>NC_134455.1:315346146-320346146 GCF_047948215.1 Lycorma delicatula | reverse complement strand
CCATATTTGAAATTTTCCTGCAAAGAATTAAATGATTATACGTCTGCATGCTGACTGAAATTCTATAACAAATCTGTTAATTCCACAACATCTGAAATATATTAGCATGTATGTATGTATTACGTATTGTATTAGCAATCTTTGATTGAAGTGTATTAATCCAGGATTAAATGCCATTGGTCAAACCAAAGTTAAATGATTTGGTACTAGTTTGTGTTTTATTGGGTAAGTGATTACTGTTGGCCTGTAGAGGCAGATTACTGCAGTGGTTGATCTGATGTGGGATTGGTAATAAACTTCTCATTTATTTGTTTTTGATTATATGTGATGTAATTTGTACAAGAAGAGTTCTTTCTAGTCATAAATGTGGGTTAGTTTGAACCTGTTTTCCTACAAATCTGTTCAAAATCATTTGATTAAAATCCTATTCCTCTGACTAAAAAACATTTGTGCTTTGGAATTATAAGAAAAAAACATAAACATTGAATCTCCTGTATTTAATGTATGAGTGTAGTTAACTATCCATATAAGATTGTTTGCCTTGATTGTTCTGTGATGAAATTAATGTTTTACCATTATATATTAAGATATGTTTTACCACAATACCCCACTCTTACCCCAAACCTAAACTATTTCTGTACACAGATTGTACAGAAATGAATATTGGGGTTTTAGAGCTATCATCTCTCTCTGTACTTTGAATTAGTAATGAATCATAAATAAAATGAAAGCGTACCTCTTTTTCCCCTGTGAGTTTTAGTGTGGGCACCTTTTGGCATGCAATACACATCCAACTGATAGGAGAGTTCGTCCCATACTTTAATCAGCTTGTCTGGATAATGGAAGCAACAGCTGCTTCCATTACACAGATAGCAGAAGCACATACACAAGACCCTTTAAAAGATTACTTGGGGTTAGATTGGGTGATCTTGGAGACCACTCGAAACAAGCTTTATCATTGGGTCCTTAACAGTCAATCCAGCGGTTGGGCAAAATGTCATTCAACCAATGCCTAGAGTGTTATGCCAGTATAGAAGTGCATCATCTTGTTGCTAACTAAAATTCTCTGGCTCCTGATATGCTTGCTTCAGTGAAAAAGAATGGCCTGTAAACTTGCCAGGATATCAGACAGAAAACATTTAATTTTGGTAGTCCTTCTTTTGTATTTTAAAAGTTATATTTTGTCTGTTATATTTTTTCAGTAAGATAAAATGTTGACTTTTAATTAACCATAATGCTTTCAAGAAGGTTGTCAATTTGATGCTGCAAAATTTTGATTATGAAGTTGGCATGCAGTATATAGTCAGCTGGTAGGCGTGAAAGCCTGTAACAGCTGTAGATTGTATGGTTACATATGTAAGCATCTCTTTAAAACATTTTACACTATCATGGCCGGCATTGCTAGTTTACAGATAATTTTTTTTTTTTAGGACTATCCAGGAAAGACTCCCTGACATGTTCAACATTCTAAAACCTTCCTTGCTCATCCCATAGTCTTTCCTTTACACAGATATCAGATTGTTTCAAACTGCTGTTTATGTCATCGACGAATGTTATTGTCACTTGAAGGATCACCAGCTTGCTTGATGTTCAGCTGAATCCACACCATGTGTTTAATAACTGGAACAATTAGAAAAACACCCACTTACAGGCTCTCCCTGCTGAGTAACGTTTATTCTCCTGCAATCTGTAGAACTGGGGCCCTGATTAGAGAGTACCGCAAGCTACAAGAAAACCTGGAACTACTCATATATACCTACCCTGCAATGGAATAAACTCCGCTCCAGAGATACACTGCTGTGGATAGCTGAGTAACTGGCTATCAGTTATGTTAGCCAGAGAGTCCTCTGGGATCAGAATTGCTGACTCATTAAAAATCCTTAGGTACAGGATTCGATCCTTAGGACTGAGGGGTACAACTATGACACTGCTGGCATAAAGCTTGACAGGAAACTGAAGGTTAAATTAAATGGAATCTACACTGGGCATGGCCGATGTGATGACTCATTACACAAATGGGGCACTGCAGAGTCTCAGGGATGTGATTATAGAGCTCCAAACCAGGCAAACAGGCATATTAATGGAGAATGTGCCTTCAGATCGTTCCAAGATAGTTGGAGCGACTTCATGAAAGCTGATGCTCAGCACTAACATAAATTGGAAGCCTAGATATTGATTTTTAGTTAGTTTATATTTTGTAGCTTGTCTTATTGTATTCTTGTTTTGTTTGTAAACACACTGCATGTTTGCTATATGAATAAATACATTTTAATGTTTAAGAGATATATTTATGTACACTCATTTTTAGAGTTGACTATGTCACCACCAGAGTTGGGTCTGACAAGAGAAAATTCAATGAAAGGGCAGTGTTCAACACCTGCACAGCTTCCACAATTGCCACAAGTAGGACGGCTTACAGCATGGCTTGTGGATGCAAACCCACCTTTAGAACTTGCTGTTAGGGAGCTGTCTCAGACACAGCAAAACATAAATCAATTATCTCAGCTTCTACAACAGCTTGAAACTTCAAATTGTGCTACAGATACAGAGGTATTTATTAATTGGAATTTTTGTTTGTTCTAATTAATTGTATTAATGTATTATAAAATTAAAACTTGTTGTTTTCTTTTTAAAATGATTTTCTGCTAGAAAGAACAATGTTAATGTTTAATGTATGAAATTGTATCCTTTCTTGTGTATAATCTTAATTTTAATTTCACAATGAAATGCATAACAGCTGTCTCTTAATATTTCTCATTCTGTATACAATTTTGCTTTTATTTTCCCCAAGTAAGAAAATTAAAAATAAGAATGTGGAGTTTTTCTGTGTAAACTATATTTCTGCATGAGTATGAATAACTTTTGATAATTGGCAGTTTCAATTATGCTTTCAGCTTAAAGCATGTATTCATTGTTAACTCTGAAGGTGTACACTTCACGCATAGAAATGATAGTTTTTTTGTTCATGTTTTGTGTTTATTTTTAACATTAAATAATCCATTAAACAGTTGGTTTTTACAAATAGCAGAGATCTATATGGTTATACAACTTGGGCTGATTATTTTTGGTTGTACTACAATATGTTGGTGGTTTTTCTGCAATTAAAGAAATATGAATATAGATATGTTTGTAAAAATATTTCATTTGTCAACTTCAGTTACCTGCATTTATGTTCCACGTGATGTTAATTATAGAAAACTTGGGATACATTTGAAAAATCAGTTCTAATTATGATGTGAGCAGTAGTAGTAATAATGATAAAGTATAAGTTAATTGAGTTGTCACTGTATATTACTTTTTTAAATTTCTTTATGTAAATTCATTTTATCTTAGATCTTTACAAAATTAATTTTTTTGTTAACATTTATTTGAAAGATAATTATAGTAATTTGCTACTTGCTATATGAATTACACTATAAGAGTAATCTTGAATATGGATAAATAAGATACTATTGAGAATTATATAAAATTCTGATAGTTTAATAATTCAGATTCTTTGTCTGTATAGTTCTAAAAAAAGATGCTTGTAAGAAGAAAAAACTGAATTCATAGTTCAATGTGCACATTTAAACAGTGATAGGTTAGTAGATCCAGTTTTAGTTTGTAATTCACTTTTACATGTTGACTTAGTAAACTGCTGTTGAATAACTGAACTATACGCAGGGGATGGCCATTGTCTTTCATTAGAAGCAAATTGCTATTCATTTTATGATTATTAAAATAAAAAATACTTAAGTGTTCTATTGGATGAAATTTTAAGTTTAAAATCAAGTCATTGTAGCAGTTAATGTATTTTCCATTCGTCTAATTATTTATATAATGCTTTTTTTTTGCCATACTTCTTCAAAAATAAAAAAAAGACTGTTCATGTATATATTGTTAATAAAGATGAAATGTATGAAAATCTTATGATTCAATAGAATCATTTCAGAGCATTTTATTTTCATATTTTTTGAAAGCTAAGGAAAGTGTGAAATAGTAAGATACACACCTAGTAAAGGCAGTTACTTTTCTAAGGATTTGAATACTAGATCGTGGATACCGGTGTTCTTTGGTGATTGGGTTTCAATTAACCACACATCTCATAAATGGTCGACCTGAGACTGTACAAGACTACACTTCACTTATACTCATACTTACGAGGTCTGTAAATAAAGTAATGAGACCAGTTTTTTTGGCAGCAAAGTGGCAACATTTTAAAGTTACTAGTAAACATATGGTTATATAACAGCTGATTTATATTAGGTGTAGACATTTTTAGTCTATTGTTGCCATGTGAGATGTAAACAAAATTTTTGTGAAATAAGTTTTTGTTGTGTGTTACAAAAAATACTAATTATGACCAAAGTTTTGAAATTAAGTTTTGTGTTAAACTCGGTGAGAATGCTACTGAAACTTTTTCAGAATTGAAAATGGTGTTTGGAGATGATGCTCTGTCATGAGCCCATGTTTTTAGGTGGTTTAAAGGACTTTCAGATGGCCGGGAATCATCAATTGCTGACAATTCACATTGGGGAAAACCGTTAATGTCAGAAAGTGATGACAATGTCAAGTGAATCAGAGACTTTGATATGGTACGACTTGCGATTAACTGTCAGAATGATTGCAGAAAAATTGAATTTGAACCATACCACAGTCCATAAAATTTTGACAAATGAATTTGACATGAAAAACGTTGTGCAAAATTTGTTAAAATTTTGCACATAAATACCTTACTGTTGAACAGAAAAACAACAGGGTGGAAGTGTGCCGCAGTTTTCTAGGGCGAATTGAAACTGGTCCTGATTTTCTAAAAAACTATTATTACTAGTGATGAATCTAGTAGAATATTTGTGTATGACACAGAAACAAAATGCCAGAGCAAGGAGTGGCACGCTTCAAACACCACGTCTCAAAAAATAAAAAATGAGCATATCAGAAATTAAAAATATGCTAATTTGTTTCTTCTTAGTAATGGCATTGTCCAAAAGGGATTTTTGCCTACAGAACAGATTGTAAATCAGTATGTTTACCGAGAAATTCTAGAAAGACTGCAGAAAAGAATTGCCCGCATGAGACCACCCATGAAAAACAATAGATTATTCTGCATCATGACAAAATCCACCTTATTAATGAGTTTTGGGCAAAGAAAAACATTCTTGTAGTTCCTCAACCACCTTCTTATTCACCTGACTAGAGTCCCTGTGACTTTTTTCTGTTCCTGACTTAAAAACAACACCTCAAAGGTCACTATTTTGAAACAGTAGAAAACATTAAAAAAATGTAACCAACCATCTGAAGGATATTTCGGTTTCTGAGTTCCAACACTGCTATGAATAGGACAACTGTTTGAAGTGTTGCGTGGCTTCCCAAGGGAACTATTTCAAAGGTGATAGAGTCTATGTATAATTGGATTGTAAACAAGTTGTTTTTTTGAATCAGTCTAATTACTTTATTTACAGACCTTGTGTCATACTCCATTCATCCTCTGAAGTAATACGTGACTATGATTCCCAGAGGCTAAACAGAAAAAAAAGTAATAAGATACGATTCTGTGAATTGTGAATCATATAAAACTAACATTTTTACACTTCACATTGAGAGATTTTCTGCTTATAACAAATTTTTCTACCGAATGGTAAAACAATTCCATACAGAAATTTATTATAGGGATTTATTATAGATTCAAACAAGAGGCTCATTTAATGCCAAGAGTTACTGTAAAAGGTGAAAATTATAGAAGAAATTTATTTCTATGAAATAAAGATTTTAGTTTTATTATTATGTGATAAATAGATAATGTTTGTTCATTGTAATTTATAATTTCCCCATTTCTCTTTGTTGGTGGAGAAAATAATGACTTATTCTCAAATTAAAACCTCAGTTTCATTTACCAGAATGCAGTATTTTTAGATCAAATAACTGTAATTTAAATTATATGTGTAATGCCACTTCATTTAATAATTAAAATTTTTATTTATATTTTACTATAAATTTATTTATTAACATAGAATTTATTTATTCTATGTTCAGTATAACGTTTGTTAGTGTTTATTGTATTAAATGGGTTTGATTGGTGTATTTGGGTAGTGTCATAAAGTTGCGAGAGTGTATTTATTTTACAATAACTTTTTACATTATAAAATTATATGTTATATTTCCATTGAAGTAGTCTCTTTTTCAGCATAAAATTTTGCTTATATTAAATTTTTTTGGAAATTTCTAAACTCACCATTAAAAACTTCCTTCATCGGTTTGGTCATGTTCCTTTCAGAATCGTTCTTAAGATAGAAGTGAGAAAAAAATTGGCCAGTTCGAAGTCAGCAGAAAAGCGTACTTATTTCAGAGATATTATATCATGCTCTACAGATACTTCTTTCTATAGGCACCTACCTATAGCATACCTATTAGCATAGGGAAATGTGTGCTGAAACATTGTCATACCAAGGAATATAATATTGTTTGTTGCTCATTACACAGAATGCTTTCTTCTATTCATACCTGTAGTCAATAAAATTGTATTTAAAAAAAAAAAATTTTCTAACCTCTGGGACCACTGTTAGGTACTGCTTTAGATGATGAGATGAATGATTTGTAGCATGTGTGAAAATGCCATGCCTGACCGGGATTGGAATCCGTGACCTTTGGATGAAAGGCCGAGATGTTACCACGGATGCCAGTTGTGGTCAACAGAATATGCCCATATATATTCCCATAATCAATGGCCTTCAGGAATAGTTCATAATGAACAGTATTCTGTCAATCAAAAAAATGTGCAAGATAGCATTTTCTTTTTCATTGTTGTTATGAATTTTCTGAGCAAGGAGATGGTGCTGTTTTCATTCACATAACTATTGCACAATATATGCATGTAACAATTGCTACCTGCTTAGTATTACATTATTTTTCCTTTCTCCTTTCTTTACATAAAGTGTTTTCACTGATATCTCTGCTTTGCCAGAACTCGTGACATACGATATTAAATAAAAAAAAAAAAAAAAAAAAAAATGTTTAAAACGGTGACTGAGATGGTAATCATAATTAATTGTCTATATTATAATTTTTCAAATATGTTTTAATTTAATATTAATATGCTACAAATGTTTTAATGAAGTAGAAATTCTGTGAAAGTATTTAACATTAAGAAAAGAGAAAGGAATATTAATACTAAGCAATGATTAGGCAAATAGTTTTTAAGTAATTATATTCTGTTATTAACATGTAACTTGTTAAAATACTTTATTAAAAATATATTTTTATAATTTGTGTATATTTTTTGTCACCTTTGCATTGATTATAAATATAAATAATATCAAACAATGAGCCATAAATACAGTAATTACTTTTTAATTATAAATTATGTGTAATATAAATTTAATGAATTAATGTGTTTTGTAATACAATATAATTTTTTGAAAAAAAAAACCTGTATCTGCTAATTTCATTATATGTAAACATATATTTGCTGTTTAGTATTCTGGTATGTATTTTTTTTTTATAAATGTTGATAAAGCGCTAGTAAGGCTGCTAAGATGATTTTTGTGTAAATATTTTTTATGTTCTTAACATTTTGTACTTAAAATTACTTATAAAAAATGTTAGCAGTTAATTTTTTCTTTTTAATAGTGTATTTTGTAAATGATTTGATATGTTAGTTTAAACTAATTACAATGCGTTATTTCAATGTAGGTCAAATTTTAATCAGCTTATACTACTTTATTGATTGGTATTATTACTCACTAATTTTACAGTTTTAATGATTGTTGCGTTGGGTATTGATTAACACTTTGAAGACCACTTTATGGTTTTTTGTCAGGTTTAATTTTACTAAAAATACCAACTGTTGATCTATCATCATCTTATTTTATGTGAGAAAGATGATTTGGCTAAATTTTGTCAGTGTCAAGGTAGGTACCGATCAAATGTGTGGTTGTCATGACAGTCTGTTTATGAAAGGTTGTCTTTGTTATTGTTTAAAGTCGCACATGACATCGCAATTAATATTCTGATGGTAAACAAAAATAATTATTTTGAACTTAACGACTTTTTATGTTTTGATTTTTAGAAAACATTTAATGTATTTTGCATAATACGTAAATATCGTTGTTTTGTTATTGTTTTGAGTTGGCTGTGAGATTGTAGTTTGGAGTGAAACAGAATGCTTTATTTTATTTATTTGGTTTTTTTACAATATTGTATTTACTGAGATGTTGCATAGTACATAGATGAGCCGAGAACATTGTGCGTTTATTATTGTTTTTAGTTTGTGACATTCGGATCGTAACACTACCTTCATCTTAGTATTGTGTTTCCTTTTTTCCAGCAATATTTGTTAACTAGTTGCTATAATAAGAAAAATGAGCAATATATTTTGAACACCCAAGCGAAATTGATCGGGTACTTAGGAATGTTGATTCTGATAGTGATTTGTGTACTGACAATTCTAACCGAAATTTGACTGAAGTTTTCTTGCCAATAATCATGAAATTATCAGGTTTAACATAAAACAGAATAACAGTTCTAAAAACCATGATTCCCATTGTAAAATTGTTTCTGTTAGTGATTTCAAACTAATTTTTTTTGTTTTTTATTTTTGTTTTTGGATTCTTTAATCTTTAGAAAGGTTTTTGAATAAGGTATGACCACAAAAAAATTTCTCGTTGATAGTACACTGGGAAAGTACACTTTCCTACAATTTAAAAAAAACTGCTAAAGTATTAGTAATAAAATTAATACATTTTTTAACAGAAGCTTAAATAGTCACTGTTCCATTTTTTATACCAACAATAATATAAGCATGTGATCTTTTTTAACCTTCTCCAGAAAAGGTCTGGTCCTTAAAGGATTAAGAAGTTGAATACAAAACGATCAGTTTAATCAATTTCAATTCAATTTATTATATTTTGCTGTTTATACTTTCATTTTCAAAATTTAGTTCAGATTGGCTGTTAAAAAAAAATGAATCCATTTTTAAGTTTTTAGTTTTTTTGCATAACTACATTATTTTTCCATGTAGTTAAACATTTCTCATTCAGATACTTAACCTGTGTCATCAACTTTCAGTTTTAATTGAAAGTTAATACCTGAAATTAATACCTGAATTAATTAATACCTGAAATTGTTTTCAGGTATTAATTGAAGAATTCTGTTGTCAGAGTACTTAACCAATCACTAATTTCATGGTAGCCACCCAGACCTTCATTTTGTGAAGAAATGATAATTACTTGGTGCCAAGCTGGGCTGTAGGGTGGGATGGTCAAAAGTCTCACACTGGGACTGTTCAGTAAAGAACAGGGTGTGTACCCTTGAAGTGCAGCTATATATTGTCATAGAGAAGTAACACTTTATAAACATCCTGTATTTTGTTATGTATTGACTTCTAAAAATTCATTATTTTATAACAGTTGTATGACTACAGTGCCCTGGGTTTCATGAATTGTGAAAAAAAATTACAAAAAAATCCGGATTGGGACCGAATTTAGTTGAATTCCACTTGTGCTTCCACTTGTTCACCCATAGTAATAACATTATTGTATGATATTTGTTACTGAATATCAGCAATGCTGTGTATTTTCCCTTACAAAAAATGAATTATGTGCTGTGGTGGTATGTATACCTCATTAGTGGTTAGAGTGACAAGTGACAGGTTCCATCTTTTCACTGCTTTATTTGCAGTTAACAATGTGGGCAGAGTGTGAATTTATAATTAGATATAGATTGTTGGTGACAGTTGTACTTGCCACCACCGGGTTGGTCTAGTGGTGAATGTGTCATCGCAAATAAGTTGATTTCAAAGACATGAGTTCTAAGGTTCAAATCCTAGTAAAGGCAGTTGCTTTTATATGGATTTGAATACTAGATTGTGGATCGGTGTCCTTTAGTGATTGGGTTTCAATTAACCACCCATCTCAGGAATGGTCGACCTGAGACTGTACAAGACTACACCCCATTTACATTCATACATATCATCCTCATTCATCCTGTGAAGTAATTACAGTGGTTCCAGAGGCTAAACAGAAAAAAAAGAAGTTATACCTGCCAACCAATTTATTTTCAGTGCCAGTAGGAAGTAAGTTTTGAAATAACCCTTGTGTATTTTTTTTTCATGGGTGATTGATCATGTGTTCATTTCTTCTTACTGTCTGCTGATCCTTTAACCTCACCATATATCTTAGATTCAATGATCTCAATTAATAGATTTGACCTCTATCAATTTTGTTTTACAGCTATCCTATATCTTCGTCTAATATAGTTGACATTTAAATGAACGTTCTTAAAAAATTTTTTTTTCTGGTAAAGTATTTTAAATTACATTATAAAGTTAGTGGGTGTTTACTTTTAATTGTTGTAGGTTTGTATTCAGTTCTACTGAAAGTGAATGGTCTTGACATATAAGAAAATATTAATTTATTTCTTTATGAATTGTTTATTTAGTTCTTATCTAATAACACTTAAACAAGCAAGGATCTGTGTTGTAAATTGGATTAAAGTTCCAACAGTAGTATTGCTATTTTTCATATTTTAGGAGTAGATAAAATTACTAAAAAATAATCCAGTAACTGGGATGAACAGTTAGCTAGTAATGATTGTTTATTGTGAGGTAATTAGATCTTGTAAAGTTTGTAATGTTTATGTGGGTGTTTTAATGTAAGTCATTTTTAGTCAATTTCATTCTTAAAAATAAGAGGCCTGTGAAAACATTATCATGTTGATAAGTTTGCCTTTTCATGTCTGAGCTATATTTATGGTCTCAGATTTACAAGTGTTAAAAATATAGTTGTACGTTTTCCTTGTTTTTTTTTTTTTTATTAAAGTGAGGTTTGGCTAGGTTTGATAATGGTTACTGGCTGATTCCCTTTAGTTTGTGTTTTTTCCAGTAGAGAGAATAAACGAAGGGAGAAACAATGAAAACTGAGGTACTTGAGTCAGAAAAGGCTTGTTTTTCCTGCAAAAGCTGATAAAAAATTTCTTTATAAAATTTTTCTTAAATAAGAAAAATTTCACTTTGTTTACTCACTTTCATCAGACAGCTTATCAAAAAGTCAAAGCACAATATTGTTTTCTGTATCAATGAGGTATAACTAATTCTCATGCGAGGAGATTGTTCTCAGTTAGCTTTTTTCTTTGAGGATGTGCAAAAAAATATGTATCCTTATTGCTTCTTAGTATGGTAAGTCTACACTTTTATTAGTATGGTAAAAAATACAGGTAGATATATTTTGCAAAGGAATAAAGTAGTAGAGAATACTATTTTATACAAAGGGGAAAAAATGAAGTATGCATAATGTATAATTTTGATTAATTTTTCATTCTGGGATCCCTTGGAGTGGTCTCTTCATTTATAAAAAAAATGTGGTTTTAGAATTATAAGACTTTTGGAACTGTACTTGATAGCTTTGTTATACTAAACACTAGTTTAAGAATGTAATGAATTATAGAAAAAATTTGCCGTAAAAACTGATAAAAAAAATAAATGTAAGATTTTTTGGTAATATTCTGATATAATTTTATATTAAAATAAGTAATGGTAAAGTATAATGTTATTTATAAATACATATTAAGTATAAATATAAAAACAGTTTCCAGTAAACTTAAGGTGATAAAAATCAGAAACTAGTATATTACCAGAAAATCAGTTTAGTTTGCTTTGTATATAGAAGTGATAATAAAAATTAACTTTATCATTAAAAAAGTATAACTTGTACTGAATACAACGATCACCTGCTGAAGGTGATCACCAACAGAAGCTTCCATTTCCACGAATGGGAATGAAGAAAAGTAGAAGCTGAGTAGTAAAGTTGTCATACTATAATGTCTGTGAGTAATGTTGAGCAGGCATTGTAATATGGAATTGCTCACACATGCATTGTTTTAATATAACCTATTAATGATTCCAATCTCTAATCAACTTATACTGTTGAATCTACTTATACCAATACTGAGGAGCTAATTGTATGTTTTAATCTTCTTTCTTACCCATCATTGCCGTTTGTTCTTTGTTGCAGACCAGAAGAAATGCTTACAAATTAAAGAAAAAATTTCAAAATTGTGTTTACAGATGTTTTTATATATCAGAGATTGTGAAAGATTTTGTTCTGTTTATGATGTCCCTTCGAAATGCAATTGTTGTACTTGCATGTAACCTATGTTTGGTCATCATGTTTTGCAACAAAATAGTCCCTAATTACTGGCCTTTTATGTGCAATATTATTACTGAATTTATTTATTTTAAAATATTGAAGAGTGTGGTTCTTAAATGACAGATAAGGAATTCTGAATATGATCTGGGTGTTTAGTGGAGAGGTGGTTTAAGTGCAGAAATCCCCCTTTTTGTGCAAAACTTGGATGGGTATGTTAAGTAGTTTAAAGAATGAATCTTGAGTGAATAGGAATCTTTTTTTTTCTAGAAATTTCAGTTTTCTCTAGGAATAAAAATGTGTACTTTATTGGCTATAAATATTTTTATATTTTTTTTATGTTATGCATCAGAAAAAGTTCTTTATCCTAACTCTGTTACTGTTGTATATAACAGTATTGTATTTCACTATAAAGTCGTAGGTATACAATATGTTGAGCATTCAATATTAAACTAATTTAAGAATGTCAAGAAAGTTTAAGTGTTTTGATATTTTGTTTAATTTTATTGAAATAAATTTATGTAGACTTCAGTTCTATTTAAACTTTTATATTTAGGCAAAGAATTTGATTTTCAGCAGTATTGACTTTCTGTACAGAGTTCTTTTAACTGAAATAATACATGATGTCTTAATCTATTATCTTCAATATCCAGTGAGCAGCCAAGTTACATACATTGGGATTAGGGAAACCCCTTATTTGTACATATCTTTTCAAAAATGTTGTCAACAATGTTTGAATAAGTAAGATTTCATTGTGTGTATTGAGATGCATAGTTTGTCTAAATAAATTACTATATTATTGCTATTTAGTAGATAGAAAATTAACTTTTCTTACATTAATTACATTTATGAGAAATATTTTTTAAATCATTTTATATATGTAAAAGTAAAAAGTAAAATATGATATCATGATGGGTATTTTAAAAATAAGGAAAATTTAAATAATATTTGGTTGACAAGCAATATATTCTGTATAAATCATTCCCAAATTGGAGAAAAGCTTGGTTATAAATGGATAATTACTTGAATGGTAAATGTTTTCATTACATAATGTTGTTTTATGAACTTCTGTTGTGAACATAATTTTTTTTTCAAAGGGCAAAAAGATCAGATCTAGAGTTAGGTTTTTTCTTACTACTTACAGAGTGAGTCAAAAGCATATGCAAACCCCTCAACAAATTTAAAATCATTGCAGATAGCATACTGAACTTTCAGGATTAGATATCGGTCAACTGCTTTAACTTTTAATGAGAAATAAAATTTCAACTCCTTGGGGAGGGTGGCCCAGTGGTTGTAAATCAAATATTTTAAATGGTAACACTCATTGAGTGATATCATTTTAAAGGTCTCCTTAAGACAAGAAAATTAGTATAAATGGAAAGTTGGTATAAGATCTTTACCCAAAATGACAGCAGCATAAAGTATGGATTTTCTAAATTATAAAATTTAGTAAGTTCAAATAATAAATTTAAATAAAAAGAAATTAAACTGAATTAAATAAAAATTTATTTTAAAAGTTAAATTTAAATTTAAAAAAAAAATTAATTTTTAACACAAAAAAATTGTTTTTGTTCCAATTTAATGAGTAAATAAACAAAAATATTGTCACCTAAACATGCTGATCAGCTGATCATTGATATCTGGAAAAATGAAGCTTATTTGATTTTTGTGTAATATTTTATTTAGAGTGTTTCATTACTACACTGTTAGTTTCTTATAAGGATTTATTGTAATCGATTGGCAAATTGATTTGTTTACCTTTACCATATTTGTAAGCCACTTTTGTTGTTTAGATTTTTTTACCTTTGTTGTAATTGTTTTTTACTGAATTAATTTTTTCTTTGCTACCTGCTAACATTGCTATCATCATGTCACTTATTGAACAGGAGTGGGTCATATTTTTAATGAAAAGGGGGTTTGGTGATAGAGGTTGTATAGTTTGTGAATTGTTCAGTGCAACATTTAATAATCATAACCCTGTTTTAAAAGGTTCAGTGTCAAAAACCATCAGACGATAAAGAAACAGGGAGCATTAATAATAAGGGAAATGCAGGGAGGCCTAAATCTGCAAAAAATAATAACAAATTGTTTGAGATTATGCAAGAATTTGTTGACAATCGTCATTCCTCGACTCGAACAGCAGCACGAGAACATAACATTAGCCAAAGTTCAATGATTTGAACATTGAAAAGTGAAAAATTCAAAACCTTCAAAATTTGTCTGGTACAAAAACTTAATGAAGATGATTATGATTGAAGACTTGAGTTCTGTGAAGAACAGTACTTGTGCAGATCCTTAAACAGCAACGTAGCATTTTGAGGCCAGATTTTTTTAAAAATGGCAATGTAAATTGCCATTGTCAATACTGGGCTGATATTAATTAATATGCACTGGTATCTTGAGGCACATAGGGTCTATATTTAGGACCCTATAGATTGATAGGGTCTATATTTATTGATTGAAATTTAAATGCAGTGAAATATGAGGTTTTGCTTCTTGACCATATCATTCCAAACAATCAAAATGTTGTTGGTTCAAACTTCTGAAACATTTGGTTTCAATAAGATGGTGTCTTGCCTCATTTTGGTCTTTAGGTACATGAAATCTTAAATGCATCTTTACTTAGAATACGGATTGGCTGAAGGGGTCAAATAAAATGGCCAGCGAGATCGCATGTCTTGTCACCATTGGATTGCTTTCTATGGGACCTTTTAAAAATATAATCATGCCCCCCAAAAATATAATCATATGATGGTTTACAAAATAGAATTTGAGAATCAACACAAAATATCAATAGGGAATCATTAAATAATCAGTATCATCCTTTTACAACCAACTGGCACACTGTCAAACAACAAAGGACATTTCAAACATTTATTAAAATGAAATTTAAGTAAATAAGCAAATGTTATGCTTAATAAATATATATATATTTAATAAATTTATTTGATAATATCCATTTAATAAAATTTTTACAACTTTGTATATTTATTTGCAATAACAGTTCCTTAAATATCAATATAATTTTTTTTTTCAAAATCCAAACTTCATCCTGCCGCCATTTTGGGTACAGACTTTGTATCTACACCATTTTACTTGTCTTAAAGAGACCTTTAAAATGATTATCATACAGAGGGTGTTACCATTTAAAATACATTTCACAACTCCTGGGCTACCCCCATAAAGAATGGGTTGAAATTCTATTTCTTATCAAAAGGTAAAGAAGTTGACCAATACCTAATACTGAAAGTTAAGAGTATTTCATTTGGAACGGTTTTAAAGTTGTTAAGGGGTTTTCTTAGTTTTGACTCACCTGTATAAATCCCAACTGATATGTAAATGAATAATTTTAAGTGAATTGATCCTTAATATGCTTTACTATGTAATACTTATTTTTCCTAGTTGTATGTAGTACACTTATTGAAGGGATTGATTTTACTTCTGATTTGAATTGTTCTGTATACTGTGAATGTGTGAAAGAAAGTATTTACATATGATTCTGTAGTATTTTTTACCAGTAGTGTTCAGCGTTTTTTTACTAGAAATTACTTCATTTGTTTATTTTCTTTGAACTTTATTATTAACCATTTTGTTTTTCTTATCATTTCAATCCCTGTGTTGTTTAGTGTTTCTATCAACTTCCATTTGTAGCTGGCTCTTGAGGAATGTCCACTTATACTTGAAAGCATTATCAATATAAGAGAATTTTATTTTTGTAGATGGGTACAGCTGATGGTTTTTCACCAAATGTAAAAAAGGACAGAAAGAAATTTGGTCTGCGTAAGAAGAAAAGTGGCAAGGGCAGTTCGGTGGACCTGAGTGCTGCTGGTTCAAGCCCAAATAAGCCTTCCCTAGAGAACAATGAATCTTCCTCACCGCTGTCTGTATGTACTATATCTAAACAAAACAAATTAATGCATGTAAACATGCTCTGTACTGACAGAATAATAATCTTATACAGAGATAAATTTTTTCCATTCTTTGTTATATGTTTCCTGTAGTTTTTCATTTGCTTTTTACTCCCTTCATGCACTACTGCCTGCTTGTTGTTCTAAGGTGAAAATATCAGTTACCAAATTTAATTTGCGTTTTCTTTATCATCATTATTGTCATATATTTTTTTTTGTTTTAAATTTCAATAATTACCTCTCTTTTTTACATTTCCTTTTGGTTGTTATTTTTCATTATATCAGTGAATTATATTTATTTGTCTGGTATGGTTTTTTCTTGAAGTGATCTATTTTGAACTTATTGTATTGCAGTAGTATTATAAATTTAAAGAAAAAACTTTTTAACTGTTGGCTGAAATTATAAGCTGCCTTTTACTTAAAAAGACAGAAGAATTATTGAGATGATTGTATCACATTGGAAATTTGGTTTAGTTTTCTTTTATGTAGTTTGTAAATAGAAATAATATTTTCTTGTTTACCTTTTTGATAATAAATTGTTAGGATTTCCAGTTTTAGATTTGTATAGTATATTAAAATATATTTTCCCTTGAGCTAGTATACTTAAAAAGTGAGAATTTTAATTTTATTGCTTTTTGTGTTTATTGTAAATTTTATTTCATTATTTAAAAGTGTTAATTTTATGTATTCAATTTTGAGCATATTTCTTTTTTTTTAAACTATATAAATAAATTTTAAACTATAAATTAATAAAATGCTTTAAGTGACTGATTTAATTGACCGTAAAAAAATAATACATCGACTTGAAGTTGCATGTAATATTGCAAAATTCCTTGCTTTTCTGGTGTGGGGAAAATCTACTGTAGTATGATATTTGTCACCTTTTTTCCATTTTCAAATCTTTTCTCAAATACATACCTCATGTATATGTTACCACTAAAATTCAGCAATTTCATTACAATATTCCAGTAAATGTGAAACGTTTCTTTAAAAATGATTTGATTCATACTTACTGAAATTAATTTAGATCATGTGCACTAACCAATAAAATTTTTACAAACTTACTGCCAATGTTGATGGAATCAAAGCATTAAAATTTCATACAGGCTTGAAAATTATGTAAATTTTAATTTTTACAGAAATCTATTTACTTTATTTAATGAAATATCAAATTCTATGCTTTTTGTACATATACATGAGTCTGAAATGTGCAGAAACTTAGGAATAGATTCCTCAGCAGAGTAAGAAAGGAATTTCCTATTAATGTTTCTTCAGAAATGCTTAGTTTTCCATTTGTTAGGCCATCTTGTGTTTTTGCATTCTATTTAAGATATGAAACTGTTATTTTCAGTGAAAATGGTATGGATGAAATCTTTTTGTTAATATCAAAATGGCAGCTATATTAATATCTAAATCACTAATATCTCTCTGAGTATGTTATTTTTTAATTGCTCTTTATTAGAAACATCATAATTATTTTATTATGAACAAAATAACAATACCTTATTTGTTTAAAGGTGATAAAAACTAAATAGTTATGACATAAGTTCGAGTAAATCACTGTGAACTTTGAGGCATTTTTCATTCCCTCTTTTAAGAAACAAATACAAAAAAAGAGAAAATTAGAAAATTGATTGGTGAGAAGAAAACTTCTCACATCGACTTTTTTTTTTTTTGGGACCATAAAGGTGGTTAATTTTATGGAAAGAGGCACGACAAGTAACATTGAAACTTAATATGAGACATTGAAGAAATTGAGGAGGGCCATACCAAACAAATGATGCGGCATGCTGAATTCAGGCATTATTTTTCTTCATAACAATGCTCATCTGCATACTGCAGTATGCATTCAACACCAGATTAACAGTTTGAAATTGGAGTTGTTTAACTATCCCTACACAGTCCTGATTAGGCTCCTAGTGATTAGTACCTTTTCCCTGACAATTAAGAAATTGTTAGAAACACAGCATTTTGAAAATGATGAAGAATTAAAAGATGGTTTACTACCTTGCCTAATTTACAGGCAGCAGTTTTATGAAGAGGGTATTCAAAAACGTGTTTAGAGATATGACAAGTATCTTAATTTGGATGGCAATTATGTAAAAAAAAAAAAAAAAAAAGCTAAAAGATGATGTAGCTGTAGATGTATATAATAATTTTTTTTTGTTTTTAAATAATAAATCGGAAGTTACTTTCTGAATAGTCTCCATATTTAATGGTTTAAAAATTAGAAAAATCGTCATTTTGAAATTTGCTAATGAAAAATATCCATTTTCATTGAGAACATCAGGTTAAGTAGTATACTTACTTTATTAAAATATTTCAACTCTGTTGATGCGGCATGAATTTATATTGGAAAAACATAGAATGTCCAGTAGACAGAAACATAAGCATTTCTACATGTGTGGAAGAAACATTTTTCTTATTAATCTACTTTAAAAATTGCTCTGTATAATTTAGGAGCAGCCTGTATATACATTTCCCCATAAATGTGTTTATGGCTTGATTGGCTGTAAATATTTTTTTATTTACTGACTGACATGGCTGAAACTTTACATGGGCACCAAAATTTGCCACAAATAACATTTCATACAAGAGGTAAATTTTGAAAATTAAAAAACATGACTGCCAAAAAAAAAACATTAGTGACAATCATTGCTCTCTAATATAGAATAGTTACTAATGGAGGATAATTAAAGATCATACGGGTGACAATTTTGTATTAAGTATTTGTAAATAGTATTAATTTTTTTCAAATTTTTTAAATTTATATATAATATATTATTTTTTTTTTTTAAAGTCAATACTTAGACCCATATTCCTCTGTATCAATATGTTGTATTTTTACTATCAAAAACTAACTTGGACAACCCAAGTACAAAATTACAAAGTAAATGAAATGACACTTACCTTAATTTTTTATTCCAAAAGCACATTCACAGGATCCCGCATCATTAGTTATATGTAAGATATATTTATGTAAAATTACATATTAAACATAAAAATTTTTAAATTAAAATTAAAAGGTTAAAATTACAATCATGCATAAAAAAACATATGAAGTCAATTAAAAAAATTAAAATTTAAAAAATGGCTGGCCAGGTTACATAGTTTAAATTTTCTATTTATTTTATTTTAAAATTAATTTTAATTTATTTTTTTTAAATTACGATACCATATATAAATATAAATATAAATATATATATATATATATATATATATATATATATATGTAGTTAATTTATTTAATAGACTGTTTTTGTATATACAGTTGAAATAACTCATTTAGAGGAAAAAAATTATTATCTGAACTTTTATGAGTGGAAATGGTAAAGGGGCTTATAATAAATGTAAAAAAAAGATAATACTTCGGTAATATTCTTTTTGGTAAAATAAAAAAAAAAGTCTATAATCACAAGTCATTTTTTTGTTTTTTTAAGTATGTTTTTGAATTGTGATCATAGATTTTTTTTTTTTTTATCAAAAACAAAAAAATGACTTACATAAATGAATTTTTCAGTAATTGTTGGTAAGTAAGTTTAAATTAAAAAAAAAATTCAAAAACTGGTTACACCATTAAATTGTATGGAAAAATTACAAAAGAAACTGTGTTTCATTATTTGACCTGAAACTTTATTTTGTGCAGTATTGCTAAAAATTGAATTTGAATAATGAAGTTTCAGTAAAATAAAAAAAAATAATAATTTGTTGTAGAATCGATAAATGTACTTATTTTTTTAAATATTTTAATGAATTCATAGACATATAAGTGATTTTTAAATTAACTTATTTAAAATTCCAATTTTTACTTACAAAGTTATATTTTTCAAAATTTTTACAATTGATATTTACAATTAATTAATACTAGGCCAATCTTGGTCTTTTTGGCAACTTTTTAACTTTATCTTCGTCGTTTGATCCTTCATTAGACTGGGTTTCTTCCTAATCTTCAAACATTTCTTCCAGGTTCAAGCAAAACCTTGGCTGCTTGTTTTCATGTGAAATGTCTTTGGAATCACTGAAATTTTCCAAAATTTTATCAACGTTCAGTCGTCCAAACCATGACATTTTGTACATAAATTTGTACATCGCAGTTCATGTTTTTGACACTCGCATCTGTTACCTTCACAACTGGTTTCACAGCTGCAAGAGGTTGTTTAAAATCTTAAGGCATGATGAGACTTCTGTAAAGTGAGACATGAGTATTTTGGAATTATTTACAATTACTTCTTTCCAGCCTGATTTAGTTGCAGTTATTTTGTTTCCAAGCCACATTTGAAGCTGAAAGTATGCTGTATTTGAGTGTTGTGTAGCTGCTCCAACAGTTGGTGATAATTTTTCTAATTTAAAAGTAGAGTTTGCAGTTAATACTTTGTATTGCTGAAATCTCATATCATCCAGAGATAATTTATCATTTGTGCATTTGTAAATAGATGAAATTAATTTACATCCATTTTGAGCAATGACTATTGGCTTTGCATTAATCTGATAAAAAGGCTTTACCAACTCTGTCTACTGGGGAGTTTTAATCAGTGAATTCAAGTTGTTTTTTTTCCTTTGCCTGCAAAAGCAAATGTTGTGTCACAGGGAGTAAAACAATGTAAAAAAACCAACAACAGAACCACAATCTTCATACTTAAAACTATTTGAGGAATACATTGAATTGCTTACATTGCCTGCATCTGGCTTGAGAAAGTAAATTGTTGCATTAGTCGAGTTAAATTGATTGAATAGAAACAAAAAATCAGTATCTTGGCCAACAACAATGAGAGTTTTTTATATTCGGCATCTCCTGTTGCTGCATTTGTAACCTTATTTTTTCGGCAATTTCTATTGCTGTATTAATAATTAATGGATTTGCATCTTCTGCTTATTTAATTGTATATCCTGTAAATCTAAATGCTTTTGGTAACTCTTTTATTAATTCATTCTTTTTTTTTTTCATTTGACAAAAATCTCTCTTGTAAAAATGTTATTTTTGTTTTTTGCGGTTCAATATTAAAAAAAGGAACACTCAAAGAATTTTTTTTTGCCTCAAGCGTTCAGCTGCTTTTGTTGAAGATGCAGTTGACTTTTCATTATCAGTCTCATTCTCCGAATAATCATCAAATACTGTACAGCTATTGTCTGCATAATGATTGTGTACAAAAGGCAAGTATTTTCTGGCGATCACTTCAATGGTATCATTTTTTTGCCAAACAAGTTTGTGAACAGAAATCCACCATCAATAACATGTACTACATTTTTGGTAGTTGGTAAAGCTTCAGTGCTAGTGAACTGATGAAACAGTTGCGATTTAAAGTTTTTTTTTGAAGACGTTTTCTGTAATGATAGCGGGAACGGAGCTGCATGCCCACTCACCTTGTTTAGATCCTTTGGTATACAAAATTATTCGACGTAGATGTTTATAGCAATACTGACTGCACAAAAATGAAGTTTCAGGTCAAACAATGAAACACAGTCTTTTCTGTTTTTAATGTACAATTTAATGGTGTAATTAGTTTTTGAATTTTTTAAAATATAAACATATCAACAATTATTGAAAAATTCATTGTGCCAAGAGTCATTTTTTGTTTTTTTTTAGCATTTTCTTGAATTGTGATTATAGATTTTTTTTTTATTTTACCATAAAGTATATGCCAAAAAAAAAATGAGCACCAGCAGAACTCTGTACGATGATCTTTCAAAAAGAATTTTTTTTAAAAAAAGTGTTTTGGACCGGAAAAAATGAATATCTTAAAAAACTTCTTGATTTTTTTTATCCAAAAAAATTTGTGGTTATTTAAGATACTGAAAGGGATACTTTCACCAAGTTTTGTCAAAATTAAATTTTTTTTGAAGAAATGTAAATAAAAAATGAAAAAAAGACTGCATTTATCTCTGAAATTTTGAGGTTATGTTAAAAAGTGACCTCTACAAAAGTTTTTGCATGATCGACAACTTTTGTATTAGATACTTTTTTTTGACATCAACTTTTTTCTTTCACGGGATCCTGTGAAAGTGGTTTTGGAATAAAAAAATAAGGTAGTGTCATTTCATTTATTTTGTAATTCTGTACTTGGGTTGTTAAAGTTGGTTTTTGATTATAAAAATGCAATAAATATATATATATATATGTATATGGAGCCTGTGACACTTCCAGTAACATAAGGATTCCAACGCATGTTCATACATCTAAATCGGTTCAGCGATTGAGCTGCTATGGTTAAACAAACATACATACATACACCCTAAACATATTACACTCTTTTGGGCATTCATGTAAAAATAGCATCCTTTGTTTTGTTGTACAAAGATTGTTGGTGATCATTCCAAATAAACAACGGCTTTCAAACTCTTCATTTATCTAAATTAAGGTGTTTTTATTATGTTGTGAATCAGTTTACATCCATCTGATGTGTCAGCAGTTATACCATTTCTACAAAAAGATGAAATAAAGTGTTATTAACACACATGAAGAACGTGTTATATTCAATTCAAGTATTATATTTGGGCTGTAACTTTTCAAAATCTTTTGGATAAGTTTCTTATTTGATTTATAAAATATATCGGTTCCAAAAAAGTAAACATTTCTGTTGGAAACTGACACTATGGCAAAAATTGGCCTTAAGGTATGGAAAAATTAGATAAGAAAATTCAGATAAGGAAATTTTATGATTTTCTTTGATGTGCTTTCCACTTAAACCAAAATAATTTAAAAAAAAAGTGTTCTCTGATAATGTAACAAATTTTTTTGTTTATTAGAGGATTGTAAAGAAACAGAATCAATTTCTACAAGATTTACAATACATTGCCTTCTTGAACAATTCTGAATGGCATCATCATATTGTGATTTTGGTCAAGTCTACCTTTTTGTATAATTCTATGATAATTCAATATAACATATTACAATGCTACAATATATCATTTAATGTAGCTGAAAAATATTTCATCAAAAGTGATTTCAATATGTGCTACTGTTTACTGTTAATGGGCTGAAATTGTATCTTATGACTTATCAATTACCTTATTGGTCATCAAGTAACAAGTAATTTGTCATCTTGCTGTTCCAGAGATGAATTTTACTGTTTTCAAATAAGTGTGATTCAACTTGCTTTAAAACATTATAAAACAACTGTTAAGTAATACTGCCAATTGTTTCACTATAATATAAATTTTGTAAATTATTGAAAAGTGGTTTTTTATTTTGAAAATTTTTAACTTTCTTTATATGGACATGAAAAGGCAGTTACGTGTTTTATGGTATTATTTTCTTGACTTGTGTAGAAGTTAGTAAAATTTCATGAATTACTTACTGAATTTCAATTTCAGTAAGTAAATTATTGCATGCAGTGAATCAAAGATATGTAATATATAGATAAATGTTTTTATATTTTCTTGTTTTATAGTTTTAAACCATTGCCTTTTATTATCAAATTTATTATTTTTTTTTAGGATTAAATTTTACTCAGCTTTCAGATCCTACTTAATTCAACAGTTATTTTTTTCTTTTGTTTTAGCGTGTCACATTAAGAAAACATTTAGCATGTATTCCACAAATACAGTTATTAATAAACTGACAAGTTGTACAAACTAAAATGTGTTAATAACTAAATAAAAGTGGAAATAATTTGAAATTTTAGGGTAAAAAGAAACCGAACATGTAAAACTCCTATTAAAAAAATCGTATAAGTAAAAACACTCATACTGTTACTGCACCAGTAGATTTTATTATATACAGAGTGTATCACAAACACCTGGGAAGTAATTCCTGAGAAGTTCTCCCAGGAATTTCATAACCTACTCTACTTGTGAAAGTAATGGAAAAAGCTCATATAAACATATGTCCTAAAATCCTGTGTTTGCGAATTATGGCTAGTGAAATATTTTTCTCTGATTTCGGCTACCCCGGTGAAATGAGGTCATACTGAAAACTTGAGGATGTTAATAAGGGGGAGAATTAGTGATTTATGGTTTTTGACCTGAAAAATTGAATAAAATAGGCACCTAGAACCATATCTGGGGTAGGCTTTGAAAAATCTAGGGTGAAAACCTATAAATTGGAATAAAAAACCCTGGTTTTCATGTTTGATGTATAGTAACTTTGTTAAATGGGTAAAAACGCATAAAACCTTTAAACAAAAGTTATAGAGAATTTAATTCTTAACAAAATAATATAAGATAAGTTAAATAAAATAACAGAAAAGCTAGAAAAATTCAAATTTTTTTTAGAAACACTACATTACTACATTTTTCAGAAAGTACATAATGTAAACAAAAACCAAATTCTTTTTTGATGATCTGAAAAATTTGTAGAAACAAAATTTACTATTAAAAATTGAAGTTAAAGAATTTAATAAAAAAACTGTAAATTACTCAACAATTTTAGAATAAAAATATATAAGTAAAAATTACTTAGATAATAATATATTTATTAATGACAGAAATACAATAAATTATTTGAAAAATTATCATTTTAAAGCTGGCAATAACATAACAGCTATACACACACCTTTAAGTACACACCTTTACTGTTTAAGAGTAAACCGTATACACACACCTGCTTTGGCAAACAGGTTCACTACCTAGTATTTGTACCAGTATGAACAATCATTCTGATATGCTGCTGTTATTGATGAAATTATTATTAATTCAGTTCAGCGCAGTCCAGGCTTCAGTACACAATGTCTTTTTAAGCGGATCGGAGGTTTGCATTCAATAGTTTGGTGGACACATAACAAAACAAGTTTTATCCTTATCATGAACAATTAGTTCAACATTGCACACAGGAGACGGTCCACTTCATTTAGAGTTCTGCAGTTGGTGGAATACAAATTGAACAACTGTACAAGTAAGTATGTTTTGTTGTTGGGCAGAAGTAAATTCCCATGAAACAATGGAGGCAATTTTCAACATTGATGTAGCATCAATGTGTGATGCGGCTTTCTTCACAATCTGTTGTTAGACTGTTCATAGTACTGGCCACTTAAATGTTGAGGTCTACTTGCACTTTCTTCAAGAAGAATTGCTGCAGCTGCTTGAAGATGTTCCTCTGTGCTGAGACTCAAAGTATACTTCCAGTATGATTGTGTGCCTTCCCACTTCTCTTGTGCTGTTTCAACTCAATTAAATTATCAATTCCTGAAAAATGGATCGGTTGTGGACGTTCTCTTTCCTGGTCACCAAGATCGCCTTATCTAACACCTTTAGATTTTTGCTTCTGGGGATTGATGAAAATTATTGTATAAAAAAAAAATACATTCTCTTGAGGAATTAATTGTCCGCATTATGGATGTGGCTGAGCAACTTAAAGACAGTCCTGAGCTAAAAAGAGCAACAAAAGCAGTACAGGAACATGCCAAGAAATTTATTGAAAATGACAAGCTCATTTTTGAACATTTGTTATAAACTGGTACGTATAATGCACGTCAGTCTAATGTACTATTTTTAAATAACATTAAAGTTTTTCTTACTTTTCTTTTTACACCATTTTGTTCAGAATTAAATTCTCTACAGGTTTTATATAAAAGCTGTGTTTACTACCCATTTAACAAAGTCATTATTCATCAAACGTAAAGAACATGTTTTTTATCCCACTTTATTGATTTTCACCCCAGATTTCTCAAAAGCGACCAAAGATACGGTTCTGGGACCTATTTTATTCCATTTTTTAGGTCAAAAACCATAAGAAAAAATTTCTTTACAGCTTCATGCTGAAGTTCAAGCAAAATCTTTCACTACCCGTAACTCAAATGAAGCATTCTAGGACATATATTTAAATAAACTTGATCTATTATTTTTATAAGTAGAATAGATTATGAAAATTCCCAGGTCAAATTTGAGATACACTGTATATTATATATATTTTTTATTATTTTATAATTATATCTTAATAAATTTAGTTCTGGCAGGATATTTGTAATTATTGCTCAGAGAGTTTAAAAAGAAAGTTTTGTATATAATTCAAGAACAATAATTTGTAATAATTTTTGTAATTAGTATAAACATTAAATTTACTAATTACGTAATTTACATGAAACTTAACAGAAATAATTTACTCTTATAATTCACCAAAGGTTTTAAATGAAGGAGGGTTAATGTTGATTTTAAGAAAATATCTGTAAAATGGAATTTTTTTTAGTTTTATTTTTTCCTAGCTGGGTGACATTTTGTCCCCTTTTTAGCTTGTGTACCAGTATTAGCTTTTATGATGGCACATTACTCTGAATGATTAAATTCATTCTGAATGTTATTCTATATTTATTCTGTATTGTATTCGTTGAATCATATATTGCTTTATTGAGGAAATTTAACATGATTGGCATTTCATTTTATTACACTAGAACGACATTGAGTTGCTACGCATACAACATACATATTCATATGTGGCACTGTGGCATTTCTCACCAGTACTCTATTCCTGTGACCAATACAATTGTATTATTGTACTGTTAGTGCTATTCCCTTTTCTTTGTAACTGTTTTGTGGATTTGTATATGATTATCTCACTCATTTTTCTTATAAATTACCATTGAATTCTGTTAAATGTGTTGTTTAATAATCTCTTGTTAATTATATATTGTTTTTTTAGGATTTATTTTATTGTAATAAAATAAGCTAATTTAGTATTATTATTTAAGAATATTTGATTATTAACCCATAGGTGGCAGGTAGGTTTGTGTGACCCTTCCTGCATGATTTTTTCCCCTAGCTAATCAGACATTTAGCTTATTTTAAATCAATACACCGTTTTTCAATTACCAATAACAGAATTATACTTCTTTTCAATTTGAGCATAATCAGTCTTGACAAAACATGAAGAGTCATAAAAAAAGGTCAGGCAGTTGCTTGGACTGTGTGTTACTTTTGTAAGGTGGTCAAGCATGAAATATATCATCAATTGTTTACGAGGCCTTCCATTCAGAATTTATTTAAAAAGTGCAATCAAAAATTTTTTTTAATAGAAATTGTCTGCTTTTTAACGTTTTAACTATTATAATAAAATGTTATTTGGAAGCTAATTCACATTTACATGTACAGTGGTTTTTAAAACATTTATTCCAGTAATTTTAGCTTATATGTTGTTAATATTATATTTTCACTTTAGTTAAAATAGAAAAACAAAGTGAAGAACTAACAGAAACATTGTTACAAATGCAATATTTATAAATTAAATACTGTAACTGTTCATACAAACAAAAAAATAATTTTTTTTTTTGTTCATGTGTGCTATAATCTGTATTATAAACTGTAGCTGTTTTTAAAACAAACATTTTCAGAATTTTATAAATAGCCAATCAAATAATTCCTTATTAAAAGTTGTTCAAAGAGCAGGTCTCAAATTCTTTTTAAAAATTGATAGATCTAGTAGGGTTGATGAAGATTGTCATGTACAGACCAACTTAGTGTTAAAGTTTTTTTTGATTCTGTGCAGATTTATAGGCTAATGGATTGGGGGTTAATAAATATGCATAAATTTTCACCATCTAACTTCTTTTCTGTTTTTTTTTAGACTATTATTTCCTAGTCTTCCTTGTGCATGTAACCAAACTGCCCAACATTAAGCCCTCCTTTTGTTCAATTCTATCAAAAGTTAATTTTCAAATACTATCTTGATACTTACACTCTTCAACTGTATTTCTGTTTGTTACCCCACATTTTCCCCAATATTTTTATTTATAAGTCTCCTTTTCTTTCTGGCAGGCTCAGATTTATTGTGGACTACATTTCACCTTTTATAGTAAAAAGGTTGGTAAATATTAGTTGAAATCTATTTATTAATTTTCTAATGTATTTTTTAAATGTAAATAACTTTTATTTCTTTAAAAATGGAAAAGAATATATACAAAAAATCCTCTCCCCCTTTTCCAGTTAATTTGCGATAATTTTTTTTTTGTATTTAAATGAAGGCGTTTATCAAACATATAAAAAATTAGTTTGTTTCTTTCTCTATTAGATATTTCTTAAAATATAGTATGATGTTTGTATCTCAGACTTTCTACTTTCAGCTGATGAGCTCTCCTCAGCCCAGAAGTGTATGATTTTCTAAGTCATGAAAATATTTTGACTCTTCTGTAACTACATTTTATTATTATTCTTACTTTTTTCAGTAGTAAGTACAATATCGTTGATCACTGGTACATACTATACACCATATCAGTGTGCCAGATATTTTTAATAAAAAAAAGAAAGGCTGACAAAGTTTTTTTATTTTTCTTCTTTGTCTGTTGTTTAAATTAACAGATACTTTGTTGATTCATCAAGGTCCATACTACACTATCTTCTTATTTACTCGTATGAAGTTTTTTTACATGATTGTTAATGGTGACACCTTTTTGTATGGTTTTGTTATATAAGCTATTTTTGCTCTTTTTCTTTTTAGTTTTTTCATAAAATTTATTTTTCTACATATTTTTATATAAATTGTGTAAGATAATTACATTTATAAATTACTTAAAATTCTGATGAAAATAATAAAGTTTTCATTTTAATCATTATTATTTACTTATATTCAGTAAATTTTTATAGCGACTGGTACACTCTATATGTAGATTTTTGCTTCTATGAGAAGAATAGAATTCAAAAGTTGGAAATTGATCACATTTATCCTGCTGATTTGTATTAATCCTTATCTATTCAGCTGCAACCTTGACTGTTCGGAAAAAGGGAGGGGGTGTTGCATTCCTTAATAATGTAAAAATACAAAATTAATATTTTCTGTGTACAAGATAAATTAATTATACAAAATTGTATTATTAGTTTCATTTTACTTGAAATTATAACCTGGATTTTCCACAAAATACACAACAATAATAATGACAATAGTGATAAAATGGTCTTTTAAAATATATACTTAACAGTGTTAAGTTGCAAATATTTAACTAATTACTCTTAATTAAAAAAAAAAAAAATATTGTGAATTTTTTCTTTAATTTCATCCTTTGGGCATTTTCGAATATTTGTTGAATTATTATATTTATATATTTTTTTTTTCAGGCACTGATGAAAAAAATTGGTTCTTGTACATTGTATGACCACTACTATAATTTATGAATTCAGCATTATGCTACTGTTGTTTCGTTAATTTAGAACAATTATTCTAGTATGAAAATTAATATGAATGTTAATTTCTTCTGATTTACAATTAAATACGTTTGTGGATGACCAGAAACAATTTATTATGTCCAGCTTGGATTCAAATAGATCCTTATCACCAATCAATTGCTGTTATACAAACTTACCAAAATATGTTAACAAGCTATACGTTAATGTTTCTTTTTTATGTTTTGCTTATCCCCATAACCTCTCTATTTGTCTGCATGTACACTTTCAACTAGGTTGACAAAATTAAAGATTAGTTTATTTTGAAATGAAGAAATTTTCTCTTTCAACTTTGCTAGTTTGGAGGCTTATCGGCAATTGGCTACAACAGAGTAGGAAAAGACTTGCTAAATAAATCAACAGGAAAACATTTAGACTTTTAGTACCTAATAACCAATGTTATGGAAAAGTATGCCATGTGATTTTCATTCTGAAAACTAGGTTGCCATAAATTAAGTTTCTCCATGCTTCATTGCATGTTGTACACAATTTCTGTAGATAATTATCTAGTCTACAATTATACCCACAGACATTCTCAAACTTTCATTTGTACAATTTCACATTTTGTAAACTGTTGTAACTATGAATGAACAAAGCAGATTTATTCATGGTCGTGAACTATATATAACTAACAGGAGCCTAGAATTGCTTAGATGATTCTGACACAGTATATGTTATATGGCATTCTTTTCTATTAATGTGTCATATGGGCATCTTATTTATGTATAGAATTATATAATTATTTTGGCATTCTTTTGAAAGCATACTCTTTTCTTATAAGAATGTAATGATATTTTGGTAAAATATTAAAAATATTTTTTTAAGTCATTTAATTAACTTTGTGAAGTATGGTGTGTCATATTGGAAGATAATTCAAAATCAAAATCGTTGTTATCTTCAGTACTGCCTGATTCTTCGTCGTTGCTTTCGAAACATACATTCACTGGTGGCTCAGGAACTTTAATAATTTCACTGTGAACTACAAGCCTGATTTCAGATTGCAATGAATTATATTTTACAGTATGTTTAGATTTTCTAGAAATTCCAGACACACTTGTTAAACAAAAGTAATAATCAGTTACATGATCCTTTGGTTACATGAGCCAAACCATAGGTACACCAAATGGCAAAGCCTTACATGTACTTTTCAGCCATCCTCTTAAATATACAGAACAATTAGTGCATACTATATGAGGAGCCCACTTACTATCCTGATCACCAATTTTACACTGAAAGTACAAATGATAGGCATTTTTAATTAAAGGTGTAATGTTTTTTCTATTTCACTTTACGGTAAACTCACCACATATATAACAAAAGACAACAATCAGACTGAGCAAAATTCATTCATTCCTAAATCCAGTGCTTAATAAAAAAAACAGCTGTGTTTTCAGCTACATGTTTTAAACTGCAAGACCTGATAATCTTGTCCATGAAGGCTCACTCTTCAGTATTAGATATGATGTCATAATATGCAACTATGATATGATTTAATTCTTTGTCTGCTATTGTTTGTTCATAGCTTACAAATTATGTTAACAAAGTTAAACAATAAAAGATGAGCTAACAAAATACAATATAGGAGGTTAGAATGCTAACTATACATTGAAAAATGAAAAAAAAATCCTTTAATTAAAATTGAAAATTTTTTCAAAAATGGTGGGTGATAGAAAGATTCTGAGTTCATATTCATTTTCAGCATAAAAAAAACAGATTAAAATCATGTATCGCATGTTAGGAAACAAAAATGATGTTTGTCAGTGTAAATTTTACTCTACTGACATGAAGTAAACATAGTACACAGAATGATAAACAGGGAACTAATACCTCATAGTAAATTCATATAATCCACTGTTAAAGTGGATTAGGGAGGCAAATAATTATGACATTCATTTCATTCAATTTTATATATATACATTTTACATAATTTTATATTGCAATTGATATCAGTTACACTGATATCAAATTAAATCAAATGATGTCATAATTAAACATAGAATGTTTTGTGGTTCCTGTTTAATAGAAAAGGTCAAACAATTACTTACCATTACTCTAAAAGAAAGATAGCTAGTCTGTTATCTTATCTGTCTTATCTGTTACTCAAAAAAATATATAATAATACTTAGCTTGTTTTAAAACACTTTCAATTTCTGTAGGGGCATTAATTTTCAAGTGCTGATAAATGTTAAAATTCAGTCCACAGACATATCTTAAACAAAAATTTTTATCCTATATTTATCTTACAAGAAACTAAATTTAATAATAATATTATTTTTCATTTGTTATGTCTTATTTTTTATTATTATTCTTAATTATGTAATTAAGTTGCTGATCTTTCCAGATTTTATTCAGTCAGTCTTCACTGTGATAGTCAACTAGTTAGATAATTTGGTATTCATATAAATAGAATAAAGGGTAGACTAGACTGTACTAATTAGCGTTTTAACTATTGCTTTAATTCAAAGAATTATCTACAATAAATGGTTATTCAAATGAACCATCTAATAGAAATACTTAAGAATCTTTAAAAAATCCTGAAGTAGATTTTCATTTTGATTGTTTTAGCACTTGAAATGCATGTCTGGTTTTAAATTTTTATTACTTGCAAATGGTTCTTGAACACTCCTCTCTTATAGTTTACAAAAATATAACTGAAAACATAATAATTTTCTGCATTCTGTTAAAATAGAATATATTATGGTAATCATTTCAGTTCTTTATTTATTATTTTATATAGCAGCTGCTAGTTACTATGAGTAAGTGAAACCACAAATTGTAAGTTTGCAGGTAATGAAGTATTATTGTATGTCTAAGCTACAGCTTTATTAAATTAAGATAATATGGACCTGTGATAAAATTTTCTAATATTTGCTTTTTGTAAAATTTAAACTGCAGACATGATGAAATATTAAGTATTTTAATTAAAATATTAAGTTTTAATTTAAAACAAATAAGTAAAAATAATATGTAAGTATTATACTTTTTACTGAAAAAATGTAATTGATCATTGTTCATAATTTTGTTTTTCATGAAAAAAGATTCTGTTAGAAGGAATAGAGTAACGTTTGTTTACATGACAAATAGTCTGAACTGAAATTGTAAAATGAGTTAATAACTTTATAAAAAATTTCTGAAATAACATTTTAAATTGGTGTAAAATAAAATATGAAAAATAACTACTATGCTAAAACATTATTAAAATAATTTTTTTAACAAAATGGGAAAAATGACTAGATTCATTTGAACAGTCATCATCAGTAGGTGCGGAGAAAATATTGTGTGTATGCTTATAAATAAGTGAGAAAATTTTGAAGAAATAACAGTTTGTAATTGACAATTAAATGATATTTACAAAACATTATGAAAGGAATATTTCTGAACTATTTTTAGAATATGTGTAAAAAAAAATACAAACAACTGTTGTTGTAAGGGATTCTACTTGTAAGCATAAAGTTAGCTTAAAAATATGTAAACTGATGGAATCCTCCTTTGAGATGCCATTGGGGGTAATGTAAAACCGTAGTCCTGGTGGGAGATCCCTTTGGGGGTTCCCCACTAGAGGCAAGGCATCACGATTATAGTCCCAGTGGGGAGTTTCCTTTTGGGAACTCCTGATTTGAGTCGTGGCATGAAAAAAGACAAGAGTCCCAGCTGCCTGGGCAGGGCCTTGGGTTTTTCCGAGGTAGTTTGAGGGGAAGGCACCCTGAGAGCTGAGTTTATGCTTAATTGTGTGTCCAGCTCCAAGGGGGGGGGGCCTTACAGATGTATATAAAACTAATGGAATCATTTCAGATTGCCCAATATGATCTAATGGTTTTCTGAGTTGGAGATTTCAATGGTTTAGGTGTTTTTAAGCTAAATTTACACTTAATTGGAATTTCTTAAAATAGCTACAATTCTTTGTATTTTATTTACGGTTATTGAGAAAACAGTATTAGAAAAGCTCTTTTTATAATGTTTTTGTTAATACTTTGAGTGCCACGAGAGTCCAACTTGGATTCACAGAGTTACAGATCTAATGGCCGCATGAGTCGAATGTGTCACCACATGTTAGGTTTAGTTATATGGCCATGTAACTCCGCTTTGGTTTCATAGTTCCTATTAAAACACATGGCAAGTGAAAGAGCATGGCCAGTATGTCATGAAACTGTTATTGGCCTGTTGATAGTGAGTCCACACTGGTGTCACATGGCTATTACTCTATGATAAATGTAATGAAATAATGCAGAATATCAGTATTACAATATGATGTTATTTTTATTGACAAAAACTATACAAAAGCAACTGCAGAAAATCTGCTTGAAAATAAAATATAGATAATAAAATTTCAACTTGAAAATAAAAGAAAATTAACTTTCAAACAAAATATTTATGTACACCAAAAAAACAGTCCAAACAAAAGTGTTTTTCACACACCACACATTTATATTTGGTTTGAGTAGTTTTTCGCATGGCAATCTTCCTGCCTTCGGCCTTTGACTTTTTTCATAACATTTATGACATCGCCTTCTTCCTTGTCTGCCAACATCGACATGGCGGTGAGGTAGGTCTGCTGGTGTCGGAGGAGGAGGAACGTCACTAACGTTGATTCCTGTCAGTTTTTCGACTAATTCTTCTTTGAATATGATGATTTGCATGTTTCCATTTGTAAGCTGATTGTATAAGTATAGCACATTTACTACATTGGTTCCAAGAAACAATTCTACAGCAAGTTTTCTGTACCACTTCACTCCACGTCTCAGAGGTGAGCAATAACTCTTGATTTGGTTTTTTTGACAAGAGGGTAGCATAAGACTATGAAGGGAGGCAATCGGATACCAACATATTTTCGCGGAACGCTAATCAACCGTGGATCATTGTGATGGGAAAAGGTTTTAACTGTTACTGGCCGCGTGAAGCCAATGCGTCACCACACAAAAAAACAATTGCTAAAAAACATATTTTTTATTCAAATGAGTGACAGTTATTACTAATACATTTTTTTTGTGATACTGAATGAAATTATATGAGAGAAAAAAATTGGCCATTAAAATCGTTTTACTTCCTGTATAGGTGGCACTCAACGTGTTTAACATCTGGTATCAAACAGTATTTATTGTTAATATTTAATTAATTTTTTATGTATACTATTTTCTCAGTATGTACTGAGTGAAGATTGTTTGACTAAAAAAGATCATTCCATCTAGTTTTAAATTTTAAGAGACATCCTTTTTAAAAGATTTCTGAGTGTTTTCTAATTTGAAAATTTAATATAAGTAGGTTAGTCAGTTTGCTTTCGTACTTTAAATTTTTATCTGTTTGTAGAAAATCTTTTTATTAACATGCAAGGAGAATTTGTATAGTTAGCAGTTCCATTTGCATGAATATATAGGTTACATCTGCTAATATAATACATTAATTTTGCATCATATGTATTTAATAAATAAATAACAACTATAAGTATTAAATTATTGAAACAATTCCGGAACTCACATTTTGATTTTTTGAAGTTTTGCATGTTATGTATTATAAAAAGAGCACTCTGAAGCCACAATACGTTTTCTTGTTTTCATAACTTTTTAATGAATAAAATAATGAAAAACAGCAATCAGTAATGTGATTAGAGATTTGAAGAAAAAGGTTCTTAGAATGGAAATGAAAAAATATTAATGATTTAATATGATTATCAGTAAATTCTATTAATCTTAAATATTTAAAAAAATCTTTAATTAAAATTTTTTTAACCATTTATACTATTCATTAGTTTAAAGAATATTAACACATGTTTAATCAACCACAGTAAATTTGGTTTAAGGTGAAATTTACTATGTTAACTGTATCTGTAAAACTTAGCTGAGACTTCAACTTAAAATATACTGCAGTTTATTTAAATAAAAAAAGATTTTCTCTATTTTTAGAAATTTTGCTATTTTTTTATTAATATTGATTTTAATATCTACGTGATGTTTATGAATAATGCTGTAAAGGAAATTTGGAGAATTTTAAACAATTTTTAGTTGAAATTATTGCAGATAATAATACAATAATTATGTATACTAATCTTATTATTTTTTTATATATTTTACCAAATATATAAAATTCAACACATTAGAAAAAATGGAAATTTCACTTTATGACAAAAATTTATAAAAATCAAAAATCAAAAATGTTTAAATTATAATCCTGATATTTTTTACAATTTTATTTTAATACCATAACATTTAATTAAATATAATATGCAGTCTCTGTGGATTCATTTGATTTCTCCTATTACTTTGGTATAGATGTCAAACATCCATTGCATAATATAGGTTTGCCAGCATGTTAAAAGTTATTGTTAGTTATACATTTAAAATAAATTGTTTTTCTACTGATTCAAATGACATTGCATGTCTTGTCTAGAAAAATCATTTAATATAAGTTACATTTTATCTGAAAATGATTTGTTTTCATTTATTGTTTTGTAAATTGAGACATTGTTTTTATTTAGTTAATAATATAAAGTTGTATTTTATTTAATATTTTTATAAAAAAATTTTTAATTTTATATAATATTATTTTTTTATATAAAGGGACTACGATCTTACTACCATTGGATACCATTGGAGATACCACCATTCCTCCAATGGTATCTCAAAGGAGGATTCCATTAGTTTACATATATTTATAAAAAAAATAAGGGGTATTACAGAAATGAGCATTTTTTTTGGGTGACCAACTGAAAATATAAACAACCCTTCATACACCTTTAATAGATGGTTTATATTTCTACTTGTAGAATTTTTTTTAATCCTTTTGCATTTTAATTAGAAGTTGAAAAAAAAAAATAATCATCAGCATTCTCTGACCTTCATTTAATAATTAGTACTCTAAATATTAATGTATAATTGCACAGTAACTTAGTAAATAGAAAGCAAAGTGATACTTCACAACAAAAAAATCTCCTGAAAAATCTTGTAAATTTAAATTTCAGTTATGTGATATTTTAGTAAAATAAAGGATCTTTTCTGTTCTCTTATTTTGTATAGTTATTATAGATCAGTAGAACAACTTTGTTTTAATCAAATCTGTATAAAAAATAAAATACATGATATTACTTATTATTTTTTATGTTACTAATATGTTGTTACAGTCATGTTCATTTACTGGTGGCTTGTCCACATCACCTGCGAGCACAGCACTATCTTGTAGTAATCCTTCGCTTACAACAGTGACTGCTACTTCACAGCGTCCCCAGTCTTTGCCTGGTCACTGTACTGATCACCATCAACACCTACTCCCGGTAGCAAGCACACCCGATACTCAACTCCACTCTGATTTCACAATACTGGCCAAAGACAGTCAGTATGAATTACCTTGTTAATAATATGTGTATATGTATGTTATAGATAAGCACTAATTATTGATACACTGTTAGATGGTAATTTTTCTAAAAATATAATTTCAGTTTTTTTGAGATATCATTTATTAATGTTATGTGTTTATGTGCTCGTATGTTTGTTAATGTTAAGAGGTTGGTACTGTCTTCATTACATTTTTTCACTAATAGGCAAAATTATTTTCTTTACTACATAGCATTAATGGTTTTGTTTAAGCATCTCTGTTATCTAATAATTGAAGTAAAAGAGCCTTTATTTTTGAAGTTGCATTTGTCATTTGTTGTTAAAATTGTTACTTGTAGCCTGAAATTCTTAAATGCAGTTTGAAATTGTATGTATTTAGGAATATTAAAAACTTATATTATCTTCACCTAATCTGTGTATAACTATAGAAATTTATTATTAGAATTTATATCAAGAGTCCATTATTGCAGGAATTAACTATAACTATACAACTAGTTTGATTCTCACTATAGAGGGTAAAAATTTATGTTGTGTAATAAATAATAGGCCTATAATCTAGTCATTTCTGTTTATTCTTAAAATTATTAGGTATTCATTGTTCAAATTATTAATTGAAAATCATCATAACTACTTTATTCATTATTGTACTTAGCACTTAACTTTTACTTCAATAACCAAGCTGTACGTTTGACATATTCTTTTGGCAGAAACTAAAATGAGTTTAATGGGTTTTTTGCTAAGATAGAAATTCAGTTTGAATTTAAATAAGAATAAAACAAAGTTAATGTAATGTAACAGAAAAAAAAGAATAAAGAATTAAGATTAATGTAAATAGTATACCAAAAGTGGGAGAATTTTGTTATTTAAGTAGTAAAATTACAAATAATGAACACAGTAATGCAGACATCAAAAGTAAATTGCCCTAAGCAAGGGGAGATTTCATTCAAAAAATAAAAATAAATACTAATCTAAATCAAGTATCATACATGGATCAAATAATTAGAAGGAAGAAATTTATGAAAATATTTTTGTGGAGTGTAGCACTTCGTAGTAGTGAAAAATGGACAATAGAAAAAAGAAAGGAAAATAATTAAGACTTTTCAAATTTACCGTTGTAGAAGAATATTGAAAAATAGTTAGGCTAATAAAATTTGAATTGAGTAGATCTAAAAATGAATAGCGCAGGGGAAAACAGCTAATTGATGTTGTATGATGCAGTAAATATGTTAATGTTAAAAGATAGTGCACAGCAGAAATGAATGGAGGTTACTTTAAAAATAACCCTTGTATACAAATATAGTGAAATCTCTCATGGTGATCACCTCTATAAGATGGGTAATTTGTTGGATGTGTAATGTTGGGTAATTTTAATGAAAGGAATTTTTTTTGTACTTACAATTACATTTTTTATTAAAAGCATTAATTTCCTAAACTTTTAGTGAGAATTATTGCGGCCATGCCGACACACCTTTAAGAAATTATTACAGTCACACCAACAGTTATGTTCTCTAAGGCAACCAACCACCTCTACAAAAGACCAAAATCATCTGCAACTGGGGCTGGTTGACTTAGGTAGATTTCACTGTATTTATTATATTTTACTAGAATTACTGTCTACAAAATCTGAAGTAGAATCACATACATTACATTACATCTTTACATTACATTACATCTTTACATTAGCATTTTTGGTTATCTATTTCTTCATTTTATTCTTTCACATAAATATTACTTTATTTTAAAATAAAATAGGATAATAGTAAATCCAAATAATTATTTATAAAGTATTCTGAAACATTTATCTAAATAAAAACATAAACTGTTGAATGAATACGCAGAACAAAAACTGATGTCATTATATTTAATTACAAAAGCAATTAACCTGGTAATACATCTAAAAGATAACTTTTTATCATATTTTACTGGCACCTAGCAATGGAAATATTGTGAGGAATGTAGTTAGTTTGTATAGTTTTATCTTGTGAGATAAATAAAAGTAATTTTAAATTTTACTCGTCAAGTGATACAAATTATTCATAAAATACTTTCTTGATATCTGGATTTTTGAGGGTTAAAAAACATAATGTAGTTTACACTTTACTGTATATTGGATACATTTACTGATATGTGCATTAATGATAAACCATCATGAATGTCATATAAATGAAAACATGAGTAAAAAATGCATACCCATTTAAGTTTTATTGTATAAAAAGTCTTCCTGGGAAAAACTGTATGAGAACTTATTTTCACTTAATGTAAAAAGAAATTAAAAAAAATCAATACATTTTAATTTATGAATTTGTTTTATTTATTTTATTATTCTCTTGATACATGGAATTTTGTAGTTTGAAAAATTTAGGGGGCAGTTTAACTGTAATTGGGTTTTTGGGTGAATAAATAAAATTGATAAACTTTATTCATTTTTTTATACAACATTAAGTACAAATTTTCTCTGGTGTTATTTTAATGAAAAGTGAAGTTAGAGAAACTAATATTTGATTCTTTACTTGCGTAGATAGTTACAGTCACGTAACTATTATTCTCATGAATATTATTTGCAGTTGTTAAAAGGTATACAGCAATCTTTTTGTAGTTAAAACTACATTACTTAATACTTTAATTATTTCAGTCTTATAATGACCAGTACTAGAAATGTTTTGTTTGTTTTAATTGATAATATCCCTACATAAGCTTGAAGCTTATGCACTGATATCTAGTTATATAGTGATACTAGCATCCCCGTCGCGGCTTCGCTCGCTAAATATATGTTTGCTTGTCTTTCTCATCGTAGTCAATTGGTTTTTTTATTTTATGTTTTGTAGTTAAGTAACCCAGAGGTTGGTGCAGCCTGTCGTGTCACATATACAGTAATAATGGCAGGGGCTGTGATGGTAGAGTCATTGTCGCACTTCTTAAAAAATTAAAACCCAGTAAAACCCGAAAACTGTTTTTAGATATTTTGTCACAGATGTTCATCACGTTGTTCTCGAGATTCTTGCCTACGAATTTCTGCTGTTCTGATTCGTTGAGCTGCATTTCTTGCTGCAATTTGTACTTCCGATTCATGAGCTCTCTTAACACACATGTGTTGTGCATCTTTGCTACACGCATTGTTAAGGTTAGATTTTTTCTGTGGCATTATACTGAAATTGAAAAAAAAATTGATAATATTTATTATTTAAATAAATAAATTAGACAAAATGAATGAATGAATGAATTAACAATTATCAGATTAAAAAATCAAAATAAAATAAAAAGCAAGCAAGAAATACTTACACATTTTTAGGTGGTATGAAGACAAAAAGTTTTATCTATGAAGGTATCTTCATAGGTATCTATGAAGTTTTATGTTATTATTATTATTTTTCTGTTAAAAATTATAATAATATCCAAAGGATACAGTGCGCAATTATAACACAATAAACAGTATAATTATAAAAATCATTTATGAAAAATTAAAATAGTACGGTTATGTCGTGAACATAAACAAATATGACATGGAATAGAATGTGTTATCTAGAAATCGAAATAACGCCATCTATCGGATGTCTACACAACCTAGATGTCAAACGATGTTAGAGAGTTGTATTAATGAAATAACTTTCACCGCCATCTATTAGGAATTCATAGAACTAACCATTAAATACACATTATTGTCGTATAATAAACATTTAATTTACAATAACAAATATTGAGGTCAATAATTGAGATAAAAACTATCCTACCTTCTAAGTTGGACCAAATTACAGATAGTTATGAAAATTTGACCAAAATCGGTTCAGTAGTTTCGGAGTTTATCCCCAACATACATCGTGACACAAGGTTTTTGTACATATAAGATAGAAATGGAATTTTGTTATGAATGAAAAATGCCATGCCTGACTGGGATTTGAACCCAGGATCTCCGGATGAAAGGCTGAGACACTACCACTCTGCCATGTATTTGTTATCATTAAAATTAAAGCCTATGCAATGTTTCACACTGTTTGTACTTTGTGCAAGTTGACATCTATTCTTTGTCTCGTCATCACTACTTATTAAGGATTCAGTGTCATATATTTTTTGGGCATTAGCACTGTCTTCTTGAAATAATAATTTCTTACTTTCTTTTAAAACAAAAAAGTAGAATTTGTTTGAAGTTTGTATATGTTCTGAGAAAAAGTTTTGTTGACCAATTCAGAACCTTCTGTGGTATTCAACAGAAAGTCTAATTAGTTTTTATAATTTTCTGTTGACTTTGTGTAATTGCTAACTCTTTTAAAAAAAATCTAATATTCCGTGTCCATAAACATAATATTTGATCAAATCAAAGTCTGTTGTATCATTTTTTAGAAACTTAAAAGTTAAAAATGTTTAGAAAGTTTTTCTTCTTTAAATATGGTATAATTTTTTCAAATATGGTATAATTTAACAAATTAAATTCTAGGATTTATTTTCTTTTTGTTTCCTGTATTCATTCTATATAAAATAACACTTATGTTATAGGGTGTTGTAATTATTATTTGTATCATATTTTACACGTTCAAATCCCAGTCAGGTATGGGAATTTCACATGCTGCGAAATTGTCATTCATCTTATACTCTGAATCAATACCTAAGGGTGGTTGAGGAAGCTAGAAAAATAAAACATATCTGTAGTAGTTATTATTGAGTCATTATAAATTGACTAGATTGTTCCAGCAAGAATTTTGACAAAAATACAGAGGTCAGAATTTATATGAAATTTGAAAGTTAGTATGTTTAGCAAGCATGTCTTATCAGATTTTAATGTGTTTATATGCAAATAATAAAAGTTGATGACAGCTTGTATAGATTTCACAACAGTATATGTGAGTATGCTGTAACAGTAATAATATATGCTGCGAGTGAGTGAGTGAGTAAATGTGTGCTGTGAGTCTTCAGCAATATCAATTGGGGTGCTGATCAGTCATGTATGTTGTGTTTCTACTACTCCTCGGTTCATTCCCATCTGGATTATGGTTGTGTCGCCTACGTTTCAGCGCGTTATACCTTGCTTAAATGCTAGATGCTGTACATCACGCTTTCCTTTGGCTTGCTATGGGTGCCTTTAAATCAAGCCCTGTCATCAGCATCCTTATTGACTGCAATAAGCTGTCACTTTGGGATGAACAGAACTAGCTATTGGCATCTTGTTTTTCCTGCCTTCAGGGACAGCCAAATCACCTGGCTTTTGACGCAGTTCTTGGTAATACTTATTTTTGAAGAGGACCGTCCATCTTGTACTGCACCTTATAAATGTTGACGCACCTTTTTTTTTCCTATTTATTCGTGTTCATATCCTCCGTGGACAATCAACCTTATAAATTTTATGTTTGACCTCGTGAAATACAATAAAGAATCAACTCCACCTGTTCTCTTTCAGCAAATTTTTCACCATACTCTCTCCGAGGTAAACCCGGACGCAGTGGTATGTACGGATGGATCAAAACAGAACGATACCTGGCTGCGCGTTTGTTGTTAGTGGCCGAACCTACATGTTTGGTCTCCACAGTCTTTTGAGTGTGTTTACTGCTGAACTGTACCTTACACATAAGGCTTTAACCCTAAGTATTGTCATATCCTTATTTGCAGTGACTTGTGTAGTGCTCTCCAAGCCTTAGAAATTTTTATTCTAGGCATCTATTGTCACCAAAATTTACAGTGCAATCATCGTAGTTCAATCAATGCAGTTGAACCATCGCAACACACAAGTGAGTTTCTGCTGAACCACATACAGATTCTGGGTAATGAACGTGCAGATGCCGCTGCAAAAGAGGCATGTAGTCAGCCATCCTTCACTACCCACGTTACTACATCAAACTTTATTAACCATGTCAAACATATACTTCATATGAGGTGGTAAGGTGACTGGATTGCCACGGTAGATAAACTTCGATATGTCAAAGATACTGTGTTGCCATGGGATTCCTCTCACAGAAAATTTCACCAAGAGGAAGTGGTCTCTGCCAGTTTTGTATAGGACAGAGAGATACTCACAGGTGCCTGATGTCAGCAGAATATGAATTGATATGCGTATGATGTAAGTGCCGCTTGACTGTGCCACACCTTTCTGGATTGCATACGTTAGGCGGCCTTGCGTCGTAAATTTAAATTGCCCAGGTATTGATGAAAATTCCTGGGCAACAGTAATGAAGTTTTGGACCAGGTATTTTTATTTCTTTGTGCACACCTTTTAATAGTGTCTTTAAATTTGTTTTTACTTAGTATTCGGACTGTTTTTGTGTTGTAAAATTTTAGTTTAAGTTTTTTATTATTTTCTTTGTTTTTAGTATTTTAGTTTGAGTTTAATTTAGTTTTTAGATTTCTACTTTAGTTTATTATTTTCTTTTAATTTCATTGTTTTATTTTAATATTCCATATTTTTTTCCAGGCGATGGTAACACGAAAATATTTTTCGCCCAAAACATTAACATTTAGACTACGTTTTTTTGTTGTTTTTATATTTCATCTTCAGTTGATAATGCCGGAGTGTTTTTCGTCCAGCAAAAACTCATAAAACTTATATTTGTGTGATTTGTTAGTCATATTACCTAAAAACTTATATAATATTTGATATTTATGTTTTCTTTGTCTGGATTGTCATTACAAAAGAAATATTACCTCAGTATTAATTCATATTATTAAATCTATTTTGTTACAGTTCACAGCAGTCTAAAGTCTATTTTATATACACTTACAACGGAAAGAGATAGACTGAAAGCTGCCCTGGATATGGATGTTAGTGGCGTTGCTAGCAGTGGTACTGGTGGTAACACTGCATCTGTTGTTGTAGCAACATTACGTCAAACTCTGCATCAGACGTTGCAGCAGAATGCTGAACTCAGAGCTAGACTTAATAGGATTCATGAAACTTCTGATTTATCTGATGTTTCAGAAGCAGTATGTATTTATTTTAGCTCTTTTTCTTTAGTTTATTCATGTTGATTGCATGTCACTAATTTTAACTTTGTAGATTTTTAATTTCTGAACTTTCATAAGAAATTTAGTATTAAAAATAAAACAACTGCATTAATTTAATTTTAAAGACCTTTTTTAAATTCATTGTCTTAATGTGTGTCCTCTTCTCTTCTGATCAAAGGTATCAGAGGTAGATTATTTTTCATGTTTCCTGGATAGGTAAGCAGAATACCTTTTATTAGATATAATTTGATTTTTAAGAAGAGGAAAACTTGCTTAGGGCTAGCACTAAGCAAGGCTTAGTTGCATATCTAGATCTGCAATTAGTGGATGCTTCCTTTGCTGCCACTAGGTTTTTATTTTGTCAAAAAGTACTTCATAAAACTGTTTCGCTGGCCACACTGTTGTTAGTTCACTGTTGTTTGACCTTGCGAAACAGTGTATTAAAATGAGTGTAGTAATAAAAAATCCTGCCAGTGATTAGATTTCTGAATGCAAGAGGAAAAGTGAGATAATAGTGCTTTGAGTTTAAGGAAATCCTTTCAGATATACACCACAAACAGAGAATTGGCAGGCCTAGTATTCAGACTGATAATCTTGTTGAATGTGTGAATGCAAAAGTGAGAAAAAAATCTTTGCTTATGATTAGAAATCTTTCTCTAGAATTTCCTGAAGTTTCAAAGACAATGTAGTTGAGGATTGTTACTTACATTTTAGGCCATTGAAAACTATTTACACAATGGATGCTGAAAAATGGATAAGTGTTATCATCCATTGATACACAATAAGTGTTGACAAAGATCACAGAATGACATTTGCATTTGCTTTTCTTGACTGCTTTAATTATAAGGGAGATGAATTTTTTCCCATATCATCACTGTTGATGAATTGTGGATTTCAACATCAATGCCAAGATGAAACAACAATCTGTGCAGTGATGTCATTCCAGTTCACCTGAGTCGAGAGTTCTAAGGTTCAGATCCTTGTAAAGTAAGTTACTTTTATACGGATTTGAATACTGGGTCATGGACACTAGTGTTCTTTGGTGGTTGGGTTTCAATTAACCGCACATCCCAGAAATGGTCGAACTAGACTGTGCAAGATTACACTTCATTTACATTCATACATATCATCTTCATTCATCCTATGAAGTAATATTTTATGGTGGTTCTGGAGGCTAAACAAAAAAGAAAGAAGTTTACCTAAACCGAAATAATTCAAACAAGCCCAGTTGAAAAAAAAAAAATCTTGACCACTGTATTCTGGGACCAAAGGGTATGCTTTTGATTGATTTCATGAAACCTGGAACATACATCTCATCACAAATCTACTGTGAAATACTTTCTAAACTGCATCATGCCATTCAAAACCAACGACAGGAAATCCTGAGATCAAGAATTGTTCTTCTTCACAATAATGTATGCTCACACGTGGGTGCATGCACAATAGAAGCAATTCAAAAATTGATCTCATGCCCAATGTCTATCATCACTCACTTTCTACACTTGGCTTGCATCTTAACGATTCTGGGAAAATGAAAAGTTGAAAATCTCTGAGCAAAATTGGCTACTTTCAGGGGTGGAAGTTTATGCAATGGTATGAACAAGCTTGTTTCATAAAGTATTAAGAAATAAATGGTGATTATGTAGAAAAATAAAGTAAATATGGAACTATTAGGAAACAATTAATTTTTCATCTTTTGAACTGCTATCATTTTGTTACTGATGTGCCTTTACTTTTAAATCATGCCTTGTATAATGGAAACTGCGGGAAGGACAAATTTGTGTAGTTTTAGGTCAATGTTGACCCAAGTTTTCAAATTAAGTGGTACACTTGTTTTCAAGAACTAATTTATTTATTTCTTAATGCCACTTCTGAAATGTACACACGTTACCAGTTTTTTAAAAGCAATATAGTAATTTTATTTTTAATTTAAATAAAGAACTTAAAGTTTTTCATTTAAATCACTTCATAGTAAATGCAGATAATGTACATAATACATTATGTAGATAATATCAGGAATGGCTAAGTGTGTTAATCCACAGGCATAAGAAAAGGAACTGCCTGAATATCTATCGAAAAAAAATTAAAGAAAACCTTAATTGGAACAGCATAAAAATATAAACATCAACCAAGTATTTGCTTCATAATATATTCATTGAAAAATTGGTTGCAGACCATTTTATATTTGGATGTATATCGTACAACTAATTATCTGTTTAATATATTCAAGTGCTTTCATAAATAGTTTTTTCTACGTGTACCTTTATTACAAAATAAAATACCTTAGTTTATCTTATCTATGACTAGTTCATCTCTTAATGAAATTCTGCCACAATATCTCTTCTTTTGGTCTTAAAACCCCTTATTTTCAGATTTTATTAGCCACATAATTTTCATTATGTTTTTGTAACAGCATATTTCAAATACCTCTTTAATTTTTTTTTCTGCTTTTTCTACTTTCCATGTTCCACTAACATAAAACACTACTCTCCACACCCATATTTCAAAAATGTTTTGCTCATTCTTTGATATGCAGATTTCTTTTATGGATCGAAATGCCTTGGTTATGCCAGAATTAACCGTACTTTTTAATTTTACAATTTATATTAAAATTCACACTCTTTAGGTATATTGTTACAGTGTTCGCTATATTATTGTAAATCCACATTACCTTCCTTCCTGCCCCATTTCACTACATTTTTGTACTGTATTCAGAGTTTTCTTTCAGTCCCTATTATTCTTCTACGTAGAAGATGAAAGGAATCAGGGGCAGACTGCACCTTTGCCATACTTTCTGAATCACAGATTGCTTTTTTATTTTTTACTCATCTAAGTATCACCTGGTTTAAATATATTTAAATAATGTTTTCCCTACATTTAAATCAAATAGAAAAAAGATTAAACTTTTTTCCATTCTACATTATTTGTTTTGTCTACATCAGCAAATAGCATTAGATAGATAGTTTTATTATTTTTTTAAGTCTGTTTTCTGAGATTCTTTTGAAATTCTGAAGGTCAGAATGATGGCCTCTCTTGTGTACCTTTTTTTGGAAACTTGACTAGTTTTCATCTAACACATCTACTACATATTTTATTTATTTGTAAATTATTCTCACAAATATTTATAATACATTGGACTAAACTGATGTTATGATAGTTGTTATATCTCACTCCAGTTTCATAAAATTTTGATACTTATATATCAACTTAATATACTTCTCCCAGACAATATATTAATTTTGCTTCATGAAATTCTCATGTATTTTTGTTCAAATATTTATTATCTTAAGAGCTCTTCAAATTCAGATTTTTGTATGCAGTCTCTTCTGAAATAATCATAATTTTTTCTTTCTTAAGTACTTTATCAATGTTCTTCCTTCACTATATTTCTATGTATTTCTTTCACTTACTTACTAACTCTTTCTTATCTCTGTAACAGATTTTCATTATCATCTATGATATCAATCCACTTTGGTTTTTGGTTACCTTAATTTTTTTTTTTGCTTCTACCTTTTTCAGTAGTTCTATTTTTTTCAATGATATAATCTCATTACATTACGCCTTCAGTTAGTCCTTTCTTTACTACTTTGCATTTTTTAGTAATTTTAATTCTTACGAGAAAAATATATCCGTTAAGTTTTCTGGTATCATATTTACTGTGCTCTTCTATCAGTTCCAGCATATTTGTTGATATCAATTGTTTTCAGTCAACTGTTAATTTCTGATATAACATTTCGTATCCTGCCTTAATGTAAATTTATCCATTTATTTTTAACTGAATTTTCTGTTGTCATAACTAATGTCTTCATATAATATGATTAGTTCAAATTTTAATTACCCATTTTCCATTTTAGTCTGCCTGAATCCATCTTTTTGTTTCCATTTTTCTTTAATTTTCAAAAATTTAATATTCGCCACCATTACTGATTAGTGGTCAGTCATTGTCATTGTCACTGACAATGACATTGTCTGTACATTTTGCAGGCAATAATTTGGTTCTAAAATTTCTGTTTATCATTGTTTAATTTATTTTATATCTATGTGAGTATTTTCTTCTGTGATTTTTTTTTAATAATTTGTTCATTTATAAAGAGTACAAAATTCTAAAAACTTATAGATCCTTTACAATTTTTTTTTTATGTAGTTTGTAATTTCCTTTTTTACTTCTTTTACTGTATCTCCTATTAATATCAAGTATTCATATCCTGCTCATATTTGAATAAATCTTATATTTCTTCATAAATGTTTTCTGTCTCTTATGGTGTAAAAATTTGTACTATTGTTGTAGGTTTAGGCTTAGAATTTATTGATTAAAATAATTTTCTCATTTTATTTTTGAAATAATATACTCTTTGCCCTGTATTCTTATTCATCATTATTTCTATTGCTACATTATCACTTTTTAGTATTGTGTTTAACTGACTGATTAGAAATCTTGTTTATCTTTGTATTTCACTTCTTTTATTCCTATAAATACATCATATCATTAAGTTATCCAGTTATGAATCTAAATTATACAGTTTACCACTTTTATTTAAAATTCTAGCATTCCTTGTCCTGTTTCAAAAAATTTCATGATTCTTGTTACTTTCTGGTGATCACTTCTTATGTGATTCTCACTCAGGTGGGTAACTGGCCATTTTGTTCAACAGAAATACATCTTAATCAGTAGTTGAAGTTTAGAACCGATTTTTGTAGTTCCTTTCAATCTAACCCCATTCTAAACAAAAGCAGATGGGGATCATTTAATAATAGTGTATATGGTTTGTATAGTATTGCAACATCCTTTGTTTTATCTTGATTATAAAATAAGCTTCTTATGTTTTCAACTAGTGTCCTTTGTATGTATCTCCAGTAAGCATAACACCCACTCATGTGACATTCCAGGAGTTTTCCATCTGTCTTTGCCTGGAGTATCCAGATAGTCTGATTTCTTACTAATGGGTGCTAATGAAGTCAGTTAGTGGGAGGGGTGTGCATTAAGAATCATGGCTTTACATAATGTGACAGATGGGTACTGCCATATTTTTGTTCAGATTGTTCAACATTAGTATTAAACAACATTGTAAAATGCTTCTTAGTGCAGTATGTTGATTATAAAGTAATATAGTAATTGATTATATAGTTGAATGTAGTAGTTGATTATATAGTAATCTCTCACTTCTCTAACCATCGCTTTTCTCCTGCAGCTGATCATCATTGCACTTAACTCCCTCACAAGCCTATAATACATAAAAATTTTTCCTTTTTTTATATCTATAAATATAAACTCCCTCTATGAATCATAAGACCTTGCTGTTGGTGAGGGAGCTTGAATGCTGAGTGATGAGTAGCTGGACTGAAGGTGCAACCATATTGGAGAGGCATCTGTTGAGAGCCAGACTAAGGAATTATTCCTGAAAGAGGGCAGCAGCTCTTTCAGTAGTTGTTAAGGGCATAGGTCAGGACGACTTAAACGGCCATATCAACATCACTCAGTCCTCTTGAGTACTGCGCAGCTGAAAGCAATGGAGAACTACAGCTGCTTTTTTTCCAAGAAAATGTTGCTCTCTGCATTTTCATATAGCAATGATGGAGGCGCCTTCCTTGGTAAAATATTCTGGTGGTAAACTAGTCCCCTGTTCAGATCTCTGGGTGGGGACTACTAAGGAAGGGGTCACCAGAAAATTAAAAAATAACATTCTACGAGTCGGGGCGTGGAATGTTAGAAGTCTAAAAAAGGTTGGTAGGTTAGAAAATTTAAAGAGGGAAATGGATAGGATAAATATAGATGTAGTAGGATTTAACGAGGTTCGGTGGGAAGAGGAAAACGACTTTTGAAGGTGATTTTAGAATAATTAACTCGGCTTTAATTAATGGGCAAGCAGGAACAGGTTTTGTAATGAGCAAGAAGATAGGAAAGAGAGTAGAGTATTTCAAAATGCATAGTGATAGAATCATTGTAATAAGGATAAAATCGAAATCTAAACCAACAATGATTGTTAACGTCTATATGCCTACAAGTGTCCATGATGTTGATGAAGTAGACTGTGTATACAAAGAAATTGACGAAGTAATTAAACACATAAAAGGAGATGAAAATTTAATAATAGTTGGAGAATGGAATGCAAGCATTGGAAAAGGCAAAGGAGGAAATATAGTGGGTGAATACGGGCTGGGCAAAAAGAATGAAAGAGAGGACCGACTTATAGAATTTTGCACGAAGTACAATGATGATCGGAGTACCTGAGAAGAAAAGATTAGAAGCTTTTGAAATGTGGTGCTATAGGAGAATGTTAAAAATCAGGTGGATGGATAAAGTACAAATGAAGAGATGCAAATAGATGAAGAAAGAAGCATTTGGAAAAATATAGCTAAAAGAAGAGACAGACTTATAGGCCACATATTAAGGCATCCTGGAATAGTCGCTTTAATATTTGAGGGTCAGGTAGAAGGAAAAAATTGTGTAGGGAGGCAATGTTTGGAATATGTAAAACAAATTGTTAGGGATGTGGGATGTAGGGGATATACTGAAATGAAACGACTAGCACTAGATGGGGAATCTTAAAGAGCTGCATCAAACCAGTCAAAATGACTGAAGACCAAAAAAAATAATTATAAAAACTGTTGTAGAATTTTATTATTTCAGTTAAAATCTATGTTATCATCAGATTTTCTGATATTAACATTTCCATTTTGTTACCTTAAAGTGAGTCCACTCTTGTATCTGTATATGTGTTATTTTTCTATCATGTTATTAATGAAGTTCCTGTTAAAAGTGATAACATTTTATCAACTTGTGTAATTCTTATCATGTGCACAAGGCACAATTACACATAGTTGCATCATTGCCGTAAGTGGTATGGACTATATCAATGTTGACAACAGAAAGTTCATCTACAGTAATCATTAGGTGAGATATGATTTGAAGATAAAAATATATGAAAGACTTCCTTCTTATCTGTTTTCATAAACAACTTTGTTAAAACATAATTATAATAGTATATTGTTATTATTATCAATCAGAATCTCATGTGGTTATCTTAGATTATCCTTCTGCTGAATATCATGATTTAAAAATTATTTGTATTTCTGGATTAAAAATGGTTATTAAATTGCAAGATATATGAACTATAAAACTTTCTTGTTCATGTAAAAAAGCAGTTACAAATTAAATGTAGCAACTCGTTTATTTTCATAATCGAATATTTTTACAACATAAACCAATATTACACATGATAACTCATACTATATATTAAACAAGATAATATTAAAAAAAAATTATTGAGCTAATATTACTTCAATTTATTTGTGTTTGTTTAGAAATAAGTATCAGTTGAATTAACTGAGAACTGTATGTAATCAATTGTTGAGCAATGTTGTATTTGTAATATTTAATTAGCTGGAGTCAGTTAAAAAAAATAAGTTTAATACTTTATTTCAACAATATTTATTGACATTTTCTACACTTTTGCTCATTCCCCATAGTGCAAGTTCCTGTGCTGTAAGTTAACAGAGATCCACCTCTGCTAACACTAGAACAAAGAAGTATATTAAAAAAGCAATGATGATAACAACATTAGCCAAAAGTAAATAATCAGCCTCCATTGCTAATCAACTGGCTAAAATTATTAGTAGTTATGTGATCTGAAGAGCATGTTTTAAAATTTTTAATGATCCATATTCATTATTCTCATTACATGTTTAAGAGAAAACATAAATGAATGTACAACCCACTGTAATTAGTAGATCACATTGTACTTCAAATGCAGGGCTTGGACAGATTAAGGTTTTTTTTTTATAAGACTATTTACGTGTGATTGATATATTCAGTACATATATTGCAATTTCAGGCATTCACAAGTCTAAATTTATCAAAAACTGCAATACCAGTGTTGCTGCTGGGTTGGAATCTTAGGATGTGAATGAGCCTGTACAATCATCAAAGGAGACTTGTACTCGCTATCCTTCCTGGAGTGTTTAATCAATTTTGATTACACGTGACTTTTTGAAATGTTTAACATTGTGGAAAAAGTTATCCTTTCTGCTAAAAGTTAATTAAGGACAACCTAAATAACTTGTCTCAGTCTGTTATAGCCTTGCAGTGCTTCATGCTATATTATTATATTATGTTAACCGTTTATAGGATAAGATATAAGATTTAAGAAAAATAAGATATATGCAGGAGGTACATGAGTTTCTCATATAATGTAGTAATCTTCCACATGGTCTCTAGATTCCTGTCATTAATGATTCATCATATTCTTGTGTTTCCTTTGCTTGATTTTAGCAAAATTTTATTTGAAATTTAGAGTTGGCTGTGTGATGGATGGGCAATGATATGGTAAAAATAAATTGCCTGAATTTTTAAGTCTTTAATTAATGTGTGCACTTAAGTGTTGAAAAACTATTTTTTTTTTTTTTTAAGAAAGCCATTTAGACTGTCATCTGGATTACGTTCAGTTTGTGTATGCTTTTGTTTTTTAATTTTATTTATTTTTTTATTTGTCTCGTTAGTGATTTCCTTGTGATGAATTTACTTTATTAATCTTTTTTTGGTTTCTATGAGTTTCCTGTATAATTTATTATATTTATTATTTTATCTTTGTCCTTGTGCCTACATTTATTTTTGGCTACATCATTGTCTAACAATTACTTTTGTTTTGTTTTATTTATCTTGCTTTTTATTATGATTCTAATATAGGTATGAAACCTTAGGCGCATGGGACCAATCATAGTTGGTTTTTCTAAGAATACTTAGGTTCATTATGTAATCAGTCCTTTTAGTGTTCAAGGGCTGAATATCAGCTATATTTCAGTGGGCTTAGTGTGCCACTTTATAAGTCACATGACATGGTATACATATAACAATGTATATTCAGCTCAGTGAAGACGGCAGCCATTCTTTCCTCATTTTCTTAATAAGCTGGAATCAAATGCTTCGTGTTGTAGTTTCAATCTCCTTCTTCAATGCTTGACTTCTCTGACCACTCAGTGGCCAACATCAAGGACACCTCTCTGAGGAGTTGTCATTCTGTGTACAAAAAAAAAAGAAAAAGGAAATGTACTAAAGAGTATAAGTTAGGCCAAAGAACATCAGGTTGATTCTCTAAAATTATACTTCAAAATTCAAAACTTTACATCAGAACGTTCAAATGGCCACTAACAAGTAATATGAGTTGATGAGAGTATGCCAAGAGCTTCAGCCACATTGGTAATTTCAGAACAAGGCTTTATATCAAAAACTATTCAATTCTTCAAAATTCCAAATTACAATTTAACAGAGCTTTTTTGTCTACAAAATCACCAAGGGAGGAGAGGTGTGGCAATTTTCTAAAACACTCATTAAAATGCAAATCATTGAAAATTTCCTACTCTGTCAACCTTGATTTCTGTGCAGTCAAAATCTAAACCAAGTTGCACTGAAAAGTGATAATAGTAGGTTTGTATAGATCACCGCTGTCCAACCCGGGGCCTGCATATGCCATGGCGCCCTTCATTTTGTCTTTTGTTACCCGTGTTCATCTGCCAATTTTTAATATGAATTCACATTTCAAAATAACATTATATTTTACATCTTAAAAAAAATGTAAAAAATACATTTTAGTCATTATATTTTCCAGTAGTTCAACAGAAGTAATTCTTCCAGCCTTTATAACACATATTCATTTCTTTGTCATTGTTGTTGACAAATTGATTTCTTTTGTAATGGTATAAGTAAGTATAAGATCTTTCTAGCAGGGAGTCTAGCTCGACAGAACAAACTACCTAATTGTCACTCTTTTGGTGGTCTGCTGTCTATTCAAGCTACTAGCATTCTTTGTAATAACTTTCAAACTGACATACTTTTTTGTTTGGTAAAACTGAATTCATTTTGTTATTTGCATTTCCTGACATCGATTTTAATAAATTTTAACCTGACCTTCCTAAAATAGAAACAGATGTTTCTCGTGAGAAAGAATCTTTGAATTAATTTGGATGTGGTTGTAGCCAATGAATTTTCTGTTATTTAGAAAAACCAGTGAGCATCTATCTTTCAACATAATTAAGTTTCCAGCCAATAAGGAGATGAATGTGACAATTCTGATTCTTTGAGTGCCATTCAGTTCTTGTATTTTACTTCAGTGTAACTTGGTAGTTGTGAAGTGATAGTTCTACATTCTGCCGGTACAATTTATTACATTGTCTTGTGTTGTGATATGTTATACATTCCACATGTAATTGGTTTTTCTTTTTAAATGAAGTTCTTTAAATTATTTGATATTATTTTAACATAATATTTAGTATAGTCTTAACATGGCTAAAAGGCAAAGAACTTACAGTTTTAACAGTGAATGGGAGAACCAATATTGTTTTATTGAATATAAGGGAAAATCTGTTTGTTCATTGTGTAAGGCAAGCATGTCTATTTCTAGAAGAAGTAATGTAGAGCGAAAGTTTTTGACTAATCACAAACAGTTTAATAATGAATTTCCTGTGAATTCTAAACTGAAAGACCTTAAATCTAAATTACAGTTGCAACAATCCATGTTTACGAATCCTGCTCATTAGGACATCAGTAACTTGACAGAAGCTTCTTACAAAATCTGTTACATACTAGCTAAATGGAAAAAAACCATTTAGTGACGGGGAAGTAGTAAAAGAAGCACTGATCAGTGCCACTGAATCTCTGCTTGAAGATCACAAAGATAAATTTGCATCCTGTAAAGTTGTCTCACCAAACTGTTGATAGGCAGTTTGAACATATTTCTAATAATTTGGAATTTCATTTACATCAGGATTTGCAATTATGTGAATATTTTTCACTCCAGTTTCATGAAAGTAATGTCATGTCTGATATTGTCGAGTTATGTGTATTTATTAGAATGGTTTTCTATGATTTCACAGTAAAGGAAGAGTTTGTCAGAATGTTGCCACTTGGACAAACTAGGGGAGTAGACATATTTAATGAGTTTCTTAAACTTGTCAAAGATAGTAACTTTCCACTTTCAAAACTTTTTGCTATAACAACAGATCAGCAAATAACAATGCCTTCTATGACTGGCAGGAATAATGGATTTCTATCTCTTTGTGCTAAGGATTTAACTTAGAAAGTCTTAGAGAGACTTCTCAGCTTTCTGGAAAGATTTAACATTCTTGCTTCGGAGCAATTTGGTTTTAGGAAAATAAAAGCATAATTGATGTAACTAATTTTGTTGATGGCGTTATGAGGGGGGGGGGGGTTGGATGGGCGAGAACATGTGCTCGACATATTCCTAAACCTTTCCAAGGCGTTCGACTGTGTGCTTCATGAGATGCACACAGACATCAAACGCCTCGTGCATACACGTGCTTCATATGCAGATTCACATCACATGCTTCTAACTGGTGCAGCAGTTAGAAGCATGTGGCAGGCAGTGGGTAATATCTTACCTCAAAGGCCAGGAACAGTGTGTCCAGATCTCTGTTGCCACATCTAACAAAGTGAGTTTGATCCATGGGATCCCCCAGAGATTAATTCTGGGGCTAGTTCTGTTCCTAATTTACGTCAGCGACCTGAAATCAGTTGTCTAGTATGGAGATGTGATTCAGTATCCTCAAGACACGACTCTCTACTTTAGAGATAAATCTTTTGTTGGAGATCAAAACTTTTGTTGAACTAAATCAATGCATTCAATACTTTTCAGAAATAAACTTAGGACTAACAAATCAAAGTCGACTGCTATTAAATTTTGTCTTCGAGAGCACAAACATGACAGGGAACCTTCTGTGATGGTTGATGATGAACTCTTGGAGAATCCCGAATCTGTCAGTTCCTGGGTATGCACCTTAATTGAGGGCTGACCTGGGATAAACACAGAGATCATGTTTGTTGTAAGGTTTCATTGGGCATCTTTGCCCTGTGTAAACTTGCAAGTGTCTGCTCTTTAGATCTGTTCAAAAATTATGAGCTAATATTTCCACACTTGTCATACAGGATTTGACTTTGGGTATACTATGGTCAAAGCATGCTGAGTATGGTGTTTCGGCAGAAAAAAGCTGTTAGAGTGATCTTGAAATTAAAATTCAGAATCTTGTAGGGACTCCTTCTTGGTGATGGGACTTCTGACTTGCCAAGTCTTTATATCTTGGATGTTGTGGTGTATTGCCATTAAAAATGCACTTTAGTGTGGAACGGATGTACATCTTTACAATATCAGAGGCAGGGACAACTTGTGTGCTCATTAGCACAGAACAGTGGCTTTCAAATGTTTGCGTCTCAAGTTGGTGTCAGATTAATTAATACGCTCCCAGAGCAAGTCAGACAAATTCCCACTCTGAGTCAGTTTAAATCTTGACTAAAATACCTTTTGATGTTCTACTCTGTTGACGAGTTCATGAATGGCTGCTATGATAATCAAAATTATATAAGGACTGACCCTTATGTTATAAAGATGTGAAGGGTGCATGGATGATATGTCTTGTTTTTTGAATGGGGCAACTGAATGGGTAGAAAGGACTTTAAAATTTAAATTAATTATTTCTGTAGACTTTTAACCAGATTTCCCTTGTTATTGATTGTTGACGATTGTGATGCAATTTTGTATTGTTTTTACGCAATAAAAGGATTATTTATCTATATACTCTTATTCTTGATATTAGTTGTACTATTTTTTTGAAGTAACTTGTCAATTTGCCTATAATTGTTAGGCACTTATACCAAATTGTAATAGGTACTTCTTTTTTTTCCTTCAAAATTAAATGCCTTGTGTATTCAGCCAGTACTGTGCATGTTTTTATTTCGGAGCAACAAGAATCTTTGTAGGCATGTTATATATGTACTTGTGTATATATATATTATCTATATGTATATATATATATATATATATATTTACTAGGAAAAAATTAATACATAAATATATGCTGTAAAATTGGTCAGTTTAACAGACCGAACTTTAAACTAAACAGATTATTGATATAATAAATTTACACAGTTTTCTATTTTAAATATGTATAAGAAACTTTACCTGTGATAATGATAACAGAATATTTCTAATCTATTGATGGGATCAGCATAGAAGTTTTGCCTCTATAACTTATTAACAATTTTTTTAATAATTCTTAAATGGTAAGAGCATTCTTTTACTGTAAAAAAAGATTGTCTATTAGTGTGAAGAATAAAACGTTATATGAACCCATGAACAAATAACTGACTATTACATCATGACTAGAGTTTGTTATAATGCCACCTGCAAAAGCAATAGTTAATCTAGAACAGCGGAATAGCTCTTTTATTGATGCAAAGAGGTTTAATATTTCTTTCTAAAGAATAAAAAGAATGTTATTTATTGTTTGTTTTTTTTTCTTTTAGAAACCGCTTCAGCAGTCATTATCATATAGTTCATCATGTATTAGTGCTTCAGAGTTTTTTGATGCTGAAGAGTATCAAGGAGATGGTGATTGTGATGCTGATATTGGTGGAGGGGTTGGAACTGGTGGTGGAGCTGTTGATGGTGGTGGGGGTCCAGCTAGTGATACTTCTTCTGAAGCTGGGAGTCTTACGTCCGAAGAGGGTTCTGTTTCATCTGAAAATTCAGAAATGGGAGGATCTGAATATAATCCTACTCAAAATGGTCAGCTACATATTTAATCAGTAAATTTCATTTATTTTTACTCATTTCTTAATTTGAAATTTTTTTTATCATATGATATATGTATAGTTTTTTGTTTTGAATATGTGTAACATTTTTTTCATAAAAGAAATTTTTTTGATCAATTAATTCAGATCTGTTACTTCTTCATACCGTTGTTGTATTAATTTCACCTTATTTATTAAATTTTTTTCTACTTTAAAAAGTTTCTAGAAAGAAACTAACTTATTGTGTAGTATATGCCAGTCTTGGTCCAGAGAAATAGTGATTAATGTATATAATTTTTTGAAGTTTACATTGTTCTGGCAATTTGGTGACATACCTTTTGGATGATCAAATATATTTCACTGGCAGATTACCAGGTATTTACCTCATGTTTTATTTCAGATGCTAAAAACTTTTGACAAGTACAGACTATGTAGTATTTTTAATTATTGGTTATATTGAGCTTGAATTGATTTCATATATTTTATGAATGGTGTATCATTATTCTTGAAAGAAGGATGTTCAGTTGAGTCCATTAATTTATTTTTCATAGAATAATATTGTTACTGCTTTGTTTTTCAAATTTTTTGTTAATGGCTATTACCCATTTGTTATGAAAGTTGGTTACTGTTCATCCTGCTATTATAGTAGAATTATGAGATAGATCCTTTTGTCCTAAATATTGTGATTACATTTCAAATTATTCGTGACAAATAATGCTGTATCCTCACTTTACATTGTATAAATTAATGTTTTATATCAACGTTGCTAGCCAACTATTGACTTGGCTTGTTATTTTCTTTTATATTGTAAGTTTACTGAGTATGGCCGAGGTATTTTGGAAAGAAGTTATGTGAATTGATTGGTTAAGATGATTCTAAATCATCAGGTTTGTGCACAGGTAATTAATACCTCTTGTAGAACTAGTATAATAAAAACAGCTAGTTACCTGTATGTACTTAATAGATAAATAAATAAATAAAAGTTGATAGCAATAATGCAAGTGAAAGTAATGACCGAAATGATACTAATATTGGTGATGAACAATTTAACTCTTTCGGCACTAACATCTGGATATCAGGATGTTTATAGTTTTGTCAATAAATACCAACTTCTGGATATCAGCATGTGCATAGTACTGTCGAAAATACCAACATCCTATTATCAGGATGTTTCAAATTTTTTGTTGTAATTTTTATTATTCAACAAAATTTTACATGTATAGTAGTAAATTTATTGCAAGGGATTGTAGATTCGATGTATATTTAAATTTACACAATTTGTATACACTAAAAAGGCTTTGGAGGTCATGAGTTTAGTTAGTTGCTTTAGACGGCTTTCATTACTGCATAGTTGTTTTGTTTTGTCATTAAGCTGGGCGTTTTATTGTTTTCAGTGTCAGTTTTTTTTTTTTTTGCGTGCTGTGTGAATTGAGTGGAGAATTGATTTGTTTACTGAATTTAATTATTGAAATTGAATAGATCACATTCACCGGTAAGTGAAAACACTTTGCGTGATTTGTTGGACGATGAAAATTAAGCGATAGACTGTTGTCAGATGAAAGGGAAGATAGCTCTGCTCTAGGTGATACTGACAGTGGTCCTGATTATGATTTGGTTTTTGAAAATCAAACATCAACTTCTGGTGTACTAAATTTAACTTTTTATGACAATAACAGAAAAAGGTCAAGGCTATTTAAGTTCCTTGAGTGATAGTAATGATGACTAAAACATAACTTCAACAGCTGAACAAATTCCCAAAGATAATTTCAGTAGTATCGGTGTAGGCCTTTCAGATTTAGGGAAAACTAATAATATTCAATGGAGTGAGGTAAATTATGAAAGTGACCCTGAGATTGAACTTAATTCTGGTTACCACAAATTGCTGGGAGTCAGACATTATTCACCTACAAATTCTCACCCTTTTGGCTTATTTCAGGCTATTTTTTACTGTCAATCTGGTTCTGGACTTTACTAAATATACAAACAAGCATGCTACGAGATTTGTGGAGGAAATTATCAGTAAAAATTGTGGAGATTTTCAGTAAATAGTCTATTGAGGAATTGGAATAAAATTACTGCAGATGAAATGTTTACAAGTATTTCAGTGCTACTGAACATGGGTGTAAATAGAAAAACTGGACTGTCCCATTACTGGAATACAATATCTACTCAGAGTATGCTGTGGTTCAGACAAATGTTAAGCCGAAGTTGTTTTCAGGCCATTTTAAAATATTTTGATATTACAGACACCAAAGACATCACAAAACCTGGTGAACCAGAATATGATCCTTGTGCAAGATTTCAGCCATTAGTTGATCACTTTAATAGAACATCTAAACATTACTTTACTCCTAATAAATTTATCTCAATTGATGAGAGCATGATAGCAACAAAAACCGCACTCGGCTGCTTCAATATTTATTGAAAAAACACCATTGATGGGGAGTTAATTATGGTCAGTCTGCTACTCCATTACTCGCTATTGCCTAAGTTTTTTTTTTATATATAAGGAAGTTTCTAAGGGAGAAAAAAAAAACAGTATAAAAGCTAATGGTTTAGGGTTTTATCTTATAACAAAATTATTAGGTATGTGTGGATTATTCAGGAAAGATTTTCATTTATTTACTGAAAATTTTTTCCGTTCTATTCCTTTGATTAAACATTTGTATGAAAATCATACTTTTGTGACTGGAACTCTAAATAGAAACAGAAAAAGAATCCCAAAATGCGTGTTTGAAAAATTTTTGATTGGCCAGAAAAATTACCTGAGGAGTTATGAGTTACTGATGCTTGGAGTTACAGAAAAAAAATCTCAGAAATACCAAGTGTTACTTTTGTCTTATAATGCTAAGACAGGCAGTAAGCGAAGAACAAAAAACATTCAGGACTTATACAGAAATAACAAACAGACTGTGATAAGAAATTACAATGACTATATAGGGGGGACTGATGCGTCTGATCAAATGTTGTATCAATATTTAGAAGAAAGGAGTTCCAAAAAGACTTGGAAAACAATCACCTTCAATATCATTGGTAGAATGATGCTGAATTGTTACATCATCTAAAAAGAAAACACAGAAAAACCCCTTGAGAGATTAAATTTTATTATTTCAATTATTAAAGAATTGTCTCATGATTGGCTGAACCATAGGAGGAGTGAACAAAATTCTCCAACTATTACTGGCAGGGCTGTTGCAACACCCAATATGTTAACAGATTGAGATGCTGCAGAGAATTAAAATTTTTTTGGGGGAAAAAATACCATTGTAGAGGAAAAGAATTGTTCAGCTTATAGTGCAGCTTGCACCAAAACTATATGAAAAATAAAACTATCAAATTTTGATTGTATCTTTGCCACATCATACTTGCTGAATTTGTGCGTAGGTTTATAAGTGATATAATTTAAGCTAAGTATTGTTTATGGTAATCAATTTTTTTATATTTTATAACTTTGAAATATGTGTTTCCCCTGTAATTTTATACAAGTAAATGCAGCATGTTATGCTAATACAAAAAAATTTTAAAACAAGATTTAAGCAAGTAATAATAGAAAATATCCTGAACTACCAGAAATTTCTTCACTTTGCATGTTGTGATTTGGTATATAAATATATTACAAATGTAAATGAAAATTTAGTGTAAAGTACCACTGTATGGAGTAAGAATGTGAGAAGTCTGGGATATTATTATTACATTGTGATAAGGCTGGCTGTTTCATATAATTATAATGAGTATTGATTCAGTCTTACCATCCAACAACAATCTCTTTTTGTGTGATACCATTTCTGCTAGTTTGGTTTGTGTGGATGTCCCTGAGGGGATATACTGAGTAATTATGTTGGAGCATGACCTGCAGTTGAAATGTCAGTAGATGTATTTATAATCTTATTCCATGTCAGTGGGAAAATACAGGGAACTTGAGATTGGGTAGGTTACAGAGGCAGTAGCTGACAACATTTGTCAGGTTTTTGTTTTGTTGGGAGGTTGCAAGTGATTGTTCTCAGTTGTTATTGAGCAGTTTATATATAGTTACAATTATCATTTAACAGGAAACATATTATCTAGATAATATATTTCATAATATCAGATAAACATATTATCTGATTTTTTTGGCACAAGTCTGGTTTATAGTGTTGGTATGTCATTGTCATTGCACAGTAAGCTAAATTAAAAATTATTTGAACTGATGTATTTGTTTCGTTTTTTAAAATTATGCTGTTGTCTAGTTTTTGTAAGATTTTCATATATTTTTAAAGCTCTTTAAGAATTATTATTTTTACAATCAGTTGTAATTTAAACAATTATTTAATGCAACAAATTTTTACACATTTTGTTTTCAGTTGGTACTGGTGGTACTGTTGTCTCCAACATGACTGGTCGCCGTACCAAGCTTCCTGCACCTCGTCCTAATACTGAGGGACTTTCATTATGGAATTTGTTATGTAAAAATATAGGCAAAGATTTATCTCAAGTTTCTATGCCAGTGGCACTCAATGAACCACTCAACATGCTACAGGTAATCTGTTTTAAGCAATTTTTTCAAGTGTGTTTTCATAAGGTATTTTATTTTCTGATGTTTAATTTAAAGTTATAATACAGGTGTGATAATAAAATAAATACTCCATATTTTTGTATGCGGTAAATTTCAGCTATTAATTTGAATTGTTATTTTATTAATTTTATGAACTTTTTTTAATTTTATTTTTGTTTTTATTGTAATGACTAGACTAGTATTAGTAAATATTTAAATTAGTAAATATTTGGAATGTGAATTCACCCAAAAACTATTCTGTTCATGCATAAATTCACCAAGAATAAGAATGTCAAAATTGTTAAAAGGTATCCATTCATATTTTTTTTCATTGAAAGTTAAACGTATGTAGGTTTTGTCTTAACTTATTAACTTTGAATGCTCTTGATTTTATGATCTTGTTTCCCAACTAGTATTAGTTGTTTTAACAACTAGTGCTAGTAATTAACACCTACTGGTCTGATAAACCTTAGGTTTTAATAAAGCTGCGTACATTTAATGCATGCTCTCTATGCTGCATATTGAGTGTAATATAAGCTCTGTGTAGAGTCTTTACATGAAAGGGACATCTCGATGTCTACAAGTTGTAATTATAATAAATTGTATGAGATATATTACAAATTCCAGATCGTGCAATTCTTGAAAGTATAGAGGATTAATAGGTTTGGCTTTACCTTTAGCACCTCAGTTGCAGGTTGGGCCTTCTACACAGCTACTAAATAGAAAACTGTCCAGTCCACATCATTACAAAGAAGGCAATAATTCAAATAAATTTCCATATCAGCATGGATCAGTTGGCCAACTGACCAAAACACATAGATCGTTGTTGGGTGGGATTGTATTAGACAGTAAGGGAAAGAAATAAATGATGTTGAAGGATAATTTATCTACAGAAGAGAGACTGAAAATTTTTAACTCAAAAGATAGACTGAAAAATTATAACACAACCAGAAGTGCTGTAAATCTCACTCCTGGTAGTAGCAAGTGCCTTAAAAGATTAAGTTTCTTTGGTGTCCAGGATTTGAGTTGAATATTACTCATTTACAATTTTGTGCAGCCAGTTTAAATATATGGTGTAAAAATAGGTTTTCTTTTAAATAAAAGTGAAGCCAGAGAAGAGGCTCAAGTTTCATTAACGAAACCCCAGAATTGTATAAAATTTTTAATATTCAATCAGACTCTCACTATAGGAATACACTCATTTACAAGAATAAAATTGTTATTGCTTGTTTGTGAAGTAGTTCTGATTTTTTGGTAATTACATGAATCTTAACTTTTGAGTACAAAATTATAGTTAATATTTAATTTTTCTTATTTACCATAAAAATTTGATGATCAATATTGGTGATAAATTTATTAGTTAAATTTTTTGAAGTAAATTATTTGTCTTATTAATATTTTTTTATTACTAAAATTTTAGCGATTGTGTGAAGATCTAGAGTACAGTGAACTGTTGGATAAAGCCAGCGAGTTAAGTGATCCATATGAAAGAATGGTTTATGTTGCTGCTTTTGCTGTATCCAGCTATGGTTCTAGTTATTTTCGTGCAGGTTCAAAACCATTCAATCCATTGTTAGGAGAAACATATGAATGTATAAGAGAAGACAAAGGCTTTAGATTTATTGCAGAGCAGGTAAATAGCTTTTTAACACTTTTCTATCAATTAAACAGTTTGTTATAATATAGTACTGTTTTAATTATTAATTCTTTCATCAGAAGCATTACACTAAATTGTCATTTAGAAACTATATGCTCTCAATAACGTAATAAATGTCTATAACGAGTCATTTGTTACTTAGTAATTGAATTAATTAAACAGAAGTAGTCTATTTCTTGGATGTTTTATCTGTGTGGTTTTATCTCTATTCTTGAAAATGTAGATTCTGATAAATGTTTTCTTTTATCCATTAATAGGTCAGTCATCATCCACCTGTCAGTGTATGCTTTGCAGAATCAAAAAATTTTGTTTTCTGCCAGGATGCTAGAATTAAAACTAAGTTTTGGGGAAAGTCCATGGAGTTCCAGCCAACAGGTAATTATTTTTTCATAATCAGGTTGTGTGGTTATTTTTTTGGTAGTGTTACATTGCTTGTGAGGATTTTGCTATTCAGTGTGTTGTAAAAAAAAAAACAATTAAACACTCCAGAATGACAAGATTACACTAAAAAAAATGGAAGATATAAGAAGATAAAAAAACTTCATATCAACTTACTCTTGGTATTAAAAAACATGTTTCTAGATTTTTCTATTTCTAAAACTATCAGTTATATTTCTATAAAACAGCTTTTCTAAAAAGTAATTGACTGAGCAAAGTTAGATCCTGCTTTCACTCGACCTTTTGGCATTTCATGCATTGTGGCACAGTTAAAGCCAAACACGTTTTTTGAATTTCATAGAAAAATCTTTAACTTAGCTGTTTGGTGGAATGATGCATATATAACAATTTCCTATAAAAATATTAATTAAAAAATAAAAGTTGATATTTTCCTTAGGAAGGATAGTGAAATAAAGGTACAATGGAGGAGAAATTTTTATAATGTCACCTATGCTTGGACTGTACTTCACTCTAATTTCACCTATGATTTCTGGTCTATTTCTTAGCAGCTGTGTGTTAGGTATTTTTTTCTTTTTCTCATCTTATTCTGTTTTTAAACTTAATCTCATGCCTGTATAAGGAGATACAGACATTATACAAGATTAAAATCATAGTCAAAGAAATAGGAGGTTAATAATTGCTGGCCAGCAAATTAAACAAAAGAAGTGTGGATTGATTAAACACATATAGAATTATATTTTATATCAGAAGTGATTCAAAATTATTAAATTTTATCATTATACTTTATAATTATTATAGTCTTAGTATTAATTAGCTGCATGATTTACTTCAGTGGTTTTATTTATTTTTAATTATTCATTAGTTTTTAATTATATGAGGCATGGTTCAAAAGTAATGGCTGATGAATTGTAAATAGCGATGGCATCATTGATTGGTTTGTACATGCATAGTAGCTTTAAGTGGTCTGTTGGGCATATAAACGCCAAACTGCCATCAGTTCGTAGTTGCTTGCTTTTATGATACAATGTGTTAAAATGAGTGTGGTAATAAAAAATCCCGGCAGTTGTGAAGAAGTTTAATGAGTAGATTTCTAACACAAGAGGACTTAATGTTGTTGAAATTCACTGTCAATTGTGTGAAACATGTGGACTGACCGCAATGAGTGAAGGAAAAGTGAGGTAATGGTGCCATGAATTTAAGGAAGGCGTTCAGATGTTCACGATAAACAGAGAAGTGGCAGGCCTAGTGTCCAGACTGATGAACTCATTGAACATGTGACTGTAAAAGTGAGAGAAAATTGTTGCTTTATGATTAACAATCTTTCTTTAGAATTTTCAAAAGTTTCAAAGGCAACAATGTTGAGAATTGTGACCAGCACTATAGGATATTATAAACTGTGTATATAATGGGTGGCGAAAATGTTAATTTCTCACAAAGACAGAATGACCTCTGCATATGCTTTTTTTAATCACAAGGGAGATGAATTTGTCTCCCATATTATCGCCGGTGATGAAACATGGATTTTGTACATCAATGCTGAGATAAAACAACAATGCATGCAGTGATGTCATTCCATTTCACTTAAATTGAAAAAATCAAACAAGCCCGTCCTTAAAAGAAAATCATGGTAACTGTATTCTGGAACCAAAGGGTATGCTTTTGATTGATTTCATGGAACCTGGAACATCCCATCATATCACAAGTCTGTTGTGTAACGCTTTCTAAACTGTCGTTTAGACAACAGGGAATGCTGTGAGATCATGAATTGTTCTTCTTCACAATAACGGACGTCCAAAATAGCTGCATGCACAACAAAAATTCGGATTGGAGATTTTTGATCATCTCCCTTACAGTCCTGTCCTTAAGCCCAGTGACTACCATCTCTTCCTACTCCTCAAAAACGGGCTTGCTTCTCAACAGTTCAAGGTAATTAAGATAAAAATTTCGGTGCAAAAGTGACTACAATCCCAGGCTGAGGAATTTTATATAGTGAGTTTGAAGAAGCTAGTTTCACAGTATCAAAAGTGTGGAACAAAATGGTAATTATGTAGAAAAATAAAGTAAATATTTAAGTATTTGAAACCAATAATAGATTTTTAATTTTTTCAGTTCTCATTTTTTACTAATCAGTCTTTACTTCGAACCGCGCCTTGCAGTTATAAAAACCTTATACTTTTAATGCTCATGATATTTCATTATATTTCAGGTTTTGTTAATGTTAAGCTCAGTCGTCCAGATTCAGATTTAATGGATCATTATAGATGGAATAAAGTTACCACTTGTGTACATAATCTATTTGGTGGACAGCGATGGGTTGATCAATATGGTGAATTGAAAATACAGTGTGGCCGTATAGTTTGTAAATTAACTTTTGTAAAGGTATGTACAAATTGATGAAGATAAGTGTGCAATTTTTATTAAAATTTAATTTAAATTGAGGTAAATTATTACCAAATGATCATTTTTTAATTTTTTAAATCTAATTAGTTCATAATTATTCAAATTGATTCAATATATTATTTCTTTAGTATTATAAAGAAATAAAGTATTACAAAAGGTCAACCATATCAACTCTCGAGTTAATTTACTAATGCTTAAATTTTATTTTTACTATTATAAATGAAGATTATAAAAATATGTGTTGACTTTCAATTTCTTATGTAAACCTAATAAGAAATAAGTAAATTTGAGAATTTTTTAATAAAAGTATAATGTAGATGGATTCATTGTAAAGTTCAGGAACCAGGATTTTTGTGCCACTTATCAGACCATTCATATTAGATGTTCTCCCCAAGCCTCCTTAGATTGTCGCATTAGAATTGTCCATTCAAGGTTTGACCCTGTGGAAGAAACTGTTTTTCTGACTGATGCCATCAGAATCAGTAAAGTAAATCAACTTCAACTTGATTTTACTTCAAACCTGCCTTATTTTCTTTGCCTATGATGACAATGGACTCTCACTGCAACAACTGCTATTTTGTTACAGTGTATAGTCATAAATCTATGATGCATGAGTAATGGTCTTAGTAATGGCCAGTAATGGTCTTATGAGTAATGGCATTAGTCTTGGAAAGTTCTTTCAGTTCAGTACGAGCTTAGCAAGGTGCTGTTTTGTTGAAGATCAACCTTGAAGCAAATTTTATTACAGGATTGAGTTACTGCAGTAGAATCCCTTCACTTTATTCCATACAATTGGCCTACAAAATGCAAATGTTAGCATTGTAATTTTGCATATTTGTAGATTGTTTTCTTTCATTCTTGCAGGATGCCTTCAGATACTTTTGGTATATTTTAAGACATGATTCTTGGTTGAAGAATGACCTGAATACTTGCCATTGTCAACTGAGTGTTATATTTATTTAAAACATTTGTACCTGTTTTAAATACAAGTTTTTGTGTTTGTATTAGTATGTCTGCACATGACTTGAAGTATACTTTCCAAATTCTTCCATAAACAGTAATATCTTTGGAATTTTTTGTAAAGATTCCTTTGTAATGGAGTGTTATTTTAATGTTTAACTGTTTTTAGACACTCTTATACTTTTCAAGTAATGGGAACAGATGCTTTATAAAGATTAAATCAAACATTCCTATTTTGTTGTTTTATTTTTTTTTAATACTAGTATAAAATAATGAAAAACCATTGTGATATTCACATTATTGATTATTTAATGAGGAGTCAGTATATGAACAAAATCACCCAATCCATCATTAATTCCTTGCTTGAATATTTAAAAAAAAAAAAAAACAATTATCTAGATAATCTTCCACATAGACTATTTTAAACACGATCCATTTTGCTTTTACCTTCTGATTTTAAATGGCAGTTACCTTTTATTTATGTGGTTGTACATGCCATTTCTCAATAAAGTCAGTTATTATCTGTGTAAAACTTGTTCAGTTTCAAATCATCATACTCTATAAACACTACATTGGAATTGCTGATTTATCACTGAAATTACTGTAAATAAAGTGCAGTATCTTGAAATTGCCATTGTGTAATATATTGGTGGCATTGTAACAGTAGGTTAAGCAATAAATTAATTTCCAGCTATAAACAATGGCTTTTATAGTTAAAATGTAAATAGGAGCTACAAGAGAAGTAGCTAATAATCCTTTGCAAAATTTGCAACTGCTGTCTGATGAAGGTTGACCGAGAATGCATATAAGGTTCTAGAACTAAAAACATTGTTATTGATAAAACAGTAACTGATCTTGTTGCTCTGAGGGTTTTAATCCTAGCTACACTTAACTAAAAGTTAAGTGTAAACTGTATTCTTAGAATCAAAACAACCATATTAAGTCGCTATGGATAACAGTAAAAATACTATAGTATATATTACTAAACAGAAAACTTATTTTTGGATACTTATAATTTACTTTCCATTTAAGACAAAAATTTAATGTTATAAAAGGTTGTGCCTTTCTTCATTATTTTTCAGTGGATTTGTTTTAAGAAAGCCTGTTGGAGCTATAGAAAATTGTGCATAAACATTATCCAGTTTTTCACCTTTCACAGAGTAATGCAGTTGCATATGTAGGGTAACGTTTTTAATAAACTGCATAAAAAAATGACTGCTTAAATATATTTAAAAACTAAGCTTTTTCTATCATTTAAGTAAGTTTTAAAATTTTTTAATGTTGCTTTCAGTGGGTCATCATTTAAAAAAAAATTTTTTGGGCCTTCGTAAAGGTGGAAAATTTTTGTATTAAACTATGTGTTTTAACATCACAGTGATGTAACTGTATAGTTTCATATTTTCAATCAACAGTAAGATAAATATAGGTTGTAAAGGTAAGAGAAATTAAAAAATGGGACTAATGTTGGCTTCCTGTTAAAGAATATAGTCATTTGAAGCATTCCATCTATACAAATAAGTAAAGTTACAAGTTATATTGGACAAATAGATTAAATAAATATCTTCACATAAACTCTGAATGAATAATGTCAGCTATTATTATTTGTAAAAATTAAACTAAAATGTTGAAAATAAAATAAATAACTAAAGAATGCACATTAGAGTTAATGTTTATTAATAAATTATGATAACTATAAAATTATGTGTTCCTCAAAAATAAAATATTAAAACATTTTTATAAATATTAGTAATAATACATGTTAATATATATTTAATAACTGAAATTTAAACTGCCAAAATACAGAAACTTCCCATATTAATTCCTAGAATCAATTTTCGCAATAATAAAGTAATATTATATAAAATTTAATATTAAATAAAATTTATTAGCACAGTAGTCAATATATTAATGAATTATTTGAATTTTCAAAAAAAATATATATAATTTTTTATATTGTGCTAATAAAATTTAATATTAAACGAAATATAAACCACTAAAACAAAGTAAATAGATAAGTTGAACTTACCATATTAATTCCATTTCATGGGATCCTGCATTTTCAGAAGTTATTAAATTCTACTATTACAACATATTTATTTATGATTTGTTAATTAAAAAATTGTTAATAAAAAATATTTAATAAGTTAAGTTGTGCAAAAACTTTGAAAATATTACCAAAAATCACTTGCTGGGTTGTTTAAAAATATAAAAAACAGGTTTAGAAAAAAAAGTAAGCTTTAAGTGCAACATCTATTTAGAGTAGCATTATTTTGCTTTTTGTAATTGAAGCAGTTCATGGCAAGTAAATTTTTACAATATTTCCAGTTTTTGCACAACTTATTAAATATTTTTCACAGCATTTGTAGCAAAGAATTGTGTTTTAGAGAAGTTAATAGTATTCAATTTCTCTGTACATCAGTTTTTTTGGATTTGAGGCAGAAAATTGTTTTTTAAGGCATACCTTTCACGCTGTAAATGTTTTTTGGTGTTTTGTAATATTCACCATTTTTTTATATCATTTTGTTTTTGTGATAAGGAAATTCACTAACACTTTTACAATGAAATTGTTTGTTTGCTGGTTGTGATCAGTTTTTAAAACATTTTACAGACTAGCATTAAAAGTTGTATTTTTGTGAATTAGTTTTATTCAGTAAATAATTACATTATCATTTTTTAAAGTACTTATGAATGAATATATTAATATTTATAAAAATTATTTTTAAGGTAAGATTATTACCATAATGTAATTTAATTACAAGATTGCTTATGTAAGTACAACTAATATTTATTTGTATATAATCAGCTTTATTTTTTATTCACATGCAAATTACTTTTTCATTTTACGCAGATTTTCAATTCTGATTGTAATTGATTCATATAAATAAAATTTTTCTTAATTTTTTTATTGTTGAAAATTGTTATGGAATAAAATTCTGTGTTTGATTTTCTAAGATGTTTGAAGATTGTTCATCATGGATTTAAATATTTGCTATAAAAATATATTAAATATTTGCTATATTAAATGTTTTAGGCTAGTTATTGGTCAGCAAAGAGGCATGAGGTACATGGTATGATAATGAATGATGATGATGGTAAAGTTGTGAGAAATCTTTTTGGTAAATGGAGTGAGGCTCTTTACTGTGGAGTGGCACCATCAGCAAAGTGCATATGGAGACAGGGTAAGTGTGAAATTGCATTGTTGATATTTATAAACTATATACAATGCACAATTGGTTATTTACTTTTCATTTGCTTAAAATATATTAAATGTCATTCAGTTTCTATTATATTTCTGCTAAAGTTTAGTTTTAACAGATATTACGATAATTTCTAAATTTTTATTTAACAATACCCTTGGTTTTTTATGTCAATTTTAAATACGTATAATTTTAGTGTATTTTGACTTGTTGCCAGATTGGAATTAGTTCTTTTTTCCCTTCTTACTCGACAATGTTGACTTTTCCCAACTACTGTAACATTAAAAATTTGTGGCCGTTCTTAGTTTGCAGCAGCATCACGCGAGAACCAGCTGACCATTTGTTTTCAAATTTTCAGGATACATTGGTTTTGTCCCAGGAAAGGTTTTTAGCCGTAGATTGAGGCCCTAGCCTCTTTGGAGATGAAGTTATGAATCTTTCCTCCTAGACAGCAACCTAATTCCATTTTTTGACTTAATTTTGACCTAAAAATTATAGATTGTGTTTTACAACATATCCAACTTTCAGCTGTCTTTCTTGACTCCTTTTTAATGTTTTTTATTTTTTTTTTGTCTTCAGTCATTTGACTGGTTTGATGCAGCTCTCCAAGATTCCCTATCTATTGCTAGTCGTTTCATTTCAGTATACCCTCTACATCCTACATCCCCAACAATTTGTTTTACATACTCCAAACGTGGCCTGCCTACACAATTTTTCCCTTCTACCTGTCCTTCCAATATTAAAGCGACTATTCCAGGATGCCTTAGTATGTGGCCTATAAGTCTGTCTCTTCTTTTAACTATATTTTTCCAAATGCTTCTTTCTTCATCTATTTGTCGCAATACCTCTTCATTTGTCACTTTATCCACCCATCTGATTTTTAACATTCTCCTATAGCACCACATTTCAAAAGCTTCTAATTTTTTCTTCTCAGATACTCCGATCGTCCAAGTTTCACTTCCATATAAAGCGACACTCCAAACATATACTTTCAAAAATCTTTTCCTGACATTTAAATTAATTTTTGATGTAAACAAATTATATTTCTTACTGAAGGCTCGTTTCGCTTGTGCTATTAGGCATTTTATATCGCTCCTGCTTCGTCCATCTTTAGTAATTCTACTTCCCAAATAACAAAATTCTTCTACCTCCATAATCTTTTCTCCTCCTATTTTCACATTCAGTGGTCCATCTTTGTTATTTCTACTACATTTCATTACTTTTGTTTTGTTCTTGTTTATTTTCATGCGATAGTTCTTGCGTAGGACTTCATCTATGCCGTTGATTGTTTCTTCTAAATCCTTTTTATTCTCTGCTAGAATTACTATATCATCAGCAAATCGTAGCATCTTTATCTTTTCACCTTGTACTATTACTCCGAATCTAAATTGTTCTTTAACATCAATAACTGCTAGATCCATGTAAAGATTAAAAAGTAACGGAGATAGGGAACATCCTTGTCGGACTCCCTTTCTTATTACGGCTTCTTTCTTATGTTCTTCAATTATTACTGTTGCTGTTTGGTTCCTGTACATGTTAGCAATTGTTCTTCTATCTCTGTATTTGAACCCTAACTTTTTTAAAATGCTGAACATTTTATTCCAGTCTACATTTTATTCCAGTTATCGAATGCCTTTTCTAGGTCTATAAACACCAAGTATGTTGGTTTGTTTTTCTTTAATCTTCCTTCTACTATTAATCTGAGGACTAAAATTGCTTCCCTTGTCCCTATACTTTTCCTGAAACCAAATTGGTCTTCTCCTAACACTTCTTCCACTCTCCTCTCAATTCTTCTGTATAAAATTCTAGTTAAGATTTTTGATGCATGACTAGTTAAACTAATTGTTCTGTATTCTTCACATTTATCTGCCCCTGCTTTCTTTGGTATCATTACAATAACACTTTTTTTGAAGTCTGACAGAAATTCCCCTTTTTCATAAATATTACGCACCAGTTTGTATAATCTATCAATCGCACCGGCACTGCGCAGTAATTCTACAGGTATTCCATCTATTCCAGGAGCATTTCTGCCATTTAAATCTTTTAATGCTCTCTTAAATTCAGATCTCAAAATTTTTCTCCCATTTCATCCTTCTCAACTTCCTCTTCTTCCTGTATAACACCATTTTCTAATTCATTTCCTCCGTATAACTCTTCAATATATTCCACCCATCTATCAACTTTACCTTTCGTATTATATATTGGTATACCATCTTTGTTTAACACATTATTAGATTTTAATTTATGTACCCCAAAATTTTCCTTAACTTTCCTGTATGCTCCGTCTATTTTACCAATGTTCATTTCTCTTTCCACTTCTGAACACTTTTCTGTAATCCACTCTTCTTTCGCCAGTTTGCACTTCCTGTTTATAGCATTTCTTAATTGCCGATAGTTCCTTTTACTTACTTCATCACTAGCATTCTTATGTTTTCTACGTTCATCCATCAGCTGCAATATATCGTCTGAAACCCATGGTTTTCTACTAGTTCTCTTTATTCCGCCTAAGTTTGCTTCTGCTGATTTAAGAATTTCCTTTTTAACATTCTCTCATTCTTCTTGTACATTTTCTACCTTATCTTTTTTACTCAGACCTCTTGCGATGTCCTCCTCAAAAATCTTCTTTACCTCCTCTTCCTGAAGCTTCCAAAATTCCACCGATTCATCTGACACCTTTTCTTCAGGTATTTAAACCCCAATCTACATTTCATTATCACCAAATTATGGTCGCTATCAATGTCTGCTCCAGGGTAAGTTTTGCAGTCAACGAGTTGATTTCTAAATCTTTGCTTAACCATGATATAATCCATCTGATACCTTGCAGTATCGCCTGGCTTTTTCCAAGTGTATATTCTTCTATTATGATTTTTAAATTGGGTGTTGGCAATTACTAAATTATACTTCGTGCAAAACTCTATAAGTCGGTCCCCTCTTTCATTCCTTTTGCCCAGCCCGTATTCACCCACTATATTTCCTTCCTTGCCTTTTCCAATGCTTGCATTCCAATCTCCAACCATTATTAAATTTTCATCTTCTTTTACGTGTTTAATTGCTTCATCAATCTCTTCGTATACCCACTCTACCTCATCATCATCATGGGTGCTTGTAGGCATATTAACAATCGTTGTCAGTTTAGGTTTTGATTTTATCCTTATTACAATGATTCTATCGCTATGCGTTTTGAAATACTCTACTCTCTTCCCTATCTTCTTGTTCATTATGAAACCTACTCCTGCCTGCCCATTATTTGAAGCTGAGTTAATTAATCTAAAATCACCTGACCAAAAGTCGCCTTCCTCTTCCCACCGAACCTCACTAATTCCCACTACATCTACATTTATCCTATCCATTTCCCTTTTTAAATTTTCTAGCCTACCAACCTTTTTTAAACTTCTAACATTCCACGCTCCGACTCGTAGAATGTTATTTTTCAATTTTCTGGTGACCCCTTCCTTAGTAGTCCCCACCCGGAGATCCGAGCGGGGGACTAGTTTACCTCCGGAATATTTTACCAAGGAAGGCGCCTCCATCATTGCTATATGAAAATGCAGAGAGCCACATTTTCTTGGAAAGAAAGCAGCTGTAGTTTTCCATTGCTTTCAGCTGCGCAGTACTCGGAGGACTGAGTGATGTTGATATGGCCGTTTAAGTCATTCTGACTCACGCCCCTAACATTAACTGAAAGAGCTGCTGCCCTCTTTCAGGAATCATTCCTTAGTCTGCCTCTCAACAGATATCTCTCCGATATGGTTGCACCTTCGGTCCAGCTACTCTGTATCCCTGAGCACTCAAGCCCCCTCACCAACAGCAAGGTCTCATGATTCATAGAGGAGGGATAGTAGGAATAAAAATTAAAAAATAATAACTAAGTAATCAAATAAGATATATGTCTGAATAATTTTTTTTCTATTTAATCATAGTCCTACTAGTATAGATAATTTAAATTTGCACGGTATTCTTCTTTTGATAAAACTGCATAATAAAATACGATACAAAAAAAATAAATTTTTAAAACCATGTTTTATGTGATATTATTCACAGTGTACATCGAAGAAGATATCTTTTAGCAATCTGGAAAATATGATGTATAAAGAAAATGAACTTGCATGACATACACTGGACATTTAAAAAACTATTAATAAGTAATGTAATGCATGAGATAACATTGCATGTCAAAATATTCAAAGACACACATAGTGCAAGTGTAGCTTGTTGAAGTTAGTCAGTGGGTTAATACATTGATAAAGTTTTAGTCCTGATTTATAGTAATATCCACAGCTCTAGGTTGTAGTTACTACAATTTATGTTGTGTCAAGTGTCAAATTACTTGACTTACAGTTAATAAATTACATAAAATATGTAATAGATTCAATGTATGTTGTACTTTTAATAATAATTGAACATTAAGAAACAGAAGTTTTACAGTAAATTCTAATAAAAGTATTTTATTTTAAATAATATTTTAGAACATCTGTAGTATTATTAATGATAGTAATATAATATTACTGATTATTTCAACTTAAGGTATGTTTATGTTGTCAAAAGTTCAACAAAAAATTTATACTTTTTAAATTACATTTGCAATATGTGTGAATTCCCTTTTTCAGGAACAATGCCTGAGGATTATGAAATGTATTATGGGTTCACTAGGTTTGCTATGGAACTTAATGAATTAGATCAAGAAATGTCAAAATATATACCAAGTACTGACACACGGTTCCGTCCTGATCAAAGGTAGTGTGTGATTCAGATTTTTAGCTTCTTCATATACTTATAATGCTCACTGTTGTGAAATTTCAGATTAATAGTGTTTATTGGTTTAAAAATGTTATTACTGGTTATGAATCTTGAATATTTGAGTACAACCCAGAAAAAAAATGCCAGAACAAGGAGTGGTGCACTTCAAACTCGCCATGTCCCAAAAAAGCAAATATGTGCAAATCAAAAATCAAAACAATGCTAATTTGTTTCTTGAATAGTAATGGCATTGTCCATAAGGAGTTTTTGCCTATAGGACAACTGTAAATCAATATGTTAATATGTAGGAGGTTCTTGAAAGACTGCAGAAAAGAGTGACAACCCAGGTGCTGCATCATGACAATGCACCTTGTCGTACTGCACTCTCTAATTGAATTTTTGGCAAAGAAAAACATTTCTGCAGTTCCTCAACTACGGGAACAGGAAAAACTTTCAGGGACTCTAATCAGGTGAATAGAGTCCCTGGAACTTTTTCCTATTCCCGACAGTAAAAAACACCTCAAATGACGCCACTTTGGAACAGCAGAAAACATTTTAAAAAATGTAACCAACCATCTGAAGGATACTCTGGTTTCTGAGTTCTAACACTTCTATGAAGAGTGGGAAAACTGTTTAAAGCGTTGTGTGGCTTCCCAAGGGAATATTTCGTAGGTGATATATAATTGGGTTGTAAATAAAAAGTTTTTCTGGACCATTCTCTTTACTTTATTTACAGACTTTGTATATATTTAAATATAAATCACCAAAATGCAGTAAGTAATTAGATGAATTAAGCTTACCATATTAATTTCCAAGAATCAATTTTTGCGGGTCCTCACATTTTCATTTAGTATTGAATTTTATAATTGCATTGTATATATTATATATATATATATATATATATATATATATATATATATATAATTCTTTTAAAAATTTATTTTAGATTGTTCTCCGTTGAAAAAATTGTTTGAATAGTATTATGAAAAAGGTTTTCATGAACTTTGTTTACGAGAACAATATAAAGTAAAGAATTTTCAAAAGAATTGTACATAATGTAATTATAGAATTCAATACCAGCTAAAGATATAGGATCCCATTAAAATCAATTCTTGAAAATTAATGTGATATATAATATGTATATACACACACATACACATAAGGTATATATAAGCAGTGTTTAAAAAAATACCAAACTTGTCTAATAAACACTTGTTCCCTTCTAAACACTATATAGGCTTATAGTGCTGGCAATACATTCTCAACATTTCTTCCACTTTTGGAGCATTTTCTGGAATGCATTTTAGTGAATGGCATGAAGCTGTTGTATTTTCCTGAGTCTCATTTGTAGTTTGAAAACAATGTTCTTTCAAGGTTATTTTTAGTTTGAGAAACAAAATAAAGTCTGCTAGAGCTGACTGCAGAGAGCAGAGTTCGTGAGGGGCAATAGTAGTTATATTTTAATAGCAGTCTTAATTACACAGTGAATTGGTGAAAATCACCAATAACATAACATGAATTTTATCAATGTTTTCTTTGTTTATTGATATAGGTCACTTAAGTTTGGGATCTTCATCATTAGATGTTCTGTTTAAAATGATTGAACCATTTGTATCATTGAACTATTGAAGTAAGCATTTAGTGAAAATAACAAGTTGTGATAAAACATTGAATTATTAAAGCCAAGATTTCAAACTCAGAATTCAATTAAAGAATCTTTTTTGATATGTACAGTGTAATGCTAGTATATTTATGACAAAAAATTATGACGGAATATTCTTAATTTGAAAACTGAACATTTTTAAAAAGCAGTGTTCAAACACTAATCTTTTTTTCATTTTTGAAAGCATATGATTCTATGGTTACCATACTTACTAACAGGACACTTACTACTTACTAACAGGAAAAAGGTCTCTCTATGGGATTACCCCTTTCAGCTATTTTGGCTAACATTTTCATGGATAAATTAGAAAATACTACTCTACCTGACATATTTAATTAACACCAAATATTATTATACAATAGGTTCATAGACGATAATAGTACTTTCATAGACGAATCATATATTATCAGAAGACATGTAAAAGATGAAGAAGGTAAATTAATCGAAGAAATGAAATTTTTATTTAATAGCATTAAATTTACTTTAGTCAAGAAAATAACGATAGTATTAATTTTTTTTCTATTATGAAAATTAATGTAAATTATAATAATAATAATAATAATTTTGATATTTACATATATAGGAAACCTACTATAGAAAATAATTCGTTACATCCTTGGAATCATAAAATAGTAACTTCTAATTCATTAATTTATAGAACAATAAAATATTTAAAACTTGATAATATAAAATTAAACAATGAATTAAATAACATTAAATATTAATTGATAAACGAAAACCTAATAATAAAGTATATACTGAAATAAAAAATAAAATATATATAAAAGATAAAATAAAGCTAATAAATAATACTAATGGAAATGAATATGTTAGAATAGAATATTACAAGAAATTCAATGAAATCTTTAAATTATTCGACTTAAAAACAACATACACAATGAATAACAGAATAATAAATTATATTAATGATATACATCCTTCCAAAACAATAAAACATAATAGTAAAATTAATTTAGATAAACAGGGAGTATACAGTATAAAATGCATAAACTGCGATTTTGAATATGAGGGTTATTTTTTTTTCAAGGTTCGATGATCGGTCACAAAATTAAAACCACAGTGAAAATAAAAAATTTTTTAATTGTAACAAGTACTTACATAGTTACGCTATTTCTCTACATACTCACCGCTCCGATTTAGACATTTGTCGTAGCGCGGTACCAACTTTCCAATATCCTCGTTATAGAACGGAGCCGCCTGTGTTTTCAGCCATGTTTCTACGCTGGTCTGCAACTCGATGTCTGTGCCAAAATGTTGTCCTCCTAGTCAGCGTTTCATGTGAGCAAAGAGGTGAAAATCTGATGGAGCTAAGTCTGGCTGTGTGGTGGGTGATCAAACACTTCCCAATGAAAACACTGCAGGAGCTTCTTTGTTACAGCTGCAGTGTGTGGCCGAGCATTGTCATGGAGAAAGACAATGCCTGATGACAACATTCCTCTCCACTTATTCTGAATTGCCCTTCGTAGACGTTGAAGAGTCACGCAGTATGAGGCTGCAGTGATGGTCGTGCCACGTTCCATGAATTCCACCAAGAGAACTCCATTCTGGTCCCAGAACACAGTAGCCATACGCTTTCTGTTGGAGAGGGTTCGCTTGAACTTCTTTGGTTTACTGGGAGAATGAGAATGCATCCACTGTTTGGATTGTTCTTTTGTTTCTTCAATTTCGAAATGGACTCATGTCTCGTCGCCTTTGACAATTTTGTTCAAAAAATCTTCTCCTTCATTGTGGTAGCGCTGGAGAAACATTAGGGAGGCGTCCATTCTCATTGTTTTGTGATGGTCGGACAGCATCTTGGGAACCCATCTCGCACACAGTTTGCGGTACTGAAGTCACAATGGTGTAGAGAGCTGACCTTGAAATTTCAGGAAACTAATCACTCAATACAGAAATTGTGAACCGTCAATTTTCTCGAATTGCCTCATCCACTCGCTCAACGAGATCATTGGTTGACACTCGCCGCTTCCTTCCCTGACCACCTGCATCATGAACATCTGTATGTCCTGCTTTAAAGTTCCTGCTCCATTTTTGCACTTTGCTGTCACTCATTGAAGTTTCACTGTACAGATTACTTATTTGTCGATGAATTTCAGCTGTATTACACCCTTCAGCCTGAAGAAATCGAATTACCGCATGCACTTCACACTTGGTGGGAGATGCTATTGTTGTAGCATCTCCCGCCAAGTTTACGTGTGAGGTGCGTGTTCAGAACTAAGTGATTTGTAAAGTATACTTGATCATCATATGTTCCTGAAAATGGGAAATAATATTTCCAAAAGTGCTGGAACATAATTATGAGAGATTATCTCTAAAGTAAAGACCGTTTCATTTAAAAAAAAATTATTTTGAAAACTTTATAAACATTTTTTATTTCTCTTAAACTATATATATTTTATACTACTTCTGTATATAATCGTCACATGAATAAACACATTTATCATAATGATGCACCAGCTTCAATATACCCTTGTCATATTCTTCTGCTGCCAGTCCATTTAACCAATGATAACAGCATTTTTAAGTTCGTCACCCACGAGTTGCTTACCACTCAAAAATTCTTTCAATTTCTCAAACAAATGGTTATCAGAAGAAGTTAAGTGTGGACTATAAGGTGGGTGATTATAAATTTCCCATTCAAATGTTCTCAGTAAATCACGTTTCGGACCTGCAACATGTGGACGTGCATTTTCATGCAGCAGGCGATGCAGTGTCGGTCAGCTGCCTGCATCACCGATTTTGAATGACGCCATACTTACATAGAGTTTCACAGTAGGCTTCTGCATTTATAGTCGTTCCACATAGCATGAAATGAATCAGCAGTATGCCAAACTGATCCAAAAGACTAGCATCAGTTTGAATCCAAGTGGCATGGAGCAGAAATTTGGGAAAAATTGTTCATTAACTGTAAAACAAAAAGAAAGCATTATATGATCTGTTTAAATTTTGTGTGTATGATTTTCTTCCTTATTTTCACTTTTAGAACATGTCTTGAAATTCTTTCCATCTCTTCATGTGTTATACAGAGTGTATCATGAAGTTCTCCTGGGACTTTCATAACCCATTCTACTCCTGAAATAATGGAAAAGATTTATATAAACATATGTCCTAAAATGCTTCATTCATGCATTACGACTAGTGAAAGATTTCACTCTGATTTCTGCTACTCCGGTGAAATAAGATTATACTGAAATTTTTAGGTTGTTAATTTAGGAACAGAATTAAGGAATTTTATGGTTTTTGACCTGAAAAATCAAATAAAATAGATCGCAGAACTGTATTTGCAGTAGTTTTTGAGAAATCTAAGGTGAAAACCATAAATTGGGATAAAAAACCCAGTTTTTTATGTTTGACGTACAGTAACTTTGTTAAAGTGGAGGTCCACATTCCTGACCACCAACATCTAACATCTTTAGATTTTTATGTCTGAGGATGTATGAAAAATATTGTATACAAAGCATAAATACATTCTCTTGAGGATTAATTGTATGCATTATGGATGTGGCTGAGCAACTTAAGGACAGCCCTGAAGAACCTAAAAACGCAATGCAGAAACATGCTAAAAAATGTGTTGAAAATGTGGGCTAATTTTTCAGCATCTATTATAAACTTTGTACTTATAATGCACTTAGGTCTACTGTACTGTTTCTAAATAAAATTCAAATTGTTCTAAATTTGCTTTGTTTTATTCAACTCATCTTAACACCATTTTGTTCAGGATTAAATTCTCTACAAGTTTTCTTTAAAAGTTTTATGTGTTAATTACCCATTCAACAAAGTTACTGTATGTCAAACATAAAAAACTGGGTTTTTTACCCCAATTTATTGGTTTTCACCACAGATTTCTGAAAAACTACTGCAAATACAGTTCTGGAACCTATTTATTCGATTTTTCTGGTCATAAACTATAAGAAATCACAAATTCTGTTCCTTAATTAACATCCTAAAAATTTCAGTACAATCTTATTTCACCAGGATAGCTGAATTCCAAGCAAAACCTTTCACTAGCCATAACTTTCAAACAAAGTAGTTTTAGGACATGTTTTTATAAATTTTTTGCATTATTATCATGGCTAGAATAGGTTATGGATGTCCCAGGAGAAAGTTTGATACACTCTTATACTATATATTTTTTCCCCCGGGACCACCGTTAGGTATTGCTTCAGAAGATGAGATGAATGACAAGTAGCCTATGAAAATGGCATGTCTGACCGGGATTTGAACCTGGGACCTCTGGACGAAAGGCCAAGATGCCACCACTCATGCCACGAAGGCCGCCTTGTATTATATATACATACATATAAAGTATGACCTTCAACAAAGATATAATCTAAAGATGTAACTTGTACATCTGTTAAGAAGACAATTCGTTTTAAAAATAAGGAGGCAGCATACTTATGCATATTTATTTGTGTAGTTGTTGAATTGAGATGGTTAACAATGATAGAGAAAGTGTAATATCTAAATTATACTTTATTTAAAGAATTTTAAAAATCTTACAAATTTTCCTAAGTTTTTCTATTAAATGAAAATTATTACAACTTAAGAAATATTGTTAATTCACTTCTTAATATAAAATCTTCCCTCAAGATAAAATCTTAATCTTATAATCTAAATAAGGGAAGTTGAAAAAGATGCAAATCATCTAGATACTTCATGAGATAAACCTTTCTTTCCATTTCTGCTCCTCACATCAAAATTTTATTATTTGTTTTGCTGTTATGTAATGGTTTTTTTTTAATACTTTGTAAGTATTTTTATGTGCATTGTTTTAATTATTCCATTATAACTAATGATGATGAGCATTTCACCCTCAAACCGATAACTATAATCTGCCAAACCAGGAAGGCATCATTTTCAGCACTTTTTTCACTCAATTAGGTAGTTGTTTTTATACATTTTCAAACAACTCCCTAGTTTAAGCATTTACTTAAATATTGATTATATGAAATTTTGAATACTATTATTGTTATTTACTTCAAAATAGACAAAAGGAAAATTCTGAACAAAAGTAAAAGCAAGAAATTGTACTCAGAAATAAATAGATGAAAGCTGTTGTATTGTATGTAACAGTGTTCCTATGTCTCTTTTAAATAATACAGGGTGTCCCATATAAAATGCCCACCCATCAATCACTCATCCATGAAATTTCAAAAGTCAAGCTTACTCCCCTACTCGTTACTGAAATGGACTCGTCCAACATCTGAACATCGCGGCGACGCAGTAGAACACTACCGATAGTAACAACTATGCAATCATAACATTCAGTGTATTGCTAGAGACAAGATGGTGTTTTCGCTAGATGAACGTGTTTTCATTGTCGAGTCGTACTTCAGTACGAAATCAGCGGTTGCAGTGCAAGATTTGTTTCACCATAAGTACCCAGATAAACCAGCTCCTGACAAAACATCAGTATTAAGGTTAGTCGCAAAATTTAGAGAGACCAGTTCTGTTAATAACAAGCAACACAAAAGATCTGCGTCAGTGTTGAATACAGATACAGTCGCTGAAATCAAAGACCGATTACTCGCCTCGCCAAATAAATCGATCAGACGTTTGTCTGCTGAAATTAATTTATCTAAATCAACTGTTCATCAGGCGACCAAACGATTACAATTATGACCTTATCGCATTCAAACGGTTCATTGACTTCTTGAGCCCGACAAAGAAAAACGGCTACAATATTGTCAACGGTTCCGTCGATTTCTGCGTGAGGGAATTAACGTTATGGATTCGTTATTTTTCACAGATGAAGCACGGTTTCATTCGGATGGCTATGTAAACAGCCTAAACAGTAGAATTTGGAGTGCTGAAAATCCCCATGTTTATCACGAAAAACAATTACACCCGCAAAAGTCGGGCGTGTGGTGCGCGATATCGTGGAAGAAAATAATCGGTCCAATTTTATTCGAGTACACCATTAATGCAGAACGATATCAGGATATTTTATTTCAGTTCATCGCACTCTTGAAAGAGGAAGACAGACACTGCTGGCTACAACATGACGGTGCGACAACGCACTACGCAGGTTCAACTTCTGACTTCGTTTAGGAATTCTGTGGTAATCGTGCTATCGGTCGAGGCTTGTGGCCACCAAGATCTCCAGATTTGACTGTGGCGGATTTTTTTCTACGGGGTTACCTCAAAGAAAAAGCCTACAGCAACAAACCACGAACACTTGAACAATTGAAAGTCAATATTGAACAAGCTGTTTTAAATATCCAGCCACAAACTTTGAAAAAAGTTGCAAGAAATGCTGTAAAAAGAATTGAAGCTTGTATTCAAGAAGATGGCGGCCACTTCCAACATTTACTCTAAATGTAAGGTAATGGATGGTAATAATAAAAATTACATTTACATTTACACATGCCTTTTTATTATTTCAATACCTACCAATATAAGGTTGGATTGCGTTTTATATGGGACAATCTGTATTATAGTGAAAGTTTGGAATACTGTCAGTTGAACTGAATATTTAACTGTAGCACTGAACAGTTGTATTCTGTAATTTAACTGATGTACTTGAAGTTTTCTCAACAAAATGTATTTGATTTTGGTTAAAGGTAAGCCAAGATGACATATTCAGTTCACAGTATCATCCAGAACAATGACCTTCATATCAACTGTTGTGTTTGATTAAAAAGTTACTAAAATTTTATTTTTTGAAAACTGTTGTTTGCTGTATTAAGGTCGTAATATTTTACGACAAAGTTTATAAAATTTAATTATTTATTGCCGAACTTGCATTACAACCATGGGAAAAGCACTACTAACACTACAAGGTTATTCATTCTTGTTTTCTGATATGTGTGTTTGTGGTTCTGTAGCTAACTATTTAATACTTAATAATAATGATTCTTTTGGTAAAGAAACAACTTAATTAAATTAAATTTTTAATGTCTCTAGGTTACTTGAAGAAGGTAACTTGAATGCAGCAGAAACTTTGAAACTTCAGTTAGAACAAGCTCAGCGTGATAGAAGGAAAAAACATGAACAATCTGGAACAAGTCACGAACCTAAGTGGTTCAGGTTGGTTTATATAATATATATATATATATATATATATATATATAATATTTTATAAAATTAGGCTGCTTTAATCTTGACACTTACTGGTTTAACATGTCTTAAAATTCCCTCTTGTTTAGTTCTTATTACAACTTTCAATTTTTTATTTTTTTTAGCACTCCTTAGAAAATATCTATATTTCAATATCATTGTCATCATAACAGAACTTTCTGTTCTAAATTTTTTAGTATTAAGTGGTCACCTGCAGGACTAACTGTGCAAAACTTAGAAATAGAACAAATGCTAATAACATTTAAAAGCAAATTAATTTATATGTACTATATATGCAATTAGAAATATGCCGTTTCTCAATTCAGTATACAGTAGTCTGCAAATTAATACGAACATAGATGTTATTCAATAAAAAGTAATTTTATTTAGAAAAAAAGTCATACCTATACAGTTTATGAATATTTAGTAATTAGTATGCCCTTCTTTATTTTAATCACTTCATGTACACGATTTGGGATTGATTCAACAAGTAAGTATACTTGTTGAAAATTGATCTCTTTAAAGCAATAATATCGGCATAGTTTCATGATGAAGAAATAAAAAAATTGTTAATACACATTTTTTTGATTTCTTCATCATGAAACTATACTCTGATATCATTGCTTTAATGAGGTGATATTTTGTGGTACAATTCATTTTTGAGAGTTTTTTTTTTACTATTGCCCAAAGACTTTCAGTTGGGTTTAAATCCAACTGGGGAGTTGCCTGGCCACAAGAGTATTAAATGTTTAATTTTTCAAAATATTTGTCCACTTTTTTGGCAATATGACATGTCGCCAAATCTTGCTGGAACAATCCCATTTTCTTGTAGGAATTTGTTTTGAAATTATGTAATACAACCCTTTCCTTCAGAATCTTCATATATCCATAACTGTTCAATGTAACATTTACTGAAAGTAATGAACAAGGGCAAGGGCCTTCAAATGTGAAACAGCCCCTAAACATTTTTTTCTGGGGAATTGTAACTGATTGTTGTATATGAGCCGGTGATGTTTTTTTTATCTGATGCTTTTCTAACGCATGGAAACCTTTGCCCTTGGACATAAAAATGTGACATCAGAAAACAACATTTTTCCACTCTTTGATCCAGTTAGCATATGCTTTGGCTCACAGCAGTCATAAGGTCATTATACTAGTTTTATTAAAAAAGAAAAAATATGGTGTGAAGTGAATGATATGACTATCAACAAAAAAAAAAAGGCCATGAAATTCAATTTGTTTGTTCTAAGACAATAAATTTTAATAATTAATCTATAAGATAACAATCAGTAATTGATAAAAAAAAAATAAAAGAATAATGTAATAAATGCAGTGATATCCAAAAAAATTATAAAGAAATCGTAAACTGTAAGAGTGGACATCATTTCTTATGCACAAAAAAACAAAAATTTTGGTATATAAATAAAACTGTTTTTAACAAAATGATACTGTTATCAAAAAAGGTAAGACACTTCATTTCTGTTATTAAAATCTGTTATTAATTTAAAATTCTGTTTAAAAAAAAATGTGTTAAATAAAACTCTTACCAGCTCAATTTCATTTATTAAACAACAAATAATCATAAGAATTGTATTATTTCTGTAAATGTGATATGTATTAGATATAAATGAAATCAGGCCGCGTTTTATTTAACATATTTTTTTTTTAAACAAAATTCTAAAGTAATACATGATTTTGATAATAGAAATGCAGTGTCTTACCTTTTTTTATATCAGTATCATTTTGTTAAAAACAGTTTTATTTATATTACAGAAATTTTTATTTTTTGAACGGAAGATATGATATCTGCGAGACTCTAACTGTACAGTTTACAATTTCATTGTAGTTCTTTTGAATTGTATTTTATTGATAATAAAATAAAGTTGTTATTTTCAACAAATATTATTGTTTTCTAATTTTAGTAAAACAGTTCAAGATAATGAAGAAACCTGGGAGTATAATCACAAGTATTGGGAGGCAAGGAAAAATCCAGGTTTTGTTAATATGAAATTTGAACCTCTTTGGTGACCTTCACTGTTATTGAGTTCTCCCCAGAATGGTAAAGAAGAAAATAATCAACATTTTGGTGGCCAGTCATAGCCATCAATCTATCATATTACTATGTATATCATTATCAATCATCATCATTGTTATTACTATTATTATTACTGTAATCACCATCACTACTGCTGCACTGCTGCATCGGTACACCACCACTACTTACTACTTTTACCAACAATATATAATTGTATATTAATTACTGTTATTAATTAAGCCACAATGTAGTAAATCCTACTATTGATATAACATTAATATTATAATTAATTCATTATGTTTCATTTTTTTGAGTGTAAATTCGTAAATGATTTCTGCTTATTTAAGTGTATGCCATCTGATAGTAGAGCTTTATTTTATGCTTTTCTTTTTTAATATCATATGTGGTAAGAATTAGAGTGTTTTCTTCTTGTACCTCTCTCTTACCTGTAATATTTAAAAAAAAAAAAAAATGTTTATTAGATTAAGACACCAGTGATCTAAACATTGCCAGCAAAAAATTCAATCAACCTCTTTCCCCCAAATCTCTCTCTTTTCTCTGTGTACATATCTACATGAATTTGTGTGTCCAGTAAAAAAACTAATCAACCTCTTCCTCTCAAATCTCTCTTTTTTTTCTGTACATATCAAATGCATTTGTGTGTTCATTCACATGCATGTTTACCTAAGTCTAAGTTCATTGATGGCAGTTTTTTTCATACATCACTGTTACTATTTTTGTACTTCTCTTACTGATTATTTTAAGAGAGATTAGAATTAAATAGCAAAGGCGACCAGTAAACAACTTGCTTAGTGAAATAAAAGTGATTGTATTAGTTTGGTAGGAACACTGGCGCAGTATGTTCTAAATAGCCTATTATAAATCTTGTTTTTCAATACTTTTCTGTCTTGTAATTTTAATTATTTATTGCTATTTTCAGAAATGCTGAATAACATTTTATGTACAATTAGATTTATTTATTTTTTTTTTGTAATTTAGACATTTCCAGGTTGTAAAATTATGTATTGTTAACATTACAAATAGTAGCAAATTACAATTCATAAATCTTAAATTCAGCAAAATATTAAGAAAAATAGTTTGTAGCATATAAATCACTCTTATTTGACAAATAAAGATTTTATGAATTTCTAAAATGTTTTTTGTTGGTGGTTTATAATGAGATTAGGTAACTAAATAATTGTACAAAGCAAAAGCAACCAAACCACTTCACTTTGACTGTTTCACTGTAACACAATGTAAACTGGAAAATTAGTCTTGCCTCTGGAAAAAAATGATATGTTTGTGGCATTTACCTACTACTTTTTAAACTGATTTTTACTGCTAGGGTGAGTTATATATAATATATTATAGGGTGAGTAAATTCAATAATTTAAATTATTAAAAGAAAAAAATTATATTGAGCTCTTCAATTTATGACTTTGTCTAATTTGTCTGTGATAAACATTTTTGATAAACAATTTTTATATTGTGTAAATCTTTCCTACATAAGAAGAAGATAGAAGCACTGAGTAATAAATATATTGACCATCTTGTTCCTTTTTGTCAAGTATTTTTTTTTTTTTTACAAAAATGTAAAATTATCATTGTGGAATAGTACTTTTTTGTTACCAGTAACATATATTAGATTTATATTAGTTACGCAATAATTGTATAACTGTTTATATTATTTTTTTTTAGTTTAAAAAATATTTGCAAACTTTAAAATTTGTAATTTTATGTTTTGACTTTTTGAAATGAATTATTACATAGAATAAATAATTGTTAAAATCAAGCTGAATTTTGATTTGTCAATACAGGTACTCAATTCAGCCTTGTTTTTTTAAGAGCTGAAGACTATAAGTCATGAATAATTAGTCAAATTATTGTTTGATTGATTATATTTTTATATTACTTCTTATCAGATGACATATACTTCATGAAAATCAGTATGTTGTGGCAATGAAGTATGAAAGTTTTTTCACTGGCAATATTATGCATGCCTCCTATAATGAAGTGGCATTAGAAATGTGTATGGTGGTGTACGGTACTTCCTTGATAAAATAAATTTGGAGTTTTCACTTTCCAGTTATGATATTATATCCCACATTAGAATTTACAAGGGAACATTATGATTTTTAATAAACAAATACTCCTTGGTAAACTGACGAATTGTAGATTTATCATATGTAAACTTAATATAATTTTAAGATTATGAAAACTGTAAAATCTATATAGATTAATAATTATGAATACTATTTTAACATAGTATTTTACAAATAGTGATTATTTGTATCCCTTTTTTTATAACAATTTTAACTTGTCCCAGTTAAGCTCAAATATCTGACACATTTTTTTTTAACAGATTTGTTATCATTTTAACAAATTTTCTTATCATTTGTTCTTTGCAAATTGTTTCATTCTTATAGTAATTCTAACTGAAATTTGTTTAGTAATTCTTTGTACTAAATAAGAAAAGAATCATAAATAACATGATATATTTTTAGGCCATTTCTAATCCTTGTAATATTCATATTGTTGCATTTTAATCCACCCTTCTAATGCTTCATAAAACTAACATTCTCTGGTAAAACTTAAAAAAAAAATTCTTAAAACCATTAAAAACATCAAAAACCAAATTAAATCAGAAAATTTATTGAATTCAATATCTTAATTCCTTTATTTGCTTTTAAAATGAGAAATCTCAATGTAATGATTGTTAATTTACATATATAATATTTATTAAACCTTTACTTTTCACTTTATGCACATGTATAAATATATATTTATATATATTAATATAAATCAAATTAATATTAGATATGTACATGTTTGTTGTTCATGATTAATACATTCATTGTGATAATGATATTCTTTATATTGAATCAACTGGAGGCTGTACTCATCTTGTCATGGAATAATTTTAATTGAAAACATGGATAATATAAAACAGTAAATGGCTGGCAGTATAGAAAATCATTTAATGAGTTGAGAACATAGTTATTTAAATGCTTAAAAGCCATGTAAATTTATTGAAATTGATATTATGAAATCGCAATATAATATTGTAATTTTATAGTTTTTAAGATTTTATAACAAAATACTTTAATAGCTTATGTATTCAAATTTTTAGTTCTAGTGGTATTTTTCATATTAATTATAAAAAGTTTTTCTTTGTAGTGGTGTCAAACAATGGTTTAGAGAAGACCTTATAATATATTGTAAACCATTTTACTAATATGTTAACCTTTTAACTTATCAATTGTGTAGTGCCTTGTTTATGATTATATATCAGAGGAGTGTTTGTTAGAAATGCAATACAAAATAAGCTGAGATTGCTGTTAAATTAATCGTACAGTTTTTACCTGCCACTTTACTTATTCATTATAAAGTGATAAAAATCATATTCCATTGTTACAATATTGTATTTTGAATGTTCTGTAATGATAATAATTGTAATAATGTTAATAATTTTATTATATATATATATATATATATATATATAAAATTATTCCCCTTTTCCATTGTACTTTTAATTAAAAATTTAGTTGGGCTGTGTGAAAGTTTTTACTTATTTTTGTGCTGTGTACTTGAGTGTGAGAGCATGTTTGTCACCATAAACAAATGTGAAAGTATTAAAAAGTCATGTGAAAGTATTATTGTATAAACAATGGTTTGTGTAATATGATATTTTAATTATTATATTTAACGTAAATTTTATTGTTAATGTTATAGGTCATTGATATAATATTACAGCTTCCGGTCTATATGTCTTTCTATGTAATGTAATGTTATATAATGTAATCATACTGTAAACTTGTATAGATTATATATATGTTAATTTAGGATAAAAATCATAATTCTATTCTACTCTGGTTAAGATTGGTAAATAATATTACTAATATTTACTAATTTGATTCCAATATATATTATGTTAGTTTGTCTAGTGTTTGTTAGTTTGTGTTATTTTATTTTTTCAAACATATATTTTTCATGTAACTGGTATAGGTGTTTAATTTTTTGTTTATTATTCATCTCTTAGTGGCAATATGTTTATGGAAAAAATAGGAAAAGTAATGCTACTTTCAAAGAAAAATATATCTTTTATAATTAATTGAATGTTCATTTTGTGGAAACATAAATTAAGCATTTTGTGGAAACATAAATTAAGCATTTTTTTGTATTGTATCAAGGGACAGTTCCTTGATACAGTAGGAAATTGATTGCCCTTATTAAAAATTTCAATTTCTATGAAGGGAATTGGCCTAAAACACCGTTTTTTAAAATGGCTCATTTCTCCAGTGTTCTTTTCAGTTTAAATTTTTTTTAATGTTTTCATTTATATTCGATATTATAGATGCTTATTTAAAATATTACATTAAGTTGTCAGATGTAGGATGACCAAATCTGAGAAAAAATTTTCTTTAAAGTAATTTTAAATTGTATTTAGACATTTTTCAGGTTTTAAAATAGTTATAAGTTTTTTAAGTAAAATTCCTAAGAAACCAAAAACGATGGAAATTTGATTGAAAACTAGTTGTGCACCAGATGGAACGTATTTCTGCTTGTTATTCATATTCTTACTCTAGTTTGATTCTCTACAAAGGGAATGTCTTTATGTTTATGAATAATTTTTATATCTTTCACACCAATTGTATGAATGATAGGTATAATTTAGGTATGATCGCTTGATTTTTGTTAATAAGTTTGGTTCTTTTTGTAGAAACTCCATTTTAGAATAAAAATACTACTTACAAACATGAGTGTATTCATCTCCATTCCAAGTGTAACAGATTATAATACATGATCTAGATTTCCCTGTTTCCTCTCTTTTTTTATTTTTTATTTAACAAGATCTACAAAAACTACAAATCTTAAAAATACTTTTCTCAATTTTTATTTAAATAACTGAAAAGTTGATTTTTAAGGTTGCCATTAACATTTATAAATATTGATATTTTTTAGTTATGGAACAAAGTTGATTGTTTAGCGATTTGTTTATTGCTTTTCCTGAATTAATGTTATCCACATATTTTCTTTTCCCATTAATAAACTTCTTTTCTTTTATAAACTGTTATCTCGATTCATTCACTATTATAACTAGCTTTATAAATATCTGATGATCCTGAACAAAGTACTTCATTATAGCATGTTATATTACAACTAATATTATGAAACACCATTTTCAGTGTACTGTTAATCTAAGCAAGTTTTATAAGATTCTTAGATAGTGTTTTAAAATGCACAATTCTACAGTTCAAAATATAGTAATATAAACATGACTTATAATAAACAAAATATTTAGCAGGTCGAGTAATATATTAAAACAAGTATCAGATGATTTAAACAATAAAAATGGTGGCTCCTAGAGCTACTTCCTTTTATAAATTATTTATTTATTATAAATTATAAAGCAAAGAAGGATGTAGTTGTGTGTTTGTTGAATAACATAATAACTATTAGTACAAGCTGCTTCATTTTTTAACCTAAGGATGAAGAAATATCTGCTGTGCCTGATCTTTCTCCTTATTGCAGTGTCCCTTTAATTATGATATGCTCTTGTTTCTAGAACTCCATCTCCATTGAAATAGTTATTTTGATAAATATTTTAATTATTGATTGATGTGTTGTATACCACAATTCAGTTTATTCCACAAGTTTCTGGTGAAAACAACTGTCCATTATGTTTTCTGAGGGTATCATATTTATTTTTACTATATTTCCATAGCTGTATTCTTCAAAACTTGAAAAATGTTTTCAATCTTTTTTTTAAAATATATATGTTAATAATTTGCTAAGTATTTGGGCACCGTTGGTAGTAATACAATTGTATAAATCAAGTTTCCACTTACCAACAATTTAAAAAATGTAAATCCTATTTCAGAGCTGTTACTCCATCTTCAGAAATTTCCTAAAAGATGTTAATTTAAATTCAAATCAATTATTTTTAAATTAAACTGTTATGTTCATAATAGTCGGTCATCAAGAATAAAATTAATTTGTACGTCAGTTAGACGGTAACATCATATTTGTAAGATGTTTGCAACTATTAGCAAACATCTTACAAACATGACGTTACTGTCTTATTGACATATAAATTAATTTTATTCTTGATGACTGACTATTATGAACATAACAGTTTAATTTAAAACGATTATTGATTTGAATTTAAAGTAACATCTTTTAGAAAATTCCTGAAGATGGAGTACCAGCTCCGGAAGTACAAGGATTTACACTTTTTAAATTGTTGGTAAGTGGAAACTTAATTTATACAATATTTTTATAAATATTTACAAGAAGTGAAAAATTAAAAGTGATAATGATAAAATTAGAAACTTGGAAAATAGTGCACGTGAATTCTAAGATATTACATTTTTATAAATTTACTATTTTAGCACCTTGGTGGATTTAAATTTTTATCTATATAAACTAGTTGGTTATATAGAATTCATTTAGAATCTGTTGTATGTTATGATTGTAGAATATAATCCATGTAAAAATTTGTCAAAATAGATAGATGGTGTAGAACTAGCAGTTGATAAATGACAATCATTTCCTACCTTATACACAATGATTGGTTGTATTGAATTAATAAACTGAAAATTTTTATTCCATTTTTCTTAATTATAACTAACTCAGAGAATTTCTTTTTAGTCAACTTATTGCCTTCAAGGGTTTTGTGACATTTAAACTAAAATGATTTTATCAGTATTTTTTATATATATATCAATATCAGTATTTATATATATATATATATATATATATATATATATATATATATGTATATATGTGTGTGTGTGTGTGTGTTTGTGTGTGTTGTTGTTGTTGTTGTTGTTGTTGTTGTTGTTGGATAAATAATGTAGCTTTTTATCTCTCCCAAAGCTTTTAAATATTGATCTAATAAAGTGTTTTAAATTTTATACTTTAATTTGCGAAATTTTATTTTATCTCATATATCTCATATATATATATATATATATATATATATGTGAGAATGGTTGTGCAAACTTAAACCAAAATAAATTATGATACATTTTTTGTAAATAAAATGTCACTATTGATTGCTATATTCCATTCTTAATTATGTTATTTCCTAGTCATTTAACCATTTGGCTGTTCTGTTATATCTAATGAGAGTTAGTTATAAAAACATTAGTTTGTCCTATTAAAATCTGATGGTGATGGTAACAGCATAATAAAATTTTTAAATTATATGAGGTTGGTTTTCATAAATTTCATTTTTTGTAACTTTCAAACATAGTACCAATGAATTATAGCAATTGTACCAATTATAGTACCAATTACATAAAGTAGCTTTGTTTTGGATATTCAAAGATCTATTCTAATCATATTTATTAAATATTTTAAATATATTTACAAAATTTTTCTGTGGGGTTTGGGGTGAGTAATTGACACTTGAAATTAAATTTCTTGCATATCACCATTTAAAAATAACTTGTTGAATAACTTAATAGAAATAATAACCTTCTTTTCTCAGAACTTAATTATCTTAAATTTTTTATAGTGTATTTGAAGTGACTAACCAGTTAACTAGTTCAATAAAGACAGACACTCTGATTATATTTACCGTAATTTGTTTTGAATGGTGTATACCTTTCCAGCTATTATTTTATATGAAACTTAGCATTTAACATTTTTTAACTGTGTGAGGATGATTTTCATAAACTCATATTTTGTTATTCCCAAATACAGTAGTCTTCTCAGCTTAGGTTTGTAGAACAAGTTTTGCCAGATAATTCCGTAAATTATTTGATCACTGTGCACTTCTCTCAGAAGTATCTTTCTAGTTTTATTCTATAGTGTCATCTTATTGAAACTATGTATTGTTGATTTCATCAGCAGTTGGTTTAGACATGAATTTATAAAGGATTGTAAAATTAGAATCAGAATATTTTTTCATTGTAATTTTATGTTTTGTGTTATTGGTGGAGGAAAATAAAGATAGTATATTATGGATATGGCAGGTAAGGGATTAATTATATATTTTGTTATTTTTCTAAATTGATGTAAATTGAGCTTTTATGTTTATTAAAATTATGATTTCTTAAATAGTAGTTTTATTATTTAATAACACTTACTGTAACATTTTTTTCTCATATAAGTAATTTTATATTTTCTTGTTTTCTGGAATCTATTAATGAAACTAGTAAACTACAGCTCAGACCAAAAAAATTCAAGAAAATAGTTTAATTACGTTTTGATGTATTTTTAAACTGAATCTAGATACGTTGAAATCATAATTATTATCTTTAATTTCCTTAGACAAATTTAATACTTTACACTTTACTCCATTACCAGATCAGCTGACGCTGGGTGCCTTAAATAATACATTTATTATATAGCATCATTACATGAGCCATTAACCTAGTTTTTCTAATTATAATTATGGTAAACGTTTTCCCCATATCTCTTAAACCCCCTATATTTTAAATGCATAGTTTTCAACAGTTTACTTAATGGCTCATTTTGAAAGTATAAGTTTTCTCTTCATTTTTCTAGTTTCCAGTTGCTAATGTGTGTTAATATTTTCATCAAACGTTGTAGATGAGTATTATATGATTTTTCTTTCAAAACCATCATCCTTTTTTGAACAAAGATAGAGTACAAATTGAAGTGTTTTGAATTTATTCTAAATTCTTATTTAATATTCAGTTATCAACTTCATTTATTTTTTACTCTCTTCTTTCCTGTTTGTTTTATTTATTTTAGAAAAAATAACCTAAGAGTTTGTAATTTCAATTTCTTTGTTAACTTAATTTAAAAGAAAAATTTAATTAATATAAAGTAAAATTAATTATCTTTTATTTACTGAAGAATTGTAAAAAAATTGACGAATTTAATCCAACATTGATTAGCTTATAACTGAAAAAAAAACAAAACAAAAAAGCAGGTAAATATGATCATTTAAACAAATAAAAATAGTAACTATATTTTGTATTTCTGAATTTCTGGCATAGAATTTAATATTAAGATTTTGAAAACATTAAATTTTTTAACATTATTTCTAATAATTATTGTTTGTTAGCGACTTTGTTATGAAATGAAGAATCTCAAATTTTATATTTTGTGTAAATATCTTAAGGAATTCTGTGATTCATTCAATTATTATTTAGAAATGGGAAAAAAATTTTATTATATAAATTACAGTAAAACATAATAGAATAAATTTTGCAAGTCTTTCTCTTCTGAAAAGCCTGTACATGTCTAAAAATGTCTATAATTTATCCATCACTTTCTTCATCAGCATCACAAAAATGATAGTGATAACATTGTGTATATATGAGTTTCATATACAACTATATAAAAAGTGAAAGTTATGAAGTACCCATAACTTCTGCAAATAATACCATTTGCTGTTAAAATATAAATGTAAAATTTCTATTATTAGACACTCATATTAGAGACAGCTAATCAATACCCAGGTTTACAATCTAAAATGTCCTGATATAAAATTTCTTAATAAATAGTTTAAAGAATCTATTCTCATTGTTGATGTATAATGTTTCTAAACATGTAGAAACATGTAGAAGAAAAAAACATGTAGAAGATCACAATTTTAGGACCAACACTTCACAGTAAGATGATTGAGAACTAAGTAGATGGCATTAAATTATTATGTATGGATCAGAGTAAATGATCAATTTTTTAATTAATTCTTATCTCATGAAATACGGTATGAAAAGAGTAAATTTATTGAATGAAAAAATTTTTCCTTTTAGTGATAAATGAACTGCTCAATTGAATATATATATATATATATAATATATACTTTGTAATTCTAAAGTAATATGATGAGATGATTCAAACAGATCAGCAGTAAATGATCAGTTTTGATGTGCTCGGCTGTGCTTCAAAATACTTGAACATTGTAGACCTGCTCTTTTGCTTAATTCAGCTTATTAATCATTTATTTGTAATAAAAAATGTTGCTACAGATGAAAGTGCATTGTTAACCAAAATTGCAATGAAATATTTCTCCAGATCTCTTACTACATACATTTCTAAATATCATTACTGTTTAGTAAAGAGTAAATGTGTAGCCACAAGAAACTAAAAATTGTTGAGACTGAAGTATATGTCCTACCACTAGAACAAGGTTTACTATTAGCATTAGTATTGAATCATTGTCAGATTTATGAAAATTTTTTATTAGGCATTTTTTATTTTGACTTAGAGAATCTGTAGTTTAAAAAACATGGTTTTGTTAAGTTTAATCAATTCTGTTAAAAAATAAAGAAAAAGTGAAATTAACTATTGAACCTATATAATTTTGAGTTACAGAAGTTTGATTATAACTATAATTCTGGTGTATATTAATTATGTAGTCAGATTTATTCATCCTATAAATATACTCCTTGAATTATGCAAATACCTAATTAATGCTCATTTGAAATACTATATGAAAATTATTTTTAAGTTTATGTTTTATAAGGGTGAAATAATTCATGCAAAAAACTTTGTATCCTCTATATAAGCCATAGCTCAAAAAAGAAACAAAAGTTTATTAGATAATTTTTTTTCCCAATTACTGTTTTGAAGTCACTCATAACAAATTCCTCTTTTGTGCAGTTCTAATTACAGTAGTTTTAAACAAAACATAACAATCTTCTAGTTTTCATATCATATTTATGTTAATGATTTATCAGTGAAATAACTTTGAATGATGTACTACCATAATACTAAAGTATTATAGTAATGTAGTATAGTTTGTTTAGAATTATATAAACAAACTTTTTTGTTTTATGAAATCTACATGTTAAAATTTATTTGATACTGGGCATTAAAATCACATACTTGTAATTTTATTTGAAAAAAAAAACAGGCTGCTCCTGTAATTTCATATATATGTATATATGTAAAACTATAAAATTATCAAGTAAGGTAGTTCTTATGATTTATCAGTAAAAGTGTGAAATAAGGTAAATCTTATGATTTGTCATTATGTCCTTAAGTTGTACTGTTGTATGATGATGGTAAATGTATGAAGAGCCATCCTTTTAAAAGTTTCCTTTTCAAACTTTTACCAATAGCTAGATAAATGTTAAGATTTACCTCTGCATTGTGAGAAAACGAATATTTTTCATTTTAACAAAATTTATAATATAAAAAAAATTATTTCTGTAAAAACAGATTACATACTGCTTGTTTCTGAAAAAAAATTTATTTAGCGATATACAATGAACTACTGTAAAGCTACTCAAAAAGCCTACATCCAAAACTATAAAAATTGATGAAATTAACAAAATTTACTTTGTTACAACATTTAAAACCATTTTAAACATTTTGCAAAAAAGAAAAAGAAATTTTAGAAGTTTTGGTAAAAACTTTTTAAGTGTTTTGTAAAAATGTAATCTTATTGACAAAACAAATACGAGTCCTATTTACTAGTTTTTTAGCCCAATAATTATATGGTACAATGTTTATACTTGTAGCAGTAATTTTATCTTCACCATCAATGTTAAGAATATCATGTTTCAAATGCCTATAATGTATGCCTGTAGCAAGGGTCATTCAATAAGTACTTAGAAAAAGATTGGAAAACAAATTATTTTGTGTCGATTTTTTTAAAATTTTTCAACATGATGTTATAACTCTATTCACTTTTTCAAGCATTTCTCCCCAACTTTTTTAAGCCATACAAGAAGTAGGATTTCAGAAGGTTCACAAAATAAGAAACTGTTTGGATGATGACCTTCTCGTTTGACATGAACGTGAACGTACCCTTCGAGCCATATTTTCAAGTTTGGAAATTAAAAAAAATCACTGGGGGCCAAATCCAGTGAATACAGGGGATGTTGTTATAATTAGAACTTTAATTCCATAATTTTGGCCATCGAAACTGCACAGGTGTGCACCCTTGCATTGTCTTGATGGAAGAGGATATTTTTCATTTGCAAATAAAGATGTTTTTTCTTGATTTCTTCGCTCAACTAGTGCAATAACGACACATAATACTCTCCAGTTATTGTTTGTCCTTTTTCCAACTAATCAGTGTAGATGATAGTGCGTGCATCTCAAAAAGCTGTTTTCATCACCTTGCCAGCCGATTTCACCATCTTCGGAGCCCATTCGCTTTCAAAAACACACTGTTGCTTTGTCTCAGGAGTGTATTAGTGTATCCATGTTTCGTCCACAGTTATGTTTCAATGCAGAAACTTGTCAGGATTGTGATGGAAAAGCGCCAAAACAGCCTCAGAATCGACCACATGATTGTGCCTTTGCTCTCAGTGGAGAGCAAAGGCGGCATCCATCTTGCCGAAATTTTTTTCAGACCCAATTTTTCATGCGAAATTGAAAACGCTGTACCTTGCGATATGCTTCTGGCCTCAACAACTTTGCACAATTTGATTCATCAATCACTAAAAACCATATTGTGAATTCTGTCAATCATTTTGGGGGTGGTCATTTCCACTGAATGTCCCAAACGAAGTTCATTTTTTGTGGATGTACGGCCATGTTAAAACAAATTTACCCAATTGTAAAGAGTTGCAAATACAGAAGCAGATGTGCCTTGAACTTCACCCAACTCAGCTTTTATCTCTTTCAGTGTTAAGGCTTTTAAATATAAGCATTTAATCACCACTTGAAACTCACTTTTTTCCATTTTTCTAAATAAACAATAGCTTGTTGCTTCAATCGACTATGATGATGAAAACACGTGATGGATACAGCTGAAACTTTAACTGCACTCTAGCGACAAATGATGCTTACTAAAAGCGAACCATTTTCGATACTACGAGCACCATCTCTTAGATTTTCTAAGGACTTGAATGACCCTGATATTTGATTGTTTATAATTTACAGTTTTTGCTGTTTTTATCTCAACTATTCAAGTATTTTATTTTTCTTTAGACAAATAAAAGTTGCCCTTTTTATTATGCAATAAAAAAGTTGATAAAATCTTTTACTCATTATGTTATTCATTTTTCTACACCAAAAAGCAAAAAGTACCAAATATTAATATTAATAAATGAAAGATATAAAGACATCATGTACCTGCATCCAAAGACAGATAGAATTTGAGCCTGCAGCTTTTACCACAATGCAGCAATAAATTGACATTTACCACTAAATGTTGGTAAAAGTCTGAAATGGAAACATTTTAAAGGATCTTTGAATATTTCATCATAAAATGGTAAATCGTAAAATTTACCCTAATGAAAGTGCAAAGTGCATTCTGTATCTTCAATCATGATGGAAATAATTCCGTTATTGCATTAAAAAAAAAAAAAAATTTATTATGCTATAGTGGAATTATTTTAATCAAAAAGTAATTATCTGCAATCAGCATAAAGTTTTTCTCAGTTTAGGCCTAAATATAAAGCATATTTTTGTTATGTGTAGATATAATATTTTACTTTTATATAATCTATTTTAAATTAGCGTATTTATAAAAAATGCAATAATAATAAATTAATTAATTTTGCATTAATGATGGTTTTTGAAAGTGAAGACAAAGTTGTTTATATTAAATATAATTCCAAATTTTTTCAGTACTTTATTCAATACTTTTTAGAGACTAATTACTCATTTTATTTTCTAAAACAATTTACTTAAATTTCTATTTAATATAATATTAAGAATACGTTATATGTATATAAGTAGCATATTGTGATTTAATTTTGTCCTTAATTGTAAATATTATTTTAATAAGAAAATAATTTTGAAAGAAATACTTATAAAAAAAGAAATGTTATTAAGTACTGTATTTTTAGTGCAGTATGTAATTTCAAGACATAACTTGATTCAAATTTGTAATTAAGTACCCAATAATAATAAATATTTTTAAACGCAAGTTACATTGTAAATGAAGTATGAGTAAGAAGAGTATTTATTTTTATTTATTAGAATTTTTTTTTATTGATGTGACTAAATTAGTGTTTGTGAGAAAAGATTTTTTTTTAGACTTTTTTTGAGTTTGTTAGATATTATTTTCTTAAAAAATCAGTGATGGCGTCTCTGTAAGTAGGAACTAAATTTATTGTAATTACATCTATTGTACAGAAAAATCAAATTTGGGATTGTAAGTATGAATTTTGTATGCTATAGACTGAAGAAAGCATAACATGTCTCAATTAATAATTAGACTGTATCTAATCTAACCCTTGAGTTTATTACATTTCAATGAAAGGAGTGTTAAGTGGATTCTGCTTCCCTAAAAATCTGTCAGTAACTATTGGTTATTTATTCATGGATGCAAGTAAAGATAAAATTCCATTTTATATTCTCTTTGCTGCACTTATTACATTCAATAATTAAACCATGACAGATTCAGATATACCTACCAGCTGAGCCTATTACTGTGCTCTATTTAGAGATTTCTCTGTGTTCTATTTATACATATATTATTTTATGTATACCTGTAATTTATTTGTATCTGTATGTTATTCTACCTATCGGCTGAGCCCATTACTGTGCTCTATTTAGATATTTCTTTGTATTTTATTTTCAAAGGGATAAAAATATAAATTAAGAAAGGAATAAAATTTCTCCAAAAGATGATATTAGTGACATAATAACGGAAATTAAAATCTATAATCACAATACTATTAATAAAAATAGTATCGTTTGCCAATTCTTATGAGAACTATTCTTGTTAATGGGGGATTTAGATTCAAATCAATTTAAAAGTATGATAAATTAATTAATTTTAATTGTAACTGATGTACTAAGATTAAGTTGTTACACCCAATCTCAGGACTGGTTAGATCTAAAATTGGATAATGTAAACAAGTGATTTGTAAATGAGCTTGCTAACTGTTGTTTAGTTGCTTATGTCAAAAAGTTGTGCATTAAAAACTTTCTGATAACATATTTATTGTTATTATATACCAAAACATTAAAATCAATTTATTTCAAATTATAATTTTTTAAAAACTTCAGTTAATTCTTCAAACAGATCTTCATTTTTCAGTGTTTTCTTTAGGTAAATTTGCTATTTTTATTTCTTTATGATAAATTATTTTCATTTTTGTAGTTCACTCATCTGTAATAAGCATAGATCAAATAATCTGATTAAAATTTATAGTAATTCAATGCAGTGTTGTTTGCAGATAATTTAAATAAACCTTACATTTTGTAATAAATAATTGTCTTGCAAGAAAAAGAGTTTAGGCCATATAGTTGATATATCCTTCTCAGACCCCTTGTAATGTATAGGTTATATCTTTTTTTATAACTCCTCAGACCTGAGGATTTTTTTTTTTGTTACTTTTGTTTATGGATAAATTGAGTTAAAAAAAAATTATTCATAGAAACACTTAGATTTGGCTATAAAAAGGCATTTAACCATTTGGTTACATTGGGTCTCATCCCAAAAAAATGCAATACATGTACATATAAACTAAATTGATTTTTAAAGTTCATGAAAGTTCTTAAAACCGTTTCTGTTCCCATTGAAGCATAAAGACGTTACAAATTGTACAGTTAATTCTACATTTTGGACTATCACATCCTGGGAATCAACATCTTGATGGTTTTACATCAGATAATATCTCAAGCATGTGTAATGCACATTTTTTTCTGTTTTTCATCTGAAGGCAAGGGAACCACTTTTGTTTTTTGGTAATAGCTCTTCTGGCTCTTTACCCACATCAACATTACAACGGTTAAGTAAGGCTTCAGCAGTTTCTGAACGGAAGTCAAGAAGGTCTAGTCAATGTTGTTTACATGTACCACTAGCTATATCATTTCTCCTCTGTTAAATCCATAAAATGAAACTAAATGAATCCATAAAATGAAATTAAATCCATAAATCCAACTCAATAAAATGAAAACATGTACGTGCTGTCTATTGTTTTGTTCATGCACATATTTTGTAAAAATCAACCGGTCAGGGAGATCCACTCCTTCCATGTTCATCTTGTAATTGGCTATTGATCTACATCAATATATTCATTTGTAGTTTTGCAATAACATTGGACTTTATCAACTGTAGCAATTCCATGAATATTTGATGCTATTAGAATGGCCTTGTTATCAAACCATTTGGTAGTAGAAACTTGGCCATCCTCCTGAACCAACTGACCAAACGATTAATCCTCTTCCTTTTCTCTTCAGGAGTGCATCAATTGGAAGGTCTCTTAAACAAGCCACTCTACACTTTTTTAAATGACCAGTGCAATAAAATCTTTGGTAAATAAATTATCTAAGGGATTGATGTAAAAAATCTATCAACATAAATGTTGCAACCATTTAGCAAAGTTTGAACAAGTTTCATTACTGTTTACCCTCTAACATCCAAATGGCTGACAACCAAATGACATTAATTGTTATATGTATGAGGGCAAAGGGAGTGAAATTAATGCAAATTTCACTCCCTTTGCCCTTATACATAAATGTCCAAGGGAAGCCCATCAGGTGTACAACAAAGTTTTTAAGGCCACAGAGGTTGGTTTTAGTCTTAATTATTGACGAGCAGCTACATGATTCCAAAATGGGATCATGTACTCATCAATCAATACATTATAGCTTTGGGAATTACTTAAACTTGCATTTCTTATGCAGTTAATAACTTACGAACCTTCCAAAATTTATCCTTCTGTATTTCCACTTGGTCTACATCATTGTATTCACGATATCTTAGATTTCCTCTTTAGTGGTACTGTAGTTTTCTCTACTTAGTACACACTTATTCTTGGAAATTTCAAATAACCCATGATGATAGTTGTGCCAATAAACTTATTTATTTTGCTAAGAGACACTACCTTCTTAGGAATTCCGGTTTTTTCTATGATTAATCTACTTGTGGCATTGGCCTTTTGATCAAATAAATAATCAGGTACATACCTCAAAAATCAAACATACCTGTACGTATCTCAAAATATTGGGTCTCAATTGGATCATCAAACGAAGGTGCAACTGGGAGAAGTTCAAAACTGTCAGTTTCATCCATGTGAAAGGTTGCAGCTGTTGAATCTTTTCAAGTAGGTGCTGTGGGATATCTAGAGGAAAACCTAAAGGTATCGCCACCATCATATTCTAACTTGCTTTCAGAATCATTATTTTCATTGGATAATTGAGATAGGTCTAAATCTTCCATTGGAAAAACCTGCATTATCTGATGATGGCGCATCCAGTATATTTTCAATAAATTCTTTCTCTTCTGTAAAAATAAAAATTCTTTTAGCTCCAAATAATTTTTTTTTAAATATACAAAAATAACAATGTAATCAAATTCAATAAATAATTTACATGTCATAGTTCATATACAAAATATAATGATTTATAAAAAACAAATAAGAATTTCTCATTGTAAAAATACTGAAAAATTGTTATAAAAACAATTTTTAAAATTGTTAGTTGTTATTGTTTGTAGTACAAACAACCGCTGCTGAGACCCAGTGCAACCTATAAGTTACAGCATGTATTAGAAGCTTAAAAATCCTGTAAAAATGTTAAAACCGTTACTTAATTTTTTCCAAAAAGAAATAGCATCAAATAAAGTAGTATTAGCGTAGTTACTCTGACTCATTCCTTGATTCCTGAAGTTAGCGATCTTTGTTCACATCTGCTTTATGTTCAAATCTATTTGTATCATTTGTTGTCATTCATCTATGATAGAAAACTAGTTGCAAGATCTATTGGCACTATTTAGAGGTACAAGCTCATATTAAATACATGGTAAGCTAGCAAGAATATGGTTGTCAAAATACGTAGGCAGTTGGTTACATCAGGTCTTGGGCCAACTTTTTTTATGTTTGGCCTTGGGTCTGCGGAGGATAAGCTAACCAGCTATTTGTCTTAAATGCTGCTATTTAATTAAAAAGTAAGATCATTTAATAATATTTTAGCCAAATTATGATCTATACATACTTAATTGTATTTTTTTGTTTAATTTGAACCACATTTTTACTCCATCTTTTTTTTATTGTAATTTGTGCTAAATACATATGCTACATTATTACAAACTAATGTAAGTGATTTATGGAAAGATCTTTCCCAGTTCACAAATTTTTCTGTAAAACTTTTTTTTTGAGTCACTGGTATATATATTTATAATTTTATATTTTATTAAATTTCAAAGTGCGAGTTACTAAGAGATGATAAATAGCCATAATTTAGTTGGTACCTTTAACTTCTCTTTGTGATTTAATGTTTTTTAGTAGTTATATGTATTTCAAGAATTATGTTTTTTTTTTGTTTTTTTTTTTTTATTTGGTTTATGAAAATTAATTAGTTTAATAAAAACTATAGAATGTTATGTTAGTATATATTGTTATAAAAATTCTTCTGTTATATGTGTATTACTATTGTTAAATTATTTTAACATGATTTTGGAAAGTTAAAAGATCCCTGTGTTAATAATTGGATTGTGATACAGTATGTATAGTAAGTATTTCATTTTAATTCAATTTCAAGTTTAGTTTTATGTGTTTATATAAAGATAAACATTTTTTTAAATGTGTGCTTTCTTGTATTAACTAAAAATTGTTGGTAAGTTTTTGTGTAATTTTAACATATACAACTTTTTTTTTTAGATTTTATTGAATAATGCAAAAGTAGTTGTGTACAGCCTCAAATATCTCTTGTAATTAATTTCTTTTAATAAACATTAGTCATCATCACTTTAAAACTTGAGATTTTAACAGGCATCCGTAATTTTATTTTACTTTCCCAGAAATAAATATTGTAATTTTATTTTTTTTTTCGTGAGAATAAATATCTGTAATTCTATCTTTCTTCCACATGAACAATCATTATATGTAAATCTGTAGTCAAGATTGTTATTTTTTGTATTGATATGTGATCTGTAAGGGATATGGATCCAGATCAAGATTCTTCTTTGGAATCATCAATATTTGTAAATAACTATTTTTAAGGTGTATTATGTATAAATATTGTAAAAAAAAAAACCATTGATTTTTACCGGTGTAATTTTTAATAATTTAGATTTCTTTTGTCATGAGATATTTTTATGTAATATTTAAATCTCTGGAACACAAATATTATATAAATGCCTAAGAATTGAGTTATTTTTTTCTTAATGCCAAACAAAAATACAGTAGTTGAAGAATTATAAAATAATTAAAAAACATTTTAAATATGTAAAAAAATTACCAAAGTAAAAGTAGCACTTAAAATAAGCAATACCTCAATCTAGATAGATAATGCGCTTGTGCATGTACAAGGTATTTGTATACAAAAAAATAATGGGGGAATTGAATGTTATTTTATTATCAAAAGCATTGAACTAGTAATCAAAGGACAATAAAATAATGATAACTTTAGGATGCATAATTTGTAAAAAGGATATCTTTTTTTATGTAAAAAGTACAGGAAGGCCCTTAAGTTATTCCCTTTTGCAATGACAGAATGGCAAACTAATAAGGTTGGACCTAGTTCTGCAGGGCTTTATCATGACATATTTTATCTGCTTAGCCCTGATTGTATTTATAGATTATATGCTTACCATTGAGCAGTCATCCAGGTAGGCCATTTGTTGTGTTATCTCGTACTCCTATTTGCTGTGACGCAAGATTGATTGCTGTTCATTACCAGAATTTTCATTTATCAAATTCCTACAATCCATCTCCCCTGCAGCATATATAAATTAACTCTTCCTACTTTCAGCGGGATTTCAGTGAGAGACAGATTTTTGAGGGACTGCTTACTCTAAAGCCCTCCACACACTATCGGCATGGCCAAACTAATGGCTTGGCACAAATGTCCTTTTTTGTTTTTCATTGTAGGAGGGGAAAACTCCCAGCCGCTGCTGCCTGCACAGAAGGCAGTGTTGGGCTCACACTGACAAAAACCCCCTCCCCCTTGTGCAACATAGTGCCGGAACTGCAGATCAGGATATCATCATGCCTTGCGAGCACACCAGCCAAGCATCACAATGCCCATCAAGAAAAAACACCATTATTAGTAACCTGTTTTCTAGTGGAGTCCCGCAATCATTTCATCCACTAGCCAAGTGCTCTGGAAAACCACTCCTTTAAATTAGGTATTAATCGATAGGTCCATCTGCTCATTGCTGCAGATTCCCATCTGGACTGTCACCTGCACAATAATGCTGTAAGCGCTAGTTCAGCTAGTCTCTGTTATCTCCGTATCATTATGTAGCTGTAGCTCGCTCTTGTGGCAACAACTCCATCGGGCACCCTAGAAATGACAGATGCCACCTTTGCCGACAGTACAATATGCGCCTATCTCCCTTAGTGCCATCTTCCTCTGTGCGTTCTCAAGCCTAGCTTTCGCTTTCTTATACTGTAGCGCCCTTAGCCATGAAGGTGCTCTATAGAGGACTATGGGGCCAACAACCATGATCTAATCTTCCTTGCGAGGTTCTAGGCCTCCAATATTCCCCACCAACTTAGTGAGAGCACTTATGGTATACTCATCTTTCGCTATGACCTCATCAACATACAGAATAAAGGTTCTCCTAGTGTCTAGCCAGACACTTACATACTTGGCCTTACACTCTGGGATGATGGCCACGCCTCTAATGTTGAAGCTATTGCTACCACTTGAGCTATTATTATCACTTAATTGGTTTCCAGCCATTACTACAACTTAAGATTTTCGACAGCGAGCTGGAGACCACTGTCAACCATCCAAAGTGCTGTTGCCTCAGCTCTGGCAATTCTTTTTTTCATCAGCTCCTTGGTCTTTGCCACCATAAGCACTAAATCATCAGCAAAATCGATGGTGGTAATGCCTTTAAGCATTTTGAGCCTCAACATATCATCATAGGCATGTTCAAGGGCCAAGAACCAGCCCTTGAACATTGCATCTCATTACATAGGGCCTTCCTCCATGTTGTATTGGATCTCCCTATCCATCAAATACATCTGAACCACCCTGAAGAGCTAAAACTGATATTCATATTCCTGAAGGCCTGCAGGATGGTCCCCCATGGAAAGACTTCAAGGCATTTCTCACGTCCAACACAATAACTGCTGGAATCCTCCTAATCTGCCTTGAACTCTTGGCAGCGCCATTTACTCTCCTCATGATGTAACTCACTGCTTCAACTGTCTACATACCTTGTCTGAATTCATATTGTCTGTTTGTGATCATACCGCTGACAGATATTTCTTCCTTCAGTCTAGTCGCTTGTGAGCTGAAGGAAGAAAAAGATTTAAAAAGCATAGCGGCTTCTCCACCACTAGGTCTCCATCAGGCCTCCCTTCCTTCTGAGTAGGACCAGCCTGTGGCACAAGTACCTGGCTCCAGCCAACTTACCATGCTAGAAAAAATTACGCTGCTGATGAGCAGCCACAAACAGGATCTCCTGATCCTGCTGAAAACTATTCACATCTTTATATGAGAGACAAAGTCTTGTCTGTTTGTAGTTAAGTCGGTTACTACAAAGTCTGGTCTGCTTGTAGTTAAGTCGGTTACTACAAAGTCTGGTTGAAACTCAGTAGAACTGGGAAAAGCTGATTTTGTCTTGAAGTAAAAGATTGGGTATGAAAGTGCAACCTTCCTGCTTGCCCTGAATGATCATTTTCCTCACATATTTAGACTCAGCTATTCATGCAGCCAAGCCATATGTTTGGTGGCTGTTTAGCGGATTTTTATTTCCCAGCTTGATCGGGTTCAAAGTAGGACTGAATAAAAATATTCTTACAAGTATAATTCTACATATGCAGGCTAATGTTGACTATAATCTATACATGAGACTTTCTAAATTGGTATGCTGTAAGAAAAAATATAAAATACTGCTAGAGCCTCTTTTGTACTACATATACAAATTTCTGAGAAATAATTTGCCTTATTAGTTTGGTTGAAGTGTAGATAAGGGTATATAAATGTATTAATTAATTTGTAAAACCTGTTATTAGGCAGCATCTCAAATAACTAAGATTTATTATAAACAATTAATTAACATAAAGATTTGTGTTAATTTTCTCTACAAAAATGAAATCTACTTTCTTTCATGATTATTAAAATTTTAATTTGCTATTGAAAACTACTTTTGTATTGTTCCTTATTTATGTTTATTATTTGTAATAAAATAGAATAATGAATAATAGTAATTTTGTATTAATTATAATGCATATTAAGTAATAAAAATATGTTTGCTTGGAATTAAATTCATATAAGAAAATAATTAAGCTCTTTTACTGTTTAATTAAATTATCCTCTATTGTTTTTAATTAAAATCAGCATAGAGAGGTATTTTAAGATTAACAACAGTTGTGATACATGAATTTAGAACAGTTATACTGTATAAAAAAGTAAATAATTTTGTGATGTATTGATAAAATAATAGTATTGTAGAGATTTTTTTAATGATTTTTTGGATTTGTTTACATGTAAATTTTAGTGTTCTCTTGGTTTGATTATATTTGTAGATATGGAGAAATAATGAACTATTGTTTAAGTAGTGTATTGGAGATTCCTTATTTACAACTTCAAATGTGTGACAACTTCCTTTTTTACAACTTCAAAATATCTTGCCTTCCATCTGGAAGGTTTTGGGTTTAGATCCTATTCAGATATGTCATCTTCTTTGTATAAAGATTTACCACCTAGTAGGGATAGTACATAAATTATTTAAATGATTAAATAAGTTTATAGCTAAAAAGGAAACACAACATGAAGCAACAACTGTGGTATATGTTAACAAATTATTACATGTTTATGATATAAATGCAGTTTTATAGAATTCTGATTTATTTTAACAAGTTTTGTAAGGTTGTATGTTACTACTACCCTAAACCTAAACCAACAGTAATAATTCTTTGCTATTTTCTGTATATCTGTTAATTTCCTGATTTTTATTGATAAGTTAAGAATTTATCTAATAACTTAAGAATTATAAACAATTTGCTAAACAAAAAATTAAAAAAAAATGCTTGCTGGGTTTGGTGTTTTATATTAGTTAGTTTTATATTACTGTCTGAAAATTTGTTTTTATTTTTTTTCATCCTTTGAAACTCTGGTGGGGAGATAATGTATCCATCTTTTATCTGGTGGTTCTGAATTCAAAATGACATCCTTATTCTTATTCTTAATCTCTTATTCTTATTCTTAATCTCTTATTCTTATTCTTAATCTCTTCATGTTGGTAGAATCTTCAGTTTGAAGGATAAGCTGAGAATTTCATCTCACATATTTGAAACTTGGAATTTCAGTTCTGGGTTCTCTACTAAAGTTGGTGCTAAATAAAAATTATTTAAAAAACTACTATCACTGGGGAAATTGCAAAATTTGAACTGATATTCTATTTACCTTTATGATCAGATTTTTTTTTTTTTTTAATCGTTAAGTTTTATTAGATTGTTAACAGTTACTTCAACTGTTTAATACTTTAGTTCCCATATAAAGTACAAAGTTAATTAGCATTAGGATTGAGAAGACTCGTGCTGTAATCTTGTTTTGATCAAAAGACAAATTAAAATTTGATGAACTAATTTAAGCCATAATTATAATATAACAAATTTTATTGAGTGGATTATGTTATTAAAAATTAAGTTAAGTACCTTGTAACTCTTGTAACAATATTAATGCAAGGCTAATATTTGGTGCAGGTTAATGTTGTGTAAGAGTCCCTTAAAGTTAACATAGTTTATTTTTCAGTTACAATTTTTAAATATTCAAAATAAATATGGCTGTATTCAGAATAGAATATTTTATCATAGTCCCTATATCTGTACATAATATATTCAAATACTAATGGAATTAATAATTTTGTCTTATGGATAACATTTTTGCAAATATAATGATTCTTTATTATAAATTAATCTGCAAAAAAAAAGATTTGTTAAATAACATTAGCTTAACTGCAGCTGATATAGTTTGAAGGTAGATAGATGTACAATATAATTATGCTTATTTTATTTTAAAAAAAATTTATTTTATATTTTTATACTACTGTTAGATATGATGCATTTAAAATTCTTTTTGAAATTAATTGTTTCTGTGTATAAAAAAAGGACATTATGAAAAATACATAGATAGTGTAATTATTATCACTATTATACAGCATATATACAGCATTTTCAATCTATAAATTATTTTATACAGTATATTTAGTAATTTTCAACGTTTGGTATTTTCTTACTTGTTAAAAATTGTATTAACTAATAAATAATAAGTAAAGGTACTTTTTCAAAACATATAAACTTTTTAATTTCCAATTGTTTAATATTTCTCCTAGTGTGAATAATGCTTATTGCAGTATAAGAATTAATTTATACTATATTCTTATATGCATTACATGCAAGCTAGTACAATTTAAAAGAAGAAAGGTTATTATTTAATAATAATAAAAATAAAAGTTGTTGAAAACAAATTTTGAACAACTTCACCATATCTGGATAATTTTTTTTTCAAATATTTCATTGATAAGAAGGGAAAATTAATTGTCAGTTACTTTAAATATTTTTAACTTTAGTCTGCTGTAGAAATTATAATGTACAGCAGATATTCTCCTAATATTTATTTCATTTGAAAATAAATATTGCTTAATTAAAATTAATTTTTATTTATGTTTGAAAATACTTTCTGCTATTACATTAATTAATCATTTTACATTAATCAGTATAATATAAAATACTGGTATGGTAGCTAGGTTAATCCAAACATACATCTACTATATTTGTTTTGTTTTTAAAATAATTTGTTTTAATTGTCTATTAAAATATTAGATTTAACCAAAAGTAATTACTCATAAAAATAATAAAGTATCCTATTACACTTATAGTAATTTAAATAGTTAAGAATTTTTTTATAAATTAATTATCTCTTATGTACATGTTAGATATAAAAATATTTTAAAATATATTAATTTTCTTTCTTATTAATGCTATATTTTTTTTTAGATGAAGGGTTATTTTAATAATCTATTATTTATTTTACATTAAAAATTACATTTTTATTTTGTTTATTGGATTGAAAAAAAAAATATGAGAACATATTTTTTTTTAATCCAAATTATTGTGTTGAATTGAAACAGGGTTGTCATTTTTTATTTAAGAGAATCAAATGATAATTTAATTTATCTAACATCTAGCTTTAAGTTCAGATTTGTTATTTTTTGGTGCGTTTGTATTTATTCTTTTATGTATTTTAATTATAATACAATACAACCTCAAATGTTTGAGTTAACAAGGGTGGGCTGCCCTTGTTAACTCAACTATAAAAGCCCTATAAAAAATGTTTTATAGGGCTTATAAAACATCTTCCTTATCCAGGTGTAGCTGTTTTAACATTGACCTATAATGCTGTGAAATCTTGGTTAAATTCAGTTTAAGGTAGTGTGTATTTAATTTCAAGTGGGTTTGGAAGTCAGTTACTCCCAAGTGCCAGGCTGCTTTGTGTTTTGTTTAGTCTCAGACCACCAGCTGATGATAATTCATAGTTTTGTATAATTTATTTGTGCCAGTACAATGATTCTTTTTTATCATTAGGATTTGGTTAATGGTGGTATCAGAATTGGCTGGGATGAAATAAAATAAACTTTAATGAGCTTATAACATGTTGTTAGCCATACAATCTCATAGTAAGGTCTAAAAATTGAAGAACAGAAAATAAAACTGGATGAATCCAACAATATTATACATTAAACCTATATGAACTTAATATTGATCAGGGACCAGTAAAGAATTAATCCTTATTTGGGTTATTGAACTCTTATCGGTATTTTAAGTTTATTTATTTATTCTGTAAATATCACTATGTTTTTGGTCAGCAACAGTTAATGAACAATGAACTCATTTAACTGTACTTTTTAATATTTGTCAAGGAAAATCTTGTAACGTCACGCTTAAACTTCCAAAAGGTCAGTTTAGATCTCTTCTTGAAATTACTCTTGCTGCAGGCATATTGTGTACAGCAACCACCGACTAATTTGTTGATGATAAAGCAACATTTGAAGTTTGTCCCTTGATGCTCCTGTAGTTTTACTCAAACCACGTCTTAATATGAATGTGTGAATTCATCATTAGTGATAATTCTCTTAAATCTTAAAAAAAAAAAAAAAAATTGTCCATAAGCTGATACTACGGCTAAGACCTTTGGGTCTTACGATGGACTTCAACTAAACATTTTTAGGCTCTATAAACAAATATCTGTTTATTCATTTTATCATCATAAAATTTAGCATTATAACTGAAATTAATGTGTGTTTAGATAGAAGAAAGTATTATCTCTAGCATCTCATTCAAGAAATCTAATGTTGCTGTATATTCATACTATTTTAATTCTTAAGCTAGTTGAATTTTGATAAGCTTGAGAAGTCTTTTAAAATTTACTGAATAATGTGATCTTTATGTAGTCAGTTGACTTTTTACTTGAATAATGTGATCTTTATGTAGTCAGTTGACTTTTTACTTGAATAATGTGATCTTTATGTAGTCAGTTGACTTTTTACTTCACTTCTGGGTGATAACCTGAAAGTGTTTTCACCCTAAAAATAAGAAAGAAAAAAAAAATCACTTCCACAGTTTTAGTAAGTCATTCTCTGATCATGTACCATAAAGATGTTTTTTAGTGAGCCTTGATCAACCTGTAAAAGTTTTACTTTATTCTTTCTCCTTGAATTTCTTTTCAGTTTTTAAATAAATTTGTACTCCAAATTTAATCAATACTATGTTAACCATTATTAAAGTGTGTATAATATTTATATAAATCTAACAAAAGAAATTTTCATCAAATTTCTTACATGTCGTTATACCTTGTTTGACAAATTGACACACTCTCTTTTCCTGGGTGTGCAACATGGTTTCAAAATATGAATGTTTTTCAGTCACCTGCACATGAAATATATAGAAATCCCAGAGAAATGTAACTCTACCTAAATATTAGAATGATCTGTTAAGAAATAATTATAAGTTCATTATAATTTTTATATGTGTTTAGTGTTCAAAGAATTATAGAAACAAATTATTTTTATATTTTTCTACTATTACTAGATTTCACTATCTTCTCTCTTTCTATTTAAACAAAATTATGTATCCCAGTGTCGGAACATATTAAGTATCTTTGTATAAAATAAAGTTCCACTTACCAACAATTTTAAAAGTACAACAATTAGAGTATTTTCGGAGCCGTTATTCCATCATCATGGATTTCCCAAATTGAAATGTATAATTGTATTTAAAATTGTTACGATCATAATAGTCAGCAAGAAAAAAATTAAATTGTTCGTCAATAAGACCGTAATGTCATATTCATAAGACGTTTGTGACTAATATGAAATAGAATTAACCTTAAATGAAATATTACCAACCAATTAATAATTAATTATATAATTTGTTTATAAAGTATATCATTTTCGAATGTAACCTGTACATTCATCAATTTATTATTACTCTAATATATTTTTAAAATTTTCTAAATACTCTTATAACTATTATTGTATTCTAATATTTTAATACATTCGTTAGGGTTATAATTATGTCCAGTTTCTAAAATGCGTTTAGCGAAATTAGATTTTTCTTTATTATTTTTAATAATATAATTATTATGTTCTTTAATTCTAATGGTGAATGAACGATTTGTCATTCCAATATATTTTAAGTCACAATTTTTGCAACTAAGACTATACACGCCTTGTTTTTCTATGTTATGATTATTATTTTGATTTATTGTAATAGAAGGCTCAACATTATTTATGTATTTTATTATTTGTTGTATACGCTGTTTTTAATTTAAAAGTTATAAATATTTTATTGTAATTTATATTGTATTCAATTTTAGCGTATTTATTTTTTATATTATTGTTTGTTAGCTTTATTTTGTCTTTTATGTGTATTTTATTTTTTATTCTGGTGTATAATTTATTTATTAATTTAGTATCATATCGATTATTTAAAGCTATGTATTTAATTTTATTCATTTTTATATTATCATATTTGAAGTATTTTAATGATCTACAAATTAATGAATTAAAGTTTGCCATTTTTTGACTCCAAGGATGGAAAGATTTAAAATGTATATAGTATTCTGTTTTGCTGGTTTTCTATAAATGTCTATCGATTTTATTAGTGATGAAATTTTTGATAAATTTTATGCCCAGGTAATCAATATTGTTATCATTTTCTCTGTTTAAAGTGAATTTTATATTATTATTTAAAGAATTCATTTCTTAAATTATTGTATTTTCTTCATTGTTAAACTGTTGGTTATATATTATCAAGGTGTTTTCTATTTCATTCATAAAGATATCAGCCAAAATAGTGGAAAGTAGAGATCCCATACTTAGACCCTTTTCTTGTTTGTAATATTTATTTTTAAATTTAAAATAGTTGTATTTAATGCATAATTCTAATAGATTTGTTATTTCATAAATTATATTTTTATTTAATTTTAATTCATTTAGAGTGTTATTAATTATATTTATGGTTTTATTAGTGTCAATGTTTGTGTACATATCTTTTATATCTAATGTTATAAATTTGGTTGTATTATTTATATTTATATCACTGATCATATTTATTAATTTGTAACTTTTCTTTAAACTGTATTTATTCTCAGTTTAGCTAACGAACAATAATATTATAAACGAATCTGCTAAAATTGAAAACAATATAAATTATAATAAATTTAATAAAATATTTAAAACTTTTAAAGTAAAAACAGCGAATACAACAAATAATAAAATACATAAATAATGTTGACCCTTCTATTGCAATAAATCAACATAATAATCATAACTTAGAAAAACAAGAAGTGTATGGTCTCAATTGCAAAAATTGTGACTTAAAATATACTGGAATGACAAGTCATTCATTCACCATTAGAATTAAAGAACACATTTATTGTATTATTAAAAATAATAAAGAAAAATCTAATTTCGCTAAACACATTTTTAGAAACTGGACATAGTTATAACCCTAACAAATAAATTAAAATATTTGAATACAATAATAAGTATTATAAAATCAGTGTTTTAGAAAAAAATCATACATATCTGAATAATAATAATAATAATTAATTATTAATAGCTTTGTAATATTTTTTTTTATATTAATTCTATTTCATGGTAGTCACAAACATTTTATGAACATGACATTACGGTCTTATTGACGTACAATTTATTTTATTTCTTGACGACCGACTATTATGAATGTAACAGTTTTAATTTAAATACAATTATACATTTGAATTTGAATTAACATCTTTTGGGAAATCCCTGATGATGGAATAACAGCTTCGAAAGTAATCTACTTTTAAAATTGTTGGTATTGGAACTTTATTTTATACAATTGTATTAATACCAATGATGCCAGATGCTTAGTAAATTAAATATAAAGTATCTGTTTACTATAAGTCTTATCATTCATTCATTTAGTTCACTAATGTTTTTAATATTTTCTCGTCTATAAAACTGTCTCTAGAACTGTCACCATTCCCTCCCACTTAAAACATTTTACATAGCTCTTATACACTGGCAACTTCTAGGGATAAGGTGATTTTATTAAAATGTATGTGTTATTTTTATATTAATTAACAGTAACATATACAGTTTTCAGAGATTAATAATTGCATAATTAATATTTCATTCATTATTAAAAAAGCTGTTAAAATAATTATACTATATATTTTTATATAATGTGAAATGGGATTAATAGTATCACTTCAAGTTTAACCATGATTTTCAGTCAGATGGCTTTAGATAATAAGTAATTTTTAATATGTTATTTTTTGAGTCTTCACCTCTGTTTTCCAACTCACCCTTTATTCTATTTATCTTAATGATCATTAGTTATTTTTTTAGTGCTGTGATCCAAAAGTTAGGGTGAATACGTTCATAAATAAATAAAAAAATCATTTTAACCCAGAAACTTATTCCTTAGACCACTCTTTTACATTTCTTTTAATATATATTTTGTAAGTCTTCAAAGGAATAAATAAATAAGCTTAAAAAATATTGTGGTTTTATACCTGAAACATGTTTTAAAAGTAAAAAGAATAATGAAGTAATTTTTAATTTAATTTTAAACTTAAATCCGGCCATTATGATTTCAGCTTATTTTATTTTTATGTCATGTAAAAGTTAGAAAACGGCCGTGGAAACACCTCCTTAGGCATAGAACTTTCTCGTTTCCGTGGACCCATTTTCCAGTTTGCTAATATTCTCCTCTAGCTCTGTTTTAATGGCCAAAAAAGGCAACATCAAGTGGTTGTGTGAAATGTGTTAAGTTTGAGGATAAAAATACCATTCTAGTTCTGTTTTCCTCACAGTATAAAGGAATCCAGGTGCGTTGAAAGGTTGCTCTTATTCAGAATTTTTGTTGTAGTAAGTTTAGAAAAAATAAGGAATTATTGTTATTGTTGTGATCTAATCATCAAAGTGTTTGGTGTCAATCCAATCTGACAAACTTTGATTGAAACATGCTCCTATTGGAGCATTCTGCATCCATGCATTTAAAAGTGCCTTGTTAACAACATACATAGGCAACAGGTCACCACTAGCAGCAGCTGCAAGTATTGTTGAAGACGCTCACTTAGAATTGTTTATTCTAAGTTGTTTATTCTTGTTATGGGTATTTACAGCATGGTTTTGAAATGACTGATTACCATGGACATCAACAAGATTTGTTTCATTGAAGTCCACTATATTAGTTTCTGGCAGCCAAAGATTTATTTTTTAAGTTTCCAAAAAGTATTCTTGAAGAATCCTCAAGAAACTGCAGCATGAATGTTTTTTTATATTTTGACATGCTCTTAAACTTAAATTTTCTTTATGCTGCACAGAGGAGTATTTAAGTGCAAAGGCTGGCCAATAGTATGCCACATTTATTACCATAATGTGTATTCATACTTATACATTTTATTGTGAATACAGTCTTATTAAGTGAATAAATATATAGTTTATCTGGTACTTATGTATTATAACGGCACCACTATGGTTGGAAGGTTATATATAATAAATTTATGTTAGGAACAAAGTAGAAACACAAAATTAGAAATTGAATCATTTATTCAAATTTCTGGTGGCCTAAACTGGACAATATGGGTTTATATTTAAAATACACCATTGGATGTATGTTTTTGGCACCACATAAATTCAGCAAAATATGACTATATATGGTGACTGGCAGTGCCTCTGTTTTTATTTCTCCATTTCAAAGAACCCCATAGTCATTCAACGTTTTGTATATGTACTTCTCTTTCAGGATCAACAAAATTATAGTTGTGATTGACAGTGAAATGCTGGTAACCATGCTTCTCCAGTTGATTTGTCCTATACACTCTCCATGAGTCAGAATACAGAGTTGTACCATATTCCACATGCTTTAGGATTTCTCTCGTGACAGTATTGAAGGATCTGTCAGGAACCTTGACTATAAAACTTTCTCCCATTTCCCGATAAATTACCCCAAAAACCCACTGTTGGGAAAACACTTATCCAACCTGGTTTTTTTGTCAACTGAATAAGAGTTACATCTATTTCAATTATTGTAACTGGACCACCTATTTTTCCAGGCTGACTTATTAATTGTGAAATGCATACCTCATGAAGGTAGTTGCAGTCTGCGCACGTATGACTGCTCATGTCTAGCTCACATGAACACCATTTTAAAGAACTCATTTCATACACCCAGCCATAAATAAAATGGACTGCATTCAGAAAACTTATTTTGCTGCCTTTCCTGCAATTACCTGTGTGCATACCTATTTTACTGTGGCAACTTCTCTTGTTGCATCGCCAAATGACTTATTCATTAAAATACAGAGCCATATCATGTTCTTTGGCACAATTTCATCCCTTCAGAAGAATACCCTTTTCCTGCAAAAATCGAACAGTTTCCTCTTCACATCCTTGGAGATCCCAAATTGTAAGTGCAGACATTTTACTTAAAAGTTCACTGTTAACTGTAACAAATAATTTTAATTTATCTTCTTTACTTATAAGAAGTAGAATTTAGTTATTTAACCCGACACCATTGTTGGAAGGTTATAATCAGTGCGATTGGTGGCGAGTTATATGTGCTGTTATAATAAGTACCGTTTCTCTTTTAATTGATTTTAATAATGCTGATAAAAGTTGCAAGTTTAAAAACCATTCATATGCAAGTTTAAAAACCATTCATATGGAATAGAAATTACATTTCAAACAGAAAATATAATAAAGATTTTTTTGAAAAATAATATTTTGTTTAACTTGATATTATGATATTAATTACTAAAAATTATTATTTATAAATTATAAAAATAATCAATAAGAAAAAAATTACAAAAGTAAAATAATGAGAATTCTATTTACATATTAAATCAAAACATTACTTGATCATAATTAGTCTCTTTATTTTAATCTGTGTCTTCATCTGAGGAATTTTCACACTTCTATACCTCTCTTTTACTGTGGAAACACCTTGTTATGCACAGAGCCTTCTGGTTTCCCTGGCCATTTTCCAGTTTGTTAATATTTTCCCCTAGCTCTGTTTTAATGGGCTAAAAAGGCCACATCAAGTGGTTGTGTGAAGTATGTTGAGTTTAAGGGTAAAAATACCATTCTAATTCTGTTTCCTCACAGTATAAAGGAATCCACAGACAGTTGACCAATAGGTAGGATTATACTTTTTTATTGCAGTATCACCATGGATCAGTAACTTTGGTCAGTGGGAGTCATTAGGTACCACCCACAAAGCTCTACATATAAACATGTAGTTCATTAAACTTTTGACAATTTATTTTATATCCCCTGAAAACAGCTTCTAAAAGTTCTTTATTTATTCCAGTTATTCTGAATGCAGTTTTGGGATCAGTAAAGAAACATATAGATGAGTTTCTATCACTTGTGTTCCCAAATCCTTGTTTGGGAACATCAGTGACTAGGCACAGCTCATTTTTAAATTTATCTAGTATCTCTTTTTTTTTTGTTTACTTCACAAAATCCATCTCCTGAGTTTTGGCTTGCCACTTTTCCAATAGCAAGTTTATAGGATAAGTGTAATAATGACCCAAAACACTGTAGTATCCTTGCTTGTAATGGAGAGCCTGAACTTAACAGCTCTTAAATCTTCTATGAAATATCTCTCTCAAGGACATTGAAGTTTTTGGAAGTTGCGCTACATATTTAACATCGTATTGTAGACAATTTACTTGTTTCAGCATTACAAACTTTTCCGTCTGCCATAGTCATTTGCTTTATTTTAAGATGATCTCTTCTGGTAATCGTGTTTGTTTGTTTCCATCTGTTCTTTTAGTTGTGTCTCGTGGCAAAAATATATGCTTGAATGATTGAGATTGCTAGTTCAAATGCCGTTAAGATTATTTGAATTGGTAGTATAATTATTAATAGGTTAACTGATGATGTGTTTCCTAGGAGTGTTTTATCAGTTTCAGAGCAATTTTTTAATTCAACTACTTTATTTTCCATACACAATAATTTATCATTGATTTTCCTCTTGGGATACTCTTTTAAAAAGTTGTACAGCAATCTTCAGGTTACGTCTTGTGCATCTTGCAAAGTATTGAAAATTTAAACTGTATGTTAGTTGCCTGGAAATTTCTTCAAGTACAAGGTAGTAATTTAATGACTGCCAATTAATATCAAATAAATAGTACATGAATTGCAGTAGCCATTAGCTAGAGTTCTGACTTATTGGATTCAGTGTTAAAAAGTATTTGAAAAAGACATATCGCATGATTAGTATATAGTTAAACTTTAAATTAAATTAGTAGTTTTTGCAGTTAAATGTACAAATATGTTTAATTTTTAACCTGACTGTAACTATTGTATCGGTTCATTTAACAGAAATTACTATTTCAAAATTTCATTTAAAGAGATGGAAACTACATGTGGAAAATTTTCTAATGATTATTAAATGCTATTTAACAGAAGTTTACAATAAAAATATATATTTTAAATATGCTTTATTTTGATAAAATTTATTTTGCTTAAGTTATGCATTAAAATACGTAGCTTTTAAAACTAAATGTAAAGGTTTCACACCACTATCTGAACAGACTAAAATTTTACATTTATTGTCAGAGAACATTAACAATAAATGTGAGCACATTACTGCTTGCATGCTTAAAATCTGACTAAATTGACAGCACGGTCACTGGAAGTGATTCCCTGTCTCAAAATAGCTTTACTATAATGTGGTGTGTCTTAAGCTTCTGGATAATAATAGTTATGTGCTTTTTAATATTTTTTGACTTTTGGCCAGCTTTTGCGCTTAATACCCTACTGTGTGCCATTTCAAGATACTTGACAGTAAATTCATAACCTGCCAAATTATTTTTGAAAGCCTTTATTATCTTTCCTTGCCGATCAAGAAAGAAAGCCTTTGATGTAAAGTTGTACTATCAAAAGTAATAACCCCAATCGGCACAAAGTATAATGCCTGATGCAATAATCTCCTCCTCTGCTGCTGTTAACGCAGTCTGCCCCCGTTGGTTTGTTAAATAGTTGTTCTTGAAGTGGTGGTGCAGAGTGATATAAGGTGTATAATTTTTGCAGCTTGTCTAACACTTTTACCTTTATTGCCAGCAGATCAGGTTCAAATTCATTTATAGCCCTCTTCTTGTAAGATTGGTTCGAGGGTCAGTATGATAATTTCTCAGCATGTTCAATTTTGCATGATCCAATTCACCTCAACTTTCAAAGGTGTCACAAAATAATTAATAAAATATCAGATTAATAAACTTTTAAAAAACTAAAGCATATGTATTTGTTATAATGACATGAAGGGAACATACCAAGTATAAAGCTGACTGTTTAAAGTTCATGAAACTGCGCACTAAATTTTACAGATTTTATAATTAACGTTGTTTATTCTGACACTTGTTGAAAGCAGTGCTACCAATTTTCAGATTTTGAATTTTATTTTATTTAATCCTGTAGAGAGTGTTATTATTCTGGTTTTTTAATTAACTGATTTATTTTAATTATTTAGTTAGATATGAATTTATAAAGATTGTATCCAATTTTCATCCTATTCACTCCATTTCAAGAGTATATATATATATTCTTGAATTGGTTGAATTTCAATTGACCTTAATTAAGATAAGCTGGATTGTGTTGTATTATAATTAGTATTATTTTATTAGTACTATAGTTACCATAAATGAGTGATATTTTTTGTATTGTTTTTACATTTTTTTTTTTTTGCCCAACTATTTATGCAAAACTAATTATCTTCATGTTATGTGTGTTATTTTTATCGAATTGTCATTTTAATGATAGTTGTGCTTGTTACTAATGCTGTTTTTATATTTGTAAACAGTCGGTTAATTTTTCATTAATTAATTAATTTTTTTAATGTTAGATATTGATATGCAAAGGCTGTGATCTTATTTAAAATTTTGTTTTTGTGTACATTATGTCATTTTGACCATGTCAATACATCTAATAAAGCTTTCAATATATTTTATGAAGTTAATTTTTTTTTTATGGAATTTTGATACAGTTTTATTTACATTTTTTCTTGACATTACAATTTTCTGATTGAGAAAATTTCAAAATATTTTTCTCTTATAGAAATCAGCATTTTATATTTTTTGGTTATATTATTTACAAAAACAGATTTAAAATGTGTAATGAAATTTCTCATTTAATTTTCTCATAAATGCTATAATGTGTTAAAAAAAAATTGTATAATTCTGAGAGAATGAGACATGAGCTGATTGCAAAATATGGTTAGTAATGTGTTTAAAATGTTTGTTTCTTCATTTTCTTTTATAAAGCTGAAAATTCCTCTTTCATAATAGAAGAACAAATGACAAATGATAAAAGCATTTTGAAAATAATTAAGTATTTCATAAAAGTAATTAGAAATCAAGGAATATAAAAAATACACACACATATATATATATATTGAGATTTTATTTTTTGCATTTAATTTAATAAATTTAAATTATTATATAAGTAGGTTACTGCAGTATTTTTAGTTTAATACATTCTCCTTCAAATAATTGTTCACTAATAACTAATTTTAATTTTATGTAGTATTTTTTTTTTTTTTTTAATGCAGTGCACATAGGTAATATTATACCTTTTAATATCATTTTTTGAAGTCTTTGTAAAAAGAGTATATTGAAAGAAAAATATTTTATTTAGATTTTTAATTATAGAAAGATCTAAATCTATTACAAATTAGAAAGATTGTACTACATGAATATTTTTGTAAGTTTCACTATTTTCTTACTACTTGATTATGGTAATCAAACTTGATTAAGAGTAATCCTTCTTTTAACAACATTTCATGCATTTTATTTATTTATTTATTGATTATATTTGTTAATTTACATACTATTTTGTGCACTATTTTACATAAGCTTATTGAACTTAACTGCATGATTACTTGTACTCAGGTGGATATACAATATTTATTGTATCAGACTTTAGGACATTAAAAAAAAAAAAAAATGTAATGATAAAAACGAGAAATGAGGTAAAAAGATGTATTTAGTAATTTTTTTTGCCAGAAAATTCACAGTCATTCTTTGTTTGGGTATGTTGTTGGTCAGTCCTATTTTTACAATTTTTTTTTTTTTTTTTTTTTAAGAAAAGCTTAAGAAAACTGTTTTTTGTTTTTGTGTTATCTTGGTCTAATTGTTCAGTGGTCAGATCAGGATTTTGGTTTCCATAATTGTATAAATTATTGATTTAATTTTACTTTTGATATGGGATTTTGTAAGAATGCTTGAATCTTACATTTATATATAATTTAAAATTAAATTCATTTACATACTAATTTTCATGAAAGATCACAAAATATAACTTGCAGGCAAATGAAATTTTTTATTACGTGTATTGTTATATATGCCCGTTGCTATGTTTATTGTCGTTTGCCTTGTGTTAAACAGTATTTTTCATTAATGAGTAGGAAATTGATAGGGAGATACTTCACATAAATTTGATTTTTCTCTTATAAGAAAAATAGAAAACCAGAATACTAGCTGCAGTAACCAGGGCTTTCATGTGTGTAATAGGTATATTATAAATCGGATTCCAAAGCTTTGAATAAACAACTTGTTACATAAACAGGCTTCATTTATTTATTTTTATATTGTTCATCATACTCATTTATACTTCTTCTTAGGAAGGGGTTCCAAAGGAGTAGTAAGTAGGAGATGATATTTTGAGTAACATAATTCCTATATAACCCACGACACGAGCCGTATAAAGATCCCTTTTAAGGGGAAGTAACCCTTTTAAAAACAAAGGAATTTTTGAGACTGGTTCAGTTATTTCCCCAGATAAATGAAGTATTAAATCTAATACAAAATGAAAATAAAAAACATCATTTATACTGATGCATAAATAATAAAAACGTATTATATAATTAATAACTTAAAAATTATTATATTTAAAAAACTAAATTCTAGCTATTATTTCTGTTTAAATTGCTGATTGCTGTTGAAAAATTATATACATTTACGATATTGTAATGCTATGACAAAAAACATAAAACAGTATTATCAAGTATTTGATATTATATGTTTAAGAAACAAAATTAACTATGAAATAGTAAAATTAGCATTGTTAGAAAACAATCAGTATTTGTTTAAAGAAGGTGGGAACTAAATAATAGAAATACATTTTTTAGAGTCATTACAATTACGTGTCTAGATTATAATTAATTACAAATATTTATTTAGCTTGTCACCTGCATTCATCTGACAGCTTGTGTTCCACAGTATAAGTCCAGAGATTCTTATTTTTGTTTATTATTAAAAATATTTTAAAATTATTTTTATTACTAATAGACTTATGTTGAAGATGACCACATTAATCATTCCTGTAGTTTTTTCATATTCATGTTAAATTGTACTAGTTTAATTAATCTTTAAAATTAATGAAGTGTAAGTTTTAAGAAATTTTTTCATCAAAATTTAAGAGTGAATGAAGTAAAGACGTTTATTCCATTTTAAAATTATTTTTAAATTATAATAGTTTTCATTTATTTTTGTATTTTATAATAATAGGTGTTATTTTATAAAGCATTATTTTTTTATGCTATATTTTTTATGTAATTTCATTTTAGTACGTGTGTGTTGAAAGATGTATAATAAAATTAATAATAATGGTAAGAGTAATAATAATACTAATGTTTAATTATTATAAATATAAATGAATTGGAGTTGCTCTATTTTTTAATATTTAATCTTCTATATTGTCAATACAACTATGCCTTTAGAATAAATTAAAAATATTAACTTTCTTTATAATATCAAATGTAAAACTTCCAGATGAAATATCATGCATCATATATTATTTTTTTTTTAATATCTGTAAATTAAATATTTACATTTTACTAACACTATTGCAGATGTTGCATTAATGCCATGTTTTAGATAAAGTAGAATTTAAAAATAATTATATTGTTGCCTGACGTATTTAAAGCAGTGCTGACTACTGGATTGTAATAATTGTAAAGGTATTAAAACAAAATAATATATCGTTTTATATATATATATATATATATACATACGATGCTTATTATAATATTATTATTAATAGAAATGTTTTTAGAATCAAAATAAATGATGCTTGTTTGATATATGGTTTTTATGATTATTTTAACTCTTTATATTATGAAACTTCTATTAAGCTACTAGCTCTTTTTTTCCTGTTTAGCCTCCGGTAACTACCGTTTTTAGATAATTCTTCAGAGGATGAATGAGGATGATATGTATGAGTGTAAATGAAGTGTAGTCTTTGTACATTCTCAGTTCGACCATTCCTGAGATGTATGGTTAATTGAAACCCAACCACCAAAGAACACCGGCATCCACGATCTAGTATTCAAATCTGTGTAAAAATAACTGGCTTTACTAGGACTTAAACGCTGTAACTCTCGACTTTCCAAATCAGCTGATTTGGGAAGACGCGTTAACCACTAGACCAACCCGGTGGGTATTAAGCTACTAGGTAAAATTGTATTTTTTAACGGGATAACATGGCGCAAATTTTATTTAGTATTAATTGATATTAGAAAAACATTGATACAAAATTGTAAGTTGATATTAAAAACTAAGTACTATTTATTTGACACGTTATTACAAATTTAAATTGTAAATCTGTAGAAAAGTAAAAAAACGTATTGCATGACTTTATCACTACGCCGGTCATACATAACTTGCACAGCTTTTTCATTGTTTCTACATTTTAGGTCCCTGGCCTGTATTTCAGAAAAATTGTAGACATTTCTTGATAGCTCTGTATATGAACAATAAACATCAAAACAGAGATAGCTCTGTATATGAATTTTAAACACTGGTTTAAATATTTTTTTTAAATATTTAAACCGGTGTGATAGTAAAAGAACAAAACATATACTTCAATTTCAAGAGGGAGGGTTGATTTTTTGAAGAAAAATTATTTGGATTATTTATATATGCATAGTAGGTAATAGATTTGATTTAATGAAATTTTCTCTCAAATGCCTCTGAAGACAGTTGAAATTGTTTTTTTTTCGCTATATTTCCACACCCCTTTACGAATTAAAAAAAAAATATCTTATTTGCCCCATATATATAGGAATATTTGAGGCAAATTTGAAGAAAGTCAATCCTGAGATATAAGACCAGAAGCAGTGACATATATGCAAACGTACAAACATATGTATACGCATATACATATGTAATGCTTTTTTGTCTAGGTGAACTAATGGAACGCTAAACTTAAAGATTTGCAAAAATCCTGATCCCCACTTTTGACATGATCACCATTTTTCCCTTTAATATAGCTATATTCACCGGAAAAGTAAAATAGTGTTTAATTTATTTTAAACTCTACTTTATTCAACAAGTTGACAAGTTTTGAAATTCATAAATGCTGTAACTAAATTATATACTGAAGAATAACTGCGTACGTGCAAGCGGATCATATCATTGATCTTCAATTTAATCTTATATTTATTTATTTTAAGTTAGTACTACGAAACTGGGACTCGTCACGAGCCAATCAGAGCCTTCTGGTTACGTGACGGGAGGCCGCCATCTTGGAAATTCCCTTTTCCTCTTTATGTTGCCAACCTAATTTTTTTTGTACACTAAATATTAATATTTTGGTTCGTTTAATTATTTTAATATTTAAAAGGTTGGTAGTTCTGGAACATCAGCTATTGTTGTCTGTTAACGTCATATGTACGTCAGCAGCATAATTAAATGAATAGATTTTATTTTTAAGTGTTATACTGGTTTTGGCCCATTGACTAATTTTTTTAATCGGATAATTAGTCTGCGACTAATTTCTGTAATCGACTAGCATTAATCTGATCGCTTTGCTCATTATTGTGCAGTTAATCACAAATAAATCAATCATTCCCTCCCATTATTAATATTCGATATTTATAATAACTGGACAGTAATAATTTTCTGTAATTGTTTAAAAACTGAATTCAGTTTTATTTCATAATTATCTTTCTATGTAATTTATTAGGTCCTGTACATAAGTAAAATAATCTTTTTTCGTAATTATGATTTAATTGGTCTGCCCCGTTATAGTTGTTTACGAGTTGCTGGCCGTCTCGTTAGTTTTTTTTAAATGAATAAACGATCTGGTATTTTGAATTTTTTTGAGAACCATTCTCTGACAACAGCAATATGTAAAGTATGTAAAAGAGAACTCGGAAGATCTAACAATACTTCAAATTTAAGAGAATACCTAAAGAAAAAACACAGGAGTTTACGAAACTGGGATTTTACCACCACATACCCAAGCTGATTTTGAAATCACGGAATGTTTTGATTTTGTGGGAGAGCCGAGCTGTTCAGAAAAACGTCCAAAGATTCCAAATAGCGAGAATAATCCTCGCTATTGATGGCATTCACATCAATTATGTCATCTTCTATATGTTATAAAAATTTAACCCAGTCGTTTCTGCAATAAAAATCTAAAGATTTGTCTGTAAAAAAAGTTAATAAAATTGAGTGGCAGGAATGATTTTCAAAGACTGCTGTCCCTGTCTGTTATAGAAGATGAAGGGTTCAAGAAATTGCTACCACAACTGGAGCCATTCTACACCTTGATGAGCAGGAATAAATTGTCTAATTCTTTTATGCCAAACGTCTATAAAAATGCAGAATCAATCGTTAAAAACATATTAGACAAAATTTATTATTTCTCTATAACGGAAGTTTGGAGATCAAGAAATACGGTTTTTTTTTTAACGTAACTAGTCTTTTTTCAAACTAGGACGGGTGAGTTAATGAACTTAGTTTTATGTACAAAACAATTGCAAGAAAATCATACAGGACAGTATTTGGCCGAAAAATTAAGAGATTTTCCACGAATGGAATACTAGTAATAAAGTTGTGGCAGTGATTTCGGACGGGGCGCTAATTTGAAATGTCCCGTAAAAATTTAGATCTCCCTAACATTGCGCTTGTAGCTCATATGCTTATTCTAGTAGTAAATGATGCGATCGACGACCAGATTTAATTAAATCATGTAGAAATATTGTTTCGCATTTCAGACATAGTGTAGTTGCAGCTGATAAATTAAGACTAATACAGTCACAAATGGGGAAAAAAGAATTAAAATCTGACGTTTTTATAAGATGAAATTCAACGCTTGTGATGTGTGAAAGATTAATAGAACTGAAGGAACCCCGTCAGCTGAACTTGCAGCATTTCCGTAAAGTCCACAATCTATAAGTAATGTTCATTGGTATATTTTAACTGAATGTATAAATTTACTTAAACCATTTGAGTTTATGGCAATAGAGATAGATATCTGCCGAAAATTTTTCACCTATCAGAAATTATTCCCGTTGTTAGAGGAACTGTGCAAACAGTTTTATTACAAACCTGCGACTTCTTCAATAGGCAAAAATTTAAAAAAAGGTTTAGTTTTTGGGATTAGCAACCACTTGGATTAGTTTCGAAAAAAATAAAATTATTGCATCCACAACACTTCTGGACAACGGTTCAAAAAAGCTGCTTTTGGAAATAACAACTTAAGATGCGGTAGATTCATTGACAAATAAATTGTCTTTATTATCTAATCCAGACGAAAAGCAACAGCTGAATAATGACTGGAAAAAGCCCAATAAACGGCAAAGACATCGGGTTTATGGAATATGTTTGACAGTAACGTTAAAGAAATTTCAAAAAGTGTGAAATTTTCTAGCAACTCTTTAATTACTCTGAGGGTGAGAATGATTTAGAAATCATTCGCCTGCATTTAGATTATTTTCGAAATACAGACGTTCTCAGAATTTAAGTACCGGTACAGGTATGCAACTCGTACAACGAAAATAGGGAATGATAATACGATGTTACGGTGGCACGGCATGTTGAAAACCACTTTTTTAAATAAGCGTACTGAGCATACACTTACTTACACAGTACTGTTCGTAGCTATTGTATTTGCTAAGTTAAAACATCAGGAGGTGGTGGGGAGATGGAAACGGGATAGTAGGCTAATGCTAGATACGTTTGGTGTGGAATGAAACTAAAACAAATGTTGGTACTTTCTACAGCGGCTAATGTTTTCGACTAACGATTAGTTTGTAATTCAGTTCAAAAGCAGTTTATTCGATCGAATTGTTTATGTGATTGTAACTAATATTGTCGAAGTGTTAGTCGTAGGCAATCACTAATTTTCAAAATCAGTCAACTAATATTTGTGTGTCGTTAAATTAGTCGAACTACTCATACGACTAATACTGGTGCTTTAGCTCTCGTGGCCACACCGGCTCCCGGATCGAATACGCGAAATCTGTTCTATATATGTTGTGAAATTGCATTATTTTAGATAGTACCAACCACCTACCGGGTTGGTCTAGTGGTGAACGCGTCTTCCCAAATCAGCTGATGTGGAAGTCGAGAGTTCCAGCGTTCAAGTCCTAGTAAAGCCAGTTATTTTTACACGGATTTGAATACTAATCGTGGATACCGGTGTTCTTTGGTGGTTGGGTTTCAATTCACCATACATCTCAGGAATGGTCGAACTGAGAATGTACAAGACTACACTTCATTTACACTCGTACATATCATCCTCATTCATCCTCTGAAGAATTATCTAAACGGTAGTTACCGGAGGCTAAACAGGAAAAAAAAAGATAGTACCAACAGCCCTCGTTTGGTACCATCACACTCGCACAAATTAAATGCAGAATATCGAGGGCTTAGAGGTAAAAGTACCCAAGTTTTGGTTAATTTAAAGAAAACAAGGATTTTAAGTTTTGCACCACTGTGAAAAATCAGAATATTCGTAATGCTAAATAAATATATTATTTATATGATCCCTACAACTAATATTTTCCATTATTGAACTATTTTCTTTAACTGTTGCCTTAATTTTTCATTATTTTAGAAAAAAAGATGTGCTGCTGGTAGTTTTACCACAAAATTTACTTCGCCTAAGGCTTCATACGAATAATGAAGAATAAGAGCAATAAACAAAGTAACTATTCTTTAATTAATTACTACGGAAAAATTGCTGAAACTTATTTTTTTTATAATAAAAATTTGTACATTTTATGAAAAATATTGCTTTTAACTTGATACTTAGCATTAAAGGTACACTAAGTTAGAATTGTAACTTATACACGGATTTGAATACTAGACAGTGGATACCGGTGTACTTTGTGTTTCAATTAACCACACATTTTAGGAATGATAGGTCTGAGTCCGTACAAAGATTATACCCTTGTCATACATATTATTTTTGTTCTCATGGGGTTCTACTATCCCGCCCTGATACCTAGATTGAAGAAAAAAATGTATTGCGATATTCAGTCTTTTCTTTTACAAAATGTGTTCTACCTTCAAACAAAATAACATATTTGTGAATGAAGAAGTGATTCAAATAAACATAAAGAGATTAAGCCCTGATATGGAGAATTTGCCTTCTGCACACAGGTACACTTAATTCCTTAAACGTCTTCTATAGAAAAAAATTGTGATATTTAAAACTCTATTTTCAACTTATATCAATCTTCAATGCTACACAAAAAATTTCAATTACATCAGAAAGGTCAGAGAGACCGGCGTACTAATCCAACTCTTTATTTAAGCAAATTTGGGATAAATTAGTTCTTACTTTCATATTACGCAAATAAAATAAAAATAATAATTTATATATATTCAATAAAACAATGTCGGTTCTCCCATTCACTGTTAAACCTGTAAGTTATTTACCTTTTAGCCATGTTAAGACTACACTAGATATTATGTTAAAATAATATGTAATAATTTAAAGAACTTCGTTTAAAAAAAATTGATAACATGTGGAATGTGTAACATATCACAACACGAGAAAACGTAATAAATTGTACCGGCAGAACGTAGGCCTCCTTCACTTCACAACTACCAAGTTATACTGAAGTTAAAATACAAGAATTGGATGGCATTCAAAGAATCAGAATTGTTAAAATATGTCAAATTCGTCTTCTTATTGGCTGAAGACTTAATTATGTTGAAAGATAGAAGCTTATTGGCTTTTCTAAATAATAGAAAATTAGACCCATATAATTCAAAAACCATTTCTAACAAATACATCTATTTCTATTTTAGGAAGGTTAGGTTAAAATTGATTAAAATCGATATTAGGAAATACAAATAACGAAATGGATTCAGTTTAGGAAATACAAATAACGAAATGGATTCAGTTTTACCAATGAACAAAAAAGAATGCCAGTTCGAAAATTATTACAAAGAATGTTAGTTGCTTGAGTGGGAGGGCAGACCACCGAATGAGTGACAATCAGGTAGTTTGTTCTGTCAAGCTAGACCCCCTGCTAGGAGGGTCTTATACCATTACAAATAAAATTCCATTACAAAAGAATCAATTTGTCAACAATGACAAAGAAATGAATACGTATTACAAAGGCCGGCAGAATTACTTCTGTTGAACTTCTGGAAAATAAAAAGCTAAAGTGTATTTTATATAACCTTTCTAAGATGTAAAATATAATGTTATTTTGAAATGTGAATTAGTATTAAAAATTGGAAATGGGCGCGAGCGCCAAAGAAAAAACGAAGGGCGCCCCCGGGTGCCGGGATGGACAGCACTGCTCTAGAGCTATGCTGTAAGAAGGAAAATATGGTAATCAGTCAAAAAATGGGGAATGGGTCTTTTCCATTTTTCGACGTTTCATACCCAGGGAGTCCAAAAAATAAAAAGATAGTAAGTGGTAATTTTCGTACGTAGGTATGGACGTGTCTTGGCGTGTTTAAAGCTTAATAGCTTTTGACTGGATAAACCGATTTTACGACTGGATAAACCGCGAAATAACGAAACTGGTAGATCAATGTTCTCATTATATACTAAGAAGTAGTTTGTTCTATAATGCCCTCCTTATTTTATTTTTAATATTTATTTTTTTAAGAGTATATATAACTATCACCTTTAATCATATCAGTAGATAATAAGGCAAACTCTGTATATATTTGAATAAAAGTGTTTTCATGTAGGCTATATCTCTACAATGGAAGAAATTATTCAGAATTTTGTTTACGAAATTATCCTTTTCCAGCTAGTTATCACTCGTCATTTCAATTCTAACCTCTCCTTCTCCTCCTCCTGATCCTTGTAATTTCTATTAAACATATCTTTCAAATCCACTTAAAAAAATTATCTCATCTCTAGTTTTAATTCTTGCAATACGACTCAACGTCATTGAAAACTGTCCTTTTCAGTCTTTTGCTTTCACTAGGTATGGGGGTCATCATCTTTACAATCATCAGTTTATAAAAGGTTTTAATTTTGTTCAAAATTTAATATATCTCCATTAATAAATATTTAGATTTTATTGTAAATCAGATCCTTTGTTTATAGATTTTTAAAAAATTTTACCGAATATATTTTTACTTTAACAAAAAAAATTGATCTAAAAAAGTTATCATGGATCTCATAATAACGTACGCGATTAAGAATAATTATTAATAAAATATAAAAAATAAAAGTAATTAATACTTTTTTTTTGTCTTCAGTCATTTGACTGGTTTGATGCAGCTCTCCAAGATTCCCTATCTAGTGCTAGTCGTTTCATTTCAGTATACCCTCTACATCCTACATCCCTAACAATTTGTTTTACAATCACCTGACCAAAAGTCGCCTTCCTCTTCCCACCGAACCTCACTAATTCCTACTACATCCAAATTTATCGTATCCATTTCCCTTTTTAAATTTTATAGCCTACCAACCTTTTTTAAACTTCTAACATTCCACGCTCCGACTCGTAGAATGTTATTTTGTAATTTTCTGGTGACCCCTTCCTTAGTAGTCCCCACCCGGAGATCCTAACGGGGGACTAGTTTACCTCCGGAATATTTTACCAAGGAAGGCGCCTCCATCATTGCTATATGAAAATGCAGAGAGCCACATTTTCTTGGAAAAAAGCAGCTGTAGTTTTCCATTGCTTTCAGCTGCGCAGTACTCAGAGGACTGAGTAATGTTGATATACCCGTTTAAGTCATTCTGACTCACGCCCCTAACAACTACTGAAAGAGCTGCTGCCCTCTTTCAGGAATCATTCCTTAGTCTGGCTCTCAACAGATACTTCTCCGATATGGTTGCACCTTCGGTCCAGCTACTCTGTATCCCTGAGCACTCAAGCCCCCTAACAAACGGCAAGGTCTCTTGATTCATAGAGCATGGTAATTAATACAGTGGCTGAAAAGGGGAGAAAATGGTAAGAAGAATAACTAAAAATACAGTAAATTAAAAGAAATCGCCGGCCTCCGTGGCGCATGTGGTAGCGTCTCGGCCTTTCATCTGGAGGTCGCGGGTTCGAATCCCGGTCAGGCATGGCATTTTTACACGCTACAAAAATTGTCTTTCATCTCATCCTGCGAAGCAATACCTCATTGTTCCCGGAGGTTAAAAAAAAAAAAAGGCTAAAAGAAATCAGCTTTATACATTTTTAGAATTTTTTATTTATTTCCATTGTTTTGTAAGTTTCTGTTTTTTTAAGACACTTGATATAATATAATAAAGTTATTAACGATCGGGCTGTGGTCGATTGTGGTTATTTCCCAAGGTCTATCCGGAATCTAACGTGGGACCTTTCGTGTATTGTAGGGAACTATGCTTCCGTGTGTGCTACTGAGAGTGATCTGCATAGTTTTACACTGTAAAATTGTGGGGAAATGGAATATAATTTTCCAGATTTACAGGTTTTATTTGAATAGATCTCACTAAATTGTTTTATTATTTTTTTAAATAAATCTTTTTTCCACACAATAATTATTTACTTATCTAAATATTAAAGATAATACAATGCAATTTTTTTGAGAAATCGATAATCTTAATAGCAAACCTTTTTCAAATGAACTTCTTTTATTACACTGATTATTAATTTTAATGTACACTGTGTAGTAAATAAAAGAAAGAAGGATAAAAAGAAAAATTAATTACAAACTTTATAAGAAAAAATCCAAAACCATTCCGGTTGTGTAGTTCTTGGTGGAGGGGCTCCTGAACCTTATTTATGTCCACATAAATAATGTGTATGTAAATGTATATTTATGTTTATACATATGAATAAAATATGAATATCATGGGAAAGAATCCACAACTCCCCCGGTTGTCTGTCCTCAGAACACGATAAGAATATATGATTTTTACTTAGTCTCTTTAACACGTAACAGTTCATATTAATTTTTTCTGTATTTTTGTATTCTGACTCAGTTCATAAGATTTACATTATATGGAAATCCATTCAGTTCATTTAGAATGAAAATTTAATTAAACTTAAATTAATAGTGTAGTTTTCTTTGTGGCTACTTTATTTTTATTCGATTCTATTCTATATGTTCTGAAAATAATTGTTTAACCCCCTATTAACAAACGTGAGAGTGAAATATTCTTCTTCTCTTTAGCTAGCTACATCAATCTGCCTCCAAAAAAAAAAAGCTTAAAATCCTCATTTTTGTCCTTTTAACAGGTTGACTGCTATGAGGCCAGAATCTGTATCTTAAGTTATATGTACAGCTGGGCTGTGAGACAAGTTTTGATATCTCAGTGTAATAGTGATTTCCAATTGCTAAGGGTCTTTATTTGTTATATTTTTCAGAACAAAAACGTCACTATAATAGAACAAATTACGAACGATTCCAACAGTATGTTTAGCTTATCAGCGCATTGCCTTATTTAAAAGTTATTAAAATATTTTCTAAAAATTATAAATTTCACATTTTATATTTTCATTATAATAAAATAAAAATAAAATTATACTTCATATTTTTTATAAAATAACAGCTAATCTTTACAAAATAAATTTAATTCGTAGAATAATCTTGTTATTTAAATCGACTAACAAGTTAAGTAATATCCTGTGTCGGGGATATGTTATGTTTATACCCCTGAACTGTTTTTTTTCTAAATCACTATTAGATCGAAATAATTAAGATAAACAACTTCTAAATATGTACATAAGTTGTTTTAAAAATATTTTTGAAAACAGTTACTTTTATTGAAAATATTTTAACTTTTCCATCTTAAAGTTCCTTTTAAATTACGTTGTGATAAATAAAAAAAAAAAATTGAGGTATCGTCTCGACTTGATTGAGAATATCCCGGGTTCGAATCCCGGTCAGTCATGGCATCTGTTCATACGCTACAAATTTCCACCGTGCTAATGATCGTAACTGTTGATACCCTTTCTTTCATAACAAAAAAAAAAAAACAAGATGAGTGAATAAAAAAAAATTAGATGTAAAGTATTTTCCACGTGCATTGTGAAATACACAAATACATTCGTAGATTTCTTTATTTCAGAAGACTGAAATATTTTTTTCCTTATTTCATCGTTAAATAAAACAGTGCATTGTAATTATAAGACCCCCACTTATGTCTCATTCACTGAATTTATGTTTTTTGAGGTACCGATTTGTGTCTGACTCACTGAAATACGATGTGCCCCAAATTTATGTCTCACCTTTCTTTCAATATAATTACGCTAAATTAAAAATTAAAAAGAAAAATATTGAGAAAAAACGATTTTGTTGCGGTGTAGTTAATTAAATTGCTCTTTTGGATGCCACAGTCAAAATCATGTCTTGAACATGGTGACAAGCTTCATAACTAACGGCGAAGATGACTATCACTTAAGTAGGGTGAAGTCAGACACCATGGCGTATCAAACTAGGCTAGTGGATAATGATATATATTTTATTCGCTTTTAATTCAGACGTGCTTAAAGTAGGATAATCCCCTGGAACGACGACAGCTGATTGTCGATTCCTACAATTTTTTCACAGTTTAATAAAACCATAAATTTTGGCCAGGTTTTTCTCTTTATTTTGTTGCAAATATCCATAATTATTTGTTTGATTCTATTCAAATTTACTTAGTTTAGTAAGCAATGTTTTAGCTATCGATTAATTTCTTTATAGAAGTTTTTAAGACAAATTATTGCGAAAAAACATATTTCAAAATCTAATATACCGTCGTTTTTTTAGTTCTAATTTCATTAAAGTGGATATATTAAATAGCAGGCTGGTTTTTTTCCACAAAAGTTTTTTCTTAAATCAATGAAATTTTTGTGTATGTATTGCGTATAAATCTTTTGATTTTAATATTATCCATTAAATTTTTCTATTTAGAGGAAAAAAACCATGGTATTATACCATAAATGACTCGAACGAATTTTGTTAAAAAGTTTTACAATTAATTCAATAGCAAAAATTTTGAAGCGGATAATAAGTTGTATTTACCATGATATTTATAAATAATATTTTACATAGAATGGTAAAGTTCCAAGGAATGTACGTATTGTTGAGGTTTAATAATTTACATAAAAGCATTGTTGAACTTTGGTACTAAAATTGACTATACTTTATTGTGATTTCTTTTTGAAACTCCACTTGCATTATTTGCATTATTCAATTGCATGGGCAAATTTAGACTACGATAAATAAATTTTGTATAATATTGTAATAAAACTCACTAACATTAAATCTGATGTAAATGATGTGTGTGTGTGTGTGGGTGTGTGTACCAATATACTTCTCTTAACTGAGTTAAGAAAATTAAATTACAAAAAATAATAAGAACAATCAATTTATGAAATTAAATTAAAAAAAATTACTTTTAGCTCCCAGCGTTCGTTATTACTAATTACGTAAGTAATTTTCATATGTTACCTTGAAACATCTATGTTTTTTTCGCAAATGTGTTCAATTATTTGAGTTAATAAACTAAAGGAAAATCCTTACAGAAGTATATATATAAAAATGTAAATGATTTTTGTTCAAAATCTAATATCTCCGAAAGTTCTTCACCGATTGCTTTGAAATTTTGAAACAACGTTGCATTCGAATACGTGCGTGTTTTTATATACCTACTATTGTATACATAAGATGTCGCACCTGTGACAGGTAAAAACAGTTTTTTTTTTTTAAAAACAGCGCTATCTGTTGGACGTGAAAGTAACACATGCTATACTAAATATTTCAAAATTCCATTTACTGTTTTCAATATGTGTGTCCGCTATAGACTAAAAAATTACTGGACCAATTTACGCGCGGGAAAAAGGGAGAAAGGGAAAAATCAGAAAAGGGAAAGAGGGAAAAGTCGGAAAAGGGAAAAATCGAAAAAAGTAAAATGGAAGAAGGTAAAAAGGAAAGAAGGGAAAAATGGAAAACAGGGAAAAGGAAAAACGTAAAAAGGATCTAAAAAGGAGAAAGCAGAAAAAATAAAAGGGGAGAAAGAGGAAGGCGAAAGGGAAATCCGGAAAAGAGAAATGGGGAAGGAAAGGGAAAGGGAAATGAGAGAAAGGAAAGGGGAATGGAGGAAGGGGAAAGGGATATGGTAAAAATGAAAATGGAGAATGAGGAAAAGGAAAGGGTAAGGTGAAAAGGGAGAAAGGGTAAAAGGGAAAGGTTAAATTTATAAAGTACCGTAATGTTCATTTTGTTAATGTTTTATGAAACTTTCGAGTGTGGTAATTTAATTTATATATATATATATTTTTTTTTTCAAAATTAGGAATAGCTAAGCATTGCCGGGTCTGCTAGTATATATATATATATTGTCGCGGGTTCGCGGTTCAACAAGGATTGTGAGAGGCTAAGGAGCAAAAACAGAAAATTTGTTCTAAATTCAATTATTATCCAAAAGACATAAACAAACAAAAAAAATTATGACAATGATTGATAATAATAATAAACCAATAATAGTGATGAAAATACCGGTGTATATCGTACAAAATAGTAGTTCAAATAAAAAAGACAAAATTTGATAGTTAAATACAATTCGATATACTAGAAACGTTATAATTACTGATAGACACTAATACTGCATTAATGAGATAACAATAGATCAGTTTAAGGTCATACAATTCACTTTTTGCACGTATTATTACTTTTACTGTTTACAATAGACCTAAACTAAACTTTATGAATTAGTGGAACACTGTCACTTATACTACTGTTTATCAATAACCTACCGAACAACTTCCTGCATTCACCCACTATCCACGCTGGAATACTTGTGACGTACTCTTCACTTGTTGTTATCCTACACACTTACTGATATCGTCGTTACTACAACCGCATCGAATTCGAGCTTGCCAAGGTACTTACTGTTATCGCTTGTTATCACGACGACGCCGAACACGGCCGTGCAGAACTACTGACTCTTATCCATCGGTCTCTCTCTTTGTTTCTGTTTAGCCTCCGGTAAAGATCGGGCTTGTGAGCTGTAGGGTAGATGTTGTTGATCTTCCCTGCGATGCTACTGATGTTTATAAACAAGGCATCTGGCAAGGAACTGCAGGAACGAAGACAGGAAGGCTGTACGTTGCAATTTTCGGAGACGACGGACATTACGCTGTAGAATGTAGCAAAACACCGAAGTATCTTAAGTGCAATGCCACATGCCCCAAGGGGGCCAATAGTGAGAATAACAAGGAGAACCGGAGGAGGACCGGGCGTACATCAACCTGTTGAAGGAAATGAAAATTGTTCAGTTTAATATAAACTATGCGACAATGGCGCTTGACCTGCTGACAAAATATGTCTTGGAGATGGGCATTGATATTGCACTCATCCCTGAGCGAGGAAGAGCGCTCCTCTTCCTCGCTCGCGGCTTTTGTGGGTTATCTCTGAGGATCGGGGTGTGGTCCATTTGGCCGTTTGCGCACTTATCTGTGCGGAACGTTCTGAGAGAGCGTGTTTTCGGCGAGGATTGGAGGCATTTATTATTACAACTGTTACCTTTGGCCTAACATGTCTATGGAACGATACAGGGAAGTGTTGGCCTCGCCTACTAGAAACTTCAAAGCTCACCGGTCGACGTTATTGGCTAGGGATTTTAATGCCTGGTCGGTTACCTGGGGGTCACCCAGGACCGACGTGTGGAGCAGATTGTTGACTGAGGCCGTTGTTTTACTGGATCGGAATGCCACAACTTTGGAGGCGCACTAACGTTCAGGAGGGGAACCACTGGGTCCATTATTGATCGTACTTTTGCTTCGCCGGCTTTGGCGGCGCGGGTTCGGGACTTTCAGGTGAGTAACAACTACGTAGCGAGTGATCACCAGGCCATCCTCATGAGTGTTACAGATGGAGGTTCTCCGGTGGCTGGGAGGCAGGTTCCCCGTGGCTGAGTACGAGAGGTATGGACCCGAAAGAATTTGCGGAGACGCTGGATCTAAGTGCGGTATGCGAGGTTATTGCGGCAAAGGACGGATCCGCATGTCTGGTCGAATGCTTGGAAACAGCATGTGCTGCTCTTCTCCCTCGCAGGTATTGTTGGAAGAATCGTTTCCCAGTATATTGGTGGACAGAAGATATCTCTCGAAAACTCAGGGAGTACCTTAGGGTTAGGAGGCTCGCGCAGCGTACGCGTTTCTACTCACTAGTACAATTATACCCGATATAGGAGGTGCAGGAGCGAGCTCAATAAGCTTATTAGAGACTCTAAAAGGGCATCATGGAAGCACTTTATCTCAGAAATTGATACAGACCTATTGGGGAATCCATTTAAAATTGTCGTTAAAAGAGCACTAAGAGCTAGAGTCCCCTTATCATTGGACACCGGAGAGGTTCAGAACATAATTGAGGGACTGTTCCCTCACGGGGATGAGGTCGTTGCGGAAGTTGACGACGATGTAAATTCCCCTCTACTTTTCACCAGAGAGGAGATTTCAGCAGCAGTGAAACAGATGCCTCTAAATAAGGCGCCGGGACCAAACCTTTTGCCAAATTTGGTAGTTAAGGTGGCTGTTCGGCGGACCCTGATACCTTTTTGAAGGTATGCAATAACTGTTTAGATGAGGGGTGTTGACGGCAGCAGAGGTGGAGACGGCAGCGTCTGGTCTTGGTTTCCAAGCCAGGAAGGGAACCGTGCTTCCATCCTCTTATAGACCACTGGCGATGATCGACACCATGCCAAAGATACTCGAGCGCATGCTGCTGCAGATGCTGACCAGAGTTATTGAGGACGCATGGGGACTTTCGGATAAACAATTCGGTTTTCGCAGAGGAAGAACTACTTTGGACGCGGTATCGGAAGTTGTTGGTATGACAAGGAGAATCATTGGAGGGAGGAAGATCTGCGTGCTCGTGGTGCTGGACGTTCACAACTCATTTAACTGTGTGACCCATGACGCCATTAGGACTGCGCTGGAGAGTAAGTTTCCCTCCATATTTGAGAAGGATAATTCTTTCCTATCTCTGTGAGCGCAAATTGATCTGCGAAGTGAAGGACGGAGCGGTCGAACGGTGCACAGATAGAGGAGTTATAGACAAGTGTCGATCCTTGGATCGGCCCTTTGAAATATAATGTATGATGATGTATTTTGCACTCCTCTACCGCCGGGCGTCACTCTCATAGGTTACGCAGACGACTTGGCCCTCGTGGTAGAGTCGGGTACCCTGAGAGAGTCAATCGCTCAGATACAAGGCTCATACACAACAATCAAAACCTGGATGGCCGGAGTCGGGTTAACTACGGCTCCAGATAAGACGAAGATTGATGTGATTAAAACAACCAAGCGAAGGCTAATGTTGAAGATTGTGCTTGAGGACCAAAGGATAGTTTCAAGGACTGCGATAAAATATCTTTCATAACGGGTGGGTGGATGCGTTTTGGCACCCACGTCTTGGAGGCCTGCTCGAAGGCTGAAAAGGTCATGCGTCTGGTTGTCAGGCTACTGCCGAACTGTGGGGGATCGAGTCAGCAGAGGAGGAGGCTGCTGTCTGGAGTGATATACTCCACGTTACTTTACGGTGCCGAGATATGGTGAGGGGTCATTAGATACGGCATATACAGTGGTGCTTTCGAATCAGTACACAGAAGGAGCTGCTTCCGTATTACAGCTGCATACCACACGGTTTGTTGAGAGGCAGTCGAAGTGCTGTCGGAAATATTACCTGTCGATCTGGAGATCACCCGCAGAAAGAATATTAAAGAGCAACGGGAATCAACAACCTGCGGAAAAACGGAGAGTGGCTAGCTAGCTCCATCATGGAAGAAATGAGGAGAGAATGGCAGATGCGGTGGGACACTAGTGATAGAGGCCGACGAACACACCGCATAATTGGAGACCTGAGAAGTTGGCGCGAGAGGGCCCATGACTTGCTGGATCACTATGGTTTAAGCTAGATCACTCCGCTAGCTGTCCAGTGAGGGTAGACGAGGAAGAGACAGCATATCACGTCTTCTTTCGCTACTCCCGATTTGAGGATGCGTGGAGGGAAATATTGGTCACTATAGATAAACGCGAAATATTCCTCCCAGAGGAACTGCAGCAGATAATGTTGGAAAACGCGGAAAACTGGACGGCTGTAGCAAGGTTTGCTAGGAAGATCATAGAGGAGTTGTACATCTGGGAGGAGTATCGCAGGGGTAGAAGAAGGGGTCGTTGAAGGGTGCGGGAGCGGACAGGCACGTGACTGAGAGCCTCGGGGTTTACCCGTACGTGTGGAGATTGCCTGGGTGATCCGATGAGATCGTGGGCACTCCACTCCCGCGTCTGATGGTGGCCCGTGAAGCAAGTATACTATAGTGTTCGATTGTCTGTGAGGTGTTTGTTTATGTGATTGGATGAATTCGGCTTTGATGTGATGTGTGGAGTGTGCGGCGTGAGGTATGTTTTCTGAGTGAAGATTGGATGTTATTGTGAGATTTAGTCTGATGTTTGGTACCTTATGGGTGTGAAGCCGTGTCTGTTGACTGTGGTGTCTGAATATCTGTCAGGGTGTATTACCTCCTTCCTGAAGTAATGAACATCAGCTGTAGTACAAGATGGGGTGGGTAGCCAGGGGTGGAGGTTTAGTCAGTAGAGCGCAGGAACACATACGCATTTATTAACATCTTGCGGAACCTATTATTGAGCCCGACACTGCCCAGGCATCCGTAAATAGGGTACTTCCACCTCTTTAAAATAAAGAAAACAAAAACCTCCGGTACCACCGTGTATTACTTCAGAAGATGAATGAGGATGATATGTATGAATGTAAATGAAGTGTAGTCTTGTACAGTCTCAGGCCGACCATTCCTGAGATGTGTGGTTAATTGAAACCCAACCACCAAAGAACTCTGGTATCCGCGATGTAGTATTCAGATTCGTATAAAAGTAACTGCCTTTGCCAGAATTTGAACCATATCACTCGAATTCGAGATCAGCTGATTTGCGATGATGAGTTAACCACTAGACCAGCCCGATGGGTTCATATCCACTGGTTCCTGGTAGTATTTATATCTTTTGGCCTGCAGAACCAGTACCCGCTGGTCCCTGGCAGTATTTATACCTAGTGCCCTGCAGAACTACTACCCGCCTTATCCTTTTAACTGTTGAAGTGTAATAATTTTCATCGTCTGCGCGCTTACGTTTTTCTATAAATTCTTATTCTGGTCCGGAAACCATTCTCGTCGAACAGCAGCTGTTGGAGGTGTCGTTGTCTGTATTACAATGAACAGATTGTTTAACGGACCTTTAGTCTGAGAAAAAAATCCCTTTTAGTTCCTTCCGGATTCTTCTTTTTATTATTATTTTTTCTTTCTTTTTCTTCTTCCGTTATACAATATATATTCTTCTTACTGTTACAATATATATATATATATTTTTTTAATGATTAAAAAAAGCTATAAATGGAGGAAATAAAAACATAATCTATCCAAATTATTTGTATTTAAATAAAAATCAAATATGCAAAGAGAAAAATATACATGTATAAAATTGATATAGTATTAATTGTAGAATATTTGGAGTCTATTTCAATGTAAGAATGGAATAGAAAATTATAGTCTGGAATTCATTACCGAATATCTATTCAATCAAAAATAAACATTAAATTTTTTTACCATACAGCGAAGTTAATTTGGTTTTCTTCTTCCTTTTTCAATAATTCTTTGAATCACTCATCTCCTTAATTTTGATTCTTTTACTTTTATTTTAAATAATATGCAGAAAGGATTCCGTTTATATTTACCATATCCGTAAATATGTATTACTTTTAAAAAAATAATTTATAATAAATAACTCTCAAAACTTCGAAATATATTTTTTAATGAAAAAAAATCATTAAAATTTTTTGTTATGCTGAAAAATATACAGCTTCATTTTTGCGAGTTTATAATAAATAACTCTCAAAACTTCAAAATCTATTTTTTAATGAAAAAAAAATCATTAAAATTTTTTGTTATGCTGAAAAATATACAGCTTCATTTTTGCGAGTTTATAATAAATAACTCTCAAAACTTCAAAATCTATTTTTTAATGAAAAAAAAATCATTAAAATTTTTTGTTATGCTGAAAAATATACAGCTTCATTTTTGCGAGTTTATAATAAATAACTCTCAAAACTTCAAAATCTATTTTTTAATGAAAAAAAAATCATTAAAATTTTTTGTTATGCTGAAAAATATACAGCTTCATTTTTGCGAGTTTATAATAAATAACTCTCAAAACTTCAAAATCTATTTTTTAATGAAAAAAAAATCATTAAAATTTTTTGTTATGCTGAAAAATATACAGCTTCATTTTTGCGAGTTTATAATAAATAACTCTCAAAACTTCAAAATCTATTTTTTAATGAAAAAAAAATCATTAAAATTTTTTGTTATGCTGAAAAATATACAGCTTCATTTTTGCGAGTAATGTATTCTTGTTCAAAACTTAACTGCAACATTTAACGACAGAACGACTACTAACTAGTAATTCATGCTTTGTGTGCGTGTGTGTGCGCGCGCGTGCGCGCGCGCGATCTCTTAAGAGGAAATTTTTATAATTGTTTATTTTCAAATAAACATGATATCTGGATTTTTACACAGTATTAAAATAAATTTTAATACTTAATGATTCCATTTCTTTCCGACAACTTGGGTCTCAAGTTTAGAAGCTGTTAAGTGCGTATGAAAGAGCTTATATATACAATACATCAAAGAGATTATTAGCATTAGTGGTACTTTAATGAAACATACCGAAAAAAGCTATACTGCAAGAGAATTAAAAGACCTTGCTGGTGATACGGAAAAAGTGGTCTCGGCCTTCAGAGCGTTTGTGGAGCCGAGGCCATTTGAGAGGAAGAAGGAGGTCAAAGAGGTGGCGTGTCAGAGCAGAAAAGATGTGGGCAATCAGGAACTGCTACGCCAGCTTGAATAAGGAGTTCACAATGTTGAAATTGACGCCCTGGTGGCCGCCAGGTAGAGCAATGACTGGTTTTAGAGAACGACAGAGCTGGAGGAGTCAGTATTTACTGAGAGGGAGAGAGACCTAACGGTGGTTTTTGACTTACCCAAACCAAAGAGTTGGTTCTCTGAGGCTGTTCGTAGAGTGGCGCCGAGACTAAGGAACTTTGAGTCTGCGGGACTCTTGAAACTAGGTCAACTGATTGTCTGTGGAGAGACGTCAATGGTCCTTTGGGGTGAGAACGAAGCGGATTTTGAGAAAAAGGTGTTTGCGCTAATTATCAATTCGTCGGTGGTAGAACGTAAAATACCCCATATAAGAAAATAAATCGGAGAGATATTCCTCCAAGCTAGACACGAAATGGTTTTCGGTATGGAGGAAGGAGATGCAGCGCGGGTCACAAGGAAGGTTCTGGAGTATGCGAGCCGTCGTACGAATCACACTTCAGGGCTATACGTTGAGAGAGAAGTTAGGAACAAAGCTAGGAGAGAACGATCAGTGAGCAGGCCGGCAATGGATAGGGTCAAAACAGTAATGGTTATGGCAGCGGAAGACCAGGGAAAAAGACCTTCGCTGACCTATTGAAGGAGATAAAAAATGGTGATGGAGAGGGGGGTCCGGAGATCATCTCAGTTCGTAAAGAGCAAGGGGAGGATCTTCTGATCCGCGGTAAAGCAGAAGGACCTGCTATATTATTAAGAAAGCTTGAGGAGGAAGTCAGAGAGGTAAAAGTTGCTCTTAAAAAAAGGGAGAGGATGCGGAGAATCATTATACGGGATATCGATGCCCTAGCTTATAAAGATGAGGTTATCCAGGCGGTGAAAGAAGCTACTGAAGTGGAGGAGGATTTGGAGCAGGTGATAAAGCTCAGATCAGCCCATTCAGGTGCATAAGTTTTCTCAGTAGTTATTGCAAGTAGATCTGCGGAGCAGCTTCTGCAGAAGGGGCGTTTTAGAGTTGGAGTTATCTCCTGCACAGTCACGGAGGATATGGATGCAGAAAGTTGCTATTGTTGCTAGGATCTTGGACACAAGGCGTCCAAGGGTCTAGATCGGATAAGAAATTGTTTCAATTGTGGAAAGGAAGGACACTTTAAGGCCGGATTTAGAGAGTCGGCAGTGTGTAGAAAATCTGGGGCGGAGGGCCACAACTCTGGCAGTTCGTTATGCAGGTATCGTTCAAGATACTACAACTAAACGTGAATCGGTCAAGGCACTCACATGAACTTCTGTGAGCCATGGTCAGAGGTTACGAGGCAGAACTACTAATGATCTCTGAACCGAATTTGGGTGTCGTTAATAGAGGATGGTCCAAGAGTACCTGACAGGTAGAGAAACGGTGGCTGTCTCAAGAGAGAGGGAGGAAGAAATCGTGGACATGAGGCGAGGCATGCTACAAGGGTCAATAGTGGGCCTCCTGCTCTGGAATATAGCTTTTCATGGACTGTTGAGCCTAAAACTTCCACCTGAAGTGGAGCTAACGGCGTTCGCCGACGACCTGGTGATAGTGGTTAAGGCACGTAGAGCACGTGAGGCAATTAATCAACAAAACTTCAGAAAGAGTGGTGGCATGGATGCTAAAAAGGGCTTAAAGATCTCAGCCAATAAAACAGAGGCGGTGCTCACGACGGGACGGAGAAGGGTGCCAACATTCACGGTTGAAGTGGTGGAAACTGAGATGGTCCCCTTCTGGGAGAGCTAGGTATCTCGGTGTCTGGCTCGACAAGACGAGGGGTACACGGCACATGAGGCAGAGGTATGCACGTAGGCAGGGATCCTAAGGAGGCTAGGAAGGACTTCGTAGATAAATGGCAAGAGAGGTGGGATGATGCGGAGTTCGGAAGGTGGGCACATCGTCTAATACCATCCATAAGGACCTGAATGAACATGGGACATGGAGAGGTGAATTTCTGGACTGTCCAGTAACTTTCGGGCCATGGATCGTTTGGGGTCTACCTCCATGACAAAAGAAGACGCGCATTGACGATGTGCAAATATTGCGAGGGTACGGACGATACTGAGCATACCTTTCTACGGTGTCCAAAATTGGAGGCAGTAAGGCCATTCGATGAGGACTTATCACCTGAGGAGTTGATGGCAACGATGGGGGTCGAAGGATGGTTGGAATAGATGTTCGACTTCGTTTCAAAGAGTACTCTCAAAGAAATTTGAGGTGGAAGAAGTTTAACACAGGATAGTGCTTGGCCTTGAAGTGGGGGCGGAAGACCAGCCTTCGGGGAAGGGCGGTGGAGGTCCAATAGGATCGCCGTCATTGGGTGCCCCTAGGGGACGCTGGATGTCCTCACGGAAGGGTACCACGAGACCACGAGAACTGCCCGTAGACACGCGCGGTGGCGACGTTTACCTGGGGGTAGTACTGTTGCCGAGTGGTGGTAGGGAGAGGTTTTTTTAGTGGATCACTGCTACCGCAGGAAACCCCACACATCCAGCAGTACGGGCTGCTGGGCGTCAAGTTGCAGATTTTCCCTCCTCCTATGTAAAACAAAAAAAAAATAAAAAATAAAAAATAAAAAGTGCGTAAAATAAGAAAGTTGTTATATACGCATTAATAAGATTGCTTGCAGGTCAAAAGTTAATTATCCTGGGTCACCTAAAGCGATGACATTACGTTTTTGATATACTACATATTAAAATGACATCCATTTGCCAATTGGTTTTTAGGAGATTGGAATAATAATGACAAAATTTAATAAAGTATCAGCTCTAACGTGATAAGGTATATACTAATTTAGTAAAAATACATCAAGCAAGAAAGAAAAAATGTAAATAGCAATCAACATAAAGAGAATCATTTTATTCGCCGCAGGCGATTTTCTCGTAAACTACACACAATACAAAAAAAATTACCTAACAAAAGTTAATGAAACTGGGAGGGGGACACCTCGTGGGGTAACCTTGACCGTTATTTCAAGGTTAGCACAATTTTTTTAAATGGAATGACCTATTTTTGATCCCACCAATGAAACGAGCAGAAAACTTTACATTGAAATGTGTGATCACACATATTTGAGTACGAGAAAATTGCCTAGAACGATTAAAATTTTACATTGTATAATTCTACAAACAAAAACAAAACTGTATTTACTTCTACAAAGATATAATCAAACCGAGAAATATTTAACTTATAACCTGCTACGAAGAATAAACATCTATTTGGTACACAATATAAAGTACTACAACCATACAGTTAAATCCTTTCATAATTTAAAATTTTAGTCGTACAAGATAAATAAAATTAATTATTCATTGTACTAATTGTTCTAAATATTATGTTTTCCAACTGACCAAAAGCAGTTTTTCTTGTGATTGTATAAAGTTGTACGGGATTGTAATTGGTTTGGAATCGGTGCATTCTGATTTGTCTGAACTATTCTGTGTAGTGATTCTTCGAAAGAGTTCTGTGTTGACATTAAGGAAATTTAGTGAATTTTTTTGTACGCTGAAATGAATGGACGTTGCAATCAAAGTATTATGAATAAAAGTCATTAATTTTTGTAGAAATACTGAAGTAGCAATCTACTTTTTTTATTGATAAATATTCTTTATATACCACCTATATTTGTATTTATATTTAAAATATTACCTGTCGGTTTAGAATTATTGGAGATGTATTATTATACTATATTCAGAATCTATTAAATTTCCATATGCATATATAATTTTCTACATACTGCAGAAAATTCAAATAATTGAATGTAAACGGACGGCCCTAAGAAAATCGATAATTTAGCTGGCATAAATGATTATCCTTCCCAAAAATAAAAGGATGTTTTACAAGATTTCATCTGAATAATGAAACTGAAACAAAGAGGGGACGTGTTACGTAATAATCATTGTTGTTTAGTAGAAATATTACTTCATAATATGTAGCAAAGCCTGGTTCATTGTACCTGAAATTAATAATGAATATATTTCCGTTCAGAAACTGATGAAAATTTGTGAGTACACAAAAATGTTAAAAACTACTTTTTCATCAGAAAAGTCATTTTCTGTTTTATGTCTAAATTTACATCTTGCACGCACACACACACACACACACACACACACACACACACACACACACACACACACACACACACACACACACACACACACACACACACACACACACACACACACACACACACACACACACACACACAAACACACACAAACAGTGATTCCAATTTGCATGGAAATTTCTCGGGAGATGATTTTATAGAAAAAATAAGAAAAAAAGTTCATATAAATATTCATGTAAACGTTCATAGGTCAGAAGGGTTAGAAACCACTGAGTGTAAATGAAAGAGAAAATTGTGTTGGATGTTGTTGTGCAGTTGAGTAAATGTATATGTTGAAATTCGTGTAGTGTTCTTAGTGTAGTAATGTTATAGTGTAAAGTATTCTGCAGCTCAGTGTGTAGTGGAAAGAAAAGCTACAGAGGCTAGGCCCGTAGGGACGCCAACCCCCAAAGTCTTAAAGAATAAGACTCCCCATCGGGGTGTTAATACTAGTTAATTAGTTAATACTAGCTTTCTTAGACAATCTTTGTTAGTTTTAGAAAAAACTGTATATGTTTATGAAATCATGTCTGAGGACAAGACAACAGTACCACATTTTTTTGTTCAATCAAGTTGTGCGACATTTCCCTATTTGCACTTTTAATTAATGATTTGCATGAGATTTTGGGTAATGGAATCTGGTTGGGTAGCGTTAATGGAATACTACTTACGTATGAGAATGATCTCAAGTTGGCTTCATTCTAAAGAGTTAAAGTGACTTAGATGGGACATATTTTTAAATTTAGGTAAATGAAGAATAATGTTCTTCATAAGAGTGTGGTCTAAGGGAATAAAAAAAAGTTAATTCCAAAGAAAGTGCATTGAGATGGTAAAATTTATTAGTAGCCTAATATAATTTAATTTTATTAGAAAGTGAAGTGTTTTCTTGTATAATAAAACCTGATCACTTATTTTGTATTACATATTTTATAATTTTCAATCTTTCTCAATTAAATACATTATTTTTAATTGAGAAAGATTGACAATTATAAAATATGAATACAAAATAACTGCTCAGGTTTTATTATGCAAGAAAATATTTCGTTTTCTAATAAAATAAAATTATATTAGGCTACTAGTAAATTTTTTTCTTAGGCGCACAAGGGAAGTGTTGTTATCAGCGTCCATACAAGATATTTGTATTTTAAATAAATAAATATTAAACATTAACATTAGTATAAACAGCTGAAACATACTGCAGAAAATTCAAATAATTGAATGTAAACGGACGGCCCTAAGAAAATCGTAAAACATAAGATAACATAATTTCATTAATTCCTAGCATATTTCGCAAGTTAACCCCTAGGTTAAACTTGCGACGCAATGCCGCATAGCAGACACAATCCACAAGGATATGGTATACAGTTAGTTGGCATTCGCAACGAACACGAACTGGTACATCTGTTTGCGTCATCAGATATCAATGAGTGAGCGAACCTAGTGTGTTCTATTCGCAGACGGCAAATAACAACCTCCTCTCAACAGTTATTCCTGCATGAAGAGCCCAACGAAAATATAGTGTTTTTAAATGGACAAAGTTTATTGTTGATGGTAGCATTCGAATCACTTTGTTATTCATCATGAATAACCTTCTTAAGAAAACAGAGAAGATCGTACGCGATTAATGAAAGGAGACTGGAAACAAGCCTCTTTTGCCGCATTATTAGCGCATTCATTGCCTGAAATTACAATATGACTGGAAATCCAGCAGAAGCTCACAGTTGTATTACGTGAGTTATTTGAGAAATTACACACCGAATCTCACAGATAATAGGGTGTCTGGAGAACATGTTACCAATCGCTTTAAGGCACTCTTGGAATCTGAGCAGACAAGTGCGTGTCGAAATGTTGGGCTAATTATATTTAAGGCCTTATTAATAGCACACTGCTTGGCATCGAAAATACTGACGATGATGGGTAGGCTTAACATGTGTGTTCTGTTGCCAACCACAAAAGTACAAACAACAGAATTAGAGTTATTAGAGCAGTTCGTACAAACTATAGCATCAGGATTCACGCTGGTTACAAGATTATAGAATTTTCCGGTAATTTAACCGGATTTGTGTTCTTCTTATCGTAGCTACAAAAACCAAAGTAGTAATTTACTAGAGAAGACTGTCAAAAAGGATAATAACATGAAGAACCTTAATCGAACTGGAGGTAATTGTATATTTAGAGATAAGAAAAGGCCCTGAGCTCTCATGTCTAGCGGAACCGTAGATGATGGCCTCATATCGATTAACATGCTGATTGGAGAGTACCGCATCAAAGGTTGGATGATTTGGTTGCTTTTTAATCCAAACTGCATAGAATCATATCATCTGCTTTCGGTTATTCCAAAGATATGGCTCACCACTGTCCACCAGCATACCACGGAGCTTGAGCGAAACCCACCTGTAAGAAGATGGATAAATAAATGATGTATTATATCTAGCATCTTTAGAGCGTTGGCCCGTGGCGACGAATATGCCGTGCAGCCACAGTCTAAGCGGTAACAGAACAGAGTTAAGAAGATGGATAAATAAATGATGTATTATATCTAGCATCTTTAGAGCGTTGGCCCGTGGCGACGAATATGCCGTGCAGCCACAGTCTAAGCGGTAACAGAACAGAGTTCGGTAGAAGTGCAACATCCATATACGATCGAGCGTATTAGATAAAACGGGTATTAGATAAAACTTTCTACTATTAGCTTCTTCAAATGTGTTATCCACGTAAGTCGTTGGTCAAACCACAATCCTAGAAAAATAACCCACGTGCGTGCTTCATCTGGTTCACCGTATAAAAACAGTTGAGAGTCAACATGTTCCCTCAACCGGGAAAAGTTAATTAACTTCCTTTTTCCGGAGAAAACATGATTCCAGTCGATTTACACCACGATTCTAAGTAGGGTATTGTGCTTTGGAGCAGCCTCTAACCAGTAGTAAACGTTCTACAGGCTACGTAAATAGAAAAGTCATCTACAAATAAAGAACACATAACCAGTTTTTGCACGCAGTTTGTTATTATATTTATGGCCACTGCAAACAAAGTAACACTTAGGACATTTCCCTGTAGTACTCCGTTTTCTAGTCTGAAACGTTTGGATACCATCGTTCCAACTTGAAATTGAAAGGACCGACTACTGAGGAAACCTCTGTTAAATGCAAGAAAATTTTCTTTGATAGCCAATTCATGAAATGTATTTAGGTTTCCACTCTTCCACGCCATGTCGTACGCCTTTTGCATATCGAAAAATACAGCAACCAGGGATTGGCGAAGTAAAAAGGAGTTTTGTATAACAGATTCCTGGGTAACTACGTGATCAGTAGACGATCTACCTTGGTAGAAACCACATAGTTCTGGAGAAATTAAGGCGTTTCTCTAAAGGTACCACGCTAGACGATAGTTTACTATTCGTTCCATCACCTTGCACAAGGTACTGGTCAAGGAGATAGGACGACAACTTGTGGGGTATTATTTACTAGGTCTCAGTACGGTCTGGCTTACTCCGAAGAGGACCATGGACTACACGTTGTCCGTAGGCGGGCCTGAGGTGATGTTGATAAGCTTGCTTCAAGAATACTGGTGACAAAAACCCGTTATGCTTGGGAGTTGGTTCGTGAATAGCTATAGCTGCATGACATGTGTGAATGTGGGGGGTGAAGATTAGCCTCTCATGGAGTCGCCGTCCGTCCGGACTTGACTGGGTGGGAGGGAGAAGAAGTGTGGGGACGTTGGATCCCTTGCGTCTTCCTGCCGAGTAGCGATTTTTTTAGGGTTATATTTAGATCTACACCGATGAGGCTGTCTGCAGTGGCTGTTCTTACTACAGTAGATAAATCAAATAACAGAAGATCCAACCGGCGGCCTGACCTACCATGTTGGACGTTATGCTGGGTAGGTGGGGAGGGCCGTTTGAGTTAAAGGACACACCCCTGCGTAGTGCAATACTTTGCTGTTGGTCCCGCATAGGAGTGTAGGAAGGGGAAAATGTTTCAGTACGAGAATATATTTATATTTTTATTATTAATAAAGTGCCATCCACGTGTTCGTGGATGATTCTGGAAAAAATGAAAAAATTCCACCATAACATTAAATATACGATGGAAAAAAAGAAAAACAACTATTAATTTTTTAAACCTAACAATAAAAAAAAAAAATAATTTAGATTTTGAAATATATAGAAAAGAAACCTATTCAGATACATCGTAGCTTACGATTCGAATCACCCAACGAAGCATAAATTAACGGGTTTTAGATTTTGACAGATAGACTGCATAAATTAATTAATGAAACCAGCACATAAAAAATCGTTAAACACGATTTTTCAAATAGCAGAAAATAACGGATATAAAAAAGAAATGACAAGAAAAATGAATAAAAATAGAAATAATTAAATGAAATTATACCAATAAACGATAAAAAACCTGAGTAAATTTATGTTAATTGGAAAATATTTTACCTAATTAAATAATTCTTTAGTATATATAATATAAAAATGGCTATAAATACAAATAATACATTAAAAAAGTTTTTTAATAGTAACGTAGAAAGATATATACAACATAATGGTATATACAAAATAAAATGTAAATGCAATGCAATATACATTGAACAAACGGGATGAAAATAAAAATTAAGATATAACGAACACGTGAGATCTTTTAAAAATCAAAAAGAAGATTCTAATTATGCAACACATTTAATAAAAGAAGGACATACCGGATTACAAATGGAAGAGTCAATGAAATTAATTCAGAAATGTGTTAAAGGAAGAAGAATGAACATTTTACAAAATCAAGAAATTTTTAAATTAAAAAATAACAATAAAACGATCATAAATGAACAGATCAGCAATCAAGCGGATGTCCTTTGAAAGAACCTCAATTTACTGAAAACAGGAAATAGATGAATAAAATTAAAAGTTAAGAACCACTAATAACAAGTAAACAAGAAGAAGGCCAGATAAGCCATGACGTCATATATAGGGAGTGGCGTTGAATAAACGCCATATAAAAATTAACAGAAATTTAAAAGTACCAGTACAATAAGTTTTGACAATGGAGTGGTTCCGAAACGCGTCAACAAGTGATAAAAGAATGAAGCTAAAAAAGGTAAGCAGTACTCGATATAGAAAATAATATTGGTATCCATGAAAATGTTCTTTTACTTTTATACGCAAAATTCTACGAGTAGATTATTTGTCAAATACAGTCCGGTTTTTCATTTTGCAGTTGATAACTTTTAAGAAGTTCTTCGCTTCCTCGAGCACTTCATCGGCCTCCATATCCTCGAAGTGTCTTCGCGATGTTGGTGGGGACTTGAAAGTCTGGGAGGACAGAAATGCCGTACCAGATGGCGAGTTTTTAGTAGATCGCTTCATCAGGTACCTTGGTAGTTTGCTGCGTCATTGGTGTAGCGGGAATTCTCTTTGGCGGTGAATTGATTTTCGGTAAACCACTTTCGAAATTTCTGGCAGAAGTAACCTTCTTGCTTGTACTTAGTGCTATAATAGCAGATGTGAGCGATTTTACTTGGTCTGACAAGACCTTTACCATTTTTAAAATTGTTTTTGTCGATGCGCATTCGCTCTGTTTTTTTACTTTGTTAGAGATAGCTTGGACAAAACTAACACCGGGTGGTACTGGATTCCTCATGTTGAGTGATTTTCTATGCTCCCAACGAGTCTCAGGAAAGACATTTTCTGCTGTACATAGCCTTTTCTTTCTTATAAAGGAGACATCCCCGAGACCATGTTGAATGTGGACCTTTACAATAAATACATCTTTTTATCTCAGAACATCTGCTATCATCATGCCCTGTACAGCCGCAACGTGTACAAACTTATTCCTTCATGCAACCATCTTCGTTATGCCAAAAATCCTGATACTGAAAGTAGCGTCTTCAGAAACAGTTGGAGTCGAAAAGTTAGGATAAGTGAGAATGTTGGCACATCAACACCATTTTCCTTTCTCATGATCTTCTTCACAGATGAAACAAACTGAGGTGATAGCTCTTTAGATTGTTCTGATATTTCAGAACAATCACGGCAGAAGATTCCTTGTTGGAATTCAGTGTATTGTGGCATTCCACAATCATTTCATTCTTTCCTATATATATATATATATATTATATATCTAAAGGCTAGAAGCTTCCAACTTTGTTTATTATTATTAACTTCGATCAAAATGGCACCATTTCTAAGCTTTTTAAGGATTTTGGTGAGTCTAACAAAGTTCTACGTCGCACTTATTTATAAGAAATGGAGAAACTTTAGTAAAGGATTTACCTTCCTCTTTATAATTTTCTTTTCTTTTTTCTGTTTAGCCTACGGGAATTATCGTTCAGACATTACTTCAGAGAATGAACGAGGATGAAGTGTAGTCTTGTACAGTGTCAGTTCGACCATTCCTGAGATGTGTGGTTAATTGAAACCCAACCACCAAAAAACACCGGTATCCAAGATTTAGTATTCAAATCCGTATAAAAGTAACTGCCTTTACTAGGATTTGAACGCTGGAACTCTCGAATTCCAAATCAGCTGATTTGGGATTCCTCTTTATACTTAACTACAAGAAAACGAACGTTAGTTACTAACTTCTCTCTGTTACATCACTTGTTTCTTTATCATTAGTCACATTTTCGGCTAACAAGGTAGGTTGAAGCCTTTTTAAACTTCCGGGTTTGTTTGATTTTAAATAGATCAACAATCACCCAAGGATTAGAGATTGGGACTGACTATGGTTCCCATGAGTACCGGCGACGTAACTATTCGAAGACCATTAAAATTTTTATTTAACCAATCCCACGATGAAGATAAGAATATTCAGCATAACTGTGACATGGAAAATCAAATTATTTGTATCTTAGAAGTATAGTAATAATAGCATTCTTCTGACAAAGACCTTTTTATAATTCACTATATCATACTTTATAGCCTTATAAAAGAAGCTGGTCATAATAACTATTTCTGTATCGTTATACAGTACTTGCCTTAGATTTTTTCGTTTATTTCTATATCCTTTTCTTCATAAATCCGTCCAGGAGCTTTACTATAAATCCAATGCCATAATCGCTCTTTTGGCAATCTACCCGAAATTTCGGTGCATCCGATCCCGATTCATAGAAAATCGTTGCTGAAAAGGATAGTAAAACCACATAAAGTTATAGTTAGATTTTACTTAATAATATCCGCTCTTTTCAAATAAAAATTTATTATTTGAACAACTAAAGGTTTGTAGCAGTATTTCAGTTCAAAAAGAAGGTTGTCTAAAAAAGGGCAGGTAAAACGACAGCTCTCTGAAAACTCATCTGAGACCCCAAAACAATTTGAAAAGAAAACTGTTACAAGAGATACCGGGCTGCCAAGCAGACTGTTGAAACAATCTGTCTGTTGAAACAGATATGTTCAAAATATTAAAGGAAAAAGTAGCTACTGGCTATACGAAAGAGGATCTGCAGATGGTAAAAGTGACTAATAAGCTGCTTATTAAAAAAAAAAAAATTTAGAGATGAAATAAATGATCTGAAAGCTTAATTTAAATTAGTCAAAAATAAATTAAACTATGTTGGAAACAAGATAGGAACAATATTATCTTTAAACATCTGGTCTACAATAAAAACGATTACATGATAAAAGATAGTAAAAAAGGTTTTTGTTAAGTACTTAAAAACGAGAGAAAAATTTGAATTTATCGTGCCCATGAACTTGGAACAAATAGACTTACGTATAATAAATAACCCATCTTCCCAACGAAGAAATCGTGTGCATTCCCAGAAACTTTAAAAGCTTTAAGCTAAAAAATCTGTGGTGAATGGCAACTTTTCTGTTAAAACTAGAATAAATCTTATTTTCTTGAGTAAAATGGAGAGTGAAATCAAAAAGTGGATAAGTTCAATAAAACAAAACTGGAGGTGGGAAAAAAAATTATGGTTATATCTATTCAATTGCAGAAGGAAATTAGCTGAGATGCAGCGATGCTTCTCAGAGACCAATGTAGAAGATAAAGATGAGGAACACTGTTATCCGTATAAAAACCTCCGTACAAAAATCCGTTAAAAAACTTCAATACATTACTACGTAATCTTTACAGTATGGGAACCAAGGTCTAGTGAGTTAACATTTGAAAGGGGTAAAGGAAAACCCATAATAGGTTTTAGATTAAACATTTGCAGTTACGGTATTCTATATGAACATTAGAGTTATGTATTTTTTAGCGCTTAAATTGAATAGGAGGATTTAGTCTATATTCTGATATACCTGTGATTGTGATGAAACAGATAGGATGATAAATTTTTTTGATCACACTAGACGAGATAGGAGAGACTGCAGGAATTATATTAATAGGAGAATGCCTAATAGTGAAGCTATATCACAAGAAATTCGTTTAGAAGGGAGAATTCAGCGTAACAGAGAATAAGGATTCTCTTATTAATGAAAAGGGAAATATGATTATTGAATTACAGTATTTGAATCTTTTAATTTAATAATTTTGAATGATAGATAAGGGTAAAGCTGGATGACATAGAGAACGAATATACTTTTGTAGGTTGTACAGAGTCATCTGATATGGTTTTGGACGTGCCTCGCTTGACGTATTTAATTTTATTAAAGATTTAGGATGGGGTGCGAGACTTTTACAGACCATATGCCTTTTCAACTCGAATTTACTACAGTTCTTTACAAAAAATGAAGGAACGGGCAAAATTTAGAGGGTAATAGGGTGAGGAATTTAATTTTTAATTAGGAAAAGTCAATATTTTTTCCATGGTGGTCGGTCTTTGATTTATGATTTTTACGGAAACATGTCGATAATTGCTAAAATAAACCTTATTTTTTCTTCGCAGTTTTGAAGACAGCCTAGCAGACTAGGTCTCACAATCGTACATAAAGTGCGTTAGTACTATGTTTACATGTTAATCTTGGTACATTAATTTTGTTTTGTTTTTTTTGCACTGCTTTGTGTCCGATTCATTTTGTTATAATTCTATTTCACATCAGTAAACATAATTTTATATTTTTATTATAATATTGATGGAGGGTAACAATGAATTCATTTACCGTATTGCATTGTTGCATCACAAGAAATAAATTGGTTTTGCATTAATTACTGTACTTAATTTTTATATTTTTGTGTACACGATATGATATGTGTAACCCCAGAACAGTGTTGTCTGATTTTAATTAAATTCTCTCTTCATTTTAACCACAGATCAGATTAAATTTGATATGTAAATTTTAGATTGTCGACTTCAGTAAAAAATAATCTAATACATTTCATAACAAATGCGAAAGATTAAAATGAAAATAATATAGGCTGTACAATGATCATATAAATGATATAAATAAATAGTCCAATACATAAACATACATACCCATACATCTACAGTTCAAAAAATGTAGCATCATATATATTAATAAAAAATGAATTATGAAATTTAAATCGGTATTCTAAGAAATAGTTTAATTCATAATTTATAGGTAATATAGTGATATCCTATTTTAGACAATGTTACTTACTACTTGATGTGATATAAATACAAATTTTCTTTTTTTAAACTATTCTTATTTAGTTTGGATCAGTTCCAGCAAAATAATCGCGTACAGCAACCTGCTGTTGCCGAATTAAATCCACAGGTTGTTTTCCCTGTGTCTATTAACGATAAATCCACAAGGTAGAGAATTGTAAAACCCTTCTCCCTAAGGTATAAAAAGTGGCAGTAATTTTCAAAGAAGAGGAGGTTTCACGAAAAAATATAAATAAATTAATAAAAATCTCGCTCAAATTTATAAGAATAGAATTAACTTTCGAGACTGTGTTATATTATGAAACAGAGTGAAAGAATCGATATGATTAAAATAAAATAAATAAAAATTTGTTCTTTTCTCAATAATTTAAGGCTTCTAAGTTATAAAATACCAAAATTCTACTATTATGTATTTATGAGTTCGTGTAGTTACGCTCCCGCGCGTATCTGTGTGTTTGTATACACTCTAAATACCATAACACACTGACTAAAAATCATCAGATTTAAAGTTGTGGCTTCCTTATAACTGATTCTATTTAACTTTTGAACGAAAAAAATAATTGTCTATGATTTGTTATAATATTTATATGAAACCTTCATTAGAAGAGCTAAGTAGATTCCGTTGTTCAGCATGACATATTGTGATGTGACTAAGAAAATTAAAATAAAAATTACGAATTATCTACAAAACTGAATATGTTCTTCCAAAATAAACCAATAGAAAAAAGTTAAAAAAAACCTTGATTTCTACCTTCCCCGGCGGAAGTAGTTCAAACAGCTGTTTAAAAAATATGATTGATTGGAATGTGTATAAATTCTGATATAATGAGATCACGAAACAAACAACCGACAGAAATGTTTCTTATTACCCATCATCCATTCTCACTGAAAAATACGCATATTCGACGTACGACTGCCCTGGAGGAAACAGTCCTTGAAAAGGTTTTGAGAAACCTGGCAACATGAACTTCAGGAGTCGCACAGTTTTTAATGTTCTCAAACCCGTTTGCAGATCGTATTGTGTTGTTCCAACGGATTTACCGGTCGACGTCGATTTTTCATCAAAGATGCAATAGTAAATATCATAATATTCTTTTTAAAAAATAAAAATCTTTAATGTTTATTGTCGGTAAAGATAAAACTAAATAGTTGGGTCAAAACACTTATGGGTTTAATTTTTGTATTTCTATTTTGGAAATAGATGAAAACAAAGAATATAAAAAATTATTAGTGTATTTTTTAAGCCATTACAGAAAATGGAAAAAAATAAATGTTTAACAATAACTACCGATAGAGTATAAACCCCAATTAATCTGAATGTTTACTTGGATGTTAAGTTTGGAATTCTTTTTGGGTGAGTAGGATGAAATAATAATAATGAAAATTTAATTGAGAATTAACCAAACGCAGATTGGCTCAACTCGTTAACTCCATTTGCGTAAAATTTACCGATAAAAATTTGAAAAAACCCTCAGATCAAAGCAACCAATTTAGTCAGTTTTTTCTCTGATATGTTTTAGTAAGTAATATTTAGATTACTTTGTATTTTCATTATTCAATACGTACATGATCCAACGAAAAATGTCCCAGTCTCTTGACTAATGATCATCAATCTATCAACATAGTTGTCTTAAATAGGATTTAGGATAAATATATTCACAAATTATACATACAATATCACAACCAAAGTTTTTAGAGTAGGCAGTGCCTTGAAAAATTGTCTGCCTTGATACTAAAACTAATTTTACCAAATTTCTTTTAAACAAATCTAAGAAAAAATGGACCTCAAATCTACAAGGCGAAAAAGAGCTACTAACTTTGATCTTAGTCAAGAGGCCGACAAGCAACGCGAAAAAGAGACTATTATCATATAGATATGTAGTTATTATTAATTTTTTTTTTTTTGCTAACATCGTCATAATTTTTATATATACAAACTCTGAGTCAGGGAGTTTTGTAAATATAAAATATATATATAAACTAATCTAGAAGACAAAAGGAAGATCAGAAACAAGATATGAACACAAATAAATTTCTCAATGATTATATTTTAATCCCTTCAGCAAGGTCGTTGGCCTGGTAATCAAAAGAACAGTTTAAATTCAAAATTTACGATTTTAATAATGATTATAGAAGATAGACTCAAACAAAACGAAAATAAAAACACTAGCTCAATCTAACTGTACCCTTGGAATAAATTAAATTTTCACGAATTAAGCTATAATCAAAATACTATTTAGACTTATTATCAAAATTTCAGACCCAAATGAATACTTAAATAATTAAATTCGTTGATTAAGAATCTGTATTTTTAGAATCTCTGACGTAATTCTCTAAAGTGACCCAATTTCTCCAGTTAAAAAAATCAATACATTCATTTTCCACCAACAATCTTTTCTCCAGCACATCATCCTAAATTCTGCTAACACGGGTATCAGCCCCAAAAAATGAACATCAACTTCTGCAACTCAACTGTTACACGAATTTAAAATACGTCCCATTTCTTTCCAAGACGGACTAATTTCAGAGAAACTACCGAGAGTCTGATGTCTGATTCTAAAAATTATATTTATAAAATTCTTCTTAACGGTATCCTTCTTCATGTATACCTTTTTTGACTAGATTCTTATTTAACTTTTGACTCCACAAAATGAAATACTGAATTATTCACTCTTTTCAACCAATTCCTTAAGATGTTAAACAATCAAAATATCCATATACTTTAGTCTTAGGTCAAATTTTTTAAACTTTTTTTTTATCTTGTTTTCCAAAATTATTCTGAAGTTCAATTTTCCTTCAATCAACGTGTTGGAATTCTAATCAATTCCATTCCTTGTTCGTCCAGTTATTTGTTTAGTAAGCCTAGATTACGTTTAAGAACAAATTTTGGGTTCATTCTTTGGAAGTTTATTGGGAATATGCGGTTTTTACCGGATCTTGACATTTTGACACCTAAGGAACGCAAAAATCCAGATGGAAATTTTCCGGGTGTTAATGTACGTGTGTTCAGTGTTGGCCTGTAAATCACCTTATATTTCCAAAACTACTGGACCAGTTTTGTCCAAATTAATTATTATGTTAAAGATATTTTGTTATTTTTCACCACAGACTAATAACAGTTTTGAAATAGGTGGATTTTTTGCTTCTCATTAAAACGTGAATGTGCTATACTTTTTGTTTAATTGCAAAGTAATTTATTGTAATTCATAAACATAAAAATACATACAGAAAAATAAATTTCTATTATTGTTCTCTATTCCTTGTAATTATAGAGCTATCAGCTAATTACTAGCTTTTATTAATCAGTTTTTATGGTAGAATTCTGATCAGCTGATCCAGTGAACGTGTACTATAATTGATTCGCTGTAAGGTAGGCTGTTTCTATTGTCGACCAAATGGTTTTAAAATTTTTCTACCACTGGTACAACCATAATCTTTGACCTTAATCTGTTCCAGAAAGAGGTGTAGGTTGTGTACCATTTTAATTAATCGTTCCGGAAACAGGTAAAAACAGATTAAATTCTTGTTATATTAATTAATAATTTGTTTAATTTTACATAAAACTCAAAAATATCATGACTAAAGCTAAATGACGAATTAATACAATAAATAAAAGTTTTATGTCAAAACATTCAAATAAAGAAAAATACTATGATATAAAAGACCAAGATTGAATATTTATAAATAAATATTCATTTATTTATACTGGTAGAGAAGGCAAAAATTAATAACAGATACTAACAAGAATTGATTTTATCTTATTTATTTTTTTTGGTTGTTGAATTTGAAAAAAAGGCCCATTGTTTTAGCAGAGCTCTTTAAAACACAAAGTTTCAAGTCAATATTTAAACTTTCGTTTAAAAAATGAAATAATGCTGTGCTATCATCTCTTATATAATTGTAACAGCTGCAGAACAACTTAAAAGTTATTGTTTTTTGTAGTAATATAAGGATACAATTTTAGTTTTTTATGCAGACGTTTTAACATTTGGTGAGCCTGTCTTGGGGGCGTGCGAGCTGAAGGATCGCCTGGGCGCTTTGTTTGTAGGATAATCATGATGATTCGAAAACGTTATTTAGAAAATCCAAATATAGTAATAATTTAGGACAAATCTGATTTTTCAAAGAAGTTTTATATTGATAAAATACAATTTATAAATAGGCCAGCATTTAAAGACAGTCTTCTTTATTAGGTTCTATTAGGCATGAGAGATCTTCTTGAAAAGGAATCAAGACTGTTATTTCTTTATATTGTTTGGTGTACTAATTACTACTTGTAACATAAGTAAGGTAGAAATATCTCGATGTAATGAACTGACAAAACGTTTTCGGCCAATTACTTCTCTGCAGTCCACTACTTTCATTTTGTTCAGTGTTTTCTGTATAAAAATAAAAGTTAAGGTAAAAATAGTAAAACTAAGGTCGGTTATGCTTATTTACCCTGATTCATGGTTTACGTGAATCAGGCTAAATCAGAATAAGAAGCATAATAAGTAAAAAGCAAACATAATAAATCATTAGAATTTAGTAGTTTTAAATACAGGTATAATTAAATAAAATAATTTTGTAGTTTTGAAAGGGAAGGACCCAATTACATTCCTCTGTTTTAGAAATAAACGGCTAAAAAGCCTAATCTGTTCAATTTGGTTTGCTGTTTACTATGTCTGTTCGATTTTTATTGCTCAACAGCAGCCGCGAAAATTTTGATGTTTATAAAGCTGCATCACAAAGTGAAATAAGTTTTACACTTGGCTAGAAAATAATCGCTAGCGTGCTACAATTGCGTTATTTTTTCCTTGATTCAGCCACTAGGAGGTTACGATAAATCAATATTTGGAAGTTCACTTTTTCATTTCTCTCTTAGATGTTTCTCCTTCCTTTTCAGACAAGTAATTCATCTTTTCAGAGAACTGTTGCTTGCCGTTTTCATTCCATTTGAGTTTTCAGTCACTTAACCATATCTTTAAATTTGTACCTATTATCAAAAGTTTTATTTGTAATTATTATTTCTTAGATCCTCTCCGAATTCTTTAAACCAGCTGGAAACTAGCTTTTAGATTATCCATTTTATCAAAGATTTGTCTTGTTAAACTATCTTCGTCCATTCTAAAAAGATGTCCATAAAATAACACCGTTCTCTTCCTAATTACCTTTGATATTTTTTCTATCTTACTGTAGATTTATTCCTTGGATCTTATCTTGAAATCGTCCTTATTGTAATTTTTTGGGCCGAATATTTTTCTTACAATTTGTCTTTCTATTATTTCAAGATTATCTTTTGAACCTTTTCTATTGTAATTGAGGATTTCTGGTGTGTAGAGCGATTCAGGAAGAATTTCAGAGTAGCAGCGCTAGAGTTTAACTTTCCGGGATAAATACTTTTTATTATAAGTATTTTTAGTTAGGTGGTATGTCATATTTATTTTTCCTGTTTTAGTTTTAAAGTTTTTTTATTTTTAGTTTTGGCCTTTTCTTCGTTAAGATTTTCAGAAATCCATTCACTAAGATATTTAAAGTGTTTAATACTGGAAATTTTTTCATTACTAATTTTAATTTCTTTGGGGGCAATTTTAATATTTGTCATAAAATCTGTTTTCTGAAAGCAGAGCTACAATCCAATTTTAGCAGCTTTAATTTGTAACTTTTCTAGTTGTTCTATAGCCTGTTCAGTAAATTCTACAAGTTGTGTAATACTATCTGTTAATGCCAAACAATTTACGGTAACATTTTTGTTACAATTTTGTTTAAATTGGGATTCTCAATTTTTTTAATTTATTTCATGTGGGGTTGAGCAATTGAATATCTATTTACAATTTGAATTTTATCAGCACATAAACTATGTTACAAATTTTAAATAACAAAGATCGCTTTTACAGAACGGAATTTCAATAGCAACATAATTACTTCCGTTTTTTAAGGTTATCCTACAGTAAACCATATTTAAAAATTTTCAATATACAATAGTGTTTCTTTGCGCCGTGATATGTGCACATATATATGTTCGTGTACTTTTAGTAGAAGTGAAATATCAGCAGGGTTAGATAGGTTACCGAAAAGCTTACTTTTTTAAAGGCTTACACACTATACGGTTTCGATAGCGACGGCGGGACGCCAGCTGTTGTTTCTATAGAAACGGAACGGCCAACGTGCTTGCGCTGCATCTCAGTCTACTTTACGCTGTTGGATCAGCAGGTCGAGTTCAGCGTCGAGAAGTGTGACATAGTGACACTTTCATTTGTAGTGTGCTACCCGTTTTTTTTATGCTATCGATAATGAAATGCTCGTTCCGTAGTATCGATTGTTAATAATTCGATTAATTAATACGTGTTGTGTGTTCAATGTTGTGATTTACTCGTAAAGGATTCTACTTTTCAGGTAAATGGAATATCTGTTTGATATTTGCTGTATTATCACAATAATTGTTGCATTTTATTACATAATTATACCTACAAAAGTGAGTTTTTAAAAACAAGTTAAAAACTTCAACTCGTGCACAAGTTTCTCTTATTATTTATTGTAATTTGTAAGCAGTGGATTGTCTTCCTACAAATTGCTTTTTATCTCCATTTAGTAGTTTGTTATTGTAAAAATGTTTTAATTTTTATTTTCTTAGAATAGTTATTTGGTAGAAATTGCCAAAAATCTATATTGTATTCCAAAACTATTGTTAAAAATATTTATGATTTTTAATATTTTATAACATTTTTGTATTTACGCAACATGATTACTTTACGTACTTTATCCGTGCTTGCTTATCACAAATTTCTTCATATTCAGTCCATTGATATGAGCTAGACTGGTTAAACCTGATTTCAGTTTTTTATTTTCTTTATATTCCTTTAATAATTTTGTTTTCTTATCTTAATCCGCAATTAGTAATTGCTTTTTATTTATTATAACGTTTTTAAAGGAAAATTATTATTATTAATAACGAATGAAGCCGAATTAACACATTTAGTATAAGGTGTACTTGTATTTCTAGTAAGAAATACAAGTACCCCTTTTAAACATCTTAGTACACTTTTAAACATCTTTTTCTAAATTTTAAATGTGTTTGGCTTATCTTAAATACATAAAAAGTAATTACATCTTACGTATGATTATTAGCAAAACTATTATTTTACGTAATATTCATTGCTACTTGTCTCAAAGAAATTTTTGAATTTTTTGTATTAATAAAATGTATTTTCTAATTGTAAACAATTACTATGATTACTTAAAATTTTATTTGCAAAGAAAAAGTAATTCTATATGGATTTTTCAGTAAATCGGAAAGGTAATAAAACGCTCAAAAACCGTTTAGAAGAAATTTTATTTAAAATTTTAAACTAAATAATTATTTATATACTGATGGTGATTATTTAAATGACACATAAAGTATTAAAACACTTAAAAGCCTCAGTATCAAATATAGTCTACAAATTCATTTTTATTAAAGTTCAAAATGTAAATAGTTCTTTTCATTTTTTTATGAGTTACAATATTGTATTCAAATTATTTTGAATTTGAAAACGATTTCAGTAGAAATAAGTTCTAGACTTTTACCGTAAAACTCTGTGAATTGCGGTACTGTGTTTATAATTTCCAGTCAGTTGTTACGACAGCTCTCCGATATATATATATATATATATATATATATATATATATATGTATATTATATGTAATATAATTACTAAAATGTTAGAAACCTTTTATATATAAAATATAAACATTGATTTAAAAGTTGCAGGTTATGAAACTGCAACTTTTCAATTTCAAATTTTTCGAGATTTGAAAAACAAAAGAAAAATATGTGACTAATCAAATAATTTTTTTCGAGTATAAATTTTTGTATAAATATTAGAAGAAAATTTTTTATGATTAATCAATAACAATTACTTTTCATGCTTTACGTTGTTTAATTTTAATGAATATTATTTTATCGTATATGTACTTAAAAACATTTAGGATAAATTATTTGCGTTAGTTAATAAAATTATTTTTAATGTGTGTCTTTTTTATTATACAAGTTGTAAAGTGTCCTCTGAGTAAATATCTTACGGTGGTTTCGGAGGCTAAACAGAAAATAATGTTGTAAAGTGGAATATCTTCAATTTAAATTAGTCTACTAGCTTGATATTTTATAACTTCAATCTAATAACAAATATTTAAATTTTTCCTTAAAAAATATATTATTTTATGATATTAATCCTATAGATCAAATTGTAGAAAATATGAATTATTTTAAAATTGGTTCTTCTAAAGTAAGAGTATCCTTTAAGTAGTGTTTATTTTATTAATTATAATAAGCAGATGAATAAAATATTTTGTTCCTTAAATAGAAAAAAAAAGAAGAAAATACGATAAAAAATTCATTCTAATTCTTACTTAAGGAAAGTAAAATGTAGTTTTAACATTATTTATCACTCTTTACAAATAATCGAAAAAAGTAATATAATATGTTTTATAAAAAGTTTGGGACTTTTATGTGCCCACACTCTTTTTTTATGCATTATTTATGAGTTGTTTTTTTCCACATATTCGCAATGTTTGAAATATACCGCCATCCTAACAAAAAACTAAACTTTTCACTTGGATACTACGAGTTTACAGAAAAGTAAGACATTTTTGTTGTATTACTTACATATGTGTCGTGTTACCTGTAATAACGCTTTTCAAAAACGGCTTTACAGTGTACTGTTACACTGCAACTAACGAAATATCACATTAACTTCACAGACACAATAGTAAAATATTAACAAAATGCAAACTTTCAGTAACCATTTTAGAGTTAGGTCAACCAAAAGCAGACTTCTTTGTACCGAGAAAAGTAACCTTACAAGTATTTTTAAAAACTATGCTGTTCACTTACTCACACGTTTAACATATATTAGGCACTAACTGGAACTAACCTAAACTTTACTTTGAAAAACGAAACGTTATGATGCAGGCGCCCAAAATCTTCGCAAAATTTGCTGAAATGCATCGATTTGATGCTTCATCGATGCCACCATAAAAATTCATACATATAGGAATCTTATAACGATCTACTTCTACCGCATCCTTACATTTTTGTCATGTTGGCCAAAGTCCATGACGCAAATAAAAAGATAAATAACAAAAATCATTATCTTATTGCTGAAAAAACACAATAACAAAACTATCAGCACGAAAAAAGAAAAATTATGCATAGACTAATAAGCAATACCAGATCGCGCTATATTTTCTGTAACCTGTACGGGCTAATACAGGTAATAATTTCACAAAATTATTCATCTACGACGTTATCTAATCATTTAAATGATGCTGATTTAAACGATATTACATCATAATGCTCTGTAAATATACAAGAAATAACAAAAAACAGGGTACGGGGAGCAAAACAGTAAAGACCCAAATCTTTATTCAATATTTATAAAAATATTTTAACTAAAAATTCTCTTTTCAATCAAATTCTATTTTCCGATTTTTAACGAATATTGAGGAGAAAATGCAAAATGATATTACTTATAGCTTTGGTAAAACTATTATTTCCTTTCTTACATATATATATATATATATATATATATATATAGTTACTATAGAGTATATCAACCTCAGTAAAAGAATCTTGAACAAATTTTGTATAATGTTTATATTTAGGGGTGTACGTTGTATGCATTTTTGCGTTTATTTTACTCTAGCCTATATGAACGGAATAGTGTATGTACGTTTTAGGAAGAAATTGGTGGTTCCATCAATAATTCAAATATAGATTGGACAGTGGCACTTTTTAAGGAAAACAATATTAACCAACTTGTCCATTGAATCACCCCACTATATCCGACAAATGTCATGAATGAACTTTCTTCACAATTTCCTTAATCTTTAACATAGATGCAATGGGTACTGACCGAAACCCACAGAATACCTAAGGGAAGAAGAAATCAAGGATAAACGAAAAAAAATGTATCTATCTATAAAAGGACTCAAAAATGAGACAAATTCACCCGAGAAATTCTGATGAAGAATCTTCATTTAACGGGTGTTCATACTATGAAACATTCTTCGAGATATCGAATATCTTTAATAAAGATTTGAATAAAATATTAATCAACCATTAAATACCTTAAATATATGCTAAAACAAATTGTTTCTTCTCTAAATACAAAAATATTATTTTTAAAAGAGGCTTAGGGTTTCTAAATGAAAACCTTTAAGCTACCCATACATTGTGGCGCGTGAAACTATCAAACTGAATTATGAATCGTTCATCGGTATCCACATTTTAGAGCTAGTACCTTTAATGGTCACGCCAAGCTCTATAAATTATAAAATTTGTGTCGTAGCTGGTGTTGGTAAGAATAATTTTATTACTGGGTTTTTTATTTTTTTGTAATCGATGAAAAGGGGAAATCGATGCATTTTGCTACACTTCAAAGGAGGTCGAATGTGGAAATGATTTTATGTATATTTTTCGAAGGAAAACACTAATTTCAATTTTAATTTGTAGTAGGATATACTTAACATTTACTAGAAGTATTTTGTAGTTAAAATTTAATATTTAAAAACAAGATATTCGACAGCATCTTCATATTGTTTCATAGAATATCTTGGATGTTAGCTCCTAATTTAAATTTATGAATGCCGTATAACACACAGTGTCTAAAAGTATGTGGTGTATCATTAGTTGGAAGTTGCAGTTAACACAAACGGGTGAATCGGTCTGATTCATTAGGTGCCCGTGAGTAAGGTTTGCGTACCATACTCGCAGTCGTTAAATAACAATCTCCCCTCGTCGGTTATTCCTGCATGAAGAATTCCACGAAAGCACAGTATCCTTGATGTGTCGGAATTTATTATTTACTGCAGCAGTCGAGTTACGTTACCAATTTTCTTAAAGAGTATGTTTAACAGAATTAATAAAACCGCTAGTAGTAATCCTAACTCGAGTGATGAAAGACGACTGTAACCATACAGCGCGGGCGAAGCCGCGAGGGGTGAGGGGTGATATATATGTCTATAATTCTGGTGTCATTTAACTACAATGTTTTTTGTTTTTTACAAAAATTGTCTCAAATTTTATTTCCTTTAATTATTTTTCCCTCTTCCAAAAACTTTTCACCAAATTACAATTATCAGTAAGTAAATAATCAAAATATTCCTATAAAATTGAAGAAAATTTCTTTATGCAATTTCGGTAAAATTTCAATAAAAATTATCAACTATTTTATTTTCTTGAAGTTTTATTTCTTAAATTTTTTCTCAAAATAATTCTGATAAATCATGAAAACCGTTTTGACTAAAGCAGGAAGGAAACCTAGTTTCTTGTTCCAAATTATAAAAAAAATTCTCAGGAAAAATGTAGAAGTTTCAAATTTGATTCTTGCCTGCTCAACATCTTTGATAAAATGTATCATGAGGGTGTAAATTTTTTTCAACAAAATTCAATTGCCTCAATACATTTCTTTATTTATAATGTATCCTAAGTGAATGTATGGGAAAAAATCTCTTTTTCTTCGAGAAAGGATTATCAGTTGATTAATATTTCAACTGAAGACTTACAGTAGTAAGATTTATAATTATAATTTTTGTCGTAGAAATTGCTGTGTCTACTTGAAATATATTCATTTGGCAGGTTTTGTTAATTTAGGTTTTTTCCATCATGCGTAACCTCATTCGAACAGTTACAAATTAAGTAAATTGGGGAAATATGCGAGTATTAATGGGGGCTGATTGAGATAACTGACCTTTACTTCTCTTTGTCTGAATTATAAAAAAACTTCAAAATAAAACTTATCTTAGCAATTTATAAATGCAACTTAATTTCAAGTAGAGTATTTACGCAGAACTCACTTTAAAAGTTATTATTATTCCCCTACCTAAATAAAAATTGGTAACTATTTTCAATAAACTATAAGCCTTTACATTAAATTACTAATAGTTTGAGAATATTTTTTTCAATTTTTGGGGATAGATAAAATTCAGCCTTTTTGATTTTTTAATTAATTTCACGAGCCCGTGTCTTAGAACATGATTTAGTCAGTGATTCAAACTATTACATTAAAAAAAATAAATGTTGAATCAAATGACTTTTGATTGAAGCCTTAGGACTCATCCAGTACCTGAGTTAACTGAATATATTACTTCAAAATTCATACTTAAAATTTAATCTAACAAAACCAGTAATAAAATATTTATTCAGAAAATTAAGATTTATCTATATTAATCAATGCATATAGATGACCGGATTTACTTAGATATTTCTGGTTTGTTTCACTTTAATGATTGTAACACTGCTTGTGTAAGTAAAGAGAAAATACTTTTGGTAAAAAGATTTCTCATCCCCAGCCATCCCTAATATATTTCTATTTTTCTATGTTTTGAAGACTCCTTAGTCCAAAATAATAATATTTTTGTTAGAAAGAATTGTTTTTTTTTTCATGACCGAGAAACGCTTTCGCGTTATCATCACCCGGAACAAAACAATAACAAAAAAAAAATTAATTAAAACTAAAATATAAAAAAACAAAAAAAAAACACTTATAATTAGTAGTAAATTAAGATGATAACTACGACTATGATAATAACAACATTAAAACTAAAATAATAAAAGAAACGTAACGTGACCGCTGAGATAATATATACAACACGAATAACCAAATAAAATCAAAATTTATCGAATAACATTACATTTTATGAAATCAAGCGGCAGTCGTATCGTTCGCAGAGTGCAGCAGTTTCTGTTGGTATCAGATACCCATGAGTAGCTCTGGTGTGTCCTAAACTCAATCGTCTGAGAACCACTTCCTCTCGTCGAATTTTTCTACATGAAGAGTCCCATGGTAACACAGTATCCTTGATGTGTCGGACTGTAGCAATCCAGTCACCTTGCCAGTTTGATCGAAGTGTGTTTTACACAATTAATAAAGTCGGAAGTAGTAACACGAATGGTGAATGACGGTTGACTACATGCGAATTTAGCACCTAGATCTGCACGTTCATTTTCCGGAATTTCCATGTGGCTAGGGATCCAGCAGAAACTCACTTGTGTGTTGTGATGGTCAAATTCAGTGATTGCATTAAAAATTCCGGTGGCGATAGGATGTATTTAGAAGATCTTTCTAAAGTCGCTACAAATAAGGATATCACGGTATTTAGGGTTAATGATATTCAAAGCCTTATGATAGCGTAAGTTCAGCAGTAAAGACATTTGTAATATTAGGTAGACCAAACACATAGGTACTGTTGTTAACAGCAAATGCGCATCCAACGGTATCATTCTGTTTTGAATTATCTGCATATTCTACTGCATCTGGGTTGGTCTTAGAAAGAAATTAGTAAAACATTTGTTGAAAGACAAAAGGAGCTGTTAATCTTTTATTGTGGATGGTAAGGTCAAAATTAAAATTTATTGGGTTGATTCTCAACGGAGGATATGAACAGGGATAAGTTGGAAAAAAAGGTGTGTAAATTTAAAAGATGTAGTAAACGTTATGAACGGCTTTTATAGGTGTTGTATAAAGTGGATGGTCCTCATACCTTTGTAAATGATTCGCAAGGACTGCATTAAAAATCGGGGGATTCGGTTGTTCTCTAACACGGGCAGAATAAGATGCTAGAGGCTGGTCCCATCTATTCCAAAGTGATGGCTCATCGTAGTCAACAAGTATACTTGTGACAGGGCTCGATCTAAAGATTGTAGAAAAAATTGTATCCTTGGTCAAGTGTATTTGTGTTGGCAAATCCTTTGTTCTGTATCTGCGGAACAAATTTACCCGTGACCGTAAAATTTCTTGTAATTTTTTTGTGTTTAAAAAAATAGATGATGAGTAGAGGAAATATTAATGTGAACTGTTCTTTATTACCATTTTTTTCTGTGTAAGGTTTTTTTTAAAAAGGTTGATTTCTAATGCTGTTGCAAAGCATCTGAAATTTTATTTACTAAACACGGTTTTTTGTTCTGTAATTAATTTACTGTCCATTTACAAAATGCATCTTTAAAGGACTTTAATGAATTGAATCTTAATAATACAATCAAATGAGATAATTTCTGAAGTATGTTCAGAAATTATTAAGAAAAACTACTTTTTCTTTCGTTTTTCAAGTATATGCAATTTAGATTGTTTGAATATTAAACACGGATGAAGTTATCGATTAATGATGTTACCGTTATATTAACCATCAAATACTACATTAATGTATCACATGATCATCATTCTACTTAAAATACTAAATCAAGTTCAATTTACAGTGGTAGATCACAAAATTTCAAACAATCATACAGTATTACTTTTATAGTTGTGTATTCGTACATTTTTTTACGTTTTAATTGACTTCAAGAAAGAAGGTGAAATTCAACATGTACGTTTATTTTTACAAAGAAATTATAAACCATACGGTAAGAATCTCGCAGATATCATTTCTTGCCGGCCTCCATGGGGCGAGTGGTAGCATCTCGGCCTTTCATCCGGAGGTCCCGGTTTCGAATCCCGGTCAGGCATAGCATTTTTCACACTATACAAAATTTTAATTTATCTCATCTTCTGAAGCAATACCTAACCCAATAACGGTGGTCCCAGAGGTTAAAAAAAAGAAGATATCGTTTTTTTCCGCTCAAAAACAAAACTTTCTGTAATATAAATATAACAATTTTTAACAAAACGAAACTGATATCAAAAAAGGTAAGACACCACATTTCTGTTATCAGAATCTGTTATTAATTTAGAATTTTCTTAAAAAAAAATAATACATGTTAAATATATGTAATAGATAATAGATATATAATAATAGATAATAAGCAATGTTTAAGCGTTCCATTAATAAAAAAAAAATATAAAAATTTGTTACAATACTCTTACAAGCCCGCTCTCATTTATTAAGCAACGAATAATCATATAAATATGTTTTTTCTATCTTAATGTCATAATTAATCAGCATACGGATAATGCTATTTCTTCTACCATAAGCAGAAGCGATTTAGAACCATCCAATAATTCTATTCATGAGCTCTTATTTTAGATAGCTGAATTTTCTGTGGGTGTCTTACAAACTAGAAAATTTATTGCATCATATAAAAAACTTACTCGATGTTTGTTATTCGAACGAAGATATTCCTTGAGATCAATGGAAAACTATGAATCTAACCACTTCACTTTTTACGGGCGATGATAGATTTTATGATTTATCTATCGTCACATTACTTATCGTCTTAAAAATAATTTCTAAATGAAAAATTTACAAAAAAGGACGTGGCACTTAATCCGACCTGTACTAATTTTTTTACGTGGATTTATGCCTTACTTTTCTGTAAGTGGACTGTTTTTTGTATTATTCCATTTTTTAGATGAAGTATTTCCTGTTCAGCTCCTGTTATTTTTTTTCAGGCAACTTAATTAAAAATATTTAAACGAAACATTACACAGTTTATGTAGACGATTTGAAAATATTTTAAATTATTTTTTTGTCAACATCATTGCTTAGTATTAAATTTCAATAGCACATCGATGATGTTGTATATTCTGGTGGCATTCTGATATTCAAGAAAGTTTTGCACAAAAATTTAAGAAAGTTAATTAGAAGACAAGGGCTGAAAAAACAAATCTAACAAATATTCTTGAATTCAAAAACTGGATTCATTCTCAGTAGAGTATCTTTATTTTGTTTTCCTCCATTTATTTTGTTAGTTTATCAATACGAAAGTTTATCGCCATTGAACGGATTACTTTTCTCTAAGTAACATTGTACGTGTTTCCATATATCAGTAGACATAAAAATAATAAATAAAAAAAATAAAAATAAATGAAAAACCGACTTCAAAAAGTGAAATTAAAAATCAATACGTGTTCAATTCCTTTTTAAATTTTGATTTTATAAATTCGGCACCAAATGAACGGTTAAGAAAGTGAACGGTTACTTTTAATTTAGCCCCAAATTTAGATAAATTTGAAATATTTAACAATTGAAAAATGTTACTTACTTTTCTACAGCTTTATTTTAGTTTATTTTTTAATTTATCTTAGTGCCAAATTTAGTATTATATTGTTTTTATAATTTTATATAGAGAGTATTAAAGAAAAATTGAATTTTTAAAAAATATTCCTGTTTTACAATTTTCCATAATTTTACGTGCTTCATAATTCATCAGCAAATTAACTCCATTGCATACACTGGAATTTGAAGACGCATTATTCTAATTTTAAGAATTTCCAAATGCAGTTATGATTCTTGTTAATCTAATGACTACCACAGATTCTTTTCGAAATGGTCAATAAGTATGACCTTTCTTTTCTTTTTCCTGTTTAGCCTCCGGTAACTACCGTTTAGATAAGTATGACATATTTTTGAAAAACTATACCTTCCCCCGAGCATTTTGAAGTTTTTTGTAAAATATTCTATAGTTTTTTCGAAATTTAGAATAAATTATTTATTAAATTACGTATGAAGAAGTTACTTTCACATTAGAATGAAGAGAAAGTTTAACAATTATTTTTTGCAAAAAACGCTACATTTCCGTGAATATTTAGTTGAGGTAGTATCCATTGAATAATTACAGAATCTACAGTTCAAATTATTTTGCTCAGTCATTTGTGTTTTAATTTTTTTTTGTCACTGTTAAAATTAACATATAGCTTTATTTGTAATGTTTCGTGAGTAATGACTTTAGTGTATTGTTCAGAAATTCCAACTGACTGTTCAAAATAATATTTGCAGCCTCTGATTCTCTAACAAGGATAATTTTATTATTTTCATCAATTTATAGAAACTGAATATGTTGCAACAAAACATTCTAGTTCCACCTTGCACTAGAAGGGCATCTGAAGAGTTTCCAAATACTCCTGTTCTTCACCACAGTGCAGTTCGAACTTTGATCGAAAAATTTCGGACAACAGGCTCTGTTGAAGCCGCGAAATCAAAGTCAATCAATGCAAACGTTAATATAGCAGGAAGGTAACGGAATTGCTACTCCACATAAAATACTAAATTGGTGAACTTATAAACGTTTTATTGGCCAAAATTTGGTAGGTATCCTCGACGTTATGTTTTTTAAAGATGAAGCGTAGTTTCATCTGGAAGGGTATATTAATTCACAAAATACACATTTTTTCCCCCTTGCTTTCAATTTTGATTTTTTTGGTTCTATGTCTTTAATTTTATTATCCGAGTAGGGAGTCTTTTGCACTCCCTATCGGAATTAGTTAAATTTTATATAGTTTCCTTTTCTATTATTTTAGCTTTTATATTTTAAAGACTCCATCTGTGATATTAGTTTTGAGTTTTATTTCACTTTTTAACTTAGTTTTAAATTTTTTATTATATAATTTATATTAGTTTTAAGCCTTATTTAGTTTTATTATTTTAGTGTTATTTTAACTTTTTATTAAAAAAAAATTCAGGCGATGATAACGCACAGGCGTTTTTCGCCCGCCCAAAAAAAAAAACAAAAAACAAAATACACGACTGTGGTCGACAACTAAACCCCATGAATTACTCGAACAATCTTTACACGAAGCGAAAATTGGAGCCTGATTGGTGTGAGTAGAACGCGCATTTTGGGTTGAATCTTTTGCGAAAATACAGTTAATAGTAATCGTTATTGTGCTGTTTTAACAAACTTCATAGTCAATTAACTGGAAATCAATATTGTTGGTTCCAACAATGTGGTTTCCAATGTGGTGCCACAGCAACACAGCTAACAAGTAAATAACTTTTTTTACGAAATGTCTTTGGCCAGTCATTTCGTAAAAATGACTGAATCAACGAATGCACAATCACCCGATCTGACTTCCCCATTACATTCTATAAGAGGCAGCAAAACAACCAATGTCTCTCAGCAGACAACTCACAATTGAGGAACTAAAAACGGCAGATTCGAGTACGAGACATTCCAGTATATCAGGTAGTTAAAGTGTTTGAAAACAGATTAAAACATATGCAATGTTGTATTGATGTTGGAGGATGTTGCATTTTCAACACCTTTTATAAGCTATTCCAGTTATTGTAATATCTGTTTCTATAAAATAATAAAATCAAAATAAAATCAAATAATTAAGAAAGTTTCATCATTAAACTTCCATAATTCCAGTGCACAGCAACTTTCCAAACGTACTGTATTTAAGGCCTTGTTTTCCGCGACGAAAACAGTGACGGTGCTGGAAAGGCCAAACATGTACATTCTACAACCAACCACAAAAATGTAACCATCAGAGTTATCGTGCTTAGAGCCGTCTGTGTAAATGATAACATCAGGAAGTTCAACAAGCAACGTAAAAAAATGTAAAATAATCTACAAAACACGAACACATAACGGGTTTTCGCACGCAGCTTGTTATACCATTTATGGATTCTGCAAACAAGGTAACTTTTAGGACACTTCCATGTGGTATTTCGTTTTCTAGTGTGAAAGTATCGGATACCATCATTCTAATTCGAACTCGAAAGGATCGACTATTGAGGAAATCCCTCACAAGTGCAAGGAGATTCTCTTTTATGCATGCAGCATAAATTTCCTTCATGCATGCATGCAGCATGTTTAGGATTCCTCTCCTCCAAGCCGTGTCGTACGCTTTCTGCATATCGAAAAATACAGAGTCAAGGCGTTGGTGAAGTAGGGAAACATTTTGAATAACAGATCATGGGCAACTGCATGATCAATAGACGATCTACCTAGGCGGAACCGCATTGTTCGGGGGCAATTAGGGAATATCTTTCATGCTACATATAGACGACGGTTTAACATTCATTCCATAAACTTGCACAGGGTACTGGTCAAGGAGATAGGATGGTAACTTGAGCGGCATGATTTACCTTCACCAGGATTCAATACGGGAATCACCAATATTTCTAACCAAGAATCTGGAAAACCTGGTCAGAAAATATTTTACTATAATTAGACAAAAGATGTCGTAGTGTAGTATCCTGGAGGTGAGATAAAATATTGAGCCTGATATTATCATTTCCAGGGAAAATGTCACGGGAATTATTCAAGGCATACCTTAGCTCATGAAAAGGAAATGTTTAATTCATTTTACCAGTCTACAATAACAAATGGAATACTTTCTATCTGCAAATTACACCTCATAAATTCAGGAAAATGTGGCGATATAAGGGAAACTGACAAACGTATTTCCAAACGTGATGTTTCACATCAGTTGGCGTGGTGATGCGGATGCCATTGTTTTCCAGACTAATTGGCTGCGGTGATTGTCGTGATCCACATATAGTCTTTTCTCCATAGAACAGATGATGGTGATGTCCAAAAATTGTATCCTCATAATTCAGCCAAGATTTCCGTTTGACACACCAAAACACTCGTCGGCAAATAACCCTTGCATTGAGGAAGGTGCAGTGTAATTCTGACGTAGGTCTACCATTGAAATTACGTAAAGCCCTACGATGATCCCTTAGTGCATTTTCATTCCACCAGGTATAGCAGGCCGCCTTGGGTTTTCAGATGTTAGAGGGGTAAATTCATTGGCGCTACAGAGTATCTAGTGTTTCAACTTGTTAAGTGGTAGATAACGTAACCAATATTACCTTGTAACCGATCCAGTCTACTTTCCGAATCACCCATCAGCGTGGCTGACACTGAGGTAAATCATGTTATCGACTGAGGTAACACGTATTATTTTTTTTTTCAGGTGGAGTACATAAGTGTCTAAGTAGTGTGTGTTTAGTAGGATGAAACTTTTGATTGGAAAAATTGCAATATTTGACTAAGTATTATTTTAAAATCTTTATCCTATTAGCCAATAAGCTCTGTATACCAGTAAGATAGCTCTCTAATGAAAAATGTGATTTTTGTCCATAGCCCAATACAGATCTAGCAATTTGAGATCTAACCGCTTTTGTAGATTTAAAATATTTTTATCCAGGTTAGTCGGTGATCTAAATATATCTCCAATTAATTTACATCATCAAATTGAAGTATTGGTCGTCGTTTAGATGTACCTGAGGACGTATTTCTTTTCTTAAATAAATGTAATGTATTTGATTTGTAATCTTTTATTTTAATTTTTCACTTTTCAGACGGATATTGAGTCTTGTGAGCTTCAGGGAGAAGTGGAAGTAAATTTATATGTCACGAGTGTAGTCGCATATGTATGGCATATGCGAACGTTAGGTTGATAGTATTCTCACTTTGAGTTATCCCTGTTTTTGTAAGATGAAGTGAAGTGCAAACGCCTTAAAACTTCATTTAGAAAGACTGCACGTGTATAAACAACACAAACACACATGTTTGTGCGTTCGAGCATACATGCAAGCACAGAGAAAAAGAAAGAGAATATTTATATTTCTCTTACTGTGACAAAATAATAAGAAAACAATATTTTCATTATGAATAAAAAAAAAAATAATCAAATATTCGTTTCACTTCTTTTTTTTGAAATTTCACTAATCCTAACTACCGAAAATCTGCAGAAAGAAGTAATATGTTATTAAAAATTAAAACGAGTGCGTCGGTGCGTGGACATACGAGTTGCGACAATAAAGTAATGCGACTGATGTGAAAAAAATGTTGCTTACCGTTTTAGTCATGTTTAGTGTTGTCTCCTTCAAAGTATTTCCCCTCTGATTGCACACACTTATTCCAGTGCTTCTGCCATTGATGGTAACATTTCTGGAACTCATCTTCTGTAATATCCTCCAAGACTCTCGTCACAGCTTTTTGGACATCTTGTGTTGTTTGAAAATGGTGTTCCTTGACCGCCATTTTGACTCTTGAAAATAGAAAAAAGTCGCCGGAGCGATATCTGGTGAATAAGGTGGCTGTGGTAGTACTGAAATTTGTTTTGAGGTTAAAAATTGCTGTACTGACAGAGCAGTATGGGATGGCGCATTATCCTGATGCAGAATCCAATTATCAGCAATGTTGGCACGGACACGAAGAACTCGTTTACGAAGTCTTTCTAAAATTTCTTTGTAGAAATATTGGTTAACTGTTTGACCAGGAGGCACCCACTCTTTATGAACAATTCCCTTGGAATCGAAGAAGCACACAAGCATGCATTTCACTTTGACATGCGAGCTTTTTTGGGTCTGGGTGATCCCTTTGAGCACCATTGGGAACTTTGGCGTTTTGTCTCTGGATCGTATTGAAAAACCAACCTTCATCACCAGTGATAAAACGGCTCAACAAATCTGGATTGATTTCCGTTTGCTCTAACAGATCGGCTGCCACATTTTTCCGTGTTTCTCGCTGTTGTTGTATGAGATTTTTGGGGACCGTTTTTGCACAAATCTTTCTCATACCAAATCTTCAGTTAATATTAGACGAACCGTTTCTCGATCGATGTTGAGTTCTTCTGCAATCATTTTCACGGATAATCTTCGATCAGATCGTACGATTTCATGCACCCTGGTCAAGTTGACATCTGTCCGTGAAGTTGATGGTCGTTCACTGCGGTCTTCATCTTCAACATTCGTTCTGCCTTCACTAAAAATTTTATGTCACCGAAAAACTTGAGCTCTTGACATAACCTCTTCTCCAAAAGCCTTCTGAAGCTTACCATTAGTTGTCGTCGCGTTTTCACCCAATTTAACGCAAAAATAAATGGCATACCGTTGCGCAATATTTTTCGGTTTCATTTCTGTGACGAGAGACACAAACACGTGTTCACTTATTACAGCACAACTCACGACTGAGCAGTTGCATCAATGTGCCGCTTGGACTAGAAGTAGCTTATAGACCAAGGTCAAAGATGGTGTGCCTACGCTAGCTGCAGGGTTGGCACATCTTGCAAAGAAAAATCAGTCTCATTACTTTATTGTCGCACCTCGTACAACGGAAGCGAAGCTTCTTACGCAATATTGTGTGAATTATTAACGTTGAAAAATTACGTTTACGCAATATACACAAATGATAGAATTTTTTTATTAATAAAAAATATCAACTAACAATGAAATACACATATAAAAAATATTTATTTACATAAAACATAGAAATATTTAAACAAGATTTTAGTTTAAGTGTGAACTTAACTTGGATTTAACATTATTCCATAGTAATTATTGGCTTGTGGTAACTGATGTAGGATACAAATGTTTGAGGCTCTTATTTTAAGTATCTTGAAAAAACAGCATCAATTGTTGTGTCATGTTTTATTGCATCTGCATCAATTGATTATTCATCGATAAATTGAATGTTTCAAAAAGAAACTGTTTAAGTGCTTTTGTTTTCGTCTGAAAAATTGACGTTGAAGCCACCAGTCAAAATAAGTTGTAATTACTGATGTTTGTGCCCCATCTATAGAGCAATTTGTTCATTATACACTGCTAGTACTCTCGTAAGGAACATGATTTTTTCATGAATCATCAATTTTTGACATGATCACCATACTTTCCCCTCTATTTACTATTTAACTATAATCTATATTCTTATATTATATATATAAGAATATATATTCTTATATTCTTCAAGCTATTCTAACTGTATTCGCCAGGAAAGTAAAAATATAATAAAAAATTTACATTATAACTTCACAAATAAATTGATATCTAAAAATAAAAATATCATTAAATATTGTGCAAACAATATGTACTGTATCGTACATATGTACATTGTACATGTACAGTAAAGTTCGAGTTAAAACATATCTCCAGAGGTTTGTCTTCTTAGATGTAATTCACGATGTAATTAATCTTATTATGTGATCTTTGCAGTACTTTCTCTCCTCATTAGTAAATAAATTGTTTTTTTAAGGTTTGGTATACTATTAACTTATTTTTAATTACTTCTTCCAGATCTATTAGCATTAATTTATCACAGTAAAAAAAAAAAGAATGAATAAAAAATAATTTAAAAGTTGAATAATATATTCAAAATAATAGGCCACGAAATAAGGAAACAAAACTTTCTTTCTTTTCCTGTTTAGCCTCCGGTAACTACCGTTTAGATAATTCTTCAGAGGATGAATGAGGATGATATGTATGAGTGTAAATGAAGTGTAGTCTTGTACATTCTCAGTTCGACCATTCCTGAGATGTATGGTTAATTGAAACCCAACCACCAAAGAACACCGGTATCCACGATCTAGTATTCAAATCCGTGTAAAAATAACTGGCTTTACTAGGACTTGAACGCTGGAACTCTCGACTTCCAAATCAGCTGAGTTGGGAAGACGCGTTAACCACTAGACCAACCCGGTGGGTAAGGAAACAAAACTTGAAAGAAAGTTTAACTAAATGTAAACGAAATTAAAAAATGGTACCTGTACTTTAAACGTATATTTTTTGTTATTGTTCTAAAAAAATTATCATTAAGTTGAATGAGAAAGTCAAATTTTAAGGAACGTCTTGTCGCTGTAATATGACTTATGGCTGAATTTGAAATAAATATAATTACTGCTGGATATAAATCCATTTCATTATAAAACCGATTTAATTAATATTTCAGTTGGCTTACAGTGGTTATTTGTAAATAAGTTCAGTTAATACAAATAGAATATGAGTTTATATTTTCTTAAATTTAAATTATACACAACGTAGTTTATATATGTATTTTATTTTCAACAATTTTCTTGTCACTTTTTACAAAGATCATCATAATTTTTACGTAAAAAATCAACCATTTTATAACTCGAAATAATATGAAAAAATACGTTCATACGCATACTTACACATATTGCACTTGTTCTCTGAGAGAGATAAGAGAGAGACGTATTGATTCGCAGAAAACGTATAACACAGAGACGTATTGACAGAAAACTTAAATAATACAAATTTGATGAGTAACAAGCAATCAGAACGATTGTGTACTAGTGACCCATGTAAAGGGAGGTGACCGCTCTGGAGAGAGGGAATTAATTGGAATTGCGATGGTTTTCATTAGTCTAATCATGAGAATTGCCATGTTACAATCTCCAACTAATTTATGGTAAATGTCACACATAAATAGCCTAGATATTTCCTGATACTGTATAAATTAACATGCATTATATATATATATATATATATATCTGTGTGTGTGTGTGTGTATGTGTGTGTGTGTGTGTTTATATAGATTTTACTTGTTTTCATTTATATACAAGTATTAACAGCAATCTGCCGTAACAAAATACGCTATTTATTAACAAGTCAGACTCATTGTTCTAAAATGAATATTAATCAAAATTTATATGGTTAATGGATTTAATATATTTTAAGGAGATGAAATGCGTTAATATTATAAATATGTTAATCCGATAGATGGTAAATATACATTATATATCTGTAATTATTTCGGTCTACCCATCTTGAAAACAGAGATACGCGTAAAAATAAAGTGAATATTACCGTTAGTTTGCTTAGATGTCGAATGTATGTCAAGGTATTTTATAATACTGACTTAAAAACCAACAATTAGAAAAATAATGTAGTTCAATTCATTTCTAAATCTTAATTTTTTGAACTCCATCAGGTTACTCGTATACAACTTAATTTGACGCTGACTTAAAAAAAAAGAAAGAAATTAAAAAAAAAAGAATAAAAAAATAGTTGATAATTTTTGGGGCGATTTAAATTTTAAATGATTTTGTTTTAAGTTTCTTATTACGTGTGTGTATGTGTGTTTTTAACAGTTTAACCATTATGTTCTACATGTTGTAATACATACGTACAAGTTGAAAAAGTAAATTAAACAATTAAAATTTTTAAAATACAAATCACTAAACATATAGAATCGCCTGAAGTAAAGAGTTACTAGAATAGAAAAACTAAGAGTTAATCTAAGAACCAACCATTTTAACAGTTAAAACTAAATAAAACTTAAAAAAAGTTTTGATGTTTGTTTTGAGAAAGATTTGACTTCTGTCTAACAAAAAAATAGTTTTATTCTGAATTTTTTCTGCCTTTTCAATTTTTATGTTACTCAACTCTTCTGTATTAAACTTCTTTGTTCTGAACTACTGTAAGTTGCTTTATCTTTAAGAGAATTAATTCAAAGAAAGCAAAATGTGTGCCTCTTTACGCTAAATAAACGACATATATTATAATAATTAAAAAGATTGTGACAAATATTCTACATCAATAAATTAATGTATCATTTTTCTTTGGAAAGCAGTAATTTTTATGTAGTGCTTCAACTCATTAGGAAAAAAATTAATTATTTAATTATTAAAATTTGTATTTCTTAATTTAGTATAAAATGGTTCTGTGTTTACTGAAATATAAAGTAGAGTAATTAATTTAAAGACATTAACAGTGTGTCATTTAATAAGTATATAAGTTTACAGTTATATCAATAAAATTAATTAAAAAAGCAATGCTGAAGCATTGTCTTTTCAAAGTTCCAATTATATATTCTTTGCTTAGGATTGTTTGACATGGAGAGGTGAGTATAAACTGATCATCTTCAGTTGTGTTAACAGCCTCTTATGAGGAATCAGAATCACAAACTAAAATGAGGAAAAAATCTGATTTATGAACACATAAAAATCAACTTTTGTAACTTTTATACAGAAGTTCCCAGTTCAATTTCTGATGAGGCTTAGACATTCTTAGAATCTATATATTTTTAATACTATTTTTCTATACACAATCCGTGAAGGTTAGATGTAACTATTATGCTGCATAGTTCAGCAATTATTAAATTAGTTCACGATAAATTAATTTACAATGGGTACAGTGCATATATACATATTAATTTAATTAATGATATTAACATCAACTGAAAGTTTATGGTTTCCTCTCTACACCTTTGTTTATTTCAAGCTACTACTAAAATGAAGCACTTATCGTACTTATCTGTTATGATAATTACAAATTACTTATCATTAAAGCTATAATGAAGCTTTCTCAGCCTCTAGTCATTCATTTTGTGTTTTATTACTTTGGTTTTGTAACTTTCTGTATAGTGTTCCCCAAAAGAAAACTGAAAACTAATGAATGATTTCTAACATTTAACTTGATTTATGTAGAGTGTAAAGTTGTAAGGGATAAGTTGTAAGTTTGCTGGATAAATTAACTAGTAGTTTTGTTTAATTTAAATTGTAGCTTAATAGCAATTTTAGATTAATTAGTCCTGTATAAATGAGCAAAAATTGTTTTAAATCACTAATCTAATTGTTTCCGTAAGATCTGTTTTTTCTTGTTTCCTTCCAACACTTCATGTTTATTTTGAATATTTTTCAATAGAAAGTTATTTTTTATTAACATTTCTGAAATAAAGTACAATTTTATTATTATTTTCTGAAGATATTTTATGGATGATCTATTCTTTAAATCCTAAAATTCCAAAATATACTCTTCTTGCAATTAGATATAAAATGTTCTAATATTTTTTTCTTGTCAAACAAGACATTTATTATTAATTATTTCTTTAATTTGAAAATTATATTGACCATTTCAAAAGAAAATTATATAATTTTAAGGTGCTGACTATTTTTTTTTTTTTTTTTTTTTTTTTTTTACAATGCACAATTTTCCACTTACAGGCAATCCTAATAAAATTAAAAAAAAAAAAAAAGGTTAAAAGTTGCAGAGACTTAATATTGCTATAATAATGACTTATAGCTAAACTAATCATTCTAAATGAAAATCTGTTTATGAAGATCATTCTTTAATGAATGCTGAAGGAACTTTCCATATCATGTATCATAATTTACTAGAAGAGATAATGAATGATGCATAAAATCCAGAGGTTCCTTCAAACTGGGTAGTGGTTTATTTGAAGCTCATCAAATAATAATAATAATATTATATTATAATATATTATATTAATATCGGGGCCCTTTACACCCCGTAAGTGTTGTGTGTTGTACTTGTCTTTTGTGTCTTAATGTTTTGTGCTTTTAAATAAAATGTAAGGGCTCTTTACGCCCTTACATATGACGATCCAGATAGTGATAGTAATTTCTTTTAAAGATTGTGACGAGGGCTAATAACCTTAGCAGTCGATGCCCGTAAAAATTCAGTTAAAAAAAAAAATAATAATAATAATAATGCCCTGAGGTAGATAATCCCCACGTCCGGAACACAACATCTATATTCCACGTCCAGGGCGGCAACAGCTGTACTTACGTACATTACATATAGCTGGCTAACGGAGCTCCGAGTTAATTCCTCGGTTATGCTTTTTTACGTCTGACCTGTTTCCAACTTCAGGTCACTAAACGGACTGGATTTTTCGGCTACCTGCAGGAAATGGAATAATAAACGATTTTGGAAATGGACTCATACCACTCTTAGAGCTGGCGATGTGGCAGCCAGGGTCAATGTTATTGCAGGTGTAACGGAGACCCTTCCGTTGTCCACATGCCCCCTGCGATGGCAAGCATGTAGCAATGGTGCCCATGTATGTCGGTGCATGGGAGCTCTGAAAGCTTCGGTGAGTAGGAGCCTGGAGTCAGTGCAGAGACTGCGCATCCGCTCTCTGCCAGGACATATGCCGGTTTCACCGGAGTACCGGATCGGACCTCCAAGGTTAGTAGCCCTGGAGTGGGGGTGTACCCCGGCGGCTAGCCTTGCTACAGAAGGGATCAACCGTTCATGAATATTGAACAATCAAACGTGGCAGAGGGTGCACGTAAACACCCTCGTTTAGAATCCTCCGATTCGCCATAAGCGAAGAGGAAAAAGAGCAAAAAGTGTGACAAAATCAAGAAAGATGCAGATAGAATCAGTAAAGTATTACGTAAAAGCTTATTTGGCTATAGTGTACCTAAGCCAAGATTTTTAATTATTACAAAGGAGAATGGAAACTTCCAAAAAGTTAGTCCATTCTTAATCGCAAGAGAAATTACAAATTGTGCTGGTGGTCCCGTTAAAGAAATTCGAAAGACTTTTAATGGATTGCACGTTGAAACTATCAACGACGGGCAAAGCCAGAAAGTCCAGGCGTTGAAGAAGATCGGTGAATTTGCGGTTTCTGTTCAACCGCATAGCACACTGAACTCATCCAGAGGAGTTGTTGTTTGTCGCGATCATCTTAATTGTACAGAAGAAGAAATTGTACAAGAAATGTCGAGTCAGGGAGTGACTCAGTGTCGCAGACTATCCATGCGAAGAAATGGTGAAGTTGTTCCTTCGGCCTCGCATGTTTTAACATTTAATAGGCCGAATCTAAAGGTACGAGCTGGTATCCATCGGCTTGATGTACGAGCATTTATTCCGCAGCCGATGAGATGTTTTAAGTGTCAACGATTCGGACACACAGCAGCTAGATGTGAAGCGCAGGAAATATGTATATGTGGAGAGAAAACACATGAGAGTGACCCATGTAAAGACCCTCCAACCTGTGTTAACTGTAAAGGGCATCACAATTGTTCAAGAAACTGCCCTACATATAAATTAGAAACAGCGATTCAGGAAGTTAAAACGATTCAGAAGGTCAGTTATTCTGAAGCGAAGAAAATTGTTAGCGTACACCACGACCATCGACTTCTTACGCAGAAGCAGCGGCTGCCCCTTCTACATCTAAAATTAATATGGAGCAGTTGCTTAACACGATGGCACCAAGTCTTGCGACAATGATTGAAAAAATCATTGATTCAAAGATTGAGTCGACTCATCGGATGGAACAAACTAAACATGAGAAGGCTCACTCTCCGTCTGACGCTGTTGACGTGAGAGACGCACCAGCACAGTTTAAATCACCAGCTAAACCTGCGATTACTAAGCCACCAACTGAAGTAAGAATAAAAAATCTTGACTTATCTAGCAAAGAGAAACGGATCACTCCGTCGTCTAGTCACAAGCTTAAAGAAATTGTGACAAGAAAATCTGAATCTACGGAAATGGAGGTGCAAGTTATTATTGAGAAACAACCAGACGTAGAGAATATAAAACCTGTACCAATAGAGTCTCCAAAAGCGCAAAGATCAGCTTCGGTGAGAGCATCTATTTCAGCTGGACCCAGTACTGCAGTAGAGATAGAGTCCAGCTCATCCGCCGCGGAGAGTGGATCGCTTGTTAGTTTAGATTCCCTAGCAAAGATGCTAACAGCACCGACGAAACTTTCATCAACTGACGTCAGCCGCAGAACGTCACTGGCATCCGAAAGAGAGGAAGACGATGCCATGTCTGAGGCCTCAGATACGCTGTCATCAGAGGTTGAGGCCGTCAGAAGAATGGAGAAACGGTGCAAGAAAGGATGGCCGAAAGGAAAGCCTGGAAAGTAATATTCTGGATTCGAAGTTAGAAGAACGTAAATTTTTGAACATTTTTGATTCGTAGAAATGTGAATAATTGAACCTTTTTTTAAATTTTTTATTAAGTGGGATGGGGCTAGTGACCAAAGTAGTCGATGCCCCTAAAAAATTCAAAAAAAAAATAAAAAAAATTATTATTATCTATAAACGAGACAGGTAAAAGAAAGAAATGGTATTGATAAGTTGTATTTTTAATTTCACGGTCTTTTTGAGAACCTTATCTCAAATTTTAATATCGGGGCCCTTTACACCCCGTAATTGTTGTTTTGGCTTGTTGTTGTGTCTTAATGTTTTTTATGTTGGTTGTGCTTTTAAATAAAATGTAAGAGCCCTTTACACCCTTACATATGACGATCCTGATGGTGATACTAATTTATTTTAAAGAATGTGATGAGGGGTAATGACCCTAGCAGTCCATGCCCGTAAAAATTCATAAAAAAAATTATATTAATAGGGGCTAATGACCATGCAGTCCATGCCCATAGCAGTCCATGCCCCTAAAACCTCAAAAACAAAAAGGAAAAATAAAAAAAATGGATAAGGATGTGATACTACCGGGTGTCAGACGGGAAGAGTCTTGACCTCACACATGAATAATAAAATAAAATATGCTTAAAGGCGAAGAAGTACTGAGTAGTGTACGTACATGTTAAACCGCTCACTGTTAAGCATCTACTTGAAGAGTGTACAATGTATGATAACCTCAGAAAGAAATATGGATTAAGAAATGATCTTGCAGTTGATCTGGAAAACGGTGAAGAAGATACAATAGCTGCTGCTTACTTTCATGACAATAAGGACTACATTCCTTCATGGGTTATTACTAACCCGTTTGTAATAAGCTTTTGGCGAAATAAAGATTTGTGCAACGTTTGACTGCCGATGATCTGAGTCAAGACTCTACGACTGAACATAGGTTTTTTTAGGTATTGTCTAAAGATTTATGTATAATATTTAAATGATTTTAATGTTCTTTTAATTTTGTGTTTTTCGGTGTTTAAAAGGATTAAAGGTGTTATTGTATTTTAAATGGCCTAAGCAACCATTAATCTGATGACCGTGTTGGTGATTTTTTTATTTTTCAACAGTTTGCTTCTCAGTATCAAAAAAATCATTATTTTCAACATTTGTGATGTAAAATAGTCTTTTAGCATTCTTGAAAATTAATCTTTAAACTTTTTCTGGAAAGATACTTTTTAAAAATGAAGCGGGTCTTAATAACGGATAAATTTAGTTTAAATTCAAAATCAAAACAATTTTTTATGTATATGTAATTTTTGTTTGATTACTATATATGTAATATATATACAGTGTTTAACTCAAGACTGCCATCATTGGGATTACAGTGACTATAACTTTAATGAGAAATTTTAAATGAGGATCCTTCTCTAAATTTTTCCCTATATTAAAGGTACGGTATTATCATTTCTGAAATCTTCGCCCTTTTTCTAATATGACAGTTAACTTCATTTTTTCAAAGGGAAACCTCATGTTTTTATAGCATGTTTGGGAAGAAAGTAATATTTTAAAACATTTTTAAACGCCATTACGGAGCTATGGGCTGATAATAGTAAAAACAAATATTATTTTACCTTCTGCATTATTTTAAATGGAAACCTAACTAATACATTATTTTAATGCATTAGTATCTGATTGTCAAATAATATATTCAAAGTCGAAATAATATATTTTGATTTTATTTATTAGGAAGGAAGAATTACAACAGAATTGCAGCGTCGGTTATAACAAATTTTGAAGATGGCCACCATTAGTAAAAATGCAGGCAGTCGATCTCCTAAAAATGTCATGAACAGCGCTATTTCCTTTATGGAAACTTTAGGATATGTTCAAAGAAGACCAGAATACTGATCTCAATATCTTTAGTAACAATTTTCTTTTGGCAATGTCACTTTTTTTTAAATGACCCATTACTTCGTGGATTTTCAACTAATCTTGCAAATAGTTTACGGTGAGGGTGATGACTATTAGGGTATGACTGTACATATGTATTTCTTGCTAATATTGAATTCCTGTTACTTAAAAAATAATTTCCTAGCATATCTACTTTTTCGTTATTATAAAATTGCATTATTAAAATAAAAATTAGTATATGATATAGTTTCGTTGTCTACTTTGGTAAAGGTGATTTTTGCTATGATAATAAGGGGACATTCTTTTAGCAAAAATTGTTGATTGATAAATGTAAACAGATGAATAAGTTCAACTTCTTTAATTTTCTAAATATAGGCCTACACGATTCATAATTAAGGACGCCAGGTAATTATATTACAGTCCATTTTTATTTCTTATAAACTCATTCTGATTTTTGAGGAAGCCCCAAGAAATAAGGTTACTTTTTTTAACATATAACATTATTTTTTTTTATAAATATTTTTTATATCGTTTAAAATTAATTAATTAATTATATTTTTTTTTTTTACAAATAAAATTATTTTTTTAAAAGAATATATGTAGGCATAGTAAATATTTCATAATTATAAGCTGAGTATTTTATTAAGGCGCTTCAAGTTTAGCGCATTCAAGCTTATCTTATTTTAGGGTACAAGTTTAGCGTTTTATTAAAGCATTACCGAGAAAAATAGTACAGCTTGATTTCGTTACAAACGAAATCAATTTCGTCATCCCACGAAAACATGTCACCTAATAAAACATCCAGAAATTTCGCTTTGTAGGCAATAGAAATACTATCTTTATGATTATTGGGAATTATAACCAACTGATCAACAATGTTTGTCTATCTGAGAAGCACAAACAATGGTTTTATCCGTATTTGAAGGTCGATGGTAACAAGCAACCCAGTGACTAATTTTTTGATTGCTATCGTACAATTTTCAATTCCTTTAAACGATTACCTTTGCATGTAGATACAGTTGTGTCATCTGCGAAAAGGGTTACAATGAATGCCTTAAAATTTTTAGGCTGGTCATTGATAAATAACAAAACAAAATAAAGGACTGAGGGATATAGTAAAATTTATTAATTGTATTATATCCCTATATGTATTCACAGTACGAAAATATTAGTCAGCAGATATTGTCTCTTTTATAAAGTTATATTAATTACATATTTATTAACTGCCACTGTTTATATCATAAATATAAAGAAATAAAAATTTACCCTACTTTTTTCTACAAAATAATGTAAAACATGGAATTTAAAAAAAGGATCAACCGCCTGCAAGCATCGTTCTCGTTAACACAGCTGGAAATTATTCGTCTTTTATACCGAATTTGTTGACCTAGAAACTTGTTGACTACATTTTGTAAAAGAAAGATACATTTAGCTAAAAGCATTACGATTTTTTTTTTAATATAGTTCTGTGTAAACAGTTCAGTAAAATGATAAAATCTTTTCTAAAACAAGCACAAAGACTGATAAATACATAAGTAAAATTATAAATGCATAATATAATATGGTCAGAAAAAAGTAGTTAACTTTTTTATGAAATTTTATCTATTTTCCCTTTTTTATCAAAGTATATCCCTTGATAGAAACATCTAAAGTAAGAAAAAAACCGTATTGCTGTTCTCTGGTAATTTTATTCTTTCTAAATTATTTAAATCTATTTCAGTTGTTTATCCTTATTTTAATGGTAATTAGAGTAAACGTCTTAGAAATGTATTCATAAGATTATAAATTTAAATTTTCATTAATTAGACTATTTCTAGTATGCACTACTTAAATTTTCTTGATTCTATTTCACAATAATAAAAAAAAATTTCATTTATATTGTAATAACTAAAATTGTATACTCGTGTAAATTTTCTTTGAATCTTTATTCACCACTTCTCACTCCCTCACTCTCTTTATTTTTATTTTTACACGTTTCCCGTTGCAATCAGGGGATGTTTAGCAATTTTTTTTTCTTTTAATTTAATGAATATGAACGGCGAAAAATTTTTTAATGCAGTTTAAAGAATAGGTCTCCGTTTTTATTTGCTATTACAGTTTTGAATTTTCTTCATCTACTATGTCTTTACATGAAATATTTCACTTCAAGTGAAATAATATTACTATTATTTAATTATTTATACTTAATTACCATTAAGTTATTTATCCGTGCCCCTTTAGACTTTAGGTTTAGTTTTGGTATTTACATATTCAGAATAAGAATTATTAATAAATTAAGTAGTAGGATAAAAAAACTAAACCTGCAATCAAACAATATTTTAAATCTCAAAATATTATAATTCAATTTTTCAATATTTTTTCTCTCTCCTCACTCTCTTTATTTTTATTTTTACATGTTTACTAATTTATAGAACTGATATTAATAACTAATATGCAAAATAATATGCGCGTGTTGGTATATATATAGCATCCCCGTTGCGGTTTCGTACACGCTATGTGGTTACTTACGTTTCCTGTCGTAATCAGGGGATGTTTAGCCGGTCAGGGCTAAACACCCTTTCCGTATGGATCCCCCTGTGTTCATTTAATACAGTTATGCTTATGGAAAAAACAATGGTAAATAAAATTACACCGTAAAAAGAACGTATTTAGAAATTTTTATCAATATCTTCAGTAGTCTTTGCTGCGTAATGATTATCAGTCATTCAGGACGTGTTTTATATTTACATATAATCGTAAATAAGAGAAATATTGATCTCCAAATTTGGGAAAATAGTTTTATGATATCTCAGTATCTTTAATTTTAAATTGAAATTTCTGACTATATGTTTATTTATAATTCAGGAACGATTTAAACTTTTTTTAAATTCTGTACTTATTAAATTCTGGAAAAATTAATCCTGATAATGGGGAACACCCATTAATTTGGTTTGTTTGACTAAATTACGCTAAATATGAGAACAACTTTTTTATCAAAAAATAAAAATTTAGAAAATTAACTGAATATTATTTTTATTTTTATCTATTATGAATAATTGTTGAAATATCAGACATTTAATGTAAAACTTTATTGATTCTTTTTAACTTTAGTTACAACGAAATAATTTTTCTTTTCAAATCTGTCTATACGGGTACATATTTGAAAATTTTTGTCAGAAAATTTCCAAAAATGGTACTATATTTCTTTTCTTATCTTATTTTTAACAAAAATCTATTATTTCAATTAGTGTACATTAAATTGTTCGTCTATTTTCTCATTTTTTTTTTTTTTTAGTTTTAATTTATTAAATATGAACAGCGAATAATTTTTTAACGCAATTTAAAGAATAGGTCTCCGTTTTGATTTGCTATTGCAGTTTTGAATTTCCTTCATCTACTATGTTTTTACATGAAATATTTTACTTCAAGTGAAATAATATTACTATTAAGTTATTTATCCGTTCCCCTTTAGACTTTAGGTTTAGTTTTAGTATTTACATATTCAGAATAAGAATTATTAATAAATTAAGTAATAGGATAAAAAAACTAAACCTGCAATCAAACAATATTTTAAATCTCAAAATATTACAATTCTTTTTTTCATTTAAAAGAAACAGTATAATCGTTTCTATACTAAAATTACTCTAAATTACAAATCAAAAAGTATACGTAAAAGGGGAGGGATTTATTTTAGTAAAATAATGAAAAGAATTATCTAGTTCCTTAAAGAATCATCTTAATTCTTTTGTGTAAAGAATTATCTCAATTAATATTCTCGTATTTCTTCATACATCAAACACTATAGAGAGAACTGGTTTTAATGAAACTTGTAGAAATAAGTACACTAGAAACCAAGATAATGTCGCAGCTTAAACTTTTCAAATAGATGTCCAGTCCCTGTTAAAAAAAAAAAATAATTTTTGATATTTATTTGCACTTAAACTACTTTAGCATGAAAAATTACTTGTTTTAAAACAAATTAGTGTAGTATATTGTCTGCATCTGTGAATTTATGTATATATATTAACTTCATAAAAATTTGTATAATTATTTCAAAACTTTTTTAATTGAGCTTCTATTATCCGCCAGCTTAAATCTCTACTTTATGATTTAGTAGTACACGGTGAACCAAGCTAAAGATCTAAATGAAAGAGTAAAGTTCTTAAATTAAACAGAATAAAATTTTAAACCATATTTACAGAAACCTTTTTTGTGAACCTTTAAGCTCCCTTGCTGTTTATGAAACTGCGATTTAGCAAAAAGAAAAAAATGGAAGATTAAATTAAAATTTCTAACAATTTAAAATTATTTTATTTTGAATTAAGAATTTGTATCTATTTTTGTCTATTTTCAACGTTATAAATGTCTTAACTGTTTGTCTATTTACAATGGTTGAATTTTAACGAAAATTTCAATTGATAAAAGTCAAAACAAATTTTAATACCTTTCATTTTCCCCAGTTTTTTTAATCAGTTTCTTTTTACTTTACTTACTGGACATGGAGTTTAACGAAAGATTAACGAAATAAAATGCTAAATAGAAATCTATTTAAATGTTTATAAATTTTAATGAACGGTCCCCCCACTTCAGTAGCTTGCTGTCATGCTGACTGGGCTTCCCCAAGTGCTGGTAAGGCTGAGATGCAAGATCGGATGTTCCAAGCTTGGCAGGTTCGTTGGGATCGTTCCTTCACCGGGCGATGTACTCACCGCCTGATTCCGCAGGTGAAGTCATGGATCAGTCCTAAGTTTGGCGAGGTCTCCTATTGGCTGACCCAGTTCCTGTCTGGCCACGGCGATTTTCAGGTATATTTGAATGCACGACAGCGGGCTGATGACTCCTTTTGTTTATCCCGTTGGGAGCTCGACACTCCGGAACATGTCGTGTTTGCCTGTCGGACTTGGGAGCGCTTGCAATGTGAGTTGATTACTGGGCAACTAACGGTGGAGAGTATCGTGAACCGTAAGTTGGAGAATGAGGTAAAATTCCGTGCTATATCTGAATTTATCACACGGGTCCTTCAAAAGAAGGATATGGCTGCTGGGGCAACGAGAGAATGAGGGACAGCTTCCCTATGAGCTGCTATTCGTTTGTGCATGCACAGATGGGTAGCAGTGATGAGGCGAGGGGACTGTTTTGTCCTCTTGTAGGAAATATGGAAATATTTTACTCCTGGCGAGAATGCTCTTTTTGGGTGTTCTCGTTTGAAGTAAACAAGGCATAAAGACCAAGTCCCGGCCCCTAGGGTGTTGGAAACAGGAACAACATAGTCGGGCTTGGTAACCCTACTCTGGGAGTTAGAGGCAGGCATTAATAGTTAACATCCAACCGGCTTGTTAAAGTAAAAGGACACACTTGGATTGTGTTTTGCTTCACTGTCGAATCCGATTCGGGGGAGAGAGAAAAAAATAGGAGCTTAAAATGCTAATTTACGTTGAAAAATGAAAAAAATCCTTTAATTAAAATTTTAATTTTTTTCAAAAATGGTGGGTCATAGAATGATTCTGAGTTCATATTCGTTTTCAGCATCAAAAACCAGATTAAAATCACATATTGCATGCTAGGAAACAAAAATTATGTTTATCAGTGTAATTTTTTAATTTCTTTAACTTTATTTAAACACAGTTTTAAGGTTATTATTGCTTACGTAAATAATTTATAGATTTGTTATTAAAAGCATATAACAAAAAAAATTCAAATTTATATATATATATATATATATATATATATACACGAGTATATATATTTGTGTGTATATATTTTGTGTTTGCAACACACAAACACAAAATTTACCTCCCGTAGTTAAATATAATACTTAAAGTAATAGAAAATGTTATTTTTATGAAATTAATCTGTTCTTTTATGAAACATAGTTAGTTCCTGTAAGTATTAAGACTTAAGCGTATTAATTATAACGAATTTAAAAAAAAATGATGGAATAACTTACATAAGCGCCGATTTAAGTAGAAAAATAAATTAGATGTGATGGTATAAGTGCTGAAAAAACCTACTGGAGTATTTCTTTTAACTTTTTTAATCTGAATTACTAGAAACTCTTATTAAATTGCTACATTTAATAAGATATAAAAAGATAATCTTTGTTCAAAGAGAAATTTAGCATTTTTCTGCCTGTGTAGGTAGTCTACATAAGACCATAAAAAGATTACATTTCATATATCTGGCACCGATATCATTTGTTGTTACTCATTTCTGCGTTGAGTTTTGAAAAAAAAATTAACATAAGCATGTTCTTGTCATATCCAGAATTTATAGTTTTACTGTATTTAAAAAAATAAATTTTATAAACATAAAAAATTAACCAATTCAAATTCTAGATGATTTTAATCGAAGATATATTACTATTGTTAATAAATAAATATACGTACAGCATTCCATTTACAATTGGTTACTAGTAACATCATAGAAACAATATGGTTAAATTTATTAACTGAATAATGGTTTATTTATTAGATGTGCACAATTGTTCCAAGATGTTAAACATGAAAAGTGACTGTAAGGTAGTCTTGATCATGTAAAGTTTTAAATAATTAATTAATTTCTAGAATAGGTTCCTTTTGTTCTGTAACAAAGTAACATCTACCTAGAAAATCAAGATCTCTCTTGCATTAAACAACAGAGACACACTTCATTCATTCGGAATTAAGAAGCTAATATTACTATTATTTCATAAAATAGTACACATTATTATTATTCAGTGATTTACTAAATAATAGCAATAATACAAATAATTCACTAAGACAATTATAATAATAAAATTTCTTTAATGTAAATATGTAAACATTTAAAATGTTCTATTTAAAAAAATTTAGAATAGAGATATATTATTACAATATGTGTGTTTGTGTTTGAATGTGGGTGTATGTATGAATGCAGGCGCACGCGCGTGTGTTGTGAAGCAGGGAAGAATTTCAGTCATATTCTTCTATAAGGGTAAAATGTAGCCATATTGAAATTCTTGGAACTTAAATTACGAGGTAGATTTGATTGTTTTACATGAATTTGACCTAAAAAAACTGAATAAAACAGATCCGAATACTATATCTCTAGTAAGTTTAAAGGAAACTATCTTAAAATTAAAAAGTTGGGTTTCCAAAACTCTATTTTTTTAGGTTTTGAAGTGCAATAAATTGATTAAATTTCTAGTAAGCAAATAATTTTTCAAAAAAATGTAGAAACTTAATGGTTAGAAAACTATGTAAGTAACGTCAGCTAAACATGAGGAAGAGTTTAATAAATACAATTTTAATGCTAAATATTTATCACCTGTTTCTTGCATTCTTGAAAAACGTCTCGAATTTAAGAGTACAACCATTGATGGTTTATGTGTCATCGCCCTTATTAATTAAATGTTTGAATTGTCGTCAAGAAGTTAATAAATACTTTAATGTTTAATACTCTTTATTTATGTTTTTTTTTGGAGTGTTTATTTCTCATTTGTTTATACAGGTAACTCAGCACAATACTTCGGCTTATGAAAACAGCGTCATTATGCTAAAGTTACGTTACCATTTTTAATAAATTGTCAAACCATTTAAAAAATATTACCAATTTATTTAAAATTCAATTATAAAATTCTATTTTATGGAATAATATTTTCGTTGATGTTTGATGTTTTTTTTTAAAAATAATTCTAATTAAAAAGAAAAGTGAAAAATCCGATTTATCTATATCCTACTCAAAGTGTACATAGATAAGAGTTTAAAATAATCTTAATAGCGGCATCTGAATTGTGAATTATTTTGTAGTAGGTTTTTATATTACATTCATATTATTTCGTTTATTGCGTTTAAATATAATTACGGACTTTAAACACATCTACCTTATATCTTATAATTTGTTTTTGTGTTTACAAATTTATCTTAAATTTGTATAATGTATTTTTTTTTTGCGCCGATCAGAATAAAGATTCTTTTAATTTATGATTATTATTTTTATTTTTTGTTTTAATTGTTATTATTTTCAATAAAATTACTGACGGTTTCAGTAGACTGTTTTATACATTTCTTTGTCCTTTTATATACTTTTATTAAAGAGCATTCTGAGCTAGCCCTCCATCGATGTAACAGTTTTATGTACATAAACAAGGAACGCACGACCATCCGAATCGAGGAAGGTTCACTCTTTAGACCTAGAGACTTTAGTAATCATCTGAATCAATCGATCAGGTACTGGTATTAATATCTTAATCAAATTATATTGGCCATTACCGACTTCTCCAAATATTTGCTTTATAAATTCCTCTTAGTGTTTTTACCTTCTACGTTTTCCTCTGTTACTAATTTTTAACCCTTGTATTTTAATATACACCCTCTACCGGAATAATTTTTCTTCTTATGAACTTGTTTTCTTTATTTCTCCAATTATTCTTGAAGTATCTTCATTTTAAACTCTAACAATCCATTTAATCTTCATTATTCTTTTAAAATAAAAAATAAATAAATTTCCTTATATGTTTATTTAACATCGGATTTTTTCCTACACAAACATTTTTGTTGCACTTTCTTTGTTTCTTTTAATATCATACTTTCATTGTTACGATAGTTTTGTTTTTCTGTTCAGAAGAAAAAAAAATCAATTTTTGTTTAACAAAATCAGCATTTGAATTAGGTTATTATTTTTAATTCTCAGTTGGTTTATATTATTTTGTTGAATTATATGTTGTATTAAACAAGGTTCTGTAGTTACGAAACCAGAAGGTATATTATAATTAACATTTTTTACCGTTATTACTCAGGTTTTAAAATAAAATTGAATCTTTAGTTTGCTAGTTAGGTCAACCTACTAACCAATAATTGCTCTCCTTGGAAGCTGTTATGTGTCAACTGTCAGCTGATTGAACTAAAAACAACAATGCGTTGTTAAATTCGAGTACGAATGTTCCAATAAACATTCACATTCAGAAAAAAGGACCTTTAATATGTTCCAACAGAGATTCTAGAAAATTGTCGCGGCGCAAGCTTATAAGAGATAACATTGAAGACAATATCAGCAACTTCATTCACGAATGAGTGCCACCTCTGAAAGTGGGGGAGAATTGGAGGACGAATTCCTTCCTATGACAGGCTATCACAATTCTACGCAAACCGGAAGTATCATATGTTCGCACTATGAATGAATTGCCTCTATAAAACCAGAATCAGTTTGAACACCTTCCATTGGAGAAGAGTAGTGGACAAAGCAACCAATCAAAGGCTGTTAGACCCCCGACAATAATCCTTTACGGAATAACCTATGTATTAAAGCTGTATGATTTATTTGGGACGGTTGTAGAAAACTCTGAATACTATGTACGGATAATAACTAGTAAACAGGTCTGGATAATTTTCAAAGATGCAGATGTCTTTAAGAAAATTATTGACTTGGTCCGAAGAATAGGCCTAAAAGGGCACACCTTCATAGAAAAGAGGATGAACGAGCGTTATGAGTGGTACTCAAACTCCTACAGCATTCAATCTTAATAAATATTATAAGACAGGACATTGAGATCCATGCACAGGGTCGGGAATATTATTAACACCAGACGTCGGGTCAGACAAAAGAGCCCCTGCCAACCTTCCTTGTTATCCTTGAACCGCAGGGTAACAACAGAGAGATCTTTGACCTAATATTGTAAACTGTAGTGTCCGCTTCGAAACATTACGGTTTCCTGGGATAGCACATGTCGATAGCATGGGATAGCATATTGCTGACTATGTCAGCAATATGGGCCCAATAAAAATAATTGCATGCAGCCATACAGATGCGTAAAGCGCACCGGGCGGACATAGAACCGGAGACTGTGCCCAGAAGGATAATACTAGTCCAGCAACATCTGCACTCTGGCAATCGGATGATCCTGCAAATTATAAGGGATGTAGGAATACAAGTAGATCTAGGATTGGAAGGAGAAGCAAGGAACCACTTATGTGAAGAAAAATACTCCTCCTAGGGCATCGCAAGTGAGACCATTTGATATCAGTAAAAGTAAATTTCCTTTTTTGAATCGAGGTCGCAAAAGGACTCGAAAGATCGTTCTTCTGATCTGCATTATTTACCTATCAGCTTTTTTCCGAATCTTTCTAAGATATTTGAAAGGCTGTTCCTCAGATGATTTAGACCTATTTTAGTAGATGGGGTAATTATTTCTGACCACTAATTTGGTCTCCGGAATGCGCACTCCAGTATTGGGAAAATTAATAGAATTCTTAATGCCGTCGGTGGTTGCCGTCGAAGGTTGTTTAAAAAGGAAGGGATACTACTCAGCGTTTTTTTTTTGTTGGAACTTTTTGTGGGCTTTCAGTAAGGTTTGATAGCCTGCTTTTCAGCACAAACTTAAAATGAGCCTGCCTCAACCACATTATTTGGTATTACGGTATTTTATATGAATTATCTAGATGGATGGTTCTCATAGGTTAAATATGGTCAAGAGTTATTACGCTTGGTACGAAATCGGGGGTTCTGCAGCGTTCAATATTGAACCCGGTTTTGCATTCAATCTACACTACTGATCTTCTTAGCATGGCAAATATTACTATTGCACCCTTTGCTGATGAACGGCGATTATGGCGGTTGATATTAACTCAACAGCAGCGTCCGAGAAACTGTAATCAGGGTTAGATCTTAGTGAATGGCTAGCTAAATGGAAGGTAGGAATATTAATCCTTCAAATTCGAGTCATATGACATTTTCAATGAGGAGGGAAGTCTACTCAGGAATCTGCCTAGATGGAGTTCGCCAGAATTTAGTGGTGAAAGTTCGGGCAGCCATGTGGAGATTGCAAAGAGGTTAGGAGGCCGAGGTATTTGGGATGCGGATTCGAGCCGGGCCAGTACCAAAGTGGAACGGTATCACAATGCACCGAATTAAAATTTCGAACAGTCACCATCTTCCGCCTGCGGAGGAGGCTTCAGAGCCTTGCAATGGAAGCTTGGCAGGCGGAATGGCACACCTCGTCTTAGGGAAGATCCTTGTATAAATTTATACAGGATTTGGGGGAATGGTATGCGTCGACTTTGTTTTTAAGGGAAATGGGTGCCCAGGTGCTCACCTGCAACGCAAATTTGAACCAATAACTGTTTCGGTTCCGCCTGGAAGCTGATGAGCTGTGCGCGTCTGCGGAGACGTCCAGTCAAACGAATTTCTGATATTTGATTTGATATTTGTCGCACAGTGTGGGAGTTCCTTGATGCGGTTGCTTTGTTCAACCGGAATCAGTAATTTACTTAAGGAAAAACTCTTACCGCATTGCTAGGGGAAGCTAACCCTGAGTATGGCTAACCACCAGCAAGTTACGGCTCCAAGCGCTGTAAAATGCAGCGCAGTCAGTCAGTAGCAGTCAGTGCCCTAGTACTTGCTGGTATTCAGTGACCTAGGCGTGGCAGCGAAGTTCTGTCTAAACGAAATAAATTTTAATTTATTGATGTCATATATCTTTTAGTAGTTGACGGGATGACCGTACCCATTTTAGTAATATATGACAATTGAGCGGTGGGATACGCAAGCCGGTGGTGCATGGCACCGCGCTTAGTCCGCTCACGCTGATAGCTAAGCTCAAGGATCTATTTACGATACTGGTCGCTAAACTGTTTCGAGGCTCAGTTGCCGTTTGTAGCACGGAAATTCGGTTTTATGCTTTGGTGGCGGGAGAAATGTCGGACAATACAACCAAAAATTTCCTGCCAGAATGCTATAAGAGAGGATACCCTCATACAACAAAGCAATTGAAATCATTCACAAATTCTTGTAATTTCTTGGTTTTTTTTTCAGTTAAATGATGTAAAAATGTATCAAGATTTTAAAAATGCTCTTAGCAGTTTTTTATTCCATTAAAAAAAATTTACAAATTTTTCTTATATTTTTTAAATATTTTACATTGCGTAGCCCCCATACTAAAAAATATTAAGAGAAAACCATAAAATACTTTAAATTAGTTTAGCAATGTTGTCCAAAAACAAATTAGTATTACATTCCAAGAGTGCATAATAAAATAAATATTTTTTAAACAAAAGCTTAGGTATATTGATGAATACAATTAATATAGATAAATCAATTACATGTGAAATTTACGCCAAATATTGTACTGAGAGTGGCTCAGAAAAAAAAAAAACACTAAGTTAAACAAGAGTAATGGTTGTCAATTAAACATGTAAGATGAATGTTTCATACACTCATATTTCTGAAAAAAAAAAGAAAAAACTAAAAAAACTATCAGTTTGCATGTTATTCATTCTAATAAATATTGATGTACCAAAAACTACAATTACTAAATTTTTTTTACTCTGATTATTTTTTTTTTCCAATGAATACGAAGGAGTTTAGTCAAACAGTGTAAATAATTGTAAAATATTAGTAAATTTTAAACAAATTGAGATGTGAGTAAATAAAAGTTAGGAAATGGATTTCTTCTGAATCAAACACAGTTGGAAGTGGATCGAACAAATGTACCTTAGTAGGCCTACACATTACTGTAATCATTTCTAAAAAATTTTTTTTTTACTTTTGTTAAGTTAGGTGGTACTTTCAAATTGCTAAAAAGTAAGCTCATCTACCCTATGTGGGGCTTATTGTCCCTCATAGCGTAGATGAGCTATGAGGGAAAAAAAAAATCGCTATGAGGGGTTATTCATCTCTCAGTTTTTGTTTGTTTGTTTATTTTCAATAATATTTGCTCTAACCACTTTATATGTGTACTTACACACAAACATATCGAACAGTTACTTAAAATTAAAAAAAACATTGTAGTAGTATTGAAAAATTGAGTCATTTTTGCTCAGCGGTTTCTGCAAATACACCGAGACGGAATGACTGCCCTCTCAAGGCAGTCGATCTTTTAATTATTTTTTTTCTTTTCATCGCTCTAGCCTTTATCTACATTTTTTAAAATATTTCATAAGCTATTTTCATTTTATTTTCGAATTGAATTTCTCTTCTGCCAAATAATAAATATCATTCAGTCATTACAAGAGTCCTTTAGAAACCTTGTACTTGTTTCCACTTGTTAATTTTATCTTTTCTTTTTGAAAGGGAAAATAATTTATATGTATATAAATTTCATCCGGTTAATGAAAAATTGTCAATAGGTAATTTACTGTTTCCTTAATGAGTAATGATGGCCAGTCTCCCGAGTGATCGTGAACACGTACCTGCTACGTCGTTTTTTTCTTTTACAATATATTTCTAAAAACCAAAAAAAAATAAAGGTTAAGTAAATTCTTAATTCTCTCTTCCAAATTTTGTATGTTTTGCTTCTTTTATGCAGATAGGCTTTTACTATTCCATTTTAATCATACCGGGATATGTATCTTGTTTTGGTTTAAACAAACAGGGTGTTGCTATCTGTGGAACCACAGATAAGAGCATGTAGTCAGCATATAGATAGCAGCAGATACCAGGATATAGTTGCAGACTATATTCTGGCCAATTGATGGACATTAAGTTTAATAATGTGTATCGGATAAACACATTTTTGTAATCTCTCTGTAAATACAAAAAAACAGCTGAAACTTATTATTTTTTTCTTAGTTTGTTGCTACACCCGAACTTATTCTTCAATTCTTTTATCAAATTGGACATCCCATACTAATGTTTTAAAATGTATGAAATAAAATAAATTTCTTAGATATTTTAAGTAAAAATCTTCTTTATTTTGTTGATATTAGTAATATTTCAACTTTCAAAATACTTTTATTTTCTGAAAATTATTTTTTAACTAAAATTTCAGTCTTTAGCACGATAGCATTTGCAATTTGGGTTTCAATTCAGTTGTGGAAAAATTATTTTTAGTTTTTACTAAGTGAAATTTGTTTCAACTTTATAGGTATAAATCACTGCAAAAAGGTTTTGTGAGTTACAGGTTAACCTATTATAAATTAATAAATGATTAATTGGAAAAAAACGCCAAACTTGGAATAGTATCCGATTTTCAAAATGCTTTTTGGTTGAATATTAAGTTTTTATTTTTATTTTTTATTTAAAGTCTTCAAAATAATACTTTTTTAATAAAAATAAAATACGTCAAGTTAAAAGTTTTATTACAATAACAGATTTTGTATTAATACGAGTATATGAATTTATACGATAGATAAAAATTTTATGATGTATTTAAGCCGGAGTTGCATAAATAAAAATTTTATGACGTATTACGACAGAGATGCATAAAGGACTCGTTAGAACGAATAACACAATATTCCATTGCAAATAAAATATCAAGCCCATTTGATGTCTATTCCTTGTAGTCGAATTGAAGTTTAGTTTTCAGTGTTGTTGATAAATTGTACGAGCGTTTTTATTACCAAACTCTTAGTTGTTTTTGAGAAAATATCTGTGTATAAGAATAACAACCTAGTTGAAATATAAATTGGAAGTAAACTGTCAGCCTATAGGTTAGATAAAGATCTTCTAACCGAAGAAATCCTAGCTTCTATTCTTCTAACTTGTAACCGAAGAAATGTTTGTTAAATCAGTTATTTGAAATCTTATTCTTATATAAATTATTTTTAACTGTAATCAAAGTTCGTACCGATGTCCTTATAAATTAATAAAATGAATAGTTTTAAATTAGTACTATGTAATAAAATAAAACTGCATAGACAATCGTATATAGAGAAAGATTTAACGATGAGATCTATTTATATTCGTGTTAGCAACTAATAACTTTACATCGACTGTTATAGAGGAGATCCGATGAAGCCGGTTGCATACTGAGTAGGGCGAGCGCTTACAACAAACATTGTATTAATCTAATCTATAATAAGTTTTACGAATCTTTTGTCTAGATGATATACTGTCATGAGGAAATGTTATTAAAAACATTTTGTTCAAAAAAGTGACAAATTATCTATAGCTTTCATACTTACGGTACGTTTGCTGGCGATCCTTGTTTTTACAAACTTGTATGGTGAGCACCTAATCACTGTTTAAAATATTTTTATTACTGGGTAGTTACTGTACCTTTCTGTCGAGTAGACTATGTTGAAGGGCGGGTGACCGAAAGTATTACAATGAATCCGTCCACCATCGTCAAAATTGATAAACTATGATATTATTCATTTTGTAAGAAACTGTTCAAAATTGTTAAAACTCTTGCTACCATGAAGGATGGAAATGTTAATTTTTCATATACCAAATACCACTGTCATATTAAGAAAATGATAATTCAATGAGGGACACACATAAACATATAGACCACATTTCAATATCAATTATTCATGTTTTGCACAATTGTTTCATTAAAGTTATAAAATTACACGTACAAAAAAACAAAAAACAAAAATAAAGGTAAAAAGCATTGTTTTCCTTATCTTAAATAAAATATAAAAGACTTATTTTTATATAAACGAGCTCCAATCAAAATAAAACGTTTTAATGAATGAATTGTGCTTCATTTTTTCTCATCTATTTTACTATTGTTATCCTTTGTAAAACTGTAACTTAAAAAATTTTAACAGCTTAAATTCAATGTTTTCATCCCTTAGTAGGTATAAAAGCTATGAAACTGATATAAATAGAAGAGCTTATTTAAATAACATTGTCGAGTACCTCAAAAACTATTAATTTTTATGTCACTAATACTTTTGCGGAAACCTGATATAATATTATTCCTAAAATAAGGGTTTTCCCTGGGCGCTCAATGATTGTCGTTATCAGCGCCTGGGCACGATATCTATATTTTAAATAAATAAGATTTAAAGATTAACACATTATTAATTCGATGAGCTCTGGTGGCTAGAGGAGCAGTAGATCTTGGCTGTTCCACATGTCGATTAACATGCTAGTTGGAGAATATTGCATCAAAAGTATTTTTTTTTGGTGAACCACTCGAGCATGTTATCACTTTATTTATCATGAAATGTGAGATCCTTTGAAGGGTGCTTCCTTCCTGACTTTTTTAAGAACAACAAATCTTATATTTGTATACTTATATTTGTAGGGGATACTTCACCAATTAAGCTGTTCTCTTCAATAGAGTTTTATTCTCGTCAGTAAGGTCTTTTCACATGACTTCATGTGGTGGTTTTTCAGATGGATCACTAACCATCACGGGTTTTGTTGGGACAAGAAATTTTGGTCCCACGAGTACTTTTCTTTCTTTTTCCTGTTTAGTCTCCAGTAACTACGGTTTAGATAATACTTCAGAGGATGAATGAGGATGATATGTATGAGTGTGAATGAAGTGTAGTCTTGTACATTCTCAGTTCGACAATACCTGAGATGTGTGGTTAATTGAAACCCAACCACCAAAGAACACCGGTATCCACGATCTAGTATTCAAATCCGTGTAAAAACAACTGGCTTTACTAGGACTTGAACGCTGGAACTTCCAAATCAGCTGATTTGGGAAGACGCGTTCACCACTAGACCAACCCGGTGGCTTGGTCCCACGATTACTGGAGAAATATAAGACCACCTCTGCAGAGCCCATGCGTACAGAGGGTAGAGCTACATACTCGTACAACTGGGTTCACCAAGGTGCCAGAGACCTCGCACGTACAGCTATCCACCCATTGGCACGAAAGTTTCCACGTTGGGTTACAGTTGCATTTTATAAGGTGTCACAACACCACCGAGTGTAAGTGTTAGAAGAAATAGTGTAGGATGTTATTGTGTAATTGTGTACGGGTATATGTTGTAATTTGTTTAGTGTTGTTGTAGTGTATGTTTAAAGTGTTCAGCAGGCCGAGGTTTAATAGGAAGAAAAGCTGCGTAGGCTTGGGCCGTGGGAATGCCAACTCCCAAAGTCTTAGTAAGATTCAAATTAAGACTCTCTGTTTGGGTCCTAAAATAACAACAAGAATTAGAAAAACAGATAGGTATGATACGTTTTGATGTATATGTATATACATAAATAAGTAAGGTAGTACATAAGTTTACTACCTACTTATGGTACATTAGCCTAACTTATGGTTCATTAGTTACTAATAAATAAAGATGAAAAATACACAAGGAAGCAGCGACAACATGTACAACTTAAGTACAGCCTAAGTACAACCTAATTTTTTTAGACTTAATTTTTGTACACTTTTACTGACTTATGTGAGTTAAGAACATCTTAATTTTTACACTTCAGTAGTACCGAAGACACAAAATTAATGTCTATTAGGGATATATTTCTTCTAAGAGTCATCTATAAGTACATACAATTTTTTAATCTGAAGTCAAAGAAAAAATATTAAATAATCTTTTCCATGAAAATATTTTGGTTTTATGGTTAAAGAAGGATAGTTCAACATGATCTTAGGAAAGTTAATTCAATGCTTTTCAATAATTAACGAATAAAGAATTAAGTATATGAAATTAACACGACCATTCAAGCTATTTTGTGTAGCAGTGGGTAATGGAGTATTAACGCTTTTTCCTTCTTATTAAAAGTTTCTGTAACTCTGTTCTATTTCAGTTATATAGTGTTGCCGTTGTTTATTACTCAAGTGATAGCGATAACCAATAAAAAAATAAATATTGTTTTTAATTTTAGTTGAAAATATAGCAACATCGTTTTGAAATTTATTTATTTTTTGTTTTAAAAGATCACTAACAAGAAAGTACTACTTTACTAAGTTAATATGTTTTCTACTTTTCTTATATGTTCTCATTCTTTTATGTCGAAAAGAGGAGTGTGAAACAGGTAATATTGGCACTATTTTATCGTTATCCTTTTGTCTGTTGTATTAAATTTGATTTATATCAACCAGACAGTGACACAACAATAATCTTTGGATTTTATCCAGTATTTAAAGGAATTTGTAGTTTATTTAAACTTTTTTTTATTCAGGATTTTATAAATTAATTTACAAGATTTTTTTAAATGGTATTGATAATTATCCATCCTAGCAAATAACTGGTTGTTAATTGTATAGCCTGTTATATAAAGCAATATACTGATGATATGTCAAGGATTTAAATATATACTCGTATATATACTGCAGTCTTTCTTTGTCTTCAAAGATAGATTTTGATCTTTTTAAGGGTTGGATAAAACGAAATATTAAAAAAAAAAAGATTTATTTGGTAATTTAAATATTATTTTAGCTTATATACCTTCAAAAATACTTCATACAGTTAGTGAACTGATCTCAATATTTTATTTTCTGTTTGTAATCTTGGTGGAATTCTGTTGGTGTGAAAGAGTATGATCCCGTAGCAAATTGTCTTTGTTCTCCAGTTATTTTAAAACATTTCAAATTAATTATAATTTTGTAAAAACAAAAGAAAATAGTAGTAATAAAAAAAACTTCATGAGCAAATTTTAGAAAGTAGGTTTAAGAACAATAATTGCAGGTATTTTGACCAACACTTACTTACTGATGGGGGTGGCACATCATGAAGTTACTGATTTATGGGTGAAGCACTCATGAATTACTGACACATGTCCCTGATTGCATATTTCTTCTTCTCTCTTATATTACATTATTGTTAAACAAAATTTTTTGTTGTCTACTGTGCTTGAAAATTTCTGAACAACAGGAAAATAAAGAGAATCAACCTTTATGTTACTCAGTTACTAGTTATTAAACTGATAATTCTGCAGTTAAAGTTTTTTTAAATATAAGAAACGAAGTACGGTCACCTCCTAGTGATGCTTGTCGATACTTTTTTACTCGTACAAGGATGGGTAGTCAGTTATAACTAATATTTTTAAGATAGTGTTACTGTTTTGAAAGCTGCATTCTTCAGAACACTCAAGAGTTTTGGTCTGTACTGCCAAAACTACTGCTCTGAAGAAATTACAATACAATGATATTTTTTATAAACTGAATAATCTTTCATTTTTATTTGTAATTATTATTCTCACTAGCGTGAGTTTAATGAACTCAGAGGGGTCCTGGCTAGACAAGAAAGTTGAATGAAGTGAGCCCTGACCTGTTAAATATCACCTGACCGCGAAGGAAAACGCTAGTAACCATATAGTGCGGTTGAAGCCGAGACGCAGATGCTAATATATTTATATATAAGCAGGTAATTCATGAAGAATGTAATTAACTTCCTACTACTGAAAATAAAGAAAAAAATCATATAAACCTAAGTTTGGAAACGCTTCGTTAGTGAGTGTCGGCTAGCGAAGATTTCGCCCTGACTTCTGCGCCTACGATAAAATTGAAACTAACCGTAATTCTTGGGAACCAAATGAAGGGGTAAATTTATTGATTTTTATGTGCAATCTGATCTGTAAAACTGAAAAAAGATAAGTCCCAGAACTTTTAGTACTTTTTGAGAAATTTGGGGTAAAACAAAAGATTGGAATCGAAAAATACATTAATTTATTTTTGTGTAAGATAATTTTGTTAAACTGATAATAAAAATGTCATTTTTAAACAAAACTTGTAGAGAATTTGATTTTGATTAAAATGGTACGAATAAAGTCCACTTATATAAAAAAATAAAGTGCACTTACGTACTTAGGAAAATAGTTATCTTGTATGTTACGCCAAAAATCAGTTCAAACATTCATAACTGATAGCGGTCAAATAGACAGCAAAATAGAAAATATAAGTTAACAAACAACACGGGCTAATTATGTTTCAAATTTATACAAAATAGAAAATTTATTGTGCACAATACAAAAACAAAACTTCAGTTATATAAACAGCGGAAAACGTTTAACGCGAAGGGAAGAAATTACTGTTACCAGTTATTCTTTTGTGTTGAAAAAAAATCCTCATATAAATTGTTGGTTTTGTATTAAATGGAATATGAATGAAAATAGGTTGTTTCTCATTATGTGTTGTGTGCAGTACTTTACCCATCCTAAAATTTTTGAACTTCAAACTATTTCATTTGAACTTTAGCTTTTTCTTTTGTAATCATTATGTATGAGGAATTTTTGATGTTCTGTTTAAAAAAAATTGATATTTTCATGTGCAATCGCTCATACTTTTTTCTGTATCTTTGTCATATTTTATATATTACCCACCTTATAGAATAGTTAACATATATTCAAAATTTCGGATGCTGTACTGACCAAATTGTTGCTCTGAAGAAATTACAAAAGACTTACATTTTTTTATAAATTGAACAGGCTTTAAAATTTTTGTTTATCATTATTATTCTCACAAGCAAGAGTTTAATGAACACTGGCGCGTCAAAGAGACAGAGCTCCTGACCGACTAGTTAACTTATAATTAATAATCTGTTAATGTTCAATCTGCCATCAAAAATGTTCTGAAATGTCAATATGTAAACTGGATGTATGTATCATCAATTTTGTAAAAAAAAAAAAAAATACAATTTTTTATATTTACAATTGTACATTAATGTAAGGAATGTAAAAGAATGATTTCTTTTTTTTTACACTTATTTACTTTTGTTTTATGATCAAGCTGAAGACAACAAAAATAGTATTGTATTAAGTATTTTTTTACTAAATACTGCTACAATATGTATATCTAATTGTTTTTAAACGACTATTTAAAAAGACAAATGCATTTATAAGATAGTTTTGATGATATCAATAGTATCAGAATTACCTATTTTTCTTCTCTCAGTATTTGAAAACTCATGTATTTAATGAATTAACAATCCTCATAATTCAGTAATTGGAACATTGAACACAACTAAAAATTACCCGAATTGTATGGATATGCTGTAAAAGAGTAACAAGGGACAAGGGAACACAGCAGATTTACATTTACAATTAAATTTGTTACAAATGCCTGTAACAAAATTGTTGTTACCTAAAGAATTATAATATTTATGAAAAAGATTTTATCAATGTAGTTGATGAAGTGTTATTATAAATAAATTTTTTTCTCGTATTTTGCAAACTTTTCAAAATTATCTGATTCACTGAAACATTATGTGTTAATAACTACAATAAAAATAACAAAATTAATAGATTTTGAAAAATTTATTGAAACAGATGGTTTAGATTTACTACAAATAGTTTTACACAGGATTTAAAAATATACATTCATTCTCATTAGTTTACATTTTTGCAAAAACATTTAAATAATTAATATCCAAAAACACAAAAGAAGTTCAGGATTATTTAAAAATATAGATTTTCTGAATTATTCAACCTTTTTTTTGTATATATATTTTCAAATTTTAATATTATTAGGTGCTTGAATTTTTAGTTTCTTCCATTTAACATAGTAAACGTAGGAAAAACAAAAAATTCTTGCAAGTTGGGAGAGCAGAAAAAATAAAATAACTTTTTTTTTGTAATTGACTAACCAATTTTTTTTTAAATAAAAAAAGTTTTTCAGGTGAACTAAAAATCGAAAGATTTCCAAAGGCTTTGATTTTTCCCGTGTTTAATAGAAACAAAATCGTAAATTAGTCGTTAAAAAAACTTATATCTGCAAAATTCTAGGCCTGAAGTCATATGAATGGATCTTTGGAAAGATTGCACGTATTTTATGGATATTACATTCCATAAAAATATCTTAGGCAATCTTTTCTGAAATATGAAAATAAATTTTTATTTAGATTATGTACACACAGGTATAATAAGATTTTCAGATATTTCTTAGTAAAGAGATGAACCAATTTTAATCAAGGTATGTTTGTTTCAGTTATTTTAAGATTCAATGAAAACGGCTATTATTCTATAATAACTGTCTTAAAAAATATTCTGCACTTTCATAGGTTCTTAAATAAAACTAAATTGTAGCTGGATAAATTTAACATGAAGGGGAACGTTAAAAAAATAATCACTATGATATAAATTAAGATATCTTACATCTGAAACACCAGTTTGTATTCATCGAAATATTAGCATACTTGACGAATTCAACTGAATTTCTATTCAATTCATGGAGTTCCATGAAATTGCCTCCATCATGGGAATGGTTATATATATATATATATATATATATATATATATATGAGATGAAATATTTAAAAAACCTTTTTTTAGTTTCAGCGCCTTAGAAAAAAATTAAATTTTATCGGGGAGGATACAACTATACTCGGATTAGACCGTTTACTTGAGGCCATTAGAAAATCCACATAATATAGGACATTAATTTTCCTGATGGTAAAATATTTAGCTCTGATCAGCCCCTAAAGGAACAAGTGCAACTGAATCAGATATGTAACGAATAAGGAAAATAAAAGGACTGCATGGTGAACTAGAAATTTTTAAGGTTCCGTTATGATTTTGGCCATCCAGAACAAGTCTATATCGATCACTGTAGGGATGTTTGCCGTTAAAAAGTTTGACGATAGCTTGCTGGAAATTCATAAGGTGATGATTGAATCAGCAGTATCATTGATAAATAACCGGGTTTTGAGACTATGATCACTAGTAGCTTTTACATCTTAATGAAAAAAAATATTCTCTCTCAGTTTAAACTTATTCGGTGGGTAAGTTACATATTACAGTAAGCAAAACTTATAATATTTCTCGATAAGAAAAAAAAACATGTATTTTTAAGAAGCGATAATAGCGTGTGTTATTTTGTTAATCTTGAAGGGTTCAATACCAAACTTTTCGAATCCGGATCAGGCGAGGCATGTTTCTTTATTTACTAAATATTCAGATTATATTCCTAAGCCCAGATTTTAACATTATTTGGTAAATTAATCTCATATATAATTATGATAATAAATAAGTAAAATATTTCAATTTTTAAAAGTATTTATAATATTGTTGTATATTACTTACATGATCAATTAACGGGGCTGCTTTTTGATCATTATAAAGTACATGATCGTTAACGATTAACAAAGTGTGAGGAAACAAGTAATAATAATAATAAAATGTAACACCACCTGCTACATCAATATTATTAATTAAGCGATGAATATTTCAATCAAAGTTAAGTTTTTTTAATTATGGATATCTGTAGCTAATTTTAAAACAAACCACTTTTTATTTATCAATGTAAATAAAGAAAAAATAGTTAGAATAATTTATAAAAATCTGGTGTGGACATCACTTTCTTGTACGCCTATTAAATTACATGTATACACTTTTTTTAAAATGAAAAGTACATAACATTCTATTTCATTAATAACTTCTGATAATTTTTGATATTTTCTTATTAATTTCGTATTTATCATAATTTTTTTTTTTTTACAATCAGAGGTTAATAATTATTAATAAATCTATATATTTAAATTAAAAAAAAAAATTGATGTGGACACCACATGCTTATTATAATAATGCTTATTATAATATATATATTAATAATGCTTATTACAATAAGCATTCCTTGCATGCTTATTAAATTACATATACTCATCTTTTTAAAATGAAAAGTACATCAAATTTTATTTCATTTCGAGTTTTTTTAGGTTTTTCTATTTCTGTATTTAGTGGTTAAGTTGTAGTTTTTTTTATTTTAATTAAAACAGTGGTCAGTATGTTTAATTATTATTTGAATTTCTAGATATATATATATCTGGAAATTCAAATGATATAGTTGAAATTCAAATAATATAGAATTCACATAAATCATAAATATACTGACTACTGTGTCAATTAATCTGAAACAACAATAAAACAATTACCAAACATGGTAACTTTTTTTTTTGGAGGTGGAACTGCATTTACGCACGTAGTGTCGGACTCCTACTGATGGTCTTATCCGACTGCCACCAGCAGACTATCGACTTAAACCACCCCCGTCTTGAGTAATCCTACGCACCCTGGAACCACCATTAGGCATAACGTCAGGGTACGCAGGCACCAGACCAGTCACTCTAGCTTCAACGAGAGTTCGAACCAACAACATACCACAACGACTTAACATTGCAACACTAACCTACTATATTACTATAATAACTATATTATATATTAGTACTAGAACTGCGACAAAATTCTTTTTTTCAATTAGTGTTATGACTACACAGGTGCGAATTTCTCTACTTCGCTACGGATACAAACATAGACACGATCACACTTAAACACGCTATAAAAAATTCCAAAAATGCAACACGATAAACGACCCGACATAATACGGTAACGAATAACACAATAATAACATGAATTACAACGGCAAGTCCGAAGAAATTACACTACAAGAATTTAAAAACACACAAATTACACTACAGATTAAAAAACTATTCTTACAATACAAAATACACACGACATAACAATACGACGCCGTTTTTTTGTTTTTGCCTTTATTAAACGTAGACTTGTTATCGCCTAAACATAATAAAATCAGAGAAAAACAATGTGATAGACAACCCGACGCAAATTACATTACGAATCTAACTACTACACGAATATCATACGAATTCCGGTTCTCGTTCTCCACCTTCCTGGACATGGAAAACGTTATAAACCTGACCACGGTCGCCCAGGACTCCTTGCTTCGGAGCATGATCTCAGCTATGTTGTCCGGGGAGATAGAATTTATATCTTCTTTATTTTTAAGTTTTATTTTCAAGAATTCTATGTTACATCAAAAAGAAATTAAAACTTAAAAATAAAGAAGACATAAATTCTAACAATCACAAAATTTGAACACATATTAATAATATTGCCACCAACTGGAATTATGTAAATCTAAATTGTAATGCAACTATATAATGTTCGTAAATGTTGTTGCCAACTGTTATAACTCACTGTGTCTTTAAAGTATCGTTTCCAAAAACGACAAAAAAAATTTCTATACTAATCAAATCCCACATCATCAGATGTGGGATTTCACGAAAGAAGACTTTTGTATTTATTGGAATTTTTCGGTTACTGTGTTTGGTAATAATTTTATCGTTGTTTGTTTATGTATAGGCTACATACCAAAAAAAACAAAAAAATATATATATGTAATTAAATTCTTTTCACTTTCAATGGTCTTCAAAAATAACAAAAAAATTAGTCTGTATACCGATTTATTTTTATTCCAAATAAAAAATCGCTTAGAAACAACTATACTGCTTTAAATAAAATTTGTTGGCAGCTGAACGAAATTCTTCAGTAAGGGATGGACGAGTAACTTCTACGTCTTCGTTTCACTCAAGGAGAAATATAAGTAATAAATATGATCAGTCTCTAAAGGTACCTATAACCCTTCATTTTATACTATGTTGACCTACCTAATTTATCTTCTCTATATACCATTTTATTTCAAAATATTCGATATTTTATTTAGCTTGCTTTCTTTTTGTTCGTGTACGTTCACATAAAGAACTACATTATTATTTTTAACATAAATATTTTAGAAAACGTTTTTAAATTTAAAATATTTCCATTTTTAATGTATACTCACTACAATTTTACTTATTGCTTTGGTTATCTTTGTAATTTTATTTCGTAGGGAAACTCGAATCTTGAAAAAATATTATTTAATATATTATGCTGTAGATAACCTCGTTTTTGTTTAATATTTTTATATTAGAGTATCTTTATATATAGTTTTCTTTAATATATGTTTTCCTGAATATCTGTGAAGTTCAGAGGAAGGAAAATATAAGATCAATCCTTTTTGCACTAAAAGGTAAATTCTTGGTCAAGGGAGGATATCATATTAATTATCCTGTTTAATTCACAGTATTAAACGTATTATATTAAAAACTACAGTACATTACAGAAACTACAGATTACATTAAAAAATTACGGTATTTTTGTGAATATAACGGATTATTTTTAGTAATTTACATGTAGTGAACAGTGTAGGGTTTAGTGGTGTTTCCTCATCACCATTCTTTCTGTTATATTACATTAGCTTACTGTAATTTTTTTTTGTTTAAAGCTTAATTTTACTTCACCAATGATAGTGTAACAATAATTTTTTTTATATTACTCCTAGTTTTTGCCAAAGTAACAATATCATTTGCAAATCTTACTATTCTTTACTGTTACTCCAGTTCTGAGTTGTTACTCCATTTTAAACCTTTTGTTTTAATTACTTTGTTGTTATTTCATACATCAATTAAAAACAATGCGAAGAATTAAAACCAGTTTTGTTATCTGTCATTAAACATTGCCATTTCCTCATTTTATAGTCATAATAAGTAACCTGCTTCTTTTATAATCAAACCATAAGCTGCATTAATGACACATATACACGTGGCTTATGTTTTCCTTCAGCATTCTAAAATTAATATGACGAGTAGAAAAATTTTCCTTTCCTTTTCTTCAGTCCTATTGATTTAGTATTCCTTTTACGATGGGTACTAAACCTCTTAAAGTTATTATTTTTATTTGTATTTTTTTAAAAATCATTAAGTGTTAATATTATAAGTTCTGTGACTGTCTCTTTTATATTACGTTACTTTTTTTGGTATGGTAAATAAATATTTTATACTGCAATCTTTAGGCCCATTTACAGTTAAAAAAAAATTAATACTATTATGCATTAATAATTTTTTAAAGGAGCAAATTTAAAATTCAGTAGACTATATTTTATTTTAAATGAAAACCTACTCTTAAAAAAATACACTTGAATTATTAAGCTGTAGTTATAAAATGTTTTTAAACATTTAATGCAACAAAATTACAAGAAATATAATAAATAAAGTAATTACTTAATTAATTAAAATAATTGTTTAAAACTAAATGAGAGAAAATGAAAAACTCCATTAAGAGAAGTGATTTATTACCTTGCGGCTACAGCAAAGTATTAGACTTTAAAATGCTGGTTTGTTAAAGGGTAATTGTAGAAAATGAGAATTCAAGCGGTTTTCTAATTTTTTTTTTAAATAACGTTACAGAGAATGTAGAATAGTACATAAAGATACATAGTAAAAAAAAAAGAAAAAAAACAACTTATATTTTTAAAAGATAATCTAACCTTAGAAAAAGCAATTTGTTTTAATAAGAAAAGGGAAATTATATTTTATTACTATTTTTTTAATGTAACATCTAATATTATGAAAAAAAATTGTAAGCTTCCTGAAATTTAAGACTGAATTTCGGTAATAAGTTGTTCACTTCAATCAGTGCAGTATCAACTGGAATAAGTTCTTTCCAAATTAGAACCTATAAATAAAGTAAATAATGAAGTTACAGAATGTTCGAAAACATTCTGTTCATTGAGTTATATAATAGGAAATAAGTCGGTATTAAAATCCCCGTAATGAAAAAGACAACGTTACCTTACTTTCTAGGGTTAAAAAAAATTATTTAACATAAATAAGAGCAAAAATTGGAAATTATTTTATTGTATTTTCACGCAGATGTACATATTTAACGCAAATCTATTAAAAATTAGAGTACGTATTATAAAGGGGAAATATTTTCATGCGTTTCCACAATACTATATACTAAGAAAATAATTAAACAAAATCACCCAAAAATTTAACATTTTAATTAAATAAAAAAAGTTATTTTTGATTGACTCAAGATATAAAATTCCTTAAGTGTATTTTCGTTGATGTTCATATAGAGAATAATATTTTTTTTTTTTTTTTTGGCATTTCTCTCGCCACCACCCAATTTCCATCCCCAACACCACCCCATTATATATAGGCTACATACAAAAAAAAAAAATATATATATATATTTTCACCCTAAAGCATAAGTCCGAATATGTCTGTGCCACAAACGGCAACTAGCCTCTAACAGTTTAGCGACCAGTATCCAAATAGCTCGTAGAGCTTACCTAACAGCATGAGCAGACTAAGCGCGGTGCCATACACTACCGGCTTACGTGTCCCAACCGCTCACTTGTCATATATTTGCTAAAATGGGTAGGCTCACCCCGTCAACTACTAAAAATATATATGACATCCATAAATTAAAATTTATTTCAACTAGACAGAAATTCGCTGACACACTTAGTTCGCTGAATGCCAGCAAGTACCTGTCCACTATATTAAAGGGCTTGGAGCCTCAATTGGTTGGTGGTCAGCCATATATATCACTTGGCTAACTTCACACAGCAGTGCGGTAGGACTTCTTTCCCTTAGGTAAACTAGTGATGTAGGTTGAACAAATCAACCGCATCAAGGAACTCCCATACGGTCCGACAATGCGGCTCTCGCTACATTGACTCGCCACTTGTGAGTGGCCAATTTTCCCCTTGACCTCTAAGTTCCAGGGTGGCCCGGTCTCTGCCTCCCAGAAGAGCAGGGCAGTCAAATATCACGTGTTCATTTGACTGGACCTCCCCGCAGACGCACACCTCATTTGCTGCCAGGCGGAATCGAAACAGATATTGGCTCAAGCTAACGTGGTTGGTGAGCACCTGGGCGCCCGTTGCTCTTAAAAATAAGCTCGAGATATACTATCCCCCTAGATACTGTATAAACGTATACAAGAATCTTATCTTAATCTTGGTGTCCCACTCTAGCTTTCATTCTTCCATCGCGAGGCTCTGAAGTCTCTTCCACAGGCAGGAGATGGGCAACTGAACGAAATTTAAATCCGATGCATTGTGATCACCGTTCCTCTCTGGTACTGGCCCGGCTGGAAACAGTATCCCAAATACCTCGGCCTCCTGCGTCTTCACAATCTCCACATGGCTGCCCAAACTTTCACCACTAAATCAATTGGGAGAGCCTTTCCCAATACTGTGGTAGTCTCGGAGTAGGTTGCGCCTACTCCGAGGCGCCCAAACGGGCGGCGCGTATGAGATCATGCTTTCGAAGACACCTCGGTACACCGTGTACATTTGACGGCCCGACAACCCATAGTCTTTCCGAGCAATCCTCCTAGGTTTGTGCATCACTGAGACAGCGTCCGCCGCTACTTACCTAATGTGGTTGCTAAACATCACCTTTCTTCAAACAAAACACCTAGGTACTTATGAACTCTAACTCGGCTGATTACACAGCCTTTATATTTAATATGGTGGTTGCGACTGTACGATAGTTTGTCTGCACCCTTGAGAAGCATAAACTTCGTCTTGGGCACAGAAATCCTTAAACGTTACATGTCCATCCAGCCCTCTGCGGTTGACAAGGCCGCCTGCGCCCGGTCTTCTAGCCGTGGTCTTGAATTATCACGAACTAAAAGGAGACAGTCATTGGCAAAAGCCTGGGCCGTGACCCCTTCTGGAAATTTCAATCCCAGAATTCGTTAAATACTAGGTTCCACAGCAGGGGGCCGAGAACGGAACCCTGCGGGCTTCGCATGATAAGAAATTTTCCCGAAATAGGTGTGCATTTTTAAACAAAAACGTACGGTTAGACAAATAGTCACGTAACACGGCCTGCAGGGCTACGGGAACATTTTGGCGTTCCAACTCATAGAAGACAGAACGCCAACACAAGAAAGGAAATTCTGCCTCTATGTCTGTAAAAATTGCTAAAACATATTTACAGTCGGCGCTTTTCACCTTGGCAAGATCATTTAAGATGCAATTCTCGGTACCAACCTCTTTCGTGAAGCCATACTGGCCTCGATTTAGAAAACATTTCACTTCAATGCTTTCCCAGAGGCGTTCCACAACCAGTCTTTCAAAGAACTTTCCGATTACCGGCAAGAGGCGGATGTTCAATAACTGCCGACCTCATTAGGACCCTTTCCTGGTTTTAAGAGAATCCTCACCAAAGCCATTTTCCAACAAGTCGAAAAGCAGCCCCAGCTAAGGCACCCCAAGAACAGCCTGTCAAGCTGCTCACTTGTGACAGGCAGCAGATTGTAAAAAAATATCCGAGTCAAGTTGGTCAATCCCCGGTGCCAGGGAAGGGCATATCTCCTGCCCTAACACCGACCTCTGTACAGCCATTCCAGCCACAGGGTAATACGTAGGTTGTGGTAAAAGCATAAAATAAATAATTGCTGGATAAAAACAATGGGTAATTTACACTTCCTATATTTACCTTTAAATTTACATAGAATTAATTAATTAATACATTAAATCACAACTATTTCATACTTTAGATAAATACAAATTTTTAAATATATGTTAAACATACTGTCTAGCTAGAAAGATAAAATTAATAATGTCGTTTATTTCACATTTTAAAGCAAAGTGATGTCATAATTTATTAATTGCTTAATTTTACTTAACACACAGTTGGTTTATTATAAAAAATAAGAAATTAGAAAATACAAGATATGTTTACATTTATGAAGAGTATGAAGAAAACACATGAATCTGAACATACTGCCCGTCAAAAAAGAGGTTGTTTTTTCTTGTAATAACACGAGAATGTAATATAAGGTATGTAAATGTTACACTAACAAATATAAATATCTTTAATATTATTCCGTAATACAAGATAAACCAAGTACATTGTTATAGTACAACTGAGTACGTGTATTTTACATTTTTTTTTATCAATATAATAAATAGTGATCATAATATATGAATGGCAATGTATAAGAATAGTAATACAGTAAGAATAGAAGAACAATCATAATGCGCAGAATATTAATAACTTTGTATATACGCACACGCATTAACTTTATTAGTTTTACGCACGCTCGCGCGCGCGTAAAGATAATAAATCGAGCAAAACAAACGTTACATTCTAATAGAAGACCAAAAATGATCTGATGCACAAATTGGCATTATTAAAACGAACTTGATGGTTTTCGAAATAATCGATAGGGTGTTGGGGTATCGGAGCATTACGCGAGAACCAACCGACTGAATGTTTTCAAATTTTCATGATATATTAATGCAATTTCAGAGAAGGTTTTAAGTTGTAGGCTGAGTCCCTGTCACCCTTTGAAGTATCAGAGCTTTTATGTTAAGAACGAGGGAAACGTTTGAGGGAATTGAGCTTTTCAGGAGAAAGTTGTTATTCACTCCACTTGCAATTTTCTTTGATTTTTCCAGGCTTCCATTTGTAATTCATGTAATTCACGTAAATCCATGATTTTTGTGGTTTTCCTTATTCCCTTCTTTCTTTTAGAGCCTATTCTTATAAATACTTTGGCAAATGTTGAAGAGCCATTTGTCTTAACGCTGCCTACCATAATATTAATTTCTTAGTTAATATTATTTTTTTAAGAGATTAGAACGAAGCCATCTAGTAAGATTTCCTTTATTAATATTCTGTTTCATAATGCTCCATCAAGTGTCACCCATATTGATGAAGAAGTAAATGTCACCTCAAGCTAACGATTATCTTGAACCTTTCAATCGTACCAAGTGAAGGCTCAGTTCATAACCATCTGCAGTACAGTGTTTTTTTTTTGTATCTAAAATTATATTTACAATCAGTTTTGTAAATTAGAAACCACAAGTAAATTTCATGACAATAATCAAGTTTAAAGGAGTTTCCCTGAGAACACCTTAATTAAATACATTTTAGTTAATACATCAATAGGAAATCAAAATAGAATAGGTATTAGTAAACTCCAGCCAGTAATAAACTAGAAATCATAATAATGTACAGTACTATGAATAAAACCACAACATAAAAAGAAAAATAGTAACATAGGAACATATAAAATTAGAAATATACATGATCATAAACATTAATGCTTTGATGATGCACGACTTAAGAAAAGAGGTCTTGTTCTGAGTGTCATTATTAGGTCCCTTGGACCAGTACATGTACCCTCTTTAATAGCCTTATATTTCCCCCATTTTATAAGAGGTCAACAGATAGATAGTTAATGTGGCCGTTAAATTTTGTTTTGTACTTAAGTGCAAACCAATCGACTACCTTTCGAACACAAAGTTACTCAAGTACTCGTGAATTTCATTTTCCATAAGAAGCCTGGCGCATGTTTAATGCATCTTGAAAATCTATTCTAGAAACTGTGAATAATCTATCTATTGATGGTTCTCACTGTATCCCAGAATTGGATTCCCACTGTCCAAACCGATTTTTAATTATTTGTATTTAAGTTAACAAGCTACTTTAAATAGGGATAGTTGTGATTTGTTGCATAATAACCAGTATAGCTCCTTAAATTTGATATGTAGTTGTTTCCTTTTTTCCTTAATGTGAACATTCCATGATAATGATAGTTGACGATCTAGGTGAATACGCTTAACAAGTAAAAATTCCGCACACTTTCAGCTAGCGGACTGTAACCTTCTTTATCTGAATGGATTCCTGGGCACTCATCTCTTCTCATTGCGAACATCATGTGAGTTGATTTCCCTTGATTGATCTTTATTTTCCATTTCTTCAACCACTCGGCTAGAAAGTCTAACCCAGATTACAACTTAGTCGAGGCTTGAATTGGATCAACATCGACAGCCACGACTGCCATGTCATCGACAAAAGATGTAATAGTGATATTGTTTGTGACTGGGAGGTCTGCAGTAAAAATGGAGTAGTGTACATGCCCCAACACTGAGCCGTGAAGAATACCCGAAGAAGTATCAAACAATTTAGGTAACTACTCCTTGTGTTTAATCTGGGAGAAAGGTTGAGGTAGATTACTTTTTAGTTTGTGTAGCAGACTAGGCAGCCAGATCTTATCGAATGCTTGCTGTATTTTTAGAAAGACAAGTAGTTGTTGAGACATTACGTGTCTTCTTGAAACACAAAAACAAAAAATCAGAAAATTAAACTTTTTTTATATCATTAAGAAAATATAATTTTATTTCTTTTATTGCTATAATAATTTATCGACAAGGAATTATTTATAAATAAATCAAATAAGTATAAAAATGTAAAACTGTTAAATATGAAAAATAAAATAATATCTGAATCAACAAAAGAATAAATAACAAAACAACAAAAATTCTAGTTTATTATTTATGTGTTTTAATGAAAAATCATTATATATTACAAATATGCTAAAAGACATGTGTCACTTTTGTGTGTTTAAAACCATCTTGCCGATAATTTAATAAAAATATTTGCTACCACATTTTCTATGATAATTTGATTTTTTGCTTTTCGATCGTTTTCAAATATTGCTTAGAATTTGTTTTAACAAGCAGTCATGTCTTGCAATTAGGTTTTTCTGATTCATATCTGGTATTTTATTCGAGTAACGAAGTATATCATGTACTTATGACAACAATATCTAAATGAATGTTGAATCAAGTTGTTTTTTTTAACCTCCAGGACTGTCGTTAGGTATTGCTTCAGAGGATGAAATTAATGAAATTTTTGTAGCGTGTGAAAATGCCATCCCTGATGGAACCCGGGAGCTCCGGATGGCCGGGACGTTACCACTCGCTTCACGGAGGCCGGCAGGATAGCGTTAAACACAGTTTATCTTAAATTTAACAATTTGACTACGTAATCGACAAATTATGGAAATGTAAAAGTGCTCGGATGTAGTTCTATTTATTAAGCAATAAAATAAAGCATACAGAATAAACTTCTTTAATAAAATCAAAGCGGTAGAAAGTAGTGCAATAAAATAATTTTTATATGATGGTCTCTAATCAAATGTTATTCGATGCCACTACAGGCACGAAACGGGCCACGAAACGGGCAAGACCGTTGTAGACACCTAATCTTTCATCTTTTACAAATAATATAAATTAAGTTAAGTAACAAATATTAAATTGTATTATAAAACAATGTTAAATTAAGTATGATTAAGTTAAGTAATATTATAATTAGTATTAGGATTACTCCATTAATTATTAATTCTGTAAAAAATAAAAAAAATAAAAAATTACTTAATTTCATCAGTTAGATAAAAGTTTATTTTTTCTCGAAAGGAGTATAAAGATTTTAATCTTCATTAATTTGAGTGGATAATATAACGGTTTGCCCCTCAAACTGGTACAGATATCAAGTAAGTAAGAATACGAGGTAACAAATAATGGAAAAAGATAAAAAGTATAATAAAATGAAAATACATCGATTAACGGTAACTTTAATGTAATAATATATATATTTTTTTTAAAATAATTGATACAAAGTATAATAAAGAGAATTAATTAAAAACTAAATATAAAAAACATTAATAATTTTTTAAAAATTTTTGGAGAGCCTAAAATGCAACGTGGTCGTATATTAAACTAAGCTTATGATAGAAAGAATAAAATGATTGGGATAGCATGCTAGTCAATACAAACATATGCAGTATTAACATAAACCATAAATTCGATTACTTCTCTCTTTGTAAACTAAAAAATTAAAACAGAGGATTGATTGGACTGTGTTATCTCTCTACTCATCTTAACATCCTGCAGTAGGTGTAACTTAAAATTTCAGTTAAAAGAAAAATCGATAAAATTTTTGACCTGAAATTATCGTGGTTCTATTTTATCGTTGCACTGTAATCGGTTCATTTCCACCATGATTTCAAATTCACAAAGAAGATTATTCTTAATATGATCAGTAGCATGTTCATTCAATAACTTAAACACTTTTATGCATTTGAATGCTTCATTATACTTTTTGATGCTATACAGAGAAATGTTCAGTGAACTGAAACCAATTTATCTCAACTGGATTAACTGCACGATTTGAAATCTGGTAAATTTTCTTCAATTATATTATCTTTCAAAATAAAGAAATAAACAGATTAATTAATATTTTATAAAAACGATATCTTTTAACCTATAATTCTTTAATTCTATAATTTTTAATCTTTTGCCCATAATCGGTTCTATTACCTTAAAACTAGTATTGCAATGGAACACAATAGTGTATATTTCAAAGCTAATTAATTGTCATTTGAACCTCTTGTCATTGTCCTGTCATTAGCATTAAATCCTAGTTCATAACCAAAAGGTACACATACGTTGTAGTATATTGGGTAAACAGACTGTTGTATATTAAGAAGTATTTGTACACTTTGTGGTTTTGTCATATACAAACCGTAATAATGCAATTTTCTATCTCAATAGAGAAACAGAGAGCTTTAAACGAGATAAAGTTAATTAATTTAATTAGATATTTAAAGAAGGTTAAATTTAATTAAGATAATTTATCGTTGTGTTTGTATTAATAAGTCTTCATAAATTAACACTAATAACTACTGTTTTACTAAAATAATTCATTTCTATCACAGAATAAATTTTATATGAATCACTTACGACATTTACTGTCATATAAATTTAAAAAAAAAATTAATTCTGAACCTTATAATGACTAACCAGGTATAATTAAATATAATTTTTTTAATTTTATAATTCGACAGCTTTATGATAAATAAATAAGAAAAAAAAAACAATCAATAAGAAATTTTATTTGATGTTAAGAATGTAATTATAATTTATATTCTGATCATTTTTTTATTTTTACTTAACCTTTCAGTACAATAACGGTTACTGACTCTGTGTTGTAGTCTAGAAGCACTTGGTTGAACTTCCCTTGGCCGAAGCGCACAATAGTGATATTTGAAAACAACATTTTTGGAATCGTGATTGATGGACAAAAAAGCAATCTAATCCTACTTTATTTACTTATTTGGATATTTTTATTTTTTATTATTGTTAATTATAATATTATTAATTAACATTACAAGATATATTAGAAGAAAACGAAGAAATAAATGTAGGAGGACGAAAAATATGATGCATAAGATTTGCTAATGATATGGTAATTCTAGCTGATGGCACACACGCGCTTCAAAGATTGTTAACAGCTCTGCAGAAAGGTACGAAAGAGTATGGAATGAAAACAGACATACGAAAAACCAATTTAATGGAAGTAAACAATAAAGAAAATTTAATAGTAAAAAATTTTTAAAAAAGAATATTGAAAAGAATTTTTAAAAAATTTTGAAAATTTTGAAAGAAGAATAGAAAAAGTTAAAAATTTCAGATACTTGATAACGGAGGAGTGGAAGAGCGAAATGAAAATAAAAGGATGGATAGCGATGACAAAGGAAGCCTTCACTAAGAAGAGGGAATTACTGTTTAAGTTTGGACTTAGGTTAAGGATGAGGTTTCCTGAATGCTATGTACAGAGTGTTGTATGGCAGTGAAGCACTGTCGATGAGGAAAAGAGAGAGAGAGAGAGAGAGGGAGTGTGTGTGTGTGTGTGAAGGTGGAAGGGGGGAACTGGCATGAGGTTTTAAGAAGTGGGTGTGGAGAAGAATGGGAAAAGCAAGATTTATAGATAAAGTGAGGAATGACGAAATAATGAACAGGATTAAAGAAGAAAGCGTACTTATGAAGGAAGTAAAAAAAACGAAAAGGAACTGGTTAGGATATGTGGGTAGAGGAAGTTGAATTTTGGTAACAGCATTAGACGGGGCAGTAGAAGCAAGTATGAAGTTAATTGATAAGGTGAAGATTGGAAAATGCAAGGGAACGAAGGAGAAGGCTTGAACAAGAATTGTGACAACAATGGCGTAAGTATTCTGCCGCCTTGCAGAACACTACGGTATTATACAAGTATACATAACAAAACGATGTGACAGACTAATATTAAGATAGTTTAATGAATTTAAATAACAAACAAAGAAAAAAACAAAAATTAACTGTAATTAGATTCGTATAAGAGATTCATTAAATTACCGAAGTGAGTGAAGGCCAACGAATAATTTCAATTGACGCAAACAAAAATCTGAAACTCTAGAATGTAAATTTTTAATTATCTTTTTAAACATTACTAAAAATTCTATAATATAAACAATTAGTAAAATTAAGTAGCTTTCGTTATAACTAAAGGACATGATCTATGGGTTTTAACACTATGGCTTGTGTGTATCATAACAGTTTTCATTTGACCCAGGTGCTCTTTTGTCAAGTAAGTATTCATAATAGTTTTGAGTGATAAAAAAGTAACGTAAATAAAGAAAAGAGAAAGCTTTTATTGTTAACGTATTTAATATTTCCATTAAAGAAAATAAAGTATCATTCTACTTCCTTTAAATATAAAAACCAGTTAATAGTTTTATCTAAAGTTATTGCATCGTCAAAACAAAGAAATGCCTTAGAAAATTAAAAAAAACAATTCTAATAAAGAAATTAAAGTAGGATACACGGATAGTTAGAACTTAATTAACTTCACAAAAACTAACAAAATAACCTCACAAAGGGTAGAAATCGATTTCACATAGCCCTCTCTGCAATAATCTTAAAAAACATTTTACAAAATCATAAACCAAGAACTATACGTATGCAGGAAATAAGTTCAATATTAAACTATTGAAAGAGCAGAAATCTAGAAATTGATTTTTAAAGACAGAATTCGGATATGATACGGGAGATAGCGCCGAGTATGGGAGACAAATTGAGCACGGGTGCCGCCATACCTAGCAGCACAGTGGTTGAGGATTCTCGTAATACTGAGTATCTCTACCCAGAGGATGCAAATGAAGACAAAACTACATTACTTGCGACAGTTGTGTATAAAGGCAATGAAGAAGTGGTGAGGCATGTTATGAAGGCCCTCACAAAAGTAAGGAAGGAGGAGACTGGAAAACTATGTTTTTTGCCCCCAGTGATGAGATAGGAGACAAATTCTCCAAGATATTAAAGTTCTGGACCAGATGAGAAGATAAATCAGGGAGATCGTGGCCCCTTTACCTTGTTGATAAAAGAGGTAGACCGAAACAGAAGATGCAGGGACCTCCGACGACTCTAGTAACGATCAAAAAGAATGGTGTTAGTTATGCAGACCTCGTCCTGCAAGTGAAAACGGCTCTAGGGGATGACCTTGCTAAGGATATTATGTTAATAAAGAAAAGGAAATCGGATATGATGGAAATCAAGGTCAGGAGTTCATCTACGAAGAGAAAGTATCTGTTGAGACGTCTAGGCACCAAAATTGGAAACGTAGTTGTAATATAAGAGCCACAAGATTGGAGAACAGCGGTATTTCACATCAAATGGATGGACTAAGATACCACAGCGGAAGAGATAGTAAAGGGGATTCGTAAAGAGGTGGGAGGAAATACACTGATCCGGATGTCAGAATTGAGACCGGTTTACGGGGCGACCCAACAGGCGGAAGGTAATCCAAGGGAAGGGGAAGGTTTATTTAGGGTATGGCACCATGACAAAACACCTTCCGGCCCGAGAGACCAAGAAACTAGCAAACAAGGAACGGATAATTCAGGGATGGCATTTTTTCAGGATAGAACCCCGAATGGATGACATGAATTGATATAGATGTTGGGGGTTTGGCCAGGCGTCGGCGAATTGCAAAGAGTTCAACCGGGCCAATCTCTGCTTCAATTGCGTGAGAGCAGGCCATAAGATTGGTGAATGCGTAGAAAGAAATACAGAATTCGCAATTTCGGATTCATAGAACAAGTTTAAGGAAATATTAAAACTAGATTAAAGGGGAATTTGGTTCATTAAAAGTACAAAAAGTTTAATGTGTATGGTCTTCACCATCACTTTTTGGAAACTGGCATATAATAAACTTATTAGAAACTGAAGTATCAATATTTGTTCTTATTAACTGGGGTTAAATCATTGGAGATGTAATTTATTAACCCTCCAATGATTTTATTACTAAAGGATATGAACGAAATGTTCATCGTTTATTAATGATAGGAGACTTATTTCTAATAATTCTGAATACTTTTAAAATTAAAGATTGATGAATTTCTTTTTAATATAACCACTCCCATATCTGCACTGTCAAGAATGGACCACAAAGCAGAATAACCAAATTCCATGTATTACTCAAAAGCTGCCGGGTTTTGACTTGCCACGTAAGACATGGTCAACGTTAAACAGAATAGGAACTCAGCATGGTAGGTGCGCCTATTTCCTGTATAAGTGGGGTAAAACACCGACGCCTCTTTGCAAGTTGGTGAAAATCAAACCGTTAAACACATCACAGACGTTTACCCTAGGACAGCTTATGAAGGTACTCCTAAGGATTTCCTGATTGGCGACACAAGAATCAGTAGCTTGTATTAATTTTTTAGATGTTTGTTTGCAATTTTTGACTGTAATTGATGTTTTGTCATGGTGCCATACCCTAAATAAATAAATAAATTATTGTATAATTGTTCTAAAGGATTTTTTTAAATTTCTTTTTACATAAATTTACTTAATATAGGAAATATTTTTGGGTTGAACTTTAATGCTATTCATATATCATCAGTTAAAATTTTATCTTGTCCTGTCTTAAATTAAAGATCTGGAAAGAGCACAGTGGCCCGTTTCAGCGAGGAGTTAACATGGGTTTTGATTGCATGTAAGTTAACCTTTCATTTTTGACTTGGATTGTCCAAAGCAAAATTTTTCCGTCTTTTTATTTAACATTGCTTTTGTTTTACTAAACCGAGGAAAACTATCTTTTATTGATGCTTCTAGATCTAACTATAGTTTTTTATTTCTTACCTTTTTGTATGTAAAGCAAGACATTTTAATGGAAAACATAAAATATGTATGTATTAATGAATGACGTAAAAAGTAGATACATTTTAAACATAAGAGTAATATTTTCCAGTAACCTTTGTGTAATCGAGTTAATGTGATTAGTACCACTTGTTGGATGATTTATTGTTTGTTATTAGCTAGAAGTTTTCAACACAGAAAGGTTTAGAAAAATAACAGTAAACATTTCTGGAGCTCCAGTGGGACCTGTTGAGCAAGAAGTAATTGAAAGTGAAAGTTGTGATATTGAATCACAAGGAAAGAAAATTACTAAAATCTCACTCCTTTTTTTAAACTGCGATTGCAATATTTCCAGAAACCAGTACCCAAAAATGAAATAAAAATTCTAAAAAAACCTTTAGCTTTCAGTGTAAAATTATTATTATTATTATTAGTTTGTATGTAACTGAAAACTTTATATAAGCAGAAAAAATCTTATTGCAAACGATGTTAAAAGAAAGATGTTCTTTAATCTCCCTTTTAACAGAGACTCCAAACGAAATATATCCTTAAGTATTTCAGAACAGAAATTCAATAAACAACCATTCAAAAAATTATAATTAATTAAAAGAATTAATTTTCTTTTTAAAAATAAAACTTCTATTGCTTCCCTTTGAAACGTTTTAAATTAATGAATGAATAGAAACTGTAAAGAGCTCCAACTTTCTGAAGCGTACTTATGTATAATATAAAATTTATCTATCTGTTTTTTTATTTAACTTTGTGATTAACATTTTGTAATTTTTTTAGTGATACTGAAGTTATTTATCTTTTATACATTTAATCATTTATTTATTTTTCTTCCTAGAAAACATTGATTGATTGGCAAATACTTAGCTACTTTCTATTAAACATTATATTAATTATACATCAGAATACAAATTAAACTGATATATTTAATATTATAGTAAATATTAAAAGACCAAACAGTGTGAATATTCTGTCTACGGTAATTTAATTGTAGAACTGCGTAATTGAAGCAAAAGGATAAATCATATCATAGAATAATATACAACAGAAATTGATCCCGTTTCATTAGGAACATTTATGACAATTGAATTGTAAAAGAATATTTAAATTAATCAAATTTAATATATCTCTTTAGTGGTTCTTTATTTTGTTTGCTTGATATTTTTATTTGATTCATAAGTAAAACTGTTGTTCTGGATGAAATTTTTACTAAATAAATTCCGTATCTATTTTCTTTAAATTATTGTCAATAACAATTATTTTTTTGTTTTTATTAATTAAATTTGAAAATATTCATTTCCAATGACAGATATATTTAAATATTATTTATGAGGACTAAATTATTAAAAAAAATTAATTTTTTATATTTAAATATTTGTTATCAATTATAGTTTACGAATATTTATAACCTCAGTAAAACTGGTATTCTAAATATATACTGCTTTAAATACTAACGTTTTTCAAGTTAACAATGATATTCTATTTTATCTGTTAAGTTATTCTATTTATCTATTCGAGAATCAAGCAAAAATTAGTGAAATGATTTTAACAAAATACTGATAACACGTTTATATTAACCCTGATAAAATATAGATCAAGACCAAGTAACCAAGTCAACGAACTGCGTTTACAGTTCTAAACATGACCTAACCTAACAGTAAAATGAAAATGGCGGAAAAAATAAGCGTGAAAACATTATATTTCGGTTCAGTTAGATTAGTAATAAACAATACGTTCAAAATTTACCTCGAATTTTGTTAGACAACATTTTTCCCCATTTGATGAACCGCGGGGGACTCGAATTTAATTTTTTTAATGTAACTTTTCGAATCGCGCCGCTAGATAGCAGTACTTGATAGTACTAGGTAGCGTACAAAAACTTGATAATATTCTTGAAGTAATAAAATTTAAAAGAAAATAAACTACAGCTTATTTCAATAGTAAATGCTGTTATGTAAATGAAATTACTAAAGATGAAACACTTTTTTTAATTACCATCACTTCTTTATAAAAAATAAATAAAAGTATTAGTTTACAACAGATTATCCTAGTTTTATTAAAAAAGAAATAAATAAAACAGAAATAAATTTGATTTGCAAAATCGAATTTAACGATAAAAATCGAAAGTTGCACTTACAAAGTAATAAGTGCAATATTACACCACGGATTTTCGATTCGTAAAGGTCATTATCCTAGTTTTATTAAAAAAGGAAAAACATGGTATCAAGTGAATAATATGACTATCAACAAAAAAAATTGGCCGTGAAATTCAATTTGTTTGTTCTAAGGTAATAAGTTTTAATAATAAATCCAAGATAACAATCAGTAATTCATAAAAAAAGTAAAAGAATAATCTAACAAAACGCAGTGATATCCAAAAAATTACAATGAAATTGTAAACTGTACGGTAAGTCTCACAGATATCATTTCTTAACCCACCGGGTTGGTCTAGTGGTGAACGCGTTTTTGCAAATTAGCTGATTTCGAAGTCGAGAGTTCGAACGTTCAAGGGCGAGTAAAGGCAGTTACTATTATACGGATTTGTATACTACATCGCGGATACCGGTGTTCTTTGGTGGTTGGATTTCAATTAACCTCACATGTCAAAAATGGTCGACTTGTGACTGTACAAGACTATACTTCACTTACACTCATACATATCATTCTCATTTATCCTTTGAAGTAATACCTGACGGTGATTCCCGGAGGCTAAACAGGAAAAAAGTAATATAATTTTTTTCCACTCAAAAAACAAAAATTTCGGTAATATAAATAAAACTGTTTTTAACAAAACGATACTGATATAAAAAAGGTAAGACACTACATTTCATTTATATTCAGCATATCACATTTACAGAAATAATACAATTCTAAAGATTATTCGTTCTTTAATAAATGAAATCGGGCCGGCAAGAGTTTTATATCAAATTTTTCTTTTTTTTTGCTTATTTATGGAACGCTTAAACATTGTTTATTATCTATTATTGTATATCTATTGTCTATTACATATATGTAACATGTATTTATTTTAAACAAAATTCTAAATTAATAACAAATCTTGATAACAGAAATTTAGTGTCCTACCTTTTTTGATCCCAGTATCGTTTTGTTAAAAACAGTTTTATTAATATTACAGAAATTTTTGTTTTTTGAGCGGAAGAAATGATATCTGCGAGGCTCTTACCGTACGGTAAGAAAAATCCGATTGTAATTTTTTTGGATGTCATATATACTTGTACTTTCTTGAATGAAAAAAAAATCATTCACTAATAATACAGTAAACAAAATCAAGGGATGTGTATTAAATCACAAAAAAATGCAAAAATAAACTATAGGATTTATTTTGATCGGTAGCTTTTTTCCCATAAAATATTTTCTTAATTATTTGTTCGAATACTTTTTCCAAACGTTTTATTTGTAGTAAATGTAATAATTGTAGTATATTGTAATTGAAATAAGAATAAAATAAAAGTTCAAAACAAAATTAGAATTAAGTTTTAAAATATAAATCCAGACCTACTCTAAAGAAAATTGTAATAAAACAATTTAAGCTCTTAGTATATAAATCTTTTAATTTATTTGCAATACTTTTTTAATAACAATATTTATTTTACAGATTAAACGAAACTATAGTAGTATTTAAAAAGATATAATTATAAAATTACAAATTGAATGTACTGAGCAATTACAAGGATAAATAGTTTCAAATGACAACATAAATTAGAAATAAAAGGAATGAACAAGTTGCTATACTGTTTTATTAGAAAATTGATTGGATTCAATAAATTTAAATTTAATTGTCTCCCGTAAAAAAGGAGTACTTGTCGATTTGTATGTTTGTTTTTAATTAAATTGACGTCTTATTCTTCACCAGATGGACTAATTACTATGAAATTTGTTATTTAGAAGAAAATTAAAATATTTTTTAAGTAAATTATTGTCTATAAGGGATATTTGAAGTTGTTTTTAAAATTTGGCATTACTTTTAGCATTGGATTACTGAATCGTAATTGTATGAAGTCGATTGCTGTTTGAATATTTAATATTTTTCAAAAATTGGTTGGAAAATTTAAAGTTAAAATACGAAGCTTGTTAAATAATTAAAGAGACGAATTACTGTATATAAATTACTATTTATTCATTAACAATGAAACTAACACTATTTTACTAGATAATCTTCGGCTACACTTAATAGATTCTAAAGGTTTTTGGTATATACTTTACTATAAAAATTAAATTTACTGCGATTATTTGGAACAAAAGCATATATTCAACAGTGTTATGAGGTAATAGAAAACAAAGAGAAATCTGCAATGAGAAGGAAACGTTCTGGTTTTTTATCAAAAGGCGTAATTTTCTTCTGCATAAATATTATATCTATTATAAATATACGAGTGTTACAAAAATCATTTATTTGCTTATAAGTAAAACTATCGTATTTTAATTAATTTTTTCTTCTAAAACCGCTCCTTGAATCATATCAAATAACTGGTATGAAAAAATGGTAACTGGTTATAAAATTGAATAATTCATATATTTCTTAAAATTAAAATTAAAGATATTGTTTCCTAGTAGTAAATATAATATTTTACGCTCTTAGATGTCTAGTTAATTTAGTTAAAAGTAAACATTTGAATTAGTTTTCCATGGTAGCAGTGTGATGGTTATTTAACAATTTTTGTGCAATGTCATACTGATAAATAATCATATAAAATGATCAGTGTCGTTGAGGGCAGTCGAGAAGAAAATTGAATTGAACGCATTGGCCTAAAAAACCACTTATTATTTACCATTATGGATTGGTAAGAAATGACTTCGAGGATCGATATTTGTTTACTATCAGTTTTATGACATAAAATTGAAATCGGTAAGTATAAATTAATTATTATACTTAATTATAAAATAACTGATAGACATAATATAAAAAATTATTTAATATTATCTTTAAAACAAATAACATTGCTTTGAAACACACCTTGAGATAAAGAAGAATCTAAAATCTGTAAATACATGATGCATAATGGTTTAATATGTAGTATTGCTTGTGAGTTTGGTAAACTCTTTATGCTTACTTTTACAATAAGAATAATTGTGCTCACGATCTAAATTTAATTATTCAAGAACTAATTTAGTTGTTATAACGTTGATTGAGAAAATGTTTGAGAAATTAATCACGTTTATTTATTAGAAAAAATGTAAAAGTGTTTCCTTCATTTTGAGCTACTAATAACAGTAAGGAAATGTGCAAATGTTTGAATGTCTTAACTATGTGTATTCAAGACTTGATAACAGAAATAGGTTCGATGAAGAACGTAAAATATTTCATTTTCAGGGTTCCATTCAATTTAATATTTGCTAAAAAGTATACTTTTTTCAAAAGTATTCATTCAGTAAAGTAAAGAAAAGAGTTGTGTATTAAATTTAATACTTATTTTAGTTGTGACAATCAATGAAAATAACTGTCAAAAACCTTTACTCAATTCACAAATTTACCTATCTCATCTATTTTTGTGTATTATACCTTCCTATATTAATAAAATTTATTCGAAAAACACTTTCATTAATTTATTTTATCAAACACTTTGGGATTGATTTTCCCAGTAAGAACACACTTCATCATGTTTGAATGATTAAGGACGTGCCTGTTGTAAATTGCCAGTTTTTATTAAAACAAATTATTACTGTATTTCTTCTATTTCTGTGTTAAACTAGTTCCATTAATTTTTTTCCAATGAGCTTGAAATTTAAAAACTCCTTTCTTAATGACGAAAAAAATTGATGAGAATCTAATAATATATAGAATTTCGCTACTTACAAAACAAAACATAAAGAAACACAGTCCTCATTTTGATTACTTGTTAATTAACTCAAATTTACTCTTTTACATCATACAAACCTAAAGTTTCAAATAGATTTAAAAATTTATCCTATTATCTGCTTAAAGTCTGATTTTTTGTTGTTCTAGCACATTTTGAGGGTTTTTTTGGACAAAGAATTTTCCAGTTTTTGCCCTTTTTCTAATACGTTATTTCATCAGGAATGCTTTATTAAAAACCCCTTCTTAGCAGTATATATTATATTTTTTAAAAATTACTTGTATATTATTTGGATTTCAAACATACCTTAGGTCTCTGTCGTGTAATAGTTACCTTTATTGTACAGATTTTTATACACTCATTATGAAAACGACCACATTTGTACTTATTTTTTCAATTTTTAAGCAGTCAACTTCCCTGACTGAAATATATTATTTATAAAATGAAATGTAACTGGAAGATATTGCTGTTTCTCTCACTCTAAACGGATATAAAATTTTATCTCTGATATTGAACGTAAAATTTAACCGAAACCTTTGTTCAACAGCAAACGACAGATGCGTTTTTCATTGCTTCCTCACATAAGACAATATAATGCGTAATGAAGACAACGGTTTTTTTGAGACTGATAATAAATAAGCCGGCTATGACTGACTACTGGTATAATGATTCGGCAATGTTTCGGTTGAAAGAGCCAGTGTTAATGGCTTTTGGCTATGTCTTTAATCAATTCCTAATATATCTGACTTGAACTAACCCACCTCCAAATATAAATCCTCTAGCTTACTACACCTTGACTAACATAAAAATTGGAGGAAAAATTTGTTTTTTTCCCAACCAATCCTACCACAATTTATTATTTATAACCCTCTAGAAATGCTTCTTTTTAAACTTCTTTTTGTTATTTTTTTCTTAAATTTCACACTTCTTTTATCCTGCATTAAATAGAGACGGCAATGTAAATCCATTTCTTGAGGACGAATAAAGATCAATAAAATTGCTTTGTTTGTTTGTTATAATGTCCATAACAAAGCTTAATAAATCATAATAAAACTAAAGAGAATGATGTTTAATTTAATAGGTAAATTTCATCTTCAATTCGGTGATCTTAAAATCTTGTTGTGAAGCTGTATATTTGGCCGAGTGAAGAAGGGAATACGATTAAACCCCGTTTTTTATTTTCAGATATAATGTAAACCAGAGATAATGGATGGTTTTTATTCTTGTGAATGGGTGTACCGTATTCATAGAAGTTATATCATTTTACTGAATTATAGGAGGTACCATTTGGTAATAGCAACGGTACTTAACAGGTTTAATTACGTTGGTCCTCAGTCACATTCAATCAATGGTTTCACTGACTCAACTATAAAAATTTATATGGGCATTAGAAGATGAAAATAATTAATTCATCAAATTCATTTGATTTTTCAGCTTAATATAAATTGGAATATTTTGTTCTTAGCTGTTTAACGGGTAACAAAGATTCAAAGAAGTTTTAGTTATAAACGTACAATATTTTTATTTTTTTATTATTATTTAACTTCTATGTTATATTATGTTTTAGTGTAATGTCTCTGATTATCACATACATTAAGCGAATGCCTTTCAGAAGTAAAGATCTCGAAAAATAAACCTGCCCTATATAAAACCGAAACTTATTGATTAATACAGAACTTCTTCAATGTCATTTTGCGTTATGGACGTGACCAAAAATTATTTATATTTTGAAATATGTAATCAAAATTGTGTTAGACAGAAAACATAATTATACATCACAATTCATTCTCTTTCTTACTTTTTTAGTTTTTTGTTTGGGGGCGTTATCATGCCCGGAATTTTTTTAATAAAAAGGTAAAATAACAAATAATAAAACTAAAGAAGGTTTAAAACTAATATAAATTATATAATAAAAATTTTAAATCTACGTTAAAACAAAAGTTAAAAAAGTGAAATAAAACTCAAAACTAATATCGCAAACGGAGTCTTTAAAATATAAAAGCTAAAATAATAAAAAAGGAAACTATATAAAATATAGTATAGGGAGTGGAAAAGGCTCCCTACTCGGATAATAAAATTGAAGACATAGAACCAAAAAAATCCGAATTGAAAGTAAGGGAAAAAATTAACAAAACTCTTCTAGCATAAAAAATATTTATGACAATATTAAAATTTTTGTAGCAATCTAGTATTACGTAAAAACAGAAAAATCCGGTTAAAAATGTCATTATCATTGTACAAGATACCACGGATGTTTCTGGGTAGATTAAATTTACGACGCAACGCCGCGTAACATATGCAGTCTATGAGAATATGGTGCACAGTCATGCGGCAGTTGCATCGTGTACATATGGATTCTTGTCCTCCTGACATTAGATACTCGTGTGTGATCCTCGTATATCCTATCCGCAATCGGCAGAGGACTACTTCTTCAAGTCTTTCACACTTCTTTTCTGCTTGTTTTTCTTCAAGTTTTTCTGCTAGAGGAATCTTATGGTAACACAGAATCTTTAATCCGTCGGAGTTTATTATCGATGGTAGTCGTCCAGTCATTTTGCCACCTTGCTCTCAGTGATTGTTTTACACGATTAATAAAATCAGAGGTGGTGAAAGGAGGTTGAATGCACGCTTCTTTGGCAGCAGAATCTGCTTGTTCATTACCTGGAATCCCTACATGGCTAAGGACCCAGCAAAAACTTACTTCTGTGTTGCGATTATTCAACTCAGCGATTGCATTGTAAATTTCAATGACGACAGGATGTTTGGAATAAAAGTTTTGTAACGCCTGGAGAGAACTGCACGAGTCACTGCAATTAAGAATGTTTCGATATTTAGGGTTAATGATATTTAGAGCCTTTTTTATAGCCTTTTTTATATCTTTGTTATTGAAAGGCCCGGCGCCTGGTTTGTACTTTCTGATTAAACCTAATTTTATCTTCTGTAGTAGATTGTGTAGCGTCAATGTTTTTTCATGCGGGTACTATAGGCACAAAAGAAAAAAATTAAAATGAACAATTTGTTCATAATTTGAACAATAATAAAAATACATAATTTTTTAAAGAAATGTATATATTTTTAAACAATTTTTTTTAAATTTCTGTTACGATTCACAGTATTTTACTTTTGAGAAATATTTAGAATGCAAATTTTTACAATACATGTCTTAAATTTGATCCTAAGAATACTTATTTAAATTTTTGTATTCTAGTTACATCCCTGTTAAAGAGGAATGCGGGTGCCCGTAATAAGATGTACGGAGTTACGACGATATTTGCATTGAACAACATAACTTTAATATATTGATAAGTAATACAAATAAACTTTGATTAGTTGCAAGTAAACCTGCATTACTTGCTGATACGAGTATTGAAAAGTTCACAACGTGGGAGCTCAACGTGATGTAAAATACTGAGATAATGAAAACCATTTTCAAACATTACTGTAGAAGCTTACAATTTATAATTAATTCTACTTTATGTATTAAATTTAAGTCATTAACTTAGAAACTTTAACATTATTGTTAACATCACTTTTCTACTGTTCGAAGTAAAAATTCTTCACGGAAACATGTAATCGTAATTTTTTTGACAAAACACTTGTTTTGTTATAAACACTTTTATATTTCATAGGATGAAGATTTTTTTGAGTGAAATGGAAGCTTTTCTTCGTGTTGTATTTTTAAGTCCAATTTATTTTAGAACTTAATTATCACTTCCCACAAAGTTAAATTCAATTGATTTAATATTAGTTAAGTAAAATAAATCGTTTTATTTTTACAAAAAAATATTGCAAATATGATTGTTTTAATATTCATTTTTAAAAAAAATTTTTTTATGGGCTATAAAACCAAGAGAACCATAATTAGATAATTTGGTATGAGACGCTTGTTTTTATTGCAAACGATTATTGAATGTTCCCTAAACGACTTTTATGTCATGGTTGAACTTATCATATTGACATATTAAAAAATAAGAAATTAAAATTATTTCGTCTCAGAATATTATTTTAGATAATTTTCTCAAAAGCTCTGACGTGGACATCACATGACTTCCTTGTTCGCCTATTAAATTACATATACACTTTTTTTTTTAAATGAAAAGCATATAAAATCTTATTTCATTAATAACTTCTGATAGGTTTTAACTTTTTTTTATTGTTATTATTGAATTATTATTTATTGTAAAACTTTTTATAGAATCAGAGATTAATAATTATTAATTAAATAAAATATTTAAATTAAAAAAAGGAGAAGAAGTCGGATCGAACCGATGCGATGTGCCTTCCCCTTGTAAGACCCAAATATTTCATTAATTAAGGTTTTATTTGGCTATAACTCCGAAACCAATGAAAACAAGTACCACTTATTATATATAGTTGAAAAGCTCTCAATGAGAGTTTATTACTACCGTTAGAGAAAAAGTCCAAAATAGAAATTATTTTTGGATTTTGTGCTCTATTGGACACTTTTGGTCCAGTCGATTGCAATAAAAAGAGGAGGCGAACAACTAGATGTTGCAACAGTCCTAAATCAAAAATTTCAACATTCTACGGCTAATCGTTATTGAGCTATGCGAGATACATACGTGTAGTTTATCCAAGCCGAAATGGCACAGATCAGAGGTAGGCGATGGTTGCCTAACTAGTGTGGGGCTATAATATGCTACTCGTGGAAGTCAGTGTATATAAGGTATAATACATTTTACGGTATGTATACAGTATAATTTTTTTTATGTTATAGTAATCTTTTAACTTAACTAATTTTTTTTGTACTAATTTATGGTATAATTTTTTAGTATTTTTTATACTAGTGTTCATTCCAATCAATAAGTAAATTCATAACCAAATAAAACAACACACAAATATTTAGCTAACTTACTATATATAATAGTTAAAGTAAAAAAAAAAAAAAATTATAATTATTATCTTGACATGTAGATATTCCTTTTTTTCTGTTTCTATAATTGATTTTAAATGTTCGGGAATCTTTCTTCAGTAAAACCTTTACACTTTATGTAATAATGTACTTCGTTATAAATTTTATTACGAGATCTAGCATAATAGAAATAACTAAAGTAAAAATTACAAAGTTGCCGAATATATAGCACTTCACTCCCAACTGCATGTTTTCTTTCGTCTTCTTTAGACGATTCTAATGAATTCTCCAAACTGATGATGACACGTTCAATTTTTATTTCTAGAGGTCCTTGTTGCTTGCGATACTCACCTTTGTTTTTTTAACATGTTCGCAACATTTTATCCAATAATCGACTGAGAGTTCTGCGAACATTTTATGACAAATTTTCATTCTTGCAGCTGTCGTAAATTGTACATTTTCGGTTCTTCACCTGTGCTCATACCATCCCGATGGAATTAAAATCGCGATGATATGGGGGTAGACGTAAAACAGGAAACCCGTCTTCCTCCAATATCTCATATGTTTTCAGATGATCTTTATTTTTTTTTAATTGTCACATACAACTGAATTTTTGTCAAATTTTCATGGAATGGTAAACTGTTAGTCTGTAGCCAGTCAATCATTGGTTGTTTTATTAATGCTAAATTCGATGCTCGGCTTTCTTCAACACTGTGTTAAGAAGCATTATCTAAAATAACGACACTGTTTACTCGCACGTTAGGCATTATTTTTTATTTTATCCACTTAAAAAACATCTTGCAGTGCATCTGATAATGATAGTTGGGAACGAATCCCATTTCACTACCGGCGTGGATAATTATAATCCTTTTTCCTTTGGAAATTAGCACAGTAAAATCCTCAGGCGCATTTGAAGGTTGGCAAAATTTCTGTTGGCAATGAGAACTTAAAATATAAGTTTCATTGACGTATTCGACTGGTCTTCCTTCAACTCGATTTACATCTTCTTAGTCTTCTTCAACTTTATTTAAATACACAAACTATTTGTTAAAAATGTCCGTAAGCTATTCTTTTGCCCATTAAATAACCCATCACTTTTTAGTTTTCCTTAAAAAGGCAAGCAGCCCCGTTTAAGTAAATTTTAACACTACGTAGTACGGCATTCCGATAAAATCTGTCCGGGCTTGTGTTTGCGTTTTATTCCTTTTCGAGGAGAACTGAAATTTTTCCGAAGCTATTTCAATAGTAATTGGGTAAACTGTTTTTTTTGAGACTCCTGTGGCAGACGAAACACGTTTTACAACTTTTTTGGAGTCACTAACAAACATTCCAACTGAGCTGTGTAATGTTTTTCCCTTGGCGGTGGATGTTTTTTCCACGTGAATTAGACATAATGTGCAAAGTAATAAAATCAGTTTACTACTACTATAAGAATAGAGCCGACAAAAATTTACCAATTTAACGTGAATAAATTACTATTAAAATTTCATTTAAGACTTCAACTATTTTCAAGAATTGAAACTCAAAGAACGCTATAATTGGACAATAACCTTACTCTTCAGACAAACACAATTAATTGGACAAGTTTTAACTGCAAATACAGTATAAATGAGAACGGAATCACTTAAAAAAAAAAAAACAAGTTAATTTCTGAATAAATCAGGAACAGTATGTATATATAGAAATTGAATGTTTAGAATGACACACCGTTCGGCTGTTATTTATACAATTTTGAATAAAGAAACTTTTCTTATGTATGACTCATAGCATAAGCTAGCGTGGTTGTTCGCCACTCCCAGAAAAATGGCGAAAAGCGTTGCATAAATAGTAAACATTAATTTTGTACTTGTTTGGCTTGGATATTTTATACAATGTTATAAAACTACAAATAAATAAATTTAGGGCTAAACACTAATCACTAACAGCCGATTAGTCTGCATAATATTGCACAACATATCTATTTCATGAATTACTAATAAAATTCATCAATTACTAATAAAGAAATAGATTATTAATTAATTAATTTTTTTAAAATTATTTTTATTTTTTTAAACTCAGGATTAAATAAGTAATTAATAAGTACAAGACGTGAATTTGCTCATTGATTTCAATAAACAAAAGTCCATATACATACTGTCTTTAATCTAGTAGTATTATAAACCCGTATTCGTAAGGCAGCAAGATATACGCAATGCTGTTCATCAGGACTATCCAATTCGGCTTGGTCAAGCATACGTACGTAAAGATCAAACTAGTCAAAACTAGTCAAACTAGAAACTGTCAGAAACGTCAAAATGGTTTCAGGGATGGTCAAAATGGATATTTACATTGAAATGTGAAAACCGAAATTTTTCGCGATCACAATACTTCCTTTACTTCGTACAAGGAAGTGAAAAGGGAATGTAGATTTTACCCTTCACGACACTCACTCTTCAATTTTTGAAGAACTCATCCAAGGCTACGTGTAATCACTTCAGAAAATTCGTGAGATTTCTAAATAAGCTTCCTGATGGTAGAAATAAAATATCAATACAGAAAAAAATTACTATAAATTCGCCATTGACTTGTCTATTGAATGTTATTATATAATTTCATGCTCTTTAGTGATTTAGAATCTATTTCACCTCATTAAATAATAGTATTGTGTAAAAGTGGTAGGAATATGTAGCAACATCGTTAAGTTAGTTCCAATTTAATAATGTTGCTTCTTACATAATGAAATTGGTAAATCAACTGGAGCAGTTTCTTTTTTGGAGGGTGAGAAACGCTTTCGCTTTATCATCGCCTGGAACAAACGTAAGCAATAGTTAAAAAAAAAATAAACATATTACAATAATTACTAAATAGTCGAATACAGATTCACGGCCTTAAGCTACAACAAGATATTCGATAGCATCATCGTTATTGTTTCATAGAATATCTTAGATGTTAGCTCCTAGTTTAAATTTACAACGCAATGCTACATAAAATACACAGGCTAAAATTATATGGTGTAACGTTAGTTGGCAGTCACAGCTAACACAAACGGGTGCATCAATCTGATTCATTAGGTATCCATGAATAAGGTTTGTGTGCCTTATTCGTAGATGATAAATAAACCTCCACTAGTCGGTTATTCCTACATGAAGATTTCCATGGAAGCACAGTATCCTTGATGTGTCTGAGTTTATTATTTACTGTCGCAGTCCAGTCACGTTACCACTTTTCCCGAAGAGTGTGTTTTAAGAGAATTAATAAATATTTTAAATAATTTTCAATTATCAAATAATTTAATAGATTTATAAGCTGTAACATTGATTTATGTTAAAAGTCAAAGGTGTCTTATCATATGTGCAATCTGTTTTGTAACACGCGATTGGATACATCAATTAGATCAGAACCATTATTCATCTTTGAAAGAAAATCTTGTAAAATCTCAGAATCTGTAACAGTCCAAAAAACTATACTTCATCAAAGCTATGTGCTAATACCAAGTGCAACTAATTAAAGAGATTAAAAGTTGGATGTTTAGCAGTAGTAGAGAAATTATTATAAAATAATTTTACCACAATCAGTTACCTTTTTAATTATAATTAATAAAATACAGTCAAAACCAGAATATGTATCTGCTAAATTAAATTTTTTATTTTTACGTAGGGTTTATTTTAACCATTTAGAATAAGACCTAATAAAAATGCAGTTTAATTTTTCATAGAATTAAAATATTTCCTCAGGTAGTTTTTGGTATTTTGAACATAGATAATATTCAATATTATATTTTTATTATATTCCCGGTATTGCTGAAAATAATTTACAGAAAAATTCTTTCTCCATAAAAGCTTTATAAAAATGCTACAAAAAAGCTTTATAAAAATTTGCAGTTTATATTAGCCTCATTATAATACAGTCAAGACTACCTACAAAGAATGATTGAATATATGGAATTTTTTTTATGTAAAAAAAAAAATTGTTTCAAGAGAGATATATTTTTATTTTCAGTAAGATGTTTTTTATTAAAACTAACGGGAAGGATGACTAGATATAAAAATCTATAAGTGTTAAATAATAAATTTTCTAGGCTTTCTTATAACATCAGCAGTTTATCGTCAAACTATATTTATTCAAGGAAGTTGGTATGTTAAAATGAGAAAAATTAAAGAAAAACAATACATCAAGTAAGTAAAATTTATTGCAGCTATTTGAAAAAATATTAAAATTGAAATTTTTGAAAAAAAACGACTTAAGAACACGTTTGGTTGGAATGTTTAAGACCTAAGTATAAGTTTTCAATATTTACCATCATACTATTTAAAAAATAAAACAATGGATTTTTTTTCACACATAAAAGCAAATGCGCTCCAATGTTGATAACTGCTATTTTATTAAAGTTAAAAAGATATTAATAACTTTAACGAAACAGGAACAATATTGCTCAGTCTGCAGTACGTATTTTCAGAGAGTACGTATTTTATTTTGCCTTCTTGGCTTGTTTTAATAACCATTTATTGTATGATTAATAATATATTTACACCTTATAAACTTTATTATTTTGGAGTTATTTTATCCTTTTCTTAATAAAATTCCGAGTGATGATAACGCCCAGGAGTTTTTCGCCCAAAAACAAAAAAAAAGTACGTATTTTCAAAGCATATCAGCTTTTAAAAAATTAGTGAAGTTAAACAAAAATTACAGAACTATTAATATAATACTGCTTATATATATATATACAACTCTGTGTTTGTGTGTGTGTATATATAAACACACACACACACACACACACACACACACACACAGAGTTACATACTTAATCTATAGAGGGAATCACCTCCTTACTAAAATATTCTTGTATAATGAATAGTAGAGAAAAAACGCTATTTAAATCAAATACATGATTAGTCACTGCTAGTACTGATGACTAACGAACAAAAATAAGCCGTATTAAAAATTAAATAATTTTTTAATTTAGAAAATTATTTTTCTATATAGAGAAATATATTCATTCTTTCCGTTTCGTTATAGCATAATCATCTTGGAAGCAGATATACTGTCTTGAAATACCTAGTATTTTAACAGAAAAATATTTACATATTTAAGAATTATTGTTGATTTTCAGCAAGGCATGGCATTTAAATAAGTATTTGTCAAATATAAAACAGTAATATTCGAGTTTTAATTTATGAATGTGAAAAGATCACATTTTAGGTATTTAAATTTACATTTTTCAGCTTAACACAACCAATTTTCACTTACAGAAAATAATAAGTTAAAATAATTTTAACTTGCTGAAAAATATTTTAATAAGTTCCTTACAAATTATCGATATTTATAAGAATATATGTTGTTCACTTTTAAAGATTTAATATCTTTAATATCCTTTCCAAATCCTTTAGACTTATAATAAAGAAAGTGAAAAATGTTAAAGCTAGAAGAGATGTTCGTCAGCACAGAGAACTATATATATAACTCTGACACTGTCGTTGATATACCTGTCAACCGCTTTTGTTTAAAAGAGAAAAAATGATTCAACCGCTGTTCAGCAACAATGATAAAGCTGCTTGTCAAGGTACCCCTTGATAAGGGAATGTCGCAGGATTAGGAGATATGTGGGTATATGACCAGAATATGATGTCTAGTAGGCTAAACATAAAAAATTCTGAAGGGTATTTTTTTAATACTGCAATAATTTTTTTGAAATTGTTGAATTTTATAACTAACTGTACGTGTTACAAAAACACAACTTTAAATATTTATTATACATAGTTCGCATCAGTTTTTATTTCAACGAAAAAATATATCTTAAAAATATAAATTTCTAAAGTGTACAAAATTAAATCATGAATCCCAAATATTAATCCTATTTTCCAGTTATCTCTCATAAAATTCTACTGCTAACTATCTAAGAAAATGTAGCTTGTAAATAGAAAAAATTAAATGTTTTAAGCTATAATTAATATTAGTAAAAATATTCTTTAAAAAAAAATGTAAATTCATAAATAGGAGGATTCACTATATATATATATGTATAAACCATCTAAGATGTAAGTAGAAATCACCTAATTTTATTTATTTCAGAATATTTTAATTTTATATTTTAGGACAAAAATTTACAATCGGTTTCTCTTGATGACACCAAAAGTAAATAACATTAAAAGTATTACATGATAGAGGGGTATCCATTGATGACACCCCACGAAAACAAATAGTAAAAGATTATAACATAAATATCCATGTAAATAAGCATAATTACAGTAACAAGTAAGGTCAAATTGTGCAATACATAAGATCCCACTCATTAGGCCAAAAGCCTTATTTATCATCTGGATATTATCACTTGTCCAATTTATGAACCACATGTGTCCAATTCATTCAGCTCGTACACTGTGCTCATACACATGTAGATAAACGAATGAATGAAAACAGTAGCGTTTAAACAACAAAAATAAGCGTTAAAAAATAGTAACAAGAAATAGTACCGAACATAAAAAAAGACAAAAAATACCTGAAATTAGAATATTTTCAACAACCATCACTAAGGTCCAGGATATGAAACTTTTTCAGTCGTCTAATGTCATCAACTTTGTCTAGCAGATACAAAACAAGGGGATTTGCATTTATATTTAGTTTAACCATGTATTTATAACTGAAACGGGCAATCTCATTTTGAACATACCAGATCCCAAGGTATTCATGTATTTCAGAATTTCTGACGAAACAAGGAGATTGGGTTACTTTATTTTATAGCGATACTTTATACTTTATAGCGATCATGGGTTTCAGTATTTTGTTTCGAAAAAAGCTGAAAATGACAAGCTGAAAAGTCAGTACATATTTGAATGACTTCCATGCTGCTAGTTCTGTAGCATTCAGTTTGCTGCCAAATGTATTTTCAAGAATTAATTTTTTTTATTTGTGGCTCTATTAATATTCCCATTTTTAATTTGGATTCACTTAATTGTTATTAGTTATTAATTGTTATTGGTTATTGAAACCAGTAATATTTTAAAGTAAAAATATCATAATGGTTACTAGGCTCTCGCCAAATCATCAGTACGCCAAAAGGCAAATACTCTTTTTTTCTGTTTAACCACTGGGTTAGTTTAACGTAGCACTTGATGCATGCTACATGTGGTGCCCAGGATTTATATTAGCCTCCCAAGGGACAGTCAAAATAATGTTTTTAAGCAGTTTTTAACAGATTATAAGCTGGTTTTCATTGACTTTTCGTGGTGAATTTTCCACAAACGTAATAAGAAATATTTGGAGAATTTTTACAAACGCGATTTTTATTCATTGTAAAATTCAGAATGTTTTGATGAAAATAGTATACTAAAATATTACAGAAATACTTACTTAATTATAAAAATAAATAAGTTCTAATTTAAAAATACTTAATTACTTAAAATATTTTGGAAAATTGTTTCACCATGGAGTGCAATAAAACAGCGTGAAACACACAAAACTTAACTTGCTGTTCAAAAAAATAGTACTAAAAGTTGTTCTGTCATAAAAGTCTTTCATTAAATTTATGGTATCACTTTAAAAAAATCTTTATAATACGTGTATGATAAAATCACTACCACAACTAAAGAACACAGAAAGTCATACCTAGAGCTGAACTCATACTAAAGAAAATTTCGTAACATTGAATCACTGACTCACTGACATCTATATAGGTGTGGCTTGAGATAAAATGACACGTTTCGATTATTATGTATTAAATAAACGTCTATATCATGCATCACAATATAAATCAGATGTAAATAAGGAAACATACATATGCACTAACTTATTTGTGTTGTTTGTTCCATGAATGATGGAACAAATAAATTTAAGGGGTTGTAACTTAAGAAAGTTATGTAATGGGTTGTTTCGGAATACATATTCAGATTTAGCATATAAAATACTATATAGAACTCCTATTCCCCTTTCAATTTCCAGTTTTATAATGATCAGTTAATAACAGCCAACAATTATAGTTGTTGAATGATATTAAAGTAACTTCTACTTTAGAAAATAAATCTAGAACCTTTTTTATATTTACCCCTAATACATATATCTTTTTATATTCACTTTTATAGATTAAATTATATTTTTATTCTGGTAATTCTTTTAAAAAAAATACATCAGCAGAGTTATTATTACCAAGATGGTTTTTTTATAAAAAAAACCCTGTTTTTCTTTCTTTTTATATTTTAACTTTCATTTAAGTAATTAATATATATTATCATTTCAGTCGTTATCGATCCACTGCAGGATAAAGGCCTCTTTAGCATGTTTCCAACTAATATGGTCTTGTGTGATCTTCTGCCAATTCAAGTGTTTATTTTTCTTGAGATTTTTATCATTTTTTCACGTTAGTTTTTAAATTTATTCTTGTTTTAGCTCTGACCATTCTATGATCACTTCTCATATTGACGCATTTGAGAACAATTCCATCGCATATTATTGCTTTATTGTTTGACATGATGTAATCAATTTCACCACGTAACCAGCTGGGCTTTTCCATGTCCATTTTCGACTACATTTTTTCTTGCAAAATGAGTTTGTGATATAGATTCCTTGTTCTCCAAGGATTCTCGATTTCTCACTCTTTCTCTCTCTCTCTCTTCATATATACATATATAATAAATAAATATAATTAAAAAACAATATTATAAAAACTACTTTATACACTGAAATCAAATTATGCTATAAAAGAATTAATTGATCGATTTATTATTGGAAGTAAATAACATATTGTCACGAAATATTCAGAAGTGTAAAAAAAAAAAACAGGTTTCGGTCTGTAGCTAATAAAGTATCAGTTTTAAAAATTAATGTTATTAGACTTCAGTTCGAAAATATATAAACTAAAATTATCATATTTTTATTTAATTGTAGATAATATCACTCTTAGTTTAATATTTTATACTTCCCGTTAAATTCTAAATGTATTTCCTTTTTTTAAATTTATATTCTTTTTTATCTTCAATTTTGTCCACAAATAATTTTTTCGGGGAATTTATCTCAAAAGTTACTTCATAAATTATTTACAAATGTTGACTACCTGCCTGCCTTCGTCACTATTTGAAACCGATGCTTTTAATATTGAATTTTCTAGTTGAAAATATACACTGAATATTAGCTACGGAAGGACCAGGTTATATCAGAATATTTTTTCTTCTTAAAAAACTAATAAAAGAAAAAATAAAAATTGTTTTTAAAAGTCGAAAAATTATAATTTTTAACAAAAAATTAAAATAAAATACATTTTTCAGTAAAAAAAAAAAATGAACATGAAAATAATTTAACCAAGTTTATATACATAAAAATTTGGAAAATAAGTAACTGCGCTTTCCAAGAGAGAACCTTTATCCTTCTACTTCTAATAATTACTCCTTGAAGAAACCATGACATTTTTAAAACAGAATAAAACGGCTGTTCCTAAGTACCTGGACTAGGAATTTTAGGTGAAAAAAAGGAAACTTATTCAGAAAATCTGAAAAAAATGTATTTAAATTGGTAGGAAAAAATTATTAAGATTTTCAGATGTAGTTACGGAGTATCTAAAGCGCCTTTTCAACTGCATGTTAAATATTCTGGAATAATTAAACTGTTCTAAAAATAGTAGTTCAAACTACGCAGTAGGATATGGTTTACTTACGGATTAATCATTAATCAACTTTTTAAAAATTATTCGTATACTAATCATGTCAATTTTGATATTCGAATGCTTTCCACAGTTAAAGATTGTGAAGATTAAAATTGGTGATACTTAAGGTAACAAAGGTGAACTTATGCAACCTTGTTTTTACAAGTCAGTCATTCATGTTAAAAATGATCAAAAAACTGTTGTTTATCCGTCTAAAACCTTCTTTCCCAAAAAATAAAATCCTACTCCTGACCACCAGGTTAGATTTAGAAAAAGCCATTCTTCTACAGAACAAATAAACATGATTGTAAATGTTATTCAAAATGAATTAGAAAGCAACTAAATTACTTCAAATGTGTGCTTGGGAATTAATCAGACTTTTGATAAGGTTTGGCATCGAGGTCTTCAATATATTATAAAAACTATTTTAAAATAGTCTTACAAAATTTTAACATGATAAATTTTAGGATTAAATTTTGAATTTATTAATTTCTTTAATATTTATTTTGGTGTTGTACTTAGCGTATTAAGTACTTTTATATTGTCAGTACCCCAGAACTTGAATTCGTGATAATTGCTTTGAAGATAATACGATAGTAATGAAACAATTAAGTCACCGATTAGAAACTTTGACTACTGCAAATTCACCTTAATACTTTCGAAACATAAAGACGCAAGTGTAAAGGTAGGGTCTGCTAATAAAGGTCATTAAGGAAAGTCTGCTCATACAACTTTCGCTTTAAGGAGAGAAGATTCAACTTCAACTTCAACAATAGGCTGCAAATATATTCTTTAACTACAGGAAATAAATATTCAGGCTTGAGTCTGGATAGAAGTTTTGTGTGGAAAAATTATACTAAGAGGAAACGAATACTACTTGGAATAAAACTGCATCTTTTCTTTCACGTGTTGGCAGAATAAATTGCAGCTCTTCTTAGAAATCAAAACTCTAATGTCTAAAATTATATTAGTACCGGTTTGTAGTTACAGGATACACAAGCCTGCAATGGTTGTGTTTTTAATTAATTAATTTTTATTTATTTAATTAATTCTTACTAGGTTCGTCATGCCTTTGGAAACCACTCCCCTTCTTCTCCCACCATTAATGACAAAGTGTGTAAAATACTTACAATTTTATTCTATGTTTCGAAGTTTCTCTGGATGGCTTATACTCTGTTTCGCACTTTACCTTCTATGTACTCCATAGGGTTCATCTTTGTGTAACATTCATCAATAGTCTGCCATCATCGCAGTTGTCCATTTTCCTTGATACCTCCCTTCCATTTCTTTCATATCCTAATGAAATCTCTCACACAACTCTTCGTCACCGGCACCCAGATTTTCAGGAAAATAGTCCACATATGAATTTAGGAAGTGAACCTTCAAGCTTATGGAACAGCCTAAATTTTTGTACTCTGCAGCATGTTCTTAACAATTTATTTGAAGTTCGGATCTTTCTTATTGCTCAGAAACTTGGTTTTTGCGGCTTTATAAACTCCTCAGGCTTCTTTTTCTGCAGCTTTCCTTTGTTTCTCACATTTAACATTTGTTTCAACCGTTCGGAACGTTAAATCGAGTCAAAAATTCACGTACATCAGTTCAGAAGACTAATTCTCTTTCTTCCGTAAAATATGGAAGAAACTCCTTTTCTCTGTACCTGAACCAGATAAACGAGGTGCCAGCTGCTAGTAGATTCTTCTATTTAAATCTCAAACCAATAAATTCTGAATTTTCTTTGGTCAGATATAAGTCTCAAACCAAATCTTTTAGGTCAGACTGTGAATAAAGCTCTAGTGTGCAGCTAATTCCGTATTCGTACACTTTTGATGTTATTTTCATTTAAATCTATTGTGGAACTGTCTATTCAGGTACGTTTTCTAGTTGAACTGGCACTGGTACTGCTGGACCATGAGGAACCGAGCGAAAAGCTGATGGCATATTTGGCTTGACGATCCTTTTTTTATTTTTCAAATTCAAACTGTGAACAGCAGTCAAACAAAAGTAACAATCATTGGTGTGATTTCGTCTCTTTCGTCACACTATTGGATCTCCAAATCTGAACGCTTCTTGTTCACTCTTTGACAACCGCCTAAGTCCTTCAACATATGTGTAATAAAACGTAGTGGGGATCCCCAATATTAGTTTAGATCTCTTATTTTCACTCCAAAACACGTGAGGTACACTTGTCGAACGAAATCTCCTAGTTATATTCCTTTTTTACGTTTCCATAGTTTCTTTTTTACGTTGCATAGTTGTTTTTTTTTTGTTTCTGGGCGAAAAACGCCTGGGCGTTATCATCGCCCGGAATTTTATTAATAAAAGGCTAAAATAACTCCAAAATAATAAAGTTTATAAGGTGTAAAAGTAATATTAATCATATAATAAAAATTTATTAAAACAAGTCGGAAGGCAAAATAAAACTCATAACTAATACCACAGACGAAGTCGTTAAAATATAAAAGTTTGTTAGTTGGCTTACTGCCAGCTGTGGTAGCCTCTGCCCGTACCGGTAGTACTTTTGGAGCAGGTACTTTTGTATGCACCACAATGTTGGATTCAGTTATTGCGACGCAGGACTTTTTACTTATCTTTGTCAGCCCTGAAATAGTGGCTGTAAGCGAAGTAACTTGATCAGAAAGTATCTGAACGAGTTCTTAAGTTCAGTGCAGGATCCGCACTGCGGATTATGAACAGTTGAAGGAGTTTGTTTTGACGCAGCGTTGGTGAAAGACACATCTGGTTGTACGAGGTTCCATGAGTTAACTATCTTTCTATATTCCCTGCGTGCAGCCGGGAAAGATAGTTTCTGCTCAGAACAGATCTTGAGAATTGCCTTTTCTTCCTTAAATGTTGGGCAATCTCGGGAGCGGGCTGTATGTGAACCACTGTAGTTCGCAGATTTTTCACTTTTCTCGCAGTTAGTGTCATTGTGACCTTCGGTAGCACATCGAGCATAAATCTCCTACCAAAAGCAATAATAATTGGTTTGTTGTCATTGCCGTAACAAACAAACCGATTAAGACCAGGGAGTAAATTCGGTTAGCACAAGGAGAGATCGATGTTGGACAAAGTACCTGTCGATGACGATATACATTTGCATGATCCATTATTCAGCAGAAAGAGGTCCAAGTCCAGCCTCACTCTGTTTATGATATTTCTTCGAGGGGAACAGATTGTTGTGCCCCATGACATATGATGGGCATTAATATCCACTGCTATTAATGATGGAGCTGGAATTGATGATGGGAGCTTATTGGATGGTTTACCGTCGGCTGAATTCAACACTGCTCGTGAAGGCAAAACTTTGGGGACAGGTGCTTTTGAAGGCATTCTACTAATGTTGGTTTCGTTGGCTGCAGCTACTGACTTCTGTTCATCTTAGTTAGCTCTGAGATAGTGGCTGTGAGTAAAGCATCATTATCTGATAACATGTGAACAAGCTTTTTTAACTCGCTATAGGATCCGAACTATTGATTACCTGCATTTTCAGGGTCTTGTCTTGATGTAGCAGCGGAAAATGAGATGTCTAGATTAACCAGTTTACGAGAGTTCAGCGACTTTGTGTATTCTCTTTCTGGGCTGGAAAAGATAGCGTCTGCTCAGTACAAATTTTTAGAATTGCCTTCTCTTCTTTAAAAGTTGGACAATCTCGGGAGCGAGCTGAATGTGATCCAATGCAGTTTGCACGTGCACGTTTCATCTTCCTTGCAGTTAGTTCAACGTGACCTTTAGTACGTCAAGCATATCTTTCAGTTTTCAAGTAAGATGTAGTGTGGCCATATTCTTGAAATTTGAAATATCACCGTGGGTTGTGGATAAAAGGTCGTACTCGAACCGAAATGCAACTTATTGATATGAAATAATTAAAAGTTTTTAATAAGAAATAATATCTTTTATCAAGTTATTTAATATTTTTTAACAGCTAATCGATTACAATTTGTTAACTAAATTGGTAAGTTTCACAACTTAATGCCTTGCAGATGAAACGGCTCTCTCGGAAAACATTTTGCTTTGTAAATTTGTATAATTCTTTTCTTATTGTATCTTTTATTGATTAACTGTAGAAAAAATTTAATATTTTACTGCCAGTTCTTAAATTATTTTGTAGTATTAAAAAGAAATAATAATAAAATGCCGATCTCCGTGGCGCAGTGGTAGCGTCTTGGCCTTTCACCCCCGGAGGTCCCGAGTTTGAATCCCGGTTATACCTAGAATTTTTCATACGTTATAAATTTCGTTTGGGCTAAACGACTACAGCAGTTGATACTCATAATCTAAAGAAAAATAATAAATAATACATGAGTTCATTGTAGAATAGATATGCGAAAATTGTTGGGTATAATTTTGGTAACCTCTGAACTTGAATCTGCTTTTTGTGGGAACTAATTGGTTCCCAAATAAGGTTGGTAAGTTGATGTTTCAACTTATTCGGCAAAAGATAGCGGTTCAGAAAGTTGATCAGATCTTAGTTAATATTAATTAATTTTAGGAATTATTATTTGTTAAAATTTTTTATTAAAATTTAATAACATGTTTGTGTATATTTTATTTAATTGGTTTAAACTTAACAGAAAACTCCAAATTGAGTTAAAAATTACAAATTACAACCTGATCACATGAATTCAAATTAACTAGGGGAATAGATGCAAAATGGCTTAACAGAGAAATTAGTATTCTGATCACCATTTACTCTGGAGGGATCACTTGCCATAAGTAATTTAATTTACGAGTAGTTCAGTCAAGGATTGTAACTTATTGCTGTTGATTATGCTATTGTTCAGATTTATATGCAATTTTCCTTGTTTTAATGAACATAATGCTAAAGACTACTATTGATTTTACTACAATGTTAAAAGTAAAAGTACGTCTTTGTATATATAGAGCGATTCAAAATTGTATTGATGCTGATTTGAGACATTAATAAAATAATTCCTTAAATATTTGTTCGGATACGCATTGTTTGATAACACCCGCCCATAATATTATCGAAATATTCGAGATATAATATTTGAAAAAATTAAGTATAATCTTGGTTATATCAAAATGATTAAATTTTAGTTAAAAAAATAACTACACATGGTTAATAATATTTCCTGAAGCTAAATAATGTACTCTATACATTTAATAGGCAATTATGTATATATAATATTATATATCGCCAATTGTGATAATATGTTTAGATATAATTTATATTTAATAATATTTCTTTGAATATTATTTAGTTATCTGAAATTGTTCTTATGTATTTCTACAAAAAAAAAAACATAGTAAGGAATGCAACGAAATGAGCAAAGACATTTGTTCATTTTTAAAATTTTTTTTATTTTCATGTCCTGAGGTTTGCGAACTATCTTTCAGGACATTGCAATTAAACTAGGGATGTTAAGAACATAAAAATTTGAAATATTTAAATAACCAAAGTCTGTAAATATTAATTAATTTTAATGAAACCCCGGTAATCATTTCAAAGCTAGAGAATTCAGATACCATAAATCATACAATTACCATTTTCTTTCATCCTAAATAACAATAATTAGTTCTTCAGTAGATTTTTTGATTCAATAAAGCAAACACTGATGAAATAAAATGAAGTAGTGTCATTGTAGTTTTAAAATAACTTAAATCAGGATTGAAAAATGTTGCTGATATGAAATCAGTATACCACAGTTCTATAAGATATTGTAATAATATCTTATATAATTATAATATACTAACAATCGGTAGCTTGTACCGGTTGTAATCAGTATGGCCTGAAATGCAAGCATCGTCTTAACGCTGACAAATAACAACACGCAAACAATATGAGGGATTGTAGGTTCTCGGCAAGCGCAAGGAGTGGAATTTTTCGGGGTTCGCTAAAAAGCCTTTTGGATTCATTATACATTTTCGAACACATGTTTGTGTTCGTGTCACGCTGGACTCCTCCTCTTACCTATACATCCCGATTCTTCAAATTTTTTATACCAACAATGGATATTCTTAATCGATGGAGGTTCAATTCTGAAACGCTGTCGAAACTCACGCTGAACCGTTATTATGGACTCTGCCTTGCTAAATTCTAGAGCACAAAACGCCTTCTGTTGCACAGACGCCATGTTTACGACTGAGGTTAGCCTATATTTAAGCGTTAGTATTGCAATCTGGTAGCCAATATTTGAAACTCTAGGACTTTCAAATAGTACAAATTTCGTTCATTGACCACAGGTTATGGTTTTGAGATCTGGTCATTCTTTTATATGCACGCTGTGTGTTAAGCTGTCTCACGTTAGTCAATTTGGCTTAAAAAAAGGTTTAAAGTGGATAATAATTTATTAACAAAGAAATTAACTATACATATATGACAAAATACGTGAGAAGGTTAAAAAATAGTTTAAGATTATAAGTAGGCACTGAATCGTAAGAAGAAATGGCCAATTGTGTCAAATCAGTAAAATATTGTATGATTAAAGTAAGGTTTTAGAAAATTTTAATAGCAAATCTACGTTATTCTGTGGAGAAATAAAAGATCATACTACCTTTTGGATCATTGTGCCTTTTACTTTCCTACTATTTAGATCTATGCTGCAAGAAGGAGATTAATGTAAAAAATGTGATATGGGTTTTTTTGGAATTTTTCGATATTGGAGTGTTTGAAGCTTAAGTGATGTTAAGTGTTTGACTGGATAAACCGATTTTTAATGACATTTTGTACAGAGACTGGTGTATATGAGGCGCTATGTTGGTAAAACTTTGGGGTCAATACCTTCAGAGGGTTTCTTTGGGGTCAATTTTATCAAAACTTTTCTAACGTAATCCAACTTTATATTAAGCTTGATACATGCGTATAAGCTTATCTTAACATTTTTAAGAAGAATTCACCCTTAAATTCTCTCCTTCCTCAAAAATCGAAAAAAATCTAACTTTTTATTTATTACATATTTCTAACCGAATTGTTTCATGTTTTTTTTGCATAATAATGGTAGTAGTACAAGTGACCCCAAAGAATGTGTTAATAAGGTAATACTGGAGGTGGGGGAGCCGGTCAAAGTTAATAAATGTAAATGTTTTTAATTTTTTAATAACTTTTTTAGTTTATTTCATTATTCCTAATACATTCTGTTGGAAAAAAGATTGTTATTTAAAGCAACGAATGAAAATATTTAACGAATTAACGAGTTTTAATAAATATTAATTTATTTTATAAAATCTTAAAAATATTTTTAATATTAATCAATGAAGAAGCTTTTTAATTTAAAGAAAGATTTATGTGTTAGTTAAAACAAATGTATTAGTTAACATAAATAAAATCCAGTATATCTGAAGTACCATAACAAATCATACTAATATATGTTTTTTTAACTGATTACACTAGTCAACACAAAATTTGTATCTAACATGTTACACAATTTTTCCTGCAGTAATTTGAGGTGCTGATATTCAAATATGCTATTGAAATTATGTTACTACGTAAAGATTTTACTTAAATCGAAAATTTGTAAAAGTTTTTTATAATAAAAATCACTTTGATCAACTACTGGTTACAATTAAGAATAGCTTTTGTATTTTTACTTTTAAACAATATGCATACATGCTTAATAAAGAAAAAATAAATATGTCTGTCTGATGACATCGTACAGACATCTGCTGTTGCCTACTACAGAGCTTAAATTCTAGCCTAGTCTAAAACTCTAGCTCTAACTCTAAACTAACTAATAAACTCTAGCTGTAACTCTAGTCTAGCTTCACTCATCTGTACTGTGTCTTGAGTTTTACAGAGTTTCTATCAATTCCTTTTAATACAAAAGTGATATTTCTCGTTTTTATGAACTACATCATGGCTACTGCAAACGTTCGTGGATGTATAAATCATCCAGACAATTTTTGTTATGTTGGTAGTAAATTTACGCCTACATCTCAATGAAAGACTATTTCTGAATTGATAAAAATAGCTTGTAATTTATTTTGATTGAGCACTCGGGGATCAACTGAATGGTTAAAGGGGAAACGACGAGCCATGCCATTTGCTGTACTGATGGTTTGGCGTGAACCTAAAGACCATTTCAATGACTGCTAATTTTCTGTGACAAATATATTTGAATTTTCATTCAAAAATTCAATAATCATAAAATATGTAAATGTCTCCCTCAGCTATAAAGCCGTTACCACACGGAAAGTAAATTACCTGTACTTTTGCCACCACCTAATCCGACATTGCTAGAAGAATAATCTGAAAATGAAGCAGATGATATAGGGAATGTTGAAGAATTATTTCTTCCTATACCTAATAAGAAATATACTTATTTAATTGAATAACATGAACTTAATGATTTAATTCGCGATTTAAGGTTATCAAAGCAGCAAACTGAACTTCTGGGGTCTAGTCTGCAACAGTAGAATCTTTAGCAGAGAAAACAAGGATTACTACGTTTAGAACACGAAATAAAACATTTTCAACTTGTTCTTCTATGAAAGATTCCTTGTGGGTTTGTACGAATGTCAATAGCCTGATGAAAGAGCTTGGAATTCAGCATATTCTTGAAGAATGGCGTGTTTTTATTGATTCTTCTAAATTTAGCATCAACTCAGTTTTATTGCATCATGGTAACAAACAAACAGACATCCATTCCATTAGCTCATGCAGTTGACATGAATGAAACATATCAAACTATGGCATCAGTATTAGAAACAATAAAATACAATACTGCCGCCACTTCAGATAAAACTCGGACTCAAGAAAATATTTTCTAACAGCACTACACAAAGATGGACAGGATTTAATAATTTAAAAATAAGGTTTCCTACACTGAGTGATGGTAAGTTCAAGGAGGTTATATTTACGAGGGTAAATTAGTTATTATCCGCAATTTAGTTATATTTTTGTTTATGTTGGTAGTATTGTCGTGTTGCGTAGATGACGCATGCGTGGTTTAATTATTGTTATGTCTGTGTAGGTTTGATGCTGTTATGTTAGTTCCATTACGCTGCCCTGTCGTTAACCGTGGCTGCTCCACTTTCTGTTTACACCAAAGAAGAGCAACAACGTTCAGTGATCCGTTTTTTGTGGACGGAAGGCGTATCAGGGGCCGAAATTCATCAAACACTTTTGGTACAGCACGGGAACAGTATGTTGCCGCAAGGGAATGTCTACGAATGGATTGAAAAATTCAAAAATGTGTGTAACAAGGGTTACTCACGTCGAAGGAGCCGGACGACCGTTTACCGCCACAAATGAGGAAAACATTGAGCGTGCACGTGACATGGTTTACTTAGATAGAGGAGTAACTATTGATGAAGTGGCATATCGTATGCAAATTATTCACGATTCTGCCTACGAAATCATCTACAACAGACTTGGGTTTCATAAAGTCTGTGCAAGATGGGTCCCAAAACAACTTGCACAGTTGCATAAACAAATGCGCTTGGACATCTGCTAAAAAATTTGATTCGCTATGGTAACGAATCTTCTTAGACAGAATCATCACTGGTGACGAAACACGGATCCATCATTACGAGCTGGAGAGTAAACGGCAGAGTATGTAATGGAAACAAATTCCAAATTCCCGTCCAAATTCGTCCTGCAAAAAAAAGTTCAAGACACAACCGTCCTCAGGAGTACTGATGCTTACGGTTTTTTGGGACTCACAAGGCCCAGTACTGGAACATTATGAGGAAAGGGGCACGACAATAAACAGTACGCGTTACAGATTGATGCTTACTTCCAAGCTGAAGCCTGCAATTCGAAGCAAACGCCGAGGATTGCTGTCGAAAGATATTGTGTTGTTGCACGACAATGCCCGTCCACATACTGCTGCCCACACTGTTGAAACGCTCCAGAAACTCAACTTTGAAGTACTGTCTTATCCTCCGTATATTCCTGATTCATTAAGGGGCCGTCGATTTACCTCGGACGAAACAGTGAAAGAAGAGGTGCATTTCTGGCTCGCAGCTCAACCGAAAACCTTCTTTTATGAGGGCATCAGGAAGCTTGTGCAACAATGGACTGAGTGCGTTGAAATGCAAGGGGACTATGTTGAAAAATAATGTACATGTATGTTTCCTGTTTGTATTACAATAAAATTTATAACTACATTGCGGATAATAATTGACTTACCCTCGTATCTGTACGCAAATAAATAAACTGCTTATGGAGACTCAGCACTAGATGATAAACTTAGTAAATGTGAACTAGGTCCATGGAAGTTCTTCATAGACGTTGGTGGTTTTAGAAAACTTAATACTTAGCTATTAGAAAACTATAAACCTTTAGGATGTAGGATGTCATTAAAGATTACATTCCCACCTAGACTTTTTTCCTGAAAATTTGGGATCTGTCAACGATGAGCATGGAGAGTGTTTCCATTAGGATATTCTGACCACGGAACATCGATACCAGGGAAGATGGGATCCTGGTGTAATAAGTGATTGTTGTTGGCTTTTGTTTAGAGAAATTGATCAAACATCGTACAAGCAAAATATTTGTCAACATATTTTAATATTAAAGGTAAGACAATTCCAATGATTTAACTTGAAATAACTGTTATTCTAAGATTGTATAAATCTGTATGAATACATAATTATCTAATTGATTTTTTTTTTAAATTAAATGAACACGCATAAATATTAATTTTTTTTTAAATATTGATTTCACAGTGATTATGCATTTAATGGTAAATAAATCGTATGTTAAATGGAAGTATCTATAAAACGTGACGTGTTATCACATTTTTATAACAGTTTTGAAATCAGTACCCTAAAATTAGTTAAAATCACAATGTATGATTCCAGTCCCACGAAAAAGTTTTTTTTTGTTGACTAGTGTTATTTGTATGTAAATGTCACTTATTTTGAAATCCTCATCTATCTATACTCTTAGCAATTTAATGTCGTAGTAAAAGATCCCTGCTTCAGTATTTTTGTAGAAATTAGTTCATTCTTCTTCTGCAACGTATAAACGTTTACATTGTTCCGTTTTTAACAATTTGTACAGAATACTTCTTATATGATAAATTCAACTGACAAACCAGCTATTTAATGAACTAAACCCGTTTATGTTGGTCTGATTACTCAATTATAATGTTCTTTGCACAATAAAGAGATCACTACAGAATTTATTGTGCACAACGTTTTTCAATACTCAATCACTTTAATTTAATAATTTTTTCCGGATATATTTATTATTATTATCTTCAAAATATTGTTCTAAATATTGACACTTCATTACATCATTTGTTTTAAAGTAATTCTATTACATACTTCGATTAACGTGTTAAGTTGTCAGCAAAAAAAATCCGGTAAAATTTATTAACCATCTATTCAATTAAAAAGAAAATATAACAAATAAATCTAATTTACATAACACACACACCCGTTTATATAACAAATTGGTTTTATTTATTACAATAATTTTGGTAATATTTGAATTATAATAACGAGAAAGCTATAAATTCAGTTGTAGGAGTATATATACAGTAAAAGCAACTATAGCACTCTTAAAAGACAATTTCTCTCTAACACAACAAAAACGGAACCAAAGTTGTATGTGGATAAACATTATGCTTTATAACTTTATACTATAATAATATTATATATACTAATTAAAATGTGGAGTGGTTTACTTTGGAAAGACTGTTACGTGTAATGAATAAAATATATTTTCTAGAATCTAGCACAACTTATAAATTTCTGGTATAAAGGAGCTAAATCCTCCAACATTATATTGTTTGTGTTGTATTCACTGTAAGAAATTTATTTTGTATACTGTATTCAAATGTTTTCGACTTCGAGCCATACTTATAACTATATCTCTTACTTTTATTTATTTCATATATTTTTAAATGACAAAATAATAATTTGCTTTATGTTCTAGTATTAAATGAATAACAGAGTAATTCATATTTTACGACTTGTTGTTTTGTTTATCCCTAAAAACATAGAAAATAAATTTTCTAACCTTAACTGTGATGTTTTATTATTTCCCTTTCTTGTAAGTTACTAGACATAAATATATAGATCTTTATCGATTGCTTACTTAATCGTTTAGAGTTATTTTTCCTGCTATTCCCGTTCATTGTTATTTATTTTTTCTCATTCATAATTTTCTTTTTGTTCTGACTTCTTCTTTCCTGATGTGATATATTACTTGAATTTTTTGAAACTTAAGTTAAATTTACTGGTGTTATTGATTTACAGTTTGAGATTTTAAAAAAAATTCATAGAGTACATTATTCTTGCTAATTAGTCTACTTTTCATTGACATTAATTTTATTTTTTATCTCAGACGAAACAACATTAATTAATAATTTCTTCGTTTGCATTATTTTCACTAGCACTGAAACCTCTGGCTTAGATAATAGTAATCAAATACGTATCGCAATTTCGTTAATTTGTTTGAGATTTCATTTCATCTGCCATAAATCTTATAACGTGAACGCTCCTTAAATTCTACAATTATTCAGTATAATTATATCACAAAATTAATATAACAGAAAATGCGAAAAATATTTCCTTAAATTTCTTTTCGCTTAGCTGTAGGTGAAAAGGAAATATAACAAACAGCCTATATTTTTGGCAAAGATTTCGTATTAATAGTTTAACCTAGACATATGACCTGCAGCTGAAATTTTAGCTTATATTTAACATTTTTGTTCTAACATAAATATTTTTTATGCATGTTTCTATTTATAAATTATAATTTTTAAAATGTAAAACGTAATTTAAAAAAAATATTACATGGTTTTTTCTCACTTTAAATTTGAATTCCAGGAATTGTGAGAATGTAGTACCTGGAATCTGTAAAATAATCCCCTTGCTAGGTCTTGTTAAAAATGAAAAATCTTAGCAAATTAATGGAAAATGACGAAACAGTAAAACAGATTTTGCTTTGTTATTACTTTTGTAGTTTTATTACTTTTGCTTCCATTCCTACAGCTTTTTAATATTTGATCTGAATTCGATCTGAATTTTACCACTTATTTATATTTTTAAATAACTTTAATTATACGTTCAATAAAATAATTTATTCAATCTATTTATCTATCGATATGTATAAATGGATGCATGTGTGGGTGTGTGTTCCAGCATAATTCAGATATGCCTGGAGCAATTTCAAACAGAATTGATTTCCTGTGACTTACTATCTAGAAAAAACTGTGGGAGTGGCATGAAAAATAATCGAAAATGACTGATATTGTCGAATCCATAGTTTTTGGCAATCGATCTGTTGATTGGTCGCAATCCCGTTGACATTTAAGTCCAAGATTAGTTAAATAGAACTCCGTAGAACGTTCTAGAAATTTTTGAAACGAAAATAACTCTTTAGAACCTACTAGATGGTTGCCAAATAAAATTCGGTGTCGGTTGAAATTTCTAGACATTTTTAGAAATCATTAAGCTCCAGTCTTGGACTTATGATATTCGAGAAAATTCGAGCAGACACTCGAATCTTGATGGTGGTATTTAAGGGAAGCTAACTAATGGTTTTAAAAACTAGAGATAAAATTACTTAGATTTTACACTATAAATGTTTCCTTTCCTGTCTAATAGAAGTTGGGATAAATAAATACCCGGGCAAAGCTGGGTAATCAGTGGGTAATAAATAATTTGCACTGTAATAAAAATAATAATAATGATTTGTTTTCAACATTTTATTTTAAAATTATTATTTGCAGAGAATTACAACAATAGCCTTCTTCTTTTTTCACCCTCAACGGAGCATTCAAGAACTGTATTTATTATTCCTTATCCCCTAATAATATGCCCGATCCAGTTTCATTTCCTTTCTATGATAGTCGCCAATATTGTTCTATCTTCATTTATTCTTCTTAATAGTTGTACGTTACCTCCTCTGTCGACCCATTTTATCTTCTCTATTCTCTTTCAGATCCACATCTTAATAGCCCCGTTCATATCTTTTTCCTTCTTTCCCAATGTCGTTTCATTGCCGTATAAAAGTATTAACCAAACAGCATTTCACCAATCTCCTCCTCAGGTTTAGATTAATGTTACTTCAGAGTAGGTTCTCTTTCTATAAATTCTTCCTTTGCTATTGAAATTCTCATCTTAATCTCTTGTTTACTCCTCCAGTTTTCAGTTAGTACTGTTCTGTGATATCTATATCTTTTTATTTGTTCAATTTTCTTTTTGCTGTTACAGCATTCATATCTTTCTTCTCATTCATCTATATAATTCTTGTTTTCCTCACGTTTACATTCATCCTATCGTCTGTAATCCCTACTTCCAATACATTTATCATCCCTTGTAATGTCAGAGTGTCTTTACCTATAATCATCAGATCGTCAGAAAATCTGGCACAATTTATATTTCTTCCATCTAAGCTTACTCCTTTTTGGCCATCCAATATTTTTTCCCCATTTCCTCGACGTAAAGGGTGAACAGTTTAGTTATAAACAGCAACCAGCATTGCCTCACTTTTCTGCCCAATCCTAACCAATTTATGAGATCCTCATTTATTTTCACAGCTGCTTTTTGCTTCATATACAATTTTCTGATCAGTCTTCTATCCTTCCAATCAAGTCTCTTATCTTTCAGAATTTCAAATAAATCTCCCCACTGTAGTTTGCCTTTCCCATATCTATAACTTTCTTATTCCATAACTCTCAGCGTTATTTTTTCAGCATGTGATATCAGGCTGGTAGTACTATGTACTTCAAATATTTCGGTTTCAACGTTTTAAGTATCGGTATCATTATTGTTTTAAAAAAATCTAGCCATACTCCATCATCATAAATTGTATTGCACATTGAAAGTTTTTATCTATTCCTTCATCTTCTAAATATTTAAAGAGTTCTATTGGAAGTTCGTCCACTCCTGTTGCTTTCCTTTTCTTCATGTCGTTAACAGCTTGTACAATTTCAGATCTCAAAATTAGTCGGCCTTTTTCTTTTACCATAACTTTTTCCATTTCAGCTTACATTTCTTTTCGTGGGCGCCCAATAATAGGTTGTCATTACCGGACACAATATTACTATCATAAACAATTAAAAATTAGACTGATGTAAAACTCTTATTCTGTAACCTAAAAGAAAAATTAAACTACAGAAAAAAGCAATATAGAAAATTACTTAAAACAACAAATCCAGATGAAAGACATTATAGTAATAATCAAATATTTGAATACAGATGCACGGCCTTAAGAAGTAGTAAGAATCTGGCTAACATATTGTATCATTTCCTAAAATATTTCTGATATTAGCCGCAATTTTAAATTACCGACGCAATGCCATATAGCCGACACAGTCCACAAGGACGTAGTGCACCGTTAGTTGTCAGTCGCAGCGAGCACAAACGAGTACACCAGTCTGAGTCTTCAAGTATCCAAGAGTGAGTCTTGTGGATTCTATTCGCAAAAATTACCTCCTCATGACGGTTATTACTACATGAAGAGCTTCACAGTGATACAGTATGCTTAACTGAACGAAATTTGCTGTTGATGGTAGCATTCCACTCATGAAAAATCATCTGCAAATTAAGAACAAATAACGGTATTTCGGCAAGCAAAGTAACATTTAAGAAACTTCCCTGTGTTATTCCATTTTCTAGTACAAGATTTTCGGATACCGTCATTCCATATCAAACTGCAGGATAGGATTAACTAATAACATCTTGATGAGGGGAAACACTTAACTGAGAAACTCTTCCTTCATAACTGCGGAAAACCTTGAGAAATGCGAGGAGATTTCCTTCTATATCCAATTCATGGGGTTTATTTAGGATTCCTTTACTCCAGGCTTGGTCATACTCCTTTTGCACATCGAAAAATACAGTAACAAGGCGTTTGCGAAGTAAGAAGGTGTTTTGAATCACAGATTCAAGAGCATGTACATAATCCAAAGACGATCAATCTTGGCGGAAACCACAGTGTTCGGGGGGAATGAGAGAGTTTCTCTCACGGTGTTACACTAAACGACGGTTTACTATTCGTTCCATCAACTTGCACAGGATACTGGTTAACGAGATAGGACTATAACTGCAGGGGCATGATTTCTGATTCCTAGGTTTCAGTTTGAGAATCACCAATGGTTTTGACCAAGAATACCTATAAAGAACAAAAATGTAGTTTCAACGTATATTCATGCAAAATAGATTCTAAGGTTTCTAGAAGAAGCAAATAATTAGGAAGTACAAATACTCTCTTATTAAAAGAAGTGTTCCAACTTTAGATAATCGTATCGCTTAAAATCTGCGCAGCACAGCCGAAAAAAGCCCTACAGCAAGCCTTAAATATAGTTTTTATAACTACCATGTTTATAAGCAAATAATTCAGTAACCTGAAAAATATACTTTCTAAATTATAAAAATATGTTTGCTTATGAAAGATTAATTTATTTTATGCAATTTTTTACTGTTCTACTTCATTTGTTAGTTTTCTCGTTGCTTGAAATTTTTTTCTTCAACCAAAATTTTCGGTTTTAGAAAGGAATAGATCTTATCTTTCAGCTGACTATTAATAGTCAGCTGAAATCAACAATAAACCTCCTAATATAGTTTTACCTGATGACCCTCATATTATGCAGTGACTCATTATCATTCTGTGTGAGAGTTTTTTGCTTCCCTTCAAAAGTTCCTAATCTATTAGCCTTATTTAAATAAGTAGGGTTTTTATTAGAGATTTTTCAGATATTGAATTATGGTTTTACTCGGGTGAGACGTTGGGAAGTTCTTGCTAAAATAATACTAATGTTGCGGCAGTTGGTTAGTTGATATACAGTGAAATAGTGAAACACAATAGCTTTTTATGTCAGTAAGCGACTATAGACTACTCTTATGTTCATGGATAGAAAATTGATAGATACACAAGCAAATTCTAAAACGATATTTAAAAAAAAAAAACATGAGGATATTTTAAATTTAGTTCACGTAGTAAAATGTGAGGGTTATTTCACTAAAGGAATAAGAACATAGGGTAAATATTTTTACCATTAAGTACGCAGATATGAACTAGAAATAATAAAGTACCTATAAATATTAATTTAAGAAAAAATTTCGCTTACAGTGTGATTATAGATAAATTCATTATACTCATCTAAAACTATCCAAGTTGTTTTTCTGTACTTATAAGTTGGCTTACTCAAAAGATTACTCATTATAAAATTTTAATCTTCACACAGATTTGTTAATCTAAATTTCACCTTACTGCAAATACCAATTTAGAATAAATAAACAAGTACGTACTACGAAAAGTAACATCAAAGCTAACAATTTTGTATACATTTTAAACTTGCTGACACGTTCAAAGTTGTATGTAGATGCTTCATCGAAAAGGGTATGATGTTAAAGGGTAGGATATTTGTTGCTTTTATTGTCATAAAGAATGAAAGTACTCAAGTAATTTTCAATGTCTAAAAATAAAAAAAAAAGTATATAATGTTAATTAATGGTATAGTACAAAAAAGAAAAATAAGTATTAAAACTTTTCAAAAGTTAAATTTTTATATTAAAAAATGAAGATCAATGAAAAAATTTTGATTTCAAATTTTATTTTATCAATAAGTGTTATTCTATACTGATAAAAATTGCGATATTTAATAATTAGGAAACTTTTTACTATCTATCCTTCATAAATGTAGATGAATAACAGAATTTTATATATAAAATATTCTTTTGCAATGTATAAAATTCTATTTTTATAACTGCATGAATGAAGATTATAAGAATGTTGTAAACTAAAATAATCATTAACAGGCCTACATAACGGAAGTGGAGAATCTTTTACTAATTTCAAATGAGTAATTTTTTACTGTAACGTAAAGATGAAAAATTATATTAAGCGTAAAGTACAAATAAAAGGTTGCAAATACACACATAGATTTTGAAATATTTGTTAAGTAGCTCTAAAACGAAGTAAATTCTATTATATTACGAACTTTTATTTGATCAATTTCTATATTCAGTAAACTAATTATCAAAATAAATCCATAAAAAGTTACGTCTACTGAAGCCGCTCTTCATTAATAACAATTTATTATTTTTTTAAACCGAAAATCTATTTTCTAATGTTTTAACTAATTTTCAGAAATAGTAATAAATACCTTCTTAAAATTATATATTTCGTTCTTTAACTAGAATCATTTTCTTTTATAAAACTGATTATTTCATCATTTAAATTCCTTCTAAGATTATTCTTATTTTTTATTTGTATTAAATTCTCTTTATATTTTTTATGCCTTGTAGCAAATGCAAGATATTTTTTTGTCTTATTTCAGACCACGTTTTATATACACATTTCTTGTTACAACATAATATTATTTCTCTCACGTTTCTTTCTTTTGACATCCTTAGATGCAGTATTGATCAAAGAAGGCACTTGAGATAAAACTTATTTTACTTTTATTCCTTTTCATATCAAAAATATATTTTACTACATTCTCCATAATCCAAATAAAGCTGCTTAAATGAAATTATATAAAGCGTTAAAAGAAATATGATTTATGTTTGTATGTCGTTCTGTAATTTTCACGATAAAATAAAATAAAAAAAAAAATAATAATAGCGGTAAGATATTAAACAACTAATAATATTAGTCATAAAAATAAAATGTTTATAAATAATAAAGAATTATTATAAAAATGTGTAAGGTGGACTTATTTAAAGAAAAGATAATTTTATTTTGGATTTAGGGTGTAAATAAGTAAAAGAATAAGCTTTTAATCGGAATGCCTGGAAATTTTAATGAAGTAGTTAGAGGAAGTAAAAGAAAATTAATGTGACTTGAAACGATGTAATAAGTACAAAAGCTTCGAGAATTATTTTGAAAAAAAATTGTTGAATTTAATTCCTTGTAAAAATGTTTTTCTTGTTTGAGGACTGCAGGAGAACAAATGAGAAAGGAGTGCCGAACGTAATTTAATCTTTAGGGAGTACTAGATCGTTTGTTTTAATACCAATGGTGCTTTTACCAAAACTGGAAATCCTTATACTCTACCATTGGATCCATTCGTTTCTCCTATGTTAAAGCAATAAAATTAAAGTGTATATCATCTAATTAAAATCACTATTATTTTTCTTCTGATTACTCACTTTAATTAAAATTAAAACGAGTAATGGCTTCTTTGAAAAGCATGAGTTTAAATCTCAATGAAAAGTATATCCCAAGGAAGATTTAGTTTCATGACCGGTAGGCCAGATACTAGAACGGTAGAGTTACAAACGAAAGTACACGATCGGTTGAAATTTCTCTCAAAAATTAGTAGGAAAATTATCAGAAGTAACAGGATCTGAACTTGAAAGAAAATTTCAGATCGATAGGATTATGTAAGAAATAAAAAGGTTCTAACAATGACTACGAGAAAAAATTTCATTATTTTTAATTGGGAGATAAAGGTTTTGGAGGACACGTATATGATTGAAAGGATATTTATTGATGGATCAATTAAAAGGAAAGAGGATGTAATTTTTAATTTTAAATAAAAAAAAGAAATAGAAACAAATATCGTTCATTTGAAACATCAAGCAATATAAAGAAAAATACCGATTATGAAGTCCAATCGTGGTTTGAATTTAATGACAGAACTATTTTCTAGAATTAAGATAAACAGAAGAAATACTGAGAATAAGTTAACCAACTTAATGCAAGTCTAAAAAAAATACGAATACATATATACAAACGAATGAGAAAAAATCCCTTGAAGTTCAAAAAGAAAATTATCTGTTAAGAATAAATTTATATTAAGTCAAAATTTAGCTCTTCAAGGTTGAATTAATCAGTAATAGAACAGACTGTTTGATATAATTTTATACCTTTGTTTTGGGTAAGAACCTATTACATTTTAATAAGAACGCTTGATTATTCTGCGATCAGAAGCCAATAAATAAGTAAAATTTCTTAAAAAATAGAAACGTAATCGTTTGAAATTTCTTGCAAATCTTTCACGTAACAAAAAAAAGATTAAATTTGATTTTCTTTTCAACTTCAAGGAATATGACTGTTTAGCTTTGAAAACATGGATTTAGGTTAGTAAGTAATCATAGACTTTAATAAACATGTGATCGATTCTTTTTACTTTTGAAGCTTACTTTTTGATCCAATGCTTTATTTAGCCTGTTGTGTTGGTGGGAGACAATATGAGTTACAACTTATCAATGATCATTAGTTTCGATTTTGTCTATTTTGCCATTTGTTAAGAACTACTTAAATCTCTTGATATAAACAATTATTAAAATCAAATAATAAATACGTAGTTCAACCAGTTATTTGAAATGAGAAAAAAAAATTAAAGTGGTTTTATTTAGTCTTAAAGCAGGGTCGTAAGTTTAATTTTGCAGAAATGTTTATTATCAATATCCGGGATTCAGATGCATAATACAACGTTTAAAGGATAATCCTTTAGTTTAGTTTTTTTTGTTGAAGATTAATTTCAGCTTTTTTCTTTTATTCTGGTGAATTAATTCACCACATAATTTTTGAGAAGTTTGTACGTGGGAATGTGGAAATGGAGTTTTGTAGCAAATGAAGAGTGAATGCTTGACCGGGATTTGAACCCGGAATAAAAGACCGAGACCAATCCGCTACGGAAATCAGAAAATTTTATCTCTCTCATTTAATTTATTTGATAGTAAAATACGACGTTGAATTGAACGATGTGGTATTCATATTACTGAAATAATGATTATTCTGTTGATGTTTTACTATTTCTATTATTATTTATTTTTATTTCCTTATACAAAGCAAGGGAAAGATAAGTGTGAAAGCAGGGGCAGATAAATGTGAAGAATACAGAACAATTAGTTTAACTAGTCATGCATCAAAAATTTTAACTAGAATTCTATACAGAAGAATTGAGAGGAGAGTGGAGGAAGTGTTAGGAGAAGACCAATTTGGTTTCAGGAAAAGTATAGGGACAAGGGAAGCAATTTTAGGCCTCAGATTAATAGTAGAAGGAAGATTAAAGAAAAACAAACCAACATACTTGGCGTTTATAGACCTAGAAAAGGCATTCGATAACGTAGACTGTAATAAAATGTTCAGCATTTTAAAAAAATTAGGGTTCAAGTACAAAGATAGAAGAACAATTGCTAACATGTACAGGAACCAAACAGCAACAGTAACAATTGAAGAACATAAGAAAGAAGCCGTAATAAGAAAGGGAGTCCGACAAGGATGTTCCCTATCTCCGTTACTTTTTAATGTTTACATGGAACTAGCAGTTAATGATGTTAAAGAACAATTTAGATTCGGAGTAACAGTACAAGGTGAAAAGATAAAGATGCTACGATTTGCTGATATAGTAATTCTAGCCGAGAGTAAAAAGGATTTAGAAGAAACAATGAACGGCATAGATGAAGTCCTACGCAAGAACTATCGCATGAAAATAAACAAGAATAAAACAAAAGTAATGAAATGTAGTAGAAATAACAAAGATGGACCACTGAATGTGAAAATAGGAGGAGAAAAGATTATGGAGGTAGAAGAATTTTGTTATTTGGGAAGTAGAATTACTAAAGATGGACAAAGCAGGAGCGATATAAAATACCGAATAGCACAAGCTAAACGAGCCTTCAGTGAGAAATATAATTTGTTTACATCAAAAATTAATTTAAATGTCAGGAAAAGATTTTTGAAAGTGTATGTTTGGAGTGTCGCTTTATATGGAAGTGAACTTGGACAATCGGAGTATCTGAGAAGAAAAGATTAGAAGCTTTTGAAATGTGGTGCTATAGGAGAATGTTAAAAATCAGATGGGTGGATAAAGTGACAAATGAAGAGGTTGTGCGGCAAATAGATGAAGAAAGAAGCATTTGGAAAAATATAGTTAAAAGAAGAGACAGACTTATAGGCCACATACTAAGGCATCCTGGAATAGTCGCTTTAATATTGGAAGGCCAGATAGAAGGGAAAAATTGTGTAGGCAGGCCACGTTTGGAATATGTAAAGCAAATTGTAGGATGTAGAGGGTATACTGAAATGAATCGACTAGCACTAGATAGGGAATCTTGGAGAGCTGCATCAAACCAGCCAAATGACTGAAGACAAAAAAAAAACAAAGCAAAGGAAATATTGTAATGGTGAAAAATTTCGGTTTTCAGATTTCAACAGAAATATCCATTTTGACTACCCCTGAATCCATTTGGACTAGTTTTGGCGTGACTTCTGTACGTACGTATTTATGTATGTACGTACGTATGTTCTCGCATAACTTAAAAACGATTAGCCATAGGATGCTGAAATTTTGGATTTAGGACTGTTTTAACATCTAGTTGGTCACCTCCTTTTTTTATTGCAATCTACTCAACCAAAAGTGTCCAAAAAGCCCAAAATCAAAAAATCTGAATTTTGGACTTTTTCTTAACTGCAGTAATAAGCCCTTGTTGAGAGCTTTTCAACGATATATAATGAGTGAGACTTATTTTCATTGATTCCAGATTTAAAGTCAAATGATATTTTAATTTATTAAATATTTGGATCTTACAAGGGGAAGATACATCGGTTCGAATCAGCCTCCATCTCCTTTTTTTTTTAATTTAAATATATTGATTTATTAATAATTATTAACCTCTGATTTTAGAAAAAAATTTGCAAAAAATAATATTCAATAACATTAAAAAAAAATATATGAAAATATATTAGAAGATATTAATGAAATAAAATTTTTAGTACTTTTCATTAAAAAAAAAAAAAATATGTATATGGAATTTAATAGACGTACAAGGAAGTCGCATGTTGTCCACATCAAATTTTTATCGTATTACTATTATTATATTAAAAAAATTTCAAATTAAAATAAAATAGAAAATTTTCAAAAATAAATGTTTTTTCTTAAAATACATTTAAAATTTAAAAAGTATTTTTTCAAATACTTTCAAAAGTATTTTTTACTGTTTTAAAAAGTATTTTTTCAAATTTAGTGAATATTTTATTAGAAAATTTTATTCTGATATGTCACCTTGTATAATAAACTAATCACCTTTTTATTTCATTTCTAATGTAACTGCCACTTTGAAATAATAACACGTTACCTCTGAGCTGGAGTGACCTCTATTAATCAGTATCATTCGGCTGAATTTATAATAGGCACTAAATTAGCTTAATTATTGGTTTTTGGTTACAAGATAACTAGTAAATTCAATTAAAAAAGTTGTATACTTTTAGTCTGGAAGAAAACTTTATGATTTTATTTTTCTATAAAATTTCTTGTAGTAGAAAAGCGCTGATATTATTTTTCTTATTTTATAGAGAAAACTTTCAAAATCTTCTCTATTTATAAGATTGACTCAATATTTTATTTGGACGTAACCTCCTCATACTTAGCTTTCTACGTTATGTATTCGAGAATTTATGCTTATTCTTTTTTTTTCTATAAATCTTAACAGTTCATTGTTAAAAATATAAATCCTTTAAAAGTGATAAAAAGTATTTACAAGAAGAGTTTTATATATATATATATAATTACTTTTCAATAATATCGATTTTTATCTCCAATATACCGACTAAAAGTTCTGACACAGAAGTCAATACAACAAAAAGAAAACCTAATATTAATAATAATGCTCTGAGGTAGATAATTTTCATTCGGAACACATCATCTACGTTCCACGTCCAGAATGGCATCAACTATGCGTTATAGCTGGCTAACGGGGGCTGCGAGTATTTTCCTTGAAAATGTGATCATTTTTCACTTGTCTCCTATATTCAGATAACTATGCTAGATTAGATTTTCTCGGTCACTTGCAGATCGTGCTCATTGTAAGAGATTCGGAAATGGATTTATATAACATTTAGAGCTGGCGATGTGGCGGTCAGGTCGATGTTATTGCAGGTGTAACGGAAACCCTTCCGTTGTCTACATGCCCTCCGCAGTGGCAAGCATATAGTGAAGGTGCCCTTGTATGTAGATGCATGGAAGCCCTGAATGCTTTGGTGAGTAGGAGCCTGGAGTCAGTGCAGCGATTGCACATCCACTCTATGCGAGGACATATGCCGGTTCGATCGGATTACCGGGTCAGACCTCCAAGGTTAGCAGCCCTGGATTGGAGGTACCTCAGCAGTTAGCCTTGCTACAGAAGGGATCAGTTTAATACATCTTCAACAACTCAAACCAGAAAATAAAGCTACCCCTAACATAATTGGGCAGAGGGTGGCAGAGGGTATATGTAAACACTGTCATTTAGAAAGAGCCGATTTGCCTGAAGGGAAAATGAACTAAAGTTATTGACGGAATTAGATAAGATTTGTGGATAGCGTTATTTAGTTTCAATGCGCCAAGAACAAGACAACTAGTGATTATGTTAGAAAATGGAAACTTCCAGAAAGTCACGTTCTTAATTGCTCGGGAGATAAAAATTTTGCTGGTGGTCACGTCAACGAAATTCGCAAGACTTTCTATGGTTTATACATTGAGACCGTGAATAGCAAACAAAACCCAAAAAGTGCAAGCTTTAAAGAAGATCGGTAAGTCCCCTGTATCTGTGCAACCACACAGTACTGTTAACTCAACGAAAGAAGTCGTTATTTACCGTGATCTTTTCAACTTCACCGAAGAAGAAATAGTGGAGGAAATGTCAAACCAAGGAGGGATTCAATGCCTCAAGATAACCATGAAAAAATGGTGAAGTTTTTCTTCAGCGACGCATGTGTTAACGTTAAGGCCTAATCTACCTGAGAAAGTGCGTGCTGGCATACATCGTCTAGATTTACGAGCATTCATTCCGCTACTAACACGATGGTTTAAGTGCCAACGTTTCAGACACACCGCTGTCAGATGTAAAAGGCAAGAAATTTGCGTGTATAGAATGGAAACTCATGAAGGTGATTTGTGAAAAATCCTCCAATTTGTGTCAACTGCAAAGGGCACACTGCCGCTCGCGAAAGTATCCAGTGTACAAACTGGAAAGGGTCATTCAGGAACTTAGAACGCTTCAAAAGACAAGTTACCAAGAAGCGAGGATAATTGTTAGCAGTAGAACACCTCGACCGACAAAGACTTATACAGAAGCTACTGCTGCTCCTTCATCATCTAAAGTTAACACGGAGCAGTTGCACTTCGCGCTTGTGCTAAGTCTTGTTAACATGGTCTAGAAAATTATTGATACTAAAATGGAATCTACTGCGTGAAAGGAAGCATTAGAACCCAAAACCCTCGAAGATGAAGCCACCTATCGATGTTGTGCGTAAGAATAAGGAGACATGTGAAAATGTCAAAAATATCGCTCCTTCGACCAATTATAAGGCGAAGGTTAGAAGGCTCCAGGAGTTTTCTACAACGATGCAGAAAAATCTGAGATTAGTGCGTTGCAGGTACAAGTAACAATAGAGAAACCATCGGATACATAGACTATACAACACGCAGCAATGAAACCTCCAAAAGCCTAGAGGACACCTAAGGGGAGAGCAAGTACTTCAGCCACCACAAACATACCACTGGAGAGTACATCAAGTTTAGATTCAATAACAATCATACTAACCGCTTCATCTAAGTTGTCATCACCTGATGTCAGTCGCACAACACACTGGTGTCTTTAAAGGAAGATGTCCATGTCCGAAGCCTCAAACACCCTGTCATCAGAGGTAGAGGCTGTAAGGAGGATGGAGAAAATATGTAAGAAAGTATGACCGAAAGGAAAGTCTAGTCTTTAAACAAATGTGATATGTTCAAGAATCAAGATTATTAGAGTTTGTATTTTCGTATTTTTTTGAATTTGTAGTCAAGAAAGACTTAATAGTCTTCAGTTTAATGTACAGTGTTAAAGAAGTTAAGTCCTTTTTCATTTTTTTTTTGTTTGTTTGGAAAAATGGCTAATGATCAAGAAGAGTAGTCGACGCTCATAACCCCGAAGAAAAAAAAAATAATAGTAATGAAACGGTGAAAACAAATAAAAGGATTAATAAATATTTTTTTAAATTCCTTAAAGTATTGGTACGGTGTTTTACTAATTTACTTCCTACTTCAATCGCTCTCATTATTAGTCTTTAAATTATTGATTAAAATAAAAAGTGTTATTTACCGCTAATCACCATTCACCGCTAATCTAGAAACCGAGAATATAGACAGTGAATGTTTATGTACCTATTTATTTTTACTTACCTATATTCTTATTGATAGAAGATGAATTTTCATCTTTTCTTTTTCTATGATGCTAACGAGTTTAATTTCTATACATAGAAAATGATTCACGAAGAATGAAACAAACTTTCAGGACATGTTCTACTGGTTAAAATAAAGAAGAAAGTTTAGATAAACATACGTTCGGAGACATTCAATTAGCAAAGTTTCAGCTCGCAAAAAGAGCTCGCTTTGATTTCTGCGACATCGGTAAAATTAGGTCAGGCTGTAATTCTTGGAACCCAAATTATGGGGTAAAATTTTGTGTTTCTTCTATAAAGTTCGATCTGTTTTTCTTTGCCCCAGAATTGTAATTTTAGTAATTTTGAGAAGTGTGAGGTAAAAGACAAAAGATTGGGAACGAAAAACACACTATTTTATGTTGGGCGTAAAATAACTTTGCTAAATTAGTAATAAATACATAAAAATGTTCTACAAAACTTATGAAAAATAAACAAAACATATATTAAAAAAACATTAAAATGTGACCGATTTTAACTAGGGTTTAAATGATAAAAACAAAAATTCAATCTTATAAAACAACTGAATTACATATTTAAAAAAAATAACAAATACAAATACAGACACAAACAATAAATCCAAATTACAAGAAATTACACTGCTGAAAATGTCCTCCACCAAAGTTGATATAGCATTTGCCAGACGAATAATGTTTGTGATGGCTTTCTGTACTTCAAAAGAGGTATTTTGTATTAATTTCACCCCGCTGTGAATTCAGATAATTAACTGTTTTCTTGTATGACATTTTTTTCATATATTAATGATTTCAAGAGGGTCCAAAGATAATAATAAGTAGCCGAGAGGTATTAATTCAGTCGGACAGTCGGACCTTGGATGCCACTTGATGGGTCCGTTACGTCCATCCTTCTTGTTCAAAAAATTGCATTTAAGTGTTGTTTATAGCTAGAGAAGAGTGTGGAGATACCCCAATAGTGCCGAAAAATAGTCGCCCTTCTTATAATCAGAGGAACCTTAATTCGTTCTGCCAATTTATGTTTACACGAAATATTTTCTTTTTTTTCACCAGCAGAATATGTGCTGCAAGTTTATTATATTTTTCGTAACAAACGTATATGTTTATATATTCGTGTTATATTCGTATTCTAAGTGATACATTTTTGTTGTACTATGATTTTCCTTATTATTCCATGATATTACCGGCTATCACTTTAATCTTCACCCTCTTCCACATTGTCATTAACTGGTATCCTTTACTAACTTTTTACCGTCTGTTCTCATTGCATGACAAAATCGATTTAGAAAATTATTTACAGAGTTTTCATAACATTTTCTTTCAACTTTCCCGAATCTTCTTAGTTATCGGCTCTTACTTTTTTTCTTGATTTCCTCGCAAAACTTCACCATAAACTATTGTTTTCTATTAATCAGTGTTCATATTCTTCTAACCCATTTGTTTTAGCTTCGTGTTCTGAAGAACGCGGCATTTTAGATGAATATGGTGCTAACCTTCGTTTAAAATATTCTTATAATATTCGTTCTGTTAATTTTACTCCAAATCTATTCCTGGCTAAAATTTAATCTAATTTAGGAAATCTTTTTATTTTTATGACATTTTAGCAGTCTATAAAAATGTAATTAATGAATTTATCATTGTATGAGGTATTATGTATTATAATTGTATTTTAAAATTTACTTTTAATACTTTTCTTCGATTTTTATTTTTATAATTATTTTCTCCACCCTGCTATACTGTTACTTTAATGACTTCGAAAAAAAATTTAATGTAATTACTGTCCATTTGGTATTTGAATAACCATTCGTTTATTACTTGTATACTTACATATCTACTTTGATTTCAATTTTTTTTCTTGGGCGTAAAACGAGGTGTTTTAGGGTCGGACGAACACTCCGTTAGTCAGTGCCCCAGCACGGAGTAAAAAATCGAGGGGCGCAAAATTGCCAAAAAAATTGTAATGGAGTTTCTGAATTAATTAGAAAATTTTCTGAAAAAAATTCTAAAAAAATAAAACAATCTCTAATTTTATGTACTAATGACAACAAAACTTAAGGCACTACTCCTGTAGTATATACATTAAAAGGCAATGTCTGCGTATCTGTGTGTGCGTTTATCTCTCTCCCACTCAATCTCTCTCTCTCCCTCCCTGTGTGTGTGTACATGCGCGCGCGGTACAGCGCAGAGTCTGCTGCACCTATAAGTACAAAGTTTGGGATTGAAGCGATTTTTTCGATTTTCAGAAAATACGGAATTTGAACAGATACACTAAATTTTTTATACCCCCTAAAACGTCATTTAATACTCTCCACAACGAGACCAATTTCAAGTCTGTACGATAATTAGACGCGTGTCGGTAATTAATTAAAATAAGGTCACTTTTTCGGACGAAACGCTATTTTCCCGTAAAGTCTTTTCGTAAATTGCGGTAAAAAACTGTCACACTAAAACTAACATTTTTTCCAGATAATACTCTCTAGAGCAGAAAATTAAAAAATAACATTCTACGAGTCGGAGCGTGGAATGTTAGAAGCTTAAAAAAGGTTGGTAGGCTAGAAAATTTAAAAAGGGAAATGGATAGGGTGAATGTGGATATAGTAGGAATTAGTGAGGTTCGGTGGGAAGAGGAAGGCGACTTTTGGTCAGGTGATTTTAGAGTAATTAACTCAGCGTCAAATAATGGGCAGGCAGGAGTAGGTTTCGTGATGAACAAGAAGATAGGGAGGAGAGTGGAGTATTTCAAAACGCATAGCGATAGAATCATTGTAATAAGGATAAAATCAAAACCTAAACCGACAACGATTGTTAACGTTTATATGCCTACAAGCGCCCATGATGATGATGAGGTAGAGTGTGTATACGAAGAGATTGATGAAGCAATTAAACACGTAAAGGGAGATGAAAATTTAATAATAGTTGGAGATTGGAATGCAAGCATTGGAAAAGGCAAGGAAGGAAATATAGTGGGTGAATATGGGCTGGGCAAAAGGAATGAAAGAGGGGACCGACTTATAGAATTTTGCACGAAGTATAATTTAGTAATTGCCAACACCCAATTTAAAAATCATAATAGAAGAATATACACTTGGAAAAAGCCAGGCGATACTGGAAGGTATCAGATAGATTATATCATGGTTAAGCAAAGATTTAGAAATCAACTCGTTGACTGCAAAACTTACCCTGGAGCAGACATTGATAGCGACCATAATTTGGTGATAATGAAATGTAGATTGGGGTTTAAAAACCTGAAGAAAAGTTGTCAGATGAATCGGTGGAATTTAGAGAAGCTTGAGGAAGAGGAGGTAAAGAAGATTTTTGAGGAGGACATCGCAAGAGGTCTGAGTAAAAAAGATATGGTAGAAAATGTAGAAGAAGAATGGGAGAATGTTAAAAAGGAAATTCTTAAATCAGCTGAAGCAAACTTAGGCGGAATAAAGAGAACTGGTAGAAAACCTTGGGTTTCAGACGATATATTGCAGCTGATGGATGAACGTAGAAAATATAAGAATGCTAATGATGAAGAAAGTAAAAGGAACTATCGGCAATTAAGAAATGCTATAAATAGGAAATGCAAACTGGCGAAAGAAGAGTGGATTAAAGAAAAGTGTTCAGAAGTGGAAAGAGAAATGAACATTGGTAAAATTGACGGAGCATACAGGAAAGTTAAGGAAAATTTTGGGGTACATAAATTAAAATCTAATAATGTGTTAAACAAAGATGGTACACCAATATATAATACGAAAGGTAAAGTCGATAGATGGGTGGAATATATTGAAGAGTTATACGGAGGAAATGAATTAGAAAATGGTGTTATAGAGGAAGAAGAGGAAGTTAAGGAGGATGAAATGGGAGAAACAATACTGAGATCTGAATTTAAGAGAGCATTAAAAGATTTAAATGGCAGAAAGGCTCCTGGAATAGACGGAATACCTGTAGAATTACTGCGCAGTGCAGGTGAGGAAGCGATTGATAGATTATACAAACTGGTGTGTAATATTTATGAAAAAGGGGAATTTCCGTCAGACTTCAAAAAAAGTGTTATAGTTATGATACCAAAGAAAGCAGGGGCAGATAAATGTGAAGAATACAGAACAATTAGTTTAACTAGTCATGCATCAAAAATCTTAACTAGAATTTTATACAGAAGAATTGAGAGGAGAGTGGAAGAAGTGTTAGGAGAAGACCAATTTGGTTTCAGGAAAAGTATAGGGACAAGGGAAGCAATTTTAGGCCTCAGATTAATAGTAGAAGGAAGATTAAAGAAAAACAAACCAACATACTTGGCGTTTATAGACCTAGAAAAGGCTTTCGATAACGTAGATTGGAATAAAATGTTCAGCATTTTAAAAAAATTAGGGTTCAAATACAGAGATAGAAGAACAATTGCTAACATGTACAGGAACCAAACAGCAACAATAACAATTGAAGAACATAAGAAAGAAGCCCTAATAAGAAAGGGAGTCCGACAAGGATGTTCCCTATCTCCGTTACTTTTTAATCTTTACATGGAACTAGCAGTTAATGATATTAAAGAACAATTTAGATTCGGAGTAACAGTACAAGGTGAAAAGATAAAGATGCTACGATTTGCTGATGATATAGTAATTCTAGCCGAGAATAAAAAGGACTTAGAAGAAACAATGAACGGCATAGATGAAGTCCTACGCAAGAACTATCGCATGAAAATAAACAAGAACAAAACAAAAGTAATGAAATGTAGTAGAAATAACAAAGATGGACCACTGAATGTGAAAATAGGAGGAGAAAAGATTATGGAGGTAGAAGAATTTTGTTATTTGGGAAGTAAAATTACTAAAGATGGACGAAGCAGGAGCGATATAAAATGCCGAATAGCACAAGCTAAACGAGCCTTCAGTAAGAAATATAATTTGTTTACATCAAAAATGAATTTAAATGTCAGGAAAAGATTTTTGAAAGTGTATGTTTGGAGTGTCGCTTTATATGGAAGTGAAACTTGGACAATCGGAGTATCTGAGAAGAAAAGATTAGAAGCTTTTGAAATGTGGTGCTATAGGAGAATGTTAAAAATCAGATGGGTGGATAAAGTGACAAATGAAGAGGTATTGCGGCAAATAGATGAAGAAAGAAGCATTTGGAAGAATATAGTTAAAAGAAGAGACAGACTTATAGGCCACATACTAAGGCATCCTGGAATAGTCGCTTTAATATTGGAAGGACAGGTAGAAGGGAAAAATTGTGTAGGCAGGCCACGTTTGGAGTATGTAAAACAAATTGTTGGGGATGTAGGATGTAGAGGGTATACTGAAATGAAACGACTAGCACTAGATAGGGAATCTTGGAGAGCTGCATCAAACCAGTCAAATGACTGAAGACAAAAAAAAAAAAAAAACTCTCTAGAGCTGGCTTTCAAATGAAAAAAAAAATATTCAAATCCGACGAGAAGTTCGTTTAAAAAAAGATTTTTCCGAAGTCATAAGTTTTAAAAATTACCAGCGTTAAACATGTTCCGAATGCTCCTAGGAAAACATCTTTCCTCCTTTCACTGTTCGCCGCAATTGCAGGTGCGTGTCACATGGTTAGAGAGGGCGGGAGAGAGAACGTATGTGTGCGTTGCGAGCGGGAGGAAAGAATTATTGAATTCTATTTGGCGCTTTTGGGGAAGAGAAAAAATTGTTTTTATTTAAAGGGAGGTATGACGTATTTCGGAAATATTTTAGTGAGCGATTTCAGTCCGAGCGGATGAGTGATTTGGATTCGAATTGCAGTTGTTTCTTAATTTATTTGAACGTTTGGCAGCTGTGAGTAAAGCACTTTATTTTGCTAAGCGTTGTCGTATGCAATAAACAAAATATATATGTAGAAAAATAATGTATATATTAAATAATTGTAATTTTTGGTACAGTACTCTCGGAAACAACTCCAATTATGGAGTTATGGAAGCCGATGTCGATGCTTTAACGCCATATTTGACACTGCATCAAGATGTATTCCCAGAACACCTGGGAAACCGAAGAAGCGACCCGTTCCGTGATGAAAGGATGAAATATGTGAAGCTATTAAAAGAAAGAAAAAAAAGGTATAACGCTTTTAAGAATCGTCCAATATCAGAAAATCTTATTGCCTTTAAAATATACAGGGCGTATGTCAAAAGACTTTCGATAGTTTCTAGAAAGCGATCCTGGCAGCAATATATTTCATCCGTTAACAGAAACATGTCTATATCAGACGTTTGGAAGAAAGTGAAGGCGATTTTGTGCGTTACTTTACTCCCATAACTAGCCTTAAATATGAAGATGAAATTAGAAATACTCCAAACGAAATTGCAGCGTTACTAGTCAATCATTTCAAAATAGCCAGCAAAACGGCTAACTACGATGAATATTTTAGGACGAAATAACAGAACTTGAGGATCTACGAAATTTCAGAATTGAAACTTTGGAGAAAGCCGGCAACACAGCTGCTGGTCCGGATGAAATTCATTTTGACATGATCAGCCAGCTGAATTCCACTGCAAAACGTAGATTGTTAGAAGTATATAATCAGATATGGAGGGATGGAATGTACCTGCAACAGTTGAAAAAAGTACATATTGCTCCAGTTCTAAAGAAAGATAAAAATCTGACAGACCCCAATAGTTGCATCTTATTTCCTGGGCGTGCGCTATGGGAAAAATATTTTAAATAAATGATAAATAATAGACTCGTTTGGATTTTAGAAAAAGAAAATCTCTTATCCTCACATCAAGCGTGTTTCAGAAAATACCACTCAACTTCTGACCAAATGATTAATTTAGATTACATATTATATAATAGCTTTATCATAAGAAAACAACTTGTTGGAATCTTTTTTGACCTGCAGAAAGCATTCGATAGGACTTGGCGTTATGAAATAATGCTTCAATTACATGAATGGGGCATTAGCGCCAATCTGCTGTTATTACTCAGAAACTATATGAATGACCGTACTTTTCAAGTACGCGTTAACAACGAATACTCGTCAGAAATAAGAATGGAAAATATTATCACAAGGATCGCCGTTGAGCGGTACCTTGTTCGCCATTAGTAAACTGATATTAGTTATTCCAGCAGAAATCAACAAAAATGTCTATGTCGATGATCTGGCAATTGTGTATGTCAGCAACACAACAGGTATGGTGAAGTACAAATTGCAACGTGTGATAAACGCTCTCAACGAAGTTGCGAGGAATAATGGTTTCAAATTTTCACCAGAGAAAACGAGCTGTGTACACTTCTGTAGGAACAGAATTTCTCACCGAAGTCCTGTTTTGACTATCGACGACCATCCAATAGAATACAAGGATAATGTGCGATTTTTAAGTCCGGAATAAGGTATGAAGAACTGACAAGAAAATATGAAATTGCATTACCAGAGACATTAACAACTTCCACAAGAGAAATACCGCGATAGCTTTTACTAGCGGTACACAGAAGACTGGATCTCTATCGTGAGAAAATGAAAGAGAAACCAACTGTAATCATCCAACAGGAATTTTATCAACCATCAGAAATTACGAAGAATACATTAAAGTTTATACTGACGGTTCTAAAGCCGAACATGGTGTTGGATGCACCATATATAAAAATGGAGAAGCCCATTTTTGGAAACTGTTCGATATGGCAAGTGTTTATATGGCAGAATTTATTGCCATACAGCAAGCTCTTCGTTACTCAAAACACTACTGCGAAGAGAGAGTGCTAATATGTTCTGACTCTCTAAGTGCACTTACGGGAACAAAATCATTACGGACGTTTTTATTGTAAATATTCTGTCCATTTTGTTCGTTTTAAATCAATGAGGACAATGAAGTGTGTTTACATGGACTCCAGGGCATGCTGTATGCAGGGAATGAAAGTGAAGACGAAGCTGCCAGAAAGGCGACTATCTGTGACAACATGGATATAATTCCTGTACGAGTAACACATATTAAAAATTGTCTATCCAATACAATTAGAAACCGGTAGTTTGCTTAGTGTTAGTTTGCTTGGCATTTATTCCTCAAACACCCCACACGGTCGCCCTAAAGCATAAGACCGAATGTCTGTACCACAAACGAAAACTGAGACTCAAACAGTTTAGCTATCCTATCGTAGCTTCTAGAGATTACCTAACAGCGTGAGCAGGCTAAGCGTGGTGACACACACCACGGGCTTGCGTGTTCCAAACGCTCACTTCCCATACATTTGCTAAAAATGGGTAGGCTCACCCCGTCAACTACTAAAAATATATATAACATCCATAAATAAAATTAATTTCATCTAGGCAGAAATTTGCTGCTACGCCTAAGTCACTGAGTACCACCAAGTATCTGTCCAACATTATAGCGCTTGCAGCCATAATAATTGGCTGGTGGTCAGTCATTCAGTCATTGCCATGGGAGGGTTAGCCTCCCATGGCAATGCGGTAAGAGTCTTTTCCTTAACTACTGATGTCAGTTGAACAAAGTAACCGCATCAAGGAACTTCCACATGATCCGACAATGCGGCTCCCGCCAAACTGACTCTCCGCAAGTTCCAGGGTGGCCCGGTCTCTGGCTCCCCCCAACACCTGATGTTTGACTGCCCTGCAGTCAAACATCAGGTGTTCTATTGACTTGACCTCCCTGCAGTCGCACACCTCATCAGCTGCCAGGTGAACCCGAAACAGATATTGGTTCAATGTAAGGTGGTTGGTGAGCATTCGGGCACCAGTTGCCCTTAAAAACGACCTCGAGGCACACCATCTCCCCAGATCCTATATAAACTTATACAAGGATCTCCCCTTAATCGTGGTATCCCATTCCAGATGCCATGCTTCCGAGGCACTGCAGTCTCTTTCACAGGCGGTAGATGAGCAACTGATCGAAATTTAAATCCGGTGCATTGTGATCACCGTTCCGCTCCGATACTAGCCCGGCTCGAACCCGCATCCCGACAACAATTATCCAGCATCGGTGCCATTCACCAAGGTACAGGCTGCGCACTTGGCAGGCGCAGAATTGGTAGGGCAATTGGCTGCCCTGTGCCCCAGAAAAGCACATTGACCATACATCTCCGACTACGCTCTGCAACGGAGAGAGGTGTGACTAAACCCCTGACACTTGAAGCATCGGGCGACTTCTAAATGGTCGACAACCCTACATGCGGTCCGCCCGAAAAATAGATGTCCACTAGCCATCAAGATTTACCGGATCCTCGACGACAAAGTCTCTAAAACCCAGTGACTCTTTGGAGCTTCCTTCTTCCCCAGCTGCTGAACCACCTTGGTTTCCCTAAGGAAGTCCTCGAAGGCCAAATCCAAAGTAGGGTTTTGACCGCGCACGGCTTGAGGATTTTAGGCTCCACTACCCTTTTCGCTTTTGGCATATAATATACCAATATCTGCGGGATCCGCTCGGCCAGCAACTAAGCCTTCAATCCGTTCTTCTGCAGAACGTTGGCCTACAGCAGCTGCTTCGCATGCCGCTCACTAACGACTTTCAAGATCACGCCAGGGTCCGTTGTTTTCGGGACTCTGAAGACTTGGATCCTTTCTCTCCTCGGGCCCAGAACCTTTTTAAGGGTTAGCTTTGTTTCTACCGACGAAGCCCCCGAACCACGTTTAAGCGGGACCACCTTGACAGTGGCTCGCTTAACTTTGGCCACCGACGCCTGAACTGGCAGCGATGAACCAATCCGCTTAGGGGCAGGTGCGGCAGCAACTGAGGTAATAGAGACAGGCTCCCTAACCTTTTCTTTCAACCACTCGTGCAATAGTTTTCTGGAGTTCTTCCAGAGCCTCACCTGTCACCAGTTTGAAATCCCAAACTTCCTCCACAATCTGGTCGATCTTCCCTGACAGCCGCAAAACGACTGAATCCAGGGTAAGGTTAGCGCCTTGAAGCCCCTCGAATTTTGATGGCAGACCCGCAACTATTAAGCTACACTCACTTAAAAAGGAGTCAACCATCTGCCAAAACTCCACTACAACTCGCGATTCCTTCTTTGAGGAGACTTTGGTCGATTCAGACTGTATCTCCTCGAACCAACCGATGCAGTCGAATCCGGAGCTCATGTGCCTTACACCAGGCTTCACCTTGGGGACCTCTCGCATCGGGTCGATCTCCACTTCACCGGATTCTGCTTTCCCCGACATCGTGAGGAAACCCGTGAGAAGAAACCGGTAGAGTGACGATTGAGGAGTTTAAATACCAAACTACACTTGGTTAAAACTTCTCCATATGTATGGAAGAGCGACGTGAAGCTGACTCGCCGAGAACAAGTGGCAGTGACAAGACGTAGAATCAGTTACATCCGAATACAAATTCATATTTCTTAACTGGCGAAAATAGACCAATGTACAGTATTTGTAATAAAGTACTTACAGTCAAACATCTAATGGAAGAGTGTACCATATTACTAGAGTGTACCATACCCTCCTTTACTAGATGGAGTAGTACAGGTTTACAATCCTTGAATGGCCTCGAATATCCTTGATGCTTCCTGTTCCTGAAGACTACGGGTGTCTGACTGGCAAACTTGAGTAAAAAAAACAAAAACAAAGAAAGGGTCGACAAGAGAGAGAGTGTTGACAGACTGTGTCGGGGAGAATCTCTTTTTCTTGGTAACCGCAAGGGCTTGCATACATTCAGCGACCTGAATCACCTAAAGTGTTATCAAATAATCGAATAATTCGTTTTAACGTCGAACTATCCGGAAAAATTTTAATATGAATACTTCCTAATAGCTGTATTCTACCATATTTTTTAAATTAAATTTCTTTGTTGATTAATATTAATTATTCCAAACAATAAAAGAAATATTGACAACTTTAATTTTATTTAATTTACGACTAATTAGTGCGCCTAAATACGCCGTAATAAAGATTAGCAAACATTTCAATAAATTTTCTTATTGTAATAATGGATAAAAGATAGAAATCACAAAACGTAATTGAATTTCATAACGCATGTACTTGACATATATTTGTGGAATATTAGGTGTGAAAAATGATTAAATTTATTAAACCAAGCTAAAAAATAAAGTTACTACATAAAAATAAAATGTGATAAAAATAAACGGGTCTCTGTAGAAATATAATAAAGTATTTTTGCTAAGCGCAAATTAAGTTTAAAGGGTTGTCCGTGGGGAAAAATTCAACAACTTATCTTCGGGCTTATAAATTAAGTAACATGTTTCTTTAGAATAAATGATAAAATAAAACATAACATTTGTACACATCTAGTTATACGAAGTACTAGCTGATGCTTACTACTTAATAATACTAAGTTTTTTAATTACTAATATTAATTAATTAGATCTACACAGATATTTAGCTTAATTTGCTGGCAAAAATTGATTTATATTGGTTTTGATAAGCTGAAATTATTTTTAAAATAATAAAATTTCAATAAATCCTTTTAATCTTCCCTGGAAATAACTCTAGAGCTATGTTGGAAGATGGAAAGTATGGTAATCAGTCAAAAGATGGGGTATGAGTTTATTACATTTCTCAACTTTTTATGACCCATGGACCCCAAAAAACAAAAAAAAGTGGAGGAGTAATGTTACATTTGCACTTTATGTAACATTACTAGATGTACTAGATCACTGTTATATACGTACATACAAACGCATGAAACTTTACTTAATTCGTGGGTTGTCGTGTTTGATGATTAATAACTTTTTACTTGATTAACCAATTTTGATAAAATTTTGTACAGGACTCGTGTATATGGGTCAATTTCTTCTAAAAATGTTTTTGGGCCAATTTATCAAATATTTTGCAATCATAACCCTACTTTACATTAAGCTCAGTACATGGGCCTATGCTTATCTTACCGGTTTTAAAGAAAATTTGCTCCAAAATTCCCTCCTTTCCGAAAAAAGCAATCTTTATTTATTGCATATTTTTGTAAATTTTTTTTGTCTTCTTAGACACAGTAGTAATGAAAGTGACCCCAATAGTAAGTGGAGCCAGTAAAAATTAAAAATATCTATAATTTTTTTTAACTTTGAAACTTTTTTTAGTTTATTCAAACTTTTAATAATAACGTTACAATAAAATTTCATCACAACAAATTCACACCTACAAAAAGAAATCTTGGAAAACTTTTTATTGGTTTACATTTTTCAATGGAATATATTTAGTTTCTTCCATTTACCATAAAAAACTTTGAATCATCAAAAAGTTTTCTTGGTTGGCGATTTTGGTGGTGGAGTAAAAAAAACAATAGCATTTTTTTAAATTTTTTAACTTTTATTGGTATATTTAAACATATAATGATAATTATACAATAAAACTATATCAAAATAAAATCTTAGGTAACTTTTTTCATGTATCAGTATTTTATTGTTTCATTATTTTTCTACTAAAAAAGAATAAAATATCAATGTCAGGGAAGTATTAAAACTTTGTTGTCAGCTTTTTTAAGATCCATTTCTCATTTAATAAAATGATAATTTTCAACTATTAAGGGTGACACGCACTTAAGTATCGTCTCTGCTTTTTTGGTTAAGTTAAGGCTCTTCATTGTGCCAGTTAATTATTCTTTGTTTTTTTTTAAAATATTTAATATAAAATTATTTAGACATTATATCACGTTGGACAAACATAATGATACAGAACAATTATTTAAAAGTAGTAAACAATTTAATAAGGTAGGATGTTTGTTTATTTAACTGTTGAATGCAGAAATAAAATTACTTATTTAAAGTTCGTTAAAAATTTAATTTATATGCTAGTATAGAAAATGGAAAAATAAAATTAATTAGCTTACGAATAATATCATAGATTAAAAGAAGTTAAAAAAAAAAGAATAAACTAAAAATTCTTTGCAGCTCTCTACGGGAGAAAAATCCCATTTCAATTTAAAGTTGTGAGAAAATATGCACATAAATTTGTTTTTTTAAATAAAGTTTTGAATTTCTCGGTCTGTTTTCTTTAATTTTAAACACATAAAAACTAACCTTTGGAAAAAAACGTCTTAGAAAAATATTTTTATGCCACTGGCTATGTGGATTGACGTCTGTTTTGGTCTATATATGTTCTGTAAGTCTGAATATAAGAAAGGTATTTTTTCAAACATAATTTTTTCCATATAAAAAGATATATTTTGACTTCACAAAAAGATGTTTCGTATTTTCTTTCTTCTAGCCAAGTGAAAGAGAGTAAAACATTAAATCGTATTTTTTATGTAATTATTGAAACGTTGAAAAAACTTAGCGTAATCTACAGACTAAAATGATAAATCACAGGAAAAAATCAATAAAATTAAACCTCCAGACTGGTTAGAGAGGATAGCATCTAATTTTAAAATCACTAATATATTAAATAGTCGTACGTAAATTTCAATGAGATAGGAAATGGTTAGAATATTTTACTGTAAAATGAAATCATTCTCTTTTGTTGAACAATACCATCACAGCAGCTGTGTAAGTACACAGAGTGCAGTATATTTCAGGAGTATTTTTGACACTATAGAGCTTTACCAGTGTAGTAATAACTGGAAATCTAAGCCTACTCACGTGAGGTTTTCTGGACATCGGATTGGACTACCGAGGTGTAAGTATAAATTGAATATCATTGGATGCACGCTGAGGCAAAAAAGGTTCTCACAGTAATAACGTATATTAAAAATAGTATGTAGAAAATAGAATAAACTTCACCTCTACATTTACGGTAGTATATTTTTTATTCGTATCTCTTTCTAATAAAAAATTAACCAGCGGAAAATTTTGTGTAGCACATTTAAAAAAAACATGTCGTAGAACATTTTGTTTAACTAAATTAAATTTTTTTAAAAATTAGACAAATGATTTTGGAGGATAGAAATTTTTTTATACCACCAGGATTTTTTTATGTTTAATTCCTCACATATGTTTTAAACTTGTTAGTTTGAATATGAAATGGAAATTTTGTGTCGTATGGAAATTCCCATGCCTGACCAGGATCGAAACCTTCCGGATTATAAGCTGAGGCTACCACTTCAGAGAGGACTGGGCATAAGTTGAGATTTATAACTCAATTTATGAAATTTTTAAGAAATGTTTAACTAGTTTCAGTTACTCACCCATCGTTGTAAAACCCATAGTTTCATCACCCATCGTTGTAAACAGCTCCAGTCCTACCCCTATCGTATGAAGTCTACTAGACGTCTAATCGTCTTCTTCCGTCATTTTCCCTTTAAATATTTTCCGTCTTCTAGTTCAGAAAACCATGTAGACTTGTAACTTCTAGACCTCTTTAATCTGTTTCCACTCTTACAAACTCGTAGCCATAAAAGTGGAAGAATAGGAATGAACCCAGGAGGGGAATCAATGGATTTTCAAATTAGTTCTTGTAACAAACTTAAAACAACAAGCGTAGTTATTAGCTAAGAATAATTAAACAATAGTAGTAATGAGTACAGCCGTACAATTTATTTTAGACATTATACTGTAAACATTTTTTAAAAAGGGTTACACTGTATTAGGATTATAATCCAAATCTTTATCAATAAAAAAATTGAATATTTATTAAAATCGTGAATATTTTATTAAAATCGTGGTGCGTCACAGATTTCTTTGAATTTTTTACAACAAAAAATGTAGCCTTCTAATTTAAATGTATTTAGAAAAAAGCATTGTGCTGTATTCTAGTCTGATAGCCTGTTTATTATTATATCAGGAGCATAATATGCAACCATTTAGGTTACATTAACAAAAAAAAAAGATATGAATAAAATATTCATCAGAGAATAATATGAATTAATAATATTCGTTTTTAATTTATATTTTAAAATTTAAATAAATTAATAATGAAATGTGTGTTGATGTTTGTTGTTTACCAATTTGATTGATATACGTACATTAAATTACAAAATTAATTAGTGGTGGCCCAACTGTCAGTATAAATCCGGATTAAAGGTATGAAAGCATGTACAGGATTTAAATGCAGCGTTACATCAAGGGCTTACTGCTTCAGGGGGGGTTGTACAATTAGGACTTTCGTTGTATCCATTTTAGTGTGGACTCACACTGCTTACTTATAACTGACACCCTCTGTGCTTCAGTTCTAATTCCAATTCTAATTCAACACTCCAAGGGATGTAATAGAATTCACGTTGTTTATATGCTGTATTGGAAATTGTAATGGAGGTGATGCTATTTTGAAATTCTACATCAGGCCGGATATGGAGTTGCATATTAACTATCTATTGGACAAGATGACATGCTCCTCTTATTTTTTGATAATTATATTATAATGCTAATATAATTAAAATATTGTTTGTGTAAACTGGTTATAGAAAATGAAAATCACCCTTTCCAGACTAATACTGTTTATTTATTATTCTATGATTCTTAAACGTTTGTAAGGAATGTATAAGAGTATATATATTCTATCAAAATTATTATTCTGTTTCTTTACTAATTAACTGCTCGTTGCTGTAATAAATATTACACATATATTGACTTATTCGAAAATTCAGTATCTAAAAACAATTATTGTAAAAACCATAAATACTAAAATAAGGCTGACAACAATGTTATTGTTATACTTTACTAGCACTGGTTATTTTTTCTATACGGAGGAAAAATGATAAATAAAAATAGTTTAAAAAATTCAGAAAACTGATAGTTTTTTAATTTTTCTGCCGCTTTAAAATCATGACCCAAGAGAATTCTTTTAATTTTTCTACATCTATGATGTTAAAGGAAAGAAGTATAAATAAAATACCCTGAAAAGATTTTTATGCCAAGAAGCATGGGTAAAAATTTGGTTGCGATTGATCAATTGGTTTTTTTGTTTATCCCGAGCGAACAAAAACCCTCTTCCTCTTTATATAATAGTATAGATTATATCTCTGCCGCCATGGCAAAGAAGTAAATTATGAATTTTTTGTCGTCAAAGGTGAGTTTATTTTAGTTACCATAATTACTATTATTCTGTGTTGTAATTTAGTTTCTTTTGAGGTTTCTATAAAGCCTGATAACTACAGCCCTGGGATAGGCCCATGAGTTAGTTCCGGGGTTCTCCTGGGCGCAGGTTTTGACTAGACGGGCCGGCTAGTAATATTATACAGTATAACCTATGATTTTGTTTTTGAAATCTGCCTCCACTATTAGCTAATATACCTACACCACATCTCAGGTGCTAGAATGCCCTTGTACTACTCTGAAAATTACCAATGTTGTGTCACTAATCAACATGCCCGTCAGTGAGTTAACTAAACGACGCTTGAAATCTTAAATACCGGCATGGGAACTTGCTCGAAAATAGTGAATAGTGAAGGATTTTAATAACAAACAACAATAGCAGATCTCCTGGGATGAAAAATACTGTTGCCAGTAGAAAGACACGGTCCATGCGCAAGTGCTGGGCTTCAGTCTACAGTTGTGGAGTAATCTTAATCGATTAAGAACTGGACATGGTAGATGAAATTACTTTATGAACAAATAGGGTATATCACTTACGACTGGTTGTAAGTGTAGTGCGACACTGCAAACTGTTAAAAATTTAATTAAGTAATGCCCACAGCGAGCATACAAGGTAGATCCACAAGATAAATATTATGCTACCCCATCTGGAGATGAATGGCTGAAAAACTGGATGTTAATTTGTAGCGCTACTAAAATTTGTAATTATACATGTATACTTATTTATTATATATACTTCGCTATAATTTTTTGTATGTATATTTATACGATATATAATATAAATTAAAAATTTTGTTTAAATTCAAGTTATTATACAAACAACGGAAGTAGCTGTGTAGCTGCGATAATTAGGAGCAAAAGGTACCTGGTAATTTCCGGAACATCGTACGGTAAAAGACATGAATTATAGGGGTATGGATTTTTGTATTTCTTGACGTTTCAAGACCAGGGGGACCCTAAAAATACTGTGGGGTAATTTTGTACGTACGTATGTACGAGTGTTTGTTGACAAGTTTGAAGCTCATTAAATGTTTTACTGGATAAACCGAGTTTGATGAAATTTGTCAGATTCGTATATATGAGCCAATTTTTTGGTAAAGGTTTAGGATCAGTATCTCAAGGGATATCTTTTAGGGATCGCGTTTTTAAAAATTTTGTAAACATAACTTCACTTTAAGCTGGGTACGTGCGTACATGCCTATCTTCCAGTTTTATTTATCATTTTATTCACTGTATATTTCTTAATGGAATTTTTTTATGTTTTCCTATGCATAGCAATTTAAGTGACCCAAAAAAATATTTTGAGGGCAGTATTAGGGATAGGAGAGCCGAAAATAAATCTAAAATATGATTTTTTTTTAATGTCAAAAAATTAAAAAAAAAAAGTTTATTAATTTATTTAAACTTTTAATAATAGTATTAAAATATAATTTCATCATAATTCATTCTCATCCCCCAAAAAATAAATTTCAGGTAATTTTTCTTCTTAATAAAATAGTACAAGATGCTTGCATATCTCACCACTCCAGTAACACACGCAGTTTCCACAGAAAGCCCATTATTGTTAAACAGAGATTTTTTAATCTCTGTTTAATATTAATTTAATATTAATATTTAATATTTTAATATTTAATATTAATATTAATTTAATATTAATTTAATTTTAATATTAATATTAATTTAATATTTTATTTAACGTAAATTAAATTTTATTATTTCTGTAATATTAATTCAATGGATTTGAATCATTCAGTTTAAACCCAGCTCACAGTTGAATTAATTAAAATTTGTGCTTCAACCGGAAAATCTCCACTACTGCATATATTTTTGTTAAATAATTATATAATTTTAGTTATATTTGGCGTATATGCTAATATTACAGAAATAAAGACAATACGTAATATTGAATGAGTATCTACGATTTCGATCCGTGTGTGAAGAAGTCTTGTGTAGAACTAAGATATTATTAATTACAAAAGACAAAGGCTGCAGCTGCAATACATTCCTGAGCGTAGTGATTTCCTGAAATAACATACTAAAACGCTCGTGGCAGTCATCACACACGTGTCATCTATTTACTGTATGAACATATGTATATAATTTTTTTTTCGAGACATTGTGAGATAAAATATATATAAAATTCTTCTCAGTTATGCCAAGAGAAATGGGTAAACATTTTGTTGCGATTGATCGAGTATTTTTGTTTATCTCGAACAAACATAAACAACAAGGTTTTAAGGTAGAATAGGTTTACTGTTGTCGCTCTGTATTATGAGTTTTTAAAAATATAACAGCTTTATCATTTTGCCATATTCTTTCCACAAGTTCACAAAATGCGGAAATAGTTTCAGATACATGAAATATAAATCATTTTGAATCTAAACATTTAAACAAATGTATAAAAAACCAGCACATTTTTTAAGAAAAAATTTACTTACTTGAAAATTATATTAAAATATTTGAAAATTAAAATTTATGTATTGTCAATTGCAAAATTTGATTTTTATATATATATATATATATAAATCTAGCATCTCCGACGTGGCTTCGCCCGCTCTATATGGTTACTTGCGTTTCCCATTGCGGTCAGTTATAATTTATTTTATGTTTTTTAGTTTAATAAATTTAGGCAGGTGCAGCCACCTGAAAATAGTCCAAATACTGGAACGACCGACCGACTGGACGGACCGACTGACAGACTGGACCGACCGACCCGACTTTGGAAGAATACCGACGTAGGTATCCTGAACAATTAGTTCCAAACAGTAAAGTATTTTGTAGGATTTTTAATAATCAACTTGGTAATTAGTCATAATTTTTAATAGTCAACTTGGTGATGAAAAAGAAAACATTCTTCAGTTGGAACAGCTTAGTTCTACAACGAGCACGCGAAAAATTGTTTTTATGACTCAACATTCTACAGAGTACAGTATCGATGCTCACAGACTGAATCCTTAGGTTCAGAAAGCTTCACCTTCAGCTTGGTGACCGTGCCACACGATTGCAGTTTTGTCAGTGGGTTAGAAATAATTATCACTCAATTCCGTTCATACTATTTTTGGACGACGCTACTTTACCCTTTATGGCATAAACAATACACGAAATTTACATAGGTAGTCCAAAGAAAACCCACACGTTGTAGTTTCCAGCACGATTTTGAGTGAGCGTTTGTTGTAGAATGATCTGCAACCAGTTAGCCCCTTTCATATTAGAATAACCTGGAACTGCGATAAATTATCTGGACTTTTCAAACAATAAATTTCTTACAGCGCTTGAAAATGTCTTATTGACGAAACGAATTTTAGTGCTATCAAGTACTATCATCTTGACTGAGCACCAACACATTTCATGAATGAAGTTAAGATAATTTCAAAAATTTACTGGTATCCAATACATTTGTATTGGATTTATAGGGTCGATGAAACGAGCGTCAAAGAGCTCAGGATGTACATCAAGTACGCAAGCGAAGCCAGTAATGTTATATATATATATATATATATATATATATATATATATATTTACACGTATAAATAGTTTTCTTTATTGTCACTTAGATTTTTGTGGTGATGAAAGATACTCAAGTTTATATAAAATTCCCAGTTCTATATATTATTGTGGAACATAAATCGATTTTTTTTTCTTTGATTTGGATTTCTAAGAAAAAAATTGAAGTGAAATTTAACTGACATTACTTAAAAATAACTAAATGTCAAAGATATCTAGTATAAATATCATTAATATTAAAGAAGGAATGCCAAAAGGATTGTTTCTAGAAAAGAACTTAGAAAAGCGTGGAAGGCGCAGAAAATGAAAATTGCGGTTGAACAATCAAAAGAACAGCCGGGTACTGGTACTGGAGGTTAGGAGATAAAAAATACAGCCGGGGTCCAGTGGAGAACAGTTAGTTTAAACTGATGTAGTGTGCGATAAAAATGCAACAGTAGTGTTTGGTAAGAACGAGTGAAGAGTGCGTCACTAGTATTCAATTTTGGACAGTGGTTTAAAAATAAGAGATAAGGTAGTTCTTTAATAAACATTGAAATTAATACCTGCAGTAAGTGAACTATGAATTGTAGGCTTTTTATAATTCAATATAAGTTTAGTAATCGGACTATTTCGGTATTTATAAAATTTAAAATCAATTTTGTTTTAATTTGTTAATACGTTTTATAAATATTTATTTCTATTTTTATACATTTGAGAGTAATAAATTGTATTTATATAAAATCTTTACATGTGTAATCTCTCAATATCCTTTTCAAACAACGAACATGTGAAGTTGCATAGAAAGCGTGAACCTGATGAACATCTTAGAGTAATAGTCCAAAAATGATAGATATACCATAATAAATTTCAGTTTTAGTTAAATATGATTTTAATAGAGGTACCGCCTTAACTAACATGCGAGTAGTGTTACGTTCGTCAATGTAGCTGAAGAAAAATACAGATATAGAATAATTGTGATTTGAGTATAATTTCTCATTGAGTTTATTCTTACATGAACCCTTATATGAATCCTTCAAATTAACGTAGAGACAGAAGCTATACAAATTTATCTCACATCGCAGTTATCGCTCACGTTAAAATACTGCAAACTCAGTAAGCAGTATTTTTACGTATTAAATAATTTTTTACACTTATCTCTCAATCTTCATTTACAACGCTTAATTCATTCTATATCAAGGAAGCGAATGAACATTAACTAAAAAATACTTACCTATTAAATATTTACCATTAAAATCTTCAGCTGTTGATCATTTGATTCCATTTGACGTATGCAATAACACAGACTAATCAGTGAAAGCCAATCATACGTTGTTATGTACTTAGTGTATTTTAAAAATATTTATGTTAACGTATATTTGTTATTTGACCCTAATATACTGAATTGAATTAAACTGATTGAATTTTATTAGTTTTTAATTATTAATGCTTTAAGTATTATACGTTGTGACTGTCAAAGAATTACTGTTAGATATTGTGTTGTCTAATATTAACATGTAACAATAATCAACATTATTCTCTGTTTTGTAACAATAAAACAAATAAGATTCGTTAACATTTTATTGAGTAATAAATAGTTATTATTTAACAGTTACTGCTTAGACTTATCAAATTTATTTTTAATAATAAAACCCATTCGTTACGTGGTTTTAATTAGTCATTTGATTATTTCATTTCAGAGTATCACAACATCTATTTTTTCAAGTTTGACCGTTACTTTTCTCTCAAAATTTGTAGTCATTAGTATTCTTCATACTTAAAATTCATCAAACAGGAGTTTCAGGCTCTCATAAGTCTTGTTATATCAATGCATAAAATCTAGTACCACTTACTAAAACACATTTTTAAAGTAAAAAGGTTTAGCTTTCATACTAATTTAAATGAATTAATAAAGAATACTACTTCTCTGATTTATGTTAATAACAAAAATCTTCATTATATTAAAGAAAAAATCTTTAAGTGAAAAGAAATCCTTAAAAGTCGTTATCCTCATTTCTAATATCTCAAATTTGTTTTGTGGAGCACGTTACTACAACCTTCTACTTTCCTATTGATAGGTTAAAATTTGCTTAAAATTATGGAAATTTTTAGAAATCCTTATTTTAAAAATTATAACAAAATCATTTCTTACCACTGCAACTACAGTATAGGTTAACTATAAATTAATTGTATAAACTATGAAAGTGGTTTAATCTACATAATGATATCATTTTACATAAATGAACATTAATATTTCACTAAATTTAAGAAGACACTAAATATTGGTTTTAGATATTAAATATAAACCCATAATTATAAATTTATAAACCCAAATATAAATTTTGTTTTTCTTGAAAAAAACGTTTTTCTGATTATACCTGTACTTTCAAAATTACATAACAGATTTCATTATCTTGTAGTAAGTTATTCATCTGGTTGTTGCGTTTTATTTAGATACTATTATCATGACTATAATAATGTTGAATACTAACTAATGTTAATACTAAGTACTCGTTAATTATCTTAATAAGACATCATGTTCCTGAATAATTGTCTTCCAGGAAGAAAAATAAACGGCTGTGGGTTTCACAAAACTATTTGCATAAGAAAAGTCTATATAATATGATATCTAGTATATCATATTAAAAATTTTGATATGATATCTAATTTTGTTGTTATACTTAAATTGGTTCTTTTTAACCGTTGCTTTTTATACGAGGGTCAATAACTAGACAAATAACTGTACAGAAAAAATTGGTTTATTAAATAAAATGTTTTTGTCTATTTTTCCACGTAATCCCCACCAACATCTCTGCACTTGTGCCATCTTTTTACGAGTCTTCTTATCCCCTGAGCGAAGAATTCATTACCTTGATCTTGAAGCCAGAGGACAGAAAGAACGATAAACTATGTACGACGAATAATGGGAAACACATGGGGACCAAAGGCTACGAAATGGAGACTGATTTTCACAGCAGTACTTCCATTATATTATATGCCACTCCGGCCTGGTTTTCAGTTTTAACATCCAGAAGAACAAGAGTAAATTAAAATCCTTACAAAGAAGAATGAACCTGAAGATTTCATCTTCATGTAGAACTGTTTCAACAGCTACTGCAGGAGATCCTGGCAGGAGTTCCGCCAATACACCTCCTGGCTAGACGAAGAAAACAAGTCTTTGACGGCATGAACAAGAAAGAGGCTTCTGAATTACTAAACCAGGAATGGCAGGAAGAATGAAATATGACACGCACAAGTGCCTGAAAGCGACATTTAATCCTCAGTCTGAGACCATGGCTGGAGAGGAAACACGGGATGGTGGGATACTACATTCTCAGTTTCTCTCCGGCCACGGAGAATTCGGAGATTACCTGAATAGGTTTAGAAAAATAGAATATACAACTGTGTTTATTGCGGAGATGAAGACTCCCTCCAGCATACTTTATTTGAATGTGCCAAATGGGAAGAGCACAGAGAGAGTGCGCGAGTCAGACGTCACTCCAGATAACATACCATTCATGCTTAAAGGACAGCAAGATTGGAATATAGTTGAAAATCTGATCTCCGACATTAGTCTTACAGACTAAAGAAGCAGATTAACAAAGAGTGGATCAGTGACTTGAATGTCGCGATAGAATAAAAAAAAGAGGGAGAGAAAAGACCGGGTCTCAGTCACTGGGTGAAGCCTGGGAACGACATATTCAGTAATCTATCCATATTATACACTCATCTCTGGCATTTGAATTAAAAGTTGTGCTTTAAGCAACCACAGGCTCCGATCACTAACCCACCGGGTTGGTCTAGTGGTGAACTCAACATCGCAAATCAGCTGATTTTGAAGTCGATAGTTCTAAGGCTCAAATCCTAGTAAACGCAGTTACTTTTGTACGGATTTGAATACTAGATAGTTGATCGGTGTTCTTTGGTGGTTGGGTTTCAATTAACAACACGTCTCAGGAATGGTCGACCTGAGACTGTACAAAACTACACTTTATTTACATTCATACGTATCACCCTAATTCATATTCAATATTCATTCCTGTGCGGTTTGAGACAGGCACAGACGTAAATAAAAAAAGTGTACACACCGAGCTCTCGGGTCCCTCCCCGGGACACGGGAACGACATAGTCGGACCAAGACCCCCCCCCCCCACAGTAGTTGGAGGCAGGCGAACGAAGAAGAATCAAAAGATCGAAATCAGTGAGCTGACCTGCCGTGCCGGACGTAATGCCGGTGGGAGGGAATTAGGATTTTTGTACGATCTAGTTGTGCACCTTCCCTTTTGATTGGAATCGATTGGACAAGAAGTGTCCAAAAAAGCCCAAAATCAAAAACATTTGGATTTTGGACTATTTCTTAGCTGCAGTAATGAGCCCTCATTGAGAGTCCAATGATATATCATAAGGGGTACTTATTATCATCGGTTCCAGAGTTTTTAGCCAAATAAAATTATAATTAATGAAATATTTTCATCCTACAAGGGGAAGGCACAGGTATTTTTAAAACGTAGTAGTTTTGAAGTGCATATTAACTGTCATAATAAAATCATATTACATTTGTTTGAGGCTAATATAGCCTCATTCTTTCAAATATACTATTATATAGTATATAATATACTACACAGATATACAAATATACATACAATAATTTACATTCTTCCAAAACAAACTGTATGTTTGTTTTGGAAGAATACGGTTAGAATCGTACATAATTAATTACATAGGAAAAGTGAATGAAGGTCTGTCTACTTTTAGCTGATGCAGAATCTGATATTAATAGTGGTAATATTAGTGTAAAAGAAATTTTCTAAACATTTCTGACGTATTTTTGAATAGTATTTCAATGTAAGCGACATTTCACGTTTTATAGTTAACATTGTTAAAACGTAGTAGACAAACAATTCATATTAACATAAGTCCAATAAATGTACGCGTCTTAATGTTAAGTCTCCGGTTGAATTACGAAAATTGAATTCGATTCTACTGAAATACTCATGGATAACGCCATAAAAAAATACGCCAACAAACCACCAACACTCGAAAATGAATTTTTAGCAGATTCTATTTCTAATTATTCAAAACGAAAAATTAAAATTAATGATAATGATAATTAATTAAGTGAATACTGACCTAAAGAAAAAAATTCTATTATTAGATACAAACGGTAAAAGTTAAATCAAAACTCGTTCAATTATTATTGATAATGATGTATTAGATAAAGCTTTAGAAAATGCTCAGAATGAAATTCACAATGTAAATGAAGAAATTAATAGTTTCTTAGCTGATGAATTATCTGGTCACCAGCGAATTGATATTTTACAAGAAGATGGCGAAGAAATTTGTAAAGAAAAATGTAACAATCGTTTTGTGTGCCCCAATCGCGTATCACCTAAAAAAATGTTAAATAATTTACAACGTGAATTTGTTACGCATGTGTTTTTTGTGTTTTTTTCTGTGTCGATTTCCCCACCCCTTGAAGCCAGATTCGCGACCAAGCATAAGCTCAACTCCAAGAGGTGCCATCGCTCTAAATTACCTCAGAAGAGCACAAGGCCCCGCCCAGGCAGATGGGACTCGGTTACCCTCGCTTGCCATGTCTCAAATGAGGGTATCCCAAAAGGTTCCCTTTACCGGGACTCCGATCTTGACGCCTCGCCGCTAATGAGGAACCCCAAGGAGATCCCCAGGCGGAACTACGGTCTTACATTCTCCCCAAACGGCACTGTAAGAGAGTCACCAACCAATTATCAAAGATGAGACGCCGGAGCCTCCAACTTCCCGGATGAGGCTGTCCCTTGCAGATATCACAGTGTAGCTGTGTACATATTCATGATGCTGGCGTAGGTGGGGCCACCTTACATCCTCGACCTCCGGATGCATGTCACTGGGATGTATATGACACCCAGCGAGGTTCCTGTGTGCAGTCCCTCCTCACGTGGCCGGTCATACTGCAGGCAAAACAATGACCACTTCGGTCTGGACCAAGACAAAAACTTGGTTCTATATCCCACACTCCAATACCGAAAGCAAAGGTCATCTGAGGCGCGTCAAGTCACCCGGCAGGCCACCCAGCCAATGCGGATGCGCCTGTCGGATAGTAATTTCTGCGTAAGAAGAGGTGGCACGGCCAAAGTGACCACCTGTGTTGACCCGTAGGCCGGCCGCATGGACAGAATCTCTACGGACACTGACTCCCCAATGACTTTACGAAGCTCCTTCATGAACTCATTCCTCGTTGTAAGTACGTCTAAGTCCTTGAAAACAACATGAGTCCTCCTGCCACTTTTCCCAGTTAATGCCGCAGTGGTGCCCTCGACCTTCTCCATCCTGTCTCTGCTGAGGTGTTCTGCAACACCACATTCAGCGCGCACCCGGAGATGCAAGTCTTTTCCCTAACCCTGCATTGCGGATGAAACACCCATCTACCCCAGTGACAATGCAACCTTTACGGAGCGGAGGAGGTCCGCATAAAATCTGACCGGAGCGCCCCATAGATCCAGAAAAGCAGACCGGGTGATCTACTACCTCCTGCAACACACGCGGAACTGATCTGCATAAGACCGAAGCCACTTCACGGACAACAACCGCGGTATCAATCACAATAGTGTAGTCCGTCTGGTCACGATCAATGGTACCGCCGCTATATTCTCCAGGAAAATCACGGGCAGAAGACTGTACAGCTAGGACCTGCCCCGCCATCAGCCTTCCAGTACAAGTCAAGTCCCGGATCCACGGGGCCTTGCGATAAATTGACACCTGTCGCTAATGATCGACGCCAGCAGCCTCATCCAAAATCCCTCCCCACACCCCCTCCGACAAATCAGTAATGTCCTGTACTAGGGTTGAGGATTGGTAAACGTCTTCCGGCCAGCCTCTCAAGACAGCCGCTTAATATCCGCGTCCACCACCCACTGTCAATCGCCCGGCGAAGTTCATCAAGCGACCAGGATACGGCACACTCCAAGCCTCCGTATGGAATCTGTGACGCCACATCGCTGATTATATGGTACGTTTCAGTAGCCTTCTCCGTCGTCGTCATATCTTTAAATTAAAAATTTTTGCCAATTTTTTTTCATATACGTGATGAATGGCTTAAAGAGTGAGGAGCAAACATTAGCACCCCATTCCTTTGCGAGGACAAATGAATTTTTTAACCTATTTCATCAGCAGTTCGTTAAAATTCCTTTTGAGACTCCTATGGCAGATGCAACACGTTCTACAACTTTTTTGTGGTTACTAACAAACATTCCAACTTGAGCTTCTTCTGCCATGTAATTAACTTTTAATTACTTTTAAAATTCACATTTACATTCAAGAACCGAGTCTCAAAGAACCCTATAATCGGTATTTTGAGTTTTAAATCCAAATATAGAATAAATAAGAACGGAATGATGAGTCTCTGAATGAATCAGGAACGGTTTTTATAAATAGAGATTTATTGTTTCATTGGAATGTTTAGAATGACACACCATTCGGTTATTATTTTATATCTAATAATATATAAACTTAAGATTAAATAAGTAACTAAAAAACACAAGACTTCAATTTGTTCATTCAGTTTTTAAATTAGTTGTAGAAGATTTTTTAATCGTTAAATCTGTTTAAGAAGTTAGATAAACATTATCATTACATTGATTGGAATAAACAATAATCGTACCGTATACACACCGTCTTTAATCGCGTAGTATTATAAACCCATACTCGTTAGGGAGCAAGATATACAGCAGTGCTGTTCATCAGATCTGTACCAATTCGGCTTGGGCAAGCTATAGCAAATACGATAATTTATCTGGTTCTGAAAAAATTACATTAGTTGTTTTACTTTGTGCACCTTCTGGTAAAACTGCCTTTTCAATAAATGTAGTAACATTACATACCGCTTTTGCTCTGCCCGTAGTACAGTATGGTGGCCAAATGCCTGATTTACCTACTGATTTAACAAAAAATATTAGAGAAAAATTGTTTCATTTAAAATTAATAATTATAGATGAGGTTTCAATGGTAGGCAGTACACTTTTAAGTCGTATAAATACCTCATTGCGATAAATACGAGGAATAAATAAACATTTTGGTGATTTATAAATTATTGTATTTTGTGACTTGAATCAGTTACCACCTGTAATCGTTTCGCCTATTTATAAGAAATCAAAAATTAATGAAATGATTAGACTGTTTGATAAATCCTTTATGAGAAAATTTTCAATTTTTTGAACTGACGCAAATTACAACCAAAAAGGATGAAAACCTGTTTACTGAAGCTTTAAATAACTTAGCTGTAGACCAAATGACTTCAAATGATATAGAACTACTTAACTCTACAGGTTCAAGAATTAGATGTTCCTGAAAGAGCAATAAGTTTATTTGCGGAAAATGTTAATGTCGATAATTACAACCACCTAAAAGTAAAAATGCAAATTGGCACAGAATACATTTCTAAGGCAAAGGTCACGATTTTAGATAAAGTAGCAGATACAACTAGAAATCGTGTAATAGAATCATTAAAAAAAAAAAGTATGATTGAGAAAAACGGTTTACTCTTTAAAGTAAGATTGAAATTAAATATTGAATACACGAGAACTAGTAATATTGCTATCGAAGACGGGCTTGTCAACAGAGCCTTTATTTAGGATATTACTTGAAATGATGAATTAGGGTGATATGTATGAATGTAAATAAAGTGTAGTTTTGTACAGTCTCAGGTTGACCATTCCTGAGACGTGTTGTTAATTGAAACCCAACCACCAAAGAACACCGATCAACTATCTAGTATTCAAATCCGTACAAAAGTAACTGCCTTTACTAGGATTTGAACCTTAGAACTCTCGACTTCAAAATCAGCTGATTTGCGATGTTGAGTTCACCACTAGACCAACCCGGTGGGTTAGTGAACGAAGCCTGTGGTTGCTTAAAGCACAACTTTTAATTCAAATGCCAGAGATGAGTGTATAATATGGATAGATTTTTCATCCAGCGTTGTCTGTAGCATAAAAGCCAAGGTCAGACTCACAAAGAAGTATGCGTAGATTTTAATAGATCAAAGAGAATTTCACTGCCCGTGCTACATGTGGCGCTATGTAGTGTTATTAGGATATCTGGGTTATACATTTTAGGTACATTTAAACCAGCAAAATTAGTTAAGTCAGATGAACCAGTTTTGATTACGAACCGAAAAATCATTGACAATTTAAAAGTTGTTAATGGAATTACGGTTACATCAAAATATGAACTCATTATTTGCGAAGTTGAAATTATAATATAAGCGATTTTAAAATTTGCGGATACACCATCAAAATCCATTGACAAATATGAAATTCCTGATTTTGTTGATATATTTTGATTCAACGTACATTCGTTCTTCAAGAGGTGTTATTTGTTTTGCAAGAAAAGAAATTTTTGTGTTATATCTGGATCATACACTTGAATTACAAGAAAATCAAAATAAAACAAGAGTATTATGTAGCATTTTTAGCGTTAAAATAGAAAATTATTGATTATCAGTGGTTATAAATTTCCATGAACAACTAAACTTTGAGAAACATTTTTCAAAATATTTATGAGAAAACATATGAAAATTAAAAAAAATTAATAGTTTATTGGTGAGTTAAATTTTTTTATGAAATTTTAAAGAAAATTTGACGTAATTAACATTTTTAACAATTGTAATTTAACATCCTTGCTGCCAACTAACTGAGGTACCTACTACAGATTTAAGTACGCAAATACATGCTATATTTTCGACAAGTGCCTTGTATTTTATATTTTCGACAGTTCTAAAGTCTCACTCTACTGATTTCCAACAAAACAAAAAACTGATGGAGCTTTAAGTGAAAATTTCTTAGTAGTGAAAAAAGAAGGGATAGATCATGTCTGTTCAGTTTGTTATCGTTATGTTTATTTGGAATACATGAATTACATAAATCCATTAGAATGTTATGTTTATGTTATATATCTACATGTTATGTTAGTCGATATGATGATATTTTTTACAAAAATTGGTTATATTTTGAACACCCTCATAGAATTAATCTTTTATTCGAATATGCTAGTGAATAGAATTAATAAATAATACTGCGAACATTAAAACTTGGGGAAATGAAACGCATACAAAAGCGATTGCAACTGCAGCATTAACAGATATTTATATTTATGAAGAAATAAAGTGTTATAAAGTCAGAATAAATATAAAAGACAAAATCCTACAAACATACTCATTTTAAACACAGTAAAAACATGTTAAAAATGTAAACTAAAAATTTTGTAACCTTTTCCAGTTTTGTTTTTGTTTTCATTGAATTTAATGAAAAAAAAAAACAAAACAAAAATATGTGTATTTATAATGATGATGAAATATGGTATCCATGAATAGGGTAACTCTTACTTTGTTCTCCATTTCTCCTATATAAATACATAATTTTTTTTATTTATTTGTTTTAGTCATCTTGATGATAAATATCGCTATAAAATTTATTAACCTTCTCATGTTTTAATTTTGTTGATGGTTACATCATAACAATTAAAAAAAAAACATGAAATATATATCAGTTACATTTGTTTAAGAAGTAATAAAGAGACTTTTACTCTATCCCAATATTTCAGGTAAGATTGTTAATTAATAATTGTATAAATATTTGATATTAATAAAAATTAATATTTTAGTAATTGTGTAATGGTCCACTTTATTAAAGAATTGGAGTATCTTATCTTTTTTTCAATGAAATAAGTTTAAATAAAATGATGGCAGGCCTTCGTTATTGATGTTCAAGTGGTTTCCGGCTCCAGACCGACCCAGCAAAGCCACCAAGATAAAATGATGTACTATTCAAATAATATGTGTTATTAGAGCCATAGAGACACTATGTGGGTTTCGGTCGCTGCGACAACTGTTACTGTCACATAGAGGGTGTTTGGAGCCTTGCATGTGCCACCAACCTTAAGGGTTTAGGACTTCCGGCGCCGGTCCTATCAGGAGTTACTATAAGAGTGCGCCCGGGATAATCGATAAATGTCACAAGCTAGCAGCAAATGACGTACAGACGTCAACTCCCTATCAGGTCGTTCTGTTGATGGCATTTCTCGGAGACATTCTCGGACGGGGATTAGTTAGTGCAGCGTTTCTCAACCTTTCAGTATTTGCGACCCAATTTTCAAACATAACTTTGGTCGTACCCCCTCTTATACAGTAACAATGTATACAATAATAATGTATTTTGAGTACTTTGACCCTACGACCATAATTATAAACCTTAAAATTAACATGAATAAGTAAATTCAGTAATATTTGGCAACACCGATCCACTGCATTGACAAAACCAGAATCGATCCCTATATTTCTCTGTCTTACATCCACCATAACGAACAGTCTAGAAATCTGCGCGACAGCCTGCGCAAACGTGTATAATTGCTGCACCTCGTTCAATTCCAGCCAGTCACAGTAGAGTCGATCCTTTTATCGCTATCGAATCTATCGTGAATGTGTATGTTGTAATTTGCGTGTTAATTGCAATTCAGGATATTAAATATTCACGGCAGTAGATTTATACAGAATCATGGATAAATTTTTAAGTGGACGCAGGCGAGTATTAGACGATATTGAAGCATTTACAAGTGCAAAGACGAGCATGGTTCCGAAAATAAAATCAAGAAAATATTCTGAAGTGTACTTAAATTTTGGGTTTACCAGTACTGAAGTAAATGAAGAAAGGTCGCTGTATATTATTTGCCCAAAACGTTTGGCAGCAGACAGCATGAAACCTAATAAACTTAAACGACGTTTGGAAACGCTTCATAGTGTATACGTTAACAAACCCCGACAATTCTTTGAAGTAAAATTAAAATCATATGAAAAGCAAACATTAAAAAAAAAACATAATGAAAAAGCTTTACTTGCCCCTTCCAAAGTTTCATATAAAATAGCAAAACGTAAAAAGCCTCACACATTTGGTGTGATTGGTAAGCTCTTCTTATTTTCCCAGCTGCAAATCAGATTATGTTTGGAGATAATTTTCCCAAACAATTGCAGTCTATACCTCGATTAATAAAGCTGTAGCCCGTCGAATTGGTGATATAGCTGAAGATGCACAGTATCAGCTTTTCACAATATAACTTATTGTGATATAATTTAACTGTTATTAATCTTCTTATGTTATAATTAAAAAAAAGATTTGATTTTTTTTGGCGGGCAGTTAATGTTAAGATTCACTTTCTTTTTTTATTTTCTTTATTCAATGGAAATAAACAACTTTCACGTTCCTCTTATTCACTAAATAAAGATATTATGCTGGATTATTAGGCCAGCTGATGTTACATGTTATTCTAATTAATTTATTATCCAAACTCCCAAAACAATAAAATTGTTAAGGTTTCGGCGAGAGTTTGCCGTCAATTGAAAACATCAAAAATCGAAAATCAAATTCAACAATTTATTAATTTATAGTTCTTCAAAAAGAAATTGGCCGAAAAAAAGTATAGATATGTATGAAAGGCGAGAAAATTTTTTCGTCAAATTTTGAAACCTATTGTCGTAATAGGTTGCATTGTCTAATGAACCGTAAACACCTAATTCAATTTCTTTAGAAGAGATGCGTCTTACCATTTCAGTATTTAATATTTCACACATGTAACAAGTTGCCAGAAGACATAACATATCTATTGGTAGTTTATCGATGTAATTGCACAATTCGAGAAAATTCTTTTCTCATATCGACTAATTTCTCTCTTATAAAATTTTATTTAGTACGCAAAGCTCTTACAAAAATATAAAATTTTGGGTTAGGATGGATTGGTTGATAAGGTTGACAAATTGACAAATTTTTCAATCATTTCCTTTAAAGGTAATGTGGTAAATGGAACGTTATACCTTTGACTTTTGGAATCATGCGTTTTCAAGGCAACGTTTTTTTGACAATGGTTGCAATCGCCAAAGAGCATGAAATGCTTTTCCTCTTTGGATTAGAATTTTTTCATATTCATTCAAAGTTGATGGTATTGATTCTTCTGGTATGGGCTTTACAGTAAGGTTATTTAGTGCGCATATTGAAGGTACTTCATTTTTGCGGAAAAGTTTTAAACAATAGTCAAAAATATAGTTCGGAACAACTGTAGATTTTCATTTAGATCTACACTTGATTTTCATTAGCCGTCAATTTTTTTACACATTCAGAAACATCATTTTTTTGGCATTTTAAGTGCTTCAAAAAATCTAACCATAATTTTTTATTTAGAGGTTTTCTTAGCTTATAACTTTACGTTATAATTATGCTTTATAATTATTTTATTTTAAGAATGTGTTTTAGTTTAGCCTTATATCAATAAATTGATTTTTATAACTTTACGTTATAATTATGCTTTATAATTATTTTATTTTAAGAATGTGTTTTAGTTTAGCCTTATATCAATAAATTGATTTTTATAATTATAATCAAGTTTTTACTTGAAAAAATATGAATTGGGGACGTGTAGTATGTACAATATCAACCTTATAAAGACCTAATTAAATTATATTAAATATTAATCATTGTTAATATTTACTTATTTATTCAAAGGTAAAAATTTCAATTGATAGGTTATGTTGCACTGAAGCTATTATTAAAAAGTATTTTTGATTTGTGTTAATATTGTTAAGAATGAGAGCATCAGAAATATAATTAAAATTGCCTATGAAACTAATACTACGTAGCTCAAGTTGAAATACTATGATCAAGATTAAAAGATATTACCAAATGCAATGAAAATAATTAACCTATTGGACAACATATCAAGGCTAGCCAATATTTATTCATTTGTTAATAATACGATTCTTCTTATTTTCATGAAAAAACAACTTCAAAATTCTCATCAAATAAAGCACGATCTTCATGAATGAAAATCTTTTTTTCATTTTTTAAAAAAAATATGACTTTTCACGAAACAAATATATATTCCAAATATGAGCTAAATCGAACCATAAATACAATTTTTCGAAATATGACGACTTCAGCACCACCAAATAGTTATATTGTAGAAAAAAATTTTACCAATTTATTTCTGTTTTATTTATTCCTTTTTTAATAAAACTAGTATATTCTCTTTTAAACTATCTTTTAAATTTTATTATTTCATGTATACGCTACCTAGTATTATCAAGTATTGCTATCTAGCGACGGGTTAGGAAAAAACTCAGTTTTTGAAGAACAAAAATTTCACATTTTCAAATTAAAAAACGTGAGATTACAAAGGTAAATATTACATATTTATTAAAAAAAAAAAAAAACTTATATTCATTAAGAACATCTTTCTGCGATGATATGTAGCTATATTTCATAAAAATTATTATTTTTTTTTTCATTTTAAACAATATTTAATATTTTTAAATGCCGATTTGCGAGTTTGTCAGAGTAAATAAGTATTCGGTGTTTCCGCCGTCGGACAAACTCTCCCGGAGTCATTCTACCGAATGACTTGATATTGTTCACAATTTGTCTTTGTTAATAATCAGTACACAAAACATCCCTATCTACATCAAATTGTTAAACATATAATATCTAAACATATAAATCTAAACTGAAATAATGTGAAATAATATAAATAAATGTATTTATATTATTTAATAAAAATATTATTTATAAGTTAATAAAAATTATACGATATCTAAAGGGAACAAGAAGTGTATTAATTGAACTTTGAATCACCGGCAATTAATAATGTAGGATAGTGTAACAAAACTTAGGTATTGCACTGAGGCTGAGATTATCTTACATTACATTTTGGCTCTCTGAACCGGATTTGAACCAACAACCTATGGAATACTGGAGATATCAAACTTTCACTTTGAAAAGTTACGTGACAAATTGCTTTCAATTCAGCTAATGAGGCAACAGGTGCTCATAAAGATGCTCATTTCATTGCCTATTTTTCAATTTTATGACGGTATGTCAGCAGTAGAAATACTTTTCTGCAAACCAATAGAACTAAAAGCTACAGAACTCGCATTATTTGCTATCTTAAATAATTTTATTAACGAGGCAGAGTGGAAAACTTGCGTGTGCATATGTACCGATTTTGCTCGATCGATCTCTGGAAGATTACGAAGTATAAGTATACAAGCACTTGAGAAACAAATATCTCCACAGTCTATCTGGACCATATTGCATGATCCACAGAGAAGCTCTGGCTTCCAAAGAAATTAGTCCTAGTCGGAATATTGTGTTAACGATGGTTGTAACCATAGTAAATTATATAAAAATGACACTCCTAAAATCAAGAATCTTTTTTGCACTTTGTAAAGAGATGAGCGCAGTACATTCAGCGTTACTATTTTATTGCGAGGCAAGATGGTTATCACGTAGGAAATTTTTGTTACGTGTTTATGAAATAAGAGATTAAATTGTCATTTTTCTAGAAGAGGAAAACTGACCGGAAGCCAAAAACATTCGAGATGGTTTACTTGTGGTAGAATCGAACTACTTGGTCGGCATATTCGAGAAATTAAACATCTTGAATCTTCAACTCCAAGGAGTAAATGCCCATATGTTAGATACGACTGATAAAGTTAATACTTTTTGTAAAAAATTGGGATTGTGGGGCAGAAATTTAAAGCCAAAATACCTAGAAATATTTGAAAATGTGGATGAATATGTTTCAACTTACAAGGCTGAAGAACAAGTAAAAGTAGTTTTTGTGACTATTGAAAATCATTTGGCCATGCTAGCAAAGAATTTAAAAAAGTATTTGCCTACAGCTTGGAAGCAAGCTTCGAGTGGGGGTTAAGGATCAGTTTCAAAATATTCCCTAAGGGCTCTCAACTACCGAAGAAAACCTCTTCATAGATTTCACGGTAAGTGGCGAAATCAAAAGACAATTTAGTAACAAATCACTTTTTAAATTTTGGGCAGGGGTGAATGATGAGCCACCGAATTTTCTGCGATAGCTGCTTTGAAGACAAAATACAGATCTCAACTAAATATAGTAAAAGAACTCGAGTGTCTATATCTAATATTAAACCTTCCTTCATAAAATTTTGCAAGGCAGGCCCATGGGAGTAGCTAACAATTCTTAAACTATATTATTTATTATGTCAGTGTATGTTGTTTTGCTTTCCTTTCCGTAAATTAAAACATTTTTTAATATTTTCCTTTCGGTATACTAGTGTCCCCTATTTAGTGTTATCACGCTCTCGTGTAGAGGGGGGCCACTCCGCAGGTTGAGAGGCGCGCCATCTTTTTCTGTCTTGTTTATCTATCTTCTTCCTTTTCATTTTTCCAACTGATGTATAAAGAAATAAAAAAAAGTTAACTTTTGAACATTAGATCACGTGTAGAATGAATTATCAAACATAATAAAATATTGCTATTCAATAGTTCCGTAAAATTCTGGTGATTTGATTGGTGGCAATTGAATAGAATTAGGTAATGTGAGAGATGTAATTACACACATACTTAGGTTACAGGAAAATAATGATCGGATGTCTTTAATCTACATTCTAAAGATACATAAGTTTAAGGATATCTTATCTAAAAAATTATCCGAAACCAGTCATCAGCGTCGTTTTCAACAGAATATTTTAGTTGAATTATATAATTTTTGAGAATACTCTTACAAATTCCTTAATTTAATTTTTAACTAATAGCTGTCAATATGAGGCTCACAGCTGCTAAGAAATGTTTGTATCCATTAACAAATCGTTAAATCATGAACAATTTAACAACCGTACTATATATTTAATATAGATAAATCTGATTGTATATTTTGTAAATTATTAGTCATGTTTACACTAATACATAGTAATTACTTGAAGAAAGTTTTAGTAATCAATTATGCTATGAAATAATATTAAATTGTTACGTGTTGGGATGACTTTTACGGATGCGTTGAATTTGACTTACTATTATTATAATTACTTCAAAATTAAAATCACAAACAGTACTTTTATCACATTTTAAACACTAAGAACCAATTGTCATGTACAATTCTTACCTCATCTTGAGGATTATATTATAATTTTACATTTTAATAATTTTATACTTATTTAAACATTATAATAAATTTAGTTTTTCATTTTAATTTAGGTTAGTAGCTTAACGTTTAATCGTTTAATATTTTTACAATCCTGAGACAGAACAATACTTTTAAATAATTGGCTTGAAGAAAAAAAGCGTGTCCAATTTGTTTTTCAAGATTATTTACATAAGAAAGAAGTTCACATAATATTATGATTGAACGAGAGCAGAATTTAAATTGTTCAGTCAATTGATGTAAAGTGTAAAGGATGTACTTTAGAGATAAAAAAATGTCAGTAAACTTAATTTCCTTCTGCTAAGAATTGATTTAAAGAAATTGTTTTTTAATATTTTTTCTACTTGTTTACGAAGAACAGAATTGAGAAGGAGCAGAGTTACTGCTAAACAAATAATAATAAAACGCAGATCGCTTTTTTGATATTAATTTTTGAAACTGCTTATTTACAGAAAAACAGTTAATATCTTTATTTGCAACATTCATTCTGATTTATTAAATCTAAAAACATCAAATAAATTTAATTAAAAAAGGAGTGTTTTACAATTTACTTTATACTGATAAAATATTGTTTTCTAGTTTAAATCCAGTTAAAATTGAGTTTTTAATGTCATTAGAAAAACTGACTGATTTTATTTTGGTTCAGTAAAGTAAATATTTCAACAAAAAAAGCGCGCACACACACACACACACACACACACACACACACACACACACACAGACACACACACACACACACACACACACACACACACATACACACACACATGAGAGAGAGAGATTGAGAGAGAGAGAGAGAGAGAGAGAGAGAGAGAGAGAGATAGAGAAAGAGTGTGTGTGTGTGTGTGAGAGAGCAATGTTTGGGAAAAATCATTAAGATGATGCTTATCTAGAGAATTAGTTGAATCTGCTAGATGAATACATAGCAAACATCTACTTACTATGATTTTAAAATATTAAAATCTTTTTTGAGTATGAGTTTTTAAAAGCACACTTTATTTAATAAAATTTAATTACATCCAGTTTTAATTATTTCCTAGTGAAAATAACATAATGGAATGAATAAATTAAGTAATAGTCTTAAGTTGAGTACAAAATAAATATGTAAAATATTTTATTATATCACATACTGTAAATTTACACTGGACTGTTTAATTATACAACCTGGTACTCAAATAGATCGGAAATAAAAATATCTCTTCAGATAGAAATGATAAAGAAAGTAAAATTTTAAAAATGAAAAATAAATATTAAAGTTAAGTTTATTTTATATTAAAGATTTGCTGTTGCATCTTCAAAAATCGTTATTTAATTAATCCACCATGATAGTAAATAATGGATAACGAGTCGTTTACTACCGTAAAAAAAATATGTTCGTAATAAAAAGTGAAAAAATTTAAAAATAATTTATTTTCTGGATCTGATCAATGTTCTCGTAATTGTAGAAGTAACAATTTAAGGCGATGGCTGAAAGATTGGTTGTTATACAATTTCTCAAGAGTTTTTATGTGGCTAGGGATGGTTGTTAGTTTAATAATAAAGGGTCAGCTAAAGTCAGATGATTGAAGTTTTGAGATCAAAGAGAGATTTTATTATGTTAGCTTTAAGCTCGTTATTGTTTTATTATATTATTTTTCTATGATTGATTTAGTTTCGCGAGGTATGAGACTGTTTTGATTAATTCTAAGGCATGTAAATAGGTAATATTACCAAGTGCAAATTTCAGGCAGATGATTGGCTTAAGCTTAGATCTTCAACTTAAGCTATTGAATGTTATCTGAGAAGGAATATTTGTCTCATGTTCCTATCTCTTTCTGAAATTACTTCAGATTTCAGTTTGTATTACTTTATATTAATCTGTAAAATATTCTAATCTATAATTTTTATCAATGCGAAGTTAAGCTTATCGTATGATTCTTCCTACATCTTACTGTTCCTCATTCACAGAGTGGTAAAACTAATGCTTGTATTGAAATCCAAAGAAACTTTGGCAGTCTGGCAGTCCCATATGTTTCCGTGCGTCATATTCAGTCCTGCTTTTCTCAGACAACATAGTTAGTTCCAACATAGTTCCTAATGCTTTATTCTTTGATATAACTTTCAGAGCTCCATCTCATAACAAGATGCAGTTTTCCCTAATATCATTATCGGTTCCCGTTGTCGGACACTTTATAATAGGTGCAATTTTTCCTTTCTATAGAGTACTTTTACTTGTTCGTTCCATCTACAATCTTTTTCTTCTTTCCTGTAGATATCCTATCAGGATCTTTGCCGCTCATGTAATTAGATTTTAGACTGTTTCATAAATAGAAATTATAGATGTTTTCGTTTTACTATAATAATGAAGAAACTTTACATAAAATTGAGACCCTAAGTACTTTACTTTTAAGTTACACCCCTATTTTTAGTCTAAAAGATAAAGTAATGAGAAATTACACTTATGTGATTTCAAAATATAATACGATATTTATGATTTTATCTGTATATACAAAAAGAATCCAGAAAATCCAGTAATTATTAATTGAAGAAATTTCCACTAAATATTTTTTCAGAATATCCTGTAAAAAAAATGCTGTAATATGTAACTTTCCACAATTTTATGAGAAAATATAAAAATTTCAGAAATAAAAAAGGGCTTCAATTCAGAGCAGATTCTTGCAAAAAAAATTAAAAAAACAATAGTAATCATTCCATAAAATTAAATAGGTTTTATTTTAACAACACCGGTAATCAAGGCAGTTTTCAATCCTTATCACAGAAAGAATAATTTATTAATTAAAACAAAGGAATAGAAAAGAAATATATATTAAAATATATAAGGGGAAGGTCGTAAGTGTGAAATTTCTTTTAAACATTTGAATGGTAATTATTTAAGAAACTAGCAAATACTACTGAATTTAAGAAATATTTTTACTGCTGTTTTAAATAACTTATTCATTCATTAATGCATATCCTATGCGTTACTTAATTTATTTTTTCATATATTTATGTATATACTAGGAGCAGAGGCGTTACTACGGCACACCCTCCACAGCTAGGCCCTCTGAGCGGGTTGCCCTGGTGGGCGGCGTCTCGGAATGGGATTATTAAGTGTCCAAAATTGATTACCTCTTGTGTAAAAATATTTTTTTTTTTTGATGATGAAAATTGATATAATGAAAGTTAGATTAGAAATTTAACTCTCGAAATTGATACTAACGAATCAGGGATTTTCCGCTAGTGGTCGGTACATTCCGGTGCCTACTTTGTGGTTATAGTTTATTATTTTATGAATAAAAAGAATCACATAAATAAAAAAAATATTATCAAATAAGTTTTACATATATGTCGATACATATGCGATGTATCGATATATAATAATGTAACAAGTATACACGGCTTTCTTTTTCCTGTTTAGCCTCCGGTAATTACTGTTCATATAATACTTCAGAGGATGAATGAGGATGATATGTATGAGTGTAAATGAAGTGTAATCTTGAACAGTCTCAGTTCGACCATTCCTGAGATGTGTGGTTAATTGAAATCCAACCACCAAAGAACACCGGTATCCACGATCTAGTATTCAAATCCGTATAAAAATAACTGACTGTATTAGGACTTGAACGCTGGAACTCTCGACTTCCAAATCAGCTGATTTGGGAAGACGCGTTCACTAGACCAACCCGGTGGGTTAACAAATATACACCTGCTCACCACGAAACGTGTACTAATGAATCGAAATTTTCCGCTAGTTATCGGTACATTCCCGTGCTAAGCTAAGGGAGACGAACATACACACACACACACACACACACACACACACACACACACACACACACACACACACACACACACACACACACACACACACACATACACACACACACACACACACATACACACACACACACACACACACACACACACACAGACAGACCAACAACAAAGGCCCTTTACTAGGATAGGATCTACTTTCATGTACTTGTAGTTTCATAAGAAAATTAGTTTTAAAATCTGGAATTTAATTTATTGAGTTCCTGTTTTTTCGATAAAGTAGGAAGTTTAGGTTTTACATTACAGGATTAATGCAAGATACTATCTATATTTAATAAATTAATATCAGTTCAATAAAAATATGTTAAAACATTATTTTTACTGCACCTAACTAAATATCTGTATTTTTCCTTATGTTTAGTCAATATTTTATACATTTTAATTTTTTCAACTGATAGACTAAACTTGTCAGAACTCGGTTGATTTTTTTTCGGATAACTTTTAAACCAAAATAATCACATTAATTGAATAAAATATTGTTGATAGATAAATTTATTTATTAAACTATTTTAATTTATATTTAAGTCTCATTAAATAATTGTGCACATTTTAAAAAATTGAAAGAAGAAAATGCATCCTGTAACTTAAATTATCATATACCATTTTAGTAATACAAGTTCATGAATTCGGTTTCAAATTTACAAAAATTCTACATTTTTCTTTCTATTAATAGCAATCAAGAGAAATACTTAATAAGTATATCCATTCAACAGAAATTAACACTAAATAAAATATTCGTGCCGAAATCATTAACTGATATAAAATTTCATAGAACAAAAATCCTAATTATTTTATAAATTAATTATTTCAAAAAAACTAAATTCAGACATCCACTGGTTTGAAATTTTTAACCAACAATCTAAACGATATCTTCAACTCAGTCAGAGATCATATTCCATTCTTCACTCACCTTGGGTCGGTAAACTTTGTTAAAGTTCATTTTATATTCTCTTACTTTTCGTCGTACATTTACGGTTTATATGACCTCAATAAAATTTATTTGGTTTCCTGGTTACTCTTGCACTTCGGTCAATCCACAGGATAGTAAAATTTTTATTGTGCAGCTGAATAAAAGGCTATTAAGACTAAGGTGATTCTCCATTTGCAGAAAGCATTTGTTAGCAATTGAAATTATAGGATGACATAAAATAATTGCCTGTTTTACCACACGTATATTGACTGAAGAAACAAGGTTGGAAATTATTCTCAATGATTAACTGCCCGTAAAAGCTGCTAACTACACTCTGTTTACTTATAAAACTGGCGAGTTGGCAACTCTATCCCAGGTGTGTCACAGACTGCCAGTGTTCCATCAGCCAGTGTCTATCGCTAGCTGGATGTGGCCGTAAGTAATTCGGCCGGAAGTAATGTGTTAGGAGATCTGACTCAAAGCGAAAAGCTGGCATTCATAAAAGATACTTGAGGAACTATATTTTTAAGAAGTAGATAGGAATGTGAATAAAAGATAACTCCTGCTTTGATTCTCGGTGTATGTTGCACCACATGGTTTACTCCCAATAGAACTCAGCCTAGATATCCACCCCAGAAGCTGTGGAGTGATCTGTCCCATACACTGTCGGCTTGGGAACAGGTGCGGCCAGGAGAGATGATGTTAGTAGAGATAGATGTCTTTTATGTAAAATAACATCAAAAATTATATATTTACCATTTAAGTGCTTCACTGAATTGTTTGACATTTGAGGCTAGAAACGGGGAAAATGCTTGACAGACAGTAACAGATTTAGGAAACCAAGTTTATTTAAACATTCTTTGTTGTTTAAATCAATGTACACGTTAGTGGAATTAAGCGAAATTCTCCTAGAATACTCTGTGTACGCAGGGAAGGCGCTACTCGAATATCCAGAACTATAGTCTGATTCTCAAGTTTTATGTAAGGATATATATTTTTAATTTTCTTTTTTTTAAACTTTTTAATTTTAATCAACTTGTCAAAATTAAATAAAATAATTATTAAATAGGTTACATCCAAAAATTTTTAGTTTTTGGGACAATATGTAAATATATATATATATCACACACAGTGTCTCGTGAAGAAACGGAAAGATTTGAGAATATGTTCCATAAAAAATAAAAAACCAAAAAAAATCGTTCTTGTAAATATAGGTCCGGAAATACACATCGTTTTCAAGTTTTAGTTTTCAAAAAAAAGCTTTACCCTTTTTTCTCCTCCAAGGGTAAAATAAAGTAATATTAAAACTCTTGGTTCTTAATTTAAGAGGTAAATTTAATATTTTCGTATGGTTTTTAATGTGAAATTTAATAAAACAGGTCGCAAAACTGTACCTCTATTTTTTTTAGACAATAACTAAAAATTTTATGATACAGGTCGTAAATTTTTGTTTAGTTTTGATGTAAAATAGCTTTTTTAAATAGCAAGTAGATAAGTAGAATTTTGCAACAGATTTTGAAGAAAGTTAAATTCAGAAAAATTCGATGTAAATACGTGAACTAAACGTGAAGAAGAGAATAAGAAATTAAACGTTTGTTAAAAACAAAATAGACTAAAACTTGGCAGAAAATATCCCATTATCATTTTAAACTGAAACAAAAATCATTTACATGTGGGAAAGTATTAGAAACAAAATAAATTATTAAAACTAAATAATAAGAAAAAATAAACGTAACGATAGTTTAATGGCTTTATTTAAATTTTACTGTGTTAACAATATTAAGAAACAAAGATCCATTATTTAGAAATAATCTTGAACAGATAAAATAATACGTTTTTATTTTTTTTCTATACATGTATATATAGATCTTTCAGATCAGTCTCGTTAATAAAGGCAAGGGAAGGTTGATGAGGAAGATATAAGAACATTTTTTTTTGGTTTTTCTTTACCTCTTAGGATATGTTGATGTTCAAATTATTGCTCAAGTCTAATTAATGAATTTTAAAATCTGACTTTTGTGTTCTTGTATTATATGATAGTGGTGCCAGTGGTGATTTTCATGAAAAAAAAAAAAAACACAAAAATTACGGTTTTTTATGATATTCTTGTTTAACGTATGGGAATAACGGCAATGAAAGATACGATTTCATTAAATTCAATTTTTACGTTTAAATAGATATCACATTTGATGGCCCTTTTCTCTCATAATATCATAATTTCAATCTGGATAGTCTACAAAACGTTTTTACGATTTTCATATATCTATCATTTATTCTTATCTTATTATTATTTATTCTTATTATCATTTATTCTTATTATTATCTATCATTATCTATCCTCAAGATATATTTTTAGAAGTAAGTTGAATATTTATAAATCAATTTTTAACTGATTTTTCTTTAAGTTTGTAAAAGTGATCTGATTGTTATGAAAGTATATGTTTATTTGTTTACTTATTTTTATTTTTTTTCCCCTACTCTCCCCGACCGGATATCCAATTAAGAACTCAGTCGGGGAGAGTGTCCTTTTACTCTCAAAGGAGGCGTCCCCCACCCGCCGGCTATACGTCCGGCACGGCAGGTTGGCCTCCCCGGTCTCGGATCTTTTGTTTTACATTGCCTGCCTCTAATCCCCCGCTTTAGAGCCAAGGTCCGGCTATGCCGTCCCCCAGCGCCTCAGCAGGGAACCGGGACTCCGTCTTTACGCCTTTGGCCTCTAATCGACAGCGCCGACCCCACAAAGAACCTAGGCTCCCGCAGGGACGACCCCGCCGACCGGGACTTGGTCTATTATTTTAACCCAAACTCAAACTCCCCTGGAGTTCATCCCCTTCTCAGGTACCCGCACACCAAGGCGTACGGGCCCTCCATGGAGTGACTGTCCGCCCTACCCTACTGTTTATACTCCTATTCTTCTGTCTTCATCCTCTTTGGCCCGCAGGACCTCCCCGGCGAACCTGCGGAACCATTCCCAGTTCTCATTGTTGTACCCCAACCAGTTTATGAGATTTTCTGGTGTAAGACCATTAATTATTATTTGACCTCTGTTAACGTCCCATCTTGGACATATGAACAACGTATGTTCGGCATCGTCGTTCTCTGGACAATAGATGCACTGCGGGGTGGCTCTCTTCCTGATCCTATACAGATACTGACCGAAAGAGCCGTGCCCCGACAGTAAATGTGTCATGTAAAAATTGACATCTCCGAGTCTATTGTTATTCCAGGTTTTAATATTAGGGATTAGGCGTCTGGTCCATTCTCCCACTCTGGACCCTGCCCACTCTTCTTGCCATTCTTGTTCTATAATCCCTTCCATCTCTTCTTTCGACATACCGCTGTGTCTGAGGGTTCTGGCTTTTATCCAAAGGTCTATGGGTAGGACCCCGGTCAGTACGCACAGCGCTAATACGATACCGTACAGTAACTAGCAGCTACACTCAGCAATGCCAGTCTATGGACACTTCTCAACTTCTTTTTATTTCGCTGTATGTTCATTGCCGCCCCCCATATGGGAGCCGCATACAGTACCGCCGAAGTGATAGCCGCGGTTATCAATCTTCGAATAACCATTTTAGGTGTGCCGTGGTTTTGAAATAATCCTCTTAATCCCTTTACAGCAGGAGTAACTCTCCCACAAATCATATCAATATGCTTGCTGAACCTTAAACTTTTGTCCAGAAGTACCCCCAAGTATTTTGTTTCTTTTACTTCATCAATTCTCTGTCCTCTGATATTTAGATTCACACTTCTTAATGGTCTTCTACCCGAGAGGACCAGGCAACAGGATTTATTAGGAGCTATTTCTAATTTGTTATCCTCCATCCATTCATCTATTGTTCTAAGCGCTTGGTTTGCCTTGTTCCCCAGTTCATTAATATCTCTGTCTTCTACTAATATTGCGATATCATCCGCGTATCCTACTATCGATACCCCTTTGGGGTAGTTCAGCCTGAAGATTTTATCATAGAAAACATTCCATAAGGTTGGGCCAAGGACAGATCCCTGCGGCACCCCTCCGAATACCTGAAATATCGCTTTCCATTCTAGGGTTTTGACCTCTATGAACCTATTTTGCAGATATTGATCTATCTGATTTACTAAGTATTTACTTCATCTGTCAGCTCTACATCTAGAATATCTGACATCTCGTTCCTGCCATGACTTTCGGTTTGCGTACTTTGGTCAACTGTGTCTGGAGTCTCATCATTTATTGGTTGTAAATCTTTATAAATTTCTGTCAGCTCCCTCTCATGAGCCTTGATTGCCGTTACACTGGCCTTGCCAGTTAGTTGCCTAAGCTGTAATAGTGCATTACCCAGCCTGTACGTAACCTCCTTCAAATTAAGGGGGGCCTCCTCTTCTTCTGATGAGCCTGTTCTCGGCCGCTTAGCGGTTCTCCCCTCTACTGTCTTCCACTTTGCTTTTCCTTGATTTAATCCTGTAATATCCATGTCTTCTGAGACTTCAGAAACACTATCCCTCCTTCCGGCAGTTCCCCTCGAGGGCCCAGCCTCTGGAGAGGCCTAATCTTCTATTGGAAGCGAGCTTCGTCTTCTCATGACTCGGATTCGAAATCAGGGGTTGATTCCGAGTCCTATGATACCCCACACGGGCGGGTGCCCCCCAAAAAATTGGCTGGTGGTTAGGGGGGGAAGTAAAATGTATGTATCCAAATCCGGGGTCAAAAATTTTGGGGGGTCAAAATATGAGGGGGGTCAGAAGGTCAGAAATTTTTGGTTTTGGATAGATATTTGGGAATTTTGGTTCTATGGTAAAAACTATAGGAGATATGGAGGATAGGAGTTTGCCCGTGTAAAGTATCGCAAAAATTTCTACTAGTACAGAGTAATACTTCTGAAAAGTCCTTGTTTACTTGTATTTCAATGACGTCACGAACAAGCCAGAGCTTGTCGCTTGACTTGCAAAATTTGTCTCTATATAAGTTAAATGTATATACCTAAACACTTAAAAAAAAAAAAAAAAAAAAAAAAAAAAATCTTTTTCAAAGTACTTTTTAACTCACTCTGTCCGTGTAGTTGTATTTACTTACAATCCCACACCCCTTCGGTTCTTAACCGTTGTCCAAAAGGGCTGTAACACTAAAAGTTCTCTACACTTTCCTCAAAATTTTGTATTTTCAAAAAAACACCAAACCGAAACTCAAAAAACTTTGCACTTGTGTCCATTAACCATACCACTATAATTTCCGATGTCCGTATCCAGTAAAAAATCCAAAAAACCCAATCAAAAAGTAAAATATCGCGGAGCTAGGAAACACGTCTGCACTCGGTGCCGTCCACAACTCGACTTGTTGTGGACGGATGTTTATTTATTATGAGTTGAGTACTAAACTCGGTTTTAGTATCCAACTTTAATTTCTTTGTTACTAAAATCAGAGTTGTTTTCTTATAATTTGAATTAAATCCTACTTCAGTTATGTTTAATATGTTATAAATTTATATTAGTTTTGGTAAAAACTTAGTCTGGATAAATAGTTTGAAAACCAAAAAAAATTTGAGAATATATTTTAAAATTATGAAACGCTATTATTCACTTCGTTGATTTCATTAAACTCTATGTAGTTACATTTTTTTATAAACAAAAGTTTTTGATTACCCTACAAAAATTAAATAAAAGTTATAGGGCTTTGATCTTAACTTTAATATAAATGACATAATAAACAAACTGAAGTTTTTCAGTTTAGATCTGTAATAAACTTTTCATTAAATTTATAAATTGAAAAAGTTATACACTTAGTTAAAAGGAAATTTTATTTTATTTGTTCTACTTCAAGGATGCCTGAATACTTCTGTAAAAGATTAACAAGTTTCTGTTGTGGTTAGTAATTAATAAAATCACTAGTTTTTAACACAGCATTAAAATAATTTTATTTTATGAGATTTTATATTTACAGCTTATCCTTATTACTTTTCATTCGTTCAATAAATGTTATATGTCTTTTGGATCAAAATCTTATTTAAAATTTTCCTGTACATTATAAAAAAACTTTACGAGTAAATAAATATATGTATATATATATATATAAAATCTAATGTGGTCACTACATGACTTCCTTGTACGCCTATTAAATTACATATACACAATTTTTTTAAATGGAAACTGCATAATATTTTATTTCATTAATAACTTCAGATATTTTTTTGTATTTTCTATTAACATTAAATACTTATACAATTAATTATTAATTCAACAATCATACCTGAAATATTAGGATAGAATAAAAGTCCTTTTATTACTCTTTAAATAAATGTATGTCATATCTATTCAATACTATGTTTGTTAAATTATTATGATATTACCATCAACAAAATGAAATCAAAAACGAATAATCAGATGTTTCACCAAATCTGATGTGGACACCACATGACGTAATTTTTTTTCTTTTTTTTTTGTTTAATCTCTGGGACCACCATTAGGTATTGCTTCAGAGGATGAGATGGATTTATAGCGTGCGTGAAAATGCCATGCCTGACCAGGATGACTTTCTTGTACGCCTATTAAATTATATATACAGATTTTTTTAAAATGAAAGTACATAAAATTTTATTTCATTAATAACTTCTGATATTTTTTCATATTTCTTTTTATTGTTAATATTGAATAATTATTCATTAAAAAAAAAAATTTTACAATCAGAGGTTAATAATAATTAATAAATCAATATATTTAATTTAAAGAAAAAACCAGGAGATGAAGTCTGATTCGAAACGATGAGCCTTACCCTTATAACATCCATATATTTCCTTGATTAAAATCTCATTTGGCTATAACTCTGGAACCAATGAAAATAAGTACTGCTTATGATATATCGTTGAAAAGCTCTCAATGAAAAAGCTCTTACTACTGCAATTAAGAAAAAGTCCAAAATCCAAATTGTTTTTAGATGCACAACTAGAGTTACAACAGTCCTAAATCCTAAATTTTAACATTCTACGGCTAATCATTTTTGAGTTGTGCGAGATGCATACGTACGTACATATACATACATACATACGGGAGATGGATCAAAAAATAAGCTACATCCTTGCCGCGTTCTTGAACTTCAATGGATATATTAATGTTTTGAAGTGAAAGCACTGCTTTTGTTGTCTTCACCCTCCCAAGCAGCACTTCTGTACGACATTCAATACGTGAGTAGTGTAGTTGTCAATATGGCGTGTCCTCTAGAGGTTTCGTCCAGATTAGAAGTGCATTCAGCATCCGAATTTTGTGGGCAAAAATTACAATTGTTGTGAAATTCATCGCCAAGTTGTTGTGATTTACGGTGAGAATGCAACTTCACGCCCCATGTTCACAAAATGGTGCCAAATGTTAAGAAACGGAAAAACAAATCTGAGTGACGAACTGCGTTCTGGGCGTCCTTCAACTTCAAACACAATGAGTAACGCGGAACGCGTGAATGAAATGATTGGTTACCGTAATATGTGTTCACGATGGGTACCACACCTTTTGACCGACAACCACAAACATCAACGTTTTGCATCTGCTCTTTTTTTTCTTCAACGTTATTTCAGGACTGGTCCACAGTTTTTGAAACAAGTCAGTACATGAGAGCTCGGTGCTTCATTATACTCCTGAGACTAAACGAGCATCACATGAATGGAGACACAAAAATTCACCGCAGCCAAAAAAACTAAAAACATTCCCACATGTTCTAAAGTTTATGCTGACAGTCTTTTTCGATTCTGAGGAAGATTTTTACAGTGGATTTATGCCCCGAGGAGCAACAATCAATGCTTAATCCTACTGTGAGACTTTAAAAAAATTGTGTAAAGCCATTAATGATCGAAAACTCGGAAGACTAAGCGATGGGGTCGTTTTTCTTCGCGACATCGCTACTCCTCATTCTTCATGTCACAAAGGAGTTTCTGCAAAAATTCAAGTGGGAAGTGTGGTCTCATCCGCATTACCGCCCTGGCCTAGCACTCTGCGACCACCTGTTTGGTTCTCTCAAGCCAGACCTGGGAGGGAAGCGTTTCGCTAATGATGAACTGAAAGAAGCGGTCCTTAAATGGTTGAAGGAAATTGGACGAAATTTTATGAGAGTGGAACTGAAAAACTAATCACAAGGTATGAAAAGTGTTTAGAAAAACTTGATCATGTCAAAAAAAGATAATAATACGTCGTTTTTATCTTTTCATCTTTTGCGAAGAGAAACTGCTTATATCTTCTGATTATTTAAGCGCACTAACTGCTTTTCAGAACAAGAATATTGACGATGTTATTATCCAAAGCATCCTACACATTCTGTATTTATTAAACGGAATTGATCAGCGATGTGCATTCATATGGACTCCCTGTATCTCAGGAAATGTAATCGCAGAGAAGCTGCCAGAATGGCAAAAATTTGTGAGAATATGTATATAATCCTTATTCGTGTGACACTCGTTAAAAATTAGTCTAACTTACGCTACCAGAAACACATGGAGAAATGAATGAAGAATACTAAATTCGAAATCAATTAAAATTACTCGATATAAATGGAAGAGCAACGCGAAACTGACTTGTTGGTAAGAAGTGGCGGTAGCCAGATTCAGAATCGGTAGTATGCCTAACATATTCATATTTCTTAATCGGCGAAGAATGGACTATTGTGTTTCTTTTAAAGAATGTGACGAGATCTTAGCAGACGTGCCCATAAAACGCAAAACAAATTGTACCAATGGTAGGTTTGTTAAAACGTGATTACCAGTTGTGTTTTAACGTTAACATCTCCTAGATGCTATCCTTCTTACCATTCTCTTTCTTTCTGATTTGTTAAAAATCATTCTGTCGTTATGTATGGATACGTGGTTGTAACAAGCTATACGTAAACGTAGTAGACGAAAGAGGGTACTAGTACCGAGTCATGAAATTTCCACTGGGTATCTGAAGGCCTCCAAAAAATTTTGCTTCTTCAACTAAGTATGAAACAATTATAAATAAAGAACTTTGTCGGAAATAGCCTAATCTGTAACTAATTTCACATTATATTGAATTATTTATAGTTAACATAAAGGAGTATTTAGTACTTTTTATAAACAGCCTTATTATGATTTTTTTTTACTATTTCATGCAAAGCACAATGGTAAACAAGGAGTGCAGATTCTCAAGTTGATAAACGCCTAATAATTCTATCATACAAATTTGGAGGGTAAATGATACGTGAATATATTTATCATAGTGAAGATTTCACTTCATTTACTAGTGAAAATATAGAAAGTATGAAATAAAAATTATAAATATATTAGTTGATAAATTTTACGCCACTAATAAGAATTTTCAATCTATTTTACAGAAATGTGGGGTAAAAGATGTACTTCATAAGGATTCATCATTCTTCACACCGCCTCTTTCCTAGAATTCCATGTCATTAATTTAAAATACCTTTACTATTTTTGCCCTTCAAATTTCCTTCTACAAATTTTTAGACTTACCACAAAACTGATTGCGGTATTGCAGTGAGTAACCAGACTTATTCTCCTTTATATATATATATATATATATATTAGAAACTAATATACTAGTTAATATACTAATATACTAGAAACAAAATATATATATATATATTTTGTTTCTATTAAGTTCTTTCTTCTTTCTTCTCAGTTCGTTTTCCTTTATTATAGCAATCCTAATATTATTAACGAATATAATATTTGATTAGTAGTTGAGTTAATTCTATTTTTTTATGGTTTTCTTTTGTTCATGATTTGAATTTTAAAAAACTGTTCTCTGTATAAAGAATTTCAATAATTTCTTTCTAGTTAATAAATTTACGTAGAATAATAGATATTTTCCGTCTCTGATATATGTAGTTTGTTATTATTTGTTTAAAAAACAAATAATGTTTTTTTAAGTATAAAATTTATGTTTGTATTTGATAATTTAAATAGAGTTCTACTATTTTTAGGTCATTTTTATTATGTTACTACTTTTATAATTAACGTTTTTGGTATTAGATTGTATTTAATTAAGTAAGCTAAGCCGTATTTTTAATACAAGTTTCCTATTTTCTATATTAAATTTATCAACTAAATTTGTAGCAATCGATGCAAAAAGTTCATTTATCTTTTTACGTTTTCCCTTTTTAAGTTCACTCAAAATAATAAGAAAAATTAGGAATATTACATTTTTTCATATTAACAATTTTATTCCTTGTAAATTTTAAGTTATTAAATAAGCAAATATAAATTTACATCGCAATGAAATTGGTTAGTAGCGTAAATAGGAATATACGATTAAATTTCTTTCAACTCTGGTAACAGCTTTTTAGTGCTTTACTAAATACACATTACCTGTTAATTAACTTACTTAACATCTGCATATTAATTAAACTTTTCAGAGATAAAATTCTCCGGAAAGCGCCATTTTGATTTTATATAATTAGTTTATTTTCTTATTATAAGAGAGCATTACAATCAACAGTATTCAAATTGATGTAAACTTTGTGGGTATTATCTTAAGTTTAAATTTTAAAGTAAATTTAAATACAGCTATTTAGATATTTTAATGGATATCAGAGTTAATCTCCAAGCATTCATCCGTGGAAAAAGCAAATAATTTTTATACTTTACTCTGTGTATCCGTGTGAATATGTTGTTGCTTGACAAAAGTGAATTAATTGACTGTTTTCTCGTTAAGTGACGCCATAGTAACTTATTATAAATTCATAATATGAAACCAAAGAATATTGTAATTAAAATATGAAAATTCAACAATAAACAATAAAAGAATATTTTATTTTATTATTGACTTAATACGATAATCTTTTTTTATTCCTTTTGTACAAAGATGCTCTCTATATTAAATTACGTTGAAGAGAAAATAGTTATAATTTTCAAAGTTTTGTTTGTATATTAATCTTATATTTATTAGTATATGTGTTTAGTGAACAGCATTTTGATTTTAAATGGATTCTTTTATTTATGAAGTAAAAATTCGATATTTTTATTAGTATACAGATTGAAAGTCGCGCCGTTAAATATTTCGATAACTTCGATGAATAATTAGAAGTGCTTTAAAACTGTACATAAACGATTTTTATCTATATTTTCGTAAAGAAAATCCGTTTTAAAAATATTTATTAGTAATTTATTTTGTAAATCCTGAATGTACTTAAGAAATAATAATTTCTTAAGAATTGATACTATAATCTAATAGCATAAAAGTTGTACTAACAAGATCATATTTATTTCAAAGTAAAATATCTCAAAATAAATTAATTGTTAAAATATTTATTCTCAGACGACAATTTATGGAGAAAGTGGTAAACTGATTATCGATGCCCCAGTTTTCAAAGTTAATAATAATCTAGCTTAATTTTAGTATTCTATCAAATATAATCTGTTACTTATTATAATTATATTATTCTATATTATTGAGTACGTATTATGTTTTAACTCTTAGTCTGATCTATTCTTCTCAATGAACAAACAAGATTATAATAGAAATGTGTTACGATAAATAAATGTATTGTAATAAATTGTTTATTCTTCTCATTGAACAAACAATATTATAATAATAGAAATGTGTTTGGGTAAATAAATTATATTATGTAAATACAATTGTGAAAACATCGGATCAGAGTAAATATATCTATTTGGATGATGAAAACAAGGATATCTTGTATTTATATTTCGACAAAGCGGAAATAAGTAAAAGGAGTCTGAGATATCCCATAAGGTTCAACGCTTAATTGAGAATCAAAACAGAAATTGAAAATCGATTTTAACGAATCGTGTTTTCCGCTACAGAAAATTTATTTCTTATAAAGCTTTTTTGATATCATAATATTATTAAGAATCGAAATACAGTTTGATCTGACTGTGAAATCTTTTAATTTCACATGAACGTTCCTTAAAAATTAAGCAAAATAAATAAATATGTAATTAAATCTAGTATTATTTATTTTACTATATTATATTATATAATAATTATAATTATAATTATTATAATTATTAATTATAATTATATTATATTATATTATATACTATATTATAATTACATTAAACTAAATAAATTAAAAAAAAAAAAAGATGGTTAATATATGAAACATGTTGTATTTATATTAATTCTAATTTTTACGTTAAAAGAATAAATTAAAAAAAAATATATAATTTTTTTTTGAAAATATCGATAAAGTATATAGTATTAAATATTAAGCTTGCTGAACAGTAAAAACGTAGTTTTTTCTCAGTGCACAATTATAGAAAACGAAAATATTATTTTTCTGCAGGTTTAGTAGAATCATTTAACTTTTGCAATTGTTTTAATTTAATCTTTCTCTTCTCATACTATCAGTGAGTTCAATAATAAACAAGAATGAAGAAATACGAATATTCATTCATTAATAGATCGAGTGAACGGTACCAGCCACTCCTTTAATGTAGCCTTAATCCTTTAATTACTCCTTTAATGTAGTGGCCGTGAGAGAAAAAATACTCAACCGTCAAGTTTCACACTGATATGTTAAATATAGGAAAAATGAAATAAATTAAATACACAATTATCTAACATACTTAACTCACAACTTGAGCCAAGTAGGAGACTTGTGAGATACATACCATATATATATATATACAGAGTGGAACTACACGAAATAAACGTATTTAATTAGTTTTACCGTAAAAAAGCCTAGTTTTTTTCAGTTAAAATTATATTTTAAAATTTAAGTAATATTGTTTTTCTTTTATTATAGAAGGTGACGTTGATTCAAGATGCAAACCAATGTTCAAATTCACAATAAAAGCCTAAGGTCTTCACCTCAGCGCTCTGAACTTTATACTGGAAGAAGTATCAAGGTATGTTATGATAAATTTAAAGTATTTTTAGTGTAATTAAATATAAAACGTGATTTTTATGAATGAACTTTGATTAGCCTATAATATCATCAATATTTCAGAGAAATGAAATTTCATTTAATCTATTTATTTACCATCATAATATTTTTATGTTTACTCATTAAAAACAGAGGGAAAAAAGGATATTTAAACTCAGCCTATTTTTTTACATGTGATTTTTCAGTACAATTTAGATTAAAATTTTATCATTTTTTATAGTAAGTTATGTATTGTTATTTTTTATTCAAAAATTTTGTTTTAATTGGATTGAATACAATAAGTGACTCAATTTTCTTAAAAAAATAATAAAATAAATAAACATTGGATAACGATTAATAAACAAATATATAAAAAAATCAACATTTAATTTAAACAATCAAGAATCCATCCCAATCTAAAAGTAAAGTACGTAAAAAGTACGTAAAGTACTAAAAGTAAAAGTACGAACCTGTAGTAAGTACGAAAAATTTTAGATGCCTGCCTTACATACCTTATATGGTAAGAAATGCACGAAATAAGTGTTTCTAATTAGATTTACAGTTAAAAACATTAGTTTTTCAGTTAATATTAGATTATAACATTTAAAATCATATGAAATCTAAACTTGTTAACAACAAATATATTTCAACAACAAATAAATAACCTGTTATGGTTATCAAATAAATACTTTTTGTTTTATTTTTTTTTTTGTTTGATGATTCACTAAGTAGCAATTTATTCATTAATTCAACTTAATAAAAAAAGAAAATATCACCGAGGCATATAAATGTATTTTATATGAAAATAAGCATTTTATTTATTATAGTAATTTTGATTATGCGTGGTGGATAATAAAAATGAGAAATTCGCTTTATCTTATACATAGCGAGAACAACTGTATCATTCTTTTATAAGATTCGTTCTCACACAAAATAAGTTCCACTTTATCTTGTGGATACATTTTTATAAGTTTTTCGTACTATTATATTATTTTCATCGTTTAAATATTATTATTGATTTAAAAAAATAATAATAATGGATTTTCTTTCGTTGAATCATTCGTTATGATTGTTAATAGCAGGTATAATGTAACGTATATATACTAGCCAGTCGGGGCTCCGCCACCTAGACCACCGGCGTCCAGGACGGCCCAGGTGAATCCCGGAGCCTCAGGGAGCCTCCCCGATTCACAGGGCCTCAGAGCTCGCTTCACTGGCCATTAACAACTTGCCAGGGGGTCTCACCCCCATGGAACCCAGCAGTGTTAGTTATCGTCAGGTTGTAAAAATAATAGCGATAAATAACAATTAAAGTATTCAGGCTTCATAGAAACATGAAAAAAAACTAAATTACAAAAGACAGAATAATAGTTACTGTTTTTCTTTTCTTTTTTTCCTTCTCCCCGAGCCGGATCTTGCAGTTAAGTATTACACAGTCCAGGGAAATGTCCTTTACTCTAACGGGCCTCCATGTCTCAGCCCGCCGGTCGGATCTCACTTTGCGCTGGCCCAAATCCCTTGAGTAGGATCCACCAGGCCCGGCTATGCCGTCCCTGGGTCCCCACTCCGGGAGTTGGGACTCGGTCTTTATGCCAATGCCTCTAGCGGGGACACCCCGAGTGGGACATCCCCGCCGAGACTCGGTCTTTTTCGCTCGAGAGTGCGAGAGTCCCCGTGCCTCATCGCTACCACCCACTCGTGCAAGCACGTGCGAATGGCAGCTCCACAGAGGACTGTCCCTTATCCCCAAGCCCCCCCAATCATTCCACTGCGGGCACCAGAAAACCACGTGTTCTGGGGTATTGGGTCGCCGCAGTAAGGGCAGTACGGGTCATCTGCCCATCTCCTAATAATAGTTACCTTAATACAACTAAAGTAGACACACCTTTGATGACAAAATATTTATTATAGCTTATTTCTGTTGTTCTGGTGAAAGAAATATAATAATGAAGTAAAAGGATTGATCTTTTTTTCTTTCGTGAATATTTTTAATTCACAAATTAACCTCCACGGGGATTAGGGCCTTGGTCTATGGCTTAAAATCTTCGCTGGGGGGATAACACGAATATGTCCTGAAAATTTGAAAGCGATCGGTCACGCGTGATGCGAGAACAAATAAACAAACGGACAGACAAACTTTGGCTTTATAAAATAGATAAAACAAAATTTTATTTCATTTAGTGACTTTATTTCTAATTGCTTTTAACGATAATTTATTTGTTTTAATTGCGATTAGTTTATTACCAAACTGAGTTTGTGTTTTTTCAGTTATTTTAGCTAATTTGTATCCTTTAAGAGGATTCTAGCTTCCTTTTATTTCATTTTAAAAATATTTTTTCTCTATGAATGAATGAACGTTATTTTAAAATAAGAACAATACTGAAAAATATTGTATTTTTAAATTTATTGCAGTACTTAACGTTCCAGGCTGAAATCAATTGAACCAATTACTAGAAGTTAAAAATTCTAGCTCTTACAAATTTAATAATTCTAAAGGTATTGTATAATTTTGATTCAAATTTAAATTGTAAGATTTTTTATCCCTTGAATTAAATAGTTTAGCAACAAATAAATATTTTAGACAAGTTCAAAAATGGGGAATAAAGAAATAAAATAATTGAGGATTGTTAAAATTCATTAAGAAACAAAAAACATCGTCGACAAATTATTAATTTAAAATAATATGTAAATTGCATTAAATGTTCTATGAAATTTAAAAAAAATTTATTTTCGTTTTGAAAACGCATAATTTTAACAAAAATTAATGGTGTTTTTGCGGTAATTTTGACCGTTTTAGATAAACATAAAATAGCATCCACTGATTGGTGACTAGAAATAATTATTTTCATTCCTAGGAAACTTGTATGTAGGGATTTCTTTGTCTTCGTCTAGACTAAATAAGTGATGGACAGGAAAAGCATAGAAAAAATTTTAAACTCTTATCAGTCTGAAACTTAGATTTTTTATTTTATCTGAAATTATATTTACTATCAGTTTCATACCTAGGTAGAAACTACAAATAGATTTTATCACAATAAACATGTATAAAGGAATTTTCTTGGAACAACTAAATTAATAATTTCTAGAATCATCAATAGTAAATCAAAGATAGCATATGAGATGATAAAATAACACAACTAGGTACTAGAATCCATAAACGTTCAGTAATACGAATAAAACCACAAGGTAAAAGAAAAAATAAGATAAGAACAAAGTACATCAGAAACATAAACATAAATACATAGATAATGCACAGTTAAAAAATAGAAGCCTCTTCCTGATTGTCACAACTAGGTTCCTAGGTCTAAATATGTAGCCGCTTTAACTGTTTAAGAACATCACCGTTGTCTAACAGATTAAAAAGTAGATGGTCTACGTTGTCATTAAGCTTTATTTATACCTGGTTACCAATCGATTGAATTCTTCTCGAACATACGGTATCCGTAAGTACTCATGGCTTTAAGCGTTCTGAATAAATCATGGTGCCTGCGTTATTCATCTCACAAATTTATTCTGGAATTGTTGAACAGTGTAAATTGTTAGTACTCGTCATACCCGAAAGTAGGATTCTCTAAACTATGTATGTCTAAATCGTTTTGTTCAGTAGTAGTTTTTCACATACAGAGAATTACTAATTCCTGCTAATTAACCAGAACAACTCCTTAAATTTGTTATCTACCTGCTTCCTTTTTTTCTTATGAACTTGCCATTTTAGACGACGATCTAGGAAAATGGCTAAATACCGTACACGCTCACCTCGCGAAATGTAACTCTCATCTAAATGGATTCCTACAATCATGCCGTTTCATTGAGATTGTCATTTTAGTCGACTTCGCTTGATTCAACTTTATTTTCCATTTCCTCAACCACTTGGCTAGAGATTCTAATCCCGACTGCAAGCTACCTGAGGCTTGAGTTGGATTATCATTGACAACCATGATTGTCGTTTCATCGGCAAATGATGCAGTAGTGGTGTCATCCGAAAAGACGTAGTAGAAGATAATCCTGAACACTGAGCCCTGGGGAACACTAAGTCGTTTCAAAGTAATAAGGTAAAACCTTCTTATACTTAATCTGGGAAAAGCGACCGTCCAAGTAACTAGGCAATATTAGATTAATGGTTGACGTGTACTTTTTTTAGTTTGTATAGCAGATCATATAGCCAAACCTTATCAAACGCTTGCTGGACTTCTAGAAAGTAAGAGAAAAAATTTGTAATGCTATTAGCAACAATAATGCAATAAGTATTTGGTGACAACAAGAATGATCCTTTGTATCTGCTCAATGTTGAAGTGAAAACTGTAGAAACGGAACTGGGGGTCAGGAATAATTTCTCATTGCTCTAAAGCTGGTCACAATCTTCGAAATAATATCCTTTCAAATACCTTAGACATAATAAGTAATAGGCTTATTGGCATATGAGGACACCTCATGCGCTAAACTGGTCGAATTAGGGACCATTACTATTTGGAACATTTTCCATTTTGACCGGACAGCTATTAATTGTATCCTTTGTTCTGAGGATACCATTAACATCTGATTCATACAAATTACGGCCTTCGATGGGAGCATAGAAAGCATTTCGTTGGTAATAAAGTGAAAGCCAGTTTCTTTAGGTGAGTTTTCTTTCCTCTTCTCAATCACATTTAGCATCTTCATGGATGATAACAGCTTAATTGAAAGACTCATTGGAAATGAGCTCTTGGACATTCACAATATCCTCTTCACCGCGCCGTGGATGTTAAATTGTTGAAAAACCAACCGCATGTGTCTAGCAAACAGTTAGCTTTCTCATTCTCACTTCTAACCCATGAACCATCTTATTTCTTAAGTAGAGGGAATTAAGGCAACGGTCGTTGAAATTTCCTCGTGGCATTCCCCAAAGAGCAGTACTCCCTTATACAAGGTGAAAGATTACTGTAGTAATTTTTAAATGGCTCTCCCTGAAAGAATTTAACACCCGTTTTAACCTTCGAACAGCCCTATTTAAAGACGTCCTATCCTCTGGTCTCCTCTAACACTGCCACCTCCTTCTGAGACTCCTCTTTGTAGAAATTAGGTTGATTACCTTTCACGGATAATCTACTTCACCTTGCCTATCATGCTTGTCTCCAGACGTTGAGCTCCAAGCTGCCTTCTGGAATATAAGTTTATTGCATCTCTATAATTTGCCGGATAATCTTAAAGACAAAGTGCGCAAGCAGCAGGAGTATTTCGGTCTTTTCTAGAACAGTCAGAATCCTGTGTCCCTTTCGATACTTCACACCCCGGAAGTGTCTCATTCAGTTATTCTTTGTATGTCCAGATATCAATTATTCTTTGATATCTCATGTATTTTACTAGACCGGGAGCTCGTCTGGGTATCTCTACTGTGATGCTGCATTTCGTATAAATGCTTCGTATAATGAATATCTTCTTGTTATTCGAATTAGACTAAATGTTCTCAAAAATGTAGGCAACGGTTGTGAACGTTTATTATACTTCATACCCTATGTCCTCAATCTTAAATTCGATTCTTGATGACGTTAATTTGCATTGAATAATGGAGATTTACTGCTAAAAAGGCACATTCGTTATTTCGCGTAAAAGTGTATTCGATTAACCTGTGCTCACTGATCAACTCTGTTAATTTTTTATAGGTGTCTACACGTTTCCCTATCGCACGTATCTATTTAGTACTGTCCATCTTCATGCACTCGTAGTAGTTGCTTTTGGACACGACTGACTCAATTCATAGAGAAGCAACACATTTGTGATTTCAAACAGGGCAATTGGAGGTGGTTTGAAGGTCTCCTTCCGGTTTGTTTCATCATTGGTTTCTTCCGTAGGCAAGTCTTCATATCTGTTCAACAAAGATAAGTTACTTGCTACCTCACTGGAAGTCCCCCATCATTTTCGGCTTATGCAGCACTGAAATTGTTTTTCATGGTAGAAATTCTGATTGAGAATCTAAATTATCGATGGGACCTTCCTTCCGAGTCAATCAGGTTGCTAATAATATTGTCTCGAATGAGTTGACCCCGGGATAACTTTCTTGGGACTATTTCCAAAGTTATAAAGACCCACTTTTTCTACCAGACCAGAATTAGTTCCAAGAGTCATTATTTCATTGGCGTCAAATCGATCATGGAACAGCTGATCAATATTTACGATTTGATAGATTGTGGGTGCAACCCACTAACCATACAAAAACTAAAGATCTAATAAATAATCAAAATTAATATTAATAATACAATAAAATACCTTTCCAAACCAAACACAATAATCCAGAAATAAACTATTCTGTTTAAAAACACTGAAAAAAAAATGAAAATAATTATTAATCAACAGCAATTTTTATACTTTAAAATGAAAATTAACTTTAAACGTTGTATTTATACATTGTAATTTGAATTTTAAAATGAACATTGTTTTTTACCTCAGTGAGATTCATTCTGCTACGATGCCAAAAATCAGCTCGTTCTTAAATATTTTTAGTTCTCAAGCGAGAAAATATGTGAGAAGAAAAAAATTTCATTTTTTTCTTGCCTCCATGGAAGAGAACCTTTACTTACATTCCGTCGGATTGCAGCAAGAGTAGTTGAAATTATTTTATCCATTACAATCATTCAATCCATTGGAATTTTGTAGTGGAATCAAAATAATAAGTTTTAAGTTCTACGATCACTAAATGCAAACAAAAATTATCTATACAGTTCAGTGTTACCGAATAAACAACTAGAAACATTTAAACAATAATTATTCACCGAACTTTGTGTAAAAAGAAATTACCGATTTAGTAATTACTCCATTTCATAATTCTAGGTAAGATTTAAAATTTTTATAATCATATTTATTTTTTCCGTGTACGAAGTAAAGGAAGTATTGGGGCCGCGAAAGATTTCGGTTTTCATATTTCAACGGAAATATCCATTTTGACCATCCCTGAATACATTTTAACTAGTTTCGGCGTGACGTCTGTATCTCGCATAACTCAAAAACGATTAGCCGTAAGATGTTGAAATTTTGGATTTTGGATTGTTGTAACATTTAGTTGTACACCTTCCCGTTTTATTGCAATCGACTGTACTAAAAGTGTCCAGTAAAGCTCAAAATCCAAAAGATTTCAATTTTGGATTTTTTCTTAACTGCAATAATAAGTCCTTATTGAGAGCTTTTCAACGGTATATCATAAGTGGTACTTATTTTCATTGGTTCTAGAGTTATAACCAAATAAAACTTTAATTAATGAAATATTTTGATCTTATAAGGGTAAGGTACATCGGTTCGAATCCCTCCTTATCTCTTTTCTATTTTTTTTAACTTTTTTCCTTTAATTTAGATATATTGATACATTAATAATTATTAAACTCTGATAAAAAATATTTTTAATAAATAATAATTCAATAATAACAATAAAATAATAAAACATATCAGAAGTTAATAATGAAATAAAATTTTATGTACCTGTCATTTTAAAAAAATTGAGTATATGTAATTTAATAGGCGTGAAAGGATGTCATGTGGTGTTCACATCAGTTTTTATTTATACATAAAATTGGCACAAAAACGTAAAGAGAAGTACATACAGCTTATGTAAATCAGTTTTTTATCTAAAAGGAATTCTTTTGTATAAAATATCCTGCTACCTAAAAAATCTTTTAATATGTAAATAAAACTTGATTGATTTTAAATTATCACGAATTTATTTGTGTATATATCCTCTGTACCTGAACAAAGTAACTTGTTCTGACTGACTGATTCATCAACGCCAAGCAAAACTACTGAAATTAAATCTATGAAAGTTTTTATATATATTCATATATAAAAACTTTTTTATATATGAATATATATAAAAACTTTCATAGATTAGGCACTTAGATAGATTAGATTAGGCACTTTCATCTTACGGTGAAAGTGCACATTAGGAAAGGTTTTTTGAAATTCCTAGTTTCAAGGTTTAAAACTGGGTAACAATGAGATTTACTGTTTTTTTTAATTGCTATGTAACGAATAATGATATCAACTGGATTTTTGGTGTACGTAATTTTCATGTAAATATCTAAAAACAAGTTTCTAGATTTTCGAAATTCAACCTTGAAGAGGGTGAATACAGGTAAAAAGTTTGAACAGAGGTGGCAAATGTTTCCCGTTTCCAGGTATACTAAACGGGATATTCACTTCCTAGATTGGGGCTAGCAAGTATTTTTAACATAAATATTTAAAAACCGTTTTAATTTCGATTTTTTAAGGACGGTGTTTGGCGCGACAGCTCAACCAATACAGTCACTGTTACTATAAGTGCGACACAATTGGCTGCAACTGCTTCCGGTTACTTGAGTGAAAAACATAAAAGAAAAGTATTTAAAAAAAAGAGAAACGATGTACGGTCATCTCCTAGTGGTTTTTGTTGAGTAACAATAAGAACCGGGAAAAATACCTTTTTACCCATACCAAATATGGTAACCAGCTATAAGTAACATTTTTATGATGGAGGCAGACTATTTTGAAATTCGCATTTTTATATCACTCAACTTTCAGGTCCTATACTGCTCAAATGTTTGCTCTTAAGAAATTACAATAGACTGATATTTCTTTATAAATTGAACAGGTTTTAATATTTACTTATTATCATCATAATCCCAGGCATGAATTTTATGAACACAAGAGAGTCCAGACGGGAAATATCCTGATCTCCTAAATATCCCATGGTGCTAGCAGGATGCTAGACGATGCTAGCACACTTAAGTGAAATATATAAGTATGCATTTAAAAAAAATATTGCAGGTGAGCCACATTGCTTCCGCGGGCGATATTAATATCTTCTCACAGGTTGATAAGAATTTGTATACACGTTCTTCTTACGGTGTAAGTGCACACTATGAAAGGATTTTTTGAAATTCCGAATTTCAAGGGTTATAAAGGAGTACTAATGAAATTTAGTATTTTTTTTTTTAATTTCTCGGTAACAAGTGAAGAAACCAACTTGATTTTTAGTATGAGTAATCTTTATGAGAATATCTAAAAATAAATTTCTGTATTTCTTGAAATTCCGAGTCAAAAATATTCAAACGATGTAACATTAAATTTTGATAGTTTTTTAAAATTAATCTGTAACGAATGAAGTTATCAACTTGATTTTGGGTCTGTATAATCACTATGAGAATATCTACAAAACAATTTCTAGATTATTTGAAATTAGAACTTGAAATATGTGAAGAAAGATAAAATAATGTCGAAAATGATTGTAAATTTTCCCCGTTTCTGGCTATACTATCCAAGATATTACCTCTATTTGAGCATTTAAATACTCTTCTGTTAAATACGTAAAAACCATTTTCGGGTTTTTTGAACTTTAATGTTAAAGGGATAAAAACATAAATTGTTTAAAACATTTTACCACTTTATTCTATCGCTACTGAATTAACCTTTATGAAAATTGGTAACATCGTGATGGTGATTTACTTTTGCAAGCTGATTATGTATTTCGCTAGTGTAGCCTGGACGGGAAATCTAAAACACAATTAGTATGTCCTATAGTGACCAAATTTTCGCTTCGAATGTCGCTAATAATGTACATTTGGAATGATACGATTTTATAGTTTTTAAATATTAAAAAAAAATTGCAGTATAATTATATTTTATTAAAATTGTTTTAAAGGTGCTTAGAAGTTTATTTATCCATATTATCATAATATTACAATGTGTTGGTTTATTTAAAAAAATAATAATAATAGAATTATTACAAGTACTATATAATTTATTTTATGTATTATATTTATTAAGTAAGTATTCTGTAGTTAATGGAATTAATTACACCTGACTTCATATAATTTTATTTAATTTTCTTCTGAAAAGGTTTACTAGCTCTAATAAATTTTATATGAAATTCTTTACTCTTGCAGTAAATTTTGTCCCAAAAGTAGTGCTAAAATATTCTCTTTTTTACTTATATAATGTTACAAATATATATACCGTACATTTATGTGTATATATTTCTTTTTTATTTGCATACTAGACTTTTTTTTCTGTTTCTTTGATCTCATATACGAAAGTCATTATAAATTTAAAAATGGATTCCTTTTTTGGCTCTAATTTGATTTAATTCTTTCATATTAATCCCTGGAACAAAAATTAATTTTTTATTCAAATGATATTTCACGAAACATATTTCAAAGATTCTTTTCTGATTTCTTATGCTCTGACATATTTAAATAACGAAGTTACAATTCTCATTGATTATGAGATGGTGTTTTTTTTATAAGAATACCGAATACTTTCGAATTTATAAGCTAGACATTGCACTACATTTGGGTCAATTTTCAAAGTTAAAATCTTACCTAAGACAATCAGTTATCCTGTTGCTCTATTCCGAATGTTTTTTTTTTTTTTTACGGAAAAAATGTTTTTTTTTTCGTTGTTAAATTATTTCATTTATAAAATTTACTCTATTATCAACATTAAGGAAAGCTTTGGTAATGAGATTTAATAGAATTATTCAAAAAAACTTGTATTTTGAAAAGAAGTAATCGATTAATCAACTCTTATAATTAGATGTAGTCGACTAATTATTCTTACAGCTACAAATATTTGTGGTTATTTATTTTAATCTAATACAGAGTCCTGCAAATTACTGTTCAATAATAAATCATAAGGCATCATCCATTACTGTATTTTTATTTCGTGATTTATTGTTTTAATACAAAGTGTACATTCATTTTTATTTAAACAGTTCGTATTTTGTGTAGATTCTGCACGCCTTTTCTTTAGGCGAATTTCTTAAATTATCCGTCAACAACAACAAAAAATGTGCGTGCGCGCATATATATATATATATATATATGTGTGTGTGTGTGTGTGTGTGTGTGTGTGTGTATACAAAGAAAAGCGTTAACCTTTACATCGGTAAATATGTAATTATGTAAGATTTGAGGTGAAAATTCTAAATGTTTAAAAAAATAAATAAATAAATAAAAGTACAGAATAGTTAACAAAATTTATGTCATTTAATGGTATATGTCACTCTGACATCAAAAAATATTTGAATGAAAATTAGAGAGACTTAGTTGGAACATTGAGGTTAAATGATATAGTTATTGCCACATTTTAGAGATTCTTAGTTCATGTTCATTATCAATTTCTATATATTTATTTTATTTCTCTCAATTGATTTTTATTACTTAAAAAAAACGCAGTAAAATAAAATAATACTGTTGCCTCTAAGAGAGCTTTTTAACTTCGTAATAATCTTCTAACTTTTTTCTCTGCATTCCTTTTCTTAACTTTATCTAACTGAATATTTCTCTATTTGGGTTTGTTCGAAGTATTTTTACATTACTGTATGGTATACAATAACCATAGTATATGGTATATGGTATGGTAATGGCATGATATATGGTATACAATAACTGTATGGTATCGGAGTATTTTGAAATTTTTTACGTTTAAAGATACAACTAGTTCATCTAAACAAACAAAAATTACATGTATATATATATACATGCGTAGTGTACGTACAACGTATGTGTATAGCGCTGCTTTTGGCCTTTTATCTCAGGATTGACCAAACCAGTTTTCTTCAAATTTGACTGAAACATTTCTGTGTATTAGGCATTGATCAAATTCACTTTTTAAAACTCGTTATGACAGTGGGGATATCACGAAAACCAACTTAAATTTCGTCAGAATCATTTTATTTTGAATTAGTATTAAAAAAACTATTTTTTTTTTCATGCAATAATTACTCTTTTAAAAAAGAAAATTTTAAATAAAAATAAAAGTTAAAAATATTAAATGAAACAATTATTTAAACCGCCGACTTTAAAATACGAAACTTTTCAATTATTCAAATTTAGATTTTTTAATGTTTGCTCCAAATAAGAATTTAAGGTTTTTTTAATTCATTACTCACATTTAAAGAATTAAAAATAAAAAAATTGAATGTGTTGTATGTATCTAAGTGCAGAAACTTTTGAAGGTGGTTTTAATATCTTCATAATTCTTATTTTACCTGTTGTAATTTTTTTTGAAACTTTTTATTGCAGTTCTCTATGGAAAATTTCTTTTCCGTAGCATTATCTAAATTACGAAAAAAAGTTTTCTTTCTTTGTCCTTAGAAGAAGAGTTAAAAACAAATATAAAAAATAACATTAAATTGAGAAAAATATTTTATGTTCCAAACAGCAGAACCCATTTTTTTCCTGACTAACGCCTTCATTAATTCCCAAGTAATTATAAAGAATATATTATGTACGTGGCTGTAAATTGAGATCGATTATTTTTATATATTAATTCTCTTTGATTTTTATATTTATATGGCTTTTCTTGTTTGGAAATATTATAAGTGATTTTTAATGTTTAAACCATGAATTTCCTTGGTATTTAATTTAAAAATGTATAAAAAAAATAAACCCCTTTGCTTAGGAATTAGCTTGAATTTTTTCTTTTTTTTTCTTTTTTAATTACTTGACTGGTAAAGTGATGTAGTAAACCATTATAATTAATTAAATATTAAGTCAGGAAAATGAATTTGAATAGTATTTGAAAAGAAAACACACTGAGATTGATATCAACCAAACAACTGGATAAATTTCAGTAATTTGTACAGAATAGGATACTCCTATATTGCATATTACGTTACATCAAGTTTTTTCATGTATAACACAAAATAAATTTCATTTATAAACTACTCATCCTGATGGCAGAGCGTAAACTGCGCTGTGCTAGCTACTACAGTGCCCAACAGAACTGTGATAAATCATCACCAACTACCAGAGTACACATTCAGGAGATCACATTTAAACGACCTTTCTTGAGATCCTGGAGTGACTGGAACCTCTCAGGCTGTCGGCGATCTACTGTTTTCGAAGCTACATGATCACGGATGACTCATTCTTCGAGTTCCTTTCAACACTAGGTTACTGTTTTATCGTAAGAGGCAGCTGGAATGCAAAACAGCCCTCTGCTTATAATTATCTATCCTCCACCATCTTTTACTCCTTTGATGATGTCGATTGTGTTATGGGTTTGGAGTGACAGAGAAAAGTCTGATCAGTTCTCCACTTGCCTGAGTAAGGTTTTTCAGCTACTTGACATACAGGAGACTTGTGAAAAGGGAATTCTTAAGCAGTCCGAGTCCGAGTCTTCCTATTAACTCTTTTTCTTCATTAGAGGTTCAGCAACAATTCATGAAAAACATGATTCAAAGAAAGCCTCAGAATTTAACTCAATACAAAAGGAAATGCTACTCATGTTTCCTTTCAAAGCCGTCCTACACATAATCCACCTCTTTAATGGCATCCTGCGCACATCCTGAACCCGTAGGGGAAGAGACCCGCCATGTGGCAGTATTGATCACCACGCCTACCTTCTCCGTACCTAGCCCTTATGAGCTTTACCGGAGATCGTCTTCAAAATCTCAGCAAAAGTCATCTCCCAGCCTTGTTCTTGCCTCAATAAGGATGACAGCGATGTGAATGCCACGAGTGATATTCCCATCGGTGTACTACTGTCATTAAGAACTCTCAAGAAAAGAAAAGAAAACTCATCCAAACTAAGACTTAAACAAAACTGAATAATAAAAATAATTAACTGAAATCTACTATCTACCTGGAAGGTAAAGAGTTGAATTCAACTCTCAATAACAAAGAAAACGAGAACAACAACAGACGTAAAAAACCTTGAATATAAAACAACAACAAAAACGTAAAAAAAAAAAAATAGTAAGCGGGAAATCCCAAGCACCCTAGACCCCCTCAACAATTCTTTCTTTCGTCATGTAATTTGTGAAGTTCTCCATTATGACCCATTCGGCATCGTTTCGACAATTAACACGGAGATCTAACGTCGACCCAATAAAATTGAGCCGACAAATAGTCTCCATGCCCATGAACTCGTACTTGGAGCATTCATACAAAACGTGATGAAAGTCACTCAACTGTCCGAATTACGAACACATCCCTGAATCCACCAGGCCGAACCTTTGCAGGCTGTCTCTAAAAGCGCCGGGCCCAGAAAGATCACGTACTTGTACGGGTTTACCCAAAAGGTGCCCTGCAAACTAACAACATTTGGAAAGAGACCATGCGTATAACGTCCGCTCTCTGCCTCATCCCATCTGGCCTGCCACAAAGCATTGACAAGTTGTTCAATTTGCCGAATTTTTTCAGAAGTTAACTCACCTAACTTCTTGGCAACATAATGCTGTTGCCCTTCTGACGCAAACAAATTTATTGGTTTCACGACTGCAATCACCAAGATCGCCTCCCGTGAAATCGTACGGTAGCCACTCGCTACCGTTAAAAATATTAGGCGTTGAGCCCTAAAAAATATTCCAATCGCTTTCGAATTTTAGCCTATCTTCCCAGATTGACGCCGCATATAGGATAATTGCGTCGCAGACGTTCTTATACAGGATATTAATGGTCTTAAAGTTAAGACCCTAATCAGGATTAACCACACGTTGAATACCAAAGAAGACACTACAGGCCTTCGCGACGTATTGAAGATGCTTCTTTAATTGCATTTTCTCAACTAGAAACAGATTCCATCCTTGGCTCTTGTAGTGAAAGGTTGTGTCTTATTGTGCTCTGTGATTGTGAGTTGTAACCAGTCCTGCCAGGTGTTCAACAGTTCTTCTACCTGCGTCGCCAGACAATGTGAGAGGGGTCTGCTAGGACATCAGCCGGGCGGCCAGCTACCTGGATTACAGGCCAGTCACATTAAGAAAAGGATAATCCTTTTCTTAATTTTACTTTTATATATTCAATATTTCTAATAATGTAAAGTGAACTCTTGTAGTCATTGTGAATACATTAAGTAAATAGCCTATTATTATAGGACTATTGTGCTACTTTTAAAATAATTTTATTTTTTAATTGATTTTCTTGTCAGTGATTTTATTTTACAGCAAGTGTAAATTAAGTTTAATTTTAATTTTAAAATTTTTCTTCCTTATTTTCCTCAATGGAAGGAAAAATAAGGCCTCCTCCACCCCGTTCTCCCACCACGGAACTGTCCGTCGGTGGAGAGGAAAGCGGGTCTGGCGCTAGGAAGCGCCAGAAACGCCGGGACTCCGCGCCTCCTATGGAGGCGGAGCCCGTAGCGGGCTGCAGCAAGGCTGCAGCAGCCGCCAACTCGCAGGCTGATGATGGGGCCCCATCACAGCCTGCTACCGTCAGGCGGGAGAAAATCCCGCCGATAATGCTGGACTGCCCGAAAGAGTGGCCAGCATTGGCGAGGGACATAAAGTCGAGGATTGGGGGGCGCCTGGTGGCTAAAAGCACCGGGCTCTCGATAAGGCTGCAGCTGGGCAGCGAGGCGGATTACCGGGCGGTGCAGAGTTTTCTGCACTCGAAGGGAATCGCCTTTCACTCCTTTCAGCTCCCGAAGGACAGGGAGCTGAAGGTGGTTATACGGGGGATCCCCTATGGGGCTGCCCCGCAGGAAGTAAGGGAGGAACTGACCTCCCTTGGCTATGAGGTGGTTTCGGTTAAGAAGCTCCTCACAAGGGACGGTCGGGAAACCCCGACCTGCCTAGTTGGACCTTAAGAGGACCCCTTTGGCCCGGGCCATTTATGACCTTGGCAGTATTTTTTACTGCAAGGTCGCAGTGACTGCATTTGTGTCACGAGGGGGGCCACCCCAGTGCCACAGATGCCAGAAATTTGGACACTCGTCCAATTACTGCCAGAGGGCCCAGCAATGCGTAAAGTGTGGTGGAAACCACGACACTTCTGCCTGCGTCAAGCCGCGTGAGGAACCAGCCTCATGCGTCAACTGTAAGGGGCCACATCCGGCCAATTACAGGGGCTGCCCCTATTATAAGGAGCAGACAAACAAAGTCAAGGGACTTAAAAAGCCCGCGACTTTGGACGGCCGCAGCTGGGCCCGTGTTGCCGGTGGGGGAAAAACAGTCCCCAAACCGGAGGTGCCGGCACCCGTGGCCAAAGCGGTCGTGAAAAAAGGGGAGGTACCCTCCCCAACACCCGCCAAGCCAAAACCGGCGGCAACCACCAAGAAGGTGGTGAAACAAAAGGCGGCGACAAAGCCGGCCCCGGCGAAGAAGGCCAAGCCTTCCTCGACGGGAAAGGCAAAGCCTGTTCCGGCTGGGAAGGCCAAGCAGGCTGTTAAAAACACCGCGGCCCCTGTGGCCCCGCGCCCCGCCAAAAGGGCGGCCGCGCCAAAAGGCACCCCCAGCGGCAATCCGAAACCGGCTACCCCGTTGGAGACCACTGGCATGGACTTCCTGTCGCAGATGACAGTGAAGGATATCCTGCCAGATATCATGATGGTTTTGCCACGCCTGCTCCAGGCAAAATCTCTCAAGGACTGTATTCAGTCCTTAATAGAGTGCCTCATGGCTGTACTGTCCAGGTATGGTTAGGCCCACCCTCAGACTCTTGCAGTGGAACGCCAACTCAGTAGTAGGCCGGACGGAGGAACTATGCCGTCTGGCCGAGGATCTACTGATAGACGTGATACTGTTGTCTGAGACGTGCTTGAACCCAAACAAGCAACTGACCCTTCGGAACTATTTTACATATAGGACGGATAGGCCAGTTCGACCCGGATCTCGCACCTCTGGTGGAACTGCGGTTTTAGTCCACAGACGCCACATGCATACGCGCGTTGTTCTTCATACAAACGTGATGGAGCAAACGTGTGTGCATGTGGAGCATCTGGGCACGGTGTATCGGCTAGTTTCGGCTTATAGCAAGCCGAACGACGGTAACCGGCGCAGATCTGGATGCCGTGCTGGAAAATTGGGATGGGCCCGTGATACTCATGGGTGACCTCAATGCCAAACACGTGTCATGGAACAGCATTCTGACAAATCCGAATGGCAGATTGCTGTACGAAAGGGCGAGAGCCCGCCGCTTGGTCGTCGTAGGCCCTGAGGTGCCCACGTTCGTGCATCGCTCAGGCAGATCTAGGCCTGACGTGCTGGATATCGCAGTCATGAAGGGGGGTACTCTCCCATTCATGATTGAAACGATAGAAGACCTCAGCTCGGACCATTCCCCTGTCCTGTTGGAACTAGGTCAGGCAGGGGGTGGCCGAGATCCCCCGCCTATATCCCGAAGGTCAGTCAACTGGAAAAGGTTCTACGAGACCCTCCAGCGGGAGTACAGGCCGGTAAATCCTGAGCTCCTGAACACCCCGGAGGAAATCGACGACACTGTCGGGCGCGTCACGTCGTCAATGACCGAGGCCCTGGCAGGCAGCTCATCGGCCAAAACTCGAGCAGTTGTTCGAAACGACCTCCCTCCTCATATCTCCGAAGCCATAACGGAGAAACGACGACTGAGGAGGAGATATCGAATCACCCTGTCCCCCGCTGATAAGCGGGCCTTTTATAATCAAACGGACAGGGTAAAACAACTGCTGACAAGCCATCGAGAGGATTCGTGGAACGAATACCTCGCCTCGGTCTCTGACGACATCTCCTCGGTGTTCAGGTTGAACAGGAGACTGCGAGAAGGGAAGAAGCCTCGCCATCCGGTTGTGGGGCAGCGAGGTTTTCTTGCATACTCGGAGGCGGAGAGGGCCGAGGTATTCGCCGATACCTTGGAGGAGCAGTTCACTCCAAACCCCCCTCCCTCCCCGAACGACGAGCACACAACCGAGGTGGAATCCTTTCTTGTAGATTATTTCTCACAGGTGGAGGACGCCCCTCTAGAGATTGACCAAGTCACTGAAGCGGAAGTTTCCGCAGCCATTAAGGCCACAAGCCCCGACAAGGCCCCGGGTGTCGACGGGATCAGCGCCCGTGCATTCCGGAACGTACCGGCCTCCGTGATTACAGCAATTTCGGTGATATTCACGTCCATTTTGTACGTTGGATATTTCCCGAATTGTTGGAAAACGGCCAAAGTCGTATGTTTACCCAAACCGGGGAAAAGTTTACTTTTCCCACGGAATTATAGGCCAATCTCCCTGTTACCGGTATTGTCTAAGTTGTTCGAGAGGTTTTTTCTCGAAAAACTGAGGCGATACATGGAGGGAGAAGTGCGGCCCGAGCAATTTGGGTTCAGGGAGGGTCACTCAACCACCCTCCAACTGGTAAAAATAATAGACGACCTTGTCGGAGGCCTGAACAGGAAACGGGTGACTGCAGCCGTTTTTCTGGATGTGGCCAAGGCCTTTGACAAAGTTTGGCATAGCGGGCTGCTTTATAAGCTAGCGCGATCGGCGATCCCCTACCGCTATGTCAGACTGATGCGGTCATATCTGCTAGACCGACATTTTGTCGTGCGCGTAGGGGAAACGATTTCCTCCACCAGAGAAATAGCCGCTGGGGTTCCCCAAGGAGCAGTACTTTCCCCGTTCTTGTACACTTTGTACGTGAACGATATGCCGCTGTCGGAAGGGGTCAAAACGGCCCTTTATGCAGACGACACGGCATATTTCTACGAATCCGCAAATGTGGATTACGCGGTCCGGAGGCTTCAAAGGCAGCTGGACTTAGTGGAACCGTGGCTCGACATGTGGAGAATCAGGGTCAACGGTGAAAAATCGGTGGCCGTGATGTTCACATGCAAGACACGAAAACCGACCAGAGAGCTGGAAATCTCAGGGGAGAAAATCCCTTTTGAGAAAACAGTTAAGTACCTGGGGGTGGTGTTGGACAGGCGGCTTACCTTCGGCGAACATGTAAATTATGCGACCCGGAGGGCTAAGGCCGCCAGAGCCTCGCTATACCCAGTGCTGAACAGTGCCAGCCCGTACCCACTGGCAACTAAGCTCCTCATTTTTCGGCTGTACGTACTGCCGATTCTAACATATGCTTACCCGGCATGGGGGGCAGTGTTGAGCTCCTCGCTTCAAAAGAAGATCGAGGCCGTCCAAAACATCGCGTTGCGGACGATCTTTGGAGCTCCGTGGTTCGTCAGGAACGCCACTCTCCGATCTGATGCGAGATTTCAATCCGTGTCCGAGGTGGGGGTGGCGCAGGCGCGCAGAAAGTTCGGGAGAGCGGCTGTGTCCGAACACAGTCATCTTCGGGACATCTGCCGAGAGGACCCAACTCCGACAGTTGTAAGGAAGCGGCCTCACGCCGTACTGGACGAACCACCGTGATGGTGCGGTGCGGTAGCCGAAAATCGACAAACCAGGCTTAGGGGCCTCCATATCGCATGAGCCATAAACGGAATAGTGCGTCAGACGCGTTTCCGGGGTCGCGAGTGAAAAGTTTTCGCGAGTTATATAGTTTGAAGACGTCAAACACGGTAAGTCGCGCATAAAACAAAAACGCGGTCTAAATTAAAAAAAAAAAAACTTACAGTAAGACAAAATATCCCAGCAATTGCGACTCCTCCGGAAAAGGGGACGCATTGCTCCCTCCTTATAGCTAGTGCCCCGTTGTGGCGTATTCCTGCTAGCCTATTAAAGAGTTAGCACCGAAAGGACTTCAGTGGACGGTCTGAAGGGGAATTACGTCGGGAGGACAGGCTTTATAAGCCTAGCCTTCCGCGGTCGGCCCATGAAATGGGTTCGATAACGCTGGTTTAACAACGGATTGGAATGCAATTAAATCCGTCTTAAATTCACTAAAATAATAATAGACAAAACTTGAAAAATTAGATCCGAGATTAAAAAATAACCCTTTTAAAAACAAGCCCGATTAGAATGATCCAGCAGCAAGGGACTCTGTCCAGGTTCTGCGATAAAGTAGGGAGTAATAGACTCCTGCCAACTTTGCATTCCAACTAGAAACACGATAATGTAATTTTCAAACTAAAGATATTTTATGCGCTGGCCTGCCATCGAAAAACGGACCCTGTCTCAGTGCCAAACGGTCTTTGAGGAGCATCATCGTGGTCTTCTCCAGGCTGAACGTCATCTTGTATTGATGATCCCACAGCTCGAGTACCCTGCAAGCCTGAGTGGATCGGAGTTCTACCTCCCTCCACGAGCATCGTTCGACTAGCAGGAGCTAATCGTCAGCATAAGCATATGCGAAACCCGTTGGGAAACCTCAGCTACAGAAGAGAATCGAATTCCACTACCCAAAACAAAAGACTCACACGCTGCCCTGGGGGTAACCCTTGGAGAGCGTCTTGCCTACCTCATGGCTGCCCTCGTGGAGCAGCACATTCCGATCAACTTTGCGTATACCTGCAACTTGAAGTAACTTTGGGTGACCTGCAATAGACTCACAGAGCATTGTCTTCTTTGCACTCGATAAATGGCGGAGGGCCACCATAGATAATTAAACGCCTCAGAAATATCCAGGAAAATTTCCAGGAGATACCCATTCCACTAGTTGTTACCTCACTCACCATACAGAGTATGGCACCCTCAGTGCCTTTCCTGGGACGAAACCCGTACTGATTCTTCATCAATAAGCCAGGAAAGATTCATCTCTCATTTATACGAAAGTTTAAATACTTTTCATAACCTTAACAATAAACGGCAGTAGCGTAAAAGGCCTATACGACGAACTAACCATGGGATTCTGTCGCCACCTTTAAACAATAATTGTGCAATTTCCTTCTTCCAACAAACCGTAAGCATCTGCCAACAATTTATAGAAAACGCTCGTGATAATTCCTAACGCTTATTCCAACCGAGTGAACAAGGAGATCCATCATTATCTAGCTCGGGGCCTTGCCCCTACCTTAAACTACAGATAGCTTGGTACACCTCGGCTTCAGTAATCTCCAAGGACAATGAACTCCCGCGAAAATAAGCAACCTTACGCCGCAGATGGTATGCGGTCTCTCCAGCTTTGTTGTCATCAGGCCGAAAATCTTCAAGTAATCTGTGTAAAATTTCAATCATATCTGAAATTACATTGTGCCGGGTCGAGAGAGCAAACAGACAAATGTCTTTCATATGTTTGTGTCCCAAAACCTTATACATGACTCCCCAGAGATCCATGTTGCCCTGCTCATACACAAAGAAATGCCAGGAATCCCTCTTCGCCGTACGAACCTTATGAAATACTGAGACCTACGATCCTTATATTCAGCTACAAGGACTGCCCGCTGCTCAGAATCACCCTCACGTGGAGTCGCTCTCCTTAAGCGGCAAGCAGCCTGTTTTAAAGCTGACAATTCCCAATATCACCATAAGCCAAGACTCTCTTGACCTGAACTGCGGGGAATCGGGTACTCGGCGGCATTGATGAAAGCCGCCGACAAACTCTCTGCCAGGTTATCCAAATCCAAAGACTCTAAAACCCAATCCAAAACTTGAAGTCTGGCAGAGAAAAAGTCAACAAATTTCCCCACTCCTCATGCCTGTACGACTCCGCTGAACTGGAACATTACATCGGTAGCGCTCACTCGAACTACCAACAATCAATTGATGATCACTTGAGCAACCATCCACCACCTTTCAGTCATAAACACTGGCAGAAATAAACCTACTAATGGTGACATCAATGTTCGTTTCACCAAACTGTCGACGTCCATCAACTATACTTACATAGGTGGTCAACTCACCAGGTACATTAAATACCTGTAGACCATATTGGGTTAAAACGCCCTGTACTAATTCTCCGCCATCATCGCTGAAGCCGCTATGCCACGATAATGATTTACCATTCACATCCGCACCAATAAAAAAATGTTAAATAACAAAGATACATGAGAGTTTAACCTCCGGGTCCACCATTAGGCATGCTACAAAGGATGAGATGAATGATTTGTAGCGTGTGTGAAAACTGCCATTCCTGACCGGGATTCGAACCCACGACCTCCGGGTGAAAGACCGAAACACTACCACTCGCGCCACGGAGGCTGGAAAACTATCAGAGCCTACACGAACACAACTTCATCACTGGCGTTGTGTGTTGAACTCGCATCCTGTGCACACCGTGATTCGAGCCGGGTTGAAAACTTTACAGATGGTAATGCCCCCGAAACTGGGTAATCCGTTGTATGATGTATTTTCGTATAGGCTAATAGGACTATTACCTACCCAGTCTAAGATATTTGAGAGAGAAATTATTTTTTCGGAGGCTATGACCTATTCTAGAGCAATCTCATGTAATTCCTGATCATTAGTTCGGCTTCCGCAGTGATCATTATCTACTGAGGACGCATATAGAATTGTTAAAGTTATCGGCGAGTGCCTTGACGAGAAGAAGTACTATTCCGCTGCCTTTTTGGATGTTCAGCAGTTCTTTGGTGAGATCTGGCTGCCTATCCTGCTATACAAGTTAAAAATAACCTGCCTCAATCGTACTACTTCGCTCAGTGTAGCTACACGGACGAACATTGTTCCCAATGAAGTATAAACAGGAGTGATCTGTGTTTTTTGACACGAAGTCAGGTTTTCCTCAAGCTCGATTGTGGAAACTTTATTATACTGCATCTTCACAGCAGACTTTCAGCTCCAGACCATATCATTATTGCTTCGTTTATCGATGACAGGCAATCCAGGCTCTCGATGTTGATCCATGTCAATCAAACTACGAGTTAGACCAAATCAACGGGTGGTTGGTCTATTGAAGTTAAACAAGAAAATAACAAGTTAGGCAAGAAATTACACAGGAGTTTTGGGTTTTATTTCATCGAAGGCTATGACCTATTCTAGAGCAACGTCATGTAATTCCTGATCATTAGTTCGGTTGCCGCAGTGGTCACTATCTATTAAGCAAACATATAGAGTTGTTAAAGTTATCGGCGAGTACCTTGAGGAGAAAAAGTTCAGCAGCAGATGTTTTTCCCAAGTGAAGTATAAACAGGAGTGATCTGTGTTTTTTGACTAAGTCAGGTCTTCGTCAAGCTCGATTATGGAAACTTTATTATACTACATCTTAACAGCAGACTTCCAGCTCCGGACCATATCGAACATTAAGTTTCAAGAAATTTACTGGCTACTGAGCAGGAGATCACAGCTATCATAATCTAATAAATTCAGTGACTTGTTGTACATACCGATTCTGAAACCGATTTGGACCTACGGGATCCAATTTTGCTGTACAGCAAACAACAAAGTTTACTTCCAAAAAAAAATAATGAGGGGCATAACTGAAGAGCCGTGGTCCGGTAAAACAGTGAGATCCACAAATATTTGGGTTTATCGTACGTCCGAGATAAAATGTAGCGTTTCGGTACAGAACACAAACTGTGGCTGAAAAAATACGTAAAGTATTTGGCTGTGAACCTTCTAGACAATATGAGGATCTTAGAAGGCTAAACCGACTACGAGAATTGGACCTTGATAAACCTATAATATTTGAGGTGGAACTGCATCCACTGAGTGCTGCTCATCATCTCGCTATTTCACTTCGTTCTATTCTTTAGTTTTATTTTTTCACTTTTATTTTGAGTTCTATTTTAATTTTAATTTCTCTCAGTCTTTCATCGTTTCTCTCGTTTATGATATTTTTCTTTTGTGTTACCTTCATAATGTTTTCTGAACTTACCCTTCTTAGTATGTTGTTAATTTACATGTTCTGCATAGGATTATTAATAATTTTATAGGATTATTAATTTTTGGCAACTCTGATGGGAGCCTCTTCACATGTTATTGTATATGATCATATTTGGTTATGATGTCTGGAAAGGTATGTCAGAATGAAAAATATATGTTGCAGACAAAAAAAAATTATTAAATAAACATTTTTATTCTGATACCAATTACATTAAACATAATGGTTTGACTATATAAATATTTAAGAAATGTAATTTTGTAAAGGAACCTAGTACTAATTTTGTTATTGTTTATTTAAATTATAGTATACTTGCTGTTTTTTACGCTGATATCTTTGCCTGTAATGATATTTTTTTATATGTGAGGTATTTTATAGTTGTGGTAACTTGAATGTTATGGGGAACATAAAACTGAATCTTCAACATTTTCTTCTGAAATAAGTTTTTCTGTTTACCATGCCGTTAAATTAATTTTTTGATTTATTTACCTGTAAATAAAGTTTTTTGATTGCTCAGCTTCATTAATAAAATATTTATTAAACTCGTTACTTCATCAATAAAAGTTAAAATGGTTTTAACATAGAGTTTAGAAAAACGTTGATACCGTTATTTATTCTCTGTCTGTTCTTCAAAGTTTTCTGTTTATTTTTTAACTTGAAGTTAACAGAAATAAATTCTTAACTTGCAGTTAACGAAAAAACTAATCTCCAAGATACATAACTGAAGTTTCTTTAGATCTGAATTATTAATTAACAACAAAGCAACACGTAAAGGAAATCGCTGAGAAACTTGACCAGATGAACTTATAACTTTGACAAAATAAAATTTTTCGGTTTTTAGTTTTTCGAATAACAAAAACAGAATGACTTTTTCTTTAAACTTAAAATTTTTTTTTTTAATGAAAAATTGGCCTCTATTGTTTAGTTTTCTGATCCAGTGTGATTCATTTGATTGATACGAATCGTTTAATAGTATTTCATAAAATTCAATAAGCTTAAGTTAAAATCACTTTAACTAATCTTAAACTAGAGAAATATTAATATAGATATGCACATACAAATCCAAACTTACTAACTCCTCTGCATGCGACAACGAGTAAAAAAGATTTTTAATTAGAAATCGAACCTCAGCTGTACATGATTGCATTTAGCCGATACGTTTGTGCGTAACAACTGCTGCTATGCCTATATTAATGAATATTTTAATTTTTTTTTGTCTTCAGTCATTTGACTGGTTTGATGGAGCTCTCCAAGATTCCCTATCTAGTGCTAGTCGTTTCATTTCGGTATACCCCCTACATCCTACATCCCCAACAATTTGTTTTACATATTCCAAACGTTGCCGGCCTACTCAATTTTTTTCTTCTACCTATCCCTCCAATATTAAAGCGACTATTCCAGGATGCCTTAATATGTGGCCTTAATATGTGTCTGTCTCTTCTTTTAGCTATATTTTTCCAAATGCTTCTTTCTTCATCTATTTGCCGCAACACCTCTTCATTTGTCACCTTATCCACCCATCTGATTTTTAACATTCTCCTATAGCACCACATTTCAAAAGTTTCTGATCGATTCTTCTCAGGTACTCCGATCGTCCAAGTTTCACATCCATATAAAGCGACGCTCTAAACATATACATTCAAAAATCTTTTCCTGATATTTAAATTTATTTTTGATGTAAACAAATTATATCTCTGACTGAAGGTTCGTTTCGCCTGTGCTATTCGGCATTTATATCGCTCCTGCTTCGTTCATCTTTAGTAATTCTACTTCTCAAATAACAAAATTCTTCTACTTCTTTAATCTTTTCTCCTCCTATTTTCACATGCAGTGGTCCATCTTTGTTATTTCTATTTCATTTTATTACTTTCATTTTGTTATTGTTTATTTTGATGCGGTAGTTCTTGCGTAGGAGTTAATCCATGCCATTCATTGTTTCTTCTAAATCCTTTCTCAGCTAGAATTACTATATCAGCAAATCGTAGCATCTTTAACTTTTCAACTTGTACTGTTACTCCGAATCTAAATTGTTCTTTAACATCAATAACTGCTAGTTCCATGTAAAGATTAAAAAGTAACGGGGATATGGAACATCCTTGTTGGACTCCCTTTCCTTATTACGGCTTCTTTCTTATGTCTTTCAATTATTACTGTTGCTGTTTGGTTCCTGTAAATGTTAGCAATTGCTCTTCTATCTCTGTATTTGAACCCTAATTTTTGTAAAATGCTGAACATTTTATTCCAGTCTACGTTATCGAATACCTTTTCTAGGTCTATAAACGCCAAGTATGTTGGTTTGTTTTTCTTTAATCTTCCTTCTACTATTAATCTTTAATCCTTCTACTATTAAAATTAATCCTAAAATTCCTTTCCTTGTCCCTATACTTTTCCAGAAACCAAATTGGTCTTCTACTAACATTTCTTCCACTCTCCTCTCAATTCTTCTGTATAGAATTCTAGTTAAGATTTTTGATGCATGACTAGTTAAACTAATTGTTCTGTATTCTTCACATGTATCTGCTCCTGCTTTCTTTGGTATCATGACTATAACACTTCTTTTGAAGTCTGACGGAACTTCTCCTTTTTCATAAAAATTACACACCAGTTTGTATAATCTATCAATCGCTTCCTCACCTGCACTGCGCAGTAATTCTACAGGTATTCCGTCTATTCCAGGAGCCTTTCTGCCATTCAAATCTTTTAATGCTCTCTTAAATTCAGATCTCAGCATTGTTTCTCCCATTTCATCCTCTGCAACTTCCTCTACAACACCATTTTCTAATTCATTTCCTCCGTATAACTCTTCAATATATTCCACCCACCTATCGACTTTACCTTTCGTATTATAAATCGGTGTACCATCTTTGTTTAACACATTATTGGATTTTAATTTATGTACCCCAAAATTTTCCTTATGTGTCCTGTATGCTCCGTCTATATTACCAATGTTCATTTCTCTTTCCACTTCTGAACACTTTTCTTTAATTCACTCTTCTTTCGCTAGTTTGCACTTCCTGTTTATAGTATTTCTTAATTGTCGATAGTTCGTTTTACTTTCTTTATCACTAGCATTCTTATATTTTCTACGTTCATCCATCAGCTGCAATATATCGTCTGAAATCCGAGGTTTTCTACCAGTTCTCTTTGTTCTGCCTAAGTTCACTCTACTGATTTAAGAATTTCCTTTTTAACATTCTCCCATTTTTCTTCTATATTTTCTACCTTATCTTTTTTACTCAGACCTCTTGCGTTGTCCTCCTGAAAAATTTTCTTTACCTCCTCTTCCTCAAGCTTCTCTAAATTCCACCGATTCATCTGACACCTTTTCTTCAGGTATTTAAACCCCAATCTACATTTCATTATCACCAAATTATGGTAGCTATTAATGTCTGCTCCAGGGAAAGTTTTGCAGTCGACGAGTTGATTTCTAAATCTTTGCTTAACCATGATGTAATCTATCTGATACCTTGCAGAATCGCCTGTCTTCTTCTAAGTGTATATTCTTCTATTATGATTTTTAAATTGGGGGTTGGCAATTACTAAATTATACTTCGTGCATAACTCTACCAGTCGGTCCCCTCTTTCATTCCTTTTGCCCAGCCCGTATTCACCCACTATATTTCCTTCCTTGCCTTTTCCAATGCTCGCATTCCAATCTCCAACTATTATAAAATTTTCATCTCCTTTTATGTGTTTAATTGCTTCATCAATTTCTTCGTATACACACTCTACCTCATCATCATCAAGGGCGCTTGTAGGCATATAGGCATATAGGTTTCGATTTTATCCTTATTACAATGATTCTATCGCTATGCATTTTGAAATACTCTACTCTCTTCCCTATCTTCTTGTTCATTACGAAACCTACTGTCCATTATTTGAAGCTGAGTTAATTATTCTAAAATCACCTGACCAAAAGTCGAATTTCCAATTTTTACAAAAATGGGTATTTCAACTTGGGAAAAATGACTCATGAACTAGGGAGGTACTCCGTATGATCAACAGAGGAGCCCTCAAAGAAAACTTAGGTTTTGATAAGGTAACTTAAAATATGTTAGTTTTTATTTCGTGGAGGGCCATCAAATACATTACAGCTCTCTTCAATAGTATTCTTCGGATATCGTGCTTCCCATTTGAACCAGAAAAGCCGGATAAACCTGCGCACGACTTGTCTTCCTTCAGGCGAATAAGTCTTCTGCTTATTTTATCGAAGTTATTTGAGAAAATATATCGTCGAAGGCTGTGGCCGACGGTGTAACAGGAAAAAAATATTCCGTATTATCAATGTGGATTCAGAGGCAGACATTCTACCACTGAACAAACGCAAAGGGCTGTTAAAGTTATCTCACTGTCTGGTAAAAACAAATTCTGTTCAGCGGTCTTCCTGGATGTACAGCAGGCTTTTGAGAAGGTTCTGATGCCTGGTCTGTTTCATAAATTGAAATGTCTTCCTCGTAAGTTGAAATGTCTTGTGCAGTCTTCCTTAACCATTTCGTCTGGTTTTGCAGAACTATCTCAATGAGTTTTTTGCATCGGATACAACGGTGAGATACCTGGATTTTGATATTAAATCAGGGGTTACTCGCAGCTCTTTCTTAGGACCAGTCCTGTACTCAATTTTTACTTCGTCTCATCCAGCTCCGGAATATGACACTGTTACCTCGTGGCTACAAGAGGCAACAGTGTCATATTCCGCGGGTCTGCTGATCTTCATCAACGGCCAGTGATCCTGACCGTTGATGAAGACCGTCATTTGGCCTCAACGAAGGTACAATCGTCGTTAGATCTGATCAGTCTGTGGCTACTAGCAAAATGTAGGATAAGAATAAATCTAATTAAGTCTAATCTTGTTTCGTTTGCGCTGAGGAAGGGTGACTGTCTCCTAATATACCTGGATGGTGTCTTTATCCCGCACTCTGACCAGGTTTGGTACATTATGCTCCACCTTGATAGTCATATAACGTGGAAGTACCATGTGATAGAGAAAGTTTATACTTGGTAGTAATACTTAGCCGTAATTATAAGGCGCTTTACTGATTACTAAGGTAGGAAATCGCACCTGTCGTTGTTTAATAGGCACTTTATACAATGTGATTCTAAAACCCGTTTTAACCTTTCCATACAGCTCTGAGAACGACGGGTATAAGTAACGTTGAAATTATGCAACGTTTTCAGAATAACTTGGCGAGATCACATTGCAGAGACACCGGGGTTCACTACAAACGAGGAAATTCAGAAAGCCGCAGCGAACACAAACGTGTGCATCAGTTTGAGTCATCAGATATCCATGAATGAGCCTCGTGTGCCCTATTCGCAAGTGGCAAATAAAACCTCCTTATGACAGTTATTCCTACAAGAAGTGCTCTAAGATGACACTGTCACTCTTAACTGGTCCAAGCTTATTATTGATTGTAGCATTCCATTCACTCTGTCATGCACTACGAACCACACTCTTGAAAAAACCAACAAGATTATTCGAAACAACACGATTATTGAAAAGAGGCAGCGTACAAGCCTATTTTACTGCATGATCAGCGCTTTCATTGCCTGAAATTCCAATATGGCCGGGGATCCAGCAGAAGCTCACAATTGTATTCCGTTGAGTTATTTCAGAGATGATAGACTGTATATCATTGACAACAAAGTGTCTGGAGTACATATCACAATAGTGATTCCATTAATATTCCACTAATGGAATCTGAACAGACAAGTACATGTCTGAATCTTGGGCAATGTACATTTAAGGCCTTGTTAATCGCAAACAACTCCGCGATGAAAACACTGGCGTTACTGGAAAGAGAAAACAGGTATATCCTCTTGCCAACCACAAAAGCATAACAACAAACTTCTTGTATCTAGAGCCGTCTACTTAAATTATAGCATCTGGAACAAGCTATTTACAATATTAAAAAAATTTGTTTCGTAGGATAACCGGATTCGCATTTTTTTTTATATTCACCAAGATTAAAGCAATAATTAACGAGAGACGACCGCCAAGGGAGGTAATAACTTTGAGTAACCGTTGGTACTGGAGGTAATTATATATTTATTGTTAAGAAAAGCTGCTGAGCTCTCATGCCTAGCGGAGCAGTAGTTCTCGGCTATTCAAGTTATTGATTCAAATGTGGGTTAGAGAACACCGCATCAAAGGCTGGATGATTTCGTTGCTCTTCAATACGAACTGTGTGAGTGCAGATCACTTGGTTTCGTCTATTCCAATGGGATGGCTCACCACTTTTCACCTGTAGACTTACCACAGAGCTTGATCGAAATGCACCTGTAGACAATTGAATGAATGATGGAATGCACCGTGTACTCTAATAGCAATGGACCGAGCGGACAAATAAGGCGCGCAATCGTAGTTTATGAGGGAACAGACTAGAGCTCGGAGAAGCACAACATACATACACGATCGCCATCCCAACGAGTATGAGATAAAACTCTAAGCATATCTCCTATTTTTAAATATTTCATCTTCAGGGCTTTTAATTCTTACCCACGTAAATCGTTGGTAAAACAACATTCCTAAAAAAATCAACCCATATGCATGATTCATTTTGGTGAGCCACAAACTGCTACGACGAACTTATTTACAAAAAACGGAGAAACTTACCGATTTATAAAAAAACGGAGTAAAGGATTTACTTTCCTCTTTATACTTTTATTTAACCTCCTGATCCACCGTTAGGTACTGCTTCAGAGGATGAGATGAATGATTTCCAACATGCGTGAAAATGCCATGCCTGACCGGGATTCAAACCCGGGACCTCCGGATGAAAGGCCGATACGCTACTACTCGCGCTACGGAGGCCGGCTTCCTCTTTATACCTAACCACATGGAAATGAACATTAGATATTTTACCTATTTTTATTAGAAATTGGAATTGAGATACTGTTCCCACGCGTACCAGCAATATAACTGTCCACTGCAATAGAGCGCACGCGTACTGGTGCTAGGGCTGTATACAACTGTGTTCATTCTGATGCCCAGGGGATATTGTTTGAGACTCACTACGTAGAGCCATCCACCCATCAGCACGATATTTTCCACTGTGGGTTACGGTTGCGTTTCTTAATGTGTGCAACACCACCGAGTGTAAGTGTAAGAAGAATCAGTATAAGATGTTGGTTGTTGGTTGTTTTGTTGGATGTTGTTTGTAGTGTTTGTGGTTGGTATATGTGTATGGTGTCAAAGATTTTGCAGCTCTATATGTAGTGGATGAAAAGCTGCAGAAACTAGGTCCGTGGGAACGCCAGACCCCAAAGTCTTAAAGCGTAAGATTTCCCGTCGGGGACGTTTTATTGAGTGCTCGCTGAAACCTCTTACCAAGTACTTTTTTACTGCGTTTTACTTATGGTCCCCTACTTAGAACCGATTGTAAATAGGCGATCACCATCGGTATAATTACACCACATATAAGGAAAAAAAAATTGTAATTTACAATTAGTTAAAACGGTTAAGTTCAATTTTATCACAGAATAAAACTCAACATTGTAGAGATTTAAATTTATCCCATTGCATGAAAATGTTTCGAATTAAATTTGCGAAATTTTGTGTAATATAATGGCTTTCTATGCGCTATTATTTTACGCACCGATAAAAATAAATTGATAACCACCCAAACACAATAATAAAATATTTTCATAGTGTATAATACTGTCCTCATTTATGTGTAAAAAATATATATTTATTATAATATTACTCAAAAACTCGGAATTAAAATACGATGTTTCTTACAAAAATATAATCACTCATATTTCTTCGTTTTTTAGACGCTACACGTGTTTGTATAAAACACACGCAGATTATTTTACATAAAATTATTTGAATCTTAATAAAATAATTATCAAAGGGAATAATAAATTGGAGCATATCAACTTTTCCAAGTCTCTCATTAGATATTCTTACAATATGCAGTTAGCAGTCAAAAATATTTGTATTTTTCCATTAAAATGATAGCTGATTTCAAGCCACACAATGCAGTAATGTTACTTTCCCGTCTAGCTCTAAGAGAGCTGTACTTTATAACGGAGAGGATTGTAATTGGTCTAAATTGGGGGGGGTGCCTATGCCGTCCAACTAGAGTTAGGTAACGTCGTTGAAAAGCGGAGCCTCGATGTTTTACTTCTACAACACCCGTACGTTGTCAAGGGTGACCTGCCAGGTTTTTCAGGCTAGAATAAGTTCCATGTTGGTGAAAGTAAATCCGCCGTACTGTGCAGGAAGTCTATAGATAGTGTCTTTATACGGCAAGCCTCTGACACGCATCACGTCGTTGTTAAGCTTGCTGTGGATGGTTTCGACCTAGTTGTGGTTAGTTCGTACTTTCAGTACAGAGATCCCACTGACTTATCGCTTCTTTGGCACAGTGGGATCACAGATGACGGTGGTGAACTGCTAGAAGGCTTCATCGCGCAGCACCGTTTTGAGGTATTCAATGTCACCGGCGAGTTGGCTACCTTCGCCGGCGCGGTGGGATTGCGGAGGACCTTCCTTGGTACCAACATTGATGTTACCATAGGTAAGGATATCCCTGGTAGGATTCTGAACTGGTCTGTAGTCGATGATTGCGAAAGCGATCATCGGCTCATAGTTTTTGATTGGATAGGTGGGCTGCGCGATGTCTTTAGGGCGGACGCTCTTGTTCAGCAGGGGCGCTTCTTGCACAGGCGGGCGGATTGGACCAAGTTTTCTAACATTCTTGCGGCTAGGATGCGGGTGTTCACTCGTACCCTGGACGAGGTCCCTCTAGATAACCTGGCAGAGAATTTCTCTTCTGCGGTGGTTGAAGCTGCAGAACTCTCAATCCCTCGGAGTACAGGTCGAGAGAGAGTAGCTGGTTGGTGGTCTCGGGACTTGACTGCGATAAAGCAGGTCGTGGGCCGACTCAGGAGAGCCGCACAGCGTGGGCGTGATCGGCGCGAGGCCTTGTTTGCGGAGTATCGTCATAGTATCGTCATCGGAGTATTTTCATAGAATTAGGAATTCTAAACGAGATTCCTGGCGCTTTTTGTTCAAGAGCAGGGGAATAAGGACCCTTGGGGTGTTGTTTATCGAGTACTTGGTCACAAGCGGAAAAAGGACAGTCTTCTGTTGGCTCTCTCGACCCAAGACGGCGTTGTAGTTGAGAAAGATCGTGTTCTATCTCTTCTGATGGACGATCTGCTCCCCAATGATACCGAGGTTGGTGAGACCTCGTATCACCGGAGAGTTCGAGCGGCGGTTGTGGATTTCAATGCAGACTCTGTGTCTTCGGAGATTACTGAGGCGGAAGTCCGCCAAGTAATCTGACCCCGGATATGATGGTATTACGGTGGAGCTCCTTGTTCGCACCCTGCCTGTAATTCTTGGCCCATTGACTAGGGTGTTCAATAGGTGTTTATTTGCTGGGTATTTCCCAGCTTGTTGGAAGCGTGGTATTTTGAAGTTATTGTTCAAAGGTGGCGACAAGGACCCCACCCTCACTTCTTCTTACCGTCCTCTGACGGTCTTGCCAGTTGTTGGAAAGGTTTTCGAGAAGGTACTTTACCTCCACATCAATAGTAGGTTGACTTCGAATCACATGCTGATGGACGACCAGTATGGCTTTAGACCCGGTAAGAGTACAGAGGACGTGATTCTTAGGGTCCTGGATCTGGCTTCAGGCAGTGAGTACAAATATGTACTCGGTGTCTTCTTGGTCATCATATCAACATATCCGAAGCATTTAATAACTTGTGGTGGCCCTTTGCCTTGTTTCAATTGCAGAAGCGTGGTTGCACGCGGGATGAAATTAAGACTCTCTCGAGTTACTTCAGCGAAAGAACTGTTGTCCTTCGTGACGGCAGTTCGCAAGTAGGAAAGACCCTGTCAAAAGGATGTCCACAGGGCAGTGTATTAGGTCCACTCATCTGGACCATCGAGTTTGACTCTCTCATGCGGCTACGTTTGCCCGGTGGCTGTCGCCTTGTGGCTTATGCCGACGACGGGCTGCTGCTGGTTGAGGGTGGTGAGATTGAGCTCAGAGCCGCACAGGCATGCAGGGTTTTGTGGTTGTGGAGTCTTCAGCATAAGATGGTTTTCAGTGCGGAGAAAACCACTATGATGTTTTTGAAGGGTCGTCTAGCTGCAACTCGCCATCCGCGGGTTGTGATGGACGGTCGTTCAATTAGGTATGTCACTCTTCAAAAGTATCTGGGTGTTATCCTTGATGAGAGGCTTCTCTTCAAGGAGCACCTGCAGTATGTAGCGAAGAAGGCAGTTGATGCTTTCTTCGGCGTCCGTAGAGTGGTCCATCCCGATTGGCGATTGAATTTCCGTACTATGCGGATTCTTTACAAAGGTGTTTACGAGGCCATTATGTTGTACGCTGCGCCCGCCTGGGCTCATCGTTTGCGGTACCAATGTTATAGGGATATTCTATTACGAGCCCAGCGTCTTCTTTTATTAGCGGTTGTCGGCGGTTACAGGACTGTCTCGCGAGAGGCAGTGACTGTGATCGCGGGCATCAAACCTGTGGATATTTCGGCTACGGAACGTAGCCAGCGGTATGTTGCAAAGAAGGGAGGCCTTCTTACTTCTGGGCGTATGCGTGAGATCGAAGACCAAGGTTTCGACTCTTGGCAAGATAGGTGGAACACTTCTTTAACAGGTCGTTATACGCATTGTATATTCCCCAATGTTATTGAGTTGCGAGCGGTTAGCTGGGTATCCCCCAGTCAGCACACGACACAGTTCCTTTCCGGACATGGTGCCTTTAGGGATAAATTGGCTAGGTTCAGGTTGGTTGATTCCGGCTTCTGTCCGGACCGTAGGGTCGATGACACGGTGGACCATGTCCTACACATATGTCCCCGGTACGAAGCTGAGCATACCAGAGTTACTAGGGAACTCGAGAGAGTAAACTCTGTTTTGGATCTACGAGTCAACTGGAGGACTCGCAGAGAGTCGACTATAGTTGCTGGCTTCCTTCGCTTCCTCGCCCTGAGCAGGACTGCCGAAGGGATTTAGTAGGTGATAGGGACCTGGGTGGCTAGGGACCGCTTGGGTAGTTGACTGGTCGAAGGTAGGCGCTTAAGGCAGCGTGCCTCGGTTAGATTAATTGGTGTTATTTTGCTGGAATAAAGCTGTCGGCGGAGTTGCAGCTGTTGCCAACGTGCATGGTTATCCTTGTCCCGGGGGGTGCGATCGCGCTTCGACGGGGGCATTTTGTGAGCTAACAACACTGTCGGCGGGGCGTCTCTGGTTGCCGCTTCGGTGGTATGCAGCGGTGTTTTGGCGGCGGTTACGAAAGATGGTGAATGTCACGCGGGACTCCGCGATGGAGCTGTGCGGGAGTAGGCGTTAATTCTCCTCTCCCGGGCAGACCGGAGCGGAGTCAGTATTAAACTCATTTCGAGTAATAAGCGGGGTTCTTAAGGGAACAAGGTCTAAATTTCGCTGTTTTAAACTTTAGTGGGAAAGTTTTGTTATAGTGGTACTTTGCTCGGATCTGAGACATTCGATAATTGGCTCAATAACGTTAGTGCTAGGCGCGGGTTCTTCATTCCGCGGTTAGGCTTCTAGCTTAGTTCCTGAGGGCGACGTGGTAGCTGCTGTCTTCTTTCTGAAGGCATAAACACATAAAACTATCTCGGGGTGAACTTTACCGATGCAGATGTCCCTCGGGGCATCTGCATCGGTGGCATCTCTGCGTGGCCTGAACTGAAAGCTGTGGTGAGCAATCAGTTTGAGGGCGAGAAGATGTCCTCCGTTAAAGCCACTACTGGCTAGGAACGGAGGGGGTGATGTAGCGACCGGACACGCTACGAGGTGGGATCTTCTCCCCTCGGGGGGGAATCCAGATGGTCTAAATTGGCATACACGGGTTTCATAGGATCTTAACGTTTTGACACCTAAGAAATCCAAAAACCCAAAAACCGGATGCAATTTTTCCGTACCTTCATATGTACATGTGTATGTTCGGTGTCGTTCCCTAACTCACCTCATATCTCCAGAACCAGTGGACCGACTTTGACCAAACTTGGTCAGATTACTTCTGTATATGGGTCATCTAATGCTTTATATACAGATGCCATTAGATTATAAACTTGAAAGTTCAAGAGGGTGAGACTGTAGAGCAAGGTATCTCAGTATCTCGAGATTGCACCTAATTAAGGTATTATTTCTCTTAGGCACATTTTTTAACAATTAAAAGATAATAAAATTTGCAAAAACAGTTTTGAAAAATCGCACCCCTCCCCCAAAAAATGCTCTTAATGAACTAGTGCCTATGTGGGTATACTGCTTCAATAGTCCTTATCTCACCACAAGAAACGGTAGTATAGCACTGACGAACAACTCCTGTAGTCGTCCGCTGTGTTGTGTCGTCACAGGTGAGCGGTAGAGTTAAATAAATGAATAATATTTAAAGTGTAAAACAATACAGTATTTAAAGTGACCGCTAGTCCCGCACGAATGAAATACGGTATTCGTGCGCGCTTTACTTAGAATCATTGAATTAAATAAACAAAAAATATTATATTTGAATAAAATGATAAAATTACTCGTAAGTTGTGTGGGTAAGCCGTGCATCAAAGAAAAGCCGCGTGACGGGAAAAATTCTACAGCTGTGTTGTCAGCTTTTTTTTATTGATATTTTTATAAAAATTTAACCATAAAATTCTATGAAAAAATAAACTACATATTATTTCGATCAAATTAAAATTGATTTAACTGGAAACCAAATTTAAATTTGTTTTTCTCCAACAAAAGTAATTATCTATACTTCATGAATGGTCAACTAAAACCATTTACATTTATTTTCATACTATGAACTGTAATTACTTTTACGTTCACAAAAAAAAAAAGTTTCATGCGTTATTCTTCCAAGTATTCAAATATCGAGTGAATTTTTGAGGTTAAAGTTAAAAATTATCTGTAGCTGAAAACTAAATATGTAATTGAAAAAAGAATTTAAAAGGCTATGTAAAATTCCAATCATCAGTAAAATGGTAAATAAAATTTAAAAAAAATATAATTTACGTACATAAATATTATTTATAATAAATAATTTCTTTAAAAATCATTCATATGTATATATTTATTTATTTTTATGTTTTATATATATAATAGATAAAATATATTTTTATCCAGTACTTTAAAAAAAAAAAAAAATACTTTTTGTTGCAACCAAATTAAGCTTTTAAATTAATTAATAAAAAAGATATGAATTTTTTTAATGCTATAAAGCTTTTTTTTTGTGGGAAAAGAATGAAGGGTGAAGTTTTTAGAGAGTTTTGACTTGAATTGAGAATGTAAAATATCATATTTTTTTTACAATTTATCAGCTAGTGACAAAAATTATTCTTTTTAAAAATAACTAAAGAAACAAATAACAATCGGTAAACCCAGCAGATACAGGATAATATAGAAAAAAATACAGATAAACAGATTACCTGAAATAAAATATTGAGTTCAGTAAAACAGAAACAGCTGAAGATATTGAAAGTCATATTTAATTTTAGCACACATAAGACATAAGAGGTATAACGAGAGTGCTTGACATAATGGAAACAGTGAAAGCTCTGAATTAGCAATGGGCAGGGCACATCGTGAGAAGATTTGATGGAAGGTGGACAAAGACGGTCCTTGAGTGGAGTCCAAGAGAGCAACAAAGGCCAAGAGGCAGGCCACCAGACCGATGGGACAGAGGCATTAGAAGGACAAGCTGGCATGGCGAGAACTGTTGAAGGCTTACCTGTCGACTAGACTTGAAGAGGCTACATCTTAAAAAAAAAAATGAAACAGCTGTATAATAATAATTTAATTTTAGCAGAATTTGGATTCATAATGAGAAATATATAAAACGGGAGATAAAAAGTTGGAAGAGTGGTAAAATCTGATGTTTTTTCTTTAAACAAAAATTGGAAAAAATATTAAGAAACCAATACAAAAGTATTGATTTTTAACGGTGTAATAGCAGAAAGCAAAAATAACAAACAGTAGTAAACGTTGAATTAAAACTTCAGAGAAAAACAAATTATGATTTTTTTGTTGTTGTTTGTTATAGATGAGTGATAAATACCATTTATGCACATCCCATTAATGGGGGAGTGTCGGACTCGCACGGGTTCGGCTAGATGTTATTAAGAGCCTATGTGTACCCGCACACTATCGACTAAAACTCGTATCTCACCGTTTCTCCCCCTCCGGAGCCGGTCCTGCAGTTAAACATTGCGTGGCCCTAGGAGGTGCCTTTAGGGTCCAGAGATCCAGAGTCCCCGTGCTTCATCACCGTCACCCATCCGCACAAGTGCAGACGCACGATAGCTCCACAGGGGGCTGTCTTTCCTCCCATCACCTGGTCAGGTCACTTTCTTCGCCTGAGTCTCAGGTCTTTTATTTGCAACTCTGATTCCTTGCTGGGTGATAGTCAGTCCTCTTACTTATCTGGGTCTTAAATCAGGCTCTACCCCATTCTCTAGCTTCCCTCGCTTCAGTTTTCAGGATATTTGTTGCTAGGTGTACTACCTTATCCCATTTCGCTCTTCCTATCAACATGTATGGAACTGTTTCTTCCGGAGAAAGCCAGTTTTACCCAACTTCTTGTCTGACCATCCCACCGCTGCGGTTGGAAGATGGTGTGCTCAACGATATCTTCAAGATCACAGTACTTGCATAGAGGAGACGCCCTCCTGCCAAATCGATGCAGGTATGCTTCAAACTCGCCATGTCAAAAAAGAAGCTGCGTTATATAGAAACCTACACCTACACGCCTAGTCGTCTCTGCACTCATACATCTATTCTCGGTTTTAATTTACGTGTCCATCCACCAGAAGGTGAGGTGTTCCAGGCCACTTGCCAGACGTAAGTCCTTAGCCTCGGTCTTAGTCATACCAAGATAAACCCGCTGGAGCATCAATGCACGCAGCCGCACTGATGGAATCCCGGAGATGACCTCAACAGCATTTCGTGAAATCGTGCGGTATGCGGCCGTAATTGTCAACACAGCACGTCTTTGAAGCAAATTACGGTTTGAATTTTGGTAAATCGCAGACTGATTTAAGTAAGAATAAAACTTGAGAGCATATGATCAAAATTATTTTACTACTTGAATGAATTAAGAATAAAATATACTAGAGTAATCAGTAAGGAAAATATATGAAACTGGGTAACCGCCTTCACCATTCATTCAACTGAAGGATAGTAACCGTAATAAAAAAAAATGAATAAGAAGAACAAAATGTAACGTTATAGGTCATCACTCGACATCTAACGCTTTTAGAATATTAACAAGGCTACATTATTACTCAGTAAAAGTTGAGTTGAACTATATGAAAACAATTTAATTTTAAAAAAAGAGAACCAAACGAAAACAATTTTATCCTTCACATTAAATATAAAAACTAGGCTGAACTGTGGCATTTTTAGATCTTGAGAAACGATTTTTAAACAGGAAAAAGAAAAATTATGTATAATTTGTAAAAAATTCAGGTAGCTTGGTTTAGATTACAAGACCAAGTGAACAACTCCTATTATTACAGAACTGAGACAAGGATGTATATCCATCCGTCTTACATTGAACTTTGCGTTAATAACAAATTTGAAAGAAATGTTAAAAGGGGATAAAAGTTCAAGAGGAAAATATTAAAATTTAAAATTCACTGATTTTCTTATTGTGAGGTGAAAAGTGTGGTGAAGAAAAAGAGCTGGATTCATTGATATGAGAGAGATTCATTTTAAATTAAAAAACGTAAATGCAAGAAATAAAATGTGACGAAAAGGAATAAAATAATAGTATACAGAATTTAAAAGTGCTAAATATTATGTTATACAAGAAATGTAATGCATGAAGAAATTTGTTGTTTAGGAAGTAATTATGCAAAATTGAATGTTCTAAGGAAAAAATCATTAATGCAAGGAAAGTCTGAATACAGAAAATGAATATGTAAATATCAAATATAGTAAATGTGTCGTTTGTAGTACAGTAAGATAACGAAAAATGTACCAAAGAAAAGTAAAATACAAATTTAAGTAGGCTATGAAAGATTCCATAGAAATTCTAGGAAAATTAAATGTATGGAAAAAGTTCCAAATGAAGATATTTTAAGACGAGTTAGAAAAAAGGGAAGCCTATATCAAATTATATCTCGATGAAAGACTAACTATAGGCTATGACTATAGTTAGTTAGTTTTATATAAAAAGACTAATTATAGGAAATGAGTACAGTTTGTAAACATAACAACGGAAGAACATTTTCTTCTATAAAGATATTCTTTATTTAGATGATAAAACTGTAGGAGAAAAAAGTTAAAAAACATAAAGCAAAGAATTAAAAATGTTTGATATACAATGAATATATTGAAAATGTAAGATTATCACATCAAACTAGCTACTTGAATTGTGGTAAAATATAGGGTTGCGTCTATATTCGTATTAAATAGAGTTAGATTTTAAATTTTGAAAATTAGAATTTAAAAAAATTAGCATTTTAAGAACGGGTTCCGTTAAACCCCCTTGTTTATGGGGCTTAAAAGTTTACTTATTGGAGTAATTATATTTAATTCAATAAGTTTCCCCGATTTGATTCAATAACGCTATAAATATCAGCTTTATTTTTATCACTCTTGATAAAATGTCACATATTGCAATAGTATGATTATTCTTCACTTTGGTGAAAATATAAAGACACGTACATTTGTCATTAAAAGTTAAACGAAATTGTTCACACATTTTATCCTAGAAATGATTATTATTTTTATATCAAACTAGATCAATGTGAAAATAGAATTAAGTTTACAAGGAATAAAATATGGGTATCGTATTCCTCCTTGTGCAATATGATCGAAAATCAAAGCAAAGCTGGAATATATATAACGAAATATTTTTGCCAAATTTCAAACTTTTTGGACAACGGTTTACGATGTAAAAAACAAAAATTGTATAGAAATAATACTGAATATCCCTCAAACCTAAATCCGTAGACGTAAAACTTAGGAATTTTAAAAAATAATTCTTTATTAGCACTTTCATCAAATGAAAGTCTCAAATTTATACGACACCTGTAATAAAGTTAAAAATTACAAATTTTTCCTTCCTCTTTTTTAATTTTGTCCAAATTCTATATACCATCAATATCTCATATGTAGAAATTTTTGAACCCTTTAAAAAAATTATGTTTGCTAGTTCTGTAATATTAATAAAAATACAGGCCAGCATACATTCGTTACTTTGTACGTACATACATACATCTTCCAGAAATTTTTATACATTTTTTTTTTATTTTTTGTACTAACGGGAAGGTTCATGATATGGCAACATTTGAAGAAATTCAGACATCCAAAATTTTATTCAATCGCTACATACTTTTCTTTTAAATTATACCGATGGAGCAACAATAATTTCAAATAGATTTATTTTGTTTACTGAAATATTCTACTTAAAAGTTTCACCTAATGAAGTAGTATAAATATTTTCGTCAGAAAAAATCTTAATAATGAGGTACCAACAATTATTAAAGTTTCACTTATTAATCATAAATTTATAAGAAGCTTATTTTATTCTTATTCATGTATCGTAATTACTTTGTTCACTTATATGCCGAATTTAATATCGGTGGGCGAACACAGTAGCAACGATGTGAGCTAGCGCACAGTATACGTAAGCGCTCATACACGCAGCACTCCCATCGCGCAGATGACCACGCAGTCCTCCCACCATAGCGACGCTACGGCCCCACCATTCTCACGATCTAATAAAAGAGCGTGCACGAGAGTGAATTTTCAATTCATTGTCGACCACCACCTGGAGAAGGTGGTATTCATATATATATATGAATATATATATATATATATATATATATATATATATATATATATATATATATCCAATGAATAAATGAAAAATATATTTGACATATTATTCTGATTTTTAAATTTTAAAAACTTTAACATGTTTTGAAGAATTATGTCTGATTAAAAATATCTTTTACGAAATTACGACTGAAAAAATAATAATTTTAGTTAATTAAAAAGGAAAATCAGAGATATCCTTACTTGAAAAATAAAACTAATATTTTAAAGACATTTTTGTGTTTTGTATAATTTGCATATGATTCAGTCTTGAAAATTATGTATTCACATTTTGTTTAGTTTTGAAGATACAATACAAAAATAAAACCTACAAAATTTATGTTTATGTTTGTTTACCTTGCATCGTTAGTTATAGAATTGAATCCAGTAGGCTATAAATCGCTTCAGGAAACGGAGCAGAAGATATTAATATGAATTCAGCATCTACGAGTAATATCTCAGTAGTTTAGGTCGAATCATTCTGTCATTCCCACTTGAAAAGTGCAATTATTGCTTTACGCGAATTATAATGTACTGTAAACTATCGCTTGTCTGGTACCCTGACATGGCGATGATAATCAATTAAACTGTTTGTTTAGTCTTTGTTTGATGTTTAACAGTAACATCAGTTGTAATGCTTCACAAAGTTATTCAGTTCAGTGAAAGAAATTATTTCAGTCTATGTTATCGTGTTACTCTAAACGGTACGATACAGTTTTATACTTCATTTTTGTAACAGTTTTATTCAGTATTATTTTCATTCATTTTAATTTACCTTGTTTTGTGCCAATTTTAACAATGAGTGATTCTGTAGTGAAACATAAACTAATAAGTAACTCCGAAAAAAAAATATCAGCAACATATGTAGTACACATCCTTAAAACAAAAAACCCTGAAACTGCAGTCAGAGATATTGTTTGGAAAGCAAGTAGTGCAACAGTCGATAACGGAAGAACAATTATTAATTTAATAAAGAAACACTATTGTTCATAAATATGTTAGCTCTAAAAAGACTGGAAAGCGCGTGAAAATGATGAAAGTTGGATATAACCGATACTAAAACAACTTTATACTAAAACCGATATCAGAAAAAATTTCATTCGTTTTATTTCAATAACAAGGTTTCTAACTTAAACAAAATATTAAATTCCATGAATACCGATTCTGAACTGCCAAATTTTTTTCTAGAAATACATTATTATATCGTGTTTTAAAATCATTGAATTTTTGTTTCATATCCAGAAAAAATTGTTTTTTATTGATTGAACGCGAACATATTTTTTTCCTGACGAAGGGAATATTTAAGAGAAATTAAGCCATTTCGTGATTGGGTTAATACTGGATACGTACAGGAAAAGGTATGGGTGGATAAAGAAATAAAGAGTGAAAATAACGCTTTTATGAAATATTTGTCAACTGAGGTGAATACGCCGGCTGGAAAAAGTAAACGATTAATAATAACGCCGTTGGAAGTGAAAATGTGTTTGTGAACGGTGGTTTACTGTTATTCAAAATCTTCCTAAGAATATCACGATGAAATGAATGATGAAAATTTTAGGCAGTGGTTTAAAAAATTGTCGAAATTCTACCATTATTTGAAACTGAAAAAATTCCAAACGCTTCGATTCAAAAATCGGAAATTGCCGAATTATTTAAATGGCTTACACAGAAGACATGGCAACCATGGCAAAACTAGAACTTTTAAAAATAGTAAAATCAGTTTAACAAAAATATATTCATTATCAAGTAGATGAAATCGCAAAATCCAAAAATTGTGTCGTGTTACGTCTTCCTCCATACAATTGCAATTTTAACCCGATAGAACTGATCTGGATAGAAGTCAAAGGCTAAACTGGGAGTAGTAACACAGCATTAAGTTAACTGATATATAAAATTTATTGATAAAAGGTGTTAATAGAGTAAATGCAAATGCTTGGAAAAACTGCATTCAATACATAACTGAATAAGAATAAAAAGCACGGGAAGCGAGCAGATAGTCGGTCTGAAAATATTATTGAAGGTGTAGTGATAAATTTGGAAAAAAATGACAGTAGTTCAATAGATAGAATAGCTCTGATCGTGTATTAAAAGAAATACATTAAGGTAACAAATATTTTTTTTCGGTTTTACTTGATAAAATTTTAATGTTACGTAACGTATTTTCTTAACATTCTAATTTTTTTATCACAAATTTCTTTAAAATTAATTTTTATGTTAAAAGTAAAGAGAAGTGTCTTTTTTTCGGATGAATTGCGTTAAATTAAATTATTATCATCATAATGTTACATTTTGGTTTGCTGCATGCTTTTGTGAAACAAATTATAGAATTATATTCTTTCAAGAGGCGAACATAAAAAAAAATTATAAACGTCAAAACTGTTATTTTTGAATATAGAATAAAATTAAAAAAAAAATCAATTGTAGAGAATTTATTGCACAGAGTTCTTCTAACTTTTTTCTAAAATCAATTTGAAATACGCCTTAATTATTTCCTTACTAAGAATCTATTTTTAATGTATTAGTATACTTTTCAATCTGAATTCTGATCATATTGGAAACGTATAAGATTTTATGTTAAATTAGGATAATTTTCATTTTTAAAATTATTTTACTTTTTTTTATCTCATACTGATCACATTTGCTTTAGTTTCAATCACAATAAAAAGTATTAGAAGGAAAATAAAAAGTAATTTTTTTACGAAAATGAACAATTTTTAGTTTCTACATTTTGTAAAAATCGTAGTTACATTACAGGTTACTATTATGTAACAGTACTTAAAAATACTGCTATCAGTGAATGTCAAACGTAAAAAAACGATTAAGTATGTTAACCTTCTTCTATTCACTATCTTAATGCAAAGCACCATCATTGTTGAAGAGTCTGCAATTTCTATGCCTTTGTTAGTAGCCTATTATATTTACTTCTCTTCTCAGAGTAATGCCACTCTTATTCTTGTACATAAGAATACGATACACTGAATACGCTGAATAAAAGGGAGAGAAACATGATTGAAATTCTTTCTCTGTCTGGATATCACCATATTAGCGGGTATTTTTTACGCTTCTTGTTTTTATCTGTCTCTTAATGTTTTGTAGATGATTAAGGTATAAATATAAGTCAAAATGATTTTCCTTACAAATTTTTTCATTTGAGATGATAATTATGTAATTTTCTATGATATTATTAAAAATTACATATTTGGTGCATGTATGTACTATATGCGTAAGCCAGCATTGTGCATAAGAGACGTGTTCTCCCCCATTTCCCTTAGAAAGGAGCATTACCGCTTGAAATTAGGCAGGCTTTGGTAAAAAATTTCTATACCATTATTATTAATTTTACACGACTATCCAAAAAGAAGTGTAATGTTTTTAGGGTGTATGTATTGTGTTTGTTCCTCCGTAGCAGCTCAACGACCGAACCAACGTACATGTATGACCCCCGCGTTGTAATCCTTACATTACGGGGAGTGTCATAGGCTCTACAACTATGTATATATGTATGTTTAATTGTAACTAAAAGGCCATAAAAAATCAAATATATGATTATAAATAGTATTTTCAGTATCGATTTATTATTAAGATTTTTTCTTGCCATATTTTACTTCTTAATACACCAGAAGATTCTTTAAGATTGTTCACTAGTTTTTCCCAATCTAAATGATTAAATAATGTGGAATATAAAGAAGTGGTTAAAAATATGTTACGTGACAACAAATAACTTCTCTACAATGTGAAAGAGTTGTTATTTGCAATAAGTAATTTTTTTTTTTTTTTTAAATTATGTTTGAAAAGGAACAAAGCTAAAAAAAAATAATAATTATAAACCAGATTAAGGGTTGGTAAGGAGTGCCTGATGGATCGATGAAAAGCTCTTATTTTCTTAAACGTTTATTAGAAAAATAATTCAGATTTGTAGTGAATACATTTATATTTTTGGTTAATTATACAGCATTATATAAACGAAAGAAATCAGGATTCTTTAATACTGTTATCTAATGTTTCAAAGCTGTTAACGATTCAGAAACTTTTTTGCAAGTCTATTAATGTTATCTAATAGGTTTTGAATTAATCTAGAAATCGGCTGGGTACTTTAAAAATTTACGTAACTCTGAATGTGTTAAAATTATAAACACGCATTTTTGTTATACTGATGAAGCATTGTTTATTCCAAATGTTTTACGTATATTGCAAGTGATCTTGCACAATTGTTACAAGGTATCAGGAAAAGATAGAATTCCAAAAGCATTTTATAAGAAACACCTGCACAACTTTTTAATTTACTGATTAAGGGTTATAAAAATTTTAGATTTTTGCAACGATTCAAACACGTGTAAGGAATCAATAATCCAGTATAAGAAAAAGGATGTCGTGGTTATAGATTATATATTTTTGAATATTCTTTATGTATGCAATCGGTGAGATAATGAGAGATGTTTTATCAGAATTTAAACAGGAATAAACAAAAATTAGATTTTAAATAAAAAACTTTGTCTTGCTTTAGAAAAAGTTATTTAACCGACGATATTTTTGTAATTCAATTAATTTTTCTAATATAAAATTGAAAACAAAATGCAATGAAATTTATTGTTTTGTGGATTTTAAAGCACCATTTAATACTATTGATCGACACAAGCATTTTTACAAATTATACAAAAAGGGTCCATCCGAAAAACTGATGAAACGTTTAACATCATATTATGAGAACACGTCTCACAAATTTGGTGTAAGATAGGATTATAACATGATTTCAAAACATAAAACGTGCTAAGCAGGGCTGTCCAGACAGTCTTATTATTTTTGCATTATAACGATTTAACTAAGATCTGTGGGAAGGAGTGAGAATTTATAACATAGTTGTAAGGATCCTCTTATTCGCTAATAATGTTGTGTTCACAGATTAGCCGGAATCTTCGCAAGATATCTTAAAATATATATAATAAATAGGCACTTACAGATAATTTGTAAGCCAGTGAAAAAGTCCAAAGATTTAAGTCTTTAGGCGAGAAGTATAAATGGTAATCGGGGCAAATGGATCAAGGCAGCCATAAATTAAATTACTAAGAAATTATTTTAATTCCAATACTGTCTTTCAGATGCTATTGTAAGGTACAATATAAATAGATAAATTCGTTTTTAATAAACTATTTGTTTTAATAACTTTTTACTCTCTTTAATATTCATATTTCTGTTAAATGGACAGCCGTCTTTCTGCGTGCTTAATTATTGTTTGATACGGAATCCTCGTTTAGGTTTTAATCGTTTAAAGTATTTGGTAAGATTTTAACTTTCTGATGTAAAAAGGATGTTGTGTTTATTATGGTACGTCTAATTTTGCGGTCTATTTGGAAATAGTCAGATTTGATCAGACATTTTTTCTTTGGTCTTCGCAGTTAATATGTATTGAAAACACTTGGAATGTCACAGAAAGATTAAAGAAAAGGTAAGTAAATGCTTGTTGTAAATTAATTTGTTGGCTAGGTCAAATCCTGTTGGGAATCGGGGATAAAATATCATAAATTTAATGTTATGTCAGGGCCGTGGATATGTACGGAAATTCTCAGCAAGAATCGTAGATAAAAGTGCAGTAACAAAGAATGAGGCAGATAATGTTCAACACTCTTTATTACCACTGTCGATTAATTTAGTAGATAAGAGTTATATAAATGATAATAATTTATAAGTATGATTTTTAAAATTAGATATATGTAGCTCTTTTAAACTACTGGCCACAAAGGAAAGAGGGTATGTACAAGTGATTTTTCGGTAATAGTGGCGGTTAGGAGACGATGGAACATTTTTTGTTTCGGTTGTGATAAACTAAGTAATAATAAAGTAGTAAGCTAGTTAAATGTTAAATATTGGCGTGCTTCAGTACGTTTTGTATGGGAGGAATTTAGGGATGATTTAATTAAAAATTTATTTACTGAAAAAGTATATATGAAATTACTTAAAAAGAATTAAGATAATTTTACTTTAAACTGTTATTTGTAAAATACAAACAGGTAGTAACGATAATTGTCGCCAAATATCAAAGTAAATAATTAAGTTGTAATATTCTTATTTTTAATATTTTTACAGTAAGCTTATTTCAGCCGATTTACTTTGTCATCTTGTATTAAATATATATCTTGTGATAAATTTTTATACTTGTGATAAACGGCTTGAAAGTTTACTAAAAAAACAACTAGTAATCCGATTTAAAGTCAAGTCCTGTTCTAATTGCTACTTGTTCAACTTCACTTAAGAAGTTTTACATGCTTATCGATTCGCGTTAAAAACATGTAAATCGATTATTTTAAATGATAAAAAATCATTTTTTCATTCAATATATTTCGTAATTAAATAATTAAAGCTCCGAGTTTAGATAATTGAAATATTTCTTTTTCTGTGCAGTGATTACAGCAGAATTTAAAATTCTGTGATTCAGTTAAAATTAATGAATCCTACTAAAGTAACAAATCCAACCTCATAGTTATTTTCTCGTAAAAATTTATCAACTTTCTGTTACGTTCTATAAAATCAATTGATCTTGTTTTAAGTCTGCGTTTACCTGAATATACGTGTTTTTCTCTAGTGATTAGATTATTTTGAATCCAGGAGGAACGTGGTTGACCGATTAAAATACTATTCCCTACATAAATTCAGTATTTTAACAAAGTAATTCTTATGCAGACAATTTGGCTTTAAAACTATATTTCTAAAACAGAATGTCTAAAAAGTACTGATCAAACTTAGGAGACTAATTCACGATATTAAATTATACAAAAAGCTCAAGTGATAAATGCCCTATCTCACTTCATTTTCCCTTGTCCGTTGTTTTATACGTTTTTCAATAAAAATCCTCATCTTAAGAACGGAACGAGATATTTTTATAAAATTTTGTGCACCTGTACCTAATAATATTTACTAAAATATGAAAACTTTTTTAGGTCTTACAATGAAAAATTTCAAATGAAGGAAATAAAAATATTTTATTCATTAGTAGCTCCGAAAATATTAGTTATTCTTCGAATATTTTTTATTACATGAAGTATTAAGCCTTCTATTATGAAGAAATAAGCATTTCTTCAAATTGTTTGATAAACATCTGATATATGAGTAAATTCGATATAGTTGGTACAAAAAGTATACAGTTTGACAATTTTATGCTATTTCACTTTCTTCACTACTTGAATTAAAAACAATTATCAATTTTTATTATTAGTAAATGAAAACACTATTTACCCGTATGCAGCATTCAAAATTTTCTGAAAACAATTAAGTTTAATATTGCCTTATTTTGAAATATAATACTGGAATGTACCTAAAATTTATGGTATTGCGAACTCGGTTAACAGGTTGACAACCACACTGAAAAATGCAACATAGGCTGCTATACTTATTTTGCTAAAAATATTCACCAGTGCTGACATTTTTTTTTCAATTTCAATAAATGTTTTGTTACCTTATTACTACTAATTTTTGATACTAATTTTACTTTGCAACTTTACTTTTTGAAATATTGAAAAATGAAGTTGAGACACCAATTTATGTCTCATAATAATCGTGAATGAGACACCAATTGATATCTCAGAATGTTTAACATATGTTAATTCAATTAAAATATCTTTAACTACTAAAAACTGATAGTATTTATTTTTAATTCTTCAACTCCAGAATTGTTTGAATACTATCTTTATTAATTGCTATATATTTTTTAACATAAATTATTAAAAGTCACTCTCCTCTGTAATAAAATCACATTTTACTGATAATTATACTTTGAAATGAAATTTTTAAAGTAAAACTCGAATTTAATATTTTTAAGAGTACTTTATATTAAAATCTAAATAAACTTTTTGAGTAAAAACTAAAATTAATTCACACTTTACTACAACACTTTTAAGTTATGTTTATTTTGGTGTTTAAAAAAAAAACAATCTTTAATTTCATATTTAAAGAAAAATTTATGTGCTACATACAACAGAATTTTACAGAATTATAATATACAGAATTTTATCTTTAAAATAATGCTTAATTTGATACAAAAAAATTTTAAATAAACAATAATATTGCATCTTAGGTGTATCATTCCATTGAGACATTATTTGATGTCTCATGGCACTCAACCTGTTAGAGCTTATATGACAAATTATTCATAAAACACATACAATAGACAATAAAAAAAAACATACCCTACATCTATGTTTATATAGACACATGTTTGACTATGTAAATCCACGTCTTTACAAATATGCATTTATGGCCATATGTATATACATACATACATACACACACACACACACACACACACACACACACACACACACACACACACACACACACACACACACACACACACACACACACATTTTTTTTCTTTTAAATATATAAATTCTGAAGCTAATAACTTTTTAAAAAAGATAGATTAAAGAAAATATAAGAGTTGGATAGTTTCTGGTTTCTGGTAGTTGAGCGGGTAGTCCTGCACCCAGGGTTGTAATAATATTAGCGTCGAAGTTATATTTCTGAGATTAATATTTGATAATAATAAGATATATATATATAATTAACTTTATTGACCAAAGTCGTGTCAGGCTTAAGTACTTGTCCTGTTTGCCGCCTGTAGAAATCCGTCGGTAATGATGATAGAGCTGTGCAGGTGGGCGGTAGACGATCCTTAGACGGCCTCGGATAAACTTGCTGTTTCCTGTCCCTGCTGACCACGGCTATTTGATTGATTGACTAAAGCACATTGAGAACTGTGATTCTCGGTTCAAGAGTAAAGAGAAAGAAAGTCGGAGAGTGTTGTTCCTGGCAACTAATCAATCCATCAGTCATTCGACTGATTTAAATCGTTCAGTTAAAACCCAGATCACACAGTGGTAGAGGCTCACAATTCACAGTTCATTAATTCAATTCATTATAGCGCTTCATTCAAAATAAAATTTTGCGGACATACAGTAAAAAAACCACCACATCATGCTTCCTAACCTGGTTGATATATAATCCCAGAATGCCTGGGCAATCTAGCACAATTATTAATTGTTCCAGGTTGAGTTTAGGCGGTAATTGAATTTAGGACGCTTGTCCTAAACTGTCCAATTCTATATTAATTTAGTAGTACGATAAAATAATTAATTTAATTTTTTTAGTTTTTAGCCATGTAATTACAAATTATAGACACATAAAAATTACAAAATAAATCTACAAGGCACATAACAGATGAAAACATAACTATAATACGTAATGGTACCATTAGAAATGTAAAACAAATTATGCGCCAGTGGCAGTTGACATTATTACAAAACTTTAACATCGTCATCCTCTCCAGATTTAGGATTTAGAAGAACTTTCAGAATATATAATTCTTAGCTTATTTTTAGGTATAATTATAATATTTATTGTCTTTACGAATAAACAACCGTATATGTGTATGTTAGAATAATTATAAAAAATAATTAATGATAAACAATATAAATTAATTACTATCAACAAAAGTATTATCATACAACATTATTAAACATTAATCAATATTTTTAAGCATTTGATACAATTAATAATAACTATTATATTACGTGTAATCAATTAAATGTTATTACACTTGCGTATCATCTCTTTTATATGGCTACTATACAACAATAATTAAAAATAGATAGCAAATGTAGGTATCGCAATCCCAAAATAAAATACTAAAAGTGAAATAAATACTAAGCAAAACTATTGACATCTATTAATATTACAAACATAAATAAACCAATCATTCCCTCAAATAAAATTACACTTTTATCCCTTAAATATTAATAGCTTTAATTAAACGTATTGGTACAAAAAAAAAAAAATAATTGATATGGAAATAAAGAGCTTCGCTCAATCCAAATAACTATGCGATATTACAATAAAGATTGCTAAAATTCAAATTAAACCATTTTTATATTGAGAGTAAATATTTTATTTAGCTTATAACATTTTTCTTATGTTAAATTTAAGCTTAAAAAACACAAGTTTCTTATGTACACCCATTTAAGAAGTGCATCTATAACTATTCTAAGATAACAACAGTCACAACTTACTCTAGAAAAGAGAACAATCAGTTTATTCTATTTATCATATTACATTTGGATTATAACTGAAATCCCAAATGCGCACCAGGTCTAATGGATGAATCTTCTGAGAAAGTCATATACTTTGTATTCAAGCCTAAGCTCCATAAACCCTAAATAACATAAAAGTTAATTCATTTCGCTGTAATTTAATATTTCATAAGTTACCAACTTTCATAAATAAATAAAACTGAAATCCAAGAATTAAACAATTAAAAATTAAATAATTAATCTAAATTAAATGTTGCAAATTTTATTTATTTATTTTTTGTTCACATTTATAATCTTACAGGTTTTCAAATTTAAAAATGTTATGAAATTTTTTTTCTCATTCCTAGTCGCTAGTAGTAATCAGTCTGTAACAAGATATCAGATCTTAATTTATTTTCTTAAAATATATAAGGACTATTAGAATAAAATAAGAATCTTAAATACAATTAATAAATATAAAGATGATTTAAAATTATTTTGCAATTTCTCTAGAACTGATTTAAAGCATTAATATAAGCAAAAAATTTACAGTAATTTTATACTTAAAACAATTAGATGCCCAGAGACCGGTAGCGAAACGTTTTGTTCAAATTTCTACTTCAAGGTTTAAATAAAGCCATATTTAAACAAATAAATCGAGTGGTAGCGTCTCAGCCTTTCACCCGCAGGTCCTGGGTTCGAATCCCGGTCAGGCATGGCATTTTTCACACACGCTACAAAACATTCATCTCATCTTCTGCGGATAAAAATTGTTTAACTGCGGACCCGGAGGTTAAAAAAACAACAAAAAAAAAAACGGCAAATTTGATTGTTTGTGGATCTTTATTTAGCTTCTAGAATGTCATCCTAGTTTTATTTTACGTTTGGTGTAGAAATCAGGCCTAATTATTTAACATGCCATAATTCGAAATTTTAGCTTCTCTTTATAGTATGTTTATTTTAAAATTTTGTCCCAAATCTGCTATAAAAGTACTGCTGTGCAACTTTGAACTACTCTATACATTCAAATCCCTTAATGCATGAGGATGATTTCTAAACTAAGCAGTTACAATAAAATCGTTTTACCAATGACCTAAAGTGAAACCACCTGTTCTTTCAACGCGATTATTCAACAATTTTCGATGATATTTAAAATTTTCAAGAATCTTAGAAATTTTTGTTAGAATAAATCCAAATAAATGTTCCACATATTTTTGTTTTCATATGTATAGCACGTCAACGGTTCTTGCTAAAGGTAAAATTTTACAACTTTTTGGAAGGAAACAAATCGATAGCAGAACAGCTATCCTGTTATCATATATAAATCCTGTATATCCTATTATGGCTATCCTGTATATCATAGCCATAAATCTGCTGACTGTTATTCCTTGGAAAAATCTAAGTAAAAAATGTTACTGTATTTTTATAACATGACTTTTGTATTTTTATTTTTATTAATAATAAATAATAGAATAAGCTATTATTCCTATTTTCACAAACAACAGTTATATTACGGAAAGTTATAAATATTAATAATAAAGAAAAAATTCTGCCAGATATGTCTAATTTTTTTTATGATTTGTTCAATGTAAAATTATAATTTATTACAATATTAATACATGATTTCTTTCTAATCACGTTTTAATTTTAGATATTTTTAAAGGGACAAGAAGTATTATTGATAATTTTTTTTAGACTTGGTTGGTTTTTTTTTATTTAATTTGTTCCCGGTCGAAGAATAGGAATAAGATATTTCGCTTTGGTAGGCGACATCAGTAATAAGAAAATAGCTTTGTATATGTAAAGGAATCTCTTCCTGTTTTATATCCACTAAATAAATTTTCGAAAAGAAGTTCATAAATTACTTTCACAACACATAAGTCAATTTATTTAAATAAATATAAATCTTATTTATATATATAAAGAAATCGATTACCTTGTTTAATAGAAATTTTAATGAATAAAATTTTTTTATACATATAATAAAATATACTACATAAAAAGTGCGTAGGGCCTAGAAATTCGGATTGTCCCATAATGGGGAGAAAGGCCCCTGCGACCAATGCGCTCTGCCAGTCAGACCAATTTGCTAACTATAGGTGATGCAGGGTGTACAAAGAAATCTTACACAGGAATCAGAGGCAAAGGGCATCTGTTAAGAGAACTACTACTCCACTCCATAATCGGGATGAACGAACCGCTTTAGATCTAGACAGCGCTAACTTCCCTACGTTGGGTAATGGAAGAAGTGGCAATCTGAGCAACCATTCTGACACTCGTCAGAGAACATATGCTGCAACTGTTGAACGCAATATCTGGAATCCTTCTGAGGATAAACTGAGGAAACTAACATCAAATATACAGTTCCTAGGGCAGCCGATCGGCAACCTGATAGGCATACACAAAATAGTGCGCTCACCGTTGCGATGACTAGAATCATGAGGATTACTGGTTAGAACATGAATACCCGCTAGAAATAGGAGCTTTGGAAGGAGGTGCTTTGAAGCTTACCGAATCATTGGATGCTATATTATTTTCGGAGACAAACTTTAAAAACCAAAATTATTTCCGTCTACTCTGATAGTTGGTTTATGTGACCAATTACCTTGATGGTAGGACCTATGGAGGTATTGTTATACTCGTAAAAAGGCTATAAATCATCATCAACCATTAGATTTCAGGACTGACCATATACATGCTACCTAAATAGTTGTCGTTGCTTTTATATATCAAGAATCTCAATTATTAAAATTCTGATCGGATTGGATCTTTGATATTATTTACAGTATACTGTCCTCCTCACCATGTGATAAGGGCTGACTTGTTTTCGGATTTCCTTTCTACGCTGGGTGCCCATTTTGTAGCACGTATGATTGGAATTCTAAGTATCCTCTTTGGGGTTTCCGGCTGGGGTTCTTGTACTCAAGAGGTAGAGTTTTGGGGGTTTGCATTACCAAGAAACGACGGACTGACCGTCAGATCCAACAAAAATCTCTGACTTACTGGTCTTTTATGTCACTCGGGTGTTTTACCAGTGCACATTGATGTTAGGAATAGCCTTCACTTGCCATTTCATGATTCATCCGTATTTCATACCGTTAGTACGATTATCATAAAGAAAAATCAAACAGCTGTTTTATACAATTGGACAGACTGCGACTGTCAGGGCTGGAGGACGACCTACGTCTACATGGCCCATTGAAAAATGTTACCTGTATAGACAATGCGACACATTACTTGACCACATTGCTACAAGAGACGGCCTGGCAATCGACACCAGAAAATGGGTGTAGAGAACAGGGAGGTGTGATCTACTTGAGAGAGGTTATGAATCCATCTATGACGAGAGAAGACTAAGACGAAGGTGGCAATAATGAGGATCGAGGATAAAGTATCGTTGAACGGAGCTGCTCGTAAATTAAAAAGGTTGTTGAATCTATTAAGAGCGAGACATTTAGTGACTTCCTGGAAAACGTCTCCCCTTTACAAAAGGATGATCACTCACTATGGAAGGCTACGAAGGGCGTCAAGAAACCATCACCACATATTCGGCTCGGAATGACAATTAGAAAGCTATCGTATTCGCTATGGCAAGGTCTTCCCATATTATTTTCCATTCCAGTTAGTTATAAATATTATTGTATGAAAAATTATTAACTTTTTGTTATATAAATTTTCCTATTGTAGCAGCCACCTTGGAAATTTTAAAAAAGCGAACGAATGTTTGCAAACATCCCTTTACAAATCCTATGGCGAGAAAAATCAAATGAAGGTTTTATTTTAATTTTTTTCGTAGAGTAGTAGTCCAGTTTAGTTTATTTATAGCTGAAAATGCAAGATAAAATAAGTGGAAGAGTTTGATATATATGTGTACATTGAAAATGATACCTACCATTTACATATAGCACAAGGGTTTCAAAATAATGCAAAGCCAAGGTTTTGTAACATATCTTCGGAGATTAACTTTCTTCTGAAAAAAAAAATATAAACATTTATTTTTAATTTTTAATCGGCTTTGTTATTTCACAATATATGATAGAATTATACAATTATTCGGTAGTGTATTGACAGTATATAAATTGCAAAATAGACGGTATATAACTGAAAATTACGTTTCTTTATTCGCAAAATTGTAAAAAAATAATTTTTTTTCAATTTTTTCCCAAATAAAAAGTAAAAAATTTTTTTTTTTTCACAAAGTTTTATTTATATTATATGAATGAAAATATTTGTGTTAAACTATCACATGACCGAAACACAATCGGTTATAAAAGTACATATACGAGTAAGCAGCATTGAGTACTAAAGTTTACCTCGCTATTATTAATTGTCCATTGAAAAGATTGAAATATTAATTTCTGTGATAAATAGCCAGCCATAAATTCCAAAGCGTAAAACTTGAGCTTTAGAACCGTGACTTAAAAAGGATGAGAAACAATCGGTCTGGTGAATACCTACCTAAATCCTCTCAGATATTTTTAAAGCATTGATATTGGTAATTTTGAATTATATAATTATTCGATAACATCTTTTTATCCTATCACACATTAAAGTTTGTAGTTCATTCTTTTAGGCGGAAACTGCATGATGAAATAAAGTATTTTTCACATGTATAAAAATAATTATCAACTATTTGATTTATACCTTTTAATGTTGGACGGATGTATCTTCAGATAGCGTTATTGTTTATGGAATAACAGTAAAGAAATACTGGCTTCTGTTACATTGTTGAGTTCTCTTTTAAGTATCGTAAAGCTTGTCAAATTCCTATTTGGGAGATTTATTTATTTATTTCAATGTTCATCGGGTTTTCAAGGAATTGAATTCTAATTCAATCTTGGAATGAGCTCATTTATCTGCACAGAAACAAGTTTATAGCGATTTTATGTAACGTCATTCTAACGCACGTGAGTAGTATAGAATGTTACATTCTGCCTCAATTCGACCTTTTACCAGTGAAGGTCAGTTACCACTACTTTCAGAACAAGATGTTTCTTTAAAAAAAAAACCTTTTACCATGTTTTTTCATTAAATCCACTCTTTTACTATATACATCTAACAATAAACGTACACTCATCATCGAAAGTATACGTTTAGGTTCTGCCTCAACAGTCATAGTTTGTTATTTAATGTACTCTTAATGTATGTTTTTGCATCCACCTCAACCGCTCTTTCGCCATACATTTTTCAGCTAAATCACTCTTTCACTTTGCAATATTAACAATAAACGCACATTCATCATCGGAAACATACTGTGAGGTTCTCCTCAGTTGCCGTAGTTTGTTATTTAATGTAATTTATTATAACATCTCCTACAGACAGTTGATGACGTCATCAAAATTAGTCGGGGATTCCTCAGCTGTCAATCAAAGTAATCTTTTGCGCATATGCAGAACTTCCAATTAGTCGGCCGGAATCCCGACCAACTAAATATTTCATAAAAGCAACAAAATTCAGTAAATTTATCAATGAAACAGTTTATTTTTACAGGTCAATCAAAGTAATATTTTGCGCATGCACAGAACTTCTTTGTTATAACATAAATACAATGTTGTATGTAAAAAAAATCGTTCTTAATCAGATAACAAAAAATTGCTCAATTTTGATCAAGTCGAATTATCAAACGATTTTAATTTATCTGACTCATAGTACAGTATTCAGTTATAAAAATTTATATCATAACATATAAGAATTAAATAAATTTTAAGATAACATAGAAAATTTATATAAAGATTACACGCCTACTGAATTTGTTGTTGAATTATACTGTGAATATGGTAAGGCTACTTTTGTTTCTACCGGTGAAGGACTCTGCAAACGTGAAAGCAGAAAAAATAAAAAAATCTTGTTGAAAATAAATCGACTATCAATAGCGCTTTTGAAAATACAACTGAACAGAATTTTCAATTGAAAAACCAGCTAAGAAAAAATATCTGTGTCTGTTGAGACAAACTGCTTATCAAGACTGTTGGGTGATATTGCTTGCACCGTTTTAAATCTTGAAATAGTGAAACGGAAGCGAAAAAAAGATTAAAACAAGATGGACGAATTGAAAAAATAAATAAATTTGAATATTTTTAGCAAACAATAGTGGAAAGCTTATAACGATAACCCTCAAGAGTAAAATATATCGATTTATAGATTCATATCAATTTTTGGCCAAAAGGCTTGATGAATTGGTACAAAGTTTTTGCTGCTAGTAAATCAATGACACCTCGCGTAATAGGATATTCAGTGTTTAAGACAACTCACACACAGTTTCGAAGTGATATAAAAAATCATGAAAAAGGTAGTTATTATATGTTGAACCTGTTAATTCAACGAAAAGGTGTTTATCCCTATACATATATTAAATCGGTATCAGTTTTCAATGAAACACAGCTGCTGGCCATCGAAGCGTTTTATGATGATTTAAAGAGAGAAAACATCTCAGAATCAGATTATAAACATGCGCAAAACTTTTGGAATAGTTTTAAAATTAACACGCTCGGTGAAGTTCATGATTTCTATAAGAAATTGGACGTCATGCTGTTGGCCGGGGTATTTGAAAGTTTTCGTAATAAAATGATGAAAATAAACGATTTAAATCCGTGACATTATCTTTCTGCGGCGCATTTATCATAGTATGCCGCTTTTAAAGCTACCAAAGTGCAATTAGAATTGGTTACAGATCCTAATATGTATTTGTTTTTTTTTTTAAAAGGTATTCCTTACGGGTATCTCTTTACGGGAAATATATGATTGAACCGTTGCCCGGAGAAGGATTCAGATAGTGTAACAAAAACAAGTTGAATATTTGCTAAACAACTATAACAATGTGAAATGTGATGTGGAGATGGGACATAAAAACTATGTAAAAACGGTGGAAAAGAATTTAAACACTGGCGTGAAAATAAATAATCTAAAGGATTAATCGGTTATTATTTACAAAAATTAGGTAGTCGGAATTGCACCACCAAAAATATTTCTTCACATAAAGTAGATTCAAAGGGTACAAATCCATTAAATTTATTGATTTCTGATACTTATTTAAGGGAGGAATTATTTTTAAATTTAGCTTGTTGGATATCACATGATTTTTATGGTAAATGTTATGGTGTAAATATGCCGAAATGAAAAACTTGCGACAAGCCGTTTCCATTAAAGCGAACTACAATACTTTACAGACTGACATTAAAAGCACAATTTGGATAGCTTTTTCTGATGAAAATTGCAGTATCGGTAGTCTAATGGGATACGGATCGAGTCTACTCAAACCGAATCAAACAAATGTATCGGATCAACCGATAAATATCGGCCCCTTAAATGTAATACTTGTAAAATGCAATATCGTTATGGGTAGTTTTCAAAGATGGTAATCGAGACAATGTTTTGTATGCGTTTGTATTAGCTGCCGACCCCGGTGATATAATTACTGAATATCCAATGAATAATATTTTTACCAGGAGATGTGAAAGAAATTAGCCATTTAGAGATACAATTGACTGATCAAAACGACAATTTATTAAATTTTTCCGGTGAACAAGTCAGCATGTTGTCGGTAATTCAGCCTATGTAAGCTATTGCAATTGAATTTTTATTCATATATGGATAGATACATTATGACTCTTGTAAACGATAGTGATGATGATGATGTTTTTGTTGAATAACGTTACAAATTGAGTGAAGAAAGCGTTAAAAAGTTAAAATCTCCAGGACTTGAATTCGATGGCGGAAAATGAAAATCTATCCGTGCGTAAAAGCAGAACAGTATTGAATCTGAAAATTAATTTTTCTTAATATACATTGATTCTGTAATGAATTATTTAAGTGTTGAAAAATATAAACGTCAAGACAAATCGTTAACGTATAAAAAATTCCACGAATATTATCCGTTTGTAACCAAAATCAATCGGATATATATACTGTTTCCGTCGATAGTGTTTTCATTGTCTGTGGAAAACTTGTACGTGAAAACGGAAAAAAATTCAACATCAGATTTAGTAAATTTTGCAGGTGAATTTCTATTCGATCAGATCAAGTATCTTACAAACCGACAAGAAGTAGCCAGCACTAGAAATGTGGGTGTAAACGCTTATGAAAAACGCGATTTCAGTGACACAATCTTTACTTTCATCGGTTGAAAGTGCCGGGTAGATGAATGGTTAAAATACAATTTATACGGACAATGATGCTAATTTTAGTTTGTGTATACCATTATCAATGTTGATGGGTTTTGCCGAAAATTATAAAAAAATAATCATCAACAAAAGAACTCGTAATGAAATGTAGTAATAACAACGTAAACGCGATACTGATACAGTTTTAGACTATGAATCTAAATTGGAAATAACAGAAATCGTATAGAGTGTACCGTATTTAAAAACGACGCCTGATAACGCCTGAGCGTTATTACACGATTAAATTTAACACGCACGCTAATGTCCCTTCTGTATGATAACAAAATAATTAACATTATTATGTACTTTCATTTTTTCACACATAAACTATTGTCGATCTTATACACGAATATAATTAGCGTTTTATTTAATAAAAATTAAAGTATATACGTACATCAAACGAAAAGGGAGGAGAGCATATATATATATATATATATATATATAGTAATAAATATATTTTATATATGTAGTAGCGGTTACATAAACAAGTTAATTGCATGTTCCCGCCATACATTGTGGGTGCAAGCCGCGTCTGTGCAGCGTCTCACACGATTACGTACTACCAGAGCTTCCGAGAGATCACTGAGTCAGAAATTCCGAACCGAGACTTTTTCTTGCTTTTGGATCGAATCGACTGTTCCTCGGCCGTTCAACAATTCATTCTATCCCACACAGTGTTTTGCCATTTTCTTAAATAGACAAGCGAAACGGTGCTCGAACGCCGTTTCGATAAGCGCTTTGGTTTTCTGAACACTTATTCTTTGTGTTCCAAGACTGAGTAATAGAGACGACACGTCGCATCGTATGAACCATGTACCGCATATTTTAATAAACATAACTTATTGCTGTTAGTTTTCGATGTATACAAGTCCGATGTCGAGGAATACAATGAGATGAATCCCCGACTAATGATTGACATCATTACATTGCGGGGAATCCTTGGCTAATGATGGGCGTCCTTGACAGTCTCTAGTATTATTATATTAAAGTATATTTAATAACAAACCACGACAACTGAGGCAGAACCTCACCGTATGTTTCTGATGATGAATTTGCGTTTATTGTTAAATTTACATTGTGAATGAGTGGCTTTTGCTGAAAAAATGTACGGAGAAAGAGAGGTTGAGGTGGATGCAAAAACATACATTAAAGAGTACATTAAAACGACTATTGAGGCAGAACCTAAACGTATAATGAATGCATTTTTATTGTTAAATTTATATAATAAACTCTAGTGGATTTGATGAAAAAAATATAGTGAAAGGTGTGGGGTTAAATAAGCAACTTTCTCTGAAAGTAGTGATGTCTGTCAACTTCTCTCAGAGGATAAAGGTCAAATTGAGACAGAATTTAAACATTATCTTCGAAAAAACATCAACTACAGATTGTACGAAGGTCAATAAAACTTACTATAAGTACGAATCATAAGTTATCAGAAAAAAAATAATTCAGATGGTTAGGTCACTTTAAATACATTATAAATTATTGTTGCATTATAATAATACACTTTAGATTATTATTTACAATATAAATAGATTAAACCTCCCATTTACTTTATTCAAAGACTGATACCTGGAAAATAAAAATTAACAAAGCATAAATTTAAGGGTTTATTTACAGACTACTAAGTATGTGTAATTACAATTTAAAATGTAGATACAAATTTTGATTTGAAATGTAATACAAAATAACCCTTTCTAGTAAAAACGACAATCAGAAAACCAACATGGAAAAGCAATGAAAAAATGGTCATGTGGTATAATGGTTTAACTAATAAAAACAGGCGGAAATTATAATTGATTTCGTTTGGAGGCGTATGTAAGTATTCATTTTAAGCCTTTATATTTTTTTACCATAAAGAATATATATTTTTGTACAAAGATAAATATTTTAAAGAACAAACATTTCTTTTCATGTACTATTGTAATTTCTTTTCAATAATTTTCTATGGGAAGATATAGAAAAAATTTTCATTTATCTCTAAAAGTTCTCGAACTAAAATTTTCAGTAAAAGTAGAAAAATATATTTTACACTAAAAGGTCGTTTAATGATTCTTACACCTTAACTCTTTTTTATTATTTCTCACCATTCACGTCCCCTTTGAATTTCTCCTTTGAAGTCTATTAAAAATTGTCTATATATCGTAACAAAAATATCTGTCAGTACAACGTCTTTCTAGTTTAGAGAAGTATTTGGGTTTAGTATTTTACCACAGTTTATGGGTAGTAATGTGTAAGTTGTAAGATGATGCATTCCTATTTGTAAATTTGCATCTGACAACATTTAAATTTGACAAACATATCATATATTAAGTGGTCTGCTGTCGTACAAGTAAAATGCAGTATATACTCATTAGTTACTAACGCAAATAGTAATTCAGATTACATTACAACGCATTAAAAGAATTTCGATTCTTTTAATGCGTTATTACACTTATCATACTATCTAGAAAAGCTTATACTAGTAAAAATCGTCTAAGATCTACTGAAATTACTAAGGTAACACTGAAAAAAAAACTGAATTAATAAGTTGTAAATTAAAATGAATCTAATTAAAGTGAATTAAATAAAGTAAGTTGACAGAACACCACGAGATAATGATGAACCGAAAGATAAAGGAGTTAATTAAAATAAAGTTAATTAAATTTAAAAATTCAAAATGAAACTTAAGAAGAGGAAATACTAAAATGACAGAACAGTAGTGATTAAAGTTAATCAGAGGATAAAAAAAAAAAAAAACAGCATATAAAATCAAGATGTAAAGTCTTTTTTTTCTAAAACTTTGAACGCAGTGAAGATAAAATTTGAATTGATCACTTTTTAGCATGTTGAATCTGCTTCGTTGAAATGTTTTACTGTTTTTGGTGTCATTGGGACAGCATGCTAAATTATAAATTGAAAAAATACGTGAGATTGGCCATACTGCCCACCAAAATCAGAATGATTTTTGTAATATTAAATGAAATATGATCTACAGTACTATAAGGTAATAAAAATATCAAACGAAGTTACATCTGATATCATAAAATATAATGTATGAATAAATGAAATTGTAGTAACAATAAGTATGCAACAAATAATTCAATTATTGGATAATGGTAATAAGCATAATGTATGCAGATCTATGTAACTGACCATTAGCTGTATTTTACTAAATTACTGAGCTTAGTTTCTAGACCTCTGCTTTCCATGAAGAATCATAATTGGACGGATTGATACGAATTTGTTTGCAGTAGTGGTAGTACAACACTATAACCGATGTAGCTTGTTCTTAATTGTGGCCTTAAATCTTGATAAAGATTATATTTATTATTACTATCAATATTATTATTGTTTGTATTTTTAATACTATTTTGATAAACAGGATTCTGTTAACCTTGTGAATAAGTTAACGCATTTAAATTTATGTTAATATTACGATTCGTTTTTGGTACACACGATTTCCTTTAATGTGAATTGAAGGTTTTCGGTGGCATCCGTAGGTCTTTTGTAAAGTCAAATGGTTGTTTTTTAGGGGTTATAAAGGAGTCTTTGCTTTTCAGATACCGTATATGTTAATGCTTCGATTGAGTAATATTCTCTTGAGATAACTTACGCGATCTATTTTGATAAATACTGTCACCGTGTTGCAACAGATAATTCTGATTATTATCGATATTTGAATGATCTAGTTTATTCTTAAAATATTATGAATATTGTTTATTATTATTGTAAAGTTGTTTGATCGATGATATCAATATTCTAGGTTGCGGTTCTCAGTAACAAAATTTCTTCCGATGTTTGACCTTTGTTGTCTGATCTGGATTTGTTGACGCCCAGAATAGCATAAATCATGTTCTTTTAACTTTCCTTTATTACATCGCAACACATAATATGTATGATTGAGATCTACCAATTTTTTTCTGTGACTGATTCTTAGATGAACAATAAGTATTAAATTCAGAGTTATTATCTCCTAATTTTGAATCATTAAATTTGTCCATATGAATTAGTGTATTATGTTTCTTAGCGCATATAGATTCTTAGGTACATAGATTCTTAGAATAACAATGATTAATGGAATGGCACTTACACAACTAGTTAAGACAGCAATTCGAATTTCTCAAAAAGATTATTACGATCACAAGTTCAAAAATTCTTTACATTGATATAAGTAACGATTTGAATTACAGAGTGAACATTGATTATAATTAGACTTAGAATAATAACTAAAATTATGTCTTTTATATTGTTTTTTACGACTGAAAGTAAAGCGTTTAGTAAAAATTTCGGTTGGGTTGTTATAACGGTGTCCTTTGGTTACGTTTTATATCACTTGTGTGCTTGAAGTGACTACGTTAATGTTTTCGAGAAGTAATCTTCTTGTGTTAAGAAATTCTATAAAGTCTTTAAATGTAGGAAACCTTTGATTTGACAATTTCTCCTTCCATAGGATTAAAGGTTTTTGATCCAATTTTAATGTTAACGAGTGGACTACGATAAATTCGTATGTATTAACGGGAAGCTGCACTACTTGAAGCGAATATACATGTGATGAAATTTTATTAATAAAATTAGAGTATCTACGAATTCTCTCTTAATGGAATCTAATCTTGAGATGAATCAGCATTATGAAATGCGTTAAAATTTTTATTATGGTATCTTGTTTTTAGTAAATCTAAGGGAATTGGACAAGTCTCACTGGTAATAGATAAATTTTTAATATTGGCTGATGGTCCAGCTTTAGAGAAAAACGCAAATAATGAAATTTTTGTAAATCTGTTAAATCAGCTCTTTTATGTATTAGATCAATCAATATGTTATAAAATGTTGCAAGTCAAAAATTTTACCTGTGAATAAAGGTAAACTAATTGGTGTATTTGAAATGTTTTCATTAGATGGTTTTTGGTTGACATTGTGAGTCATTAAGTATTGTAATTTACACTCAATGGTGCATAAGTCTCCCTCGATTTGATCTCGGATGATGAAAGGACATCATCATGAAAATTTATTTAAAGCTTAGACTGAATAGTAATATTTGCTTTGCAGATCTAAAAGGTTGCGTAATTTAGTTTGTAAAGCACGACTATCATGTTGTAGCGGATCAAATTTATCAATGAATTTTTGCTAATTCTTGCTATAGAAGCCTTTATAGACTTTCTTTGTATTATTAACTTTTCTTTATTCATAATATTAATAATGTTAAGTTATTGATAATAAAATTAAATATAGAATAAAATGAAATGATATTGCTTTAGTGATTTGAAGATATCTATTGCTATCGTCATCCATTATATGATATCTGCATGTTCGTGGATCCTTTATGTTAATAGTAGATTAAATATTAAATCCCTTTGAATATGAAAAGTAGAAAATTAAATATATCCACTGTCCGGAGGACCAAAAATGTTGAAATGTTTTGTTAACTCTGGTGTCACTGATTCATTAATCATTACTTAAATAAACACTCATGAATAATAATATGTTTGATATATAATATATTTCACATCACTTTGTTATATATAAATTAAACTATGAATAAATACATCTATACTGTACGTGGTATTAAAACGTAATGAACAATAAAAGTAATGAATATAAATTATAAATAAAACTATCAGCTGGCCTCAGTGGCGCGAGTGGTAGCGTCTTGGCCTTTCACCCGGAAGTCCCGGGTTCCAATCCCGATCAGGCATTTTCACATTTTCACTCATTTTCACACGCTACAAAAATTGTCATTCATAATAACCTCTGAAGCAATATCTAACGATGGTCCCGGAGGATAAAATAAACAAAACTGTCACTAGTGATGGGCCAACTGAATTAAATATTTTTCTGTAATTTTATATAAAGAAGAAAAACTAAAAAGAAGAATGATACGGATATCATGCTTAATTGTAAATGTGAAAAAACACATGAGATTGAGCATTCGTATAATGGTGAATATTACATTTTTAATTATTTTAAATAACTTTAAGTGTATGACCTAACTTTAATATTTTGATTTTAAAATTATATTATTGTTTATTTATTTATTTTTTTAAATAGAAATTGATGAATTTTAATATTTTAAACTAAGTAGAAAAAATATTTAATAATGTTCACAATCCCTACTATTGTTATCATTATTAATCATTTTTCCATGAGAGATTCTTATTTAATTTCATTAACTCCGTCCAAATTTGAGTTTAGTAGTAATGCTTTTTAAATAGTTTAATAAATATCCTTACTTATATTATAAATGTGAATGTGAGTTTGTTTGTTTGTTACGCTTTCATGCAGAAACTACAGAACCGATCATCATGAAACTTCGTACACATATTCTCAAAGGTATTGCAAAGGACATAGGACACTTTTTAGTAAAAAAAAAAAAACAATATTTTTTCAGGAGGGTAAAAAAATTTTAATTGATCGTCCAACAAAAAATTTTACCAAATTCAACGCCATCTGGTGTTCAGTAAGTAAATGGAATAAAGTGTCAATCCAATTCTGTAATACCGACGGCCAAGTCACTACTAAACTGAGTATAGTGCTTCTGCTGTTTCGAATCCTTCTATATTTATTGTTATTCTTCTGTCACTTCTAAGCGATACTAAAACTTTTCCAGTTTTTGAGGTTAGGTGCCTGTTTATTGTTTTACTTCTTACGCTATTTTCAGTTTTTACTCTGTTTTTTTCAAAAATGCCTCGGAAGCGCAATCTAACCTGACCAGGAATTCATCACGGGCCCGGGCGGCAAAAGTTACTGGAACTCAAGATCTTCCGCTCTCGCAGAACTAAGACAACAAGAAGCGAGGCGACAATGTGCTTTGAGGGCTGGTGAAACAACTTCTAAGAGACAAGAAAGGTTAGATGAGCAAGCTGAACACCAAGCTTTCTTAAGAGCAGCTGAAACGCCAATTCAAACACAAATTCGCTTAGAAAGACAAGCTGAACAGCAGGCAGCTATAAGAGCGAAAGAAACTCCAGAACAAACGCAGGCGAGAGTAATAGTTCATGCAGAAATGCAAACCGCGCGCCGTCAAAATTTCATGCGTAACAATTGGTCTGTATTTATTAATTCTGGATTTCAATATATTATATTTCAATATTCTTCACTTGAATACCATAAGCATTCTTTAATTGGTATTGGCTCAATGAATAGTTGGCTCAATGAATTGCTGGAATGTGCTGCTCCAGTGGTAAAGTTTCGCTTCCTTTACTTGGTGAACCAGAAGAGCCTTTGAAAACTGTATATTTAAGTGTTGCAGATGAGTCAAAGAAAGTTTTAAGTAAAATCAGAAAGTATAACTCTTGCTTCCAAATGAAATCCTTTGGAGTAGATAAACTGATAAGATTGCCCGGATTTTCACCAACTTTTACTGTACAAGGACAGATATATCATCAAATTGGATCACTTTTTCCAGCAGATAATGAAAACCATAAATTTTTGCAGGTCTATTTTATGGGTGATGAAGAAAATGAAGTAAACCATCGTTGTCAGTATATTGAAGGAGTCGAAAGAGATACAGTATTAAAAATTCAACAAATGTTACACATCCACAATTTGTTGGTAAATATCTTTAGAAATTCAATAGAAAACTGGCCTCCAGTTTTCTATTGCATTCCACTGGCCTCCAGTGGTCATTCATGCTGATCGGACTCCACGTGGCGAATATGAGAGGCGTTATAATGCGCCGATGATCAATGAAGTTGCTGTTTTGGATACTGGTGACCCATGTTCACCACGAGACATTGTGTTACGGGCACATGATAATACGCTGAAAATGCGAAGCCGTACTCATAAATTTTATGATGCTTTGCAGTACCCGTTAATTTTCAGTAAAGGTTAGCTAGGATATCATTTCAATATTCCAGTCATTAATACAACAATAAGACAGCCAGTTCCCAATAAAAATGTTTCCTGCATGGATTTTTATGCGTATCATATGATGCTTTGAGAGCACGACTTCAATCTCCTTTCGCGGTCAAGGCAACTCTTTCATCAATTCTTAGTAGATATGTATATTAAAGTAGAGAAAGAACGCCTTCGTTACATTTCTATAAACCAGACGAAATTACGAGCTGAAAATTACATTCATCTTCAAGATGTGATTAGCGCAGATGGTAATATTAGACCTAACAACATAGGCAAGATGGTTATTCTGCCTTCTACTTTTGTGAACAGTCCCCATTATCTGCATGAATACACTCAAGACGCTTTCACTTATGTAAGAACTTACGGCAGGCCTGACCTCTTTGTAACTTTTACCTGTAATCCTTCGTGGCAGGATGTAACTAAAGAGCTAATGCCCGGGCAAAAAAAGCCACTGATCGACATGACACAGTTGCTCGCGTATATCGTTTAAAGGTTCACCGCGAGCGAAGCCGCGGGTAAAAGCTTGTATGTAATGTTTCTGCTAGGGTTATCATAATTGATTTGAGTATTATTTTCTGCCCTTCCTAGTAATGTCCCTTTAACATCCTTAGATGACGCATTTCGGAGTATCTCCATTCTTAAAACTCCTTTTAACACTCAGACTTCCTGTATTGAAATCGACGAATAAATAACGATTTAAACTCCACCCACTAATCCGCCCTTCACTCATAGCTTCTTCTGCTTTTTCCCTTCCGATTAAACGGGTTTTCAAGAAATTTGTTAGTTTCAAATTAATAATATATTTAATAGATTAATTTCAAGAAATTGCATAACCGCTAAAGCGGGAGGACAAAGCAGAAGAGACCATGACAAAATGATGGGGAGTGGGTGGAGCTTATTGTCGCTATTTATTCCACGATTCCGACACAGAAAAACTCAGTGTTAAAAGGAGTTTTGAGAAAGGAGGTACTCTGAAACGTGTGTACTTTGAAACATCCGTAGTTAGATGTTAGAGTGAAAATGCTAACAAGAGCAGAAAATAACACTCAAATCAAATATTTAAACATTAAATTACGTCGTGTGTTTTTATACTTAAATTCCCTTTACTACATGGTAAGTCAATGTAGGGTCGCCGAACAAGCCTGCGACGAAGCCTGCTCCGCAGAAAAAAAGGGAAGCCGAACAATCGGCAAAATCAAACCCAAGACTTCTGGCAAACACACCAAGGGCCCAGAAGCCCCACGCCCCACCAAAAAGACGTTAACGACTCCCGGCAAAATAACTATAACCGCACTCCCGAAGGAGAATTCCGGTATGGATTTCTTGTCACAAGTGACAATTAAGGATGTCCTACCGGAAATTCTACCAATATTGCCCCGCCTGCTCCAAGCAAAATTTCTGAAGAACTGTATTCAGTTCATCATAGAGTGCATTATGAACCTGCTATCTTTTTTTAACTTTTTTTTTTCCTGTTTAGCCTCCGGTAACTACCGTTTAGGTAATACTTCAGAGGATGAATGAGGATGATATGTATGAGTGTAAATGAAGTGTAGTCTTATACATTCTCAGTTCGACCATTCCTGAGATGTGTGGTTAATTGAAACCCAACCACCAAAGAACACCGGTATCCACGATCTAGTATTCAAGTCCGTGTAAAAATAGCTGGCTTTACTAGGACTTGAACGCTGGAACTCTCGACTTCCAAATCAGCTGATGTGTGAAGACGCGTTCACCACTAGACCAACCCGGTGGGTCATGAACCTGCTATCTAACTATGGTTAGGCAAACTCTCAGACTGCTACAGTGGAACGCCAATTCAGAAGTAGGCGAGACGGCATAACTTTGCCGTCTGGCTGAGGATCTACTTATAGATGTAATACTGTTGTCTAAGACGTGTCTGAACGCGAAAAAACAACTGACCAATCGGAATTACTTTAAATATAGGACGGATAGGCCAGTACGACCCGGACCCCTGCCAGAGGCGGAACCGCAATTTTAATCCACAGACGTCATATACACACGCGAGTCGACCTCCACACTAACGTAATGGTGCAGACTTGTGTACATATGGACGATCTAGGCACGGTATATTTGCTGATTTCGGCTTATAATAAACCAAACGAAGCGGTACCCGGCGCAGATCTAGATGCCGTGCTAGAAAATTAGAATGGGCCCATGATACTCATGGGCGATCTCAACGCTAAGCACGAGTCTTGGAATAGAAATATGACAAGTGCAAATGGGAGGTTGCTATACGAAAAGGCACGAGCACGCCGGTTAGTCGTCATAGGCCCCGAGATGCCCACCTTCGTTCATCGAACGGGCAGACCTGATGTACTCATAATCGCAATCATGAAGCGGTAACAACTCCGGTCATGATTGAAAGGATAGAAGACCTCAGCTCGGACCAATTTCCTGTCTTTTTGGAGTTGGGCCAAGCAGGGGGCGGCCGAGACCCCCCGACTATACCTCGAAGGTCAGTGAATTGGAAAAGGTTCTATGAAATTCTCCAATGAGATTACAGATCAGCACATCCTGAACTCTTGACCGCACCGGAGGAAATCGACGACACAGTTGAATGCTTCACATCGTCAATGACCGAGGCTCAGTTCGGAAACAGCTCTTCGGATAAGACCACGAGGCCTATCCGTAATAATCTCCCACCTCACGTCTCTGATGCTATAGCAGAAAAGCGCCAACTAAGGAGGAGATACCGAATCACACTGTCCCCCGATGATAACAGGGCTTTTTATATTCAAACGGACAGAATAAAATAGCTGCTGGCACAACATCGAGAGGATTCATGGAATGAATACCTCGCCTCGGTCTCAGACGACCACTCCTCGGTATTCAGGCTAAACAAAAAACTACAAGAAGGAAAAAAGCCCTGCCACCCGGTTGTGGGGCAACTAGGCCTTTCTCGTGGTTTTTCCACGAGAAGGAAAACGACGAACCAGAGACGTAGCCGCTGGAGACCCCCAAGGAGCAGTGCTTTCGCCGTGCTTGTACACGACCTATGTCAACGATATGCCGCTGTCGGAAGGAGTCAAAACAGCTCTATACGCAGATGACACGGCATATTATTATGAAGTCTAGATTACGCGATCGAGAGACTCCAACGGCAGTTGGATCTAGTAGAGCCGTGGCTCGATATGTGGAGAATCAAGGTCAACGACGAAAAATCGGTGACAGTGATGTTCACATACAAGACACGTGCTCCAGCAAGGCAGCTTGAAATATCAGAAGAGAAAATCCCCCTTTGTGAAAAGAGTCAAGTACCTGGGAGTAATCCTGTATAAACGGCTTACCTTAGGAGAACATGTAAAAAATCTGGGACCCAAAGGGCAAAGACCGTCAGGGCAAGACCGTCACTATACCCAGTACTGAACAATGTCAGCCCATATCCACTGGCGACCAAATTGCTAATTTTTCGGCTATACGTCCTGCCGATTCTAACATATGCTTACCCGGCATTGGGAGCTTTGTTAACTCCACGCTTCAATACAATATAGAGCCGTCCAAAACATAGCGTTGCGGACGATATATGGAGCACCGTGGTTCGTCAGAAACTTCACTCTTCGCTACGATGCGGGACTATACACCGTATCCGAGGTGGAGATGGCGCAGGCACGCAGACTGTTCGGGAGAGCGGCCGTGTCCGAACACGGCCATCTCCGGGACATCTGCCGAGAGGACCATACTGCACAGGGTATAAGAAAACGGCCTCATGCCGTATTAAACGAACCACCGTGAAGAGGAGATATGAGAGTCAAAAAATGACAAACCAGGCTTAGGAGCCTCTATATCGCGTAACCTATAAATGGAAACCGCGCGAAAATTCCAGCCGCGAAAGTGACCGTTTTCGCAATCAAATTTTGTTAAAACTATAAAAAGCTAGACAACACCCCACACTGTCCCACGAAGAGACCACATTTCATTTAGTCAGCATATGCGACTCCCTTCGGAGAACGGAGAGTATTTCTCTCTTCAAATAACTAGGGCTCCGATAGGGGTACTCCTGCTAGCCCATAGGCTGGTACTGAAAGGACTTCAGCGGATGGACTGAAGGGGAATCACGCCAAGATTACTAGTCTCAAAAGCTTAGTCTCTCACGGTCAGAACCAGTAAATAAATTTCACGCTGGTCCATACGGATAGGAACGCAAATTACCAAATCCGTCCATAAATAAAACTTAAAATTGATAACCGCCACTGAATAACCGATGAAATCCGCCCGATAATAGAAAGATACAGCAGCAAGGGACATTGTCCAGGCTCTGCGATCTGTAAGGAGAAATATTGAAATTCCCGCCATTCTTGCGTTCCGTTCCATTCCGTAAATAATAATTTACATATTATTGAAAGTAATAAAAATATTTTAAAACGTAATATTTATAATTTCCGCATAACTAACTAACTTAACATTATCTAAGATATTTTACATCATCATAGTAACCTAAATTTATGCTCTAGGTATATATTATTTCACCTTAACTGGTTTATGGTAGGTTACTAAGTAAGTTGGTGAGGTACCTCATTGCTGTTTTCACTTTTTTAAGCTCAAAAGCATAAAAATTTGGGTTATTTTTAAAGAAAACTCCGACCACAATGGCATCAACTTTAGGCAATTTCCGCTGTCTGCTTTCACGAAGTTGGTCTCCATGAATTGATAAAATGTAATAGTGTAATATGGAAATCGCAAAATATCACGATATCACTCGATATTACAATAATTAATCGTTTCAAAATCGCAAGACACCATGGAATGCAAAGGAACGGCAATCAATGCCAAACATATTTACTGACGTGTGACCTCATCATAGGTTCAGCCAATCCAGAAAGTTTTCGATCACATGGCGCCAGATAAAAAAATTAATTTTTTTTTTTTGTTTTTTTTTATTAATAATTGATTATTTTTTAGTCAGATTAATGCAAATTGCTTTTAAGCCCCATAATCTATACGGATATCAAATTTTTGTAATTGGAACATCGGAATTTCCGATTTTGCAGATAATAGATGATTTTTATTTGATCACGGTGTATTTTCTGTTTCATTAAAGATCCTTTGTTTAAGATAAAACAGTATGTTCTCTTATATACGAGTCTCATAACAGAAATAAAAATAAAATTCTATTCTATATAAAATATCCGAAAATCAGTTTCATGAAAAATATATTAAAATTTACCTTTGAATCATCTTTTAATACTACATTTTCAGTTTGCATTCTTTCGTTCGTAGGATAGTATCCTTCACTTGAACTATCAAACCTTGTAGAATTCATCTCAGTGTGCTGCTCTATTAACTATAAAAACCAGAAAATTTGTAATGATTAAATCAATTTATTTAGTAAACTATAGAGTCGTGATTCATAAAAATTTGTAATTAATTGACTTTAGATTTAAACTTTTATAAATTGTAGAGTCGATGATGATCTTAGTGTAACTTACGCGACCAATATAATATGTACAATTCCAATATTTCAGTTGGTAATAATAATTCATAATTGTGTTGAGTTTTCTATCCCTGCCTATGTCACATGTGTTCTGATTTGAGTTTAACAATGTGTTAAGGAGACGATATATTAACAATACGTTAATCGATATTTAAATCTTAATGTTATAGATCTTGTTACTATCAAAATATGAAATATTTTTATTAATAATGGTTTATCATTTTACCTAATTTACATGATATTGGTAATTTTTGTATTTATTTTAGTACAGAGAATGTTACATATTCTGTGATTAAGTAAATAATATTACTAAAAAATATAAACCACTCAAAGAAGAATTTGAAGTAATCAATCTTCTACAAGAAGAGGTAGATTACTTTTGTTAATAGAACAATATTTCTTATCATACGAACTCGTTTAATGAAGTAGTTTTTGATTAATTTTAAAATAAAAGTAAACCTTACCTTTGTTTTCTGATGCAATGAATTTTACATCAAAATAAATTATACGTCGAAAATTGTGAAATATTAATACTTACAGTGTTATTAAAGTCCATTTTTGCATTTTTCTGATTAAGTGGATAACCTCCTTTTATGTTAACGATTAATATCAACCAAAAAAATACAAATGTAAACATATGTAGTTGAGAAATATGCATTTTTATTGAAAATATATTTTTCATTTGTTTTATACCACGGTGTTTTTTTTTAATAGTTGTTTCTATACGCTTTGAAAACTAATCATTTCCGTTATCTGATGTATAAAAAACCCATAAATACCCATAACCCATAACCTATATTTTTTTAATAGAGTTTTTAAAGCTTTGTTCATAAAAAATTTACTTTAATTTTGTCATAAAACTGTATGTGTATAAGTATAAACGAATATAATTCTTTAGTTTAAATTAAAATATTATCAACTACGTGGTAAATATCGTAAAATTGTAGAATTTAATTACGATATTCAAAATTTATTTTATTTATTTGAGTTACTTTAGTACATTTTAATTCACTGTGAATGATTTTAAATAATATTAATTATCTTGAGTTTGCTCAATATTCAATTACTTTTACTGAATTTCTATTCAATCGCATAGTTACTTACATTTTTCTTTCTATATTTATATTATCATTTCTTTTTATATTTTCATTTCTTCATTTAATTTACTCGTATAAATTATACAATCGTGTAAAAGTGGATATAAGGTAGAAACGTTTGTTAATATTTTAACAAATATTACTATGACTTTACTTATATTGCAGTTCCTAGATTAAATAACCTCAATCTCAGAGGCGTACTTATGTGCATCTATGTATGTGAGATGTGTTTTAAATAATACTTTTAAATTTTCTCCCCTTTTGAAGTTTCTCCATGTTTCCTATATTAGATGGTTTTGTCTTTTCAGACGAAAAAAACCTATGATACGGCTGAGGATAATTCAAATTAACTTGGTATGTTAAAAACGATCTTAGTTTATTTAGTTTGTCGCCACCATAACTTTTGCGAAAAATTAAGAAATATTAAAATCTGTAGACCCATTCAAGAAATAAAAAGATAAATAAAAATTTAATTGATAGGAATACTTATTTTATGAATACTTTATATATTACTGTTAAAATACACTGTAATATGTTCAAAACAGATATGCAATCATTTTTCTTGCGGTATACTTATTTAAATCAATATATAGTTAATTTCCACAAAGACTACCATGCAAAATTTGAAAAAAGGGCGATAATATAAAACATACCAAAATTTGTTATGTTTGTTGCATTATTCGGCATTATTACCATAGGTATTATTTCCAGAAACCTGCGTTTGATTCCTATTTGTAATCTATGTGTGTTGGAGTTTTTTTTCATAGCTAAAGTCCAGATCAGTGTACTGACAACATACAAAGTAAATCAATACCAGCATAATTCCGTATTCTATTTTAACAGTTTAGATACTATGAAATATATGTAAGCACAATTAATAGCGAAAAAAAACAGGTTAGAGAGGGTTGTAAGTTACTTTTCAGCCACTTGTTATATGTATTCTTTGTTTAAATATGTTAATTGTTTTACCTGTGTATAAAAATTCTTATTTATAAAGAATCATGTGCAGAGGAAACAATACCAAGAAAGAACAAGTAAAATTGAATTCTTTATAATAAAGATTTTGACTATAAACGCTCATATTAGTATGAAATTATGTGGAAATATGTTAATTGTTTCATTTTTAGTATATTACTATTGCATTTACTCTCAAAAGTGGATAAAAAAGAAATCGCATTTATACATTTTTTGATGAGTAAAGGAAGCTAAAAAGAAATACACTGGTAAAACAAAATATATAAGAGGAATGTGATAAAATCAAAGAAAAAAAATTGTAACAAGCCTTACGAAGTTTAATGAGGTAATATTTTGGTAAACATTAATTTTTTTTTAATGGAAGGAATTTTTCTCGAAATATAAATTATATTTCAAAACTTCTGTAATATTGAAATACGTGACAATTATATACTACTTACAGCGTAATAAGCTTCCTTTTTTGCATCTTCTACATTAAGGGAAAAACTTCCTTTGTAATTTTTATATTGATATCAACGAATGTAATACAAATATAAACAGTTTTTAGTTGAAATATAATCATTTTTATTAAAGAATAATTTTTTTAACAATTTCTTCCGCCATCTACTTAAATACTTTTCCATGAAAATATTTTTTTAATTTTTTTATTTTTCCAATTGTGTACGTTGCAATTTGTTCAACCAGTGAACAATAAGCAACCCTCCTCACGACCAAGTGAAATCAGTATAATATGTATGACATGTAAGTGAATTGTAGCTTGTGCAGGCTTAGGCGTACCTGAGACATTTAGTTAATTGAACCCCAATCCGCAAAGTAAACTTTCAACTCAACTTACCGTCTAGTATTTAAATCCGTCTAAAAGCAAATACCGTTTACTTGGATTTGAACCTCAAAGCCTTTGACTTCAAATACCAGCTGTTAAACATGTGATTTGCGACAAGTTTACCACTGGACCAGTCCGGTGGACTAGATATATCATATGAAAATTATTTATTTCGAATAACTGAAGTATAATAGACGATAAATGTACGAATGAATTACTGGAAAATTTCATTGTTTATTTGTTAATAAAAATTGTAAATGTGTATAAATATAGCTGTTTAATTGTGTTTAATTGAAATTAAAATAGTATTACCTCCATAGTAACAACAACATTTACACTCCAATTGTAACATTCAAAAATCATTTAATTTATTTTTATAAAATGAATTCACTGTGAACAATTATAAATAAAATTAATTATTTTGAGGTGGCTCAACCGTTTAATTAATTGTTCTCTTTCTTTGTTTTATTGTTTATAGTAAAATTCTATTTTATTCAATATCAAATTATACAGTGCCCCGTCTCTACTTATGAGATGAATACATTTAATTTATAAGTTAAAGGTTTTTGTGAAACTTAATTCTTTAACTTTGAATATTTGCTTAACAGCAATAGTAGATATTTAATAATTTTATTTATTTCCAGTTATAGATGAATTAGGCAAAATAATTATAAATATAAACACATATTCAAACGATTCATTAAATTATTAGAACAGCTAGATGCTCATTAGCAGTTGTTTCATTTATGCGCCATGAGATGGCGATAATTATTCTTTACTGTTTTATTATTTTATTTTACCCTTTTATTCTTTACTCTTTATAACCCTGTTGTTATTGTTTCAGCACAATGTCACCGTTGTGTTGACATGCGATAAGACTTATATTATTATAAGTTACTAAAAGTATTATTAAACTATTACTAAAAGTATTATCTGTTCATTGTAACATATTACCGGTTAACAAATACTGTGGTAGTGTTTCAAAGGGCACAACAAATGGCATTTGACTTTAGTCAAGACGGTACCATAATACTGAGATTTTTCCAAATGTAATCAATTGTTTTCCTGAGAGAAGCTGGGAATGATCGTCCATCTAAAATGCCGTAGATACTGTGGATTTTCAGGTGAAATTTCTGCGGTCAACTGGTATGTCATTCAGGCGTAGATCTCGGGAGACTCATTGTGAAAAAAACGAAGATAAGGCCGTATAGAATAATGCCCGATTATGAATCGTTGGAACTAGACTACGATAAATGCTGCAATATTATTGTTTGATCCAAATCCATGCAGACTATCCGTCTCTTGGTTCACATACACATACTTCAGTAGTCTGGCTATGTAAATTCTCAGAACATTTGGATTTTGGCAATATAATATTCACATAAAATTCATGAAGAGTCTATATGCCCATTAAAAGTCGGAGTTTAATAGGCAGTATGAGCATAGAACAATTAGATGAAATTGAACGAGATGGAGGGTACTTTCAACACGGCAGAGGTACATGCCATACTTCCCGGGAATGCATGGGTTTAATCAAAAATTTCTTTGGCGACCATTTCATTTCGTGGAACTTGGACCATCAAGATCACGCAATTTAACCTCACCGGTTTTTTTTCTCTAGGATTAACTGAAGGCAAGTGTATGTACTACATGCCCTCGAATATTAGATGATTTGAAACAAGAATTAAATGACTGAAAATGACGATCAACAATTTGGAAGTATTTAAACCAAAAAAATTTAAAATTAAACAAGATATACTTTAAGATTCACAAATATACCACATTCTCATTATTACTTTGAAAAATGTTTTTGAAAATAAGGAAATATTTTAATTTTAAATTTAAACGAATTTAATGGAAAAAGATAAGATCATGAACAAAATATTTATAATCCAATAAAAAAAATACTTAAGTTTTATTAGAATTTTAAAAGTAAATTTGTGTTGAATATATTACTTTAATCTAAGTATTCACAATTATCTAAAAGGATGTTCCATAACTTTATATCTTAATTCTGTATTCATTCTTAAATTTTTCTTCGTTTTGCACAAAAAACATTTATCTAATGAATCGCATAATTTATATCGTACTAATTTCATACACACAAAACCATATTTTTCAATTTTTTGTGTTGTAACGAATTTTTTCGCTTGTTCCTTTTGCATAAATTTTGGTTTATGTAAATATATTATTTCACTGCATTTTACACAAAATTAAGCAGATTTTTATTCTTCATTAATCATGTTTAAGAAAAGATACATTTACCAAAAAGATGATTATTGTGTATTTGCCTGGATTTTTATTGAAAAATTTGGTTTACATGCAGTACATAATTTCCCGTTTTAGGCAGGAGACTTTTCGGTTTTTGTGAGATTTCCTTTGGTTAATTGTATAGTAGAAATATATTTTAATGGAAATAAATTCTGTCGGTTATAATTTTTCTTTTATTCCGTTGTATGAAGGATACGAACTAATATCTATCTTTAGATAATACTTAATTTGTTTTTCGACTGGTTGTGTTTCTTTACAACTTCCTACGTACTCGTGACGCCTCTGTTAGGCCAAGCAATTCAATGAAAGGTGGGTACAACCTCAGCGGGAAACAGTCGGTGAGCAGACAGGATTTGGATGTCCCTAGATAATTTTTTTGATAATTTTTCAATGGTGTCACGACGATCATTATTAAGTAGAACGACTGACAAGAGAAGTATTTTATCCATAAATTTCTTTGGAGTTTATTAATTTTTTTCTATTTAGTTGACGTCTTACTAAAATTTATGAAAGAGCGATTTAAATTTGTTTTCCTATTTCCTCAAACCAGTCAACAGTTTTTCAGTTATTTTTGCATGACGTTTTTGTTTAAATTTATTTTAAGAATAATTGACGTCTAAGTAAGTCTTAATACGCAACATCCAAGGAATCATCTCTACCTTGAAATTATTATAAATAACACATCTATAATTAATAAAGGAAAAATGGTAACTTATATTCTGTATATGACTTAACTACAAAATTTCCATAAGAAACTTAATGAACTGTAATTTCTTTTATAATGCAGTACAAGTAATCGAATACGAAAATAAATTTTCTTTAAAAATAAAGGAGAAGAAAGATTAAAGGAAGGCACAAAATTAAAAGAACGTTTTATACGTATTTAATTAACAACAGGTTACCAAAATTCCTACATGTTTATACAAATAAGCATTTAAAGAATTTTATACGAAATAATTCTGTTTAAAAACATTTACCGCAACGAAATATTAAAAACAACTTTTAGAAAATTTTTTTGTTACTTAACTTTTCAGTAAATTACAATAAAAAAATAGGAATAGAAGAAAAGGGAATAAATTTAATAAAAGTATTTTAGATTTAAATTATATTTTAAAAAGTTATCGATGAGCAACGTAAAAACTGTTAAACTCTTATACAAGTGAAAATCATCTTCTTAAACATATTCGTAAACTAAAATTTCCAAACCTAACCAATTACAACTGCGTAAAAATTTTATTATTTTTCTTTTTAATATATCTGTACAAGAAAGTTATTTCTGAGAAAGAAAAAAATATCTACAAACCACATCTTAAAAATCTACAGAATACAAAGTGGATGATGAAAGATTAGTCTTAGAATTAAATTTTATTTATAAATTAAATGTTTAAAATGTGTAAAATTAAATGCGTATGTGCATATAATATTTTTGCCAAAATAATATGTAACAATTTTATTAAAAATAATAAGAAAGAAATTATCCGTAAAAAGAAAGAATATTTGAAGCAAATTTTAAATATCTGAAATAAAACACTATTTTAATATTTTAAAAGAAACTTATAGAATAAATATAAATCTTTAAATGTGATACTAAAAACGATCATCCTACTAAATAATTATCTAAATACAGATAAGAAAAACACTTTTTTCCTGGTGATATAGATTTTCTAAATTATCATTATGCAAATGTAGGCTGTAAATTAGTACAATACCACACAAATATAGAATGTAAAAGTAACTATAATAGTATTTACGTAGAACAGAAAACAAAATAGGAAAAATAAAATAAAGCTACTAAAATCGGTAAAGCCAATGAGCCAGGTATTAAATCTGTAACCCCAGTAAGAAAGATTTCAAGAACATTTGTTAAACCTTTAACACAATTTTTAATTGGTTTGTAGAAGAAAAGTTTATCATAAAGACTTAAAAAAGTTGTTTGTTATTGTAATAATAATTACTATTCTTTTCACTAATATCACTACGTTGAGTACTGTATACCTTTCTTTGCTTTATTCTTTTATTATATGTTGACGCGTTTCAATAACATACAACAGTACAATAATACGCAGTAGAGTATAATAAGTTCGACCGTAATTTCGAAACTCTTCAACATATAATGAAGAATGAAGCTAAGAAAGGTAAATAGTACTCAACACAGTAAATTAAACATAATACTATTATAAAAATAAAGCGTTAAGTATGATGCAAACAATTACCGATTTATATTTTTCCCTGTATTTTTGACAAAGGATTCGAAAAATATCTTTATGATATTAATTTGTACGAAATTTTTTCGGATTTTAATTTCGTTTGGAAGAGATTAAATACAGAAGATTCTGTTTCTAAATTAATCGTATAGTCTTTAATAAGCTTAAGCAATGTTTCTGCACTTAAAAAGTAAATTTTGATGATGAAGTAGTATTATTTGCGGACGGTACAGTACTTATTTATTTTTTATTTTTTGTTTATTCTTCTGCTTCCCTGGGTCGGCTCAACAATCAAGTATTACTCAGCCAAGGGGAGAGAGTCCTTGTGACTCTAATGAGCCTCCCCACCTACCGGCAGTACGTCCGACGTGGCAGGTCGGTCATAGGTGCCGAATCTTTTTCTTATCTTCATCTTGCCTCTGCCTCCAACCGATAAGGCCAAGAACAACGGGCCCGGTTATGTCGTTGCAGGGCCCTTACTCCGTTCGTTATGTTTTTTTTTCTTGAACTGTATATCCTCAGCCACAAATTACTCTATTGTCAGCCATTCCTCTTAACCTCTCAGCATATATTTTGCTGTAGTTTTCGGGGTAATCTCTTGTATGTTATATCTTGATTTTAGATCCTCCCAACGTGCACTTCAAAAAAGGTGTGGCAGGGACTGTCCTCTTGACCGCAGTACACATAATTTGGGAGCTCTCTTCTTTTAAACCTGTGTAAGTATACACGAAATTCTCCGTGACCGGACAGGAATTGTGACAGGTTTCCTTCCCAGCCACGGTCCTATCTCAGGAATAAGCTTCTTTGTTCACACCCCAGTTGTAGCGGTTCAACTTCTCTTGCCATTCTTGTAGTAAGAGATTATCGGCATCTTCACTGTTCATGGCCTTACAGATCCGTTTTATTTGGTTAGCCCGTAACTGGATCGGCGGTATCCCTGCCAGGGCTCCCGCCGCAACCGCCGATACCGTTCGGTGCGCCACCACGATCCTTAAATTCATTCGTCTCTGCAGTGATGTCATCATCTTCATATTCTTCTTGCTTTTTTTGTCGAAAACCAGGCAGGTACTTCATACAATAGTATATTCGACCGTAACTTGAATTGTTTTACTTACGTCGGCCCGCCACAACTACGAGTTGCGCTTTTTGTGGAGCGAGTCGTAACCCCCTTGTCACCAACCACATGCTTATCTGCCTTATGGCCCTATTCGTCTTTTCCTCCACATCATCTTCTGTGGGACCATCAACGAACATTCCGCTGGCACAAATCATTTTTGAAAGGCCGAGAACACGTTGAAGATTAACCTCGTACAGGGAGACCTTCAACTTCAAAATCTGACGAAAACGTTGAGCGTGTGAGGGTTCTTGAGAGATCAAATCGTCGTTTAATAATAAGGATGATGAGTGAACAGTTAAATTTAAACACTTTCACCGTACATCAAATTTTGACAGACGATTTGGACACGCGAAAGGTTTGTGCGAAATTGGTGCCGAAAAACCTCACAACGGAACAGAAGGACAATCGAAGAAACGTGTGCGTTGATCTTGTTGAGAGGACTGACAACGACCAAAAATTCTTCAATCGTTTGATCGCAGGTGATGAATCCTTGATATTAGAGTATGATCCTGAAACAAAGCGGCAAAGTGATGAGTGGCATACTCCGTCATCTCCTCGACCGAAAAAATGTAGAATGAGCAAATCAAAGATAAAAACAATGCTGATTTGCTTTTTTGACAGTAGGGATATTATGCATAAAGAATTTGTTCCTCCAGAACAAACTGTCAGCCAAGTGTTTTACAAAGGTGTCCTTGAAAGGCTCAGGAAAAGAGTGATTCGCGTGAGACCAGACATTGCAGACAAGTGGATGCTTCATCATGACAATGCCCCGTGTCACACGGCCATTTCCATCGTTGAATTTTTGACCTCAAAACGCATTCCTACGGTCCTCATCCCCCTATTCACCTGATTTGAGTCCTTGTGACTTTTTCCTTTTCCCGAAATTGAAATATGTCTTAAAAAGACAAAACCTTTTTGGAAATCTGGAGAACATTCAAAAGACTGTGACCGACCAGTTAAAAGCCCTACCAGTTGAAGCCTTCCAGCACTGCTACCAGGAGTGGGAACAACGACTCCGCCGGTGTATAGCTGCCCAATGGAACTACTTTGAAGGGGATAATATTGGTGAAAAAAATAAAACTTTGGTAAGTAAAAAGTCAGGCTCATTACTGTTTTCACACACATCGTATATTGAACAAGCACGGTATGGTGTTTTCATTTTTGTGTAATTCTGGTACTTAAACATCTACCTTGTAAATTACAACGCTTTTACATTGATGAGTATGATTATCTGCTGACACTTCACAAATCCAAGTAAAGAAATACTGAGAATGTACAAGACTACACTTCATTTACACTCATACATATCATCCTCATTCATCCTCTGAAGAATTATCTAAACGGTAGTTACCGGAGGCTAAACAGGAAAAAGAAAGAAAGTAAAGAAATAAAACAATATATTTGTCTATCACTGAATAAACTTAGACATCCAACATACTTGGTTTAAACAAAATTTTGGCGGGAACTGAAAAAATTTAGTTATGTATATTTAAAAAAGAAAATCAAGGAGAATGTCGGGTAGCTTACGTAAAGAATAATCGACCCAACAGACTAGAAATTTCAGAAGTCGTCGTCAATATTCTTCTGTCTGAAAAAAAAATACATGTTCATTAAAACCTATATATCCTAATATTACTTCCTTTACTCTAACGTATCACAATTAGAAGAAATAATTCGGTCATCCATTGGACAGTATTTACATTATAACATTAGTTAATATACCATATTAATACCATTAATATTTCACATTTATTTATTTATTCATATTTTTAACAAATTTTGGAAATAATTTTTTGCATATCTTGCCATTAAAAGCACAAAATGATAATACTTTTAATTAAAATTCTGTTCAATTAAATAGAATAAAATTTTCTGTGTCTTACAAACATTCCATGTAATCATATACAATACTTTTTCTATTTAAAAAAAATATATAATTACCCTTAAAATTAAAATTTTGTTACAATTATGGATGTTAACCGATATGACTACTACCTTGTACAGGTTACATTCCTTTTGGTAAAAAATTGTCTGCTGTTCTAAATCAAAAAACAAGCAAACAGTACAATGTTATCGTTGCAAAATATTTTACAGCAACATCAACTAGATGTAGATTCAGTTTCTCTCTTTTGCTAAGTTTATCTTATCAACAAACAATTTTACGTTGGTAAATATGGTTACACTTATAAACGTTATAATTTATTATAAAGAATATGTTAATTATCTGAAGAATGCTAATTATAATTAATATTTCAATTCTACAACTGACCTTTGATGTTAATTTTTTTTTTTTGTGGAACAAAGGAAAAAATACAGAGAATAAAATTGTAGATATAATGGCAAATTGTAAAATAAAACAGCTTTTTTCGACAATTTTAAATCCTATTTTATTATGTTTTTCATAGGTATGTTATTTATCTCATAAACTGGATTTGCTCTTTGATTTTTGGAGATTGGTTCTTAGAGACACCAGTAAACAGAAAATGATAGCCTTTAATCTCGTTACAACGTAACTGGCTTAATACCAATACGATTTGACCGATTTAAAAAGGTAAGATAAAGTTGAAAACACTTTATGGAGCTGAATTTTAAATCTAATCTTGGTAGTCTGCGTCGATGAGAACAAACAAAGGCATTGTATCCCTAACGCATGTTGAATGAGCCTTTGGGCAGGCTGTACGCTTAAACTGTAATGGAATATCTGCTGCAGACATTCAGCCTGATTTTAACATAATCTGGTAATAATTCATTTCACAGACAAATGATAGCAGGCTATTAGGTCCCGCTAGAGTAACAGGATCCATGTAAATGAATATCATGTTTTGTCAATGACATGTAATCTACATCAATGTGTGCACTTTATCTACGTCAATAACAGCAAATGAGTCTCTCTAACTTTCACTAGAGTAAATAATACAAAAATGAAAATATTTTGTGTTAACACACAGCGATCACATTTAATGCAGGAACCGGAATATTTCTTTCAAGATGTGATGAGAGTATTTGTATAAAATAATTATTTTAATTTGTAATTCGAAAGATAAAGCCCTAGGAGATATAACTTTACTCGGTAATCGACAAAGTATTATTTCTGTTTGCTTAAGGCTACTACATTCATTTTAGTAATGATACAGGGGCTAAAACTTTATCTGACACTGATAAGGAAATTTTATTGTTACGATCATCTTTAGTATAAATATAGCGAACGACAAATTTATAAAATTTTCCCCCAATAAAACTGAATAGGCATCTAAGTAATTGATATTGAAGATACAGTGCATATTATATTATCTCTAATTGTCCATAAGTGATTGATTTAAATACCCACAACTATAGGGGGCTATCTAACCTCTTTTCAAATACATCGGTGTTATGGTTGATCAATTTCTTATGTGGAATCACCACAAAATGTTCATTAGCATCCATTTATCTATAAGATATTTAAATTCGTTACACCAAAAATAATCCTAAAGATAGGATTACAATCAGAAGCACAAACAAAAATTACAAAATTGTAATATGCTAATTATAGTCGGTTCTCCAGTATGGTAATAAGATTTGGAGTGAAACCTGTTAACGTGATATTACTGATTTGATTTTTATTCAAAAAATTATCATTAAAAGGACTTCTCCCATGATGTATTTAATGAGTTAGAAAGTCAACGGTAATACAGTTATATGTTATTTATTTATTTAAATTAAATAATTCGTATAAAACTAGCTTTACTCTTAACATCGACTGTACTTGCTTTATAAAATATACTTTTAATTACTCGTACATTAATTGTTTACTATAAGAGAGTTTCTTATGATATTTAAAAACTTTACTTAAATTGAAAATTTAACAATTAAGAGTGTAATTACACAAATAATAGTAATTCTTTCCCTTTTGGAAAAAAACAATAAACAATGTATTATAGAATGTTTTTCTAGAGTATTTCAACTAATGTTATATATATACATTTATCTGTAATTTGTATAAATATGAAGCCTAATTTAATTTAATTTTGTGTATTTATTTGATTCATTATAAAAGTAATGGTAATTTAGTTTCATTTGCATTTAGTGATACTTCCAGGTTAAACGCCGATTTAGGTGAAGTCCTAGAATGAAAAAAAAAACAATTGAACGCAAAATATAGGGAACTGCATTGGCTGCTGTGGGTTGTCCAATAAAGTTCTGATTTACAAAGTTATCCTACGACCAATCTGGAGTTACGGAGTGGAGTTGTGGCGAGAGCAATTGCAGAGGTATCATGTTTCATATGGAATGATGAAATTTATGAATATCTGGAGGTTCCGATGGTTCGTGAGGTTGTGTGACAGCGCAGTGTTAAATACCAACAACGAGACAAAAAAATCATGTTAACCACTTAGCAATCAATGTGCTTGATAATGGCAGGAACATCCGAAGATTGAAACGTCTCCATGTGCTTGACTTAGCGGCTAGTGAATGACAGTTTGATAAATGTCAAAGCCAATATAGTGATATTCTTGTTTACTTTATTTCTTTTTTTTTAGGTTTGATTATTTATTTGTTTATTGTTTGTTTTTTTATTTATTTATTAATATTTGTTTTTATGAACTATGAAGTGTTGGCAGAAATATTTTTTCTAATGAACTTTAAGATTACTGCTTACTGATACATTACTATTATTATGAATTAATTATTATGGGAATTCCTTAAGAACCCCTTAAGTCGTTTGATAAGAAACAGTGTTTCTTATCAAACGACTTACTTATGGTTCCTCTTAAGGAGCCGATTGTAAATATACTGGTTGTAAAAAAAACAAATTGCATTAGTATACTTTTTTTAATAATCTTTTCTAAGTTGTATATGTATGTCAAATAAAAAATAACAATAATTAAATTTATTTTTACGACCTGATGTTAAAAAAGTAATGATTTTGTGTACTTTACTATCAATAAATCTTTATATTACACTTATTAAAAATTAGTTCCAGTTAAAATTCACTGATATCGCCAATTGTTTTTACACCCATTGAATCCCATCCACCTTCAGAAGACAAAATGACAAGCAGCAGAACATTTTAGGAAGAAGTTAACTTACATTAGAAAAGGTTGAGTAACATATACGTATATATGGACTGTGTGTCTCAAAAAAAAGAATAATTTTCAAGTCTTAAAACTAAAATTATGTAAAAAAAACCTACGTCACAATGTAAACCTAATATAATTTTAATAATGTGGTTCAATTTATTACCCGATAATTAGAATAAATCAAAACTGTTAAAAGTATTGAACATAATCGAATGGAAAATGACAAACAAAATATTATTTAAAAAATGCTTATTTTTAAAATAGAGAAATCATAAAAAATATCTTGAAATCTAATCTGCAGTATTTGTGCATCTTAAAAAGGGAGGGACTGGTTGTTTATATTGTTGTATTAAGTTGTTTAACTTTCCATAAATGATGATACGTAGGAAGAAATCTATTGACATGGACCAGACAATCATGACCAGACGTTCATCACAAAATCATGATTATGATGTACTGGGTTGAAATAAAGTAAGGTTTATCAACATATCTTCAATCCACATTCGGAAGACTAACAGATAGCAAGTATCATCATATACATAAAACAAAGCTAGCTGATATTCAAATTTAACCGTAAGACAGCGTTGAATTTTTTTTTTTTTCTTCTGTCATTTAACTGGTTTGATGCAGCTCTCCAAGATTCCCTATCTAGTGCTAGTCGATTCATTTCAGTATACCCTCTACATCCTACATCCCTAACAATTTGTTTTACATATTCCAAACGTGGCCTTCCTACACAATTTTTCTCTTCTACCTGTCCTTCCAATATTAAAGCGACTATTCCAGGATGCGTTAGTATGTGGCCTATAAGCCTGTCTCTTCTTTTAACTATATTTTTCCAAATGCTTCATTCTTCTTCTATTTGCCGCAATACCTCTTCATTTGTCACTTTATCCACCCATTTGATTTTTAACATTCTCCTATAGCACCACATTTCAAAAGCTTCTAATCTTTTCTTCTCAGATACTCCAAGTTCTCAGATTGTCCAAGTTTCACTTCCATATAAAGCGACACTCCAAACATATACTTTCAATAATCTTTTGCTGACATTTAAATTAATTTTTGATGTAAACAAATTATATTTCTTACTGAAGGCTCGTTTCGCTTGTGCTATTTGGCATATTATATCGCTCCTGCTTCGTCCATCTTTAGTAATTCTACTTCCCAAATAACAAAATTCTTCTACCTCCATAATCTTTTCTACTCCTATTTTCACATTCAGTTGTCCGTCTTTGTTATTTCTACTACATTTCATTACTTTTGTATTGTTCTTGTTTATTTTCATGCGATAGTTCTTGCGTAGGACTTCATCTATGCCGTTCATTGTTTCTTCTAAATCCTTTTTACTCTCGGCTAGAATTACTATATCATCAGCAAATCGTAGCACCTTTATCGTTTCACCTTGTACTGTTAGTCCGAATCTAAATGGTTCTTTAACATCATTAACTGCTAGTTCCATGTAAAGATTAAAAAGTAATGGAGATAGGGAACATCCTTGTCGGACTCCCTTTCTTATTACGGCTTCTTTCTTACGTTCTTCAATTATTACTGTTGCTGTTTGGTTCCTGTACATGTTAGCAATTGTTCTTCTATCTCTGTATTTGAATCCTAATTTTTTTAAAATGCTGAACATTTTATTCCAGTCTACGTTATCGAATGCCTTTTCTAGGTCTATAAACGCCAAGTATGTTGGTTTGTTTTTCTTTAATCTTCCTTCTACTATTAATCTGAGGCCTAAAATTGCTTTCCTTGTCCCTATACTTTTCCTGAAACCAAATTGGTCTTCTCGTAACACTTCCTCCACTCTCCTCTCAATTCTTCTGTATAGAATTCTAGTTAAGATTTTTGATGCATGACTAGTTAAACTAATTGTTCTGTATTCTTCACATTTATCTGCCCCTGCTTTCTTTGGCATCATGACTATAACACTTTTTTTGAAGTCTGACGGAAATTCCCCTTTTTCATAAATATTACACACCAGTTTGTATAATCTATCAATCGCTTCCTCACCTGCACTGCGCAGTAATTCTACAGGTATTCCGTCTATTCCAGGAGCCTTTCTGCCATTTAAATCTTTCCATGCTCTCTCAAATTCAGATCTCAGTATTGTTTCGTTGAAGTTTATTAATACTTTTTTTATGCTTTATTTTCTGGCTACAATTTAAGTCTTAAAGTCATTGCAACATCTATTGCAATACCTGTATAAATAGGGAAGGAAAATGCCCGTCTCTACAAGTCGAAGAGTGTGTAGTAGAACAGTGCTATTACTGAAGGCAATGTTTTATAAGGAATCCTTTATGTAAATTAATAACCACTAGTTTTATTAGGTCTTAACTTTGAATAGATTTTTATTAGTACTAATTTCCCAAATTAGCTTCCAAAGTATTGCAGGGCAATGTTTTAATTACTCTATCTATATACGTATATACAATTATGTATTTTGTATTCTTTCGCTTTTATACTAAAGTAAAAATATGTACACAAAATAAATTTATTGGTATTATTATTATTTATTTGCGTATCATTTTTATTATTTTAATATTTAAAATGTATTTGTATAATATAATATGTATATAATATTTAATATTGAAAAATTACTCAAAATAAGTGTTTATTAAATTAATATCAATAATAACATTTTGTTTCATTCCTTATATTTTCTTATAACTCGTTCAGCTTTGTCAGTTATTACTGTTATTATTTTCTTTTGTTATTATCATTTTATTTTTAATTAGGTTGGGGTATTTTAATTTTTTATTTATTAGTATAATATACTATTGCTGATGTCATTTAAGAAGTTTAATATTAATAAATAAGCTTTTTAATGAGTAAAATTTAGCCTGAGAGACAAAAATATGTACATATAAATTAAGATTAATTTATATGTACATATGTACATATGTAATTTATATGTTTTCTATAACGTGCCTTTACACCAAATGCACGTAATATGGTCAAATTAAAATATAAATATATATATAAATTAATAGTATATATAATATACTACATAAATTATAGTAGTATAATACAAGTAGTAGAAAAAAAAGTGATTCAATTAATATTAAAGATACAATAAAGGACTTTGATCATACTTTTGCAGAATTTTTTATTGATTAAACTAAAAAAAATGCAATTTCATAACTTTTTAATTTTTCCCTCTTGTATAATGATAAGTTTACCAAGTAATGAACAAAATAACGAAAGTAAAATAAACTGTTAATATTTTAATATAGAGAATGTTAACTTCTAATATCTTGCGAAAAGTTTTAGTTGTAATGTCTATAAATTAAAAATTCTTTAGCTGAGATGCAAACAATTTGATCTTAATTTCTAATCTTGCAACTTAAAGAAATATGATTGATATTTGACTTCCATTGTTGATTATATCAGTAAAATAATCTTGAAAATCAGATATTTTTCATGCTTATTTTTGAAATTGTTTTCAGCCGTAGGTGTGAATATTATTTAAAAAATCTGCTGTTGACACCACATGACTTTCTTGTACACCTATCAAATGATATATAAACATTTTTTGCTGCACATCATTTAAACTTCATGTAATTTGAATATGTGATACGATCCTCCAATTCTTTAATAAACAGGATTGTTACACAATTGCTGGATTAGTTTTTATTAATATAAAATATTTATACAATTATTAATTCAACAATCTTACATGAAATAATAGGATAGAGTAAAAGTCCCTTTATTACTCGTATTACTAGATCAATATTATTCACATTTTCGTGAGTTGCTGATTAACAAACGTTTTAGATTTCTGGTGTTTTGCATAAATAAAAGTTAATAATAATTAAACTATTCCGTTTAGTGAACTCCCATATACTGGTTACAAATGTTAATTTCGACCCAAAGGTGTAAACTATTCAGTTTTTATTACTGGATTATTTGGTGAATGATGAAAAATGGAAAAGAAACAATCATAAAAGAAAAAGAAAGATAATATGAAGAAATATATCTCAAAAAAAGCAAGAAGATGAATATGAAGGAGAAAAACATGTTAAGAACAATGGAAGAATAAAACATTAAGATGATAGATATAAAGAGGAAGAAAATGCTAAAGCCAAAAAAAGAATACAGAAAGAATTAAGAATACAGAAAAACAAAGAAAGAATTAAGAGAAGATGATGATGAATATAAAGAAAGAAAATTTGAAAACTGGTGAATGTGTACACAGTTTAAGATCAGAAGAATTATATCAAACAAAACCATTAAATTATTGGCAACAAAAATCAAATAAACGAAATGATGATCAACTGAGACTTATGGAGAATATTTTTGACAATATCAAATCTTACATCAAATTTTATTTCACTGATAAGTTCTAACTTTTTCATATTTTTTTTTTTTTATTATTAAATTATTATTTATTGTAAAAGATTTTATTTTCAATCACGGGTTAATAATTATTAAATTAATATACTTGAATATAAAAAGTTAAAAAAAAGAAAAAGAAGATAAACACTGATTCGAACCGAAGTGACTTCCCTTGTAAGATCCAAATATATCATTAATTAAAATTTTATTTGGCTGTAACTCTGGAACCAACGAAAATAATTACTTCTTATGATTTCGTTGAAAAGCCCTCACTATGAGATTATTACTGCAGTTACGAAAAAGTCCAAAATCCAAATTTTCGGGGAATTTGATCTTTTTTTGGACACTTTTGGTTCAGTCGATTGTAATAAAAAGGGGAGGTGCACAATTAGATATTGCACCAGTCCTAAATCCAAAACTTCAACATCCTAATCGTTTTTGAGTTATGCGAGATACATACATACGCACAACGTACGTACAGATTTCATACCAGACTAGTAAAAATGGATTCAGAGATAATCAAAATGGATATTTTCGTAGAAATCTAAAAGCAAACATTTTTCGCGATCACATTACTTCCTTTACTTCGTACAAGGAAGTAATAATACTAAAATTAAATAAATCTAGTGAATTTTATTCCTAAAGATCAACAAATCATTACTTTATTGCTGGAGTCTTATTGCACCTTTATATATATATCAGTCCATAAGTATAAATTTGAAATCATTATAAATTAATATACATATGTAAATTAAATTATAAATGTTAATACAATGATTATGAGCATGTTAACAATCGTATTATAAGAATGGAAATGAAATGAAATTACAAGAACATAGTATGAAAATAATGGCTTAAAAATATGATTTAAATCAATCATTTGAGATTGGTAATAGGCATAACTTATGCACAAGTCTTCTATTTGTGTTAGAACTGTACATAATTCCTCAAAATTAAGGATTGTTTGTCAAATTTTGCGAAGTTATGAAATTTAATTCCTTTGATTCCACATTCGAATAAACCACCAAAATGGGGCGAAGAGAGAGGAATAAATTATCAGGTTATACCTTATGTTGTAGCGAACGTCGTAATGTCTGATGTTAATTTATTTTTAATTTAAAAATTGATATAAATTATAAAGTGTATTTTTGGCGGAACAGAAGTTGGAAACGTTATCAGAATAGACTTAAGTAGGAATACCCCTACGTGATATAAAATTTTTTAAGTGCTACAGTAAACGACTGTGAAGTCAGATCATAAACCAATTCTAGACGGATAGCTTTAGTAGTGAGACATATGAAAAGAGCTACATAAGATTTACTTATATCATATTAGACGACTCTTAGACCTCTGTCCAACATGACGAATCATAAATAGACCACCGTAGTCTACTGAGCAAGTAGAGAACAGTGAAAAAATTACTGGTTTGGCTAGGTTTCGATCCGGTGACGTTTGGTCGTCCGGTCGGTTGACTGACGCCTTGAACCAATCGGCTACTGTTGCTCTCCGACATACCGAGTGAAATCTGTTCTACATAACTAAGAATTTAATTTTAGTACCTGCTAAAGCTGCCATCACTATCATGAAACGTCACAATCACACTTTGACACAGCTCCGCGCAGCCTATTCGTGACTTAGAAAAAATGTCATAAGTACGACCGACCCGAAATTTTTCCCGTCGGGAGGTGGTGTGTGTATGAATACAGATTTATACTTACCTCAAAAATGATCCTGGTGGTTGTGGTCACTGCACCGGGAGGCGTCACTGTGAGGAGATGAGGACCTCGTTATAGTTAAGTTCCTCGAGGAACATGCTGGTGGTTACGGTGCTGCACCAGGAGGCGTCACCGACAGGTCGCGAGTGCTCGTCGTGGCTTGAACACCGGGAGATGATATCTGCGTGTGTGTTTGTGGGCGTGCATTGACAGAGCAGCGCAGAATGTTGACAGTGCGAGTTGTGGCACGCGAGTGGGAAGAACAGCCGTGAACACGGGGTGGTTTACCGATTACCTTTTCCTTATAAACAGGAAAAAAATTCCATGAATCGACGCGATAAATAATAATTACGTTTTCCTTATATACAAGAAAAATATTTCCAAGAACGACGCTATAAAATTTTTTTTTTATAAACAGGAAACAAAAATTGTAAAAAATGTGACCAAAACGTCACAATTATTCCCCTCAGTCTGTAATCCACCATCCTACTAGCGTCTTAAAACAAAAAATGTCAAGTGTGCCTATAAATATAGCATCCAGACCACTTAGACGCCTGTGAGAAGTTTTAACTAGGAAATAACTATCGGGCTAAATGGATGACAATATTTCACTCTAACCCAATTAATTTTAAACACTCTTCTTCCAAACGAAATGTAATTTGACAGTGGACGGAACCATCACCAAATTTTTTACACCCCTTGGAACGTTCATCCAGTAATGTTAAAGACTTATATTATTATTATTATTATTATTATTATACAATAGTATAACACATTGTTGAATGGGGGTTTAAAGTGTATTTTGTTTTGTCAAGCAGTGGTAGAACATGGAAACATCTTCACGATATTTCTATAAAAAACCATGATGTCATGAGTAATGAACAACAAATGCAATTGATAGATATTGATAAACTTGCACAAGAAAACATATCTATCTGTGGGAGAAGGAATTGGTTATTGAACTACTTATATATGCAAAACTCGTTTTCTTATGTAAGAATATCAATATCAGTGATCTGCGTTTGGTGCTCATTACTCACCATGACATTATGGTTTTGTATTGAAGTATCATGAAGATGTTTCTATGTTGTACTACTGCTTGGCCCTATGACATTCGCATACTAGAGTTCTACTCCCTGTTGTAGTTCTGAAAAGTACTTTTTATAATTTAAATTATGTTGAACACTTTCCTCGCCATTTGAAATATAATCTGATAGATAAATCTAATATCAGAACATGGAATCACTGCATTCAATAATGTACTAACAATTGATAAATAAAAACAATAATCATACATAATTCTATGGGGGTTTAAAGTTGTTTTGTTTACTGTATGTGTGCATATGTGTTGTTTGTGTTAATAATGTTGTGTTTTGTCCTGAAAAGAACAGTTAATTGAAATATTATTTTGTATGAATTACTGTCACGTACCTTGTAGACTAACTTTAGCTTTAATGCGATTATATTTTTCATTGTCTCTTCAACGAAGATTTCTGTGAACCTTTTCGGTAAAAAAACTTCGAAAGGTTCATTATCAGCCTGGATCTTACAAAGAATGCTCTTTCTAAATTTTGTATACACATTTCTACATGAAAGAATATTGTACGCCTTATCTACTGTTACGTCACTCATATTTTTTGCCTCGGTGAGTAGTATAGAAACGGGGAGTCTGGAACAACCTTGATCTTTGACCCCGGGTCAAGACCGAGGTCAAGGTCAAAGTTAAAACAGTATAGATTTAATTTTGACACCATTATTGGAAAGCCTGAAAAAGCGTGCAGGCTTTCTAAAAGCCTGAAAAAGTGTGCAAACTATTGACCTTGAACTCGGTCTTGACCCGGTGTCAAAGGTCATTTCTATACTACTTCGGTGTATTGACATGCGGTCTTGTTAAGTTCTTCAACAAAGAGTTTTCGTTTTATATCGGTCATTTTGCTTGCGTATTCATCGAAAAAACTGTTGCTTGTTGAATCAGACATTATTTATCATGCCTTATATTCTTCAACGGACGGTTGTAGAATGATTCTGACACGTTTAGGAGCAGCCAATTTATACCCGTTCTTATCACCCTCACACACATCCAGTATTGACGCAATCTTTTCTATTAAAAGAATTGAACATATTTCGGTTTGCTTATCACTAACCACACACATCCGCTCGATACCAATCATAACAAAAATTAATTAATCATTATTTTTTCTTTATAAAACAGAAAAAAGATAATCAACCCCAAACCACACGAATATATTTCGATCTGTTTATCACCAATTACATTCTGTGTTTTATGAATTCTCACAACTTTACACGCCACTTCAACAATATATGGTTTCTTACTACAGGAAAAAACATTCAACCCATCACATCCTACTAACGTGTATAAATGTTGAAGATAAAACTAACGAACTGTTACTTCAATAATGGATCTCACTACAAATGAGGAGTTTGTACTTACGTTGTTGAGGGTGATATACTAGAAATCTTTGATCCGAATATTCAGGAAGTATATGTTTACATGAAATCAATACGGAATACATTTATGAACAGATGAAGATCTCCAACGAAAAAAATAAATAAGATGGGTGAATATGATAAAATATATAAATATATACGAATATAATTATAAAAATCCTTTTTCCAAAAAAATACGGTTCTTTTCAGGACTACCTTAAACTAAATATATTTGAGTTAAACACTCCTCACCATTTCTAACATAATCTGACAGTGGATATCCAATATCAAGTCATATCACAGGCCTTGGAACCGCTTATTCAAATAAATGTAATCATTATTGTTTTGAATAAATTAAAACAATTGTTATTACATTATTGTATCCGGGTTTAAAGTGATTTTGTTTTGTGTATGTGTGTAAATTTGTGTTGTTTGTGTTACAATGTTGTGGTCCTTAAACGACTATTTATTTAGAAGTTACTTGTCCACTACAATCACATAAGTTTTATATCCTCTAAACATATAATAACTTAAAGCTATTGACAATTCAAATACATTATGTTCTTCATTATTTGGTTCCGGCCAAATACATACGATAACAACTTTTTGCGGCACCAATCTACTGTATCGATTTAATAACTGATACGTTTGATCTTTCTTTATAGTCCTTGTATTCAAATAATAGTATACTGTTTTACTATGCGTTAGAATAGCATTAAGAGTTGTTTGCCAGCTTAATGCTTGTAATTATTGAACAACAGTCACATATTCCTGTACTTTTTTCCTTGGTATACATGAAAAACGCCAATAGTGAACTCTGTAAAGTCTGACAAGTGAATGGTATTAATGAAATATTCTCTGTGATTTACTTGAAAAGATTTCACGATCTATATATTTCTTGTACGTGCTGAAATAAAGGGATGGGATAAAATGTCCCCTTTCATAGTCATAATTGTCAAAATATTTTATACATGAATCTTCATTCGTGTCGTATGCGACAAGCAGTACATGCGTATTATATTCGTAAGCAGAATCTACCTCCGCGCACTCTATCCATCGGTTGCAACACAAGACGAGGTGAAGATTCTCCTTTTTTCTTTCGTGGTATAGATGATACAAGCGAGCACATTATTGTTTAGATATGATGTATTAAGTTTATATAAATTCATCTCAGCCAACGTCATATTGAAAGAATCGTTTAATTTAAATGTCTTCATCTTTGCTCAAAGCAGTACCTTTGAAAGCAGAAAACTTAGTTCCCTACCGCCGATAAGTCCAATAGTATTCTTTCCATATTCCATATCGCAAAAGAATTTTTTGTCATTCGACGTATCAAAATTCATTTTTATAATTGCATTATCACCATATTTATCAAACACATGACTGCTAAAATAAACAAGATACACATTACTTTATTTCAATTTAAAACCTATCGGTGACAAATTTTGCCTACCGACTTGAATATCTACTTGCTTAATTAGCTCCATAACAGAAAACGCTGTTAACAGTGCAAATTTATCTCACAGAATGAACTTCTATGTTCTATGTTATAGATAACATTTATACCCTCCTCCACCACCACCTTCCAGCTACACCAACTTCCGGTTGTTCACGAACATTATTAAACTTGTTTATTAGAAATTATTTAAATCAAAATATGTTACAGTTTCTACACCACCCATGAGGTACGTAACATGGCGTATTGAGATTTTTATTTAACGAGTGATATTTCTCTCGTAGATTCCTACAGACTCGCGCAAAAGCAAGATTTTACAAACTTCTTTTTAAATCGCCTTTATATCTTCAGTGATTTCATTGTCTTTCTTTCTACAATATGTTAATTTTATGCAATGATGTCTTACAACGAACATTTCGCCGTCAATAAATCAATTTACTACCATCGTTATAAATTATTTTACATCGTCCTTGAATTTGCCCAAAGCTTGAACTATATGGCTATCGTACCCGCGGAGTTTTATGAATGTGTACTGGAATATGCTCGGTGCACTTACAATTTAAATTACACTTGTTATGACAGGCACGTCCCGTGCCTGTCATAACGTGTCCCGTTATGAAGAAACCGTCCCGTGGTATGCGAGTATGACGTACTCGATCGTCATTCAACCCGCAATGACATAGAAAACACTATGTAGCCCTGTTAAATGATTCGGTTGTTCGGGTGTCATCACCATGGGTTTTTCGATGACCATAATTTTGCGCAATCTATCGGCCTGACCAAATAATTCATCCAGCATCTTTTCAACAATATTCTTATCACTTGGTCTCGCTCAGTAGACTACAGGGCCTTCAGAAATCTGCCCTTTCTCCTCAACGAAAACATAATCGTAAGCGAACAGAAGATGTTGGGCTACCTTATCAATAAAACTAGTATTGGGTTTAGGGGTGGCAGCGTCCATAGTATGTACAAATAATTCACAATCTGCATACACCGGGTACACACGATCGTTATCTTTCTCATAACCTTGATCTTTCTCGTAACATTGATTCTTATTGTGGGATCACACTTCGAAGCGATCAATGTCTTTTACCTTTACTGGGTATGATATCCCAGTATGTTAATTTCATGTTCGTACTTTGCATTCCAAACCTGATGCTGGTTACGTGTGAGCTGATTGTGTATGTATGCTAATACGATCAGAGGAAACATTTTTGATCATGAAGATTCTTTATATTAATTATCGCCTCTCCTCTTGCAAGACTTTTTGGTGTTGCTATAAATGTGCTAAAGCAACCGTGTAGAGGGCGATAACGAACAATATTTAAATCAATGTAAATGATTTTGTTCATTACCCACCCGCTGCCGTTGTTGATGAATTTTGTCAATGTTTACGATTTTTTCCACCAATTCTATCCATAATCCTTTAACAACATCGGCGTTGTCATCTAAATTTATCACCTATCTAGTTTTTCCGGTTAATTATAAGTTTGGTAGATGTCTCTACACCGTCTTTGAGACGTGTCTGTTTCATCAGTTCAATATTTGTAGCAACGTAACTGCACAAAAAAATACTAATGTTAGTACATTTGCAAATGCATACTGATATTTTTTTATCATTATACCTCAAAAAGAAATTGTTAATATCAAAGCAGCATACATAATGAATAGTAATTTTAAATAAAACATCTTTATAATTACCATTTTATGTTGCCGTCAAAACGTCTGCCTTCTTCTTTCAAACAGTTCATGATGTTCTTCTGGTACCACAGAAGGTTGAAAGAAGAAATACTTTATCAAAGCCAGACAGGTCTCATCGAAGATAGACGACATAGTAAATAGATTAAAATAATCGATGTAAAATAATTTAATAATCCAAGGACGATGTAATAATTGCTTATTATTCGGATAACTACCGGTGATGTCATTTTCTTTCGATTGGTGATATGTAAAACAAATTAAAATAAAATTCCTTTATAAAATATATCGGTTATGTAAACTAATTTATTTATAAAAAATAGGAAGTGTTTTCTTTGTTTGTTGCACGTGGTGTAAGAGAACATTTTTATTTTTATTATGTTTATTCTATATTATTTATTTGTTTGAAATTTATCTTTATACTTACCTCGTTGATTAAGATGATGAAAATTTTAGATAACGTTGTGATCAAAAGTTGTTGTGATACCATACTTAATAATTTTATTAACTTTAAGATAATAACACAGTGTTCACTCACTGTTCACATGTTGGTGAAGAAATGATGCAATGTTGTGATGGCTTTATATAATGTAGCAAAACAGTCTACTGTGATAAAAACTGGTCTTGGTGATAACAACAATATAAGTTTAGTTTGCGTTCATGAGCTGTCCGCGTCAGTGACATACAAATCCTCGCACCGTGAACATCGTTTCTTGAGCTATTCCGCAACCGTACACACGTGCCCGTGCGTGCAATCATGCTTGTGTGTTTGCAGGGGGGGGGGGGGTGAACCGATAATAATATTTTCCTGTTTATAAGGAAAACAAATATTTATCGTGTCGATCTTGATATTATTTTTAATTTTTTTTCTTGTATATAAGAAAAAAAAAGTTATTCTTTTTCCTGTTATAAGAATTATTATTTTTTTCTTTTTGTAAGGAAAAAATAATTATTATTTATTGCGTCTGTTCTTAGAATTACTTTTAATTTTTTTCCTGTTTATAAGGAATAAGTAATCGGTATACCCATTACCGCGTGTTCGCCTGCTGTTCTTCCCGCTCGTGCGCCACAACTTGCACTGTCAATATCTTTGCGCTGCTCTGTCGACGCACGCACGCAAACACTCACGCAGACATCGGTTTGTGGTACTCAAGCCTTGACGAGCACCTCGCCACCGGTCGGTGACGCCTCCTGGTGCAGCACCGCAACTACCAGCATGGTCCTCGAGGAACGTAGCAACAAGGAGCTCCTCGTCTTCTCACAGTGACGCCTCCCGGTGCAGCGACCACAACCACCAAGATCATCCTCGAGGCACATCTAAATCTTTATTCACACACACACCCACACACACACACACACACACACTCACACACACCACTCCCCCACGGAAAAATTTGCTGGAACGGTAGCACTTATGACATTTTTCTTAAGTCACGAATAGGACGCTAGGTTGCACGGAGCTGTGTTGGAGTGTGATTGTGACGTTTCATGATGGCGATGGCATTTTTAACAGGTATTAAAATTATATCTTACTTATGTAGAACATATTTCACTGGGTATGTCGAAGAGCAACTGTAGTCATTTGGTTTAAGGCGTCAGTCAATCGACCGGACGACCAAACGTCGCCGGATCGAAACCTAGTCAGACTAGTTTTATTTTCACTATAAATATTATTTATTTAATTCTACGAGGCAAAATTCATAGGGGTACAGCCGTCTGAAATAAAGTCATCCAAGATGGCCTACCAGCAACGGTGGGGCCGGAAGTGGACGTGGTAGACCACCATATTATAACGTCATAAGATAGATGTCTTAAGAAAATTCTGTTAAGAAAGGTGGGTGTGGTCGGGTGCCATCTTATTACGTCACTCTTGTGAGGGGGCCGGAAGTAGGCGTGGTCGGCCGCCATTTTGTGGCCTCACTTTCGGTCACCATCTATTCATGTGACTTCCGGCCGCCATCGTGGCAGCCTTCTTGGATGACGTCATTTCCGTCGACCGAGCTCCGATTTCCGTACATTAGTAGTACGGAAATCGGACGTATCAATCGGTTGTTTTTTGGAAGGCACATGGAATTTATTTTTTTTTTTAACAGATCTAGTGGTTTGAGTTAGATTAGTTTCTTTTAACTTTGGCCTTTTAATAGAGTTTTGAAAACCATCTTGTTTAACAACCCTATCTTCATTGTTCATCTTTGTATTTACACTGTTATTAGAATCATTTGATTTATTGTTAGATGTAATATCTGTTCCATTTGGAGCTGTTGCATTCATTTCATTGATGTCATCATTGATTGGTAATGATTTGATGATTTTTTACCAGTATATTTCCTTTTAATATGATTATGTTTAACAGTACCACTATGATTAATATCTTCATCAGTTGTACTCAAAATCAGTGGCGGCTCGCGTATAGGCACTGTGGAACTGTAGCACCCCTACTTCCACTTGATATTATCGATAACATTTAACATGAGTCCTTTTTTCTCTAATTCTTTCCTTATACTTGTACAATATATAATTCTTAAGCTTACTGTCAGTAGCCATCCCCAGTTTATGAAAAAGATTCAAAAATCTTTTTATGGAACTGTGCGGTTCACAGTTTTAGCGGCGTAGTGTCTGGTTGTTGTGCACATGCGTACATAGGGAGCTGCACGTGAAGCTGTGAAGAAGAGAGAACTGTCACTCCCCCAATGCCGACCCTGGCGTGCTGGTGGAAGAAATTTTTTTTTACTCGTGTATGTATGTATATGGAACGTTCGCTCTTCATTCAGTCGGTTTTACAGTTCAGTCGGTGGAAGGAATATGAAAGTGGTTTAGTTTTTTTCAGTAGTAATCAGAAGATGGTGGAAAGGAAGGGTTCATTGATTGCCATATCTGTCTAAAAACACGCTGGAAGGGCGAAAGAGGTAATTAGTAAAACCTAATTATGTATTTGTTTTTGTGTACATAGAAATTTAAATTTAGCACCATTATACTGTAGTGTTTTTAAGTGGACATGTTATTAAGTCCTCTAATTTTAGCTACGAGCCACCGAAGTTAAGTCAGTATTATTTTTACAACTTGAAGACATCGAATGTAACTGTATAATTTCTTCAATTTTCTAGAAATTCTGGAGCATAGTTGAGCGAGTTTTATGAATGATACGAGTAAAAAAAGATGCAACACCCTTAACTTGTTGCCCTTAACTTTATTAGGATGGCGACCAATAAGTATATATCCTAATTTAGTTTCCTGAATAATAGAATATATAGAATTTTGAATGAATTTCCCTGGCTAGATAAGACTCAAATAGAATTGAGCTTCAGTCAGTATGTCAATGTTATTTGCTATGTTGAACTTGGGAATTGCTAGAAATGTATCACGCGGAAGATTAAGATTAGAAGTGTCAAATGTGGTTGACGGAAGGCTGTCTGAAATATCAGATAAAACAGCCCATTTCACTTTGAATGAAAAGTTTTTTTAACGACAGTGAAATGTAAGTGTAACACTGTATCTGGATTGATAGAATGGATTTATGCCCGAAATGGGGAGCTAATTTTTAATGACTTTAAGTAATAATATTCGGGCATATTTATATGTGCAATAATTTGCAAGAATCTAATAAGATTGTACATGAATGATGATTACCGTACATATCATTGGTGTTAAATATGGCTGTTAATTAAAGTATATTTTCGTTTTATTGATTGTTAAATGAACAATAGGTATTACTTTCAGGCTTATTGGTATCTAAATTAGAATCATTAATTTTATCCATATGAATAGAAATATTACGTTTTTTATTACAAATCTGGCATTGATATTTTGAATAATTTAAATCCAACCGAGGTATTAAACCAAGGCGGCAGTTATTCAACATCTTTTGGTCTTCCGGGCCGGATGACCAAACTCTGAGATCATCTTGTGTTTGTAGAGTTGAATTTCTTTTTTTTTAAATTAATGCAAATTCTAGGAATATATATATTTCTTTATAAACAAACTGAAAAAAAACTGCAATTTAAATGTTTTGGTAAAAATATATTTACAATAAAAATGTAAAATCTTAATATTTTTGAGACATTTTTTATATTCAAATCAAATCTATATTGAAACAAGCACAGAATGATGTTTTCGTTTTATATGATCCTTTCATCGAAACATTCGCATTGCAAATTGTAATACGCTCTTAATTACTGAGTACTGTAATCTGCTTGCACTTCTAAAATCACAAGAAAATTAAATATGATGTTTTTGTATCACTGAGTAAACTTATTCTTCTAATACGTTTTGTTTTCAGAAACCAAAACTGTTTTGAGAATTTCAAAACTTTCTTAAAAATTTATGTAAATATTGAAAAAAACTTAATAAGGTCTTAAATTATTGCATAAACCGGGAGCAAGCCGACACAAATATTCTGGAATTTGATGATAAACTTCTTTTTCCTGAAAAAAAAAACTGATGGTTTATTTACATTTGATTATCTTATTTTTTTTGTACTAAAAAAAAATTCCAAAGTATGATGAGATTATTCAGTAGTTCAGTAGACAAAATTTATAGTATATAATACCATTAGTATTTAATAAACAATTTCTGTAGAATACAATAACTTATATATATATATATAAAACATATTTTGTTACTTGTGAAAGTAAATTTTTGCGTATCTTGCCATTAAAAGCACAATACAAACTTATGATTCATTTCTTACAAAGTTTTTTTCAATTAAATAAAATATATTTTCTGTATCTTTTAAACATTCAGTACAACCATTCCACCATTGAGTTTTCTACTTATAAACAGATGTAAATACCTTTAAAATATTAATTTTTGTCACAATTATTATTACCTTCTGGAAATATGAAAAAAATGTTCAATATACAGAAAATTTTTATTTAATTACGTATAAACCTGAAAAATTAAAGAAATCAGTTGAAAAAGATATGGATTATCTTAAAACATTAGAAATGAGAATTTTAAATTTCTAAAAAAATATTTAAAAAAATTTTAACCGATATTGTAATTAGCTTGTACAGGCCATATCCTAATATTAAAAAATTATTTAAAGTTCTAATTAAAAAAAAAAGGATTAGTACACCGTTATTGGTTCAAAATATTTTACTTCGAAGCCAATTAGATGTAGATCGATTCTAATTCTATCTTTTATCAAGTTTAGCTGATCAACAAACACTTTTACGTTGGTAACGTTGGGGTTAGTTTTAAAATATTATAATTTATTCTTTAGAATATGTTAATTGTATGAACTATTCTGATTATATTTAACAATTCATTTCTGCAATTGCTCTTTGATTAAAATTTTTTTGTACAAACAACAAAATTCAGAATAAAATGTTAAATATAGTATTAAATTATAAACTGAAACATAATTTTTTTGCTATTTTTTAATCCCTTATTTGATATTTTTCATAGGTGTGTTATTGAATTCACCAAGTGCTTATTCTCTATAGTTATTTATTTTTGGGGGACTGGTTCTTAAAGAATCTAGTAAAAAGATAGTATTAGCCTTTAGTCTCGGTCTTATCTTGTAACTCAATTAATTACAGTCCAATTCGTTCGAATTAAATATGTATAATAAGGTTTGAAAAAAATTTTGTGGGGCTGAAATCGAATCGTGGTTTTTTTTCATTGATGAGCAAAGGTAGGCATTGTATACCTAAGGCATGGTAACTGAGCCTTCAATCAGGATGTACGATCAAACTGTAATGAAATTTCTGGTAGAGACAATGAGTCTGATTGTAACGTAATCTGGCTGTAAATAGTTTCTCAGATAGCGATGTATGGAATGACCACTATCGTATTAGCTAGTGCCAGTAGCATTAATGAATATCATGCTCAGAAGATCTGCATTAATAACAGCATATGAGGCTTGTAAAATTTCAGCAGGGTAAAAAATACAACAATGAAAATATTTCGTTTTTACACACAAGAAACACATTTAACGTCCGGAACCAAAAAAAATATTTCAATGATCATTACCAGGAATGTTCCCTTGATGTATTAAATTATTTTAGTATTTGAACCCATAATACATTTGTATTTTATATATTTATATAAATTATTTTATATAAAACCAGCTTTCTTCTTAACATCGAAAAACATATGTATTTAGGTCTTCTTGGAAAAATATACTTTTAATTGCTCATAATTACTTTATTATAAAACACTTTTATAGTTTAGTTAAAATATTATTTAAAATTCAAATTTAATAATTACACATTTATTTCTCAAAAATTCATCATTAATATTTACAAGTATATTTTCTTTAGGAAAAAATTATACCATTATCAGTATATTAAAACTAGGTTTTTTGGAGTATATCACCTAATCTTCTGAATATTTATCTGTAATTTGTAAATAGAGAAAACCTAATTTAATCATACTTATATAATCGTTTGATTGATTGTAAGAGTACATGTAAATTAATTTCATTTACATTTACTGTGCCTAGAATTTTTTTTAATTTTTATATAAGTTTTAATGTATCTCAAATAAAAAATAACTATAATTAAGTTTATTTTTACGATCTAATATTAAAAATGTAATTATTTTATATATTTGTCGATAAATAAGTTTTATATTTCATCTTTTTTTTGCAATTTATAATCATTCCAGTTAAAATATAATCCAATCCACGTTAAGAGAGGAAAAAAGGCAAGCATCAAAACATTTTAGGAAGTTAACTTACAACAAAACAGTTTGAGTAACCTATACATGTTGACTGATGCGTGCCTCAACTTAGAAAAAATTTCACAATCTTTAAGAAAACAATTATATAAAAAAATTCCTTCCTCATGATGTCAACTGAATTAAATTTTTATGATATTATTTAATACCTAAAAATAAGAATAAATCAAAACTGAAGAAACTTAAAATAACGCAACGATAAATGGACAAATATAATTTTATTAAAGAAATACCTATTTGGAATTTTTTAGATATATCTATAGAAATCAAAATTATCTTCATATACAATCTTAAATAAGAAGTCATACGTCATTTACATGTTTTATAAAGTTGTTAAATTTTCGTAAATGAGGTTACGTAGGAAGAACCCCACTGACTTATGACATGACATGACATGAACATGACATTCAGGATTATGCAGTACTAGGTAGATATAAAATAAGTTTTTGACAACATAGCCTGAATCAACATTTACAAGATTAACAAGTAACAAGTATCACTTTCAGATCTAGTGAACCACAAATGTAACCGTAAGCCAGCGTTGAAATTTATTATAATAATATTTTGGTGGTTTTGTTGGCCTCTCCATCGCTCTAAGACTACTATGACAATAATCTGCCTAAACAAGGAAGAGAAATGCCCTTATCTAGATGTCATCTAGTGTAATACCGTCGTACACTCGTATTACACTTCATTAAACATGAGTAGAAATTAAAAAAAACAATACGTCGACAGGTTATTCTAAATTGATATTTAGAAAATGTTCTTTACATATAAATTGAGTTCTATAAGTTATATATAAGTATATATTATGTTGAGTTCGTTGTAAATGTTTATAAGGATCTCAAAAAAAGAAACCATTTAATCGTTAAGTTATTTGCTTATAAAAGATTGTGAATTATTGTTTTCTTAAAATTTTCTAAAACATCTACATTGTTACATAAAACTTATTTAATATTCGAATGCATTTTTCCAAAGAAGACATTTTATTAGGACTTTTGTGGTCAAAGATATCATCACATCTTCAACGTTCCTTTTCGAACATGGAACTCATCTCAAAAAATCGATAACTACGTACTTGCTGACTGCAGTGTAAAATAGAGTGCGTGTAATATTTTTCTCTTCATCTTTAGAGTAAAATTTCTATCCATAGGCAAATATCCTTGTTTGAAAAGGTTTCTTAATTAATCCTCTATAGCGAAATGATGATAAAAGTTTTACAGAACACATTCAGTATTATTTCTTGTTAACTTACTACGATAGGATACGATGGATAGTTCTAAATAGTAGATAAACATTCCAGCCCAAGCATCACAATTTATATATATATATATATAAAATCTTAAATTTATAATTGCAGGACTACTTCTGGTGATTCAATCAACAAATCCTTAATCCTATTGTACTCAATGGAAGTGGGATTAAACTACTTACGGACAACTTTCTCAAACATCCATATTTGAAAAGATTCAGTATTTTGAAAACTCATCACTTTGCTTGTTAATACCTTTCTTTATTGGTGTCAATATGGTGCACACCTTCTGCTTGTTTAAAAACAAACTAACGATTTTAAAGTTTTTATTTCAGTTTATTTAACCTCAGCTTCTAATAAGGTTCACTGGAAATATTTCTTGTATAAACGGAGTTATATAAAATTGAATAAAACAATAAAACTCATTGTAAAATTAATGAAGAGTAAGAAACTAAAAAAAAAAAAAAAAACATAGACTCTTTTTTGGTCCAATTAGAACTGTTCAGGATAAATATTCAAAAAAAATAATAATGATACAGAGTAAAAAGAAACTAAAAAAAAAAAAAAAATGTAGCTTTAGTTCAAACAAAATAACTGACTCATTTGTTGATGTTTTTATATGACTTTAGTCTTTATTTTCTGTGTGTTGATTTAACATGTATAGATTTCGTTTAACTTATAATTTATTGTTTTGTGATTTTTTTTATTTCTTATATTAATTTTTCTGAATCCAATTCATTTTATTTTAGTAGGTTTTAATAGCTAGTAATAACTTTAGTAGGAATTCGGAATATCCACAATTACTTTCACAGATAATACACCGATCATATTCAGTATATTTCTTAGATGTTTAACTTTACGTAACGGTAATTCTTCATCACGATTTGTTTTAAAGTATTGGGGATATGTTCAAACATAACTTGATTTTCAATATGCTGCTATATTACTACAATTGCTTTGGAATTTGCCTAAATTAAAATGATTTAGCAAGAAAATTATTAAAAATTAAGGTTTTCCTAATTAAAAATTAAAAATAATATTATTTTAATAGTTTTTAATCTGTAATGGGGGATATTGCAGTAACTTATTGTTTAGATCACTTCCAATTTATTAAAGATATCTAAAATATTTTTTCTCACTGGGCATCTCATTTAATTTGTTTTTCAAAACGCTTGTACTTGAGCTTTACTTTGCAAAAAGTTTTCGATATTAATACTTTCAATAATTATTGAATATTATTTCTAAATTTAAAAAATTAAAAATTATGTATTTACGGTTTTAATGAAATTATAAAACTTTATCGCTTTTGCAGTTAACTTGTTAAAATTAATCTGTAGTCATTATTACAGAATTTTCAGAATTAACATTTACTTGTCAGTACAATCGTTCCACAGCTTACTAGAAGTGAATAATATGTTCTAACATTGTTTATCTTAGTAAGTATAATGAGATAAACTTTTAAAACTTACATATAGATAGCTATATGTAATGTGCTTACTAACAAGTTTTCGAAATTAGACTAATATAAAATAAATTTGAAAAATTCTTTAAAATAAGTATACTTCCATGTCTTTTGTCTTCTTAAATTGAATGTACTGAATGAAAGAAAAACACAAATTATATTCTATAACAGAAAATTATTTCAAAAAAAAAACATGTAATATTTACCGGATAAAGAGCATCGGTTTGTACGATTTTTCCTTCTTTTAAACGGTCGGGTATAATTTCATCATCAGCAACAAATATATACCTTACTCCGTCATTCATAATATATCCTGGAATTAAACTAACAAACCTTTTAGTATTCACTTCAGTAATGTGCTGGATTAACAACAAAGAAATAAAATATACAGTGATTTAAGTGTTTTATTTAGTTAATTTAGTTAAGAACTAATTTTTACTTCCTCCTACAAGAATTGTAGAGAAATCGCGAAAAATTACGGTTTTCAGATTTCAAAGAAAATATCCATTTTGACCATCCCTGCATCCATTTTGACTAGTTTTGGCGTGACGGCTGTACATACGTATGTATCTTGCGTAACTCAAAAAAACGATTAGCCGTAGAGTGTTGAAATCTTGGATTTAGGACTTTTGTAACATCCAGTTGTGCACTTTTGATGGCAATCGACTTGACCAAAAATGTCCAAAAACGCTCAAAATCCAACAAATTTAAATAAACAATTTGAATCCAACAAATTTGGACATCAGATTTTTATTTTATTATTATTTCATTTTATTTCTATAACAATGTAGGCACACTGGTGTGTTTAACGGAATACCTAGTATGAAGTATGAAGTAGGTTTCAAATTTAATAAAATATGTTTATACTATTCTGACGATTCTATAATAATTATAATTCGTAGTTGTGTTGAATTTTTTAATCATACTTACGCAAATGTTTTCTGAGCTCTAAAACAATAATTTAAAAAAGTTGATAAACATATACCAGTTTCTCAAAGTTAATTTCATGCGATTTATAAAGATATTTTAATTATTTTGTACTTTTTAAAATTTTATTGATTTATTCATACATATTTTATAACCAGATGATAAAAAATCTGTTACTACTTTCAAATATTAATGCTAATTTTAATCGATAAGTAAAAAAGAATTTAAAGTAATTAATTTTATTTAAAAATAATAATTTTATTAATATTAAAATGTTTGTTACTTAAGAAAATTATTTAATAGTATTCTTTTGATAAACATTAAAATAAAAATGATTTTTTTCAACTAGAGCTACCACCGAAGCGGTTGTTCTAAACACAAACCTACAAGCGGTCGCCGTTAGAATGAAGCGTCCGCTTCAGATCACTGTCTGCGGCATATACTTGCCGAATTTTGATTGGAATAAGGATGACATAACAAGATTAATTTTTGAGCTTCCCCCACCTGTTTCACTGGTGGGTGACTTCAATGCTCATAATTCTCTTTGGGGATCGGATCGAATAGATCCCCACGGAAGAGAACTGGAAGGGTTCCTGATGAATTCAGAACTTATTATTTTAAACGATGGATCAGGAACCTTTTTCAATGCCAGAGATGGATCGACGTCCTGCATAGATCTTGCACTTATAAGCGGATCGATAGCACCGAGGTACAGCTTCCATGTCTTAGACGATCTGCATGGAAGCGATCATTTCCCGGTGCAAATTGTAACTGATGTTACAAGAACAATATATCCCATCCCTAAAAGATGGTTATTTGAAAAGGCAGACTGGACGAGCTTCACAGCTAGAACAATACTCCCTGAAACAACTGGAGTTATCGGAGACGATGTCGACGCCATAAAAAATGCAATAATTGAGTCGGCATCGAGATATATTCCAAAAACATCTGGGAAACTTACGAAGAAACCCGTTCCATGGTGGAACGATGAAATAAGTGAAGCTATTAAAAGAAAGAAAAGAGCGTATAACACCTTCAAGAAGCGTCCTAGCATAGAAAATCTTGTTGCCTTTAAAAAATACAGGGCGTATGCAAAACGTCTTATGATTGACTCGAAAAAACGATCCTGGCAGCAATACGTGTCATCCATCAACAGCACCACTACTGCATCAGATGTTTGGAGGAAAGTGAAGGCGATTTGTGGGCGTAAAAACTTTGCTCCCGTAACTAGCCTTCAAGATGAAGATGGAATTAAGGATACTCCAAACGAAATAGCAGAGCTATTGTCCAATCACATCGAGATGGCCAGCAAAACGGCCAACTACGAGAAAGGTTTTCGAACCATAAAAGAAGAACTCGAAGGTCTACTAAATTTTAGAACTGAGTATAATTACTCATGTAATGTACCATTTAAAATGGAAGAATTCGTGAAAGCGTTGGAAAAAGCAGGTAACACAGCTGCTGGTCCGGATGAAATCCATTATAATATGATCAGGCAGCTGAATACCACTGCAAAACGCAGATTATTAGAACTTTATAATCAAATATGGCGGGATGGAACGTACCCGCAGCAGTAGAAAAAAAGCTCATATTGTTCCAGTACCAAAGAAAAATAAAAATTTAACAGATCCCAATAGCTACCGTCCTATTTCTTTAACGTGTGCTATGGGAAAAATATTTGAAAAAATGATTAATAATCGACTCGTCTGGGTTTTGAAAAAAGAAAACCTGATATCACCGTATCAAGCAGGTTTTCGGCAATACCATTCTACCACTGATCAAATGATCAGATTAGAGGACGTTATATATAACAGCTTCATTACAAGGAAACATTGTGTCGGAGTCTTCTTTGATCTTCAGAAGGCTTTCAATATGATCTGGCGTCATGGTATAATGCTCCAGATACATGAATGGGGCATCCGTGGCAATCTGCCGATACTGCTCAGCAACTATATGAATGACCGTACCTTCCAAGTACGCGTCCACAATGAATATTCATGTGAAAGAATCTTGGAAAATGGCATACCGCAGGGTTCGCCGTTGAGCGGTACCTTGTTTACCATTGCCATTAATAAATTGATATTAGCCATTCCAGTAGAAATCAGCAAAAGCGTCTATGTTGATGATCTGGCAATTATGTATGCCAGCAACAAGACTGCTATGGTGAGGTACAAATTGCAACGAGCGGTCAATGCTCTAAATGAAGTTGCAAGGAATAATGGATTCCAATTCTCACCAGAAAAAACGTGCTGTGTACACTTTTGTAGGAAGAGAATTCCTCATCAAAGTCCTGCGTTGACAATTGATGATAATCCAATACAATATAAAGACAATGTAAGATATTTAGGACTAGTATTGGATAAATCCCTTACATGGGGGTTACATATACAGGACTTGAGTGATAGATGCAAAAGAGCCCTAAACATTATAAAATGTCTATTGAACTTAAATTGGGGCTCAGACAAAGAGACAGAAAATCGCATTTAAAAAAGTTAGACGTAGTTCATAATAGCGGAATAAGATATGCAACTGGTGCTTTCAGCACAAGTCCAGCGGCTAGTCTGATGTCTGAAGCCGGAATAATGCCACTACATTATAGAAGAGAGATCCTTTTACTAAGATACGCAGCAAATATATGGGCTTATCCTGCCCATATAAATAATAAACTTTTCAATAACCATCCTATGGCTGCATTATACGAACGTCGTGCTACCTATTCCAGACCAGCCGGAATTAGGTACCACGAATTAAGAAGTAAATACGAAATTGCCTTTCCAGATACATTGGCAATTTCTGCTAGAGAAATACCGCCATGGCTCTTGCCAGCGGTAAATACAAGTTTGGATCTCTCTCAAGGAGAAATAAAAACGAAACCAGCAGTGATCATCCAACAGGAATTTTTGGCAACCGTCAGTACTTACGAAGAACATATTAGAATTTATACTGACGGTTCTAAAACCGAACATGGTGTTGGATGCTCAATATATATTGAGCATCCAAAAGTGGGCTTCACCATTTACATATGTAAATGGTGAAGCCCACTTTTGGAAACTGCCAGATGTGGCCAGTGTCTACACGGCAGAACTCACTGCAATTCAGCAAGCTCATCGCTACACAGAACACTATTGCGAAGAGAGAGTTAATATGTTCCGATTCTTTAAGTGCACTTGTCGCAATTCGGAACAAGAACATTAAGGATGTCCTAATTGCAAACATCCTGTCCATTTTATACGTTCTAAAACAACGAGGACAGCGATGCGTATTTGTATAGACTCCGGGGCATGCTGGTATTACAGGTAATGAAATCGCAGACGAAGCTGACGATCGCAGACAGTCTACGATGATTCTGATGCATTTCCTGTAAGAGTGGCAGATGTTAAAAACCGTCTAACAAATATAGTAAAAAACAAGTGGAATGCTGAATGGAGGAGTTTAAATACAAAATTAAACTCAGTTAAAACAAGTAGCGGTGACCAGACTTAGAATCGGTCACACGCGATTAACAAATTTATGTATGTTAACCGGCGAAGTGAGACCAATGTGCGGTGTTTGTAATAAAACTGACAATCAAGCATCTAATAGAAGAGTGTACCATATATGAGGACCTCAGAAAGAGGTTCCATCTTAGAAATAATATTAGTGCTGATCTGGATAATGGAAATGAAGAAAATATAGTTGCATTATTACACGCCAGTGGACTTCTTAAAAGTCTATAAAATGAAAGTTTAAAGCTGTGATAAAAGAATCTCTAAGCGGTAGTCTTATATATATATATATATATATATATATAGAAATAGTATTGATAAGTTGAAATTTTAATTTCATGGTCTTTTGAGAACCTTATCTCAAATTTTAATATTGGGGCCCTTTACACCCCGTAAGTGTTTGTGATTGTCTTTGTCTTTTATGTCTTAATGTTTATTGTGAAGTTTGTGTTTTTAAATAAAATGTAAGGGCCCTTTACACCCTTACGTATGACGATCCTGATGGAGATAATAATTTCTTTTAAAGAATGTGACGAGGGCTTGACCCTAATGCTTGACCTTAATGCTTGACCTTAATTTTGACGAGAATGTGACCTTAGCAGTCGATGCCCGTAAAAATTTAGAAAAAAAAAATGATTTTAATATTTTTTTAATGAGAAGAATTTTCACACAAACATAAATTATATTTTGAAATTTTAAGAAATTAATAATAAATAAGTTTCCAACTTACGGAATTATCAAAGTAATTTTTTTCATCGTTCACACCGAGCATAAAACAACCTTTGTTATTTACCAATAATATAAAACAGTATAATACATATATCAAAAATTTTAATGGAGAAGTAATCATTTTTTTTAAATATGTATTTTCAATTACTTTATTCCACGCTTCCTTCGTAGTTTTTTATGTACTAAACGTTTTTATATAAGTAACGAAACATATTTCTATTTTCTGTGTGATACTGAAAAACTATTATTAGTGAACCGATAAGAACATATTTTTTTTTTAATGATATATAATTGCTCATTAAAGTTCTAAATATGTATATATATGTAGATTTATTACATTTAATACAAAGTTAATGCAATATTACAAAGGGTCTTAAATAATTTTATGTTAATAGCGATATCCAACATATTTCTTACCTTTTAATTTATTTCAGTGAAATTTAATTCACCATTAATGATTATAAATAAAATTTTGAATCTCGAGGTTTAAATGAATAAAAAACTAAATTATTTTTTTATTATTTCTCATTATTTTTTATAGTAAAATTTTATTTTATTCTCTAGCCAATTGCAATTTAAATTACTTTCTTAAAATATACTTACAATTATTTTAAGAAAATGTATAAACTAAAAATTTTATATTCTAATGTTGAAGTTTGAATTCTAATCTGTATATTAGTAATTTTATATATTTCCTTTTTTAACATAATTAAATTAAATAATCTCAAATAAATATTTTCGTAAATGTGCACGAGATTTTTGTATTTTAATTGTAACGTTTTTTTCTTTGATATTTCTTCATATTTTCTTTATAATTTTTAGGTAAAAATAGAAAATTTGCTGACTCTCCGATGAGGTTTATCAAAATTAAAATTAAATTAACTCATTAACGGCCGAACATAAAGTTATGCAATATTTTTCTAAATAAACCTATTATTTAATTTATTATTAAACATATAAAACAGAAATATTTTCACACCAAGAAAATAATTAATTATTCCTCAGGAATAAAATGGTTTGTTTACGCACCTTTGGCAAAGAGCAAGAAAAAATGTCATTTTCTGAAAAATATAATAAGGCAAATGAAAAATTTATTGAACTAAAAGTAGTACAGTACAAATTACTTTTTAATTTTGCTTTTTTATTTAAAAAAATTTTTCAGTTTCTCCGAATGAAATTCTTGAAAAGATTTTGAATGTAGGTGCACTTTACATTTCAAACACAAAAATATTGTATGGTTTTTCTTCGTTTAGCTGTTTTCACATGCTCTGAAATAACGTGCGCGCTATTTATAACGAAAATCCTCTGGCAAACTGTTTTTTTTTTGACGGACGACCTCTGGTTGTCATTGGTGGTGAAGGAAAATTAGCTATAATATTATTTTTCTTCATTTTCAGCAATGCTTCGTGAAATTTTTATTTCTTCATTTTTATCAGTGATAATAAAAGAGAAATCAATTTGACTAATTATACTGTTACTTGCAAGTCTGTATATTTTCAATGATTTTACTAAGATAGAATCGGTAACATTTATAAACAATGGCCACCACCATTTTTTCCGATGCACGCGGATTCAATAATTTTCAATACCATTGTCATAGGAATCAATGCCACTCATACTTTTATTATATTCTGCTATCATTAATGGATTAGTAATCACGGTGTTTTTCTTTCTTTTCGGCTGTATCTTTTCGTATTTGATAATGGATATTTGCCATTGTGGTTACTGGGAGCTGTCACCACTAATTTATACCTGGTCGACTGGTCGAAGGAGTCATGTTTTTGGCTTTTCCAGATGTTTCCTCTTATCATTATGCACAACATTGATTGGTGATTTAATCATCGCGGGTTTTGATGCTATTTTTCGTTGACAAGATTTCATCCTTATGTCAACGATGTCCATCTGGGGATGAGTCTCACGTGTTTTAATGGTTCCTTTCACACATTGGATTCAAAAATAGTGTCAATGATTTTCTCAATTATAGTAGCAAGACTTGAAGCAACTGCTCGTAAGCAACTGCTCCATTTTAAATTTACATGACGAAGGGGCAAAAGCTGCTTATGCATAACTGGTTGTTGGTCGAGGCGTTCTATTACTAACAATTTTCCTCGCATCAGGATAGCATACCTTTTGCAGCGTTTTAACTTCCTGTATGGACGTTTCCAATTTGTAAACGGGGCAGTTTCTTGATCGGCAATTGTGGTGGCGTTTGCAGTTAATTGCAAACTGGAGGATCCTTACACGGATTGCCTTCATGCGTTTCCATTCCACAGATGCAGATGTCTTGCCTTTCACACCTGACCTCAGTGTGTTCGAAACGTTGGCACTTAAAAAATTGCATAGGTTGCGTAATGAAAGCGCGTACGTCCAGATGATGTATGCCAGCCAGTACTTTCTCAGGCAGATTGGGCCTATTGAAGGTCAACACATGCGTCGCTGTAGGAATAACTTCACCACTTCCCCTCATGGTATGCTGTGGCTTTGGGTCACTCTTTGACTGGACATTTTCTCTACTATTTCTTCTTCCGTACAATTAAGAAGGTCACGGCAAACAACGACTACGTTTGATGAGTTCAGCGTACTGTGTGGTTGAACAGACACAGGAAACTCACAAATATTTTTAAAGCTTGAACCTTTACGTTTTGACTACCGTTTACAGTTTTGATGTACAAACCTTTAAACGACTTGCAAATATCTGTAACAAGACCACCAGCACAATTTGTGATTTCTCGTGCGATTAAGAATTGACTGTCTTTCTGGAAGTTTCCATTCTCTCTCGTGATAACCAAATATCTCGGTTTGGGCGCATTAATGCTAAATAAAGCTTTCCGCAAATTTTTTCTGATTCTTTCACTATCTTTTCTAATTCTGTCAGACTCTTTGCTACATTTCCGCTTCGTTTCTGGCGAATCGGCTCTTTCTAAACGAGGTCGTTTACGTACACGCTCTGCCACATTTTGTTGTTCAAGTTTTTGAATTGTGTTTTATCCCATCTGTATCAAGGCTAGCCGCCGAAGTACACTCCCACTCCACTGCTGCCACTCGGCTGCTTATACACCTGGGGGGACCGATCCGGTACTCCGGTGAAACCAGCATTTGCAGAGAGCGGAATCGTAATCTCTGCACTGACTCCAGGCCAAAGACTCTGCACTATCTCACCGAATCTTTCAGGGCTTCTGTGTACCGACATACATGGGCACCTTCGTTACATGCTTGCCATCGCAGGGAGCATGAGGACAACGGAAGGATCTCCGTTACACCTGTAATAACATCAACCAATCAATGTGGTGTAAGTCCATTTCCGGATCATTTTGAATGAACATGATCTGCAAATAGCCGAAATAATCCAATTCGAACTAATGACCTGAAGGTGGAAGACAGGTCAAATAAAAAGATCACATTTCTGAGGCAAATACTCTAAGCTCCGTTAGTCAGTCGTATGTAATGTACGTATGTACAGCTGTTGCTGCACTGTACGTGGAATGTAGGTGGTGTGTTCCGGACGTGGGGATTATATACCTCAGAGCATTATCATTATTATTATCCCTTAAATATATTTAAAAATGTGATTATTGGGTTTGCATATTTTCTTACATTTATATTGATCGTAAATATCAATAGTCTGTTTCCTATGACCTGCAGAATATTTCTCAGTTTTTGAAATATATTATATGTATATGTATATATATATATCTTGGGAAAAGTTAACTATTTTAAAAAGAAAATGAAAGTTAATTTTAATTAAAAGTTTTAATGGAGATTTCATTAGTAAATGATTTTATATTGTACGGGAAATTTTCAATTAAGAAAAGCAATCAATTAAAAATAAATCCTTATAATCAGTAAATGCTTTCGTTTGGTGATTTACACTTATTGAAATAATATTTATATTTTATTGAATTAATTATTATATGTGACTAATTTGTCACATATTTTTTTAATCATTCCTGTAAAAATATTGTAATAATAAAATAATGATATTTTAATATTATTAAAAACAAGATGATATTAATTAAATTAATGAGTTTAGTTTTTTTTATATATTAATATTATTTTGCGAACTGGATGGATACCTGTGATTAAACACAGGCCAGAACAGTATAAAACAAACAATAACATTTTTTATTATAATCGTCAAGAGAAATATCGAAATCGTAGTACTGAATTTTATTAAATTTATAAAATATATAAGTAAATAGTGTATTGAATGCATTTATCCGATCCGGGAATTTTCTAAATTTCCTACTTCTCTTTTGTTTGTAGGTAAAAAAAATTAAAAACGGACTTGCATTTTTGGAATGGAATAATTTTTTATAGCGGTTTTTGGAGAATTTCATTACGTTTATTTGTGTACGATGAAAATGGCAAGGCTATATTCACAAAGTGATTAATTATTTAATTCATTCGCAATGCAGAAACTATCCGATATTACTCAATCATCTCTATGTTTAATTTTGTTTATTTCGTTGCTTGGTTTATTTTTACCAAATAAGTTTAGAGAAGTTACACGAGCTTCCCTTCGGGTTACTCTTTAAACTAGTCAGCATTTCATTTTAGAATCGAAATTTATAATTAGCTATTTCATAATTTACTTGCTCGCGTAGCTTTTGCATTAGTTTAAAAGTTTAGTGTTATATTGTTGATTATTCCACTTTTTTATAAATTATTTTTCTTTTCGATTTGAGTTAGAAGGTGAAAATTTAACCAAGGTTTTTGTGACAGTTTTTTCCGATTTTTTTTTCATTTTTGGTGAGTTTTGAATTATCCTTATCAAAAGTTTTTAAGAATGCATCGAAAACCGTATTTACATCTTCATAAATATACAAACACGTCCAAATGGTATTGCTTAATTAGTATATAAACTTAGGTAATTTTTGAAAAATCTAATTGACTGATTGTAGTTTTTTTTTTAGGGCGAAAAATGATTGGTCGTTATCATCGCCCGGAAAATAAATAAAAGTAATTAAAACTTAAAACTACTATCACAGGTCCAGAATGGGTGTAAAAGGCCCATTCTCGGATAACAAAAACACTAACATGTAACTTAAAACTATGTTAAAAACTATCATATTAAAAATAAATAAAACTTAAAACTAAAAAAAGAGATAAAACTTACAACTAATATCACAAAAATCTTACAACTAATATCACAGATGAATTTAAAAAACATAAAATAAAAAAACAACAAAATATGAATATATATATATATATAGAAAAAATTCCGATAGGGAGTGTAAAAGGCTCGCTACTCGGATAACAAAAACAATACATAGGACTAGGGTAATTAAATTTTTTGTATTAACCCTATACTACGCAAAAACAGAAACATCCGGTTTAATACCTCATTATCATTACACAAGATACCACGGATGTTTCTGGGTAGTTTAAATTTACGACGCAATGCCGCATAACATATGCAGTCCACGAGTATGTGGCGCACAGTCACGCGGGAATTGCATCGTGCACATAGAGGTGGTTGTCCTCTTGTAAACAGGTACTCGTGTGTGACCCTCGTGTGTCCTATCCGCAATCGACAGAGAACTACTTCCTCACGCCGGGGTTTTCTGTATGAGGAGTCCCATGGTAACACAGAATCTTTAATCTGACGGAGTTTATTATCAATGGTAGCCGTACAATCACCTTGTCACCTTGCTCTTAATAATTGTTTTACATAGTTAATGAAATCAGAAGTAGCAACTCGGGTGGTGAAAGGAGGCTGGTTACATGCTTCTTTGGCAGCGGAATCTGCATCTTCATTACCTGGAATCCCTACGTGGCTAGGGACCCAGCAAAAACTTAATTCTGTGTTGCGATTATTCAACTCAGCGATTGCGTTGTAAATTTCAATGACGATAGGATGTTTGGAATAAAAGTATTTTAAGGCTTGGAGAGCACTACACGAGTCACTGCAAATAAGAATTTTTCTATATTTAGGGTTAATGATGTTTAGAGCCTTATTTATAGCGTATAATTCAGCGGTAAACACACTCGTAATGCCGGGTAGACCAAACATATAAGTTCTTTCATTGACAACAAATGCACACCCAACAGTATCGTTTTGTTTAGATCCATCAGTGTATACAACCGTGTCTGGTTTCATCTTGGAGAGAACACACTGAAACATTTGCTGAAAGACAATAGATGGTGTTGATTGTTTATTATATGTAGTCAGGTCAAAATTAAAATTTATAAGGTTTATTCTCCATGGAGGATATGAGCAAGGATACATAGGAAAGAATGACGGTGTGTCAACATTTATATGCTGCAGCAGACGCCAGGTACGGATACCTACAGATGCAGTACGATGTGGATGGTCCTCATACTTTCCTAGATTAGGATTTCTAAAGACCGAGTCAAGAGCTGGGTGATTCGGCTGTCCTCTGAGACGAGCAAAATAAGATTATAAAAGCTGGTCTCGTCTATCCCAAAGTGATGGTTCACCACAGTCTACAAGAAAGCTTGCGACAGGACTTGATCTAAACGCGCCTGTGGCAAGCCGAAGGAAAGCATGATGTACACTATCCAGCATTTTAAGCACGAATTGACGAGCTGAAGAGTAGGCGACACAACCATAATCTAAACGGGAGCGAACAAAGGAATAGTAAAAACGTATCATACATGACCTATCGGCTCCCCAGTTGGTGTTAGTAAGGACTCGCATCATATCTAGTAGTTTGGAACATTTTGTTTTCAATTCTTTTAAATGTTTGACCCAAGTAAGACGGCTATCAAAAAATAAACCTAAAAACTTGACGTAAGTAGAGATAGTAATAGTCTCTCCGTTCAGAAACATTTGTGGAATAGAAGGGTTTCGTAGCCGAGAAAAAACTACATATTTTGTTTTTTCGGATGAAAATGTGAAACCAGTAATCCTGGACCAAGCTTCAAGGTGATATATAGTGTTCTGCAGTAGTCTCTCTGCTGTAGGTGCTGAACGGCTTGCAATGTAGATAGCAAAGTCGTCAGCAAATAGAGAACATAAGACAGGAGCCTGCACACATTTGGTAATACGTTTATGGCTACAGAAAATAAGGTGGCACTTAATACACTACCTTGGGGCACTCCATTCTCCAAGATGACACTATCTGAGAGCGAATCATCCACACGAACACGAGCCGTTCGATGATTTAAGAATCCCCGGATAAAAGCAAGCATATTGCCCTTGATTCCCCATTCTTTTAGAGTGTTAAGAATATCACGTCGCCAGGCTGTGTCATACGCCTTTTTTATATCGAAGAAGATAGTGACGAGGTGCTGCCCATTTAGGAAAGCGTTTTGTATGGCTGTTTCTAGTGACACTAAATGGTCAATAGAAGATCGTCCTTGTCGAAAACCACACTGTTCTGGAGATAGAAAACTATGTTTCTCCAAGTACCATGTAAGTCTGCGGTTTACCATTGTCTCCATTATTTTACACAAAACGCTTGTTAATGAAATAGGGCGGTAGCTTGAGGGGTTCGTTTGGTCTTTACCAGGTTTTAGTACTGGTATAATAAATGCTTCTGACCAGCCGGGTGGGAAGACTTGTTCGGAGAATAAACCGTTGAAAATATTCAAAAGTTGTTGTAGTGCCGAGTTAGGAAGGTGTGAAAGCATGGAAAGGCGAATGTTGTCCGGTCCTGGGGAAGTGTCCCGTGAGTTTTTAAGTGCATGTAACAATTCTTTAAATACGAATGGAGTGTTTAATTCACCAACCGAATCACCAATGTTTAACGATAATACTTCTATTTGTATCTTGTAACGTTGAAAATCGTTATTATATGATGAGGTGAGAGACACCGAGCGGAAAGATTTTGCTAGACTATTTGCCACTTCCGAGGATGATGAAAGGAGTTCTCCTTCATCAATAAGACCGAAAATAGAATGTTTCGGTGATCCGAAAATTGCACGAATTTTCTTCCATACAGTAGACGTGGGAGTAGTGCGTGAGATAGTGCTCACGTATTACGTCTATGAATTCCTCTTAGCGTCCAAGAATACTTGACGGCACACAGCTCTAGCCCTGCGGTATAAATTTAGATGTTCTGTTGTAGACCTACGATTAAATTTTCGTAGTGCCTGCCGTCGATTCCTAATAGCATATTTGCAATCATCGTTCCACCATGGATCGAAAGGACGTCTAGGATTACCCGATGTTTGTGGGATATATCTGTTGGCATTCTCAAGTATCATGGACGTAAAAGAAGAATATTGGTCGAGGATGTTCGCTCCATCGTCATACTGAGATTGGAATGCTTTATGGTATCCGTTCCAATCTGCCTTTTCAACAATCCATATCCGTGGCCTTCTTTTAATCTCGCAGTCTACACCGAAACCAATAATAATTGGTCTATGATCACTGCCGTGAGAGTCATCACAAACAGACCAATTAAAATGAGGGAGCACATTCGGTGAGCATATGGAGAGATCAAGGTTAGATACAGTACCAGTTGATAAGGACATAAATGTGTGTGATCCATTATTCAGTAGGCAAAGTTCAAAGTCTTGTCTCAATCTGTTCATCATATTTCCTCGAGTGGAGCAGAAGGTTGAGCCCCAGGAAATATGATGGGCATTGAAGTCTCCTACTATTAACGATGGAGATGGTATTTGCGTAAGGAGAGTTGAGACATCTAAAGCACTGAACTCAGTGTTCGGTGAGAGATACAGATTGCAGATATGCAATTTGAAGGGAATAGAGACCTTTACTGCAATAGCAGGAATGACAGTGGTTAGTTGAATTCTTGTAGCTGACACCCCATTCTTCATGAAAATCGCTACTCCACCACTCTCCCTACTGTGTACTAGGCAGTCGTATCTCTCACAGAAGTATCCTCTGAGTGTAATTGGGTCATGTTGTAGAAGGTGAGTTTCTTGGAAACACATGATTAGTGGATCATGTGCGTGCCCTAGTATTCTAATATCTTCAATGCGGGACCGAATACCTCTAACATTCCACTGAATAATGTTCATAAGTGTAAAAAAATAAATAAAAAAATTAAATTTCGGAAATTATATAAAAATTAGTTGTACGTGATTCGGTTTTTAGTTTTTGTATTTTTTATTTTAAAGAACTCCGATGCCCTAGGGTCGGGTGGTTCTTCAACCATATCCTCCAGTAAATGAGGTGATGGTGGAGGAGATTTATTTGAATGGGATGCTGCAGTTAACATCCCAGAGGTGGTGGTTATGTGGGTTCCCTTTACGGGGAGCTTATTAGGTGGCTTACTGCCAGCTGTGATAGTCGCTACTCGTGCCGGTACGACTTTGGGAGCAGGAACTTTCGTGTGTATCACACTGTTGGACTCACTAACTGCGACGAAAGACGTTTTATTCATCTTTGTCAGCTCTGAGATAGTGGCTGTAAGTGAAGCTACTTGATCAGAAAGCATCTTAACAAGTTTTTTAAGTTCATTGCAGGATCCGCACTGCTGATTATTAACGTTTGTAAGAGTTTATTTCGATGTAGCGGTAGCAAAAGATACATCTGGTTTAACCAGGTTCCTTGAATTATTTAACTTTTTGTATTTTCTTCGTGCGGCCGGGAAAGATAGCTTTTGCTCCGTACAGATTTTGAGAATTGCCTTTTCTTCTTTAAAGATTGGGCAATTTCGGGAGCGGGCTGTATGTGGACCACTGCAGTTTGCGCATTTTTCACTTTCTTCGCAGTTAGTGTCATTGTGACCTTCTTTAGCACATCGAGCACAGATCTCAGTTTTCGTACAAGATGTTGTAGTGTGACCAAAACCTTGGCATCTGAAACATCGCCGTGGGTTGGGTATGAATGGTCGTACCCGAACCGAGAGGTAACCCACTTTAATCTTTTCTGGTGGAACAGGGAGATAGAAAGTTAGTATAAGAGACAGTGTCGGTTCTTCTGTTCCGTTCTGCCGTTTCATAATACGTTTCACTTGGTGAACAACATCTTGGTGGCAAAGCTCGTCAACTATTTCAGTGATATCTATATCCTAAAGGTCTCGACAAAAAATTACACCCCGGCTCGTATTTAAAGTTTTGTTGCTTTCTGCACTTATATTTATACCACCCATATTACGGAGACGTAAGATAGATCGACTCTGTTCGTCGTTGAATGTTTCGCGTAATTTCCTGATGTTCTTCGGGGAGCCACTTGCACCTGTTACAGTTTTGTTTATTAGGAAAGGTGAAACCTTTTGGAGGGAGCCACCTTCCTGACTATTTCGGAGAACAACGAATTGAATATTTTTAGAGTTTAAGTCTAAAGATTTGCAGTTCTCTTCTATAGGACTTTTATCCTCGTCAGACAAAGCTGATCGAGGTCTCTTCACAAGACTTAATTTGGTGGTTTTTTCAGATGGACCACCAACCATCTTGGAATTTGATATAGGAACAGAAATTTTGGTCCCACGAGTACCGGCGAAAAATGGACCACTCCAGCAGAGCGCACGCGTACTGGAGCTAGAGCTAAGTACAACTGGGTTCGCCCTGGTGCCCAGAGGACATCGTTCGAGACTCACTACGTAGAGCCATTCACCCATCGGCACGATTTGTTCCCACCTTGGGTGACGGTTGCGTTTCGTAAGATGTCGCAACACCACCGAGTGTTAATGTAAGAAATATCAGTGTAGGATGTTGTGTAATTGTGTAAGTGTGTATGTTGTAATTTATGTAGTGTTCTTGATGTAGTATATGTGTATGATGTAAAGTGTTCTGCAGCTCACTGTATACTGGGAAGAAAAGTTGCAGAGGCTAGGCCCGTGGGGACGCCAACCCGCAAAGTCTTAAAGAATAAGACTCCCCGTCGGGGGACTGATTGTAGTGGAGGAGAAGCATGTGTCAGGGAGTAGTTTAGTATAGTTTAATGAAACCATCGTGTCGTCAGCAATTTAAAAATTTTGAACAATTGACAGAAAAGCATTGTTCTCTCTAAGTGACTGGAACGAATAAATAGATGATCCAGACACGAGATAGAGTTTCCACACATACTCGTACTCTTACGTAACAGGTGAGACCGAAGCTAGACATTACAAATCTGTATTCGTCCACCAAAGAATTTGATTTTAAAATATTAATATTTATGTCTCCTGTCATTAAGAGATTAGGGGCGCTAATAAGATCTAAATATTTTTTTCCTTTATTAATAAAGTAGTTGCTAGCTATCTGTGGAATATGTATAAAGCGATAAGACAAAATTCGGTATTTGCTACTTTAAAATTAACCTTTATACCGTCAGCGGAGACAAAGATCAGTTTGTGAAATCGTATATCAATATTATCTTTAATATAAACAGCTATTCCACCCGATCTATAGTCGTCGTTACAATACGAGTTGCAAGTGTAATTATCAATCGGATAGCAGTTTATTTCTTCGCTATAAATCCATGTCTCTGTTAAAACTATACAAGCCGGTAAATTCAAAATATAAACATAAAAAAATTCGGACATTCAAAGGCACTATCAAATGTTATATTATTTATGTTACACTATTGTTTTTTTTACATTATTATTGTATTACTTGAGGATTATCATTGTGTGTAACAGCCCACCAGGCTATTACATATGAAACTACAAATTTCAAGCTTTCTAGAAAGCTAATTTTGTTTACAATAAGGAGAAAAATGAAATAATAATGAATGGGATTTTATTTGATTGCTTTCTTCTGCCTCCTTTCCTGTCAATATACATATTGATCAATGTGTTATTTTCACCGATATTTCTTCAATTTCCAACTAACAATTATAAATATCAGATTTTTTTGTAATCAAAAAACTATATATTTTGTTGAGATATATATATGATCTACAAAGAAAATAATTTGAACTGAAAATTAATACTTATATTATTTGGCTTAGCTATTAAAACAACTCAGATTTCTTTTGCTATTTTTTTTATTTAAAATGAAATAATAACAAAATGATGTAACATCATTTAAGATAATAATTTATAACGTGTTATCATTTCACTATTAGTACGTTTTTCAAAAACAGAGAAAATGTATTTACAGTATTAAAATTTAAAGAATAACAGATTTTTCATTTTTTACTACAGATAATAATTACTTACTTTGTTTAAATTCAGTACCCTAGCAGTATCTTCTACAACCGAATTATTGCTAAAACAAATTTTTGTTTGGTTAGTTTATAAAAATCAAATTATTGAAATTTTACACATGTTGTCGGCAAATGTTATATTTTATTTTAATTTTAAAATGCATTCGTATCTTTTTTAACTGGCTAATTTATTATTTAAGATACTAGTCTAATTCATTGTTCTTCAGTAGTATGGTAATCTGTAGCAAAAACAAAAACTCAAATACAACCACAAAGGTTTAAACAAAAAAATAAATTGTAAAAATAAAATGGTAAAATAGCATTTTATTTATAAAATTTTATTAAAAATATTTTTTAACATAAAACATAAATATCTATCGTATAAATAATGTAAATAGTTTTGGAGAATATTTTGCGAACTGTTAATGAAAGCTACAAAAAGACAATTAAAGTTCACCCAAATATACATAAACGATGAACTACAGTTGTGGCAAAGTAATACTTAAAAGAGAAAACGTAGTATTTGAGATTGCAGAAGAAGATTTTAGTTTTGGACTCCATGACTGCTCTCATTAAAAGAAGATTACCGTTTCTAATTTTGTTTTGTTTTTGTCTTTTTACTAAATCTCGTACAGTGAAATGATTTTTTTTTGGAAAATTTTTTTTTGTCCATATGTTAACGTAGTAGATGAGTCGCACTCCTTGTATTGTCATAAATTATTCCAAAAAAATATATAACAGTTTTACTCAACTTGGAAAAAAAAATCGTTTCAAAATCTTCAGTAAAACGTTATAAAACTTCTTCACAGAATGATTTGAACTTATAATTTAATGTATTTTAAAACAAACACCTACATAGCTAAAAGTAAACCGGTTGAGCAAAATGGAAAATTATTCCTTTTGCCAGGAGAGGAAGGGGAAATCAAATTTTAACATCATTTTATCGCACACGCGATAAATTGATATTTCCTTAGAAACATAAAGTGGAAAGAACTAAAATTTAAAATTTTTTGGTAAAAATATATTTAAAATAACATTGTAAAATATTAATATTTTTGACACATTTTAATTATTTATTATTAAATCTCTATTGAAACAAGCACAGTATGATGTTTTCATATGCTGATATCAGTTCACAAATCCCAAGTAAGCAAATTAGAAATGATATTTTTGTGTCGGTGAATACACTTATTCATCCAATATATTTTGCTTGCAGAAACAAAATGTTTTTAATGAATTAGAAAATTTTAGTATAAATATTCGTAAATACAGAAAACATTTAACCAAGACTACGAAAAACACAAAGCAGGAACTATCCGACACAAATTAAATCTTCGATGGTAACCTTTCATCTGAAAAAAAAAACCAAAAACAGATAGTTTATTAACACTTATTTATCCTGCTTTTCTTTGTTGTTTTCAAAAAAAAAATACCAAAATATGAACAAATTATTCGGATAGCCAAACACACAATATTTATACTGTACAGTACCATTGGTAATTTACATAAATTTTCATATATAATGTTACAGATTTCGATATTCTTGAAAGTATTTTTTTTGGAAATCTTGCAATTTAAAGGACAATGGTAATACATTGTAATAATGTATTACAATGGTAATACATTTAATAAAAATTCTTTTCAGTTAAATTATATAAAGTTTTTGTATCTTCAAACATCCCATACAATCATATACAATTGAGTTCTGTATATATTGTCGCCGAAGGGCATCGACGGCACGTGGCATTTACTAACATTATGGTAGCCCTGAAAAGACCGTTTTTGTCGTCGATTGGCTTCCACAGTTCGTTGTAATTACTAACCTTATGGTAGCCTTGAGAAGGGCTGTTGTCGACTGGCTTCGACGGCTCGTAATTCATAACCATGTGGTAGCCCTGAAAAGGACCGTTTTTTGCGTTAGCTCTGAGAAGAGCTGTTGGGTCCGGAAGCTGGTCTCTGGCGAAGTCCGGGAGTTGCGTCTCATCTATTGAAGACCGGGCTTTCCCTCAATGGCAGTTGGAACCCCACCACAGCGTGGTAGTGCTGACCTCCAGAGCCCCGCAGTTTCGGGTCAGCGTCGGTCGTCCTTCGCCGGCACGGCCCAGACGGTTCTCCCCGAGCGATCTCAAACTGGGTCGGCTACTCCTACTGAGTCGGCCGACCAGAGAGATTGAAACCCGACGAGCTGGAGCGGGAAGGTAGCGTCCGTGTCCAGCGGCTCCGTCGGTGGGCTAGCCAGGCTTGTTGCTCCGCTGGGGTTGTTGGCATGCGCCGAGAGGTCCCACGGTGAGCCGACCAGGGAACTTCTTCTGTCTTCTTCTTGGTCTTCCTCAGGTGGTGGTCGACAATGAATTGAAAATTCACTCTCGTGAACGCTATTTTATTGGAGCCTGGAGTGGTGGGGCTGCAGCGCCGCTATGGTGGGAGAACTGCGTGGTCATCTGCGTGGTGGTAGTGATGCTTGTATCAGCGCGTCGTATACTGTGCACCAGCTCACATCTAAGCTGCTATACCGTGTTCGTCCGCCGATATTAAATTAGGCCCATATGTGGTAACAACTCCCCCGTCTAGGTGGACGCATATTCCTTATGCGCCCACCTAGATTTGATGGATCTTGCTGTAATTGAGTTGTCAGGCCGTTGTGTGAAGGTTTCAGCCTGGAGAAGTGTATCTTTAGCAGAGTGCCTTTCCAGTCAATTTCATAAACTTGCCCTGTTTGTTGAAGAACAATCTACGGGCCTTCCCATTGAGCCTCGAATCCTGCATATCGACCATCGTGAGCAGGGCCAGCGTGCTGTCTGACGAACACTTGGTCGTTCACCTGGAATATCGGTTGCACTTCTCTGTTGTTGTCGGTCAACGTTTATTTTTCTCAGTAGTCCTTCTGGTGTGCTGCTGCCTTCCTCTCTCTTTCATTAATGGGTTGAGGCGGTTCCTCTGCTTTTGGGTGATGCCAATTCTCGGGCTCTTTAACTGTCTCCAAATGAGCAGTTCACTTGGTGGCGTGCCGGCCACGGTGTTAGCCCGATTTCTTAATGCGAACAGCACTCGTGGAACACTGTTATACCATGTTAGTGTTGGACATCCTGCTCAAGGGCTATTCTCACTGTTTTCTTCATCTCCTCATTACGACGCTCCGTGGGATTTGCCTGTGGATAGTATAAGGGTGTAGTCCGGTGTACAGTGTGTCGCTGGTGGCATAATTTCTTCAACTTCCGGGTGCTGAGCGCAGTCCCGTTTTCTGTCAGGATGGCCGCAGGATAGCCCCAGCGGCAAAGCTCTTCCACCTCCGAACAGCTGAAGATGGTGTCCGTGTCAGCTCGAGAAACGGGCCTACCCTCTACCCAGCGGGAAAACAAATCAGACGCCACTACTAGGAACCTGTTACCTCGTTCTTCACTATTACGTCAACCGTCACATGCTTCCAACAAGCTGTAGGCCTCCGGGGTCGCTGATTGTCTGGTGGAGGGTTTGGCTCTCGTTTGTAGCGGGCGCATGGGTGGAACTACATCAGCATGGTGTGAAGGACTTTGGCATGTATTGCCGAAGTCTTTCGTAAGGCCCTTCCAGTCGTAGTATTGGCAGATAGTCCGCCAGGTCTCTACTGCTCCATAATGACCGGCTTCTGAAGCGTGGTGGTAATCTCGTATGACAGCCGAGCTATTGTCAGGTGAGACGTACTTTCCCACTGCTCAGGGTCCTGCTCTAGTGCTGCGTCCTGCTGTCCATACGATGCCGTCTTCGTTCACCCTGTGGTGGGTGTCTGGGGACGATTTTGGATCCCGGCGTAATCATTGGCACTCTGGATCGGCTTCTTCTGTTTCCCGCACTTGTTGGAACAGGAAAGTGGCGACGACGACTTGCAGTCGGGATGTAACCGCTTTGTCTTCCTGATCGCGTTCAGTTGGTTGTAGTCTATCTTCATCCCGCACCATCTTAGTATTTTTTTCTTCCGCCGGTTCTGTTGACAGCAGATCTGATAGTTCATTCTCCCGGCCAGGACAGTGCTCTAATGTAAACTTGAAACTTTGCACCAATAAGGCTTAGCCAGCACATATATTTTTCTACCTGGTTGCCTGCCTTAGCGATGTTAAAACCTTGTTTTCTGTTCTGTGGATGAAAGTTCGTTCTTCAAGGTGCGGTCGATAGCATTTGATTGTCTACACCAGGGCGAGACATTGGAGCTCATTGGAGTGATATTTCTTCTCTGCCTCTTAAGCTTCGTGGTAGCGTACACTTTTCGCTCTCCATTCTGAGCTTGCTGGTAAAGCACGGCTTCCAGCCCTTGCTAGCTGGTGTCGGTTGCAAAACTGTAGGAAGCTGGGGATCCGGCCGAGTTGAACAGAGCCTCTCCTTTCAGCTGCCATTCGGCGTACTCGGCCCATTGCTCAACAGGGGCATTGTCTGTTCTAGTAGTTGAGTTTGTATGCGAGAGAGGAACAGTTCTGGGTCCTCATGTGGTAGACCACTGAAGGTTGCCGTTATCACCGGCGGAATTACTGCACGGATGCTCGCAACCAGGCAGTCAATGTTCGGCACCTTGTTTGTTGGTCTGTCAGCTGACATGTGGTCGGCAGAGGCGTGGCTATTTCGAATCTTCTCGTCTAGACGATCTTCGCTCCACGTTGGGCGCCACTTGTCGCCGAATGGCTTCGATAGCTTGTAATTACTATCCGCATGGTGGTCATTCGACGAAAACAGCCCTTCTCAGGGCTACCATAAGGTTAGCAATTACAAGGAGCTATCGAAGCCAATCGACGACAAAAACGGTCTTTTTTAGAGCTACCATAAGGTTCGTAAGTGCCACGTGCCGTCGAAGCCATTCAGCGACAATATAATCATAGCCTTTAAATTACTATTTTTTTGCTACAATTATAATTACCTTTGGTAAACATAGAAAAATTGTGAAATATACAGCAAGTGTTTTACTAAATTACTTGTAAAATTAAAAGAAATAAATGAAAAAAATTCGTAAATCTCATAAAACCTTCAAAATGAGAATTTTAAATTTATAAAATGTTTTTAATCAATAATATTATTATCTTGTACAGGTGCCATCCTATTGCTAAAAAATTGTCTATAGTCTAAAACAGAACAAAACCAATTGTACCAAGCAATTGGTTCAAAATATTTAATAGCAAAGCCAACCAGATGGATTTTGCTAAGGTTATCTCATCAAAAAACAAGTTTACATTGGCAAACTTCTTAGTAAACGCTGAATTTTAAATTGAATTGTGGTGTTGTGTGACGATAATCAAGGTTATTCATTGTATTCCTAAGGCATGGTAACTGAGCCTTTTGTCAGGCATGACGCTCAAACTGAAATGGAATATTTGGTAGAGACAATCAGCTTGATTGTAAGATAATCTGGCAATAATTCGTATCTCAGAAAAATGTAGCAGAATATGCTCTGCCAATAACGTACGAAGATTCACGTTAATTATTATTATCATGTTAAGAAGATATACGTCAATAACAGCCAAAAAGGCTCGCTAATGTTAACTAGATAAATAATACAACAATAACAATTTTTATTTTTAACACTGAACATTGAATTTAAGAAAAGTCACATTGAATTTAAGGATGCGGTGTATTTCATTCAAGGTCATTTGACCAGAGTATTTACATTAAGTATTTTTATGTCCTTGTAATTTGAACAATAAAGTACCTTGAGATATAACTTTACCAGATAATCTACTAAATGTTATTTCTGAATGCACAAATCTACTACATTCACTTTTAGTAATGATTTATAGGCAAAAAACTTTTATGTCACCGAATAGGCATTTTTAGTATTATGAGCATCTTTAATATAACTATAGCAGACAACATTTACATTATTTTCCCCCGATAAATCTGGATAGTCTTCTGAGGAAGTGGTATTGAAGATTCATACTGTCTATATTTGTTCATTAATTGAATGATGTAAAAGTCCATAATTAGAAAGGGACATCTTCCCCATTATTAAATTCATTGTTATTATAGTTGACAAATTTCTTAAATGGGATCACCATACCATGTTCATTAGAATGCATTTTTCTAAAACAAAATTAACTTCTTATATATTCTTTACAGAATATAGAATCATAACGATATAATTGCAATCCTAATAAGCACAGATAAGATGTCAGGATTGTACTATGCTGTTTACATTCATTTCAATATTATGATACGTAGATCATAAAATTAATGATTTCACTTTTATCAAAGCAAAAAGGGTAAGTATATTAAAGATATCAAAACTTTTAATGCAAAAATAATCATTATTTTATTGAAACATATATATGTGATTAGTTTTATTCCAAGCTACCTTTTCTAGTTTTTTTGTGTACCTAAGGAAAGCTTTTTTTCTGTTATCTGATGTGTCTAACTCATAAAGTGTTACGAGTGAAATGAAAATGTATTTTTTATTTTTTCTGATAAACATAAATTTTATAAATATAAAATATTAACATATAAATAAATTTTGTAAATATATATGTTAAATATAATTTATATAAATTAATTGTAATATTAAAAATATTAAAAATCGTTCTATGTCTTACCTTTTTAATTTATATCACTAAAATTTAATTAATTATGAATTATTGTTGATAACATTAAGTATCTCGAGGTTATTGGAAGATTAATTAATGCATATTTATTTATAGTAGTATAGAATTTTATTTTATTCTGTAGCAATCGCAAGTTAAATTATCTACTTATCAACTATTTTAAGAAAATATATGAACTAAAATTTGAACACACATGCCGAACTTTGCGTACCAGTTTAAATAATTAATTTATCGATAATAATTTAATTTTCTGGTGACTCTTTGTTTGGAAGTCCCCGCCAGCAGATCGGAACGGCAGACTAGTTTACCAAGGAAGGGGCCTTCATCTTTGTTATATGAAAATTCTGAGAGCTAGATTTTATATGAAATAATGAAAGCAGCAGTAATTTTTTTATTGCTTCGTCAATTCTTCGTATACAAACTCTACCTCATCGCCACGGGGACTTGTAGGTATATAAACTTTACAATCGTTGTCGGCTTAGATTTTGATTTTATTCTTATTACAATGATTCTATCGCTCTGAAATTTTAAATATTCTGCTTTCTTCCCTATCCTCTTGTTCATTACAAAACCTACTTCTGCCTGCCCTTTGTTTGAAGCTGAGTTAATTATTCTAAAATCACTTGACCAAAAGTCGTTTTCCTCTTCCCACCGAACCTCGTTCATTCTTTCTACATCTACATTTAACGTATAAATTTCCCTCTTTTTTATTTTCTAACTTACCAACGTATTTTAGACTTCTAACATTCCACGCTCCTACTCGTAGAATGTTCGTTTTTTAATTTTCTGGTTACTCCTTGTTTGGAAGTCCCCACCAGCAGATCGGAACGGCAGACTAGTTTACCTCCGGAATATTTTACCAAGGAAGACGCCTTTATCTTTGTTATATGAAAATTCTGAGAGCTAGATTTTATATGAAGTAATGAAAGCAGCAGTAATTTTTCACTGTTTTCAGTTGTGCAGTACTCAGAAGATTGAGTGATGTTGATGTTAGTTGTTCAAGTCCGCCCGACCTACGTTCTAAACAAATACTGAAAGAACTGCTGCCCTCTTTCAGGAATCATTCTTTAGTCTGGCTATCAATACATACCTTTCCGATATGGTTGCACGTTCGATCCAGCTACTCTATATCACTGTGCACTCAAGTCCTCTCACCATCGGCAAGGACTCACGATTCATAAAGGAAGAAAAAATGAGAAAGCTTCACAATTTTTTGTGTCATTATTGCAATGGGGCCATGCTAATCTTCCCTGTATCGTTCTAATTTTAGTATATGCACTCCCAAAGTAAGAACTTAATTTAGATATCAGAAAAAATTTAGACATCATTAAATACTACACTCATGTGTGTGAGACTAGTAATAAAAGAATTGCTAGTGGTACCTTTTTTAAATTTTGTATTGCCCTTCTGAGAACAGGTTGTTTCGACAATAGAAAACAGTTCTTTTTATCACAATGAACTGTACATATTTATCCTTTAAACAAGAAAAGCTGATACAAATTAGTTACAGTTAATTACCACAGAAAACACCGAAAATAGTTTTAAAAAAGTATCACATTAAAATGGTAGTTAAATATTTAAAAAACGGCAGTAAACAATTCTTTCCATAAATTTGCCGTAAAAAGCACAAAAAAAAAAACGATGATAATTTATTTCAAATTCTATTCAATTAAATAAAAGAAATTTACTTGTGTTTTAAGAACATCCTGTTTGTATCCTGTGTAACCATTGCCGTTTACATATAAACAGATGTAAAATACACATGAAAAAAATATTTATGTCCTAATTATGATAAAAATCATAAAATATAAAGAAAATATGTATTGCATAGCAAGCTTTACTAAATATCGAGCAAAAGTTGAAAAAAAATAATCAAGTTAAAAAGATACATAAATCTCTTAAAACATTTTAAATATGGGATTACAATCTTAAGAAGGAGAAATAACATTACAATATTTTACTATGCTATTTAAATTAGGTGCTACAGTACGATACTAAGATTGGAGTGAGGCCTACTAATCTTATAGAATTCATATTATTTCATTCAAAAAATTATCATTAAGAATATTTCCCTTGATGTATTTAATGACTCTTGTATTTGAACACATAATTCACTTTGATTACCAATACAGTTTTACTCTGCTTTACTCTGAATGTCAACAGAGATATTTATTTAGACCTTCGGTTAAAAATATATTTTAATTACTCATACATACGTTTAATCATAAGACAACACTTTTATATATTAGTTAAACATTTTACTTAAAATTTAAATTTAACAATTAGGCATACATTCCTCAAAAATTCGTAATTAATAATATTTACAAATATAAACTGTTTAGGAAAAAAATTACCATAAACAATATATTACAACTAGATTTTCTGGAGTATAACTACTAATCTTTTGAATATTTAACTGTAATAAGTAAATAGACAAAACATAATTTAATTTAAATTATATATTTGTTTTATTATAAGAATATTTGTAATTTAATTTCATTTACATTTACTATACTTAGGTTTTTTAAACAATTTTTATGTTAGTATTTAATGTATTTCAAATAAAAAATAACAATAATTACGTTTTATTTTTACGATCTAATATTAAAAAAGTAATTATTTAATTTAATTTTTGGTAAATAAGATTTTATATTACATGTTTATTTGCAATTAAAATGAATCCAATAAAAATTTACTGATATCGACAACAAATTTTCTTTGATTACGAATAAGTAAAAAAAAGACAAGCTAATTCACACGCGCGCGAACAAAACCCAAACACCTAAATTGAACCCAATTCACCTTAAGAGTGTAAAAAAGCAAGCAGCAGAACATTTTAGGAAGAAGTTAACTTAAGCAGAACAATTTGATTAATCTATACATTTTGACTGATGTGCGCTTCAAAATAACATTATCACAAGTCTTAAAACTAAAATTATGAAAAAAAAGATTTCCTACTTCACGATGTAAATCGAATATAATTTTTACAACAGAATTAATTTATTACCCAGAAAAAGAATAAATCAAAACTGGAGAAACTTTAGGAAATAACGCAACATGTTCCCGTGGCAAAAGAAAAAAATGTATATTTTAGAAATACCTAATTATAATTGTTTTAATTTTTTTATTTATATATATATATATATATATATATATATATATATATATATATATATAATTCAAAATTACCTTGTTATATAATCTGCAATAAGGCGTCATAGGTCATTTACACGGTTCGATAAAGACCTAAAATTTTCATAAATGACGATACGTAGGAAGAAGTTCATTTACATACTTAACTAGATAATCAGGGTCGTGCAGTTCTAAGTAGAAATAAATTACGTTTTTGGCAAATATCTTGAATCAATAATCAGAGAATTAACAGATAGCAAGTATCGCTTGCATAAGTCAAATCTAACGAAGTACAAATATAACGGTAAGCCAGCGTTGATGTTTATTATAATAATTTTTGTTTTTGGGCTCTACATCACTCTCAGACTGGTATGACGATAATCTATCTAAACAGTGAAGAGAAATTCCCTACTCTAGAAGCTAAAGAAAACGTAGCAGGACAATTAAACGAACCATTAAATACTATATTTCATCAATCATGAATAGGGATTACGTAAAAAGAAAAATACGTCTACAGGCTACTATAAAGGGGTATTTAAAAAAATATATTTACATATACCGTTAGTTAAGATGCATAAGTTATATATTAGCTTATGTTGAATTCTTCATAGATATTTATAAGGAACTCAAGAAAAAACCATCGAAGTCATAAAATTACTTCATTATAAAAGCATGTAAATTATTAATCTCTTAGAATTTTTTAAAACATCCACATTTTTATAAAAAAACTTATTTAATTTTCGAATGCATTTTTGCAAAGGAGATATTTTATTAGGACTTTTTGTGAACAAAGAGATTACATTTGTAATGTTTGCTTTTCAAAAATGGAGGTCATTTAAAAAAAAAGACTCTACGTAATTACTAACTGCATTGTAAAAATGAGTTCGTCTAATATTTTTCTTTTAATCTTTAGAGTAAAATTTCTATTCATAGGCAAATATCCTTGTTTAAAAAATTTCTTAATTAATCCTTCAGAGTGAAATAATGATAAACGTTTTACTGAACACATTCAATCTTATTTTTTGTTAATTTACTACGATAGGATACGATGGGTATTTCAAAATAAGAGATAAATATTAATCTAGCTGACACAGTTGACTTATATAATCTTAAATTCGTACTTGCAGGACTACTTCTGGTGACTTAATGAATAAATCCTCAATCCTAGTTTACTCACTGGGAGTGGAAAGCTCTTACGGACAACTTTCTCGAACATCTATTAAAACTGAAAACGATCAATCTCGTAACCAGCATTAAAATCTAAAAATACAGGCTCATATATTGATAAATTATTTTGAAAACTCATTAATTTGCTTGTTACTACTTTTCTTTATCGGTGTCAATATAGTACACACGTTCAACTACTTTAAAAACGAACTAAGGATTTGAAAGTTTTTATTTCATTTTATTTAAACTCAGCTTCTAATAAGGTACACTAGAAATATAAACGTTAATTCTGCATGACTATTTGTTTAAACGTTTTGTGAATATGTTCAAACACAACATGATTTTCAGTATGTTCCTGTATTACCACAACTGCTTTACAGTTTGCCTAAATTAAAATGATTTAGCACAAAAATTATTTAAAATCTAATTTTTATTGTTATTATTACAAAAATTTATTTCCTCTAATGGATGTTTTCCTATTTATTAATAGAAAAATATTACTCTTTTAAAATAAGATGAATTAATAATTTTTAGTAGGTATTGGAGGATATTGCAGTAACTTATTGTGAAGATCACATCCAACTTATTAACGATATCTAAAAACAATAGCTTTACTTTTCAATAAAATTTTTCATATTACTAAAGATGCAGTTCTAGGGTTCTACGAACTATTTTATTCAATTTATTGTTTAGGTCAAAATATTTACACATTTCCCTTACACATCGGATCCAATTACATTCGTATCAATTTATTTACTCTTGAAGGCCGAAATATTTCTCCACCTGTAACTCGGAAAAAAAGGTTTACCGGGATGTATTTTTTTTTTTTAATTTTCCTCCTAAGTTATTATCACAAATCAGTTTACGATGTATCTACTAGAAAATTTTGATTACCTTAAAATTTTCTTAGGGAGTTATAAAACATTTTCATCCACTTTTAATAACTTTTGAATATTATTTTTAAATTCAAATCCTTCAAAATTATGTATTTACTAATGAAATTTATAAAACTATATTACTTTTGCAGTTAATTTGTTAAAATTAATCTGTAGTCATTATTTTACACAATTCTCAAAATTAATATTTACTGTCAATACAATCGTTCTACTAATTACTAGAAGTGATTAATATGTTCTAAGATTGCTTATCTTAGTAAGTATAGAGAGACAAACCTTTAAAATTCTTACGTGTTCAAATGTATAACTTTGCTTATTAACAAATTTTCGAAATTGTACTAATGTTAAATAACCTTGAAAAATTCTTTAAAATAAATATACTCTCCACGTCTTCTGTTATCTATTCAGTTACACCGAATGTAACAAAATGGACAAAAACAATTATATTCAAAACAGAAAATTATTTATCAATGTAAACATATAATAGTTACCTGATGATCATCATTTGGTATTAGTGTATTTTTTAAATCGACAGGTATATTTCTATAACCACCATCAGGTACATGCCTTGTTCCTTCGTTAAAAGTAGGTACTGGAATTGATCTAACAAACCTTTTAGAATTCTCTTTAGCGATCTGCTGGATTAACTACAAAATAATAAAATATATAATGACTTAAGTATTTGTTTACTTAATTCAGATAAAATCTGATTTATGTATGTTTTATTTTTTATTTTTACTACGATATCTAACGTACGTGATCGATATAATACCTTAGTATAAAGTAGGTTTGAATTCAATAGAATATATTTCTACTATTCTGATGATGCTACGAATAATTATAATTCAGTGCAGCGGTGTTGAATTTTTTATTCCTACATATGTTTTTCTGCAAATGTTTCTAAGTTCTATTCAGCAATTACGTAAAGATATGGGAAATATATACATACCAATATCTGAATGTTAATTTCATTTTTACTTTTCTTGTACTTTATTAAACAATTTTTTGTTGTGTTCGTAGGTATTTTATAACAAAATGTTTCAAAAGTCTATTACTCAGTATAAATATTTCTGATAATTTTAATTGGTAACTTGAAGAATTTAAAATAATTAATCTTATTTAACAAATGATATAATTGTTAATAGTAAAACGTCTCATACAAAAAATTATGTAATGATGTATTCTCTGGATCAAATTTAAAATAAAAATAATTCTTAATATTTTTTTAATAAGAATTTTCTCCAAACAGATAAATGATATTTTGAAATTTTACGAAACTAATAATAAATAACTTTACTACTTACGGCGTTATCAAAGTAATTTTTTGCATCTTTCACATCGAGCATAAAACAGCCTTTGTTATTTACTATTAATATAAACCAGTATAATATAGGTGTCAAAAGTTTTAATGAAGTTATCATTCTTTGTTTTTGAATATGTATTCTTGATTATTTTATTCCACCTTTTCTTTGTAGGTTTTTGTCAACTAATCGTTTTTATTGACAACAAAAAATATTTATTTCTATTATATAAGTAAACTATTTTATATATATATAAGTAAACCAATAACAATTTACTTTTATTTTTTTATGATATATAATTGCTCATAAGAGTTTTAATATATATGTAGAATGATTACATTCAATATAAAGTAAATATAATATTATAAAAAAATTAAAGGATTTTACGTTTTATCCAACATTGAATAGCGATATCCAACATTTATTTTACATTCGTAATTTACTTTAGTGACATTTAATTCACTGTTAATGATTACAAATAACATTATGAATTTTGATGTTTAAATTAATAAAAAAACTAAATTAAATTTTTATTATTTCTCACTAATTTTTGTAGTACCATTTTATTTTATTTTTTGGCCAATTGCACTTTAAATTATCTACTAAAATGTACTTAAAATTATTTTCAGAAAACGTATAAACTAAAATTTGATACTTTAATATTGAAGTTTTGCACGACAGCTTTAATTTGTAAATTAGTAATTTTTTATATATTTTATTATATAATATTAAGTAAATGAAAAAAAAAAACTCAAATATATTTGTGGATGTTTACGAGATTTTATATTTTTTAATTGTAACGTTTTCTTATTTTTTTTATTATTTTATATTTTTAGGGTTTTTTTTTTAATATAGGTATTAGGAAAAAAAAGAATAGGTATTGTTGACTCTTTCTGATGAGGTAATTCTAAATTAATAACGATCCTGGCTGATCCAATGATTTATTTAATGATATTACTATACCGACTCCTAAATCTTTAATCAATTTCTTGAAAAAAATCATTCAATACCTTTAAATACTATACTTATACGTCTCAGACTAATAAAAAATCAAAACCAATTCATAGGGTTGCCTTTTTTTGGGTGTTTTAATGGTCTTGTGAAAATACGTTGTCACGTTTCGAAAAGAGTAAACAGTTATTTTTTGCGTAATGCATTTATGCTTAAACATGAAAACCTTAATAAATATTAATTACAGTCACTGCCCTCAGAGAATACAGAAAATAATCTGAAATAAAGAGCTTAATATAAAATGATAGTTAATTTTATTAAAAAGTCAGCAAACTATTTAATATATTTTCCTTCTTATAATTTTATATGGTCAGTACGTCAGCTGATGTGTAGCAGTACGGACGTGTTTTTCTTTTGGCTCTTAATAAGTTTTCGGTTTTGGTTTTCGTGTTCTTGTTCTTATTTTGTTTTATTTTCTTTTCGTGTATTGTGTTCCTTTTTTTTTTGGTTCTCTTTAGTTTATTTTTAGTTTCTTAAGTGTTTCATTTAAACTAATTTTATTTATTGCACTAGCGCGTTACTATGGACTAGCTCCAAGCTGTTACCCATAGCAACGGCAGTCAATCAAATGTAAGCAATAAATAGGGACACTAGAAAGCCGGCGCGACGTAAGTTGATTAGCGATGGCATTGTCAACAATATGGATGAGGGGCGTCAGGAACGGAAAGTCAACAATTACAGACCAAAAATCGCCAAGGAATTCATTATACAGTACCTACTACTCGCGTTCCATCAGCCGGCCAGTCTAGTTTTACAGTAACTACATCTAACGAATTTTGTCTTCTTGAAAACATTGTGGAAAATGGAGGTTTTCATGAAAAAACATTGAAGCAAGAGACTATTTTCTGACAGGCGTTAACACAATAACGGAATTGAACAATTTTTTAGCACGCTTATTTCCTACTACTACTGTGACGAAATACATTTTGACGACTATGAGATCGGGCCCACCCATGAAAGTACTGCCGGTAGATATTGAGACATGTAAAGTCATCAGATCGAAAATGCTTAAAAGGAATGTCAGCCATTATATATATATCAGCTTAAACATGAAAAGTCATATAGAGTGGTCAAGCAGGGCATGAATCACTCGGAAGACAAAAGGTAATCATTGATGAGTTGGCTAAATTAGGCCACGAGGTTAGAAATGTCACTAACGTTCTCCATCGTCAAATGAAGGAACCGCTGCAGCCTTATTTCGTGGATTTAGAGCCGAAATGTAATAATAAGGAAATCTCCAATGTGAAATCTTTGAATTAAACAATTGTAAGCTTTGAGGCTCCGTATGTCAAAAAATAAGTGTCCAATTCAAAGGTTGTCAACGCTTTAGGCATACCAAGAATCCATGTAATCACCCACACCGTTGTGTGAAATGTGGTGGAGATAATGCAACTATGAACTGTTCTAAGACACACAGGTCCCGGATTCCAGCGTTAACTGCGGCAACCAACATCCGGCGAGTTACAAAAGGGTGTAAGGTTTATCAACAATATAAGACCAAGGTCTTTCCATCCCATCCGGCCCTGTCTTCAGGGGTTACAACGAGTGGCAATTCTAATACTGCAGTTAATAACACTCTGCGTGCCAAAAGAGGAGATGTGTGGGTGTCTGGCTCGGGTGGATATTTGTACGTTATTTACCTTGAAAATGTAGCTTTCCTTACGCTCATTAGCCAAGATATCTATTTGTTTGACTCCGGCTACAACAGAATACCTCCCGCGAGACTGTTGTGGAACCGCCTATAACTGCCAGTAAAATGTGTCGCTGGGTCCGCAGCATAATGTTTGTGCAATACCTAAAAACCATGCTGTGAGACAGGCGCAGCATACAGCATAATAGCTTCGCTGACATTTTCGTAAAGGATACGCATGGTACGGTAATTCAACCCCCAATGGGGATGAATGACTCTACCGATTCCATAAAAAGCTTCAACGGCCTTTTTTGCTACATACTGCAGATGTTCATTGAACCGAAAATTCTCAGGTATTTTTGCGTCGTAACGTACCGAATGGGAAGACCAGCCATCCGAACCCAGATTCGTCGGGAAGCAGCCAATCAGCCCTTAAGCAACAACATTGTGGTTTTCTCTGGGCTGAAAATCATCTTATGTTGAAGACTCCATTGTCGGAGTGTCTCACAAGCACGAGCAGCTCGGAACTCTACATCGTTACGCGAATCCCCTTCAGTCAGTAGCAGGGTATCATCCGCATAAGCAATGATACGACAACCACATGGCAACCTTAAACGCAACATTGAATCCAATTCTATGATCCAAAGAAGGGGACTCAGAACACTGCCCTGAGGGGATTTTTTAGTTAAGGTCTTACGAACCTCCGAGTCGCCATCACGCAGGGAAACGGTCCGATGGCTGACATAACTTGAGAGCACTATAGTTCATTTCGTGTACATTTACGTTTCTGAATCTGAAACAGGGAAGAGGGCCACCATAAGTTGTTAAATGCCCAGACATGTCCAGAAAAATCCCTAATACATATTTACAAGGACTGGAGGCAGCAATATGCATCACCTTTAGTATGGCACCCTCAGTTCTCTTGCCTGTTTGGAAACCATTGTTTGTCCATTAGCAAATGATCAGTGCTGAATCTAACATCAATACGCAAATACCTTCTCATAAACCTTGCCAATCACGGGCAAGAGCGTTAGTGTCCGGTAATCCTTAATAAAAAAGAGGAGTCCAACAAGGATGTTCCCTATTCCCGTTAGTTTTTAATCTTTACATAGAATTAGCAACTAATGATGTTAAGAACAATTTAGATACGGAGTAATAGTACATAGTGAAAAGATAAAGATGGTACGATTTGCTGATGATGTAGTAATTGTTGCTGAGAGTAAAACAAAACATTCAGAAGAAACAATGAACGGCATGAATGAAGTCCTATGAAAGAAATACCTCATGAAAATAAACAAGAACAAAACGAAAGTAAGGAAATCTAGTAGAAATAACGAAGATGGACCACTGAGTAAAAATAGGAAGAGAAAAGATTATGGAGGTAAAAGAATTTTGTTATTTGGGAAGTAGAATTACTAAAGATGAACGAAGCAGGATCGATATGAAATGCCGAATAGCACAGGCGAAACGAGCATTCAGTCAGAAATATAATTTGTTTACATCTAACATTAATTTAAACGTCAGGAAAATATTTTTTAAAGTTTATGTTTGGAGCGTAGCATTATATGGAAGTGAAACTTAGACGATCGGAAGAATCGACCTGAGAAGAAAAGATTAGAAGCTTTTGAAATGTGGTGCAATAGTCGCTTTAGTATTAGAGGGACAGGTAGAAGGAAAAAATTGTGCAGGCAGACAACGTTTGGCATGTGTAAAACAAATTTTTAGAGATGTTAGATGTAGGGGTATACTGAAATGAAACGACTAGCACTAGATAGGGGATCTTGGAGAGCTGCATCATACCAGTCAAATGACTGAAGACAGAAAAAAAGACACTATTTTAATTATACTTCTATATTAAAATTCAATATTTTATATTTTTTTACGATTTAATGGTTATAATAGGGTTAAAGTTTTATAAAGGTTTATGTACAAGTGTCGTAACCAATTTTTAAGCTTATGTGAGACAGTGGAACTTGTTTCAGCTGATATTCTACTATACGTTTAGCATTGGATACAGTTCCGTAATTATTTAAAGTACACATTGTGCTACTAATTTATTGCAGAATAATTGTATACAGTAGTAGTATATGTTTATATGTATATAATTTACGAATAAAATAGAAGTAAAATTTAAACAATTTAATTATAACTGAGTCAACTAAATATCAGTTTAAAACTTAAATGACCTAATACAATAAATACTTTAATTAGAATTACGTGCACGTATTACATTATCATGGATAAATTTTGTAATAGAATAATGTGGTAAATTTATACCTTCATGAAAACATCTTATTTTTATTTTTTAATCTGTTACTATGCAAGTCTAATGGTGAATTGCAATAAATCTAATTAACTGAATTAATAACTAGGCATTCAAAAAAAATATACTACACATCTTAAAAAAATACAAATAATGATTGCTAGTAAATGTGGGAAATCTGCAATGTCCAAATGTCATCACCCACGTCATTAAATTATGAAATCCTGTACCATAAATTGTTATGAGTGATAAATAATAATGGTAATAATGAGTAGTAAATTGTTGAGAATGATCGTATCACTCGTTCCAAAGGAATAAAAAATAATAAATAATATATTACAAATACATCACACATGTAAATATTTACAATATAAGATCAAGAATATCTATGCGTGTATGTATTTGTATATAAATCGTTATATGCTATATTTTCTGGTTTTGTGCAAAAATATTTATGTTTCCAAATTGGACGTTTGTGCGTACCTTTAAGTGTGTGTGTTTGATTTCCTATAATACAAGTATACAGTTCTGTAAAAAATTATTATAATCTTAATAATTTCTTTTTATATTATCGATCTTCTTATTTATTATTTTTTTTATTTTTATAATTCTCTTGTTATTTTTCACCTTCTAAAGATATTTCAAAAGATTTATTTAATTAATTGTTACTTTCTGTCTGTTGTATTCACCTTCTTCTTTATTCACTTTTTTGCAATAAGGCTTTTACTGCTTATTTCAGAAAATTTATTTTGACATATCTGTTTAATATTATCATTGCGAAAAGTGGCGTTGCAGCAGCCAACAAACATTCTACTTCATTTTTTAGTCTTCTATTTCAGTCGTATTGATGTCTGGGTGGTACGGGAGTAATTGTAACAGTTCTTGTCTTCTTTTTCTTTGGAGATTTATCAAATATATATATTTCTTAACAACTTAAGTGGTTAAGTTAAAACTTAATTCTAAGTTGTTAATTAAGTTGTTAATTCTAAACTTAGGTTGTTAAAGAGTTATATTTATTATGAATTTTAATTTTATTAAAATATTAGATATCTCTAACGACTTTTATAAAACCAGTATCCACGAAAAATACAATATATACTATTATAACAATAAATTAATCAATCAACAAACCAGATTACAATATCTAGGACGATATTTCATTCAAACAAATAATAACTATCAAGATACCTCAACTGTTTCCCTCCAACCACTAATGTTCATAACAACTGCGATCTTCTTACAAAACAGACATCACTAACTTTATACTATGACAACCAGTTGTTGTGATTTTAACATTTCATAAATTTACATTCTACATAATTTAATTTTAATGATCTCAAATTAAAGAATAACTTTTCCTGAAGATGGTTGAATGACCGAAAGTGCTAGAAAAGAGAACGCGGACGAATTGTTGTTAAGGTTGAATTTCATTTATTTATATAAAAATACGTAACATTTAATTTTTTCACTGTTTGTCATAATTACACTATAACGTTGAGTTTTGAGATTGGAATATTGTTTAAATAACTAATCTTGCGTTTCTCTGTTTTCTCGAATTGGATGAAAGCCATTTTTATTTTCGTATATTGTGATATGATAGCGTGTCTGTAATTATTACCGAATATTTGGAAAGATACTTTATTGTTTTCAACCCATTTTAAGTAGTTTTTTGAATTCATAGATTTACAATAGTCACCGCTTTAGCACTTATATGCCGAGTTTATAAAACATTCGGAATAAATCCCATTCCTCCTTCAGCACGTATTTTTATAATTAATTTACTACCTTAAGAATTAGTGATTCAAAGCTTACTGTGAAGCATCACCCCATGATTTAGTAGAGGTATTACTTGGAAAAGTTTAATTTTCATCAAGGTATACAATCTGCCAGTTTTCAGTTCTCTATTTTTTTTTCTCTCCCAGGTGCTGTATTTGTTTAAATCCTTGGTCCTGCTTCTTAAAAATAATTTTTCTGCAGTTTTCAATGTAAGAAGTTTTCTACATTTTTTTACAAATATTTTTCCATCTAAAACCTGGTTGTTTAAATATTCTTCTCAAACTGATTTCACTTCCTAATGATTTTTATTGAATATTTCAGTTACAACTGCAATTTTTTTAACGGTTGTTAACTCTTCATATATGTTATGAAATGTGTTCACGGTCTTTATCACTAAACCGGTCGGAATCATCTAACCATGTGAAAGATTTTTTTTATAATCAGTGTACTTTCTGCGTGTAGTGAAAGAAAAGGAAACCTCCAACGAATTTTTACGTAATTTTTTTAATAAATCTTTTGTATGTTTCTTTACCTTCTGAAATCACGATCTGGAAATTTTACGTGCAGCTACTATTCTGTTTTCCCATTTTCATTTCAGATAATATGCGATCCTCTTTTTCTCCATTTTTAAAATCTATTGCTTCTTATTTAATGAAATCTTACATATTATTGATTACTTTCCTAGTTTACTGGCCTAAGTTATTTATTTCAACGTAGATATCACTTCATTAATCTTAAATGAAACTAAAATAAAAATAATACAGAAAATAAAACTCGTACTCTAATTTATCCTTTACGCAATACAATATCACAAATAGAAACAAGAAAATGGCGGACCAATGAAAAAACAAAAGCGCAATTGAATTTTATTTAACTGTCAACGTATATTTAGTTTAAGATGAATGTTATTATAATATGCCTGCTATTGATGTATGTCCATTGTTTATCAGGTTTTTTAAAACAGAAATTAATTATTTATTAAGACTAATTGTGTCACTCTACAAGTATCGTTCCCAGATTAAGCGAGTAATTTTTCTTGTGCTGCTTTATTACTTCTTTAAATAAGACCTTTTAGTTTAGCAGGGTTTGTTATTTTACACATTAAATAATAGATTTTTATAATAACAATTTATTTTACTAATATAATATTTTCAAAGAAATTAAAATTACTCATATAAATGTATTAGTTTATTACAGTTATAATAAAAGAAATAATAATTTAATTAGTGCTGTAAAAAAAATTACTCTTAAGATCTATTCGAGGCATCAACTTCTGCGAGCTGCAGTAAAATGTAAAGTAGATTCTATTTTGTGAAATTTGGAAAGGGGAAATATTTTTGGAATGGCTGATATAATACATAATAGTTGTCTAGCAATACGCATAATTACTTGGCGAAACCTATGCTAAATAAATAATGTGAAGCTATATCTTCACAAATATGAAATACGAGATCGATGATATTTGTTAAATATAACAATGTCACTGATGTAAATCAATTCTCAAATAATAAATATTTATGTAAATATTTCAGGTTCGTCATGATTAAATTTTATTGTTATTGTAGACTAACATCTCTAGTTACAGAAAATAAAACTGTCTACTAATCCAAAATTCGATGGAAACTGATGTTTGTTTTATATGAAAAGTCAGGTCTAGAACAAGAAGCTCACTTTTGCTAAAAGAAAGTTAGAAGAATTATTATGAAACAGAAGAACTCTTGTCTCTTTAGTGCAAAATTTAGTTTCGTATTGTTAACCATTAAAACAAAAATGAATGACAAATGGTACTCTTATTTTTATTTATAAGTATGTTATCTTTATTTTTCTTACGAATTTTTACGCTGACGTAAGAAGTCGTCTGCCAATGTTAGTAAGAGTGGTTTTAATAACCCAATCTTTTAATGGAAAATTGTTTTCCATTAACACTTAACATAAGTGAAATGGATTATAAATGTAATTTAGTTTTATAAACAAATAATATTATCTTAGATAAAATATAATTTATTTTATAAAAAATTAGAGACCCGAAAAAATTTCATTATAAATCTCTGATAGCTTTAGAATTTCTACACCAAAGGTTTAGATCAATTTCTATTACTAACAGGAAGAACCTCAGCAATAGGGGGAGTGTCTAAAATCAGTCAAAATTGTAAAAGGTCACGCCAGTTTCAACAGTTCTGTGTGGGAGAAAAGCACGGGTCCTAAAAAATGAGATTGTTTGTAGAATACAGGCTTCGGAAATATACGTTTTGAGGAGTTTGACGGGTGTAACAAGGATAGATAGGACGAAGAATGAGGACATTCATCGGGATTTGAGGATGTATAGTTAAAACAATCAAATACGCTATTATAGAAGTATTTCTGTTTAATTATTTGTTTCAACAGTTGCTACCTATTTCCTTACCTACCTATTTTGGTAATATTACTTTTTGACTGATTCTTGTTTTGAATTTATCTACATTCGCTTATTTGCCAGCTTTTTATTTATATCTGTATTTAATGTTTTGTTCATATGTGTATGAGGTCCTTCTATCTGACAAAGAACCGAATGTGTTGGACACATGTCGTCTATAGATTGGACAAGTTATAGAACCAAGTGATGACATTGCTTAATACATCATGAGTGTTTACTGTATCTTAGTTATTATTATAAGTATTTTTGATAATATGAATGTTTACTGATATCATAATAAATTATAATTTACTGATTGTTTTGGTAGGGGGTCATCATTTGATGGCCCTCTCTCATGTGATATTTTAATGTACCCTTTACTTATTTTTTCGTAGAAACCTATATAGCTAACTTTTTGTTTTACAGCAAAAAAAATTTCATACATATGTTGAATTTTTTTTTTTTTAAATCTAGTTGCTTTGTTGAGAAAGTTTTTCAAGTCGGATTATTTGTAAATTTTGTTCTTTTTCTTCTAATTTAAGTTATATTGGCTTTACGTACAATTAAATACCATAATTACAATTACTTAATAAGTGATAAGTAAACAAGAAACCGCTACTATCTTAGGTGTATTTAATTTTTTTCTCTCGTGTATTATAATTAACTGCAAAAAAGATGACAGTAAGTTAAATTGTTATAATTAACTTTTAACAAGTACGCCGCGACAGAATTTCCTTGCCAGATTTGAGTTAGAAAAATCGTAAACAGCAAATGAAAAAAAAAGAAGAAATATCTCTTGAAAGTAAAAAGTACTTCATGACAACAAAATATTTTTATAAAATTTTTGTAAATAATACAACTTATAAACCAATAAAAAATTAGTAAAATATACTGCACAACTGTCCAGTTTGGCAACATAAGGTCTTTGCCATTTACTATGAACATTAAATAACAGTATTGGATGTAACCATTTTTTGACGTAGATTCATTTTTTAATCGATATATATTTAGCTTTTGTATGTTTTTCGCTTGTATGTAGCTTGAGTGTAAGGTTTTCTGAAGGCTCCGATATCTTCAAGCTAGAGGTTGAAGCACTCCAGAACCATGTTCTACGCCGCTTTTTCCATTTTTGGTGGATCTTCGTTTCCGGATAACGTCTGTTATTCTAAAGAGATAACATCTGTTGTTTTTTTGTAGCCATCATGAAATTATTGAAATTGTGGAATTACTGGGACCCGGTTACCAAGATCCATTGTAACAACTAGGATTGTAAGCCCTAGAGAACTTGAGCAGTAATCTACCATGTTGCCAGACACTACTTACGTTTTTGTAAATAATACAATTTTTAAAATAATAAAAAAATGAGTAAATAAAGTAAATACTGAATTATTTGAATATTCTGCACAACTGTACAATTTGACGACGAAACACCGTTGTTAAATATGAACATCGAATAACATAATACGTCCGCAACTACTTGCTCAGGTAATCCTCTTATTCATAACTGACTATCGTAGCAACGGCCACTCCACTATAGCAACTGTAAGGAGCGCCTTTTTTGCAGCAGCTAGGCTCCGAATCCTTAGGATTTGTGTTTCTTGTAAAAAAGGAATACAGATAAAAGATTTAAGTTCACTAAAGTTTAAATAAAAACAGTATTTTCTTTTAAAGGTTTAATTAATTTTTTTTTATGAATCTGAATAATTAATTTAAATATATAAAAAAATAAAGAATATAACAATATTACAAAAATTAAAACGGCGAAGAAAATAAATTAATCTACAAAATACATCGTTCTAACGCTTAGCTGTTTAAGTCAACAGTTTTCGCTCCATATTAAAAAAGATTTAATAACATTTTATGATATCTGTTTAATGTTACTACACTAGTTAAGATATGAACACCAATGATGGAGTTATCAGACATATAAGTTTAATCTGTGGATAGCCTTTTATTAAACTTGATTTTATACTAGCAATCTCTACCAGGTTGCAGATTAATGCTATTTGGACATATAATTTCATCAGTCAGTTACACATACACGCGCGCGCGCGCGTCATATTTCCCACTAACAAATTAAAAAAAAATAGGTTAATATATATATTTATTTTTTGAGTTGTGGAAGGGGGGGGGGAGTTAATTGTTGCAATGTCAGTTGGTTGTGAGTTTTTACGTGTTGTCATAGAGTTTGTAGTTGATGAATAAATTCCAATCTGAAGACGAGAAACAGATTTGGGTTCTATATCAGACACAACGAAGTGAGCGAGGTGGGTATTTAATAAGATTTCTATTTTACGAAGTGTACATAAAATTGTAATAAAAAAGTCATAAAATAAATATAAATTTATTTATTTTTTGTGAAGGAAAACAAATAGTCGAAGTCAAACAATTATTTTTGGTTAGAAATGTTACAAGAAAAGTTGATTCTTAATTACGTACTAAATTGAATATAGAAAATTATCTTCATTTTAGTTAAAATTTCTAATCAATAAAATTGAATATATATTAGGATCGTCTCATTTTCCATGTATAATAGATTAAAAGCATGAGTAATATGGAATTAAACCATTTATTCCCACTTTATAATTGTTATGTATTAACAAAATTTCCATGAGTATTTTAAGGGACTTTTTACAGACGCAAAGATGCGTAGTCATGTAAAGCTTTGTAAAGCTGTCATCAAACTAGATCCTCATTCAGTTGGTTCTTAAATCAATTCGTAGGACATATCCTACAAATATATCCCATAGGATATATTTGAATTTTCATTTACATATCTTCACCGATAAAAATAAATATAATGTTATTTTTTAACAGCCATTTATTAATGCTACAGATATATTTTACATGGTGTAATATGAAGTGTATTATTATAATGTTTTTTATTAACTGAGAAAAAGTTTTCTATAAGATTTTATTTAATGTTGTTATGCTATTATCTTCTATTTTACTAAAATTTCTTGATGATAAAAACATTCCTTTGATTATTAAATAGTGCGTTTATTTTTTAATCAATGAATAAAGTGACGACACTTAATCCGAATCATCCACTGGGTATTATTTTTTAAATGTCACCTATATTCAACCAGAATAATCTTTGACTTATTAATTAGAATAATTTTTGATTCCAATGAAATTGACAGAAGCGGATTCTAGTCAGAGAAGCTAATAATGGTGTGAAAATTAAGTTAAAAGTTTATTTTATTAAAGATCAATGTCGGTGGTAACAACCAAAGCCAAAGTTGTTGCTCGACCTGGAAAAATATATAACATTAAGTTTATTTAATACGAGAGTTGCGAATTTTAACAATCGTGAAAATTATGACAACAAATATTTAATTTTTATATCTGTAATTTATTAAAAACTTGTAAATGTTTTAAATTTTAGTTTTACGTAACAGTTAAAAAATAATTATTTTAATAAAGCACATTTAAAAAAATAAACAAAAAAAATTTTTATTTTTGAGAATTATTTTGTTAAATGATACATTGTGGTGTAAATCTGACAAATATTGACCATTATTTTTAGAGTATTTTAAATTAAATTCTAACACTAGGAATTTTTCGTTGAATGTTCGGCATTCCTTCAAGTCATTTGATTAATTTTGTAGGCCAGTATAGTACAGAGAAGCACTCCTCTACTCTAATTCCAGGAAATAAATACGAAAAGAGTGGCTCACAAATCGAGTTAATTGCTTTGCATTTGTGTAAATATATATTTATTTGGCTAGTCTTTCCTCTATTTTTGTTAAACTTTTTCTCTTTAAATATTTTTCATTTTATACTCAATATAATTTTGTATAAAAAACTAAATTTTGGAAATATAAGTGAATATATTATTTTACTAAATAAATACATGTGTCTTCTTAACTATTTTTAATATTCACTATTTTTTATTCTAGAACCACACTTCGACATTTTATAAGAATTTTGCAAGTGTATACATTTAGCGTGTTGATTAAAATTAAAATATTTTATCGAACTGATCCTGTAAATTTCCAAATTTGGTTATGTTTTTAAAAGGACGTCATAGTTAATTTTATTTTTTTTAATGATATATTAGATGTTTTCGAATTTAATATATTTTTTAAAATTTACTGATGGATTAAATTTTTATACAAACGTGAATAAATAGAGTTGAATATGATTTTTTTGATAAAGTTTTGTTAATTTCAACTTTGGGGAAAGCGTAATTTCATTACATTATATTAACTAAATGGAATTAACACTGGAGATAATAAAATATGACATATCCTTTATTTTCTCTCAATTTTAGTTTGAGAAAGTTCTACAGTAAAATAAAATATTGTTTTAATGTAAATTCACTGAGTTCTGAAAGGTTTTTATATTTTACTAGACTGCACATACTTGTCGCTTTTCATAATTTCCGATTAGTATGGAGCCTAATAACTCGCTTTAAAATAGAGTTAACAAAAATCAAGGATGTAATCTTTTCTCATCGCTTTTCTGTTGATAAGTTCAATTTGAATTCATTATTAAAATAAGGAAGTGTAATCGAATAGATACATATAACGGCGATTGAAAATAATAAAAATAAAGTCAGTCTTTAAAAGAATGAAAAGAAACGTATAAAAATAGTTGACTATGTTTTAACTTAACCCAAATTCATAGCATCTTCAACTCGCAATTATAGTTAGAAAATCATTTTCTGTTACTTTTTATAATTAATACTAAGTTCATATTTGCTCTTGCAATTTGAGCATTTTATGAGATAATGGTTTATCAAGTACCTGTAAAATATGATTACTTTTTTTAAATAAAGATTGTTCCTTTAACAACCTGAATAGTAAAATATTTTTACAGTAAATTGTGTCTCATTAATTTCAGTTATTGAGAAAGGACTACGTTATAAATAAATTAAAAAGCTTCTAATGTGAAACTTTTTTTGGAATACTTTTTTCTTTTTTTTTAGTTTGGTTTTTTCTTTATCTTCTACATGACATTGTTAGTTTTTCATTTCTATCCAAATTTTCATACTTAGAAGTTTATAAAAAAAAAATTGTTTCTTGGAGAATAGCTGATATCTGGTAAATTTTATCTAAAAACACTCAATCTATAAATATAAAAAAAAAGTTTAATTATTAGGCGGATAATCGATCGATATATTTTCCAGAACTATTTTTGAATATTTTATTCAGGTTTTAATTCTCTAAGTTAAAAAATAATCATATGGTTCTGTGGTTTGGGCTTTCATCTATATTTAAATTGAAATTTTATTTATGAAATGTAAACAAAAATCCCCATACCATAATAATAATAATAATAATAATAAAAAAAATTACAACAATAATAATAATATTTAAGGGATCTATATTTATTTCATTCACAAATCTTTACAAAGATATTTATATTTATTTAACATATAACAAGAAAAAGTTCATTTAATTTTTTACTTTCATTGTATTATTTACCGTATTTGATAGAGTTATCATAAATTTCAGTTAAATTAATACTTAATTTCGTAAACTCTTTATCTACCATTTTATGAAATCCAAAATTTATTAAATATTCTTTATTTTTTTAACGACTCTGATGGTTAATATGAATTAGTAATCAGTAAACCTCAATTTTTACCCATAACTGTTTTTTTGACGTGATGCAAAAACGGTGAGATTTTCAATTCGAATGTGTTTTTTTGTATATACATTAATTGCTCTTGTATTGAAGGTCGGATTTTAACGTATTTAGTTTCAGTTGAAAGGGGATGATCTCTAGTTAGTCCCAACTAAGTTTGATTTACTTTAATCGAGTGTTTCTCTAGTACTGAAGTGATTATAAATCTTAAATTAAATGCTTGTAGGGATAAGTAGTTAATAATAATTATTAGAATAGATAGTACAATCCATATTAGTTTGTTATATTATTGATTAATCATTTTGTTATTCATAAAATATATATAAATCTATATATCATATATTATAAATCTTAAATTAAATGCTTGTAGGGATAAGTAGTTAATAATAATTATTAGAATAGATAGTACAATCCATATTAGTTTGTTATATTATTGATTAATCATTTTGTTATTTATAGAATCAATAAAGTTGTGTTCTTTGTTCTTTCGTAACATCTTACTGAATGCACAAAGTAGATTAATTTTATTTTATTTTAGAGGATGACCCCGGTTGCCTCGTGATATTGCTGAAAGATATTGGGCTAATATAAAAATTTACCGATTAAAAAAAATTTTCCGCTACGTTGCGCATGAACTCCCTCTTCTATAAATCTTTTATATGATGTTTAGAGACATAAAAAATTTATATTAAGAACGAAAATCTTTGCAATATATAAATAAACAGGAAAATGTACATAACCGATAAGAATAATAGATAAATTATGTGCATGTATCCGGAAAAAAGTACAAGACCACTTTTTAAATTTGAAATAAAATTAAATTGTACTTATTTTGACGGTGCTCTTTGACATCGAACTTGCACTTTTGAAAAAAAGGAATATGTTATACACATAAAATTGTTAAAACTTTCCTGGCTACGTCAGTCAAGTCATACAAAACCTTGCCTTTATTTCTTCAAAATTGTTTTTGTTATAAATTCGAGGTCAGTAATTTAAAAATTTTAGACATTTCATGATAGATCCATATATGAAATATAATGTTTCAAAAAATGTTAAACGTATAGGAAGTAGAGTAAAAAAAGAACTCATAATTTTAAGTTTTATTTTTTTGAAAAAAAAATAATAATCTGTATTGTTTATATAATCAATGTAGGTAACAAATTTTATTTAATAGATTTTTTTTTAAATGTTTGAAGAAAATTGAAATTGGATTTTGCAATGTTCTTCCTTCCCCTAAAATAATCTTGAAAAAAAGTTGTTCTATGCCCTACACTTAAAATTATTTATGCCTTTTTTCAAGAAAATCAGCTTGAGATATAAGTTCAGTAGTAATGTGACACAAATACATACATACATGTTTTTTTTTTGTCTATATAAAATATTTGGATTCTAAAACGTACAGATTTGTAAAGAAATTTGTGATGTTAATGGTATTATATAAAACAAAAATAAATGAAATTTCATTTCCATAAAATATACATGTATGTATAATCTGTCTTGAAGTTCAAAAACTAGTATTTATTTTTTGAATATACTGTCAGAATGTAAAAAAAATCAGCTGTAAAACGTTGAAGACGTGTTTAGTATATTGAAAAATGTATTTGAAATAACATCTTTATTTAGCTGTGGAATGAAATTTTTATAACACTTCTTAAAAGAAATTTAATCAGTTACACATGTTGGAAGTACCTTACACTTGGGAGAAGATCTAGAATAATATTTTTTCCGGATTTATGCATTAAAAGTTCAGATATAAGTTTCTTCTGTAAATATATTTGCTTTATAACTAAATTACGTTCTCTACCATTAATGAATTGAAAGTAATATGAAGTTTTATTTACAAAACATAATTGGAAATAATTGTTACTTTATATAATGTGACATTATATTAATTATACCAAGTATTTGAAGATTTACAGTATAATATTGTTATGCGAAAATAGAAGGCAAGTTCTCAAAACTAAAGAATTTTGTATAAAAATAAAAAGCTTAACCCCCTTTAATAATAAATGTTTTCTGTGAAATATTAACAACATTGAATTCGATTTTATTTCATGCTCTTAGAATTTGTTTACTAATGAAAACTGCTGTTGCTTAACAATTAAAATAAAAAAAATGTTAAAATTCTTTCATTTCAAAATTATAATTAAAATTTCAAACATTTTTTTGTATATTTACTTTACATTTTAATCATATTTTATTGTCAGAGCGCTTCAAAGTTTGCTACTTCTTCCTTAACAACAAGGTTGGTTTGATAGAATTTTTTACAATTCATTCTTTACTACGATGGAAACGTAAGTCATTTACAAAAATTCTTCACTAAGATCCATGTAAATAAATAACCACTTAGACCAGACGATGCAGGTAGCTCTAGTGATTTTGGAAGAAATTAGAAATACAATGGTTGAGTTCTTGAAACTTGTATAACAACGATTTATTTCTATTAAAAAAAAAAGTAACGGTTGAATTAGAACAAAATTTTACCTATAATGTATATTTATATATCTGACAGTTCGTTAAGATACTTGTTTATATTAAAACATCTAAGGTTTATTTATAATTAAGAAAATAGTATTAAATAATCAATTAAATATAAATACTTTCTTTTTACTTAAAAAAACATATCAATTTTGGATGAATAAATAAATAATAATTATTTAATAAAAATAAATATTTATTTATTTTTTAATGTTTTTTATTTATTTAATAAAAAATAAATAAAAAAACAATAAATAATAATTTATTGATGTGCAAAAGATTCACATTACATATGTTTACATATAATTTTAGTTTTTGAAAAATAGTAAGATAATTAATTAATTAACAATTTGAATGTATCCAATTAAATAAATAAATTTTTTATTCTGATTGATACATAAAAATATTTGATTTATTAAATCACAGAATTCGTACAATCAACTATAGAATAAAATATAGATAGGTCTGATTCAGTCCACATTAATTATTAATAATATAAAAAAAGCAAATGATATTAAGATGAAAACTCATTAAAGAGGTAAAGATATTAAATATAAAAAATAAATCACAATTGAGAAAATTACTTGAAATAATTTTTTTTCTGTCGAACCAAAATATACAGTCGGTTTCTCATGTCGAAAACCGTTAGTAACATGATAAAATATCATGTATGAAAGGGCGATCCAATGATGACCTCCACCGAAAACAAAACATTAAATAATTATAATAACATGATTATAAACGTCCATTTTAATAAACTAATTAATAAAAAATAATATCCAGTACATGTCATAAGTACTATCATTCCTGGGTTCTAGAACTTGTCTAATTTATGGACCCCATGTGACCAACACATTTAGTCCGCACACGATATTTTTTACCAAATAGAAGATCTGCAAGCACATATGAAGACAGCTAAATAAACGAACGAATGAAAAATTAAACGCAGACAAAAATTAAGGGCTAACAAAAGAAGCGACTAAAGCTAAATGCAAAGAATGAATAGGATAAACAATATGGGACGATCGACTAACCTATAAAGAAATTTGTTTATATGCTGATCTTGAAGCTGTGGCTGTGAATTTTACACATACTTCTGACGCATTTACTATATGTAACATCTACCTCCGTAGCAGTCGGGAGTTTACTATTGTGGAACTAGCAGATATAGTTAGGCATTTGCCAAAGCTGTTTCTAACTATACAAGACTTTAATGCCCACAGCATCAGTTGGAACTCCAATAGTTCTAGGGGTAAGATAATGGTACGATTTCTCAAGAGTACGGAGCTTATTTTTCTAAACCTGGGCATACATACACAACTCAACAGTTCTTATGGAATCTTTAGTGCCATCGACCTTACCATATATAACGCCTCATCACTCAACCTCTTTGAATCAAGAGACTTAGACTTACATTAACTATACGGCAGTGACTCTTTCCCTAATGAAATAGCGATTAAACACCGAAAAATGACAAATATTCTAAGAAGCGCGAGCCTTTTTTTTCCAATTCCTCTTCCGGAAGAAGAGTAAGCCTTAAATGGCTATCAGCAAGCTGACTGGCGTAGATTTAAGGAACTGATTTCTGAAGGATTTGAAGGTCTACATGTGATATGGACGAGGTACCGATAAATGAATATGTTAGGGACACTGCAAAACTTGCAATACGGCTGCTGATATGAGTACACCCAAAACGTCTGGGTGCATCGGTAAAAAAGTTTTGGTTGGTGGAATAATGAATGCAAATTAGCGATGCATGTCCGAAGAAGGCGTTCACTAGATATAAACAGTTTCGTGTTGTGTGTTAAACTCACTTTTACCTTCTAAGGGTAGGTAGTTCAATTCCTTTGTTAGTTAGGTATTTTCAGTCTTGCTTAAGACTAGGTGAGCTGTGTGAGATTGTTTTGAGTTCATTAATTAGTAGTACACCGATGGGAATGTCACTCGTGGCATTCTCATCGGTGGTATCCTGGCCGAGGCGGACTGGAATATGTCAAAAGCCGATATTTTGAAGACGACCTCCGGTAAATCCCATAAGGGCTTGGATCAAAGGTGGTGGTGGAGAGTATCTTCCCCTACGGGGTCAGAATGAGAATAATAGTAGCCGTGAATTCACCTCCGGGTACATACCTCGACGGTATACTAACATCAACCGGGATCAACGCCTCTTACACCTGTTCAACACTATACTGGAGGAAGGGATGTTTCTGGATGTCTACAGGGAGGCTGTAGTCATTACTGTTGCTACGTCCAACCGTGAATTCACTTCGGCAACAACTACAGTATGATTGCCTTAACACGCGCCATTTGCAAGGCGATGGAGAAGATAACAATAACAGACTGAAATGACATCTGGAAGGAATTAAGTTCTTCTATCCATGCCAATACGGGATTAGAGAAAAGCAATCACCATGGATCACCTAGTATCTATAGACATGGATGTCTGCATAGATAGATAATCCTATAGTGAGGATTCTATAGTGCGACATTCTCCTGGTAGGTGAAAAGTCCTACCAGATGGTTAGAAAGAGAGGATAATCCTTGATTTACTACAACAGAACGGTGTTAACGGGGTTATGTCCCCGAAACTAATTTTCCGAGAAGACGGACGAACGATGCGTGTTAAGGCTAGTATGATACTTTCAAAGTCTTTGAAATTAGAAATGGAGTATTTCAATGATCTGTTCTAAGTATAATGTTCTTTTTGTTGGCTATAAATGGGGAAGCAAATGTGATTTCCGCCTGGGAAAAAAAGTATCTTTGCTGACAAAACGACATCACTATCACCTGTAGAGGCAAGAAAATTGAAACTGATATGGAAGTAACGTAGAATTCGTTGAACTTAGTGCAAAGATAGGCACACAGTAGTGGCTTCAAATTGTCAGTACCTAAGTCAAGATTTATTGTTTTTTGTAGACAGCTAGACAGATGAAAGAACATTAACAAACTGTATATAGGTGATGATGAGATAAAAGGAATAGACAAGATTAAACTTCTACGTCTGACTTTTGAAGAAAAGTTCACTTTCTTCAGCCATATTAAGGAAACTAATGCTGAATATCTGAGAATGAGCCCGTCATTTTAAGGACATTTCTTGGTAAGCTTCTGAACTGCATTTTTTGCTCATTTAGTTCTTCAGGGCTGTCCTTAAGTTGCTCAGCCTTATCCATAATGAAGACAATTAATTCATCACGAGAATGAATTTTCATTTTGTACAATCATAATGCTTTTCATACGACTGATCATGGTAAACCACATTTATATACACCAAGATCGACTGATCTAACATCTTTAGATTTTTGCGAATGGCGGGCTTATTTTTGAACATTTATTATAAACTGATATCTATAATGCATTTTGGTGTAATATACTGTTCCTAAATAAAATTTGAATTTTTTTAACTTTTCTCTGTTTCATTCAACTTACCTTACACTCTTTAATTACTTTTTCGGAATTAAATTTCCTACAAGTTTTGATTAAAGACTTTTGTGTTTATTACCCATTTAATAAAGTTATTACACGTCAAACATGAAAAATAGGGGTTTTTACCCAAATTTGTCGGTTTTCACAAGAGATTTTTCAACTTACAACACATACGGTTCTGGTACCATAAGAAATCACTAATTTTGCGTTGGAAATTTTTACATTTAGTTACACATTTTCAGTGAAATAAATTGAATTAGCTTAGAATTCTATCACAATGCATTTTCAAGTCATATTCTGTAACTGTAAAATAAAGTGAAATTCTGTAAACTGATATTCAAGTGATTTAATTCTCTTGCGCTGGATCTAAAAGCCATAGGGGTTGTATATTTAATTTGAAACTTGTTGGAGATTGTTATACGGTATGAGAATGATGGATTAAATATCACAGTACTTGTAGTGAATCATGTACAGTGAAGTTAAGTAAAGTTTAGAGTATAAAAGAAGTATTTTATTTATTATTATTATTATATAACAAATATTGTAGTAGACAGATCATCTTGTTTAATAATCCATGTAAAAGTAATTAAAAACTAATAATTAATAAAAGTTATATGTAGTTTTTTTAATAGAATAAATTACTTATTAATTATTAATCGGAAGTACATCTCAATTTTTATAACAATTTCCTGTAAACGATACTGTAAATTTGAATGTTTTCTTAAGAAGGATCGAGTGACCCTTCTACAAAAACAAACCATTACCTTGAAGAAAGAAAATCACAAAAATTGAAGAAAACAATTGCTGTTGAGGAAGGTAACATAGAGAATGATATATTCCTACTCCTCATATATCAAAATATTAAAAAAAATTATTTTTTCATACTACTCCCATAATGCTACTGAAAGTAATAACAAAAAAGTAGTTAATTAAGTAATTGTTATATAACAAAAATATTAATATACGTTTCAAAAGAGTAGACTTTCATTGACCTTTTCTTAATATTTGTACCTATGAATTAACTTGGACTATTTCAGTAATATGTTCGCTTAGGATAAATTCTTGTAGGAAGTTCTGCAGTTTATTTCTTTGGAGATGAATAATCTGATTTTAGTTTGTGGATGTGCTTTGAATTTAAGCTGCAGCACATCGCTGTAACAAACGGTTTTTTTTCAAATTGCTGAACGTATATACTTGTATGTTAACTTTTCTTGTATCACAAAATTATCTTTTTAGTATTTTCTAATTCAATCATAATTTTAAAAATGTATTGTTGTTGAGTAATAATTTTGTGAACGTTGTTTCAAGCAGAATTACCACAAAAAAAAGTAGCTAGAAAAACGAGAGTAGTAATTATGCTACTAAACTATTTTTATCTTCCATTAAATCATATTTTTGGTAAGTAGGATATTTCTTACCATTCCTTCTTTTTATCTTCGCTGTGTTTGAACAGAAATATTCACTTTAAAACGAAAATTTTACAACTATCATTTAACCTTCGAAATTTATTTATTATTTTCAATGTTTTATTTTATCACAGATTGTCATCGGTATAATTGTGCAATAACGTGAACCTCATTCTAACGTAGTGGGTAAAAGGTAAATCTTAATAACACATTAAGAAAAAAGAAAAATTTTTTAAATGCTATAATTTCGTTTTATTTTATAATGAAATATAATTTTTAATATTGCAGATAATAAAATGTAGTTTTAAAGAACATATTTATTGCAACTTTTATTATTACATCATTGTCATTTTCTTTATTATTACATTTTACTCACTGTAAAAAAATAATCTGTTAAAATTTAGCAGAACATATATATCACACGATAAATTTATGGAAGCTAAACTTTTATTACTAAGTTGTTCATATTTTAGAAATTACTTATGATAATGATATTCCTTGAAATGTAATAGAAAATATTTGTATATGGTAGTTTCGGGGTCTTTTTCTGGGGCTATCTTACAATACGGTCTTGAAAACTCGTTGTCGTTCCAAAATTCTGCATTATATCTATAACAACATTCACCTAATTTGCCGTCACTCTGTAAAATAATAATTATAATATCAAAAGATCTCGTTCTAAGTTATCATATAATTTATATATTTTCATTTAATCAGTAAATTTACTAAAACTACATAGAGGTAGTTAACACGCAATGATGAAATAACTTTATTCATATTTTCTGGTTACGTTCTATTATAACTTCATCTTTCTACATACTATCTTTCACAGATTTTTACCTTGAAAATATGAGTAAAATATTCTGTTTTGTAAAGCTGTAAGGCATACTGCAACAAATATTGTTTCCTACTTAGCTAAATATGTTTGTTGAAAACAAAAAATAATGATTCTACATAATCTTTTTTTTCAAGCAATACATAATTGTTTCTCTTGTGTTCTTATTTAAATCAATTTCAAAGCATTTTTTCTTTTAGTCATTTTGTGTAATATTAGCTGGTGTAAAATTATCAAATGAATATTTAAAAGAAATGTGAAAGAAGGATAAATAATTCCTAAAAGTTAGTTTTATTAAAAAACAAACAAAAACAAATTATTGAAGTTAAAACATAAAAAATCGAATTTTTAAAAAGTAATATTTTTAAATCTAAAGAGACAAAATTAAATTCTAGCAAATAAAATGTAATAAATCGAAGTGCTCGTTTATTTTAAAAGAATTCTTTTTTCCTTTAATACAAAATGCTTATTTTATACAATACAAATTACTTCTAATCTACAGTGCAAAATTCACATATTTTGTGTTTCAGATGTGGCCAAGTTATTTTCTCAAAATTACGATTTATTTCTTCATGTAACTGAAGATTTTACCGGAAAATATTTATTTAATTACACAGGAACATTTTGGCATCCAAATTTCTCCTTCCAAAAAGTTATTTGACTTCATCTTTTCACTTTAAAGACTGAATTTCCAAGTTATGTACCTTATTATCAAGATTATTAAAAATAACAGTAAAATATAACATTACAACTGGCAAAAATCACCTTCAGTTTTAAAATATCACAAATTTTCACATGTACTTTCATTATTTTTCCTTTAAATACTTTAAAATTTTGAGACTAAATTAAAGAATTAATAAAATTTTACGGTGTATTTTTCTTTTTTCTGGTCAGAAATGTGTTTTTTTTTTTAAAACTGATCCCAATCATAAATTATATTATTCGGTTTGTTCAGCATATTCTGCTACATCTGCATATCATTCTAAAGATGATTTTGGTATAAAAGTAATATGAAAAAATTTACTATATTTTATAACGCACAACACTGATAATGAACGTGGAGAACAAGAGTATTTTTTTATTTATAAGTGTTTTCATTTTTATTACGTATTTTAAAAGTTTTATTTTTTATATATTTTTTTTTTAATGAAACAAAAATTCAGCTTCATTAATGAATTACTAAAGATTCCTTTCTCTGATTAGAAAAAAATGGAAACTGCTTTGAAATTACAAATCTCTTTTCCGCTAATATTGCAAAGTTATATATTCTGAAAATAAAAACTTTTTTTTTGAAAAAGATCGATTGAAACCCCTCAATACTGTGTTAGTTTTCTCTAAAAGAAAACTAAACAAATTCTTTGAAGAAACATTAATTAAATGGGGCTAAAAATTGAAGAATTGGAAAGCAAAACATGACGAATTTCTTCTACACCATTAAGATTTTAATGGTCCTAGAATTTACTTATATTTAAAGAAAAGCTTTCAGTATCTCAATACTTAAAAAAAAAGTATTAATTAAATAGTGCTTGAAAGGAAAATATCAAAGAGGACCCAAACCTCTTTAATTTTATTATTTTTTTTTGCTAGGGATATTCATATTACTCTAAAAATAGGAAGAACAGAACAATTCGAGTATAATTATATTTGAATCCCTTCATTAACGTAAAGGATGTATTGCTATTTAGTATTGAGTAAAGAAGGTCTTTAATGCTATGTTTTAAACTTATTTCTAAATATAGAATTTTGCAAATAAGATTTGAATGTTTCAATACCCAAAAATGTTATTGTCTTAAAAAGATTCTTACGGTTTAGAGTAAGGACAAGGAAAACTGAGCAATTTCCATTTAGATTTCACCATTTTATAAGAATCGATATCAAGGATGTATATATATATATATATATATATATATACACATATATATATATAAGTTGTGAACTTAGCAAGTTGTCTTTTTAAAAAAAGACTTTTAATTTATTATACACATAAAATATACAAAGAATGAGATTTACACTCTATTATGAATTATTAATAATTAATTAATTATTGACAATCAGTATGCTTGCTAATTATGTTTAACATTCATCTTATACATTATACATTCATTGTACGTGTTAACGAACGACCATGTGAAAGAATACTAAATTAAAACTATATTCTTAATGTCAAAGGCTGCAGCTACGAGATATTCCTGAAAATGATTTCCGGGAATTAACTGATACCCAGGCGCTCGTGGTATAAGTATAAATTTTATGTTATCTAAATAGATATTTCACCTCTTATAATACTATGTCTTTTAATAATTGACAAATTATTTAAGTTAATCTTCTCTAATTTCAAGTGATTAATTGCTGGCCTCTGTGGCCCGAGTGATAGCATCTCGATCTTTCATCCGGAGGTCCTGGGTTCGAATCCCAGTCAGGCATAGCATTTTCATCAACGCTACAAATCGTTCATCTCACCCTCTGAAGCAACATCTAACGGCGATCCCGGAGGTTAACCAAAAAAAGAGAAAAAAGTCATTAAATTAATTCATAACTCTGTTTGCTGCGCCTAATCAAAATTTAATTCATTTATATCTAAAAATTTTGGATGCTCGTAAGTTTTGCTCATAATGGGCTATCCTTACACAAAACTTTACTACCATTTACATTTATGAAATATATTCCTTTTTTAGTTAGTTTCTTTACATTTTCAATTATACATTTTTCTTTATGTGGCAGTATTGCCAAAAATTACTGTAATTCTGATATCCTTTTAACTAAATTTTAATTTACTTTTAACGTTAAATATTTACAGTCATTTATTTTACCATTATTAATAATATCTTATTCACACTCTATATTTTCATGTGTTATTAATTCAAACGAACAAAAATATTTATTATACTTATTATTATTATAATTATCATTTAATACAATTATTTTTGACTTTTCAGATTTCAATAAATATTTAATTTTTGATATAATAGTTACATATTCTAATTCGTTCTTTGTTGGAAGTGATATAGTGATAAGTAATATATGGAGGTTAGGAGTTTTTTCAACTATAGGCATTTTCAAAAAAAAGTATACAATATCATATTTCATAATCTTACAACTAACTTTCAAAATATTTTCAAAATCTGTTGTGTAACCAAACTTAAGTTCTATTAGTAACATGTTATTATAGTATTTAGATATTAATATTATAGTATCAGCAGTAATGCTTGTGTTAAATAAGCACTGCTCGACTTAAAAACATATATTCATTCACACAACAACCGAACATTTACAATAAAACTCACAGTAAAACAGCAATAAAGTCAGAGGATACCAACACCACAGGCACCTCCAACGTCGCCAGTGTCTCCTAATCTCAAATTTATTTTACTAGAAAATACGAATGACAGAAAGGTTTAAATAGTTGTCTTTCTTAAGGAAATTCTACAGGATATTTGTGCAGCCATGCACAAATATATGATTTATGCTTTAATGTTATTTTATATCTCAGTTTTTTTTTAATATACTAATTAGTAAGAAATTCTGGCTAGATGAATTTAGATTACAACGCTCGTGCGTGTAATCTGTCTCTTCTCAATCAGAATGCAATCACTCATTTGTGAGCGTCTTTCGAAACACACAGCAGTATCCGGTACACTTAAGCCAACCGGGCTGGTCTAGTGGTTAACTCGTCGCATATCAATTATTTATCGGCTGAATTTTGTATTCGAAGGTTTTGAGGTTCAAATCTCAGTAAAAGTCGTTGCTTTTATACGTATTTGAATACTAGACAGTGGATGCCGGTGTACTTTGGCGGTTGGGGTTAAACTTTACCACAAGTCTCGGGAATGTTTGGTCTAAGTCTATGCAAGGCTACACCTCATTTACATGTCATATCATTCTCACCTTATTAGGCCTTCGTCGGGGGCGGGGTTGCTTATTCTTTACTAGTTGAACAAATTGCAATATACATAAAGGAAAAGAACGTTACTGTTTAAATAATATCATCACAGTAGGTTGGATGTTGATGATTACACCGGTTTTAAAAAAAATATTTTAGTTAAAAAAAGATAATAATTTGAAAGTAAACTTTTCATTCTTTAAATTAATATAAAATTATCTATAAACGCATAAATTATTACAATTTAATTATTTTTGTCTTGCTCTTTTACATATTGATTATTATTATAAATAAACAATTTTAAGTATAAACTTAAAAGTATAATCTTTATATATCTATATTAAGTAATTTTATTACGCATTAATTACTTTATTATTCAATATAATTTATTTATTTATTTAATAAACACAAATCTACTAAAAAATTATTTTACAGATAGTAAATAGTAGAATAATCTTAATGAATAATAGGCTACTTCTTTTTTAAAAGTATATATTTCTATTCTTGTGATATATTTATCTGTAGTGGCTTTTAACATAGTTGGTGTACTTATAAACAGTATCTTTTCAATTATTTATTTGTTTGGAGAGTTACGTATTAACAGGCAAAATGGTTTCTTAGACAAAATTTTATTCAACAGCTTCTTCAATCAATTTTTTTTTAATTTTCATGAATTTTATAAACTGTAGGAGCTAGTACGCCAAATTTAAAATCTTGAAACATCCTTTTATGCAATTTTATCAACAAAAAAAATACTACGTTTGTCATAATATGAGCAAAGCTATTCTAATATAAATGGTGTAAAGTAGTATAAGAATGGACTAGTTTGGAGCAGTTTGTTTTTATCATTGAGACGTGAAAAGACTGTGCTGAGAAGAATATGTACTGAAAACTTTATTTAGTAGATACATATTTTAATAATAACTTTTCCAAGTAATATCTTTATGCTAATTACGTGATCCGTAAAATTTTCATACATTAAAAGACCCTAGGAGCTAAGGAGAGCCCTAACCTCAAAACTTAAATATATTTTTTATTATCACTGGATCTAGGAAATTTAGAATATTCAGTTCAAATGTTCGGGAATTAAATTGTTTTTTTTTTATTTGTTAAGTGATCTAAGGTACTTGTATAATAATGGGCTCAAAATTCCCAACTGTACCGGATTAAGTGGCCTTAGACAATTTTTTGAGGCCCTATCACAGAAAAAAGGATTCTGAAGTTCATTAACTACAAATTGAGTTTGATTTTCTTAATTGTCCTAGAAGGACGAAAAATCCTGTTACAAAATTACAATATTTTAATTTTTATTTATGGGTAATTGAGACTGATAGAGGGAAAATGTATAAAAGTGCACTATTTTATTCACTTTTATGGGTGTAGGAGGTTAAATTGTATTAGAGTAATAGAAGAGGAACTTCATTATACCATTAATACTTTCATCGAACCCAAAAATACAAGACCTTTTTAAAGATTTGATTAAACAGAGACTTTATTCCAATTTTGTTAAACAAGAGGAGCTAGGGATGCTAAATGCTATGAGAAAAAAGATTTGGAAATTCCATTAAAATGGGGTTTCAATTTTACGTGAAATTAGAATTATTTTTAAAATAGAAATGTTTAACACTGAATATTTAAATTTTTTTAATTGACTAGAAGGCCCATGAAATCACGAGATCCTGAACTATACAATCGCATTCTATATTCCTAATATTGCAAAATGTATGTTTGTTAATTCAAAGCAATAGGTCTTATAGTTATCACAGAATTTAAAATATTAAATTTTGACATTTAAATATTAGCTACCTACGTGGAACTTAGGAGATAGTAGAAAGTTGAACTTCTTCAATACTACTTTAGTTATTAGTTTTCATTAGTATAGAAAGCTTTTAGGTAAAAAATTCCAAATACTGCAATATTTAGATTTATTTTAATGTACCTTAGAAGCTTGACTATATATTCGCAAAGGGTCTGCAAACTCTTTAATACTGTAGTATTTTTATTTTCTTTAACTAAACTTACAGTAAAATTTTAAAAGATATAATTTAAATACTGCACTGTTAAATTTTCTTTTAAAAGAGAGAGCTGGAATGCTAGGAAATCTTAAAGAACAGAATATCTGAGAATGTATCAAATTTCATTCTTCTTCCCGAAGATACAATGTGTTTGGTTCAATAACCTAAGCTGGTATCTCGAAAAAAAATGATTTTTTTTGTGGAATTTAAGGATTTTTTTTTTTTTTTTTAATTGAGAAGGTCTATGAAAAATAAAGGATCTGTGGTGGAACGGCACCTACATTAAAATATCTGGCATCAATTATTATTATTATTTTTGTCCATGTATGTTTGGAACTAGTTTTAAAATATTATAAACATTTATATTTTTCCCCATGTTAATCACAGAACATGGTTCCAGTGTGTTACTAGATATTTCACACCCTTATTGTATCTATTGATGATCTACTTCTGAATCCTTAAACTTACTCAATAATATTGTACAAATTTTCTATATAAGTTATAACTGTTTTTCTTTTTTCTAATCATTCTTTGTTATTTATAAGGAGGAATATCAATCTTACCTTAAGGTATCAATAATGATGCAATAATAATACAAATAAGCCCATGATGGGCTTGTTTCATTAAAATCTTTATACATGAAAGAACAGTGTTTATGGAAATAAATGTTTTATTGTACATCATTACATTTAATGTTAATTCTATGTATATTTAATGCTAATTCTATGTTAATATCCAAGGTTATCGGAATTTTAAAATTGTTAAGATTTTTAAAAGGATCAAAACAATTTTGATTTCAAAAACATAACATTAAAAATGCATGTTTAAGAATGAATTGCAAGTAAGATTGAAGTATTTATTTTCACTAAATGAAAACTGAAACGATTAATTTAGGTAGCAAAACTGATGATTTGGGCTGGTAAGGGACTCTTGACATTACTGATATAAATAAGGGTTTCGTATCCTAAATTGCATAGGTTGAAAAAAAAATTTGAATATCAAAGAATTGAAATGTTTATCGTAAATTAAGCCTAAGATTCTGACAAAAGAAAAAGGTTAAAATGTTCCTATATAAAATTTTACTGGTGTACAAATTAAGACTGTTTTAAAGAGATAAACTGTCAAAACATACCAGTTTTTAATTTTAACTAAATGGTATTAGAAAACCTTTGAAATTTAAGAAGCCCCCATCACATCAGCAACACTATTTGTATGTTTAAAGGGAACAATTTGAATATCACAACATTAAAATATGAGTAATTGTGGATTGGTGGCTAAAGCTCCTTCAATGCCAAGTTGGCCTGTACATTTCTTCACAAGATTTTTTTTTATAACTGAAATTAAAATCCATTTCGATTGATATTCGAAATCTCATTTTTGAATATCGCAGCATTAAAATATTTTTTAATGGAAGTGCTTTGGATCAAAAAGCAGAGGATTTTTTGAGGAAAGTGTCAAATCCTCTTGGAAGCATTTTAATTTTTTTTTCTTTTCAATACCTTGAAAAAATAATACAAATAACTCAATGTGTTATGGTTTATAATTAAAGGTGAGCTAAAAGCCAATGAGGGAGACGTGGATAAAAATTTTAAATAATAATAATAAATCATGTTTAATAATAATGACTAAGATTTTTCCTAATGTAGACCATATTTTGAGAAAAAATGTTCAAACATTGTTTAAATATATCAGTATAATTTTGTTAATTAAGAGCTTCAACTTAACAAAACCTTCTTGTAAATCAAAACATCTGCAATTCAACAGCTTATATATTATTTATCTGTTTTTCATAAGTTAGTGTATATTTTTTGTGCCTGAGTAAGGCCGCAGGATATGGTCTGGTGACCGGTAAAGTATTTAATTTGTTACCGTCTTTGAGATTGCTTTATATAATCCATGTGTTCATTCAAATACTTCAAACCACATGTTCCCCTTGGAATGGAAGATATCACGTTTTGAAGCCGAATAAGCCCCCAAATCATATTTATTCATACAGGCCAATAACCTTGCTTCAAAGGTCTTTGAAAGACTGTTCCTTCAAAGACTATGGCCAGTCTTAGAAGGGTAACGTTATTCCTGATCACCAGTTTGGCTTTATAGGGGATCATTCATTCATTGGGCAGGCCCATAGAATTATTAGTGTAATGAGTGGGTGCCTAGAAAGAAAGGAATACTGTTTGGCAATCTTCCCAGACGTTTAAAAAGCATTCAATAAAGTTTGGCTTTCTGTCTCTCTTTTAGATTGAAATCAAGGCTGCATCTTAAATGAACAGTTTTCTCAAGTCAAATACAATCAGGAATTATCTGTCTGCATAGACAGTCAATGAGGAGTCCCTCAGGGTTTTGTTGCATAAAATTTTATGTTATACCCTGCAGACCTTCCCAGTACTAGAAGTTGTCAAAGTTTTGTGCTTCGCAGACAACACAGCGATTTTGTAGATGGTGATAAAATAATATCAGGTGATATTTATCATGAGGAGGAGCAATAGCCTGCTGGTTCAATTAGACAATACTCTCATCCCTGACGTGGACAAGGTATGGTATTTAGAGTTATTTCTATTTCGTCGAACTTGAAGAATCAAGTTAGAGGGGAGAGCAGACAACTTAATGCTAAACTTTCATGAATGTTTACACGTATACTTCACGAATAGATTGTTTCTGTATAGGATTTTCCTGAAACCAATATGGAGGTACGGTGCAAAAATTTGGGAGACTACTTGTAATAGTAATATTGAAATCATCCAACAGTTTCAAGACAAGGTGCTCGAAATGGTATCAAGTCCTTCATGGTTCAGTAGGAACAATGAGGTGAACGGGTACCTTTGGGTGCCACATGAGAAGATACGGAGGACCGATTGGGAATATTTATGAAACCGGGATATGCATGTGAATTATCTAGCGCTGAATCTACTTGGCAAGGGCAAGAATGTAAGACGACTGAAAACGCTACATGTACTGCACCTCGCTAATCTTTGAGGGCATGGATGAACATTGAAGTGCATGACCCATGGGATGATACAGTGGATGTTATGTTAATGTTAGTTTAAGACTAGTATTTGTCATATCTTGAAGCCAGGGGACAACTGAATCAACGGTGTGATTCTTTGCTTAGTATTCTGTATTTTTAATGTTTTGTGACTATTATTTTTATCTGAATTTAATATGTGTGACTTTATTTGGTTGATTTTAATGGTTGTGACTGTATTGTTACCTGTCTTTATCTTACTTTATCATTTGTTATCTGTTATCTTTGTTTTTGTTAACTAATCGCGTAGTTTGTGTCATGAGAGGTGATTCATATTATTAACATTGTACTTGGGGGTGGACTATCTTTGGATGGTCTCTTAACAAGTAACTCTTAACCAAAAATTTTACTCATGATTCCAGTTCTTTTGGCGATCGATTGCAAAAATAAGTTGCTCATAAAACCATACATATATATATTTTTTTAATTTATCATCAAAAATACTTTTATTATTTTTTTATTGAGCAAATAAGGAGCTAGAAGCTTGTGGTTGGATAGATTATGATAATATAGATTATTGGAAAATATTAGTTTATTAAATTTCTGTTACTGATGTAATGGATAAAACAATAAATAGGTTGACAGAAAAGAGTACCAGTTTTAGATGTTTGCTGGTTCTTATGGAGTTTAGAAAGGGAAAGATCACTGGTAATTTGCAATTCTGGATTAAAAATTCTGGTGTAAAATTGGAGTAAAAGTGCTCCAGTTTAACTTGAAAGTATAAAAAACTTTGAAAAACTTAATTTAGATGTCTCAATATTTACATTCAATTAGTTGACAGGTATGGAAGTCTGAGAACCTACTGGGATGAAGGAAATCTGTAAATTTCAAAGGCAGGAGTATTTTTTTTAAAAACATACACTTACTAAAAAGATGGTTCCTATAAAATAAAATATCTCAATTGGTAATAATAATATTAATGATACAATAGTAACTAAGGTGCTATTGTGGAAAAAGAAGGTTTAGAGACTAAAGATCAGCCTCTATCTAAAATATGTTTTGTACCTTTTTTTGAAGCTAAAAGTCATTTTCAAAATGTTTATTTACCAGTATTAAACCTTTATTATGATGGTAAGTTAGTAGTCATTTGGTGGTTGGAGGAGAAATTTTGAAAATCCTTCCATCATTATGTTCCTGATTTAACTCTCGAAGGTTAACTCTTTATGAGTTACATAGCAGAGGCTCGCCTAATATTGTTATCAAATAAGGTATAGTCTGATAGGTATTTTACATATGTGCATCACAGATGTTAGCTGAAGTAATAGTATGATTTATAAAATAATATGAAGTAGATTTTGTGTTTTAACTGATGTTATAAATGGGGCTATTTAATGAATATGTCCGAGTCACATTTTTGTGCTAGAGAGTTACAGAACTGATAAAAATAGTAATAGCTTCAAAATCCATCTACATGAACGCTTCCTGAAGAGGTAAAAGGAAACTTTTACCACTACATGTGGTTTTGACTAGATGTATGTAACTCAGTAGTCAAGTCCTGTAACAATTGCATAGCTTTGGTATGTGCTAAAATTGTAGAATTTTAGTAGATCTATTTATATACAGGCAAAAGATTTCATCTTTTAAGTACAAAACGTATAAAAAGTGATATGATTAAACTCTAGTAAAGATGGTTGGAAATAGTATGGTTATATGAAAATTTTTAATTTAACGAGTTAAGGAGAAATATTCTATCGTATATATACAAATATACACGAGTACCTGTATCTCGTAATATAATGTAATATAATACAGAAAATATTTTATCTCGTAAGCAACATGATTTTACAAACAAATGTTTTATATAATCGAATTTTGATGCTTTTGTAACTACAGTTCCATCAATGGAAAATCAAGTTATTTCTTTGATTTTCTGAATAGTTATCGAGACTCGTTAAAGGCACGATTTTCATCAGTAACTTACAATTTTATTGACTTTAACTATAATGTTGACTGTTACTATAATCGTTTCTTCAAAACCGAAAATATATTTCAACAAGCGACCTAAATTCGGAATTGGAATGATAAATAGAAAGGTTGGACCCTAATCGCAATTTTTCTCAAATCCGGGAAACGTTCTCGCAGAGAGACATTAAAAAACCCATTAAGATATTTCTGAGACGGAAAAAATAGAGGAGCCATGGAAAGATTAATGTAATAAGTACAAACCCACAGGAACTCGGATCCAGCACCTCTGATGACTGAGAAAGCTTTATCTAACAGTTTTCTTCAACTGATATGTAAATAAGAATAAACAAACACTAGTTTAAAACGAAAAATTAATTCTAATAAAAAAATGGGTCTTAATTACCGATAAAAACATTACCAGTTGTGTGTATGTTGGATACGATATTGATGTCTGAAAAACAAAAAAAAAAAAAACAAAAGAAATTTCAGTGTTATTTGAATTTTACCCACAAATAAAAAAAAAAAAAAAAAATGGTATAAATTTAATTTTAAAATTGGCTTCTGATTGCAGTAATAAAATTGTACAGAAATTAAAAAAAATTTAGAAATATACAATCTGCTCATAATATTTATTATTCCATTTTTTAACGGTTTAAAAAATAGTTAAGAAATACTGTATTAACCTAAATATTAATTAGTTTTTTAAGATGATATTTTGTAAAACAAAAAATATTTTTGCTTTACATAGTTGCAACATTCTAATACCAAGAGATTATACCTCCTTTCCATAACGGCTTAGAATCAATAAACTTCCGTTCTCAGATTTGCTTTTAAAAAGAAATAGTAAATTACTTTCCGATATCTCTCTTTACTGAGCTGACTAGTATAACACAATACATACTTATCCCACCACAGGTAATATTCCGGCATGCAAGTGATACTGTTGCGTTGTTTACCTTAAAAGTTGATACTATAGTGAATAATAATTCTTTCAGAAGAAGCATAATTGATACTTTCCGATTACAGCACAGGTATTTTTATAATATTACCGCCATAATAAGAACTGGAACAGTGAACTGGCGCCTATCGGCGCGAATTCGGCTTCCAAAATGTAGAATAGATGACTAAGTTATTCATGCTTTTCAATATAACATAAAGTATTTCTTCAAGCATATAAAACGTTTCTTCTTCAACCATAATAATACACGAGTAACTTGTTTTGTATCGTAAGCTAGATTAAGATATTACTAATCGGATTGAATGTAGATTGCTGCATTCAGTAGGTCTCTAGAATGATGACATATAGAAACCAGCGAGATATAAATCATCTATTAGTCCAACGTATAGTATGTACGCATGTAAGTGCGTATGTTAGTATGTTAGGTAATCCTTTATATCCAAGATACCATTGGCAAAATACTTTGATTTACATTTCAATGGTTTCTGTTACCAATTTAAAACTACTGAAAACAAAAAGTACTGTGATTAGTAACATTTAACATATAAGTGGTTAAAACAAGATCGAATAACATGAAGATTTGTTTGTTCTAAATCCATAATTTACAACAGTAAACACTTATTATTTACTGTTTTACTTACTCTTTTTTTAAATATAGTAATTTTATTAATGAACTGATCTCAATTATTACTCTTATATTTACAATACCATAAGCACATTTATGACAAGGAAAGTTATCAATGGTAGGAAACTGATTGTGTGTAGTATAACATCGAATTAAAAAAATGTTCAGTATATAAACTACTGGCAGCAACATCAGACGATTAAAAGTGGAGCGTAACATAAACTTATACAGTAATAATGAGAAGTAGTATAACTACCAATTCGAATTAAATTATAGTCTAAAGTTGAAAATTGTCAATTTAAATTCGTCTCTTTACCACTGTTGAGCGATAAATCATGCTAAATCATGATTTAATCGTCGTTTAACTCGCACAAAAATATTTGATTTTTGCTGCTGCTGGAGTTAGAAATTGTAGGTTTAAAATGCTATAAAAAAGAAACGTGATTATTTTTATCCTGTGCTCTAAAAAAGTATATAGATTCTTATGAAATTATTTCAACTTTTGTTCGGCTTAAATTCCTTCAAAAAGACAGCAGTCATTTTGATCTCTTGTGTCGAAAAAACATTACGGCATTTGCTATCTCAGAATGCACTTAACAATTAATATTACATATTATTAAAAAATAAATGGAAAATTTCTTGCTAGGGTTATTGCTAAACTATCATTAGTTTAATAAATTTACCAGCGTTGATGCGACAAATATAATCTGTCGGAAAGTCATAAATATTTATACATATATTTTTTACCAAGTTTTCAATACTTATCATGTAAGATCCTAACAACATAAATTTTTCGGAAAATCACGGGGAAGTCAGTATCGATCGAAGTTTTGTCCACGCCGACTGGCCTATGTTGCGACGCAGGTGTGCCGACCATCCTTGCTGATAAATTATTGGTTGATAACCATATCCGTATTGAATAGGTGGCTTGTAGGGTTATAAGATGTTCATTTCACGACCTATATTTTCGCTGCTGGGAACCAGGCCACACAGCCAATTCGTGTACCGGACCAGATTGTAATGGCCACTGTTTCACCTGCCCGGTCATCTACGGCAGGACTGCCGGCGAGAGGCTCGGTGTCCTTCCTGTCGGTTGCATGAACATGAATCCGGGGGTAGGGGATACAAGGCTTCACCTGTAACATGAAGATGTGGCGCCTGCTCAGTGCTGATTGGTGTCTGTGGGGAACAATTCCGTCCGGGAGGTTTGGAAGGCTCTGGTGACCCGCCATCAATGATTGGATGGGGATTCCTTTGCAGCATCTCTGGGGGAGGAAATGTAAGACCGTAGTCCCAGTGGGTGATCCCCTGGAGGTTCCTCATTAGAGGCAGGGAATTAAGACTGGAATCCGGGTGAGCAGACCCTTTTAGGGTCTTCTCATTAGAGACGTGGCATGCACTGCAAGACTGAATCCCGGCAACGTTGGCGGGACCTTGTATTCTGCCGAGGTAGTATGAGGTGAATTCACCTCCCGGAGCTGAGTTATGATTAGATACTGTTCCGGCTCCAGGGGACGGGATAAATTAAGGTGAACAAAAAAAAAAAAAAAAATAAATTAACAGCTATTAATTTTTTTGGGAAAATGATTTTTAAGCCTCTCCGTTTGCTATTTTATTTCAACAAGAATTCGTTTGTATTTAATTCATAACGTTAATATTAAATTTTTCTACAAATTTAAAACAAAACATGGAAAGTATTTTTGAGACTAGATATTGTATCTCTTAATTAGAGATATCAAAGAGGCTATTTAAGATGAATTTTAATAAAATACGTAACAAATTAATAATATGTAGATAATTACGAAATGTTTAGAAATTTTCAAAAATTGTTTTTGTTTTTTTTTTTGTTTTTAAATATATAGATAAAACAATTAAGCTACCTTTTTATAAAGGTTTGTAGCTTTTTTTAATAAAAAAGTTATTTTTGCAGAAATGAATTTTTAATTCGGTTAAAAAATTCAGTGCTGGCCTTTCATCGGTGTATTAACCCTCAGTGCGGCATTATTTTCTTTTTTGTTTTAATTAATGTATTATATTTATCAAATTTATATCTGTCTTGATATATAAAACTTTTAAAAGACCGAAAATACACCATTATACGCTAACGCATGGTGCGTACGGGAGACGGAAATGCGCAGGATTTCCTTGCTGAGCACTCCCTCGCAAGTGGTAGAGCGTATTCGTAAATTTCTTAATTGTTCATGTTAGCAATTTATGTTAACTAATTTTATTATATTTTAATTACATAAAAATAATATATTTCTTCGTTTTTGAAAAAAGAATGAATAAAATTTGTGTTAAATTTATGTGCTTCAATTTATTCCGTATATCAATAATTGATTTTGAATTTTTTATTTTATTTTTTATCAGTTCCGTTAATTTAGAGTTAACTTTCATGTGGTTTCACCTATCACATGACTTGTTGACGACCTGAAATTTAATTTTTTAAGTAAATTCTTCCTAAAGTTTTTAAAATAATTCTAACAATCAAGTAAATTAACTATAATGTTTTTTTTATTACAAAATGAAATAATACATAGTATATTTAACGTTTTTATTTATAAGAATAATAATAAAGTTAAAAATATTTATGAAACGTACAATTGATTATAAACAATATAAATAATTGTCAAAAAGTAATAATTTAAAATGAGACTACAATACCTTATTATTTAATTATAAAATACAACATAATTGTGTAATCAATATCAACTGAATATAATAACTTCTTTAAAGAATAAAAATATTTATTATAAATCTATCCTCTTTCCAAAGTGAAAAAAGATCAGTCAAGAATTTAAAATTCCACCAGATTAAACTGATTCAATTTAACTAAGAACGAATTGCTCAGTAACAAAACATAAACGTTTCTGATGCGCTAACGTACGGTATCGAGTTAGCGCAGTTACGGTACAGTAATACGCTGACCCCCACTACTGAGATAGAAAATCTGTTGTACTTCTACGGATATATGCGTAGCAGGAATAATGCATGCACGTATAGAAATGCATCTGCTAGTGCTCACACTGAATGTTTTGATTGTGAATGTACGGCTAACTGTGTATAAGGTGTTCTACATTTTTTTGCGAAGAGATGCTTGAAACTGAATGTAACGAAAGTAATAATGATTATTGTGAAACACCCAGCATACGTCCAATCTGTGCTGCAGTAACCTCTTGGAATTCATCTAACGTATTTTACTGATAAAAGTTAGGTTTCTTAACGAAGATTAGTTTCTTGGAATACCTGACTGTTTTTAAGAAATGAAACCTCATTCTTACATTTTTTTATATTAAATGCTGCATGTACTTAATTTCCCAGGGTGGCTTACTCAGATGGAATATTTTTATAACGATGAGTAAAATTTGAATGTATAACGAATGCCAGTTCCTATTTTCTGTATTCTGTGACTACATCAAAGTAAATTACACTTTATAATGAAGTATAAACTATTCAGTAAACTAACACCAGTTTATCTCGGATCACAAATACGAATCACAATAAAAAATACGAGTAACAGACTAATTACTATATCAATGAATTCACTGTCAGGCGAAAATAAATAAAAATGAAATTAATTTCTTTGACGCTGTAGAATAAACCAATTAAAAAAAAAAAAATTATATATATTTCTTTGCACACGTTTTTTGTCTTCAGTCATTTGACTGGTTTTATGCAGCTCTCCAAGGTTTCCTATCTAGTGCCAGTCGTTTCATTCCGGTATACTCCCTATATCCTACATCCCTAACAATCTGTTTTACATATTCCAAACGTTGCCAGCTTGCACAATTTTTCCCTTCTATCTGTCACTCTACCTTAATATGTGGCCTATAATTCTGTATCTTCTTTTATCTAGATTTTTCCAAATGCTTCTTTCTTCAACAGTTTTCCGCAACACCTCTTCATTTGTCACTTTATCCACACATTTGATTTTTAACATTTTCCTGTAGCACCACATTTCAAATGCTTCTAATCTTTTTTTCTCAGGTACTCCAATCATCCAAGTTTCACTTCCATACACTCCAAATATATACTTTCAAAAATGTTTTCCTAATGTTTAAATTAATTTTTAATGTAAACAAATTATATTTTTCACTGACAGCTCGCTTCGCCTGTGCTATTTGGCATTTTGTATCTCTCCTTCGCCTATAATTAATAATTTTACTTCCCAAATAACAAAATTCTTCTACCTCCATAATCTTTTCTCTTCCAGTTTTTATATTCAGTGGTCCATGAACATTATTTCTACTACATTTCACTACTTTTGTTTTGTTGTTTATTTTCAAGGGTAGTTTTTGCTTAGGATTTCATCCATGCCATTCATTGTTTCTTCTAAATCTATTTTTAATTTCCCCTAGAATTACTGTATCAGCAAATCATAGCATCTTTTCTTTTCTCCTTGTACTGTTACTCCGGATCTAAGTTGTTCTTTAACATCATTAACTGCTAGTTCTATATAAAGAGTAAAAGGTAACGGGAATAGGGAATATCCTTGACAGACTCCTTTTTTTATTATGGTATTTTTAACCTCTTCCATTATTACTGTTGCAGTTTGGTTCCTGGAAATGTAAGCAATTGTTCTTCTATCTCTATTCTTGAATCCTAGATCTTTTAAAATGTCTAAGTATATAAATGTCAAGTATGTTGGTTTGGTTTCCTTTAGTTTTCCTTCTACTATTAATCTGAGTGATAAAATTGTTTCCATTGTACATATACTTTTCCTTAATTGGTCTTCTAAACTTCTTCCACTCTCCTTTTAATTCCTTTCTGTACAGAAGTCTAGTTAAGATTTTTGATGTGTGAGTAGTTAAGCTGTTTGTTCTGTATTCTCTGCATTTATCTGCTTCTGCTTTCTGCGGTATCTTGACAACACTCTTTTTGAAGCCAATTGGAACTCACACTTTGGTGTAAATATTACACACCAGTTTGTATAATCTATGGATCGCTTCCTCACCAGCACTGAGCAGTAAGGCTGCAGGTATCCCGTCTATCCTAGGAGCCTTTCTGCCATTTTAATCTTGTAATGCTAGATTAAATTCAAGTCTCAATATTGTATCTCCCTTTTCATCCTTTCAAATTTTTCTTCTTCCACTATAACACCAGTTTCTAATTTATTTTCTTCAGATAACTCTTCATTATATTCCACCCAAATATCGACCTTTCTTTTGTATTATAAATCGGTGTAACATCTTTATCAACACATTGCTAGATTTTAACTTATGTACCACAAAATTCTCCTTAATTTTTCTGTATGCTCTGTCTGTTTTACCAATAATCATTTCTCTTTCCACTTCTGAACACTTCTCTTTAATCGACTCTTCTTTCGCTAATTTGTACTTGCTGTTTATAGTATTTCTTAATTGTCGCTAGTTCCTTTTAACTTCTTCATCTGTAGTATTATTATACTTCCTACGTTCATCCATCAGCTGCAATATATCCTCTGATATCCAATATTTTTCTACCAGTTCTCTTTATTCCACCTAAGTTTGCTTCTGCTTATTTAAGAATCTCCTTTTTAACATTTTTCCATTCTTTCATATTTTTTACCATCTAATTTTACTCAAAAATCTTCTTTACCTCTTCTTCCTCAAGTTTTTCTAAATTCCACCGATTCATCTGACAGCTATTCTTCAAGTTTTTAAACTCCAATCTACATTTCATTATCACTATTATGGTAATTATGGTCAATGTCAGCTCCTGTACAAGCTTTGCAATCGACAAGTTGATTTCTAAATCTCCGCTTAACAATAATATAAACTATCTGATACCATATCTAGCATTACCATGTGGTAATGCTGGCTTTTTCCATGTGTATATTCTTCTATTATGATTTTTCAAATGGGTTTGACAATTACTAAATTATACTTCGTGCAAAACTCAATAAGTCGGTCCCCTCTTTCATTCCTTTTGCCCACCCTGTGTTGTAGTGACCCATAATATTTCCTTCCCTGCCTTTTCCGATGCTTGCATTCCAATCTCCAACTATTATTAGATTTTCATCCCCTTTTATGTGTTAAACTGCTTCGTCAATTTCTTCGTAAACACACTGTACCTCATTATCCTCATGGACACTTGTAAGCATATACATGTTAATGATATTTGTCAGCTTAGGTTTTGATTGTCTCCTTATTCCAATGATTCTATCGCTAATCTTCTTGAAATACTTCCTTATCTTCTTGTTCATTATGGAACCTACTCATGCCTGCCGTTTTTTTGACGTTGAGTTAATTATTAATTTAAAATCACCTGACCAAAATTATTTTCCTGTTCCCACCAAACCTTGCTAATTCCTTCAACATTTACATTTAACATATCCACTTTCCTCTTTAAATTTTCTAACCTACCCACTCTTTTTAGATTCCTAACATTCCACTCTCCGACTCGTAAAATTTTATTTTTTATTCTTCTTATAATGTAATATGGTAATATTTTACCAAGGAAGGCGTCTCCATCTTTGTTACATGAAAATGCTGAAACATGAATGCTTTGTTACATGAATGCTTTTTTTCTTTAAAAAAAAAATTGGTGGTTTTCGATTGCTTTCTGCTGCGCAGTACTCAGAAGATTGAGTGATGATATGGTTGTTTAAGTCCTTCTAATCTATGCCCTGAAAAACTACTGAAAGAGCTGCTCTCTTCTTTCAGGTATCATTTTTTAATCTGGCTCGCAACAGATACCTCTCTGATATGGTTACACCTTCGATTCAGCTACTCTGTATCAATCTGCACTCAAGCCTCCTCACCATCGGTAATATCTCATGATTCATAGAGGTTGACATTTTAGTAAACGTTGCATATTTCTTTTTGGTAGTTGGTGTACTGGTAAAGCTGTTTAAAATTGTTCAAAATTGTATATTCTGCATTCGTATGGATTTGCAAGAGGAAATAAAATAAAATTAATTCTGTTTAATTCATTTCTGTTATTTAATCGTTCGTGTCTAACAAACCTCATGGAGAAAGTAATTAACATATAAAATACAGGTTGAGTACTATTTTTGTACGTAGTACTCAAAGTAATTTCGCTACTCATTTTATATTAAACTTGCGAATGGTTTGTTAAAATTTAAATTTCTTTGTTCTATAAAATGTATATTAAGAATTGACTATAATTCATCTGCCCTATATACACAGTTTATATTAACGACAAAAATGCTTTCCTCTAACTTTTCTGTGTAAAATTAAATTCATTACAAATTTCATTCTTAAATTTTTTTTCCTTAATAAAACAAGATTTTGTAGGAAAATATTCTTTTTTTTTTGAGAATTATTACAAAATCTACTCCAAAACTTTATGCAAGTCAATTTGAAGGTCATTGAATAATTATTGATTATTCGGAAAAGGATATTATTTTCCATTGAAATAGTAACTTACTTAATATATGATGATAACATTAATTAATAAATTTATGTAAAATCATGAATATGTCATAAAATATAAGCAGAATGATTTGGTATTATTGAGATGATGTGATGAAGCTATTTTCAGGAAGTTATTATAATTTTCTAACTTTATCTCTGTATAGTAACAAAAGGGAGATTTTTTCTCTCGTGCTACAAATGAATTATTAGACACATAAAATTTAACTAATTTAATTTTTTTAATTTGAATTTTCACTGTGGATGTAATTTGGAAAAAGAACATTGGAAGTGAACTGATGACTTATAGTTTCCCACTGATAACGAATTCCTTCAAACACTTCGAATCGTCTAATAATTTAGTTTGAGTCGTATACTAAAAAACTACTTATTTTCTCAACTGTAGACTCTGACAGTATAGTGAGTATTAAGACTCTCACAAAAAAAATTATTTCTATATTATGGGTAATAAAAGATAACATCCAAACATATTAGTCCAAACTTATAAATTTTGAAAACTGCATGTATTAAAATAGGAAAGAAATTATATTGTTCTCTTCTGTAAATTTAAATCATATGATTTTTACTTTTTGAATAATTTTTTTTATAATAAAGTAATAATTATTAATATAGAGTTGATAATCTATTATGATTTTTTATAATTTTTTTAAGATAGTTATAATTAAAATAAATGCTTTTCTTTCTTAATCAGACTATTCTTTTACAACTAATACAAGATTTTAGTTAGTGTTAAAAAATTTGATATGTTACATTAAACATTTAACCTTACTACGATTATAAGTTAAAATTATCTAAATTAAATAATAAAATTTTATAATTTTCTGAACACATTATTGTAGATAACACAAAGTAACTATTTTAATGACAATTAAAGAAGGGGTTAAATGTAGTGGAAAAGTTTTTTAACTTAATTAATACATGTATAATAAAAATAAATTACTAAAATACATAGTACTGTACTTACCTCAGCTACAGTAAGTATTAATGTCATATTTTTTCCATTTGTTTTGCTAATCAATATTGGAAACATCTCTTCAAATGCCTTCTTAACCATTGGATCATCATCTTCGGAAAGTATCTCGAAGTCAGCAGTATCATAAGCAAACTATTGGAAATGATATAACATATACAATTTTAATATAAATCACGCTAAATAAATGAAAGAAAAAAATATAAATTTATAAACTGACATCTCAATTGATTTATACAGCAGCAGAAAATTTTATTGTATTTTTTTAAATACAAGTATTATAAAACAAAATATAAATCACAGTTATGTTACTACAGAGAATAGATGATAACCTCATTTGCTCTTATTATGATTATATGATATATTCTTATTTTGTGTATATTATTATTGTGTTTTATATTCTTATTATGTGATATAAGAATTTATTTCCGCTTAACAATTATTGCATCAAGTGAACACACATGTCTATTGTTATACATGCAATACGTATTATTCTCTAAAAAATGTGTTAAGTATAAGTGGTACAAATTAAAATATAAAAATAAAATAAAATATATAAAACTGTCTTATTTTTCAACCATGATCTTTATATGAACTGAAGTGTAAAATATGTGACTAAAGAACTTACATGTGACTAAAGAAGTAGAAGTTAGAAATTTTGCTACGGTTTGTGAAATTTAAAACAATTTCGTGTAATGCAAATATTTATTAAGGAGTTTAACATACAACAGTTTAGGTACCTTAATATAAAAATTAGAATACGAGTAATATAATGCTGAAATATATATTCGTCTGCAAATGTCCATTTGTTTGGCAAAGAGCGACTTATTATAAACTGTTATGAAAATTATTTAGAAAAGAGAAATACTTAAGAACTACTTAAATAAAATTTAAATCCAGATTTCTATTCTAATGTTAACAACCACTTCCATATATGATGGGGATTAAAAAATATCAGTCATATAGAGAATAAAATCTTTTTTAATTTTCTCTAAGTTTATTATCATTCTCTTTCTTGTTTATGTAGATTACAGATCTATAAACAGAATCTTTCATCACCCTCTGTTTAGTAGAAATGATACATTAAATATCTAAAGAACTTAATATAAATATCTACAAAGGTTAGGATAACTCATTTAAGTGATGTCATATACGAGTACATACATTAAAACGTCTCACCAGATGCTCTCCTTTTGTAGGTAACCTCAATTACATCTCAAATTAAAGTCCAACAGTAATCAGCTAACATATTAACACTCCATTTGCCTTTGCATCAGTTTTCAGTAATGAAACCTTGATAGAAACATTCACCGTATTCATCACGGTGCACCAAGGTTTGAAGTAAACTAATCCAGATTTGAGTACAGGAAAAGGAGTTTTAGTGACATTACATCCGGTAACTCAGAATGAATTTATTAGTTTATTTACAATATTCAAGAAATAGATGTCACTTTATTTGATTTATGGATGTCCAGAAAATTTTGGAAGTATCTTTAAACACTTCTTAAAAAACGAGACCTACATCGGTCACACAGAGCTAAACATTTCATCAATTACACGGTTTCCTTATTTGAAAACCAGTAAAACTCCATTCTTTAATTTTAGTTTCAATTACATTCTTGAATTTCTACTTTATGCAGAAAAATTGTTCTTCTTCTACTTTCTTCTGCTTACTTCTGTTCTTCTTCATATTTCTTTACAGAATTTTTATTAATCCCAGTTTGACATGAAGAGATTGAAAAAAAATATTTTCTGATTTAACTAGATGCTCAAGAATATATTTTTTTCTCCAGGAGTTTATTTCATTGCTTTACTACATAATACTACCCCATCTCCTCAGCGACCGGAAGAGGAAGTCCCAGCTAAGGGAGATAAAGGCATTTCGAACATCAAGGAGTATCAGCACCGGAATCCTGTGTATCCTCCACATGCCCGCCGCTGCTGCATCCACAATCTTCATCACCGCGTTGACTGTATCGACTATCGACCGCCCTGGTCGAAAGCCATAATGCCTCGCGTGCAGCATTCCGTTCACCATGATCTCCTTATGGATCCTTGCATCGAGCAGCCTCTCAAAAAAGCTTTGTGAGATTATTAATAAGGCAGATGAGTCTATACGAAGTGGGCCCCTTTACCGTACCAGGTTTCTTCACAAAGACCAATCTCGACACTTTAATACCTCTGGAAAGGAACCATGTTGCAACATGTTATCAAATACTTGGAGGCCTCCACCTGTATCTCTTCTACTAAGATGCGGGCTACTTCGACCATTTATGCCATCCGGCCAGGATTCTTGTGTAGTCTCATCCTTCTACCTGCCCAGACTTGCTCCTCGACCCGAAAGAGCGGAATGTAGTCAACCACGATCTCTTCCCGCAGAAGGTCTTCACCAATCAGCGCTCTCACACTGGTTCGCACCTGCTTCTCTGTGAGAACCGATAGCGACTGGCCAAACCTCTCAGTCGACACCCGGCCCCATCGTTAATACTGTCGTACAGTTCCCGCCAATAACTCCTCTTGACCTGTTTAGTGGCATACCTAAGAGTCGCCCTGGCAGTTAGATACTCCCGTCGTAAATCCCCAGAGCGTTAACGGTCCCGTCCTCTGCTATTCTGGTAAGCTCTCCTCCTGGTCCATCAACGCTTGTGCAAACTCTCAAGTTCCACACCCCACCAATAAACGTGCCGTCGCCTCGGTTCGTCCACTCCTATCTCTGAAAACTCCTAAGGAGACCCAACTCCGATCAGACGGCCTTCAATCCTCCGGGAGAACTCGCTGCAGCCTACCTTGGAGGTGACCAACCTCGCTAGTTGGTCAATCCTCTGATTTGTCAATGAATAAAACCTGATGAGGCTATGATCTGATAGACATTCCCTCTCCAGCAGCTTCCAGTTACAACAGAAGCTAACACGATCCTCCGTAACAAATGCCAAGCTTATGGCCTATCTCGATACTTCCCCTTGTTACCTGTCGCCTTTTCAGTTAATGCAGCTGAGCCCCAGCAGACTCACCCACTATTCCGGCATCTATTCCTGGTGACTTCTTCATCCACATCGTCCAAGAAGGTAAGGATGTTGGTGTTGGGGGAGTAGTAGTAGCTGTTCACCACCAAGCCATCGAGGTCAGATTCAGGCAACCCCTATCAGATTCAGGAGCAAAGGAGGACTCAGATAAAAAAAGGTAATTTAAACTAGAAAACACAACAAAACGATAAAAAACACAACAAAATGGAAAAGAAAATCAGAAAACAAAATAACACAAAACAGGAACAAGGACAAACCGAATGAATAAACAGTAAAAGTGATACAAGTTGCTTGTAGAGTTTAAGTACGTCTGTATGCGTCAGAGGTACAACCTATTCTAGGCTAATGAAGTTGCCTTCAACCAAACTATAATTATTAAAATAAAATTGTTAGTTCTACTATTTGTTACGTAAAGGGGAGATGTTGTGAATTGCAATAGAGCAGATTTATAGTATAAACTCAGGAATTATTTTGATTAGATATTCTCTATTTTAGAAGTAAAAAAAAAAAGAATTATAAAATTGAGCAGAAGCAGTGAACTGTTTTAAAACATTTCTGAATGCCTTTTAAAACCGAGGTAAAGATTAAACATGCATAGAAAGTTAGTTTTTATTATTTTTTCGGTATACTTATATGAAAATTTGGACCACTTTTACGACAGTGCATATTTTCCAATTATATAATAAAAAAGATAATAATAAATGGAAATAGCCGTTTTGATATCTTCTTTAGTGTAATATTACTTAAATGATTATCTTGTGTTAACTATTTTTAATTAAAAATGCTAAAAATTTTAATTTGCTGTATAAAAATTTAAATAAAAAATAACTAATATAAAAATAATAATAAAGATTTATTTGCACCCTCTTGTGTTACAAGTTTTTAGTTCTAGTTTTTTGTAAAAGAATTAAAAATACATCAGTTAAGTAGAATCTTGAACAATATGTTCATTGCCTTTTGGATAAAAGGGAATAATTTCATGTACATAAATTTAATAATTGTTTCTAATTATTTTTTTTTTTTAAATTAAGTTTTATTTTTTTTCCTATAATGTAAAAAAAACAAAATAAACAGTGGTGTTGAGTTATAGGATACTCGTTTTTCCATGGTAAAATAATCATAAAATGTAAGTTTAATGAAGCAAAAAAATAAATAAATATTTAAAAAAATTAAACATAAAAATCTTGAAAAATTTGGAAAATTCAAACAGCTTAAAAAATCTAAACAATTTTTAAGATCGTAAAAATGTTTGCTTAAAATTTGACTTTAAATAAATGAAAACAAATCAGAGAACCAAAAAGCTGAATTTGCTACATAATTTATTCAAGGGGAAAATATTGAAGCTAATATCAACAATTAGGATAATTCAATAAAATAGAAAATACAAAAAAAAAGATTAGAAGTAAGTAATTCGTTCTATTTTAATAGTTATTGAATTATATGTGACCATTTTAGTATGTATAAAATTTGTATTGTAACCAACATCTTTAATGCAGGAGTAGATTACTTATACATTCAACTGACTAAATTATGCAAACATCCTCGTAGTTGTGACGTGCTTGAACATAGATATTATGTTAATTCTTGATTTAGTATTAATTTTAAGTGCAGTAAACGCTAATAAATATGAATGTATCCCGAAACGTTGATATTTTTCATTGGGACACGCTTAAATTTTAATTCCCTAACAGTGAACTTATATAATTGTTCCAAGATTTAGTTTAAGAATTCCGGCTAAAATATAATTGTTCAAATCGGTTGATGGTATAAGACAAAGTAGTACTTCAAGCAGCAATTACGGTAGTTTGACCTGCTAGTCTACCAAGGTTGGGGAGTACTGCCTGATTTATTATTGGCAGGAACGCATAAAAAAGGAGGTTAAGTCAATTATTATGCAATCCGGATGCAGAATAATCCCAAACTGTTGAATGAACGTCAGTCATTTACCTCCCGCAAAGCGTTGAGGAAAATTAATTGATTAATTACCAATTAGTTTGTACTAATTTTACTGAAAGGAATATATTGATTTTTAGGAGGGTTTGGTAATAATACAAAATTAAATATAATTAAAACAAATAATTTTAATATTACATTAACAACAGAAGAACAGTTAATAATCCTGATCTATAACTAACTAGTTAAGGTTTATAAATTTTTAACTTTTAAAATATATTATGTCCGAAAATGAGAGTTTTGAACAAATTTAAAAATAATGGAAAAGAATAATAGAATCGTTTAATACTGTAATTAAAGAATTATTTAAAAATGTAGTTTGAAAATGATTTTAAAAATTTTGTAAATATTGCTTACAATTTCTGCTTACAAGCTTTAGCGGCTTCTCTACGCTTGAATCATAATAAAAGTTACTGACTAGCCAAAAGCTGAACTCGGATTATTTTGCTTAGTACACGCACACTGCCGCTTATGCCACGGAGACAGGGACAACATTTTTTTTTTTTTTAATTTATTTGTTGTAATTAATAATTTTGAAAATTTCTTTGATGGTTTTCAAATTCATCGTAATTTAACTCATCATCGTAATCATCGTAATTTTAATCATCGACATGAATTTTTTAAAGGCTAAATTGTTACTGGTTCACATGATTAAGTAACCACAATAATCATATTTAATATTGAAATGACGAAAGATAAAAAAAATTTATTTTTTAAAATTATTAATTTCTTGATATAAAAAATTGATGATAAAAATATTTTGCATAATTTAATAATGCAATCTACTGAAAAAGAGACAAATATTAAATATACTTAGAAGATGTTTATTTCGTAAATTTTAACAAAATTTTTAATGATCGATCAAGTAATTACTTACATAAGTTTCTGGACATTTGTAATTTGTATTGTCCCCTCTGATTACAAAAAAACTTTTAGTGTTAACAACAAAAGTCAAGACAGCCAATCCATAAGCACAAAATTTCATTTGAAGTAACATTACAAACTAAATAAAGTATTATGGAAATAATATTGCTTTTATGAACTACGTATGGGTTAAACTGGTAGATTTTATTGCATTTACCTAGCTTAAATAATTGCTGTAAAAAATAAAACTCTGTTATCTAATCTAGTGTGTTGCTAGCTGTACATCTTTAAGCAATTATTGATGTGTTTTATTAAATTAAAATATTTTATTTTTAACAACTAATCTTAATTCAATAGCTTCATACAACATTAGTTGCTGTTTTAATGAATATAGCAAACAGCTTCATATTTTCATTACATTAACGAATGTTAATTTTCCTTAAAATCTTTTTAAGTAATCTAAATATAAATGAAATTATTAGGAAAATTATGCTATCTAGTTAATCTGCTGAACCAGAAGTGTAATTTTAGAAATCACATGGAACGGCTTATCTCCGGATATCTTATCAGCATATCAATTCATCCCCGATTCAGCCACACCTTCTCCTCCATAAGCCATTAGTGGTTAATCGTAGAACATCTTCTTGCCCTCAAACTGATTACATTCCACAGTCATCAGTTGGCCTTGGTGATATCTTATCAGCATCACCTATTTGTGAAGTATTATTTTAGAGTAGCTTATTTAATTACTTAGATTAACGAAGCCTGTATTTCACACTGTATTTTACAAACCTATAAAAATTATAGGCAAAAAAAAATACAGAGAAGGCAACCTTAAAATTTAAAAAGCAGATTTTGATCTGTCAACTATTCGTTTAAAAATGCAAACTATTAACTACTGTATTATTCCGACGCATTATGGAGCCTGGCTTTTAGAAAATAAAAGAAGAGGACATTTTGATGTAATTGTTTGTTTATTTGAATATAATAGTAAAAGTTTAGAACCTACCGTGAAATAGCAACCTTAATTTTTCATTTAGTCTTTCACATAAATATCAAAATTTAGTCAGGAGTTACTGATATTATTAACTAAATTTTGGCTGAATTACAAAAATTATTAACTTTGTATACTTAAATAGGGAAGTAAATAATAAAAATATTATATTAATGACAATGTAAATTGATGAGGATAAAAATATTTTTTAAATAATCATCATTACTAGAAGTCACACATAACAGTTAAACTCGATCCAATAAAATCTTAAATAACAATTCTAGACCGCTTTTAAAGAAACGGCTCGAAATCATCTCGCGCAAAACCACTAATACCCTACTCTGAGAGTTCATAATCCTTAACTTCACTATGTTAAATCTAATAAGATAACAAATGCACCGTGGTCAATACTGAAGTTTGCTGATAAATTCCGTAATCACCATGGTAGCACGTAGCCAAATCAAATCAGAAAAAGTTATCTTGAGAAAGCGTAAATAATTCCAAAACTATGATCATGAAGAGCTACAAGAGAAAATCCCGATTAGTTCTGCTTCTAAAAAACAGGAAAGCCAACACTCGATCAACTACAATGACGAAGACCAGTATTATCATTTCAATAATAAACTAAAAATCTAAGCCAAATAATTTCTTATTTTATGATGTTATTCTTGATGATTTCATAGCATATTTAGTAGCAGTGATCAAGCCCAACTTAGCGTTATATCCTTTTCTTGAATAATATCTAAATTTTGAACCTTCAATTTTGGTTCTACGGTATTAAAATAACAAATAGACAATTCCAAATTTAAAGTGGGCTAGGAAAAAGGGTATCCCTAGGATGATATCTTAGTGTTTTATTATCACACATTCTAGAATATTATGCCTATCGTAAACAATGAATGACTGGAAATATTTCTAAAAAAAGAGATTACTTTTAATATAAATTTGACTTTATTGCTTCAGAATTTTGTATTAGTATATAAAATATAGTTTTATTTAAAGAAATGTAAATTTTTAATTCACACGCGCGCACGCGAACGCACGCATAACACACAAGTAGTACTGTGTATATACAAATAATATCTACAATCTTTAGGATTACTACTCATGTAGTTAATTTTTTCAAATTTTAGAAACAAAAATAATTTTAAATTTGTAAACTGCTGGATATATCTGTTTGTCATTTTAAACACATATTACTACATTTTTATACAATTTCCATCCCAGCAACCAACTTTGACCATCTTTTTATAAAACATCAAATCAATAGAGTGGGAGTTCTGGAAATATTATTACAGGCTGATTGTTTTTTATAGAGCAAGAAAATTAGAAGAGCAGAGGTAGTGACACCTTTTATGAAGAAGATGGTAGAGAAACAGTAAGAGCTATGGCCATTTATGGCGTATTTATGATTCAAGTATCCCCTTATCTTGGCCATAGATCCCCGACGGGGAGTTTTATTTTTTAAGACTTTGGGGTTATGCGTCCTCACTGCCTTAGACTCTGTAACGTTTCTTCCTACTACACACAGAGCTTCGGAACACTTTACATTATACACATACATTACATCAAGAACATTACACAGATTATATACTCTTTCACATCTACACAACAATACCTTACATAATTTATTTTTACACTTACACTCTTTGGCGTTGTGATAACTTACGAAACACAACCGTACCCTTCGTGGAAACTATGGCTCTGCATAGTGAGTTTTAAACGATGTTCTTTGGGCACCTGGACGAACCCAGTTTTATTAAGCTGCACCTCCATTCCGCATGTGTTCTGCTGAAGTAGTCTGTTGTATCACCAGTACTCGTAGAAACCATATGGAAATCTCTAATATAAAACTTTCGGTAGTTATTAGTCCACTTGAAAAAAATCAACAAAAATTGAGGTTTGAAACGACTTCGACCGATATTGGCAGTCGTGTATGTGTCGAGCAACAAAGAGACAGAGCCTAAGTTATCTAATGTAAGATTTTTTATAGTGAAATACAAGGAAGAGAGTAAATCTATCTCTATGTTTTTCCCCTTTTTAATAAATAATTGCATAACAACAGCTTGTAGCTGATCGAAATCAATAAAAAAGCTTAGAAATGGGGCCCTGTTGATTGTGGTGAATAATGATGAACAGAGCGGAAAACTCGTAGTCCTTAGGTACGCAGAGAAAGAGGAAATGATAGTAGAGGCACATAACGCGTTGAACTCCAGCAAACAGTGACTTGGCTGATACAATCAGAGATATCAGAAGAGCTCTCACCACAATCTGTCACTTCTATGCAGAGGATCATGAGGAAGGAGATCCTCATGTGTTCAACATGATGTGCCAACATCCTTACTAACCTTAAATTATTTTGCTCTAACAGTTCCTGTGAAAATAAGAATTGGCTATCTCTCTGTCCGTGTGCGAACGTACATACCTAACCTGAGACGCTGCATTCAGTGTTAGGGTTTTAGAAACAAGAAAATTGGTTCCTACAAGGAACAAGTTTGTGCGCGTTGTAGCCAAATAAGACATGACGATAGTGCATGCAAAGAAGCTGAAAAGTGTATTAATAGTAAAGGTTCACATTCAGCGATATGTCGAGAATGCCTTGTTCATAAAGAGGAAAAGGAATTGTACTAAATAGAAAGTAAATTTTTCTGTAGTTAAGGAAATGTAGAGTAGGAAATATAAATAATCCTTCAACATCAGAATTCATGAAACGGTGTTAATTTTTGAACATGCTCTTTATAACAATGTGCAAAAGAATAAAGAGTACGCATCGTGCAAAATGAACTAAAAAAATGGCAGACTTTGTCAGACCAGGTACTCACCTCTGCTATTGCAGCGTTGAGTATTGATAAGAGAAAGGATAGTTTTGATGGAAAGACTGAAAATGGTGAACCAAAATCATCTTCAGTTAGTGTACCAACAAATAATAGTTCCGCTGTACCAACAACGCAGCAAATACTAAGATCCTAGTGAAGTGGTTTACAAAATGTCATCGACTTTTGTATTCAAATACAATATACCACTTCCACTTGCATTCAGTTACTCATTGTTATTATGAGCTCTCTTCGAAGATGTTCCGGAAGTGGTGGATGAAGTTCCGGAAGAAGTTAAGTACTTCCTGCAGCCAGATTAGAAAATGACAATAAATTTAGTTAAAAGAAAAAATTTCTAGGTTATTTATGAATACGATTTTTTAATATTTGTGGTTTTTGTGATTTTTTTATTTATTCATTTCTGGTTTATATAATAGTGAAATTGGTTAGTTTGAATTGTGGAAATCATTGTGGGTGTCATAAAAGCAACAGTTGGAATCTCACAATGATTAGTAAAATTTCGCGGTTGTCGAGAACAAACGAAAAAGATGTTGCCTTTTTATCCAGTGGTAAGATAAGATGAATAAATAGGAACACAAAAAAGAAAAACTGGGTAGTATTCGACAAATAATTTGCACGCAGAAATTTAATACGTAACAAGAAAATGTATTTCCAGTGGGCTACAAATATTATTCAGTGGAATGTTTGCGGTCTTCGTTCTCTCTGTGACGATATTGAATACTACTAAAGAAGAAAACGCTTTAATCCTGTGTCTGGAGGTGCCTTACCTCCTTCCACAGGATGATGTGTCTTTCGCGGATACGTTTGGGAAAGATGTGACTATCAAACTGAAGGTAGAGGACGAGAAGGTGTGGCTGATTTTCTAAGGGAAACAGTATTGGCTACGCTACCACTAGATAAGAATATTCCTACTGTCTCAGTGAAGATATTGGCGCTATTCAAAATTAATATCTTCAACTCATACCTTCCTCAAAATTCCGACATCAATGAGGATGATCTGTCCATTCTGTTTTTCCAGATTCCGGTGTGCTGCCTAATAATTGACAAGTTTAACGGCCATCACAATTCTTGAGGCTCATCTTCATGTTCTTGCTGGGGAAGGATAGCTGATCGACCGAGTTAAAACTTAGATTTCTGTTTATTGAATGATACACGTTTGTATCATTTTCATCAGGTACGTCTTTGTGCATCGAATTGTTGTGTTCAGCATCACTATTTTCACGTCTTAACTGACGCATTTCCAAATATGTTTTTGGAAGCGATCACAGACCGGTTGTTATCTCGGTCGGTAACAGTGATTTGCAGGTGGGTGGTTGGGAAGTCAGACTGGATTGGGTATAAAGATTCATTTAGCCAATATGATGAAAGTGGTGACGCTTTCCACTAACTTTCCATGTTTTCACACATGTAACTGGATAGTGAAGGTGAATATATCACTGTAGCACCCGTCTTGGAAACCAAGACGGCCTGCTCTTTCTTGGGTAATTACAATCGTAGACATATGAGAAAATCTTCTGTGCCTACCACAATGCGAGGGCTGTTTGCCGTCAAGTGTTTCGGTGTGCTAAATGAAGATCATGACTAAACTATGTGGATACCATTTCTCGGACAACTTCATCATTGGTTGTTTGAAGAAAGAAAGGTACGGGTAATGTCTGGATCAATCTTTGTTTACAATATACACAGAGTGCTATTTTACTCGCTTTAGGATAATTTCTTGCTTTACACGGATTTGAATACTAGATCGTGGATACCGGTGTTCTTTGGTGGTTGGGTTTCAATTAACCACACATCTCAGGAATGGTCGAACTGAGAATGTACAAGACTACACTTCATTTACACTCACTCATACATATCATCCTCATTCATCCTCTGAAGAATTATCTAAACGGTAGTTACCGGAGGCTAAACAGGAAAAAGAAAGAAAAGGATAATTTCTTGCAGGTAGCAGCCAGATTAAAAAATGACAATAAATTTAGTAAAAAAAAATTCTAGGTTATTTATGAATACGATTTTTTTAATATTTGTGGTTTTTGTGATTTTTTGTTTTTATTCATTTCTGGTTTATATAATAGTGAAGTCGGTTAGTTTGAATTGTGGAAATAATTCTGGGTGTCATAAAAGCAACAGTTGGAATCTCATAATGATTAGTAAAATTTCGCGGTTGTCGAGAACAAACGAAAAAGATGTTGCCTTTGTATCCAGTGGTAAGATAAGATGAATAAATAGGAAATTTATATCTCATATATTTTTGAAAACCAGGATTACACGAGGAGAACTAAAATATTTTGGCTACGGAAAGCAACTACGTTTGGGATTCCTATTTTTTTCCCGTTGATATTTTTCTTATCATGTTACCGATGTTTTCTTATCATGTTGTCAGTAACTCACGTTACCGACAACCCTTCTCTCACATCTTACAGCATTTTTTTAGATGAATATAAACTTTGTCAAAATTTAACATGCTTCTTTTTTTGCTAATTTTCTCAGTATGTTACTCTTTCTGTAGATTGATTTTTCCATTCTCCTCCTTTAACATGTTGCAAACGAATCTTATCTATTTTATCTCCACACATTAGTGTTCGTTCTTCTACTCGTTGTAAAACATGTAAAATAACTGTTAGCAGAAAGCGCGATTTTAAAGCCTAGAACTCAACAAATTTATTGTTAGAGTGATAAACATCAATAATTGATCTACTTGCAAGGCAGTAGAGGAACTGTCAATGAATGGAAACTATTGAACTCTCAACCATGCTTGCTTTCTAATTTTTGGGTCCAAATAAAAATTAAAAAATGTAGTAAAAATTAAACAATGTAGTAACAAGTAAAATAAAAAAAGTAAGATTAAATGGAAATTAAGTTACATTTCAGCAGTCTAATCATATTAAGCCAAAATAAGAATATCTTAAAATTACTAAATGTTTCTCAACATTGAAGCAATGACTATTGTATGTTTTTGTTATGGTAATTAGTTCTGTATAAAATAGTAAAACGTCTATTATTTCTACGTGTTAAAAAAATTAATATTAAGTTGCTGAAAAAATAGTTTCCCTCGTACTCCAATTCACGGGCTCAATTGTTACTGTTTTAAAGAGTAGTTTACACAATGCTATACGAGTATTAATACTTTCCATACTTTTAATAATTTTTGTCAATCATTTTCCAAACGGACAATTAGAAATCTTTAATTCTACTACCTTTGAAAATAATTTTCTTAGTCCTCATTTTTACACTAACTTTAATTGCAAAAGTGCAGTTATCTTATACTCTCCAAATAACTGTAACTATCATTATTTATTTTAGATTAAACTTGACTTTCCTTTATTTTGGTATTTATAATCCCTAGACGAAAGTGATCAAAAGAGAAAGCCTCATTAGTTCACTTTGTTTTTGTAATTTTCTAATGTTTTATCAATGTTTATTAAAATATAAAAAGTAATGATTTTAACAACTTTATTTAGGCAAATGAGTACATTTCCTTAGATTTATAAAAAGTCCGAAATCAACCTTACAGCTTACTGATATTCTTTTAGCATACAAACATTGAACTGAAATAAAGAGGTGTTCTTGAACTACTTTTAAATTAATATTTTACGTAGCCTCACATTTAAAAACATTCAAAAAACATTAATTTTCAAATGTGAGTTACATTCTTATTCTGAAAAAAAATAATATATTAATAAATGTGAAATTTATATACATTTATAAATGGTATTTGATTTCAATAACTTACTTTTTCTCAGGTACAATTTTGTAATATATAACTTTCATTATCTTTCTTTAAAACCAGTTTAAATAATATTCTTTGTGCTCTCGTATATGCCTTAGAAGTTATTGAAATAATTTTAAAAAGGTTAGTCTATAATGTTACTAATAATGCATATAAATGCCTTCTGTTTTTATCTTATTAATTATAATCAAGATCTGTTTGACTAATTAAATGTCAAGTTTAGTTAAAAACAATTATTAATTTTAATTGAAAAAAAGAAGAATTTTATGTACGTTTTCTGTAAGTGATGATGAAATTTTCTTAACTCATATGGGTTGAATCACAAAATATTGCAAAAAATTAAACCCCACTAAATCATACATATGTAAAATGTTAACAACGAAAGATGTTTTTAAATGTTATTTGAAGAATTCACAGATTTTAATAATATTTGTTAAAATGTAAATTTTATTCTAATGGATATATTTATTAAACAAATTTACAATTGAAATTAAATATTTTTAATTTTATTAAAATTTTTATTTTTATATATTATTTTATTACAGTATTTTAATTACTACTACAACTTTCACATATTTTTTAACTTGTTTTTGTTTTTTGTTATTAGTAAGCTGATCTGTAATATAATTCATTTGCTGTAGATAATTATAATTTATAAAGTAATGAATTTTAAGTTAACGCTGATATGCGTAAAATATCAAGTAAACGCAATAAAATATTTTATTAATTGTTTTCACGTTGAATAAAAAATCTTTTGTCTATTTTATTTTGTAAAATTTATCGTGTTAAAATATACTAGAGTGTTTTTATTTTTTTGTGAATTAATTTTATTAAAAAACATGAATTATTTCAATAAAGGTCTAAAAATATGTTACGTTAATTTTTTTGTAGTTTTTAAAAGTTTTCATCCTTACTTCCTTATGTTTGGTTTTGCATTTAATTCAATTTTATAACCTCAGCTTAGTATGACGGAATGTATTAATTAGGGCTTGTATTGAAGGAGCAAAACTAATTAAATTCATTAAAATACGCTCAAAAGTTGCTAAAAAAAAGAAAAAAAAATTACATTTACTGCATAATAATAATATATATATATTTTATTAAGCAAACGTAAACTTTATTTTCTTTTGTATACCATAAATATTTATTTACAAAATAAATAAATAATAACAATATTTTTACTTTATTTCATGAAAATGTACATAGCGACACACTTCATCTAATATGAAACACATTATATTTTGTATGGTACATTTTCTTATGGGCTATAATATATGTTTCATCGTTTTTAATTCCAGTAAATTACAACAAACAAAATTATTTACATATATATATATATAGAACAGCTGTCTATGTGACGTGTTAGTTGTAGTATTTCAGTGACCTATTTTCTATATATTGTTATTTTATTTGTGACTTTAAGGGATTTTATTTCCTTAAACAGAAATAATTTATATTCTATAAATTTGGTAACGCAGCCAATTAACTCTACATAATTTTCCAAGTTCAACTGTTTTGACATTCGGCCCAGCTGATCGTCGTAAACAAATATCTCGACTGTGCTGCTTTCTCTGCTTCCTCTGAGTACAAGGGAATTGTTAAGAAGTGACCGAGCAAGAAAAGATCTGTAAAAATATATGTGAGAAGACGCCTGACAGAAATGAACTTAAAAAAATCTGGAATTAATATGGTGAAAAATTGAATGAAGCTGATTGTTGGGAACCACCTCCTAGAAATTCGCCCTTTGTTGACCCAATTAAAAAGAGTTGTCTCTAATGTGTGCTCAGTTATCCCGAATGAGGTATTAGAGGAAGAACTTAAGCGTTTTGGTAACCGCCTTGGGTCGGCTATTACCTCCATACGTGTTGTTGCCCCAGAAACGAGCTACGAACATATCCTGAGTTTTCTCCGCCAGGTATATGTACACCCTGAATATCTTATAAAGTTACTGAGGACCATGGACCTAACCTACGATAATTCAGAGTAATGGATATATCTCTCTGCCGATGCAGTATCCTGCTTACTCTGTAAACAACCAGGGCACGTAGCGAAAAGTTACAACCTACAAGAGGTAAACCTCTGCAACCTAGGAACGTCTCAAGGGAGTACAGACTATCAGATTTCAGAGACCGGTTTTCCTAGCCATTGCCGACTTCCAGATGTACTGCGTAAGGTGCAGAAGAGGGCACTGTCCAATAACTCTAGCGCAGAACATCATCAGGGAGACATTTTGAACGCAGTAGGAGCACCAAACGATCTTTCTAGCCAGAGACCTATCAGAAAAACTAGATCAATGAAGCCAAAAAAGGATGATGACAGGCTTGACGCAGGTCTGGAACCCCTAGTAGAGATCTTGCAAGCCAAGGATAACCCTTATGTTCTGAATTACGTAGACTTCAAAAGCTTCATGGAACGCTGCAGGGATAACTCAGTAAGACTAGCGTAATCACGGGATTACAGATTTAATACGACGAAACTGATACGTATGCTTCGGGAAACATACTTGAAAGTACCAGAAAGGAGTATTAAAAATAGGTTCACGCGTGTAATAAATAAACTGGCGCGTCATGTATCGACTGCTGAGTCAATTGAGGCTCCTGAAGCTACGAGCATGACTGATGCGGATTGTAATGACAGCATCGCGAGTTATCTCTCGTCGGTAGCCCGCTCGCTGATGTTAGTGTTTGGTCGCCCTTGCGGAGACTTTCTTATATACAGACAAAATTCACAATCTCCGTGACCCAATTCTGTAATGGAATTTCAATGGACTCCACCCCCAGCGAGAAAATTTACAGTTTCAAATCAATCGACTCAGTCCTTCTCTGATATGCCTGCAAGAGACTGATTTTAAGGATAACCACTACGTAGTTCTGAAATGTTACAATATTGTTCTCAAAAACAGGTTGGATGTCTCTCACACCAGCGATGGAGTAGCCATTTTGATTAGTGTTCAACTAGCCTATAAAAAAATTGATGTGCATACTAGCCTTGAAGCTGTGGCTGTGACTGACTCTTGCTCCTGGAACGTTTACATCCAGGCTTATCTTCCCAGCATTCGGGAGTTTACTGTAGAAGAACTGATAGACGTAATTAGGCAACTGCTCAAACCATTTCTACTGATGTGTGATTTTAATGCTCACAGCATCAGCTGAGGCTGCAATAATTTGGACGCTAGGGGAAACGCAAGTTAGTGGAAAGATTCCTTGAGAGGCCAGATCTTGTTTTCTTAACCTGGGCTCATATATACATCTCAACAGCTCATATGGGAATTTTAGAACCATTGATCTAACAATTTGTGATGCCTTCTCAGTCCATCTCTACCAATGGGAAGTCCTACAGGAATTACAGCAGTGACCAGTTGCACATTGAAATAGCGATCAAACACTGCAGTGTAACCGGTATTCCAAGAAGAGTGAACCCTAGGTTGCTACTGCAGCACGCTAACTGGGATAGATTTAAGGAACTGGTTATCGAAGACGTTGCCGATTTACATTCGACAGGTGATGGGGTTCAAATAAATGAATACGTTGTTAAGAACTTTGCGGATCTTGTGATGCATGCTGCTGCATTCAGTATACCCAAAACGTCTAGATTCATTGGTAAGAAACCTTTTGCCTGGTGGAACAATGAATGTAAATTAGCGATGCAGTCATCAAAGAATGCTTTTAACAGATACAAACGACATCGGAATGAGGCAACCTTTGTGAATATAAAAACGACGGTCGATAGCTATAAGTACATATAATGATAGTAAACGTCTAGCGTGGTGCAATTTCCTAGCCTCGCTTAATAGACACACTCCTATGAGTGATGTGTGGATCATGATCAACAAAATCAAGGGAACGTTTAAGACCAATCATGTACATGATCTGATTGAGAATTGTCGCCTAATTCACAACACTTACGACATTGCAAATATTCTGGGTGACAAGTTTTCACGAAACTCGAGCGACTCAAACCTTGATAACTATTTTTTGAGGATTAAAAACAGGCTTGAATTCAGTTTAGAGGACATAAATCGACCGAATAACAGCATCAACCAAACTCTGAACGCCCCTCTAACCTTGAGTGAATTACGAGATATATTTGGACGTCTAAAGTCTTATAGCCCTATACCTGATGGAATACTATATGTCTTCATATGGAAACTCTCTAATGAGGGTTTTTAGCACCTGTTAAACCTGTTCAAAATTATCTTGGAGGAAGGCGTGTTTCCGGACGTCTGGAAGGAGACTGTAGTCATCCCTGTGGCTAAGCCCAATCGTGACATCACTTCAGCAGAGAACTAGCGTCCGATTGCTTTAAAGTGCACCCTTTGGAAGATGATGGAGAAGATGATAAATAAACTGTAATGGCATCTGGAGAGAATCAAATTCTTCTCCCAATATCAATACGGATTCAGAGAAAAGAGATCTACCATGGACCACCTAATATCTACACAGACAGATGTGTGTGTGATATTCGCCTCCAAGGAACATCGCCTTGCTGTGACCTTAGACATTGAATAATTGCTACCTTGTTACAGAAAGATGTTAACGGAAATTTGCAGCGTTTTATAGCTAATTTTCTGATTAAACGGACAATCTGTGTTAGAACTAATGGAATCCTTTCAAAGATCTTCAAAATTGAAAACGGAGTCCCAAAGGGATCTGTCGTAAGTGTAGTGCTCTTTTTGGTTGCTATCAATTGGGTGGCTGATGTGTCAGTTAAGAAATATCATATCTTCGCTGATGATATCACTATCACCTGCAGAGGTAAGGAAATTGTTAACTATGAGGGAAATAATGCAGAATTCGTTGAACTCGGTGCACAGATGGGCACAGTGTAGCGGTTTCAAATTGTCGGTAACAAGGTAAATATTTCCTGCAGGCAACTAGTCGAATGCAACGATTTGGTGAGACTGCATTTAGGTGAAGACGAGATAAAGGGAACAAACGAGATTAGGCTTCTTGGTGTGACTTTTGATGAGAAACTGACCTTTTTGAACCACATTAAATACACCAAGGCTGAGTGTCTAAGGATAATGATTTTCCTTAAACTCATTTCATTTTATTGCAACTGGCGTACGGATATATCAATCATCCTGAACACTTATAGAAGCATTGTTCTTTCAGTGCTAGAATACGGGTCTGTACTATATGGCTCTGCGAAAGAGATAATTAAGGGCATAGCTGATCCCTTGCACAACACTTGCATTCGCATGTCAATAGGGGGATTCGCCACTTTCTCTATACCAAGCTTACTGGTGGAATCCGATGAACTCCCATTGCATTACACGAGGAAATACAAGACTGTGAAATCAATTGTGCACGGCAAATGACCAGATACGGCTGCTTGAAGGGAGGATGTCCTTACCGCAGTCTTTCAGCTACCTTCTTTGCTACCTCCAACAACTAGATCTGCCTGCCCCCAAAATCCTTGAAAAGAGAATAGGTTGCGGCGCCTCTAGTTTACGCGCGTCTCCAGAGATCGAATACTTACAATTTGGAAGTCGTAAACGGGACCCAGGGTTCCAGTCTGCTAGAGAACAATTTAACAACATGGCTAGAGGAACAATGGGTACACTCTCATCTACACAGACGGCTGTGTCTCAGCTGTGGCCGTTCTATTGGCGTCTATATCCGTAGCCACGGATGTGGCTGTTCTGTTGTACTCTTTGACACAGAGATATTATATAAGCTTAACGTCTGTTATTCTGTGTTCTTTTGCGAGGCCTATGCAATTTACTCCGCCTTGAAAGTTATCGAAACCCGTAGGGATGACATCTTATTAGTTACAGTCTCTAGGAGTGTACTTGAGAGCTTTAGCTGCAGACGTTCTGAATCCATAGTCCAGATTTTTCATGATATCCTTTCAAGGATAAATAAAACTGTGGTACTGGTATTGGTCCCTGCCATTGTGACATCCTCGGGAACGAACGGGCCGACGAGGCTGTCAAGAGAGCTGCAATAAATGACATCAGAGTACAATTGACATGTGAGATACTTTATGAGATCAGTCCGTGTAAAATTGTGGGCTCAGTAGAATAGGTTCTTGCTGCTGAGTCCTTCCACGGCATTACATAACATCCGGGAGAGTGTCCTCGACAAACCTCTTTCCCCAAGCAACAGAAGAGACCAAGCCATCTTAACTCGGTAAAGAATTGGACACACCTGGCTTACACATGCTCATCTATTTGGCTCTTCTCAAAAGATCTGTAAGGCTTGCAAAGTCAAATGGTCCGAGTCAAATGCCCAATCTTTGTAACCATCCAACAAAATTTAAACCTGGGTAAGATATAAAATTTCTACAAAACCGAAAAAAAGGTATAAAACGTTTGTTGCGGTTCCTCTTCTACAGTGAAATGAAGAAAAAAATGTAATGGTTTTCGTGTGATTTATGTGTTTTAGTTTGTATTTTTTATTGTTGTCCATGTTTATTCTTTATTATTCCTGTTTCTTTATTGCTTATTTTTGTTGTTTTATGTAACACTACACGATAGTGTTACTTTTCTCACTAATGACTGTAATTGTTGATGCAACTCTAAATAAAAGCATTAAACAAAATAAGAACAGGCATTTGTTCCAATAAAAAATAATTCTGAAATAGTTAATACATATAAGTATTAAGTATTACAGTTATATAAATCCATTTATTATATAAATGTTTACACCAAAATTCCATAAAACATGATAAAGAATAATTTTTATATGTATACCAAATTATTATTCTTCCTACATTAGAAAAATGAAAGTAATATCTTTCTTTCACATTTATCTAGCAAATCTGAAAAGAAAGCATCTGAAATATGTAAATGACTTAATAGTTTTATCAAGTAAATATGGGTTATAAATAATTCTTTTTTTCCTAATTTCCTGAAATGAAATATTACAAAACTCATATTAGAGGGCATAGGTAAGTAAAACAGGTTTATAACAGGAAATATATCAGGAATTAGTTGAAAACCAATTAGTGATATATCAAAAACTGATACATCTAATCAAATACATATTTTACTGCATGTATATAAATACGCTGTTTATCCAAGTAAAATGCAATAACATTATATGGAAAATAATCCATACCTTTTTAATAATATTTTTTATAATATCTATTTTTAGTTATTCTCATTAAATGTAGGCAATTCTAGGCTATATTTTAATGTTAGGAAGTCATTTTCCAGACCAGTTAGGGTTTTGCAAATTTTGTTTATATAACCTAAAGAGAGGAAATGTATAAGTTATAGGAACTTTAAGGGAAGAAATAATATTTAAAAATCAATACTCATTCCTAACGTTTAACGAAAATGCTCGTAATGCACTGCAATAGTCCAAAATGATTTAAGCTCCTTCTGTGCGAGTTCACTGTCACTCTTAATAAATATACATGTAGTGGCGATATTACGTACTAAAAATCAGGATTATTATTAATCCTACAATTTTCACTCGATATCTGTTGTTCACAATTTTTTGTTGTTTATTGTTTTGTAGAAATTTTCTGATATTTATTTACTGTAAAAATATCGAAGAAATTTTGACAGTTTTACGTAAAATTAGTTGAGTAACGTTTAGTAATGGAAAAATATCTTGTGGAAAAATTAAACTACAATATTATAATGAACAAGTAAAATAAGGTACTTCTTATAGAAGTATTGGAAGGTATCATTAAGCTTATTAAAATCTTACAACATAATGCTATGCTAGTCACGTTGCATGTGATTCGATCAAACTTTGTGTTGAAGATTAGTAGTTTACTTCAAACAAAGTAAAACAATGAGGGTATTATTACACTCTCTCTCAATTACGTTTCTCTTAAACATGTAATTTCATTCTTTTATTGCCACTTCTTTTTTTAATTAAAACAAAATAAGGGATATCCTTTTTTAAAAATAATTTTAACTTAACGAATTTACAATGATAAATGATGATAAAAAAGTAAAATAAATAAAATGGTTATTTTATTTTATCGCAGGGTCTGGGATTGGGTAGAGATTACGAAGGAAAAAAATAATAAAACACATCATTTAACTGGCGATCCAAAGTTGTATACATTTTATTAACACCACACAGCTTAACTTCAAACAAACATTATTAATAAGCAATTCAAAATTACAGTTCATTTTAGATTCATGTAAACGCAGTTTAAGCGTAAAAAAAATATTAAACAAAGGCCGTTACCAGTCAATGACAAAAAGAGATAGTCTACAAAATAAATAAATATAAAAAAAAGAGATGATAACACCATAAACAATTTAACATCATTATAGCTGAGAACTATTTGCGATAAACAATATAAGATCAACAACTGGAAGGTAAAAATATGTTCTTTGAAAAACAATTCATGTAACCATGCCAATACAATAAATAAACATTAACAGTTCCAGTTCAGTTTTTACATTTTTTCTAAAACAAAACATCAGCTGAAAACACTTTATTTAAAAATAATTTTAACTTATAACAAATTTACGCTGATAAATGATATTTATAATAAAAATAAATAAAAAAAACTTATCTACTTTAATTTTTCGTTTAATATAAGTATATGTTTAAAATTATATATATATATTCTGTAAAACCAATAAAAATAAGTTTATCTTAAAATCACTTTATTCTTATAAACGGTACGATATTATCTTTTGGGCAGTTTACTTGTTAAACCCAAATTTGTTAATTGTCTTCATGTTCAAAGAACACCGGTATTAAGGATTTAGTATTCGAATTTATAGTTAGAAAACTTACTCATTTATAAAATAAAAGAGGCAAAATAATTAAAAACAATATATGAGTCTGAAATCGGATGATTAGTTTTGTGTAATAATTTATGAAATTTGATTCGAAAGACATTACTTTTTGAACTAGTTTCATGATTAAATAACTTTCGTTTTTTTAAGAATACGTATTATTTCAGCTATTTAATCAATTCTTAACATATGCATCTCATAACTTTCGTAATAATAATTGCATTTAATAATTTTGTACATAATTTCTTGTTTATTTTATATAAACAAACATTATATTAAAACTCGAGTTTGTTTTAATACTTTTTAACTATTACTGTTAAAATTAGTTTTTATCTGGAAAATTTTAGAAACTAGAACACCGTTCTTAAGAAACGCCCTTTTTAGTAGAGATAATTTAGTAAATCGGATGTATTTTAAAAATATTTTGCTTTTTTGCCAGATATACAAAGAAATTTTTATTTAAAAGTTGTCAGAATGTTACTTTTCTTAATTTTTCATTTACTTCTGGATGATAATTTAAAAAAATGAAGTAGTACAATTACCAAGATAAACAGAAAATTGATTAGTAAATATTTCAAAACAATTTTTGATTAGTTATTGTTATTCTAATAACCATAAGGTTATAATTCTAGGGAAAACATAAAATTGTGTTTTTCAGATATAACTGCGGAGGTCGCCTTCTAAGTTTTTACAAAGACTAAAAGAAGACGGTATTGAGATCTGATGTTACTATTGTTGTAAAGTTTGATCTCTTTTGTTGTTAAAACAGAGGCAACTTAGAAAAATCAGCCGAGTAGTTTGTTTAAAGTGAACGTTAAAAAAAAAAGAAATTGTTTTGTGTAAAGATGTAAATTTTAAGTAAAATGTTTTGTTGGATGATATTTTACGATATCAATAAGGGCCTAACTCAACAAAAATGACTTTAATCACTTGGTTCAACTTGTATCAACAAATCACCATCAGAAATCGATTTGCAGAATTTCGTTGTGGTTGTGTTTCCGTCAGCAATAAATTTCATGAAGGTCGACCAAAATCGGTCGACCTTTATATGCTGTGCGCAACATAATTACGGTAGAGACATCCTTAGGCATATTAATGTATTAATGACTACAGTACATTCGATTTTGCATGATCATTTATCTGTAAAAAAGCTCTGTTGACCTGACGATGGATTCCGCATATTTTGACCCAAGCTCAAAAACAGGCTCGTGTCAATTGATGTAAGGAAATGCTTTAAAAACATCAACCGAGGAAATAAAAAATCCGTATACAACATCATAACATGAATGGTATGCAAAATTCTGTTTGCCGAATTAAAATATTTCTAAATTTATTTCCAATAAGGGTCAGTCATTTTTATCATAATACTGTTATCGGCAACTAAAATAAAAAAAAAGGTTTACCTCTTAATTAGCCGAAGGAAATATATACTGATTAATTAATAAAAAAAGAAGAATAAAAAAAAAACAAACTAAATTTCTTTTCCATTGTCGTCGTATGGTGATCTTTTTCCTTTTCTTTTCGTTACTCCTTCTTGGGGATTGTACCTAATTCATTATGCACCCAGCCCCGAAATAAATTCAGGGGGAATTACGAGTAATTACCTTGCACTTCTTCATACAAATAATCCTCACCAATATTGCAAGCAATGCCAGCCTCATCCGTTCGGTCAACAGCATAATCCCCATCATGCTATTTGTGGAAAGCACGCCGAATTGCCCTCCAGTGCTTTGTTTTGCTGCAGTAACCAATCGCACATGAACAACGTTTATTCTACGGATTCCTAATTCCCACAGTAATGGCATTTCATAAAGGGTGTTAACGTTAAAGAATTTGATCAACTCGTACTGCAGTTACGCGTGGATGTGGTCCAGGAATTAGCCTTGGTTCCATCTTTTCATTGATCGATCCTATCTTTCCTGCTACCTGGGGACAAGCGATCCCTTCCTCCTCTGTATATCTCCTTGCTCTACTGAACGATCAAACAGCTCTATTCTAGCCATTATGCCGGCGGAATTGCCCGAGATAGTCCTGTATCCACAGCATTCCCGAAGAGAGGCAGCCCTGTGCAACCGGTTATGAATTGCACGGGCCCTTTCTAGCGCATCGGATTAGACTGATGCTCCGTACTAAATTTGCGATAGCACTACTTAGCGCAAGACCGCCAACTTCGATGTGCGGGTTACCACTTTGTTCATTATCTGGTCGATGGTGACACCCGTTAATTCGGTGGTGAATGACACTTCTGTTACGTGTTTCTTAATTCTGGCGTTCTTATACATCCATACCCCAAAGAATTTCACTGCAATTGTAGGGTGGACTACCATGGTTCCGACCCGAAATAAAATCAGGATTAGGTTACGTCTATAAGAGACTACGACTACTTAGGTCTTATTCGGCGAAAGCTGAAGCCCGATCTCACGCAGGAGTGATTGAATCACTTTTACCTCCTCGTTACCAGTGCCCAAACTTGGCCTTCACAATTGCCAAATTATCGGCAAACTCGGTTAGGGCTGCCCCAATGGAAACTAATCCTGATCCTCACTTCTTCCTCTTTAAAACTAGGATTTTCTTCTCAGGTATGGACTTTTCTATAAGAAAAATATTGTTTTTCAAGAAACCTTGTGAATGTCTTTTTAAAAACTTATAATCAAAAATGTATTTATATATCAGTTGTTATGTTAACGATTGATTATTTTTCTTAACGTAATTTTTTTTGTGTATTTTTTCTCATTTCTATCAAAGCGCTGGTTTTTCGAATTTTACTTTTTTCAACCACTCTTTTTAACATATGATCATCATATGAAGAAATACTAAAAGTTAAAAAAAATATTCTCGAAAGGAAATATTAGTCCTTTAATTTCGACATTTTAAATTAGTCAGCCAGTGTCCAGTGTACTTATTAAGGGTTTTTTCAAAAAGGCAACATGTAACGAAGAATTAAATAAAATCGTATATATTTTTTTACATTCACTGCTTTTGGAAGTCGTTTATATTATTTAAGAAATAAAAAATAAGTAGTTTTCAAGTATTTTCGTCGCGAATTCATCAAATAACAATATTATCATGTTAAGAAATATTTTTCACGCAATTGATGTATTAAAACAATTTATGTTATATGATTCTACTATAAATATCGCAGTTCCTACCTACACTTTTCTTTGTTAATAAATCTTCTCTTATCATTACTAGGCCTTATTTTTCTACTTCTTCATTTACTCTTGGTTATTTTTAAAAAAAAATAGTCAGACAAATGTATGAGATAACTTTTCAGAGAAGATTGTTAGTGAGAAAAAGAAATGACTTTGTGTTCATACAGGGTTAGTTTGTTACTTGTAGATAGAGTTACGTTGAGATAGAGTGTACCGGTCCTGTGGGAGTATTCTCACTCAACAACATTCCCACAGGACCTCGGTCTAATCAACAGGATGTAGCTAAGTAAAGAAAACATCTTAGATCTTGTACAATACCCTTCTGTTAGAAAGTATACTCCAGGACATTAGACATACACATGTGCACAACTACATGCGCACTCACATAAACACATACACAATTACAAATTCCTCTTGTGAACAAAAGAATGTTGTTGTACATAAAGAGAAACGAAACATTCAAAAGATTTTATGGAATTTTATGAATGTGAATTTAAATCACTGTGCGTCTGAATTCTTATCTGTCGTGATGGTAAGGGATGATTATAAAGAAAGAATTCCCAAATGATTATCATGTATTATCTTACCACAATAATTTTTTTTTAAATCCAACAGAAATGAATGCAAGTTATTTTGATGGACTGATATGAGATAACTATTTGATAATGTAAATATTGACAATAAATATAACTAATAACTATTGACAATGTAACTGAATATATATATATATATACGTTTTAGATTTTCTATTTAGATGTCACAATTATATGTTTATTTGCAGTTTATAGGTATCAAACCTTCTGTAAATTGTAAGAAATTTGCAAACAACATAACAGCTTGCTAACTGTGTGTTGTGTACTATCTATTCATCATTATAATGTTTTACGGCGTCACGACCAACTAACCTATTTTATTATTCTTAAAATTATTTGTCAAGGTACATTAAAATAAAAATATTGAATAAAGAATCACAAAACACGAATAAAAAAACTTTTAATATTATATTGCGTACAGGAATATGTATAAAGCAAGCCACAAATATCTATGTGAAAAACATAATAACACTAGGCTCCGCGATTGGGCTTATAAAAAGTAATAATCCATCCAAAATGATAAACCGTTTACTCAACACTGCACTGTACAGAAGAAGTCATTCTCTGAGAAAATAGAATTTAAGAGCTGCAAAACATGTTTCACTGTGAAGATTAAAAATAGAAGGAGGTAATGAATTTCAAATTTTAACTCTAGTTAAAATGATTTGCTTCTAATTCACTGGGAGAGCATGTTGCCGTTTGAGAAGTATTTATTACAAAATCTGGTTTTCTAACTATGCTTTACATATTTTCAAACAAATTTTATTTAGCGTCTTTACATGTTTGAGAATATTATTTATATGCAAGAGGAAGATGATGGCAGAATTCCAAACATGAAAATCACTCGGCAAAGCTACAGTTAATTTTAATAAAAACATTCTTTATTTCCCACGTGTTTAATAGTTTCATAGATCAGTGATAATGTGAATCCAAATATACTGTAAAGTTATAGGGTGAAGTCACCGAGTTTATCATCTCCTGCCCTCAACATCTCTTCTACTTGTCTTATAATCCGCTTGTTTTTTCCCTGTACTGGTACATCAGTAAGCGAAAAGACTGGTTCCTTCCCGAAATCGGATCTCCTGTACTGCTGACCGAATTGTATGCAAATGAGTAATGGAAAATACTCTCTGGTACCGCTTCAACACCGTCTCCAAATTCGTTGTTACCTCAGGGGGTAACGTACTTTTCTCTGCCGATCCGTCTAGTTTTGATTCTGCAGGTTCAGGTCGATCGTGCCAAAAAAAACTTTTTACGGGTTTCCCTGCTCAGATGGAGGCACTCACAACTGCAGACTAACAGTTGCTTCTTCAGCCAGTCGTGTCGTAAGATTATTCCTTCCCGAACTCCGTGACTAAAAGAAGCGTGGTGTGAATTATGTCACCGCAGAGGAGCTGTGTTTGCACTAATCCTGAAAGTATAATTCTTTGCGAGATCTATCTGAATGTCTGTGTTAGAATTGGCTTGCCACATCAGCAACTCATCTCTTTCAGTGCTTAATTTGGCATTAGAATCTATGGTTGCCTTCGTGAATCGTCCTTCAACTTCGACGATGATTATAGGGATATCCTTACCTAGTTGATGGAGGGCCCTAGTTGGCTCCACTGCTAGGTACAATATTTGTTTTCCTTCCGTTACTTCTTTATTGGGCAGTCCCTGTGAAATTGCCGCACTCAGGGCAGTAATGAGAACATGAAGACAAGCTATCTCTACGTTCAGTTTCCACGGTTATCTACCATAGGCATGGAAGTATCCGGTTGAGCTCACTTACTCTAACTAGCGAGCTCCGCTCAGAACTACCGCGGGTTTCGTGAGTACTATTCTAATTCATTGTAGCATGGATCTCATGGTCGTTTGTTTCAACGATGATGGCCCAATGAAGCAGGTCGTCAATATCATATATGAATGCCGCTCGCAGCAAAAGTCGAGTCTTGAGTCTGAGCTGCTCCAAGAATAATGGCAGGAAGGCAACTTCACTACCTGCAGCTAGTCGGTGAATGCGTTTCCTCTTCTGCAACAAGAATGGTTCCAATTATTTATTATCCCCTTTGCGTTTGTCCATAAATTTACCACAGCTTGGAAGTAATTTGGGGGCGGTTATATCAATGACAAAATCGGTCAGTGAACTCTTGTTAATCAAGATGTATTTCCTTGCCCAGGAAAGAGCAGCTTCTTTCTGCGGAGTTATTGGGCCATGATGAGAGATTGTCAAATCTATTTTTTGACGGTGAGTGTAGGTAGTCATGGACAGCAAGGCCGGCTAGATGGGTGGGACCGCTACGGGTCGTGCTCCATGATACACCGACTTGGACTCCATTTAGGGTAAGGCATCTACAGTTGAAGATCTATTTCTGGTTCCATTGTGTGTTTTTCAATGAGAGAGGATCAGTTCTGGATCCTCATATGGCAGGCCGGTGAAAATTGCCGTTATTGTAGGAAATGGTGCGTGGATCCCCGCAATTAGGCAATCAATGTTTTTGGATGTCATGTATTGTAGTGTCTCGTCTCCTTGTAGTTGTCGGAGACGACCTTTTGATATGCTGGTACTGCTTCTTATAGGCCCTCACGTACGTGCGGCCCTACTATTGTAGGGGCCGCAGCACCGCTATAGTGGGAATGTTGTGCGGTTGGCTGGCTTGGTGGGAGGGACGTTTGTGCAGACGCGTAGGCTTACTGTAATTCCCGCTGACACCTGAATGGCTAGCGTCGCGTTTGCAGAATGAAGCACAGTATGTAGGTAATAACAATACGTACATGTACGTATTATATTACCCTCCACTTTTTTTTGGTCCCACAGTCATTACTCGTTGAGAAATACAAAAATCCTATAACCCACTATTGCCTGATCACTATACTTCAGTTCTTAAAGTATAGCAATAAAGTATAGCACTATGATGCTAGGAATATAAAAATACGAAAACTAGAGATATTATATATATATATATATATATATATATATATATGCATAAAATGTATATATATATATATGCATAAAATGTATATATATATATATATATATATATATATATATATATATATATATATATATATATGCATAAAATGTACGCTTGAATCACATTTAATATGACTCAAAGGTATATATATTTTATTGTTAAAAATACATTTTATTTGATACACCACGTTATGTCTTCATAAAGAATTATTTTATTAAAAGAGTGTATGTTGTGAACATTTTGTTTTTTAACAGATTGGTATATTTTTTATTTTAAATTTGTATGTAGCTAATTCCTGTTTTACAAATGAAAAAATCGGTTGGTTACTTTCCCCCCATTTAATTAAAATTGGTTCTGGATTTATTGTAACATAATCAAGAGTATTTAATACAATGCTTTCTTTTTGGTACGTTGGATTAAACGATAACTTCAGATTATAATAATTACCTTTTTATAATTGAACAAAAAGAAACCGTATTACAAAAAAAAAATTCTATTAATTAAAATAAACATTCATGTAAATTACTTATTAAAAATGATTGTATAATAAATACTATTAAAAATATTGGTATATTTAATGTAATGAACGTTATTTTAGTTATAAATCCTTAATATTTATTGGCACTGTACAATTGCACCAGTCTCTTGTTAATATAATAAATGCAAACATTTTAACCATAAATGTTGTGAAATAAAAGCTTACATTTTAATGAAGTTTATTTTATTTATTGTTTACATTTTGGTAAAAGTTTGTAAAATTTATTATAAATTTACATTACATAAAATATCATCAGTTTTTTAATTGTTATAATCAATAAAAGAAAAATTTTTTTTTATTTGTATTTTGTTAACGAACACTACAGACGCTTATTTTATTGTTATTTCACTGTAATTTGATTTTATTACGGTATGTTTAATTTGTTTGTTTTGCATCTTTTGTATTATTTATTCTAATAAAATAGAATAAATTATACAAAAGTATAAATACAGTATTAAACTTCTGTATTTGTCTTTTATTATATTGAATTTAATCATTAGTTTAGGTTAAAGCGTTTTAATTCAAAGTAATAAAATTGGTGTCAAAATTACATCTGCATGAATTATCAATTAATTTACTTTTAAACAAAAATTAATTTAAACTTTAATTATTTCGAAAATTTTGAAATTTTTACATGTTTGACATCAGATCTAAACATCAGATTGAATATGTTTCACTTCAGAATTTTTGAAATCAGCACGAAATTTTAAATACTGAGCTGGTAGTACAACTTTGGCGTGAAACTTCATTTAGCGGAACGATTTTTTAAACAGAAAAGCGCGGATCCTGAGGGAAATGTTCAATAGTCGATATTTGAAACATCTTAATCAAATGTGTCGCTTTAATATTTGATTATATCTGACTTTAGCGGGCTTAATACCATATATAAATGAAACCGCAAAAGCTATAGAAAAAAACTCCACAATCAATACAATTATTTTTATTTTGAACTCTTGGGAATTTTATCGTTTTCAAATCAAGTGTAGAAAGAGGTGCCGGAAGCAAAATTCTAATTCTTTATTCCTTTTTCTAGCATTTACAGAGTCATAAATATAAAGAAATTTTGTATCGTAGTAGCAACAAAGTTAATATCAAGAATAATATAATCTGAATATATTCAGTATCTTTTGATACAGGAATAAATTTTGAAGAGTCATCCATCCACAGAAAAGAAAAATTCAAAGTTTTTTTCATGAAATATCTAAACAGATTGATATGTATTTATGAATATATAAAAATAAAAGTAACTGGTAAATAAACTTAGAATACTTTAAGATGATCTCTTGAAATTTGGAGCAAATATAATTTGATTGCTTCAACTAGAATTAATTTTGAAGATTCTGGAGCAAAATATTAATGCTTCAAGAGAATTTTCTGAAAATCTCGGAGCATTGATTATTATGCTTTAACACGAATTTGTATACGAAACGGAGAAGTTTTACGACCACTTTGCGGAATATGTATACGAAATATTTGGAGAGAAAATGTATCTACTGCGAGCTGAAAAAAAAAAAAAATGAAAATGTGTATTCACAAAATATAAATAAATCAAAATATAATTTTCAGGATGATAAAGTAACGCTTTTCTAATTTCGAAATTAGACAAAAAAAGTATTTTTATTCATTAAAATAGTAGAAAGATCAAAATCTTTATTGTATTTATTCGACTATTTATTTGACTAACAAATTATTAAAAAGTCATTCATCTTCAATTAAATTTGTAGAATGTTCTCTGTTAAGCAATATATCATGAAAGTGTTCCGAAATTGTTATGAAAGTTATCAAACGTTTACGAAGTTATCAAACTTTATTTATTCAATATAAAAAAACCATTATAATTGTAAAATTTACAATCATATTCAGACGTTTTTTAACCACGATATATAATATCTATTGATGAATAAAAAAATGTTAAAATTATGTTATTTGCTAGAATGTATTTAATTTTATAATTATGTTATTGTAAGAATGTGTTTTAGTTTAGCCTTATATCATTGAATTGATTTTTAAAACTATAATCAAGTTTTAATTTGAAAATAAAATGAATTGGGCGTATACTATGTACAATATCAACCTAATAAGGCCTAATTAAAATACATTAAATATTACTCATTGTTAAAATTTACTTATTTATTCAAAGGTTAAACCTTCAAATGATAGTTTATGTTGTACTGAAGCTATTATAAAAAAGTATAAATATAATTCAAATTACCTATGAAACTAATAGTATGTAGTTGATGATCAAGTTGATAAGATTTTACCAAATGCACTGAAAAAAAATTTAACCTATGTAAATGAGAAAGATTCCACTCAAGTATAACAGCAAGAATATACTAAATCTGAAATAATGTGATTGGTTGGTTGGACGATACGTCAGATCTAGTCAATAACTATTCATCTGTTAATAATAAGATACTTCTTATTTTTATGAAATAAAGGACTTCATCTTCACGAATGATAATCTTTTTTCATTTTTTTTTTGCAAAAATATAAAACTAGTATAATCTCTTTTAAATTTTATTATTTCAAATATACGCTACCTAGTACTATCAACAACTACTGCCTGCTGACGCGATTCGTAAACGGGGTAGCAAGAAACTTAGGATTAGAAGAACAAAAATGTCACATTTTCACATTAAAAAACGTGAAATTACATAGGTTACCACATATTTATAAAAAAAAAAACTATATTCATTAAGAACATCTATTTCTGCGATGATATGTAGCTTTATTTCATCAAAATTATATGTTTTTATACTTTAAACAATTTAAAAAATTTTTGAATTGTCGATTTGCGAGTAGTTATAAGTCTTCGGTGTTTCCGCCGTCGAACAAAGTCTCACCGGCGTCATTCTACTGAACGATTTCATTCAGAAATATTATTTGACTAATGATTAGTATAACGTCACTGTTTTCAGTAACCCAATAATAATATTAGTTTTTAATAACATTTTTTTTAAGTAATCTTTTTTTCTTATAAATATGAGAAAAAGTGTTTTATTGTGGTTGCTTAAATAGTGTAATTAAAAAAAAAATATTCTTATATTTTTTATCAAATATAAGTATCTAATTTATTATAAAAAGTATTTTCATCAGTTAAATTGAAGATACTTTTTATCTCCATTCTTTTTAAAATGAATAAAACATAGAGTGATAAACATGTTTTTTTAAATCTAGTTGAGTCAACAACTAAAACAGCTGTGCAACCGTGTCAACGGATTTTTTTAAATTAATTTTTTTTCCATGTTATGTAATTTATGTTTACTTATTTTTATTCTACTTATAATTTAGCTTTATTCAGATTTAAATTTTTTTATGTTTTATTTGAAAATCGGTTATCATTATTACACACCATTTTTAATATTGTTTATTTTATAACAATACAAATAAACGACTAGTTTTTTTTAATAAAATTGTATAAAAAATAAAAATAAAATTTGCTGATTTTATTGTTTCAGTAAAGCTAATGAAAATTGGAATTTTCCATCAATATATCTTACCTTAAAGAATTAATTTTAAAAATTATTCAGGAATAATAATGATTAAAATAATTTTTAGTTTTTATATCATTTATAAAGTTCTATAATGTATATTGTATGATACTGTATATATTCGAATGGTTTTCTGATAATCTGTAGTTTTGAGTGCAATTTAGGAGCCATTACTAATAAAACGTAACTGATTCACTATAAATCTCCACATTCGAAAAGGAAGTTGACCCTTTATTATCTGTGGCATTCCGATGAACACAAGACTATATGGGTTTTGTCACTTTATAATTTTGGTTAGGCAAACTGAAAACCGAAAACTTATTACTTTTATTGATAAAAAACATTAAAAGTAGAATTTTTTTTCATTTGCGTATATTTTTTTAAATCTTATTATAATATTACTTTCTTATCTTTCAGGTAAATCAATTATGAAATAACAATCAATTGGTGCACAATGTTTGGAGTAGAATTATGTACGTATTATTCTAAACACTTTTTTATTACTAACATTCTAATGTAATTGTGAATAATGCAATATCTTATTATTCTTATAAAAAATTTCTAATTTATTTAAATTAAGGTATTTTCAATAATTATTTTTATAGGACTGGACACCTATTTTATATAAAGTTGAAGGTAACATATTTTTATTTTGACTACGCATCAATACGCTTCATAAAGCACAATTTTCACATTATCATTACTCTTACTCCATACTTTTATGTGTTGAAAATATTTTGTTTCTAATTTATTTAATAGTTACAACCTAATATTTCAAGGGTAACGAAATACTTTTATAAAAAATGAATTTCACAAGATATCGGAAGCAAATGAAAATCTTTAACACTTAACTTAGTGACCTAGATTATTTTAATCGTGGTTTACTATGCATAACCTTTTATAGCTTAGGGTATGGATACGAAATAGACAACAAAAATCATCTTAGATAAATTTTGATCGGATTACGAGAATAGAGAATTATTTGGAATAACCTGATATAGTACTTCAACATCATCTACATACGTAAAGAAGGCTCCCACATTCGCTATTCGCGAAGAAAAATTAATGTAATCCCACAAGAAATATATATACAGTTAAATAAATAAAAAAAATCAACGGCATCAGTGTTTTAATAATAAACGTTAATTCTAAAACTACACTTGAAGTTACTTAAGTGTATTTGTCTTACCATCGACAATATTTTTTTAAAGATATGTGTAATTATACGTTGTTAAAATGTATGATATAATATAGAATCTAGATAAATCAGCGGGTGCTGAGAAGGCACAGCTATATTCATCACATATTTGTTTACTTAAATAAAGTAATAACAAACCGACGTCATAAAGCTCATTTTTACTGCTTCTGAATAAAAAATAATATTTTAAAAACTGTTTTATTTGTTATAAAAATTAAAAATTATTTATTCTAAAAGGTTCTTTATTGTCGTTTATTTAACCCTTATTTTAGTTCTTGAATCCATTTTCAAAATTAGTTTTTTTGTAATTATTTAAAAAAAAATTACATCATCAAATTTCATTCTTTTAAAATTTAAATATAGAGAGTGGAGTTTTAGTATTACTGAAAATGTAACAATTAATAGAATTTTATTAAACCAGAAAATTATGTAAGGAATGCTTCAATGTGTATGAGTTGAGAAATAACGATCTTGCACAGAAGAGAAAATAGATAATTTGATATAATTTTAAATTAAAAAAATATTTGAAGAAGTAAAACATAAGATGGTGAAACTTTCACTGATTTACTTTTATTAGCCAATTGTACAGTTAATATTACTCAATTTATGTACTTCCAACAACCAGAACTAATTTTTATTATTGTTTTAATTCAAACAATTTTTGCCTAAATTTATAATCAAAGAAGAAAAAATTGTTTATACTCTTCATGATTTTTGCTTTTTTTTAGTACTTTTTCTAACATAATACTTTTTTTTAATGTTTTATTTTACAGTACACTTATTGAAAATTATCCTTAAACAAATGACCACTGTTTATTTATCAAAACAGACATTGATTTTAATTAGTACGTACATTCGTTTTAATAAGATAATTAAGAAGATACACGTGATAATTAAAAATTACTTAATTAAAACTCTATTGGATGGGTGTTAAAAAAATGTTTTTACGAAAACTGCTTAGTAGATTCACGAATACTCATATTTATAACTAATTTTCTTTTCGTATGAAAATTATGAAATAGTTATACTCGTATTTTCGATTCATAATAACTATATGATCATTACATAACAATTCGCTTTTTTCATAATTTAATCATTTAAATTATTCATAATTCTTAACGGTAAACCAATTTTTTTCCATATATTGAATAATATTCAATTTTTTTATAAATTAGGTATAAAAGAAAACTGAACGAATAAAGTGAAAATGAGAGAAGAGAAAATTTTACTAAATATTAGGAGCGGTGTCGATTTGTTGCTGGTGCTACCTTGTTCCACATGGATAGTTGAATCTAAAAACAATGCTCCCGCTTCCGAATTAGTTCGAGCACTAATCAGTAGCAATACTGAATAAAGTTTTGCATGTGATATCCAAGTTCATATTTATGTGTTTCTCATTCATTCTGTCAGTAACGAATCTTCTAATTACCGCTCATCTTAATTTTTTTTTAATTTAATACTTAGACTTTAGAAATTTCCTATAAAATTATTTATGCGAATCATTTCTAACTTCAATGGATATTCATTTATAGAAAAAAGCCCAGTCATTAGAGATAACAGAATAAGCAATGAAGTATTTTTTTTGAAAATTTAAATCTCTTGAAAAAAAAGACGTTTAAAAATTTGATTCAAAAATTGAAGCTGATTTATTTCATATTGTGAGGGCTAGAACTTCCCCTCTTAATAGCAAGGAAACTGCATGCTCATAGAAAATTTTATCAAAAGAAAGAACCTTTCATATACGGGTCTTTCATAAAAAAATTATTTCTTTAAATTTCATAAAAAGTGAAAATCGAAAACGAACTGGAGGTTGGTAGAAGTGCGTAACAAAGACACGAAATGAAATAGAACGAACTAAAACAGGATATTTGCATTTAAACAATTTACATAAAAATAAATATTTTTATTTTTATTGTAATTTTATTAATACATTTTTACTTCTTTGTGCGAAGTAAAGGAAGTATTGTGATTGTGAAAAATTCGGTTTAGGTGTGATCATAAAAGTGCTTTTATTTTAATTAAATATCGGAAATTTAAAAAAAAAATTGTTAATCTTTTTTTTCTTCTGCATATTAATAAGATTTCGATCAGAAAAATAGTGTAATGGTTCACAATTGTGGATTTTTTAAATACATAACGATATATAATTAGGTATAATATTTTCAAGTTATTTTAAATCATTTTGATTAAATTTTATTTTGCAGGAAGCTAAAATATTACGAAAAATACTATTTTATTGATTAGTTTTTACCTCCTTTTTATAGCTTTAATATTTCCCACTAGAGCGTAAATTCCATTCCAGTCATTCTAGTTTCACGGTAGGAATTCTAATCATTTGACTAAAAACTTCCAAGCATTCTTATATTATTTCCTAATAATAGTTGGTATTTTCATAAATGTAATTGTAATTAAATAAGCATTATGGTTATTTTGAAAATAAAATTAATGAACACTTTTCTGCATAATAAAATAAATAATTTTACTGAATATATTAATTTTTTTTTTCCATTAATTTATAGCTTTTTAAAACGTAACATCAGGTGCTACATTTTGATTTTGATTTTTATATATATATTTTTTTAAAGTTTTTGTACAGTATTTTGAATAAAAGTTTATATATTAATAAAATTTAATTTTCTGCAATTACAAAATTTTAAAACAGGAGCTCCCTTATCAGTACAAGATTTTAATCGTAAAACAACTATAATTTTTTAATTTACGAGTATTATTTAATTTATTGAATAATATTAGTTAAGGTTAAAATATATTGATACAATTTTATAAATGTATTTCTGTATAAATTAATATACTGAATGATTTATGATGAAGGTAAAACACTTTTAGGACATGTTTTACTGTGAAAATATAAAAGAAAGTTCAAATATACATTGGTTTGGAAATTAATTAATTTGCTAATTAACATTGCTAATTAATTTGATGCCTACGTAAAACCTACCGTATTTTGATTCTAATAAACTTCGAGATTTTTGTGTCTGTAACTTTTACGTGTTACACATCTTACAAAGCTCTTTTAAGCCAAACATAAAATAGTCCGTTTTTCGAAGCCAATCTTTTGTCTTAACCCAAGATTTCTCAAAATTTACTAAGAATATAGTTCTGGAACCTTCTAATTTTTTTAATGTTTAGGTCAGATTTAAATAAAAACAATTAATAGAGCCCTTAATTTAGGTCCTAATTACTATATTCCGGCTTAAAGATATCGAGGGTACAGAAATTAGGGTGCAATTTTTCGCCAGCCAACAATTGTTAACGAAGCTTTTCAGAATCTAAGTCTAATAAACTTTCTTCTTTAATTTCAGCAGTACAACATGTCTTGTAAGTTTGCTACTTTCTTCGTGAATCACTCGGTGTCTGTTGACTCATTTTACATAATCATGCGACTTTGCAAAAAAAAATTATTTTTTCTAAATATTTCTTTAGTTTGAAAATTATTAAATTAACTCTTTCAAATACTTTTATTACGTTGTGATAAAATTTTAATATCTTCGTTGTTTTATGCGGAATATTATTTTTTTATCTGTACAGTACCTTACACATATAAATTCGATCTATGTAGCAAGCGGAAACACTTTTACTAAGATTTCGTAAGTTTTATATGTTACCAGTTAAAATTTCCGTGAGTGATATGTGGAATTTAAAAATATTCAAACTTGAAAACAACTTATATATTCTTCTTAATCGAACTGATATATATGATATAATCGTTCACGGAAAAGACTTATGTTTACAGATATTTATATCTTACCAAAGTCTTTATATCATACCAATGTCTTATCTTTTATCTTTATGTCTTTATGTCTCTGATGGTTTTGTCCTTCATTATAATTAAGTTACAATTACTTTTAGAAAATCTTAGGAAATGTGCTGTTAGAAAATTTTCGTTTATCATTACAAAACGTTACGTAGAAATGACCCTGTTTTAGTTTGGTTTCCAGAGGGGATAAATCCAACAATCCTTAATTTTGTTATGAGGTTATACAGTACAAAAAATTAAAAAAATAAATCGCGATTGAATATGTTTAAGAATACAGTTAGTTCTAAGTGGTTTATGCATTTTAATAAATTTTTCCGATTTTTGGGTTAAATTAAAACCAAAAAGAAAAGTATTTAAACTGTGTTAAAAGAGGAAATGTGTTTATGTTCTTTAAATCAGTTTTGATTTAAAACAAACACGATTACTGTACGTTGCAGTTACACAATTCCCAATAACTATCGAATGGATAGCAAATTACTAAGAAAGAAAATATTTTTTAAACCAGTAGAATCTGGAATACTTTAAAAAAATAAAAAAAAAAATTTTCTTCAAGTAATAGTAAAATTCACAACGTTTTACAAATACTTGTATTTGTTTAACTGCTTGACTTTTTTTTAAGTACATAGAACTATTCTTAATTCAACACCTCATCAAATTGGTGCAATAAATATCTACATCAAAGAACAAATGTTTAAAAGGAATATTGTGTGCATTTATTATTTATTTATTTTTTTCGTATTTAAAACGAAATTTTAATTGCAGAAATAACCATAAATTAATATTTGTAGATATGAATTAATCTACAAGTATGTACTTTTATTTCACGTACTTTTTTCTATTAAGTTGAAAGCAAAAATATTAATATTACAATTTATTTATTAGGTAATTTTTTTTTAAGTACATACATCCTGCAACATTTAACAACATAATAGTTATTTAAATAAAACTTAAAAAAAAATGTTTACGTATCTCACATTCCTTTAAATTCAAATAGGATAATAAGTTCTTTTTAGTTTTTCTTTAGTTTCCTGATAACCAGTTGGACTGATAATATTAAATATTTGATGATAAAAAAATTATAGTTAGACAACCCTGGAATTGTTTACTTTTTCATAAATAAGAATATTAATTTTTTAATTTACTGATGTACAAGTAACTTGACGCCTAACTTTTGTAAATACTTTTTCTTACATAACTATTAGTTATGTATTATTAATCTCCTTTTGACGTAATTCATGTTTATTTTCTGAGTATATTGTCAATATGTTAAATTAGAATAATCATATTTTAATTGTAATAAGAAAATTATTGTAATTCCTAATTCTTATTATAAATTTTCTTTTTTGTTTAAATTGTTAATGCCAACTGATGCGGATTACAATACCTTTAATAATAATATGTTTCCGAAACCAACAATTTGATAATAAAATTCCATCTAATCTAAAAAATAAATTGCTTGTTTTTAAGCTTACATATAAAGATATATAAACATGTATGCAAAGAAACTTGGTATTAATAAATCTGTTTTACTATATATTGGGTAAAGTGGTTCAAGGATGCTTACGGTATATAAGCCGCTCTTAAACTGAAATGGAAAAGTTTTAATGTAGAAATATTTTCTTTCTAGAAGGAAAGAAGAGAATACTGTTACAAGTATGTTATAAGTTACTTTTTAAGGTAATCAAATTTCGTATTCAATAAGTATAAATACTTAACTGCACTTTATTTTTTGAACTAAAACGTTTTTGTTAAATACCTGATAAAATACTTCTTTAAAAAAAAAAAGAAATATTGAGCATAGAAAATATTATATATTCAAAGATAAAATAGAAAAAATTAAAAATCGCGTTTAAATTTTATTATTTTGGAATAGATGCATTAAAATTGCATTATTAATGGGTAATATGGAAATATACATAAATAAGGAAAATAATTTCATTTTTTCCTCAAGGACAGTTTGATAATAGAAGAAGGAACGCATTTAAATACTTCTTTTTATGTGTATTGTGAAAGCTGGCTAGCTCAACTCCAAGGTTGTTGACGTTCTTGTATCACGTGAAAGGGCTGAATTGTAATCTTGTCCAAAGTTTGAATCTATGAAGGTAAGGAGTAGTTTGTAGACGATTACGTCATTAAGAGTAAGGGTAAGGTGTGTGCTTCAAATGAAGTACTGGAAGTGTGGGGAGCGGTAATGACGTTGCTTTGCACAACATTCAAGTGTTCGGTCTTTACATCATTACTCTTATCCCTTGCGTTATAATAACTCTACATATCGCTTTAAATGTACACAGCAGCTGGTAGGCTTACTTCCAGTCTTCGTGATATAAATGGTCACCATAAAGACTCCTGTTGATTCAAATCTACGATAACAAGACAGATAACTTTTCTTTAACACAACTCATGTTACTGATAAGAAGGCTTATTTAATTAAAAGTTTTCAGGTACTTGACTCGCTCAGTGCTATTTACCATTCAATTCTTTACTGAACTAGATTTTAACCTACAACATTAACTGAATATCATCAATTAGGTATATGAAAGAGATAACTAAGGATGTAAGTCAAATTTACTAAGTTAAAATTAAAAGATTACCACACAGGAGAAAAAAAAACTTAAATACTATAAACATTCATGTCATCGGATATTCTCCGTAAATCCTTACAACTTGTTATTTTATTGCAAACTCTACATCTAATTTACTTGACAATTGGTCTTTACCAAAAATTAATTGGTAGTCAATTTTTTGAGAATTTTCTCCTTTGAATTTCAGTAATTTTCCAAAAAAATTTTGATTTGATTCTAATGTTAAATATACTATTTTTAATGTTGAATATAATTATTTGGCTTCTTCCGGATACAATTTTTTTGGAGACGAGACCATGGATAAAAATTTCAAAAAATATTTTTCTAAAAAAAAAAAAAATTTTATTTATTTTCCTATTCTATTTATTTTATTATTTTTAAAGAGACATCCTACTATTTTGTAATGCATTACTAAATACAGAATGATTCCAAATTGCACGGCGATCTCTTGGAAGATGATTCTATAGCCAAAAATAAGATAAGAGTCTAATAAAAACGTTATTTACATTCAGTTTCTCAGAATTAAATTTTCTAAAAGGTTAATTAGAGATTTTTATTTGTTTATTGGTAAATTAACAAAGTTATTTTACTTTATTATTACAAAAGTGTATTTTCCGACAAATCTTTTCGTGTTTTGCCTCATTTTTCTTAAAATATATATGAGATAGAGGTTTGGGACTACTTTTATTCAATTTCTTAAATCAAGAACCATAAATGCATAACATTTATCCCTCAAGATTTAAGCTGAGAATTTTAGTACAGTTTAATTTCACAAAGGGAGCAAAGCATGGTTAAATGTTTCGCTAGCTGAAACTCGCAAACGAAATGTTTCTGACCTATGTTTATATGAAATCGTTTTCTTATTTTTGGTTATAGAATCACCTTATGAGAGACTACCGTATAATTTGGAAACACTCTGTATTAAAAGGTAATATACGAAAGTAAATATTTAAAAAAAACTTATGTTCAAGAGATAATTCATCTTTCTCCAAATATGTTAACTGCAGGCAAGTAAAATTTTAACCGATAAATAAGATAATTTTCCTGTTAGATTTATATAAACTTTAATTTTAAGATTTTCAGAGACGATGGGAAAAATAAAAACTACAACATTTTAAACAAAATATCGTAGTCCTACTTTTGTAATTATTCTACTATACATATTGTAATGATGTAATATAAGAAACTACAAGTTATATGAAACGAAGAAAGATACGTGAAATTGCCGTTTAAATATGTAAACCCTTTGATAACGGGAAACAGTTATTAACAGAGAAAGAGATAGTGAGAGAGTGAGAGACAGCGAGAAAGAGAGCGACGAGTGGGCAACAAATGAAAGCGCGTATAAAGTTTTAAATGAAATTATTTACTGTATTTATTTAGTATGGCATGACCAAGGCTAGTAAATCCTCTCTATTCATACTATTATCACAATAAGTACACCTTAATCCAAAATATTAATAAAATAACCAATGTACAGCATTAAGTATTCAGATTATGTTAAGCACAGATTATGTTAAGATTAAGTGCTTAAAAAGGATTAAGCATTAGTTTTAAATATTAAGAACTAAAATTGTATTAAGTATCAATTGCAACCAATTAACAATAAACAATTAATAAATTTGTGTGTATAAATCACACAAATATTCACAAATTGAGTGTGTTATGGAAAATGAATATAACTGTAAGAATTGTTTACTTTAATTGTGTTCTTTGTTTGTATTTATTTTTTGAAAGTTTTGTTTTTCTGTAAATTATTAATAAGAAGAGTTTCCCTAGGAAAGTACCGGATATTATTTGAAGAATTTGTGAAATGACAGGAAATATATAAAACGTAGGCTTTGTTATAAAAATTTTTAAATTATAATATTTTCTTTAATGATAAATATTATATAATTAATGGAAAATTTTACGATTAAATAATTATCAAGTAAAAGGTAAACAAAATTAAAGTAAGGAGGTTTAAAAATCATTAATGATTTTTGAAAAATTAAAAAAAAACTATTTTTAAGGAAAACATTCTTTTACATTAAAAAATACACCGATGCTATCATAACGTTTATTACGTACATTAAATTAAATTATTGTTTAACAATATTTTAATTGAACTTTATAATGTAAAAGGATAGCAGTAATTTTATATAAAAAATTTTATTGTATAATTTTACATTCACGTAACGTAATGGTGCAATTAATTCTTTCAACGTAAGAGGTATAGAATCGAAATTACTTTACTAATCCACAACAGGCTTATAATTTTTTCTTATCAGTATACACATATTAAATCAGCTTAGTCACTTGGTCACGTTATTCCGCATTAACTGAAGAAATATGAAGTTAAAAAAAAAAAAATACATATATATATATTTTCTTTCATAACCCAATACATTTATATTTCTTTTTACATTTATGCATTTTTCATCCATTTTTACTATTATAAAATTATAAGTTTTCTCATATTTTCTTCATAATATATCTTTAATAATTTATATAATCCCATAAAGTTTATTCACTCTATAAACCTTATAGAGTGAATAATATTTTCCTCTTATTACCAAAGAGGAAATACAAGGAAAATTGTATTACCTCTTTGTTTGTCTATTCTCAAGTTTATATTTCATTTTGAGTGTCGAAGTTTCAAAAGAAAATTTATTTAGCTTTGTAGGAGGGTAACATGTTTACCAACGTTGTAATATTTAGCAAAACCAAGTACTGAACCGATGGTAAATATACCAACAAAAATTTTTAGTAAACTCTCTTTTAATATTATTTTGTGAATTTTAGTTCAATTTTAATTAAGCAATATTCATTGAGTAAATTTATAAATACTACCTATTTATTTTTTGTACTATATAGTTAGAATTTTCTTTTTTTATATTGAAACTTATTACTAATCTGGTCTAGTATGGATTTAAAATACATAACGGATACATAATAGTTATACAATAAAATAATATCAATGTTTAAATTTTAATAACTTTCGTTAAACTAAAAATATATATTACAGGAAAATACATCAATACATGTACTCGTACATTTAATGTATAGATTGGGTGATTTTTATAATAATAATAAAAATTAAAAAAAAACGTATAAAATATAAACATATTATAATGTAAAGAAAAAGAAAATTCTTTCTGTTATTATATTTTTGATTAAAATCGGAAAATCTTCTAAATAGAGTAATATAGTACTAACCAACTAATTTTGTAGCAATGTAAATAGAGTTTGCATCCAAATTGTGTATAATAAACTCAATTTCTAAACTGATTTTTTTTTTTTCACTAAGAGTTTTGGTGATTTTCTGTAATAAAATGAAAAGTATAATATTCTAGTGTTTTGATTTTTAAATTATAATTATACTAGCAGACCCGTCGCCGCTTCGCCCGCACTACATTGTTACTTGCGTTTCCCATCGCGATCAGGGATGTTTAGCCAGTCAATGCTCGCTTCACTTGCCCTTCCCGTCTAACCAGGAGGCTCTGCACCCTGAGCCCCTTTCTATTCATTAAACTCATAAAAAAACTATAAGTCATAAAAAATTAAAATCATTAAAAGAACAATAAACTTAAACTTCTTTTACTAAATTCAATGTAGTTGTGTATATCTATAGATATTATTTTTTTATCTATTGTGTCTTTTTTAATGTTTTAATGTTTTTTAATGTTAATGTAAATTGTGTCAATTTTTAATGTTTCTATAAGTGTAATACCATTCTTGAATTAATTTTTTGTATACATTACAGATCTATAAATACAATTTTTCTATCATCCTTATTTTTAAATAAATTACACTTCAAAAATTAAGGGAAAATAGTTAAAAACTGTAAAATTTATAATTTTGCTTGGCTATACCAGTGTTAAAATTATTTCGCTGATGCTTTTCTTCTATAAATAGCCTCAGGCACATCCCGAATTAATGTTCAACAGTAATCGGCTAGCATGTTAGTACTCTACTTCCCTTTATAGCGGCTCCATCACCGAAATATCTTGGTGGAAACGTTCATCGTGTTCGTCACTTACGTTTCCGAGGTTGTCCGGGAAAAAATCCAGATGTGAGTGGAGGAAATGTATTATCAAAGACACAAAGACATATTACATCCGATAGCTCTGTATGAAGTAAGAAGTGTGTGAATAAGAAGAATATCGTGGTAATTGTTGGATTTTTGTTTGCCGAGAAAATTTATGCAAACGTCTTTAAATGATGCCCAAGCTGCTCTTTCTACATTATTTAACATTAAGTTAAATACATCATCTTAGACCAACTCTCTTATTTGAGGATCAACAAATATTCTTTCTTTAATTTTTCCTTTACTTACATTCGAAAATTTCAGCCTGGTGTACAAAAATCCTGAACTATCCTTCTTCAATGTTTTTACAAAATTTTTTATTAGTTTAGAGGGGGGTAAAAATATTTTTTGGGGTTCAACTAAAGGCTCATGAATAATATATTTTTTTTCCATTTGAATTAAGTTGTCTCGTTTCTTCCACTTTTCGGTAACATAATATTTATCCCTAGCTCGGCTGTCCTGTTCACAAAGAAAACTCATGTACTTAGTATAGCCTAACTGTATTTTAATTAAATAGCTATAACTCTCAAATGACCATATATGTTTCAGCTATGTTTATTATAGTTTATTTTTTCATGAACATCTTTCGTCACATCGTATGGGTCTTTCAAATTAATACCATAAGCGATTGGTATCGAAGGATATTTGTTACCGTTGTGTAGTAGAACTATTTTTAAACTGTACTTGGACAAATCTATGAAAAGTCGCCAGTCCTCAGGTTTATGAACTTGTCATAAGCTCATGAATGAATATTTCTGTAATAAGCCAAATTATTTTCATCAAAAAAGTAGTGAAAAAGTTCTTTTTGTCGGCTTCGAAAGCCCGAAATTTTTGTATTTTTTTGAAGTAAATTTCAACCTTGCAGTCTTGATCCTAACATTTCAGCTTGATTTTCTGATAAATTTAAATCCCTAATCAAGTCATTTAATTCACCTTGTGATGTAAGATGTAGCTTATTGGAAGATAATTCAAAATCAAAATCATTGTTTTCTTATTGCCTGATTTTTCATCGCTGCCTTCGAAACATACATTCGCAAGTGGCTCAGGAACTGAAATAATTTCACTGTGAGGTACAGGCCTGATTGCAGATTACAATGAAGGATATTTTACAATATGTTTAGAGTTTTTAGAAATTCCAGACACACTTGTTAAACAAAAGTAATAATTTTATTACTTGATCCTCTGGTTCACGCCAAACTGTAGGTACACCAAATGGCAAAGCCTTCCGTATATCTTTCAGCCATCCTCTTAAATATGCAGAACCATTAGTGCTTACTATATGAGGAGCCCACATCTTATCCTGATCACCAATTTTACACTGAAAGTACAAATTATATGCTTTTTTAATTAAAGGTGTAATGTATTTTTCTGTTTGATTATATGATAAACTCACTACATACATAACAAAAGGCATCCATATCATTTACTCAATTTCGAGGCATTATAACACTGCACTGTTAACAGAATTAAGAGATCCATTAGGCTGAACAAAATTAATTCATTCCTATATCCAGTGTTTAATATCCAGTCTACAAACAACACAGCTGTGTTTCTAGCTACACGTTTTGAGCTGCACAAACATTCTTGTCCATGAAGGCTCACTCTTCAGTATTAGATATGATGTCATAGTATGTGACTATGATATTATTTAATTTTTTGTCTTGTATTGCTTATTTATAGCTTACAAATTATGTTGACAAAGTTAAATAATAAAAAAATGAGCTAACAAAATACAATATAGGAGCTAAAAATGCTAACTACACGATGCAAAACGAAAAAATCCTTTAATTAACATTTAAAACTTTTTCAAAAATCTTATTCGTTTTCAACATCAAAAAACAGATTAAAATCATGTATCGCAAGTTACGAAAAAAAATTATGTTAATCAATGTAATTAAATAGTAGAGCGTATAGATCACTATCATCGTAAAAAAAAAAATTTAAGGTGACACAAAACACAGGAACTTTTGAAATGCGTAGTGGCAGCCATGTAAAGTTGGCAGCACTAATTTAAGGAGAGGCAACCTTGCCATTCAGTCTTCATGGAACAGTAGAACGGTAAAAAGCATGCTTTAAAAATATTTTACAAAACCAAAAAGTATTTTGGAAGGTTCATTTTATTTTGGAGGAAATACCGATGGCATTACAAATAAAGCCATATTCCAACAAAACACAGTATATAAACGTGGATTAAAAACTTTGAAGAGACTAGATAAACTCTGAAAAAGAAATCGACAGAACACCAAGAAGTGCTCTACACAGTATTGAGGCTCTATGCATTTAAGTCGTACAGAGAGCACGGCGTTCAATTCGTATACAAAGAGCTGCAGTCGGGTTGGTCCACGAGAACGTTTGCTGAATTCTTCATTTCGACTTGAAACTTCATCCTTAACAGTTAAAGATCGTGCAAGAACTGAAGGAGAACCATCATCAGTTCAGCTTTGATTTCAGTCAAAATATTAAGAATAAAATTAACGAGGACAACGAATTTCTGTACAAGTTGCGGATGCCAGATGAGGCACATTTCCATTACACAGGTTAAGTGAACAAAGAGAACTATTGTTACTGGGCAGATTGCAACCCTATTTAATTTCATGAACGCCCTGTACGCAACAGCAACATAACAGTATGTTGTGCATTTACGTCACATGTGGTCATCGGAAGATATGTTTTCGAAAATGAGGAGTGGTTCACGAGGTTATCACTTCGGTCGGTACGTTCACATGCTGCAATTTTTGTTTCACCTACATTGAACAGTTTCCCCTACCAAGAAAAAACTTGCTTTCAATACGATGGTGCAACATCACACACTTCAAGGCAATCAATTGCAGCTGTTTACAAAATATTGGTTAAAAGTGTAATGTCAAGATTTGGTGACATTCCTAGCCCCAAGATCACCGGATTTGTTAGATTTTGATTTTTTCTTGTGGCAATACCTTAATAGTGTAGTATATAAGAGTCGGCCAAGACCCTGGGGTAAATTGAAACAACAAATTTAAGATGAAATTCATCGCCTCTCACGTGAGGTGTTGCAGCGAGCAATGGAAAACCTCAACGGCAGATTTTCATAAGTTAAGTTGAACAAGTTAAGTTCGATGATGATATTTTGTATAAGCAGATAATAAACAATAATAATTAATTGTGCTAAACTGATTCCACTACTTACAGAGCTCATAACAATTGACGAACTATTACAATACGCGAACGTAGTCACTTTAACTTTTGACGAATTTTAACAAAATTACGATCAATTGTTTATATATATATATATAATTTAAATATGTAAGATTATAATTTTATATATGTTAATCATAATTATATTTCCTCTTGAAGATGGCAGAATAGCCGAAAGCGCTCTAGGAAATAAAATTGGAATTTGGTAAGCTGTTTTTAAAATTATACATAATAGTTATACCAAACGGTGCCACGTTCGAAGAAACAAATTTGCTTAAAACTGTTGTTATGAAGTATTCTAGGAAGTCGCTGCTAGTTAAATACCAATACTATCTTTATAAACAAGGTATTTTTTCACGTTGTCTTTCAATTATATATGTATCATCTATGCTAAGCTTCTGTGTACTCAACGTATAGATATTTTAACGTTCAAAGGCAAAGAAATCTTGTGATGCTTTTATGCCTGAATACACATTTTCTATAGATTTTTACAATTCGGTAACTAGGAAACAATTGTTCAATTAGTACTTTTCTGTAAAATAGTACCTTAACAGGAACAACTATCAATTTAAATATTGAACTCGTACAGAACAACATATGAAATTTGTACCAACGAGGACTGATTGCAGCATTAACACTCGTAAGTACTGAACGCAATATTTTGGGTAATTGCTTTAGTAATGGGAAGAGAAAAAATAAAAAGTATTACCTTTATATCTCAAGCAAAAATTATTATATATGGTCAAAAGGATATACTACTACTGTCGATAGACAAATAAGTTGAAAGCTTTAATTTTATTCATGAAAGCGTAGTTGAAAAGCTTAATTAGAAAGTTAGTTCTTCAAAAGAATAATTTTAGATATCTTTTAAAATTTTTGTATTGAATTGTGTAGAATTGTATGATTAATGAACATAACATTTTATTTTAAACTATACTTATTCGTGGGTTACGAATATGCATTTTTAGTTATTATTGTTGATTTTCATAATTGAATTTTAGTTAGACATATATCTTATTGTAAGTGTTAGATGTTATGTATATAAGCTGAAGTTCTTGTTCTACATTTTTTAACGAAATAAAGATTAGAGCATGTATGATGGTAATAGAAAAATTTATTTAATATTTCCAGGTGCACTGTTAGTTTGGTTTAACATACCAAGGTTTTTTACTGTTCTGCTTCACATCTTCTCTTCACGAACTAGGAATTCCCCCTCTTCCTTGTGTGTTTTAGTTATTTTCATCGAGGTCGGGGATAGCTATGAGTGGTGAGATAAGGTCATCCAATCTTCTATATATATAAAAATGAATGTTTGTCTGTCTCGTATGCGTTCCTGTACCATTCATCCGATTGTGATGAAACTTTGGTGAGTTATTGTGCGCATGCCCGCAAAGGTTTCTGAATTATTTTGAATCCGCTAGGTGGTGCTGAGGGTCGAGATATTTCGAAAAAATTATTTATTATCCAATTTGGCTCATATTAAGAATATATATTAATTACGTGAAAAAAAATATTTCTGCAAAACCTGTGCCCGCTAGGTAGCCCGGTGTCGAGGCAATGTTCATATGCGTGTCCGCTAAAGGCTAAAAAACTACTGGACCGATTTACGAGCGTATTTTGGAAAATGGTCTGCGTTGTGTGGAGAGGTTTTAAAGCTTGAAATGCTCGATCTGACCAGTAGAAATAAAGTTAGAGGCATTTTGAATCGAGTACTGTGTTTAGAGAGTAGTTTGAATTAAATCCGATAGGTAGTGCTATTTTGATAATTGGATTTATGACTTTTATAAAGTGAAAGGTTAAATTTTGTGAAGTTCCATAAGTAGTGTAAGTTCTGAAGTATTGGCTTCAAGAGGCACAACTGAGAGTCCATTCTCCGAAAGCAATGAAATTCATTTAATAAACAGCCAGGCCTTGTGAAGTGAATAAATCGCTTGTAGGTCTGAATAACACTGGATTTCGGTGGGATTCACAATCTGATATGCAACATTATGTTTGACTTATCAATACAACAAGAGTTGCCGTTAACTTTCTGTACACTTTACACTCTGTTGAATACTTTTGTTTTCAATTTTGGTAAGTAATTTATTCACTTTAGTTTTAATAACGTATTTCGTTTAAAGTGAATCAGATGTAACAACATTGGACTTTATTTCAGGATCAATCAAGTCCTTTTAATATTTTCTCATACTGTCATGGGTAAATATATAACAGAAAGAAGTACCTCAAATGTTATTACAGTTATACTAGCATTATTATTCGTTAGCTCTTGTGCTGAGAAGTAATGTTTGGTGATGGACATATAAGAAGATACAGTTATTTTCGACGAAAAGAAGGAAATTCGTTAATATAGCAAACAAATATGGAAATATTAGGATAAAAAATCTGATGTGGACACCACATAACGTCCTTGTACGTCTATTAAATTATATATACACATTTTTTTTTTTTTTTTTTTGATAAGTACATAACATTTTATTTCATTAATTACTTCTGATATTTTTTAATTTTTATTTGTTATTGTTTATTGTAAAAATTTGTTTACAAGCAGAGTTTATTAATTATTAATAAATACTATATTTAATTATATCGTTGAAAAGCACTCAACGAGGGTTTATTACTGCAGTTAAGAAAAAGTAAATAATTCAAATATTTGGATTTTGGGATAAATTTTTTCGATTGCAATCAAAACGGGTGCATAACTAGATATTACCACAGTCCTAAATCCAAAATTTTAACATTCTACGGCTAATCGCTTTTGAGTAAAAAACGACTAGCCGTGGTGACGATTTGGCGTAAAATCTGTACGTACGCACGTTTGTATGTACGTACTTACGTACAGACGTCACCCCGAAACTAGTCAAAATGGATTTAGTTATGATCAAAATAGAGATTTCCGTTGAAATCTGAAAACTGAAATTTTTCGCGATCATAATACTTCCATTACTTTTCAGAAGGAAGTAAAAAGAAAACGTAACGCAAACATTCATAGTGGAACAGCCTGTATATGAAAGAAGGCATAAACCTTAGTCAAATTTGTGAGAAAAACGAAAATTTTAATTTATTTTTAACGTATGTTTTTAGTAATTATAATAAATTTATACTTAACGTATGTAAGAATAATCCAAAAAAATTATAAATATTCGAAAATTAACCCAGATATTTAAAAGAAGCAAACAGCAGAGTTGTACCCTGCAACAGAAAGATACAAATTTTTTGACGGAAAAGAAAGCTTACTGAGATTATACTGACTCTGTAAACTTTTGCCGCATGACAGGAAAGTTAACTGTTGACTTTCCCGTCACGCGGAGTTTTTTTGATGCACGACTTACTCATACATACAGACGCAACTTAATTAAAAATATTTATCATTTTATTTAAATATATTATTTTTATTTATTTAATTCAATGATTCTAACTAAAACGCGTGTGCGAATACCGTATTTAATTGACACGGATGTGGGGTACTAGCGGCCACTTTAAATAATTTTTTGCACTTTATATGTTATTCATTTATTTAATCCTGCTGCTCACCTGTGTCGTTACAAGATAGCAGACGATTACACCACGGTGGTTCCGGAGGCCAAACAGAAAAAGAGACAGAGACGACTACAGCTGCTGTACGTCAGTGCTATAATAGCGCTCCTTTGGGTGAGAGGGGGTACAATTGACGCAGTATACCCACTTACCCACTAGTTTATTTAGAGCATTTTTTGGGGTGAGGGTGCGATTAACGAATGTGCCTAAGAAAAATAAGACCTTAATTAGGAGAAATCTTGAGATACTGAGGATGACCTTGTTGTACAGCCTCACCATTTGAATTTTTAATTTGAAAATTTAATGGCATCAATGCCCCATATGCAGAAGTAATCTGACCAAGATTGGCCAAAATCGGTCCAGTAGTTCTGGATATGTAAGGTTATTTAAAGGGTGACACCAAACATCACACGTACTACAAACGGAAAATTTCCATCCGGTTTTTGGGTTTTTTGCGTTCCTTAGGTGTCAAAACGTAATGATCCAGCCAAACCGCATATGCCCAAATTAGACCGATTACAATATTTTCCCTTCCAAAGTTATACATTGCTATATGGGAAAATTAAAATTTCAGAACAAATTATTTCAACATTTCATATATTCCCCAATTTCCTATATCCAGTGTAGTTTATCACATTATATAATCCATATTTGTTTAAAAAATTAAATTTAGTTTATACAAAAATAATAAAAATGTATTTAAAAATTTTTATCATTGTTTTCACATTCGTGAAATCTTCAACTGAAAAACTACTTATTAAACATGAAATAGATTTTAAAATGATTCAGTACTGTTTAATTTTATTCTTTTTGTCTTAACTATTTGTACCTAGAATGTAATGATTCAAATTTTTAAATGTTATACTGATTGATGAATTTAATTTGAAGTACTTAAATGTGAGTATTTTCAAATTACTTCTGGTTAGGTTTAAATTTATCAATTAATGAACCACTACGTTAATGGGAAAATAAATTACAATATTTCACCCATAGTGAAATTATTAAATTATAATTGGAAAAATAAATTATTACTTTATACTTTAACATTGATTGATTCGGTTAAAATTGATTGTGTTATATGTGTTACATTGGATAAGGAATGATGAATAAAATTATAATGATTGTGCTGTGGGTCGAGTGTTAATATAGCACTAAAAGGAAAAAATGATTGTTACAATTTTGTAAAGAGTATACATTAATAATTTCTCTTTATAACTTATGTTACTTATAACATGTGATCGTTGGAAAGCGTAACTTTTTATACTATATTTCTTCGTGTCATTTTACGTTAATGTTAATTAATGTAACCTTTGAAATTTTTAAGGTTACAAGTATTAAATATTAACTGACCGGGACATTTCGTCTAACGGTAGAACGAATAAGGAAAACAGCATCGCCGTTACATATTTAATGAAATCATTAAATATAATTGTTTTCACTAATAACTTACACGGAATAATTAATGTGTCTTAGAAATAAAAAGCTGTACTGCACATTAAGGATTAAAATGTTATGTCACCAAATTTTATCCAATTTTTATCCTTTAGTTAAATAATGCTAAATAACATTGAAACACTTCTTTCTTTTGTCAGTAACTCCCGGAGGGATATTAATCCAGTTCACCTCTAACGGTTTGCAGCACTTACCTGATTATTTTCAAAATTTTTAAATTTTATTACTCCTTTAATAAATATTAAAAAACATTAAAAATCAAAATAAATTCGTAATTTCAAAAGATTTACTGGTTATAAATATTAAGAAAGTTCTCTTAAAATTACGAAATAATATTGTGAAATAAAAACAGCATTATCAAGTGCAGAAATTTTTTTTTTACCAATATTCTGTTTTGCTAGATTAGCAGCATAATTAATTCCAAAAAAATTAACTAAAAATTAAATTGTGGACTTGAAATGTTGGTCCACGAGTACCGGCTATTTAACGGACCACTCCAGAAGAACGCACGCGTACTGGAGCTAGAGCTAAATACAAATGGGTTCTTCCAGATGCCCAGAGGGCATTGTTTGATGCCCTCGTTCTAATGCCCCGATTATGAATCACAGTATGTCTCCCCTACCCTTCATGATGAGTCATAGTTCGGGCGGAGGAAACTGTCGGGAAGGCCTCTAGGCATACTCTGCGGAGTGCCTGAAGAAGTATGTTTATTCTAGGGAGAGAGATAAATGACTCTTCTGGAGAAAGTATACAGGAGGAGTAGTATGAGAAAGAACACATGCCTTTATCATCAGAGGCCATACCGGGCGCGACTCGGGTTTCGAGTGAGGTGGCGATGGACAATGATTATGTGGAGGAGATTAAATCGATTAATAAGCGATTACAATCGCGGTCCACCACTGGTGGACCACAAGAGGAGGCAACTGCTTTTGGGGGAGGTTCTGATGCGCTGATCGTGAAGTCATGGAATGATTCATCAGCTGAGATCATTGACGGTAGCCATACGGTGCCAAATGGAAAGGAATGTCCTGTATTGGACTCTGCAATTACGATCACCCTTCAAGAACTGTTTCCTGGGGCGGGGATACTGCACGGATTGCTGCAGGTAACTCCGAATACGAAGCATGAGATTAAAGAGGGCTTGGAGACGATGGTGGATTTAGTGAAGGCACTGATCGTGGATGCCTGGTCTGAACTGCTACAAGTGTCGCTGGGGAGGGATTGTGGAGCTGCTAAGTCTGTATCAGACGTTGTGACGCAAATCCTCCTCGAAGGACTGTAATCTTAATGACATCCTATCACGGTCGCTCACGGAACGAGGAGTTGCTTGACCTTGTGGGAGTGAATTGGCAAGCCAGTGTGATAGTACTAGTAGATCATGTTCGGTAAAGTCTTCGGATGTGGTGGATACATGTGGCTTTGTTAACCTCTCTCAAACCAAGCCTGGAGAGGGTCATTGAACGTACTCTGAATTTTTATTCTGGTTTAGCTTTCAAACGTTTTGACGTTATTGGGTATTCTTTAAAACCCTTACGTTGCTTTAAATAAATATTTTTTTTATTTTTATTTTTACGTAATAATATAATGTTACGTCAATCACGACAGGAATGTGCATATATGCTGCTCCGTGGATACAAAAAGAAACGGTGATAAGTACTCAAATGAATTTCAGCATTTCTGAATTTTAATTTGCATTTTCAATTTTCATTTATTAATATCATGCTTAGTTTACCTTTCTTGTAGATAAATGTTTATCTCACCCAATCTAAATATAACGATTGATTTAACTCGTGGTAGATAACCCAACTGAACAGTTCACCGTTTTAGATATTTATAAGTTTAATTTACGCTTACTATTGGAATTACCTAAAACAATTACAGTTATTTGTATTTATTTGACTCTTATTCTAGAAACACTGTTAAAATACTTGTTTTATAGTGATTACACTATTAATTAATTAATCAATTAGTATTTATTATTATTATTATTTTTATTATTACTTCGTTTATGTTTTAATTAGTCTAATTTTACTTATTTTCTTATATATACACTGATAATGATAGTTCAGTGGTCATTTACTTTTAGATGAAGTGTACCTACTTTTTTCTACTTGGCAATCAATAATGATGTAAGTTAAAAAAGCAGAGATTAAAGGAAGTGCGAATAAAAAAAAAGTGAGTGAATATATTCACCGAAAGAAAAGGATTATAAGCAAAAAATAACTGAAATTTGAAGAAAAGAGAACTTTATCAGTAAAAAATTCTTTACTGAAACTCAAGGAAGACGGAAAATAAAAGTAAGAATCAGAGAATGAAAATGAAATAGAAAATGATGAAACGCATTTACATACAATCTAGTTTAACTTTAAAACAATAATAATAAAAGTGGTTAAACGATAACCATAATTGTGAGGTGTGGAAGGGTTCCGCATCTCAATGAAATTCTTCTTCTGTCTACCAAAAAATAATTTTCAAGTAGAGAAACTTATAATTACCATTAAAAAGAATAAATTCAGTTTCGATAAAGTTGGTTGTTATATGATATATTAAAATAAAAAAACTCTTGCCCTCTGTTTCAAAAAAAAAAAATTCAGTTATAAAAACTGAAGCCATCTTATTACTTTTGCAATCTATGAGTACAATACAAAAATGTATGCATGATCCTAACTTCTAATATTTCTTCTAAAATAAATGCTTTACATGATGATTTATTTTACAAAGAAACCAATAGTTGGAGTATCGCTTTTTTTACTGACATAGTTATTTTTTGATAATTCTTATTTAAATTTTATTACAAGGGAAAATATCCCTATAAAGACACCAAGTTTTTCCCCGTTTTAAGTGTTTATCCCATTTTTTATCATTGTATATTATCATTTTATCCCATTATCACTTTTACACAATGATAAATTTATTTTTTTTTTGGTGTTCATAATTTTATTGTCTTGTTTATCAAATATTTCCTCGTAATAATAAATAAAAAAAAAATTAATTAACAACTTCTGTATTTGCCGGTATAATATTGTATTACAATTATTTGTAATGTTTACAGTGGTAGAAATTTACACTTCATTTTTCTTTTTTTTAATTTAGAAAAAGTAATTTTGCTTTTTTAATTATTTTAAATAAAGTTAACTGGAAATTTTTTTCAAATAGCCAGTGCTAAGTTAAAGGAACTAAAATTCGAGTAAGATTAACAAAATTAATTAAAGTAGATTATTTATTGTGATTATTGCATATTAATGTATATAGATCATGTCAGAAATGTCTATTTATCCTACTTCATGGGCAAAAAGGAGCTGTCCCACATATATCTTAATAGACCAAGAGAAACAGTGTCACAATTAAGTACAAGATAAAACAATAGATGTGATTAAATTATGCTTTGAATACTGAATAATTTGTCATCTGATGACAGGGAATCAAACCAAAATTCTTTATGGAATATTTTTATCTTTTTCATAATCGTTTTGTAAATATTGCATAATTAAGTCTTTAATATTTTTAAAAACCGTATGTCGTATTTGAAATTAAAAACTGTTCAGGACAAATCTGTGTAATCCAGATATGTAAATCTAACCGAGGTTTTTGTTTCAGTTCTTCTTACATGTTTCCTTTGTTTTTCATCATTGTCAGTAGGTTTAACTGCTTGAAAATTTTCTTCATTATTACAATGGGATCAATTTCACGTTTAAGGTATTCATTGTGCATGTCTGTCTCCGACTAACTTACATAATTATCCAGTATTATCGTGCTCATCACTTACGCTACTGTAATTATGCTTTTCTTGAACAGTTTATTTATTAATTAGCTCTCTTTCCAATGCATCCCATTTACTTAAAATTTACCAAGGATATATTTCAACTTTAATAATAATTCAGAAAATTTTTCTATGCGAATAATGGTGCACTGATAAAATATTTCTTATACGTTACAAATATTCTTAAAAATGTTTATTATATAAGAGCGACAAATAAAAGATTTTTCCAAACTAACAGTTAGCAAGCTTACACTGGAAAGGTTTGGAAAACTATTTTTATTAATATTTTAAATAATTCTTAGAACGTAAGAAGTCTCAATAAACTCTATAGAAAGGCTAAATAAATCGAAAAAAGTATTATTTAAGCCAAAAATGACAGCTAGGAGGTTTTAACCTCATGCAACGATATATTAACTTCAAATCTAAATACATACTGATTTGTAATTAACATATTATTATAATTCTTACGATATCGTAAACGAATAATAATGTACACAAAAAATTTTATTATAATAATAACAACAGTAATATTTAATAATAACAATAATAAAAATAATTTGGATAAATTTGAAATAGGGAGAAGTTAAATTAGGACTCACATCACCATCCAAATTAAATTTTAATTATCAAAAATGTATTATTTTTCAAATTTGTGGCTTGAAATTTTTTCTGATAAAACATACTTAAGTAGATTTTATTATTAAAAAAGGAACTAAAAGAACATTGCTTTAATGTGTTTTTTAGGGATACTACATAAAAAATGATGAAGAATACTATTTAAATTTGAAAATTTTATGTTCGGGTGTAATCACCTTCACGTAGAGGAACCTCAGTCGAACATAACACATGACTTTGTCGAAGAGCTACCTACTATAAACGTGTTAGTAATCCACTGGCATGTAGGAAAGCAACTATTTTTTCTTCTCTACCATTTTCTAAATCAGCAATAATACTTGTTAGTTCATATCTCTTCCTGAAGTTCTCATGTGTAGTTCATTTTTCAGAGATGCTTCTGTGTAAGCCATTTATCACATGCGCTGCGTATTACCCCTTCATTGTATGAAACAATTAGTCTGCGACTGAATATCGTTGGTTATCTTGAAGTAAAGATCAATATACAATGCATATTGATCTTTCTTCGCCGGTTAAAAAATGTTTCTCGTGTGTGATCGATTCTGAGTCTGGTCACCACCAATTGTTCCCTGCGAGTCACTTTTGCGTCGCTCTTACATTATGAATAATTTTTATCGCATTTAGTTCCGTGTTTGGTCTTCTCCATCTTTTAATCCACGTGTTCCTAATTTTTAAAATTTGCCACGCGAATTTATTATCACAAACTGCTACCATTCTAGCAACTTCGTCTGCGATTTCATTTCCGAGATACTAGCGTAGCATGGAGTTCATATATACTACATCGCTACACCGCATTCGGTTTAATAGATATAAATAGATGTTTACGATGAGAATATTGTCAATGTTCTTTTTCTGAATAGCAGTTAGTGCGCTTAAAGAGTTGTAACATCAAACATTCTCTTCGCAAAATTATTCTGTGTAGCAAAGTGCATGATGTACACCAGTGAATTCTTTCGTGTAAACACTGGCCATATGTTGAGCCAAGTGGTGGCCAAACACTGGCCAAGTGATGGCAGTTTCATGGAAACTGCCATCACTTCATTTATTTTTACAGATCATCCAACATTCCAATGTTGTATTCAATTTTCAAATCATAAGTATAAATTTTCACGGAGTTAGAAAATAAAGGGCTCCCAAAGATTTCCATACATGGAAAAATTCGTAGAAAAAATTTCACCTCTGTGAATCATGAGATATTTTCAGTAGTGCAAGGGATAGAGTGCTCAGTAATACAAAATAGACAGACCGAAGGTGCAACCACATTAGAGTGGTATCTGTTAAGAACCAGACTAAGGAATGATTCCTAAAAGAGGGCAGCAGTTCTTTTTGTAGCTGTTAAGGGAATAGGTCATGAAGATTTAAACGGCCGTATCAACATCATTCATTCTTCTAATTACTGTGCAGCCGAAAACAAAGGAAAACTAAAATGCTTTTTTTCAGTAAAATTTAGTTCTCTGAATTTTCAATTCAGAAAATTGAGGCGCCTTCCATGTTAGGAAAGGCGCCATGGAGACGCCTTCATTACATGGTAAAACAGTCCGAAGGTAAACTAGTCTCCATAGAAAAAGCTGAGTGATATTGCAAGAAATAAGATAGATTTTTTGTGGTTAACCAAAAATTTAGAAATTTATTTGTCTACTGCAAAGCATATCCAGAAGAGATTGAGAGCGACCATAATTTAGTGAGAATGAAATGTAGATTGGGATATAAAAACCTGAAGGAATGGTGCCAGATGAATCGGTGTAATTTAGACAAGCTTGAGGAAGAGGAGGTAAAGAAGATTTTTGAGGACATTGCAAGAGATCTGAGTGAAAATGATAAGGTAGAAAATACAAAATAACTAGGGGAAAATGTTAAAAAAGGAAATTCATAAACCAGCAGAACCAAACTTAGGCGGAAAAAAGAGAACTGGTAGGAGCCCTTGGATATGGAGGATATATTACAGCTGAATGATGAGCATAGAAAGTTAGTGATGTACAAGGTAAAAGGACCTACCGCCAGTTAAGAAATGCTATAAAAAGGAAGTGCAAATTAATGAAAGAAAAGTGGGTCAATGAAAAGTGTAAGAAAGGGAATGAGAAATATTAATACAATTTTCATCATAAGTAAAAGAAAGGAAGAATACAGGAAAGTTAAGAAGAATTTTGTGGTTCATAAGTTGAAATTGGATAATGTGTTAAATAGAGAAGGTACACTGATTTATAATACAAAAGAAAAGATTGAGAGGTGACTGGTGTATTGAAGAGTTACATAGAGGAAATGAATTAGAAACTCGTGTTATAGGGGAAGACATGTAAATCGAAGAGGAAGAAAAGGAAGATACAATACTGAAATCTGAATTTAATAAATTATTAAAGGATTTTAATGAAAGAAAGGCTCCTGAGATAGAGGGGATACCTGCAAAATTACTGCAAACTGCAGGTGAGGAAACGATAGATAGATTATACAAAATGATGTTAATACGTACGGAAAAGGGGATGTTCTGTCAGACTTCAAAAAATGTGTTGTTGTCATGATACCAAAGAAAGCATGAGCAGATAAATGCAAAGAATACAGAATAAGTAGCTTAACTACTCATGCATCAAAAATCTTAACTAGAATTTTGTACAGAAGAATTGAGAAGTAAATGGAAGAAGTGGTAGGAGAAGACCAATTTTGTTCAGGAAAAGTTTAGGGGCAAGGAAAACGATTTTAGTGCTCAAATTAAAAGTAGAAGGAAGATTTAAAGCAAACCAACACACATGGCATTTGTAGACTTAGAAAATTAATTTGATTATGTAAACTGGAATAAAATGTTCCGCACTTTATAAAATTTAGGGTTCAAATATACAGGTAGAAGAACAATTACTAACATTTAAAGGAACCAACATTTAAAGCAACAGTAATAATTGATGGACATAAGAACGAAGCAGTAATAAAAAAGGAAGTCAAACAAGGATGTTCCCTATCACCATTACATTTTAATATTTACATAAAATTAGCAGTTAATGATGTCAGTGAATAGTTTAGATTTGGAGTAACAGTGCAAGGTGAAAAGATAAGGATGCTATGATTTGCCGATGTTATAATCATTCTAGCTAAAAAAAATATTTATAAAAAACAATGAATGGCATGGATGAAATACAATGGAAGAACTACCTCATGAAAATATACCAAAATTATAATGAAAGTAATGAAATGTAGAAATAAACTAGATGGACCACTGAATATAAAAATAGGATGATAAAACACTATGGAGGCAGGACAGTCTTGTTATTTGAGAAGTAGAATTACTAAAGATGGTTGAAGCAGGAGTGATACTTCTGAATAGTACAGGTGAAACGAGCTTAGAAATATAATTTACTTACATCAAAAATTAATTTAAACATCAGGAAAGCATTTTTTAAGTATATATTTGAAGCGTAGCTTTATATGAAAATGAAACTTGGACGATTGGAGTACCTGAGAAGAAAAGATAAGAGCCTTTTGAAATCTGGTGCTATAGGGAATGTTAAAAATTAGATTTGGGTGGATAAAGTGACATATGAAGTGCTGTTGCGGCAAATTGATGAAGAAAAAAGTATTCTGAAAAAACATTGCTGGAAGAAGAGACAGATTTATAGGTCACATCTTAAGGCATCCTGGAATAGTCGCTTTGATACTGGAGGGACAAATACATGGGAAAAATTGTGCAGGGAGGCAATATTTGGAATGTGTAAAACAAATTGTTAGGAATGTAGGATGTAGGGGGTATACCAAAATGAAATGACTGACACTAGATAGGGAATCTTGGAAAGCTGCATCAGATCAGTCAAATGATAAGACAAAGATGTAAAGAAAAATAATCATTATTTTTTAAACTTTTTTTATTTATTTATATCTATTTATTTTTATTATTAATTATTTTTATGAATTCTATGTATGAATACTTACTGTATTAACCAGCTTTGGAAATCGAGTTACTGATAGATATCCTAATTTGAATCATTATATTATAGATTCTCATTAATATCCAACTGAAAAAGAAATAAGCTGTGCTTATCTATTTAGAAGAAACAAATTCAGATTTACAGAAAGACTAGCTAGTTTTTTACTTAATTTTGTTAGAAATAAAAATTTTTATCAATAAAATATCTCAGTAAAAAAAAAAGAAATGATTTTGTAGTTGTTGAATTTATTTTTAACTGAAAATGGCTGCCATATAATTTTTCATGATTTAATTTAGAAATTAGTTATGTATGTGATTAAGCATAAGCCATTCTAAGGTAACAAAAATGTATTTTCATGGCGTTTAGAATCATACTTACTAATTACATAATGTAAACTTCCATGTAAAACCTCATGTATGGTTTATACGGGACTCATAAATTAATCTGTTTTTTGCAATTAGTATGTTACAGTAAATGAGATGAGTGAGGTTTTAAAATTAAAAAGAATGAATATATAATGAAAATAAATGAAAGAGATTCTGTAATGAATAATTTTTCTACTCATTAAAACTTAAAAAAAATGAAATTATAATTAATGGAAATAAAAATTTTAGCAAAAGTAGCAAATAATTAAAATGATTTTTAAGTACTAATAAATAAAACTTATAAACTTTTACATCTCCTCCCCTTACAGAAACTGAAGACAATTTACAACATTTCTTTTTGTTGTGTAATAGCATGAGGCCTTCACTGGGAAACTCTGTAATTCATTGATAATGGTAATGCACTATAACAAAATTTTAACACTTTTAACTAATCTATCTCTACTTGTTATAAATTAAAATTATTTATCATTCTAAATACATTTATGTTCTTAATACAAATAATAAGGTTTTTATTTGGATGGAGAAAACAATTTTAATGACACAGGTGATAACAAAGAAATTATTTTAGTTACAACTAGATATATATTTAGTTTCACGTTTTAACCCAACAAAGGTTGATTTTTTAACTGTTATTTATTATTATGACTTGTCTGAATTATCTGGAATAAATTTTAAACAATCTATTAATGAGATATTTATTCTTTGAAGATTTTTGAAATAAAGGTTCTTATACCTAAAAGAAAAACCTCAACAGAGAAGAAACAACTGAAAAAAAGAACAGCAAAACAGTCCGTAAGAATGAAGAACCTCTTTAAGAAAAGGAAAGAAACTGCATTAAATAATATTTACATGGTCCTTGAAGGCCTTCCCGCAGAGAATAAATACTGTTTATGAAACTATTATTTTACACGAAAAAAAAACTTTAAAAGCTATAATTACTGGTAAAAAAAACAATTCTAATTACTGGGCTACATCAATTTTGGCAGGATTTACTAAAATCGTCGAATTTTTTCTGAAGAAATAATTTATGCTGTTTTCTGAAGATCATAATTTATTTACAAATTCTCATTTTGGTATAAGATCAAAATTTAGTAACTTCTATAATGAGTTTATATTAAATTCACGTTATGTGTTTGGAGATTTCTTAGTAATAATTTAACTATGTTACATATATTAGTAAGTTTTTTTTATCTGTAAGGCTTCTGATAGTTAGTGATAGAAATATTGGTTGAAAAGTTACTATATTGTAGGCTTCAAGACAATGCTATTAATATTCTGCTGGCAAATTGAACATAGTGGAACCTCACTATAGAATTATTTGCGAAACTGGTACCAACCAGTTTTGTTTACATTTTATCAAAATGATTGAAAACTGATGTTGTGCTCTTATAGGATAATACATGATCCACTGTTGTATATAAGCTACCGCAATGACTTATGTTTTCATATGGGCAGAAATATACACTTAACAGTTTTAACAGATGGCATGACCTCTGTGATTAAGGATAGCTACTTAGATCAATTAATCAGTATTGTTATAGGAAGTAATGAATGATGATTCATCAAATAGTTTACAGAAATACACTTATTTTTAATAAAAATAATATCATCACTATGCCATGTAAGGAATAGTTGATTTTAATTCACAGGAATAGAATTTTGTAGGGCTGAAGATTGATCCAAATGTAACGATTATCTTCCTTTGAATTCCCTCATCGAATACGATAAAAAAGTATTTCAAATATATTTGCTTTTTATTTCTTTTTTTATTTTTCTGTTTAGCCTCCCGGTTTCGAGGGGAGCGGGTAGGCCGTTGCGGGGTTGTAGACCTCGCAAATATTCGTCTGGTGATTCTGGTCTCTCAGTGAGAGGCACTGCTAGTTTACCTGCTAGGAAGGGTCACCGCTCGAGCCTGTGGAAGGTGGTATCGGAGGATACCAGTCGGAAAACGCGTTGCAAAAATCACTGTCTCCGCCGGCAACGTCCTCGTCTGCCATCAAGCGGAGATCGTGTCCAGATGATGGTAGTTCTATGACTTTGACTGCTGAGTCCGGTGGTGATTCTGGTCCTGATCTCCAGAACTGTGGGGCCCAGGAGGTGTGCCCAGAGCGGCTAACCACGGGATTTGCAACTGTCCTGGATCTGTGTTCCCGAGCTGAGCTGTTGGATTCTCTCGTCAAACCGTGTTCTGAAGTTAAGCAGGATGTTAAGTCAACGTCTGTGGCCCTGGTTGGCTTGGTGCAGCGGGTTAGGCTGATTATTTCAACTGGTTGGCTGAATGAACTACCTTGAAAGACCGAAGCGACCGCGCAGGCAGAGGGGTCTGATAATCAGAGGTTATGTAGCGGTTGTAGAGCGAGAATAAGGCCAGGGTCTGATAAAGCCACCCAGACACTCAAAAGAATAGGATCTGACGATATCATCAGCAAACTGGAGGAGGGCGTTGATGACGACGAGGGTCCTCTACTTGTTGCCCAACACTGTGGTGAGGAAGTTTTCAAGATGGTAAAAATGGCTGATACATCATTCACAGACAAGGAAGGACGAGACGTTGTATTAATACATGATTTGCGACCAATTTCAGCTAAGCGGACATCGGATGGCGCCAAGTGTCAGAAGATTGGAGGACAAGTCGGAAATTAAGAGTGGACTATTATTGGTTGACAGTCGTGTGACCAAGGATGTATTCGGTGGTGAGGAAATAGATGTGGGAGGTACTATCTATACGATAGTAGTGAACTCAGAGGATGTATATGGTATGATAGCCGACTGCTTCCGGAGCATCAGGAAACTAAGAGATATGGGAGTGGAAGCTCCTTTTGTGTCCCCGACTGGTAGAACTGGAGCCGTCTTGAAACGATTGCTGGAGTGCGATGGTAGACAGGCTGATAAAGAGCGGTTGTTATACATCGATGAGTCTATTGGAGAGCGGAAGGCTACTCGACACGGTGAGCCGTCACGTAGAATGTCGATCAGAGCTGAGGGGCGGAGCTTCGCTGAACTATTCAAATGTGTGAAGGAAGGAGTGGACAATAGCGTAACTGAAGTGCTGTCTGTTAGGAAAGGGAACGCCGATGAAGTACAAATACGTGTCCAGTACAAAGGCGAAACAAGCGGGTCTGTTAGAGCAGTCCATCAGGCAGCATGTTGATGGGGTTGCGGTCAGAGAGGTCGGTCGACGAGCTCGCCCTGCATACTATTATGTAAAAGATTTACTGCATGACGCGACAGCTGCTGAGGTGGTCAAGTCGGTGGCGGCATATGCTGGTTGCATGGAGGCGGATTTGAGAGTTACATCCTTGTAACTTTCGGAGGATCACAGAATGCCACGATAATGGTGCTTGGGTTTGTGGTGCGTAGGTTATCCGATGTTCAGAGGATACAGATAGGCTGGATTAATTGCAGAGTGTGCCGGAGGGCCAGACCGGTCTAGACTATGTTTTAGATGTAATGGAGAGGGCCATAAGAGTGATGGATGTCGGCAGCGGCCAGTTAATTCAGAGGTCAAAGGGAAACCACGTGTCGGAGGGGTGGTGAGGGCTGCAGTGGTGGGAAATCCGATGTTAATGCGAGTTTTTCAATTTAATGCGAACAGGAGTAGCAGGGCTATGGATACCTGCTGGGAAATAGCTGTCCACCGGGGTTGTGAGATTATATTACTGAGTGAGCCGGATCGAAGAACAATCGTCGATGACAGATGGGTGGTGTCAGCTGATTCCGGTGCGGCTATACTGGTCTCCTGTGGTACAGCAGCAGTACATAATAAGGGCGCAGGACCCGGCTATGTATGGGTGGAACTGACAAGGGTGGTGATGTTTAGTGTATATTAGCATCAAATATAAACTAAACTTGCCTAACTCTGACTTATTAGTTTATGCGAGAATGGTTGATGATTTGGTGGAGGAAATTGCCAGATGGAGGTCGAAAATCGTCGTGGTGGGCGGAGATTTTAATGTTAAGGTTCGGAGTTGGGGATCAGCCATCGATGATCGAAGAGGCAGGCTTCTTGAGGACGCTATGGCTTCAGTGGACCTTCAGTGCGTTAATCGAAGGGGCAAAATGACATTCGTAAGAGGAGGGGTGGGGATTTCTGTCCCAGATCTGACATTTGTGAACATGAGAGGCTTGCAGAGGTTGTTGGGATGGGAAGTGTTGGGGGAGGAGACCCTCAGTGACCACAGGCTAATAACTTTTGAAATTGGCGATATTATCCAGGAAGAACGGGCAGGCACCAGGACCGTGAGGTTTTATTCAGGCAGTGTCGCGCAGTTCAACCCACCGGGTTGGTCTAGTGGTTAACGCGTCTTCCCAAATCAGCTGATTTGGAAGTCGAGAGTTACAGTGTTCAAGTCCTAGTAAAGCCAGATATTTTTACATGGATTTGAATACTAGATCGTGGATACCGGTGTTCTTTGGTGGTTGGGTTTCAATTAACCACACATCTCAGGAATGGTCGAACTGAGAATGTACAAGACTACACTTCATTTACACTCATACATATCATACTCATTCATCCTCTGAAGAATTATCTAAACGGTAGTTACCGGGGCCTAAACAGGAAAAAAAAGAAAAAAAAGAAAAAAAGAAAAGTGTCGCGCAGTTCAGGGCGGCTATTAATTTTGAACTTGGCTGTAGCGAAGACACGGATTTGAATGAGCTGACAGACACAGTTTTCAGGGTGGGAGTGGAAACGGGTGTAATTAAGGAAGTGACTGCAGGGCGTGCAGGGGTATATTGGTGGACTCTCAAACTCGCCGAATTGAGAAGAAGATGTGTGGTGAGTAGGCGTTGCCTCAAGCGAACGCAGAGGCGGGGTGAGGACATCGAAGAAGAGCTCGGAAGGTTACGGCTTGCTAGACGGAACTTTCGTGGAGCAATTGCTGCGTCCAAAAAATTCAAGTGGCAGCAATTGTGTGATGCTGTGGAAATTGATCCGTGGGTGATGCCTATCTTATTGTCACAAAATGTTTGGAAGACGGCTGCCACTCTTCACCGACGATGAGCTGAGAAAAGCTAAAAATTGTGGCTGAGACGGTGCCTGGTGTGGTATTGCGTGCAATGAATATGATATTGGAGATGGAATGGATACCTGAACGGTGGAGAGGTGCAAGGTTAGTGGTGCTAAGGAAGACTGCTGGTCCTACGGGGGCACAGCTTTCGTTTCGACCACTTTTTTTATTGAATTGCTTTGCGAAGTTGTTTGAAAGAATTGTTCTTCGAAGACTCAACGACGGCGTAGAGGTGGCAGGGGGACTTCATGAGGACCAATTTGGTTTTCGGCCTGGACGCTCAGCGATTGATCGGTCGAGTGATGAATGTTATTCGATCAGCTACAGTGGGCACACGGAGGTCGAGAGAGATAGGAGCGGTCATGCTGTTAGATATACGCAATGCGTTTAATGAGCTACCATGGGAAGTTATATTTTGTGAACTAGAAGTAAGACGAATTCCGGCATACCTGCGAAGGGTGTTCCACGAATATTTTAAGGACAGATTCGTGGTGGGTCGGAAGGTGGTGAAACGAAATTTCCGCAGGAGAGGGGTGTCCCTCAGGGTTCGGGGTTGGGTCCGGCCTTGTGGACCATTGCTTTCGATAATGTTCTAAGGCAGCGCTATCCGGCGGGCGTCACCCCGGTGGCGTTTGCTGATGATTTGGCACTTGTAATTGTGCGCAAAACGGAAGAAGAACTGATGGTGGCCGGTGAAGAAGCGGCTGATGTGGTTAAGAGGTGGCTAATAGCTCATGGTCTACGGCTCGCAGAAGACAAAGTGAAAGTGGTTGTTATGGCTGGAAGACGCAGACTGCATCCATTGCGTTTTAGAGTGGGACACACGATAGTCCATCCTAGACCAGCCACGAAGTATTTAGGCGTGTGGCTGGACAAGAACCGATCCTTTACTGTACATGTTGAGGAGGCGGCGAGAAAGAGCGAAAATGTGGTGAAGGCGCTGAGCAACATGATGAGAAATAAGGGCGGTCCTCAGACGGGTAAGAGGAAACTGTTGGCCAGTGTGTACTCTTCTGTGGTGTTATATAGAGTTCCTGTATGGCTGGGAGCGTTGTCGAGGGCGAGGAACGTCAGGCGTTTGGTTATGCAACAACGTAGGCTGAACATACGTGTCATCGCAGGATATCGAACGATCAGCGCTGAGGCGGCTTCGGTTATAGCTGGAGTACCACCCATAGACTTACAAGCGCAAATGAGAGCTGCAATAGTGAATGGAGGGGACAGAAAGGAGGCAATTGACGTTGTCTACATGGCTTGGCGTGACAGATGGCGAGAGTCAGACAAAGGAAGGTGGACCTATGGGCTCATACGAGACGTCAGCAACTGGGTGGAGAGAAAGCATGGTAATACAGGCTACGAATTCACCCAGTTTCTGTCTGGACATGGATGTTTTCAAGACTACCTGTACAGGATGGGCAGATGCCGTACAAGTCGCTGTCACGATTGCGGCGGACTGGATACAGCAGAGCATGTAGTATTTTTTTGCCCTACATGGCGCAACTTCCGCGTAGTGCTCGAGGGTCAGGGTGTGGAGGGGGAAAACAATATAATCGAGGTAATGCTCAGCAATGGCAGCAAGTGGTAATGTGTCTCGACTACGATCGCATCAATGATACGAGAGAAGGCCAATGAAGAGAGGCCAAGCTGAGTTGATGCGAATCTATGGAGGCTTGGAGTTCGATGACGGGTGATCAAGGGAGGCCATCTTCTGGGGGTGGGCGTTGGGTGCTCCTCGGAGTCGTCGCTCGTCGATCGCCCCCTGAGGACGCCTTCCGGTCACACGGATTCGGATAGTGGAGTGCCTGGGTGATCATGCAGAGGCTGTAGATAACATATGGCTTAGATCCGGCCCCTGCATGGTAGAAGGGGAAGTTTTTTAGCGGGTGAGAGCCCCGCACTGCCGTCAGTACGGGCCTGACGGCGGCTGGCAGAGCTTTTTCCTCCGCTACGGAAAAAAAACAAAAAAAAAAAACAATAATAAAACAGAGTGACTAGTAAATATTTTCGTTAGAGATTAAAGTATGAACAGGAACACACTCGCTAAGATACTTTGCCCAGTTTTACTGTTTGTTAAGCGGTTGTCTGGATTATGTAGCTCTTTGACCGGGGATGCTCGACCCTAATGTCTTTACATTTTTAATCAATTGTAGTTCTTCATCAGAAGCCAGTTAGTTAGCGATAATAATATACTTGTCTGTTATTTATATTTGGCTGAAAAACAAGAAGGGAATAAAAAATAAAATTTAATTATAGACAATTTTTTACTGTGTTTTTATCACTCTTCTTTAAAGATCTGTTGTTACGTTGCGTAATTATTTATTCACAACCCCTTTAAAGTTACCATGCATCTATTGCAAAATCACGTATTGCAGTTTTATCTACAGCACAATTTAGGCAATAAAGTTTATATTGCATGTACTCACCCAGTCATCGTAAACACAATGAACATAGTCACATAAAAGATATAGTTGTCTTCAATTCAGTTCAACTGCCATCGTAAGATACATCATGAAAGCACTATTGAAAATACAGAGAAACACGACACGCGTTGCTACAAATATTTCTTTGAGCGTTTAGATAAATTAAGTGGGTTTTTATTCATTTATTTTTTATTTTATAAATATCTTTGAATAATTTTTTTTAATAGATTACATGTTTTGTTTTTCATTACAGTTCCCACATACCATTTCAAAAAATAAATTCAAGAGCAGAACACGTTATCATGTTGAGTTTAAAAAAATTAATGTAATAATAATTATTAATTTTTTTAATAAATAATTTTTTGTGGTCGTATAATTTAACATCGTGAATGTGGTCAATTTTAAAATTTGTTACAATCAATATACACAGTAGGATAGAGATCATTTTTACTTAAACCAAATTCGAAAATTTCTATAGTGGACACACTACTTTTGCGTTCATCACAAATTGCTTTACTAATTGGTTATTGACACTGTGCTAATGATCATATCTTTTAATTAATACGATTAGATTATTTTGCAGGCATATCAGTAGGCTGGGTGTATATCGAGCGCAGAAAACTCTTTAAAAACTTTAGGATCTGTTTTTGAATAACTGGATATTAGTGACCTGGGTGAAAGTTTTGTAAAGTATTCATTCATCTAGAGATTAACTTAATTTTATAACTTCCAAACAATAGTTAAGGATGATATGTACCTGATATTCAATAATAAAATAAATAATATAATAAGAAATTTAACTGTGTACTTTTTTTTACGAAGCTATATATCTGTGATGACAGACTAAATTTAACATTTTATATGCCAACTGGGGTTAGATAATGATAAAATAATATGTACAATGTATGCAAAATTAATGTTTAAATTCTCACTATCGTGTATGTAAAATAGAAAATAAAAACAGTTTTTACTAGCACTCTGAAAGTAAACATTTCATACCGAAATGTTTTGAATTATGCTCAAATTATATTTTCCAGTAAAAATAGAATTCATTTTATATGTTTACCTCCCCCATTTCTCATAGCATCACAGCATTAGCTACACACATTTGCGAAATAAAATAGTTATTTAAAAAAAAAAGAGGTATAAAAATTCATTTTATAATTCATATATAGATTTCTGGAAGCCTCAAATTTCAATTCTATATAACGTAACTGAACTTCCTAGTACCTTATTATATGTTATTTCATTATTCAGGTTGAATTCAGCAGTTACTTTTACTTCAGCTTATTCAGTGATGAGGCTCTTTTCGTTTTGATTTAAATTGATGATATTTTTTACTATTTAGTTACGTTTAAATTACTCGTATTTAATATTTAATAAAAAATTCAATATTTTTGATTTGAATTGTTGGTGTATATTTTTGTACTCCCACAGTGTAAGTTTATAACTTTGTGTAGCTGTATATTTTATAAAACCGCGGTTCTTAGCTAACATTAAGTCTGGGATCGTGAGGTACGGTATTTCGGTGTTTATCAGAAATCTAATTACCTAGGACACGATTATATCCTCTAATAAAAATTGTATGTTAAAGCGCCCCTCTACTGATAATTCCAAACAAACGCCAGCTGAATTTAGAAAAAAAAAATGGGAATAAGATGGGTGAACAGTACGAAAATTTCCATGATCTACTACGACATGTAAAGAGGAGGGGAAACCTCTCAGAAAATGTTTTTGTCAGGTTTGGTACTCCTAGCGGTATTGGTGACCAAATGTAATCCTAGCAAGTATTTCGGTAATGCGATGTTGGCTAATCGGACGGTTAGTGGTAATTACAAGTTTATTTCTCAGTAGTTTGTCATTTTGTCATTTATACGAGGAATTCAAAGAAATAGATATTCTGTTCTTTCATACTTATTGTTTATCTACACATTTCATAATATCTGGCTGTGTCACGATGTGTTCCTTTTTGTGAATGTCTAAAATATCAAGTTTTGAGGTGTAAGAAGATTATTTATCTATAAAATGATGGCCAAATATTGACACCATATATTGTACGTCATTATATATATATGTATCTTTATGTTCAATATTGTATGATGTTATGGACCTGTTATTGTCTGCATGTTGTTCAATTTATGTTTCTTTGAGAAAAACATTCCGTTTATCCATTTTAGAATATATATCTTGGTATTAAACGTAAAAAAAACATACTAAACAATCAAGCACAAGTCTAAAATGATTTTTAACAACATTCTTGTGTATGTTTTCTTAACTAATGAAACTAATGAAAGGAATGGAGCAGCAGAAACTGTTAAAGATTATCAAAAAGATTAAACAAAGCTTTATAATGTAATTTAAACGTTTTGCTTAATGTTATTTTTAGTTAAAGATTGTAATCTTATTCAAAGTCGTATTAATTTAAAAATAATTTTTTCATTTATACATTTCTTTAACAGGTATTTAATTGCAATATTCCAACGCAAAGTGCGTAGTAAAAATTATTTAATAAAAATATACTAATTTCCATTCATGTTTACTATCTTGTACGAAGTAAAGGAAGTATTTCGATCGAAAAAAAAGTCGGGTTTCAGATTTCAACAGAAATATACATTTTAACCATCCCTGCATTTTGACTAGTTTTAGCGTGATGTCTGTACTTATGTATGTATTTCGCATAAAACAAAAACGATTAGTCGTAGGATGTTGAAATCATGGATTTAGGACTTGTAACACTAGGTGTGCAACTTCCGTTTTGATTGCAATCGACTAAACCAAAAGTCCCCAAAAGAACCCAAAATCCCCCAAAACCCTGATTTTTTAATTTTTCTTAACTGCAGTAATAAGCCCTAATTGAGAGCATTTCAACGATATTTCATAAGTGGTAATTATTCTCATTGGTTCCAGAGTTACAGCCAAATAAAATTTTAATTAATGAAATATTTGTATCTTACATGGGAAGGGACATCGGTTCGAATTAGACTTCATATACATATATAAATTTTTTAAAACTTTTTTTAAATTTAAATATATTGATTATTAATAATTATTTACCGGTGATTGTAAAATAAAAACTTTTTAATAAATAATAATTAAATAATAATGATAAAGAAAATATAAACTTGTAAAAAATATATTGAATATCTCCTTATGGATATTGAATATCTCCTTTTTGTAACTTTTTTTTGTAATTTAAATTGATTGATTTATTAATAACTATTAATCCGTTATTGTAAAAAACATCTTAAAATAACTAAAAATTCGATAATAACAATAAAAAAAAAAATGATAAAATCAAAAGATAATAAGGAAATAAAATTTTATGTACTTTTAAAAATGTGTAAATATGTTTTTATTAGGCATTATTACATATGTGTATATGTAATAGATTTGGTGAAACATACGATTATTTAATACCAATTAAAAATTATAATTTTGAATCTTACTATTTTTGGATTTTCTAGCCTAATTTGTCTATAATTTTATTTAATTATTATGGAATTTCTGTTTAATTTTACTTACATTACAGAGTGACTGAAAAATAAACCCACAAGAACAAAATATTCACTAAGGTATACATACCCTATCTTTAATAAATTGCAAAAAATTCTTATCTTTTTGTTCATTATGCCTCTGATACTGTCCGACAATATTCTCCCTCCCTAAGTGGGAGTTGATCATCATTTCGTTTATTTGTTTTTTGTTGCTAATCATTTAATCGTTCTTTGGTTTTATGTAATTCTTCTGATCTTAATTTGTGTACACGTTATCTAGTTTCAGCAATTGTGTAACTGTCCACTTTATTAAAAAATTGGAGGATTGTATTTCACTTTTAAATGAATTAAATTTAAATGAAGTGCAGCAAAATTTTGTATATGTAATTTTATAGGCGTACAAATAAGTCATGTAGTGATCACATCAGATTTTGAAAGAAGGAATTAGTTGCTTATATTTTGCTGATTTCAAATATCGTATATATGTTCTCAAAATTTCTACTATATATAACAAGTACTATATGTATATACATATAATGTTATTAACATTAAACAACTTATCACTCATATAAAATATTTGCATTAAAATTATGATGGTTTTTATCGTATAATTGGCACTTGAACGACACCTAAACGATGACGTTGACCTGATCATATGATGCGCTTCTGTACTTCTGTACTTCTGTACTTGAAAATGAAGATTACTTATCGAACGTAAAAATGTAAATATTATATTTAAATAGTGTTTTACATGGAGTTTCAGAATAGCTTACAGTTGATGGATTAAGGTTTTAGTTGAAGAACCTGATCAGATGAACGCTTGGTTATAGTTTACTAGTTTACAAAAAATATATATATATATATATATATATATATATATATATATATATATATATTATATATATATACAGAGAGAGAGAGAGAGAGAGAGAGAGAGAGAGATGGTGACTGACAGAGTGTGGGTGAGAGTAGAGAGAGAGTGAAAGAGAAGTTAAACACTGAAAATGTTTTGCAGGAAGATAAAGTTCAGTATTTTTTTTTACCTATTCGCTTTTCTTTTTATAATCACTTATAACCATCTTAAACAACAACTAATGGTAACTCGCATTTCTAAAACTAACTCAATCAAAATTCTATTATATTCAACCCAATCCTAAATTCTATGTAATAAATACCGACTTCCTAAATATCTTTCCTGCCTAGATTCATAAAGTAGACTTAATGTCAAAAAAGGCAAAAGTCAGAATATTGTATTGTATATGTTATCCTTAAACAATCAACTTTCAGGACATTTTCCTTTAAATCCTTAACATCTAAGTTTGGAATTATTGCAGTTAAAGATCTTTGAGTAGTATATGTCATATAATTGAGGATCCATTACTTTACGTGATTTTTTCTTGTAATCAAACTATTTTGTTTAATGTGAGAATGTAACTATTATCTCAATTATAGTAGAATAACGGTAAAAACTTGTTATAGGTATTTTTATTTACATTAATATAAATGACTAAAATAAAGAAATATACAGAAATTACTATATATACAGAAATAGTATAAAAGACACTAGCTTTTATAAATTTTTCCAAACCCCTTAAATCCCTTAATTACAGCAACATGAAATAAATTGAGAAGCTGTACACATTACTTTCAATAATTGAATCGTATAATAACAGCATTTTAATCAAATAGTTTTTATTTATCGAATAGTATTTAATGTTTTCTGTAGTAGCCAATGGCTTCCTTATTCTTCCCTTAATGCAGGAAATTATTTACGCTAATGTTTTAGTAGGGTCTTTCATATTTACTAAAATTTCATTTAGAAAATTGCTTTTGGCAGTTCTGCTCTCCAATACTTGTGTTAATTAGTCTTCTATAACATATTTTTAATAGCCGATAGTTGTTAGTTTTTCTAGATTCCATTTAATTACATTATTTGCGGTTTTATCTCCCTTTATTATTACTTTTATTTCCGCTATCAGAATTATATACTCACGGGTAATGTTGACTTCTGGCAATTCATGTACACATTTACATTCATGTACACCTGAATATTTATTCTACAGTTTTATTTTAATTTGATATTTTTTTCACTTCCTAGTGGTTTTTTTAATTCCTGGTACGAAGTACAGGAAGTATTGCGTCGCGAAAAATTTAGGTTTTCAGTTTTCAACGGAAATATCCACTTTGACCGTTCCTGAATCCAATTTGACTAGTTTCGGCGTAATGTGTGTACATATGTACGCACGTATGTACGTACCTCGCATAACAAAAAAACTATTTGTTGTAGGATATTGAAATTTTGGATTTAGGACTGTTGTAACATCTAGTTGTGCCCTCCCATTTTGATTGCAATCGACGGAACTAAAATTGTCCATAAAAGCCCAAATACCCAAAACATTTGAATTTTCGACTTTTCTTTAACTGCAGTAATAATCCCTCATTGAGAGCTTTTCAACGATGTATCATAAATGGTACTTATTTTCATTGGTTCCAGAGTTATTGCCAAAAATAATTTTAATTAATGATAGATTTGGGTTTTACAAGGGAAGACACATCAGTTCGAATTAGACTCATCTCCTTTTTTAACTTTATTTTTTATTTTTTATTTTATTTCAATATATTGATTTATTAATAATTATTAATCCGTGATTGTAAAAAAATATTTTACAATAAATAATTACTCAGTAATAATAAAAAAAACTATGAAAAAAGTTAGATGTTAGTAGTGAAATAAAATTTGATGTACTTTTGAAGATGTATATATGTAATTTAAAGACATTATTACATAGGTGTATATGTAATAGATTTGGAGAAACATTTGATTATTTAATATTAATTGAAAATTATAATTTAGAATCGTATTATTTTTGGATTTTCTAAATTAAGTTCTGTTTAATTTTATCTACATTAAAGTTAACTACAGAGTGACTGAAAATTAGACCTTCATATTCACTCAGGCATACATGTCCGATCTTTAATACATTGCAAAAACTTCTTATTTTTTATTTCATTACTCCTTTGATATTGTCGGATAATATAAGTGGGAGTTAATCATCATTTCGTTTATTTGGTTTTTGTTGCCAATCATTTAATCGCTCTTTAGTTTGATATACTTCTGATCTTAATTTATGTACTCGTTCTCTAGTTTTCAAATTGTCTTTCTTTTTATATTCATCATCCTCTCTTAATCTTTTTATTTTTTCCTTGGTCTTAAAATTTTCTTCCTCTTTATATTTATCATCTTTTCTTAATCTTTTTATTCTTTCTTTGGTTGTAACATTTTCTTTCTCTTTATATTTATCATTGTCTTTTATTTTTTTTATTCTTCCCTTGTTCTTGCTATTTTCTTCCTCTACAAATTCATCTTTTTGTTATTTTGTTTGAGATATATTTCTTCATGTTATATTTCTTTTTTCCTGTATAGTTGTCTCTTTTTCATTTTTGATTATTCACCAAATAATCCAATAACGAAAACTGAATATTTCGCACCGTAAGGTGAAAATTAACATTAACGTTTTGTAACGATAATACTGGAGTTAACTAAACAGAATAGTCTAATTATTATTAACATTTATTTATATGACACACCAAAATTCTTAAACTTTTGTTAATCAGCAACTCACGAAGATTTGAATAATACTGATTTACTAATACGAGTAATAAAGGGCCTTTTACTGTAGCCTAATATTTCATGTAAGATTGTTTAATTAATAATTGTATAAATATTTGATGTTAATAAAAATTAATATTTCAGCAACAGTGTAACTGTCTACTTTATTAAAGAAGTGGATGTTCGTATCTCACTTTCGAATGAAATAAGTTTAAATGAAGTGCAGCAAAAACTGTGTGTATGTAATTTAATAGGCGTACAGGGAAGTTATGTGGTGTTCACATCAAATGTTTTTGTTTTATTTATCTTATTTAATTCAAGTATTTTTTAATAAACGTTTTTTTATTACTTGATAAGTACAATGGGCCTTTTTACATTATATCTGCTTGTCAATTCCTCAATTTCTCACTAATTATTCAACCAATTGATTTCCTATCACAATAATCCAATCGCCCATTATTTTCTCAAAATAATATTTACTTTTTTCTTTAATAATATTTACTAACTGCTTATTCATCGGTTTAATTGTGTTGTATTGACTACAGCAATATTTTCTCGTATTTTAAGCAGTCCTTTGTGTTTATGTTTATCCTGATAGCAATTACTCTACCTTAATAAATGATTTCTCTATTATAAATTTTCCAATTTTATTATCCAATTTCTCTGTACAGAATGATTCCTAGATTTTTTTTTTCTGAATAATTCTTTGTAACTCTTTGCAATACCATCACTGTTTAACTCACTCTCTCCTTCATATCCTACTCCAATTATATCCATTTTGTTTAACCCAAAATCCCTCTTCAAATTTATTAACTTGATTGCAAAACTATTCTAATATTCTATGATATAACTGGGATTTTTATTCCGTTTCTTGCTGACTAGCAGCTGATTTTTCCTCTTCTTCGAAAATTTAACTAGAAAGCTATTTCAGCTGAACGTTTAATAAAAGAAGGCTATTCCATCAGATAGAATTGGAGAATAGTTGGTCGATAATACCCATATTTATTATTTCGTCCTCGATAATATGCTGTTGCCTTTTACCTATTTTATTGAAGGAGCAGCCGCTGATTGCAGCTATTCTTACCATAGTGAACAAACACTGCTTTGAGTTGTCTCCATCATTGAAAAGAACTGTTTTTTAGTACTTTTTCGGATTTCTTTGGAATAAAAATAATGAATAATTTACGAATTAAAGAATATTCACTTTTTTTAAATTTTAAAAAAGTATTCAATTAACTCCTGGAAAAGAAAGATTATATTAAAAATATTATATTAGTTTAATTAGCTTTTATATTTTTGCTTTCATACATAATTAGTTGAATTTAAAATAAATAGCAAATGAGAGTTTATTTTTATTCTACCATTTTGTTTTGTGATTTTTTTTATTTTCTATTTTCCGTTCTTTGATAATTATTATAATCGTTTTAAAACTGTTCAAAAACATACAGTTTTTGAGATTAGAAATACTTTTCTTTGAAGACGAAACTGCAAATTTTTGAAAAATAAGAGGGATATTTTCCTGTCAGGTACTTCTATACTGTATCCAGTTATCACAAAGACTCTTCTACAGAAATATTTAATTAAAAAAGAAAAGTAAAAATAAGACATTTTTTACTGTATAATGTTTTTTACCAATATTATGGTTTTTTTTTTGGAAAAAAAAAAGGTTTATAATTTTGTCTATTTTCTAAGTAGAAAATATTTAACCCAGGAATGGTTACGTTTATAAAATATAAAATATGATATTTAATAACGGAAAAAACACTCATACTATTAAAAATGGAAAGGAAGACGTATGTGAATTGATTAAAAAATTAGGAAAAATTATTATACCAAACACCTAAAAATATATTCAATCTAAGAACTGTAAGGCTTATTTGTTTTAAGCTCAACAATTTTCATTTCATATTAATTTATTTTATATCTGTTCAATAATGTCATTATAATAGCTAAAATATGAACCCCATATTTTAGCTAGAATTATCGGACATGATGGGAATAATTTGTGGATAGCCTTTTATAAACTTAATTTTATACTAGCAATTTCTAGCAGGTTGGCAGATTAAGGCTATTTGGTTATTCAATTTCATCGGCCACACCCACACGCGCGCGCGCGCTCATAATTCCCACTAAAGGTTAAAAAATAGGTTAATATTTTATATATATATATATATATATATATATTTGTTATTGTGGTGAAGATAATTCTTGCAATGTCAGCCGGTTGTGAGATTTTACTTGTTCGTGTTTTCATAAAGTAAAGTGTGCAAGGTGTGTATTTAATAAGCATTTCTTCTTTACCTAGACTACATAAAATAATAATAATGACTTGAGATAATATAAATTTATTTATTTTTTGTGGGGAAAACAAACATCAAAGTCAAACAATTTTCTTTGGTTAGAAATTATGCGAGTGAAGTTGATTCTTGATTACATACTGAATTCAGTATAGAAAAGTATGTCCCTTGGAGTTAAAATTTCTAATCATTTAAAAGGAATATCATATTACGATCGTTTCATTTCCAGCGTACAATAGATTAAAAACAAGGGTAATTTCGAATTAAGTCAATATTTCCATTTTATTATTGTTAAGTATTAACAACGTTTCGGTGAGTAATTTAAGGTATTTTTTTACACATTCTAAAATGTGTAGTGATATAAAAGCAATCTGTTGAAAAAACGACCAAATATTTTTAATTAAATTAAAAGATAAATTTGAGTTTTTTAGCGCTTTACGATTACATTCTGAATTTTTTTTCGGAAGAGATTTTCGATTTATTTTCATTATATGTATTTATATTGAGATTTAATTAAAAATAATCTTTTATTTAAAGTAGATTTTGTCATCAGCTAAAATTTCCGTTCCTACAATTATGTTCTAGAGTTGGTGGTTATATAAACCATTCGGAAGAGCTTTATCATTTTAAAAGTATTTGTTTTTGCTTACGTACTATTATCTTGCTCTATTTATTTTAATCGTTCATCATAAATAATTTGTCTGAAAAAATTAATTAACCAGGTGTCTCAATGCATTTGTTTATAACAAATATTTTTCTGCTTTGTCAAATATTTTTAAGTTCTATTTTCCACAATTTGTTTTAAAATTTCTCTTCTGGTACTTACTTCTTTTCATATCATCCAAGAAACCTAATTTCATTTCCTTAGTGAAACTGAAGTTTCTTCTTCATATTTGGCTTTACTTACATATACATAATTTAAATTTTCACAAATTAAAAAATAATCTTTGTTTACTTTGCATTTAATCTTGTGCAAATATAAGTTTTATTAACAATAAAATTATTGTATACTTGAACTAAGACCGCTAACTTTCACAGGAAAGTTTTGATTAGAGGGACTAGATAGCTTCCACTGAAAGCGCAATTTATATTTAATAGAATAATGAAGTTTCATAATACTGTTAAATGAAGTCCGTTGTATCTAAAATGTGAGTGGGGGATTTCATTGAAAATCATTGAATTAATTGGAGTGATCATGGGGTAACAATAAAACAGCACTAGTTAATACTTAGCTTTTATTACATTTACATGAAATAAAGATTTATATTAATGTAGCGCTAAAATTTGAAACTTTCTTTGAACTAACATATTTTTTTTTACGTTCTAATATATTTAAACAGAATTAAGGATATTAATAATGTTCTGAATATATTTAGACGGGGTTCAGTTTATAATACGTTAATGAAACTGGGTCCTCATTCAGTTGGTTCTTGAATCCATACGTAGGATATTGAAATTTCATTCACTGATCTTTACCGATAAAGATAAATATATTAATTTTTTAGCAGTAACATGTTTATACTAGAAAGATATTTTACATGGATGTAATATGAAATGCATTGTTATATGGTTTTTTTTTTAGTAGAAAAAATGTTTTATTTAAGATTATCTAATCTTCTTATATGCTATTCTCTTCTATTATATTGAAGCATCATGATGATAAAAACATTCCTTTGACTATTAAACAGTGCTATTTACAACAGTGTTACAATATTTATTTAGTCAAGGCAGGAACTGTCAAAACTAAACCGTAATCATCGATTATACCAAACAGCGGAATATTACTCCGAGGTATGCCACTGATACATTGGTAACACCAAAATAGTCAGTCAGGATGACAAATGGTCCAAAAAAAGAACAATTTGCATAAAAAATATAATAATGAAAAAACAATTGTTGAACTTTGTTAAAATTTTTATTGAAATGACATAAATTTAAATCTGTTCTGATCTAAGCTTGTTAAATTTTTTCTTTTTTATAATTTACTTCCGGCGTGTTCTCAGTTTAAGGGGTTTCGTTTATGAATACTTCATGTTAATATCAGTTATATTAATACATTATTTTATAATATTATATTCAGTACAGATTGGGTGAATGAAGCATTAATCTAATCACAAATGTTTCTTCAGTCCAGAAGGGTAATTTATGTTCAGCTAACTAATTTTTAGGTGCGTAATTTTTTAGAAACGAATATATTTTATGTTTTAATTGTACATATCAGCATAAATAATTTACCTCACAGTCAAAGCTACAAAAAAAAGTAATTTTTTCTCAATGCTTTATCCTATCAGTGTCAGAATATTTTTCTGTATTTATTATTTATTTTTTTTGGTGTTACGGGCATCGGCTGATAACGTCACTAGCCTTTTCTCCAAACAAAAAAGAGAAATTCCTTTCGTTTCCTCATAAAATCATTAGCAAAATAGTTAGAACACTTATCTTATCAAACAGGTCATCCAGCAATAGACTTTCATAGGACGTTAAAAAGCTGAAAAAACAAAATATATAAGAATATATAGAGCTCTTTCTACTTAAAAACATATATTAATTTCAAATAAATGTCATATCTGTTAACAAGAGTGTGATAATTCCGCAATTCTTAAAATTTGATCCTTAATGAAAACTTGTTCAAAAATTTATAACATTAACTATTATCATATTATCTATCGCCTAGGTTAACCCTTAGTTCATCCTTTTTTTTTAATTATACCGTCTTCCTGACGACCTCCACCTTTATTACAAGTGTGTCTGAGGCCTCAGGAAGGGAATCTACCGATCCTCCGCAGAAAATAAAGGAGGATTTTTGACTGCCAGCATCAGGTGGTACCAGCCCAGATAATGGGTTGATCAATGTATCAGAGTCAAAACTTGATGCAGTTTTATTCACTTTTGTTTATTAATTTTTTTATGTTCATAATTTTCCTGTTCCTCTTCCATTTTCAGAATTTCAAAAATGAACCTATAAACCTCTAATAAAAAAAGTTGTTCATATTTCTAAATTACGTCACTAATTACCTCCTATCTAGGCAAATTTTTTTTCAATTTTTCTGTTTGAATTAATCGAGCCTACCGCCACACTTCCTACCGCTATTCTCTGAATAAAAATCTCCTATTTTGTTTTTACATTTTCAGATAATTTTCTTTTGAGCAACTTTCATTCGGAGTTAGAATTGAGGTTAGATTTCCTAGAATTATTTGAACCTAAAATAAATCATCGTATTGCTTAAAAAAATAAATAAGTGAGGAAAAATATTTCGTAAAATATACAGACCTATTTTCCCATTTCTTTTAGGTACGCATTTTCTAATGCTAAATATGTTATAATCTGTTATATCTGATCAGTCATCATTTGCTTGAAATTATTAATAATTACTTTTAACTGCAGTTTTTTTTCAGGAATAATTTTTTATATCTGGCTTTACCAAACATACTCACATATTTACTGGTAGCCGATAACAATTTGGAACCCAGAATTCTTATCTATTTTATGGTTTTTTTTTGTGGGCACTCGTCCTATTATAAAGAAATCATTATTCACGGCCTACTGATGGGTTTTCAGTTATCACTGTAGATCATTCATAAAGTTATTCAAATTAACTATCATTCGTATATTCACAAAATTGGGATATGGTCTGTCACTTACACCTAAGCCGTAACCCATCGAGTAGTGGCCTGTTTATTATTCCTAGTAAGCAAAAGTGATACCGTTCTCAGCCTCATCAATGGAAATCATAATAATTTTTTTTTTTTTCTCAAAATTAAAAAAGTATTTTATTCATTATTATTTAACGTTCAGTTGCGTTTTCCAAATTATTTAAACAGTAAATCTTACAGATATTTTCCTAATAAGAAAGTAATTTAGAATATAATATGTTACAAGCGTTTCTTTTTATAAAGTTTTCATTTATAAAAACTAATCAAAGGTAATATGCAAAAAAGTATGTATTTTTAGAATTATGTATTTGGTATTATACTCAACTGCCACAGAGAATTTAAGCGTCAAAAAGTCTTCAGAAGTTATTACGTTGTTTTTTATGTAGATCAGCAATAAATTTTCCAAAAAAGCTAATAATTCAATTACTAGAATTGAAGGCGATCTGATATAAAAAAAAAACTTTCCACTAAAATCACATAAGTAATATTAAATGAACTTTTCTAGATTCATTCTTTATAAAGTTAAATTTTAATATAAATTTTTCCAAAAGTCACTGTGTAATATGCTTTAAAATTATGTGATTCATTCTGTCCTTTCGGCTTAGGTTGGTTGCCCTGTAGGTTCATAAGACATTGCTGAGTAATAAAACAAGACATCAGATTTGAGTTTTGACTACGTACTTCATTTCACTTCGTGTCGTTTCATTTATCGGAATCAATTTTTGCAAGAAACGTAATGGTTCTTTCGGCAGAGGAACGCATTTTTCTTGTTAAACACGTTTTTCGTGAGGATTACAAGTATACTGATTTAGTGAATCAAAGATTTTCTGAAAAGTTTCTAAAAACTCCTGTTCCTCATAACAATGCAGCTGAAACTCTTCTTAAAAGCTTGATCAACTATTGAAGACGCTGATCGAAGTGGAAAACCACCTAAACAAAATCAACAGAAGCTGCTTGATATTTGGATAATATGGCCAAAAATCCTTCAATGTCAGGGCGTAAGTTAGCACAGCAACAAAATATCATTCCAGTACTTCAGCTGGTTAAAGTGTTTGAAAAAAAATTTACGCGTGTAGTGATGTTGGAGGAGGTCATTTTCAACACCTTTCATAAACTATTCGAGTTGTTATAATCTGTAAAATAATAAAATAATAATACAAAGTAATAAGTAAGTTTCGTCATAGCACTTCCATAATATCAGTGCACAACAAATTTTCAAACTCATTATATTTCGTAATATTTATTATTTTTTTTTTTTAAGTTTTATGGGTATTAAATATTTTTTAGTCGGATGGAAATTTGTAGCGTAAGAAAAAAATCCATGCTGTCCGCGGCGCTAGCAATCCCCCACGATGTCGGCTATATTATTTTATCTCATCAAAACATTTGATATCAAAAAAGGAATAACAAATTTTTTTTCGAATTTTTGAATTATTTTCCTAATTGTTAAAGTATAAATTTCAAACCTTTTTTAACGTATTAAATTATAGAACATTTTACTCGTATATACATTTAAATGATACGTTATAAGTTTATTTAACCGTTATATGTAAAAAAATTGCAAACTTATAAATGATTTAAAATTTTATATTTTCCGTAACGTTTTAAAATGAACATTTTTTAATTAAGCGCATTTAAGAAAAAAAAAGAAAAAATATTTCGTTATTTTTGGTAATTTATTATATTGTGTTAACTGATACATTGTGGTTTAGGTCTAAAAAAATATTGACCATTATTTTTAGAGTATTTTAAATTAAATTTTAACCGTAGGAATTTTTCGTTGAATGTTGCGCATTCCTTCAATTCATTTCATTCAGAATATAGGCCAATATACGAAAGAGAAGCACTCGATTAGTCTAATTCCACGAAATCCAATAAAAAAGAGTGGACCACAAATTGAGTTAAGAGGCAGTATAGATGCTTTTGCATTTGTATAAATAAATATATTTATTTGGCTAGTCTTTTTTATTTTTGTTCAACTTTTTCTCTTAAAAAATGTTTCATTTTATACTGTATATAACTCTGCATAAAAAAATAACTTTTGAAAATATAAGTGAATATACTATTTTAGGAAAAAAAATATATATACCCCATCTTAACTGTTTTAAATGTTGACTATTATTTTATTATAGAACCACTCTTTGAGATTTTTATAAGAGTTTTACAAGTACATATATTGAGTGTTGATTAAAATTAATGTATTTTACGAAGTGATCCTGTAAATTTCCGAATTTGGTTTTATTTTTAAAAAGATAAGATATATTTAAAAACGTTTTTAAAACTGTAATATAAAACGTTTTCAATCTTCATGTTTTTAAACTTTCACTGATACATTACAAAATTATATGAATGAGAATAATTGCAGTTGAAGATGATTTATCTAAAAGAATTTTTTTAATTTCAACATTTGGAAAATTTAATTACATTACATTAACTAAAAGGAATTAACACTGGAGGTTATCAAATGTCACATGTCCTTTATCTTTATTTAACTTTCAGAATGTTCTATAGTAAAAATTAAATATTTTTTTTTTTTTTTTTTTGTCTTCAGTCATTAGACTGGTTTGATGCAGCTCTCCAAGATTCCCTATCTAGTGATAGTAATATTAAATATTAAATATTAAATATTAAATATTAAATATTAAATATTAAATATTAATAGTAATATTAAATATTATTTTAATGTAAATTCATTTTTAGTCCTAAATGTTTGTCTGCATTGCTAGAACTTTCAAATTAATCGCTATTAATAATTTCTAATAACTCTGAAGCCTAATAAATTGCTTTAAACTAGAGTTATAAAAATCAATGAAGTCATTATTTTATTTTCTAATCACTTTTGTGTTAATCAGTTCAACTGCAAATCATTATTAAAATAAGGAAGTGTAATTGAATAAGAATAAGAAAAGGAGAAACGTAACAAAATAATTCACTGGTTTTTAACTTAATTCAAATTCATACCATCTTCAAATTACAAAATTAACTGTAAAATTATGTCCTTTTACTTGTTTATAAAATATAGTAGCTTCATTCTTACTTTTGCCAAATTTGAACATTTTATTAGCTAATTAGAGTTAATGGTTTTCAGTTACCAACTGTTTACCAAATAATAAGTATATCGGTAGAGAACGATTACTTTTTTAAAATAAGCATTTTTCTTTTATCTGAATAATAAAATATTTTTACAGTAAATTACCTCTCTTTAATTTTAGTTTTTGAGATAAGGAGTACGTAGTTGAAATCTTTGAAATTTATTTCTTGAATTTGTCGCACAAATTTTAAATGAGTTAAAAGCACTCGAGATACTGATTACAAATTTGTTTGAATTTGGATTTTATGGATATAAAAAACATGACTTCAAATCATTTTCAAAAACTGTATGGAGAGCTTAGTGGAAACATTATTTCTTTCCTTTTTTAGTGCAATACTGTTTCCTTCAAAGGGAATATAACTAAAATAGGTATATTAAAGGGTAAAGAATGGTGATCGTGGCAAAAATTTGTAATGATAAATGTTCCTGAAATTATATAATGCAAAAATTATTCAAACTAAGTGTTTATATATATATATATATATATATATATATATATATATACGGGAATATAAAGTATTTTTTTAGCACTGCATTATCATAATGTGCGAGTTAAAGGACAAACATTTATTTTTTTGAGTGTCAAAAAATTCGTAAATCGTTAATGACATGTTTAGTTCACTGAAAATTTTATTTAAAAAATATCTGTATTTACCTGTTTAATAAAATTTTAATAGCACTTCATAAAACAAATTTAATCATGTACTTGTGCTCAGAAGTACCTATCAGTAGGAAAAAGAACTCGAGAATAGTATTTTTTTGCGGAATTATGCATTAAAAATTCAGATACAAATGTCTTATGTAAATGTATTTACTATATAATTAAAATTCATTTTATACCATTAATAAATTCAAAATAATATCAAGTTTTATAAAACAAAAAAATAATTAGAAATAACTGACTTCGTATAAATTAATGAAATATTGGAAGATTTATTGTAATACGTTTCATTACAAAAATAGTATGCAAATTCTCAAAACTAAAGGTTTTTCATAAAAAAAAATAAAAAAAAAAAAATAATAATAAACCGCCTTTAATAACGTGTTTCTGTAAAAAACGAAAGATTAACATAATTGGGTTCTACTTTATTTTATATTCTAAGAATTAGTTTACTAATGAAAACTGCCATTGCATTACATTTAAAATAAAAATAAAAAGTTAAAATTATTTTCATTTTTTTGTTTATTTCTTTTACATGCACCTATAAAATGCACCTTTACTATAATTACAACATTGGTGTGATAGAATTCTTTACAATAAATTGTTTACTATGATTGAAACATATGTTATTTCCAGAAACTCTTCACTTAGATCCATGTAAAGAAATAACTACTTCAGCCTGTAAAATCACAACTGATCCATGTTATGTTAAGCAAGCCATTCTTCACTATCATCCTGTACACAATGTATATACGATATATGTAGCTTTAGCGGCTTCGGAAGAATATAGGAACACAATGATTCAGATAACAAAACCTTGTATAACATCGATTTATTTCTGTACCCTAAAAAAAAAAAAATACAAGTAGCAGTTGAATCACAAGTAAATTATATATATATCTGGCAGTTCGTTAAGATGCTTGCTTATATTAGAAGATCCAGGATTTTTTCTCATTGAGACAATCGTATTTAAATATCAGTTAAATAATATTATTTTCTATATATACTATAGTATATATATATATATATAGTATATAGTTAAAAAAAAAAAATATCAAATTTGATGAATAAATAAACAATAAATATTTATTATTGACGTATAAATAATTTACCTTACATCTTTTTTAAATATAGTTTTAATTTTTTTTTTAAATTGTAATATAATTATCTAACTAACAGTTTGAAAGTACCCAATTAAATAGGTAAAATGTTTATTTTGATTGATACATAAAAATACTTAATTTATTAAATCACAGAATTTGTACAAATAATTATAAAATAAGATAAAGGTATTATCCAAGTCCATATTAATTATTTAAAATATAAAAACATAAAATAATATTAAGATATTTTAAATAGGTGAAAATGGTGTTATAGAGGAAGAAGAGGAAGTTGAGGAGGATGAAATGGGAGAAACAATACTGAGATCTGAATTTAAGAGAGCATTAAAAGATTTAAATGGCAGAAAGGCTCCTGGAATAGACGGAATACCTGTAGAATTACTGCGCAGTGCAGGTGAGGAAGCGATTGATAGATTATACAAACTGGTGTGTAATATTTATTAAAATGGGGAATTTCCGTCAGACTTCAAAAAAAGTGTTATAGTTATGATACCAAAGAAAGCAGGGGCAGATAAATGTGAAGAATACAGAACAATTAGTTTAACTAGTCATGCATCAAAAATCTTAACTAGAATTTTATACAGAAGAATTGAGAGGAGAGTGGAAGAAGTGTTAGGAGAAGACCAATTTGGTTTCAGGAAAAGTATAGGGACAAGGGAAGCAATTTTAGGCCTCAGATTAATAGTAGAAGGAAGATTAAAGAAAAACAAACCAACATACTTGGCGTTTATAGACCTAGAAAAGGCTTTCGATAACGTAGACTGGAATAAAATGTTCAGCATTTTAAAAAAATTAGGGTTCAAATACAGAGATAGAAGAACAATTGCTAACATGTACAGGAACCAAACAGCAACAATAACAATTGAAGAACATAAGAAAGAAGCCCTAATAAGAAAGGGAGTCCGACAAGGATGTTCCCTATCTCCGTTACTTTTTAATCTTTACATGGAACTAGCAGTTAATGATGTTAAAGAACAATTTAGATTCGGAGTAACAGTACAAGGTGAAAAGATAAAGATGCTACGATTTGCTGATGATATAGTAATTCTAGCCGAGAGTAAAAAGGATTTAGAAGAAACAATGAACGGCATAGATGAAGTCCTACGCAAAAACTATCGCATGAAAATAAACAAGAACAAAACAAAAGTAATGAAATGTAGTAGAAATAACAAAGATGGACCACTGAATGTGAAAATAGGAGGAGAAAAGATTATGGAGGTAGAAGAATTTTGTTATTTGGGAAGAAATATAATTTGTTTACATCAAAAATTAATTTAAATGTCAGGAAAAGATTTTTGAAAGTGTATGTTTGGAGTGTCGCTTTATATGGAAGTGAAACTTGGACAATCGGAGTATCTGAGAAGAAAAGATTAGAAGCTTTTGAAATGTGGTGCTATAGGAGAATGTTAAAAATCAGATGGGTGGATAAAGTGACAAATGAAGAGGTATTGCGGCAAATAGATGAAGAAAGAAGCATTTGGAAAAATATAGTTAAAAGAAGAGACAGACTTATAGGCCATATACTAAGGCATCCTGGAATAGTCGCTTTAATATTGGAAGGACAGGTAGAAGGGAAAAATTGTGTAGGCAGGCCACGTTTGGAGTATGTAAATCAAATTGTTGGGGATGTAGGATGTAGAGGGTATACTGAAATGAAACGACTAGCACTAGATAGGGAATCTTGGAGAGCTGCATCAAACCAGTCAAATGACTGAAGACAAAAAAAAAAAAAAAAAAAAATAGGTGAAGATATTAATTTTCAAAAGTAATTCATAATTCAGAAAACATATGAAAACTATTTTGTGTATATATATATATATATATATATATATATATATATTTTGCTGTACAAATAAAATTTACAATCGCTTTCTCCTGATAAAAATCATCAGTAAATAACATGATAAAATGTCATATGGGAGAAGGCGATCCAATGATGACCCCCACGAAAAAAAAAGTAAATGATAATAACACGATTACAAACGGCCACTTTAATAAATATACTTATAACAACAACTAAAATCCAGTAAAAACTCATTATATCATGAACACTATCATCACTAGGTTCTAGATTTGTCCAAACTATGGGTCACATGTGGCCAACACATTCAGTTATTTTTCGATATTTTTTCATATTCCATACATTACCATAGATTGGTGTGTAATCTCCATGCTGGGAAGAGATCTTCGTCTCTCCATCCTCTCAAAAAATTTGTCTCCCAATGAAAACGTCAAGAATTTGCGGAGTGTAAAATTCCAAGCGTTTTGACACCCCACACAGAACTTTTTAAAAGGGTGGGTCGGGCGGTCGATGGATCAGGAAGTACCAAAATGTATTCACCCGAATCCGAGGTTGAAAATGGTCGGCTTATTTTGGAAAATTTATTATAAACTGGCATAATTGGCCTAGCTAATCTACGAGATTGTGACGCAACATGCTGAATCTCATTATATTATTGTTTTCCAAAACATTAGTTTTGCGTGTGAATATTATTTTTATTTCATTTTTCGACTTACAAACAATATGGGCGCCCAACCAATATATTTATGTTATTGTGTGTTCAATTCTTTCCACTTGAGTTGACAACATGTATAAAAATGCTTAATAACTCAATCTTGTAAACTATAAAAATTCCTCAACCAATGACTAATATTCCGATTGGTATTATGTACAGGCCTATAAAAATGTATACATGCAGTTAGAAATGATGTCTTTCGTCACGATTATATTTAGATCCCTTATATGTAGCACACAATGTGTGAATAAAGAAATAAACTTTAGTCCAGTTTATATCGTGCTCAGTGAAGGTATTCGGATAGCGTTTTTGTGCGGTCATATTATTTTATAATGACTCATTGCTTTTCGAAATTTTTTTGTGATATATATATATATAAAAAATTTTTTTTAAAAATTATTTTTGTATGTTATTAGTGCGGTTTTATGGCAGAATTTAAATCCGTAGTTAAGAAAAAAAAAACTTAGAAGTGATAGTGATGTTTTCAGGCCAAGTAGTAATACGCAGTCTGCTCGTGACGTCACAAGCTCGTACATTGGCTGGGCTTAGCATACTTATAATGCACTTTGGCGTAGTGTACTGTTTCTAAATAAAATTTGAATTTTCTACCTTTTTTTGTTCAACTTATCTTAAACAATTTTCTTCAGGATTAAATTTTTTATAAGTTTTGTTTAAATGTTTTATCTACTCGTATATCATCATAGAATTGGACTTTTTAATGTTTTCACCCCATATTTCACAAAAACCTCTGCAGATGCGATTGTAAGATGTAATTTATTCGATTTTTCTGGTCAAAAACCATAAGAAACCATTAATTTTTCTCCTTAATTAGCATCCCAAAAATTTCAGTACGACCTCATTTCACCGGGCTAGCTGAAATCAGAGCGAAATCTTTCACAAGCCGTAATTCGCAAACGAAGCAGTTAGGTATACATTTATGTAAAGATTTTTCATTATTTTCACTTGTAGAATAGGTTATGAAAGTCCCAGGAGAACTTCCTGATGTACCTGTATAGTTAAATGCTATCAAGGAAAGAAACTTTTATCTCAAAATTGAAAGTAATTCAAAGTAAAAGTAATTCAAAAATTGAAAGCAAATTCAAAGTAATAAAACAAAATAACTATTTTTTTTAGAAATTTTTAGACTTTAATTACACATGTTTAGGCCAAGAAATCCAATTACTTGGAATTCTATCACAATGCATTTTCAAGTCATATTATCTAAATGCATAATAAAGTGAAAGTCTATTATTTGTTTTTCAAGTGGTTTAATTCTTTAACGTTGGAGCTATAGGGATTGTTCATTTAATTTGGCACTTGATGAAGTTAATTGTCTGTGTATGAGAATGATGGATTAAATATCACAGTGTTGTTAGAGATTCATGTATAGTAGAGTTTATAAAGTTTAGTATATAAAAGAAGTGTTTTGTTTCTTTATCATTTTGTAACAAAGACTGATGTAGATAGATATAACAACTTGTTAACATAATTAGTTAACATAATAGATATAACAACGACTTGTTTAACAATGCATGTAAAAGAAAATAAAAACTAATAATTAATAAAAGTTATATGTAGTTTTTTATTAAAAAAAAGTAAACTACTTACTAATAAATTACGATCGGTAGTGCATCACGATTTGTCCAACCATTTCTTGTAAACGATTGAAATTAGAATGATACCGTATATTTGAATGTTAACTTAGAAAGGATCCAGTGAATGTCCCAGAAAATCCAAGAGAACAATACCTTGCAGGAAGGAAATCTCCAGTAACGAAGAAAACAATTGTATTTAGTTAGAGATTACTAGGGTGTAAGAGATTGCGGACAGGTATTTAATCATTGATAGATCCCAAAACGAACTAAAAAGCCCAACAAATCAGTATTTTAAACTCCCTTCTTCAGTCTACATACACTTATCTCTCCTTGAATACGTTTAGTGACTATACATCTTCTATGTAATCTTGTAAATTTTTGATTAAACAATTTTCATTATGATTTCTGAAATGAATTCATTAAAGGAGCATCAAAGGAACTTACTCCACAAATTAAAAGGGAAAATTGTTGTTAAGGTGACAAAGAAAATAATCGTTTTGCACTTTAGACAAGGTTCACATTCTAAAGTTTCTAAGGTTCATATTCAATAACAATTGTTTATTTATTTTTTGTTTTAAACTCTTATCAAGTTAGGTTTTCCTGTTTTATATTGATTTTTTTCTGAGAGCCTGTAATAGAATTAAATGAAATATTTTTCTAATTTTCGATGTAAAATACGTAAAGAATAGAATTTTAATATTTTAATACGTAACATATTTTAATTACTTATTAGAATCCTTCTCAAAAAAAAAAAAAAAACTGTAATGTATATATATATATATGCATAAAGAGAAACTGATGCTATAAACATTCTGAGCTCTGTAAACTTATTTTATATAATTAATTGGTTAGATAATTGATTTTTTTCCTTTTTTGGGTTTGTTTGTTCCCCTGCTATCCTGGGGCGGCTCAATAATCAACGATTACGCACCAAGGGAGTGTCCTTGCGATTCTAATGAGCCTTCTCCCTTACCGGCAGTACGTCTGGCATGGCAGGTCGGCTCACCGGTTTCGGATCGTTTCCTTAGTTTCATCTTGCCTTTGTCTCTAACCGACTCTTCTGCAGTTCTGCGAAAGAAGACCTACTTTTAGTTTTCGACGCGCATACTATTTCGTACTATGAAATGCACTTATTATTGGAGTAGAATGCGATATATAATTCGATTAACCAGTAGACCCTACACGCAAGCATCAATTTTCAACTAACTTTTCATTGTGATGCACTGCTTAATAGTGTTTGAGAAATAAGAACTGAAATAAATTTTATTTAAACAATTATAAATTTTCCTAAATTTTTTGTTATTACGTTAACATAGTCTGAAATTTTTTACACCTTAAATTGAACGAAACTCAAAAATTATTCAACTAATCTTCATAAAATCTTTACATACCATCTTCACGTACATTACTACAGCATATCTAAATTTCAATGAAATTTTTTTCTTGCATTTTTGGAGATTTTTTTACCACAAAATTTTCTACATAAGCCTATAAATGTAAAAAAATCTCGTTTCAAGGAACGGTATTTTTGTTCTCCTCATACCTTAAAATACAATATATATATATATTTAAGTTCCCACTCCCACCATGCGACCGAAAGTAATAAAAAGCTTTCTTTCAAAAGTCAGTAACGAATTAAAAAAAAAAAAAAATTGCTAAAAATTATAAAATAAAAATTTTAATGTACTTTTCATGAGAGTAGATTTTCATTGACATTTCCTTAATAATCGTACCTGTGAATTAACTTGGAAAACTTCAGTAACATGTTTATTTTGAAGAAATTGATGTAGCAAATGCGATAGCTTTTATCTTGGAAGATGAATCCGATTTTAGTTTGTGGAATTACTTTGAATTGAAGTAGCAACACATCGCTTTAAGAAACGTATTTTTTTCAAATAATACGGAACGTGTTTACTTAACTATCTGGTATCACAAAACTTTCTTTTTAGTGTTTTCTAATTCAATCGTAGTTTGTAAATTCTATGTTGGTGAGCAATAATGTTATAAATGTTATTTGAATCAGAATTACCTTAAAAAAAAAAAAAGGTAGATAATAGAATGAGAACAGTAATCAATCACACTACCAAACGATTTTTATCATACATTAAATCATATTTTTCCCTAATAGGATATTTTTTACCATTACTTGTTAGATTTCATAAGAAAGCTACGTATTTTAAAAGGAACCAAGATTCGACTTCCGGAAAATTTCGACATATCTTCACGTTTTACATTCCCACATATCCCAAAACCACCGTCAGTTCAAAAGTTTATATATATATATATATTTCACTTTCTTGTGAACACGATAACTGCCGTAATTTAGCGCCAATCACTTTCAAATTGAACATAAAATGTATCGACCCAAAATCTCTGATTTTGGGTCTTTACACCCAAAATCTCGGTGGAGTTCGTTAATGAACAAAATCGAACCATGGTGGGTGGAAATGGGGGGGGGGACTTTTTTTAAAAATAAGTATATCGCTATAACTTTCTTATGGAGTAAAATATCGAAGTCGTTTGAAGTTCCTATTATTCTTTAGATAAGGGCCTAAAACTTATCTAAGTAATATGTTTTGATATCACAAACCATTGGCCTAGGGAATGGGAAAAATTAGGTTTCGAAGAAAAAAGTCATACCTCCCTTAGTAGGCACAGTATCGAATCGGTTTAAAGTTTTCGTTAGTCCTCTAAACATTATCTAAAATATTTGTCTGTAACAATTTTTTATATTACCAACCCTTACGGCAAGGAATGACCAAAATATTATTGTAATTGTAAGAAGATGGGGCTTCTCGTTCACTAAACACGTGAAACTTTGCTCACATGCTACCATTTTCATATTGAATAAATTTGAAGTTTTTCTTAACTTTAAGGTAGATCTTCTTTATTCCCTACTTAGCACGGGTGAAATCTACCTCCGCCTTCAAGGTGCCGAAAGGGATTTTTTTTCTTTGCAGTGTGTGTGTCGGTGGACAGAATTATACACTTTAAAATGAAAATTAAAAAAAAAAAAAACTAGCATTTAACCTATGAAATTTATTTATTATTTTAAAATTTTATTTTATCAGAGATTTTGATCGGTGTAACAGTGCAGTAACGTGAACCACATTCAAGCGTCGTCGGATAAAAGACAAATCTTAATATCAAATTGAATAAAAATATTACATGCTGAAATTCGTTTTATTTTATAATATTCATACATTTTAATTTTTCATATAATTTGTAATTATACAGAACATATTTACTACAATTATAATTATTATATCATTGTAATAATATTTATTTTATTACATGTAATTCGTTTTGTAAAAAATAATTTGTTAAAATATAGCAGAGCATATACTGTCTATTAGACATTAAATTCAAGGGAGCAGAAGTTTTATTACTAAGTAACTTGTTAATATTTTACAAATTAATTATTATTAGAAATCATTATTTAAATGTGACAGAAAATATTTATAAATGGTATTTGCGGGATCTTTTTCTACGGCAACCTTACAAAAAGGTTTAGAAAAATTTGATTCTTCATATTCTTCATAGATATCTTCATTATATCTATAACAACATTCACCAAATCTCCCGTCACTCTGTAAAATAATAATTATAATATCAAATAATCTCGTTCTATGTTATCACATAATGTGGAATTTTTCATTTAATCGGTAAACTTTCTAAAACTACATAGATATAGTAAACATGCAATGATCCAGATAGATACCTATCTTCAAATTTTCTGTTTACGTTCTGTTGTAATTTCATTTTTATTTCTACTCACTTTCTCAAATATTTTTACTTTGAAACAATTGAGTAAAATATTATGTACTGTAATGCCGTAAGACATACGGCAACACATATTGTTTCCTATATATATAATTCTTCTTCAAACAATACTTAATTATTTTTCTTCCTTTCTTATTGAAATTAATATCAAAGCATTTTTTTTTTTTTAATAATTTAGATTGTTAACTCACTAATTTTTTCTTCTTGTTAATTAATAAAATACATAATCAGTCTCGTTCTTCTTATTCATTTATAAGAGAAAATAAATTTGTTTATGTAGAGCTGGCCTAATTTTAGTAGCTGATATTTTATATTAGTTATTCATTACTATTAATGCATTGTTCAGTCTAAATCTAGATCTCATTCTGTCATGTACACTTTCATCAACAATGTAATCTTCATTTAATATAACTCAAACTAAAACGTTAAACATGTAATGATCATTATAACTTATTAAAATTAATATTTAATCATCAACCTGACAGTCTTTTATTTATTACAAAATATGAATCAGCAAAGTTAATATATAGAGTAATTAAACGTAACTGAGGTAAAAATCTAATTATTATAATATTTTAATTTATTTATATTTAAATTGTATACTTAATGATTTAAAAGATTAATTTTATTATGAGCAATTGCTAAACAGAGAGGTACTTTTCATTAACTTTAATAGTGAAATGAGTGAAGGAAGAATGATTCTGTAAAACTTAACATTACTTCAACTATTCTATCCAATTTTTTTTTGGGTATTGTAAAAATAATATTAATACACTAGTTTGTAACAATACAGGACCAATACTACCATCAAAGGGATATTTCAAATTAACTGTTCTTTCTGCAGTAGTAATTTATGCCATGGTAAATATTGTCATTACAGTCATTGTAAAAAAGAAACAACTATTTCTTCAGGAGCAAATGTTATAAGCACAGGTTTTTCTGCATGAAACCAAAAAGAGGTCACATCAAAATGAAACCAGGTGTATTGAGAATGAACCTAATACAATGTCCTCAGATATTATTTGCAAACAGTTTTCTTCAGACAAGCTCACTTCCTTCAAACATTTCATATTATAATCCTACACCTATTTCAGAATTAAAAACATGATTCAAACATGGTTTAAATAAATCATACCTTGTAATTGTGGATGAAGTTGTTGATGTTTATCAACAAACATCTACAAACAATCTGGCTGACAGTGTAATAAAGTTCAAATTAATGAGCCACCTCAAAAAGTAACGTCCACTGCTGCTGACAGCAGTATATTTGAATACAAAATATGCTACTGTTTTCAAAAATAAAAACGAAATTTGTTCATAAATGAAGAAACATTCTAATAAATTATTAAATCATAAAGAGCTGTTTCAAAACTATTTAAATGGTTTATGATGGAAAAGATGATATACAAGACATTGATTCAAAAATTATATCTGAAAATGGAACTGATAGCAAAAACTTAGGTCAACTATTCTTTAATCAGTGTCAGTTAGGTTTTGCAGAACTTGCTTCTAAAGCTCAGCTCAGTAAATATGTAAAACACCATTGTGAAACAAGGACGTTTTATATATTTACTGAGCTTTTTTTATTATTTATATTATCTTAAATACTCCTTTAAATCTACTCAAACTATTGAATTTAAAATTAATGTACACATAATTTTATTGATGAATTAAATAGTTACATTAACTTAGAAAATACTATTCAGATTTCAAATATAACTGACTGTGCAAGTCCAATCTATTTATCAGCAATAAAATCTTATGTAATGCAAGGCTTTTTGTCACTGGAAGGTAAGGAGCATGTTAAGGAAAATATTTCTCTTATAGAAACTATAAATGACTAAAAAATTGAAACATTTTAGTACTTCAAAACCATGTCAACAAAAAAAATAAAGCAATGAGCATTTATTCACTAAATACTGAATTCATAGAATACTTTGATTTACAAGTAGAAAAATCAGGAATAAAAACATAACCACTATTTTATCCGCAATTATTTACCCTGCAAACTCTCTAATAGCATCCGTGTAGCAACTCTTCCTTCATTGGCACTTAGGAATCACAGACCCGCATGCCTTCTTTTATCGCATTAGGAAAGGTATGTTTGACTTCTATCCTCTTGAAGACTTCGCTTGCCAGCGAAGTTCAAAGATTTCTTCTAAATCTTGTATGTCATCAGGGTTCAAGATTGCCTTAATTTTCCCCACATTCTCTATCCCCTCCTGGTGTACCGCTCTTGTCTTCATTCCTTTTTCTTCTGTATCACTGGGCGCAGACTGCAGTCCACGAACTACGCCAATCATCTCCTGTCTCTTAGTGTCCTGGCCAGAACCCTCACCTTATTCTCCGTCACGTCATCACTGTCACTGAGCAACAGTAGGATATTTACAATTTCTAGCAGTCTATCACAACTATCCATGGGCAAGACACCTCCAGCAGCAGAACACAGAAGGACCCCTTCCTTATTCTTTACTGGGGAACTGACCATCGTTGTAGGCGCATTCTCCACCACTGCCAGGCCGTCTCCAACAGCTACCGCCTACCCCTCCGCAAACACGGTCAACTCCTTCCTTTCCCCACCGGGTACGAAGAAAACTCCATCCAGTCTATCTCCAACTGGGACCTGCTAAGAAATCCCGCTGGACTCCATACAGCAAGCCCTCAATCCCTGCAGCCTACGCTCCGACGTGGACATACTTCGAGCCGCCCTGCCTATACCCACCTCTAGGCGTGACAATCGACTTCCTCTTGGGCCCTGAGATAAGGCATCCGATTTTCCCAACTCCTTGTCCTTCTTCCTGGATATTGTAAAAATAGATAAATTTGAAACCGATGTAAACAAACTTTTTTTACCTTAACAAACAAGCATTAGCATCACCTAGCAACTCTAGGTTTCTTCCAAGAAAACACTTTAAACAGTAATTACCAACAAAAACCGTAAAAAGACAGCGCGCACTTTTGCAAAAAAACGTGCCAAGAAATATAAAACTGCATCTAGGCACCAGAATACCGTCTATCCTTAAATTCCAAAACAGTTTCCTAGAGCCTAAAACAAGATGGCGGTCATCTTGGAACTGTAAAACTAAAATAACGAAATAAACGACGAAAACTACCAAAATAACTCAAAATAATGCAACGAAACAGCGATACTAATAAATTAACAACGCGAAAAAAGTAACAAAACAAACTCGAGGAATCTCGAAAAATTACACAATGACGTAGGGAATAAAATTGCAGCAAGCACCCGCAAAGGCCAACTATTTCTCTATACTAATCTGATGTCAAATTTATATCTTAATATTTAGACTAGTTACTATATTATATATATACACACACATATATACTGCATGTATGCATACACGCATACAACATATGTATACATACATATATACAGGGTGTCCCATATAAAACGCAATCCATCAATCACTCATCCATGAAATTTCAAAAGTCAAGCTTACTTCCCTACTCGTTACTGAAATGAACTCATCCAACATCTAACATCGTGGCGACGCAGTAGAACACTACCGATAGTAACAACTACAAATATGCAATCATAACGTTCAGTGTATTTCTAGAGACAAGATGGTGTTTTCGCTAGATGAACGTGTTTTCATTGTCGAGTCGTACTTCAGTACGAAATCAGCAGTTGCAGTGCATGATTTGTTTCGCCATAAGTACCCAGATAAACCAGATCCTGACAAAATATCAGTATTAAGGTTAGCAGCAAAATTTAGAGAGACCGGTTCTGTTAATAACAAGGAACACAAAAGATCTGCATCAGTGTTGAATACAGATACAGTCGCTGAAATCAAATACCGATTACTCGCCTCGCCAAATAAATCGATCAGACGTTTGTCTGCTGAAATTAATTTGTCTAAATCAACTGTTCATCGGGCGACCAAACGATTACAATTACGACCTTATCGAATTCAAACGGTTCATTGACTTCTTGAAGCTCGACAAAGAAAAACGGCTACAATATTGTCAACGGTTCCGTCGATTACTGCGTGAGGGAATTAACGTTATGGATTCGTTATTTTTCACAGATGAAGCACGGTTTCATTCGGATGGTTACGTAAACTTTGGAGTTAAGGATGGGAGTTACGTAAACGGATGGTTAAGTAGAATTTGGAGCGCTGAAAAACCCCACGTTTATCACGAAAAACATACATCCACCATGGATTCTATGTTTTTTTTTTTTAATAAAATCGCTACCATGGATTATATTCGGTTTATGTATTAGCAAATCATTCTAAAGGGGGTATAATTCTGCTATGAAAAGGTAACATGAATAAAGTTTATAATACTTTACAATGGGGAAGACCGACGTTATAGAACACAAGAGAATCTTCCTAATTTTTAAGTCTTTTCAGTTTTATTACGTATTTTTCAAATTGTTTCGATTTTTAATTTTTTTTTTTACTGAAAAAATAAAACATTCAGCTTCATTAAAATGATTACTAAACATTACGTTTTCTGATTAGAAAAAAAGTGAAAATTGTTTTGAAATTACAAATTTTCTTCCTAATATTAAAAATTTACATACTTCGAAAGTAAAAATTTTGAAAAAGATCGATTCAAACACCTTAATGTAGTATTATTTTTTTCTAAAAAAAAAAAATGAAACGATTAAATTATTTTAAGAAACATAATTAAATGGGACTAAAAATTGAAGAATTAGGAAGCAAGAGGCCGACTTTTTTCATCATAAAGATGTTACAGGTTCTGGAATAAATTTACATTTAAAGAAAATTCTTGAATATCACAATAATTAAAAACTTGTATTAATTAAATAGTGCTTACTTTTTGCTAATATTTTTTGTTATGGATATTCATATTCTTCTAAAAAAGAACAGAAAACGCGACAACAGTTATATTACAATCCATTTATTAATAAAAAGGGTGTATTTATATGTACTAATAAATATTGAAGGTTTTTAATGCTACATACTAAACGTATTTCTGAACAAACAATTTTATGAGTAAAGTTTTAATGTTTCAATGCCGAAGAGTTTTATTGTATTCCTAGAAAGTTATTTACTATTTAGAGTAAAGGCAAGGAAAACTTAGTCATGCAGACTACATTATTTTATTATAACCGATATGTAGTATATGTCTAGTTGGAAAATTTTTAAATAAAAATTACCGGATTAAGGATATATTCGCAAAATATTTTCATAAAACTTAACCTTATTGAAAACGTAGCATTTTACAAGATCTTTTTTTTCTACTGATCTCATTCTACTTTTCAAAATTGAAGATGAAACTAAAATTAAAAGTCAACTTAGCCTAGTATAAAACCACTGCAACATATTAAAACATTTCTTGGATTTTTTTATAATGAAGTCAAACGCAAGTACTTAATAGGAAAAAGAATCAAATGACATCGAAGTGAGAAGATGAGTAGTGAGAAAAATGTTAATTGTCCCTTTTTTTATTTGTAGGTATATACCAAGCAGAGGAAGGATAAATTATCATTCTTTGTGGAGTTTCTATCCAGAGAGAAAAAATAATTTTTGAAATTTGGTTATTCTTATTTGAAGGATATCAAAAATGAGTTTATAATGAAATACTTAGCGAGATGGGTTAATTTTTAGGAAAGCAACTCAATAAAACAGCAAAAAAAAAAACAAACGAAACGTGACGAAAGATTAATTAAAATGAAATATTAAGATGGGAAAGAACAATATATCACAATTTAAAAATTTATTTCGGGTAATAAAAAAACAAGTTAACTAGACTAAGAAGCAGATGGGCAAAATAACTGAGAACTTTTACGCAGAAAATAAATTGGTGGTATAAAATGTGGATATAAGAATTTGAAAGGAATATTTATTTAATTTGTTTGGCAGGGTGCTGATTAGAATTTTATAAAAATTGGCAGAAGAATAAGCAGAAAAGGAAAGAATGGAGATTTTTGAATATAGCAGCTAAGAAAGAAAAGGTTAGAAAATATTAATGAAGAGGTGAGAAGATCAGCAGAAAAATTTGTGGCTGATTCCTACATAGGTTATGACTGGCCTACATAGGTTATCAACATTTATACATTATACTTGTATTGAGAAGTATTAAAGAAACACTGTACAGCAGAAAAACTAAAAAAAAAGGATATATATATATATATATAATATCCCTTTTTTTAATTGATGAGGATGTACTACGATATAGTACTTTTCTGAGATTATGGTTTTACCACAATAAAAATACAGATGAAAAATGACATCAAATCATTATATGATTTATAATATTTATAATATTCATTAGTTGTTAGTCAATAACTTTAATGAAAAATAGAAAGATAAAATTAAGACTTGTGATACAAGCTTAAAAGATATTCAAGCAAATATATTATCATTATATACACACAATAATAAAACAAAAAAAAATGTTAAATGATTTAAATGTTAATGATTTTTTTTAATTCGAGGAGTAAGCAATTAAGAAGAAATAATGTAATTTTATGGTGAACAGAATTTCATCGATTCTGCTGTATACTCCAATATTAAAGACTGTAAACGGCACAAAAGTTTTTTTCTGGATTCTTTAAACATTCAACCCATTACCTAATTTTCAAAATTTGACAAAATTAATAGTTTTGTGTAATTATTTTTTTATTATTTATAATTTTTCTTCTTGTAGCTAAAGATAGGAAAGGAAGTAAATAGCCATTACTGTAACATTGATGTTAAAACTCAAACACTACAACTTTGTCCCCTTACATGGCAATAAGCCATGTAACATTTTTTCAAAACTGTAAGATAGACTAGAACATACTGTTGATTGAATTCCTGACGTCGAAGATAATAGCACTTAAATGTTTCTTCTGTGCTTCAATCCAGCTGTCGCCCTATCATCCATCACGCTCATCACGTTGTTCACCGCATCCACTGTCAAGATGTCTACTCGAAATCTGTAATGATGTGGGCTTAGTCCGCCGCATCCCTCAATGTTATCTACAAACCTTAAAACTAGCATCTTCACAAACAGTTTCATAAAGTTGTTCGTTTGACAAATAGGTCTGTAGGCAGATGGGTTATAAACTGGACGTCTTTCCTTTCGGATCAGCACCAATTGATTCCTGTTTCTGTTGATTGTATTTGTTATTTAATCAGGATATAATTTAACGCATTTAGTAACCTATATGCCGCTGCGCCAATCATATTCCTGATAACTTCAACCGGAAAGACAATCAGGCCCAAGACTATTCTCGGACTGAACGACTGAACCGTCGAATATGTCATCTCAACCCCGGTAGAGGAAGACACTCGCCTTGTGACGATTCCGGTCTTCACACCAGCCCTCCCCCCAATGCTAGCCCTGATGGGCTTTAACGGAGGTCGTCTTTTGACAGTGTAACTCTTTACATGTTATAGCAATAAGCCAGACGTCGTTGGGATGCCACCGGTGTAAATGCCTCGGTAGACATTTAGACATTTATCAGTGAATTATGACCCAGCCTTTACCTTCGCTGTAGGCTTCTCTTGAACATTTTGAATGTCCTACTTCGTTACTATCTGAACTAGGTAACAGAGTTAGCGGAAGCCCAAACCGCGCGCCTAGTTCTACATTTTAAGTAACTATTGTTAGTAAATGTCTCATAATATTTGAGGCAATTTCAGTAAATAACATACCACAAGGAATGTTGTTCGCAACAACGGAATTTATACCTAGTTTCCTTAGTAAAAATTCAACAAGATAATTTAATCCTTTAGTTTTTGCAACTACGAACTCCGATCTGGTCTAATAGGGAGAGAAGGACAGACCTCCTACTACCACTCAGCTCCATCATAGTCCCGCGTGACATTACCTTTATCACATAAAACTACCATCTTCGAGATGGCGCTACATCTCACCGTCGAATGTATCAGCCACGATCTCCTTCATTCTAATATCACCGCCGGCAGGGAAAACGTTTTTTTTTTCTCTCAGCTCCCCTGGGCCGGACCGACTTGTTGGTATTACGCCGCCCAGGGGAGTGTCTTTAAACTCAAATAGGCCTCCCCACCTTCGTTGAGGGCCGGCTGACGGCGGAAGTATTGGCGGGTGGTGGGCTATCCCCCCGCCAATACGGATTCCGAAAGGGAAAATCGGCGGTCCACGCAGTACGCGACGTGATGGAGTTCGTCGACAATGCCGCAGGAGGAACGTGGAGGACGAGGGAGATTCCGGCCCTGGTGTTGCTCGACGTCCGCAACGCCTTCAACAGCCTGCCTTGGGAGGTCATCGGGCAGGCGTTGGAGGAGAGGGGTGTCTCCGGTCAGCTCCAACGGATACTGAAGGAGTACTTGAGCGACCGGAGAGTGCTCGCGGATACTGATGCCGGACAGCGGGTGTTCCAGATGCAGGCAGGGGTTCCGCAGGGATCAGTTTTGGGGCCCTTGCTGTGGAACATCGCTTACGACGGGGTGCTGCGGCAGCGGTATCCGGAGGGGGTGGAAGTCGTCGCCTTTGCGGATGACCTGGCCCTGCTGGTTAGAGGAAGGACGGAACGAGAGGTCGAGGGGAGAGGGAACGAGGCCCTGGGGGACGTTCATCGGTGGATGGCGGACCACGGGCTCTCGATAGCTCCAGAAAAGTCAGAGGCCGTGGTGTTTGCAGGAAGGCGGCCTCTGAGAGACATACGGCTGGCTATCGGGGGCCAGAACATCAAACAGGTGCGGAAGGCGAAGTACCTTGGGGTCTGGATGGACAGCAACCGTTCATTCGGGCCCCATGTGGAGGAAGCCTCGCAGAAGGGTGAACGCCTCCTGAAGGCGATCTCTCGCCTAATGGCCAACACGGCAGGGCCAACGGAGAAGAAGAGGAAGGTCATCGCGACGACGGTGACTTCGGTGTTGCTCTACGCGGCCCCAGCGTGGAGCAGGGCCCTGAGCATGGCCAAGTATCACAGGCTTCTGACGTCGATACATAGGAGGCTGCTCCTGCGCACAGCCTGTGCGTACAGAACAGCCTCGTATGAGGCAATTTGTGTCGTCGCGGGATCCCCGCCAATTGACTTGCTGGTGGAGGAAAGGTGCATGAGATTTGGCGGGGTCCCGAAGGAAGAGGCGAGGACACGGATCCTTGATCGGTGGCAGGAGAGATGGGTGGTGGGCCAGGCGGGCCAGTGGACCAGACGCCTGATCCCGGACGTGAGGGCTTGGGTGGGGAGGAGGCATGGAGAAGTGAATTACTTCCTCACTCAGCTCCTCACGGGCCACGGAGATTTCAACAGTTACCTGCACAGGTTTAAACGCCGAAGATCAGCGATGTGCAGGTACTGTGATGAAGTGGACACAGTCGAACACACTTGGTTCGATTGTGTCCGGTGGGACGCCGCAAGGAGACGGGTGGCGGCGTTCTCACCCGACGACGTGGTCGGGCGAATGGTCAGGTCCAGAGAAGCGTGGCAGGAGATTGAAAGCCTGGGTCACCACATCCTGGATACGAAGGCCAAGGAGGAACCCCCTCGTTTGCGGGCACACCTCTGAGGATTGCGGGGCACTAGTCGGTGTCGATGATAGAGTTAAGGATTTCTTTGTTTTTTATTTCTGTTATATTATCATTCATTTGTGTACTGCTGCGTGAGTGAGTGACTGTTCGAAGATGTATATTATATTAGTGTGAAAGGAATTTAAGTATTGTGTGAAATCTTGTGTCAACGTCGCACACATCAGTCGGGTCAAAGCTACAGCAAGCTAGGGTGAACCTGGCTGATGAGCAAGGAATGTGTGTGATCTGTATATTTGCGTAAAAAAAAAAAAAAAAAAAAAAAAAAAAAAATTATAATACAATATTAATGTGTTATATATTGTGTTTTTGTGTTTTTTCACAATAATTCATTGTAATATTGTGTGTTACTTCATATTGTGTATTTCATATTGTGTATTATTTTATATTGTGTATTATTCATATGTTGTGTATTTACACAATAATTCATTGTAATATTGTGTATTACTTCATATTGTGTATTTCATATTGTGTATTATTTTATATTGTGTATTTTTTCATATTGTGTCGTGCTCATACAGTGCTGGGGGAGCACTATTAAATAAAAAAAAAAAAAAAAAAAAAAAAAAAAAAAAAAAAAAAAAAAAAAAAAAAAAAAAAAAAAAAAAAAAAGCCTCAAAAAATTCTGGAGGCTGGGGATGAATCGTGGCGACGATTAGGGACCAGGGAGGTAGCCTTATTGCCTAGGGTGTCCTGGCCCCATACAATGGAGTCGGGGCTCCCCGATGATGGCATTAAGGACCCTCAGGTGTGAGAGGAACGCGTGGGGGTAGCGGTACGCGGAAAGCGTGCCGACTACAGGTAGGATAGGGACGGGGAGGGTAGCCCCATTGAGGAGGGGGGAGTTAGCTGCCCGAATGAGGTGGTTGGCTCACCCCGAAGAGGCTTTGGGGACCCCGGCGGGAGATCCTCCGGCAGGAGGCAGATAGGGGGGGCAGAGACTGCTGCCACGACACTGCAAGGCGACCATGCTATGTCCTAACGGGCGGAGGCTGGTTGCCTTGGGGTGTTTAATAAGATAAAAAAAAAAAAAAAAAAAAAAAAAGGCCTCCCCACCTACCGGCTATATACCGGCAAGGCAGGTCGGCCTACCGGTTAGCTCTTTTTGAGAGTTCTTTATCAATATTGCCCAATTGGGGACCCAAAAGGGCAATACTAATACACCACATTATTACACCACGCCAGACCCAGTTCGCCGCGACGCGGTACCGGGTCCCTTCAGTATTCAGTGTGCAGTTGCCTGACTGTTACCCGTGGAGTCCTTGGTGGCTCATCAGTGCCAACACACCGCAGCATGCTGGACCTCACCAGCAAGGCTGTCCACCCAGTCCTATTCTAGCCAACACCTTGTCTTTTGTCATCGGAGTATTTCTGTAGAACAACTTGTCTAACAAAACTAGCAAAATTATTCCAGTTTGACTCGCTTCTTACCATGTAGTCTATTGTTGTCTCTGGAGTTATACCTGTGAGTGCCTTACTATGTCTAAGTGTGTCCCACCTATTGCACTCAAAAAAGGTGTGCTCAGCATCATCTATCTCGTTGCAGTAGTTGCAAATTGGCTCTTCTCTCTTGCCTATTTTGTGCAGGTAGTTATTGAAGGAACCATGTCCTGTAAAAAACTGCGATAGGTGATGATCAACCTCACCAAATCTTCTCGACAACCATGGCTTGATGTTGGGGATGAGGGTTCTCGTCCATCGACCCACAGCTTCCTGCTACCATCTTTCCTGCCAGATATTATAAACGGCATCCCTGACCTGGCTTGCCTTGTGCCCTCTCCACCCTCTTTTTTGCGATTAGGTCAATAGGAGGTGTACCCTATAACACGCACAGGGCGGCATAGGACACTGTCCTGTATGCGGACACAACACCTAGGAGCACACACCTGTGCGTCCTCGCCAGTCTCTCTTTGTTGCGCCTGATGGCGATAGAGCGCCACCAGGCCGGAACGGCATACATAAGCGAAGACACGACGGTGGTCGCCAGTAAACGGCGCTTTGAGGCCCGAGGGGCATTCTGCGATGACATAATGATGTTTAGACTTTTTATCATCCTTTCTGCCTTGTTGCATACATTGACTATGTGCTCGGTGTATCTACCATTTTTCTGGAGGATAACTCCTAAGTACTTGATGTTATTCGCTTCTTCTATAGCATGACCGTTGATGGAAATATTGAACGGTTCTAGCACTCTTCTACCCGTAAAGGCAATACACCGGCATTTTTCCGTAGACAGTTGCAGACCCCTGGACCTCAACCACTCCTGTATAGTGTCGATGGCCGCATACACCCTCTCCCGCACCTCCAAGACCGTCATTCCCTCTACGAGGACTGCAAGGTCATCTGCATAAGCCAGGACCTGGACGCCGACAGGAAACTCCTTCTGAAGGAGTTCATCTATAATCACCAGCCACAACAACGGGCCCAGAACAGAGCCCTGCGGAACTCCACCGTGCATTTGAAAATGTACTGTTTCTTCCTGTGCTTCCACCAGACATCCTCTGTTGGACAAGTAACATTCAATTTGCCTACGCAAGTACGGGCTGAGGCCCCTAGCCGCAATTGCGTCATTAATATGACTCCAACCAATAGCCCCGAACGCGTTTTTTATGTCTAGTGATAGCATCAGTGGAATTCTCCTGGTTCGCCAAGTGCCTCTCTTCACCTCGTCGGCCCATCCCGAAATTCGGCAGACAGCCTGCACGTGGATCGCCCCCGCATAAACCCGTACTGGTTAGGACTGATTCCGGCTCCCTCTTCTAGTTCTTTGATGATGCGGCCAGCCAGCATCTTTTCTACTAGTTCCCCATCATGTTAAGGAGGCTCAGGGGTCTATAGGTTATATCTTCCTCCGAAGAGGTGCCTTTAGGTAGGAATACCACTCTGGCCTCCTTCCACCAGTGGGGGGAAGTCTCCGTTCTCCATGCCATGGCTGGCAATCTCGAGCATCTCCCAGGGAGCCTTCTGAACCAGCCCCTTGATCACTGCCGCGGGAATCTTGTCCGGGCCAGGGCTCTTTTTGGGTGCCAAACTCCTCACCGCAAGTTGTAGTTCTTCCATGGTGAATCTTTTGTCGCAAGGTGTGGATCTCACGATATCAAGCACTGTATGCGGGAACAACCTTGCTACCTCCCTTGCAACACTGGTCTTATTGAGGATAGGCATACGTCTCCCGAACTTTTTGGTCACAATACGATATGCCTGGCTCCAATGCCTGGCGGCCTAGGCCAATGGACGGGCCCGTCATAAGCAGCCAGTCCGCTGATCTGAGCGTGCCTGGAGCCGTCATGACCTCATTTTCCGGGGGGTCGTCTGTGGAAGGCAGACGGAGGCCCGGCAAGAAATGGTGGTCCTCTGACCTGAGCGTGCTGCGCGCAAGAGTGAGGTCCGCGCGGATAAGGTACCAGCGCTGCCCCCCAACGGGGATTATCGTTAACCACGTGCGCGCTGAGCGTCTTCGGATCTACCGGCGTGCCCGTAACACATATGTTCACGCCATCAAGGAAGCCAAACTCAAGTTTTGGAAAGACTCCATGCGCGAATTGCAACGCGATCCCTGGCAGCTCGCAAACACTTGTTACAAGCCAAAGCCATTGCATGTGTTGTCCAGTGTTCGATGCGGGTTAGGTGTTCGTGACCACACGTTAACATCTGTGGCGACCTACCGGGCGTTCCTGGATACTCTGTTTCCAGATGCTCCGGAGGGTGAAGCGGAAATCGGCGTTAGGGCGGGTGAAACACCATTCCCTGGCGTTCGGACCGTGGAACCTGAAGATATAGACCGAGTGGTTTCTCGAATGGCATTAAAGAAGGCACCGGGGATTGACCAACTTGACCCGGATATTTTCCATCATTTACTGCCTGTCATAAGGGAGCTTCTCGGCAGGCTGTTCACGGGATGCCTAAGCTGGGGCTGCTTTCCGGGTTGCTGGAAGGTGGCTTTGGTAAGGGTACTCCTGAAACCTGTAAAGGATCCTGGTGAGGTCGGCAGTTATCGACCCATCAGCCTCTTGCCGGTCTTCGGCAAGTTGCTTGAAAGGCTGGTTGTGGAACGGCTTGAAGAAAGCATCGATATGAGCCGTATTCTAAATCGAGGCCAGTATGGCTTCATGAAAGGGGTTGGCTCCGAGGATTGCATCTTAAATGCTCTTACCGAGGTGGAAAGCGCCGACTGCAAATATGTTTTGGCTATTTTTATTGATATAGAGGCAGCATTTCCTTCCTTGTGTTGGAGTTCTGTCTATGCTTTGGAACGCTTTGTTCCCGAAGCCACACAGGCCGTGGTAAGAGACTATTTGTCTAACCGAACGGCTCTGTTTAAAGATGCGCACCTAGTTGTGGAAAAGTCCGTCACCAAGGGAAGCCCGCAGGGTTCCGTTCTCGGCCCCCTGCTGTGGAACCTGGTGTTTGACGGATTTCTGGGATTGACTTTCCCAGAAGGAGTCACGGCCCAGGCTTTCGCCTATGACTGTCTCCTTTTAGTTCGTGGAGATTCACGACCATAGCTAGAAAGCAGAGCGCAGGCGGCCTTGTCAACCGCCGAAGGCTGGATGGACATGCAAAATTTAAAGATTTCTGTGCCCAAAACGAAGTTTATGCTTCTAAAGGGCCCAGACAAATTATCATGCAGTCGAAACCCCCACATTAAATATAAAGGCTGTGTAATCAGCCGAGCAAGGGTTCATAAGTACCTAGGTATTTTGTTTGATGATAAGTTGCTTTTTAGTAACCATATTAAGCAAGTTGCGGCGGACGCTGTCTCTGTGATGCACAAACTTAGAAGGATTGCTCGGAAAGACTACGGGCTGTCGGGCCGCCAAATGTACTTGGTGTACCGAGGCGTCTTCGAAAGTATGATCGCATACGCGGCGCAGGTTTGGGCGCATAGGTTGGAAAGGAATAGAGCACTACTTCAAAATTTATGGAGTGCCCAGCGCAGAGCCATGATAGTATGCACTGGTGTATTTAAAACAACCTCCTACGAGGCTACTACTGTATTGGGAAAGTTGCTCCCAATCGATTTAGTGGTGAAAATTCGGGCAGTCATGTGGAAGTTGCGAAGAGGTCGGGAGGCCGAGGCATTTGGGATGCGGTTTCGAGCCGGACCAGAACCGGAGCGGAACGGTGATCACAATGCACCGGAACAAAATTTCGTCCAGTTGCCCATCTCCCGTCTGCGGAAAAGGCTACAAAGCCTCGCGATGGAGGCATGGCAGCTTGAATGGCACACCACAACTAAGGGAAGATCCTTGTATAGTTTTATACAGGATCTGGGGGGATGGTATGCCTCGAGTTCTTTTCTAAGGGCGTCGGGTGCCCAGGTGCTCACCAACCATGTTAACCTGAACCAATATCTGTTTCGGTTTCGCGTGGTGGCTGATGAGTTGTGTGTCTGCGGGGAGGTCCAGTCGAATGTACATATGATGTACGACTGTCCTGCTCTTGGGGGGGCCAGAGACCGTGCCACCCTGGAACTTAGAGGTCAGGGGGAAACCTGGCCGCTCACAAGCGGCGAGGCAGTGTGGCGAGAGCCGCACTGTCGGACCGTGTGGGAGTTCCTCGATGAGGTTGCTATGTTCAACCGTCATCGGTAAATTTAAGGGATTCTTAAATGTAACTGCATTTGGACTCCTACAGCTCTGCTGCTGGAAACCGACCTTGGTAATAGGGCTGGCCATCAGCCAAATCAGCTCCAAGGGCTGTTAAATGGTGGACAGGTACTAGCTGGCATACAGCGACCGAGGCGTGGCAGCCAAAATTGCTGTCTTTTATTTTATGACGTATAGTTTAAGTTGTTACAAGGGGTGCGCCTCCCCGATCTAGTTTTATGTTTGACAAGTGAGCGATTGGGACACTTCAGCGGGTGCTGTACGGCACCCTGCTTGATTCGCTTACGCACGTTAGGTAGCTCACTAGGAGCTTTTGAGATTTGGGTCGCTAAACCGTTCTGAGGCACAGTAGCTGTTCTTGGCACGGAACATTTGGTCTATGCTCTAGGGCGACCGAATGGGGTGGTGGTGGGAGAAATGCCAGTTAACCAAATGCCTGGCTCCAGGGATTGCTGTCAAGCTCTTCGCAGAGCCTGATCCAGCAATCCTGTTTACGTCTCTTAATAGCCTTATTGAGCGTTCTTCTTGCCTCGAGGTATCTATTGGCTATTTCCTGGTACCCTTCTCTGTTATTTCTAAGAATACGTTGTTTCCTTCTCCTAAGGGACTGGAGCTCTTGTCTCATTGCTTCGATTTCAGCAGTCCACCAATATACGGAGCGCCTCCTTGTATTGTTAGCTGCCATTCTGTCCATTTTCTGCTTTATTATATTAGATAAAGCCTCAGTTGATTGTTGATGTCTATCAGACAGTCTACTTGCAGTCCTGTTGACGATTTGCTCTATTTATACTGATGAGAATCTCGGTGGGGGGGAGTGCACTTCACGCCTGAAATCTATGTCTTTCAGATCCAAGATAGAGGCGCGGTGATCGCTCGCTATATCTTCTGAGAGAACCATTCACTGGTACTGATTCCTCCTCCACCTACAGTCCAGGATGGTGAGGTCAAGCACCGACCGATGACCTCTCGCTACGTACGTGGGCGTATCGTCATTAATGCAGATGCAGCCGGCTGTTTCCAGGAGATCGGCAAGGATCTGTCCCCTCCTGTTGGTGTGTCGACTGCCAGCCGCCACCATTTTGCTGTTAAAATCACCCAACACTACGATCCTCTTGGTTGAATTGGTAAAGTGTCGATTTACACACCTTGTAAAGTGTCGATGAAGTTAGTAAAGTCCGCGATCGCAATGTTGGGCAAAATGTACACACCCACGTATAGAGTTGTTTCGGTCATAACAGACACCACGCCACTACCTCTAAACTTGAAATTCCATTGTATACTATGACTTACGTCCATAATGGCAACATCCCCGACATATCAACAGTCCATCCAAGTTTGGCAGCTTCATATTTATTGGGAAAATTGCTCCCATACAACTACACAACTGACCATCCGTAAGGACCAGCAATCTGCGCCTGAATCTCATACCCACTAACTGGTCTATCCGGCTCCAGACGACACTGTCGATATCTTCGCATAGCTGCCTCCACAATCCCTTGTGGGTTTGATAGCCAAAATATAAACTCTTCCGACTCCAACAAAAAGCTCTCGCCTGGTCCTTCCTATCTGGATCGATTCCGCGGTTCAACCTCTAAATCACCGCCGCGTTGACCAACAAGCCCTTCTCAATTCAGGCAGTTCAGTTGACCACTACCAGTAAACCCGCTTGACCTCGGTGTTTCTTCAAAAAAAATTGTCTGCCTCCAGCATGACGTCCGGGCTCAGCCTCTTATCCTCTTGATAGAGCTTAACTTCGATTAAAATTCTTAAATCTAGTGGATGATGACACCACTACCCTGTCGTCATCACTCCTTGAAGCCACCGCGTCAACCTCTAACAGAATGATGCAGTGATCGCTGAGTGAAGTCCCTTCAGAGACTTTGCAAAAGCCGATCCGGCCTGAACAGCGTCAAATCAATCTACGAACGACCATTTGTCTTATCAAACGTAGAAAGACGGCCGTCATTTTGATAAACCAACCTATATGGATGGCGGCACCCTTCCATTCTTCCGCACGTCACTCAACTGAGACCTGGCCTCCACCTTACTGGTTTTCTCTATGTGAATGTGGGTCGTTTTGGCAGCGTCCACAATCCTTTCGACAAGAACACCCAATTTAGAACTTCCATCCGACTGTTTGATTTCTTGACACAAAAACAGCTGCTCATTTTCAACAGAGTTGGACCGCTCCAAAGAAACTGTCAGTAGCAAGGTACTTTGGTTTCCACCAAAAACATCCCAAATGGCTACTAGTGGCAAACTTTGAACCCTCGGCTTTGACGTAAAAGTCTTCCATGATTTCAAGTTATGGAATTACCTCTCAAATCAACTGGAAACCTCCTTAATAACAAATAAAAACAGAATTGTTCAAGCAGACTCTAAACGCGCAAATAGGAAAACGTTTCAGGACAGTCATCATTTTATACTACTAGTACACAAGTTTCCATGACCCTGCAGAGCACCTTACAAAACACAAAACAGCTCTGATCACCGACAGAAAATTGGGAAGTGGGAAAAATTCGTTACAAAATCTAGTTGGGATAAAAAATTTTTGCAATAAAGCAAAACATAAAGCCATATATGAAGCCAAATATGACATCCAATGCGGGGAAGAGTTACCGCCTAAACTAACCTCAAGTATTTTTATGTTAGTTACAGTCCAAGAAGACTAAAACCGATATCTAGGTAAAACAATTATGAATACCAATATAACAATAATTATAATACTAAGTTTATGAATACTATATAAGGTATTATATGGGTCTAATATATTCTACTATGGCTATTATACTATAATACTATAGTATGGGTCCGTTCCATTTAAAAAATATGTACATGCACGTCTTGTGATAGAGAAAAATTAACTTATGCTAATTTAAACCCTGATAGAAAACTTTGAACCTATTAAGTTCCCGCAGTAATGATTGTATTAAAAAAACACTGCATGACTCAAAAACATATATTCATTCACACAAAGTAAATAAACAAATAACCATACTAAAACAGCAATAAATCAAGAGTACATCAGACACGCAAAACCTTATCATGTCTCCTAATATACAATTTCTTTTACTGGAAGAGATTTTGGCTGATGGCATTATTAATAAGTATATTTATATATATATATATATATATATATATATATATATATATATATATATATATATATTAAGAAAAAAAAAATATATATATATATATTAAGAAAAAAAATATATATATATATTATTAACAAATAGTGAAACATAAATATATGATTTTTTTTTATAGGTATTTTGTGTCACAATTCTTGTTGTATACTAATTAATAACCAAACAGAATGCAATATGTGCGCCTCTTAACGAAATACACAGAAGTATCCGATACATTTTAACCCGCCGGGCTAGTCTTCGCAAATCAATTGTTTATCAACTAATTTTCGAAGTCGAAGGTTCTCAGGTTCAAATCTCAGTAAAAGTAGTTGCTTTTATATATGGATTTAAATACAAGGTACCACCAGTGCACTTTGGTGGTTGGGGTTCAATTAACCACACGTCTCGGGAATTGTCGGATATTGTTAAAAAAAATTGAATTATATAAATTTTTTGTGTATAAATTATTACAATTTAATTATTTTTGTTTTACTAAATTGCATATTGATTACTATTATTATTATTTTATAGAGACTAACTATAAACTTAAAAAAAATAAAAATTTTATCGCCTTTATGGAGCTATATTAAAGAGTTTTATTACACATTATTTACTTTATTTTCAATGTAATTTTTTTTAATTTTTTTTTTATTAAATGCTATTTACTAAAAATAAAAATCATGTCTTTTGCAGATAGTATAATAGTAATATACTATGTATTTACCTATATTAGCTTTCAACATACTTGGTGAATATAGTTTTTAATATAATATTATAATTTTTATTTGATTGTTAGGACAACAGACTTCCTAGACAAATTTTAATTAAACTGCTTTTTCAGTCAAGCTAATAAACTTTTAAGATATTTATAGGCACCTTTGACTATGAGCAAAGGTTTTTTGATATAAATGATACAAATTGTTATGAGAACGGACTAGTTTGGAGGAGTGTGACTTAAGATAGTTGGGTAATAATGGGCTTAAAATTTTCTTCCTATACCGGTTTTAAGTGGCCTGAGACAGAAAATCTTTCGAGGCCTTACCACAGAAAAAAGGGTTCCGAACATCATTTTATAAAAAAACGAGTTTGAATTTCTTACACGTGAAGGAAGGAAACAAACTGTTTCAAAATACCATATGTTAACTTTTAATTTATACGTAAATGAGACTGATAGAGGGCAACTGTATAAAACTGTGGTATTATATTCTGTTTTGTGAATTTCGGAGGTTAAATTGTGTAGGGAAGTAGGAGAGGAATCTTTATTACACTATTAATATTTTTATCGTACAAGAACAATTTGTGACTTTTTTCAATTTTGCTACAAGACAAGCTAGTGATGCTAAATGGATGAGGAAAAGCTATTTTGAAATTTCATTGAGTAGGCCAAGAAGCTTGACGATAAAATGACAAGGGGTCTGCAAACTATTTAAAACAATAGAATTTTTTTTTTAATTTTTCTGATACAGCAGAGCTTCAGTAGGAATAATTTAAATATTGCAATGTTATATTTTTTTGAGGGAAGGCTGGAAACCTAGGGAAACGTAAGGAGAAAAAGAGCAGAATATCTTAGAATGTATCAAATATCATGCTTGTCCCTGAATATAAAATGTGTTTGAAAAATAACTGTTAAATAATCTGCTCGGGTATCTCGAAACAAAACAATCCTTTGCGAAATTTCTGAGTATTTCTTTTTTTAATTGAGGTGAAATAGGAAAAAGTGTATGATGCAACGGCACCTACATTAGAATCTTTGACACTAATAATTTTTTTCTTCATATACATTTGCAACTAGTTTATATTACAAACATTTATACTTTTCCCTATGTTAATCATAGAAGGTTATTCCAGAGTGTTACTGGATATTTCACATCCTTATTATATCTGTTGATCTACTTCTGAATCCTTAAATTCAAAAGCACCCAATAATTGTGTAAAAATGTTCTAGATAATTAGTAAATGGTTTTCTTCTAATCATACTTTTTTATTTTTTTCATTTATAAGGAGGAATATCAATCTTACCCTTAGGTACCAATAATAATACAAACAAGCACAAGAAGGGCTTGATTTTATAAAATCTTTTCCGCAATAAAACTTTAATTTCATATTTCAGTAGTAAATTATTTATAATCTAATAGGTAAATAATTGAGTAAGTTAACAGAAAAGAGTAACTGCTTTAGATGTTTAGTGGTAATTATGGAGTTTAGAATGCGAATGATCCTTGGACTCTTGAAACTTCTGGACAGCATTTTTATCTCCAGTTTTGCTTGAAGGTATAACAAACCTTGAATAACTCAGTTTAGTCATCGCAATATTCAGATTGTATTAGCTAACAGGTATGGAAGGCTGAGAAACTAAAGGAGTCAAGGAAATCTCTAAATTTAAAATTTAGGTTTAAATTTTGAAGATTTATAAATTTTCAAAAGACGGCTCCTATAATACAACATTTCAATTATTAGTGTTAATATAAATGATACAATAATAATTTTAGTGCTATAATGGGTAAGAAAAGGTTTGGAGGCTAGAGGTCAGCCTCTTTCAAAAATGTTTTTTTATTTTCTTTGAAACTAGAGTAGACATTGAAAACCGCGATTTTTCTACAGCAACATTTTAATTTACATGTAACTAATTAATGCATGATAAATTTTTTCCAAAGGATGTTATTAGGAAAGAATAATATAATTCCGATACAGCTTTATTAGTCATATGAACGTAAGATTTTAACCAGTAAAAAAGTAATGTAGATCACATTTAATAATTATGATAATATTCCACACAAACAAAAAAACATTCTTGTATACAACCAAAGTTGACAGTATATAAAATGAAATTAAAGCGTAAAAACTAATTACTGAAATCAATCTTTAAGTAACATTTAAAACTACTAATAAAGATTTAACATTAATCCCCTAATGTTAAATCTTTACCAGTTACATAGGAGTTGCTCGCCTGGTGTTCTGATCAAATAAGGTATAGACTGGTTGGCATTTTACATGTGTGTGTCCCGGGTAATAGCACTAATAGCATGATTTATAAAATCATATGAAGATATATGAAAATCATATATCTTGTGCCTTACCTGATGTTATGAATGGGTTTATTATTTTTTAGCATGTATAAGAGTATAAATTATTAATATTTTCAAATGAATGCTTTCTACAACTTCTGCTCCATCAATTGAAAACCAAGGTGACTTCTTTGATTTTCTGAATACAGTTAACAACACTCGTTTACAGCATTTGTTTACAACACTTTTTACTTATAGTAATAATCAGTTTTATTAATCGTAACTTCAATGTAAAATTTCAGCAAGCGACCTAAATTCAGAGTTAGAATGGTGAGTAGAAAGGACGGACCATTTCCATTCCTTTTGCCAATTTTTTGAAATCCAGAAAAATGTTCAGACGAGAGATATTAAAAAACCCAACAAGGTATTTCTGTGAGAATAGAAAATAGAGGAACCGATGAAAAAAATCAGGTTCCAACCCACTGTAACTCGGACCCACCATCTCTGATGAATGATGTTGTTTGACAGCTTTCTTCAACTAATATATAAGTAGGGGAAAAGCACAATAGATTAAAACTAATTAATTCTAATAGATAAATTGGTCTTTTTTACCGTTAAAAATACTACAAGTTGTGAGTATGTTGGGAACATTATTGATTTCTGAAAAACAAAACCAAAGAAATTTTAGTGTGCTTTGAATTATACTCAGTAAAAAAAAAAAAATTTGGTATAAAATTATTTACATATAAATTGTAAAATTTACAAATATAGATACATCTTATTACATTTTTTGGGGAAAATTGGTAAAAAAAAAAGAAATAAGAAATATTAATGTAAATGATACTTGTTTTTTTAAAAAATGTTTTGTTTATATATCCGCATCATACTAATTCCATGAGATTACTCCTTCCCACAATGAATTAGCCATTCTGGCCTTGAATCAATAAACTTCCCTTCTCAGATTTGCTTTTAAAAAGGAATATAAAATACATTCCCATTTCTTGCTTTTATGACCTAACCAGTATAGCACATTACATGTTCTTACTTATCCCATTGGTAATATTCTTGCGTACAAGTTACGTTGTTTACTTCAGAACTTGATTTTATAGTGAACATCCTTTCTCTCAGAAGACGCATAATTGATCGTTTCCGATTACAACAGACATATTTATAATATCTCCATAAGAAAAACTGGTACAAACAATGTACATCGGCCTTCTAGATCTTGGTATAACAAATTTTGGAATGGAGAACGAAAGATGGACGTGAATATCAAAATAACTTTTGTATCTTAAGCTAGTTTGAGATTGCTGCTAAGTGGTTGCTGCGTTTAATAGGTCACATAAATAATCCCTTATATCCCAGATACCATTGGCAAAATACATTCAGTTCTACATTTCACTGGTTTCTTACAAAATAAAAGTAGTATTAGTCAAATTTGACAAAAAGACATGGTTAAAACAATGTCGAATATTATGTAATCTATCAATGCGTTCTAAATCTATTGTTTATAAGAGTAAACAATTTAGACTATTTCATATAAATGAATGTTATCAATGAACTGAAATAAGTTACTACTGTTATTCAACAACTAAACTGGTTTTTCAAAAAAAATCACTAAAATAAAAAACCTAAAAATATACAGTAATTTTACTGTAGAATTAGTATTAGAAATACTAATTATAATGAACATAAAATTTTGTAAATACAGTAGAATCATAAAATGTCAGATTCACATTATGGCCAAATTTTTTCCTGATAGACTGATTTGTTTGAACACATATAAAATTATTAAAAAAAAATGTAAGTAATAAATAATCTGAATATAATTTTTTAAAAATGAAGGAAGAAAATAATTTGTTAATGAAAGAATAAAAATAAAAACAAAGAAAAATACTTAACAAATTAAACATTTACTGAGTACATTAAAAAATAAAATAAAACCACGACTTTAGAAAAACTTTCTAGAATAATTATTAACATAAAAGCAGAAAATATTTGAAAGATAAAGAAATAAAATAAATCTTCCAAAGAATAATACACTCTTTTATAATAATATACATTTTTAGTCGTTTTTACTTTTTTTTAATCTTTGGAAAGACTTTCTTGATACAAGAAAAGAGTCTTACATGGAACAAGTTTTTGTTGAGCACTGTAAGCAAATTGGGTTGACATGATATATATTTAGTTATTTTTCCGTTTTATTCGTGCAGGGCAAAGTTTACATGATTTTTTTTAGCGTCTAATTTATCACTTGGAACAGTTTGACCATCTGCTTAAGCATTTTCAGGTGCGGTGTCAACAATATCCAAAACCTCGCGAATAATTTTTTTAACTGTATCTTGAACATTCAGATTATTTAGCTGGTTAACAAGTTGCTGTTCCATAATTTTTTGCGTCAAATTTTGTATGAACGTAAACCTAGAAATTACAGGATTACGTGCGTAACAATAAGTACAGAATGCGGCTATTCTCTAAACTTACATCTATAATTCTGTAAAAAATCGTCATCGGCCATCATGGAATTCTAGGGTTTGAAGAATATTTTGAGCACTTCATATCAAGGACATTTACTCCTCCTTTTTTTTGTTATCAATTTTTTTTTCCGGTTTGCCGTCTTGAAATGTTTTTGATTGGTGCATATTTTATATCAATATTACGCTCCGATTAGTTCTCGGAACAAAAGACCTAAGGGTTAATTTTCCGTTGAAACCCAAAACAGCACCAACTGGCCAAGATTGTTTCGGTAAAAATGATTCAGGTATTTGTTTTTTGTTTTAACGAAGCGTCCCGACGTATTTTAGACCTCTATCTAATAGCTCCTTGCATATTTATACAGAACTAAAGTAGTTGTCTGCAGTTATATATTTCTCTTGGTACCACGAATTCATTTAGACAGCTTTAGAACAGCTACATTTGGCTTACTAAAACGGGATTACTCAACAGCAGTAAGGAAAATCTCATCACAATCTTTGCCCGTGTAAATGTAACCGTCATAATGATAAAAGTTGCGGGCATCCGTAAGTGACATTTCATACTTTGCTGGCTTTTTCGGCATGTATACCCGAAAAGGACATCTTCAAAGGAATTGGAATATTTTCTCAGTGGTTGTGAATTCTTCTATGGAAATAGGCTTTTTGCAATTATCAACGAATCTTTCTAAAATTGAAGAAATTGCAGCCGTCTTTTGAATTCTTTCCGTTCATTTCTGTCATCCGGGTTATCGAAACGAAGGCAAGAAATCAAAATTTCTCGTACCTTTCTGCTGAAAATTGCTCGAAAAATTAGCCTTCCTGACACACTAATACTAAATAAAGATCTTATATTTTCTGATGAAGATTTGTAGATAGAATATAATAAAAAAATTGCTATTAATGCCGATAACTCATCAAAATTGGTAGGCCGGCCGGAATTCATTTTGATACTAGCTGGAGTTTTTTTTATTTCTTGCACTGTATAATTTTTTATTCGTCCATTCAACTCTCTGTAAAATAAGTCCAAAATAAGCAGCTTTCACTCTTGTTTAGAAGTAGCCTTTTCACCAATACCAGCTTGGAAGACCTCGAATGATATTTTGACGAGGTACTCTCACGCGGTGATTGGGCTGTTTTGAATCTACTTCCTAAATTTACTTCTGTGATTTCTAGCGCAACATTTTCATTTTGAATAGGTAAGGCATCATTATTTGTCATCGTGGCCTATTATTTGGTTCTTCATCATCACTGTTCGAATCAACCGATGAAGAATAATCTGACGTTAGTATATACAGCGAGGACATTCACCGGAATTGTCAATAGTTTCATTTGAACAATCACTATGAGTTGAGTTTTCGTTTTCTTCTTTAAAAAATTCTTTGCACGTCTTGAAAACCGTTGTCGTTTACGCAGAAAATGTTCCCTGCCATCTTAGAATTTTGTAATCGCAATCTGCAGACACAGTATCGGAGACTGGTAATAAATTAAACGTTGCACGCAGACAGAGGTATAACAGACCGCAGTGATTTGTAATACGAACCGGATTTTAAGGAAATGCATAAACTACAACAATGTAAACTCACATACATTTCTCATTCAACCACTGGTAGACAGCTGCTAAATGTCAGAACCCCAAACTTGTTAAACAACTTCCCACATCAACCTTTTAAATTCGCCAGTTGTATGTCATACTACGTCCATGCCTGAAGGGTTTAATTAAACGCAGTAAAAGGTAAAAAATAATTTTTGGATGCTAAATAATTTTAGACTAAATTTGGCAACAAGCTTTGATGGTCGTATGAAAGATTATGTGAAAGTCATAGCTTCATATTAAAAATTTGATGTTTTTGCCAATTTTTCTCATGTGCGTGATGAATAGCCTTAAGAGTGAGATGCTCATGTCAAAGTATAAATCTTGCACTTCACTCTTTAGGCCATTCATCACGCATATGAAAAGATTGCCAAAAACATCAAATTTTTAATTTGAAGCTATGACTTCACATAATATTATATATTCTTATCACCATCAAAGCTTGTTGTCAAATCCATTCTGAGATACCAACCTAAATTTTTTTTTTTACCTTTTAGTTTGCTTTTAACTCACTTGTGTATACAAATTACCAACATTTATACATGTCATAGAATATAAAACGTTTAAAAACGAAACCCGAAAAATACGACCACACGCTAGCGAGCAGTGCGTTCTGGAGAAGAAAATATACAAGATATGAACACTGAACACTCATTTACTCATGGTCGAGCGTATTCGTAAACATTTTAATTGTGCATTTTGGCAATTTATGTTAACTAATTTTCTAATTAGATTAAAATAATCTATTTCTTCGTTTAATAAATAAGTTTGTGGATTTAAATACAAACTATCTGTGTTAAATATGCAATAAATTCTCAATTTATTGCGTAAATCAATAATCGATTTAGAAATTTTATTTTATTTTGTATCAGTTAGATTAATTTACAGTATATTTGGATGTAATTTTCTCTATCATATGACTTATTTACGACCTGAAAGTTATATTTTAGGTAATTTCATCTGAACGTTATAAAGTTATCCTGACAAACAAGTAAATTAACTAAAATGTTTTAAATACAAATTGAAATAATATATTTTATATTTAACATTTCTATTTAAGAGAATAACAATATTATAAATATTTATGTAACGTATATTTTCATAAAAAGAATTTAAATAATCGTCAAAAAAAATTAATTTAAAATGAAAATAATAGTATCAATATTTGATTATAAAATAAAATTAAAACATAGTTGTCTATTCAATACCGACTGAATACAAATACAGTAATTTGTAAAATAAATCTATTTGTTATATATCTATATTTTAAAAAAGAGATAAAATTTGAGGAAAATTTAAAATTCCACCAAATAAAGCTGATTCATTGTAATAAAGAACGAATTGCGCCGTAACAAACTATTTACACTAATATTCTGATCCCCACTGTAAAGATAGAAAACCCGTGTATATGCTTGGTCAGCAAGTTGCATGTATGCATAAACCACACACCTGCAAGTGTTCAGCATTCAATTTGTTAAATATTAATTGAGGCTAAAAATGTATAATTTTCAGATGAATTGTAAAGAAAGATCTAAATACCTTTTGCAAAGAAATAGTTGAAACTGACTGTAATGGAAATAATAACGATTATTGCCCTGAGGTAGATATTCCCCACGTCCGGAACACAACATCTACGTTCCACGTCCAGGGCGGCAACAGCTGTACTCAAGTACATTACATATAGCTGGCTAACGGGGTTCCGAGTGTTGTTTCTCGGATATGCTTTTTTCGGTCGATTTACATCTATAGGCCGAATTACAGGACTGGACTTTACGGCCACCTGCAGACACGACATAATTAACGATTACGGAAATGGATTAATACCGCCTTTAGAGCTGGCAATGTGGCGGCAACGGTCAAAGTTATTTGCAGGTGTAACGGAGACCTTTCGTCGTCCACATGCCCCCCACGATGGCAAGCATATAGTTAAGGTGCCCATGTTCGGAGCATGGGAGCCCTGAAAGCTTCGGTGTGTAGGGGCCTGGAGTCAGTGCAGAGACTGCGCATCCGCTCTCTGCCAGGACATATGCCGGTTCCACCGGAGTACCGGAACGGACCTCCAGGGTTGGTAGCCCTGGAGTGGGGGTGTACCCCGGCGGCTAGCCTTACTACAGAAGGGATTATTTGTTCATGGAAACTGAACAATTAAACGTGGCAGAGGGTTCACGCAAACACCCTCGTTTAGAACCGGCTGTTTCGCCTGAGGCGAAACGCCGAAAGAGTACGGAGATTAAGAGGATTGAGATTGAGGCTAGGAAAAGCTTGCAGAAAGCTTTTTTCAAGAGCTGCACCCCAAAACCTAAGTATTTGGTTATTACGAAGGAAGAAGGTAATTTCTCGAGGGTGAGTCCTTTCCTCATCGCTCGAGAAATAAACAAATGTGCTGGAGGCCCTGTTAAAGAAATAAGAAAAACTTTCACGGGACTTCATGTAGAAACTGTTAATGATATACAGTCTCAGAAGATTCTAGGAATGAAGAAAATTGGAGAATTAGCTGTACGTGTTGATCCCCACGGCACGCTCAACACCTCAAGGGGTGTTGTGGTCTGTCGGGATCTTCTTAACTGTACGGAGCAGGAAATTGTAGAAGAATTAGCGCCGCAAGGAGTATTGGAATGTCGGAGGTTGCACATGAGAAGGAATGGCGAAGTCCTTCCTTCTGCATCCCATGTTCTTACATTTAACCGGCCTACTTTACCGGAGAAAATGAGCGGGCATACATCGGTTGGATGTGCGGGCATTTGTCCCGCAACCAATGCGATGTTATAAATGCCAACGCTTTGGACACACCGCTGTTAGGTGTGAGAGGCCGCAAATATGCGTGTGCGGTGATGCAGTTCATGAAGGAGAGCCGTGTAAGGAGCCTCCTACCTGTATAAACTGCAGAGGACAGCATTCGTGTAGATCCAGGAACTGTCCTGTTTACAAAGACGAAGTAGCTGTGCACGAAGTAAAAACCCTGCAAAAAGTCAGCTACTTTGAAGCAAAAAAGATCGTAAACGCCCGCAGACCTAGGTCTGCGGATTGCTCTAGAGCAACAACAACATATGCTCAGGCTGCGGCTACTGTTCCAGCTCCTGCTCCAGTTGCTGTTGATGAGAGTGTAATCACCAACAAACTCGCACCTACCTTGGCTGGCTTAATTGAGAGGATAATCGAAAACAAAATGAAGCCTCTCAGCACTAAAGAACCTGTTAAGCCAAGAATAATTGTACAGCCTCCTGAAGACACATCTGCAAAACAAAAAGTCGCTCCAACACAGAAGAAAACCTGATTAATGAACCAAACCTGATATCCAAGTCCGTCTTAGCGAGATTTTAGTTGAAGGTAAGAAAGTGACAGCTACAGAGTCTGTTATGATGGCTCCCAAGCCTCCTGTAACTGAAGTGGCCTCTAAGCCTCAGAGGCCACAAAAAATTTCACAGGGGGGACGAGTGTCCCCCCTTCCATTGGCGTTGACCGGTGCGCCTCCCCGTGTCGGGGAGAGGCCAGGTTGCCGCCTCTCAATCGGCGCCTGAAACCGGCGCCGATCCATGCCCGTCGTCGTCGGCGGCTTCGGTGGTCTCCGATTCGGAGACCGGAAGCTACACCGGCGACGATGTTCTCCACGAACATGATGCCGTTCGCAATATGGAGAAGAAGAGAAAAAAAGGATGGCCGAAAGGAAAACCAAGGTCATAATTTAATTAAAAATTAGCGAGTCGTTTGTACAATGGAACATCAATGGATGTTTTTCAAACATCCATGAGCTCCAACGCTTGGTGCATGATGTAGACCCGATTTGTATATGTCTGCAAGAAACGCATTTCCGCCGAAATGAAAATTTTAAATTAAAAGGTTACGATATATTTCGGCGAGATCAACCACCAAATGTAAGAGTTAGAGGTGGAGTAGCTATATTAACATCGACTAGAGCTACCACCGAAGCGGTTGTTCTAAACACCAACCTACAAGCGGTCGCCGTTAGAATGAAGCGACCGCTTAAGATCACTGTGTGCAGCATATACTTACCGAATTACGATTGAATTAAGGATGACATAGAAAGACTAATTTCCGAGCTTCCCCCACCTGTTTTACTGGTGGGTGACTTTAACGCTCATAGTTCTCTCTGGGGATCGGATCGAGTAGATCCCCGTGGAAGAGAACTGGAAGAGTTCCTGATGAATTCAGAACTTATTATTTTAAACGACGGATCAGGAACCTTTTTCAATGCCAGAGATGGCTCGACGTCCTGTATAGATCTTGCACTTATAAGCGGATCGATAGCACCGAGGTACAGCTTCCATGTCATAGACGATCTGCATGGAAGCGGTCATTTCCCGGTGCAAATTGTAACTGATGTTACAAGAAAAACATATCCCATCTCTAAAAGATGGTTATTTGATAAGGCAGACTGTACGAGCTTCACAGCTAGAACGATACTCCCAGAAACAACTGGAGTTATCGGAGACGATGTCGACGCCATAACAAATGCAATAATTCAGTCGGCATCGAGATATATTCCCAAAACATCTGGGAAACTTACAAAGAAACCCGTTCCATGGTGGAACGATGAAATAAGTGAAGCTATAAAAAGAAAGAAAAGGGCGTATAACGCCTTTAAGAAGCGTCCTAGTATAGAAAATCTTGTTGCCTTTAAGAAATACAGGGCGTATGCAAAACGTCTTATGATAGATTCGAAAAAACGATCCTGGCAACAATACGTGTCATCCATCGACAAAACTACTACTGCATCAGATGTTTGGAGGAAAGTGAAGGCGATTTGTGGGCGTATTGATTTTTCTCCCATAACTAGCCTTCAAGATGAAGATGAAATAAACGATACTCCATATGAAATTGCAGAGCTGTTATCCAATCACTTCGAAAAGGCCAGCAAAACGGCCAACTATGAGGAAGGTTTTCGAACCAAAAAAGAACTCGAAGGTCTACTAAATTTTAGACCTGAGTATAATTACTCATATAATGTACCATTTAAAATGGAAGAATTCGCGAAAGCATTGGAAAAATCAGGTAACACAGCTGCTGGTCCGGATGAAATCCACTATAATATGATCAGGCAGCTGAATACCACTGCAAAGCGTAGATTATTTGAACTTTATAATAAAATATGGCGGGATGGAATGTACCCGCAGCAGTGGAAAAAGCTCATGTTGTTCCAGTACCAAATAAAAATAAAAATTTAACAGACCCCAATAGCTACCGTCCTATTTCTCTGACGTGTGCTATGGGGAAAATATTGGAAAAAATGATTAATAATCGACTCGTCTGGGTTTTGGAAAAAGAAAACCTGATATCACCGTATCAAGCAGGTTTTCGGCAATACCATTCTACCACTGATCAAATGATCAACTTAGAAGACATTATATATAACAGCTTTATTAAAAGGAAACATTGTGTCGGAGTCTTCTTTGATCTTCAGAAGGCTTTTGATATGACCTGGCGTCATGGTATAATGCTCCAGATACATGAATGGGGCATTCGTGGCAATCTGCCTATACTGCTCAGCAACTACATGAATGACTGTACCTTCCAAGTACGCGTCAACAATGAATATTCATGTGAAAGAATCTTGGAAAATGGCATACCGCAAGGTTCGCCGTTGAGCGGTACCTTGTTTACCATTGCCATTAATAAATTGATATTAGCCATTGCAGTAGAAATCAGCAAAAGCGTCTATGTTGATGATCTGGCAATCGTATATGCCAGCAACAAGACTGCTATGGTGAGGTAAAAATTGCAACGAGCGATCAATGCTCTAAATGAAGTTGCAAGGAATAATGGATTCCAATTCTCACCAGAAAAAACGTGCTGTGTACACTTTTGTAGGAAGAGAATTCCTCATCAAAGTCCTGCGTTGACAATTGATGATAATCCAATACAATATAAAGACAGCGTTAGGTATTTAGGACTAGTATTGGATAAATCCCTTACATGGGGATTACATATACAGGACTTGAGTGATAGATGCAAAAGAGCCCTAAACATTATAAAATGTTTATCGAACTTAAATTGGGGCTCAGAAAAAGATACATTATTGAGATTGTATAAAGCATTGGTTCAATCTAAACTAGACTACGGATGTATCGTATATTCATCCGCTAGAAAGTCGCACTTAAGAAAGTTAGACGTAGTTCATAATAGCGGAATAAGATACGCAACAGGTGCTTTCCGCACAAGTCCGGCGGCTAGTCTGATGTCTGAAGCCGGAATAATGCCACTACATTATAGAAGAGAGATCCTCTTGTTAAGATATGCAGCAAATATATGGGCTTTCCCTGCTCATATAAATAATAAATTGTTTACGAATCATCCCATGGCTGCATTATACGAACGTCGTGCTACCTATTCCAGACCAGCCGGAATTAGGTACCACGAATTAAGAAATAAATATGACATTGCCATTCCAGATACATTGGCAATTTCTACTAGAGAAATACCGCCATGGCTCTTGCCAGCGGTTAATACAAGTTTGGATCTCTCTCAATGAGAAATAAAAAAGAAACCAGCAGTGATCATCCAGCAGGAATTTTTGACAACTGTCAGTAGTTACGAAGAACATATTAGAATTTATACTGACGGTTCTAAAACCGAACATGGTGTTGGATGCTCGATATATGTAAATGAAGATGCCCACTTTTGGAGACTGCCAGATGTGGCCAGTGTCTACACGGCAGAACTCACTGCAATTCAGCAAGCTCTTCGCTACACTGAACACTATTGCGAAGAGAGAGTGCTAATATGTTCCGATTCATTAAGTGCACTCGTCGCAATTCGGAACAAGAACATTAAGGATATCCTAATTGCAAACATCCTGTCCATTTTATACGTACTAAAACAACGAGGACAGCGATGCGTATTTGTATGGACTCCGGGGCATGCTGGTATTACAGGTAATGAAATCGTAGACGAAGCTGCCAGAAAGGCAACAGTCTGCGATGTTTTGGATGCATTTCCTGTAAGAGTGGCAGATGTTAAAAACCGTCTAACAAACATAGTAAAAAACAAGTGGAATGCTGAATGGAGGAGATTAAATACAAAATTAAACACAGTAAAATCTTCTCCTTATAAATGGAAAAGCGACTATAAGTTGACTCGCCGTGAACAAGTAGCGGTGACCAGACTTAGAATCGGTCATACGCGATTAACAAATTTATATTTGTTAACCGGCGAAGTGAGACCAATGTGCGGTGTTTGTAATAAAACACTGCAATCAAGCATCTTATAGAAGAGTGTACCATATATGAGGACCTCAGAAAGAGGTTCCGTTTTAGAAATAATATTACTGCTGATCTGGATAATGGAAATGAAGAAAATATAGTTACATTTTTACACGCCAGTGGACTTCTTAAAAGTCTATAAAAATGAAAGTTTAAAGCTGTGACAAAAGAAACTCTAAGCGGTAGTTTACATATATATAAAGAAAAAATGGTATTGATAAGTTTAATTTTAATTTTAAATGTATGCATATATACATAAGGGAGTCTTGAAACGTGGCACGTATAGTGACGGGAGGTAGCCCTCTTGCCTAGGCCATTTTGGCTCACCTGCATTCAAGAGCAGTGAGTCGGGGTGTGTCCGATGATGGCATGGGGGACCCTCAAGGGTGGATTGAGAGCGCGAGGCTGCGGGTGTACGCTGTGCATGCCTATAGCCTGTTTATAAGAAGGATTCAACTGCCACGGCACCCTGGCGCGACTGATATACTGCTCAACGGCGGTTCTGGTCGCCCCGAGGGTGCTTAAACAAACTATAAATGAGACTCGTAGAAGAAAGAAAGAAAGATATGGTAGGATAACTTTTAATTTTAATTTTAATTTAATGGTCTTTTGGGAACCTATCTCAAATTTTAATATTGGGGCCCTTTACACCCCATAAGTGTTTGTGATTGTCCTTGTCTTTATGTCTTAAATGTTTTGTGTAGTTTGAGCTTTTAAATAAAATGTAAGGGCCCTTTACACCCTTACATATGACGATCCAGGTGGTGATAGTAGTTTCTTTTGAAGATTGTGACGAGGGCTAATGACCTTAGCAGTCGATGCCCATAAAAATTCAGAAAAAAAAAAACGATTATTGTGTTAACACCCGTTATATGTCCAACCTGCACTGTTAGTAAATTCCTGAAATTCATCTAATGTATTTTGTTAAAAAAAGTTAGGTTTTTTAACGAAATCATTCCTTTTTTTGTATTAAATTTACTTGTACTTGATTTGGTGCGATGGCTTATTCAGATGGACTATTTTTATAACGAATGGGTAAAACATGAGTGTATAACGAACCTACCCGGTTCATTATTTTCTGAAAATATTATTATTATTATGTGACCACCTCAGAAAGAGGTTCCGTTTTAGAAATAATATTACTGCTGATCTGGATAATGGAAATGAAGAAAATATAGTTGCATTTTTACACGCCAGTGGACTTCTTAAAAGTCTATAAAAATGAAAGTTTAAAGCTGTGACAAAAGAAACTCTAAGCGGTAGTCATATGTAATGCCCACCGAGCTGGTCTAGTGGTTAACTTGACATCTAAAATCAGCTGATTTCTAAGTCGAGAGTTCTAAGGTTCAAATCCTAGTAAAGGTTTAACTTTTATTCGGTTTTGAATACTAGATCAAGCATACCGGTGTTCCTTGGTGGTTGGGTTCCAATTAACCACACATTTCAGCAATGGTCGACCTGAGATTGTACAAGAGTACACTTCATTTACATTCAAAAAAATGTACATATTATTCTCATTCAAACTCTGAAGTAATACCTTACGGTGGTTCCAGAGCTAAACAGAAAAAGAGAGAGGGTTACATTCTTGACCACCTAAAGTAAATTACACCTATTGATGAAATATAACTATTTAGTAACTTAACAGCAAATTATCTCGCAAGATATTAATAAAAAAGATAAAATACGAGTAACAGACTGATTATAAAAGCAGTGAATTAATTATCAGCCCAGAATATTACTTTCTCTTAATTGAAGAATAAACCAAATTAAAAAAAAATTAATAATGAAATATTTAAAAAAATAAAATTAAAAAATAAGAATAAATATTTCTTTGCACATACTTTAGTAAACGTCTCATCATCCTTGTTTGGTAGTTGGTGTACTGATGAAACCGTATAACGTTTACCAAAAGTGTATGTTTTGTATTCATACCGATTTGGGAGAAGAAGTAAATTAAATTTTTCTGTTTAATATATTTACGTAATTTAATCCTGTGTGTGCAACAAACGTCAAGGAAAATATGATTAAAATGATAAAATGCAGGTTGAATGCTATTTTTCTACGTATTCAAAGGTGTTTTGCTATTCATTTCATTCTAAACTTGTGAAAAGTGTGTGAAATTTCAATTTTTTTTTCATAAAATATTTACGAATATATTAGAGATTACGACGCGTATGGCAGAGAACTCGTTACCCTGCTGATAAGGGAATATTTAACAGAGCGCCTCAAGAGGTTAATGCGAGCATTTAAGGACACTTCGTTTCAATCCTAGATTGCTTTATTCTGATGGTCAGGATGCTGAGTACACTTTATGGAAAGATGCAAAGTCGTTCAAGAGACCCCTTACTTTACTTTGATTTTCAGCGCTATTATCCTAATTTCACAGTTTATTGTGGTCGCAAAACCGGGTAAAGGCCCGACAAACGTACCATTTTATAGGTCTATCAGCCTGCTTTCTGTTCTCTCTAAGGTGTTTGAAAAGCTCTTTCTGAAGCCTGTTTGGACTTACGAGCTTGAATTGTGGGGTGCAGCATGCAATTAATGAAATATTGACGTACTTGAACGCTATCAGCCAAAAAACACTGTGGAAAATGCTCAACATGTTACTAGTAATAGCTTCATGTATAAATGTTCTGAAGTTGCGAACCGTTCGGCAGGAAAACTCTCTTGTCAGCCTACGGTATCAAAATTGTTTGGATCGGCGCCGTAATTATTCGGCGGTCAATTTATTAGATAACACCATCAGTAATTTTTCAAGATTGCAGAGGAACAGTATTGTTGGTTTGCCTTATCGTTTCAATTAGGTGACTTTATGGTTTGGGTGTAGGGTTCTAATTCATTAAGTCACAAGCCGCTGGGTCTATGACTACTTAATGCTAGTTCAAATGCATCTTATTTACTTATTGTTCAATTATCTTGCTGAAAATTATCTTGCAGATTGTAAAGTTGCTGTATCGTTATAATAAAAAAATAAATAAAATATTTATTTAGAATTGACTTATAATTCATCTGCAACATATACCTGTTTGTTAACGACAAAAAGGTTTTCCTGTATCTTCTCCGTCTCAAATTAAATAGATTTTAAATTTAACTCAAAAATTTTCCTCGTTAATAAAACAAGCTTTCTTTGAAAAATATTCTTTGCATTGTTTTTGAAAGTTATTACACTAATCACAATAATTTATGTATATCAAATTGAAACTCGTTCAATAATTACCGAGTATTCGGAAAAAAAATTTACTTCTTCGAATAAACGGTAAATATCGGTAACTATCAAAACAGTAATTTACTTAATACATGATGATAGCAATAATTAATTAAATTAAAAAATGAATATTTCATGAAACATAAGCAGAATGATTTGGTATTATTGAGAGGATTTCAGGAAGTTATTAAAATTTTCTAACTTTATATCTATATAGTAACAAAAGGGAGATTTTTTTCACCTTCTCCCGGCTAATATTTCTTATACATGTAACATTTAATTAATTTACATTTTTCATTTGAATTTTCACTGTAGATGTAATTTAGAAAGAGAACATTAGAAATGAAGTAAAGCAATTTTTTGTAGTTTCCCATTGATATTGAAGTCATTCCAACTTTTCGGACCTCCTAAAAATTTAGTTTTGAGTCCGGTGATAAAAAAGTCTAGTTTTGTTAATTATGGAGACTGAGTGAACAGTCTTATTTAATATAAAAGATTATAAGAAATGTTATTATTTACGAAAAGAGGTTTTTCTTGTATTATGAATAAAAAAGATATTAGCAAAAAATATATCTCCAAACTTATAAAGTTCGAAAACTGCATTTCTGAAAATGGAAAAGAAACTACTTTATCATGTTCTGTAAATGTAAATCATACACTTTTTACCTTTTAAATAATTTTTTATAATAAACTAAAACATAATGATACTGATAATCTATTACGATTTTTTATAATTTTATTTTAAAATATTTATAATTTAAATAAATGCTTCTATTTTCTCAACCAGACTATTCTTTATAACTAATACAAAGTTTTAGTTAGTGATAAAAAATTCATGTCTTACATTTAGCATTTAACCTACTACAATTATTAAATTATCTAAATTAAATAAAACATTTTTATAATTTTCTAAACAAAATACTGAAACAGTTTAACATAAATAAGATACATGCCTTCAACCAGAATTGAGAAATTTTGTTACGGTATGTGAAATTGAAAAGTTATCGTGTAATCCAAATATGCAATATGAAGTTTAACAAACATCAGTTTAGGAACTGTAATATAAATCTTAGAATAACATAACTCTAAAATAAATATTCGACAGAAGATGTCAATTTCTTTGGAATAAATTATGTGCAAAGAGCTACTTATTATACACTATTATTAAAATTATATAGAAAAGAGAAATATTCAAGAACTATTTATAAATATAAAACCTAATTGAATAATCTAATGGAATGACAATTAAAAAAGAAGTTAAAATGTTGTGGAAAGATTTTTAACTTAATTAATGCAAGTATATTAAAAAAAACATTAGTACAGTATGTCGCACTGTACTTACCTCAGCTACAGTAAGTATCAACGTCATATTTCTTCCTTCTGTACGTTCAACCATTATTGGTAGCATCAATTGGAATACCTTATTAACCATTGGATCATCCTTTTCAGTAAGTATCTCAAATTCACCAGGATCTTCAAAAACGAACTATTGAGAATATATAACGTAAAGATTTTTAATATAAATTATGCTGTATAATCGATAGAAGAAACTAGAAAGGATAGAAATTTAGAAACGTACACATCAATTGCTTTATACTAAGCATAATTGTAAAATCTACATATGATTTTACAATTAAAACTGAAAAATTTTGGATACCCTAGTTGCGTACCTCAAATAGTAGCTATTACAATTAAATATCCAAAACTATGCGTTTTACAACTTACTTTATCAGGAACAGCTTTTTTAAAACCATACGTTTATTTTATATTAATTCTATAAGATTAGTACAGGAACACCATTGCTTTGTGAAGCAGAATTGCTTTAAAGCAAAACTGCTCCAAGTTTAACTTGGAGGAGATAATGAGAAATCGTCACTCCCTAGGTTCATGAACTTGCAATAATTGTAACATAAGCTCATTAATATTTTTAAGAAAAACTAATTTTCTTCAATAAGGTACTGAGAAAATTTTTTCTGTCTGCTCTAGATTTCTGTTTTTTCACTTAACGTTAATTAGTAATTTCACCATACACGTAACAAAAGCTGTCCGATTCATTTACACACTTACGAAACATTATGATACTTCAGAGTTAACTGACGTAATATATTTATCACGCTGGCTAAAGAAATTTGATTATTAAAAGCAGTAGACTAATAAAGCCAAAAAGCTTTGCGTTGTTTTCAGTTGTAGAGACATGATGAATCTTACGCTTCAATTCTGACTTTGGATTCATTTGCAGTATTTAAAAATCCGATAAACACAACACATGAATTCTTGTACGCCAATTAAATTAAAAATACACATATTAAAAAGTACGTAAAATTTTATTTCACTAATAACTTCTGATTTTTTTGATATTATTTTTTTTTGTTATTATTGAATTATTAGTTATTGTAATATTTTTTTACAATCGGAGGTTAATCATTATAAATATATCAGTATGTTTAAATTAAAAAAAAAAAGGAAATGAAGACGGATTCGTATCGATGTGCCTTCCTTCGATTATTACAGCAATTAAGAAAAGGTTTAAAATCCAAATGTTTTGTATTTTAGTTTTTTTAAATACTTTTGGTCCAGTCGATTGCAATTAAAAGGGGAGGTGCACAACTAGATGTTACAACAGTCCTAAATCGAACATTTCAACATTCTACGGGTAATCGTTTTTGTTTTATTCGAGATAAATACGTAAATACATATGTTCAGACGTCACGCTGAAACTAGTCAAAATGGATTAAAATAGTTATTTCCGTTGAATTTTGAAAACCGAAATTTTTCGCGATTACAATACTTAAATTTACATCGTACACGGATGTAAAAACAGGTTGGTTTCATATATCATGTGTAAAAAGTAAGTTTGTTTTTAATACTGAAATTGAACATTAAATGGATTTTTTAAGATGACATCACCGCATTATAATGAAGTCTTGTAATTATAATTCTTATGAAAATTTTTATGGTGGTTAACACTGATTAAGCATTCATATGATTTCATTTTCCTTATAGTAAAATAATTTCTTTATATCAGCTCTCTTTGAATGGTGAGATATACCGTACATGATGATATACCAAAAAATAGACACGATTCATGCAATTGTGTCTATTTTTAAGGCATTTTGCTTATTTGTTACTTATATTTAAAGATATTTTTTTCACATATAATATTCTTTTTTATATTGAACATTTTTATATATTTATCTTTATGAATATGATGAAATACGTGTAGATGATAAAAACGTATTGTAATTCTGTTTGTTTGTCTTGTAGGCGTTTGTATTGTTTATTAATTGTTATACATAGAATTGTGATGGTGTAAATTACAAAAGGGCAGAGCCCTACTGTAATTTACATCAAACTTAGTAATTTGGTTTTCTTAGATTATCTCTATTTAAGATGTAAAAAAAAAAAAAAATAAGTTATAAAGTTGAACAAGAAAATTGAGGTTATTTTAGTACGTTTTTGTGTATTTTTAAAAACTGAGATAAACATTAAATGATGCTTAGAAAAATAGTTTTATTTTTTTCAGTGTACTTATATGAAAATCTGGAAAATGTTTAAGTCGGTACAATTTTTTTCAATTATATAAAGAAAAAATTAATAATGAAAATAACTAGCTAGACACCTTCTTCACTTTAATATCACTTAAATGATTACCTTATGCAATCTGTTTTTAATTTAAAATGCAGAAAAATTTTTTTCATAAAAATTAAATAAAATATAAAAATTATAAAAAATAATAATAATTATTTATTAGCTCCTGTTAGGGTTGCAACAAGTTTATTTGTTCTATTTCTTTACTGAAAATCCGACATACGACATTAATAAGTAATGTTTTTAACTACCGAATGAATGCAATACCGAATGACGTACAATTAATTATTGTGGGTTAACTTCACGTTACATAAAATAATTTATAAAAAATAAAAACGATTGGAACAAATAATAGTACTAGAAATTTACAAATAATTATATTTTTATTTATTAACTAAAGTAAAAGTGTTTAAAATAAATGTATTTAAAAAGTGTTTAACAAAACGTATTCACGAAGTCGATGCCAGCTAACATAAATAAATAAAAAATTACGTAAACTCAGTAACTCAACCGACCGCTAGGCGTCTAAACGGGTTTCCCGCATGTAAAATAGATCTCAATAGCATATAAGAGAGAGCGCCTCACGACCATACCTCATCTTGAGTTGGCTGAGACTTATGTACTTGCTGATAATGTACCTTCCCAAGCATCTATAAAGTATTCTTATATCATATTTTTATATCGCATTTTTTTTTTCTTATATAATATTTTTGTAGATCTCATTTGATTGTACTAAAACATCTGTTACCAATTTGCATTGTTTAAAGTAGGATTTTTATTATAAAGATTATAGATTTTTTTTTTTTTTAATTTGTGTTAGGTGAATATTATTTCAAATATAAAAGTAGTTAAATAAAAATAAAATTATTTGTATCTTTCTAATACTATTATTTTTTGAAATCGGTTTTTATTTTTATAAATTTGTTTATTTCACAATTTTTAGTGGTACCTAGTACTATATATATATATATATAATATATTTATATTATTATATAATTAAAATAAGGATAGGCGTACTAAACGCGCTGCTCAAATGAGACAGCGATGTTTAAAGGAAAGTTGCCAAGAAAGGAATGATCCTTGAAAGGAAGGATCCTTTAAGGAAAAATAGAGAAAGAAGTGCTATGAATATTTCTGCAGAGACTTCTGAACAACGAGAATATAGATTCGCACGAATCTAGAAATTTAGATACTCTAGAGTCATGCTTATCGTATCAGTTTAATACAAAAACGTTTGTCAAAAGAAATGCAACAGCAACTTCTCACCCCCTCGGCTTGATATACGAGGAAGGAGAGTTATCGGAAGCTGTACTTAAAAAATTTGATCACGAGACTATCGGTCTTAGAATGAAAGATGTTGATTGAGTAGCCATTTTAGCAGTTTCCACATTCAAGTTCAGTTTCAACATTCCAAGCGACTAAGAGATCCGGAGATATCGAGCTTAGAATACCTCTAATATTAAGATGCTACCTCTAATATCAAGCTGGGATGTAACTGCTCACAAACTGCAGGGTACAACTCTTGACAGGGCAAAAATCGGTTTTGTGGGATATTTTTGCTAAGATTATCATCGGATTTGGTTAAAATTTATACGGCACCATACCGAAAGTATACTCTTTTGATTAAACTACATTATCAAATTCGATATATTAACATCTGAGAAATTGCGTAAAACACATAAAAAATAAATTATCTCATTGATAACCTCCTCCTTTTTTGAAGTCTGTTAAAATGCAATAAAATACACCAGTTTAATAAAATCAGTTAAAATATGACCAACCCATCAGATTTGTCTAGTGGTGAACTTGTCATCCCAAATCAGCTGATTTCGAAGTCGAAAGTTCTAAGATTCATATCCTAGTAAAGGCAGATACTTTTATACGGATTTGAATACTAGAACCTGGATACCGGTGTTCTTCAGTGGTTGGATTGAATTAACCGTTCATCTTCAGATGGGGACTGTACAAGACTACATTTCATTTACATTCATACATGTCATCCTCATTCATCTCTAATTAATAAACTACTTTATGGTGGTTTCGGAGGCTAAACAGAAAAAGAAAGAAGATAAAATATGTCCAGTACTTATTTATTAAAAGAGAATACATGTAAAAATTAGATTTCACATAAATAAATTTAATTATTGTTTCTAATTATTTTTATTTTTTTTATTAAAAAGTTTTTATTTGTTTGCCCATAATGTCAAAAAAATGGTTTTAAGTTAAAGGATACAAGTTTCCCAGGATAAAATAATCATAAAAAGTGAGTATACAGAAGTTATAAGAATCTATTTAAAAAAAAAAAAAAAAAAAAAAAAAAAACAATAAATAGGTATTTTAAAAAATTTAACCGTGTAAAACTGTTGAATAATTAGAAAATTCAAATAGCTTGAAAATTCAAAATAGTTTTTAAGGTCATAAAAGTAGGTGGTTAATGTTTGATTTTAAATAGATGAAAATAAATCAGAGGGCCAAAAATCTGAAATAGTTGGATAATCTATTTAATGAGAAAATATTGAAAATATTGAAGCTAATACAATATAACAACAATCATGATGATTTAAAAATACAGAAAACACATAATATGATTAAGAGTAATCCGTTCTATTTTAATAGTTATTCAATTATATGTGACAAAATAAATTTATTACAATTTTTTGAACTAAAAGTTTGTACTTTGGGCTACATCTTTAATGCAGAAAAGTAGATTACTTATGCAGTCAAGTAACTAAATTGTGCAAACATACTCGTACTTGTGATATGCCTGATGATAAATTCTACATAAATTCTGGATTCAGTAGTATTCATTTTAAAGGCTATGAAAATAAATGTAACCCGTAACGTTACTGATGTTTTTCATTGGGATCCGCTTAAATTTCATTTCCCTAACAGTGAACTTAAATAAAATCCTAAAATTTATTCTACGAACTCCGACTAAGATATAATTGTTATGGTTGATGGCGTAAGATGAAGTAGAACTCCAATTAGCGATTGCAGTAGTTTAACTTCCTAGTTTTCTTAGGTTGTAAAGTATGGAATGATTTTAATTATATATATGCAGGAAAGCACAAAAAAGGAGGATTGGAAAGGTTATATTCAATCTAGATGTAAAATAAATTCTAAAATATTGAATGAACAATAGTCATTTAACCCCCTCAAAGGGTTGGAAGAAATTAATTGTTTAATTACTAATTAGCTTTTAATAATTTCTAGTAAAAGGATATATTTATTTTTATAAGGGTTTGGTAATAATACAAAATTAATTTTTAATTAAAACAAACATTTTCTTAGTTTATTAACAACAAGCACGATTAAATAATATTCCTATTATATAACTAATTAGTTATGTTTTACAAATATTTAAAATTAAATAAAATAATATCTCTGAAAATGAGAGATTTTTAACATATTAAAAAGAATCGAAAAAATAATAGAATGTATTCAATATTGTAATTACGGATTGATTTAAAGTATTTTGAAAATGTAAATTTTTAAACATTTGATAAATATTGCTTATATTGTTTGCCATCAAATTTTGTGACTTCACTGGATTGAAAAATAATAAAATTTACTGACTAACCAAAATCTGAACTCAGACTATTGTGTACAGTAATTAATCACGCTGCTAATTTTGCAATAGAGAAGGAACAACAATTTATTTTTTACTTTTTTTAAATAATTAATAATTTCTGAAAATTTCTTTTTATTTTTGCAAATCAGCGTGATTTAACTTCAGACTTGACTTTTAAAAGGCTAAATTTTTAACGGTTCATCTGTAAGGACAATAATCGTATTTAATACTGAAATGAAGAAAGGTAAATACATATATTTTAAAAAATTAATTATTACTTGATATAAAAAATTTATGATTTATGTATTAAATCGTAAATTTTTACAAAATTTCTTATGACTGTTTAAATAATTACTTACATATCTTTCTGGACATCTATAGTATGCATTTATGCCTTTGATAAGAAAAAAACTTTTAGTATTAACAACAAAAGTCAAGAAGACCAACCCGTAAGCGTAAAATTTTATCTGAAATAATAACATTACAAATTAAATAAAATATTATCGGAATAATATAGCTTTTATGAACCACGTATGGGTTAAAATGGTAAATTTTATTGCATTTACCTTGTTTAAATAATTGCTGTAAAAAAATAAAACTTCTGTTATCTAATATAGTGTGTTGCTAGCTCCACTTCAGTGTACTATTTATTACTAACGTGTTTTATCAAAATAAATATTTTATGTGTAACCACTAACCTTAATTGATTAGTTTCATCTAAAACTGTTTGCTGTTTTAATGAATTTTAAGAACATCTTCATGTTTTCATTACATCAACGAACGTTTATTATCGGTATAATCCTTTTAAGTATTTAAAAGGAAATAAAAAGTGTAAGAAAAGTAAGATATCGAGTTAAAATCTGCTGAACCAGAAGCGTAATTTTAGAAATCACATGAAAGCGGAATCCGGATATCTTAGCGTTGCTATGTGTGAAGTGTTACATTAATCAAGCCTGTATTACTGATTGTGTTTTGCTATCATATCAAAATGATGAACAAAAATTAAACTTCAGAAAACACAACCTTAAAATTTAAAACACAGATTTTGTTCTATCGACATTTCGTTTAAAATGCAAACAGTTAACCACTGCGGTACCTCTACGCAGTATGGTACATTAATATGGCGTCAGTCTTTCGAGAAATAAAGTGAAGAAGGACATTTTGGTAGAAGTTTGATATAGTTTGTTAAACTCAGTATAATAGTATAAGTTTAAAACCTTATCGGAATTGAAACAGGAACATTAAGCGAGTTCCGAGTTCGAGTGAGCGAGTTCCGGAGCATCCTTACAAGCAGACCAGCAGTAATTTGCAAGCACTGTTTCATTCCAACGACCCTGATGTCTTTGTTCCATTACAGAAATATACTGATGGAATCTTTCTCTGTGTTCATCACTGACTACTCCACAACTAGGAAGGAAAAAGTCGAGTGAAGAAAATGGATTTTAAGGGACATGTTGCATCCAAGTTGATGATTTTGAAGAAGTACTGTTACCAACTGACTGTAGTTTTCATCTCTTTTGTTGCCTTAAAATTCATGAATGACCGACTCTCCCTTTAAGACTTCCCAAGCATCCTTTTCTTTCTCCTCAAAAATTTGGCCAAACACAGCATCCTTTACATTTAGTTTCCATTTAGGTATTAACATAAATATCAACACTTAATCAGCACTTTATTATTAACTAAATTTTGCCTGAATAACAAACATGATTAAAATTAAATATGGGAAATAAATGGTAAAATATATTATAATAACGACAGTGTTAATTACTGACAATAAAGATAATTTTTCAGTAAAGAGAATATCATAACTATGAGTCACATATTACTGTAAACGACGATCCAATAAAATATGAATACATCTACAGACCATTGTTTAACAAACGGATTTTCTAAGTCGCCTCAGTAAAACCGCTAAAATCCTAATCTGTGAATTTCATAATACCTAACTTCACTATGTCATATCTAATAAGGCAACAAATGCACCGCAGTGAATACTGAAGTGATGCTGTAAATTCCGTAACCACCACCATGTGGTAGCACATAGCCATACATCAGAAAAAAATTATCTCTAGAAAGCACAAATAATTCCAAAATAATGACTAATGTAGAGCTACAAGAGAAAACCCTGATGTTCGTTGGTTCTAAAAACAGGAAAGCCAACACCTGATCAGCCATAAAGACGAAGACCATTTTAATCATTCCAATAATAAACAAGGAATGTAAGTTAGATGGTTTATTATTTTATGATATAATTACAGATGATTTGTCTGCATATTTAGTAGTAGCGGATCAAGCCCAATTTATGTTAGAATAATAAATATCCATTTCTTCCATAATCTCTACATTATGATTTTTCAATTTTGGTTCTACGGTATTAAAAAAATAAATAGACAGTTAAAAGTGTGCAACAAAAGTAGATATCTCTAGAATACCTTGCTATTTTTATATAATCTGACAATCAAGAAAATTATCCCTTTTGGAAACATTGAATGACTGGAAAAATTTCTAAAAAAAGAGATTATTTTTAATTTAAATTTGATTTTATTGCTTCAGAATTTTCCATTAGTAAATCAAATACAGTTTTATGTAAGGATTGCAAATTTTAATTTTATAAACAAACACACACACAGATAGATTATTGTGTATACACAAACACTTTTGAAATTTTTTGGGGATACTACTCAAGAAGTTAATTTTTTTAAATCTTATAAAGCAAAATAATTATAGTTTTGTAAATTAGTGACTATATCTGTCATTTTAAACTTATATTCCTACATTTCTTTACAATTTTCATCCGAGGAACCAACTTTTACAATTTAAATACAAAGGATTGAATCAATAGCAGTGGGATTCTGGAAACATTGTTACGGCTCATTGTTCTTGATAGGGTAAGAAAATTAGAAGAACAGAGGTAGAACTATTCTCGTTAGTTATCATTTTTCTAATTACCATAATCTTATATTCGAGAAAAAATATAAAATTATGTTTTAATAATATAGCTGTTTATCGAACCAATCTTAGAAAATATTAATTTTTTTTTTTGTCTTCAGTCATTTGACTGGTTTGATGCAGCTCTCCAAGATTCCCTATCTAGTGCTAGTCGTTTCATTTCAGTATACCCTGTACATCCTACATCCCCAACAATTTTTTTTACATACTCCAAACGTGGCCTGCCTCCTACTATATCCACATTCACCCTATCCATTTCCCTTTTTAAATTTTCTAGCCTACCAACCTTTTTTAAGCTTCTAACATTCCACGCTCCGACTCGTAGAATGTTATTTTTTAATTTTCTGGTGACCCCTTCCTTAGTAGTCCCCACCCGGAGATCCGAACGGGGGACTATTTTACCTCCGGAATATTTTACCAAGGAAGGCGCCTCCATTATTGCTATGTGAAAATGCAGAGAGCCACATTTTCTTGGAGAAAAAGCAGCTGTAGTTTTCCATTGCTTTCAGCTGCGCAGTACTCAGAGGACTGAGTGATGTTGATACGGCCGTTTAAGTCATTGTGACTCACGCCCCTAACAACTACTGAAAGAGCTGCTGCCCTCTTTCAGGAATCATTCCTTAGTCTGGCTTTCAACAGATACCTCTCCGATATGGTTGCACCTTCGGTCCAGCTACTCTGTATCCCTGAGCACTCAAGCCCCCTCACCAACGGCAAGGTCTCATCATTCATAGAGGAGGAAAAAATATTAATATAAATTCAAAATTCTACTACGTAATATAACTGAAAGTGGGTTCTACTGATTTTTGCAGCAGTCAGTATCCTAGCTTTTAATTCAAGTAGTTCTAGTTTTGATTTATCGTAAGAATCATTCATGTTTTCATCACACCATTCTCAACTTCAATAAAATACAACTTTCTAATTCCTCAAATAAAATTATAGATTGATTAAATCTTAAACGTACAGGAATAAAAATAGAAACTAAATTTATTGCACGTTGTCATAGTATACTTACCTTTTTTCCTTTTTTTTTGTTACTCCACCTTGGTAACGGACCTAATGTAGTATGCACACAGCCCCAGAGTAAATTCAGAGGTAAATTATTATCCTGGAATTATCTTATTGTACGGATAATTTTCACCAACATCGCGGGCACTGCATGCCGCTTCTGTTCAGTCTACAACATAATCCCCTTCATGGAATGTGAGGAAAGTAACCGAATTTTCTCCAGAATGTTTGCTGTGCTCCTGCAGGAAAAAATCGCCCACGAACACGAACACCTTGTGTTCTACACACTTCTCCTTTGCACAATAAACGCATTAACTAAGGACCTCAACGGCCGCGATCGTATTGAAACATACTTAAACAACAAAGATCTGGGACAAGTCGTACCCCGGTTGCGCGTGCTTGCGATCCGGGAATGAGTCGTGGGTGTATCTGCCTTTTATGGACTGATCCGATCTCTCCTTCCACCTGCAGACAAGCGGTACCTCCGCATCCACCTTACAAGCTCCCCTGTATACTTTCTTGTACTACCGAACGATCCAGTAGCTCTAGACAGTCACTATGCCGGCGGCATTGCCCGAGATGATCCTGTAGCCTCAGCATACCCGATGGGAGACAGTCCTGTGTACCTGCTACGAATTGCACAGGCTGTGTCCCTTTCATTAGAATCGCTACTCGAATCGATAATAATAAATCTTCTCTTTACTGTCCCGATGGAAAATCATCCTGATCCTCATATCATCCTCTTTAAATCTAAACAGTACCGAAGATTCGGTGAGGTGTCACTGGATTTTCCTTCTCATGTATGGACTGACGCCATGACTCTTCGGTATCTTGAATATCGTGCCCTAAACCTATGGTTATCTGTGTATGATTATCTGCTTGAGGTTGGTCAGTGCACCATGCCCACCTTCTCAACTATTCTCAGGTAAACACCTATGATTCAGTCTGGTATCTTTCTTATTCTAGATTGTTTTAATTAAGTTATTTATTTTGTGAATTGTCATCGATACTACTTCATTTTTCTATGAAAGCTTCTTCAATCTTTTTTATGTCTACATTTCAAAACGTTGTAAAAATTCTACATAAATAATTAGAGACAAATTCAAATACAGAAAAATTTATCAGAATCCTAATAATAATAAAAAATTAAGTCAGCATTAATACTAACTAAGGAATGTTGTGGAGAGGAATAACATGTAAATCAGGTATTTGTTTAATGTTATAATATTGCAACATAGAAATTTCTGCTTTTAATGTTACATTTTTTTATGTAAACTTATATTTAATATGACACATAGAATTAAATTATGCAAATAATAAGATTTTGCTAAAAAATATCGAATTCGTATTCATCCTAATTAAACAAATTTGTTATGCTTGTCGTAACTGAACCAGTTATACTTTCTCTAAAGTAGAAGCATATTTTCTACAAATCATGCATTATCTTTTAAAAAATAATATATTTATTAACGTTACTTATTTACTTAAAGGCATTAGGTTTCGTAGATGTATTATTTTTACTATTTAACTACGTTTTATTCAACAACTAAAAATAATAATAATATTTAAATAATTTCCAAAATAATATTGAAAACTTTACTGGAGTATTAACTGATTTCTCACTAAAAGCTTTTAATCAAAGCGCTGAGTGTTATCGTAATGTCTGCTATGACAATATTATTAGAGTCATACTTTAAAAGATATTTTTTTTTGCTGCGGGAAATATATTTGAAAAAAAAAGATAAATAATCCATTCGTTTGGATTTTAGAAAAAGAAAATCCCTTATTATCAAATCAATCAGGTTTCAGTCAATACCATCCAACTACTGGCCAAATGATTAATTTAGAGAATATAATATATAACAACTTCATCACAAGAAAACATTGTGTCACAGTCTTTTTTGACCTCCAGAAGGCATTTGATAAGAACTGGCGTTATGGAATAATGCATCAATTACATGAATTTGGTATTCGCGGCAATCTGCCGGTATTACCCAGCGACTACATGAATGACCGTACTTTTCAAGTAGAAATTAACAACGAATACTCGTCAAAAAAAAAGTCATGAGAATCTTTGATTCAAGAAACACCTTCAATATGTTGCCAAGAAGGCTGTTCCTGCCTTTTTTTGGAATTCGCAGAGTTATCCATCCCGATTGCGGGTAGAATTTTTGTACGGTGCGTATCCGCTCCAAGGGTGTAAGTGGGGCTATTATGTTATACGCTATGCCTGTCTAGGCCCATCCCATGATCTTTAGGTGTTATAGTGACATTCTTTTGAGAGCCCAGCGTCTCCTTCTGTTGGATTTGTCGGCGGTTACAGGACTGTGTTGCGGGAGGTAGTCTCTGTTATTGTTAGCATTAAGCCGATAGATATTCTTGCCATAGAACGTAAGGAAAGTTATATTTCCAAACAGGATGGGTGGTCTTCTTACTTCGGCAAGTATGATGGAAATTGAAAACCTCGGTTTTACATCCTTGCAGACAAGAGTGATGCCTCCCCTGTTGGTTGTTTCACGGATGGCATATTTCCAATTGAGTCTGATTTGGGAACAATTAGGTGGATCTCCTCCAATTGGTATATTACGCAATTTCTTTCTAGCATGTTGCTTTTTGGAAGAGACTGGGTAGGTTTCGTTTAGTAGATACAGGTCTATGCCCGGATTGCGGAGTTGATTAAACGATAGACCATGTCCTCCACGTCTGTCTCCTGTACGAGGCTGAAAGTACCAGAGAGGTTAGAGAACTTAAAAGAAGAAACTCCTTTCTGCTACTCCGATTTAATTGGAAGGTCCATGGGGAATGGTCGATTTTGGCTGGTTTCCTCCATTTCCTTGCATTTCGTAGATCGGCTGAAGGTGTTTTTTAAATGGAGTAAGATACCAGGTGGCTAGGTGTCTTCGGCCGAGACATTTTATTGGCCGTGGGTAGGAGTTTTGGCAATGAGCCTCAGTTAATTCAAAAGCAGTGATGTTGAAATCGAGTGGCTGAGCCGCTGTCGGCAGAGAGGTGACTGCGCTACTGAGGGCATAGTAGTCCATACAGCCGTACGGTGTAGCACTGTCTTGCCGAGAGCGGTCTTCAGATATGATGTTTATTGAGAGTGATGAGATGTTGGTCTGGTCCGAATTTCGTTGTTGCGTAAAACATATTTTGAACGGTATGAGTTTGGCATTTTATAGACTCGTTACTTAATCGTTGTTTGAGGCATTTACAATCACAAACGTTGGTGTTAAAATTGGACTAGGCGCTAAGTTCGCGCTTCCGCGGACTCGGTTAACTAGCTCAAAAGGTGATATTATAGGAAGACTGATGATGTCTGAAAGAAGCTTTAAACGAAGGCGGTAGCTGAGATAATAATTTTTCTGATATAAATGTCTACCGAGGCATTTGCATCGGTGGCATTCCGACTGAGGACTGGCTGATGACTGTGAGATATAATCAGTTAGATTGTCTAAAAACGACCTCCGGTAACGCCCCTTAGGGCGCCCCTTTAGGGCTCGGAACGGAGGGGGATGTGGCGATCGGAATCGTCACAAGGTAGGTATCTTCCCCTACGGGGTTGGGATATGTTAAGGAATCTCTACATGACGTAGTTTAATTCTATGGTTGAAAATAAGTGGGTCTTGGTCTTGATGCGTGGCACGTATAGAGGTAGCTCTCTAGCATAGGACGCCGGGGCTCACCTGCACGGAAGAGTGGGAGAGTCGTGGCGTATCCGACAATGTTATGGGGTACCAAAATTAACAAAAGAAAATATACTACATTAGAGATATAAATCTTAATTTTCAATAACACGGTATCCAATCCTGGTTTAAATTCAAATCTAATTAGAAAAAAATCAATACAAATTTTACTTAAATTCAAATTTTCTAATATAAGATTAAACTAACGTGTAAAAAAAAATAATTTGAACTTTAAATTAATTAACTAATTAATTTGTGCTAAAAAATGCTGGCACAACATTTTTAAGTCCAACAATTATTTTTTTAAAAACTAAGCATTGAAAGCAAAACAAAATTAAATCAGGCATCAAAAAAAAAAATATATATATCCCAGTCTATACAATAATATACAACCTGTAAAAAAAGACATAAAAAAAAACAAGAATCTCAGTAAAAAAAACCCTATAAAATAAGTATATATAAAAAATAATCACTCAATAAAAATCGTATCAATCACCAATTATAATAGATAAAAAAGAAAATAACAAGTATTCAAAAGCAAGACATAATAAAAACATGTTTACAAATAAATAAAAGAATAATTAATATTAAAAAAAAAAACATAAGTAACAATAAAAGATATGATTTTATGATTTAGTTGCTGGTTTTTTTCTGACATTTACTCTGATTTGATTTAGTATCAGATATACTATATAAAGATTATATTATATATACTATATAATATATATATATATTAAAATTAAGATAAAATTTGTCGCGGATATTACAGCATTGTTTACCTTGTACATTAGCAGGAAAACAAAAACAAACTTTTTTGTTTCCTGATATTTTTATATTGCAGTAAGAAGTGATTGTGTCGGTTAAAAATAAAGAAAAGTTTGAACTCCGTCCAGCACTACTAAAAAAAAAAATTATTTCCATTTTATCTACTCCAACATGATATTACTCTGCATTCCTCTAGGCAACAATATCTCAAAGAGCCAGCTCTTTTCTGTCGGTAGGGATACAATTTTCATTTATTCAGATTCTTTTCTCTCTTTCATTTTCTTCTTTTACTGGAGTAAATAGAGTGAAATTCAAAGTAAAAACAATTGCAAAGAAGTGTTTTAGAAAATATAAACACTTGGCGATTTATTTTCTATATTTTACTGATTCTGTGATATTGTAACGTAGTAATTTATGAAGGTATCACTTGGATAATGTATCTCAAAGAAATAAACTATGTTACCTCCAATCGAGAAAACAATGTTATGTCTATCGGCGATCTACTGGAATTGAATTAGAACAACTTAACTTCTTATTAGGCAAGAATAATATCTACAGAGATATGAGTACTTTTTAATTTTGGAAAATTTAAACTTTCCTGAAGAATAACTTTAGATGTAAAAACAGAATAAAAAACGCAGTTTAGTTTACAGTTAGGTTCAGGCAATTTAACCTTCTACGCCTTACAGATTATCTACGTTTATAAAATTCTTCTACATTAACAATTCAACATATATACATATAAATATAATTGAGATAGTTCTTGAAGTTGTAATAGATGCACTTGGAGAGCTTTTTTGAAAGTAATTTGAAGTAAACTTTCCTTTAATGTTGAATCTAAAAGGTTTTATTTTAAAGTTACAGATATAAATATGTTATTTTATATTTCTGTTAAAAGAAAATACGATATTACAATACAATTTTTTGAGTTTTAATTGCATAGCTAATATTTTCTTTTATATGAAAGACTAATAACAATTGAATATCTGCAATGATCCCATGCAAATGGTTTTAAAGTGAAAAAAGAAGTCAAAACCACTGTTAAATTTTACAAAACTAACTGTATTAAACTGATGAAAAATAAAGCATTAAAACGTTGAACTTTGAAAATGCATAAATTTTCTTTTGAGAAGAAAATGTACGTAATTAATTTAATAAAAAACTTTATAAATTTATGAACATGTACGTTTTTGTATAAAATTGATTAAAATATTACAAATAATTATGATTATCAACTAACTCTAAAATTACATCTAACCAATTGACGCTATTCATTTTAAAACATAGTTATTAAAATTGCTAACTTGAAATGTTTTTTTAACGATATCTAATATAACGTACAATGCAAGGACAGTAGTTATTACCCTCTGTAGTTCAATTGCTGTTACAAACCTAAATGTATGAGGTTTTGCAGCTTTTTTGCTCTAAAATTAACTATTATTTAAAAACTTTAAATAATAGTGAATTTTTTTATTGTTAATATAAATAGAGATATTTATTGTGTTTTCTTTGTTAAAAAAAAAAAAAAATTCATTCTTCATAGTTACATTGAATTATATGAATAGTGTTTTATCAACTCCAATTTGTTCACCTATAATAAATGTTACGTAATGCGTAATATTGATAAGTTACGCAGACCGATTATTTTATTTATATACTATTTTTGTAATAAAAATATAGTATTCACTGTTAATTTATTCTACATTTCTATACAGAATTTGTGATTTACAACATTGAATAACATGCATAAAATTTATCACTTATCATCCCTACGAAGAGGAGGCAATCAGACTGTAATCCAGCACGGCTTGTTACTCCTTTTGCTAGCGTATCATAAGATGATATTTTTCCGAAGCCATCCGACTAGTAAAAGCATGGTGAGAATTTTCGTATTGCTGTCTGTAGAAGTACTCCGGATTACTCGTATGTTACGGCACGAAGCGGAATTCAATGCCAGATCTATTCGAATGTCCGTCTTGAAATTGGCTTGCCCGCCGGCAGCTCAGCTACTCCAAAGCTGAATTTAGCTGCAGAATCTGTGGCTGCCTTCATGAATCGTCCTGCTACTTTGACTTGATTTTAGAGATGTCCGTGCTTAGTTGACAGAGAGCCCTGATTGGCTGCACTGAAGGGACCATTTTTCGTTTCCCTGCTGTTACTTCTGTACTGGGTAGTCCCTGTGGAGATGCCGTTCTCCGGCTTTAATGACAACATGGTACGAAGCTTCATGTCTTGCCATCTGTTCTAGCCACTGAAGAATCCGTTCGAAGCTCACTTATTCTAACTAGCGAGATCTACACAAAACTACCGTGGCTTCCAGAATTACCGAGCAAGGAGATCCAAGCTATAGTGATGTCAAAGAGTACTCACGCTCTTTGACTTCAATATAGATTGGATTTCTTGCTCGTCCGGTTCATCGATGATGATCCGATGCAGTAAGTAGTCAATATCAACTCCTTGGGGAATCTTTCCTTGTCGTCGAATGAATTTGACGTCACGTAACACCGTCGAACCTTATGATAGCATCGAAAAGGACTGTTTGAGATTTTTAGAGTGTTGGCCGTGGAAAGAGCAGTTTCTATGTTTTGCCAGGTAGCCCTGTTAAGGGCTAGTAGATCCGAAAAATGGGCTCTGCAGATATCGGTTAGGCTGTAGTCGGAGAGTGTGGATCTTGTCCGTTGAAATTGGATCGAACTTCTCAGTGGGAGTTAGATCTCACTACAGCTTGGCAGTGGTGGCCTCCAGAACTCCGCAGTGTTGGGTCGGGAATGTTTCTCTTTCGCGGTCTCATTTCTGACATTCGAAAATAACCTGTTCTGGGTCATAATTATATTCACAATAAATGGAAAACGAGTCCTCAGCTCCTCTTTTATTGTAAAGGTAGGAGTAAACTTTCCGTATTCCGTAAAAAATTGTGTCATCCAATAATATAGTTCTTCAAAACCTCTTGAGATACATAGTTTTATCTCCTGAAGCGGTAGGTCAAACATCCTGTTAAGGCCGTGTCTCACCTCTCTTGCCATTCCTGTATCATCTCTCTGTACGCCGTCTCCTTATTGGAGCCTGTCAATATCGCCCTCCTCATGGTGGTCAAGTGGTACATGGGGGGGAAATCTCTGTTATCATTATAATAGCTTTCGTAGATACGGACGAGTAGGCCAAAGCCTGTTTTTTCCACATCTAGAGTCTTTCCCCAGATTGTAACACCGTGCAGTAAGATGGAATTAATGACGTGGACGTACACCCGTCTTTTGGACGTTCAGGAAGTCGAGACCTTTCCCAACATTCTGCTGAGATTTTTAACCATGTGAACCACCTCCTACACCGCGGTCTCTCGCACGTGTGTTGAGAACGTCCACCGCCGATCCAATCACATGCCTAGGTATTTCATGGATGTCATCGAAAGTACGTGTTTGTTGTAAATCCGTATCGGAATTTCTGGTAAAGGCCGACTTCCTGCCATTGTTATAAATTTTGTTTTTCCAGGAGAGAGTGTCAGTCCTCTTCCACGCATCCAGTCCTGCATCAATGTGATGGCTTCATTTGCCGCTATTTCTACGCCCTTCACCGAGTGAGCCCTCACCTCCAGGGCAAGGACGTCAGCGAAGGCGACAGGGGTGACTACGTCCGGATTCCTTAAGCGTAGAACTTTATCATATACAGTACTCAAAAAATTGGGCTCAATACAGATCTTTGTGGTACCCGGTAAAATATCACTCACACAAAATTCAAAACTATATACTTTTAATTATAGTCTATTGTACGCGTCGGCAGTTTATTGTATCTGTGGTTAGAACAACTATCTGTTTTTTCTTTTTTGTTGGGGGGTGGGAATTTTATTTTATCTGATCTAACGTCAGATTTATAAGGTGTCGTTTTAATTTTGAATAGGCAAATTTTAAACCGAAAACGTTTTACTTTTAGTACAACAAATTTTAAAAGTATAATTAAAAGTAGATATGTTTTAATTCGTATAAGTAAATGATTTTTTTTAATCTTATATAATTTTATATGTTTTTATGTTTCAGGTAAATAAATTATGAAATAAAAATTGGCGCACCACGTTTGGGCAAAGTTTAGAATTATGTACGTATTAGTCTAAAGACGTTTTTATTACTAAAAATCAAGTACAATTGTTTTGAAATTATGTAACAGCTTATAATTCTTCTAACAAATTCTTATGATTTTTCATTTCAGATGAACTTCTAATTTATTTAAAATAAGATAATATTTTCAGTAATTATGTTTTACTTTTATTAAAGGACTGGATAACTAATTTATGTGAAAATGAAAGTAATATATTCTTTAAAGTGGCTAAACTGCATCAGTAATTAATGACTGCAGAAGTAACAACAAACCATTACTGCATCAACAGGCTTCATCAAACACAATTTTCAGATAATCATTACTCCATGTATTTACACTCTTTGTTTATTTTTTCTTTAATAGTTACATAATCTAATATTTTAATCGAGGTTTATAACATTTAACAGTCTAAGCTAGCCATATTAAACATAAATATTTAAAAAATATAATCTTGCATAAATAAATATCATTCGGATTACATGACAACCTTATTTAGTGAAGGCAACCAATTTGTAAATTTATTCAATGATGGACGAAGAGACTTTTTAGAAAATAATATTTGTTGTCTCATATGTTTTCACAAAGGTCATTGCAAAAATCAACGTTACGTGCTAATTTAACATAACTTATGTGATTTATGTCAACGAAGGCACAACACACTTGTTCATACTGATAAAATTAATGATTCTAAATTAAGTAACGATAAGTTTAAAAATAATGACTATTGTTCACTATTTTGTTTACTGCTGTATGTAATGTAGATGACGTTTTTGGTCATTCTCATTTGTATAGAAACTTGTTAGACTCCGGAAGCCAATTAATTTTTGTACGAATAAGTTTGTTCGCAAATTGGGACTTCAACTCAATAAAGAAGATTTACATTTCAGGCATAAATAATACATTAGCCAAATCTGATAATAGTATAGTACTTACATTGCATTCACGATACAAAACTTTTCATTCAAGGCGCATTGTGCTGTTTTGTGAGACATAATTATTAACCTTCCATTAGATACATTTTAAACTTCTCACGTTAATCTATCTACTTCAAAATCTTTTCTTTGCAGATACTAAATTTAATATATCAAATAATATTGATATTTTGATAGGAACCAGTTTTATTTAGAATTTATTTTACCTCGTAAATTTATTCGAGATTCAAGAAATCCTATTATTCAAGAGACTAAGCTAGGATATATTTTTAGCGGTTGTCTTTCTTCAAAATTTAAACATAAGAATATTCCTTTTTACAAGCAACAATAACTTAGATCTTTCAACTATATTTGAACATTTTTGGAAAATGCATGAAACTGTTTCTGATGTTTCACTTAGTGAAACTTCTACATATGAAACACTTCCAACTTAATACCACTAGGAACAATCAATGCAGATTTATGGTCTCATTATCACGTAAATCTGATAAATTTCGTCTAGATGATTCTTTCATTAACGCTAAAAATAGGTTCTTATATCTGGAACAAAGATTATGCAATAATTCTAATCTTAAAAGGGAATATTCCGCCTTTACCCAAGAGTACTTAAGATTAGGTAATATGTAATTACTTAATTCTGACGATTTATTAACTAAAGAATCAGATGTATATTACTTACCTCTCCACCTAATATTTCGATTCTCCACAAACAAAACTTAAAAAAATATTTCTCATTTTATAATTAGGAAACATTGCAAAAGTACAGTATTATACGCTTCATTTAACAAACTACTGCTCTTATAATAATTACAATTATTTCGGTCATATTTTTAATTTGATACTACTGTCTGTTTCAAAATATTCTGGTATGTATTTCTGCTGGTATAAATTTCAAGTCATTCTGGTATATATTTTTGCTGCCGGTAACTATTTCTGAAATTTCTGAATTGAGTCTTGAAAGCAGGGCTGGCATACTTAAGGAATGTAAAACTTTATCCATACTGCTCGATATCTTTACTATTTTTCGATAATGAAATAGATCTTTCTAATTTTTCTCGTGATATCTCATCTTTTAGTCCTGAATTAACATTCAATACTTGTTTACGAGTGCATCACTGTCCATGTCACATCAAAAGGGTTTATAATGTTGCTTATCTTGTATAAATTTTCTGTAACATTATCTTTAATTAGCAGATTACAATTTTTGAAAACATTATACGGCATTTGCTGCTTTATGTGTAATTCATTTTCTACCCTACGTACAAAGTTATCTGTGAACCTTTGTGCCCTGTAGTAACAACAGCTTTCGCTGTCCTTTTTCGTGCTCTTTTGTAATCCTGATATTTAACATTTTTACTTATGACTACTTTGAAATATATACATTTATCTTTTTGATTGCTTTTTATCTTCTTGATCGAAATCTTTCTGCCCCTCCTCACAACTAGCATGACAATCACTTCAATAGAGATGTTTTATTATTTTTTTTCACTACAAATTTTTCCACGTTTCTTCCATTAAATTCACTTTACTGCATTGGAAAGTTATAGATCCAACTTACACTACTTTAATTTATTTATTTCTTACATCACTTTAAGGATGCATTTTAAACGTTTCCTGAATCTAAATTTTTGCAAAGTTGGATTCCATCTTCATCTTTAAAGGAGAGAGCAAAAATAGTGGCCTGATTTGTACCCTGCTGTGTAAGTGCCCATTCCCAAAAATTGTATATATTTCCTGATGTACATTTGGGAATATTTTTCTTGTAGAAATATGTCTAGCAAATATTCAACCAAATGAAATTTAAAAAATACTTAATAGCTTGTTACATAAAAAATATTACTTACTATTCAAGTTATAGGTGGTTTAAGCTACTTTCTCTAACCACAATATCTGGGACTGGTGGATTTCCCACCCTAAAATTTACTTCAACAGCAACAATAAGGGTGTCTAAGCATTACACTTATGGATCATCTTTTGAAGCTACGAGTACTTCTACGTCCTTCAATCATTACTTCTACCATCTTTAGGTACTTATCCACCTACAACAGTCAATTGATCGTCTACATATATTTAATTTACTAACCAAAACATGCTCATTCATGAACTCATTCATTACTTGTGTGAAGAATTTCATAGATCATTGCCACTACTGCCTGATCACACTTTTTCTGTAGTATTTCGCTTTACAATTCTGTTTAATTATCATTCATAGACAAAAATTTTGCAGTTTATTCTTTATATCTGCCAAGACTGCTACATTCAATAACATTTTTTTATAACTATTTCCTACTTTCATATTTTTTAATGAGTAGTTCCTATCTTTACCTCTTATTGATCTTACGTTCCACCTAAAAATTTTGCACATTTCCAATATTCCAATTTTTTTCAGTTTTATTCCATTTGTAAAGGCTCTTATCATAGTTCTGATCGAATGATGCTGACTGCTGATGGTCATGCCACTGATGCTTATCAGTGGAAAACTTCTTTGACTGCGTTATGACCGCAGCATGAGTTGATGTTATGGCTGCTAGTTTACTGCCTCCAAGTTAATAGTTTTGTATTCGGAATTTCTCTCTTGGGTTCTTCCATTTTCTTTATTACTGAAAATTCATCCTCATTCGTTCTTGATGTCGTTTTTACTTATAATCATAGGCCATTATAGATATTTGCTCTCGTCTGGAGCCACTTGGATAAAGATTTTAACAAGGTTGATATTCCTCCTTTTCCACACTTCACTATTGTTTAAAAGATGGGAAGAAGTAATTTACCAGTAAAATTTTATCAATAATTTAAAATTGATTTATATCGCCAATCCACTAATTATTTATCATTCTAACATTCTAAATCTACATAAAAATAAGTTCAACATACATCCTACATCATTTATGTCCTAGATCCTAGTAAAGGCAATTAATTTTACAGGTATTTGAATACTAGATTGTAGATCATGGACACTGGTGGTTGGGTTTCAATTAACCACACATCTTAGGAAATTGTCAACCTGAGAATGTGCAAGACTATACTTCATTTACATTCATACATATCATCTTCATTCATTCTGTGAAGTAATATCTTATAGTGGTTCCGGTGCCTGAACAGAAAAAGAAAGATCATTTATGTTGGGATTTTCGGTTGTTATTATCATTTGAAACATTTTCCTAAAACTTAAAATGATGGGAAAAATTTTATCCTTAAAAGTATTACAATAATTTATTTTAAATATATAAATTATGATATTTGTTAAACAGTAAGATGCTGATTAGTTTGAAAAAGATGAAAGCTTGCTGCATGCACTCTGAGTAGGAAAATACAACAAAGTCAGATATCACTAAGAAAAGTTAGAGTCTGTTTTAAAATGATAATGACAAAAACAGTTTTATACAAATATTTATTAACTGAATTAACTTTAATCCAGTTATTTTACCGAAAATTAAACTCAAGGCAAATAAAAGAGTAGTTATTTATATTATTAGCTTTAGAAGATTATGTTTACTATAATGTATTAATGCATAAACTAAATCTAACCGTACCTGGTGGTCAAAGTAGTTCTTATTAAGTAACGTATATTTTAAATTAAATATTTGCTCTAGCCTTGATTGAATAATTAATAGTTTTTTCAATCCTGGTGTTTCTGTTTTTTATTTTATATATGGAGCAAAACATATTTTTACCCTACAGCTAAAAAAGTGTGTTCAGTTGATGTTTTTCCTTTTATTACTTATTTATTTTATTTATTTATTATCTATCGTCGATTGAAAATTACATATACAATTTTATTCAACATATTTGTCTATGACGCAACTAGCAAAAGAAGCCTTGAGCACTAGCCGCGAGTTCATATCATAACATCAGAATAATTATTAAAAAGAAACGAATTAAAAATGCAAAATTTAACTGAATAAAAATACATGATTCTTGTAACATTATACATAAAAATAAAAAGAAAAACATTAAAAATTTAAATATAAAGTTAAGTTAACTAAATAGAGTTAAAAGAAAAAATTCATAAAATTAGAATGTAAAATTACTTAAATTGCCATTGTAATCAATAAAATACAATAAATTTGTGATCTATAGAATGAGGTAAAAAAATTTCTAAGGGTAAAATAAAAACTAATACTTTATAAGATAAATGTGATAAGACAACAAGAAATATTCAGAAGATAGACAACTAAATACTATTTTGAATTTATATATCCTTACCATTCACTTAAGCATTCACAATTTGATGCATGTATATTTTATAAAGTTATGTAGTATATTAATTTATTTTGTTGTTTGCTATTCATTATAGTAGTATATTTATTTTTATTAGTGTGGATTATTTTTGTATTTCAATTTGGTAGTTTAAATTATATATTGTGTTTCACCCGTTCATCTATTTCTTTGATTATACTACTTTTTATCATTTGGACATTAAAATGATCTGGAACTTTGTTAGAAAATATACTGGAGTAATACGAAAATTGACGCATATAAAGAGTTAATTTTGAAAAGAATGTGGTATAAGTATTTGTTACTGCTGAACGAGTACTGCACAGTGTACTTATAAATTTAAAATCATTTATGTATTTATTTATGTTTAGTATTATTTTCAAGAGATATTTGAGTATTTGTCTGAAAGTAGATATTTTAAATTCTTACAAACAAGGTTGTACCATGTTATAACCTCGATCTATCAATAGCTGCTGTAATTAATTATTTTTGGAGTTGATGAAGATATAATGAATCAGCAAATTTATTTGCTTTTACAAATGAAAAAGAAGAACGAGACAGTTTATGTATTTATAATTAACAAGAAGAAAAGGAGAAATGAGTTTTAACATAATTACCTGTAAAAAAAATCGGATGTTTTTTTCTTTTTACAATATTAAAAGTGAACATATTACAAACAATAACATGAAGATAAATATTTAATAATCATTGATTTGAAACCACATTAAGTTATATAGGTGAAAGTGTAATTAACAATATTACAATTGTTACCTTTAATGTTGTATCTTAATAAATAATAACAAACAAGAGTATAATTATGCATATAGCTTAAATAAATAATAGTATAATGATTATACAAGTATTACATAAGTAGTTTGAAATTGTATTCACATTCATTATTCATGAGTATCAATAATAATTATATAATTATGTAATTAATAGTAGTTATAAAGCTAGTGAATATCTTAGCTTGGTTTATCACGCATATTTTATAAGCATATTTATAAGTGAATATATAGATTGATCAAAATCAATATCTGAACATTTCATTAATTGTTGTTCATGCATCTGATGGGGAGATGAATCCATTGGCGAGTATATAACTCACATCAATAACAAATTACTTGTACCTTCAATCATATAGATCTAGGATTTCTTGTAATGTGTTGTTCATGGGTCTAGTGCGCAGATGTATCTCACATAAATAAATTAAATAATAAATAAACCTTGGGTAATCTATACCTCCAATAAGTCAATAAATAAATAAATCAATAAACAATCTCTGGTGTCTTATTGCACCTTAATGATAAATAATATAATGTATATGCATATGTTGTATGCATGTTTGTAGTATACATGTGTGTATGTAGTATAGTAACTAATCCATAGATTGTGTATCATTATAAGAGCAATATGAATTTGAAGTCACAATTAAATTAATATAAATATGCAGATTAGGTTATAAATAGTAATACAATATTTATGAGCATATTAAGAATCATATTATGAGATAACAAATTAAATGAAATTATAATAATTGAAAAGTATATAAATAATTAAATCAATTATTAGAGATTGTAACAGCCATAATTTATCCATTGTCCATTAACCGGATATAATCTACATAATTGGAGGTCTACATAATTGACTATTAACCATATGTAAATCAACAATCTTTACTATGTCATTAAAACTCGGAAAAATCTAGGAGAAAATTCCACGTTTCTAATTTTTTCATGGGGGAAGAAATTTCGTTGGTAATAAATACGTCTCCAACACAAAGGTTACGGAAAGGAAAACGAAATTTATTGCGTTGCTGAAGATAATGTAAATAGTCCTTAGATATCGTCTCCGAATAGATTGCACAAATTTTTGGAGTAGTTGCCAGCGACCTAAGCGGGTAATTTCAATTTTTTGGTAATTGGATACAGGCAAAGAAGTGAGTAGACATTCACTGAAATAGTGTTCCAGTGATAGAGATTCTGGATTTCTGTGATCTATGGAAATAGCGAAAATAGGACGGTAATTGTAATAGGCTTCACTTTGAGTTAAAATCGTACATAATTCCTCAAAATTAAGGAATGTTTGTCCTATTAACATATTTAACGCCCATGTGATATTTAACGCCCGTGATTGCTATCTCTTATAAAAATTTCCCACAAAAATGGGTGAAGAGGGAGGAATGAATTATCAGGTTTTACCTTTTATAGATGAGAATTCTTGTATGTCTGACTTTAATTTTTCTGAATTTAAAAGTTTAAATAAAATAACAAGGATATTTTTTGGGCATCGGAAGTTGGAACCGTTATCAAAAAAGACTTTAGTAGGGATACCCCTATGTCATATAAATCTTTTTAAAGGCTGCGATCGACAGTTTGGGTTTCAGCCTGGAAGATCTAGAGTTGATGCTGTCAACGCAATAATGGAAATAGTTGACAAGGCGGTGGCCGGTACCTGGAAGGCCAGGCTCATATTAATCGTAATATTTCTCGATTTGCGAAACGCACTCAACTCCCTCAGCAGGGAATCTATCTTCCGCGTGTTGAGGGGGTTGGGCGTTAGTGGTTACCTGAGAAGATAGTAGAGGATTACTTCAACAATCGGCGACTTGTATATAGGCTGGGGGATAACAAACTGTGGTTCCGGCTACGCGTGGGGTGACCCAGGGTACCCAAGAGAGGTCCCAAGACCTCTGTTTTGGGACTTCTCCTGTGGAACGTGGTCTATGATGAGGTACTTCGGCTGCATTACCCGGGAGGGGTGACTCCCAATGCCTATGCTGATGATTTGGCCCTCGTGGTAGTGGGGAAGACTGTGGAAGGGGTGGTTGACGCTGCGAACGCTGCAATAGCTAAGATTGGAAGACAGATAACGGAAAAGGGGTTGCAGCTGTCCCGAAGGAAGTCTGTTTTCTTCCCCCTGGCGGGGAGACGGCTGCTACCGCCCATCGCGATCAACATCGAGGTAGAGGTGATCTAGTTGCAGGAAACCACCAAGTACTTGGGAATGTGGCTGGACCACAAGCGATCGTTAACCCAACATATGAAAGAGGTTAGCGAGAAGGCGGGATGAATGGTGCAGCGTCTGGCTAGGTTGCTCTCAAACATCGGCGGACCACTAGCATCGTAAAGAAGGCGCTATTCACACGTTGTCAATGCAACACTTCTCTACAGCGTTCCGGCGTGGAGGAGAGCCATGGTCGTGGGGCGCAAAATGAGAATCCTAGAGGGGGTACAGCGCCGCATAGCCCTCAAGGTGGCATCAGCATATGCCTCGGTATCGACAGAGACGGTGCTGGTGATCACTGGGCAGCCACCTCTTCAGAAGCTGGAAGAGGCTCGAGTGTTGGACCACCGGGGAGGAGTTCCCAACCGGGACATACATGCGACCCTGTTCTGATATTGGCAAGCTAGATGGGATGCATCCATCAAGGGCAGGTGGACGCACCGCTTTATCGCGGAAATAAAGCCGTGGGCCAGTCGAAGGTTTGGTGAGCTGAACTACTGGCTCAGGCAATTTCTGACCGGCCATGGAGTCTTCCGAGTCTGCCTGTGTGGTAGAAGGAGAACGGATGACCCCTACTGCCCTTACTGTGGCGACCCGTATACCTCAGAACACGTGGTGTTCTGGTACCCGCAGTGGATTGATTACCGCCTAGCTTGCTCGACGACTACCGGACCGCTCAGCGTGAACATCATCGCCACCATGTTGCGGAGCCCCAAGAGCTTCGACACCATCCCAGAGTTCGTGGCGAGGGTTCCTCAGGAGAAGGATCGGGGGGCTCGAGAATGAGGGACAGCCCTCTGCGGAGCTGCCATTTGCACGTTCTTGCATAAGTGGGCGGTAGCGATGAGGAACGGGGACTCTCGCACCCCCGAGCGAAAAAGACCGAATCGCGGCGGGGATGCCCTACTCGGGATGTCCCCGTTAGAGGCATTGGCCTTAAGACCGAGTCCCGGCACCCGTAATGGGAACCCAGCGACGGCATAGCCGGGCCTGATGGATCCTACTCCGGGGGTTTGAGGCGGGTGCAAAGTGAGATCCGACCGGCGGGCCGAGACATGGAGGCCAGTTAGAGTAAAGGACACTCCTCTGGGCTGTGTGATATTTAACTACGGGGTCCGGCAAAGTGAGAAGAAAAAAATGGCTGCGATGATCTGTGAAGTCAGATTAGAAACTAATTCTAATCGAGTAGCTTTGGTAGACATATAAAGGGTGCGATATAAAATTTAATGTTAGGTTTTGGACCTCTGCCCGCCATGATGAAACATAATTAAACAGTTGTAGTCCACTGCGCAAGTAGAGAATAGTCGGGATGGAATTATTCTGGAAGTTGTAGCTGACCAAGCTGTTGAACCTGGGTTTTGCATTAAATCGAAAGCATGTCAAACATTTTCGAATGATCGACGGTAAGAATGAAACGGTAAGAGAATCATTACTCTTATGATTTCCAGAATTCTCTCATGATTACGTTTATTTCCAGAATTTTTGACGTAAGTAAGGATGAGTTAATTGAACACCAGAATGCAAAAGACGCAAATGCTCAGTATTAAAAATCAGTTTTGTAATAATTGCATTTAGATGTAAAATAAGCGGATGTTTAATATGGTAATACAGAGTGTTATAATCTGCCTCCTACACGAAATAAGCTTAAATTATACAAAAATTGATCAAGTGATATAAGTTTGCTTTGATTAGAAATAACTTGATTATTTTTAAGATTGTTAATTTCACTACTGAAATGCATGTATTGTAATTGTTGAATAAAAAATTCTAAAGTTTGATTTAGTTCTTTTGTAGTTAAGGTACAAATGATTCGTTCAGAATATGTGATTTAACATTGTGATAAAATGTTAAACAGAAACTAAAAGTGCAAATTAAGGTATGTAGAAATAAAAAAATTCTGTGTAATGGAATACAAGAGTGGATACAAATGATGTTGAAATAGTTCTGTGCTTTTCTATTAAACATTCAGGATTCATGTTAGAGTTGTTAAAATTAATGTTGTGTTTATTTAGCCAGTGGCAGGAAGACTATAAAAGCTAATAATGACCATGCCACCAAAATGGCATATTAAGTAATTTATTTGAAGTACAACCTTCAGACAGTAGGTCAGCTGGATTTTCAGAAGATTTTACGTAGTGACAATTGGCATTTTAAGTACTTTGCTGAATCTCAGAAATTCTATTACTGACAAATTCTTTCCAATTACATGGTTGTCCGTGAATCCAGTATAATTCTATTGTAGAATTTGTATATAAGTGTATTTCATCAAAATATAAGTTTAAAGCGTTGATTAGCTTCAATAACACGATTAAGTAGTAAAACCCTCAAACTTCAGGTCTTGATAATGTAATTTGTTTTAAAGGAGCTAATTTTGATTTAGAATAAAGGAGATTAGATGAGATTGTATGGTTGGCGAATAGAGTTCTATATAGATGCAGCAGCCATACCCCTTTATGGATCCGTCAGAAAATTCATGTATTTGTAATGAATTAACCTTACTACGATTGGCAAGTTTTATGGATCAACTTATTTTTAATAAGTCAACTAAATGCAGCTGATTGAACAAATTGAGGCATTGTGTTAATAATGTGTCGGTTAATATTTCGTCCCAATTAGTTTTAAGTTGCTATAATAATTCCATGAAATATTTATAGGAAAATATAATAGGACCAATGAGTCTTAAAGGATCAAACACACCTGGTATAATAGAAATAATTGTTTTTTTTTTAGTGTTAATTTTAGTATCATTTGAAAAAGTAATTTGGAAGAGTAGTGTATCTGTAGTGTTATTCCATAGAATTCCTAACTTACGTATATTATTATGTTCTTGGTTTGACGGAATGGAAGAACTGTGGTCAGAAGAAGAAATGTTGCGATTATTTGACAACCACTTATGGAGTGGAAAACCATAATGTTGTAATAATTTATAAATATCAATTTTCAGTTGAATAACTTCATTAAGTTATCTGAACCTATCAACATAAAAATGAGGCCATCAATAAAAAAATCTTTCCAGTGTATATAAAAGCTATATAAGCTGTAAATAGCGTAACTTTTGAAGACTAGTTAAATCGTTTCTAGTATCTACCAAATTGTTAAATACGAATATATTAAAATAATATTTACATGTTAGTGGAAAATCATTTTCATTTTCATTTGCTATCTGAATTAAACGTCTTGTGGCTATTATGTATGGTGCACAAGAGGTCCCATAAGTTACAGTTCGTTATGCGAAGTGTTTTATCTCCTGGTCTGGAGATTCACGCCAAAAATTACGTTGTAAATTGGAATCGATACGTTTTATCTGTCGATACATTTTAGCTATGTCAGAAGTAATGACGTAATTATTGATTCTGATTTTAAGCATGATTGAAAATAAATATTTTATACTACAGTTCCGACTAACAGAGTATGATTGAGGGATAAGCCATCAATGGTTTTAGCTGAACCGTCAAAAACAACTAGAATTTTAGTTGTTAGACTCTAAGGCTTAAATTCTGGATGCTGGGGTAAATAGCACACGTTAAATTTGTTAGTTAGCAAATCATCAAAGTTGAGTGAGATATATGACCTAGTTCTAAATATTCCTGAATGAAAGCGGAGTAGTCTTTTTTAAGGTTGGAATTGTTGATTAAATTTCTTTCTAGAGATAAGAATCTATTCCTAGCATTAACGAAAGAATCGCCTAACTGAATGATATTAGTTTTCCGGGATAATGCTGCGAAAATCTGCCTTGAATATTTCGAGTAATGTTGCATTGAAAATATTTTTCATATATAGTGATTTCATTAACTAGACATCAGTGTTAATTTCTTCAATTTTTGAAAAATTCTCGAGTATAGTTGAGATATTTGTATAATTGTTACGAGTAAGAAAGCATGCCATATTATTATTGTCCTTAACGTAATTAAGAAGGCAACCACTGAGTATGTATGCTAACTTGGTTTCCTGAACAATAGGATATCTAGAATTTCGAATGAATTTCCCAGGCAAGATAAGATTCAAACAGAATTGAGCTTCAATAAGGATGTTAATAATATTTGTTATATGGAAATTAGGATCTGGTAGAAATAGATTATGAGGTAGATTGAGATGCGAAATATCAAATGTGTATGATGGAAAGCTGTCAGGTATATCTGTTAAACAGCACATTGCACTTCGAATGAAAATTTCTTATTTCGAAATTGCAATAACACTGTATTCGGACTGAGATAATGAGTTATTTATGACTGAAATGGAAATATCGATTTTAATAAATTTAAGTCCCAATTTTCTGATAAATTATACGTGAAAAATTCGCCTGGCTGCCCGATTCTAATAAGATTCTACATAAAACAGTGTTACCAAATATATCATTGGTGTTACATAAAGCAATTGAAAAAATTATGTTTTTATTATGTTTATTATGTTTTATAAGTGTTATTTTCAGACTTACTACCTTCTAATTTAGAATCATTAATCTTATCCATATGAACAGAGTATTATGTTTTTTAGAAAAAAATATTACATACATTTTCTAAGTAACATTCATTAATAGAATAACCTTTACGAAAACAAACAAAACAATAATTATTATGTCCCCAAAAGGCTCTTAGATCATCGATGGGCAAATTTAAAAGCTTTGACAATATTATAAATGATGATTAAATTACAAAAGAGACATTGCCCAGAGTTAAATTTTGAATAACAAATGACATTATTTCCCTTGTATTGATTATTAGCATTTGAAGTAAATCATTTGGTGAGAGATTTGACTGAATTGTTGTAACGCTGTTCCATAGCGTTGTCTCCTACGTTCACTTGCGAATTAGAAATATTTACATTGATATTCTCGAGAAGTCTTGAATTATGGAAATCTATAAAATCTTGAAACCTCGGATACCTTTGGTCTGGTGTTGTAGTCCATTTGTGATGTTAGAAATTGGATGACAATAAATTCATATTTTTTAACGGTTATTTACATTGCTTCAAGAGAATTCATATATGAGGATATCTCATTGATAAACTTGGATAAAGTATCTAACGATTCTCTTTTTATAGACTCTAACTTTAAAATGTGATCGGCATTATAAAAATTAGTTATGTATTTGAACCAAATCGTCTCTTTAATAATTCTAAACAGTTATGTAATTTTCATTTGTGTTGGTAGATTCTTAATAATAGATAAAGCTTTATCCTTAAATTAAAAATGTAAATAGCCTAACTTTTGAAGACTAGTTAAATCGTTTCTAGTATCTACCAAATTGTTAAATACGAATATATTAAAATAATATTGCCATTCTAAATATTAACTCTAAATAATGGAATATTAATGGGTTGTAATAGAATTTATTTAATTGTTGTGTTTAAAGTAATTTCTTGATTAATTAATTTTTAATTATAATTAAAGTTTACTAAATTTGCACTCTATATTATATAAGTCTTCTTCGACTTGCACACGATCTAATGAAAAAACATCATCATCGAATTCTTCATTTGAAGCTGTGATTAAACGACGTCATACTTGCCTTGCAAATCAAGAAGAATCCTTAATTTAATTTGTAAGGCGTGACTATTCCCTTGTGAAACATCATATTTTTCAGTGAATTTGTCAAATCTAGTAATAGAGGCCTTAACTGACCTTCTGTCTCTTAGCAAGTGCTCTTTGTCCTTAATAATACTAATAACTTAAATTACTAATGTAAATCATAAACAATATAAATGAAATGTAAAATAAATTAAAATGATATGATATTAGTATAAATTGTGCGAACCCTTTACTAATAGTAAAACATCTGTAACTCCATCAATTCTTTTCTCGTTTTAACCGTGAATTGAAGTACTGAAATCTGAAGAATATGAATTATAGAACTTTCAGATCCGGCCCGGGGACCAAAAATGTCGAATAACTAACCGTCTTGGTGTAATAACTCAGTTGGGTGTAGTTATTCTATATATTAAATTAGCTGGTTCATATTTCTAATAAATAAAGTTAATTGTTCAGTGCATATATATATAATTTTTAATATGTCGTAATGATCATAACATCTTTAATATTTATTTTAAGTTTATGTGTTTATAATTAATAAGTAGAAAAGGAGAAAAGAGTCTGAACAGAAGTACTATTATTAAAAGTAATCATTTTTTAATATACTTGTTTGAGTATAGAATACAGCATAAATTCAACAAAAAAAAAAAAAAATCACTTTTGTATTCTATTGATTTGGGATAGATACATTAAAACAACATTATTAACTGGTACGTTGCTATCAGTAAAATATGCATACATACGGAAAATCGTTTCCTTTTTTCTTCAAGGACTGTTTGATAATAAAAGAAGGAATGCATTCCTTGTTATGTATATTGTGAAAGCTGGACCAGCCAGCTGGCTGGCCCAGCTTTCACAACTCTCTAACTCTATTTAGAAAAAAAAAACATACATTCTGGATCGGACAAGTGATACGATTATAAACAGAAAACTTACAAAAATTAAATTAAATTATAAAACAAATAGCAAAAGTTACAAAAAAAATCTGAAAGACATCCGTTTAAAAAAAAATATTAAAAGGTTTTATTTATAGGTAGGCAATAAAAACTGATCAACAATTAAGTTTAGAGTCAAAAATTTGAGTGTTCGTTTTAGCCGTGTTTGAGCTGCTCTTGTTCGCTCAGTCATTCATAATGGGCGTTACTCCAAATTTGTTCTCATATGGATTGTTGAAAGACATGTTGTTAATTTATATTAAAGTAAATAAAAATGGTTTGTCTGCTTTGTGTGAATGCCGAGGATATTATCCAACTCAAAGAATACCAGATCGTAAAAAATTTCAAAAAAACAGGTATACATAAACCAAATCGATTTGACCCTGATCGTAAACGTTTATGAGAAATTCCAACGCTGAAGAAGTAATACTGAATTCGGTACAATTATCTCCCATCTTAAGCATTTGAAAGTTGGCACATCACTTTCACGATTCACAATAAAATGTGTGGCGAACGTTAAGAGGGAACAATTACGCCCATTTACTGCAACTTTTGTACAAGAATTATTACTTTCTTATGTTGATAAACTGATTAAATTCTGTCAATGGAAATTAAAAGGATGAAAATCATCCCGATTTCCTAACTAATGTTTGTTAATTACTTATTTACAATGCCAAGAAAAGGCATTGTAAATTATTGAAACACTCGCCCTTGAACAGAAGAAAATCGCAATGAGATGTTACAAGTAATTTCTGATGTATTTTTCGTTAAATGTTTTGTTTGATCTTCTTTGTTATAGTCTCATAGGTCCTTTCTCCTTACCGCCAAGACTCAATGGAGAGCATTTTTGCATTTTCATTCTTGCATTTTTGTAAACAAATCTGATAGAATACTTGGAAGATATTTCACTTCTAGATGTGGTTTTTCAATGATGACGCAGCTGCTTACTTCTACTGTGATTTGATGAATAATTTAAATATCACATTTAGTAAGCAATATATTGGTCGAAACAGACCAGCAAAATGGCCTCATCGATCTCCCGATCTCACGCTAGCGGATGTTATCCTTTGGGGTTAGATGACACACTCCTCTCTTATTGGCACACAAGATTTGAGAAATTCAATAATAGAATCACTTTTCCGTACCGGTTTGTGTTTTGTTTCTAATTAAGCTGAACATCTTAAGTTAGTGTTTACTTTTAATAAACATTATTTACATAATTTTTCTCAGAATTAAATTTTCTACAAATGTAATTAAAAATTCTGATTTGTTAATTTGTAAATTTATAAAGCGTTTTCCCCGATAAAACCTTTTCTTGTTTCACCTAGTTTTTCTTAAAACATAAGCGAAATATAGTGCTCAGACCACTTTTTTCAACTTCATAGATAAAAAATCATATGAAAGCACCAAATTTACCTCTCGTTTGGTACTCCAAGAGTTTAGTACAGTTTAGTTTTACAGAGAGCAAACAGCACGGATAAATATTTCGCGAGCAGAAACTCTCAAACAAACCGTTTTCTGACCTATGTTTATGTGTTAATTTTTTCTTATATTTGGCTACAGAAACTTCCTCCAAGTTGCTAAATCTCTTCATGTTGCCGTACAATTTGGAATTACACTTTATTAAAAGGATATTATAAGAGAGTAAATATTTAAAAAAAAACTTGCATTCAAGAGCGAATCATCCTTCTTTAAATATGTTAATTGCAGACATAAGTAATATTTAAATCTATACATATAATACAATTTCCTGTAAGATTTGTTTAAACTTTAATTTTAAGATCTTGAGACAGACATTGGGAAAAACAATACAAAATTTCAATCAAAAAATTTTAGTCTTACTCTTGTTATTCTTGTACCGTATGTATTGAAATGATGCAAGATAAAAGAAACTGCAATTTATATGAAGTCTAGAAATTTACGTGAAATTGCCGTTTAATTATAATACCTTTGACAATTTGAAGCAGTTATTAACAGAGAAAGAAAGAGACAAATTGAGAGCAGCGAGTAAAACCGTGTATGTCAAGTTTTATATGAAATTATTACTGTATTTATTTAATGTGAAATGACCAAGGCTAGTAGATCCCCTCTATTTCATACCATTTCACAATAAGTACACATTAATCCAGAGCATTAATAAAGTAACCAATACACAGCACTAAGCATTTTTTATATATATTTTTTTTTATCTCCGGGACCATCGTTAAATATTGCTTCAGTGGATGAGATGAATGATTAGTAGCGTCTGTAAAAATGCTATGCCTGTCTGGGATTTGAACCCGTGACCTCCGGACGAAAGGCCGAACATTAGGTATTAAGATTATGTTAAGAATTAAGCGCTTAATAAGTATTAAGCATTAGATAAGTATTAAGAACTTCAAGATTGTATAAAGTATCCATTCAACCGATTTACAAGAAGCAATCAGAAAATATATTTATATAAATCACCTAAACACACACATGGTTGTGCGGGAATGTGTTATGAAAAATGAATGTAACTCTCTATTTTAATTTTGTCTACTTTATTTGTTTTTTTATTTTTTGAATATTTTTGTTTTTTCATATTCTATTAATAAAAATTTTCCATAAATAAAAAAAGTTTCTGCTTAGAAAGTACTAGCTATTATCTAAACAATTATAAAATGGTTACAAACAATGTAATACATAACCTTTGTTGTAAGAGTTTTTAAATTAAAATGTCTTGTTTAATTATAAATGGTGTAATTAACGTAAAATTTTCAGATTTAATTTTGTCAAGTAAAAGGAAAAACAAGAGTAAAGTAAGAACATTTAAAAAGGCATTATGATGTCTTGGAAAATTAAAAAATAACTTTTTTCAAGGAGAACCTTATTTTGCATTAAAAAATACACCGATACTATCATAGCATTTTTTGAATATGTTAAATTAAATTAATTTTAAAACATCTGTTTAAATGAACTTTATAATGAAAAGAATAGAAGTAATTTTATGTTAAAAATTTTATTATATAATTTTACGTTCGGACAACGTAAATGTACAATTTATTTTACAACGTGATTTTATCTTTGAAGGAGTGTAATACGTTTATCAACACTGTTTTACGGAGCAAAGCCACTAACTAAACCGATGGTAGATGCCAAAAAAAGGGTTTAGTAAGCTGTCTTTTAATATTATTTTGTGGAATTTAGTTCAATATTAATTAGGCAATATTTATTGAGTAAATTTAGAAATACTACATTACATATTTATCGTCCTATGTATAGGTCATATTTTTCTATTTTTAAGGTGAAACGTTATAATTAATCTGGCGTACTATCGATCTTATATACACAACGGGTACATTATAATTATATAATTAAAAAATACCCAAGGTTTAATTTTACTAACCTTCATTAAACTAAATAAACTATAATAAGTTAGTACAGCATATATTTTATTAGTATCAATATTTTATTAATGAAGAATAATGACTAATTAATTATTTCATTGATTACTTGCATTAAAATCCTACTAAAAAAAAAAATGGTGATAAATATATCATTTAATGTAAGAATCAATAAAAAACACATATTGAATGTTTCTTTACGTGTACCAAACACTCTCTAGAAAAACAATTAACAATATTGAAAAAACATATATACATTTCGTGATTTTTATAATAAAAAAAAAACTTATAAAATATTATAATATAAAGAAAAAACTAATTGTTTCTCTAATTACATTTATGATTAAAATGATCAAATCTTGTAAATAGAGTAATATAGTCCTAACCGTCTTAATTTTGTAACAATGTAAATAGATTTTCTCATGCACGTTGTCCTAAATAAACAATATTTCTATGATGAATTATTTTTGTTTATTTAAATATAACAGTTTTTGAGATTTGCTGTAATAATATGAAAAAAATATATTATTACATTTTTAAATTATAATTATATTATTATTATTATTTATGAATTAATATATAACCTAATATAATTATGTTATTATCATAATTATACAAGGAGATCATTTATATACTAATATATACGAATATGTCATTTCATATTTACATAAATGAACGTAAAATTTATCCTTTTCTTAATATTTATCCACATCATTGTATTATAAAACAAAAATTAAAATCTACGGAATTATCTTTATATATAAACAACCACAACTCATAGCAAAATAAATAGTAGGGTAATATAAATCATTATCATCGTAGTAATAATATAAGGTAACACAAAAAAAAAAAAAAAAAAATTACGGGAACTTCTGAAATGCGTAGGGGCAGTCATGTACAGAGAGCAGCACTGATTAATGCAGAGAAAACCTTACCATTCAGTCATCTTGAAACCGTGGAACTATCAACAGCGTGCTTTTTCCATAAAAATGTTTTTCAAAATCAAGAAGCGTTTCATAGTTGCACAGAGGGAGTTCCGACGCTATTTAAATTTAGGATGTGTTTCAAAAAACCACGTGATAAAAACTTAAACTTTGATGAGACTGTATCGACTCTACAAAGAATTCACAGGACAACCAATAAGGACTCGTACTACACACAATATTGAGAGTATACGCATTTCAGTTGTACAGTGCCCACGGCGCTCAATTCATAAACAAGTTGTTGTGATCGGGTTGCTCCGAGAGAGTATTTGCCGAATTCATAATTTCAATTTAAAATTTCTGAATTGAACTGAAGGACAACGACCACCAGTTCTGCTTTGACTTCGGTAAAATTATCATAAAAAACATTAACGAGGACAACAAATTTCTGAACAATCTGTGTATGTTAGGTAAGGCATATTTTCATCTCACAGGTTAATTGAACGAGCAGATCTATAGTTACCGGGTAGACAGCAACCCGAATTAAATTCATGAACTCCTTTTACATAGCAGCACAGTAATGGTATGGTGTCCATTTTTGCATGAAATGACACGATGGAGTTATCGGAAAATACTTTTTCGAAAATGAGGAGGGGATCACGATGATTGTCACTTCAGATCGGTATGTTCACATGCTGCAAACGTTTGTTACATCCACATTGTACAATTTCCCACATCCTACATGGTGCGCTGCAACGTCATGGTGCGACGTTGCACACTGCAAGGCAATCAAGGGTATGTGTGAAAGAATTATTCTGCAACCGTGTTATATCAAGTTCGATTGTATTCTCTGGCTCTTAAGATCACTGGATTCATTCATCAGCTTGTGGTGTTTTATTGTATAATGAAACACCACACTCAAGGTATCCGTATGGATACCTTAAGAGTGTGGTTAATAAGAATCGGCCAAGAACAATGGGTGAATTGAAACAAGCAATTCATGGTTAAATTTGTGGCATCCCACCTGAGATTTTGCAGCAAGCGACCAGTGAACCACAATGACAGATTGGCAGAGCGCATATATTTAGGAAGATGCCATTTACCTGACGTAATTTTCAAGAACTGATATTAGATATTTTGATATCTTATATTTTTTAATTATAATGGTTAGGTTTCTGTGAATAAACTTTTTTCTTGCGATTTTCAGAAGTTCCCGTTTTCATTTTGCCACTCTTAATGATTCAGCGCTTCTAGTTATTCTACACACAGTTTTAATTATAATGTTAAAAAGATTAAAAATAGAGCAATGAAATTTAAAGAGACCACGTTGACTGCTTATTACAAGGAGACTCTATCAAGAAAAACGCTTTGAGGAGAGGTACCATGGTAAGAAGGTAAAAGTTGAACTGAACTGCAAAGTAGGACGGCAAACCTATTTATGCAACATAATTTTTGAAAATTCCATTATATTTTTGTTAGTTAAAATTTAAGACAGAGTGAGTATGGATGCTAGAGTACTTAGTGAAAACCTAAAAACGTAGTTGGAATCAGGATACCAGACGGTGTTTTTACAAAATTAGACACAGTTTTGATGATGATGTAGCAATGTAGATACGATTAGTATTCTTTATGAATACAGACAAAAAGTAATAGATTGTATTTTGATACTCGGAGCGCATTGTACTGATAGTAATGGAATCCACTCTTTGATAATTAATGATATTACAGAATTGATGACGCCGATTTTATTTTGGCTCTTTAATTACAGTCTCTATTCTGTTTTTTCCTAACTCATTGGGAGAAGGCAATTGAATTTTCTATAAGAATGAAAATCTGGATGAAATTTGTACTTACATACTGTTTCTACTACTTCTCTTTTAAATGTCATGGCATTTCAATTTCTACTTGACAAATATGATTTTTCAAGTTAAGATATTTAGTGAAATTTCCACTATGTATATTACAACGTCTAGCATTCAACAGATATAAAATTCAAAGATCACTCTTTTAACATTTTTATAAATTGTAGCAGAAATTATATATTAATTCTCTGATCATTAATATTATGTGGAAAATTAAATAGTAGATATTTTTGGCCATTATAGTGGATGTTGATAGGATTCAGAAAGAGTTAATAAATAACAAAACGCTTCCGAATCAAGGTAAAACTGTTGATATGGAACATTCTAGGAAGTCGCTACTAGATAAATACTAACACGATCTGTTACCAGTAAGATCTATAAAAACGAGACGTTTCAACTCCTTGTATTTCAATGGTATATGTATCATCTATGCTAAGCATTCGTTTACACAACAGGTAGATAGTATAACATCCAAAGGGCAAAAAATCTTTGACTCTTTTAAGCAAGTTCAGTCTTCATTTCACAAAGCTGCCTTAAAAAAAAAAAAAAAAACAAAAAAAAAAAACCATTTTTACTTTTAAATATTACAATTTTATATTTACATTTAATTGTATTTTTAATAATTTTTATTGAATATTCATTTCAATAATTAATCATTAACATTTACCTGCTAACGAGTTGCAAATAACATTAAACATACATGTTAATTAAGTGAGAACTACAACAGAACTTGTATGTATAGAATAATAATTAATAATAAGATAAAGGATTCAACAATAATAATATTTCTAAGAATCAATTGATTTCCGGAAACAAATATTTATGCTACACATGCTCCTTCCTTCCTTGCATGAATAAACACTTGCAGTCGATTTGTACCATTCGATAAATCTATGAAACAATTTTTAAATGAGTAGTTTCTGTAAAATGGTACCCTAACTAGATTTGCCGCAACACCTCTTCATTTGTCACCTTATCCACCCATCTGATTTTTAACATTCTCCTATAGCACCACATTTCAAAAGCTTCAAATCTTTTCTTTTCAGGTACTCCGATCGTCCAAATTTCACTTCCGTATGAAGTTACGCTCCAAACATATACTTTCATAAATCTTTTCCTGACGTTTAAATTAATTTTTGATGTAAACAAATTATATTTCTGACTGAAGGCTCGTTTCGCCTGTGCTATTTGGCATTTTATATCGCTCCTGCTTCGTCCATCTTCAGTAATTCTACTTCCCAAATAACAAAATTCTTCTACCACCATAATCTTTTCTCTTCCTATTTTCTTTATCTTCGTTATTTCTACTATATTTCATTACTTTCGTTTTGTTCTTGTTTATTTTCATGCGGTAGTTCTTGCGTAGGACTTCAATCATGTAAATGTTAGCAATCGATCTTCTATCTGTGTATTTGAACCCTAATTATTTTAACTTCTGAACATTTTATTCAAGTCTACGTTATCGAATGCCTTTCCTAGGTCTATAAATGCCAAGTATGTTGGTTTTTTTCCTTAATCTTTCTTCTACTATTAATCTGAGCTCTAAAATTGTTTCCCTTGTTTTTATACTTTTCCTGACACCAAATTGGTCTTCTTCGAACATTTCTTCCACTGTCCTCGTAATTTTCCTGTACAGAATTCTAGTTAACATTTTTTATGAATGACTAGTGTTCTGTATTCTGTAGTGTTCTAATTGTTCTGTATTCTTCACATTTATCTGCTCCTGCTTTCTTTGGTATCATGACTATAACACTCTTTCTGAAGTCTGACGAATCTTCTCCTTTTTCGTAAATATTACACACCAGTTTTTATAATCTATCAATCGCTTCCTCACCTTCACTACGCAGTAATTCTACAGGTATTCCCTCTATTCTAGAAGCCTTTCTGCCATTCAAATCTTTTAATGCTCTCTTAAATTCAGATCTCAGTATTGTTTCTCCCCTTTCATCCTCTTCGACTCCTCTTCTTCCTCTAAAACAGCATTTTCCAATTAATTTCCTCCGTATAACTCTTCAATATATTCCACCTACCTATCGACTTTGCCTCTCGTATTATAAATCGGTGTACCATCTTTGTTTAACACGTTTTTAGATATTAATTTATGTACCCTAAAATTTTCACTAACTTTTCTGTTTGCTCCATTTATTTTACCAGTGCTCATTTATCATTCCTTTTTTTGAACACCTTTCTTCAATCCACTCTTCTTTCGGTAGTTTGCACTTCCTGTTTATAGTATTTCTTAATTACCGATAGTTCCTTTTGCCTTCTTCATCACTAGCATTCTTATGTATAGTACATTCATCCATCAGCTGCAGTATATCGTCTGAAATGCAAGGTTTTCTACCAGTTCTCTTTGTTCCGCCTAAGTTTGTAAGTTCGCTTCCGCTGATTTAAGAATTTCCTTTTTAACATTTTCCCACTCTTCTTCTACATTTTCTACCTTATCTTTTTTACTCAGAACTCTTGCGATGTCCTCATTAAAATTTTCTTTACCTCCTCTCCCTCAAGCTTTTCAAAATTCCACCGATTCATCTGTCATCTTTTCTTTAGGTTTTTAAACCTAAACCTCTTAACCTTTTAAAGGTTAAGAGTATTAAAATAATATCTGATGGGGACGTATCGCCTGTCGGCAGATCGAAAAAGACTACAGTATCGCCTTTTACATATTTAATGAAATCATTCAATATAATTGTTTTCTCTAATAATGTACAGGGAATAAGTAATGTTTCTTAGAAATGAAAAAAAAACTGTGTTGCAGATTGCAGATTAAAATCTTACGTCATTAACTCTTATCCAATGGACGAAAACCTTTACATAAATACGTAACACTACGAACTTAACCATTCAAATTCTTCTTGCTTTTATCAGTAACTTCAGCAGGAATATTTATACACATCACTTTTATCTGTATACTCAACTATCTTGTTTTTTTTTTTTTCACCACTAACCTAATTAAACATTTATTAAATATAATTATAAATAACAAAAATTTAGTGCATACATTTTACAATTTTCTTTTAGATTAAAATTTTATGCTTTTTAATGTATCGTTAAAAAAGTTGAAAATTATAAACATTTAATAAAGTTTTCAGAAGATCAGAAAATTATTTTAATGATTTTTTTTTGTCAGTTTTATACCACAATGAATGGTTTTTTTTTAAAAAAATCAACTAAAAATCAAATGAAATGAAGAAATGTTTTTTAAAAAAGTTTAAATCTGAAATAATGAAAAATAAATTCGGTACCAATGTTTAGATAACTACAGCGGTAAAATTAATGTTTTAAAAGTGATTGTCACCGTGCTGTGGTACTGACACCGTGCTGTGGTATCTGTGTTACATGGGATCTAAACAGCTGGTGTGAGAAACTTAACGCTACGAAGTTCTTTTAATGAAACTTTCCAATATGGAAACAGATTTTAAAATTACCTGGATTTATACATTAAGTTAATAATCTTATTTATTTTAATATATTCATATTTTACTGTAGAAAATAAAATGGAAATAGCAATGTATATATATATATAATTATATATATATATATATATATATATGGCCTGTATGAACACATATTAATCGTATTTTCTTAAATACATTAATGTACATATATCTACAAAAAAATACTAAAAAAATTTGATCAACGATTTTTTAGAAACTTAATAGTAAGTATTTAATTTTAACTACTATGATAAGCCTACAATCCCATTTTCTTATAAAAATCTCCATTTTTATAAGAATAAAATTAATTTAATTTTAAATAAAATAAATAAATAATTTATTTATTTATTTAATAAATATTTATTTATTTAAAATAAATAAAATAAAATGAATTAATTTAATTTAATTTTTAATAAAATTTCAAAATTCAAAATTTAATTTTGAAATCGTAATCCAAAATACTTAATAGCATGAAAATTATTTCTTTTTTATTCTGTAGCTTACGCATCGTACTTATAAGAAAAATGTAGTTTTATATTGAAAAGAAAAGCTCGTTGGCATCCTTCACATGTTATAAAATTTTCTCCTTTTACTTTTACAAACAATGTGGTAACTTACCAATCCTCCCTAAACAATTAAAAAAGTTAAAAAATATTAAAAAATTAAACTGTTAATAACTTTTTTCTAATATTTTAACATAAATCAGTCATTTTTAAATTTAGGCAGACATGAAAACGACACCAAAGGAAAATAAATAATCTTGACATATTTTTACGTAATTTTTACTTTACAAAAATTGGAAGAAAATAAGAAAAGTTTTTTGTTCTTGGTAAAGTACAATTAACTCTAATCAAACAGTATGCACGGAATAAAATTTTAATCAAATAATAATTTAAAAACAGTAGTATTTCAAAATCTAACAATTTTCTCTGAAAATTTATAGTAAATGATTCAGTATTTTTAATTTTTTTTTCAAAGAGAACAATTAATTTCCCTTATATCAGAATTTAAACGCCACTACCACGAAGGCTTGGTTGTAGAGCATTCAAACGTTTAAAAATCACTTCAGAATATATTCTTTGTTACTTAAAAAAATTTTAAACAAGGATTTAGTTGCACTTAATACTAATTTGCTGGTACTATATTCAATTATTAAAATTGAATAGTGTATATTTTTTACTTTAAAATTATTATATGAAGATATAGTTGTTCAGTATATTACATTGTCACATATTAACAATACAATAATGATTATTTTTATTACATAATTATTATTATTCTAAGGACATGTTTCTATCATTGACGATTTTGGTTTTCGATTTCTAATTGAAATCGTTCAAAAAATTATCATCTGGTATTATTAAAAATCGTGATTATTAAAATCACGTTATTGATTTTAATTTAAAATCAATCTTGTACGTATTCTAGGTTTTTATTTTCTAGATTTTGGTTAAAAGTAGTACTTAAATGATATATAGTTCATTAATAACAATCTAAGGACTCAACGTTTAGAAGACTCAACATGTAATTATAAGCTCCTAAGATTGTTTAAGAATATTTTATATTTAATACTTTTGCATTAAAAAAGTTATTCTCGTTTCAATTTTTAATGTAAATACCAAAGAAAATCATATTCTTTTTTTTTAAACCTATCAAAATTTAAGCCAGAGAATTTCTGCCAAATTGTAATTTACCTCAGTATCCCTGTTGTTTGCTTTTCCGTTCCTAAGTTATAATGTCCTATATGACGTAGCGTAATAAATCATAAACAGTTTTATAAACCTTATTTTTTTCTCAAGTATCAAAATTAAACTTTTTATGTGGGATAAAAGTGTAATAATAAATAAAAAAAAAAAAAATTCGTGGGACTAATGGATTTAACGGTGGGTTTGATAAATAGCTGTATGGAAGTGTATTATATAATATATGTTTAATAAAAAAGTTCTTTTGCGACAACGAATTATTTATTTTATATACATGTCTAACTGTTCAAAGGAGCAAAGTATACTAATAAAAATAAATGTTACTACATACATTTTTTTTTTATAAATTAACAGATGTGCATGAAGAAAAATAATTATCATTGTACGCTTAATTTTTAATTTTCTTCATAGTAATTCTAATCATATACTTAAATAAAAATTATAACTACGTTACTTACGAATATTTCCTATGCAATCCGATGGAAGTTTGCAGGTTTAACCTTTCCAAATCTTAACAAAATACCACTTACAACTTATTTTTGTAAACCAATTCTTCCTAATACACACTGTCTAGATTTTTTAAAATCTCTTTTGAAACCATGATTCAAATATGGTAGAGATATCTGAAATCATTATCGAGCATGTTTCAGTTTCAGTTCCGATGAATCAGTTTTTCAACAGCTACACAGGAAATTTTTAAATTGTTTTTAATCCAGTTTTTTTGGACATTTTACATTACAGAAATAATACTGTATTTCAGTCATTCCTTTGATCACATTTGTCATGGATTCTTGGATAAATTAAATAAATGCTTCTGAAATTTATCTATTTCCTCAATTTCTAGGTAATAAGTACTCCACATGCTTTACAAACTTAATAATTACTACTAGTTTTCCTCAGCGTTTTATCAAATTTTCATTCAAATTAACGTGTATGCAATTATTCAATTAAACCAAAACTGCAGTATGAATTAACGGATGAAACTGAAATTCTTTATAAGATTATCCACAAAGTCTCTTTGGATGATATAATATACAAATTGTTAACACTGTATTTCATCAGGTGATTGTAAAATTTAATCAGATGCTTTCATTTATTCAACACACAGCCAGATTTGTTAGAAATTCATTTTTACTATGGTCAGTCAGAATTTTGACATGTGCAGTATTAAGTTAAAATGGAGATAGTAGAATCATTCTATTGATTTATGATTTGTTCCTAGTGTTTAGGAGCGTGATCGTACACACACATATGAAAAGTATTAAAACATAAGAAACGGATTAGTTTAGAGTTTTGATAAGGAGATTCCATCTGTAAAAACACTTTTTCCACCAAATTACTTGTCGATTTTAAGCAGTCTGAACGTTCTTCTAGTCGATTGAATAGTTCTGATAATGTTTAGAAATACTGTTTACCATTTCTTCTACTTCAACCAGGAAAGGTTCTTAAGAGATAAATATTTCTATTAATAAGCTTTCTGGCCGGAATGTCGTTTTAAGGTAAAACTCTCGCAAACCTCTTCAAATGCGTTTTACAGTGTTTATCGATGGAAACGTTTTTCTTCTTCTGCATAGAGTATGAAATTTACTAGAATAATAGATCTCGGATGGTGTATTTTGGTGTAAAAAATCCAAAATTAATGAGGAAATTACTAATAATCCACCATATTTAAATATATGTATTCCAATATCTGAAGTTTTGAAGGATATTTTTACAGTATTTTATACCTTAAGATGCTAAAAATAATTTTATTGAAGTTTCAATTGACTGGTACGTATAGAATAACTGCTTTTATACAGTAATATGGAGTTCAAACATAGGCTCAGTTGGTAAGAGATTTTTTAAATGAATATTTGGAATTGCGGTGGATTGAAAGTGTCTGCAAAATTGAACGGTCGCATAAAAATCCAGACTTAGCACACTGTGATAACACCATTTAATATATAATTTCAGGAAACAATTCCCATTTGTGACTAAGGAATGGCGATGAGCTAAAAACTGTTCTCAGGTACTGTTTTTAGGACATTGATCATTCTTCATGGACGAGAATGTCTAAAATTACTTGGAGTCACATAAAACTTAGTTCGATCAACTGAGAAGCACATTCAGGTGTAATTTAAAGTAAGTTTTTTGGTGGAAAAATAATAAATTAACTAATGAAAAACAATTCATACCTATTTCATTTAATGGAAAGAGATGTTGGACCTCTGTATGTTTTTAAAGGCTAAAAAAATTTTAAATCTTTAAAACTTTTCACTTGATTTTCTTGTTACTTGTTTTGGCGCAAACTTTTCTCTTATATTTATTTAAATATAATCCGTAGTCACAATTATACTAAAATATTAAAGTAGTACATTAACCAGAGATTAACAAAAAGAAACTCCATGAAATCAATCCATGATACACAACACAATATGAACAAATTATTTTGTAATCTAACTGAACGACAACATAACTTTACAGCTACCTAAAAATTTATAATAAAAAATATTTTTTTTTAAAATCTGAGCTAAAATATAGTTTCGAAAATCTACTGGTTGGCATAAGTCTCGGCTTTTCATCCGGAGGTCCCGGGTTGAATCCCGGTCAGCCATGGCACTTTCACATACGGTACAAATCATTCATCTCATCTTCTGAAGAATTCCTAACGGTGGATCCGGAGGTTAAAAAAATAAAAAATAAAAAAAGTTTACACACCTTTTCTTTCTTTCTTTCTTTTTCCTGTTTAGCCTCCGGTAACTACCGTTTAGATAATTCTTGAGAGGATGAATGAGGATGATATGTATGAGTGTAAATGTAGTCTTGTACATTCTCAGTTCGACCATTCCTGAGATGTGTGGTTAATTGAAACCCAACCAACAAAGAACACCGGTATCCACGATCTAGTATTCAAATCCGTGTAAAAATAACTGGCTTTACTAGGACTTAAACGCTGTAACTCTCGACTTCCAAATCAGCTGATTTGGGAAGACACGTTAACCACTAGAAAAACCCGGTGGGTTAAAGTTTACATACCTGATAATCGTCGATGCAACTCAATTTATCTCTTAAATATCTGGAAAGCCAAGACGGCCTATTAGTTAATATTAGCAAGATTAACGAAGACTGCTGGATTACACTAAGGAATCGTCGCAGATCTTTAGGAAATTTCAATCGAAGGCTTACTAAAGAATATTTCTGAACCTTCCAGAACGCGAGAGCTGAATGCCGTCGTGTGTTTCAGTGAGCTAAATGGAAATCACGACTGAATTATGTCGATACCATTTCTCGTACAATTCATCATCGATTGTGTGGGTGAAAAAGAACAGCATCCTCGTCACCGCGCCAAATGTTTCCGAACACGTTTGCGAACTCGTTTTGTGTCAGTTTCGCTTACATTATCATACTGTCTTGAGTTTAGGAGGTATACATTACAGGTCGAAAATATCCCGTTTGTGATTAGAAACTAGTGAAAGACGTATTCATACCTATTGCTTTTGATTAGCTGAGGTATGCCTTGAATAATTCGCGTGTCACTTTTCCCAGAATTAATAATATAAGGCTCTGTCTTATCTCACTTCCCTGATACTGCATCGCATCTTTTCCTAGCTATGATAAAATATTTTCAGATCAGGTGTTTCCAGTTTCTTAATCAGAAACATTGTTGATTCCCAAACTGAAAGCTTGTAAAGATTAATTGTGTCCTTCAAGTTATTGTCATATCCTTGACCAATACCTCTAAAAATTAACAGAAAGATTGGTAATCCATCGTCCATTATGTTACCTTCAGCGAAACGCGGTAATGGCCCTAGACCAATGCGGTTTCCGCCAAGGTAGATCGTCAATCGATTATGTAATTGCCCTGGAATCTGTTATTCAAAACACGTTCCTACTTTGACAACCCCTGGTTGCTCTATATTTCGATATGCGAAAGGTATAAAACGCGGCAAGAAGAAGAGGGATCCAAAATACATTGCAAGAGTGTGGTATACAAGGGAATCTCCTCTCCTTGTTTTCATCAAAGGTGTAAGCGCTTCTCGGCTTCTGGTCACGTGCTGTATAACCTATTTTTACTGCTACCGGTAGCGATTTGCAACAAGTGCAATAAGTGCAGCGTTACTACGTTCACGTCGTTGAAGGCTGATAACGATCAGTGGTTGTCAGTCAATCTGCGTTGCTGTGGAGTTTAGGATACACAGATGCGTAGTGTGTTGCAAGAGTACCACTGTCAGCTAAGTAAGGACGTTTTCCTTGTGTTGCATCGTGTCCCCTTGTGTAGGTTAGTGAGGCCAGAAATGTTTTCTATCCTCTCGCAGGTTCAAGAAGCGACTTTTGCTCCAACCTCACCGATGGTCTGATCTGAGAGCTTTCAGCTTTTAAAGTTTCGAGCGGGGCTACGTGAGAACAGGAAACCTTGCTCGGGATAGTTCACTGCTGGATGCTCACCGTGGTTTGTGTTAGGTGATAGGTACGTTCAGACTGTAACTGTGGCAGTACCGTCGGTGTTTTTATTCTTTAGACGCTATGGAGAAATCAGAGGGAGATTGATTAGATCTTGTTGGCATAGCCAAGGATCTGGTTGCCGGCGACCCCTTTCTGCCCAGAAGGTCACTCGGTAGGTCTCCTCAGAGACCACAGTCTTTCGATAAGGAGGTCTCGGTTGTCTCTAAAAAGGCAGTACAGATTTGTAAATTCACCTTCAGTGTTTCCAACAAATTTCAGGAAAATTTCCACAAAACTCACGGTAGGTTCAAAAAAGTGGAAAATTATTAACTATTAAAATTAAATTGTTATCATAAAAAAATAAAATATTGCTTAACCATACCGTACTACATAGACCTATGGGGTACGATTTTAGCGACCAGTGACTCAAAAAATGCAGTTATTGAACCACTCCAATCAAAACTCCTAGTTATGATTTTAAACTATGATCAGGCGCTATATTATGTTGCAAACCACACGCTACCTCTAGATATACAAGTTAAATTAAATAAAATAAGAAATTCGATTTAAAAATATCAAATGTCAAAACAATATTTAGTGATTACAACTTGTCAATAATAAGATTAATCCAGTTTAAAACTGATCGAAGCTGCTGGAGGTTCCGTTCATAAATGATGAATAATTCATATTTTTTACTTCTTTTTGTTAAAATTACGGTCATGTATTCTTCACATATTTATGTTATTTTTTATCATATATTTCAATAATACAACCATAAATGTTGTTTTTATTCATTTAGTTTATTCCTGTTTTTGTAACGATTCTGTTTGTTGAAAGCAATACTCTAGTCTTCATATAGATTTTTATTTTCTCATATTTCTTATAGTTCCGTATTAAAATTCATAAAAATTAAATTAGTTTTTAAAAATAAGTAAGTAAATACCACTTAATGATTATAATGACATTGGTTAGATTTGGTTAATAGTCGTAAGTCTGAATAAATTACTTTTAATTTACTTTGAAAATGGTAGGAATATAGTCAAACTAACAATGCTATTTAGTATATGACTTAAAACATGAACCTTTCTCTTTTTTCCATCCAAAGTCTTTATCAACTTAGTCTTACAATATATTAATTGTCTACTACATGCTAGAAATGTGAAGAACAAGGCAACACTATTTTATTAAATTAAATAAAAATATATCAAATGTAATATCTATAATTAAATATTTGCTTTATAAATCACATTAGTTTAATATCTTTTCACGGCATAACATTCTAAACAACCATTCAAAACCATATTCAGCGTATGGTTTGGTACTTCAAAGTTTAAAATTAAATTCAATAATTTAAAATTTATTCTTCTTTTGATAGCATTGGTATTTTTTTAATAAGAAAGGAATTTAATATTTGCAGCAAATAACTACTACGCTAAGTGTAAGATTTATATGGCATCAAATCATTATACCACTATACATTTTAAAGAATAATAATCTAAGATTGTTTCCAGCAGAAAATTTGTTTGGGAGCATGGTATATATATATATATATATATATATATATATATATATACCACTTAAGAAGTTAGCAGACTTATGTAGATGTTGATAACTTCATTTGTATTCTCCCATTCAGTTTGTTGAAATACTGGTTGACCTGATTAGAATTTTATTTGTTTTCATTTAATATTGTCCTCATTCAAACGAAAAATAAATGATGGTAAACATTTTCATTCCGTTGATAATAGGTTCATTTTCAATTGAATTTCAAATCTTTAAGATCCGATATGGAATTTAATTTTTTTGCATTACTTTAAAAATAATTCTACACATACACACACACACACACACACACACACACACATATATATATATATATATATATGTATATATAAACACAAGCGCGCGCACACTCACACTCATATTTGCTTTGTGTTAAATATACTCGTACATACCAGTTCATAAAACAGAGTGATTCAGACTTAAAAAATCTTAAATTCTAAATTTTAAAAATTAAATAACGTTAATGAAAAATTTTTTTATAAAATGAATTTTATTTCGTGTAATTGTACAAATTTTGCCATTTTAGGATACATACATTTTAGTTTATTTTTTAAAGATGACATCTTGCAGGTGACCTCCTCTTCTACGTAAATATTCACGAAGGCTCTTCGTTAAATTGTTCATGGTTTGATGTAACATCTCAACTGGAATTTCCGCAATTGCTTCTCGGATCTTTGCCTTCAGTTCTTCCGTTGTAGCAGGTCTACTGTGGAACACTTTGCTTTTAAGGTGACCCCACAAAAAGTAATCTCAAGCTGAGAGATCAGGCGATCTGGGAGGCCATCTAATGTCACCATTTCTTGAAATGACACGTTGTCCAAACAATCAGCGTACAGCTGCCATCGATATTCGTGCAGTATGTGACGTTGCTCCGTCTTGTTGAAACCAGACTGTGTTAAGAATTGGTGGAAATCTCTTTTGTTGTTCCACAACAAAGGATTCAGGCATGGCTACGTAACGAGCCGACGTCACCGTAAGATGACATAGCACACCACACGGTCACTTTCTGGCTGTGAAACGGACGCTGGTGTAGCTGCGTAGGATTTTCTTGTTAATAAATCCACTGAGGTGGAATGCGCTTTGTCTGACATCCACAATTCGTGAACAAACTCTTCGTTATCATTTTTCTTCTGAAGCATTACATTACAAAATTGTGCTCGCACAACTGCATCGTTCGGTTTCAGTTCCTAGACGATCTGGAACTTGTATGGATGAAATTGCAAGTCCTTCACTAACATTCTTCGAACACTTGAACTATGCAATTGCAAAGATGCTGAGAGACGACCGATTGACCGATGTGGACTTCGTGTGACAGCATCTTGTAAAGCTTGAACATTCTGTGGTGTACGGACGGTTCGCTCACGGCCTCGAGGTTTCTTTTTCATTGCCGAACCAGTTTCCTCAAAATTAGATATCCATGTTTTAATTGCCTGTGCTGATGGAACACGGTCGTGCCGTCCCAGATTAAAATGACGGCGAAATTCTGTACGCGCTTCCTCCACACTGTCATTGTTTTTGTAAAATGCTTTGATAGCAAATGTACGTTGCGCACCACTCCAAGGATCCATGACAACTAAATGGCAGGTTAGGTTAGAGAGGCTGGCGCCACTTATCAAGTGATACCAATCGCCCATCGCTACCAACACAACTTTCAAAATTTTCCCTTTCTTTGAATCACCTGTACAAACATATAAAATATTTACTATTATTTGTATAACCAAAAAAAAAGCTCTAAATATTTAATGAATAAAAAAAGTGCTATAAATATGTTTTATTTGAACTCTAAATATTTTTAATTAAACGCGGTTAATTATTTTACTGATTTTTTTTAATCACAATTAGAATATACATTTTAATGCGAACTGGTGAAGAAGTTTCCAGCTGCCCAAGGAATAACTTTATGAATTCTTTAAATAAAACTATTAATATACTTTGAAAAAAATATAAAATGATCAACATTGTTAGAATTTAATCATAAAACAATTAATAATTCAAAGTTAATCTAACTAAAGCTTTTTTTTGTCTGTAAAATACTCGCAATTTTCAAATTCTAATCTTGATCGTGTTTTTTTTCATGAATAATTTAATTACGTTACTATCAACGATCTATTTAATAACTTTTTATGGATGACATTTTTTCTGCGGCTTTCTCCTTTTAAATGATCTATTTATCAAATACAATAGATGTTGAAGTACGTGGTAAAAAGATTGTAAAAAAAAAAGCGAAATGCACAGCTTCACCAAGATTGGGTCCCGGGACTTCTAGATGGAAGGCTGCTAACTCTTCTTAAACAATAATTTTTTGTTCCGTGTTATTCAGTCTTTTTCTGCATATCTTATGTTCCAAACAGTTAATTTGAATTGTTTTGATTAAGCTTTTATTCTCGTTAAATCTAATTCTTTTTAATTTTTTTTCATTTTTGTCAATTTAATCTTCTCTAATCTATTCCTTACCAATATTTCAAATCGCACGATCTTTCCTTTTTTGCTGTTTTGTATTATAACCTTTTATTAATACACGATTAAAAAATCACTTTTAATTATTTCATTTAACAGCATTGAATGAAAATTTATTGTTTATCGTCTTATATAATATATATTTACATATTGTTATGAAAATATTTATTTATAGTCTTGCTTATTAATCCCTAAGGCAATTACAAAATCTTACACAACCCTCTTAATTAGGAATAAATACATTATCTACATAATTATTTTTTTATGTAATTGTATGTTGTTTCAACCATGCAAAACATCCTTGGTGCACTGTATCATTTCAGAAGCATTTAAAGCAAAATAAAAAAAACAAAAACAAAAAAATAACCATGTTTTAATTTATAATTATTTTCTATTAAAATAAAAAAATTAATTAATTGAAAATATTTGTTAAAAACGTAAATAAAATATTGAAAAATAACCTTTGTAAAATTAATTTGACTTTACACCCGTGCGATGTGAAAAAATATATCTAAAAATTTCCTCTTTAACTCTTTAACTTTAGGATGCCATCTTTATTTTTATTGTCCTAGTTTTCCATTTTACCTATTATAATTTTAACATTTATACGTATTTTTATAATTTTGCTATTTATACACAATTATCAAAATAATTAACTGTTTCTTTAAAGAATAAACAAATTCCAGATAGGCAAGAATTTAAACATAAGAAAATATAGGCATTCCATAGTTAGAATATAATTTTAATTAAATTTTAGTCTTAAATTTAGTCTCAACTTCACATTCATAAGTGGATCATATTATATTTCATTACCAAGTATCAGTAATATCAGTAATTTGATGGGTTTTAATTGAAAGATAGATATGGTATGAGGAACTTTCTTTTAAGTTTTCTATTATCCGGAAAAAATATATATTTATCTTTAAAAAATGTTAACATTTTTTAATTATTAAAAATATTCTATGTAATTGAGAATGTCCCACAGAAGTCGATAGCCTTAGAGATGTAATCTCTTTTCCGATCTAGCAGAATTAGGTATTAGGTTTGGTAGAACAAAAGAAGCAGTTTTATTGTAAGAAATGTGAATTCTCAAATAACAGAGATGTATATCTTGTATTATCGGGCGAACCTCTATATTCGATACCAGTTAGTATTAGTCACGTTTCAACACAACTTGTACGAAATCCTCTCTACTCGTCTCGTTTCAGTAAGTGGATTCCTAGAAAAGAATTCTCCTTTTCTTCTTGTGGGTTTTCCTTTACCTTGTTAGTAGAAAACACTTTAAATGAACTGTTACATTCATTCTAAATACATTATGAATTAAATTTTACAAAATTGATTGTTCAACATTAGTAAATAATTTAAAAACAAATGGAATCAGTTAAATACGCAAAATATATCTTTGAGACTAAAGAAAATAAAAATTAATGTTTATAGTGTTTAGTTATATTGCATGGTATTACCACTAATACCTACACTATAAATTGATTGATGAAAACTGTTTAAAACAGCACTACAGCAGAGTTATAAAAATATAATGGCAGCTATAATTCTGATTTTTTATGATAGCTGTTTCTAAGAAGTAGAAAGATTCTTTCAGACAACTGGTAATTTACAAATTATATATTTATTAGGAACCCTTGCTACTCCGCAGCGTGATTATTACAAACGAATTTTTTATATTTGAATAAATTGGCTAAGAAAAAACTTAATTTACCTGTCTCACTCGCAACCACATCATTTTCTTTTTCTTTCGTTTCCAATCTCAGGTAAAATGCTAGCTCAAAACCTATTTTCTATCCGTCCGAGCGTTCTACAGGATAGATCGGACTAATTTTTTTATTCTTTTTGGAATAGCAAGCCAATATGTCAGCAAGCATCGACGGATCTTCAAAGTGATTTTCCTGTAGTGGTGACCTCGGAAATTTCTTCATTTAAGGAATAAATGAGAATTGTTTGAAGATTTCTCAGAGGAGCCTTAACTTTGATCCGATGACGCTTAATGACATATCTTTGAGTCAGTCTTTGAAAAATAAAAAAAAGCAGTCTGTTCGTCAAGTCGAATGCTCATACGGACTGGAAACCCTAATGAAATACGGACTGGAATGCTCATACGGACTGGGGTTTAACCCCAAATTCTCTATAAATAAGATATTCGTATACGATTATTAACTCCACCGCTATTCCACCAATCGACGTGGCGAAATTTTAGTGACCCTGCTTTTAATTTAAATATTTTGCATTTAAATTCCTCTGTTGACTGGAAATTTTCATGAAATAAATAAAGTGACCATAACTGGGAATTAGCCTGTTGGAGGCAAAACAAATAAAACTACAATTAAAGATTCAAACTCAGCATTCTTGGTCGTATTTCTTCATTTTAAACAAAATAGCTACAAAATTTAATGCATAATTCTTTATAAAATTTAATAAGAAAGATGATTTACTGATCTTGTTTTGCTTCTATAAATAATTAGGAAATATATTTTGTTTGCCCTGCTGAATGATATATAGAAGGAAATAAGAAATAAAACTTTAATGACCCCACTTAGTGTAAAAGTCTTATTTAAACTTTGCAGCTGAAAAAGTTTTACTTCAATTAACTTTTTTTTTTGCGTAGAAAATTAACTACTGCTCTGTCTCTTCATTTAAAACCGGAGTAAATCTTTTTCTTATAATGTTTGTGACATTGTTATAATGATGGCAATCGACTAGATATAATTTAAAAAAAAATTACCAACATTTTTAATATTTATTTTTTAGTTCGTTTCTGTTGTACTATACTTAAAACGTAATAAAAATATAAACTTGTATTTTATGAAATAAAATTTCTCTCTCCCTCTTTTTCATAAAGTTTTACTCTACCAATTTGGTTGCGGTTTGTTCTAATTGGATATCAATCAACTATCAGTAAGGAAAAAACTTAATTACTGAAAATGTTTACTGATGTCATAATAAAATTCTTAATATAATTTTCGCTTTAGTCAAAATTGGATTAAAAAATTCTTACTCGTTGGAATTCAATCAAATAAAAATTCATAAAATTATCAGCATTTCGCTTTTCAAACCATCTTTTCTTTAGAAAAAACCAACTAAAATAATATTGGAACTTTTCTAAAAATTTCTTACGCTAACAGTACTAAGCCGGCCGTCGCTGAACAAGTAAAGATAGTTGAAGAAAAAACAATTTACATAGACATATCAACCAAAAACAATAAAATATAAAAATTTATTCTTTTAAATTAAAGCTGTTTAAATATTTTAAACTTAAAATTTATCTCTTCAAATAACCAATTAAAAGGTTTTATGGTTAAGGAATATAATCTTCTTAGATTTAATATTTCTTTGAATGAAAAAATGTTTATTAATTCTGTACTCTTAAAATAAAACTAAAATATATTAATCAATAAAAAAATAATAATAATAAAATAAACATAATCCAGTAAAAATAAAGAAAGATATAAATGGAAGGAATTTTTGTTTTCAAAAATGTATAATTAATATCCTACAATAAGATTTTTAGGATTTCATTTCACAATAAGGAATTTTACATGTACTTTTTCTAATGTAAGACAATATATTGAATTAAGGATAATCTTCAGAAGTATGTTACCCTTTGTATGTTACATACATTTATAAATTGTAGATTATATAAATATCTTTATAAAAACTTTATTTTCAGCAATAAAAGAATAATAAACTACGAAAAATTTGAGGCTTAAATAACATGTATATAGAACGAAAATTTTATTTGAACTACTGCACTAAAAAGAAAATTCTAATTACAAATCCCCTCTTACAAACACACTTACACAAAAACATTTAAAAAAGTATAAATACATGTTTTAGTAAGACTTTTATGATGCAATATGAGTAATTATTTTCACTGATTAGCTTAAAAATTAAATAACATATTTCTTCATATACACGACCTCTTCTAAGTTAAAATAAACAGATCGGGTTGAGTACATGGTAAAAGAATGAATTTAACAATGAAGCATTATAGTAGATAGCAAAAGAAAAATTTTCCACCACAGAAAAAATCGATAAATGTTTATTAGCTACATCGTAAAAACTGTATGAGATCAAGGAATGGTCATAAATATAAAATAATGGTTAGGAAAATTCCAAAGATAATAAATTACAAATAGCTCTACTGTGTAATGAAAAGGATTCAAAAAGAAAATAAATAACTACAAAAAAAGAAGTATATTATTACTAAATTAAGAAAAAAAAAAAATGTAGCATAGAGACAGAAAAAAGAGAATATAAAAGTAGGAGTATGAAGGAGGTAGAAAACTAATGGAGAAGAGAATACAAGAGAATTGAATTTCCAGTACTAAGTCCTCGGAAAAATATCTCAACTCATTCTCTCTTTGTTATGGTTTTGAAAAAAATTCAAGAAAATATTTATATTCAGTAAGAAAAGGAAAATTTTTAATTAAATTTAAAATGAAAAAGAAAATTATTATCGCTAACATTATATCAGTAACATAATATGTCCTTTCAAAACAACGAAAGCATTTAGAAAACTGATCCCAACGAAAGTTCAGCAACTCTTATATTCACATAGCTTTGTATTTTTCTGCCTCTGTAAACTTGATCAACAACAAATAAAAGTTTGAAGATACCATTACACGTAAACTTACCCAATCCATCATAATGTAACAGCTGGCTTATCAAGTAACTTTGAAAGGTCTATTTATTCTACAGGCTTTTATAAATGTTTCATTCTTTTAAATATTATTTCTCATTGAAAAAGTTCTTTCTTTTTTTAATATTAGTTTTTCTTTCATGAAAGTGAAATGAAAATAATTAAGGAACAAAATGTTGAAAAATTAGTGTTACTAAAATGACCTTTCTTGCATAAAAATGAACTAAAAAGAAAAACGATGAGGAAGCATGGTTCTCAGTAGTCGATAAAATAAAAACATAAACATTTAAACAATTTAATGAATTTTACTTCCGATTCATACTTTTTTTTTTATTATAACGACACTGCAATCTGTTCATAGAACAATAAGTAAATAAGATGTATTTGAATTAATTTTAAGTTGCAAAATACCCAGTGGCTTGTGACTTAATCATGGAATAGAAGAGCACTCCGTACGGCCAGACCATAAAGTCGCCTAACTGAAGCGATAAGACAAAAAAAATAATATTGTTCCTCACCAGTCTGGAAAAATCACTGATCGTGTTATATAATAAATTGACCACCAAATAATTCGGGTGCCGATCCAAACGATTTTGATACCGTAGGCTGACCAGAGAGATTTCCTACCTAACGGTTCGCAAATTAATGTCATTATATTTAAGGCATTACTTATGTACCAGGTTATGTTGAGCATTTTCCGCAGTGTTTTTTTTGGAACCGTTCAAGTATGTCAATACTGGAGTTCCAAGTTGTACCCCATAATTCAAGCCCGTAAGTCCAAACAGGCTTCAAAACTGATTTATAAATCAATAATTTACTTTCTTCTGAAAGCTGAGATCTATTTTCTATCACTCAGTGCAATGTTTAAACTTGAGATTCAACTGTTTCCGCTTAGAAGTGATATGTTTCGCTCAAGTAAGTTGTCGGTCAAGATGAAAACCCAAATATTTACAGTCTTGAGATTTCGGAATCGGAACATTGAAGATAGAAACAGGAGGACAGTGATCCTTAGGACGGGTGAACGTGACGTGCTTTGATTTTATTTCGTCCTTTTTTATTTTCCAACACGTAAGCCACGATTCGAGGAGAGTGATATAATCTTGAATAAAACGAGACAGTAGTCGGATTTTGTGGAAGCAAGAATTGCAGTATCGTCAGCAAACGTTGCAACTGTGGTATCTGCCGTAATTGGAAAGTCAGCTGTATACAGAACATACAAGAGGGTCCGAGAACGCTTCCTTGAAGTACCTCTGATTGTATAAGGAACTGTTAAAATCTTTCCATGTTTAACTTGAAAGCACCTGCATTCTAGGTAAGACTTCAGTACCACATAGAAAACATGCGGTAAAACCTTTTTCAGTTTATAGAGCAACCTCACATGTCAAACCATGTCAAAAGCCTGAGTGACATCGATGAAAACCGTCGAGCAGTACTGTTTCTCATCTAGAGCATGATTTTTAACGTTTTCAATCCTGGTTGGCTATTCAAGAGGAGTACGTTGCTCTGTAAACCCAATTTGGTGAGCCGGATTGTGATCGTTTACGAGAAACTTCAGTCTTTTCAAAAGGAGCTTTTCAAAGACCTTAGAGCGCTCAAGAAGTAGACTGATAGGCTTCAAAAATGTTACATTTGTGGAGTCTTTACCCTGTTTTGCTACTGTGAAATTTTCCACGGACCAGGAAAATGACCAATTCGGATAATCGCATTGAAAATCAAAGTAACCAAACGCATCGCATATCGAGGTAGTACCTAGAGAATCCGACCGGTGATAAAATCATACCCCGGCGCCTAGGCTGTATATATTTCATCGTTAATGACTGAAGAAACCTCGTGTACTGTAAAGCTCGTAATCGGCAAGGATATTTGGAAAGGAGAAGCCAAATAATCGGAGAGAAGCCAAATAATCTCTGATCTCCTCCGGATCTGTTTCGACATCATTGGACTGGAAAACGTCGGAAAAGCTTTGAACGGATAAGGTCATCTTCTCTTGAAACCTTCTCACCCACATTCTATCAATGTTTTGGAGAGAATGAATAGACTGCAGGGGTCTCTTGAACGACTTTACAGCTTTCCATAAAGTGTACTCAGCAGCCTGCACGTCAGAAATTTTCTCAATGTAGGATTGAAACGAAGTGTTCTTAAATCCTCAAATTAACCTTTTTAGTTTCTGATAAGCCCTGTTTGTCTTCCCTAATAAGCAGGGTAACCAGTTCTCTCCATAAGCGTCGTAATCTCCGGCGTGTTCTCCGATGTGCTGAGCTAAAAATGTTCAAGAAAAACGTTCTTTTACACTATTTGATAACTTTACTTCTTATCAATCACAAGATTATATAATTTTTTATCATTTATAAATCTTAGAAGGTCTTTGTATTCCGAAAATTGAGACTATTAGAGAACAAAATTATTGGCAAGTAAAGGGTTAGGAATTTTCACATTATTCACCTAGTTTAAAGGTCCAAGTGTTACTGAACAATGTTGTTACTATAAAAATAATAATTTCGTTATACACCGTATTTCCAGCTGAAAACAGAACAAGCTACTACTTCCAGAGATAAATTTTTTTGTCATTTTTTTTTTTTTTTTTTTTTTTTTTTCTTTTTCCCTACTCCCCCGGGCCGGTTATCCAATTAAGTATACGCAGCCCGAGGGAGTGTCCTTTTACTCTAAGGGGGCCCCACCCACCGGCTGTATGTCCGGCACGGCAGTTTGGCCCCCCCGGTCGGATCTTTTCTTTTATTATTGCCTGCCTCAAATTCCCAGGACCAGGACCGAGTCCGGCAATGCCGTCCCCAGCCCCAGCCCCAGGAACCGGGTCTCGGTCTTGTACTTTGCCTGCCTCTAACCCCGCTGAACACCGGCATGGCCCGACTATGTCGTTCCCAACCGCGGCCAGCAGGGCCGGGACTCGGTCTTGAATTTTATTACCCCATTATTAATGTTAAAATCCACTCCTTCTTCCCTCATCATCCTTTATCCTTATTACTTGGGTCACGAAAGACTCAAATTTGTGCCAGTTGTTCTTATTGGCAGTCAGGAACGATAGCATATCTAAAGCAGTCATAACCTGTATCCCGTAGCGCCATCTCAAGGGTAACCATCTGGGGCATGTGAATAAGGTATGTTCCACTGTGTCCTCCTCAACACAATACATGCATGTTGAGGAGTCTCGACGTCCGAATCGATGTAGGTAATGTTCGAAGTTTCCATGTCCTGTCGTGGCCTGTGTGGTATAAAAGCTCATTTCACCATGTTTTCTTTTAATCCATATACGGATGTCAGGAACCATTCTTCTTGTCCAAGAGGCAGTCACGCATCTATCCCATCTCTCCTGCCACTTATCATATATAATTTCGTTGGCCTCTCTCTTGTCCATGCCGTGAAAACGTAGCCATCGCTCAAGGACCAAGAGTTCTATAGGTGGGACCGATGCCAACACGCACGCTGCCTCATATGAGATGGTGCGGTATGCGCTTATAACCCCAATCAACATCCTCCTGTGCACACTCTGAATGCGTCTGACATTTTTTTTGATGTTCATAGCTCTATGCCAAATCGGGGCGGCGTATAACAAGGTGGAAGTCAATGCAGAAGCAATAATCTTTCGTTTGGAAGCTTTCGGCGCAGCTGTTCTTGACATAAGGCCCAGCAAAGATTTCAGTAACCCCTCAGATTGCCCACATTTATTGGCTATGTGGGAGCTGAAGGTCAGCGACTTGTCGATAATTACTCCTAGATATTTAGTGTGTTGTACTCTCCGTATATTATATCCGCCTATTTTGAGGTCTAGGTTGCGTATGTTTCTTCTGCCTGCTAATATGTTATACTCACATTTTTCCAGGGACAGGGTCAGACCGACACTTGTCAGCCACTCGTGAATGGCACCCAGGGCAATGTTCGCAATAAATTCTAAGTCATCTACAGCTCTGGCCCCGACAAGAACGGCCAGATCGTCAGCATACGCCACTAATTCGGCGCCTACAGGCATTTGTAGTCTCAGTATATTGTCAAACACTATGATCCATAATAATGGGCCAAGAACCGACCCCTGAGGAACACCGCCCAATATCTGGTGCCTGATATTTCCGTCGAGTGTTTCAACCACAGTCCACCTTTCGTTTAGATAGTCTGCCACTTGTCTCTGGAGGTATGGGCTGACCTGTTTTCTGTGCAGCGCCTCCAATACTGCACCCCACCTGACTGTGCCAAAAGCGTTTTTAATGTCTAGCGTGATAAACAGAGGAATTCTCCTGGTTCGCCAGGTCCCGGCTCTAGTATCATGTGCCCAGGATACTATTTTATTAATGGCATGAACTGCCGACTTTCCCTTTCTGAAACCATATTGGTTATCATGTATTCCATTCCTGTCTTCTAATTCCTGGGATAACTTGTCGGCGATTAGCCTCTCCGCCACCTTGCCCATGTGATTAATTAAGCTAATGGGCCTGTATGCTGTCAAATTTGCATCTGTGGTTCTTTTAGGTAAAAATACGGTTCGGGAAGCCTTCCAGCAGTCAGGGAAAACTTTGTGCAAGACACCAAAATTGGCGATGTCGGTAATCTCCCAAGGAACGTTTCTCATTAGTCCCTTGAGGATAGCGGCTTGAATGCCGTCAGGTCCCGGACTTTTTATGTCTCTAAGGCGGCCTATTGCTTCTTTGACCTCTTCTTGCGTGAATCTATATCTTTCACAGTCCGGCCATTCAAATCGGCAAGCATCTCTGACCGGGAACAAATCTGTTAGTTGTGCAGTTGCATTCTCCGACGTGAGGACGGGCAGACGTCGTCCGAACCTCTTCATAACTATTTGGTAAGCCCGCCCCCAGGGATCGGAGTCCAATTCAGAGCATAATTCCCTCCATCGGTTCCTTTTTGCACGCTTGATCATGTAGTTAAGCTCTCGCCTTGCCGCCGCAAATTCATTAAGTGCGGCTTCAAATGGAGGGCCGCCTCCTGCTCGTAATCTATACTTCTTCCTTCTCCAGTACTGTAACCTGTTGCGCTGCAGGGCAATTTCTGGTGACCACCAGTAAACTGGATGCTTTCTGTTAACCGATTGGTGGATCCTGGCCGTTTCCTCTGTAATTATATTCTGCAGGACTAATGGTGTGAGCTCATTATTATTTGCCAGTTTAGCAGCAGTCCTATTGACAACCATATCAATTTGCCATCCGTTTAATCGTGGTGGTTTAGAAGAGGCATGGGCGAGAGCGTGAGAGCTGTCCATGACCAACAGGGTGGCACGATGGTCGCTGCCTGTGTCCGATTCGAGCACACACCAGTGGAAAGTGTGTGCGTCCCATCTACTATCAACCAATGTTAAATCGAGAACCGTTCTGTGTCCTCTTGCCTCGAAGGTATATGTGCCGTCGTTAAGACAAATAAGGCCAGTAGCCATCATCATATCCGCGAAAATCCGACCTCTGTTGTTTGTGTATTGACTACCAGCTATAATGGCTTTACAGTTAAAGTCACCCATTAATATGACCCTTTTGGGTGCTTGTATTATTAAAATCGTAATTCTGTCAATATATGTCTCAAAGTCCTCCAGAAGAACATTAGGACTAATATAGCCAGCAACTAAAAAAAATTCAGCGAAAGTGATGGCAAGGATACCCTCCTCACGATGATACAGTTGCCACGGGCATCTATTACTGTAGCTCCTAACTGCTACATCCCCGGCAGTGTCGGTGGTCCAAACGTGGCGAGCCGCTTCAATTCTATTAGGCTCCGTTATAACCAATAAATCGACATCGATTTCCATGGCCGTCGCTCCCACTAAGTCAAGGGAGAGACGACTCCTGTTGGTGTTTGCCATCAGTAACTTAGGCATCGCCTCTGGAGCCGCACTTCATGCCTCCGGTGCGGTGTGTTTCGCTGCCACAGTCTAAGCACTTCATGCCTTCTCTGCAGTCCCTAATTACGTGCCCTTTCTCTCCGCAATTAAAACAGAGGGCAGACCTGTCGGGACCTTTGCCCTTATAAGCAGGGACCTTTACCCTTATAAGCAGGGTAACCAGTTCTCTCCATAAGCGTCGTAATCTCCGGCGTGTTCTCCGATGTGCTGAGCTAAAAATGTTCAAGAAAAACGTTCTTTTACACTATTTGATAACTTTACTTCTTATCAATCACAAGATTATATAATTTTTTATCATTTATAAATCTTAGAAGGTCTTTGTATTCCGAAAATTGAGACTATTAGAGAACAAAATTATTGGCAAGTAAAGGGTTAGGAATTTTCACATTATTCACCTAGTTTAAAGGTCCAAGTGTTACTGAGCAATGTTGTTACTATAAAAATAATAATTTCGTTATACACCGTATTTCCAGCTGAAAACAGAACAAGCTACTACTTCCAGAGATAAATTTTTTTGTCATTACATTATGTTTATTGCACTGATGTGCCGTAATATAGTAAGTTCGATAATTAAACATCAGGAAACCCTTCATTCTTTACGTCTTCTAGAACGTCTGGCATTAAACAGTTGTTATTCCTCTGAATATCAGTCTTTTATTGAGCAATAAATATAGGATTGTTGACGATATGGTAAGTTAGGAGTAGGTGAAAATCTCAAATTTATAATATTTCTGATAGGGTAAGTTATTAACTTACCCTATTTTTAAGGAATCATATGATTATTAATGGAAAATTATCTACACGTATAAATATATTGATGAGAAATACAATAAATAAAGATCTGCTACGAAAAAGAAATTTATAAATTTTAAAGAAAAAGATTTGATCGGCTCGAAAAGATAAATTAATGGGATTTTTTAGATGGAATATTAATGGGAAGTTTTGGATGAAGTAAATAAAGCCAATTATCTTGGATGGATGTGATATTTTTGGACACGAGGACATAGATAAGAAAGTTTATCGACATATCAGAGATATTTGAAGAAGACAACGAGAGAGATCAAAGTGAAATTTTGTAAAGTTTAGTCTTCTTTTAAGTTCGTGAAGCTTGAATTACAATGAAAAGAGATATCCATAAAGTTATACAAGAAAATGGTTGTAACACTTGGAAAGCGTGAAGAAGAATAAATTTTGAAGATGAGCATTATAATATCTTACAAGAAGCTGAAAAGACAAGGGAAAACTTTATTAATAATAGTAATAACTAAAGTAAATTTTTAACTGAAAATAATGAGTACTAAAGAAAAGAATTAAAGTCTCAGAATAGACTCTATTTTTTATTTAACTGTTTCATCATAAAAGTAATTTTTTTTTTTAAATCTCAAATTTATATTATGTTACATCAAATATTTAAAAAGTAAATTAACTGATTGTTACAATATTCACGTAGTTGAAATATTGTAGGAAAAGCAATGATAAAATAATAACACCGATTATTAGTATTAAATATTGAAATGAAATTTACACAAACTAATATTGATACACAGTAAAAAAAGGGGTTTTAAATGAAATTTACACAAACTAATATTGATACACAGTAAAAAAAGGGGTTTTTCATTGCTACAAAGAAGAATAATACTTTTAAACATATTACATTATTTTACGTAAATTTAAGAAAAAACCTTGCCAGTTTTTTAAAATGTTTATAAGTAATATAATTAACTTAGAGGAAAGATTTCTAAAACTACTTTTAAATAAGTTTTATGTAGCATGAAATCAAATTAAAAGACATACAAAAATATACAACATTTCTGAGAAATATATTGACCTACCTTTTAAAGAAATATTTTTATTGAACATGTTTTGAAAATCTATAATATGTAAATAAACTTTGTGATAACTAAATCGAGTTTAATTGCAATTACTTTTTGAATTTATTTCTTCAGTCCTTAAATATATCCTGTATCACAACGAAATACTGTATTGTAAAATTTTTGATATACCAAATATTGCAAGAAGGAAATTTGTGGAAATACGAATATCTGAGTCATAATTTACCTAAATAAATGTTTTCGAATAATGCACTAGGGTATAGCCTAAGCGATATATCATCATTTCAGAGCATTTGAATGCTTTATATAACAGACACATTAAATCGTTTTTGTGGAGATATCTAATGAAAAATGTTTATAGTTTACATAATTACATAAAAATAATAATAATTATAATAATAATAATAACAAATTTTTAACCTACTTTGGAAAAAATGTTACACTTATCTTGAGATAGAAAAATTAATAAATTAAAAAAAAAAAATAAAATATTGTGAAAATCTGTGGGATATTTAGGGTGAAAAGACTTGTGGAATATTTATTAGTCGTATAAAGGATATTCTACTATGTTTTGAAATTTTTTAATGAAATTTCAACTTCAATAACTCACCCAATTTATATAATATTTAATAGAAATCCACCTTTACAGATTTACTTTGAACACATGTAAAAAATGGAAAATGATTTGTTATTATGCCAATTGAAAAATTACAGACTTTCATTTGTTCTACTTACAACGTGTAAATCTAATTTAGCTTTGAGAAAGCACTTAATCAGTTTCATACGTTTATAACTTGTTGGTTAAATTGGAAAACGTTCATAGGCAACCTGACATTGATTTCTGAGAGTCACTTCCGTCAACAGTGTTAGTATCATGTATAAAATCCACTATACAGATTTGTGGCTGGCATACAAATTACACCAAAATTCAGGAAATATTCACTCTTAATTACATCTTCACTCTGCTTACAAAAAAATGTATGCACAATAAATATAACTATACTGTATTTACAACAAATATTTTATAAAATGAACTGCACAGATATTGTAAAGTACTTAATGTAATTCATTCTGTTGTGTAAACTGCCTCATTCAGGAGGAGGGTTATATACGAACATAAACAAAAAATACTTTCGATTATAAGATTCAAAATCAGAAGTTACTTAATTCTCCCCCCAAACAAGCTACAATATCGAAAATGCTAAATAGTTTTCTTTTACGTCCGTTATCATATTAAAATTTATCCACGATAAAATATCATTAAGGAAACTTGATATTTTAAAGTCAAAATAACTGTGATTTTTGCACATTTGCGTGCCTTAACGCAAAGAGGTTCTCTTTGTTTTAGAATAATATATTTTCATAATTTTTTTAAAAATTTATTTCTGTATTTTTAATTTATTATCGAAGATAATTAATAAAATGTATTAAAGATTATTAAAAGAATATAGAAAAACCAAATTTTTAATAAAAGGTTTTTAATAAATTGTTTAGCAATAATGAAATAGTTTTTTTTTGTTTTAGTTAAAATTGAGTGATGTTTTGATAAGATAGAGATCAATTTAACAGGAAAAACTAAAGAAGGATCTACCAGACTTGCTGGGTTCTTGTTCTGTGCTTAAAAGTGTATTGAAAGTTTAAAAATGAAATGAAATTTTAAATTAGTCAGATACAATTTTATTAATAAATAGTTGATATAAATGACTAAAATTTTAAATTCGTAATTAATTTATCCTAAAAATTGTCCATATCTCACGGCAGTGAGAAAAAATGTACTGACTTAAACATAAGACTAATGCACTACTATACAGATAACGCACTATATAAATTGAAAATAGAATATTAGATGATAGGTGATTATCTAAAATTTGAAAGTAATTTCCTTATTGCTATGATTTCTTTAACAATATTTACAGCTTCTGAAAACAAAGACTGGTCCTTTTTACAATATTACCTTTATCAAAGGAACAAGAAAAAATCCGATTCTGCTTAAAAAAAGATACGATTTTCCCTTGAAGTAACATGAATTCCTTGAATATCAATACTAGGTTTATCCGTTTAAGAGTTACTAAAAAATAAATATCCTGAAGCAATTTCCAATCACTCAGAGAACTATACCCCAGAAACCACACTTAGCTTTATAATTAGAAGAAAAATTAGCTAAACCTTTATAAAAGAGAGAAAGAAAGAAAGAAAAAGCGTTTCTGAAGAGCCTCAACTCGTTTGAAGGTATAGTCACTGTAGAGTTTCCTAATGGAGTTCAATTTTAACGTACTGGTCTGATCATTATCTTCATAAAATACAAGAGTTATTGTAGATTTAAAAAAAATCATTTTAATGACTAAAGCAATTCATAGTTTATCTTGCCTTAGACGTTATTTAAAAAAACGTGTTCGTTACACACTATTATACTATCAAATAAAGCTATAAATGCTTCTTCATTATGTATTAAACATCGACCAACTCTGTCGAAGTATTCCAATTTCAATGTCTATCTTGGAAACGTAATAACGGGTTTTGCTAGATTTACCGGTATTCTATAATAAATAGAAAATTATGAATAATAATTTTAGTTTCTTTGACAAATTATTCTTATTAATTTTATGAAACACAAATATAATTATTTGATTAGTTATTAGATTTTAACTATTATTACATTTTTCAGAAATGAAATCGATCTTTAAAAATTGAGAAAAATTTAGTGTCAGATTGTTTTGTTTACATTTATTGTTGTATTAGCGGAAAAATTAATACAAAAAAAAAATTTTAATTCAATAAATTCGATTACGTGTATACATAACAGAGTTTAATCGGGATAAAGTATATTTCAACAAAAAGTAATCATGTAAGACGTAATAGAGAGGAAAATAAAATACGATGTGATTTTTTAAAGAGGTTACTCTGGTATACACTTACGGAGAAAAGATAGAATGATTAAGCACGTGTATATACGAAATATGAATTTTACAAAGCAACGCTTTGACTGTCCCCCTCATAATCTACTGTTAGGATAATCAATATTGTTTTACATTTAAAAAACAATGTAACTATGAAATATCACCAAAAGGTTATAGGATTAATAAAGTAAATGTGTTTTTATTAGTTGTAATTTCGCTTTTTAATGAAATTCAGGTATTTTAATCAAGACATAAATTATAAAATTACATTCAAAGATTTTACTGTTATTTTCTTGTATTAATGTAGAAGTGAGAGTATTGCTACTTATTCCTACTACTGGAAAAAAATTTCAACTAAACAATATATACATAAAATTATCAATATCTATGTATGTTTTTACATAAAAATTATCTATGTATGAGATAGATAGCAAGATGATAAAAAATATAACAGCAGAAACAATAAAATATTCATTTAAAGTTAATTTGCTCAGTCAACATTTAAAAATTACTGAGGAGCAAGGTAATTAAGCTAGGCGGAAGCTCCATATGAGAAGATGCAAACATACCCCCAAAAGTGTTACTAGACTACGTGTGTTCATTGGCTGACTCATTTACATCTCTATTGAAAACAAGTCGCACTAGTAAACTATACTCCCAGTAAAAGATTATAATCTTTTTTCATAATTATGAAAATAATTTATTGTTCTTCCTCATCCTTCCCGATTCGGTGGCTATACTTATTGAGTAACACGTTGCTACCTGATTTCTAACACCAAAATGCCTTCTTATTATTGTGAAAGTACTTTAAAAATTAAGTTCTGCCCATTAACTAATTCCTTTGTAAATGGACATGTGGCTATCTGGTACCACTTGCTATAAAATATAGGAACGAAGCATTCATAAATTGTAAACGGTAAGTAAATAATTGGAAACGACTCCAACTGTAAGTATTCAAACACTAAACTTTGATCTACCCAGAAATTTGTGATACAGACTTAACAAGATATACGAAAAAACCGGACGTGGAATGTGTAACTACAACTTGAATGAACATGGTGTCATCTAATGTAGTAAACTTCTCCCGACGATAGAATTTATTTATTCAAACACTAGTCACAAAGGTCCAGCCAGAGAAACATATAAAATGTTTACAGATTTTCTCCACTTTAATTAATTGGTAAATGAAAATAAAGTTAAGGCTGTAGTTTAATTGAGATGGTAATTTGGAAAATTTATATATATTTTTTACATATTTTGAGTCATATGCTTTTTTTTTGTCTTCAGTCATTTGACTGGTTTGATGCAGCTCTCCAAGATTCCTTATCTAGTGCTAGTCGTTTCATTTCAGTATACCCTCTACATCCTACATCCCCAACAATTTGTTTTACATACTCCAAACGTGGCCTGCCTACACAATTTTTCCCTTCTACCTGTCCTTCCAATATTAAAGCGACTATTCCAGGATGCCTTAGTATGTGGCCTATAAGTCTGTCTCTTCTTTTAACTATATTTTTCCAAATGCTTCTTTCTTCATCTATTTGCCGCAATACCTCTTCATTTGTCACTTTATCCACCATCTGATTTTTAACATTCTCCTATAGCACCACATTTCAAAAGCTTCTAATCTTTTCTTCTCAAATACTCCGATTGTCCAAGTTTCACTTCCATATAAAGCGACACTCCAAACATACACTTTCAAAAATCTTTTCTTCTCCTATTTTCACATTCAGTGGTCCATCTTTGTTATTTCTACTACATTTCATTACTTTTGTCTTGCTCCTGTTTATTTTCATGCGATAGTTCTTGCGTAGGACTTCATCTATGCCGTTCATTGTTTCTTCTAAATCCTTTTTACTCTCAGCTAGAATTACTATATCAGCAAATCGTAGCATCTTTGTCTTTTCACCTTGTACTGTTACTCCGAATCTAAATTGTTCTTTAACATCATTAACTGTTAGTTCCATGTAAAGATTAAAAAGTAACGGAGATAGGGAACATCCTTGTCGGAATCCCTTTCTTATTACGGCTTCTTTCTTATGTTCTTCAATTGTTACTGTTGCTAGTCATATGCTAATTGAATAAATGAATAAATGAATAAATGAATAAATGAATAAATGAATAAATGAATAAATGAATAAATGAATAAATGAATAAATGAATAAATGAATAAATGAATAAATGAATAAATTAATAAATTAATAAATGAATAAATGAATAAATGAATAAATGAATAAATGAATAAATGAATAAATGAATAAATGAATAAATGAATAAATGAATAAATGAATAAATGAATAAATGAATAAATAAAAATAATTTCTATAAAACCCACTTTAAACTTTGAATGAAAATATAATTCGAAATTAAATAAATAAATAAACTGACCAATCAATTTATAGAACAAAAAGTTAAAGCTTATAAAACTTGTAACAGTAAATTTTTGAAAATCACTATCTTTTATTACTATTTTTATTTGTTTATTCGCTAGAAAGACTATTAGTAAAACTAGTATTTAGTAACATCTAATATGTACTACGAGCTATAGGTTAATTACACTTCCTTTTTATAGCAAATGAATCTTTTATATAAGGAAAGGTTTCAAAGATTCGAACCAAATAACTTGTGAATGGGGCCATTTAAAAATGTAAATCGGCTGCATCGTAATAATAGAAAAGGGAAATTATAAAATTATTTTTGTATTTAAAAAATTCAGGAAAACTTTTACAACTGTCATTAAAATTTAAAAAAATGATACAAAATAAGAGTTTAAATACAAATTTAATCATTGGATTCGACAAAGGCAAATAACTGCATTTTCTTTTATTATTGGAGTTTAAAACAGTCCTAGGAAAGTAAAGTTCAATTAAAAATAAACCCAATTCTTCCAGGAATACAGAATAATCAAAAAATTGTTTTATCTTACAATAATCTGTGAGTAAATGTAATTTGCATCATATGAAGAAATTTAATTTTTATTTAATTTTCTTAGTTTTATTTTTAGTGCATTAAATAAGAAAATATTGATAAACTAGTAACATCTAATCTAATATGGACTACGAGCTCTAGGCTAATTACACTTCCTTTTTATAGCAAATGAATCTTTTATGTAAGGAAAAGTTTCAAGGATTCGAACCTTGAAAAAATATATAAAATCTTACAAAATATATAAATAACAGTATAAAAGACAGGAGAGTATTTTCATTTTACTGCGTTTTAGAACTTTTATGGTATTTTGAAAGGATACGTGATGTTCCTAGTCCAATGATAAAGTGAAACTGATAATAACCATTCAATGGATTCATTAGAAAATACGGAAATAAATAAATATACACACATACGCAACAAACATTTTCACCCATACGTACCAATACAACATTCAATGCCACAAACACATCTAGTTATTTATTTTTCAAAGATTTTTGTTTGCTTAGTTTGGGTTCAATCCAATCTGTAAATAGTACTTTCCTTTATTGACGCTACATTTGTATTCTTTATCCTTTTTTCTCTTTTTAGTCACAATCTGAAATTTTCAATCTAAATTAAGGTCAGTATATTTAATTAAACTTCTCCATATCTGACCTAAACTATTAAAAAAAAAATGTAAATAATAACAAATCTCAAAAATTTATTTTATGTATAAAACAATCTGTAGTCTACAGATGAACTTGAACCTTCACTGTGTAATTAAAAAAAAAAAATGTATTATGTCAATTTAATTATTACTCACTCGATTTTGGTAATAAATTGCTTTTACATTTTATTAAATTTTTGTATTTAAGTAATATAGTTTTTATTAATAAATAGCTGTAGTATCATAACTTTTAATATGAAATTTATTTAGCATAAAATATATGTGAAATTTTAGTATGAAGTATAATTACGTTGCATAATTACTCTCCCGTATTATACGTATATATAGTATCAAAATAATTTTCAATATTCAACTAAGGAGCATTAATAGGTTGACATTATTAATATTTAATTAACACATATATAAAAAAAAATATCAATAAATATTTTTCATATAAAAAGATATGTGGGACTTAGTTCTAAATAACAGGAAAATTAAAATTATAATTTAGAGTTTTTATCGATTTTGTATCCAATTTATGGTACTGTAATTTCACCTTTACACAGATGAACTACGATTGCAGGTAAAATAAGTACTCCTTCAGAAGGTTCTTACTGAATAAGGAGATTATTGCGTATAACTTCTTCTAAGTTATCTGCATCTAAAACTAATCTGAAAAATCTAATATATTATTTTTCTAAATTGAATTTGTCTTTTAATTATTTAACTGTTTTTATTATGATTAATTTTAAATTCGATTCTTTGTTTTTAATATTTAACTTCATTTTATAATTTTTTTTTTTTACTTTTTTAACAATTTCTTTTATTATTCTGATTTTAGTTTTAACTTTATTTTGACTTTATACTTTATTTTAATTTACAAATTGTTTACAATTTAATTTTTTCCTTGGTTTGATTTTTATCCTAAAATTAAATTTCTATTTTTTATTCTATTTTTTACATCAATTTTTTAATTGTATTTTTTATTTTTACTTCCTTGTACGAAGTTAAGGAAGTAATGTGATCGTGAAAATGTTTGGTTTCCAGATTTCAACGGAAATGCCAATTTTGACCATCCCTGAATCCATTTTGACTAATTTCGTCGTGACGTCTGTACGTACGTATGTATGTATTTATGTACGTACGTGTGTATCTCGCATAACTCAAAAAAAATATTAGCCGTAGGATGTTGAAATTTTGGATTTAGGACTATTGTAAAATCTAGATATGCACCTCCCCTTTTGATTGCAGTCAACTGAACCAAAAGTGCCCAAAAAAGCTTAAAATCCAAAACAATTTGGATTTTGGAATTTCTCTTAACCGCAGTAATAAATCCTCATTGAGAGATTTTCAACGACATATCATAAGGGGTAATTTTTTTTGTTGGTTCCAGAGCTATAGCCAAATCAAATTTTAATTAATGAAATATTTGGATCTTAGGTGAAGACACATCGGTTCGAATTAGAATTCATCTCCTTTTTTTCTTCTTAATTTAAATATATTGATTTATTAATAATTATTAACCTCTCACTGTAAAAACAAATTACGATAAACAATAATTCTATAACAAAAAGAAAAAAAAAATATATTGAAAAATTATCTAAAAATATTATCAAAATATTAAAAATTAAGTTTTAAATGAAATAGAATGTTACGGACTTCTCTGAAAAAAAAAATTGTAAATGTAATTTAATAGCCGCCGTACATGGAAGTCTTGTGTTGTCCACATCAGATATTTTTACTTTGCATTTAAAATTTTTTTTTTAATTTTAAAGTTATTGTTTATGACCTAATCGGTAGAAGAATGCATTTTTACCAGTTATACTATAATTCCTGTTGGTGTCTTGTATGAAATATTTTATTTTTCCTTTATGTCTAGTAGACTTTGACTAACTCCCCCAGATTTGGCTTGTTCTGGAAACAAAGGCTATTTCATGCGATCGTGGAATTCCATAGTAGGAGTAGACTGGCACGATGATCCACTTGGCGGATGATATATACTATCTTCCTTTTGGCAAAAAATTGAATTATCCTTAATAATTTTAAGCTATTATTTTAAATTAATTAATTTGTTTTGTTTAACTTGTATTTTGTTTTAATTAGATAAATGCTTTGAGATTTCTTTAAATGATTTATATCCCCTTTAATATATATATATATATTACATTAATCCTATTTTCTTTAAACTTTTTCAGTACAGGGGGTGAAGTAAAGAAATGTCTTTTTTGACAACTACTCTACTGAACCCCAGTTGCTCTTTCTGAACTTGGGTCTAGAGATGTAAAGGACATCTATAACGGAAGGTGTAAGGAGGTCCAATTAATAATTATATTATTATTATTAATTTAACAAATTAATTCCTCAACTGAAAAATGTATATCGTTGACGAAATACTATTTTTATTTGCTATGTAGAAGCAATATGATGTTTATTAGCAATGTTAACATTTTATCCGTTAGTTCTTTACTTGCAAAAAACAATAATAATATCTTACTATTAAAATATTAATTTATTTGTTTATAAAATAAATAAATATTTCAGTAATAGAAGCTGACTAACATTTATTTTCTTTGGAAATGAATTGCTAAAAGTCACTAATTACACATAGTTACACAAATTTTCCGGAAGTCGACTCATGTTATCCATACAATTGGTAGCTTTCTTCTGAAATCTACCTAATAAATTATTATATATATATTGTAACAAGACAGGTATAACGGGCCTGAGTAACGGATTCCTACCAATTATTACAAAAGTTGTAGAATGTATAATAATGAAAAAAATCTGGAAAGGTACAAAATGGAGAACCCTTTATATAAAGAATAGGTCCGGTTTACAATTGTCTTTTGTTATACTGCTCACTTTAACAGGTGTTCTCACAATGAACACCTGTTGTGAAGAGACCAGGTTTGGAATTTATTGGAACAAAAACCTCTATCGACTGTTCTCACGCTTTGACGGGTCCGGTCCGGCAGGTAAAGAGGCTAGCAGTATTAATAGCTCTGGAAAGCCTGCTAAAAATTCTGCGAGACGTTACTATGTCGTTCCAGCGAATAGAGTCATGAATCTAGTTAGTTACGAGTAAGATGACGCCACGAGAAATTCCAGTAAACAAGAAATACTATCGGTGAGTTACAGTAAAACTAAAAGTGTATAAGGAAATGAAATAATGCAAAAACTTCATTTATAGACTGTTAGGGTAGATGGCAAAGGTATTTGCATGTGAACACTATACGATTGCTTGTTAATACATGACTAGTGGTAAAAAGGGTAAAGACTAGTGGTTTCTTTTGTTAATGGGTCTAGTTATCTATTTATCTGCCTGGATTAAATTCCAAACGATTATTTATTTTTAACTGTCTTATGCATAATCTGGATTTATTATTTACTGTTGACATTTTATCAACAGTGTAATATTTTGTTATTACGAACACTGTAATAACACTTGATTAATACATAATCAAAAAGTTTTGAATATGTACGTATTATGTCATGCATTTTGTTATTTATTAATTGTTTAATTTTTTGTTATTCACATGTAATATTATTACCGTTTACTATTTTTATCCTGATTATTATTGTGGTTAATTAATTAGAATATTAATATTTGTGTTCATTAATTGTTTTATTATTGCCACTTATTATTATTACTATCATTATTGCATTTATCATCATTGTTATTATTATTATTAACTTGTCTGGTTGTAATTAAGAAAATTTTAAACCAATAAACTGTAATGATATAAACATTCTAAATTGTCAACCTCTCATTATCCTCTTTGTGCCACGAAAGGAGCGAAGATATATAATAGCATACTATTCCTTCTTACATAAAAAATTATAATCAACGTTTAATTAATTTAAAAATTGAATTCACTTCAGCTATATAATAAAGCTATTAAAAATTTTTTATATGTATATGAGAAACAGAAAACACTTCGTAATGGATTAGTTTTTTTATTTTTATTTGTACATTGAGTGATGTCTGCTGAAGACAGATTTGATGGATTATTTTGGTTTCTCTTGAAGATATAGAACTTGTGTTTGTATCTATAAATAAATATAAATTCAGATACGTAGGTGTGTGTACGCATCTGAGGGGGATTAGTATATTCTACTTTTATCATTATATAAAACTGAATACTCACATATGCATATGCATATTCATTGCAGTTTTAAAGTTGTGTTCACTAATATTCTGCACTAAATATTATTTACATTTTTTTGTTAATAATGTTGTAATCATATTGAATATTAAACAAAAGTTAGTTGTGGATGTTAAAATTTATATATTTAAAAAATTATACGCATGCTTATCAATCCCATTCTTATAGCGTAATTATAAAAACATTACGCTCAAAAACTTATTTTTAAGACATGAGATAATATGTTTTAAAGAAATACTAAAATAGTCGTATGTTTCTAAAATTTTAGTTTAATTACACGTGTTTTGAGGCATGTAATTATTTATTTTAAATTTGAGTATTAAAATAATTTGTATTGTAAAACGTACAATTAGAAAATACGTAATACCAGAGGTTAGTCAAGCTGGGTGGCTAAATGTGCTACATTGTAATTAAGAGCCGAGTTTCAATGATATGATTAATGGTTAGTAGAAATAGTAAACAGTAGAATGATTGTTAGTCCCTGATTCTAGTTAGTAAAATAAAATATAGGAAAGATATAGACCCGAAGGTTGGAACGGAAGATAACATTTTTTTAACGATAGATACATTTGTCTAAGAAATAATGACATTCCTATGTAGAAGAGTGGATATTGTGAAGTCCAAAGTAAAATATTAAAATGATTTGGATAATTTAGTTGTACGGATGGTTCAAAGTATCCAAATTAAACTTTGTAATGGTTAACTGAGTGAGCAATAATGGTAATGAGGTAGTACAAAAGCTGTTCGAATGACAAAATAAAGGTGATGAAAGTATATTCTGAAAACGGAAGTCTGTTAGGAGGAATGAAGTTAAAATTTGGTGTGATGAAGAATCAACAGCTTTTAAAATTTACTAAAATATATTATGTAAATTCCAGTGCTTAAAGTCGGTTCATTTATTCAACTCATTATTCATTTATTTTAAATTTCTCTTAAGACTAAGTTTGGGAATTCCAATTTAAAGCAAGTGTATTAAAGCAATAGCTATTATAAACAGTTGCTTAATTGTGTAAACTTACATTCTTAGAGTAGTTCAAAATCAGCATATATTGAACATAAATATCATATTCAAATAAATTTGAACATCATTTAAACCAATAAATATGATAATTTATTTACGTGACTAATTTTTTTTTTAAATCTACACTTTAAAACATTTTTTAGATAAGTAGATAAAATTTGCGCTGGGAAAACCACAGTTCCAGTTAATTAATTTAGACTGATCATTACGCAGTTTCCATATAACCCTATGTATTTAAATAAACTAAAGCACTGAAAGTTTGTAGATTTAAAACTACATCACTGACATGATTTAAGAAAAAAAGTAATAACGATTGTTTTGAAAAAGTTCCTACATAATGCTAAAAACAAAATATTGTAGCGGAACAATATAAAATTTAATTTTTTCTGGGAAAATATTACAAAAGAATGTCTGATTATGAAAAGTTTGAAAAAAAATTATTTTCTGATTGAAGTATAAAATTTTCTCACATACAAATTACGTTTTAGAACATCCTAATACTGTTTTTTTATCATTGTTATTTTTTTTTACTTTTGAAACGATAGAGGTAATAATAATCCTTTAAGTATTATTGTGTTATATACACAATGATTTTGTGAGTGTTACTGGACGGAATGTGCCCGTTTTATTATTCTCTGGGGAACTATTACAGTGGAACTTAGACGTGCAATAACCACCTATACCTATTGCTGCCATTTATATGTAAAATTTCATACTGATACGCTTACTGAACTTCCAAATATTTTATTCCTGTATTTCCTTATAATTTTCTTATATGTTATTTAACTTTTATTTTCCTGTATTTTCCTATATGTTATTTTACTTCATGTATTTTGTTTAAATTATAGAAAAAATAGAAATTAATACAAGAGAATATATTGAATATTCTTTTAGTAAGAGGAGTATAGTAATCGCAAAAAATTTCAGATTTCAACAGAAATATACATTTTGACTAGTTACGGCGTGACGTCTGTAGGTACGTACGTATGTATCTCGCATAACTCAAAAACAATTAGGCTAGAATGTTTAAATTTTGAATTTAGGACTGTTGTAACATGCAATTGTGCACCTCTCCTTTGATTGCAATTGACAGGAACAAAAAATTCCAAAATAAAAAAAAATCTGGATTTTGGACTTTTGCAATTAATAAGCCCTCATCTCAGCTTTTTATGAGATAGATCATAAGTGATCTATGATATATCTTTGATTACAGAGTTATAGCCAAATAAAATCTTAATAATGGAATATATAGATCTTACAAGGCACATCAATTCAATTCAGACATATCTCCTTTTTCTCTTTTTAACTGTTTTTTTATTTAAATATATTGATTTATTAATAATTAAAAATAAAATAATTGTAAAATTTGAAAAACATGAAAATTTTTTTACAAAGAGAGGTTGTAAAAAAAATTTCTGAATGTAAAATAAAATTTACGATAAAAAATAATTCAATAACAAAAAAAATATAAATAAAAAAAAATAACAGAAGTTATCAACGAAAGAAAATTTTATGTGCTTTTCATTTAAAAAAAAAAAATGTGTTAATGTAATTTAACAGGTGTATAAGGACGTCATGTAATGTCTGATGAAAAGGCATCAAATATTTTATTTTATGATTTGTCAATATCAAATTCATTTTATTACTTACAAAAAGAAACCAAATTCATTAGAAAGAAACTGATTCTTCGTTTTAAAGAAAGGAGAGATACGTTTAATTTATTTGAACAAGATAAATATTTATGAGAATTATAAAACGATAAATATTGCCATATTCGTCATGTACTTAATATATGAATGGTAAAAACGTTAAATATTAATTTCTTAACAATAATTTGAGCTTTGAAGTTCAAATGAAATTGTCATAACTAAATTGTATGTATTAGATAATAATCGCCGGTTTTCAAACTTCGAAAATATTTTTTTTTTGTTTTCTAATTGATCGTTAATATACTCTTCTCTAATTGAAAACTTTAACTTTTGAGTAAATTTTTATACAAAATTTCATTAAAAAGTCAAATTTGCATGACGTGGGGCTGTCTCGTTACTAGCATTAAACCTTTAAAAACACTGTTTTTTATTAAATTTTTATAGAAACGTATACAGTAAAATGTTATTGAATGAACGAATCATAATAGAATGATATATTTAAAATGTAATAGAAAGTTAAAATTTATAGTGTATTTAGGGAGAGTGACAGGGGTTCTTAATATAAAAATTACTACCACTTTTTGAATTAGAAATGATGTTATTCAATATAATTACGTAAATTTCATATATACAGAGTGATTCAAAGAAACGGGAAATTTTGAAAGTTGTGTTGGTAGCCGTGGGCGATTGGTACCACTTGATAAGTGGCACCAACCTCTTTAACCTAACCTGCCATTTAGATCCTTGGAGTGGTGCGCAACGTGCATTTGCTATCAAAGCGTTTTACAAAAACAATGACAGTGTGGAGGGAGCGCGTAGAGAATTTCGCCGTCATTTTAATCTGGGACGGCACGACCGTGTTCCATTAGCACATGCGATTAAAACATGGATATCTAATTTTGAGGAAACTGGTTCGGCAATGAAAAAGAAACTTCCAGGCCGTGAGCAAACCGTCCGTACACCACAGAATGTTCAAGCTTTACAAGATGCTGTCACACGAGGTCCACATCGGTCAATCCGTCATCTCTCAGCATCTTTACAATTGCATAGTTCAAGTGTTCGAAGAATGTTAGTGATGGACTTGCAATTCTATCCATACAAGTTGCAGATCGTCCAGGAACTGAAACCGAACGAAGCAGATGTGCGAGCACAATTCTGTAATGTAATGCTTCAGAAGATAAATGATAACGAAGAGTTTGTTCACGAACTGTGGATGTCAGACGAAGCGCATTTCCACCTCAGTAGATTTGTAAACAAGCAAAATTTCAGATACTGGGCACAAGAAAATCCTACGCAGCTACACCAGCGTCCGTTGCACAGCCAGAAGGTGACTGTGTGGTGTGCTGACACCTTACGGTGTTATAGGCCCTTATTTTTTTGAGGATGACAAATTATTTATTTTTATTATTTTTTTGAGGTCTTACGATTACAGTGACGTCGGCTCGTTACGTAGCCATGCTTGAAACCTTTGTTGTGGAACAGCAAAAGAGATTTCCACCGATTCTTAACACAGCCTGGTTTCAACAAGACGGAGTAACGTCACATACTGCACGAATATCGATGGTAGCTGTACGCTGATTGTTTGGGCAACGTGTCAAATTCATTTTCTAAAAAAAATTTTTCATTAACGTTATTTAATTTTTTAAATTTCCCGTTTCTTTGAATCATCCTGTACTATCTAAATATCACACAATAAACCAATATTAGAAAGATTACGATGGTCTCAATATATCACTGTGAAAAATAATCTACATAAACTAATTTGTTACACTAATATCAGTGATACTGACACAAAACCGGACTGTTGAAGAAATAAGTACACGCTTTTAATAGCTGTTGTCGCTATTATTTATTTATTATCTTTAATATTCCGGTTACTAAATGAAGGCAAAAAGGTTTTCACATAAAAAGTATAAAATTAGTAGTAAAGCAGTAACAAAATAGACTGTCTAGAAAATTCCGGATTGTTATACTATAATGTTAAGTTTCTTCTATAAGTATTTGTGAAAATTATTATATAATGAGCGTACTTGTTCATTTAACAAACGCAACATATAAATTTCCAACATGATATTCATTCTTCTGCTAAATCAGACAAAAGTCATTTAAGCTGAAATTCAGAATTTTTTTTCATTTTGGTACGACATGAATTTTCTGGCAAAATAGAGGACTCCAAACCAATTGACAACAAAATTCATGAATACAGGTCAGGAAGTAATGGAAACTTAAATAACATATTTATTTATTTTTTCAATGTAATTTACAAAGATCCGTTGTTTTTAAGCAATTTTTATGTTCAGTGAAGAAATATTTTCTAATTTCAGTTTATAATTTGGACATGCAAGAAAACAATTACTGCACAGGATTGACAGCTGTTTCAATACTAATTTTAACAATATCAACAATAACAGAATCGAACAAAGAGTACTCCAGATATTTTACTAAGTTGTGGAAAACATATTTTATTCATTTGAAAATTGTAGAAATTTTAATGTGTACATATAAAACGTTTATACAAATTAATACTTTTAAACTATGAGTTTTTTCATTTCTATTCAGCTTTAAAACATATTTTTTTAATAATTTTTATATTTATAAATTTGTTTATATAAACTAATATTTCTTACTTTCTTGCCTAGTACGTTTTATTTAGAAACCTAAAAAAATATTTCAGTCAATAATTGTAATTTTGGAGCAGAGCATAAGATTAATTTTAATGGTAGTAATTTTAAAAACCCATACGATAAAAAAAAGATAGATATTTCATCAGTCTTTTTTGTTTTGTGTTACTTTTATTAAACATAACATCATAGTAAAAATAATTGTTTCATTTTAAACATAACTTCCTAGAGATAAAGTAAAAAGGCTTTTCTTCTCTTAAGTGCGATAAGTTAACTGGTATACGCTGTTAAAATAAATACAGAAAAATCGTACTCAGGCGTCAAATAAAATTTAAAAATGTAGAAAGTAAAACTACAACGTGTAAAATAAATTAACCGGAAAACAAACATTATTTTGAATTTAAGACAACTTAAGCAAAATATTACCCGTGAATCAATTTACCGTATCTGTTTAACGCATACATTTGTAAATAAAATAGAATAATTTGAAGCTTTGTAGTTTCAATAAAGATATTTCTGAATCTCTCATTCATATTTTTCGATAGCCTATTCAAAAAATTGGTAAAGAGTATTTAATGTTTTTATGTTATTGTTCCAATCTAACGTAGTATGAAAGTTTATCGTGATATAACTATGGGTGGTATGTGATTAAACTAATACTTCCGTATGAAAGGCGTGCATCCGCGCTTGTGAGCTTACATATATGTACGAGTGAGTACGTGGGAATATATGTGCATGATATTCCCTGTGAGAACCTATACCCCATACTCCCTGTAGGTTCATACATACACACTTTCATCCATTTTTCTTTTTGTAATTATTTTAATTTTATTCGGTGTTTAGCTGGGTTGGTTTGATATTATTTTTCATTACTTTTTATTCACCGCTAAGATAGTAGTCTTAGTATAATTCTTACATTCTTCTTTAAACATTAATCTTCAAAATTCAACCTCTCTCTTCCTTTAACGTTTTACTCTTGACGTGTTTAGATTGTAATTAACTAACCCCTCGCTTCATTAATCCAAGGTCCCATTAAGTTTCTTTTTCGTCTGCACAATTTTTTTTCAAATATTTCTCCAACCTATAATAAAACCTCATTATTTTGTATTCCGTTTAAACTATCTACTTTCCGTGTTTCCCTGAAGTTCCATTTATCAGAAATTCTGTTCATCTTATTCCGATAACTTCTCTTCTTTAATACTTGATATACAAGTCCTAAACTTGTGTTACAGAGGAGAAAATTTCTTTCCTGCATGAAATCAGGCTTTCTTTTGTAGCTTGGATAAATATTATTTTTGTTTTTTCATTACTTGTCATTTTTGCATATAGCACTAACAAGCAAATAAGAAATTCTTTAAATTTGGTAAATTATGTTCCCTTATAGTATTCAACGTCCTCGTCTTGTTGTTTTCCATTATTTTTATTTACTTTCAAATTATATTTCTCCTCTATCATAAATGCAATATATTTCTTCAGCTAATTTTTACATTTGACAGTAAATAACAAAAGGGAATTTAATAACTATTTCGTGGACTCTTATCCGTGCATGAATTATTTCCTTAGTTTTTCCTATCTATACATTAAAATTAAATATGATTATATCTTCTTGTCAATTAAATATGACAGACTATATTCTTGTCTGACTGTTTATTATATTAAATTTCTTCATTTTCTACAAAAATTGTAACTGTATGATATATTAATATACACATGCATGCACGCGCACACACATACGTTATATAATATATATATATATATATATATATATATATATATATATATATATTATATAACAAATTTGTTTTATGTGAGCTACTTAATTTTTATACATTTATAAAATAAAAGCTAAAAATACAACTGAGAACTGACATATTATGATATAAAATGTTTCTTTACATCATTTTAGTAAGATTTCTTTACGTGTAGTTTTTAGTGTATTTTCCTTCTCTTTCATTCTTCTTATTTACGTTTGAATAATCCTGGGTTTGTAAATTGCTATATAAAATAGCAAGTATGAGTTATAAAGAGAGAACACCATTTTTCATTTGCGTTACACAAAAGAAAATTCCTATCAAAAATAACTGACGTGGCGACAGACTTACTAAGTTATAGTTGAGCTACGGTCCCACTGGAAAAATCTGACTATTTTATAAAATCGGCTTTACGACCAGGATAAAGGATAAGAATGTAAAACATAATATTTCAAGATGTACATGCAAGAGAATCTGATTTACATAACGATTTTTGAATGCTTTATACGCTTGTTGGTGTAAACAATAGAACTGTTTAAATTTTACTAAACACCGAATAAAATGAACACTAGAACTTATCAACCAAAAACTAATTCTTAAAATCAATAATTAAAAGGAAACAAATAAAAGTTTATTTAAATAAAAGAAAAATATAAAGTTTTGGTGATATTTTAACAAACAAATCCAATGTATATCAACACATTATCCAGAAATATATCTATTTATTAAATCTACTAAACAGAGGATTTCCTTTCTTATCAAAAAAACGGATATACACATATATATATATATATATATATATATATATTATTATTATTATTATTATTATTATGCTTTGACGGCCAACGTGGGACCACTTAAGTCAATTTTAGTTGGATCTTTTCTGAGAAAAGCGTGTTATTTTACTCTTCCGAGCTGCCCAGTATTTCTTCATCGTTCAGATCTTGCTTTCTTTTCTTCATCCGTAAATACCCTCTTCGTTGCATTTTGTCGTTTGTCTGTCTTTTGTTTAAATCTAATGCTTTTGTCTTTTAGCTTTGTAATTTTTCCAGTTTTATTCTGTAGGTCAGTCAGGGAAATTCCCAATTCTTTCATGTCTATCTTCTCTAATTTCTTTGATCCATCCTACTTCTAGCTTTGGAACCAGAGCTTTTCAATGATATTTCTTGACAGTCTTGTTTCCGGTGTCCTTATGAGATGACCAAAGAAAGAGATTCTTTTTTTCCGCATAGTATCAGTAACAGGCTCTATTTCTCGATACACCACCTCATTTGGCACAATCCACCATTGGCCTTCTTTTTGGTGTTTTTTATTGAAACACGTTCTGACAATTCTCCTCTCTATTTACAGAATTTTATTAATTCGGTTTTTCTGAGTGATTTTGAAAAGGGTCTCGCTTCCGTAGGTGACTTCTGGCTGAACTACAGTTCTATAATGTTTAAGTTTTGTTTTAGCAGAAAGGCATTTTTTGTTATATGTTGACCAAGTTAATTTTTGGGATTTAATCATTTTATTTGTCCTGTTTTGCCATGTCACTTTTTCTATTAAATTATAAGTTATTATTTCCCCTAGATATTTAAATTGTTTTACTATATTAATTTTCTGATTGTTTACCGTAATGTGTTCTATTACCAGAGGATCTATGGCCATTAGTTCAGTTTTTTCGAAAGAGAAAAGAGTATATATAAGAGTATATATAAGAGTATATATATATATATATATTGAGTAAAGGTAACGTCTACAGGTAATGAAATGGAGCACAAAGGAGAATAGGGAGGATAAGACCATAATATAATATTTAATTAAATGATATTAAATATTATAGGAGAAGTTAAATTAGGAAATATTTAAATATATTTTAACTTATAAAAGTTTGCTCCTTAAAAGTAAAATTAAAGAATGAAAGAAGCAACATAGAGATGAAAAGCTATTAATGAATACTGTGCAGTAAGACAAAGACTGAAATTTATTAAACCGATAGCAAGAAAAGTAAACAGAAAGAAAGTAGGACTAAACTGATACCCGGACGGAAAAGATAAAAAAAAAGCAAAACAGAATGGAGAATAACACTAAACCAGACCAAAAGAGGAAAATCAAAATCACTTAGCTTATAATAATAATAATTTTAATAAAGAAAAATTACACAAAACAGTTACAAATGATAAAATAACAATATGTTTTTTTTCAATTATATAAATTCGGAGATTGAGAATTTGCAAATAAATCATAAGTTTGTAAGCTGTAGGCTCTTGCTTTTAATTAAAGACTTACTAATAAACTTCGATAATTAACAAAATTGGATTCGATGTTTATTTCATATGAATCATTTTAAATGTATATTTATTTCAGAAAATACATGGAAACATGTATTTTCAAATTTAGTAATAATTTTTAAAAAATAGGAAAACCAATGAGGAAGATATAGTTATAATGTTATCTTTGTGATTGCTGCTCTTTGTATTTTCGGCTTTAGTGAACTATACCATTGCAAAAACTTTCTCTTAACTGAGAAAGCGATTGTTTTTCTCTAACTCTTCTAACTGAAAAAAAAGGTTATTAATGTATGCCTCAGAACATACACACACACATATATACATACATACATATACGTCATTAATATTTTCTCAGCAACAGAAAGATTTGATTAACATATTGGTACTGATTACTTGACATTGATATTGGTTAACAAATGGACCTTATCGAATTTTTATATACTTTTTTTATTGTTTTAAGAAGAAACTTAATCTTAAAAAGCGTGATGATATTGAAGAAAACTTTTATTAATTCTGAAGGAAAATTTGTATTTAAAAAAAATTAGTCGAGTGGGATTTCTAACTAATTAGTTGTTAACTACATAAGAAATATTATTGAAATTATATTATTTTTTGAAAATTATTTAAAAAAACTGTAACTTACCAACAGTAAGTTCTGAGATGTGTTAATTATATTTTTTTTACTTTTACCAATGAGCACTTTAAAAATCTAATTAAATCTTTCGTTTTGTTTTACACGCAATTATAGTTAATTTATAAAAATTATTTTCTTATAAGGCTATAGTTTATAAGTTTTTCATATATACTTATATCTGCAGAAAAAAAAACAGAAGAAATTAAAATTAAAATTATTAATTTATTTCTTAATGAGTTTATTTAAAAAAAATAATAAATGGAAATGGAAAAAATGAAAATAAACCTTTCAGAATTGTATTAGTTGAGATACTCAAACTGAGCAGAAGTTGTACCTTTATTGTAAATATAAATATATTTACTTGTTTCTTTTATTACATCAGTACAAATTGAATTACAATCCAGTTAAATTAAACGCAAGTACTATTTAAATAATAATAATAACAAGTGCTTCGCGAAGTTCGTATGATGTGAGTAAAATTAGACTGAAGTGAAATACGAGTTTACTACTAAAAAACATAAGAAAGAAATAGGAATTGAATTACTAAATTTTTTGAGAAATGAATGCTATTTTATACATAAAGGCAGATAAGTACGCAGGAGTTAATCTTTCTCATCTAAGGTTTCCATCACAGAGTGAGACAGTCAACGCAAACAGATTCTGTGATGGTGTGAATTAGTAAGTGTGCTTTACTTGTTGAAAGATGAGTTCGCAATATTAGCGATAATATATATGTAATGAAGTAGGTAATATTTAAAGTTACTCATTAAAAACTTGTTTGTTATTGAAAAAAAGTACTTCAGTGCTAATTAGGTCAGCAAGTGATAGCTGCCTTCACCTTCACCTTCATCATTGATGTTCAACTACTTAAATTACAATCTACACGTTTACTAATATTAAAATTCATTTGTAGTTACACATTTTCAAAATTTATGCATAATCTTCATCTTCATTTTTATGTAACTTTTCAAGCAGTAGTCATACATGAAAAAAAATACATTGTTAAAATATGAATTGTAAAGAATTCGCTTCATTAGTTGGTAAGGAGAGAAAAGAACAATAATAATTTTATTTTAAAAAATAAATGTTAAATGCGTTGCATTGAACAGTACCTTAAAAAAGAGAGATGTCTCTTGATTCTGTTAACAAAGTACATCGGCGGTACACACGCAAAATATTTAATCACACATTTATTTACAGATATCACTTTGATCCAGTCTTAATAATATGGTATTTATTTTTAGTTTTCAATTAAATTTCCTTCCTTAACTTTCCTTTTCTTGGTATGAAAATGATTTTATCAGATTATAATTAAAAATTTAATCCCGTTCACAACTGATTAAATTTCATTAAACACTGTTTACTTACCTTTTAGAATGTCCTATAATTGAATAATTTTAGTTGAAACGTGCGCAGTGGAGCCATGCCAAATTAAACTAATTAATTTATTTCCATAAAAATGAAATGTAAAATAGCATCGAGATGAAATGAAATTGAAAATAGCTTCATGAATGTCAGACTAGTAAACACCGACTTAATTCTGCAGTCAAAATGATCAGTCCTTGGGATGGACCACATCATTTAACAAAAGAAATAAAGAAAAACCTGACATCGTTATTAAGTTATTATATTAGATAAGTTTTGTATCTACTTTAGATATTTATAAATATAAGTTTAAAAACAAAATAATTAAAATAATTATAATTTAATACATATTTTTAATAATTTAATTTGCCACAAAATAATCCAAGACAAAATAAAATTAATCTCTTTCCACTACAATGAATCTAATTTACTAATGGGTAAAAATTAATTTCGGTAATTTTAAATATAAGTTTTATCAATACAAATTCGAATGTTACCTGAAATTTTTTAAAAGTAACTTTCTTTACGTGAGGTGCTGTTACATATACGAATAAATCTACGAGCGGAATATAGCATGAGGTAGGAAAATGTAACTATTGAAAATAGTACTATTATAGACACAAATTATTACAATGTAATTTTATTAAGTAATGTACTACGAAGTATTTTTCCCATTTTATTATTGAATAAGACATATGTTCTAATCATGTTTTAAAAATAAATAACGTTATAAATGAAAGATTTTTAAGTTAAATTCTGTTTTAGTTCGTTCAATTTCATTTTTTATAAAAAAAATTATTTCGGTTATTTTAAGTAACAAAAATGTTTTAATTACTTAAATGAGCCTTTTAATTTTTTACTTAGAAAAGTATAATGTTGACAAATACCTTCTATTTAAGTTAATTATTTAAAGCAATCCAACTTAATATCAAACTGAAATAAACTATTTAATTTACAAAACCAGAATTTGTGTATAAATATTTATAATTTATCGATATTTTTATGTCTAAACTAGGAATCAAGAAAGTGTTTATCATGGATTTTACATATTTCTGAGAAGTGAACAATAGGGAAATAATAGTCTGATACTTAATCGAAAATATAGATGCCGATAGTAATAGTTCCTGTAGTCTCCATATTGGCTAATAATGGTGGAGGATTTTTTGACAAGAGTTTTTAAATAAATTTATTTTTGCTTTCTATTTGTACTGTTGGTATTTGGTATTTGGGATTTGGGATTTATTACTTTTTTGAGATTTCAACTTTTTTAAGTAACGATAAACTTAATGTTAGTTACCATATTATACATTAAATTTAATAATAAATTGCTCTAATTTATGTTTTTTTTAAGTTCTTTTTTATTTTGGAAATGTGATTTTTATATTAAAATTTCATTATTACTGATAATAATTGTTTAATAATTAGAATATATATATATATTTCGTGATTTTTGTTGCCATAAATTTGTTTTCTCTTTTATTCATTCATCTTTCAACAGAACAATCGAAACATATTTCAATAATGCAATGTTTTTTAGTTAATAAAATATTTATATATTTTATTGAAATAAATAATTTAAAAAAAAATGTAATAAACAATTTATTAATCAATTTGCTTTATTTTCTAATTTTAACGGTGTTAAAACTACACTAGTTCATTCACCTGTGGATATATAGGAAAGTCAACAAAGCAGAGTCGGTAATGCAGTGCCGTAGGTATCTAAATGAGCCGCTAGGTTGTGCTGAGATATTATGATCTGAGAAGTAGAAAACTTTATAGACTATTAAAATTTATATATTTGCCAGTTTTCTTTATTTTGTTCTAAAGAAATTCCAAACAATTTTATTTTTTTGTAATAATTATTTTATCTTAAAGTATTATTGAAAAGAAATATATGAATTATAATTTACAATTTTTGTCAGCTTAAATGAAAAAAGTGAATAATTTATTATTTTGCATAATATAAATTCCACTTAATATTATTAGTATAATTATATTTGAATTTTCTTTCATTAAATATGGTGATAATTTTTAATAAAAATGTATCATAAATTACCCTTAATCTAAAAAAGAAATCATAGGTTAATTTTTTTCAAATAGTGGCAAAATATTTTTTCAATATTTAAAAATAAATTACCAATGCTAGGAACGTATTGCAACTTTGTTTTCAGCTTTTTTAAAGTAGTAAACATTATTTTGTTTTGGGTGGCTCTATCTGAGTTAAAAACGCGAATCTGTTCTGTGAGGTCGTTGTGAATAGAGAAAAAACCGAAAATATTCATTACCAAAAATATAAGCTAGCTTTCTTTTGTAAATAGTGGCAGTTTCATAATCTTTTTCGAGATATTTAATTGTTACATCACTGCCATAATCACTTTTTAATTTTGTATTACCTTTCTTTAGATACTATCCTTTTAAGCATCAAACAAGCCAACATACATTTATACCTACACATGAATTATCCTTCATTTAGACACTATCCAATAAGGCTCTTAAGATGTGACATTACCTTATAGCTTTTAGAAGAATCTTACTAAACAGTGAAGGATACATTACAAAATAAGAAATAGAACGAATTAATTTATTTGAAATATCTTTTCTCACGATGATGAAAAGAAGTCTTAAAAACGTTAAGAATTCTTAACGTTTTAAACGTGAGTAAAATAATACTCAACTAATGGGCTTTTTCTATTTTAAATTGGTGATATTGAACATTTGTGTGGAGTTTGTAAAACAGTAAATAACAAAACACAACTGTTCTGTTTTTCTTGTGATAATCCTGACTGCCTCAATAGGTAATTAATGAAAGTGTATGAAATCGTGTTATGATTAATTGTATATAACATAAAAAATTAAATTAATACTGTCAGAAACGTAAAACATTTCTTATATAACAGTGTAGAAAATACAGCTGAACACAGTACTTTATTCTGTTTGATTGCTTCACTGTTAATTATTATTGTTTTCAATCAAGCTAATTGAAATTATTCTAGAGGTAAAGGTGAAAATAAATTGTTGTTAGTAATAAATTATTTTAATTAACAAATTAAAATGTATGCTTTTACTTCATTTTAATTTATTGGTCATGAAATTTTTGTTAATGAAGCAAATCTATTTATAAAGTAGTTAAAAACATATAGAGTTACAGAAAAATATTTATTACGTTATTCATTATTATTATTTACAAATCATTAATTAGATATTAATAGGTAACTAAAACTGTTTAATTTCTAGTTATAAACAGATAAGTTGTCACTTCGTTAAAATAAACCATAGAAGGAAAGGCTTATTTAATATCGCATAATAATTAATTAAAAAAATATTAGAGAGAGTATTTAAATATTTTCTTACAGAAATTTCACTCTACTGTAAAATTAAGTAAAACGATGCAGTATATCTTTTTTACTGTATGTGGTGGTGCACAACCCGCAAGGAGGTGAAGGAAATCAAACGCTAAAGAAATAAAAACCAGAAAAGATTCAGTGTTTCTATCTCAAAAAATAGCTACCATCTACCAATAAACGTATTAGATAAAATGAGGAATGAAATTATTTACCGCTGTATCTATTTTCGTTACTGAGCTAAAACTACTATTGAATATATTTATATTAAGCTATGGAACTGTCGATGACACAGCCTTACAAATGATTACTAACATTATTTTCTCTATAGGTACTCTAATTGATTAGTGGATAACACATATTTTATGGGCCCAATGATGTTTGAGACGTTATAAAGGAAACAATAAGCTAATACCTAACTAGTACTTGATTGAAAAAAACATAAAAAAAATATCTTAAAAGTATTACATTTTTTTGTAGCATATATAATGTATGTTTTGTTGTGGTGAGATGACCATCAGCTGCCTCTAGGGAACTTTAAGATAACCATCTGAGCGGTATCCTTAATTTCTGTAGTGAATAGATATGGCTGATTCGATAAATATCCATTCTGGGACGGGGAATTGTTACATACATTCCTGTGATTTGCAGGGGAATTGTTTGTGGACCTGTCTGCAAACGGTCACTTCCGATGATCACAAATAAAATTTAACAAAATCACTGGAAAGCTTTTTGTTTCAGGTAATTTTGGCTTTCCTACTTTGCCTATTTGAGTTGAAAAATTCAACTTCAAAATTAGATAATTAAGTTTTCATTATCACGAAATTTTCTTATGAGAGAGGCATAGGCTCTCCATATAGGCGTCTCTCCATTAAGCTTTTCTTAGTTTTAAAAAATAGAAAGATAGTAGCAGGTTTTCTTCCATTTTTACAGAAACAAACAGACAAACAGAAAGTGTGAAAGGTTGGTTGAATTTTTGTTTTACAAGCAGCTTATTTCAAAACGTAGATTTACTCATCTATATTTTTAAAGAGATTTTTTTAACAATAATGATATATAAGTATTTATAAATAATAATAAAAGTGTTTTCATAAAATACAATTGGAAAAAAAAAACAAAAATTATTCATGTTCAAAGTTCGAGGTTCTGAGGTTCCATTTCACTCACTAAATCTCTATAAGACGTTGGTGGGCATTGGGCATTGTTTTTTAATTTATTACCTGCTTTAAACGTAAGAAATCTAAGCAAGAATTGAATAATTTTTTTTCTGCCTTTCTGAAATTCGGTTTATATGTATTGTAACAAAATCGATATAATGGACCTGAATAACGGATTCCTGCCAATAAAGAAGAAAGTAGTAGAAAATATAATAATAGGAGCATCCAGAATGGAGCTTAAAGAAACCCTTTTAGTAAAGGTTTAACAATCTTTCTTTTAATACTGTCCGCTGACAAACCTAAACATATGTTTCTCCTTGAGAAGAGTTACCGGACCCTGATTAGGAATGCATGGGAATGAAAGGGCTAGGTCGATCGTTCTCACGCTCAACTGGGTTCTGGTCCTGCAGGTAAAGAAAATAGGAATATAAATATTCCGGGGAAAAGCAGTTGATAATCACTTCTGTCGGTCTGCGAGGAGATTCTGCGAGAAGGTTAGTGAAGAAGCGAATTTCTAGTGAATTAAATTCGACGCGATTAAGGTGCCGTCACAAGTAATTCCAGTACCTTAAATCAAGAAGTGGTTCGGTAACTATTCGGACTATTAGTGAAAGAGTTAATGTACTAAATTTCATTCGTAAATTGTTAGCCTTGTTTTGGTTGTGAATAGCAAAGGTATCTGCAGTGAAAAAAACTTTATACCTCTCTTATCTTTTGTACTATTGTTGCTAATACAAGACTAGTGGTTTAAAGTGAACTAGCGGTCATGCTAATGTCTTTTATCAATGGGACTGAACTCTGCTTTTCAATATTTAATTACCTGTTAATAAATCCTGATGATTCATTTAAATTCTGTATTACAAATAATCACTGTTTATTGACATTTAATGTTATTGTTGTTTACTGTTGCCATTACTGTAGCTATTCTAATTATTATTGTGAATTTTTTTTATTGTCTGTTATTGTTATTGGGATTGTGATTACTATGATTATTATTTGTGTATTATTGACATTTATTATCATTATTATTATTGATTGCCATTGTCATTATTCTTATAATCCTGATTATTGTTGTGAGTTGTTTATTATTCTTATTGTAATTCTTATTATTGATTTATCTTATTTTATTTATGTTCCTAAACTAATAAATTTTAATTTTATAAACATTTTCTATCTTTCAATATCTTGATCGAGCCGCGAACACACGACCATATATATATATATATATTATTTTTTTTTATAAGTGATTGATCTGAGAATGCGCTTGAGTACGTTCGTTTGTACTGAATAGTATTGTTAGAAAAATTATGCCGTACCCTAGATAGTTCTCACGTAATTCTTGCAAGAATTTTTGATTTAAAAAAAAAAAAAACAATTTCTGTTTCTTTATCAGAGAAAGTATGAACTCATTTTATATATCCGCAGAAAATTCAGAATTTGAGTTTCGCTTATTAAATCAAAGAAAATAAATTAACTCACTTTTTCATCTTACATGTCAAGAATGGAGAAACTGGAATTCCGTTAAACAAATTTCTTGGTTAATAGCATTCATTGAAAACAGATAGATGCCTTACTGCTAACTATAAATCTGTGAAATGTTTTGCCGATGTGAATAGGAAGTTAAATCGGGCCTTTTGTGCAGTGATGAAAATTCCAAGGTTTAATTAAAATCTATAAGATGGTGCATCAATTTATAACCCATTCACCACTTAAGAACACGCAAGAAAAATCTGAAATTGTCCGGTTAAAATAGTTTTGCAGAATATCAACTCTATTTAGCAAAATCGTATTAATAAAATTTCTACTTTTTGATGAAACACACTGTAACTAAAATGTGGAAGATATGGTGAACTATGTTGACGATGGGGAAGATAGCGAAAAAAGGAAATTTATTCAGTGCAAATATAAAAAAAAAAAAACATAAATCCCCACCCATATGATGGCGTTAAAACTCCAAAGGAAGTAAACTCCAACTCGAAAACACATTTCTTGAGATTTCAGACAATTGTTTACTATATTAGCAGAGAATAGTTTATTATTCTTGAACGATTCATTATTTATTTGCTTAAATATTTAATGCATAAAATTATATTTTTTCCTTCATAAACTATAGTATTTTAAGATTAGGGTGAATTTTTCTAATTTGTAAATTATGCATACATATATTAATGCCTGACGTAAACGGAAAGCAATTGAAAAACTAATGACAAAATGAATGGTTTAATAATTATTTTGCATTCCCTGTTATGTTAGTGAGGTTTCTTCTCAGAATCATCACAAGTTTTTCAATTATTTGTTATTATATTTCAAAACAATAATCCACCAAAGAATCTAAAAGACAACCTAAGTGAAATTAATAGCCAATCAATAAAATGAAAGTGTTCCTTTCTTTTGCCAATTAAATATTGCCTCTATACATTCCTGATGCAATTATACCGGGTGAGCAACTTAATATTTAACCGCTATAAATTAACACAGCAGTATTTTTTTGAATAAAATGAAAAAAATATAAAACATAAATTAAATTAAATTCTGTTCCTACGTTAGCAAATATTTACCGTATATAAAAAAAATATGTGTACCATATTTTAGCAAAAGTGCAACGATGCGGCCTGTGGGAGTGCTTTGTACTCGAGTGATTATATTGAGAATCACTTGTGATGTGCTAACTGAGCACAAGAATGCTTGTAATATTCTACGATACCATTTTTGTATTCACAGTCCCTTCCAAAAAATATTGGTTCAAGTATATGAATACTAGAGAGAGCACACCGTACATGGATTTTATCATCATGAAGTAGATGCTCAAACATCTGGTGAGGATTTTCAGTCATCCAAATTCTGGTGTTGTGCAACTTAACATGCACAGATAAAAGAAACTCTGCCTTGTCAGACATGAAGTTCAACATTGTTTCATCTGTTCAACGATAGTATACTCAAGAATCCAGTTGCAATAATAAAGACGTTTCGGATTTTCTGTTCGTATTTGTTGAGAGGTAGTTACACAGTACGGATTCAAATTTAAATCATGAAGATAATTAATAAACTTACTATTATATAATTATTACTAATATAAAGTAGGTAAGTATACACTTTTTCGGACTGACAGAAATTCTACTTTGAGTATCAATTATGGCTTATGAATTCCTAACAGAAAGATGCCTATTTCGTTTTGCGTTTGAAACCGAAACCGTTTTACGCCATTTTTTACCTAAATCATGTATGCTACTCATTGTTGAGGTACAGGCATTCAGAAATTTTTCTCGAATATTTGATGAGTTTCTTGAAAGGATCCAGGATTACACATAAGTTATGAGATCACACATCGAATAAGGCATTTTCGACGACATAACAGAAACTACATAGAACGATACTATACACTTTTAACGAGGAGCAAGTAGCAGAAAGCATGAACAGTTTACAACAACAAACTAGAGCAGTAACATGCATAACCAACAGCTAGTAGTTGCAGCGACAGTAGCATAATTTTAATCTAATTTTATATTAATCGTACTTCTTATATATATATATATATACTTCTATACTTACTTTTATATTTATCATTATATACTTCTTATATATGCATATATATATATATATATTGTTACGCTCAAATAACTGGAATTCGAGACTGCTCGGTTCGATTTTAAGTCGCTCTACCAAAACAATCATAAATTATTATTACGTATTTATCAAAATATATTTCTTTATTTTCATGTTTATGAAAGAGAAATATTAAATGTTACCTCAATTTGTAAACTAAATCTAATTTTACTGATCAAGGAAAATGCAATACCTGAATAAACAGTATTTCAATTTTAATAAAAAATAGTTGTAATAATTCTGCGTTAAACAATTTTCATGTTTTTATTTTTACGATTAAGAATTTATAATTAATTTAGTATTGTCTCGAAAATTTATTACAAATTAAACTACATATTATTGTGAATTTATATTTCAATTCAGCTATATAACTGAATAATTATAACAGTTTGTATAATAATAAAAGCTATTATAGAAATGAAAACAGTTTTATTATCAAGTATTGTGTACAAGAATTAAAATACTTCCTATTTTAGACAGAAGACAATATTTTACACTTCTGTACAGGAAATTAAAAATTTATTTATATTTCTTTTCTTTTTCTTTTTTTTTCAGGCGTAGTTTGCAGCTGTTATTATTCTACGTTTCCTTAATAATATTTCTTCTGTGCTAATATTTTAATCTAAATACATTTCCTACTTCCTATATAATTCATACAGAGGTGCATAACGAAGTTCTCAACCGACATTCATTACCAATTATACTAGTAAAAATAATGCAAAATGTTCACATAAACATATGTCCTAAAATGCTTTGTTTGCGAGTTGCGGGTTTGCGGGTTTCAGTTACGCGGTGAAATGAGATCGTAATAAAATTTTTAGGATGTTAATAAAGGAGAAATATTAGTGATTTCTTATAGCTCTTCAGCTGAGAAACTGAATACAATTGTCTCAGGACTGTATCTGCAGCAGTTGTTAAGAAATCTGGGGTGAAAACCAAAAGTTGGGGTAAAAACCCTATTTTTTATGTTTGATGTTCAGTAATATTGTTAAATGAGTTAGAAACACATAAGACTTTAAAAAAAATTGCAGAGGATTTAGTTTTGTTTATAGATAATAAGTTGAATAAAACAAAAAAAACGAGAAAAATTCAAATTTTGTTTAGAAATAGTACACTAAACCAAAGTTATGAACTTTAGTTTACGTACCAGTTTATAATAAATATTTCAAAATGAGCCCGCCATTTTCAATTAATTTTGTGGCACGCTACTGTATTACTTGTATTGCTCTTTTTAGTTTTTTAGTGCTGTCCTTAAGTTGCTCAGCCGCATCCATAATGCGGACAATCAATTCCTCACGGAAATGTATTTTTATTTCCTGTACAATATTTTAAACCTGTCCCCAGAAGCAATAATTTAAAGGTGATGGTCTACATCTTTACATCTTTATTGTTGATGGTCTACATTTCTGGCCACCAAGATCGCCTGATCTTGGTGGCCAGAAATGTAGACCTCCACGACTGATCCCTTTCTCAAAGTAATGGTGATTTAACTGAGTGAAGATGGCACAAGAGAAGTGTGGAGGCGCACCATCGTGTTGGAAATATATTTTGTCTCAGCGCAATAGGAAAATATTTAAGCAGCTGTGGCCATTCTTCTTGGAGTAAGTGCAAGTTAATCTCATCATTTAAGTACCCAGGCAATATGAACGGTTCTGTTTGTTGTTGTTTTCGTATTCTTTGTTATTGCGTGTTTAAGTGAACGAAAGGTAAAGGTACCTTTCGGGTAGGTAGTGGATTTTAGTTCCATATTTTTGTTATTATTTTCAGACTTGGTTTAGATGTGTTATGTTTTCTTTTCTTGCGAGTTCTTAATTATAGTAGTATACCGATGGGAACGTCACACGTGGCATTCGCAATAGTGACATCCTGACTGAGGCAAGAACAAGGCTGAGAGGTTTCTTTTGCCTAGATTTTGGAGATGATCTCCGGTAAAGCCCATAAGGTCTAGGTACGGAGGGGGTGGCGTGGTGGCAGAAACTGCCACATGGTTCTTCCCCTACGGGGTCAGAACCCGTCACTAATCGCCTATCAAGCACTCATGGAATCTGAACAGAAAATTACATGACGAAATTTTGTGGATAATTATAGTTAAGGCCTTATTAATAGTAGACAGCTTCACAACGAAAGTGTTGGCGATACTTAGAAGGCCAAACAAGCAGTTTTTGTTACCAAACCTAAAAGAAAAACCAACAGAATTAACGTTTTTAGAGCCATCCGTATAACAATAACATCAGGATTCACCTAATTTATAGAATTATACAATTTGTTTGGCAAAAATTTCGGACTTATGTTCTTTTTATTACACTGTAAAGAACAATTCAGTAATTAACGAGAGAAGGCCGTCAAGGAAGTTAATAAGATGGAGCAACAGTAGGGACTGAAGGTAATTGTATATTTACAGCTGAGAAAAGCGTTGAGCTCTGATACCTAGCGGAGCAGTATAGGGTGTGTTTCCTGGTAACGATAACATGCTGGTTGGAGAACATCACATCAAAGGTTGGATGATTTGGTTGAGCTTTAATGCAAGCCGCGTTGGAGCATATCATTTGCTTCCTTCTATAGAGATGGGTTACCACTGTATCCAGCAGACTTACCACGGGACTTAAACGAAATGCACCTGTAGTAAGACAGATGAACGAACGATGGACTGCATCAAACATCTTCAAGCTCACTGATGGATATCTGATGACGCAAACAGATGCACCCCTTTTTGCTCACTGCAACTGCAGATTAACAGTGCACCGTATCTTTCTGGATTGTATCTGTTTTTCGACATTGTGTCGCAAGTTTAAAATTTTGGCGGACCAGCGAAATACGTTGAGAAAAAATGCATTGATATTATCGCCTGCCTTGCGATTTATAAAGGCCGTCTTAATTCAAGGATTTAATTATTTATTCCGTCCTTGTCGACCGTTTGGGGTATGTCAGATAATAAATTTTGTTCAAGTTATTTTTTTTTATGAATGCTGTTTCCCCTATGGTTTTTATTTCTCTTATATCATAGCTTGTAGGCTAATTCGTTTTAAAAAGTATTTTTATGTTTCCAGGTTTTAGTTATTAATAGTCAATTGTTAACATCTGCAACAAATATATCGTGTCCGGGCGATAATAACGTGAAAGCGTTTTTCGCCCAAAATAAAATCGCATGGCCTAATTGCGTCTTTTCTTTTATGATTATTAAAAATGTATATTCACAATTTTTACGTTTTACATAATGTTAAAATCTTAATGTCTAGTCCATATTTAATTTTTTTTTAACAGCCTCTACTCTCTTAATATTTTTCTTTCTTGTTTGTTTGTTAAGGAATCTCTCCTGAGTGGCTTATCAATTTTTAATAAAACTCACAGATTTCTTTGCTAGCCCGTGGTTCAAATATATAGTTGAGTATTGTAAAATTTTTTATACTCTTAATTTTTGGAGAAAAAATATTGTCTCTTTTTGTTTTGTGCAGATAATTAAAATAGAAATAATAATAAAACCTAATCAAACTTTTGTGAAATTCAGTTACGTTTGTAGAAGGAAATTTTATGTTAAAATTATTTAAAGAAGTAATAGTTTATGTTCCAAAATTCTGTTTTAATGTGTATTTCCCATACTCAAAAAACATTCGTATGTTCTATAATGAGAAACTAGCAGATGAAATATTAAACTGAGTTAACATGTTTATGATGTGCTCGATAACATAAAAAATATAATAAAATATCGTATTATTCTTCATATTTATAAAGTTACAACCAACATTACATATCATTTAAGAAAATGAAAACAAAAATAAAATTACCTCCTTCATTTCACAACATCAGAACATACATTACTATTTTATAATATTCAGAAAACCCACTGTAACTGACATACTACTTATAGCACATCTGACCACCCTACTCAATACAATCATATTTTCTTATTTGTTCACTAAACAAAGTATATATATATATATATATATATATATATAAATAGGTAGATGATACACATACACGCTCGCACACACACATACACACACCCTTGTCAGCCAACAGCTGCATTGAAATAAGATATCTAACTTAGATTAATGTTTACCTCCTCATACCTACAAACAACATACGTATAAATTCAGAGCAAAAAACATCACTCCTAGTGAGGAAAAATTTACATGCTACATTACCAAAGATTAAACAAAATACATATTATACAGCAAATAAAATAAGCAATAAAACAAGAAAAAGAACCCAGTAAAATACAAATTAAATTAATTTTGCTAAAATTTTGAGTATATTGAAAACATTACATAAGGACTTCTTTGTAAATCGCTTAATAGATACTAAACATATATTTAAATTCATTAACTGTAAGTACAAATTTAAACTTGGATGTAAAAACCTAAATTTTAGTGTAAATCAGTAGTAGGAGAATTAAATTTTAATATTTACAAAAAAATATTAAATATGAAAAAAAAAATATTTCACGAATAAATATTACATGATGATGAAAATGATTTCTGGCAGCTTCAAGATGTATCTAGCCGCCAAGAAACTCGATCTTTCAATATCCTTTTTATTTTCTCAAACTTTCACTCCAATTTATTGCCATCAATTAGTTGTAACCTCCTTCTTCTTACTTCCACTATAAAATGTACAGCTTCCACACGTAATACCTTTTATTACACAATAAAAGGTGTTCCTAAACTTTTTTAAAACTGATACTATATACAACAGTGCTACCAGTCATTCAACCAAAGAACTCCATAAGGTTTCAGGAAGGAAAATTTTGATGTAATTTTCAGTGAGTCATTTATAATATAAATAAAGTTTTTAATTTACAATTCATTTGAGATTATTTTCCCAATAAATTCTGATTTTATTTAGTATAGCAGTGTAAAAATATCAAAGGTACAATAACCTATTTTACAATGATTTTTTTTATTTTTTATTTTTTCATTCTGCAGGCGGTAACAAGATATGCCAGAAAGTTTTTAAGAGTTTCTCGTATGGAATATTTTTTAAGTTAAAACAGCAAAAATAAATGTCTAATGAATGCATTTACTAAGTTCAAAGCTAAAAACGTACCTGAGTTTATGTAAATATGTAAAACAAATCCAATCTTTTAGTTGATTAGTTTTTTTTTGTCTTCAGTCATTTGACTGGTTTGATATAGCTCTCCAAGATTCCCTATCTAGTGCTAGTCGTTTCATTTAGGGTATACCCTCTGCATCCTACATCCCTAACAATTTGTTTTACATATTCCATCCATTTCCCTTTTTAAATTTTCTAGCCTACCAACCTTTTTTAAACTTCTAACATTCCATGCTCCGACTTGTAGAATGTTATTTTTTAATTTTCTGGTGACCCCTTCCTTAGTAGTCCCCACCCGGAGATCCGAACGGGGGACTAGTTTACCTCCAGAATATTTTACCAAGGAAGGCGCCTCCATAATTGCTATATGAAAATGCAGAGAGCCACATTTTCTTGGAAAAAAGCACCTGTAGTTTTCCATTGCTTTCAGCTGCGCAGTACTCAGAGGACTGAATGATGTTGATATGGCCGTTTAAGTCATCCTGACTCACGCCTCTAACAACTACTGAAAGAGCTGCTGCCCTCTTTCAGGAATCATTCCTTAGTCTGGCTCTCAACAGATACCTCTCCGATATGGTTGCAGCTTCGGTCCAGCTACTCTGTATCACTGAGCACTCAAGCCGCCTCACCAATGGCAAGGTCTCATGATTCAGGAGGAGTTGATTAGTATAAAGGATATAAAAAAGAATATTAATGTTCAAATAAAGAAAACTGCCTATATAATAATAAAAAGAAATTATCCAATTATTTATATATATATATATATATGTATAATTTTTGTTTTGTTTGTAAAAAACAAATTAATCACATTGCATCAAAAATAATTATTTTAAAGTACAAAAACTTATAAAAATAACTATACGTTTTTGGGTTATGTAATCAAGTTTAAAATCTCTTTTAGCACGCCGGAAAGTGGAGGTATATTTCACGGTACTCAGTAGGGGATAAAAAAGATGTCCACCTTAAATTTAAGAAAAACATCAAATTTACTAAATACCAGAATGGTTGCATGAGAAAAAAGGTTTATGTATTAAGCATACGACAAGCCCATCTTACAATTCCAGAAATATTTTGGTCATCGCTTGCCGTAAGGGTTAGTCGTATCAAAAATTGTTACAAATAAAAGTTTTAGGTAATGTTTAGAGGACTAACGACCACTTTAAACCGATTCGATACTGTGTATATTGAAGGAGGTATAATTTTTTTTGTTTTCAAAACCCAATTTTTTCCATCTCCTGGGTCAATGGTTGGTAATATCAAAAAATATTACTTACATAAATTTTAAGCCCTTATCCAAAGAAGAGTAGGAACTTTAAACGAATTCGATTGTTTACTTAATAAGAAAAGTATAGCGGTATTTTTCCTTTCGAAAAAGCATTCCCATGGTCAGATTTTGACCTTAACAAACTCGACCGAGATTTTGGGACGAGTTATGTTTGAGGAACAATTTGAAAATGATTGGCGCAAAATTTCGGCAGTTATCCTGTCCACAAGAAAGTGAAATATATATATATATATATAGATTGCTGCCGAATGGCTTCGACGGCATGTGGCACATAATAACCTTATGGTAGCCCTGAAAAGGACCGTTTTTGTCGTCGATTAGCTTCGACAGCTCGTTGTAAGTAAAAACCTTGTGGTGGCCCTGAAAATGGCCATTTTTTGCGTTAGCTCTGAGAAGAGCTGTTGGGTCCGGAAGCTGTTTTCCGGCAAAGTCGGGGAGTTGCGGCTTGTCCATTGAAGTCAGACCGGGCTTTCCCTCGGCGGCAGTTGGGTCCCCACCACAGCGTTGCACTGGTGGCCCCCAGAGCCCCGCAGTGTCGGGTCAGCATCGGTCGTCCTTCACCGGCGCGGCCGAGACGGTTCTCCGCGAGCAATCCCACGCTGGGCCAGCTCCTGCTGATGAGTCCACCGGCTAGGGCGATTGAAGTCCGGCTGGAGCGGGAACGTAGCGTCCACACTTCCAGCGGTTCCCTCGACGGGTCGGCCAGGGCTGCTGCTCCGGCGGGGATGTTGGCATCCGCCGGGAGGTCCCACGTTGAGGCGGCCAGGGAACTTCTTCTGTCTTCTTCTATCTTCTTCTTTTTCTTGGTCTTCTTCAGGAGGTGGTAGACGATGAATTGAAAATTCATTCTCGTGCACGCTCTTTTATTGGAGCCTGAGAGTGGTGGTGCTTCAGCGCCACTATGGTGGAAGAACTACGCAGCGGGAATGATGCTTGTACCAGCGCGTACATATACTGTGCGGCAGTTCACATCTGAGTTGCTACCGTGTTCGTCCGCCGATATTAAATTAGGCATATATGTGGTAAAAATATATAAATTGAGGAATATTATAAAATCTATGGGTTTTCAATTCAGGAAGTGTAAAAACAATAGACTGAATCTGTGTGAACGAGATGATGTAATCCCAATGAAATGAGAAAAAATGCAAGTTCTGATAAAAAGAGAACGGTCGTATTATTAGATAAAACTTGGGTGCTCACACATTATGCGGTAAAACTTGCTGGCAAAGTGTCGATGTGCTAGGTGTTTTTGTTAATAATTGGCCGGTGACGATTTAATTAAAACTCATTCGGGTGAGTGGGATTTTTTAGACATGAAGTCCATAGATGGTGCTTTTTAATGTACGATTCTAAGAGTAAAACCGAATATACAATAAACAGATGAACAATGAAACTTTTTTTTAATATACTGAAAAGCAAGTTATATCAGAACTACCAAAAAATTCTGTTTTAGTCATAGATAACGTACCTTAACATAAACAAAAAAAAAAATCTTCGTCATGTTATTAATTGAAAACTATATTCAGAAATGATTCCAAAAACATAAAATTAACTACCACCCAGATCTAACATTTAAAACAGTTTTAGTAATTGATAAATTACACAGAACCACAACGTGCATTAGACGAAATATTAAATAAAAAACGAATTATAGTGCTTAGATTGCCACCATACCACCCAGATTTTAACCGAATTGAAGGTTTTTGGAATCCAATCAAAAAAAATTTGAATAAGCAATATACCCCAAATGTCATTAACAGAACTGAAAGCCGTTGCATTAGGTGCAATTTCATCAAATTGTAAAAGATTTCATCAAACTGCAAAAGATCAGTGTCGAAAGTTCAGGTGATAATGGATTCTTACTGGAAAAAAGATGCTTTAAGGGAAGATCCCATTAAAAGAATAATTATAAATGTAGGGATGGACGATGGTGAGACAACAACAGGTAATGAACACATATTCGAAATTAATTCCGATGGAAGTGAAAATGAGTAAAGTTCAGAAATCGAAGGTTGTTAGACTATCACAGAATATAGTTGTACAGAAACTGCAGAGGTAACTGATTAAGGACTGCATTAAGGTAGTTACACTAGACGTTACACTATTTAGTAAATTAACATAATTTTTTTTTTCCGTAGATGTATCCAACTTGTTGCGATTCCGTAGGCCTATATATCTAAATTATTACTATTATCTTTGAATATAATGTTGTGAACTATGATACCGTTTTAGTGAAAACATTTACTTAATTAAATTTCTGTAATTAATTGCAGGTTAAATTTATTTCATTTATGAATTCAGTAATGTAAATTAATATTTTAAATTTGTTTTAATTTCGTAATCAGAAAGAAATTACAGGTTCTAAAAACCACAGTAACCTACTTTAAACAGACAAAATTTCTTGTTTAGAACGGATTGAAAAGCACTTTGTTTAGTAGGGCTAAGGCCATACTACACTGTTGCCTATAACTCCGCCTCTGTCTATAACCAAATAAAACAACAATTCTGCGGTCCTCCACGAATGTGAAAATCGCTTGTCGATTTGTAAATGAAACATTTTATAACAACAATAAATTCAATACTCAATAAATGAATTTCTGATCAGTAACATAATATGCATGTTCATTACAGTCTTCTTTGCAATGACAAAAAAAAACTGAAGCTATTGATTGACGAGTTTTATTAAAAAGATACTCTTAAGAAAAACTTAGTTAATCGATTTTTACAAGAAGTTACAAGTAACAAGAAGTTACTTGGATTGATACTTAATATGGTAAAAAACAGAGTCATTTCGATAACTAGGCTACCTAAAGCTTTGTTAAGCAGGTGCTGAAATTGAAATTTATTGGAAACAGTTATATCGAAAATTCAGAATCACCTTTAAACATGAAATTTTTACGTATCTTTGTTTATAAATATAAAAACCTGATTGTAAATATTACATTTTGATATGATATAGATTAGTGCTGATGCTACTGATTATTCATTACTTTTATATAGATTACAAATAGAAATGTAAGTAAGAGTAAATATTTAGTCAAATGAAACTTAAGAAATAAGTTTAGAGATGTAAAATTTTCTAGATTTTATGGATGAAAATATATTATATAATAATATATTCTATGAATGATAACTATAGATCAATCGTTTCATTAAAAAGCCTACACTGATGATAAATATAATGTATTATATAATCGGTAAATATAATTCCTTAGGCTTCACACTGATAGGAGAAAAAGTGTGAAAGAAAGGATCAGGATACAGAAAATACCCTTAGATAAATAGAGTAAAATACTTGTGAAATACCAACCAAAAATATTATATCCAAAAATAACCTTGAGAGTAGTAAAGCAGAAAAAGATATCAAGTTATTTGCTTGAAGTTTATGAAATCTTCAGTTGTAAAACGTCACGCAAAAAGAAAATAGTTTTAAAATATTATGTGGAAGAATAGACACATTCTATAATACTCCAGTTTTATTTTGTGTAAGAATTTTTCTAGAAAAAGTCTTATTATAATAGTTCCAATTATTAGTTAATGAAAAACATGTTTAATCAATTTGGTTCTGTTTTATTTTAAAATACATAGATATTTAATATTTTGTTCACATAAATTTTTACTTTCATCGTATTTTATTAAAATAATCTTTACTCTATAGTAATGAGAGCTGACAATCTATACTGTTTAAAAAAATTTTTGTGATAGCAATTAACCAATTCAATCAGAACTTATTATTTATGCAGTGGGTGGTACCATACCACCCATGGCTCTTTAATATAGCAGTTAGTATCGAGTAAAGTTATTTTACAATTATGAGTTTGAATGATTCACAAATTATAATTAAAAATGTGTTATTCATGTAACCGAAGTAACAATTATTCGTAATTTATTATTTACAAGCGAAATTGGAAAACAGAAACTGTATTGCATCATACAGTTAAGAAAAATAGGGTAAATTTGTAAAATTAATTTACAGTATAAATAAAGAGAGGTGAAATAAGAATTACAAATACTCTGTTAAATTACTAGGGTTTTCACAAATGATGGAAAGCAATGAAATATGACCAATTAATCAATAAAACTCTAATCTAATTTTATACCTTTATCATATAGAACATATTTTTTATTTAAAAGATCGGAGATTGCAGAAGATCGGAGATTCTTTTGTTACCTTTTATTTTTAGCTACTCTGATATAAATATTTTATCATAGTCGACATGTCGTATTGATTAAATAATTTAATAAATGAACGAGGGAAATAATTCCTCAGAAAATAGATCTGCATTAATGAAACGACTGCTTTCAGAAATCATTCGTTTTTGTAGTCTCATCATTTACAACCACTTATTTTAATAGAATCTGCCCTATCTCCCGTTCATAAACGACAAGTATATTTCATCTTAGGTATTCAAATGTAGTAGCGTGAAAATGAATAAAAACGCAGAGTTTATTTAACAAAAAAATTAACTTTATTAATAAAAGAAATGATACCTGTACAATTTTTTGATTCTACTAATTAATATCTTCTCCTTTATTTTTTATCGCTTCACATACAAGATTCATCGATTCAACAAGTATACTTAACATTTATTTATCATGAAACCATACCGATATTATTGCTTTAATGAGATCAATTTTTGTGGTACATTTCATTTTTGAGAGTAGTGTTTTAATATTGCCCAAAGATTTTCAATTAGGTTTAAAACTGGGGAGTTAGCTAGCCACAGGTGCACTTTATTTTTTCGTTTTTTAAAAAATTTTCGTTTATTTGTAGATTTGACGCCTTGCCAAATCTTGTTGGAATACTCTGTTGCATTATGTAGATGTGTTTTGAAGATGTGTCACAACTCTTTTTTTTTGTTGGATAAATCCAACAATTTTCTAGATAACATCTCCTGAAAGTAATGAACCACGGCTTTTAAATGTGAAAAAGCTCTAAAACATTTTTTCTAACGATGTTTAACCGATTGCTGGATGTGAAACGGTGAAGATACTTTTCTAATTTATGGAGCCGTTTGGCTCTCAAAATAAATATGCGATTCGTCGGAAAACGTAACATATTTTCAGTCTTCTTTGTTCCAGGTAGTAGGTACTTTGTCCCACAAGAGACTTTTTGCACGTTGCTGGTGTTAAATGCTTTTACAGCTTGCCGTCCAGCTGCATGATGTCAGCATCTAGAAGTTGTCACATGTAAATCTGTTCCACTTGTCACTATTTCTTGATTAAGTCCAAAGAAGATAATTTTGGATCAACTTTAAATACTCTCAATAATAATCAATCTTCTAATGGAGTAGATTTTATTTTACAGCTACATTTGCCTTTTCTTTTAGCTGAAAAGGAACCAGCTTCCTAAAATTGTTTTATAACAGCATTCACTATCTTTCCTCCAACACCACACTCAAGAGCTATTTGTCGTTGTCATACTGGTATGCTCAGAAAGCGAAATATTTTTCGAAACATAAATACGGACTCTAAATTTGTATGAAATGAACTTTCACAAGAAACTATTTATAACATGAAAATTGCTAAATAACCAAAGACCAATAACGTCACGTTACACAGATAACTTAAATCTGGGTCTGGTTTAGCAGTGTTGCTACAAATACAAAGAAATAAAAAAATTCTAATGTTTGGATTAATTTGCATGTTATTGAAAGTTAAAGGTTTTGGTGGAAAAATATACTTCAAAATAATAAAATATAGAGGTAAAATAAAATTTGTATTGTTAATTAATTACAGTAATTAATTTACTGTATTAGATACAAGTTTAATTTTTTATTGAACCAGAAATCAGTCAGAATTTCCGAAAAATATAAGTACAATGACAGGCATGAGAAAAACCTTTTACTAATTTTTTTCTTTTCATTCCTTTTTTTACAATTCATTTTATTTTTTATTTAAATGACAATACATAAGTAGGATGAATAGGATATACAACAAAATAAATACTATGAAATGAAAAATTGTTGAATTGTACCTCCTTTTGCAAAATTTTGTTAAATAGGACGTAACATTTGAAAGGTATACCGAAAAAGTCATTTCGTTGTTTTAATAATAAAAACAGTTAAATTCTTTTCTGATTGAATTTTCTTAAGCAGTTCTAAACTATGTTTGTTTTAATCAGTTCTAAAATTATTTTTAATCCAGGAATTAATCCATTATATTTATTACTTCTTTTTATGATTGTTATTTTCATTAGAAAGAATAAAAACTATCAACGGATCTCAACATCTCTGCGTTTTATCATGAAATGTTATCCTACTTCAATATTTTTTCCTTTATTTCTTTATTGATTTTTCCAACTACAGATAAAACATTAAAGAGGTCAGATTACATCATCCTTGTCTTATTCCTTTCTGTATTGTAACTTGTGTTTTCTTATTTTCTCTCGTTACAACGTGAGTTTTCTTAAGTAACTTTTCTATCATTATATTTCAATTTTATTTTTCTTAATATCATAAATATTTTATTTCATCATCTTAAAAAGAGTAGATCTTAAAAAAAATTTAATGATTTTTATGAGATAAAAAAGTCATTATATTGAACATTATGATACAGCACTTAATTATTCGTAACATTTTTTTTTTTTTTTAAGTTGTCCGGCCGCTAAGGTGCTTCGTTATTCTTATTCTTCTTTCTCCATATTCAGCATCCTGAATCGACTGATGAATCCAATGTCACTAGCGTGTTTATCACCCTTTATCACCTTTATCACCCTTTATCACCCATTCGTTCTACATCTACACTTGTATCAATTATTAGTTTAAAATGGTAATTTTTATTATTACATTTTTTCTATCACAACAATATTAACGTTTGTAAATAATCATCAGTACAACAGCTATTTTGACTTTAATACTGCTACCGATGAATATAAATAATTTTATTATTTATCTGTTATTATTCAAATTAAGTTTTACATGACTGATTTAATAATCTTCCAGCTCACAATCATTTCAATGACAAAATTTATGGGTTGATTATTATCATTACTCTCATAAATATTTCGACAATACAAAAAGTTTTAATTTGTTATAATATTTCACAAATAAGGTATAGATTATTGATTTAAGGGTAGAATGAAAGAGCAAAAAAAAAAACAGTTTCAGTAGCGTGCATGGCCGCAGATTGTTTTCTAATCTTACCGCTTACTAGTGTCAGTAGCAAAGATGGCGGTTCCCGAACAGAAAACCATATATATTTTGCGGTTTGCTAAATGTAAATCAGTAGTTAGAACTCAACGTGCGTTCTGTAGAAAGTTTAATTGTGATCCTTCAAGTGACAATAACATTCGTTGATAAAATAATCAATTTAAAAAGACCGGGTGTCAGTAAAAGGAAAAAAAAACATCCAGTATGACCGAGGGTGACAAATGAAAATACTGTATATGTCAAAACGTCTTTCCTGTATAGTCCTGATAAAAATCTGTTAGGATGACCAGCCGCCAATTAACAATACCGGGGATGAATGTAGAATATTTTAAGGAAATTTTAAACATGCTTCAATACGGATTACAGTAGTTACAGGCTTTGAAGCCTACCGATTACGCTAATTTTATAATCAAAATTTTGCAGCATATAGATGTTGATGACTCTCTTGATCTTATTGTGTTTAGTGATGGATCAACATTCCATCTTAGTGGAAAATTTAACACTCATAATGTTCTTATCCGGAGATAGAAAATCCCCTTTAACTCTAACAAAGAGAAATAGAAAAATTTAATTGTTATCTGTGGAATAACCCGATGGTAAGTTTATGTACCGTTATATTTGCTGAAGCAAGCGTATCAGTAGTTGCTTATTTGGCTATTCTGCATATATGGCTCTTTCCTTAACTGAAAGGTAGTCAAGGGAATTTTATTTTGCAGCAAGAAGGCATAACTCTTCCTCACTGGCATAATCCTATATGGTAAAGTGATGTTTCCCAACTGCTATAGATTGGTCAGTATGGTCCTGATGACAAAGCTTGTTTGTTTTGGCTCCAAGATCACTTGATTTGAGCCCTATGTGATTTATTCCTCTAGGGTTTTATAAAAGATTTTGTAAATTTGCCTCCGCTGCTCACTGATCTACTCGATTTGAGGCACTGGATTGAAGCTGCTGGCGCTTCCAACCACAGTGATTAAAGTACGTGACCTCTCCTATCAGTTGTATGCGTGCTGCTTGATGAAGTGGTCAGATTGAAGACTTACATCAGGTAAGATGTAACTGTTTTTTCTTACAGTTTCTTTACAATTACTTTTTTTTACAGTTTCTGCCAAAACTGTAAGAAATTGTATTATTTCTGACCGTTTTAGAGAAAAACTGTAAGAAATGCTTTTTCATTTTTTGCGAAACTTTAGGGTAAGTCAAACTGAGAGATATAAAATAGCTTTAAAACCCGGATTTTTTTTTGGCACGTTCTGTATGTATTAAACTCCTATGAAGTACAATACGGAAGTTTGGCTGAAGTAGTATTTAAACTGTAACTAAAAACCCTTGTTGAATAAATTATTCGTATTTTTACAATAGTTCTGAAGCTCAAAAGTTCTGAAGCCAGAAACATGTAATCATTACGTAAAAATATTAAAATATTAAATTGCAAGTATTTTATTTTTAATTTCATTAATATACGGGTATAATGCAGGTATTGATACGGTTATGGATTTTCAGTCTAGCCGCATTTTATATTTTATAAAATAACAGTAATTTTTTATTCTTTACTTTATATCTTAAAAATGGTTTTATAACACTCTTTTCACTTCGATACTAAAAACATATAACAAGAAATATTCAGTGGTACTGGACTGTCGATAAAACTTTTTGGCATGTCTGTTTATTAATAAATGATATGTTTGTTGAGTAAAATTTTTATTTAAATATTATTTTGTTACACGGATTGTATTTTAAGAAACGTTATTCAAACACTATGAAACACTATGAAAAACTTCCGTTTTATATATATAAATATATATTTATTTATTATTAAACATATCATTAATAGATAATGAAGTTATTAAATTTCAGTAAATATTAAACCTAAAACTGAAAATAAAATGAAGAAAAGGAATATTAACGATATAAAGTAATAAATATTTAAAAAATTATTCTCGTACTTATGAAAATGAGAGACGAGGTCTACCTTAGTTTAATAAGGAATAATAATGAAACCGAAACTAAAAAAATGTTATTTTTTTATAAATACACTTATTTTAGCATAACTTACTCGCTGTTAAATCATCTTAAAAGCCGTCCTTAAGTGTTTATTTTTTTTCTTAAGTCAATAAAAACTGTTTGTTATTTTTAATTGTTTGTATATAACTGATATCCTGGTAATATAACATTGCTAAAAATGAATTAACGAAAAAATATTTCATAATTTTATAAGGACTGCAATTATCATTGTTTTTTAAGTGAAAGTAGAAAGGCTTGTCACTTTACAGATAGCGATAAAGTTTCAATTCAGTTAACAATGAATAATATTTTACAACCAGCACAACATAAAAACTTAATTAACTTACAAGGAACCCAATCTACCTTTACCAACAATTTGGATACAGTAAAATCGGTTATGTACAGAATTGGATGGAGACACGACCACCCACGATTTAGGACAAATCGTTTCTTAAAAGATGCTAGATATTACACACCCAGCGGTGCGGTTAAAACCGGCCCGATATTTTACTATACTTGGGTTGGCGGCTGAATCATTTAGCATACAGTTCATGTTCTGTCTATTAAACTTAGTATTTAAACATTTATAATTCGTTAAATTACTGATATATTGTTATTATTTTGTTTCATAATTTTTACTTTCATGTAAAAATTAAAGGAAGTATTGTGATCGTGAAAAATTTTGGTTTTCAAATTTCAATGGAAATATCCATTTTCACCATCCCTGAATCCATTTTGACTAGTACGTACGTATATTTCAACGTATCTCGCATAACTCAAAAACAATTAGCCGTAGGATGTTGAAATTTTGGTTTTATGATTGTTGTAAAATCTAGTTGTGCATCTCCACTTTTGATTGCAATCGACTGAACCAAAAGTGTACAAAAAAAGCCCAAAATAGAAAGAAAAATCGTATTTTGGCATTTTTCTTAACGGTAGTGATGAGCCTTCCATGAGAGCTTTTCAACGATGTATCAGAAGTAGTACTTATTTTCTTTGGTTCTAGAGTTATAGCCAAATCAAATTTTAATTAATGAAATATTCAGATCTTACAAGGGAAGTCTGGTTTGAACCAGACTTCATCTGCTTTTCTTTTTTTTTTAATTGATTTTTTAAAACTTTGTTTTTTAAATATATTGACTTTTTAATAATTACTAACCTGTGATTGTAAAAATTTTTTTACGTTAAATAATAATTCAATAATAACAATAAAAAAAAATATATTAAAAAAAATTAGAAGTTATTAGTGAATAAAATTTTATCTACTTTTAAAAATGTGTATATGTAATTTAATAGGAATTATTTCATATGTGTAGATGTAATAAATTCGGTAAAACATATGATTATTTAATATTAATCGATAACTATAATTTAGAATCGTATTATTTTTGGATTTTCTACTTTAATTTCTGCTTAATTTTATTTAATTATCGTGTAATTTCTGTTTAATTTTATCTAAATTAAAGTTAACTTCAGACTGACTGAAAAATAAATCCTCACAAGAACAACATATACATGTTGTATATGCATGACCCACACATGCTTGATCCTGAATAAAAAAAAAATTTAAGTATTATTATTAAGAGAAAATTATTATCTTTTGGTTCATTACTCCTCTGATATTGTCGGACAATATTCTCCCTAAGTTGGAGTTGTTCATCATTTCGTTTATTTGTGTTTTGTTGTCAATCATTTAATTTATTTTTGGTTTGATTTAATTCTTCTGATCTTAATTTGTGTACATGTTTTCTAGTTTTCAAAATTTCTCACTCTTTATATTCATCATTTTCTCTTAACCTTTTTATTCTTTCCTTTGTCTTAACGTCTTCATCCTTTTTTTAATTATCATCTCTTAATTTTTGTATGCTTCCCTTTTCCTTAACATTTTCTTCTTCTTCTTCATATTCTTCTTCTTGTAGTGTTTTTGAGATATATTTCTTCATGTGATCTTTCGTTTTCCTGTTTGATTGTTTCTTTTTCATTTTTTATTATTCATCAAATAATCCAGTAGTATTAGCTAAATATTTTATACCGTAAGGTCAAAATTAACATTTGTAACCAGTATACAGGAGTTTACTAAACGGAATAGTTTAATTATTATTAACATTTATTTAAACAACACACCAGAAATCTGAAACTTCTGTTAATCAGCAACTCACGAAGATACTGAATAATACTGATCTAGTAATAATAGTAATAGGGGTAATAAAGGGACTCCATCCTAATATTTCATTTAAGATTGTTGAATTAATAATTGTATAAATATTTGATGTTAATAAAAACTAATATTTCAGCAATTTTGTAACTGGCCACTTTATTAAAGAATTGGATGATCGTATCTGACTTTGAAATGAAATAAGTTTCAATGAAAAGCGGCAAAAAAGTGTACGATATTTGTAATTTAATAGGCGTATAAATAATAGGAATCATATTTAATAGGAATCATGTGATGTCCACATCAGATTTTTTTTAATAATATTATATTAATCTTTACAATTTACAATTAAAAATAACAAAAAAAAAAAAAATTAGATTTATTGAGAATTTCTATTTTCTTTAAATTATTGTAACTGAACATGAAAAAGTATAGCATAGGCTAATAAAGCAGTCTTAATAATGTCATATTAAAGATATAATCATGAATTTTTCCGAAACTACAACTTCAAAGAATATGTTCGAAATGTCCTTCCTAGACAATTTACATAATTTTGCACGCCATATCATGATAGGAAAGTTTTCCTGAGTACTTTTACAATGGTGGCAGTCTTTCATTATAAAGATAGAGTAGCGTTCTTTACTTCTCAAGATTATGTGGTCTTTTTGTAATCTTTCCTTTTAGTGGAGTCTCAAAGATAGAAATCCCAGGTATACATAAAAACCAAAGTATAAATGTTTACTTTCTTCTGAAAAAATATCATATAGGCTGGCTTGAGTTTGTAATTGTGTACGACAAATGGTAACGTTTAGTCATATTAACTGCACATGAACTCGTTAGGGTTCAATTGAATCATTTACATCATGATATGTAAGTACTCATCAGTATTCACGGTGTTTTGGAAGAATGTTTAACCAGTGATTGATGTTCTGATATCACACACAAAACATGAATATTAAGATCACGAAGAAGTTTTATTTGAAGTCTGAGATGGTTTTTTGCAGACCAGTGCTATGTATTTTGCTAATTTACATGTTCGGTTTAATGAACCTATGCCTCATCCAAAGAAAAAAAAGGGAAAATTAATCAATATTTCTTGTTCAGTTATTGACAGGGAATAATTTACAAAATGTTTTACTGTCAATCTTATCATGATCCATAATTTTCTAAATAAAACTAACATGGTTGAGCTTTAACTTTAATTCTTGTAGTACTCGTTGAAAGGATTTTTGTGACTTACCTCTTAGCTGTGACAACAATATATTTAATTACTGGAATCACGTTTAACTCAAAAGAAGCTGTCAGCAACGGCCTTTGGAGAAATAGCCGTATGATCTCTTGGTTTCTATTAAATTTTATACATTTTTGACTAAATTCTATGTTATAGACTTTGCCGGTGGACCAAAACCAAAAAAACAAACTTCCAATCATTTTTGAGTTAATTTAAATGATTTTTTGGCAAGAAAATGCTCAATTAAACCAATTATATACTATAGAATATAACATATTTTATTAAAAAATTAAAAGTAAAAAATTAGCCCACTAATAATACTAACAACATCTGATAAATATGAAGAAGGGTTTGCGTACTGTATCTCTGAAACTAGAGAAAGAACTGGTTCTGGTTAATAATAAATTCGAATTTTTTTTCTTCATGTCGTAACTAATAAAATTAATATTTCACTAATAATAGTTAAAAAGCACACTTCACTAACGCTTTACGAATACAATTTTAAGGATACCTTCTATTATTTTTTTTAATTTTTTTAGGTATATCTTGCTTCAGGAAAGAAATTAATACGAGTTTTTGCACATATATTTTCCAAATTAATTGGCCTTCAAACCACTTTTAAAGGATTTTGCCCTTCCTACTCCTTTGGTCACTAATGGTAACAAAAAACTATTTTTTTTTAAATTAAGAAAACGTTTTTTATTTATTTTAAATGAAAATCCGCAGTTATCCATTGCATTTAAAATGTAAATATCTTACTTTTTTGGTAGCCCTTACTCGTTATTATATCTTGAAAAAATAAATTATACAAAAATTTTACCCCTTTACTAGAAAATTACAACTTTGTTTATTTAGAATTATGGCTCTATCTTCGTATTTTTTAATCAATTTTTAGTGTTATTTTTTATCTATTATCAGCTCATAGCTAATATTTTGTTTAAAACTAATTTTAACCGAATGATTTCCTTTGAGACTAAAGCACACAGAATGGAAAAAATCTCCATTTTAATTTTTAATGCTGAAAACATATTTTTTTATACAATAACTTTACTAAAATTGCTTAATTCCCCTCTGCTCATTGAGTAGTTCCCAAATTTAATAAAATCGAAAAAAATTAAAAAAAAAGTTTTTTTCAAAAATAAATTGTATACTTGACCGCGGTAGCCAGATATAAGTCACGCAATTCATTGCCGGTTTTTTAAATTAAGATCATAAAATATAAATCATATGTAAAACTACTCTTTTAAGAAACACAAAACCGGGTAACTTGAGTCTTGATAAAAATGTGAAATGAAATGAAAAGGAAAGATGCAAAGAGGTAACAACAAGATAAGTTCTAGCAATAGCAAGTGGTTTGGCCAATTACAAAAATTACGCTGATTTCATATTTTAAATTGCTATTTCAAATTGCTATCGTAATGCAAAGAGAAGTAATAAAAACATATAAATTTATTTAGGTATTTCAAATTTCAACTTTAAAAAAAAACTAATGTAATATAAAAATTCTAAATGGAATAAAAGAACTAATCACTTAAAAGAGGTATTCCATTATCATTTAGAGACCAAAGTTAACTTTTAAATAATTTAAAGTAATCATATAAATAATGAAATAGATGATGTAGATAAAAATTAGAATCAAAAATGGTCATTGAGTTAACATTCTAGTATCTCAACGAAGAATATTATTACGAGCAGTATTAATTTACATTTTTCCCAACTGTTATCAAGAAATCAGTCATAATTATCAAAAAAATTATTACCCTATGGGAAGTCAAAGAAAAACAGTACAAACTATTCTTGTTGCTATTGTACTCCATCCACCTGTTGTTGTATTGATTTTTCAAGATAATCTACAGACTACGTCGGTAATGCAGTTCAATAGGTTTCTGAATGAACCGCAAGGTTGTGCTAAAGTCTTACAGACTGAAAAGATGAAGTATGATGTTCTTAGCATTATTTCAGTGAAAGGTTTAATTTTAAATAATATTAACCTTTTCTTTTTCAATAAAAAATTTATAATTTTGTTTTACAATACTGTACTATTTATTAATATAAATAAATAATATTAATTTTATTATTTGTATTATGTAAATATTCCCAGTTTAGAAAGATGTAGATTTAGGAAGTAATGAAAAATTAAATTTTATTATTTATCTTTTTTCCCTGACAAACGCTGACATTTAATAAAAAGTAAGTGTTATTCATAATTTTTTTTGTTTTTTTTTCTTTTGTATTAACTAAAAATAATTTAATTATGCTATTTCTTATAATTTTATTTACATATTATTTTATAAAAAAAAATCAGAATGTATACAGAGTGTTTTAAACATAACTTATTTACGTAAAGAATTATTACCAACCTGTACTGTATTTGTTACCAAGCCTATTCATTGTACATTGAATACAATGTATTGTTTCTCAATAGAAAGTGGTACATTAGTTTTGTTGTTTGTGCATACGTTTGCTTCAGGTTCTCATGACTTCATTAATATAGAGCAGTTGATATACAAGCAAGGTAAGTCTGATTTGCTTTCTCCGTGAATAATACATCCAATCTATATGTGGAGAGATTGAAGGTATTTTCTGTTGCAGGCTTAAATATCAATTACATTTCCCTAAGATTGGAGTGCTGATTTTCCGCAATATATTCAATTCAGTGAAAAAGTGAATGCTATTTTTTTCACTTTTCCTTTTTAACTTTGCATACAGTCTTATTTTTCTTGAGAAGCTTAAGTGGTATTCAGAATCTACTCCTATTCTCAGTTACTGCGTAAGAAATAAATTATTATTACTTTATTCAGTGAGTAAGACTACATTATTATTATTATTTTTTTTTTATATGTAATAAAATTATTAAAAGTGGTTAACAAAATTTTTTTAATCTTTAAAAAGTTTACTAATAAAAGTATAATGTTTAAAAATGTTAAAAAAAGTTTCGAATTATTTTGTTTGTTATTATTAGTCTCCATTTTTGTAGCTTCAACTTATAGAGTGATTTACGAGTAATGTAACGAACTTTTAGTCATGTTTTAAGTAAAAATAAAGAAGAAAGTTCATATAAATATAGGTCTGGAAACGCTTCATTAGCGAGTGTCGGCTGACAAGTGTTGCCATAGTTTTTGCGCTTTCAATGAAATAAAGTCACATTGTAATCCTTGAAGAAGAAATAAAGGGATAAATTTAGTGAAATCTGATCTGAAAACTGAAAAAATAGGACACAGAACTGAATATTTGGTAGGTTTGAGATATCTGGGATAAAAGACAAAAAACTGGGATTGAAAACAGACTATTATTTTATGTTTAGTATAAAATGAAATTGTAAAATATGTAATAAACATAACTGGAATTTAGCTTATAAAGTAATTCTAAACTTAGATTAAAAAAAAATGTATGTTGCCTTTAATTATGATATGCAAGGATTTGCTGATTTTCATAGATATTCGTAACACATTTGATAAATATAATTACATGTAGTTTTTAATTAAAGATTTTTAATTAATTTTTGGATCCTCAATTAAAATAATCTTAAGATCATATAACTGGATAATGTGGTTTCACATTTCCTTTATACATTCCAAACGTAATTTGAAAATTTAACATCATGAAACTTAAAAGTATAAATTCCTTCTAGTATAACTGAAGGATTAAACTATAATATCAGATCTACATTCATGTACTCTGTTCAAAGATCGAATTTCAAACTTGAAAATACCAACAATATATTGATTTTCAGGCACAACATATTTGTATGTTATGTAGAAAGGTTAAAGACGTACAATAGAGAGAGTTTAAATTCAGTATTGATCTGTATAAAGAAGGATATTTTTTTAACTACAAAATATGCAACCTACATTAATGTTTTTAATTTCCATAATTTAACAAATTGCAACTCAAGAACAATACTACATATTTATTTTTAATATCCCTCATTATTACTAATCAGTTCTAATATTTTTTTTATTCTGGAGTGAAAAAAAATAAAAAATATTTTAGGCAATGAAGTTCATATCGACTTATTTGATAAGATTGTCATTTACCTTGAAGTGCTAAATTAATCAAGTAACTTGGCGTAAAAATATATATAGGCAAGTTTAATTTTATGTAACAGAAAAAAGGCGTTATACTCAGACAGCCAAGTTTTTGGTAAAATTCCCGGCGGTCTTTTCTACCCACCCAACATTTTTCTTCCTTCTTTTTAATATGTTATATTTGATTTTTCTCAAAATAGAAGATAGTTCTCAGGTTTGCCTAACAATTTCTCTAGAATGTACTATAAAAGGCTCTCTTCTAGGTTACTATCTGTATATCACATTTTGACGTGACATTGAAACGCTTTTAGTAACTTATCTAGATTACCTTAACATATAATATGTATTTCATAAATATCATATATTTACGTTACAATTTTTTTGTATTGTATCAAAATAAATTAGTATTAATGAAATAAAAAATTGTATTTTATTTTTTTACCTGAACTAAATAACAATTAAAGTACAATAAAATAGTTGGTTAAAATCATAAATAAATAAATAAAAATGGGTTCAAAAAAATTATCTGCAGAAATTCTATTAATATTTTTTATGTTCTCATAAAATTAAAGTAATAATTTTTTTTTTAAATCTTATGCGGACACCATATGACTTCACTGTACGCCTATTAAATTACATATACACAATTTTTTTAAAATGAAAAGTACTTAAAATGTTATTTTAAGTTTAATATATATATATATTTTTTTTTTTTTATTGTTATTAATGAATTATTATTTATTGTAAAACTTTTTTCTTTGCAATTAGAGGTTAATAATAATTAATAAATCAATATATTTAAATTTAACAAATAATATTACAACAAAAGGAAATGAAGTCTGATTCGAACCGATGTGTCTTCCCCTTGTAAGATCCAAGCATTTCATTAAAATTTTATATGGCTATAACTCTGGAACCAATGAAAATAAGTACCATTATGATACATCGTTGTAAATCTCTCAATGATGGCTTATTATTGCAGTTAAGAAAAGTTCAAAATCCAAATGTTTCGGATTTTGGGCTTTTTCGGACACTTGGTTCAGCCGATTGCAATCAAAAGGAGAGGTGCCGAACTAGATGTTACAACAATCCTAAATCCAAAATTACAACATCCTATGGCTAATCGTTTTCGAGTTATGTGAGATAGATTCGTACAGAAGTCATGACGAAACTAGTCAAAATGGATTCAGAGATGGTGAAAGTGGATATTTCCGTTGAAAAAACCGCAATTTTTCGTGATCACAATACTACCTTTACTTCGTGCAAGGAAGTAAAAATAGGTTTTTCATATTATTATATTATGCATTATTTCTTAATTCCTTTCTATTTTTACCAAGAAAAACGTGAGGATCAAATTAATAAACTTATTTCAAGAAAAAGGTTTTTGTCTTCTCTGCTTTAATTTCTCAATAATTGTTAAATAATAAAATCATTTAAAAATTAAGTAAAGTAGTAGTTTAAATACTTAATTAATAAGTTTAAATATAAATAATAAAAGTAACTAAAATTCTTCGGAATGTTGGGTGTATAGAATATGGTTATTAAAAGTGAATTTTGTTTTTAAAAAATAAAATATGTAAAACGAAAGCAGCTGAAGAAATTTTGTTATTTGGTGTGTAATTGGATTGATTATACAGTAATTGTACGCAAATAAATTAAGTCTTGTTAACAGGACGCTAAATGTAAGGATTATACCAATTCTTAATCTTCTGAAATCTTCAACTCGTATCTTTCTTTAATATTATTTATATATATATATATATATATATATATATTTAACTTTTATTTTTTAATATCGATTTGTTATTATGATGCAATGATTTTCATTTTACAGGTAAGAAAATATTGGAGAATGTTACCTGTCGGATTTATTCAGTAATGATGAAAAAAGTTACACATCTTTAATTCTGAAAGTAAGTGAAAAAAATAAATTTTATATTATAATTTAATGTATATAAATAGAAAGTTAGAGGGAGAATCATAGACAAACAGGCAGACAAAGATAAAATAAAGCCACGGTATATATAGTTTTTTAGATGATTTTGTTAAGGTTAAATGTCTTAAGGGAGTGAGTGGCGTTTACATCTATGTAACCTCAAGCAATATTGGACTAGTAGATATTTCTCTAAGGATTTCCCACCCTCATTCTCTACTTGATCTAAACTATTTTCATCACGTTCTCAGATCATATAATTTTCCTCACTTCACCATCTTTGCTGAATATTGTTCTATTAAAAATCCTTTCTTATATATATTTATTTTTTCTCATTTCAGAATATTCTTTCTTTCTCAGTTATTTATTGACTTTTTCTCCATAAATAATACACTTTCATGCAGTATTTTTATCTATTTTTTTCTCCTTTAATCGATTAATTCTATCAAATCACTAAGTTATTTTTATGAATTTCAGAAATATTTTTGATTGTCATATATTTATCAAATAAGCAATAGTTATTTTATTGTTCATTTGTTTTTAATTTATTATTCGTCATATTAATTGGTTAACTGGTACCGATTATACTACATCTGATATCACTCATAAATTACACATGAAGACCGTCTCGAAAATAATCACTAATTAAGTAAATGAGGAGTGTAGGAGTTTCCCTTTATTTTCAGAGAAGAATATATTGCTGCACATCAGCCTGCCAAGCTGCTATACTTATTTCATTTCAGGGAGTCTCTGTATAGTAAAACTTTTTACACTCAGAGAAAGCTACATTAACCCTTGTTTTTGTATCCTTAATGTATCACAACAGCTATACGCAACTTAAAAAAAATGAATCGATATTATTATTACTATTAACTAATTTACCCTTTTCTACCATAAAAGCTTTCATTATATTCTTTCATTCAGCCACGTATCAAAGTCATCTTACGTCAAGAAATTAAGTAGTACTTTACTACTTAAAAGGTAATAAATCGTAATAAATCGTTTCATCAGGTAATAAATCGTTCATGGTATTGAAATTTTCTATTAAAATTGGAGTCGACATTTTCATCGGTAAGCACTTCTGAAAGTTCAAGGGTTTTATAAATTTGAATATGTTTTTCTGTACATATAATTCAATATAATTTTTTTTTATGTTTAAAAATTGTTTAGGATACCAAGCACTATTGAGGTTTTTGATTATAACGTTAGTAAATAAAATAAAAATCGCTGAAATGATTAAATTTTAATTTTTTAAAAAATGTTTCAACCATTTAGAAAAAGAGTATTAAAAATTACATGTAAAATTGTGAGACATTTTTTATAGTAAATATAAAGGTATTAATTAAAAGTAGTTAAATATAAATACCAGATCAAACTTATTAAACAAAATCAGAAAAATATCCAATAAAAAACAATATTCAATTTTTGAATTAAAAGTTTAAACTAAACTTAAAATGACTTTCACAAAAAAATTTTTTTTGTGACTAGGGTAATGCCCAAAGTTTTAAAAGATACATATAAATAATATTATATATATAATATATATAAAAAAAAATACAAAAATATATTTGATTACATATAAAAAATTATTTTATAAAAAAGCTCTTATTTAACTAATATTAATATTAACATTAATAAAAAAAGGAAACAAATTAGAAAAACCCTCTAAAAAGTAAAAAATAAGAATTAAATCAAATTGAGAATTTTAAACAAAAAAATGTAATATATTAACAAATATAAAAATGCACTGAAAAGTAAAAAATAAATTATATAAATATATAATAGATAACCAATAAATAAATGTAATAATTATTAAATTTTAAAATTAAAAGTAATTAAAATATTTAGTTAAATAAAAGCGTAGCGCAGTTTTTATAATTTATTTAAAACAACATAACATTTATTTTTACAACAATTAATCTTCATTTTCATTTTCAATAACCACGCGAGGAGGCGGAAAGTTCTGCTGGAACCTCTCCAGTTGAGATTGACTAGCTACAAGTAACAATCTGGGAAAATGCACCCACTCGCTATCTTTGTACGTGTTCTCACATAGTTGAAGTTCATCTTCGAATTCTGCTTGTAATCTAAGCTAAATTGAACGCACTCTTTTCGCTAAAAGTTTTATTTTAAATAATTATGAATTTTTATTTAATGAATTCATAATTACGATTACAATTATAATAATGATAATAATTAATAATTTTTCAGATTACCGTCAAAATGTAATAACTTTGTGCAAGATTTCTAAATTTAATTTTTATTTTTAATCTTATTAACCCTTAAAGATCCTCTCGGCGCAAATTAGAACCACCAAAGAATTAAAACTTGAGTTATTTTATTAAAGACTAGCTGCCCAGCCACGCTTCGCTGTGGTAGACCGAAGTTTCTGCGACGTTTATCAATTGATCGTTTCTTCGATGGAGAACGATCTCTAGGATGGAACTGATCTCCGACTATGACAATTGCTACTTCGTCTATAGTTGGAGCATTATATCTCAGGACATGTTTCCAGCGGGCGTTTTGTCTGCGTGAATGACAATCTTGTGGGTATTTGATGGCATCATATCAATTGCCATTTTGAACAAACGCACCAAATTGTTCCTTTCGTGAAGGAGCTTCTGTAGCTGCGAAATAATGGTTCTTCTAAGCGAGATATGTATTCCACAACGTGCATCGACTTCATCTCTATCATCACCAAAGAAGTACATTTGAAGGAATTTATGGTTACTATGGTTGACATGAATTGAGTCGTCACGATTTCCTCACCAAATGACGTCATTTGGAAGCAAGAGTTATATTTCCTGATGTTTGATAGGAAATGCTTCGATTCAGCGGTAGATCCAGCAAGTAGAGTTTTCAATGGCTCTGGTGGTGCATCAAGTTGAGGCAATTTGATTTTTTCGCCAGCGCAACACATCCCTTTCGTTTCATTATTAAACTTTAGAGCCTGACAGTAGGTACAGACATGACTCATCTGGCCAATAACAACATGCCGACTTGAACTATAATCAACAGCTGGATTGTACCGGAAAGACAATTGTATTGCAGATTCAGATCAGCTGTTCTTTGGGTTCGTGCTTCAGCTATCCTCACCCTGTCGCGTTCATTCCGTTGAGAACGAACCAAATCTGTTGCTGCAGAACGCGACTGACGTGCTCGCAATCATGCATCCTCAAGCCTGGCTGCTTATTGTCTTTCTGCTGGTTCCACGTTACGTATCTGGATGGTGTTTAGTCTGTTCCGCTCTCGTACGGATGCCCGCTCTTCCTCATATTCGAAAGCCGTCTTCTTGATCCTTCTTTGTGGCGAGTGCGACGGCCCAATTTCGATTTTCTGCAAGGCATTATTTCGGTTTTCACTTGAATAGAAGGAAGGGATAAGATTATAACCTCTTATGGCTCTCACAGCTCTATGCTGAAAACCATGACAGAAAGGACAAAAAGTTTAATAATGAAAAATTTTCATTTTGAAAAGGCCAAAAACATTTATTTACACTTTTTTCACCTATCTCTCATGGTTATCGTAGCTGCATTTCGACAACAATGAGACACAGGACAGACAGTATTGAAAAGTGGCTAAAAATTAATAATATTAACTAAATACATGAATTTAAATAAATAAGTAAAATATTATTTAAATGAAACATTTAAATCGTAACCTGTACTTACGATTTGGTGAAAGGCGCAGCTCAATCACGACACGATCACACAAAAGTACCTGGATTAAAGTGAATATTTAATTCAGATTGTATAACAATCTGAATCAGATGCAAGTGGATACTTTTTTTTTTGTTAATAAACAACGTAATTGGGAACAGGTATTGTTTCACATGTGACTGCGGTTGTCGTTAGCTAGTATGGCGAGTTTTCCCTTGGCTTCCGGCAGATGGCGGGATCACTGGTACACAGCTGATCGTTAAAAAAACTGTTTTGTCGCGGTCGCGGGTATGTGACTGATGAGAAAAACAGATAAATCTTTGATGCGGGTTATATATCGTACTAAAATTTGAGCTCAATCGGTGTAGAACATTTTGAGTTTTTGAAGCGTACATAAATGAACTTAACATTTTTATATATAAATATAAATAAAGTATATACATATACTAAACAACCTCATTAAACAAAAAAATATGTTTTAAAATACAGCAAATGTCTACGAATACTTATTCGAAAAGATTGTTATAAAAACTGCTCCATCCTTTTATTAAACTAAATATTTTCATTAATTTTAATTTTAAAATTTAATAATTATTACATTTATTTATTTTTTATTTATTAGATATTTATATAATTTATTTTTTACTTTACAGTGCATTTTTATATTTGTTAATATATTACATTTTTTGTTAAAAATTCTCAATTTGATTTAATTCTTATTTTTTACTAAAGGTTTTTCTAATTTCTTTCCTTTTTTTATTAATGTCAATTTTAATATTAATTAAATAAAAGGTTTTTTAAAAAGTAATTTTTTATATGTAATCAAATATATTTTTGTAATTATTTTTTGTATTTTTATTAAGACTAAAAGAAAGAAAAAATATTTATTTTTACACATCGTATGTTACATACGTGTACAAAATCTCAATCATTTTCACACGATAGTTCATGAGAAATGAAAATTTTCAACTAAATGCATGAATTTAGCGTAGGGGTAGTGCATGGTGGCGTGGGTGTGGGTCTTATCAAAGTCAGACACCGTAGTGCTGTATTGTCATCGAAGTTACATACGTATACCAAATTTCATTGATTTTCATACAATAGATCAAAAGATATAGCAGTTGCAAGATTTGATTATTCCTAAAGCGAGTTAAATAAAAGCTTTTAAAATAGTTATATTGTATTAGTTAGTTATAGATAATATTTACTACAAACGTTTTCTTTCAACTTGGAGTTTATAAATAATGAATTTTAGTTGGCATAACCAAAATATATGAAGATGGTGTAATAAAGCTATCCTCATGATAAAAACGTCCATGCTAGGCTTACTAAAAAATATGAGATATGAAATAGTTTCTAGTTCCTTTCTTCACTTAGCAAAATATGGGGCATTCTTAAGACTACCAAAATATAGAAGATATTTTGCTTACAATTTATATCTTCATTCTATTTAATAACGGATTGATTCAATAGTAATTCATAAAACAGATATATTTTGATTAGTGTCTCTTTATCATAGATGATTTACATACACAACTATAAAAATGAATGAAACAAATAATGGAAAATTTAAAAAATATATAACCCTTCTGTAGAGAAAAAATCTGGAAAAATATTGGACGACTTTTCCGGTTAAGACGGTCATTTTATGATTAGCAAAATAAGATGTAAGCATTTAAATTTTCAAATTTCATATAAAAAAAATTTGATTTTAGGAGTTTCCTTACCTGCAGGGAGAATTTAGGAAAAATTTATTTACAATAAATTGATCCCTAAACAAAGGAAATTAACTTAAAAAGAAAATTTCTTAAAAATATTGAAAAAATAGTTAAGTTTTATGATAGTAATGAAAAAAGTGCTTCTTATTTTTGGTCTCTATAATAATGTAGAAGATGACAAAGGTTTGATATTAAGGTGCCAAAGCTTTAATTTTGATTCTATTAAAGTAGAAAAACGAATTTTTAGAGCCAAAAACAAAAAAAAAGAACATATAATTTTATAGGTAGGGAATAAATTTTAAGAAAATTCTTCTAAAGATATTCAAGTGTTCAAATGATTGTTAAAGTTTTTCCAAATGAAACAATCCCTTTAATAAAGACTAAAATAAGTAAAGGAAACAAAATAAAAGTAAAGGAAAATTATCAAAAAACCTTTTCAACATTTTTGGTCTAGAGTCTATAATTTAAAACATTTTTAGACATGTCTTGATAACTCTATTTATGAAGTATAAACTTTCAAAAATTAAAAAAAAAATTAAACCAAATTGTGATAGAGCAAAAGAATGAATCATATATTCCAATTTTAAGGGGATTGATTATTTGAGAAAGAAAATTTTTGTATTAAAGTATTTACATATTAATTGTAGGTAACAATTAAGCTTTAATAAAGTTTTCTATTTTTCTCTAAATTACCTCTGCAGAAAATCAAAATTGTATTTTTCGCTGTATTTTTTAATTTCCTTAACGAATAAAAACAGCAGATAAATATTAGGAATCAAAAAACACGACTAGCAAAAATAACATTACTGTTTAATGTAGGAAAAATACTAATAAAGGATAATTAAAGAGTGTGCGGGTGACAATTTTATATATTGTATAAGTTTGTTAAATTTACTTAAATAGATAAAAGATGGAAACAGACGGAAAAGATTTAAGGTGTAAAGATTGTATTTCACGGTGCACATTGGACAAACATCTCAATACCTTAAAAAAAGAATAAAAGCCCGTAAATATAGAAAAAAAGTGACAGCGTTCACAAAACATACAATAGAACATAAACACTTGTTCAATTTCAAAAGCACTAAAATATTAGACAAAGAACAAAATAAATAAAAAAGGACCACCCTAGAAATGATATACATCAAGAAAAATACAAACGCTGTCAACAATAGAACGGTAATAGCTGGAGTAAGCAACATATGTGTTAATTTAATTTAAAAAATTATATTTATATTGTAAATTTAGTTTTAAAGAAAATAATGTTTATTGTATGTAATTTTTGTGAAAAATATGTGCAATTTAAAGGTATCAATACACGGGAAATAGCGATCAGGTTATATAAAGAGATACATATAATTATTTAAAGATAAGATGAGTCATGCATGAGTAGATGGATATATTACGACAAGAATGGTGGTAAAGTAATGTTATCTAGGATGGGTAAACCAGTTAATTTATTAGTATGTAAGAGAATTTTGTATGATATGTGAATGAATGTGTATTGTCACCTGAGGAAGCTTAGATAATTCTAAGTGAAACGTATGAATTTAATTTATAAGTTTGTAAGTTGATTGGTTAACCCAAAAGATTAATAAAGGTAATATATTTAAGTATAATATGTCTAGTTATTATGTATATGACACTCCCGGTAAAGTAAGGATTCCAACGCTGGGTGATATGTCTGAATCCGTTCAACCGTTGAGCTGCTATGATGGAACTCATATACATACATAGACACTAAATACATTACACTCCTTTTTGGGCAGTCGTATGAGTGAGGTATATTTGTACATACATACAAACGTACTTCTGAAGTTTTTGGTCTATATGAACTTATAAAACCTAAAACGTTTCAGCTATTGCTAAGAAGAAGCTTGCATCTTAAAAATATCTCCATAAAAATACGGAGCAAGTGTGAGAGTTCTATAAAACAAAACGAGACATGGCTAAAGCTGTGATACGTAAAGTGCAGGAAGAGCAGTGAGATAAATTTGTTTCTTCTTTGGAAAATAATGTTTGTGGAAGACAGTATCCATATAGGATTATGAAAAGTATGACCACAGACGAGAGGGACAGAACAATTATGAATACTGTTAGTGAGGAGAGCATTTTGTCTTATTTTACATATTTTTGGATTGATGCAAAGGAAAGGGAAAAGGAATAAATAGTTTTGGCTGGAATACTACGAAATATAGACTCTATAAATTTAGAAGAACTAGAAATTTCATTAAAATCTTTGAAAAGTTGAAAAGCTTGCGGGTCTGATGTTATAAATGTAGAGTTATTGAAATATGGCGGTAGGTTTTAAAACTTGAAATTCCTTCATATGTTTAATGACTATTGGTTTGGTGTTTGTATGCCAAAAGAATGGGCAGAATCGTTAGTGATCCCAATTTGCAAGAAGGGAGACAAGAGTTAACCCAAAAATTATAGTGGTATCAGTATCTTGAATGCGCCTACAAAGTTTACGCCATGGTGATAAATGGTAGACTGGCACCAATCGCGGATTGCTACTTGAGTCACATAAACAGCAGGATTCAGGAGTGGGAAGACTACCGTAAATGGATATATTTACTTTTGAACAAACTATTAAGAAATGAGTTGAATTTAACAAAGAAAATCATCTGTTCTTTGTAGATTTAGAAAAGGCTTTTGACAAAATTTCATGATCAAAATTATGGCAGATAATGAGGAGAAGAGGCTTTCCACAACACCTTACTGATGTAACGAGTTGTTTGCCTGAAGTTACTACAATAGCAATAAAATACGAGGAAATTGGTAAGAAGTTAATAGTAAATCACGAAATTAGACAAGGAGGTAACCCCTCATAAACTCTGTTTAATAAATATTTAGATTATATCATCAAACAATGGAAGCGAGAGGTAGCTCTTGGTATAGATTTGGGGAATGGATTTTTTTAGGAATAATGTTAGATAGGTCACTGATCATTTGCTAATGGACAACCAGTATGGTTTCCGAACGGGCAAGAGCACTGAGGACGCCGTACTAAAGGTGATGGATATAACTTCCTCTAGTCCATGTAAATATGTATTATGGATTATTCTGGACATATCCGGGGAATTTAACAACTTATGTTGTTAAATCTCTCTGCCTTATTTCTGATGCAGAAGCGTAAGTGTACACGAAATGAATTAGAAGTGCTCTCAAGTTATTTCAGCCATCGGACCGTTTCCCTGCGTGATGGCGACTCGAAGGTTCCTAAGACCTTAACTAAAGGATGCCTTTAGTTCTAAGTCTCCTTTTAGGTCTAAGGATACCTTTTGTTCTAAGTCTCTTCTTTGGATTATAGAATTCGATTCGATATTGCGTTTAAGGTTGCCATGGGGTTGTCGTGTCATCGCTTATGCTGGCGACGCGCTGCTACTGATTGAAGGGGATTCGCGTAACGAGGTAGAGTTCCGAGCTGCTCATGCTTGTGAGACACTCCGACTGTAGAGTATCCAACATAAGATGTTTTTCAGCCCAGAGAAAACCACAATGATGTTGGTTAAGGACCGATAGGCTGCTTCCCGAGGCATTCGGGTTCGGATGGCTGGTCTCCCCATTCGGTACGTTACGGCTCAAAAATACCTTGGTGTTATCCTTGATGAGAATTTTCGGTTAATGGAACATCTACAGTATGTAGCAAAAAAGGCCGCTGATGCTTTTTATTGAATCTATAGGGTCATTCATCCCGATTGCGGGTTGAATTACCGTACCATGTCAAAAAAGCTATTATGCTGTATGCTGCGCCAGTCTGGGCTCACCGCATGGCTTTTAGGTATTGCGAAGACATTTTGCTGCGGGCCCAGCGACTCCTCTTGCTGGCTGTTATAAGCAGTTATAGAACAGTCTTGCGAGAGGCAGTCTGTGTTATAGCCGGAGTCAAACCAAGAGATATCTTGGCTAATGAGCGCAAGGAACGTTACATTTCCAAAGTAAATAACCTATTGACGTCAGAACGAAAGCAGGAGATTGAAGAGCGGGGCTTTGCATCTTAGCAGGTCAGGTGAGGCGAATCTCTCACAGGTCGCTACACGCATGATATATTTCCTGTAGTGTCTGATTTAAGTGCGATTGGATGTGTCTCCCCAATCGGTATATCACACAGTTTCTCTCCGAGCATGGTTCCTTTCGGGCGAGTTTGGCTAGGTTTCGTTTGGTGGATTCGAGTCAATACCCGGATTGAGAGATTGATGATATAGTGGACCACGATCTCTACGTCTGTCCCCGATACGAGGTCGAATTTTCACGAGCTGTTAGGGAACTTGAGAGAATACATTCCTTTCTGGATCTCCGTATTAACAAATATTCCGCCAGGAGTGGTCTATAGTGGCTGGTTTTCTTTGCGCTATTGCGGTGTGTCAGTCTGCAGAGGTAGTTTAATTGAGATATTTGATCGTGGTAGGATCCCGGGTGGCTGGGGTTCCAGGCTAGAAATTGGATTGGTTGGAGGTAGGCACATTGGCATCGTGCCACGGTTAAATTGTTGTTTATGATTTGATTGGGGTTCCGGCTGGTGGGGTTGGCCGTGCTTCCGGGTTATGGTAGCTCATGCGACCACGGCGTGGCTTCCTTCCTCCGGTGGCGGTCCTGGTTGTGACTTAATAATGCCGCGCGAGACTTCATGATGTGACCGGGTGGGGTGCGGGGTTTATCCCTGGCTCCTGCGCGGACCGGAATGAGGATTAGTTTACCTTGTTAGATGACTTAAATTGGTCAACTTCTTTAGGTGTAGGTCTGCATTTCTATATTGCGTAAAACATAATTTTGATTGGTATGAGTGTAGTACTGATTTACCGTTCAACTCGTTCGTTTTCTGAGGGATTCACAGTCACCAACAGTGCTGTCAAATCTGGACTAGACGCGGGGTTCGCGTTTCCGCGGTTCGGTCAGCTAGTTTGAGGGAATCATGTTAGGTTGGATGTGAAGATGTTTGGTTAGACATGTGAAGAAAAAATTTGATTTGTATTTTACTGGTGCAAATGTCTGCCCAGGCATTTAGATCGTGGTATCCTGACCGAGGCCTGGTTGATGACTATGAGATGTAATCAGTTAGAGGATCTAAAGATGACCTCCGGTAATGGCCCTCAGGGCTCCGAACAGTGGAGATGGTGTGGTGACCGGTAACGCCACAAGGTGACACGGAAAATCTCTCCTCTCACCAGTTTATATTGTAAGTCTTCCTCCTACAGGGTTGGGACGTGATGCTAGTTACAATGAAGATAAGGAGATGTCAAGCAATGTTAGAAAATTTCAGTCAGTGTGTTACTTCATTAATAGAACATTTTGACGGAACGCCCTAAGAGATACTCAGCTCAGGTTGTATGATGTGAAGGCAGTGAAAGTTCTCTTGTGCTGTAATGATACGTGTGTTCTCAGGAGGGAAAGTTTAAGAAGAGTTAATGTTTGAATGAGATTCTTACGATCTCTACGTGATTCTTACGTGACTATAAGAGTCAAACATAGAAGTAGCCTGACATGAGATAATTTGTGGGTAGATGGGAAAGGATGTTGAGGAGCTTTTGCGGTGTAGAGAAAGGTGGAAGGAATATGTGGAGAGGATGGCGGAAGACAGTATGTATACTCCTACAGTCCTTAGTTACAGACCGGTTGGAAGAAAACTTTTGAGCAGACCGAGAGAGAGGTGAAAAGAGCTGGAATATGAATTGTGTCTAATCCATGAATGAAGAAGAGAAGAAGACCATTTATAACATGATCACCATACTTTTACACTTTTAATATAGTAATTATAGATACAGTCGCCGGGAAAGATAAAAATAACATATATATAATTTTGGGTAAATTTTGAGTAGATTATTGATTGAAACAAATAAGTTGTGGTGTATAATGTTATGTAATAAACATTAAATATTTATTTCAAGTAGTTTATTTTAAACTACTTGGATTTTAGATTCTACTCACTTTATTCTTTCATTATTAATCATTCAATCACTTAAGAAAGAGAAAGTACCGTATTCAACGATAAAAAGATACAAGTATATACTTTTAACTGAAACATGTACCTTTCCAAATATTAAGGTTCAGAGAAATTCGACAAGAAATCGTACTTGGAATCTTAATTATAGAGAAACTGTTGGGAGGTAGATTTATACTCTTAATAAACAAATTTGAATACATTTAAATGGGTCTGCTCTTTTCATTTAAAAACTAAACTTTTACAATACCAGACTAATTTCCTTCTCCGACAGATTTTTTTTTTCAGTGGATGATTTTTTGTAAAATAATTTTAATAACATAAGATTTCCACCTATTTGATAGTGTGTTTATAGCTCAGGTTGGTTCAGCGAAGAACACACGGAAAATCCCTCCTCTCACCAGTTTATATAGTAAGTCTGACACAAAATACTTGTAGTTCTTAAAAATTTGTATGTAAATTTACAGTGTTTAATATAAGTTCGCCAACAATCATTATTTTATGAAACCAAATTTACATAAATTTATATTTAAATATTAATTTTTTTTACGGATATGATTAACTTTTCCTGAAGGCAGGCTATATTATTTTCTCTTCTAAAATTAATACGTTGCAAAGAAAACATCATTTATGAAGCTTTCTACGTTTTAAAATCATTGACAATTCCTAAAATCATCCACTAAATAAATAATGAAAATCATTTTTTTTACCATTTATTTTTTTCATTAATCTTGAAGGTATATGATAAATGACTTTTTCAAAAAAACGTTCTTCAAAATGTGATTAATTGAATTAATGTATACTTTTACAGAATAGAATTAAGAAGAAATTTGCAGATGTCTTTTATAATTATTTAGTTTACATAATTACAATAATAAATTAACCTGAATGCATAAGTAATAAATGGTTATTGTTGTTTTGCTTGCTGAAAGATTAAAGAAATATTAATTGTTTAAAAAATGTGTATTATTAATCAATTAAAATATTATGATAATTTTGCTCTTTTATCAAAATAATTACGTATATTCATACCTATGAATGATTTAACATCAAATCTTTTTTTTATTGTTAATTGAAAACTTCTTCCACAATATTTATCACATTATTTATTTACGAGTACAACTTAAAATTTGATGGTGCCGGCGCGAAATATTACATTACCAAATTGATTATTTTACGCTAATTGTAGTGCAATAAGCACTATCCCTTATTCCATTAGCTTGACCGGTAAACGAAAGCTTTCTAGAGATTATACTTTTGTATTTTCGTAGTTTAATGTTGGTTTTCTTTTCCATAACCTCGTTAACTGTTACTAATTTTACTAGTCAAAGAAAAGATATCATTGATAAATGGTTTTGTTTTCAGTAAATATATATTCATCCAGTAAATATATCAATGTTTGTTTATTATCCATGATTTAGCCCCATATCCTTAATTCTATTCACTTTTTTTTAAATATTAAAATAATATATGGTTGATAAAGAAGAGTAGTGATTAGCCTTACTCTCTGCTACTTCAGAGGTCTGGGTTCCATTAAACAACAAAAACTTGCTACAGATATCACCAGATGATATATTCACCAGTGAAATCAATTTTCCTTTCTTTTCCAAAACACCACATATTTTTTTTGATTGTGTGTATTATGCGACATTAATGTAAATTAGGTATAACTTCCAAGATATTCTAGGAAACAATACGATGATGATGTCAAATATTTTGTGGTTTCTTAAGGCCACGCATCTGTCTGTATTGGACTACTTAATAATTATTTAAATATATTTTTGGTTGCTATATTGTATTATGTTAGTTCCGGATGATGATAACGCAAAAGCGTTTTTTACCCTCCAAAAAAAAAAATATTTTTTCCTGAAAATGACGAGAGACTTGGAATGAGATGCTCCACTTAAATAATCGAAAATGACAGTTGTCACGACTTTTAGCATGGGTAGAAAGAAGATCCTGGGAATAGTAGATGTGTACTGATATTGCAGAAAAAACTTCAGGTCAATTTTGCCGTATTTATTAAAATTTCTCTGACTGAATGCTTTTTTCTTATGTCTAAATTGTGGCATTCCTAATAATTCTCTGAGAGGGATTTGGAAATGAACGCTTTCTAATGACATCTAAAATTCAACTGACATTGATGAATGAAAAGTGTCTTCTCTTGATGAAAAATAAAGTTTTTCTAAAAGCGTAAGATATGAATGTATCATAAATTAAATTAATACAACTCCTCATGGCAAGCGATTATGTTTTACGCTGAGAAATAGAAAAGAATAAGCGGCTCATGAAAACTATCTAAAGTTTGGAAAAGCAACCTTCATTTTTGAGAAAATTTTCTTCACAGCTCTGGCTCATTCGATAATGTTGGTGGTTGCGGTTATTTTACATCGTTCAGAGTTAGATTGTTCGGAACAGGACATTAGAATAGTGAAGTTTATTAAAAATTGAAAAATAATTTTGGAATAAGACAGATTCAATGTAGAAGAACTCGTTAACAAATAGCCAATATTGCTAAAATTATCCAAAAAAATATATATATATGCCTAGATATATTCAAGGAAAGTGAGTTTGGCCAATTATTTTATTATTCTGTTTGATGTGTTTAACATTTAAGCTTATTGTTAATTAACATTATAAGTAGGCTGCTTGCAGTGATTTCTGATTTGGGCTGATTTTCAGAGGCTAGTAATAGTTTCATAAATATAAAGCAAGGAACTTTATGGGGGATTGAATCTATTGCATAAAATGAGGTTTAATATCTTGTAAACAAGGAAGTCGTTAGTGATGTTTTTGCTGTATCAATTTCCTCATCAGTCAGAACTTATATTTAAGTTATTTTAAAATAATAACCATAGTTACGAGTAGGTTTAGATGAATAATTGACATTTAAATCTCATTTGCTCACCGGACTGGTCTAGTGGTAAACTCGTTGTCACAAACAACTTAATTAATAGCTGATTTTTGAAGTCGAAGGTTTTGAGGTTCAAATCCTATTAAAGGTTAGCTACTTTTATACGGATCCGAATACTATGTAGTGGATACCGGTGAACTTTGATAGTTGGGGTTCAATTAACCACAAATCTCAGGTATGGTCGACCTGAGTCTGTACAGGATTACACCTCATTTACATGTCATATATATAATCCTCACCTCACTGGGTCATGGTGGTTGCTTATTGTTCACTAGTTGAACAGATTGCAACGTATACATGGGGAATGATAGAAAAAAAATTCATTTGTACCTGACTTTCACTAAAATGCAGAATTTATTTGGAAAATATTTGCGATAATAATTAAGGAATAGAATTAGTTTATTTACCCTATGGCCAATATACCGGAGTAATTTACAAACTGTCCCTGTTCTGCGATATAATTTGAGCCTAAATTTTGGGTAATTGTAATAGAATTTGGTTTTTATAACTAGTGGTGTCCGACGATGTGCCTTGTTTTTAATAGGATATCCAGTTTCACACAGGTTTATGGAACACCGGCACGTATTTACCTTGAAGTATTTGCTAGGACGTTAGGAGAGAGAATAAGACATAGCAATAAAAGTTGTTATAAATTCTGTACAAATTGATTAATAATGGTCCATTCGTTACAGAGTTGTTGATAGGCGTTGAAGAATTCAATCGTTGGTTATGAAAGATGAAGATTGTTTATAATACTTTAGTGGTGGGCAGGTTGAAACCAATTGTGATAACTTTGTTTACACCAAAATGAAACATTTTCTAAAATTAGGTTTGAATATAATCAACATAGAATAAATGAGGTTAGAAAAAACGTACAATAGTTGGGAAACCTTGAAAATTTTGCTTGGTTTCTTTGACAGAGGTTTGAGCCAGTAGAAATTATCTGCACATATATTTCAATTTTGCACATAATTAAAATAATTTAATTAAAAAATTTTATTTATTTTTTATTTTTTAAGGTATGTTTTTTAATAAAAGTAAGACTGGATTTTAAAAAATAATGATTTATTAGCTATATTTTTTTCTACAATAGCAGGTACAATTGTAAGTTCCATTGACGTAATTATTTAAGCTATTATTCTTTATGCTTACAAATAAAATGATGGTATTTTTTTTTTGTAATTACGAACAGTGGGTTTTATCTAAAAATTCTTATCTGACTAAAAGTTGTAAGAAGTATAATTTGTTTTAGAGCAGTAAACTGAATGGAGTAGAAGTAATTAGGGTATAGCTAGTGCTATTCCTTTACGGTATCTGGTAGGTGGCTAATGTTGGAGTCAAAAACAAATGTGTAACTATAAATTAATTATTTTTTTTTATCAGGTGAATAACATTTAAAAGCTTTTCTCAGCTGAGTGACCATTATTAGTCTCTATTTTTGTTGTATATTGAGCTGTTCGTCCAGTGAGTACATTCTACAGTTCTTGGCGAATTCGATATAGAGTGCTTTAGCAACGGTAGCATCATTTGATTTTCAGAGACTCGTCAATCATTACTTGTTGCACGCAGTGCAAAGCGAATATTTGTTCGGGCAACCGCCTCAGCGTGGAGAATAGGTGGCAACAACTGCTGGTCGTAAGCCCCTGTAACGAGTAAAGGGTAGCACCCTTTAGTCACTCGCGTTCTTTTTAGAACGAGGGCAGTAATCCCTGGTTTTTTGCCGTACGTTGGACGTTTTGCACTTAATCGATCCAGCAGCGGTGAAGAGTTGCGTAGTGTGATAGGAGAATATCAAGGTCTCCGGCTGCCCGTCTCGCTGAGGGCAGTTATCACGTTTGTGAGCTGGCCCAACATAGTGCGTTAGGAGGAAGACAGCGAGAATCTCGTTAGCGTTAGGTCAGGTTGCAGGTAGGATTAGGAATCTTTGGCCATGGAAAGTTTCTAGGAGGTTAAGAAGTTCCGGTGGAAGAGGAAGCCGGAGCCTGTGCCATCAACAAGCTCTTCCGAGGACGAAGTGGGTGAGATGGATACGGGCTCACCCACCCAGGCTAAAGCGACCCTGGAAGTCGAGGACTTTCTAGAAGCGAAGGGCAGTTCTACCCCGCTGGTTGAAGTTGTCCAGGAGAACCTGGACTACTTGTTTGAGTTTCTAGCTCTCCCCGGCGGCGTCGGTGTGGGAACGAGGAAGACTGTTATTCCCCGTCTAATAAAGATTAAGGAGGCTTTTGCGGCGGTTGTAGGTGGTTTTGATGCTTGGCCTCTAAGTTCCAGGAGGCTAAGGTGCAGCCTAAGGAAGTTCAGGCTACCCAGCCTGAACTAAGCACAGCCCAGGCGCTACGCTGATGTGCTTCGAAATAAGCGAGAAGCCAGCAAGGCAGCTAAAAAGCCGGAGGTTTTTTAGTTGCCTTGTGTTTCGGAGGTTATTCACGTATTTCGTGAATAAGTTGGAGGGTTCGAAGGCCACGAGCCAAGACCTTAAGCGAGATTTTCGGACTGCCCTTCATGGCGAACGAATCAGCTGAAAATTAGGGACATCAAGGAGACCAGCAAAGGGCTGGTAGTTGTTGCAGAAAATAAGGAGACAGTCTGTGTCTTTAAGGAGTCTCCTGCGGTCAAAAAGCTTGAGGTGAAAGTAGATCCCAAGCGTCTGAGAAGGCTCCGTGTCATCGTGTATGACATCGAACGGAGCCTCTCCGATGACGAAGTTCTATCTCTTATTCGAGAGCAGAACAAGGACTTGGATGAGACTACGTTCAAGGATCAGTGCAGGCTTCTCTTCGGTTGAGATCTACTTCAACTCTGTCGATTGTTAGGTTCGGTAAACTTAATGCCCAGGGAGCCTATGCAGTCCAAGTTGAGCTAGGTGAAGTTGTTGAGAAACGGAGCTTCGAGGCTGTTCTCCTTCTACAGCACCCGTATGCGGTTAAGGGTGATCTGCCAGGTTTTTCAGGCTGGAATAAGTTTTTCTTGGTGATAGAAAATCTGCCGTACTGTGCATGAAGTCGATAGATAGCGTCTTCATATGGCAGGCCTCTGACACGCATCACGTCGTTGTTAAGCTTGCCATGAATGGTTTGGACCTGGTTGTAGTTAGTTCGTACTTCAGTTCAGAGATCCCATTAAACAGCACTTGGAAAGATGGGATAGAATTTTTAGGCTGGTAAGCGATTTGGCATTCGCATCAGTTCCTATAAGAACAGGACGACATGCTCTTTGGTACAGTGGGATCACGGATGATGCGGCGAATTAATAGAAGGTTTCATCGCGCAGCATCCTTTAGGCTCCTGTTTTGCATATATCTGAATTACATAAAGTCTTCTCTATCAAAAAACTATTCGCGATTTTTTAATAACATTTGTAAGGCCAGAATGTTTGCAGCTAAGCAAAAACATTCAGTATAAATTAAACGATATTTTTTTATTAAATAAAGGCCGAATTTGAAGATTTTAAATTCAGATTTTGTGAGGAATATGGATAAAAGACTTCATATAGATGTTTGTAACAAATTCAAAATTCAAGTATATTCTTTGTTCGCACTTTGAGGATTTTTTATTCCTCTTATTTCACCTCTCATTTCATGAGTGAAAGGAAAATATGGAGGCCGTGAAAACGAAGAAAGTAAGTGAAATATTCTTTCCATTGTGTTTTTATCACTAATATTTGAATGGAAATCAACTTAGTTAATTACGATAATATTAAAATTTTATCGTTCTTAAAAGTAATACTTTATTTCTTTGTTATGTTTTAATGTCCGTACCTATGAAAAAAAGTTACATTAATAATTTCTATACAGTAATTTGAGATGGGATAAAAGAAATTTATACTAGGATATCATTACTTTATATTTGATACATTATGTAATAAATAGATATGGAGAGTTATAATGATTAATCGAGAGGAAAAACAAGGCGTTTTAAATTTTGAATTGTTGATTCAAGCTAAATTGTCTTAATAAAAAAATTTCGTAAACGGAACTTTTTTGTTGTATGAAATTTGACTTTTAAATGCGAACAGAATTGACTTTGAATCCCACATCAGAATAATTTGCTAGAACAGTGATGAATTGAGAAACTGCTGCCAGAAGAATAAGAGCGGTGTTGAGTGAAACAAGAACTAACTACGGAAGAAGGAAGAGAGATATTCTAGCGTGAAAAAGAGGGTGATTGAAGAAGAGAAAAACCTTTTCTTTTTTTTTTATTACTTCTCTCTAAACTCTTCCTCTCAGCGTCTTAGTGATTGGCGCCGTGTGATGCAGGCATTTTATCTTCCTTTCTACTTTAACCTCTTCATTGTAATAACTTGAATCTACAGAAAAGCTGAACTCTACTTTCCTAAACTGCATATTTACCAACTGTACTCTAATGAAAGATTTAATGTAATTTTTTTTTTTTTTTTTTTTGCTTTGAATTTGTAGAATTTCTCTTAAGGCCAGAATATAAAAATATTAAAAGAGGTCTTACAAAAAAAAAAAAATAAATAAATAAATGAATCAAAGATAAAAATACTGAAATATAAAATAAAATTTTGTATAATTTACTTGTATTTAAAATATTTGATTCGTTTATATATTATTTCTATTTGGTTAATTGGGGGCAGATATACTAATTATTTTATTTCATAATAACAGACTTTAAGGCTTTTCGCTTTTTTTCGTTTTTTGAACAAAAATTATATTAATAGTAATAACAAAATTGCTAAAATCAAATTTAGTGGTAAATTAGTTTAGTTTGTCACTGTGTTTTGCACACAAACCTTATGGACATACAATTATATTAATATTCCATACCACAAAATAGTCTGTGTGTATTATAAATTATAAAAATTTTTGCTCGTTTCATGTTTAATTTTTTTGATTCTTTATAATCTCTTTTAAAAAGCATTATACATTCTTTTCATTATATAATTTAAAAAAAGGAACATTGTTTATTCTGGAAAATATATGATAAAATATTTAAGATCACGGATAACTTATTGTTAGCTGTAAGTATAATAGTCACCACAGTTTCTTATGAAAAAATACACGTTAAAAGCTAAGAAGTCGATGTTATTCCTTCACTGTTGTATATTTCACTCTGAAAAAGTTTATTTGGCATTCACATTAAAATAAGTATTTTATTTTTAAAAATATCATTTCGGCTCCAAATGAATAACGTATGTGTATGAAGTGTCATTAAATTACGTTTATAGGACGTAATCAGTAGTCTCTCCCAAGAATGACATCCCCAAGAATAACAAGTACCCATTACAGTCTTACTATAAAATTAAAAAGAAAAGTGATTTCCCGTTGTACTTTTCACTCAGCTAAATTTACGGTCGCATTTCAGCCCACCAAAAGGCAGAGCTTTGAAAGTGACTATCTCCTTGTATTTATCACTGAAAATAATTGAATTTCTTTATTCTGAGTGAAAGAAAATTAGACTTTTATTCTTTTAACTCAAGTAACTTGTAACTATACCTTGTAAAGGGAATGTATCCCTTTCTTTCAAAATAATACTCTAGGTACCTATAATTAGTAAATACATTTCATTATTCAAATTATGTTTACTAATCTTATTTTTTAAGCTTTCCTGAGATCATAGTACTAGAGAGCTACGCTACAAGAAGGAAGATATGGTAACCATTCAAAAAACTGGACATGAGTTTTTTTAGATTTTTTGATATTTTATGTCCCAGGGATCTCAAAAAACAAAAAAAGTGCGGGCTAATATATGTCGTTCGTATAAACGTGAGTTGGGTTACTACCTCTAAATATTTTTGCCACAAAATTCTCCACATTACCAAAAATCGAAAAAGGGATCTTTCTATTTATTGCATATTTTTAACCGATTGTTTTTATGTCTTCATAGCCATAATAGTAAAGCAAGTGATCCAAGAAAATATTTTGGGGGCAATATTGTTGGTGAGACAGCCAATCAAATATTAAAGATAGTTTATTTTTTTTAACTTTACTTCGAATATTTTCATGTATTTTTATTTTTACACATGCATAAGAATAAATAACCGATACCAGGAAAGTATAACTTAGTTGTCAGCTTTTTTATATTATTTTGAATAAAATAACTAATAACCTAGAAATTTTAGTTACTCTGAATTTTTCGGAAATAGACATGTTTCACAAGTAAAACTTTGACTTAGGATAATAAAATAGTGCAAAAAAATCCCTTTCGGCACGCCGGAAGGTGGAGGTAAATTTCGCCAGTGTTATGTAAGCGAAAAAAAGATATGCACCTTTAAAGTAATAAAAACTTCAAATTCACTCAATACGACAATGTTTGCATGTGAAAATATTTTCACAGATTTAGCAAACGACTAGTCCCATCTTCTTACAATTCTAGCAATATTTTTGTCATCCCTTGGCGTAAGGGTTGATCATATCAAAAATTGTTTCAGACGAAAGTTTTAGGTAATGTTTAGAGGACTAACAACTAGTTTAAACCGTTTTGACACTTCATACCGTTTTGACACCGAAGTGCTTATTAAGGGAGATGTGATTTTTTGCCTTCGACACCATTTTTTCTACCCACTGAACCAATGGTTGGTGATATAAAAAAACTTTACTTAAATACGTTTTAGGCCCTTATCCAATGAATAGTAGGAACTATAAACGAATTCGATATTTTACTTAATAAGAAAGTTGTAGCGATTTTTTTTTCTCGAAAAAGCCACCCATATCCACCCAATGGTCTGATTTGGCCCATTAACGAACTCGACCGAGATTTTGGGTCGTTATATTTTATGCATCAATTTTAAAGTGATTAGCGCAAAATTACGGCAGTTATCATGTCCATAAAAAAGTGAAATATATATAAATGTATATATAAACTTTTGAACTGACGGTGGTTTTGGGATCTGAGGGATATGAAATGCGAAGATATGTCAAATTTTCCGGAAGTTAAATAATAGTACTCATTACAATAGGCAGCTTTCTTATGAAATCTATCAAATATTTCTTCTTCGAACAATTTGGGAAATGAAGTGGACGTGTGAAGTTTAACGAAAAGATTGTGAGGAAAATAAAATAAGTTGAGGTCAAATGGTTTACTGTTATTATTTTATGCTTATTGTTAAGCTTCAAAATCATCGACCAAGATTCAATGTGCTGAGTGAGCAGATTTCATGGTAAAATGACCAAACCTGTTTGATTGAATTTATTTATTTCAATAAATGTTCATTAGTTTAACCTATGTTTTCACCTTAAAATATTTCCTTTTTATCAAAAAGTTATTTGAGTTCTGAAGAAACTGTATACACTATCATTTAAAGTATTCTGTTTTAAAGTTGTAAGTTTATTTCATGATATTTTTCAGTTAATTTTCATTTACATAATATTAATTCCATTCGAGTAGTACGGTTCTAATTATTTACATAAGACTTATCAATGTCTGAATTTATTTTTATTATAGCAACAGTAAAGTAAATTGTTAGAGTTACCTCTTAATTAATTACAGATTACAATAACATAACACGCAAGACAATGAATTGAAAAGAATATATATATTTCTTGCAAATCAAAATTATTTTCTTGGGGAAATCTCTTTTTTCTCTTAACTCGTTAGCTAACTAATACCCAGAATTTTTGGTTTTCAAAATTTTAAAATCACTCTTTTTTTGTTGAAAAGTTTTTTGATTTTCTTTTTTTATATAATTTGATTTGCAGAAATTTAATTTAAACAATTGATTTGAAAAACTGCTACTTTACTACGACACACATATATATATATATATATATATATATATATATATATATATATATATATATATGTCTAAATTACATAAGTTTGTAATATATAAGTACATAATATTGATTCATTAATTATTCACAGTTATTTAATTTCATCTTAAATATTAATATTCAATAAAATCATTGAAGTTATAAATAAAAATCTGACAATACCGTTGGAATTTCCCGTCCCGAGGCTCTTTTCCAATGCATGGCTTACACACATAACTTAATTTAAAATACGTCAGTGCTACACTAGCGCTCCTTGTGGTGACAGGGGTACTATTGACGCAATATACCCACTTAACCACTAGATTAGAACATTTTTGGGGGTTGGGTGCGATTTTGCAAATTTTTTTTTTTTAATTATTAACAAATGTGCCTAAGAAAAACAAGATCTTAATTAGGTAAAATCTCGAGATACTCAGCGTGACCTTGCTCTACAGCCTCACTCCCTGAACCTTTTAAGTTGAATATTGAATAACATCAATACTCCATATACAGAAGTAATCTGATCCAGTTTGGTCAAAATCGGTTTAGTAGTTCTGGAGATATAAGGTGATTTACACTACGACAGCGAACACACACACACACACACACACACGTACATATGAACATCTAGAAAAATTCATTCGGTTTTTTGGGTTCCTTAGATGTCAAAATGTAAAGATCCAGCGAAAACCGCGTATGCCAATTTGGACAGATTACAGCAATACTTTCTTCTACAGCTCTAGCACTGCTATAGCCGTAGAACTGGTATAACGTATAAAAGTGGTTGGGAAAGTAACAATTTTGAAAAAAAAATTATTTATCTGCAAGGCTTGATGAAACTAAGTCATTACAGTTCGTTATTTTTATCATACTACAAAATTTGTATTGTACATAACCTTTTTTCTCACTTCCTGGTTCTATTAAAATTTTATTTTACATACTACTACTACAAAAAAAGCGGTGAGTAATCACATATTAATTACCTACAAATAAACACAACGAATTTATTGATTTTTATTTTAAATAAAGTAAAAATTGTTTGGAATAAAATACAAAACAATTAAGCAAACACTCAGAAATGCATTGCCTGAAGAAATTTAAAAGAAAATTGTAATAATTGCGCTAAGTTCTGCATACGATAAGCAAGGTGCAGCTTTAACATATACAGTGAACACATTAAAGAATTTTGTAAAAAACATTATAAAGCCATTTACGTATAATCGTGGTGAAGGCGGGAGGACAAGCAGAAAATATAGCTGCATAAGAACGATTCTTTATAGGAAAAATGATTAATAATGATGATTATTTTTAAATGATTAAAAATATTAATAAAAAAAACTCAAAAAAAATATTTTTAATTTACTTGCTTTTAACCTCTAGTCAATACACTTGTTCACATTAAACAAAGTTGTTCTTTCTACTGTAGTACGGGAAAAATTGTTTCAACTTCAAGTAATTTCCAAAAGCAATTCATATTTCTGGATTCTCAAAATTAATGTGTAATTAGACTGCATGTGGGTTTTTTTATCATCTATCTCTAGATGATAAAAAATCATCTCATTGAAGATATTGGCCATTGTGTATTTATTTGTAGTGGCAATGTAAACCGAAACTATTATTTCGAAGAATATCTTGAAGTATATCCAGACCCGTTTAGAAATTCGTAAACTAAATTGTTAAAGAATAAGAGCCGCTTTTTGGGCTATACATAAACTTAAACTTGCAATTAAACATTATAATTTTAAACATTAAAAAGTAAAGTAACTTAGAAATTAATTTTCTGTAACTACATATATTTTCTAGTAGTACAAGATTCTGCAGCTGATTTCTAAATGTATCTGTTTGCTTTAATGAAACTCGATTTAAATGAATGATTAACATTAATTTAATATATTATTGCTTGGTTGGCCTGTAAAAATTAGACGCATTTCCCTTTAATTAAATATATTAGTAATTAATTTTAACAAATTGCTACTAAATTTATTTCTTAAGTGGATTAAATTTAATTTGAAAGAAAATGATGTGAAGAATGTAAAAAAAATGGTTGCCAGCTCTCAGTAAGCCGCAACCTCCAAGTTGCAAGGTGTAAACAGGTATGTTATGGTTAATCATTTAGGCTCATCGTATTTTTCAAATAAGATTGAATATGAGAGGAAGGTTATGGAGAGAACCATGTCTGTGAGAAGATTGACTAAAGCGAGGACAGGTGGTGGTTGAGAAAGGTCACACGGAAGTACTCCTAGGCGAGTTAGAGGAAGATAAGGTAGGGGCCTGTTACAAGATAATAGTGGATACGGCGGTGGGTGATAGGCAGGTGGCGGAAGACCTTTACCGTGCCATTAAGGAAATAATGGGATTCAAGTCGAAGGTGGTGTATGGTGTGACAAATACTAATACAGGTATGAGCTGCAGGAAAATCTTGGATTATACCGGCAGACGATTGAATGAGAGGACGATGATTTTCCTTAGTGAGGAGGTTTTTGGAAAGTAGACGCCAAATGTGAACAGAAAACTAGTGTAGTGAGGAGTCTGGAGTGATAGTTTTGAAGGAGATGAACAGAGAGGAGCTGGAGAAGGTGCTTTCAATGAAGAAAGTAAAGAAGTCCTGCACATAAGGGTGAGAGTGCCGATTGATAAAATAAATGTGCGCAACAGAAGATGAGAACTAGCTTAGTGGTTGCAGATGTTACTATGTGTACGTGGGGTAAACCAGCACATGTATTAATAAAAGATTTGGAATGAGGATGAGATTTTGTCAGCAGTGAGGAATAGGATGGAGGTAAAGGATGTTGAGGTGAGGGATGTGTCTCTATTATCCGCTTACGGCAATACCAAAAGTGTGACAGTTATGTTGCCACAGTCGGAGGCCGCAAGGTTGGTTGAAGGAGGAAGGATGCAAATTGGATGTGTCCTGTGTAAAGTGTTTTTGAGAGAATACGAGCTTAATGCTATCGTTGTCATGAATGGGGACATATAGCAGCTAGGTGTGCGGGCTCGGATAGAACGAGACATTGTTTTAATTGTGGGGCTGAACATAAGGCCAGTAAATGTAGGCCGAAAGCCAAATGTGTAAGATGTAGTGAGGAAGAGCATAGAATTAGAGGCGGGAATTGCGCGGCGAAATTTGAAGGTCCTGCAAATTAATACCAACAAGAGATAGGCCTTGCTGGATACTGTTTTTGAGATGGCGAGGAGGGGCAAGGTAGATGTTTTGGCGGTGGCCGAACCTAAGAATAGGAGGATGGAGAATGAGATGTAGCCCCAAGAGGATACGTACAGTGCGGCTCTATATAGGTTGAACACTAATATTCCTATTATTAGGCACAGAATTGACATGGGGCATGTCTAGCTGGAGACGACAGATATGGCTATATTCAGTGTTTATGTGTCGCCCAACTGCTCATTTAAAGTGCTTGAACAGGTCCTTGATGATTTGAGTCAGAAGGTTGCCGGTGTTGCCGAAGGGTTTAATGCAACAGGGTCCGGGAAAGTTGTTTGCGAAGAGACTGCAAGGAATGAAAGAGAGGATAGCAGCTACGGAGATACCGTTTTTCAACCAAGATGAGATGAGTTGGGCGGTACGGGGAGTGAATAGAAGGAGTTATAGCATGGATGAGATCCTAGATGGAGGTAGTAAAGCTGTTGGTTGCGCTGGTTCCTAGGCAAGTGTTAGCTGTGGTCAATAGAATTCTATTAGATGGTGTCTATCCAAGTGAGTCGAAAAAGGGAAACATTGTGTTGTTTAAGCCGGATAGGGAGGCAGATGATCTTGGAGGGTATGGGCCGATCTGTCTTCATAGCTGCTTGATAAAACTGGTGAAAAGGATGATTGCTGAGCGGTTGGTAACCGAAATTGTTGGTGGTTAGGGCTTGAGCCCTCTTCAATTCGGATTCAGAAGAGGATGTACAGCGACGTCAGCTGTTAGTCGGATAATAGAAATTGTTGATGATGCAACGGAGAGAATACATGGAAAACGAGGTCCATCACGGCGGTAGTGTTGTTGGATGTTAGTAACGCTTTTAACACGCTACCGTTTGGGTGGATCCTCAGTGAGCTAGAAAGAAGAAGGATTAGCCCTTATTTGTTGTGTAGAGCTATCTTGATGGAAGCGTAGTTGTGGCGGAGTCAAAGGATGAAAAATTAGGTTGAAAATGTAGGCCGGGATACCTCAGGATTCAGTCCTTGGCCCAGTTTTATGAAATTTGTCTTATGATGTTGGATTATCTAGAGCGAGTTCATCAGACTGGCTTTGCAGATGACCTGTCTTTAGTGATAACTCCAAAGACTGAAGAGGAAATTGAACATAAATGGAATGCAGCCACTCAAATAGTTTATGAATGGTTGGAGGAAAAGGGACTCCATCTCGCTGTAGAAAAAAGCCGAATTTTGGTGATGGCGGGTAGAAGCTAGTTGGCGCCTACCAAGCTTGCGGTTGGGGGAATGGAAATCATGCCAATGCCTACTGCGAAATATCTTGGCATCTGGCTTGATGGTAATAGATCCTTTCAGCTTCATGTAGTGGAAGCGGTCTCTAAGGGTAGAAAGACAGTATCAGTAGTGAGTAGGCTAATGAGTAAAGTCGGCGGACCGAGTCTAGCCGAAAGAAGATTGTTGGTGTCTGTGGTGTGGATCGTCGTTCTTTATGATGTGCCAGAGTAGAAGACGGCAACTCAGCAACAGCGAGCCAGAAATCGACTGCTTAATTTGCAGCGACTGTTAGCTACTGGAGCTACGAGAGCCTACCGAACCATCTCAACTCAGGCTATTTTAGTAATAGCAGGAATGCTGCCCTAGGATCTGAGAAGTTGGTAAGGAGGGCAGAAGGAATGGATAAGTGTTTGGCCACAGAAGAGATGTTAGCTAGCTGGCAGCATAGATCGTCCATGTGTAAGGTGGGTGAGTGGATATGAAGGTTGCTGCCGAGGATTAAGCTGTGGCTGGTCAGGAGACATGGAGAACTGAGTTTTGATATGACTCAGTTTCTGTCTGACAATGGTAGTTTTAAGAAGTTCCTATACAATAGGAAAAGGAGGCGGTCGCGATTGTATACAGTACGAGTGTATCGATACGGCCGAATACACAGTGTTTGACTGTGTTCGGTGGGAGTCCGCTAGAAGAGAGGTGGTGGCTAAGATCGACAGAATATCACCAGAGAATGTAGTGGCTGCGATGCTGCATAGTAGTAGGAATTGGAGTGTGATCAGTAAGATGGTGGACACCATAATGAAGAAAAGTGAATGATGAAAAAGAAATTATCTAGTGGGTTACTAGGTAGGTGGACAGCCCTGTTCATGAGGGGTGCGATGCTGAGGTGTCGCACTTCTGATGATTGAACAGAGATTCCAGGGGTGAGCAGGTCTGGAGAATGAAAAGATCCTGTTTTGAGGTGACTTACGAGCGACCTCCAATAAGTGTCATTTAGTAAAAGTGAAGACCCAGTCTTCATGGGTGAGACCCCATATCGGAAAAGGCATAGCAAGGATCCAACATGGTCACCAGGGAGGTTAGAGGCCAAGTTACCCCTAGTTCAGAGTTATGTTGTACAGTAGATCCCGAGCTAGGGGAAGGGAATTAAACAAAAAAAAAAGAAGTAGAAGAAATCGGAGTCAGTGTTAAAGTACTGAACATTGTATTGGAAGTCCTTGAATTGAAATATTGTAAACAATTCATTTAGAATGTTGTTTGCAATCGGAATTATGGAATAGCTAAATGTTTAAAGCCGTCTCCATCTTTATCTAATGGTGTTACAGAATTCTTCATCAGGCCTTGAGGTGGTAAAATCAAACAATCTGCTTCAACAAGAGGAATATTGAAAAAAATTTCCTTTTCATGGGGTAAACTAAATTCTTTCTGACCAATCTTTAACTTCATAGTATTTATCTGCAGTCCGACTATCCCACAAACATAAGAAATACATATATTTTGTAAAGCCACTCTGGAGACCGAGAATAAGCTCTAGCACTTTCAGGTCAGCAGCGATTCACCAGGAGTGTTCATAATAATTATTTATCATACTTATCATGTTTATCATTCGTATCTTGTTTATCATATTTATTTTTGACATACTTTCATATGTTTATTTCATTCCTACAGTATGCACTACCAGTATAGAAGAAATCTTATTTCAGTTATGCAACAACACTGACTTTTGGAGTCTGCTTTTTGGAATGAGTCTGTAAATAAACACCAATTATGAATAATGTATTTAATGTTCAGTTAGACATTAATCTCCTAACATCACACATGAAAAATTAAACCATCTCTTCTAAAGTATTTCAGGAAATTTTCATTATGATTTCTATATACTGAAATTTTTTTATTTTTGTTTAATAAATTCCATTCTTTAGGACAAGAACCTTAGGTTGGAACCTTAGGACAAGAACAATAGGTTTCTCAGTTCTGTATGTGTGATGTGGTGAGGTTCAGTATTTGATTCTTCTTGAGTGTGATTAATATCTATTGAAGTTGAGGGTTCATCGGTTGTGCCTTCTGGGGAATTAACAGTTAACAGTTTTCTGCGGATTCGATACTGGTTTTTGTTGACTTTTTGTCAACCCAAGAAGTCCAAAAATATAACAAAAGATATTTGGAAAATTTTTACAGCCCAACTTTTATTCATTGTAAATTCAGAGTGTTTTATTGAATGAAAGTAAACTGAAATATTACAAAAACACTTACTTAATTATAAAAATAGTTTTAATTTATAAATAAGTTTTAACTTATAAATTCTTAATTACTTTAAATACTTCATAAAATTGTTTCTCTATGTAGTGCAATAAAGCAAAGCATGAGACACACACACAAACACAACATAACAGATCATGATGTTCAACAAAATAATAACAAAAGTTGTTCTACAATAAAAATCTTTCACTAAATTTGTGGCATCACTTATGAAACAATTTTCATGAATTGTGTTTGAAAAAAACACTACCACAACTAAATAACACAGCAAGTCAGTCATACCAAGAGCTAAACTCATACTGAAGACAATTTCATCATGTTGCATTACTCATTACTTGACTCACTGATATGTCTATACATGTCTGGCTTGACATGAAATGACCTCATTCGACAGTTATGTATCAAATATAGGTTTACAGCATACATCACAATATAAATCAGATGTGAATAAGCAAACATACAGATGTACTAACTTATTTGTTCCACGAATGACGAAAAATATGAATTTAATGGGTTGTAACTTAAGAACGTTATGTGATGGGTTGTTTTGGAATATATATTTAGATTCAGCCTATAAAATACTATATAGAACAATTACTCCCTTTTCAGTTGTAAATTTTATGATAACCAGAGATTATTGGTATGATGAGAAAAGAAATAATAACACTGGTATAAATCAATCTTGAACTGAATAAGTTCTTTAAGATAAAAATCATTTGAGAAATAAACTTGTATTGAATAAGTTCTTTGAATAAATAAATCCTATGAATCAATAAATCTTGAATTTCGTAAGAAATAATAGGTATATAACTTGAATAAGCATATCACTGGAATAAATAAATTCTCATCAAGAAGATAATTTCATTTAGTAAATACTCTAAATAGATTACTTGAGTAAATAATTTCCATGTTTAATAAGACATGTCATTTAAGTAAACAACTTGGAGGTAAGTACTTATTCACTTCTTTACTTCTTTACTCAATGTGTAATACGTTGTCCTATTACACAATGAAGATGAAACTTAACATTTTGTAAGCCGCTTTCCTACAACCCTCTTAAAACTCAGCAAATGCTGAGATAAAGGAGTGTTGAATGTCCAATTTACACCTTTTAATTTGTAAAAGGACTGATTATTGTATTGGAAGTCCTTAAATTTAAATATTGTAAACAATTCATTTAGAATGTTGTTTACAACCTTGAAGTTTGTTCTGTAATCGGAAAATCTTTGATTTGGTATACCTCTATGAGAAAGAAAGCATTTCAATGTGACAATGAATGCTTTAGACATTAAATTGGGTACTAATTCCAAATGTGTAGCCTCAGTTGAAAGACTTCTGAATAAGCATATATAAGATTTTTATATCGTGTTTGATGTCTGACCTTCTTGATGAATAATGGACCACTAAAATTGACAGCATTACAAGAGAACAGTATAGGTTGACTAACTAGAATAGATGGTAATTGACTAGCTGTTCATTTATTTTTTTAACACTGATATGAAAAACCTTTGTACATTTTTGAGTAATGGATCTTATAATGATCTTACATTGATAATCCAGAACCTTTCACATAGAGGATTGTAATTAATTTGTGAATTAATTTTTGTCGCCATGTAAAAATCCACATGTTTGTTTTGATTATCAATCTCATTTAGTATGCGTTAATTTGGGATGTTAGTAGTAATATTACATGATAGGTAGGAATTCTGAAGTCGACCCTTTACACAAAGCATACCTGATGAATCTATAAATGGATCAAAAGAAACTAATTTACTTTGTTTTGAAATTTATTGCCTAGATTGAATCTTACTGACTTCTGAATTAAAATATTTTAACTATGATAATAAATAATATGAGGCCATTGAGAATATTATTTTTAATTCCATACTGGATAATGCATCAATTATGCTTTCAGAATAATCTCATCTTGTATTATGAATGAACCTGAAAAAAAATTCTAAATGTATGAATTAATCTAGATAATGATGAAAAATTTTCAGTAATATTTTTGAGTAATATAGAGCAATCGAGAATAGAATTCCTATATGTACTTCAATGTTACACTCAGGTGAAGGAATAAAATCATTAGAGAGAAAGTTATTATTTGCCCAGTGTATTGAGTCTTGTAAGAACCAAAAAGAACAATGCCATCATAATTTAAGTTTTCAAAGTTTTTAGGGAACAACCAATAGATAGGATCAGCAGCATTATATGAACTATTGTGATGCCTTTTGCGTTAAAATTTAACTACTGAATTTCTAAAACCCTATTAACAACAAATATCTTCCACCTTGATGATTCATCATGAATCCAATTAAGAACATTCATGGAGTTGGAATAAAACATAAATTTTGTTGATCTGAGTGTTTAGAGATATAACCATTTGATGAGTAAAACAAGTTAGTATTAAGCAAGGAAATACATGAAATCTTGATAGAGAGATATGTATGAGTGGTGCAATCCTAGACTTTGAACAGAGTAACCTGGATGAAAATCTTCCACTAGAATAAATGATTCTGACGTATACACAAATTTGCTTAAACTTTTAATGATGCATCAGCAACCCTTGAATTTGAAAAGATTTAATAAGAATAATATTTTAAATTGTTCTATTAATGATAATGTTACTAATTAACTTTAATTGACTGTGCAGATCTTCCGCTGGCATAATAAGTTATCAGGTAAGCTGTCTTCCGAATGACACATAATTTGACGCAAATGTTATATAAAATGTTTGCACAGGAATATTACTGAACCAAACAAGTCTAACGAGTCATAAATACCAGCAATGTTAGTCAGAACATTTCATCTATGATATGTACACTATTTAATTTAGTCAGTATGCTATTTTCCCTTTAGTAAATTAAAATATCTATTTGTGTAAATAATTGGTCCATAAAATACATAACGTTAATATATTTTCACCTTTGATTAAAAAGACAATACAATTATTATTTAATGGAATTGTGTTCGGATTATCATTAAATTATTTATGAACTGGAAACCATGTTGATTTAACAAATAGCTTATGTCTTCCTTTAATTTTTTCAGTGCATCTAGATTGTTTCATCCTGTTGTAAGATAATTGATATGAAAGTCATTTAATATACCTTCACCAGCAGCAGGATATTGATTCTTGTTATCTTTTGCAAACTGATCAAGACATCTAATAGCCAGGAAGGAGGCACTACCATTACCATCAGTTATAGTTCTTAATGTAATATTTTATTTCTTGATAAGAAGAATCTCATCAAAAATTCTTTTTAGATTACTATTTTTAGTTGTGAAAAACATCCCCATAAATTTTCTTTAAGTTAGCAGTGACAACATAAATCTAAATCTGAGAATTATTGAGAACTGACTTTCCTGAACAATAGCAAAATCTAGTTATGTGCCATCGAGTGATAAAATATTTGAAGATTTAGCCGAACCAACAAAAACAATTTGTAGTTTAGTTGTTAAATGAGGCTCTTTTAATACAGGATGATATGGCAAATAAAAGATGTTTGAATCTGAAGTTTTACTAATCGTGTGAATTCAGTTTACTCATATGACCTAGATTTAAGTATTCATGAATTAGGTTAGAATAGATATTCTTCAGAGAAAAATTACAGTTAAGCTTGCTTTGCAAACTTAAAACCCTTTGCTTGGTTAAGAATTGTTACGAGAATCACCAAGTTTTTTTTCTGGCTTACCTGAGAATGTTACAACAAATTTTCTATGTGCGTTTCTACATGTATTTTCTGAGAACTGAGTTTTGTAAGTATTACATAAATTAATAAATGATGTCTTTTCTAACACATTTTACATACATGTTTACAGAGACAATCCATAATAAAACGACCATGGCATAAACAATTAAAACAACATTTGTGTTTCATTATTTAGATATCTGGATATTTAGTTCTAATTTTTGTTTTAGATTTATATATGCAATGATTTCAATTCCACTTATGGTATAAAATTGACTTGATAACTAAATTGACTTAGTTATCATAATTAAGTAGGTTGTTTTTATTAGTTCTATTAGATCACTGTTGTAAGTTTTCTTAGTTACCATTTGCAGTAACGTTAAGTTTATGTGAGCTGCTGGGTGATTGGTTATAAAATCCGATTTAACAGTCATGTTATTCAATAATTGTCTTATATCCTCAAGAAATTCAAATAATTTTTGAAAATTAGGAAATTGTAAGAGAGACAGTCTTTCCATCCACAACTTAGATGTGGTAGGGTTTTGCTAGGAAGTTAGAAACATGTTACAATAACTTAAAATATGTCAGTTTGTATATCCATGGCTTTAAGTGGATTTACGCATGAACTGATCATACTAACAAACTGAGGAATACTAGACAACGACTCTCTTTAAACTGGATAAATTTTAAGAATATTCTCTACATTATGAATGTCTATAAGCCAGTAACTACACGGATCAAGTCATGGATCTGTCAAGATCCATGACTTCTGACAAAAGCCTCCTCTATATCCTTTCCATATCCTTTGTCACTTCCATTCAGACCTCAACAAAATCCTCCCTGGTACCATCACACCATCTAGGTGTTCTTCCTGATCTACGTCTTTCCTTTTCTTTATGCCTCATATCTTTGAAGTTATCCTGTCCTCCTCAGCTCTGGCCACATGACCTGCACTTACAATCTTCACAATTCCATCATCATTGTACATTTCATCCAACTCCTTATACTTCCTCACCCTTCATTCCTCTGTTCAATTCTTCACAGGTCAAAAAATTTTTCTTAAGACTATTCTCTAAAACCACTACTTAATTTTCCTGTCTTTTGGTTAGTGCCCACACTTTACATCCATAAGTCATAATTGGATGTAACTCCATGCTCAGTTAGAGGCTCCAGGAACTCCCTTTGATTTCAACACCATCTTTAGTGTGTATATAGCTCTATACTCATTGCTTAATTACTCCCTTATTTCTTGCTTATCCCCAATCATATCATTGATCATCACTTCACTGGTCTACTACTGATCGTTAATTAACTTATTACCCTTCTCTATCAACTCTGATCAAAGGCAACCATCACCTCTCCACCCCTCCAACTATGGTAACCATATACAACATCTTGTCCTCATTTATCTCCAGACTCACTGCTTTCCCTTTCCCTCAAAAGGTATCAACTCGATTTTTTTTTCACCAATCTTCGCCATATCATCAGCATATGCTAGCAAATGCATCTCCTTCTAAATAATTCAGTTTATCTCCAATATACCTTTTTGTAAACTCATTCTACACCAGATTAGAAATTGATGGTGAGACAGTGTCTGTCTCACTCCTGTACAAATTTGAAATATTATGTTAGTTCACCTCCAATCTTCAATTTCTTTTTAGTATAATCACAGTACACCACAATCATCCTGACCAAATTACCAGGGATTCCCAGCTAAATAAATTTCCTAATAATTTCATTTCTTTGCAAGCTGTTTCATGCCTTCCTAAAATCTACGAACAATAAATGTGTTCTTTCCATATTCAATCCTTTTTTCAAGTAGTTACTTGACAATGAACAACTGATCGATGTTATATCTTTATTTTAAACCCTTCTTTTTTTAAAATTTTTTTTGTTAGCCTCCATGACCACCATTAGGTATTACTTCAGAGGATGAAATGAATGACAATTTTTATAGCATGTGAAAATGCCATGGCTGACTGGGATTCAAACTCAGGACCTCTGAATGAAAGGCAGATATGCTACCACTCACATCAGAGGCCAGCAGTTCTTTTAAACCCAGCTTGGTACTCTCCTATTATGGATTAAGCATAAGGCTTGAATCTGTTAGAACAAGGAAAAATTTTGGAAGTAGTGTCCAGGATAGCTATGCCTCTGTAGTTTTTGCATTTCATCAATTCCCTTTTTGTGAATTTCTACTATCAGACCCTCTCTCCCATCCTCTGGAATATCTTTTTTCTTTCATATTTTTCCAATCAACTCCTATAACTGCTAGCTCAACCTCACTCATACAATTTTCATATTTTCCCCTAGAATAACATTGATACCAGCAGCCATGTTATCTTTAAACTCTCAATAGTCTTAACCACCTCCTCTAATTTAGGTATCTCTCTCTCTCTCTCATATCCCTCCAATCCTCAACCACTGGTTGAGGATTGGAGGGATATTCATTTCTATCATGAACACCATTCTAAAAACCCAAGAATATTCTGTCCATCTACCTTTGATCCCATACTTATCAATTAAAACATCATCATTCTCACTTTTCACCATTTCACTTTCTGTTCATATCCTTTTATATTACTCTGTGGAAATAATGTAATATAATATAATATATATAGTATAATTGTATATTATATATTGCTCCGTATAAATTTCTGACGTCATTATTCCTCCCATCATTTTTATGTATAATTATTGTTTACAGTACAACTGCTTAGCTAATGAATTGTACATAATTACCGGTGCATAAGTAATGAATTGAACAAAATATTTATAAGTTAGGCTGTAATTTATTTAAATTGAAAGCATCTTATTTTAACATCTTATATATATACTGACATACATATAAATATATATATATATATATATATATATATATTGAATACACATTTTATATTGATTGGCTAGAGTATGAAATATATCTTGACTTGAGTTTAGGTTATCAGAAATATAACAAATCATTATTTATTTTAATTTACATTTTATGTTAGCTTCAATCTTGACCCTGTAATTTGCATCATCTTCATCAGAATCTAGTCCTTCGATTTAGATTGAATGGTATCATACTTTTGGAACAGCTCTTATCAATACCTTAATTTTTAATGAATATTTGAGGGTCAAAGTTGCTAATAAAAATTTGAATTGTAGTAATGGATGATTTAACAACTGTAAGTTTACTTTTCAATATCATTAGAAGTCGCTTGAGTATCTTCCAAACTCTAGGGTATACTCACAAGAATAATAAGTATGATAATTATATCAAGTAATTATCACACTGGATTAATAAATAAATTCTATTAAGTGAATTACTAAATAATGATGGTTGAATAGTTGTGTTGAAATGCTGTGTAGAGATGTTCTTGAATATAATGCAGATTAGAAATATCATAATAACTATAAACATATTAAATATCGTAATACAATGTTTCTTAAAATTTTTTAACATATATATCCTGCCCAAAGGACCAGACTTTATTATGTATAATTATTGCTATACATTTCAACTGCTTAGCTAATGAATCGTACAGAATTACCAGTTGCGTAAGTAATGAATTGAACAAAATATTTATAGGTTAGGCTGTAATTTATTTAAATTGAAAAAAAAAATCTTATTTTAATATTTTAGAATCCGCGCACCGTATAAATTGTTTCTAGTAATGATTCGATATAATGTTTTTAAAGTTTAGATATGGTAATTTTTAGGATGCTAATAAAGATAAGGCAAATTACACATTTTATGAATCATTAAAGACCAAAGAAATCAAAAGTTACATGTTCGTTAAAAATGAGATAAAAAATAATAAGAAATTTTAAGAATCTGCAAAATAAACAAGAAGTAATTACTTGATACCATATCAGAATACCTTCTCTCAAACGTTCTATTGAGCTTTAAATTACAATTACTTATTAAATAATTAGTAGAATGTATTTCACAATGAAAATTTGAACATGCTTCTATTTGTTTGCCGTAAATGCTTGTTTATTTATTAGTATAATAAAAAAAAAAAAACTTTTAACTTCCTTAGCGTTCATTCTTTCAGTACTTTATACTGAAGTAATTATTCATCCAGAAATTTTAATTTTTGTTAACATAATTAAATATATCACACATAATTTACGGGCGAGAGTTACAACTCTTGCCGGCCTCCGTGGAGCGAGTGGTAGCGTCTCGGCTTTTCATCCAGAGGTCACAGGTCCGAATCCCGGTCAGGCATAGCATTTTCACACATACTACAACATCCAATCTGAAGCAATACCTAACGATGGTTCCGGATGTTAGAAAAAAAAAACGCAAACATTAATTTAGTAAGTATATAAGTTAAATTAGTTCTCTGGAATAATTATTATTTATATCTTTTTTGGGAAATGTTTTACAAAATCGTTTTTAAAAATTAAATTATTTACTAAGAAGTTGCAAGCTTGGAAAATCATGTAAAAAGTATGGTAAAAAAGAGAAATAACCTCACCATATCACACCATAATGTCTTAATATATATAAAAAAATATATACATGTATTTTAAAATGTTACCGATATTATATTAATTAGTCTAAATTATTGATTTTCAGAGTACTTGTTCTAAAAAAATTCTTTGCTTACATTTGTCAAAATAAATTAACAGGTTTTTTATATTAATAGAAATAACGATAACATTTGAAATACTAAAATTGTTTATATCTCAAATACTATTATTATCTATGTTGCCTTGTATCATTAGTAATCTGAGAATATTGATGAATTTTTTATGATTTTAATAGCTAATTGAATTGTATTTTCACTGTTTTCCATATGATGGCTTTATAATAGGAGTGTGACGATAGAGATTTAATAGAATATCCCGTGTTTAACAATAAAATTTACTTATAATTAACAATATTTAATTAAAAATAATTATGCTATTTATATATACTTACTTATAGATGACAATAATAAATTACTTTTTTCTTTTATTTTTTGCTTGTTTTTACGGGCAACAACTTCTAGGGACATTAGCCCTCATCAGATTCTTTAAAAGAAATTAGTATCACCATCTGGATCGTCATATGTAAGGGTGTAAATGGCCCTTAAATTTTATTTAAAAGCACAAAATACATTAAGACAAAACAACAAAGACAAACACAACAATTACGGAGTGTAAAGGGCCCCGATATTAAAAATTGAGATAAAAATCTCAATGAACATGAAATTAAAAAAATATGTCTATACAACACCATACCATATCATTATTCTACCTGTCTCGTCTATTAATTTGTTTAAGCACCCGTAAGGGGCGACAAGAACCGCCATGAAGCAGTATATTAGTCGCGCCAGGTTGCCGTGGCTGTTGACTCCTTATAAACAGGCTACAGGCATCCATTGCACTTACCCATAGCCTCACGCCCGCAGTTTACCCTTGAGGGTCCCCCATGCCATTATTGGATACACCCCGACTCACTGCTCTTGAATGCAGACGAGCCAGGATGGCCTAGGCAAGAGGGCTACCTCCCGTCACTACACGTGCCACGCTTCGAGACTCCCATATACATAAAGAATTCCACTTAGAGATTCTTTAACACAGCTTTAAAAATGTTTCAACTTTTACAGACTTCTAAGAAGTCCACTGGCGTGTAAAAGTGCAACTATCATTTCTTCATTTCCATTATCCAGATCAGCAGTGATGTCACTTCTTAGACGGAACCTCTTTCTGAGGTCCTCATATATTATACACTCTTTTATTAGATGCTTAATTGTAAGTGTTTTATTGCAAACACCGCACATTGGTCTCTCTTTGCCGGTTAACAAATATGAATTTGTCAATCGCGTGTGACCGATTCTAAGTCTGGTCACAGCTACTTGTTCACGGCGAGTCAACTTAAAGTCGCTTTTCCATTTAAAGGAGGAGTTTTTATTGAGTTTAATTTTGTATTTAAACTCCTCCAATCAGTATTGCACTTGTTTCTTACTATGTTCGTTAAACAGTTTTTAACATCTATCACTCTTACAGGAAATGCATCCAAATCATCGCAGACTGTTGCCTTTCTGGCAGCTTCGTCTGCGCTTTCATTACCTGTAATACCAGCATGCCCTGGAGTCCATATCAATACACATCGCTGTCCTCGTTGCTTTAAAACGTATAAAATGGACAGGATGTTTGAAATTAGGACATCCTTAATGTTTTTGTTCCGAATTGCAACAAGTGCACTTAGAGAATCGGAACCTATTAGCACTCTCTCTTCGCAATAGTGTTCTGTGTACCGAATAGCTTGCTGAATGGCAGTAAGTTCTGCCGAATATACGTTGGCCTTATCTGGCAGTTTCCAATAGTGGGCCTCTCCATTTACATGTTTGGTTTTAGAGCCGTCAGTATAAATTCGTAGCACGTAGCTACGACGGTAGCACGACGTTCGTATACTGCAGCCATAGGATGATTCATGAAAAGTTTATTATTTATATGGGCAGGAAAAGTCCATATATTTGCTGCGTATCTTAGCAAAAGGATCTCTCTTCTATAATGTAGTGGCAGTATTCCGGCTTCAGACATTAGACTAGTCGCCGGATTTGTGCGGAAAGCGCCTGTTGCATTTCTTATTCCGCTATTGTGAATAACGTCTAACTTTCTTAAATGCGACTTCCTAGCGGATGAATATACAATACATCCGTAGTCTAGTTTTGATTGACCCAATGCCTTATACTATCTCAATAATATTTCATTATCTGAGCCCCAATTAATGTTCGATAAACATTTAATAATGTTTAGGGCTTTTTTACATCTATCACTGAAGTCCTGTACGTGTAGTCCCCACCTAAGGGATTTACCCAATACTAGTCCTAAAAATCTCACGTTGTCTTTATATTGTATTGGATCATTGCCAATTCTCAACATAGGACTTTGATGAGGAATTCTCTTCCTACAGAAGTGTACACAACACGTTTTTTCTGGTGAAAATTGGAATCCATTATTCCTCGCAACTTCATTTAGAGCGTTAATCGCCCGTTGCAATTTGTACTTCACCATAGCAGTCTTATTGCTGGCATACACAATTGCCAAATCATCAACATATACGCTTTTGCTGATTTCTACTGGAATGGCTAATATCAATTTATTAATGGAGATGGTAGACAAGGTAAATGAAAGGTAAATCAACAAGGTAATAAATGAATTTAAGTTTAAAATCAGTTTACGGTTAAAAAGATAAAAATACCTACGAGAAAGAAAAATAATGTTTTATAAATATTAGTAAAAGATTTGAGTAGAAATTAATTTAAATACTGAAATAAAATTAATTAAAAGCAAACAAGGACAAATATTTGTACAAATAGGGTAACATTTATTTCCAGTAAAATGAAGTATCAAAATGAATAATTCTATTTAAACATTTTATAAATACATTGTTGATGCACCATTTTGACCAGATAGTAAAAAGTCGATTGAATATTAAAATTGATATAAAAATAAAAAAATAAAAATCTCCTTGGCTTATTTTCATTTATTCTCTGTTATAATTTTTATGTTTTATGAAATTGACCTGAAGTTTAATAAGTAAATTAAATAAAACAAAAATTTTAAGTAACCGAAATGAAATAGATTATATATTCAAGCAATTTTGATGATGTCAGACTTCAAATGTCGCCTTGACTGGAAATTAAATTCGATAATAAGTCAAACAATAATTTACTAATGCAGTAAGCAGAGACGAAATCCATTTTTCTTAGGTCGTAAGTTAAAATTTAATAACTATTTTAATCGATACTAAGAGTATATTATTAAACTAATATATATTATATATTCTAATAATGAATAATACTTTACTAATATATTTTACATATTCTAGTAATGCATAATACCTTTTTATGTATTAACCAACAACAATACTGAAAGTATTGTAAACTAATCTTACGTGCAGTTGACAACAGAACTTGATAAAAGGTAAAAAGACCTAATTTTTTTTTGGTTGCGTTTTTCATTGCATTAAAGCGTCTATAAAAATAGTAAATCAATAGTATATCAAATCATATACTGATACTTAGTCATCTTTTCATCAATTCAGAAAAAAACAATGTCGATCACAAAATTTAGAAAAAAATGATATTATACCGTTTTCATGAAATTCAACACATAAGAAATTGTTTAAATACATATTTCCAGAAATCACATTAAGTATATTTATTCTTTCAAGTAACTGTAATTTTCTTTTGATTTTTCCTCAATGTAACCTTCAAATTAGATTCTAAACGTGATAATTCAGGTGTTATTAACATTAAAAATAATTTACAATCTGATTTTTTTTTAAAGTTACAATACGTAAATCTGAAAAGAAGCTCATTTAACCGAGTTCTTATGGAAAAATTAAACTGTTACAATAAAAAATGTACATGTTAAATTCATTCCAAAACAGAACAGTATCCAGGATTGACAAAATCGTCGATGTAAGGTTAGAATTTAGGTGGGATGTTTTAAAATATTACTTAGGCATTCGATAAAGTTTAGCCCCAATATCTCGGGTAAGAAAAAATTATCTTGAATATATATATATATATATTTTTTTAAATGTTATAACAGGCAATCTTTTTTGTAATTTAAACGGATAATAAATTTGTTTTTCAGGTAGATTATTACTTATTTTGTATTATAGCGGCTAACGCAATAATGCAGAAGTATGAACAGTAGTCATTTAAAGAATCGAGCCTTAGAAAAAATAAAACAAAATTTAGCTCAATAACATCCAAGTGCAATGCCAGAAATAGAAAGTTAAAATCAATTAATGAAGGTGTCAGTCTAAGTGCTTACTATATGTGTGTACACTCCATTAGAGGAAATGAAATACCCAGATATACACTTGAATGTATGTCTCAGTTGGAAAATAATTAACCTCGTTGAAATTAAAAAAAAAAAAATGGAATAAACTGCATTTTGTCAACAGCGTTTGTAAACAACTTTATTTTTTGTTTAGTTGACATTAAGATATCGCAGCTCGTTTAAGAAAAAAAAAACAAAAAAATTATATGATATTATTAATGATGATCTGGATTTACGGAATAGATCGTTGTGAGGCTCATCTTACTTATTCGTACTTCATCGTAATTAGTTAAAATGTTTTTTTTTTTTACCGATGTGCTCTGATGTATTTTGAAAAAATGTAAAATTTATTGAAAGTCTAAATTTTTAAACAACTGATTACACGAACAATTAAAAAAATATTTCCATAATTTAGAAAGGAGTGAAAATCCATTAGTAATCAGCTTTCAAGAGTTCAACTAAAAAGCATTAAGTTCAACTAAAAATAAACGAATAACCAAAGTAAATTTATTAAAAATCTGCTTAATTAATAGTAAATATCATCGCATGGTTGTAATAAAATTTTTCTTAGTTATAAAAGCAGTGAGCGTTATTATATTTCTGAATTAAAAAAAAAAAATTAATAATCGTAGCTTCCTATAAACTATAAATCTGATTATTCTATATAAAATTATGTTTTAATATTGATTTTAAATACTTTCATTAATACTCTTATGATATCATATAGTGAATCATATAGTAATCCAAAAATCCCACATTACCGAAAAAACGGATTAAAAAATTAATTGATACTGTTATAGTTACTGATAATTAATTGTTACTGAAAAGTTATATAACATAAGGTGTAAATTAGTGTTAACCAAGTGTTTTTACTTAAGTATATTAAAACATTAGTCTGTTTGCATTTTTCGCTATTAATCATAAATTTTATTTTTTTATTTTCTTTGACGTCTAAAGGGTATGTTTTATGGTTCTAATGGAAAATACAGATATTTATAATATTATATTATGTTCTGTTTTACGGTCATCGCTTTAAATAAATTCAAATTGATTAAAAATAAACTACTGCTTAAAGTACAGTGTAATACACAAATGAATGTGCTACATATATTTAGAGATGAGGCTTCTTAGACGACATATACGAATAAACCCTGTAATATACTCCGAAAACCCTGACTGAATTATGACAGGTTATAAATTTTATTTAGATATTTTATGATTGTATTTAAGAGGCTATTTTATCCAAAAATAGATTATGAAAGTTAAATATTTTGAGAAAATATATAGAATTCTGTATAATATTTGAGAAAAAGAATCTCATTTACAATGAAGAAATTTGACAAACATTTCTTTCAATTTTTTCGGAATTTATTTTTAATTTTTTGTAAACTTTCCTTCAATTTCATTTAATAATAAAATAAATAAATACTTATAATATATTATTCTACAATCATTCTCTGACTACTTGTTTTGAATTAATTGTGAAAAGTAATGAAGAAGAGAAATCAAAATGAATCTTTCGGTTACAATTTACCTTTTATCCACATAAAGAATTGAATTTTCAACCTTAGTTTAAAATTCATATAGTCATCAAATAGGTTAGAAATACTTTTCCTTTTTTTTGGAGACGGAGATGGAAATGCATTTACGCACAAAGTGTCAGACTCCTGCTGGTGGTCTATTCCAACCACCATCAACAGACTACCAAATGAAACCACCCCCTTTGGAGTAATCCTACGCACCCCGGGATCATCCAAAGGCGTAACTCCAGGATGTGTAAGCCTCCTTACGAGCTCGCTCGTACCAAAAACATGTCTCTAATATTCGAGATCAACATAATAGATGCATAAGCTTTCAAAATGAAGGCGATAGTTATGACACGACATCCAGCTATCAAGGTGACGATGTCCGCCCGGTCACACACTGGCAGACCTACCTCTACGGTCGTTCTCGTTAAAATCTCCTTCCTCCACTTTGCAGATCATGCCTAGTAAGAATTTCAACAAGATCTTCCTTGACCTTACTCCGCATCTTGTCCTCATACCCCCTGGTATGCGTGTCGACCTCCTTGCTTCCGAAAACTGAAACTTGGGCATCCATGACATATATTCAACACGAATCCCAAGTGTATCAACACTAAGTTGAAGCTTAGCGGCTACATTCTAGATTTCTCGCTCGGTAATAATTTTCTTCCTCACGAGAGATGATACCACTTAACTTTATCCTCAACCGCTCTAAACGCTTTCCACACATCTGAATCCAGATTATAATCCCTAATTTTCTCGGGGCTCCCATCTGGGTGCCCCCTATTCAGGTTTTCTGCGGAGTGTGCTCTCTTTGGTGACACCTTCTTCTCAACGACATTCGCAGAGTCATGCTTTTCAACAACAAACTCCCCCCTCATTGAATGGAAATGCCGACATTGCACCCCTTACTGTGGACTTTAAAGGGCTCTTTCTGGGTTGAAACCCTCTTCTTGCTACATTCTGTCGCAAAAATTATTCAATCGTCTCCAATTGAAGAAAAACACCGGCTGACGACGTTCCCTTAATTCAGGAAAAGCTTTAAATATGCTGAAAAGCAGAAGTTGAAGAAAAAACTAAAAAATTGACCGAAATTCTGTTTTAAAAATGCGGCGTACCTCTAAAAAGCAAGGGAGAATCCCCCGGTCAAATTCACCGAAAAAATAAAAATTTATCACAAACAACCATGTGAGTACTACTTGCAATTTTATAAAAAGCCAAGCTACATCACGTTGACGTCACTTCCGCTAAACCAAGTTGACGTACATTTTACTTCTAAATACCGTAATTAAACAAAACTATTAAAGGTAAACTGAATCTAAAAAAAACTACACAATAATGTAGTAGTACACAAACTACTACTGAAGTTAAGAAACGTCGACAATATGCGCCCCAAACCAAGCATACAACCTATTGCGTATATTCGTCAGCTAAAGTGTATTCACTGAGCCAGCAACGTGGCAGATACAGTTCCTTAATCAGTACCGTTAACTTTCGAGAACAGCACCTGTGGTGTTAAGTGCCAAAACTGGGAGGTGCTTATATGATCTGAGATCGCACCCAACAACAAAACAAATATCCACAATGAATACCTACAACTAACTTTCAAAACCATATAACTAAAAAAAAAAAAAAACACAATAAATTAGTTAAAACTAAATCGATTTACACGAACAATGGCTCATATTAAAGCAAAGTTAAGCTCAAACTGGATTATACCAAACACTATGAAAAAAAAAAATACTTGGAAACCCAATCCAAAAAATACACTTTCCAACCGAGCACACTAAACACGTCTGCTCCGATTGGCAAGTCGACCTCAACTCAGGTTAGAAAACCGGACACCTCTACTAATATACTTTCACTTTAAGCTATGAATTTCCCTGGAATTTGTACTGACTTTCAAACACTGGTGAAATTAGTTACTAATAAGATGAAATATATCGTTTCACCACAACTAGCGTCCACATTTTGAAATTACGATCTGCGGAATTCTGTAAAAGTTCAAGTAGGATCACAATATTTTTTCAACCACCAAAGTAACCATACTTAGCTCAGAGCAGATTTTATCTCTTAATGAGATCAGTCGACGAAAGATAGATGGACTATAGGCTTATCCCAGAATTCCAGGGATGGCGGACTACAAACATGGGGAACTGGGTTACAAATTAACCTAGTTTCTTACTGATCAAGGGTAACAAACCATGACCGACAATGAATTGAAAGTTTCAATTTTTGAATCCAAAGCTCTCGCGCGGATTTTAAGACCTTGTAACACCCTGGTCACCATACTGACCGCTCCATACCGTTCCTAGCGGGGCTTTGCCATAGGTCGTTTTTTCGACCCTCTTAACCAGATATTACATCATATACATCAGCTTGGCCTCTGTTAGGTTGCCACCGATGTAAATGTATTAGCAGATAATTATTTTCATCAGAGTATTTACCTAACTTTTTATCGCCTTCGTATGGCTTCCTCCAACCACGATCACCTACTACAACTTAAAATACTTAACAATCAAACCGATCCGCCTCCCTTTAACTCCGAAGGTTTCACACAGAAACTCTTTCCATATCTAAATTCAGTTAGACTACGCACTGAGTTTATTTGTTGACTGAGTCTTTTATAAACCTAATATACTATTCTTATACTAACAAAACAATGTTGATCGCAACAAAGAAAATTTTGTCCTACATTTCAATTTACCTAACGTCTTCTTGATTTAATCAAAATCAACTAACAAATTCCCATATTTGATAAGCTTCTAATGACAAATACTCTTTCTCTCTGCTCTGGTACGCTTTCAGGGGCAAGGTTTAGACCCTCCCACACCGTAGCTCTATCACAGTGTTCTCAGCACATCTATTCATTCCCATCACAACAGAAAATATTTCCGCTAACCGGGGCTTGATGCCAAATCGCCTATCTTGGCTAAGTTAGCAGCCAGACGGGCTCCTAGACACCCTGGTAGCTATTCTATCTAAGACATCCATAACAGCTCTGACCACCTCCGCTATCCTCCGCAGGGTTAATAACCTCGAGAAGCCAGCCACTATGTTTCATTTCCTTTCGATTTTCTAATTAACTTGCAGATCAAAACCAGAATTTATCCTCCCAATCTCTAGCTGCTTTGGTACGTTCTCCTTATCATACCTGGAGTAGACATGGCGCACATCCATCAATGGTTCAATATTCCGGACACAAGCCTGAGTTAATCAAATAAAATTTGGTCAATCTATCTTGAAAAACGTCATGTCCAGAAAGAAACCGAGTGATATGCCAGTTGGGGGAAACCCACCTAGTCGCGAGGATATAAATGGGCTTAATACCAGAAATTACAATAAACGTCTCTGAAGAAACTTTAGGAGACGCTGGAATCTTAATAAAATATTCCTATAACATTTATACCTAATTCGATAATCCCAGAGGTGCAGTATACAGCATAGTAACTTCAAATACACCCTTATATCTATATAAGGGTGCTCTAACACCCTTAATCGTGTTCTAACACGAATAGTTTTGAAATTAAGATTCCAATCGGGGTTAAATGCTCTCCGAACACTGAAGAAAGAATTACAAGCCTTCTTGGCAGAATATTGAAACTGTAACTTTAATCGAAGTTTGTCATCAAGGATAGCACCTGGATACTTCTACAGCGGGATATACCTAATTCGATAATCTGCCATTGATGCACGAGGTCATTGTGTAACGACCAGTCTACCCGTGAACAATATCATCGTTGTTTTTTCTGGGCTAATCACCATCTTAAGTTTCAAACGCAGCAACTTGTGCGTCTTGTAAGCCTGGGCTGCCCTGATTTCGATCTAATTTCGTCTCCTTTAACTAGCAAAAGCTTATCGTCCGAGTAAGCGATGACGCGCCATCCTTCGGGTAACTTCAACAGCATCAAAGAATCTAATTGAACAACCCAAAGTATAGGTCTTAAAACACTAATCCGTGGACAACCTTTACATACTGTTTATCCTACTTTTTAGACGCTATCTCGAAGAACAACGTCTCGAATGCTGAAATATAACACAGTATATAACATATAAAGATTACGAATATTGCGAGAAGGAGAACACTGCAGAGCACGGTACTTTTGCGCATGTGTGTAACCGGTTTCGGCTGCATAAGGTAGCATGCTGGAAAAAATTCAATGCTTTTCCTAGATAACCTCATCGGGATTAGTTTCGGACCAAACGATCGTGGCACGCTGTGCTTGATTTCGGTCAAAATCATTCGTAGAAGAAAATGGTGGAAGAAGTTCAGGGGTGAAACGTGGTGCAACACATAAAAAAAATCACCTCTTAAAAATATTTTAGTTATATTAAAATTGTTAAATAACTTGCGAGTGATGTATTGAAAGAAAATATCAAGCTGTGTTTACATTTATAGAAAAAGCAAATGAAAAATTATTTTTAAGCTCTTGGATCGCTATGTCTGGTCCTCAATAATACCCCTCCAGATTATTAAAAGGAAGTCACATTTAATTCGAATATTTTTAAGCCAGATTTTTTTAACGTCACATGATTTTTATTCATTATAATTATTTTCATGTTCTATTCACAATTTTATACAACGAAAATGCTATTTTATTATTATTATGATTATTGTTATTATTTTATTATTAACCCATTATTATTATAATTTTACATATTTTATACAGAGGAAGTTGTCGGAATAGCAGTGGCGGTTCTTTTCCTTTGAAAATCATGTGCTGTTAGTTAACGATCGATACAAAGTTCGGAATGATGTTTACTAGAAATTGAACACATTCATCTTCTAATAAATACTAGCATGGTTCTACGTTAATTTTTTATAGGAATGCATATTTTTATACTTCTTTATTCAAACAAAAATTAATTCCAGAAAGTAATAAGCGAAAAATTAATTTTACTACTTAAAGTAAAAACTACATTAAAACACTGTGTCTAATTAATAATTCCCTCATTATAATACATCCAGGGTTATATTTTTCTGCAATTAATATTTGAAAGTTATTTTTAATAAAACTTTACTATAAAAAGTAGTTTATTTATTTTTTAGCAGTATTTTATTAACAATATGACAGCAAAGTTTTTAAAGGGGAAGCGCACAGTGTCTATCTCCTTACGCGCCAGTAAGTGTGTCTACACTTACAACTGTAAAATACGAACACACGACTGGTTACAATTACCAACCGTGCATGTAATGTTTTGATGAGCAGTGAAAGATATTAGTGTAACGTTAGGTATTTCAAAGGTTGGTATTACTGATGTTGTGACGTCATGTAAAGCAATGTATCTAAGCAACAGACGCACTCTAGCGATCGTCTCGTAAACTACTGTTATCATTACCACCCGGGTCCCCGCCCCGACATACGTGGTTCCTCTTTTAGGTGTTACATAATTGCGGTGAAACAGACTGTACCATATTATCGGGTAATAATAAGTGTTTAAAAATAAATAAAAGTGTTGTTTTTTTTAGTAATAATTAGTGTACCTTTTTTTAAGTGTAGCATTAGTTTTAAGTAATTTTTTTTTTATTAATAACTTACAATCAAATCTAAATATCTCTAGTATAAATTATATTGATAACTGTTTATAAAAAAAAAATGTAATTTGTTAGCATGATTTTTTAAAGTTTTTTCTCTAAAACGTTTTAAAATTATAATATTCAATCATTAATTCGGAGTAAAATTAAATTTTAATAAAAGAAATTGTTACAATATTAGCCTAAATAAATATAAAATCATATTCTGTGATAAAAGTATCATTCGTAAATTAGTTAGAGTTGAATATTATTATTGTTATTACACTATTGTATAGTACATGTATATATATATATGTTGATGCATTTGTTCATGCATGTTAAAATTTGCATGCTAAAAATGGGTATGTGTAATAATATTATTGTCTGCATGTACCCTACAAAAAGGTAAAAAAAAATCCTGGAAAATTAGATAACCAAGTCTGTCTTACCTGATATATACTCGTAAAAAATAATTGTGTTCTAGTTAGTAGAAATTAGTAATCAGCTGTTGATATAAATAGGATGTTCAGATGCTGATATTCTTTCTTAACTTATAAAACCATAGTTTGAGCAGTTGAATAATTAGTGAAATTAGTAAAACTATTTCTTGTATGTGCGTGTGCGCGCGAGTGTGTCTTCTCGCGCATGTGTTTACACCAGGGTTTGTTATTGTTTGCATTTTTTCGTGCACCCCCTCCTGATTCCTCAGTAATTTTTAAGGTTACTGTTCGTAAATTATTTATTTGGTTCAGTTATTTATTTTTTTATTAAATATATATTATCAAATCGTTTGAAATGGGCAAAATTTTAAATTGAAAATTGTTGTTTATTTCAAATTTTATTAAATGACAATTTTGAAGTAGCATTGATGTATGTTTCAATAAAAAATTATAAAAATTACACTCTATTTATGTCTACGTTTTGTTATATCTTTTTTCTGTGGTTTATAATTGGTCAGATACGTAAACTTTTATATGTGCGTAATCATTACATTTTAATTTAGGTTAACTTGTTATGACACCCGTAATGAGATATTATTTTTTTTATTTATTCATAAATAACTTTAAAAAAGTAAAGAATATTTTTTCTATGCAAGGGAAATTTAATTTTATAAAATTAATTTAATCTTGTAAGTAGGTAATAAAAATATACGGTTTTCATTTTTTTATTTAATTTTTTAGAAATCAGATTTTTGTACATTTTTAGTACGTATCAAATAAAAAATGTAAAACTTTTCTAAATATTTGAAGGGCAGTTAGAAATATGTATTTGTAAAAAATTGATTTTTAAATTAATTTAAATTTTGTAAATATTAAATGTTTATGCTATATTTAAAATAACACGGTATTTTTATTTAAAGTAAATTAATAACTTAGTGCAGTTAACTTCTCTTCTTTTGTTGATTAAAAAAAGGAGATGGGTCTAGTGATACTTTTTTATCCATTATTTAGCTATTTAATGAGATTCTAGATTATACGAGATACCATATTTATTTCTTAGTTACCAAAAAATGACTTATAAACATGACTTGAGTATTTATTTACAATGAATGAATACAAGCTTCTATGAAAACCTTTTAACAAATTGAACACTGGAATCTGTGTTGAATATATTTTACAAAGTATAACTTACAAAATTATTTAAAAAATTTGATTGTAACGTAAAAATAATTTGTTTTTTTTCAAAAACATAATTTTTACTTCTTTAGCATAGACCATACAAAAACTGTTTTCGGCAAGTTTTAGGATTGAAACTAATGGAAAAAATGTTCAATTTATAAACGTGTGTACTTAGTGAATTCATCCAAAAAATTATGTCAATAAATAAGGTAGTTGAATATAGGTAAACATAAATAAAATATAATGAAACTTTAGTTTTAACAGCTAATGAAAGTAGTTTAAATTATGAAAAACGACTAAACATTTAAAAAGTTAGTTTTTATATGTATGTGTATTCCGTTTATTAATATAAAAAATATGATAAATGGAACTTATAACTTTACATTTTCTGAACTAGATAACATTACAAATAAATTAAGATTAAGAGACTGGATTTCTGAACCGGGACTGACAAATAATATATATATATATATATATATAAAGATAGATACATGTATAATGTTAAAATTTCTATTATATTAAGAGCAATTATTATTGAGCAGTCTATTACTCGTAAAATAATAAATGCAGGAGTAGGTACAAATTAATATTCTAAATATGAATTTAGTAATAATTAATTTATGACGTAATTAAATTATACAATCATAATAAAATCTATTTTAGTGCATTTTACTGTACATATTTTGTTAATAAATTGAACTATAAACTGTTTACAATGTAATAAACTGAATTGTACTTGCATCTCTGTTTTTTTTTTTTTTTTTTTTTTTTTTAAGTTGATTTAGTTATGCTAGAGTGGTTTTTTGTAAGTTTATCCTTCCACCTAATATCAGATTTTATTAAATAATTAATTACCTAGTAAACTATTAGTTTGGTTATGTAAGAATATTTTGTTTATTCCAGATAAATTGAATTATTAATTACAATTTAATCTACTTTCATATACAAGCTCACTTGTACTAATTTTATTTTTCATTTTTTTTCATTACATGTTTGTATATTTAAAACCAATTATTTCAGATTTGTTACTACGCTAAAAAATCCTACGGTAAAAAAAAAAAAAAATTCCTATTTATTTTTCATTTAAATTCATTATAATTCTTCGAAATATATAATTTCAAAATATTGGCAGGGAAAAAATATCTAAGTACAGTCCAATTATGAGTTCCATTAATATTGAAGAAACGTATTCAATAATTGTAATATTATTTTTAACAAATACTGATTTTTGAGTTTGTGTGTGTGTACGTGTGTTGTTTGTAAAATATCAAAAAAATATAGTACGAATAACATTAAAGATACAGTATAAGTTTATTAAAATTTAATTCGTGGAGTTAAGTACGATTCATATTTTTAAATAATACTTGTGTAATTGTAACTTTTGGGAAAATTTTCTATAAAGTGATCGAAAACGAATCTTATTTCCTCGATAAACTTGACTCTTAAACTAACATTTCTAATTAACTAGTACTATAACAAATAATAAATTTTTTTTTTTTTTTTACCGTTGATATTCGTCAATAAAAGGAAGATGAAAATTTGTTTGAGAAATAAATACAAAGATTTTATACTGGAAAAAAATATACATAAGTGTGTGTGTGTGTGTGTGTGGATGTGAGCGAGCAAGAATTTTTGTCATCAACGCTCAAAGCGGACCTTGCTACAAAATGAGAAGGCTACGAGTTTTGAAGACATTGTTATGGATTTTGTTTGACTACTATAATTTGAAATATATCAAGTAAAGTTACAAAACACTCGTAACTGGATTTTTAAAACTACTTATATGTTTTATAACGTTATAGCTAATTTCACGAAATTTTTAAGTTGGCGACAACTTTAGTTAGTCATTACTGAATTAAATAATATTTTCTTGACTGATTCCATAAAACAGAATGGTGTTTCTAAAACGTATGACAAAACAACGCATTAGGTGAAAAATGTTATTAATTTTTGTTTTGTTTTTTGTGAATAAATCTTTAAATTTAATAGTGTTTCGTTTGTTTTTTGACTTTTCAAATTCATTGTTTGTACCTACACATTAAAAATATTGTAATACGTGTATTTTAAAAATTGAAATGATTATTGTCAGTTAGTCCAAGGGAGGGAAGAGATAGTTACTTAAAAAAAGGGTTTATTTATTTATTATTTCTCATTTCTCATAAAAAATTACAATTTTTTTATCGGATGAAAATTAAAAAAATTCATTCAAGGAATTTTGCATCCATGCTTTCTTTTTTCAAAACCAACAATCCCATTTTTGTTTATTCATTTCTTTATAATTCCATTTCCCAAATAAAAATGTTTAAATGCATCTTCCATTGCACTGTTTATTAATTACTTAATTTTTTGTAAAATTATATTTTTCTTAATATTTATAAGTGTTAAATATACAATACAAAAAATATTAAGCAGAAAACATTGTTCAGAATAAAAAAAAAGTCTAAAATGATGCTGGAATTATAATCATATCATGTTAGATGAGACGCATGTTTTGTCTTTATTTTATAAATTATTCATGGTTTATTGTTAACTTTACAATTTTTATATAAGAACTATTTTTATAAACATTCTGAAGCCAGTAAAGTTAATTATCTTGATTTTGAAGTGAGTGAAGTATCAAAATTCTTCGAGATTAGAGTGTTTTAATAATTGTTTTTAACAAAAAAAAAACTTTTTTTAAGTTTTTGCAAACTTTCAAAATAAGCTCAATTTTTTTAAATAAGATATTGATTTTTTAGTGTTTGTAAGAAATGAAAATTAGTCTTAGGGAAGTTTACCTAAAGAGAAATTATTTATAAATACTGAATTTTTTTGATTTAATTTAAAAATAAAAAATAAACGTTTTATATGTATATATTTAATCTCTTTAACAAATAATTAATAAAAATATTTATATTTGACACTTTTGGTACAATAATTGTTAGAAAAATTATGTAACAATGACATTAATTAATTAATAATTCATCAATTATTCATTGATGAATACCAGGCTGATGAAAAAAAATACCAGATAATAAATATTCAAAAAAATTGTATAATGTAGTAACAGCAAGTAAAACTTTATTAAAACCAAACAAGCAAAAATAATTGTTGACTTAAAGATTATACGTTAAGGACTGAATAAGTGTAACGTATCTTTGTTCATATGTTGGCAAAAAATTAATCATTTACATATATTTCTCTATTTATTTGACAGTAAAATCTATTCTTAAAAGAAAATCTTAATGTATCTGGCCAAATAATTAAAGTAGAACAACATTTTTGTTTCTACTCATGAACAATTAGTAAGTTAATCTACTCATAGGTACAAAAATGGTGGTGGTACCCTGACCGGACAGCCGCAATTAATCAATCATACGGAAAGGATGATAGAAATCATAGCCGAATTCTGGTAGTTATACATAGCACATCAAGTTTCAGCAGAGTCGGTCAGTTCATTAGCTATAACGTTACGACGCCGGGTCAAGAATGTGACAGCAGCAGCCAAAAAGACGCACGCCGGAATGAGTAAGATATCGACTAGGGACAGTGGAATGATAGAGTCGTCAACCCAGACAGAAGACCCCGGAATGAAAGACGGATAAGACCTAAGGAATACGGTGACAAATAACCATCAAGTGTCAACGATTCTGGATGAAAGCAGAGAGGAAGACCTTCAGTGAATCATCTGACAACCATGGAAGAAAGGACTGTTCCAATGTGTTACGCTTCAGAATGGATCTCCTCACATAGCATCGCGGACGACACTGTTTTTCGCACGTCGAGGACGTTGGGAGAGATTGGCATTTAGAGACCTAATTCAGGAAGTGACATCGCCAGTGGGGGCACGGCTGGTCGATAAAATAGAGGCTCCTGGATGCACGATGTTTAAAGACTCGACTAGTGGAGATATTCTACTGAGAAGAGGAGAATATGAACCACAACGATGTTTTCGTAGCTTTGCGAGACGCAAATCCTCAGTTGATGGCGGGCCAGATGAATAAGGTCCTAAGCAAGCTGCAGATAACCAAAAAGAAGGCTCTAAAGTTCTGTGCCCCAATGGGGAATTTGAGGAAATTATTGGCAAGACTGTTGGACATCAGACCGGAGGCCGGGAATGCCCACATCATCCATTATGAAGCGCCTCCAACTAAACTGTTGAAGAAGACGAGCCAACCACGAAATAGTAGCCACCCCCCACTTAGTGGTGGCTGAAGGAGAATATAAAGCTGCAAGGAAAATACTCAGCGGCAAGATCAAACAATCTAAATGGGACGCGTGACGGAGATGTGTGCAAAGGTTGATAATGACCCATGGGGGCGGGCATACCGTATAATGATAAAGAGGTTCTGTAAACACTTCCTGCTCCTGTCACGACTGCAGGCGGACACGGAGATCAGGAAATTATTCGACGGTAAAGAAGATGAAGAGGTAAAACCTGTCACTCCCGAACAGTTTGAACTTACAGAAGCTGAGCTACGACGGGCTATGACAAGAATCAATCAAAAAAAGAGTCCTGGGCCGGATGGGGTACTTGGGGCACTAGTGAGGAGACTAGGAGAGACCCACCAACGGCTGTTACTGGACACTTTTAACGTGGTTCTTATAGATGGAAAGATAACAACCCGATGGAAAAAAGGCACACTGCTACTCACACCCAAACCGACAGCGGAAGGACAAGAAACAACTTACAGACCGATATGCCTGCTCCCAATATTAAGTCAATTATATGAGAAAGTGTTGTCAGAGCGACTGTGGCAAGAATTACGAGTGTCGCAGTGTCTCTCTCTCTCCTCAATTCGGATTAATCAGAGGGAAGTCAACCGTCCAAACTTTCCGCACAGTGGCAGAATGGATTGCAAACAAGTAAGCCGGCACGTGGAGAACCAGCAAGATTCCCCTGAACGTTTTCCTGGATATAAAAAAACTCGTTCGGTAGCATCACCTAGTGGGTAATAAATGAGAAACTTCAAAGACGAGGTATCAACAACTGCCTCAGAACTATACTATTCGATTTTCTGAGAGACAGGGAACTTGTGAACCGCAGAGAAAACGGAAATATAAGCTGTTATCATTGGAAGGGGAATGGCAAGAAAACTGGTCGACGTGCACGAAAGGGTTATGGATACACAATTTTATATCCCGGCTGAAAGTATGGCTACAAAGAAAACACGGTGAAGCGATATAAGAGGTCACACAGTTTTAACAGGTCACAGAGAATTTGGGGAGTACATTCACCGAATTTATAGTAAAAAAATATAATTTATATTCTTAACAATAATTATTAATGAAATAGCTATTAATAGGAAAAGTAAAAAAAGCCTAAGGTTTAGGTCTAAGGTCTAAATTCACAAGTGAGAAACTTTTACGACTACTGAATGTACTACTTACTAATAGTGTCAATATTAGTTTGGCCCTGAGGTAGGTAATCCCCACGTCCGGAACACAACATCTATGTTCCACGTCCAGGGCGGTAACAGCTGTACTTATGTACAATACATATAGCTGGCTAACGGGGCTCCGAGTAAATTTCTCGGATATGCTTTTCTTTTGGCCTGTTTCCACCTTCAGGTCCTCACATGGATTGGATTTTTCGGCTACCTGCAGGATATGAACATTTAATTGATTAAGAAGTGGACACATACAAAACTTAGAGCTGGCAATATGGCGACCAGGGTCAATGTTGTTGCAGGTGTAACGCAGACCCTTCCATTGTCCACATGCCCCCTGCGATGGCAAGCATGTAGCAATGGTGCCCATGTATGTCGGTGCATGGGAGCTCTGAAAGCTTCGGTGAGTAGGAGCCTGGAGTCAGTGCAGAGACTGCGCATCCGCTCTCTGCCAGGACATATGCCGGTTCCACCGGAGTACCGGATCGGACCTCCAAGGTTAGTAGCCCTGGAGTGGGGGTGTACCCCGGCGGCTAGCCTTGCTACAGAAGGGATCCACTGTTCATGAATATTGAACAATCAAACGTGGCAGAGGGTGCACGTAAACACCCTCGTTTAGAAACCTCCGATTCGCCATAAGCGAAGAGGAAAAAGAGCAAGGAGTCAGATAAAATCAAGAGAGACGCTGGCAAAATCAGTAGGGAATTGAGAAAGTCGTTGTTTGGAAACATTGCTCCCAAACCAAGATTTTTAATTATTACAAAGGAGAATGGAAACTTTCAAAAAGTTAGCCCATTCTTAATCGCGAGAGAAATTACTAATTGTGCTCGTGGGCCTGTCAAGGAAATTCGTAAAACTTTTAATGGATTGCATGTCGAAACCATCAACGTCATGCAAAGCCAGAAAGTTCAGGCGTTGAAGAAGATCGGTGAATTTGCGGTTTCTGTCCAACCGCATAGCACACTTAACTCATCTAGAGGAGTTGTTGTTTGTCGCGATCTTCTTAATTGTACAGAGGAAGAAATTGTACAAGAAATGGCGAGTCAGGGAGTGACTCAGTGTCGCAGACTAACCATGCGAAGAAAGTTGAAGTTGTTCCATGTGAAGTTGTTCCTTCGGCCTCGCATGTTTTAACATTTAATAGGCCGAACCTTCCTGAAATGATACGAGCTGATATCCATCGGCTTGATGTAAGAGCTTTCATTCCGCAGCCGATGAGATGTTTTAAGTGTCAACGATTCGGACACACAGCAGCTAGATGTGAAGCGCAGGAAATATGTATATGTGGAGAGAAAACACATGAGGGAGACCCATGTAAAGACCCTCCAATCTGCGTTGACTGTAAAGGGCATCACAACTGTCGTTGTAGGAACTGCCCTACATATAAATTAGAAACAGCCATTCAGGAAGTTAAAACGCTTCAGAAGGTCAGTTATCCTGAAGCGAAAAAAATTGTTAATCAGCGTACACCACGACCATCGACTTCTTATGCAGAAGCAGCGGCTGCCCCTTCATCATCTAAAATTAATGTGGAGCAGTTGCTTAACACGATGGCACCAAGTCTTGCGACAATGATTGAAAGAATCATTGATTCAAAGATTGAGTCGACTCATCAGAGAAAATAAATTAAAGATGAGACGGCTCATCCCCGGACTGACGCCGTTGACATAAGAGACGCACCAGCGCCGCTTAAAAAACCAGACAAATCTGCGATCGCAAAGCCACCAACTAGCGTAAAAATTAAAATTCTTGACTTATCTGACAAAGAGAAACAGATCACTCCGTCGACTAGTCACAAGCCTAAAGAAATTTTGACAAGAAAATCCGATTCTACCGAAATGGAGGTGCTAGTTATTATTGAAAAAGCACCAGACGCAGGTGATAAAAAAACTGCAACAATGGAGGCTCCAAAAGCTCAAAAAACAGCTTCAGTGAGTGCATCTATTTCAGTTGGACCCAGCACTGCAGTAGAGATAGAATCCAGCTCATCAGCCGCGGAAAGTGCATCGCTTGCTAGTTTAGATTCAATTGCAACAATGTTAACAGCACCAATGAAGCTTTCAATACCTGATGTAAGCCGGCGAACGTCATTGGCATCAGAAAGAGTAGACGATGCCATGTCCGAAGCCTCAGACACACTGTCATCGGAAGTTGAGGCCGTTCGCAGAATGGAAAATCGGTGCAAGAAATGATGGCCGAAAGGAAAGCCTAGGAAGTAATTATGTTGGATTAGAAGTTATAGAAAAATGTAAAATTTTGAACATTTTTGATTCATGAGAATGTGAATCACTGATCCTTTTTTTTATTTTTTATTTTTTTTGAACTGGGATGGGGCTAATGACCAAAGTAGTCGATGCCCTTAAAAACCTCAAAAAAAAAAAAAATATTGGTTTGAAAAACGTTTACGGATAATGATAGTAACTGATAGAACATCAAAGTATAAATAAATTTTTGTGAAATGGTTATTAGTTTGGTATTAAGTAATTTTATTACTTACTTTTGTCTTATCAAATTTCTGTTTAACGAAAACTTAGCCATCTATCTCATAAGAATGTCAAAATATCTGAGGTAAGACAAAAATCAAACTAAAGATGAACAAAAAAAAGCTGTTATTATTGACATGATTAGTTCTGAATAATTGAAATTCTCTTAGTCCTAACAGTCACTTATTTATTGCCGTTAAGCCTAGATGGGATTATTATGGGTACATTAATTTTAAAATAAATCAATGTTATTTTTAAACTACTTTTTTAATTCTATTTCACATAGTTCTAAAATCAAATATGTGAATACAAACCAATACTCAATGCGTTCGAATTACCTACAATTACACTACTAGCGTAATTTTTCTCATTTAAAATTACGTCTATCAATTGTATCAAATAGTTTTGTTTACTATAATTCAATTACTTTTTAATTCATTGCCACTAACAAGTGTATGAGGGATAAAATGTTTTTTAAGAGATTTCTTGTATCGTGTATGAGATATATCCATATTTTTTTTAAAACCCTTCCTTAGCGTCATTAAAAAATTCTGTTTGATGACGAGTCAGGTACTATTCTTCTTTGCTAGGAATGGAATACAAACTGAGATATCTAAATTTTCCAGAATTTTGTGGTAAAGGAACCACGGTAGGAGCAATATCCTGTTTCAATATTCTCACGTTGGTCTGTATATGATCATGCAGTATTCAGTTAGTTTCTTCCGCTCTCCATTCTTTCAGTCTTTCTTCTTCAAGTCAATTTCTTCTTTCTAGCCAGCAGTATTTCTTTATCTATGTTGTTCATACGTTTATTATCCACATTGTTTTTTACTATCGCTACTAAAAATTTTATTTCGTTTTTGGACACTAAAGGTTAATTATTTTGTTGAAATTGAATAGAATTTCGAATTGATTTTGTATCCCTAATACTTTGGAACAATAAGTTTCATAACAGAAAACAATACTCACAATTCAATAAACTTATGTGCACCCATTTGCATTATCAATTGTTCGAAATTTGATGCATCCAATAAGCAATGTTTCTTCAGAGAATCTCTTTTGTTGGAAATTTCGTCACATTTTATATCTGGCATTTTCAATAACATAAAATTTTTTTTACGATATTTTTTCCAATTTAGGAAACCAATTTAGGAAATATTCTTTTACTCTAAATTTTTTTATTCGTTTATATTATTCGTTTAAAAATATATTTTTTACCCTATTTAATTCTATCTATACCGCATCTAGAGCACAACACATTTACATTAATTTTGATAAAACACCTTAGACCACAGTAGAATATCGGCATCATGAACAGAGTACATTTATTTTAGATAGAGATCCCATCATATAATATTGTACATAATATCCTACAAACGTGTATAGCTTTAACAAACAACCACATTAAACATTTTTAGTGATGCTACTAATAATAGCTTTTCTATTCCACAGACAAAGTATGGATACTAATGTGCTAGACTAATTTAAAATAGTTCATAGATTTAGATTATCTAGTAGGAATTTATTGAACTGACATATATATATATATATACACTAGTTATTTTTTATACGATCCCTAACTCCCCTAAATTAGAGGAGTCTAAATTAGAGAGAAAATTATCCTTTTGGCCTCACGTTAAAACTAGAAGGTAGACCTAAATTTTATGCTTATAATAAAAATAAGTATGATTTTCAGAAAAGATTTATGACTATTTACATTTAATATAGTCTATTTTTTGTATCGCATTTTATATTTTTTGAATTGAAATATTACTGCGGTGGAAAATTAAATTTTTTGATTTTTTTTAAATTCAGGGTGTCGTTGAAATTTTCAGTTTTACCTATTAAGCACCAATACTTTTAAAACTGAAACATTTTTGTAAAAGTAAATGATAGTGAATACCGTAATTATTTGCCGACTACTCTGTATTTTGTGGTTTATTAACAAAAAATATAATTTTTATTTAAATGCTTAGTATTTTCTTATAAATATAGTAATTTTGTTTATTTTATCGATAGCCTGTTTCTTTTTTTTAATAAAATAGATTTATCTTTACGTCAATTTGCATCTTATTAAATAAGCTACTTTCCTTGAAGCGCATAGCTATTATAGTAAGGTTATGTTTGGCACTGTTTGAACCTTTCATAATCAATTACGACCGACTTTTCATTTTTTACTAAATTTTAATTTTCACTTTATTTGTTAAATGTAGTGGTAAAAGATAATTTGTTAATTTTAATAAAAACTGAGTCGGCAATACGTTTGAAGTACTACTAGTAGTAATATTAAAGTTACTTTACTATTGGCAGCTGGGAGGTGAATAATCCATGGAATACAAGCAACGTTTAAATCAATAATCCCCATAGGAATGAACAATTTTTGTGACGGATTTTTTTATTAAATAAAAATTAAAAGTAGGATATTCCATTAGAATAAATAAATTGTAAATGATAACTGTACACTCCATTCTTAAGTTCAGATAGAGAGCTTATATTTACAGCTAATCGGTAATAATTTATGAAACTAAAATTAAAAAAACCTTTTAAAGTATTACGAACTTAATTACAACTATAAAGGGAATTATATATCTTTTTACGAAAATAGTTAATAGCATCTTTACCTTATTTAATAACTTCCAATCAACGCTGTACTTTAAGTAAACAAAATTTGTATAAATCCTTTAAGCTGTTTGAACTGTTTCAGACGCAGAAGTGCATTTGTCAGTAATATTATATTTAAACTACTTAGTTTACTTTCCGTGTCCGGGAATTTAAAACATTATCATATTCTCCACTTCCAGTTTTTAGCAGCTCTGATCCCTTTGTCACCTGACAACAAGTTCCTCATGTGTGCAAGTTTCTCTTATAAAAAAAGACAATAGTCGTTCTATTGTCTAGATTTCCCACAATCACATCTACCTTTCTCTGCAAATCCGCACCTCACCATATTACTTTGTCTTCCTGCCACTCTCGTCCTAAGTAAATTGAGCGCCCGCCGAGTACTATATCGCAGCTGATGTTCTCTAGGGAGCTTCTCTTTGGGTACAAGCCTCGTATTGTCCTATGTCTTTGGTACCCATCTCGTATTGTTTAATTTACAACTGTTCGCGTTGGGTTTTGGGTTGAACATCTAGAGCTGCTATTCTGTGGATGAAGCTATTTCTAAAATTATAGGATTAGCAGACACATGGTTACATATAGGATGTTTAATGTCTGTCGCCTATTTTTTCTTTTCATTTCTCTCTCAACTATCTGTCCTATAATAAGAGGTGCTGCACCAGCTAAACGATAAATCTTGGGATAGTTAGCTATCCCAAGATAGTGATTGTGTTAGTTTACTGGTGTTAGGTTCTGATAACCAGTTACCATGCTCACTGTATCGTTCAGATCTCCATCGATTTCCAAGCGTGTACAAATGCTTCCCATACTGAGTCTGAATAATCTTCTGCCGCAAAACACAAACCGTTGTCGAGGCTCGAAGAATCACTAATTGCTCTCCTCGTGTTGGATCTATCATTTTACGAATAGTATTATTTCTCGGGGAGATCTTTCCTTTCAACTCCTGATAATGCTGTTGAAGCGGCAATGTACGGTCAAGCCTGACTAAGTACTGCGGGGTTATGCAATATCCTAACAAAGATCCTCACCGTTTTACTTCAAGCTCCTTTCTCGCTACTTTATTTTGATACGAAAAAGAATGAAACACAATTAACGAAAGTCGGGCGTACCCTGAGCAAAAGTGGCCTTGTGCCAATGAACAATCCTTCAAGCAATGGGAAACAGCGAGCTGGGATTAATAAAAGGCATTATTCGAAACTAGAATTTTTTACGAGTTTAATGAACATTGAAAGACTGTCTAGAGAAAAAGAAGTGATACTGACAAAATGTTGCAGGTATTCAGAATGAGATGTTTTTAAGTTTCAAATGAAAATTTTAATTTTTAATAATTTGAGAAGTAATTGTTTATTAGATAATGGTGGAAAACTTATAGGTCTTGATACTGTGATACTTGTTAAACTTTCGTCATTTGGAGATTAGATGATATTCGGTAAAGTGTGTAGAAATATTTTGTGAATCGAAATAATTGACAGGAATTAGGGTTATAATATACTAAATCTTCTCTTGTAATATGGTACAATATTTCTTTTAGAGTAATGTTTTAGAGCTATTTTTACTTTTACAAAGTATAAACCTTAGGGCGAGTAGCATTACTACATAGTAACAAAGTACAGTGCACTTTGATACGTTCTTCGATTCTATCGTATTACATAATATTTTGTTGATGGTGTGTGACATTGATTAATGGGTTAATGAAGTAAGACAATAAAATAGATAATTTTCTTTAGATTTTGTTCAGTTGAATATTTTGGTAGTGTTTTTCCTATAATAACAAGGCATAAAGCTGTTTATTTATTTTTTATCAGATTTTCCCAAAGACAGATGATATTGGATGAGGTAATTTATAATATAAACCAATGAATTACAAATCTATTTCGAATATTTTCAGTTTTCAAAATTGGTTTTTTGCATATGGTTGCTGGTAATACATCTTGTAATGTATATATACTGTTTCCATTTGTAACAAATAAGTAATTTTTTTTTATATTGTAAGATATCTTACTGGATCAATCGGATTAAAGCTTTCTCCTTGTTTTGTAAAGCTAGAACTTTATCTTTATCGATGGTCTCCGTTTTTAGATATTCGATTATATCCCATTCAGCAATACCAAGAATATTCTTGCTATAAATTAAAATTTTTTATCATGAATTTTTAAGTAGGCCTTAAAGAATAATAATAAAACCTCAATTACAGAAAAACTTTTGGTCATCCTTTAATAGACGACATCAACTTATGCACCTAAAGAATAATAAAGCAGATTTTATATATTTTGATATCTTAAAAAAGATAGATAAACGCCATGTGTTTTCTGAAAGATGAAAAAATGTATGAAGTGATTACTTATGATTTTCAATACAAGAAGGTACTAATGGGGTTTCCCATTTACTAATGTTTACATGTATTTGTAAGTCTTCAAAACCTTTTGTCTTGAGTATTATTAATCAATCCTGAATGAAACACAAAAGCCTTCAATGTAAGAAAGTGGATACCAAATTATTTGAAAATTCAATTTATTTCTTCTTTATTTTTTATTTTTTTAAATCAATTTATTCAAGGATATCATTTATGAATGTATATTTTACGTCAGATAAGACACAGTTTGATGAAATGGATAGACCTTCTGATTTTATTTAATATAGTATCATTTCTCTTGGGCTATTGTAAGATTTTTTCAAAGTAAGATAAGCGGAAAATGTTTGTAAAAGAAAATTACATTTTTAAAAGGACAATTAAAAAAATTTTTTTCCTATTTCACAATTGATTGAAAGTACTTTCAGCGGGAAATTCACGAAAATTATTTGAATAATACAGAATAAAATACAATAAGATTCAGTACTTTTGACACTCATACCTTACGCATTACAACACTCCTCTTATATTCTAACCCTGAATATGTTTTCTTGTTGAAATAAGGAAGCAAATGTCTCGCCACATTTGTTTCAAGTAAAAACTTTACTCAAACGACTTCTTTTTTATTGACAGTTTGGTAGATAAAACGCATTATTTAAACCAAAATTAATTTTTTATTGTACAATTAAATATCCGTTTAAAAGAATCTGATGTGGACACTGCATGAATTCCTTGTACGCCTATTTAATTACACATGCACACTTTTTTTTAATGATAATTATATAAAATTTTATTTTACTAATAACTTCTGATAGTGTTTCATATTCTTTTTTTTGTAATTATTGAATTACTATTTATTGTAAAACATATTTTACTATCAGAGGTTAATAATTATTAATAAATCAATACATTTAAATAAAAAAAAAAGTTAAAAAAGAAAAGGAAATGAAGTCGGATTGGAACCGATGTGCCTTCCCCTTGTAAAAACCAAATATATCAATTATTATAATTTTCATTGGCTGTAACTCTGGAAGCAATGAAAATAAGTACCAGTACCACTTATGATATATTGTTGAAAAGCTATTAATGAGGGCTTATTACTGCAGTTAAGAAAAAGTATAAAATCAGTACAAAATCAAAATATTTTTGATTTTGGGCTTTTTGGACATTTTATTGCTGATTGCAATAAAATGGGGAGGTGCACAACTAGCTGTTACAACAGTCCTAAATCCAAAATTTCAACATCCTATGGCTAATCGTTTTTGAGTTATGCGAGATACATACGTACATACATATGTGCAGGCTTCACGCCGAAACTAGTCAAAATGAATATTTCCATTGAAATCTGAAAACCGAAATTTTTCGGGATTATAATATTTCCTTTACTTTGTGAAATGAAGTAAAAAGGATTTCAAACCACGCCACATAATAAAAATTAATTTCTTTCTATTGCTCTATAAATTTCACCTAAAATCGACGCCGAATTAATTCGTATCAAGTTTCAGGTTGATTTAAATTGGCACCAATTCCTTAAAGTCAAATTCTCAAATAAAGAAAAAGTAATCTTTTCTTACTTTTTTGTGATTCTTTTTACTTCCTTATACAGGATCCTTATAAAGGAAGTATTGTTTTCGCGAAAAATTTCGGTTTTCAGATTTCAACGGAAATATCAATTTTGACAATCCCTGAATCCATTTTGACTAGTTTCGGGGTGACGTCTGTACGTATGTATATCGCATAACTCAAAAACTCAAATGTAGGATGTTGAAATGTTGGATTCAGGGTTTTATTTGCAATATATTTTAAAGCCATGAACTCGTATATTTTATCGTCAAACAAAGACGAACTCTTGATTTTTACCTTCAAAGAACTATTAGAAATTCTAAATTACTTAAATAAATTTCTAAACTAAACTTTCTAGAATTTAGAAATTCAAAATTTCTAAACTAGAATTCTAAAATTACTTCTTCACAATCAAAATTTCTGCGCCAGAACAAGCAAAGTCGGGAAAAAGTATACACGTATATAGATACTATATGCATGATTCTGACCTATAATTAAAAATTAGATGTAATAATATATCAATTTTTATATGTATATCTATTTTTCCTTGATGAAAAATCTTTCAGTGATCAATGATTTTTTGATTTTGAAGAAATAAATTTATTACAAAGGATATATAATTTAGTTATGGATAATTAAATTGTACCTCGTTCTTCTTTTTAGTTCTGTGTAGGTTGTTCGTAGTAGCTAGTTAAAGTTGAAGAGATCAACTAATATATTCATTAAGCTAATGATAATTTATAGCTAACAATTAATATTTTGTCATTTGGACAAAACTTCTAAATTTAATTTAATATGTTCATGAAATATGTTTTTCTGTATTGATAAAATAAAACAACTTTTTATTAAAAAATATTCTTTGTTATTATCACAAAAAATATGTACCGTTATAACAAATGACAGTTTCTGTTGCATGAAACTTTTAGGCTTATATTCAATAAGTGTCAAGAGCTCAAACTAAACCTTCTAACAAAAAGTAGTCTGAAGTATTATGTTCTCGGTATTGATAGTAAGAGTGTTATCCGTAGTCAACTGTTCGATGTGTTTTCTAGCGTTGAAGTCAATAAAGATGGTCAAACAAGGGCAAATAAAGATCTCACACCCTATATTCATCTTCTTTTTTTTTGGTGTCACACGCAACCACTCAAACACGTCTAGCTGTCACTATTTTATTATTTAATCAATACGTACATGTACTTCATCATATATATGTGTGTATATATGAATTTGTAATCCTCACGTACTTAAATTTGTTAAACCTGAATAAATAATACTACTTCAGGTTATTCATTATTACTTTTTTTTAAATTAATCTTTCAAAAGAAATTTTATTATTAATTAATTAAGGTAAGTTTTCACTGTTTTTTAAAATTATATGTTACTAATGGCCTCTTTCTTCACCGGCGTTAATATTAAAATGTAATGTTTATATATTTCAAAACCTAGTGGACTCGTGCTCCCCCACAGCATATTTTATGCAAAGTAATGTTATATGTTATAAAAAATCGGCTAATAATATATTATATTTAAAACACGCCTTACAATTCATTCCGTTGTTTTTCTTTTCCTTTTCTACCACAGATAAAATGCGTGTTCGTCCAGATGTTCTACTGGACGTATAAGGCCATTTTATTTTAATAAAAATGGCCCGCAGATACAAGCAGCAACGAAACTTCAAATTCATTTCCCTGTAAGTAATAATCTCGGAAAATTTGTCAATTAAGGAATAAATGAGGATGTTTTGAGAAATTCTCAGAAAAGGCTTTGTGTTCCGATAACGCTTGATGGTGTATCTGTCAGTCATTTCCAGCGGAATCAAAAAAAATCAGCCTGATCCATTCAGTAGAACGCCCACAAGGACTGGAAATAGGTTTTAAGCTCAATATTTTTAGCATATACGATCCCCTGCACAAATTATTTGGGTATGTGTTTTTTTTAACAATTTTTACGCAACAAAATGTTAATTATAATAAATATTTATTTTTTTGTTAACTTACTAGAGAAAAGTAGAAAAATAAAAACACTCGAAAAAATTTCGTTTTGCTGATCTTCGTGTGATTTTAGGTTTCTGAAAAAAAAAAATATGTATATATATATATATATATATATATATATATATGTAAATGTTACATTTGCATTTATATAAAAATTTGCTTTATTAATTATTTTAATTTAAAATTTTTCACTTCGTTTTTAGGCATGTTAGATCTCTCTAATCTTCTATCAATAACCTTTTATAAAATTAGCGGTTTGATTATCCAAATATAATCGCCATACCCAATGGTATGGTAATATATTATTTATATATATTTTCCTGATTAATATTTTATATACATAACATAAATTAAAACATACATTAAAAATATAAGTTTTCGGGCTACCGTCATCATCCATTATGATTCATTAAAAAATAAAATCATTTTAAACTTTTTATTATAATACTGGGTTAATTTCTAATAAGAGAAATATTAATAAGAGCACACCATATAAAAACTCCAGTGGATAAGCGAATTATTAATAGATTACCATAAAAAATGGAATCGGATGCTCCAATTATTAAATTTCACAATTATTAAATTTTTCTTTAATTTTTTTTGTTACGAAAGAGCGGACATCAAAAACTACAGTCATTAGTTCTGTTTAAACTGGCAGCGTATGAAAAGATGCCATGCCTAACCGGAATTCGATTCCGGGACCTCCTCAAGAAATGGTGAGACGCTACCACTCAGCCACGGTGGTTGACTTCTTTAATTTTATTTTGCTTACACTGTAATATAAAGTGAATTTAATTTTACCTTTTAATGTAAATTATTTCTTCCAATTTCTCATGACATAAAAATGTTAATTTCAAAGATACTATGCAATTATTAAATAATTAAATTATTTCAATTTTATATTTAAATTCTTCATTATACGGATCTGTACTTTTACAAAGAATGATTTCATTTAATATATATATGTCATGATTATCAATTTACCGTCCCCTCCACACCAATAACGTGTGAATTTAAAAAAAATATTCTGCCGAAATAGTATCAACAAAATTCAACCAAAGTTTATTTTGGGATTTCCAATCAATCCGTTTCTGTTATTATTAAAATTATAATTTTTAATTCATTGTTTTCACCTTGTCAAAAACGCTTTTATCAATGTGTAATTTAAACTTGATAACGTCGCTTTCGTAAGTAGATATTATTAAGTATAAAAACGGATAAAAAACCCAGTGAGTACGCAGGCAGAGCTACACTTCACTAAATTAGACAAATAAGCAAAATCTTTAATGACACCCATATCCTTAGCTTAGATATGGTGATTACTTAGACAATACCTGTGCAATTTTATAAAAAAGAATTAAAGATCAAGGATACGGAAGAAAGATCAATAATGCCAAAGGGGAAGAGGTATAAATTGAGGAACCGCAAAGAAAGGAAAACACTTACAGGCCTATCCTGACTGAGATCGCTTTGATATGAATACTTCTATTTTATTGTCGTGTTATTCTTTTCAAAATCACATTAAGTATTAATGAAGCCTTTTGTTTTAATATATAAATGTGGATAGCAGAGTAATTTAATGGACGTTTTTTTAAATTAGTTATCAATAATGCTATTAAATAATTCACCTACACTTATTATTAAAATAGTAAAAAACTATTTTTTTTTATAAAATTGTAAAAGTGTTCTGCTTAAGAACTTAATTAAAAGGATCAAAGAAAATCATAAGATAACTTTGATATCATTAAATAAATAATTTTATAAAAATAAATACACAAAATATTTACATTAGAGAGGTGATTGTAATCCGTATTTATACTTAAAAATAATAATTAAGCTACCCCTCTAGGAGAGGGCAGTAATGATATTGCTCCACCCTCTCTAATGAGGAATTAGAAAGGAGAGTAACGGATTCTTGCATAACTTTTCAGGTATGTTTTTTGCTGTTCAGAATCTTAATTGATAATTTAATGATTAATGACACTAAGGTAGGTCTAGTTTTTCAGCCTCAAAAAACTTGGTTATTCGAGGATTAGCATTGGTAATAGTCCTGGCAAGAGGTGCCATTTTCTTCTCTACCAAATTCAAACAGAATAGGAGTGGTAGCCTTTCATCTGGTGGTCCTGCGTTAAAATCCTAGTCAGGTGTCTCATATTCACTTGTATAATCATCAAAATCTTCTCTGGTGAATTTAATTCATCAACCAGAAGAAAAAACCAGTAAAGAATAAATAAGAAAACCACTAAATAAAATAATTTTATGAGAACGACAATTGAACATTTTTGAGTTTATTATATATTAAGAATGCCGTAAAAGAGAATATGGACAGTTAAATAAAGGTAAATTCAGGTTTTGATTAGTAATAAATGATATTTAACTGAAAAATGGAATTTTAAGAAAAAGTTTGATTTTAGTTGGTTGGTTTAAAGAAGTTTTAAAACCGCTATTTAATTAGTTAGTATTCATTGTGTATCGAAGTATTATTCTCTGTAACACCAGCACACTTCTGTTGTCTGTGTTACTGAACTAGAAAAGAGACGTTAAGGAAACATTTATTTATTTAACAAAGCATAAATATTTTTACTTCATTTACTAATAAATGACTTTTTAAGACAGCATTTTCATAAAAATAAGAAAAATTTAATTTTGTAAACATTGTTATGATTGATTTTACTTTCTTAACATCAATAATACATTTTAATATATACTCGTGTATATATATATATATATTTTTATATATATTAAAATGTAGTGTTTCAATTTGAATATTAATACAATTACAACAATCAATTAATTTTATTAAACACCTTATAGATAGGTGAAAGGAAATTTAAGATCCTGCACAAAGGAATTGATGGAGAGACAAACTTCATTAGCAGCACAATTAAATAATTTATAAACAAGTCATTACTACATAAGTTACTGCCAGGTTGGAAATTGTATTTAGTTTATGAGTGATGAAAAATATTAATGAAGATGAATTCAAGAATCAAAAATAATTGATTAATTAAAAGAAATAAAAAGAAAAATAAATAACTCTAAAATAAAGATAAATAAACCACGCTGGGCAGAAAAGAAAATCCTGTCGCAAACATCACGTGATCAAAAAATCTATTATCTCGTTTCACTGCAAGCATTCCATTTCTAAAAATTTTGATATATAATTCTTTATTTTACCAGCCAGAAAATTAACAATTTTTATTCACCATTCACGAAAACGTTATAAATTCCTTCTCAGAATCTGAAAATTTGTAATACATTTGTACCAGTTCAAGGTTCAATGGTTTTCCATTATTCTGTTGTAAGCAAATTGTATCTCATAATTGTCACTGAAACAACCTATATGTATAGAGAATTCAGTTTACTAGGTCAATGACAGAATTGATTGGCGTTCACTTAATGTTTGATGTCATTAATGTTAGCCGTTCACCTCTTCTAATTACACCATTCAGCTTTGAATGAGTACAACTGTAGAACAACTGTTAATTTTTCATTTTAATTAAATAATTTGAATTTCTTTTTTTTAGTTATAAAAAATATTATCTGAATATTATCTCCTCTAAACAGCTCAGAACCTAAAATGTACTAATAAAACTGAAATAAAAAAGTATTAAAAAAACAATAGAGAACTGATTTTATTTGAATATGGGTTTATGAATTAAACGTTTTTATTATTATTAAAATAATACAGTAATAACTTTTACATAAAAGTAAACAGTGAAATATACATTAAATGAAATGTTTAATTGCTTTTAATCATTAACTTTTAATCAATCGTAATAATTTATAGTTGTTAGTTTACCCATTTCAATAAAAATTCTTATAATAAAAGTTAATAATGGAAGATTGTAAAAATAATAAAATTTTTATTTACTGTATATATCAAATTATTGTCTATTATATTAAGTTTTACTTTAAAAAATGTATTCTAGGGGAAACGATTATCTGAATTTATCAATGCATGAGCATGGATATCTATTTTCTCTTAACTGGAAAATTGGTAGTAGTCAACACAAGCCATAATATTCTACGAAGGACTATGAATTAGTATTTCATGAGATGGTATTTGTTTAAGTCCTATTTTATTACAGGATATTTTTTATGTTTTTGGAGGAAAAAAAGTTAAACTAAAGCATGCATTATGTTAATTCATACAAATCAACGATTTGTACGGTTAATTAGAAAGTAGGTGATTGGAGACCTACTGTTTGTAAAGAGTGTTGAATCTAGCTTCGGGGTGGAGACTTTCTTAAAACTTTGCGTCGAGGGTGTTCAATTTTTTCTTGTTTGGTTATTTCGCCACATAATTTCGAAGCTTGTCCGTGGGATATCAAAATGAAATTTTGCAGTGCAAGAAAAATTTCTTACCAAATTGGTATTCGAACCCGGATCTCTGGATGAAAGACCGAGACGCTACCACTCAACCACGAAGATCAGCGAAGAGGCCATTTCCGATGATTTCTAATCATCTATAATTTTTTTTTCAATTATTTCAGTTTATCTTTGATAAATATGTTATTTTCTCTTCATTCGACGATTATTAGCATATATAAAAAAAATATGAATTATTTTTCATTACTTTTTTTTTAAATAAGCACAGAAGGTATTGTTACATAACAATATGTTGTTAAACTGTAATACGTAGTAGAGTATCTAAAATCATATGTGAGAAAAATCAATTAAAACTGAATAAAATAAATTTTTACTTTTATCCTTCTCTACAAACTTAAACATTACCTAGTATGTTTTGATAATTTAAGTCTGTCCATTTTGATTATAGATTGAAAGGAAACGTTTTTTTGCAGTTAAAGTAAAATGACTTGAATTTAAAAAGTGTATTGCAACACACTTTTGGTCAGAATTACTTAAATGTAATTTTGAAAAATTATCGTTGTTTATTTGAACAATATAGAAACGTTTTCCAATCTATACATGTAAATATTAAAGATAGTCAAAAAAATTTGATGATTATTTTTTCACTTATCGTTTAAGACAGACATGAGTTGTTCGTTATGTCGTGGATGATCATTTCTGGGGTTGGTTTTGTCTTGTATAGACAGCTTGAACAATATTGTAACAGTACCTTACAAACATAATTGCCATAAAGCTTGTTCTAAAATCTAACGTATCTAATTTTAAAAAATCCAACAATTAAAAAAAAAATTACTAAATTTTAATGTTTACTTTAATCACATAATATTTTTGTACACTTTACACTTTTTAAAATTTTTTGTACACTGATCACATAATATTTTTATCGTTTTTTTTCTATAGGTGTGAAAAGCGGTAACGTAAGTGTGTAGACAATATACTTATGAGTGTTAATACATTTGTTTGAAATAGAAATAAGTACTCTTTTTTATAATTATAGTTATTGTTGTTTAGCTTTTCTTATATATTATTTTATATATATATTAGTTGATATATTGATTCGTGGTTATTTTAGGATTAAAAATGTTTTTTTCCATTTTTTGTTCTTTACACTTAAAGGGTAATTAAACCATGGTTTGAGTTTAACATGTATCTTTTTTCTTAAGTGGTTTTTTTTTTTAATGGTTTCTATAGCCACTCATTTGCTAGAAATATTATACGATAAACAACTGGCTGAATGATGATTACATTCTGAACAGGACCTAAAATAATTTATAATTCTGTATTTCTTTCATTTCTCATTATGATATTACATAACATTATTACAGTATAACAAGTCTTACATTGTATTCCGTAATTTTCATTTTACGGTTTCTAGTGGTAAATTATGTGTTGTTGAAAATACTATCTTAAAAACAACCTGCTCTAATGTTAAGTTCTCATTTGTCACATATAATATTCTATTATTTATGAGTCCAGTAAGTAAATAAATTGCGTACTGCGTTGCTGTCAGTGACATAATCCTAAAGGTCCATAATTTATTACTATTTCACGTTTTACAAAGTATTATGATCCTAGCCTGTTTTCATTGTGATGACACGTCTCTTTGACCAGAATTACATCGAAAAGAAAGAATAAAAAACTTAGTCAGAAACACTCTTTTGTCTTTATAATCTCTTAGCTAAAAACCATTATCACCTGCCCACTTCAAATTATTTATAAATTTCAGCTTTGCTGAAAGTAAAATATTTAGTAGTGCTTTATTATCAGATATATCTTATGCCACAATACTCGTTGTTGATTTTATATCTCGAATAAGTTCTAGTAGAGTCAATAGCTATGTTTAACATTTTCAACAACTTATTATTTTCCGTTTCCGTTTATTCTGAAAAGAAAAAATTCAAACTTTTCCAGTATACCTCCCTTCATTTTTTCCTACCTCTCTAGTAGATTCAAAAATTTCTTTTAATCTGTTCTCAAATGTCAAAAAATTATTTACAACCTTCTAAATATTTATTTTTTTTAGAGAATTCGTTTCCATCATATTCATTCTTTCTCGTAGTAATGACATAGTGCTTTTATGTAATTTTCTTTCATAACTCCCTTCACAAGTATTTCTTTTTTTAAATCAATAGCACACAAAAAGACCGATATTATATTACTGTAAATTTCCTTAATTTCTTTTCTCTGTAACCCATTTGCTTCTCTTCCTTAATCAGCGTCTACATTTTATTTCGACATAACATTTCATCTCATGATTTTATACACATGGAATGTACAATTTCCAATTCCCAATCTATCACTAACTTTTCTAATCTCTATTGAAATATATTTAATATTATTATATTCTTCCCTTTTTGACTATTACCTCCAGGTTTTTTACTGAGGATAAACATTTTAACAATCTACATGTCATTAATTTTCCTGAATTCCTTTTTTTTACGTGACTTCATTTTTCTTTGTCCGATTCCAATTAAGAAATATCTTTACTATGTTGCACTTTGCATAAATTGGGTTGAGTGTCTCTTACCGCTTCCAAATTTCAGAATTACGCATTAAACGTCAATTTATACAGCTTCTTTATCATTTTGCCACTAGATTCCTTGTTAAATTTGACAATGGAAACTAAAACTTTCTGACCTTACGAACATCAGTTCTTAAATCATCTTTATTCTAACCTTTTTCCACGGTCCACTCAGAAAAATGTTTTTTTTTTGTTATGTAATACATTATTTCTGAAATAAATAGAATTAAATATACTAATATTGAACTATTGGGATATACGCGCTTATAATAAGATTGACATTAATTGAACCATTGTTCTTACTTTTATTTTTACTTTATCTCGTGCAGAATTATTAGATTATTATTACACCTATAAAAATTATATATATTAATTCTCAAAAGGCAATGTTTCTTGTATTTCTTTATTGGTTTCATGACTCTCGATTTTTAAAGACTTAATCTCCTGCCGAATTTTGAATAAATAATATTCTCTTTTTCTTCTACGAATATCATGATCAACAGATTTTAACAGAGCTAAATTCACTATTATTCTAGAAAAACAAATTTATAGTACTATTTACGACTTAATAAAAACCTCCATTCGTTGATGTAATGTTTCATAATATGTTGCAGATTTTATATTTAATTAATTGAATAATAATAATAATAAAAGATAATAATTATTTAATAGACAATTAAAGAATAGCTAGCTATTCATATTTACGATGAGTGATAAAATATATCGAAAATATAATTCGCTAGAAATAAACAAATCCCAGTTAAATTTTATGATCTCATAAAAAAAATCTATTTTTAAATAATCTTATCCTTAACAACTAATTGTCAGCTTTCAAATAAATAATGTATTTGTAAATTGTATGATTAAGCTAACACTGAAAACCTTTAATAAAATATCTTTTTTTACTTCCATTTAAACTGAATAAATTAATAACAGACTTTTAATTTTTTTTTGTCTTCAGTCATTTGACTGGTTTGATGCAGCTATCCAAGATTACCTATCTAGTGCTAGTCGTTTCATTTCAGTATACCCTCTACATCCTACATCCCTAACAATTTGTTTTACATATTCCAAACGTGGCCTGCCTACACAATTTTTTCCTTCTACCTGTCCTTCCAATATTAAAGCGACTATTCCAGGATGCCTTAGTATGTGGCCTATAAGTCTGCCTCTTCTTTTAACTATATTTTCCAAATGCTTCTTTCTTCATCTATTTGCCCCAGTACCGCTTCATTTGTCACTTTATCCACCCATCTGATTTTTAACATTCTCCTATAGCACCACATTTCAAAAGATTCTAATCTTTTCTTCTCAGATACTCCGATCGCCCAAGCTTCACCTCCATATAAAGCGACACTCCAAACATATACTTTCAAACATTTCCTGACATTTAAATTAATTTTTGATGAAAACAAATTATATTTCTTACTGAAGGCTCGTTTCGCTTGTGCTATTCGGCATTTTATATCGCTCCTGCTTCGTCCATCTTTAGTAATTCTACTTCCCAAATAACAAAATTCTTCTACCTCCATAATCTTTTCTCCTCCTATTTTCACATTCAGTGGTCCATCTTTGTTATTTCTACTACATTTCGTTACTTTTGTTTGGTTCTTGTTTATTTTCATGCGATAGTTCTTGCGTAGGACTTCATCTATGCCGTTCATTGTTTCTTCTAAATCCTTTTTATTCTCGTCTAGAAATACTATATCATCAGCAAATCGTAGCATCTTTATCTTTTCACCTTGTACTTTTACTCCGAATCTAAATTGTTCTTTAACATCATTAACTGCTAGTTCCATGTAAAGATTAAAAAGTAACGGAGATAGGGAACATCCTTGTCGGACTCCCTTACTTATGACGGCTTCTTTCTTATGTTCTTCAATTATTACTGTTGCTGTTTGGTTCCTGTACATGTTAGCAATTTTTCTTCTATCTCTGTGTTTGAACCCTAATTTTTTCAAAATGTTAAACATTTTATTCCAGTCTACGTTATCGAATGCCTTTTCTAGGTCTATAAACGCCAAGTATGTTGGATTGTTTTTTTTTAATTTTCCTTCTACTATTAATCTGAGGCCTAAAATTGCTTCCCTTGTCCCTATACTTTTCCTGAAACCAAATTGGTCTTCTCCTAACACTTCTTCCACTCTCCTCTCAATTCTTCTGTATAGAATTCTAGTTAAGATTTTTGATGCATGACTAGTTAAACCAATTTTTCTGTATTCTTCACATTTATCTGCCCCTGCTTTCTTTGGTATCATGACTATAACACGTTTTTTGAAGTCTGACGGAAATTCCCCTTTTTCATAAATATTACACACCAGTTTGTATAATCTATCAATCCCTTCCTCACCTGCACTGCGCAGTAATTCTAAAGGCATTCCGTCTATTCCAGGAGCCTTTCTCCCATTTAAATCTTTTAATGCTCTCTTAAATTCAGATCTCAGTATTGTTTCTCCCATTTGATCCTCCTCAACTTCTTCTTCTTTCTCTATAACACCATTTTCTAATTCATTTCCTCCGTATAACTCTTCAATATATTCCACCCATCTACCAACTTTACCTTTACCTTTCGTATTATATATTGGTGTACCATCTTTGTTTAACACATTATTAGATTTTAATTTATGTATCCCAAAATTTCCCTAACTTTCCTGTATGCTCCGTCTATTTTACCAATGTGCATTTCTCTTTCCACTTTCATTATCACCAAATTATGGTCGCTATCAATGTCTGCTCCAGGGTAAGTTTTGCAGTCAATGAGTTGATATCTAAATCTTTGCTTAACCATAATATAATCTACCTGATACTTTGCAGTATCGCATGGCTTTTTCCAAGTATATATTCTTCTATTATGATTTTTAAATTGGGTGTTGGCAATTACTAAATTATACTTCGTCCAAAACTCTATAAGTCTGTCCCCTCTCCCATTCCTTTTGCCCAGCCCGTATTCACCCACTATATTTCCTTCCTTGCCTTTTCCAATGCTTGCATTCCAATCTCCAACTATTATTAAATTTTCATCTCCTTTTACGTGTTTAATTGCTTCATCAATCTCTTCGTATACATACTCTACCTCATCATCATCATGGGCGCTTGTAGGCATATAGACGTTAACAATCGTTGTCGGTTTAGGTTTTGATTTTATCCTTATTACAATGATTCTATCGCTATGCGTTTTGAAATACTCTACTCTCTTCCCTATCTTCTTGTTCATTATGAAACCTACTCCTGCCTGCCCATTATTTGAAGCTGAGTTAATTATTCTAAAATCACCTGACCAAAAGTCGCCTTCATCTTCCCACCGAACCTCACTAATTCCTATTACATCCACATTTATCCTATCCATTTTCCTTTTAAAATTTTCTAGCCTACCAACCTTATTTAAACTTCTAACATTCCATGCTCCGTCTCGTAGAATGTTGTTTTTTAATTTTCTGGTGACCCCTTCCTTAGTAGTCCCCACCCGGAGATCCGAACGGGGGACTAGTTTACCTTCGGAATATTTTACCAAGGAAGGCGCCTCCATCATTGCTGTATGAAAATGCAGAGAGCCACATTTTCTTGGAAAAAAAGCAGCTGTAGTTTTCCATTACTTTCAGCTGCGCAGTACTCAGAGGGCTGAGTACTGAGGTTTTTTTCCTTTTCGACTTTAAATTTGCAATCGTTGTAATAGAGGCCTAAATATCATAAGTAATTTTATGATTTGAATCTGATGGGGAATTTAAAACAAATATTACTTAGAATTAGGAATTTTTGTTTTTTAATTTAAGTTCGGTTTAATTTTTATTTTATACTGGATTTACAGAGGTTACTTGTCTTCGTGTTTTTGACATCAATATTTTTATAACTGATTTAAATTAATGTTTATTATTATAAGTTAAAAAATAAACCAAAGTCAATTATAAAGTCAAATTAACATACTCATATGTAATGGTGGATTAGCTATTTGTTACGTTTTTATTTTAAAATTAGTTCAGTTTTTGGGGTAATTATAAAATACTTTATTTTCAATACTTCGTTTTAAAATACATTACTTACAATAAAATTACAATGTATAATTCACGACAAATAATAAGCACACATTCTACAGCTTAATTTAAAAATCATCAGCTGAAAAGTTGAAGTATTAAGATAAAATAATATCACCTCTCAATAAACATGAACATTATTTTGTAATCTTAGCTAAATAATAAACAGAGACAAAATCTTACAGAATTCAATATTAATTACATTATTACTGTTAATACTATCATGATAAATTTATATATTTTTTATATTTACGTAATTAAATCAAAATTCAACATTAAATTAATGTGTTAAACATTGAAAATATAACCTTTTCTCTGCTCTTACTGTTTACATACACCAATTTGTAAAATATTCGGCTTTTACAATTTTTAACAGTAAATTAATAATTGATTTATGAATGTAATACAATCAATTCTGCTGACCTATGTTTCAACTAGCTCCTTTATAATACAATACGTTCAATAAGATTGCCCTTATAATTTTATTATATATTAAAAATAATATAAGTATAATAGATACCTTATTAGCATGTACACTTGCTCTGTAATAAACTGGTTGAAGTTATTGTATCAATTTTTTAGTTGAAATTATCTAATAAAAGAAGGAAGTACTTAAGGACAATATTAAAGAAATTATGGCGAAAGGAAAAGAAAGGATAAAATCTTTAAATATCTTAAGAAAGGGAATATTTTCAAGGAGATGAATGATTCTAGAAGATTAAGTTTGAGAGAGAAACTTTTTTGAAGATAAGGAACACCACTTGTGCTCCTGTTTTAAACAAAAAGAAAAAAAAAATGAGACAGGATTTGATAAATGTAGCCTATCTGAAGGGGGAAAAAAGAAAAAAATTAATATCTTATATGCTGGGTAAATGTCATATGTAAATAGTTTTATATATATTTTTTTAATGTAACAATCATTACATCAATCATTTACAAAAATTCATGAATAATTTTTGAAAAAAAATTAAAAATGTTAACGTTTAAGCAAAAATAGCATTAAAATGTATAGAGGATAACTTTTGTTATTATGATGTTTAAAAACTTAATATTTTTTTTGTGTATAACTATACTGATATACAATATTTCTCACGTGTTTTAAGGTTTCCTTTTAACCTTATTAGAAGTAAAAGTATTTTTGATTTCCTGACTTTTTAAAAATATTTATATGTTGTTTATATTAAGAATTTTTCTCTTGTATAAAATATGGTCCCTTTTAATATTATTTAGACTGCAATAAAATTATATTATTATAACCAGACTGTTGATTAGTTCATACAAATTTTGCTTAAATGGAGTTGACATATCTGAAATACTGGGTCGTATTGTATACATTTAATTAAATTAAGTGTACTTTTCTGAATTCTCAGTAGAAAAATTGGTTTTATTATTTATTTTTACTCGAATTTTTGCTTAAGAGTTAGAAAATGTTAATCGAACTTGACTGACCAAAGCTATCTGTAATAACGATATGTTTAAAATGATTTTACCTTATTACAAATTTTCTCTATTAACATATAGAATTCAATTTCATTTCTGAAAATTTTCTTCATAAAAATTACATTCTACTATTTCTGACTTTTTTTTAATCTGTCAATAAATTTTACCTTTGTTTTTGATGGTCAATTATCCTTTTAAATCTGCTCAGTTAATTACCTAATAACTAACCTTTTCTTAATTTAATCAATCGATTTGAGCATTCTTAGATCAACATTTTTTAATTAAATATTTCGGTTAACAGGGATTAATTTTATATAATTATAACAACAATTTCATTTATTATGATAAGTTGAGTAAGAAAATTTGTATAATAATGAAAGAAAAAGATTCATTATTACGTCACAGATAAAGAATATAGCAATTTACACGACCATTATTTTAAAAGATTGCTTTTAATACAATCATTTCAGATGAAATAATGTTACTTTAAATATTATATATGACTTTTTTTAAAAATTATGGTTATTGAAACTATCATATCTTATGGAAGTGTCTATTACTCGACAATTTCTGATAAATGAAAAGTTACTGACCCAAAAAAAAGAAAATCTGGACAAAAGTTAGTTATTAAGGAGCCAACAGGGCACAGTTTTAGGATTCTACTTCACTGGTAAGTTAAGGACTGAATTCCTATTTGGTAAAAGAGTTATCTGGAAAGCAGTGATCTTTTTTTTAAGTTTGCTCTCAGGTTTTGGAGAAAATTTTCATTTATATGACATATGAGATTAATAGAAAAATAAATGGACAATAAAGTAAAATTACTGTCGATTTAATCTTATTACCGACTTATTTTATTTTAAACTAATCCGATAAGATAAAAATGATAATAATAATTATAAAATACTTTATTTTCAATATTTTGTTTTAAAATGCATTAATTACAATAAAGTTACAATATATAATTCACGACAAATAATAAGCACAAACTGTACAGCTTAATTTAAAAATCATCAGCTGAAAAGTTTAAGTATTAAGATAAAATAATACCACCTATCAATAAACATGAACACTACTTTGTAATCTTAGCTAAATAATAAACAGAGACAAAATTTTACAGAATTCAATATTTATAACATTAGTACCGTTAATACTATCATGATAAAATTATTTTCATAAAAAAATTAAATTCCTTTAACCCAAAAAAAAAATATCAAATTTACCATAAGTACCATGCAATTAAAACAAAAAATACACAAAAAATCCAGAAAAATCTTTCACAAATCGGAACTCGTAAACAAAGAATTTTATAAAATATATTTACAAGACATATTTCCAATATTTCCAAGTAGAATTGGTTAAGAATTTCTCGGGAGAAATTTGGGATACTTTCTGCGTATTTTGATTTTTGCTTGTTCGCGGCTCGATCAGGATATTGAGAGATTGACAAATGAAAATGTTTATATAATTACAATTTATTATTTAAAGAATATAAATATTAAGTATAAATAAAAAGTATTTATATTCCTATCTTCTGTACCTGTCGGATAGAATCCAACTAAAAGCGTGAAAAGATCTTTCCCATGCATTCCTAGTCTGGGAGAAGAGTTACCGGACACTTTTCTCATGGAGCAACATATGTTTAGGTGTGTCAGAAGGCAGTAATACAAAGGATCATTTTTAAACGGACCTGTTACTTTTACTAAAAGGGTTCCTTTTAGTCCCTTTTTGGATTTATCCCATTATTATATTTTCTAATAGTTTCTTCTTAATTGGTAGGAATCCGTTACTCAGGTCCACTACACCGGTCTTTTTACAAAAAAAAAAAAAAATATATATATATATATACATTTATTTATTTACTACTAATTTCAATTAAATTGTATGCCTTCTAAAATTCTGTTTCTTATTAAATAGAGCAATTTAATACTACTCTTACATAATTTCAGCTACTTACAATATTATTGCAAAAAATATGATGGAAGGTTATACAATACACTATTGTTGTGAAGTTTTATTGTTCACCCAATAACGACTAATTTGGATTAATTAATATCTAAAAGCATAATCAATTTTATTATAAAAATGGTTTTAAATATTTATTTAGAACGGCTCAGTGGTTCTTGAATTTTAAATCGTATATATTTTTATATATATATATATATATATATATATAAAAAACGTTTAAAATATAAATATACTATACAGCCAAAAATATACTATACAGCCAAAAATTTACAATTTTTCTTTTAATGAAGTTAGGTTCTAAAAACGACAAATTACATGTAAAAAAGTAAAAGATTTTTCTGTATTTATCATTAACCAATTTTGAATTCAATAATTATGAAAATGAAAATCAGGTATTGTACTCTCGTTTTATTAAGTAAATAAATTATTATAATTAAAAGTACCGCTTCACTTAATTCTATCGTGTGACAATTATATGCTCACTTGATTAAACATTCGTCTTCTGTAGCTAAGTTTCGTTCCAAACTTCCCTACTCTTAAGAATATAATATTCCTTTGGTTGCCTTTAAATTCATCCTTTCAGCACAGAAGCTTACACTCGTATTATATTCCTCTTATTTCCTTTTAATCTCCTGTTTTCCTTTTGAATTTCTACTGCTGTCATGATTGAGGTACTTCTTCATAAATGATAATTTTAATTTATGTACAAATTTTCATGCGATTATTATAAACATTTAAAATAGTTATTCAACGTAATTACGTATTGGAAAATAATGATGTCAATTAGTGTCCGTATTAGAAGTTGACTGGTCCATTACGGAGTAGAATGACTGATTTTAATACAGAAATCATAGGATCTCGAAATTTTCAGACCAGACCTTGGTAGTTTATTATAATACCTTACCGATAAATTTAGTAAGTTACAGTTGCAAACGAATAAAGAATTATATGCGAAATCTGCCCGTCAAAACAAAAAACCTTCGCTAGGATCTTCTTTATTAATTCTTTAATTTTATAGTAGTTGGAAAAAATATCTGGTGTAGTTATTCAGAAGGAAGTTTTCATAAAAATAATGAAAAAATAATTTAATTAATAATTCCTAGGGATTGAAACAAAGGGCAGATGGTAAACTGATGAAAATTTAAGGGATATTCTTATTGTGAAAAGTACCATCAAAAGAATATTCCTTCTTTACTCATTTTAGAGTCGATAAATATTGGTGCAAACAAGGCTACATGTAAAACAAAAGCACTCGTGATTATTCATACCAATTTCTTAAGAAATCAGAGAAAAATATTTAAAAAAATTATTTTTTAAGGACGTTAAGATTTTTTCAGAATCCAAACAAATTATGAAGAAATTCTGAATGATATGAAGTTATAAAGGCGAAAATTCTAGAAAATAAGTAAATAAAAATAGTGATAATATAATATTACTAAAAGAAAGTTAATGAGATGTTACGTAGTAATATAGAGGAACTCAATATAAATTTGCAGAATTTTGTTAGAATGTAATGAAAATTACTCATGATTGATGAAGTGAGATAATTATTTCATTTTTACGTAGGAAGAAAGATTTATGTTTATTTTTTTATAATTATGTAAGGTTTTTTCTTATTATAAGAAGCAAACCTTATTTTAAACTTTTGATAGTCTAAGTTTAATAAAGAAGTTCAGTTTATCAAATACACGAATAGACTAACAGGAGATAGTGTAATTGCGTATATTAAATATGATAACGTCTTCTGCAGCCTTAAAAACATATTTAAGTTTGCTAAATACACAAAATAACTAAATATTAAAAACATGAATTTAAATAAAAAAACTTTAGTGATAATAGGCTTTAAAATCTGAACTAATAAATCGCTTATTTATATACAAGCAATTATTATACAACTTATATTTTAATCCAATTACATTACTATACGTTAACTTATAATTATTTAGCAAAGTACATCAATATTTATTAAAGTAAATACACTTGAGTATATTACACTTCCTATTTATTGAATCGGAAAGTCACAATAACGTCATAATATAGAATAGTTAATTGTAGAAAGGCTTTCTCTTCTTTAGTCAGTTACCGACTCCTACAATAATTATTGATTGTTCCAAGAGGATGGAATATAATTATTTAATCGTGTCAAAAAATAAATAAATGAAAATAATAATAAATTCGTTATTCATGGTAAAAACTTAGGAGATTTATTTTTAAAAAAAAATCTAATTACTTCTCACTTAAAAACAATAATTTTTCGGAAATCTAACGCTGTTAATTTAATTATATTCCATAAGACAATAAATATATAAATAAGAAATTAAATATATTCCTAAGTTAAATTTTCTTTAGTAAAATCTTTGTTTATTTGCAAAGTTGTAAATATATTTAGTTAAAGTAATTTAACTTTTGCATCAGCAATAATTCTACGTTAATTTTTTTAAATAGTCAGATACTTCTCAACCATCGGAAATACAAATATCCTTATTATCTACACAATAAATATTATGTACTTAGGTAATTTTTTGTGTATTTCATTCAAGCTCGATTTTACAATATAAACATGAAACATGTTAAAGAATAGAGAGGAAAGTTACCTATTATTGTAGTAGCTGCGGTTTCTTGTAAAATTGTAGCTAAGATAGCTACTAGTATTTGATACAAATTGGATATAATAATAGGCTTTATAAAACGACATATGAACAAGAGGTATTAGTCAGCAGAACGACTAGGTAAATCGGTATTATTAGTCCATCCGTACATAAAGTTCAGGTCTATCAAGTGGGCTTAAATACACTTTCGTTAAGAAAAGGTAAAAATACTATTATTATTAAAATAAATACTATTTAAATAAATACTATTATTAAAAGGTGTTATTACTATTATTATTTATGAGTGCTTAATATTAATAGCGTGGAACGTGAGAGGACATGTTAACTAGTCTTTTCATTTGCCCCTCCTTTCATCATAAATCTCTGTGCAAATTGATATCTTAACATACGTGAAAAGAAACTATTTGTTTATTACGGTAGTAATAAACAAATTTTGTTGTTGTTTTGTTGTTTTAAACACATTTTGTTGTTTTTTGTGATGCAATAAAATCTTCATTTCACTAGAAAAGTGTTTACAAGTATACTATATATTTTTTATTATCTTTGCCTTTACCATTAGTTAAAATTCATTAATTTGTGTCGGAATGTATTCTAGGTAGTTTTTTTAATAGATAAATAATAGTATGATGAAGCGTGAAAATAAATACTAACTTTAAATTGTTATAAATAAATACGATTAAGAATCACAAACTAACTTTTCAGACGAATAAAATCAAATTTAAAGAAAATTGAGATGTTTTAAAACAGGTGAAAATCAAATTGGTTGGAAAATATCTCTTTGATGTAATATGTTATATAAATTATGCTATATCTGTTATTTATCCTACATTTCAAACAATGTGTTCAGCAGATTGGAATTAAAATGGTATTAAATTAAAACTTTAAGATTAATGAAAAATTTTCAGCTAACAAATTCCTAAACACATGTAAGTAAATACTAGTATGGTGTGTGCATGTTATGTTGTTCTGCTAGTAGCAGTTATTAGTATCTCATTTTCTCTCTTAAAGTAATAAGTTTCAAATTTTTCGTGTATTTCATCCAAATATTTGAAAAGTTTAAAGTCGTCTTATATACAACCATACTAATAATATCTTAACAAAGATTTCAATTTAGCGCGGACCCTTGGTGTTAACTGCTTACCTGAAACAATGATTTTTGGAGGCAAACATTAAACATTTTATAGCTTTCAACCCAAACATTCTATAAGTTGTAAAATTGTCTTAACTAATACTTGACTATTACAAACTCTTATTTTTCTAAAAGCAATATTCTATTATCCTTAATTATATATTATATTCTATTATATTAGTGTACTTGACCAACTTGGTTGCAGAAATAGTAGCGTGCTCACCTTTTTTTCCTGCACCCCTGGACCGGACCTACAGTTCATGAATGAGTCCAGGGACGTGTCCTTGACATTCTAACGAGCCTCCCCACCAGCATGGTACAGCGAGATAGTTACTATTACGTTATTTTAATATATTTATTTATTTTTTATAATCTTGAAGTTTTAGTCTAATATCATTTTAGTCATGATATTAACTGACTAATATCATTTAGTCAGTTTCATCCCAATCTATCGAACCCGTTGTTTCGAATGATGGAACAAGAACAACTACAGCATTATTTACGTAACAGATTACATCAATGTAATTTATTTTCCAACCAACTTGATTTTCACCTGTTGTAAAACATCTAGATTTTCTTTAAATTTGATTTTATACATTTTCCAATATACATTTTATACATTTTCCAATATAATCTTATTCGACACGATTTGTTCTTATATATCCTTAAGAATATTCTGTCCTTTAAATTTTGTTTTTTTTCTATGATTTTTATTTTCTGATTAATATAATACATATATATATATATATATATATATATATATATATATATACTTTTTTTTAATATGTTGTTTTTTTGTTTATGACCTAATGAATTAATTTACAAAAGAAGCTTGCGATTCTTGTATGTAGGAATATAAAGTGAAAATTTGTAGTGTATGGAAAATTTCATGTCTAATCGAGATTTAAACCAGGATCTTCCAGACATAAGGCCAAGACGTTATCTTCCAACTACGAGTATAATCGCAGTCATTAAACGAAACTTCTACTGAATTTTTTCTACCTTGTTTTTTCTTTAATGTGTCGGATCCTGTAGTCTTATATAATAAATAATTAATTATTAAAATACTCATTGGGTAATTAAAAATATTTGTACTTTTAATTTCGCTTTATGTATTTATTTATTTATTTATTTTTTTAATAATATAGGAATTAAAAAAATAAATAATTTTAATATTTTATAAATATACAAAAATTAAAATTAAACTAATATTATTTAATATAGTTATATTCACTTGTGACTTGCAGTACCTTACAAAAAATGTATGAATATTATTCTTCGACATTATTATAAAATATATCATTCAATATTATATTTCGTAATGGACGCTCAGCGTAGGTTGTTGCATTGTTATCAGTCCTTTAATGTCTGTGATTTATGATGATACAAGGAAATATAGGAGAAAAAGCGTTATATTGTGTATGATTTTTTTTTAGGAAAACTGTCTATACAAAAAATAATGAATACTCCTTTTTTTATAAAATTCAATAATTTTAAAATATACAAAATAAATACGCATTTAAACGGCTTATTTTTTAAAACAGTTTTTTTTCTTTTAATAAAAGTGTAAATAAATATCGTAAGTGTAAATATATATCGACTTAAATGATTTTTTTTTTATGTATCATATCTTTTTCATTAAAAAAACAGTCCAGATTTATTTTATAATTTTCTATTAAAAAATGATTACATTATATTAAAATGAAGTACTAACATATGTGTACGACCAGTTTGTAACTTTCTGTAGTGGAAGTTCAACCTTCACATTTTATTTTTATGGCCATGTTTCGATGATCGTTTCAATCAGTCTGAAGTTTATTTTTAGTAGTGTAATAATTAGTTTTTTCTAAATATTTTTATGAATAAATATATATTTATCTGTGTGTTTTTTTATCAATTCGTTTATTATATCGTTGCTTCAAGTTTTTAATGTAAGAATCGTTAAGAATGATATTATTCCAATTTTTAAAATAATTTCTGAACAAAGTTGTATAAATATCATAAAAATGCTTAAGATAATGAAATACAACAACAATGATAATAATATAAATTTTAAGAACAACAGTTTTTCTCTAGAATTTGAGATGATTCTATCCGTTTCTTTTCATACTTATATCAAGGTGAATGTATATATTTTATGATATTTTAAAGTAGAAATGTTTTGTAGAGGAAATAATATTTTAAATAAAAATAAATGTGGCATTTTTTTAAATAAAATAAACTTTCAATGTAATATAATTTTGATTTAAATCGACACCGCATTTAACTTTAATAAAAATTATCAGTGTTTCAATAAATTAAAATTTTTTTGACATCGGCTTCAAATTACGGATTGATAGGTTTAAAGTAGCGAAATTCCGAGATTAAAGGATTAAGATGGATTTTTAATTATTTTGAAAAAATAAAATCTATTTTATCAAATTTGCAAATTTTTCTCGTTTCCGGCTGTACTAAAAGTTATTCACTAGATTGATGCTTGCTGCTGTTATTATAAGTCCGATGCGACTCGCTGCACCTACTTCCGGTTATTTGACTAAAAACATAAAATGAAAGTAATTGAAAATCAAAAATAAAAAAATGAGAAACGAAGTACGGAAAATTTCTAGTGGTGTTTGTCGGGTAACGCTAAGAACCGGAAAAAATACATTTTTACCTTTACAAATAACGGGATGGAGGGCTACTGTTTTGAAACCCACGTTCTGATATCACTCACTTACCAAACTGTTGCTATGAAGAAATTACAATATTTTAATAGTTTCGTAAACTGAAAAGACTTTTAATTTTTATTTATTATTGTAATTCTCAAAAGCGTGAGTTTAATGGACACAGCGGGTTCCACGGGCCAGAATTTAGCAATTCATTTTAATAAGGTATACTATAATTAATACTGTGGTACTATTCCAGACATAGAAGTAATGGTTCTGAAAGAACTAACGATACACAATTAGATGAGCTTTAATTTTCATTTAACTGTCAACTTACTTCGTAACTATGTTTTTTTTTTTTTTTTTAAAGAATTCGTGATTTCCAATTATTTTTGTATCTATCATTTAAATATTTTCCTTGTTTAATTTTTTATATTCTTTGTTTTTTTACTTGAAACTCATTAACACAATCTTTTATAACTTTATACAAAACTGAGATATTAAGATTAACTGAATTTTTATTGTGTCAGTATCTTTTCCTTGCTTGTAAAATTTTAATGAAAGTTTTAATAATTGTTTTAATACTGTTGTAAATGTTTACTTAAAATGTGATTTTATTATAGAAAAGATTTATGTTTTTTTATTGGTTATTTTAACTTTTAACAATCAGTTCATCCATTTTATCTTCATTATTTTTATGTTTCTTTTTATTTAATCTTAAAATAAAATAATGATTAAAGAAAGAATTATAGTTATTGAATAAATGTATAATTATATAGAAAACATGCAATTTTTTGTAATTTATGAAGTTAACTTGGTATGAATCTTAAGAAAACAACAATAATTCTTGTATTAAAGGAAACTAATATTATATTAAAAAATAATAATAAAAAAAGTATATTCATATTTAAAAAGTTAAAGGTTAATAAACGATGACATCGATAGGTACTTATATCCAATTTTTAGTATGTATTTGTTTGTTTTTTGATTATTTCTTTATATTAGTTTAAATTTGTGGGTGGAATATGTAAAATATCCAATACTTTGGGTAGGGTAGGTTATGAAAAAGTCTAGCCTGGACCAGGATTCAAACCGGAAATTTCCGGATGAAAGCTAATTTATTGAAAAGGGCTTACTATATATATATATATATATATGTATTGTATATATTAATACAATATATTGCATATTAAAGTATATATATGCGAGTACATATTTATATACTTGTATATATACGATAAAAATATAAATGCTTGGAAAATTTTTTTTCTTCATTTTTAAAAAAATGAAGATTTTAACCGTTTTAAAACCCATATTATTCATTTTCTGCAGAACATATACATGAGCTTAAGGAAAATACTGCATAATTACGCGTATTTTCACACAGTTATAGGTATCGAAATGTTCAACCTGATTTCTTTGGCAGGGGCAAAATTGAAGCTATATTACAAATATTGGGATATATAAGAGATATATATAAGACAAATATTAAGAGGGCAATATATGGTTTATCCTGAAAAATTATGTTTGTTTATGTATGGATTTTCCTGAAAAATTGAATAACGTCCTAGGGATCAAGCAACATCCTAAAATCCTTGAATAATTGAACATAGCCTAATAATACAACTCTTATATTTTTTTAAAAAATTGCTGCAAAGTTTTAAAATCCGTAGTTCAAAAAAGCTAGCTTTTTAGATTTGCCGAGCTTCGTTCAGTTGACAAAACATCACGTAAAAAAACTGGTAGAGTACATAATTCCGAGAAATTTTATGTAAATAAGTCATTAAAATACGTGACTCATTCAAAAAAGAAAAGAACCATTAAAGATGTCAGATGGAAAGCCACCAGTAAAATAATGTAAATTTTTCAATAGATCAATTTGAGAAGTTCCAATTTTATAACTTCCGTATCATGTAATTTAAAACTACTTGTTTCTCTTTAATATTTTTATATTTACGTACTGATTCCAGAAAGTTTGCTTGTTGTTTTTTTTTAACATTAACGTTACGTAGAAGTTTTTTTTTGTCTGGACGCGAATGTTCTTCAAATTTTAAATTTAGTGATGGTAAACATTGAATAAAATTCGTTTCAATTCCAGTTTATTTAGTTATAGAAATTAAAGTTATTTAAAAATAGTAGTAAAGTATACACTCTATTATGGCTATAAAAATCATTTTGATTAAAATTAAACTTTTTACGATTGAAAGATGAAAGATTGTTTTTTTTTTAATACTAAAAACTCCAACCTTTTCATATGAATTTTCATATGGGTAAAAGTACTATTCATTCTTTAATAAAACGCTGTTTTGAAATAGTAAAATGAACGTGTTTTTTTTTTTTTTATTGTAGTACTCATCATTAACGCCATATTCAGAGTTAGTAATTTTTTTGAAAAATTCATTGATTTTTGGCAGAAAGTATAATTTCAATGTTCCCTTTTTAAGACCGCTGAAATCTGTTCACTCATTCTAGAATGATACATTTTATATTTTCAAACAAGAAACTGAAAGAATAAACTATAGTGGCCTGGTATTTCAAGAAGAACAAATCAATGAAAATGTTTATTTAACTCCTGATGCAATTTTACTTTGTCTTCCAATTTCTGTAGCAGCTAAAATTGAATAATAAAATTACGCCAAATGAAATTGAAAGTAATCTAGTTCACAATAATTATTTTTGTGTTAAATATACTTTTTAATCAAATTTCAAAGCTAAAATAATTCCTATTGGATCAAAAAAAAAAAAATTATGTACTCAAAAACTACGCTACGGAAAAATTGTGTTACTCTCTTCAACTAAATAGATTCAATCTAAATTTTATTCACGAATATTGCCTTTTAGTTTATTAGTTATAAACAGCAATGAAATCTTGAAATTTAAAATAGCGATACAAAAAAAATTCCTGTAATAATGTAATATAAGTATCCTCATCAAATGGTTGGTTTCAATCAATAGTATCCATTTAATATTTGCTTTTTATTCATAACCCTGCAAAGAGTTAAGAGGAACTACAAACAAAATATTGTAATCTTTATAGCATAATTTATGCTTCAAGGCATCAGACTCAACTTGCTAAACGAAAATTTCTGGTTACGCGCGAAATCCTCTTTGCAAAATATGCAAATTGAAATATGTTAGTTAATTAATGGTTTCATATAGACTCCTTTAAGGCGTCAGATTGTTTCCAAACAATATTCCATTGCTGGTTTTTTAGTTTTATACCTATTTGTTCATAGTTTCTATTTGCATTACTGCTGGTTTGTTACCAATACTTTTAAGGCGTCTGATGTGAATTGCAGTACAGTAATTTGTTGCTGGTCTTATAAATGCTCCTGAATTATAACAATCAATGTTTAATGAAACAAAAAACTAATTAAGGTTAACTGCATTCTTATAATAGGATCAAAAAGAAGTATCAAATATTCGGAAAGTCAAAGGTAACTTGTAGAATGAGTAGGTGTAAGTAACAGATATTATAAAATTCCTGATAGAAGAGGATGAGCATCTCCTGAATGCTTAATAGGAAAGGAATTAATAAAAAATATACAAAGTGTGAACCAAGTGGTAGTTGAAATAGTTTAACATTTATATTAATATTGGAATAAATTACTGTTGCCAATATTTAATGTTGAAATAAATCAAAAGGATATAGAATTCCAAAAGTAAGTTAACATTATTTTACATGGAATAATTCTATTTTTAGAATTACTTACTTCACCAAACACAGGCAAATTAATTTACAAATGAAATTCCTCTACAGGGAATTATTTTAAAACATAAAACTGTCATTAAGGAATATTTTCATAATAAAAACATTGTTTTCTTGAAATTAATTATTTTTATACGTCTCAAGAAAATAATGCCCAATTACTATGTTTCCTATTACATTCTTCTCTTTATCTCACATTTTCTCTCTCTCTCTCTCTCTCTCCTCCACTTCGTTTTTTCTTTTTACCTCACTTCTATATGTTCACTTAAAAAGCGGAACCAGGTAAATCTAGAATCCATAACGGAAATGGCTAATCAATAATATAAACTTGAAAAAAGAAAAAAATAATTTCAAAAGATATCCGGAAAAACGAGTTTAAATCAATCAATCTTTTTAATGATTACGTAGATGTGGTATATGCAGAAAAACCTCATCTGTTTTTATTCATACAAATACGAGTAAATTATTATATATATATATATATATATATATATATATATATATATATATATATATATATATGTAATTCACGTAGCAAAATCATTCTTTTATTTTTTTATTCATTTTGTTTGTTTTTAACTCCCTCTGAGTTATCATACACAGATTTACTTTTTACAGGATATATATATATATACATACATAGTCTTACCCTACTCGTGTGCAAATACTTACCAGCTGTGATCATGCATCAATTTGCTGTTCATAGTCTTCGTTCGTAATTTTCGCTCTATTGAACTGAACTCTCCATTTGACTGAACGTACATGCGATGCGAGTTAACAGTAAATGAGTTATAGTTCTATAAACTTAACTGTTTTTACTTTATATGCATTTATACCAACTGAAGTTTAAAATGTCTAAAACTAAAGCAGTTCGGATAAAAGTTTTTAAACTTTAATAATTTAAAGTTTGTAAAAAAAAAAATTAAATTTAAATTTAATAATTTGTAATTGTAAAAATTTGGATTTTTAATATATGAAATAATAATTTAAATGAATAGTTTTAATAGTCTGCTAATTTTATGACACAAATAAGAAGAAATATTTATCAAGTATTACCAAATTTTAAATTGATATAATCCACGTATAAACTAGCTAAAACAAGACACGATACTACAATGAAATTGTATCGAAATATTAATATTTAGTTTTTTATTATTTTTTTTTTTTTTTTAGAATAAATCATAGTGCCCACCGTTATTAATTGTGAACTCAGTTGAATTGCACCAAATAAGTATATACACGTTGGTGTATAAAATTATCTATATCCAATCAGAGTATGAATTACGTACAGTGTGCATCAAAAAGAATTACCCAAATTCAAACATGCATGACAATTATTTTATTCAAAATTTTTTAAAATTTTATAAACCAAATTAGAAATATTCTATACACTGTATGTGTTTCTGCCAGAATAACATCGAGACGTTAGCTGAATTCTTACTCAAGGCGTTGAAATTTTCTACTACAGAAGTTATTGCAGCTGTGATCCTGGTTGTCAGCTCATCCATATTAGTAGTTATTGATGGAACATAAACTTTTTTCATATATTCTCACAAGAAAAAGCTACAAGGTTGTAATGTTTGAGATCTTTGAGGCCAAGTGTGTAGTGCCAAGCCTTGGGCTCCCGTATGCCCAGTTAATTTCCGTAGGCAATGTTTCATTTAGAAACTGTTATTCTCGGTTCTACCAATGTGCCGGGTCACCTCCTGTAAATTGAATTGTTAATTTATTTGTGGAAAAAGCCAGTCCAACATGATCTCAAGAAAAGAATGCCCTGTTACTATGTTTCCAATTACTATGTCTCTATTATTACTTTTCAAATAGAAAGAGCCATTCATTTTTGTAAACGAAGTCGTACAAAAATAATAAACTTTTGATGGATATCAATCCTGCTTTACAATCTATTGCGGATTCTAAGTCTCCGTATGAAAAAATTATGACGTTAAACTTTACTAATTAAATAAAATGCTGCTTCAACACTAAAAATTAACCGCAGCAAGAAAACTTATCGTCCTCCATATCAATTAAGAACATAAAACAAAAGTCATTCTGTATTCTTTTACTAATTGCATGAAGACCTCGTAGCAAATTGAATTGGTACAGCCTGAAGTTTAAGTGTCGTCTTAAATCACATCAAACAGTCATATGACGAATATAAGTTCTGGGCTATTGGGACCAGTAGACTTATTCGGGTTTCACTGATAAGACTCTTAAATGTGTTGTAATTTTTGTCTGAAATGCGCGGTCGCACTGGACTCTTGCCTTTCCGAAAACACTCCGATTCAAATTATTTATACCAGCTACGAATTTTCTTAGCCCATGGTGGATCAATCCTGAAACCTGTTCAGACGCACGCTGAACAGATATTACGAACTCTGTCTTGCCAAATTTTAGAACTCAAAACATCTTCTTTTGCGTAGATGCTATATAATTTACGACTAAGGTTAGCGTATGTTTGCGTAATTTCAAATAGTGCATATATTTCATGTGTAAGTGCGTGATGTCACACAGGTAAGTACCATAAAGGTGCATGGTTTTAAATTCAGGTCATTTGTTTTATACTCGCTGGGTACTTATGCGATATAATAAATGCATCATGGCAGATTATTTTATTATATCATTACGAATATTTTCTATTTTTAATTTAATTACATTTTTACGTGTACCCAAGTGTGTGCTTGATTAAACACAAACATACATTTTACCTTATTGTTGATAGGACAAATTTTTTCATTTTTCATGTTTCATTTTTCATGTTGAAAATTTGGAACAATTAACGTGAGAAATACCATTGTTCTCTCATAGAAAGAGGTTAAAATATTTCTATATTTTGAAATAAAATAAGATGATGCTAAATTAATTGGACCATTAGCGGCTTATATTCTTTACATGCAATCATAAGATTTCGTTCGTTTCTGAAAAAAAATAATTTAACGTCGATTTTAATTCAGTTGTACAATTCTTTTCTTTTGAGTATTAATTTACAGTGTATCCCTGGTGATGTATTTCTACCATGTTTAATCATTATTCGTTTTTAATGTTACATTATTCTTGCTATAATTATTTTCAGGATTTAATTATATTTTAAATGTTTAATCTTTCAATTTAAATAATTGAAAAACGTAATTAATAATTGTACGTGTATTTTTATAAGTTGAATTTTGTTTGAAAAGTGTTGATTGAAATAAGATTAATATGTATTAATGTAATTTGAATTTCTATAAGATGAATGTTATATGAAGAAAAAAATGATCGGAGTAAAACAATATTGGAAGTTATAAAGAAATACTGTAGCTTAGTATAAATGAAAACTTTGAATTTATTTTGTTCATAGAATTGTGAAAATTTAAAAATATATCGTAAGTTATGAATGAATAAATATAAGGGTTATGTGTACCTCGTTGCAAAATCTACTTATGACTTTTATTAGTTATAATTTTATTGTAAATACGTATCTATCAACAAGCTATATTTTAAAAGATAACAACTATCTTTGAGAAGATATAAATAATGTGAACATCCACAAGTATTTTACTTTCTAGATTGTTTTTATTAAGCGATTAAATTTGTTTACTTTAATTCATAGGAGAATAGAGATGTTATTATTTGTGTTTTATTTCGTTTATATATGTACCAATAAAGGCAGTTCACTAAAAAACATATAAAAATAAAATTTATTACGTTTTTTTTGGCATGTCTATGCAGGCATCACTAGTTCACTGCTTATTTATTTTTAATGAAACTCGTAAGTTTATTTCTTCTTTAAATCAAAGCTTTCAAAAAAAAGTAACAATATAGAGATGGTGATAGCATCTTATTAAACTATGGATGTGACCATTTTTTTAAATTTTGAACCACTTTTATATAAACTTTTTTTTCAGTAAATATTATTTACTCCCGGTTATTGGTATTCTGTTTAAGGTAAAGAGAATATATTTTAACATCACTGACTGATATTCTACTTTTGTGAACTAATCTGACGGAAAGATATATAAAATATTTATTTCATAACAAACAGAACGAACAAACAAACGATTGGTATGATTTTCAACGATGTGATTCCGCAGAATTGTAAAACTATCTGAGAGAAGGGTCACAAATAAAATATTTAAAGAAAAATAGGGTGGGGCTGTGTCGGGACACACGGACTTTAATTTAACGTGAAACATTATAGACCTTGGATGAAGTTCCTCTGAGCTACAGACCCACCAACTTATTTGTAAAGTTAAATGGGAAAGCCACCATTGTACTTTGTTTAACAAAACTGAGAGTTTCCAATGGAAGATTTAATTCCCTTCATTTTGCCACCTCTACATATAAATTGGTCGGTCGGTATAACAGGGAGTCGCATTTAGTGTATTTTATTGAGATAAAAACGAAATATTGACCGCGTACTAAATTTAATTTTAACATAAAATAGACACTAAATGGTACGGGTTATTTATTTTGACTAATATTCGACAACAATTTTATTCAAAATTGGTCTGCGATATGATAAGTAAGAGACATAAGGCATAATAAGCAGCGGTACAGGTGCTCGTGCCGTCAGCGTCGTTCACTGAGAGCGCCGTGCCAGCTTCGCAACGATCCCGAAACAGTCTCGCTCGCTCGGCACCGAACATTGGGGTACCTGTGTGTGACCCACAACCTCTCCTTTCCAACTTTCATAGTCTCTTCTGGATCACGCATCCGGGCCTGCCAGTGCACCCAGCCAATTCGCACACCTTCAAAGTCAGTTTCTTGGCCGCTCCATAAGACGTAATAACGGTCGCGTTTTGCGTCTTTCCAAATTCTAGGCGTAGTGAGGATATCCGAAAATCAACATCTGCCCCAACCGTCCGTCTTACTGCTTTCGCAAATTCGGTCACACTCACATCACCCTCAATATCGTGGATTTTAACCATCGTATGTCGCCAATTTCCCGATTCGCCATCGACTGTTTAACTTTCTTCACCAGCTCCGCATATGACTGCCCGGTAGCATGGACAACAACTGTGCCGCTCTCCATCACTGCCGGGGAGGAGCGTCGTACAGGAGGGGGAAAAATATCATGCCACCCGACTGTAGTTTTGTACTGCACCAACTTGACCCCAGTTCCCAGTCGATCAAATATATAAAAATAACCTTTCAAAACATCGACCAATCTTGTCAGCCGGTAGTAGAAACACAGGTGCGGGAGACACCCCCCAAACATCCTTTAATGCTCCCAAGATTTTCTTCAGAGCCGTAGTCTCCCCGCCCCAAAATTGTAGTATATATTGAAACGATTGTTCGTCGACATGACCTCACTTCGTCCCAAATTCGGGAACTGTCTTCTGCAATATCACCTGCTTCAACCCCAGAGCACGATCTATGACCCTCACCCGGCTTGATTTTAGAGAGGTCAACAAATCCACATGTACCCACCACAGTCAAAGAATTTTCCGTAACACGATTTACCAACGCCTTCACACAAGCTACAGTTCATACCCACGAAGTCAAGCAACTCCTTATCCGTGAGCGACCGCGACAGGATGTCATTCAGATCACGGTCCTTCTGGGGGGTTTGCGTCGCAGCGTCTGACAGAAATGAAGCAGTTCTACAGTTCCTCCCCAGTGACTCTTGTAGCAGTTCAGGCATGATCAGGCAATCATGTTCAGTGCCCTCACTAAATCCACCATCGTCTCCAAGCCCTCTTTAATCTCTTGCTTCGTATTCGGAGTTACCTGCACCAAGCCCTCTTTAATCTCTTGCTTCGTATTCGGAGTTACCTGCACCAAGCCGTGCAGTATCCCGACCCCAGAAAACAGTTCTTGAAGGGCGGTCATAACTGAAAAGCCCGTCAACACAGGACATTCCTTTCCACTTGCCACCGCATGGCTCCCGTCAAGGATTCCAGCTGATGAATCATCCACTGACGCCACGATCGGCGCCATCAGAACCTCCTCCAACAGCACGTTGCCTCCTCTTGTGGTCCACCAGTGACGGAGACTGCGACTGTGACCATTTATTAGTCGGTTTATCTCCTCCACATAATCATTATCTATATAGACCTCACTTGGAGTCGCGACCGGTACGGCCTCTGATGATAAAGGTGGATACTGTCTAGTATGTCTCCTCCTACACGCTCCAGAAGGGTCATTTATATCTCTCCCTACAATGACCATACTCCTTCTATACCACTATTCCGCAGAGTATTCCTAGAGGCCTTTTTGACAGCCTCCTCCGTCCGAACTGATGACTCTTCACGAAGACAACGGGAGATATCCTGCGATTCACTAGAACGGGTCATAATCAATTAGTTGTAAATTGAATTAATAAATTAAATAATTTTTATTCTGTCAATCACTGTTTCAATGTAATCACGTGTCACTTCGACCTAGGTCAATTCGACCTAGAAGGCTCGCTACCACGAAGGTAAACAACTTATTGAACAAATGCACAGCTGTTGTCAGCAATAAAAAAAGTCCTAGCAACCGTAGGCTGAAAGTAAAAATTATAATTTTATACTCGCACATAACGGAGAGTCAACAAAAAACAAATAATAACGAAACTAACTCAACAACACAAAATTAAAGTGACTTCATTTAATCAAAGCGACACAAAACAACACCAAATCAAGTTATGTAGCAGTACACCAAACATAAAAATTAACTAAAAACACAAATTAACTAAGAAATCTTAAATAATCCAAATAACCCAAACGAAAAAACAAATGAACGAGAAATTGAAAACGAACTGAAAATCGAAGAAAACGAAAAACTTATTATGAGGTTGGTAAAACTCGTCTTACCTCTTGACTTGACCTAACCCCATTTAACACGTGCTGGATTTGAGATATCTGAATCGCACTTGTTCTTGTTCGGTATCAGACATACGATAAACGTCTTTACTGAGCCTTAGTAAGGAGCCTAACGCCATTATGTTTCTTTCCGTGAACTTGTTATGTATGCTCCTGTTTAGCTTATCTCTAAATTTTAATAATATTATCAATTTTTTTTAGTTTTTTTTATAAGATTATTGTAATCTCTTTAATCATTGTGATCCCAATTAATGCAAATTTGTTAGCTTATATAAGTATTTTATTTACGTAGTTTATTTGTAGATATATTTATTTACTTTTCTATGTGTCTTTACCGATTGTAAATACATGGTTTGTCTCACAAATTATAGAAAATTTTTTTCTATAAAAAAATATCTAATTAATTGGTTCTGTCTGGTTTTGATATATTTTTCTTATAATATTTTCCTTTGGAATTTTAATTTCTTAATAATAATTTTGTTCCTTCTGAAACAGTATCTTATCTTACAATAATATTTCATTCTTCTTATCGCTTTATGATTCTTTTTTTTTATTTATTTAGCTTCAAATTGAATTTTTAAACAATTTCAACAAATCAATAAAATTAATTATTTCTTCTTTCCTATTTTCAGAAAAATATTCATATTATCAGTGACAGATTGTTTCTACTTACTAATTTTTTCCTTCATACTTCTTCCATTATCAAATTAAAAATGAACGGATCAATTTATATACTTCTGCCAAAGTTTTCTTTTTTGTAGCTCTTTAATTCCTCGTTTTCTGCTAGGATAATATCTGCCTAATTTTTGTAATATTAAATTGCTTATATATACATGTATACTGTACATTAGACAAATAACTTTGGTAAAAAATATTTGTTTATTATTTTTATCCTGTTTTTCTTTATTAAAAAATGCAATTTATAAATGATTCTTGTGACCACATGATCTAAACTTCATCTAAAATCAATCAACGTCCACAAAATTATATGTTCAATGGAAAACATCCACAATTTTGGAGAGGGATAAGAATTTAGTGCTGAAGAATACTTTTCCAGGCAAAAACAAAATTATCAAGGAAATTGTGAATATTATCAAAAAAAATTTCATCATTAACTTAATAATTTATCCATAAAAATTGTAGAAAAAATAATTATGTTAATTTAAGTGTCAGTTTTAAAAAACAGAATGATTGTACATAATGTAAAAATAAATGTATCTTTTTAAGTATGATTTTAATACTTTTATATTTTGATATTCAAGAGATAAAAAAGATACTATCACTCACATATTTTATTAGTTTAAAGGAAAAAGTTTATTTATTATTTTGGCTATTCAGTTTAATGTGGTATTGGCAAAATATTATCTTTCAATTATCAGCTCGTTTATAAACCTTTCAAGACCACTCCCGAATATTATACCACTTGTAAGCGAGTTGGATAACATCCAACTCAGATATGAATTAAATTTCTTTTCAATGAGTTTGATTTTATTTAATGAAAAAAAAATTAATCTAATATTATAACCTTTGTCTGCTATTTATTATTTATTCCTACAACTTACTGAAAAATACATATTTACATACATTTAAAAAAAAATATTATATAGTATCATTATTATTATTATTGGTGTTACTATCATAATTTTTTGAATTTTGTGGACATTTACTTCTAAGGACATAAACAACAACTTCTAAGGCCTCGTCACGTTGTTTAAAAGCAAAAAATAAAAAATAAAAAATATCACCTGTAAGATGATCAGATGTAAGGGTGAAAAGAACCCTTACATTTTTATAAAAGAAAAAATAAGTGCAAATAAGAAATAATCGAAAAAACATACAAATATATATCCGGTACAGAATGTTTAAGTCCAAACAAAATTAAAAAGTAAAAGTAAATAACACATTCAAAGAAATTTCACAAAAAGCTTGACGATACTATGAACAGTAATTTTGAGTCCCATGTATTCCCGTGTATTCCATGTATTCCCGTGGCTTCACTCAAGGGATTCTTAAAGAAATTTAAAGGGATTCAGTTAAAGAAAACAAATACTGACTTTCGTTGAAGGCTTACTACATACGCGTTATTAATCTGCTGGCTTCTAAGTAAGCAGCTTTCTTTGCATTTTTCTGAATCAGCAGATATTGTTTCTTAATCCGTGGCTCTTTCTGAGGTTCTCATACATTGTAAATATTTTCCATGGATGCTTAACAGTAAATTGTTTAACACATGGGTGTTCCTTCACCGGTTAACAAATATGGATCTTTTATATTCGTGGATCACCAATTCTGAGTCTGATCACCGCCACTTCTTCCCGGCGAGACAGTTTTACATCGCTCTGCCATTTGTGTGGAGTAATTTCATTGTCATTTAATTTCGTGTTTAGCCTTATGCATTCATTAATTCTCTTGTTCCTGATAGTTTTTTTTTCTTATTATGAACCTGAGTTGAGGAATGCTACTTACGTACTGAGTGTCGGGTTCGTAAAAGGTTCCGAAAGATGTTTAAAGTGTGCGTATGTGTGCTTGCGTCATACCGACTAAACCTCCACCTCAAGACTCCACTCCCAGAGCTGGACCAGCAATTAAGCTTACTCAGCCCCGGGGAGTGCCGTTGAGCATAGGGGATCGGGAGTCCCCATGCATCATCATCATAGCCCATCCGCACAAATGCAGACGACCACAGCTCCGCAGAATACTGTCCATCCCCCCTCGTTCGCAAGTCTACTTTTCACCTTGGTTAGAGGCAACAGTTCTTGATGCCTAGGTTTGCTGATGGTCTTTCTACAATTCTCCCTTCAGCCTCCTTGATACGAATAATGCTGCAGACAACGGTGGAGATTGAGTTCCAGGACCTCTCGTCCCGCAGCAATATCGGCATGATATTATCTGGAGTTGACGCAATCAGGTGGCATAAGGTATTCCTTTGTACTTCCCATCTCGGGCAGCGAAAGACCGTGAGTTCTGCGTCGCCGTTCTGATGATTGCTGGAAATTCCTGTTAGATGATCAGTGCTTAGTTTTCTATTATTTTTCAAAAGAGAGGTCGAATCATGTACTTTTAAATGGTAAAAGCCATAGTTGTATTTCTCTTACAGAAATTGCTATTGTGTCTTGCAAGGCCATTTTTTCTGTAATTTTATATTCACGATACCCTATTCCGGCCTGTCTGGAATATCTAGCACGATGTTCATATAAAATAGCCTAAGAACTATTTCATTAAAGTTTTTATAGTTTATATGGGAAGGGAAGACCCATATATTATTTGCGTACCTTCTTGTATGATATAATGGCATTATGCTGGATTCAGACATTAAACTAGTCACCAGGCATGTGCGGAAAGCGCCTATGGCATATTAGAATCCATTGTTACGTATTACATTTAACTTTCTTAGATGTAATTTTCTACAGGATAAATATGCAATACATCCGTAATCGAGATTCGATTGAACCAATGCAGTAATATCTCTTTTTCTGCACTCCAATTTATGTTTGATAAACATTTAATAACGTTTAGAGATTTCTTTCATCAACCATTTAAGTCCTCTGTTTGTCTAGTCCCCAACTAAACCTAAAAAGCAAATATCTAAAAAGTATTGAAGCAGATGTTCTTTGATGGTCCAAACAAGACTACGATAAGGAATTCTCTTCTTCCAGAAGTGTACACAGCATGTTTTCTCTAGTAAAAATTTGTATCTGTTATTCTGTGAATTTCTGTTAAGGATTTAATCGCTGACCTGAATGCTTTATCAGATTTTTCCTTGAATGGCTAATGTAAATTTATTATTGGTGTTCGTGAACATGGTACCCTTTACCGCAGAAAGTGTGGTATGATATATTCTATTTTTATTTTTTTTTTGGTATTGTATATGTATTAGTGTATTTTATTTAATTCAATGAAATTTAAACATAGCTTATTAAACTTTAACGTAGTGTATTACTCGGTTTGTCATATAGGATTTACAGCTCATTCATTTTAATGTTTTTAGTTTATTGTATGTTCCCCTGTGACGGATAAAAAATCTTTTCATACTCTTCCTACCCCGAATAAAAAGATTATAAACGTTTAATATTAAATATTTTAATTTTAAAAACTTATAGTTCTGCGCAATAGATCATTTTCTTCTTGAATTCAGAAAGAGATTTTAATAAACATCTTAGGATATGAAAAAATGAGATAAAAACCTTTTTTACTTAACCAAAACTTATTTATTCATTATTTATATTTACCTTTCATGTTTAGATTATCGCGGAAATTTAAGTAATGAAACTATTGGAGTTAATTTTTTTAGAGAAAAAGTAGCTTTAAGAGCAAAAATTATATAATACAATATTTTACTTTTAAACATAAAAAATACATTTAATAGATAAATAATTGGATCATAGAGTATTAAAAATTATTTTTCATTTCATACTTATAAATTTGATCATCTAGCGTTGGAGGAGATTAACAGTACTATTCTACAATAGGAAGAAGTTAAACTTCCTCCAACTGTGTTGTATGGTATTTCGGATATTAGAAAGCTATATGAGTTGACGACATCAGTGATAAACAAGACAGAATACAATTTATGAATAATAAACAATTTCAACTGCTATTCAAGGATATTGAGTGCTAAGGAAAATAATTTTTATGCTTCGAGAAAACAGGCTAATTTGGACATACCTTCACAAGACGTGATAAGAATCACATTTTGTTTTTACAAGGTATTTCGGGAGGTGTTAATGAATCTTCACAATTCTATCCCACTTGATGGTATACAAAAGGAGATTGAAAGTCAAAGCCCAAAATTCAGGGTACTGAAAGGTTCGTCCCTAAGTAAGAAAAGAACTGTTGGCATCCTTTTTTTGTGAACCTGGAAGATCAGGATAAAAATAAAGAAGTGTCTGCTAATAACTTAGTTAGATTTGAAACCCTAAAGAGAGCTCCAGGATTGGTACTGTGTATGAAGCGTCAACAGTACGGTCACAAAAGAAGTAACTGCATGAGACCATCATGCTGTGTGAAGTGTGGAGGAGGACAGGGCTGCTGACTGCCAGAAGATAGATAGAAGAAGTACTCCGGTAATTTGTGTTTTATGACCTGAGAATCAACCTGCAAACTATAAAGGTTGCAGGGTTTACAAAGAAATCCTAGAAAGCAAAGCAAAGACAAAAGAGGAGGAGTTATGCTCTGATGTACAATCATATGAGATTTCAGGATCCAAGAGACCAATACTATAACCTATACCGTGGTATTTTTCAGATTTTAGGATAAAGGACCACTAAAAATCAAAATAATAGTAACGAATACACACTAAATAAACACTTAAATTCTCACTTCTGATCCTTGGCTAAAGCAGTAATGGAAAACGATCATAAGAATTCAATTTTATTAGACAAATATAAAAAGCTAGTGAGTAACATTGAGTTCTTGGTTCAAAATATTGGGAACCCTTTGAGTCTACTGGCAAATAAAATTTCTAAAATCTTTTGATAAGAGATTACCTGAAAATAGCAATATGAAATATCACTAATGTAATGAACCGAACGGAGAAATTGGAGACGTTGATCATCGGAGAAATGCTAGACATCATCTTTACATCAGACACTCATTTTACTAACAGAAACTATTAGAAAATTAAAGGCTGTTCGGTTTACACAACCAACCATTCGGATGGTAGAGAACCTAGGGGTTGGTACTGCGACTATGGTAAGAAATGAGTTACACCACAGTCACCTCTCTCCAGTAAGCACCACTCACATTCAGGCAACCTCGATTGAGTTCTTGGACTGGTTGGGGCCTATTATATTATCAGCAGTCTACTGTTCTCTTTATCACGCGGTAACTACTGATTACTGACATGTTGAGTATATGTCTGAAGGGTAGTTAATTGTTCTTAGGAGTGCATTAAACAGTTTCCGTGTGTAAGAAATAGCTCTAGACCGGATAGTGCAGATATTATCCTGTGCCTAATTAATTAAACCATGGAACCTTTCATATGTCATCAATCCTTTTCACATTTTGTGTTATCTCCAACTTCGAGAAAAGAGCCTCAAAGGGAGACATAAAGGAATTAGGCTCTTTAAACTATAATTAAAGTCACTTATCTCCTCGATACCTCCTTAAATCTCATGCTGCTCGAACACCTTGCCATGGCATTCTAAGGCAATAAAATGATCGTATGACAAAATTATTGGTTGTGCTAAGCACAACCAAAATTTGAATAAGTTTATCTTTAAATGATTACATATAGATAGAAGCAAAAAAAAATCAACAATAGTGCAAAAGTGGTTCAACACTTACACAAAAAAAGGTGTATAACAGGAATACTGGATTGTTTAACAGCGATCTTACAATATGAGAAGCAGTTTAATGTCTCACGGCAGTCAAATTGTAAATACATACTACTTTATTACTTAATAACTAATTACAAAACATACAGTCATTTAAAACTAAAATGATAATTTTAAATATTATGAACATTTAAGAAATACGATTTTTACGATAATTTAGACAAATTAAAAAATCACATCTTTGTTAAAATAATAGAGGCTAAAGTGAATTTGAGGCTTATATTATGAAGAATATTTTTACAATTTTAGAGAAATTTTCTTCTCTTTATTAGTTTTTTTCTTTTTCAGACAAATTCTAAGAATTCAGTAATTAAATAGGTGTGAACACATAACTTAAAACCCTGGATCCAATGACCTTCTTATCAGAACTCCTAGAATATCATCGGGAATACTGGAAAGTAATGGGAGGTTATGAAAGAAGGTGTAAATGAGAAGTAAGGAGCAATCTATCAGAGATAAAATATAAAAATGTAACCTGCTTCAAAAAATCCTTAAAGTTCTATCTTCAGGAAATAAATATATATCATGTTTTTCGTTTCTTTGGAAATGTGTTACCCAGCACACTTCCTATGGTGTTCTCATACCCGTGAAAGATCTGATTTTTTGAGAAAATGCCAAATTTATTCTTATGAAATAATTCACCGATATAAGGAATTCACACATAATGCATAGGTTTTAATACGGTGGAATTTTTCTTGCTCTGTTCAAAAACACTGGAGTTATTTCTTAAAATTTACAAAGCCTTCTTCTACTCTTGTTATATTCTCATTGCTTTTAAGAAAATCATTTTTATTTTTTATACACGACCAATTTCAGAATAAATCTTTTCTTAAACCTAAGCCGGCTTAATTATTTTCAAATTTCTTTATTAGAATTCAAATAAATTCAAGGCCATTTAAATTAACAAATCAAGGAGAATTAACTTTGGAAATAAAAATTATATACATGTATTACGTTATATTATTGTATATACTGCTGTATATACTCTCTTAATCGAGGTCTCTCTTAACTGAGATGACTGGCTGCCGTGGTCGAATAGCGTCTCGGCCTTTCATTCAGCGCTTGCGGGTTCGAAACCCTTTCAGGCATGGCATCGTTTCTCTACACTAAAAATTATTCAGTAAATCTATACTTAGCCTCAGGTGCAAAAATTCTCAAGTTGAGTAAAACCAAAACAAAAAAAAAAATAACCGAGAAGCCGTTTACTCCATGTACGAATTTTATTATAGCTATTACTGAAGATTATTTGTTGTGCGTAATTATTATTGCGTAATAACTAGTATTGCATATTTACAGCACGTAGTAGTAAAGCAGAACAATAAATTCTCTTTAGTTTCTGTTATCTACTATACGAGTAAAGATCGGTCTATATTTTGTGAGTTGTTTATTTGTATGTACTGTAGTGTGGTTATTTCTATAATGGCCAGTCGTAGCAAAGATATTACTAATACAAAACGTAAACGGATTGTAGTGTCAATGAACAAAATTTAGAACAATTGAAAGATTAAATGCTGGAGAATCGATTAAAAGAATCGCTTATGAGTTTGGTGTTGGAAAAAATAACCGTCAGCGATTGGAAACGGAACAAAAAATAAATTGTTCAATACTGTACAAAAGTGTCTGAAAAGTTTTTGAATAAACGATCTACGTCGAAGAATCCTGTTCAGGATGCTTTAAATGATGCCATTTGCTTGTGGTTCAGGCAACAGAAAACCTTTGGTGTACCAGTATCTGGTCCTATTTTGAAAGAAAAAGAGAAAGTATATAACTTAACAAAAAATTTAACGGTCCAGATACAACGAAACGATGTTCCTTTCCTTAACTTAACGCTAGTATGAAAGTGGCGTAATTACGCTCCTATGGACTGAGTTACTCGATTAAAACAATAAAGGCAACAGAAATTTTCCTTAAAAAATTAAACCAAGTTTATGTGAGTCGATGCGAGAGTTATTTAGTGACTACCCTATTGATTTTATTATAATAAAATAAAATAATAAATTATAATATTTTTATAATAAATTTCAATTCGTTGCTTATTCTGCTACCAATTATTATGATATTAATATGGTTTGATTCTTGAATAAAGAACGAAATTAAGGTCTCTAAACCGCGGATTCCGTACTCCAAGCCCGCAACATCCCCAATTACCACGATTAAGAGAGCCCTACTGTATATAATTTATTAATCGTCAAGAGGTTATGTATGAAACCCATTAACTACGTCAGAAACTTAACACTATGTAAAAATGTAATTCTTAAAACTCTGAAAGGTTTTAAATACTTGTTACTATAATAACGTCTCATTTCTAAAATAATTATAAAAAGTTATCAAAATTATATTGAGATTTTAAATATTGTGCTTCGTGAAAACATTTTAATTTTTAAAAGTATAGTTTTTTTATTGATGTTATATCAAAAAATTAATTGTTTTGATAAGCATTTTAGAAAAAACAAAAGCAATAACTTTAATAATTCTAGAATACTTTAAGACAAAGAACTACTATCAATATTTTGCAATCTTTTATCGAATTAGAAAAAAGTATACATCAATATACATAAAATATGAATAACTACGTCAAATTTCATTATTGAAATTCAACAATTTTTCTCAGAGTTAAAGCAATAGTGAGGAAAAATATAGAAATACATAACAGGAATATAACTCAGATTTGAAATTTTATTTATGTGAGTCGATGTGAGAGGGATTTAGTGACTTTTGGTTTTACTATAATAAATAAAATAATCCTAAGATAAATAAGTATGAGTAAAATATGAGAAGTTAATTTTTTTTACAGCAATTATTTCATCTATTGTATTTACTGTATAACATCTAAAATTTTAATTTTTGCAATATTCAGACAAATTAAATTAAATTAATAGTCATTGTAACGTAACAGAAGTAAAAAATAAAAATTTGTAGTGTCATGTCAAAGAGGTATAATCCACAAATTTAAAGCGTCTAAAGTAATTTTATAAAAGTTTAAACGGATGTGAAATATTTAACATTTAGTCATAATGATGACAAATAACTAATTTTCTAATTGTTAATTTTTTAATTTTAAGGTACATTTCTTACATTACAATATTCTCTTGAAACTTCAGATTATAGACATTTAATTTAAAAAAAAAAAAAAAACACGTTTATACATCTTAATATATATTCTCTGGTTACTGAAGAATAACTGTAAAGATAATTTTTATCGTCTTGTTAAATGTAATTTTGATTTTAAATTTCTTTTCCACCGTTAATAGTGAGTGTAAAACCTTTGAATAAGTGTGTGGGTGGGTGGGTTATGGGTGTATGTGTCTGTGTCTGTGTGTGTTTGTTTATACTATACAATAAAATACTACAGGAGTTTTGTTATACTGTGAATACAACATTTTACCATTTTATTTTTACAGCTTTTATGAATTTAATATATTATCGGAGAAAGAACAAATACATTTAATGGCTGTTATGTAGTTTATTATAATGTGTGGGTTTAGATATAAACTTTATATTTTACATCGAAGCAGCTCTTTTTTTTATCTTTAATTTCACATCCTCGAGCACTCTCGAGGTACATAAAATTTTTCTCAAATACTTGACAGTTCCAGTAGTTCTTCAAAAAAATATCTTTTAAAAAAATTAAATAAGAGGGTAAATGATTATACGACATTGTAATTTCTTATAGTACAACATGAACTGACAATAAAATAATATTAATTTGAAGTCAAGTGAACGATATTCATGTTACTGGGCGACAGCATAGCGCATTCAACGTATAAATTTGAAAAACAAAATTTAGTAAAAAAGAGAGACTAAACAAATTTTTCAAATGAAGGATTTTTTCTTTGGTTGGAATTGTGTATTTTAAACACACGCATGTTTGATTTCCACGATAAGACTTAAACTAAAGTCTGAATTCAAATGAGACTCTGTCTCTTATTATTTAAACCTTTGAAAGCAGAAGTATCTGGAAGAAAAGAAACTGTGTAAGCCAGGTACCTTATAAATCCAATAACAAACCAGAGTTTCAGTTTTCCCCGGTTTCAGTTTCGGTTTCGGTTTCAATACCGTCTTTCATGAGAATTTTTTCCGTCAAAAATACTTAAATAAAATTTAAAAAGAAAGAATCAAATTAACAAAATAAAATAGTCTTATGTTTTAATTTAAAAAAAACCTGTTTTAACAACAAGAAACCTAATGTTACCCAGTAACATTATTATTTTTGAATGTATATTAAAAGTAAATAGTTTTATGGCCATCCACATTTTTGACTCGTGACATACGTTAACAATAAAAAACTAATTGCACTAAAAAAAAAAGATTCAATATACTTAAATATTACGGTTTTAAAAGCTTATATTTCAGCACTTAATATTAATTTTATTTCTTAAAATCAGGAAGAAATGTTGATAAACTTTTTAGGATACGAAAAAATGACCTAAAAATCAATTTTTTATGTAAAGAAATCTTATTTTTTCATTTTAATTATTTCCCTTTCATGTTAGATTATTGCGGAAATATAAATAAAAAACTAATGGAGTTAATTTTTTGTAGAGTAAAAAACAGCTTTAACAGCAAAAATGGCATAATACATAACTTTTACTTTGTTTTTATACATAAAAAATACATTTAACAGATAAATTATTGGATCACAGAATAAGAAAAACTGCTTTCCACGCCACATTTATAACTTAGATCATCTAGCGTTGGAAATAAAAACAGTACTATTCTACAAAAGGAAAAAGTTAAAATTCCTCCAATAGTATTATATGGTATTTCGGATATTACAAAGTTATATGAGTTGTTAAAATAAATAGTGAACAAGACATAATACAATTTTCGAATAATAAAAAATAAACAACTTGCACGACTGTTCGAGGATATTGAGACCTACAAGAAAATAATTCGAGTGGTTTGAGAAAATAGCCAAATTTGGACATACCTTCACAAACCGTGATGAGAATCACGTCTTGTTTTCAAAAGTCGTTTCGGGTCGTGTTAATGAGTCTTCACAATTCGATCCCACTTGGTGATAACCAGAAGCAGATTAAAAGTCAGAGAAAAAAGGTCGGAGTATCGAATAGCTCGCCCCTGAGTAAGAAAAAACCGTTGGCGCTTTTTTCTCGTGAACCTGGAAGCTCAGGATAACAATAGGGATGTGTTTGTAATAAAGTACATAGCTAATAGCTGAGTTAGATTTAAAACCCTAAAGAGAGCTCCAGGATTGATACTGTTTATTAGGCGTCAACAGTATGATCACAGAATAAATAAATGCATGAGAACGTAATACTGTGTGATGTGTGCAGGAGGACAGGACTACTGATTGCCAGAAGACAGACAGAAGTACTCTGGTAATTTGTTTTTTGTGGCACCTATAAACTAAGGTTGCAGGGTTTATAAAGAGATCCTAGAAAGCAAAGACAAAAGAGGAGGAGTTATGCTCTAATGTACAATCTTATGAGACTCCAGGGTCCAAGAGACAAATCCTTTAACATAGACCATGGTATTCAAGTCTATAAGACAGAGGATCAATAAAACTCCACTTAATAGTAACGATGACACACTAAATAAACATTTCAATCCTCATTTCCGATCCTTGGATGAAGCAGTAATGGGAAACGATCACAAGAATTCAATTTCACTAGATAAATTTTAGAAGCTAGTGAGTAACATTGAGTTCTTGGTCTAAAAGATTGGGAACTCTTTGAATTTACTGGAAAATATAATTTCTAAAATTAATTGAAGAGAGATTACATGAATATAGCAATATGAAATATCATTAGTGTAATGAACCGAAGGGAGAAACTGGAGACTCTGATCTTCTTCGAAATGCTACACATCATCCTTAGATCAGAAACTTATGTTACTGATAGATACTATTTGAAAATTGGAGGGTCTTCAGTTTACACAACTAACCATCCGGATGGTAAGGGATATAGGGGTGGGTACTGCGACTATGGTAAGAAATGTGTTACGCCACAGTCATCTCCCTCCAATCAGCACCACTCATAATCAGTCAACCTCATTTGAGATCTTGGACTGGTTGGGGCCTATTATATTATCAGCAGTGTACTGTTCTCTTTATCACGCGGTAACTACTGATTACAGTGGAGAAAAAATTAATAATTTTTTCTCCACTGAATACAATATCAGGTTTTCATAATGTTGATGTTGTTTGTTTATGAACTTCTTATTGACTTCTAGATTTGTTTTACTTTTTCTATTATTTTCTTTGAATTACGTAATATTTTAGAACTTTATTGTTTACAATAAATTACTTTAAAATAAAAAATATATACGGAAGAAGGTCTCAATTTTCTTTCAGCTCAACTGAGTGACCGAGAAAATAATTTTGAGTTGAAGAAATTATACCTGTCGTGTATTCTTGATGATGATAGATGTGTTCTGTTTTATAGATCAATTACAAAAATTTCTGAAGAAAGTGATATAAGTGTAGTAAATATAGCGAAATTGGAAATGATATCCAAAAAGAAGAAATTCAAGACAATATTCCGTTATTTCTTAACTTATCACATATTTCCAAGGCCTATTTCAGCAACAACTGGGGAACTGTAGGTAATTTTAATAACTTTCAACATTTACTCCCAGTGATGAAATTTTGAATATTAATTCTCATATTAACGAAACAATGAGTGAATATTTTTCATTCAAATTTTGGAGCCTGTATGTTTTAGATAATATTGTTACAGAACTAAATGAGGTGTTAAACCGTTTTGAATACGATAGAAATCCTTTCGGCAAAATATATCGCCAAAATGTTGCATAAATAAGTGGTTTGAAGAAAATACAACTTAGTTGAAGCAGTTAATAGGCATTATTACATACACAGTTCTCAGGACCAACAGGGATCATACTTTAACCCATTGAGACGCTCAGTTGACTGATATAGAAAAAATGTTTGGTGTTTTGTAACTAAATGAGGTGTTAAACCGTTTTGAATACGATAGAAATCCTTTCGGCAAAATATATCGCCAAAATGTTGCATAAATAAGTGGTTTGAAGAAAATACAACTTAGTTGAAGCAGTTAATAGGCATTATTACATACACAGTTCTCAGGACCAACAGGGATCATACTTTAACCCATTGAGACGCTCAGTTGACTGATATAGAAAAAATGTTTGTTTAAATATTGATGAGATGTACAGTAAATGCTTTTATAGAATTATTGTAAAAATTTAATTATTATTATACCTTTTAGGGAAGAATTAGTAACGTTATTTTACAGTAGTAATGAAAAAATTGAAACTGTACAAGAACACATTCTAATTAAAAAATGACGAAAACACCGACATTCCTTCCGGATAGCTGCTATGCCCTTCCTCTAAGGAGCAGAAGATCCATCCTGTCCCTAATCTAACAGATCCCGATATACGTTTCGCACATCCTTCACTTCACGACCCACTCTTACATTGAGGGTTCTTTATGCCATCATCGGGGAGTCCCTACTCCTACACTCTTGAATGTGGGTTGACCCAAACACCCTAGGCAAAAAGACAACCTCCCTGATCCTGCACGTCCCCACGCTTCGACCCTATTTTTTTTTAAATTACAACATTCCGTCACACATAAATGAGTGCACATCACCCTACTTCTCCTGTAAAACAAAAAAAAATTATATATAAATAAATAAAAATCCCCTTGATCACGGCGTCGTCAAGCATCGCAGGACGTTACTTCCTCAAAAGCAAGCATTCCTCATAAAGTCCTGTTCCTAGCCTTGTAGAGCCGCCTCCCCTAGTCTGCCTTCCTCTTCCTTCGTATCCAGAATTCTGCCGACCATTTTCTCCACGGCGTTCCATTCTCTCCTGCCTAGAAGCATGTACCCTACGATGTTATCTGGGGTGAGCCACGCCATTCTCATCTGTACCCTGACGTGATCCCACTGAGCATAGTTAAAAAACGTGTCCTCTGGTGTGTCTACTTGCGTACAATATGCATACACCGGGGAGGCTCTTCTTCCGAACCGATGTAGGTAGCCACTAAGTTCCTGTGGCCAGAGAGGAACTGGATGAGATGGTAACTCACCTTCCCATGCCCTCTCCGAATCCACGGCCCAATCCTTGGGATTATTCTCTTCGTCCAGGGGCCCTTAGTGGTTGCATCCCATTTGGTCTGCCACTCCTCCAGTAGAATTCCTCACGTCTCAGCCTTCGTCAACCCGTCGTACCTTCTCGTGAGCTGTGTTGCCCCCAGACGAATCGGGAGGAACCCGGGGATGACCTCTACCGCATCGCCTAAAATCGTATGATACGAAGAGGCCACCTTGATCACTGCCCTCCTCTGGGGTGAGGAGAGGAGCCTTTCCTTCCTCACCCTCCCCAGTGTCAACGCCCACACCGGCACCGCATATAGCAGAATCGAGGTGCCCACCGAGAGGATGAGCCGTCTCTTTCCGGTGACCCTGCTTGTTACCCATTAATCTTGTAAGTGCATCAAGGGTCCTTCCTGCTTTGGCAGCCGCCTCCAAAAGATGATGAGTAAAGAGGCTTGACTTGTCTAATTACACGCCGAGGTACTTAACATTTCTCGACGTGCGAACTCTCGTATCCTTGACCGATATTTCCAACTCCCTAATTCGCCTACGGCCAATCATCGCCACCATAGTTGTTTTCTGGGGGGCCAGACTCAGTCCTCGCTCCTCCATCCAGCCGCTTATCATGTCGACCGCATCATTTGTTGTACCTTCAACCTCTTCCTCTGTTTGTCCGGCTACCAGGAGCCCCAGGTCGTCAGTGTAGGCGACCACCTGGGTGTCCCCTGGGAACTTAGATGAAATATTAAGATAGAGTAAAAGTCCCTTTATTACTTGAATTATTAGATCAGTATTATTTGTATCTTCGTGAGTTTCTGCTGGTGTGTCGTATAAATAGTTAATAGTAATTAAACAATTCCCTTTAGAGAACTTCTGTATAATGGTTTCAAATGTTAATTTTGACCTTAAGGTGTAAAATATTCAGTTTTTGTTATCGGATTATTTGGTGAATAATCAAAAATTACAAAGAAACAATCATACAGGAAAAAGAAAGACAACATGAAAAAATATATCTTAAAAAAAACCACAAGAAGATTAATATGAAGAGGAAGGAAATGTTAAGAACAAGGGAATAATAAAAGAATAAAGAGAAGATGATAAATATAAAGAGGAAGAAAATGTTAAAAACAAAGAAAAAATAAAAAGAATAAGAGAAGATGATAAAAATGAAAAGAAAGAAAAAGTTAAGACCAAGGAAAGAATAAAACGATTAAAAGAGGATAATTAATATGAGAGAAAATTTGAAAACTATTTGAGAACGTGTACACAAATTAAGATCAGAAGAATTATATCAAACCAAATAGTATTTAATGAATGGCAACAAAAAACAAATAAACTAAATTATGATCAACTCCAACTTCGGTAGAATATTGTCCGACAATATTAGAGGAGTAATGACCTAAAATATAAGAGTTTTTTGCAATTTATTAAAGATCGGGCATGTATGCCTCAGCGTATATCCCGTTCTTGTAAGGGTCTATTTCTCAGTCAGTCTGTTGTTAACTTTAATATAGATAATTTAAACAGAAATTCTAGAATAATTAAATAGAATTAAACAGAAATTAAACTAGAAAATCCAAAAATAATACGATTCTAAATTATAACTTTCAATTTATGTTAAATAATCAGATGTTTCCTCAAATATACACGTTTGTAATAATGTTTATTAAATTACATATGCACATTTATAAAAGTACATAAAATTTTATTTCACTAATAACTTCTGATTTTTTTCATTTCTTTTTTTTTACTGTTATTATTGAATAATTATTTATTGTATTTTTTTTTACAATCACGCGTTAATAATTATTAATAAATCAAAATGAAAAAGTAAAAAAAAATAAATTAAAAAAAAAAAAAGAGGAGACGAAGTCTGATTTCGAACCTCATGCGATATCCAAATATTTCATTAATTAAAATTTTATTTGACTCTAACTCTGGAACCAATGAAATTAAGTACAACTTTTGATATAGCATTGAAAAGTTTTTAATGAGTTTTTTTTACTTCAGTTAAGAAAAGTTCAAAATAATTTTTTTTTGATTTTATTCTTTTTTGGACATTTTTGCTTCAATCGATTGGAATTAAGTGGGGAACTGCCCAACTAGATGTTACAACAGTCCTAAATCCAAAATTTCTATATCCTAAGGGTAATTGTTTTTGAATTATGCGAGATACGTATATACATACGTAGTACGTACGTGCAAACGTCACGCAAAATCTAGTCAAAATGGATTCAGGAATGGCCATAATGGATATTTCCGTTGAAATCTGTAACTGAATTTTTCGTGATCACAATACTTCCTTTACTTCGTACAAGGAAGTAAAAACGTGTTTAATATGTTTTTCAATGAACAAAATTTGTTGGGATATACGTAGACAATAAAGCATTGTAGTTACAAAAGTATAGGTCTTTATCTCTTATTAGTAAGCAATTATTTTTATAAAATCATATTAAGTAACATATACGTGAATAAATTTATTATGAATTGAGAAAAAGATTTATGTCTTGTTATTTGTAGTTACTAGGAGACACAAATTTGTGTCTCAAAATTTTATATTTAAAAATTACAGATACAACTATGCTAACTATGTCTAAAATTATTAATGGGGGCATATAATTGTTTTTTAAATCAAAAATAATTTTAGCGTTGGTGGATGTTTTTAACATATCAATTAGTTAGTATTGAAAAAATATTTTTAAGCGAGGCAGTCAACCTTATGTAATTGTTATTTGATGTTTTATTTTAATTTTTAGTAGCTTTATATTACTTACGGAAATTAATTTTATCTGGTAGAATTTGAGAGTCGGTTGGGAAACTTTAAAATATAGTATTATAAACATCATGTATATATAATGCAGCACGCTTAAATGCTTTTGACTACTCCACTAGTTTATTTACGGTAGCTATTATATACTAGTAGCCGAGAAGTTGCGCTTTATATTAAGCTACAACTTTTACCAGTTTTAACCCAAATCAGCTACCACAAATTGTAAAGTGAGAGTAATTTAAAAATATGTTGATGTTAAATTAAAAAAAATAATAATCATGTTATTATTTTAAACCTTTTAAAAATTTCACGTCATAGAATAATTTTAAAATTTAGAATAATCTATTTGAGAATAATAATAATTTTAAATAATTTTGAAATTTTGAAAAGTTTTAAAATAATAAAAAAACGTTATGATTATTTTTTTGTAAATACTTATTAAATGATTTTCCTTTTATTTTCTATTAATATTTAAGGTAAGCTAAACTTATGCTAAATACAATTAAGTTATTAAACATTTCTTGCCCATTCTTGTATAAATCTAAAAGTTTGGTTATAAAGTTTAGTCTTAAACAATTAGTATGTCTTGGAACTGATTACAAGAAAACAAACTACAACTATTTATTAAAAAATAAAGTAAAGTAGTTGTAAATTTTATTACTATTTATTTCAAAAGGATTATTTTTAATAATACTTAAGTAAAATCAAGATCGCTTTTTATAAATATGGATATTCTAAACTTAATTGCAAAATTTTACTTTGTTCTACGTTTACGGTTAACGGTGGTTTTCATATATTACTGTTCTTGATTTTCTAAAGGGCTTAAATTGTAAAAGTAAAATAATGCATTTTATTAAGATTGTACTAATTTAACCAAAAAGCAACTGAATGAATAAGGTCAAACATAAAAAAAATTAACAGAATTCAAAACAGTAAAATTTAGTTTTAATAACTTGAAGTGTAAAAACTGTTTAATAACTGTAGCACAAATTTACTTAAAACATTTATGAAAATATCTGGATTAAAACAACTGGAATTATTAAAACTTTTGATTGCCAATGTTTTTCTAAGTATGCTTAAGCTTATCTATTCTTCAATTAGGAATAAAAGAAAATGTTGTATTCATTGACAATCAATTTGTCAATATTATACTTTGATATATTTTACAGTTTCAGAAAAATTTAGGAAAAATATGCTGTGATTAATTATTATTTTGAAATTAATTTTAAAATTATATTTTTGAATTAAAATAATTTTTTTTTTAAATTTGTAAAATATTTCTCTGCCTACTTGTGCATTATAGACGTTAAGCTAAAAGCATGTTTGACTAATAGATGTACGATGTATACTCAGTACGATGTCTTAATTATGATTTATTTAATGAACAGAACAAATTTATTAATTTTTTTTCGTGTTCACTTAAATTAATGGTGAAATCTCGTGAATTCTATTAATATAATAAATTCACTTATCAATATACAAATAATAATTAATAGATGGAAGGAACTCTTATAAAAATCTTTATTATAATCCTAGGGAAAAAACAACCGAAGGTCAAGGGCTAGTTTTCAATCACATTCTTTTTCGGAACAATCATTTATTTAGTACTACCGGGAGCAAATTTAACTACTAACCTCGTAATTTGCGATACCATTATTTATCAATGTTAAAAGCTGCTATTTTAAATATCACAAAGTTAAATATTACTTTGCAGGTTAAATAATTACTTTAGTTAAGATATTTAATTAAAATATCGAACTACATAATTTTTAAATTAGATTATTCTGTTATTTTTGTTTTTATTACTTATAGAAGTGTTTATTTTTCGTCGCCTGCAGAAGCTTTTTATAAAATGAATAGTATAGCCGGACGTTTTGTCCACATGGAGATTTTATTAAAATTAACGATGAGTCCCTTAAACCGGAATTTCTAGTAATTTTTGTGGCAAGAATTTAAATAAAGTTTTAATTAAATTATTATTTTACAAAATAGTTTTATTTAACATACTGAACATTTTTAATTTATTACACGAGATAGACAAATAAAAAGTAAAGATAAATAATGGTCAAGCAAAATCTGATAAAAAAATATGCTTCAAGCAAACCTGGTAAATTTAATAATTGCAAGTTATTTGAAATTTAACATGGCAAATTACAATTATCATCCCAGACATATATATAATATTATATATTATACATATTTATCCCAGACAAATTATAATTATCATCTGGAGTATATCATCTTATTATGATAGTTTACAAATGGATTTAAATATTTTAAATATTATAGTTAATTACTAGATAACATATTATTAGATAACTAATAAGTTATACCATAACGGAAATAAATTTATCGAAAGTAAATGAATACAAAATTTCTAACTTTACAAATTATACGTATACAGAATGTAAACACTAACTTTTTTTTTATTATAACGATACAGCGACTTTACAATCTGTTCACAGAACAATAAGTAAATACGTTGTATTTAAATTAATATTCAGTTGCCACAGACCCAGCGGCTTTTGACTTAATAATGGAGTAGATGAGCACTCCGTACGGCCAGACCATAAAGTCACCTAATTGAAGCGACAAGGCAAACCAAGATTATTGTTCCTCAGCAATTTTGAAAAATCACTGGTCGTGTTATCTAACAAATTGACCACCAAATAATTCGAGTGCCGATCCAAAAGATTTTTATACTGGAGGCAAATAAAGGTCATTCATTATGTATAAGGCTATTATTTATGTACCAGGGTATGTTCAGCATTTTTTGCAGTGTTTTTGTTTGGAAGCGTTCAAGTATGTTAATACTGGAATTTCACGTTGTCCCCCACAATTCAAGCCCATAAGTCCAAACAGGCTTCAAAATGGATTTGTAAATCAATAATTTACATTCTGCTGAAAGCCAAGATCTATATCCTGTAAGGCAGTACATGTGTTTAAACTTGAGATCCAACTGCTTCCGCCTAGAAGTTATGTTTCGCCTAAGTAAGTCGTCGATCAAGAGGTAAACCCTAATATTTTCAGTTTTGAGAACTCGGAGTCGGAACGCTGAAGATAGAAACAGGAGGACATTGTTCCTTACGAAGGGTGAACGTGACGTGCTTTGGTTTTGTTTCGTTTATTATTATTTTCCTACTTGTAAGCCACGATTCGAGGAGAGCAATATAATCTTGAATAAAACGAAACGCAGTAGTCGGATTTTTGTGGACAGCAAGAATTGCAGTATCGTCAGCAAACGTTGCAATTGTGGTATCTGCCGTAATTGACAAATCAGCTGTAAACAGTACATACGAGATGGGTCCGAGAACGATTCCTTTAAGTACCTCTGCTTGTATAAGGAACAAATCCGTCAAAACCTCTCCATGTTTAACTTGTACCTGTATTCTAGGTAAGATTTTAGTACCACATAGAAAACATGTGGTAAAACCTTTTCCAGTTTATAGAGCAACCCCACATTCCAAAGGCTTGTCAAAAGCCTGACTGACATCGAGGAAAACCGCTGAACAGTACTGTTTCTGTATAGAGCATGATTTATAACGTTTAAAATTCTGTTTGCCTGCTCCACAGGGCATGATACTCCCTAAACCCAAACTGTTGAGCTGAAATGTGATCGTCCACGAACTGCTTCAGTCTTTTCAAAAATTGCTTTTCAAAAGACTTAGATAGCACAGGAAGCAAGCTTGATAGGCGTAAAAGACGTTACATTTACAGGGTCTTTACTCGGTTTTGCTATAACAATTAATTGTGAAATTTTCCATGGACCAGGAAAATGACCAATTCGGATAATAGCAGTGAAAATCAAAGTTACCAAATGTATCGCATGCCAAGGTAGTGCCTGGAGAACCCGACCGATGATCAAATCATACCTCGAAGCCTTCGCTGGATGTATTTCATCGTTAATGACTGAAGAGACCTCGTATACTGTAAATCGCGTAATCGGAAAGCACATTTGGAAAGGAGAAGCCAAATAACCGAGATTTCTCAATCATCTCCGGTTCTGAATAATCATTGGGTTGGAATACGTCCGAAATTGTTGAGCGAATAAGGTCGCCTTCTCCTGAAAACTTCTCACCCACGTTCTGTCAATATTAAGGAGGGAAGAAATAAACTGTAGCGGTCTCTTGAACGACTTTGTAGCTTTCCATAAAGTGTACTCAGCAGCCTGCCCATCAGAACTATTAACCACTTCAGTTATTGAGAAAACCTGTTAAATATGCCTTTTCAGTAGGGTAACGAGTTCGTCTCAATGCGCATCGGTTTCTCCGGCGTTCTTCTATCTTCTCTCTGATGAAGACCGGATAAGTATTTTGAGCTGGGGGAGCCACGACGATGATTGAATCAATTTGATCAATCCGTGTACTGTCACTGTCCATATCGACCGGTGACTTCAATGGCACGTCCAATCGTATACTTTCCTCCAAAGTCATTTGTTGGTAAACATATTAGACAATTTGGGAGACCTAGCAGTTAGCGAAACGGTAATAGATATTGTATGTACAACTGTTGTATGATCGGTTACAGTATAACTATCACAAACATGAGAATCATTACCACCCGAGCCAGACACCCACACTTCTCCTCTTTTTTCACGCAGAGTGTTGTTATAGACTAAAGTATTGGCATAACTGCCATTAGAATTGCCAGTAGTTGCAACTCCAGAAGACAGGGGTGGGTGGGATAAAAGACCTCAAGTCTTTTATTGTTGATAAATCTTACAACCTTTGTAACTCGCTGATGTTGGTCGCGCAGTTAACGCAGGAAGCCGGGACCTGTGGTACCTTTGAAGAGTCCATAGTCGCATGATCTGCACCACATTTCAAACAGCGGCTTGGGTGATTACATTGACTTGTGGTATGTCCAAAGCGTTGACAACGTTTGCCTTGGATCACCTCTTTTTAACATACGGATCCTGAAAGCTTACAATTGTATAATTCAGAGATTTCACGTTAAAGTTTTCCTTATTATTAGATTTCGGCTCTAAATCCACAAAATAAAGCGGCATCGGTTCCTTTGTCTGACAATTGAAAACGTTAGTGACATTTCTAACCTCTTGGCCTAATTTAGCCAACTCATCAATGATTACCGTTTTGTCTTTCGAGTGATGCATGACCACTCTATATGCTCTCTCAAGTTTAAGCTGGTATGTATAATGTCTGACATTGCTTTCAAACACTAAGTAAATTATAAAAAAAGATCCATATTAAATCAAAGAATATTATTTAAATTATTCATATTGCTCAATATGTAATAATAAATTTTGCTTGCGGTATCGAAAACATTGATGAATAGTATTTTACGTAGCAATGGAGAAAGGTTTGTCTTCTGAATAAAGAAAGAAAATAGGAAAAAAAAATTCTTTAGGAAATGCAACAATATTTCCATGACATCTATAACAAAGAGCACTTATTAGAATAAACTAATAGTCTGCACATGATATGAAATTGAATTAAGTTGTAGACGGAGCAATTTTAAAAATAAAATTACACTTAATAAAACTTTATAGAAAATGTTAACAACTTTCTAAATTACCTACTCGATAATTTTGTTGGAAAATATCTTTATACAAAAAAATTTTAAATATATTTTCTTTATGTTTTCTATTATAAAATGGAGTTTACAAAATCCATTTAATTTAACGTGCCTTTTAATTTTTAATATTATCAGTTAGTTTTATTTAATACTGTAATATAAATATTTATAACTTTTTTTTAGATCTCAATCCTTATAGCTCTTCCCAACCTCCGTGAAAATGATTATTATCGAAATAGGGAAGTGGGAAAAAAATTCAGTAAGAGAAGAAGTGTAGCAGACCAGTAAATTAAAAACCTTAATGTGCTGCACTAACCTTATCGAGGAGTTTGAGAAATGAAACTTGTCACTATATCTAAAAGCAGAAGCTCTACATAGAATTGCAGACAGTATACTAGAAACAATTGGAAAATGTATTAGTCTAAAGTAAATCAACTATGGTAAATTAAATATCTACGTCAAGTATGATATTTACTAAATTTATTTGGTCGTTATTTAATTAAATAAATATCCAGTTAACGAAACCGTAAACAGCAAATTAAAATCAATATAAATAAAAATTTAGTAAATAGTTTTTCACTCTCTAACTTTTCTTTTAAATGAATTTAAATTTTCATTTAAAAGAGTGAACACGTTCACTCTGACATCATTAACGAAATTAAGCTGTAAATACATCTAGAGATTGAGGAAATGAAGTAATTCATAAGGATGTTCTTTGGTGGCTGGGTTTCAGTTAACCACACATCTCAGTTGTGATATGCTTCAAACTGTATAAGACTACAGTTCATCTACATTCACATATATCATCCTCATTAATCCTCTGAAGTAATACCTTATGGTGGCTCCGGAGGCTAAACAGAAAAAGAGAGAGAGAGAGAGTTTAAATAATTAGATCGTTTATCCTTCCTATTATTAACATTCGAAATCCTGATACCTAAACAGAGATATTACTATCAATAGGTTTATGCACTAACCTCTCGCGTATCTTTATATAAAATATACACGTTTACGCGTATCTTTTATTTCAAGAACACAATGCCATGTTCATTCAACTTCATTCTAAGTCAAAGTTACCTTCTACTCAGCTATCTGTGGCTTAGATTTAAAGGAGATTCCTTTGCACTCCTATAAATTTCAAATTAGTCATCTCTTAAACACAATTTCAAATAAAATTAAAGACTTTCAATACTTGTCTGATAGTGACTTAATAGAGATGAAAGATGGTGTTAATTTGCTGGAAGTATCTACCTATCCACAGAACCAGCTCGAGATTTGTTCACCCTTTAAATCTTATGAACCTTACAATCCAAGATAAAGCCTACGTAACAATTGTTTAAAAAAAAAAAAAATTTCTTGGTTACTGATATTTATCTAGTAGCGTTTTTCTCGTCCCTTCATAAAAAACAATTTTATTAAGACTCAGGATAAGGCATAGAGTTATTGCCCGATTGAACAGTTACAAATTTTTTTCCATTAAAATAAATAAAACATCACTACTACTTGTTCACTTTTCCGTACAGTTTGTCATCATCAGCGTAATTCGTAATTAAGAACTTTACATCATGTCAAATTTATAAAATGGTTAATGTGGAACCAATATTATTGACCTGTGAGAAACAATAGATGTAACAGCATATTCTATAGAGATTTCAGACACTTTAATATGACAGAACCACGTTAGGTGTATATGAATGGACCCATCTCATCATAGAAATGTTACATCATGATCTTTTAACTTTTGCAATAGAATTCCATAAAGAACGCGTTCCAAAAATCAAAGTAATAGGATCATGATATATTCTTATTTGGACCACGTATAAAAGATAACGTTTCATTTAGGTTAATATCCAGAGATTACTTGGCCAGAAAACTTTGCTGATTTTGAATAATAAATTACACATAGATTAACAGAGGGGGCCATAAATATCTTTCTCAGATATTTTTAAACTTCATTTAAACAAAAGTCGGTCTGTAATTAGAGGCTATATAAATATCTTTCATGGTAAAATATATCTCTACTGGAAATATACTAGAAGTGAAACTGTTTCACCACTTTCCAATCTCATTTTGGGTGGGGAAAGATCTCCTTGGAATTAGTAACGCGGACAAATCACAGAATAGATAAACTACCTTCTTACTTCAATTTGGAACTACTTTTTTTGCTCCCATCATTTTCAATCCCTGAACGGAGATGGACATAGTTGCTTAAAAGAACAGAAAATATATCATCCCAGTAAACCTTTCTCAACATTTATTTTTTTAATTACTGTTAATAAGTTAACTATTTTGCGCTATCATTTGACTCATTTTTTCTCTAAGTCGAAGATGACCTCCAAACAATTTCGGACCAAATTACCAAACGCCCGCGCATATACACATATACACACACAGAGAGAGAGAGAGAGAGAGAGAGAGAGAGATAGTTTTAATATAATATCATCTTTTACTGGTTGAATAGTTTATTATAAAAAAATCTAATTTTCTTCTGATAGTTAAACGAATTACCAGCACCAGCAATCGGTATACGACCACACTTGGTTATAAAAAACAGTCATCATAAATATATTTTCTCACTGTATCGGCAAAAATATTGCTATTTCAATTCATAATTAAGTAATTTTTCGTAAGTACCATTTCATGGCAAACTCTTCTTCATAGCATAAAATCATTTTCATAACTTCTCACACATTACAAAAAATGGTGACATCCTGTCAAATTTAAATGGTAAAACCTTAAAGTAATCTATTAGCCTAATTTATAACGTTGAGTGCTGTCAGTTGGCTACCTGTTCCACAACAAAAGATATTGCTCAAAATTTGGGCTTAGGTGAGTGAAGGTGATAAACCTAACTGATCTGTATTTTAAGTAAATTAGGTTTTATTTGGCTAGATAGGTCAAATAGTATGAAAGGTTACTTCTTTCAGCTGTCTTGTAAAAATAATTCGATCACCATCCAGCAAAACTACAACACGTTACTGAGCCCCAGTGTAGCCACGCATTAGACAAGTCTATTCTCAACATACCTACAAATTAGGATATACAGACTGGTAAATTGTAAATGGCCTAAAATTATGAACATATTGGAGATGAGAACTGGAAATAAAAGCTGAAGAATCTACAGTTGAGCAGTGAAAAAGGAACCTAACTATTCCAAAAGTAGTTATCATTATTCCTTCTGGACACAATTTTGTAGATTATCGTAAGACAATTTGTATCTTAGACCAGTGGCAGCCTCCTCTATGAATCATGAGACCTTGCCGTTGCTGAGCGGGCTTGAGCGCTCAGGGATACAGAGTAGCTGGACCGAAGATGCAACCATATCGGAGAGGTATCTGTTGAGAGCCTTACTAAGGAATGATTCCTGAAAGAAGGCAGCAGCTCTTTCAGTAGTTGTTAGAAGCGTGAGTCAGAATGACTTAAACAGCCATATCAACATCACTCAGTCCTCTGAGTACTGCGCAGCTGAAAGTAATGGAAAACTACAGCTGCTATTTTTCCAAGAAAATGTGGCTCTCTGCATTTTCATATAGCAATGATGGAGGCGCCTTCCTTGGTAAAATATTGCGGAGGTAAACTAGTCCCCCGTTCGGATCTCCGGGTGGGGACTACTAAGGAAGGGGTCACCAGCAAATTAAAAAATAACATTCTACGAGTCGGAGCGTGGAATGTTAAAGTTTAAAAAAGGTTGGTAGGCTAGAAAATTTAAAAAGGGGAATGGATAGGATAAATTTGGATGTAGTAGGAATTAGTGAGGTTCGGGAAGAGGAAGGCGACTATTGGTCAAGTGATTTTAGAATAATAAACTCAGCTTCAAATAATGGGCAGGCAAGAGTAGGTTTCATAATTAACAAGAAGATATGGAAAAGAGTAGAATATTACAAAACGCATAACAATAGAATCATTGTAATAAGGATAAAATCAAAACCTAACCGACAACGATTGTTAACGTCTATATGCCTAAAAGCGCCCATAATGATGATGAGGTAGAGTGTGTATACGAAGAGATTGATGAAGCAATTAAACACGTAAAAGGAGATGAAAATTTAATAATAGTTGGAGATTGGAATGCAAGCATTGGAAAGGGCAAGGAAGGAAATATAGTCGGTGAGTACGGGCTGGGCAAAAGGAATGAAAGATGTAAGAGACTTATAGAGTTTTGGACAAAGTATAATTTAGTAATTGCCAACACCCAATTTAAAAATCATAATAGAAGAATACACACTTGGAAAAAGCCAGTCGATACTGCAAGGTATCAGGTAGATTATATCATGGTTAAGGAAAGATTTAGGAATTAACTCGTTGACTGCAAAACTTACCCTGGAGCAGACATTAATAGCGACCATAATGTGGTGATAATGAAATGTAAATTCGGATTTAAAAACCTGAAGAAAAGGTGTCAGATGAATCGGTGGAATTTAGAGAAGCTTGAGGAAGTGGAGGTAAAGAAGATTTTTGAGGAGGACATCGCAAGAGGTATGAGGAAAAAAGATTAGGTAGAAAATGTAGAAGAAGAATGGGAGAATGTTAAAAAGGAAATTCTTAAATCAGCAGAAGCAAACTTAGGCGGAATAAAGAGAACTGGCAGAAAACCTTGGGTTTCAGACGATATATTGCAGCTGATTGATGAACGTAGAAAATATAAGAATGCTAGTGTGAAGAAAGTAAAAGGAACTATCGGCAATTAAGTAATGCTACAAACAGGAAGTGCAAACTGGCGAAAGAAGAGTGGATTAAAGAAAAGTGTTCAGAAGTGGAAAGAGAAATGAACATTGGTAAAATAGACGGAGCATACAGGAAAGTTAAGGAAAATTTTAGGGTACATAAATTACAATCTAATAATGTGTTAAACAAAGATGGTACACCAATATATAATACGAAAGGTAAAGTCGATAGATGGGTGGAATATATTGAAAAGTTATACGGAGGAAATGAATTAGAAAATGGTGTTATAGAGAAAGAAGAGGAAGTTGAGGAGGATCAAATGGGAGAAACAATACTGAGATCTGAATTTAAGAGAGCATTAAAAGATTTAAATGGCAGAAAGGTTCCTGGAATAGACGGAATACCTGTAGAATTACTGCGCAGTGCAGGTGAAGAAGAGATTGATAGATTATACAAACTGGTGTGTAATATTTATGAATAAGGAGAATTTCCGTCAGACTTAAAAAAAAGTGTTATAGTCATGATACCAAAGAAAGCAGGGGCAGATAAATGGGAAGAATACAGAAAAATTAGTTTAACTAGTCATGCATCAAAAATCTTAACTAGAACTCTATACAGAAGAATTGAGAGGAGAGTGGAAGAAGTGTTAGGAGAAGACCAATTTGGTTTCAGGAAAAGTATAGGGACAAGGGAAGCAATTTTAGGCCTCAGATTAATAGTAGAAGGAAAATTAAAAAAAAAACAAACCAACATACTTGGCGTTTATAGACCTACAAAAGGCATTCGATAACGTAGACTGGAATAAAATGTTTAACATTTTGAAAAAATTAGGGTTCAAATACAGAGATAGAAGAACAATTGCTAACATGTACAGGAACCAAACAGCAACAGTAATAATTGAAGAACTTAAGAAAGAAGCCGTCATAAGGAAGGGAGTCCGACAAGGATGTTCCCTATCTCCGTTACTTTTTAATCTTTACATCGAACTAGCAGTTATTGATGTTAAAGAACAATTTAGATTCGGAGTAAGAGTACAAGGTGAAAAGATAAAGATGCTACGATTTGCTGATGATATAGTATTTCTAGACGAGAGTAAAAAGGATGTAGAAGAAACAATCAACGGTATAGATGAAGTCCTACGCAAGAACTATCGCATGAAAATAAACAAGAACAAAACAAAAGTAATGAAATGTAGTAGAAATAACAAAGATGGACCACTGAATGTGAAAATAAGAGGAGAAAAGATTATGGAGGTAGAAGAATTTTGTTATTTGGGAAGTAGAATTACTAAAGATGGACGAAGCAGGAGCGATATAAAATGCCGAATAGCACAAGCGAAACGAGCCTTCAGTAAGAAATATAATTTTTTTCTCATCAAAAATTAATTTAAATGTCAGGAAAAGATTTTTGAAAGTATATGTTTGGAGTGTCGCTTTATATGGAGGTGAAGCTTGGGCGATCGGAGTATCTGAGAAGAAAAGATTAGAATCTTTTGAAATGTGGTGCTATAGGAGAATGTTAAAAATCAGATGGGTGGATAAAGTGACAAATGAAGCGGTATTGCGGCAAATAGATGAAGAAAGAAGCATTTGGAAAATATAGTTAAAAGAAGAGGCAGACTTATAGGCCACATACTAAGGCATCCTGGAATAGTCGCTTTAATATTGGAAGGACAGGTAGAAGGAAAAAATTGTGTAGGCAGGCCACGTTTGGAATATGTAAAACAAATTGTTAGGGATGTAGGATGTAGAGGGTATACTGAAATGAAACGACTAGCACTAGATAGGTAATCTTGGAGAGCTGCATCAAACCAGTCAAATGACTGAAGACAAAAAAAAAAAACAGTGGCAGAAAACGGATAATAATGATATAATAATAATGGAAAAAAAAAATTCAAAGAGACTGACTAGCCAGAATCAGTCTGTTTTAGATTAAAAAAATTTATTCAAACATTCATTAATTCGTTAAAAACAACTCATTCTATAAATTCGAAGTATAACAAAATTTGTCCGCAGTTCATAAATTTTAGGTTAAATAGAAAACATAAATATTAAATATTTTTCCTTTACGTTTGATATGTATTTATGTGTAATATTGAATACTTTTATTTTCTCTCTTTGTTAGCAGATACACTCAAATTATTATTATTATTTTTTTGCCTCCCGGTAGTGGCTCTTGGTTAAATTAATTCCTACTGGTTTCTTCCATGAAATTATATTTTTATAAATCGTAGGGTGTGTAGGGATATATATTACAAATAATTTCTTTTTCTATTCAGATATTCAATATTTTTTAAATTTCCATTTTTTTCTTTATATAATTTATGATATATCATAAAAATCAAATAATTTTATTTAGTTTTTCTATTTGGGGATATTCTGATTAGTAGTAAAGTGTGTTATCGCGGTGATTTCTGCGGTTTATTTCGTATATTCGATATCATCTAATAATGAACAATTATTTAAGATTAGGGAATTCCAGAAGTATAATATTACTATAATATAACGTAAAATTTATGTAAAATGCATTCTACCAAACAATAATTATTTTTATTGTTTGAATACTATAAAATCGGTATTTATTTTAAAAGAAAAATATAATACATATAAATCATTTATTTAGTATTCCAAAGACGTTTTATAACTTGGAAAATGTTCATCTGAATCCAGTGTTGGTAATGTTGGCTTAAACCAATGTTCGTTTAAGCTTTGGTCCATTCTTTGATTTAATAGCTAGGATGTAACGGTTGTGTAAACGTGATATTTGTTTGAGTTCTCATAGAAAGAAATAAACTGAATTTACGATAGGAGAAAAACTTAAAGCAAATGTTTAACAATGACATGGGACGTACTCACAAACAGTCAACATAAAATCTAGCTGTTATACACATAAAATGCTAGAGTGGTGTGGGATTTTATTCTGTTCTGTTCTGTTTTTATCATCACACACACACACACACACATATATACACACACACGCGCGCGCGCGCACATACACATACAATATAAGTAGTAAATATACTGTACAGTTCATTTATATTTTGTTTGGAAACCTAGTGGAATGATAAATACAATTATACCATTTTTTTACTACACATAAAGAAATCTACTCGTATCTAAAAAAAATCTTCGAAAAAATGTTTCAAAAATGTGTTTTATTTTAATATTTTTAATTCTTTATATCAGAAAATTCTTTCAGAGAGCTCTGCTTTATTTCTTACTCGAATATCAATCAATAAAACAATTACATCAAAGCTGAAATAATAGAACCATTTCTTTCTTTATAATAAATGCTAAAGGTTTAATTGAATCATTAATCAATCACACCATAATAAAACTGGTTGTTGCATGTCAATTTTAAATCGTAATTCTGACAAGATCTGTAGCTTTCCCAATATAATGAACTAAATAATTTTACTGTAGATTCAATGTAATTTATTGTTTTAAAAATACCATCATACTGTTGTTTTTAAAAAAACTAAATTATAAACATATATAAGTGCTTCTAATGCCTCTAATATCAAGAATTTTATTCTTATCATCAACAATTTAAATTGTGAAAATAATATAAAAATTTCCCAGTGACATTTCTGAACTAAGTTGAAATTTTAATAGTCTTCAAATTAATTCTATCAAAAACAATAAAGTTGAAATTAATTTTACCTTTCCAAGCTTATACTAATTTATTTACATATTTTATGACCTAAATTACATTAATAATTAAAAAATATATATATATTTATTTTACATTAATAATTTTAAACAAGTTAATAAATTTTAAACATAATACTAAGAAAACTGATTTTTAAACCAGTGTAAAAATTTAAAGTTAGTCATTTTCAATTTTTCTTTTTAAATACCCTCTTTAAGAAGCCATTCCACCTGCCCCACCCAAAAAAAAAATTAACAAAAATTTAATTATTATCGATTTACTCATGAAAGAATTTAAGAAAAGTTAAAAAGTTTTTATTTTTTAGCTTTCAGTGCTGATTTTTATAAATTAAAAACATATACTCAAACTTACTTTTCACAAAGAAATTAATTAATTTTCATTAGTTCTAGAAATATAACAACAAACACTAACCCTTTGCCAATTATCTCATTTCAACCTCATTAAATATTTTCTAAAAATATACAATTTTCATTTTTTTGAATTTCAAAAATAGAAAAAGATTTTTATTGTTTTTCAGTTAAGAGATTAACACGTATGTTACAGAAGTTTAGAAAATTTCAGTTGTTGCTTAATATAAAATTAGTTATTAATTTGTCAATATGTAAATGTAACATACATTACAGAGTAATAAAAAAATGCTTTTATGCATTTAGTATAATAAAATAATGCTTTTTGTCTAATCAATTTAATATTATTGAATAGTTTCAGAAGATGATTCAATTTAATTTACAAGATAGTTTTCAGTTTAATCATTCTCTTTCGAATATTGATTAGTGAAACAAATAAACTTATTGAAGTTAAACAAATCAATTCAAAACAAATATTGATTTAACAGGCTATGGTTAAACTAATCCGTTACAGTAACAAATTAAGGTAAATAATATTTTCTTGCTAAGTGTATGTAAATTAGTTGTCAATAGACAACTAATTTAATAATGTACAATAAAACATTCTATGATAATATTAATTAAACCATCATTAATCGTATGCAAGAACTTAATATATTCTATATCCCATAACCATATTTATCTATATCAAAACCTTACTCTTCAACAAACAGACCTAATCCAATTTTTTTTTTAGAGAATATAATTTTAGTCGTTTGGTAGTAAGCATTTTTTTATCAGGTAACTTCAATCGAGATATGTAAAAGAAGAGTTACATATTCATCATTAACGAATTGATTACTTCTTTCTAAATAAAAAAATTTCTTAATTTTAAAATGAAAATTATTTTTTAAACAAAAAAAAAATAAACATATTTCAACTCTTCAAAGAGCCGTAGCTCAGTTTAGGTAGGAATCTCTACGTTAATATAAAAATGCATGTAATTATATTAGCCATTTTCTCCCATGGCAATGGAAATTATTATGATCTTTATTTTATACAATTTTCTTATTTAGATATGTTCTAATAAAAAAATTAATCCTTCGGTAATGTACTTATAAAAGACATAAAAAAAATTAACTATTTATCTTCTGGCAGAAATGAAAAGGAATATAAAATAATCCTTTAACGGGAAAAATCCGATTTAAAGAAATTCGTAAAAAATATTAATTTTTTGTTTCTATTTGCCTTTAAATTTCGAGTTAAATAATTTCCAATGAAATAAGACTTCATAAATTATTTGTAGTTATTCTTTATTTAGCAAAAAAATAATTTAGTAAGTAAAAATTTGAAGAACTGGAAAAAAATTGTCTATTTTGGAGAGTGGTTTAGTTGTTATTTTTATATCATAATTTATTTTGTATACAATAAATCAGTAATTTCCGATTCGAACAGAAAAATGCTTTTCACAGATAAAGCCAATAAAATAAAAATTATAATGTAAAAATATATTAAAAGATAAAAAATAAATGTGTTTAAAGTCAGTACTAATTTCATACAAATACTGAAACAATTTTAAGGTATATATTAAAATATAAAAAATTACTAGAAAATAGTCCACAAATTAGAAGCTGCTGTTGAAAATTATTTTGAACACATATTAATGTACACATTGAACGCGATACAGTTGATTTTTTTTTTTTTTTTAATTAGTATTATTTAAAAATTCATTATTACAATATCATTGTTTCCGTTAAAAACCCCTTTTATTTGAATTTTAAATATATTATTAGGAAGATATTTTTCAAATTTTTAACAGTTTATTAAACTAAACCAAGCTGAGTTAGAAGAAAACAGTTCTGTATCGGCAAAGATTGAACATTCATAAATATAAACACAAAGATAAGTTAAGATAAGATAAGTTATTATACTTTATCTTCTTTTTAAATGGTTATATCTTTCATACTTATGGGCGCCAGAAGATGATCTGGCTGTCCATATTTTATCATAAAAACTCGTTCTGACTTTTTGAAGAAACCACAAGAAATTACTTTATAATTTGTAAGAGAATAAGTTTAGGAAAAATAAATGATTATGCTTGTGACTAGCAGTATAAATTTTATGTTTTTTATTTTTTTATTTTTTTATTTTAGTGACATTTTATTTAGTCACTTCAGAAAAAAAAAAACATTAACGCTTGTTTTTATTACAAACGAAATCAATTTGATCATCCTACGAGAACTTGTCATCTTATAAAATATCCAGAAAATAAGCCATGCGGGCAGCAGAAATTGTAGAATTTCTAATTTCAGTAAAATACTGTAGGATTAACTTTTATAATAGTATATCTACGCATATAATTTATGCATAAACGCCTAATTTAGAAACAATTAGAAATGTTATTTCAAGTAAATGTTTAACAGAGAAGCAAATAGACAAATTACTTGAATTTTTATTTTTAATGATGATGGTTTTAGTACCCTTAACTTTCTCATAAGGTATGTAAATACTTTTCCTGATCCATTCTTGTTAATGTAAGGAGTATTATCAGGTAATCTTCTAATAATTTGAAACAGATTTCTGATTTTGATACTGACTGATGTAGAAAAAAAAAACAGTAATAGTAACATCTAGTTGATAGTTTAGACAGTAAAAAGTTATACACCTTGATTAAATCTTGTTTCTGAAAAAGATGTATTACTACTCGGTATTCGGATAAAAGTACAAATGCAAAGTTAGCTGATAATATCTAATTTTGACAAAAATAAAATAAAGTAATACAATAAGTTAGTTGTCAACATCTAAAAAATTCATAAAAATCAAATATCATTCTCATTATTTGACTAAAACTCTGGGTATAATACGATAATTAATTACTAAAAAAGCAACTCTAGACTACTTCCACTTGTACCTCACTTGCTCTACATGAATTTCAGCCAAGTTGAAGGTACTGAAGTCCAAATCCTTGTAAAAGTTATTCGCTTTTATACAGATTTCAATATTATAGATTGGATACCGGTTACTTTGGTGGTTGGAGTTTATTTAACCAAACGTCTCAGGAATGGTCGGTCTGAGTCTATACAAGACTACATCATATATACACGTCATCTTCAACTCATTGAGTCGTGGGGAGGTTATTATTGTTCGCTAAGAGATTGCAACGTACACTTTAGGTAAATAATTAAAAATTATATTATCCAATTTACTACGATTTTCTAAATATTCTACCATTTTTTAACTAACTCAACGCATAACGCAATATTCAACCTAAGCTGTAAAATATCAATTGAAAAATATAAATATAATAATATATATATAATAATAATAATAATATATACATATAATATAAATATTAAATAAATATAAATGGAAAATATAAATTAATAGAAAAAAAAATGATGAAATAAATATATGACATATATATTTACATAAATATAACAAATAACTTTTAGATAAAAGGCCAATCAATTTGTAATAACATCATTTTTAGCTGTCATCTAAGTTTCATTACAGTTTTATTATTCAATTCTGGCTAAGTGCAGGTCAAACAATCCTTCGTTAAATAATCGCATTAATGAAACTTAATTACTTCAAAACTTTTATCTAAAACTTTATTAAGCCTCTATTCAATTTCATTCAGTTTAGATAGTATTAGATGTAAATACTTATATTTGACTTTAACAGAAATGACTTAAAATTGAGTTACGAGTTAAAACTGTTACTGCATTCAAACGATCATTTTATCTCAACAATATTAGTTCTTATTGCAATTCCCAAATCGTGGCGATGAATTTTAAAAGACAAATTATTAAATAATGCTTCTCCCAGAAAGATACATTGAATCTTTGGTTCCAAATACTTTAAGTTTTCGGAGTTTCATAATTATTCAATTCTTTGAATACTGCTTACAGTGAATACAATTATTCTTCACACGTCAATTTGTTTATTTGTTTCTTTCTACATTTTACTAAATGATACAACAGTTAATATAAATTTATGACTGAATAAAAGGAATTTTCCACTACGTTAAAACATTATTAAGGACTGTTTGAAATTAATTTATAAAAATGCATTCCTTAAAACAGTGTAAACATGTCCTATATTACATTTACCTCACGTTATTTTTGCATGCTTTTATTAAATTTTCAAAAAAAATTCATCATTTCATTTTTACAAAGTACTAATATCTTCTTTTAAATTTTCTAATACTTGGAATTAGTTTATCTTCTTCATATATTGAGTAATTAGAAAAAGGAATAGTCAGTCAACAAAAAAAGATATAATAATACAAATTTAGATTTTATTAGTTTTCCTTGCTCATGGTTTTATATTATCTCTTGATTTTTAAAAATTTTTGATAGATACCTAACATTAAGGTGTATCATACAAGTTTGAAAAATAGTCATAGCTGAAAATTTTTATCAGTGGTGTTTTAGTAAGATTTATTATAAATTTACACATTTTATAAAAACATAATATAACTATACATCTTAGTATCTTTAAAATGAGATATTTTTTATTATTTTCTGCTTGAACAAACTAATAATAAAATAATCTATATATAAAACAAAATGACCTGAGTGATTAGTAATCAACTCCTACCAAAATTAATGTAGATAAATTGATGAAAATTGTATACACGTTCTTCTTATGGTGTAAGAAAGGATTTTTTGAAATTACGAGTCTAAAAGTTTGAAATAGAGTAAAATGAAATTAACTATTTTTATAATTTGTAAATAAAAAATAAGAATATCATCTTGATTTTTTGGTTTGTATAATCTTCATGAGAATATATAAAAATCAATTTGTAGACTTTTCAAAATTCGACCTTGAGAGGGGTGAAAGAGTTAAAAATATTTTTAAGAATGATTGAAAATTTTGCCTCGATTATTACTATATTAAACTTGATATTCACTAGATATGTGCTTGCAAATTCCCTTCACATAAATATGCAAAACCTTTTTCGGTTCTTTTTAATATCGATTTTTTAAGGGGTTCCACGTTGTACGGCGATATGGCTCAACCATCACGGAAAATGCAACCGTTACTGTACGTGCGACGTAACCGGTTCCACCTGTCTTTTGTTACTTGATCAAAAAACATAAAATAAAAATAATTAACAAAAAAAAAAAGAAACAAAATACAATCACCTCCAGCTGCTGTTTAGTCGAGTAACGCTAAGAACCTGGCAAAATAATACGATATTTACCCGTTTGAAGGATGGGTAACCAGCTATAACTAACAATTTTAAGATAAAGACCAACTATTTTGAAACCGGCATTCTTGAGATCACTCAGTGTTTTGGTTTCTGTGTAGACCAAAGTGTTGTTCAGAAGAAATTACAATACACTGATATTTTTTACAACTTGAATTGACATATTTTTATCATAATTATTATTCTCACAAGCATGAACTTAAGAACACAGGAGCGAAGCGAGTCCTCAAAATGACCTGACCGCGGCGGAAACGTATGTAATCAAATAGCGCGAGCAAAACTGCGAAGTAGTTACAAGTATATATATTTCTATAACACAGAGTGGAAGTTATCTGAGTGTTTGTAACTTTAAACTAGTACAAAACTTAAAAAAAATATATTTAAATTACTTGTAACATCATTGGAGAAGAAGAAATGATATCCCGGCGGGTAAATTTAATCATAGTTACGGTTTTTTTTTATTACAATTAATATACGACTAAATTCTATGAGAATTTTACTTAAAATGATTGTATCGTTACAGTTAAGAAACCAGAAACAACTTCATTCATAAATATCATAAATATATTTATTTCTGCTCATATATTCGAAGCATGTATGAAGAAAATGACTATTTCTAAAACCAAGCGTAGTAGACCACATGTGCTAAAATATTTATTTTATTAAAAATTAAGTTATATTTTAGAATGTTAATAAAAAAGTACTTATAATAAAATACTAAATCTCGGAGACCAATTAACGTAGATGCCATTTTTCCAATTGTTTTTAAATTTTTCTTTGGATTTAATTTTTTTATTATATATATGTATAATACTTAGGAAAAATTCTATAAGACCATTTATAGGTAAAGTTTCATTGTTATATTGATCGTTAACGGTTTTATTTTATTTTTCTACAGTGTTGTATGATCATTAATTCACTGAAACTGCTTATTATACAAAAATATCTTTACTCAAGTATCAACTCACTAAAAATATATAATAATGGTTATATCTTTATCATCAATTATATTCATGAATATTATACACAAGGAAAAGTAAAATTTATCTTATTTAATTCATTTTTAACAAAAATTACAATATTTTAATTCAGTTATTCCTCTTTCATTTTCTTTGTGTAAACTTCGACATTATTAGTAATTGTAGTATATTTCTTCAGATTCTCCTTTTAAAATAATAATGGAAACAACGATTCTGTCAATGCTGCTTAAAAGAAATTAGTTTTCCACTAATAATTTTTTATCACGGCATTATATTTCGATTTTTCAAATATTATTTGTTTTATTATTATTAATTTTAGTTTACATTCAAATTTTTTTAGATATCATACACTTAATTTTATGTAATTAATATTTGACTTTGGAAATAGATGTTTTACAAATGTTAGTAACATTTTGTCGTTATTTATTTTGATTAACTGCATGTACATAGTCGTGCTCTTCTAGTCTGTACTAATCTTTTAACCTCAAACAAGTTCTTCATTCTCAGTCATCTTTTTTAATATGATTCTAATCTTCAATGGACTTTATTGTTGTTAATCTAGAACATACACACATTATTAAAACAAAATTTACTAACCATGGGTAATTACTATATGCCCCCATAATATTACTTAGAAATTTCTTTAAATATTTCAGCACAAAAGCTTCTCTTTTTATTAGTTTATATTAAAACGATTTCATTACATATTCCACCATTTATTTTTTGTGGTATCTTCTATACCACAAAAAATATCCTGTGTTTCCAGGCTCTGCATTGTCTTTGTTTTTTATTACAATCCCAAAGATAGAAACAGCAAAAATGGTTTTGTAATTTAAGGTCTGTTAACCACATTATAAATATTTTCATTAAATTTTAACAGTTTCAATTTGTTAAAAAACATTTCCCTTGTATTATATATAGAATAATATTTCATTAGCTTTTATACAATTTATTCTAATCTTAAACAATTAAATGTGGTTGTATAAAGGTACCGCTGAATTTAAACAGAAATGAGTGATCACTATAAAGTAAAGCTAAAGCAGACCAATGACAACGAATAGTAAAATACAGCAATCCCTAGCCCATTTTCACTTGCAATCTACGGCAGAAGTAATATGCAGATTCAGGTCTAACTTTGGTTGATCAAAGACTACCTATCTTTGACAAAATTTTAATTGCGTCGGGCAATAAGGTTTAGCGCTGTTAACTGTGAGTATTTTCAGTTATCCATCAAAACCGAGCACGCACTCGTCAATCTTACATAAGGGATGCAAGGCTCAACTTATATGGCTTCAAGTGTGTCTCTACTTAAGAAGCAATAGATAATTTTCATTGACTAACCTCAATCTGAGCTCACCAGTTACTTAGGCACGACTAAAGCCTTAGTGTTGCATTCATCTGACTTCAAGTAGTAAAAGTTGTAAGTAAAACGTGACTACTCAACCGACGATCAACCAATCATAGAGACGTATTCCAGCCCAAACCAACCTTGTGTACACATTATATTCTGATGTCTCTAGCCTTCACTGTATCAAGGGTACTGATGTCTATAGGAAACAGTGCTTTTGAGTGCAAGGCAAAGTCACAACGCATAATTTGCTATCCATAAAACCACCACCATATAGACGAAAAGAGCAAAGCCCGTTTCGAGTTTGAAGATAAATAATCCCAAAAATCCACGAAATACGGGATTTATTTTCAATTGTCTTTCAAAAATGCAAATTTTGATGTATATGTCACAAGACAGCGCTAGCCATAAAAATAGAGAGCCTAGGATTGGGGCTCTATTTAAATTTATTTTTTTAATTTTTCAGTCATAAGAATATTAAACTGTTATTCCGGCCTTAGATTTCATTGTCGGGCTGGGATATCTCTTTGACTGGTTTTTATGTTCATTCTATCTTAATATTTTTTTTATTAAGGTAAATTTTATGTGTTCAACCTTTACAAAAGGCGAGCGTTAACTGGAGTTTTTTAATGGTTCATATAATTTAAGGCTAAAATTACATTTTCAATTTTTATTTTTTTAAAATGAAAACAGTTGTTTTATTGATTATACTTCTTATAAAACACTACTAAAAATACGAATATTATTGTCTTTTGTAAGTACCTTTTTTATTTCAATTAATATTCTACCTTTAAGTACTACTATTTAGTAAATATAATATATATACATACGTATATACGTAAGGTGTGTGTGTGTATTTATGTACACACACACACACACACACACACATAAAACTGTACACAAAACTTTTCATCGGTAAACCGATGAAAAGTGAATTTTATATGTAAATGCAACCAATGCTTAATCTCTTTAGATCGATTCCTATTTCCCGTGAAATCACATGTTTTAGAACAGCAGGTCTGTCAAAGAGATGTAGACAGCAGTCTACCAGAAGTTGAAAATGTCAAGCCTTCTTGCTGTCTCCCCAGTCTACTCGTTAGGCAAATCCAATTATAGACGAGCTGTTTGAAAGCAAGTAGTAGCTTCCTGTTTAGTTGAAGTAGGAACCAAAGTATTCTGTTGGTACACACAATTGTGGTTACATCATACACCAGGCTGCGTTCCCCTCAAATGCTAGAATCCTCTTTTCCGACACAGGTCACCATGCACGAAATACATGCAAGAGAGCTCAGTCTGGCAATGCAACTCGACTTTGACCGTAAGATCTCGACGAGTATATTCTGCGTCAAAAATAGACTGCCTACTTTGTCTAATCTATAGTAGAATCTCATAGTCGTTGATGGAACGGAAAAGTATCACTGATAAAAATACACTTACACATTATGAGAATGTCGGCTATTATGAACTGAAGTTGATGAGTTCTACGCAGCTATAACAGGAAATATGTATTTCATCGTTGTTATTATCAAAAAAGCATTTCCTGAGAACAATTTAAACCTCAATTATTTTCAAATAATTATAATGAACGTATCTAGCGCTGACAGAGATTTTCATCGGTCAGGAAAAATATTTATAGAAGTTTCTCCATCACTATTAGATCTAATTCCCGTGGAGTGAGTATAGGGATCGGAAGTTAGTTGAGAACTACGCGTAGACAGAAATCAAGCCAGATAAGATAAGTAGTATGATTATTGGGATTTATTATTATTATTATTTCTGCTCAAAAATTTCACAAAATAGCATGAATGACTGCTGTACTAATTTTTCTCTCAACCGCACTGATTCTGAAGTGTAAATTGATATCTTGAAAATTTTAATGCTCCTTAAATTAACTGGGAGGCACAAGCTTTCATTTTGAACATCCCTTCTAGTGATAAGAAAAAGACAGAATATATTATATTTTACAGACTTACTGAATCTAATTTAAAATCCAATGTTTTTTCCATGTAAGGATAAATCCGTTTTGGATTTCGTAATAAGGTACATACAATACATTATAAGGAATACATCTTCACAATATATTTGAATCACTAAATCGTAACTACTATCTAGCTAATTTTCAACGCCTTGTATACTGCAACCAGTTATACTGAATGTGAATAAATTTATAACTCTACTAATACCTATGAGGTGGATAGGACTTTTAGTATCATACATATACACGTATGAGTTTTACTGTCATTGATTTACGTGTTCCAACTTCAAAACGTGGAAGTAAGTTCCCAAGATGGTTTTCCAAAAACTAAATCCAACTGTGGGGAGAAAAATAGCTTCACGGGTAGTATTAAAGAACACATAAGGGATTACATTTTGTGTGATTTTATAAATTCAAGGAATTCTAAGTCAAAGTTTTATTAGCACGGGAAAAGATGAATAGAGGTTGGTTTTATAAGCTAGATTTTAGATGAATAGATCTAAGCTTTACTATACGCTAACACGACATTTTATGTAATAATTTTATAGAAGATACTCAACGATTAAATTGGTACTTCGATAAATACTTCCACTCTTGTACCATCTTGATAAAGTTCGTCAAATTTATGTTGTAGAAGTTAGAAATGACCCAGTTGATTCTCCAAACAACATAATTGAAAGTTTTAAGGTAGCTACAAAAAGCGAGAATGCTGGATTAAACGAAATATCATCAATCATCTCTAAAGAAATGATTAACATTATCGGATGATTGTTTTTAGTAGAGGATAGTATGATGCAATGTACTTTAATTTTCAGAACGTTTTTGACATTCTTTCTCAAGGGGATCTTATTAAAGAATTTATTTGAAACGGTGTTCCTGGCTTAATGATAAAATGAAATAAGATACTACCCGTCCAACAGAAAATTTCGGGTTTACATTTAACCGGTGCTCTATCCAACGAATATGCTGCTATTTCTTTTATTGAGAAACACCAGAGAGTTAGACCTTTGAGGAAGATCTAACTTAGTGCCTCTGCCTGTTTATTCTATTTATAAAAGAATATTTGTAGAGGATTGAACTCCAAGTGTCCTTGAATGCTGACGACTTAAAAATCAATAAAAGTATAATGATAAAGATAATATGTCATTACAAAAAAGTTACTGATAAAATTATTAAATTGCCTGAAAAAAATTTATGACAGCCTGAGTAACACAACTGAATAGTTGAGTACACAGTTATCTGAATACACACTGCGTAAAAACACCAGTAAAAAATAATAAATATATGATTGGTAAAATTATCAATTGAAGAAAAAATTGCGTCTCAGATCTTTGAATATTGACGGAAGAAGAACATTTTACTCTACCAGTGGATAACATCGAGTCTAAAACAAGGAGAAATTTTGGTTAAATACGTTTGATCAGCACCCTAACTCCATATTGTTATGGATTATAAGCTTATGGTTATATCCAACAAATCTATTACTGATGTTAGAGCAATGGGTATTTGTAAATATTACTAAAAGGATTATAGTTCATACAGATTTTTAGATCCATACAGATTTTGGAGAATCAGAAATCAATACAGTACAATTCAAGTAATTAAATATGTTCTCTCAAAACCTCCCTCCCAACTGGAAACTGTAATACATAAATTTAAATTATATTTATTTATATATTGATGATGATATTTCATATTTACTTTTCAAATTGCTGCTTGAAATGCCAGAATATGTCGTTTATTTCAAAGTCTAAATGATTCTAAAAGATTCTCCTTTGTCTTCTGACTTTAGATGTTAAATTAAATTACGAGAAGATAGACAGATATTCCTGACAGAGATAAAATAATAAATATCTGCATATAAAATAAAAGTAATACATTATTTAATCAATAAACGTCAATTAATGCATTAAAAAATGCTATTCCAAAGCTTTCAGTGGATAAATATTGCTCGACCGATTCATTATCGTTTTAAATTAATATTCCTAAATTTATCTTCTTTTGAATGAAACGATGTTGATTTTAAATATTAATTTCATGGCGTATTTAATTCACTGCGCAAATACAAAAGCATTAGCAGTTTCGCGTCGTACGATTCCTTTGCCACTCCCTAAAAAAAAAAAACCGTTAAACTCAATTTATTATTCCTTTGCTTAAGAAAAGTTCATAGTAATAAAAAGTACTTAATTTTTAATTAATTTATAACTTTAAATATTGATATAAATTCCATAAAAGAAAATAATAGGCATCTAAAAAATTTATTTGCATTTAATTATCTTGTTTCTTTTTTGAATTGATTGGTTTTGATCGTCTTTTAAAATTAATGAATATATATTTTGTCCATTCACGATAATTTGGTTCTGTTTAACTGGTCGTTTCTATGAAGATGCAGCATGAATTAAAGCTGTTGTACATTACCGATAAAAACGTAAAAAGAATGTATAAGAACCTAGCTAAATTTCCTTCTTATTAATATTTCATAAAATAATACTAATATGGTTTTATTTTAAAATTATTAACGTTTTTGCCTAACTATTATATAAATTATAAATAATATTTTCCTAATTATTGCGATCATAATTCTCATTAATAACACACAATATTGCCCTGAGGTAGATAATCTCCACGTCCGGAACACAACATCTATGTTCCACGTCCAGGGCGGCAACAGCTGTACCTTTGTACATCACATATAGCTAGCTAACGGGGTTCCGAGTAAATTCCTCGGTTATGCCTTGTTAAGTTTGACCTGGTTCCAACTTCAGGTCTCTAAACGGACTGGATTTTTGGCTACCTGCAGGAAATGAAATAACAAACGATTTTGGAAATGGATTCATACCACTCTTAGAGCTGGCGATGTGGCGGCCAGGGTCAATGTTATTGCAGGTGTAACGGAGACCCTTCCGTTGTCCACATGCCCCCTGCGATGGCAAGCATGTAGCAATGGTGCCCATGTATGTCGGTGCATGGAAGCTCTGAAAGCTTCGGTGAGTAGGAGCCTGGAGTCAGTGCAGAGACTGCGCATCCGCTCTCTGCCAGGACATATGCCGGTTCCACCGGAGTACCGGATAGGACCTCCAAGGTTAGTAGCCCTGGAGTGGGGGTGTACCCCGGCGGCTAGCCTTGCTACAGAAGGGATCCACTGTTCATGAACATTGAACACTCAAACGTGGCAGAGGGTGCACGTAAACACCCTCGTTTAGAAACCTCCGATTCGCCGCAAGCGAAGAGGAAAAAAGTAAAGAATCTGATAGGATAATGAAAGATGCTGATAGGATCAGTAAAGAATTAAAGAAAAGTCTATTTGGCTATAGCACACCTAAGCCAAGATTTTTAATTATTATAAGGGAGAATGGAAACTTTCAAAAAGTTAGTCCATTCCTTATCGCAAGAGAAGTTACAAATTGTGCTGGTGGTCCTGTCAAGGAAATTCGTAAAACTTTTAATGGATTGCATGTCGAAACCATCAACGACATGCAAAGCCAGAAAGTTTTGGCGTTGAAGAAGATCGGTGAATTTGCGGTTTCTGTCCAACCGCATAGCACACTGAACTCATCCAGAGGAGTTGTTGTTTGTCGCGATCTTCTTAATTGTACAGAAGAAGAAATTGTACAAGAAATGTCGAGTCAGGGAGTAACTCAATGTCGCAGACTTACTATGAGAAGAAATGGTGAGATTCTTCCTTCGGCCTCGCATGTTTTGACATTTAATAGGCCGAATCTTCCTGAAAAGCTACGAGCTGGGATCCATCGGCTTGATGTACGAGCTTTCATTCCGCAGCCGATGAGATGTTTTAAGTGTCAACGATTCGGACACACAGCAGCAAGATGTGAAGCGCAGGAAATATGTATATGTGGAGAGAAAACACATGAGGGTTACCCATGTAAAGACCCTCCAACCTGCGTTAACTGTAAAGGGCATCACAATTGTCGTTCAAGAAACTGCCCTACATATAAATTAGAAACAGCAATTCAGGAAGTTAAAACGCTTCAGAAGGTAAGCTATCCTGAAGCAAAGAAGATTGTTAATAAGCGTACACCACGACCATCGACTGCTTATGCAGAAGCAGCGGCTGCCCCTTCCACATCTAAAATTAATGTGGAGCAGTTGCTTAACACGATGGCACCAAGTCTTGCGACGATGATTGAAAGAATCATTGATTCAAAGATTGAGTCGACTCATCAGAGAAAACAAAGTAAAGATGAGAAGGCTCATCCCCGGACTGACGCCGTTGACATGAGAGACACACCAGCGCCGTTTAAAAAACCAGCTAAATCTGCGATTGTAAAGTCACCAAATTGTGTAAGAATTAAAAATCTTGATTTATCTGACAAAGAGAAACAGATCGCTCCGTCGTGTAGTCACAAATCTAAAGAAATTGTGACAAGAAAACCTGAATCTGCGGAAATGGAGGTGCAAGTTATTATAGAAAAAGCACCAGGCGCAGATGAAATAAAACCTGTACCAATAGAGCCTCCCAAAGCGCAAAGACCAGCTTCGGTGAGAGCATCTATTTCAGCCGGACCCAGTATGCAGTAGAGATAGAGTCCGGCTCATCCGCCGCGGAGACATCATCGCACATTAATTTAGATTCTTTAGCAAAGATGCTAACAGCGCCGGCGAAAGTTTCATCAACTGACGTCAGCCAAAGAACGTCACTGGCATTCGAAATAGAGGAAGACGATGCCATGTCTGGCCTCAGATACGCTGTCATCAGAGGTTGAGGCCGTCAGAAGAATGGAGAAACGTAAAAAAGGATGGCCGAAAGGAAAGCCTAGAAAGTAATTTTATTGGATCAGAAATTATAAGAAAAGTAAAATTTTGATCATTTTTTTTGACACATGAAAATGTGAAATATCGAACCCTTTTTTTATTTTTTGTTTTTTTTGAAGTGGGATGGGGCTAATGACCAAAGTAGTCGATGCCCCTAAAAACCTCAAAAAAATAAATAACACAAATAATTTTCGTAATTATAGCTTACAATCTTTGCTAACTTTTATGGATTACTGGATTTTTGGTTATCTTATGCACAGACAAAATTATCTAGTGCCCTCGGTTCTAAAATCCCTACCGAGAACCTTTTGTGTTTCTCTTACTCAGGAATAAACCAGGTTTAATTTCACGTAAGCAATATAATGTAATATAATAAAACGATACTATATGCTACATAATTTATACTAACAATATATAACTATATATATACTATACAATATAACTGCTTTTAATTTAACTCTGCCCACACAAAGCCTGATGAGCTGGGGTACATAATTTTTCAATAACAACCGTTTTCAAATTGTATTTATTCAGTCTATTTAAATTATTTCAACCTAAAGTTACCTCTTTTCACTGAAATTTTTTCTGATTATTTAAATTTTATATGCAGTTAAGGTTATTGAAGTTATTTTATAACTTATTAGTTTTATGTTGTAATTATTGAATTTATGCAATTTTCGTGGTAAGAAATTGCATTTGTTAAATTATCATAATTTTACATTGAATTATTTTTACATCAATAATCATATGGAATGCTTAAAATCTTTAAGCATTATTTACACAGGTCACAATGTTAATAGCAAATGAATTTTATGATTGGTAAATGGATTTTTAAAATGTTCAATTTATTTATTATTCAAATGTGTTATACACCAGAGATATTATTTATTCTTCCTTCATCCTTTGTAATTTTAAATTTAACAATTATAATTACCATTTTTTGTAAAGTGCTCTATAGTTTATCAATTATTTTGGAGTAAATCGTGTTTAAGAAAGATGTATTTTTTATACACTTTAAAAACAATGTTCTGATCCTTTAATATTTTAAAGGTAATTTATTGCGGTTGATTAATTTTTATATACTTTACAATTATCTGAAATAAATGCAATTATAAAAACAATTCTACCTTTATTTCCTAACACTAGATTGTTACAACACATTACATTATTTCTTTAAAAATAAGTTTTAATTTATTAAACTTGTTCATGCCGCAAGTTATGCGTTGTTTTATTATTAACAAGCCTTTTCCGTTATTTAAACTTTGAATGTATATAACTCGATTACCAAGGCATTACAGAGAAAAAGGGTTTCATACGGTTTATCTAGTAAAATTTTAAACCGAAATCATGCGACCTTCCTATTTAAAAAATTAAGTTTGGCGGATTAAGTTTAAAGGCGGATGCAACATTGCGGACCAAAATTAAAATCCCCCATAATTCAGATTTTTTTTGCTATGTAAAACATCATTTCTTTCTGCCTACAAATACCTCTCGGCTATGCAGTATAAAGCTGTCTCCATTCTTAAATATCACTCTGTATATTTATGTGTGTGTTTCGTAGCGCTTGCATTTTCCACTATTTTTGATTAAAACAAATCATTTTAAGTGTAAAAATAATTTAAACATTTTATTCTTGGAAAATTAAATTGTAATCAATATAATTAACCAGACAAGTCAATAACTTGCTAGATTTTTTTTCTATTGGTGAAAAAATGATACAAATGAGTAAATGCATTTGAAGGTTATCACTCTCCATAAAAAAAAAGATGGTACATGTGTTTGATCGTTGTATGTGCTCACATTTTCATTTCAGCTGTTATTGGCACATAGGGAACCAATAGCAGGTGCGCCGGCGGCTGCGCGCAAAGCATGAACGATTCGTTCGTTCGAACGATTTACACTTTTTGATACGAACGATTTATCTATTTTATTTTTCTCTTTTTGCCTTCGGAATCACTGTAAGACATTACTTCAGAGGATGAATGAGGATGTGTATGAATATGAACAATGTATAGTCTTGTGCAATCTCAAGTTGACCACTCCTGAGAAGTATGGTTAATTGAAACCCAACCACCAAAGAACACCGGTATCCACAATCTAGTACTCAAATCTGTATAAAAGTAACTGACATTAGTAGAATTTGAACCTTACAACTCCTGACTTTGAAATCAGCTCATTTGCGATGATGAGTTGACCCCTAGACCCGGTGGACTAGACGATTTATCTAAAATTATATTTGTTTTTTGGGTGAAAAGGGAAAAAAATTGGGTTAGGCTGTGTTAAATAATCATAACTCATGAAACAGCTCAAAATGTTAAGGATTTGAAGCGTTTCGTTTTAACTTTTGTTGTTGTTAGCACGCTGAACTTTTAACAAAATCAAGTGTAGTGAAACATAAACCGTGTAACATTTTGGCGGCGGACCCTAGGCACGTCTTTTTCCTATAATTTCATTTATAATTTTTCCATTGTTGATCGGAAATAGAAATATCTCTAACTGTTTCTCTCTCTTTCACTCTATATATATATATATATATATAATATATATATAATATATATATATATATCTTTGAATATATTTATTTGTGCGTGTGTATGTCACTGAACTCCTCCTAAACGGCTGGACCGATTTTGATGAAATTTTTTGTGTGTGTTCAAGGGAATTCGAGATGGTTTAGATTCACAATTTGGTCCACTGGAAAATGTTTTTTTTTAATTAATTAATTTATTTATGTGTTGTTGATCTTGGGATGGTTAAGGTTCACGATTGAATCCAGTAAGCAGCGCTGCGATCGCGTTTTAAATTTTTTTTAAATTTTTTTTTAATCAGTCAGACCCGGTAGTTGGTGCTGCGATCGGATTCTAGGAAATTTTTTTATTTTGTTGCTTTTTCGCATATCAGTTACTTGCATCGTAGCTTAGTGTTGTTATTACGTTAAAAATCGTATTTTTAATGGACTACTGTGTTTAGAGAGTAGTTTGAATTAAATCCGATAGGTAGTGCTTTTCTGACAATTGGATTTATTTACATTCTGACTTTTACAAAGTGAAAGATTAAATTTTATGAAGTTCGGTAATGTTTTGTAAGTTTCTTAATGTTCAGTATTAATTGTAATGAATTTGCAGCCACAACCCCGTTTTGTTTAAAAAATTATTTTCCACCGAATACTGTGATTAGAGAGTGGTGTGAATTCAATCCGATAGGTAGTGCTGTTGGTTTGCCCTTTGGATTTATTTACATTCTGACTTTTTTAAAGTAAAAGGTTAAATTTTGTGAAGTTACTAATTTTCAGTTTTTTATGGTTTTATGAAAATTTCAATTGTGTTCATTTAATCTGTATGTATACTGAAATCTATCAATAGCGAAACATTGTCGAGTCTGCTAGAATTGCGCGCTTATTGAGAATGTTATATTATATTATTATTTATTGAAATAACGTTTTAAAGTCTAATTAAAAAATATACATTCTGCATATTTGTATGTTGCACTACTGAAGATAGTATTTTAAATGATTTTTCATGAATTTTATTGATGTATACAAGTGTATTCAATAACAATCAACTTAACCTACAAATTTAAATTGTCAGTTCTCATTTCATTCTGTGCAACTTATGAAGTATTGAACGTCTCTTTGAAAATAAAAATGTAAGTTTGTAAATAAATTGTAATATTTATAAAATTAAAATATAAGTTACTTATAATAATTATAGTTTAAAGTATATTTAAAAAAATGATGTTATAATTTTTGTAGCCGATTAATTTTATAAAAAAATTCCTAAAATTGTTTTTATTTTACAATTATCTAAAATTTGGTAAAATAGATGTTAAAATAATGAATGAAAAAAAAAAAAAAATTTCTACTAAAATTTTACTACGCTACTTTTTTTTACAGTGCTTTATGTTTTTTTATTAATTGATTAATTAAGCTATCACATGGTTATGGAAATTAAAAATTATTAAATTAAAAAAAAATTTAGGAGGTACTTTTTTTAGAATGATAAGTGAAAGTAAGCAGTAATGTCGATGAAAATTTATTAATTACACTAATTATTAATTTTACGACGTTTCGAATTTTTTATTCCAATTTTCATCAGACATCTCAATATTTAGTGAAAATAAATATTAATTAATCAATAAACCCATTAAAATAATACAACAATCACAAACTGATAGACATATTAATGAAATGTGGTCCATATTCCTGCTAATTTTAACTTAAATAAGTTTCTTATATGTATGCATTGTGCATTTATTACAGAATAATGCCACGTCAGGACAATGTCTGTCGGATCCGCTAGTATATATACATATATATATATAATAATAATATATATATATAATTATATTTCTGTGAATTGATTGTATGCGATTTTTTTGAAAACGTAATTTTTTATCTTTAATTTAACTGGAGTGCCATTAAGTACGCTTACCAAATACATACAACTGCTTTTTATAAAAATAACCATTCAGTTCTTCTTTTTAAATTTGCGTGACTTACGATAATGGCTCTTAAAAAATTATTTTTGTGTTTTTAATCATTGTCTTTCTTTCTGTGACTTATAAGAAATATTTATAACAACGCTTTTTGTTGTTTTTTCTCTTTTTTATTCTAATGATGTATACCCTCATAATGCTTCAACAGAGGAGGTCGTTAGGCAGTATTTTATTAAAATAATGAATAATGCGAGATGTTGAATTTGAACGCATTTACGATGCTGGCGATGTTGATGATAATGATGTGTTAGAGTGTGGTAAAATGGGGATTATGACGTCACTTGGTGTCAGTGACAGAACCGATCCTCTCTACTGGTGATGGATGAATGGTTGAGTTATTTAAACAAGAAAGATGATTCCGATTGCTCCATTTCATCCCTTTTCCTTTCCTCATCATCATCTCTTCACCCCTTCAACCTTTATCTGTACCATCATCTACAGGATATTCCATTAACATATAATATAAAGACGATTACAGTAATAGAATAACACTACTGGATAGAGTTAATACCAGTTTTAACTATAATTATTAACATAGGTCAAGGTAAGTTTTTAAAATTATCTAAATTTCTGATTATTTAGAATGGTGGTTAAAACAATATGCTTAAAAGTGTTAGATAAAATTTTTATTTAAAAAAAAGTATTTTCTACCACATTACTTTATGACAACATATCGTTTCATTTTAGATGAATTGTTCCCTGGTGACAGTAGACAAAAATTACTTACATAAATTATAACAGCAATAATATTGAAACCATACCTTTAATAAGTCTCTAATTCGTTTTTGAAAATGAGTTTAACGTACGTTCTACAGATCCATATCCTTCAGATGTAATTCTTTGTTTAACTAAATTAATTTTTTTTTTGTTTGTTTAATTATATAAATAATTAAATAATTTTTTTTTATAGAAGTTAAATTTTTTTATCTTACTTTCCTTTATTTTGTAGAAAAAAAAATCATATTATTTTAGATGATAAACATGGGTTAATATAAACACGATCATAAAATTATAAAAGAAATTTATTACATTTTAAGATTTATAATAAAGAATAAAGACTAATATCAGTTAATTGATTATAGTAATATAATTTAAAAAAAAAACTTTAAGTCGTCCGTAATAAGATAGGCTTAATATTTTATTTTACCTATGAAATAAAAATTACTTTATATTCAGCAATAAAATGTATAAACAAATGATTTGATTAACACTTAGTATTATTTTGAGCAGCATTTTTAAAAACAAATATATCTACAACACTCATTTTACATGCAATGTTAAACTTGAGGTAACATATACAATAAATAAAAATATACATATTTATAATTTATAATTATTAACTAAAAAAAAAGTTAGTAACACCGCTAAAATATTACATGCTTTATGTTTCATTAGAAGATGAATTTGTTGAACGTTTTTTTCTAATTGTAACTAAACAACATTCATGAATTTATAGTACTAACAACAAGAAAAATGTGTACAACCAAAAGCTTCAATAATTTAACAAAAATTGCAACAGAAATGAAAATATAACAAAAAATTACAATAAATTTACTTCGTTTTTTCAACAAAATAAAGAAAATTTTCCAAAACAATAAAGCAAGCTAATGCCGTTTGCTACATTGTTGCAATTTGCCAAGAAGCACTTCATTCAAAATAAAAATTTGAGTATATACAAAAAAAAAAACTAAAAGCACCGTAGCTACTTTATCTGGTTGATATATTACAATAAATGAATTTGAAAAGTCTGATCAGATGAATGAGTCTTTTGGTTTTTTTTTTATCGTCGCATCAACAATTATAGTCATTATCAACTACAGTAACACTATCATGTAGTATTGTATAAAACAAAAAAAAAATCATAAAGAAAAAAAGAAAAAAAAGAAATAGGAACAATAAATAATAAACATAAACAAGTGACAACAATAAATACAAAATAAAATACATAAATCAGACAAAAATCACTAAAACGTATTCTTCATTTCACTGTAGAAGAGGAACCGCAACACATGATTTATACCTTCGTTCTAGTTTAATGTCCGAACCCAGGTTCTAAGTTTTGTCGGATGGTTCTAAAGATTGGGAAATCAACGAGTAGGTGGTACACGGACCATTTGACCTTGCAAGACTGATAGATCTTCAGAGGAGAACCAAGTAGCTGAGCGTGGGTAAGCCTGGTATGTCCAGTCCTTAGCCAAGTTAAGATGACTTGGTCTGTTCTGTTGCTCGAGGATGGAGGTTTCTCGAACACATTCTCCCGGATGCAGCCAGAATCTATTCCACTGAGCCCGCAGTTTTACACGGACTGATCTCATAAATTCTCTCTCACATGTCGTTTTCCTCGGATGCCATTTATTGCAGCTCTCTTGGCAGCTTCATCGGCCCGTTCACTGCCGAGGATGCCACATTGGCCAGGGACTCATACCAGTACCACAGTTTTATTTATACTTGAAAGGATATTATGAATAATCTGTATGATGGATTCAGAATGTTGCTGCTCAATCTCTGAAGTACACTCCTAGAGTCTGTAATTACTAAGAAGCTGTCATCGCTACGGGTTTCGATAACTTTCAAGGCGGAGTAGATCGCAAAGGCCTTGCAGACTAACACAGAAGAACAGGCATTAAGTTTATGTAATATCTCGGTTTCAGGAAGAACAACAGAACAGCCACATCCATCGGCCGAGAGAGATCCGTCTGTGTAAATGAGAGTGTACCTATTGTACATCTTCGCTATGTTGTTAAATTGGTCTCTAACAGACTGGAAACATGTGTCCCGTTTACGACTTCCAGATTATAAGTATACGATCTCTGGAGACGCGCGTAACCAAGGGCCGCCGCTTCCTATTCCCTTTTCAAGGATCTTCGGGGCAGGCAGATCTAGTTCTTGGAGATAGTGAAGCAGCATGAGGCTGAAAGACTGCGGTAGCCGTAAGAACATCCTTCCTTCAAGTAGCGAATTGCGAGCGTGTCTGGTCATTTGCCGTGAGCAGTTGATTCCGTGTTTGATGGTATCTTATTCCCTCCTGTAACGCACTGGGAGTTCATCGGATTCCACCAGTTAGCTTGGTATACGGGAAGTGGCGAATGCTCCTACTGACATGCGAATGCATGTGTTGTGCAAAGGATCAAGTATGTCCTTAATTGTCTCTTTCGCAGAGTCATGTATTACAGACCCGTATTCTAACTTCGAAAGAACAATGCTTCTGTACGTGATCAGGATGATGGATTTATCCGCACCCCAGTTTCAAAATGAAATGAGTTTAAGAACATTCATTCTCCTTAGATATTCAGCCTTGGTGTACTTAATGTGGCTCAAAAAGTCAGTTTCTTGTCAAACGTTACACCAAGAAGCCTAATTTCGTTTGTTCCCTTTATCTCGCCTTCACCTAAGTGGTGTCACCAAGTCTTTGTATCCGACTAGTTGCCTAGAGAAAACAATGAATTTAGACTTGGTTACAGGCAATTTGAAACCACTACATTGTGTCCATCTGTGCACAAGTGCACAAGTTCAACGAATTCTACATTATTCTCCTCGTAGTTCCAATTTTCTTACTTCTGTAGGTGATAGTGATATCATCAGCCAAGATACATTTCTTAACTGACAGAGTGATAACATCAGCCACCCCATTGATAGCAACCACGAAGAGCAGTACACTTAGGACAGATCCCTGTGAGACTCCGTTTTCAATTTTGAAGATCTTTGAAAGGACTCCATTAGCTCTAACACGGATTGTCCGTTTGGTCAAAAAATTGGCTATAAAGCGAAACATATTCCCGTTAACATCATTCTGTAACAAAGTCGCAATTAATCTCTCTCTCCGAGCCATTTCATAAGCCTTTTCAATGTCTAAGATTACAGTAAGGAGGTATTCTTGGAGGCAAATGCCTCACACACATCTCTCTGTATAGATACCAGGTGGTCCATTTATCACCTTCTCCATAACATTACAAAGGGTGCACGTTAGAGCAATCGGACGGTAGTTCTCTGCTGAAGTAATGTCACGATTGGGCTTAGCCACAGGAATGACTACAGCCTCACTCCAGTTGTTATTCTCTTGATTTCTATCCTTTAAACTGAATTCAGGGCTATTATTACTCCTCAGAAAATAGTTATCAAGGTTTGAGTCGCTCGAGTTTCGTGAAAACTTGACACCCAGAGTATTTGCAATGTCGTAAGTGTTGTGAATTACGCGACTATTCTCAATCAATTATGTACATGATTGGTCTTATACGTTGCCTTGATTTTGTTGATCTTGTTCCATACCTCACTCATAGAAGTGTGTCTATTAAGCGAGGCCAGGAAATTTCACCACGACAGACGTTTACTATCTTTATATGTCCTTCTAGCCTTCGAGCGTCGTTTTTTTATATTCGACAAAGGTTGCCTGATTCCGATGCCGTTTGTATCTACTAAAACCTTTTTTTGATGCCTGCATCGCTAATTTACATGCATTGTTCCACCAGGAAATCTACATCTTACCAATGAATCCAGACGTTTTGGATATACTGAGTTCAGCAGCACGCATCACAAGATCGGCAAAGTCTTTAACTTATTAATTTATTTGAGCTCCGTCACCTATCAAATGTAAATCTTCAGCGTTTTCAGTTACCAGTTCCTTAAATCTGTTCCAGTTAGCGTGCTGCAGTAGCCACCTAGGGTTCGCTCTTCTTGGAATACCGGTTAAACTGAAGTGTTTTATCGCTATTTCAATGGGCAAGTGGTCACTTAAGTATAGTTCCTGTAGGACTCCCCATTCGTAGAGATGGACTGAGAAGGCATCACAGATTGTTAGGTCAATGGCACAAAAATTCCATATGAGCTGTTAAGATGTGTATATGAGCTCAGGTTAAGGAAAACAAGATTCGGCCACTCAAGGAATCTTTCCACTAACTTATCCCTAGCGTCCAACTTATTGCAGCACCAGCTGGTGCTGTGAGCATTAAAATCACCCATCAGTAGAAATGGTTTTGGGAGTTGCCTAACTAGGTCCGTCAGTTCCTCTACAGTAAAGTCCTGACTGCTGGGGGAGATAGATATTCCATACTGTAAACATTCCAGGAACAAGCGTCAAAGTCACAGCTACAGCTTCAAGGCTAGTTTGTTGTTGAAGTTATCTATAGGCTAATTGATCACTAATGAAGATGGCTACACTACCACTGGCGTGGGAGACATCCAACCTGTTTTTGAGAACGATATTGTAACCTTTCAGAACTTACGTAACGTTTTACGTAGTTGTTATCGTTAAAATTAGTCTCTTCCAGACATATCAGAGAAGGACTGAGTCGATTGATTAGAAACTGTAATTTTTCTTTGTGGGGGTGGAGGCCATTGATATTCCATTGTAGAATTGGAAGAAGAAGATGATGAATTTTATCTGTATATAAGAAGTTATCCGCAAGGACAACTAAACACTAATTTTAAATCATTTTTAAATGACTCCATATCAACGCTTCATTCTGAACGATTCGGAAACCTTGCTTCATTCAAAATAAAAAATGTGAGCATATACAGCATACAAACCAAGGCACCATGCTGCTTTTTCATCTGGTTGATTCTACAAACCTTTTTTAATCAAGGTTTTATTTACAAACAGTTTTTACAAATACAAAAAACTGTAAGTAAATGGGATAACAAAAAAATTTACGTTAAAAAGACAGTTTCCAGCGAAATTACTCAAGAACCCAATTCAACACGTAAGAGGAACATATGAAATACAAAACTGACAATAAAGATAAATAAATTTATTGAAACATACAAAGAAAGACAAAGATATTAAGTTTTTCTGCAAGGTACAGCAAGTTCTCTGTTTCTACTGTTTAATGACAAATAATAATTCGTTTACTAAAATGAGGAGTATGATCTTTAAGCAACATATTATTTATTCAATGATAAGTAAGATTAAATCCAAATAAATAGGAAAAAATTATAAAATTAATTATAAAAAATAAATTTGAATCCTACGTAACTACATACGAGAAAAATTCGTATTTATTGTATCAAAATTCGTCTTTGGAGACTATATAAATCAGCATACTAAAAAGTAATTTAATTTTGAAATTAAACTCAAATAACTAATTCAAAATAAATCAAATGTTTAATGCCATAAGATTTTAGCATCTCAATTTTTTGTAATCTAAAATGGAAGAAGAAAAAATGTTAATACTAATTCAATAAACTCTAAAATTTCAGTTTCCAGATTTCAAGGGAAATATCCATTTTGACCATTCTGAATCCATTTTGACTAGTTACATCTGTACGAACGAACGTATCTCGCATAACTCAAAAACGATTAGCCGAAGGATGTTGAAATTTTGGATTTAGGACAGTTGTAAGATCTAATTGAACACCTTCCCCTATGATCGCAATCCACTAAACCAAAAGTGTCCAAAAAAGCCCAAAATCCAAAAAAGAAAATTGGATTTTGGACTTTTTCTTAACTGCAGTCCTCATTAAGAACTTTTCAAGGATATATCATAAGTTGTACTTATTTTCATTGGTTCCAGAGTTACAGCGAAATAAAATTTTAATTAATGAAATATTTCGATCTTACAAGGGAAGACACATCGGTTCGAATCAGACTTCATCTCCTTTTTTTTTAATTTTTTTCTTTTAATTTATTTTTTTAACTTTTTATTTATTTATATATATATATATATATATATATATATATAAATGTATATTGTTTTTTTAATAATTATTAACCTCTGATTGAAAAGAAAAATTTATGATGAATAAAATTCAATAATAATAAAAAAAAAACATTAAAAATTTCAGACGTTATTAATGAAATAAAATTGTATGTACTTTTAAAGATGTGTATGTACACATAAATAGGCGTACAATGAAGTCATGTGGTGTACACACATTTTTTTTAATGTAATATAATAATGTCAAAAAACAATAAAAAATAAATGTTATAACTTTATACTTCCGAAGAGATTATACTTTTTGATAAAAATTATAAAATTATTAATTCTAATTTTCTTCTCTTTTCTTCAAAAGAATGTGTGTATCGTTCATTTTTTAAATACGCTTAAAATATTATAAATAAGTTTTATTTTACTTAAAACAGTAAAAATATACTTTTAAATAATTGGATTTTTGATGATTAAATTTTTAGTAAAAATACACACACACATACAACCTTTTGGCTTTAAAATTATTTTACAGCGTCTAAATCCACTCATCCTTTTTTTCATATTCTACAGTTCTTTCCCTCAGCTGAATCCTTTACTAAGCTAAATAAACTCCACTCCTTAAAATACATACCATCCGTGCAGTTTATATTTCTTCTTTAGATCACAAGACTATATTCTGTTTTTCCTTTAGCTCTTAGAATTCTTTTTGCTTTAACTATACTTCTACTAGAATAAGTGCTCCTTATTTTTCATCCGCTAACCGAAGTTTATTTTCTACTTTTTTTCCTCAGAAACACATGATATTCATTATTTTTTATCTCTATATCTATCTTTTGAATAAGAAAATGTACGTTCCGAACACAAAATTTTATAAAATGTTTCCTTGGCATAGAGTTAATTTAAAAAATTCTAGTTTTACCTTATGACTACAATTTACTTGTGTAAATTAACTTCTTTCGTATTCCTTTATGCTGAAATAGATTTTTGTTAGATATATAATTTTTTATTTTGAAGTGTGAAACTCTTAAAGTTAATAATAGCAAACACGGAAATTTCTTCATTAGATTTATTTTTTTTAAAAATCGAATCGAGATATAAATATTTTAAATGTATATAATATCATGTTACCTTATTTTCAAATAAACAACCAAAATTGTGAACAGTTTATCGATAAATATTTTACTTTATGTAAAATATAAAAAAAATCCTAAGTAAAAATAAAATAAATCCTTTATTTAAATTTTTAACAGAATTTTTGAAGGTACAAAAAATTTATAAAATTATTTTAATCAAATCTGATGAAATATGAAAATAGTATAAATCAGTATTAGAATCCCGATTTTAAAATATTCATGCAAATTATTAAGAATAATAATTTTTTTTAATATAAAGAACATTTACCAAATAAAAGATGGTTTAAAAGTTAAAGCGTTTGCTCGTGGTTTTCTATGATGAAACGCGGTAGAAAATTAAATTTTTATATTTATTCTACTTCAGAATTTAAATTACTTTCAACTATATTCTTAGTCTAGAATTACTTTGTTTTAATTTTTTTATTTTATTCAACAGGTTTAATGCTATTCGTTTTGTTCTGCACAAAAAGTTAAATTAACGCACATAATTAACATATTCGAATCCTTGCTTTGCTTTACAGTTTTTATATTCTAAATTTCTTTATGAATCATATTATACAAATCTGGATGTCTTCACAAATTAACTACAGAACAGTAGGCCTCTTTGTTTGATAATGCCTCATATAATTTATCTTCTCTTCGTCGTAAGACTGCTTCATTTCAAACATTATAAAATCTTAATTTTCAACGTTAACACAGCATTGCAAAAGAGTATCATTATTCATTTCCTCTCTAGTTTTTGCTGACCGTACATCACTAGTAGAAGAAATTAACCCGAATAATTTTTTTTTTTCATAGGAATCTCATAGGAATCTTTTTCGTAGAACCTTTTAAAGTAAAGGTATTTCTTTCTATTATTTTACCACCTCATAATAACAGTTGAATTCCTTCATGAAAGCTTTTATTACTTCAGCTAGTTTGTTTTTCATGTTTTCCTTAGTTTATTATACTTTTGTAATCTCATTTACTAAATGATAGATTTCTTACCATTTTACATGAATATTTATACTATCGATCCCGTAGTTACTTGAAGGCACTTTATAAAGGTACAATAATTTGTTTACCAATATCATTCTCAGCATTTGGAATTACAAGAAGAACCAGAGAAGACTGCTTTCGAACATGCATTATATTATTCTTCCAGAATATTTTCGACCGACGTGGGTGAATACAATCAGTGAGAAACCATGAATTTTATGGCAACAGGAGAGTTTCCGGAAATGATATTTGTTTATAATGCTGTATGTAGATCTTCTGAAATTGATATTTTGAGTATTGGTTAGAAGGTTCCTCATGAGGCTAACAGAAGACTTAAATTATTTTTTTTTTTTACGTAGCATGGTTGGCTAATTTCTTTGGTGAGATTTTTAGCAATATCTAATAAAGTCTACAAAGAAATTGTATCTTTTTGTAATAATACTGGTATGAGAGTAGAATCTCTCGCTGATTCCGAATAACAATTGGATTATTATGAATATGGAAGAGATGAATTATAAAATTATTTTTTTAACTTTTGGTGATGTAGAATAATATTTTAATTGTGTTATTTATAGATCATTAAAATTTTGTGAGAGTTATAATAGTACGTTAAGAAATTGATTTTACAGTTCTATGTTAAGGCAATATACTGAGTTATTGTTAATATTCTATTTTTCAGTAAAACGATTAATAATAAATTATTATTATTAGTATTAGTTCCTAAACAAAATAACCTAGAGTCTCGAACGCTCTAGAGAGGTATTATTGACCGTTAATTATTAGCTGCTAGTCCGTTGTTTCCCTCTTGCAACCTTACAGGAAAATTTAACTGTAAACCATTCAGAAAATAATGTATTTTAACGTTGCTTTATGTAATTAGTTTCTGCATGATTTCACAAAAGTTGTTTGCTCTTACATCTACTGCACAGGTAAATTAATGTTTTGCATGTCTAGTGGATCGTTTTTCTAAATTACTATTCTTTAGTTTATATGTATTTCTGCTCTCTAGATATTTAATAAAAACATTTAACGAGTAAAATATTTAATATAACCAAATTTACATTCACCGTTGTAAAAATTACTTTTTTATTTCATGATATTTTGCATGCATTTTAATACGATGTAACTTTCATGTTGCTGTTTTTTCCTTGAATAACTAATATTAAGTAATCTAATCACCTAATAAAAAAAAAAAAAAAAATCATTTTACTCTCCCGTCTAGGGGTATATCTGTAAAAGGGAAAGTATTTCAATCGGTCCAATTTTGGGCATATGCGGTTTTAACCGGATCTTGACGTTTTGACACCTATGGAACCCAAAAACCAAAAATACCGAATGAAAATTTTCCGGATATTCGTATGTACGTGTGTGTTTTGTGTAACTCTCTAAATTAACTTATATCTCAAGAACTACTGTACCGATTTTGATCAAACTTGGTCGGCTTATTTTTTTATATCGGGCATTGATATTTTTCATAAAATTTATCGAGCATTTATATCGGGCAATAAATTTTCAACCTAAAAGGTCAAAGGAGCGAGACTGTAGAGCACGGTCACCCTCAGTGACCGTGCTCAATTAATTAGGCGAAATCTCAAGGAAACTTGAGATTTCGCCTAATTAAGGTCTTATTTTTCTGAGGCACACTTGTTAATATTACTATTAAAAAGCAAAAATATTTGCAAAAAACAAATTTTTGCATAATCGTACTTTCACCCCGAAAAATATATGTTAAGTGGGTATACTGCGTCAATAGTACCTCCTGTCAGGAGGTACTCACACTAGCCTACCCTCCACAGGGAGGGCTAGTGTAGCACTGGCCTGCTAAATTAAGTTGTATGTGTATGCGTATTTAAGCCGTGTGACGCGAAAGCCCTACAGCTGTGTTGTCAGCTTTTTTTTTATATTTTCAATAGATGAATAAATTAATCTTTTTATAAAATTGAAGTTACTACATTACTTCCGAAACATTTTACTGTAATGAAAAAACGAACTTATTAGATGATTACGTCTTCGCCCAGAAGTTAGCATGCAATAATTAGCATGCTCTCTCGCCAAATATTGACTTGCACAATCATTGAACATTAATCTCCTTAATCAATAATGATTAAATACTTACTAAAAATATTTTTCTCAGTAGTAAATGAAATTTAAGTACTATTAAGAGAAAAAATAACTGAAAAATAAAGAAAATATTGTTTAATTTCATTTAATATGTTTGTGTTTTACGAATTATGGAAACATGGTAAGTTGTATCTTCTGTCGAACTTCATCGGAAGAATTATCTTTACTGAATACATTCATCAATAAATGATTGTATTGTAATATAATAAGTTTAAAAAGGTACATTCTTTAGCTGACGATTTAAAAAGACAATAAACAACAAACAATTACTCAACTTTTTGTTGAAGGCTTACAGATTTGAGATAAGCCTTATCAGAGGAAAGTTTGGGAGGATATCTTGTAAAATATTTTGGCTGTTAGTGTTTTACTGTATTTTAGGTATTTTTATTACTTTTGTCGTTAGTGCTTGTTTCCATTAAGTTTATTTATTTATTTTATAAGTGTAAATACGTTACGCATGTTTGAATAAATGAAGGTAAGAGCATAAAATTAAATTATTTAAAAAAGTGATTTATTACACTTAGGTAACAAGTGACAATTAGGAGAGCCTAGGGAATTTTTCGAATATAGCAATTTTAACAAATAAAATTATTGTTTTTTTTTAAAATCAATATCTTGTAAGCTAAAAAGTTGAAATATCATACTAGCAAGCCAAATTATTGCTAAATATCTGTGTATTAATTTATCGATAATAAATTATTCTAAAAGTTGCACAATGGTGGTCAACTTTGATCGTTTTTACCTCCGGAGATAATTAATGAATCGAAACTTTTTTTTAAAGAAGCGTCTTTTCAAGTACTTTTAAGCTGTGCTTTTTAAAAGTAATTTAGATAAAAATTTGTGAAGATATTAAATTTGTTTAAAAGAGAAACAATTGCAAGTATATTTGAAAAATTCCTAGGCTCTCCTAATTAACTAAATTCAATTTTTCATATAGTAAAATACAAATCATTACATTAGCAACCATATAGAAATAGTCCAACCGAAAACAGATACCGCCTGGACTAATACTAAAAATGAATTTAGTTTAAATAAAGCACGAAAAGTAATAGTTTCATTACATACTTGTAGTTGGTAATATTGATGGGATAGAATTAAATATAATAAAAAAGACATAATTTACTTAAAACTATTATCTTTATTAATTTCTGGGGTTAACCAATCAATTATACAAACTTTTCATTAAATACACAACGTTTCACTTAGAATTCTCTAAGCTTCCTCAGGTAAGAATACTCAAAATTCTCTTACATACTAAGAAATAAACTGGTTTATCTATCCTAGATAACAATATTTTATCCCCACCTTTGTTGTAATAAATCCCACTACTCATACATAACTCAGCTTATCTTTAGATAATTATCTCTTTATATAACCTGATTGCTATTTCCTGTGTAATGAAACCTTTACAATGCACATATTTTTCTCAAAAATTACAAACATTAAACACTGTTTTCCTTAAAACTAAATTTAAAATGTAAATAATTTTTTAAATTAAATTACAATAAATGTTGCTTAATCCAGCTGTCCGTTCTTTTGTTGACAGTTTTTATATTTTTTTTTATGTACACCATTTCTAGAGTGCTTCCTTTTATATGTATCTGGTTCTTTGTGTTTATTTTGGTGCTGTTGAAATCGAACGAGTTTTCATTTACTTTTTTGAGCGCTTTGGAGATTGTAAATTTTATTATTCTGTTTGCAAGATTTTTGACTTCTGATTTTTTATGTCGTGTTGGTTGTGTTGATAGGAAATTAGGTATCTGCTTGAAGATGTTGATTTTATATACCATTTTGTTGATACTTTCTTTTCGAAATGAGTTATTGTTAAATCCTAAAATTTATACTATTCTTAATTTCAACTTCCTTAATTAATTGTTCATTAAATAGGTTAAATTCGTTTATTATTAAATCAATATCCTGTTCATGTGCACATACTAGAATGTCATCTACATATCTTTTATAGAATGAGATCATAGTATTTAACCTCTCTAATATTTTATTTTCTAAATATTCCACAGTTAGGTTTGCTAAGCAGGGTCACCTGAGGAAGCTTAGAGAATTCTAAGTGAAACGTTATGTATTTAATTTATACGTTTGTATAGTTGATTGGTTAACCCAAGAAATTAACAAAGGTAATATTTTTAACTAAAATATGTCTTTTTATAATATAAAATTCCAGTGGTCATATAAATTTCATCATTTGTACTTTAATTTATACTGTACTAATAACCAAATATAATATTGATTTTATGTTTCATTATAAATTTATAAATCTCATTTATTAACTACGATATTCTATACATATTTAGGTACAGTCAGTAATTACTTATACTCTGTGACAAATTGACAGAAAAAAAGGTTATTTATTTTGACAGATTAATAGAAAGTAATAATAAAATTAATATTAACAATTTATATTAGACTGGAACATAAAGTTTTATGGATTGGTAATATATAATTTTTTTGAATAGAAATTTCAGTTTTATTATAATTCTAAGTGAACGAAAGTGAGTGGATAGTAGATATTTTATGATTCAACAAAATGTGTGACGTGAAAAAGTGATACGAATTTTCTCCATTTTGAAAAATCAAATAAAATACTAAATTGCAATTTTGCAAGAACAGTTGATAATAAAGAATTTAATGTGCTTTAATTTTCGTTCTTTTAAAACAAGTAAACCTTTATTATATTCATTTTTAAAAACTAAAACATTTTTAATTGTATGTCAATATTTACTGACATAATATGATGAGTAGATAAGTGTTCAGTGAAATAACGTGAAGAAATGAAAAAATGTGTGTATTTTTATTAATATAATTATTAGAAAGTTGTTTCTTTACACATAATCAACAATGAGCAGTGTATCAGGAGAGTCTGGTCTATCTGGCGGTGCTCCGTCCGTGGTCGCCGTCATTGGATCAGCTTCAGGTGCACCTGTAGGTGGTGTACCGGCTCCAGATAGTGAAATGGATGCTTTGCTACTCGGAAGGATTGGGGTCAGTAGTACATATTAGCTATATTTTTTTACATACATTAATTATTACAGTATATTTCAAATAGTCTTTTGATTCAGATATGCCCACATTTATAATGAAATTAATTTTCCTCTAAATTAAATACATTAGTAAAACAAATTATTAACGTAATAATTTATTTACATTGTTCCTCAAACAAGAAGAAATAATTTATTTCAATTTTCACCATTATACGATATGTATAACATAAATATATTTATATGTATGAATTTATTAGATAATGATTTGGTTTAGTGTGATTTCATCAGTATTTCGTTTAGGTTGGTTATCAGCTTTCTTTAACATTTTCAAACGCTCAAATTTTGTTCGGTCAAAGCGGATTACGTTTGAGAAATAAGAAAATATGGTGTAGCCAGCCAGGTGAGTTGAGTTACTGCCAGGTAAGGTAGTTACTTTTATATGGATTTGAATACTAGATTGTGGATATCGGTATTCTTTGATGTTGTTTTTTTTTTAATTTTTCATCCCCCTAGGCCTGGACCCGCCGCGGAAGCACACTCGGTCCTAGAGATGTCATTGCCTCTAACCTTACGGGCGACCAAGCCGGAGCCGGCTATGCCATAACCGGCATGGGGTACCTCCCGATCAGCCGGGACTAGGCCCTCTCAATCGCCTGCCTGAAATCAGGGGTCCCCAAGGGGGGTCATCTAACTTGGACTCGGTCTTTGATTGCCTGCCTCAAATCAGAAGTCCCTCAAACAGGGGACCTCCGATCGGGACTCGGTCTTTACGCTTTCCCTTTCTATAAACCCCAGGATTCCCCCGTTCACTCATCGGAAGCACTTCTTATGAACAGGGCTATCCAGCCACACCCTACACTACCGCACTAGGTACCATCCTCTTTCTCTTCAACTTCCTCCATGGCCTTCCTTTTCAATATGTTACCCACCATCCTACCAATTAGTTTCCAGTTTTTAGGGCTACGCCTCTATCACGTTATACGGTGTTATTACACCAACAGCAGCCAGCACTTCCCTCCTAGCCTCCTTCCATCTAAAACAGTTAAACAATGTGTGTTCAACCGTGTCGCATTGCCCACAATACATACACTATGGCGACCTTCTCCACTTCCTATCACAGAGGAACTTATTAAAGTAACCATGGTCAGTCAAGAGTTGCTTCAATTCATAGTCGACTTCACCATGGCTGATCTGTGGCATTCATTAGTCTTCTCGTCCAGTTACCCACCTGACTCCTGGACCACCTCTGCTGCCACTTATTCAACATTTCCCTTTTCGCCTGACTCTTCGATTGCCATTTTGCTCTTTCCGCCATTTTTTCCGCTACAAGATCCCACGGCGGCATCCCTTCTATCACCAACGCCGCCTCGGTTGAGACTGTACGATATGCGCTAACTGCTTCAAGAGCCAAGAGCCTCTAGTGACTTAACAGTTGGTTCTGGGCCTTGTTCTTCTTCAGCGCTCGTTTCCATGCCGGAACCGCATACATGACGACGGACCGAGTCACCAGCCCCAATAGCCTTCTTTTCGCCAAACTCGGTCCGCCACTCGTGCTCATTAGCCTGCACACCGCAGCCCAGTTCTTTTACTTTTCTGTACAGCCTCGACCACATGAGGCTGAAAAGATCTCTTATTATCGAGCCAGGCTCCAAGGTACTTTGGCCTGGCTACCGGCACAATCTCCACACCTCCTACTATTAAGCTTATTGGAACCATCTGCCTACTATCTGCCATAACCACAACTTGGGTCTTCGCTATAGCCAAATGAAGACCTCTGTCCTCCAATCAGGCATGTTCCAACCGCATGGCCTCATTACCCTTCCTCACCAATACATCCTTCTTTTTAGCTGATATATCTTTTTGATTCTATGTTACAAGCAATGGCGTAGACTTCATATATGCCGATGAAAAAATTATTTTTTCTCTCTAAAAGAATAGTAACATGATTCTTAAATATGGTCATAATCCATTATTTTTGGTTCCAGAGTTGTAGCCAAATGAAATTTTAAATAATGAAATATCTGGATCTTAAATGGGTAAGTCTTCGAATCAGACTTCATCTCCTTTTTTTAACTTTTTTTCTATTTAAATACGTTGGTTTATTAATAATTATTAACCTCTGATTGTAAAAAAAAAAATTTACGATAAATAATAATTCAATATAATAAAAAAAGAAAAAATAACAGAATTTATTAATGAAATAAAAATTTATGCACTTTTCATTTAAAAAAAATGGGTATATGTATTAATCGGCGTACAAGAAAGTAATGTAGAGCCCACATTAGATTCTTTGGAATCGTACCGAAGATTATGATAAACCATCAGTTAAATAAATTTGTATCATCACCACAGATAATTTATTCTATGATTATCAAAGACACTGTTAACATCAGCGATAATAAGTTCGTAGTTTAAATTAAACTAAATTATATTTCTATCATTACTTGTATGTTTGAAGTTTTTTGGTTATTTTAAATTTAATTAAGCAGACTTATCATGAATGGTCACCATGAACTTCCAAACTATAATTAGCCTAATTTCCTTGGTAAGGTAATATAAATTTAAAATAGAACATCATGATAATTACAATCATCATCATGATTAAAAATATAACTTTATCATAACAACCAGTTATAACTTTAATCATGATGATTAAAATTATAACTTTAGAAGAGAAAAAAAAAACATTTGTTTTCATGATACAAAAGTTTTCATAAACAAAACTGAGAAATTTCATATCACAGTGCTCTCAACGAGTTCAAGAGATAAACTGTTTTTTTCAGTATGAAATACTGCCGTGCAACTGAGAAAATCATAATTTTCATTTAAGTACATAGTTGGTTGAAACGAATAATAATTATTATTGAGAAGTAATATCATTTAAAAATGTGTAAGTGTCAGGAAAAAAGGAGAATGAATATCTGTTTCGTTTTATTCTTTGTTCTTTTATATTTATTAAAAACATTTATAACAGTAGAATTTATCTTTTACTAACTTTGATCTTGTTTCCTTGTAGGATAGATAAAGAGTAATAAAACTGATGTGTTTAAAAATATCCATGTTTTAAAATATTTATTCAATGATATTTTAAATAAATCAAATATTTATTTTAAATATGTCTTGCTAAAGGCAGTATGAAATTAAATTAATTACATCATTGTTCTTGAGTTAATTAATATTAAAACAGATGTCTCATTCAACCGTAATGAACTTCTAACAACCGATTGCGCTTATTCTTTATGTTTATTATAACGTACGAGAAAATCTAGAACTAATGTAACGTTATTGCTGACGAGATTTATAGTCACATTAACGTCATCAAGTTAATAATAATACAAAATCATTTTAATAAATAAAATTCAAAGAAAATTATGAATAATTATACGTTAAAAAAAGAGAAATGTCATAAAATTTCAGAAAACATATATAGCGTACTATCTATGTTGCTACTGAAAAAGTTTTAATATAAAAGTTTTGTAAATTAATTTTAAAAATAACATAAGAAAGATATTTAGGCATTTTATTTTATGTGCCATCAGTAAAAAATTATATATACTTCTAAAACATAATAGTCACAATTTCTGTACTGGATTATCACTAAATTACTTAACCGTTTGTTATGAAATTTTAGGTTAATTTACTCTTAGCCAGGATTCAAATATAAGTTATTTTGCTATTACAAAATATTCTTGCAAAGCGGTTTCGCCAAATTTTTGTGCAAAAACCTACTTTCAATCTTTACGTCGTTAACTATTTTAGTTTAGTTTTAAAATTAACACGAAAATTAAATAACTTAATTTTATTTTGAATAAGCAGCCTGGAAATCTAATATAGTATATTAAACGAAGACGCCTATAAAACAAGGAATAGTTTTATTTTGTTTTTCTAGACTCTTTTTTTATGAAATGCGTCTTAAAAAAGTGGATGCAGGAAAAATAACGTGATTTTTCTTTAAATTCGATAAGGAATGTCAGGATTATTTTTATTACAGACGTAGCTTTAGTGTTGAAATAAATTCACTCTGTTCATACTTGTTGCAAGAAAATTATGGTAGACAAGTAAAAATTTAAGATAACAGGTGGTAAAAATTGAGATAATGCTTTATCACACTTTAATATTAATTTAAAATTAAAAAATACCATAAATGATAAGCTATAAATTAATATCATAAATAAATCTTAACAATTTAAAATAATATTTAGTATATTTTTTCATTATTCGTAGATTATATAATCTCGAAACTAAAAAGCGAATGTGATTGAACAAAATATTTTAATATATAAGAAATTGCACAATAGAGAGGATTCGAAGCCATGAAGTTACGGATGAAAAGCTAAACGGGAATTATGTAACAAAAAGAAGTTAGTGGAACAATGCAATTTATACAAAATATTACAACAATAACAAAGTAATTTAAACAGAAATACGATCTAAAATGTATTGATCACGTGAAACATTTTTAACAGAAAACAACATGGTTAGGTTTTCCAAATGTTTACATTCGTTATTTCATGTTATTTTTTATTGCTTGTGTATCATTTTGTAAGCAATATTTTTTTTTCGGTTATACGCCCTTGTGTTTATTTAAGCAGTTTGTTATTAAAATCATCCGAAAATAAAACACTGAAAATAAATGAAAAAAAAAATATATATATATATATATTTTTTTAAGTAACTTTCATGGTCATGATTAAGCCTTAATAATAATTACCAAAGAATAAATAAAAGGTATTTTTTTTATCTAAAGAATTGACAAAATATTTGTTTTTATTCCTTACTGCAATATATATATATTTATTAAAATTATTTATTTAATCGCTCATTATTAGGTTTTTAAAAATGTATTATATTGATTAAAATTAAAATATTAAATATTCAAACTGTTATGTATTTACTTTAAGGCTAAAGGTACTTTCTTATTTGGGAAAAAGCTAAAGCTGACTCCTCAAGGGAGTACTAGAACATAATTAATGTAAACAGTGACCAGATTAGATCCTTACTGGTTGACAGAATACAGTAGATATTCCTTCCTTTCTCAGTAATCTGCCTTGAGGTGTAACAAATTTCATTTACGTCAATGAAAAAGACTGATGAACGTTTTGCGTCTGTTTTCTTCTTATATTTAACCAGGATACTGAAATAAAGTTTTAAAATACTACTTTATCCGTACAAATTTTAAATCCTTTTACCTATACTTTTTTATACATGTTGGTATTAAATAAATTAGAGAATTAGCTATCGTTACAAATAAAATACCCAATTATCACATCAACTAACTGTAAATTTATTGTAAAATTAAAAGCAAAACAACTGATTTAAACAATAAAAATGATCTGTAATACTACGTAATGGAGAAAATATGTTGTAAATTACTATTCAATGATAGAAATATAGATTTACTATAGGTAATTATGATTTAGTTCAGTTTGTCCTTAACTTTTTAAAAAGTCAAGTGAATTTAAAACAGTTGAACCAATCATCCGATAATTGATATTCTAATACCAACTTTACAAACAAAAATATTGGTAAATTATATTTTAACAACTAATTAGAAAAAGGTCAAATTTAAACAGATTTAAAACATTCAATAGGCGAAAAAAATTAGATTTCTAAACACTCTGATAATATTTGGTTGTAATTCATTAAACTAATGCTCTAAAGATATAAACATAATTGTCTTGGAAGACTTTACTTTCATTTTCTCTCTTTTTAGTGATACCTCCCCAAATAACGGATCAATGATTCATGTATCTTTTTCCTTTTTTCAGATTACATTGGCATATGATAAACTTATGATATTAATTCATCATCGTTTCCCAAATATATCTTTTAGTTGTGTATTATAAGTTGCAATATTAAATTCATTTTAAACTAAATAAAAAATCTTGATAAAATGTTATAAGTAGCAAAGCCTGACATTAGTTAATTCGTGGATTTTACAGAACAATTTATGTTGAAAAAATATGAATATAAGAACTTAATTGTTTTATACTAAATTAATATAATTGAAAAAAATTTAATGGAGAAAAATTATTTCATATAAAATGAATTGCTGACCAATTTTTCAGTCCTATTTAAGAAAATTACATGAAATTATTTGCCATGTTACAAGTATTATTTTAAAAATATTTCTGAAATAATAACGCTAAATTTTTCCAAGACTAGAATGGATTTTACAGTTTATGAATATAAGTTGAATACATTAGTACTGAAATACAGAAAGCGATTTACCCATTCCTAGTAGAACAGACTAATATTCTTTACTTTTTCTTTATAATCAAATTTCCGTTTAATTTCATTTTAGTTTTTTATGTATTTACTATTATTCATTGAACGTATTTAAAAATAAATAAATATTTTCTTCGAATTGTTGTTCTGATTTATCTAACATAAAGAAAAATTAAGTAGGTAGGATGAAAACTAAAATCGAATTTATATATATAAAACTGTAAATATGTTTAATTAAGACTATAATTCACGTAGGTTCAAATTTTTTTTTTTTTTTATTATAACGACACAGCGACTTTACAATCTGTTCATAGAACAACAAATAAATAAGATGTATTTGAATTAATATTAAGTTGCAAAATACCTAGCGGTTGTGACTTAATTATGGAATAGAAGAGCACTCCGTACGGCCAGACTATAAAGTCGCCTAACTGAAGCGATAAAACAAAAAAAAAGAATATTGTTCCTCAACAATCTTGAAAAATCATTGATCGTATTATCTAACAAATTGACCGCCAAATAATTCGGGTGCCGATCCAAACGATTTTGATACCGTAGACTGAACAGAGAGATTTCCTGCCGAACGGTTCCCAACTTAAGGTAGTTATATATAAGGCTATTACTTATATGTCAGTGTATGTTGAACATTTTCCGCAGTGTTTTTGGTTGGAACCGTTCAAGTGTGTATGTTGAACATTTTCCGCAGTGTTTTTGGTTGGAACCGTTCAAGTATGTCAATAGTGGAGCTGCACGCTGTACCCAACAATTCAAGCCCGTAAGTCCAAACAGGCTTTAAAATGGATTTGTAAATCAATAATTTACTTTCTACTGAAATCCGAGATCTATGTTCTACCAGCCAGTACATTTGTTTAAATTTAAGATCCAACTGTTTCCGCTTAGAAGTGATATGTTTCGGCCAAATAAGTCGTCGATCAAGATGAAAACCCAAATATTTACAGTTTTGAGATCTCGTAATCGGTACATTGAAAATAGAAACAGGAGGACAGAGTTCCTTACGAAGGGTGAACGTGGAGTGCTTTAATTTTGTTTCGTTTATTTTTATTTTCCAACGTGTAAGCCACGATTCGAGGAGAGCAATATAATCTTGAATAAAACGAAACGAAGTAGTCGGATTTTTTTGGACAGCAAGAATTGCAGTATCGTCAGCAAACGTTTCAATTGTGGTATCTTCCGTAATTGGCAAGTCAGCCGTAAACAGTACATACAAGATGGGTCCGAGAACGCTTCTTTGAAGTACCTCTGATTGTATAAGGAACAAATCCGTCAAAACCTCTCTATGTTTAACTTGCACCTGTATTCTACGTAAGACTTTAGTACCACATAGAAAACATGCGGTAAAAACTTTTTCAGTTTATAGACCAACCTCACATGCCAAACCTTGTCAAAAGCCTGACTGACATCGAGGAAATCCGCTGAACAGTACTGTTTCTCGTATACAATATTATTTATAATGTTGGCAATCCTATTTGCCTGCTCCACAGTAGCATGATGGTCCCTAAATCCAAACTGGTGAGCCGGAATGTGATCGTCCACGAAATGTTTCAGTTTTTTTTAAAAAGAGCTCTTCAGAAGCCTTAGAGATCACAGAAAGCAGGCTTGATAGGCCTATATGATGTTAAATTTGTGAGGTTTTTACCCGGTTTTGCTATAACAATTAACTGTGAAATTTTCCATGGACCAGGAAAATGACCAACTCGGATAACAGTATTGAAAATCAAAGTAACCAAACGTATCTCACGCCAAGGTAGTGCCTGGAGAACCCGACCGGTGACCAAATCATACCTCAGCGCCTTCGCTGAATGTATTTCATCGTTAATGACTAAAGAGTCCTCGTGTACTGTAAATCGCGTAATCGGCAAGGACATTTGGAAAGGAGAAGCCAAATGAGATCTCGTAATCGGTGCATTAAAGAGAGAAACAGGAGGACAGAGCTCCTTACGAAGGGTGAACGTGGAGTGCTTTGAGATTTCTCTGATTATTTCTGAATCTGTCTCGACATCATTAAGTTGGAATACGTCGGAAAAGTTTTGAACGAATAAGGTCGCCATCTCCTAAAAACTTCTCGCCCACGTTCTGTCAATGTTACGGAGAGGAGAAATAGACTGCAAGGGTCTCGTGAACGACTTCGCAGCTTTCCATATAGTGTAATCAACAGCCTGTCCATCAGAAATATTCTGAATGTAGGATTGAAATGAAGTGTTTTAAATGCTCGAATTAACCTTTTTAGGTACAAAAGTAAAAGGAAAATGTAAATATCTCCTTCCACTTAAAAAAAAAAAATTTAATATTTTTTACATTTTTTCATGATTACTGATTAGGTTAAAAATTAATTAGGTTAAAAATTAAAGTATAATTCACGATAATGGATTAAAGACTAATTAAACCATCTGATATTTGTATATTATTTGAAAACGAATTTACCTAAATTATAGTAAAATCGTAGGTCGTTAGCCACTAATTAAATTTGAGGAAAGATTGATTTTTAATTCAGTTTTTGTTTTTAGAATTCTCTAAACATCATTATTACTTTTTTCAAAGTGCATTTACAGTTGGTTACATTTATATTAACCTTGAGTAAATTTGATCACGCTCGCAATTGCATGGTATAGAGTTCCCCCAAAACTCTTCAACAAATGACATATTAGTATTACAAAGAACTTTTGTGACAAGCAGCACATACACTAAGTAATTGTGAACGATATTTAACATCTAGAACAAGAAAAAAAAAGAAAAAAATCATCAACAGTATGAAAAACGAAAACAGTATGAAATAATGAGAAGAAAAAGAAGAAGATATGCAATAAATTTGATACTAAAAATCGAAGTGATCAAACAAAGCACTCGCAGCTTAAAGTACAGTAAAAAAAAACTCAGTCACTGAGGTCCAGAACGTGTAGCCGTTTTAATCTTTTTATGTCATCCTAGTTGTCTAGGAAGTTCACAACAAGCGATTCACGTGGTTGTTAAGTCGCATTTTAGTACTCAAGAAAATAAATAAAATACTATTTACTATAAAAGAGAATAAAATCAAATAATCAGCACTTTTTCTTCAATAGTAGTTCTTTTAATTCAAACAGAGAAAAATATGTTAATGGTATAAATATGTGCTGCTCATATGTTCTTTCCCCTGTTTGATGTTATTTATACTAATTAAAATAAGCCAAAACCCAAAATTTCTTGTTTCTTATTTAAGACTTAATATAGTAAAATTTTCCTTGTAAGTCATCAATATGCTAAAAGAAAGATTTATTAGGGTTAAAAAAATGAAATAAATTGTGCAACACTGGAGGATAGATATATTTTCATTATTTTAACTACACAATTTTTAATAAATTACTGTTGGATATTTTCGTTTTCTTTCAACCAGGCGCTTTTAGATCTAAATTGAGGTGATTTATTTTGAACTAAGATTAAATTCATTTGTTTAGTTGCTCCTTCCTGTTCCCATTCTCTATAGAACACGTCTTTTGTATTTCATGTTGTCTTAAAAGAACATAACATATTAAACATTAATATTTTTGCTTTTCTTCGTTTACTTTGCATTTATTATATTATAAAGTTTTATATATATTTATGAATAACTAAAGAAATATCGGCTTGCTAAACGTGAAATGGGCATAGTAGAGGTAGCATGAGTTGTAGCTGGCAAAAGTTCATGTACTTGTAATACAATTGCTTTTTATCTATTGGTAGTGTTCGGTATAAACGTAAAATGATATAATTGGAAATTATATTTCTCCATTTTTACAAGAATTTGGCAAACTTGTTTCGTAATGGTTTTATAAAACTATCCAATGTAGGGTTTAATTTAGGGAATTAAATATTTTCTAACTATATTGTGTTCTTTAGCAGCTGGTGTTTATTTTTATTACATCTAATATTTTTATTTCAAGCATTAAAAAGAAATAATTTGGTCACAACTTGATATTATTTTTAATAATGCTTTTATTAAGCAGATTTTTCAAATAAATACATTGAGGAAAAGTTTTTATTTACAGTTTTCAATTACTGATTGTTTATCTGTTGCATGATGATAAATAAAGTTGTAATAAAAAAATTTATTGCTTTAATAAATACAAAAACGTAAACAAATATTCAAAACGTTACAGTTAAATTTTATTCAGTTATATCATTTAACACAAACGTAATCTATAAATCTGTAAACTCCATATTCATATATCTGAAAACAATATTTCCATATAAATCCTTTACAATCCCTTTTTTGTTATGCTATTGATTCGATACTTAATAAACGTATTAAAACAAAACATTAAAGATAAAGTAGATTAAAAATAAACAAATAAAAAGCATCACAAAATTGAGAAAAACATGCTACGGATTAATCAACATTCAGATCATATTGATGTGAAAACATACATTTCTTTATCAGTGATAGTACTATCTATCTTGAATAAAATAAAAATATTCTTTGCTATGTTGAGTATAAAAGCAAGCATAATAGCTTTGCTATTTTATTGAAATTAATGAAGTAATAAATCTCGTTGTGATATTTAATTTTACTTACTTCAAAGAACTTTCGGATATTAAAAAATGTATATTAAAGCAGTGGAATCATCGTATTAAAAATAATTTTTCAATACACCCAATAAAATCAGTATCAAACAACAAATTTAATTAATTAACATTTTAATAATAATAATAATAATAATAATAATAATAGTACTATTATTAATTAATTAATATGCGTTTCCATTCTTTGTGCAAATTGTGAAAAATATTTTAATGAAAGTTGTTAAAATTTTTATTTTAAATAATTCTTGTTTACTAAACTGAATCAGCTGAAAATAATTTTAAAAGATTAAATTTAAATGCGTACTTTTAATTAAAAAAATTTTAACAAAACAATTCGTAACAAAAAATAAAAAGTAGTTATGTTTCAACAAAATTTCTTTTAAAAAACTTACTTTCAAGAAAATTATTTAAAAAAAAATCTTTATTGCACAACATTAGGAAATGAGTTTAACTAAGGTTGCATGATTTGAGGACATGGTTGAACTATTGTTAAGTTAAAGAAAAGAAAGTAAAAAATCAGTTTTCAAAGAAATGTCTATTAAAATTTTCCTGAACAAATTATTATTACTGTTTTCTCAATTATTAATTCACTTATTACAAAGTTATTATCTAACTTAACTCAGATTATTACGTATTACATGTTTGTAAAAAATATTTGATATTATTGTCTGATTAAATGCAATTGCTATTTATTGATTTAATAATTATGTATAGTGTAATATAGTATAATTATGTATAGTATATATGTAATATTTATATATGTCATTATAATAATTAATTGAATAATGCCATTATTGTATATTAAGGTTACATACGTTTTTAAAGGACTATTTTTATGTTTTAATGATCTCTTATTCAACGTGAACATTATTTAGTGTATTTTGTAGTTCAATTATTTTTTTTTTTTAATTTTATTTATTTTTATTAAAAGCACGTTTTAATTAATTAAAAAAAAAAAAATATTTTCAGAGGATTCATTAAAACAAATAAATTTAGTACACAAGAATAAATAATCACGTATAACGTTAAAAATAATTTATAATTTTATATAACGTTCCTTTTATCTCTTATATTGGTTCCCTTTTAAAAATTTGTCGATTTCCATGGTGGAGTGGTAGCGTCTTGGCCTTTCATATGGTGTTCCTGGGTTCAAATTCATGTCAGACTTTGCATTTTCATACGCTACAAAATCCCATTTCTATTTCCCATAATCAAGCTTAAATCTTCAAGCTTATGTGGCGAAATCATCAAGTAAAGAAAAAACATATTTTTTAATTTTAAATTAAAATTAAAAAAAAAATCTTCAGGTGTGGCAAATGTGTTAGTTATAGTTTTAGTAAATCTCTATTGCGGTCCTACATATGCTGTTACAATAGTTTATTTATCTCGTATTTTAGCGCTTTTATGGCATATTTTATTCTTTTCAATTGTAATAAAGTTGTTTTCTACCATTTTGGGTTCTTAGACTTGCTTTACTAAATTGATATTTATATATTTTATGGAATTTAATAAACCTTACAGTAATGCATTTGAACCAACTTGATAACATACACCATTATTGTAATGATTATTACAAAATATTTATTTATTTATTATTTTACATAAATAGTATGCAAAAAAAATTATCATAAAGAAAAGTTTCACCCGAAAAAAATACAAAAAAAAACTTTCATAAAAAAGTTTGTATTTTATTTAATTAATCGATTTATGTTTTCATTTACTTTTAAAATAAAGACGTTCATAGCGATGAATTTTTAAAACGTGTAAAAATCCGATGCCTCACTATTGTTCGAATCCAGGACTTACTGGATAAAAGCCAGAAACTTTACCACTACGCCACGGATGTCGGTAAAATACTATTATTTTGTTAATGTACTTTATCTGAACAAGTAAATCCTCAAAAAAATTATATTTATTGTATGTACAATAAGTAGATAATAGTGATTAATAGTTGATTAATGCTTAGCTAGTTATATTCTTTCATGTCTTAATTGATGCATTTCAGAATTCAATTCTGTTGAATGTTAATATTTTGATTTCAGTATTATTACTGATCTTAGGAATGCTATTATTTCATTTACGTATTCTAATATTTGTCTTATTGCTTATAATTTGTAATCTCCCGTCTTGAATTAATTGTTAAATGCATGGGTTAATTGTTATTAAATTAACTAACCGTGATCTCTTATAAATTAATGAAAATTCTATATTTGTAGAGTCGATAGTATTTTTACCAGACTGCTAAGTGAGACTAGAGAGTACCTACAAAATATGTATTATTATTTGATATACGTAATATGTCTTGAGACAAAAACCACTCTTGAGAATGAAATTGGAATCCATAAAAATAACAAAAATCTCATATTACACATACTAGAGGGAGTTAGGGATGGGGTAGTTTCCTGTTACATTCAACTCTAAGCCAACACAACACATTATTTCTCTGAGATAATGTAATAGAATGCCTCTTATATTTCAAGTGATTGCATCGTACTCGCAAATGAGAAAGGCAAAAATAGTCTAGAGTAACAAATCTAAATCTAAAGTATACCTTTCAGTAAAAAAAAAAAAACTGTATTACGGATTAGGTCCACTATACCTGAATGTCCGAAAAAATAACTACGAATTTTGAAGAACGAATATAGTTTTTGTTTTGTGGTAATCAATAATGTTTGTACGTAATTTTGCAACAATTAAGTTTTAGTTTTCAAATTTTTTATGAGTTAACATGTACGTTAGACTACGCAAAGGCCAAGGTGTTATGAGCTCGGGCTTCAATACTATAACGTCACCACAACAGAAAGCACAGTGCATATACTGGTTGATAGGAACAAAATTAGTGACTGTTGTCCAAATAAATTATACTTTGCCGTATCATTGCAATTTTGTGAATAATAAAGGCATATATATGTGGTGTGAACTATTTTTGTAAACCGAAAGCGATTTAAAAGGACGCTAACCAGGTAAACCTAAAACCAGTTCCGAAAACACGTAATCTTTAACTTCTGATGTAAGCTGTTTAAATCATGATGTAAGCTATTTTTATATTTAAATCATAATTTTCTTTAATATCTATTCTCCATATATTCAAAGAAACCTTGACAAATCGAGGGAAAGATATAAAATCAGTGGTGTCCCAGTTTACAACTAACGTGCTGATTGATGATACTGTATTTTTGACGGAGACTCAAAAGGATATCCAAATTCTGTTAGATCGAGAGAATACTGTTACGGCGTGAGACAAGTGTAGCTTAAGAATGAACACCAAAAACTAAGTATATGATCTTCAGTAATGGTTAGGTGACTGGAGTCATTTTTTAGTTAGCGGGTATGACGTTAGAGAGTGTGAAAAGGTATGTGTACTTGACACATATTGTTCATGAACAGTGGGATAACGGTGTGGAAATAAATTGCAAAATTTAGAAGGGTAGATCACTCTTCTTCTGAAGTAAAAACGCGCTATTGTCACTAGAACTTTCATTAGACCAGTGTAAAAGATGCTCAGATTCTACGCGTTTCCTTTCCTGTTCTATGGGGTGAAATCCTGGACACTAATTGAGGGATCTGTTAAAAAGCCCAAAATCATTGAGATGAGATTCCACAGTCGTCATCTAAAAGTGAGTTAGATGGACAGTGTAACAAATGAAATGATTCTAAGCCGGATGAAAAAGGAAGCACTTGAAAGTCAAAATCCGGAAATTATCCTATGCCGGCCACGTCGTGAAACACACAGCTAAATACTTGCTGTTACATCTAGTTATCTAAGGAAATATATTGTTATTTAGGACATCGACAGGCAGGACTACGAGGACTGCTTGTGCGCCGCCAAACCATTGTCTAAAATATATTTCAGACAATGGTTTGGAATATCGAGTATATCTCTTTTCAGGACAGCAGTGAATGAAATATGATTACCAACATGATAGGCAGCGTTCACTGAGCGGATAAAGGCAAGAAGACAGAGATAACTTACATATATCTTCATTGCTATCAAATTTTATTGCCCTTAACATTGTAAAATATATATAAAGAAGTAAAATAGTATACTCTTATGAAAATTCTACGATTATGATTGCCATTTCAATGAAAAGGCATTTACAATCGAAAATCAAACAATCTTATTTAACAAATAAATATAAATCTAAAAATGGATGCGCATTTCAGCAGTTAAACTGTCTTCACTAGTAAAAGCAGGGTGGTTAGTAAAGTATATTATATTTAGCACGGTATTTTATTTACAAATTTAAAAATTAAATGAAGAATTCAAGAAGAATAAATAAATAATAACTTGAGAAAAAATCTACCTGTGTTTGTCAATAAAGCTTTAATTTAATTTTGACTAAGAAAATGTTTATAAAATACAATTATCATTGATTAGAATATTGAAATAGTTTTATAAAAAATACAGAATGTTTACCAAAATATAATTCATAATTAATTACTGAAAAATCAATTTATTTTTTAATTTTTATAGAATATTTTTTTTCAATTATTAATTATTTATATATCATGTTTTGTTTCGTTTTCGTTTGCCAATTATTTTCATCTCTAAAAGTTTTTCTTCTTATTCACCATTTTGCTATCTTTCCTGTTTGTATTGTTGATAACTGTTGACCACTGAAAATGACCTTTTCGATATTTACTTGGTTGTAAACGGACATTTTATTTTTATAAAAATTAATTTATTATAATTTTAAATAAAAATTAAATGTTAGATTTTATTTAACAATTATAATAGAAACGTAAATATGATTAAAATCTGAAATATCGTAATATTAAACATAAAATGTCTTTGTGCGTAATCCAAATTATTATTATTTTAAATATATAAGAAATTACTGTAATTATTTAAATAAAAAAAAAAACTTTGCCAAAATGAATGGTATAATTAAAACTTTTTTATGCTTAGTGGATTACTGAATATTAGGCGAAATTCAAAATTATTAATTATTCCTTACAAAACCCACTTTACACATGATAATTAAAAAAGTAGTTATTTTTTATTTAAATAAAAAATAATAATATAAACAACATTTAAATTTATGCTAGGAAATAAACAACAAGGTAAATGAAAAGTTTACACTCACCAATTCTTCCTCGTTACGTTTAGTTAAACGAACAAACAAAAGGATACTTAATAAGAATACTCATATTGCAACACAGTAAATGCATTACTGCTTTAGAGAATAAGTGCTTAGTGGTGACTTTTCAGATGAAAGCTGAATACTTAAAGTCTTTGAAAAATGAATAATTTATTTGTGATTAAGTATATTTAATTTATTTTTTATCGTATTTTAAAATATATAATAGATTGATCTAAAAAACTCTTGAGTATTATTATGATAAATGTGTACAGTAAATGAATGTATATAAATATTTTCATTTGTGTAAATTATTCTTGATAAAAATTGTATTTCTACAAAAATAAAAAAAAATTAACAGGCAATTATAGATATATTCTGGGGTTCTATGCTTGTAAAAATTAAAGGCAGGTCTTTAAAAGATTGGATTCTTAACATGCACCTAAACGTAACCTCTGGATTGCAACTGACCTACTGGTCGTCAGATCAAACTGTCAGTACGGTGGCAGTAAGAAGAAAGACATTGCCTATCCTTCATAATAACAAGACTGATTGGAATTCATATAGCAACTGGCTTGAAGAAAACCTGATAGTGCCTGTTCCACTTTCATGGCCGATGACGCGACGCAAGTTTTGACTTCGCTCGCGTAGGAGGCTACCTGGCTCTTAATACTTGGGGTTAGAAGTGAATAAAAAGGTGAATTAGGCTACCCATGAAAGGTGAAGGATCTTATTGTTGCAAAGAGGAGACTTAGGAGATGATAGCAGTACTACATGAGTCCTGAAAAAAGGACATCCTTAAACACAGTCGCCCGCAGATTGAAAGGACTACTTAAATCTATTAAAAACGATTTATCCAGAAATTACCTTGTGAATCTACAAAGAGCATTTGGCGACCTTCACCCTCGTTTTCTCATTCGAAGGCTTTGAATTGAACGTGAGCTTGGAGTGATGGGGGGAAATGCTGAACTATTTGCTGCTTACTTGAGAAAGATCTTTCAACCGCTTAATATGCGGCGTAATTGTGAAGAGGAATCTTAGCATTCTTGAGCGTCTCGATTCTTTTGAGTCTACCTATTAAGCTGTTTTCTTCATCTAAAGTTCAAGTGATCAGGACGGGACAAAACTCATAGAAAGCTACTGGCTTTGACTTTATCACTAATAAAGTTCTATTTATACTTTCTAAGCCGTCCATTAAGTAACGCACTTCTTTAATAGTGTCCTCTGGATGACGCCATTCCCTGTAAAGTAGAAAGTTTCGCAAATGTTATGGTCCAGAAACTTAATAAACCTGTTCATGATGTATCCATATTCAGGCCAATAAGCCTGTTGCCTATTTTTTCGAAAGTATTTGTTAGATTAATTTTTACACTGTCACTGCCGTTTCTTTTGCCGATGGTACGACTATTTTGGCAGATGATGAAATCCATTGTGTCCTCAACTGATCTCTTTTTCTATTAATCCTCCAAAACCACGGTAAGATATTACTTCAGAGAATGAGTGATGATGATATGTATGAATATAAATGAATTGTCGTCTTGAATTGTACGTAACTGTAGTCATGTGAATGTAATTGAATTGTAGTCTTGTCTCAGGTCGTCCATTCCTGAGATGTATGATTAATTGAAACCCAACCACCAAAGAACACCGGTGTCAACAATCTAGTATTCAAATTCATATAAAAGTGCCTTCACTAGCATTCGAACCTTAGAACTCTCGACTTTGAAATCAGTTAGTTGATTTCCAATGATGAGTTTAACCATTAGACCAAACCGGTGTGTTAACTTATCTCAAATCTTAATTAAATCTACTCAACAGGTTTCTGGAAATGGAATAGGTGTTAAGCTAAATCGACCCTTATGACATTCGCAGTAAGGAGAGGAGACTGTCCAAGGGTCAAACTTGATGGCATTTTAATCCCTCATGCTGAAAGTGTATTCACCTAGATCTTCACCTAGTCATCACTAGGTCCTCACCTAGATCATCGTTTGACATGATGGTTCATGTAAGGGAAAAGAGAAAGCGACTTAACATTATGCTCAACTAAATGTACTGGTTGCTAGGCAGCAGGTCTGAGTTATTTGTCTAAGAAGCTACTTTTATACTTGGCTATTGTGAAACCAGTGATGACATATGGCGCCAAATTATAGGGCACGCAAGAAAGTCAAATGTTGAAATTATACAGCCGTTACAAAAAAAAAAAGAAAAATAGCGAGATGTAAACTGAGGCAAAAATGTTTCTTAAAACCAGTGAAATCCACCTATATTTGGGTGTATGGTACGTCGAGGAAGAAAATACGACGTTTCAGTCTGAAATATTAGCTTCAGATATATGATCACATTATAAACTTGGCCGTAAACTTCCTAGATTACGGTGAAAGATGTTAAAATTTAATCGGCTACCCGTTTTGAACCAAGTAACTACACAGAGTAATTCCTCTCGCTGAGTGTTGCGCACTAATCTATCTTTAATGCCCTTCCTTTCTGTTTCTGTTTTCACTATCATTTTTAATTTTTTTCTTTCTTTTCTAAGTTTTTATAAATCTGCTATTTTTATGATTCATGTTATTGTTTTGTTTTCTACTATACTACTGATAGAACATTTTTTCAAAACTATCTTGTGTACGTTCTACATTCTAGCATAAGAAGGTATAGGAGATAAACTGATTATATCGAGTTTACCTGATTTATTTCAACATATTTAATTGTTTAATAATAAATACAACGCAAACTGGAACGGTATTTTAAAGCAACAGAAGTGTAAGTTTGAAGGCTAAGTTAAGATTAGCATACATGCAGTAGTTTTTATTTAACCTAATATACTCTTAAAATCGATAGATGCTTAAAGGTTGAATTTGGGAGGAAGTTAGTAAGTACTATGGAAGAAGGGGTAAATCTTGACTGCTGTCAAAATCAATTTGTTCTACTGGATGATTGAATTGCTATTGCAGCAATTGTATATAGCGAGCAATCCTACTTAAACTAGATTATGATGCTCTTGTTAAGAAAATCTTTGAAAGACTAGTCACTAATGGTTTTGGTTTTAATTTAAAAAATAAACAAATAAAACTGATACTGAAAACAGAGTTTTATCGTAAAATAGTTTGAAATTGAATGATACATTTCTATTATAATACTACACGGATTGACAGGTACATTAAATTATTATAGGGTTTGAGACACGTGGATAAGTATCAATTGATAATTTTAGAAAAAACGACTGCAATCCTAATCATTTTCTATTTATTTCTCAAACTTTATAGTTTGTTTAACAAAACCTCTCTTAAAATTTTATTTTTATTTATTTTTTTTTCTAATGCGTACGTTGCAATCTGTTCAGCTGGTGAAAAATAAACAACCCCCCTCATGGCTCAGTGAGATGAGGATAATCTGCATGACATTTAAATGAGATGTAGTGCTATACAAATTCAGGCCGGTCATTCCATATAAAAACAATTAAATTTTACTAGGATTTGAACCTCAGTACCTTTGACTTCGAAAACCAGTTGTTAAACAACTGATTTGTTACGACGAAATAATTGCTAGACCAGCCCGATGAGGTTAAATTGATTATGATGATTTGGGTAAAAACAGAATTGTTGGAAAATCATCGTATATATCAAATTAAATCATGTTTTATCTCCATTATTTTATGAAAATCTTATTTGAAAAAGAAAACAGGTTTTTTATAACTTTACAGGTACAGTATTACACACTTTTATTCGATAACTGTGGTTTCGTAACTTTCCAAAATATTTGATAAAATTTTACTTCGTTTTATCCTTCACGATAGCGTTAGATAGATTATTAAAAAGGTGTGTTTCCTTTATGGAAATTTAACACGGTTTGCTTTTTCATAGAATAAATAATTTTATTATTTATTTTAAATTGTTAATTTTAAATCTAGTATGATTAGTGAAAAAGTATATAATTAATAAAAATCCAGTCAGTCTTAACAACTTTTTTGTTAAAGCTGATTGGATGTATTTTAGTAATCCAGATTAAGGATGATTGAAATAAATAAACCTTATATATTTTTTTTGTAATATAATAAAATACATTCATTTGCAAATACATAAATTTTTCGGGCTGATAAGTAAGCCTTACCAACTTATTTATTAGCCTTAACTTTTGCTCCTTAACATAGTTCATTCCCATAATAACAAGTAAATGATATCACATTTTAATAATAACAGTATTATGACTGTTAATAAACATACACCAACCTATTATATTAGGATTCTGTAGCATTATATTTTAATTTACCTGATCCTGTTTACCGATCAAACAAACTAGAAATTATATAAACAAAAATCTTAAAATTATATTTTATTTTTACTTACGGATGTAATTCTTTGAAAATTGTTTTCTTTGCTAGTTGGTGGTGAAATTTACACAAAATTATAACCTGGAATGACAAAGCTAATAAAATTGCTATATATACATACACGTATGAAAAACTAATGTCACTTTTTATTTAACCCTTTTTATTTTCTTTGACTGGACTCCTCTTTTCCTCTCTGGCAACAGTTGGCATTATTCCACAGATTTTTTATTCACTTAAGAAGACAAGCAATAAGGATGTGGTTCTTTATTGCCAACTTCTACAATAATAAGATTTTTAAATCTGATGGATTTAATTCTAGGTTGTGATTATCAAATGGTACTAGATTAAAAATTCCATTGCTGTGGAAAGTTGTTGCATGACCATCCACAAAAATTTTTAACAGTCTTGGTGTTATCATTAAATAAAAAAGAACATTATATACAGCTTTACATTTTTTGAAATATAAAAATAGATAATAAATATTAACGGCACAACATAACTCATATGTATTTGGCATTACAAATTCCTGTCTTCCTATCATGAAAAAATTGAGGCAGGGTGTATCAATGGTACAACAGCAAGTAGTTAGGTGTATAGATCTGATGTCACCGATGGTTGAATGGGTTTATGAACCTACTATTTCGGTTTGTAGGTTGATCATACATAAGAAGTTATCATACCTCGATTTGGTAATACTTATGCTAAATCTAAGCGAAATTATTTGGTTATTGGTTCTACTTTATTTAAATTATCATAAAAATAAAAAACATCGCATTCCTCGCCAAATTAACTTCTCAAAAGCACTTTGGGAAATGTTTATCTGATCATAGATATATACCTTCTTTGCGCTGTACTCTTGCTTGCGCGCAGTTTTTTTTTATGCTGTCTGAACGCTTTAACGTGTTCAGTTGATGTACATACTACCTTTCCTGACTTTTCTTCTGGTTATCTATTCTCCTGTGCCCGTTTCCATGATTTCTGATGGTTTCTATTGCATATCACGACAATCTGAAAAAAAATTACAAAATGTATTTTTTTCTCAATGTATTTTTAATAGTAAATTTTTGTTTTGTTTCAGAGTTTTCATATCATTTGTCTCTAAATTTATTGCAATCGGACAACGTTTCTCTACACAACGCTTATGATGAAATCAAGAGAGTGACAGCCGTAAACTGTTGCTTGAAACCAGATATTACTATTACTTTTGCTTTGTCGGGGCTTATACTTACACTTTGAGCGAAACCCAGACATTTTTAATTTTGCCATATTGTATAGGTATCATATATATGGGAGCCGCCAAACTTGGCACATCAAATCAAGCTGTTTACACCCATTTCCCTTTCTTTAAGGCATTATTCGTACATTTATTGACTCCAAATCATATTTATATGTCACTGCTGAATTCTCAGTAATTTAGATATGATTTTTAAGGTTTTTTACGTCAGAGATATTTTTTACCTTTGGGTGATCAGTTTTATGTAATCCATATATATATATATATATATATATATATGTGTGACTGAAATTATAGTTCCCTAAAGGAAATCCTCCGTTACGTATCTTATGATATAGAAAAATGATTCAATCCATATAAAACCAAAAGGCTTTCCAATAATCTACCAGAAATATACCTTTATTTATTTGTATCTGGCCAGTAGTTTCAGAAGTATTATTAGCTGTGGAATGTATGAGGGTAGTGCAATATCTGCCCATGACCTGATTAAAGAATTCCGCCATAGTAAAGTGGACTTTATAAAAAACAATACCTTCTTTAACCATGAATGTGGGTCTGAGTTGAAGGCCTTTTTATAGTCTTTGTATAATGTGTAAAGACTGTCTTTTGATATTTTTTCGCTTCATATATGTCTACTGCTTTGACTGCAACTAATTTTTTCTCCACCTAACCTGGTGCTGATCCAAATGTTGTGCGATCTTAACACTCAATATACGTTAGAATCTTAGAAATGATGAAAACGTAAATAATAGATTAAATTTTCGATTGATTGATCGTTGAAGAAACAATTGTCGGAATAAGATCGGTCATTCCTTGGACGAGAAAAGATGGTATTATATTTGTATCCGGTAATATCCGTGAATAAAATTGTACCATTTCGTCGTGAACAATTTCGAAGCGATTGTACCAAACGTTTCGTACTTTATCGATCTCCGCTTCCCTGCAGTTTTTGATCTGCGTTATAGCTCTTTAAGCATCATCAATTGTTATGGGATGTTATCATAGAATTCTATCTACCCGGTGTTTCTCCTCACGGATCTATTCTTTACACGTTATCATGTTAATGTTATTATCATTACTATTATTACATACTTATTTCCTTTTTTCCTTCTTTCTTATTAGTTATTTTTTGCCTACATTTCTGCTTAAATCATTGTTATTATTATATTCTACTGACGGTAGTTTCTCGATAAGTTCTATTATGCTAAACATATAAAATATCCTCAGTATTAGGATACTATTTTGACTGAAATTTTATTATAATTCATTAACACCGTTGGATATTGCGTAAAAAATACAACCATGATTAATTTTGATTATACAATACTGAATGTAGCTTAGTCGTCTATTATTTTACATTTATTTTTATGTTTTTCCGTATAATAATAGAAAAAAATTAACAATAACGTATAGTGATTATAAGATAATATATAGTGATATATTTTTTCTCTGATAATATTAATAATATTCAGTCGCTTTTAGATTTAACTATTTTACTATTATTTAATTGCGACTGTTTCTCATGCGATAAAAAAAAATATTACTGAAATTAAAAATATCATAAGTTTTAATTAAAATTTCTAAATGATTTAGTAGTAACAATAACAATGACTATTTGTTATTACGGTTGTTTTGCATATTGATCTAAATTTTTTTTAGAAAGTTTAATCCCGTTTAATTGGATTTAAATCCCTCTGTTTTTGGTATATTTTGGCAATTACAATTCAATTAAAAGCGTTATTAAAGACCGGTCACCTAAATCTAATAAGAGCAACTGTTAAATTATTGTATATATACGAATACAAAAACCAACAAAATGTGTATCTATATATATATATATATATATATATATATATATATTATAAAAAAATAATTGACTATAATAAAATGGACTGTAGAGAAGAAACAAAATATTTTCTTTTTTTTAATTTCACTTTTAGAAATCAAACAAAAATTATGAACTCTTATCTATTTGTTACTAAGCCTTTACCTTAGCAAGTAACATTAATCGCTAAGTTGAAGTCAAAAATATATTTGTAAAAAAAAATTTATCTTTAAATCCCTTTTTTTTAAAAAAAAAGAAGAAAAACACTGCTACTTTGAAAACAAGTAGTTTTCATGACATAAAAAGGCGAGGTAACAGTGTTTTGAAAATAAGATAAGTAAAGCAGGGAAAACACTACTCATTTATCGAGAAAGATCTAACGCTGTTTGGAATACAAAATTACTTATTATCTATTTATATCCAAAGATTTCCTAGACATTTTATTTAAGTTCTTTCTTGAAAATTCAAAATATCAAAATGTCACTGGTCTATACACCTTTACACTATTATATTTCAATTCATTACAAAGCAACGTGACAAAAATGAGGATTATATTTTTTTAAATATTCCATTTAATTTATCTGGAAAATTTTCGTACACTTAATATGTATATGTAGTTCTATCCCTTTTTGAAAAAGGCTGGAAATTGTAATACTGAAAAATTTTCATATAAAAAAGATCATCTTATAATAATACAGAAACAAAGTAATAAAAATTTAAATAATGAAAGAAATAATTATAATAATAAATTAAATTTTTGGATTTATAAAAGTATTTTGTTTCTTCAAAATCTGTATTACATTATGATTGATGTAACATATAAGTTTCCCTTAACTGCGGTTGAAATAAGATTATTAGAGAAATTTTAAATAAATAAATATTTTATTCTGATCGATGGATAAAACCTCATATTGATCACATCAGAAATGCTACAAATTATAAACTTACAAAGTTTGCAAAAAAAAAATAATTGATTTAATTACTTCCAATGTAGACAATATAATGTTATATTAATGTATAGCAAAACGAATTAAGGCCTTAATGAATTAAGGCCTTTTGGTTCTATAAAATATCTGATGTGGATACCATGTGCGCCTATTACGCCTATTGAATTTCATATACACATTTTTTGCTGCTCTTCAATTAAACTTATTTCATTTGAAAATGAGAAACGATCCTCCAGTTTCTTAATAAAATGGATAGTTACAAAATTTCTGAAATATTAGTTTTTATTAGCGTCAAATATTTATAAAATTATTCATCTCAACAATCTTAGATGAAATATTAAGATAAATATTAAGAGTAAAAGTCCCCTTTATTACTCTTATAATTAGATCGGTATTATTTGTATCTTCGTGAGTTGCTGATTAACAAAAGTTTCAGATTTCTGGTGTGTCGTATAAATAGAAGTTAGTAATAATTAAACTCTTCCGTTTAGTGAACTCCTGTATAATGGTTACAAATTTTAATTTAGACCTTCCTTGAAAAATATTCAGTTTTTATTATTGAATTATTTGGCGAATAATCAAGAATAAAAAAGAATCAATCATACAGGAAAAAGAAAGATAACATGAAAAAATATATATCTAAAAAACGACAAGAAGATGAATATAAAGAGGAAAAAAATGTTAAAACCAAAGAAAGAATAAAAAACTTAAGAGAGAATGATGAATATAATGAGAGAAAAATTTGAAAACTAGAGAACGTGTACAGAAATTAAGATCAGAAGAATTATATCAAACCAAAGAGCGATTAAATAAATAGCAACAAAAAACAAATAAACGAAATTATGATCAACTTAGGGAGAATATTGTCCGAAAATATCAGAGCAGTAATGAACTAAATGACAAGAATTTTTGCTATTTATTAAAGATCGGGTATTTTTGCCTCAGTGTGCATAGTATTCTTGTGAGGGCCTATTTTTCAGACACTATAGTTAAATTTAATATACATAAAATTAAACAGAAATTCTAGAATAATTATTTAAAATTAAACTAGAAAATCGAAAAATAATACGATTCTTAATTATAATTTTCAATTAATATTAAATAATCACATGTTTCACTAAATATTTTACATATAAATATGTAATAATGCCTATTAAATTACATAAAACCCTCTTTTAAAAGTACATATAATTTTATTTCACCAATAACTTGGTCACTTTTTTATTGTTATTATTGCATAATTATTTATTTTAAATTTTGTTTTGCAATCAGAGGTTAATAATTATTAATAAATCAATACATTTAAATTTAAAAAAAAAAGTTAAAAAAAGAAAGATGAAGTCTGATTTGAACCGATGTGCCTTCTATTGTAAGATCCAAATATTTCATTAATTAAAATTTTATTTGGCTACATCTACGGGTTCAATGAAAATAACTATCACTTATGATACATCGTTGAAAAGCTCTTATTACTGCAGTTACGAAAAAGACCAAAATCCAAATTTTTGGGATTTTGGTTTTTACACTTGGTTTTGAACACTTTTGATTTCAGTCGATTGCAATCAAAATGGAAAGTATACAACTAGATGTTACAGCAGTCCTAAATTCAAAATTTCAAAATCCTATGGCTAATCGTTTTTGAGTTCTGCGACATATGTACATACAAATGTCACGCCGAAATAGCCAAATTGGATTCTGTGATTGTCAAAATGGATATTTCCGTTGAAATCTGAAAACCGAAATTTTTCGCGAAAATACGAGTAATACTTCTTTTACTTTGTACAAGGAAGTAAAAATATAACGAAATTGGATCTACATTGTATTTTAACTAATATGCTTTAAATTAAGTAAGTTTTTAACTGATATGCTGTAACTTACATTTTATCTTAGATTGTTTTGAAAATTTCTAATATCATTAAAAAAAATATTATAGCTTTTTTGCATGGGTTTTTGTTAAATAAAGGTAAATCATTAATGTCACAATTATAATTAGAAATCAGATTAAAAAATTGATTATAAAAGAAACGCAGTGATTTATAATGACTTCATTTAACTGTAATTTGTATTGAATCAACCACAAAAATTCAGCAAAAAAACGTTTTGTCCATATCCGATATTGTACGAAGAATACTAAAACTATCAATTTTCGTTTGCCTGCTTGAATAAATGAAGGTTATTCTTTTCCAATATTCTAATTTGGCATGAAAGAATAGAATCGCAAGAAAACTTTCAGCTTTAAATAATTTCTGAATATATCCTGCATATGATGAAATGTCCTAGAATAATTTAAATTATTTTCTATGAAAAAACAATTTTAAACTACCAATTTGAAAGCAGATCACAATTAGCAAACGTCCCAAATGAAAAATTCATATTAAGTTACATAATACTGTATGATACCTGTATTTACCTTAAATTTATTTTCAAACATTTTTCTTTACTGAGTAACTTCATTTTATTTATTTAATTTTTTAAGGATATATTTACTTTGATTCTCATCCAGTTTAATATTAGGAAACTGTTTGACCTACCTTCCCACTGGTTGGGGTGGTTATTTGAAGACAGTTTAGAATTTATTACTATTAACTATAAATTTATAGGTACAATTTTTTATTTTTTAGTTGGAAAGTAGTTGGTATATTTTTATATATTAGTTATCATTTTCATTCTTAGTCTTAGGTTTTTTGTAAATTTCCCAAAAACGAAACAAATAAATAGAAATATAAAAAAAGAAAAACTAATTACATTTTATTTTATGGTAATCTGCTATTTCATTAATAGTCTGAAGATTTTTAAGGTTTTAAGGATAATTTCATACTATAGTTTGCTTGAATATTTAAAGAAAAAAAAATAATACTAACTGAAATAAAAATTTGTATACATAAATACATGAATTTTTAAACAGTGTGTTACTACTCCCTACTGCTCATAATATAATTTGATGAATTTTGCTTATAATATTGAAATTGATATTTATTACAAGTTAAATATCTAAGGTTAAATGGTTTTTTATGATGATTCACTCAGATGGAGTTTGTTTTCCTACTCACTAAATCGCCAATTAATTTTCAAATATTCCATGGCTAGAATTCTCTGTTTATGAAAAACTGTGTTGGTGTTTATGAAATTAATATTTAAGAAATAAATATATAATGAAAAATTTAGAAAAAACATTGTTGCTATAAGGACAAGCTAAAGCAGTGGTTTATCTAACTCTAGAAACATTTCCTCCTGGTAAAAAAAACATTTGGTCATTCCTGTCTTAAATAAGAAGACTAATATTACCAAAATTTGGCAAGATAAATATAACTTAGATTAAAAATTTTAACTAAATACAACTGCAGCATTTGTGTTGGAATATTGTAGGACTAAATATTACAGAAATATTTTCAAATATTTCTTCAGTTTTACATATTCCCTCTACAGATTTGATTTTTTTTTTTTTTAAGTTATCTGTGAAAAGCTAAGGTTTTTTTTCAAACTGGTGATTATTATTATCCAATTACCAAAAGTAATTGCTCTATGTAGATATTTTAAATACACAAAGTTAGAGAACAACTTAAATTACATACAAACATCTAAAAGAATATTTTCAAAGCAGCTATACCAAAAATTAAGAATATAAGGGCTTAAAGGGTTCCCAAATAAAAACATAAAAAAATGGGTATAAACTTTTAACTAAAAACACTGATGTATGTCCTAATAAATTTGATCAGTTAATGTGGCTGAATGACACTGTGGTAGTATTTGCATCTGGAAACTCCCAGGATCAAATTTTGGTCAGGAATGATACATTTAATATGCCTTAAAATTTCAATTACATAAACCCACTTACAAGCTTTCAAATTGTGCGGTAAACTAATAATCAGTCAAAAAAAAATTAAATTGTTTCTACTCTTTAGTTATTAAAATGTAAATATAAAATTAAAAGAAAGAATACAGTTAGTAAAAGTCTTTAAGAAGAAAAAATAAATAAATAAAGATTAAAGGGGTAAATATGAAATAAAAATCTGTCAACAGAAAAACAACTTTCAAAACATTGAACAGTTTATACATTTCAATGAATTTAAAAACAAAAGAATGTCAAAAAACAACTGAAAAAATATTCAAGTAAATTCTTAAACAGGTTTTGAGCATTTTCTTGTTTTCAATTCATTAATAATTTAAAATTTATTTTTGTATTTTTCATCTATTTCAGTCATGTAAATACCTAGAATATCATAAATGAATTAATTAATAACATTTTTTACAATGTTAAAGGTGTGATTTTAAAATTTTTTAGATAATTATGTGTTCAGACATTCTAAAAATATTTCCACATAAATTGGTATACGAGTAAATTAAAATATGGAGTTTTTTTGTTTAAAATATGCCCGCATTTCACTACTTGAATGAAGGACATCCTTATACACAGTGGTCTTTCAGAATTATGCTGCTTTGCTATCTTCTAGAACTAGATCTGCCTGCCCTGAAGATCCTTGAAAAGGGAATAGGATGCGGCGCCCCTTGGTTATGCATGTCTCCAGAGATTGTATACTTAAAATCTGAAGTCGTAAACAAGACCCAAGTTTCCAGTCTGCTAGAGACCAATTTAACAACATGGCTAAGAAGTACAATGAGTACACTCTCATCTGCACAGATGGCTCTGTCTTGGCCGACTGGTGTGACTGTTCTATTGTACTCCCTGACACCGAGATAAACTTATTGCCTGTTCTTCTGTGTTCTTTTGCGAGGTCTATGCAATTTACTCCACCTTGAAAGTTATCGAAACCTGTAGCCATGACAGCTTCCTAGTAATTACAGACTCTAGGAGTGTACTTGAGAAATTGAGCTGCAGAAGTGTTGAATCCATCCTCCAGATTATTCATGATATTCTTTCAAGAATAAATAAGACTATGATACTGGTATGGGTTCCTGACCATTGTGGCATCCTTGGGAACAAGGGGACAATGAAGCTGCCAAGAGAGCTGCAATAAATGGCATCTGAGTACAACCAGCACATGAGAGAGAGTTCATGAGATCAGTCCGTGTAAAATTGTGGGCTCAGTGGAATAGATTCTGGCTGCTGAGTCCTTCCACGGCATTACACAACATCAGGAAGAATGTGCTCGAGAAACCTCCATCCTCAAGCAACAGAACAGACCAAGTCATCTTAACTCGGCTAAGGATTGGACACACCAGGCTTACTCTATTTAGTTCTATTTGGTTCTCCTCAGAAGATCGGTGAAGCTTGCAAAGTCAAATAGTCCATGCACCAATTGCTCTTTGATTGCCCAATCTTTGTAACCATCTGACAAAACTTAGAACTGGGTTCAGGTGTAAAATTTTTATTAAACCAGAAAAAAGGTAAAAACGTCTGTTGCAGTTCCTTTCTTACAGTGGAATGAAGAATATGATTTAGTGATTTTTGTCTGATTTATGTATTTTAGTTTGTATTTGTTGTTGTTACTTGTCTATGTTTATTCTTTATTGTTCCTGTTTCTTTGTTGTTTTATGTAACACTACATGATAGTGTTACTTTAGTCATTAATGACTGTAATTGTTGATGTGACTGTAAACAAAACCATTAAAAAAAAAAATTATATATATATATATATATATATATATGGAGTACATTTTCATTATTTTTTATAAAATATAATAAAATAAATATGATACATATTAGTGAGTTAATTGGTAAATTATTTTATTTAACCTTTTTAAAACATCAACAATATAGTAATATTGTTGATGGTATAATAATAATAAAGTATATTAATTTTAAGTTTGTGAGGTTGTCAAAATCTCCAGTCTGTGAAACTAAGAAGTTAAATCTCACAACAGTTTGAAGTCAGATTTGATGTATTCTTATTTTTCTACATTTTTTATTCTCTTTGTAAGTCCAGTTTTATTTAATTCTAAGTTAAATTATTTCATTCTGTAAAATATTAAATGGTGATATTAACTAACTTGTCATATCAAAATTAGGTTATGGAATGTGATGGTTTTTTTCTTATGTATCAAATAAACTTTAATTAAGTTGTACTTCTACGTTTTCATTTTAATGATTCTAATATTAAAAGACCATAATGAACTACCATCTACTGACAACATGGTTTCTACATGTATGTTTTTTTTTTAATCAACATTGGACTTTTATTTATTAAATGAAGTTAATTGACCTAGATTTATTTTTTATTTTAAAGACTTATATAAAGTAATCTACTATATTAAAAACTAATGTAATTTTACTCCTACCTAAGACAAGAAAATTTATACCTGTGAAAACTAGTTCTATATTTAACCTGGTAGTCTGTTTATGAATTCATAGATATACTTTTTTTTATAATTCACTAATACTTTCATTACTGGTGAAAATCTGGTCTATTCAAATTTTAATTATTATATTTTCTATTGTAATTTAAGAACATTACTCTTTATAAACTTTTAACATAAAGAATTTAAAAAATAAACATAAAAAATTATGCTCCTTGAAGCAGTATGAATTTCATCTTACATTAATAAATATATTTTTTTATTAATATATTAATAACACATTAAATAGATCTCACTGGAAAAAAATTGATGTGCTACTCCAGACAGAAAAAAGGAAGAGAATATAGAATGGAGAAGGAACAGAAAGTAGCAAAATAGAGAAAGAAAGGAATATACTCAGAATGGCTAAAATAAATGATACAAAAATGTACTCATATTTTTTTTTTTTGTAATTACACTATAATATAAAGCAAGATTTAAATTTTAATGGTAGGCTATTTTGCTTTTAGGTAATTATATTCCAAAATTTAGAACCACATATAGATGTAAGCAAATGATACTCCAGTTTTAAGCTCTAGCATTATTTGAGTGCCATTACCTAAAATTTATAAGCAGTCAGACATAAGACAGATTTACTTATGAAAGTAAATTAGCTATTTCCAACAGTAACAGACATCCTGTGCCAATCTTGTGATATAAATTTAAGAGCGAAATTGTTTCCTATTGCATTTTCAACTAAGTTAAATATACTACTGAATATCAGCATGCCATGCCCTGGAGAATGTGTGTGATAATCAGCCCTGTACACAGAACCATCATATGATTTCTGAAGTGGTGGGTGTATTATGAATATCATTATCCTTAGAAGAGGAAATTTTGATTAGTTCTAAGTTTTTATATATACACAGCTATAAGAAATAATGGTATAATTTAAAATAAAATTAAAGTTCCATTTTGTAGCAGATGATGCATTACATGCTCTGCCTGCATTTAGCAGGAAAATAAGCAACTTAATGAATTAAACAAATCAAAATTATAATTAAGAAAATTGCATATAAATTTCTAGATCATAATAATGCAGTTTAACTACAATAATGATTTTCAGATTAGATTAATTCCTTCAGGCATTCATTACAGAGCTGATACAGTTATTGGATTGAATGAATGATGATGGTTTTTCTTATTCACTTATTTAAACCCCCCTTCTTGTATGTCAACAACTAATAAAAGGGTAGTTAAAAAGATATTAGCAAATGACATAATGTAAGAAAAAGGAGCAGACGATTGGAAAAAAAGGATTTAATGCCCAGGAAACAGTTTTAGAAGGAAAGAATTAAAAGATTCAATAGGAAGCAGAGATAAATTTGTGGAAAGCTTCTAGGAATGAGCAGGGACTGAAAGCATATTCCAGGGTAATTGGTTGTACAGTTAATCAAAGAAGAATGTATTCATAGATCCATTTGTTGAAAATTCAAATTCAGATTTAGAAAAAAGTGTATAATCCAATTATCCTATTTTCCTTTAATTGGATTTAATATTGGTTTAGTAGCATAAAACAACTGTTATTTTAGTTTCACATTTATTGAGGATAGTCAAACTTAGTAATCCAGAAAATTTGTTATTATTCTAATCACCATATTGTAGTGGTAGTTTTTCTGTCTTTTATCAAGAAGTTTCTGAATTTGTACCCCAGTTGGGGTTTGCGTTTATCACATATTAAAAAATTAATATGATTAAATATGATTAATTAATCATATTACAATATGAGTAATATTGTAATTAGCAAAATCAGGTTTTTTTCTAAAATAACTTCATTGCTTACATCATATTTTAAATTATTACAAGGAATTACTTTTTTTATAGTTTTTTGCATAATTATTATGTTGAAGTTTTTATGTAAAATAAATTAATGAAACATAAATATTTACTTAGTATATTTAATAAAATGAAACAATAACAATAACAATACACACTAATCGGTATTACTTAAGAATTAATTAACATTTCAGAAAATAATATCAATTATATTCATTAGTTGTTAATTTAGTTTGAATAATAATTTGAAGCACCTCACCAAACTTGATTATAGGGAATGAAGTTTGTTAAATTTGGAATGACTTGTTACATTACTAGTACTAGTGTGTTGACCTAAGTTAATTACTCACATTTGGTTAGTAGAGAGAGAGAAATAGTGTTAATGGATAAGTGCACATCACACCACATCCTTTGTCTGTAATATGTTCTTTCATTAGTAAAAAGCGTGTCAATTAAATTAGTTGAATAATTACTTAAGCTAAAATTAGTACTGTTATACATCATGTTTTTTAAAACTTATTTTCTGTAGCTAAATTTTGTTTTGAAGACCACTTAACAAATTAGCTTGTAAAACTTATTTTAGTAGTTAGCAAAGAAAAAAAAGGGATGAATTATATGCTCCTGTAAAATGATTCAAAATTAGATACAAGAAATAATTATAATTATTCAAAACAAAAAGTTAAGTTTATTCGCTTCAGATACTCCAGGATATTCTTAGCTAAAAAGGACTTTTGGAAGAAAAATTTCATTAATTGAAAAACAAGTCATTATATAATACTTAGTCATTATTTATACATTATTATTAATTTATTTTACTTTACTGTGTATTCTCTTTTCAGGGAATTAACATCATAGACTAATATTTATTGGTTACTGTGTAATAAAGATACACAAATTCTATAGTATATCGATTACCCAATTTCAGAGATATTCCTCTAATATATCAAAATAAATAATTTAAAAATAACCAGAAAAAATAGAAGACATTTGTATAATGAAGGCTCAGACAAAATTCTCAGAAGATAAAAATAGCTGCTATTTTAATTAATTGACAGGCAACAAGAATTTAGAATTTAGATTTATATGTTGAAATAAGCTTCCACTTTATGTGAGATGTAAATTTTCACCATTCTCTATTCAATTAGAAACATTCTGGGAACATAGCTGCCAAAATGAAAACATTCTTTATTAAGTTTTAGTCACAACTTGAGGGCAGGTTAAGCCATATATAGAATTTCACCCTTTTACTATACTCAGTGGAAGAATATTGTGCTTTGATCTGTTGTACAAATTCCACATATCCCTCATTATCAGGTAACAAAATAGTATGATCAATGGAGTTTTCTAATCCATGCCATTAAAATAGCTACTATCAATAAATATATAACCATGACTGAGATTTGGCACAAAATGCATAACATAATCAGTGAAGCACATTTAAAATTAGACAACAGCTTTCGACTCACAAATACTCATACTTTTACTATTGGCAACCAGGAACACTAAATTCATGAAACCTGTTTGGAGAATTGTTAAGCTGAATAGTAACTAAACTCTTAATTGAGATATCATGGGAAGGATGACTGGCACCAAGAAAACCAGTACCATTTAGTAGAGCTTATAAACTGCAAAACATTTTCTGCCTATCCTGAAATCTTTAGATAACACAGAATATTTAATTAATATGCACAATAGTAATTGAAGAGATGGAACAAACTCATGCAGAAAATCATGTAAGTTGAACAATCTCCAAACGTGACAGAATGTTCATGTAAACACCTTCGTCTAGAACCACCCGTTTCACCTGAAGCAAAAAGTAGGGAGTGTTTTGAGATCGTAAGGTTAAAGAAAGCAACAAACAGCATCTGGAGAGATTTGTACAAGAGTAATATTTGTATATGAATATATTTGGTTATCAGTAGAGAGGATGGTAATTTTTCGAGGATAATCCCTTTCCTTATCGCTCCAGAGATAAATAATTGTGCTAGAAGCCCAGTAAATGATATCCATAAGACCTACAACGGACTCCATGTAGGGATGACTAATGACAACCAGTCGCAGAAGATCCTTTGGCCAAAGAAGGGAGGTGAGTTTGGTGTACAAGTAGATCCTTAGGGCACCCTCTATACCTCAAAGGGTGTTGTGGTTTTTTGGGATCTTCTCAATTAAACGGAGATGGAGATTCTAGAAGAGTTGAAACCTCAAGGAGTTATTGAATGCTGAAGGCTAAACATGAGAAGGAATGGCAAAGTCCTTTCGTTTGCCTCTGATGTCCTTACATTTAACAAACCAATCCTGCCGGAGAAAGTGCATGCAGAGATATACAGATTGAACATGCAGGCTTTTGTGCCACAACCCATGAGATATTTTGGCCAAACCACTGCTAGGTGTGAAAAGCCACAAATATGCATGTGTGGTGAGGAAATTCATGAAGGAAGAACCATGCAAGGATTCTCCTTTATATGTAAACTGCAAAGGAAAACATTCATGTAGATTAAGAAAATGTCCTGCTTACAAAAAGGAGGTGACTCTGCAGGAAATCAAAACCTTACAGAAGGTCAACTACTTCAAAGTAAAGAAGATTGTAAGCACACACAAGCCTAGAGCAACAACAACTTTTGCTCAGGTTGCGGCTGCAGTTGCTGCTCCAACTACTGTTGATACAGACCAGCTTCTTGGAAAACTTGTGCTCACATTGGCCACTATGAGTGAGAAAATAATTGACAATAGATTGGATTCTATCAATCATAACGAATTTATAAAGCCTGTGATAGAGATACAGCCTTCAAAGAATAAATTGATAATGAGCAAAAGCACATCAGACCAGAAGAAGACAGCTGCCAAACCAGAGGTTCCATTGAATCTGCACAACGATTTGGATGACGGTGCCAGAAAGGTTGTTGCTTTGGAGTCTTCTATGGAAGTTCCTAAGCCTTCAAAAACTTAAGTAGTTACCAAACCACAGACATCACCAAAAAGCCACACAGGGGGGCCTGTTTCCCCCCTTCCTAGGCCTGTTTCCTGGTGCGGTTCCTCTAACGGAATTCTCCCAGTATTCCGACTCTCAATCGGCACCTAAACTAAGCGCCGATCCATTACCGTCGTCGTCCGTGGCTTCAATGGCGTCACATTTGGAGAACGGGCGATGACAACTTATCGAACACGAGACTTTCGGAAAATGGAAAAGAAGAGAAGAAAAAGATGGCGGAAAGGCAAAACTAGAGTATATCTTATTAAAAGCCAGCGAATCGATTCTTCCATGGAACATCAATAGATGTTTTTCAATCATCCATGAGCTCCAACGGTCGGTACATGATGTAGACCCAATTTGTATATGTCTGCAAGAAACACATTTTTGCCAAAATGAAAGTTTACAACTAAGAAATTACAATACATTTTGGCAAGAGCAACCACAAAATATAAGAATTAGAAATGGAGTCGTAGCTATATTAACTTCGACTAGAGCTGCCACCGAAGCAGTTGAAATAATACAGATAAGAATAACAAATCTACAATCGGTCGCAATCAGAATGAAGCGTCCGATCCAGATTACTATCTGTAGCACATACTTGCGGAATTTTGATTTGAAGGAGGAAGTCATAGCACGATTAATTGCTTAGCTTCTCTCACCTATAATACTGGTGAATGACTTTAATACACGTAATTGCCACGTTTAATACACGTAATTGACTTTAATACACGTAATACACGTAATTGGGGTCGGATCCCCATGTAAGAGAACTGGAAAAGTTCGTGCTGATTTCTAATTTCGTTATCTTAAACGATAGTTCAGGAAATTTTTTTAATACCGAGATGGATTGACGTCCCGTATAGATCTAGTACTTATATTAACAGCACCGAGGTACACTTTCCATGTTTTAGAGGATCTAACTGGAAGCAATCATTTTTCGGTACAAATTTTAACTGGCGTTGCAAGAAAAATATATCCCATCTCCAAAAGATGGCTGTTTGATAAAGCAGATTTGACGAGCTTCACAGCTAGGACGAAATTACCCGAAACAAGTGAAGCCGATGTCGATGTTATAACTAATGCCATACTTGACTCGGCATCACCATATATTCTCAAAACATCTTGGAAACTCAAGAAGCAACCCGTTCCGTGGCGGAACGATGAAATAAGTGAAGCTATTAAAAAAAGAAAAACGCGTCTAACGCTTTCAAGAAATGCCAACATTAAAACACCTCATTGCCTTTAAGAAAATACAGGGCGTATACAAAAAGACTTATTTGCGAAAAAATGATCCTGGCAGGAATACGTGTCATCCATTAACAGAAGTACGACTGTGTTAGACACTTGGATGAAAGTGAGGACAATTTGTTGACGTACAAAGTTTACTCCGATAAGTTGCCTTCAATATGAAGACGAAAATAGAGATACTCCAAACGAAACTGTAGAATTACTAGCCAATCGTTTCGAAGAAGCAAGCAGAAAGGTTAATTACGATGTTAATGATTCAGAACACAAAAAAATGAACTTGAGAGTCTGCTAAATTTTACATCTGAAATGAATTATTCATATAATGTACCATTAAAAATAGATGGATTTGAAAGCGTTGAAGAAAGCCAGCAACACAGCTTCTGGTCCGGATAAAATTCAATATGTAATGAAAAAGCAGTTGAATACCACTACAAAATATAGATCGTTAGAACTATATAATCAGATATGGAGGGATGGAATGTACCCGCAGAAGTAGAAAAAGACACATATTGTTCCATTTCCAAAGAAAGATAAAATTCTAACAGATCCCAACAGTTAAAGTCCTATTTCTTTGATGTGCGCTATGAGAAAAAGTTTTGAAAAAATGATAAATAATCGACTCGGTTGAATTTTAGAAAAATAAAATCTTTTATCCTCACATCAAGCAGGTTTTCAACAAAACCAATGTACTACTGATCAAATGATTAACTTAGAGAACATTATATATAACAGCTTCATCACAAGACAACATTGTGTCGTAGTCTTCTTTGGTCTGGAGAAGGCATTCGATATGACCTGGCGACATGGAATAATGCTTCAAATACAAGATTGGGGCATTCGCGGCAATCTGCAGGTTTTACTCAACAACTATATGAACGACCGTACTTCCCAAGTACGCATCAACAACGAATATTCAACAGAAAAAAGATTAGAAGATGGCATTTCACAAGGTTCGTCGTTGAGCGGTACCTTGTTCAGGATCGCCATCAATAAACTAATACTAGCCATTTCAGCAGAAATCAGCAATTTATGTCGATGATATGGCAATTGTGTATGCCAGCAACAATACAGCAATGGTGGAGTACAAATTGCAACGAGCGATAAATGCCCTTAACAAAGTTTCGAGAAATAATGTTTTCAAATTTTCACCAGAGAAAATGTGTTGTCTACCCTTCTGTAGGAAGAGAATTCCTCACCGAAGTCCTGTTTAGACCATCGACGATTACTCAATAGATTATAAGGATAACGTGCGATTTTTAGGTCTATTACTAGATAAATCCCTTACATGGAGATTATATATACAGCCCTAAAAGTTGTTAAATATTTATCCAACATCAATTAGGACTCGGATAAAGAAATACTACTGAGGCTGTATAAAGCATTAGTTCAATCAAAACTCGACTACGGATGTATTGTCTATTTATCCGCTAAAAGGTCGCATTTACGAAAGTTAGGCGTATTACATAACAGCGGTAGCAGATATTCCAGAGGCGCATTTCGTACAAGTCCGGCGACTAGTCTAATGTCAGAAGCCGGAATAATGCCTCTACATTACAGAAGAGAGACACTATTGCTAAGATATGCGGCAAATATATGAGCCTTTCCTACCCATACATATAATAAAACTCTCAATAATCATCCTATGGCTGCATTATATGAAAATCATGGTACCTATGCCAGACCAGCCGGAATAATGTACCACGAATTGACAAGAAAATATGAAATTACTTTACTGGAGACGTTAGCAATTTCTGCAAGAGAAATATCATCATGGATTTTAACAGCGGTAACTACACTGGTAACCACTGGATCTCTCTCCTGGAAAAATAAAAGAGAAGTCAGCTGTAATCATCAAACAGGAATTTTTATCAACAGTCAGTAGTTACGAAGCTGCCAAATGTGGCAAGGGTTTATACGGCAGAAGTTATTGCTACACAGCAAACTCTTCGCTACGTGGAAAACTACTACGAAGAGAGAGTGCTAATATGTTCCGACTATCAAAGTGCACTGACTGCAATTCGAAATAAGAACTTTAAGGACGTCCTTATTGCAAACATCCTGTCCATTTTGTGCGTTTTAAATCAACGAAGACAGCGATGTGTATTTATATGGACTTCAGAGCATGCTGGTATTGCAGGGAATGAATGTACAGACGTAGCTGCCAGCAAGACGATAGTCTGTGATAACCTGCATACAATTCCTGTACGAGTGTCGGACGTTAAAAATTCTCTAACCAATACAATAAGAAACCGGTGGAGTAATGATTGAAGACGATTATATACCAAACTAAACTCAATTAAAACGTCTCCATATAAATCGAAGAGCGACGTGAAGCTGATTCGCTGAGTACAAGTGCCGGTGACCAGACTTAGAATGGGTCAAACGCGAATAACAAATTCATATTTGTTAATCGGCGCAGAAAAATCATTTTGTGGTGTTTGCAATAAAGCATCTACAATCAAGCATCTAATGGAAGAGCGCATCATAAATGACGACCTCAGAAAGAGGTTTGGACTAAGAAATAGTATTGCTGCTGATTTGGAAATGGAAATGAAGAAAAAGTGGTTGTTTACCTACACGCCAGCAGACTAATAAAAAATTCAGTAAGTATCTTTAAGTTGTGTTATAGAATCTCCAAGGGAGTGGTCTAATTCTATGTATACAAGGGTGGCACGTATAAGGCTGGGAAATAGCCATCTTGCCTAGGACACTCCGGCTCGCTTGCATTTAAGAATGGGGAAGTCGGGGCGTATCCGATGATGGCATAGGGGATCCTCGTGGGTGGATTGACGACGCGTTGCAAAGGGTATAGGCAAGGTGGAGCCAGGTAGGTTAGGATCAGGAAGGGCAGCCATCCCGCCGAGGAAGAGTCGCTTAGTGACCATGAGGTGATATATTTTGAACTTGGGGCTTTATGGTCACGAGGGTTTGATGTACAAGTAAGAAGAGGGGTGAATGCGTTGAGCTTTGAGAAAGTGCAACGTATTATACAAGAGCGTTTGGGTCACCTCGGTGACATTTCGCCAGAGTTTTTAACGGAGGTAATTTCGGAGGCTTGGCGCACGGCGCTGGAGAAGGCACGACCAAAGGAAAAACTTGTGTATTGGTGGTCACCTGAGATAGCGGCGGCTAGAAGAACTTGTTTTGGTGTAAGGATGCTTCTACAGCGAGCGAATCGTAGAGATCTGAGGGACGAGATTGATTTGGCAATGGAAGAATTAAGGAGGTGTCGGAAAGCTTTCAAGAATTAAATTATGAGCAGTAAGAGAGCGAGGTGGCGGGAGCTGTGTGATCGCCTCGATAGCGAAATATGGGAGGTTGCCTTCAAGATTGTTAATAAAAAGTTCGGGAGGGCGTTACCTGTATTGTCGCGGGGGCTACTGGAAGACTGTTTGGAGGTACTGTTCCCCAGGAGTTTGTGTGAGGTATTGGAGGAGGAGGAAGTTGTTGCGGTGGAGATTCCTCCGTTTGATGAGATTGAATTAAAAAGTACGGTGATGAAAACCAGTAGGCGGAAGAGTCCGGGACTACATGAAATTCCCAATGAGGTGGTAGCGGCGGTGGCAATGGCGATGCCGGAGAAGGTGTTATCTGAGTTTAATAAGGTGATGGTACATGGTAAGATTCCGAAGATGTGGAAGATTGGAGGTTGGTTATGTTCCGAAAAGGTGGAAGGGAGGAGAGTGACCCCCACCGGGTACAGGCCGTTGTGCCTTTTAAGTTGTATGGCACAGTTGTTTGAACGGATGATGGCGGAACGGCTGAGATTTGAGATTGAAACCGATGAGGGACTAACTAAATACCAATTTGGTTTCTGCAAGGGCCGTACTGCAGTGCAGGCTGTTGAGAGAGTAATGCTGGTGGTGGATGTGGCAGCTAGTGGTACCTGGAGAACCCGGTCTATTCTGGCAGTAGTGTTGTTGGATGTAACGAATGCGTTTAATTCGCTATCGTTCGGGTGGGTTTTGTAGGAACTAAAGATGAGAAGGATCGTGTATTTGTACAGGCTTGTGCAGGATTATCTTGATGGTAGGGTAGTGCAGAAGGGGTTCAAATTGAGATGGGAATGGTGGCAGGAGTGCCGCAATGGTCGGTCATTGGCACGCTCTTGAGATGTATCGTCTATGATGGGATGCTCCGGTTAGGTTTTCCAGACGGGGTGATGCCAACTGGTTTTGTGGATGATCTCTCCCTGGTCATTACGGCTAAAATGGGGGAGGAGTCTATGGCTCGGGGGATGGTCCATGATTGGTTACGGGAGCGACAGCTCCATCTAGCGTTGGAGAAATTATTAATGATTGGATGATGGCAGCTCCAGAAGGTTAGTTTGTCAGTAGGAGGCTCAGAGATTGTACCTGCACCCAGGACTAAATATCTGGTAGTAACGCTAGATGAGAAGCGCTCTTTTCTGCCGCATGTAGTGGAATAGTGGAAGAGGTGAAGAAGGGCGGTAAGACTCTGGGGGCGATTAACAGGTTGTTGAGTAAGATGGGCACAGCGAAAGAGAAGCTTGTTAGCATCGGTGGCTAGATCCATCGTCTTGTACGCGGTACCAGCCAGGAGGAGAGCGTTAAAGAAGTAGATTGTTAGAACGAGACTGCTCTCTTTTGAGAGGCCGTTGGCAATTGTGGTGGGGTGGTTGTACTGAACCGTTTTGACAGAAACAATTTTAGTGATAGCGGTCATGCTACCTTTGTATCTGATAGCGGAGGAGGTAGTGGAAAGATCGGCGGGTATGCCAAAAGGTCAAGCTAAGCGAGATACGCTGATGAAGTGACAGCGCCGTTGGAAAAGGGCGCATGTAGGAAGCTGGACGAGAAGGCTGATCCCATAGATAAAACCATTGCTGGGCAGAAAGTATGACAAGTTAACCTACGAGATGACGCAGTTCCTGTCCAATCATGGCTGCTTCAACAAGTATCTCTGGGACAGAAAGAGTGGGAGGTCGGCTGGGTGCCTCTACTGCAGAGAGATTGATATAGAGGAGCACACAGTGTTCCACTGTGTCAGATGGGTGATGGAAATGAGAGAGGTGGAGCATGTTATTGGTCAGATTTACCCAGATAACATGGTGGAGACGATGTTGTTCCATCGGCAGAATTGGGACGCCATTAATAATATGGTCATCCATATAATGAGAGCTTTGGCTAGGGAGGAGGTGGAAGATGTGGAGGACGGTAGGTGGGATGTTGAAAACAGAGATTTTGGGTTTCTAGATTGGGGGGTTGAGTGGATAGCCCCTTTCAGGTGGCTTGGGATGCTGAGGGGTCTCACGGCCGATGAGTGAAAGGGGACTCCAGGGGATTTGTTAGAGAGTTAAAATGAAAAGAATAGAGTCCCGGGTGGAGGTCCCTTTAGGGGATTTCCGCTTAAAAACAAGGCATTAGCAAAGACCCAGTCCTGGCTGACCGGGTGGTACCCCATGTTGGGAACGACATTGCAAAGTCCAGCATGGTCACTCAGGAGGTTAGAGGCAAAGGCATCCTTGGGATTGGGTCTTGCTTCTCTGGCCTAGTTCCAGTCCCAAGAGGGGGTTAAAAACAAAAAAAATGCCTCTCCGCCAAGGGATTCTTTGGCCACCTGAACAGGTGGTTGAATTACTCCTATGATGCAGGGTGAATCCCAATGGGTTCAGTCCTACACAGCATTTTATAGGTGGGCAGTCAACTGCCATGGGATCCTGGAGCAACTGATGTGCTGCTTAATGGCGGTTTCTCTGGATATGGATTCTACGGCTATGAATAATGTTGGTATTGTTAAGACATTCTTTTTTATTTATGTATTGTGTTTTATTTATTGTTTCCTTTTAATATCAGGACCCTTTACACCCTGAATATGACGAGGGTTAATGACTGCATAAGTCAATGCCCATATATTCCAAAAAAAAAGAAAAAATATATATTAATAATAAATAAAAAATTCCTCATGAAAATATGGAACGAAGAAAAACTTCCAGAAAACTGGACCATAGCCCTCATTCATCCATTACATAAAAAAGGGGATAAAACTAATTCGGAAAACTACAGAGGCATATCTCTCCTGGATTGCACATACAAAATCCTGTCAAGAATCATATACAACCGATGCAAAGACCAACTTGAACTGGAACTTGGGGAATACCAAGGGGGATTTAGGCCATGGACAGGTTGCCCGGAGCAAATAATATCCCTAAAACTTATGATGGACTTATATAAAAAACGGAAAAAACAACTAATAATCATCTTCGTCGACTTTAAAAGGGCCTATGATTGTATACACCGACCATCCATGCTGAATATTCTGAGAAACCTGGGCCTTCATCTAAACTCGTAAACATGATAAAATTAATTTTAACCAATACCCAGTCCAGAGTGAAATTCAGAGGTGAACTCTTTCAACCCTTCAACATAAAAAATGGATTGAGGCAAGGAGACGGCCTCTCACCACTCCTTTTTAACTGCGCCCTCGAATTTGTCATGAGAAAATGGTATGAAATAAATCCCAAAAATATAAAAATGGGTACTAAGATAAACTCCATCACACTAAATTGCCTAGGATTTGCAGATGACCTCGCTCTTTTAGCAAATAATATTCAAGAAGCCAAAACACAAATCATGAGCCTTCAAAACCTAGCACAAAAGATAGGGCTTCATATCTCTTTCGAAAAAACTGAACTAATGGCCATAGATCCTCTGGTAATAGAGCACATTACGGTAAACAATCAGAAAATTAAAATAGTAAAACAATTTAAATATCTAGGGGAAATAGTAACTTATAATTTAAATGAAAAAGTGAGATGGCAAAACAGGACAAATAAAAATGATTAAATCCCAAAAATTAACTTGGTCAACATATAACAAAAAATGCCTTTCTGCTAAAACAAAACTTAAACATTATAAACTGTAGTACAGCCAGAAGTCACCTATGGAAGCGAGACCCTTTTCAAAATCACTCAGAATAACCGATTTGAAAAAGTTCTGAAAATAGAGAGGAGAATTGTCAGAACGTGTATCAATAAAAAACACCAAAAAGAAGGCCAATGGTGGATTGTGCCAAATGAGGTGGTGTATCGAGAAATAGAGACTGTTACTGATACTATGCAGAAAAAAAGAATCTCTTTCTTTGGTCATCTCATAAGGACACCGGAAACAAGACTGTCAAGAAATATCATTGAAAAGCTCTGGTTCCAAAAGCTAGAAGTAGGATCAAAGAAATTAGAGAAGATTTGAAAGAATTGGGAATTTCCCTGACTGACCTACAGAATAAAACTGGAAAAATTACAAAGCTAAAAGACAAAAGTATTAGATTTAAACAAAAGACAGACAAACGACAAAATACAACGAAGAGGGTATTTACGGATGAAGAAAAGAAAGCAAGATCTGAACGGATGAAGAAATACTGGGCAGCTCGGAAGAGTTGTATTTTGCATTTTTGGCTAGAAATATGCCACTTTTTTTTGTGGAAATTTAAGTGGTTTTTGCTCATTAGTATTCACCAACTTTTAACAGTCAACCATTGAATATTATTGCCTCAAAAACCATGCATTATTTATCTAAAGTTGACAGTAGATGAATTACTGTTAAAAAAGGGAAATGTTGAAAAACAACTTAACAAATGGAAATTGTTCTGATTGGTGGATAAATAAATCTGTTTACTTAATATTTTTTTTCGAATATTAGAAGTAATTAGGTCCTTTCATTTTGATCATCTTTATCTTTTCTCTACAGGTTCGACATATATAATTTAGTTTGGTCAAATAAAATTGTCATTCTTATAAGCAATATATATAAAAAAAGTTATCAATGCATAATATAACTTGCAATAGAAAGGTGATGTAGTATAAAAAAATAATAAATACATAACTAATTAGAAATATTACTTTTTAGTACAGTGGGAAGTGACTGCAACTTTGCTGAAAAAAACTAACATTCTTTGTTTCTTTTCTGTAGTTTATAGTTAGTAAACCAAATTAACTTTTTTTTAATTTTTGATTATATTTTTTTCTAAAATTAAAATATATAATATTATTATTATTATATTATATTTTATAAATACACAAAATTATTTGTGATTCAATGTTTATTCTTAAATAAAGGTAATTTCACTAACAATTTAAATTTTTTCAAATTTCTATAATAGTTTATTGCAAATAAAATGTTATCCTTATTTAAATTATTTTAATTATCATAATTTGGTAAAAGTTAAAGATAAAAATAAATTGTAATATTTACGTTTCTTTTTATTTCATTTAATTTATTATTTTTTAGAGAATGCACTTATTTTAACGAAAAAATGTAGATTTCTCTTTATTATAGTCTGAAATAAATTTCAGGCTAAAATAAAAAATTAACGAGTTAAATTTTCTTAACTTGTTTTGTAAAATATCAAAACGAATACTGCTGGCAACATAATTTAGTAAAAAAAACCCTTTGATTGTTTCATATGTAGTTTCCCATGCTGGTTTCAGCAAAAAAATGAGGATCAGAAGCTTCATTTCCTTTATCAAAATTATTTTCAACTTCTTGCTGATCTATTTTTAAGATTTAACATTTTTCTTTTTTAAGATATTTTTATTTTTTAGTTTGTTACTGTACATATTATTACTGTCAAAATGGACAAATTAACTTCTGATTAGGAAATTTAGAATTAAATCATTATGAGAAAACTCCATAGCTTAAAATATTAACTCTTACAATACATATTTGCAAATACTGAAGAAATGTAAATTTAATAGTAATAAATACAATAAAAGTAAAAGAAAATTGTATAAACTAGGAGTTGTGATGGAAGACTGACTTATGAATGGAAGGCTTTTGTAAAAGCATAAATTTAAAAAAAAGTTAAATATATTTTATCTCAGTCAATTTTTGTAATTTAGAGACAACAAAAACAAATTAAAATTCATTTTACAATATTAAAAAAAGTATATTGACTTCTACAAGAAAAGTAATATTCTAATGCAATAAAAATGAATTTTTTTTCAACCAAAGTGCTTCAATCTGGAAAGTGGTTGCATTATAAGCTCATCAGATTTTTAAACGTAATGCTATGAGTATTCTCAATTAATAATATACTGACCATGGTTTTTTACATTTTGTGAACAGGCAATTTTTTATAATATTAGTCAACAGGGTTTATGAAGAGCCCCAAACACTTAGGTGCTGTTGTGACTTGCATTAAATAAATGAGCTATTTTGACTGATGTCATTAGACGCAATTGTACCTGTATTTTGTAATGGAATATAACCTTGTAATAATTATTTATTTAGTGATGCTCTGATCAAACTTTTACCATATTTTTCTTTCATCTTTCCAGAAAAAATGTTGAGTTACATCCTTTTCTTATCTACGGAATATTACTTCTATTCATACATGAAATTTGTCACCTACATAATGTATTATTTTATGCAAATAAAAATAAAATATCCATTTAGATATACGTTACAGAGCAGTATTATAATTTCTGGGGTTGGAAAGATGGCAAATAGGAGACAAAAAAATGTGTTGGAAGATTCCATTTAGGAATAGATATCAATAAATAACAGGTTCAGCTAATTTGTCAAAATAAATTTGTCAATAAATTGTTGGCATAATTAATAATAATAATTAGTTTGTAAAAATGCATTCAGAAATTGTATGTTTTACAATTACAACCATGAATAAAAAAAGAGCAAACATATTAGTTTTTTCATGTGAATGGAAATACTTGGTTAATTTATATATGAATACATTAAATACATAAGAATATTAAAGAATTAAACTAGAAAAAATTAAAATTAAGAAAGGATATTCCAAAATCTAGTTAGGAAAAGAGTTCGGTAAATGAAAGATCTTTTAATGTTAACGGTCATTCCTATATCATAATATGTCATTATATAATAATGATAAAGTACTTTTACTATGATGTTGTCTTTAGCAGTTGGAATTTCCCTGTATCTTTTTTTATAAAATTATCCTTAATTACCATAATTTAATACAGCCGTATTAAACATTTTGTAGAATATTAACATTTTAATTCATTGCTTTCATTATCATTCTTTAATGTCATTAAAACAAATCCATTTATTTGGTTATTTTATTACCCATTCTCTTTCCTCTAACCTAGTACATTTTCTCTCCTAAATTGTTTTTAATACTTGACATTCATTCTCAGAATAGCTATTTCATTTATTATCCAGTCTGTCAACCACATATTCTGTATTTTCTTTAAACAACTACACTTTTGTCAATCCTTTCTTTACCATTGTTCTTTGTATTTCATTCATATGAAGAAGAAACCTAGAAGATTAGTATTTGCTTCATTTATAACCTTTTTGTAAATATGAAATTTCATTTTTGTTTGCACAATATATTCCATTTTACCGAGTGATTTTATGTCATGCTACTTTTCTTTGTGTTATATAACCATGTCTTAATGTAATCTATAAACAGTTAAAGTGATACTACAATTACTTTTGAAACTGACTGGTAGTCAAGAAGGGAAATGGTTAATAAGCAAGCTTACAAAATTTTTATTTAAAACATATTTTTTTCTACTACCTCATCATTGTCAATATCTCTATTACATAAAATTATAAAACAACTTCTATATAGGGTGAAAAAATATTTTACTTGTAAATCTTGTTCCTTTTGTAAAAAGGATAAACTTTATTTTTTTAAGTATATACAATAACATAATTTGTGTTGAACCAGTGTGGTAAGAAATTTTTCTGGTACTCATGCCCAGGCTACTTGAGTGTGCTGAATTACATTTTTCCCCGACAGGATGTTGCTCTTAGCATTGAGCAGTGCATGAAGAGAATCACAATGATCCAGTGCACATAAGCATCGATATACCAAAGCTAAGGTTCTGTGGCCTGCAATCGTCCTTATTCGGAAACCTTTGATGATATTCCAGCTGGCAGCTCGTGTATTTCTTTTATAAAACTATTATCAAAAATTATGTCAAAATTATATACTTTCTGTTTGAAAATTTATTATCTGTTTTTAGGTAACGACGCACACGCACTAATAGGTTCACTTATTTAAATATTTATTGTTAATTACCCAAAATAGTTACTGCTGATATGTTTAATAAAATATAAAAAAATATATTTTTCCAAGTAAATAAGAAGTGTCACAAGATCTTTCGGTTTATTTCAAAACCATCATCAGGAGTTAAAAATATTATAAGTTAAAAAAATTAAAACAAAATCACAGGTTAAAATACTTACATATTCATAACTGCATGCATTTCAACAGTATACTGAAAGAATATGAAGCTACTCTGGTGGATTGAAATGTAATTAAAAGGAAAACCATATTATCAGAAATGATATTTTATTTAATGAAATCATTATTTCAATATTAGAGCGTGTTTAAACAATTTAGCATCTTTAAAAAAATTTAGTTAATTAATTAAATTGTTATTATTACTGTAAACATAATATTTTTATAAATTAGATGTGTTATAATAATTGTATAAATTGACTTAGATTTTCATAAAAGTATTAGGGTTGTATATATGCCCATTATCTAATATATGTTTAGCAAAGCTTGAATTTTTGGATTTATTGTTTTTAATACTGTCTCTGTGTTCTTATAGACAATTTACGATTTTTCATACTGACATATATCATATTGCAATCCTTACAACGTAGACTATATATCCCTTGTTTATCAAACTTAGCATCATTATTATGTGATATTTCATTATAATTATTTTTAATATATTTAATTCATTTATTATTTTTAGTATATGTGGGTATAATGTTCATTTTTTATACATTTTCTTAATTTTTTGACTAATGGGGATGTATGTATTTTTTATGTATATTTTTTCCTATTTATCTGGTAATAATTTTGCATTGTTCATCATATTAATTTTATTATATAGTTTATTTATAGCATTAATGTTATAACCATTAGTAATAGCAATGCTTTTAATTATTTCTATTTCTTCATTTAAAGAAACTTTGCCATGTTTGAGTTAATGGTTCTGTTTAAAAGTGCATTAAAAACACCGTCTTTTAGGACCAAGGATGAAATGTATTGTAATTAATTATTGTATCATTGTATCATTTAAAGAAAATTTATGATAAAAAAAAAATATATATATATATTTTTTGATTTGGTTCTGTTTGTTTCTCTTTGTTTATCCCTCTTTAGATTCCAACTGTAGTCAGATAACATTTTTGGATTTCATTTTCCCTGGTATCATGATTCCATTGTAGATATCTCCTCGTGAAAGCGTTCTCCATGTTCATCTCTGACAGTGGTGAGATTTTTAAGAAAAAATCCAAATGTGAATGTAAGAAATGCATTTTGAGCAACTTGTTACACCAAAGTTCTTGTAGTTTTGAAGAAGTTCACTCACAAGTTCTCTGAAGTTTACTGGCCTTATGATTTCCAAGGAAGTTGTTTACCACATTTTAAAATGATTTCCACCTAGCAACATCCAAGTCTGAATGACTTGGATGATTGACTAATGAGTGATCTGGCATTTGAAGAATGCCAGATCACTCATTAGTTTTCTTATGTGTGGTCCAACAAATTTACCTTTCTTTATTTTAACAACGCTTATATTAGGGAATTTTTTTTAGATACTGAAACCCAGCACCATTACGATCCATTGCTTTAACAAAATTTTTGAACAGACCTAGTTTAATGTGTAGCGGCAGAAGATAAACTTTTTTCGGTTTTACTAATGCCTGACTAACAACATTCTTCTTTCCTACGGTCAGTATCTGTCTATGACCACTACTCTTTTATGTAATGGTTTATTCTATCCCTGCTGTCCCACTCGCACAAAAAGCAATAGAACTTACAGAATGTGATACACACGAGAACTCGCACTTGAATGAGAATTACAATTATTTCTCTAGGCTGCTTGACAGTTTATAAGTAAATATAATAATGATAGAAATAACTAATGAATGGATGTTATGTTTATACTAAGATGAAAATAGCAAGAATGAGTTACATTCTTGTACATTTTAATTATTGTGTAAATAATAAACATGATGACTACGTCTAACAAATCAATGTGACAACAATTAAGGGACTGTAATAAATAAAAAAAGCTATTTAGTTGATAAATAATATAATAAAATACGCTCACAAAATGCTATGCTTATGAAGTTATATGCATGCATGATATTACCTGAGTATAGGAATGGTAGTTACAACGAATATTATCCTTATAGAAAAATTCTGATTTCGTATTTGAAAACTGCATGAAAAATACAACAAGAATCAGTTATTCACTCTCATTTAACAAAATCATTGTTGATCAATTAAATCTTATCTTTTATTGGTGTGATTTATATATGTATTATTATGTACTGATAACAATAAAAAATTTATTTATTTAGTTCCTTGGTTTTATGTATAAAACGTTGCGTACACGTTTACAAACATAAAGATATTGAAAGAAAATTCTTGCTAATTTTTAAAAATAATTTAAATATTTATTCTATTTAAAAAATAATATTAAATTTAGAAGTTAATTGTCTAAAGAAAAAACTTTTATCCCTTTTATTGTGATAGCAGATGTTAAGTAAACCTTCACCACAACTAATAACATAGACAATATTATCTTGATTTTTTCTCATTAAATAACAAGATGTATTAAGAGTTACGTAAGATGTTATTAATAGGAGACTGTATTGATTTTACGTCTTATCATCAAACACCTTTAGAAAATATTTTGCCAAATGAGCATTCCTAGAAAGTAACAAACTCCATATCTTTTCAGGGATTTTAAAATATGAAAATTAGTTTATCAATATGTGTATGTATATCTTTCTAGACATACATAAGAAAAGTAAGTATACTGGAAGCAATCGATTTATATTTTTTTAAAAATAAATTAATTAAACTTTGATAAATTTTGGAATAAATTATGAAAATTATTTTTATATGAGTTATGGAAAAATATATGAGCAATTTATTATTTTAAATCCTGATGAAGAATAAGATATTGTCATAACATGTACATTTTCTTGTTTTCTTTGTTATCCTTATTATATTTTATGATTTCCTTTCCCCTTACTTTGATGACTTTTTTTAGAATCTACTTCCTTGTATGAAGTAGATGCAATATTGTGATTGCAATAAATTTCAGTTTTCAGATTTCAATGGGAATATCCATTTCCACCATCACTAAATCGATTTTGACTAGTTTCAGTGTGACATCTGTAGGTACGTACATATGTGCGTATGTATTTTCATATCTCAAACAGGATTAGCTGTTGAATGTTGAAATTTTGGATTTAGGATTGTTTTAACACCTAGTTGTGCATCTCTCCTTTTGATTGCAATCAATTGGACCAAAAGTGTCCAAAAAAGTCCAAAATCCAACAAAAATGGATTTTGTATATTTTCTTAATTGCAATAATAAGCCCTAATTGAGATCTTTCAATGATATATCATAAGTGATACTTATTTTTATTGGTTCCAGTGTTATAGCCAAGTAAAATTTTCATTAATGAAGTAGTCGGATCTTACAAGAGGAAGGCACATCGGTTCGAATTGGTATTAAGTAAAATGCTGTATAAATTTAATACAATTAAAAAAAATATATTTGTTAGTTGATTGTATAAGGAAGCTAGATCATCATTATTAACTGGATCAAATGTTTGAGTATTAAATAAAATAAATATGTTTCAGTCATAATGAGTCATTATAGTATAATATACTACTTTAGAAAAATTACCGAGTTTGGAATAAAATTTGCATACTGTATTTACACATTTTTGATATGATGTACTATTTGTTATAAATGATTTGAAATGGTTTTTTTTTTTATCTAACTTTATCTGTTATTCACGTCTGTTGATGAGTGTGCATGACATGTACATGCAATATTTTCTATCGCCTGTCTATCTCAAATGCCTCCTAACTGCTGTCATTTGTCTTTTAGGCTAATCCTAGTGACTCTTTTCTTTATAATGTAATATTCCACCCATACGATTTTCCCATTTATGGTCTCCATATTGCATTTTATTTTTACTAATTTTATATATATATATTTGTATACGACAATTTTTCTTCTAAAATATGAGACAGATTAGAACAAAAATGAATCAGTCAAATTTTAAAAATACAAGGTCCTAAGTTCTGAATTTTGAGCATTGTTATTTTCAAATTCTTATTAACACAAATTTCTTTTCAGAAAATGTAAAAAGTTAAATAACATTTCAGGACATGTAAATGACTTAGAATGTAACAGTGTTCACTATTTTCCCAAAACAAAATTTGGATTTCTATAATGAAAGGAATGTTAGAATATTACATAACACACTTATCTCTCACCACAAAAGGTATATTCTCTTATTTAGCTTTCTAAGTGACTGAACATAATACCTACTAATTTTGTACTTATTATATCGGCTAAATGTACATAATTATTTTCTTTTCTTCTTAAAAGATACGACTAATGTTTTTTTTTCTTAATTAATTTTTGTACCTTTTTTTATGTTCCATTTTATTCTTTCTGGATTCAATTTATATAGTTGGGATATGTACATTAAATATCATAATTTTAATGGTTATACTGACAAGAGGTAAGTTCATGTAAGTTCTCAAAATAGCTGAACCACTCTCAGGATAAACAAGCATTACAGTAATATATCCAATTTAAGCTAGGCTTAAATAAGGAATGTGAGGAAGGAAGTATTTTTCTGCACTCACATGTTTTTGGCATCAGAATATGTGGTCATCAAATGCTTGTGAATTTGATATCTGGAAATGACAGATTCTCTCTTTTTCTGTAGGTATTATTTGATCTATAATGAACATCATTACTATCAGAGAAAGCAGCTGAATAGTTCTACTTACACCAAATTTGTTTTACATTTTTCCAAGAGATAAGAAAGTCTGGACAGATAGTTTAAAATAACATAATTTTTTTTATAAGAAATATTGTGTCACCTAGCTTGTATTCACTTGGTAGGAAAAATATTGTCAGTGTGATTACAAATAAAGAGATATTTATTTCCTTTATAGTTTAAATATTTGTTGTGCAGAATATTTTTGCAAACTAAACAATTTAACCCACAGTAACAGTTTTATAATATCAAACTTTCCACAAAAACAAAAATATTAATTAAGAATAAGGTATTATCAGTGTTCAGAAATATTATACAGGCAAAATATTTTTACAGTTGTGTATTTAAAACATACTTTCCCATTACTGAAATGCTTATTATTTACATCCATAATGAAATTTTTATTTAAGAGTAGTTGTGGTGTATCATTTACAGTTTGCATCAGTTGTATCTACTGAAAGAATCTACCTCTTTGACTGAATCCTATAACGAAATTGTATTCCAATAACTTTGATTCATTCTTTTACTAACTGGAGTCTGTTGGAGTTATTCTCCACACTGGCTTTATTCCACAGGTTTTGTCACTAAAGTATGTGGTGTACAAGCAATTGCAAATTAATGAAACAAAAGTGTTCTTTTTTATTTTATAACTTATAAGTACTGCATGTTTAAATTATGAATGAATGTGGATATATATTGAAATATTAAATATCCTAATTAAATTATAATACTGAAAACACAATATAAACTGAGTTTTCCTATCCAGTTATAGAATAATCTGTTACTCTTGTTATATTCATAAACACTGTTATATGTATTGTAATATTAATTATTTTGTAAAATATTTTTCTTGTTTAGAGTGTATAACTTAAAAATAAGTTTTTGTTAGCTTTGTTTGTGTTTAAAATATGTGGTTTTAAATAATATTGTTCCTTAAAAAAAAAGAAAAATCAGTTACAGTTATTAAGAATTACAAGGTCAATTTATTTTGTTTATTATTAAAAATGTTAGCAACGGATAAAAAATGATTTTTTTAAGTTTTCTGAACACCTGTATTGAAACTGTGAAATATTAATGATTCTCCAGCGACATCAGAAAATCCACTTTTAAATTATATCTACCACTTCAACTCAAGTTTAAAACTTTTTTAAAACTTTCAAACTGTAAAAACTAAAATATCGCTGTTGAAACTTTCTAAGCAAAACAATTTTAGTTTTAGATTTCCAAGATGGTGTGCACTCTTAAGACTTTAAAACTTATTAATACAGTAAGTAATTAACTTATCGTTAATTTAGGTCAATTAACCACAAAGACAGATAATGTGGTACTTGGTTTTAGTAAACTTTATATTGAATGTTGAAACTACACACTTTATCATCATTCTATTCAACTCACCCAGAAGTTATTTATGTTATATTATGGATGATAAATTAAGGTGAAATTTAATGTAAATGACATTTGAGTATATCATCTAACAGATTAAATTTATACCATTTATTCTATCAATAGAAAATAATAAATTCCCAGTTAATATTAGGTTTTGCTGATTAATTTATTTTATGAGACATTTAAAACATTGTTAAATTTTCAGTTTTTAAACATGAAAGGAAAAAAATAACCAATGAAATTTTTTTACAATATTTGTCAACATGCAGTCAGTGAACATGAAAGTCCAGTTGTATGTAGAATACATACAACATACATACAGATTCTTTAGCCAGAATCTTTTAGAAGCTGCAGTAGCTGCATTACTTAAGTAATGCAGAAACAATTAGTAGCTGTTCCTATAACGATGTTACATAAATTTCCATAAATCCATTAAAATTTAATTCAGTCAGCACATGTAACTCCCTCCAGAAAAGGGGGCACATTGCTTCCTCCAAACTAACTAGGGCCCTGAAAAACATATTCCTGCTAGCTTGTAAGGTGCTAATACCAAAAGGATTTCAGCGGATGGTCTGAAGGAGAATAATGCCAGGAGAACAAGGCTCAAAAGCCTAATCTCCCATGGTCAGACCCAGTAAATAATAATTTTCACGCTGGTCCATATGAATAGGAATGCAGATCACCAAAGCCATCCATAAATAAAACTTATAATTAATAACCACCACTAAATAACACCCACTAACCCATCCGATAATAGAAAGATTCAGCAGCAAGGGACCATTGTCCAACTCTGCGATCTGTAGAGAGAAATATTGAAACTCCCGCCATTCTTGTGTTCTGTTCCATTCCAAATCCATCAAACAGTTTTGAACAAAATTATTACTCCGTGTACTAGAGAAGTACAAAAATAACAGAGGAAACAATGATCTACATCCAAAATTCAATGATTGCTTTATTGATTCCTATAGTATGCAATATATAAATATGAATGATTCATAACTACCATCCAGCATAAACTGCTGAAGATAAAATACATCCTGCTGAAAATTTGTATGCATGTTCTTATTGTGGTGTCAGTGTATAAAAAGATAGGATTTCTTAAATTTTATGAGTTAAAATAAAGTAATAACAATGAAGTTTACTGTATGATGAATTTCTTGATAAAAAATGAACAAATCAGCTTAATTTTTGTTGTGTGTAATTTTAATTTGATCAAAAAAAAATAGTTTTTTGAAATTCAATCTTGTAATGGGAAATATTAATGATATAATGATTATGGAAATTTTATATTGAGGGGATTAAATAATGATTGATGAAAGATAAAACAATATTGAACAATGATGGTAAATTTTCCCTAATTTTGACTGTACTAAACAAGATGTTCAGTACATTTAGGCAAAATCCTCTTGCCATAAATATCTAAAGATTATTTTTGGGTATTTTTGAATTTCAACCATTTAAGAGGTGAGACAGTGGCAGTTCAACAAACACAGTTACTACCACTGTTACTGGATCCACCTGCTTCCAGTGACTAAAAGCATAAAATAAAATAATGAACCGCGATGGGAATTGCATGTTACTATACAGGGCGTAGTATAGTGCCCTGTATAGTTAAATTATTATAATTATTTTATAATAATTAAACCCTTTTTTTATAAATTATTATTGCTCAACCACATACAGATTTTATGTGACATATACATTTTTTTACCACCAGAATATTGATCTTTTTCTATAAATATTTAAATGAAAAAAAAAGTATTAATGTTTCATTCTATTTCAATAATAATGCACTATGAAAAGCAGCAAATATGTAATGTACTAAATATCAGTTTAGGAAATAATTTTTTCTATGGGTTGAAATTATATAGGTATTTAAAAGTGGATATGTAGAATAATGATTAAGGTCAGAAACACCTTCTATATAAATGTCCCAGAGAGAAGAAATTATTCACTCATATTTTAATGTTTATTACACAATACAATTTTGTTTAATTCAGTATACTTCATTGGTTGTTAGTTATTCATTAAAATCGTGATCTGAGCAGAATTATTCATAAGTTGCAATTGTAACCGTAATTTAGTGATTTAAATTATTAATTTTATAAATATCCAACTAATATATTTTTAATTCAACCCCATTCTTAATAAGAATACAAACTTTTAGAATTTTATTATGTTCATTCAAAAATGTTTTAAAATTAATGATAATAGTTTATTTATGTATAAAAAAAAATAATAACAGTATTGTTTTTTTATTGTTATTTATCATGAGTTGGACCTTATTTTACCCAAATTTTTATTGCTAAAAGAGTAAGAATAATAATTTATTTTCTTCTTCTTCATGGACTAATTCCATTATATAATATTGGGAAAAATCTAAACAACTTCAAATTTGTCTGCAGCTAAGAAAATTAAAAACCCGCTCTCATAAATTCTTCAACCATGAAATTCTCTACTTACCTGAATCTCAATTTCTGATAATTTTTCCTTCAAGAACAAGACATGGAAGATGATACTTCTCTGAATGTCTCATCATATTTCCAGATTACTGCAGATTTTTCCTCTTAAAATGTTAACTATAACTTTCCTTTTTAAATCAACTAGTGTTTTAAGTACAATCTCAATGGCCACCTTATCTTTCCAACTAATCTTAAGTGATCATTAATATACCCACATATCAAAGGCTTCAGTTCTTTTGATAAAGTTGGAGAGTAACAATTATACAAGAACAGTAAAAATATGTCAATATGTCAGATTACAAAAATTGACATTAATAAAAAATATACAAAATGTAATAGATCAAATTAAGTTTAAAAACACTTTGCCATTTAAAAGATTTTGAACAACTTGATAAGGTTTTCTTTATTTCGAAATGTTATTTTTAAAGCATTTGAATAGCATCACAAAATGCAGATTATGAAGCAGTTAATGGATTTATTATAATTTTTTTGGCTATTTTTATAATATGTATATGGTAAGATTTAGTTTACTGGATTGGTTTTATATACATATTTCTGATTGTATGTATGATTAAATAAATTTTTTTTATTAAATAAATATTTCATTCAAACTAAAGAGTAGTAATATAAATATTTTTCTCCTGTGAGGGCAAAATCTTCTTGCAAGAAAATGAGTAGCAGTGCATTCACTTATTAGTAAAATGTGATGAATGTTATTTGTTTCATTACATTTAACTCTTTGCAACATCAGCATTAAGTTAAACCTCGTTATTAATCCAAAAACTACTTTTTTCAGGAGCCTAAAAAAAAATGTATTAAATACTTACTTTCTGTGAAATTTGGATATATTTTGGTGTATAAATCATACTGAAAAATGGATACAACTGACATAATTAATAATTACCCATTAAAACTCTAGTATTTTTATAGTTTATATAAATATGTAAGATATGAGTTTTTGTTACTAACTGATGTAAGATTGTCATGATTTACGAGGTTGAGAAATAAATAAAATGCAGTTAAGTTAAGAGTTAAAGTATAAAATTTATTAATTATTTGATTTATACTTTTTTCTGTTTTGCCGTCAGAACCACCGTAAGGTATTACTCCAGAGGTAGGCTTACCGTATGTCTGTGATTGACCCGGACCAGTCCTGGTTTTTTAGTGATGCTGGGGTTGCAAAAATGTTCAGGGTTTGACAATTTTATAACTTGCAAGATTTTTTTTTTAATTTTAGACCTCTATGTTTTACTTCTCATTTTAAAACATTCTCTTACAGCCATGTGCATCTTTCAGCCATCCTTGGAGCCAGTGCTGATGTCGATTTTAACAGAGGCGTAGCTACTGGTCTTGCTACAACATTTTACTTAGTCATTTGGCAACACAACAGGGGTTATGTTTTTTTCATGTGTATAACTCATTTACACGTTTTGGATCATTTTATCTTTATTCATTTTTTGTCTCATTGTTTAGCAATGGACAAAAGAAAATGAATGTTTAATGTTAACTTGTAACAGGAAAACAAATTTTTGAAATTGTGTAACGATAGTAACAATGAATGTGTTTATTGCACACTATGTACTGGACAATTGTCTGTTTCATATAAAAGAAACGGTGATGTTGAAGACCACGTGAAAACAGGTAAACATAGTGTATTAATGCTACTGCTTCAGCAAACATAAGAGATTTTTTAAAAGCCAGAGATGGGGATATAAATAACAGTGATCTGGTGTGTGCTGCTAAAGAAGCTACATTTTCATACCATACTGCTAGACATTAACTCAGTTTCAATACATCAAGACTTCACATCTAAACTGGTTAATAAGTTAACCATCTGCTAGAACAAAACAGGCAATTATTGTTAATGTTATTTCGCCATTTACATCTGATAATGTGTTGCGTCCTTTGGAAAATATTAATTATATAACAGTAATGATGGATAGCTCAAACAGAAGTGAGGTAAAACTTGTTCTGATTGTAAGTTATTTTCGGTCTTGAGGAGGAAATTCAACTTTTAAATTCTGATGAAGTCTCAGGTTAAACTGCTCAAATTTTGACTCTGTATCTTTTGCAGTGTGTGAAAAAATATAAACGTGAAGAAATGTTTGTTATACTGCTGATAACACTAACCGTAATTTTGGTGGTGTGAAGAGAAAGGGGAATGAAAATGTATTCAGAAAAGTTCAAAGTGATTCAGATAGACCTATTTCAGGAATTGGTTGTTCAGCCCACATTGTACACAATTCAGTACAAAGAGCATGTGATTCTCTACCCCTGGAAAAAAAGTTATTTTTACAAAAATCTATAAATTTTTTCACATATATACAGTTGGAGTAACAAAACTTAAAGAGTTCTGTGATTTTGTGGAAACAGATTACAAAAAAGTATTATCTCATAGCAAATCAAGGTTCTTTAGTTTGTTACCTGCAAAAGAAAGAATTCTTTCCATTATTGATGGCCTAAAATCATACTTCTTATCTTGTAAAAAATGCCCAAAATTATTATTTAATTTTTTGAAAATTTAGGAAGTGAACTGTTTTTGAAATTTTTATATGACACTCCACAGTTATTTAATAGGGTAGTTCTGAAATTGTAAGCTAATTCTATCATGGCAACAGAAACATTTCAGACATATTCTGAGTAAGGAAAGAAAACCCACAAATTTATACAATCTTCTGCCAAATAGTTACTATGCAATCTAAACGAAAATAATGATGTTCTGGAACAAAATTTCTTTTCAAGCGTAGACAATTTTTATAATTCCAATGCTTAGAGTTGTGGAGAACCAGTTTTAAAAAGTTAGTAAGTTTCAGTAAATAAATTTATGAACTGAAATTGCCTGGTCTGATTCAGAAGAGAGTGCACAAGTTGTTAATGAAATTGTAAAAAATTCCATAAATATTGATGACCTATTTGATGAACGTACATTGTTGAACCAGGTAATTCAAAACCAATGGGTAAGTTTTGGTTCAAGTTATGAAAAAGTACCAAATACTATTGAAGAAAAGTGGAAAGTAATTTTTAAGGTGTTTCAAAAGACTGATATTTCGTGTTGCAATATTTCTGAAATGGTTGAGTTTGTGATGTCTTTGCCTGGGACATCTGCTCCTGTTGAGAAAGTTTTTCAATTACAGAGAACATTTGGTCTGCAGAAAGGAGTAGACTTTCAGTATCTACTGATAAACATCGGCTAAATGTTAAAATTTATTTAGAACTTTCTCTTTGTTTTATGATGCAATTAAAACAAACAAAACATTTCTGAAAAAATTCATAACTAATGAAAAATACAACTGAATAAATAAAGTTTAATATTTCAGTAAACTGTTAAGACTTTTATGTAATTTTAAAATATGTCCTGGGTTGGATCCAAAAGAAATGGTAAGCCTATTCAGCGGATGAATAAGGTACACTAAACGTGTGTTAGTTTATATGTTAAATTGAAATTTTTATTCTTCTCGAATTTTTTATTTATTTTTGTTTCCTGGCTGCACAATAAAGTGCCGTTATCAGCGATCGGATGAAATATTAGTGTAGAAAAGAATTTAACTAAACAAAAGAAAATCGATTTTTTTTTCTTATTTAGCTCATCAATATTAATACCAGTGTTAGTTTAATTTTTAATAACTACTGAAATTTGAACAGTAAATAAAAACTTTGAATTCTTCTTTTAAAAATAATCGAATTTAAATAATTGCCGATAAATAAAAACGGTTAATTAAAAAATGCCCAAATTTGATTAGAACAATGAATTTAGTTAACTTATTAGGCGATTAGAAGGGTATAGTATTAAAATTTATTTCGAATTAAAAAAGTGTCTAAAGTTGTTTGAATAAGGTTAAAATGTAGTCAAATTTCTATTTATATTTAAGTTTCATTTACGATTATGAAGAAAATGATTCGGAAAATGTATTCATATTCTTCTGCAGCAGCTATAGAATTAGCATTACACATATCCAAAATGAAAACCATATAAGTGTATTCCTTTGTTGTAAATAACTACGGTATTACTTCAATGGCAAACCGACTACGTTCAAATTAAGATTACAAAAAAACCTTCGGTGACGGCAGCACAGTTCACAATAACCGATATACTTAAAATACCTAACAGAATGATTTAAAAACTAATACAGTGTTGGGCATTGTTGATCAGATGTTATTTTATTGACAACTTTGAAATGATAATTTTTCAAATAATTTATTGTACTTCTATCATTAATAAAAAAATATCTAAGTAATTTTTATTTTACAATTGTTTAATTTCCAGTTTCTTTTTTAATGCTTTAACAGAAATTTTCAACACTACATTTTGTTTTTTACTAATTTTTTCACATCATCAGAAAAGAATTTAGTTTCTTTTACTTAATAAGTATTTTTCTGAAAATCTAGTGTAATAAATTTACTGTTTTAAATAAAATTAGAATTTTTCTAACTTTTCTTTTTTTTATTCAACTTATTTTACTCCATTTTAATCAGAAGTAAATTCCCTACAGTTTTTTTTTAATTTTTAATTTATTTTTATGTGTTAATAACCCATTTAACAAAGTTATCAAACATAAAAACAGGGGTTTTTACCACAATTTTTGGCTTTAACACTAGATCTCTGAAAAACTACTACAGATACTGTTCTGGGATCCTATTTTATTTGATTTATCATTTCAAAAACCATAAGAAATCTATAATTATTTTGTACCTTACTTACATCTTGAATATTTCAGTACAACCTCATTTTACTGAAATCCGAGCGAAATATTTCACTAGTTGTAACTCGCAAACGAAGCATTTTAGAACATGTTTATATCAACTTTTTCAACTATTTTCACAAGCAGAATAGATTATAAAAATCCCGGGAGAACTTCATGATACACTCTGTATAGACACATAAACCTGGAAGCCACACATAAGTGTAAATCCACCCATAAACTTGGAAGCTTTCACGATTAAAATGTTTGAATTATCGAATTTTAGGTTTTGAAAAAGGATTTAGAATTTGTTTCATGTTATTGCTTAAATAATTAAATTATAACTAATGTATTCATTATAGCAGGTTTATTTATTGTTTTTCAGTTACACATAATGATAGCTTTATTGTCTCAGTAATATTTACTCGTAAAATTAATGGGTTACAGCAAATATATTTTGCTTTTATTAGACAGCATATAATTAAAATGTAATACATAAATAATATCTGAGTAATATATGCGGCAGACAAATTACACTGACTAAAATATTTCGTATGCATCACGATGAGCAGATAATTTAAATCAATTCTGTATTATACATATTAAATTGTTCTAAATTTACTTCCCAAATACGGAAAAGATACATCCTGTTGTATGTGTAAATAGCTTAATCACTCGTATTCCTTCATTCATATTCAATATACATAACTCTTATGTTATCTTCTATAACTTCAAGATAATAGAAAATTAACTTTCCTAATTTCAGATTAAGAGAAACGTTTCTCGTTATATGTTAATCCAATAAATTTTGTCTTCAAATAACTCAGAAGACTTCTTAATATATATATATATATATATATATATATATATATATTCTCTTGTTTGTTTTACTAGATATAATGTAAGAATTACGAACCATTGAAGCAATTAATGAAAAAGGAATTACTTTTGAGACTGTATTTATCTTTCCTCGGTTTGATTGCCAAACTTTTGTCCTGTCTTGAGATATTTACAATAAACCTCACTTCTCATGAGAAAATCGGTTAGTTTTTAAAATTTATTCGAGTAAATGAGCAATTTAACAAAATAGTAAAATACATAATAAAGAAATAATATTGAAGCCAAAAAAATTCAAAATCTTCTTTTTGTGTGATTTTCTTCCAATCCGTTTCCGGAAGGAATTTTATTAATTTAATTTTAAGTGAAATACACCTCTTAGTCAGAACATTTAAATTTTTTATTATTAAAATTTTTATATAAATATATTTTGTAATTCAAAATAAGAAGAATAATTTTAACAATACTTCAATAAATATGTTGAAAAAATTTCAATTGAAATTTCTATTGTGTTTTCCTTTAGTTTCCTAAAGTTTTTTTAAAAATTTGTTTGAATAAATACAATACATTTTTATTGTAAAAATAAAAATTTAGTAAAATTACTAATTACGTTATAATATTTTAGATACATCTCTATAAAAGTTTTCTTTTTAAAATGACTGCAAGTATAGGAACAACCCGGCTAAATTTTCCAACGAATTTTTTTGCGGATGAAATATCATAATTTTTATTTATTCCCAGTGATAATCATTAAAGAAAAAAAATTATTTTTTATTTTATAATGTAACTACCGGGTCAGGACTCACTTCTTTCGTACTTCCTGCTAGCCAGGAAGCTTCACTGGATTCTGACTATGTTCGTTATTCTCATGGTTGTGATAATAATGCCGATAAATTAATAAAACCTGAAAAGTACTCTTTCCTCCAACGTTTTCCTCGTTCTTAACATAGCAGAACGTTTTGCTCGTTCTGCTATGCTCCCGCTGTAGACAAACATATCCTGTTTTGTTTCCCTTTCCATTACACTAGAATATCCTTTCTCGGGAAGGGATAAAGGTAGAGAACTGAAAATCGGATTTGATATAAAACGCACAGTTTATTATTTTCATTTCAAAACACGAAATCTAAAACGGTATTAGGTCATCGTCAAAAAAAATAAAAATCACAACTTCACTCTCAAGGGTGCTAGGGCTTCGATCTATGACTTAAGGGATAACATAAATGTATACTGAAAATTTTAAAGCAATCGGTCAGTTGGTTCTCGCGTGATGCTGTTGCAGACAGAACCGCCACAAATTTTTCATTTAAACAATAACTTTTTGTATTTAAAACAACAAACTTTTGTATTAACAACATGAATACCAACAACAAAACACTACATTAAAAATATCAGTTAAATATAATCATCTGAATACAAATATCAATAAAGTAAAAATAGAATTAAGGAAAAAACTTAATTTTTGATCAATTACAAAAATATTATTTACTTACTTAAAGTCTCAACCAAAGAATAATATATAAGTTATGTACGTGTACATAATCTATTAATTTATCTAATTCAGGAAAGTATACACAAGGATTACAAACAGAAATAACCTTTAAAAATCATTTAATAGAAAAGAGCAGAAAAAATACAAGACGCTAAATTAATAACACAAAACATATGACAGCAAACTTTCTAGGTACTTTCTACAACATACTAAAGGATTTCAGTAATCAGTTTTATACGAGAACTGTCAACAACTATCTGTGTAATTTTACCGTTGAAGTAGGTACATTATTCGCTAAATATCATCTTATTTCCATTTAATATGAGTAGTAGACATTTTTTCATATTTTAAAAATGTTATCGTGTTTAGTATTGTTAATCAGTAAAGCAATGTATTACAAAATGTTCAATATTTTTCTAATTATACAATATAGAAAAGTAATGTTTGTTTTAATTTGCATTTTGTTACAAATAAATCAATAAAGTATAATTATTGATCTAATTTATTATCAATAATTATATTAAAGAATCTTATTACTTATCTTTTTAGAAAAAATGTGATTGAAAAATTACATTTATGGCACTTACAAATCATTTAATATTGTATAATGAATTAACCTCTATGAAGATACTAATAAATTAATAACAGAAGATCTTTCCATCACAATTTTCGAGAAGCAGCTTGCAATTTCTCTTCTATCAGTATAGTACTTCAGAACTTATTGATCCATCCTTACTGCACTGCATGAACGCGTAATATATTTATGAATATCTTTTGTTGAGTGTATCGGTAAACACGCTTCCTACATCTGATATAAATTGTGCTTTGTTGGCACATTATAAACTAGCTTGTCATTCGCATACAATGCTGTCTGCATAAAATATGAAATTTTTACTCCAAAGGTAAATTTAAATACATATGTATATATATATATATGTATATATATATATATATACATATATATATATATATATATATATTATCCTATTATCCCAGAGAATAGAGATGTAATTACTAAAAATGTTTTGGAAAAATTTGTATTTAAATACAGATGACAGAACGTATTTTAAGATATATGCACCAAAATGAATAATTAAAATGGTATGTTTATGATCTTCTCTGTTGATTTTATATGTTTAAAATTCTGTCTATCTCTGCGAGAGTGGGTTTGCGTGCGTGCGTGCGTATACGCGCGCGTGCTCACACTCACACACACACACACACACACACACACACACACGTAAGTATATGTGAACTGACTTTACTTCACTTGTGGGCATATATTTTTTAAGTATTTGTGCCTTCATTAATATACGTTCAGATCAAATTATATGAATTTTCTGATATATTTTTTTCTGAGTCAGAAAATAACTCAATTTTCGGTTTTTAAAATATACACAAGCGACAGAATTTAAGAGAAACTACGTTTCATCATGTATTACCAGGGTTGCACTAATAACAGTTATTTTGCGTAACTTTTAAGATGTGTAACATCCGCTGAATTTCAATTATATTGGAATCAACGTCCTTGGTTTTAGAGTGCACGCACAATAATATTCAGGGAAATGATAAAGCGTAGAAAAAATTTCAGTCATACATCGAGCAAGCAGCATTAAGAACACTGATTGGCTAAATCTGTGCTTAAACCCTTAACGTTATCAGCAAAACCAGCTCATACAAGCATATGACCTTGAAAACCAAGGAAGGATGCTCATGCGACAGTCATAATTGTGGCATCGCCAGTGTATTGGTTTCTAACTTAGAGGATGTTTGTATTGTATATACATATTTAGATAAAATACGAAGGACTCAATAACATTTCATTGTATGATTGAATAAGCATAATACGTACTATATCATCATCTAACTCTATTGTTTCTATGCGAAACTACTTTGAAATAGTGTAAAAGTAGTTATTGTCTAGATCTTCAGATTCTGTAAGTTCTTATAATAAAAATTTACATCTAGTACGTGAGTAAGATAATAGGAATAAAAAAAAACTCTTGTAACTGTTCTTATAATTTCCCTTATTAAAAAAGAGCAGGTAAATCAACCGCTCATAAATTTACTTGAAAAGCACAGTAAGACTTTTCATTAATAAATTTAATTAATTTTTTTAAGAAGAGATTTTGATATTCAGCATAATCCATAATTTAACCGATATATTAACGCAAAAATAATTGTTATATAATTAATAATTAAAACACCCCTTCCCATTAATTTTTTTATATATACGTTCAAGTGCTTTCAGAATAAAATTCCATCTTCAGGAACTTAAAAAAAAAAAACATATTTGTTATAATTTTAATAAAACTAAAACTTCTTCGACATGTAAATTTCTTTATGTAATGTAATATAATAGAACAATGGTCGTCAAATGTATAAAATTATGTTGACTTAACGTTCTGTCATTATGAATGTTTCCACCGTTATTTAATAAGATTATCATATATATATATATATATATATATATATATATATATATATATATATATATATATATATATATATATATATATAATATTTGACAAAATTATTATAAATTTTTGTATAATTTTATATTCCGTTTTAAAATTGTCACCTTAAATTTTTTTTCCAAATAATAATTAACTTTAACCAAACTAGTAATTAACTTTTTTTACCAAATATTAAATATTAAGAAGAGGCAGGAAAGAAGTAAAATCAAAATTAAAATCACCAGATAATTAATTACTAAATCATAGAAATAAATATTTATTAAACACACCGTTTTTATCCATAGATCCAAAAAAAAGTGTACTGATACAAATTACCAATTAATTTTATATCGTTCGAAATTATGGAAATTTTACCAAGTCAAATTAGTTGAAAGATATTTTCTATCTATTCATCGATTGGAAATCAGAAAAATATGTGTTTTGTGTTTGTGTGTGTGTGTGTGTGTGTGTGTGTGTGTGCGTGTGTGTGTGTGTGTGTATGCGTGTGAAACTGAAAAAGATTTATGCACTCGTAAAAAAGATGAGGTATAAAAATTTTATTAGTGCTATTTTCAATGATTGAACAAGACCTTTATAAATAATTAAAAAATGCTTTAGTATAATGGGCTAATGAATGAAAATATTTAATGTATGAATATTTTTTATTAAGAAAGAAATATTAACCAGAATAAAATATAATCTAAACTGGATTAATATGTTCAGTATTTCAAAAAAAATAGAGTTCCGGTATAGAGAGTGAAGAACAATCGCTAAAATTTACAGGAACCAAACTTCAACAGTAATAATCGAAGAATATAAGAAAAAGGAGGTAATAAAAAGGAAGACAAACGAGGATGTTCCCGATCCCTGTTACATATTAATTTTTAATACAACTTGCAGTTAATTTACAGTTTAACAATGCAAGGTGAAAAGATAAATATGCTACCATTTGCTGATGATATAATAATTCTAGCTGAGAATAAAAATATTTAGAAGAAACAACGAATGACATGGATGAAGTACTACGCAAGACCTACAACATGAAAATAAACAAGCACAAAACGAATGTAATGAAATGTAGTAGAAATAAATATAAAAATTCTGAATATGAAAATAGGTAGAGAAAAGAGTAGGGAGGAAAAAGAATTCTGTTATTTAGGAAGTAGGTTTATTAAAGATCGAAGAAGGAACTATATAAGATGCCGAATAGCATATGCAAAACGAGCTTTCAATCAGAAACATAATGTGCTTACATCAAAAATTAATTTAAACATCAGTAAAGCATTTTTGAAAGTATATGTTTGGAGCATAGCTGTATATGAAAGTGAAACTTGGACAATCGGAGTATCTGAGAAGAAAAGATTAGAAGTTTTTAAAATGTGTTGTTATAGGAGAATTTTAAAAATAAGATGGCTGGATTAAGTGACAAATGTAGCTAAAAGAAGAGACAGACCAAATCTTAAGGAACCCTGAAATAGTTGCTTTAATATGGTAGGGCCAGGTAGATGGGAAAAATTGTGCAGGCAGGCAACGTTTGGAATATGTAACACAAATTTTTAGGGAACCTCGAGGGGTACAAGGTACACAGTGGTGTACAGCACCGAAGAAGGAGAAAAGGCAGCCGCAGCGCAAGTGATTAAGGCCATGAGGAGGGTAGTCAGTAAACCTGAGGAAGTGGTATTCGTCATACCGCCTGGACTGGAGGGTATATTTATAAGGGAAATAGTTTTTTACCTGTAACGGGAGAAAAAATCGCCTCCAAAAATGATCCTTCCTAATTTGGGGGATCAAACACGAGCCAGATCGCGATCGGCTTCTGTGCGTAGGGCCGCCCCACCGGTGACGGAGAGTAAGACAGTGGTGGTGAGAGCACCTGGGAAGTCATATACTGACCTCTTAAAAACAGTCGAGGACAGAGTCTCCAGGGAGGAAGCAGAAGTCCTCTCAATTAGAAAGGGCCGCAACCAGGAAGTGGAGGTCCGAATCCAAGGAACCAAAAAGGCCGGCGAATTTACTAATATGTTAAGAGACTGAGCGGCAGATCTACAGGTGGATCTTCGTACGAGAGGCGACAGAAGAAGCGTGGTGCATATTAAAGATCTGGAGTATGACACCACGGAAAACGAAATAAAGGAGGCGCTAGACAGGGTCCTTGGAAAAGAGGAAAGCTATAGAATAACATCTCTAAGAGGTGCATATGGAGAAACAAAAAATGCTACGGTCATCACTACTCACAGAGGGCCGACCAAGCTGGTTGCCTCCAGGCTTCGGGTGGGGTGGGTCCACTGTCGAACGTATATCAGAACACAAAATGAGCGCTGCCATCGATGCTGGGCTACTGGGCACGGTAGCAGAAATTGCAAGGGTCCTGACCGTGGTAGCTTATGCTACAACTGTGGCGGAGCGGGGCAACTTATTCGAGAATGTCGAGAGGCCACTAGGTGCCTAGACTGTAAGAGCTCGACGCACAGGACTGGCAGCTCCGATTGTTGTAAGACAGGTTAAGGATGCTGTTATCGAATCACAACCGCAGTCTCCTCGCCAATTATCTAGTGGAGGAGATTGCCAACCGTGGGTGTTTTGATTTTATTGTGGCTACCGAGCCAAATGTCCTCGCGGCCGCCCACTCGCAGTGGGTGTCTGATATGGCGGGGGACGTCGCGATGAAGCGAACAACAGGCATTAGGGACTTTAGTCTGTATCACAGAGCGCAGGGTGTGGTAGCCGTGGAACTGGAAGAGCATATTATGTACGTTGTCTACATTAGCCCTAATGTGTCCGTTGAAGAATACCAACACCGGATGACACAGTTGCAACGCTTGGTTATGCAGTCCCCCAAGAGAGCTATTATTTTGGGAGACTTCAACTGTAGGACAGTGGCGGCGGGCGCTGGGACCACGAATAACAGAGGAAGTGTTCTGGAGGACTTCCTTTCAGCTACCGGTACCACATGCCTGAACGACGGAACTCCGACTTATCGAGAGAGGGGCCATGAATCCTCGATCTGGTGATCGTGGATGGAGAATGGTCACTGATAGAACCGAATTCCGAGTTTTGGAAGAGGAGACCGGGAGTAATCACCTTGCGGTCTCCTTGATAATACACGTCCGTTCGGCGACCCCTGCTGTACGGAACCCAGCAAGAAGACTCACTAGCATACAGGTGAACATAATTGTGGAGAGCGGCACGCAAAATCTCCGACGGCAGAAGGTTGGATCCGGAGGTCCTCCAAGAAATAATCTCAAACGAAATTTCCAGCATACCGGAAACGGAGCATAGATACCACCCTGTGTACTGGTGGAACCAGGAGATCGCCGAACAAAGAATCATACTTCAGCGAAATAAACGAACGGCCCATAGATTACGAGCTAGACAGGGATCTGAGGCTCAGATTGAAGAAACTATGGAGGCCTATAGGACGGCTCGGAAAACGTTGAACTACCTGATTAAGAACGCCAAGAGATCTAAGTGGAGGGAACTGTGTGGTGAGCTCGATACTGACCCGTGGGGGCGAGCCTTCCAAATAGTAATGAAGCGATTGGGGAGGCGAGTGCCTGCGCTGAACGAGGACGAAGCGGCGCGCCAGATGTCCGTACTTTTCCCACGGGAGGAGGAGATAAGACGGGAGGCAGTCTTGTGCGAACGTGGCAGGTTCGCACAGGATGATGTGATTGCCGCAATTAACAAGTTAAATAACAAGAAGAGTCCGGGCCCAGATGGAGTTCCGGCAGCGGTCATTAAAGGCCTGGCCAGAATAGTACCGTGGGAGATGACGGACATTTTGAGTTAACGGGTTCTCGAGTTGACGGTCATTAAAGGCCTGGCCATAATAGTACCGCGGGAGATGATGAGACATTTTGAGTGCGGTGTTGCAGCCCACCGCACTTTCCCTCAATGCTGGAAGGAGGCCAGAACGGTTTTTCTTCCCAAACCGAATACAGGCGTTTGCGAGTACCGTCCTATCAGCCTCATAAATAATATGGGTAAGGCTGCTGAGAGACTTCTTGCTACCAGGATCCAAGAGGAGCTGGACCTAAACGGAAGCCTACATTTGGAGCAATATGGATTCCGTAAGGGCCGTTCGACACTGGATGCGATAAACAGGGTGGTTAGCTGGGCGGTGGAGGTACGGAGCGGTACTTGGAGGACCAGAAGGATCCTATTGATCAAAAATCAAGTTAGATATCAAAATAAGTTAGATATCAAAAATGCGTTTTGGCTCGGGACCGTGGACGGCCATTGTAACGGCGCTCAGAGAAATGAATGTTAGTGACCACTTGCTAAACCAGGTTGACTGCTACCTGTCTGATAGATGGACGGAGGTTCGCACTTTGGAGGGGGTGGTGAGATTTCCGGTCTTCGGTGGAGTTCCGCCGGGGTCTGTGTTAGCCCCCTTGCTATGGAACATCTTTTATGACCGGGTGCTCCGGTTGCCTTATCCGGAAGGAGTCAGCGTAGTCACTTACGCTGACGACATTGCACTATTGGTGGAAGATAAGTAAATTGGTGATGCAGAGGATAAAGCAAATCGCTCCCTCCAACTCATAAACAACTGGCTAATAAACAACAACATGGAGGTGTCCCCGGCAAAAAGCAAGTGTATTCTCTTCATGGGTAGGAGAAGACTGCGCGGCGTTCGGGTCGTGATCCGTGGAGAGGTTATAACTGAGGTCAAGGATACAAAATACCTAGGGGTGACAATAGATAAAAGTCTCAAATTTGGTGGGCATAAAGAAAATGTGTGCAAAAAAGTAGGGCTCACCATAAAAGCCATCAGGAGACTATTCGTGAAACACACAGTACCGAGGGCCTCCAAACGGAAACTGATTGCGTCGGCGACGGTGTCTGCGGCGTTATACGCGGCGCCGGTTTGGGCTGATGCAATCAGGATACAAAGAAACAAGGATAAACTGCGAAGAATACACAGAACGGCATTGTTGGGAGTGGTGGCAGCGTATCGTACTCTGTCATATGAAGCTATATGTGTGCTTGCGTCGGTCCCGCCGATAGAACTTCAAATCAAGAGCAGGGAAGCGAGAGCGGAAGGGTGTAGTAGAGCTGAGACCGAGGCGATGACCGGACAGTGGTGGAAGGAAGTATGGGCAGAGACTAACGCTGCGGCCTGGACCAGAAGGTTAATAAGTGATTTGGACGCATGGCTGGATCGCCAACATGGCGAGGTGAACTTTTACATACCACAGATGATGTCGGGTCATGGATGTTTTGGTTACTATTTAAAAAGATTCGGCAAGAGAGACACATCCAACTGCGACTACTGCCAGGAGGTGGACGACGCAGAGCATACGATATTCGAATGCCGAAGATGGGCACAATACAGACAATTCATAGCAGTCAATAACCTGAACGCGAATAACATAGTAGAGTGGTCGCTAAGGAGGGAGCAGAACTGGAACGTTTTTAACAATTTCGCCGGTACGGTTCTTCGCACTAAGGAAGAGGAGGCGCGACGAAGGAATCGTTAGGTTCAATCGTTAATAGGGATAGGTGGACACCCCCGTCTCTGAGAGCCTGTATGCCCTGTCGTGCAGGTTTCGCGAGGGGACGGGGACTCCGGGGAGATTTTGCGGGGATAAAATTAAAAGACCTAGACCCGGCCGGCGTGGCTGGTTTTGGGGGTGCGCGCGCTCCTTGTGCTGGTCGCGCTGGTTTGAGGCAAATGGCATAAAGACCGAGACCCGGTTTCTGTCGGCGGGGGTGGGGAACTGCATCGCCGGGCTTTGCCCTCGTCGGCGGGAATTAGAGGCAGGCAAGAAAAGATCTAGTACCGGGGCGGTTGACCTGCCGTGCCGGGTGTAAAACCGGTGGGCGGGAAGACCGCCTTAGAGTCAAAAGACACGTCTCTGGGCCGAGTATACTTAATTGGATGTCCGGCCCAGGGATGTAGGGAAAAAAAAAATAAAAATTTTAGGGTGGAAGGTTATAGGGGGAATATCGAAATGAAACGACTAGGAAATCTTGGAGAGCTGCATCAAACTAGTAAAAATGACTGAATACAAAAAAAAAGAAAGAAAGAAATAACTAGGGATTCCACATTTTGAGTAGTATAATTTTAATAATATTATAGAAGAAACATATTTTATATACTAGGTTAAACTCCTTCTTCCGGCCCATGATACTGGGCTACTAAGCAAGAAAAATCGAATGAAAATTGGGTGGCACTCTTGCAGAGTCAAGTCATGGGTAGACAAAATTAAGCGTTTAAGATGCTGGAGCCCTGGTCACAGGGGGGCAGATTGTCATGGGCCCAACCACTCCCTGACGTGTTTCAACTGCGGAGGAGTGGAATATAAAGTAGGAAAAGGCAATGAGCCTATGAAGTGCCTTGATTGCGCAGGCGGGCAATGGACCAGAGCCCTGGAATGTATAAAGTCCCAATCATGAACGGCCTTCAAACTAATATGAAGGAAAAGATAATTTCACACAATTGGTATGGAGAAAAGCGGTGGAAGATGGCCTAGATTTTATCTTAGTAACTGAGCCCAATAATAGTGTGGTTGTCTCAGGGGACTGGAAAGTTGACGAAGACGGAGATGCGACCGTTAAAACCGTCACTAATCGTTTTAGATATGGAAGCACGAATTGGCTTGGTGGCAGTGACTACTCCACGCACCCTCACAAGTGAATATATTTCACCTAATAGCTTGGAAGATAGAGCTGATGAGTTCTTGTCCGGCTTGGAGAGGATGATGGGAACGGTGGGTCGACCTGTAGTGCTCACGGGTGATTTAAACGCTGAATTCGTCGGACATAGTGGGACGAGGTCGATTCGTCGGGGATACAATCTGGTTGTTTTACTCAGTTCGTTGGAAATGATTGCTTTAAATAAGTCAGAGGCTCAGACATTAACTAATAGAGGGTCGGGATCCACAATACACATCACCGTGATTCCAGAGTGGTTCCTTCCCAGGCTGACTTCCTGGAGAATAATGGAAGAGAAATTATTAAGTGACCATCGGGGGATCCGATTTACTGTTCAACTAAGAACCCCAGTGGGACAGACAATGAGATACAACTGGAGGCCGTCGAGGACGCAAATTGCCTCCTTCTCTGAAGAAGTGGCAGACAGAACATTGCAAACACAACACTGGAGGCCAGATGATTTTTTAACTATTCTAAAAGAGAAAAGGACAGAATCAAACCACAGATGGACCAGATGCGACGCATAGTCTACTGTTTGAATCGGGATGTTGCCACCCTACGAAGTTCGACCCTCGCACCAAGGGGAAAGCTGCAACGTGTGTGCAGAAACCGTCTGGAAGAGATCGAAAAGACAGAGCTCCAATATTAGGATGCCCGTAACAGTTATTTTACAGCGATAAAACAGGCGAAAAGGGTGGCCTGGTTTAAGTTGGTAGAAGATCTAAGCGATGATCCGTGGAAGAAGGCGTACCGGGTGTTAATGAAGAGATTTGGTGCGCCCCTTCACCTATTATCCAGTTGTCAAATATTACGTGCTGTTCGAGAATTCTTCCAGACAGAGGAGACGGAATATATAAACGTCACAAATCAGGAGGTGAGAAGATTTACAATAGCCAAGTTCCGCTGGACAGCATTAAGGATTAGTAGTAGAAAAAGCCCGGGCCCGAACGGAGTATCGGGTGCAGTACTCAGGGTATTGGCAGTTGCACATCCATGGCTGATTTTGGAAGCTTTAACAAGATCATTAGAACGGGAGATTTCCCCATGTCTTAGAAAATTGGAAGACTGCTGCTTATACCCGAACCAGTTGCTGTGAGCATGGCTCGGGCCTATCGACCGATTACTTAACCGACGCACGTTAAGTAAATTATATGAGATGCTCCTAGCAGATAGGGTCTGAGCTGAAGTGGAAGAAGCAGGCGATTTGACCCAATCGCAATACAGTTTTATATGAGGAAGATCTACCGTCGACGCCCTTCGCCGAGTGTGGAGTAGACTAATGCATGCAGGGCGGGCACCAGGAGGACCAGAAAGATTCCGTTCATGGACTTGGATGTCTGCAATGCTTTGCAACATCACCTTCGACGGGGTGCTGCGGTTGGGACTCCTGGAGGATGCATCCTTGCTCGAGTATTCGAACCACTAGTATTGGGCCACTGCGAAAGAAGGTGTCGAGAGAATAGCTTAAAGATCGAACGAGTGAGTGTTTGGCTGGGAAATAAATTACTGAATTTAGTGCCTGAAAAGACTCAGGTCGTAGCTGTAGTCGGCCGGAGAAAATTCCCACAGATCACCATCACCGTAGATGAGGTCCGAGTGGCCATGTAGCCCTATGTCAAATATCTTGACTTATGGTTTGAACAATCAGGGCTGTTCAATAAACATAGGGCAACCCCCTGCTGAGCTGCCGTTTGTCCGTGCTTGCAGGGGTCAATAAAAGAAAAGAAAAATTGGAGAAAAGATCCAGTCCCGGCGAATGGGGCGGAGTCCCGGGAACGGCATAGCCAGCCCCGGTTAAACCCGCCTCTGCAGTTAGTGGCAGATAAATTAAAATAAGAAGATCCAGAACCGGTAGGCCGACCTGCCATGCCGGACCTACTGTCGGTTTGTGGGGAGGCCCGTTAGTGTCGCAAGGACACGCACCTGGACTCAGTCATGCTTGATTGCCGATCCGGTTCAAGGGTGTAGGGGGAAAAAAGTAAAACTCTATTCTCACTTACAGTATTTTAATAAAGATTTGATTTAAACTGCAAGAATGCGTCTTTTTCCTTTTCATAATATGTTTTTAATTCCTTTTATCAAAATAAAACATACGAGTTCTGTTACTAAAAATAAAACAGAATCAAAAAAATAATTTTTAGCTAACTTTCATCGAACATAGCGTTCTTCTCGTTAACTTAATAAAATCTTAAGTAATATAGGTTATTATTTTACAAATTTAGCTTTTTAACAGATTTCAGTATATGGCACAGGTTTTGACTAGTATTTTCTTTATGTAAGTTAACTCAAGTTTTATTTTCACAAATTAGACTAATTTTTCTTTTTTTTTCTTTTTTGATTATGTATTTTTAGTGAATTATTTTATGATCAAAATGCATTACCTACAAAAAAGTAACAAATTTTTAATTTTTTCATCATAATACTTTACTGTTGAATTTTTTGTAATAATTTTTGTTTTATGCAAACGTACTTGACGGTAATCTGATATTAAAAATATTTTCATGAAAGAACATCAATAAAATTGATTAAGAAACTTATTTTTAAAAGCTTGTACATATTTACTCATCTCAACGAGCATAACTTATCATTAACTTATCTTAGCAGACTTTCAGTCTCGTTTGTATGGTTTCCTTTCATTAATTTTATCAAAACGCAATAAAAACAAGGTACCTTGAATCTCTTATAGCTTTAGCTACTTTTCTACCAGAATGTAGTCAAAAGGACTGCTAGCCTCTCTAAAGCAGTCTCATTATACTACGTTTCTTTCCTATTTTTATCCTCAAAGAGACTTTTACGACACTCCTATTGTGAACGGGTTTTTCATAGAGGCAGATTTTACAGGCTACAAAATGCCCGTATGAATGACCTATCCAAATATAAAAAAAGAAGAATTATAAGAAAGAACATAATATAAATATATATAATAGAATATATAAAAAGGAATATAATAAAATAAAATTAAACCAACTTACAAATAAGCAATCTGCATTAAAATTTAAAAAAATAATTGTATAATTTGCAGTAATTCAGCAAAATTTAAACCGTTTATTTTTTTTTACTAATGAACATTGCAATCCCTTCAACTAGTGAACAACAAGTAATCCCGGTGGCCCATTAAGTTGAGGATGATGTATGACATATAATAAAGTGTTGTCTTGACAGACTCAGGCCGACCATTCCTGATCTGTGTGGTTAATTGAACCCCAATCACCAATGTACCGGAATCCACCATTCAAACTATTTTTGAAATCCGTATAAAACTAACTTTTAATAGGATTTGAACCACAGAAGCTTTGATTTCAAAAGTCAAACAAATGATTGGCGGCTATGAGTTTACCACTAGACCAATTTAAATCTTTTGAATTCGTCTTACTTTATTTACATAGATACGTAAAATTTGAAATTTAAAGAAAAAGTTGCTGAAACATTTTTTGTGGGTTTTTATAAAGGTAGTTGACAAAAAGGACAATTTTTCTTCACAAGACACAATTAAATAAAACGTCATTGCAGTGATTTTAAATTAAATGTAGATCACTGGAAACTATTTAAAAAAGAATAGTTTGAAATAAGAAACAATATAAATATATTATAAATATTTCATTTTAATGAAGTTCAGTAATGGTTGTATAACATTTAAAATGTTGATAATATGAAATAATAACAGACTGATTAAAAGCTTTAGTTTTACATGAATAACTTATTAAACTGTTTTATCAGAAATTTTAAAATAATAAAAATATAGTTTGATGTTTACGAAACGCTGACAGACATTACTAGTCAGAAAAATCCCGTCGTCAGATATTGTTCGTTGATTTTTACTTCGCCTAATTTTAATTATAAATATTCTATTTATCCTTTTAACATGATATAGGTAAAGTAATCATTTGACTACTGACGCAAAACTAGACCTGAATCTGATGTCAGTTTCATTAATGGGGAAAATAATAAGAGATAAAAATAACCATCACTAAAGGAAAATTAACTTAACACCTCCTTTTACCTATATAAAGCCTAATGTAAGTAGAAGATTAAAAAAAATATATATATATATTTATATATTTTGACGAGGAAAAGCATGGTAACCACCAATAGCACATTTTAAAAATACTATAAAGCCTAATTTCAATGCAAGAAAAGACCAGTCTACATAATCGTAAGGAAATATATATTTTTTTTTAATATTGTACATGTTGATCCATAAAGTCAATATAATCGTCGGAAATATTATCCACAACACCGTCTGAAATATTAGAAAGAGTAAAACATATCTGTGTAGCATTCTTATATTCTCACAAATTTTCACTTATTTTACATAATTCCATATTTTTTATTATAAATAACCATAGTAAATATTATTCATTATTTTTTTTTATTTTTATGATGACAACATTATAATAATAATTTAAATATTCTATACCTTACATATTCATATTATTTTCATGCTTGAAAATATATTACCGTATTTCTATTCTTTTCTTTTAGACATCTTTTAAAAGCTGTCTTCTGTGATATCAGAAAGACTGTAACCATAAATTTTAAGCTCCATTAATCCTGTCTCTTTCGTTGAATAAAGTATAATTTATTTTTTTTCCATTAAAAACACGTTCCGAAAAACTCTTACTTGAATTGTAAATTACTTCCTAAATAAATTACTTATTTTTCAAATTTGTATTTATGTATTTCAGGAAAACTAGCAAACCAAAAAAAAAAACATTTAATATTAAACCAATTATAGTACACAAAGTAGTAAGCTGGAATAGCGCAACTATTACTTGATTTATCCAATGATCGAGAACAGCAGAACTAATTTAACCATTCTAAGCTATCTTTTCTGGGATCTTTCTTTCTTTTTCCTGTTTAGCCTCCGGTAATTACCGTTCAGATAATACTTAGGAGAATGAATGAGGATGATATGTATGAGTGTAAATTAAGTATAGTCTTGTACAATCTCAGTTCGACCATTCCTGAGATGTGTGGTTAATTGAAACCCAACCTCAAAACAAAACCGGTATCCACGATCTAGTATTCAAAATCCTCGGACCTGACTCGCTACCATAATCTTTTATTCAATTCAAAATACACTGGTCAACAATGAAATTCTTAAAAGCTAAACTTTTGTTTATTCTTAGGTACATTTGGTGACTGATTCTGAATATTGGATTTTCTGTAGGCTTATACTTTTTTCAATGAGTACCATCAATGAGCTAAAAATTTAAAAAAAACGTCACTTACTAAATGTTTTACTTTATTTGTAGCAAATAAACTGATAAATCAAATGACATAGTTTTGGAATACTTATGACGTAGTCCATAATTATTGTTGCCTAAATATTAATTAAAAAAAAGCTGCATATGCATTTGATTTTACTATTAAATTTGTGATGTAAAAGACCCCTTTATTTAATTTATTAAACTTTATCGGACAGACAATCAGAGTTAGAACTTTTATGAAACTTATACAGTACAGCATAAAAGTTGCTAAATTAATAGCATAAAACTATATAAAAAATTCTTTGATTCATATATATGATGAAAAATAAATATCTATATAACAAAACATGCTATTAATGGAGAACTAAATTCCTATGGCTAGCGTACGTAAACACGAATCATCAAAATTACATCTCCATTATTACAAAGGAATTAACTCAAATCATATCTGTTAAAATGATAGGATCCTATTAACATACCTAAATGAAATTACCTGTTTGTATTGGGTATCATTCATGAAGGAGTTATATCTCATGAAGGAGTTGTAGTTATATCATGAAAGCAATAGAACGAATGATTTACGCTTTGTACTGATTCAGATTCAGAGTATGCTGAGGGCGTTGTCCCAATTAACCAAATATTTTTAGGTTATTTAATTACATAAAAGTGAAATGAATGAACAAAATTATTTAATCTTCGTAAAATTTTGAATAAATTAAATGTATTTCTATAAATTTAGCCATACAACTTTATCATTTAGGTAACTGAACATTTTTACATTTATTTAAAGGTGCAAGAGGGAAAAACTCTATTATTATAATTATGATAAAGTAAAGAAATAGTACAGGAAAACAAAATATATTAAGTTAAGAAAAATTTATTTTGAAAATATACGTCTGTGATTACAGTTTATTCTTTACCAATAATAATGGCTAAAAGGACTTTATTATATTTACATAAATTAAAAAAAAAATTATAAACAAAATATTTATCTACAAAAATAACGAAAAGCTAATTTTCATTATTTAATATCTAGTTAATTACATGTTTTATACAAATTTCACACGGCGGCAAAACTTGTTAGTTTAAAATTAATCAAAAAGGATACATGTGTGTATGTATATGTATACATACACACACACATATATATATTGATATATATATATATATAAAATTAAAAAAATATAGTTACACCAAAATTATATATTTTTGAGCTGAAAAAAAGGATCGGGAAAGCTAAATATTCCGGGAAAAAGACTAAAGGAAAAAAAACTGATTAATTTACTCCTCTAAATTAAACAATGATTTACTCCTTTTTTGTTGTTAAATTTACTACAGTAAATATAATTGAAAATTGCATTTAAAACAATATTTATTACTTGTTGTTCTTGATAGTAGGGGAAATCAGCGAATAATTATTGCCATAGTTGCAAATACTGCTGCTATTTATAATATGTTGTAGAAGTATGCAACTACATAATATATTAATTTCTCAGACACGGTATTGCTGATATGTTAAATAAATAAATTAACAATTAACATAATTCACTTTACCAGCACGTTAATATGTTCTCTCGATCTTTCGGCTTACTTGGAAGCCATCATCAGGAGTTAAAATTAATGCATCAAAGTTATGACTACGATTTTTAAACTACTATGCTATATCTATACTAACTACTATACTAGTACTTATTCTAAGTATACTAGTATACTACTAGTATACTTATACTAGTACTTTAAACTAGTATAAGTTATACTACTACACTGTGGTTTTTAAACTTTGTTTTTGATGCATTAATTTTAACTCCTGATGATGGCTTCCAACTAAGCCGAAAGATCTAGAAAACGTATCAACGTGGATTATATTAACTGTTAATTTATTTACATAATATATATCGTGTAAAATTACGTCAATTGATGAATTTTCTAGAATCACTCCTGTTAATTTCCCCTATTGCGAATAAAAATACAAATCCGACTGATGAAATTATTTTGTGAAGATTTTTTATATTATTGATTATATTGTGGCTATTCATCTAAAGATGAATAGATGATTCCTGTGAAGATATTGTGTGCTCATACAATAAATCCTACAATTCCGATTGTTATTATTACATAGATAATTCCTAAATTTCCCGTTTTTTGCTTTTTTTTCTGTTACATTAATTTTTTTTTTTAAATTTCAACAGTAAAACAATATTTCATTCAGTTATAGAATATTGATTGTGTAAAATATAGTAAAACACCTATATTATTTAAAAAAAATTATAACCCTGTTATTAAGCTTTAAACTCATACACACAATCATAGTTTCAAGAATAGCCTGCATTCAGTGATTTTTCACTAATAATGTTGAATTTAAATATAATATTATTACCTACTGATAAATATTAAAATCATTTAATAAAATTAATAGTGCTTCAACAATTTATCATTAATACTAAACAATAATTAATCAGTTTAATTTCGCCAAAATGTTGTTAATAAATTAATTTGTAATAAATTTTATTATTACTTTATTATTACCTTATTTAAAATATAAATATATTTTTTTCTTATTTACTCTCATTTTCGCAATTTATCCTACACCGCTCAAGTCTAATAAGCACATTTTTCATTGCGGTGAGAACAATCGTTTTATGTATGGATGAATTTGTTTCTTGAATTTGTACCTTGAGTTAGTTTTAGTTCCTAAATTTGTTATTGTTTGCTACAAATCTGAAAAAAAATGCCAGTCATTGAATGTATTCTCCTCTAGTATACAGATGATCTGGAAACATTTCTCAAACAACGATAATCTTTTGGTGGTAGACTATTCTTATAATTCCAAAACTTTCGCCTGAAAGTAATTTGTGAGCTTTGAATAGAATGTATATGAAACAGATGGGAATTCAAATCTAAATTGTAATGATAATTTTGCTTGTTCAGTACAGATTCATAAATGAAAATGTGTTTTGCCATTCATTAACGGAAAATATAATTTTCCAATTATTTAAAAAGTTATTCAGAAAACACCATGCGATTTGCTTTATCGTACTGATTTATCTCTGCACTTCAACACTTTCAAATCGTTGTGCACTATTCTTCTAAAAGATATTCGGGATTAACGACGGGGAGCGAAAAGTTTAAAAGTTGAAAATACGAGGCTTCTTACAATAGCCTGTCTCGCTTGTTTTATGCCTGCTTGGATTCCAAAGTAAGCATGAGGGAATTGTTTCAATTGACCTACAGGTTAAAGTTTGTACCCTTTTAATTGTTTTCCGAAGTTGAATGACACAGGGACTTCCAATTTTGAAATTATGGTAGAATAACTGATCTCCAAACATAACTGCCTCAATTTTTGGAAAAAATACTTTATTTGAAAAATATACACAAGTAATTCATTGTTTCAGTCTCACTGAAATTTTTTAGATTATGAAATTCGGCAATATATTCGGTTTTCTCCTATCTGCCAATACTTTCAACCTTTCTTGTTTAAAATATCCTGAAGTTTAAGGGGCTTTCAATATATTTTGATGCAACCAAAAATTATATCTATCTTGATAATATTTTTTAATATCAAAACTTCAGATAAAATATTACTTATTTTATACATCTAATAAATTATGTTTTTAAAATAAACTAATCATTAACAAGAAAATATCCATTTATACTCTTGGTAAACTCAATAACAAACCTGTTTTATATTTTTCTATTTGCACTATCGAAGCTCTATTTTTCTTTTGGAACGTGGAATTACAAACTCTATGTAGATAATTATCTTTATGTATGGATTTTTCTCCTTACCTTTAAGAAATTGAACCTAACTGAAATAACTCATTAAAATGCGATCTTCCTTTTTCTTAAAAAAAGAATATGATATAATTTTTCTAACTGGTTATTAGTTATTAATTGTAAGTAATTATCATTATTAACGGTTATGAGTTTATTTTTTAAATAATAACAATAAATAATAAATTGCATTTTGTTAAATATGATTGTTAAACGTACCATAACAGGAAAAAATTATCGTACACTTTACGGTTATGGAATGAAAATGAAATATAATTTAATACTGTGTATTATTTTATAAAATATTGACACTGGAATACTCTATCTTCACTTTTATAAAAAGCAAACTCATTCACTCACCCTCTCTTTTTGTAGGTAATCTATCCTCTACATCTTTCTCTTTCTACATAAAGCACCCGCAGTGTTAAACATGGACACACAACATAACAAAATATATATATATCGCGCGCGCGCGTGTGCTCATACACACACACATTATGAGAGCTTATATCAACGAACAGCTGGGTGAGGGGTCATTGAAAATTACTGGCTTTTCTGAAGTGTTTTTCCACAGTTTTTCATCCTTTTATGCCTGTTGCAGATCTCATTCTAGCTTCACTTTCACAGTAGATATACCTTGCTTTTTCATCCCGTAATTTTTTTATTGACCTTATTTTATCCTGTTAATTCCAATGAGGAACCACTTCATAAGAATTTTGTTTGTCAGATGTCTTCTGTTTTAATAACTGAAAATATTCAATGAAAAATTTAAAAGACTTTTTTTACAAAGCGAAACAGCTTTTTATAACGCACAGTTTCACGTCAGACTGGGTATATAACTTGTTGATTTACTTTAACTCTTATTAATTTTAGGAGTGATGAAACAGTTTAAGTACAATTTGAATAAATGGTTCACTAACCAAAGTTGTTTTCTGTAACAACCATGTTGTTCAGTAACCATAACCCATTTCACTTATGTTTACAACTCGTGTAAACAAACCGTTTCAGCCTGATTTTGGATTAGGAAATCCATTCCTATGATAGCCGGTAAACTTCTTAAAAAGCAATTAAAAATTAACGTATAAATTAGACTGATGTAAAACGATTTAAAAAAAATTTATAAAAATTTATAAATATCTTAAAAATACTGAAATAGAAATCAAATACTTAAGTATAAACGGATAGCCTTAAAAATCTTATTTTTTCCTGTGCGCAGAGAAAAGTGTCGTGATCAGCACCCGGGCACGATACACATATTGTAAATAAATGAATATTAAAAAGTAATAATTAAAATTAAATTCCAAACTAATACCTACCAAAAAAAAAAACAATATTAAAAATTTAACATAAATAATGAAATTGTCGAACGTCAAAAAGCAAGAATACATGATAATGTTAATCAAATTTCTGAATTCAGATGTACGGCCTTAAAAATCTTAGGACATTAGATATATCGATACGTTTTTCTTTAAGATACTTCGTATCCCTAGTTCAAACTTCCGGCGCAATGCCACTTAAAAAACACAGTCCACAAGTCTGTAGTGTACTGTGGTTTCTAGGCCCAGAAAACAAAAACTGGTCATCAAATATCATTGAGGAGGTAGTTTTCACTATTCTCAAACGGCAATTAATTACCTGTTCACGACGGTTATTCCTATATGAAGAGCTCCAGGGTGACATAGTGTCCTTAACTGGGCAAGTTTAATATTGATTGTAGCATTCCATTCACTCTGCCATTAATCACGAACCACACTCCTCAGAAAATGAAATCATTTGAAACAACGCGGTGAAAGGAGGCTGTCAAAGACCTCTTTTGCTGCACAATCAGCGCTCTCATGCCCTGAAATTCCAGTATAGCTGGAAATCCAGCAGAATCTTATAATTGTATTACGTTGTCTTCAGGGTTGCTAGACTATATATTACAGACAACAGGGTGTTTGGAGTACATATCACTAATGGCGTGCAAGGCACTCATGGAATCTCAGTAGATAAGTACGTGTCGGAATGTTGAAATAAGTATATTTAAGGTTTTGTTAATTGAACACAGCTCCACTAAAACACTGATATTGAGAAGGCCAAAACTATATGTCTTATCGTCAACCACAAAAGCATAACCAACGAATTGTAGTATCTAGAGCTGTCTGTGAAAACTATAACATTTGAATTCTCGCTGTTTACTATATTAAAAGATTTGTTTCGTAAGATAACGGGATTTGTGTCTTTCTTTTATATTGACTAAGGCAAAATAAATAATTCACGAGAAAAAGGCGCCAAGAGGGGTAATAACGACGAATAGCTACAATAATTCATTTAGTTGTATATTTAGAGCTAAGAAAAGCCCTGAGTTCTGAAGACTAGCGGAGCAGTAGATCTCTGGTGTTTCTGATATCTTTAATATTTTGGCTGGATAATACTGCATTATCGGTAGGATGATTTGGTTGCACTTTAATGCGTGCTACAAAGAAGCACATCATTTAGTTTCGTCTATACCAAAGAGGTGGCTCATCACTGTCCACCTGTAAACTTACTATATGGCTTGAACGAAACGCACTTGTAGCCAGACGGATAAATGAATGGTGGACTCCGTCGAACATCTCTCTTGCCATTTATTATCCAATATTTCTGTAGTAACGCATGATGAATAAGTTGAGCACCAGCTTGCAAGAGTCAAAGCTGTTCAAAATTAATGATTATTATCGTGATGTTAGTATTAGGATGTAAAACAATAGCATGTTTTTTTTTTTTTTTTTTTTGAATTTTTACGGGCATCGACTGCTAAGGTCATTAGCCCTCGTCACATTCTTTAAAAGAAATTATTATTTCCATCAGGATCGTCATATGTAAGGGTGTAAAGGGCCCTTAAATTTTATTTAAAAACACAAACTTCACAATAAACATTAAAACATGAAAGACAAGGACAATCACAAACACTTACGGGGTGTAAAGGGCCCCAATATTAAAATTTGAGATAGGTTCTCAAAAGACCATGAAGTTAAAATTAAAATTAAACTAATCAATACCATATATTTCTTTCTTCTACGAAGTCTCATTTATAGTTTGCTTAAGCACCCTCGGGGCGACCAGAACCGCCGTTGAGCAGTATATCAGTCGTGCCAGGGTGCCGTGGCAGTTGAATCCTTCTTATATCAGGCCATAGGCATGCACGGCGTACACCCATAGCCTCGCGCCCTCAATCCACCCTTGAGGGTCCCCCATGCCATCATCGGACACACCCCGACTCACTGCTCTTGAATGCAGGTGAGCCAAAATGGCCTAGGCAAGAGGGCTACCTCCCGTCACTATACGTGCCACGCTTCGAGACTCCCTTATATGTATATATAAAACTACCGCTTAGAGTATCTTTTACCACAGTTTTAAACTTCCATTTTATAGACTTTTAAGAAGTCCACTGGCGTGTAAAAATGCAACTATATTTTCTTCATTTCCATTATCCAGATCAGCACTAATATTATTTGTAAGACGGAACCTCTTTCTGAGGTCCTCATATATGGTACACTCTTCTATTAGATGCTTGATTGTCAGTGTTTTATTACAAACACCGCACATTGGTCTCACTTCGCCGGTTAACAAAATTTGTTAATCGCGTGTGACCGATTCTAAGTCTGGTCAACGCTACTTGTTCACGGCGAGACAACTTAAAGTCGCTTTTCCATTTATAAGGAGAAGTTTTAACTGAGTTTAATTTTGTATTTAAACTCCTCCATTCAGCGTTCCACTTGTTTCTTACTATGTTTGTTAGACGGTTTTTAACATCTGCCACTCTTACAGGAAATGCATCCAAATCATCGCAGACTGTTGCCTTTCTGGCAGCTTCGTCTGCGATTTCATTACCTGTAATACCAGCATGCCCCGGAGTCCATGCAAATACGCATCGCTGTCCTCGTTGTTTTAGTACGTATAAAATGGACAGGATGTTTGCAATTAGGACATCCTTAATGTTCTTGTTCCGAATTGCAACGAGTGCACTTAATGAATCGGAACATATTAGCACTCTCTCTTCGCAATAGTGATCAGTGTAGCGAAGAGCTTGCTGAATTGCAGTAAGTTCTGCCGTGTAGACACTGGCCACATCTGGCAGTCTCCAAAAGTGGGCTTCTTCATTTACATATATAGAGCATCCAACACCATGTTCGGTTTTAGAACCGTCAGTATAAATTCTAATATGTTCTTCGTAATTACTGACGGTTGCCAAAAATTCCTGCTGGATGATCACTGCTGGTTTCTTTTTTATTTCTCCTTGAGAGAGATCCAACCTTGTATTTACCGCTGGCAAGAGCCATGGCGGTATTTCTCTAGTAGAAATTGCTAGAGTCTCTGGTATAGCAATTTCATATTTTCTTCTTAATTCGTGGTACCTAATTCCGGCTGGTCTGGAATAGGTAGCATGTTTCCCTTGGTAATAGCATGTTTCCCTTGGTAATGTAACAGAGAGTGATCTCTAGAAATTATCCAGAACCGGATAAAGTGAAATAAGTTTGCTTTATTTAGAAATAGTCTGATTGTTTTTAAGGTTATTTAATGCGTCCCCAAAATGTATGTGTTGTGATTGTTGAATATAAAAGGTAAGAGTGTGGTTTAGTTCCAGAGTAGTTTTGATTGTCGTTTTGATTGTCTTGATTTGTAATTATGAATAAATCTAAAAACTAAAAATGAGAATTAAAGTATGTAGTGACGAAAATCTTCCTGTGTAATCGAATACAACAGTAGATACAAATCATGTTACAATATGTTTGCGTTATTCTATTAGATATTCATTACTTATATTATAGTAATTAAAGGTAATATTAAACTTTCGGCCAATGAGGAGCAGTTTGTGAAAGCCAATGAGGACCATGACACCAAACTGACATGTCAATTAATTTACTTGGTCAACAACCTCTAGACAATACGTCTGCTGGATTATCAGAAGATTTGACGTAATGCCAATTATCATTTGTGGCATTTTCTTGAATCACAGAAATTCTTTGCTGACGAATACTTTCCAATTAGATGGTGGTTCATGAATCCATTGTAGTACTATCGTAGAATATGTGTATAAATGTATTTCGTCAAACTGTTTGTTTGAGGCATTAATTACCTCTAATAATAAACGACTAATTAGTAAACCATTACAAATTTCAAGACATGTGGAAGTGTAATTTGTTTTAAGTGTGACAATTGTATTATTAGTGTTTACAGTCCTTATGTGAATATAACAGCTATATCCCTTTATGGAGGCATCGGAGAATCGTGCATGTGAATAGAATTAATTGTACTATCAATATTGGGTTTGATGGAACGATTTATTTTAATGGATTCAATCAAATGCAATTGGTTGTAAAAATTGAGCCATTGTGTTAGTCTAGTGTTTCGTCACAATTAATCTTAAGTTGCCACAATGATTGCATAAAATGTTTATGTGAGAAAACAATAGGACCAATGGGTCAAATACACCTGCTACAATGGACAGAATTTTTCTTTTAGAATGTTTTTTAGAATCAATGGCATGTGTAGTTTAGAAAAGTAGCTTATCTGAGGAATTATTCTATAGAACTCCTTAAGTACGTAAGTTCTATTTTTCATTTAAAGGAATGTAAGTATTGTGTTCAGAAGTAAAAAATGATGCTATTATTGGAAAACCATTCATGGAGTGGAGAATCATATTGTTGTAATAATTTAGAAATATCAATTCTTAACTCAATAACTTCATCAAAGTTGTCTGAATCCGTTATTAGATCATCAACATAAAAATCATTTCGAATGGACTTACATGCAAGTGGAAATTCATCTTAATCTTTATTTGCAACTTGAATTAAACACCGTGTGGCCAAAGATGGTTCACAAGCGGTCCCATACTTTACCGTACGTAATGCGTAGTGTTTTATCTCCTGATCTGGAGAATCACGCCAAAGTATACTTTGTGAATCCGAATCGCTAGATTTAACTAATATCTGACGAAACATTTAAGATATGTTAGAAGCAATGACGTAATTGTGGATTCTGAATCTAAGCAATATGGAAATTAGATCTTGTTGAACTACAGGTCCGACTAAAAGTGTATCGTTGAGGGATAAATCGTTAGTGGTTTTCGCTGAACCGTCAAAGACAACTTGAATTTTAGTAGTTAAACTTGATGACTTAAGTACTGGATGGGTGAGGTAAATAACGTAAATTTGATTTGTTAATTAACAAATCATCGGAGTTGAGCAGTGACATATGACTTAAACCTATATATTCCTGTATGAAAGCGAAAGTCTGTTTTAAGGTTGGAATTGCTGCTTAGCGTTCTTTCCAAATAAAAAATCTATTTTTAGCGTTGACGAAGGAACCATCTAGTTGAATGTTATTAGCCTTGCGTGGTAACCACACGACAAATTTGCCCTTATTATTTCGAGTAGTATTGGTTTGAAAATGTGTTTTACATGTTCAGGTCTTATCGCTTGAAGCATTAGTATTAATTTTTTCAAGTTTCCAGAAATTCTCGAGTACAGCAGATCGATTTCTATGAGTGTTAAGTATAAGAAAATATGCGATGTTATTGTTGCCCTCAGTGTTATTAGGAAGGATACCATTAATTATACATCCTAATTTAGTTTCCTGTATAATAGGATATCTGAAATTATGAATGAATTTCCTAGGAAAGAAAAATGGAGAAATAATAAGGCGGTACCCCTTAATGTTTTACTATGCCAAAGGTAATGCTTAAACTTCATCAAAATGCCAAGCATGTTGTTTTTCTGCTTTAAAATTTCTCTAAATTGATTCTATAGCGATTATTTTGATTTCTAAAACTAATTATGTTTAAATTCTAATACATACAAACAACATATTTTGTAAATATATAAACCTCAAGCGCATTAATATGTAAATAAAAGGTAGTGTAATGCAACAGATTAATATAATTTTTTTTTTGTATTAAAGAGTGTATTATTAATACTTTACTTTTAATTGATGAATTTAATCATTTTCTGTACGTTGTAAGAGTATTATATCATCATGTCTGTCTATAAAATGTAAAATACATTACGGAAATTATTTTGGTCTGAATAACGGACACACATACAAGGTGATGTGGGTATTTTAATTTGTCTGTTTTAATCATGTATTTTTTTTTCATTTTGGATTTTTGTTACACAGAATATAATATTGTTATAACCGATACAAAACTCGTACTTCTCATTTACCAAAAATGACCTGAGGCATTGAAAGATAAAAAGGTTTCAGTAAATTTGTATCTTTGGTATTGTTTACTACTAGTTACGATTACTTTTGATTTTTGTTTTTTATTGATTAAAAATCCTGTCTAATATTATAAATTCATGTAAAAAAACAGACTTATATTGTTTAAAAATCTGTTAATTAATTATAAAATTCTAACTTAAAAGAATTACTATCACAAGTAATTTGACAGTACAATAGAGAATATTAACACTACTATTCTCATACCGTTACTAATATTTATTTATTCCTACGTCCCTTATGACATTTTGAAGAATTTTTCAAACTTCCAATTTTTGTTTTGCACAAAATGAAGAATAACTACTTTTAATAATTTACTACACTAAATCTCTCTCTATTCTAGTCTTCATTTTGACGTTTTCATTTTGTCGCTTTCAAATCCAAATATAATGCAGTATGAGGAACTTAAGAGAAGCTGGAAAACTTAATTTTATCAGTAGAATGTAATCTTTCTTATTCATTCTATTTTATTCTATGTTGAAGTATAATTTTCTCAATTTTAACCATTACAACTAAAATCATGTTGCAAAGATCAAGCTTGGAATATTTACTAAAATTAAATATAATAGAAAACATGACTGTTTGAATCCTTTTCTCAGAACTTTAATCAATTTTCTTCCTAATTTGTTTCTCTAATACACTTTCAATTTTTCCTTATGGCATTAATGAAAGTTTTCTTTGCGCAAAATTACACAATCAAATTTTAGTCTAGAAGCATCCTGAATTAAAGTTTGTGCAAACTGAAAAATACTTTTCTTTTTGACTTAATATTTTTCATTGTGCATAAATATATAACAAAATTTGCCTTTCTTTCTAGAGTCTATATTTTCCAAAATGTTCTGGTCATTTCTTTTACTTAATTTTTCACTCTCTTATTTTGCATGTAGATTTATACTTTTGTTAATTTTTTATTAAAAAAAAATTCTTCATAATATTAAGTAATCTTCCAGTTATTTTTCATTAAAAAAAATACCACAATATATGACCTGGTAATCTAAAATCATGTAAACTATTTTTTTAGGTGAGAACACTCCTATAAGCGTGGATTCTCTAAAGTTGTAATAACTTCTAACAATATCATTTTTATTTTAAATTAAAAACCTAAATCCTAAACAGAATATTTTAATATTTATCACTACCACTAAAGTTTTTTTGTACATCTTGATCAAATGGTCGACTCATTCTTATATTTGGGAATTTGCATGGTTTTCAGTGAAAATCTTTCAGTCCACTTTGTAGCAAGAACTGTCGTACTTAAAAAAATATATTTATATATTTATTTTAATGATATATTAAAACTTTATTTATATTAATGATATATACATAATGATTTCATAAAATTATTTTAAATAAATTGACGATATACAATTATATACCAGTATATAAAATTAAAGAAGAATAAAATAGATATAAAAACAAAAACTATAAATACTTATTGTAAAATTTTTTACATAAATCAGTTTTACAGCTGTACTTATTCTGTTAACCCGATTTTTTGTTTCTTACTTCATTTTTTTGGAATGCAAAGTCGTGTTATAATTCTAATGGTTTTCAATGATACTGTTTTTTTATATTTTCTTTTAATTCTACTTTTACATCTGTTGTGGCATTATGTTTGGTTTTGTGTCTCCTAAATTATTATTAGCAGACTCTATTATATCTAACTAGTTACTGTTGGTAAAAATTTATAATTGGGCATCTTGCATTTCTTGAATGACCGCAGTATTTCCCATGGAAACAAAAATCAATGTGTTTAAGACTATGGTAGATTTACCAGTAAACCAATATAATTAGTTTTTTCAATCATATATTTTGTTTTTGTTCAAACTCTCCGTATTGATAGCATATATTTAAAATGGCCTTGTCAACCAGTTGTTACTTTAAGCTGCAGAAATGCATCATCATTGCTATTGCTAATATCATGAGTGTACCATGCGAAAGAATTAGTAATTAGTATTTTGCATAAAACAAGAAAAAAGGATTAAAACACATTGTAAATAATTTTCATAGACACACATTTAACTTTAGAAGATTTAAGTTGTGAAGACAAAAATATCAATAAATAGTTGCGTTTTCGGAAATTCGATTACTGTACATTTACAGTAATTGAATTTACATAGTATACCTTTTCTTTGATTAGAAGAATCTAAAAACAATTTTATTTATTTATTTATTTTTTATGAAATTAATTTGTTTTATAAATTGTTTTATTATTGTTAAATTGTAAAAAAAATGCTTCTTTGAACGTCTTTATGCTAGTTAATTAAACTATCCTGCATAATCCGACATAACTAAAAAACTCTTCCTTCAGTTAGCTAATTAATTAGAAAGATCATTGTGAAATTTCCTTTCAGTTATATTTATCTTAGGCTATTTATTACACATCCAGTGGTAAAAAATGAAAAATAGTGGTAGCAAAAAGAAGAGTAAATATACACTATATTAAAGAAATTATAGAACGTTAGAGAGAGTGGGTGACTGAACGTAATGATGTAACAGAAAAATGTGACAAGTTAAAGAAAATAACCAGGAACTGTTTATTTTCTTAACATTTAGTTTCTGTTCCTTTCCATAACGATATTTTAGGTAGCGTATATACGGTATTTTATCATTCCTTAACTTTACTTTTCAGCGTCATGGTTGATATGAGCTGCTAGATTATCGAGCTGCTAGAAGAATCTTCACTATGCTAATTACTGAGCCCGAGATGCATAGTCACACTTTGCTCTTCTGCATCGTCGTTTCCGCTCTCGTTTTCCCTCACTTTTAATATCTCTCTTCATCTCCTTGTAGTACACAAGCTTTATTTTTTTTTAGAGTTGTGAAATTAGCTTCTGTACATTTATTACATCAAACTACGGTTTTTATGTCGCAAAAACTGGAAACTGTTTATCTATTTATTAACATTATATTTACCCTCAACATATTAATTATTTTTTTACAATTTTTATATTAAATTAAAAAAGATTTATATTAAAAAAAATTAATATTGTCAAAACTAATTTTAAAATTTGTGCTTGTTTATTACGTATTTTCAACTAGATTTAATAAGATACACCCGTACTCCAACAAGTAAACATCTTTTTCATAAAATAAAAATTAGCAATATAACACTTAATATTTAAATTTGACCTCATTTTTTTTGCAGATAAAAATGGGAAAGCTCTAAATGAATCATAAATTACTGTCACCTTTTTCTACCCAGCTTGAAAGCCGTAGTTTCACATAAATAAAAAAATATTTTTTAAAAGTATTTGAAGGTAAAAAGGAATAGCTAAATTCAAAAATTCAGTAATTTCCCTTTAAAGGAAAATATGAAGTGGACACTACATGACTTCCTTGTATGCCTATTAAATTACATATGCATATTTTTTTTTAATGAAAAGTACATAAAATTTTATTTCATTAATAACTTATTTATTTATTTTTTTATTTTATTTTATTTTATTTATTGTTATTATTGAATTATTATTTATCGTAAAATTCTTTTTAAAATCAGAGGATTTTAAAAATCCTCCTCCTATTAAAAATTATTAATAAATCAATATATTTAAGTTAAAAAAAATAGGAGATGAAGTCTAATTCGAACCGATGTGTCTTCCCCTTGAAAATACAAATATTTCATTAATTAAAATTTTATTGGGCTATAACTCTGGAACGAATGAAACAAGCATCACTTATTATGTTATATCGGTGAAAAGCTCTCATTAATGGATTATTACTGAAGTTCAGAAAAAAACCAATATCTAAATTTATTTCGATTTTGGGCTCTTTTGGACACTTTTGGTCCAGTTGATTACAATCAAAAGGGGAGATGCACAACTAGAGGTGACAACAGTTTTAAATCCAAAATTTCCACATTCTACAGCTAATCGTTATTGAGTTATAGGAGATACTTACGTACATATGTACATAGAGATGTCATGCTAAAACTAACCGAAATTGTTTGCGATCACAATTCTTCTTTTACTCGTACAAGGAAGTAAAAAAGGGCTTTCAGCTAGTTATTTTACACTATTATTTTCTGGTCTATACCATTTTAGGATATGCTACTGTAGCCTGGCTTAAGCAATGCTGATTCTTAGCTCAGGTAGCTTATTAGTAATTTGACTCAAATTAATTCTTTCAGTTTATACAAAAATTTTCTACGTAAAATCGTTTATCGAATATGCGTTGCTACTTCTTTCCTGGAAAAGAATGCTCTGATTTTCTGAAAACTTTTTCTGGAATAGACTTTTCCAGGAGGAGCTCTGAAATACTGCATTGGTAATTGTTATTTATCTCGTTTGTCCGTCCCTCAGATTTAATCGTGCCTTTATTAACATCCACAGATATGGATTTTCCTTTATTTTTTCGTCCATAATGGTTTTCTTTGGATTTTGGCGTTAGAAAGTAATTGAATTCTTGTTAAAAATGTTCAAAGTTTTGAACACAGTTAATCCATAGTTGTTACTTGATTTGTGTGCCTCTCAATAGATTTACATATCGTGGAAACTTAAATGGGGTTCACTGATTTATTTGTAGGCCTATATATAAAATTCTGTGGCTTGAAAATTTCCAAAGTTTCAAGATCAATTTCATTGAAATTCAGATATGCTGTACTAGTGTATCTGAAGATAAGTTTGTGAATATGTGATGAGTATTTATTGAGTCCTTCTTCAGTTACGCTCAATTAAATTCGAAAACGAATAAATAAACATTAATTTCAATTTATGATGACTTTTTATTGGTGTATTATTCAGAAGCGCTTATGCAGTGAGTCGTAGTGGTGACCGAGTTTTAATTCTTGTGTTTTAGGGTCTATCTTTATTTCTGATTATTTCATAAAATTACAATTATGATAATTTAGTTTCCTCACAAACAGAAGATATACTTTCTACAAAAAAATAACGTAAAGTTGGTCTTCTTTTTATTTTCATCCTTTCTGTCTTTGTAAGTTGTTTAACATACAATTTTTGCATTATTGAAACCGGTAACGTAAGAACAATTGTATAAAACGGCTTTACAAATATTGATTTTATAACTTTTGTTGTTTTATATTATTCATACACAAAAAGTATAAACTATTTCAATTTCATATAATGCGCATTCAAAATTTGACATAATAATAAATTTATTTAGTCAAATTTTAATCATTATTTAATAGTAATACTTTTAACATAACATAATTATTAAATAACATTATTATAATTATTATACAAGGGCCTCAGTGACTCCGTCCTACCGGTGCTGAATCACTACTTCCGGGATAGGAGAATCCACGCGGACACTGAAGAGAGACCTGTAGACTTTGACATACGCAGGGGTATACCGCACTGATCGGTATTAGAGCCGCTATTGTGTAACGTAGCGTACGACGGCCTGCTGAGGATGGAACTACGGGGAAATGCTCAGGTGGTCTCGTACGCTGACGACCTTGCCCTGTTGGTGGCTGAACGTACACATGATCTGGTAGAAGAGACTGCCAACGAATAGGTAGGAAGCGTAAGCGCGTGGCTAAGAGCGGGGGGTGCATTTGGTCTGAACAAGACAGCGATGGTGACTCTAGCTGGACGCAGGCAGCTGCGACGAATGAAGATCCGGGTCGTACGGTACAAGAGAGTAGAAACGTTAGGTACCTAGAAGTATGGCTAGATCGATCTCGCCGCTTCTCTGTTCACAACCAGAATGTGACAGAGAGAGCAGAACAAGTTCTGGTAGATTTGGGAAATATCCTGTTTACCAAAGGAATCCCACGAGCCAGCATGCGCAGGGTGTTGCTGTCCGTTACAACCTCGATATGATCTACGCGGTCCCAGTATGGTAAGAGACGTTGGATGTTAGGAGGAAAGTCGGGAGGCTTTCCACATTCCAACGCCGGGCCAATATAAGGATTATCTCGGCGTATAGGACCGCATGGGTTGTAGTGGCCCTACTTCCGGGCCTACTTCCTAATTCATCTCCGGGTGCTGGAGATGAAAAGATTGTTTAATGGAACAGCAAAGGCGGAGGCCAGACGACAACGCACAGCTGAATGGCAGTCTGATTGGGAGGCGTCAACGAACGGTGTCTGAACGAAGAGGCTCATACCGTGATTTGGCATACCGTGAAGAGGCTAACCGTGATTTAGGGAAATGTACTTCTTCCTGACCCAGCGCTCCTCTCGGGGAATGGAGGGTTTGGGGCGGACATCTACAGATTTGGTAGAAGGGACACTCCGACCTGTATCTATTGCGAGGAAGAAGATACAGTGGAGCATGTATTCTTTCAATATAGAAGATGGAGGGGGATCAAACGGCTAAAGGGACTTAGCTGGTTGACCCCAGACACGTTGGTGGGATACATGCTCCAGGATCGGAGGCAGTGAGCTGAAGTTGCGTCACCGGCCTCACAGATACTGCAAATGAGACTAAAGGCAGGGAAGAAGCACTTTGGGGCGTACAGTAATATTTTGGACAGAACAAAGAAGATATGGAATAGGGATACCCAATCTAGCAGAGTTGGAGCTGCATCCGGCCTTAAGCGTAATAAGCTTAGTTATTAAAAGGTTTTTAGTAATTAGTACATTCTGAATTGTATTTGTTCAATATAATTTTGTCTTGCTTTATATTTGTTTATGACTTCAAATAATGAAGGAAATCGGGACGAAACGTGGTGACGTTTAGGGTCAGGTAGGCAGCCTCCTTGCCTAGGACATTTTGGCTCGCCCTCACACAAGAGAAGTCAGGGTACTTTTGATAATGGCACGGAGAATCCTGATGGTAAGAGAGGGCATATTGTGGGGAAGGGCATGCCTGGAACCTAATAGGTTATGGCTGAGAAGGGAAGTTTTCCTGGGAGGGACATCTCGGCTATCCAGAAGCGGACGTCGGGCTGTTCCTATTATCCAGAGGAGACCCCGATGGGGGCCTCCGGGGAGCCAAGACAGGGTGGGTCAATCAATCTGCTGCCATGACACTCCGGAGCGAAAGTAATTTAATTTAATGGACTCCCTAAAAAGTATCAGACTTATTTTTAATAAGCTGATTTTGTTCTTCTAAGAAATTATATTTTGTATAAATTTTTATGAAGGTATGTGAAATATTTGTGTATAAAGGGGTAGGATTTTAATGCCAGATCATGGTGGATACCAGTGTTTTTTGGTCGTTGGTTTTCAATTAACAACACATCTCAGGAATAGTCGATCTGAGACTGACAAGACTACAATTCATTTACATTCATATATGTCATCCTTATTCATCCTCTGAAGTAATAAAAAGAAAGAGTAGTGGCATCAATGGGAATTCGCAACTCTTTAGGTTACCCAAGTCTGTAAGAGTTGTCTCGCTCCCAGAGATGACATCCAGATTGAATACAATTTCATCTGTAATTAGTTTACCACGAGATTGTTTCCTGGGATTCCAAGTTCGATGGTGCCAAGGGTTCACGTTTTCTAAAAAATAACAAACAAGAACTATACGTTTCTTTTCCAACATTTGAAACAGCTGATATCTGATCCGTAATTGACCTCTTCACTACAGGCTGTAGGTTAACAAAAAAAATTTATTAAAAAATGGCTAAAACAGTGATTATATAAATATACGAAAATCAATTTTTTAATATAATACTCTTTTGAATAGTCACATCCTTTATATTAAATTTAATAACTATAAAAACACAAAAATCAAGAGGAAAAGATCAACACAAACTTTCACAGTTTTAAACAGCAGTGTTTTTTTAAAATCTAAAACGTAAAAAAATTTAATAATACAAAAATCAATTGAAATAATATTAAATTCAGAGATTAAAGGCTAAAAATATTGTACGATATATTATACAACCATAGTGCTAATTTATTACAATGTTAAATTTAGCATATTATCTCATCCCACTACTTAACCCAAAAGTGATACCAACTGAATCCCTAGGATCCATAAAGCATAAATGATTGTATAGAAATCTCGAATACCTGCACGATGGTGCACAAATGGATTGATGTAATAAATTTACCTAAAAATCTATTGTAACTATCATGTTTACGTAAGAATTATTTCAGTAATTACTTCTCTAATTAAACGTAAATTTAATTGTAGAAACGATCTACGAAGAGTTTGTTATTATGTTAGGAATTACACCTTCAATACGTAATTTCATGATAACAAATCATTGTATTGTTTCGTTGTATAGCGTATAATAAATAGATAAGCATGTAAAATAAAGGACAAGTGATTTATAGTATCAGCATTCTTTTCACTGTGTATTGCAGGAAATTATATTAAAGCAGAAGTTAAAAAATTATATTATTTAGCGAGAAAAGTTACAAAGGAAAAGAGAAATATTATAAAATAGCATTAGTGGAAGCAACAAAATACTTCATACGTATATATAATAGATGAAAACAAAGTATTACTTTGCCTATGCCAGGAAATACTTTCCTAGCATTGGTTATTTATATTTATATAAAGGAAAAATAATGATATAAGAAAAAAAGCAAAAGACAAATTTTAAAAAATCGGTACTTCAAAATTTTGGGCTCTACTAACCTCAACATTGCCTACAAAGTATTTTTTTGGGTTACTTGCACTTGAGAAAATTGACCCCAAAAGAATATCTATCCTACCCGCTGGATATGTTAACCCCAAAGTTTTCCCAAAAGGAAAATAAAACGTTAATTTTATAAAATTTTGACTTAGTAGAATTTTTTAGAATTACCAGTTGAAGTTCATGAAATTTACTTTGTAAATTACGATCAGTCATAAAAAAGACAAATATATTCATGAAAAAAAATTGAGGCTGCATTAAGAAAAAAGATAATTATTAAAACAGCTTTTATGTGCGAGGTACATGATTTGAAATTTATAAATGGCGGATTGTACTTTTATAATTATTTCCCGTTTTCATATCATCAAATTCAGTATTCTATGATTGAACTGATATCAGGGAGGCTAGAGGAAGTCTCCCTCCTTTTTTTGCAAGCCTTGTCTTGGATTGCAAAAAAAAAGAAATATTTTGGACAAGATTGTGCTTTTTGCGTAAAACATGTTTACACAAAAAACATTGAGTTGTTATCGCATTATTTCATTTGTATTAATTTTTGGGGCTTCAGGTTAAATGGCCATCAGAAGCAAGAAGTCTCGGACTTGTCCTTTTTTTGTGTACATTATTTTAAATTTACCTTGAAGTAGAAAGAATTTTGCAAAAAGGAATTTGAAGATCTCAGTATTATTTTAACTGAAAAACTTTCAGAAGGTTCTGATAAAGGTTACGTAAGTTAAAATTATTTACAATCGTAATAATTGTACACTTTTACCCATTTAATCAGATTGTAGTTTGGTAGATATTAACAAATATCCCCAAAAGGAACAATAGTGCGATATATGTAGGAAAGGGTTACGTAATTATATTATTATCATAGTTATTTCTTCGCGCCATCTCTCTGTCAGGGTAACAACTTTCCAAATAACCCTAGATAAAAAAAAAACTTGTTTACTATGATGTAATAAAACCTTAAACTATATAAGTTTTAATGATGTAAGTAAGTTAAACCAGTATGATTAATTGCTAATTAATTTTTTTAGTAAAAAAAAATTTAATGTATACTTATAAAATAAAAATAGAAATTTATTTTTAATTATGTAAATAAATTCAAATTCTGCAGCGTTATTAGTGATTATGTTCGAGTAACTGGACAACCTACATTAAAAACCGTATTTCTACAGGCATAAAATTTTCGTTCAATGAGTGTATTCGTCTTCTGAACGAATGTGTTTATTGAATATACCGATTAACTACGAAGATTGACGTTGTTATCCGAAGTTATGTAACGTTAGTTTCAATCTGTATACCGAGTGGATTACATGCTTTTTTGTTATGTGTGTTTACCAGTAAGTTTTCCTTACATTTGTGCGTGAAAATTCCTATGATTCATATGTCCATACAACAAAAATACTGGTAATTAGTTACTTAACATTTATTTTAATTTAAAATAATGATATAAAGATAGTTGTTAATATATCATGATGTTACATTGTTAACCTAGAAGTATACGTGCAAATGCATTAAAAATAATGTAGTAGTATGAGTTAAAGAATCGGTTTTATGTAACTAATTTTAAGCTGTGTAAATTTTTGTTTTCGTTTTGTTACCTTAATACATTTTAAGTAACTTTATTTATTATTATCGATTTAACGAGTATTTTGTTGATTTCATAGGTTTTTTTATAATACTGAAGTAACACTAATTGTTCTCCCTTACATACGCAACATTTGTATTTCATTTTAATACATAAATATATTTATTTGGGTTTACATGGTGTAATTTGGTGCTGTTTCATCTAATAATTTATTATATAATAATTAATTCCAGTATAGTGATTAGCCTAACGATGGAACTCTATATTCATTAAATAAATTGCATAACTGTTTGCAGACGTATAGATTACATTTCTATTTAGGCAGATACAGCATTAGCTTATTATACAGTGAAAACTGTTTAATATAATTGCTATTTCTTGATATTTTACCTACCACTTAACTTTATTTCTCTAATTTCTACAGCTTAATTCTTCCAGAAAACGAATTCAGATAAGAACAAAAAAGTAAAAATTACTTCCACGTGATTTATATGAAATTTATGCATTATTTTAGTTGATGGCTCTAGTAATTTTAGCTCCGTAATAAACATCGTAACTGTACCGAAGTAATTAACAGCATGGTTATGTTTATTTGATACTAAACTTGATAAATTCTTGATAAACACTAATGTTAAACGATGGTTCCAATTACGTTGGGCAGAATTTGGAACTTCAATTAATTACAAATTCTTATATTACAATAAATATGTATATATATATATATATATATATATATATATATATATTACACGCGCGTGCACACACGCGCGCGCAAGTATCTTGAATAAACAGTAAAAAAATATTAAAAAATTACATTCCCCCTGAAAACGTAAAAGAAAAAGTAAATTGTAAAATAGAATTATTAATATTTAGCTCATTCTAACAGTAGCTTATTGTAAATTTATACTATAACTTTCTTACTCAATATTCTAAAAACTTTACATAAATATGATGAATCGTAATAGTCACACGATAAACATTATAAGTTTATATATGAATATGTATATATATAAATTATAATAATGGTAGCTTAACTACCAACTAATAGTAGCAAACTATAATTTGAATATATACAGTATTTAACCGTAGTTATTAATAGGTTTGAAGTAGAAATAAGTTTGTTAAGGGAAAAATGCTTGCGTAGAACAGAATGAGGAAAGGCATCAAACCAGTCAAATGACTAATAAAAATTAACAGAAACTAATGTATTCTCCTTCTACTTCTTTTTATACTATTCAAGCACACATCCCCCCGCAAAAGTTGTGTATCACCAATGAATGCTCTTCTTACCTATTATTCCTAAAATAAATGTATGCTTCTAAAGTTATATTAATAACATACACTTGCATTAAGCTAGGGAATTCGTTTTACTATTATTCAATTCAAAAAATACCAGAGCCATGTTTTGCTTCCATTGATGTTTTAAAAAAATTACCTGGTCAGATGATATCTATCTGAAATATCAGCGGACTATCTATTTAAACTATAAAATCAACTCTTTAAAAAGAAACTATATTATTTATATGCTAGTTCATCAGAGCCTAACGCTGGTGAGTGACTAAAAATAAATTTCCAATATTAGTTAATAAAACCAATGACAAAAATTAAGACTAACTACAATATTATTCTTATTCTATTGATGATGATCTAAATAGTATTAATTAAATAAGTCCTTTTTTTCTACATCGTTTGTCTAGGTATATTTATATATGTAAAGGTGATTTATTGTAATATTTCTGTGTGAAAGCTTTCATAATTGTTATTTTATTTCGTATCAATTCTATTTATTATCTGAACACATTTACTACAGTATTATCGCAAATAATTACTGAAATTATGTAAATAAATTAAAATATCTTTATTGTATTTCTTAATTTCCTGTTTTTTACACTCCCTTAATTAAGGATTTATTTGTCCTGCCTAGCAGATACCGGAGCAGAATTTTTTGGGTACCAAGGTTAAGTTTATTTCTGTTTGAATAATTATGTAGCTAATTCATCCAAATAAATTTGTATATGTTTATTATTCATATTTAATCAATATCGTTTGTCTTTTTTTCCTAAATATTTTGACATAAAATCTTTATATTTCTATACGTCTTTTACTTAAAAGTTAAAAAATTCAAATAATTATGTTTTTTAATATATTGTCCAATCTTTTCCGTCATAGCTGAAAATTCCTTCCAATTCTACAACGCGTGAGATTTATTTCCCGCGCTTCAGTCGCCAATAGCTGTGTATACTACATGGAATGAGAAAGAGATACGCAAAAAAAAAAAATACGCACTATTTCCTACATAATAATTTTATGAGGGTATAATTTTATGAGGTAACAATTTTAAATTAACAATTAAATATTCTATGAAAAATTTGGGCCTTAAATTTGTTAATTAATATTCATATATTTCTAACATCTCCGTCGCGGATCCGCCCTCACTGTGTGGTTACTTGGGTTTCCCGTCGCGGTCAAGGATATTTATTCTGTCATGGCCCGCTTTGCTAGCCCTTCCCGTCTAGTCAGAGAGCTCGGCCCCTTACACCCCGCAGTGTTCATTAAACTCATGCTTGTGAGAATAATAATGATAACTAAAAATTACAGACAGTTCAATATAAAAAAAAAAAATCTGTGTACTGTAATTTCTTCAGAGTAACAGTTTAGTCAGTAGAAGACCCCTAAACTGTAATTGATGTAAGAATGTGGGTTTCAAAGCAATCAACCTCCTTCTTAAAAGTATTATTATAATTGATTACCCGTACTTTGTATTGGTAAGGTAAAAATGTATTTATCCCGGTTCTTAGCGTTACCCGACAAACATCACTAGGAGTTGTCCATTCTTCATTTCTCATTTAAATGTTTTAGTTACTTTTATTGTATGTTTTTAGTCAATAACCGGTGGCAGGTGTAATCAATCGCTTAGCACACACAGTGACAGTGGCCTTGTTGGTTGAACCGCCGCACCGTATACCGTCGCACCCAAATACCCACTACGGCTTTAAGTACACGACCAACAATAAATGCGTACTTTCCTTTAGTGAATACGGATTCGTCAATTTCCACTGCAAACCTTGGTTATCTTACAAATTGAGAAGCAATTAACAATGTTACTGCATATATTTCTCATAAACAATTGTTCCAGTAAAAAATTGCAATTGATAAATCAACAATTCTTGTTCAGAAAACTCTTGTGCGATTAACTTAAAACTCCAGGAATATATAAAACGTAAACCCATACCATAAACCTATTTTTACGCATGTAAAAACGATGAATTATTACGCAACTATAATTTTTTTATACTTACATATAGAGCAATACACCTTGCTTGACTGTTAATGTTGTTTAAAATAAAGTTGTAACCTGTTATTCTTTATCTCTTTCGGTAAAATATTAAAACTTTAAGTAATAATACAGACTTCTTAAAATTTATATAGTTCATTTACTTCGAAATTGTTATCAGGAAGATTTCCTTCATAGACTTTGGGCCTACAATAACCACACAATGACTATACTAACATCCACTACTTACACTTGTGTAACCAGTTCAGGATTTCGTTATTGCTTTAAGATAACGAGCAAGATATACAAGATAAGATTGCTCAGCAAAACGCTTCATTATTACTTGGTAGGCATGATCCAATTTATTTATGTATGATTTATAAACCTCTATGATAGTCTTAAAATTTTGTGCGCAGATAATAGATTCAGACTTCTTTAAAATCTTATGAAATATTTAACTAATATAAGACCGTTACAAGTTTTCAAAAATAAATAAATAATCCCAGATTGGTGCTTGTTTCATCTCAGAAATTGTATGAGTCACAGCCATACAAAAAAAAAAAAAAATATTACGGTAGAGAATATAAATTTATTCGTTATTTGTTGCGAAGAAATCCATTAGACTCGAGTATTCAGCTACAAATAACAAATGAAAAAATATTAAATATAAATGTATAATTATTTTTAGTTTTTAATCTTAAAATTTTAATATTCAATTAGATAATAATGTCAGCTGATGGTTATTGATTAATATCAAAAGCTTTGTTTACGGATTGATATATGTAACATGAGCTTCTATGACAGACAAATTCCCTAGTGAATTTAATTCAATCGAAAACCATACATAACAATATACGAACATGTCTGTATTTCCACTTGAGGAAAAACAACTTCAGAATATATACATCTGGTTTTAAAATTAATATCATAAACTCTAAAAGAAGATAATATTTTCTTTGAAATTAATAATTTTTTCCACTTTAAAATGCTTTATTTTTATTTTACTCTTTATTTATTCCTATTACGTTTTTATTAAAAACAAAAACAAGACAAAAATAACATGTAATTGCTATAATAACTACTTTAATAAAAAATATATTTTCATTAGATAGCAAATAACTCAATTATAGTGAAAATAACATCAGGTACAATGGTTTTTGTACATCAGGTTTGTATCAGTATGTTAGTTTCAATAACCAATAATAATAATTCAAATAATCATTAAAATAATTTTTATAGTAATTTCAAGAATAGATACTTAGTGTTTCAGATACATAGTTTTTACAAAAATAGTTTTTCTAGTTCTCACAGACCTACGTTATATATTAGAATGAACTATTTACAGTCACAATGGCATAATAACACAAAATTAAGGAATGGAAATGATAATTGAATTTAATATATCTTCTATGTTCCTTCCATGTAATATTCAGTTTCAACAAAATTTTTATAGTTCCTATTCAAGTTACATATAAGAAACATAAATGAAAATAACCGTTAACCACTACATTTTTTTTTTCTAATAATAACAGTTCAAATTGGTTCATTTATAAGTGATTCACCAAACTTATCTGTGATTTTTAATTGAATTTAAGATTTTTTTTAAATCCGATTTAAAAATAACTTCACTAAAAGTTATTGATGTAAAATTTTGAAAATTAATTTTTTAATTTCGACACAAAGTAAATGCCAAATTAAGGAATATTAACCTATAAAGTGGTTAATATGGTAATATCGCTTATATTTTTATGGTTATTTTAATAAAAAATGAATTTTTTAGAATAGGATAAAACATCGAGCCTGGCTAGAATCGAATCCCAAAAATTTTTGGATAAAAGGAGTACGTGTTACCATTGAAATGGTCTCTTCTGTAGGTCGTCAAGAGTTGGTATCAATTAGCATACAGGACAACTTAAAATAATTAATTTAATTATTGTTAAATTAAAACTCTAAAGAGTATTTTTTATTCAGTTTAAAATACAATTATATTGAGGCAAAGAAACTTTGTTTAATAAATTGTTAAATTTAATTATTTCTTAGAAGATCGAAAGGTAAAATGTTAAGTAAGTACTTAATACGTAATTAGTGTTAGAGGAAAATGTTTTTTCTAATTACTCAAATTTCATTATTGAAGTGTAAAAAGTATTTGAATATATGTTACAAGTAAGACAATGTACGTCCCAGTTTGCAAACTAATAAATTAACTAAAAACAAATTAATTACCTAGTATACGTACATATCTCCTATAAAAAAATTCGTGTTAGAAGCTAATAATCCCCCTGCGTGAGAAATATTCCACTTCTTTCACAGTAAAAGTAATTTATTGTACATTTATAATAGATATATTACTATTAACCAAGATAAGTTTACTTTCACGGAAAACCCTCTTTCTTTAATTCTTGAAATTTTACTTGAGTATTGCTATAATAATGTTTCAATTTATCATTATTTTTTTATGTATTAGTTCAGCTTTTCATAAGAAGAAACTTAAAAATGTATTTTTTTTTTTTGCCTCACAATAGTTTTTGAGTAAGGAACCAAAAATATATCTTATTATATATATATTATTATAAAAAGAATTATAAAAACCACACGATGAGAAGTTCTGAGTGAACGAACACCCGCAATAAAACGAACATATATAACAAATCATATAATAAAGTACAATAATAGAATATTATAAAAAGTTCATATATATATATATATATATATATATATATATATATATATATATATATAATATATATATATAAACATACTTGCACTAAATTAGACCACAAACGTACAAGATTTCGTAAATGTCTAATGAAAAAAAAAGAAAAAAGTAAAACATCATAAACAATAAAAGAAGGCAAAGGAATAATATTTATACAAATATATTTTATTCATATAACTCATTTAATACGTGAAGTATTGTTATTATATACATATAATTAGTTACGAAACGTCCCTGAAGATGAAAATAATTTTCCGAAAGCGCTAGAATGTAAATTTATACCAATATTTTTTGATAAGCGGATTTATAATTTTATAATAATAATTATAATTATTTATAATAATAATATTATATTTAATAATTAATATTATATAATATTATATATTTAATTATAATATTATATATTTTATATAATATTAATTAATATTATATATTTAAATATTAATATTATATAATAATTTTATATTTATAATAATAATACGAGTAGTAATAATAATAATAAAACAATCTCATGGAGATAGATGGAAATAAGCTAGGCTTCTCAACGAGGTATAGAAAGATACTCATCACTTACGTTATATTGAACCACCTTTTTTTTTTTTTCCCCGACCGGATATCCATTTAAGTATACGCAGTCGGGGAGAGTGTCCATATACTCAAAGGAGGCGTCCCCCACCCACCGGCAACACGTCCGGCACGGCAGATTAGCCTCCCCGGTCTCGGATTTTTTATTTTCCATTTGCCATGCCTCTAATCCCCCACCTCATGGCCAAGGTCCGGCAACTCCGTCCCTCAGTCCCTCGGCAGTGAACCGGGTCTCGGTCTTTATCTTTTACCATGCCTCAAACCGGCGGCACCGACCATACTAAGCACCAAGGCACCCGCAGGGCCGACACCGCCAGCCGGGACTCGGTCTTAACTTTACCCCACAGTTCCCCAGAACAGAAGGGAGGAGTTCCTTCCCTTCTCAGGAACCCGCACACCTCAGCATGCAGGCCCTCCACGGAGGGACTGTCCTCCCCTCCCTACTTTAACTACGACCCCCTTCTTCTGTCTTCGTCTTCTTTAATACGGAGAATTTCCCCCGCGAATTTCTTGAAACAGTCCCAATTTTCCTGACTATACACCATCCAATTAACCACCTTGAGTGGACCAATTGAACCACCTTGAGTGACCAAAGAGTCACTCAGTTTCCCCCAAGTTCAGGACATGTAGGCGTTTCAGTCACCGGACATCCTCGCTGTTGCCCTACGAGATTAACCGATACAATGATCACGTGATTATTTAACCGCTATCTACATTTTTAACCGAACTGTTTGATTTCTCGCGAATATGTTCTCGCGAATCAATATAGTCGTGTATTTTTTCGTTCTGTGCGAACCACGGTGCCTCTGCAATGGATTTCTCCTACTTATTTTGGATACGTTGTAAAATCTCGATGTTACTCATGCTCTCGTACCACATAGCTCTATACCACAGTCCTAATCCGTTTTAGAATAACTTTGTATATTAAAAAATCTAACAATCATTATATTTTTACAATCTATTGGGTGTGTCACTATATTAAGTTCTGTCAGTTCACCAGGAAGTCTATCTTGGAGGATAGTTTTTCCAGCTTGTCCACAATCCTCCCTACAAATAAGCCCAACTACTTCAGAATATGATAGGAGGAGAGTACCGGAATCGGCCCCAAGATTTTTAGCCATTCCTCGCCCCAAAGCAAAGAAGTTGGCATTACTTGAATAAAAATAAGGCGAACAGTTGGTCCACAGATTCGAGCTGAGTATTACTCTTAGAATCACGGTTTACCCATAGTTTCTGATTTCTTTCTAGGATTTTCTTATATACTCTATACCCCTGTAGTCGGCTGGGTGGTCTGAGGGGTGACAGACTTTTGAAATAATGTAATGTTGATGTGAAATAATAAAAAGAAGTTTGGCGGCAAACGTTATTAAGCAGCATTGATGAAAGCCATTATTAACTGATCATTATTGGACCATCTTATAAACAATATTAATCATTAATTAATATTAATAATCATTAAAATCGTATTAATATTAATTAATATCTGAATAAATTATATTTTTTTATGTGTTAATTAAAATTCGAGTTTATTACTAGATTATCTATAATAGCAGCACATGTATAAGATACTCACTTTATTTTAAGAAGATTTTGAAAGAGTTGAATTGAAATCGTTCGTCGTAAATTTTGTGAAACTGCACTTAGATATGCTTCAACATAAGATTAGACTGAATTTATATTTTTTTAGTGTTTCAAATTATATTTTAAGTAGCATAATACGAATTACCGTTTAGTTAAAAACGAAATAATTTTATTTTTGAACAGTATAATTCAGTAAAGATAAGTCAAATTTATGGCAAAATGTTTGAATAATTCCATTTATAAATACACTTAAAATAACGAAAAAACAATCATAAAATACATTTAAATAATTATGTAAATTAAATAATTTTTTGTTTATTATACCAAAATAATAATAATTGTATTGTTAAATACATGTTTATAGAAAATAACAAAAGGTAGTTTATATTATTATGTTACATAATTACTAGCATTCCAAAGTAACCGCATGGTTACTTTATTTCTCATCGCAATAAATTTTTATCTTATGTCTTTTTTTTTAGTCAACTAATCGGTGGAAGGTATCACCGATTTTTAAGTCGCATCGCACATACAATAACAGTGGCAGTATCTGTGTTGGTGTTGTTTGAGCCGCATTTACTACCTTAAATTCGAAAAATCTAGAAAATAGTTTTTGATTATTTAATAAAGATTGCACATGTCAAAAATCATGTTTATATCTTCATTTGTTACTGACGGATAAAGAAAAAAGTAACCAGGTTTCAAAAAGTTCAAAAATCCATTTCAAGCCTTTAAAATCGGAATTTCAAAACATATAGAAATATTTTTTTAGATATTCAAATAAAGATAATACACTCCCAAACATCAACATTATTACTACAAAAAAAAATCTTTTTTTTTCTGCACGCAGAAAGAAGAACGTGTATACAATTTTCATCAACTTATCTTCAGTATTCTTTTCTGGGTGTTATTTGTGAAAAACCCACGACGTGTTGTTTTTTTATATAAATCCATATAGATACTCCAGTTTTTATTGCATTTTCAAAATATAATATAGTTAAGGTATGAAATCTTTCTGTATTTTATAAACCGAATAATTTATTTATACAATTACATATTTATTTTTAAAATAAATGGAGATAAATTTTACATGACAGTAACACATGAGTTGTTATATCTATATTATGAAACGATAAAAACCTTTTTTTAATCTGACCTATTCACATTGTTCTGACACTGACGTTGCATTTAACCAATTTATCTTGGTTACATGTGATGAAAACTCTTAACAAGAAATGTAACCGTCTTCATGTAACATTCTCATACGAATCTTGCATCTTACACTAGTTTTTGGTTTATTATTGTTTTTTTTTTTTTTTACGAAATAATTATATTTTTACTTAGAAATAACATTTAATTTTTTGTTTTTTAATACTTTTATTTATTAGTCGCATCAGCGACTTATCAGTGTAATGTAACTGCACCGGTAAATTTGTAGTATTGAATAAGCTCAGGTAGACTGTACCCTGACAAGAGTCGAAGACCTGATCTAATACTCGGTACGATTGTCAAGGCACTTGTTATACGGCACCCATGGATCGTCTTACACGGTTTTAATCATGCCTTGGAAGCCTGTTGTTGTTTTCCATCTTATTGGAAAGAGAGAAGAATGGTTATGATTCCGAAGAAGAAGGACGTAATACAATAAAGATCTTCATATCGTCCCACTATCCTCACAATACTGTTGGCAAGTTATTTGAACGCCTCATTGTTAATAGATTGTAGGAGGGGGTGGACTCTCCCTCAATCAATATGGCTTTGTTCGGGGGAGATCCATTATTGATGTCATGTCGGTAAAAGTTGGAGTTGAGCCGCCTTTTACAACGAGCACATCAAGAAGGTTACTGAGACTGCTGAGGACACTACTGTTAAACTAAGTCGGCTTATGAGTAACCACCGTGGACCGCAAATATCTAGAAGGAGGTTAATTCTGGCGCTGACCTCATCTATTATGTAGTCCCAGCCTTGGTTGAAGCTTTCCAAAAGAAGATGAATGTGGATAAGATATCGGCGATTCAAAGGCATGTGGCGATTTTTAGAGCAGCCTCCTGTAGGACTTTATCTAGGAGTGCTATTGAAGTGATTACAGGTATTCCACCACTGAAAATGAGGGCTCAGATATTAACTCGCGTATAAAACAGCATGCCTAAAAATGAAGCTAAACGCGTCTTACTGGCTGAATAGCAGGACGAGTGGAATGCCTCCGCAATGGGAGTATGGACGAGGAGATTAATACCGCGAGTACATGACTGGGTGCAGCGAGACTTTGAAATGGTGGGCTTCTACCTTTCCCAGCTTGTGACTGGACATGAGAATTTTCAAGGCTAACCCCATCGGTCTCTGACTGTAGATACTGCAGTATGTTAAACATACTTGAACATACAATTTTTCGGTGTAATAGGTGGGTCGTTGTCTGACAGGGTTTGGAGCTGAGTTGGCTCATCCCTAAATTGATCTCTGAATACATGCTAACTTTAAGATTACGGTGGGAATCGATTGTGAAGTTAAATATGCGGAGTCTCAATACTAAAGTTCGGGATGCAAGGGAGTGCGAAGGCCTTTGTTATGTAGGATTTCGAGAGTAGCCTTGCTGGTGAGAAGGGGGCTCGCTGAGGCGGGCCATCTTTGATGAGCGACCGAGGATCCCTCTTGATGGGAAACAAAAGTAGTCCCGGCTGGAACCTTCCCTCACGGGAGGGCACCGGTTAGAGGCAAAGGCAATGGGCACTGTAAAGACCGTAGACACGGCTGGAATCCACCCTCATGGCAGAGCACCGGTCAGAAGCGAGGCAACATAGAAAGGACCGATTCCCCGTCAGCGGGAGGATCCTCTGTGGGGCTCGGCATAACCGGATCTCATGGAGTCTCTCTGGGTGTTAGACCCCAAAGCACTCATTGTGGCTTAGCAATGCTTCGGCGTAGGACCAGCCCAGTCGTAAGGGAAATTAAAAAAACTCCTGAGACGTGTGGTTAATTGAAACCCAGCTACCAAAGAACACCGATATCCATATACTAGTTTTCAAATCGAAACCAACTACCTTTATTAGGATCTGATCCTGAGAACTTCGACTTAGAAATCAGCTGATTTACTGCATTGAGTCTACCACTAGACCAACCCGTGGGAATATTTAATTTATTTTCCTTTAATCCAAAAATAATTCTAATTTCATGATTAATCAGTTTTTAAAGAATTGCTTTTATTATTTTGCTTCAAAATTATTTTATCTTAAAATAATCTGGAAGACTGATAAAAAATACTATTTAAATCTTTAAATATCTAAATAGAAAGCGTTCAGATTAAAAATAGTTTACTTAAAACCAAAATGCAATATGTTTCACTCGTACGTGACGTAGTTATAATAAAATCAATTTCTATCGTTATTATATGTTTATCTGCCCTTCACCACCATTTCCGTCTTCTTTTTTCCCATATTGCCTCTTAAAATTTTAATTTCGAATAACTGTAGTATCTTGCTGAGTCTAGCTGAGTATCTTTTTAGATCATTTATTATTTTTACTCCATCCGTGCCTCTTCTTTTTTTTACCTTCCACTAATCTTTCAAGCTTTTTTTTAACCAATCCTTCTTCTCTCATGTTATATCACAGTTAGTCATGTTTTCTGTTTTTATTATTCTTATTAATCTTGTACTCTATTTCGTTCACCTCACCATTTCTTCATTATTCACTTTGCCCATTTATTCTTTTCCAATCTCCTTCATGCACATTTCAAATGCCTGCAGGCTTTTTATCTTTTACAAATGATATCTTGTTTACAAAAGAAACATATTATTTTAGTTAACATAGTTACTAATAAACAATAAAAAAAAATATACTTGTAACCTATCCCAACCAATTAAACTTTATTATAAAATATGTTTTTTTTTCTCATTTGTCACAAAATAATTACAGTAATATTAAATTTCATCTGTATATAGTAAATTAATTATAAGAAAACTTGATTGATATTGTAATTACAGAATAAATAATAAAATAAATATAAATTTAATAAAATATAATAATGTTAAAATTATATGTGCTCTATATGATACTTTTAACTCAATTTGTACTAATGAATTTATGTTAGAAAATAAAGATTTAGGTAATCTCGGAATGAACATATTTGATGCTGACAAAGATTTTTTTTTTAATTCTGTTTTGAATGTTCCATTTAAATATTAAAAAATTTAATTAAAGAATTGTTTTTATCTTTTTTTTATTCAGCTGTTAAATCAACAAAAAATAAGACAATTGATTTTTAATATGGCAACTCTCTGTCGGATTTTAAAATATTATTTTAAAACTGACCTCGGTCGGATTTTATTAATTTTTATATTGCTGAATGTAAATTTAGCTTATTCATTATCTTTTGTAAAGATAACAGACCTCCTGCCCAGCAATCAATACATTTTCTTGAACATCATGTTAATTAGCTTTCTGTTCTTCCTCACATGAACCTTCCACGTCAAACTACATTCCACATAAGTGTAAAGTACTCAGGTACCTTACACTTTCATTATGCAAGATTAAAATGCCATCAACGTTGACACGTGTGCAGTCTCCTCACCTCATTCCGATTGTCATGTGGCTTGACTTATGGATTTTCATATGGTTGATTAATCCTTATCTTCTACGTAACCACCACCTGCTGATTATATTTAATTCGGATTGTAAATTAATTGGGACCGTAGTTGGGCTGATATCCTGCCAGAACAGCCTTGTTATCGGCAAAAGAAGCGACAGTGATTCTATTCTCAACTGGAATATTGGCAGTGAAGAAACAGTATACGACAATTTCCAAAATCGATCCTACTACTGTCGAAGAATGCAGATAATTCTTGATTATATTTACAACGTAGAGAACTCAGATTGCTACAAAGAGCAAGGTAATAAGTTTGAGGAAGAACCTTTTTCAACTTGTGTAAAAGGACATTTTTACGCAAGGATTTTTACAGAAGGACCTTATTAATGGCCAGCAGGATATCTTTAAAAGGTGCTGAACAGTATATTTTCTACTCTAAGCTCCTAATGGTGACGTTAACAAGTCTGTTAAGAGTGGAGTGTCTACTACGGAAACCAAACTAAGTGATCTGGAATAGTGATTTTGCTCCGAAATAGGCTTCCTTCTCCAAAGAACTAGCATCACAATTACATTCGATAAAGTAGGAAACAGGTTTATTGGCCTGTGCGAGGATTCATCATGAAGAGGATTACCCGTTTTAGGGACTATAACCATTTGTAAAAGTTTTCACTCTGTAAGGAATTACGTCGTCAGAAGGATACCATTAAAGAAGTACGTTACAAAGTGGACGGCTTAGGAAGTATAAATAGTATCTTATTAGTGATCAAGTCAAAGCCAAGTTTCTGTAAGTGTTTTCCTTCCTGATCATTTGTAGAACCTCAGATGAATGAATACGGATTTTTAGGTTGACTCAAAGGAATCGAGCTGCTCAAGAATTTTAAGATTTCCTCTTCACAAGGACCCCGCATATCAAGTGACTGAAAGATCTCTCTCAAGTAAATAGCAAATAGTTCAGACTTTTTCCCATCATATGAATACTTGATCGTGGATACCGGTGTTCGTTGGTGGTTGAGTTTCAATAACCACACATCTGAGGAATAGTCGACCTGAGACAGTGCAAGACTACACTTCATTTACATTCGTACATATCAACCTCATTCATCCTCTGAAATAAAACCTTACGGTGGTTCCGGAGGCTAAGCAGAATAAGAATGCCTACTCACTATCACTACAAGCGTACGACTAATTCGAAGCCTTCAAAGGAGGAAACGAGAGTAAAGGTCGCCGAAAGCTCTTTGTAGGTTTTCATAAAGAGTAACAGTCTTTACATGAAGAGGATATACTCTCAAGGTAATTTCTGAATGACTCGTTTTTAATAAATCTAAGCAGTCGTTTAAATCTGCGGGCGGCCCTATTTTAGGATGTCCTATCTTCAGGTCTTCTGTACTATTGCCATCATTTCTTAAGCGTCCTTAATTATTTTTTTAATATAATATTTCTCTAATATTTTTTAAAGCTGCGCTTCTAGTTGTTACAACCCTAGATGAAAGAGTAAATGTTTAGTATTCCAGTCACCCTCCACTACGATTCATGAACTTGGTGTAGCGGTAAAGTCGGAGAATGATTCAACCGCAATACCGTAAATAGGAGGACAGTAGCCTTCGGGTAGCCTAAACGTTTCAACCCAGTTCTGTACTTCAACCGATGAGGTTGAATAAATTCTTTTCAGAATAAGTTCTGTATTGTACTGCATTAATTCACGATACATAATCACGTCTCTGATGAGCACTGCAGTACCTCCATGCATAGTACCATCAAGATGATTGGCATTGTAGACCGAATACCCTCGAAATAGAAAGAAATTTTATTTTTTTACTTTTTCTGGCAAAAGTATTTTTATAATTAATATTACTACATAGAAAACGTTAAAACAATTTTTCACAATTCCCTAAATAGAAATTCCTTTATTATAGATGTTATGTCTTTTTTCTAATTGTTTTTCTATTTTTCCTGTCTTTTTCGAAAAGGTATTTCGTAAATGAGGCTTTATCTGGTCTAAGTTCGAGATTTCTGGTCTAATCTACAGAAAATTTTCAATCTCTATGACACTTAAAGAAAAAAAGGCACTTCTAAATACTACGAGTCGTGTTTACACATAAAATAACATTATTTTTAAGTTTATTTAAAATTATGTAAATATAACTAAGGGAACATTTTATTTTCGAGTTATGGCTGGTGAATAACTGTGGATTTCTGCTTCAACGGTTACTAATATATTAATAATTCTTATTTGGTAAACTCTGTGGTTTGATACTGTTTTTATCCGGTAAAATGTTTTTAAGTAGTTAAAAAAATAAAACCATAGTATTTCCTAAAAATTTATTGAAATACAGATAGCAATTTTTCAGGTTTTACAAACTTACTTTGTAAGACTGCTAATAAGCATACAACATTTGTAGAGAATTTAACTTTAAGAAAATTGTCGTTATCTGAAAGGCAAAATTTAATATTAACAGAAAGCTGTAATACTTTTTCTAAAATTTTGTTTTCGATCAAATTTATTCTTAATTTTGTTATAATTTTTTATCGAACTTTAGTCATAAAGTCAAATAAAAGATTAATTTCTTAAATTTCATTTGGTTGTAACTGAATTTAACATTTATCTCTTTTTATACGAGAAGTTTTACATAAAACTAACTAGAAACCTTTCTTTGCAGTTTGGTAACTAACTAATTAAAAAAAATTATGGCAATGGTAAAACATTGTTTCTTATGTTTTGCATTTGACAAGATTTTTCCTAGCAATTACTTAAAATACAGATCTAGACCACTTTTAACATTTTTTGCTTGCCATAAAATTGAAAATCCTAGTTTTACCTCGTTGTCTTTTTCCCAAATATGTCAGTTAATCCTCATTTTAATGTTAGAGTATAAATCTGGGGAAATTTTTTGTTACAAGAAATTAAAACTTTTCAGGATACTAATTTATATGTTATAACTTTTTCTTTGTTTTTTCAGAAGAACTCCTCTGTAAATTTTATGAAGTATGTCATTAAGAGCGTTAAAATTGTTTTAACCCGTTACAGACGTAGAAGTAAAATTATTTTTAACGACGATTATTAAAATTATCTTTTATAAGTTCAATATAATCTTTGACCACTGCTTCATTAGAAGGTAGCGTTTACTCGAGTTTTTATATTATTAAATTTTATTTTTGCAACAGAACTTAAGAATATAATATTCTTTCTTTAGTCAAGTAAACAAAATAGTAATAAATGTAGAATTAGAAATAAGAATTCGTTTTAAAAATACATAATTTAATATACATTCATTTCTAAAAAAAAATCAAGCTCATTACTAAAATAAAAAAAAATATTAATAAAATAAAATTAAAAGGAATTTTTAAACTACTAATTCCTTTTTAAGATAAACCAGACAAGTTTGAGAATTTCATATTAATATAAATACTGTTAAACAGAGTCATAAGATTTGTTTCGTAAAATACTAACTGTAATGTAACTTGGATTAAGAAGATTAAAACAAGATCCCTGTTTGAGCATTAAGTCCCGTCGTTGTGTATCCTATCAATTTCTGGTTAAATATTTTCGAACAGGGTGTTTAAATTATATCGGTTAAGTTTCTTAGAAAAATAATGGTCTCACTTTTTTTTAATCTAATTGTTGATATTTACAATTTAAAAAAGCAATTAAAAAAAACATTCAAAAATCCGAAAAATAGTATTTTTTTACTTAAAACTTTAATTAAATTCTCTTAAATTAATCTTAATTGAATGGTGATTAAATTATATAGTTTTATTTATTTATTTATTTTTTGTAACATTTAAATTATCTTACACTGATTTAATTAACCATGAAAATAATAACAATTTATAAAAAATTACTTGAAAATAGTTTAATAAAATATATTATTTCTATTTCCAACTTTTTCCATATTTTGTGTGAGTAAAAGCATTTTTACATGACTTGAAGGAATAACAGAAAATACAGATTTTTTTAGAATTATATGATAAAGTAATATATAACCAGTTATTACAAGAGATTAAAAACATGTAGATTTCCATTTATTATAAATGAATGGTTATATCAATTTTTATTTTAACGATTTATATTAAAAGATTCTGTAGTACGGAATTTTCCATTTAAATTTGATAAATATTTATTTTTTGGCGGGGAGGTAGCGGATATCGCCAACTAGATTAGCAGATTATGTTATTATTATTGTTTTATAATATCATAATTACATTTTTTAATAATATTGATTGATTTATTTTTATTTTTTATTTTCTCTTCATATAATTGTAAATTATTTCAGTAAAAGAATTGAAATATTTAATTATTAGTTATTTATTTTATCAATTAGTTCAACTCTTATTTTACTCCGGGGGTAAATTGTAATAGATTGGTAAAATGTTAGTCTAAATATTGAGTACATTACCAATTATTTTTTTTTTTTTGACTTAGTTTGACAATATATCCATTAACAGTGTATTCTATTGGTATATTTGTTCTTCAGTGCTTATACACTCGCGCGCGTGCACACAAATACATATAAGCAGAGAGAGAAAGAGGCGGCGCGTGTGCTCCTACAGGCATAAGTTTACAATTTTTTAAAATGATTTTTAAGATGAAAAAGTTAACTTTCTATAAAAAGAAAAGAAATATTTTCTTAATAATATCTGTAGGTTAAAATTTTATTTTTATTCAGATTCTTTGTGAAAAGAGAAAAAATTATTTTCATCAACAATCCGTAATGATTTGTATTTAATAAATATTAAATGTGTTCTGAGAGCAGAATAGATAAAAACTTAAAACCTTCTTTCTTTTCCGTTTATCCTCCAGAATCACCGTAAGGTATTACTTCAGAGGATGATATGTATGATTGTAAATGAAGTGTAGTCTTGTTCAGTCTCAGACTGTTCATTGCTGAGATGTGAGGTTAATTGAGTTCAATCACCAAAGAACACTGGTATCCACGATTAATTAATCAGAAACTTAAAACCTGGCAAGGATGTAAGTGTTAAATTAGTAAATTATGGAAAAAACGTACTTACAAACATCTTAAAAAGATGTTTTATAGCTTTTTTATTACATTTAAATGATGTTTAGTAAATTTGGAATCACATGAAAAAAATTTAAGTACATGTTATTATGCGTTTAAAATAATGTTTAGCGGAAAAAAATGATTTTATTTTTTAATATTTATTTGGGGCTTATATTTTCTTTCTCAAGAATAGTACGAATATCTACCGATAATAATATGATAAACTTTCAGCAAATGTTTGATAGAATATTTTTTTTTGTGTTGTATGCATTGAAAATTTAAGTTCAGTAAAAACGAATATACTTAGAATGAATCTATTGAAAAAAGAACAATTTTAAAATTATTTTTAAATGAAAACTTTAGTATTTAAATACACATATTCTTTATTTTCTTTTTTTCTAATTTTAATTGTTTCTACTTCATAAGCAAACAACTTTTACACTCTTGGTATTGTTTCGATAACTTTTCAATCTTTCCTTTGATAGTATCAAAGAAAAAGATTGTGAATCTACAATGTTTATAATATTTGTATTTCAGTGTTTGAATCTGGTTTATGAATAATAAAATAAAGAAGTTTTAAATCAAAACTTCATTCAAGCATAAGAATCTATTAACGTTTCCACTAAAAAGAATATAACAGGTAAAAGTTATAATAAGTTTATATATTAATAAATCAATGGATATATTTTTCATAAAAATGAACATTTTCTATCAGTATAATTTATTTCAATTTAGTTTTTATCATTCGGTTGTATTATATGTAATGCAGTTGAAAATAAGTAATGAAAATTAAAAATATAAATAAGTAAAACAGATTAAATTGTTGTAGATAACCTAATCTATATTGACATTTATCTATATTGATGCCTCTACACAGCAAAACGCAAGTGTATGATTAAAAAAAATAATTTAAATATCGATTTCAAAGAGAAAATTTTAAAATAAAATGGAAAACTTCATATAGAAATTTTATGTGAAAACTGCTTCTTTACTCTGTCAACATGTGATAGTGAGCTTTCGTTTGTAAAATAATATTATTTATATTTTAATTAGTATTGAAGTGTATTTCAATTTGTATTTATAAATTTATATAGTTTAAAATTATTGGGGTTAAATACTACTACAAGTGCTCTATAAACAAAAACACTTTATTATTGTTATAAAAAAAAGTAAAATATTTTTTAAAAATTTATTTAAATATATTATTTTAACTTAAATTAGGAAAACGTTGCACAATAAATTGTATAAATAAACTTCTTTTGTAATTATTATTTTTAACTTCAAAAATCCCAGTGAATATTGTTTTAAAAATTATATTTAATTACCAACAATAATGCAGTGCAGTATTAATCCGATATCTGTTGGATACGTTAAAAGTGGTTATTAATAAATGGTCTGTGGTTGCCTAGTAACCGTTCAATAACAGACATTTATTTTTAACTCAAAATACCCTCACCACTTGTTAACCAGGTCATTCTTTCACATGGTAAAAAAATATATATATATTTGTATACATATATCTTTTATTCGATTTGAAAAAAATAATTTTGGATCTACAATACAAGCGAAATATAGTTAAAATGCTTAATTTTTATGCATTTCATCACTTTTATATGTGATGATGATTTTTTAGAAAATATGTTGCGAACATTTGCTTATATATGGTAAAAAAGAAATGGACTGAATAAAACATAATTTCTTGTCAATTCTCCTTTTCAAGACATGCTCAACATACAGCTTAATATTTAAATTTTATTATTCCTAATAAATAAAAAGGACTTATTAAATTTATAAAACACGAAACCAAATTTATTTACCCTTGCAAAATTCTAATATAGCCGATTAAAAGATTCTAAAAGTATTACTTGGGAACGAAATGCAGTTAAATAGTTTTTTTTTAAATCTTGTTTCAATCATAAGAGTTTAAAAGATAAAAATATTATAAACCCAATCAAGAGATCGTAATGAAAATGCAGTGACGTAGGCTTAATGTTAAATAGATATGTAATCAGCATAGGTCAAATTAAATTTAGTTTATAAGACTGAAACTCGAATTAATTGTATGATTTCCTATACTTATATAATGAATCGTTTGTGTCTAGCCATTATACAATAGGGTCAAGTCTTGCAATTTTGTTTTAATATCAAAATATGTAAAGATGATACCTAAGATATTTCTTTTGGCTTAGTAATGCCTAAGTAATGCATTTGGCTTTGTAAGGGAATGTGAAAAATAAAATATAATTTATTGTTTTTTTTTGTTTTATTTTCATATGTAAGATAATCGCTTGCTTTATGTTTTTGTTTTTTTTGACAGAAATTTATTAATTTATATTCTAGTCATTTATTTGACTATATATATCATGATGATTTAATTATTATTGAATTATTTCTGCACATTAGGGCTGTTTGAAAAATTAGTATTGATCCTAGTGATATGATCACTAGGATCAGTATTGATCATATATGATCACTAGGATCAGTTTAAGTATTGGAGATATAATAATATTTGATAAAATTAAATATTTTGTGAAAATTCAGTAAGTATTTTAATATAAAATATTAGTTTTGGATACTAAAGATGATTTTATGTATAAAGATGAATATATATTATTATATATATATATATATATATATATATATATATATATATAATAATAATAATAATAATATTAATAATAATAATAAACGCCCTGAGGTAGATAATCCCCACGTCCAGAACACAACATTTATGTTCCACGTCCAGGGCGGCAACAGCTGTACTTCGTACATTACATATAGCTGGCTAACGGGGTTCCGAGTAAATTCCTCGGTTATGCTTTTTTATGTTTGACCTGTTTCCAACCTCAGGTCACTAAACAGACTGGATTTTTCGGCTACCTGCAGGAAATGGAATAATAAACGATTTTGGAAATGGACTCATACCACTCTTAGAGCTGGCGATGTGGCGGCCAGATTCAATGTTATTGCAAGTGTAAGAACGGAAGGGAGACCCTTCCGTTGTCCACATGCTCCCAGCGATGGCAAGCATGTAGCAATGTTGCCCATGTATTTCGGTGCATGAGAGCTCTGAAAGCTTCGGGGAGTAGGAGCCTGGAGTCAGTGCAGAGACTGCGCATCCGCTCTCTGCCAGGACATATGCCGGTTCCACCGTAGTACCGGATCGGACCTCCAAGGTTAGTACCCCTGGAGTGGGGGTGTACCCCGGCGGCTAGCCTTGCTACAGAAGGGATTAACCCCCCGACGGGGAGTCTTATTCTTTAAGACTTTGAGGGTTGGCGTCCCCACGGGCCTAGCCTCCGCAGCTTTCCTTCCCACTATACAATGAGCTGCGGAACACTTTACATTATACACATATACTACACCAAGAACACTACATAATTTACAACATACACACATACACAATTACACAACAACAATCTACACTGATATTTCTTACACTTACACTTACACTCGGTGGTGTTGCGACATCTTACGAAACGCAACCGTAACCCAAGGTGGGAACAAATCGTGCCGATGGGTGAATGGCTCTACGTAGTGAGTCTCGAACGATGTCCTCTGGGCACCAGGGCGAACCCAGTTGTATTAAGCTCTAGCTCCAGTACGCGTGCGCTCTGCTGGAGTGGTCCATTTTTCGCCGGTACTCGTGGAACCAAAATTTCAGTTCCAACAATAAACACAATGATGGTTGGTGGTCCATCTGAAAAAACCACCAAATACAGTCTTGTGAAGAGACCTCGGTCAGCTTTGTCTGACGAGGATAAAAGTCCTACTGAAGAGAACCACAACTTGTTAGAATCGAAATATAAAAATATTAGATTCATTGTTCTCAGAAATAGTCAGGAAGGTAGCTCTCTTCAAAAGGTTTCACCTTTCTTATTTAACAAAACCATAACAGGTGCAAGTGGCTCCCCGAAGAATATCAGGAAATTACGTGACGGATCGATTCTGGTTGAAACATTCAACGATGAACAGAGTCAGATCGAATCTGAGATTACGGAGACGTAAGATAGATCATCTTACGTCTCCGTAATATGGGTGGTATAAATATAAGTGCAGAATGCCACAAAACGTTAAATACGAGCCGGGGTGTAATTTTTTGTAGAGACCTTCTAGATATAGATATCTCGGAAATAGTTGATGAGCTTTGCCACCAAGATGTTGTTGAAGTGAAACGTATAATGAAACGGCAGAACGGAACAGAAGAACCGACACCGTCTCTTATATTAACATTCAATCTCCCTGTTCCACCAGAGAAGATTAAAGTGGGTTACCTCTCGGTTCGGGTACGACCATTCATACCCAACCCACGGCGATGTTTCAGATGCCAAGGTTTTGGTCACACTACAACATCTTGCACGAAAACTGAGATCTGTGCTCGATGTGGTAAAGAAGGTCTCAACGACACTAACTGCGAAGAAAGTGAAAAATGTACAAACTGCAGTGGTCCACATACAGCCCGCTCCCGAGATTGCCCAACTTTTAAAGAAGAAAAGGCAATTCTCAAAATCTGTACGGAGTAAAAACTTTCTTTTCCGGCTGCACGTAGAGAATATAAAAAGATAAAAAATTCACGGAACCTGGTTAAACCAGACGTACCTTTTGCCACCGCTACATCTTATAAAATTCCTACAAATGTTAATAATCAGCAGTGCGGATCCTGCAATGAGCTTAAAAAACTTGTTCAGATGCTATCTGATCAAGCAGCTTCACTTACAGCCACTATTTCAGAGCTGGCAAAAATGAATAAAAAGTCCTCCGTCGCTGTTAGTGAATCAAACAGTATGATACATACGAAAGTTCCTGTTCCCAAAGTCGTACCGGCACGAATAGCGACTATCACAGCAGGCAGTAAGCCACCTAATAAGCTCCCCATAAAGGGAACCCACATAACTATCTCCTCTGGGACGTCAACTACAGCATCCCATTCAAATAAATCTCCTCCACCATCACCTCATATACTGGAGGATATGGTTGAAGAACCACCCGACCCTAGGGCATCGGAGTTCTTTAAAATAAAAAATACAAAAAATAAAAACGGAATCACGTACAACTAATTTTTATATAATTTCCGAAATTTAATTTTTTTATTTATTTTTTTACACTTATGAACATTTTTCAGTGGAATGTTAGAGGTATTCGGTCCCGCATTGAAGATATTAGAGTACTAGCGCGCACACATGATCCACTAATCATGTGTTTCCAAGAAACTCACCTTCTACAACATAACCGAATTACACTCAGAGGATACTTCTGTGAGAGATACGCCTGCCTAGTAGACAGTAGGGAGAGTGGTGGAGTAGCGATTTTCATTAAGAACGGGGTGTCAGCTACAATAATTCAACTAACCACTGTCATTCCTGCTATTGCAGTAAAGGTCTCTATTCCCTTCAAAATGCATATCTGCAATCTGTATCTCTCACCGAACACTGAGTTCAGTGCTTTAGATGTCTCAAATCTCCTCACGCAAATACCATCTCCATCGTTAATAGTAGGAGACTTCAATGCCCATCATATTTCCTGGGGCTCAACCTTCTGCTCCACTCGAGGAAATATGATAAACAGATTGAGACAAGATTTTGACCTTTGCCTACTGAATAATGGATCACACACATTCATGTCCTTATCAACTGGTACTGTATCTAACCTTGATCTTTCCATATGCTCACCGAATGTGCTCCCTCATTTTAATTGGTCTGTTTGTGATGACTTTCACGGCAGTGATCATAGACCAATTATTATTGGTTTCGGTGTAGACTGCGAGATTAAAAGAAGGCCACGGAGATGGATTGTTGAAAAGGCAGATTAGAACGGATACCATAAAGCATTCCAATCTCAGTATGACGATGGAGCGAACATCCTCGACCAATATTCTTCTTTTACGTCCATGATACTTGAGAATGCAAACAGATATATCCCACAAACATCGGGTAATCCTAGACGTCCTTTCGTTCCATGGTGGAACGATGATTGCAAAAATGCTATTAGGAATCGACGGTAGGCACTACGTAAATTTAATCGTAGGCCTACAACAGAACATCTAAATTTATACCGCAGGGCTAGAGCGGTGTGCCGTCGAGTATTCTTGGACGCTAAGAGGAATTCATGGACGAAATACGTGAGCACCATCTCACGCACTACTCCCACGTCTACTGCATGGAAGAAAATTCGTGCAATTTTCGGATCACCGAAACAATCTATTCTCGGTCTTATTGATGAAGGAGAACTCCTTTCATCATCCTCGGAAGTGGCAAATAGTCTACCAAAATCTTTCCGCTCGGTGTCTCTCACCTCATCATATAATAACGATTTTCAACGGTACAAGATACAAATAGAAGTATTATCGTTAAACATTGGTGATTCGGTTGGTGAATTAAACACTCCATTCGTATTTAAAGAATTGTTACATGCACTTAAAAATTCACGGGACACTTCCCCTGGACCGGACAACATTCGCCTTTCCATGCTTTCACACCTTCCTAATTCGGCACTACAACAACTTTTGAATATTTTCAACGGTTTATTCTCCGAACAAGTCTTCCCACCCGGCTGGTCAGAAGCATTTATTATACCAGTACTAAAACCTGGTAAAGACCAAACGAACCCCTCAAGCTACCACCCTATTTCATTAACAAGCGTTTTGTGTAAAATAATGGAGAGAATGGTAAACCGCAGACATACATGGTACTTGGAGAAACATGGCTTTCTATCTCCAGAACAGTGTGATTTTCGACAAGGACGATCTTCTATTGACCATTTAGTGTCACTAGAAACAGCCATACAAAACGCTTTCCTAAATCGGCAGCACCTCGTCACTATCTTCTTCGATATAAAAAAGGCGTATGACACAGCCTCGCGACGTGGTATTCTTAACACTCTCAAAGAATGGGGAATCAAGGGCAATATGCTTGCTTTTATCCGGAGATTCTTAAATCACCGAACGGCTCGTGTTCGTGTGGATGATTCGCTCTCAGATAGTGTCATCTTGGAGAATGGAGTGCCCCAAGGTAGTGTATTAAGTGCCACCTTATTTTCTGTAGCCATAAACGATATTACCAAATGTGTGCAGCTCCTGTCTCATGCTCTCTATTTGCTGACGACTTTGCTATCTACATTGCAAGCCATTCAGCACCTACAGCAGAGAGACTACTGTAGAACACTATATCTCACCTTGAAGCTTGGTCCAGGATTACTGGTTTCACATTTTCATCTGAAAAAACAAAATCTGTAGTTTTTTCTCGGCTACGAAACCCTTCTATTCCGCAAATATTTCTGAACGGAGAGACTATTACTATCTCTACTTACGTCAAGTTTTTAAGTTTAATTTTTGATAGCCGTCTTACTTGGGTCAAACATTTAAAAGAATTGAAAACAAAATGTTCCAAACTTCTAGATATGATGCGAGTCCTTACTAACACCAACTGGGGAGCCGATAGATCATGAAACGCTCCCGTTTAGATTATGGTTGTGTCGCCTACTCTTCAGCTCGTCAAACCGTGCTTAAAATGCTGGATAGTGTACATCATGCTTTCCTTCGGCTTGCCACAGGCGCGTTTAGATCAAGTCCTGTCGCAAGCTTACTTGTAGACTGTGGTGAACCATCACTTTGGGATAGACGAGACCAGCTCTTATTATCTTATTTTGCTCGTCTCAGAGGACAGCCAAATCAGCCGGTTCTTGACTCCGTCTTTAGAAATCCTAATCTAGGAAAGTATGAGGAACATCCACGTCGTACTGCACCTGTAGGTGTCCGTACCTGGCGTCTGCTGCAGCATATAAATGTTGACACACTGTCATTCTTTCCTATGTATCCTTGCTCATATCCTCCATGGAGAATAAACCTCATAAATTTTAATTTTGACCTGACTACATACAATAAACAATCAACACCATCTATTGTCTTTCAGCAAATGTTTCAGTGTGTTCTCTCCAAGATGAAACCAGACGCGGTTGTATACACTGATGGATCGAAACAAAACGATACAGTTAGGTGTGCATTTGTTGTCAATGAGAGAACTTATATGTTTGGTCTACCCGGTATTACGAGTGTGTTTACCGCTGAACTATACGCTATAAATAAGGCTCTAAACATCATTAACCCTATATATAGAAAAATTCTTATTTGCAGTGACTCGTGTAGTGCTCTCCAAGCCTTAAAAAACTTTTATTCTAAACATCTTATCGTCATTGAAATTTACAACGCAATCGCTGAGTTGAATAATCGCAACACAGAATAAAGTTTTTGCTGGGTCCCTAGCCACGTAGGGATTCCAGGTAATGAACATGCAGATTCCGCTGCCAAAGAAGCATGTAACCAGCCTCCTTTCACCACCCGAGTTGCTACTTCTGATTTCATTAATTATGTAAAACAATTATTAAGAGCAAGGTGGCAAGGTGATTGGACGGCTACCATTGATAATAAACTCCGTCAGATTAAAGATTCTGTGTTACCATGGGACTCCTCATACAGAAAACCCCGGCGTGAGGAAGTAGTTCTCTGTCGATTGCGGATAGGACACACGAGGGTCACACACGAGTACCTGTTTTCAAGAGGACAACCACCTCTATGCGCATGATGCAACTGCCGCGTGACTGTGCGCCACATACTCGTGGACTGCATATATTATGCGGCACTGTGTCGTAAATTTAAACTACCCAGAAACATCCGTGGTATCTTGTGTAATGATAAAGAGGTTTTAAACCGGATGTTTCTGTTTTTGCGTAGTATAGGGTTAATACAAAAAATTTAATTAGTCTAGTCCTATGTATTGTTTTTGTTATCCGAGTAGCGAGCCTTTTACACTCCCTATCGGAATTTTGTTTTATATATATATATATATATATTCATATTTTGTTGTTTTTTTTTTATGTTTTTTAAATTCGTCTGTGATATTAGTTGTAAGATTTTTGTGATATTAGTTGTAAGTTTTATCTCTTTTTTTTAGTTTTAAGTTACTTGTTAGTGTTTTTGTTATCCGAGAATGGGCCTTTTACACCCATTCCGGATTTTGCTTCCTGTGATAGTAGTTTTAAGTTACTTGTTAGTGTTTTTGTTATCCGAGAATGGGCCTTTTACACCCATTCCGGATTTTGCTTCCTGTGATAGTAGTTTTAAGTTACTTGTTAGTGTTTTTGTTATCCGAGAATGGGCCTTTTACACCCATTCCGGATTTTGCTTCCTGTGATAGTAGTTTTAAGTTTTAATTACTTTTACTTTTACTTTTATTTATTTATTTTCCGGGCGATGATAACGAACAATCTTTTTCGCCCTAAAAAACAAAAAAGAAGGGATTAACGGTTCATGAATATTGAACAATCAAACGTGGCAGAGGGTGCACATAAACACCCTCGTTTAGAATCCTCCGATTCGCCACAAGCGAAGAGGAAAAAGAGCAAAGAGTGTGAGAAAATCAAGAAAGATGCTGATAGAATCAGTAAAGACTTACGTAAAAGCTTATTTGGCTATAGTGTACCTAAGCTAAGATTTTTAATTATTACAAAGGAGAATGGAAACTTCCAAAAAGTTAGTCCATTCTTAATCGCAAGAGAAATTTCAAATTGTGCTGGTGGTCCCGTTAAAGAAGTCCGAAAGACTTTTAGTGGATTGCACGTCGAAACTATCAACGACGTGCAAAGCCAGAAAGTCCAGGCGTTGAAGAAGATCGGTAAATTTGCGGTTTCTGTCCAACCGCATAGCACATTGAACTCATCCAGAGGAGTTGTTGTTTGTCGCGATCTTCTTAATTGTACAGAATAAGAAATTGTACAAGAAATGTCGAGTCAGGGAATGACTCGTGTCGCAGACTAACCATGCGAAGAAATGGTGAAGTTGTTCCTTCGGCCTCGCATGTTTTAACATTTAATAGGCCGAATCTTCCTGAAAAGGTACGAGCTGGCATCCATCGGCTTGATGTACGAGCATTTATTCCGCAGCCGATGAGATGTTTTAAGTGTCAACGATTCGGACACACAGCAGCTAGATGTGAAGCGCAGGAAATATGTATATGTGGAGAAAAAACACATGAGGGTGACCCATGTAAAGACCCTCCATCCTGCTTTAACTGTAAAGGGCATCACAATTGTCGTTCAAGAAACTGCCCTACATATAAGAAACAGCGATTCAGGAAGTTAAAACGCTTCAGAAGGTCAGTTATCCTGAAGCGAAGAAAATTGTTAATCAGCGTACACCACGACCATCGACTTCTTACGCAGAAGCAGCGGCTGCCCCTTACACATCTAAAACTAACGTGGAGCAGTTGCTTAACACGATGGCTCCATGTCTTGCGATGATGATTGAAAGAATCATTGATTCAAAGATTGAGTTGACTCATCGGATGGAACAAACTAAACATGAGAAGGCTCACTCTCCGTCTGACGCCGTTGACATGAGAGACGCACCAGCATAGTTTAAATCACCAGCTAAACCTGCGATTACTGAGCCAACAACTGAAGTAAGAATAAAAAATCTTGACTTATCTAGCAAAGAGAAACGGATCACTCCGTCTAGTCACAAGCTTAAAGAAATTGTGACAAGAAAATCTGAATCTACGGAAATGGAGGTGCAAGTTATTATTGAGAAACCACCAGACGTAGAGAATATAAAACCTGTACCAATAGAGCCTCCAAAAGCGCAAAGATCAGTTTCGGTGAGAGCATCTATTTCAGCTGGATCCAGTACTGCAGTAGAGATAGAGTCCAGCTCATCCGCCGCGGAGAGTGGATCGCTTCTTAATTTAGATTCCCTAGCAAAGATGCTAACACCACCGACGAAACTTTCATCAACTGACGTCAGCCGCAGAACGTCACTGGCATCCGAAAGAGAGGAAGACAATGCCATGTCTGAGGCCTCAGATACGCTGTCATCAGAGGTTGAGGCCGTCAGAAGAATGGAGAAACGGTGCAAGAAAGGGTGGCCGTAAGGAAAGCCTAGAAAGTAATATTCTGGATTCGAAGTTAGAAGAACGTAAATTTTTTTTGAACATTTTTGATTCATAAGAATGTGAATCATTGAACCTTTTTTTTTTTTTTGAAGTGTGATGGGGCTAATGCCCCTAAAAACCTAAAAAAAAAAATTAATAATAGTAATAATAATAATTCTGTTTATTATATTTATATAATAACAATATTCTAGTTTAATATTTTCATATTTTCTTAATATAATATCTAGTTATACTAAATATACATGTTTTGTCATATGCAAACTATGACAAATTGAATAAAATAATATTGCGACATTATGCATAATACAAATATTCAATTTATTTTTTTATATTATGTAATATTTTATCTTGCTAAATTATCAGTATCAAGATGTTGAAAAAGTAACATATTATTAGTTATTATAATTACGTACAGATTAGAAAACATTTTCCGAATAGATGACAAAATGGTTAGTGATATTACATTTACGTAAGAAATAATTAATCGTTTAATATTATTTAGCTCTTTAGTTTTTATTTACATCTTGTATTTACTTAGATCTTATCATTTATATTAATATTTCAGTTTTACAATTATGTATCGGAATTTAACTTTTTAGTTGTCGAAAGTATTAATTACAATCTTCTGTTTTACCAAATACGATATCGCATTGTTGCATGCAGTCTGATTTACTGATAATGTCTATATTATAATAAAACATACTTGCAGAGTGGTTGAAAAATTATTTCCACATCCTCTAATTTTTTTTATGATTGAGATAACTGGATGCGGCTTGGGGCATTCTTTCTTGTACCGAAGAGCTACTTCATTGAACATATTTCATGGTTTTTGATTTTCGGGCTGTAGGGGGTGGAAGGCAACTCAAAAGTTTCAAATGAGACCAATTGTCATTTGATATATCGTTTTAAAGAGCTCGATGAAACGAGAAAAATGATACGGTTAAACTAAATTCTATTCGCCAATCCAAATGACGCCTAACAATGTGTTTTTTTTTCAGGTAGTTAAAACTATGTTAGTATTCTACCTTTAATTTTCCTATTATTTGAGGTATCAATCGATTCTCTCTTTGCAAATCTTTTCCAGTAAGGTAAACTAACTCAGTAAGCGTCAATGTAAAGAATGCGGCCTAGAGTGGAGTGGGTGGCAGAGATGGCTCAAAAATTTAACTTGCAAAACTTATGAAAGAAATAAGTTCTAACTAAACCAAAATGTTGATAACAAATGTCATTACGTTAAAATTAATGATTGAAAAATTAATTACTAAAATTGTTCAAATACTTCAGTTAAACTTAGCGTCATGAATTTAAAAAAAATTAAATAATAATTAATTTACTGGTTTATTAACATTAATATATTATTTCATAAAAAAAATTTTGAAAATAGTAATTTTTATTTCATAAGTTGGCAATATCAACAGCTGATTAACGATTAAACAAAGATGAGTTACATTAACAAAATTTTTATTCATTGTGGATTTTATGATATGTATATGCCTAAAAAATGTTGAATTTTAACTTGTTGAAGTATTATTTTGGATGATGTTTTTGTTTATACTTCTATCTACAAAGTAAAGGAAGTATTGTGATCGCGAAAAATTTCGGTTTTCAGATTTCAACGGACATATTCATTTTAACCATTTCTCAATTCATTTTGATTAGTTTAGGCGTGTCGTCTGTACATACAAAATGAACGAATTAAATGAAATGAATGAATGAATTATGTCACATAATTTAAACACGAATAGGTCCTAGGGTGTTGAAATTTTTGATTTAGGACTGTTGTACCATCTAGTTATGCACCTCCTCTTTTTATTGCAATCGACTGGACCAAAAATGTCCAAAAAAAAAACCAAAATCAAAAAATATTGAATTTTGGAATTTTTCTTAACTGCAGTAATAAGTTCTCATTGACAGCTTATCATATCTTATTATAAGCGCTGCTCATTTTCATTGATTTCAAAGTTGTAGCCAAATTGATAAATGATTTATCAAATGACCATTGGTTTCACTTGAAATTTTGAGTTGCCTCCCACCCTTTTGCAACAAACAAAATTCAAAAAGCGTGAAATTATGTTCATTGAAGTAGCCCCTCGGAACATCGAAATATACCGCAAACCGCATCCAGTCATCTCACTTAGAACAATTTCATAAAACATCCCAATTAAACGGTGTGTAAGTTACTTTTCAGCCACCCGGTATACATTTTTTTTTTTTGTATGAGAGTACATAAAAAATTGTATGTTTAGTTTCTTAATGTTTCGTATGCCATTCCACGCGCGGATTTCATCAAAAGGTGCTGTTTCATTTTATGAATTTCAATTCAGTAATTACAAAAAAAATATTTCGTTCAAGAATATTCAATAACTTCGACTTATACATTTTTCAATAGGCATTGGTAAAGCTTTTTCTTGTTACTATTTTATGATTACAACAATAGAAGTTTGTATTGCTTGTTGTCAACTTGATGTTCTTTGTGTTGTAAAGATAAATGTTGCGTAGTAAAGATGTAAGCGTATGTTCTTTATTATTTTTTCTGTCTTATGTTTTTTTAAATTATTTACTTACTTATTCATACAATATCAACAGGCTGATGCCCGGTATAAGTTAACTATGGTGGATGATAATGAATTATTGTAGCTTGTGTAAAACGTCTGAAACGTCTATTTACTTGGTGGATGATAATGAATTATTGTAGCTTGTGTAAAACGTCTGAAACGTCTATTTACTTGGCGACCACAGCTGATTAATTTATTTAATTTAGTTGTTTACACTCGACTAGAGATTCCGATTATTATTTGTAAGAATTAATATTAATTATTTATTTTAATAAATTATTTAATTAATTAATTAAATTTACCTGACTTACCTTCTTAGACAAGTCAAAGAAATGAGTGAGTTAGTTCGTAAATATACGAACACGAATACGAAGATTAAATAAAGACTGCTCACGCAATATGGATGGATTAGCGAGCATGGTAGAGATTTTCTGGGATGTCCAGGAGAAACAGCCATTTGAGACGGACACGAGCTCCCGTGTAGGCGTGAACGTGGTGGAAGAGGCCACCCAAACATATTTTATTGTTTCTGATGTGGTCCCGCAGACGGAGAACAGTGGAGTCAACTTGGCGCCTAGACCTCATATAGATGTGCGGCAGGTACGAGATAGTGGGGTTGAAGATTGTGATTTGGCTCATCTGGTTACCCAACAGTTGCCTAAAGAGCTGTTTACGTTCACTGAAGTTCTTTAGAGCGTCATCGGCATTGACAGATTGGAATGGCCAGTTGATCTGGTACATAGTGCAGATTGTTGGACAAGCTCGAGGTTACTGAAGGAGATGCCCTGGATGGGGCCTATGCTTCGGTCTGGCTCACTGCGGGTGGACCAAGTGGTTGTCGGCAGAAACCGTGCCATGGACCTGGCCGGCGGGGCGGTGAGCGTAGGCGGAATGGATTTTGTGGTAAAGTAGATTCCTCTGAAGGTGAGGAGTGTCAGTTACCCGTATAATTGAGTCAGCCTGGCTGGTTCTAGACGAGAACCCAATGTTTGTTATTGAAGGCCCCTAGGGAGAGCGGGGCTCCAACTTCACAAGGTGGCGGAGTACACGGCTCGGAGAAATTCAACTATGTTTCGAGTGCATATAGACGTGACTTCATCGGGAGCTACGGAGAGTCGGGTCCCAGTGAGAAAGCCGGTGGGGTCCCCAACCGAGATAGTCGTGGTGAAGGCGGCGGGACGGTCGTACGCGGTCCTTATACCAGCAGTGAGGGATACCGTGACACCATGCTGTCGGCGTGTAGGGGTCACGGAAAGGAACTCCACATAAGTGTCCAGGAAACAGCTGACGACGTAGCTGTCAGGTTGGCACAAGAAATACTGGAAAAGGTGGAAGGTTGCACAGTCAAAGCTGGTAGAGGCGTTTGGCGTGTCCATCTGCTGGTAAATGACGTTGACGCTCTCACTTCGGAAAAGCAATTTGTACGTGAAAGAAAGCTGTTGGGGATTCGGTCACAATTATTGTACTCTCCCTGTAGTCGTCGTTTGGGGAAACCAAGGTTGTGACGGTGGTGATCCCGTCTCTGCTGGCCGAGGAACTAATAAAGATTGGCTGAATTCGTGTTGGATGGGTGTCTTGCCAGCTCTGGAGGAGGTCTGCTGAGGAACACTGTCGGTGTTGGGTCTAAGGGCACCGGGCAGGGTCCTGCAGCGGTCCCGAAAAAAGAGGCATTGTTTTAAAATTGGGATTGAAGGGCATCTCCGTAAAGACTGTACAAAGGAGGCTAAATGTTCACTATGCAATTTCCGCAGACATTCACTTGGCGGCCGTGGTTGTAGGATCAGCTGTAAAAAAATGAGCTTCGACGCCTTTGCTTGTGAAGGGCCTAGGGTTGGGACAGCCTGGTCCAGGAAAGGTGGGCCGCTTAGGTGTCCCACTCTCGATGATTGGAGGGAGACTACCTTGTGTCTTCAGAATGGGGTTAAAGTAAGACTGTAGTCCTAGTAGGGGATCTCTGTGGGGTTCTTCATTTGAGGCTTGATGTTAAGACCGGAGTCCCTGTGGAGGGATCCCTTTGGGGGTCCCCTCATTAGAGACATGGCGTGCAATAAAAAGACTGCGACCCAGCTATCTAGGGGTACATTAGTTCTCGACTTGGTAGTTTGAGGCAATGGCACTCCCTGGAGCTGGTTAAATGCTTAGTTGCGGGTCCGGCTTTAATGGGGAGGGGTGAGTAAAGATGAACTGAAAAAAGGGATATGGAAAACAATTTCTTCCTAATTTTTTTATAGCAGGTCTGTATTTTTTTTTTATTATTTAAAATAGTATGCTGCATTTGTGACTGGTTTTTCTATATACCAAATAATAGTTTTATGTTACGATCAATATTAAATAACTGTATGCTTGTGATGTTTATCTTCATCCTCAAATTTGATCTCACAATCACGTTATTAAGAGAATAATTTAAGGTATTTTTTATATCATTTCTAGAAATCGGTTATTGCGATGATGTTTATATGATTATTTTAACTTGATTTGAATTGAATTGTATAATGTAAAAAACTTTTTAGTAACAATATTGGGAAAGAATAACTAGTGTTTTCATTACTGAATTAACTTATAAAAAATTACTTATTTTAATTAATTACTTACTGAATTAATTATAAAAATTACTTCGGATTCTACTTGAATGTCAAAGGGTTCCATATTTTTTAAAAAAAGATTACGATAAAGTATTCAACTCTTTTAATAAAAAGTGTTCATTAAAAAGGTTTATATAAAGATTGGTTTAATGTATTTTTAAGATGTTTGTAAATTTTAACTCTAATAATAGGTATAAAAATTGTTTTTATTCCGTTTTTAAATTTCAACAATCCCTTTATTATTTCATTAATTTTTTTTCTAAAAATATTAAGAAAGAAACATATTCAATTAAAAAATGTTTACTCAATTTTTTTAAGCCAGGTTTAAACAAAATGTGTAACAATTCTCTTTTGTTTTTACACTTTCTGTATTTATAGGCATCTCATTAAAGGAAATCAACGTGGTATATAAGGTTCATTAACTATTTATTAATTTTTTGTAAAATCTTAGTCTTTATTACCCAAATCGTAATTTCAAATATAGAAGGGAAAAAATTTAGAAGTGTGATTGAAGAAACGACTTTATTCCTGGTAAATAGTGAAAGAGATAAATTCGCAATGTTTTCAAACTACACCGTGCTGGATATTTATTCGTTAAGGGGAGAGAAACGAATCAAGTCAGGTGATATTTCTTCCGTGACACTCGTCTGCTATGTGCTTTTACACATACACACTCAAACATGTTTTTGCGTGCTCGCGTCCACACATATGTATAACTTACAATTCTTTGTAGGAAGACCAATGTTTCACATAAAACTTCGTCTTTCTGTCCTCTAATCTTATTTCTCTTCCTAGTTTTCCCTTCTGTAACTGTCATTCCAGATATATACTCAACTCTGCAAGAGATCTGTCAATTGTGTGCTAACTGCCTAAAAACAACATTTTTGTCTTTGAACACAGCTTTATGTTATACTCAAATCTTGAGTTCACTACAGAATTTGTATGTGTGTACTTTTGTCCAGTCTTTATTATGGTAATTTCTGTGAAACAATACGGATTATCATGAATTCTTTTGTGTACAATTATCTTGTATCAGTTCAGTTCGGAACTGAAATTAATCGCAATTAAAATCTCTGATTATTTACTCTTTTATTGTAAATTATGTACCACAAAAATTGCACTTGTGTGGTTGAATACATAGTGTTTTTGTGTAACTCCCGAGTATGGTGTTCAAAACCGGTGTGTGTTGGATTTTATTGTACTAAAGTTTATTCATTTATTTTCTGTGAATCTCTTTTAATTATGTATAAACATTGATTGAGTTTATTATTTTGTAATTTTTAAAATATTTATATTTTTATTTGAAAGATATCACGAATCTCGAAAGATCTAAACAACAATCAAAAATTTCTGTTGTTTTTCATACTTTATGAATTTTAATTTTTTTTTAATAAATTTAAAATAATCATTTAATAATATAATTTTTATCCCAATTGTTTATATTTTATGACGGTAACCTTTTTAGGCAATACTTTTTAATTAACAATGCTATATATTGATCTATAAAAGTTATTTTCTTGCTTTATTCATTATAGAAATGTTGTTCAGTTGATATTTCTTTATACATTTAAAGAAGCTCTTCTTTATTAATATTATTTAGATCATTAGGTTTATGAGACAGGTCAAACCGCAGCCAACCTATCCGATTCCTTCAAGTGTCTAGTAGTATGCACACTTGAAGCTACTTTAGGTAGATTTTCAGATCTCTTTTACTCTTTTTTTTTGTTTGCCGTCCGTGGCGCGAGTGGTAGCGTCTCGGCCTTTCATCCGGAGGTTCCGGATTTGAATCCCGGTCAGGCATGGCATTTTCACACACGCTACAAATCATTCATCTCATCCTCTTAAGGATGCCTTACGGTGCCCCCGGAGGTTAAACAAAAAAAAGGTACATTTTCAGATATATTTTGCTCTCGTTTTGGACAAAGTAGAATATAACCTATACTCGTAAATCCTAGAACGAAATAAAGGATCAAATATATTGATAAGAGGTGGGTGGGTCGTGAAGAATAGTTGTAGTATACAAACCAATCAACCGAAAACGGAGCTTCAAGGTTATCTCACGATAGCTAGGATGTTTCTCGCTCAGAAACCTTAGATGATCTTGAACAAAATATGAGTGTAGTACTGTTCTCACCAACGATTTAATCCTTCACCCTCTTAGATAAAGCAAAATTGTGTTTATTAAAAAAATTATTCATATAACCCAAGTACAGGATAACCTTTATAAAGGAACACCTCTCCCTAATACTAAAATAGCGTTGGTGCACTAGTTTTAAGAGAAATTGTCATAAAAAAAATTATCGTTCAGTCGAATTAGATTTTAACTTAAAATTTTCATGCTTCTAAATTTCAGATTTATGCTAACAATTCTATTCTTCACTTTGACTTGTTATAATCACATGTACTCATAAAAAGTGATTTTCAATTTTTTTTAATTACCTTTCCTGGATTTATTTTTTTTTAATTTTTATTATTTTCCGTGATTTTTCGAAGAAAATATATCTGTAGATTGCGTAATATCTGGATGATGGTTTGTAAAAATTTATACATTAAAATTTTGTGGATTATCTAGTCAACAGTTGAAATTATTTCAATTATAACAAGAATTATTTTTTAAAAATTAAATAAATCTAACTTTTAAATAAATTAATCTAACTTTAAGTAGCTCATCATAAAACGAGTTAACGACTTAAAATAAATGGTTTTAATGAAGTAGTTAACTATGAAACAGGAACAATTTCTGATTATTTTTTTCTCTTTATAATATTTGACGAAGTCAAATTCATTGATGTTGCCTAATTTCATATGCAGGAAAGACTTCCTGACATGTTCAAAATTTTCTTCTGACACCCGCGGTCGACACATATTCTTTACATTAGACGGAAATCTGGTATTTTGAAACTGGTTCTCCTCTCAACGAATGTTACTGTCACAGAGAGGATTACAATGAAAACCTTTTACGGAAGGCACGTTTAACTGTAACTCTAGTTTCTCATTTCACAAACTGCAAAACAGAAAGGCTTTCTGCTCTGGAGTCACCATCTTTTCTAGTAGCGTTGTTAAGCGGAAAGATAGATAATCAATATACGGCCGTGCGGCAAATAAAATTATTCTTTTTGATTTTATCCTCAAATCAACATTTTACCTCCCATCCAAGAGATGTAATAACAAATTAAATCTCCCATATTCGTTTTTATCTACTCAGTATTACAATAATAAAAATGATTTTAACATTTCAACATCTGATGTAGCATCAATTATCAGCATCTCATGAACTTTTTATAAAAGAAATTGAACAAAATACTTTTTTACAAGTTTTAAATTTCTCTTTGCCATTCAAAACATTAAAATTTTTAGCTAACGTAATCCTTACGCGATGAATGATCTTCATGAGAAATTTGAAGATAAAAATCCCGTTTTATTATTCCTGATATTAAATGTTGTCATACAAATAATTTTCTTTAGAGACTATATGTTCTGAAATGACATGTCACTTCTAGGTTGACATGAGACTACTTTCGGCTGTCTTACAGCTGTCATTTTAATGATGTTTTTTCGACATATATACTTGTTTTATTCATATAGTATAAAAAGACATGAAACATTTGTAATATATATATAATATTTTAATTAAAAATACCTTCATTTGTACTATATACGATTTACATAACAATTGAAACAAAATTTAAGTAGTTATACTATGATTTAGTAACGTTTCATTCCATAATTTTTTAGTATTATGATAATTATTTTATTTAAATCTCGGTCCTCAGAACGTGAAATAATTAAATAATACAAATTTTGTTATTGATTTTAGGTGACAATTTAATTATTGTAGGTATATGATAGTAATATTATGTAGAGTATGATAATACAGAGAGTAGAGATAACATAGTACTCATGATTTTGTGTACCATTGGCTGTTTTCACAGCTACTACTGGCAGTAAATCATTTTAAAATAAAATGATCCTCTGACTCATTTTAAAAAAAGTGCGGATTTGTGAAGAAGTAAAAAGGTTTTAGTATAATCAAAAATCGACGTGCTAAATAAATAGATGAATTAATGATGTTTATATTATATTTTTAATTTATTTACAGAGAACAAGTTTGGGAATTTTTATTAGCAAATGAAAATATATTTCTTATGAGTAATAAAAGTCAGTGTTTCTTAAACATCTGAAATTCGTTAACGGGTATATAAAAAAACCTGTTTTAAAAACGTCTGTTGTCATTTTTAAAGATATTCAATTATTTATATCACTTAAACCGTAATTTATTGGCAAATAGGTAATAAATTTTCTTTTAACTTCAAATTAATGTTACGGTTAAATTGAAATATTTAAAAGTAAAACAAATTAATTTACGTTTACATAAAATTATGCAGTAAATTGATACATTTAAATAAATGTAAGCGGATTGAGTGCGCTGATGAGAAAAGCTATCAACAAACTCTTCATGCATGACACATCCATTCCCTCTTGTAGCCCTTAGATGACCAGTCGATTTGCATATTAAGGCATCACTATTAATTTATAACCACTGTGGGGATGATTTTTTAAAATTATTTATTAATATTGATGATATTAATTACGACGTTACCAATAATATGTAATGAATGTGTATAAATGAAATATGTAAAATATTTTTCCTTTAGAAATTTAAATCATAAAATAAAAAAATATTCTTGTTTTGTTTGGAAATTTCAAAAGTCTGCTGGAAAATCAACTAAACAGTATAGAAATAAAAAATGATAAAACCTTTTTTCCGGTTGAAAATAATAATTTATCTAAAATACCTTTACATAATCTATATTACGAAATGAATTAACACTGAACGGGAAAATTTATTATTATTTTTTTTTAATAACAGTTTGTGGGTTAAAGAAAATTGTAAATGTTATTTAAAGCGTTACTTTGAATGATATTTATTATTATTATTGTTGTTAATAACTTATTTCTTATTTCTTCAACATTTTTTATAGAGAATTATTCACAAAAGGCTATATAAAATTATCCTTTCGGATAGTTTTACGCGTGTCACGTTATGACTTTGTTGTTGGAATGCAATCTAGTGAATTTTATTAGTACTCTTTTCAGCACAAGCTAAGAGAAAATAATTTTCATTTAAAACCATCCTTCAGGCAGCAAATAAAGCAAAATGAAATCATAATTTAGGTGATATCAATACTACTGAATTTATCATGTGCTAACAATAATCATAATTTATTGATAAGATATTTAGTAGTTATTGTAAAAAAGAAAGAAAAAATTGGTATTTTATTTTATTATATATATATATATATATATATATATATATATATATATATTATTTTTAATGTTAAATTTGTACAGTAATGATGATTCAATTTACAGGAAAACAATTACGTATAATTTCAGTAAGAAAATGTATAAAAAAAGAAACATTTTGTCTTCGTGCATTATATATATATTGTTATTTGTTTAAAAATGATAATAGCTATTATTGACGTTGTTATTTTCAATTAAGTTCATTGGCGTTTTAACTCTGTCAAATTTATTTAATTTCAGGATTTAAAACAGGTAACTCCTTATAACATTAACCGTACTTTAATTACTGAAGCGTCAGTAAAATAGGAAAACTTATCCGGCACATGTTAAAAAATTTAAATAAGGCTGACGCCACAACGCTAATGATTTACATAACGTTAAACAATGTGGGAGTATCCTTCCTTTAATCCGGAAGGTTGCAGTTTCGAATTCCGGTCAGCCATGGAAGTTTGTTATACGTTACAAGATTTCCATTCCATATTCCTACGCTCATTCTGAAGCTAATGTAACAAAATTATCACCATAAAAAAAACCAAAAAAAAAACAAATAGTTGGACGATGCTGTGTGGTGCTTTTAAAACAGAGTTAAAATTAAACTCCACCTCCATATCGATAATTAAGTTCCACAATTAACTGCCATTAAGCTCTACATTGATTTATTATTAAGTATTACAGTTTACGCATTATAAGTTACTTACCTTTTATTTGAAGTCCTGTAGAGCAAAGTAGACTCGGTACAATATATCTGTTACACACTCATTACTGGTACGAATACTCATTACTCTAAGGAATACGGTATAAAAATTTTATATCTACATTAAACAGCAAAATTTTATTATTATATATTTTAGTAAGTAATTCATTTTGTTCACATCTACCAAAATTATATTTGTTAACGTCTGTCTGTACCTATAAAGCAACTTGTCCTGACTGACTGATTGATTGAATCATCACTCAATAAAAATTACTGAAAATTAGTATAAGTATAAAATCCCTTCTTACGATGAGAGTATTCACTAAACGGATTTTTTTTTAAATTTCAAGTATAAAGGGTTAAAATAGAGTAACAATGATATTTACAATTTTTTTTAATTTCTCTGTAAGAAAAGAAGATATCTAGATTTTTAGTGTGTGTGTGTGTGTGTGATCTTCACGTGGACATTTAAATAGTAATATGTAGATTTTATGAAATTCCTAGTTTTAATTCTGAATTAATTTATAAATGAATTTTAAGTTCATGGCAATTTTCTGCTATTCTTAGAATTTTGATATTAATGATAATTCATTATATGTTAAAATTGATTTTGAATCTTAGTTGAAGCCCCGATTTTTTTTTAATTGCTCGATAAAAAGATGAAGATATTAACATCATCTTTGGTAGGTGTAATTTTCAAGAGAATATCTAAAAATTAATATGTATATTTTTTTTACAATTACGAGTAAAGGGTTAAAATTGATTTTGAATTTTTTTTTGAAACCCGGAAATTTTTTAAAATTTTTCGGTAATAAATGAAGATATCAGTTGGACTTTTGGTGCAAGTAATTTCCATGTAGATATCTAAAAATCAATTTCTAGATTTCGACCGTTAAAGTGGTAAAAGAAAGGTAAAAAAATTTGAAAAATGATTGCAAATTTTTCCCATTTCTGACTGTACTAAACGAGATATTCTTGAGAGTGGGACTTTAAAATACTTTTTAAACATTTTCTGTGTTATTTTAATTCCGATTTTTTAAGTAATGGCCGGGCGGCTTAATCAACAGCCACTGTTACTGCATGTGAAAAGCGACTAGCTGCATTTGCTTCCAGTTGCATGACTAAGAAACATTAGTCATTAAAAAAATTTTAAAAATAAGTTTTGGGTGCTGACTAAAATATTTGGGTTGCTCTAAAATATTTTGCTAAATATCCCCTGATCGTGACGGGAAACACAAGTAACCACATAGCGTGGGTGAAGCCGCGATAGGGAATGCTCGTTATAATATAACTCATCCTAAATAATAAATACTTAAAGAAATATTAATATACGTTAATTAATTAGCAAGCATTATTTTCTTTCTCGTAATTGGTTATAAATGTTTATTAAACATTTATTATAATGGTCATTAAAAAATTAAATTGTACTGCTCACCATATAGTAATGAACTAATTTTCTATAAGATAAATGTTTAGTAGTAATGACTTGTATAATCACTAAACTTTATAAAACATCATAATCTAAAATTTTTCATAAAAGATAAATTAATATTATTATTGTAGGAAAGTTTCAGCCTGTTGTACTACTAGTACTAATTTTGGATTATAGGGAAATTCATTATTATTTTTTAAAACCTTTTCTGTTTTAGTGACGTCTTTTCCATTTACTTGTTATTATATCAGGTTTCCTTTATTCGTAGGCTTTCGTAAAAAAAAATCGATATTACATGCTTTATTCCAATCGTTTAATGTCAGCTATTAAAATTTATTAAATTGTAATTTCTCCTATAAAATTATATACGATCATTCCTTGGACTTTCATAGCCAGTTTTATTGAAAGAGTCGGGAAATGTTGTAGAATTCTCAAATTGTGATTCAACGAATGTGAAATAAAGCTAATATGAATGGAATTGAACCAATATCCATCCACTCAATAAAGATTGAAAATTAATCTTTTTACTTTTTTAATATGTACGCTTATAAATAAAACCAGTATTTTTAACTATTGTTTTAAAAACAATTATAGTATTACAAATACTATAGTTGTAATACTATAGTTAATACTATATTAAAACTTTACAATATTTAACATAAAAGATTAATTATTATTTAATTAAATTAAAACACATAGCATAGAGATTTTTTTATAAAAGTATGTATATTTTAACAAAAAATGTTACAGATAACTTAACGAGAGAAAAAGATACTCCTGATACTGAAACAAAAATTTTAAAGAAAGAAATAATTCCATTCCAGGATTACTAAGAGTAGTAAAAAGAATAATTTATCCCAATTTTTCACTCAGCACTTAGATACCGTGCGTAGACTGGTTTGCCAAGCACATCGATATACAGGAAATGGTAAACTCTAAATGGTTTTACTTTCTTCCCTTCAAGAGACTTGTTATATACTGATCATCATTCCTTTGAGAGAAAGCAGCTCTGACTAGTGACTCTTACACATCAATTTTTTTTACATATTTCAGAACCATAAGAAAAACTGCAAAATTTAGTGTGAATCAACATAGTAATACACACTTACTGAGAAATAATACATTATAATACGATGTCTCTTTTTTTTCCGTTTGTAATCCCCCCCCCCCCCAGGAGCCGGATCCGCAATTACGCATAATCTCAGCTCCGAGAGGTGCCTTTGCCTCAAACTACCTCGGTAGGGCGTTATGCCCCACCCAGGTAGCCGGGACTCGGTCTTCTGTTAAATGACATGCCTCTAGCAGGGAAACCACAAGGGATTCCCCGCCGGGACTCCGTCTTGACGCCTAGCCTCTAATGGAGAACCAGCGGAGGGATTTCTCACTGCGACTAAGGTTTTGCATTCCTTCCCCAAAGGCGTTTGCAAGGGAGTCCCCACCCGATAATTGGTGGTGGAACACCGGAGCCTCCCACCCCTTTCGGATGGGGCTGTCCCCTACAGACACCACAGCTTCGTTGTGCAAACTCCAGCGGATTCATGACGTGGACGAAGTTGCCTTAAATCCACGGCCTCCAGGCGTATGTCCATGCAATTTACATTTGAGATACCGAGGATCCTGCATGCAGTCTCTAATTAGTATCTAATACTAATTAGTAGCGAATAACTTAACGGGTATTTTTATACTACTTTATTTTGTAATAAAATATTGTACAGACTACTCAAATAAAGTGTTCAGAAAAGTTAGGCTCTTATTAGGAATCAAAGAAACCAGTAATAAATAGTTTAACATACTTCACTACTGCACCAAAATACATACGTATAAACAGAACGCAATTTCAAAAAGATTTTAATAATTAAAATATAATACCAAAATATTATTCTACTGATATTACGCTATCCTCCTAAGCTAACATTTGAAAAAGTACTGGTTTAGTAAAAAATCCAGCTTTTAAAAAATATTTATTTATTTTTTAACACTAGAATTTTGTGTAAGTGAATGTTTTGCATTTTAAGTAAACGTGTTGATGCTGTATTGAACGTATTATTCAATCGATAATCTTAGAGTTTGTATAGCAACTATTACAATTTTTTCTACAAATGATTATATAAGAAAGAACAATTTTAGGAATGTTTTTCTTAGATAAATAATATTTTTTAGGAAAATAATATAATAAATACAACAATTATAGAAAAAATATTAACTATATAGACAAACAAATAACCACCATAAAATTCAGAATATCCTAAACAATTATTCTAACTTTCTCGACTAGATTCTCTGCTGATATTGATATAATAACCGTAATATCTATTGACTGAACTTATATAACAATATAAAATAATAAACATTTAAAACACTTTTAAATTTTTCATTGGACAAATATTTTAATCGATTTGTCACTCACATTTTTCCATGTATAATTTCCCAACAATAGTTATCTCATTACTTGTCAGTAACCATGTTTTCTAAATTTTTGTATAACGTAAAATATTTTACCAGTAGTAAGATTTATTTAAAAAAAAAAAAAAGCTTTCTTATTGGTAAATTAATTTATTAAATACAGACAAACTGTTTTCGAATTGGAAGCAGTTACCTCCAATTCTTTATTTTAGATTTTATTTTTTTCGTAACTTTCGATGTAGGAAATTTTATTCAATATTTATGCTTATATATCTCATTTGATTATGACTAAATATTAATATTAATAGTTTTTTCTACTGCAGTATTAAAAAAATAGCTATTACATTAAAACTATTTAAGTTTTATGCAACCATTAACTTAGTATTATTCAGTTATTGGCTGTAACGTACGTAGTTTGATACCCATTATGTTAGATTTTAGACTGTTGATATTTGCTAAGTGCACTATTATTGAAATACTTGAGGTTATTGATCACAATCTCGTTGATTATAACACCAGCATCAGTATCGCTAAGGTAATTATGAGAGATGTGGTGTAAAGATTAAAAACTGGTTGGGCGGATAAGATTACAATTAAATAATATTGACAAAAATGTAAAAAGAAAATCATATAATTTATTTAAATTACTAGTTTCGTTTGAAAAGTTTTATACATCTCTAAATGAAATCAAATTAAATAAACTTACTTCATAACTTCCAGAAAAAATAAATCCGCAATTAAAAATTCTGATGTGAATACCTCATGACTTCCTTTTATGCCTATTAAATTATATTTAAACATCTTTTTAAAATGAAAATTACATAAAATTTTATTTCATTAAAAACTTCTGTTACTTTTTCATTTTTTTTTGCTACGAAATTATAATTCATGGTAAATTTTTTCCTAGAATGGGAGGTTATTAATTATTAATAAATCAATATATTTATATTAAAAAAAAATATAAAAAAAGTAGATGAAGTTTGATTCGAGCCGAGTACTTTCTCCTTGAAAGATACAAATATTTCATTAATAAAAATTTTATTTGGCTATAACTCTGGAACCAATAAATGTAAGTACCACTTAAGCTCTCAATGAGTAGCTTATTACTGCAGTTAAGAAAAAGTCCAATATCCAATTTTTTTCGATTTTGGGGTTTTTTTGGAAACTTTCGGTTCAATCGATTTCAATGAAAAAGAGAGCTGCACAACTGGATGTTACAACAGTCCTAAATCCAAAATTTCTACATGCCTACGGCTAATCGTTTTTGAGCTATGCGAGATACACTCGTACATACTTACATATGAACGTACAAAGGTCACGCCGAAACTAGTCAAAATGGATTCAGGGATGGTAAAAATATATAGTTCCGTTGAAATCTGAAAACCGAAATTTTTCGCGGTCATAATACTTTCTTTACACCATACACAGAGTAAAATTCTATGGATTCAAAAAAAAAACAACATATTTTTCACTAATTCGTAATATATTAAAAAAATAAAATAAATTTAGAAAATTATTTTAATACGAATTAGAAGAAATCATCATTGAGATTTATATTTTTCCTTGGATATAAACATAATAACATAATTTTTATTAATAAAGTATTTAGCTGAAAACCTCAACAGTTTATATGAATTTGATTAAAACTAGATTTATCAAATCCGAAATGAAATAATGGTTAAGAATAATAAATTTACAACAGTACCATTATGATTACAATTTGATCGATTACACAACTGATACGCAAACACAGGTAAAAAATGTTGCTTTTTTAGCAGTTTGAATAAAAATCAATCTTTTCTAATAGGATATTTCTTATGAGTTAAGTATAATAATGTAATTTTAAATTTAATCTAATTTATAGCTTATAAGTTCTAAATTAATATTAAAGTATAAAAACTGTAATGAATTTGAAAACAATCGTCAATAGAAAGTTAGTTACTCCCTTCAAATTAATTTTTCACTAAATCGCTTTAATACAAACATTTTAAATAACCATTTTTTGCTTTCATGATGAAATAAGTTTACATAAAAACAAATAAAATATATAATTTTTTGAGTAAATTTACCATGTTTTAAAATACAACAACAATTAGCGAATACAAAATCTCCAGCAACGATTATTTTTTTTTTTGTGCTTCTTAAGAGTGTATATTGAGTCATTTTCGTATGAGAGTGTTAGTCAGTTTTAGATTACAATAATGATTAGGATAAAATTCAATCATAAATTTTAATATGGAGGATCATAAAATAAATATAAATAAATAAATGTTGAACTGAACTACTAAATATTTAATGTTGAAAATACAAATAAAATATTAATTTTATGTGAACAAACTATAAACAGACCAGCTTCAATATGAAGAAAATAGAGTATTTAAATTTTTTTTTTAACGTAAATATTAATTCATAAAACAATTATAATGAGAAAAACTTAAATAACTATATTTTAATTCAATTATCCTGTTTCTAATTCAATTATTCCTGTATAATAAAAATAACCTTTTGATTAAAATAATTAAAACTAATATAAAAAAAGATATTAAACATAATAAGAAAGCTAAAGTTATAACAAAAAGAAAATATTTACAATAAGCTGTAAATCACAGCTAACCTTTATTTAACACGTACTCTGTTTCAGCACGTCATTTCCATATAAAAACCTGAACCGAATAGGTTTATTCGGTTCAGGTTTTTATATGGAAATTTGAACAATAAATGCTTTTTTTATGCCAGTTATTAATAATCGTTCCATTCAGAGACATCTTTCTTCAGATTCATTACAAAAATTGAAAATAAACAAATGAATAATGAAATCATTAGAGAGTTTAATTTTTGAAAATACTAGTTATATTCACTAAACTGGCATAAATATGAATTAGTAAAAATTATGAAAACTTTCTAAATAATAAGCAATCTATTTAAAATATCACTCCACAACACTTCACATTAACTACTGTATTATTCCAATTTTATAATAAAAAAAATCTTACATGCCAAATTCGATTAGGCAAATGTCCTGCAAACCGAATGGAAAAAAATCTAAACCTGTCTATTCGTAAAATGATTCTGGATAAAATTAAATTGTTTATCTGTATAAGATAAAAACTGAAGAAATAATCAGTGTGACGATGAAGAAATCAGGAGTAATCAATCGGTATTGTCGTGGTGGTTAGGAGGGGTGTAGCCTTCAATCACTGATTGATTTCAAAATCACTATAGTAAATTTTATTTTTAATGTAATTTTTCCTTTTATAGTTAAAAGAATAAAAATAAATATATAATTTCAAATTAATCAAGCGGAAATACATCTTACAAATCATATCATTATTTATTAACAATACAAACTTTTAAATAATTATATTAAATCTCCTAAGAATTTAGGATTGTATTTTAGACAGGATGATGATATAAAATAGAATATGTAGGCATAACTTGTGCCAAGTCGTTTCACTTATATTAAATGATAAGATGTGGATAATTAATTTACGCGTCAACAAAACTTATGAGCAAATATTTCACTAGCTAACACCAACGTCAGTAATATGTTTGCAAATTTAGAAAGTTTTCTGAACTTAATAGTTTGAAGATTTATGAATAAATTAAGGTTTAAATCTTTTTAATTAAGGTTATTAAACAATTAACTACATAAATATTTATAATAAAAAATTTGTTACAAAATAAAATAAGGGTAAAATTTGATATTACTGAATAATAAAATAATTATTTAACAGAATATTTTCAATAGAATGTCATACAAGCTTTATTTATAATAAGAAAATTAAGTATGTAGTTTGTTTGTAAAACAAACTACATACTTATTTGTTTACCCTACCGACAGTCAATTCAAACATTTCGCGAAAGCTACAATATAAAAATTCATTAAAAAATGAGGTTAAAAGGAGTTATTTGTTGAAAGGGTACGGAAACAGTCGAAGGTACTGAGTGTATATTGTTTAATTTTTTTGTATTTTGTCTTAATTCCGTATCAAACAAAAATCAAAAACTACCCACAAATTACAACTAGGTCTAGACTTAAAAAGTGAACATTCAAAAAAAAAATTAAAGTCGTTAATTTTTAGTGTTAAGAAGTTTATTTAAATCTCTTACCCTTTTATTTTCGTTTTATTGATTTTTGGGAAGAAGCATGAATATGTTGCGCTTAATAAAAGCTCGCCATTTCAAGAAAAACCTTGCGTAACCTGCTGTTAGTTTATGTCTTCTGTTAATTGGCTATAACACTGTGCTATTTTGTTTCTTTTACAACAATCTTAACGTGAACTTGTCATATGCATCTTACTACTGAAAATTTTACTTCATGTATTCTTACATTATAAACTTTCTCTTTCTTTACTGTTTTACTCTCTTTATTTCCTCCAACAGCAATACACACCAACCAAATCGATTTGGTGGGTAAAAAAGAAATGACCTCCATCCACTTGTTGAAATATAAATGGGCCTTCCGGCCAATTTTTTGTTTACAATTAACTATACGGAATTCAACAAACGAAATTTCATATATATTCTACTCGTTTTTCGTTGTTCTTGGGGAATAATTAACTCATTATTATTTTCTCTATGCACGTCAATACATTTTTAACTCTGGATTACTTTTAAATTGGTCTACTCCTTTAGAATTTAATCCTTAAATAACCTCAAGTAATTCTATCATACCTATTTAGCTATAAATATAATATAATTTAGAAAATAACTAAATTTTATATATTTTTTTAAAATTAATATTGCATCTGAATTGTAACTAAAATTAGTATTTCTTAGGGTGTATTTTAGTAGCTAGTCTAAGCTGAGAATGTTTTTCTTTTGTTTCTTTTTATTTTACTTTTTTTAGTTCTCTACTTTTTTCTCTTAAGCCGAGGAATACCCACCCAGTTGTGGTCTTATAATTTCTTTTGTTGTATTTTTATGCTAAGAAATTTATGATAGGCTTCAGAACTCTCAGTTGTATATAAATACCAATAATCGTGTTTTCTTGGTAATCTTATTATAGTTATTATACTTTCTACATTCAGTATTTTATTTTTGTTTTTATACCTTATTCCGCACATAATTTTCTTATTGTGGCGTTATTATGTAGTTCTTTATTTCCGTTTGATTATTTGCCTGTACTTTATATCTTTATATCTTTTATATTAAAATTCATTAAAGAATATTATTATTACTCTATCAGATGTTTTAAAAGTACTTTTTCTAAGAGAGTTGAAATAAATTATACAAGATAATTACAATTATTTTTGTAGTGTACTAACCTTTAGATTTTATATTAAACTATACATTTCTTTATAAACAGTTTTAACTATGTTTTCTTATTTATTATAGTAATTGAATATAAAATAAAACAGCTGTTGATTCTATTTCTTTGAAATAAATAAAAGTGTATATATATTTACATGCGCGCGCACACACACACACACACACACACACACACACACACACACACACACACACACACATTTAATTACTGCCATATTCCTTTCTCAATTTTGTTTCTCTTTTTACGTTTAAACTTTACAGAGTACTCTTATTATTCCTTTACACTAAGAACGTTTTAATTTAAAACCAGTCTCTTGTGAAAATGTTAAAGACGTGACTTTAATTTCTAACAGTAACACTTTTTATTTTCTGCTTTGTAAAATAATGTAATTATACATATAAAGTAATTACAACCAGATTTTGTTTAAAAAAAACTTTTCATTTTTTTGCTAAAAAATAAATATTCTGATATAATTCGTTTATTTATTTTTTTGGAAAGATTAACTTAATAAATATTAGCTGTTTTTACAGTTTTGTTACGGCATTTATTAATGTACATTCAGTACTTAATTTCCTTCAGAATATTATTTCTTTTTAATGAATTTAAATAATCAAAAATAGCTTCTTCCTTGGCCATTTAATGTTAGTTTTGTATATTTTATAGATTATTTTTAATTACACTACATTTTTATGAAAAAAAGTGGAGAAATACATTTTTAATGTGTTCCCATATCAACAAATATATGTGTATATATATATATATATTGAATTATTAACAGAAATTAATATCTTGGAAACAAATTTGAATAAATATCAATATATTTAATATAATTTGATACAATTTTATAATCTCAATTACCTGTGAAGTTATTAAATATGGAAACTGTAGGTTTTCAAATTTAAAAGTCGCGGCATAAAAATTATACCATAATATTCGAAAATGTTTACTTCTAACAAAATAATGGCTCAACTGTTACGTCCATCTCTACTTTATCCTTTTAACTGCCATTTATCCAAAGTCGTTTCTGAGATTGGGATGAATCGATTAATTTTATTAGATCTTATCCAAACGTTCTATGAGAAAAAAGATACCTACCCTGCTCCGTTTCTTGTTCTTTTCAAGTCACTGCATATCCAGCAACACGCTTCAAATTAAAATTAATCTTTAAAACTTATTTTATTAAATCCATGAAATAGTGAGCCGTATTCGTGTATTTATAAGCCAGATCAAGGAAATTATAATTTACCACTTTTCATAACATCCAAAACTCAACAATCTTCAAATCCGCCCATAAATAAAAACTTAAAACCTATAACTGACATTAAAAAAAAAACCTTTGAAACACGCCCGATTACAGACTCATACAGCAGCAAGGGACATTGTCCAGACTCTGCGATTCGTAGGAAGAAATGGTGATACTCCCGCCACTTTTGCGTTCCGTTCCGTTCTCTAAACTATTTTTCTTTCCCGTAAGAGTGCCAAACTCTTTTCGATGACATTTTTAGATTAATATAAATAATGGTAACAGTGAGATGTTTATTTCAATTTATTACTTATAAAAATTGCAATCAGTTGATTTTAAGTTGCTTGTTTTATATCTTGAAAAAAACTCAATTCTAATATTTAGAAAGATTCAACTTTATAATTAACGACTCTGTTTTCTAATTTACTAGTTGTAAATTGAATAAAGTTTATTAATTTGAGGAATAAACTAAGTTGAATCGTTTAAAAATTATTAAATAACTCGTGTCCTCATTAATATTGTTAAGTTAACCTTTTGATTATTATTAATGTCTGATGAATTTTGAACAGTTTTCGTATAAAATACCAACCAAAACGCATATAGACACTACACACTATTTTTGACGGGAACAAACTTAGAGTGAATTTAAAACAATGATCACCGTACTTATTGTTATGTAAGTACATCAAAACTTTCTGACTTTCTGAAAGAGTCTATTAGGATGCAATTCCAAAATTTTATTTTAAAATTTTCCCGGGCAGTTAGGAAGTTAATTATACCTCTGTACATTTTGATTAGTTTTATTTCAGTAATAATTTTATTAATTTAAAAAAATAATAAAATTTGTTCACACAATAGTTACAATCAGTAATATATTATTTTAATTAAATTTTATCTCAAAGATATATATTTATATATTTTTGTATACAAGAAAATCATGATACTTTCATAAAATTTCATTTTATATCTCATTCTTTAAATTATATTTATTTATGTTTTCGTTGTAATAGTATGAAATTTTTGAAATCATTTATTTTACGCCTGGAAAAATGTTACTCAATAGTTTAGCCCATCGGTCTATAGTGATTAAGTCGTCGTCACAAATCAGTTGTTTAACAAGAGATTTTCGAAGTTGAAAATTCTGATGTACGAATTCTAGTAGCTGGTAGTTAATTTCTTTTATCCGGATCTGAATACTACACAGTGGATAGTGGTGTACTGTGGTGGTTGGGGTTCAATTAACTAAATCTCTCAGGAATGGTCAGCCTGAGTCTGTACAAGACTACACCTCATATGTCATGCATATCATCCTCATCCCATTGGGTCGTAAGGTGGTCATTCACTAATTGGACAGATTCCAACGTACACGTTAGGGAAAACTTAATAGTATTTTGTTAACGATTAATAAAAGTTATATTATTTAAAAGTTACAATATTTATATTATAAACGGGGATTTATTTTTAATCCTAGTATAATTAATTTTAAAAAATAAAATAACATTAAAGCTATTGAAATGAAAAAAATAAATATTATTACTGTGGATTTAAAACCAAGACAAAATATTAAATGCAGAAGTGAATGAGGTTATCAATCCTGTTATATGATAAATTGAGACATGAAAAAGAGTGAGAAAACGTTTACACAAATCATGTTGTAACAGGGTATTTTAATTCATTTTTTAAAAGAAAAAAGAATGCAGGCTATCACTAACTGTCTACCACAGAAATGGTTTTCACTAAATTTAGCTTGCATATTATAAAGTAAGTAAACTTATTTTTCTCAGAACAATCATTGGAGGAAAATTAATGAATCTTCAAAAAGTGAACTTAAGTCATTCTTCTCTAAATAAAATATTCCGTAATAATTAAAAAAAAAAAATTAATTTGTACTGATGGAATAATAAATTTTTATTTTTTTTCATGTACATTCCACGAACGAAAAAATGTCCCTGAAATAAACATAACCTATGAGCAAGAACAAAAATTGTTGCTTGCTATTAAATAAAATATTGAAAAAATTGAAAAATAAAATGCCCAAAATATGTATGTAAATATCGTGCTGAATGACCATTAAATTCAAAGAAGAGAAAGAAGCAGAACTATATAATAGCTGCTTTTCCTAAAATATTTTTCCGATAAACATCTGCATTGGCACACCTCCTACATTTTAAGAAAATTATGTCTATGTATCTGACCATTAAGAGAATATGAAGCTCATTTCACAGGAAAAGGCAAAATATACAATTAGAACTCATAACTTTCATCTCCTATAATAGAACGGTATTAACGGCTGAAATGATACCTTATTTTTCTATAAAATTTATGTTTTGTTAGGAAGATAATAGATATACTAACATATATAGTTTGCGAAACGTAAATAACTCTGTTTTATTTACTGCTTCTGACAGAATAATTTTATTCCAACGAGTAAAAAACATTATAATTATAATTTTCTAAATTTTCCTTGAAAATCTTACATTTATTCAAATAAAACTACATAAATAATTGCTTGCATAATTAAAATTTCTCTTTTCCATTAATTATTGCTTCCTTTCATTTGAACTTTATTGAGGGCTTAAATTTAATTTCAATTATAAGAGTAGTAGCAAATAAGGTATTCAATAATAACTTTTTAGATTACGTTTCAAGCTCATTCACCAAATTGAAATTTGATGAGTTCTCAATACACTCGCGATGTTAATTTATTGAACCATACTTTCTGTTTTTACCTAAATCACTATTTATTTTGCATTGAAATAAAATTTAAATTACATCCGCTATATTTATACATCGTTCTCTTTGAACCATAATTTATCGGATATTTAAGATGATTTCTAATTTTATCAATAGCAAAAGTTACGATATCACTATTAATAAAATAAAAAATTATGAACCTCCCAGATAATTCCCATACAAAAAATAAAAAACATAAAACCGGTCTTGGACTACGAACTTTATATATAATAAAACATTCCCACCACATAGTAAATGCCAGTTATATTTTAGTGGTCCAGATTGAACTTCTAATTCTTAACGAAATTAAAATAATTAGTTTTAGTATTTGTTTTAAAGATTTTCAGTTTTAATATTATTACGTATCTCGCATAATTATAAAAAGATTAGCCGAAGGATGTTGAAATTTTTGGATTTAAGACTGCTGTAATATCTAGTTTTGCACCTCCCTTTTTATATTGCAATCGTTTGAACCAAAGGATTCCAAAAAAGCCCAAAATATAAAAAAAATTGGATTTTGAACTTTTTGTGAATTGCAGTAGCAAGCCCTCATTGAGAGCTTTTCAACGATATCTCATCAGTGGTTTTTATGTTCATTGGCTCCAGATATATAGCCAAATAAAATTTTAATTAATGAAATATTTGGATTCTACAAGGGGAAGGCACATCGGTTCAAATCCGAATTCTTCTCCTTTGTTTTAACTTTTTTTCTTTAATTTAAATACATATATGGATTTATTAATAATTATTAACCTCAGATTGTAAACAAGTTTTACAATAAATAATAATTCAATAATAACAATATATATGAAAAAAAAAAATTAGAAGTTATTAATGAAATAAAATGTTATGTACTCTTCATTTTAAAACGATGTGTATATGAAATTTATTCGGAGGACATAGAAGTCATATGGTGTCCACATCAGATTTTTTAATTACGTATTCCCACCCCTTTCCTTTGCTTATATAGAGTCTTAGGTACTCTTTGAATAAAATTTGATAAGTCTTTTTTGCCGCAGTGTTAAAAGTGTTACAAGTGTTTGTTTTATTAGACTGAATAAAATTTTCATTAACTGAAGCAGAAGAATTGTTGGGAAAGAAGAACTAGAATATAAATAATAATTCCTTAAATTTTATTAACTAAAGGAGCTTGGAGTGGCAAAACTCTATTTATGATGTTACTTTTTTCTTATCATTGAGCATAGAAAGAATTATGAATAAAAGAAAAGTGATTTTCACAGAATTGAATTTTTTATTTTTTGGTGGAGTTATTGAGTTGAATACTTCAGAATCGGCAACGTGACTGCAACTTCATTTATATTATCAAGTATTTTAATTTCCTTTGAAGAAGCAGATTATTGTTTAAAGAAGAAAAAAATTAGAATATAGTTAAATTCTAGTTTCTGTTTCATTTACTGGAAATCTAAGAAATGTAAGGTATCTTGGAAGGCAAGATGACTGAAACAATAACAGACAATGAACTATTTTGTTTTTAAATCACTTCGAATGTTGTTCTATTTCTGTTTATGGTAACTGGATAGCAGAATACTTCTTCACAGATAATTTTAAAAAGGTCGTAGGATCATTATGGGCTTGAATTCCTTCGAGGTTTTTATTTATTTTTAAAAGTAGAAAATGATTTGAAAAAGGAGAGTTCATTACGTGATTTTTTTAATTTTTCCTTTGGTAATAAAACAGAGAGGTCTTGAAGTTTTTAACTATACAAAGATTCCTTTATTAATGATATTATCAGTAGGGTGATTAAGCGGGTGAAATTAAGAAGGGAATGATGTGATCACGTAATAACAATATAACCAAAAGAAAATAGATAAATATGTTACAATATAAATTTAAATATAAATATGTCATAGCATATTTTTTTTTTGTCTTCAGTCATTTGACTGGTTTGATGCAGCTCTCCAAGATTCCCTATCTAGTGCTAGTCGTTTCATTTCAGTATACCCTCTACATCCTACATCCCCAACAATTTGTTTTACATACTCCAAACGTGGCCTGCCTACACAATTTTTTCCTTCTACCTGTCCTTCCAATATTAAAGCGACTATTCCAGGATGCCTTAGTATGTGGCCTATAAGTCTGTCTCTTCTTTTAACTATATTTTTCCAAATGCTTCTTTCTTCATCTATTTGCCGCAATACCTCTTCATTTGTCACTTTATCCACCCATCTGATTTTTAACATTCTCCTATAGCACCACATTTCAAAAGCTTCTAATCTTTTCTTCTCAGATACTCCGATTGTTCAAGTTTCACTTCCATATAAAGCGACACTCCAAACATATACTTTCAAAAATCTTTTCCTGACATTTAAATTAATTTTTGATGTAAACAAATTATATTTCTTACTGAAGGCTCGTTTCGCTTGTGCTATTCGGCATTTTATATCGCTCCTGCTTCGTCCATCTTTAGTAATTGTACTTCTCAAATAACAAAATTCTTCTACCTCCATAATCTTTTCTCCTCCTATTTTCACATTCAGTGGTCCATCTTTGTTATTTCTACTACATTTCATTACTTTTGTTTTGTTCTTGTTTATTTTCATGCGAAAGTTCTTGCGTAGGACTTCATCTATGCCGTTTATTGTTTCTTCTAAATTCGTTTTACTCTCGGCTAGAATTACTATATCATCAGCATATCGTAGGATCTTTATCTTTTCACCTTGTACTGTTACTCCGAATCTAAATTGTTCTTTAACATCATTAACTGCTAGTTCCATGTAAAGATTAAAAATAACATATTTATTTATTTCTTTTGTCGTGATGGATTTTCATCAGGTAACGTCTTCATCCTCTGATTAACCCTATATTATCTATTATCCGATTAGGCTTCTCCCGCCCTTTCTGTCTAGCAGGGTTCACCTTCCGGACTCCTGGGTTCATTATCCTCATGCGTTTGAGAACAGTAATGATAAATTACAATGAAACCCTGATTAAATTATTAAAAATACTGTCAGTACATTTTAATTCCTTCAGATCAGCAGTTTAATCAGCATTCAAAGATACGATTGGATTGATGTATGCGGTTTGAAAATATTTGGCTCCCTAAAACCTTTGTACGGGTAAAAGATTATTTTTCACGGTATCTTAGCGTTACCCGAAAATCCACGCATGGAGGGGAAGGTACTTCGTTTCTCTTCTTTTTTTTTTAGTCAAGTATCCGCATCATACATAGAGTAAGAGTGGCATTAACTTTGCCATTGCTAGTTCCACTGTGCCATACACCATCTCATCTTTAAAGCTACTTTTATCTATAACCAAAACAGATATCGAAGAAGACAAAAAAGTATTTTTGTTGACAATTTAACATGAGATACTGCAAACTGTGTCCAGATTTGATTTAACCAATAGTTGGACCATATTAAAATTGATTATCAGCCAGAAAAATAATCCGGTTGTGGCCCCGAACCATTAGAACGGTCATCATCTTGAAACGATGAAACATTTCGTAACAGCAATAGACTTCTTTCCAGGTATAAAGACTGCGTTCAAGATTTCAAAGCAGTCGGTTGAGTATTTTTACTGATTATTAGCATTACAAAATTAACAAATTTTTTTATAAACACGTTTTTCTACTTTTTAATAAAATTAATTTAGTGGAATTTGATGGAATCTACGATAGATGTCCTTCTTGGTTTAAATTTGCAAGAGGGAATGAATGGAAATTTGTATTGTGGACTAATATCATGAATAACCGAAATTGGAACAGTAAAAAAATATAAGCATTATATATATATATATATATATATATATATATATATTTGTGTGTGTGTGTGTGCGTGTGCGCGCGCGTTTGTGTGTGTAATTTTTGACGTAGTAAAAAGTGTATTTTACTTTACAATTTAATTTTATGTAAGATTTGAGAAGGATGAAAATCTCATTTTTATGCATAACGTGGCTAGAATTATAATGAGAAAGCAAATCAAAATAACAATGTTTCTTCCCTATTCATTTTAATAAAGAAGTTAAAAAAGGACGTAAGATAGAGAATAAATTGTTTATTTAGGTCTTATAATAATATTGATTTATTTAAGTATTCTTTTTAATTTAACTGAATGTTCGGATTCGTATTGACGTACTCATTATATATTAAATTAAAATGTTCTTCTTTAAGGTATATTTCAATTCTTTTGCTATTTTAATGAATTTTTCCTACTTTTAATTTGATAAAAATATGATTTTGTTTTCCAAATACAATTTATGAATAAAAATTAAATTTATTTTTTCTAATATAAAACAAATATTTTCGAACAATTTAATGCAATAAAAAGAATGGCGAAGTTGAAAATTATTAATATGTTTTTATTACTAGTTTGACTAAAATACATGTTCGTAGTTTATATTATTACTTCAGTAGAGGTTTGATTGTAATGTCTCCCTACAAAGTATTTCAAAGATACTAAGAAAATCATTATCCAGTTATCTAATTCAATTAAAATGCCCTTCTTAGCAATACTATCTATCCTTTCTTTTGTTACAAGAATTATTAATTAAATAGAAATTTTCCGTATAAATTTACTTTACAATTTCTATGAGTTTTTTACTGATCTCTTAAGTAACTATTACTGAAAAGCAACATTTTCATTAATAATAATGATCATTATTTATTAATACTCGATTATATTAATTATATTTATTAATACTCGATTTAAAAAATTTCTTTAAAATTAGTATTTTTAAAATTAAAAAATTAAAAATACATAGAATCTACTTCTGTAACGAAGATATAATTATTTACACTTAAAAAGAAAATTTTAAAAATAAGTACAGGTTTTTTATTCCACCAGTATATATATATATATATATATATATATATCTGTAGTTAATAATATATATATATATATATCTGTGTGTGTGTGTGTGTGTGTTCAAGATTAACTCTTCACTGAATGCACAGACTAAGATATTTTTCTTTATTTTTTATTATTTCAGCTTTTGATATTTTCATTGGAAGTTTTCCAAATAAATTGATATATTTAAGAACTAATTTCTTTTATTAAGGCAAAAAGACCAACTTAGGAGAATGCAAATATCAATTCTTTCTAACTTCCATTCTCTTCTTCCAAACTTTCTCACATTTTCGGCATGGCTTTGTTTTGGTGATCTGTTCACTTTCTTCGGGTCTTCTTTATTTTGTGTTAAAACTTTATAGTGTGAATTATTCTTCGGGAGTTATCTCTATTGTAACAGTCTTCGTCTATTAAGGCTATTATTTTCCATCTGTTTCAGGCAATTTGATTTGGAACGTTTTCAAGTTCCATAGCTTGTCAAAGATTTGTATATTTAATCTCTTTGCATCTATCCTGATCATATACTCCAAGAAATTTAACCTTATTTTCCTTTTTTCTGCTTCTAGTTCTTCTTCAGTTTAGTAGATCTTGTTAGATTTCAGTATGTATTTTTCCTCTGTTACTTCTGGACCATGAGTAAGTTTCTTTCGATCTTGAACAATTTTTCGGAGTCGGTTTAGTAACAATCTCGAAAATATTTCAATTTCATATAAGATTATTGGTCTGATTACAGTTGTATAAAGTCTAAATTTCACGATCTTGGCGAGATTTTTCTAATTCAAGATTATTTTGGTGATAAATCTCAGCTTCCCCAGTTTTAATATTCTATTTTTAATTGACGATTAATCCATTTCTGTTCTACTTATAATCCTTCCTATGTACTAGAAGTGGTTTTTGACTTATAATAAATTATAATAAAAAAGTGGTTTTAAATAATAATAATAAATTATTCCTATTCTATTAAAAATGTTCTAACAGAAAAATTGGAAATAATTTTATCATTTTTCTTCAATTATTATGACTTGTTAAGACATAATATATGTGCCCTGATGTAATTAAGTGTTTGAAGTATTTTGACGCAAGATATTAATTAAACTGGGTACAAAACTAAGGTAAAAAATAACAAATTTTTGCATTACAATAAGCCGTAGCTTAGTAGCTAGTAGCAGGCCTACTTTGTTATTTTATATTCCTTTTCCTACTTTTATCAAAACTGTAACTTTTCTACTTTATGTTTTTCCCAAAATGTTTATTTTTCATACGGTGATAATTTTGTTAGCATGCTTTTTTCAAACAATAATAAAAATTACTTGAAAGAAGAATATAAATGAAAAAGATTATGAAAACATAATTAAATAAAATAATCTGACTGAAAAGCTTCGTACAAAAATGTGAAAAAGTTCATTTCAACTTATCTAATTTCCATATTTTGATCCTGATTAATAATTAAAGTTTTTATATTATTTTTATTATTATTTTGTTTTTTTAACTGGGCACAGACTGCAAGAACGTATTATTACAAATTTATTATAAATGATTGAGCGGTTTTATTTAAGTTATTTATATTTAAAGATTTTTGCTTGAAATAACAGTTCATTACACTTTAACAAAAATCTTCTTAGTTAAATTTTAAAAGAAAGTGACACAAATTTTAAACGAAAGAACGACCTATATTAAAACACTTTGAAATTAAAACTTAACTTCATTGACCGGAGAAATTTGAATTGAATACTAAACAGGAAGTTGGATATTGATGATAACTAAAAGTTGTGTACAGCTTAACAGAATAACCAAATTACTTCTATCAATTTTCGATTTTCTTAATAAAAAATTCTAAAAAAGTTTGGTGAAATCCGTACAGTCATTTACAATTTATTTCATAGGCAATTATTCACGCACGAAAATGTGTACCCACACGGGTGTGAAAAAAGCCAAAAGGCAATTTAATATGAACTTATAAAGTAAACACTTTGTCGATTATAAATATTCATCAAATATTCTTAAGTACGTTAACATGAGTACTATTCTGCAATATGTGAGTAATTTTGCTGATCTCCGTAGAGTAATGATAGCGAGTTTAATAAAAATATTAAACTTTTTTAAAGTAATCCATATTTTATTATTTACCTTATATATTTATTTGACTTGAGTAGAAAATATTTCAAAAAATAGTTGATAACTAAAAATCCATTGATCCAAAAGCTCCCAAATAAGACTACTGTGATAAATGTTTAATTAATAGTTTAGAAGAATTTAAGTATATTTCTTATTGGCTGATGAATTACTTACCACAGAAGCTTGAACGTGAGAATGAGAAAATGAAATTTGTAGCGGAAGAACAATGACATACTTACACATACAGTAACGTACAATAACAATTAATCTTCGAAAAGAGCTCTGTTGCCTACAGATTATCGTCTGGATAAATTTCCTATGATATCCCTACAATTTAGGTTAAATCAAAGATATTTAAAGGATTTTAATCCATTTTTTCAATCATCATTTTCGGTAAGGAATCTTTTTCGTAAGGTTACGATGATCTGCATTGTTGTCTTGTCAACACTGATCACCAATCCTAACTGTTTCCTTTTCTGTCAATCTTCCTGTATATTTATTTCAGCGAATCAATATATATTAAGGTAATTCCACATCATTTGCGCGCAAATATTAGGTTCTATTTTTAAAATTGTTTCCTATCTCACCAACTTCTTTAGTTGCACTGAGTAGTATCAAATTCTATTTCATTGCGTTTCTTCGCCGATTTCCTTAAAATCACATTCTGGATTATCATGGATTATATTCATAAAAATTTAGGAGTAACCAATATCTTACGTCATTTTCATAAAATATATAGAATTTAAAAAATGGTAATATAACTTTTAAAACATTTATCACATTGGTTATGCAAAGTTATTAGATCATAGAATTAAATCTTTTGAAATTAATAATTAAAGTCCAACATGTTATCGATTTCCTATTCAAAGTAACATTAGTTTTCATACCAAGATATCGTTTAAGTTCTAATATCTTGAGAGCAGAAAGCTCTACCAAAATGTGTTGAGTAACTATTTAATTACGAATTGGTCAATGGAAAGAATTATTATATTTTTTTTAAATTGCAACATTGTTACACAGTCACATTCTAATTTAAACAACATCCTAAGTTATTATAACATATATTTATTAACAATTAATTAACTATTATACTTATTTCTTCTTATCTTTTAATTAAATTAATCAATATCTTGCACATCGAAATATTAAAAAAGCAAAAATTAAACGAGTTGAATCCAACAAATTTATGTTTCATGAATTCATTATCCGGAGCATAAATTACTGTTACAAAAACGGTATATTTTAATTTCGAAATATTTTCGGTCAACTAGTTTAATTTTGTTACGCAACTGATTGCAATTAATTAGCCTTATGAAAATTTAATAAGATATAAATAACAAAGTAAAACCTGGTAAAATTATGTTCTTTTTGTATGTGTTATATACCATTTTGAAGATATAAATCACCTAAAGTTTTTTTTTCTTTTAATAAAAAATTAGTTGATACGATTAGAGGTAATTTAGATGGTGTAGTAGGCTGAACACCTGATGCACTACAGTTCATATCAAACCATCATTATTATCCGCTCATTTTTTACTCAGGTGTAAAAACTTCACCTGCTATGAGTCTATTTATAACATTTAACAGAGAGAAAATTATTCACTATTAGCTTCAACCTATATTCACACACACACACACACACACACACACACACACACACATACACACACACACACACACACACACACACACACACACACACACACACACACACACACACACACACACACACACACACATACATACATACATACACACACACAAACACACACATGGTGTTTTTTAAATGACATAATTAATTAAATTAAATCACAACATTTAAAAGCATTAACATAAAAATATAAAAGATTATTTCTTACAAATAATAAATTCTAATTTAATATTAAAGGTAAATATTGTAATTGCAGCCAAGATATTTCAAAATTCGTTACTACTTCTTTAAATTCTGAATAAATAATATAAAACATTATTATAGTTACGGATCTTATTAACATTAAAGTTTTATTTTTTCAACTGAATTGAATAATAAGCCTTATTATTAAAATGAGTGAAACTTGAATTTATTATCAACACTTTTCATATAATCATTTTACATATTATGCTATTCAACCTGAAACCTTCCAATGAGTTTCAAAAACACAATTTACAGTTCCATCTTAATGATAAAAAATATTCAGTGATTGGATCTTTTATTCCCCAGTCTCTTATGAATTTAAGAAATTTTATTTTATTACTGGTATATCATAAAAATGCTGAAGGTATATTTACGAAATTAATTTTTTTATTAAAATTTACCCTACATCGATACAAATTTAGTTAATATTCTTTTCCTGTTAAAAAATATATATATTGCCAATCACTGTGTGGTGATAGACTCACCTCTCACTTGGAGGTCCCGAGTTCAAACCCCTTTCATGTATGGCATTGCTCATACTCTACAAATTTCTATTTTCTCATTCTGACGTACAAGCTTCTTTGAAACTTTCTGTGGTAAGTAATTCATCAGTCAGTAAGAAATATACTTAAATTACTCTTAACTATTAATTAAACATTTATCACAGTAGTCTTATTTGGGAGCTTTTGGATCAATGGATTTTTAGTTATCAACTGTTTTTTGAAATATTTTCTACTCAAGTCAATTAAAATATATAAGATGAATAATAAAATATGGATAACTTTGAAAAAGTTTAATATTTTTATTAAACTCGCTATCATTACTATACGGATATCAGCGAAATTACTCACATATTACAGAATAGTACTCATGTTAACGTATTTAAGAATATTTATAATCGACAAAGTTTTGTTGTCTTTGTAATTTCCATTTTGGCATTTTTCACACCCGTGTGGGTACACATTTTCGTGCGTGCATAACTGTCTATAAATATAATTTTAAATGACTGTACAGATTTCTCCGAAATTTTTAAGAATTTTTTATTAAGAAAATCGAAAAATTGGTAGAAGTAATTTGGTTAACACAAATTAATTTGTAATTTGGTTAAGCTGTAACACAACTTTTAGTTTTCATCAATATCTAACTTCCTGTTCAGTATTTAATTCAAATATGTTAAGTGTTTTATTTCAAACTAGGAGGTAGAAACATGTGCGGATCTATATAGCTACAAAAGAACTACTTTGATTTAATGTCATGTAATGATGACATAAAAGAAAGGAAAAAGATTTATAATGCATAAGAACTAAAATTTATATTTATGTATAAATTTTGAAAAACTGAATAAAACCTAATATTTTTTCTGCATTTTTCTATATTTTGGAAACATCGCAGCAAATCGCTGTAAATAAAATAACCATTCGTTTACTTCTAATTCGAATAAAATATTAGTATTATTGAGTAAATTAAAACAATATTAATATACTAGTGTAATTTGTAATAATCTCAACCTCTGAAATAAAAATAACTAAAATTAAAAAAATTGGTCACACTAAAAGTACATTTATAACGGTTAAATAAATAAAACAAGAGATTATAAATGCAAATCGCTGGAAAGAAGAAACAACCGCAGCTATTGTTTAACGTATACATTATTTGTAAACGTGATTGAAATTTATAATTTACAATGAAAATTTCGTTTTAAATAAATATATCCATCGTTTAATAATAAAGTAATATTTATTATATAATACAGTTATAAATATATTTTGTTTACAATTAATGATAAAAATAAAATAAAATACTTTATATTTACTGTAATACACAAAAATAAATAACTGGGAATACAAAACGCTTACAATAATATAGCACAGTAATCGAATCGAAGTGAATAAAAATTAGGTTATAAATAGTCTATTGGCTCTGAAACAAACTAGTTCAAAAGTTGAAACTAAATACATTGACGCTGATGGGGAGGAGCATTAGATATCAATTTTCATTCTATAAACATTACTGGAATAAATATACCTTGTACCGTTATTTAGTTACTGCTTAGTTATTATTACGTTAAGTAAATCCTTTGTTAGTACTTATTTTTAAATTAGTTTGACTAAAATTTTCATTAAATAACTAACTTTGTAAATATATATGAAACAAATCAAATGAAGAAAAGTAAGTAACTAAGTATTAAAAAAATTGTCGGAATAAAAATTACAAAGCTAAACAAGATTGTTTTAAAAATTGAAAATAAAAGAAGAGACTCAAAATATCATTAATATTGTTTTATATTTTCTTATTATCATTATTATTTTTTTAAATTCTAGAATCGATTTTTTATTTTCTAGATAAGTCCCACATTTGATTTACTAATTAGTTTTAAATATTTAATAAAATCTACATTAAAAACAAAGAATAGACTATTTTGAACATTTTTTAGACGTCTTGTAAATCTATTTTTATAGATATTTGCAAGATGTTTACCTTGATGTTATTTTGATATTCAATGTATTTTTCTGGGAAAATACAAAAATGTATTTTTAATTTTTACTAAAACTTAGTTTCTATTCGTATTAAAAATTGTGCAGCAGAATTACCTTTCACCCAATAAAACTGTACATGATTTTTTCCTTCATATCAGAATTTTCGTCTTTTTCCACATTTCCGTTTTTTTGAACTTTATTTTTTACATTGTTAGTGTTTCTTTATTTAACGCAGCTTATATATTATTAATGCTATATTTAAAAACTGAATAAATAAATCCGAATTAAAAAAAAAACAAACGTGCTTTGGAAAGTAGAAATTACACTTTTCTAAATACAGAAAATTTTATTTCTGAAAAGTAATCTCTAAAATTTCTAGTAAAACGTAAAAAATATAATACGTGGTAAATTACACTATATTAAAATAATTTTTGCGATATTAAAGAATAATTGAACATTTGTTTTCATTAATTAGCTGTACACGGTTTATTTAAAAATAAATATTTTATTCATTTGATATCCTCTCTATGAACACAGGTACTAACATTTTGAACCGTTTTACAAACATGGACAAAGTTGTACGGTTTCAGTGGAGAAACTGAGCAATTTTTTATGCGTTTTCACCTTTATTGTTCCCTTGCGATACAATCTAATTAACTCTTTTGCCTCATTCGCTACGTACGTAATGGCTTTATTATTAATACGTAATACACTCTATATTATATTAATATGCTGCAAATGTTTTAGCAAAATTTTAGTTTAATTGGTTTTCCTTCTTATTACTTCCGTAAAGATAATTACATTTGAAACATGTTTTAATAAATACATATACAGTTTAAACCAGGTTACATTTATAGTAAACAGGATTCTTTACATGGAAAGCCATAAACGTATTATATTAAACCATGGAGAAAACTAAGGAAAATCTGTAAATTACAAGTTAGTGTAGAATTTAAGAAAACTTGTAGGCTGTTGAGTTAGGTTATAAGACTGTATCGTGAATCACTGGTCTTACATTGAAAAAAATACTTTTTTCTAAAGTTTTGTTATTAGCTAAATTTATTTTTTTTTTTTAAATATCAGGCATATGTCTTACCTAATCGTTTAAATTTATTAACACAGTTTATGCTAGATTTTATTCTACGATAACTTTTTTTTGCTTACTTTAAATACATTTTTGAAGAAAGATTATAAATTGACAAATTACATAATCTTCTAAAAAAGTGAAGGAAAAAAGGAAGTGGAAGACCAAGGATTCCAGTCCTATTATGACCTGAATTTGGAAACAGCCTGAGATCATTGTTATTAACAGTGATCACGTGAGTCAGAAAACTACTCGAAGCGCCGTTAGTCGGATGTATGTATTGTACTTATGAACAGCTGTTACCCCCTGTGCGGGGAACGTAGATGGTATGTTCCGGATCTGGGGATGATCTACCTCAGGGAATTATTATTATTATTATTAATTTAATTAACGTAAAGTAAAGGAAGGTTTTTTGTTTTACTTGTTTTTTTTTTCTATTTATTATGTGTTTTTATACTATCTTTCTTCTTTTCTTAACTCTTTCATTTGAAAATTAGGAGGGTTGCCAGGGAACGGCAGTTGCTGATAAAAGTACGTCTGTGAATATTATCAAGTGAAGAAATATTATTAAAATAAAAAAAATAAAAAATATTTATACGCCGTAGAATAATAACTTTAATAAATTTTTCATTTCTAACCTTAGTCTGCAGTCAATATTTACTGCATAAATGAAGGTAAAATGCACGTAAAAGTAATAACTTTATTTATTTTGAAAGAAGATGAAGAGAATAAAAATTACATAATTTATTAAAGGAAATCCTTTTGAAGAAATCTTTCTTATCTTTTATTTAGATAAAAATTCAGAACACGAATGAGCTCATTCATTATTTTTTACCCATTATTCTCAGGCAAAACGTTAAACTTCAAATTCATCGACAAAATATAGATCGTTTGTCTATTAATGTGCCAGTTACTGTAAATGGTTCTTATTTTATTAATTTTTTTCATTAAACTTTCCAAATTTATTTCAGCTGTTTCATAGGTACTATTTACCTACTCTCATGAATGATCGTATTTTGTTATTCAAATAGGTTTCACATTATAAAGTTTTTTCAAAAAAATAAAAAACGCAACAAAAAGGTATACACTTTTTTATTAATTATTATCTAACTCGTAATTAAAAAAGTTCGAAAAGTGCAGAAAATGTATTTTTAAAAATTCTTACCATCTCTGTTTAATTAATCACTCTCTTAATTCTCTCAAAATCAAGGAAATTAAGAAACAATACTTTTCTAGTCTAGACACTAGAAAAGTTGTCTAGGCAATTGAAATATTTGTATTAACTAACAACTATTTCCAGCTAAAAGTTTTTCTTTTTTTTTGATTAATTAGAAAACAAAAATTCGTGTGTTCATTTAGAGAAGCTGAGTAAGAAATTGCAAAAATAATTCATATATATATATATATATATATATATGTGTGTGTGTGTATAACCAAGAATAAGATAATTTATGAAAAAAGAAAATATGCAGTAAAATATTTCGCATCTACGTGCTTAATAATAAGTTATAATTCCTGAAATAAGATGATTAGCTGGTGCAATTTCTAAGCACAGAATATTATCTTAGGACTACATTGTAGAATATTACTCCATAATGATGTCCAAATATTATTACCTTCATTACGTTGTTTTATCCTCTCAACAGTATATATTTTCAAAGAAAGTTTTTTCAGACATTACTTTATATATATATATTTTTTTTCATTTATCGCCTTTAATTACTGTGCATGCTTTCTTATTCAACTTGGGGAAAAATTGAAAATCAGTATTACAAAAAAAAAAAATTAATACTAGTTTTTAAAAGTATTTTAATAATTTATTCCTGATTAAAATATTACCTTCCACGCACAAACGCGCGCGCACGTACAACCACCCTCATCCACACACACACACACACACACACACACATACACACACACACACACACACACACACACACACACACACACACGCACACACACACACACACACACACACACACACACACATATATATATATATATATATATATATATATATATACGTACATATATATATCGACGTATATATATATATATATATATATATATATATATATATGTTTCTTTAATCTTTTGATGGCAAATCGTTTTAATGAAACAGAATTTAATGTTATAGAAAACCAATTGGGTTATAATGCAAGAACTTCAACTCCTAATAGTTCAGCTTTGATTATCATAAACACTTTCTAATAAGCATTTGTTTATTTGCCACTTTTGAGATAAAAACTATTTTAATTTGATATTAAATTGAACGTTAGCACATGCAAAGACGAAGGAAGAATTTCACCATTGTCAACCTGCGGCATTGTGTCATACGTTGACCTGATAATTCCTCTACTATTTCTTCTTCGGTGCAATTAAGACGATCGTGGCAAACAACTCTTTTCGATGAGTTGAAAGTGTTATGAGTTTAGACAAATATAGGGAACTCACCCATCTATATATAGGATACATTAAACTTCTAAAATTCTGAAATCTGCCAAACAATCATGTTTGAATCATTAATATCGTTAAATATTTCAAATTTTATGTAATTTACTTGCTAAAAGTTTCCTGAACTAAAATGTTTATTAATAAATATGTGATTTTTCTTTTTTGCACAATAAGAAAGAAAAAAAATCGCTTATTGAAAAATTCCTTTTTCAAATATGTTGATAATACATGAAGATTTTATATAAAACACTGGAGAGGTTTCAGTCTATAAAATGTAAAACATTTGCTTCTGTAAGATACATTATTGTAGAATGGTGAGAACTACAAAAAATAATGGCACAGAATTATTTTAAGATTTCTATGATATTTGTCTATCGCTTTCTTAAAGTGGATACCACATTAAATATAATTTACCATTATTTATCGGATAAAATGAAATGACATAAGATTATTAAAAATATCTAAAAATCTTGAACTTCTCTCATAATTATTCGTTAGTACAATACAAAACTTTCAACTTTTCACTGGAAATACGGGAAAAGATTCAAATGTATATTCATTGGATTCCGTAGTAACTGCAACAATATCGATAACATAAGAGACTGATTTATCTCTTGTGCGTAATAAGTTATCTATGTTATTTAAGTCATTCATTAGCTTGTAAATTTCAACCGAGTATGTTCTGTAATTAATTTAATAGAATATTTTATATGAAGTTTTACTGCCGTTATTATTATTTTTTCCTTTTTGTCTTTAGTCATTTAACTGGTTTTGTGTTTATGCTCGATTTATACTTTTTGATTACATATTTGTATATGTACATTTTGATTAACTTATCTATATAAATAAAAGACAATCTTCGTATTGTGTGTGCCCTAATAACTCAAAACCACTTGACCGATTTTGCTGAAAATTATACAATTCATTATTATTTCACCCGGGAGTGTTTACATAATGCCTAATAATTAAAGAATTTAATAACATAATATTTATCCACCAAAAAATTGTCTAAGGAAGTAGATATTGACATAGAACACAAACAATATAGACGATATCTCTCAATATATACAACGACATTAAATTTAGTAAAAGAAGTTTTAGATTATTTGTTTATACGTTTTTACTTCCTTGTACAAAGTAAAGGAAGTGTTGTGATGCGAAAAATTTTGGTTTTCAGATTTCAACGGAAATATCCATTTTGGCCATCCCTGAATCCATTTTGACTAGTTTCGGCTTAAAGTCTGCACGTACGTACGTATGTATTTCGCGTAAATCAAAAACGTTAAGACGTAGGATGTTGAAAGTTTGGATTTAGGACTGTTGTCACCTGTAGTTCCCTTTTGATAACAATCAACTGAACCAAAATCGAAATAAAATTTAGATTTTGGACTTTTTCTTAACTTCAATAATAATCCCTTATTGAGAGCTTTTCACCGATATATATGTATATATATATATATATATATATATATATATATATATATATATAAATATATATATAAATGTTTACGATAAATAATAATTCAATAATAATAATAATAAATATGAAAAGTCAGAAGTTATTAATAAAATAAAATTTTAAGTAATTTTCATTTTAAAATAATGTGTATATGTAATTTAATAGGCGTACAAGGAAGTGAACTGATGCCCACCTCAGACCTTTTTAATGATTAATATAGTACTGAAATTGGTGAGGTATGAACTATGGTATATATTCTGCAATAGTGAAGCATTATTTATTGAGTGTTCCACGAGAAACGTTTCGGACAATAAACGCTGAAGAAAATTATTATAAAAAAATAGGTCTGGAAACGCTTTGTTTTTGAGTTACTGCTAGCGAATGATTTCGCCCGGAATCAGCTCTTCTAATAAAAAGAATCCTCCTGTAATTTTTGAGACCCAAATTAAGGAGTACAGTTTGTGGGTAATTATGTATTTCTAGCCAAAAAATAGGGTAAAACAAGTCTCAGTACTGTAACTTCAGTAGTTTGTAAAATATCCGACGTAAAACACAAAATTCGATGTTGTTAAAAACACGGTTTTTTTAGGTTTGTAGGTCAATAGATTTCTTAAATGATTAATAATTGCAAAAAAATTAGTAAGAAACCTTGCAGTGAATTTGATTTAAAAAAAAAATTATACTCTCAATAAAAATTAAAAAAAAACTTTTAAAAATCCGTTTTTTTATTAAAGCAAAGCAGACGAAAACCAGAAAGAAAATTGGGTTTTTCTGTAACTAATAAAAGTTATTAATATAACAAATCAAAAAACAATACTTGAAATGATAAACGTAACAGAATAAAAACCTCAGTTTTATAGCAATTATTTGAAATTCCCTCCTTCAAAATGTACATAGAACTTAGCCCGACGTAAAATATTTCCGGTCGCTTTCTATATTACCTAAGGATTGTTTCGTATAAATTCAATAGCATTTCGTATATTAATGCATAACTATTCTTTAGTATTAACATTTTTTTGGTATATTATCGTTTTTATTTAGACTCAAATGACTTACTTCCAATCCAGTTTAAGTAATTATTATTTAATTGAGTTTTAGCTTCTAAAGAAAAATTTGGCGTTGCTCCATTGGGTTGAAAATCCTTTGCAATTAAGTTTGTCAAGGTACATCCTTCAAAAGAGCCGGAAAATTTTTCCCAACTTCCGTAATTAATTTACATCTTCCAAACAATTATTTATGTACCTCATGAAAAGTTTTCATTAAAAACAAATTGTCCGAGAATTTCATCATAAAGAATGCCACACCAAACATTAATGTAAAATTGATGTTGAAAACCAGTTTCCACAGTATCATATGGATTATTTTCATTCCATAAATGACTATTTTTAGAATGAAGACTCTGTTTCTCGTAAAAGTAACTTCTTCAGTATATAAAACTAATTTACCTTATCAGTGTTGTCTAGAGGCCAATAATAGAAGTCTACTCCCTGGAGATAATCTATTGGCTGCAAATTATGAACCTTCTGCAGGCGGAAAGGATAAAGATTTTATTCCGTAGGATGTGCCACACTTTCTTTTTTGACAAAAGAGGGTAACAATAAATTCTCCTTGTGCTAGTGCCTGGGCTACGTTGAATATGCTGAATATCACACATGGTTCATCATTAACCCGTTGTATTACTTTGCGTTCAACAGAAAACGAAATCTTTGGAAATGACCCTTTCTTTCTTAAATTGTGATACACTAAAGAAAGAGTTTTCGTAATTGTAATCCGCCTTCCAGGAAATCTTTCCTGATATTCACTTGGAGCCGCTTCAGAATTTCCGTTACAGAATCCATACAAAATTATTATATTGGCATATTCCTCATTAAAAAATGGATACGGCATTTTTACACTACGATATGACAACGCTACACGTCCTTTATTTGTATGATAATTTAAGATAACAGAGAGAATCGAAGTACACAGTTTTCATTGTTTACCAGCTGTTAGTATTGCCAACTTATACAATAAATTTATTGTTAATATTTTTAAAGTAACATAATGTTTCAGTTTAGTTTTTACGTAATCATTTCGTTTTAGCTGCGTAAACTATTTAATATACATAACTAAAATATTGTATTATACATTTTGTATTTTAAAATTATTTTCAGTAATTAGCGTATTTGACTTATAAAGAATTAAGTATAGAAAGAACAATATGATTTTCTGTTTAAATTTTCTTCTGTTTTGCTTCAATAAAAAACCGACCTTGAAAAGTTTTCTTTTTAATTTTTATTGGCTGTACTTACATTAATTTGGTTTCCTTAATGTGAGTATAATAAGTAGCATACCTTAAAAACATTATATGCATCAAAGTTAGTTCAATTAAGTAAGGAACTAACTTATTATTAGTGGCAGCCAATACCTTCGATAATTGGCTGCCACTAATAATAAATTAAAGTAATGTGTAGACATCTGGCTATCACTAACAAAAGACTAATTTATGTCGAAAACGATGCTTTGTTCAATTAACATACTATTTTTAAAACAGTCTTCCTATTTGCAATTTCATACTTAACTTTTTCACAAACAATACATATTTAAACAAATTATCCAAAAAACCTCTCTGGATAATAAAAATTTCGTTTTCAGGACGAGATAAAATTAATGAATAAATAAATAATGAAATTAATGCACCTTCGTACTACATGCATTACTAAAAATTCTATCGAGAATAGAACATGTCTGCACAGTTTCTATTTGCTACTCCTTAATTCCATTTGTATGACAAATATAAAAATAAATCCTGGCTATATACATTTTACACTTAACATTTTATTCACTGTACCGTTTTATCTTTCATTTACTTTCTTCATCTGTCCGTACCTTTATCATTCTCTCTCACTCCTTTTTTCCGATGAAATAAAGTGAGTTGTTAGTATAAAAGACAAAACATAAATACATATTTTTTTACTTCACTATTTGAGAAAGAAGAATCAACTTTTTTTCACCTCTTAGTTTTAATTTTGAAAAACAAATTCTTCGTTGACTTTTTCCCAATGGTTTTAGAAATTTATTTTATAATTTCCAAAAATAACCTGGCATAAACGTATATCACTGTGATAAGTGTAAAAGACCCATTACTGGGACAGCGGTCAATAAACTCTTTAAAAAATATAAATAAATAAAAGTTAAATAAATAATAAAATAAGAGTAGTACAGAAATGGGACTAACGCGTCACAAACCAGCAGTAGGGTTGCAGAATTTAGTCGATACATTGCCAGTATATTGGTGTTTTTGTTGGCACTCGGCCCATCATCTGTCATCTTGGAATCTCCTTGTACCCTACGGAAATTTCCGTTTTTCTCGCAGTGTTACCAACAAATTTTTTTTAATAAATTAAATATTATTTATTTCAAATACTTCAAAGGTTGGAAAAACTGGAATTGGCTGTTGTTGTCGTTTGCTAAACAGTGTGAGAGAATTAAATAAATAATATTTAAAATTTTAAAAAGTAACTGAGGACTCCACCTTGGTCACCCGGTGAGTAGGAAGAGTGATGAGTAAGCCCAGGCCACGAAGTTATCTCCTAGATTGTACAAGCTAAGTTTATTGTACATTAGCCAAGAAAAATCATTAAAAAAAAATGTTCAATTAAATGGAATAAATAATTATATATAAAAAGTTATGTGTAGGTGCGTCTGTGTGTGTGATAGATAAGCATACTTGAAAACAATCCTGATCGTTGTGGCCGCTGCACGAAAGTAGCTCGACTAGACGTCTGACCAGAAATTTCTCATGGTTAAATTTTTAAAAACTTGCAGATATCTTGAAATATGTGCGTCTAGAGAACTTTGGATTGAAAAACGTTTTTTAGTTTATAACATTCCAATACGGATAAAAATATATAGAATAAAAATTTGAAAGTTTTAAAACTACCCATGATTCGCACGGATCATATAAATACAATTCCTAATATTTTGGGAACGGAATGTGCGATTTAGAAAATTCAAATAGATTCTTTATATTTATATATAAAGGTATAATGGAACGGAACGAAAAAATGGGTCGAGTTTCAGTATTTCACCCTACAGATCTCAGATACTGGACAATGTCCCTTGCTGTTGTATATTTCTATTATCGGGCGGGTTTCATGTGTTCTTTAGTGGCGGTTATAAATTTTAAGTTTTATTTATGGACGGATTTGGTAATTTGCGTTCATATCCGTATGGACCAACGTGAAATTTATTTACTGGATCTGACGGTGTGAGACTAAGCTTTAGAGCCTTGTTCTCCCGGCGATTGCCCTTCAGTGTGTCCGCTGAAGTCCTTTCGATACTAGCACCTTATGGGCTAGCAGGAATACGCCTACCGGGGCCCTAGTTAGTATGAAGTAGCAATGCGCTTCCTTCTCCGGAGGGAGTCACATGTGCTGACTGAATTAAATTTTGATCTCTTCGTGGGACGGTGTGGGGTGTTGTATAGGTTTTAATACTTTTGACAAAGTTTTTAATTGTGAAAACAGTCAATTTTGCTGCCGGAATTTTCACACGGTTTCCATTTATAGGTTATACGATATAGAGGCTGTTTTGCCATTTTTCAATCCCCGTACCGCCTCTTTACGGTGGTTCATCTAATATGGCATGAGGCCGTTTCTTACACCCTGTGAAGTAGGATCCTCTCGGCCCATATCCAGAAGATTGTCGTGTTCGGATACGGCCGCTCTTCCGAACAGTCTGCGCACCTGTGCCTTCCCCTCCACGGTTTGTAGTACCACATCGTGGCGAAGAGTGGAGTTTCTGGCAAACCACGGTGCTCCAAATATGGTCCGCAACACTATGTTTTAGACGGCTTCTAATTTCTTTTGAAATGTGGAGTTCAATAAAGCTCCCTACCGCGGGTAAACATATGTTAGAATCGGCAGGATGTATAGCCGAAAAATGAGTAGTTTGGTCGCCAATGTATGTTGGGTGGCACGGCTATACGAGATCCAATTGCCTGTGGAGTCTATCGATCGCATAGTCTACACTTCTAAATTCATAATAATATGTCGTGTCGCGTAAGGAGCTGTTTTGACTCCTTCTGACAGCTGTATATCGTTGGCGTAGGCCGTGAACAAAAACAGCGAAAGCACTGCTCCTTGGGGGATTCCAGCGGCTATGTCTCTGGTGGAGAAGATTGTTTCTCCTACGCGTACAACAAATTGTCAGTCTAAAAAAGACAAAGTATCACGTCTATTAGTAGATCCTCAGCCTACTACTGAATTGGGGTTCCACTGTGGCAGACTGAGTGTTTGCCTAAACATACCTAGATAGTAGGTTCATAGGCAATTTATTATGGACTAAATAAAGTCCTTCAGAGATTTAACTTGGAGCAGGCGGGGCAGTATTTCTATAATTTCCGGTAGGACATCTTTAATTGTGACTCGCGACAAGAAATCCGTAACGGAACCCTCCATCGAGGATGCAGTCATGATTTTCTTGCCGCTTGATGGGCCGGGAGTCATTAACGCTTTTTTAGCGGGGCGTGGGGCTTTTGGCTGATTGTCACATGTCATGGGTTTGGCACCCACCCTCTTTGTTTTTGCCGGTTGACCGGCTGCTTTCTTTTCTTGCGGAGCAGACTTCGCCACAGGCTTGTTTGGCTTTATTGTCTCCACCTTTTTTGTAGGGAGTGCCGGTTTGGGCATGAGTAGTGTGGAGGTAAGTGATTCCCCTTTTTCCACAGTCAACATTACCGCTGATAATACTACCTGTGGCTGGTGGCTCGGTTTTCCCCCTCCGGCAACTCGTGCCCAGCTACGTCCGTCAGTAATGGCAGACTTTTTCTGGGTGCTCTTTTGTCTGTTTAGTTGTTCCTTATAATAAGAACAGCCCCTGTAATTGGCTGGATGCGGCCCCTTACAGTTTGCACACGAGACGGGCTCCTCGCGCGGCTTTAAGCACGGTGTTGTAGTCTCCACCACATTTCACGCAGAGCTGTACCGAGCGGCAATAGTTCGACGAGAGGCCAAACTTTTGGCTTCTGTGGCATTTGGGGTGGACCTCCTCCAGACATAAATGCGGTGACCTTAATTATACAATAGAATAAGTTATCCAGGTCATAAATGCCCCTGGTGGCTGGCATTCGTTTTAAGGCGACGAGGCACGTCAGAGACTCCCTTCCGTTCCTCATTGTCAGCTTTTTTATTGAGATTGCCTCGTAACCGAGCAAGGTCAGTTCCTCTTTCACCTCTTCCGGGATGGTCGCATATGGGATGCCCCAGATGATCCCTTTCAGCTCTCTATATTTTACTCCTTTGGAATACAGAAAACTCTGCATTTCCCTGAAGTCGTCTTCGCTGCCTAGTTGCAGCCTCACTGAGACCCCGGTACTTTTGGCTACCAGGCGCCTTCTTATTGTGATGGAGATAGCTCTCACCAGCGTTAGCCACAGTCCAACATGATAGGAGGGATTTTTTTCCTCCTAGTGACCGGAGGTTGCGAGGAATTTTCATCGCTAACTTCCATGGTTGCAGCAGCTGTTTCTGGGCTGCCCCATGTAGTGTTCGGCTCCTCAGAGCGTTGATCCTGTGTGGTTACCGGCCTACGCTTCAATATTTTTCTTGCTCTACGCCGTTGTCCTCTTCTCCATCAGAAAATTCCGGAGAGAGTGAACGGGGTGGAGGAGGAGGAGGTGTTCGGATTAGATAACTTTCCATTAAGAAAAAACCTTCCAAAGAGTACTGCTACTTACTGCTAATTAGTATTTAAATCTAAATTAATAATAATTTATTAAATATTTCTGACTTTGATGGTCTTAATAAAAAGTGAAAAGGATTAAACTAACATTAAATTTAATATAATATCTTAAAATGTTTATTGTGTTATGTTTATAAAAGTCCAAATTAATGGCTTAAATATAGTAAAATAAAATTAATTTATTTTACTTAGTTAAATCAAATTAAAAAAAAATATATCAATTTAAGAAAATATAACAGGAATTGTTATTATATTTTAGTAAATATAATGTTAATGTTTATAATTTAAGTAGATTAAATTTAATAATATTATATATCTATGAAAGTTTAATAATATTCTCTAATGTAAAAATAAAATAGTTCAAAATAATAAATTAGAAAATTTTAAACAAAGTTTTTAAACTTATCCGATCGTTGACAATAGCAGTAGTATGTGGCTGCTGGCCTGGGTAGATGTCCTAACGGGATGTTGCCGTCACATGGTCACGGACACAGTTGGGCCGAAAACGAAACAAAACAATAACACAAATGACTATTAACACATACTAACACAGGAGCATTATGAAACACTACCTTCCACGTTCACTTCTCAACAGAGACTCGCTAAAGTATAATGTCCATTAATAATTCTTTATAAGCTATCCGTAATTCGCGCGGGACACATAATCATCATTCCGTGTATTTCGATAACGAAACGTACGTTTTAAAAAATTCAAACGAAATTGTTATCCGTACAGTGTATCATATAGTAGTGTATAAATTACCCATACTTCACACTGGTAACTTCTTTTATATTTAAAGAACTATAATAAGTAACATACATATCTAATAAGTTTTGTGTGTGGCGGCGATTGACTGACAAGGTGCACCAGGAGTTCACGGACGCGTGGGTCAGGTCCTGCTCTGCGAATGCTGTTAACCAATTTAGAGCGCGAGAGAGATGTAATATATTGTTTTAAAACGTCAGCGGTTTTATTGACCGGTCACGTCATCAATTTATAATTTTTTTTCAATATAGCGATGACTTATTCAATTACTTATTAAACTGTGTCTGTCACAGTTGTATATATATTAAATTTAAATAATACTTATATGCTTGTACTTGTGTATGCATGCATGCATACGTGTTACTGTGAGACATGGTAAATAATATTTTATAAGTAATATCCTTCTTCCCTTTTTTGCTTTTAGCCTTTTTCCTTTTACCGTTTTCCCTTTTCCTTTATTCCTTTTCCAATTTTGTTTACTTTTATCCCTTTTACTATTAAAAAGGGAATAATTTTATTTCTAACAACGACCAAAAATAAATTTTATTCCCAGTATACAATTAATATATTATTTTACAGAAATTATACTAGCACATTTGCTTATAAATATTATTTAATAAACATAATATTTATTTGGAAAATATAATATAAAAATTAACTTTTTTACCAAATATTATTTATGCAGTTAAATTTTAACTATAGGAAGACTACATAAAATAAAAGAAGCACCTCCTTTAAAATTAATAAATATTTTTCGACGTAAAATTTGTAACAATCAAATTCATACAGTATAAGTTACTACAAAGAAATAAAGAAAATTTAACTAGAATCTGTATTAATATTTTATAAAAAAATTTCCAAACTTTTTAATTTCATTACCATTTTATCTTTCAAAATATATTTTTTTTTTAAATGTTAGTAATAATTCAATAAATTTTCACTAAAATTTCTTAGAATGCATTTACATCTATGCAGTAAAAATTATTTTTTATTAAATGATTTAAGTTTTTGGTTTGTTTTTTTATAAGAATGGATTTTGTTGGTATAAATCACAAAAAAAAATTATAGAGGTGACAGGCATAAGTTGATTATTTAAACGAATCCTTAATATTACACTTGTTTTCTTTTTAATTCTTTCCTTTTTTTGGAATATATAAGGAAGTTAATGATTAAATAAAAAAACTAAAATGCCAAAAAAGAGTCCTTACTCTTTTTTATGAAAAAAAAAATTTAAAATTAAATTTTAATGTAATGTCGTAAATTTATGATACTTTCAATCGTGAGTTGATGACAGTTTGACATATCTTAATGGACCTCTTATTATCTTACACATTTAAAATGGTAATGTGTTTCTTTTTTTTATTTATTAGTTCAGTGTAATAATAAATTTCAGCTTATATTTGGTAGTTATTTTTTCAATATAGTCATCGCTTCTTAGTACGGATCAAACTTTCCTTTAATGAAAAATGTTTTGAATAAGTTTATTTATTGAACATAACAAATAAGGTGTTATTTATTGAGTAAAGTTTTAGATTATCTGAATAAAAAAAAAGATAAGCAGTAGCAATTTTAATAAAATCATACACAGAAAACCCTTAAAAATAAACCGTCCAAAATTTAATAATAATACAAAATCCTTTTCCATTTCGATAGTTAAATAACTATCGTTTCTAAATGAAAGATAGTTAAAAAAATTAATTAAAAATTTTTAAATAATATTTTTTAAGCAATTTTTTTTTTAATTAATCACCAAAAAGATTATAATCATAAATAAAATTACATCGCAAATAGTAAAGTGTAAGTAAACCATCCAATGGATAGCCTACCTCAAATGTCCATCACCAAGTATCCAAATATAGACCACCTTCAAAATCAGCAAGGTCCAGTACATGTAGCCTCCTCAATCGTTCTACTTTCTCACCATTGTCAAATAAATTTAGCGCCAAATGATTCACATGCTTGTCCAGCTTAGATATGCATTCTGTACTGGTTCTTCTTATCTCCTCAGGAACACACGGCACCTCCAAGATACCCGTGCACCTCATGGTTTCTAGTGAACTATGGAGCCCCTGATACCATCCTGTGAACTTTGTTATAAAACCGTTGGATGATTTTATTCACCAATTTAAATCGTTTTAATATTTCAAAAAAAATCTATAAAATATTTTTATAATTGTTTTATTTTTTTCTATATTTCATCAAAAGTAATTAAGAAAAAAGAAATAAACTTATTAATAAATAAATTTCTTTTTAATTTTTATGAAAGACAACAGAAATATATATGTATCTGCGTATAAAAATAAATAAATAAAAATGAATTCCAAACATTCTAAATCGTAAATCTTTAGGTAGTGGAATTTAAAATAAAATTTAGCTTAAATCAATCAAAACTACTTCACATTCAAACTGGCTTTCAACTTAAATAATTATTTATGAAATTGCGTTCATAATAATACTTATAATCTACATAATTGAAATGTTGAACAAAGAATTTTAAACTATTTTATTAAAGAAATCACGCTTCTTCTTAAAGATGTAAGAATCATGTTAGAAAATAAAGCACATAATATTATTATATTGCAACGAGGAATTATCTAAATATAAATTAATTATAAATCAAAGGTAGCATTTATATTATTATTGAAGGATAGGATTTTTTAAGAATTATTTTCTATTCCGTTAATTTTAAATGCTAAATAGTTTTAATTTAAGCTTTACATATTTTTAAACAATATCCATCAGGTTAAAATGTATTTTTATTTTATTTGGATATACTTCTTTACTTAACTAGTAATATGTTATTATCCAAGATTTTTTGTTCATATTTGAATCTATTATTTAGAAACATCTTGAAAATAATGCGCTTGAGTATTTCTTCCGTAGTTGTACAAAGAAGAGTTTCTTCTACTTTATCGTATTTTACAACGAACTTAATCTAAGATGTAAAAAATAATCCGCTTATATTTATATTATTATCTTTATATCACAAAATAAAAGCTTGTAAATAAAAGCTTTTACAAATGCAATTTCTTGAAATATTTAATTATTCGTCGTATTTAAAATGCAAGAAATAAAATTATTCTTTTATTTTACAGCAATCTTCACGTACGTTTGAAATAACATATAATTTTACAGAAAATAATATTAATATATATATATATATATATATATATATATATATATATATATATATATATATATATATATATATGAGAGATATATTTCACTTTACCATTATTTATCTTTTCATCATGTTGTAAAACAAAATTTGTTTTTCTTTGTTAAAACCCCTTTTACGTGTAATAACAAAAAAGATTTCGTAATAAATCAACTTTCGCAACTTGAGGAGAATAATATCTGTTATCTTTTCTTTGGTTATTTTTTACCAAAAGTAATGTTCCATTTATTCACTTAGTGGAAGCAAATAAATTTATGCCTACTGCCAAATATATTTCTTTTCTTACTTTATCAAACGTTGTTCAAATATTAAACAATTAATTCCAGTGTTGTGGCTTTATATTCAGCTTTTTTCAGTATATTTTTAACCCAAACTTTCCATTTCTGATTTTACTGGAACAATGAAAAAACAATCATATAATGTTTTATAAATAGGTAAAACGTAACCGACTTCTACGGTTAAATATTATTTCATATTTTTTTAATGAAAAAATTAGGTATAAAAAAGCCCTTCTCGTTTAACAGTTGTAAGGTAAAGTTAAGTTTCTTGTTTTTGATTAATACTTTGTCTTGTTAATACTTTGGATTCTAATTTCAGTTAATATTGAAGACGTAAATCAATGAAACATTAATTTGGGCTTTACCCGAAATATCATGTGTAGTATCGATTATAAAATTTAAATTAAAGAATGAAGTTTTTTTTCTACTAATAGTCTTTTTCGTTCCCCTGTTGTTACTCTTTAATTTATTTCAGTGTACTTTAGATGTTCTAACAAGTTTTTATACAATTTTTTTCGCTGAACGTATAAAAAAAAAAAAATATCTTCATTCCCTCAACCTTTGTTACAGTCGTAAATTTTTATTTTTATTAATAATTTCAAGTAGAAAAACGACTGAGAATCTTATAAAATTACTAAATTTATTTAGTCAATTTACCTTTTTTAAATATTATTTTATAATCTCTAATTAAAACAATATCCAAAACATGTTAATGCAAAGGCAGTATATGTATGTAATGAATTAAATACAATGATTTCAAGCAATTATCGTACACTAGATACCCGTAAAAATAGCATAACTACGTTTAGAAAGAAGAACCCTATTCCAAGCTGTTAGGGTTTGTTAAGGGAAGTGCAGTGTAGTAGTTTTCTATAAAAGCTGAAATTTCAAACCTAGCACGGATCTTCCCCTGCCGCAAAATTCTACTGATATGAAGTGATTATTTTTCACCCTTACTAAAGGGGTTTAAAAGTAAACATTGATTTTTAAAACAAATGCTCTGGTATAGACCAAAAATTCATCACATATACTTTCAGCAACAATTAATCGTCTAGTATTTATTTCAAACTTTCGGAATTTTACATGAAAACTTCATGAAAAGATTAAATGGGGTAAATTTGGTTTTCATTAATTTATAATTTCTTACGAATATTTTATGACAGATGTTTGATACTCAGAACACTCAAAAACTACAAAATTCTATGAAATTATTCTTCAGAATTGTCATTACAACAAACCTCAGACATTAAAGCTTGATTAAAGATCATATTTTAAACTTCTAGACTCCGTTAGTAATTGAAAAATTGTCGGTATTTTCATTAAATATTATATAAAGAATTATGCAGAACTTGTTAGAGTCTAGTTATTCTTACAAGTATTTCTAATACGTTACTATAACAACATTAATTTAATCAGCAGTATTACTAACATCTTAAAAGTAACATCAAGAAACATATTTTTCAGTTTGAATCATCTTTGAGAGTCAACACTTAGAACCAGATCTCATGCTTTATATTATTTTCACTGATGGAATCTCATATTGATTCGACTCTACAAACTGCAGACTAATTAGAAGGTGAAAAATGTCTTCTTTAAAGGGAAAGTAACGAAAAAAAGGGAAAGGAAAATGATCTACGAATTTTCCCGTATAAGAACAAATAAATCAGCTATCATTTACGTAATTTTATTTTAAAAACATAATAACATTTACGTATTTAAGGCTTCATCCAAATTTATTTTTCAACATAACTAATGAAAGGAGTTAGCTGTTCTGATGTTTTGGGGATAAAAAATGTGTATTTATCTAAATTCAATTAAGTAAGACGTGAAAAAAATTACCCATCTTAAGGTAACCCAATATCGCAGTGCATTGTTACAAAATAATTTCAATTTTTTTTAAAAATATAATATTTTTCCTATAACATAGGAGAAAGAAGCATACCATATGAATATTATAGTTCAAAAATGTTTTCTTATGTAAATATATATTCACATTTTTTATTGTAAACCAGTTAATAGAATAACTATACTAAAAATTAAATTACTGATGACATAAAAGAAATTGACTCTCAATGGATATTCCTTCTCTTTAATCCTGAAACAAATATGGTAACTAATTACTACATAATAATTTACAATTGTAAAAATCCAACAATTAACCGTTGAAAATTCATATTATAGTTTGGACTCATGGTTAAATTAAATACATCAGTAAAATATTACACTTTTGATTTACTTCGTCTGGCAAAGGTTTGTAATATAAGATACTTCATTCTTAATTAATTTTTTAACCGTTTAAAATTGCTTTTTATCAGTATTTTTCCTACCTTCATAATGGTGCAAAAGACAATTGCATAAACTTTTTATGGTAGTTAAAGGTTTTCAAGAACAATTAAAAATTAATTTTTTTGGGATAAATCCACACTATTTTTTTATGGTTAAAAATTAATAAGTAGAAACACTGGACGATATTAATAAAAATAATAAACGAGAATTTTTTGTTTAACTATGGTTTAAGAATTTTTATTTAAAAATGTTATGTGTTTTAATTTATGTAAAAACTTACTTTTTTCATTTTTTTGTAACGATAAAAAACTTGTTACTGCTTAAATCTTTATTTTATTCTTTGCCGCAGTAGGTACCGTAATATTTATTTCATGTTCCATTTTTTACAACCAACAAACGAGGAAGTATAATTTTAAAGCATTTATTATACACATCTAACAATTTAACTTTATAGTACATTTCTTTTTACAATTTGTGTGATACCATTATCACCCAACCAAGATAGTAAAAGAAAAATTACCCACTTTTTATACTTCATAAATTATAACATTATAAAATTTCTTTTAACAGTGACATTTGAAAATTGTGTTTACGTAACTGTATTTTTATTTAAATAAAAGTTAAGACATCTGAATTTTGTAATTTTAAATCTAATTTTGAGACATCTGAAATTATCTGTTTATTAAAAAAAAAAAAAATAATTGAATAAATTAGAAATATTACCCATTCAGTATAGAAAATTTATGAAATATATAGAACTTTTTATTATTACTTAAATATTTTTGATAGATCCTGATTATTTCTAATTTCAATATGTGTAACAATCATGTTCTATAATTTATATAATATTTATCTTATAATTGCATATTGAGTACATAAATTATAATACTGAAAGCAACTGAATTCCATAACTGATAATTTTTCGCATACCACTTCTTATCATTTCCTGGAAAGGAATACTAAAATCAAATTTAAAAATCAATGTTTCGTTAAAAAATTTATTTGATTTCTTTTAGTATCTTGAAACCTCTAAAAAGTACAACTTCAGTAAAGATAATACAAAAATATTTTCTAATACAAGATGGCGAATAAACCACCATTTGAAATTTCTGAATTTTTTTCTATAAAAACTGTTTAAAATTCTACAAATGTTAGAAAAATAATCTGAATTTCATACATTTTTGGCTTTTTTGTTGTAAAATATATCATCAGTTCATAAAAAAAAAATCATTTTTTTCCAAAACGTGAGTAAAATCTCTGTTTACTTTCAAATTGAAATTGGATATCTGCAAGGAATGGTGTTAATGTTAATTAAAGTTCGCCCATTGAAATTTCTGTTAAACACAATCTAAGGGATGCAAAAAGAGCAGATCTGAAGTTTCTTCTTTTAATTGTTATTGCTTTATAACGGTGAACATTAAGAACTAACAATCATGTCTTAAAACCGTTTAAATTTCGATACATATTTAAATGAGTTCAATCAAAAAGTTTCACTTAAATGGGTTCTTCTTATCTCCTCAGGAACACACGGCACCTCCAAGATACCCGTGCACCTCATGGTTTCTAGTGAACTATGGAGCCCCTGATACCATCCTGTGAACTTTGTTATAAAACCGTTGGATGATTTTATTCACCAATTTAAATCGTTTTTTTCCTTTTTCCTTTTACCGTTTTCCCTTTTCCTTTATTCCTTTTCCAATTTTGTTTACTTTTATCCCTTTTACTATTACAATTTTATTTCTAACAACAACCAAAAATAAATTTTATTCCCAGTATACAATTAATATATTATTTTACAGAAATTATACTAGCACATTTGCTTATAAATATTATTTAATAAACATAATATTTATTTGGAAAATATAATATAAAAATTAACTTTTTTACCAAATATTATTTATGCAGTTAAATTTTAACTATAGGAAGACTACATAAAATAAAAGAAGCACCTCCTTTAAAATTAATAAATATTTTTCGACGTAAAATTTGTAACAATCAAATTCATACAGTATAAGTTACTACAAAGAAATAAAGAAAATTTAACTAGAATCTGTATTAATATTTTATAAAAAAATTATTTTTTGCTTAAAACTTTCATGTAAAAATCGAGTAAAATATTATCAATTTTTTTTCTAAACTTTGATCTATTTTAAGTTATGTGAACTAAAACAACTCGATCGTACCATTAATTTATTATGTAACATAATTAAACTTAACACAGTTGTTATCTCATGCATAGAAGGAGAATGGTGTCATTTTATACCTGCAGAGCGCGGTAATAGGTTTATAAGTTTTCCCGCTAGATAGCATACAAATTATTTATTATAACAGTACCCCATGCATCCAGAGCAGTAAATACCTATTGTCAGTTGTCTTGCAGTTGATCAGAAAATGAAACTAAGCGATTCAGGCATGACTTGACTTCTGACTTCTTTGACTTCTTAGTCTTTTTTAAGATTATTCAAATATTGTTCTAAACCAGTGAACCAAGTTTTATGATCTCGTTTTATTTACGTTGAGAAAATTCCTGTTGTAGATCTCTTATAAATCTTTTTCACCAAATTCTTTTTAAGCGAAACATTTCTTGAATAAAAAAAAATTACTCTCCAAGCAAGGATGGTAAGTGGGTTTGTATGTTATATGTGCTCACTTCTTCATTTTAGCTGCTATAAGCGCAGACCGGGCCATGGTAGTATATTTATATATATATATATATATATATATATATGTATTAAACTCACAGTTATCGTTATCTAAAAAATTGTTGAACTACAATATTGTCCTATCTGACGTATGGGATCTAGCTCTGGAGTACGACGTGAAACAGCAATATTGAAATGACTCAAAGATTCCAAAATAAATTGGCCATAACAAAGGTGCCGTGATTTGTTAGATAGAGAAATTAATGGCTGTCTATGATTACCTTCTGCTAATAAAGACGTCCAAGAATTTAGCTCGATGTAAAAACAGAAGTAAGACAAATATTTAAATTATGTGGCTGAAACCTAATGGACCACAGCGATGATATCAGGTAACTACAACGTTCCCATGTGCTGTACCTGGAAATGTAACCAGAGGAGTGATGGAGAAAAGGAATCAAGAAGTGGGAACAGAGGATGAGTCTGTCACTATGTGATGAATGTCAGTTTGATAACAGCTATTTCTGTTACTAACAAATATTTGTTTTATTTATAACGTGGTTTTCATATATTGCTATTCATGACACTCTTTTTATTTTTATTCCTTTCTACCTGTGATCTATTTCTAGTGTTATTTTAAGAATTGAACTTTAAATGGACCAGTTTTACAAGCATTTATATATATATATATATATATATATATATATATGAGGTGTTGTACCTTGTCTTTGGTATAATGAGGAGTTTCGACGAGGACCTTTCTTCACGTAATTATTATTAGTCAAATTTACGTATGGTTACCTATGAGGTACCCATTGAAAATGCTAGCAGATAGGCAAAAGAGGATGTATTTCAAAATTAAAATTGTATAAATTTCTGAAATAATAATTAAGCACGTTGCACTGAAAGTTCGTTCAATTTAGTTTGTTTTTTTTATTTTAATAAATTTTTTAAAATATAACCAACATACATTTTTTCACACCCAGTATGTATATTATCAATCATGGCTGAAAAATTACACAAAAAGGCTGCAATCTTTTTTTTAGAAAAAAATCTGTAAACGTCATTTGACTTTTCTTTTGCATTTATCATCTCTTGTATTTTTATACAGCCTGCTGAATGACCTTTTGTACTACGGTATACACATGTTTTTTAGTATCTCTAGAGATTCGCTGTAATTTCGTTTACTTGTCGGTTCAAGTTTCTCAAGGTTGAGTTTATTTTATGAATTTGAGTTCATAAATTCATATATATATATATATATATATATATATATATATATACTTTTTTTAAGTCATACTAAAACGTTTATTTATTTGAATGATTTCATAACTTTGGCGTTTTTCTGTTTAAAGAAAAAGTTTCTTTAATAAGCAAAAAAAATTAATTTTCAAAGTTCTTTTCAATCTGATTATTGTAAGACTCTTGCGGTTAAAAAAATGATACTTGTATAACATATATATACATATAGATTATATTTTTAGTCTCATCAACAATAAAAGTCATTAGCTACTAATCAGTGTAATGTAACTGTACCGGTAAATTTTGTAGTTTTGAACAAACTCTGGTCGACTACTCCTGAGATTTGTGGTTAATTGATTGAAACTAACCACTAAAGAACACCGGTATTCACGATCTAGTACTCAAAACCGAATAAAACTACCTTCATCAGGATTTGTACCTGAGAACTTCGACTTCGAAATCCGCTGGTTTACGACAACGAGTTTATTACCACTTGACCAACCCGTTGGGTTAATATATGATTTAATTCATACGATATAGTAGATACATAATTAATAATTTGAATATGACCCAGTTACAGTAAAAAATGATGATGTTAAAATATGAATATTTTAGCATGCGAATAAGATCAACTCTTGATTGTGAGGGATTCGAGATTTATCCTATCGTATTGCATTTTTTTTATTTTTAATGTAAATTTTATAGATTTCTACTTCGATCACTGATAACTGTCGCGTAATACTTTTAAAAAATATACGTCAATGATATGATTTAATGCCTTATATTAAAAGCACACATTTTGTGATGATAATGAAAAATAGACTAAAAAAAGTTTCCCATCATTAATATAGTTTTAATTCAAATTTAAATCCTTTAAAACTTCATTCTTTTCATAAAAGTATAAAACTTATTTGAAAAATTAAATGAAAAATGGTTTCTAACTTTTTTATGTCATTTTTTTACAGAATTATTTCTCTTCATTTATAAATGAAAGTAATGAAAAACTGTGATATAGTTTTTGTTTCCTGCTGTTTTGAGTCTGTAAAATTTAGCATTATATAACTTCTACGTTATAACTATTTAAAAAAATAAGTTTCTTATTAATGATTTTATCAAATTTTTATCCTTGAATGTTTTCTTTTCTATTTTATTTTTAATCTGAAATGGAAATGAGAAACGGATTATCAGTACATTTTTTCTTTCTAATGGATAACATACTGCCAAAAAAAATTTTCAATTTTTTTTTGTTGTTTCAATAAAATTATCAGAATGTGTTTTTTGTAGAATGATGATTTCACTTAGAATATTATTTCTGGGTGATTTTGTAATTAGTTTTGTATGTATTTTTATAGTTGTGAAACTTTTTCTTTTTTAAATTACCATACCAATTGTATAGTATTACAAATTATTGGATAATTGTTATTTTAATAGAGGTTATAATTGGTGCAAGTAAATAATTTATTTTTACGTCTAGTAAATACAAGAAAATTAAAAAAAAAAAATTGATTTCCGTAATACATACTACTTCCTCTATGAATCATGAGACCTCGACGATGATGAAGGGGTTGAGTGCTCAGTGATACAGAGTAGCTGAACCGAAGGTGCAACCATATCGGAGAGGTACCTGTTGAGAGCCGGACTAAGGAATGATCCCTGAATGAGGGCTGTACCTCTTTTAGTAGTTGTTAAGGGCGTAGGTCAGGACGACTTAAACGGCCATTTCAACATCACTCAATCCTCTCAGTACTGCACAGCTGAAACCAATGGAAAACTACAGAATTTTTTTTCCAAGAAAATGTAGTTTTGCATTTCCATGTAACAAAGATGGAGGCGCCTTCCTTGGAAAAATATTCCGGAGGTAAACTAGTACCCTGTTCGGATCTTCGGGTGGGGACTACTAAGGAAGGAATCACCAGAAAATTAAAAAATAACATTCTATGATTCGAAGCGTGGAATTTTAGAAGTATAAAATAGGTTGGTAGGTTAGAAAATTTAACGAGGGAAATGGATAAGATAAATGTAGATGTAGTAGGAATTAGCGAGGTTCGGTGGGAAGAGGAAAACGGCTTTTGGTCAGGTGATTTTAGAATAATTAACTCAGCTTCAAATAATGGGCAAGCAAGAGTATGTTTCGTAATGAACAAGTAGATAGGGATGTAAATAGAGTATTTCAAAATGCATGGTTATAAAATCATTGTAATAAGAATAATATCAAAACCTAAACAAACAACGATTGTTAACGACTATATGCCTACAAGCACTCATGATGATGATGAGGTGTGTGTACACGAAGAAATTAAATACGTATAAGGGGATGAGAATTTTATAATAGTTGGAGATTGGAATGCAAGCACTGGAAAAGGCAAGGAAGGAAATATAGTGGGTGAATACGGACTGGGCAAACGAATGAAAGAGGGGACCGACTTTTTAGAAACTGGCGTTGGGCTAGATGAAAATACCAATTAATTAAATTCATCCATGATTTGGATGTTTTAAAAAATTACTTGTTTAAACAAACAAATTGAATCGAAGTGATTGTTTAATTAGCTAATGAAACGTTAATATTCCATTTTTCATTTAATTTAATAATAATAATAATAATAATAATAATAATAATAATAATTAACATTAATAATTTTTGCAAGTTTAAATTGAATGATTTGTTCAAAAATAATTAAGAACAATTTGTTATAGAAATAAACTTTAATCAAATCAATAGTGATAAAGTGTCAATTTAAAACGATGAAATTGAAATCATAAATCAAATTCATGAAATTGCTGTTTTTGAAAAGCCCGCCAAAACCTGCTTGACATGATAGTATATTCCATTGCACGATGGTTCGGCTCGGCTCGGCTCAGGCAGAACGGGACAATTTTTTGTGCGTGCTGCCGGCGTTCATCGATTTATGTTGTCACGTCATAAAGTTGTTAGAAAAGAATGAGCATTAGGGTTTAGAACAGTGACGTTCGATGTCCGGTATTCATGGAACAGTTTTGACGATATTGTTAATAAAATAAGATTAATTTTGTTTGCTAAATCTTCCAATTTTGCACAAATAATCATAACTAAAACGTATGCTTTGTAACTTATTTTTAATTTCAGGTTTATTAGTTGAATTCTTTAGTTTAAGCTTAATTTTTAAATTCAGTACAGATAGTACTGCTGTTTAGTAATCACAGAAAATGTAGTATTTATGCCTTTAATTATGTGATTTTATAGTATTCATAATTTCTTTATTATGAATACGATCTTTATTATTATTTATTTATTTATTATTATTATTACTATTATTATTGAATAATTCGGAGTAAAAGGATTAATATAGTACTGTCATAACCATATTTTCTGTAGTACATGTAGACAGCTTATCGGATTATAGTCATGGATGAATTAGAAATTAACTTTAGTCGAATTGGATTTAAAATCGTTTAATTACGACTGAATGTTTCAATAAATTGCTCCAAATAATAGTATTACTTTTGTTAAATAATTAGTATTATATGTTTTAAGAAATATATATATATATATATATGTGTGTGTGTGTGTGTGTGTGTGGCTGTAGGTAGATTTTTGCAAATCTTTACGTTTTAGGGTGCAACCACTTGTTTATCTCCACTAAAAAAAACATATGTATGTGTTTTTCTGCGTACGTATGTGTACTTAAGGATGTAGCATTGTTTTGGTATCTGAGGATTGACCTAACTGATTTTATTCAATTTTACAAAAAAATAAAAATTTTCTTTTCTTACTTTGGCCTCTATTTTAGGTAGTAGTTATAGAAAAAACTTAAATCTGTTTAGCTTAACTTATCCATGAATATTTTTATAAAGATTTTTCTTGAAATTTATTCTTGATCTCTAATAATGTATATTTTGTTTCTTTTTTTTCTTTTTTTTTAATAATATTTATTATTAACAGCCGGAAAAGTCATCCAATACTTTACCAGCTTTTACATATGTGTATTCATATATTACCATATTATTCTGTTTACACAGAAATTCCCCTCTCCGAAAAAAATATGTTAGTTAAAATACTTTTACCAGATTTTCTTTGAAATGAAGAATAAAACATAAATAGTGGTCTAATTGGAAACACATAAATTATTTTTGCATCTTGAACAAGCTAAATTTGATATGTTATGTATTTACTATGTTGTGCATCAGCATTTTGTGTTAAAAATTTATTTTAACATTTACGTAATAAGAAAAATTTATTTATATTTCTGATAAAATTGTATGTACTTAATTTTATTAAAATGTTAAACTACGTAATAACAGAAATGTTCAGACGACGAGTAGCGTCTAGCAGTTCTAAATTTTTTATTGGTTTTTCCATAAACTGAGTTTAGCTGTTCTTATGTATTTATTAATTTATTTATTTACTGACGCTGTTGAGTGCATAATGTTTATCATATTAATGGGTATTAAATGCAATTTGACTGAAAAATAATACAACAAATTTTTAAGAAAATAAATTTTATGAGAAATTTACATGTTTTGTAAAACTAAATATTAAAGATAACTAAAATATTTCTTTTAAATTCGTAAGATTTTACTGCAATCAAAAAAAAAAATATTTGTGAATGATTACACAAATAAAATCTTTAGACTGTTTTGTAGATGTTATCTTGGTGAACACCAGTCACCTGTATCGTGTGATGTTTCTGGTTATTAGAAGTACTGTTGCTTCAGAACTTCTTGATAAGCTCATGATCAGATGCGTTTTCTATCAGAACACATTGCTGACATAAAGTTAACATAACTTTCGAAACAGAAGAGCAAAGCTCTTCCTTACTAAGTAGAGAATCAAATGAAAATATTTAAAAAGGAAATGAAGATATTTAAAAAGAAGAAAAGTAATATAGCCGTGTAGTCATTGTTTCCGGTATTTCCATTGTTTCCTGTGTTTGCTTGTTTCCGAATAGTTTACTGAATGCTAATTTTCTCTAGAATTTTCACAAATTCCATTTCATGGATACTATTTTTCTTAGTAAAAAAAAATCTTTTTATACTTTTTAAAATATATTAATATATTTAATAAACTCTATATTTAATAAAACAACAGTTTTATTAAATATAGAGTTATGCACTGTTTTAAAATATTATTACATTTCCATCTATCTATATGTATATAAAACATAATTATGAAATATTACTAAAACAAATTGTTGTAAGCTCTTGCACAAATCATGTGTTGTACTTTTGATTATTGTTATCTTATTTTAAAAATCTAACCTTCTTCGTAAATATTATTAGGTAGGCTTGATGAAGATAGGATTTTATATATATATATATGCAATGTATTCATAATAATAGTAATATAAAAAATAATTTTAAATAATCAAAAATACGAAATATTAAAAAAAATAATAATAATTGTATAATTTATGTAAGTTGCTATATGGCGATAATTTTAAAAATTTGAAAAAGTTATTTTGTAAAGAAATCATTGGAGAAATATACACTGTTATAAAATGGTCTTCAGGAAAATTTATTCCATATAGTCTTTTACAAAATAGCTTCTTGGTGGAAATGACAGTAAGAAAAAATGATCGGTAATCACTCAAACATATTTCTAGAAATAAATTTTCAATTTGTATATTTGAGTTATTGGGATTATTTCGTCTAGTTGTGCTTAAAACTTTTCAAAAAAATCATTTAAATTTTAAAGTTAATTTTTTAAGTTATTAAAATAATTAAAACCGTTTAATACTGGAATTCGTTAAATACATTTAATATGTTTCAATTACAAGCTTTAAAATCTCATATAATTATAACGTACTAATTTATTCCGTTCATTTTTGATATAAAAGTGGAATAAAATGCTTGTAAAACTTACTACTAGTGGCTGTACTTAAACCTGTAATAATTAACGAAAAGGTAGTATAAAAGAATTTCAGTTTGCTGAAATAACTATAAGAATACTAGAAAAATATATGAAATTACGTCATTTAATAATAAAGTATTTCTGTATGTTTTGCCACGAGGAATTTGGTGGTAGGTATGTTGACATAAATCACTATTTATTCCCGTAGAGATACCAATTGAAATATTACAAGCATTCTTAGATTTATTTTGGAAAATCAGGAGTGAATGGTTTTTTCTTCTTTACTGAGCCGTTTTACTATTTCAAAATTCCAAGCCCACTGAAACGCAGAAGATATTTGTCCTAAGAGTGGCAAATTCACTTTGTTTGCCAAAAGGTGTACAGTGAATTTTATAGCCAATACTTTTTAAATAAATTCAATATAAGAAAATATATTTTTCCTTCCGTTTCTTTTTATATAATAATAAATATTTTATTAGTTATTTTAATAAATTTTAAGGCGAAATTTAGTAAAAAGAAGACTACAATTTGGAGATTTCAGCTTTTAAATTTTAATTGAGTTAAAATTTGTTTCTTTTTCTTACTTCCGTATCCAAAATGTATAATTAAATTATAACGAAAGATGAAATACAACACTCTGCAGTGTTACTCAGTCACATGTATTTGATTTACATTGATTTTAATGAGAAAAAAAAATTGCTGCACGGTGTTCTGTAATATTACCTTACATCGAAATAAAATTATTAATTATTTGTATTTATATCAACAATAATTATTGGTTTAGATATTTTTGTTGTTTTCTAGATAACAAAATAACACCAACATTTAATTTCAAAAATTATTTACTTTTTTTACGTTTTATCTTCTTCAGAGTAAAGACAGAGGTTCGGAAGTTAAATTGTAATTTTATTTTAAATTTATGTTCTAGTCCTCATTACCAGATTCAACCATTATAATTTTATCCATAGGATCATTCGTTAATGATTCCAGAAAGTTTTTTTGTAACAACGTAATGTAAAATATAAAAAAACAAAAAAATACTTTTTATACTTGATTCAAAAATATTTTTCTTTCTTTATCATCTTTCCCTAATATTTGATGGTTTTAGTTTGGTGATGTATATAGTCTGATTTTATTCTGATATTCGAAATGTGTTTGCAGGAAAATTTTAGAGAATTGGTCAAAAAACAGAGGGTCTTAAGCAGAATATACATATTCTAACATTCCGTATCGCCTTAGTTTTAATTTAATTATTATTTCTTTGTGTGGTTTTTTTAATTACATTCCATATTTCTTCAATAAACGGATTTGTAGACCTTGAATTTCTTGGAAGAAGCATTTTTAGATACCAGTCTCATTTTTCTATGAGTTATAAATTTTAAGATAAAATAAATTAAGAAATACTTTTAGGAGCAAATTCATAAAATGAGCTTAAAATTAGATATTTTTTCATTACTTAATTAAATTTCAATATTTTTATAGTCAGTGTCGAAATTAAGACTTAGAATGTCAGTGGTCATTATTTTTAATGATTCCAGTTTCTAAAACTCAAAATTTAAAGATAAATTAGAAAGTTAATTTTTGAGCAATATTTTATATTGGCGATGATTTTATAACATTTCTTTTGGAAAAAAACGTATGGATCTACATCTTTATATGAAACGAAAGTTAAACAAACAATTCTTAAATATACACATAATAAAGCGTTTCTCTTCGTCAGAAATAAAATTTTCTCACAGAATCTACTCCACCATTTTTACTAGAAAATCCTCATAACTTTTAATTAAAATTCCTTCCATAATTATCGGTACTTAGAGGAAATTTCGTTTTTTGTTTTTTCCAGTTTTTTAAGGTAGCTAAATGAGGTAAATAATAGGAAAAATTTATTCAGTCTATTTTTGGAAAGCTATGACAACTTTACAGTATAAGTTTTTTTGATGCTAAGATAAAAACTGTTTAATTATATTACTCAATAAATGTTCAGGCTATAAGGATATATTCGAATTAACATTTGTCTACCCGGAATGAGTTTTAAAAGGCTATGGGTTATTATTATCCTTCAATGCACTAAAATAAAAGTATACTTGCATTCCCAATTTCAGGTTACCTGGTATAAAATGGTAATTTTTTTTTTTGAGTAGTAAACTGTTGAAAAAATAAACATAATAACGAGTTTCATCGGAAAGTTGACCATATTCCTATAATTAATTAATTATTAAATTATGTTAACACAAGAAATGAGCTGGGGTAAAAAAAATAATATTTTAAGTAATGCTCCCAGAAAAAAAAACTGTAAAAAATAGAAATATAATATTTGGAAAGACAATCACTTGGTATTATCACTCCAGGATGAGACGGTGGACTGTAAATTCTGTATTGTAATAGGCTTTTGCTCATAGCCAGATTCCGTTAAAATGATGGATATTATTATAAATTTATTAACTGATAAGTTGTTAACTAATTTTCTGCACTGCTTTGTAATTTATCTTAGCTTCCTTTTTTTTTCTTTTTACCCCAGTTGGTTTTTTTATCCAAATGTAATAAGTATTTACCAAATAAAATGGATCAATAGTTCTTGGTATTTAATAATGGGTTACAAACATTCTTTAATTACTGTAAAGTATTTATTTAAAGGAATAAAGTTTTCTTTGTTTATTAAATTTTTAATTTTGAGATTATTATATTTTAAGATCAAATTCATATTTTCAACTCATTATGACAAATTATTTCTTATCTCTAAGCAATAATTAGTCGTATCTCTTGCGAATCAAACTTTATTTGTAGCTGCTTCTTTAGAATAAAGTAATATTAAATGAAAAAGCTCCCTAAGTAAGCTTACTTAATGAATCCAAGAAAAACCCACGGTTTTGTTCAACGCATTCCATTCATAAGTTAAGGAAACTCATTAAAAAATAAACCTTTTTATATTCTACTAACTCAGTTTTCTTACTTTTATTTTCAAAATTAATTTTTATTTTTTTAACGAATCTATTTACTTTTTGCTTTTCTCAACGTGAAACTATTACAATATTTTATGTTGGTAAAATAGCAATAATGTTCAACTGTTGGTTGTCAGTGTAAAATTTTCAAACGTCTGTGTGAAAACAAATTAATTTTTATGAGCAGAATAATTAGTTATAACTTGGACTATAGTATGATTTGTACTTTTATTGAAGTTTGACTAAATATTTCTTGGTCTGTTCATTTGAAATGTTTTATTTTAGGCTAGAATTTTTAATTATTACCGGTCTACTCTCAAGTCATGCCTGAATCGCTTAGTTTCATTTTCTGATCAACTGCAAGACAACTGACAATAGGTATTTACTGCTCTGGATGCATCGGGTACTGTTATAATAAATAATTTGTATGCTATCTAGCGGGAAAACTTATAAACCTATTACCGCGCTCTGCAGGTATAAAATGACACCATTCTCCTTCTATGCATGAGATAACAACTGTGTTAAGTTTAATTATGTTACATAATAAATTGATGGTACGATCGAGTTGTTTTAGTTCACATAACTTAAAATAGACCATAGTTTAGAAAAAAAATTGATAATATTTTACTCGATTTTTCCATGAAAGTTTTAAGCAAAAAATAACATCTTTATTATGATGTGTTTAAAAATGTGGGCTATTAAACACTCTCTGAAAATTAACTCTCTTCACCGTAATTAATTCGTTTAATCTATTTTCCCTGGCAGGACTATTAGTTGTTTAAAAGTCATATGAAATTTACTTCAATTTTAAAAGTATCTCTCCGGTATTATTGGAGGGATGCCACAGCAGAAATGAAGGGAGTTTCACATGCTGGAATAAATACGGCCCTTAATCGTAAAACTGATATGGAAGATCAAAATGTCTTTTTAAATATTCTCATTCCAAAATCTGCATTTATCTTACAAGTTTCATGTTAATCAATCAGGATGTGAGTACCATAAACATGTAAAATTAGAATTGCAAATACAGATAAAAGTTCATAAACGTAAGTAGTTTTTGTGATAAATATTGTATTAACATAATAAAACAAGTAATTTGGAAGTTAATATTGCTTTAATACATTAACAAAATTTTAATTATTTGGGAAAAAGTTTATTTAATAATCCCAAAAATAAATTATGTACAGCTGAATATTAAAAGTATTGTCGCGTGTTCGCGGCTTGATCAGAATATTGAGAAATTGATAATTGAAAATGTTTTTTAATTACAATTTTTGATTTAAAAACATAAGTAAAAATTCTGATACGACTTCATTATACGCCTATTAAATTACATATACACATTTTTTGCTCCACTTCATTGAACTTATTTCATTTAAAAGTGAGATACGATCCTCCTATTCTTTAATAAATTGGACAGTTACACAACTGCATTGTGGTGGACACCACATTGCATCACCCTTTTTTTATGGTGAACATATCAGCATTTTATTTTAGTTTATATATTAATTTTGTTTCTTGTTTCTCAAGGTGAAAGTGAGAACTTATCGGGTTCGTAACCGTGCACACATCGGTTCGAATCCCCGATTACACATACATAATTTTTTTTAACTTTTTTTTCAATATATATAAATTGATTTATTATTAATTATTAACCTATGTAAAAAATTTTGAATTAAAAAGAAAAGTACATAGAATTTTATTTCAGTAATAACTTCTGATTTTTTTTCTAATTTTTTCATTCAGAGTTTAATTAATAAATTTATTTAAATTTAAAAGCAAAATGTTAAAAAAGGAAATGAATTTGGATTTGAACCGATGTACCTTCCGCTTGTATGATCTAAATATTTCATTAATTAAAATTTTATTTGGCTATAACTCTAGATCACTCAGAAACTCTGGAACAACTTATGATCTATCGTTGAAAATCTCTCAATGAGGGATTGTTACTGCATTAAAGAAAGATTCAAAAATCCAATTTTTTTTTTAATTTTGGGCTTTTTTGGACAGGGTTGATTCAATAAATTGCAATCAAAAGGGGAGGTGCACAAGTAGATTTTACAGCAGTCCTAAATCCAAAATTTCAACATTCATCGCTAATAGTTTTTGAGTTATGCGAGATATATACGGGTCGAATACATAACCTCCTTTTTTGAAGTTGGTCAAAAATACTTACTTGTTATATACCCAAGAAATATATAGTAGTAGTATAAACAGATTATTAAAACAAAACTTTTATATCCAAAGGAAAGAAGCAAGGACGTAGTCTCTTCTTCTAGAGTGAGTATTTTTAAACCGATATAAGAATTAAATACTAATTTTTGCGTAGAATAACTATCGAAACATAATATAATGAATTTGCCATTTGAAATCTAACCAAATATTACAAAAAATACTAAACATCGTAGATGTAATGCTGGATGAAAAAGTCCATTCAAAAATAAGTAAGACACAAAGGCAATACATTCTAAGGAAAGGAAGGTAGGGAAAAATTAAATGTAAAAGTAGGTTGCAAAATATATTAGAAAATGCGGTAATTTTTTTTCCAAGAAAAAAACTACAAATAAAAGAAATAATAAATGATATGATATAAAGAACAGAAATATTGTGGCCCAAGAAAGAAAGAGATTACATGTAGTAATCTATTACTATCAATTTTTAATTTATGAATTTGATAGATAATTATAAAAAAAAAAATGGTGTCTGGCTCTTTGTGTTAAGATGTAGACAATAAGAAATAATTGTTAAATAATAATTCGTTAAAAATAATAGCCTAGGTATTAATAAGTAGTAAGGTACTAATAGGTAGTTTCATAGTACAAAAATACGAGATCTAAGAATGAGCAATAGAAGAGAAAAATAAGAAACAGAATCTCTAAAGAGTTAGATTTAGTTTTTCAAAAAAATGTAATATGGTTTACTTAATAATGGTTTGATAATGGCAGATACAAAAAATGTAAATGCTGAAGAAATAGAACGTACGCTATAGATAACTGAGGATTATACATATAATATATCCTATATCATATGACATTAATTTATTCTGAGAATAATAAATTCTAGTAAACAGAAAGGAATATAGAATAGCTTCAAACCAGCTAACCTTTAAACGACAGTAAAAATATTTCTTATGACAAAACAGTAATGCTATTTTAATTTTACTTCCTTCTACATTCGGAACACAAAATACATAAATATTTTACTGGAATACTTATAGATAAATTTATTACCTATAAATTAAAGACAACAATACTGCAATTTGTGTTTTTATTAAAATAGGTGCTGTAAATAAACTATTATGTTTTCGATTATAATCTAACGTTATCATAACAGATAATACATCTCCTCATTATAATTTTATTAAAAATATGTATTTAGTAAATACAAAGTGATTTCTATTTATTCATGTTACGAATAAATATCTTGTATTGCTGTTTTGCTACGTTTACTGATGGAGGGGTTAGATATGTCACAGTTTATTTTCCTAGACGTAGGTTGAAATTGGCTTTTTTTACACGCTGGAATATTTTCCCTGTTTTAGATGAAAGGTCTTAATTTTTTAGCAGTCGTCTTTAGTTGTAATTTTTTTTTCAGAGCACATGTAAACGCTAGTAGATGGTTTTAATTCTGAAATATGTATTCAATCTTCTTAATAAACCTTTAAATTTATGTCAATACTATAGATTAATATATAAGTAAATATTTTAATGTATAGTACCTTTTAAAATACACTGTCTGAAAATATTCATAAGGTACAGGAAATGATCGTTTTTGTTTTTCATTCAATTTTATTCAGTAACCTACACCTATAAAACATGTTCTTCAAATTGTATTGTATTGTATACGGTCAATCATACTTAACATTTATTATAAATATAATCATCATATACAGTGAAACAAATATGAAGTTCCCCCTGTCCACAAAGATCACTTTTTCCTCAGAGAAAAAATACTTAAAAAAAGTATTAACACTGATTAAATAAACCGTAACAAAAAAATTAATTTACTCTTTAAAATTTTGGTAGATTCATTTGTATTCTATATTATAAAATTAATATTAATTTTTTTGTGTTTCAAAAGTTAAAACCATGTAGTTTTTTCTCTCCACAAAATTAAAAAAAAAAAATACAATTAAAATAATTTAAAACAGTTAGAAAACTTTTCATTTAAATACATTTTTTATTTTTAATTCAAAAAAACTAATAGTTCAGTTAATGTTTATGGAATGGAATGGAATGCAAAGTTGGCAGGAGTCTATTACTCCCTACTTTATCGCAGAACCTGGACAGAGTCCCTTGCTGCTGGATCTTTCTAATCGGGCTTGTTTTTAAAAGGGTTATTTTTTTAATCTCGGATCTAATTTTTTTTTTTTCAAGTTTTGTCTATTATTATTTTAGTGAATTTAAGACGGATTTAATTGCATTCCAATCCGTTGTTAAACCAGCGTTATCGAACCCATTTCATGGGCCGACCGCGGAAGGCTAGGCTTATAAAGCCTGTCCTCCCGACGTAATTCCCCTTCAGACCGTCCACTGAAGTCCTTTCGGTGCTAACTCTTTAATAGGCTAGCAGGAATACGCCACAACGGGGCACTAGCTATAAGGAGGGAGCAATGTGTCCCCTTTTCCGGAGGAGTCGCAATTGCTGGGTTATTTTATCTTACTGTAAGTTTAACTTACAGATGGTGATACCTATTCGCGATCGCGGTTTTGGGGCGGCGATTTTCTGGAAAGAAGTAAACAGTAATTATTCTCTCCACGTAATTATTAACCTTCAGACACGCGTGTGTCTGAGAAGGGGTTGGGGGGATCGCGTGGCCGCAGTGAAGAAACCATTTGTTTTTGTGGTGGCTGTTGGCATCTGCAACAAAAGAAGCAGAACACACACGCGAGAGAAAAAAAAAAAAAAAAAAAAAAAAAAAAATTTTTTTAGACCGCGTTTTTGTTTTGTGCGCGACTTACCGTATTTGAAGTCTTCAAACTATATAACTCGCGAAAAAACTATTCACTCGCGACCCCGGAAACGCGTCTGACGCACTATTCCGTTTATGGCTCATGCGATATGGAGGCCCCTAAGCCTGGTTTGTCGATTTTCGGCTACCGCACCGCACCATCACGGTGGTTCGTCCAGTTTAATGTTTAGAATTTTCTATGTCCTATATAGTATTTAATGAGCTATTATTTGAACATAAATTAATGAAATATATCATTTTAATAAACTGATATTTAAGAATTTGCTGACAAATAGTTTTTATAAATGGTCAGATATACGGAACTTTTTTTTTTAATATAGAATTTTTGTTTTATTTTTTCCGTAAGTAGAATTAGAAATTCTAATTCTGATTGGAATTAGAAATAGAAATTAGGGATTGATGTTTGAAAGTTAAATGTATGAAAACCGCACTAATTATTTGTAGCAAATTTAATAATTACTCTTAAGATTCCATTAAAATTAAAAATATTATATTATACTACATTTTACCGTACTAACTAAAATAATGGTTATCGTTATAAACCCCTACGTCTTTTACTTTACATCTTAATATGGTTGTAATACGTACTATTTTTAGCAGTTTCTTGAGTTCAGATAACTGCCGCTAGATAGCAATAGCGCAATGATTTCTTTACGTAGTTTCTAGATAACACAGATTGTAGGTTTAAAACTTTTCTTTTTAAGAAAATAATTTTTCTTAGAAACTCTTGATTAAATTAAACAAAATTCAGTTCTTAAAAAATAAATATAAATATATTCATATTTATCATTAATTTTAGGTCCTACCTCGCCATCTCGTAAATGTAATATCTGTAATCAAACTTTGTATTACTTTATTAATTTAAAGTTTTTTTTTAAGGTTTTTTAGTTAAAGATTAATACTGGAAATTAATCGTTATATTTATTTTTTTCTTTGAAGAGTTTATAAAATTACGTTAAAAATATGATTAATAAAGAGAAACGTAAATACTACCATATGAACGTTTGTGCACATAACTCAATATTTAAAAAGATGGTTTAAAATTTACCATGCTATTATCATAGATTGTTATAAGAAGCTACATTGTATACTTTTACTTAACTGTGTCTAATGTTAGCGAGTGATTCGTGGCTTGCCACCACAAAAATAGACTGCGAATTTTAATAACTAATTAAATCAAGTGTCTTAATATCTACCTAAAAATAATTTTTCTGATTATTTGCTTAAAATAAATAGTTTTCAAGTACACCACCACAAAAACATTCAAACATGGTATTAAACCCCGAACATAAGTGAGAAGTAACTTTTTTCATTACTTTCATGAAAGTTATACAGGTTTTTGTCAATGTTTTTAATCAATTTTCTTTTAAATTAATTTTTGTTATTAGGAATCACTTCTTTAAAGATAAATTTTTCATAAATTTTCTCAAAGATTAAGGAAACTCCAAAAATCAAAAAAATGTTATTCGAAATTTGGGAATTTTAATGTTTGAATCTTATTTTGGCAATTATAATCAACAAAAAGCCCCCTCGATATTTCGCTTTCAAATTTAAAAAAATTCGGACAATTTTATTTGTTTTCGACTTTTATTCTAAACGTTTATAAAACTAATTTTGGTGAATATTAGCGTTATTAAAAAAGCCATTTTAATGCGGCAAAACATTGTGAATGAACATAAAGTGACTTTGAAGGCTACTTTTTTAACAATTTTGTTTTTCTTTGAAACCTTGTTTAATCTTTTGTTATTTTCCTACGTGTATTATTTTTAAATTTACTGAATTTTTATTTTATAATTTTTAGATTTTTTTTACGATTTTACAATTTTAATTTTTTATTAATTTGTAGAATTTTTATAATTTTACGATACTACTTTCTGGCAGGCGAAGCCAAGAAAGTCATGCAATACTTTGCCAGATTTTTTAAATATTAGCTAAACTATAGTTTTCCAATTTTTTTTTTTGTAAAAAATGAAAACAATTTCATTGCAGAAAATCTTTATATTAAATTAATGTTTTAAAAAAGTATATCTTTGAAATAATGTATTTATTTAAAGTTTAATAAATATAAAGTTCCTTTTTATTTAAAATAAATAATGAACTTGGCGGCCTCTGTGGCGCGAGGGGTAGCGTCTCCGCCTTTCACACGGAGGTCCTGGGTTCGAATCCCGGTCAGATCCGGCATTTTTCATACAAAAAAAATTCCATTAAGGCTAAATGATCTTAGCAGTCGATGGCGGCAAATCTTATTACATAAAATAATAATAATAATAATAATGAACTTTATTATTTTAATATTAAAATCAAATTAAGTAGCACTTTATAAACCTTTCATTAATGACTCTGACTTCAAAATACGTCATTTATGTATTCTTTGAAATACATGAAAATGCATTTAAAAGGTTTGAAATGTATGAGTATTATAATTAAATAAATAACATGATATTCTACGTAATTTTCATATAAAGTATACTATATATATATGTGTGTAATTATATATACACTGTATATTTCTCTACTGTAATATAATAACTAAAAAACTAATTATATTACAATAGAGAAATGTGCAGGAAAATTAAATTAAAATAAATTAAAAATTTTAATAAAAAATCCTTATAATGTTATAAAGTGAATAAAAATCTTTTAATAAATAAATAAAAAAATTACCAAAAATTTCTGAAATAAATTTCTACTTAAATAAAATAATAATTATTTTTAATTAAACTGTTTATGTATTGGGTTTGTAAGCCGTGGATCAGAAAAAAGCATCATGATAGGAAAGTCCTACAACTGTGTGGTCAGCTTTTTTTCTCAATGGTATGTAATATATATACCACAAAACAATAACACTGCTGTAAACTAAATAATTAAACGTGTCACAGAATCAAAAAAATAAATAAATAATAGCTCGTTTAATGCTCATTAGGAATTTTATTTATTTATATTTTATGTTTTATTTTATTTTGGTAATATCCTTTTTATTCGTATTTATATTTCATATCTGTTCATTATAGCAATTAATAGGTATAATTGCTTCGTCTTGAAAAATCAGATGTCTAATACTCTTATCTGGTGTTCTATAAAATAAACGATTGTTAATTTTGTAAATAAATAACAAAAACATTTTATAATCCTTTTATAACATTTCGAACAGAAAATTAATTCGAATGTAAAATTTAATTTTTTTTATACCTCTTGAAATTTATGATTATTAATTTCAGAATTTTGAGAAAATATTTTCACAATTTCTATACATATATACTATATTAATTGCAATAATCGTAATAGTTTTAATTAGTTATAAACAACTCCAAAAAATTTCATAAATATTTTCAAAAGTAACAAGAATCTCCTTCATCCCATTTAAAATAAAAGTGTGAGGAATGAAGTGGTTTTAGGCTGCAATCATTACTAAGCCAAGTGTATTATTGAATATCATCATAGCAAAATTGGAAATGGAGGTGATATTCAAAAATATAAGTGCCACCTGATCTCTGTACTACCGTAGTTGGTTACATGTGTAGTGTACATCATTCATCTAAAATAAATTACATTTAACAAGCGTTTTTATTATGTCCATGAATTAAGCACACATTTAAAAAATGATAGCTATTTATTCCAATTTTTTAATACTTATAAACTAATGAAACAGAAAAAATATATTAAAAAAATAAACATTTTCATAAAACTTTCATTTTTGGAACATAGAAAATAGGAAATCTGAACTTACAAAATATAGTAAAATATCAATGAAATTCTAACTATAAAATTCTTATGTTTAGTTTATATTTCAACATTGCAATCATCAATTCAGTTTACGACTAGCTTTCATTTATCTCGTTTTCAATTTATTTATTTATTTTTAATTTTGCTAAAATTATATCTTATATAATTATATAATTATATCTTATTATATCTTCTTATTTTTTTTTTGTCTACTTAATATTTATTCGCATGATTAATTTACTTTGAATAAAATTATTCTAAGTTTATAAATTCTGGTTACTATGTTAGATTTACGGACAGGCAAATATTCTACAATATTTTCCTTGATTATTCAAAAAGGTCAGCCTTATTCTATCATTATTTCTGCAAATTTCAATCAAGTAAGTGTCGGTAATGTTTTAGCTTTCCTTTCCTTACTCTTCACTATTTGAGTTTTAAAAAAAATTGATGGAACGTGGAAGTAAAGATGAATACTGCTTAACACGAGAAAAAATAAGAGTAGAAATTAACTGTTCCACTGATTGCGTGATGAATAATCTATTTTCTAAATTAGAAATAATGTTTTCTGTTAACGGAAATTACCCATTTGTACTTGTTTTACATGTAACAAACATAGCTATAATGTAATAATTTTTATCTACCCTAGTGTAGTTACTTCCTTTTTTTAAATTCTCTAATAAATAAAAAAATAAAAATTATTCTTTTATTAAAATATAATTATCCTGATTTTATTAATGTAATATATACAGCAATATAGATAGAATATCTACATTTTTACGCAAACATTTACTTTTTTTTATCCAAACATAAAGGTAAAGAGGTAACTCTTGTATGTTTGGTCAGTTATTTATTTAAGTATACTTATCTGGTATGTTCATTACTTATCTCATATTTTTACTGGTGGAGATATTCCCGGAAGATTTTACTCCGTTTTCCGATTACTAACTTGTCAGCAAATCCAACAATTGATTTATTTTTACCCGATTCTTCTTTATCATCTTATATATAGTGATCCTTTATGCTCTTCTTTTTGTATTCTCTCTTTTACGACACACTATCCAATTTGTCTTCGTTGCCAAAACAAAAGACGTCAGTATTCTTTCATCTATTGTTTTATGTTCAGTCTTTTTTATTATATAAGCTCACGTTCGATTTTATTTAATATAAACCATTTTCAATTTTCTTTGTGTGAATTTCCTAAGTTTTTTAAGTAGTGATTTACCACATGTATGTTTTAAAAAAAAAATTAAACAGAGGATTGTAACAGTTAGGACAACCAGGTTAAAGTTTAATGAAACTATAATTAATATTAAATTTTTACCAATAGTAAACAAAACATTAATAAAAATGGAGATTAATTCTTGGTCAAGTATTATTGGGAGGCGGTCAGATCATTTACCTTTAAAGAAGAGTACAAGATCGTTACAAATTTCTTTCTGATATCCACGCTTCTTTTCACAACTACCAGAAGTTGTAGCACGAATTGTTAGAAATAGTTGAAAGGTATGCTCATCAAGTAAATATGTGGTTAGTTGCAAGTTTCTTTTTTTAAAATATATATTAACAATAAACGATTAGTAAATTTGCCTCCACCATTTTCATAATATTACGCGAAAATTAATTTATAATTGTTTAAAACATTAATAATTTTTAACTACTGGTACGTTCTACTTAAGTTAGTGATCATATATTCTGCTGCTTTGCGGATAATATTATTATTTACCGCCTTTTTTTAGATTTATTATTTCAGTTTTAATATTATCGTAATAATAGATCTATTACAAAAGCGTTAATAATGATTGCTTTACTTGTGTATGTATTCAAGTACGTGCGTGCGCGTGTATTACAAACTATACTCATTTGTAATAGGCATATAAAGCTCATATAAGTTTGTAAAAAAAATTTAAATATTGCGGGAGATTTCATAAGTAAAGACTTTTTCAAACGATCAGCCAACAAATTATAGTACTTTTTATTTTACTACATAATGGTTAGTATTATTGCTTATTGGATCCAGTTTTTTGATGTCATTATCTATTTCTTATTTTTAAATAAAACAAAATGTTACACGTATGTAATTATAATCCATTACCAATTCTATTTTTTTTTTTTTTACGTGAAACCTTTTCATTTTAAATCAGCTCCTACATATCATGAAGTAAGCTTCACTTGGAATATGATGATGTTATAAAAATGTAAGGCTTTTGTTAAGTTTTTAAGTCTTTATAAAATATTAAATTTAATATTACATTTCAATCTGTAGATTTATTTATATTTAAAAAATGAGTACATAACGGAGTCTTTTAGAATAGTTTTTTGGTGTATTTCTTATTATAATTGCAAGATTTTTTTAATTTAATTTATCCAAAAATTTAAATATACAAATTTCATAACCGGATTTTGATATATAATTTATTAATAACATATTTTATTACTATTGTAAATTCTAACAAGTAATTTTTTTGGAATTGCATAGAAGGAAATTCGTTAGAAAAGCAGTAACAACAGATTCAAAACTATAAAGACCAGTTTCATAAAAACAACATACCGCAGAGAATATTTTGCTACATAGTAGAAATTTTCAAAAACCATTGTAACCTGGCTGCTTACATTCGATTTCCTGAATCGTCATATTTGGAACATATATTTCTCAGCTGACAGTAAGATATTGTACAAATTTTTTGATGTTCATCTTTACAAATTTATTATCCCATACCAATAATTAAATCTCCGTATTCCAAATTACACATTATTCGACTTCAGGATTAACCTTAATCTTCCATCTAGATGGAAAGTTTTGATGTAAACAAATTATATTTCTGACTGAAGGCTCGTTTTGCCTGTGCTATTCGGCATTTTATATCGCTTCGGCTTCGTCCATCTTTAATAATGCTACTTCCCAAATAACAAAATTCTTCTATCTCCGTAATCTTTTCTCTTCCTATTTTTAAATTCAGCGGTCCATTTACATTATTTCTACTATATTTCATTACTTTCGTTTTGTTCTTGTTTACTTTCATGCGGTAGTTCCTGCGTAGGACTTCATCTATGCTGTTCATTGTGCCTTCTAAATATTTTTTACTCTCAGCTAGAATTACTATATCTTCAGAAAACCGTAGTATCTTTATCTGTTTACCTTGTACTCTTGTTCCGGATCAAAATTGTTCTTTAACATCATTACCTGGTAGTTCAATGTAGAGCTTAAAAAGTAACGGGGACAGGAAACACCTTTGCCGGGCTCTCTTTTTATTCCGGCTTCTATCTTATGTCCTTTAATTATTACTGTTCTTCCTCTACAACACGATTTTCTAATTCATTTCCTTTGCATAACTCTTCAATATAATCCACCCTCCTATTTATCTTTCCTTTCGTGTTATAAATCGGTGAACAATCTTTGTTTAACACATGATTAGATTTTAATTTATGTACCACAAAATCTTCCTTAACTTTCCTGTATGCTCCGTCTATTTTAGTAATGATCATTTCGCTTTCTACTTCTGAACATTTTTCTTTAATCCACTCTTCTTTCGCTAGTTTTCACATCTTTTTTATAGTATTTTTTTAATTGTCGATAGTTCCTTTTATTTTTTTCATCACTAGCATTCTTATATTTTCTACGTTCATCCATCAGCTGCAATATATCCTCGATATCTAAGGTTTTCTACCAGTTCTCTTTATTCCGAGTAAGTTCTCTTCTGCTGATTTAAGAATTTCCTTTTTAATATTTTCCCACTCTTCTTTTACATTTTCTAAATTATATTTTTTACTCAAACCTCTTGCGATGTCCTCCTCAAAAATCTTCTTTACCTCCTCTTCCGCAAGCTTCTCAAAATTCCACTGATTCATCTGACACCTTTTCTTCAGGTTTTTAAACACCAATCTACATTTCATTATCACCAAATTATGGTCGCTATCAATGTCTGCTCCAGGGTAAGTTTTGCCGTCAACGAATTGATTTCTAAATCTTTGCTTAACCATGATATAATCTATCTGATACCTTGCAGTATCGCCTGGCTTTTTGCAAGTGTATATTCTTCTATTATGATTTTTAAATTGGGTGTTGGCAATTACTAAATTATACTTCGTGCAAAACTCTATAAGTCGGTCCCCTCTTTCATTTCTTTTGCCCAGCCCATATTCACCCACTATATTTCCTCCCTTGCCTTTTCCAATGCTCGCATTCCAATCTCCAACTATTATAAAATTTTCATCTCCTTTTATGTGTTTAATTGCTTCATCAATTTCTTCGTATACACACTCTACCTCATCATCATAATGGGTACTTATAGGTATATAGACGTCAACAATCGTCAGCTTAGATTTTGATTTTATCCTTATTACAATAATTCTATCTCTGTGCAGTTTGAAGTAATCTACTCTCTTCCCTGTCTTCTTGCTCAATACCAATTCTACTCCTGTCTGTCCTTTACTTGAAGCTTAATTATTCTAAATCACCTTACCGAAACTCCTTTTCTTTTTCCCACCGAACCTCCGTAATTCCTACCACATCTATATTTAATATATCCATTTCCTTCTTTAATTTTTCTAACCTACCAATCTTCTTTAGACTTCGATCATTCCACGCTCCGACTCATAGAATGTTATTTTTTTAATTTTCTGGTGACCTTTCCTTAGTAGTTGGACATCCCAACCTGGACATCCAAACGGGAGTCTAGGTTACCTCCGGAATATTTTATGAAGGTAGGCTCTTCCATCTTTGTTACATGAAAATTAGTTACATTTTCTTGGAAAAATGCAGCTGTAGTTTTCCATTACTTTCAGCTGCGCAGTACACAGAAGATTGAGTGATATTGATGTAGGCATTAAAGTCCTCCTGACCTACGCTTTTAATAACTACTGAAAGAGCTGCTGCCCTCTTTCAGGAATCATTCATTAGTTTGGCTCTCAACGGAGAGCCAGACTAATCGGAGACATCGGAGATATCGATCCGATGTGGTTACACCTTCGGTTCAGCTACTCTGTGTCACTAAGCACTCAAGCATCCTCACCATCGGCAAGGTCTCATATTTCATAGAACACGATTTAGTAAAAATTAAAAAAAAAAATTAATTTTTAAATTGAAACACACATACACACACACACACACAATATATATATATCTGTATATATATATATATATAATTTTCTATAAATTCAAATATCTCATAAACATACTTACCACTCTCCCAATTAATCTCAAAATAATAATTCAAAAAACAATCACTAAACACAGTAATAAGAATTTATTATCATATTTTTTTCATATATTTAAAGAATTATTTACCAGCTGATTACGCCGGATCCAAAAGTAAACTTTTTGTAGTTTATTAGATACTTCTATTTCTGTGACTGCAGTTTATTTTACAATTGTTATTTTGAGATATATATATTTTTACTTCCTTTTATAAAATAATGGAAGTTTTGTTTTGTAATGGAAAAAATATCGGTTTCAGATTTTAACCGATATATCCATTTTGACCATCCCTGAATCCACTTTGACTAGTTTCAGCGTGACGTATGTACGTACGTACGTGTGTACGTATGTATTTCGCATAAGTCAAAAACGATTGGTCGTAGGATATTGAAATTTTCGATTTATGACTGTTGCAATATTTAGTTGTGCACCTCCCCATTTTATTGCAATCGACTGAACCAAAGGTTTCCAAAAAAGCCCAAAATCCAAAAAAAAAGATTTTCGGCTTTTTCCTAACTGCAATAATAACCCCTCATTGAGAGCTTTTCAGCGATATATCATAAGTGATAATTATTTTCATTGGTTCCTGAGTTATAGCCAAATAATATTTTAATTAATAAAATGCAAGGGGAAGAAGACTCATCGGTTCAAAACTGTCGTCATCTCCTTTATTTGTTTTAACTTTTTTTTTAAATTTATAATATTGATAGAATAAGGAATATTGATAGGGAAAACGGTCTTACTTTGTCCCCATCATCGAAATCCAATCGGAACACTAAGGGAGTCCCTGTCCAATCACCGCAGCGAGATACCTAAGTGGCCCACACCTCCTGGACAAGGCTCTCCAAACACAATTCTTCCCCAAAACCCAGAAAAAGCACCTCATTATTTGGTGTTGGTCATGCAGCCATGTACACCGAGAATTACTAAAGGTAAATTTGGCCTCCGTTGGGCAATCTTTACGTAGATGTCACGTAATCCCACAGTTGAAACAATTTCCTCGCCTATCGGGATCGCCATAGGACCCAGCCCGGAGCTTATCCCCCAGTATATATGGCAACGCTCCTGAGATGACCTCCTTGAAACCCGGCAAGACATCCACCCAAACTGCGGATGTGGCCGTTCTTCAGCAATTTATCGGCGAGCAGATGCGGAACCCTCGCCACCGTTGCCATTTTTGTACACCCAAATGAGAGCCGCAGGGAGAGGACATCTATCGTCACTGTGTCTCCAGCCGTCTTGCGGATATCACGCACTAAATCCACCTCAGTGATAAGGCCGTCTACGTCCTTTATGAGCAAGTGTACACGTCGAACACCCCTACCTGCCGTAACTGTTGCGCCCTCCACTTGTCAAGAATTTTCTGGCGTAGCTGCTCAGCAGCGTCTCCAGTGTCCGTAACTCTGACTTGAATGTTTTCTCCCTAACCTCGACGCACCAAGAGTATACCTGCTTTGCCTCGCGGTCTGGAGTCGTTTACAGTGCGAAGGAGATCCGCATATGTGTCGCATGCCGCTTTCAAATTAGAGTTTACATTTTTTTGGGTAATACGTGAGTAATTTTTTTCCGAGAAAGAAATTTTAAATAAAATATATCTTTGTCTAGCTTAATTATGAAGTCTGTCTAGTACTTGAACTGTGAAAACTACAATTCATAAATTTAAGCGATTTAATGCAAAAACAAAGATCACACGCACACACTTACAGAAATATTTTATATATATGTTTGCAAAAAATTCTTCCATATACTTAAAATTTGTGTAAAAATCTGTAACATAATTCAAAAATTCATGTACCCAGAATATTTCCGAATGTATTTTTTTTTAAATTGAGTTTTGAAGTTTTAAGTGCAAAATAATATTGTATTTCAAAATAGACAGTGAAGCATTCGTTTGCAAAAATTTATTAAAATAAACGTCTGTTTAATTAATTTTTGGAGGTCATTGTTGCTTTAATGCACTACAGCTAAATATAGGTTTGCCGATGAATTAGAAAGTTAATAATAATTTCATGAGACAGTAAAAAAATGTGAGTAAGTTAGTTCTCCATAATGTGTTCAAAAATGATCTTTATTTTTTATTTTAAAAAAAAAAAGCTGAAGGGACTAATAACAATTTTCTTTTCAATAATTTTTACAGTTACTTGAATTTACGGGTTAAACGGGCAAAAAAAAAATCGAAATATATATTTATCCTTAATTCTTTTGTCCTTGCAAATATAGACATTCAACAATAGTATTTCGTTTACCGGTAATTTTCCAAGTCTCATAATTGTTTTAATCCAAAATGTTTTTTTAAAGTTAAGAAGCTAGTGTCTCTGTTTTGAAAAGTTTTCCTAAATCAGTATTATAAAAACTGTGATGAATTATTTCCCTATTGTGCGCTGGGTACACAGACTTATTCCCAGGATAACACTCCGAATAATGTCTACAAACAGCATTCCACAAGGGTAGTTTTTATTTATTATAACGTTTTCGGTAGAATATTTTTTCCGCAGTAGATAATGGAACAGTTAATTTAAAATACTTAAAAAATATTTATTTTGTCATTCAAATTGTAATAACGATTAGTTTTAATTATTATTTTTTATTTATTCTTTTCCATATAGAATTTAAGATCCAGTTTTATATATATAACCCTCTACTACTGACTTTAGAAATTATACATGAAAAATTACCAATAATTAGCAAACCTTTGATAAAAAGATGATCAAAACAGATTAGGACAATGGGGAAGGATAATTATTAGAAAATACTTTAGATCGTATTACAGTAGCGTAAATTATATCAAATTTAATTAAATTATACCATTGCGTAAAAAAAGATACATCTCTTCAATTTTCTTACTTTACAATTTTAAACGTTATAATTATAAACGTAAACAAATTTGAATAATGAATTGAAATTATTGATTTAACGGAAGACTGCTTTAAGAATAAAATAAGCTGCCCTGTAATATGATTTTACTCTTACGAAATATTTAATTAAAATAATTCAATATTCATTTGAAGTAAAGAAAATATATTTAAAACCAAATATTGGTTAGAAAATAAGTCGTTTCAAAGAAAAAATAAAATCATTGTCTTGTAAATAACTTTCCGTTATTTTTTAGTTTTCGTGTATTTAATCTAATACAAATAAGTCATCATCACTTAGCAATAAATCTTCAAAATTTTTTCACATGAACTATGGAATTTGATTTTTCTGCTGATTATTCTACTTATGCAAGTAAAGTTTGCTCAAATGATTTTTAATATAATCCAGAAACTTTGTTTAAGTTAACATTGGCTATTTTAATAAAATAAATTTTTGTTTAAATATATTTTTCATCAAACAATGAATTCTCGAAATACTTTTATTATAATCTAAATCCTTAATGCAGACCCCTTACATAAGTCAATAAAACAAATTGCCCTGAGGTAGATAATCCCCACGTCCGGAACACAACATCTACGTTCCACGTCCAGGGTGGCAACAGCTGTACTTATGTACAATACATATAACGGGCTAACGGGGCTCCGAGTAATTTCCTCGGATATGCTTCTCTTTTGACCTGTTTCCACCTTCAGGTCACCATATGGATTGGAATTTACGGCCACCTGCAGGATATGTACTACTAATGATTTGGAAATGGACTCACACCAAATTTAGAGCAGGCGATGTGGCGGCCGGGGTCAATGTTATTGTAGGTGTAACAGAGACCTTTCTGTTGTCCACATGCCCCCTGCGATGGCAAGCATGTAGCAATGGTGCCCATGTATGTTGGTGCATGGAGCTCTGAAAGCTTTGGTGAGTCTGAGGCTCTCTGCCAGGATGTATGCCGGTTCCACCGGAGTACTGGATTGGACCTCCAAGGTTGGTAGCCCTGGAGTGGGAGTGTACCCCGGCGGCTAGCCTTGCTACAGAAGGGATAAACAACATGAGTAATCTTGAACAACAATCAAACGTGGCAGAGGGTTCACGAAAACACCCTCGTTTAGAACCGGCTGTTTCGCCCGAGGCGAAACGTCGTAAGAGTGCAGAATCTCGAAGAATAGAAGTTGAGGCCAGAAAAAGCTTGCAAAAAGGTTTTTCAAGAGCAATATTCCGAAGCCGAAATATTTGATAATCACAAAGGAAGACGGTAATTTCTCGAAGGTGAGTCCCTTCTTCATTGCTCGAGAAATAAATAAATGTTCTGGAGGCCCTGTTAAAGAAATTAGAAAAACCTTCACAGGACTTCATGTGGAAACTGTAAATGATATTCAATCGGAAAAGATCCTAGAGTTGAAAAAAATAGGAGAATTGGCTGTACGTGTTAATCACCATGGCACACTAAACACCTCAAGGGGTGTTGTTGTCTGTCGGGATCTTTGAAACTGTTCGGAGCAAGAAATTGTTGAAGAACTAGTAGCGCAAAGTGTAATAGAGTGTCGCAGATTGAACATGAGAAGGAATGGTGAACCTTCAACATCTCAGGTTCTCACATTTAACCGGCCTACTTTGCCGGAGAAAGTAAGAGCGGGAGTACATGGATTGGATGTGCGGGCATTTGTCCCGCAGCCAATGAGATGCTTCAAGTACCAACGTTTTGGCCACATCACTGTCAGATGTGAGAGACTACAAATATGTGTGTGCGGCGATGAGTTGCATGAGGTAGAGCCATGTAAAGAGCCTCCTACATGCATCAATTGTAAGGGAACACATTCTTGTAGATCCAGGAACTGTCCTGTCTACAAAGACGAGTTAGTTGTACAGGAAGTAAAAACCCTGCAATAGGTCAGCTACTTCGAAGCAAAGAAGATTGTTAACACCCGCAGGCCTCTAGCAACAAAAAATTATGCTCAGGCTGAGGCTGCTGTTCCTGCTCCTGCTCCGGTTGCTGTTGATGAAAGTCAGCTCATCAGCAAACTTGCGCCTACTTTGACTAATATGATTGAAAGAATTATTGAAAATAAAATGAAGCCTTTCAATGGTAAAGAAAATGTAAAGCCAAAGATATTAGTACAGCCTCCTGAAGATAAAACTCCGAACGTTGCTCTTGTTCAGAAGAAAACGGACGCTAAAGCAGAATCACAAGTCCGTCTTAGTGAGATACTTATTGATAAGCAGAAAGTAGCAGTTACAGAGACTGTTATGGAGGCTCCCAAGCCTCCTTCAACTGAGGTCGCCTCTAAATCACAGAGGCCACAAAAAATTTCACAGGGGGGGCGAGTGTCCCCCCTTCCACAGCAGGTGACCGGTGCTGCTCCCGTGTCAGGGGTTGGCCAGGTTTCCGCCTCTCAATCGGCGCCGATCCATGCCCGTCGTTCTCGGCGGCTTCTGTTGTCTCCGATTAGGAGACTGGAAGCTATACGGGCGACGACGTTCTCCGCGACCACGATGCTGTTCGCAATATGGAGAAAAAAAGAAAAAAAGAATGGCCGAAAGGCAAACCCAGACTATAATTTAATTTAAAATTAGCGAGTCGATTGTACAATGGAATATCAATGGATGTTCTTCAAACATCCATGAGCTCCAACGCTTGGTACATGATGTAGACCCGATTTGTATATGTCTGCAAGAAACACATTTCAGCCGAAATGAAAATTTTAAATTAAAAGGATATGACATATTTCGGAGAGATCAACTGCCAAATGTTAGAGTTAGAGGTGGAGTAGCCATATTAACATCAACCAGAGCTACCACCGAAGCGGTTGTTCTAAATACAAACCTACATGGCGACCTATAAGTGGTCGCCATTAGAATGAAGCGTCCGCTTCAGGTCACTGTCTGCAGCATATACTTACCGAATTTTGATTGGAAGGAGGATTACATAGCGCGATTAGTATCTGAGCTTCCCCCACTTGTCTTATTGGTGGGTGATTTTAATGCTCATAATTCTCTTTGGGGATCGGATCTCTTTGGGGATCGGAAGAGAATTGGAAAGTTTCCTGATGAATTCTGAACTTATTCTTTTAAACGACGGGTCAGGAACCTTTTTCAATGCCAGAAATGGATCGACGTCTTGTATAGCACTTATAAGCGGATCGATAGCAGCGAAGTATAGCTTCCATGTTTGAGACGATTTGCATGGAAGCGATCATTTCCCGGTGCAAATTGTAACTGATGTTACAAGGAAAATATATCCCATCTCTAAAAGATGGTAGTTTGAAAAGGCAGATTGGACGAGCTTCACAGCTAGAATGATACTTCCTGAAACAACTGGAGTTATCGAGGATGATGTCGACGCTATAACAAATGCGATACTTGAGTCAGCATCGAGATTCATTCCCAAAACATTTGGGAAACTTATGAAGAAACCCGTTCCATGGTGGAACGATGAAATAAGTGAAGCTATAAAAAGAAAGAGAAGGGCGTGTAACGCCTTTAAGAAACGTCCTACCGCAGAAATTACTAAATTATTGTATTGCCTTTATATAAATATTGCCTTTAAGAAATACAGAGCGTATGCAAACGTCTCATGATAGACTCGAAGAAACGATCCTGGCAGCAATACGTGTCATCTATTGACAGAAGTACTACTGCATCAGACGTGTGGAGGAAAGTAAAGGCTATTTGTGGGCGTAAAAATTTTGCTCCCATAACTAGCCTTCAAGATGAAGATGGAATTAACGACACTCAGAACGAAATTGCAGAGCTATTATCCATTCACTTCGAGAAATCCAGCAAAACGGCTAACTACGAACAAGATTTTCGAGCGAAAAAAGAAGAACTTGAGGGTCTACTAAACTTCCGTATTGAGTATGATTTCTAATATAATGTACCATTTAAAATAGAAGAATTCATGAAAGCGTTGGAGAAAGCAGGCAACACAGCTGCTGGTCCGGATGAAATCCATTATAATATGATCAGGCAGCTGAATACTACTGCAAAACGCAGACTATTAGATCTGTATAATCAAAAATGGCGGGTTGAAATGTACCCGCAGCAGTGGAAAAAAGCTCATGTTGTTCCAGTACCAAAGAAAAATAAAAATTTAACATATCCCAATAGCTATCGTCCTATCTCCTTGACGTGTGCTATAGGAAAAATACTCGAAATAATGATTAATAATCGACTCGTCTGGGTTTTGGAAAAAGAAAACCTGATATCACCGTATCAAGCAGGTTTTCGGCAATACCATTCTACCACTGATCAAATGATCAGCTTAGAGGACATTATATATAACAGCTTTATTAAAAGGAAACATTGTGTCGGAGTCTTCTTTGATCTTCAGAAGGCTTTCGATAAGACCTGGCGGCATGGTATAATGCGCCAGATACATGAATGGGGCATTTGTGGCAATCTGCCAGTCTTACTGAGCAACTATATCAATCACCGTGTCAACAGTGAATATTCATCTGTAAATATCTTTGAAAATGGCATACCACAAGGTTCGCCGTTGAGCGGTACCTTTTTTATGATCGCCATTAATAAATTGATATTAGCAATTCCAGTATAAATCAGCAAAAGCGTCTATGTTGATGATTTGGCAAATGTGTATGCCAGCAACAAGACTGCTACGGTGAAATACAAATTGCAACGGGCGATTAACGCTCTAAATGAAGTTGCGAGGAATAATGGATTCCAATTTTCACCAGAAAAAACGTGTTGTGTTCACTTCTGTAGGAAGAGAATTCCTCACCAAAGTCCTTTGTTGAGAATTGGCAATGATCCAATACAATTTAAAGACAACGTGAGATTTTTAGGACTAGTATTGGATAAATCCCTTACGCGGGGACTACACATACAGGGCTTGAGTGTTAGATGCAAAAAAGCCCTAAACATTATTAAATGTTTATCGAACATTAACTGGGGCTCAGATAAAGAGATATTATTCAGATTGTATAAGGCATTGGTTCAATAAAAACTAGACTACGGATGTATTGTATATTCATCCGGTAGGAAGTCCCATCTAAGAAAGTTAGACGTTAATCACAATAGCGGAATAAGATATGCAACAGGCAGTTTCCGCACAAGTCCGGCGACTAGTCTAATGTCTGAAGCCGGAATACTGCCACTACATTATAGAAGAGAGATCCTTTTGCTAAGATACGCAGCAAATATATGGGCTTTTCCTGCCCATATAAATAATAAACTTTTCATGAATCATCCTATGGCTGCAGTATACGAACGTCGTATTACGTATTCCAGACCAGCCGGAATTAGGTACCACGAATTAAGAAGAAAATAGGAAATTGCTATTCCTGAAACACTAGCAATTTCCACAAAAGAAATACCGCTGTGGCTTTTGCCAGTGGTAAATACAAGGTTAGATCTCTCTCAGGAAGAAATAAAAAAGAAGCCAGCAGTGATCATCCAACAGGAATTTTTAGCCACCGTCAGTAACTATGAAGAACATTACACAATTTATACTGACGGCTCTATAACCGAACATGGTGTTGGATGCTCCATATATGTAAATAGAGAGGCCCACTATTGGAAACTGCCAGATATGGCCAGTGTATATACGGCAGAACTTACTGCCATTCAGCAAGCTCTTCCGATTCTCTAAGTGCACTTGTTGCAATTCGGAACAAAAACATTAAGTATGTCCTAATTGCAAACATCCTGTCCATTTTATACGTTTTAAAGCAACGAGGACAGCGATTTGTATTATATGGACTTCAGGGCATGCTGGTATTACAGGTAATGAAAGCGTAGACGAAGCTGCCAGAAAGGCAACAGTCTGCGATGATTTGGATGTATTTCCTGTAAGACTGGCAGATGTTAAAAACTGTCTAACTAACGTAGTTAAAAACAAGTGGATTACTGAATGGAGGAGTTTAAATACAAAATTAAACTCAGTTAAATCTTCTCCATATAAATGGAAAAGCGACGTGAAGTTGACTCGCCGTGAACAAGTAGCTGTGATCAGACTTAGAATAGGTCACACTCGATTAACAAATTCATATTTGTTAACCGGCGAAGAGAGACCAATGTGCGGTGTTTGCAATAAAACACTTACAATTAAGCATAATAGAAGAGTGTACAATATATGAGGACCTCAGAAAGAGGTTCCATCAAAGAAGGGACATTACTGCTGATCTGGATAATGAAAATGAAGAAAAGATAGTTGCATTTTTACACGCTAGTGGACTTCTTAGAAGTCTGTAAAAGTTGAAAAATGTTTAAAGCTGTGTTAATGAATCTCTAAGTGGAATTTTTTATGTATATGGGGTCTCGAAGCGTGGCACGTGTAGTGTTGGGAGGTAGCCCTCTTGCCTAGGCCATCCTGGCTCGTTTGCATTCAAGAGCAGTGAGTCGGGGTGTGTCCAATGATGGCATGGGGGACCCTCAATGGTAAACTGAGGGAGTGAGGCTATGGGTAAGCGCAGTGGATGCCTGTAGCCTGTTTATAAAGAACTGCCACGGCATCCTAGCGTGACAAATATACTGCTTCACGGCGGTTCTTGTCGCCCCGAGGGTGCTTAAACAAACTATAAACGAGACAGGTAGAAGAAAGAAATGGTATTGATAAGTTGTATTTTCAATTTCATGGTCTTTTTGAGAACCTCATCTCAAATTTTAATATAGGGGCCCTTTACACCCCGTAAGTGTTGTTTTGTCTTGTTGTTGTTGTGTCTTAATGTTTTTTAAGTTGGTTGTGTTTTTAAATAAAATGTGAGGGCCGTTTACACACTTACATATGACGATCCTGATGGTGATACTAATTTCTTTTAAAGAATGTGACGAGGGCTAATGACCCTAGCAGTCGATACCCGTAAAAATTTAGGAAAAAAAAATAAAAAAGTAAAACAAATTGATTTTTAAAGTTTTATTTTTTTCTATAATAGAATAAAAATTGTATAGTTCTACTTCAGTGTAAATTTTATGAGAATATTTAGTCACTTATTTTCTTAATCTGAAGAAAATATTTATTTTTGGAACCATAAATAATTAAATTTACTTATCGGTTAAATTAAATTTATAAAAATGGTTTTAATTAACCATATAAGTTGAAGGTTTGTACAAGATAAAATGTAACGAGAAATCCTTGTTTCAATTAAATGGCTATTTGCGCCCAGAAAATGAATATTCCTTGTAAAATGTACACAAACCAAAAAAATGTCTAAGAGAAATTCAGAATATTTATTATTCTCCCAAGGAAAGTATCATATTGCGTAAACTACGTGTAAGTCCCCCAAAATAAATTAATATACTAGATTCAAATGTGTTACAGAATGGTATTTAGATATATTTATGTAGTCCTCCAACTGGGAATTTATTTTTAAAAAGAATAATTTATTAGGACACTATTAGGTCTACATTTGAATATACAGTAACAACTCGTACGTCCTTTTACTACATTAATGTAAGAAACATTAGTACTTATAACAAAACTTAAACGGAAAGAGCATCCAAAAAAAAATTTAGGGAAAATAAAAAAAAAGACATATTTATTAATAACAGGGATTTATAATTATAAATTACAAAAAAAAATAAAAGATATGTAATACATTCAATATAAATAGTAGACAATTTGAAGTAATATAAGAAGTCTAAATATATTAACTAAAATAAAATGTAAATTGTGCCAAGATTCCAAAAGTTTTTTCAAAATTAGAAGATTTAATTATTGAGGAATAGAAGAATTATATAAAAAATTTATCGTCTAGACGGGTAGGTATGTAAAGAAACGATGTAATGTATGTTTTAACAATGATTTATAACCTAATATTAATTTAACATATTAAATTTATCCTTTGTTAATAAATTTCTGCTGAAAAATAAACACATATTGAAACAAACACCCTAGGGTGCACAAATACTTGAGCTAAAGTGACAAAAAATTATTGTAACTTGCGTTCAATCAGAAAATGAAAAATATATTCCTGCGATTATTCAAAAAAACAAAACAGATATACATAATCAAACTTAGTAATTAATCTTATAAAAACAGGATTATTGATTTGTTTTTTTTATTATTGATTTAGTAAATTATTTAGCAAATTACCGCATGCTGACATTTACAACAGACACCAGCAATAAAAGAGGTGATAAGAAATTTCTAACATTAACAACTAAAATTCTAAAAAAAAATATAAATATTACTTTATTATTAAAATTTATAAAATAAATTAAATAATGTAATTAACAAACATCCTAACTAACGTAATCATTTTTATTGTAACTTTTTTTATTTCTATATACTATGAGATTTATTTTAAAAAAGTAATTTATATACATTTATTTAATTATGATTATTCTATTAATTTTTATTACTTTTTGTGTGTTTCAGGTATGTAACGCTGCCATTATTTCAGTACTGATTTGCCAATATATTTGTAAGTAATAATAATAACAGATCAATTAAACTAAGCAATTTCTTGATTTAGGCTAAAAATATATGCCAAATCTACGTTTAAATTGGCTCACAGTTGTTTACTTTTTACGTTGGAATACTTCTTTAAATCTATTTATAATGTTTTCCATCAGTGCGAGTTATTAAAACTATAGATTCTCAAAAATATCTGCTCTTTTCCCGATCTTCGTCATACTTTTATTCATGATACGTCTTTCATCCCGGATTATTTTGTACTGTATCCTGATTATATCGCATTTTCTTTTAGAAATTAATTGTTAAAAATATAAGTAGTAATCAATTTACATGTTAGCTAGGTATTATTTACTTACATGTCATTATATTTTAAAATTAGTGAAACAATTATTACGAATTGATATTGTTATCACTATTGATAGCAGCGATTATCATTCAACTGATATTTTTTGAATACTTCTTGTTTTTATTCCAGTTAATATTTCAGTTCAATTAGATCGGTTTGTAGTTTTATGCTTCTAATTATAGTGTACGAAATGAACACGTGGCAGTTACCAAATACGAAACAAAACGCCGTCCAGTACTTTAATGAGGCCGGGGTTCTACCGAAACATCGCTTATGTCTGTAAGCACTAGAGAAATATGGCTTGGCAACCCTCGTAAATGTCATACAACAGTGTCTTTGCGTGTTAGAAACTGGTTAAAAAATTTCAGATTATCTTTCTTAACTGTAGTACGTTTTTTTTAATTGTAGATGGTAGAAACATCGTCGATTACATGGTGTAAACGAGAACTGGATATGTCAGATGAAACGACTGTTGATTTGAATAACTATTTACGCGAAATATGCGTTCCTATCACAAAAGGATGATCGAAAGATTTGCGTTGTTGGGAAAACATTGCGTTGTTGGTTTGAGTTGAATTGGACGAACGCTTTTTTACAAGCCTCAAAAATAATGCCAGGCGAATTTTTCCACAATAGTGAATTTTTGCGGTACATGTCGAGAAACAGAAGAATGCTTTCTCGTTTACGTTCCCGATCGTTAATTTTCAAAGTTGAAAGAAATTAAAAAACACGTGATGGAAGTATTAACGTTTTACATGGATTCATGGAGGGCGTATGTAACGAACGAAATCTAACAATCGGTATTCAAGCACTTACAAACGAACCGTCGTTTTAACTTCGTCGATCCAACTACACTCGCCCAATACAAGCAATTGAAAGATTGTGGGGTTCTGTAAAACGGCGAAAAAAGAAGCACAGAGGAGCGGACCGCCATTATATGGAGTCTTACTTAGCGAAGTTCATGTGGCAGCGTGAAGTTTGCGAAAGAGACTCGTTTGACACTATAATTGAGGTGATTAAAGACGCTTCGCCGCCTGCAAAAACATGTGAGGTAAGTTGCAATGGATTATAATAGTAGACTAGTAGGCGGTTGATTAAAACACTGAATTAAACTACGACTGTACGTGGCTGTACGTGTATAACCGAAAAGTACCGATTTTACAATACTTTTTATAAGGTAAATCCTTAATTTACTCTTCTACGAGAAATATGCTTTTGAACTGAATCTATTTCTCAATATTCAACTGTTCAGTAGAATACTTAACAAAAGTTTAAGTTGATCGTAATAAATTAAATCAAAACGTTTAACCTTATCACAAACATTAAAGTACTTTTAAAACGACATCGATGGCATTCTTAACCAATGTTTATAATTCTATAATTATTATCTTCATCCATATAATTTCTAAATTTACGCTTTCATGCTAAGATTTACATTGTTGGATTATACGCTTCTTTCTATAATAATTTGTGTTTACTGGTATGTAAGAAATAAAAATATACACATAGATTTGCTTTCATCTTATCGAAGTATGGTGTAATAAATTTGTATAAGCAGTTGAAAAAAAATAAATAAATACAAAAATTAATAAATTAAAAAGATTGAAGTACAAACATAAACCGTCTTTACTACCTCCATGTTCTTAACAGTCCCTAAAACGTCTGAGCAGGGGTTTAAGCAAAGATTTTCTAAATTAATAATTTACATAATGCTTTAGTGCATTACTAAGTTTATTATTTAACAAAAATTGAATAATTATGCAATTATTAAATATTAATGAATTGAAATTCAATGCAGAAGTAAACTAGTAATTTTAAATGGGTTTTGATAATTTTGTGATTAAATACATTTAATCTGTAATATGCACACAAGATTATGGAAAAGAATATTTTTTTCTGTTATCATACATAATATTAAATAAATTTATATATGTGGATTTCTGTCCGGAAGATCGGCAGTTTTCGGTATGCTGTCCCTGAATGGATATTAAGATAGCTATATTTACTGCTATAACGTGGTTATTGATCTTCAGGAGTAGGACTATGCGAGTATACCAATCATTTAACTGATCATGTGCGTGAATCTGTGAGATGTGATTTTATATAAATAATTGATGATGGCGAAAAAAGTTTTATTTATAGACGGCTTCTTAAATTTGCATATAAAGTTATTTTCAGGTGTTTCATAAATGTTCAGTTACATTTTACTAATTTACTGCGATAATGTTTTACATTATATCATCACATACTTTTTTATCTCATTATACTCATACTCATCATCACTATTATTATTACAAATTAACTTACTTAAGGTGTAATTTTCGTTTGAAGAACTACATTTTGACAACCAACCTGCGTTCAGGATAATTGAAGTCCATAGTCCCAGATTTGCTTAATTCAGACTCCTATTTAACAGAACTGCCTTACGCGTACCTTATATTACATAAATTGGGCTTAATTTTATAAAAATCGTATCAAAAAATCATTGCATTTTTATTATGCATTTTCAGCAAGTGAAGTTTAGAACTTATTTTTTAACTCCGATCTTCGTTCAAAGATAATGCTTGTTAGAATTACGTATATATAACCACAAGTAATTGACTCTACAAACAGTTCATACTTTTCCTGTAGCTGAACGTTTCTTCAAAGTGAAAGAAAATATTCTTTCATAATTATAGCAGCATTTCGGTGCATATCATTTGTTAATTTATTTTCAACCGATTATTTTTTAACACTAATATAATGGACATATTCAAAACTTGAACATTTTCTAGGTTATATACTAACGTTAAATATATTTTTTACTGATTTTTTGAGGAAGAGTATTGTATTACTTTCGGTCGCACAGTGGCATTGGGGGGTGAAATTGAATCTTTTTTTACGTTTTGATATATGAGAAGTTCAAAAACATTCGGCGACAATGTATTGTATATATATCTTATCTTGTATTATATATATCAAATGTAATATATATCTTACACTTCTGTTCTATAGTACAGTATCGTATACTACCATACAAGTTAGTTAATAAACATATAAAAGCTCCATGCAATTTAGAATGTAATGTTAATAAATATAAATTTCTTAATTAATTCCTTTTTATAACAATTATTTTCTTATCGTTATCAGAATAAATGTTTCGCTAGTACCCAGAAATACTGTGGTCTATTAATAGTAACAGTGCTTTAAAAATCATCCTTTATATGTTTAATAAATAAGTTAAATAGATTGGAAATATAAAATAAAACTTCCTACTTACAATTTACTACTTTACAATTTATGTGTCTTTTTCTGGTAAAAACAGGAAATTCATCAACGTAAAAATGTAGTAAAATTTGTCTGGGTAAAATTTCTCATTCTCTAAAGGAATTGAAAAAAAGAACTTTTGATGAAGTGCTGAAACGTTACCACTCTACTTCGGTAAACGGTTAATAACAAGCTTACTTAGCTTAAAAATTCTTTCATTAATTAAAAATGGGAGGTGTTAATTAGGCCATTATTACTGTCAAAAAAAGTAATTATTTTGATAATATAGCATACGCACCCAAAATTTAGATAATTTATTTTTATTTTGATATGTTTTATAAATATATTTGTAGTGAAAATAAATTATACGTAGTATAGTGATAAAATTCAGTCAACTAGGATTGAATAATAGTCGTTTTCGGGAAAATGTTCTGAGTTGTTTTTTATGAAATGAAACTTATTTAATTTTTTTTTATGCAAATTATTTTTAATTTTGAATCACTCGCTATAAAACAGTATGGAAATTAATTCTTTTAGGTCGTTTTTGAACTGATCTCCGTAGCGGAGTGATATCATCTTTATCTTTCATCCGGAGGTCTCGGGTTCGAATCCTCCGGTCAGGCATGGCATATTTCATAGGCTACAAAATTTCATTGGGCTAAATGACCAAAGAAATCGTTGCTCGTAATCTCAAAAAAGGTCTTCTTAAGTTAATTATTTAACACCTTCTTTATTTTAATAAGGTTGTTATTCAACAATGATTTGGTAGAAGGAACTCGAGTCAATTATAAAAAAAAAAAAAAAAACATTCTGAAAGAAAATCCTGGTATTCTGAATGTAAGTCTTTCATATTTTTTTTATAATTTAGCAGCGATCTTATGATTTTTGTAGTAAAATTCATTTTAGACAAAAAATTAATTTTATTTCTATCATAGGGAAAATGAGAGTAATATTTTCTTCATCGAATATATTTCTAAAGAGATATTTTTTGAAAATACTTCCTTCAGAAAAAATGTTATCCATGCATTTCTGTCAAATCAATCTTACGTTAAGCTAATTTTAAAATATTTTTTTCTCTAAATGCAAATAAAAATGTATTGATAATTTTTATAATATAAAACACTATTCGATTTTGCATTTACTACGCGTTAAATGGAATTTTAAGTAATTTTTTTGTAATAAATTTTTATATCTACACCAATATTTCATTCGAACAAACGTGGATTATTTTGTTTGATAAATATAAAATGAAATGAGGCCATATATATCCCTGGATACACATTTTAAACACCCAATTTATTCCATTTACACATATGTATAAGTTTATATTTGCCTCAAGTCATTGTTAAACCTTACAAATGCTTCTATTGAAAACAGAAAATTTTGGCTTGCTTAAAATGCAGATGGTGTCATTGTTAACATAATATGTACTGAATTACCCTTTCTCGCATGAGTAATAATCAGTATTAGCTAACCTTAGCTGATTTCTATCCTTTGTAAGCTCATTCAAGTTTACAAAGCTTAGATCTTGTCATTAATTACACATGTTCTAAATTACAAAATCATATTTTACACTTAGCTTAAATATAGCGTAAGAACATAATAATACCGTTGTTGCGTGTAACTTTCCTTTATAAATTAAAATAAATTAAATCGAAATCATTCTAATCATTGAGTTATGCTACAGACTAATAAAAAAAAATGGTATTTTGTTTTTTTATTTAATTGAATTTAAATTCATCGGAAATAATTAACTTAATGTTAGAATATACAATTATATTTCTTCTGAGTTTTGCAAAAGAAGAAAGAAAAAGAAATTAATGAAGTTTAAATACAAATAAAAGATTAAATATTCTAATAAATTTTACATTTGAAGAATGATTTACAAAAATACAAAAAAAAACATACTTTTCTTTTATAATTTTAATTAAAGTCAAACAATCAATGTAATATGTATAAGTTACATTGGCTTCCTAGAATTTCTTTTGCTATATCATTTATTCGAAGAAATATAAAATCCCGCCTTCTAATATGAGTATACCAAATGTAGTATGGAAGATTAATTGCACTTAATCTAGTAGCAGCGTATATAAAACAATTTGTTTTATTATTAAATACCATTACAAACTCCAAACCTTATAACACAGATGGCAAACCGAGACAATGTTGGATGTTGTGTTTCTGGTACAAGGGGGTAATTACGGGCTCATTATTTTCGAGTTAGTGATTCCATATTCTGTTCAAAATATTTTTTTGTTTTTTTACAATGTAGAAAGTAGAAAAAGTTTTAAAAGTTTAAGAAACTTTTTAAGGGGGAAAAGAGTTGTTTATAATAAGGTAACTATATGAAAGTAGAAAGGCAAGCTCTGATTCTGAAAGAATGGCACAAGTGTGTGGTCTGTTTTTATAGCTTATCAACTTACAATACAGAAATTAATGGAAAAAAACAGAAAGAATAAAAAAAAATGCTTGAGATTCGCTGATGAAATCGTTGTTTTGAGAGAAACGATTGATGAGTTAAAAGAAATACTTAATGACGTGGGTTTATTTTTAAAAGATAACTTCGGTTTGAAAATAAAGGAAAAAATAGAAATAATGAAATATCGTAGAAAAGTGGAATTAAATATTAAAATAAAGGAATACAAGTGGGACGATACTTTTGTTGACAGACAGATACTTCAGTGGGGAACGACAAATTCGTATACTCGTAATTAATGAATAATTACAATCTTTGAAACACATAATTGAGAATTTTGGATACAGTCAATATGTTCAGATTGAAGGTTAGCACAATATACAATAAAATGTAGAATACCATCAAACCAGTCACATTGATGAATCCATAACAATACAAAATTCTATATCTAAAATTTTAGCTCGTCCTAGAAACAATTGTGAACTAGATTAGAAACACTTAAAAATCTTCTGAAACCGTAGTTTCACAAATTACTTTAGTATAATAATAATAATTACTTTAGTAGCAATGGGTCTAAAATTGTTCATTTCAGTATTAAATACCAGCACGTACTCCAAACCATATTAACACAGATTGCGAATCTAGACGATACTGAATTTTGTGTTTTTAGTACAGGAGAATATAATTTTTTTTTGAAGGACTAATTTTTTTTGGAGATTAGCGATTCCTTACTCTCTTCAAAAAATTATTTTCGTTTTTGTTGAAATAGAATGTGGTAAAAATGTTAAAAGGTTAAAGAAAATTCAGACTTAATAATATACGAGAAAGAGTTGTTTTATAAAAAATTATATAAAAGTAGAAATTGAAGAAAGGTAAGCTCCGATTCCGGTAGAGTGGCAGTAGAATATAGCCTGTCTTCATAATTTAGTCTGTCCTCTTATACCGAATGAGATGCCTGCATGCGTATAAAAGGAATGCTACAAAAAATTTTTATAAAAATTGCTGGTTTCTAACATTTAGATACAAATTATTTACAGTTTTTGAGATTTTTTGAAAAGCCGAAAAAGTTTCTGTCAGCAGGATTCTGTTCGTTAATAAGGTTAAAATACAATCAATACTCCCCTTAAATTATTTCAGTAATTTAATGATCATTTAAGTATGGATTAAACTTAGACCTAAACTTAAGGATTGGACACTCATTAAAGTAAAACAAAAATTAAGCGTTTATTTAATTAAGTATTTTTAGTCTTTTCTTACCTTATCTAAATTGAAAATATCTGTACTGTAAAATCTTGAATTAATTAAAAAAAAAAGTATATTTAAACTATAGCTTAACCAAAGATTAAAAACTTTTTCTTATCAAGGGTAAGCTTGACAATAATTTTGCTTAGAGTATATTTTCATCACAAATATAATAGTATAAACCCTATCTTGAAAATTTTAAGACCTAATACATATCGATTAAAAATGTTGTATCAGGTTTCTGCTATATATTTTTATTTGTTCTACAAAAGTCAAAAGTCCGACAATTTCCTGAATATGAGAGGAACGCCGGACAGAGGTTAAAGTAAATTTTATTTCTTAATTGAAATATACAACGTAAGTAGCAAATTTTTATACGACGACCTAAAAAATAAATGCAAATCTTCGTGTGTGACAAACAATGACCAGAATAAAACTTTAAAAAATGTAAAGCTAATGAATAATATTTTTTTTGTTTTTTATAAAGAAATATTGTGTTTGACAGATTACTAAAATACCTTAATTCTCTATTAAAGAATTTTAAATCTTTTTCGATTACAAATTACATTAATTTTAATTAAAATAGAAGATATAAAGTATAAATAGAATTTTGAGTTGTTAAGTTACACCTAACGAAAATTTTCGCTCAAATTTCAATTCCCCTAGTGAAGAGGTGAAAAAAATCTTTAAGGTTTTACATAAGGGTAAACTTGATGGTTTCTTATGATTTTTGACCTATAAAATAATATTTCTTCATTAAATTTTGTTTTAAAAATTAAAGTTGATTGTTTATTTTTTCCTTTTTATAAACTTTTTTATTTATTTATTTTTGTTTATAAACTTTAATACATCAATTTGATAATAAAATTTATGCATTTATTAGTAATTTAACAAAGTTGATATTGTTCTGGGATCTGTTTTATTAAATTTTCCAGGCCAGAAAACTTAAGATCCATTACGTTTACTCGTAATACAACGCCTTAAAAATTTTAGTACGACCTCATTTCACCAACCTGAAATCGTGGTGAAATATTTTGCTAACCTATAATAACAAGGCGTTTTGAAACATATGATTGTATGAATTTTATGTCTTATTTTAAGCGGTTGAAACAGTTCCAAGATAAAAAAATATATATATACATATATAAAAAATATATATGGGAGAAAATATAGCGTTATAACTATCACTCCTCGGTGATGTAATGGCGCTTATTGATTTCATTTGAAATTATCTGCCTGCGTACCTACTCTGGTTAGGTTTTAGTATTTCTGTAAACTAAAAATCTCATTATTTTATACCCTTTGACAATCGTACAGGTTCCTGTGGTTAATTAATCACTAATATTCTATGTTAAAAAAAGATACAGTGTAAAATTCATTAAGAAATTGATGCACCTAAAATTGATATTATTACTACTTTTATTATCTGATCATTATCAGAAAAAAGCTTTTTATCAGCTTTTTCATTCATCAAAAATCCTCTCCTACGTTCCCTTTCCAACTTCATCTCCACCTTTGACACCCGTCCGTCTATGAACATCAGGAACAACATTTATCCATCTTATTTGTGAGAGGCCTCTCCTTCTACACTTATAAATCTCTACTTTTAATATTTCCTTCAGCACTCGCTGTTCATCCATACGTTCCACGTGACACAACAACCATATTTGCTTCGCTTTTTTTTATGAATCTTATGATGACTTTATGCTTCAGTAACTCCTCTATTTCTTGGTTATATTTATTTCTCCACATATCAATCTCTCGAATTGAGCCATACATATGTTGTAAGATACTTTTTTAAAATCTTTTATGCACATATTGCTTACCTCTTGGCAGTATCCTCGTCTCACTTCCATAAGTAACAACTGATCTAACTAGAGTTTTATATATTTTAATTTCTGTATAACGGTTAATTAGCTCAGCAATTCTCTCCTTATTTGCATAATGTGTCTTATTTCCCAATTTAATTTGATTTCCAATTGTTGTGTTATTAGTAGCCTCAGTGTCTGTTACACTGCTGAGAAACTTACAAACTTCTTCGAGTGTATCGCCTTTTATGCATATGTTTTCTATGTTCCTACTTTTTCAGTAAGAGATTAACATATATTTTGTTTAACTGATATTTATATTTAATCCCATTCCAACTGATTTGCTGTTCAATTCTTAATAACCAAAAACATGGATTTTCTTGATGTAGCGATTAAAACAACATTCTCATCCTAAGTACATATTTGGCTATTTTTATTCAATTTTTTCTCTATAATCTTTGTGCTTGATAACGTATTATTAATTTTGTGATGATAAGTAAAAACATAACACAAATTATATGGATTTCTTTCTAATACGTTCCTGAAGTGGGTAATTTTTAAAATGTAAAAATCTATTTGGTTTAAAAATCATATAGTAATTTACATGATCGTTTAAAAATATTAAAAAACGGATATTTAATATAAACAATAACTGTAGTTTTATTTTTATATATTCATATCGTAAATTAATTAATATTCTGAATTAAAACGCTATTGCAATCAAATACTAAATAATTAAATCGAGAAACAAATTAACCATATAATCAAATCGTATAAATTTCGGTATTAAACTCTGTTATTAATATTTTAAATATTTTTTTTTGTGAAAGAAAACTAGTTTGGCGAATTTGAGTCGTTGTATAAGTTTATTTAGTCGTTAGGCTTGGACGTACGGAAAATAATATACTGGTAAAATATTCATACGTACATTTTTAAAGTTAAAATAAAAATTTATATTTGGTATTAGTGGCATTATTACGTGCGGTATAAGATTGCAGAAATAGATTAAGCATCCATTCCAAGTAAATTAGGTTGAAGTGAATTTTGTTATCAAATTAGGTAAACTTAATTTAGTCATCATGTTCGCTAAACTTTCACTATTCCGTAATAACTTCATATAATGAACAAAACAACAAAGAACAATTCTCTTATGATAAAAGCAAAACTTTACGAGAACTATGAAATGTTTTATTATAGTTGTTATCATAAATTTCTGTGACATTCTTGGATGTGTTATAATTGTGTTGTATTTACTAATTATTCAGACATAGCATATTCTTTCATTAACCATTACAATTGTTATATTTTACCAATTGTAAGAGTATTTTTAAGTATCCTTTCCAAAATCCAAAACACATCATGGTCAGCTTATAAACGTCACGGTTGATAAAGTTTGTTCCAACTGTAGACCTTTCATATTATCATATGAAAATATTGAAATTATAATTTTGAAAATTATAAATTTAAAGGATAAATGCAAATTAAAAAAAAAAGGTTATTTCTCCGTGTAGGGGTGAGTGAATGATTGTATTAGATAGATATTTTAATATTTTAGTCAACGGCAGTAAAATTCTCATAAACTTATTCCTCTTTTGAAAAGTTTTCTTTTATAATTCATTCCAAGCGAGAAAACATGTAGGTAGTCATAAATTGTATATGATCTTATTAAATAAATTCATAAAAGATCTAAGTAGAACTATATGTGTAGAGCTCAACTTGTAGTTAGATAAAAAGTTAGGCTGTAGAGAAATTTCGCGTTAGGTTTTTTATCATTTTTATTTTCTGCGTTCAGTCGTGGAGAAAGTTTAATTTTTCTACTATCCCATTCACGAGGAAATCGCCTACATGTTTAAAATTTATTTAAAAATATTTCTTATATCTTCTAAGAAATAAAATAAATTTTAAAAAACTATACCGAGCAATTTAATTTTTTTAAGTTATAAATAAAAAAGAAGTCTGACATTAATTTTCATAACTCTAAAATTTGTAATGATTAAACACTTGAAGTTTAAATAATAATTAAACGAGCTAATTTTTACATTTATTTTAAATTTAATATTTTTGTTGTAGTTTTGAATTAAGTAGTGTATAGTTTTTAAGGCTATATAAAAATTTCGCTATAAGTTAAAGAATGATAAAAGATAGATATTTACGAGAAAACACTACATATATAGAATATAATATATATTGTACTAAGTATTTCAGGGATACCAATCAAGATAACAATTGTGATAGCTTATAAAACGGGCATTGTTAATTTAACTTATGACTTTAAAATTAACAAAATGACGTTCAATTGTAATATTTTTAATATTATTATGTACATTTCTATATATTTTAATTATAAATTATAAGCTCCTCCTGAAGATGGCAGAATAGCCAAAAGCACTTCAGGAAGTCAAATGGAATTATGGTAAGCTGTTTTTAGAATTATATTAATATATGTTGGATATTCTCATTTTGTAGGTTTAAACATAATTAAAAATATTTGAGCTGCTGACTGTCTGTATAACAATCTTTTACCCTAGTTATGTAATCATAACGCTCCAGTTAATGGCAGGATGAAGCTTTAAGAACCGTCTTAAAATTTTCAGCTGACCCAAAATTTAATTCTAATATTAATAATTAAAATACGAGAAACATTCCCAACCATCCACATTCTGTTAGGCAACTCTTTTGGCTTACTATAGACGTATTCTTTAAGAAATCTGATTTACCTGATAAAAAATAGTAAACTAATTGCAGTTCTTCGCATGGTCATTATTAATTTAAGAATAATATGAATATCCTCAAACGAGATTAAGCGTTTTCACTAAAAAAATTTGGAAATCAACGAACACAACATACTTGCTAGCAGAATTAATGTTAGGAGACATACCCGGACACCGCATTTCTGAAAGGACTTAATTGTGTAATAGCCTTCACCTCTGAGGAATTACGGAATAAGAAAAATACCTAATCAAAACACTCATAGTTAAACATATAGATCAATATTAATGTAAAATTGTGACATATTACTCACACAACACCTATAAAATTATAAACGCCACCTACAGGATTTAACAAAGTAAAATATTTTTTATACATAATAACATAATATATGACTAATATACTAATTCTAGCGCTTCGAGATGGAATAAGATTGATGTTGGAATAACTTCCAAGAAATGTAAAGAATAAAAGAACAAAGGTTTTATTAAAATTCGCCATAGTTACTGTTTGATTTTTTGTATTACTGTTTCTTATTCTATTTTTAATAGAATTACAACAGAATTTAATTATACTTTTCGGTATGTACTAAGAGATTGGTTCTATTTAAGGAGTCTTGGACAGTTTAATTCCTCCCGTTATGCTACAATTCATCACTTAAACCCTTCTAGTTGAAAGTAAAAAATTAAAATTGATAATGTTTTGTTTGGTTGTTTGTAAAATGGAAATATTAGATGGATTCAAGCTTCGCAGTTTGTTTATACCTGGGAAGTAGAAACGTAAAAACGTTTTATTCCGTAAGAATCTTAGACCTAACAGGAACAATTCTTCACATAATATTTTACCTCACCACAAGATTCGGAAAAAACAACACATCTCCAGTAAAATTGTTATTAAACTTACCTTTTCCTTTGTTTGTCATGCATTACGTTAAGAGTTGTTTATAGTTACAGTATTAATCATAATTCTCCACATACGACTACTTAATATTATCCAATATGAATCACAAAACCTAAATGCTCTTTTTCTAAATACTCTTTTTAATTCCAGTTAATCATTAAACTATTTTTAATACATTTTTATCTATTAATTTTAAAACGATAAAAAATGAAGAAGTTTCTTACTTAATCGCTTTAGTGTTAAAACGATTTTTCAAACTTGTTAATAAACAACTGTTAAAATGTTTAAAAAAATTACCCTTTTTTTAATATTTTAACCTTCCTCAAATTATGCTTGTAAAATTATAGCTATACGTACGAAAAAGTACTTCCACTCTCTAATTGCCCAAAATAATAATTTTCCATTCCCCCAATAAATGTTTGACGTTTTAATTTTTTGTTTTTTTAAATTAATAGGTATTCTGATTCGATGAAAAATAACCAGTTTTAAACATTAAATAAAAAATCTGACATTTTAGTATTGATAATCTTAATAAAAAATTAAACAAATATATGTAATGATATAAAGTAATCGTTACTGTGAAGGAGATTTAAAAAGTGGTGATAAAAAAAATGTTCATTTTAAATAACTCCTACATAATCTTCTGAGTATATAGAAATGTACTATAACAATCATTTCATAACAAAATGCCGGTTAATAATTTGTCCGGTAGTAATTTAATATATCAACTGCACTCTACCCAAATATTTGGCCTTTTATTAATTACATTGTACTCAACATTATAATGTAATTATTCATTATTACAGAATGAGTATTGAAGTTAATAAAAAAATAAAATTTTAGACAATAATTTAAAAAAATTATTAAAAAGGAAATTGTTTTTGAGTATTTCTTCATTTAATATCAAGGAAAATTTCGGTAATAAACGATGTCACCTTAACAGTAAAAATAAGGTTTACGATGTAAACCTTAACAAGCAAATAAAATTAGCCAACATGAAGCTATTTTTAATGTTGTAATGAAGTAGTAACGTTCAATTTTATGTTTTTTTTTTTTTTTTTTAGAAAAAAAAACATAATATATTTCTCAATATATTTCATATGAGATTTCAAAGCTCAGTTCTTCAGAAACTCTTTTAATCAAATTTCATGAAAAAGAATACGTTGAATTTTGTCCGATAAAAATTTCCGTTCTGGTACAGACGATCAAGAAATTCGAGAGTCCTTGTAAGATTTCGATTGCAAAGTTTACAAGCACAGGATGTTTGATAGATTTCTAAGCCTGTAACTATTGTAAACGGTGTAGACGCATATATAAGCGTTTCGTTAAAACATTTTATACTCACATCCCGGAATTGCTAGTTGGCGGCTACCTTAACAGTTGTTAAGGACTACGTAGCAAACACTCCCTGATACGTTCAACATTTCGTCAGACACATTTAGTCGTCCCGTATTCTTCCCTTTACATAGACATCCGGTAGTTTCAAATCATTATGCCCTTGACAAGTGTCTCTTTGGAGGATCAAAATTAAATTTTCTACCGAATACACATTTAACTACAGCTACAGATTCGCATTTAGCAAACTACAAATAATTGAGCTTTCTAATAAGGATTTTCCTGTTCAGGAATCGCTTTGTTAGTGCCACTATCAGGCGAAATGAGAGGCAATCAATCTACGTTCATGTGTGCAACTAAAACTGTTCTTTTTTTCTCTTTGATTACACCCTTAAATCAACATTGCACAGTTCAATCAGAAGAGGTAATAACAAATTTTAAAATGTGCAAGTTGTTTACAGAGGAAAACACTCAATTGTTTGAGAATTAGTTCCCACAATCAAGTATTCATTAGAGCGATTTCATATTCATACAACCCTAAAAAACAATAATGAAAGGAAATATCTTTTCTGACAAAAAAATGCACTTTTATTTAGTTTTTCTTAAGCTAAAAGAAATGTCGGGAGCGAAGTGAGACGGTGAAATTTAGTACAATACGGAATAACAACACCGTCGCCAGTTTATACCGTTATTAAGAAGCGAGTCGTTAAGATTCAAATTCATTGGCAAAATTATACGCGTAGCTTTTGTAATAAACTGCTTTAATGATACCCATAATAAAATAAATAAATTTTACGTAGTATTACACAAATCCATAGACTTAATAGGGAGTTTCTTCATGTTTATTGTGGTCCCGTAATAAATGAAGTTTATCGTTTGCTTCATGAGAACTTTTAGCATCGTGTAATTTAAAGGTTTTAATTATCATAAAACTATTAAATTAAGTTTAGTTTTATTAGAGTTAAAATGAAACGGTTGGTTTTAATTTTTTTTCATAAAGTGTCATCTTACGGCGATATTTTTTAAATATATCAATATTTTAAAGAAAAATAATAATTGTTTTGTAAAAATAAAAAAAATAAATAGTACAAACGTCAATGCTGCCGTTAAGTTCACAACAGGAGGGTAAAGCAGTAGCTGAAATAATTTTGAAATAAGTTTTTTAAGTGAATAACCAAAAATTTGAAAACTGTTTCTAGGATTCATTATTTTGGCTTTAGAATTTTTGATCATAGGTAAAGTTTTCTATACAGATGAAAATGCTCTTTCAAAAGTCAAAAATCTGATAAAATTATAGCATTTAAAATTGATGCTCTGCGTTACAAATCGTGGTTAAGTAGAACAAAACTTCTTCAGTGGTTGATACCACAGATAATTAAACTCTAAAATACTTACAAATCTAGGTTCGCAATACCTAGACAATACAATGCTAAAAATAAAGTTAAAAGGAAGCCGCCAAGATAATACTTAAAAAAACCAGACATAATAGGAAAAAATAGAGTACTTTTTCCCGACTGAGTAAAATTGAGTTTAAAATTAAACTGCACCACTGTGTAGAAATCACATATCTACATTTTGTGATTATAATTTTTTATATAACCTTTTCAATAAATTTTTAAACAAGTTTCGTTTATTGTTTTCTATTTATTTTTTTTCAGAATGGATTAAAAACTGAAATGATTATAATTAATAAGCAACAGTTAAAATGTTTTGAATAATATTCCATTGATAAATTGTTAGTCTACTTTTTAAGACTTTCTGTCTCTGACTCCGACTTGAACTCGGTAAAACTTATTTTTTATACGTTAAGAAAATTGTTGGGCGGAATAAAACATTTTTACATGCGTCTTTGAAAACAAATTCATTTTATGATTCAGATTTATGAAAGCATAAAATCAGACATTGTCATGGGACTTACAAGGATCATTTTAGGACATCACTAATCATTTTTGCTATTGTAGCAGTGTGTAAAATACTTTTGAAGAAAATGGTACCAGCGACGCAAAATAGTAGCATAGAAGAAAATGTTATTGATGAAAATTCGATTGTTTGAGCTGTTTTAATAGATGTAATAGCTCATTTTACTGATAATGAATGGCCTCTGTGGCTAAGTAGTTATGCCTCGTCATTTCGTGTGTAGGTCCTAGGTTTGATGAATAATTTTTATATTCATTTTTGAAACTGATTTAAAAAAATATATATATTTTTAATTTTTCTTTTTTTTTATTCTTGTTATACACTTTTCTTAAATGTTTAAATTTTATGTTTAAACAAATGGATTTTATTTATTTTTTTGGGGGTGGAGGGGAACTTTTCTGATTGCCCACAGTGAGTTTCTTTCAATTAGATTTAGTGGAGAAGTAATAAAAGTAATATTACTTTATTAAATAGACATATTTGAAGGAAATTTTTCTTCGGAATCGCGTAGTGTTTGATTGTTATAAAGAAATAATGCACAAATTCAGTAAAAATATAATTTTTAAAATAATCAAAAATAAAGTTTTTTCATGAAAAACATTATATATATGTATTAAAAAAAGCAGATATTCCTGCTCTTAACACAACCTTAGCTTGCTTTTTGCTCTGCATTTATTTCTTTATTTTTATAAAGAGTAAGTTTCTCTTGAATGGTTTTACTCATACGGAAGGTGATTATGGATTTATGTTCATCTATATTTTAAATCTAAAAAATTGTAATAATCAAAACAGAATAATTTTATAAAGCCCAATTAATAAAATATCACAAAAAGTACAGCATAAAAAACAAATTAGTTGTTTGTATTTTGACCTAATGATATTAGGAACACATTACGTGTTCCTACTCCAAAATGATCTATTTATAACTGCAATGTTTTTAATGTAATAGATTTAAATTTCAACTAAAAGAAATAAAAGGTTAATAAATTTTCTCAACTTTATTTTTAATTTAATTTTATTTTATTTTAATATTCTTCGAGTTAGGGGATTGTTAAGAGTTTTAGAATCTTTCATCGTGTGACTGACTGTTTAATCTTTTGTATATCTTAATCATTTAAAAAAAAAATTATTTAGCACATAGGAACAATATTTACTGAAAACTGTGGAATATCGGGTTCGGATCGAATTGTTACAGGAAAGGGCCAGCAAACAATACTCCTTGCAATACAGAATAAAGTTTTGTTTTCTTTTTAAGAAAACTTTTTTTTAACGATTGTTATATTTCTTCTTTAATTTTAATAAATAGAACAAGTAAATATCATGGTAGTTTTTTCCTTTTTTTCAGTAAAACCTTTTACACTTTCTAAACTGATTAAGTAATATATCTCAACAGTTTGAAAACTTTTCTCCTACTTCTTGTCATTTACAATAAAACTGTTTATAAATTCTTCTTATGTATTGTTAAGAACGAATATTCTATAAAAATACTTGACTTAATTATTCACACCAACTTTTAAAAAAGTTTCTATACTTTTTGTAGATAAATTTATTTTTTTTTATTTTCAACTTTTGTTTAATAAGTAATAACCGGAATATTTTTACTGACAGGAATAATTCTATTTACATTAAATTTTTAAAAGTATTTAAAAACACAATATACTTTTATAGTTTTAATTAATAGTTATCATAATTTGTTTCTACTAACATTAGTTTTTTTTTTAAATTTCAGTTGATAAATTTATTAAAATACCTGCAACTATCTTTCTAAAATTATTCGGTCATATTTTTTCCAGATTACATAGGGAATAAATTTGAAATTAGATTTCTTTATGTTTGAACCGTACAACGGTGATATTACAGTGTTGGCAAAGGGAAAAATGTTACTACTTTGTTACATTTCAGGACTGCCAATGGACAAAGGTTATCGATATGGACCTAATATGGTTACATATATAATGTTGGATAAAAGTAGTTGGTTATGGATTGAACAAACTTCATTGCAGTAAATGCGTCAAAATGCGGACTTCCGGTTTTATTTAATCTGTAATAAATACAAAAAAAAACAGTTGTTTTTGCCTTTAACTCTAGTTCTTGTAAATTTATTTACAATTAATATAATTGAACAAAAAAAGAAACGCTTTCTTTTCTAAAGAAACTAAAGAAAAACTCACTTTTTTGAATATTTTTATTAATGTTAGCTGAAAGTTACAGAATACGAAAATCCCAAATGTTTTATAAAATTATGTAATAGAACACCATGCAGTTTATTTTAATATTTTTCCTCAGGCTGAGTGTTTTGGATTACAGATTTTATTGCAAGAAATTTTTCATGAAATAGAATTTTAGATCACGATAATTCTTTTAAAATTTAAAATATTGTACTATCTTTTTGATAAAATGAATGAAAATATTTGTTCGGAAATTCAACATATTAATTAAACATACGGTAAAGAATAAGTGCTACATACACAAAACTTGCAAAATATTGATGAGCTTTTGGCTTTTGTAATAGACAAGTTTTTATTTCAACTATGCCATTAGGTTTTTAAATATTAGACGTTATTGTTTTTATTTAAAAATTTATCAAATACGATTAAATTAAGAAACACAAAAAGAAAATGTTTGCAAACTGATTTTAGATGAGTTAGTAATCGATTTCAGAAATTGGTTTCTGCATAGCGTTTCTAAATTTTATAATTTTGATTTCAAAATTATAAAATTTGAAATCGTGTGCTGCAATTTATGAAATTTGAAATTTTATATCCATTTCCATGCATAAATTTTTGCAATCTACATTAAAAATTTCAATCATATTTAAGTTCATTCAAGAACCAATTGTGAGTGGTGAGCAGCTTGTCATTGCTTCATGAGGAGATGCTCAGCAATCATAAGACGGTCAGGTTTGAAATAGGTTGTTGTGGTCATTGGGCGTTGCGGGATCTCTCAGGAAGAGCATTATTAGAAAGGGGCTCACTAGCGTTGAGAAAATGGTGAAGGAGAGGTTGAGATATCTGGCGGTGATATCCCTTAGGTTTTGCGATCGCCAAAATAATGATATGTGGGGAGATGATTACAAAATTGTGTGGAAACTCTTGGAGAGCGTTGTCGTCGCTTTCTGTGAAGTTATTTCAAGACTGTGAATCTCCTCTGTTTCCGAAGGTGTCTGGTGAGCGGAATGAGGACGTAGCGGCAATAAATGTACCCCTATTCACGCAGGGCCAACTGACCCTGGAAGCTGTTTACACCAACTGGTGTAAACAGCGTCCAGGGCGAAAAAAAATGAGTCCGGGATTAAACGGAATCACGGATGAGGCGACATTGAAGGTTATAGCTAAGCAAGTAGTCTCTGCCTTTAATCATATCCTGTTGGAGGGTGTGTTTCTTCCGGAGTAGAAGCGTGGAAAGCTGGTGCTCCTGCGGAAGCCGGCGAGAAAGATCGATGACCCGGGAAGGTATCTACCTGTTTGCCTGTTAAGCAGTATTAAAAGAAAAAAAGTGTTAAAAAGAAAAAGTGTGAAAAGATGCTGAAAGAGAAGGTCGTAGAGGAAATCGACAGTGGTAAGGGCTTCAGCCGGTATCAATACGAATTCCGAAGAGGACGTACGAAAATTATGGCTGTGAATAAAGTTATGCACCTGGTCGATGGAGCCGTGACTCGTACATCACGGAAAAGGTCCATCCTGGCGGTGGTATTGTTGTACAGCAACAGTACAACTGCACATGTACAAAGTACATTACAATGTATATTGTTCATTCTTTAAATCTGATTTTTTTTTCAGAAGCTAAGCAAAGATATAATATATGCATATATATAATTCAGCTTTTTTCCCCCGTAGTGAGGAGAGGAATCCCATTTATGGACGAAATGTTGGGCTCGCAAACAGGTTCTGTAAGATGTTGTTATCAGAACCTATGTATGCCCGTACCCTACCGACTGAAACTCATATTTCACCGTATCACCCCACCCGAGGCCGTATCAGCAGACAAGCATAGCACAACCTCGGGGGTGACTTTTGTGCTCAGGGGATCAAGAGTCTCCGTGTCTCATCACCAGCACTCATCCGCTCAGGTGCAGATGAGTGATGGCTCCGCAGAGGGCTGTCCTTCACCCCTTCGCTCGCTGGTTTGTTTTTGTCTTGTGTCGCAGGAGATGCCGGCCTTCCCATCCGCAAGTAGTGTATGTTACAGGTGAATTCTCTGTTCGGTTGGTTGCATCTAGCTTCTAGAGTGAAGTGGAACTGTGGCGGCCAGATCCAACGATTACACATTTTCTTTACAAATAAATACAACACAGATAAACATGATTACATCATTATTTTTATCTGTATCACAACAATTTTAGAAAATATAGGCAGGCATATTCATGATTTATCATACAAGAAACAATTTATTTACAAAAATTTATCTGTATACAATAGAAGATATATAGACATATTTCAAGGTTCAGTTACTCTCGTTACATATATAAGGAACAGTTTTAACGTGGTTTACTGAATGGGTAACGGAATGTTTTTCTGGAGTAAAACTTCTCTTCATGGTGGACTTCTCTTATTAATTGGTGGGTCCATCTTCTAGTCGTCGATTGGTCCCACCATTCCTACCACTCCTGGAACAGCCGTCTACGCACCACTCCAGTCTTCCCTTTCCACTATTCTCTTGCTCATGCGATCAGTCAGGGTGAGGGGGAATACCTCCTAACACTAGGGCTACATCAGTGGAAAACGACGCTTAAGCAAAAATGATACGCAGCGCTATCCTCCGTTGTACCACTTCCATTCTGCGGCGATGGTTTCCGAATTTTATAGCATTTCCCCACACTGAAACTCCATACAAATGTGTAGAATATAACGTACCCTACAACCTCTTTTTACAGGTTCTAGGACCAGTGACGTTTCCGAGCAGCCTGTTGAGTGCTCGTACTGTCTCTCCTGCTTTTTCCGTGGTCTTCTTAACGTGAACTGCGAAGGACCTCCTGTGGTCCAGCCAAATGCCTAGGAATTTGGCTATTTTCAACTGTGAGACTAGTGTGCCGTCTATCTTCACTGGGATGGTTGGAAGCGGTCGTCCACCTGCTAGACAAACAAACATTGTTTTATCCTCCTGAGAGAGTCAGCTCCTTGTTTGACAGCCAGTCTTGAACTCTCCTGATGGCTTCAGTTGCTAGGGTATATAAACCTGTGCCCTACCAAATAAACCTTCCTCTCACCAACTCCCCTTCCAGGGCCGGACGTGTAATTAAGCATAACACAGCCCCGGGAGATGCCTTCGAGCTCGGGAGAGCTAGAATCCCGGTGTATCGTCACCGTCGCCCATCTACGGAAGCGCGGACAAACTCGGCTCCAAAAGAGGCTGTCCATTACCCCCTCTCTCTCCAGCTTTTCTTTACACCTCTGTCCTTGGAGGTCTTTATTTCCAGCTTGTCTTCTTTGACTACCTTATGTCTTTGTCTTTCTTGCCACTGGGACTACGTTCTTTTGGCTCAGGGGCTCCAGAGTCCACCTGTCTCAATAGCTTCACAGTAGGCTGTCCTTCATCTCTCCTGCATCCCTTTTCTTCTGTTTTAACTCATGAATCTGAACCGTAGTGGCGACGCATTCGCGTTTCTTGTCCACCCACCTGTCCTAGACAAAAATATCATGCTTCGGAGTATCTCGTTCTCCACCGTATGGGCACTCGGGTTCACCGGCTCTTCTCCTTCTAAAGTGGTTCGTTCGAAACAAACCGTATAAGGTCAGAAATTGGGTGAGCCAATAGTTTAGCTCACCAAACCCCCTCCCGAACCACGGCCCAATCTCTCCTATCAGCCGGTGGGTCCATCGACCCTTAGTAGAAATGCTCCCTCTAGACTGCCATTCCGTCAGCATTTCACTGAGGGCGATTTCCTAGCGCACTCCTTCCTGGGTCCTCAATCGTAGTCTAGCCAGCTGTTGCAGGGAGGTAACCCACTAATAACCAAGATTGCTTCTGAAGAAGCCGAGGAATAAGAGGACGCTATCCGAAGGGATATAAGTACAACTTATTATATTGAAAGGATATAACATACAACTTTAAACAGTACGTTTTCGTATACACTACGTATACAGTACGTTTACGTATATTAATTTTACAACTGTTCCCAACTTGACATTTAAAAACGTAAAAATTTGTCTTAGTTTCCTAATATAAAAAACAGGGTGCATATAGTAAATGGATAAATGCTTTATATTTGTTTCTACTCAACTGTATTTAACAAGGCTTATTTATTACATGCTTGTATTTCATTAAAACATTTTTTTAAATAGTTTAATTTTCATATTTTCTAGTATTATAATTTATTGTTACTAAATCTTACTCCGGCAATTTCCGTAAATCGAAAATATCATGTTATTAAAATAAAGAAATAAACTTATACTCCTGATAAAACGTTTTGAAAACTGAAACTTCGAACCATTATCAGAAGGGGAATTCGTTTACAATTGTATACTCTTGCTGCAGTAGAAATAATGTGTCAAGAGCAGAAAAACAAATCTCAGAATGTAAGTTTATCACGAATAACAATAACAGCATGCGTTGAAGAAATGTCTGAAAAAGTCAATTATTAAAATAGAAGACTGAATGTTTGTACTGTTGTTATTCGTTAGCAGTTACGAAATTACAGAATTAAGTGCTAAATTATCTTTTTTCCTACGAGGAATAGACAAAAACCTCAGCGAAACAGAAGAATATTTATCTCCTAAGCTTAAACAACCACAACAGAAAACTAATATATATATATATATATATATATATATATATATATATATATATAATGCAGTTAAAGAAAACGATCAATAGTCCAATCTGGGATACCATAGTATTTCTGGAATATATACAAATACGGAAATGTCAATGTTAGGAAAAAATAAAGAAGTCTTGACTTTCTTCAAAAACGACACGAGTAAAATTGAGTACGACAAGAAAATTATTTTCCATTGCTTGTTTCATCACAAAAACTTGTGTTATAAAATTGTAAATATAAAAGACGTAATGAAAGTTGTCATTAAATGCATAAAAAAAATTAAATCCAAATCATCGCTTAATAATTTTTAGAATAACTTATTAACACGAAATTTCAATATGGGGATTTAATAGAAGGTATGAAGTATGATGGCTATCTAAAGAGGATCTATTAAAGATGTCTTTCGAACGTAAAAAAGAGGTGAACCTTTTTATGTAAATAAAGAAAAATCCGTTCCAGATCTGAGTAATAAAGAATGGTTGTCTGACTTATCGTTTTTAATTTACATAGTATTTATTTAAATGAACTAAGTAAAATATTACAGAAATAAAATCAAATAGTTGCTGAAATGTACGAAAATTTTTGCGCATTTCAAAATAAATTAAAATTAATTAAAAAACTAGTCCACCTTCAATTAAAGAAGAACAATTGTATTAATTTTCTATAATTTCACTCTACTTATGAAAAAGGTTTTGAAAAACAAAAATGTATTAATATTTTAGCTGAATTACATCAAGAATTAGAAATAAGATAAAAAAAACAAACAAAAGAAAACCAAAACCTTTTTTGGTTGTATTCTTGGTTTTCAGAAATTATCAATGTTATTTCGATATATTTTAAATCCCATTCATGAAAATAGATATAAAAAGAATTCTTGAAAATTTCCAAATTGAAAAATAGGGCTGCACAAATTAAGGACTTTAAAATGGAATTACCAAAAATCGATTTTTTTTTTGTCTTCAGTCATTTGACTGGTTTGATGCAGCTCTCCAAGATTCCCTATCTAGTGCTAGTCGTTTCACAAAAATCGATATTTACAAAAATTTAAATCCTCACTGTGTCGCAAATAATTAATAAAGCAAAAGAAATAATTTCACTTTTTGGAAGTACCTTTACTGTGACAAATTTTTTCAAAACTGATATTTTAAAAATCGAATACTAGGTCGCGAATAACCGACGAAAATTTAGAGGGCAGTCTGTTTGTTGCAACGACCAATATTTAGCACTGATTTATTTAATTTTATGATATATAGTTAGAAGTTTGCCATTAGCTGGTAATAAATTAACTATATATCATAATATTAATTAAATAAGTGCTTTTTCTAAATTCTATAAATTATCTTTATATTGATGAGTAATGTTATTACCTTAATGCGGCGGCATTACATTATATTATATTATTACAAAATATTTTTATGACAAATATTTTATTTATGTTTGATTCCTAAAAGTCACCTGTGCGTTTTTTGTTTAATTTATTTACGATTATTTTCAGTATTCTTGGCCCAGAGTTTGGTTATTGTCACTTTTGGACTTACATCGGTAAGCTTTCTCACCTCTGAATACGATAATAGAATCGTAGTTGAAAAAAAAGAAAAGTAGAACAAGTTATACGCCTTAAACCCGGTACCTTAAACAAATATTTTGGGAAAATACGATGTACTCATTTATACAGCGTACTAGTTAAAGTCATCATCCATCTCCAGCAATAATTTTGATGAACAAATTCCTTGTAGTCTGAAAAAATTTCTTTTCATATAAATTTTGAAAATTATTTACAGAACTTACATGAAGTAAGAACCGAAAATATTGACATATTTACAGTTAGAGTTTTTCTTTGAATATATCCTAAAAAATACAAAATCTATAAGGTTTTGCTTTCAGAGTTTTCGTATTTCAGTCATTTAGACACAACTATTGTTGTAGTGGAATGTTAAATATGAAAACATATTACTTCATTTTTTGTTCATCTTGTGAGTATAAAAAAAATCTTTCTAATTTAGAAGAGAAGTATTAATTTAAACAAAATCACATAGTGTTTAGAATACGAACATAATATTTTTAAGTTATAAATTATATAGCATAATTCACGATTTAGCACTAATATAAATAAAAACTGTGTTTTTTTTTTGTTTTGTAGGTTAAATTTACTTAACTATATATATTGATAACGGTTGGGTTAATCAGTGGAATTCCTCAGAATGGGTACAGCTTTAATCTGAAGGGTGGTTGACCTAACCAAAAGACAGACAATGACGTTAAACTGGATTCCATTGGAGAATTTAATCTGCCTTTTGCTTTTAATCCTACGGTTTATTTTCTTTTAATTTAATTGATTGTAGGCAATTAGATAAGAATAAAATTTTAATAGGATTATTTGGAATGTATAAGCAGTAAATAAGTAAAATTAAAAAAAAAATTAAGTTATTAAATAAATTTAAAATATGTAGAAACGTATACATAACTTGAATTTTACCTTTGATTCAAAAAGCGGAAATAGTCAAATCATTTAAGAATAAAAAAATGAATATTTAAACAAAATGAAAGTTTACCTTCTGTCTAGGGAGCTACCCAAAAGATGAGAAAAAATTCATTACATAATTTCACTTATAAGAAATATTTTCGAAATTCATAAATTGTTTCAAAACTTGGTAATAATTAACTATAATCAAATTAATAGTTATGGCTGATATTTAAAAAAAAATAATTAGGGTATTTTATTTTTTGTTAAATAAATAATTATACAGTAATTTAAAATTAAATTTTATTTTATAATTTATTATGCTTTTCTGTACAAGGGTAATCACGTTGTTAGCTATTAACTGTTTTGTAACGTACTGTTTCGCCACCCCCCTTTTTCTTGTATAATTATTATAAAAGAATGCTAAGCAATGAAATTAAACTCAATCATTTTTTTTCCACTTTTTCAAATAATTTCCTTTCTTAAAAAAATAGTTTTGATAAGAGGTAATCGTGTGATTGCTGCTACACACATTTAGGAAAGAATAATCTCAAACTTTTAATTTACAGATTTTAATGTTTTAAAGTAAATTTATACACGATTTATCAAAATGTAATGGGTTGTGAAAACAAGTGAACTTGTCGGAAATTAGATTTTTTTTAAATTTTCTTCATCTTTATCGAAACATTAGTTTTAATACTAATGAAAATAAATGTGTATTTTATTTATTCCATGAATGCAACTTAGTTCCTGGTTACATGTTTACTTAGTGATGACTCATAGACCAATTAACAATTTATTTTCTGATCGTTGCATCGATCGAATAAAGCTGGATTTCTGATTTCTTTAATTATTTTAATTTAACTGGTTCGATGTATTCATCCACGTCATAAGTTAAATATTAAGTTTATAATAAATAGTAATAATTCAGAATATCTTACAAATTTTTCGGTTAAAGATGGTGTTTTCCGATCAGTCAAAATTACTCATTCATAATATGTGCGTTTATTTCCGTATGTTATTGGCAATTAGAATACCTAGTGCAAAAAAATATATTCAGAGATAGTACACGTATTGAAGACAATATGTCAAGTATTATGTAATTTTTCTGTTTTTTCTAATGTTTGAATAATTGTATTAAACATCCTTCAAGCCTATCTTCCTTTCTTTTTTAAACCTTATAACATCCCAACTATGAGCGATTGTAATAAAATTTATAACGAGGCAGTAATAAAAGAGTTCACCTCAAAATAAAACGCATCAAAGAAGTCTCTGAAGAGCGCTTCTCCTTTCTTCTATATAATATATGCCGACACTTTAGTATCTTGATATTATACAAAACATCATCATAATATCATCCATAACTGCACCCCTGTCTGAATTTAATAACGCAGGTTTTCCACACTATTTTAATATCAAATTATCTTATTATTATTATTATTATTATAAATTTTCTTATTTTTAATGGAAAAGATTTTATCTCGTTTGTTATTCAATATAAAATAAAATTTATCGTAGAGAACTAATAAAATATAATTTATTAACCTGAGAATTTATCTTTGTAAATATCAACTTACAGGAGTAGATATTTTATTATTATTATTTATTGATGAGGTAGTCGATTACAATATAATAATGTATTTTAAAACACAAAACAAAATGAAATAGATAAGAAAGGTAGTGTATGAAAGAATTTTTTAACATGCTGGCATTAAAGAACTCGAATGATTTAGTGAAACAGTCAGTTTTATTTATTCCGATATATAAGACACATTTTCAGTTTAAAAATATATGATTCATCTGATAAAAATAAACTGGTTATGCTCGTAGGACATATGACATAATTATGTTGTTATTTAATTTATTGTTAAATATCGATCTGTTAAATTATGTTGAGTATGTGGAAGGTTAATTTGACAATAATTAACTGATAATGTTCCTTTTCGTTGATTAAATTCGTTTCTAATCAGCAGCTGTAATTGGGCAACTAGCTGGTAGTTGATTTAAAAAGGGAATAAACAGAACGAGTACACAAATTAGCGAACGGAATGAACAAACGGATGTAAAGTTTCTGAGGGGTAAAAATTAACTACCAATTAACTCATAATTTTTTTTTTACCTGCCCTACATATACGTGATGTTTTTTTACAATATGTGGTATTAGTGTGAATAGCCGTTTATAATTAAAAAAAATACTGGCAGAAAGATCTATATTTTATAAAGTTTTATTTCTAAATAATATGTTTAGAAATGTTCCTGATCCGTCTAATATACCATGAAGGTCAATGAAGTAAAGTAAATCAGGACGTTGTGAATGGTAACTATTATACGCGTAATTAGTTTTAAGAAGCGTATATAAACAGTTAATGATAAACATTTTATAAAATTATAAATATAAATTCAACAGATATTTATTAACTGTATGAATTTAATACAAAATTAGTGAGTCATATGTGCAAATAATTTCCTAAGATGATATTCATAGACAGTGCATTGTAAAATTAATGTAAGAACTGATAGTGTAATACACAATAATTCATTCTTACACAGAATTAATTTGCAAATTAATGACATTCACGATTTCATTTTAGTATTATATAATATTATTTAAAATAATTAAACAGATAATATCAGCAGCACTCCATTTTAAGATTTAGCTATTATTAAAGGTCTTTAAAAATCGTTAAAAGAAATATATTTTTTCAAAATTTACAGCTTATGCTATTAAAAACTTCGTGCGGAACGGAACGCAAGAATGGCAGGAGTTTCAATATTTCTCCCTACAGATCGCAGAGCCTGGAAAATGTCACTTTCTACTGTATCTTTCTATTATCGGACGGATATAATCGGTTATTTAGTGGCGGTTATAAATTTTAAGTTTTATTTATGGACGGATTTGGTAATTTGCGTTCCTATCCGTATGGACTATGGTGTAATTTATTTACTGATTCTGACCGTGATAGACTAAGCTTTTGAGCCTAGTTATCCCGGCGTGATTTCCCTTCAGTCCATCTGCTGAAGTAATTTCGGTACCAGCACCTATGGGCTAGCAGGAGTGTGACCTACTGGAGCTCTAGTTATTTGGAGGGAGAAATGCGCCCCGTTCTCCGGAGGGAGTCGTATATGCTGACTAAATGAAATTGTGGTCTCTTCGTGGGACGGTATGGGGTGATGTCTAGCTTTTTATAGTTTTAACAAAATTTAATTGCGAAAACGGTCACTATCGCGGCCGGAATTTTTGTGCGGTTTCCATTTATAGGTTACGCAATATAGAGACTCCTAAGCCTGGTTGTCATTTTTTCACTCTCGTACCGCCTCTTCACGGTGGTTCGTTTAATACGGCATGAGGCCGTTTTCTTATACTCTGTGGAGTACGGTCCTCTCGGCAGATGTCCCGGAGATGGCGCTGTTCGGACACGGCCGCTCTCCCGAACACTCTGCGTGCCTGCGCCACTCCCACCTCGAATACGGTGTGTACTCCCGCATCGTAGCGAAGAGTGACGTTTCTGACGAAACACGGTGCTCCAAATATTGTCCGCAACGCTATGTTTTGGACGGCTTCTAATTTCTTTTAAAATGTGGAGTTCAACAAGCTCCCCATGCCGGTTAAGCATAAGTTAGAATTGGCAGGACGTATAGCCGAAAAATGAGCAATTTGGTCGCCAGTGGATATGGGCTGGATATATATCTGTTCAGTACTGGGTATAGTGATACCCTGACGGCCATTGCCCTTTGGGTCACATATTTAACATGTTCTCCTAAGGTAAGCCGTTTACCCAGGACTACTCCCAGGTACATGACTTTTTTACCAAAGGGAATTTTCTCTCCTGAGTTTTACAGCTGCCTGGCTGGAGCACATGTCTTGTATGTGAACATCACTGCCACCGATTTTTCACTGTTGACACATTCTCCACTCGAGCCACGGCTCTAATAGATGGAGTTGCAGTTGGTGTCTCTCGATCGCGTAATCTACACTTCCGGATTCATAATAATATGCTGTGTCGTCTGCGTATAGAGCTATTTTGACTCCTTCCGACAGTGGCATAACGTTGACGTAGGCTGTGTACAAGAACGGCGAAAGCACTGCTCCTTGAGGGACTCCAACGGCTACATCTCTGGTGGAGGAGCTTCTTCCCTCTACGCGTACAACAAATAGTCGGTCTAGTAAATAAGACGTATCAATCTGACATAGCGACAGGGAATCGTCGTATGGGTGAGTTTATAGAGCAAGCCGCTATGCCAAACTTTGCCAAAGGCTTTAGCCACATCTAGAAAAACGGTTGCAGATACCGCTTTTCTATTTAGGCCTCCGACAAGACTGTCGATTATTTTAACCAGTTGGAGGGTCGTCGAGTGGCCCTCCCTGAACCCAAATTGCTCAGGCAGTACTTCTTTTCCGAAATGTTGCCTAAGTCTCTCCAGGAAAATCTCTTCGAATAGCTTTGACAACACTGGTAATAAGGAAATTGGCCTGTAATTCTGGGGAAAGAGCAAACCTTTCCTAGGTTTGGGTAGGCATACCACCTTTGCAGGTTTCCAACAATTCGGAAAATATCCAACGTACAAAATTGACGTGAATATTGCGGTTATGGTCGCTATAAGAGCGGTTGGAACATTCCGAAATGCGCGGGCACCGATCCCGTCAACACCCGGAGCCTTGTCGGGGCTGTGGCTTTGATTGCAGCGCAAACCTCCCCCTCAGTGACTTGGTCTATTTCTAGTGGGGCGTCCTCCACCTGTGCTAAATAATCTACGAGGAAGGACTCCACCTCGGTTGTGTAGCCGTCGTTCCTGGCGGGAGGGGGGTTTGGAATAAATTGGTTCTCCAGGGTGTCGGCGAAAACCTTCGCGCTGTCCGCCTCCGAATATGCCAAAAGGCCTTGTTGCCCCACAACCGGGTGGCAGGGCTTCAAACTTAGTGCTTGAACGGGCGAAGGAAATAACATGCCGGTACTAATAGATTACAATTATATTATCATAAATTTATTAGTTTAATTCTTTGAACGAAATTGATTTTCCCTGCTTTAGCGACGAATTCGAAGACGATTTTACTGCTTATTTGCAATCGTTAAGCTTTTAAGTTTATTATGTTTTTTTTTTTTTTTAATAGTAATGTAAAATAATTTTATTTGCTTTAAAACTTTGTAAAAAGATAAATTGCCGAAACAGAGAATTACAAATTAAATTAATATGCAATATTTAGAAATAATTGTGAAAATTTATTTAACAGGAGGTTAATGATATAAAAACTACATTATTTTTTTTTCTTCATTATATCGTTACATAAGCTTGAAGCTTGTGCGTGGGACATGCAAATGGAATTATTGTGGCATACGTAAAATGCCATGCGTCAGCGAGATTCGAAACCGTGACCACCAGATGAAAGACAGAGACGCTACAACTCTGCCACGGAGATGTATTTATGTATATTGTCATTAGGGAGCTTAAATCAAATAATATTTTTATTGACTTATAGCTACCGGATAGTAAACAGATATATCCAGTCCAGTGGGTAATTAGTGAAATATTTGGATAAATGGGGATGAAAATAGAAATTCAGAAATGAACATAGACATGTTATCAATGTTTTATCAAAATAAACCGAGAATGTTTCCCGTAGGAAAACGGGAGACATGATGTATTATGTCAATTTCATTTAATCAAAGATACAAGTAACCATGTTGAATGTAAATACTAACAAATTGATTGATAAAATGATAAAAGTTGTTGTATTACAAAATATTATAGCTGAGCAAGTCCAAAAATTCACCTAATGTGGGGAAACATCAGTCCATATAATTTATTATTTCCTTAGAAGAAAAGGTACACAAACTTCCGTATGGTTGTACTACATGAGATATGATAGGCAATAGTTGGAATTTGTTATTCTTTTAGGTTCTTTAAGATGGTGTTTCTTTAAGGCACGTGCATTAAAATGGGCTTGCAATAATTATATATTCGTCTTAATAAAGACGATACTAAGCTACCTACTTCCCTAATAAGCTTAGCACGGGATATTTATTCATAGTAATACTAATCGGGTGAGACTGTGCTTCATGCAAGACTCTCAAAATTATTTGGTTAAGATAGTACAATAGGAAGCATACATATGTGCAACTGGGTTACTAAAAGATTTTTTAGACATTTTTGTATAAATATCTCCATAAACAATGAAGAAAGGATTTATTTTAAGGCTGATCCATAATATATATTATAATGAAAAAGGCTGAAGTAGTGAAAAGTTTAATTACTCAGTTGAATAAGCACATGAATAATGCAGTTCGAAACCGAAGGCGCTTCTATTAAAATAAATATCTTTACAAGTCACTATTTCCTGACGTTTACTTTTTCTTAATTTTTATATGCAAATTGTTACATTTTTAACTTATTATAATGAAAATTAATTACAAGAAACGCCGATCTCCTTGGCGGAGTGATAGTGTCTAGGCCTAACATCCTTAGATCCCGTGTTTGAATGCCGTTCATGCATGGCATTTTTAATACATAACAAAATTCCACTTCCTTATCTTACGTACAAATTTCAAGCTTCTGTGGTGATATATCTAAAAACATTTCATGAAAAAATTATTATTTTATGAATTATCCAATTTTTAATGTTTATTATTATAATAATAATGTTTTTATTATTAATTAATTTTATTATTAATTTAATGTTTATTAGTATATCATATTTACTCTAATTAATCGGGATACGCGTTTTTTATTCTTTATCCCGTTAGTATAAGTGATCAGAAAAAGTAGTTTACATTAGAATATTCTCAATTTTTCATTAAAATGGCCGTTTATTTTTGTTTTTTGTAGCAATATTGATTTTATCATTGGTCTGGGGTAATGTTAAGGTATTCACAAACACCGGTCTCGGGTAATGTGAAGGTAGAAAGAAGCAGTTTTATAAAAAGTGTTTTAGACGTTTTATTTTCTTGACATTTAAAAATGTAAGGGTGTTTTTCAAAACAGTACTAAATCTATTTAATCTAAAATTAAAGGAATACGTACGAAAAAAAATTAAACTCATTTAAAATCCAGAATACTCTAAACATTTTAAATATCATATACGAAGTCTTTATTTGAATTTAAATTTTTTTTTCCGAGGAAGTCGACCACGTATAAAGGGTTACTTTAATCTTTTTTATAAAAAAGAAATCTGTATTAAAAAAAAACTGAAAACTGTTGTATCACTTTACCGTCAAGCGGCTGAGGCCGCGTTCCGAGAAAGTCTTACAAAGGTAGTAGGTTTTTCTGGTGAACGGCTTACGCACACATACACAAGCAACTTAATTAAAAATATTTATCATTTTATTTAAACGTAATATTTTTTTATTATTTAACTCAATGATTCTAACTAAAGCGCGCGCGCATAACGTATTTAATTCTCGCTTTTGTGGTGGTACTAGCTGCGACCGACAGCACTAACAAAATTAATGTACTCATAATTTCACAACTTACGTAGAACAAATTACGCTTGTACCATCAGTAGACTGGTGTAGCCATGAGGCTTAACGCACCGGATACTGACGCAACCGGGCGATCGAGTTTGTGCGACCTAGCCAGACCGAGTTACTTTTTTACATTTTAAATATTATTAATTTATTTAATTCTGTTGCTAACCTGACATCATAACATAACAGACGACTATAACAGCATTTTTTGGGGTAAAGATGCAATTTTGCAAACTCTTTCTTTGCAAATATTGTTATTTTTTAATTGTTAACAAATGTGTCTAAGAAATATATGAATTTAGTCCGGTGAAATGTCAAGATACTGAGGGTAAAAATGCTCTGCAGCCTCACCCCCTTATTATTTTAAGTTGAATGTTTAATGCCATCAATACTCCATATATAAAAGTAATCTGACCAAGTTTAGTCAAAATCGTTTCAGATATAAAGTGAGTCCAACATCGAACACACGTACATAGGAATATTAACATCCTGAAAATTTTCATCTGTTTTTTTTTGCGGGGGGGGGGGGGGTTTCTTAGGTGTCAAACCTTCAAGATCCGGTGTAAACCGCATATGCCCAATTTGGACCGATTACAATACTTTTCCTTCTAGAGTTCTAGCGCTATCTAGACAGAAAAATAAAAAAGGTTACGTTTTTCTTGTAAGCACACTACTTTTTTATATTTAATTATATTTATATAATATATATCAAAAATCGCATAAAACGAAAAAATTAAACCAAACATGAAATTAGTTATAATATGAATCACTTTACAAACGTAAACAGTAATTTTAAACGCTTATATCACTGAAGAATAAAGTAAATTTATTTCTTTTTATCGTAATTTAAATTTAAAATATTACGAAAATGTATTTTTCTATTTAACTGGTAAAAGAAAGAAAGCATAAAAACAGTTCTCAGTATCTTAAATATTTAATAGAAAATATTATAGTTTCTTACATTTCAGATAGATTAATAATGAAAATTTTCGTAGCATGTTCTACCTAAATTTTAATTTTATTATCATATTTCTTCATTATTATTATTATTATTTTTCTAATTACTGTATTGATTTTATTTTAATAATTATTTGTCATTATTAATGTATTTATTATTAATGTTGTTTACTCTAATTTTAGTGCCAAATTACAAATGAAAGGTGAAATTTATTTTAAAGATAATTCAAGAAGGGGAATTGATCTATGTATAGAAAATTACACGACTGAAATATCGACGTGTACGTTGTCCTCGGTTCAAATTTTTTCGCATGCTCATGATGGTTTATGAAATAATGATTCATTTTAATGAAAAATTTCCAAATTATAAAATTTAAAGAAATTTTATAAGTTTTTTTTTAAGTTTCTAAGTGGGCTCCTTAGACTATTTTCTTTAGAGTGCTGCGGTGTAATTCACTCACAAAGAAAATGGTTTATTAAAAATTAATAACAAGGTAAAAGAATTATAAGGAATAGATTTTGAAATAACTTTTTATTTTTTTTCATATTTTAATGTAATAAACATAAATGGTACACGTAGAATCACAAAAAACGTACACTTCACAAAAAATTATTACTAACAAATAATTACACAACCTTTAAACTATTAAAATTACCTTAAAATACTTTAGTAGTATCGTTCATTTAAATAGAATAGATTATTTAAAACAAAAAAAAAATACTTATTAACACATATAGCCACCAGGAATAAAGAAAGTTATAATTAGAATAAAAACATCAGCATTAGTATTACGAAGTGAAATTTAAAAACAACAAAAGACAGAGAATAAAAAGTTTTTAATTATTATATAAAGCAACTAATTAGAAGAAAAAAAAAATAACCAAAAAATTTAACCGTTAAAAATTACTGAAATAAATAAATACCCTCAATTATAAAATAACGGTTAATTAGTAAAATAATATTTACCTTTTTACATTAATTTTATTATGTTGCTCATAATAAATAGTTTATTGTAAAATGTGACAAGTAAATTGTTAATTTATAATTAAAATTAAGTTTATATATTTATAATTGGATTTTTTTTTTCATTTTTGCTGGTAATTATCTAATTAGTTATAAAATATTTTTAATCACCATCACATTTAATTCGTATGATAAAGATCTTTATTTTAATAAATATGATAAAAGTATTAGCAATACAATTTTAACAATATAGTATTAGGGTTTACGGATTCCGTTCAATCAGAAACATATCTTTTACCTTTTTTCTTTGTTGAAGAAATTACCTCCTATATAAGGATTATTTCAACAATAAAGTGGGATAACCCAATCCGCCTTAGCGTAACATTTTCGAAAGGATATTTCCTTCGTTTGACCACTCAATCTGCTTCTCTTTCCGCGTAACTGCTCTCCTTATTCGATTACTTGGAAACATTTATCACTATAAGTCTTTGTCTTTCAGTCAACCATAGTATGAAGCTAAAGTAATGTATATCATTCTTTAAAGGTAAAATCCTTACTCTTTATGTTCATAACTAAGGCAAATCTTTAATAAAAAATATCTAAACTTTGAAATTTTTTTGCTGAAGCATTAACTTTTTCATTTATAAATAAAAAAATGTGAATTTATTTCTATTAAATTACGGATTTTTTATCATGTTTAGTTTTATGAAACGCATTTCACTGTTTTATATATATTTATGTGGTTAATTGAAGAATAAGTGAACCAATTTACTTAGCTTTCAATGAAATAGATTTCATCATATTTCCTCATTTGTCTTTGTCTCTAAAAATACTGCGATGAATCATTGCATGACAAGAATAAAGCTTATTTACTTGTAATACTTACTGCCAAAGAATCTAATCTATACTTAAATGTTAACCAACTGAATTTGTCTTGTTTAGATTCATCTACTAAACTCCTATTCATATGAAGAATGCAGCACGGATAATGTTTAATTAATTGGAATTCGAAATAATAAATTCCTTGTTATACTTTCTAAAAAAACTCCAATACTAAAAAGAAATAAAAGAACGGCAAATTATCAATTTTTGAATCATTAAATCTGGATAAATATTAGTACATTAATTGTATTTTTTATAAGTATTGTAATAATAATTGATGCTTATCTAAATACATTTTTTCAAGCAACCATGTTACGGTGGGAACAGTTACAGCGTAACTATGCTAAAAATTATAATAGGAAAAATAAAATTCAATTATAAGCCAAATTTCATTTCCTCTACAATAAAAAAAGGAAATATTTTATATTCGAAAAAGGAATAAGATTATATACTCATATGTATATAATCTTATCATAAAGATTACCAGCAGAAAATTATTCGTTTCAGAAGAGGATATTTACGCCAGATTTTTGTATAATGCTCTTTGATAATATTAACCATGGATTGCTGCTGTACAGATTTTATTATTATGGCTTGGTGAGAGATTTTAATTTTGTTTACCTATCATATTCTCCTGAGAGGTGATAGGATGGCATGCATCGTTTGTTATCTGACATTTTTGGAGCAGGTTCAGGGCCCCAAAATTAAACTGCTTTCTTAATTTTAAATAATTGTATGTTGGATTAGTCGTCCTTATATATTATTCTACTTTGATTATGAAAAGATTTACACAAAAAAAGTGGAATTGAAGAAAGAGCAGTTTGCCTTCCAGTTGATATAAATTTATAAATTTTGTACATGGCGTATGAAGATAAGAATAATAAGGTAGCATTTTTGTGCGTAAATTTAATACTATTTAATTTAAAATTTATGTATTAAACACAGCACACACACACACACACACACACACACACACACACACACACACACACAAACACAAACAAGTTCTTAAGAACTTGTTTTTGTTGTCTTCAAATTGAATTTAAATTCAATTTGAAGACAACAAATCTTACTTTGTGTTTAATCAGATGTTGGAATATAAACAGAGATTTAATATTTCAGCAGCAAAATTAATTAGGTTTCATTTGCCTTTGAAATAGAGAAAATTTAACTAAAATCTTCTTCTTTGTTTCCCTTTAAAATAAGAAAGCGGAAAATTCACAATTCAACAATTTTGGTAAAAACTAAAATTGGTTACAGAACATCAGCATGGAAACCCAAATATTTGAAAATATATTTATTTGTTTGAATGCATGCAAAAAATATTTTTTGTTTAAACCATTCCATGAAAATACGTACTCAGAATCATACATTTTTTTTTTAGGTTAATATTAATTAATGACTTAGTACGTAGAAGGGTCCCTATTTATGGCCGTAATGAATAGCTAAGATGAACGGTATAGTAGGAAAAAATAAATTTTGATGTACATTCATTAATGATAGATCTAGTTCTTTGTGCAATAGCCAAGGAGTTAAAGAATCATTATCAACTATTTGAAAGAAATATCGGTATAGTTCGATGAATTTATTTAGAAATTCTGATTTATCTAAACTGATATCCACGGGCGCGCGCATGGATAAAATATATACATAAATTGAAGTTGAACACACACACTCCTAAAATGTTAATTAAAACTTTCATTATATTTCAAGCTGTTGGCACAAAGAAAAGTCTATATTAACACTACAAATATTTTAAAACATATTGAGTCAATTTTAAATATTACCTGTTCAGTTGTTTTAAAATTAAATTGCAATATTTTCGTACAAGTGAATTTATTCTTTTTTTTTTTAAATTGTAGTAACTTCCATTTGAGAGAAAGTCGATCACCTTAAAATAAATTTTAGGATTTGGAACTTAGTTTTGAATGTAACATTATCTTTCATTTTATTCTCGAGTAGTTAAATTTCTTGGTCAGATAATACAAGATTGAAGGAAATAAAAACCAGAAAGCCAGGCTTAATCTCGGCTACCATTGGTAGGCATTCGCATTATTACACTAATCTATTTGATAAAACAAGAAAATGTACAATGTCTGAATAGGTAGTCTGGTGGTTGCCAATCATGTAAAATAAATTTATTAATCTTTTTGTCACATAAATTACTGGGTGATTTATATAGTACAAAATTAATTTTTAATATATCGTTGAATAATAAAACCGGTCACTAGTGCGACCAATAGTGGAAAACGTATTAGGTATAACACATATATACGCATGTGCGCATGCACATCCGTATGTATGTGTCCACGTAATATATGCGTTTACGCAAGTACGCATGCATATGCGTGTACATGTGCGTGTTATAGCTCACAGTTATATAGTTTTGTGTTTTCCGATATAAATATTAAATATAAACGTTTCCAAATAATTAAGTTATTAGTTATTATATAGATATTAAGTTATTACTGAAAGGCTTTCCATAAATACTACGTAAAAATACGAAATTTACCTTGTTAAAAATAGATTTCCATAAAAGCTATTATAAAGACCTTATAGAAGAAATATTTTCAATACTGCAAGTAAAATTTGTCAACCAAAATATTTATGGTAATGAGAAAGATGAAAATTTGAAATTTTTAAGTCATTATGAAATCTTGTAATTTTTTTAATTATTTTTTTTTCTAAACTATTTTTATTAAAGTTCTAATGTACGCAGGTTCCCATAGTGTCACGGATAACTATGTGAACATTTTTATGATATCAATGCCGTTAGAGGAAATCACTGTTATAATATTATATAGCCATTCTTAAAAAAGGGCTAACACTTTATGTAAGTTTATTCCTGACTTACTGTCAGGAGCCTGATATACAGTTATGTGTGCATCAGCATCCTATTTTCACCAAATTTCAGGTGTCAGTTTCAGTACTGTAAATGACATTTTTATTCTCTACTGCACTTCAGCTGGGTTTTTATGAACAGCTTGTTTTTTTACAGAAAGCAAATATAACTAGTATCACTTGCATTTTAAGTTTTGTCATGTTTCACACATCCATGAATTAGTTAACTTTATTTAATGGTAATCTTTGTGTTACAGTAATACGTTACGTAAAATACTCAGAGAATAAATTTTTAATTCTTTTTATTTTTTATTATATTTTTTGTTTTTATAAGTTTATTTCTATTTCCTTTGTTTTAATCAGTTATAAGCTGTCGATATTTACATTAAAAATGCACAAAACCTGAAGATCTGTGAAATGCTTTTTTTTTACTCAATTTGAACATATTTTCACAGCTCAATTAATTTAGCAACAGTTTGATATTTTGTAATTGAAGGTTGTTAAGCCATCCCTTTTATTTAAATTAGGTACAATAGAAACGTTTTCTCTTTACATCAAGCAGTTCACTTGCTGCGAGGCAGTTAATGTCATGCGACAATACCGTGACTACCAAATAAGCATACAAAAACGTTACTCACTGATTAGACAAGTAAAGTTTACTATGTACTTCAGGTTGTAAGCTAATGAACATCCTCTAGACAACTAAAGACATAGCTTACACGGAATTTTTACTTCAAACAGTGTTATATATGGCAAGTTAATATTCACTCTGCTGTCTGCTTAGTAGTAAATGATTATATTAGTTTTCGTGTCTTGTCTTTTTCGTGCGTGATACTGCACTATAAAATAAAGGTTGTATCCATAAATGTTTTAATACTTCATACATTGTTAATAATCAGTTACGTAAAATACCACCCTCATTGAGTCCCTGTGGTTGAGAAAATTAATACCCCCCATTTTACCAATTTTTCAATTTGAGTATATGTTCAAAAATAAAAATCTGATGTGGACACCATATGACTTTGTTGTACGCCTATTAAATTACATATACACCTTTTTTCTGCACTTCGTTTAAACTAATTTCATTTGAAAGTGAAATACGATCTTGCAATACATCAATATAGTGGACAGTTACACAGTTGCGTTGTGGTGGACACCACATTGCATCAAATTTTTTTTGTGGTGTCCGTATCAGCATTTTATATTCATTTATATTAATTTTATTTCGTTTATTAATTTTCTTTCAATTCGCTCAAGTCGTTATGTGGTGTAAGTGAGAATGTGTCGGATCCGTAACCATGGACACATCGGTTCGAATCCGACTACATATACATATATGTATATTTTTTTTAACTTTTTTTTTAATTTAAATATATTGATTTATTAATAATTTTTAACCTCTCTAAAAATTTTTGAGTTAAAATGAAAAGTACATAAAATCTTATTTCACTAATAACTTTTGTTTTTTTTTTTTTAATTTTTTTTTATTCTTATTATCTGTTATAAATTTCTGTTTTACAATCAGAGGTTAATAATTATTAATAAATCAATATTTTTCAGTTAAAAAAAAAGTTAAGAAAATGTATATATATATATAAAGTCGTATTTGAACTGATATGCCTTCCCCTTGTAAGATCCAAATATTTCATTAATTAAAATTTTATTTGGCTATAAATCTGGAACCAACGAAAATAAATACCATTTATAATATCGCTGAAAACGATATTATAGTTTTTATTATGTATGTTGTTGGCTTGCTGGTTTTCTTGCATATGGTTTCTCTCAAGTCTGAGCGAATAAAATTAATTTAAAAATACCGTTGAATATTTTATTTATTAATTGAAAATAATATGAAATTGTTCTCATTTGTCTTTTCCTAACAATAAAATTCATTAAGCATATATGAACTAAGTTTAATATCTCACATGAGATTAAGGATAAAAAATTGTAGTTTTGTATTCTTTTGGCATTGCTCATCGTATTATATTTCTCATGAAAACATATTCTCATAAACTAATAAATTAAATTCAGTGAAATTGTAATCCAGTATTAGAATTCTGACGTCGATTCTCTATACTGATTCCGCCTAACTCGATTGCGTGAAAGCTTTCTGGAATTTCAACTGAGTAATTTAAAAAAATATTTCTACTCAAGAAATACCAAACCTAAATTAACCAATAGTTACAATGATAAAGTGGTATGATAAGTACTCTTTAATCATAATAAAAAAAGGAACAGTAATAATTTTACAATGAATACAAACAATGAATAATAAATCTTACAAAAACATTTTTTAGTAATTTAATTCTGAACGCAAGAAAAAGTCCTTAAATTAGATTATTCTAGAGTGATAAACCCAAATTCTTTAAATTATACCAATCACAGTATCTACTCATCGTATTGAATTACAGAATCTAATACTATTCAGCCTCTTAGTAGTGAACTATTAAGAACCCTCAAATTACTGATTTTTTTCAAAAAAATAAATAAAAATTTATGTAAAACCAAACACAATAACTACATTGACTTATTGCATTAACCACATTTACACCAGTCACAGCACAATATGTTCCTGACCAATAAGAATGCACACAATTCAAAATAATCGCCGTAAATTATTTTCATAACAAATCATAAGGGTAAAGAGCTATAACCAATTGGGTCAGCGTACTGTATCATTTACCATCCAGTCAAAAAGTTTTGTTATTTTATTATTAGTAAAACATACTTAAAACTAATGAAAAAATTGCAAAGTTTTCTTTACACGGAATTATGTCTATTACGAAAATAATTTTTCCGATTAATCGAAAAGAATTGTTTAAAACATTACGCTCATAATTCAACAACACGAAAACAATTAAGTTTTAGTTTTTGCAATACGATGTTAATTTATTTTTAGTTGTAAGACATAAGTTTGCTGTGACGCAATTATCCTAATATAACATTGATATCTCTTCATAATTTCTTTGTGTAAAGGTAAAAGCTGTTTGTTTTAACAGTGTAGGTCTTTTGATTCCCATTTACATTTTAGTATTTATCCTACAGGAATATTATTGTATTACAAGTAGTAGTATGAAGAAACAAGATAAATTTTACATCATATCACCTACAATACGAAATTTTCCCATTTTCCTTTCCTTTACCTCTAATCTTTGAGGTAATATGAAGCTTTAAAACTCAATCGTTTGTTTTAAACAAATTTTTATCACTTTATGAGATGAAAAATAACAGAATTTTCTATTTTAAAATTTATAAGATCTAGAACCTGGAAGTCATAATATTTATATTCTTCTAATAATATGATGTTTCAAGATTAATCGGATTTTTGTTGATTTAAAATTTTAATTTATCCTCTTAAAATATCTAAAAATAATTCCCATCTTCGCATAAAAACTATTTTCGGCTGTTCTCCTCAATGAATTTCCAAAGCGGTTTCGCTCACACATATTCACAAGAGTATATATAAAACATAGCTTCATGTATACAAATCTGATGGGATAATAAATAGTTTACCCTACAGAAAATGGTGAACAAAAAGGTTAAATATGATTTAATTACAAATATGATTTCTAATATTATACGATAAATGAAAATTTGAAGAAATACTTAGTTTACATCTGAATATTTAAAGTCACATTTTATGACTCAAGTTTTCACTTAAGTCATATTTCAAATTTTTTCGAAAAAAGCTTTTCCCACCTTTATTAAAAATGAATTATGTATGACAATTCCTCAGGACAAAAAATGTCAAGGGGTCATAACATATGAAAGCGATGGCCATAATTTAGCCTCGGTTTTTTATCCATTAGGGAAATTATGAATTATTGATCATGCTTGATCTTACTGAGGAAGTGCTCCGTTTAACGGTCAAACATGAAGATCGACATTCTGTTGATTTTAAGTAGAGGGCTGTTTCATAACATCTTAAACATCTCTCAAAACAATAACACTTATAGCATGTTATATTTCAGATAAAATCTTGTTTTGTGATTTTTTTTCTATACCGAATACGGCCTCTATGAATATTAATTTTTTCTTTATGTTTTATAAGTTAGATAGACCCAATAAATATATTCTTGCCCATTCAATTTGTAGTATGCTTCATGAGACGTTATCACGGAATTATATTTTACGGGATATATTTTTCAACGATAAATGAAAATTTGAAGAAATACTTAGTTTACATCTGAATATTTAAAGTATATCTAAAGTATTATTAGTTAAATGTTGTTAGGATATTAAGATTTTATAAAAAAAATGTAAAACCATTGTGATATATGTTTACTGACCGTGTATATGGAGGTAAGAATTGTTCAGGTACAGTGAGCTGGTGGGGGACCCCGGAGGCTTGGAGGATATATCGGTGGCGTGGGTATTTGACCAGCCGGCTGATGTTGAGCAAGTATTAAAACGTACAGTGACATAAAAACCTAGAGAAGAAACTACAGGCGGAACAGCTTAAGTGGTAAACCCACCGGGTTGGTCTAGTGGTGATTACGTTTTCCCAAATCAGCTGATTTTGAAGTAAAGAGTTCAATCGTTCAAGTCCTAGTAAAGGCAGTTACTTTTATACGGATTTGAATACTAGATCGTGGATACTGGTGTTCTTTGGGGGTTGGGTTTTCAATTAACCGCACATCTCAGAATGGCCGAACTGAGACTGTACAAGACTACATTTCATTTACACTCATACATTTCATCCTCTGAAGTAATACCTGAACGGTAATTCTCGGAGGCTAAACAAAACAAAATGGCAAGGTTATAGTGGAAAAGTCGAGTGCCGGCACTCTCCAGCACTGGAGAGTGATCAAAGGGTTGTTTCAGTGGACCTGCCGGCAAGGTTGGACAGTTTCTGAGACGGAACATAGAGTACATTGATGGAGATGTATGGAGAAATAGCTGGTCCACCTGGAGAAGTCGGCTTCGGTGTGGAGACAGTCAAGGGGAAGCGCCAGACAGAAAAGGCCGGCAGGAGCGCTCACTGCTACGTGGTTGTAAAGGCGGAGGGAAGAACCAATGTCGATCTTCGCAAGGTATTAAAGGACAATGTGTCACCTGACGTTGGTGGGATACTCTCAGCCAGGAAAGGCGACAGTGAGGACTTTTCAGCTCAGAGTTAGTGCTGAGGGAGGAGCAGCGGAGAGACTCAAGAGTGAAATTACGCAAAAGGTGCAAGGAGTGACGGTGTTAGTGGGAGGCAGTGCTGTCGGCGAGTCCAAGTTGTGGTCAAAGATGTAGTTGATTTGCCCACCGAACAAAAGTTACTGGAGGCTCTTCAACGGGTTGTTGGAGAGACGAATTCAATCTGGATGGTGTGTATGAGGCCGGCTTTTGGTGCAATAAATATAGCAACGGTGGCGATATCGGCATTTAACACAGGGATACTGCTATCGAAAGATCGGTTGAACGTAGGATGGGTGGCCTACAGGATTATCCTCCAATCATCCGAAGAAAGGTGTTTTGGTGTTGGACTCCAGGACACCGGGCAGCAACATGTAAGGGCTCGGATAGGTCGAAGCTATGCTTCCACTGTGATGATCCTGGCCATCAGTGGAAAGACTGTGCCCACGCCGCGAAATGTCCTGCATGTGGTAAGTAGGGTTGTACTTTCGGAGAAAAGATCTGCTGGGCGCCCTCCTGCTTATGAATTTCATTCAGATAAATGCCGCAAGAAGACTTTGGGAAGAATGTAGGAACAACGGTTTGACACGTTGGTTATTCACTACGATTAAACCTAGGATGGAGAGAACCTTTGGTAAAGTGGGGTACGAGCTAACCCAGTTCCTTACGGGACATGGGTATTTCCGCTCGTACTTCAAGTGGTTCAGACGTCATCAACTGCAACCACTTAGAGCAATCGCGTGCAGAATGTTATCGGACTCTAGGACATCTAGATCCCATAACGTTATGAACCATATTCTCAGGTCCAGGAAGAACTCAACAATGATGTATGCCGTGCCGGCATGGAGTTGTGCTCTCATTATTAGCAGAAATAGAGATAGGTTGAAGAGAGCACACAGGGGGATACTACTGGGAGTAGTATCTGCCTATAGAACTGTTTCTTATGAGGCTCTCTGTGTGACCTCGGGAATGTTACCAATTGAACTTATCGCCAGATATAGAACTGACAGGTTTTTAGGGAGAGCAGAAAATGAAGTCAGGGAAAACATACATAGAATCTGGCGAATCTGGAGAGATGGGCGGAGGCTGGAGTGGCTGGATGGACTCTTGTCCATAATTACCTTAATTACCTTAATGGAATTACCTTAATTCCAGAATTAACAGGATGGATTAACAGGCGGCATGGAGAAACTGACTATTGGATCACCCAGTTCCTGACGGAACATGGGTGTTTCAATGGTTATCTCCATAAGGTGGGAAGAAGGAATGAACCCACGTGCATGTACTGCGAACAGGACGATGATTCTGAGCATACGTTTTTAGTATGTAATAAATGGATAAGACTAAGACACGACGCGGGTATTCATGGAAAACGCCGAAGGAGACCATGGATTTCATGCTCAGCAGTAAGGAGAACTGGAGGAAGGTCGCTGATTATATAAAGACAGTACTAAAACAGAAGAATGAAGATGAAAGAAGTATGGGCTTCTAGTATGTTAGGTTGGGTGGACAGCCTCAGCGGTGAGAGCCAGCATGCTTAGGTGTGCTGGTTTCAATGATCCGCTGAGGACTCCTTGGGGTGTGCTGTAGGGACAAGAGAGTATTATAAAAGATCCGGGGGTCACATCACGACTTGTAGGTATGATGTGGTTCCATAGAGGACATAATAGAGAATAAAAAATTTCAAAAGAGCCACCAGTAGGCCTGACCTGCCATGCCGGTATATAGCCGGTAGGCGTGGAGAGCCTATTAGAGTAACGAACACTCCCCTGGGTGGCGTAATACCATCAAGTCGGCCTGGCCCAGGGGAGTAGAGAAAAAAAAAAGGTCCAGGACGAACTGGGCTGTCGTTAAGTGCATGATCACGGGTAAGGTAGAGATATCAACAAGGGTAAGCTGGCGGATGGCAAGTGGGTGACGGTCAGTCTCCTTGAGTGGGCAGCTGGGTCCCACCCGGGACGTCGCCTGCCGATGACTCCCGGTGAACTTCAGGTCCTGCTACTCAGAAGTTGGCAGAATGTGTATCCCTCTATCCCTCTACTCTACTCTACTCACCTGTCCCATAAGAATAGTGTTCATGCCTCACGGCCAGGTCCAGCTCTTATGAAAAGAAGGGGGTGTGAACCCCGCACTGCTGTCAGAGCGAGCCTGATGGCGGCTGGTAGAGATTTTCCCTTCTCCTACGGAAAAAAAAAGGAAAAAGTAAAATACTCACTCAAAAAAAAAATATATATATGTATATATGCAAGAAGAATAGAAAAAATTGAGAAATTTTGAAGTTAATAATAAATATGTAAACTGTTATCTGTTGACTGTTAACAGTTTCTCATGTTTACAAGTTAACAGTATTAATAAAATTGTAAACGTTTTTTTTGTTTAAACAGTAAACATAGATTATTAGCGTCCGGGTAAACATAACTTACGTAAGCAATAGAAAAAATCTAGAAATATTAACTAAGTTGCTAAGTTAAAAAAGGAGTCCATTGGGAAAATATCTGTTTAATTTATTCAATAAACCTAAATGAAATTTTCTAAGTCAGAGGAAAAATTTAAGTTGGATTATTTCTGTATTAAACCTTTTTTTAAAAAAAACTGTACATCTCCATATAAAAACAACCTAATATTTTAATTATTAAAACTTTTTAGTAAATATTACATTTTGTTTTAATAAGTTTTTTAATGATGAAAGTAGATGACTAAATTAAATACGTTTTAGGTCTGTGTTCCTGGAATCAACATTTTATATATATATATATATATAAGAATGAACCTAATGTAGGAGAAACAAGTTTGTTATGTTAAACTTTTCTCAATGATAAAAAGTATTACTATCATATATATTATAATCTGCCCGGAGAAAACTCTATCTCATATTTGCATGAGAAATAATATCGTAACTTTCTTATTTTACCTTTGCTTCATTTCCATAAACGTATGAAGCAGGATTCTAATTTAACTGAATCTTAATGGAATATATTTAGCTTTTATAGTTTTTTTAAATTAATTTTTTATATAGCAAATCTTCATTTTATCTTACGGTAGATTAATTAAATAATGATTGTTTCTTCAAAAAACAATTTTAACTTTTGCTAATAAATAACTTATTTGCGCTTACCTAACACGTTTTTTCCCATTCTATAAAATTTTAGTTGTTTCTGTTTTACAATTATTTTTGTCATATTCAAAACTAGTTTACTACAGAAACAAGTTTATTATACAACAAAATACTTATTTCATTAACATTTGGAAATGTTTACAAGCTGATTTTCAACATTATACTCAGCTTAGTGAACAAGATAAAAACTTCAAACCTCAACTTCTTTATTAATTCTGCTTTGATTATTATTTTTGAGAATTGATATATTATTTTCATTTTGTGAATTGCTCACAATCCCCCATCTTGTTGATCTGGGCGTGTTTACAAAGTCATCGAAAACAGCTAGGTTTTGCCATCCGACATATGTGCACGTATAAATCAGATAAACTTTTAAAATAACTTATGATCTTCGTAAAATGGTTTATAATATTTTTATCAGAATCTTATATAGTGGCAATGAAAATGTAATGTTGGACATAAGTTAATGATTCTGATTACTCCCGGGACGACGGCAATGACGTACCATTGTGTAGACTGTTGAGGCTAAATAACTGCTGAAGAAAATTTTCATTTAACATCCTTAAACTATATAATTGCATATAATTTAACACTAAAGTAGAATGAGATCGATGAAAGAAAATACTTCCCTTTTCACTCATTATATACAATCTATTAGCGGTGTTTTAATCGGTAATAGATATTGTGTACGGGAAAAATATGTAATTTTACTATTAATTGTAATTCAGCAATATAATTCATTATTTTATACGGTTTAGTTACTGCATTTCTATTTATACCGTATAATAGCTGGAAAATAAAAATTACAAATAACATAGTTAAATATAAATATATTTATCTATTTTGAACAGAAAACTCAACTTATAATCATGACATGATTTGCATCATAACTTTGACTACAATTTACATCTCTCATTAATAACTACTGCATGACAGATCTAAGTTTTCATAAAAAGAGTAAAGACCACACCGGAAGCTATTATACTAGAGAAAATCCTTAATCTAAAAAAAATTAAATTATTTGTTCATTTTCGGCTCTAAAATTCTTCTATTTTTAATTTGATATTTGTTTATTTTTGACAAAGGCAAATAATATAATATTATATTAGGGATCTGAAGTAAAGTAACTTTCAAAATTTGGAATCATTCTGTAATAAATAGATAAATAGATAACAAAATTATCCAGCGATTATCCACAAATATTATCCTGGTATTTTTCAGGCTAATTTACTGTAATGATTCCATGCAAGTTTAGGCTAATTAGAAAAAAGTGCAATTGTTTGCTCAAACAGTCTGGTTTCATCCATGCTTATTGCAATATGCTTTATCTCATGCAGACGTATTGAAAAGAACGGCACTGTTCAGTCATGAAAAACTTGTCAAAACACGCATGTCAATAGACAGCGACTTGTCGAAACATGCATAGCGACCAACGGCGAGGAGCCTCTTTCAGCACTGCTCAGTATTTTTCCAATAATGTCAATCAGTTTTTCTGCGGCTCTTTCTGGCATCGGTATGGTTTTATTATATTTTCTCCATTATTTTTTTTTCTTTTCTTTTGTAAATATTACAGTAATAATGGGCATTATTCTCCTCACAGCTTGAGGTAACGCTTTAACAAAAGTTTTGTGAATTTTCACGGAAAATGAAGAGTACGATACAGAATGATTTTTCATCCATACTGCATAAATATATATAACACATCTCTTTTTCCAAGTTAGCGACTTGATTTTCTTCTACGTTCTATGCGATTTCTCTTTCCTTGCCATCCTCTCTAAACCATTTCAAATTTTCTTCGTTGTCAATTTGTTTGTAGTATTGTTGGTGGGATATTCGTTCAACCTAATCTTAACTTTGGTTCTGTCCCAGAAAGTTCTGTGTCGTATGACTCTATGTGTTGAGGAGATTTTTTACCTCTGAATTTTTTTTCAACGGCAAAAAACTCCTGGGTGCTATTTTTAGCACCCTGCTAGTCAATTTAAACTTCTGTTGCCGTCCTTCCTAGTACGTAACATATTTACAACATCCTGGATGCTAGGCTCTACGCTCCCTTGCGACTGTGGATGCCCTAGTCTTCCATGGACTATTTTACAATCACGCAAATAAGATAAAATGTAAAGTAAGAATATCTTAGCTACACAAACTAAGGAAGCAACTTAATTTGCAAACAATTGCACATTTTCTACTTAGCCCAAATTTTTTTTTTTTTTTTGGTTGTTTGTGGGTGAAAAACGCTTGGGCGTTATCATCGCCCGGTAACTATTATTAAAAGGGTAATATAACTCCAAAATAATAAGCTATACAAGGTGGAAACGTAATATTAATCATATAATAAAAATTTACTAAAACCAGCCAAGAAGGCAAAATAAAACCCACAACTAATATCACAGACAAAGTTGATAAAATATTAAAGATAAAGTAATAGAATAAAGAAAGTATAAAAACTTACCTAACTCTGATGGGTTGTGCAAAAATCCCCACCCCGCATAGTAAAATTAAACTAAAAAATCAAATCGAAAATAAAGGTTAAAATTATTAAAAAACTCTCCTTACAGTAAAACATATATAAGTATATTAAATCCTTTGCAGTAACCCAGCACTATGCAAAAAGAGAAACATTCGCTCCAAAACCCTGCCATCATTGCCCAAGAGATCACGAATGCTGCAGGGTATATTAAATTGACGACGCAACGCCGCATAACATACGCAGTCCACGAGAATGTGGTGCACAGTCATGCGGCAGTTGCATCGTGTGCACAGGGGTGGGTCTCCTCCTGACATTAGATATTCGTGTGTGACCCTCGTATGCCCCAACCGTAACCGGCAGAGGACCACTTCCTCACGACGAGAGTTCCTGCAAGAGGAGCCCCACAGCAACACTGAGTCTTTAATCCGTCGAAGTTTACTATCGACGGCAGCCATCCAGCCACTTTGCCACTTGCTCGCAGTGATTGTTTTACATGATTAATAAAATCAAAGGTAGTAACTCGGGTGGTGAAAGGAGGCTGAATACACGCATCTTTCGCAGCAGAATCTGCCCTCTTATTACCAAGAATCCCAACGTGGCTAGGGATCCAGCAAAAACCCCAGTAGTCGAGTAAATGTATATGTTGTAACTCATGTAATGTACCTGGTGTAGCATACGTGTATAGTGAAAAGAATTCTGCAGCTAAGAGTGTAGTGGGAAGAAAAGCTGCAGAGGCTAGGCCCGTATAAGTTTAGGCTAGCCTAAACTTATATGGGGTTACTACAATAAGCGTGAAAAATATCAGGCTGATTAGAAATTGCTAGATAATTTTCCAATTGGCCGGATGCATTACGAAATAAGGCGCTCTTTAAATAAGCCTGATTTTTCACATCTCCTACGACATATATAAATATTGTTTTAAACAAATAAGGTTATTAGTTAATGAATACTAAGAAACAAATAATTATATAATTGTATAAAGTATTTTTTTATTAAACAAATGACAGTTTTAGATCTGGAATAAATGTTTTTAAACTTTAAAATCTTTATTCATTTACAATTAGTTTAATATTCTGTTCGTATGTTTCATAAAAAAGTAGATATTAATTAATTATTTATTAAATTTCAAAATTAAAGTTTTTAAATAAAATATCTTTAATAATATTAACTAGTTTTAATAGGCATTGAATTGTTTATCGGTAAATTCAATTTCCTAATCATAAAACCGATTTTGAGCGTATAACACACCTTACATTTTCGTTTATTACATAGGAATTATGTGTGTGTATATATTTAATAAATTAGTTAATTTTGGCTATTTTGAATATAAAAAAAAATATTTAGTTTATTTATAATGTTACTGTTTGTGACTTGTTTCTAAGAGAATGTTGGCAAATGATGTGTTTATTTTATAGTGGAGGTTTTTTTATGCGAAAACTTTATGTTAAAAGTTGTATCTGTTTGTCTTATGTACAACACTATATTTCAGTTAGACGTTTATGAGAGTAAAATTCCTAATTATTATATTAATTTTGTGTGTTATTTATTTTAATTTTTCTGCATTTTGCCTCCAAAAAAAGAAAGGAATTGGAATTTTATAGATTTGTTTTAACAACCAATTTTGAATTATTCCACTTATAAATATTTTAATGTAATGTTACTTTTCTTTAAACCAGTTTAAAAAAAAAATTGTGATTCTCTAACGGATGCTAGTATGGTTTGCCCTTACCCGTATAAATTCCCTACTAACCCCTATGAACGTATGTTCAAACCTTACTCACAAACAAACGTATCGAACTCAATAAACCTTAGTATGTTTTATGAAGCAAGTTCTTCAGTTAGTTTAAAACCTTAAAATTTTTGCCACGAAAGGTTACATGTTAACATCGATGATAGATTTTTTGTCAATTATTAGCTTACGTAATAGCTGTGAATATTTATTCTGTGTGGGGCATGAAACCTAAAGTTATTGAAAAATTTCAAAAAAAATCTATACATATAATAAAATTATAAGAAGGGTCATCCCTATGCGCACATCACGCAAAACCTGCTGGCCAGAGATTAATAAAACTTTGCAGATTTGTGGCTTAGAAGCATGGTTAGCAATTTCGATTAGAATTATTGAGATGTTCCTAATGGGAAGTTGAGATATTAATGATATTGTTTAAAGAATTGCAAAGAAAAAAATATATTTTTACTTCATTGCATTTTAATTACTATCGTAAAAGAAAAGAGATCTCTGAGTTTAGATTTATATACTTTTAAATAACTTAATATTTTATTATATGATTGTTATAAAATTATTATTATTATTATTATTATAGTATATAACTTAAATTAGTATATATAGCGAAAATTTTTGTGTTTTGATCGTTTATTTTGGTTGTCGGTATGGATTGTCAAGAGTAAAAAAATGTACTTTTAAGAAAGAGAAGTAACGTTTCTCTTTTTTTTTAAACAATGTGAATATCTTGGTCCTCTGAAACTGCACAAGTAACTGTTTCTCGATTAGCTATTGACCGAGAGCACTACGCTCAGACTCGAGCTACAATAAATTTGCAATGCGAGTTGCAGTTAAATTCCTAAACAGAAGAGAAGTGGCTTTATTTATATGTACACATTAAAATCGCCGTTCACAGATATATTGGCACCATGACAGAAGTGTGTTCGTGTTATCAAGCTTCGAGTGACAACAATTTCTATTATATCGACGACGTTTTCTTCTTTAGTAAGGTTATTTTTAAAGGTCCCCTACATTTTAAATAAAATTAAGATACATTAATTAATTGAAAATTTAATAAAAGTTAAGTAAAACTAACTTCATAAATATAATACTTTAAAGAAATACGAATACTTAACAAGAAGTTCTTAAATTGTTCAATTTAGTGACTCCCCCCCTTAAAAAAGTAGAAGTTTAAAGAAAGAATCCAAAGATGGTAGAGTATGTTATGAATCACAGTTTTAAAAGCTGAAATTTTATAACATATTTTTGCGTCAATCAAGGACGTTAACATTGAATTTATCTTACATATCCGTGAAATTTATATATATATATATATTTGTTTTTTTTTTTTTTTTTTTTTTTTTAGTTTCATAGCATGGATTAATAGGTTATCAATTTTATACACACATTTCCCTATGTGGAGAAAGTATATTAACAAATTTATTAAAAATGTTACGTTTTCATTTTCTATGAAAATAGGATTTTAAAAATACAATAAATATATGAATGTACTTCAGAGTGGCATAGAATCAGTAGTTACAAACAACTGAAACAAAATTACTAGAATGTTCTTACATTGTAGTAGTGTCTTTTTTCTTACAAAAACATTCAATATGTACAATGAATACAAGGAACACAGACTTGTACATTAGGTTAAGAGAAATTAAAAATACCCACGAAACAGACCTACTAGGTTAATTTTAAATTTTTTGTGAATGTAAATTTCAAGTATATTATGGTTTTTAGCTAATAAATTAACTCCATTGTACAAATTTCGTTCTATTTTACGGATGAGTTTAAAGAATAAAAATTATTTTCTTAAAACGTGTACAAATAAGATTCAGTTTTTCTTACTCACAATTTTTTTTCAACGAACACCCTCAACAAAACGTACATATACATAAATATATAAACAAAGTACATACATACGTATATAAACACACTTGCACTGAATAGGAACTAAAATTACAAGAAAAATAATAACATCATTAAACTGTAAACAAAAACAAACAAATAATAATATAAAAGCACATATGGAAAAAAACTGAAAACAGCTAGGTTCCTAATGAAGATATAGAAAGATGCTCATCACATTGAAATCGCATTGGTATTGAACCAGCTTAAGAGAAACTCAGATTCCTCAAGTCCAGAACATATAAGCGTTTATTACGCTTCGAACTTCTGATACATCAACGGCTGTTCGGCTCGGTCGTTCGACGCGAGGCTGGATCTTTCTCTTGGAGAGATCCGAACAAGTGACCAGTTCCTGATCGTGTAGCGGTGAGTTGGTGGTAACGAGAAAGGCGGGTCGGGTTTTATTATTATGGAGTGTCGGTATTCTCGTTACCACTCTGTATCTTTATAAAATTTATTCGTGCTCTCTTTTATCTATTATCTTTGCTCTTTGACGTCAATCGTTCACTATAAATACCCGAGCCGCGAGACGGCAGGCTATGTTTTATCTGAATTACACTCTGCATGAAACAGCTTAGACTGGCTATCGCTCCGGACACTAAAAAATTGAGTTTAACTACCCAAACATTTGTTAACATGAAAACCGTTGATAATATCATTAAACAAAGGAAACAAGACAGCAAGGCCAAGAAATCCGTCCACTTCGAGTCGTCAGGAACGCAGAACGTTGAAGATTGTCTAGCCGACCTTGCCGACAGAGACTCCATTATAGCTCCTGTCACCGACGACGAAGAGGACGAGTGCACGCAGTTACCCGACTCACAACCAATACTGGAAACAGAACATATAACTGAACACCATCTATCCGAATCTGAACAAGAAGAAGACGTAGATCTCGACCGATTACAATGCTTAAAACCACCAGAGGAAGCGATCGCCCGTATGATGCAGATGACCAGCGAACAACAAGAGTCGGAATCAAGCAAGAAGAAGACGACCTCCAAGCGCTCTTCGAAGCGAACTACCGAAGGACCGTCGATGGCAGACCACTCCAGCAAGAAACGGAAGACGACACCAACACAACCACCGGAACAATTACTAGACTTACTGACGATAATAACTTTACTGCCTCCCATACCGTACTCACTGATCACAAAGATCAAGAATGTGTACGTGGCCCGAATGAAGAAGATATCATTCGAGACTGGCCGGATCCTAACAAAATATTGACCTCCTGTCAGTCGATCAGACCAGTACCCCTTGGTACAACGATATTGAACGACTTACCTCAGGATCATCCAGGCCATTTCTGTTGTCAGAAATTGTACCGGTACGAAGCGATGCTGAATGCGATCGAATTCTTTCGGGAATTCGAAATCGGCCCCAGTTCCTCCTCTCCGGCGGTTTGAGGCAAGCACTAAGATTGTAGATCGAGTCTTGGTTCCTTGGGGGGAGGGACGTAGTCTGGCCTGGTTAACCCCTCTCGGGCATTGGAGGCTGGCGTTAAAAGTCCCAACGGGCGGCTCAACCTGTCATGCTGGACGTAATGCCGGTAGGCGGGGAGGTCCGTTAGAGGTTTAAGGACAAACTTCTTGGGCTGGGTTTTACTTATTTATTTATCTGGCCCAGGGGAATAGGGGAGAAAAAAATTCCGGTATTTTATTTGGGTCTGTAGAGTGTATGTAGGCTAAAAATCTAAAGATTTATTTAAAATGATGTAAAATACAACTTCTTAACGTTCTTTCTCTAGCTGTTGCAAACTGAGAGTCCCATAGAGAATGTTTCGCGTTTCAGTAACCTTGTAAGATAAACCGAGAACCTGGGTTGCAAAGAATTCCCAAAATAACTTCCTCGCTAACACATGATGAAAGGCCAGTACTTTACAAATAATCTGATAGGTACCAGGCAGTCCAGAATCTTGGCCAAAGTCGCTTGAATCTGATTTGAGAAGAATTGATACGCTACCATCCGAATGATTTGTCATATACACAGAAAATCCCCGAAACCGAGGATAATTCCGATTTTTGAGAGTGTTTCTGCGGTAAGTATGATGTCCAAGGATTTGGTGCATTCCAGAGATTCCAGTTCTTCTCGTCGACAAACTAGACCATTGATATTTCACGAATCGATATTACTAAATCAAGGTGTCAGCACATTTTTACGATCACTTGGGTGAGTAAGCTTAGTAGGTTTCCAATCTGTTGGACCAGGAACTCTTATTCATACTTTAAAAATTTTGTATTTTCAATTTAATGTACATTCGTTTTGTTAATGGTGTATATCTTACTTGAAAAGAAAAATAGTAAAATACTAACGAAGAGAGTATGTTTTGTTGTTCTTTTTTTAATAAATCTAATCCGAATCTTTTGTTGTAAATCTCTTATAAAAATCGAAAAAAAAATTAATAAAATGCCTTTAAAATGACTTAGTAACAATCATTAGTGGATGAAATGTGATAATAATAATTAATTGTATATCTGGATTATCAGTTTCTGTATATTACCTTTTTACAATATTTACACTTGCAAGGATATTTTATTTTACAGTTATAAAAAAGATGCTAGGTTTGTTTCTATAAAAAACAATTACAAATAAACGTATTCAAAAAATTATTAATAAAAAATATATTATGAATATTAATTAATTTATGATGAATTCAATGTAGATTGACTTTAAAACAGTACAACTTAAACTTTTAATTAACGACAAGATGTGGTAATTAAAATGGGTTTGAAACTACATCTCAACTTTTAGAACTTGAAAAAGAACAAAATATGAAGTCTATTATCTGCTGAAATGATAAGAAGAAGACTTCACTAAACATTGACTTAATGTAAAGTATCACTTTAGCGGAAAAATTTATTTATTAAAAAAAATTTACAGGAATGATTTCTGAAAAATTATATCATCAATTAAATTGTCTAATGATTGATCTGCATCAAAAAGTAAAACATCGGCGAAGTACTTTTTTAAGTACCGTTGCCAGATAATTCATATTTTAATAGTAGTGCTTGAATTTTTTGACTTGATACCAAATCGATGGATAGGTAAAATTTTATGAATTGTTAAAATAGGAAAATATAATAAAAAAAAAAAATTAATTAGGAATAAATCATAAAGATTAAATGAAAGAGCGGTAAGATTCGCTGTAAATTTTCCCAAATTATTGTTCATAAAATTATATAAAATAGATAAATTTTACAAAAAACATTTTCTTTTTGGTTTAGCTATTCGAATACTTCATCAGTAACTAGATTTTATTTTAGGATTTTTGGTTAATTTCTGAGATTCTAAAAATTAATGAAATTTAAAAAAAATATTTTTCGTATTTATTCATACATATATTACTGTTACTGCTTGTGAGCACATCTTACTTTTTTCAGTAACTTTTGAATTACAAAAATAGGCTAGAATTAGTTACGATTAACTTAAATTGTATTATATATTATTCAATAGTTAACAAATAAATTGAAAGCATCCATTTTCATCAATAGTAAAATTTATAATCTTTGTAGGCTAAAATTATGTCTACTCGTTATATGTACGTGTATAATGTATATTATACATTTTACTGCGTTAAAACATGAAAAATAGCTATCAGTATATAAAAATAGGTATAGTAGATGGTTAGTATCGAAAGAGTTGAATGGTGACTGACTGATTGATTGATTGCTTTTTTATGCTACAACAATATTGTAGCTTAACAGGCCCTTCAATGCATTTAATTAAATCTGCATGCATGTGTATGTAATATATAGGTTTACAAGTTCGCTAATATGTGTGAGTATTTCTAAAGTTACACCGCTGATAATAAATCATATGGTAAAAATTAACGTAATAAGTATGCATTTGTGCAATGAAACCAATAAAAAAATAAATAAGATTATTTAATTTTTATTTTAATCTTTATAGATGGAACAAAGCAAATGAAGTACAAAATTTGTAACGAAAATTGTAATTTTATTACTTCCAATATTCATTCATTGTTTCAGCTCTGTATGTTTCGATAAATAATAATTTAATTATTTACACCCGAGAAAAATATTATTTAATATTTTTACAAAAAAAAAAATCTTTTAATGTCAATAACAGAAGCAATTTTACTAAATACTAAGAATTCTATAGAGTTCATATTAGGTAAATTAAAAAAAGTAACTGAGATATATACGTTTAGGGCATTCCATATTCTTATCATATATCTTTTAGAAAATTCTGAATTTCTTTTCGGGCTATCATTTGTTAAAAATTTTTATCATTATTAGTAATATTTCTCTCTAATGGCTTAACAAGGAAAATTATCTGTATTTGTTCTATCAGAAATTTTTGTCTCCAGCTATAATAAATTATTAGGGGGACGAAAAACTGGTACTTTATCATTTTTAGGATCCTTTACCCTCTTCCGAATATTACATTGCTGTAGAAAATAAATTACTGATGCTTTGCGGGACTAATATAATTTATCCCTCCAGATTAGAGATTTCAGCCTTATTTTTCTGTAATTTGTTTCCATTCCCTGTTGTTTAACAAATATATACAGGTATACGTAGGTTTGATTTTTTTTAGGAAATTTCAAGAAATATCCTCGGTTTTAGTAAGAACAAATAATAATTAATCTATTGTGTTCAGTTTATTTGAAATAATACTTAAATTATAACAATAAATGTGTTATTTAACTTTTAGCTCAAACTACATGAGAGAAAAATAAGTTTAAAAAACATTAAGTGAAATTTTAAAATAAATCATATTTTTGACATAAGTAAAATAAAAAAAAAATTTTTACGTAATTTTGGCTGTATAAATATCTGACAATCCTGATTATAATATTCTATGAATAACTGATATTTTAGCCAAAAAGCATTCAGCAATGTAAAATACGAATCCTTTAGTTCTCATCTTCTTGCTCTAGTAAAGAAATATTAACTAAAAATTTACTTTTTTATTTCTTTAAACAAATTTCCAGAATTTTTTCAGCTAGTCATCTTACTTAAAATGTTATAGTTATTTTGGATACTTTCCACCACACAATTCAAGCAATAAGTGATATCTTTTCCATAAAAAGTCTAGCATATTCTCATGTAGCTCTCTTGTATCTGCAGAAAATGATTATGAGTAATTTTGCTTAAAATCCTTTCCTTCCCATATGGGAAGGCACACAAGGAGACTTTAAGGATTAATCTGAGCAGGTATTTGGTATGTTTTTTTTTTTTTTTTGTTTTGCAGATGTGCAGATCATTGTTCATTGTTTATCACAACCTACTACTTATTCTTCACTTTCTCCTCTTTACCAGGGTTGTTATATGAGTTTAGGTAAAGAACCCCGAGATGCTTGATTAAGATTGCGTTTAGGATAATTTTCTTCAACTTAAATATTTGTGTGTTTTGCAAATAGATGTCCTAAAATTTGATTTTTCCAGAGTTATTATCAAACAATTACTAGCCAGTGTTTTATACAAGAACCAACCTTCATTAGAGTTGGTTATCGGATAAATTGGGGAATCGTAACGTCTCCTAATATAGCACGATCTTTGCGCATCAATTACTGCATTTTAGATGATTAGTGAAGTTACTGAGAAAAGTATGCTGCTCTTCATCTCGTATGGCCATTGTACAGTCATTTTTCGCTATTATTTTGACTCTAATGTAAAGAATTTTCTCGCGTCTATCAAAAATGGATTTATTTAGTTATAGGTAACAATAGAATATTTTCTTTTGAGTTGTATTTAAGTGAAAAATTGAATAGATTCTACCTTAAAATGTAAATTAACTTAACGCACATTTGTTTTCACTTGAATAAATTTAAAAGAGTAATAATTCATTATTATTAGAACATAGTATTCTAAAAATTTCATTTTTGACATAGATAACTTGTAAAATTTATGCAATAAATTATACCTACATATAAAATAAAACTTTTATTTTTCAAACAAAACTGGAGTCTAAAATGTTCCGTTTAGAAAGGTGAATTAGTAAATTACGAATGCTTCTGAATTGAATAAATCATCAACTGGGTATGTGAAATAAGAGAATAATTCAAAAATATATCTTAAAAACATCAAATTGGCGATTATTAATACCAAAAGACTAATTTTGCAATTAAAATATTTTTTTGCATATTAATTTATGATTCAGATATATGGTTTTTTATATAATGCAATCAAATATATGGTACTTAAAGTATAGTGTTGTTGCTGATTGTAGAATCAAAGGCACAATTATAATATTTATTGCAAAAGATAATACTTACATTTAAAGAGTTATGTTTTTGTATCTAATCATTAAAAAATTTGAGTTTTTGACCATTTATTGATAAAAAAACCTGTAGAAACTTTAGGAAATCATGTTGGCAAGTACTCTTTTTTCATCATGTTTGGGATGATGAAATTGTGTCTGTAACGTCAATTAAGAAAAATAACTATTAACTATTTTAAACAACAAAATTTATTTTTCGTCTGGGATGATTCTGATTTTTTTTTTAGTTGGTTTCAGTACCACAGCAAGATAAAAAGAAACATTAGCTTGAGAAAAAGATAACACAGTTTTCTTTTAGCAATAACAACTTTTTTTTTAACAACGCCGTTGCAGTACTTACATAGTTTTATAACTTAAATTTAAAGCCGAATAGAAAACCCATTAGAAGGAAAGAAAAAGTTTCCATTAAAGTCTGCCAATGTTTTCAATTAGAGAAAATTAAAGTCGTTTGACGATGCAAATAACAAAACAGCATTGTTCATTAAAAAAATAAAAATAAAAAATACAAAAAAAACAGAATTTTTATTGAAATAACTACAAGGAATATTTTCTTAAAAACTTAAACGACAGATAACTACTCTAGATTGATAAGGAGAGATCAGAACTCTGTTTTTATTTAAAAAATAAAATATTGATTTAGTACACCTATTAACTAAGATATTAGAATGTTGAAGTTGCACAAACACGAAAACAGGTGAACATGGTTCGTGGTAACATGAACAGGTTACCCTTTTAATTTTTGCATAATGTATCATCAATAAAATTAAATTTTCCAGTTAGTGGTCTATTAGATAAAACGCTTTTATTTTTTTGTGACAATATTTGTATAAGTCAATTTAAAAATATAAAGGAATTTCTTTCGAGTAATTTGGAATATTTTTTAAATAAAAAAATGTTTGGTGTCCAAAATGTTTGGTGAAAGAACTAAATATTAATTTGAATTCCCTCCAGTTAATGCTTCTAAAAATGTAGGTGTCAATTTTGAAATAAATAAAATAAAAATTCCCGGCTCTTCAATAAGATTGTTGTGAAGTTTTCTACAAACAAAATTTTACATAATAGACAATCGTAATGAACAAGCAATATTTGGAAGATCAGTTTTGCATTTTGTGTTTTTGCAAAGTTTAAATAATAATTTTTAACCAATTTGTATAAATATTCTCGTAGCCCAACCATCCTAATCAGTTTCCTATTGTTGACTGATTTAATTGCTCGTCTCGTGAAAAAATACATTATATTCCATAAAAATCATATGAAATACTCGTATAATTAATAAGGTGTTGATGTATATGTTTTACTTTTATGCGCTTATGTTTTTATAAAATTTGAAATCTGAATAAACTATGTTATAGTATTACAAGACTAATTTCTGTAGGACACTTACATGAGCTGTAACAATGTGTTACCTACCAATTAACCCATCACTAAACCATCAAAAGCAATTATTAAATCTTTTGCCTTTCTGAATCCAACAATTCTGTGACTTAAATAAAACTTTAGTCAGCTTAAGTCTTCTGCTACGTAACATTAATACAACACGTTTTGTCACGGGATACTTTGAAAATTAACTTAAGCCTGTAAGTTGATCTCAATTTAGGGTTCATATCATATCGCTTCATTTAGTTATACATGTGTGTGTTTGTGCGCGCGCGCGTGTGTATGTGTGTAACTTTAGGTCATTCTACTTACTTGTTGATTGTAGTTATAAGAGGTGTTGCGGCACTTTTCAACGCAAGCGCGGTCCAAGTGTCCCGGTAACTATGGTAACCGCTGAGAGCCCGGACGACGCCTGCCTGCATGCTGCCCTAATATCCTCTCTCCTGGAATACCAGAACAGTTAGCAGTGTTACCATTCGATCAATGTAATATAATAATAACAACAATGCTTATGACATTACTTTATTTATTTACGTAAACAAACGTAATAAATTAGAATCATATTTGTTTTGTTTCAGAATTTCGATTATAACAATTTATGTTTATTGATATTGACATGAAATATGTTTGTTGATTGTACAATTTAATTACTGTTCTTTTGAGAATGTTATACTGTGTAGTATCCGTATAGAAAAATGAGATAAATCAGATTGAAAAGAAACCTTTTCTAAATTGCACCACGTAGACTGTATAACTAAATTAATTGCATTTCATTTCATTAAATTTATAATAAACAAAGAACACATATTATTACAAAAAGATAATGTTATTACAACATTATTTTTTTAAAAAAAAAAACGTATTAAATATTAGATTATGACCTGTATTTGACTATTTGATATTAACTAAAAGTTCTCTTCTACAGAACGAAATCATTGCAAAAAATTTATTGCACTTACAGAAAGGGCAAATTTATTAATATTTTTACACTACCAGTCACACTTTTATCGCTGCAAATACCTACAATAAAAAGAGTGAGAGCGCTTTTTTGATTGTTATTTCCTCTATTTCTAGGGTTACTCATGCTGATACAAAACAGTTCATTTGATTCAATGAAGATAATTGGTAACTACTTCACTCTTAACATTCTTAAACCTGGTAGGGATATCTGTAATTCTTTAAAAATATTTTGGTTATTCCATTTTTTGGATGAGTTTTTTCATGTCAGATCACTAGCAACAATTAGGCTATTACAACCAAAATTCACGTGTATACTGAAAGTGAGAGTGAAACTTAACTAGGTACTGATTTTATTTTATTTCTTGTTTTTTAGCACAGGTTTGTTGTCTTATACGTTTCTTTCTATACTGCCCTAACAGTAAAATTTTAGTATATTTTGATCTCAGGAAACTATTATAATCTAAGGAAAATTAGTTGTACAATTCATAGAGCTAGAAATAAATTTACTTACGGATGTAAAAAAACTTATTAACATATGGCACAAATTCAATTCAACTCATAACTGTATTGAACTTGTTACCCCAACAACATTAAACATCAATCAGGTAATATCTTACATTTTTGAAGGAAAAGTTAGAGTGTTGTCTTTTTAGAATACAAAATTCTGAATTGGCTAATTTTCGAAACCTCTTCATTCCTAATTAAGAAATCAAACAATTTGAAACTAATATGAATAGTTTCGGAAAATTAGCTTCAAGAGGATCGATCTTGTTTTACCTGAATTTCGATAAAATGAAAAACAATTCTAATTATAATCATCCAGTTCAAATTAAATTAAAATTTATTCCCAAATATTATTTATTTTTTTGCCGCAATGTTTAATTTAAAATAGATTCCAGTTCACTAGAACCATAAATAAATATGAATACAAATTAATGACGTGCAGAACGAGGTTTTCCGTTGAAATCTCGCATATGTATATACCTCTTATACAAAATACATAAGTATATAATAAACCAATGTTTCTCAACCACCGGTCCGTAGTGCCGGTACCGGTCCGCGAGATAATGATACCGGTCCCTGAACAAATCGGCCCAAAACAAATAAACTAAGAGTATGAGAAAATAATGAAAATTAAAGAAAAGCATATAATGGTAATATAAAATTATTATGATTATTTAATGATGTTCTGTACGTATACACTGGCGAATACTGATGAACCTTTAGTTTATTAAATACATTGTAATGTTGTATTGTTTCCACAATCGGCAACAATAAACTATCCTGCGACGCATGGAGTGTAGTAATGGTAGATATGAAAACAATGCCGCAGTAAAGAGTGTGGCTTTGGCGGTACCTTTGTTTTATGAATTAGCTATGCGCATGTTCAATTAATTCAAAACAAGATTTACAGTTACATTCTTAACTTTACGCAGTCAACTGTTATTGTTATAGTGAACTGGTTTACTTTTACTATTGCAAAAATGCAAGTTTTTATTCCTCTTAAAACGCATAAAAAAAGGAACTTTACATAATTTTTCCGCACTGAAATTTCTACTCCGGGAAATGGAAATATAGAAAAATCGAGTGAAACAGTAAATAAAGGTTCACCAAACAAGAAATATAAATCTGTTTTCACAAGAGGCTGCAATAATAAGTACGTGAAATGTGGTTTTATATTTTGGCCGGATTCTACGGAAGACGATGTACGTCCAATGTGCATAATATGTATGGATGTTAAAAATAATGATACTATGAAACCGTCCAGAATGTTGCGACATTTAAAATCAAGGCATCCCGCACTAGAACAGAAACCATTGGAATATTTTGAACGACAGAAACAAAAATTTAATCTCCAAAAGAAAAAAAAATTAATGAAATTTTTATTTAAAATAAATTGCAATTGAAATGTTGATATTTAGTTGTCCTACGTATAAAAAAAAAATCGTTCAGAACCAGACACAATTTAATTAAACCGGTGTTAATTGATGTTTGCATTGAAATTTTACGATTACAAAAAGGGTCATGTTTCACATTTTTCTGTTCAGAAATGAGTGATTCGCGTTTAGACCATTCTTTTCTAATGAAATGGTTTTTATGTCCCAACTATCCTATTCACACAAAAACAACAGTACTTTGGCTAACCAAGAATAAATGCTATTACCTTCAAATCAGCACAAATATTCCATTCATACTCTGCATATTGAAGGCTTTCCAATATAAATTTAAAGTTTTCATGTGTTTCTTTCACGCTAGCAAAGTGAGCCACAGGTACTGATGTGAATTTATTGACATTATGCAGACGTACAGCTTTTAAACTAACTTAAGAGGAATCAATGCATAAGCGCCATTCTGATGGATTATGTCGGTTATAAAGTGTCATCATAAGAAAAGAAGTGTCATTTCAAAACACTAAGCCATTTTAACTAAAAAACTAAAAGATTTTACTTGTCGATGGACAAATAGACGAAAAACGTTTTAAAATATTAAAAAAAATTAAGATAGCAAAAAACTGTGGGTGATGGAGAAATTACGAATACATATTTGAAAAATAATTTTAAGTACAGCTATTGGTACTCATGAGACAAAAATTATATTGATCAGTGATATCTGAAAAAAATTAAAACATAATTAAATATTTGACTGGATTCATTAAAAAATATAACACGTAGTAATAAGATACTTATAAGTACTGTTGTTAAAGATACGATTTTAGTTAATCGAAGTATGATTTTAAACGATAAACATAGCATTTTTAGAAGCGTATTTTAGGAACTCTAGCCAGCTGGAAAGAAAATGTTTGATAACTTGGATTTATCATAAGAATTTTCTACCTGTAAAGAACTGCCCTCCACTGAATGTGAAATGAAATTTATAGACAATGAAATAAGTTATAAATATAAATGTGTTATAAGTGATAAAAAAGTTAATATTTTTTTTTTTGGTGACCGGTCATTTTTTAAACCAATAATCTATATTAAAGTATATACCTATTAACTTGAACTTCAAGAGTACAAACTTTTAATTTTCTGGGACAACCGGATAAAATTTCTCAAAAAAATGTTTGAATAAAAAATAACGAAAATTACATAATAATTATTTTTCAGAAAAATACCTTGCTATGTTAAGAACTAACACCTACATTAATTATTAAAGGTCAAGATTTTGGTGTACCATGACGCATTTTCAAAAAAGGAAAACCCATCTTTTGAAACCGACCAACTTGCACGTTTGTAAAAGTTCGACTATACTTGGAGAAGAATGTCAAAACAGTTTAACGATAAAAATAACAATGAGGTTAGATGTTTGGATATTTTTTTTTTGTAATCAGAAGGGGTAATTCTGATAAATCCAATTTGTTAAATATTTGAACCACGTACTATACTGTGAAGTCCAGAATACTGATTTCTTCTTTACATACCAGTATATCCTTCTGTTTTCTTTTATGTAAAAAAAATCATTTATACGTAAGAATGAAAATGTACAACTACTTATAGCTAAAAAATCAGGATTTCAAAAATCAGGAGTTCAAAGTGGCACTAAACATATCGTTGCTTAAAATTATTTATTAAATTATATTAATGAATTTGTACAAACTAAATATTAGAATATGAATAATCAATATTAATATACTGATGTAGCGAAGGTTATAGATTTATAAGAATATGACTGATTTAGTGTGATTTATCTAAACTAATTGTAAAAAAGACTGATTTTAATTTTAACGGTAAATAATATGTTGCTTATTACATATAGGTTTATTAAAATAATACACAAGTCTTATGTTTTAGAATAAGAAATAAAGAATGCTACGGAAAAATAAATATGTTTATTGTTATATTAGATAACAATAAATGAGTTTTATATAAATCAGCTCATTTAGAGCTTAATTAAAAATTGTAATATATAATAATATTACAAAAATAAATAAAATGTGTATTATTTATAGCAATTGTATAAACTGAGCCGTGTACAGAATAAACGTTTTATTTTATACTCTGTTCAGAGTAAAAGCATACATTTTTATTTATGATTCGTATTGAGTAACGTTCAAAATTTACGAAACTCCAGCGTTACCTTGATTTGTGTGTATAATAACATCCTGCAAGAAAAACTAAACTGTTTCAATAAAAGTAAGATTATATTCATTTTAATCTTGTTTATAATTAGAGGCATAAAATAAAATTATTTTATAAGATTTATTGAAATAAATATTTTAAATTTTTAGAAAAAAAAACAAAATTAAATATCGGAATAATTATTTATAATCTATACATGAACTAATATTAACATATATAAGAGTAGAAGAAGAAGAAAGAGTAGCTCTGATTCAGAATGGTGAGACAATGTTGTAATCTTCCCCCATAGCCTTTCTTTTTTAAAAAAGAAGCAATACAAGAACTGAAGAAATGGTTTGAGACCACAGTAACTGTCAAAGGAGAAAAAACTTCATACGTTAGAATTCGTTGATCACATATTTTTTGGCACAAATCAAAGATGAGTTAAAAGAAATATAATATTAATGGTGATAGGAAAGAAATTTAGTTTAAAAAAAAATTAAACAAAACAGATAATAAAATGCCACAATAAGGAGAATAATAAGGAATTAAATATTTAAATAGGAGAACATAACATACTAGTAGTAAAATAATTATATCATTTTATAAGGAAAATTACAAAGGAAGGACAATATTAAAAACAGACTGGTGCAGCGAAAAAAGAGCTTTTATGTAAAATATTAGTTGATATTACACTAGTATATAAAAAAAAGATCAGAGTTAGAGAATAAAATTATGTAAAATGTTGCGCTTTACATTAGGGAACAGAACAGATAGCAAAAAAATAAAGATTTCTAAAATATGTTTTATGAGATATTTTAATAACTAAATGGGTCAATAAAATTTGAAAAAGTCTGTTAAAAAAGGAAAGAAAATTTGTCGTAGAATCTTCTAAACAATAAACTAAGTTGGTATGCCTCGTATATAAACATTAAGGTTTAATTAATTTAGTTATATAAGGACATACAGAAAGTTAAGCTGTATAGACAGATCAAGATGGGAATATATAAGGAAGTTAATTGAGAATGTAGGATATAGTATGTCGAGTTTAAAAATGTAATACAAAACTTGATGGAGTAGAGATTGTCATCAAGCTATTCAACTAACTGATGACTCAGAAAAGAACCAAACAAAATTTTATAAAGCACAACTTTCGAAAACTTAAATAAAATATTTACCTCTTTACCTTATCAGTTGTTTATGTTCGAATAAATCCATATCGATAAGTTATTTTAACTATGTATATATATATATATATATATATATATATATATATATATATATATATATATATGTGTGTGTGTGTGTGTGTGTGTGTGTGTGTGTGTGTGTGTGTGTGTGTGTGTAAGCGCGTACACACACCATACTCACAATCAAAACATTGAAATGTGATGTTGACAATAAAATTATACATCATTCGTTTTATTATCTCTGACATTGTATTCTAAGAAAAAATGTAGTGTGGGATATGCAGTTACATTGCACCAGGAAAAATACTTTAAGGAGACGTTGTAAGTTAATACTCATTGCATAATTTAGTAAATGCACGATAGGTTACCATAAGAAAAATACATATCCGTATATATTATTTATTACACGTAATAAATCATAAATATTTGTTGTAACTCAATAAAATTACTAACAATAATTTATTTAATCAATTAGGGCAAAAAGAAAAAAAAATAAGAATTTTATTATCATATGAGAACTATATTATTTTTAATTATTTCAACCCTACAGTACGATATTAATATAAATTTGCAATCCCTCAAAGTAGAACAATAAATAAAATCAATATCTACTATTTCTGATGACAGGAATACTGCCTTAATTAAAAGATTCCTTTGATAACAATGAAAGAGAGTTATGAAATATCATTTCATGCGGTACATTCGTAATATTAGTCTTGTTCATTTTGGTCTGCAAATTTATCCATTTACGATGTCCTTATAATTTAGTTACCGTCCAGATTTATGCTAGTATAAATCTTGCTTTGCTATAAATTCATGTTGGAGCAGTTGGTTTACCTTTCAAAATTAGCAATAAATTCATCATTCCGTTTCAACGTGCACCAAAATTTACGGCACTAGTAGAGGCGTTAGTACTGTTTCGTAGCTACTTAAGTTCTTAACTTGTTATAATAATTAACAGAAAACGGGAATGATAAATTTAAAAAAGAGATTTACATTTAGAAATATTTTTTCAGATCCTGAGATCTACTTAGTTTAGTTTATTGAACAAACTGCATAAAAGGAGTAGACTTTTAATTCAAGCTGAATCTATTTATATATCTAATTATTTCTGTATCTATGTTCAATGTTGATTTTACTTTATTTCGTAGAGGAAGTTCTTTCTACAAACGCAATTTAAAAGTACTTTATATTTTGTTTATTACGAGTATTGTGTAAAAATATATAATTATGTATATATGGTATTTTAAATATTTTCACCTGCAGGATTAACCTTTCCGTCATGTAAAACATTAATTGTAGAATTTAAGTTAAAGTAATCTATTAATAAAATAAAGTAAAAAAAAATTTACATTTCAGTAATCGTTTTCTTACACTAGTAGTCGAATTTAATAAACATGATTTTTTTAAAAATAAAGACTTTTTTAACATACTTTGTATAACATAAAATACTATGTTTTCTACTGTATTAAATTTGAAGTTTTTAGAAGGATCAATTTGACACTATAATAGCATATTACATATAAAATACGAATACAGAAATATATGTATAAATAGCGGTTTTAATATAGGTGTACAGAAATTAATTTTGGGATTTTAAAGATATAATATCTCTTAACTTTGATTTACAGGAATGAATTACAAATAATATGAAAGGGTAACTTTTACCGTTTTTCCTACAGATATTCAAGTTGAGGAAAGATACGCAGCATATCAGATAAATAAATCATATTACGCTTGCTAGAGCGATAAATAATGGTCGTTGGGATATTGCGCAGACATCAATTTTGGGGATTCCTTTTCACACTGTAATAGTTCATGGGGATTTTCTGATTCCCATATAAGATCATTATGTTAGCTTTTCTACTAAGATGAAACATTGACTCACCGCTAAACACAATCCCATCGAGAAAGTCGTCTTGCTGGCAACATTGCGATTGAGAAGTTTGTACGCACAGCGTAGTCGGTAGGCTTGAAAGCCTGTAAGCAAGCAAATGATGGAAGTCACATGTAAGCGATTCCTTAAAACATTTTTCACTATCATCTCCGGCATTCCTAGTTCATGGCCGAACATCTTATAAAATTTTTTAAGACAACCGCAGGAAATACTTTCCGGCACATTCAACATATCCTTCATAGACCCTTGGTCATCTCGTATTTTTTCTCTACACAGACATCCATTCGTTTTAAACCGATGTTATTGTCGTTGTATGTTGTTGTCACTCAGAGGATCAAAATTAAAATTACTGCTGAAGGAACGTTGATCTGTAACTACAGATTCACAATTAGCAAACTGCCCAACACAGAAGACTTTCTTTACAGGAGTTGCCATCATTCTATTGGCATTGGAAAATGGAAAAATGAGAACTCAATGTACGACCTTGCGCGCAATAAAAACTCTCCTTTTTGTTCTTCGATTCTAAACTTACATCAACACTGTCCACCACATCCAAGAGATATTATAAGAAATTAAACCTTGATATTATTTTTTGAACACCCGTTATTTACTTCCGAAAATCTTAAAAATTGTTAAATACTGTTTAAAATTATAAAGAATGGAAATTGACATTTTATAAATAGCTACAATTAATTTTGACGCATTGACTGCTAACTTTTTGGAAGGCAAGTGAAAAATTCAAAAAATAAACCTCCACCTAGAAATACATCATTGTAATATTTCATTTACTGAAATCAGACTATAAAAATTAGGCGTCGTTAACACCTTCTCATAGAAAATGCAGCTAGAACAAATATTCCAAAATTTAAACATACTTTAATTTATTCCGTTAATGGTTTATTTAATCTTTATTTCTTTCACTTACTATTTATCGTGTCAAGGCGTACTAACACGAAGAATCCTTGTTTACATTGTTGTAACTATGGTGGTTAAAAACCACTGCTAGTGCATTTTAATTAATCATCTCTGCTCCATTTTGACTTGTATTTATAGGATTATCAATATCTATTTTATCAGAAACTTGTATGAGAGACAACTTCTACAGTAAGCAAATAATTAATTCTGTCATGTTATTTAATATTTGTTCTTTTTTATGAACCCTGGTTTACTAAGTGATGTAATATTTCTAGTTGTTCATATATTTATTGTAAAGTTTAAATATTTCTTTAAGCAGTATGCCAAAATCGAAGTTATTCGATAACTCTATTATTGCATCATCATGAAACCTAATTATTAGTCAACTTCTAAACATATTTTTTTACAAAGAATTAGTCATAATATTTGTGAACAGTAAATAACAATTATAGCTTATATTTATTTAAAGTTAGTAATATTTTATTTATTACTACTTATTTTAAATATCGTTCATCCCGAAAAGAGCTTATTAGTAATAAAGGAAAAAGAAGCAGCTGCAATCTAATTCTTTTGTTTCTAGCAATCATTCGATTACGCCTACGTTTGTTACTCAACATAAGACACTCATGGGATATTGTAATACAGTTGTTTTAATTCTGAAAGAAAATAAGCTTTATTGTAGAAATATCTTTCTAAATTTTTCTATGTACATTTCTACACTAGAGAAAAAAATAAAGTATGAATTTTACAAAAAATATTTAATGGTTTTATAAATGAATTAAACATATATTTGATACAAAAAGAAGTTATAATTGTAACGGGTAAATAAATAACAGTTTATTGTAATTATAACAGTTTAAATAAACGGTTAACAAGCAAACCCCAAAAATAATCGGTTAAAAAATAATATTTATTACATCCGTATTATACATCTTGAAAAATATAAAACGTAATAGTAATCTACAAGGTAATACATTTTTAACCTAGCATCACAGTACATTTTTATACGGATAATATGTGTGGGTTTAATTTTTGCTTATATAATATAACAATATGAATGAAACTATAAAGAAAAATTAGAAATAAACTAATAAAAAACTATAAAATTCAATTATGCTAAAACATTATTTGATTTAAACCTAATCCAAACGGTATCCTAATCATATTCGTAAGATTTTCAAACACGTAAGGTATTCTAAAAATAATATGTAACAAAAAAATTCATTCCCAGATATAGTATATTTTAATTTCGAGAAAATAAACAAATAGAAAAACTTAATTCTTGTCTTAATTCACTGATAACTGAATATTTTAATTCATTTATGAAACCAGCTTTTATACAGCATAAAATCTGCAAGAATTAAGCTAGTAAATTAATGTAGTATTAACAGTAAAATTGATTCATTAGTTTATTTATTAGGTAAAAAAAGCACAATGCCAAAACATTGCCTAAGAAATATATATATATATATATATATATACATATAACGTTTATATACAGCTACGTTTCACAACAATTTTAACATTCATTTACTTGAAATAACTAAAAAAATTATTCCATGCAATTTATATTCAATCTCTATAATATTTCTTCAAGCAGCCTTCTCTTGAACTCAATGAATTGGATAAATCCGTCACTCTGACTACATACTCGTATTTATTAAGATCTTGGTCACATTTCTCAAATGGACTCAGCCCTCTAGTATCTTCATCAACCTTCTTACATCTTAAGGATTCGAATTCCAATCTTCGAAATATTAACATCAACCCAACCCTTTAACAATTCTAAATATAAATATTATGTTACATGCAACCCTTTTCTTTTGTAAAGAGAAGATTCCCAACGTTTGACAATCTTTTTCGTAGTTGGACTCCTTTTATACAAACCAACCTCGATAGTGTAGTGCCATAGCAATGGTCTCTGGAGGTTCTTATTTGTACCGCAATCACCATTGTAATACAACAATGTGGAGCAATACTGTGCGTGCACTGTGGAGTACTGTTGTCATCCAGGTCTGACAATGATTTTATATAATTTTAGTAGAGTATCTACCGTGGAAAATGGTCTTCCTACCCAAAGGAGCAGTCCTGAATTTCTTCTAGCCTTACAGGCTAAATTATCATCAACATTGCCAGTGAATACAATTTGGTACCCAAAGCACTCCCAGATCGCGTATAAAAGTCACTCTTCTAATATTTTTACTAGCAATTCAGTACCCATATCTAATAGTCAACCTCTTCTTAGACTACTTTATTACGACTGTTATCGACTGTTTATCTGTTTTATCGTTTCAAGCATATACAACTCTTTAGGGGAATCTTCTTGTCAATCGACAATTTATACACTCGATCTCTATATCTTCCTGTAATATTTCCTTGTTTTCAGTATTATTCAGCAAATAAAAGTATATTATTCTTAATACTCACGGTTATATCATTGATAAAAAAGATAAAAAAATAACGGTCCCAAAATGGACCGTTGTGGGAATACCACGTAGCACTGTATTATTCAGCTAATTCTCCAGCCATCTTTATTCTAAACTTTCTCCCTTCTAAATAAGACCTTATTTATTCTAGAATTTTACAACAATTACGAAACCAGTAAGTTCTCTGATCAATATCCTATATGGAACTAAATCAAAGGCCTTACGAAAGTCGAAATAAACAGCTGATCCAATTAATTGTGATAAACTTCTTTTCCACAAATCCAAGTTTTCTGTTATTAATGGACCAAAGAGTTTGTCGAAAAATGCTATGTGAACAATCTCAAAAACTTTAAAAGTAATGCAAAGAACATATACTGGCCGATAATTATTAACATTGTGCAAATAACCTTTCTTCAGGACAGAAGGAATAATTGCTTAATCTTCAACATATCTTTCCAGAAAGATACCATTTTTTTATTTATAATAATAATAATAACAAAAATAATGGTAATAGTAATAATAACAGTGATAGATAAAAAAAAGTTTTTAATGTTTCTCTTAAGTGTAACACCATTTCATGAATTGATTTTTTGCGTACATTACAGATCTCTAAATATAATTTTTCTATCACCCTTATTTTTAAATAAATTACGCTTCAAAAATATTAAGGGAAAAGATAGTTAAAATCTGTAACATTTATAATTTTGCATGGCCATACCAGTGTTTGAATGATTTCGCAGATGCTTTTCTTTTACAAATACCCTCAGGCACATCCCGAATTAATGTTCAATAGTAATCGGCTATCATGTTAGTATTCCATTTCCCTTTATAGCGGCTTTCCATCACCGTAATGTCTTGGTGGAAACGTTAATCGTGTTAGTCACTTATGTTTCCGAGGTTGTTCAGGAAAAAATCCAGATGTTATTGGAGGAAATGTATTTCCAAAGCCATATTAGATCCCATAGCTTTGTATGAAGTTAGAAGTTAGATTAACAATATCGTGGTAATTGTCGGATTTTTGTTTGCCGAGGAAAGTTTTAAAAACTTCTTTAAATGAAGCCGAAGTTGCACTTTCTACATTATTTAACATAGAGTTAAATATATCATCTTTGACCAACTCTCTTATTTGAGGACCATCAAAAATTCCTTCTTTAATTTTTCCTTCACTTACATTCGGACATTTCTGCCTGATGTACAAAAATCCAGGACTACCCTTCTTCATTGCTTTTACATAAGTTTTCGTTAGTCCTAGCTCGATATGGAGAGGGGGTAAAAATATTATTTTGGGTTCAACTAAGGGCTCTTGAATAATATTTTCCCACTTGAAGTTAAGTTGTATCGTTTCTTACACTCAGCTAACATAATGTTTATCCCTAGCTCGGCTTCTCCATTCGCAAAGAAAACAAATATACTTAGTATAGCCTAACTGCATGCCTAAAAAAATAACTATAACTTTCAAGTCACCACATACCTACCAGCTATGCTTTTTATATATTTTTTTAAGAACGTCTTTCATCACATCGTATGTCTCTTTCAAATTAATAACATAAGCGATTGGTATTGAAGAATATTTGTTACTGTCGTGTAGAAGAACCACTTTTAAACTACGCTTAATCGAATCTATGAAAAGTCGCCAGTCCTCAGATTTATGAACTTGTCCGAAGCGAAACATAAACTCATCAGTATTTGTGCAATAAACCAAATTATTTTCAAAGTAAAGTGCTGAGAAAGTTCTTTTTGTCGGCTTCGAAAGCCCGAAATTTTTTTATTTTTTGAAGTAAATTCCAAAATTGCAGTCTTGATCCTAACAGTTCAGCTTTATTTTTTTGATAAATTTATCCCTAAACAAGTCATTTAATTCACCTTGTGATATAAGATGTTGCTTATTGGAAGATAATTCAAAATCATAATCATTGTTTTCTTCTTCAGTACTGCCAGGTTCATCATCGCTGCTTTCGAAACATAAATTCACAGGTGGTTGAGGAATTGGAATAATTTCACTGTGAGGTACAGGCCTGATTGCAGATTGCAATGAAGGAATTTTACAATATGTTTCGATTGTTTAGAAATTCCAGACACACTTGTTAAATAAAAGCTAACAATCAGTTACATGATCCTTTGGTTCACGCCAAACCATAGGTACACCAAATGGCAAAGCCTTCCGTGTACCTTTCAGCCATCCTCTTAAATATACAGAACAATTAGTTCATACTAAGAGGAGCCAACGTCTTATCCTGATCACCAATTTTAGACTGAAAGTAAAAATGGTTTTGATTTTACGGTAGATTCACCACATACATAAAAAATCCACATCATTTACAAAATTTCGTGGCATTATGACACTGCACTGTTAACAAACTTAAGACAGCAATAAGACTGAGCAAAATTAATTCAATCCTAAATCTAGCGCTTAACACAAACAACACAGCTGTATTTTAAGCTACGTGTTTTGACCTGAACAAACAAGATTATTCTTGTCCATGAAGTAATATTCTTCAGTGTTAGATATGATGTCATAATATGTGATTATTATGTCATTTAATTCTTTATGTAGTATTGTTTATTTATAACTTAAAAATTATGTTATCAAAATTAAACAATAAAAAAATGAGCTTACAGAATACAATATAGGAGCTTAAAATGCTAACTATACCTTGAAAAATGAAAAAATTCTTTAATTAAAATTTAACATTTTTTCAAAAATGATGGGTGATAGAAAGATTCTGAGTTCATATTCCTTTCAGTATCAAAAAACAAATTAAAATCACGTATCACATGTTAGGAAACAAATATTTTCTTTATCAGTGTAATATAATAATGTAATTATATAAAACGACCTATTTTAAAAACAAATTAAAATTAGAATAACATTTTTGTACAGTAAAATTTGTATCATTAAGTAATTAGGTTTTCAGAGAATCTAATACATAAGACATTTGATTTTAATATTAGAACTGCATTCAGAACCAAAATGTCAGTGCAAGTAATAGTCAGAACTTTTAAATAAATGGTCCCATTTTCTAAATCCTTAATTTTGTTATGTATTAAGTAATATTTTTATGCTTTTTCGAAAACAAATAAGAAAAATTATTTTAAACAACATATTTTGAAACCCCTTGTTATTTTAACTCCTAAAAAATCTGAGGATTATTTCCGTTTCTTAACTTACTTAGAAAAAAAGCAATCAGTTTATGAAGTTTAAACTTTGAAGAAGAAGGAAAAGTGTTCATTTATGCGGAAGGAGTATACACAGTATACATACTGTGTATACTGGTAATTGGTTTAACGATTTATTTGTTTTTATCAAACAAAGCTGTAACATTGACAAATGTTTTAAATGAGAAGTAGTTTAACAGATTATTGAAAAGTAGAACAATACATGCTTTTACATATTCACTCTCAACAATAGTTTAGCTATATCTTTGCTGATGAACTTGAAGCTTAATAATTTGCTTCATATTAAAAATTTTAATAACAAACTGTTGTCTTTTTTTTCCCAATTAGTTTTTTTTAATTAAGCCATCTAATTATATTCATTAGAAAAGCTTGTCTATAAAGAATGTAACTTTTTCTGCTACTATTTAATCCAACTACATGTTATTAGTGATTTAAAACTGTATAAAAGTGTTTTAAAAATATTAGCCGATGCGATTATTATCTATTCAAATTCCTCTGCTGGTGTCAGTCATCTCCTATATGTACCTATTTACCTATTTATCTCAGACGAACCTTGCGTACATGTCTTGTTCGGTAATTCCAAAACCGCCTTCACTAATCGACTTATGTGTTAGTGTTATTTCCATTACTCCATTATCTTCTCTATTAATTTCTAATTAATTATCAAACAATCATTCGCTATAATCATACCCAATTTGGTCATTTTTGGGCAAACCGTTTTCCAGTTATTTGGCCATTTTCCAAGTGAGCAATTCAGTCAGGAATGATTCATTTTAAAAACTAAAACAATTAATCGTTACATTCGTTTTGATAAGCTGCGTAAGAAAATTCGTGCAGTAATTAGAAAGTAACTAAATATTACTTATTACGGTCACGTAGCGGAAGAACTTTCGGTAGTAGAAATTAAAAGTAGGATTGCACATTTCATACTAGAACCAGCTAAATACTAGCATGAAAGTTTATCATGAAAATGACATATCTGTAGCTGTTTTTCTGTGCTAAAAGTGTTAGCTAGAATAATATTTACGTAGTACTTTCCGGTACACTTCTGTATTAGTCTACGGTTTCAAATCGTCCTTAAAGTATATCTTCTTCTCAACAGCTATTATATTAAAAAGAACTTTTTCTGAACACTATTCAACAATTTCCTTCTCAGTTTATAGTAAAAGATATACCAATTTTTAAATAAAAAATTATTATTTTCTGAAATAGCCGCAAACAAACAGCTGAGAACTGGTCAATCGTCTGCCAAAAAATATTCAAATCGACCGAGTAAATTGAATAAATTTTAGTAATTATGGAATTAATAATAAAAGTTTTTAAAGTTGCCTGTCTAACATTTCATATGAATAAAAGTGGAATTAGGTTAAAAATGTTTAAAGACTTATTTACTTTAGTTTTTCTTCACAATTTTTGAAAAAAATGTAAAGAAAAATTGATGAAAGAGAATACCAATCATTCTTTAGATTACAGTTAAACTAAAGCTTTAAACTCATCGGAAAAGAAACGTCATAATTAATTTTCTTTTTTTTGTTTGACACGACATTTATATTAAAATAAGATTACAAAGATAAGTATACTGACTTAAAAGTTCCACCTTCCGAATATTGTATATTATAAACCTAAATAAACAACATAAAATAAAATAATTAAAACAAATAATTATATTAAAAAGTGAAACGATTATAGTATGATAAATTACGTAAAACAATTAATTATGATTACATTATCAAGAATCTTTGATTTTTGTAACAATTCTTCATGTTTTAAAAATACGAAGAATAATTATAAATCCCTCAGAATATTCCAGTAAATGATAGCTTTTCTGACATATGATTGAGAAGAAAAATTATACGGAAAAGAATGGAAAATTGAAAGGAAGAAAAATTGCTTTTCTGAATTCCATAAATTTATATATTGCATAATATTGTTTTTAAAGGCATCAATAAATGCTATCTATTTCAATGAAGCTGAAAAAATATTTAAAAATATAAATTATAATTGAATCTAAAGGGAAGAAAAATCTGTAAAGAAATGTAAATGTAAAGAAATTATTATTTCTTAACTTTTGAGTGATGAATAACAAATATTTTCAAAAAAAAATAAAATTTAAGATCTCTTAACACTTACTCTTTATTTGGAATTAATATATTAAATATTTTATTTTTTTACTTGTTAAATTAAATAATACTAGGTATGATACTAGATCATGGATGTCTGTGTTCTCTAGCGGTTGGGTTTCAATTAACCATACGTCTCAGGACTAGTGGACCTGAGTTTGTTGAAGATTGCAAGTTTACCGGTACAATTACATTACACTGATAAGTTACATTAAACGAAGCTAAAAAATCTGATGTGGAACCACATGACTTCCTTTGTACGCCTATTAAATTTCATATACACATTTACTTAAAATGAAAAGTACATAACATTTTATTTCATTAATAACTTATGAAGTTTTTTCTTATTATTTTATTATTATTATTGAATTATTATTTACCGTAAACATTTTTTAGCCAGAGGTAAATAATTATTAATACATCAATGTATCTAATTTTAAAAATAAAAGTAAAAAAAGGAAAAGAATTCTGATTCGAACCGATGTGCCTTCCCCTTGTAAGATCCAAATATTTCATTAATTAAAATTTTATTTGGCTATACTCGTAACCCTGGAACCAACGAAAATAAGTACCAGTTATGATATATTGTTGAAAAGCTCTCAATGTGGGCTTACTACTGCAGTTAAGAAAATGTCCGAAATTCGATTTTTTGAGAATTTTGGGCTTTTTTTGACACATTTGGTTCAGTCGCATGCAGTTAAACGGATTGGCGCACAAGTAAATGTTACAAAAATTCTAAATCCAAAATTTTAACATCCTACAGCTAATGGTTATGAGTTAAGCGAGATATATGCGTACGTACAGACGTCACGTCGAAACAGGTCATAATGGATTCAGGGATGGTCAAAATGGATGTATCCGTTGAAATCTGAAAACCGAAATTATTCGCAATCACAATTATTCCTTTACTTTTCACAAGGAAGTAAAAATGATAAATGTAATCAGATTTCATGAAAAAGGCCAATAACTTAGTGAGAATAATAAAATTAATTTTAAAATTTCACAAGTCTAAATTACTAAGGTTTCATGTGTTTACTAGCCAGAGGAAAGCCTTAGATATCTTATCGGATCTTTATTATCACTTGGTAAGAAACAGATGTAAATTTACAATCAATTTATAAATATTGATATGTTGTATCTGTATAAAAGTTGTGTCGTAACTTTTTTTTTCTTACTTCAATTTATCAAAATATAAGTATATCAAATTATTAATATAATTAAATTTAAACAGCGATTTTGTTTAATGCTCTAAAAAAAATCTTCCATGATTTATTTTTACTCCCGTTTCAGAGCTTACGAAGATGCAATTATATATATACATACAACTAGCCTCATTAGCTAATTGATATTTGAAGGAATATTTATACATATATACTATTAGGTGAGGGATCGCTTCGTTCGCTCTTCCTGTCTAGCCAAATGAAAATCTGCCGTATCCCACTGTGATCGTAATCGTTAAGGTTGTGAGAATAATACCGAAAGATGTCAATTAAAATATACAAATTTTAAAAATACCTGAGAAAGAAACTAAATTACAAAAGACAGAATTGTTGTAACTAAAGTATTCAGAATTTTGACTAGGAAAACTTCACCCTCAAGGGTGCTAGAGTATCGATTTATGGCTCAAAACCTTTCCTAAGATAACATCAATGTATACTGAAAATTTTAAAGTAACCATTCGGTTGGTTCTCTCATGAGGCTGTTACAAACGAACAGGCAGAACCCTACACAATGTTCCGCATTTACGTATTACATATATAAAATAAGGCATAAATTTCAGGAAATGATTGATATTTTAACTACTGTATTTGCTGATCCTTGATTAAGAATGTAAGAATAAATTTACCCAGTTAAATCCATTACAGATTGACCAATAAGTCTCACATCAACAGTATATTTCACACCGTCATTTTTTGAATCTTTGACTAAATCAACATCTGCAAGATACAAAACTAAACAGAGTGATTCATGAAGAATGTAATAAACTTTCTCAACACTGCACACATACAGATGAAAATAAACTACTAACAATACAGATATTGGACATATTTTTCCAGAGAGATTTCATGTAAACCATATCATTTTCACTTAATTTGGGTTCGAAGAATTATAGTCTGGCTAAATTTTACTGAAGGCGAAGAAATCACGGCGAAATCTTTCATCAGTCCACAATAGCTATCGAAGCTTTTTGTACCCATGAATAAAGAATATTCTTCAGTATCTTTATTAAAATCTAAGACTGGTTATTCTTGAAGTACTACGTTATGTTTATAAAAATATGTCCAGTCCGTACTAATGGTTAAAATTTAATCCTATTTGTTAATACCTAATGTATTACCTTCCGACATTAATAATGTCCCTGACACGATCGTGGTTGACTTGGGTGAAATGATGACATTTGTGGAGTAGAAACATTTATGATGTTTAATTAGAAAAATAAAAGTAAGAAATAAAGACTAAAAATTTAATTAGAAATTAAAAATGTTATATTTGACCTTGTAAATTAATTGTTAGCATTTACTATTACATTATAAATGTTCATTAATATATTTTCAAAGATATCAAATTCAAAATTCTAAAAATCCTTTTATTATATTTCTCAATACAAATAAAACTCAAAGTTCCATTAGTATTCATATAGATACTTGCTACCGTTGTATGATATTACATGTTCCTACATGTTATTTATTTGTAGGAGAAGCGGTAACAGTTTGTAAATAAGCCACCTGCTATTCACGACATTGATTAATTTAAGAAAACATAAATAGTAGCGTGCAAAATGGAAAATGAAGTCTGCATATGATGATTTGTATCTAACAACAAGAACTCAAAAATATGATATTCCTTTAAAATCTGGTTTTAAAAAAAAATACATAAAATTTCCATTCTATAAAGGATCAGGCTACTTTTCAGCAGTTAGTAAAAACATTATCTAATTTTTTTTATTTTACACCTTGTACGAAGTAAAGGAAATATTGTGATCACGAAAAATTTTGGGTTTCCCATTTAAACGGAATTATCCATTTTCACCATCCCTGAATCCATTCGACTAGTTCCGGCGTGACGTCTATACGTACGTACGTACGTATTTGTAAACGTATCTCGCATAACTCAAAAACAATTAGCCGCTTTAGGTTAACATTTTGGATTTAGGACGGTTGTAACATTTAGTTGTGCACCTCCCATTTTTGATTGCAATCGACTGGACCAAAAGTCGCCAAAAAAAGCCAAAATTCAAAAAAATGTTGATCTTTAACTTTTTTCGTAATTGCAGTTATATGCCTTAATAAAGTGCTTTTCAACGATATGAGTGGTACTTATTTTCAATGGTTCAAGAGTTACAGCCAAATAAAATTTTAATTAATGAAGTATTTGGATCCCACAATGAAAAGGCACGTCGGTTCGAATTAGACTTCATATCCTTATTTTTTCTTTTAACTTTTTTTTAATTTAAATATATTGATTTATTAATAATCATTTACGAGTTATTGTAAAAATGTTTTACGTTAAATGATAATTCAACAATAACAATAAAAAAAAAAATGAAAAAAATATCTGATGTTATTAATGAAATAAAATTTTATATACTTTTCATTTTAAAAAAAAATTGAAGTGGATACCACACGATTTCCTTGTACGCCTATTAAATTACATATATACATTTTTTTTAAATGAGAAATACATAAAATTTTATTTCATTAATAACTTATGATAATTTTTCATATATTTTTATTGCTATTATTTAATTATTATTTACCGTAAAAACCTTTTTACAATCAAAGGTTACTAATTATTACTAAATCAATATTTAAGTTATAAAACAAAAAAGTTAAAAAATAAACGATGAAGTCAGATTCAAACCGATGTGTGATCCCCTTATAAGTTCCAAATATTTCATTAATTAAACCTTTTTGGCTATAACTCTGGAACCAGTGAAAATAAGTACCGTTTACGATATATCGTTGAAAAGCTCTCAATAAAAGCTCATTACTGCAGTTAAGAAAAAGACTAAAATCAACCAAAAAATTTGATTTTGGGCTTTTTTGGACACTTTTTGTTCAGTCAATTGCAATCAAAAAAGAAGATGCAGAACTAGATGTTACAACAGTTATAAATCAAAACTTTTATGCATGAATGGTTTAGAGACTTAATTTGGATTTGTTAGTTTTAAACAACCATAGCTGTTGTTGTCAGTTATGACTGGATGTTGTATACCGCATAATAATAATTGATTCAGGAAAGTTAGAAAACCTCAGTCTGTGAATTACAGTGAAGTTATCCTGAATGTTAATCAAGTATATTGTGTCTATTATTCTCCCTATTGCTTATTATTTCTACATGAAAATGCATAATATTTGTTAAGTTTATATAAAAGTCAGTAAAAAAATTTTGAAACCATCTTTTAAGAATATGACTCTAACTGGGGTTAGGGTTGTCGACCTGTGATTTTTATCTCATTTCAGATCATTTATCGTTGACGTAGTTACTTCATCTAGCAGTTATAAATTATTTAAATTATAGCTTGTACTTTTATACATAAAGGAAAAATATTTATTCAAAACTTGCTTTTCTATATTAATATACCGAGCAAAGAAGAAACTGAAACAAAAATTTTATAAGCAAAGAGAGCTTTCATTGAGAAAATAACCCCAAAACAAATTTTTATAAAATGCATGGAATGTTTTGTGGCAGTGAAACCAAGACAATGGGAAAGTTTGGAAAACAAAGACCAGAGACTTTTCAAAGTTCTGCGGCAGAAGTAGTTTCGATAAAATTCGAATTCGTAAGTAAATATTTTTAAGTAAATCGGGAAAAAGCGCGTATGTAACTGAATATTGTAAAAACTAATGGATTGATGAGTTACAAAATGAAGTTAATTTATAGTGCCCTCCTTTGGCACTTCAGAGCATAATGATTCTTCTCTTAAAATACAGTTCGCCATCATAAATTTCTGAAATTTTATTTAATTTTCCAATTGTACTTTTTAAATTGTAGTTTAGTAAAAATCGAGTGCTTGCATATCATACACAAAGCCATGCATCTTACTTCGTTTTTTCATTGCTAGAATATTCAACAAAGCCATATTTATGTAATTGGTTTGTCATTTGTTTTTTCTTGTCTCTTAATATTTTCTCATAGAAATCTTTGTAAAGGACACGTTTCGCTTCAGTTGCATTTAAAATATAAGGAAGGATATTATAATTCATTGTTTTTCATGGAAAACGATGTACTAATGTGTTTTCCTACATTATCTGTCCCAGTATTTCTTATATCTCTGACACATGTGAGGAAATATGTGAAGACAAAGCGGCGTTATTTAAAATCGCTTTCTTATGCAGTCATCTTTTTGATGAAAAGAATGAAAGTGTTGTTTGTAAAGTTGAATATTAAGTGCATTTCGGAGAAATTAACTTACTAACAAGTAATGTGTATTCGGGTTAAAAAGGAAGGCAATGGATTAAAACTTCACTCTTTACTCCTTTTGAAGTGTTATGGAGAAGGACTGTTGTATTATAACACGTCATTTTCGGAAGTAATTCGTTTTCTTATGTGATATTGTGAAAACCAGTTTGCTTATACGCTCAAGATACATACATTCATGTATTTGCAACAAAAATAACGTCTCCTCGATAGCAATAACCAATGTCTTTTAGGCATTATTATTTCAACATGTTAAAATAACAGGATTGAGTTACGTATCCATATTGAAGTCGTGCAAAAAGACGTAACTGGAATAGCAGTTCGGTCCCTAACTCAATCAGTTTTAATACTAGAGTCAAAAGAGTTGCTAAATGGACTAAAGATGCTAAAATGCTAAATGGACAAAGATGCTAAAGATGCTAAAAGACAAAGAGGCTAAATTGACAAAAAAAGATGTAAATGGTAGGGTTATATTCTGCTAGAATGTTTCTTTTACTAAGTAATTCACTAGATGTTTATGTGCCTCTCTTGTGTAGGCTCATTGAGTTTTTTACCGTACTTTAAGGTACGGTAAAAAAACTGGTTTCTGAAGAAAATGAATTTCCTAATTAAAAATAAACCTTTTTCATCGTTTTACTTTATCTAAGAAAAATATAAAAGACGATGAACATCAACTGGATTGAACGGGCAAAGATAATTCAAACGAGTAAAATAATCTACAGTAGACTGTGCATGTGAATATACGGTTTACGTGTATATTTATGACTTAACACATAAATTGTGCGAACTAATATACTCATAAAATAACATACATACAGAAGTAATGTTGCAAGCAGTAATATAATTTGCAAAAAAAATACTTAACGTTTTAACTTACTAAAACATCTAAATATGAGGATCGAATACATTTATTTGTCTCTAAAAGAAACCACTAAATAGATTTCATGTTAATTATTTTAAAGAAAATTACTATTTTTAAAATTTTTTATTATTATTTTTATGAGGTTAAAAATGATAAAGAATCATAGGAAAATTGAATTTTGCTTAATATGTATTGTGTGTGCAATGTACAATATATTAACTTTAAATGACATAACCAATGGATGTAGGCGACCCGACATGAGATACCATTTACTACCAAAATTTGTATTGATACTTCATTCTTGAAATAGATAATGATTATAAAACTAGTAATCCATGTCAGGATTAGTAGGAAATGTAAGATCTGAAGTAATTTGTCGTTTACTTCTCTTGCATGTCATCTTGCTAAGCCCAATGAAATTCAAGTGATATTAACTCCTTATTATTGTTGTAAACTCCTTATTTTCTCCTAATATTTTCTATCTTTATTTCAACGTTACATACCGCACAGAGATTTTACTTAATCATATCAACCAATAACAGAGTAGATTGATACTATCAAATATCACTCTCCCTCAAATTAATAATGATTTTATTTTGATTCAGATTTTTACATTAGGTTGAAGTATACTAAGCAAAAATCATATTTGTGGAGAAGCGCAGTATTGCTATTTTATTTGGCTATAGACAGAGATGGAGATATGAGACAACAATACACTCTGGGGTTAGTCCTACTGAACAAAGTGACATACATGTTTGTCAATCCATTCTAAAGAAGAAATGTTGTCCGTTTAAAATAGGGTACTGTGTTTTTGGTAACCTGTATTTTCTTTTTGATTACGATAACAACACATTTAAAAGTAAATGTTTTCATTGATTAGTTCTCAGCATTATATTATTCAAAACAGATAGTAATAATCTGGACATATAGGGCTAGGAACCGCAACAAGTTGGATATAGCTGCGGTACAAAATAAAACTTTATTTTTATGTTAATTTACTAAATAATTAAACGATCAATACTACCTTAACACAGTCATTAACTAGTTTTGTCTGCAGCCTTCGTAGAACTATCTTCTGTGATAGGCTAACAATCCTTGATTTCTGACTTGAGTCAGTTTCACTTCCACCGGAATTAATTTCTAATTAGCTTTCGCTACTTGATATCTTATCGCCTTCATCCCTATATTTAGAAGTATGATTTTAATGGCATTTTCCATTAATCCATCAATTATCTCTTGAACATTCGACACTGATCTTTTCCAGTCTTGTACAGCAATTAGCGAAATCGCATCTAATGTAACGGCTCTCAGTTTTGCTAATGACATGTGGGACATATTACGGTCAATATTTTAATTAGATTTCAAATAAATTCATTCGGGTTAAAATTTTGATGATAAGTTGGCAATCTAAGCAATGTATTCCCTTTGTTATTTAGTATTTCGTCTAATTCATATTGTCGTTCTGACAATTTGGTGGAGTTTGACAATTTCTTTTTTGTTAGATTTGGGTCGTAGTTAATTTATTTTGGAGCCATTCTTAAATAATTTTTTCAATGAACTGGATGACGGAGGTTTATATTTTACGGTAAGATGTATTATTTATAGCAAAAATACAATTTGTCGGTTATCCTGGGATAACTTTCTTTTCATTAAACTTCAAAATATTTCGTTGTTCATCTCTTTATGATAATCTTCTGTTTTACTCTTGGAATCGTACAATAAAAACGACTAGTTTTAAGTAAGAACCGGCCACCATGGCGTTTCGACCTTTCAATTGGAGGTCCTGGGTACGAATCCCTGTCAGGTATTTCATTTTTCACACACACTACAAAGCATTCATCTAATCTTCTGCGGGAAAAAATGCTTAAATGTGCACCCAGAGGTTAAACAAACATAAAATAAGTTTAAGTAAGAACTGTTGCAATTTACAATCCAAATAAGAGAGAATATTTGTTTTTATTAGTAATAACACGTCTAAAAATTATGAAATGCTTAGAACTACACGTGTATTTTAACCCCTACGACTCACGCGTCTCTATTCGTCATAATATCATTACTTAAAGTAAAACAAGTGATGTAAGAAATTTATACATTATTTTCTTATGTATACTTATTTTAGTAAGATATATTTTCACCGTGTTTGTGTTTTAAAATTCATTGTTATTATCATTAAAAAAAATTTAATGATAATACGCCTAAACGGAACTAGCTTCCACTCCTTTCCTTCTGTTACATTTGTCCAGCCTAATGTAAAAGAACCACGATTCTTTTACATTAGGCTGGACTAGAGACTAGTCCAGCCAGATATTAGACTGGCCTGGTTTCTTTTACATGGACAAGAAACCAAGCCAGTCATCCAACCCAATCCAAGACCAAAAATCATCAGCCACAATTGACACGACATATCAGGAGATGGAAGTGGAGCTGGAGGTTAAGTATAGCCACCAGAATTCTGTGTATGTGGAGGATCTATGAGTTCGAATACGGTTGTGTCGTAATTAATATCCGTGGATCAGTGTTACGATGTGAATTGAATTAGTTGTGTGATACAACATTGTTTATTGCGATATCTAAAACTTTTCATATTATTCAAGGTTTCAACAATTTACAAAAATAACACGGCTGTACGATAATTTATTTATTCATAAATGTCGTAATATTAATCTATTTATTTTACCATAAACCAACAAAATGAGGAGATGGAGGAATAAATGACCAACGAATGACTTTTGATGTTGAAAAGTTTGAATGTCTTCATAGGATTTTTACTAAATATTTTTAACAGAATGAAAGTTAGCACAGTTATCAGAAAATATTTTAGTAGGTATACCTCTATGTGAAATGAATCTTTTCACAATCATTTATTTCCGCCCTGAAGTGAAGTCAAGTGAAATTTCAAGTCATGTCAGAAAAAGCGCTATGTAACCCTTACGCAATGTTTTAGATCACTGTCTGCCATGACGAATTATAGTTGGGCCACTGTCAAAATTTACTGCGCAAAAAGAGAATTTTCGGGAACGAATCACTCGTATCAGGCGGTAATTGACAAAGTTGTTGAGACTGAGTTTTTGCATCAAATCTAAAATAGTTAAACAATTATCCCGCATCTCTGTCGCAACGAATGATATGTTAATTGTGCATCAGAATGTGAGTCTTGAGTGCTTAGAGTTGATAATTGTCATTATGTAAGCACTCTGATGTAACACGATAGGATGTTTAACGTGATTGTAGGAAAGATCGTAGAAGTCTGCCTCCTACAAGGATTAGACCTAAATCATCCAAAAATTGATTTATGAACTAAGCTTACTTTGTTTATCAATGGCCGGATTATTTTTAATATTCTATCTCATTATTGAAATACATGGCTGCAATTATCGTATAAAAAAGTTAAGACATCAAAATTGAAATTTTTTACTTAAGATTCCCACATAGTGATATTTAAAAACTATTTTTTTTTTTTATTGTTTTAACCTTCGGGTTTGCAGTTAAGTTTTTTCCCGCAGAGGATGAGATGGAAGCTGTGTATTGTGTGTGAAAAATGAAGTGCCTGACCGGGATTCGAACCTAGGACCTCCGGGTGAAAGGTTGAGACGCTACCACTCGCGCTATGAGGCCGGCTCTTACTTAAAACTAGTTTTTTTTTTAATGTACGATTCCAAGAGTAAAACAAAAGTTCATCATAAAGAGATGAACAATGAAATATTTTGAAGTATATTGGAAAGAAAGCTAGAAGAACCGACAAATTGTATTTTGGTTATAAATAATACCTCTTAATATTTAAATTTTTATCTAATTTAATTGTAATTTTATTGCAAGTTTTTTTTTTAATACTTTGTAACCGACGTAAGTAGTATAGAATGCACAAAAATATATAAATTATCAAAAATAATGGTTCTTGTAATACGAAAAAATCGATAATTTTTTATGTAGAAGAAGCACATATTTTATTACGTGATGGTTGATAAATATCATTGCATTACTTCAATGCTTACATCTGTAACTACCTAGTGGAAGGTGTTAGAGTTACACAAACGCAGAAATATAACTAAAATAAATTTTTACGTACTTTCTAACCTCCTGATTATGACAGCCTAAGAATAACGTTAAATTGTGAATTCAATTTAATCTGACAGTTCCGCATAATGACGTAAAATATTTATTTGTAAAATTATCAAGAACTTTTACAAAATATTTGCATATACAAGATTTTTCCCTAAACAAAAGAATTTCTTTCAGACCTTATTTACCAGATTATAAAATAAATTTATAATAAAAGATAAAAAAGAGCAGATAAAAACATTAATTCAGGTTTCTTAAAACCTTTAAATTATTAGTCATTAATGCTACTAATTTTCAACCAAGTGAAATATAACAGTAAATCTGAAATAAGTATGATAAAATTTACAATCTATCAGATTCAAAATCAGGACATTTGAGATGAAAGAAGAAGACCCTATCACTCCGCCGTGCAGGTTGGCATACATTATACGTATATTTTATTGTGTGTTATAAAATAATCAAATCTTTATATGCCTATATAAATTTTGAGCAGAATACTCTTTCATAAAGTTCATTTTGGGCAAAATGTTTTCAAATTAAATTTACGTAAACGATTTGCAAGATTACAAGTATAATAATGGAATAATTAATTAGTTGGAGAAAGTAGGACTATTAAGTTAATTCAAATAAATTCTCTAAATTAAAGAAAAAAATTAATACTTTTACTTCATTATAATGTTTCTTTTACTTCATTATTGAAGCGCGGGAGTCCCCGGAGTCCCCTGGATCAGCTCTGGGGTTTGCCAAGGCTAAACTGGGCCCCCGGGGTCCAGAGAGCGGATCCCCGCTAGACTAATTTAAATATAAAAACAACAGAAAATGTTAATTTTAAATAATAAACAAATCTAACATCCACCCAAGAATTTATGAAGGTCAAATTGACAGGATATTTTACCAAGTTACTAAACGTGTAAATGAACTTGCACAACATAAACGTTACTAAAACAACCAAATATAGAAAAAAAAAAATCTCAAATACAATTGAAATATGGGGGCAGTTAAGCGAGAAATTTTAACCCTGTTGCATTACGATACTTTTTTTTTTAATATGAGTGTATCACCAGCTTTCTCTTAAGTAAAGAGAAACATGCACAAAACATGCCATTTTATTATTAAAAAAATTAATTTTACCGGTTCACGCCATTTTGATCTTAATGGGCACTCTTGTAGTGCAATCAGAATTGAACATTTCCTATTACTCGCCGCGCCGTACGGTGACGATGTAAAGCGTCCAAATTCTTGAATCTTTAATTTTATTTCCTCTAATGTTTGCTGTCTCCGATATACACCTTGCTCTTGAGCACACAATAAAGGAAAATGTCACAAGAGGAAAAATCAGGAGAACTATTCGCCAAAAATGTCGCCATTTTTGAATTTGATAGAGTTTGTAAAACTTTCTTTTAAAGCAGTAACAGACACACGATTAGTAGTATGACTTGTAGCAGCGCCTTGCTGAAACCATTTAACGTTAGGAAATGGAACTAATGATTGTGTTAAAAATTTAATGACCATGTTTGTGTAATGGCGATGATGTAACAGTTATAGCATTTCTTCGATTGTCATGGAAAAAAATGGTCAAATAAAACTAGATGGTGAATGAACACACCGAACTGTGAACTTTTAACTACGCACCGGTTTCTCATGTAACGAAGTGTTTTCAATGCTCCAATATCGACCTTCTACTTTTTTCCGTAGCCGTTCATGTGAAAATGAGCTTCATTTGATATAAATATATGGCTGCTTTACATACATGGCATTCACATTGAAACATGTTCCGTTTTCAAAGGGATAAAATGGAATGTTATTGAAACATTAATGTTTATGAGAAACTAACGCCGTGTAGCATTAGATTTTACACTTGGCGCCCAAGTTTGGTTTTTGACGCAACGATCTATTTTTGCTTGTAAATAAATTCCAAGCTAATCATGCTTCGATAATCTTAGTTTCTTTGTATCTACCCAGAACCGGAAGCATTCAATCTTATTATTTAAAATGACTTACCAATCGTAAATAACTTATATCAGATAAATGTGGGTTTCTGCTAAGTGAGAAAAAGTGCAATACATTTTATTTCTAGAATACCAAATATAATTTTCAAAATATATATTCTTTTCTTTATTACAGAAACTTTACATCACAGAATCTCCTTTTGCAGCATTTTGTTTTTTTTTTTGTTTTTTTCTTTTGTTACTAACTTGTTATCTGGTGTTAGTTTGAGGAGAACCTCAATTGGTAATATTTTTTTCTAAAAATAAAGACAAATAATAGAATATTTTGTTAGGAAAATTTTCGACAGAATTTTTTTCCCTTTCGTATGCAGTATCGTATAAGTCGACAATTTTATTCATAAAAACAGTAGCAGATTTTATATCAGTACTGGTGAACGAATGTTTGAGTATACAGTATTAAATATAAAAGTAGTTACTGCTATTCCATTTAAGGAACAGCATTACATCAAGAATGAACACAGTATAAAGCACTAAAACGATTTAATAAATTATTTGACAATAGTAAGAAAATTGAAGCGTTAAAATAATGTTTGAATAATTTATTTTATCATTTCACAAACAAATATTTTTTTTATTTTTTTGCTTTAGGAATATTTATATTGATTTTGGTTAAAAATATAATTTGCAGCGAAAAAATAAGTTGTCTTTTACTTAACTTATATTACCTTCATATGCTTTTTTTATTTTTTACCTCAGTGTTTATTAAACAGTGGAAGAAATTTTGTTTCTAAAATTGTACTGTAGCAGTACAACAATGACACTGTATGTATACATATTCAGTCACCGATAAGTCTGTGTGCTTTGTGAATGGTATAATGTGAAAAATAAAAATGAATAAGAAAATAAACATTATATTAACCCATTTCTAATACACGTGCGTAAAATTTTGTACCATTAATAGTCATTATTTAAATATCTTGCTTCGCAGTTCCTTTTTTTCTTACACAACTTTCTGCTTAAAGAAGAATGTTACATGTAAGTAATACACCACTACTGACGCAGTTTAGTATTTCAAGATGTTCATAAAATTAAGTTTTTAGGTTTTAATTCTCAAATTTTTGTATATCATTATCATTAAACTAAAACTTAATGGTTGTTTTTTTAATATTCAATAATAAAACACGTACTTTTTATATTTTTAATCTGCTTCAAATTTAAAATTTTTATCATTAAAAGATCACATTTAAATTTTTTTTTTTTTAATTACAAATGCCTCTAACGTAGAAGCTAAATGGTTTTTAAGTTCTTGTTATGTTTGGAAAGTATAATGTTGATAAAGCGAATAAAGAAACAGAATCCAGAGGAAACTTCCGTAGTAGAAGAAAAAACAGATCATTAAAAGCTCATTTTATTATAAAATAACTTATATAATATCAAGTAAATTTTTTATAAAATACTCTTATCGGGTTAAAGTAAAAAAAATTCTTTCTTTTTAAAGTAAATAAATGTATGAATTCTATATTGACATGATACTCACACTCAACACAAATTTTATTAAGTGAATCACGACAAAATCTGTCTTTATTTTCATTGATTTATTCAACTTATCTTACAGGATTATGTTCATAATTAAACTCTGTACAAATTTTGTTTAAAAGAGTTTACCTGTTAATTACCCATTTAAACATATGATTGTGCATCAAACATAAAAAACAAGGTTCTTTACTCAAATTTATTTATTTTCGCCAATTTCAGATTTCTCAAATGAAGTATTTTAGGACATGTGTTTAAATGCATTTTTTCCTTTATTTTCACGAATAGAATAGGTTATGAAAGAGAGAGAGAAAAGTTCGTAAATAAACTCTCTACATCCTGAAAAATGTAGTCGAAAATTTTTAACTAAAGTGATTTGTAATTAAATGATAAAGAAAAGGGAGCTGCAATTTTGTTTCTAATTAATAACAATATATTTAAATAGTTTTTTATTAAATTACCTGCAATATTACGTAAAAATTACTGCTTTTATACCTTTGCAAAGTAAAATAGGGTTGAGCATTTAAAAAGCAGTTCAACAAATGATAAAAGCTGTATTAATTGTGTTATTTCTTCATATGAGTCTGAAACTTTATAAATCGCTTTGTATTAATGGTAAATTATTACTTTATTCCGGAATTATTTTCTATTTACACATGGAATTCTTTTACATTACTGAAATACCTCATCACATAAAATTAAGGAAACTAAACAAAACCCCTTTTCTGTTCACTTTTTAATTTACCAGGAATTTACACCAAAGAGAAACGCGTAAAACACAATTTAAAATCTGCCATACTACAGAAAAACAAAATTGTTTTATTTTATTAATTAAATTTTGGTGTTTTTCCAAGTATAGCTTTTTTCAAACAGTTGCTTATTTCACTCAGGTATAGTTTTTAGGATAGTGTGTTTTTAGATGTTTGATCTAGAAGATTTACATCTGAACTGAATTAGCATTTGAAGTTGAGAATAATTAATTGGAGAGGTGCAAAAATAAACCTCACATGAAGGGATACACTGGTGCTTCTCCTTCTGAATTGCAATCCATCATAATAGAATAGATAAAATATAATATTCAAAATTTGTAATAAATTATTTAATGATACTAAGAAAATTTAAGTATTTAAGAAATTTAAAAACCCCCTTAATTTTGTACAAACAAATTATTTTGTTAAAAAATAGAGAATATTTTAATCTGATCTAAAAAGGAAAATCTAATGACGTTACTGAAGAGTAAAAGGAAAATCTAATGACGTCACAGAAGAGTAAAGAAGACTAAGAATTTATTAGTATTAATTTCAGAATAAATTCGCAAAAGAGTCTTAAATTATTACTGAACTCTGTGGTCCATAACTGTAAAAAACAAACTAGTACTTTTTACTAAAACGTTACTCTACGATGTACTATAAAATTTACTAAAACGCCATTGCACTGGAACTGAGGCCAAGAATTAACTTAGACTTGAGTGATTTAATAAAGCCCTTCGATAGGCCCAGTCTACGCAAAACCTGGAAAATTGCCTGATGAGAAACAGAATCAAAGGCATTAGTAACAATCAAAATACATTCTTGAATATTATTAGATTTATATTTTGTAAAATGTATTAATGATATTTACTGTCCATTACTTTGACGCTGTTATAAATAAATATCTCTGTAAATAAATCAACTATTTATAATTATTTACTAATATAATTACCTGATTTAGGTGGCAGAGTGATCCGTTTCGGCCTTTGGTCCGAGGTCCCAGGTTCATGCATGACATTTTTATACGCTATAATATCAATTTCCATATTCCCACGTACAAGGTTTAAAGCTTCTGCGATGAATTAATTCATCAAGAAAATAATAAAACCGGCAGAAATCTTATTTCTCAACAGAAAAATTTATATAAGAAAAAACAGAAACCTTTAATTTTCTTCAATTACGGTAATTTGAGAATTAATAATAGGGAACTCTAAATACTGTCATACAGTTTTCCATCGTCATCTGGAACTGGTCTGGTGCATACATCTCTAATGAACGAAAATAAGCAAAACCGGTTTCTCTCTTCGATTCTGTAAAAATTTCATCATCTTTCTAATTTCTCCAACGTTCATCTTCATCTTAAATTATCATCTTGACATCTAGAACAAAATTCGACTTACGTTATTTTTATTCTTTACTTCATAGCAATCTTCCTGGAAACATTTTTAACTCTCTTCGAGTGCCTATTTACTATAGAAGATTTCACCAAACCTTTAATTTTTGTATCAAAGTAAAATGTCTCCTAATGTATGCACCAAAGAAAGTTGGAATTAGATTCAAGTCAGACATAGATTAGTATAGAAATGAGAAGGCAGAGTTTACTAAAAGGCTGGTTGGTATCTTTAGCTATTGAATTTAAAAAAAAAAGAAAAAATCATACATATATGTCTGCGTACACGTAGCTTACCATAGCTTATACATGCATAGTCGCGACCTGAGTTGTTTTCCAAGCTATCTGTCCTTTTATTTCTATCCGTCTACGGTGGTAAAAGCTAACTAGAAGGGTTATATTTCAGTGTTTATTAACATTCAACACTAGTAAGACATAATTAAGTAATAATGCAATAAATGTTCTCTATGAGGAACATTTTAACTCAGGTATTCTCATTTACATGACTTTTTATTAAAAAAAAGACAATTCATTTAAAATTTAAGAGTACTCTTCTCAAAGTAGTTTGAGAGAATTTATTTAAAATAATCTAAATTACTTGTAAATATTTCATTTCAGAAAGTTAATAAAGCAGTATAAGTGAATACTTTAACTACAAACAATAATATTATTAAATTTATCAACTGTTGATAAAGTTAGTTTTACTGAACTATTTTTTTATTGCAAATACTTTAAATATAATTTAAAAAAGATAAAATTATGGTCTGGATTAAGTAGTAAGAGAAGAACTGTTGTATTTTTATATTAAATGTAAATTTGACTAATAATAATAATAATAATAATAATAATAATACATAAAGAAAGAGTGAAACAATGCAAACAATTCTAGTTAAATGTGTAAAGTAACAACAATTTATGAAGCTGCATAATATCTGATTTTTTTCCACTTGCGTGTGTATTACGTACTGATAAAGAATTCTAATTTGGTTTGTGTTTTTGGTGATTAAGTGGAATTGTAGATATTCTTTTCATTACTTTTAAGATAAATAATGGCATAATAATTAAAGAAATAAATTTAAGTAACAAACGTAGAATTAAAATCACATTATACATCATACCACATGCCATACTGCAATTATTATTGAATTAACAGAACTTTAATTGTAGTCTTTAAGAAACGTAAATAAGATTAATGACAATACAAATAAGTCCTTAATATGTTACGTAACGTTAAAAGGATTGGCAATTTAGCACGATCTTTTAGGTGCTTTCACATCCCTGGTTAAATTAAGCCCGCCACAACCAGACATTAGGATAGGCGCTGAGTATATATAATTAATTATATGTGTGATACATGTAGAAAAATATATCTTATAAAGAAAATAAATTAATACTTATATTGTTTTTTTTTCTTATATTACTCTATTATTTTATTTGCTTAAATATTTACTTTCACAAAGGCGGAATCAATTTAAAATTTAATTATAGGGTGGTATAAAAAAAATATATAGAATTTCTGTGATGTGGACAATTATGTAATTATTAAACCCTTTTTATTCAACTTATCAAAACGAAAATCCAATAGTTTTGATTCAAAGTAATATTCATTAATGAAAATTATTAGTAGGAAAATAACCGGTAAGTGGAAAATGATTAGTTATAAAACTACAAATTGGGTAAGGGTAACGAAAACAGATTATATGTTTAAAAATTACTTGGAATATTTTTACACTAATCTTTCTCTATTCACACAGGAATAAAATCGATTTAGGTAAAAAGCTATTCAAAACAATACCTGAAGTTGAAGTTTCGCCGATATTGAAATTTCAAAGTTATCAGGAAGGTGTTTATAGGGAATAAAGTAAAACTACATGTATTTTTTATAAGTTATATCAAGTTTCAACTTTGTTGGTAAAGATATAATTAAGAGTAAGTAAAATCTGAGTCAAAATTATTTAAAAAAATACATAAAAATAAATTAAGATTATTCACCATTTTTAGAAGAGGTAATAGATTACTGTTTTCCAAAACATATACGATTGTAAAGATTTTGTATCTGTATTACAAGTAAAACTAACAGAATAAGCTTTTATAAAAATAATCATAAAATAATTACAGTATAAAAATGACTATTCTGATAATAATGATTATTATCTCATCTTACATTTCTTGGATAATTGTAAAGTTCGGATTATAATAAATTCTTTTTAATGGATTAAATAGACTAATATAGATAAGTCAGTGGTTCAGATAACCTCCCATACCAAATTACGGTCTAGTTCATTTGTAAAAATAAAATCAATTTGGAGAAAGAATTCAAGGAATAATGACGTTATATCCTGACCGATAGAAAAGACTGATCAAGGGAAGGGTTATAAAGAAAATAAAAGGCGGTCGGCTTATTAAAAAAAAAAAAAAACAGCCTCCTTCTACACTCTATTTTCATTTGAATAACTGCACACTGCCCTCTTATTTTTCTCTCTTCTATCTCTTTCTCATAAATAGTCTCTTTTCGTCACTCGCTTTCTTTTCTTTAGTTTCTAAAGGACGTGAAGAAGCTTCTCTTTTCACAGTTTCATTCTTACTTGATTGCCAACTCTGTGTAATGTGGGATCTAACTTTTAACTTAGTTAAATAACGTTACGGTTTCGACACAAGGCACGCTATATAAATATGCGCTTAACTTTGACAGACTTCAATTTACAAGAACAAAATAAAAAAATTTGTCTTGTGTAGAATAAAGAATTGCAAAAGGACAAAATACTTTTATAATAATCAATAACATGAAATACAGCTTTATTCATATCTGGCAAAGTGTAGCAATCGGAGGTTTTAGATAGCAAGTAAAGAAGTAAAACTTTAACGAAAAAAGTTACTTCAAGTTACTTCTTTTTAATATTCTTAAGTTTAGAATAAAACGCAGTATTTTATTTAAAAAGAAATGTTGGATTTTTGTAGTTTTCTTCTCTCTCTCTCTCTGGTTGTGTGCGCGCGTGCGCGCGTGATAGTGCGTGCGTGAGCGCGCGTGCCTGAAAATATTTATTTAAATATATGTGTACAAATTCGATGGAATTAATAACTTACTAAGGAAGCTTCAATTTAAAACTCAATAATTACGTTATATTGAAGGGAACCGGTATAGCGGACGTATCTCAGCAGTTTATTTATACTTGCAAACACTTTTATATTACATCTGATTTATTCTCAGAAAAATTTAAAAATAATATCATCCACTTCATCAGCATCAACTAATACGGTCACCTTTTTATTAGCATTTTCCATAGGTTTCTCTCATCTATTTTCTGGAAGACACTGACATTGAATAACCTTTTAACTACTCCTATTCAGATTTACTGGATAAGATGTTATCTTTTAAATATCACCATAAAAAAATCTGCAATAATAAGAATATAAAATTTAATATCGTAATACAATATGAAAATCATAGTCGTATTATTTATCTCCAAAAGAATTCACCAGATTTTATCATAGCAGTCCCCACCACTGATCTGTATGGATCAATTTTCAAGGGGACACTTCAGGTAGCAAGATAATAAATACATTGGAAAAAACCGGAATCTAAATTATTCTCTTAAAAAACTCAGCAAAATCACTGATTTTGTAGGAGAGGTTTAATATATATATATAACCACTTTATACAACCATTAACAACATTTTAAACAAAAATCTTTTATAATACAGTACGACACCACTACTTCTAATCCTGTTACACCAATTTCCGGAACTATGCCACAATACTCAGTTGTGGAGACAAGATCAAGTTCCATCGGATTCATATTTATCAACCCTTTACCCTTAAAATAAATCACTATCAGTAGTACGGAAATAGGCATACGGGTGCCAAATCAAAGATGGCGGATAATCCGCCATCTTGGAATCCAATATGGCAGCGCCCGCCATCTTGGAATTTCCCTTTTCCCTTTTTTCTGTCAAAAATATTGTATATAAGTTGCGCGAGTGAGAAAACTTAAATTTATTAAATATATATATATATATATATATATATATATATGTGTGTGTGTGTGTGTGTGTATGCGTTTGTGTGTGTCTATGTGCGAATAAAAATTTAGACGTGCTTCGAGAATGAGCCTGGTCGATGCAACGGTCGAGGTGGTCGTTGCAACGGGAGGCGTCACCCGCTCTTCCAAGACCCGGACGAGGCTGATACCACTTTATTGTACACACCAGGCAAGTGGCATCAACGGCGGTTTAGGTGTGGCACATTAGGTGGTTGTGTTCCTATTGGTCGTGACGTGTGTTTGGCTGTGAGTGTGTGACGTCAAGGTCAAACTATAGATAGTCGTTGAATGTTTTCGTGGGTAAACAGACTCCGTATGTTTTCGGAAAAAGTTTTCGTAGGAAACACAATTTTCTAAAAATTAAGAAAAAACCTATGATTGCAGAAAAAAATTTTTTTAATTATTTTTGTAGCGGTTAATAGTAGTAGTAGTAGTATTACGAATATATAAAACATTTTATTACAATATTATATATTTTCTGTTCTTTAATTATCCCACTTTATACAACTGTCTTGCTCTCAGAATAATAATTTTGAAGAAACTTTGATAGTATATTTTAAAGTTAAAGTAGATATACGAGTAGTTTTTTATAAAAAAAAAAAAAAAAACAAACAAAAACAACCCACATAAATACGGCCATTACTTTACAGATTGATGCAAGAGAAAATGTTTTCAAATTTTATTAAACTTTTTCTCTAGTCTTGCAGTCATTAGTTTATACCTCAGGGGCTTAAAAAAAGGTTTTGTTCATTAGTACTAAAAACAACATATTTATTCTTATTATTTCATATGAAATATTTGTTAAAATATTTTTTTTAATGAATGCTAACTAAAAATTACATCTGGATCTTTTTATAAAGCAACAAAATTTTTATGTAAGCCGTATATTCTACTACTGCTATAACCTAAATTTGCTATAAATATACACGACTCAATTTTAATTTTAATAAATAAATAATTAATATTGGTGCATTTGTATATGTTCTTATTGGAATAAGGTAATATATATATACATATATATTTATTTTTATAAAATTATTGAATAAGGAACGAAGAACGGAATACGGATAAGGGAAATGAAGATCAGTTATCACTGACTTTACTCTCTCTTGATTGATTTCATAAGCAACGAACCATTACTTTCGATTTAAGTAACGGTTCATTTATTTCTTAATGGTGTAGGAAATTATAAGGTCCCTTCCACAAAAGAAATCTATTAGCAATTTGAAAAAAAGAATCGATCGATTACGTCCAGTTAATTGATTGGATATCATTCAAAACAAATATAACTCTACATCTTTTAATGTAAAAATCAGAGCATATAAACTGCTTCTAAATATTATTATGTAATAAGCTTTCTGCATTGAAATGCAGACAAAACAATAACACTTTTTTATAAAAAAAATTGATGTACGTAACCAGTAAAAGTATTGTTGGCACACGTATCATTAATGATTCTTTATCACTGAACGTGAATTTATTTTTAAAGCAATAATTAAAACTGTTTTGTTTCTTTTTATTGGAGTACACTTCAATCTAATCGTATAACTCTTATTTGTAATGATAATGATAATTTTTCCTGCGTATGGTGTTATATATGTTATTCTATTAATTATCTTTACAAACCTTTAACTTTACGAGGTGGCTACTTCTCCTGATTATGTACTTTAAAATAGGTAACAAATACAAATCTATTTCAACTTCAAAAAAAATAATTTTTCTTACTTTAAGAAAACGAAGGTAAAAGGTATAGATAATTCGTAGGTGCTTTTAAAAATATTGATATGTCGACTAAATGATACGCTAAAAGTCGTTTGAAATTTATCTTGAAGTATTGATCTATGATTATTAATGTTATCAACTAAAGTCTTTATTTAAAATTTTGAATCTTAATGAGTCAGTAATCAAGTATTAAATTGTTTCTCTGCTTATAACGGCTGTAGGCTTAGTTTTTGAAAGATACTGGGTTATAAATTGCCTTGGTTAATAGTATTTTTTAACTTAAATCCTTATTTTTTTTTTGGCTTTAAAAATTAATTTATTTCTTATAGCATTATTATTGGAATTCCTATCCCGTGTGGAAATTTTCTTTTTACAAACGTTCCGCAATTTTCTACTAGAAAGTTCAAATGAGACAGTTACATTTTAATGTCGGCTGCTTCTCAATACTATTTCCTGGCCTCATTCAGTTGTTTAGTTTAATTTTATAACATATGAGCATTTTGGTCTGTTAATCTAGAGATGTAACTACCTACAGTTACAGTGAATGTACGAGCTTGTTACCCAGTTGTTTATGAAAAATGGATTAAAAAGTATCCATTAAAAATCAATATATTTCATTATCAAAAAAAATCAATAGAAAAACCTACGTATGGGCATTAAAGGTAAAATTAATGAAAGCTACCCAAAATATGATCCTATATGTACAGCAGGATCATCTAAGGATGTTTTCGACCTAAAGCATCCTGCTGTAAGAAACGATAAATTTCATTTTCTTCATTATTACCCTATTGTTAGATGAGGATACCTTTACAAATTTAAAAACGCTTCAAAAATTCGAAAATTCGCTGTTTAAAAAATGTTTCATTCGATTAATTGTAACCACTTAACTTCACATATAAATAAAACTATTGTTTTGAGCTTTTCAGATAGTCGAAACATTGCTAATTGCGTGAGTAGAATTATTACTAATTATATCTATAATATTTCTGTTACCCATAAACCGAAATTACTAGATGTTTCTTTAAATATAATACTTTTTTGGATGGTAAAATCGATTTAATTTACTACAAAATAAAACTTCTCCCTTTTGCTTTGAAGCTTCTTAATAAAACTCCAAGCTTTAAATAGGGCCGCTACACTATAGAAGAGAAATCCTTTTACTAAGATACGCAGCAAATATATGGGCTTATCCTGCCCATGTAAATAATAAACTTTTCAATAACCATCCTATGGCTGCATTATACGAACGTCGTGCTACCTATTCCAGACCAGCCGGAATTAGGTACCACGAATTAAGAAGTAAATACGAAATTGCCTTTCCAGATACATTGGCAATTTCCACTAGAGAAATACCGCCATGGCTCTTGCCAGCTGTAAATACAAAGTTGGATCTCTCTCAAGGAGAAATAAAAAAGAAACCAGCAGTGAACATCCAACAGGAATTTTTGGCAACCGTCAGTAGTTACGTAGAACATATTAGAATTTATACTGACGGTTCTAAAACCGAACATGGTGTTGGATGCTCAATATATGTAAATGGAGAAGCCCACTTTTGGAAACTGCCAGATGTGGCCAGTGTCTACACGGCAGAACTCACTGCAATTCAGCAAGCTCTTCGCTACACTGAACACTATTGCGAAGAGAGAGTGTTAATATGTTCCGATTCTTTAAGTGCACTTGTCGCAATTCGGAACAAGAACATTAAGGATTTCTTAATTGCAAACCATCCTCTCCATTTTATACGTTCTAAAACTACGAGGACAGCGATGCGTATTTGTGTGGACTCCGGGGCATGCTGGTATTATAGGTAATGAAATCGCAGACGAAGCTGCCAGAAAAGCAACAGTCTGCGATGATTTGGATGCATTTCCTGTAAGAGTGGCAGATGTTAAAAATTGTGTAATAAACATAGTAAAAAACAAGTGGAATGCTGAATGGAGGAGTTTAAATACAAAATTAAACTCAGTAAAAACTTTTAAGTTGACTCGCCGTGAACAAGTAGCGATGACCAGACTTAGAATCGGTCACACGCGATTAACAAATTTATATATGTTAACCGGCGAAGTGAGACCAATGTGCGGTGTTTGTAATAAAACACTGACAATCAAGCATCTAATAGAAGAGTGTACCATATATGAGGACCTCAGAAAGAGGTTCCGTCTTAGAAATAATATTAGTGCTGATCTGGATAATGGAAATGAAGAAAATATTGTTGTATTTTTACATGCCAGTGGACTTCTTAAAATTCTATAAAATGAAAGTTCAAAGCTGTGATAAAAGAATCTCTAAGCGGTAGTTTTATATATGTATATATATATAAAGAAAGAAATGGTATTGATAAGTTGAAATTTTAATTTCATGGTCTTTTGAGAACCTTATCTCAAATTTTAATATAGGGGCCCTTTACACCCCGTAAGTGTTTGTGATTGTCCTTGTCTTTTATGTCTTAATGTTTATTGTGAAGTTTTTGTTTTTTAAAGAAAATGTAAGGGCCCTTTACACCCTTACATATGACGATCCTGATGGAGATTATAATTTCTTTTAAAGAATGTGACGAGGGCTAATGACCTTAAAAGTCGACGCCCGTAAAAATTCAGTTAAAAAAAAAAATAATAATAATAAATGAGTTTTTTCTTTTTCTTAACGTATAAGAAGGGAATAAAATTCAGTTAGGACACAAATATTAGTATTCAAATAACTATATTTTTATGCACTCTATTCTAACAGGATCGACTCGCATATACCATAAGAAAAAGCGTCATAATACGCCTTTCACTCGAGTTATGTCCCTCGCAAGTTACACGGTACCCTCAAGAAAATTTCGTAATTCAGTACTGTACAAATGTATTATAATAACTTTTTTACTAAATAAATGGTTATTGTATACAATTATTGACAGCCTAAAAATCGGCCAATTTAATATTAAAGGTTAATTACTTGAGGCTATCAAAAGCAAAGTGAGCGTTAATTTACGTTTGGTGACATCGTAAGAAGTTCAGAAATTCATTTAATTTCATTTTTGTAATTTAATCGCGGTACGTTTCCTTCAATCTATCAATACCTGAAATCAGTCGATAAAAATCTATATTCTTATTCTAGATAAGAGTTTTAAATTTTTCTTTGATGTTTTAACATCACAGAAAAGTGTTTTTTTAAAAATAATTATATATTTTGTTTCCATATTCCAATTTATTAATATAAATTAATGAAATTCAGAACGAGCGTATTGATACAGATTCAGAACACTGCTCATGCCGGAATAATAAGAAATACATGTTTTTCGTTTAAACATTTTTATCAGTCTAAACTAAAACAAAGCCACACTTTTTTTCTATATTTAAAATCAGGGTAGTGAAGATAACTACTTATATAATGTATACCAAGATACATTATTCTTGGTATACAAGAATAATGTATCTTGTTAAGAATAATGAGACTGTTAATTGCTCGTCATATTTCTAAATAATTATCAAAAATTCTTATAAATGGACGTAGCAAATTAAGTTATATTTCAATATAAAAAGTAATAACGTATTTTCTCCCAAGTTTGGAAAAAATTATTTGTTATATGTGGTAAGAAAAATTAGCCAGCGCATTTTCTTGCGAATAGTAGTTCCAGAAATATCATCCATTTTATCAGGTGATGTTATATTCAGATTTTATATACGTATATTAACGTACCGGTTATTTCAATTGTTTTTATCGTGTGAATATATATATATATATATCAAAATCACCATAGATATTTATTTTATTAGGTTTATCAAAACGAATATACCACATAAGTAAATGTAAAATTACTGTATATATAATAGAATAATATTTAAGTAAAATAACAATTCCTGGTATAACTTCTGATCCTAAATTTTCGATATTAGTGTTTTAGTTTTATTTATTGTTACTGTATAAATTTAATGTTTATTGTTAACTTAAATTTAATAAATTATTTAATGTTTATCGTAAAACAAAAGTAAGTTTTATTCCACAGCAAGAGAATGACTTGCTTAGGTATATTAATAAAATCTAACATGACAGTAGGACGTTAATGCATTGTTATATTTATGACATCTGTTGGGAGTTCCTTGGCAGCACCCTATTTACTTATTACTGATACTATTATATTTTACGTCTGAGCAACTAGTTCATTTAAGTAAATGTTCCAAATGAAAATAAAAAAATCATAAAATAATGAGAAGCTCATTGACTTAAATGTGTTATCCGTTTTCATTATAATTCAAATTACAGCAATATGAAAATGATAAATTATCGATTACTCCATGGAAAATATATAAACGCATAAGATGATTTATACATTTAATTAATTAAAGTACGAATCAGTATCCTTACTATTGAGTTAGCAATCTCTTTTTATTTCATTAAATATATTTACAATACCCACTAATTCGTATACAGATGTTTACACGTAAAAGTGCGGCGTAACAACGCACCGGGCTGAATATGATTGCTTAATGTGGTCGGTGATCATAACAAATACAACCAGTGTAGTTTAATGTATATCTGGTTTATAAAAGTGATTACCGAAAAACCAATCAATGATACAGAAATCTATATGTATAAAACCTAAAGTTTTGGTAAACAGTTTAAATATAATCGTAATCATATATTATTGGATTATCATATTTGGTTATTATACCAAATTATAATAAATAAATATATGTGGTTTTAATAGAAAAATAGTAATTAAACAATAAATTTAGAATATATTGATGGAGTATTCAAAATATCCCAGTTGAACAGAAAATTCGATTATAAATTCAGCTTTTATTTCTCCATTCAACTTTAAATTGTATGAATAATGAGTGAACATCAGTTCTAAAAAAGTTAATCTGTGTGACTAATTAAATTTTAATTTTGTTGGAAAGTAATGAAGCAGTAGTAAATTATTCACACATTTAGAGTTAGGCCCATTGATTGTGTTTCTGGATAGTTAATTACAGTTTATAATCTAGTTCAATTTTTTTCTATTAATATTGTATTTAATTTTTATTAAACAATCACTCGCTACCTTCAACGTTTTATACCTCATTTACCAACAATTGTATACGAAATCAATGAAAAAAAAAAGAAACGATGCATTACTTTCGTACCATTTAAAAAACATTCTGTAAAATCACCTTATATATTTAAGTTAACAACTTCTGTCTTCCAGTTTATACATCTTTTGAAAATTAAAATAGGTAATGTAAAAATATATATATATACTTCTACATTACATAGTATATAGTATACGTATGTATGTAGAAGTATACGAATTTAATTTTCATACTATAAATAAGAAGGAAGTTACAAAAACTAAGTGGTAAGAAATAAAAAAGACAATGAATTAACTCAACTCACATTTCAGAAAGTTGAAACACTTGAAAACGTTTTTGTTGTGTAGTTTTATGTACTAATAAAAGGAAATTATTATTTTCCGCCCAGGCACTTGTCTCGCAAAATTGATTGTTCTACTGTAAATTATAACTTTACGTTACCTTTCCATTCGAAGTAATTTTCTTTGTTAGCTATTTATAGTGTTGTGTTTCTTGCGTTTAAAAGTCAACTTAAAATGCGTGTTCCTTTCGCTGATTGCATCAAGACAGTAATGTAAGTAATGATACGTTGTTTAATTTCAGAAAGGTGAAATCAACAAAGATTAGTGATAGAATGAAGCAGGAATACATGAGAATTGTTTGAAGTGGAAGCAAGACTTATTGTCCAAGTGATTTGATCGCTTTTATACATTGAATTCCTCTCTGTGATGAATTACAAAAATTTGAGCCTTTCACCTGCAAATATAATGAAAATATCTAATCGGTGAAATAAGTGATTCATAGTAATCAACAGATTAAATTTGATGAAGTTGTAAGTGAATTGAATGTAAGCCACGGTTCGGTATTTTCAATCAAAAATGTAAACCTTAGACAGACGAACAAAAAGAGAACCATTTTAAAATTTTACAAATTCTTTTACAAGTTATAAAACCGAAGAAGACTAATTTCTGAAACGAATAAAGTTTGATGAGGCACGGGTCCTTTACTTTGCAACCAATGCGACAACGTTTAGCCTGAAAACATCCTTTCACACAAAATAAATTCGAAATTCACTCCAAGAATACAGGATCGTTTTTAATAGTTCGAATATTGGAAGGTTTAATTTTTATTCGCTTTATATCTAGATATAAAAAGAGTGAATAGTGAAAAATTCTGTAAGTTACAAGAATCATTGAAAGGAATCAAGTCGAAAAGGTATAGTTAACTTTATAACGGTGCGACATTACGTCAGGATAACTCTTCTTTTCATACCTTTTAGAAAACAGTGCTTTCAATATCTCGATTTTTATTGGCGGAAATCATCAATCTTACAGTCCTGATTTGGCTGATAAACATCTTTTTGGTTTTCTGAAAGAACTGCTAAGTAGCAATCTTTGTTCCGTTGAAAATTCCATAGAAGTGGTGCAAAATTGGTTATAAATCAGAAAGAATATTTCTTCAGGAACGAATTCAAAAGCTTGTTAACAGATTTAAGTACATAGAATTAGGAAGGTATGCTCAATGAGCTTATGTTGATAAATAAGTTAATAATAATAATTTAATTTATGTAAGAGCAAATAATATTATTTTTTTTTTATACGCCTAACTTCATTTTCAGCATATTAAAAAAAAAATTAAGTTTCAAAAATAAAAAAAAATATGTGCTATTCTTAATTAATTGTTGAGGAAGAAATCCAAGTATATAATGAAGAATTATGGAGTAGAAAAAATGTTCCGAAGAGATTTCTGCATCTTTCATATTTGAAAAACTTGTTTTCACACGTTATTTATTTTTAAAATAAAACCAAGGATAGGGGTTAACAGGTAAGTCTAGCGGGACCATTGTGTAATCAACCGTATTGAAACGATATCGATGAAAACATGCTGTTTTATACCAACTCCCTTAGGATTATGAGTTATTTTTCTTTTTTTACTACTGCTAAATGATATACAAATTTGATAGCTTTATCTTAAAATTATTAGTTTTTATCGAGGTATTATCGAGTGGACAGTTAAAGAAGGTGAAAAAAAAAAATATATATATATTAACGTTATCAGTCATTATGATTATTACGTTATGATCTATTTTCAGTTGGTTTTTGTATTAGATTTAACCATAAGTTTGTAAACTCCAAATTGAATAATGAAAGAATAAAGAAAAGAACGAGATAACTAGTATGTAAAATTATAAAATCAAGTGATTACCTTTAAAATAGTTTATGCAGCACTTTTTTACTTCCTTATACGAAGTAAAGGAAGTTAAAAATATTGTGATCGCGGAAAATTTCGGTTTCCTGATTTCAACCGAAATCTCCATTTTGACCATCCTTGAATCCATTTTGACTAGTTTCAGCGTGACATCTATACGTACTTATGTATGTACGTACGCACATACGTATCTCGCTAACTCAAAAACTAATAGCAGTAAAATGTTGAAATTTTGGATTAGGACTATTCTAACATCGATTGTGCACCTCTCTTTTTGATTGCAATTGACTGAACCAAATATGTGAAAAAAGACCAAAATCAAAAAAAAAAAAAAAAATAATAAATGAGTTTGGACTTTTGAAACTGCAGTAATAAGCCCATCGAGAGCATTTCAACGATATATATTAAGTGCTACTTATTTTTATTAGTTCCAGAGTTATAGCCAAATAAAATTTTAATCAATGAAATATTTGGATGTTAGGGGAAGGTCCATCGGTTCGAATCAGATTTCACCTCCTTTTTTTCAACTTTTGTTTTCATTTACATGTATTGATTTGTTAATAATTATTAATCTCTCATAGTAAAAAAAATTTTTACGATGAATAATTCTTATTCAATACAAAAAAAAAATTGAAATAATATCAGAAGTTTTTATTGAAATAAAATTTTACGTACTTTTAATTTTAAAAAGATGTGTAAATGTAATTTAATATGCGTACAAGCAAGTCACGTGTTGTTCACATCAGATTTTTATTGTTCATTTACAGAAAAAAGTAGCTTAAATTTTGTGTCAACTTCTGAATCACCTGTTTTTTTAAATAGGCGTGAGTTTGTGTATTCTACTTAAAATTTATTTTTGTGATATATTGAGTTATGTTCCGTTCTGGTTAATACCTTGCGGTTGGTTTTCGAAGGTAATTATTATTAAGTATAAGTTTTTTTTTTTTCTTTCCAATCATGATCTTGGGATCTTTTCGTTCCACCGCTCCGTTGCTAAGGAGTGTTCTTTGTAGGTTTACATTTTTGTTTATTTCTTTGTTAACATTTTATGGTTTCTAGTTTCGTTTATGCTTATGCACGCTTAGTTCTTGTACTATATGGATAGACGAGGAATCGTCTGATATTTTAGGTTGTCATGTACCGTCTAGGAAACGTGGTCCGCTACTTTCGTTGGATAGGAACCCGAGGAGGGCTGCGCACATGAAGCTTATTAGAGACGAGTTGGTGAACAATCTGTCAGGTGCTTCGACTGATAACGTGAGTGTAACCATGGAGTCCCAGCCTACTACTAGTTCGTGGAAGATGATACCTGTGCCAAGGAGGCAAGCAGTAAATCGTAATCCTAGCAATGGCGACTTACCACTACCGAATAGGTTTAGTGGCCTTCCACTAGGGAATAAGATTGTCATGAACCAACTTGAGCCAGTCAAACCTTCTTCAATTATGCTTTACGGAATAAATGAGCTGTTGAAGCTGTACGAGCTGCTGGAAGCGGCCGTGTGCAAGAGTAATTATAGCATTCGACTGGTTGAAGATAAGCAGCTGAGAATAATTTCTAGGGACATCGAAGTGTACAAGAAAATTATAAATGTTTTTTGGGAGCACGGTCTAACAGGTCATACTTCCACAAGTAAGGATCAACGAGCCTTTCGTATTGTAATCAGAAACCTGCCTCACATTATTCCAATGGGGATGTTAAAGGACGAAATCGAGAGCCACAAGTATGGAGTGAAGGACAAGAAATGCATGCCAGAGGATAAATAAGGAACCCACATCGACTTTCTTCGTGTACCTGGAGCCACACGAGAACAATAAGACCATCTATGAATTGGAGTACATTGCCAACTGCAGAGTGTCAATGGAAACGCCACCGAAGCCTAAAGGCCTCGTACAGTGCATGAGTTTTCAGTAATTTTGGCACACTAAGAACAATTGTTCGAAACCTTTCCGCTGTATGAAATGTGGAGAGGGCCATCAGACAGCTGACTATCCCAGGAAGGACAGGAGCATTCCTGCAACCTGCGCCTTGTGTCAGTCCGACCATCCGGCAAGCTACCGAGGCTGCAGAGTATATCAAGAGATATTGGATAAGAAGCGTAGGCGGAAGGCGAATTGGAACTCGCAACTTGCTACGAGATTCGAACCCGCTAGCTGCAGCAAGGTGGTTGGCCCCGCGTTTAATTATAAGAACTTCCCTTCGTTGGGTAGAAGGTGCCGGACAGAACGCAAAGCCTGAATCTCTCCATTAAACGTATGCTGCGGCAGCTGGGCGTGCTAGTGAGAGCAGTGTGGACAAATTGGTCAAGCTTTCATCAAATATAGACTTCCTGGTTCAACAGATTGGAAGTCTGATACCCTTGCTCACCCCCGTGCTCACCAAAATCTGTTGAAGTCCAGATTCATACGAATCGCTGCATGGAACATTAGCGCCTTACCTTCTAGGGGCGAGAAGCTAGGGTTATGGATGTTTCCATTTCACTGGACGTAATTTTGATATCGAAAACGCACTTTCCTGACTGGAATTACCTCAGGCTTCACGGTTATTCTGTGTATATGAAGAATCACCCAGATGGGTAGCCCCATGGCGGAACCGCGGCTCTGATTCGGAGTTCTCTGCGGCATTACCAACTTCCGTGCTTCTTTACTGACCAGATTCAGGCAACCACAGTTGAAATTACAGACTGGTAGGCTGTCCCCGGTATACTGCCCTCCAGCCCATACTGTAACTAACCAGTTGTTTTCCGATAACTTTGAGACTCTGGGATCGAGATTTATTGCCGGAGGAGACTGGAACGCCAAAGACCCATTCTTGGGTCCCGGTTAGCAACCATTAGTGGTAGATCGTTGAGGAGGTGTGTTCAAAATCTGCGCCTAGACGTGGTATCGGGATTCCAGCCAACGTACTGGCCTAAGGACTTGACGAAGATTCCGAATTTGCTCGACTTATTTATCACCTCGTGTATATCATCTGCATACCACTCTGTAGAAGAACAACTATGATTCATCGTGGGACCACTCGCCCATTTTACTTGCATTGAGCACGACGGTGCTAAGGAGGAAAGGACGGCTTATTCTTCATACGAGACGAACAGATTGGATTTCTTACTAGGACTGGGTCGAAGAGAAACTGTCTGACCCGTTTCCACTTGATATCTCTGGGATATTGATTACGGGAGGTACCTTTTGACGTCGGTCATGCAGAAGAGAGATAGCGGTCTACACCTTAAGATTTTCACTCAGCCATAGACAATACGTATCCGCCGAAGTGACAGAACTAATTGTCTCGAAGCGGCGTCTTCGGCGGAATTGGTAATGTTTCAGAAGGCTAGAAGACCGGACTCTTCTTAATAGGATGGCGTGGAGGCTGAGGAGGTTGCTGCGGACTATCAGCCACGAGACATTCAAGGATTACATAGAAAATCTTTCTCACCTTAATGGGAAAGGATGCTTCTTATGGAAAGCTACGAAGGAACCGTAATGATCACCAGGAACACTCCCCTACCTTCAGAGGGGTACTGGATCGAGGGCGAGGACTAACAAAGAGAAGGCCGATCTCTTTTCTTCACATCTAGAGGTAACGTTCCGATGCAGAGGGCTCTGGTGATGTGGATGTTAACGACTTCCTTGAGACCCGATACCAATCAGTTTCCTTAGTTACGAAAGTTTTGATTTTTAGAAATCAGGGGACAGAATTTTGTAATTGCTAACTAAAAAACTATTATAAAATATGTATCACAAAAAAAAAAAAAAAAATAAAGAAATTAGGACGAATAATTATGGATATTATATGAAATGTAAAGTAAAGTTTCTGCAACACCATTCACCAAAACAGAAGTGTGTTGTTTCAAATACGTCCCATTAAAAGAACTGAGTTAAAGTACTCTTTAAACTTCTTTACTGTTGAACTTACGAATTTATTTTGCATTTTCGAATAATTTTCATAAAAAAAAACAAAAGTTGGAAATATAGGTAAAATTTTAAGATGAAAAAACGGCGGTAAATAAATCTTTGAAAAGTAATATTGCAAGTTATTTCAAATATACGAGGTGCGACAATAAAGTAATCAGACTGATTTTTCTCTGCAAGATGTGGCAACCCTGCAGCTTGCGTAGGCACACCATCTTTGACCTTGGTCTATAAGCTACTTCTAGTCCAAGCGGCACATTGATGCAACTGCTCAGTCGTGAGTTGTGCTGTAATAAGTGAATACGTGTTTGTGTCTCTCGTCACAGAAATGAAACCGCAAAATATTGCGCAACGGTGTGCCATTTCTTTTTGCGTTAAATTGGGTGAAAACGCGACGAAAACTCATGGTAAGTTTCAGAAGGCTTTTGGAGAGGAGGTTATGTCAAGAGCTCAAGTTTTTCGGTGGCATAAAATTTTTAGTGAAGGCAGAACAATTGTTGAAGATGAAGACCGCAGTGGACGACCATCAACCCCACGGACAGATGTCAACTTGACCAGGGTGCGTGGAATCGTACGATCTGATCGAAGATTATCCGTGAAAATGATTGCAGAAGAACTCAACATCAATAGAGAAACGGTTCTTCTAATATTAACTGAAGATTTTGGTATCAGAAAGATTTGTGCAAAAATGGTCCCCAAAAATCTCACACAACAGCGAGAAACACGGAAAAATGTGGCAGCCGATCTGTTAGAGCAAACGGAAATCAATCCAGATTTGTTGAGCCGTATTATCAGTGGTGATGAAGGTTGGTTTTTCAATACGATCCAGAGACAAAACGCCAAAGTTCGCAATGGTGCTCAAAGGGATCACCCAGACCAAAAAAAGCTTGCATGTCTAAGTCAAAAATGAAATGCATGCTGTGTGCTTCTTCGATTTCAAGGGAATTTTTCATAAAGAGTGGGTGCCTCCTGGACAAACAGTTAACCAATATTTCTACAAAGAAATTTTAGAAAGACTTCGTAAACGAGTTCTTCGTGTCCGTGCCAACATTGCTGATAATTGGATTCTGCATCACGATAATGCGCCATCCCATACTGCTCTGTCAGTACAGCAATATTTAACCTCAAAACAAATTTCAGTACTACCACAGCCTATTCACCAGATAATGCTCCGTGCGACATTTTTCTATTTCCAAGAGTCAAAATGGCGGTCAAGGGATACCATTTTCAAACAACACAAGATGTCCAAAAAGCTGTGACGGGGGTCTTTGAGGATATTACAGAAGATGAGTTCCAGCAATGTTACCATCAATGGCAGAAGCGCTGGAATAAGTGTGTTCAATCAGAGGGGAACTACTTTGAAGGAGACAACACTAAACATGACTAAAACGGTAAGCAACATTTTTTCCACATCAGTCTCATTACTTTATTGTCGCACCTCGTATATATGTACACCCCTTTCATTTGCGTTTTGTTTTTTAAGAAGCTATTCTTTGTTGTAGAAAGAAGTTCTGAAATATTAGTTTCTTTTTGATTCTTTTCACAAATATATTTCATCACATAGAGTATTGTTCAAGTCATTTCAAAGAATAATATTTCTAAAACGACGATATAATTTTTAGCACAAATATTTTTTATGTTCTCCAAACTAAAAAATAAAATTTTTCGCAGGCATCCTTTTCAAATGATAAAGAAGAACTGGAAGGTTTAATTAAACTTCTTTACTTTTGCTATTTGGTTTCATACCTTTTGTTTGGTTTTGTTGGTAAACGAAACTGTATTGTTTTTCTTTTTAGCACATTTTGAGCTATAATATATATCGTACATTTTAAGTAACATTATTTTTATACCTTCTGTTTGTCAGTGACTTTATTACATTATACTAACATGCAACAAACATCTAGAATAACATATATTCATTTCTTTCTTATAATAATTTTCTCCTTTTATTTATGATGAAAAATACATTTTCTACTGGATGAAAAGTTTTTACCTTTACTGGGATTCGAAAAATTAAACCCTTCTAATGAATGGGTGAGATTTTAATAAGCAGTCGAAGGTTACTGGAACAGTAATGTGACAATGTGACATATTATTTAAGTTTTAATCTGTTCATTTTCTCAATACGCAAAACGGTTGAACAGATATTAATTCTTATTCAAATATTTTAATGCTCCTCTTAACGAAAAAAAAATTTATACTTGTTAATTTAGAGTATATACAAAACACAAAAACCAAATAAAGATTCGAGGTCACAAAATTTGAAACACTTTTCAGAAGGACAAATTTTGAAAATTTTATATAGGAAATTAAAAATTTGCAGCATTTATAATTGAGACATTTTAGTAAATATTATCAAGGGTTATCACAAATATGACAGTATTTGTATGCTTATGTCGAAATTTGTTATGCACGAGAAAATTTCTTGTAGTTTTACCTCGTTATTACTTAAGTAGATTTATATAGTATATAGTTACTTTGGTGTTCCTGAAGCAAACGTATAGTTTAAAAGAAGATTACAAATTCCGATGATGCTTCTTCCCATACTCTTGAGTGTAAAGAGCTTCTTGGGGAACAATGTTTACAATAAATGTATACTTATAAAAGAATTTTTGAAATGCTTTTATAAAACTTACCTTTATTATCTTATTCCCGGCTTATTCTTTTTTAAAATGATTTTTTTTTAATTGTCTTTAACTTTACGAAATTGGTTTGTCATAAAAACAGCGAAATTCGTTTTGAAAATTGATTTGATCAAATTCAGTTTATATATGAGGACTAATTAATTATTTATGTAACTTGTAAATAGCTTTGATGAAATTCAATATTTCATCTAAATGATGAAAAATCATCTGAATCTATATTCGGATGTAGTTAAATTTATTTTATTTGTAAGTATTCCACTTTTTTTGTAATTTTATTTTAAATTACCTTTCGTACAATTATTAACTTTTCAGATATGTGAATTTTAATTTAAGTACATTTTTAAATAATCTCTTTTATATAATATAAATATAAGGCGCATATAAATTTGTTTTTATTTTCATGATATCACGTGTGAGATATCATGTACTGTTTATCGTAGTAATAGCAAAGAGTATCGGGAATAATGCCAGAATGTAAGATGTTTGGAATGAGTTTAGACTGAATGAGAGACCAGAAGGAATGAAATAGGAACAGGGAAATATTTATGAATAAAGAGAGAATAGTTGCTAAATATTATAGCTACAAGGAAAGAATGATTGTACAATTTACAAGGGTAAATTTGGCAGCTTTTCCACTGTCCTATATTTACATTTCGACCTCCTAGTTCGGCGTCACCATCACATCTTGGATTAAATCCAAAAAGCAATGGATGAATTATTTAGGTTTTATTTTGTTGTAATTTTTTTTCTGGAAACGTCATTTATGTATTATCGTAAAAAACGATACAGAAAGCAGTATATTATAATCTGATACTAAATTTACCGCAAAAAAGTATAGAATTTTGATCCTTTAAATAAATTTCCATGTTCGGTAGTAGTCATATATTACGTTAACGTAAGAAACCAATACCTTAAAAAGGACAAACAAATTTGTCAAAAATTTCCTATTTTAGGTAAATCATTTTCATCTAAAGAAATTAACATGTTTTAAATGACTAGTTAAATTTAATTTATTAATTATTGTTTGTTTTTTAAGAGTGAAAAACCGGCATCCAATTCATTAAAACGTAAAATCACCTTTGATATAAATGTGATATTATACTGAGTTCTTTCGCTAGTACTTCAATAGCAGCAACAATTATTTTAAAAATCGTTTGGCTGATTTATTGGCGTTTAGGTAAAACAAATGTCAGACTAATATTTAATTGGGGGTTGGAACTTATTCTAAGAGAAAATAACCTATAATTATTATCTTATGTGAGATTTTCTGAAATGGGTGTAAGTTATTTTAGTAAATCTTAATTTTGTGTAGATTAACGTGGCCTTTTCATTAAACAAATTTTGATCTTGTCACCATCGAACAAACTTCTTAATTTTACGGTTATGAGCAACATCGAACGTATTGCTACAATTGTTACAAAACTACATTCACAGATTTTTACAGTTATAATAAAAGTTTTGAAAGCATGAAGATATATTACTCTAAATAAGTCTGTAATATCAGAAATAGATGTTATTATAAAAAAATTAAATTACTATGATTGCCTAGAAGTTTTGTTTTATATTTATTAGAGATTATGAATTTTTAAATTGACGTAAAATTAAGAAAAATCTGTTGATGAGTATAATAGTAGTGAATGTTTATTTCTCAAAAAAGTTTCTAATAATCTATGAAAACTAATTTTAGTTTAAATCTCCTTGATAATAATGAAGTTAAACAAAGTAGTCGATCCCACTTTTACTAGTCTTCAGCCAAACTTGGTTTGATGCCAGCATTAACTGTAGAAAGAATCTAAACATTTGCTTTAATAACTATTCAAAAATTCATCTTTTATCACTGTCTTCGCAAAACTTGAACAACTTTTAGATAAGTTTTCCATTTAGCGAAAAGCCTCAAAAAATATTTATTTCGGTAAGGACTTATAATTAAAAATTGAAATGTGGCACATTTTTTTTCTCAATATAAAATTAAGAACTAAAAAAAAGATTTAAAAAATTTACGTAGAAAAATTAAAAATAATCATAAAATTAAAACATTTATGGCTCAAAACCTTTGGGAGAATATGAAAAATAATTCTGTAAAATAACTACTGTAAGTCTCTGGCTGCAATTGGCATCGAGAAAACTATGAGTATGCAGCTCACAGATGAAACATAAAATTTTATTTTTTGGCTTTGCTAAGGTCGGGCATTAAAAATAAAACCACGAAATACAAAAAATACATAAAAAAACATTTTTTTATTTATTAAAATAATAAGTATTATAATACTTAATAATTTACAGTAGTTTGAATAAACAAAAAGTTAATATAACTAGTTGATATAAAAATATAATATAACTACTTGATATAAAGGTAATATAAAAAGTTAAATATAAAAAGTTTGAATGTATACATTTTTTTTTCAGCAGACGAGGAAATTTGAATTTTCTTAATTAAGGTACTAAATTGTTTATTTATTCTCTTTAAATAGAAGCTGGTTTATGGAAATGAATCCCATAACCATATGTACTGGGTAGATAATTTAAAAAAATATATATATATTCTTTTCTGCGTTGGAGTGCCACGTAAATCGAAACCATAAGTATATATCATCGTATAGGTCATTTTTAATCAGTGAATGTTACATAATTAACCGCTGAATCGTAAATCAAGCGTACAATATATTTCTTTTCCTATAACTTTTATTTTTTAATGATTTTGTATGTTTTTTTAATAACAACTACAAAAAAAATCTATAATCAAATTTTGAATAAAATTAATCACATTCATTCTTATATATTCAAGCATAAAGCCAAGGAAGTAGCACCTCCCTTATAAAAGTAATATTTCAGATTGCTTTTTTACGTCTGTCAATTTAAATATATTTATTTCTGCCTCTTACTACCTAATTTAATACATTTTTTCATTTATTTTCTCTGCATCTTCTGCCGCTTTTAAAATCTTACTGCGTATTTTTTTAAATTTTATTTTAATGCATCCTTATATTATTAAAACTATATTGATGTAAATTATTACTAAAATTTAGAACTGTAACATAAATTATCTGTCTGTTTATTTAAAAATTATTTAAACATTTTTTTAAATCCTCGATTTGTCTATTTATATTAATCTCTGATCATGAGCTACATTCCTAAAATTAAGATCAACAAAATTCCACATGAAAATTGCGATTACCTTGTTTGAAATGGATTTAAACAATCCTGCCATTTCGAAGCGTAGTTGCCACTTAGCATATGTCCGAACAGACAATAAGCGATGCACATTACACTGCGTAGCAGCTAGTGACGTCCTTATTCTTTTAACCGTAATAAAATTTCTATTACGTTTATTTTATGAAAATCGTATGCACATGTATTTATTATTAAAAATTTTAACATAGGACTATTTAGTCATACAAAGCAGAATACTACGTTTACTGCATTCTTATTTAATGCATTTCATTAAAAGATTACTAATGGATTTTATTAAGTAAATTTATAATATTTCATAGGCTTCCTCCATATTTAATAATAGGAAAAATATTCAGATATAGAGAGAAGTTTCTTTTTTCCGCTGGTGTTTTAATAATCTCTCATCTGCGAAATGATTACCAACTTTTTTCTGCTACTTTACCAACTTTTTTCTGCATAATTTTATCGATTACCAACTTTTCTCTATTTTCTTTTGTTTTCTATTTGGTTCTGAGTTACGTATAAAAAGATATTTCAAAAAATAACGCAAGAATTATTATAAAATAATAGTCTTGTTTTATTATAAACAAAATTCAAATACTAATATTATTAGGCATTACCGTCGCCTCGTTTAAGAAGATCTATAAAACAGTGAGGATTTTTTTTAGTGAGGTTTTTATTTATTTGCGGTCGATTATTCTGGCACTGATTACAAATGCGATAATCGTTATTAATTTTTTTCGAATATAAAAAAATTATATTTAAATCAGAAAAGCTTTAAACGAAAAAAAGGCAAATCATATTTTTCATGCAAGACGTAAAAAAAGAATTTTTGAAGTGACAAGAATAATTGCGCACTTCAAAGAAAGTTCTTACATATTTATTATGATCAAGCTGATCATAAGTGTTGCTGATCTGAGCATGATTTATGGTATCATCTTACTGGTGCTTGAGTTAATTAATTGTATTTGTGTTTCTTCAAGGTCTTTCTTTTTTGGATAAAAAAAGTATTTTATTTACTTCTCCACTATAATTAATTAAATAGCTCAACGGTAATACAAATATTTCCTTTGTTTATTTTGCTTTAGTTGTTAAAATATATTTTGTTAATTCTTTTTTTAAATAAGTTGGCCTAATTAAAAAACTTTTAATTTGTTAACTTCTTTTTCTGTCATTTCTTGTCTATTACCTTCCCTTCAAACCGCACCGCAACACGCAGCAGAAAAATAATACTAACAGTTAAAATATATGTGCTTGATAAAATTACCTGCCTGCAGTTTTCTTTAAGCTTTGCCAACAAAATAATCATTATCTAAAATAAAAATGCTTTGACAATCCACTATTCATAAATGAAACCAGTAAATTAATATAACTGCTTCTATTCTTTTTTTCTATCAGTTAAGATCTCAGACAGACTAATATATATATATATATATACGTATTTTAACTAGGAAGAATATATGATTGAAATCTTTTAATTTTTTTTATTTTATAACTCAGTATAAAAAAATACAATATAAAATGTTGTATATTACAAAATAAAATCCTTTCTCTTATATAATATGATGGACCAAAGTACTTTATACGTGTATGTTATATAAAAAAAAAATTTTCTTTTAATATCTGACATTCATTTATTTTTATTACTTTTTATTCTCTCTGTAGTTTTGATTTGCCTTTTAATTATGTACTATTTATTCTTATATCTTATATTTTAAAACGAAATAATGGAGAATGGATTTGACTTTTTTTTTCATTCAGTTTATAATTTTTATATAGGAGAATAAAACTGACATGGATTATTTTAAATTCTATATAAACTTTAATTGGATTTTCTTTTTGTATTCATTCATGACAATAGAAATAAATTTTATTAATTGACTTAAATTTAATACAGTGAAATTTATTCAGATTTATTATTTAATCACACAATCCTTTTTATATTTTTAAACTGATCCTTGCCTTTACCAAGAGTAAAGGTTGATTAATTTTATCCTTTTCTAAAATATCCTCGCGTTTAATATGAATTTCATGAAATCATTTTGATACAATATTTCAATTTTGGACTTTTTTTACCTCTATTCTGGCAAAAACAGACGAAGCTCTAAAGACATTTTCAAGACGACAATAATAATTATATTATCAAATACTACAACATTTTTATGATCGAATTAAACCTTTCAGTGTATTATATAATATTGTCTGCTTTTTTCTTACACTTTTAAAGTAATATTTATGTAGAAATTATTATATTTTCCCTTTTATCCTAAATATATATATATATATATATATATATATATATAAATTAGTAAAAAATGTATGATATAATTCAATTAGAATGGGAAATAGAAACCGGCACAAAACTATCATGCTGCATAATTTCTGCGATTCTCTTTTACAATTTTATCCACATCTCAGCTGTTTATAAACGAATTTGTACAGATAAGGTGCTGCATTGTTTAAAATAGAACTCTTAACATTTTAATTTATAAAATATAATCGATTAAAGTGATACTTATAAAATTACTAGTGATTAAATAATTTAATTTACAGCGATTTTTGAATTGTCAAACTGAAAATTTTCAAACTTAACCATTTTTAAACGATTTTATTAGATATACGAATTCCATATTTCATTAAAATATCTCATTCCGTTCCTAAGATATAAATTCCCCTTGAAAATAAATAAAATAGCAGAAAGACAGAAAATAAAGCGTGAGTATTTTTCCATAAGAATTTTTAAAAATATTTTGATGTAATTCAGTTCAATCAACTTCGCCTGTCCAAAATATATATTTGGAGTGTCCTGGAACACTATATACATGTATATATATATATATATATATATATATATAAATTTATATTTTATTGGAAATACTTTGTACTGGTGAGATCATTTTTCTATTTCATGCCTTTTTTTTTATGGACTTATATTATTTTATATTAGTAATATAAATATAATAGGTTAAAAATGAACATGAATTGGCTTATGTATAAAATATGGTGATATTTAAAGTACATACAAACATAATTTTCAAGTTAATGAACGTTTTAAATTATACCGAACTATATTTTTAGAACTATACATCAAAGGTTAGAGAAAAATAATAATTCTTTCCGTTAAAGTTTTATTTTTATAATCACTGAATAATTTCCTGATAAAATTGAAGTACATTTTGAGTTGAGAAAGTGGTAATGAGTGACCACATCATCGGTAAACGTAGATATTAGATAGGCTACAGTAAAGATTTATTCTGTATTTAATTAAGAAAATGTATATAAAATGTATGAAGAATGTACTGAACTTTTATCACCAGCAATTGTTAAATGTTTAAGTTATTGTAATAAAATTTAAGATGTTTTCCAATTTATTTAAAATTTAATAATAATGGTTGAATTTTTTGTAATTCGCAAGTAATTTTTCCTTAGATTGTACATAAATTCATTCATATCATCCTTATTATTCATTCTCAGAAGTAATACGTTACGGTGGTCCCGGAGGCTAAACAGAAAAATAAAGAAAAATGGTTATACATAAAAAAACTTTTTTTGTCTTAAATTGGTGAGAATACTATTAGATATAACAATTTAAAAAAAATTGTACAAAACAAGCAAAAAATAAAAGAAGCCATTATATTTCCATAATAAGGCATAAAAATTACCAAAAAGAAAAAAATTAATAAATAAAAGTATATAATTAAAATTCTGAATCCACTACTATTAAAAAATTATAAAATTACAGTATATTAGATTAAATATATCAAATCCAGAACTTACACACCTCAATTCCAAGTAAAGCCTCATTCATTTAAATCCACATTAAGTGTTAAGAAATTTTTAAAACAATAAAGAATTGATTTTCTTTTAAGAGAATGTTTTTATTTTTTTTTTATTAAATAGTCGTAATGAATGCACATCACTTTAAGACTTGAGCTAAAACTTGGAGAAAATCATCTAAAATAAAATTAGCGGCAGCCTAATTTATAAAAATAAACATGGTTAAAAAAAAATTAACAAACTTATTAGGTTAACACAAAATAATAACAATAAAAGTTTTCAGTAAACTAATTTTTCCATCCATTTTTACTTTCTTGTACAAAGTAAAGAAAGTATTGTGATAGCGAAAAATTTCGGTTTTCAGATTTGAAAGGAAATATCCATTTTGACCATCCCTGAATCCATTTTGTACGTATGGATGTGTATATATATTTCGCATAACTCAAATAGATTAGCCGTAGTATGTTGAAATTTTGGATTTTGGATTGTTGTAATATGTAGTTAAGCACCTCTCCTCTTGATTGCAATCAACTGAACCAAAAGTGACAAAAAAAGACAAAAATCCAAAAACGTTTCGATTTTTTACTTTTTTGTAAATGCAGTTGTAAGCCCTAATTGAATATTTTCAACGATATCTCATAAGTGACATTTATTTTCATTGGTACCAGAGTTATAGCCTAATAAAATTTTAATTAGTGAAATATTTGGATCTTCCAGGCACTTGTAATCAGACACTTCATCTGCTTTATTTTTTTTTAAATTAAATATATTGATTTATTAATAATTATTTACCCATTAATTGTAAAAAAAGTTTTACAATAAGTAATAATTCAATAATAATAATATAAAAAAATATGAAAAAATCAGAAGTAATTAGTGAAATAACATTTTATGTACTTTTAAAAATATGTATATGTAATTTAATAGACCTACAAGTAAGTCATATGGTGTCCACATAGAATTTTTAAAATTACCAATATTTTAGCTTATTTATATTGGGTTTAATATGATCCCAACAATATCTGGATCAAACTAATGAAAAGCTACAACCTTCCTAATACCAGACAGCATACATAAAATTTATCATTAATTCAGCTGAATTCAAACATTTATTCACTTACGTAAATTTAATAAACATTTTTAAAATTTTAAAATTAGGCTAATAAAATTAATAATACAATTTATTTTGTATCTTAGCTCACATCAACAATCGGATTCATAGGTAGAAACCGTAAGTAAATTTCATCAAAATAAGTAAGTGGTAGGTAGTTTCCTTGGTTCACCTTCATTAAAGACATTTTAAAAAACATCAATAGTAAATCAAAGATAACATATATAATGTTAAAGTCTACAAAACTACGTACTAAAATTCATAAAAAGTCCAGTAATATGAATAAAACCACATTATAAAAAAAAAGTAACATAAGAACAAATTACATCAGAAACACAGACATAAACACCAACATGACGCAAAAATCATGGTTAGAAGCCACGTCCCGAGTATCACTACTAGGTACCAAGATCTAATATGTATAACCCCTTTAACCACCTAATATCTTCGTCTTTGTCCAAGAGATTAACAGCTATATGGCACACTAAATCATTACGTTTTATCTTCTACATACTTGGTTGCTAATCGATTGACTTCTTCACAAACATACGGTAAAGATAAATACTCAAGGATTTCGGTGATTCAAACGAATAAACAATGGCACCTGTGTTATGCATCTCGCATATTTACTATGGAAGCGTTGAATAGTTTATATATATATTTTTTTTTGAATTTTTACGGGCATCGACTACTAATGTCATTAGACCTTGTAACGTTCTTAAAAAAAATTTAATATCACCATCAGGATCGTCATATGTAAAGGATGTCAGGGTGTAAAGAGCCCTTACATTTTATTTAAAAGCACAAACTACACAGAACATTAAAACACAAATAACAAAGACAAGCTCAACACTTACGGGGTGTAAAGGGCCCCGATATTAAAATTTGAGATAAGGTTCTCAAAAAACCATGAAATTAAAAATACAAGTTATCTTCTTCTATTTGTCTCGATTATTTGTTAATTTTAGCACCCTAGGGGCGACTAGAACCGCCGTTAAGCAGAATATCAGTCGCGCCAGGATGCCGTGGTAGTTGGCTCTCCATAAAAACAGGCTACAGGCATGCATTGCGCCCAACCATATCCTCGCGCCCTCAGTCCACCCTTGAGGGTCCACCATGCCGTCATTGGACACACCCCGACTCACTGCTCTTGAATGTAGACAAGCCAGGGTGGTCTAGGCAAGAGGGCTACCTCCCGTTACTATACGTGCCACGCTTCGAGACTCCCATATATGGATGAAACTACCTCTTAGAGACTCTTTAACACAGCTTTAAAATTTCCATTTTTATAGACTTCTAAGAAGTCCACTGGCGTGTAAATATGCTACTATTTTTCTTTCATTTCCATTACCTAAATCAGCAGTAATATCATTTCTTTCTGAGGCTCTTTCTGAACCTCTTTCTGAGGTCCTCATATATTGTACACTCTTCTATTAGATACAATTCTATTAGAATTGTAAGTGTTTTATTGCAAACACCGCACATTGGTCTCTCATCGTCGGTTAACAATTATAAATTTGTTAATCGCGTGTGACCGATTATAAGTCTGGTCACAGCTACTTGTTCACGGCGAGTCAACTTAAGGTCGCTTTTCTATTTATATGGAGAAGTTTTCACTGAGTTTAATGTTGTATTTAAACTCCTCCAATCTTTATTCCATTTGTTTCTTACTATGTTCGTTAGACAGTTTTTTACATCTGCCACTCTTACAGGAAATGCATCCAAATCATAGCAGACTGTTGCCTTTCTGGCAGCTTCGTCTGCGCTTTCATTACCTGTAATACCAGCATGCCCTGGAGTCCATATAATACACATCGCTATCCTCGTTGGTTTAGAACATACAAAATGGACAGGATGTTTGAAATTATGACATCCTTAATGTTTTTTTCGGAATAGCAACAAGTACACTTAGAGAATCGGAAAATATTAGCACTCTCTCTTCGCAATAGTGTTCTGTGTAGCGAAGAGCTTGCTGAATGGCAGTAAGTTCTGCCGTATAAACACTGGCCATATCTGGCAGTTTCCAAGAATGGGCGAAACATATGTAAATGGAGAACCATTTACATATATGGAGCATCCAACACCATGTTCGGTTTTAGAACCGTCAGTATAAATTCTAATATATTCTTTATAACTACTGACGGTTGCGAAAAATTCCTGTTGGATGATCTCTGCTGGTTTCTTTTTTATTTCTCTCTGAGATAGATCTAACCTTGTATTTACCGCTGGCGAGAGCCACGGCGGTATTTCTCTTGTTGAAATTGCTAGAGTCTCCGGAATATCAATTTCGTATTTTCTTCTTAATTCGTGGTACCTAATTCCGGCTGGTCTGGAATAGGTAGCACGATGTTCGTATAATGCAGCCATAGGATGATTATTAAGAAGTTTGTTATTTACATGGGCAGGAAAAGCCCATATATTTGCTGCGTATCTTAGCAGAAGGATCTCTCTTCTATAATGTAGTGGCAGTATTCCGGTTTCAGACATTAGACTAGTCTCCGAACTTGTGCGGAAAGCGCCGCCTGTTGCATATCTTATTCCGCTATTGTGAATAACGTCTAACTTTCTTAGATGCGACTTCCTAGCGGATGAATATACAATACATCTGTAGTCTAGTTTTGATTGAACCAATGACTTATACAATCTCAATAATATCTCTTTATCTGAGCCCCAGTTAATGTTCGATAAACATTTAATAATGTTTAGGGCTCTTTTGCATCTAACACTGAAGTCCTGTGTGTGTAGTCCCCACGTAAGGGATTTATCTAATACTAGTCCTAAAAATCTCACGTTGTCTTTATATTGTACTTCATCATTGCCAATTCTCAACATAGGACTTTGATGAGGAATTCTCTTCCTACAGAAATGTACACAAGACTTTTTTCTGGTGAAAATTGGAATCCATTATTCCTCGCAACTTTATTTAGAGCGTTAATCACCCGTTGCAATTTGTATTTCACCATAGCAGTCGTGTTGCTGGCATACACAATTGCCAAATCACCAACATAGACGCTATTGCTGATTTCTACTGGAATGGCTAACATCAATTTATTAATGGCGATGGTAAACAAGGTACCGCTCAACGGCGAACCTTGTGGTATGCCATTTTCCAAGATTTTTACAGATGAATATTCATTGTTGACACGTACTTGGAAAGTACGGTCATTGATATAGTTGCTCAGTAAGACTGGCAGATTGCCACGAATGCCCCCCCATTCATGTATCAGGAGCATTATACCATGACGCCAGGTCATATCGAAACCCTTCCGAAGATCAAAGAAGACTCCGACACAATGTTTCCTTGTAATAAAGCTGTTATATATAATCTAAGTTGATCATTTGATCGGTGGTAGAATGGTATTGTCGAAAACCTGCTTGATATGGTGATATCAGCTTTTATTTTTCTAAAACCCAAACAAGTAGATTATTAATAATTTTTTCGAGTATTTTTCCCATAGCGCACGTCAAGGAAATGGGACGATAGCTATTGAGATCTGTTAAATTTTTCTTTTTCTTTGGTACTGGAACAACATGAGCTTTTTTCCACTGCTGCGGGTACATTCCATCCCGCCATATTTGATTATGCAGTTATAACAATCTGCGTTTTTCAGTGGTATTCAGCTGTCTGATCATATTATAATGGATTTCATCCGGATCAGCAGCTGTGTTGCCTGCTTTCTCCAACGCTTTCATGAATTCTTCTATTTTAAATGGTACATTATATGAGTAATTATACTCAGTTCTGAAGTTTAGTAGACCTTCAAGTTCTTCTTTTTTTTCCGAAAATCTTCGTAGTTGCCCGTTTTGCTGGCCTTTTCGAAGTGATTGGATAATAGCTCTGCAATTTCATTTGGAGTGTCTTTAATTTCATCTTCATCTTGAAGGCTAGTTATGGGAGAAAAATTTTTACGCCCACAAATCGCCTTCACATTCCTCCAAACGTCTGATGCATTAGTGGTTCTGTCGATGGATGACACGTATTTCTGCTAGGATCGTTTTTTAGAATCTGTCATGAGACGTGTTGCATACGCCTTGTATTTCTTAAAGGCAATAAGATTTTCTGTGGTAGGACGTTTCTTAAAGGCGTTATACGCTCTTTTCTTACTTTTTATATATTGCTGCTGGTACTGCCGTGCTCCAAACTTTGATTCCATATGATTAAATCGGTTTAGGATCACTTTGTATAGTAGTAGCTTGTTAATTACAGATAATTGCAATTTCCTGCCTATTAATCTGTATAGCTCAATAATACAAATAAAAATTAAAGAAATCAATGCAATAAAATAAGTTGTTATGATAGCCCGATTTCAACGCTAGTCAAAATCTTGAAAAAAATTCCAAAAAAAATCTGAAACTGGGTTGTTTCTGATGCACGGCTTACACACACATACACGCAGAAATTTATTTAAACTATTTATCATTTTATTTAAATACAATATTTTTTGTTTGACTTAAGTCAGTGATTCTAACTAAAGCTCGCAGGCATACCATATTTAATTTTTGAAGGTACTAATGGCGACTTTGGGCAATAATAAAACTAATGTAATTTCACAACTTACATAGAACAAATTTCACTTGTATGGTCGACAGACTGGTATAGCTAGAGGCTTAATACGCCACGTACCGCTAAACCGGGTGATCTAGTTCGAGAACAAGTCAGACCGAGTTACTTTTTTACACTTTTATTTAATTTATTTAATTCTACCGCTCATTTGTGAGGTCACAACATAGAAGACGACTGCAACAGAATTTTTAGGAGTAGCGGGTGCGATTTGAACATTTTTTCAAATATTTTTAGTTTTTAATTGTTAACAAATGTGCCTAAGAAATTATGGCCTTGATTAGGCGAAATGTAGAGATACTGAGTATGTTGATACCTTGCTCTACTGAAACATCCCGTTGATTTATGTTGAAAATTTAATGGCATCTATGCCCCAGATATAGATGTAATCAAACCAAGTTTCGTCAAATCGTTCTAGAAGTTCTGGAGATAAAATTTACTTAGAGTCAATATAGAACACACGTACATACGAACATTAACATACAGAAAATTTCCATCCGGTTTTTTTGTTTTCTTTGGTGTCAAAACATTAAGATCTGATGAAAAAAGCACTTGGCCAAATTTCACCGATTACAGTCCTTTCCCTTCTCGAGCTATAGCTCTACTATAACTAGACGGGAAATAATTAATGAAATGAAAGTGAGATTTAGAAGAGTAAATACGTAGACGTTACTCAATTATAATTTCCCAAAATATGTTTTTAATTTCAATCGGAATTTTATAAAACATATTAAGTTTTTGTTTCATTTAATATACCCAAGTTTTAATTAAAAAATTAAATTTTTAGCTCATATTTAAAAAATCAAGAGCTGTTCGAAATTTATTAAGATTCCAGTTTATAATTATTCTTAGTAAAGAGAGAAATAAATTCGTGCATGTGCATAATACTATAAGACTGATTTTACTTTACGTTAAATCTAATTCACACAGAAGCATTGAAATATATATTTTTTTTTTACATGATGAAGAAATTTTGTGTTTTACAACACGGAATATTTAAAGTAATGTTCGTGTAAACATTAATATAAGGATGAAACGAATTAAATTTTTTATTTTTATTTTATTATTGTTGAATGAACCCATGATAATTCGTGTACAAGTCTCAGGCATTGAAGTCTTATAAGATATACTGTACTGTCATAAAATCTCTTAGTAGTTTTTACGATTGCCGGTATTTTATATTGCTTCTGCTTCCTATAATTTGTTGGTATTATGGATCTACTGTGAAGTTTTATAGTATAATAAAATTTTAAGACATACTTGTTAACTGTGACTGAATGATCAGTTTTTTATTGTTGCTGCTAATAAAAAAAAAAAAAAAAAAAAACTTTTGTGTTATTATTCCTAATACAATCGTTGTTTTCATGGGAAAGTAAAACGCATGAATTTAATTAGTTTCCTCCTTATAAATTAGTTAAACGTAATAGATTTTTTGTTCGTTATTAGATAAAAAGAGAACAATATTTAATTCATTTGTTTTTCAACTTATCGCAACTACACACGCATGCGCTTACTACAGACACGTGTATATGAACTACGTATCAGGAATTTAGCATATTAAACAAATAATATCATTACGTAAAATAAAAAAAAAGATAATTAGTGATAAAAATAAATACGGTACTTAAAACATAAATTTATACATAAAGTGAAAAATTCCGAATACTTTTCAAAAAAACACAAGTTTTAAAAACATAAATATTTAAAAAATTATTTAAGTTTTTACATCTATAAGCTGAGGCAGTTTTAAAGTGAGTAATTATAAGTAATTTTCCTATTTATCTCCGAGTTCGTATGACCAAAAATTAATGAAGAATGAAAAAATATTAATTTTAAAATTTTTGATAATTTTAATAAAAAAAAAAAAAAAAAAATGTCAGTCTTATCATTTTTTAGAAAATTAATATAGGCCGAAGAAAAATTTTACATTTATAAAATAAAGTTGCTATTCAGAAACGAAAAGTTAAGAAATAAGCGTCTTGAAAAAATATGAAGAGTAATGCAAAGAAAGGAAGAACGAGAAAGAGTTAAAGAACTCTTTCTCTTTGGAAAGAGTTTGCCAACGAGAATGATCTAAGGCCCGTTGGAATATTAAATTCTTTTTATTTTTTTTTGAGAAAATTTTGGAAAGGAAAGTAGAAATTATATGTAAATCACTGCTAATAAGTAATGTATAATTATTTATAGAATATGGAAATAACGTTATTATTTTCCTGTAAATTAACCAAATAATACTCTAGAATGTTAGCGTGAAAACAATATTACTATGAAAGATGCGTAAGGTTAAATAGTTAATAAGCTGATATTATCAAATATTAAAAAATAACTACTGCACAACTGTAAAATATCTACAAATCATTTTTATATAGAACACCCTTATCCTGATAAAATATCTTCAGCATATAATGTATGGAAAAATTCTGAAATCACAACTGGCGTAGCTTACTTTGGAAAATAAATAATAATAACTATGAAAATCGATTTATTTGATGAATACTGAAGCTCGAAATATGCATTATTTATACAGATTGATTCAGAAAAGTGAAATAATTTTAAAATGATTGATGAGCTTGAGATAAAAAAGAATTACAAACATACGTCCAAAATGCTTTGTTATTAAATTTAGGCTAGCAAAAAATGTCTGTTTCCCCGGTGAAATGAGGTCATACTAAAATTTCAGCGTAAACTTAATAATGGTTTCTTACTTTTTTTGACCTCAATAATCAAATACAACAAGTTCCAGAACTGTATCTCTGTAGTTTTCATTACACGCAACGTAAAATAGAAAACGTAGACAAAAGACATATTTTTTAGGTTTTAAGAACAATAACTTTGTTAACTGAAAAATAAATGTGTGTTTTTTCATGAAAACTTTTAGAGAATTTAATTCTCAGAAAAGAAAAGCAATAACGTCAATAAAAAACAAAAAAAAAATCAAGTTTTATTAGTAGAAATAAAACTTAACAGTAAAATATTATGAATTTCTAAAAAATGGAAAATTAATCTATAGTACAATAAAGTTAGATTAATCATCGTTATATTCCTCTTCAAGATGACAGAATAACCAAAAGCGCTCGAGGAATATAAAATAGAATTTGGTAAGCTGTTTCTTAAAATTATATATAATAATTATTGTACCAAACTGTGCCATGTTCGAAAAACTAAATAAAGTTACAATTTTTAAAAATTAAAATGCTTGAAGAAAATACTCATAGTGTTTTATATAATTGTTTTCTGTAAATTTTCAAAAATGTCACTGGTGCCATAGCTGCAAATTTCAATTCGATTCCTTACATTTCCTGTTGCTAAAATAATGATATCTTCGCCTTGATATGGGTAGCATCAATGAGAATGCAAGGAATCAGGTCATCACGTGAATCTAATGTTTGGTTGTATATATATCATTCCAGCCTTCCTCATAAAGAGTAATGTAAGGGAGTAAGGTCTAGTTGTCTAGGTGGCCAATCTACCGGTCCTCTACGTCCAGTCAATTTACCAGTAAATATTTTATCTAAGAATTTCTTTACTTCATTCGTGAAATGTATTGGTTCTCCATAAAATTGATGAACATTTCAATTTGTTTCGCTAATGAGAAATTTTCAGCCACGGTAAGAAATTCATTGTTTTAGAATTCCAGGTAATATCTCACCATAAAACGTTATTCTAGTACGAAAGGGTTTATTAATTGGTAGTCGATCGCATCACACGAAACGCTCACCGAAAACCATTGCAGGAAATTTGATTCAACTGCAACATATGAGTTTTTGTTCAGACCCCCGATGTGCTGTTTATGCCATTAGATTGATATCATACAACGTTTTCAAAACTAAGTAACTAGAACAATTGCAGAGACACCATCGTTCACACGGAATGATGAAATTCATGAATATCTGGAGCTTACGACGGTTCGTCAAGTTTTGAGACAGCGCAGTGTTAAATATCAACTACGAACAGAAAATCACTTCAACCACTTAGCCATCAACCTGCTGGATAAGAGCAGGGACGTCTGAATGTTGAAACTTCTTCATGTGCTTGACTTGACGGGCTAGTGATTGATTTTGCAGTTTCTATCGCCAAATGTAGTGATACTACGTTTGTTTATTAGTTTTTTTGTTCATATCTACAAGTTGTTTTGCTCTTTGTTCGACTAGCTATTTTTTTATTTATTTATTATTTATTTGTTTTAATTTGTTAATACTTTGTTTTTATGGACTATGAAGAGTTGGCAGAAATTTTTTTCTAATAAACTTTAAGATTACTGCTTACTAATAACTACTATTATGAATTGACTTATTATGGGAGTTTCTTAAGGACCTCTTATCATATGCTTATTATCAAACAATTTCCTTATAGTTCCACTTAAGGAGCCGATTGTAAATACACTGGTTGGTTGTGGAAAAATAAAAAAAACATATTTCTTTATGTCTTGATAGTGTAATCCGAATTCGATATTCATGTAACCTTTTCCTAAACAGAAGAGCAACTAACTGTATCAACAATCGGATTGTGAAAAGTGCGGTGATATTTTCTGTGAAATCCCTTAAACGACTATTTGGACTCTTTTTCTTACAAAATTTGTTTATTTTTATTATTTATTTATTACTTTTTTATCTCTTATTTTTTGTGTTTCAGGTATGTAGTGCCAAGTTAAAGAAAATACTAACTTTTTCTGTTTTTCCAAATGATCAAAATAATAAGTATTTGTAAGTACAACATCAATTTTATTTTTAATGTTAATTATTTCGACTGTAATTTTCATTTTTATTTTAATTTTTTTATCAGCTTCTGAATAGAATAAGGTCAGATATTTTCTGTTTTTGTGTAGATAAAGTGCGTGGGTATATAAATGTGAACTTAGAAAATGAGGAAATATTTACCAACAGATTAAATGCTATGTAATGTTTTTCTTGATATCATGTAGTTCCAACTCTTTCCAAATAAAACATGTTTAATTATAATTTAATAAAAACTTTCCCTCAACCTAATAAAGTTCCCGAAATTGTGACGTCTGAAGCGGTAAAATAACTAACTTGTAAGTACATTTGAATAAATCAAAATTTATTTTAACTACGTTGATTGAACATATCGAATTACTACCAGACTGACTGTATATTCAACATCATTAAGCTCAGTTTGAATCTCTGTTTACAAAATATCAAATTCAATCTTGAGAGAAAGATAATTATAAACTTTCCTTTCATATAAAAATAAGTTAACTGAATACGATTTTTATAAATATAATTTTGAAGGATATGTTTTACATGTGAATATATTATGTTACTTCCACAGTTCAGTTCAATGAGGTTTATAAAAGTAATAATATTTTGAATGTAATGAGTTAAAGGAAACTATGTAGACGTTCCTTTACTATTTGACACATCACAGATAATTTATTATAACAACAATAAATTTTACTCTAATGCTAAAATTTTGACATAGAAAATTATTAAAAAAGTAGCAGACACGGCAATGCTTTGCTATTTCTAGATTTGAGTAAATATATAGATTAAATGAACGCAATTGAAAGTGTGATAAAACATTAACAAAATAATCATTACGGAACTTCACAAATTTAACCTTTCCCTTTTACCCTTTGTTCCTTTTATTCTTTTTCATTTCCCCTTACCCTTTCCCCCTTTCCATTTTCATTTTTATCATGTTCCCTTTCCCCATTTTCACTTTTCCTCCCCCATATATCTTTCCCTTATCACCTTTTTCCTTGCTCTTTTCTCCCTTCCCTTTTTCTTTTTTCTCCAACCCCCTTTCCATTTTTCTTTTTTCCATTTTCCCCTCTTCCCTTTTACCTTTTTCGATTTATCCCATTCTCTATTTTTTCCCCGGGCGTAAATCGGTCCAGTAGTTTTTTTAGTCTACAGCGGACACACATATCGGAAACATTAAAATGGAATCGTAAAATATTTAATATAGCGTGAGTTGCTTTTACGTCCAACAGATAGTGCTGTTTTTTTTTTTTTTAAACTTTTTTTTACCTGTCACACGTGTGACATCTTCGGCATATAAATAGTAGGTTTGAAAAACACATGTGTATTCAAATGCAACATTGTGTAAAAATTTCAAAGCAATCGGCGAAGAACTTTCGGAGATTTGATACTTTGAACAAGCTAAGGTTTACATTTTTATTTATATAAATTACGAAAAATAAATAAGAAAAAGAATTATATTTTAATTATTTAATAGAATAATTAAAATGGTCTACCATTAAATATTCTACTTAAAAATTAAGTTTTTCCAAATAAATAAAATTTTTGGTAATTTATTCCATTAAGCGTTTTTAACAACTTATGAATTCGATTAAGTGATTTTTAATACCATTTAACTTTCTTCACTGCATTAGCATATTATTTGTACGTGTCCAATGATGTAAACATGGAGAGAATGCAAGGTTAATTAATATAAAAAATATATTTATTTCATAAAAATAAACAAAATGGAATAAAAACATTTTGTTTATTCGGTAAGTTGAACGATCTAAAATCTTTTTTATAAACAAGTAAAGTTATAATTTTTATATCAATCTGAACGAAGTTATTTTGTAGTAAATCGCCTGTCATGTTTTACTGTGTTTATTTTACAGCTTAGTGAGAAATGTTTACTATTCGTTGTCGACTTATTTGTATAAAGACAGAATATCTTCGAATTGCTGTACAATCTGTCACCACATTTTCAACAAAAAATGTTTTATGATTAATTAATAAAAAATAAATAAATGAAATTATTCATTTTTTCACTATTTATGTCACGATGTAATAACAGTTTGCAATTTTAGAAAATAAAGACATTTCATTTTAGTTAATAATGATTACATGTCTAATTTTTCAAAAATAAAATGAAATCAATAATCTAACGAAACTTAAATTGAAAATTATAGAAAGTTATAAAACTAATGTCGTTTTACTTTTCCTTCATTTGCATTTTCTAAAGCACAACATTATGGGTTCCACTACAGGAACATTATAAAACGAAAGAAAAAATAAATAAAATTTAGTCGATCAGATGAAGACTAAACATAAGAATTAGTAAACAATACATGGTTCTAAAAAAGGGGTTTAAAATTTTTCTTTAGTTGGTGAAAAACAGAAAGTATGCTACATTTTTTTTTTTGGTTTTGTTATTTCTTGATAAATTAAACCACAACAGAAGCTTACGGAGAGAAGTTTGTAGCTGGTAATATGGAAACGAAAGTTTGTCGTATATATAAATCCCGGCCAAGTTTGACCGAGATTTGAACCCGTACCTCCAAATGAAAGACCGAGACACTACCACTCCGCGGTGATCAACGGAGTCGCGAAGTGGCCACTGAATATTACTTTTTTAATATTATACGAGATATCTTAAGATAAAATATATTTTATAATATATATTATTAAGATAAATGATTAATTGATGAAATAATATTTAATTAAAACAAATGTAACCTGTATTATTAACTTTTAGTTGGCAAGAAGCCATTAAGCTATTACGGTATTCGTATTAAACAGTATTCATTCAAACAGGTTGGTGTCGCGGAATAGTCTATGTATAAGTTGACACAGTTTTTAGAGAGATCTTGAATTGTACTTAAATGTGTTATATTTATATATTTATGTCATATTTAAAATATCTACAATGGTATGAATATTAAAAAGTTTTCAGAACATAAAAAATTTTGTATTTTTAACGATATATTCTGTATTTTTTTTTTTTATTTTGCATGAAAAACAAATTAATTCTCCATTACAATCTTTTTTATGAAAGAAATTAATTTCTATTGTTTTAAATAATCCCAAACCTATCGATTCACGACATTATTTTTCACCGTACTTCCAAAACTACTATGCAAAAAGAGAACGATTTTTCCTTTCATGTCTACGCTTAAGAAGGAATCTTTACTAATCAGTGAAATAATTGGGTATTGATTTTTTTCTCTATTTTTCGGCATTTCATGATCCAGGAACCCCAAAAAACATAAAGATGATATGTTCGTTTGTACGTACGTACATATGTACGTGTGCTATCGGATCTGGAGCTTAATAATATTTGACTGGATAATCGATTTTGATGAAATTTTGAACAGAGACTCGTGTATATAGTGTAATATTTTGATAAAATTTTAGGGTCAATATGTCCAGGAGTTGAACAGTAAAACATCTAAATAATAAAAAACAAACTACATCTGGGGTAAATAGATTTTTAGCGGTCAATTTTATCAGAATTTTACAAACCCCAGTTTATATTAGTCTCAGTACATGTTTGCATATTTATCTTACGATTTAAAAGTAAAATGTTCCAAATATCCAAATCGAAATTTTTTATTTTTTATTTTCTGCATATTTTTAACCCATTTTTATTATCTCATCCTAGGTATAGTAATAGTGCAAGTGACCCAAAAGAAAATGTTTTTGGTGGTAATACTGGAGGTAAGGAAGTTAAAAATGTTTAAACATATTGGCTTTTTTAAATTTTTTAATACTTTTTTGAATTACTTAAACTTTTAATAATAATTTTAAAATAAAATGTAATTATAATCCACCCGCCATCCGTAAAAAAAAAATCATTTATTGATTAAACCTTTTATTGGTTAAACATTTTTCAATGGAATATTTTGGTTTGTTTAATAGTTTCTTCCATTTAACTTAGTTAACGTAATACAATTTTAAAACAAATCCTTGGAAGATTTTTTTGGAAATAGGGAGCAGAAAAAATACCGGTTTTTTTTTACATTTTTCAAACTTTTTTTCGTTTATTTAAACTTATAATGATTATTTTACAATAAAATTCTATCATAAATTACCCTGCATCCAATAAAAGAAACCTTAGAAAAATTTTTAATGTATAATTTTTTAACTGTAAAAGAATAAATAACCGATGCCAGGAAAATATTACTTGAATATGTTGAATGTTGGTAGTTGAACTGTTGTCAACTTTTTTCACACGGAAAAATGTCAAAATATTTCAATAAAGCATTTTATTCTACCAACTTATTTAATACCCTTAATAATCAGTGCTACGTTAATTTCGATTTAACAGCCTGAAAAAATTGGCCAAAAACTTACTGAGGTTCTACTGGCTCTCCAGCGAGCTAAGCGTAAAATATGAAAATATTTTTATGTACGTATCATTCTAAAAGATTAAATGGGGGTAATTATTTATTGTCCGTAGGAGAATTTTTTTTTTCCTGTAAATTAATAGTTATCAGAAATTAGAACAATTCTGTAGTTTTTAGTTATTGGATATTTATAACTTAAAAACTGAGCTATCTATACGTGGTAGATATAGATTTTTAGTAATACTCATTACAGTTTTCTGTTAATTATACAGGGATAAAATTTCTCCCTTTCATGAATTAATTGTGATTAAGATTAGAAACGTTTAAATAAACGAAAACATATATAACAGTAAAAGGAACCTTTCATAACTTACTGCGTTTGTGTCGTCTATATAAGCTCTATTAAAAGAAGTTAACGCGATAGCAACTTGTTGCGTGGTTAAAAAAAAAACCAATAATTTTACATATAGTCTAAAGAAAGAGAATGTTTTCTACAGAAACATTTCTTTTCTTTAAAGAGGATATATTTACATATGCGAAGAAAAAGATATGTATGTGCGCGTGTGTGCGTGTTTGTGTCCGCGCGCATGTTCCTGTGCGGTCGAGTATGTACGCACGTGTTTTCCATGTGTGAGTGTGTATGTGTGTCCATTAAAAACTGAAACTATTACTTTTAAGTTTTTATATGATAAAAACTTAAAAGAACTATCAAGTCGTACGATAGTAGTTCTGGGTATCTGGCTTTGTTGCTACGATGAAAATGTTGATTATTACAAAACTTTGAGCGTACGACAAATTTAAATTTAACTTTGTACAGATATTCTTAAAATGATTTTATTTACGTATTTTATATGAAGAAAAAGAATCTCTGATTCTTTTTATAATATATTTTGGGAGTATTTATGTCTATTCGTACTTAGTTTTACAGGTAACTTAAACATATATTGTATAATCTGTTAACCAGTTAAATGTTCCTTTATATAGGTTACATAGATGTAGCCTTCTTTTAACAATTTATTATTATTTAATCTCGAAATTAAATAAATTCTTAACTTTTTTTATATAATTGTTACTTTTCTTTCGAGATTTTACCGTTAATATAATCTAGTTAGAAACTGTGTTGTAAATATAAAAAGGTTATTTTAAACATATCATATTATAGAAATATGTGTTTAAAGATGTGGAGTTGATGCAGCATATTATATAAGCTGAGCTTACCTGTGTTGTTACGGTTGGTCAGCTGGGATTAAGATATCATACCTCAACGCTTGTTGTATGGTACTATACTTGCCCTACATTAATTCTACTGATAGAGCTAATAATAACAACGACAACAATGTTTTCCAAAATTATATTCTTTAGGTAGATTATAATTTCTCTATTCATATATTTGATATATTAACTCATCCGGAAACTAGGTTTATAAATGGAACTAATAATATATTATTATTATATCACATTTATTGTCATGATGTATTTAATTAATTCAGCTGAGTGATATAATTAATTACATTTTACAAAATAATAATCTCGTATCTTGTGTTTATCTCTAAATAAAGGGGTGAAATACCGGAATCGAATAGAAATATTAACACGTTTAGCCTTTTTCAATCTACGGCTCTAAATGGAGAATAATATAAAAGTTGCATATAACTTACTTACTTATAATTTACACACTCACTACTAACTTACTTACTAGTTAACTACTACTTATTTACCAACTTATAACTTACTTACTTATTGACATACATGACGGATATGCCAATTGTTTATTAATAAAATATTATTGTATAAATTTATCAAAGGGAGTGAAAAAAGAAAGTTAAAATCGGCTTCATTATTATTTTTGTCTATTTTATAACAAATTTATATAAGTATATTGTATGGTTTTAGAGCAGCAATATTAATTCTATAAATCCAAAAATCCTTTATTTGCTCACACACTTATTTAAAAGTTTATATACAGGCTGAACATAAACTATTCAGCGTATTTAGGGTTTAATGAAGTATTAACAAAACCATGTACCATGCGTTAATTTTCCTAAAACACTAATGTAGGAACTAGGGTTACTGATGAGCTTTAATGAACACGGGGCGCGATGGAACGCGAGGCGAGATCGTCATTTGAGTGATGACCGTGCAGGAGAAAACAATATACGTTTTCTTTTACAGTATGGCCCTACTAATGACTCCTAATTATTCTTCCTAATAATGACTATATTATGTATTGGTATCAGCAGTTTAAGAATAGAGGAAGTATAGTACACAAAAAAGGTGCTGGCATACCTCCCGACTCCTTGGAACTTGTGGATCTAATAAACGAAACGTTTCATAGAAGCCCGGAATAATTGATTCTTCGTCCGAGTTGAGAATGCCGCATTTGATTATTGTGAAGATTCTACAAAAGCTCCTAAAACTTCATGCATACAAAATTCAATAGGTGCACAATTAAATATGACGATAAAACACGCCGCCGTCATAATTTTGCGGTGGGCATTCTTGGTAAAGCGAACGAAGATAATACTTTTTTTTAGAAAAAGTAATCTTCTCTGACGAAGCTACCTTCTATATTTCTGTTTACGCTAACTATCATAATTTTCGGGGTTTGGGTAGCAATAATCCTTATGCCGTTCTACAAAACACAATGCGGTAGCTCAAAAATTAACGTGATATGCGTTGACTGCTTATGAAGTGATCAGAGCATTTTCCTTCTCCAAGCCAGCGTTTATTAGCGTTAGCTATCTAGATATCTTACAGGAGTATGTAATACTACAAATTGAACATCGGTAACCCAGAGTATACTCCCAACATGGCGGCACACCACGACACTAAGTTTTATTTGTTATAAACTATCTACATGAACGATATTCTCAATGTTAGATCAGTCGAGATGAACCAATTCCCTGACCATCTCCATCTCCTAATGTTACGCCAATCGATTTATTTGGGTGTGTCAAATACAGAATGTACTCAGTGAAGGTTCTCAACGTGAATGAACTAAAGAGAAAAATCTAAGGCGTAATTAATATAATATCTTCAGATATCTTCGTATTGTGTGGCGTAAAATTTAATGTAATATAGACATTTTACGCGCCACAAAACGGGCTCATGTGAAACTTGTTTGAAGATAATAAGCTTTGCAAGCTAAACTGTTTAAAATGCCCTTTTATCTACAACAGATGCATATAATTACATTGTTGTTTTATTTTTTTACCAGCACCTAAATTTCGTTGAATAATTTATGATAACTCTGTATAAAGTGAGCTCCAGTATAATATTCTATAATAATTTACATCCGCTTGAAAGAAAAAGGTCGTGAACAAATGTTTCGTCACTTTGACGAAAACGTTTGGTCTATTATCTTTCATGTCTCTCTTATATCACCAAAATATTCGCAATTACATCTTTAGTTAATTTCGGGGGTGGAATAAGATAAAATATATATACACATATACATACTAGTATTAACAGTAACAATAACTCATAATGAATTTTACAGTAAAGAACTAAATTTTAACGTTTTATTAATTTTCGCTCTCATTTTTTGATAGTTTCAGTTCATTCACTGCACAAGGTAAAGTTCAGTTGAAAATTAGTTTAAATATACATAATTACAGACGCAATAAGAAAAGATGCAAATGCGATAAGAAAACAGAATAAATTTTATAATTTGAAAAGTAGGCAATAAGAAAAAAACGTAAATATTTCTTAATGCGTATATATATATATATATATATATATATATATATATATATATATACATGTAGAAGAATGTTTGTGTTTCGTTTCGATTTATACTGTTGGTTAATGGTCTGGATTGGGTAGTGAATACGAAAGAAATAAAAAACAAATAAAACAGCACATCAACGTTATTTGAAGTTTGTTTAATTTATAATTATACCAGAAACGCAAGAAGAGTTTACGCATCAACTGTAATAAAGGAGAACAATATGATAAATAACATTTGTGTTACAAGAACAGAAGACGTAACTGAGAACAATTGAATAAACATTACATTCACAAAATAAAAAAAATACATGAATTCAGACACATAATTAACTTACAGTACAAAAACACATAGCACAACGAGTCTTAACGAGCACAACATTTCACTTAAAAAAAATCTAATTCTAGCTTTTCGACAATACAGAAACAGCCGTGAGCATAAAGATATAGTGGAGGAAATGTCCAGTCAACAGGCGCACGTTAACCATGAGGAGAAATGGTGAAGTTCTTCCTTCTGCTTTGCAAAGTAACTGCAATAGACAAGTGGCAACGTTTCGGACATACTGAGGTTTGATGTGAAAGGCAAGAAATCTGTGTGTGTGGAATAAAAACTCATGAAGGTGATACTTGTAAATCTTTTCCAGTTTGCATTAACGGCAAAGGATATAACAATTGTCGTTCAAGAAACTTCCCGGTATACAAATTAGAAACAGCCATTCAGGAAGTTAAAACGTTGCATTAGATAAGTAACTCTGAAGCCAGGAAAATTGTTCAGGAAAATTGAAACCAGGAAAAACCTCGACCGACAGTGACATGCAGAAGCAGCTGTTGTCCCTTCTTAATCCAAAGTAAACGTGAGGGAGTTGCTTTTTACGCTTGCACCAAGTCTTGTATCTATGATAGAGAAAATAATTGACACTAAGATTGTATCTAGTCAGCGAAAGAAACGAGTTAAACCCGTGAAGAACCATCCACAGATGGCCGTAATTAACTCTAGGATCGAATCATCTCAACAAAAAAATGCAGCCAAACCCGCGATGATGAAACCAGCAATCGATGTTGTGCGTAACAAAAAGGACACATCTGAAAAAGCCAAAAACATCATCCTTTCGACCAGACATAGAGCGAAGGAGGGTGTGACATAAGTGCAGATAAAGTCTGAGATTAGTGCGATGCAGGTACAAGTAACAAGAGAGAAAGCACTGGATATAGACGCTATACAACCCGAATCTAAGGAACCTCCAAAAGCCCAAAGGATATCTTTGGAGAGGCCGAATACTTCAGCCACCCAAAATATACCAATTGAGATTGAATCTAGTTTGAATTCAGTAACAGCTATGCTGACCGCTCCGTATAAATTATAATCAACTCATATCAGCCGCAGAGCATTGTAGGTATCTGTAAGGGAGGAAGATTCCATGTACAAGGCTTCAGACACATTATCATCAGAAATAGAAGCCGTATGGAGGATGGAAAAAATATGTAATAAAGGATGGCCCAAAGGAAATCATAGGCGGTAAATAGATGTGACTGATATGTGCAAGAATCAAGATTCTTAATGATCGTATTTCTGTATTTGTTTGACTTTGTAAATAAGATTAATTAACATTCTGTTTCATTGGAAGTTTAAAAGAATTTAGTCATTTTTTTTTATGTGATCGATCAAACTAGTCGATGCCCCTAAAACCTCAAAAAAAATTTTTTTTATAGTTTATTAGTTTTCTTTTTCAACACTATCTTAATGATATTTCTAGCATCTAAATTTTTAGATGTCAATCTATTAATTCTCTTATTACCTAAACATATTATGTTTCCGTTAGTATTTTAGCAATTTTTTTAATATATGAACTTTTTAACAGTTACTGGAATTACTGAAATATCTGATACATGAAATGGAATGTCTGATACATGATTAAATTACCACAGCACAAAAATAAAGTTGAGAGATGTACGTATATATTTGTTTTTTGTTTCATAATAGATATTTAAAATGTTAGGATTATTTAATGGATCTTTTTTTAATTTCCCACAAAAATTATTTTTCAAGAATTGATTAATCTCAGAGCGCATCATACAATTTCTTTTACATCTATGTTTCCTATTGTTTTATGAATTCCTGTTTTGCTTCTTCATTACATCCCTTGTAAAATGAGATGAGATGTAATAGAATATTTTTTTAAGTCTTTCAAATTCGTGTAGTTATTTTTTCAATACTTTATGTAGTTTTCAGCTTAAGTAGAATTGTTTTTTTTTTTCATTTTCAGATTTTTTCCCTACAAAAATTGAACTGTTAAAAGCACCACAGATAAATTATAATTTTAATAATTACTCTATTTAATTGATATTAATATTTGATCAATATAAAATTGTAATATTTTTCAGTTTTGACTTTTGATGTAACATTTTTATGAAATTAAATTAACTTTTTTTTATTTAACAATTTTATTTAAGAAAAACGTTTTGATCTAATGAAAAATTACTCTATGAAGAAATTTAACGAGAAATTTTAAAAAAGAAACTTTAAATATCCAATGATATTAACTAAACGTCATTAGAAATGTAGGTAAATTTCCTCATTTTTTTACCATCATTTTGTATAAAATTCATGTATTTCATATATCCCTACATTTTCAGCATTATATTTGTATTATTTATAACAAGAGAAAGCCTAAATTTTTTATTTAATAAGTAATGGAATTTATGTTGCAATTCAGCCTTCTTTAACGCGCAGAACTATAAATTTTAATTTTATCTGATAAGACCATGATAAAACTAAACGATTAGTTACTAAACGTTGTTTATTTGACTTTTTCGTATATTATATATAATAATGGCTATATGTCTAAGCAATGTTGGTGAAAAACTGAACGATATTGAAGGAAATTGAAAGATATTGAAATTGAAAGAAAAGGAAAAACACGATTTCAGTTGTAAAATTGTAACAATTTACTTTTTTAAACGATAAATTACGTTGATTTATTTGGTTTTACTTTCAAAAAGAAAAAAAGAACAACTATAAAAAAAATTTAATAAAAATTTATTTTTATTTAGAAAAGTTTTATATCAAAATTTGAGGTAACACGCACTTTCGTTAGGAGTGTGAAACGTAACAATTGGCTTATTAATATCGTTTATTGATCAAACGATTTTCTCGTTATCAGGTTTTTTCAAATAACATCGATCTCATTCAAGAATGTTATTTTAAAAATTAAAATTGTACATTAATTTTGATAATCATAGTAAATAAATGGTTTTATGTTATTAAAAGCGATTATTATCACTATTGAGACATATTGATAATTGATATATCTTTTTAAATCTTTTAATTTAATAGACATATGGTGATAAAGGAAAGTACTGTGAAAAATATGTAGTAAATATACTTTGTAGTTAATATGAATTATTTACCATTAAACAATATCTCGGTTGATTCTTTTAATGGAAATAACCATTTCTTATAAAAATTAATCATTTTTGGCTAAAAAATATATTTGAATAAATTCTCGATAAATGGAAGAGTTCTCGTTCAAGGACCGCCGAAACTGATTAATATACCGATAAAAAATTACTCTTTTATGGATATTTACATTCGATTTGTAGCAAATGAAACTATTTTCTAGCTTTTCTTAGTTTTTAAGGTAAAATTTTATTGATGAAAGTAATTTGAATTCATTATAAGGCGGGAATAAATTATAACCATTTTCGGGTTAATATATTTAATTTAAAGCATTTATATTAAACTTTAAATTCACAGACAAAAAATACCTGTAATTATATGCTTTATTTTTCATTTATGTATGAATATGGTGGAAAGGAAGATGATTAAAATAAAATAAATTATAACTGGAAATGAAATAAATTTTCCTAAGAATACATTAAGCTATGAATTCTTTCTCTAGCTTATTTTATTAAAGTTTATAAAATATCAGTTTTCTTTAAAAAAATACTAAAACAAGAATATATTTATTTGTATACAGAATATATTTACGCAAAATAGAAAAAAAGATTGGTAGAAGGTGCGAAAGTTTTATTAATTTTTATGTAACGGTTGATTTTATAGTCTAAAGAAATCCTTTAAAATCCTAGAAGTATCAAAGAATATTCAAATATTGACACAATATTACATTCGTAGTAGGAAGAGAGATACACATATAAGATTAAAAGAAGTATGACATTTTTTATTGAGATGAGCAGGAGAACTTGTAGAGAAAGGAGTAAGTGAGAAATGGTTTACGTGGAAGAGAACCGACAAATGAAGCAGCATGGAATGCAAAATTTAAACGTGACTTTTAAATTTTAATAATCCCATATAAATATAGCAAATGCAGATTAAAGATAAAGTAGAAGAGAAATCATGTTACGAAACTTTTTTCTCAGTAGGATAATTATTGATGTCATTCTCCACTTGAAACGTTTACAAAATACTACATTATTCCATAGAACATACGTTTAGATTCTTTAACCTATATTATTCTCATTACATCTTTTCTGAAAAGATTGAAACTTAATAAAGTTGTTTAATGAAGTCACTAAATTTATTATTATTATTTTATTATATAAAAATTAATTTATTTTATTATTATTATTTTATTTTATTTTTTTATATTATTTTAGTGTCCATTAATTTTGTATTAACCTGTGATACATTTTTTAACCTACATTTTATTCGCCTTGATCTATTCCCTTATGTAATTTGGAAAAATAATAATATGTGCCATTTAGTTTTTTCATATTTTATCATTGTCGTCGAAAAATGTTGCTGTTTGGACAAACAATTTTCCTGCTATCGGCCACTTTCTTACGAATATCTATTTGGAATCAGAAATGGTTATTTTTATTGAACGAAATTAAAAACAGATTGTATTAAAATTCTAAGAAATATTTCGAAAATGAGTAGTAGTTCATTTTACTAATTAATTTACTATTTACAAATATGATGATTTAAATTTATTTCAAATAATTTGTAAACTTTCAATAATTTTTCTCGTTTTATATGATAAATAAACATGCAATTTCAATTAACACCCACGTTTGTGGAAGTAGAGGTTGTAGATATATATGCACATAAAGTTTCTGTTATTGTTTTATTAAAAGGAATTGAATGGAAACTAAATGATCATATGAAGAAAAAATAACATCATTAAAATATTATTATAGGGCCTTTAATTGCAAGGTTTACCAATAATATCCATGAATAGTACTAATGTGTTGTTTACATTATGAAATAAGTTAAACTACTATGTTGTTTACATTAATATTTTCAAGAATCATAAATGTAAAATCTTTAAATATTCTTTACTACTTTCACTACCTCATTTCTTCTTAACAGTTAGAAGTTTCTTCTTTATACAGTTAGAAGTAATTGGTCTTTAAAAGTACTGCAACCGATATTATTATTATTAGTAAAATATGTTTACTCAAAGGAATCCTAGAATTACTTTCAGTTTAAAATTGAGAAAATAAGTCATTATGCAAAATCTGTCTATGGTTTACAAATGGTAACATTTGTTTACAAAAATTTGGTGTTTTTATTTTTTTCATAGATAAATAATAATTAATTCCTGAAAAAAAGGTTTGTTTTTTTAGCTTTTAGGTAGATGTCATAAGAAAGCTACCTATTGTAATGGGTACCATGATTCGACTTCCGGAAAATTTCGACATTTCTTCACGTTTCACATTCCCCAGACCCTAAAACCACCGTTAACTCTAAAGTTTATATATATATATATATATATATACACACATACTTCACTCTCTTGTGGACACGATAACTGCCTTAATTTTGATCCATGCCAATCACTTTTAAATTTATATATAAAATATAATGACCGAAAATCTCGATCCAGTTCGTTAACGGGAAAAATCGGACCATGGAGGTGGAAATGGGAGACTTTTTCAAAAAACCAAAATATCGCTTAAACTTTCCTATTAGGTGAAATATCGAATTCGTTTAAAGTTCCTAGTATTCTTAGATAAGGCCCTAAAACTTATCTAAGTGAAGGTTTTTGATATCACTAAGCATTGGTTAAGTTAAATTAAATTTACCGAGTATATATCGCATTATAAATCTTGTGATAAGTTTTGACTCTTCAAAACTCAATCAAAATTTTAAAAATCATGAAGAGTATTATTTCATAACCGTTCTTTCTAGCGTGAAATTTCAGTTTTAACATTTTATTTTTTTAAATGTTTGAAGAAAACAAAAATTAAGGAAATTTTTGGATTTGTATTGTATTGTATGTCTGCCAAAACTCCTTTTATGTTCATGTTATAAACAACAGAAAATCGCAACAGTTTATCGTATGAGGTATTTAAATACTTTTCTATTTCTGTGGCTTTACTTGATTGTAATATTATGTTTTAACCAATGATTTTTTTATAATTCTTAATTTTTCTAAAATTTAATTTTATACAAAAGATTTCAAAAATAAGAATATTTTTTCAAATAAAAGAAGGTATGTTTTTAAGATAAAAATGAAAACCTGTTAATTTCATATATCTATAAAGCTTGTCTTATTACAGTTTGAAAATTAAAATATGCTAAATATTTTGAGCCAGATTATCCAAAATGAAGTTACTCATGCAGTTTTGTATCAAAATGCTGAGAAGCAGTTCAGAACTGAAGTAAAGAGTCATCTACATACTGCATTATCAAAAAAAATGTTTAAAAGAAAATTTTTACGTTTTAATATTAACGTAATATTTAAGTTTGTTGTTATCATTAAATTCATTGCATTGAATTTGTATTAAAACTCAACATTATTATTTTTCTTAAAATAAATAATTCTGTATAAATTGGATGGCTGGGTCTCGTTAGCTTCTCGCTTAGCTGCTGTTATTGTTGATTTTTCACGTTTTTCATTATGTCTTGTTGTTTCGTTTAGTAGTTGGTTTTTTTTTGTTTTTTTTTATCTAATTTAGTGTTAATTTCTGTAGTGACCAGACCTCGAGTATCAATCTTGATACTCGATTATTATTTCTTATTTTGATCCTGTTCGTTTATTATTTCGTTGTATTAGACGTTTATTTACGTTTTTCTGTTATTTTTTCGTGTTTTTGTGATAATTAAGTGTTTAGTAGTGTTTATTTTTGTATTAGACTACAGTAACCAAGGGCTGTTGATTTGGTGACTAAGTAGAGAGTCGGGATGAGGAAGGTTGCTGGAGGGGTCTTCAGTAATACGACGGCAAAGTGCCCCTCTCTCTCTGACGCGGAAAGATAAAAAGAAGTTACGGGCCGCTGAAAGGATCTCGGTGTCGACCATGGGAAGCATAGTGGTAGTGAGGGCGTCCGACATGGAGCAAGGTGGAATAGCCGGAATGGAGGTTGGGGAGGAGACAGACGTTGCGGACGATGATAAGGAAGAGGAATTCCAGGCTGATATACTCGACTTGCTTGATTGTATTAGGAGCTTGAAGTCTCTAGTCCGAGGGAATCTCAATACTAAAATGGAAATTAAGACGTGCTTCAAGGAGATCAGTAGGATCGCGAAGAATATCAACGTTTACTACGGTATTTGTCACGACACGTGCCTGAGACAGTGGATGTTTCTACATCCACATCTGTGTTTCTTCGGACTACGGCATCTCAGACAACGGAGGGTGGCTTAGGCCCAGAGATACGTTGGTTGCCTGGAAGTTTTGATCTCTGATGAGCGCTTGAGAGTGGCATGGGTGCCGATGAGTTGACACAGCACATCCTTCAGGGGTGGTCGAAGGATGTTTTTGAGTCGTCAATGTTGGTGGAGGATGTAAGTGGTCTACAGGGGACTCTCCAGGTCTGTCTCTTTGACTTGTTGCAGAAATAGGCCATCAATAGGCAGGTGCCTTGGATGGGGCACCGGGTTCGTTTTGGCAAGCTACAGAAGGATCAAATACTCGTTGGGAAGACCAACAGTGTTCCTTGATTTTACTGGCGGAAACTTGTATGCTGGTGGTGTGGGTACGTTATCGTTGATAGATCTGGAGATGAGTTTGAGGTGGTATCCAGTCTTGCTGCGGCCATTCCACGGATAGCGGTAAAAGATTCTTCGGTTTGGTTTTGTAGACCTGCCAGTTGGGTGGTGCAGTTCCTGCGCCGCCTAGAAGAACACTCAGGGAGGACATGTAGAAGTACGCTCCTTATTCATCTCGAGAAGCCGTTGGTGGATGAAGCTACAGGATGTCGGTCCCCGACGAGCAGGTCAGTAAGACCACCCACGGCCACAGTTACGGTATAGGTGGAGGGAAAGACTTAAGCAGATCTCCTCCAGAGGATTAAGGAGAATGTGTCGATGGGGGAGGCAGGGATCCTCTCCTCCCCCAAGGGTCAGGAGGAAGATCTTCTTATCAAGGTGCGTGAAGTAGGGGACACTGCAGTCAAACTTCATAAGCGATTATGGAGAAAGTGGAGGGCACCACGATATCGACCAGCGGTGGTGCGCGGTGGGTTCACCTTCTGGTTAAAGACATTGACGTCCTGACGAACGAAGAGGAACTGGTCCGCGATCTGTGCTAGTTCTTTGGGGAGTCGGTGACCGTCAACGTGCTCTCCATGCGTCCGGCGTATGGAACCACGCAGGTGTTGACGGTTGATGTACGGGTACGACGGGTGATCTTGGCGGGTGCGTGTTGACAGAAAGTCGCATCCGTATTGGGTGAATGGCCTGCCGAGTGACGCGGTGGTCGCAAGAAGAGCACTGTTTTCGGGGTTGGAAAGTAGATCACCGTGCGGGATCCTGCAGCTTGCCGGAGGGGGAGAACAGTGCTTTAATTGTGGGGAAGCTGGCCACCAGCGTAAAGATTGCAAGGAAGTGGCTAGGTGTCACTTTTGCAAAGCGTGGGGACATTTGCTCGGGGGTCGTGGTTGCGGGACCTCGTCGAAACCATAAGGATCGTTTACCTGCGGAACGGATTTGAGTTGTGTAACGTGAGGTTTGGGTGCTGCTACGCCTAGCTGTTAGGTGGTTCTGGAAGGACAGCCCTGTCCGGAATGGGTGGGATGCTCTGACGTCTCACTTTCAACGATCAAGCAGGGACTCCTTCCGGAGCCGATGGGGGGGAAATGTATGACCGTAACCCTGTGGGAATTCATTTGGGGGTTCTCCATTTGAGGTGTGGCACCGTGACGACCGGAATCCAGATTGGAGACCCTTTTGGGTTTTTCTTATTTAAGGCATGTCATGGAAATACCGGAAACCCGGTGAGGGGATGCCCTTGGGGGTCTCCTTATTTATGGCATGGCATAAATAAAGACCGAGTACCGGCTGCCTGGGTCGAGCCTTGAGAACAGCATAGCCGGGTCCAGGATTACTGCCAGGCGGTAATAAATTAATAACTCCCTCTATTACTAAAATTACAATATGTACATAAAATGAACTAGTATATCAAACCAGTATTTATTTAATGAGTATATACATAATTATTTCTATCTTTAGTTTTAACTATAACAATGTATCTATTGTTTTATATAGTAGTAAACAAGATTAAATACTATGAAAATAGAAAAGTGTAATAAAGATAATTTTATTTTATAATTAATCCTTTTCTGGCATTAAAGAATAAATTGAGTTTTTATTAAATTTTTATCCATTTTTTATTGTTGTTGTCATCCGCAACCATTCTTTTTTAATTAAAATACGATAATTATTTCTCAAACATTATTCTTTCCAACCATTGAAAAAAGTAGTAATTTTTAAGACTGAGCGGGTTTTTTCATTAATTGTAATTTGTTTTACTTCTTCCAATTTTTTTACCTCTTCCAACAACAGATTTACTACAAAATTACAGTTACTTAAAAATTGATTAAATTTGTATTTATAATATGAAAATTTACCATGTGTAAAAATTACTATTTATTTTAGTATGATAATATACTATGCGTGACAATGATTGAAAACCAAAACCCACCTGATGAATGAACATAGACCACTGTCAGAGATTTCACATTACTATATACATAAATCTTTGGCAAATAATTTGAAACTAATTTTAAAAAAGAAAGTTTCATGTAGTATCGAAACATTTATTCCAAAAGAAAACAACTAGATTTTGTTGAATAATTTAGTCAAATTTTCTATATTTTATGTATAAAAGTTATATTTAGTTCGATATAATTCAAAAGTACAGATAGAAAAGAGACTGGATACGAACTATTTAAACGGGTACAGCTGCTAGGAAAAATTTAAAAATATGTTTGCAGTTTATTACCTATGAACAAAGATTCGAACCTCTTCCTCTATTTTATTATTTTTTTATTTTTATTTTGTAACTATTTATTTCTATAACATTAATTTATTTTGTATTACATGTTTTTTTTATGTTGGAGAAAAAGGCTGAAAATATACTACGTCTCATCTTTCAGAAGTTTATGTTAGTAAAAATACAATTTCAAATTGTCTGAAATAAAAAATTCAAATAATACTAATTAATATTATTATGTCTCACCGAAAACGTATTTGTTATTATGTAATTGTTACATTTTATTATTACGCATGTCACCAAATTAGTTTTTTGTAACTTCTCAAAAATGATTATTCAAAACTAGTTACGTAATAAAATGTACATTAACTTACAAGAAATCTATAGAGTAAGAAAGAAAAGGAAATAAGATAAAGCCAATAAAGGGAAATATAGACACAAAGGGGACAATTTCCCTCATCAGACATGCATTGTACAACAAAAGAGAAAAAGCTTTTGTTCCAATCCTCCACGAATTCGGTACCTGCAGCTGACGGTGAGACAAGAGACAGAGAGTATCTGCATCTAAAAGGGAAAGTTTCGTTCTCCCTCTTGAAAATCTCATCAGCTCACATTTTATAACATTAATGTTGAAACAAATGAAAACCAAACCTGAATAAACAAATTGAATTTTTCAGATTCATTTTAACGTTACAGAATTAATTAATCATTAAATAATATTAATGTAATCGTTCTAAGGCGATATGACAAATTAATCAATGAAGTTGATTGATATGTTATCTACTTTTGTGAACATTACATAAAATATATAAAAAAATATATAATTAAATGCAATGCATAGGAAGATTAGAAAAGAATATGTTTTATTTTTAAATTCAGGAGTTCCAGGCAATTAATTTATTATGTTGTAATAACATACAGAGTTAATCAAGCGTAAAAAATGCATTTATTTTAAATAGGATTTCATATAAAAATATATTTTTAAAACCTGTCGGCAATAAACTTTTATAATTATATTTGTCTGAAACTAGAAGATTAACAGAATGAGGTTATGTTGAAGTTGATAGAAATCCGTGTAATTTTTAAAAATTTGAGAGTTAGAAGAATTCATTGAATTCACTGTTAAGTAAATCTGTTTGCTTTTACAATTCATTTGCCGTTCGTATATTTAATTTTGAATATATTTTTATGTGACGGATGTTTAACAATTTTAAACAACACGGAGGAAATAATTGTAGTATTTTCTACACAAGAAATATTCTTTCATTAAAAGAATTTCTTATGAGATTTTTTTTTATTTTCCTTTCTTGTATTGCAGCTGAAACTAATCGTTCTTCCTTTGATTTTACCGAGTTGAGTCTTGAGTTGGTTTCTGGATTTAATGTTGAGTACAGATCTTAATTTTTCTTTATTTTTTATTGTCTGAGTACAGTAATATATTATTTATAAAATTTTTGAAATGTTTAATATTTTTTTTTTTTTTGGTGGTTGTATATGTTTTTTAAGGTTGTTGTAATTATTTATTTTTTCTATGAGTTCCTGATTCTTTTCCTCGTTATTGTTATCGTTTTCTGATGTTATTACAAATTCTTCTTTCCATACTTATTCTGGTAAGAAGAACTTCTTCGTTGTCATCCCTACTGACCCCTTAGTATTTTCAGAATTTTCCGATGTCATCACATCTACAATTCCTCTAGCCTTCTTTATTCTTCTGTTCCTACCGTTTAGGTCTCACATCTATATCCTTTAAATAGGTATTTAGAAACCTTTTGCTAAGGTGATTTGGAGATGCTATTGTCTATGCTAATCCGTGATTACTTTGTCAGTAGGTTGACAATGATGAATATTTTGATATTTTTATTGAAACTTATATTATTATTTCACTATTATTGCGAAACTATTTTTAGATAACTTATCCTTACAGATTATGAGTACAGTTCCCTAAATTGGCTCACTCAAAGACTCAGAAGTAATAGGAACTAACTCACGAGTAACTGCCCTTCCTTTATACATCTTACACCGTAAAATGTATTTATTCAACTTACCCTGTGATTTGTAAGTTATTTTTATCAGAACCGTGATATTTATTCTACGTTAAATATGCCGATGTGACAATTTAGTTTCTCTATTAAAAAATTTATTGGCATTTTATAGCGGTACATAATTTTTGTTTATTTACAAATGAATATAATTCTTTTACGGTAATTGAGTGTAGTCTATTTGATTTAGCAAACTAAAATCTTACTCAGTTTTAAAGTTTTTAAATGGTGTTCATTTAAATATTTAAATTTGATATGTTAATATTTTTCAGTATTTTTTGTAACTAATATAATCGTTGTCTGCGTGATGTAAGATCATTCTAAAAGTTTAGTTCATAATAACTCACAGTGTTAGGTAAAACCCAATTAATGATGGTACCGCTTAAGAGAGTATTTATAATATAGGATACATCCTGAGAAATTTAGGAAATGATTTGGCCTCGGGTTCAAACAAATAAAAACCTTTTACTGAAATGACAAACAAGACCGATATAAATTTCTCAGTCAGAAAATGAAATATCTATGAAAACATTTCTAAGATTTAATTTAGTTTGTAAATGATAAAACGCTATTCTTAAAAAGAGATAATTCTAGCACAAATAATAAACAAACAAACAAGCTATTAAAAATCCATCAATATCATTAGTAGTTTGATTTACTTTTGTAAAAAAATTCAGTTACTATGAATTCTGAGAAATAAACAAAATTTTTAAAAATTAATTTTATACCAAAAGATGAAAATACAAAACTATAATTGCCAGAAAATAGTTACGATTATTAATAAATCTTAAATAATTAGCACACACAAAAATTGAATGTAGAAAACCATGAAATAAAAAAAAAAAAAAATAACTAACTTTGATACCAAATAAATTAGTTAAGGGGTAAAAAAAAATAATCGAAAAATTTATCTAATTTTAGGAGTTATTTAGAATAATATTTGGAGGAAATCTGGTGCTAAATTGAGTGGTTAATATTAGTAGTTCGTTTTATAAACTGCGGATGAGCACAAAACAGAAAACTCCGCCCCCAAAAAATTAAGATATTCTTTATTTTTTTTATTACCTCTGTACACGGGAACAATATTAATAAATAATAATGCTTTAAAAAAAGTAGTTTTTTTCCAATGTTACATGTATTTTTAGTCTGTAATTATAAATTAAAATAAAATAAACCATCATACATTTTAGACACTCCTCTATGAGGAGTGATGTAAAATCTTATGTTTAATAATAAAGGAATCTATTGGATATATAAGCGTTAAAATACGTAGTTTTTTTTTAATTTTAACTTCTCTTGGTAACTGTAAGTAGTGTAGGTATATATGAACCTGAACAGTTGTTTGTTCAACTTGAGAAAGTTTGTAAGCTATTTCACACTTATTTAAATTTTTTTTTTTAATAATTGATCATACCAAAAAATCTATATTACAAAGTACCAATTTTATTTTGACAAACTTTTAACTTGACAGGCAATAATTTGAAAACTTCTATATTAAAAATAAATTAACGGGAATTATGAACGTACTAAGATATAAATAGAAAATTTTGGTATCCTCCTCATTAATTATTCAGTATTATTCAGTGAAATTATTGTTTTTTATTTTAATTTTATCTTTTGACTTTGTTTTTAAATAGCAGATATAAACAGTTATGGTCATTAGCCCGGTGGAAATTGGTAGCCTATGAAAAATGCCGCGACAGATTGGGTTTCGAACCCTGGACTAGGTTTTTTTTTTCAATCAAGAATATATAAAAGAAAATTCACTCTTTTTCACTTTAAAATAATTTAATACATGTATATTTGTATAATTTTTTAATAATAATTTATTGAGAATATTTTTACAACCGTCAAAAAATATTTAAAAAAGACGTATCCAAAATAATAACATATAAATTAGAATTATCAAAATGGAAAAACCATTTTTGAGAGATTGTATTTTAATTCAAGTAATTTTTACATTTAAAAGAAAAAAACACCCAAAATTGAAGCTACTTTTCTACTTTTGAAATAACCGTGAAATAATGAATTTCAATAATCCTAGTGTTTTAAAAAAATATTTTTTTTGAATATAGAAAAATTTTATAAAATATAAATAGTTTTTAGGGGAGTAAAAATCTCATTTTCTTAATTTTGCTAAGAGTACAAGCGATTCTTTATAAGAGTATTCACACTTTTGCTAAACTTCTTAATGGAGTGATATATTTTTGCCTTTCAACTGATAGTTTCTAGGTTTAAATCCCAATCAAAAAAGGCATTTTCATTTGTATACAATAGAAGTTTTTATAAATATTAATAAGATAGACATAATGCTTATATCTGAAACAAGGTTTACTGATAGACATTTTATCAAGTTTCATGGCTATACAATATATTGCACCATTCACCTGTCAGGGAATGCACACGGTGGTACTGCTGTTATTATTAAAAGTACTTTATTTCACTTTATATTGGTTGAACACAAAAAGGACTTTTTATAAGCCACTACCGTGATTATCCACGATGAACGATCAGAATTTTCTGTCTCTTCCGTTTATTACCCACCAAGTTATGCTGTGACGGCGGATCAGTTTACATCATTCTTTAGATCCTCGGGTCCGAGATTCATCTGTGGTGGAGATTGGATTTTTAGGCACCAACACTGGGGATCGCGACTAACATCACCAAAAGACAGGCAACTTTCAGATTAATGACTGATAACAGTTTGGAGTGTTTGTCTTCTGGAGAACCAACTTACTAGTCTACTGATTTAAATAAATCTCAGATCTGCTGGATTTTTCATTTTCAAAGGTATTTTTGTAAATTATTTACATGTTGAACCACATTTTGATATGCCGGCAGTACGTACACCTGTTTTGCTTACGATATCTTTTGACATTATGCTAACTGCTGGATCTCCCACTCTGTTTAATAAGTTGACCAACAAATGACGCTTTCAAGAACGTTTGGAGGAAAATACAAGGTTGAACGTGCCATCAACATCATGTTGATAATGCAATACATAAATTGACCAAATTGATTTAGTCAGCGTCGTGTGCCTATTCGCTCAATTTGGATTTTGCTTCCTCAGCTCAAAACACGTATCCGGTTTTCATCAGAAAAAGGACTGAAGATCGCCGGAGACTACGACGCGTATGGCACAGAACTCGTTACCCTGCTGCTAAGTGAAGATTTAATAGAGCTTTTCAAGAATTCAAACGATTAATTCAAACTTTTAATAACACTTCGTTTCAATTTTATATTGAAGGGATCTCTAATAAACAGTCTGCTGAATATACTTTATGGAAAGCTACAAAGTCGTAAAAGAGATCCCAGCAGTGTATTCATTCTTTCTGTAAAAATTAAAGAACATGGGTGAGAAGTTTTCAAGAAAAGGCGAACTGAATTGCTGAGCACTTTTCCGACATGTTGCAACCGAATAATGTCGAAACGGATCCAAATGAAATTAGGAAAATTTCCGAATGTTTGATTTCTTCTTTTCAAATGTCTTTACTAATTAAACGCTTTACAATCCAAGGTGTTTCTTCAGTGATTAATAACGAAGTACAGCCAACAAAGGCGTTGGGATATGATTTAATCGCCAATCAGGTTCTTCAACTATTATTTTGACAAGCGATACGCTTAATCTCTTTCACGCTAATGTCACAAATAATTGTTATACCAATACCGAGTAAAAACCAACAAATGTTATATTTTATAGCTCTATCAGCCTGCTTCCAGTGCTCTCTAAAGTGTTTGATAAGCAATTTTTAAATGAAGGAAGCAATTCGTAAATGATCAAGTTGCAAATCACCAATTTGTGTTTAGGGAGAAACATGTTACAGCGGAGCAAGTAGAAACAGAATCATTAACGATATAAATCATGCTCTGGACAGCTAAAAATACTGTTTAGCAGTATTTCTCGATGTCAGTTAAGCTTTTGACAATGTTTGGCAGTTATGGTTGCTCTATAAATTGAAAAAGATGTTACCGCATGTTTTCTATGTTGTCCTAAAATCTTACCTAGAATATAGATGTTTTCAAGTTAAACGGATTTTTTCTTAATAAAATCAGAGGTACCTCAAGTAAACGTTCTCGGATCCATCTTATATGTTCTGTTTACTACCGTCTTGCCAGTTACGGCAGATACAGCTATTGCAACGTTTGATGACGATACTGCAATTCTTGCTGTCCATGAAAATCCAGCTAGTGCATCTTATTATACCCAAGATTATCTCACTCTTCTCGAATCCTGGCTCACAAGTTGGAAAATAAGATAAATGAAAGAATTCGAAGAACGTCACATTCACCCTTCAAATGGAAATATTTCTTTATTTAATATTCCAAGTTCTCAAGAATGTAAATATTTAGGTTTTCCTCTTGACCGGCGCCTTACTTGGTTAAAACATATCAAATCTAAACGACTGCAGTTAGACCTAAAGTTTAAAAACATGTACTGGCTAACAGGACATAGATCTCGGCTCTCAGTAGAAAATAAATTATCGATTTATAAATCCATCTTGAAATCAATTTGGACTTATGGGCTTTAGTTGTGGGGGACAGCAAGCAATTCCAATATTAACATTATTGAAATTTATCAGACAAAAACACTGGGAAAAATGTTAAACATCCCTAGTATATAAGGAATAACCTCATATATAATGATTTTAAATTATGAACCAGTAGGCAAGAAATCTCTCTGTTGTCAAAAGCGATTGGATCGAAATCCAAATTGTATAGTAATTAATTTGTTAGATAACTCTATCAGCGATTTTTCACGATTAATGAGAAACAATATTCTTGGTTTGATATATCGATTCATGTTAGTGGTTTTATAAACCAGCTTTAGCAATTTATCTTCAATTTCATTTCTTTTCGTTGTTAACTTTTAAGTTACAAATCAATGGTTTTGTAGCTTGTTAATATTCATTCCAAATTTAACTTATTTACTTATTGTTCAATTTTAATTCTGAACTGATTGTAAAGTTATTGCAACGTTATAAAACAAAATTTTAGGGACGTGTAATTAAAATTTGTTTTACTTTTTTTGCAAGCTATTCTGAAATTAATTAGAATGCATTTTTACAAGGAATAATAATGCTACAATGTCATATATTTCACTAAAATACTCACTGTTTAATTGGAGTGGGTATGAGTGTACAAAGGACAATGAGTTCATTCTAGTGTAAGCAAATAACCTACACTAATAATTCTCCTAAAAAAAAAAATATATACACTGAAAAAGTTTACTTTTTTACGAAACTGGAAACAACGTAAATTGAGGCAATTATATTTACGTGTGATTAAATGGTTTATTTTTTCAACTTTTAATAAACCAAATAACTGTGTTTTTGCGGTCGTTAAATTAATTCTGAGCATATTCAAAGATGTATTCACACTTAATTGAACTGAAATAAGAAATATTTTACGTTAAATAATTTAATTTGCATTTACAAATGTAAACCGTATTTAATTTTTTAGATTTACTCTTTTTAGTGGTATACATTATTAAAAAGTGTACTCTCAATAATAAAAGATTGACTAGTATATATTGTTTTTCATTTACTTTTTTTTTAGTAAACATTTAATTTCAGTATAATCACAAAATATTGTATACTTTTTTATATTTGTTAATCCGCTTATTATGGAAGATTTCTTCTCTTTCTCGTAGGTTTATTGAGAAGATTTTCAACAACATTTTATGGCCTTATTTCTTCTTTGACAGCCTGTATAAAGGTATCAAAAGAACATAGTAATATTCAATGATTATCCTATCATCTGCTAATTATGTACGATTTTATATAACATGTTACTACATGCCATTTAAATTTCAATGTTCTTAGGGAAACAGCTATAATTGTTCAATAGTATTAACAAATTTTGTACCACAATTTCTCAATCAATAATAATATTAAAGTCGATGAAGATCTCAAAATTTAAAAATTAACAACAAAATTATGATCTTTCTGATCTCACGTGTATTAACTGAAGAAACTTAATTATTTAAGCTAATTGGTGCAAATAGAGTATCATGATGTCGCTACCTTTTTAATAATCTGCTTTCAAGATCATCGATTTCTCAATTTATATTCTATATCTTCATTGCTAAATTAATTTGATTTACATTACTAGAGTAAAGATTATTTTTTATTCAAATAAATGTATTCAATTTTTAATTAAATTTACAACTTTTCTAACATCTTTCTATAAACCTTCTTTTTCTTTGCATGATCTAACATACAAGAAATATAATTTTAATGATAAACTGCCATGTATTTATCCTTAACCAAGCAGTGAAATGATAATCTCATTCCAATACTTCCTTTTTTTGTCAAAATGTTTTATTTTAAAGCAAACATTAATTTTGTTTAATGTTATCTATCGCAAAGTCAAATCAAAAAGTCTTCAGTCTAGAATAGTAGTGAAAAAATTATAGTATTCATAAAATATGAATAATAATTTCGCACAATTTGGGAAAGAACTGGCAATTTTTTATCATTAGAATTCAACTATAGTTCACTTCGCTACTTCGCATGCATGATACAAATTTCTTAATTTATTGAAGTCTATCTGTACTATTTTTGAGATTGACTTGTGTCTCAAATCAAGTTGCTTTATGCTTTTTGGGGGTTATGGTAGTGCACACAAACATAGAAAATAAATAACTATGCTGTTTTTCATCTTTGCAAACTATGTTGGATTTCTGAAAAATTCTTCAGAATAAGAAATCTCTCGGAAAACAACATAGTAAAAAATACACATTTTATAAAAAAGATTAACAGGTACCCTCTTTTTATTGCATAAATAATCTAAATGCAGCATGTAAGCCTGTATGATTAGCAAGCACGTTTTGTAAGATTATATTCTGCTATTATTACCCCATATTTCATGTTTCAGCTGACGCAAAAGCTAAAGCTATTTAGCAATCACGTGTAAATATCATTCAAAACGCATCCGTATAACATCTGTATAAAGTATTTTCCCTTAGATTGTGGAATATTAATCGATATAATTTGTTAGCTATTAGTATTTAGTCATCTTACTTCTACTCTTCTTGGTTTGTTTAACGTATTCCCAACAAACGATAAATCGCATATAGAAATGGGAATAAGTAACTAAAGGTATACATAAAACTAGAGGACTTTCAGGTTTTTCTTCAGGTACGTAGATTTTAGGCTGAAGCTGATCCTTAGTTTTCATATTTGAAATACGAGTAACTGCCCAAAGTGTAGTTTTAAAAAAGTAATTTTTATATTGTAAGTGATGCAATGAAATATATCTAATTAAATTTTTTTTTACAATAATACTTAAGTTTTATAATGCATTTTTTTACGAGTAAGAGAAATTTAGATACAGATGATAACAAGAATAATTTAATAATATCAGCGTTAAATGACATTGAAGGAGAAAACATTAGCTGACCTTACTTCTTGAATTAATATCATCTCAACATCTTGTGTGTGCGCGCGCGCGAGTGCGTGCGTTTTAGAATAAAAAATAAAACTTCCCAATTGACTTCCGTACGACAACATTTGTTATATTGTACATTAATATATAAGAAACTTTATTAATAAAGAAGTTGTGAGCGCCTAGCTGGAAGTCAATTAAAATGCATTAAATCAATTACTAATTGTTTACGGTTACATCTTACCCACTTTTTCTAATTTATTCTATTTATTCAAGGGTATACCTATGAATATAACTTCTGCAGTTATTTCATTAGCATTTAACACCTCTTCTAGGTATGTTTCAGTTTTTATCTTAAATATAAGTTAGATTTAAATTCACTTACACAAACCTACGACTTTTTGCATAGCTTTCAAATTGTTTCCTTGTTTAGATCAATTTCGACATTTTTACTACATATTCTGTTAATAAAATTAGTTACATTTTACAAAACTAACTGAAGTTTCTATATCATGATTTTTCTTCAGTGAGATGTGTATTTAACAAATAATTTAAAATACTCCCTTGGGGAACACTTGAGTTTATAAGATGCATTGATGAATGTATATCATGTAAATAAATTTGAAAGAATCTCTTAGAAAATAAATAACATAATATTATAGATTTCGTTGTTTAGTTTTAATTTTGGAAAGTAGTGGTGGATGTCAAACCTTACAAAAGACAGCTCTGCTCTAAAAAATAGCTAAACCGAATATTTTTTTATAATATGTTGATAATACGAACTGTTTTTTTATCTGTTATTTTGCTGTTTGTTGTTCCCTTCTTAAGTGATATTTTAGGATTTTTTTTCTATGGCTTATGATGTTTAAAGGCTAGTTAACAAGTTGAATACTCAAGAAAATACTTAAAATAAATTCGTTAAAAAGATTTTGTTAAAATTCAACATTAAAGAGCTGAGTGATCCACTTTAAAATGTTTTTTTTATTATAACACCTGCAGGGAACGTAGGACGATAAAATTTTTGTTGCATTAAAACTGCTGTTTTTATATACTAGATATTTTTTTACGTTATGGAAATTATCAGTGATTTATTATTGTTAAGTAATTACTAGTTGGTAATAAGATTTAGTGGTTTTCTTAATTTTTTTGTGAATGATAAAATTGTGATCTGGTATTATTCTTTTGAAACAGCCAACAATTACAGGCTAACATTGGCAAAAAAATTATATAATTTTTTACGATAAACTTAGATTTTTTTTAGGAACTCTGGAAATAAAAACGCCTGTTTTCACTCTTTTCTTCACTAAAAAATTAAAGGCAAACCAGTATTTCTTTGTTGTTTTTTACGAAAAGTAAGAACAGTTATATATTTAAGTAAATTTCCTATCAAATGCATTACCTTTTAAGAAATACGTAGATCGGAGAAGGTATAATACTAGATCAGATAATTTTATTATTTACAATATTAATGAATCGCCATCGAATCTACTGAATATTTCGTTCGTTTATATCAACCAGTTTACAATCCCGAAGAGAATTGTGTGAAAGTTATATATATATATATTTTTTTTGGCTTGTTTTACCTCCTGGTCCCCAGTCAAGCAATTCATTCCGCAGAGGATGAGATGAATGTTTTGTAGCGTGTGTGAAAAATGCCATGCCTGACCGGGATCGAATCTAGGACCACCGGGTAAAAGGCCGAGACGCTACCACTCGTGCCACGGAGGCCGACGAATGTTGTAATTTGGCGGTAACAGCAGTTACTCTGTCCAGCTCAATTAAATTATTTATGAATTTCCGATAACTGACAATTCATGAATGATAAAATTAAGGAATGTTTCGTGTTGGTAAGGTGGTGGATAGGCGTTACACATAAAAAATTGACTGCCGAGCAGAGCAGTTTAGGTAGAATGTAAAATAGTGCGATAATACATGATCGTTTAAGATAAAATATTGATTCTACAATTACAATTATTTTAGGAATCCTAGTGAAGACAGCTTCTTTTTCTAATAATTTTATTGTTAGACCGATTCGTCAGTGAGAATTTTACGTTAAATCAGAGGTAAATTACTTGTCTCAGTTTTACTCATCTGAGGTAATCCCAAGAACATAACCTGCGGAATCCGGAATAATTACACAATTTTTGAGCTATTTTAATTGAAATTGATTCACATTCAGTAATTTAAAATTTTATTAACAATTTATACAACCCAGTTTCTCAAATCCACATAGCATTAGAAATGTGGAATACATATTTTGATTACTAATGTCTTTTTAATTGGCTGTTTCATTTATTCTGTCTATGAAAAAGTCATCAGTTACACGGGTTTGTCTTTTTTTTATAACCAAGTTCATAATATTGTTTGGAGGTATTTATTATTATTATTTATTATTCTGAATAAATTTTTAATTTTTTTACTTTGCTTGATTAATTCTGTAATTTTTGAGTTATTTGATTAATAAATATTACTAAAACATATTGTAACATAAATTAAAATAATAAGTCATTTAATTTGCATCATTAAAAAAATATATATATTTTTATTTTTTACCTAAATATTGTTTGCTTAACGTTTCTTTTTCAGGTTTAAAAACGTTTAAAAAACTAATATAGCTGTTTATCTTTTATAAAGTTTATGTTTCTTCTTAGTTTTTGACATTGCATTAAATAAAATATTAGACGGGTAAAATTAAGGTGACTAGAACAACATAATTTAATCTATTTTTAAGGTTTAATCAGATTTGTATTACTCTATTTACTTCTTAAGGATACATATTATTTAGAAGAACATATATCCAAAACATATTTAAATAACAAAGTGAAAGTAAATAATGAGTGAAACAATTTTCGTTTAACAGTAGAGTTTTTGAAATTTTTGGTAAATGAATTAACAGCTGATTAATCTATTAACCCAAGTCAAGAAAAAGAAAAAGTGTACGACACTAACTGAAATACTGATTAATTTGAAGAGTCTAACTATTGCAGATTCTAATCAACAGCACTCTGGATTGGCGATAAAAAGATAAGAAAAGCTTCAGTTAAATTATTGTATGCTTAAGGGATGCTACTTCTGTTATTTATTTTATTCATGTTTTTGTGTGATTCCTTCATTTTGTGTGTTTTTTATACTTTGTATAACATACAATTTTAGTCAATTGGCAAAAGTTTTTTTAAAATATTTTTTCTATCTTACACTTTATAAGATAGTTTTTTACTTTAATATTAAATCCTAATCTGGCATTTTCTTTAGATTTTCTTTAGACCTGGTCTCTATTAAAATTATTATTTTTGGGTGGAGTAAAATCCTTAAACCTTTATTATTACTTATAATTCATTCTGTCTTATTATGTTTATTCTATTTTAATTTTTCTCTAACGGATTTTATCTGTATTATAATTTTTTGTGATGGTAATAAAGAAATTATTATTACTTTTTACCGGAAATCAAATCAAGAAACTTATATTCAATACTAACACTCGCTGACCGCCTTATTACTTAAATACTATTGCTAGCTTCACATTAATCATTCATTCAATAAGATATAAAATACAATGCAATTAAATTTGAAAAAAGAAAGATAAAAATGACGACAACATTCATTTTTCTCGTTGACAGAACCATTAGTGTTTAAATATATTTGTAATTTTTATATTACGTCCATGTCGTTAATGAATAAAGAAGAATGGAATATTAATATTTTTCTTAATTTTGTTGTTTTTAATTTTATTTAACACCGTAATGACTGATTGATTTGTAGGATTATTAATCAATTAGTTGAGATATATTGGATGCGAGGTTTTGCATAATTAAAGTTTAAACGAGCACTGATGTAAATGGAGATCAAATCTTCCTCTTAATGGATTAACGAAATAAGGAAATCTAATAGAATCGTCTTATTTTTATATTATATTTATAATAAAAATTAGCAACTAATGCTAAGTTTTTAGTTTTATTAGTATTTTTATCCTTTCCATATCCATATTGTTAACCGTATATCAAGTACTCTAATTAAACTTGTTTTGTGAATGAATCGAATTTTCCCCGGTGACTGATCCGGTTCATTACAATGTATGAGAAATTTACCTAATGCGATCAAATTTAATTTAATGATGATCACATAATAGTAAGGTTATATTTATAAATAGACTTTCTGATTGATTTAATCTGTAAAGTGGGAAAAGGGTATCAAATATCAAACTATATCAAACATCGTTTGTTTAATCAGCTCTAAAATTTTGAATACTGCTATAATTTTTATTTTATAAATTTTAAATTTGACTAAAGTACATGGATTTAAATTTTAAAGATAAAAACTGTCTTCTTTCATTGCATATTAATGGTCTTTAGAGACTGTCACTAGATGCGCTGAGTGTTGAGGGCGTTGGATGCGGTACAGATATTTGTTTTATACATCAAAGAGTTGCCTCTTAGTATATGTAGATTTTGAATGTATATCTCTATTTATGTGTTATGACAGATTCAAGAAGTTTTATAAAATCCTCATGACAAAAGTCTTTGTAATTATTTTTATAAATAAAATAATCTATAAATAATTATAAATCTTTATATTTATAATTGTTGTTAAAGTACATTTCATAATTCGATAACTTTATTTGTGTAATCATTTTTTGTAGACTTTATAAGATAAAGAAAAAACTAAAAAAATGATTTAGAGGGCGAGAATATATATTATAATAAAAAAGATCTCCTTGTTTAATCTTTTTCTGAAAATTGTTTTAATCTCTACTTTGGTGATCTCAAACATAGAAACCAGTATACATTTTTTTTGTCTTAGCAACATTTTTCAGCTGTTGTATACTGCAACAAGCGGGAAAGTAATAAATTCTCCTCATAAGCAACTTCATATCGTTAGCAATTTCTGGATTTTCCGCTATTTACTCTGGTTTATTTATTTATTTTTTTGACAGGTTATATCTTACGGCATATTCTGCTGTAATTGTGTGTCACACACTGTAATAAATAAGTCCAATTGTAATTGTATTTTTATTTTTTAGTTAGTTATTCATAAACGAATATTATATTGCATATAAACAATTTTAATCATATGATATGTAGTGAGTTAAACCTTTATTTTTTCTAATTTAAATTTCAAGGGAATTAGTACGAGATCCTCTTTTACTGGAAGATTTTGGATTGACATTTTTATGTTACTACTTTGTATAGCTTATTTTGTAAAATATACACGCATTTTTGTTTGATTTTGAAGAAAACTAATAAAATTATTATTATACATGTTTGGAATAAATTTTTATCACGTGATAACCACTACACGAATGAAAGAAACGTATTAAGTAATAGTATATAAAAGTTACAAGTAACTTTCTTAACATTATGATAAAAATTTAGAAAAAATATATTTCAGGAACATTTTTATAACTAAATAAATCGTAAGAGAGTTAACATCACCTGTAGTAACAAAATACAGGTTTTATTGTAGTATCAAATATAGGAAACATAAAAATAGAGAAACTTAATAACATTGCAGGCCAGTCTTCCTCAATCAATCTTTAACAACTGTCAGATGACCAGCTGACTTGAGTAACGGCTGTAGTAAAAAGTATGTGGTTTTAATATTGTTTTCATAAAGAAACTGATAAAATGTTATTTCGTAAATAAAAAACTATAACACATTTTTATCCTTCTGTAGAAGGCAGTAAAAAAATTGAAATATTCATCGGTGCTAGTACAAATTGTATAAGAAAAGAACGAATTTTGTGCAGAGTTACAAAATCAGTCTTATATAACAGTTTTAAGTAACATGTATTATTTTTCATATCTTATTGATTACAAAATATTACCGTTTAACTATTGTAATAAAAATTTTACATGTTTTAAAAGATTAGATCTTAACGTAATTCTATGCATTAAAATGTTAAGAAATTTACAAAACTTGTAAAAGTTGAAAAATTATTTTCTATTTTACCATGATTGTAACTAAACCGGATTTCATTAGTTGTAAAGTTGTTCAACGCTATTTTTAATATCAAAAATGATAATGGAATCAATAAGTTTAAGTTTTGTTTCATATGTAATGCATTTGGTAGATAAATATGTTATTCAATGAATGACTGTAGTGGGAACATTTTGATATTCATTTCTACCTTTTTCGATTTCAATCAAGCTCACGAGCTGTTTTATAGTTAACTTGTTGTCAAAGATCAGTTATTTAACAGCTCATATTGGAAGTAAAAAGTTGTGAGGTTTAAATTCTAGTAAATTGTAGTTGCTTTTATACGGATTTGAATATAAGAGAGTGGATACCATTGTACTTTTGCGATTGGGGTTTAATTACCCAAACGTCCCAGGAGTGGTCGAACTGAGACCATACAAGACTACAGATCACGTTGTTTACGTTCACACACATCATCCTCATTCATCCTCTGAAGTAATGCCTAAGTTTCAGGTTTGAAGTAAGTTAAGTCTTGCACAGTCTCAGGTTGACCATTCCTAAGATGTGTGATTAATTGAAACCCATGCTGTAGTCATTTGCTATGTTGTAACGTTACACGTGAGCGGTACAATTAAATAAATTAATAATATTTAAAGTGTATAGATGTATTTAAAATGGCGGCTAGTATCACCATACCAGGGTGAATGAAATGCGGTATACGCGCGCGCTTAACTTAGAATAATGATTTAAATAATCAAAAAATATTATATTTAAATAAAATGGTAATTATTTTTAATTAATTGTGCGTGTATGTGTGTGTAAGCCGTGCATCAGAAGAAAGCCGCGCGATGTCTAAGTACTACAACTATGTTGTCAGGTTTTCTTTTATTGTAGTTTGCCAATTCTATATAAAGTATTAAAAAAAAATCTAAAATACTGCTCAACTGAGACTGGTTGGTTATACAGTGAACTTCATTACGGCTAGGTTACCTTTTAAACACTATTAATAGGGTTTATAAAAAAATACATAATATATAAAATTAAATTAAATATTTACAGTTACATGTTACATACATGACCTCAATGTTATCCAGGTGATTTTAGTATTTTAGTCAAGGGAAAGGGGACGAAAAATGATGTTACAGAGCTGTATAGTAATATATGGATGTTGACCCATCTAGTGTGACATTCGTCTGTCATCTGCCATCTCTCATCCAAATAATGATTAGCAAAAGTTTCCATTCTGTGCAGTAATCTTATCTATGTAGAAACAGTATTGTTTTAAAACGGTATTGTTTATATTGTTTTAAAATGTAGATTACCAGACTTTTTTTCATAACGTTTATGTTCTTTAATACGTTGCGATTTTTTATTGGATTTCGAAGCATTTTAATTAACAAAGTGTTTTCGATAAAACTGGGGAAATTGAGATTTATAAACATTTGAAATTAACCAACAAATCCTTAACAAATTTAGTCAAAATTTTATATGTATTATTATTATTAATTATAAGCTTTTCATTGATTTAAAATTTTTAAAATCCTTTTTTTGAAAAAATAAATAATCCTGTTTAAATAACTTCTGCAAACGTTTTTATCAATATTCCTGCGTAATGACAAAAAACAATTAACCTGGAAAAAAGTAATTTTTGTCAAGATAAGTATTTAGGAAGCCCAAAAAAATTCTGAACAAAGATAATTAAATATTTTATTAAAATTGAGAGACCGTTATATTGTGATAGGAACAAACTTTATTTGTATTTTGTTTTCAGACATTTAAACGCTCTTTTGTTTGATATAATTCTTCGATGTTAACTTGTGGACCCGTTCTCTAGTTTTCAAATTTTCTCTCTATTTATAATCATCATCCTCTTTTAATCGTTTTATTCTTTCCTTGTTCTTAATCATTTCATCCTCTTTGTATTTATTATTTTCTATTAATCTTTTTATTTTTTCTTAGGTTTTAACATTTTCTTCCTCTTTGTATTTATCATTTTCTCTTAATTTTTTTATTCTCTCCTTTTTCTAAATATTTTCTTTCTCTTCAAATTCAGCTTTTTGTCGAATTTTTTAAAATATATTTCTTCATGTTAAGTTTATTTTTACTGTATGATTGTTTCTTTTTCAATTTCGTGTTCACCAAATAATTCAATAACAAAAACTGAATATTTTATACCGTAAGGTTAAAATTAACATTTGTAACCAGTATACAGGAATTCACTAAACGGAATACTTTAATTAATATTTACTTTTATTTATAGACACACAAGAAATCTGAAACTTTTGTTAATCAGCAACTCATGAAAATACGAATAATACTCATCCAGTAATAGAAGTAATTAAGGGACTTATCATAATATTTCATGTAAATTTGTTGAATTTATAATTGTATATAAATTTAATGTTAATAAAAACTAATATTTCAGTAATTGTGTAACTGTCCAATTTAATAAAGAATTGAACGATAGAATCTCACTTTCAGATGAAATAAGTTTAAATGAAGTGCAGAAAAATATGTGTATATGTAATTTAATACAAGGACATGTGGTGTCTACATCAGAAAAAAATTGTTAACTGATTTATAATAAAAGAAATATAAAAAGGAATTATATTTTAAATTAAAATATCTATTTTTTCGTTTGCGCGCGTGTGTTTGTTACCTGTGAATCGTTTTTACTATATTTTTTTCATTTTTTGTTAACTAATCAGATAACGGCAGAATTTTTTTTTATCCTTATTATAGGTTTGTAATCTCTTTAACAAAATAATTCTACTAAAGAAAACTGAACGTAGTTCGTATTTCTCATTTTATTTAACAGTATTCACATAAAAGGTAAATCTCGTTTTAATATGTGGAGTTAAACAGCGAAGTTTATTCAAATTGTTAAAGAAACATAAATTCTTTTTACATTTATATGACTGTTTCCGTTGTTTCATAAAAACATTACGTATATCAAAATAAAAGGTAAAAAATATAAATCACAATATATTTTAGTTCTTCATAACAATAGAACTCATTCTGAATAGTTGAAACTTTAAGGCCATTATTTACTATTCGTGAAGCTTATCCTACATTTATTTAATCTTTCTCACTTCCGCTATCAAAATTCGTATCATTTCCTTTTCTCTTCTCTTTCATAGTTATTTTTATTTTGCCTTTTTTATGGTTGGTATAAAAAGTAACTATAAAATGGTTAAATGATTACTAAAAAAACCTTCAGATTGATCATTAAAAACATTTACTATAAAATAGGTTAATAAATAAAAATATTACTTTACCTTGCACCTTATATCTCACCTTATCACCCCTTAAGTGGGGATATCACAATGATAACGGCTGTTTTCTGCAGTCTACAATCTACTGATGGTCTTTACACGATTTTTCTTCTCTCCAATAAGTCTAACAAAAATTGATGCCAAGAGGTTTTTAATTTTCCCCTCCTTCGCTTTCTACCGAAATCCACTCAAACACTCAGTAAGGTAACGTGCTGCGATTAAGCCTTCTGAAATGACCCAGACTATTACAACTGTTTCTTTTTGATATGATAAAATAAATCAGCCTGTAACAACAGTTATTTGATCACCTCATTCCTAATCCTGTCTTTCTAATTTAGCCAGCATCATCGTCTCTAAAAACCCACATTCGTTGAAAGTAGCGTGTTTTTTTTATTTTATCAATTACTACCCAAATATCTGCTCCATAGGGGGGACACAACTCCCAGCATTATTTTGAAAATTTTTTTTTGAACGCTATCGGAAATATTATTGTGCCACAAAAGCGAATGTAATTTCGTAGTTCCTTTCCATTATTTACTCGTCTACTTAGTATTACCCTTATCATCTCTGCAATCAAACGTTACTATCATCCTAAGGCAACGATTCCCCACTACCTCTTTAATTACACCTTACCAATTATCCATATCTGATCATTTTCCACCCAAGAATTACAGACTGGCTTAATTTTAATGAAAGCGAAGAAATTAAAGAAGTAATATTTCGCCATTCGACATTCGCTAACGAAGCGTTTTCGAATCTATGTTTATATTTACTTTCTTCTTTATTTTTCTGACTAAAATGTGTCCTGAAATTTTCTTACATACTTCATGGATTATTTTGTATAATATATCATTTGTACAAGTGGCATGCCAAAAGCGCAATATACTCATACGTTAATGTGAACGGTTGCGGTTGATGCAATAATTTAGAATGATTTTACAAGAAATGTATTCGTTACCTTTTATTATATTGTAATACATATACCTGGGTAGATAAAAAATTGAAAAATCAAAGTAAATGCTTAAATATAATATTCTCGCTTCAAAATGTCAATAACTCTCTTTTTCTCTATTTTAAAAATAACCTAATTCTACCATCAGATTCAACAGAACAGCTTAACTGTAGATTAATATATTATTAACCCACAACAAACCCAAGAAAATATAAATTGTTTATAATCTCATTCGTCATAAATATTCTTTTCTATTACGCAGAAAACTTTATAATATAATTCTAAGCAAGAATACTAAATATTATATTCTTAAACCGAATGCCAAATTTATGAACTGGCAAACGTAATAATTAACATACGTGAAACATACGTTCAGTTTATGATCCAAAAAGTTATAAAAATTGAATCATGTATGTACAAAATGGTACTATTTTAATGTAATAAAATTACTACACATAAAAAAAATTTGTAGTTACTTATATCACGCAGATTAAGAAATTATAAAATTCTCGATCTTCAAATAATACTACACCTCGGTACCCCGCCAATGTAGTCCTCTATAAGAATTGAAAATTTGTTGAAATAGTTGTGAATTTATTGGGATAATTACTGAGTAAAGTTATAAATAAAGAATATAAAAGAAAATATTTAAAAGAAATCCTTTTTACTTGCTTTTCTTTAACTCATAATTTTTATTTTTTATGTTTGTCCTAAAATATTGCATCCTTAATTTTATATACTTCCTGACATTGCTGATTGCTGAAATTTTGCAGGGTTACTAAGGACGAGTGACAATACAATATTCCACCATTACTTTTGCAAACATCCCCCCGTACGTGGTAATTTAAGCATTTAAATTCAGGGTGCGGATGTAAAAAATTTCAAAATCTGCAAAACGACTATGCGGGGTTTTTGGGGTCGCAGATGACAAATCCAACAGCCGTTTGACATAAAAAAAACTTAGTACGGGAATTTTTGTAGTTTCGAATTTAAGCACTTTTCGTCATTTCGCCATCATCACTCATATATATATATATATATATATATATATATATATATATATATATGATGATTTTTAGCGGACACTATATTGAAACACAGAACTTCTTAATTAATAATTTTATTAAGTAAATGATATCAAAACATTACTATAAAACTTTATTATTTTGTTTCTTTGTATAGTAAATGTTTAATTGAAAATTTGATTGATATTTTATAAATATATTAGAAATTTCAAAATATGATTTTATCTTTTGAATTCCAAATTAACCTAGTAATTAAACTTCTGCAATGTATGACAATAATTTGATTAAAATATGACTAAAAAATAAAAAGCAAGTGTTTAAAAATTTTGAAAACGTTCTGTAAAATTATTTAAAAGAATTTTTTTTTTCATTTTGAAAACTTGTAAATATTCAGGGCTATTTCGAAATTAATAATCAGAAATTTTAGAACGTTATAGTGCGAGGAACAAAGCAGAAGAGGCCAAGACAGTACGGATGAGAATTGCGAGGAACTTAACATCGCTTTTTATACACGATCCCAATTCAGGAAGACTCGTTAGTAATAGTCGTTTTGAGAATGGTGTTACTCCGAAACGCGTCAACTGCGAATGTTAGAGTAATAGTGCTAGGAAAGACAGAAAAGAACACTTAAACCAATTTCAGTTTTAAGTTCGATAGAGAAATTTATCCTAAAAAGAACTGGTAAAAATTGAGTGAAGTATTTTTTTTTTTCAAATTACTAAAATTTCGATCTAGATGAAATGCGCAAAAAAATGTTAATTTGCTTACCTGATTTTTATGTAACAATGAATCTTATAACATTGTGTTGGCTCAATTTAGAAAATTTTGACAAATGTTTTCCCATTTTTTACTCTTCACCAAGTAATAATTATTACTGCCTCAAATGTATATTTTAAAACTGAAAAAGTTGGTATAGCAATTCCGTTCTAGATAGAAAGGAGTTTTTTAAAACCTTTTAAGTTTTTTTATAAGCTAAATTATAAAAATTAATTATAAATAGATATAATTTTTATTTTTACGATGGGGATAATGTGTTAAGCAAGAAAAGCAAAGAAAATGTTTTTTTCAAAGTAATAAATAATTACTTGCTTTGTGGAGTAAAATAATACTCATATCATAACACTAATACTGAACTAGTAGTTGGGAGAAGCTACTAATGAATTACCTGGCAAATAATTTTATTTCATGAGTCACTGGTTTTCACCATAATTGGTATAAATAATTTAAAAACAATTTTTTTCATTTATGTTTTTGTATATACATAAAATAAAATTTAAAAAACTTTGCTTGCATTCGAAAACTCTAGTTGGAAAATAAACAGCTGAATTAGATGAAGGAAATAATAATTACGCAGTTAAAAATTTATAATAAAATTTATGTTTAATACATTTAACATAAGCATAAAATCATTTTTTGTTGGAATGGATCATTCCCAAAATTTACGTTCAGTTCTTGGAAGAAAAAATTCATTTAATAATTGAAATAAGGTAATAAAAGCAGATTGCTGACTAAAATAAAACCCCTCGTAAAACCTTTTATACCGTTACATTTTGAAGCAAATGATTAAAATTCAAACTAATTGTCAAAGATGTATCCAGTATAGAATACAAAACACATGTTTGTTTGTTTTTTATTTTTTTTATATGAAAATTTTAAGATTCTCCTTTTTTTTAATCCAATAAGATGTTTAAATCTGTTTTAAAGTATTATTTCTCTAATTCTATACCAAAGCTGTTTTTTATTATTAATACTTTAATCTAGTTCTACTAACCTCTACTTCTAAAGTAATCTACTTTAATCTCTTTAATCTTTTATTGACCGTGGAGTTATACAAGACTGATAGGAAACATTTTTACACCATGTGGTTTGTTTGGTTATGGTAACTGCATACTGAATGTTTTTAAAGGTACTTGTTCATATTTAGTACCTTTGTAAAATTTCTCGGAGTAATTACAGTAAAATGATTAGTACGAAAGTTGTTATAACTTTTACTTCTTAAGGAAAAGTCCCTTAAAGTGAAATCTTACACTTTTTATATCGAGCCATACTCTATCGAGCCACACAGAGGTTTTCTTTAAAACCTTTTTTAAAGAAAGTAATTTATAAGTATTAAATACGGAAGAGGATTAATAATTTCGCTAATGAGAGGAGTAAAAATGTTGCGTGTAGCTGAGAAATGCAGACGATATTATCCGTCATATTTAGAATAAGATACTTTATATTCAGTCAATAGTTTTCCAACTAATAACAGATAATTCCCTTAACATGTCAAAAAATGAATTTTTCCTTACGGATTTTGAGGTATCTTTGAGTAAAAGGTAACCATACTCTGATATTTTGAGGAAGATAATTAATAGACAATAATAATAAGAGCAAGGAATCAGACAGACATATCTGAGGTACGAAATGTTCAAAATGTTGGACTGAAAATGATGTACAATTTTGTTTTATGTTCTAATGTAAATATAAAATTTTCACGTAATAATAATGATACGTCTTTTAAAATAGTGGGAATAATGTATTCGAACAGTTGTTTACAGTTTTTAGTTTTGAACCGTTAATTGTATAAAGACTAATAATAAAACTAAAAAGTTGAAAACACCTAGTTGATATCGTTAACTGGAGTAAGAATCATTATATTAAAAATTAAAAACAAAATTATGTTTTGGTCTTGTTTTGAAAGCGGATCATTTTACTAATTTCTATTATGATAGTAAAAAGTAAGTGTTGCTTATATTCACTCTTGTGGAGGCCAAAACTAGGTAATTGAATGATTTTGCGCTGGTATTTAATGACACATCCACCTTGAATTATAATTTGATTTATTTATTACTGAACTAATTACACATTGAACTAGTGGAATGTATTAACACATATTGACAATCACGCTTCTAATACCAGACTAACACTACTCTCGCTCCCAACTTTCGTACACTCATTCGTCCACCCCCACCACACGACACACGCACAATCACACTCGAACGCACATACTAAAACAATCATCCAGTAATATTCTGCAAAATTTGATCGAACGGATTCCTATCGATGTATCGTTAGCGCCACATGAATTCACATTGATTATAGTCTAGTGTAGCTCTCTAAGTAGCACATTTATTGAGATTTCGTCTTTTTGCTGCTGCTCATAAACTATTCACTGTGTTTTTATGCGTTTTGGTAATTGGATCTCGAAAATTAATCGAGTGATTAATAGTTTAACCTATATAATTTTAACCTGGTAGATTAGGTGAATCAGCGTAATTTCACCAGGAATCAGAAATTATATTCGTCTCAGGTCGAGTGCACACTGTTACATTAAACAATGACTGTCCTTCGATCGGGGACCGCATATACGAAATTTTTTTTTCTTTCCATATTCCCGAAAGAATTAACTGCTGAGAGTAACCATTCCCAAATTTTATTTTTGCCTTGATAAAAGAGATTCTTCTATTTCTACGATCAGACTATTCCCGCCTATTATTATTGTTATAGAGTAACATTCGGCACCATTCCCTTACAAACTTTGCCAATCAGTTACAGAGGCATTATCAAATCAAATTTATCGTTTAAAAACTTAAAACTGGTATATGTTAGACTTCATCCGTACAGAAAATAAACAATAACTTTCAATTTCAATTCGCTCTATTGAAAGTATGTACCGCTCCTTAAATGAGCAGAATTGCAACTCGCTTTACACAACGCCATTTATCTTCACGTCGCTTAACAGAAGGGACATATCATGACCCTGTATTCAAAATCTAGGATTATGTAAAATCCCGCTGACTTCTAAATAACGTCAGCATGTTGTTGTTTATCTGACGCTTCACGGATTAAATCAATCGAATCCACGTTGGTTAAAAATAATGAATAGTGACAAGCATAGTAATACACGACTAAGATAACTGACCGCACCGACTAGTACACAATTTACAATAAAACTATGATAAGATAGGTTGAAATGTAATAACTATAAAGACACATAAAATAAAAATTAGCAATTTAGTATCGTATATTATTACTTAATCCATAAATAACTAATAAAATATTATTAGTAATTCACAAAAAGAAATTAATTAATGTACCCGCTTTCAAAGTAAGTCCCTTCTTTTTTTTTAGATGTGTAAAAATAATTATATACTAGTAAAACTTAATAAACATTAAACGTAATTAAATTTTTTATTATATAGTTTTACGATCAGTTTATGTTATTTTCATTTGCATTGTAATTCATTGTCATTGTTATTTTTCTACTTAAATTAAAACCGTTCTACTTCATCAGCCGTTTACAATACTCTCTTGTGTGTGCGTTGTAAACGATATATAACAACTGATTTTGTTTTCCCGTGTTCCCTGTTGTATTAATTTGAACTGTACTGTAATAATAATAACGGTAATTATTATTTTATGATTATATTTGTAATTTGTAGGGTTCATTTTCTGTTATTGTTCAGTAACTCGTAAATTGTTATACAAATAGCATATTTACTGAAATTATTACCTGTTCTGTATGACCTATTTGTGTATATATGCATTCAACATACATGCGTAACTGAACGAATGTAATTATTTTCCCTTTTTCTAAATCTTTCTCTCTTTTCTTCTTTATCACTCTCTCTCTCTCTCATTTTTTCTCTACAGATTTTTTCTTTCTTCAAATATCGATCAGTTGTAAATTTAAAAATGTAGTTTTAATTTTATAATGTACTTTATAAATCCAAAATATTTGATAATAAATATTTAAAACGAAGCTGTTTTGTATTCTGATAATTTTTTCTAAGATTACGTTTAAAGAGGCATCCTAAAAATAAATTTGGGTATTTTTCACGGTTTTTAACGTTTGAATATTTCATTTTCAATATCCTCATTTCATTAAGTTACGAATAGGGCCGACTTGTAACTTACCTTATAAAGTTATATTTTACGCCTGAGGGAGAAGATGATCCAATAATTAAGTCTTCCTTTTTGTATCTTTTTGCATATCGATGGAAAACTCATATCTACTAGTGTTGTTCGATATTTATCATTATTTACATTCAAGGTGATCCAAGAAAAAAATATTTTAAAATAATTTTTTACATGAAATACCCAGTTAGGGAAATTGTATTATTGTAAATTAGGTAGATAACGTAATTTCACCAAGAATCGGAAATTATGTTCGTCCTAATCTTTTTTTAGGTAATATAAAAATGTTTGCTAAGTTATTGATAAAAAAAATTGCATTTAAAAAAAATTTCTTTCCATACCTCTTAATTTTTTTACTAATTAATAGATTTATTCGTTAACGATAAATCAAGGTAATTTTAAAATGAATTTATGGCATCCTACAGCGTTTTATTTTATGCGTTTTATGACCCATGTGAATTAATGATAGCTATTTCAAACTTCAATCCAGTTGTTTATCACTTTATTTTACTAACCTGGAAGTGAAATGTTAAATGATTCTATGGTTGAAATGCACATGGGTTTTGACGCACGTAAGTCATGCATTGCGACGCGAAAGAATATAAAGCTTTAAGATTCTGCAAAATTAACATTCCTCTAATTTAATATAATACAACACTGCTAGTGGAATGAGTATAAGATTAAATTAAGTTTATTTTATCTACGGAAATATTCATTGATTATCTACTAATTTCTGAGTTTTATATATAAACTGTAAATCATAGACCCTGCTTGTTTTGCGCGTACCTATTTTATCCATATTTTTGTCTCCATTTCACTGATGTAATATATATATATATATATATATATATATATATAACAAAATTAATTTTCTTAATGTTACAGTCAAGTACAAAATCTTTACATTATGTTTATTTTCAATAATGCCTCGTCGTTTTAGGCGATAAAAACTGAATTATAATAAAAATAAACAAAAAAGTAAGTAATAATTTATTATAAATTGATTTAACTCTATTATACAATTATGTGATGTTTAGCTACAAAAATTTATAATTATCTAATAGTTTTACTAAATATCAGTTAGACAGTTGAGTAACTATGAATTATATACTTTAATATGCGCGTATATTACTCCTAATAAACAATCAAGATTTAATAAACGTTTTATCCATTTTTTTTTCGTTTACGATCCTTTGTTGATACAAATTATTAAGTTATGCACTTACGGTTATAGAAATATAAATAAATAAGGAAAAATAAAATTTCTTATCTACATTGAGAACTGAGTAGTAAAATTAATAAACGGCTGCCATATAGAAAATGACACTTTCATAAGTTTGGAAGAATAATTAATCAACAGAAAGCAACAGATATTGTATTTAAGATAAAAAATTTAATTTTTATTTGTTTTTTAATCAAATTTACGGTAAGTGGAAATGGTATTACAGGGAAAACTGAAAAAATTTACTACATTTTATGAATTGTATTTATTGATTTTATTTAAATGAATCTTAAATAAAATAATAACTCGGAAATCAACAAAACTTTATTTGTAATGCACTTATTTTGTATCAATTTGTGTGACATAACTCTCAAAAATATCTTTTCTATCTTTCTTAACGCCTCCGTGGTTGTTTTAAAATTTTCTGATGTTTAGTTTTTCTAAGGTATTTCCTAATGCAACTCATGGTTGTTTAATAAGTTATGTTATTTAAGTTACAATAAATCAAATTATTAAATATCTTAAGGTAATATAACATTTATGAAATCAAATTATTGCAAAAACAGGTAAAAAAAACCGGGAGTATTAGTAATTGTAATAAAAATGACCAAAGCTTTAATTCAAATTAAGTGCAACACTCAACAGCCGCAAAAAAAAATAATAGTATTTAACAGGTTATACAAATTCGAATTTTTATAAAGATAAAACTATTTAAAGATAAGATTTTTTTTATGGTTACCAAATTCTAAGTTATCAATTAAAAGAGTATTTTTAAAATTGTTTTTTTTAACACGCTGAAATATAATAATGTTAAACGATATGAAATCATTTTAATATATATATATATATAATTTTGAAGGATAAAATTACAAGTTGATTTAAAGGTAATTTAGCAATATTAGGAAAAGCTAGGAATTTACTAGATATATAATTGATTTGAAATTAATTGCAAATGCTAGTGGGATTAGGTTTCTAACCCGATTAATTCAACTCACGTTTGTAGTTCAGCAGGACGAGCAAAAACTGTAAAAAAAATAAACACCAGTGATTATTTATTATTTTAATTAATTTTAAATGTCAAATGGATTATTATAACAAAATTTAAATAAATTTTAGAAAATTCCTTACGACATATTCTCTTTTTTTTTTTGTTTAAAACTTTTTGCTTCATTGGGGTAGAATTTTTTGGAAAATAATTTAATTATTTTAAATAAGCTGTATTCCAGATTGTTTTGAAAATCAATGTTTTCCTTAAATTTTTAGTATTTCCTTAAATATGAATCAAACATAAATTAGCAATAAAATTTTGAATTAAATTGTGTTTTATTAAACGTGATAAATTATTTACAATTATTATTTTCTTTCTTATCTTTTATCTTCATAAAATCAACGATGAAATACAATAATAATGTTATTATTAAAACTTAAAAGTTAATAAATTAAAGTTAATAATTACTTATCATTAAAGCAATGTTTTTATTATTATTATTACTTACAAATATAAATCACAAGTTTAAAAATAAAGTTGAGTTGTTTAAAAAAAAAATTTAAGTTTTTAATGAAAATATACTGATTATTTGTTACAAATTTCTGTATGAAATCGTGACATCACATTAGCTGAAACATTCGTATGTCAGCTATGTTTCATGTTAGTTTTTGACGTTTGCCCATATCGACGGGTCAAATCATGCTTGTATGCAGCGGTATCTATCAGCCACTTAGGGAATAAATATATATGCACATTACATGTAGGTGTTTATAAATACAAACCTACGTAAAATACACACAAACACACTCATATGATCCTATATACAAGCAGTGTGATTTTGAAACATATCATGTCATCTAATGCAATTGAATACGTATGCATTAATGTAATGCCCTTGTATAAATATAAATGGTTTTGGTTGTATTTATGTAATAAAAAAGATATAATTAAACAAATTCTATCTTAAACAATATTTTTATTTCTTTATTTTTCTGAGAACTATTCAAACTTTTAAAATGTAGTGTTTTTAAACATTTTATTTTTGTAACTTTTTGAATTATAAAATACTCCTTTGAAATAATAGAATGAAGTAACGAAAAATATTATTCAAGCTTACATAAAATAGTTTATATGGTAGATACGGCTGTGCAAAAAAAACTTGTAACTAAAAAATTAAAAAAGGTAATACTATAAATAAATCAAAATCATTACAAATCGCAGAATTCCATCAGAAAATTAAATTTATTAAATTCAAAAACGTATACTTTTTGAAATATGCAATTTTTAATTTCAGTTACGTATTTTCTTATTTTTTTTATTAGATTTATAAAAAGAATTAAAATTATGGTCCAGGTTTTTTACTTAACAATTTTCCAACCACTTATGGAGATTTGTGTAAGAAATGTTATTTACCACACATAAACCTAGTTTTACACTGGATATTTTATGAATATAATAAAACATCGTAATATTAAATATTATAATGAAATTCATTGTGATAATATTAAACAATATTTATAGTGTAAGGTGTTTGAAATGAACCTCGGATTTTCTATTTCAGACTACAAAATTTAATTTCATTACTGGAATTTATCTTTAAATAAAAACAAATAAAATTTAAAGGATATTTATTTATAGTAATATACTGCATATTTTTCAGTTTTTTTTAACGTTTGTTGTTTTTATGTGCAAAAACAGATTTTATAAATGTTTTCGGGACTATATTTAAGTAATCATTATATTAATAAGGAATGTTTGTACTCAAAAATAAATTAAAAATCTTCAGTATTCTAATTGATGACCTAAATAAGAAAATATACATACGAATTTTTATGAAAAATTAATCCAATTATTATTGGAGTAATTTTTCATAAAAATGACGATTGAACTAAGAAAAAAGGATGATTTAAAATTTTGATTTTAATATGAATCGATTTTTGTAAGAAATCAATAATTTGATAGTTTGTGTTATTAAGCCCACACCAACAAATGTATTTCTTCTTTAAGTGATCCTTAAAATAAATGTTCTTCCCGCAGAATTTATGTAGGAAAGATCTGTTTAATGTTAAAAATATTTAAAAAAATTATTGAAATTAATACTTCGTACCTCTTGTACAGTTATTTAATTGTACTATAACACACACCCGCGCACACACAAAGATACATATATATATATATATATATATATATATATATATATATATATACACGGAGTGTCCCACAACGAATTGGAGTACTTTCAGAACATGTTTTAGTAGTGAAAATAATGGAAAAAAGATAATATAAACATCGTTCTGGAAACGAATTGTTTTAGCGTTACGGCTAACTAAAAAAAGGGTTTAAGTTACAGTATTGGGAACTCCCAGCTCAAATTCTATTTCGCAGCTCAAATTGCACATATAACCATCAACTTTACTTCTTAATTTGGGTCCCAAAAATTGCAGTAGGGTTTGTTTTTAATTATAAGAACTGAAATCTGGAAACAAAAGTTTCCAGACCTACATTTTCCAGAGCAACTCACCGGATTGATCTAGTGCCGTATTCGTCGTCCCAAATCAGCTGATTTCGAAGTCGAGAGTTCTTAGGTCCAAATCCTAGTAAAGGCAGTTATTTTCATACAGATTTGAGTACTAGATCGTAGATACCGGTTTACTTTGGTGGTTGGATTTCAATTAACCACAAATCTCTGGAATGGTCCATATGAGACTCTACAAGACTACAGATCACTTTATTTATGTTCACACACCATCCTCATTCATCTTCTGAAGTAATATCTTACGGTTGTTTCGGAGGCTAAACAAAAATGAGAGACCTCTGTTTTATGATTTTTTTCATTATTTTCAAAATTAGAACATGTGTCCTGAAAGAACACATTCACATAGGACATGTGTCTCTATTTCTTCTTCATACATTAAGTACATAATAAGACTTCATGCACTTTTAAAGTAATGCATTTCAAAACAATAATACTAGTTTATTTGTTTTTAAAACAATAATTTTCCGGGCTAACAAAGTTATTTCTTGAAAAAGGCAAGTAGTAGGGGTCTTTCCTGTTATGCACTCAGCACTCTATTTTCAAGCATTATGTATGAATTATATTTTTACATACGAGATTCACTGTGTACGAAACCTATAACTATCCAAATCGAAGCTAAGTACTATTTTACTCGAACTTTGCTAGTTTACAATAAAGCAGGACAAAGTTTAGCTCATAAGGTTGTATACAATTATATGTATATACTGGTATGTAGTTGGTATATAGTCGTAATAACGATTTTTAATAAATGTTTTACAGTGTGCGCAGAAACTAACGAAACATCAATTTCAAAGAGAAAAGTACAATGGCAGAATATTAACAAAATTAAAATTTACCAAAATTTCACTTCCATTTTGTAATTAGATTCAAAAGTAGATTTAGCTACGGAAAAAAATAACCTATCAAATATTTTTAAAGACTATGGAACACGATTTACTCACATATTTTATATATTCAACAAATGTTAACTAACTAACTAATTTATACATTACACAGAATAAAGAAACATTATTATATTGCTACATTAATTTTTGCGCACTGAACAATGAGATTTTAATATTGCTTTCGGATAGAAAATCCTAGATCTTTATCATATCTGTAAACCGTAAAGGCCAACACAGGTATCAGTTTTAGAAAATTACTCATTAACGACATTATTTAATCATTTAATAAAATTATTTAAACGATATTATAACATAACACTATATAAATCCGCGAAAGATAACAAAAATCAGGATGCGGGTGGCATACCAGGAAAGATCCAAGATTAAAAAACCGTTTGTCCTAAAAAGGGAACAATTAGAAGCTATGTTAATAACTAATACGGCATATTTTTTGAAAGATTTATTTCGCGTTTTATAAGAATACGGAATCAAGTTAGATTAAAATGTGGCAATATAATGTATTATTTTTTTTAGATTTCAATATTGAAATGAGATTCGTAGGTTAATGTAAAAAAGAACATAAAATAAAGTTGCAGTATTTAAATTTTTACCATTAACAATTTTATTATGCATTATAAAGCAAAATAAAAATATAAAACTAATCATCAAGGCATAATATGACATATTAAATATTGATATATGGAGGGGATTTTTTTGCAATTGTTTGTAGGTATTTCTTATAAATTTGGAATTCTTAAAAATACTTTTTTTATTTTAATATTATGAATTTGGTCATACTTTTACTTGTGCTCGTATTTTATCTAGATACAAGTATTGAATGAAATGATTTCACCAGAATTTCTGATATTTATTCATATTAACTATGAAAACTATTTTTGATGTAATATTACAAAAAAAATAACAATTCAGTATAATTTACACTTTTCCACCTGTCATTTTATTACTGTAGCAGCAACATAGCTGTGAATAAATCTGTTGCAATCGGTAAAAATTTTATGTATTTTGATAACGTCGATGTTTCAAAACTACCCCCAAAGGCCAAATGTTTATAAAACTATTACAAAAATTTCTGGAAAATGTACGTAGTGAAATATGTAATCGTGTATTTTGTTGAATTTCTCCGAAGCTGTTCCACATAAATTCCCTGAATACGTCTCAAAATATGCGTATTTCATTATACGAGTATGGGTCATTTATGGCATTAAATTTGAGACTGCATTAAAAAATGTGATGAGCTAGTTTATGCCAATTTTAATGGCTTACTTTGTAGGTGATAGAAATTTTAAGTGTATTACGATGAAATTACTTATTAAGTTATTTTAAATTTTAAATTTTAGATTAGATGGGTGTATGTGTAAGGGATTATTGAAAATTAATTGTACCCAGCTTTTTCCTCATATCTCCAAAACCCGTTGAGCAAAATGGTTGGAACTTGCCACAAACATGTTTCTCGCTCTCTCTATATATGTGTGCGTAAATATATATATATATATATATATATAAAAATTTGTTCGGTCTGAGACAGAGATGGGGCAAGTATGACTAAATGACTATGGTACTTGTTAAGTATATGATATTTTACATGGTGTGTTGCTAAGTTCCAGAGATGGCTGAACTGCAAAGACGGGGAACTGGGAAATGAATTGACTCAGTTTCAGACCGATAATGGTTGCTTTAAAGCATACCTGTGTGGCGGATATTGAGATCCTTCTTTCAGTTTTATTATTCTGTAAGGAAGGGAACCGCCAAACAGTGTCTGAGTGGCTGTGTTTCTTACAGGGAAGTATGCCAGAATGAATTCACGATGCTTACTTCGATAAGATCTTGGAAACTATGCTGCAGATTAAACGGGCGTAGCGTGCGGTTTCAGAGATGTTGATCAGAATTATCCGTATAAAATGGCGGAATAAGTAAAGAGGGGGATTCCCCCTGAACCCCTGCTGGGTTTGTTTTGTATTCAAAGCAAACCCAGCCCCAAGAAGTAGAAAAAGAAAATGAATTTTTGATAAGTTCACACAGTATGGGAGAGATAGCTGGTAAAAGTGGTCCAAAAAGCCGAAAACAATTCCTCCTATAGAAAAGCCGTCGCTACTCTTCTTTTGGGATTCGCAGAGTGTGGTGTTCATAGAGTACCTGTATAGAAATGAAGGACCGTCACGTAGAAGTATTATGCTTTATTACCGGACTTACTAAAGAATTCAACTCGGGTTAACCGTCTACATCTGGCCAAAAGATAACTGTTCTTTTACCACAATAATGCGCTTTCACACTTGTTTTAGGCTACTGACTGCAAAATATCACGAATTATGCTTTTATGTGCTTCTGCATGCGCTGTATTCCCCGAATTTGGTTATCAGCTATTACTTCCACTTCCTAAACCTAAAAAATGGCTTGCTGGATGAAGATTCATTTCAAGTTATGATGGTAAAACTGTGACAATTGCTTATTTTGTAGCATTGTAAAAGGATATTAGAAACTCGGAAAGTAATTGTCACCAATGTACTGAATTTTAATATGAAAAATACTTTGCAAAAAATATATATATTTTCTTAGACTTTTATCAGGCCGAGAACTTTTCGAATGGCTCTTCTATATGTCCAAACCTTTCCTTGATTTGGCTTTCATTTGACCAAACAAGCCAAAATGGGATCCGCCATTTTATAAAAAAATGTGTTTAGAAACTTTTCATCTTAGCCTTGTTGAATAAAATTGGACCGAATCGACCGGACTTATTGAAGTAAATAATCCATCCAACAAAAAATCCTTGATGCCTTTAAATAAAGAGGGCTGAGTAGAACAGTGCTTAGGTTATATAATATTAAAATATTAAGTTTTAATATTGAAAACCCAATTGTATCTAGTATTAATATAGAAGAAATCGGAAAAATTTTTAAAAAGGGGGATTGTCTGCGGAACCTGAATAATATTTTTCACTTTATTGGTTATGATATTTGTGTATCAGATTGATAAAACCATGAATGCCTCTACTAGACCAGCTGTAATTTGATATAATTTTCACCTTGGCCCAGATGATTTTTCTGAAAAAATTAACATTTCTGTTTAAAGTTAGTTATTAATCCTAACATACATAAGTCATGAGAAAGTTTGGAAAAACATTTAGTCGATCGCAATAATAACGAAAAACCAGCTGTTTTATTTGTAACAAGAAAGTTAATATTATATTATTTTATCTATGAAACACTAATGAATAAATATACAATTATTAAAGCATTATTTATAACAATATGAATTGATTTTGATAGCGATGTATTTGAAATAAGTAATACATTCTCACAATAATATGAAATGTCTAACAAACTGTTCACTCGTTGAACTGGTTCAATTACTTTTTGGTTGATTTATGGGATTTAAAATACAACTCCATGCAAATAAAGTTTTCTTTACACCCACTGAACATTTAAGTCAAACTTGAGGTGTCTTCTTGACAGTAAGTTTTCGATCAAACTTTTTAGTTAAAGCAGAATTGCAAGTCACATATCTTCCTCTTTTTTCCAGTTGGATTAGTTTAAGGTCAACTGACGCATTTACACATAACTGCAAATCATTCTTTATTATTAGCCAATTCGAAAATAAGATACGTAGCTAAAATCTCTAAAATGTTTACCTCTAAAAATCGGCTAACTGCCAGGGCTTTCAGTACAAAATTTATCATCCACATCAATTTATGACTTACTTTTGTAAGTCAAATTTATGACTTACATCATGTCTGGAGTTGAAAATTTAAAAATATTTTTGCTTTTATAAAAAAAAGGGTACATTACGTATCATCAATATCATTTTGATAATAAAATCGTAATTTCATTAAAGGCTAACATCTTTCACTAAGAATTTTAATTTTTTTTTACCAATTTTACTGCCTAATTTTAAGTTAAAAACATCAGCTGAACAAGGGAATTAAATTGAAACCAAATATTTTTATTAAAATTTTTGTTTTATTTTTAAATTTTGCTCTAAATAGTGCATAATAATATTAATTCAATCCTTAATATTTAAAAACAAATTGCGTTTTCCTTTTTTTTTTAGTCATTGTAATAAGATTGATGACATTGTCTACCTTTTATAAACATTATGAATTAATGGTTATATATTGTATTAAATTAATTAATTCGCTACAATGCTCAGAGTCCTTGCTATGATTACAGTTTCTATTCTAGCAGAGTAAAATATTTCGATCAGTTCCAGAAAAAGATAACTAAGACGAGATTTATGTAACGATTATGTCGATAGTCATTCCATAAACTGCAAAGCATTGGATGGTATTTTTGAGCAACTCATCCTTTGATTCTAAATTGGGAAAGGAATTAGCAACTGACAGATTAGAAATTATTGTTACTGTTATTATTATTGTTTAAAAAAAATAAAAAATTAGTGAAGATTCTTTAAAATTAAAGTTTTAAACTTTATGTAATTGTTTTTATACGCCCATATAGTGTCAATATCTTTATTTTTAATATATTTACCAGTAGTTTTAAAACTTCAGTGAGGTTTCACTTAAATGGCATAGAAATGAATGAAATAAAAGATGAAGAAATGTAAAACATGTATTAAAAATTAAATTGGGTACTTTTAATACTCGTATATCATCCTTTATCTCCACTAACTGGGCTTGGGAGGTTTAGGTTGTAATTACGTTTATTTTTAATTAAACGTGAAGTTCTAGGTATATACTACAAGTATAAAATTTTGTACTAATCCATTCGTATTAAAACTTCGGCATTAACTTCATCTGTGAAACTTTACGTGTCTTTCACCTATCAGTGGTTCATGTAAAATAAATCCTTTAATATACGTATTACTGAATTAAAGTAGAAAGTTTCAGAAAGAAGTATAAGGCTCTGTCTGTTATAATGTGTTTGTATTTTACTTACAAACCAATTTTTTGGCGATTTCACATAAATAAAAAAAGTGCCCCTAATGCATACCTAATAACAACGTTTGTTTGTTTCATACAAGATAATAATATATTTTCGTTATGCATCCTCTTATTTTAATTACTTAAGAATATTTTTTTTTTTTAACAGTGAAATAACTACCATTAATGATAAAATAAGCAGAAATTATTAGTACATAAAAACATAGATTTATCTATAAATATAGACAAGATAAGAATGAGTAAAATAAAAATTTATCTATTGCTGTGTAATTGTAAAGGTTCACGCATAAAATGGTAATTATACATAATAAAAATTATGTCGATTTGATAACTGATTTTTTGAATAACTTAATTTTTTGAATAGTAGTAAAGTTAAGTCAGTACCTAAGTTTCTTCACATACACGAACAAAATATTACATATAGTTTAACTTTGAAGTTTTTGTGGCAAGATTAAATGATTAGGATTCCGACGTAATAAACGACCAGGAAATTAATCTTATAAAAGTAGTCTTTCTGTGTTTTCACAATTACACAATATTCTGTATGGTCAGAAACTAGAAAAATTCATCTTTGGAATAGTAAGTTTTGGATTAACGTTAAAACTTAAAGCATCATTTTGGATGAACGTTAAAACTTAAAGCATCACATTACAGCTATAGCCTGTGTCAAGAATGAAAGTGGAATAAAAACTTATATTTTTGTGATTAACGTGCGTTAAAATTGGAGTTTTATATTGAAAAGTTGGCATCATTTTATTTATAAATTATATATATATATATATATATATATATATATAGTCTTTCCTGTCGAAAAGAAAATTCAGCCAAATTTGAAAGTAAATAAATTTTTTACATTAACAACAAAAATAAAATAGATCTTAATATCATATTAATGCAAACGCTACACTAGGAAATTGCTCAGTTGTCTAGCTTCTTGATATTGTATCTATATAATCAAATCTATAAAATTTTTTAGAGACTAATACTTTAAATATTTATAAATTATTCTGTGATTTCAGTTGAATTAATCTAGATGTATATTACTATAAGTATGTATTAAATTTACAAAATAAAATTATCAAGCAAATAAATTTAATTTTATAAATATTATAAATTAACACGTTGATTTCACTATTATAATGCATATATATAAAACCATCTGTAGTAAAATTTTATAGTACAAAATGGAATCGTCCGTGATACACGAGTAGAATGCTTCATGTGAAACAGATGTTCGTCCTATTAATAATGTATTTTCGATATCTACCTCACGTAGGTCTCTACAAATATCAAAATATAAAAGGCGACGAAAATATCCAGATATTTTTATCAAATTTTCTTCTACTTAATCTTTTTATTTAATGAGATGTATAAAATATATTCGTTGCACTTATGAAACTTTTCAGTTGTACGAATTTTTTGTAAAAATTGATTAAAAAATTTTCCTGATATATTGTTAACAGTGTTTTGTTATTGCTTAATTTGATGAAGTTCTTATCCATTCGTAATCTTCTACTCATTGTAAATTATATTCAATATGATTTTCGCGTTTTTTCATCTTGCGCTTTTTGATGCATTTTTTTTACTTGTTATACTCAATTATATAATTCTAAACTTTAAAATATTATTTCTTAACATTTCCATTTATCAATTAAAATAGTATTAACTCTCAAATGTGCATATTAGGAATTTATTTTATGTTTTGCTTATTGACTACATAAGCTTTAGATTTATACATAGGAATACTAAAATAAAAATCTTGTGCCAAGCACAATAAATCACTACTAGGATTCAAACCCGGAATCCAAAGGAAGAAAGGCTGAAACACTAAAACTCCATCATGGAAGTTTAAAGGAATAATTTATTTTGTAGTTCTATATTCTTTGAAGTAATTCAATTTCGATTTTTATTTAATATTTGATAAGCTGCTTATTTTATAGTGCACTACATTTTAAAGAACTCTGTTCTTCCCCTTAGTGGCTTTCATGTTTTATTTGTTACACTAAAATTAATAATTGGGAGTCTTTTAATAAAATTGTTAAAGAATTATTTAAAATATGAACTTAATGTTAGGCGAATAAAAAACATTCATATTTTTCTGTATAATATTACTTATTTTGACTCACTTTTGATATTTCTTAATGTTATCAAACATTTGAAATTTTAACAGCCTAATTCTTTCATTATTAAAGCTCAACATTTTTACATTTTGGTTATTTGTATTATTCTATTTTTCGAAGGTTTTTAAATAAAAATATTTCTTGAATTATAAGTCTAGAATTAATTTTTTAAATTTTATATTACTTTATATTACTTCAGCAGTGCAGTCAATGTGAGCTTAGGCCATTATCACCAATTCTCTAAACCTTCCCTACTCATCGCCATTTTAATATATTCTACCACATCTATCCTTCCAAAATCATCAAGAACACCATCCATCCATCCATCCATCCATCCATACATCCGCCCGTCCGTCCATCCATCTTATTCACGGGCGGCTGTTTCTTCCCTCTTATATACCTCTTCTTTTAAGTTTTTTCTTTTTCATGCGCTTTTCATCCATTCGTTCCACTTGACCAAGCCAGCATATTCATTGCCCTTTTATGAATCGTAAAATGTATACTCTATTTTCCCGTTATATCTATTTCTTCCTATATCATTCTCTCTAATTGATGATTTCATATTTTAATTTATATCATTTCTCTTAATTGTTCATGTAAACTTCGTATGATTTTTGTTTCAAATCTTCTCAGCGCTTCTTGCTTACCTTTTGGCAGTGTTCACATTTCACTTCTTTCTATACGTGACAGCTGGTCTAATTAGCAATTCATATATTTTCATTTTTGTATTATGATTGATTAGCTTGCTTCTCAGCAGCTCTCTATTTGCAGGATAAGCTGTATTTTTTACTTAAATCCTATCTCGAATTGTTGTGTTAATACTTTTATCATTATCTATCCACACTGCCTAAATAAATACCTGAAACTACAAAGTGCTTCGAATATATCGCCATCTACGCATGCGTTCTGTATGTTCCTTTTTTTATCTGCTATAGAGAATAGTATATGTTTGGTTTTCTGATATTTATATGTTACTATATAATATAAGTTGGAAATTACATGAGGGAGCTTGCGTTCTTATCTCAGTATATTTTATTCCAAAGCCATTTTCTATGACATCTAGAATACCAATTCATAACTAGTAACAAGAAAAGGAGTTTCTCAGTACCACCTAGGTATGATTTTTTACCTTTATGCAAGCACTGTTTATTACAGATATTCACTCATGCCGATGATAAATAACAAAAAGGGAATTAGTTTCTCTTATAGTTTTGTAATTTTTTTTTCATACGACGAAGAAATGAAGATTTCTTTAATCACCTAAGGATATCATTGCTTACTTCTGGATTATTATAAAGTAATAATTTAATGCCTTGTACATTTTAAGTAATACTTCAATAAAATTGGAAAAACCATTGATTGAAATACTTATATTTAAAATTAGATATTTTTGTATTCCTCAGTGCCTTATGTCACGCTCAATAGTAGTCTCTTTATGTTAATCCTCTGCATATTTTTTTACAAATTACTGGTTTTTATTTGTTGTCTTTCCACCCGATTTTTCGTATGACAAGTATTCATTAGAGACAACTATTTAGAAACTAATTAAAACTAAAATAACATAACTTTACCAGAAAATGGCTTCAATGAAATACATTAAAATTTCAATAATTTGATGTTGGCCTTGAATTATGGGGTAAGATAATAAAATTTAATTTGCTTCAAAAAGTCGTAATGTTGGAAAACTGATTATATATATGTATATATATATTACATATATATATTACACATTATATATATATTTATTACACATCATTTTCACCGCCAACACATTGTTTATTAACAAATTACACAGATATAATGGGAACTATAACGTTAACAGAGGCAAAGTTAATGATAAAATTTATTACTCTATATTTCATGTAATGATATGTTTAATGTGTAAAATAAGCAGTATTATTTTAGATTACCGTTAATTATTAAATTAATGATGTAATACAGTTGGCGGGTGGCTGTTAAAATGAGTACCTAATAGATGTAATAATATTTTATATCAACCGGTGATTATTTCATTTTTCAAAATAAAGCAGACAGCTCATAAAATTTTCTGATAGTATTTAGTCTTTATCTCTCATCAACTAGTGGTATATTAATAACAAATTTAAAAGAAGAAAATTATGAACATCTAATGGAGCAAAATAAGTAAAAAAGATGAACCTTGAATCTTGTGTAATTTGTGAACAACGAAAAAATCAATGGCAAATTTAGTTAAAGTTGTACTCAACTTTAGACTGCCTCAGAGTACAACTTCTTAATTTAAGTACCTATTACTCTCCAAATATATAATATGTAATCAAGGAGGCATCTTTATTCTGCCTATGATCTAGAACTATAGAAATTATAAAAAGGTAACTTATAAAATAAAAATATCTGACTTGTGGCATTTAGAAGCTAGGAGAATTACGACCATTGGTCAAATGGCGTTTTACATAAATATATACTAATCAATATTCATGAGTTAAAAATATTGTAAGAAGATGGTTTCTTAGAAACGTCACAGGAAACATCATTATTTAAATCTGTATCATTAATTAGATGAAAATAAATATAAAGAAGAGTATTTCTAAAATGGTGGGCTGGCTATAATTTTTCGGTTGTACTTGTAAAACTGAACAAAAAATTTCCTTAGGGAAAATAGCAATTTCTTATAGCAAGTTCTTCCCCTCGATCATTTTTTTTATTTTTATATAAAAATTTATATCTCAATTTTGGATAGAGGAATCACATTAGTATTCTGTAAAGTCTTTGGAATAAAGTATTAAAATTGGCAAAAAATCCGAACTTAAATACCTTCACGAATTATAAAATGGCGCCCATGTTTTTTTACAGAACGTTAAATCTCCATAAATATAAGTTTTATCAAAATTTATGTTTTTGGTAAAATATTAAACCTTTTATTTTGAAGTAAATGACATTTCATTTATTAAAACGGTTAACAAATAGCCGAGTTATGGCAGAAAATACAAATTGTAATTTTGTGTTTGTTTTCATATCCACCACTTTACGTTCAACTCGATTAAATATTAATTGGTTTTATTTATTGTTAATTCTAGTATTATAAATTAGTATCAAATTAAGTAACAATTTTCTCACAATAAAATATTACATAATAATAAAAAAACAATTGATATTAATTTTTCACGTTTGAATAATTTTACACAGCGACTATTACTGCTGATCAAGTTAAAAAAGTAAAAATGAAGCGCCATTATTACAACCAGCGTTTCTGGAGTGACAAGAATCCTCGTGGTAATTTCCAAAGTACCCATCGACAAAGATTTTCCCTGAACATATGGACAGGTATTTTTAATGACTGTCTTTTGGGTCCTGTCATTCTACCAAATCATTTAAATGGAGAAAATTGTCTTGCTCATTTGACCCAAAATCTTCCACATTTTTGGAGATCTAACTCTACAATTAAGAGGAAATATGTGGTTTCCCCACAATGAAGCTCTAGCACATTTCAGTCAGTTGGTAAAGATGTCTTGCTTGAAACTTGAAAACCATGAAAAAAGGCCAATGCCCTGGCCTGGCTGATCACCAGACTTAAACCCTCTTTACTTCTACTTGTGGGTCCATTTGAAAAATCTCATTTATTAAACTCCATCACTCAACATTGAGGATCTTCAACAAAGGATCCAAAATGAATTTAAAGAAATTAGGTTTACTCCAGGAATTTTTGAACGGTTAAGACAATCTCTCGGAAAAAGACTAGAGACTTGGGTAATTTCTAACGGTAGACATTTTGTACATTACAACAATTTTACGTTACAACAATTAACGTAAGATTATCATAGGTAGTTGTTTTATTTTTTTAATTATTAGGTGTGTTATGATGAGAAAATTATTATTTTATTTGATACTTATTTAAAATACTAGAATTAAAAATAAATAAAAACAATTAATATTTAATCGAATTGAATGTGAAGTGGAGTACGTGAAAACAGACATAAAATTACAACAATATTCTTCCATAACTCGGCTATTTATTAACAGATTTAAAAAAATGAAATATAATTTTATTAAAATGAAAGGCTTAGAATTCTAGTGTAACACACATTTTGATAAAACTTATATCTACGGAGATATAACAGATTGAAAAATAAACATGACCGCCATTTTGTAATTTATGAAGGTATTTAAGTTCTGATTTTTTGCTAATTTAAAAACTTTATTACAAAGAAGCTTATCAAGTATTTATGTGATTGCTATATCCGAACTTCAGATATAAATTTTCATACAAAAATAACAAATTGGGGGAGAATGAAGGGGAAATTGCCATTTTTGCTACAGTTATATTTTGTTTAGTTTTAAAAGTAGAATGCGAAAAATTATAGCCAACCCCCTCCCACCATTTTACAAACACTCTCTATAGTAAATGAAAATATGTATAGATATATATTTTTTTAAATAAATTGCATTAGCCAAAAGAGCACTAATTTTTACTCAAGAAATTTATTCATAAATTATTTATAAAATTTAAATTATTTATTTTTATCGTTAGAAAATTATGCACGAGAAAAGATTTTACAATTAAAACTTAGAACGCTTACTGAATTTGCAAACGTATAAACAGGCAATGCTTGTTCACATCAAGAGATCTGTTTTGTAAAATATACAAAAGTTATCAATTGACAAATAAAAAACTTAAATTTTACCTAAGTTTTAAAGTATATATATATATATATATATATATATATATATATATATACACACACACACACGGAGTATGTGAATACAATGTTTTTCTAATGGATATTTTATAATTATTATTTATCAGTAGCTACTAATAGTATTGAGATAATTGATTTTAGGGTAATACGTTTTAGTTTAGTTGGATTGGTAGCGTTTGGACGTCTCTGTTTGTGCTCCATGTTTTTTAGGCTTTTGAATTGGTTTAACGGTTTTTTTCTTTATTTGTAGAATCGGTAATGTTTGATTGTGTTAAGTGACTTACCACAATCAAACCAGACACTGGTTTGATTTTCCTATTTTCTATTAGTTTTGGATATTGGATTGTCTTTTAATTGATTTTTTTTATCCTTGTTGCCACTAGGCAATAGAAAAAAAATATTGGAAAATACAAATTTGTTTGTATCTTGCAACTTTTAAAATTTAAATTTAGAATATTTACATTAAAAAGTTGACTTAAAAATGTTCAATAACTAATTATTTTAAAAATCTAACTCTTCATAGGTCATAAAGAAACTTGTTAATATGTGGATGAACTTGAAGTACTTAGGTAGAACTTTTTAATCACTCAAAAGCTATGATAAGTAGGTGAAATAAGACAACATTTTCTAACAAATTCCATTTCCTTTCCTCATTTATAGATAACGCATTACTACTGTAGCGTTGTTTATGCGAAAATTCATTACTGACACTTCTTATAAACCTTAACCTTTTGAGTTTTTTCCTCGTTTAAACAATTCTTGAATGAAACTTTCCCGTTTAAGTTTAACTTTTTTTGTTTAATGGAACCGTTTAGCTAACTAAACCGATTTTCATCAGTGCCTTTCTTTTCTAAACTTTAGTATCCCTTTCATAAGCTAATAGAATTTAAGAAAATCAGTACGATTCATCTATATAACTTTGGTTTCGATTGATACAGCTAACTGATACTAGTCTTGCGAGCTGTGCATTGGTGCTTGGAGCCGCTTATTTTGACCAAAATTCTGTCATTTGTGAAGCAGTCAATGTTGCCGCTTACAATGAATTTATGGTTAATAATTTATTATTAATTTTCGTTGGAATGTTATCATACATATTGGTGAGACATGACAGTTTCTGTTCTGTTCTCCGCAAAATATCTTAGGAAAGGAAATATATACTCTTTGAAAATTATAATTTTCATTTAGAATATATTTAATATATTTTAATCTCCCTTTGAAAAAGTAACAATTCCTTGATATGCAAAAATCAATTTGATTATCCCACAAACTTCTCATATCTGATGTGACTTTGACGTTTTTTATTGTTATATAATCAGATTAGAAGTCCACAACTTCCTCTATAAAACATTATTCCGGTAAGTGATGAAATTAGTAAACGTTAAGTCCTAACATGTAGCTTCTCACATATTTAAATCGTTTATCGAGTTTATCGTTTCTTTTTTGCTCCTAAGCGTAATATAATACGTTGTTCTTTCTCTAACTATTGACGTTTTGATTTACTAATTTCAACATTATTTTTTTGGCAAGAGAATCACATACATAAACGTAAATGATTTTGATTCTTTGAAAGCCGTAAAAGCTGTATTAATTTTATAGATTTCATCGGAATATTAGCACTCCCTAAACATGAATTTTAATCATATTTATGAATTTTTTAATAACATTTTTGGTTTTAATGAATATATTTTATTTTCCTGATGTATATGTTGCAATCTATTCAAATAGTGAAAAATACGCAATAATTACCCTCCCCGCCAAAATTACACAATGTGATGAGTAAATGAGGTATAGTTTTGTACAGATTCATGATTCAGGCCGACCATTCCTGAGACGTATGATTAATTGAACCCCAACCACCAAAGTACACCGGTATTCACTGTCTACTATTAAAATGTGTATAAAACCAACTACTAAGGTTCAGGTTCAAATCCTAATTTGAACCTTATCGTTACTGACAGTTATCTTACAGTACATTTCTAGGGTTCCTTAGCTTATTTTACTGCATGTAACGAGCACCAATAATGTTGATGACGTTTGAAATTAGGTCATTTAGTGGTATCTAATTTCATACTTTGATAATTAAAGTAAGTAATCTAAGCTGACCTAGCAAATTAATTTGTAAAAATTTTCAAATTATTAGTTACTGTATTATTATTATTTTAATTATTATTCTAAGTGTTATCTATAATTGGGAAGGCTTTTATTATTAATGTTTGGAACATTAGTTTCAATATAGTATTATCTTAAAAACTATTTAAAATTTATTGGGTGTAATTCTGAAGATAAAACGAAACAAAAACTTTACTAAAAGGCGTTTTCCATATCTTACTACTGTTTACCTTTTTGCAACTTTGATTGCTTTTGTCTCAAAATCGAAGCCATTCATCGAAAAACGATTTTGGCCCTCAATTTTTCTCATAAATTTTTATATTAAAATCAAGTATCACATGCCCTATTTTTTGTAGTCTCTGTTAGTATTTTCAATCGATACCTCACAGGGGACCATAAGTAATTTAAATAATGATAATCACGTGATGAGAGTTACCTCTCTAGATAGTGAATCGTTTCAATAATCTTCCATTGAAGAATATAAACATTAAAGAAACCCAGAATAAGGCTGTTAAATCACCGCTGATAGTGCTGTATGGTACCACGGATGTCATGCTGTTATATGAGCTTCATAGAATAGCTGTAAGCAAGAATGATTACAACATTAATAGATTCAAAACAAATACGTGTGCTGTCTAAGAACATTAAACATACAAGAAATTAATTAGTTTGGCACGCGAACCTATCTATTTTAAATAAAAGTTTGATTCAATATGCCAAATTCTTGATGATATACGAAAATTTCAAACACAACATAAAATAATAATTTTTATCTATATCCGCTCTTATTTCTGCCTCCTTGTATTCCTCTGTTCTGAAATAAAAAGCTGTTGCTATAGTATAATATTATACTGTATATCTGGATAAGTTATCAAATAATTTGTTGGGAGATGAACAAATCAGCCACTTACATAATTTCCAAATTCAATTTTTCGTTCGTAATATCAATTAATTTACTAATTTTAAGTGAGTTCTGTAAAATCGAATCTCTCCGTTTGCACTGCATTTTCTAACAGCTCTCCTTTATATATTCTGGATATATGCCAGAACCAGATGTACAGAGTAATACATTAATTTGTGAATCTGACATTATTTTCCATATTCATCTTTCTTACCTTGCAATAAAGGATGGAAAATTCCATCCACTTCTCAATTGATAAAAATTAGATATTTTTAATAAAATTCAACGGATGAACTGTTGAATTGTTTTTTTCAATAACTATTGATTTATAATTAATTTTTGATTTCTTAAATTCACTTAATTATTGTTGTTATATTATAGGCTTAAAATCTATTTCAGTTTCAGGTACATAAAACTAAAACTTTATATAAATGTAAGATTGACATAGAATAACAACTTTCCATGTCCAAGCGTACTAGGGAAAAATGTGGCAGAAATTACCTAGATTCCATTTATGTACTATACTGTTGCACATCATCAGTCCGAGCCCACTAAAATTTAGATGATAATCAATTCTACAAGTGACACAAATTAACTACATCTATTTTACTTTACCCACCACAAGGATTTTCTTTATAGTGAAAATAATTACACTAAGAGAAAACACCTTATTCGTAAAAGGTACACTGCCCTTTGGCAACTAAGGTGCTTTACAATAACTACACGAAAGACTGGGAAGGATAATATAAACCGCACAAGTAATATGACACAACTCTGTTGTAGAACTCTGCATTATACATGATTCTTCAACAACCATTTACAAAGAAAATATTGCCCAAGATCAACGTTTCAACAAAAAAAAAAAACATTTTATTTTGATTTATGAGTTCATATATCATTATTAAGATTATTTGGAGTATTATTAGAGCACCACAATATGTTTTTTTTTTAATCTTTCTTGATAGTGAAAATGGTTTTTGTTGCGGCAATTTGCAACTTCCAAAAAAATTAGGCTTATTATATGAAACAAAAATACATTTTGTTTGTAACTTGATTTATTAATTTTCATTTGGAATTTTCTTCCGTTATAAAAAAAAATAATAAACTAAAAATTTACTACATATTAAAAAAAAAAAATGTTTACAATAAACTATGCAACTATTATGAGATTGACGTCTCATTTAAGGACCGTTTTAACTGTAACAGTCATGGGATCTAACATACTAATTACTTGCAACTGTGTTTTTTTTTCTTAAAATTTGGTGATGGAAAAAAAGTTGTTTAATAAGAATACTTAATAATTTTTACAAAAGATTTTTTTTTTAAATTCCTTTTGCTTTATTTAATTTTAATTTAAATCTCATTTAATAATTTAATTTTTTGTAGGGAAAGGTTTTATACATACCATAATTTTACATTTAGAATTAGTGATAATTATTTAACATTATTTTTAAATTGCTGCACAGTAATGCAAAATGATTTACACAGCATAAATCTATTGTAGAAGGATTGTAGAATTCTTTTTGTATTCCTTAAGTAAGTTTCTATGTTTAGTAAATAAAGTTTTATATACCTCTACGAAAAACCATGCAATTTCAGTTAGAGTGTATAGTACTTATTTTATACACACATAAAATATGAAAACGTAAAGGTAATTTAATTCGGAAAAATTTGCCAAATGAAACAATGTACTTTTTATTCATACAAGTAACTTAAATAATATAAAATGACGAGAAAAAAGCTATTACTACAACGTCAAGCTAAATTGCCTGAAGCTTATTTTATCCCTTTTATTATTACAGACATAATTTTATATAATCTTGTAACTTTCAGCTGTTTTCGCTTTTCTCATTTGCATAAAATAAACAAGAATATTTTCAAACGTATATATTTAATATTATCTCACATCATCTATGAATATTTTTTTTTTTTATGTGATATAAGGCTGAATATATTTATAAAGAAATAGTGGAAATTTTTATCCTTGTTTTCATAATAAATATCATCATTTTTATTATAGTTGTTACGTTTTAAACTTAAAATCTATTACAGTTTCTGGTACATAAAACTGAAAATTTATGTAAAATTCAGTATGGTTCACTTTACTTGTAAAAATGTAAACGTTTTTATTTCCTTGCAAAAATCTCGTGTTCCGCCCAAAGGTATAAAACCCTGATTATATGTTGGCTATTATTATTAATGTCTATATCACCGTGAGAAATGTTATTGTATTTTTGAAATATGATACATTATATTTTGTTATAGTATTACAGTTTTTTCCTCAGCTGAAATATAGTAAAATAAAGTTAAACCTGCTCTGATTGCTACCTATTAAGAATATGTGAATTCCTTTTTCATATTGGTATGCTTTATCTGCAGTCAATATTAAATGATATATGTTGTTAAAATATATTCTACGAGCAGCTTTAAAATTTACAAATAATTGCAATTCGTGTTAGGCAAGATTATCTTTCTAATGTTGTTCGAATTTATTTTACAGACGTGAGGGAAAAAAATTTAAACGGGATTATTCTAAGGTATTTGAATTAAAATACTCTTAATCTCGATGTAAATTTATACCTAGTTACTGGATACATTTGTCTTCTGCACGATATTAATCTAATTAGCTGCTAAAACTTGCCGACACTTGGAGAAGAACGATATATATTTAATACAATTACCGTATTTTAATTGCATTCATTAAAGAAAGTAGAGATGCAATTTTAATAGGCGCAAACCGAATTTTGGTGAATAAATTTTTGTTAATACTGGAACATTTATTACATCTAGGCGCACTTCCAGGAATATAAGTAATTGAATTCTATAAAAATTCATAATTTGGTATATGTTTTACAATTATTTGTCAATGCAGTTTTTGTATTACTAGATAAAGCAAACTGTTAAATCTGAAATAATACTAGTGCAGGGTTAAGGTTAATAGGTTCTACAAAGATTGGTTCAGTAGTTTTTACTCTATGAAATGATAATTATTGTAGTTTAGTCCTTGTTATTCAATCCAGACAACCATAATTATTGCAGTCAATAAAAGAACTGTTTTAATGTAAAATAGATTTATATCCCTTTCTTGAGCGTAATATTTTGGTTTCATTTGATTATTCATAAATTGTAATTTACGTAAAATTCATTTATAGAAGCAATAAATTTTTTTCACCCTAAAAGCAACTGAGATTTCTATTTTACAGATAGAACATAGTAGTAACATTTCTACAATAAAATAAATAAAAATTGTTTCATGTGCATCGTAGTTGGTGTAACTGAAAATAACAATCAATATCATGAATAAATAAATTAGAGGTTAAAATTGAATAATAATTTAAATAAAAGAAAGAAAATTCCATAGAGAGACATTTTTCTTAAAATATGTTCCTTATACAAAGAGAAAGTTATGTAACAAATTCAGCGACCTACCAATCTCCGTTTAATATTCCGCTTTAATTATTCCCAGTCCAAGTGTATTTTAATACTTTTATTAGAATAGTCATTCTCCTAGTAAATTTAATGTCTACTGTATTTATTTTTTATCAATATTAATATTTTCTTTAGTCAAAAATTAAGTACTACCGTATTGCTCTTTGGTATGATTCATTTTTGTTGTGTGTTGCGAAGTGCTCATCAATCACTTATTGTTAACGAATAAGCTACAAACACTTCTTACAATTACTCATAAACCTTATAAGTTGTGTACATAATTTGGTATGATTGGTTGACAATATCTAGCCGTACACCTGTCATATTTTGCTAGATTCCTAGTCGATTATGTGTAACCTGACCCCGATTTCATTTCGGGTCGGTACCACGGTTGTCCATCTTACCCCTGCAATTAAATATCTTGTGTGGTTGGTTGGTGTGGTTGGAAAATAACGCTACTTTCCAGAGGTAGTAGAAAATGTGTCAGTCAAACCCCCCAAAAAAAAACCGGGTGCTAGGATATGTCGGATAATGGCCAGCATCGGTAGTCCTCGCACATCGAAGAGGATGGTCACGTCACAGGTAGTGCTCTCAAAAGTACTGTATGGAGCCGGGTCTGGCCATCGCGCTGCAGAGGAGGAGAGCCCATGCGATTCATAACCGGACGCACAATGCTGTGAGTATAGGGCCATCTTGGGCAATGCCGGCTGCGTAATGACTGGACTTGCGTCTCTAGATCTCCTCGTTTGAAAGAGGGAGGAGACGTACAGGGAAGTGGGTAAGGCGGATGCGGAGGCATCGCTTGTCCTCATGCAAAAGTTGACGAAATGTAGATAGACCTGCAAACTTATTACGTACCACCAGAAATGGCTGTGCCGATATCGATTTGACCCATTCCTTACAGTTCACGGATTTTTCAAGCATACTTGGCACGGTTGGACGCTGAGACCCTCTGCGGTTTGCGATTACTGCGGGGAGCAGGACACCGCGTAATACACGGTGTTCGTGTGTGATCGGTTCCCGCGACATAATTAAGCATGCAGGATGCTTAAGCATGCAGCATGCATAATTAAGCATGCAGCATGCTGTGTGCTTACCCCGCACACGTCAATGAACATCAATGGGAGTATGCTACAGGCCGAATGCTCGTGGCACACGATGTTCACAATGATGCCTACGATCATCCAAACCATGTTTGTGAAAGACCTCTAGTGGTGAATAAAAACTTCTGAATCCCCTTAGGATATCTACCGGTCCCAACGGGTCAAAGTTAACAAAAATAAAAAAACAGGATCAATACAGGTATGAGAAGTGGAGCCAGCATGGAGGCGCGGATTGAGACAGTACACATGGGATGCTGTGATAATACCGTAAAGTGGGCACGGCATCCGATGTTTAGAGGGGGGGAGGTTAGAGTTGGTAGGCCCGTAAGGGTCCTACACTACTATGGATATGAGACCACAATGTGCCAATAAACGGTTTCCCCTCCTCCGCCCAAAAAAATATATATATTCTTAGCAAAAAAGAAATTATAGGAAATGAATAAGCGGTTTAATCAATAAGGAAAAAGCTTAACTTTCAGTTACACGGAGTACATGCTCTAAATTCATTACATATGCTTAGTGAAATACAATTCAAAAAATTGTAGCGTACTGAGTATTTCGCAGTTGTCAACATTAAGTTGTGTTATTTAGAAAATATCTTACTGTACTGCTGTGGAATGTATAATAGTAGATAGTCACAGTAAAGATTTTTATCATTAGAATAAATGTTGTTCACTGAAGATGGAAACAAACAAATGTTTGCGTCTGTATCCCATCCAGGTACAACAGATTAACACCTGATCTTTTTTTCTAGTTTTGTAATGATCTAGTAATTAACCTGTTATATATCTGTTGTAAAATATTCTCTTTCACTGTGTAAGGCATGCTGAGTTACGGCAAAAAAGTAATTAGTATAATACTTAATTAATGTTATTCTAGATGATGATATGTTAATGCTGCATAAATACTATTGATATTTGTTTCTGTATATATCGGTATTTTAACGCTACAAGCATAATATTTAAGTTAAATATATTTATGCAATCTTCTATTCTCTAATTAATATAGTTTACGTTATGATCCCGTCTCTAAATATTTTCAAACTCTAAATATCAAGTCAAGTTTCTTAAGATTTGTAGCATAACTGTGTTTCTTGTTTTCTTCTTAAATTTACTTATAGCGTAAAATAAATAAATTAAATTCCAAAGTTATTTTATATTTTACCATGATATAAGCAGAGGTTTCTTTTTTCAATCTCGTACAAAAAAATTTGAGCTAGATCATTTTAGTGAAGAAGAAAAACAATCTTATAAAAGGAAATAATTTTTAAAGTTCATGGTTCCTGGTTGTATAAAATTAAATAAAATATTGTACCCTAGGGGTGACTATCAATAGTAAAAAAAAACAAAACAAAGAAACCAGTTTTATATCATTTATCAAGATATTAGTTAAAACGAAAAAAGTAAATTCCACATCGCCAAATAATAGTGAGACTGAAAATAACCACAGTATTACACAATATGAAGAAATTTTTTTTTTTTTTTTTTTTAATTTATTTCCTTTTTTTAATTGGTCTTGTTTGCAAAGTTAGAAGAGTAGTACTACAATAATAAAACTAAATCCTTTTATATCTGTTTTAAACCATTTATTGGCGTCCCGTTCTTTTACTTAAACAGCAGCATAATTTTTTCTTTTTGTTTGTTTTTATAAAGTATGATATTTATTACTTTTTACAGTAGGAAAATGTTTCTAAAGCATTGAATTTATCCCAAACTTCTATTTTTCCCTATAAAGTAAATGCAAAAGTTGGGAATGGATTAGAGAGTTTTAATATTAATTCTTTGTCTTTAACGATGGAAAATGTCTGGTTAAAAAAATTTTACCCCACTAAATTAATAAATTCAAAATGTTTAAATATTTCAAATTTATAAATAAATGACAAAGTTATAAAAAGTATTGTCATTAATAAATGTCAAACCTTAACATCAAAGGAAAATAAAAACTTTTTTCTTTTGCTTTTAAGAATGGTAAAATTAACTTTTTTTTTCGTTTGTTTAACGTCCGGGACTACCGTTAAGTATTGCTTCAGAGGATGAGATGAATTATTTGTAGCGTGTGTAAAAATGCCATGCCTAACCGGAATTCGAACCCAGCACCTCCGGATGAAAGACCGTGACGCTACCATTCGCGCCACGGAGGCCGGCCTTATTACATTAATTACTTTTACTTAACAAATTATTTGAATTCTTCTTCATACACTTCTGCCAAATTTCAACTATATAAAGAGTAAATAAATATGTCAAAAAAATTTTAGTATACACGAAAACAGTACCTTTAACTTAAGTAGATGAAACAAAACAAGAAAATATTTTTTGTATAAATAGAAAAAAAACTCATATTCTTTTTTTTTAATTGTGATTATTTTTTGCCCAAGATATGATTACAATATTACTTGTAATGCTTAGGTTCAAATTAACCAGTAAATTTTGTTAAAAAAACGAATTATAAAATAAAATTATCTTGTAATACAAGATAATTTGTGTCTCATTTCTATTTAAAAAAGTAAATGTTTCATGTATAAATAGTTTTTAAATTGATGACAATACAATTTTTTACGAATGGAGTTAGAATGATTTTAAAACCTTTTGACCTTTAAAAATATTTTATATCAACCATTTCGGAATTCAACCTTATAATGTTAATTTAATTACTTTTATATTTAATTTTACTTATATATAAAATAAAAATAATGTAAGTAAATTTTTAATAAAAACTTGGTAAAACTACGGAAAATATTTATGTAATTTTTCTTAATTTGAATTTACATTTTTCCCTGTTTTTGAAGTATGAATTTATGTTACTTATACAACGTTACTATTTTTTTCTTTAATTATTATATTTATAAAAAAAAGTTATTTTAAAACTGGAAGTCGAAAATCACGCCGATCCAACAATTTCATTATTTGCCACCAGACTTTGCTTTAGAATATGCTGTTTAATGGTATAAAAAGTTTTCTGATATTCCAACTAGAGTATTATTAAAGATTTTTTAAATTACCTCACAGCACACAAAAATTTCAATTTTTTTGCCATAAATTCAATTAAGTCAAACTTACTCTGGTTATGCAAAGCCTAGAAGGTTGTGGCTAGTTTTATTTTGTAGAGCTTGTTTTTCTTGCGATTGCAACTAGTGCAAAACTAAAATGCATCAATTATGTTAATCGGCTTACCGACACAGTGATTGATCATATTAAAGATTATTATGGTAACGCTATAAGAGAAAACAGCAGTAGATTAGATGATATGAAAAGGGCTATTTGAGATATATATTTTCACACAATTCCACCTTATGAAAAACCAAAGCATGGTTTCTGTTCCATCAACTGGTACCAGGCCAAAGAAGCTGAAAACTTGATGGGTATATTCACAAAAATTCTATTCCTGAATTTGTTATGCAGGCTATAAAACCTGTATTTAGAGATTTAGCGAACCCTGAATTACTAAAGAAGTGTCTTCACACAAATACCCAAAAAGTGAACTGGTCGTTTAACAATGTTGTATGGACGCGAGTTCCAAAAATGGTTTTGTTGGGAGATATACACTACAACGATGCTGTGGTGACTTTCAATAATGGAAACATTGGTAGGTTAAAGATACTTGAACATTTGGGGATTCAAACTTGGCAAAGTAGTATTGATGCATTACGCTCGCTGGAAAAGGATCGTATCAGGAAAGCAGGGATAAATATAAAAAATGTTTCCAAGGAAGACAAGACTGTAGAAAGAAGAAAACTACTTAATGGGAATCCAGAGGAGAATGAAAATTACCTGTCCGGAGGCTTCTAAGTATACAAATGCAATTTAACAGTCGACCTCCGTGATGCCAGTGGTAGCGTCTCAGCCTTTCATCCGGAGGACCCGGGTTAGAATCCCGATCAGGCATAGCATTTTCACACGCTACAAAAATTTTTTGTCATCTCATCCTCTGAAGCAATACCTATCGATGGTTCCGGAGGTTAAAGAAAAGTGTAATCTAAGGTAAGCAGTATTTACTTCTTTGTTTATCCAATTTCCTGAAAAATACATTTTTTCAGGAAGAAAATGAGATACAGAGATGAATTTTTTACAGCGTTTTCTAGTTGTTTAGTTCCTTGTGTGGATCATCTCTCGTTTTCTTTGAAGCAGTTCATCATTTAAAAATTAAAATAGGCTAAAATTGCTGTATATTTGGATGGCTTAAAACCGTAATTTTTCAACCAAAGAGGATTAGTAGTGACAAAATAAAATAAGAAACATTCTGAAACAATAGTCATAAATTAGGCAATTTTAATATTAGCGGGATAGAGCTTCTCGTATTATTTTATTTATTAGTCGAGAGAGAAAATTAAACAGTCATTAATAGTCTTTATATATAAAATAATAGATTAAAATCTTTAATTAATATTAAATTAAAATTAAAAATTTCTGTTGCATTTAAATCTGATAAAAGTTTGGCTGTATCCAATTTTTAATTTTCCCTGTATGGAATGTCAAACTGTCCTATAACCACTCAAAAATATACATCTCTAAAATACATATTTATGAAAATATAAAAAACAAAATTAAAATACATAAGATATTGTGCAATCCCTTGTTCAATTAATTTTCTTTCTCATTTATCTTATGATAGTGAAGTAATCTCCGAAAATCATATCTAATCATTATATAAGGTAAGAAAACTTCTATTCACAACGTAAGCCACCCTAATTTAGGTAGTTGCATCCTTGTTCATTAAGAGATGTGAACGTTCAATTGTGCTACACCGTCGATTTTCTACGCCAGAGTGGATGTATTTAATTAGAAAAAACAAATCCAATTGTGGACGAGAGTGAATTTTTAAAAATTTCATTTTACTGGAACGTTTGATTTGCGAATCTTCCAAAACTATACAGATACGTATCATGCGTGCGCGCGTACACACTCACACACATATCATGCTAATTTATTTAGTTGTATTCAGTGAAGTTGGAATTAAATGTACATAGCAAACGATGTAACTACCTTGCAACGTTAGAATTTTCTGCATACCCGTAATAAGAATGAGTATTATATTCGTATAATTATACTAAAATAATTCTCCAGCATTAACGTTGCTTTAACTCATTGTTACTTATTTTTTGTTTACTGTAATGTTATTCTATAAAAAAAAAACTTGTCCTGACTGACTGACAGACTGATTCATCAACGCTAAAAAAAACAATATACTTAAGATAAATTGATGAAAACATGTATTCATGTTCTTCTTACGGTGTAAGTGCACGCTAAGAAAGGATTTTTTTAAAATTAAGTGTTTAAAGTGTTAATGAAATAGTGTAACAATGAAATTTACTATTATTTTTAGTTTTCGGTAACAAGCAAAGATATCAATTTGATTTTTGGTCTGTATACTTCATGTGAATACGGAAAAACATAGATATTTGAAATTCCGAGATTAAAGGGTTAAAATAAAGTAAAAATTGAATCTAATAATTTTTTAATTTCACAGTAACCAATGAAGCTATAATTTTTATTAATGGTGTGTTCAACTTTCACGTGAATATCTAAAAACCAATTTCTAGAATTTTTTTTTTAATTTGACCTTGAAAGAGATGAAGAATATAAAATATATTTACTAGCGATTACAAATTTTCCACATTTCCCACTATACTCAACGAGATATTCACTAGATTTAAGCTAACCTAAAATACTCATCAGGAATAAATATCTAGAAACTATTTTCGGATTTTTTTTAATTTTGATTTTATAAGAGATGTGACGATGTACGGCGTAGCGGCACAATCAAAATAGTCACTGCCAGTGTTAGTGTATGTGCAACTTGAATGGCTGCACCTACCTCCGGTTACTTGAATAAAAAACATAAAACGCGAGCGAAGCCACGATGGGAATGGTAGTTTAGATTAAATAAAATAATTTTCTATTTTATCTAATTTTTTTTATTAAATATTGGCGAACAATGAAATAAAAAATTTACCAATTTTAATTATTGTTCACTAGCAATATTTTCTTTCGATTTGGAGAATTGTCTATTACTCCTATTATTTCATGGTCTATATACTTTATATACTCTGTGTATGTGTGTGTGTGTGTATATATATATATATATGTATATATTATATATACTCCAAAAAAGGTAAACACAGCACAAATTGCTGTTCGTGGTACAAGACTATCAAAGTACTAGATGGACTTCCTGAGACATTAGGGATCTGATAAATTGTGTGGATACAGGAAACAGGAAGCTCTGCATATATGTTGTGTGAGTGTGTGTGTGTGTGTGTGTGTGTGTGTTTAGTTTGTATGTAGTATTCTAGACTATAAGTAGGAGAAAGAAAAAATATCGTATAGCTACCTTGCAAAACAATCCCGTGAAAACTAAATAGCTAATGTTCCTAAGGCACATGGGAAGCCATAATAATTTTTGCCAGTTTATCTTAGATTTAAATTCGGATATATTATAATTACATTTCTGTGTTCTTTATATATTTTTTTAATTTAATTTTTTTCTACATATGTATTGTAATATATATTTACTAACCCGAAAAACTTAATTTTCTTTGACGTATAATATTCTGTTTTTTTTATTTTACAACAAATTTTAGTATTTCTAAAATAGGTACAATAAAATATCTGTAAAAATGGAATTGAATTTTATTATTTTATTGTTTCAAAACTTCATTTTTTCATGATAGTAATTCATCATAGTCATAATGGCAAAACAAGTTTAATTTTAAGACGAGTTTGTTTATGTGTAACAACATTTTACAGATAATTATTATTTTATATAACTCCTTCGTGGTAAAATTTCTCCACTAAATACACGCTTAAGAATGAATTTATAAAAAAAAAATTAAGGGACGATACTTAAGAAACATAAAGTTTTAAAAATTTTCTGAAGAAACTTTTCCAGACTCTTTATTCTAGCTTCCCATTCTTTGAATCTGGAACATGGTGCAATTCATCACTTCATTAAATGTTGGTTAAATTTTAACGTAATGTGGTAAGCATCTAATAAAAAATAAAACAAGCAATTATAGTTTTGAATAAATAAAGGTAGTTGTGTTATAAATGAACGATACGTTATGAAACATATGAATTAACATCCAAAAACAGATAAAAATATTCAAGCTTAATTGTTGCTAGCCTTGCTAATGAAAATCATGTAATTTTACACTTTATTTACGAAGCTAAATGAATTATTAATGATAAGGTCAATCTCAATTTACACACTACACACATACGTACGCACACGCGTGATCAAGTTATATATATATATATATATATATATATGTTTAATATATAGATGTTTATATATGTATGAGATGTTTATATATATATATATATATATATATATATATATATATATATATATATATATATATATGAGAATGTGTTATACCAGTAAAATTAGTGATACAAATCAGATTATTTATATTAATTTTATTATTAATCATGGCCCATTGGTATTGATATAAATTAATTTCAGTTAGTTTAAATAGTTGGTATGTGAAAGTTATAATACAATTAATTCTAAATATTTATATTTAACAAAATGCAGTTAAAAAACAGCTGCAGGGTGCAAAATATAGGATTAAGATTGGGAATATTTATCCCAATTTTTCATATTATTAAGGAGAACGTTAGGGTTGTCGATTACTATATCTGCTATTTGAGGTATTTCTCAATTTAGTGAGTAGAGAACGGACAAACGATGTTATGGAATTTGTTTTTATTTAGGAAATAGTTTTCTCATCGCTGAAGATCAAGTACTGTCAGGAGCGGAAATTGATTATGCCCGAACGTATGAATTAAAGTTAATATACTCATATATTGAACATAGTAGTTTTATTTTATCTTACTTATTTGAGACGTACAGGAACTCAAATAAGTAGGTGGATTTATTCAAATACCTTGGTGTGACTTTTACTGCTGATAATTTGGATAACGAGGTATAATGAATAACGTAGAGAAGAGTAGGGGAGTTAAAAAAATTATGTACTTCATTATTTGGTATGGTAGCGTATTCGAAGAAAAAAGTTAAAATAACAGTGTAAGTTTGATTATTTGATGTTTATTTAGAACAGTCCTATGGAGATATATGTTCCAAAATTTGGATAATCCATAAAATGATGCTCAGTAGAGTAAATGGAGATGAATTTTTGTAGAAGTTTTACATTGTCTGAATAATTTTGATGGCATTTCAAAGAAATATTTGGAAAAGATCGGTGGAAAAATCACATAAACATCGACAGTTATCATGGCATGGCCAACTACGTAGATTAATTGAAGAAAGAAGTCCTCAAGCGGGTTGGAGATCGATTTCAGCCCGATATAGAAACCGAGGAAGACCCACGAATAATGTGAAAAAATTACCTGATATGGAAACATGATTATTTATGAAGAAAATGTTTATGATAAACATAATGATTATGTGGAAGGTGTAAACAGGAAGAATTAAATTGTACTAAAACCAACAAAACAAAGAAAAGATTAACAAAACGGTTTAAATGTATCATTTTTTCTTTTTTTTTTCTTTTGTGGCACCCAGACCAAACAAAGGAAATAAATAGTAAGATTTTGCAGTGAAATAAAAAATAAACATGTTCAACTTTTTTCGTGTTTAAAATTTTTACATACTTCATTTTCCCCATTTTAAAAATTCTCATAATTCAAATTAATTAAAAAGAAAAGTATATGAATTGCTTTTCCTAAAACTAGTTGTTTTCATTTTCAGCAATAAAAAAAAAATAACCATAAAAAAATATCTCCATTTAATAAGGGATTTTCTTTTCTTTTTCTTGCTATTTTAGTTCAAAAATTAATTAAAACTAAAGAATTTTTTGATTATAATTATTTCGTAATATAAAAATATCTAATTGAAATACAGTTGTACATCACTAAATTAATATCCAATCATTTTTTAATGATTTTATGTCGAAATAAATAAAAGTGTAACTTTTTTATCATTCCATTCTTTCTGCATTGTAATCAAACAGTTGAAAACCCCTTTATTTATATGTTAATCTGCGTCAAAGAAAGAAGCATTTTTATTGTTAACAATAAAAATGATAATAGTAATAATAAAACAACTAATAAAAGGTGTTATTTAAAATACTTCTTAGCTTAAAATGAATGTATAAAGCTACCTTATAAGAATTGTTAGTTATAAATTTAACATTAATCTTAAATGATAATGAAATTTACCGTTACAAAATGTAAATAAACCGTATTATTACAAACCCGCAAATTGCATTTTAAACCACGTAATAAATATAAGTTATTAACGTTTAATATGGCTCTTTGTTATTGTACACATTTCTAAATTAATTACTTTAATAAGAACATTAATTCTTGTAACAATCCTTAATAAAATGGTAGCTTTCTACTTAAAAGTTTATAATTTTTGTAAAAGCTTACATTCATGATTGCAGTTAACATTTTGTAAATTTAATAATGGTGTAAAGAAATTTTATAATTAAAAATTGGCATTTCGATTGAAATTCAATATTTTAAACTGTCATTTAACAACTAGGTAGAATAACATTCACTTTTGAAAAGTTATTTGAAAGAAGGGGAATATAAAAATTCTTTCTTACTAATAAAAATTTGAGTTTAGATTTTAAGCTTAGTTATAAAGTATATATTTTGGTTTTCTTGGCATTTCTCCCGACACCACTCCATTCGTAGCCCTAAAGCATAAGACCGAATGTTTGTGCCACAAACGGCAACTGAGCCTCAAACAGTTTAGCGATCAGTATCCTAACATAGCTCCTAGAGCTTACATAACAGCGTGAGCGGACTAAGCGTGGTGCCATACATCATCGGCTTACGTGTCCCAACCGCTCACTTGTCATGTATTTTCTAAAATGGGTTAATGGGTTGGCGCACCCCGCAACTACTAAAAATATATATATGACATCCATAATAAAATTTATTTCATCTAGGCAGCTATTCGCTGCCACGCCTAGGTTTCTGAATGCCAGCAAGCCTGTCCACCATTTTATAGCACTTGAAGCTATAATAATTGGCTGGTGGTCAGTCATACTCAGGGTTAGCTTCCCAGGACAATGCGGAAGTCTTTCCCTCAAGCAAACTACGGATCCCGGTTGAACAAAGCAATCGTATCTAGGAACTCCCTCACGGTCCGACAATGCGGCTCCCGCCGCATTGATTCGCCGCTTGTGAGTGGCCAATTTTCCCCTTGACCTTTAAGTTGCTGGGTGGACGGTCCTTGGCACTCCCCAAGGGGGGTTATTAAATATAAATAAGAATGAATGATTTTTGTTCGAATCACCGTAAAATAAGGGAGTTTTTCAATTAATTTCTTATACGAAGCATATTTTACGTCGCTTACTTTTCTCCAGGTATGCTTCTTTATCATCTGATATTTCTTTAATCGCATCTTCAGTTGCATACAGCTTCTGAAATATTTTGTCATCATTAATGCTTCCTGATTTTATTTTTTTAACTGAAGGTTTTAAAATTAGTCGTAAGCTTAAAAATTTGCAAAGAGTGAATCTTTAGGAAAACCCCATTTTTTTAATAGAACCCCATGTTGCCGTATACGATTTCTTTACAAACCCCGAAGTTTTATACCTCAAGTTTTCGTAAATCTGGGGATTATGTGGTTAATCTTTTACAATATTTATTATTTTTATAAATTTATAATATATGTATTCAATAGAATCTTTATAGTTAGAGGGCATTAAAAAAAAAAACACACAAAACAGCGATTAGATCAATTGACAGTGAGTTCTAATTCACAAATATAAATATTGAAATATCAGTGGTTTATTTATTTCTAAATTATACTTTCTGCAAACATGCTGTTCAGCCCAATTTAATCTAAAAACTGCTTAAGGTAGAAGGGGTTGATCAACCACGGTGATGACATATCTTTCCATTTTTTATTCTTAATGTTAATTCTGAACCGAAGTGTGTTTTACTCGATTTTATCCCAAATAATAAAGTTATTTTTATAGAGTAACTAGCAAGTTACAGTGACTATTAAGTTTTTATTATAAGAGAGATTATTTGAAGTTAGTTAAAAAGTTTTAAATTGTATAACATTGCATAACACAATAAAGAAACAAAATTTATCTTTTTAGGATATAAAATTTTCGTATTTATTCTTCTTTTTTTTTAACATAATTTCCAGGCTTTTAAATTATGTTTTTTTCTATTTTCATCTGTTACTTTAAAATGGGTTACTTTTTTTATTTATTGACCAATTTTGTTCAATAGATTTATCCAGATTTTTGTAGGGTCTAATTTAAAAATTTAATTATTCTTAGTTTTTACATAATTAAGTATGGTAAACAATATTTATAATAATAGTTATCCTACTACTGCCAATAATTTTTAGATATATATTTATTAAAAAAGAAAAATTAATATCCTTACAAAAGTAACACACGAATACATATTTTTTTAATGAGATATTTTTAAATAATATTTTTATTTTAATCGTTTTTATCGATTTAAAAACTGGTTAAACTTTAAAAAAATTTAACAAGTGTATTTATTTATAAAATTTTATTAATTAGATTCACATTAAGTTTACATAATACAAATACTATGACGTTTATAATTATTGTATTCCTGAAAGTTTTACCGCTTCCCATAGAGTGGTTTTTGAATTTGCTTGTCATAATTTAACCATCCACTAATTAAAATATTATAATTTGAGTTTTTATAAAATTCTTTATTTTAGTTTTGTACTGAACTAAATTACGAACAATATTGACTTTATCCAATACGTACTTTATTATGTTATTGAGATGACAAAAATCAGTTCCTTGGAAAGGTTGACACGTAGTTGCTTCCAACCAGAATTCACTAAGGAGGCTTAAAATCTACACGTCTAAGAAAGAAGTACGATTTCCCTGCAGAGAATTTACAACGCTAATAAAATATCCTTCCTCAAACAGTTTCCAGTCTCTCTCCAAGCAACAACAGCAATCTCACCGTACCATTAGGGGATTACAGCAATTTTGTTATAATGGAAAAGGAAAATTACTTTAAATGCTCTTCTGTAGAATATCTTAAATATATATGTTTCGTGAGCAATATGCGAGGCCTGCACCAGATGGCTAAGGTAAGAAACCCGATTGTAATTCTCGTACATTTAGACTGTCTTTGTCTATTGTTAAGACGTTTGCTGGTTTGCCCTATGGTGATATACGGTATAACGTGGAATTATCTACTGGACTCAGTAATAATCTTCTCAAAGTAATTTCTGAACTTGTTTTATTACATTCAAAAATAAAAAATCTAAGCTGTAGATTAAATAAATTATATCATAAGTAATTAAAATTAATTGTATAATTAAATGCTAACTAATTTATTACGGAAATTGAGTTAAAATATTTAAATGAATTATTTTTCATTCTAAAACTCCTACTTAAGTGAAAGATATCAAGTGTGTATTTATTCATAGTAAAAAAAAATTATTTTGTTACGTTTTTACACATTATTTTTTCTAATGTACTAATATTTTAAAATTTAATTTATTAAAAATGGTGGTTAAACTATATGAAAATACGCTGTATATTATAATTTTAGAAAACGCGCTTAAATAGAAAAGGTAATATCTAAAGATTGAAACAGCGCTACAACTCTACAGAACGAGTTTAGATATTTAAGTTAAATTAAGTTAAAAACTCACGTAATTTTGCACATCCAGATGATCATAGTATTTCCACTATCTATTGAAAGCCATTGATCAAAATTATACGTAATATGTAAAGGAAACTTGGAAAGATATCTGTCAGCGCATATTTGAGGAAATAACTATGTTTGGAGAAAAGTTTGTTGAAGGTATCTGTCATTTGTACCCTAAAAAAATCAGAAATTATATAAATCGTTAAATTCAAAAAATGTAAAATGTAGAAAACATATTTAAAAATTACTAAATAGTAAAAATAAATAATAAAAAAGTAACCGCAAGTACGCACTGATCAGATACAAAAACCTATTGCATGATGGCACACTCTATCACAAGAAAAAGGAAAGGGAGGGAATTTTTAAATCCAATTTAGTTATTTGTACAGGTTATTTATTTCTAACATGTAACGTAAAAAATTTACGATTTAATTTAATAAAACAAACGCAGGACTGAATTCAAGCAAATTACCACTTAAGACTACCGAGACCACATTTATTTATAAACTTAGTGAAACCCAGTGAATAGTGTAATAAGAGAAAATGTCAATCAAACTACATTACAATGGTCTTTCTCATTTGACAATATGATGTACATAATGGACTTGTCTAGTACCCGTAAACCATATATATATATACAAATATATATAAACAAATAAAATCAGGTATTAAAATAAAAAAAACATATTTAAGATAAACAAAAAATCCAAATAATAGAACCGAACTAAGTTTAAGTCACTTACTATATAACCAAGTCTATAAAACAAAAAACAACCTCTAATTAAAAAAAGACATTAAAAAGCAAGAAATACAATTTAAAAAAATAAATTAAACTCATAGAAAAAGAATTTAAAAAAAAATAACCACTCAAAAAAAAAACTAAATCTTATTTAAAAATAAATATTCAATTAATAACTTAATTATATTTTATTAATTTAATTTATATATTCAAAATTCCTTACATCCAGGCATTAGAGTCATCCTAAAGTAGAATAAAATTCTTGAAAAAATATCTCAGTTTAGTCATGCATTTCCTGTATTTATTTTAAGATAAAATGTTTAATTCTCGGGTGTATGGGGAAGTTCTCGCGGGACTTTCATAACCTATTCTATTCATAAAAATAATGAAAAAATTTCGTATAAGGATATGTCCTAAAATGGTTCGTTTGCTAGTTACGGCTAGTGAAAGATTTCACTCGGATTTCAGTTAGCCCGGTGAAATGAAGTCGTACTAAAATTTTTAAGACTTAATTAGAATTTTTAAGACTTAATTGATTACAAATCAAAATTTGTAATTTATTATGGCTTTTGAACAGAAAATCGAATAAAATAGGTCTTAGAACCGCATTTATTTTTTGAGAAATCTTGATTGAAAATTAAAATTTGGAGTAAAATACCCAGTGTTTTATGTTTGATGTACTTTGTTAAATTGATATTAAACCCCTAAAAAAATTAAATATTCTGTGAAGATAATTGAATTCTGAAAAAATTGGTTAAGATAAGTTAATAAGTAATAATAAAATAGTTGCACCATATGCTGACGCTCAATCAGTGTTGAAAAATGCCTTCCACACTTTCATGAGGATTTATTTCTATCCATGTATGGTCATCGAGTAAGTTGTTGACGCCACCTCCAGAGAAATTTGCCTCGGCGGTAAACAAATCATAATTGTAGAGTTGTTGATTTGTATTCCATCACTTGCAATATTACAAGTAAATCGGATCGTCTCCTGGGTGTAAGTGTTGAACTGGCTGTTTACGATAAGAGGAAAACTTGTTTTTAACTGTCCCGCAAACCATCGAATGTGAAAATCCGATCCGCTTAGAACAATACCTGGACTGTGCTGAACTACTCAATAATAATTTCATCAATAACAGCTTCGTGTTGGACTTATCTTTCGTTTTTGGTACGAATAATAATAAATAATAATAAAACAGGTAGTGAACCTGTTTCCCAAAGATTCCGAAAAGTCGCGTTAATTGTTTTGGGATCTGAAATTCTGCTTTTCGGAAAACGTACTTCATATTCTAGTACAGCTGCTGTAGCATTACCATTAGCATGCAACCAAATTTTTTTTTTCTGTTTAGCCTACAGAACGAAGTATGTTCAATTACAATTATTTAAATAAATAAATTAATTAAAATTAAAATTGTATTTACACTGTAAGCTATTACTTCAGACGATGAAAAAGGTTGATTTGTATGAATGTAAATGCAGTGTAGAATTGTACAGTCTACCAATCCTGAGATGTGTGGATAATTGAAATTGAAGCACCAAACAACACCGGTGTCACGATCTAGTACACAAATCTTTATAAAATTATGCCTTTATAGGACTTGAACTTTAGAACTCTCGACTTCGAAAGCAACTGATTTCCGATGACGAGTTTCACCACTACCCGATGGGTTAGCGTTCAAACTTAATTTCACAGAAAAAACCGACAGAAGAGTTCATAGTATCAGAAATAGATAATGTACCTTACCGAATGATAAGAACTTATACAATATTGTTCATTGACAAAGAATTTGGTTATTGTTTACATTCAATACAAATGTAATAAAGTGTTTTAAAATAAAACCCATATTGTTCTAAGTTTTCTTTGTTTTATTCAACTTATCTTACACAATTTTGTTCAGAATTAAATTAAATTACATACAAGTTTTGCTTAAATGTTTGACAATGTGATTACTTATTTAACAAAGTTATAGTACGTCAAACATTAAAAACAGCGATTTTTCTCCATTTATTGTTTTCAAGCCAGATTTTTCAAAAACACTGTTTTCAACCTATTTTATTAGAAGTTTCAGGTTATAAACTATATGAAATCACTAAATTTGCTCTTAAATAACATTCAGTACGAATTCCTTTCGTCGGAGTAGCCGAAATCCGAGCGAAATCTTTCACTAGCCGTAGCTCGCCAACGATGCATTTAAGGTCATTTCTTTATATGACTATTTTCCATTACATTCACGAGTAAAATAGGTTATAATAGTTCCGGGTGAACATCGTGATACACTCTGTATACAGAATTCTTTTACATCCAGCTTAGAGCTATCCTACAGTAGAATAAATATTCTTGAAAGAGCATTTCAGCTTCATTCTGTATTCCTGCATTAATTTTAAGATTTTCAATTTTACAAAACTGATTTTTTTACTACCTGCGAAACTTTTGCACACTACATTTATTTAAGGACTTAAAAAATGTGACAATTTTACTTCTAATCATGTAGTATTGTGGTTCGAATATGTGCTGAAATTCGAATATATTTACTTATTAAACAGTTTTTTCCCTTAAACTTGTAGTGAGTATTGAAATACTAAAGATGAACCAATTTGTCCAGTTAATTAAAAAAAATAAATCGTGATAAATAATTTAAACTAGAACCATGTACTTTTAGAAATAAACTTTTTATAAACAATTTAATTTTGCCGATAGATCTAAAATAAAATATGCGGGTAGTTTTGAAAAAATGTTAAAATAATTTGAATCTGTTGCAATGCTGCCACTAATTTTATTTGTTTCACAAAGTATCCAGGCAAAAATCCGTTATAGTTAACTAAAACAAATAAATTATTTGTGTAAAAATTTAAACAATTTTTAGAAAGTGTGTAATATTTATAATTTTCGTAAGACATCAAAATACACCGATTCCTCTTTTCTTATTTTGCCTTTTATTTAAGGAAAAATGTGTGGGTTTCAGTAATTCTTTCATTATAATTAATCAGTTTTTCACATTTCTTCTTTTTACATTTAAAAAAATCATACTTAACTGTTTATGAAGAAAATATTTTCTTAAAATAAAAAAACGTATCTTTTTGAATTAATATCTACATTATTTTATACTCTTTCTTGGAAGTATTCTTCTGCATTACGACTTTGATGCGTTTGGAATATTTCTTGTTAGTTTTCTATTGGCACAATTTTATTTTTTCTCAGTGAATTATATTTTGTGACAACTTACTTATGTTTAAGAAATCAAAGCATCTAATTCCTAAAAACTTTATATTTAAAATACTAAATGAAATAAAAATATTAAAGTTAAATGTATATATATATATATATATATATATATATATATACACAATTATTATTTTTTTTTTTGTTATACCAGCATTGACTTCTACGGTCATTAGCCCTCGTTACGTTCATTAAAATAGAGTTTAAATCACCATTAGGTTCGTCATATGTAAGGGTGTAAAGGGCTCTTACATTTTATTTAAACAAAAACAAAATTCTAGACAAGACCCCGTAAAAATAAAAATAAAACACGAAAATATAAATGTAAAAGAATGGCTTTTCAATAACGACACTTCTTTTTTGTCCTCCTTGTTTTATTTAAGCGCCGCTGCTTAGCGGCGGTTCCGCCGTTAAGCAGCGCATCAATCGTCCGGGGTGCCACGGCAGTTAACTTCCCCATTTAAATAGTCCCGTAGGACGCAACCCATCGGGGTCCCCCCGGCGTCATAAGAGCACTTCGATCCCTGTTCAGGACGGCCGAAGAACCCATCGGCGGGAAGGCTGCCCTACCCGGTCAAGACCTGCCTGGCTCCAGGCGTGCCTTGCGCATACCCTTTGCTCCATGCCCTCAGTCTACCCTTGAGGGTCCCCCATGCCATCATCGGATACGCCCCGACTTCCCCACTCTTGCATACAAGGTGAGCCCGGGCGCCCTATGTAAGGGGGCTACCTCCTGATTTTGTACGTACCGTGCTTCAAGACACTGTTTTTTTTATACATAGAATGAAACTACTTCGCTTAAAGATTCCTTATACATCTTGAATTTCCTTAAATACTTGATAGTAGGCTATCAACTAGATAATCAACTATTCTTTTCCTTCTTTTCCAATCTCCAAATCAGCAGCAATATTATTTATTAGCTTGAACCTCTTTCTGAGGTCCTCATATATGGTACACTCTTCCATTAGATGCTAGACTGTTAGTGCTTTATTTCTTTCTTCGCCGGTTAACAAATATGAATTTGTTATTAGCGTGTGATCTATGTCTGGTCATCGCCACCTCTTCCCGGCGAGACAGCTAAGACAGAAGTTATAACTGCGTTTAGTTTGGTATTTAATCTTCCCCAATCATTACTGCTCCTGTTTCTTATTGTATTAGTTAGACAAGTTTTAACATCTGCCACTCGTACAGGAATTCTGTCCAAGTTATCACAAACTGCTGCCTTTCTGGTGGCTTCGTCTGCGCTTTCATTTCTTAGAACACTTGCATACCCTGGAATCCATACAAATATACATCCCTGTCCATATCCATTTAAATCGTATAAGATGGACAAGATGTGGGCGATAAGGATGTCCTTAATATTCATTTCTGAGATGCAGTAAGTGCACATCGGAACATATAAACACATAGAAAAGCTTGCTGTAGGGCAACAAGTTCTGCCTTATAAACACTTGCCGTATGTGGCAGTTTCAACGTATGGGCTTCACTATTTACATATATAAAGCATACAACACCATGTTCGGTTTTCGAACCGTCAGTATAAATTTTAATATATTCTTCATAATCACTGACGGTTGATAAAAATTCCTGTTGGATAATTACTGCTGGTTACTCTTTTTTTTCCCACAGGATCCAATCTTGTACTTACCACTGGTAAAATCCATAGCGGTATTTATCTTGTACAAATTGCTAACGGCTTTAGTAAAGAAACTTCATTTTTTTGTCAATTCATGGTATCTTATTCCTGCTGGTCTGGAATACGTAGCACGACGATAGTATAACGCAGTCAAAGGATGATTGTTTAATATATTATTATTTGTATGGGTAGGAAAGACTCATATATTTGCCGCATATCTTAGCAGTATGATTACTCTTCTATAATATAGTGGCATTATTCCGGTTTCTGACATTAAACTAGTCGCCGGACTTGTACGGAAAGGGCCTGTGGCACATCTTAATCCGCTGCTGTGTATTACGTCTAACATTCGTAAATGCGACTTTCTCACGGATGATTATATAATACAACCGTAGTCAAATTTCGATTGAACCAGTGGTTTATACAGCCTCAGTAGTATTTCTTTATCTGAACCCCAATTAATATTGGATAAACAGTTAATAATGTTTAAGGCTTTTTTCATCTATCACTCAAGTCCTATATATGTAATCCAGATGTTAGGTATTTATCTAGTAACAGACCTAATAATCGCACGTTATCCTTGTATTCTACAGGATGGTTGTCGATGGTCAAAGCAGGAATTTGTGAGAAATTCGCTTCCTACAAAAGTGTACACAGCACGTTTTCTCGTGAAAATTCGAAACTATTATTCCTCTCAACTTCGTTGAGAGAGTTTATCGTACGTTGCAATTTGTTCCTCGCCATAGCTATCGTTTTGCTAGCATAAACAATTGCCAAATCATCGACATAGACCCTTTTGCTGATTTCTGCTGGAATGGCTATTATCAGTTTATTAATGGCAATCGTAAACAAGATACCGCTCAATTGTGAGCCTTCTGGTATGCCACTTTACATTCTTTTTTCTGTTGAATATTCATTATTGACACGTAGATACGTACTTAGAGGTACGTTCATTCACATAGATGCTAAGTAATACTGATAGATTGCCGCAAATGCCCCATTTATGTAACTTAAACAATATTCCATAACGCCCGGTCATATCGTGTGCCTTCTGCAAGTCAAAAAATATTCCAACAAAATGTTTTTTTGTGATAAAGCTGTTATATAGTATAATATCTTAGTTAATCATTCGATCAGTACTTGAGCGGTATTGCCTGAAACCCGCTTGATATTAGGATAACAGATTTTATTTTTCGAAAATCCATCGATTATTTATCATTAATAATTAATTTTATTTAATGAAAAGTTATGATTAATGATAAAGGATAATCTACACATTGAAAGCCACAGTACCAGGCAAATAGCTCATTCTGAGAAATATTCAAGACTTTTCAAATAGCGGGTGCTAATTCTGCCCAAAATCCTTAAGAATATCAAAAAATCTCTATCAAGGATTAGCACACTCTGACCCCCGTAGGGTAAAGACACCCGCCTTATAACGATCTCAGTCGCCATACCACCTCCTCAGCTCCTAGCTCTGATGGGCTTGATTTTTCCCAAAGCGCACGTCAAAGCAATAGAACGGCAACTATTGGGATCTATCAATTATTTATCTTTCTTTGGCTTTGGAAAAATATATGCTTTTTCCATTGCTGCGGGTACATTCCATGCCGCTATTGTGTAGTTGTAACAATCTACGTTTAGCAGTGGTGATTAACTGCCTGATAATATCACGATTAATTTCATCCGGACCAGCATTTCTCTGTGCCCGGCTTTTCCCAACGCTTTCAAAAGTTCTTCTATTTTAAAAGGTACATTATATGAATAACTTATTTCAGTTCTAAATGTATTAGATCTTCAAATTCTGTTTTATGCATTCTAAAATATTCATCGTGGTTAGCCGTCTTGCTGGCTACTTCGAAATGATTGGCTAGTAGCGCTGCAATTTTGTTTGGAGTATCTTTAACGTCATCTTCATATTGAAGGTAAGTTATGGGATCAATGCTTGAACGCTCACAAATCACCTTCCCTTTCTTCCAAACGTCTGATACAGATTTATTTCTGTCAATGGATAACACGTATTGCTGCCAGGATCATTGTTTTAGAATCGATCATTAGTGTTTATGCATACGTCCAGTATTTTATAAAGGCAATTAGATTTTCTAGTGTTGGACGTTTCTTAAAAGCGTTATACGCTTTTTTCTTTCTTTTAATAGCTTCACTTATTTCATCATTCCACCACGGAACGGGTCGCTTCTTCAGTTTTCCAGATGTTTTGGGAATACATCTTGATGTGGAGTCAAGTATGGCATTAGTTATACCGACGATATCGGTTTCGATAACTCCAGTTGTTTCAGGATGTATCATGGTAGCTGTGATGATCATTCAGTCTGCCTTGTCAAGCAGCCATCTTTGGGAGATGGGAAATATTTTCCTTGTAACATCAGTTACAATTTTCGCCGGAAAATGATCGCTTCCATGTAGATCCTCTAAAATATGGAAGGTGTACCTCGGTACTATCGTTCCACTTATAAGGGCTAGATCTATACAGGACGTCGATCCATCTCTGGCATTGAAAAAAGTACCTGAACCTACGCCGTTTAAGAATTTGAAAGTAGGATTCAACAGGAACATTTTCAATTCTCTTCCACAGGGATCTACTCGATGCGACTCCCAAAGAAAATTATGTGCGTTGAAGTCACCCACCATTTTTATGTTTGGGGAAAGCTGAGAAATTGATCGGGCTATGTCATCCTCCTTCCAATCAAGTATATCCTGCAGATAGTAATTTGCGGTGAACGCTTCATTCTGATTGCGACCGCTTGCAGATTTGTGTTTAGATCAACAGCTTCTATGGTAGCACTAATCCATGTTAATATGGCTACTCCACCTCAAACTCTTATATTTGGCGGTTGATCTCGCAGAAATCTATTGTATTTTCTCAGTTGGAAATTTTCATTTCGGCAGAAATGTGTTTCTTGCAGGCATATACAAATTGGATCTGTATCATCTACCAAGCGTTGGAGCTCATTGATGTTTGACATCATTGTTGCTTTGAAGAATCGACTTTTAGGCCCAGTAAAATAAATTTTACGAATTTCCTTTACTGGGCTCCAGCATAATGATTTATCACCCAAGCGATGAGGAAAGGACTTATCATCAAAAATTACTTATCCACAAATAATTTGGTTTAGGAAAACTGTGCTTCTACCGTGCTCTCTGTATACTTTTAGCCTCTTTCTCTAACCTTGCGGTCTCATAACTCTTTCTTAGTTTTACTTCAGACGAAACGGGTAGTTCAAGATCAGGGTGTTTACGTGAACCCTCTGTTACGTTTGGAAATTGTTCAACTTACATGATTTCCTGTCCCTTCTGCAGCAAGGCTAGCAGCAGGGGCACACCCCCACTCCAGGATTACCAACCCTGGAGATTCGGCCCATATTCCGGTGGAATCTGCATATGCCCTGGCAGAGAGCGGATACGCAGTCTCTGCACTGACTCCAGGTTCCTACACACAGAAGTTTTCAGGGGTCCCATGCACTGAAATAAATGGGCACCTATACTACATGCTTGCCATCGCAGGGATATATAGATAGCGGAAGGGCCTCCGTTACAGCTGCAGTCACTTCGACCCTGGCCGCCACATAGCCAGCTCTAAAGATGGTGTGATTCCATTTCCTTAATCATTATAATTTTCATATCTGCAGGTGGCTGAAAATCCAGTCCTTTTATTACGGCCTGCTGGTAGAATCAGGCTGAAGAAAATTCCATCTCCGAGGGAAAACACTCGGAGTCCCGTTAGCCAGCATTATAAACAGTAGATATGTACAGCTGTTTCCGCCCTGGACGTGAACGTAGATATTATGTTCCGGTGGTCGGAATTATCTATCACAGGGCAATTATTTTGCCGGCTTCCGTGACGCGAGTGGTAGAGTCTGGGCCTTTCATCCGGAGGTTTCGTGTTCGAATCCCGGTCAGGCATGGCATTTTTCATGTCATCCTCTGAAGCAACACTTCCTTAACAAATAAAGTAATAAAAAAAAAAATTAAACTACGAAACAAAAAAAAATAATTTTTTTCAAAATATTCCATCATAAAATAATAACTGCATTAATAATCAGAATAAATTTTTGAGTGTTTTGAAAATTCTTTATTTTTGCAGTGTTTGTTTACAATCGGTTGAAATTTTCCTGAATAATAAATAAATTTGAATACAAAAAGTAAATTACACGCTAGGAGGGGTTTCAAAATCTCTCAAAGAATTATATATATATACTTTTTTATATATGTATACAAATGTATACGTATCTTTTATAGTATAGATAAATGTTTAATAAAAATAAATAATTACATACAAAGTCCAATGAACATTGATGAAATTTATAACATAATAAACAAATAAAAAACAAATAAACGTTTATCAGTCATACAAAGAATAAGTAAGCCAAGAAATAAAATACAGCGAAACAAACCAAACAACCAACAAAAGTAAGTGGCGAAACGAAATGAAGAATTTTGGCAACATACAATTCGCTAGGGTAACTGATTCACCTCAAATCTCGGAGAACTTAAACACGTAATATACGCAGTTGCTTTAGGCGCCTAACATCCTGGCTGTTATTGAGGTTAACCGCGAGCCAATTCACATATTTGTTCATATTTTGTATCTTTTATTGAATCGCCTTATCTCCTGTTGAGCGGTTGACAATCCCATATAATCCTGTTTTTAGTCTTTTCCGTAAACGATGGCGTTTATGTTATATTTCTCAACAGTGAGTTGTTGAATCACAGTACGACTGCAGTGGTTACTCTTCCTTTTCGTACGTTACAGTTGGATTCCGTATTTCCAAATCGGTTTAAGGATCACTGATTACAGCAATTTCTTATAAGATAATGATAGCTACGATCTCCTGCCAAGCAACAAGTACATCTTCCTGAACTTAATTTTAAGCAGCGAATCTTTTCTCCTGACATCCATGTCAGACGGCGATTCAGATGCAGTTCAAGGTATCGCACGCTGTTAGCATGTGGGATGAAAACGCCATTATGTTTAAGTTCCGGCCAGTTATCTCATCTCATTTTAAACGTAACATATAAAGACATAGCCGAATTAACTTTCATAATCCATCTAGCTAATCATTTTAATTATATCCAATACAGATTTTAGTTTAGCCAAAGCTATGATAGGGTAAACATTCACAGCCAGAAATTCCGTTCGTCCGCAAACGATGCAACTATTTGACCTCTAGAATCAGGTACACCGTAGTGAAGACCGAGTATAGAACCAGCCCCAGAACTAAGCCCTGAGGAATACCCCCCTCAGTATGAAATAATCCAAACAAGTCTTTATTGTATTTCACCTGGGAAAACATCCGTCCATGTAGGATGAAGTAAGACGGTTACGGAAGTCTTCTTTTCAATTTATAGAACATGAGTGTGAAGGTATCTTTATGAACTTATCAAGACCTTTTAATAATGTGTAAAGCCCTCTAACCTGTTTCAGAAATCGATGTAGTAAAATAGTTATTGCAGAAATCAAGACATCGTACTTTGAGAAGGCTTCTCAGAAGTAGTAAAGACGCTACCTAAAAATTATCTGCAGTTACTTTTTGTGTGTCCATATTGTTGGCATCTCATGCACTGGAACAAAGTTTCACGGGAACTTTGCTTGGTTTCTCAAATCCGCAGTTGACAATATATATTAGGTTAAATATTTCTTTATTATTTTCATTCGGTTTGAAATTGACAATGAACGTCGAAAACGGTTCTTGTATGAATGGATAAAATGTATGGTTTTTTGTTTCAATCAGATAAACATTTTTAGTAAATTATATTTTTTAATACGTGTAATTACCATCGAATTTTCAGTTAAATTATTTTTATTTTTATTTTGTTTATTTATCATTTATTTCTTCTTGTCATTGTGAAAATGAATGGTATACTTAAAAAGAATTTATTTATTTTCCAATTAGTTTGATTAAAGAATTCTTTTTAAAAAAAAATTCAGTTAAATTAATATCACTACAATCACCCCGATGGAAAAAATTTCTCTTTTACTTACTTATAATTATTTTTATTATTATTATTATTAAAGTTACTGTCTTTGTTCTCCCTCACATCTTCGATTTTTCTTTTCTTGGTGTTATTTCTACCGTTTATAATGTTTTATAAATCACGTTTTATAAACTTCTTTCGTATTCTTATTTATGTTTCAACTCTGTCAACTATAAGAAACTAATCCAGTTAACGTAATTATAATCATTTGTAAGCTAAAGAAAGTAAGAAGCTTTGCTTTTCTTTAGCTGTTTTCAAGATTAATCCGAAGACTAAATTTCTTCTCATGTACACTACAGATGTTCTTCCTTGATTCTTGTTTCTTCTAAAAAATGTTGAATTACCGTCCTTTTCATTTTATTATAAAACTAAGATTTATATTAAATATATAAAGCTTAAATTAGCTCCATAAACACCAATGGGTAAACGTATGAAAAAAGTGTATGGTAATCAGTCATAGGTATTCTGAGATATGGTTGAATTTCTATAAATTATTATGGATGAAAATTTTTGTAAATAATTTGTTTTTTATTTAGTATAGTGAAAGATTAACAAAAAATTAAATATGATACAAACATAACTACTACAAAGGGTTTGAATAAATATTTAAGATAACACTGGAAAAGAAGAAGAAAAGGATAATAATATTAATAAATATTTATTCGTTTCGTTTTAAAATTTTTTTTAAAACGAAACTTAACAGTTTAGCATATTTTGTAAAAATTTCTTTACGGACTTGAAATTAAATGAATTTTAAGTTTCAAGTTGACTATTGCTTGTTTAGAATGTTTTTGGAAAAAATAACTATATGTATGTACTTATTCAATTATAGCCTGACAACCAATGGTAATAGCCATATTTTCATTTTATGAGAAAGGATGAAGGATTGAAATTTCCAGTTAATATATATTCTTATTTTCTATATAAAATTACTAGTGTTTTTTATTTTTAAAAAAGGAATAGAATCTAGGCAAATATAATTTTAGTGCGACTATCGTATAGAAGTAGTTCCAGTAAATACTTGTTATTTACGTTAAATAATCTTGTAAACAACTGTTGTTGTATAATAGTTCATTTTTAATTATAACTATCCTGATTCTTTCTAACACACCAAAATTTCAAAAATACGTAATGCATCAACCTACCTTTGACGTAGCATCAAGGGAATATAATCTCTCTAACTTTTTACTTATAAACCTATTTAAATGTAGCTTCTCATGAATTAATCATACAAAACCTGTATCGATAAGAATAGAAACAGAATAAATATAACGCAAATATTTTAAAATAATATATTTTGAGTAAACATATTTCAATATTTTAACTAAGTACTCAGCTCATATCTTTAAAATAAATCACTTTTTACTCCTCTTACTTCATCTTCGTTATCATAAATATTTGTTTTCTCTTGGTCCTTGGGGTGCTGTTCCTCTTTTTTTAAAACATCATTCCTTTTACCGTTCTCTGTTCATCTTTTCTTATCTTTTGCGTTTCTAGCGTTCTAAGATTTTCTATTTATTTCTTTTCTAGATCCCTACTATTTTCATCCAAATCTCCGTTCGTAAAACTTTATTTTCTGGCAAAATATTACCCACCTAATTCTTCCTTCATTAACTACTTACTACAGTAACGTTATTAACTAGTTATTCTGTTCTACCTATCTTTCCACATTAAAATTATTTTTCATCTTATTTTAATATAAATTACATACTATATTATTCGTGTATTTTCACCAAGCAATACATTTTTTATACATTCTTCATTTGGTGAAAATGTGTAATTATAAAATTACATAAAATTTAAACTATTAAACCTATGTTTTATAATATTTTATTATGAAAAATATTATTCCTTTCATATTCAGATAAAAACTACCATAATAAAACGGTCTAAATATTATTTATATAACATATTACTAAAAATTTAATACTATTAGGTCATTTTGATTTAATATTTTTTACCTTACTATATTATTTACTATATTTTTACCTTGCTATACAGAATGTAATATCCGACTTTTGTCCCCGTTTCCTTCAATTTTTTTTTTATTCTTTGATACGAGTCATTGTTATTTTTTCCTTATATCATCAACGATTTCTCTAATAGAAACAATGAACGCAGCTAATATCATCAATGAATTTCATTTCTTTTTGATAAGTTCTCAGGTCAATTAATGTAATATAAAATAGAAGAAGAATCTTTCACAACCTAGATTCCCTACCATTCCTTCATCTTACAATTACTAGCCAGGCACCTGCTGACACCTCACGCAACTCTCTTTGTGAAGGGAGTGCATTGGGCCCTCCACAAAATCAGGGCTCCATACCGTGCATTTCTGCTAGACCGGCAAACACCGAAAGATCTTCAGTGGATGGTCTGAAGGGGAATGGCGTAGGATAAAGGACCACTATCTTGCTATTCTTCGATGGAGTAACCCGAGTTCCGTCCATCTTAAAATTAGACTAACAAAAACCTATAACCGCCATTAAATAATGAAATATCCGCCAGAAAAATAGAAAGACCCAGCGGCAAAAGACGTCCAGGTTATTAAATAAATATGGTATAAAACATATCCCGACATCCATGTGTTCCTTGCCGTGTAAAATAATAAATCGTTGTTAACATCAATTAGTCTGCCTTCCTTTCCCCGTGCTTCAAACGTAATTAAATTAACTTCACGACGGTTCATTTTTATTTTCAAAAAAGACATAAAACATTTATCACAGTCACATCAAGAAAACTGGTTAACCCCTTCTAAAATGCTAATTATAAATCTAAACCAAACTAATAATCGAAAATTATAAATTGATTTGTTAAGATATAAAACTGTATTTGAGGCTACGCAGAACAAAATTAAGGAATGACTAAAATGAGGAAGAGATTTACTCTTTATAAATACAGAAGATCAAACAAATAGACTGTAGCTCAACATTCCGTGGAATCTGGTCGAAAATAGTTTATTAGAAATAAGTAAAAAGGATACACAAAACGAGAAGGAGAGAAGGAATTTGAAATAAGGAAACTTGTTTTATCATTAATGATGTATAACGTTAATCATTTAATATCAATAAGGATTCTAATTGTCGTTTAAAGTTTTAAATTTATAAAAAAAAGGTTTTTGTGAAATTTTTCTCTAGGAAGAGCACTAAACCATAATTCCTACCATTCCATTTTGTTTATGGAAGGTATATTTTTTATTAACATAATTTCGGAAGTAATTTTATGCTTTCTGTTGGGACTGTATAAATAAGAATATTGTTTATAATCAATACTCTTAACATAAAAACTCTAATAAAAAATCTCGATTTTTGTTTTTTCGTAAAAATGGTTTATTGACCAATTAATAGATATTTTTCCTCAGTATATACCGATATGATTATTTAAAAATAAAAATTCAAATAATGGTTGAGTATATATAAATTTCTGAAATGTTTTCTTCAGTATATTTGTTCATTATATCTTTTAATTAAAAAGACAATTTTTAAGTCTGAATGTTTAAAAATGTATATCTTAATTTTAACTTATTTTATATGACGGTAATTTTCATATATTTCAACTCTGAATATTATTATTGCTAGAAAACTTTAAAAAAATATTAAACTTTGTATGCATATGAATAAATGATAAAGCCTATATATATATATTTACGTTTATATTATAACTATTCCAAGAATTTTGTTTTCTTTTTTTTGTTGACAAAATGTAAGTTTCTTTACTCATTTTTCATGACCTTATTTAAAAAAAAAAGAAATGTTCCTAAGGAAATTTTCCTTACAGCCTATTATAAAAAAGTTAACATTTTATAATAATTTGAAAGAGAATTATTAAATACTTTATTATATGTACATGTATTATTACTCTATTATATTCTTTTATCGCATTTATGATGTCTGTTTTTATCGAGATTATAATTTAATGTATTTTTAAGTGTAGTTATGCCAATATTTACATCTGATAAAAATATACAAAATGTTCTTTACTTTCATGTAAGCCAATCTCAGTAGCGGAGGAGTACCGCCACGACCTTTCGTTTGGAGATCCTGGCTTCGAATCTCGGTCAGGCGTGACATTTTTCATACGCTACCAATTTCATTCTCATAGGGTAAAATGTCTAAAACAATCGATGACTGCTATCTGAAAAACGTATCCTAGTTCTCAACTTTATTGAATCAATAGTAATTCAATTTTTTTTTTTTACATTATAATAAATTATAATAATAAATAATGGATTGTAGCCGGCACATCCTAGTAAACCATGTTGATCCATGAGCTAAACATAATGCGGGTCTCCAGTGATTGCTGTTTGCTCACTGGTAAGGCAGCGTCTGTTCATCAGGTTAGTGGCGGCTGCAAAAGGCGACTGTTTCCCATGTTAGGGGCGGCCTATTAATATGGTTGGGAACCATATGCCTAGGTGGAAAGCAACGGGAAACTACCACCTTATACTATTCCCCAGGAACACACATGATGGTCCTCAATGTTAAACAATCCGGAGTTAAAGCTTCCCCGCAATCGGTTCTCCGGGAGGGGGAAATATTAAGGTCACGTACAGATAAAATTAGAATTGGGACTTGGAATATTTTGACGTCACTTAAAGCAGGAATGCTAGAGAATGTAAAAAGAGAAATGAAAAAGATGAAGATAAATACAAAGAAAACGAAAAGCATGATAATCAACAAATCAAACAAAAAGGCAACGAGTAGGATTGGGGGAAATAAAGTTGACCAAGTTGCATCCTTCAAGTATCTGGGGTGCATCACTAAGGAAGATATGAAGTGTGATCAGGAAGTTAAAGTACGAATTGCTAGAGCAAATGAAGCATTCAGCAAAATGAGGAGAGTCTTTTGTAGCAAACTAGATCTGCGACTAAGGAAAAAACTTGTGAAATGTTTTGTGTGGAGTGTGTCCTTTATGGAGCAGAGACATGAACTATTAGGAAGGGAGAGGAGAGAAGATTGGAGGCCTTAGAATTGTGGGTTTGGAGGAGGATGGAAAAGATCAGCTGGACGGAGAGAGTTCGGAGCGAGGATGTGCTTCGTAGAGTAGAAGAGAGGTCGATTATTGAAACAATAAAAAGAAGAAAATGCAGATGGTTGGGACACTGGCTGAGACATGACTGCCTGTTGGTGACGGCATTGGAAGGATTAGTAACGGGGAAGAAAGCAAGAGGTCGGAGACGAGTGTAAATGATAGACAATATAAAAAGGGAAGTGAGTTACTACAAAATGAAACGGATAGCACAAAATCGAGCAGAGTAAGAGGGCGCCCATGTGAAAACCTGCCTTTGGGCAGAACACTTATTATTATTATGAATATAATTCAAGCTCAACTTTAAATAAATTGTGATGGATTAAATATTAATAAAATGTTGCTGAATGATATTGGATTAATAAAATAAGGACTGATTAAAACTGGTTTTTCTGTCATATAACGCCCGTACTCTCTCAGGTACACATTTTTAAAACGTTGTCTACAGACCTAATAATTTTTATAAGGAACAAGAACCTTTGTAGTACACGAGTATATTTAACTAGACAACAATGTATACAATAACGGATAAGAATAATATATAAATGTTACCTGTAGATTTCGGGTAAAAATAACACTAGTCATTTTTTAAAAGCTGGGGAGATTGGATGATTCAATTTCGCCTATTTCAAGGATGCTCTTTCATATGAGACTCGGACTATGAAGTAATATTTAACCAATATTATGGCACCGTTATCCAATAAATACTAAAACAGTTCACAGTCATTTTAATGGTTTGTTAAAAAACTTATTATAGAATTGTTAAAGAATAAATAAAATATTTTTTTTCGTAATTATATATTGTATTTCCCTAAAAAGACGAACAGATTTTTAACAGACTTCTAAAAAGAGGAAACTATCAAATTGATAGTTTATATATATATATATTATGTTTTATCACAGATCATTTATTAGACATTATTTCTTAAATCTGGATAAGTATATATCCTGGTCAGTATGGCATTTTCACACACTACAAAATTCTTTTTCCATCTATCCTCTGAAGTAGTACTTAATAGTGATCCCGGATGCTAAAAAAGTTTATTTTTTCTGGATTTACCAACTTTTACGTAGGAGGAGGGAAAATCTGCAACTAGACGCCCACAGTCCGTAATACTGGATGTTTGGAGTGTCCTGCCGAAGCAGGGACCCACTAAAAACCCTCCAGCTCACACAGCATGGGGATAGGATCGTCTAAGCAGGTATACCTTCCCCATGAGTGTCTCGGGTTCTATCTGTGTTGTCTTCAAGTAGCAGCTTCAAACGTCCCCCGAGGGTACCCAGCAGAGACGATCCTGTAGGACCACCGTTACTCACCCCCGAGAGCTGGACTACCACCATTACTCTCGTACTAAACACCACCCTAGCTTGGTTCCTCTTCTTCAATTTTCTTGGACAGTGCTTCCTGGAACCAGCGAGAACAAGCCGTCATTGGAGCTAAGCAAAATGCTAATATTTTCCTCCGGGGAGATTAGTCCCCCAAAAGGTCTATTCGGAGCCCATTTTGGACACCGTAAAAACGTATGCTGTGCATCGTCTTCAAGACCACAATACAGGCACCCTGGCGATACCCGTCTCCCTCTTTTATATACGTATGCGTTGAACGATTCATAGTCAGATCGCCAAAAATCTGGATTGGACCGCCCAAAAATCTATCTCGCCGTACTTCCTAGAGATACATTTGTCAATAGAGGGTATCAGTCTGAAAGTCCATCGGCCCGTTAGGGAACTGCACCATCTCTCCTGCCAGCGACCCTTTAGGGTCACTAGGACAGATTTGTAGCTAGGGTCTCCCCCTAGGTACAAATCTGTCCTTGCCATGGTATCTTTCAAATCTCTCCTCTGCCAGAAGATCCACCGGTGGCATCCCAGCAATAAACAGCACCGCCTGTAGCAAAACAGCGCGATATGCCTGAGCCACCCTAGTGCCGATCTCCGGTATGTCCTACTGGCCCTCATCTTATTCCTTAAGATGTCTAGAAACCAACCTCATACCGATGCCGTTAGAGAATAATGGAGGTCACCGTCGAAGCTATTACGCTCCTTTTTGAAGCTGAAGTTCCAGCGCATTAACCATCAGGCTAGTGACCGCGTATGCTACGCTTTCTGCCTTCTTGTGTTTCTTCAGTGTGAGCTGTGAACCCCCTCGTCCTGTCCAACCACACACTCAGGTATTTGGCTATCCATGAGGGCGTCAAGTCGGAACCATCCATTATGATGGAGAACGTTGGGATTGGTCGCCTTGAAAGCCTCTCGTTGAGAGCCCCGAAGAATGCTTATATTATTTTTTATTACTATTTTTGTTAACTTCTTATATTTTAAGTGTAATATTTCTATATCTTTTGAAAGCTGATTAATCATATTTTTCGTAATAAATGATACTTTTATTATAATTATTTTATTATTTGATTCGATAGATAAATGAAGAAAAATTGTAACTAAAAAAGCAGAAACAATTCCTAAAGTGTGTCCCCAATCGTAACTGAAAATTATCATTCTAATTAATGGGAAGTGCATCTTAAAAGAAGGGATTTATTGATCCTATACCATTTTAATAATATTTTCAGCATGTAACAATGAACATAAATCAATTTATGCCACCCGATTAAGCAAGAATCTATGCAGACTTAAATAATAAATTTTACTGGTAAAAACAAATGTGCAAACACCAGCTAGTACTTACTTCTTATAACTAAGTCAAGTATAAATTTTTATTTTATATTATTATAATTAATTTAAGTAATCATCATACATAATTTAAAACACAGGGGATAAGTCTTAAGTATTTCTTCATGGAATATCTCCGTTAAACTTAATGTAACAAAAGATCTTGTAATTTTTTTTTAATATTTCCCATTTCTTATTTTTATTAGTAACTTCATTTTTTTAAATGTTGGCTGTTAACCTGAAATGAAAGTTATTTTTAATTTTAGTAATAATATATATTTTTCTAAAATTATTTTCCTTGTTAATTTGAAATCAAGCATAAGTTTTAAATATTTGGAAAGCAGTATTAAAAAAAAAATTATTGAAAGTTAATTAAGTCATGCGAATAACTTTTTCTTACCCTGTTTGAAGTTTTACTTTCGGTTAGGGTTTTTTGGATACAACATAAAATAATATATAAGAAAATTCTGTTACGTGACTTAGTTAACTTTCAATGAAAAAAAGTGTGATGTTGGAGAAACATTTTTTAAAAATAAAAATATTTTATGTTCTGCACCTAGAATTCACATTAGAGCACTTTTTGTGCTTCTTTACGATCATTTTTGCGTGATTTTAAATGATTTGCGCACCCTTCTTACTTCTTCTTTCACAAATTTGTGTCGACTTTCATTTATATTTATAACTTCTCTAGGCTTTGAAGGTTTGTTAGTGGATCAAATGAGCTGAATAATGATTTCTTCTTTGAAATATATTAAAAATCTTTATTTCCACTGATTTCCTGAACTGTAAATGTGCATTACATATTGAGGTTGATAACAAAATTTGAAAAATATTTTCCGGTACCACTTAAGTGATTGCCGTAGATGTGATGAGTAGGAAACCATTTGATCGCTCAATAAATTTCATTCATTATAGAAATGAATGTGGTGCTATGGATTTAGCACCACACCTCCTCTTTAGTGGACCACTACTATCATTATGAGCAGTCCTCATCATCAGCAAATCTCTTATCTTGCCATTTTAATAGTGTAATTTTTTTCCTGAGGGACAACTATCTTTTTTTTCTTTGAAACTATTTTTTAGGATTTCCTTTCTTATTAGATCTAAGTATATTTAGAACATGAGTCACACTCCTTATCAACTCTTTAGCCAAGTGTACACTACTGTAACAGTTATCAAATATTAACCAACGGTCAAGATTTAAGTAAGATTCCATTAATTCAAACAGGTATTTTTGCTACAGAAATTTTTTCAGCAGGTTCACATTATTTACCGGAATAAATTTTATATTGTAATTTGTAGTAATCACGTGCACACAACTTATAAATTGCATCATTGCGATGTCTGTTAATTTTGATTTACTGTTTAAATCTTAGCAAAGAATATAAATCATACGGTAAACAACCCATCTTTCTGTCCTACAAATCTGAATTAATACCAACACATTTGTTATATTGAATTAAGTATAATATTTATAACTCCAGTTACAGAACCCCATTTATCAGTCAGTTGACTTGAGTTTGCGTTATTGAATTGTTTGAATTGTATTTATAGAATTACCATTATAATCACAAATCAAATTTGTGTTTCACAGATCAAATTATTATATGCAGCTGAATCTGTAATAATTTAGCTACTATCGCTGAATTCAATATATGTTCCTCTAATTTGATGGTGTACTTCATCAATTTCAAAATCATCTTCCATAAACTCAAAATCCTTAGCTAATAACATCCTTTCTATTTCCTCTTCAGTGAAGTATCACTTTTTTTAAACGCAACAGCTAAGGTTACCACAATAATTAATTATTTAATATTTGAAGTGGTGTGACACTATGGAGAACAAAGAGGTATCAACCTAAACCCTACGATGAAGAAAAAAGCAAGGAAATCACTCAACAATTTTGGTTTTGAGATATTCCATTAAATCAGCTGATGGTATCAAATAAAATCTTTTCATTTTTTCTGTAATTTTTTTTTCTGCTTTACTTTGTTTACAATTGGTTTCATAATGATTTACAATTGAGACTATAAATAAATGGATTGAGAAATGATGACACAAATGAAGAGTACCCAGAGATAATCCTGCTGAAATACCAACACCAATAATTTACACGTACGTTACTTTTCTCCATAACGAGTAATTACCACCACAAGCGTAGTAAAAAAAACAAAAACAAAAAAACACATAAATATAATCGTAATTAAAAAAAGATAAAAAAAAAGATTACAATAGAAAACAGATTATTAAATGAATTCAACAAAAACGTCATCTAAATAAGTACATTAAACAAACAACAGACAGCAAAACAATTCATAATTTTACAATAACAGTCTAGAGAGCACAATTGACCACACCACAATATTTTTCAGTGTATCAGTAATCCTCAAATAATACCTATCAGCGGTTGAATTCTTTCTCGTTGCAGATACGTAAAAATAAAATAAAAATATGTGAATGTAAATCCAATATAACATCGTTGTCAGTAATAATTGATATTTAGTCATAAAAAATAAAATCCTATAATCACGAAAGGAAAATTCCATCGCCACGCAGTATAACCCAGGTCCAACACGTGTCATCTTTTTACAAGCCCTAATATCCCTACGGTTGTTCAAGAAATTCACCCTTTGCAGGTTCACCTATTCATTACGTTTAGGTATGTATTTCTCATATGTATGGTATTCTTAGATATTCATGGATTTCATCGTTTCTTACAACTTTGGAACTTTTTTAAGGTCCTGAGCACTTTATTTTGTAGCTCTGGATGACTTAGACGTTAATGTTACAGGATTTTCTCATATCTACATACTGTAGCTCCATATTGGCTTTATGAATATCTTATAGAGTAATAATTTTTTTAATAAAGATAAAGATCTCCTACCAGCAACCAGTAAATTCTTTTATACTTAGTATCTAATAGTTTTCTCTTATTTTTTATATGATCTCTTTGCGTTAAACAATGATCCAGTTGCAATCCCGGATACCGTACATTGTTCATGTAGAGGATATAAATATTATCCAGGTGAACATGTGTACAATCTCCTCTCTTCACATCAAACGTTATATAATATGACTTAGGCGGATTTACCTTTATCTTTCATTTACATAGCCATTCGTTGACAAGATCCAGTGCAGACTGCATTTTACTCGAGGCAAAATTTGATCTTCATCGACCGCCCAGGTAGCCATTTTATTTGCAAACAATGCGATTGTCATGAAGACCAGAGTGGGATTTCTGCAGTGTTTAATAACGTCATTGCTTATCAGAATCGGCCACATGTGAAGGAAGAGCCTCCAAAGACTTTGGAAAGGATAACTAATAATCTTGTAGGACAGGCTTACCTGATTTCAAAATCATAATTATTTGTGGTACTTTCCATTTTAATGGTAAGCATGTTGTGCGTTAAATAGCAGTAAATTTCTCAGTTATTTGCGGTACTTCCGAGGGTGCTAACATAAATAACACTTAAGTCTAAGCTCGGAGCCTGTTTTGAGTTCTTCGTTTCTTTAAATTCCTCCTACATTATACATTATTCCTCATATATCTTTACAGATTAGAAGGGTTTCATTGAGAAGCACAGTTGAATTGGATTATTTAAGAATTCAATGATTTCCTTTTAGTCAGTCCTCTCATCTAATGGGATTGAAAAACTTTGCACAGGTGAGCACAAATAGTTTGCCTTTTGGCTATCACTACAAGATCAGATATTTGATGACATCAATGACGGAGACGATAGACGGATATGGATCTTCTTGTGGCTTTCGATAAGAAATAATCACCTTTTCTTAAGAGAGAAAATTTTCAACATAGTCCCTAAACTTTTCGTTTTTGATAGAAATTATTAGTTTCCTCAATCTTAGTAAAGTCCTATTCAAAGTCGACCTCTCCTCCGGTCTCCTGTAGTATTGTCATCTCCTTTTATCGTCAATAGGTTGCATAATCTCATTAGGGTAATTTGCTTTTTCTCCCCTCATATCTCTACTCCGGAGATTAGCACCATGCCACGACCTGCTTGATTGATGTCAAATGTTCGGTCGCTTTATCTTCATCGATTGCACACTTTAATGGAACTACGCTGGTAGTCTTTATTGTTTCCAAAAACAGCAGAAAAGCAATTTTCTTCTTTTCAAAATCCGGTATGTCGTAAGTAATTAATATTATATACTTATATAATAAATTAATTAAGAGATTTTGAGTAAAACCTTCGATGTTAGAGGACGGTGCCGGTGAATTTGTTAATTTGATAGTTCAGGGTTATAAGTTATGTTAGGTGGTCATGGACGAAGGAATCCATACAAAGGCGATGTACGTTGCGTAAATAGACTGATGGAAATGTCTGCCAAGGCATTTGCATCGATGACATCCTGACAAAGGACAAACTGATGACTATGATTTGTTATCAAGTTTAGAGTGTTTAAAAGACGACCTCTGGTAAAACCCATCAGAGCAATGAATGGAGGGAGTACTTGTGACGATCCCGCGTCACAAGGCGGGTGTCTTCCCCTATGGGGTCAGGATGTATGCAAAGGTTAATATATACTTTTTTGTTACTTTTGGACAAACATAAGATTTTAAAAAAATAAAATAAATATGTATATATAAATTTGATGAGACACAATTTTGAAATATTTATTAAATTTGAATGTGTATTTTTAATAAGTAATTTTTTGTAAAAGTATAGAAATTTTTTTCAGTTAGTTTATACATTTTTAAAAATATCTTGTGGTCTAAAAGTGTACAATTAAAAACCCTGGACATGGCTGTTTCAAAATTAGCCGATGCATTGTAAGTAATTAATATACAGACGATATAAAACGTAGAATGTTATATTAAGGTGAAACTTATCTTTCTACATTATAAAAGATTTTTCACTTAGGGCATTTCAATTTAAGTTAGAGTATTTTCATTAGTGGGGTATTTCAGACTTACGCTGAGCAATGATGTTTTCTCAATTAGACAACGGAAGAATAAAACAAGATTGTAGGTTGTTGAATTTTTGTAGCTCAATTTCATTCTTTTAATTATTTTACATCAATAATCACTTAAAATTAATTGTTTTATATATATATATATATATATATATATATATATATATATATTTAATTTAATATTATAATATGAAGAAATTAGATTTCATCACACGTACATAATACGTCAGTAAATTAAAACATCTAATAATCTTACATAGTATAATAATGTATCAATAATTTCTTACATTTTGATTGTGTTTTTTATTCTAATCTTACCTTTTTATTCTGACTGTAAGCAATAAACAAAATGAATGTTTTTCTCGATTTTTGGGTAAGGAGGGAATTTTGGGGTAAAATTATTATTATAATGGTAAGATAATTATGCATGCAAGAAATGCGCTTTATATAAAGTGGGGTTATGTTTGAAAATTTTGAGGAAATTTACCTCACCTACACGAGTCTCTGTACAAGTAATCATCAATATCCAGTCAAAGGTTGCTAAGCTTCAAACACGCCAACACACGTACATACGTACGTATGAACATTACGCATTTTTTGTTTTTGGGGATCTCTACGTCATGAAATGTCGAGAAATGCAAAATTAAACTATATCCCGTTCTTTGGATGATTATTATATTTTCCTTCTTGCAGCATAGCTCCAGAGATACAATGCCAGGAAACTAAAAATAAAAAATACCTTCATGTCCTTCAAACAGTAATGCTGGCTTATTACTAGATCTTTGCGGCCATACAATAGTAGAATGTCTACAGCAAAAATAATAAAAACTACACAGAATGTTGCCGTGTAATAACATCGGTATATTATTATTATTATTAATTTTTTTTTTATTTCATTATATTATTTTATAAGAAAACTTGAATTTTAAAATTAATAAAATACCTTCATATTATTTTCTAGCGATTTCATATTAGCTTCACACATTTTCAACATAATCAACACTACTGATTGTTTTAGAATTTTATGAGTATACTGAGGACTTAAAAAAATAATCTCTTCTAATCAGAAAATATAACTTTAGTCCAAGTCTACCCTAAGCCATTATTGCTTTTCTAATTATTATTTTATTCCTTTACTTTATCATTAATCACTTGAATTATTTATTTTTATTTATTTTATTTACAATTTAAAACTTACATGGTCATCCGTCACACCTAAGTCTGTCGACAGATATACTAAAGAGTTATTATTACATTATTAAGTGGTTAATGTAATAACCAATTTTATGTAACAACTAAAGATATTATTAGTTTTATAATACTTATAATAGTAGTACAATTATAAAAATTAATTTTACAAAATTAGACTATATATTTAAAAACTAATGAACAAATTATTTCTTTAATATTTGTAATGTATTAGATTTAGTAACTAAAATTATATTCAAGAAACAAAACTATACTTAATTACAACAACGAATTACACAATTAATATCTTGTTGCAACAATTACATAAAGAAAATAAATAACTAAGCTTTAACCATTCAACAATACATTATTTATTGATTTACAATAATTATCAACATTAAAATAATAACTATAATCATGTTATAATTGTCTGGACTGCCAGTGTAAATCCAACATGAATCCTGTTAGTACCTATTACGTTATAATCAATCCCCACTCAATGAGAAGTTTTTTTAAATTTTTTTTTTCATTTTTACATTATTGAGGTGATTCGGTAAAGAATTAAGTAATGCAGGAACAACGTACTTCTTTAATCGTTTACCGTAAGTATTATTATATCTATCTGTATTATATCATTGTATTTATAATAGTACATACATAATACATTGATAATAGTTTCAAACGTCAAATGGTATGTTTAATTAAGATTTTTTTTTATTATTATTTAACTTCTCAGAATTAAAATCAACCTTTTAAAACAAACTGTAACACCATTATTCACCCTTTTTGAATATAAGGTTGTCCTTAGTGTTTTTTTTTATTACGACAAATATTGTGGGAGTGTTTATGTATGCAATAGCAGATAATCAATAATTCATCATTTTTATTAACTTTTCTATCGTACGGTAATCTAAAAAATGTACAGTTTTTGATTGACTTATCCTAAACAATGCAGAATTTTATTTTTCCAGTTCTTTATTTGTTATAATAATTATTTCTTAAAAATTAGCATTTTATGTCCTTTTTTATTCGTTTGGTAATGTCATTGCTAACTTTTACTATAAAACAGGAAAGCATCTTTTGTATAGTTCACAGTTGGATGAAAACACATGTGTATCAACAAAAAATGATAAAAAAAAATCACAAATATTTATTAAAACAAATGATTAGCCCTTTTCACTGCTAAAATTAGACGAAGGATTCTGAAGTTATTGAAAGAAAAAGAAATTTTATTTAAAAAATTATTAAGTTTTTAAACCTCCAAATCGACTTCAATCTTGGAAATGGTTATCTATTCAGAATACTGGATGGACAAGTTTTATCCCCTACTCCATGATTGTGTCAATAACTCTTAGATATTCGAAAAAGATTTCTTTGTTTGAAAAAAGAATAATTTACTTGTTATCATTTGAATCTGTAAGAAAAAAATATTTATTACAGGGGATCAACTTATTACGTCTTCAAAACAACAAGATACATGTTTTGTGTAAAAACATATTTGATTGGATCACTGTTTCAAAATGTAGATTTAAAAAAAATTGTTTAAAAATACTGAACCACCCGAGAAAAAATTATGTATTTGGAAAGAACTCGAAAATTGTGACTGGTCAAGGAAATGACGATATAAAAATTACTGCATTCTAATTGGTTAAAAATCAAAGATGAGGTGTCAGTTTTACAATCCTGTAGCTTGATTATAGTACGGAATATATAAATAAAACCAAATAATTTACTAAAATTGAATGAAATTAATAAAATATGCATAAAACGTTAAAAAAATTTGTCAGTGAGCTAGAAAATTTTGTATAAATAATAATTCCACACTCGGTTATATATATATTTAAATGCAAATCATTTCATAAGAACGCAAAAATTAGTGGTGTGTATGTTGAGTGATAGCGAATATTTGTTTTCTAGGGTAAAAAAGGGGAAATTACTGTACAAATGAATGAATAAGCTACAATGTTTTAGTTTACCTCTTTGTTTTAGATATCTCGGTACCATTCTACTTCTATGATACTTAATGAGCGTCACTGTGTTTATTACACGGAGAGAGAGAGAGAGAGAGAGAGTGAATGTAAATGAAAGTCTAAGAGCCCGTAAAAGAAGGTATTCAATACCAATTTATCTGATCATAGTTCCAGATCTCTACACATGTTCCTTATCATAATCCTTTTTTCGTAAAATCTGTCTTTAGATGCAGGTCTGAATCAGATTGGTTCTAGATCTTCCGCCTACTAGAATTAAATGCTAGGTCTTGGCTTCAATATCTGGACCTGTACAGCCAGAACACCCGTAGTGTAAGCCGAGTGCCTGTAAGACCACACGGGGACTGTATTTTATAAGCCTGAAAAAAATTCACACTCCTTCGCAATTAACTAACTTGTTTAAACTATCAATGATGCTTAAACTACAGAAATTGCACTGAAGTGGTCCATCTCTATGAATGGACTTACTTTTATATGAGTAGTTAAAAAGGAAGACTACGTGAAACAAGATCAGAGCCCTAAGGCGAAATATTTGTACAGCCATTTGATAGGAATGATAATAACAAAACAAGTCCATAACAGAGTCGCTAATTAATCGTGTATATAACAGATATTCATTAACTCTACAGGACCCTACATTTCTACAGTATGGCCAGTCAGTGTCTGATGAACACTTACAAAACAATACCCAAAAGGAGGAGATGAATGGTAAGGAAAGGGATGGATAGTTAGAAAGGATCAATTTACTGTTGGGAAAACGAAATAAAAAGCTACTCCAATTTAAATGCTCCGGCGATCCCTGAAAGTAATGAAAGTATTGCTTGGAATTCTACATACAAAAACCTTTAGTGATCTTTAAACAAGATAGAAGTAAATTTTGTGATCAGAAGTTTCACAATAATTTTTTAAATAGTACTTGGAACGAACTTTGCTCAAAAATTAAAGACCGTCTAATTACAGGCTCAGTTAGTTAAATCATCGGTTAGTAATAAAGAGTTCTCATCTAGAAATCTGCTATTCATAAATGATATCAACCACCATTATAGAGAAAATTTGTGTGTTGTACACAAGTTTGTACTGCAAACTTGAAAGTATGTGTGTACTACAACAGCCAATGACGTTTCTTCGCGTTCTTGGCTTTTGTAGTATAAACCATAGCGAAATATTTGTTACAGTAAAGAAGATTATTCATTCTGATTTTTGTTGGTTTCCAGCTTTGAAAACACGTGAATTTATTGAACCCAAAAATATCAAAGTATTATTAAAAAAATGTTACACGTTTGTGTGTGTGATAATTTATATTGGCCTCTGATTGTTTTTAATCTTTATTATGGTTTGGACTATTTTATATTTTTTTCTAGTGATTGTTTACCATCCTTCTACAAAAAAAAAATTAAATATTCAACAAAAACTTTGAAACCTTTAACATCTAAATTTTTTTAGATTTGTATTTTTTTATTATTTCCCAATTCCTTGCTAACTTGAAATTTAATGTGACTGCGAATAATTTTATTGTTCATTTAAAAAAATTATATCTTTATATTCTTTCGAATTATTGAACAGAAACTTTAGTTTCCCAAAATACCTTTTTTAATTGGTAATTTTATTATAAAGAAAACAGTCAAATAATTTAAAAAACTATTTTCAAAAAAAAATTCTGTTTAAAATCTGCAGTTTATAATTTTGATAAATAGTTGATATTTTTTTTTAAATACAAAAATTTTATGTATTTTGATTTTAATAATTGCAAGTAGATTTTTTAAATATTTCAGAAGAAAATAGAAATGGTATATTTCGCGATATCCTCCACATATTGCAGGAATTAAAAAAATAATAATAATACGACTAATTTCCCATACGTAGAAATATTTGTAAAAAATCAGTTCGGTCAATCCTCAGATATAAGGCCCAAAATCAGTGCGACATATATAGGTATCTTTGTTTGGTCTAAATGAACTATTCGAACTCTAAAAAATAAAGATTTGCAGAAAGCTCGATCCCCAGTTGCTGACGCCAATACAAAATACCACCATATAATTCTTTCTACATTGTCGAGAAAGTAAAATTTAACACTTACAGGATGGATACTTCAAAAAGGAATACAATACATAGTAACTGCCATACGTTTTAATAGGTCATAATAATAGGCTGTAGAAGTTGACAATTTTTTTTTGGCCTTATAAGTGAGTATAGAAGTGTGTAAAAGAAATTTTTTAATATAAAAATATTAATTGTAGTAATAATAAAGTAGTAATGGACCGCCGCTTGTATTCTAGCCGTAATTCGTAAAATAAATCTTATAACTAAACTGATTTATGTTTTTTACATTTTATTTAATTTTTTTACGACAGTTCTCCAGATAATTGATAGGTTTTCATAGAACAAATACGTACCGTTATTATATTGATGTAAAACATTAGATGAACGTAGCTATTTCAATATTTGTGTCATACAAACTAATTTGTCATATTAACTGGGTACCAACAAGCTGACGTTAAAACATGATGTAATATTCAAAGCAAAGGGTTGAGATTTGTTTACACAAAATATGTGTAGGACCATGTCTAAATCGGTTTGGAATTTCAAGTTTATATTCTGCTATTGAAAATATTATTTTTATGTAGACCTCCCTTGCGCGGTGAGAGATTTTAATATTTCTTCCAGAAGGATAAAATTTGTACAAAAACAAAACTTTTTACGTGAAATAATTTCCATTTAAATCCACATTTTCAGGGAAAATTGAACTTAATTTACAATATAAGTTCAATTAAAACGAGATTTAATAGAATAATTATCTGTCTTAAATTATAAAATTACGTTCCACAACTTATTGCAATCATTTCCTTACAAGAAACAGAGGCAAAATTTCATTCCACCCTTTTTTATTTCCTGATGAGTTCGGATCTCTATGAATAGCTTTATATAATAATTTAACATTTAGGTTTTACTTTTTTACTTCATTCACTTTTCTATTAAAATACCTAAGTTCTTTACAGGAATTTGACTTCAGAAAAGTAACGTGGAATGTCCTTTCGGAGTAAAAGTAAAGTAACAAATATGACTGTCATATTAGCCCGCTAATTCTAATTCTTTTGTTATTATTTTAGTTTTATTTGGAAGTTATTGTTTTCCTGCTGTCGGATAATTTCAAGTAGTTACTAGTTTAGTCAAGTACGTCTATTTAAAAACTTTTCTTAAACATGAAATATATGATATTTACTTCGTAAGAAAGCAAGTATAAGAAAATAATTATTAAAATACAAAACCCCCGACTACTAATTACACACATCTACCTAGAATAATTATGAAAAACTAACAAAAAAAGTGTAATATTTCCTGTTAGTCTTAACAAAGTGGAAGCCATTAAAGTCTTCATCTTATTTAGGCTACACGGGCACCCAACTACTCTAGAAGTAATATTAAATTTCATATCCTGACAATCTTACTGTACTTTTTAACTTTTTTTTTGTTCATCTTTCATTTTTATTCTTGGTGAATTAATGCAATTAATAGTCCGTTTTTTTTTCTTTTTAATTATTATTTAACGCTCTTTTGTTGTATCCATAACTTAAGGTACAACATACTAGTTACCTAGATACTATATTATTGTAAGTATTTTCTTTCAGAAACGTTATATTGTTTAAATATAAATTTGAATGTTAATAAATGATAATGTGCATACGTTTAACACATGTATGTACTAGCCGCGATGCATTCCTGCTTCGTTTTGCTGAATATATTTTTTACTTGTATTTCGGGAACCATAAATTTTTCGTAAAAATTACAACAGTCAAAAAGTGTTTATTTTTATCATTTTATAAGATACCATAATTAAAATTTAAAGATAGCATAATTTTTAAATTTTGAGCTTCAGTATAGAACCCGCTATGTAGGACTATTTAAGATAGCCTATGTTACCTCTAGACCAAAGACCTGTTGCTACCTGTTGTAATTGGTTGGATCTTGAAAGCTACAGAAGAGAACAAACAGTTAAATACTAGAGCCTCCTCCAATAGACGTAGTCAGGTAATTAATTTTTTATATAAAATTTGTAAGTTAAAATAAATTATATTTTCAAATTAACCTTTGATGAAAAGCAAGTACTTTATTGATCTTATAATAGCATAAAATTCCTAGTTTGCTGGTCAAAAAACAAGGTGTCTGATAATATTTTTTGCTTCTCTCAACCCCTAGCAAGGAATATATGTGTAATTAAATTTTTATGTGAACATATCTTTTTATCTCAGACGTAATAATCACCTAATTAGATATATGTCATTGTTTTAAACAAATGGAAATGATATTCTTCATATATAAATTACAAATTATGTAATTAGTTTATGTAAGGATGTAATTATTTAATGTTAAGATTAAAAGACTATTGTTATAGAAGATTTATTCTACTGAGATTACCGTTCACATATAAATTTATCTATTTCATAAAATCGCAAAATAAAGGACTGCTTAACCTTTAAGTAATTAAAATTGTCCTTTTCAATGGTGCTTAATGTAGTAAACACCAAAGTAATCGCTGACTAACGAGTAACACTGCAGTTATATGTATACAAATTGTTATTTTAAATATCATTTCATTTTCGATGATAATCATTTTAATTATTACGCTAATTATGTATGCAGTCAAGAATCGAAGATTAATAATTTTTAATAAACATTGCTAATGAAAACAGTTTTCACTTCAGAGTATGAGAATTTTACTGAGAAGTAAATGAGGTCTTCAAATATATATCCGTTAATGGAAAGAAACAAATTCAATTGTACATCACACTCAAATTGATTTTTGTTGGTATGTAAGATTACATTAAAGGACTGAAAAAAATGTTTAACATTAGCTTGGTTTATGCTTACATTTCTAAGCAGTTTGCACTAAATACAAACATATATTACCCAAGAACAGCCCAAATGATTTTAATAGTAAAAGTGTTTTTATTAAAATATAAGCAAGTCTTTCTATCCAAAGAAAATAATTATTTTGGTTAGTAATTGCTCAAGATACTTTTTTATCCACCTTTAATATTTGGTCTGTCATTTTGGTAGTCGGATTTTCCAAAAAAATTAAAAAAGAATAATAAGAGGTTTCCTAATTCTCTCATTTATATCATTGCTATAATAACGTCATTTTCAGTTATTACAATATCAAATTTAATCATTTTTGATAATTATTTTCTGTTTGTGGAGAAAATTTGTCTAGCAGTCCTATAGAAAGTTTTTTTGTAGATATCATTGAAGGTATTTTTCAAAACGCAGGTTTCTTACCTTTTCTTTTCCTGTGATGCGTTTTATTTTATAGAAGTTGTATGAAATACAATCCGTATTTAAGTACAACATATAAATACTATGTTGCATCCAAACAATAAATTTTCTTTTTTATATAAAATATGAAAAATTATAAAAATATTTAAAACTACAAAAATGCTTTAAAATATAAAAAGAAAAAGAGCTTGGCAATTCCTTACTTGATTTCAACTTTGGCAGTCGTCACTAAATTAAGAGCTAGTAAGTTATTTAGTTGCTGTTTCTTATTAATCTACTGTAAAATTTCAATGAAGATTGGGAAATGTTTCTTTGAAATAAAATCAATTTTTCAGACCATAAAATATAAAATAGTAGAAAAATATCATTTTTTAGAGCAGTAAAATTATTGAAATTTTCTGGTATAAAATTTCTTATACCTTATTCAATCCAGATTTAACTATTTTTTTTTTTTTTTGTATGCATTTGATTAAGGTTCATTTTCTTATTATTTCCAAAAACTTCGTTTCGTAATTTTTTGAAACTATTTATTTTAAATTGAAAGTAAAATGAGAAGTTGTGCTTTCCTTTTTAAATAACATAATCCTCTGGGGATATTATTTTAATAGAGTTTTTTCTACAAACCAATATGCAATTTATCAACCCAACGCTCCTGTAAAAGATGTAATACTAACCGAGGTTCGAATGGGTAGCGAGCTAAAGGATTGGTAACGCTGATTCGAGGGCGTTTCGATTATATATCATGAGGGGTAAATTTTGCGCCGGGTAAAGGGAAATTCTAGGTGAGTCTGGGTCTCTCATCTCGCATCAGTTTGCCGGCGGACGTGCTGCTGGTCCGACATTTGGTGGGAATCATGTCGTTTCTCGCACCGCATTTCTTTTATCTCATACGGTCGCGGAATTTTAAACTATCGTATGTGTCACTTTCTATTAAATCAAAAAGTGATTATTATTTTAATTAATATTATATCGTTAATTTTCATCACATATTAGGTCAAATCAAAAGTAAATTTCATAATTATTATATTATCTTTATGTTAATTATACATATTGTTTTCTGGAAAGAAAAAAATATATATAATTACAATATATATATTTTTTAAACCTTATTTAATATATGAGATCACAATATATTTAAGCACAGAAACAAAGAAAAATTAAGGTTATTTACCTACCTAATGATTGAAGACTGATTTATAAAAAAACTTTTTAAAAGTATCTAAAAGTATTTATTTTTCAACAAACATAACCTACCAGTGAAGATAAATACCGTAAATTTTGTCTGAAATGTATTCCTATATTTATGATCTTATAAATATAAAAATTGAATTGAAACTACCAATGTTTGAAGATAAAAAAATTAAAATGCTTTGTGTCTTATATACAATTACTTTATATATACACGTTTAAGTAATCTGCCATGGAGTAATTTTCTTTTATAATGATCCATTTTTTGTATACGCTATATTTTTAATTAAAAAAAAACTCTTCAGTCTGGATTTTTAAAAAGTATACCTTATTTTTTGACAATAATTTTCATATATTCTCTATGATTGTAATTTTCATGTATTTTAGTTCTCAATATTATTGCCAAAATATTTAAACCAAGCAAAATTTTGTATGCATGTGAATAAATGATAAAATCTTTTTTAAATTTACTTGTTTATATTATAATAATTGCATGAATATCTTCTATTAAGTTTATTAAATGTAAGTTGTTTTTTTTTATATACTTTTTCAAGACTTTATTTAAAACCCGTTTATCTGAGAATTTTTCATAAATTTTATCATAATAAAGTTAAACATTTTATAATAAATTATTCAAATTATTATTGATGGAATTTCTTTTTTTTAATTTTTTTTCTCTGTATGTTTTTATCATGAATATAATTTTAATATATTTTTAAGTGGAATTATGTCAATTTTCACATACCATAAAAATGTTCAAAATATTCTTTAATCCTTTAAATGCATAATAAATTTGTTGTTTTGATAGAATTAAAAATAAGCAAATTTTTGTTATTTTATACAACTTTCAAAAATATATCGTGTAGTATTTCAAATATTGACATTATTTATTTTTTTGAATTAATTGAATAAAATTATATAATTTTCGAAAAATATTTTGAATTCATAAAGTAAATAATTACCGCATATTATAAAAAGAATTAAAACAAAACATAATCATTGTTCTTTAATTTGTTGAACTAATATTTATTTAACAATAATTTTTAAATTATATTATTATAGATTAAATAGATTTATACATTTTTTAATTGAAGCTATTAAGCTAAGATGTTTTTAGCTTCCAATTAGTTACGTTGCAGACCAATATTAGGATTATTTATTTGTTTCGTCTCGAGTTCTATTAATTTATTATTTCACTTCAAAATGATTAAAACAGTAAAATTCACTATGAAAGAAATTGAATTATAACATCGCTACGTAAAAAAAAAGTTGTCATTTTCTTATCATATATTTTGGAAAAAGAACTGAATTCAATTCAATTGTCATATTACTGTAAGAAATAATATTTGCGTAAAGAATACAGAAACTCACATTGCCAGATTACCTAACGGTTTTTTTCAGGTCATTATGTTTTTAAATTTTTATTTTTATCTCATTACGCTATCAGTAAGGTAATATTTATATTTTCATACCGATTGTTGTTTATATTTATTAGCTCTCTTATGTCATTTTAACAAGCTTTGAAGTAAAGTACTAAATTCCAATGAAATTAAAAAGACTATTGTTCGTTTAAATAAACAGTTACATGAAAATTTTAACCTGATGTACAATAGAAATCAATTGATTTTATAATATGCTAATAAGTTTATCAACCTATAATATTTTTCATTGTTCATTTGTTGGCTAAATTACGTAATTGTTTTATTATAATTAAAAACAAAATGGTTTAACTTTCTGTTTTGTTTATTAGCTTGTTTTATTAACGTCGTTCATGACCTAAAATACAAAATAATTTTTTTTACCTTATTTTTTGTTAAAACCCTCTTTACGATCTTGTTTTTACGTTATTTATCAGTTGGATTTTATTTTGATTGTAATAATATTCGTAAATAATTGTTTGAAATTTATTTATCTTTTTCACAGACAATATAATTAATTTACCTAGTCATTTAATAACAAAATCATTTAATTTGGAAAAAGAGGTTCATCCTAATTTTTTTTTAAATTTACTTAAACATCATTAGTATATAAGGAGAAATATATATATATACAGAATTAAGATTTTTAAAAATAACATGTTCCGAACACCGAAAAAACTATCTTAAATTAAATACAAAGATTATATTTTTTACAAGAAACAAGATAAATATTTATGAAATTTTCAAAGTACAAATTTTTGTAAAATTTCTTGATATTACTATAACATTTTAATAATTTATTTTCGAAAAACAATTAATTATACGAACTTCTTTGAGCGGTAAATTATTTCACAAAATTATTAAAAACATATCACTTTTTAAAATTTTTAAACATTTTACATTTCAAGCTACTATTTAAGAAAAAATAGTCAACTCATATAGATTCGATTTTAGCTTCTTTTGCAATAAACTATTATCAAGTTATGTTTTTGAGTAAAATAAAACAGAAGCTCAATTCTGAAACTACTGTTTTTATAAAAGGAAGGCCATACATTTAATAAAATTATTAAATAACAATCCCTAACAATTCGTAAAACAATTTTCATTTGCTTATTAATGTGTTTTTAGTGCTTTTTTCAAATGTATATAACACATGAAAAATTATGTTATGATTATTGGAAAGTAAATAATCATTTATTTGTATTTTGAAAAATAAAAAAATTACATACTCTTTCCTCGAAATCAAGAAATATGATATCAAAATTTTATACTTTTATGTTTAATTGAAAGTATAATTTCTTTTCACAAACGTTTTGCGGTAATGAAATTTCCAACAATTTTTTTTTTGCTCAATAATAATTATAATTACAATCGGCTCTCATGTGGAGCCATAAGTAAGTTTGCTGACAAAAGCACGTGATAAGAAGGTCCTTAAGGAACCCCCAAAATAAATAATACACAATAAACAGTTGCAAGCAAACTTAAAGTCAAATATGAAATTTCAAGCTCAGTCATAAATCATGAACCATTAATTTCAGCACCATATAGTCCACAAAACAAACTTTAATAACAAATCAAAAAGAAAGAGAAGTAACAAGAAATTAGATATGACGCCACTAAACTTGACGGTGTTAGATTCCAAAGTGTTACGCCGACCCTAAGTCGAGTACATAGGCTCGTTTCAACCGTCGGACGTCTCTGCTGTTATCGAGTAGATTAATTGCAAAGTGGTTTACATGATTCTCAAGCCTCTGCAGGTATTTGAAATTGCGCTGCTGTGCAGTCTCACGAACCGATGGGAGCTCCACTTAATCCTGAATCTCATCATTCCGCGTGAACCACGGAGCTTCGGCAATTACCCTCGTTACTTTGTTCTGAAATCGTTGTATAATTTCCACATTACTAGTACTAGCCGTTCCCCACAATTCTACACCGTACGTCCAGATTGGACGCAGGATAGCCTTATAAATTAAGATCTTGTTGGATAAAGTGAGGCCCGAGTTCCTCCGTAGCAGCCAATGAAATTCCCTGTACCTTGCGTTTTGCTGTTTCCTCTTTTTTTTTTTTATTTGCCAAAAAAACAAAAATAATAAGAATTTTTCTATAATCAATGCCTTTTGCATTAAATTTATAATGATAATGTCTATTATGAGAATATTATTTAATGCGCGTTGGACACGCACACAAATATCCAAACATTTTTTAAACGGTAACCAAGTGAGATTCTCAAACAAAAGAAATGTTTTACAAGTACATTTTTAAATTTTAAAACATTTTCATTTTAAAAAAAAAACAAAAAAACCAGAAATAATACAAAATAATCAGATCTTACAATTGGTAATGTGTAAAAAACCGTAACTATTCTGTTAAAACTTGTATCGTGTATGAAGTTTCTCCACACAGAAAGTTAAATTATAACTGTAATCTTTTTCAACTAATTTTATTCTCAAACGAGTAAGCTAAAATTATACGAAATATATAATTAGTATAGATTTAATAACTAAATAATATCTGTGGATTAGTTGTTTTGCTTTTGAGTTGTGTATTCCTCAATCTAACTTTTTCTGTAAAATTCATGTTTATCATAGTTAGTTTCATTCTCCTGCCGTGGTGAAACAATGCAATTGACAGATAACAAAATATATATATATATATATATATATATATATATATATATATATATGATTAATAAATTTATAAGTTTTCTTTTTTACCTAGGTTCTATGTATTGTTTTAATTTTCTATCAATTTAAAAACAAAACCATTAAAAATGACTTATTCATGTCCATCTGATTATTAATTTCTTAGTACAGCCCTTACTAAATTTACGAAAGACAAATCAAATTATATATCAGGATGATTTTTTTTCTGTAAATTAATTCAGGTTATATGATGAAGTATTACAAATAAAATTATTAACAACAATAAATATTTATGTTTTTTTTGCGTTATTTTTAGACTAGTCCAGTTTTATATTTCTTCTAACGATAATAGCTCTTAATCATTCACTTTATAACGTAAAATAGTAAAAAAAAAAATATAGATCTGTTTTTTCTAAATTAAGTTACAAGGGGGATACAAGAAGCCATATTTCACATATTTTCTCTTTTTTTGGGTTGCTTTCGTTCCTGATCTTCCAATATTTATTCATTCTTTCACCTTGTTTTTCCTGCTCAATTCTGAGCATAAGTTGTTTGTTTTTTTCTCCTTCTCTTGAAAACCCTTGAAGTCGTGTACCAGCTTTCTGAACGTTGTTCTCTCTTGTAATTTTCCTTCCGATATTTTTTTTCTTTTAAAACTATTGATTTCGATTGACTTTTATTTCTCTAAAGCCCAAAAGGGCTCCTTTTTGTTCTAAATTTGATGAAAGATGTGTTTTGTTAAGCCTATTCATTCACAGAGTGTGGCCGATGAAGTTTGTTTTTTCTTATGATTGAATCTGATATTTTCATTATATTTGTGAAGATAGTTTATTTTCTACCGCAATCATTCTTTAAACAATATATAAATTTTAATGTAATTTTAGATATTCTAATGGAAAATATTTTGAAATATAAAAACCCTTTTCTCTACTAATTTTCAAAACATTTTAAAAAAAAAAATAAGATTAATAAACAGTGTAAAGTAATGAAAAGCAGCCACTTTAATTACCGACAAAAAAAGGTTATGTAATATTGAGGATGTGATTAAACAATCTTTGTAGTATATTGATTATGATGTATTTTCGCTCAGAAGTCATTCTTCAGAAGAGAAGACGAAAATTTAATTTATCATCAAATGTAAATTTTGATTTTTAATATTTTTATGTATAGACGTATCAACAGATAGTCATTAGTAACTTATCACTGCAATGTAACTATATTGGCGATAAATGTCAAGACTTGATAACCAACCATACCTGTGACGTTTCTTTAATTGAAACCAAATCAATATAATTTTTAATATCAACTAATACTGATTAATTAATCCTCGCAAATTGAGGTTCAAATCCTAGTAAAAGTTAGATTCTTTTATATGGATTGATTACTAGACAATGGAATCGATATACTTTGGTCGTTGGGGTTCAGGTAATCTCAGAAATGGTCAGCCTGAATCTGTACAAGACTAAACATTATATATATGCCATCTATATGTCATACATATAATACTAATCTCATTAGGCCGTGGGGGGAAAATTGCTAATTGATCACTATTTTAAGAGATTGCAGCGTACACGGTAGGAAAATAAACAAATTGAATATATTTTCCGGTAAATTTTATTTTTGAATTTAGCAGATCTTTTACACTTGCTGAAAAAATAATTTTTTTTTTTTTTTTAACGTTGTGTTCTCCATTTTTCTGGAATTACATGGGTGTAATTAGATGGTAGTTTTATAAGCAGATGCCTTTTGCGCCTTTAATATACAGAGCCTAAAGTCGGTCTAACAGGCTTTGAAAGTGAAATCTCTAAAAGGAAATCGGAGAACCGATAACGGTCGCAGAAGTAATCAGTACTTATTCTCAAATAAAAGACTTGCCTGTTGTAAAAAAATTACTGCAAAGTAACATTATAAATCAAACTAAAGGGTAACAGATTCAAAAAGTAAATAATGAGTCGTTAGTATTATTTTATTAGGCAAATTATTACAATATTAATATTGGGGTTTTAATGGAAAGGATAAAGATATAAGTTAAGTTTCTTTTTTAACGAATTACATTTAAAAAAAAAAATAATTTTATTTCATTTACGATTAACATGTTACAATAAATATGCTTTTAATTTTAATTATTAATTATTACTATTTAATATTCCTTTAGATAGTTTAAAACATTTATTTAGCGTACATACTAATGTTCTTTTAATAAGTTAAACGTACATGTTAGCTTGGTGAGTTCTATAAAGAGACTAAGTAAAAATATCACATTATGATAAAGGCTCTAATACAATATACATCTTAGAGAAAAAGTTTTCCTTAAAAAAAAAGGCGACTACCAAGAACACATTCCATTATTAACGCTTCCAAATAGTATGTATCATACTCAACTCCTCTACCCCCAAATAGAACATCTGGGGGTTGCTGATCAGCAAGCAAAGGTTTTCCCATTTTTAAATACTTTATAGTACATAAACAACAATTATTAAGTACTATAATAAAATCATATTGTAATTTCATTTATTGCAATATTTTGTTTATAACAATTAACAAATTATTTAAATTAATTTTTTCCACACCTAATGTTTTCAATTTCACAGATAATTCTGAATGTTGAGCCTCGTCACAATCCAATTCATTTACATCTAAAAATTTTGGATACCGTCGATATTCATTAATATATTCTATTAGCTTATACCTATACACAATTTTACTATTATTCGAATTAATTAAATATTTTCCTTCAAGGGTTTTATTATTGTTTCTTCATCATTTTCAATTATTATTTTTTCTTTATGTGGCAGTATAGAATTTCTTGTATCCACTTAATCAAATTTTCGTGAATTACTGAAGACCCATATTTGCAATTATTCTTGTTACCAGATTGAATTATATATATTTTACAATCTACTTCTTGGTGTGAATTTTCAAATGAAAATAAATATTTTCCATAAATGTTATTATTATTATTATTATATTTTTTATGTAATACAACAATTTTTTACTTTTCTGATTCTAATAAATGTTTTACCATTGATATAATTTTAATGTACTCTGAGTCTTTTCTAGCGGGAATAGAAATTAATTTTCACTAGTTGTGGTTTGTCTGCCCTACAATCAGCAATTCAAGAAAGTATCTTTATTATAATATAATATATCTTTATATTATATTATATATCTTTAGAATTAATTTCACTAATAACCTTTAAATCATCAAATTCTTTACTATTTTCCAATTTTGGTTCCAGTGGTAACTGATTAATATAATATTTGAATACTTTTCAATTTCATTAAATAATTCTTTTGTAGATATAATGCTAAGGTTTAAAGAACCTAATTTACAAAATGTTAATGAGTTTTCAATATCTTCTATTAGACTTAAAACAATATTATATATTTAGTTGATTAAGTCTCTTACCGATATTTAATTTAAGTGCCTTAAATTTTCTAGTTCAATAAAATTATTTACATTCTCATTTATAGTTTACAATTTAATTTTTAACTCCTTAAAATTATCTTCGTTTATTTTAACTGACTTTTTAAATTCACTTATAATATTTACATCAATAGAATATTGATTGTTTACTTGACTTATTATATCGTCTTTTTTTATCCTTTATTTTTCCAATTAACTTCTCATATTTTTCTACATCAGTAAGTGTCTAATGTAAGTGTAACTACATTGATGAGTAAAGCAGCTACATTGATAATTCCTCTTTTATTTCTTACTTTATTATATAATAATATTATTTCTAACTTTTCTTATTATCATTTTAGTATGATTAATAAATTTAATACATCTATACTTACATCTATTTACTTATGACTTTTTCTGTTACATAATCTTCTTTAATATTTATATTATACAATTTCTTATTAATACTATTTAATACATTTCCATAAATATTATTTAAATTTTGTAAATTAATAAAATTTTTTTTAAATTTATAACAATATACAAAACATAAATATCAATTTTGTAATTTGGCTAAACCTAAATTACTTGTAATCATTCTTGAAGTTATATCTCGTTAATTATATCTTCGATTTCCACTGCTACATGAAAGATTTCTTTTACGGACAGGAGGTACTTGCAGCAGGATTTTAATAATGATTAGTATGTGGTGGGGCTTTCTGTTTCTTCTTCCTAATTTTTTGGTGTTGTTTAATGTATGATAATGAATTTTATTTATTTATTATTTTGTGTTATGGTGTTTGCCTTCTATTTCTGCCGTTTTCCTTTGTTTATTAATGGAACTATTTTTTTAGTTATTAAAGTTTTGCTTTGTTTTCGTACTGTTTTACCATATGCATATGATGAAATTTCAGGCAATTCTTCTTTATTAATATTTATTTTCCCTTCTAATTTCTGTTTCATTTTTTTATTAATTTCCTTTATGTATTTTAGTATAATTTTTAAAATGTTTCCTTTTGATTATTAATATAATCCTTTATTACTTGACGTTGAATCCTAATAAACCTAAAAACCTTTAATTTCTTTTGTAGTTTTTGGTATTGGATATCGTTTAATTGCTTCTACTTTATCGGGATTTGGTTTAACACCATCGGCAGTTAACGATAAGTACTAAATATGCTATTTTGTTTCTTAAAATTCCATTTTTTTTCTAACTGAATATTACAATTTTCATATCTAAGTTTACAAAACACTTATATAAGTCAAAAATCTATTCTTATAAACAAGTCGAATAAATTTTAATATCATCAAGATATACCAAACAAATTTCATTTTGAATACCGCATTATTCGTTTTTCATAATTGTTTGAAATGTTGGTGGGCTGTTTTTTAGTCCAAGGGAATTGTTAAAAATTTATAATGTCCTGTTTTTGTAGAAAATGCTGTTTTTTCAATACTATCTTTACTTCCATCTCTACTTGATGAAATCCTGAGGTGAAATCCAACGTGGTAAAATATTGCTGTACCAAATTTATCTAAAATATCAATAATATGAATTTATTAAGTATGGTGTTTATGTTTAATCCTATAAAATCAAGAGCTAACCTAAATTTCTGTTTTTCCTAAAGATGAGGTTGTTTTGGGTACTATCCAAATTCGTGAATTCCAATGTGGATACTAAGGTTGAAACATCTTTGTTTTAATATATCGTTGACTTGTTTTACTGCTTCACTTTTATATTTTTTTGGATATCGATAATTACATGTGTGTACTGGAATTTTGTCATTTGTCCTAAGTTTAGGTTTTATTTTATTTGTAAATGTTAAATCGTTTCTTTCAACATGAAAAATATTTACCAAATTTACTACCGCTTCTTTTGTTTTCAATATTCATATGGTTGGTCCTAATTTTCGTTATTGCTAATTCTTTTGTTTGATTAATAATATTAAAGTTACTCCTTTTACGATTATTATTTTTCGTTTTATTGTTACCTATTATTATCTAAAATTACTATTATCATTATTCATCATAGGTACTCAATTATAATAATTTATTGGTTCTACAAAAATTGATTTACTACATATCAGCCTTTTATTAATTAATGTAGGATTTGTTACTGAACGGTAGGCTTCATTTTCCTTAACCGTAATTGTTCAATTTCAAGACAATTTATATTTTTATATTCTAGTACAACTTCAGCTTTTTGAAATTTAATATTACGAGAATATAGTACATGCCTACACTATATAACTTGTAATCTTGCTAAGAGCTGTTCCCTCCGTTTGTATTTAATTGTATGTATTAAAGTAATACAGTGGTAATCCTATACGTTCCTTTACGTTAATTTATTACTTACAGAATTATATTCAATTATCATTTCATTCAAATTTTCTAACCCTAGTAACCAGTCAAAATTTTTATGAAAATCGAATAAATAATACCTATCTTTCGTATTTCCTAATAACGAAATTAGTGTACCAAATTTTTCCTTGAGGTACCACGTGGTTCATAGGTTTAAAACGATAGGCTCTTTTCCTAGATCCGTTTTAAGAGATCCTTTTTAAAATACTCTAATCAAATTATTTTCTAAACAAACGATTTAGTACTTCTAGTATCGATTAATATCCTAAATCTATTGCATGAGTTTTTAATATATTGCAGTTCATTTACTTCTGAATTCAAATTCATAATTGAAAATTGGTTCATACGTTTGTTTAAAAAAAATTATCTGTATCAATAAAAATTGTGTGAAATTCATTAACTGATTTATTTTTAAACTTTTATTTCTTAAGCTGAGACTGAATTCCATTCGCTGTGAGAGGTTGTGTTATTAGGTCTGCATATATACATTGTGGTTTAACGAAAGAATTGGGATTTCTGCAAGTCATTTTTTGAACGATCAAATTTTTCCGGAATAGTATTTTGGCTAAAATTCGAAAAACGGGGTACCTGATGTTTGTTAGTTTTAAAGATAATCGGGTTCCTAATTTTAGTTTATTTTTCAAAATGAGAATTACTACTAAAATTGAACTTATTTACTTTAAATTGGAAGACTTAACATACTTTATGCTTTCTCAAGAGAATATGGGTTTTTAGTTCACATTAATGAACTCAACGGTTCTTGTAAACCTTTTAATACTACTGTTACAGCTAATTTTTTAACATATTCACATTTAATATTAGGAATTACAAGTTTTCTGCTTGTGAAATATTATATTTAAAGCTATTTTCAAATTTAACAGTTTTTGAACTTTTTCGTAGAAATTGGATGGCGTTTCATTTGACTCTTGTTTTAGTTCTGCTATCTTCAAATTAAAAGTAAAACGATAACTTTTGCCTGAATATCCATTTAATAGCATATGCCTAACATCAGCCCATTTATAATTATTTGACCTAACAATAATCCTAACGCTGGTGATTTTATTTTAGGTAATATTGTGAAAATAAATATTAATTTTGAAAATTCACAGAATTGTTATTTACTTAAAATTTTGCCGTTAGCTTATCACATAAAGTTATAAATCTATTTAATAATGTTGAATCACATTAAAATTCAGGGGTCACGTCCAGATATTCCTTTTTCAACACTGGAGTTTCCACGTTGAATAAAATTAAAGTTCCTTTGTGTGAAGGAAATTAAATTAACAATGACATTTATTATATTATATATTATTAAATGTTATTTCTTTACTTACAGTAATATTTTCACTACTTTTCACGGCTCCTACGATGGTTGATGAATTTCCTTGTATATTTCTCGTATTGCCTTGGTGAATGGTGCATGTCAATGAAGAATTTATATTCCTTAATCCTTGTAGACAACCTAGTTGATACACCTTACAGAGCGATATCCCATCACTCGTGTTGAAAATCTTCTTTGACGGTTGAAACCGAACTCGAGTTATATGGCTTAACTCGATTCTAAGACGGCCTAGTTTGGTACATCTTGTTAACGGAGTTTCAAACTGACTGCGTCACTTAAGTTTCTTTCTTAACGAATTACGTTATTAAAAAACGTTTTTATTTTATTTGAAATTAATATGCTTTTATTTATTATTATTACTAATTATTTTTATTTAACGTTTTTACAAATAATGTTAAATATTTAGTGTACCTGCTTATGCTTATTTAATAAGTTAAACGTACATGTTAACGCTTATATCTAGTAAATATAATAAAGTATTATATTTACTAGATGTATATATATTTATTAAATAATTATATGAAATGATTGCTGTTATTCTACTAAATTACTTCCGAACTCTAGTCATTATTATGTTGCCCATAAAATCACTGTTGACTCACTACGTTAATTTTATCTCAAAATCCATAACTTTAGTATTCCTTTAGTTATTAATTTATGTTTGATAAAGGTATTATAGCGTAATTAACTCCCATCATTAAAGGGAATTCTAAAATTGAAAGAATTTTAAAACAAGTATACAATTTTTTTCATTACTAAATATGTCGACACATCCATACGAAAAAGGAAATTCAATTTAATCATTTAAAGATGGGAAAAAAGAAAGAAGGAAACTATGATAATCAGTCAAAAAAATGGAGTACGGATATTTTTTATTTATTGACATCCCAGGGTCCTCAAAAAAACAACAAAAAATGGGGGAATGTGTGTTGACGTGTGTTGAAGCTTAAAAACCTTTGAATGGGTAAAACAATTTTGATGAAACATTGTACAGAGACACGTGTATGAGGCAATTGGTTGGCAAAATTTTGGGGTCAATACCTCCTCGGGGTGCATTGATATTTTTTTGCGGTCAATTTTCAAAAGGGTTTATCAATATAGCCGCATGTTATCTTAAGTGCATGCGTACCGTACCGTTTAATAAAACTTTTCCACAAAAGTACCCCTTCACAAAAATTGGCAAGCTTACTTTTTATTTATTAAACAACTTACTTTTATATCTTTCTAGGCATAGAAGTAGTGCAAATGATTCCAAAAAAAGTACAGTCGAGGCAATTTTAACGGTAAGGAAACCGATTGAATTTCAAGAATAGAGAATTTTATTTTTATTTATTTAAAATTTTTGGTTTATTTTTTATTATTATTAAAAGTTTAAATAATTAAATTTTAATAATAATATCATAATAAAAGTTCATCATTATTCCCCCTCCACCACCACAAAACGTAATCATAAGTAACGTTTTATCGGTTGTACGTTTGTCAATGAAATTATTTTTAGTTACTTTCGTTTTTTTTTTTTACTTTTAAGGCCACAGAAGACCAAATTAGTCATCCATATTTCAGTTCATCTTGAATTTCTGTATTATTCCCAGTATTCCTTCATTCTATCGTGTCGTTGCTTCCTGATCTCATCTGTGACCTCCACTTTGTTAAGCCTTTCTAATTTTTAACGTTGAATCTATCGTTTTGAAGCGCGTAGGTAATTTTCATTTTATCACAGGCGTGCTTAACTCTCAAGCCAATTTCTTGAAGATCTCTGGATTTCTCCAACATATTTTCCACAGGTATTTTTGTTAATATTCCTTGTGACCAGTTGTTTTAGTATTCGGTTTTCAGGCATTAATTATACGTGGAAAAAATGGGAAATCCTTCGTTTTTTCGTCGTACTGAGAATCGGGTCGAGTTGTTTGTAGAGTTACTTTCGTTTATTATAGCAAATAAGAGAAATCAAAAAAAATTCTCGAAAGCTGATTTTGGAAAAGTTAAAAATGCAGAAAAAAGTGCAGAAAAAATTCAAAATACCCACTTTTTGAATTTGTTGTACTCTTTTTGGTTAATTTAAACATAGAATGATAATTTTGCAATAAAACCACTTCATAAAATTTCTCTCCACAAAAAAAAAGTTAAGTTTTTCATGTACCAATATTTTCCCACTTTATAAGAACAAATAACCAACGCTAGCAAAGTATTACAACTTTTTTCAGCTTTTTTACCGCTGCTTTTATTTTTATAATATTCCACTTAGATAGACGATTAGTTAAACCTTCAATTGTTTAATAATCAATGATTACAATAATTATTTATAGAAAAATTCTATTCCAATTTTCTACTAAAAATTCGATTTAATTTTAATTGTTTGATTTATAAAAGAATTTACACAAAAATGAATACTAACTAAATAATTGTGCTAATGCCGTAATTTATTCAGATTAAAATAATTCATTTATGTCAATCCAATACAGGAAAATCTGTATATTAATTTAATCTTTGAAGATTTATTCTTTAATTTTGAGGAAAAAGTACATTTATTGGTGCTATTTTTGCGTTTGTAATTCATTTCTTATTTTATTCAATATTCTAAGTAAATGTTTGGTGAGATATGATGAATTTCTTTAATTTTTTTTTTCAGTCTTACAGAATTTCAATATTTCAGTAAATGTAACTATTATATTAAATTCTAAAATCTTGTCAGTTTGCTGGTAATGGATTTTTAAAAAATTGAACTTAAGTAACAAATACCTTTTATAAGAAAATAAGAATGTAAGTAAAATATTTCCTTACAAATATTGTAGCGATTGATATTTTCCATCTACTCTGAACGGAGTTTATTTCGCTTATTTTCTTCTATCAATCAAATGATACTATTGAGTTTGTGTAAAAAAGAAAGTTTTTAATGATTATTTAATAATCATCTCTAAATGTTATGCAATTAAAAATTTATGTTTTGACGATAATTTACGTTTTAAGAAATTAGTTTGTGATTAAAGAATTGCCGAAAGAAAGATGTTTAAAATTACTTTGATAATACAAAAAGAACTTAGAAAATGATTCAGTAGTTACGATAGATAATATACCGTGTGGCTGAAAAATAAATTACACACCACTCTAACTTTATTTTTAATTGAGATAACCGGATGCGGTGTGCTACATTCTTCCTTCTACCGAAGGGCAACATCTGTGAACGTATACTTATTTTTTTTTGAAATGCGAGGGGGTAACTCGTAAATTTCAAATAGGCTATTGCTCATTTGATATATCATTTTAAAGAGCTCAATGAGACGAGAAAAATGTTACAAATACAACTAAATTCTGATCGTCCACTCCAAAATGGCGGCCAATAATGTGTTTGTTTTAGATAGCTAGAACTGCCTCGGCCTTTTATCCGGAGGTCTTGGCTTAGAATCCTAGTCAGAAATGGAGTTGTACACACGCTACAAAATTGAAATTTCATCTTATCCTCCGAAGCAATACCTAACGGTGGTTCCGGAGGCTAAAATCAAAAAAATAGATACCTAGAACTACAGTTGTACGCTCCATTTTAATTTTTTCGGTATTTCAGGCATTCCGATTCTCTCTTTTGAAATCTTCTCCGATAGGACAGGCTAATTCAGTCAGTTAATATTGCCATATAAATTAAATCAGACTTAAATCAGGATGTACAATATGTGGAAGTAAGAAATAATTTTTGAAGTTAAACCCTGTGTAAAAATGTCACTGAATCCATCCCTATCAAAATCAACTTCAATAAATTCTCGTAGTAACTGAATCTTGTATTGATGTCATTTCTGTTTTTTTAATACATTTTTATTTTGTTATTTCATCTGTAAACTCACTAAAGGCTATGAATTTGCAGACTGATGCATTTGAACTTATTGTGTAATACAATTTTTAATTTTCAAAATGGAACCTATCACATCCAGACTGTGAAAGGAAAAATTATGTCTCATGCAACTTCTCAGTTTTCAGAATTTAGTCGAATTTCTCAAAAATAGAAGACAATTACAGGAAATGTCTGTTAACTTGGATTCTAAAACGATGTCCCAGCCGTTACGCAACAAATTCAATTATTCAAACCTTACATCGAGACGTAACCAAGGTAACTCACAATAATTTTCTAGGAGACTTTATAAAAAACAATCTTCTGGTCATCATTCCAAACCACTTGTTTGTTACACGTGCAATTCAAACCAACCTATTTATCATTCCTAATATTTCAAAAAATAAATGTAACTAAGCGAAACGAATTTCTTACAAAAAGGATCGTTGTTTTAATTGCCTATATCCTCGTCCTCTTATTAAACACTGTATTAGTAAATACTTCAGTAAACTGAGTTCGAAAATACATCATTCATAAGTCCAAGAAGCAGTTAATTTTTTAAAACGATTCTAACAACAATGGTGCTATTAAACTGGAGATAAGCAGATATATTTTATATTTTTTTTTTACTGCCCTTTATAACATTACGGGCAAATACGGTAATTATATCACTTGCAGAATATTTTTAGATTCTGGTACTGAAGCAAATCTTTTACATCTGAATTTGCACGTAAGTTGGGACTTAAATTCATAAAAAATAACCTTCCTATATCAAGTATCAATAATTCATCTTGTGAATCGAAATACAGCGTTTATCAATAAATTAAACTCTTATTATGAAAACTTCAACTTCAAAATACAAAGTGCTGTATTATCGACGCTAACTGGTACTAACTGAATTCTACTATATATTTCTCCTTATTCTACCTAAGAAATTATTTTTAGATTTCTCTTACTAAGCATATGTTACCGTTTGTATTAGTACAATTGTAAAATAAAGTTCCGCTTACCAACAATTTTTAAAATATATCACCGACTACTTTCAGAGCCGTTACTCCATCATCAGGGATTTTCTAAAAGATGTTAATTCAAATTCAAATGTATAATCGTATTTAAATTAAGATTATTACGTTCATTATAGTTGATCATCAAGAAATAGAATTTAATTGTAAATCAATAAGATAGTGACGTCATGTTCATAACGTTACGGTCATTCCACACATAGTTGGGTAGAGGAGGATGAGTGTGTAAACGTAAATGATGTAATGATGTTATTGCCTGTATATATGCCTTTCAATTAATGCTATACACTTAGAATTAGTGTCCAACATAAGGTCGGATACTTTAATTGCCGCATTGGGGGGTTTTATTTGTGGCAGAGGTATACCACAAAAAGGTTCTCTTGTAACGGGACAAATTTTAAGGCGGCAAATAATTATGAGCATTTTGCAGATTGTGGGAAAGCGAGATAAATGCGTTAAATATCATCGTGGTCGTGCAATAGAACAAATTATTCTTAATTTCGAATCTTTCTACAGTACTCACCAAATTGAAGCTATTTTAAACTCACGCCCATTATGTACGTTTCTTCTGATTCGAAAGATCAACAGCCATTAACGCCCAGACCTAATCTGATCTGGATCTGGTATTAATTTGATCTAATAATCTAATTGGATCTGGTATTATTTCAATTCCTAACCCTGAATTCATTGAAATTCTTATTAATTGTGTAGGTCGTTGGCAGTTAAAAAAACAATTACGCATTGTATTTGGAATACGTCGTTGAACGATTATTTAAATCAATTTCAACAACGTAGCAAATAGCAAATTCCTAAGATTAATCTCTAAGAGGGAGGTTTAGTAACGATAACAAAAAAAGTACTTCCCCTCCACAGTAGAAACATGTTTTAATAATAAAAACAATTGAAGGATCAAATATTTTGGTAAGTGTTGTGGATGCCAAAAGTCATTCGGAATACTTTGTAGAACAATACACAAGCGATGTTTGTTACAGATCATAAGAAGTAAACTCCTTATTCACAATCTTCTATTATTACTATATTTAAGGTATCGGTATAATTTGATGAATCGTTAATGATTTAGCCGATCCATTGAAAACATTCAGTTTAACAAAATTGTTCTTGCCATATCCATCAAAATAATATAACATCATTCAACTAATATTTTATGGTTATGTTTACCTTCAATGATACTAAAGCTATCTGTTTGTAATTCAAATTTATTTATACAACATCAACATTTACTTGTTTACGCACTTATTTAATCAACAATAATGTTCACTCAAGACTTTTAATGATACTAGAAAAGAGGGCCGCAGTGAAAATGGCTTCGGGGATGCCGTCTTCTTCGTTTAGTCTTGCGTGCGCTCGTGTGAGGTTATGTTAGTTGTCAGGCCGGCTGCTGCTCCTTACTCTGCTGCTATTGGTGCAGAGCGAACTACGAAGTGCGCTGGACGGCTGCGCGCAAATTGTTAGTCTTATCCTGTTACTTAACACAAAAGTATTATAGGATTTAAGTGTTTTAATTTTTAAATTATCTAATAATGCTTATTTAAAAAAAAAAGTAGTTCTACCAAAAGTAAATCTTTTTCATTTTCTAATGAATAACAACTTAAACTTTAAAATTAAATTGAATTAATAAAGTGAATAATCAGGTACAAATATAACACTCAATAATGATTATAGAACGTTAGCCAGTCCAATAATTATTGTATTATAGCAGCAATGTCATATACTGTGAGTCTGAGGATACCGGACACCATAACCAATTTAGGGTTGAAGAAGAATTTTCAATATATACAAATTAATTTTGTTATCATATATTTTTTATTTATTTCGTAAATTAGTATTTGAAGGAAAAAATATAGCAAATATGTTTATCAAAAACTAACGTTAAGAATTTATTAAATATTAAATGTACTGAGAAAGGCATGATGATGTAAGCTAGTAAAATGGTCACAGATAATCGATAGATTTAATAATTATTGATAGATTAAAAAGTGAAGAAACGTAGTATTCTACACGTAGTTGGCGAGAAACGATTGGAGGATGAGTGCGTAATTTAAATTATGTTATCATAATTGGAGGTAAGACCAAAATTCAGTTTTTTGTAATGATGAGTTAGGAACGGAAACTTTCCCTCCACCACTTTTCATCAAACTAAAACATTTTCATCTATTTAAAAACATAGTACTTTTTTATAAAAATCTTACGCAATTTTCGTTTCACATAATATAGCCTTTATTTAGCACCGAACACGAGATCAATTTGTTAGAATTCTATCTGCTCACCACTTACATAATTGGATTGAAAAATTTATTATTATTGTTATTCTTAATTCTAATATAATCGGATATTATGGTTGACTACAAATGCTTGATAACAGACAAATTAGGAGATGAAATTTCAAAAGATGAGTTAAAAGAGTACCTTTTGTTTTCTGAACAAATGTTGAGTAGAAAATTTCTACGAAAATTTTTTTTAAGCCATCAAAATAATTGTGGCCTTATTTGACTAAAATATAAGCTTGGGGTTGCTGATTGTTGCAAATAGTCTAAAACCGTTAAGCACGAACATTATTTTAAGTAAAACAAAACGTTATTTTATCTTTAAGTGTATTTTAGGTAAATTCTTTCTGTTGAAAATAAATTTTTCTTAAGTAAACTACAAGACAAGTAGTCTTAGATTTATTTTAATTTAAACCCCCTCATTTTATAGCCCTTACCGGAAGCCATCTTCGAAACCTCGGCTTTTGACATATTCCAGTTAAATACGGCCAGGATGCTACAGATGCAAATGCCACGAGTGACATTCCCATCAGTGCACTTCTATTTAATGAACTAAAAATAAAACACATCTCAGTGAATCTTAGATAAGACTGTAAAGACTTAACAAAACAAAAGAACTTCAACTTTCCAATATTTGTTGCCTTAACATGGTAGCCACATTTCCTCTGACTTGGACACATATGTGAAGGTCTCTCGCTGACCTCTGCGCGCCGACAAGATGTTCACCTCATCCGACGACACAGTTTCTCGAAAAGTTCGGAGAAGGTCCGTGTATGATCGTTCCGCCGTCTTCAACACCAAAGTCGTGTTTTGGGGACCCCACTGATTTCTACACCTGGGGTCGACTCCCCTTAACCCCTAACGTAAATCCATAGTAATGCACACGTAGCTTAGTGAAACTCCTCCGGACCAATAATTCAGCCACTTATAAATGTATTGCATCATCTTCCCATGAGGCCCACAAAAATAAACTCTAGGCTTTTCACCCAACGCTAACCTGGTAGACTCCACGATACGTGAGACTAACCGCTCCTCAACGTTGGAAGTTCAACTGCTACCACGAAGTTTATTCCACCCACTGGCACTGCCCAACCAGCTAGTCTTCGACCCAAGTACTACCAGCGACTTTCTGGCCCGCCCGCAGCAAGCCTGACCGGAGCATCGGCCACGCCCAGGGCATCTCAACAGCTGACCGAAAACATTTTTCGGTCAGCTGTTTGATACGCGGAAATTTTGGTAGTTTTTCGACTTAGGAACTGCTTTAAGAAACATAAACAAGTAATATAAATATGAATCAGCTGGGAATCTAAGATAAATATATCTTAGCAACTTACACATATTAAAAAAAGCACAGAAAATAATTAAATTAACAATAAATAATAAACAAAACACAAGGAAAACATTCAAATTAAATAAAATAAAAATAGTCACAAACAATAAATTGATAATTAATATCACGTTTAGCCCGTATGGAAGCTAACCAAAACTATCAACAAAAACAAAACACATAACCCCAAAAGAAAAGCTTACAAAAACAGGAACAAATAGCACAAAACAACCAAATAAATAACTAATAACGTAAACGAACAAAAAAAAAACGGAAAACTAAACACAGTCGTATGCCAATAACGGAGCCCGAACAAGACGTCTTCACTCTCTCAGATATCGACTCGTACTTAAGACACTTAGAATAATTTAAACCAACAAAGGTATTAAACCATGACGGCTATTATTCAACATTTTTGGTATATAAAACTTGTTTTTATTAATTTTAAAACCGTATAATAAAAATTGCATTTAAACCATTATTTAAAATTTTGTAATATTATTTTTGTCAACAAATGTTTAAGGCATTTTTATTGAATATACCCATCCAGTTTGTTATTTATACATATTTTTATAGTATGGTTAGTTTAACTCCCATACTACCAATTTATATTTATTTAAACTAAATAAAACTATTTGTACTTGAACTAAATGAACGTCTATTGGAGACATCCTGAATACATAGTTGAATTCTTTTATTTTATTTCTTTTTTTGCCTTTATAGAGCTGAAATCTGAGAGATTTAAATTGAAATCTTTCTAAATCACTCGCTCATAGACAAAGAGAATTTAAAAGATGGATACATTTAAAATTGTTGTTTACATTCGTAAACAACGAATTCCATTACTTTATTTCCGCAATTTTATTCTGGTAACGTTATCAAACAGTGTTTCTTTTTTTTTCTATTTTACTATTGTGATTTGAACAAAATTTTAAACATTTAAAAAAATAATTGCTTAGGAATGAACATGAGATCAGTTTAGTAGAATTCTGTCTGCTCACCACTTCATTAATTGAATAGCAAAAATTATTATTATTATTATTATTGAATGGCTATTTGTACGTTAGTCTATATTTAATAATTCATGGTTACTTTAGTCTTTTTGAATTATTCATTATATTTGACAAATTAACAAGTGTAAAATTGCTGTTTTGCTCAATTTTTAAAGAAATTATTTTTCGTTTACTTTGAGACTTTTTTACCCATTACTAAAGTATTTTTTATCCCCTCCGATATTTAAAAATTTTATATGTAGTTTTTATATGTATTTTTGTTTTTGTATTTTTATTATATGTAGTTAGTGTAAATGAGTAGCCTTATGATAAGTACCTTAATGTTGCTTACTTATATTTCGGGATTAGCCAACAGAAAATCAAAAACGATACAGCTTTGCTTAAAAAGTAGACGAGGAGTGAAAAGGTTTCCTGTTGATTAATTTACGACCTGAATGTACTTTTACATATCGTAATGCTAAGTCCATCGAACTGCTGCTGGTATTCAAAACTTTACTAGCATATTTCGTCACCTCTTCGTCATACTGGACTAGTTTTGTATATATATATATATATATATATATAAATTAGTTCATTTTCTTTGAGAAAGGAACTCTGAATTAAGTCACTTGTATCTCAGATTCACACACGAGCACATATTCGCGCACGTTTGTAGATATAAATATACGAGTATATATAAAGTGATTCCAAATTTCACGGCAATCCCTCCAGAGATGATTCTAAAACCAAAAATAAGAAAAAAAGTTCAGATAAACATAGGTCAGGAAACAGTTTGTTAGTGAGTTTCGACTCGCGAAACATTTATCTCTGTTTTCTGCTGTCTCCAAAAAACTTAAAACGTACTAAAATTCATGTCGTACAAACCGAGGTGCAAATTTAGTGTTGCTTTATGGTATTTTAATTTAGGATATTGAATAAAAGTGGTTCTAGACCTTTATCTCACTTAGGTTTTAAAATAAACTGAGTAAAGCACGAAAACGTTACGTCGGAAAATACACTATTTTAAGTTTGGAATAATATAACCTTGTTAATTTTCCAATAAAAAAATAAAATTTCTAGTTAAGATTGTACAGAATTTAATTTTGAGTAAATTGATGTAACTAACATTTATTAAAATTGACCAAACATTTGAGGAGTATAACTTTAATGAAAAACAAAAGAAACTGGATCGGAAAAGTGATACGGTATTAGAAAATCAATTTACATACAAATGCTAAAAATTATAAAAATAAATTTGTTGTCTTAAACATATTAAATTTATTTTATTTTTTCATATGTTGGCAATAATGATCAGCAATTAAGTTTTATGTCTACCATTTGAATTTTAATTTGAGCGGTGTTTTTGCTGTTATTGTTTGGTCAGAGATTCACAACGGGTAACACCACAAATTTTTTTTCATTTGGAGAGTTTCGCTAACAAGTTTTTAATTTATGGTAAAGTAAATAAAAATGGATTGGCTGCTGTGCGCGAATACCAGGAAAATAATCCAGATTGAAGAGTAAGACCGGATCCTAAAATATTTGAGGCTTTGGAGAGTCGAGTTCAAGAAACAATTATGTTTAAACTACAACAATTTGATGCTAGTCGTGAAGGTTTTACAAGAAATGCCAACGCTGAAGAAGCAATATTAAATTCGGTACAAATATCTCCCAACCCAAGCACTAGAAGGTGGTCACATCGCTTTCACGTTTCGCAATCATTTGTGCGGCGAACGTTACTGAAGCAACAATTATGATTATTCCACACGACACGTGTACAAGAGTAATTACCACCTGATTTTGATAAACGGATGAAATTCTGTCTATAGTTAATTAAAAAATGTGAACATCATTCCGACTTCTTAAGTAATATTATAATTACTTTTGAATCCTCTGTTACTAAAAATGACGTAAATTATCGAATCACTCACACTTGCGCAGAAGAAAATTACCATGAGACTTTCTTTTTCTGTTTAACTTCCGAAACCGCCGTAAGGAGAATGAGGATAATATGTATAAATGTAAATGAAGTGAAGTCTTGTACAGTATCAGATCTACTATAAGTCATTTCCAAAGCACTTTTTCGTTTAATGTGGGGTGTGATCTTCTTGGTGAGAATCTTATAGGCCCTTTATTCTTATCGCCAAGGCTCATTGAAGAGTGGTACTTGAATTTTTTTGCAAACAAATCTGATGGAACTCTTGGTAGATATTACACTTGCAGATGTGGTTTTTCAATGATTGCACATCTTCTGACTATTTTCGTGAAGTGATGAATCATTTAAATAGCACATTTATTAAAAAACGGATTGGTTGAAACACAGCAATGAAATGGCCATCCGGATCTCACAATCACACGTTAGCGGAATTTTTCTTTTGGGGTAGGATTAAGTCGTAAGAAATACTTAGTTTTCATTTTACTTACATAAAATGAAATGTAAGTACATAATCAAACCTTTTGCTTAATAATTTTTTTTTTAAATAAATTTACTCAATAATATCTATTAAATCAATTTTTTTAAATTTATTTATTTGTGACAACAGTTCCTTAAAATATCATTGCAATTTTTTCCAAAATCTAGATTTTATTCCGCCGCTATTTTTGGGTACAGACATCGTACCAAGTTTAATTAATATCACTTTTCTTGTCATAAAGAGACCTTTAAAAAGATGTTTTACACAAAGAGTGTTACCACTTAAAATATTTGAGTTACAACCGCAAGAAGTTACGCCTCAAGAAGGGGTTGAAATCATATTTCTCTTCAAAAGGGCAAATTAGCTGACCGATACCTTATCCTGAAAGTTACAGTATCTGTATTCGGTTTTAAAATTGTTGAGGGGTTTCGTTAATTTTGACTCACTGTGTGTGTGTGTGTGTGTGTGTGTGTATATATATATATATATATATATATATGTTTGTATTTGTATATATGTATAAATATTTTAAAGTAGATAGATTTACAAGTGTATATTTACAAGTAGAAAATGACAATTTTTTCTTTAATTATTCGTTTAACGATTATGAAATAAAAAACTGACTACAAAAAATTAAAAATTAGTTATTTCCCTACACACATAACAAAATATTAAATAAATTATTCCTACTGTGAACTTACAATTATTTCATTAAATGTTTGATAGAAGATGACCAAATTATTATCATGTTGGGATGCTATGGAAAGGCTTCCGGAACTTCAGAAATATAAAATAATATTTTAGTTTTTAAAGTTCTTTATATTCAAAATAGCGTGTATTATGTGTCATTCGTAAAATAAGGATTAAAAATTTGGTATTTTACTTGTAAAAATTTAATTAGAAAAAACCATAAAACAAATATGTAAACCTTATTTTTAATTTTACGTGTAGTATGCATTTCCATCCGCGGTCTAAAACTATTTTAATCTGAGTAATGCATTATTTTTTCACTTAATATTAATTTATTATTTGTGAAGCCTATACAATTTTTTTTCTTTTCATGGGGCTAATTAAAGCACGTTAGGTGCAAATGATACGGTCAAAGTTTCTTTGAAAGAAGCATTCAAGTTACTTTGAAAGTTATGATTTCACACTTCACAGCACCTCGTGTGTTAAAGAAACTGAAAATATCATTTGAAGGGTTGAATATTTCTTGCGTTTCGTTGAGATTCACTATGTGCAAAAGTATTTTTGTCCAATAAAAACTCCAATAAAAATCACTTATTTTTCATTTCCCCCAACAACGATCTTTCTCACGTCAAGTCACTAAAAATAATTTTATTATAGCACCTAACAAATATATATATTACATATATCTTGTGTTTCATTTTTAAAGCTGGTCTACAATTTCAAAATTTTTTTCTATTGAATTTTTTTTATTGTATTTAATCCATTTTCAATTATATATACGTTTATTTCTTAAAATTTTTCTTATAATTTATTGATGCCAAATTTATTTAAATTATTTTAGAATTTTTTAACAAAAAACAAATAAAACTTTTAATTTTTTAACGATGTTTCAAGCACGTTATTATTAACAAATTTAATCCTAATAAAAATTTTCTAAATTCTCTTTTCTCTCAGTCGTTTGAAATCAAATTTAATTAGATTAAACAATTTTGGTTTTTGGGTTTCAAAAAACATAGTGTGAGTTATTCTAGCGTTTATGCTTAGGCAAAAAATTTACTTACTTAAGCAACCAGAATCAATCAGTACACATACTATGAAGTTACAGAAATACAAATAAATTACTACATCACTCAAACGCATTAAATTCGTTCCAGGTTAGCCAGGTAATAATATTTTAGGTCTTCTCAACTAAAACTTTATCTCACTGCATTTCAGTTATGTGTTACACGTATTAATTATTTTAATTAATTGAAAAATTGAAATTAATAATCAAAAAAATATAAGAATATTTATCAAACCATCCCTGATTTTATTTACTTGAGTAAACATAATTCATCTTTCAAATTTTAAAAAACAAATGATGTACCTTCAAATAACATATGATTTTGTAGGATTATTAAGAAAGCAAAAACATAATGCAGATAACATTTAATTAACTTTCACTTTCATTAATTACAAAGTAAAATTAAATTGGATTTATATAACAAAATTTGGGATTATTTCATACTTACCACAAAAGAAAATGATTTGAGAAAAGCTTAATTTATTTAAATTAAATTTTAGTGAATATTTTAATTATTAAGATCTTTGATGCAAATTTTCAAAAACTCCAGAAAATTTTTTTCATAATTGATGCTAATACATGTACTAAACTTAAAATGTTTGGTTATTGCTTCATTTTGTTTCATTTTTATTAAATCAGCAGACTATGAAAACTTTTCGATAAAATCTTGAATACTCTAATGTTTATTTTTTTATAACGGTTGCACTGAGCCTAATCATAATGTTAGAGATCTCTAAAATTACGCGTATCTTAAAGAATTATTAATTAAATATAAACTAAAAATAATCCTTAATTTATTAACGCTTAAACTTTATTAAAAGTATGAACCACAATAAAAATCAACTAAATAAGATTATTTTGTAGTTAATTTCTGCAAAATAATTTCAACAGCCATTTAAAAACAACATTTTTTAAAATAAGAAAATAAAAATAATTATATTTTAACGATGTTTTGGTACACTATTTCTTCTCTAAATCGTTAACAAATTATTAATTAAAATATCACATATTTTATTTTATTTATTATTATTTTATATATGTATACTATTATGTATGAATATATATTATTATTATCATTTTCAGGAGCACAAACTTTATCTTATTTGTTAATTAATATTTTGCAATTATGATAGACATTTTTTTAAAAATAATTAGGATTAGAGAAAGGAGAAAATAATTAAGAAAAAGTGAACAAAGCTAAACGAGAAATAGTAAAAAAAGCTAAAATGAATTTTTTTTCTAATCTTCTTCAACTTTCTTAACTAAAAAAAGAATAGTGATAGTATAAAAAGGTATGCTAAAAAAAAAGTGAAGTAAATATTTCAAAGTAATTAATTTTTTTTAGTTCTCATTTTATAATAGAATTAATTATTAAAATTCAATAACCTATTTTCTGTAGTTATTCAAATTATAAAATGAAATTATTATTTTATTAAAAATAAATAATAATTACTTTCTTAATAACCTAGTTATTATTGATAATAAATATTCTGTTTGTAGCACTTGCATTATCATAAATTCAATAATTATTATTTAATAGAAAGTAATACTGTTTACTTAACGCAATACACTGATTGTAATAAGAAAGACGAGTATAAAGCAACCAATTTATTAACAGTAGCTATAGTTAAATATATTGTTTTTAAAATTACCTAGATAACTTAGTAGCATTATCTCTTTTGTTTACAATTAAATTCCGGTGAATTATATATGTATTTAAATGTCATATTCATCATTTCCAGATCCTTTGTACTGATTACTTTGAACGTAACGTTTTCCACTAATAAAGTTGTACTTTCAGATACTTCTAAAATAAAGAAAATTAAAAAAAATATAGAAGACACTTGTTTCTACTTTAGTGGGTAAAATAAAAAGCAAATAACTTGAAATGTGGAGAAAAACAGAAAAAATGTAGGATGTTTATTGTTTTAAATATATAATTTTAAAGTCTCGGTTATTCTTGTTGTTAGGCTTCCTTACTTACCGTATAACTTGTCATCATCATTCTTTCTATTAATTAAATCGATATACTGAGTTAGTGTATATAACTATGTTCTTACAGAATTCTTCCTCAAAAATGTTCTCTTTTGCACTATTCATTAACATAATCCATCACTTTTTTGGTTTTCATCAAACACGCTTCTACCTCCAATTTTTAAATTATATTTTCCCATTATAGGCTAACTCTTCCAGTTATAAATTCCTGAAAGCGCCTAAATCCCATATTATTCTACCTTTTGTTGTATGTCTTCTCTAGTGTAGCATTTTTTAATCAATCCTTTCATTTTCTTTCTGTCTTGTTTCTTAGAAATAACATCTCAATCACATAGATTGTAGTACCTTCACCTCTTGTCAGACATTTATCTATACCGTGATTTAAATTACAATTTTATTTAATACATTACGAAAAATTTCTTGCACATAAATGCGTAAAAGATCGGTTTTTCGTTTATTATTTTATATCATATTTTTGTGTAATTATTTTGTATAATTTTTTTCGACAATAATATACAAAATATGTGCCTGAAAGCTGTGTCTGAAAGAGGTATATTTTGAAAATTTTTATTAAATATTAAAATGTATTTTATATTTTTAAGAGAATTTAATTATTATAACCGTAATTTTATGAAATATTTAAAAATAATGATTAAACATTAAGTTTAAATCACTCTCCATTGTACTTACTTCACAAGCGCGAAAAAAAAATAACCTCAATTTAAGGTTATGTTGTCTGCTATCGACCCATTTTTTCCACTACACCCCTGGACCTGTGCTGGACATACAATGAAGTAAAGCTTAGCCCAGTGGAGTGTCCTTTGAACTCTAAGGAGCCTCCCCACCTACCGGCAGTAGGTCCGGCATGTCAGGTCGGCGCCCCCGGTTGGATCTTGGTCTGCTTCTTATCCCTTGGGAGGGGTAACCGAGCCCGACTACGTTGTTCCCGCCTCTCCCCCCAGAAACTGGGACCCATTCTTTTCTTATGCCTACCTCTAACGACCACTTATGGGGAACTAGGCCTGACTACATGGCCCACAATCGGTGGCCGGGTCACGGTCTTTATTTTATCCCCACCTCTCCCATGCAGTCCCCAGAAGTTCATTGGAATCGGTACACCTGAGCATACCGGCCCTCGCCACAGGGCTATATACCCTTCACTAAATTAGTATTCCCTTCTTCTAGCCTCCATGCCTTTAGTACTCAACATCCATCGCAAATGAATCCATCAGCCTCCAATTCTCTGACGAAGCCAGCATGTATAGTACAAGCAGCCCGGGCGTCTAGCCAGCCACACCAGCTCTAGCCCTCTGATATAGCCATTCAGTATTTCGATAAAAGGTGTGTTCACCTGTTTTTTTCAGCATGGCAATACATGCAATTAGAAGACTCGCGTCTACAGGGACGATTCAAATTCGCCATAGCCCGTGAACATTTGAGTATCACAGGTTGTTCTCTCACACCACAAATCCAGGTCGGGATCGTTTTTATTTTTTATTTATTCTGATGCCCGCCTCCACGCCTCCACGCCTCCATATAAAAAATATATATTTATATATTATATTTAGCTAATGAGGGGGATACAACTACTAGAAATTAATTTTTTTTATTTACGACATTCTTATCCGTTATGAGAAAAGTTATGGCGACAACTTTGAGTGAAATTTTTCTGTTTCATTGATATTTCATTAATGTGTTATTCTTGGACTTTTTTTGGGAAGAATTTCATTTTTAACATAGAATGACAGCGTTTAATTATCCAAAAAGTTGTTTTTTATTTAAAATTTTATTACTGTAAAATCAATTTATCGAACCTCTTAGTTGAAAGTTATTTAACCACATAGTTTTAATTACATTTTCACACAAAGGCGAAGCATGCAAAATACCTAGTCCCGGCTGCCCAGGTGGTGCTCCTAGTAACGGCATAGCCGGGTCCACTGCGGCCACTCTGGTGGTAAGAGACAACGGTTATCACCCACCGCGTTAAGTAGGGTTAAACAGAGGGAAGAAAACAAAAAAAAGAAGATATTTAACGTACTCAGATTACGGTATCATAATACTTGTATATTTTACAAATATATTGGTCATGTTTTCTTTAATTTACGAAAAATCTCAAAAAAATTATATTGACATTCTTATTGTAAGTTTCTTCTTGTTTTAATTTTGAACAGTACTCAGGATGTCTTATCTTACCAAAGGTTTTACGATTAAAAGTTTGCTTTATCTATTGATAAAATAAATAACTTATTAACGTTTCTCCGTCCGATCCAGCTCTTTACAAACTGTTTACAGTTGTGTTTGATGTATAATTTACATATGCATTAAAAATATAATTGTATTTTAAATAAACATATTGAAGCTTTAATAGATCAGTTTCTTATTATACAGTATTTTGTTAATATTTTTCTTTTCTTTTATAATATTTTAAATTAATGTTAAGATAATTAATATACACTTAGTTTTTGTTTTTACTTTTTATAGTTACTTGTTAAATGAGATGAAATTTTACACGAAAATTAATATAATAAAATGTAATCACAAAATATTATCCACTGACACACAAATTGGAAATGGAATTTAATACGGAACGTTTTTTTCTTTTACAAGTCATTAAAACTTTTACAAAAAGTTATTTGAATAAGTTTCACGAAAGTTTTATTTTATGAAGCTGTAATTTTCATTAATATAATTTTTCTCCGTGTTATACAATTATATAACAAATAATGTCTTCATTTTATTCACGATAATGGTTGTAGAAATAAAACATTTTAGACATGAGTATTTAATATTTATTTTCCACGTTGCTTTACTTTTAAAGTATTTTAAATAATATATAAACACGAGATTTCTAAAATGACTAGTTTGAGCTAGAACGTGATTCAGTATTATTTTCATATCGTTTCTTAAATTTCAAAGTTTTCAAAAATAACCATTTTGAGAGCTTATAAATACTACTACTTTTCAAAATTTTGTTGAAGTAATCTAAAATAGAAAGAAAAATTTACACCCAGCAGTCCAATTAGGATAAACAACACTCAGTTAGGAAAACTAACTCTCATCATTTTTACTTATCCCGTAATTAAAGCTCAAAACGAGCTTTTAACGGGCTCTTATTAGCCCGTTAAAAGCTCAAAAATTAAATTAATTTTATAAAAAACGTGTTTTGTGAAATTGGTAATATTTTAATGGAAAAGTCAGTATATATATTTCTTAAACATATTTAATCCTGAACTGTTGTAGCAGTATCATCGAATATAATGCTAAAAAGAATTTTGAAGATCTTGAATTAGAAGCGGATCCTGACTGTTCATCGATCAACAATATACTTTAAAGAATCCCAAAATGATTGAAATTTAAACACATAATTTAAATAAACGTACACAAAAGAATTATTAATAAAAATTAAATAAGATAGAACTCTAAAAGAAGAAAATTAGTTTTGTTATCTGTATTTTTTAAATATAAAAATTAATTTAAAGCATACTGCTTACTAAAAATAAAAAAAAGAAGTAACTTTAGGTATAGCTTAACATTCAAGTGCAGTTAAGATTAAATTTACTTAAAACTACATAAATACTGGAATAAAGTGTGTAAAACAATAGGAGTAGAAAATTTAAAGGATTTTAAGTGTTTTTAAATTGATTTGAGTAAAACTGAAAATTGGAGCATTTGTTTACGTTCTTTTTTGTTTTAACTGGATAAAGCAAAAATTTTTATTTATTTAGGTAAAAGTTAAAAGAGGGGGTCTTATTTTTTCTGTGCAAATAGAAGTAATTTTATTAGTGTTTCTAAGAATAATATTTTTAATTTAATTTACGTTTTCACGGTATATTTATTTAATATTCACTTATTTTACATTTACTTTAAAAACTCTCCAATTTCAGTAAGATTTTTAACTATCGAAATGTACAAAATTTTTTAGTTTTCATTTTTTGTTTTATGATAGAAATTACACCTTTATATTCTATTTCAGCGAAACAAAATAAAACATCAACCATATTTTCTGTAAGTTTTTTGGTCCCATGGAGTCACGAACAGACTTTTTAATGCGGATGTTTTTTTCATCTGACAATATTCAGGTGTTGAAAATTTAGAAAATGTACTAATTTTTATTATTTAGAGAAATTACTTTTAAAATTTTAAACAGTTTTCCTTTCCATTGTTTTACGAGAACATTCCCTGTGGTTATTAATCGTGGATTATATTAATGAACCTTCTTTCAGGACTACCATTTAAGCAAAATAACTTTTTTAAAAATTCGTGTAATTTTACACATTTCTTTTTTCTCTGGGTTTAATTTTTGTGGTTTTCCTTAAAAATAAGATCTGGTACTAGAAGGAAGAGCAGTTCTTTTTAGTTTTGTATTATTGTGTTTTCAGTCCATTTAATGAATATTTAAATTTTGTGTCTTAATTCTTCTACTGTAGAAAGCTAAACAAAAATGATTTAGTTAACAGGAAAAATTCAAATTTTTATAAATAAATATTTAAAAAAAAATCAACGTTTACCTCTAACTCTAAAATTTATATATATGTCACAAAAAATAAAATCAGAATAACCAATAAATAAAGAATATTGACTGAAGAAAATTGTCTTAAGGGAACTGTTATTCTTTATATCAAATCATAGTGCTTGTCATGTGTAAATAACAAACTTTTTCTATTCAAATTTTTACTTTATTTTTATTATATTTACTTTATGAAGAAAATAAAACTTTTCAAATATCAGTGCTGCTTATAATTTGTTGTAGAATACATCATTGGAATATATTTTTTTTTATTTATGAATTTTCGAAAAATATTAAAAAATTCATCAGTATTTTTTATTTTTATTTTTTAGACGTAGATAGATTTCGGAATTGTTCATTTATCATTAGGAAATCTACTTATCCTTATCATTTAGATTGTATTTTTAATCTTTGTTTATTTTTTTGAATTTGTTAACATCTCTTCTTTTTAAATAAAATTACTTTTTTTGTAAATGATTTTTACATAGCTGCCAACTAACGTTTAAATTATAATAAATTGTTTTAAATGACAATACCTGACCAAGTTAGAATCCGGATCAGGAAAGACACATTCATATTCATAAATTAGGCCATTTCGATATTCCCATGTACAAGCTTCTCTTACGCTTCTGTCTTGAATTAATTCATCAAAAATAAAAAATTGATAGAGTGTATTCAAATTTTGAAATAATATATATAAAATTCATTTAATAAAATATATTTGTATTAGGGTTATGAAATGTAAAATCTCCTTGACACTAGCGTAAAATAACATTTATTAGAAAGATATGTACAAGATTCTTTAGTTAATATCATTATACTATGAAGTTCTGTTTAACTTAATTGGTATCCTATCTTTTATTATTTTAACTCTGAATGAAAAATAAAAAGAAAAAGAAAAAACAGAATAAAAAATCTTTTCAGAAAAGTGTATTTTAGAAAAAAAATGTTCAAGGTTAAATTTGATTTGTGAGAGAAATAATAACTGTAGCAATAATATTCTAATCCTACGGCCAATTTTAATATCAATAGACAACACTAATTTTTTTTCATAAATATGGCTTTTTTCATTGAATTCATTATCGAAAAATAAAATAAATTTTGTTCTGAAATGAGAACCCTGGTTTTAAATTATAGACAAGTTTTATAATATTACTGAAAGAAAATAAAGTATTTCTAGTTTTTTTCTAACTTAAAATGTAAAATTTCAAATAAAACTTTTTGTATTTCATTATTAAGGAAGTTCTAGTATATGAGTTTCATTAAAAAAAAAAAGTTAAAAATAATATTAATAAAAATAGAAATAAATTAATTTTTCTTAAAAGATAATTTTTTTTTTCTTTGTGCTGCTAAAGGTCACGATGAATAGCATTCAATTTCCTGTCCTTCCAATATTTATCATTATTACTCTGTGATTCTTTCTTTTTCTACTGTTCATGCTTTTTAAGTTTTCCTCTGGAAAATTAATTTTTTAGATGAACGAACTGAAGAGAGATCTCTCCAATATATGTTCTTTTGACATCATAAGTAGTTTAAGATCCCTATCACTTCTTGAAACCATTTGGTTTTAGTCTTCCTGTTTTAAAAAAAGTTAAATATGTGTTTTGTTAATATACTGTTTTCCATTCCAAACTGATATCCGTAAAATTTAATCTTTTCCTCAAAAGATGATGAATTCTATTCCCTTTTTTTTTAAGATATTCTTCCTTTCTAAATTCATAGATTCCTTTCTCTAGAATTGGACTATGAATTTTCTTAGTATCCTTCTTCCCAGTTTTCTAATTCTTTTATTTTTTTTGTAGAGAAATTGTAGCATTCATATCCATGTGAGGTTGAAGGTAATATTACTGTCTTATAGTGTCTAAATTATGTAATTCTCGATTTTGGTTTTTTTCATTACCGGCTGGCTGGAAAGTAATTTGCATCCCCCCTCTAAAGTTTTTTATAATGAAGAGGCTTGGAGCATTCTTCCTTGTACCGAGGGGCTTTTTCAGTTAACGTATATTTCACATTTGTTAATTGTGTACAGTGAGGTTGGAGGCAACTGAAAAATTTTTCAACTTGGACCAATGGTCATTTGATGTATAATTTTAAAGAGCTATAAGATACGGAAAAAATTATACAATTAATACTCTATTCTGATCGGCCAGACCACAATTTAGTTTTGTGTCAGATAGCTTGAATTATGGTTGTCTACTCCATTTCATTTTTTTTTTTGACATATCCTAATTCTTTCTTTGGAGATCTCATTTCCGGAGAGGTTAACTCAGTAAGCACCAATTTAGAGTATTTAGCCTTCACGATGTCCGGGGGCAGTAGCGGATTAAACTTCTAAATGGGATATATAAGAAAATTTTTTAAATGTGGGACATATTTTACGAGACAATAAAAACGGTATCAAAGAAACCAAATTCTGACGCTTTAATCCAAAGTGATCTAATTAAACTAATTAATAATCAGAAAAAATAACTATTAAAGTTTTACAAATTTAATTTAATTAAACTTGCAGTTATTTATTTAATATAAGTAAATAACAGTTTGTAATTTAATTTCGTTTTCATATCTAATTAATTCTAATTTTTATTTTAAATAAAAATTATAGTCTCATGAATTAAAAATACTGCCTAATAAAAATTATTTGAAGTAAAAAAATGTTATTGCTTCTCACCACATATTAAATGTTTAACCTGCCCTTGCTGGTCACCTGTGTAGTAATACAGTCGCTGCTCAAAACTTCACTCGCATAGTAAAATATTCTGGTGAAATCTCCCCATTTTATCTTATTGCATTCTCTTAATTCTTTGAGAGAAGTTAACTGAACTATAAACAGTTGTTTTTAATTGCCCTTGTTTGAAGAAATCAAGAGGATTCAGGTCGGTGACTTGGCTGGCCAATCAATACTTACCATGTCGACCTATTCAACTATTTTGAAACTGCGGTTCAACGCATTTCTCACGTTACGAGCGTAGTGCAAAAGATGTCTTTTTGATCTACAAGCTATCTCATTAAAATTTTTAGATTTGAAATTAACTATTCGTTGAGCAAAACATAGTATGTACCACCAGCTAAGATACCACTAATGAGAAATTTTCAAGAAGTGTGTCATCTCTTATTCCAATCCATACATTTAACCTCTCTGGATGCTGGGTATGACTTTCACTATACCAGTACCTACTATTATGTCTGTTAATATCCTTATGTAAATTAAATCAAAAGTCACTAAATAATATGTTGATACAAGAAATAATTTTTTGTAGTTAATTCTTGTGTCAAAGTGTCACTGAATTCAATTTTTCCAACATAATAATATTCAATAAGTTCTTGTATTATCTGAAACTTGTATGGAGGTTACTTATGTTTTTTTAATACCTTTTGCTCTGACAACCTAGATGAAATTTATTTTTTGCAATCGGTCTTGCCAATTGTTGATAATTGACAGGAATTTCTGCGAATATTCATTTTTAAACAGCTTCATCTTTCTTGAGATTGTCAGGCGTTTTATCATTTAAAACGCTCCTAATGAAATTTTCCTATTAAATATGGGAATGCGATCCTGGAAATTCTAAGATTAGGATGCAGCGCATTAAATTCATTAGTTCTTTTGAATATTTTCATTTTTCCAAATAAAAATACTAGTCTTACTCTTTTTTGAACTGAAAAGTTTTTTACCCAAGATTTTTTTCGTAGATTATGATCTTTGAACAAGTTAAAAACAAAACCAGGCTTCTAACTTAAGTTTAACTTTTTTAATCCAAAGTAATTTTCTTAAATTTTGATTTCATTAATTATTTTTACCTTCTTAAAGTTAAAGTCTTCTTTTGACCTTTGTATTTTTAACTCTTTTTAGCTTACTAATAAAAAACACAAAATATCATTAACGCAGTTGCAATCTGGCTAATAGTGAGCCAATAGTAACTAATAGTGATATTGCAGTTGAAGTATCACTATTGCAATATTAGCTATTTGTTAACACAAGCTACTTATCAGAAAATCAAGAATGATTATAAATTTTGAAAACTGTCACTTACCTTTGCTTAATTGTTGATCAGCTGTTGATACTGCCAATTTATAAAATAAAAATTACTTTCAAATTTTCTTAAAATTTTATCAGTGTAAAATTATAATGTTAATTAAACAGTAAATTCATTATTATAGAAAGAAAGTAAGAGAATTAATTCAATAGTTAATTATTTTCAATTTTTAATTAACTTAATGACTTTTTGTTCGCCATTATTGCTTAAGTAGCAGAATTTATTTTATTTTATACCGATTTTCTTGTCTCGCAAAGACCTTTAAAACAACGTATCAAATGATCATGTTTCATTCAAAATTATTGATCCCTTCTTTGCGCTCCGCTGCCATTAACGCCAAGTACTCTAAATTGGGACCAACTGGTAGCTTCTTCTATCGGAATAGATTTCCAAAGAGAGAATCTGGATATCTCACGTAAAAAAAAAAAAAAAATCCAAGGGAAGCATACAATCGTAGTTCTAGCTATCTGAAACAAACAAATTGTTGTCCGCCGTTTTGGATTGGGCGATAAGAATTTATCTTTAATTGTATCGTTTTTATCGTCTCATTGATTTCTTTGAAATGATGTATCAAATGACCGTTATTCATGGACAGTTGAGTTACTCTGACCGCTCGCCGACCAAAGATCAAAAAGCATTAAGTATTTCTTCAATGAAGTAGTCCGTCGGTACAAGGAAGGATGGTGCAAACCGCATACAGTTTTGTCAGTTGTAAAAACCTAAGTGGGGAGTTAAGTTACTATTCACCCGGATATAGATGTGGTGCTGTTACATGATAAGCTTTTATAATTTTTTGTACTGTTGTTTTCATGCTTTCTATCTCTTTAGTAGTAGGTCCACAAAAACAGAGTGAGTTTGAAAATAAACTTTTATTTGAAATTGTTATGTTTCACCTGTTTGGGTGAAATCAACGAATTTAAAAAAAAAGTTGTGATACATGTCCTACATTATTAAGTTTTATATTTGTATATGAATATATATTTTTTTAATTTTAATTACTTCTTGAATTTGAAAAAAATTGAGTTTTAAATTCAGAAAAATTTAAAAATTATAAATTCAACGGATTAAAAATAAAAAATGTGATCACGTAAAAAAAGTTATAGGTCATTTTGAAGTAAGATTTACATAATTTATATTCTAAACATTGGTTTTTAAATTTTAAATTTTCCAAAAAAATTAAATATATACGTAGAAGATTTAATTTTTAAAATTAACTTCACTTAATATTTAAATTTTCATCAAAATATTCTTTTTACTTTTTTAATTCTCATTAGTTGTTCCCAGTCTTCTAGAATCTTTTCTTTGTCTATATAAATATCTCTGTTACCAGTCTTTCTTGTTTTGATCCCTAGCTGGCGTTTGGAATGGATCCATTCCTAAGCCCCTACGCTGCTGTGGGTGCTAATGGTTGTCTTATTTCACTAAAAAGACGCATCATGTGCCTTATCCGCATTTATTTTTAGTCCATAAGATTCGGCAATGCAGAAGATATCATAGAGAATATCAATAGCTTCAGCATGAAATAAACAAGATTTAAAAAATTGTTAAAACTTATTTTGGTTTATTTAATCATATAATGATAATTTTACAAAATAACTTCATCATAAATTGACCCACCTCCAAAAAAAGTTATCATTATTCTCCATTACATATCAGTGAATAATAACCAATGCCAGGAAAGTAGTGAACTTGTTACCAGCTTTTTTATAGATTAGCGTTAACATTTTGAAGGATAGGATAAGTTGATTGTGGAAAGAAGTAGCATATTTTAGACTTAATTTAGAAAAGCTTTAAGTTGAAATTTATTAAGTAATATAATTTAGTTTTATTAATTTCATATTTTGATATAAATTAGTAATCGAAATTAGTTTAAATACTTACTTTAATTAAACTGAAAATAATTGCTATTATTTTGTTTTTCAAAACTTTTTAATGGTAACAATGTTGGCTTTGTCTGTTTTGAACGGAATTGATTGAAACTAGCATTGACTCACATAGCAACACCAATAATGAGTGGTCAGTGATAATTGTTTTCAGTATAGGAATACTATTTTCGTATATACTGCAGAAACATTAGAAGAACCGCGGAAGACTTACAGTATTGTTGATATGGCTTCAGAGTCTAATGCCGTGTAATTGTTTGTTTTCGATTTGCGTCAACTTCTCAGGGAAAACTAAATCTGAAAACTATTGTTTAGACTTTAATTAAACTGCAGAATAATATTGTTATTTTCCTTAATGTATTTCTGTATTTATTTCTACATAATTATCTACTCCACCTGGAAACATTAAGTTGATATTTGTATAAATTATATGTGTTTACGATATGATTTTTAATATTTTCGTTTTACGAATATACATCTACTTTTAAAGAAAAAGAAAAAGCGGTCCATTTACAAGAAATGTTTTGCATGTAATAAGTTTTAAATGATGTAAGAAAAGTCCTAAATCGGTTCATCATTTTAAAAAATAATGTGACTACAATACAGAGATGGATACAAATGTGAACATCTACGTTTAACAAGTTTTAATATAAGGCAGCGCTAATTAAGTTATAATTGCTGGTGGATTTTTTTTTTTTAAAAGATAGTAATGTGGTTTCATGTAAAATTTTACTACAAATAATATGATGAAATCCATTTTTCCATTTCTTTTATATTTTTTAATTATTACTGAAAAAATGTTTAAAACAAAAATATTATAAGAAATTGAACTACAACATGATGCGGGAATATTTGTTGCCGGCTGAACATAAAACACAATATTTAGTAACATACTTTCAATAGTTAAATTTATTAAAAAAATCAAACGTTATTAAACCATTAAAATTTGAATTTAATTACTAAGCAAACATTACATTACTTTACTTTAATTACATTACTTTAAATTCCAAAACTTATAGTTACTTATTATTAAAAAAAAAAATCATCCATTTCTGCCAAAACAGACAAGAGAACTGTTGGTTTCCTGTAAGTGCTTTCTAATAGCACTTTCTAGTGGTGAACGCGTCATCCCAAATCAGCTGATTTGGAAGTCGAGAGTTCCAGCATTCAAGTCCTAGTAAAGCCAGTTATTTTTACACGGATTTGAATACTAGATCGTGGATACCGGTGTTCGTTGGTGGTTGGGTTTGAATTAACCACGCATCTCAGGAATGGTCGAACTGAGAATGTACATGACTACACTTCACTTACACTCAAACATATCATCCTCATTCATCCTCTGAAGAATTATCTAAACGGTAGTTACCGGAGGCTAAACAGGAAAAAGAAAGAAAGAAAGTGCTTTCTAATGCTTCCATTGCCATTTTTAAGAAATTATAGAATCACTTAAAAAAATCTTCTCACTAATTTATTTACAACACAATTAAAAGATTCTATTTTGCAGAAACAACGCTACTCTCTTGATTTTTATCATCGATAAAATACTTTTTTCTTAAACTTGAATTTTCTGCATCCAAAATATCAAGTAATTTTTATGCATCCTTTCTGAATTTTTAAATATTTTTAGTTACATCTTATATTTAGTATCTTTATGTATTTATATTAATATTATTGCTTCATTTGCTTATATATAAAGTAATTGATATGGATTTCAATTACATCTAATACTTAATATAAATATATATATATAACTGTGTATTTGAAGATGCTGCTTTCATCACTATTTAACTAGTATTTACCTGTATTCATCCAAGCAACTGCTGAGACAATTCCTTTTTTAACAGGAGTCATTCCTGTTAACAATTTTTTTTGATCACAATAAAATTTTTTTGATGGATATTGGTTTTATTCATATGATATATGATATTTTTTTCAATGGATATTAAAAATTGAATTATATCTACACTTCTACGCACGCTCATACACGCTCACGCACATACGTTATTTTGTTTTTTTAATTTAATTGATGTCTTTTGTTAGATTTATATGAAGTTCTGTTCAACATTTTTTAACTTAATATTATTAAACGTGAAATCCTCAAAACTGGAAAAATGAAATTAAAAAAAAAAAAAGTCTTAAATTTACTATAAACTTATGCTTTTATTTTTATTTAATTTTTTGCTTTGTATTTTTGTAATCTTGAAATTAAATATTTATTTTATTAGGATCATAAAACCTGAAAAAAGAAAAGGTCTTTCTTATTACATAGTAATAATTATTAAAATTTATTTATTTGCTATGGTTATACAATTTTCATATTGACAGCGGAAAATAAATCCTTCAATCTACAATTCAAAAGACAAATAATTACACAGATAAATAACAATATTATTTATAATATGATTATATAGGTTTAATATTTTCTCTAAAGTAAAAAAAAATTACGAATGTGTACCAATTATTTTCGCGGATAGTTGTAAATGTTATTATTTTTATCTCACGTTACCTCTTTTATTCCTTTATCATATCATTCTGATAGATGACTTAAAAAACAACTGATTAATTTTTAAGAAAGGAAAATTATAAAAATTTTATTCTATTTCTATGTAAATGAGCACGATTTTTTCTATGTTTTTTTTTACAATTTAATGATAGATAATACAACAAATCATTGGATGATTTACACTAAACTAAAACTCCTTTTTTCCAGTCCTTAAGTTAAAATTCAGTATATTATAACAACAAATATATTGACTTTTACGTTCCGAGAATTTTTATTTGATTATTCCATTAGGATCAGTTGATCTATATTTTTAATTAAAACTTGCTGCTCATCGTTTATATCACGTAACAATTAGAAGGTGTTTCAGTAATTATAATGTCAAGGATTTATTGAGCAATTTAATTTTTCTGCTTGGTATACGATTATTGAGGTCAATAAAGTTTAATTCACGCAATATTACATTGAACTGGAAAAAAAATTAACAAAAGCTTCATCAAAACCAAATTGTAGCTTTTAATCAGTAATATTAAATATTAGTTAGTACTTGGCAATTAAGTGTTTCTAAATTACATATTTAATAAAAGTATGATTTTTTCCTGTAATTTCCATTTTATGTAGTTTAGGTACTACTACGGTTTTTAGAGTAGATTAGATTTGAATTAATTTAAAAGTTATGATGTAACTTTTTTTGTTTTTTGTTTTTTTGTTATGGTAACGGTTATACTATATTACATATATATTTTTTTTAAATTGAATCTCATATGTTTATGAAAAAAAACATCCAAACATTACTTATCTATTAAATACTTTCTCGTCAAATTTCCTCACCTTCAACGTATATCGATTTTCTTCTGACTGCATCATATAAGAACAATTTTTGGAGTCGTAGAATAAAATTTATTCAGTTATATTTTATGCATACAGGTGAAAAAAAAAAACAAAAAATTAGTCACTGGAGATACAAAATAGGTATTTTATAAAATTTTTAATTCTTTAAAATCGGGATTATTTTGACATACCGCTTTGGTAAAAATGTATTAAGACTTGTTTAATTAAAATATATATATGTATATGTATTAATATTGCTTATATGGATTAAAGGTACAAGGTAACTATAAGGCATTAATTTCCTTTTCAGAAAAAGTATGCTTTTTCTGAATTCAACCACGGCATCTCACAAAGATCACTATTGTATTATTTCTTTGTTAACGTTTATCCTTTTGCAGCATATAAATAATAAAAAATAGCCTTATTAAAAAATACATGCTTGAAATTACTTTTGATGTCAACCCAACTGTGACCTCAACCAATTTACAATCCGAATTAAATCTCATCAGCAATTGTCTGGGTACATGAAGAAGAGTAGGGTTCATCAAGCTAAGTCGAGCTGTATGACATTTGTATTGACACAAGGAGACTGCTCACGGATCCATCTTGATGGCATTATTATCCCTTATATTGAAACTGTAAAAGATTGCTGGTTCTCGTCTAGATTGTTGATTGATGTGGATGGTTTACGTGAAGGAGAAGAGAAATAACTCAACAAGCAATCCAAGGAATTGATCTCGCTCTCGGGCAGGAAGTGTAAGTTCTCTTTATCCAATTAACTACTTTTATATACAGCAATTTTTAAATCAATATGGATATATGGTGTAGAATTATACGGGGATGGCAAGCAAGTCAAATTTTTAAAATAATACAGTAGTTTCAGAACAAACTAGTGAGGTGTAGAGCTGAAGTGGCTTGGTTTGCTAAATTAGTGAAATGCACGAATATTGTGAACCCCATTGGGCATTATTACCCCCGTAGAGCAAGACACCTTCCCCCATCCATCCACCCCCTTATAAGCTTTAGCGGAGGTCATCGTTGAAACCTCCGCTATGACATATTCCAGTCCACCTCGACCAGGATAGAACCTATTATTTAATGTCCTCAAAACAAAACACATTTTACCAAGACATAAGTGAAACTGAAAAGACCTTAAAACAAGGAATTAAACTACCTACTCGTAGAAGGTAAAAATTGGTTCAACGCACAACACGATACATAAAAATATTACACGGAACAATAAAAACCAAGTAATATTGTGACAAACAATGGACATAAACATAATTAATAAATCAAAACATAAACAAGAATAGAAAAAATAGAATCCAAGCAGAGGTCTAGATCCCCTCAGCAATCCTTTCCTTTGCCAAGTAAAACTCCACTATTGCTCATTTGACCTGACTCATCCAGTTTACACGGAGATCCAACACCGACCCGAGAAGATCAAGCCGACAGATGGCCTCAGTCCGCATTAACTCGTACTTCAAGCACTCATAAATAACATGGGAGGTATCCAATTGTCCACACTGAGTACACATCACAGAATCTGCCAGGCTGAATTTCTGTAGTCTGTCCCTATAAGCACCACTGCCAGAAAGAAGTTGCGTCACATATTTATTAGGGTGCACCCAAGAGTTAATCCTGCAAGCCAACAACACTTGGAAAGAGATCATGCGTATAACGCTCCTCTCCCACTACCTCATCTCATCTGGCCTGCCACAAGGCATTGCCATGTTGTTCAATTTCTTGAACTTTATCCGAAGTCAACTCACTGGATTTCTTAGCAACATACCGCTGTACCAACTGTTTATCAGACGCAATCAAGTCTATCGGTTGCACGCTTGCAATCACCAAGACTGCCCCGTGAAGCAGTACGGTAACCACCCGTTACCGTTAGCAATATTAGGTGTTGACCCCTTAATAATATGTTCCGATAACTTTCATATTTTAGCGTATCCGCCCAAAAATGTGCCGCATGAAGCATAATACCCTCGCACACGCCTTTATATGAACAGTTGTTTCTACAGTACGTGAAGGAAGAAATACAACATTTCAGTTTTAAATACGAACTTCGGCTAAATGACTACGTTAATTATTTGGCCGGAAACTTCTAGACAACGGTAAGGATGTTAAAAGACTTAAGCAGCTGTATGTTATGGATCTTGGTAATTCTATATTGTGATTACAGTTGCTGACCCTTCCTATCGGTTTCTGTTTTCACTTTCATTTTTATTTTTATTTTTTATTTTTTTTCTAAGTGTTTCTTCAATTTACTATTTTCATGATCTATACTACTGAAAATTCAGTCTTTCAAAAACTACCTTGTGCAGTTTCTCCGTTCTACCCTCAGGAGTTTTATATAGTAATAATGTGTACATTAAAATACTCAGTCCGATCATGGAAGCATATGTATCATTTCTTATTTTTAGCATGTTGTCATATTTAAATTAGATGTTCTTCTTGACTGTTACTTTTTTTCTCAAGAACAGCTTGCCGTTTAGTTTATAATGGTAAAAGTGTAAACTTAAACTTATAGAGGATTAATATTAACCCTTAGACAAAATCATTGTAAAATATCTACTCGTAATGTTAATAATAACAGTAAAATAATACGAGAATAAATATTATCTAATAATATTGAATGTTATATCTTTATTGATGAATTCCGCAAGCTCTATGGTGTGATGAATTAGCCTCTCAGTACACCAAGAGACAATGATAATTTTATTAATTAAATAAAAAGTATAAATACATTTTAATTTCTGTTTGCTTTGAATAACATTTTTTTACTTTATTTTGAGGTTTAGATGTAAACTGTGAAAATTTTCAAGAATTTCTAATTCAGTAAATTAAAACTTTAATTTCAATCCTAAGTGAATTATAGAATGCAAATTTTTTATATGAATATTCAATTGAATTATATTTCGTCATTTTATAACTCGTTAACTGGTTTTAATAAAAAAAATAGTCTTATAAAAGTAATTATAAATGAAAATATTCATAAGCTCATTTTAATTTTGTTATGAGAAAAAAACATCTAACGAAATTCTCATAAAATTCAAATAAATGAGTAAAAGACATTACATTAATATGTAAAGAAAGTATTATATTACCTTCAAATATTTTTATAATTCATTTTCCATTTATCATTTATGTTTCTTTTATATTATTTTCCATATTCTCTTATCCTTTCAGATATACATATATTAATTTATCATAAACTTGAGATAATTTTTTTTTTATGAATTTATAGTGCCTTCTAAAAGAAAGTAGATTCTGTAGTTATATTAATTTTTGCATTTCAATCCTTTTGAAATTAAGTTAATTTTATCAGTAATATAACTGGCATATGTCTTTTATTTTATATCATCATTTCAAGATGATTTTAACAGCATTCAGTTAGGATAAATAATTAGAAAATAATATGCTATATTCTTTCTAATAAGGTTTTTATTTATATTAAAAATAAACACTTGAATATTAATTGAATATGTTATATTATTGTTACAATGGTATATATTAATATTAATTGATCTATTAGCAATGTAATTAGGTATTTCTAATAGTTTCACCTACAGTCTTTCTTGATCAGAAAATAGTAATATTTTTTAATAATTATCATAAATATTAGCACTGGTGGCTCGTAGCTAAAATTAGTCGGGGTGCCGCTCTAGAACATTTTTTGCTGGGTCTTTTGAAGGCCATGGTTAAAGTATTCTGTAAAACAAAAGAACCGAAAAAAAATTAATCAGAGTCAGTGGAAGTAGGATAATAATCTAATTTTACACTTTATCAGATTTACACGTTTTTTAAGTACATTGTGCTTAAAAACCTTATTCGGTTAGCCGAATAAATAATAAAATGTCAATACAGATAATATTTTTAGTATTATTAGGTAATAACTTGATGGAATGTCTGCTTAAAACATTATACTCCAGCGGGCCTTAATTTAAGTTTCTATGTACAGAGAAACAAATACATAATTATTTTTTACTAATTACCTTCTCTTTCGCCCTTCCAGCGTGTTTTTGGACAGATTTGGCAATCAAAGAGCTCTTGCTTTCCGCTATCCTCTGATTGCTACTGAAAACGCAACTAAACCACTTTCATATTCCTTCCACCGACTAAACTAGAAAAAGGAACGAACAAGCGTTTCATACACACGCGTAGTAAGAAAATACATTCCACCAGCACTTCCACAGGGTCGGCACAGCGGGAGCGACAGTACACTCTCTCCCTTGCAGCCTTGCATGCAGCTTTCTATGTGCGCACGCGCACAACCGCCAAACACCACGTTGTTGGAACTGTGAAGCGCACAGTTCCATACAAGGATTATTGTATCTTTTTCATAAAGCGGGGATGGTTACTGACATTAAGCTTAAGGATTATATATTGTATAAGTGCAAAGAAAGAACTAAATAAAAAATGACTCGTATTAAATGTAATCGATAACAGCAAGTGAAAAGTGCCGGCCTTCGTGGGCAAGTGTTAGCGTCTCGGCCTTTTAACCGGAGCTCACGGGTTCGATTCCCGGTCAGGAACGGCATTTTACGTACGCTACATTTCCATATCCCACGCACAAGCTTCAAGCTTATATGGCGGTCATCTAGTAAAAAAAAAAAAAAAAAAAAATAGATGGTGCTGCAATTCCAAAGTCCCCCACTGAATATTAGTTGATAGTTCTTCGTTTCAAGCGCGTGAAAAAGCTTTTATCCTAGTTTTATTCGATTATAAATTATATTTTTAAACTTTTTTTGTTATTGTAAATGTTTATAATTTATAACTGACTTAAGAAAAGAAGTTTTTCAACTCGGCCTTAAATAATTATTTTTACTTGTATTCAAGCCTTTCTCTTCGCCAGATTGACAGATGATCAATATGTGTTATTTTATAGGGAGAATTTTTATTAAAGTTTTGTTACGACGTGAATTTTTTTATGCTCTATTATGTAAGTGGGTGTTTCTTTTCTAATGAAAGTTTTTCTCAACTACACAGATGTTGGAAGATGTTTACTTTTATTTGGCTATTATCATTCTCAGTAGTGGATCATAATGTAATATAAACTTATTTCACTCTGTTATATAGCATAAGTTTATGAAAAAAGTAAAAAAAATGTTTTTGTTGGATTCAATTTTCTCAAAATTTTTCAAATATAACCCCACTTTATATTAAGCTCAATATTTGCGTATATGCTTTTTTTACCATATAAAAAAAGATATTTCCCCTAAATTCTCCTCCTTCCGCAAGAAATTGAAAAAAAAAAGTTTTTTATTTATTGCAGATTTTTAACTGAACTTTTTTAATGTTTTCTTACGCAAAGTAGTAGTGCAAGTGGCACCAAAAAAAAAAAAAAAAATTGGGGCAATATTGTGGGTGGAACAACCGATCAAATTTAAAAATTGCGATTTTTTTATTAATCTTTTTTTATGTTTCAGTATTTTACCATTGTGTAAGAATTAATAATCAATGGGATGAAAATATAATAACTTTTTTTTCAGCTTTTTTCGTTTGTTTGATAATCAAGAGACTAATATTGGTATAAAATATTAGTAAAATCCTTAAAAAAGTTGTCTTTATTTTCTATTACAATCATTCTTTGTATAAAATGTTAAAATGTAGGTTTCGTCTTCTTTTTAGAATTTATTTTCTCATATCAACAAAGGCTTATATCAATATAAAGCATGAAAGCATTAAAGCTTCATATCAACAAAGTAAATATTAAACTGAGAAAAATTGAAACTAGTAAAAATTATTATATTTTATAACAAATTTGGTTTCAAATATTTTACCAACACTGAAATTTTAAAGAAAAACTGTGAGAGAAAGATTATCCTCCCGTCTAGTTAAATCAAAATATCATTAAGCCTAAAATAATTACCTATGAATATAAAAATGCCGTTGGTAAGAAATCCAAGAGATAACTGCTTCTTAGTAGAAATAAAAAAAAAATATGCAGACCAATACATAACGGGTGTCTGCTAACTCTTTTACGAGTAAGTAATATCTCTCTAGAATACGGAAGAATTTGTTACTTTTACCCACAAATCTTACTTTTCAACATGCAAATTCTATACTATAATTATATGGAGATTATATATATATATATATATATATATATATATAAAAGATATATATATACAAAACATAATGCTACTCTATAAAATTATAGCTCTGAGTAATGATGATGATAAAAAATATAAAAGGTATTCTTAAATCGTCTATAAACACAACCAGTTTTTCGTTCATATTTTTCTAAAAATACTTATTACAGGATATTCGTTAAAATTAAAAAGTAAGATTTGAATAAAAAAAAAAATTACACACACGGATTGAATATAGGACTTTCTCTTTTTTTGAAATCCGCTAAAAAACTGTTTTTATTGATAAACATGGCATTTACACATTACACTATTACATTTAGAACATTGATTAAATTCGTAGAGATGTAGAAAAGGGATTTGTATTAAAGGTACGAAAACTTTTCTCATTCATAAGTTCTTTTTCTTTAGCGTTCGTGTAGTGTATATTTTGAGAACCTTATTAGTGTAGTATAATGAATATTTTTCCATTTGGTAAAAGGTAAATTGAATTTTTTTTCCAGTAAATAGAAATCACGCACATATTCATACACAGTAATAAATCTTTTATGAATTTGCAATATAATGTTTTGAGAGATAGGAAGAAATTCCTGTGGATGGGATATAGGAATCCCAGAGAAATTCCGTAAAATTCGTAAAGAAAAGGTATTTTTACAATATCTCTTTATCAGACTTCAAAAACATTTTTGTGTAGCCAAATCTAAAATTCGTTAAAATATGGTATTATTGAAATTCTTACTTCATAATATTTTTCTACAAAAAGGAAGAAGAATAGTGTTCATTTCTTAATATTTTTTTAAAATTATTAAAACACTTTAAAATCGCGAATATATATATATATATATATATATATATATATATATAAATGTGTGTGTGTGTGTGTGTGTGTGTGTGTGTGTGTGTGTGTGTGTGTGTGTGTGTGTGTGTGCGCGCGCGCGTAGGTGTTTGCACACTTGTATACATGTTTAATATCTCATTCCGTAAAATATTAAATATAGATTTATACATATTAAATATAGATGTATACATATTTAAATATATAGAATTTTTTTTTTGTAATCATAGTGTTACACCCTAGTTGTTATGCACAACTTTATCTGTGATATAAGAACGTGACTTATGAATGACTTCACTACATCAGTAGATTTAATAATACTGTAACATCCAAGTATAGAAATCCGTCTAAAATTCAGTTAATATTCCATGTTTATTGTTTAATATTTAAAATGATTGTATAATATAATAACAGCATTATTCTGAGTGAAAACAAGTGACTAATGTAACTTATGTTATAAACGCTTTAAATACATCTTAATCATAAGAATGACTATAAAAGATTGTTCACAGTTGATTAAGTTACCTACCATTTTCTTTATATCGTTTTCCTCTTCTGCCTTCTGAACCACCTTAAGGTATTACTTCAGGGATGAATGAGGATGATATGTATGAAGAATGTAAATGAAGTGTAGTCTTGTAAAGCCTCAGGTTTACCATTTCTGAGATGTGTGGTTAATTGAAACCCAACAACCAAAGAACACCGGTATCCACGATGTAGTATTCAAATCCGTATAAATGTAAAATAAACCTGCCTTTACTAGGATTTGAACCTTAGAACTCTCGACTTCGAAATCAGCTGATTTGCAATGACAAGAACCACAAGACCAGCCTAGTGGGCTAAGTCACCCCTACCTTCGGAAAATTATGAATTAAGTAATTGTCTCCAATCATTGGAGGTAAATAATTTTAAAAGAGCTTGGTGTAGATTTTCTGATTCTTTATGTTATACATTTTTATTCATCCATATATTTAGTCTTTCTGATCTAAATGTATCATCCTCTCTGAAAATCAAAAGCCAAAACCCACAAAGTTTATGCTACAAAATATATATTTTGCTGGTTGCAACTATTCAAATCAACAATTTATTTTCTCTCATTAAAGGATACCTTTGTTTTCACTATTTCATTTTTAAATTAATTGGGTTCCGTCAGTATTCAGTTATTCTTTTTCAAAAGTATTTAAGCCCTTAGATGTAAACTAATTTGTTTATTTGTATTTTGAAATTATTATGGTATTCATTTTATTCATTGATACTTTAACTATTCCCCCCTCATTGCAAAATTGATTGAAAATAGAGTTCCTGTGCTTTACTGGTCTACTGATTTATATCCATTCTTATTCTTTCATCTGTAAAAAGATAAAACATAAATTATATGAATGGAAAAAAACACAGAAATACATATGGATCGAATATAGGACTTCCTCCTTCTGAAATCTACTAAAAAGCAATTAAAAAAATAGTGTTTCTTTGCTAACTCCTCCTCCAGTGTACAGCTAAATAAAAAATTCAATTCACCCTCAGTAGAAATTTCACGGCCAAAATAAAGTTCCTGTGCTGGTCTACAGACATCCATTCTTTTTCTCAAAAATATCAATATTGTACTGTTTCCAAAAGCTTGGATCCTCTACATTAAGTTAATTAACAAAGCTGAGCATATTCTGATCAACAGCCATAGAACTAAAAATCGGTCAAAGATTTACAGATAAAAAATTAAAATAGGTTTTGAGAAAGAATTACGTAAATCCACGGAAGAAATTCTGTTAGGGACAAATATCTAATCTAGAATTTCGCTCTAAGGTCTTCGCTAGAGAGCGGGTAATTATCAAGCAATCATTCCTTCCGAGCTCGAGGCATTTTTGCACAGGGTTGTTGCAGTACATTGCTCACCAAATCTTTGTTGACTAGGTTATATGTATGTAGCATCAATTTCTATTTTTATATATTAAAACTTCTGCAAGTATAAGGTTTACCTCCATAAAGGAACATTCTCATCAATCCCTGGAATTTCATTGCATTGTAAACTGTTTGACTGGTTAATAAACCATATGGCTGATTCAAATTTTTATAAATTCCATTTACACCAATCTTATGTTAAGTGTATTTTTAATTTTTTTTTCAAGTATAATCTTTGAATATGCAATCTTTAAATTGATTTTAATATCTTTCACTTGATTTGATCTGGTTCCTACCGACATCCTTCTAATCCTTATCAAAATTTTGATTTAAACCAAAAATCTGATAAAATTTATTAATTATTTAAATATGTTTGACAATAAACTCTATTACAAATTAAAATACTTATATAATTTTTTCTTGTCTAATTGATAAAGTAAAATGATAAAGAAAATATTTATGAAATTTAAAATTATGTGGATAATTCTAAAGAATATATATATGCTTTCGTTTTCTTTCTCTACGTTTTCCTTATGACTTTACAGGCGTTGTATTACTCATCTATATAGATTTAGTTAAAAGTAATTGTCTTAGAAAAAAATTGTTTTTTTTTTTTTTAAAACAACAAATTAATTTTATCGATAAAATCATTTTTGAAAGTAAGATATTTTTTAAAGAATAAACGTTCTTAAGAAAATATTTAAAAAAGAAGGTTTGATCTTTGCATTTTGTTTAGAAATAATTACACTTCCGAATTGTTTTAATTGTTAGCTTAAAAATTTATTCTGTATATAGAATGTTTATATCATGCATATCATGAATGTTTATAGGAACATAATAAAAACAAACGTATTATGTTCCTGTAGAACACAACATAAACTGTTAATAACAGACTGTAACAACAGTCTGTATGGAATTGTGTATAATTACTTAAGAGGTTATACCATGATATTGGAATCCGTTTTTGGATATAACATCGAATTCCACTCTATCAAATAGGGAGTGCTGAATATCAGCATTCTATATCCAACATTAGCACTCTATATCTAAACAATATTGTAACTGACGTATCGTTTTCAGTGATAATAATTATATATGTTGTAATTATTTTATTTAATTTTAAATATTACTTATGAATTAAATCAAGTTATTTAAATTTTAAAAATTTGTTAATATTAAATACAAAAATAATTTTATTACATGTGAATAATATTCACATGTAATAAAATTATTTTTCTATTTATGTAGCAATTAAATATTCGTAAAATATGGCTTAAGTTACGCTTTTAAACATTTTATAAATTTAATTTAACTCTTTTCAGGTTTTATATTACATGTTAAAACAGGACAATGTTTAGCATAAAAAACTTTTTTAAATGTAAATTGTTGAGTAAAATGATGTATTATTCAGTTGTGTTTACATAAAACAAAAATGAAATAAATTTATTCTATGCTATGGAATAAATATTAAAAAAGATTTAATTTTATTTAATCCTACACGTAGGATACGAACGCATAACTAATGGTTTCTTTTTTTTAAAGAAGAAAAAAGAAATTATTTGAACAAGAAACACAATTTGTTCTAAAAAGGATATTAAAGAGAAGTATTTTATTTAGAGTTGGTTAGCTGTTGTAGTTACTGCGGTTTGTGGGAACTAGTACTTTGGCTTGCCGCAGAATGTCGACTAATAAAAAGATGAAAAAAATAAATAAAAAATTAAACGGCAAGTGTTATCTTTTAATCATAAATTTAAATCACTTTATTAACTTCCTGCTGTTTATAACACTTTCGTAATTAAAAAAAAATTTAACTTTTGTTAAAACAATTACAATCATACTTCATACAGTATTTTTTAATACTCAAAAATTATAACGATCAAAAAAAATATATCGTGTTGTTAATAAAATTTATAATTAAATAATTCAGTGAAGTAAGTAAGTTTTATGTTATTGTTTATTTGATCTTAAAAACGTATAAATCAAAATTCTTCCATCATGTCTATGCATATTCTTTTAAAATACATTAAGATTGGTATGTATTTCTGTTAAAACCTAGAGTTTTTCATAATTTCGTTTTATGAGCATTATTTGTCTAAAGTTTTTAGAAGCTAATTTTATTTTTTACAATATTATATGCTAAATTATATAATAATTTTCACTTAGAATAAAGAAAATGTACTATGGTTGTCTTACATTGTTTCTGAAAAGAGAAAGGAACATTAATATATTGCTTTCCCATCTCACCAATTCTTTCTTGTGTCCAGACTAAGTACAAGCAACAATAATCCTAATTTCTTTTCTGAATGTAATTTTATTTACTATAATGTAAGTAATTTTGCTAAACAGACTAAAGATGTGACTTCTCTTCTTCCGCGGATTTTTCCACCCTTATGTGGGGACAATATCAACTTTTTTATATTCTGCTCCCTCATAAACTTCTCCAATGATTCCAATCCCTTCATAATCCTTTATCAAATGGTTAGGCCATCTTTTATTCGATACAGCTTTCCGTATTCAACTGGTCCTCCACAAACATCAATGTTATCAACACAGCTGTTACTTTTTCATAAATTGTGAAAATGTAACTTTTTCTTCTACGCTCTCTCTTGTAATTCATATACAATTTTTTTTGCGATAAATTACCTAATTTCTCATTTTCTAGTAATTTCTTTTAGTTATGTAATAAACAATTCTTTTTATTGTAGTTTAATGATTTAGTTGCAGAGGATATAAATTACTGTAAAAAGTTTCAAAAGAAAACACTTTAGCAAAAATTATACAAAAAATAAAAAATAGTAATAATAAAAACAAATATACTACCTTTTCAAAGAATATTTAATTTTATTTAATTTCCCAGTGATTGTTCCATCTTATATTAATCGAATTTTCTTTTGTGTTCTTTTTTGTTATTGTCATATCTGAAAAATATACAAACAACCGAAAAAATGTTTTGTGGTTAAATTAAGAAGGATATAATTTGCTGATTTGTGATCATGAAAATCTGTTATTTTATATTTTTTTCTATTCTAAATATTTCTAAAGTAAATTTACGGGATGAATAAATAACCTTTGGTTATACATACAATGATTAAACAAAAAAATAATTTACATCATTAAATAAAGTTACACCATTTTACACTATTATCAAAATGTTATACAAATGAAATAATAAACAACTCACACAAATTAAATTCTGAAATGACGTAAAGATTTAAATTAAAAATGTAACTACTTTAATCTCAAAGAGAAAAAAATAAAATTGCTCAACTCTTCAAAATGCATCATATAAAAACATATATCGATTACTGATGGAAAAAGATATACAAGACTTGTATGAATAATAAAAAGACGCAAAAATATCAAGCTGTTATGTTTTAACACCAAAGATTGATATGACATTGTATTAGAAAATTTGCCGGTATCATGACATTTCAATTTATTTGAATCATGACCGTAACAACTTATCTCAAAACTAATAGCATGGTTTCCTTGAATCTCAATTTTAAGAAATGCAAAAGTATATTTTTTAATGATTTTTTCTAAATTCAAAGATTACATCCATTTTTTAATTTTTTGGTAATATTTATAAATTTATTTAAAACCTAACTGTTAACAGCTAGTAGCTTTATTTATAATTAATATTGTGATAAAATTTTTAAAGGAAAAATTTTATAATTTATTAATTAACTTTAAAGAAATTTCAAAATTCATAACGATGAAAAAAAATTCCTTGTAAAAGAATTTAATTCTTTTAATTAATAAAACTAAAATTTGACGGAATTATGAATTTTAGCTTAAATAATAAATATATTTTTCATAAATATTAAATTTAAGTAAATTTCTTTGTTTTGTTAAAAAAAAAATTAGTATAAGGAAAACGTTATAGTTATGGAAGTAGAATAATAAAAAAAAAATATTTACAGAAATAAATAAATCAAAGTTTAAAACTGTAACACATTTCGTATGCATCATATTCGCAAAGGTAAATGCAAATATAAAAGCTGAAAAATAAATATACGAATATGTTTTTTTTTTTAAATATTGATGACAATGAAAAAATAAACAAAAAAGAAAAGTAGAGTTAAATGTAGTTATTAAAAGAAAGGAATTTGTAAAACCATGATCGCTTCTTTTTAAATTTTTATTTCCTATTTTAAGTTATAAAAGCTGTTAAAAAGTTATATAATTTATTTTTAATACCGTTGCATAATTACTGGTATTCTATTAATAGTTGATTTTCAACTATTCTCCATTTTAAAAATATTCTTTTACTTATCTTAAATTTTATTTTTTTACACAAGTAACCTTCAATAATTACCCTCTATCTATTCAAATTATTTAAAAACAACATCCCTGCTAGGCTTACTAGAGAAAAATCCTTTTGACTCTGTCTTATATATAAGACAGAGTCAAAAATAACCGCGCAATATATTGCGCGGTTATTTTTTGTCGAATTCACTGAAATAAAGGGTAATATTCACCATAAAAGTGGTACCTTCACTCAGATCACCACATGCAAAAGCTGTATATTGAATTATAACTATATTGACTGGAAATATCCAATATTAAAACGTGTCACAGCATAAAAACAATTTTGAGGTATAGAGAAAAATTTAGTACCACTTTGAAATGCAAATTGGAAATCTGAATTACGGTGGGTTTGACTACGTATGTAAAATAGTATTTTGGATCAATGAAGAAGACAACAAGAAAACAATTCTCATTACTTTTCAAACCTCAGGCAGATATTAGCTAATTTTAAAAAAGATTGGCGATGTATTCAAAATTGACTTTTGATTTATATAAGGTTACTATAAAAACCTTTTATTATTTATTTGTATCTTAATCACTCTTATTCTATTTCAAAACCATTTTTCTTTTAAATTTTGGTCGAATTAATTGTATAAAAATAATTAAAATTTAAAGAAGTTGTGACCCCTTGATATGCGGAGTTCTTGTGAAAATGAAGTCTTAGAATTCTTGAGCAGCCGGATTCCTATGAGTAAACTTATTAAGCCGTTTTCTTCAGCAGTGGTTGCACAAGTGAACAGGAAGTGATGTGGTCTAACCTGGATCATATTATTCGAGATAACCATTTCGGTTTTCATAATGAGCACTCCCCTCCAAGTTCACAGAATTGTCATTATTAACGAGAAGAAGAGATACTGTTTGCAGCCTTCTAAGATGTCCAGCAGACCTTTGACAAAGTCTGGCTGCCTGGGTTTTTATAGAAAATGAAAAGGGCCTTTCTTATTATCTAAGTAGCTAATTTTATACTCAGCGATTTTTAAGTCAATATGTACATATGGCTTCAACTACGAAGCACGGAAAGTAAGTAAAATTTTTAAACAATTCAGTTGTTTCAGAACTAGGGAGATGCTTATCTGAAGCGTTGTAGGTTGCTAAAAGCAGTGAAATCCATGAATATTTGCATCTACGGTACGTCAAGAAAGAAACACAGTTTCAGTGTGAAATATGAGATTTGGCTAAATGACCACGTTAACGACTTGGCCGTAGACGTTATGGATAACGGCGAGAATGTTAAAATCCTTATGCGGCTACACGTTGTAGACCTAAATATCTCTATAATGTAATTAATTACACCTGCTGAAAATTGTGCATTAATCACTGGTTGAACCATTTTCAACCAATTTCAATTTTTCAGTTTTATTTTAATTTTTTTTTTTTTTTTTAGTTTATCTTTTCATTACTAATTGTTTTATCGATACTCCGTTTTTGCTATTCTTATTACCTCTGTCGTTTTCTACTACACCTATGAAAGTACAGTTCTTCAAAAATGCTTTGTGTAACCTGAAACTTATAATTAAAAACTTAGTTATTAGAACGTAGTTTTTGAGAAATCTCAGTTGGGATTCCTTTTTAAGGTGTATATAATTTACTTAAGATTCCAACAAAGATTCAAAAAGAATTTTATCCATATTAACTTCATGTATACTTATGCATTTTTATATTAATGATCGTAAATAATCTCTACTTTAAATTTGTATCTGAAGATCCATTATGACAGTAAGAATGTACATCTAATGCCTGAGTTTCATATAACATTTTCAAGCACAATTACTTTGTTTATATCCAGATAAACCTACGCTTTAGTTTAATCAAAATTAATGAGCGAGTTCGGGATTGTAATGTGTGTGCTTGTTGGCGGTGGTCGCATAACCAACTTCTTACAGTTGAATGTGAATGAGTGGGCTGTTCTGTATACCACCACAACCCGCCCACCTTGGTACTTCACTCTCCTCACAACTGGTTATAAGCGTACAAGCTTTGGTTTAGAGGATAAATTTTAATATTCATAACAGTAAAGGAAGATTAACAAACACGCCCACATATTTTATTGGTATAAGCATCAGAACCTTTATAAATTTTGTTTAGAAATTTTCGTTTAAATTTCCTGCGATTAAGAAGATAACATGATATTGGTAATGGTATAAAATTGTGTTTGTAAATATTTACTAAAAAATTTTTTTGAACATAAAAAAGGGAATTACTAATTAACATATAAAGGGCTAAAACTTTTAATGTTATATCTAAACGAGTCTCCTAAGAGTGGTTATTAAAAGGATTGAATATTTTTTTTTGAAAAGTCGATAAATATCTATTTTTAATTAGAATTAAATTTGTGCCAATTTCCCATATTTTAAGAGTATATATCGGATATATGTCTTCAAAACATACAAGGTGATTTATTGAGTCACCTTATTGCTAATTGTTTTCGTTTTTATCTCATCTTTATAAAAACGAGATTAAAAGATAAAATTGAAATTAAACGTGGATTATATCTAGTTAAATGTATTTTACAAATACAAAATCTTGAAATTCTACAGTTTCTTTTAGTTCACTGAAAATTTACAGTTTCGTGGTTTCTTAGGAGTTACATTTAAAAATATTTCTGGTTATCCAATTACATACAAATGCTCGGAGGAGAAAATGTTTTTACGAATAATTTTTTTTTTTTTTGAGAGGTAATAATTTTTACTGGTAACTTAATTCTTTAAAATTCACAATATATTTCAGTTCTTTCAGTAACACTTTCTAAATGAAAATTTAAGAAAATAATTCAATGGATAGTTGTCACTATCATTTCCTAATGGAGAAACAGAAATATTTTGAAATTATTAGAGTTGATTTATAAAAAAAAAATACAATCATTTTTTTATGTAAACATTTATTTAATTCGTTTCTAGAACAAAAAATAAACTTTCTGAAGTTTTTATTAAGAAGATAAGTCTGGACTTTTTTCAAACGATTGTAAATCCATTAGTTGTGGTTTTGGGAGTAATTAAAATAGTTACGTAGGGTTTTCGTTGTTACATCCTTGTAGTAGCTTCACCTTGTCCAGGAGTTTAAAGCTTCAACAAGGAGACTTTATAGTTTTTTTTTATAAGTGTTAAAACTTTCTTTCGTTTATTTACTTATTATTAGTTACAGACATATTATATAATAGTGGTTCTTTTTTATAAATTATGATGAGGAACTGAAATTTTAAAGATTTTCGTTTAATTATAAAACAAAAATATTCAGTTCAGTCTTATTAATTAGTATTAGTGATAATATTTTATATATATATATTAAGTAATCTTACAGCCCTTTTGAAAAATAACAATTTTAGACCGAAAATTTTATTCAGAATTTACAATAAGGTTATTTTGAATGAAAGACGATTGGTTATGAAAATTTCGATTAAACAATTTTTTTTATTAAAACTACATGTATTAGTTACTTATCCAAATATTCGCTGCCAACATTTGACTTAGTTAACTGAGAAACATTCTTTTAATCCACGAACTGGAAGCAGTCGTTTTTTCAACTGGTACTTTTCTCTGCTAAATTTACTGTCGGAAGACTGCAGCAGAAATTTAAGAGACTCACAGTAATTAAAATTACACTTATTCTTTGAATTTCCCTATCTGAGTATTGATCAAGAGTTATTTTTTTTGGCTTCAGCCACTTGACTGGTTTGATTCAGCTCTCCAAGATTCCCCATCTAGTGCCACTCATTTCGTTTTGGTATACCCCTACATCCTACATCCCTACCATGTTGTTTTACATATTCCAAACGTTGCCTTACACAATTCTTCCCACCTACCTGTCCCTCAAACGTCAAAGTGCTTATTCCAGGGTGCCATATGATGTGGCCTATAAGTCCCTCTCTACTTTTAATCATATTTTCCAAATCCTTCTTTCTTCATCAATTTGCGGCAACACCTCTTCATTTGTTACTTTATCCACCCATCTGATTTTTAACGTTCTCCTACAGCGCCACAAAAGCTTCCAATTTTTTCCTCTCAGGTACTTCAATCGTTTCACTTCCATATAAACTACGCTCCAAACATGTACTTTCAAAAATATTTTCCAGACGGTTAAAATAATTTTTGATGTAACCAAAGTATATTTCTGACTAAAAGCTCGTTTGGTCTGTTCTATTCGGCATTGTATATCGCTCCGCTTCGTCCATGTGTAGTAATTATACTTTCCAAATATCAAAATTCTTCTACCTCTACAGTCTTTTCTCGTCGTATTTTTAAATTCAGTGGTCCTCTACATTATTTCTACCAGGTTTCATTACTTTCTTTTTTCTTTTTTTTGATGTGGCAATTCTTGCGTAGGACTTCATTCATTAGCCAGCCATTCATAGTTTCTTCTAAATCTTTTTACTCACAGCTAGAATTACTATATCATCAGCAAATCCTAGCAACTTTATCGTTTCACCTTGCACTGTTATTCCGGATCTCAATTGTTCTTTAAAATCTTTAATTGCTAGTTCTATGTAAAGCTTAAAAAGTAACGGATATAGGGAACAACCTGCTCTGACTCCCTTTTTTGCTACTGCTTCTTTCTTGTGCTCTTCTATTATTACTGTTGCAGTTTGGTTCCTGTATATGTAGCAATTGTTATTCTATCTATATACTTGAACCCTAACTTTTTAACGTTCTGAACATTTTATTGCAGTCTACTTTATCAAATGTCTTTTCTTTGTCTATAAGTGCCATGTATGTTGGTGTTTTTCTTTAATATTTTTTTTACTATTAATCTGAGCGCTAAAATTGCTTCCTTTTCCCCTATAAGTTTCCTGAAACCAAAATGGTATTCTTGTAACGATTCTTCCACTCTCTTCGCAATTCTTCTGTACAGGATTCTAGTTATGAATTTTGATGCATAGTTAAGCTAATTGTTCTGTATTCTTCAGATTTATCTGCTCCTGGTTTCTTTAGTATCACGACAATAAAAATGTTTTTGAGGTCTGATGGAACTTCCCCTTTTTCGTAATTATTACACACCAGTTTGTATAATATATGCACATCGCTTCCTCACCAGCACTGCGCAGTAATGCTCCAGGTATTCCGTCTATCCCAGAATCTTTTGTGATATTAAAATACTTTAATCCTCTTTTAGATTCATATTTAAGTATTTTATTTCCCTTTTGATCCTCTTTGACTTCCTTTTCTTCTTCTATAACACCAGTCTCTACTTCATTTCCTCAATATAAGTTATTTTATTAAAAACTACTAGTTATTAAAATCCACCCACCTATCGACCTTTTGTATTATAAATCGATGTATCATCTTTATTTAGTACATTGTTAGATTTTAACTTATGTATTTCAAAATTCGTCTAAACTTTTATGTATGCTCCGTCTATTTTACCAATAATCATTTCTCTTTCCATTTTTGAACATTTTTCATTAATCCACTTTTTTACGATAATTTGAACTTCCTGTTTATATTATTCCTAAATTGTCGATAGTTCCATTTACCTTCTTCATTACTAGCATCCATATACTTTCTACGTTCATCCATTAGCTCCAATATATCTCTGATATGCAAATTTTTCTACCAGTTCTCTTTGTTCCGCCTAAGTTCGCTTTTGCTGATTTAAGAATTTCCTTTTTAACATTCGCTTATTCTTCTATATTTTCTACATAATTTTTTTCCTCATACCTTTTGCGATCTTCTTCTTGAAAAGCTTCTTTACCTTCTCTTCCTCAGTTTTCTCTAAGTTCTACCATTTCATCTGGCATCTTTTCTTCAGGCTTTTAAACTCCAATATACATTTCATTAACACTAAATTATGGTCCCTATCAACATTTGTTCCTGGATATCCTGGACTTTGCTGTCAACGAGTTGATTTCTAAATATTTGCTTAACAATGATATTATCTCTCTGATACCTTGCAGTATTTCCCGGATTATTCCATTTGTATATTATTCTATTATTAATTTTACATTGTGTTTGGCAATTTCTAAATTATGCTTCGTGTAAAACTCAATAAGTTGGTCCCCTCTTTCATTTCATTTGTCCAACTCGTATTCACCCACAGTATTTCCTTCGTTCCCTTTTCTGACGCTTGAGTTCCAATCTCCAACTATTATTAAATTTTCATCCCTTTTATGTGTTTCGTTGCTCCTTCAATTACTTCGTATACACACTCTACAACATCATCTAGGGCTTACAGACTTGAACAATCGTTGGCGGTTTAGGTTTTGATTTTATCCTGATTATAATGATTCAATCGCTAAGCTTATTGAAATACTCTACTCTCTTTCCTATTATCTTGTTCATTACCAAATCTAATGCTGCTTGCCCTTTATTTAGGGCTGAGTTAATCATTCTAAAATCACCTGACCAAAAGTAATTTTCCTCTTCCCACTGAACCTCGCTAATTCCTACTATATCGACATTTAACCTACCCATTTCCCTTTGTAAATTTTCTAAACTACCAACCTTTTTTAGACTTCTAACATTCCATGCTCCTACTCGTACAATGTTATTTTTTAATTTTTCGGTGACCCCTTCTTTAGTAGTCCCCACCCGGAAATCCGAACGTGTGACAAGATTACCTCCGAAATATTTTACCAAGGAAGACGCCTCTATCTGTGTTACATGAAAAAGCAGATAACTCCTTTTTCTTGGAAAAAAATCTGATGTGGACACCACATAACTCCTTTTACGCCTATTAAATTACATATACACATTTTTAAAGTACATAAAATTTGATTTCAATAATAACTACTGATTTTTTTTCATATTATTGTTATTATTATTTTGTTATATTGTTGATTATTAATTGTTATTATTGATTTTTTTTTTATTGTTATCATTGAATTATTATTTATTATATTTTTTTACAATCGGAGGTAAATTAACAAATCAATATATTAAATTACAAAGAAAGAAAGAAATGAGGTCGGATTCAAACCGATGCATTTGCCTCCCTTTAAGTTCCAAATATTTCATTAATTAAAATTTAATTTAGCGATCAACTCGTAAAAATAACCAATTGTCTATGAATTTCAAAATGTATTACACTTTGTTATTAAAAAACACATTTTACAGACTTTGAGAAGAAGATCGGTATTTAGACATAAAATCCTTATATCTGAGAATTGAGCTTTATGATTTACATTTATTAAAACTTTAAAAAATTTCAATAACAAGACATGGAAGATGGTAAGCTACTGAAAATTAATATCCAGTAAATATTATTTCACCTTGAGACCCAAAAATATTGAAAATAGATTACTGATAGCTATTGCTTACCTAAGAGTTGTCAGAAATTTACTTAGCTTTTATAATTCATATCAATTTATTTTAATAATAAAAAAATTGTTAAGTAGTTATAGTGTTCTTTGTGAACAACACAATATTTAAGAAATACAATTTTAATAGCCTCAATTGTTATGTATTATACATAAATGTTCAATGATAATCAATACATTTATTATATTTTAGTAGAAATATTGTTATAATTTATCAATGATCGGTGGATAATTAGAATTTAATCAAATTATTTTATTATGAGATGAAATTTTTGTTTGTTTTAATGGCCACCTGGATTTTTCCTTTCGGGTTAAAATATATTTAGTAGCATTTTACTTCATTTTTATTCATATAAGCAATCCATATCCGGTAAATACGGGAAAGATTATTAAGTAATTAAATATTTCTTAATATAAATAAATATTTTTAAAATAATTTGTTTATGTAAATATTTTTGGAAATTTTTTTACAGTAGACACTACAATAGATATTTTTAAACTTATTTATGGAAAAGGTTGAATTTTTCAGTTACTAATAAGTTATTTTTTGGTTGAAATAAAGAAAAACAGAATCAAAATTTGATTTGTAAAAATACAGAGACCAATATACACTTGCTAAGTATGTTTTTTTATAAATTTAGTGCTTTATTAACCTGTCCTAGTATATCTTTCAGAGCTATAAATACATGGAAATAATTTACTAGAGGTAAAATTATTTGATTGTCTTCTATGTAGTTTACTACCACAAATTTGTGGCCATGGCATTTATAACGACAATTTATACTTCCTATCGTTTCGGGTGCCAAGTATTATACCTGTATATCATCTGATTAAATTTTCTTCCGTCATTTTATTCAGAATATTATTAATCAAATCAAGAGTGAGTTTCTATTTTGCAGTCACTGGTATCTTATTATTTTTTTTTTAAATTTACGTTATAATCTTTTTTGCTGGAATCGGATTATTTTTCATTGTTAATCTTATTTCTGAAGTATTACGTAACGAAATGTAATAGTAAGCTTGTAAGTATTTTTTATTCAGCCCTGAAAGATTGAAGAATTCTCTAAAAGTTATAACATATAAATCCATTTACGTTTTTCATACGACTCATTTAAATATTTCTTAGAATTCTTTTTTATTTTATAATTTTTCACACAATATCATGATTGTCTATGACCAGTAAATAATAATATTAGGAAATTTGTTGAACACAACACAGATAATATTAGTCTTTAATAAAGATTTTATTGATTAAAATTAGTATGTAAAAAAAAAATTAAACGTGTCATCAGCTTGTTACTTATCTAAATAAACTAAAAGGTAACTGAAAATATTAAAAGCTCTGAAAATGAAAGTTATTTCAAAATAAAATTATATATTATCGAAAAATCTGATGATTTGTAGTCTTCCATTAATATAAAGATAGATAATCATATACAGTCGGCCTCTGTGGCGCGAGTGGTAGCAGCTCGGCCTTTTATCTGGAGGTCCCGGGTTCGAATCCCGGTCAATCATGGCATTTTTCATACGGTACAAAATTTCACTTCCATACCCCACGCACAAGCTTCAAGCTTGTATGGCGATATCGTCAAACAAAAAAAATATATATAATATATATATATATAAGAATTGGTTTTAGATAGAAATAGATTCCAATGAGAAATATTTAAGCATGTTCCAACTACTTTAAATAAGATGTTAAGAAAATCATATTTCGATTACAGTATTGCTAACCATCTATTTTTAAGTTTTGTGAGATATCTGGCAAAATATATCAATAATCTTAATTGGTAAACTTTAATTAATAAATTTTAATGAAATAAAATACAGATTACGTATATTAGGTTGAAACATTCTGGTCAACAGATCAGGAATTGAAATAAGAGTAACAATAACTCTTATTTACGCCCAAAACAGCTACTACAATAATTCGGAGTAGTCAATCCTACATTAACAAGAGAATAAAAATAAAATTACAAAATAAATTAATTAAATTTATAATTACGTCAAAAAAATAAAATATAAACAAAAATTAAACACATAATTTTTAGCTGAAGGGCGAAGGCAGTAATCATACTAAAATGTTGTTTTATACAGCCCTGAAAATGTATTTCGTGTACACAAAACAAACTATTTTTTTCTTTTAGTCTTTCATGTTACGAATTTTTCGTAACTCGTAACTGCAGTTACATTAAATTATCAGATTTGGCCTTGAGCAATTTGTATCCAAGACAAAGGGATTTTGATGTACCGGTACCATCTCTAACGCTTCGTTACTCTTTAGTTTAATCATACCTAAAAATTAAAAATAAACATAATATACTTCTTTTTTATTTGGTTTGTTTTTAATTCATGATAATATTTTTTTTTTTTTTTTTTTTTTAATTGATTTTTTACGGGCATCGACTGCTAAGGTCATTAGCCCTCGTCACATTCTTTAAAAGAAATTATTATCTCCATCAGGATCGTCATATGTAAGGGTGTAAAGGGCCCTTACATTTTATTTAAAAACACAAACTTCACAATAAACATTAAAACATAAAAGACAAGGACAATCACAAACACTTACGGGGTGTAAAGGGTCCCAATATTAAAATTTGAGATAGGTTCTCAAAAGACCATGAAATTAAAATTAAAATTGAACTTATCAATACCATATCTTTCTTTCTTTCTTCTACGAAGTCTCATTTATAGTTTGTTTAAGCACCCTCGGGGCGACCAGAACCGCCGTTGAGCAGTATATCAGTCGTGCCAGGGTGCCGTGGCAGTTGAATCCTTCTTATATCAGGCCATATGCATGAACGGCGTACACCCATAGCCTCGCGCCCTCAATCCACCCTTGAGGGTCCCAAAAGCCATCATCGGACACACCCCGACTCACTGCTCTTGAATGCGGGTGAGCCAAAATGGCCTAGGCAAGAGGGCTACCTCCCGTCACTATACGTGCCACGCTTCGAGACTCCCTTATATGCTTAGATTATCTTTTACCACAGCTTTAAACTTCCATTTTATAGACTTTTAAGAAGGCTAATAGCGTGTAAAAATGCAACTATATTTTCTTCATTTCCATTATCCAGATCAGCACTAATATTATTTGTAAAACGGAACCTCTTTCTGAGGTCCTCATATATGGTACACTCTTCTATTAGATGCTTGATTGTCAGTGTTTTATTACAAACACCGCACATTGGTCTCACTTCGCCGGTTAACATATATAAATTTGTTAATCGCGTGTGACCGATTCTAAGTCTGGTCACCGCTACTTGTTCTCGGCGAGTCAACTTAAAGTCGCTTTTCCATTTATAAGGAGAAGTTTTAACTGAGTTTAATTTTGTATTTAAACTCCTCCATTCAGCGTTCCACTTGTTTTTTACTATGTTTGTTAGACGGTTTTTAACATCTGCCACTCTTACAGGAAATGTATCCAAATCATCGCAGACTGTTGCCTTTCTGGCAGCTTCGTCTGCGATTTCATTACCTGTAATACCAGCATGCCCTGGAGTCCATACAAATACGCATCGCTGTCCTCGTTGTTTTAGTACGTAGAAAATGGACAGGATGTTTGCAATTAAGACATCCTTAATGTTCTTGTTCCGAATTGATAATATTAATTTTGATTCACTCTGATTCACTTATGACTGGTGGTAAAGTTTCTCATTTAATTTACTTCATGTTAGCATTTTTTCTTAATTATTTTTTCAATATTCAAATAACTAGCGGATAAATAATGAACAATTACCACACACCCACGATTATTTTGATCTCTGAAGAAATAAATACATGAATTGAGAAAAACTGGAATATTGGTTGCATGCATTTGAGAAACAAAATTTAATTTTATGCAGTTGAAAATTAAAATTTTCGTGAAAAATTAAAAAATATATTAATTTTTTTTTTCTAAGTTAAAAGTTTTAATTCGGTTACAAAGAATAGAATATAAATTATAAATTTTACCGAAAGTTTATAAATAATTTAAAATTTTGGAAATGAACTAAACTTTAATTTAGTGAGGTTAACTTTAAAAATCGTAACCTGCTAACATGGACAGTTGTGGTAAAGTAAAGACAAAATGGGGTGGTTGTGGATGCAGCCATGTGAAGTGGATTTCCAGATATTAATGTTCTAAACAAATTAGTATCGTTTCTTTCTTCGTAAGGATAAATAAAGCTATAAGAGTTTTATTAAATTTATTTTTTTTTATTATAAGATGAAAATATTAATATCCGAAATGATGCTCCAGCAGGAAATGTTTAGATTTTCTTGAAAACTTGACGATATATTATATTAAAATATAACTGTGCCTTAATTATAATTACATTGGAAATAGGTTTATCAAACGGTATAAACTGTTACAGTTTTCATTTCTAATGAGAGCCTGCTATGATCTAATAAGGAAAAATGTATTAATTCGTAAGCTTAGGAATAACATTTTAATTCAGCTATAAACATATAATTTCAAATAACCAGATTAGGTTATAAATTCAATTGCATATGTTTTTTTTTTTTTTAATTACTATTTCCTGTATATCATGGCGTCTCTTTAAATCAAGTACCCAAAGAACCGTCTCACTCGCCCACCCTGGCCTGCTAATAATAAAAATTTGCAACAGTAATCATATTTTTCAGTTTCAGTGAAAAATAATCAAAACAGTTCAGTTGGTTTGTTGTGTAAAAAATTAAAAAAATGAAAGGTTTTAATATATATAAATCTTTCCAACGCGGACAATAGATGATATATATATCCTATTGATATTTTTTTTAAATTATTCAAAATATATATATGTATATATATATATATATATATATAGAGAGAGAGAGAGAAGAGACAGAGAGAGAGTGAATATAACGTTTTACCTTTATAGGAATATTTAACTGCTAGGCTACTCCCCAAGCAGCACTGCAAACTTACTCCACGTTTCTACCTCGTTCACAATTACAGAAAACCCTGTGGTGTACTAAAATTCATACTATTCACTCTTTTCTCTCTTAAAAGTGTTGGAAATTCTTGAAAAGCTTCTAAAGAACATTTATCTTATTCATTTATTATTTAAGTGTACATATTAATAAATCTATATTCCATTTGTAAAAAATATAAATATAATTTTTATGTTATTGGTATTAGATATTTATTTATCTATGATTTTTGTATGTTAAAATTGGATGGAATTGTGTAATAATTTCAGTCTTTAAAATGTTTCACTATTTTCAAGGAAATAAACATCTAGAACCTATGTTATATGTAGATTTTCTTTTTTTTTCATCTTCTTCAGTATATCATTTTTTTAACTTTATACGGAAGCAATTTTTTATATCGCGCTGCTATAAATTTTTTTATAATTTTTTTGTAATTTTTTAATCAAATGATATTTAGTAATGGTATGTAGTTTCTAATTTATTTTCAGGCTAAATGCCAATAAAACAAAATCCATTCGTTTTCCTTCTTGCTACTTTTCTCTGCTGTATAATGTTGTCTTGTAATTTGAAGTGTTATATTTTGAAATAGAATTTATGAATTTAATCTTTTATTTAAAATGGATTATTATTTATTTATTTTTTTTAATAAATCTTTTGGATATCAGTATCATAAACTAGATTATAGCTCACTATTATGTAAAAGGATTTGTGCTTCATTATTTTAATTATTTTGTAATTTAACTTATACGTCGCTGACATATTTTTTTAATGTTTCTGTAATTTTGTGATTTTTTTAACAAAGTGATTATATGATAGCAAGAATCATTAAAACGGAGACGGTTTGCATTAAATACTGTCTGGATTGGACATGTTTTGAAATTTAGACATTTGAAGTGCTGTTTTTCTCCACATTTGAATTCCATGTAGTTGTGCTAAGAACAATATTGTGTATCATAATTTTTTTTCGCATCTATTGATTGAAGTGATACAGTTATTGAATTTTTCTGTAAAATCCAATGCTCCAGTTAAAATATATAGTGTAATTTCTTCCATTTTGCCGGGTTTTAAGTTTTTTCTAATACTTAGAACTATTGGTAATGATAAGGTATCAATATACCTTATCATTACCTTACCAATATATATTATGTCAAAAAACGTTCCGGGAATTTGTATTTTAAAAGGGCACGCGCTAATGATTTTTTTCCGTAAGATGGTAGCACTGTTGTACTTAATTACGATATCCAAAACGAGGACGATTTGTGTACCAGTTTGTTTACAGCGGCTGATTGAATCAGTCAACTTCAGTAGTGCATCACGATTTTTACAATGAACAAAATTATTGAACAAAGAGTTTGCCTTACATTTTGTGTTGCAAACGAATTTTGTGTGCCGACTCAAAAATGTTAGAAAAGCCTTATAGTGAATTAGTTTTATCAAAAACACGTGCCTTCGAGAGGTAAAAATCGTTCAAAGAGGGCCGAAAAATCGTCAAAAAAATCCACTTTTTCAACCGATGAAAACATCAAAAAATTAAAAGAAATTGTGCTTGAAAATCGTCATTCCAGCTTAAGAGAGATAGCTCGTGGCCTTATAATCTCTCAATAGTCTGTTTGTTTGATTTTTCTGGCTGTTTTGTGTATGAGACACGCCGCCGCATGGCTTGTTCTAAAAGAGCTCAAATTTCTTCAAAAAAAAAAATACCGTGAGCAGGTCTCTTTACGCATACTGGATCGCGCCGATTCTGATACCACATTCATGGAACGCATCCCAACTGGTGAAGAGACATGGGACTACAAGTTTGACATGCAAACAAGTTAACGTCACCATAATGGAGGACAAAGACGAGCCGAAACAAAAAAATACAAGTCATGGTCGCTCAAAAATCAAGATGATGCTCATTATTTTCTTCGATATTAATGGTTTGGTGCATCATGAATTCATTCCAGAGAGACAGACGATAAATAAAGAATACTATTTGGTCGTAATGAAGCGTTTTTGAGAGAATATCCGTTAGAAACGGCAGGATTTGTTGAAGAAAAATTCATAGATTTTACAGGACCATAATGCGTCATCGCATAGAATAAAAATTGTGACCGAATTTAAGGCCAAAACACAACAATCAATATCGATCAACCACCGAATTAATCAGATCTGGCCCGGCGTGATTTCTGTCTGTTCTCAAAGCTAAAATTGTCTCTTCGGGGTACCCGTTTTGACTCAATTGTAGTCATAAAGCAAAATTCGTCAAAGGAGCTGAAGGATCCACCGGTAAGCTTCTAAATAGTGTTTCAAAGACTGGAAAAACGCTGGCATATATGTGTTGTATCAGATGGACTCTAAAAAATTCAAAAATTGTCGCCTTCAAAATAAATATATATGAATAAACAAAAATTGTGCGTTTTATTTAACAATTCCCGGTACTTTTTTGACAATGCAATATACCCGTAAATATTTCATTGTATATTTCATGCAAAATTAGAAAATGTCTAGAAATATCTGTAAATATGTTTCTCTACGAAATATAAATCCTATATGAAACATTTCTTATTTCGTTCGATTTCCTACTATAATTTTTTTTCAATTTTGAATTAAATTCAGGTGTTATTGTAATAATTATGATAGTATAACTATTGGGTTGTGTACAACTTTTGTTATGGTATTGTTTGAAAATATTGTTATCAGGGTGTTTTCTGTAACGAGCTGGTCATAGGTTTGTAAGTTAATTTCTCTGAGTGAATACTAAAACAAAAGTAACAAAAACAGATTACAAAATAAATATATTTCGTTATAAAAGAATTATTTTATCCTTAAAATTTCATTTATCAAATGCCATTTCCTTAATTCATTAACAATAAACAAATAAATAAACAGGTTTAAATTTTCAAAATAATATTCATCAACGTATTTCGTATCTACAGTTTCAGATTCATTAAAAAAAACCTTTCTAATACGTGATTTAACAATTGTTATTTTTATAAATTTTCTGTGTTGAGTAACTTGTTTCTTAAGTCAGGTTTCATTTTTCATTGTACGAGTTACATAGCAACCCCTTTCACAATTCTTTGGATTCGCTGGCACTGGTTCAACTCATTGAAGTGTAAATCGTTTGCATCTTAACTGCAATATATCAAATCGATTTTACAAAAATCACATCTCTCATTCTTCACTGTTGTAGAAAGTAAAACTATAGCTTTTGAAAAACTATAGAATACTTATTATTCAGATTTTAACTTAAAATCCGTATCTTTAAATTTACTCATTATTCTTATTTTTATAAAGTAATTCTCTTTTAAATAATCTCTCATAATCCAGTACATTTGTGTCAACTAAACGTTTTGTGTTTAGTTATTGCATATTACGTGTTATACTAAACATATATTTTTAACAAGTTTGCCTGAAACTTAGAAAATTAAGTTATATACTAAACTCTTTCAGAACCAGCTATTATGTTAATGTAAATTAAACATGAAATTATAAACCACTACTGTAAACGAAATCTTTAAATAGATTCAGGATCCGAACTATATCAAATTAAAGCGGGATTATTTTAGTGACAAAATTTGGAATTTATTTTTTTTAAATTAACATTGAGTAGGTTTAACCGATTTCTAATGTAAATGAATTGCATCAATTTGAACTTATTTTCTTAAAAAATTGACAAACCGTTTTAACGGCGTATATATAGCGACAAAACCTAGAATATCTGTAATTAAAATGAATTATTCAAAATATACTTATGTCAAAAATAACATGAAAAGATATACTGAATTCCTGTGTAAGTTAGATCTTTGTATTCACAATTTAAATAAATAAACTAAATCTCATGTTAATAGATGCTATGTTTATATCTCATTTTTTATAATAGTTCTGTAATAACTAATTTATAAAAATAGTTATTTCAAATAGTATTTTTATAATTAATCTTGTAATAATGAAATTAATATTTGATTTATTTTTTTAGGTTTTAAAATTCATTAGTTTTCTTTGCGATATAGATCCTAATAATTGCAATCTAAAATGAAATACTGTAAATGGTACTAATATCTGTGCATCGTGTTATCGAATCCTGTGTTAAAAAAAATATCATGCTGAGAAAACTATATGTTTAATTTAGATTGAAAAACGCGTAAACTTGTTGGAAAATATCCATAACTTTTACGTGAATTTTTTTTTTTTAAATCGTAACATTTTGGAAACTCTAATTATTTTAAGAGGTATATATCAGATATAACAAAATTCTTATTTTATTTTTAAAAAGTTAGCTGCAAAAATTGCTTAATTTCATAATTATGAGTATTTTTTGTGATGGTTAATTCTTTAACAGTTTAATTTATTAAATTTCAAATGATTTCACCATTTACACGAATGAAAATATTTGTGCTAAAACTTTTTATTTAATACTCTGATTTTTTAAAAAAATTCTTAATTAGAAAATATAAATCGGAATAAATATTCCTTAGATCAGGTAATCCCATAAATTCAAAACACATTTTAATGATTATAACATGTTTATATTTATTCATTCATTCATTCCATTTTAGAAAAATATTTTTCATAATTAAAAATTTCTTTAGAAATAATATGAACTTTTTGATCTATATCCTTTAATGAATCAATTTTTTTTTCGCCAATAAAGTTATTTTTATTTAAAATCAGTTCTTATTAACCGGAACAACTAGCAATTTTGATTACAATACACAAATGAAATTCGAAGAGAGGGTTCCTTTGAAACCGCTCAAGAATTACAAATGCATGCACATATGTTTGTTTTGTAAATGTATCTAATACAATACACTCAAGTATATGATAATGATAAACAATTATATAACTAATTAATTTCTGCTAGAAAGTTTTTTCAGTTCACATCATATTAAGCTCTATTTAGATCTATATGATAAATTACCTCCTTTTTTTGAAAAAAAAAATAATCAAAATTATAATTTTTTTATCATTTCTATGTAAAAATGTTTATTTCTAATTTTATAATATATAATGAAATAAATAAACGCAAAACACTTATTATTTCTATACTTGTGGACGACTTAATGTATCTTGAATGGTTGGATTATTGTTTTGTGTTCAGCAAAAATAAAAATAATTTTTTTTTTCATTTTGGAAGCTCACATACTCAAAGAGAAGCTTGCGGGTAAAATTAATCTTTAAGAAAATAATCCCCACAGGAAGATAATAAAATTAAAAAATAACTTTTTTAGAGTGTTTAAAAAATACAAAGATACACCCGTAAATGTAAATAAAGAAAGTTGTTATTTTTTAAGACGGAGGTAAACATTTTTGGCTAATCGTTTTTTTTAACGAAATACTGAGTAGTAGCTATCTAAAAATTAATATTTTTAAATTTTAACTGCAATGAGTAACTTTCGGGATGGCTTTAAATTTAAAATGAAATGAAATGATTAAAAAAATATTTTTTGTTACTACCACTGGAGAAAGTGGAATGAGAAAAACTGTATAATGGTTTAAAGGCCTATTGATGTAAAAAGTATAAATGCAAAACACTTTCAGTAACTCATTGTTTGAAGCAAAATATAGCTAAAAAAATAATATATAGTCATTTTTGGTAAGGATGTGAATATTAAATAAAAACTCTGGGAATTTGTGAATTTGATAAAAATAATATTCTTTCAAATATGAAAGAGATTTTTGTTAAAATGCCGATATTTATAATTTCGTCCAAAACATTCCCTATTTCATCATTTTTGCCAAAATTTAATACATTCTTACCCCTCGATTTTAGTACCTGTCGCCCTAGTTTGAAGAAAATCGTTCAACGGAGTCTGTAGTGTTAAGACCAGACACATGCGGACACACACATTGGTACATGCGAAGGAAACAGATTTTTGAGCGTGGGAGCACTGAAATAATTTTTTTGCAGATTGTTTACAATTAATTTAAATCTATTCTTTTGTTAATTTTTTTAAATGTCTCCTTAAGCATAAAATTAAAAAAAAAAATTTTTTTTTAATTTTTTGTGTTGTTACTTTCCCGTTAAAGGTACTGTGCTTACCAACATACATTGTAATAGCCGGTAAAATACTAATTGAAGTATTTGTCTTACTATCATAATTATTATTTTTTCTAGTTTTGAGATTAATTTATACTGACCGGTGTATAATATACATTAAATGAAACTATTATAAAAAACGACTTGCCTTAAGTTTGTTTTATGATGCCTTTTTAGAACTTTCTGGCGATGTTATATATTCCACTCTAGTTCAGTTATCCCAATTAACTTTTACATATTCATGACAGTGAGTTTTATTATACTGTTATCTAACATAAATATATCATCTCGTTTTATGTGACCTACATTTCTTTATCGGCAACGGACATTAAACTTATTTTCCAAAATTTATAAAAAAAACTGTAACATAAGTAATGTAACAATTAACATTTATGAAAGTAATAGTATGAATAATGTATTAAATTTATTTTTAGTAAATATTTGTTTTATTAGTTTACTATCCAGACTTTTTATGGTTAGAATTATTTCATGATGAAGGATATATTTACTAAAACGCTGTGAACTTGTCTAATGAAATATTTAGCAGAAAACGTCATTCTTTAACCGGTATACTATTCATAACTTACACATTTAAAACTTTAAGGAAATCTATTAATTAAGTGTAATTCAAGTGTTGTTTTCTGCCGTATTAATCTATACAATTACAATCGCTAGGCGATAACATCGTAATCTGTGGAAAGCATGCATAATATGAGATGTAATACTACGAATTTACATAGGCTTAATAGATTAACACTGTAATATTGTGATACTATTGATTTGGCATTATACGTAACATCATTTTCTGATAATCTACTCATCATTATTCTACATCATTTTGTTCCAAATTAATATTTTTTTTTCTTTTTATTTATATTGTCTTCTAACTTAATTTATGCAGTTCTATTTTTTTTAACCATTCATTATTTTAGAAAACTATAAATAGCTGATTTATAAAAAAAAATAAATCGGGTCTCTTTTGATGATATATATAACTGTGGAATAAAAAAACCTTAATGTAATCTAATTTAATTGAGAACTACAAAACCTATAAAATAGATAAACATTTTCAATTATATTCCCTTTTCACTACTGAGCTGTTAGTCAGTCATTTACATTCGTTTAAAAAAATCATGATCTCATATATCATGAAAATCCTGAATAATGAAAATCATGAAAAATCATGATCTTGTATTAGCAAACTGCAAGCAGCCTCCTGCTTGCAATTTGCTAATATAAGCATCAAAATTACCTGAAGTAAAATATAATAGAGTAATATAGGAAAAGAAACTAATCTTTATGTAAAAATAATAAGTAAAAAACTGAAAAAAACTCACCGACATTACAATAAATCGTTTTTTCATTGCCGTTTCATTTTTTATTTTTTTTTTTTATTTCATCACCCTTCTTTAACACTGGTTTCCTTCTCAAGCAATTAAATTGCTTCTCAACAATCATTTCGCCTCATTCTTCATTTATTTTTTTTTAGATTGTAATCTGAGCCAAAATATAAACCAACAACAACGAATATATTAAACATTTTTTTTTATTTTTTATTCCTAAACTTTCTATTCCCCTTTATTAAATTTTTTTTAAAGGAAGAGAAAACTGGAAAACTTTAAATAATTGTTTAGTAATTCTTTCGTTGGTATATATCTACACAATTAACTTATGGTAATAAATATTTTTTTATTTATTTAAAAACCTTTAGGCGATTTATTAAATATACTTGACATAAACTGTTACTGAATTCCATGGGTTATAATATCATGCTAACCTCTTCGTCTAAAAATAATGGTTTTTAATCTCAACAATATTCTATATTGAACACTAAATTTATGTAAAATATAAAATATATGAAACAAATTACATAAAACCTTAGCTAAAAACTAGAATTTTCGTATTCTATTCATAAAATAATGACATAAGTTTTGTGAAATAAATAAAAGCAAGGTATGACATGTGAATTCACTAATCCTTTGGAACATAAATTATACTTCTATTATTATTGTTACTGCATAACTTTTAAACTCATCTGTACTAGTCGGGATATACGTGCCTACTCCTGAAAATCTGATATATTTGGGAACTCCACATCTTTAATGGCATTGATTTATTTTGTCAACTCAAAATCTCACCTTCTTCTGACCTGCATATGAATTTGTTTCTTTCTTTTGCAATGAAGTAAATAATATGTTTTATCTTTCTTTTTTTCATTATATTCATAACCACAATTGTTATAGGAGGCATTTACAGAAAACAGTGCAAGTTATTTGGTATTCAGTTGTCAGGCAGTGGCAAGCATATTACCCTGTGTGTGTGTGTGTGTGTGTGTGTGTGTGTGTGTGTGTGTGTGTGTGTGTGTGTGTGTGTGTGCGCGCGCGTCTGTATGCGCTCGCGCGTGTGAATTATAAAGATATATATTTTGTAGCGAAACTTACATTTTTTGAAAGATTTAAATAAGAGTATTTCACGACAATAAATCAATTCAGCTCTGACTATTACCTCAATCAAAATAAGTTTGAAGAAATAAAATGGTAAGGATCAGTTCCGATGGTATCTACCTAGATAGCAGCATGTATAGAACATTCAATACACCGGCAGGATTGAAATCTTATAGAGACAACAATTCTGCCAGTGGCAATATACTTGTTGCCACAATTTTAAATAGGGTTAATTATTTAACGGTTCTTCTGTATGTAAATTGTAGACAAGATAGCTGGATTGCTTGAAACTTATTTTAAAAGCTTTTATTTAACTCGCTTTAGAAATAATCAAATCTTGAAACTGCTATATATTTTGATCTATCGTATAAAAGTCAATTAAATTTGGTACACGTATGTAACTTCGATGACAGTTCAGCACTATGGTGTTGGAATTTTATATGACCCATCCCTACGCCCCCACGCGCTACCCCTACGCTAAATTCATCCATTTAGTTGAAAATTTTCATTTCTCATGAACTATCGTATGAAAATGATTGAAATTTGGTTCTCGTATTTAATTTCGATGTGTAAAAATAAATATTTTTCATTAGCTTTTTTCAAAATGAAAATTTTTCATTTTAAATTTATATATACCAAAATGTTTACTCTCCGTTAATTACCGAGCACATTCAGGCACTTATCGCACTCGAACCAGCCTCAAATGACCGTCATCGAAGAATTTTATTCTGAATATCCAGCTACTTATTATACTTGAAAGGGATGGTTAAACAGTTAAACTTTTATATTTGTAAACGGATGGCGGTCACTCGGCTTCAAGGGAGAAATAAAAAATGTCTCATTTGAGTATCTCAATTAAGCCGAAAAAAAAAACAAGTAGGACCGTGCATTTTATGTATAATCATAATATTTTCTGTGTTTAGATTTTAGATTACACATGAAGTTTATTCAGCGTTTCACGATAAATTTTGTCTAGTCATTTGATGATAGTTTCAGTATATCAAAAAAAAAATTTTCTTATGATCCCAAAACTCTGTAATCATCGTACATGCTTACTTTTATATTTAATATTTAATACTGCACGCATCAGTTATTTTGTAGATAAATAAATAAAATACATTATTTGGGTAGCTGTTTGGTCAGTAAATACTATGGACAGTTTCCACTCAAAATTTTCTATGCATCTATTCCCTTTTTTATTGTAGGTCTTAAGTACTTTTGTTTTGATATCCAAATTCCGCAGAATATATATATATAGCCACCCAGTTATTTATCAGTGTAGTACTAATAATCGTTCTGAAAGATAAGGAACTCATTCACAGTATGAGAAATTATGAAATGGAATCTATATTTAGAAAGTGTTTTTTTTCTTTAAAAAACAAGTTTAAAAAATTTTTTTCTGTAACGTCGTCCTCAGTCAAAACTGACGGCCTACGACGACTAACTGAGGCCTTTTCCTCACTTTATTTACCTCTTTAAAAATAATTTCTCACAGTGATAACCTTATATGACAAACGATAACAATCACAGTGGAACTCGATAACGTGTTTGTTTAATGTTTTTAAAGTTAATCACACCATAGACATAACATTAGACAAAAGTAACCATTAAGATATTCTGTAAATCAAAGTCAAACGACAGGTGCTTTACCAATTTTGAGCCGATTGTATGGCAGATAGGCGCCTAACAATTATGTAGAATGCTGGTGGCTACTACACAAAAATTATATTTCACAACATTTATATTTAGCAGCAAATTTTGAAAAATTTTATCAAAAAATTGCTTTTAATATTGACTCCAAATTATAAAAAATAAAAAAAATATATATTTTATGAATAATGTGTAAATATAAATAAATACAAATAAATTTATAAATATATAAATTTATACATTATAAATTTGATCATTTATATTGTATCATTTCCTGGAAATAATAAATGAAAGTTTATAGGAAAAAACCAATTAAAATTAGTGTAATATGAAGCCCCTGGACTGATATTTCAGGTAGTAAAACCTGTAATCAGAAACCTACATCATCTTTTCCTCTTATTTGACAATAAAAATGATTAATTCACTCGTTCGATAGTTATTTTTAATGGAATTCAGTAGAAATTTTCTGTAAGTTTTGTAATAATTTTTTGCGTACTTTTTACACCCTACTAATGTTAGATTTAAAATAAATTAATTTTAGTCAAATCCGCCAATATTTGGAACTTCACGTTTTTTTTATAAGCGATTTGTTTAATGTAATTTAGGAAATAATTACATGTAAATTCAACGATTTTTTTAAGTGAAATAATATTACTTTTTAAACAATAAAAATTTTAATAAAGTAATTCACAATTTTGTGTCAATTAAAATAAATTTTTACTATGCAAACTTCTGTTTTGTAGGGCATCATAAAGTGCCCTTTTTAAACAAGGAAGAGAGAGTTCATGGTAATTTTTTTTTTAATTTTAATATAACTAATGATGAATTTACTGTCACAGAAAGGGTACACGGATTTAAAAACTGTAGTTATTGATATATTTTATTATTTTTGCAGAAATTTGATTCATATTATTTTTATATATAAAAAAAAAAAAAACAAAACAAACGAACTAATGTTTTGTTTTGTTGAGTTAAATTTTTTATTTATTTTATTTCAAGTTCTTTTCTTAAAGTTACTTTTCTTTGTATACCCTTTGTAAAGTGCTTAGGCTTCTTGCGTTTTGTGGTATTACTGACTAAATCAAAACAGCTTTCATTCAAAACTGTTTTCAAAAATATTGTACTTATAAAGAATTTATGTTAAAATCTTTGTTTATAAAATTTTAATACAATGAATTCGATGATTTCGTTCTATTTTTTGGTATACAATTTATTGAAAAAGGAACGAATTAGGAAGCTCAGTAATTAATAACACCCGACTGACCAATAATTAGCATTCCACAGGTAGTCCAATGTTTTCTTGAAATCCAAATTTCCTGCGCAGTATAATTCCTTAGATTTGTTCTATAAATATAACATTATGTATTATTATGAATGTTCTTTAATAATAATAAATACGTATTGATTTATAATTTCATACAAGAATCAAGAATAAGTGTATATTTTTTTATTTCTTTAATTCTCGATCTATTCTTTTAGTAGAACTAAAGTTATGTCCCCTAACCGTAGCGAGTAGATGCCACAATAAATAATTACTGACACAGATCACACAATTCATTCTTTCCACTTTAAACAAAAACAAGAAGTAATTTATTCCCTATATGCCATTTATATCTTATTTTTATACGTAGGAATAATATAATAATGTATTCATTATGAACGTTGAATAGAATTAAAATTTTTTTCACTTATTGTTTAGATAATAATACTATAAACATTTTTAAAAACTTGCTTTATACTTTTTAATCATACTTTAATCAATTTATTATCATACATTGCATAGATTTAATTAGTAGTTTAATTTGGATTTCAAAAGACAACATCATATATTGAAATTTAATTTATATTTATAAAATAAACAAATTTCAATCAAACATTTATTACACAATGTAACGAAATAGTGAAGTTTTTATTTCATTTACTTAATTAAATTATTAATTGAGGAGCTGTGTCCTAACATACTGCCCGCCAATCATCTGTATATATATATATACTCGTATATATATAAACTCGTTTATATATATTTGAGTATATGAGTGATGACAAATTTGAGTATATGAGTGATGACAAAATTTTGTCAAATTCGAATCCACAAAAATTCCTTGTCAATTTTTTATGTTATACAGCTATCGGATTTGTCATCTACGATCCCAAAATCCCCACATAACGTTTTTGCAGATTTTGACATTTTTTGCACCCGCACCCTTAATTTATCCCCGTACACGGGGATGTTTGCAAAAATATTAATCGAATATTGTATTTTCATCTGATTTAGTAACTGTACAAAATTTCATCAATAGGCAATGTCAGAAAGTATTTTAAATTAAGGATGCAAGATTTGAGGACAAACATAAAAAAACCATTTAAAGAAAAGCAAGTAAAAATAAGATGAAGTGTTGTTTATTCTACGTAATTTTGATTTCTTAAAGAGTAATCGATTTAAATTTTTAATTCCCAGAATACGTAATATTAAAGTAGCTTAAAACATGATAAATCAGCTTATTGGGGGAAAAAAGTGTAAAAAGATTAATTCGATAAAATTTTGTAGATAGTATTTCTTACAATGAAATAGCCTGGATTTCCACCAGTTATTGAATTAAAAAGAACTTATTGCGACTGAAATTATCATTGTGGGATATTGACGGTGAAGTCCTGCTTTATATTTTATTAACGGACGGAATTCAGCTCGTGTATGTCTCCCACATAACCGGTCGTCGTATTTTTCAAAAATTTTGTACATTATGTTGGATTTCATCTATTTCGGAAAATTGTCGATATTATAAGTAGAGTTATTGATAATAAAATAGAAAGGTTAAAAACTTTTCTAAACCTGAAGATTTTTGATAAAATTTAGGTGCAGCTTCAAATTTAGTCTCTCCTTAATTCAGTATACAAAGAACACGTTGATTGCCGTCTCGCCAAGATTCATTTTAGTTTATGAATACATATTATTTATTATTTGTTTACCTTAAATATAGGCTTTTAATTTAAGTTTTATAGTTATTTATTTATTAGTATTTGCACAACGAAGCTTTTTTTTAAAACCTGATTATTTGAATCATGGGTTTAATAAATTAATTACCATTAATTATTTGTTTTTATTTTTATTACGGTTAGTTCCGTTTACAACATTTGTTGTTTTTTTTTCTATTTTTATCACTTTGATAAGTTTTCTTTTAAATACCTTCTGTCATTGTTTCGACAAAACGATGTCGAATTTTTACGTATGTTTTGTCAAATTAATACGTAATTCGTTAATCTTGCTACAGCAGTCTTAGCTATATGATGAAGATAAAAATATTTATTTTTGCGTTTTCTTAAAAAAAAAAAAAATAAAATAAATATATATATATATATATATATACGAAATAAATTAATGATACTAGTTTTATTTTGGAAGCCAAAGTGGCAATACTGTAAAGTTATTGACAAACATATGATTGTATGAACAGCTGATTTATAATAATATTAATATTTTTAGTCTACTGTTACCACGTAAGACGTAAACAAAATTTTCATGAAACGAATTTTTGTTGTGCGTTACAAAAATAGGCGATACTAATTAAGAGCCACGTTGTGCAATCGAGTTTTGTGTTAAACTCGGTGAGAATGCTACTGAAACATTTTCAAAATTGAAAAGGGCGTATGGAGGTGACGCTCTGTCACGAGCCCAAGATTTTACATGGTTTAAAGAATTTTCGTATGGCCGGGAATCAGTTCCGGACGATCCACGCTCTAGAAGACCGGTAACGTCAAAAAGTGACAATGTTGAGCTAATCAAAGAATTGATACGGTACGACCGTGGATTACCTATCAGAATTATTGCAGAACAATTGAATTTGAACCATAAAATACAGTCCATAAAATTTTGATAAACGTATTGCACATGAAAAAAGTTTGTACAAAATTGGTCCCAAAAACCTCACTATTGAACAGAAAAACAACAGGGTGGAAGTGTGTCGCGATCTTCTAGGGCAAATTGAAACTGATCCTGATTTTCAATAAAGTTTTGTTATTGGTGATGCACTTTGATATTTGAGTACTACTCAGAAATAAAACGCCAAGCAAGGAGTGACACCCTTTAAACTCACCATATCCCAAAAAAGCAAAAATTAGCAAATCAAAACCATGCTAATTTGTTTCTTCGATAGTAATGGCATTGTCCATAACGATTTTTTGTCTACAAGAAAGACTGTAAATCAATTTGTTATCGAGAAATTCTTGAAAGACTGAGGAAAACAGTTGCCCGCGTGAGACCAGCCATCAAAGACAACTGAATGTTGCATCATAACAGTGCACCTTGTCACACTGCAATCTCAATTAATGATTTTTTGGTAATGAGAGACATTCCTGCAGTTCTTCAACCATCTTATTCACTTGAATTGAGTGCGTGCGACTTTTACCTGTTCCCAACTGTACAAAAACACCTCAAAGGACACCATTTTGGAACAGTAGAAAAGGTATAAAAAAAAACTTCAGCGACTATCCGAAGGATATGCCGATTTCTGAGTTCCAACAGAGCTACGAAGAATGAGAAAACCGTTTAGAGCATCGCGTGTCTTCGCAAGGGTACTATTTCGAAGGTGATACAATCCGTGTATAATTGAACTGTAAATAAAAAGTTTTTCTGTACAAGTCTCGTTACACACCTAGTATATTGTGGCAACTTAGATCTTTGTGGTAGCCTGAGAAGAGCTACTTTAAATTTTGTAGTGGTGACCCTAAAAAGGGCCGTTTGTGTGTTGATGAGGTAGCCATGACAAGGTCTTTTGAGTCTGATCACTGGTTTTTGGCGAAGTCCTCTTGGCCTGGCGGACGGTAGTCGGGGAGTTTTCGCTCGTCGATTGGAATTGGATCGAGCTTTTTCTCAGTGGTAATAGGATCCCACTTTAGCTTCAGCTGTAGTGATAGTAAAGAGAGCCCTAAATGTCGGGTGGGAGTCAGTCATTTTCCGCCGGCGTTGTTCTTCCCAATCGGTGCTCCTCCGGCATCGTCTTCAACGCTAAGGCTTCTGGTATAGCGGGCTTCTTTCGGGGGCGAGATTCCACTTTGCGCCAGCCAAGGGTCTTCTTTCTTTCCCCACCGTCTTCTTTTCCACGAGATAGTCCGCTCTCGCTTTGCCGTACCCTATTTATAAGTATAGTCGCCTGCGAGTGGTGGAGCCACAGTGCAGCTCTGGTGGGAGAGTTGTATGGTCAGCTGGCTTGGTGAGGAGGTTTCCTCCTCACGAAGCCAAGTTCCATCAAGATCTACCGGCCAGCGTCACGTCCGCCAATAGTGACATAGCATGTGACAACAATATACAGAGAGATTCATGAAAAATATATTAAACTCTCAGAACATGATCTAGTGGTGAAAATAAAGAAGAAATTTATACAAACTTAGGCTCTGAAACGCCTCGTTAGAAAGTGTTGGATGGAAAAAGATTTCGCCCTGATTTCTGCGCATTCAGTAAAACTGAACCGGACGAAAACTCTAGGGACATAGATAAAATTTGTCTTATTTGATGTTTTTTTTTGTTTTTTTTTTTTTATAATGATCGAAATTCTTATGGTTGTGTGACTTTTCACCTACCATTTTACTCAGAATCAACTTCTCTACAAATTTTATTAAAACTTTTATGTGTTTCTTTACTATTTAATAAAGTTATTTCAAGCCAAATCTAAAATAATGTGTTTTTAACTCAAATCTTTTGTCTTTTACTTCATATTTCTCAAAGATATTAAAAGCTTAGATCTACGACCGATCAATTTTTCATGTCAGATTGCTTATAAAACTATCATATAAACCCATTAATTTGGGTATTTAGAATTACAGTCCCGCTTAATTTCGCCCAAAGCACAAAAATCATGGGTGGAAATCTTTTTCCAGCCTACAAGCGCTAATGAAGCATTTTGTAGGGTATAGCATTTAATATAGGGCATGACCCTATATTAAATTTAGGTAATGTTTCTTCGTAATTACCACCGATAGAACATGTCCTGAAAGCTTTTTGCATTGTATGTGGGTCACACTGTCTTTCTCTCTCACTCTTTCTCTCTCTCTCTCTCTCTCTATATATATATATATATATATATATATATATTTTAATATTTTCCATATTACAAGAAATTATTAAAAAAGTCAGATTTTTTGACGTCTTGCAGAATTTATTTTAAATTTTCATTATTTAAATTCTTTTCAATGCTGTTTTATTGATCATGTTATTTAGGAAAGAATAATTCACCACTTACAGCTACGATTTGTAAAATAATTATTTTTAACGGCAAAGCTCTAAGCCAATATAAATGTTAAAATTTATCTCATAAATACACTTTTTAATTATTAAATTTTGAAAAGATTTACCAATTTTTAAAACTAACATTATGATTTTTCAGTGATATTTGGTTTCTAATATTTTGAAAGATTACAAATTTTTCAGCAAAATCGTTCTTTTAAACTTTTAAGTTGTGAAATATTTAGTCCAGGATAAATAGAAGCTCATTAAATCTCCTAAACAGAAACGTTAAAAAATAATAATTTAATCGAATACTGTGTTAAATGGCAATCTAGACAGTTCAAATCATGTACCTATTCTTAGTTACATGCCTGATAGTATACCAAATTCATAACAAAAATTAGAAACAATTAAAAAATTTAAGAAAATATATTTTATTTGGCTGATAACTTAATAATCATATTATTTAACCGGAGGACTTGAAAGAACGTTAAATTATAGGTTAAACCGGCAGCTCATTTTAAAGTTTTTACAGCTGCTTTTGTAAATGATAAATTTGATAGTAGGATATTGAAACAACTTTTAAAAACGCATTGCAGCATATAAAATAATGAACAGTGTCTTATGTAAAACTCCGTGATAGATTTTATTTCATTTTTTATCAAATTTTCAAATAATTAATTTAAATTTAATTACTAGATTTTATCATTAATTATGAGTAATATAAACTAATTTAGTTTTAATGAATTATACCCAACAAAAAAAAAACAATATGGAGAAATAGCAATTCACAGATACTTCTTAAAAAAAAAATTAAAGGACTAATCTTCAACCAATCAAATCTTTCAATGTACGATGCAAAAAGCTCCACTTCTATTATAATACTGCCCGGTAAAATAAATACTGGTACCACTATTACAATTTCGATTTACTTTATCTACATCTAAGTGCAATTTACTTCTAAGTACCTTCTTGTTCCTATCAGTCGATAAAGACCGTCTCTTACACCGATATATACCGTATTTACCCGTCAGTGCAAACAACTTCTATTGAACTAATATAATAGAAAATGAAGTGTAATTTTACAAGTCGAGAAGCTCGCTAAGGATACAGTGTTCCAAAAAAGTCATTAGCCATACTTAACCTAAATAAAAAATGTTAACAGCTACTTTTTTTTGTATGAAAGAAAGTGTTTTTCTTCCTTTCAGGCCAACTGTTATTTAAATATTTTCCTTTCTTTGTTTTTAAAGCCCTCTAGTTATATTGTACCATTAAAATACTGCACTGTCAACCATTTTTTCATTTTATTTTGTTCATTCATAAAATTATTTCGCTTTATAAATATTTTCTTCTATTATTTCAATCAGAAAATCTTTCCTTTCTATTGGTATTGACTTTTCTAATCACTTCACATATATTTTCTCACATCCCTTATAAATAACACAATCTCGAATCTTACGCACTTAATAAATAGGTAAACAATTGTTTAAACAAATATAAATAACTAATCATCTAACATTATAAATTTTACATTCTCCAATCGCTGCTCTGTTTATCACAATATATAAAGACTTTTTTTATCAGCAACATAAAAGACAGTGGAGCAAACGATTTTTTAGCGAAATAATAGTCATTTCAGACCGAATAAGGTATAATGTACGAATTACTAAAATTCCTTTTAATTTAGAATTGTAGTTTATGTGTTATAATGGATAATTAATCTTCCCTGCAAAATTCTTATATATAATGTAACGTTTATGACAGTTCTTACACTATGAATTTTTAAAGTAGTAATCAGCTATTAGTAAATATTTTTTCTTTTTTAATTGAACATATGTTTATAACAAAAAATCTATAATATTAATAGGTTTGAAGAAAATACACTTTACTTGGATGTAATTCCATCGCATTTAGAGCAAAACGAGAATGGGAAATTACTATATCCATTAATACATGCAATAATACAAATAATTTTAGAACATATTTAAAAATGTTTGTTTAATAGAGAAAGAATATTGTTTAATTTTATCTGAGAATTCCAGTCTTCTTAAATAATATTTATTATAACTAAATTTATTTAAATAAAATTATAATATATATATATAGTTTGTAACTTAAGGAATAGGTTTAAGTTTAATTACTGAGATATCCTATTCTTATTAATCGAAAAGAATAGATAAGAAATGAATCGATAAGAAATTTGATTAAAAATAATTACAATAAAAATAGACCTTCCAAAAGTTAAAAATATAGAACGAATGAAATTGACTTCAATAATATCAAAATATAAGTTAATTTGCTGTGGAATACGTAAACCAACTAATTTTAACTATTAAAGACAGAAAGTACGTAAAGTCATTATAATTTAATTATCAATTTATAAAGAGACCTTTTAACCAACTTATTATGGTTTTCCACTTTAATTTACTTACAAAAGATTGAAACGAAAACCAATAACAAACAACTGGTTTAAAGGATTTAAGTGCAAGTAGATACATCATGATGATCTCATCATAACAATAACCTAACAATAATAAATTTGATCTCGACTTTCTTGTTTAATAAAGCGATAAGCAACAAAATTTAAACAACTTGGTTTATTCTTTCAAAAAGATGATGAAGCTAGCTTTATTTAATAGCTCGTTTTCAAATTAACAGTATAGTTTATCTACTGAATAGGATGCGGTCTTTAATCAAATGAAATGAAAGAAAGTTACTAACGAGCTGAAATATCAGTGTAATTTTTTTATATTTTTATTTTAAGTAATTATTCTTACTAGTTTATATGAACGTTACTTATTAGTTCCAGCGTTAAAATGTCCTTCCTCCTAGATGTAATTTTAGGCACTAAACTACAACTAATTAATCAAATAATTAAACTAAACAGCCTGTAGCATCTGCAGTTTGAAATTAGGTGAAGTAAATGTAATAGAAAATAAATGAATAGAAAATTATGAGAAAAATCCTGAGACCAATAAAATACAAATTCAAATTCAGATAATTAACAAATACAAATTCAGAAGTAATAAATATTTTTACGAATACGTTAGATTCCATAAGAAAAAAATAAATTGTTGGCCACCTTATGAGAATGAATTATAACAGTCTCATAAGGCAAATTTTCAATCACATTTACATCAGAAAGAACAGAATGAATGAACTCATTGGTTAAAAAAAGGTCTATAAGAAATAAAAGTTGTACAAGTACATAGTACAAAGTAGAATATCTTTCAGAAAACTAGTAAAATTTTCCAAGAGAAGAAAATAAAAGAAACCAATTTCTGGTCAGAAAAGAGAACATAAATCAAAGCTAAATACTGAAGAACTATTGGAACAGCAGGAAACACCGCCCAAAAAAAGTAAATGAATGAAAAATCGACCAAAATGGGAGGAAAAGATAGAAGGTGTTTTTATGAAAAAGGGAAAAATTGTTAACTCTACTAATATGTTAGATAATACAAGGCCTTTTCTGGATCATTTGATTATATTTAATAAAATATAATCTGTAATGAAAAAATTAATTTAAAAATCTGTTATTGTTTAAGAAAATTTATATAAGAAAATATTTAAATACATTGTAATTTTAAAAAAAATATATATATTATTTTGAATGAATATCAGAAAATAAATGCAATTTTATTGGAAAAAGGGTACAATTGACATAAAAGATTGGAGGTTATGTAACATAAAAAAAGTAAAACCAAACGCTATCTATTATTTTCATTACCTATTCACGTTTGAGCTTATTATGAAAACTTTCTCCTACGTATTGACAGTATGTAGCAGCTTTCCAAAGAAATGTTGATTACTACTAAATACATAATAAATGATTATAAGTTTATATATGCTTATTCTTTCTACTGTAGCTAACTTCAAGTGAAGATGAAAACTTTTTCCTGTTTTTAATCTAGTAGAAAATATATTATTTATATAGAAAAAAGTTAAAGTGGAAGTTATATTTAATACAACATTCTGTTTGGTGAAAATGAAAAACAAAAAGTTTTCAATCGCAGTAAATTAGTTATCTTATACAAAGTTACAAACTGCAACTTGGGTGATTGATGACAATATCGAACAATTTATTATAACCTTTTACAAAGTTAATCGCGCTTAAATGAGTTCAGAATAATTGTACAAATAAACCAATATAAAGTCTCTAGTAGTAGCATGAAATTCATTTTTGCCTGTAATTAACATTTTAACTGTAATATTGGATCATAATTTAATCCTTTATTAAAGAGGTTTAATTAAATTACCCCTTACTCTGCCAAAAATAAATAAGTATTAAAATAATGGATTATTCAAATTAGCTCTTACTCTAAGTAAAAATATGTTCACAAATCCATCATTGTCACTGATAAGACTGAGCTAAATATTTTCAAGTAAAGGGAAAAAACATATTTAAGAAAAAATTAATATTCATTTTTCATCATAATTTATAGCTAATGAAATCTTACAAAATCTATTCAACAAACAAAATTACTTAAATAGTTTATATTAAACTTGGGACTTAATATTGAAAAAAAATTTATATTAGTTTAAATTATAAACTATTCTATGAAAAAAAATTATAAATAATAACGTAGAATTATTTAGGATTTCTGAAATATTTTTATTTATTAAATTTCGTATATTTATTAATATTAATTTTTTTTTTTTTTTTTTTTTTTTTTAACTGAATTTTTACGGGCATCGACTGCTAAGGTCATTATTCCTCGTCACATTCTTTAAAAGAAATTATTATCTCCATCAGGATCGTCATATGTAAGGGTGTAAAGGGCCCTTACATTTTATTTAAAAACACAAACTTCAAAATAAACATTAAAACATAAAAGACAAGGACAATCACAAACACTTACGGGGTGTAAAGGGCCCCAATATTAAAATTTGAGATAGGTTCTCAAAAGACCATGAAATTAAAATTAAAATTAAACTTATCAATACCATATCTTTCTTTCTTTCTTCTACGAAGTCTCATTTATAGTTTGTTTAAGCACCCTCGGGGCGACCAGAACCGCCGTTGAGCAGTATATCAGTCGTGCCAGGGTGCCGTGGCAGTTGAATCCTTCTTATTTCAGGCCATAGGCATGAACGGCGTACACCCATAGCCTCGCGCCCTCAATCCACCCTTGAGGGTGCCCCATGCCATCATCGGACACACCCCGACTCACTGCTCTTGAATGCGGGTGAGCCAAAATGGCCTAGGCAAGAGGGCTACCTCCCGTCACTATACGTGCCACGCTTCGAGACTCCCTTATATGTATATATAATACTACCGCTTAGAGTATCTTTTACCACAGCTTTAAACTTCCATTTTATAGACTTTTAAGAAGTCCACTGGCGTGTAAAAATGCAACTATATTTTCTTCATTTCCATTATCCAGATCAGCACGAATATTATTTGTCAGACGGAACCTCTTTCTGAGGTCCTCATATATGGTACACTCTTCTATTAGATGCTTGATTGTCAGTGTTTTATTACAAACACCGCACATTGGTCTCACTTCGCCGGTTAACATATATAAATTTGTTAATCGCGTGTGACCGATTCTAAGTCTGGTCACCGCTACTTGTTCTCGGCGAGTCAACTTAAAGTCGCTTTTCCATTTATAAGGAAATTTATTATTAATTTATATATTATTATATATATATATATAATATTATATATATATATATATATATATATATAATATATAATATATAATATATATATATATATAATATATTATTCATTTAATTTATATTATAATTCATTTATATTAATATTATTATTAAGTATATTAAATTTCGTATATTTACATTTTTTATACTCCTATAGCTTTACGTAAAATCGATTATTCATTTTATTTATAACTGATAATTAATAATAAAGCTGGATTAAGATGTGAAGGAATCGAAGTTATTTGAAACTCCCGGTAAAATAGGATTATCGTTTTAGGATAAAATTGAGTGTTTTTTTACGTTACAGTAAGTCTTCCTCCCACTCACTCCCACACTCTTTCTATATTTATTTCACTCTCTACACACACTATCTATATATAGTGTGTGTATATATATATATATATATATATATATATATATATATACATATATATGTGTGTGTGTGTGTGTGTGTGTGTGTGTGTGCGCGCGCGCGCCTGTTATTCATCATATAATTCCTTTGTGTTCAGGTTTGCCCTGATCACCACAATTTGATTTTATTCGATTGTTAAATTAATTTTGGCTAGCACAAATATATTTAGTTCTTGGTTCACTACTTGTGTAACTGATTTACAAAAATTCTTAACTTGAGAAAAGTATTATATGTAGCAGCAAATACTGAAATGAAATTTAATTTTTTTATTACCAACAGCCGGTTAGACATTCCTATTTTTAGTGCTGAACAGCGGTTTTTTTCTAAAATTATGAAAAATTTAAACTTGCAGAAAGTTTGGAAATTTTACTCCAATTTAAGGTGTTATCCTTACTAACTGACAATTAATTAAATTGAAACCAGATCTACGTGTCAAAATTTTAAATAAATGAAATATTAGATTTAGTCTAACATTTACTTATAATATTAGATGTTATTTATAATATTACATTAAAATATTAATCTTAATAATTTATTATTATTATTGTTATAATATTAATAAATTAACACAGTAGTTATTAACAAGGTACATATTATGTTAATATCTATTAACATATATTTTCTTTTAAGAAAATCTAAAACCGTAGACTTTTGCAGGCCTTTATAAATGTTTTCCCAGTACAATCATTTTTTTATTTTTTATTTTTCTATATAAGCATGCCTGAATAAATTTTAAATCACTTGGTATAATAAATAAGTTAAATTTAAGTAATTCTGAATTTGAAAATTTTCACTAACTTGATTTCACTAAGAGATGAATAATTTTTTTCCCATAAATCTCCTTTTTGGAAGATTCCTAATAAAAGTATGAACAAAAAAAAGAAATTTAGAATCACATGAAAAGGTTGTATAATAACGAATGTTAAAATTTTTTTTTTGCTTAACTTTTTGGAAATCATTCATTCATTCTGAATTATAGCACAAATGAAATCGAAGACCTATTTGTCTACTTACTTCATTTAATTATCAAATAAAAGTTAAAAATGAACTAGAGGAAAATGCAAGAATTAATTAATGTACTTATAATATTCTTCAGCCAATTACATTTTTTAATATCATATTAAGATTAAATTTAATAAATTGCTTGTTATTTTATCGAAATTGGTGTACTGAAGTTAGTTAAACTTGTGATCTTAATTTTTTCAACAAGATATATTTAGATATATTTGGATTTTAGATTTTCTTAAAAGAAAATCTATGTTAATAAATATTAACATAATATGTACCTTGTTAATAATTACCGTGTTAATTTATTAATATTATAACAATAATAATAATAAATTATTTAGGTTAATAGAAACTTCTTTGTTCTTCATGGGCCATTCAAGAACTGACACCGGATAATACCGTACAATACATGTTAAAGGGACATCATGAATGGAACGCCGTAGCAACCTTAGTCACGAATATTATAAAGACTAAGGAAAGAGACGCTGTAGAGTGAAACGGGATAACCTGGAGGTAGGGTCTTACCGGGGTAGCTCTGCTCATGAGAGGGTGGTTTGCTGAGGTGGACCACTTATGATGACTGAACGGGGACCCCCTAAGTTCGTGGGTAATAAAAAAAAGACTGAGACCCGGCTGGATCCCTCCCTAGGGAGAGGGTACGGTTAGAGGCAGGCATATAAAAGACTCAGTCCTGGCCGACTGGGTGAACGACCCCCGCGGGGAACGGCATAGCCGGGTCCCGGGGGTCTCGGTAGGTTAGAAGCAATGACAACCTCTGAGGGTGTGCAATGCATTAGATGGTCCACCCTCCTAGGTATGAGGGGGGAAAAATTCTTTAATCGCACCGTTTAAAGATGAAAATGTGTTTTATTATTGATTATTTTAACAGTATTATTTAACTTATTGTGTTTTTTTGTAGTGGTTCTGATGATACAAGATTTCAGTGTGATTGATGACATTTCTTAAAATAAATATAAAAATAAACATTACTGGATTAAGTGAAGCACTTAAATATATTTATGGATAATTAAAAGTGCTTTTAATTTATAAATATTTTAAATATAGTTAAACAAATAAAGTTTTTATGAAGAAGGTGTGTAATCAACAAAAATGAATACGGTTCAAAGTTCTGGTGGTGGACAAACTGTTAACAAAAAGGAGTCAGGATTTGAGGTAACAGATTAATTCAGATTGTTTTCTTTTAATTTTTTTCTTTTACTATTTTTCTTATTAGTTATAAATATTATTTTTAAACCATTTAACTTTAGCATGAATCATATGTTTAATTATGTTTTATTCACTTTTTTTTTAAATTGATGTTCAATATATAATTTTATTTTTCATTTTCAGTTTGAAATAATGTCCTTGATTTAGATTATATTTTATCTTAGTTGTATTTTTTCTGTCAATATAGTTATTGTATTCATAAAACCGTAGTATATATTAACAGCCGCTGTGGTGTGAAAATTATCAGAAAAATTCTAATTCATCCTCAAAATTCGAAAAAAGTAAAACAATTTATTATTAATCAAAGATTTCTTGATTACATAGATTTCTTTTCTTCTTGGTTTTTTCATATATAAATACATTTTTTTAGTAAATTGCATTTTCAATTTGCTTTAATAGTCTTATATAGATTTGTCAATATATTTTTTTTTTGTCATCGTTCATGTAGAGTGTTATTATGCAATTTGAGATCCTTTTTATTACGTTCAAATTTTTAAACCTAAATATATTTCATATCTGATATCTACATTCTGTACATTCGATATTTTTTTTACAGATTTGATCTTTTAATCTTTTTTCTGAACTATAGTGATGATTTTTTTATATTTTTTATTAATGTTTTTTTATGGAATTCTGTTTCCCAATACATTTTTAATTTTTCATATTCGTATTCTTTCAATTAATATTTTCAGTAGCCTCCGTTTAACTTTATTAACTTTCTAAAGCTTATATTCTTTATTATATTATTATTATCCGCCGATCACCATGGCTGAGTGGTGGCGCCTTGGCTTTTTATCAGTAGGTGCCGGATTCAAATCCCTATCAGGCATGGCATTTTGCACATGCTGCAAAATTAATTTCTCATCTGTCAGTAACTATAACTGTTAATGTATAAATAAATTATTATTAATTCCTTTAGTGAAAAGTAGTTTTTAATGCCTTAATTATTATTTACCAAATGGACAAAATATAGTAAAAAAACTCAAGCGAAAGAATAATTGCTAGTAAATCTTAAAATAACATTAACGAAGAGAATGTTTTAAGTTTCCTTTTTCAGGGAATTTTCTTTATTATTTAACAAAATATTAATTGATAATCAAAAAATACTGGATGAATAATTCGTATCTAACAAAGAGTTAGAGTTTGGTTTCAGCAGTAATCTTTAGTTTCGTAAATTTTTGAAGTTCATCATTATATTTTTTTAATGATATATTGCCTGTTTTAAAATAAGTTCTGTAAATTTTATATCAATATTTACGCTATGAATTATAAAAAAAATATATATTTACTTCTACTTTTAATAAACAAAAAAAGTGAATATATCGTTTATTCGTTATGACCCCTATGCAGATGAAATAATTAATTAAATATAAAAAAAAAACATTTTTTAAAATAAATTTTAGAATACGTTAAGAGAAAACATAAATATACATTTTTAGCTGAAAATTAAAATGACTTTACTTATAATTACTGTTTAAATGAAATGATAATAAAGGCTATATAATAATTTATACTAATTTTAATTAATTGCCTGTAGCATAACATCTACGTTATTATAAATATCTGATATTAGTTAAAATTAATTTATCATAAAAATTCTGAACGTGTTAAATGTTTATTTTACTCTAACATTATTAATTAAGCAACCTTTAAAATTATTAAACTAATTTATAAAATCGTATATATTATATAATATTACAGTATAATAATAATCAGTTAATATAAGCTGTAGCCTATTTAAAATTATTTATTAAATTTTAATAGAATAGTAGTTAGGTGAAATTTCACTTTATTGTTACATTATAAAGGTATTTTGATGTTATCTAGTATGTAAATTTTCTGTTATCGTAGCAATATGTTGTCATTCAATTAAAATTTATATGAGAAGTGGAAAGCGAATCATATAGTTATCTACCCTAAAAACAAATATTTACTTTACCACACATCTATGTATATAATACCGGCTTACAAATGTACAAATATTTGCAGGCATGTTAAATGTTTTTGTCAGTTGTCATGTTTAACAATTCTATCGAACTAATTTTAAGTATCAACACCAATAAATGTGTTGTTATTATTGGTCAGTATTTATTGTTAAAAAGCTATTATATATATATATATATATATATATAAATTTATGAATAATAATATTATACATTTTTATTATATAATTTTTATTTCATTACAAATTAAGAATTTTTTCCATATATACGATACCATGAAAATCTATGCGTTAAGGTTACATTTTATTAAACATTGAATGGATAATGGAAAATAATACTTGTAACTTTCTGCATTATTGTGAATTGAAATTTATTTGAAAAAAAATATATGTATATAATAATTGTAGAAAATTAGTCATTTTTTAATGTTTTTTTCTTAATATTTCAATTCTTACAATCCCTGATATCATTAAGAAATTACACAAAATATTAAAAAAACTTATTGTTCTAAAATTATTGGCGTAAATTAATTTCTATTATAGCTACGATTTCTGTAGGGGTTTCGATCATCTGTAAAGAATAAAGTCCATGTATTTTAACAGTAGATTTCGAAAAATAATTTAAATATAAGAAATTTAAAGACTATAGTTAAATATATGAATTATCAAAAAAAACATTCAATTTATTCTCAAAAGTAAAAACTAATCTAAAATTTACTTATTGCATTGATTTTTACTTTTTCCCTGTTTCTGAAAATCTAAATAAATGTTCAATAAACTGCATTTTTAACTTAAATAACAATAGTGATTTGCGAATGTTTTTTTGTCATCATTTGTTTTGAGTTGTAGTATGCAATTTTTCATTCTTTTCTATTGTGTTCAAATTTTTAAGCAGTAATTTATTTCTGGCAATCGATATCTATGCATCTTATATATTTCAGTATGATTTTACAGGTTTGATCTTTTAATCTTCCTTTCTGAATCAAATTCAGATTATTATATTTTTTGTAAATTTTTCTTAGAATTCTTTTCCCAACACATCTTTCAACTTTTTCATATTCGTATTCTTTCAGTCCATCTAATATTGAATACGATCCCTTTTACATCACTAACTTTGTAAAGGTTTTATTCTTTGTTTTCTGACTTTTCTATTATTCAAAATTTTCTATAATAAAATTGATTTGAGTTTGAATCATTGAGATTAACGTATATTTTACATATTTCGAGGCAAGACTTCATTTAAATTTAAGTGATATAATGACTAATTATTTTAAATTAAAAAATTACCCTTTATTAACTGTGATATTCTGATATGTTTAAATATTACTTTCACAGTTGTTTACAAATTCTGGAATACTATCAGTTATCTGGTTTGTAGAAGAAGCACGGTGTATTTTATTCGATATAACAATTCGCAGACCACAAGAATTTAAACTGCACAACATCCGCGTTCATTTACGATAAACCTATACTCACATTAAGAATCGGAGTTCGGTATGCAATATCAACAGAGAGTAGGTTTATTTTCTTTCGAAGGAACACTGAACTTTGCTGAATACCAGCGCATTTGCATGGAATTCGTTAAAATTGGTTGAATTTGAACTACGCCAAGGGTACTTCCAACAATGGAGCTACATGACGTACATTATGAATGACGTACTTACAAATGGAATGTAACTTTGATTACCGCATTATCTTCAAGTACTTGTGGCCAACGAGATAACACGATTTATCTACAAAGTAGCTCTAGAGCTATGCCGCAAGAAGGAAAGTATGGTATACACTCAAAAAATGGGGTTTTGTATGAAATCAACCGTACTGAAAAGGCTACACTCCATTGACGTCTTGAGATGGGCGGAAGATATTTTCAGCATTTGATTTGAAATTAAAATAATCCGGAAAGATACTTTCATTTAAAAACAAAATGTTTACAGCAACGTTATTGATACAATAACCTCCTAAAGGCAATCACGAGCTTTCTATAAATCACCCAGGATGTAATTTCTCATTTTTTAAATGAAAATATCAATCTCTTGACAATTCATGACCCAGGAATCCCAAAACCAAAAAAAGTGATTGCTAGTGTTCGTACGTAAATATGTACGTTTGTTGGCGTGTTTAAAGCTTAATAACCTTTGAATGGATAAACCAATTTTGATAAAATTTGGCAAAATTTATATGGAACAATTTGTTGGTTAAATCTATGGGTCAGTATCTCGTGGAGGTGGAGTTGATAGAGTTTAGGGCTTAATTTTCCCAAAATGTTGTAACTGCAACCCTACTTTTTATTAAGCTCAGTACATTAGTAACTGCTTATCTTACCATTTTACAAGAAAAATTTCTCTCAAATTCACCCCTTCCCCCCAAAAAAAAACTAACTTTAATTGCATATTTTTTAACAGGCACATTTTTTCTAACTTTCTTAGCGTAGTTGTAGTGCAAGTGGCCCAAAAAAATACTTTCAGCAGTATTGTGGCTGGAAGGAGTCGATCAAAGAATAATAATATCGATTTCTTGAATTGGTAAAACTTTTGTCGTGGATATTTTTAAACTTCATAAGAATAAATAGCCGATCCAGGAAAGCACGATAACTTTGTTGTCAGAGTTTTCCTTTGGGATTACATGAAGGTAAGATTAGACGTTACACGTATACTCAGACATGAGATGATTTGAAACACACATTAAGTATGAAATCAACCGTACTGAAAAGGCAACACTGCGTTGGCGTCTTGAGATGGACGGAAGACATATTCAGCACTTGATCTCAAATCAAATTAATCTCTTGAAGTTACTTTCATTTCAAATCTAAAAATTACAGCATCATTATTTATAAAGTAAACTCGTAAAGGAAATCACGAGTTTTCTATGAATCACTCAGGATATAACTTCTCATTTTTGCTTCTTTGTAAGAAGTAAAGGAATTATTGTAATCGCGAAAAATTTCGGTTTTCAGATTTCAACGGAAATATCTACTTTGACCATTCCTGAATTCATTTTGATTAGTTTCGGCGTGAAGACTTATGTATCTCGCATAATTGAAAACGATTAGCTGTAGCATGTTGAAATACTGGATTTAAGACTGGTGTAACATCTAGTTACGCACCTTCCATTTTTATTGCAATCGACTGGACGAAAAGTGTCCAAAAAGTCTAAAATCCAATTTTTTTTTTGGATTTTAGACTTTTTCTTAACTGGAGTAATAATCCCTTATTAAGAACTTTAAATCGATATATCATAATTGGTACTTACATTCATTTGTTCCAGAGTTATAGCCAAATAACGTTTTAATTAATGAAATTTTTGAATCTTAAAAGGGGAAGGCTCATCGGTTAGAACCCATCTTCATATACATTTAATTTCTTCATTTTTTTCATTTAAAAATACTGATTTATTAATAATTATTAACCTCTGATTGAAAAACGTTTTACAATAAATAATTCAATAACATAAAAAAAGGAAAAAATTAGATGTTCTCAGTGAAATAAAATTTTGGGCACTTTTCATTTTAATTAAATTAAACATTTTTACAGAGATTAATAATTAGTAATAAATCAATACATTAAAATTAAAAACAAATGTTGTTAAAAAAATATATGCATATGAAGTCGGATTCGACACGTTTTCAAGTGAGAACATGTGGTGTAAGTACACCACGTAAATACCTGCGCAACATGGAAAAAAATGTATAATTTCATATAAAATGCTGATAGACACCACAAAAAATTTGATACAATGTGGTGTCCAACAAAATGTTATCGTGTAACTGTCCACTTTATTAAAGAATTGGAGGATCGTATCTCACTTTCAAATGGAATAAGTTTAATGAAGTGCAGCAAAAAATGTGTATATGTAATTTAATAGGCGTACAAGGAAGTCATGTGGTGTCCACATCAGTTTTTAAAATATTTATTATTAAAAAATTATTTTAATATTTTCATCATTTTTTTAGTAAAAATACATTATTGATATATCTAAGGTTATCGTTTAAAATTTAGGATTACATGATATATATAATGTATAAAAACTATTTTAATTTTTTATTAGAGATTAAAGAAGTTAGTCAGACTGACATTTTTCATAACATTTTAATTTTAAACAATATATTCCTTGCTTTTTCATGTTAACATATTTTAAATAATAGAATCTTTGATATTACTGTCATTTAAAAATTTTATCAATCTGCTTAAAGTAACATAAAAGGTTTTATATACGTATTCACGTTTTTATAAAATTCAATTAAAAAAAAATAGCCGTAATTTTTAATTATTAATTTTACTGGTGATGGCATTTAATTTAATTTAACTATTCAGGACAGATTTATCATACTCACTTTACAATACCCGATTTTATTTTTATTCATAAAGACTTTCAATGTATTCAGATATATATAATTTGTATTTTGTATATCCATATATACATATATAACAATACGTATATACTTAGATACATATATTTTTTCATATGTATAGTTATGTATGTTTTTTTTTACATAAGATTCATGAAGAATGTAACAAAATTTAAGAACATTTACTACTGGTGAAAATAAGAAAGAAAATACATATAAATATAGGTGTGAAACGCTTCATTGGAGAGTTTTGGCTGGCGAAAGATTTTATCCTTATTTCAGACTAGTTAAAAAAATTAAGGTAGACTGTAATTTTCAGTACCACAAGTTATTGGATAATTTAATAGTTTTATACGAAATCTACCTCCAAAATTAAGAAAATAGGTTCCAGAATTGTTATTTTCGTAGCTTCTGAGACATTTCCGGTAAATGACCAAAGATTGGGGGTTGATAAACACACTATTCTATGTTTTGCCTAAAATAATTTTGTTGAATGAGTAATAAATATAGTTCTGTTTGATAATAAATATCTACTTATAATGTGCTACATTTTGATATGTTTTGTATGTAATATAATTCAAAATTCTTACTTATGTATTCAGTTTCTACAGACATTATTTATGCCGTTTTACACAAAATAAAATTATGTACATGTTTTGTTAATTTTCATTTTTTTATCTATTTAACATAGTGATTTTAAGCTAAACTGAAAATTATGGTTTCTCGACCTCACACTTTTGTCTTTTATAGAGATATTAGTGATTTCTTAAAAACTACTAAGACACAGTTCTGGCACCTATTTTTCTTTTTCGATTTTTCAGGTTATTTCATATGAAACCACAAAATTTACCTCATGATTTGTGTCAAAAGAATTACACGTAGCCCCATTTTTTCAATGGCCCAGAAATCAGGGCGAAATATTTCTTCAACCTACACTCTCTAACGAAATTTTCCTTAACATAAGTTTTTACATATACTTTCTTCTTTACTTTCACCAGTTGAATATATCCTGAATGTCTAAATTCTTCATGAATCAGTATGATATATATATATATATATATATATATATATATATATATATATTTCATTTCTAATAGTAGAGTGTTACGTTGATGATAGTTCTGAATAATTTCTTGATTAATAATTATTATACATACATCAGTGTGTGTCGGATCAATCTGTTTCTTGTGCCCAAAAATCAACAGTCTATAACAAAATTAATTTTTTTCCAAAAAAGATTTTTGTTGAGTTTTGTTGTTAAAGTATACAGACAGAATAAACTATCATTTCTTAAGTACGTTTGGAAGCACATTCCTTGGAATGGATTGTCTAGTTATGGTTCTTCCTATCGTGTACAGTTCCAATTATTGTATCTAGTCTTTTTGTGTCACTCTTGATCTTTTATTCCCAGTGGTAGATTGTGAAATAAAATTAAATTTAATTCAACTACACAAATTCTTACCACCTTGCTCGATAAATCCTCCAACTCAACTCGATTATTATTTACGTTATCACCTGATACTACTTAATCAACATAGAACTCACGTTTTTAGTTATGTATAATGTACAATGACACTGAATTTCTTGTTTTCATTGTTTATGATACATTTATGTGGTTTTTAATCATAAAGCACTAACCAAATAGATAATTGATTTCGAATTCTGAAATTAATGTAACTTATATTTAAATAACGCATTTAATATAAATATATATTTATAGTTATCTAATTGTTCTACGAATTTTTTTTAAATGTATCATACATTAAAAGCCGATCTCTGTGGCAGAGTGGTAGCGTCTAGTCCTTTCTTCCAGAGGTCCCGGGTTTAAATGCTGGTTCGGTATATCATTTTTCATACGCCACAGAATTTCATTTTCATATTATTTCTTAGTAATCTTCTATGATGAATTAATTCATTACCCAGTCATCAAAAATATTTATAAAGTATAAGTTTATTGTATCGTAAGAGTAAACCCGACGCGTCAAAGTTTTTTATAAACTTCAATCTTAACACAGCAAAAAAAATCTGACGGTAATTATCGTTCTTATTTCTGTACAGTTTTTAAATACGGGCTGAATCAGTTAACCAAAGGATTACCATAGTTAATTACGATTTCAAATCGTAATTCAGTCCATCTAAAGAAATATTATCAACTTCGATTAAGAGGTCCACATCCTCCCTCTATCTTCTCAATTACTTCCTAACTCATAAAAATTCTTCAACCAATCTTTTTTTACACTAATATTTAAGTTGGAATGTTTCTTTTTTTCGTTATTTAAATACTTGATGAACTTATCAGCTTATACCAGCCATTCGTGCAAATCATATTGCACAGATGCGATTAATCTAGTTATTTTTACACGGATTTGAATACTAGATCGTGGATACCGGTGTTCTTTGGTGGTTGGGTTTCAATTAACCACACATCTCAGGAATGGTTGAACTGAGAATGTACAAGACTACACTTCATTTACACTCATACATATCATCCTCATTCATCCTCTGAAGAATTATCTAAACGGTAGTTTCCGGAGGCTAAACAGGAAAAGAAAGAAGAAAGATGCGATTAATCTCTCTTTACTCTTTCTAGGCACAATTTAGACGTATTTGGTCGAATTAATTTACACTGTCTTCTAACAAAACAAGACAATCCCGAAGCTATAATTTTTAAGAATTTTTTTTTTTAATTTTACATGTAAATGATTTCTTTTTATTAAGTATTTTATAATTGCGAAACCACATCCAAAACTATTTTCACCGTTTAAACTACTAAATATTGGTTCGTATTTAACTCCTAAGTTCAAAATACACACATGTCAAATAACATTGTACTAAATCTTCATTCACCATAGGTAATTTATAATTGATCGCATCCTTCTAGCTTCCCAGTATGTATGTGATAGGTATTCTTGCTATTGGTGAGTTTATTGGTGGATTTAAATTGATTAATGTAGGAAAATTAATTAACCTTATAATATTATCGTTTCTATCTCATCATCATTCCAAACAGCATCCAATCCTACTGATAGCTTATCACACGAGCACTAAAATCCCTGGCCACAACTACAGTAATTTTATTAATACCATTTATTTCTCTAAAAATGTCTCATTAGCTTCTATTCTTCTTCTTTTGGTGCATGAACTCGTTGTGCATTATATTTCTAAACATTCTCTTTTACCTATGTACATAATTATTCCTTCATAAAAAAAATTTGTAATTAATATTAATAGTACCAACTATTAGATAAAAGAATGTTCATTCCTGCTGCTGCTCACGTAACTTTGTTATCGTCTCAATAGATAAGAAATCAATGCTTCGGTACTTATGCTTCTTAGTTTTTTTTGTTTTTTTTTAGTTTCCAAAACGTGACCATATTTACCTTTCTCTAATATAATTCATTACCTAGCTTTTGTTATTATTCTGTCCTCTGACATTCCAGATTGCAAATGGAGTATTAATTTGTTTCTTAAGACAAAATTTATGTCAGGTTCAGTCTCTTGAATCTTTAAAATTAACTTTCCAGATATTACTGTTTTTGTAATTCGATATCCATGACCATTTTTTTTTCAATTAAACAAAACTCGCTCGCTTGCTTTATAGGCGCATGGTAAATTAATTTCAGTGCTATGGTTCCCTACCTCAGTGCCTTTGAGCGTGTGAGTTTTCATCCAGATTTTTCTCCTCAAGGTTTATTCCTTCTCACAACAATTAGGAAATATTTCTTTACTAAACTAACCGTTGAACTACAATTCTAGGCATATTAATTCAGATATTAATCATAATGCTAATATCTGGAATTACTTGGACCAACATGTTTTTACGAGGTTTTGTTCCTCCGCCTCTTTGCTTTCCGTGATCTTGAGTGATGGGACCAACTTTCAGCTTTATTGTAATTGGAATACATAAAACCGATAATTCAGTATTAGTATCCAGTGTGTATTGGAAGATTAAATGAGTTTCACAGAATAGAAAAATATTGTGATTACAAAAAAGTGAATAACAAAAAACCTTAAAAATTGAAAGTTGAAAATTTAAAGTTAAAATTAACATAATTTAAAAAGGGGTTGTTATATTTTGACGCTACTTTTAAGAGAGTATGTAACAATTGAAGAACAGTAAAGGACCTTTTATTGAATTTTAATGTTCATATTAAAATGTACGCGGATATTTATTTCATGAATTTTTATGAAGCTAGTTAAAAATTGCATCCTATTGGAAAACTAAAAGTTTTTGTATCTGTATTAAACTTGAACTAGTACAATCCCACCCCGAAACAAACAATGACAGTTCCCTAATAATAATATAATATAATGAAGCAACATTTACATGTTGCAATGAAAACTTTTAATTAATTTTATTTCTTTTATCGAGTATTTGTATGCAACAACGGTAGTAATCTGTTAGAAAGGGTAGAAATTGCAATCACAGACAAACGGATTTTGCTACTGTACTGGTTAACTCTATCTCCTTAGTTCTCTCTCCCTCTGTCACTCAATCTCTCTCTCTTTCTCTCTCGCTCACTCTATCTCTCTCTACACACAGATAAATTTATGTATATAAACTCAAATTCGCCCAGTTAGATGAAACTTGTTTCTATCCTCTAAGCCCTACCTCTTCGTATTCCATGCAGCGGACATCGCAGTAACATTGCATGGTGAGATAAAATAGAAGCAGATGATAACATCACGTAGTTTTGTGACTTAGACTAACAAGCAGTTTGTACGTAATTACGCCATGTTTTGTGTGGGTTAAACAGGTTTGACATCGTCATGTTTGTTTATTACGTTAAGTAAAACAACGACCTATTAATTTCATATTTTTAAAACGAGTTGCTAACTGCTATACACATCATTTAATATGTGTACCTGATAGTAATAACAAATAGTAAATGCTAAAAACACTGTTATTTATGAGTTTTAAGTTTAAATAATCACATAATAATGAAAGTAAAAAAAATATGGAATGCGTTATTTTATACTCCAGTTATTTTCTCTAACTTATTTTGATATTATAATTGAGATCTAGACTTACAAATCTGAAGGACAACTGTATTCCGTAGAATTGTTTGTGTTTATGACTACTTTATAAACTAAATTAACTTTACGTTTAAGGGAAACAAAAAAATATCTTTTAACTAGATATCTAGCAACTAGTCACTAATCTTTTCTTATAATTTTTTTTAATTTTTTTATTGGCCATTTAGTATGTTTGTTAACAATAGTCTCGTTTATGAATTTGTAATTGAAATAAATAAATTTAAACATAAAACGTATATATTAACATTCCCTTAGTAATTAACTGCATAGAGGCAATTTTAAAATCCTGGCAGTAAAAGAAGATTAATCATTTTCTATAGCGTGGTCTAGGCTTGCAATTCGTCTTTCTTTGGAATGTGAGCCCATTTATATTTTGAAAGCACTAGTTATATTTATGCTCCATTAACTTAGCATGGAAAACATATTTCATTACAGAATAGAATAAAAGTATTTTAAGTGGACAAAAGAGAAAGATTACTGTAAGCAATAGTATTAATTTAAATTTTATTTTGGTCCAAATATTATTTTTATTTTTACCAGTGGAGGTAGAATTAAAATTATCTATAAATACGGCAATTAAAAAAAAATAAAGTAAACCCAAGGGTGTAAAATTAACTTTAAAAAACTATTGTTTTATAATAAATTTAATTATTTTAAAATTCATTAATTTGAAATTTAAAAAGTCTCATGACAATGGGAATTAAAAAAAAAATTGAATATTATATAATTACAGTTCTTTATAGAGACCGATTATGGTTATGTTATCAAAATACAGGGCATTTCATAATGGTCTTTGGAGTTTCAAAAATTCATTAACAAAAACCTATTTCACTCATAAGAATAAAACAAATACTGTACAAAGGAGTACTTCAAATAGTTTTTATCCACATATACTAGGCAGTTAGTAAACCATTTGCTTGCTAGGCGTCTACAGTAGAGAAAATGGCTGCCACAGGAAGCGAGAAGTCGTTTTGTGTATTAGAATTTCACTTGTCAAAGTCAGTAATTTGTGTGCAACGTGTGTTTCGGTTGAAATTTCATAAGGAGCCACCAAGTAGCAATTCAATTCGTGCATGGTATAAACAATTCAGTGAAACTGGTTGCTTGCGCAAGCGAAAATTAACTGGTCGTCTATCAACCTCAGCAGTCAATGTCGAACGTGTGCGTGCAAGTTTCATTCGCAGCCCGTCAAAATCGACTGTGGCTGCAGGCAGAGAATTAGGAATTCCGAAAACAACAGTATGGAGAGTTCTCCGTAAACGATTGTTGTGCAAACCGTACGTTCTTCAATTAATCCAGCATCTTTCTGATGGAGATAAAACACATGGGCTCGATTTTTGTTTACAGTTACAGGAAAAGATGTTGTAAGATGAAGGTTTTCTAAACAAGATAATTTTCAGCAATGAAGCTACTTTCCATATTAGTGGCAATGTAAACCGTCATTACGTGCGAGTTTAGGGAACTGAAAACCCACAAGCTTATGTGGAACACATTCGGGATTCTCCGAAAGTAAACGTTTTTTGTGCGATCTCTTATGAGGCAAAGTATGGGCCGCTCTTTTTTACGGAAACGACAGTAACCGGCATGATATACCTGGATATGTTACAATTATGACTTATGCCTCAGCTACGACTTCATTTTCTAGCAAGATGGTTGTTCTGCCCATTGTCATAACGAGGTTCGACAGTACCTTAACACAACATTACCTCGGCACTGGATAGGACGTGCGTCAGAAGAAGACCAACACATTTTGCTGTGCCCACCAAGATCACCAGATCTCACGCTATGTGATTTCTTTCTCTGGGGTTACGTGAAAGATAAGGTGTTTACCCCACCAATGCCGCACGATATCGCTGAGCTAAAGGATCGCATAATCAATGCAATCAACTCGATCGAAAATTACATGTTAGAACGAGTTTGGCAAAAGACGTGTTGATGTGTGCCGTGTCATCAGAGGACCACATATTGAACGTTTATAGATTTTATCAAAAACCGTTTGAGTCCCTGCATCACCTTGTTTAACCTTCATTTAGGTAAGTGAAATACTTTTTTATACTGAATTTTTTTAACTCCTAAAAACATTATGAAACGCCCTGTAGCTTTATAAGTATACAGTGAAAACAATGTTATAAATCATTGACCAAAATTAAAATTCATTAAACGTTTCATTCAATAAATTGAAGTTTTAAATTAACCTTAACTTTTTTCTACCTAATATTAAGGACAGACAATTCCTGTGTGATGATATTTAGCCATTCGTAAAGCTATATAATCTTCAACAACAAATAATTATTCATTATCGTTTGCTGTAATATTTTACGTACTAACTGATTGCAAAATGCTATTTCTATTATGATTATTATATAAATCATTTTTCTTTCAAAAGTTTTGGTAAAATTGCATCCAGGTACCAAAAATCACAACAAAAACTGCTTCATTAGAAAGAGAATTTGTTTGGAATCTATAAAAGATTTTCTAATAAAGTTGTTACAAAATTTCATGTACTTTGATTCTGCCTCTTTTGTTCTTTGCTGTATGTTACATAAATTCTGAATATTTATGTATATGTATTATTATTATTGTTATAAATATTATAATACATTATTATATATATAATAAAACTAAAAAATATATAAAATACAAAAAATAATATATAATATATAAATATTATTGTAATATATTAATACTGTAGTGCTTATCACAAATAGTACTTATTCAAACAAATTAAAAAAAACTTTTCTTTTAAATTCTAATAATTGAACATAATAATTACTGTAAAGCTTATAGTTTATGACACATAACAGTTATATTAATGTTATAATCGTGCAAATAGCTTCAAATAGTGCATGGATATGATGACAGCTATGTTGAAGAGACAGAATCGCCAGGATAGGTTGTCAATAATGTTGAGCACCGCGATAAATTGAATTCAAAACTAGCGCAAACTACTGAAATTATATTAAATTCAAACTAGATAGTAACATTATTAATAATGTATTAAAATATATCGATTTTTAAACATGTTATTGATATAATAAAACCAGCCATGAACGAAATTTTGTAACTTAGTCTTTCAACGTGACTTTTTTCGGGTAAGAAAAATGAGACAAAATGGCATATTTATCAAATAATAAAAACCAGAATTTGAAGTAAAATTTACAATCCCTGTGTTTATATATATATATATATATATATATATATATATATATATTCTACTTTACTATTTTTTTTTTTATTAAGGCTTCTTTATTATGGTTATATTTTAATTTTTTTTAACATATTAAATGTGGTTTTTTGAAAAAAATTAAAAACGAGAAAGGTGTCTTAAAAAGAGAAACAGAAAATCCGTACAAAGAGAATGACTTTTATTTAGGTAGAAGTAAGATTTAGCAATGCCATAAATTTTGATTTCTTTTCACAAGATGGATTTTCACTATGCGTTTTTGAATTTTTTTAATAAATTTTATATAAATACGAGAATCACACCTACTCGTATTTATACATATTAGTATCGTTCTTACACATATATATATCAGGTATTAAGGAATAATAATTATAAAATTAGAAATATCTTTGAATCATCTGTTCAGACTATATTAACCTTTGTTTACAAGATACGCATGTGTATTTTTCTATCGTAACATTTTAAAATCGAACTGCAAGAGAAACCTCTTACAGAACATTAAAAAAAAATCAACAAAATCGTACGAATTAATTGGTAAGGAATAGAATCAATATTGAATGGAATCAGTCTTCGCGGTCAAGGTTAAATCAGTTATTTTTTATTTTTATTAACTGGTTCAAAGTTTCCCATGCAGGTTCTCCCATGCCTTTCTAAACCCCACTTTCTCTTATATAAGTAAACAATCAGTTATATTTTGCATTCTTCAATTCAATTTTTCCATGTATTATTTGAAAGCTGATAATAAAAATCTAATGCCCTGATAATTTTTATATACTATTTTCCTTCTTAAATAAGAAAAGTCTTTAAATGTTTTCCATTAAGCTGGGATTATATGTATTTATATATAAAAATATATGTAAATCTCCTGCAAAATGGAAAATATATATGTATGTATGTTATAAAATTTTAGTATCAACATGTCTGCCATCTGACACGAATCTTTTCTGTTCTATTATTTATTTTCTTTTTTATTATTTTCTACACATCTTTCATTCGTCCATCGTAAAATTAACTATATCCATAGATCTGGCATTCGATTGTCATCATTCTGTAAGTTCCCATCGTAACGAAGCTTTCCATAACACTCTTCCCAATCAGCCTTCTCAATACAATCAATATGCTTGTGTTTGGTAACCTTGTAAATAATTTTCATTGCCAAATATGAATCCCGTGACTGCTGATGAGCTTTGAGTACGATTGTTTTTAAATAGATTTTTTAATTATTGTAAAATTGATAACTTTTTGAAGTAGGATTTGCTATAAATTTTTGTGCATTCCACTTTTATTTTTTTACTACTGCCGCGATCTCATTTGTCCATATTTTTTTTTCTTACCAACAGTTTTACTGGTCCCTATATTATAATCGTCTTTATATTCTCACCCATTCTTCATTAACGTCCTCGGATATGTTGACTTTTACAAAAATGTTATTAATCCGAGAATCAAATAAATAATTTACATACTCCTGTTCTATGATATGCACCTTGTCACTCCCCTGTTTAATAGTGTTCTTATACAAAACCGATATTATTGAATTCCAATTTTCTTGCTTAAGAAGTCATTTAAAACATTGACTATCCCTTGACAACCGTTCTGTAATTTATTTGTTCGTATTTAATTTAATTTTTGTGAATATTTCTGTTGAATACTTCAATGTAATAAATTTTTGTGTACTTCAAGATAAATATCTCACAAATCTAGAAGAAACATTCCACGCTAATATGCAGCAATATGTTATTGACATGCTCAATGTTAAGCTCAGTTAAATAATTATCTTTAATGCAGAACTCATTATTTTTGTTAGTAGTAATGGCATAAAATCCTTTTTAATATTGTAAATGGCTATAACTATTTTATGAGTAAGTTTGCATCTTACCTGTTTTTATCTAAAGCCGTTGTCTGGTGACCAACAACAAATACCTTTGATAAATACGTATGTTGTAGTAACATTTTATTAATAATGCACTCGATATACATATTTTGTTTGGTGTATGAAATACCATGTCAATTTCACTTAGTATAGTAATTAACGATTATATTAATTAGTTTATTAAGGATACATAGATTTGGATACAGACATAACAAGATTAAACTGTAATAATATTGCTACTTTTTTTGAGACAATAATTATTATTTTTAATTATACAGATTTAATTATACAATACTTTCACCAGAACGATTCTCTTAAGTACTGTGGTCTGGTTTCGAGATTATTGTTAGTCGTAAAATTGCAATTTCTTTAAATGTACAGTAGGATGTACAATAAAAAATGACATTAAGATTAAATTTATTTATAATTTTTTTACGTTTTTTGTATCTAAAAAATATTTTCTAATTACACATTTATATAATATAAAGAAATTTTAATTAACACCAGATTATAATTCTGAAGCAGTGTGTTTACAAAAGGTTAGATCTTTCACTTAGAACCTAATTGGATTACGAGAGGTTTCAAGTTGTAGAATCAAATTTTTAAAATTTTAAGGTTTCTTTAGTGTTATAAATGTTTCACTGTTGCTTTTTAAAGAGTAAGTAAGTTGCAGTTTTAAAGAGTAATATTTTAGTTCCGAAATAAAAAAAATTAAAAATGTCCGGTATTTAAACAAATATTTAACGTATCTGAAGTTTATATGTTATATATTTAGAGAATTCAAATTAATTTTTTATATCTACATTTTAAAAAGGTTCACACCATTTAGATATATTCAGAACATTTAGTTTGATATTCTTGCTTTTATTGTTCTTTTACTTTTGAATTTGGGTTAAAAGGATGATTCTGGGTTTCTTCCTATAAAAAGAATTTTATAATATGAAATTTATTTTGTGATTCCATCTAAAATATAATAAATTGAAAAAAAATTATGGAAACATGGAAATATTACAGGTTAAAAAATCTAACTACTTATATAACTATTTAACTATATGCTACGTCTATCTTATTCAGCAGTTAAAATTGAACGCTTTATAATAAAAATTATATTATTTTTATAATTATTTTGCTTTTAAATCACGTGAAAAAAATATTTGAAAAAAAAAAACCATTTTCCGAACAGACACTTTTAAACGTTCCAGTATTCAGACACTTTTGTGAACCTACTCGCTCATCAAGCAAGTATCTGGTTTTCAATATAATTCCATCTTAATCAAATAATTAACTTTTACTTTGTTTAGAAGGTAAAATGGAATATATACATATTTATATATGTGTCCGGAAATTTCTGACTGATATTTTTGATATTAGAAGTATATATCTATCAGATATTTATCCTGTTTGATTTTTAATTTTCAGCTCTTGTCATTTTTGTTTGAGTATGTTTTTGTTCCATGTTACTATTCGTTCTATTATATTGTATAAAATAATATACAATAAATTGCCAATAAGCATGTAAAAAGGAGGCTTATGCAGTAGTATACACATATATTACAAAAAGGATGATGCTAGTTAAATGATAAGCTTCTCTGCCTAGAATTGATCTTTACATCAAAAAATATTAGGCCAGACATGTAATCACCGTCTCTCCGTCAAGCAACTTACTTATTTCCATCTAGGGATCCCTAATAACTAACTGTTAGCATAAATCCAGTTGTTATCTAGTTAAAATCTCTACAAATAGCTACAAATTCCGCAAAAATATTAAAGATCCACATAAAGCGAGTTCAATATTTTAATAAAGTAAAAGTTTTCCCAAAATTCTGAATTCTAGGATACATGAAATTATCTTAGTGAACTATATACCGTTGAATAAAGGTTTGCCATAGGAGAAATTTGTTCCTGCGTTATCGTAATAATGCATCACTACAACAAATAACGTATTATTTGTTGTAGTTGAAATGTAATAAGTACAATATCACCAACCTCGAGTAATAGGTTGAAATTAACAATATTCTCATTAGAACATTCGGCTTGAAATTGAATAGCACGATTGCTAAACTCCCTCTAAATAAAATTAGAATTGCAGCTTTATTTATAATATATTTATTACATAGCATGTACATATATATATATATATATATATATATATATATATAAAATCATATAGGTATTTATAACACATTAATTTTTATTATAATTAATTACTCTAATGATAGCTTGCAAAACAATTATTTTTTTTGGAAGAAATGGGTAATAATTAAAAAAATATATATTTATTATTTTTCTTCCTTATACGAAGTAAAGGGAATATTGAGATGGCGGAAAAATTTCGGTTTTCAGATTTCAACGGAAATATCCAATTTGATCATCCCTGAATCCATTTTACCTGGTTTTGGCATGACTTCTGTACGTACGTACTCTGGCAAGGAACGGAGGCGGTGTTGTAGCGACACGCTACGTGGCCGGATCTTCTCCCCACGGGGGGGAATCGAGATGTACGTACGTACTCCCGTTAAAGCCCATCAGGCCTAAGAACGGGGCAGGTGTGGCGGGCGTCTTCTTCTACGGGGTTGGGATGTACGTACGTACGTATGTATCGAGCATAACTCAAAAAGGATTAGTCGTAGGATGTTGAAATATTGGATTTAGAACTGTTGTGTACCTCCCTTTCTGATTGTAATCGACTGAACTAAAAGTGTAAAAAAATCCCAAAATAAAAACAAATTTGAAATTTGGGTTTTTTATTAACTGCAGTACTAAGCCCTCACTGAGAGCTTTTGCACGATATATCATAAGTGGTACTTATTTTCAATGGTTCCAGAGTTACCCAAATAAAATTTTTTAATTTAAATATTTGGATCTTACTTGGGGAAGGCATATCGGTTCGAATCAGAATTCATCTCCTTTTTTATTATTTTTTTTATTTAATAATAATTATTGATTTATTGATAATTGATTTATTAATAACTATTAACCTTTAATTGTAAAAGATGTTATTCGATGAATAATAATTCAAAAATAACAATAAAAAACTACCAGAATTTATTAATGAATTAAAGGATTTTGTACTTCTCTTTGAAAAAAAAAAATTTGGATATATAATTTAAGAGGCTTACAAGAAAATCATGTGGTGTCCCACTTACATTTTCATAATAGCGTTTTTGGTTATTTTTTATTTAACGGAAAATGTCAGTCAAAAGAAAAGGAAATATTACATAAGAAATGTATGCAGCTATTTAACAAAATATATCTGAAAAGAATTTTGAAATTAAAATTCCAAAACTGATATCAGTGACAACCTCTTCATAGATGCCGAGATACTATATGAACGTGCGCATTTTTATGACATATCGTCTACAGTATCTGCTCTGAGGTATCTATCTGATCATGACCTGCTTAATTTTGAAATAAAAATTAAAACCTTTCGTCTCCATTCTCATCTACATCCAGCTATGTATTTAAGATACTGATAGCTTCCATTTACTTTTAAATTTTCTTTAATTTTTACTATTTTTCAGTTACTCTTTTTTTGAAATTTTGTGATCTTTCTAGAAATTTTCAATTTATCCGTTTTCCTACGATTTGATCTAGGCAGTTACGTTTTCTGTTCTGAATTGTGTCCCGTGGTACTTCTTCGTTTTTCATTTCATCTGTCCATCTTATTTTTTTTCGTTCTCTTCCATGCCCATATTTCAAATGCCTTCAATGGCTTTTTTTATATTTTTTATAGAACTCATATTTCACAATCATTGAGAATTGGACTTCAAACATAGCGACTTCCTAACTCACTTCAAGCCTAACTCAATTTTATAAAGTAATAACTTTTTATTTAATCTCTCCTTATAACAAACATTGACATATTCTTTCTTGCTCTCATAACCTTATTTTTCCTAACAAATACCTTTTTTCACATCTGCCGTGATGACTTGCAATTCTTCTCTAATGAAATATATGAGAAGAGAATTAAGGTTCCTTAAGGTTTGCTACGAGACAGTATGTTCGTTCTTGTGACAGTATTTTCTTAGAAACCTTTGATAGAGAAATGGTGTGAATTCAATTTAACTGCTCATACGTCTTTTTATTGATAATGAGAAAGCTTTCAATAATGTTATTTGTAATAAATTTTGAGAAAAAGTATGGAATATAATGGGTATCCCTGAAACATTAAACATATCTATCGTCTTTTATACAGAGATAAGAATATTGAAAAATTTGGGCAGTACATGGTCATAAACTAAAAACTGACTAAAGTGATACAATGTAATTCATCACTCATACTTTTAAAAATTGATGTTAAATTTATTTTATCTGTAATAATGAAAATTTTATATCTATCCATGAATTGTGATTTATGAGAGAAAAGGACCAGAATGGAATATTATTTACAACTGGTACTTTTACTTCAATAATTTGAGGACGATATTTAATAAGTTGTTTAAAAATTAAATTGGAAATACTCAGCGAATTTAAAATCAAATTAGATTATAAGAATCTGGAGAAAGATTTCCATTTTAGCTACCTGGAATAAGATATTAGCTATGATTATGACAAAAATGTAGAAATGAAGATTGAAACTTTTCCACAACTTGAAACAATACAAAGGATACTTGGTGACAAATTTATAAAAAAAACCAAGTTAAAATTTTATAAAAATAATTCTGTATCAGCAACAATTCTATCAACAAGAAAATTTTTGGTAATGACAAAAAATACCATTACGATTCAAGTGGTGGAAATGAGATCAGTTAGGAGAGTAAATAGCCAAACTCATTGGGATTTAATTCGGAATTTTGTTAATACTAACAGAATTAAAAATCTTCATTTTTAAAACAAATATATTGAAATTTAGACAAAAGTAAAAACAACTGTATAAAAGAATGGATTAAGACAAGATTATCAAATGGTTCCTCTTTTACATTCAGGCGGGAAGTTGACACGTACAGGACTTTTTTTTTTTTTTTTTTTTTTTTAATCGCTCAGTGACACATCATGAGAAGACGGGGATCGCTCCCGCTGGAAGCTACAGTCACGCAAAGCACTAGTGTACAAAAGTTACCTCACGTTAAGAAAACTGACGTTAAGGGAAAAAAGAGCAAGTGTCCACAGATGAGGAGGATCCTTTGCCAGAGACATTGGGTAGTCTGGTTCACTCACGATGGCGGCACTTAAGCAACATAAAGGACCCGGCTTGCCTAAGTATACAGGCACCCACGAAATGGAACTCAAGAAGATTTATGAAGGCTTAAATGCTTTGACCGAGCTCTCGGCGCCTGTGACTTTAATCACGCAGGCCACACAGACGATGTCCACCTATAGAGAAGATGATATAGAACAAATACTCACAAAAGAGCTAGAGGATGAAAAACTTATTGAGTTACTACATAAGAGATGGCCGAACGTACTTAGGGCTAAATTGAGTATGGTTTCTGAATTGCCCGCTGGAGTAGGAGATACTTGTAGCCTGAGAGATGTTTGCAGAATCCGCGTGAGTGAAGATGACGACACAAGCAGCCCCGAATATAAGCCGGGAGATATTATGAGGGATGAGCAAACTGGCATCGGAGAGAAGTGAAGCGGAGGAAGTATAAAATTTTCTACGACTCTAGCATGGAAGAGAAGAACCCTATGCTTACTATACTGAAAGCTCTGAGAAGAATTAAAGAAATACTAATGAATTAGCATATATACTTCCGAACAATAGTATAGGAAATTATACTAAAAAGATATTATCGTACTTCTATAGGGAAAGAGAAGAAGCTATTAAAGTTCTGACTCTACATACGGACGGTGCAGACTCTCAGGTTAGGCCTGGGCAAATGCGTATTAAGAAGTCAACCCCTCCTGAGGAGGTTAGTAGAACGTTAGTCGTCAAAGCTGCGGGCAAAACATACGCTGAGCTTCTGGGTGCCATGAAGACGGCACCTGAAAAAAGGAAGAAATGCGGGTACTGGTAAGAATACAGGGTTCCAAAAGTGCTGAAGAATTTACGAGTAATCTAAAAAATAAAGTTGCTGACCTAAAAGTGGATCTTAAAACAAGAGCCGGGCATCGCACTACTGTACATATTAGAGACGTCGAAGGAGACACCACTGAAGAAGAAATCTTAGCGGCTATAACGGCAAGAGTTGGTGATATGGAAGATGTCAGGATCTCTTCAATAAGACCCGGATTCGCGGAGACCAGGAATGTTACGGTGATCACATCCTATAGGGCAGCCTGTAGGATGGTGGAGCAGCGTTTACGTATCGGCTGGGTGAACTGCCGAGCATTCATACGAGAAGATAGTGAAAAATTTTACAGATGCTGGGGTACGGGTCACAGTCGTCAGGATTTTAAAGGTCCTGACAGATCTGAATTGTGTTTTAATTGCGGGGGCAGAGGCCACGTTATTGCGAATTGTCAAGAGCCCAAGAAATATCTGACGTGTAACAGCCATGAGCATAGGACTGGTGCTTGGCAATGCGATATTAATAAAAATGATTAGAGTATTACAAGCAAATGTAAACAGGAGCACGCTATCACACAGCATGGTATCTAGATTGGTTGTACAGAAGAAAGTTGACATATTGGTTATTACCGAGCCAAATATTTATGAGGCAGCTAGGTCTGGTTGGTATGCAGACACTGAGGGTGACATAGTGATTAAAGATGTCAGTAATAGAGTGGCAAGTAGATTAAATTTTAGAAGCAAAGGCACAGTGGCGCTAGAAACGTCCAAAACATTGATAATTGGCGTATATATATCTCCCAATGTGGCACTTAGTGAATTCACTAGCACCCTTGATACGATACAAGAGCTAATTAGTAACACGGATAAGAAGATCATCATGGTAGGAGATTTCAACAGTAGGCTGGTGGCGGCTTGCGGTCGATGTACGAATAAGAGAGGTAAATTATTAACAGACTTGATGGAGACCGTTGGCTGCCATTGCGTTAATGATGAGACGCCTACATTCGAGGCCAGGGACATACCTCTATCCTGGACCTCACCATACTTGACAATAGATGGAAGAGTCAGCAGTGGCATTGGGAGGTGATACCACATGATATAGCTAGTGACCATTATGCCACGATGATATCATTGAACGATGTCAGTTTTAAGACGAATTAACAACCCTCGTTGATTAGATTTTCTGCGTACCAAATATAAAGAATAGCCACTCTATTACCAATAGAGTGGCTACAAGACTAGAGGCGGCTGAACATCTTACGCCAGATACTTTGACCAATATTGTTATGCAAGAGATGGATAGAGAATCGCGCAATGGCCTCAGGAAACACGCGGTCTATTGTTGGAAAGGTAAATAGCGCTCCTTAGACAGACGCTACAAACCAGGAGACGTCTAATCCAAAGGCTCAGACCCGCGGGTGACTCGAGATATCAGGAGGCAGTTAACAACTATAAAGAGGCTAGAAGAGCTCTTAATAAAGCTATAAAGAAAGAGAAGAGAATACACTGGTCAAGGTTGTGTGCTGAACTAGACAGTGACCCATGGGACATGGCTTTTAAAATAGTTACAAAGAGGTTTGGCAGAAGGCTTCCGATACTCTCCAAGGATTGGGCTGAAACACAAGTATCTAGTCTTTTCCCGCATATAACTGTTGAGGAGCGCAACCCCATTGAATGCGATAGCAGAAGATTTGCCTTATGCGAGTTGCAATGTGCTGGCAGCATGCTTGCGACTAAGAAAAGCCCCGGACTGGACCAAATACCAGCTGCATTAATTAATAATCTCATCAAGAAAGCACCTTGGGAGATACTCGAGGTGGCCAGCTACGGCCTGATTCACAAGATTTTCCCGGAGTGTTGGAAGGAGGCAAAAGTTGTGTTTTTGCCTAAAGGCACAAATTATACAGGACAATTGACATATAGACCGTTGAGCCTCCTCAACACGATGGGAAAAGTATTTGAAAAAATGTTGGCTGGCCGCATAGTGCAGAGGTGGAAGATAAGTGCAAATCAGTTTGTTTTTTTTTGGAAAGGCAGGTCAACAGTTCAGGCAATTAGTAAGGTGATTAGTTGGGCTAACGAAACTAGAAGAGGTACTTGGCGGACAAGAAACATTCCTTTGCTTGTCTCTTTAGACGTGAAGAATGCTTTCGGGTCGATTCCATGGAAACATATTAATGCGTCCATGGTTGGAAAGGGAATTAGCCCGTACTTGAGGAGGCAAGTAGAGGAATACCTCAAAATTTGCAGCTGTATAGTCAAGAGCAAGAGATATCCTTTAGTATGAGCGCCGGAGTACCGCAGGGCTCAGTCCTTGGACCACTTTTATGGGTCATTGCCTTTGATGGTGCGCTTCGGCTAACATTTCCTGAGGGTGTACAAATTATAGCATACGCAGATGATCTGGCAATCCTTGTGCAGGCCAGAACGATCGATGAAGTTAAAAACAAGGCAAACGCTGCATTAGAGACAGTTGGTAGATGGCTCATTGATAGGAGATTGCAGTTTTCGATTGAAAAATGTAAATACATTAAATTCACTGGAAAACGTGTATTGCAGCCAGTCGATATACGAATTGGAGACTATAATATTGAGGAAGTAACAGTATTAAATATCTTGGAGTCATCTTACAGAAAAACTGCAGATTTACTGAGCAGGTACTAAGTGTTTGTCAGAGTGCAGAGAAACTGACTAAATGCCTAAATATAATTTTGTCAAAGCAGAGCGCTCCTCGGCATCAAAAAGAAGAGTTTTAGCGACAACCGTAGTGTGAACAATGATGTATGCCGTGCCGGTATGGAGTTGTGCTCTCACTATTAGCAGAAATAGAGACAGGTTGAAGAGAGCACACAGGGGGATACTACTGGGAGTAGTATCTGCCTATAGAACTGTTTCTTACGAGGCCCTCTGTGTGCTCTCGGGAACCGATTGACCTTATCGCCAGATATAGAACTGACAGGTTTTTAGGGAGAGCAGAAAATGAAGTCAGGGAAAACATAGATAGAATCTGGCAGTAGAGATGGGCGGAGGCTGGAGTGGCTGGATGGACAAGAACCTTAATTCCAGAATTAATAGGATGGATTAACAGGCGGCATGGAGAAACTGACTATTGTATCACCCAGTTCCTGACGGGACATGGGTGTTTCAATGGTTATCTCCATAAGGTGGGAAGAAGGAATGAACCCACGTGCATGTACTGCGAACAGGACGATGATTCTGAGCATACGTTTTTAGTATGTAATAAATGGATAAGACTAAGACACGACGCGGGTATTCATGGAAAACGCCGAAGGAGACCATGGATTTCATGCTCAGCAGTAAGGAGAACTGGAGGAAGGTCGCTGATTATATAAAGACAGTACTAAAACAGAAGAATGAAGATGAAAGAAGTATGGGTTTCTAGTATGTTAGGTTGGGTGGAAAGCCTCAGCGGTGAGAGCCAGCATGCTTAGGTGTGCTGGTTTCAATGATCCGCTGAGGACTCCTTGGGGTGTGCTGTAGGGACAAGAGAGTATTATAAAAGATCCGGGCGTCACATCACGACTTGTAGGTATGATGTGGTTCCATAGAAGACATAATAGAGAATAAAAAATCTCAAAAGAGCCACCGGTAGGCCTGACCTGCCATGCCGGTATATAGCCGGTAGGCGAGAAGGGCTTATTAGAGTAACGGACACTCCTCTGGGTGGCGTAATACAATCAAGTCGGTCCGGCCCAGGCCTACTGGAAAGTAGAAGTTAAGCTCATTAATATCCAGTACTTTACCTTTTAAACTGCCAACTGATATAATTTATTCTTCTTTCTCCTACACTGATTCCTTCATCTTTATTGAAGCACTTTCATCATATCTGCAAAATACATATTAAACAAGCTTGGTGATAGTCTGCACCGGTGATTACTTCTCTTTATAGGTTAAACCGTTTAATTTGAACATGTTCATTTTCATGGTAACAATTTTTTAATTCAGGTAGAATTTATTTGTCTTCTTAATATTTTCATTAATTTGTACCTTTGCCACGGCTGAATGCTTTTTCCAGACCTGTAAAACATGCCTCCCACTCTTTTACCTCTTTTCATATACCTCTTGTAAATAGTTGTATTCATCATATTTCATTTTGTCTTCTCTAATATTTGCTTCGTATTTTACTCGCCCATTTTTCAGAATTCATAAAAGAAAATTTGCCGCATGCAAAATCAAACTAGCAGTCCTGTATTTTACCTATTTATTACACCATCATATTGGGAATTGCAATCATATTTTTTTTAGTTCTAGTCACATCTCACTGTTGTAGATTTTTTTTTTCAGTTTTGCCATTTCTAATAATTATTAATAAATTTAATCAATTCTATTGACAGTTTATCTATTCTAAGAGTTTATTTCTTGCGTAATTTCCGATTTTAGGTTCGCTAGTTCTTCTTACTCTTCCATTTGATTCTTATATTCTACGGGAAAATTATATGGCTTTCTGTTACTCTTCCATATATTCCTTCCAAATTTTTAAGTATACGTCTTACACTTTTTTAACCATTTTCCACTTCTACTCGTAATTTCTTTAATACGTATACTCTTCTTCCATTTATACCGATTTACTCTTCTGCATTTTAAAATATTACCTCATATTGTCATTTTGAGTGTAAATAATATATCTAAGTATTTTTATGCCAACCTTTTTTCCTTTTTTTTTATTTACCCAATTCATTCTTTAATTTCCTGTAGAGCCTTTACTTTCATCATCCTTCCTGCCTACGTTCTCTTTTATCCTCCACGTTTTCTGTCAACTTTCTGGTAACCCATACCTTCTACACTCTTCATGTCTTTAAATTTTTCAATCAAAGACGAGGTTGAAATTAAATACTAACATCTAACTGAATAAGATAATCGACATCATTATTTTTTTATTTATTAATTATAGCTAATTCTATGTATATTGAGATTTTCATATAGTTTTTGTTAATCCACTGTCAGACGAATAATTCTGAAACAGTTGATTCCATATTATAGCATCCTATTTTAAAATGTGATAAATTGATGTATTTTGCGAAATTTATAAACTTGATTTCAAATAACACCTTTTATAATTCTTTGATTTTTTTCAACTATATTGTTTATTTATACAGTTGAAAATGTTGGAAATATTTTTACATAAAATATTGATAATTTATATGTATGAAATTAAAAAATGGAGACATGTTTACTCTTAGAACCTGCAAAATTGGTTTAAAAAAATGGGAATTCACATGTTGAAACTGTAACTTTTATTATTTAAATATAACTGTTTAGGTCGTATTCGGAAAAATAGTGAATTGTGGATTAACTTTAAAAAAAGACAAATTTTGTTTTGATTTTTAAATAATAGATTTTTTTAGCTTACTTGCTCCATTTTTATGAGTTTAGTAGTGAAGATTTTTGCTGTTTTATTATAAATCATTAAAAGACAAGTTAATTCATATATTTTATTGTTTTTTTTTTCATTTTTATCTATATTTTTTTTTTATTAAATATATGCAATAAATGATATATAGGGATACTACAGAATGAATTAATGTACAGTAAAATTTTAGAAAAAAACTTTTAGTCAGACTGAAAAAGACATGTCAGGTGTATCGCTGCGCCACCAACAACCAAAAAAAAGTCGTCAGCAATTTAGTTTCACTTACCACTTGTATTAATGATTTAGAGTAGTGTAAATTAAAGCCAAATTACGTATGAAAATCCAAAGTCAAGATTATGCTCGTTTTGCCTTAGAATGATCTCTTAGGGCTAACTGTCCAGAACGCTTTTTTTTCCTTTTTGATACCGTCCGTATGTCTTCATTCTATTGTTTACGCCCTACTAACTTATAGTTTATATATTTTTTATTATGTTCATTTTATAGGTTATACACACACACACACACACACACACACACACACACACACACACACACACACACACACACATTTTGGTTTTTCTGGGTGTATATATTTTTCGTAAAGTATTTAGAACATATATTATGCATAACTGTTTTTTTTTTAATTTAAAAAAAAGATTTTTAAAATTATAAAATATTTCATTATATGAGAATTAAGAGAATAAATAGAATGCACCGTATAAAACTGGCTAATGGATAGAATTGATTAAGTAATCTTATATGCTTAATTTTATTTATTTATTAAAAATTATAGCAAATGTAACATTTTAATATGAATTCGATCTTTAAATATCTCAAATGAGTGTAAATTAACATATAATTTATTCTTTTATTGAATGAGTACACAATGACAAATCAAATTTAAGTTTTTTTCGTAGTTAAAATTTAGTGTTCTGATTAAAATTATATAAGTACCTTGATTAATTAATTGTAAAACAAGATAATTATATCATATATATACATGTATATAAAGCAACATATTTTAAGGCCAAATTGCGTATGAAAATTTAGTCAAGTTTATGTTCACTCGTTCTCAAAATAATTCTTAGGGACCAATGTCCACAAGGCTTTTTTATTTCTCTTTTTGTTGCCGTGTACATGCCTTCATTTACATTCGTTTGCGTCCTATTAAAAAATTGACAGAATAATTTGTCCGCAAAGTTGTAACTGTAATAAGTCAATATTTTTTACTATGTTCACTGAAATAAACTTGATCCTCAATGTGTTAAAATAAAAATAATTAATAAATATTTTATAATTTACTTATTATCTTACGAAAGAAAAACATTTATATTTCCCCAGGTTTTTTGTTCTGTTTTTTTGGACATGTTTAATTACTTTTTTAGTATTTTTATAATTTACTAGTTTACATTTTTTTTTTCACGAAAACTATTGATAATATATAATAAAGTTTTCCCAACCATTTGTTGGTTTGAGATTAATATCGTGCTTGTGTATAAATTGTATGAGTGTTCGTTTTATTTGGTAAATGCCAGAGACAGTTGATAAAAGGTAAATATAGAATGACTGTAATTAATATAGATGGCAATAAAACAAAGTGAATTGTAATTTCAGTAAAGTACTTGCTCAAACATGCATTCAGTTACAGCTGAATACAGTTATATTGTATTACATTCATGGTTTTAGGGACCGGTCTGCGACTATAGTCACATCTGAGATTATCATTTACACAACTGTTTCTGTTATTTATTAATGAAACGTTTTCATTCCCTTTGTTGTTATTTACTCCATCGTCTAACTCAAATGGTTTGTATTTTTTTTCTAAACAGTACTACTACTGTAGTATGAAATTCCTAACAATCTTGTATAAATGTTGTTAAAAAAAAGAAGAATAACTTTTTAGTGCGCGCGCGCGCGCGTGTGTGTGTGTGTAGTGCGCTCGAGTATATATACATATGTAGAATTTGATTTGTTTCCTTTACAATAATTTGCAAAAATAAATCAATTGAATGCACTCGTTAGACCCGCTACTGGACCGTTGCCTACCTTTTTTCCCTGTTATTGGATCGTTCATAGTTCGTGTATATGAATTCAGCCACTAGATGTGATGAATCCTTGTTTAGAATTATTTGTCAATAAGGATAGTGGATCTTTATCATGATCCGTCTTCTATATCACAGTTAAAAATCCAATTAGCTGACTTAAAACATTTATTTAGATTGGTAAGAGATTTATTGAAACATTAGCCCGTAACTACAGGTAACAATCTTGTTTTCTTATTTTATGCCCTATTAAATAATGTCGCTGTCATTCTAAATTATAGTTATTTTGTATTCCATTACAACGTTTATTTTTATTTGATCCATAAACATAATAAAAAAGTGTTTTTTTTTTTTTTTTTAATGTAAGAAGTTTTAATGTGGATTTCATTAAATAAATTAAACTAAAAAAGAATTTTTTTCTCCCTACATATATGATTGGTTGAATTTTTTTCTAGATACTTTCTATTTTGAGGTTGTGTTCAAAAATATTTTAATTTTGATGTGTTTAATAATTAATTACTGAAACTTTTACAAAAAATTAGGAAAATATTAAATTACAAAATATTGATTTCTCTATGTCATTTATCGTATACGGTTGGGTTTGTAAAAGTTGCCAACTCTATCAAGGATAATTATTATTCTATTTCTTATACATCCCTTTGAACTTATCTTTTAAATATTTAAAGGTTGGAGATTTAATAACTATGTATCATTTTTATGAACCGTTAGTTGTTTCGATAGATAAATACTTACCAGATTGTTTTTTTACAGTACTTTGAACAAATTCGCCATCTTTAAAGAAATGATGTATTGTTTAATTCTAAAAGAAAATTCTTCTGTTGTTTTTTTTTTTTAACTTCATTTATACTTAACTGAGCGAGTTTATTTATTATGTTATAGTTTATAGCAATAAAATAATTTAAAAAATTAATTTTAAAAATGGCAATTTTAGTGAAATGATCTATTTGGGAATTGAAGAACTTTATTATTGATGTCATTATTAACACATTCAGGAATACAAAGGTGAACTGAAAGTGTTTTTATTGAACCAGAATATTTGAAAACTATGGTTCAAAAATTTACGTTATTATACTTCTTTAAAAATTACTTTTCAACTTGAAATTAAAGTTACAGTGCATTTAACAAACTTTTCAAAGTTTATAAAAGGAGTAACTTTGTTGAAGTCTCAAAATACATTAGAAGTGTTTTGAACAGAACGATTTGTTACCTTAAAGAGAGTTTTGTTTCTATTAATGAGTTGTTCTGAAGTAAGTTTAGAATAAACTTTCAAAAATTACGTTAATTCTTTCTTAGATATTTATATTATTAATATCGATGTTATTGAGTTTTGTTGTAATAATCAATAAACTACTCGTTCTCCGTTATATTTTTTCCTATAGTTTAAAATTAAACAACTTGCTTTCGAACAAATGGAAAAATCGTGGAAATTTTTACTTTTTTACAAAAGGGTTCAAATTTTTATTGTAAAAATGGTTATATTCAATATTTATTGTAGTGAATACTGAACCATACAGTTAAGATAATATAAATATTTGATGTAATTTACATATAATTTAATTATGTAATAATTCAGGTAATTTTTAAAATTATTGATTTCTGTCAAGGTGTTACAGTAATATAATTTTTATAAAACTGAGTTGTTTTAAAATGATTTAAATCATTTGTAAACAACAATAAGTGTAACCACCGGTTCCTTACAACGGTTTAATTAATGAGAGTGCAAAAAATAAGTATACTGTAGTGTAAAATGATATTCAATTAATTCATACTTTTAAAATTATGCAATAAATTTATGTAGCCTAAAATATTGTAAACTTTAATAATTATAAATACGATAAATAGCTTTAATGTTTATTAATCTTTTTTGCCAAGTTACATTTAGATTAATTTTTTTACTTATTTATTAACTGGTTAAATTTAGGTAATTAGATAAATAGAACGCTAAAACGATATGCTATCCCATTTTATCGGTGCTGGGTGAGTCGTTATAGAATATTATTGTACCGTTACTTCGTATTTTTGTAATAGATATTATATTCGTTTTAGAACTACGGGTATATCTTCAAATTACACTCTTCCGTTTTAAATAAAATTTATTTGTAATTAATTTTTTTTAATATCATTTATGGCCTAAATTTTTATTGTTTAAATATTAATGGTAATCTGACAACCGTAATAAACTAACAAAATGAAATTTCCTTGAGATGATGAAAAATTATTAGTTATTTTCTCTTTACATCTGCAACTGCATCATCAATACACAATTGCATCTGTTGTAATATTGTTCCCCGTTTTCTATGCATAATTGTTTTTATTTTGTTTTTTTTTTCAATTCTTTGTACGAATTAAACGAAGTATTGTGATCACGAAAAATTTAGGTTTACAGATTTCAACGGAAATATCCATTTTGATCATCCGTGAATCCATTTTGACTAGTTTCGGCGTGACGTCTGTATGTACGTACGTATGTAACAAACAACTAAAAGTATTAGCCATAGGATGTCAAAATCTTGGATTTAGGGCTTTTGTTGCATCGAGTTATGCACCTCCTTTTTTCATTGCAATCGACTTGACCAAAAGTGTCCAAGAAAGCCCAAAATCCAAATGTTTTGGATTTTGGTCTTCATCTTAACTGCAGTAATAAGCCCTCATTGAGAAATTTTTAATGATATATCAGAAGTTGTACTTGGTTTCGATGGTTCCAGAGTTATAGCCCAAGAAAGGTTTAATTAATGAATATTTGGATCTTACAAAGGGAAGGCACATAGGCGAGAAACGACTACAATTCTTTTTTTTCTTTTTTTTTAACTTTTTTTTAATATAATTATATTCATTTGTTAATGAATTAACCTGAATTAATCTGTGATTGTAAAAAAAATGTACAGTGAATAATAATTCAATAACAAAAAGAAAAAAATAAATATGTAATTTAATAGGCGTACAAGGAAGTCATGTGATGTCCAAATCATATTTTTGTTACAAATAAAAGGGTATCCCGATTATTTTAAACCACAACTCCAAAATTGCATTCTCAACCATTACTTTTGATCTTACAGAGCATTTTCCCCGGAAAGAAATTTTTTATTTTAGTTTTAGTTATTTTGGTTCTATTTTTATGTTATTATGGTTTTATTTTTGGTTCCAGTTATAACCAAATAAAATTAATGAAATATTTGGATCTTACCAAGGGAAGGCACATCGGTTCGAATCCGATTTCATCTCTGTTTTTTAATTTTCTCTTTTTAATTTAAATACATTGATTTATTAATTATTTTTAACCTCTGATAGTAAAACAAAAATTACAATTAATAATAAATTCAATGACAACAATCATTAAAGAAATAAAATTTTATGTACTTTCCATTTAAAAAAAGAAAAATGAGTAATGTTATTTAATAGACGTACAAATTAGTCATCAATTTTTTTTTTAATTAATGTAACGGAATTAGACAAATTTTTGAAGCTGAGATTATGTCAAAACCCACATTGCTTATCGTTGTTTTAAGGTATACCTTCTAATTTACCAGTAGGAATGTCTGGTCATATAGTTTTACTAGCCATCTATTCATATCTCGTGCATACTGCATAGAAATAATTTTACTTTTATACTACATGTTGTTGAATTTATTTTTCGATTCTTAAATTATTTGATTAATTTTGCTGTTTGTAAAAAACAACTTCTTTGCTGATTTTTGCGATCTCGTCGATTTTATGTATTTTAATACACGAACAATAAAAACGGTTGAAAAATTATTTTTATTTACGGTTGTGTTTATGTGTGTTTAGAGAAGGTGTTTGTGTGATCTTGTGCGTGCGCGGTACTTATGGTAATAATAATAAAAATGTAAATTTATGTTTACAACATTTCTAATTCACATTTCACATTTGAATTTATCGCTTTTTCACTGGATCTATCTTTTACCATACAATTTTTTTGTTTTCACAACAAAAATTTACACATTAAAATGTTTAGAAATTAAATATGAGCTTGTACGCTTGTTATTGCACTTAAACATTTAATTAAATAAACTTTTGTCGTGTTGCATTAAAATAGCAACACAGGAATCTTAATAAAAATATCTTTTTAGGAATTTATCTGTTCATTATCAGTATAGTCTACATAAATTAAAGCTTGCATGTATAACAATGATTCAACATATAATGCACAATTAATTATTTTTTTCAGTTTTTGTAGACTCAGGGTGATCCAGAAGAAAAATTATATAATTTTGGAACTGATTACACTCGTCAACATGATTTTTGTCTCATGAGTACCAATAGGTGAAATTAATGCAGGTTTTTACCTGTTTTCGGAGACTTTCCGAATTTGTTTTCGGAATCTCTCGATTACCTACAGTCTTTTTGTTATTTTATTTTTTTTTAAATAATTTAAAATTTTTTTCATCCATTTGTCTAAGTAAAAGCTCCTAGACCAATGTAAATATGTGGAAACAAATGAGCTAACTCAAAAAAGCCATGCTACTATTGTGCAGGTTCAGACGTCTATACACATATACAAACGAGATATAGTGTAACGCACATACATTAGAACGATGCCAGTAGTGAGATAGTAGTGAACCAGTAAACACGTCATTGTGAATGCTTCATGTGTCTGAGATATTGTGTACTACATATTTACAACTTTATTTATTTTAATTAGTCGTTAGTTTCAAAATGCCTAGAGTTATTTTAAGTCATCCTAACAATTTTTGTTATGTGTGTGGTGAAGTGACGTTGAAGTCCCAAACGTGAAACCATACTCCATCAGAAAAAAAATACAAAAAACAAAAAAAATTTACAAAAATATATTTGATTACATATAAAAAATTATTTTTTTTTAAAAAGCTTTTATTTAACTAATAATGATATTAAGATTAATAAAAAAAGGAAACAAATTAGAAAAATCCTCTAAAAAGTAAAAATTAAGAATTAAATTATATTGAGAATTTTAAACAAAAAAATATAACATATTAACAAGTATAAAAATGAACTGAAAAGTAAAAAATAAATTATATAAATATCTAATAAATAACCAATAAAGAAATGTAATAATTATTAAATTTTAATATTAAAAGTAATGAAAATATTTAGATAAAAATAAAAGCGTAAAAACTTTTTACATCCAAAAAAAATATTCTTAATAATAATTATATCTGAATAGTATAGTTTGTTATTCAAGTTTGTTTGTTTATTAAGACCAAAAAGTAAAAATATTTATTTTTACACATCGAAGTTACAAACATGTATCAAATTTCATTGATTTTCATACGATAGTTGATGAGAAATACAAATTTTAAGCAACATGCATGAATGTAGCGTAGTGGCAGTGTGTGCGGGGGGGGGGGGGGGTGTGGATGGGTCATATAAAAATGCCGACACTGTAGCATTGTATTGGCATCGAAGTTACATACGTGAACCTAATTTCATTGATTATCATACGATAGTTCATGAGAAATAAATTTTCAGCAACATGCATGAATTTAGTGTAGGGGTAGTGCGTGGGGGGATGGTGGTGGGTCATATCCAAATTATAACACCGTAGTATTGTATTGTCATCGAAGTTACATACGTGTATTTCATTGGTTTTCATACGATAGATCAAAAGATATAGCAGTTGCAAGATTTGATTATAACTAAAGCAAGTTAAATAAAAGCTTATAAAAAGAGTTATGACCTTTATTTTTGGTGTAAAGTCGGGGAACAAACACGGACCTAGGCCCCACATATCTGTTGTTTATCGTGTTCAAGGCTTCTCCCTGCATGGAGAAATGGCACACGCCAAACGCAATTTGCTATCCCTATGATTTCGAGAGAACCCAAAGATCACTCTTCTGACTGTTATTTGTACTTAACAAACATTACAACGATTACATCAAAATCAAAACGTACAGTGTTGTATCCTACTTTGCAATCTGCAATGAGAACAGTTCCGCACTGCAAAGAATTGCTCATTCCAAAGCCTCTGGAACATGTGAAATTATATGAATAGAGCTCAGAATCTGATGGAAGTAAGAAAAAAAGAAAAAGGTTCTGGTAATACAACTTTTAAACAAAGCAGTTCATCTGAACCTCATTTACTGACTGAAGAAAATCTTACCAATCTTATACGATATTTAAAGTTATCCAGAAAACAGTCTGAAATGCTTGCTTCTCGGATAAAAGGATAGAATCTTCTTCAAAAGAATTCAAAGATATCTACTTATCGTTATTGTCATTCTGAATTTAAAGACTATTTTTCTGAAGAAAATGGCTTAGCGTTTTGTAATGACATTTGTCCTCTTATGGAAACACTTTGTAATGAACATAACCCAACAGAATGGCGCATGTTCATTGATTCCTCTAACGTTAGTTTAAAAGCTGTGCTTCTGCATAATGTCAATAAATTTCCATCAGTACCTGTGGCTCACTCTGCTAGTATGAAAGAAACGCATAGAAAATTTAAATCTGTATTTGAAAAGCTTGAATATGCAGTTTATGAATTTGTGGTTAATTGAACGTAATTGTACATATTCTTGGTCTGCTGCTTGGTTACATAAAGTACTGTTATTTTTTGTGTGAATGGGATAGTAGGGACAGAAAAAATCATTTTATTGGAAAGGAATGGCCTAAACGCGATTCACTCATTCCTGAAGAGAAAAATGTGAAAAATGACCTATTATGTAATCCTAAAATTGTATATCTACCTCCTTTACATAAAAAAACTAGGATTAATAAAGAATTCGTCAAGGCCATGGACAATACCTGGTTTCATTTCCTTAAAACAGAGATTTCCTAAAATTAGTGATTAGTGGTATTTATAGATAAATGACCTTTTATCTCCAGAGCAGTGTGGTTTCGGAAAAGGACGATCATCCATTGACCATTTAGTGTCATTGGAAACTGCTATTCAGAACGCTTTTCTTCGACGCCAGCGCCTCATTGCTGTCTTCTTTAATACCACGAGGGCGTTCTAAACGGCCTGGCGACGTGGTATCCTAAATCCCTTTAAATAATGGGGAATAAAAGGCAACATGTTGGCTATTATCAGAGGTTTCTTAAATGACCGAAATTTCCGGGTTCGTGATGGAGATCAGGTAGCGTCACTTTAGAGAATAAAGTACCTCAAGGAAGTGTATTAAGTGCAACCTTGTTCGCTCTAACCATCAACAGTATTACTGATTGTGTGCACCCTCCTGTTTCATCTTCGTTATTTGCTGTATATATTATGTCCCGTTCAATAGCACAGCAGAGAGACTACTACAGAACCCAAAATCTCGCCTTGAACCTTGGTCCAAGTTGACCAAATTGGCTTCACATTTTCACCTGAGAAAACAAAATGTGTAGTCTTTCCTCGCTTGCTGGACCCATCTACTCCACAAGTTTTTCTCAATGGAGAACAAATTTCTATTACTCCTGATATGAAGTTTTTAGGTTTGATTTTTGACAGCCATCTTACGTGGGTCAAACACATCAAAGAACTAAAAACAAAATGTTCCAAAATTTTAGATATGCTGCAAGTTCTTAGCAGCACCAAATGGGTATGTTGTGATTTTATTACTCTTTAGTTCGTTCACTCTTAGATTACGGTTATATCGCCTACACTTCTGCGCCTACACTTCAACGCCATCAATAAGGCTTTTAAATATCGTTAAACAAAAATATCGTCATATCCCAATTTGCAGCGACTCATGGATAGCGGGAAGATTTTAGTCTTCCCGTTTTCCAAGTTGGTGACCTTCAGACCTCTCTTGGACTTTGTTAAATTCTTTTTAGTTTTAGTTTTATTTTAATTTTTTAATTATACGCGTATTTTTTATTTTAGTTTTAAGAAAATTTTAGATGCTGTACATCACGCTTCTCTCCGTCTTGCTACAGGGGCTTTTAGATCACGCCCTGTCACCAGCATACTTGTTGAGTTTGGTGGGCCATCACTTTGGGATAGACGTGACCAACTTTCAGCATCTTACTTTGCCCGTCTGAAAGGGCAACCGAATCAGTCGGCTTTCATCGAAATTCTTGCGAATCCTAGTTTACAAAGATATGAGGACCATCCACGATCCACTGTACCAGTGAGTGTACGTATCCGGCGGTAACTACAGGTTTTAAACGTAGACATACATGCTATTTTTCCAGTGTTACACTGTTCGTATCCACGGTGGAGAATTAGCCTTATGGTGATATCAAAAATAAAATTTTTGATATCACCATATACAAGAAACAATCAACACCTCCTTTCAGCAAAATTTTCACGATATCCTTTCCAGAATAAACCCAGACGTAATAGTACACAAAGGTGGATCGAAACAGAATTATACCGTTGGATGCAAATGTATTATTAATAGTCGAATAAATATGTTTGGCCTACCTAATGTTACAAGTATATTTACTGAAGAACTGTACGCCATCAATAAGGCTTTAAATATCGTTAAACAAAAATGTCGTCATATCCCTATTTGCAGCGACTCATGGATAGCGGGAAGATTTTAGTCTTCCCGTTTTCCAAGTTGGTGACCTTTAGACCTCTTTTGGACTTTGTTAAATTCTTTTTAGTTTTATTTTAATTTTTTAATTATACGCTTATTTTTTATTTTAGTTTTAAGACTGTGATACTAATTTTAAGTCTCTTTTAAAAAAAGAAAATTTTACTGTGTTATTAGTTGTAAGGTTTGTTTTAATTTTTTAGTTTCAATGTTGTAGTTTTTTAACAATTTATTTATTTAATTATTTTTTCTCAATAAAATTTTATGTCTAGGCGATGATAATGTCATGTCGTTTTTCTCCCATTAAAAAAAAATAAATAAATAAATAAAAATATTTTTGGATCCACAAATACGATCACTAATGCGCGATGAAGAGTTTTAAGAATTATTGAATCCACTGAAGAAAGCAGCTTGGCAAGCATTCAAAAATGTTACCAAGGGCTTTTTTTGGAAATTGATACATGGAAAATTACCGTGATATTGTAAACGACTTATAAAAATTTGGATTATAATATATCCTTAAAAGTACATTCCTGCACTCCCACTTACATTTCTTCCCGGAAAATCTTGGCGTAGTGAGCGATGAGCACAGGGAACACTTTCATCTGGAAATTTCAGCTATGTAAAAGAGGTATCAAGGCAAATGGAATCCTAATATGTTGACTGATTATTACTGGACCATCAAAAGTGATGCTCCACAAGCGAAATATAGCAGAAAATCGGCATTTCTTACATTCTAGGTGAGTCAACTTTCAGGTTTGAATATTGTGTAGTTAAGAATGCAGAAAGTTTTAAAATGTTTGAAATTATAATTCCTTGTTTCTCAGAAACCTTGAACGATGGGGAAAAACCAGTATCGTGTTTGAATTCAACAGAAAAAAATATTATCAGAATCACACATTTTTCTTCCTGAAAAAAAAAAATATTTCCCCAGTGTTATGCATTTTAACAAAGGAAAAAAATTCATAAAAACAAATATCCGAAAATGCTTTGTAATCGAGTTACGTATTTTGATTCCTCCAGTGAAATGAAGTCATAGAGAAATTTCTAGGGCGTTAAATTCATAATAATCCAACGCGAAACAGAAAAATTCGGTGACGATAAACACGTTTTTTTTTTTTGAACAACTACTTTTTTAAATAACTATTAATTTCGTAAATTTATTATCAAAGCTTGAAGAAAATTTATTTATAGGATAAGTTATCTAATAAAGTCTACGAAAAACAAAATCCAATCACATATTATTATTAAAAACAAAAGAAAACAAAACATAAAGTAGCTTCGTCTGAAAAAAGTATGAACGGAATTAACTGGTGATTATTGTTAAACCATTGGAAAAACTGCAGTCGTCCGACTTGCTCACTAAACTGGAAGTATTGAACTTTCCGAACACGATAAGGAGTATTTTTTGAACATGTAATGTTCTCCAAACACTGCTTTTCTGAATGCTGAGTCGTGTAAAAATACTAATCTTGCTCGTTTTAGGAATAAATTGAACCACCAAAAGAATGTTTTCCCTTTCATCACCATTTATAAATTGATCTTCGGATGTCGAAGCGTACAGTTAGTGTTGAAACCTAATTTTTCAAAGATCTAAATCTATTGTACTAAAAACTGTTGTTTTTAATTTATACCAATTCATAACATTTTGTTCTGTATTGTTTTTAATAATAGAAATTGATTTTTTGTTTTGTTTTCATAAACTTTATTACATCAATTTTTTTTAAATAAGATTCTTTACGGATTCTCTTATTAAAACATACGAATTTATCAGTCATTTTACACAATTTTAGTTCTTGATACCTAAAAAACGTGTTTTTTGTAACCAAATTTTTCTATTTTCCGTCGGATATCATAAAAACTACGGGACATGTAGTTCTGGGACCTATTTTATTCGACTTTTTACGTCACAAAACATAAGTTACCATTAATTTTATCCCTTACATAAGCCTTAAAAATTTCAGTATGTTCTCATCTCAGCGGGGGAACTGAAATCCAAGTAAAATTTTTGTTTACCATAACTCGATAACAAAGCAGAAATCATTGACACCCCATATATTTTACATATTTGTTTAATTTACCTTTTCGATTTTTGAATAATTTAGGTGAAAGTTTTTATTCCTTAATTTTTTATATTCTTATTTAGCTAGTAGTAATAACATAAATCAAAACGTACGATGACAAAAACCTTGAATTTTAAAATACCATGAATGAATTTGTAGGTGCCCAAAGAAAGTTTTAATAATGAGAACATCTACAAGGTGTACCTACAAAGGTTCTGCGCGCTTGTTTAAAATTCATTCAAAAAAAATTCAATTGATTTAATAATAAGATTTACCACTGGCATACATTTTTTTAATTGCCAGAGTTAAAACGGGTTTCATTCTGCTACGGAAATTTATGGAATATACATATCATGTTAAAATCACTCTCTGAGAGTAACTTCTCTGAGATCGAAATAGATTTTAACATTCGTTAACGAATGTTAAAAATTGAGTAATTATATATTTTTTAAATTCTTGATATTTCTATTGACATAAGACATAGAATCTTCAAAGCTAGAAAAAATAGTCCCACATAAATGATAATTGTTAGTAACGTTAATACATTTTTAATTACAGTGGTATTCTTTCTTTGTTATATTTGTTAACAACAAGAATACAAATAATGATTCTGTGGTTGATGTGACTTCAGAATTGGTTTAAAAATTTTGGTGATTTTTTAAGTTTAAGTGATTTTTTAATGAGAATTTTAGTAAACTTTAAAATTCTCTATATTTGTTCTTATATCACAAACAAACTAAAGCCTGGGATTTGGGAATATTTAAATCAAAAACTCTATTCATATTCTGCAATTAATAATAGCAAATTGGCATAAAAGAATGGATAATTTTGTGGGTTAGGTATTGTGAATAATAGCTCTGTTTATAATGTTAAGAAAATATATAAATTTTTAATGATTCACGTAGTTTTATAGTTTTAATAGCGTAGTAAATAAATATTTAAAAAAACTGGCTAAATTTAATTTTGTATTCATTCCAATTGTCAGTTTCCGCGTGCCTCTCAGTAAACAATTAAAAAGTTACTATAGTTTATTGAATAAAAAACATTTATTTTATTGGTTGTCATAAAGTATTTTTTTCTCCAATGGACCACGAAGATTTTTGAGTTTCATTGGAAAAGAGTTATTGACATAGAAGAAGCGCAACCATCGTTCAAGTTTAGAATCTACTACCAAATCGTTTACAATCTAAAAATAAAATAAAAATATGTTTTTTCAAAAGATATGTTACAGGTGGATTAAAGATTATGATGAAAATAAAAAAAATATATAGTTTTTTAATAATTTGATCCCAAAATAAAAGCTTTAAATATTGAGTACCAGATCGTCATATTAAAATCTTTACAAATAATTTATTTTTTTTTAACTCGAAAGAAAATTTATATTTTTAAAATTTCACCGGAATAAGCTTCTATCTTCAGTTTCTATATAAGTTGACAATATTTTGATAAAAATATGCTTTTATTTTACTGAAAAGGTATTTTAAATCAATACTCTATGAAATCCTTTATTTTAATTATTTACTATTGAGCGACTACTCATTCAGTCACAAAAATAAATCTGGCTTAGGTTAATGAACTTCTAGAAAAATGCAAATCTCTGAGAAATATCAACAAATACATAAAGTGTTTGTGTGTATGTTCGAGAGCGAGCGTGTGTAAATAAGATTTAAAACCTTAAAACATTAACTATATTTATTTCTGTCGTATATAAATTTCGAACCATTTATGTAGATTAAAACTAAGCAAATTTGACAGTCAGTAATTTGTATTCGTTCATTTTTCAAACAATAAAACAAAAATAAAATTGAAAGAAGTTGATACTAAAGAGAATCGATTGACTATCTGAAATGTTAAGCCTTTGTCTAACTGAAACTGGCAGAATACTGGCTTACGTAGTAGCTGGAATAATGCCAGTATCTTCAACAAATTCTCATTTTCTTCAATCGATTTCAAAGATTAAAAGAAATTCTTCTATTTACTTTCTATTTAGTGTACATGATAATAAAATTATATAAATTTCCTTTCAATTCGTCAGGATTATCCGTCAACAGAGAGTACTTATGTGCTCGCATGTGCGTAATACCGTTATTCATTTAACATTTAAATTATACTTTTAATAATAATAAATAAAAATTAATCATTTTTTTAATAAAATTTCAAGAAATATGTTAAAGCATTTAAGAAAGTAATAAAATAACCAAAATTATTAAATGTATTTAATACGTCTTATTAAATACATAGTTTTTAAAAAAGTAATAGGGTAAGCATACACACTAATCGATTCGGTATCCAGTCCTTACGTATTTTTAAAGTTTGATTGTCTTGTTATCATTCTGTTCTGTTCTCTAGTGGTTTCTGTTTAATGTATTTTAAGTAAATCTTTTTCCAGAATCTAGAGATGTAACCAAGTCAATATAAATATCTGATCAGCTGGTTGTTGGTTTTGTATGAAAATGATCTGATCTTCTCAGAGGATTGATCGCTGCTGCTTGGACGGAGGTCTGAGTTTTTCTCCGCTAGATTGGAATTGTTTGTTGCGTATCTCAATTCTGCTGATAAAATATCGCCTGTTTTTATTTTTTAACCGTCTTTCTTCAACTTGGTGTCTTCTCGATTAAAAATGCAATGCGTGTATTTTTGACCGTACTATTTCCTGCTAGTTGAAGATACTAGGAACTATAAATCCAATGTATTCTCGTTTTTATCCGGTAAGCTGACTCGAAGTCCTCCTTTTTTACCCGGTTGCTGGTAAACATGCAGAATCACAATGCGGTGCCCCAGCTTTCAGCTAAAAGTCAGTCTTCCTATTACCTCCTAAAGTTCAATTGCATTATGTGATCTTCCTTGATCATTTTATCACATTATTTATACGTTCTGGTGCTATACTTTAATCAACCTGACTACACAAAATCGTTTAATGTCTTTGTGTAATCGAATGATAGTTTAGAACGATTTTACTTTAAGCGGTAAGTTATTTAGTAATTCTGAATTTATCATTTCTCTAATGTATATCTAGTTATATTGAAGACTTTACAAAGCACATGTAAACGTAAAATAATATTGGTTTGATATGCAATTTCAGATATCTATTGCAAAGTTCTAGCGATTCAGTTCTCATCTGAGATGTTCTGGGTTTGAATCTCGGCAATAAAACTTTTCTTATGCTAAAAAAATTTCATTGTATATGCCTACAGACAAACTTTAAGCTCATATGGTAAAATAATTATAAAAATAAAAGAAAACAAAAAAACAGTATAACAACAAGCTTCTCAAGAAACCCATTTATAAAGCTTAAAATATTGTAATAATAAAGAGCCTTTTTTCTCATTTCTCATCCCTGGATAAATAAATTATGAAACATATATATAGAAGATCTGCTTATATAAAAAGAAAACTTATTAATCGGATATAGAAATCTATATCATATTAATTGTTAACAAAACAAAGAACATGTATAATACACTTACTGAATAAACTGTCTATATGCTAAATAAAATTGAGTAGTATTTGAACTATATAATAATAATAACAATAAGAACATTTTATTAGAAACGTTTTGGTATTTTTAATAGAAAATAAAATTTTAGACAATTTTAAGGTCGGAGAAGTTGTAGATCATAATAACTTCAGATAAATAGAAAATCTTAAAAAATACTCATAAAACAAATAAAGTAATATAATCAAATAAAACTTGTATCTGTAATATTTTTCACTAAAAAACATTAGAAATATTTATATATTTCTTCTTTTTTTTCGTCACCGTCACTGTTGAACCAAGTTTAATCGTTAATCTGTGGTCAGTCTCATATTCTTTCAATACTACTTCGTTTGTAAGCTGTATTTCTCTCTTCTGACCATTTCTTATTATTTTTCCTCCATTTTTTCTTTCTGGAGCGCTTAATAATCTTCAACCTTCTCTCTGAATATGTTTTTTTCTCTATGATTCTTTTATAGCTGGAATTCTGAGAAACTCTGGAGTGTTTTAAGCATCTGACGTTAGATTTGCTTCCATTACATTTGTCCTTTTAGTAAGTCTGTTACATCGTATTATTGTTAAATATTCATAAAAGGGTAGTATTTGTCTTCGTGGTGTATAAAAGTCAATTTTTTTTTTTGAGGTATAGTTCGTTGTTCTTCCTCATTTTCCAAACCTCATCCATTTTCCTAGGCCTAAATATCTTTCTTAGTATTCTTCTCTAGCTAAATTTTATTCTCTCTACTTCTCAGATTTGCCACCATAGAAGAATTCACATCAGTTACTCTGATGTCGTCTCTAATCCTACTCATTCTAAATATTCGTTTTTTGTTAAATACATTCTTTGGTATTATAAATTAACAATGTACCAAATATTTTATTGACAAATTATTGGACTGAACGAACTCACTTATGATATTTATTAATTTATTTGAGTGGAAAAGTTTATAGAAAACCATGATTTTAGCATAAATTTGAACTTTTGAACGATGACTGATGAGAGTTATGTTTAAAATTGGTAGACTACTAAGTTTCGTTAAACATTTCTTTCTATTAGAATAATCAGGTTTACTTTCCTCGAACAAACAAATTCAACAAAATTTTATTTCATTATTTTTTAAATACTTTTAGGTAGAAAAATTATTATATTTACACCGAAAGAAGGTGTATTAAATTTTGTAATAAGAGATTAATACCAAAAAAAAAAAAAAAATGGGTGAATGATTACTAGAGGTAAAATACTAGTGAATGAATCTCTGTGTGACAGTTAAATGAAAGGAAAGTTACTAAACTTAATGATTGTTTTGGAGTTATTTCCTAATATGGTAGAATTCATAAAACACTTTTAATAAGTGTTAAATCATTATATTAATTTAGAAAATTTAAATAAAAAATAAAAATGGGGAAAATTTATTTCAATCAGAAATTTATTACTTTTTTACGATAAAAATATTTCTATGCAATGATATCTTTTAAAAACGTTTTTATTCAGGTTATATTCTGCGAATAAATTGAGTACTAAAAAAAACAATCCTTTAATATAGGTTTAGCCTTCATAAAAACTACTGCTTGATTTTACCAGGTATCAGGGAGTCAAAACGATAGAAAATATTTAACTGGCCAATTTTGTATAGCCAATCATTATTAGTGTTGGCACATTATATTACTCTAATGAAGGGAATACATGTTCTACATTCACTCCAACAGAAACTTTTTGTCTTCTTACGCGTCACTGCCAATAGAGAAAAAGAAATATTTCAATACATGTGCGTACAATACATGTGCACGCTTATCCCTTCTCGTACCGCTGTACCTCTTATTTTCATACAATATAACCCCTCTATTCTATTTTTTCACACGTTTTCACGCTGTTTTTTTTTTTTTTTTTTGGAGACCATATTGATTTTAAGTCATGTCGGTGTATTTATTTTCTGTTTTCTTCTTTTTTTAATTTTATTGTTAACAAAAACGTAATCAATTGAACATTTTAACTTATAAAATTTATTGTTTATATAGATAATGTTTTGTTATTTATAATAATTTTCTTGTGTTACGGAAAGAAAGAAAAAAATATATAACTGGATAACGTTAATTTACAAATCCATATATGAACACATGCTTTGGCAAAACAATTCGTTTTATTTGTTGTGTTTATTCTTTGAAATAAGATGACCAAACAATTATTAAAATAAAGGTGCAATGAAACGCACTCAAAACTTGTTTAAAAAAGGATTAACCTCAAATTAAATTATATGTTTCGATTGTTACTTCATTATTACATTTCTGGCTTCATAACTATGCTGCAAGAAGGAAAGTATGGTAAACAATCAAAAAATGAGATATAGATTTTTGGCATTTCACGACGTTTCATAAGCGAGGGACCCAAAAGAAGAATAAAAATTGGGAGTAATGTTCGTACGTATGTCTGTATGTGTGTTCGCGTGTTAACTAGAACTAACTTTTGACTAGATAAACCGATTTTCATGAAATTTTTTGCAGACTCGTATACATGTAGCAATTCGTTGGTAAAATCTTTGGGTCTATATATCCAGGGGATGGAGTAGTTAGATTTTTGGGTTAATTTTCACAAAAGTTTTGCCAACACAATCACACTTTATATTAAGCTCAGCACATGTGTGCATGATTATCGTCCTATTTTTAACAAAAAATTACCGCATAATTCTTCCATCCCCAAAACTTGTAAAAAAGCTATCATTTTATTTTTCCCATAGTTTTTACTGAATTTCTTCATGTCTTCCTAAGCATAGTAGTAGTGCAAGTAGTAAAATAAAATACTTTGTGGGTAATATTCTGGGAGGGGGAGCCGATCAAAGTTTAAAAATATCAATTTTTTGAATTTTTTAAAACATTTTTGGTTTACTTTAATTTTTTAATATTATTATAAATTAAAATAGTAAACTTTTAATAATAATATTTCAATAGAATTTCATCATAATTTATCCCATCCAAAAAAACATCTTAGGTAACTTTTTCATATATTATTTTTTTAATCTTTTTTATCTTTCTTGTAATTTTATAAAAATAGCAGTTATAAAAAAATTTGTTATTTAAAACGGTTTATTCAAAGTAAAAACATAAATTATTAAATATAACAATAATAAAATAAAAGAAAAAAAATATAACAATAAGTAACAATTTAATCTAAGCCTACGTAAGAAATGTTAAAGAACTTATTTTCTCCTACAAAGCTGCTGTATAATGTTAAGGAAAAAAAAAAAATAAAAATACCGTTAACAAAGAAATAATACAATCTCATTTTGAACTGCTGAAAGCAAATGTGTATTATTTTAATATGAGGTTGTAAGTATGATATGCAAATTATCTTACATAATATGATGGAATATAATCTTAATTAACCATGAGTATATAGCAGTAATATAGAGATAATCTTTAGAAAAAAAAGAAAGAAAAACAGAAATGTAAGTCCCATTTTTTATGTAGTTTAATGATTTATTTTTAAAATACTTTGACTATTTTAATGTCGACTAATGATTGTTTAGCAATATAAAGTTCTGAGTAAAATTTACTGTTTTGTTATGAACACATTTATTAATTTATTTTGTGAAAGGGGATTTCAGTGTCCCTTTTTCCTAACGAATTCTAAACAAGAGTAATTGATTATTATTGTCTACTATTATTATATCCATGATTACTGTTTTCATTATGAGTAAAAAAAAATTATTTCTTTACAAAAAAACTTTGTTCTTTTTTACTCATATGTACGAAATAAAGGAAGTATTGTTATCGCAAAAAATTTCGTTTTTAGATTTCAGCGGAAATATCCAATTTAACCATGCCTAAATCCATTTTGACTAGTTTCGGTGTGTACGTACGTATGTGCTTATGTCTAACTCAAAAACGATTACGTGTAGCATGTTGAAATTTTGGATTTAGGACTGCTGTAACATCTAGTTGTCCACCTTCCCTTTTAATTACAATCGGCTGGACCAAAAGTGCCCAAAACATTTGAATTTTGGACTATTTTTTAACTGCTGTAATTAGTCCTCATTGAGAGTTTTTCAACTACATATCGTACGTGGTACTTATTTTCATTGGTTCCAAAGTTATAACCAAGTAAAATTTTAATTAACTAAATATTTGGATTTTACAAGGGAAAGGCATATCGGTAGAAATCCGACTTCATCTCTTTTTTGAACTTTTTTGTTTTTAATTTAAATATATTTATTTATTAGTAATTGATAGTTGAATAATTGATAATCAACCTGTGATTGTAAAAAAAACTTTTACAATAAATAATAATTCAAAAATAACTAAGTAACTAAACGAAAAAATATCAGAAGTTATTAATTAAATAAAACCTTATGAACTTTTCGTTTTAAATATGTGTATATGTAATTTAATAAGCCTACAAGGAAGTCATGTGACTTCCTTATATCAGATTTTTAACATCATTAGAATGAGTTATTAGGAAAAGTATTGTGTCTGAAGAATTATTCCAAAGAACTCCTGAAGTATGTAAATTCTATTCTTGATTTGTAGGAATAGAAGAATTGTGTTCAGAAGAAGAGATGGTACTATTATTGGGAAATCATTTATGGAGTGGTAATCATATCGTTGTAAAAATTTAGAAATATAAATTTTCAGTTGAATAACTTCATTTAAGTTATCTGAACCTGTTATGAGACCATCAATATAAAAATCATTTTGAATACCCTTAGAGGCTTGTGGAAAATTATTCTCATTTTCATTAGCTATTTGAATTACACATCTAGTGGCTAAACGTCATGCACAAGCGGTCCCATACGTTACGATTCGTAATGCGAAATGTTTTATTTCTAGAGATCTGGAGAATCACGCCAAAGAATACGTTGTAAATTTTTATCATTAGGTTTAACTAATACCTGACGATACATTTTATCTGTTTTACCGTATATAACATTGGTGTTACATATAGCTGTTGATAAAAGTATGCTTTCGTTTGACTAATTATTATATAGACAATAGGTATTACCTTCAGGCTTATTGCCATCCAAATTATAATGAATTATTTTGTCCATATGAAGGAGTGTATGTATTATGTTTCTTAGTATAAATCATACATAAATGTTTTGAGTAACAATTATTAGTAGCCTTCATTTAAACAAATAAAACAACAATTATTTTGCCTCAAAAAATTTCTGCGTCATTGATGGACAAGTTTAGAAATTCTTTACATTGTTGTAAATGATGGTTTGAATTACAAAATAAACATTGCTTAGACTTAAATTTTGAATAAATCTGACATCTTTTCCTTTACATTGTTTGTTATTATTCAAGGTAAAGCGTTTGTTAAAGCTTCGCTAAATTGTTATGACCCTGTTCTTTTTTGTTTCGTTTTCTCTTTTAAGTTGCGTGTTTGAAATAAATGCATTAATATATTCTAGATATTATAATTTGATAAAGTCTTTAAAGTTAGGTAACCTTTGATTTGGAAAATTTTCCTTCCATAATTTTGAGATATTGTAGTCGAATTTTGGTGTTAGAAATTGGACAATAAATTTATATGTGTTTACAGGAAGATGCATTGATTCAAGCGAGTTCACGTATGAGGAAATTTCTTTAATAAATTTAGATAAAGGATTTACGGATTTTCTCTTCATAAAATCTGACCTTAAAATGTGCTCAGGATTATGAAATACAATTATATATTCGTTACCAAATCGTGTTTTTAATAACTCTGGACCATTAACATAATTTTCAATATTTAATGGCAGATTTTTAATGATAGCTAGACTTCATCCTTCAAATAGGAATGGAAATAGTGTCATTTTTGAATATTAGACAAATCACTTCTATTATGTGCTAAATGAATAAAAGAATTAAAATAGTGCTGCCCCTCTAACACATTACCTCTAAACAAAGGTATATTAATGGGTTACAGTTATGTTTTTTTAAATGATGTATTTGAACTAAATTCTCGATTGGATGATTTTTGACTATTCTTTATTAAATTTGCAATTTATACTATATAAGTACATAAGTATTTTTCGATGATCTAAAGCTAAAACATCATCAAAATATTTCAATCTAGTTTCTGATTGAATGGTGTCATATTTGCTTTGCAATTCAAAAAGATTTCTTATGATTTTTAAGGTGGGAATATCATCTTGTTAAGGAACGTAATTGTGAGTAAATGTGCCAATCATAGTTATAGTGGCCTTTACTAACCCTCTTTGTGTAATTAATACACATAATAATAGTAATAACTTAAATTAACAATGTAAATTATTAACAAAGTAAATTAAATATGAAATGAATCAAATGTTATCACATAGATGATGAGACAATGTAAATTAATTGTAATAATAAATTACAGAAGACATTACGTAAATGTTATTGTATATAAAATTTCTGCAAACCCATTTATTGTAGAAATATTTTTGAACATGAAAATTCTTCAACATTTCAGATTTTATCCGCGATTCTGAAAGAATAAAAATTATGATTCTTCAAAATGTTGATTATATCAGTAGTACTGGAAGTCTAAAAATGATTATCTTCAATGTTGCAGACCGGAGGACCATTTATGTCGAATAATATGCCACCGTGATTCAATATCTCGGTTAGGTTTAATTATTCTAAATATTTATTATTCGCTGGTTCAATCAAATAAAGAAAAAATTTTTATTTCATTTATAATATAGATTATTTTTTTATACTTTGAACTTGTATATATTATAACTTTGATATATATATATCATTATTATATCAATTAATTATACATTCGTAACAAACACAAGTTGAGCTTTAGAGGATGGCACTAGATTGACTAAAAATAGAGCATTAGACCATTTCAATTAAAAAGAATAACAAAATAAGTGAAAATTTTTATTTTAAAATTTAAAAGTCCTCCATTAACAAAATTTAAAGTTCCTCCTTTTAATAAAAAAGGAGCAAATGAAACCTGAGTCTTAACACCCAGTCTTGGCAGTAGCTGGAACATTTTTTGACTAAAACAAACAGACATGGAATGTAATTCTTTCTACAGAGAACAAACAGGCTGCAGCTTTTCATATGATGTAAATAACACATTAAAGCAATTTACTTCATCACAGAATATACTTTTGCAAATCATTCTATTAATCAAATAAATATTGAAATACTAACATAAATAGCAAAAAACGAATTAAATACGTTTGAATAAATGAAAATATATTCAACATGATTCAAAATACATCTCAGAAATCCCATTCTAAATGAACAAACAGTTTAGATCACACATTTCTTTTAAGACATCATGAAAACACTGATCCTTAATTCTTGATAGTAATTGAAGTTAATCCAAACACCAATGCATATATAATGATACTATGACACTCTTCAATTTTCTAAATTATGTTGTTTAAATCAAAAATCAAATAATAATGAAACAATTTCTAATAGTTTTCTTAAACTTATTTAATATCTACTATCAACTTCATCACTGAAATTATGAGTCATGAATATTTGCATTTTTTTGTTTACTTTTTATTCTGCTTGTATAAAAAACTACAGAAATACAATTTAAAGACAATGTATTTTATAATATTTTTCTTAAAAAAATATTTTTTTGTTTAATTTTAGTTATAGGTTTCGCTTAAAGTTTAGTACTTTATAAGAATTATTTTTTATTAATTTTCTGCAGTCCAAAAGTGCTTTGTTATTTTAAAATTGCTATAAAATGTTGTATTATAGTGTCTAAGTACATTTCATAAGAAAGTTCTTAGGTTCGAATCGCTCTGTCTTGGCATTTTTAGTACGCCACAAATTATCCTTTCCTCCTTTCCATGCTTCCATCTCAGAGCTTATTTTGTGAAGTATAATAAATATATTATATATTATGCTTGGACAATTATTTTTTAATTAATACTGTCAAAAAGACATGAATTTTTTATCATTCTTGAGGTGAAATGTAACTGAACTATGAATACATTTATATTTGTATCATGTTATAATTTAAGCAGATACATGCTTATGTTTTTTGGGTAAAAATACCTTTCCACTTCAGTATGATAAAAAATCGTGAAAAAATTTATTACACATAAAATAAGTGATATTATTATAAATAAATTTTAAAATTTTAATTAAAGTAGCTCTGGGCACCACAGATTAAAACTCATTACAACTATCCTTTCATTAAGAATGAATTTTAATCTTCAGTAAGTCATGCTAAATTAAGAAAACTATAAATAGAAGAAAAAGAATTGTTCTCATGTTACAACATTTCCTCTTCACTACAGTTCAATTTATACCTGCGGAGTTAACATACATTTGTAGATAGCAACAAATCTTCACATCAGTAGTCGCGTCTTTATACGTTTTTAGTCAGTTAAATGTAAAAAATCTCAAAAGTCTACAGTTCTCTTTAACGGAGGTTTTTCTACATGGAAAACATTATTAATATATTTACATTTACACATATTACATTAATGTCATTTTTAACAACTGCTTATTTTTCTGTGTATTATACTTTTCAGATTATAAGGTTTAAAAAATTGCTAAATAAAAATAAATTATTTCACATCATTTAGTTCTTGAAACTGAGTATCCAATAAATAATTAATTAAGTTATTTTACTATCGAAAAAAAAATAATGGCTGTTTATTTTTTTTCAGGTATGTAGCAGACTTGGGCTCATAAATTATATGTTTCATTCGTGATGTTTTAAGGTAATCTGATATAATAAATATATGTATATATATAATTTCAATAATGTTATTTTTACTAAAATTATTTTAATTCAGGAATCTAATCTACTTTCCTCTGTTATTGAAGTTTACTTTTATGTGCAATTCTAGCTTTGGAAATAAAAATACGAAATATAATTTAATTCGAATTATGATACGGTGTGTGATGTTCCATCTATATGATCTGAAATCGTAAAAGAGTGGATTTAAGCATCATGTATTAAACAGACATTATTGATAACATGATTTATGAGGGTTTTCCATAATAGTTAAGGGTATGGAATTCATTTTTGGCATCTTGAATTTTATCAGAGTAGGTACTTTTAACATGAAACAATTGCCATTTTTGTTTCAAAAATTGCTGTAAAACATTGCTGTTTTAATTTCAAAAAGTAGTTTAAAATATTTAAAAATTTATATATTTTTTTCTAAAATGTACACTGCAATTTGTTTACAATATCCGGGCTTGTCTAGCTAGTGGATAATAAGCAACACCATTATGACCCAATTAGATGCCGATGATATTTTTGACATGTAAATGAGGTGTTGTCGTGTACAAACTCAGGCCGATCATACGTGGCCTGAGACATGGTTAATTGAACCCAAACACCAAAGTACACCGGTACCCACTGTCTAGTATTCAAAACCGCAACTAACGTTTATCGAATTTGAACCTTAGAATCTTGGATTTCGAAAATCAAGCGTTAAAACTGATTTGCAACAATAATTTTTTTTTATTGTTTTGGGGAATCCTATTACGACACTTCGATAGAGCTTATTGGACTTAGTGCGTATGTGTGCCTGTGCGTACCGAATAAACCACTACCCCGCCATCATCCTTCCCAGAACCGCCAAAAGACATTACTTGGGGAACGCAATGCGATGATGAGTTAACCACTAGCTAGACAAGCCCGGATATTGTAAAAGCGCTTAACAAAATTGAAAATAGTGCCGTATAACAAAGTGGAGAAACAAAGTTGATAGGCTGTGTTAATGTTTATAAATTTTACGACTGTTATTTTAACTATTTTATTTTTTGTTTCCTGATATATTTGCACTATTTACTCAACCCAAAGATCAGAAAAGAAAGTATTTAGAATATCTGAAACAATAAATGCAATCTTAAAATCAAAATTAATAGTCTGTTAATTAAACTTATTGAATATTACTGGAATATTAATTATTAATATTAAAATTGTTTACTGAATATTAATTAAGTCACTTACTGAAGTAACAGTCACATTCTTTATTAAAAAAAAGGAATACTGTTTTATTAATTTAAATAAACGATTTTTTATTAAAAACAAAAAATCAGTTTTAAAAAATAATAAATACCCTATTAGCAAATTCGGGGAAAAATTATAAAAACAAACTTTAATAATAATTTGCAGTGAAAATTAAACTAATAAACTCGTGTTCCTGATTTAGTGAAGATGGGACAGAATTTCACGTCAGTTTTTTTTTTTTTTTATGAGCTTACCATGAAATGTTTATTATCCCTTGAGAATTACTTTTTAAAAGTGGCTTTATCTCTAGGATTAGGATTCTTACAATCGTATGTTTCTTTTATCTAACAGTGTAATTGTACTTTCCTGCCTCAAAAAAAATTCATGTATTTAATTTTAACCAATAACCCGTTATTTGTCAGTTTTCTTAAATTTAAAAAATGATAAATAGTTAATTGTGTATCTTATGGTTTTGGGTACGATTTTTGCAGAAGAGTTCTCTAAAATTTACCTGCTGAAAGATACTAGTTGCGTGTTAGTAAGAGAAGATCCTACTTACTTATTATCTGTTTATTTATTTCCAATGATAATTAAGTTCAGTGATCTAAGAAGTAACTGGTACAGGCCTATGAGCACAGATATGCCCGTGAACACGTATAATTTTATAAAAAATAATATAAGGGGGACATATTGTATATGCTTTACTGTCCTTATGGCCAATCTTCGAAAGAAGATAAATAATATTTTCGATGTTTTACACAATTTTAGTTTTGTAGCTATTATTTTTTTTGAACTAAAACATTTTTTGTTATTTATGAAAAAATAAAACTTTTCTACCTACAATGTTATACGAAGTAACGTCGATGTTATACAACGTTTCAAAAACAAGCCACGAGAACAATTGTGGAGGCGCCATGTTTCACACGAAATGATGAGATTCATGAATACTTACCGCTTCCGTCTGTTTCTGAGGTTGTGAAACAATACAATATTAAACACTAACGGCGTTTAGGGAACCACATCAACCACTTAGCAATCAATGTGCTTGATAACGGCGAGGATCTCAGAAGATTAATACGTCTCCACGTTTGGTAGTCTTGGAGAATATTGGATGACAGTTTGTAATTATTTTCACCGATAATATTATTATAATTTTTGTTACTTATTCCATTGTTTTCGTTACATTTGTGTCGTCTATAGTCTTACTTACGGCATTTTTTGACCTTACTTGTGTACGAAAGAATAAACAAGTATGTACACACGTACCTACTTGAATAAATTTTTTATATTATGAATAAACTTTTTTTAATTTTATAATTAGTTGATTTTTATTGGTTAATTATTTTTTTATTGATTATTTCGTGAAACACGAAGTGAATGCGGATATTTTCTTGCACTAAAGAATCTTATGAAGTTAACTTATTAATAACTTTAGTTACTTTTTTTGATTATTTTAAGTATTTTTTAAATTATTTTCTTATTTCATTAAGGACCACATCATCATGTGATGATGATTATTATTATACTTACTTACGTACGGTTGCACTATGCAAACCGATAGTAAATAAATTAGTTGTGTAATAAATAAAAATATATTTTTATATATATATATCGTTCAATGTGTGAATAAAAATTCTTGATAATTACAATTTTAATTCTATAAACTTAAAAAATAGAGAGGTAACTTCGTGCAACATACAATGTTTCTTATAATTATCAAATTCATGATACATTTTAAAATGAAATATTTCACCTTACTCGTAAAGAAATTTCGAAACTGAAGTAAAGTTTTTATAAAAAATAATAATAAATCTTACGGCTTAAAATAAAAATGCTGCCGTAAAAAACGTCTTTTACAATCTTTTAAAATATTCAACCAAATTAAAACAATTTTATTTTATTTTAATATTTTTTTGCCTAATTAATTTCTTTACTTATAATCAGCTACTACAATGAAGCTGTAAGCAAGTCTTATGACTAACCGTTATGTGAAAGATGATCACTTAATGATAATCCGGAAATATTACAATAACAAACAAACAATAGCATACCATAAATAACATTCGATAATGGCTTTAAATGTCAACATTAACATTAAAAGAAAAAAATAAATAAATAACTTTAAATAGAACAGTAATTTTGAAACAGCCAAGGAAAAATAAACGTGAAATCGAGCCGCCAAACCGGATTACATAACAGGCTATCAACAAGATCAAGCACAGGAAGCATTTTTAGTCTTCTAACGTCCTCCCTGTTATCTAGCAGATTCAAAGCGAGATAACTAATATGCTTATCTAACCTGGACACATACCTTGAAACTAAACGTCCAACTTCCTTCCAAACGTATGGAATGCCTACGTAATTGTGGATTTCCACATTCCTCGCGAACCACGGCGCATGGGTTATGTTTCATAGAAGTTTGTTCTGAAACCGTTGAATGACCTCCACGTTGGTTTTACTAGCCGTTTCCCAGAGTTTAATTCCGTACGTCCAAATCGGTTTCAAGAAAGCCTTTTAAAATAGAACCTTGTTGGGCAAAGAAAGTTATGATCTCTTACCGAATACTCATTACATCTTCTTAAGATTAATTTCTTCTTCTTCATGCAACTTCTCGTTTTCTCTAATATGATTCCTCCACTTCAAACGGTGTCAAAAGCCCAGGTACGAATCGTACTGACTTGAGGTATCCTGACACCGTTCAACCGAACCGCAGGGCAATCTTCCCTCCTCATCTTGTACGTCAGGTGGCTGGACATTGCCGGATTAACCTTTATCCTCCAGGTACGCAATCAAACCCGATGGCATCCATTGCACATTGCAATTTTTCGGAGGCAGTTGCTGGGCTATCGTCAACTGCCAAGATCGTCGAGTCACCCGCATACGACGAAACCGTGACATTGGCTGAAGTAGGCAGGTCAGAAGTGTAGATGAAGAACAGAATCGGCCCCAGAACCCTGGACTTGTTATCGAAAAACGCTGACATCTCTTGATTGTAATTAACCCGCGAGAAGCGACGGTTTAGGTAGCTGCATAGAATTAAAAAGCACCGTTATGGTAGGCACGATTTCAATTTGAAAAGAAGACCTGGTATCCAAATTTTGTCAAATGCCTGCTCTATCTCAAAAAAGGCCACCGAACAATGTTCTTTCTCTCTCAGACACCTAATGATAACACCAGTAATTCTATGGGCTTGTTTCACAATCGAGTGATCTCCCCTAAATCAGAATTGATGATTTGGTATCACTCTTACACTTTCCAACACTCGCCACAATCTGCGCAGGAAAAACTTCTCAAAGATCTTGGATAAAACCGGTAGCAGGTTTATAGGCCTATACGAAGACACCTTCTGTAAAGGTTTCCTAGATCAATACCATCGTTATTTGCGCATTTTTCTTCATTATTTTACAATTTATCGAACAGTAGTGACCTTCCATTCCGAATAATAGTGTGTTGTTCTAAGGATTGCGTTAATGAGGTCACGTATGCAACAAATATCCCAAGAGGGTAGTGAAGATATCATCTTATGCGTAATGCAATTAAACTATGGAGCCTTCTTTACCCCATCCTGTTCACCACTTTTGCTGTCTCAATCTTCGAGAAGGGCCTCAGAGGGAGACATAAAGGAATCGGGCTATTTATGAACTCACTAACTTACTTCTCGATACCACCGTGCATTTCATGCGGTCATAAAACCTTCCTTAAATACTCAGCGAACAACTCGGCCTTTCAGCTGTTGTCGCAGCCCCCCCCCCCATCAGCCGTCTTCAACAGCGGAAAAGAGATTGGCGGCCGCTTGAATTTCCTCGTCACCCGCTACAAAGAATGATCGTTCCTCTTCAGAGAAGATAGTCTCTCAAAATACTCCTTGAACGACTAATTCTTGTGCACTTACAGTAGTACTTTTAATCTGCGGGCCGCCCTATTAATTGGAGTCCTGTCCTCAGGCCACTGGAACCGCTGCCACCTCCTTATAAACGTTTTCTTCGTTCTGACTAAGTTCATGTTTTTGCTACACCGGCTTTCCGATGTATTATATTTATAATATTTAATTTATTCGGAACTTGACTAATTTTCATAACTAAAAGATCATAAATTTGTTTTAATAAATTAAGATAATACTTAAAAATATTTTTAAATTAATTTTAGTATACTAAAAATTATATTTTATTTTTATTATTTGTGTAGAATAATTTTCAGAGTAAAACTGTTGAAATTGTTATTACTTTTTTTTTGTGTACTATTTATTATTAGTTATATCGATTGTAGGAATTATAGTATAATTGCTTCATTTCCTGTATATAAATAAAATTTATACAAATTTGCCGCTAAATAGTTGCTAGTAGTATGAGGAGATATTTCTCAAAATCGAATTTTGTAATTAAAAAAAAATCCTCAACGACAGTTTAAATAATCTGAAGTGGACACCACACAACTTCCTTGTACGCCGTTACGATTAAATTACATTTAAACATTTTTTGTTGCAGTTCATTTAAACTTATTTAATTTAAAAGTGCTATGCGATCCTCCAATTCTTTAATAAAGTGGACGGTTACACAGTTGCTGAAATATTAGTTTTTATTAACATAAAAAATATTTATACAATTATTAATCCAAAAATCTTAGATCTTAAATCTTAGAATCTTATTAGGATAAAGTAAAAGTTCCTTTTATTAATCGTGTTACTAGATCAGGATTATTGTATCTTCGTGAGTTTCTGATTAACAAACGTCTCAGATTTCGGGTGTGTTGTATAAATAAAATTTAATAATTAAACTATTCCGTTTAGTAAACTCCTGTACACGGGTTAAAAATGTTAATTTCGACCTTACAGTGTAAAATGTTCAGTTTCTGTTATTGGATTACTTGGGGAGTAATCAAAAATGAAAATGAAACAATCATACAGGAAAAAGAAAGATAACATGATGAAATATATCTAAAAAACCGACAAGAAGATAAAATCTGTTAAGAACAAGGGAAGAATAAAAAAATTAAGAGATGATAAATATAAAGAGGAAGAAAATAAAATAATAAGACGATGAACATAAAGAGTGAGAAAATTTGGAAATTAGAGAACGTGTACACAAATTAAAATCAGAAGAATTTTATCTAACCAAAGAGCAATTAATTTATTGGTAGCGAAATACAAGTAAACTAAAAGATGATCAGCTGCGACTTAGGAAGAATATTGTCCGACAATATCAGACGAGTAAAGAACGGAAAGATAAGAATTTTTTGCAACATATTAAAGATCGAGCATGTGCGTTAGTGTATACATTGTTCTTGTGAGGTTCTATTTTTCAGTCACTCTGTAGTTAAGTTAAATGTAGATAAAACAGATATTCCAGAAAATTAAATAAAATTATACAGAAATTAAACTCAAAAATCCAAAAAAATACGATTATAAATTATAATATTCAGTTAAATAATCAATTAATATTATTAATAAATAAAATAAAATAAAATATTAAATTAAATAATCAGATGTTTCACCAAATATGTTACATATACACGTAATAATGCCTATTAAATTACATATACACATTTTTTAAATTACGTAAAATTTTATTTCAATAATTTCTGATTTTTTCATATTTTTTTTTTACTATTATTATTAAATAATTATTATTTATTGTAATTTTTTTTTGCAATCATGAGTTTAAATTAAAATAAAAGTTAAAACAAATAAATTAATTATAAAGTTAAAAAACCTAAGCTTTCAAAATAAGATCAAAATATTTCGTTAATTAAAATTTCATTTGGCTTTAACTCTGAAACCAATGAAAATAAGTACGACTTATGATATATTGTTGAAAAGCTGTCAGTAAGAGCTTATTAATGCAGTTAAGAAAAAGTCCAATATCCATTTTTTTTTTTTTGATTTTGGGCTTTTTTGGTTCAGTTGATTGTAATCAAAAGGGGAGGTGCCCAATTAGATGTGACAACAGTCCTACTTCCAAAATTTCAACTTCCTACCGCTAATCGTTTTTTGAGTTATGCGATGTTATATATACGTACATACATACACAGGTACGTACAGACGTCACGTCGAAACTAGTCAAAATGGGTTCAGGGATGGTCAAAATGAATATTTCTGTTGAAATCTGGAAACCGAAATGTTTCCTGATCACACTACTTCCTTTACGTCGTACAAGGAATTAAAAAATACAACTACCTAAATATATAACGAAGTGGGTGACCAGTATGTTAAAATGTTTAATTTATTAAATAATCTGAATTTATTATCTCAAGAAAATTAAATCTATATCCTCCTCCCTTTAATCTTATGTGGGTTGAAATATATTTCTGATTGGTACAAACTACCTGTCTTTCTTTACATAACTTTCTTCAGATACATTCTACAGCAAAATAATGGACGTTTAAAAAGTAAATGGTAATATAATATACGAGTTTTTGATGCATTTAAGCTACTATTAGCTTTCCTTGGGATTGAAAAAAATCTGATGTGGACAACACATGATTTGTTTGTACATCTATTAAATTACATTTAAACATTTTTTTTTTTTTAATGAAAAGTGTTTAAAATTTTTTTCCTATATACTTTTTATTTCATTATTCTTCCTAAATTTTCTTTTTACAATGAATGAGAGGTTAATAATTATTAATAAATCAATATATTTAAATTTAAAAAATAGAAAGAAGATGAAGTCTGATTCGAAGTGATGTGTCTTCCCCTATGATCTAGATACTTCATTAATTAAAATTTTATTTGGCTATAACTCTGGAACCAGTAAAAATAAGTACCACATATTATACCATGAACAGCTCTCAGTGAGGGCTTGTTATTGCAGTTAAGAAAAAGTCCAGAATCCAAAATAATTTGATTTTGGGTTAAGGTTCAGCCGATTGCAATCAGAAGAGAAGGTGCACATCTAAATGTTACAACAGTCCTAATTCCAGAATTTCAACATCTTACGGCTTATCGTTTTTGAGTTATTACATACATACATACATACATACATACACACACACACACACACACGCGCGCGCACACACACACACACATATACAATACATACATACGTACAGACGTCACGCCGAAACTAATCAAAATCGATTCAGTGATAGTCAAAATCGATATTTCCATTTAAATCTGGAAACCGATATTTTTCGCAATCGCTATACTTCCTTTACTTTTAAAAGGAATTAAATCGATTCGTCTTAATGTTTGAGCAACAATTTAAAAAAAAGAAGTTTTATCATATATATATTTGTTGATTCTAAACTACTTTTTACTTATTATTCAATAAGTATTGGTATATTTGCATCTTCATCTTTTTTTTTCATTTATACTATTCGTATGAATATTTGTACTAGCGTCTCCTGTCACGGCTTCGCCCTTGATATCAATGTGGCTTCATCCGCAATATTTTTTTTTTTAACAGCAAATTTGTTTATTTATAAATAAAGATTATTTAATCTAAAATATTGCTTTTAGATTTTCATTAAATCCTGATGAAACGGTAAGTAGAAATTTTTATTAAAAATAAAAAATGATTATTTGATAAAGAACTAATCGTTACCCAAAGATTAAATAAACAATAACATAAAAGGAAGATAAGAAAATTGAACAATCTTATGAGACCAATCAACCTTGTTATTGAAATGAAATAATCCAATATATATTGAAACAAAAGCCCAGTAAAGATAAAGAAAAAATTACTATCCCCAATCTAGCATTCCCGTCACAGGTTTTCTCGCGCTATATGGTGGGTTACCTTTCTCCTCGATGTTAGGGAACATTCAACCAGTCATGGTTCCCTTCTCACGCCCTTCCCATCTAGGCTAGAGGGCTCCTTGGACTTCATTGTGTTCATTAAACTCATACTTATGAGAATAATAATTAAAGCCTTTAGTTTATGAAACATATCATTGTATTGTAATTTCATCAGAGAAACAGTATGGTCAGGACAGGACCCGAAAATTTGGGTGACCCAAGAATATGAGTTTCAAAACAGTCAGCCACCATCTTAAAAATATTCGTTGTAACTAGTTTTAATAAATGAATTTGGTCGGTTATTAGCGTTATCCGACGAACAACAATAGCAGGTGACCATACTTCATTTATTTCCTTTTTTAATTAGTTTTATTTTGTTTTTTTGTCAGCTAACCGGAGGCAGGTGCAGCCATTCGCGTCACACATACACAGTGGCTGTGTTGATTGAACTGCTGCGCCGTACACCGACGTTAAAAATCAACAGTGGTTTTTTGATATTTATTTGATGTGTATTTGCAAGCCCTAATCTAGTGAATATCTCGTTTAGTGTAGTCTAAATAGGGGAAATTTGCAGTCATTATTCAAATTATTTATATCCTTCTTCACCCTTTTCAAGGTCGAATTTTTAAAAATTTAGAATTTGGGTTTGAGATATTTATATGAAAATTACACACACCAAAATTCAAGTTACAAAAAACTTCATTTGTTACCGATAAATTAAACAAAATGTATAAATGTCATTGTTACTACATTTTACCATTGATTTCAAAAAATCCTTTCCTAATACGCACTAAAACCGTAAGAAAAACATATAAACAAATCTATAAATTTATTATTTAGTCGTTTTTGCTGGGCGTTGATGAATCAGTCAATCAGGACAAATTTCTCTATACGTACATTTATATATATATTAGCAGACCAGTTGCGGTTTCCCTCTACGGTTATTTGCGTTTCCCGTTGCAGTAAGGGGATATTTAGTCAGTCTGGGTTCACATCAGTTGCCCTTCCCGTCAAACGTAGTGTCCTATCTATGTTCATTAAACTCATGGTTGTGAGAATAAAACTAATAATAAATAAAAATTAAAGCCTGTTAATTTATAAAAAAGAATATTGTAAGTGCATCAGAGCAACAGTTTGATCAGTAAAAGATCCACTAATTGTATTTCAGATCTTCCGTTGCAGCTGAGCTCACGAAATACATAATCAGAATTACAAAAATAAATTATAATCATAATGTTAACCATATCTAATAAAGATTGATTCATAAGCTAAGTATAAAACGGCACAAATATTAAAAAACAATTTATGTGTATAACAGTCTATGGGAGTAAAAGTGAATATGTGAAAAACTGAAGAAATTCAGAAGTTATATTATGTACTGTGAGTCACGATTTTCTCTAGAATTCATTTGAAATAAATAAATATTATTCTATAACAATCGAAAAGGATTCCACATAATGACATTTCCGTGTCACGTTCAGAAAGTTTTCAAATTTCATTCCATAACTATTTATTAGTATTTAAAAAGATAACCATTATTATTTTTATAAATACATTTTACGTGTTGTTTCTGAGATACATTAACATCCTCGGAACAAGTTACATTATTGAACGTACAGTTTTTGAGAATTTGTAAAAGTACATTATTTTCTATTAAAGCTTATTTTAATTATACGTATTATATTCCCTTTTACTCCAGTAGAATTTTATACTCGTAAACATTTTCTCACAGGAGTTAAACAACATGTGCTGTTCGAAATAATAAGTACATTAGGAAATAAGTCTATTAACGCTGAAAATTAAATTGCAAATTTATCTGTTACTTTTATTTTATCTTAACAGAAAAGGAGATAAAATAATTTTGTTGATTTTTCTTCTTTAAAATAGAGGAAAAGTTGTGAAAATATTTAGTATATATTATTAAATTAGTAATAAAACTGTTTACGGTAATTGTGCAGGGATTATCAAACGTGAATTTGAATTTTTAGTATTAAATACTAAATTTAGTATTAATTATTTGATTAATACATAATGGAATAGCAGTCATGCTTGGATTGATGAGAAATTATACCTAATAAAGTTTTTTTTATTAGTCAGAAGAAAATAAAAAGTAGACGTTGAAGAAAATGACTGAATGGGATGAAGAAAGTTAAAAAAAAAAAAAAATCAGCGTATTGGATCATGAGGTAGTATTGAAGAGAATAGGTGAAGAGAAATATTTTTAGCGAAAGAAAATACAAAACCAAAATTGCAGAATAAAAAATTCTGTAAATCGTAGTATACAAGTGTTTGTAGTATAGTACTTAAACGTTTATTGAAACGTTTCGGTAATCAAACTAAAACATTATGGTTATTCTTTATTAGGAATTAAAGCATCTACTTTTTTTAAACTATCATAGAATAATTCAAGGTAAAATTAAATGATGGATACACCAATTCATAGTACAATAGTTACATTGTAAAGAACAACCAAAAAGTTAAAAATTATCTGAAAAGATTGCAGGATATGTACATCGTAAAGCATGGTTACAGAGATTTGAAATGATACACTCCAGAAATTTCCATAACCATTCACCTATTAATAATCATTACATGCCAAGATTAATAAGGAAATATTTATAGAAAATTTGTAGTATATTAATGCAATTAATATCTTTCTTACCTCAGAGGTGCAGTTACAATACCAACTGTTACATTGAATCTAGTGGAAAGAATTTGCCATGTCGTTTTTTGGTGTGATTGTTAAACTGGATTCTAGCTGGTAGATAGCAGTTAAACCAAAACATATTCTTTGAACTTGGTCTGCTGAATGTTGAACTGTTTTGAAGCTAATATGAAATAAAAACGTTACTAGGAGAGTTTTATTTAGTTTTATTACTGCCGTGATTTTCCCTTCCTTTTCAAATTTGATAGGTTATAACACAAAAACGGAGGGTTTTATCGAGAAATGATATTTGTCAACGTTTTTCAACGGAATTATTTACACTAAACTCATATACACATTTCCAACGACCTATTTAAAAATAGAAATTTGATTCCAATATGACGGATCCTAAACGACGGACAAAAATTTCATTCATACAATAATGTTGTAGATCCGGACATGTTTCTCCCCTTATTATCCCTCAGTATTGAAATCTAAAGCCATTTTCATACTTTAATATCGTACGTAGCATTTATTACTGTGACAAACATACTGCTGAAAATGAACAAGCCAAGACCATCAGGTTATATGTCGTATCAACCCAACAATTGAAAATTCATCTGTTCACTAAAGGAACTGACTATATAATGAATGTCGTTAAGATATGAGCAAACAACACTGATTAGTGTTTTTTTGTAAATTAGATAATCTATGTGTATCAAAGAAATTATAAAATCTAGAACAGGTAGTTTATAATCATAACGGCTTCAGGCTATTTAACCTGATACGAGTCACAAGCCACTCCTAAACATGAGAATATTGAAAGTAAAATTCTCAGTGTGCACGGAGTAAAGGGGAAACTTAGCCCTAACAACTGACAGCTTCATTTTTTCACCACAGGAATTGAGAGTAAAATCATACTCTAAGAAAAATATACTGTAGTTCACACCTCATTTCTGGTGCTTATATTTCACAACTACGAGGAGAAGACGAGAATAGGTATTGGTAAGCAGACGTTTAATGTAAATGTAATTTGTTATGAAATAATGCATTATGAACCTGTCTAAAACTTAATATATAATGTTGACATAAGATTAATTACATACATTTTTAGAGAAGAAATGCCTCTACTCTATTTATACGTGTCGTATGTTTGTAGAAATACTCGCAAAATTTCAAAATCAAAATCAAGGTCACAGAAATCTTGTTTAATAAACTAGTTTACCAAAAACAGTAACAAACACAGTGTAATCAAATATGACAGTATAATTTATTACACTAGTTTAAATCCAGTAAACTGTTCTTAAATACAAGTAAATATTGAAGTTTTTTTACCGTAATGTTTAGTGTACAATTTCCAATTAACCAGAGCGGTAAATAGATTTTAATGATGAAAGAAGTTTCTAATGAAATTCCTTAAAGAAATGTGTATTTATACAAGTAAATATATAAGAGACAAAGTATATACGAACATGAGACTTAGAAACATTGATAAAGATCATTCATGAAAAACAAACAGAACACTAAAGAAAAATAGTCTTATTAATCGCATAAAGAATAACTAAAAAATCATAAAAACAGTGAATTAGTTAAATAAATCCAAGAACCAAAAAGAGTAAGTGGTGAAATAAAATGATTAATTTTGATGATGCACAAACGTTAGGTTAGCTAATTCACCTCAAATCTGAGTGAACTTACACCTAATACATACTGTAGGCGAATTAAGTCCTCGCTGAGCCAGTTCTCTTGCCTGTTCAGTCTCGTTAATTACCGCCTGTTACTCTTCTTATACCGAATCGTTTTATCACTTCTCATAACAGTTGGAAATCTTAGACAATCGTGTATTTCAGATTTTTAGAAACACCGCCGTTTCTGTTATATTTTTCAATATATTGTTCTCAAATCGCTTTACTACTTCGATGTTACTCTCAATTGTCGTGTCCCAGTGTTGGATTCCGTAGGTCCAAGTTGGTTTGAGGACCGCCGAGTACAGCAATTACTTGTTAGATGGCGATAGTAGTGACATCTGCCTAACAACCAGTACACCTCCCTGAACATATGTTAGGTTAACATATGTTCAGGGAGATGTAAATCATTCTGCGTCCTTTTTTCCCCGTCATGAAAAAAAAATTCCTCGTCCTTTTTTCCTCCACGTCAGGCGGCGATCCAGATGAAGTCCTAGGTATCATACACTGTTAGCATGCGAGATGAAAACACCATTAATTTGAACTCGCTGAACGTCCCCCGTCCTTAACGCAAACATAACATGTGTAGGCTTAGCCCGATTAACCTTTATCTTCCGTTTAGTGGAAGACCTAACTGTTACATTCAATGTAACAGTTGATGTTAGAACTGTACATCTGACGTAAGCAACATGTTATCTGTATTAATCTAACCGTAAATAATAGAAAAATATTTTGTAAAATATTTGTTTTAAATTCCTTTGATAATATTTTTAATAACGTAAAACTGGGGAAAATATTTTTTAAATAACCCGAGGGAATATTATTTTTTTTAATATTTCATAAGTTTAAACCACGGCTATAACTAAATTTCCTAACTACGAGTTATGTATTGATAAAAAATCCAGGATTGAAATGCCTGATACAAAAATAGAAATTCAGGAGTGTAATTCTTATAAGTATGGTTTAATAAAGATTTTACTGTCTGTCCAGTTAAAATGTAACCACACGCTCTGTAGAATATTACGATTTATTAATGCTTCCCAAATGTAAAACCTAATTGACGTTTTATAACTATTTTTATTACTTTTCAGCTTCATTTGCCACATTTCAATTAACGGTTATTTTAATCCCTAACCCTTACTAATCGCCTCTTAAGCTCTGTTTTTGATGAAATGTTTTAGTTACAAAATATCTGAATAGATCTCACTCGTTATACATACCCTGGAGTGCGAATCATTTATTGGGCGAGTATGATGAGGTTTCATTAAGCTTTTACTTGCGTAAATAACGTGCAGTTTATGTAAATTATAACGTTCTTTCAAATAATACTAGTATAGTTCATCTCATGCGAATGAAATATAAATTTATAACCTACAAAAATTGAGCTTAAACGTTGTTATTCTGTCACTCGAAAAGAGATTTATGTATAATGAAACAAATTTTAATTACACACATCACTTTAAAAAATTATCAACGTTACAGTTAGGACTGGCTTTCACAATAAAGTTTTATTTACTTTTCAGTCTTGTTTTATGAATTTTTTTCCGTTCATGATGCATCATTATCGTTTTGTACCCGGTGATATTTAAAAATACTCCCAAATACAGTATATCCATCAGCGGTCTATAGTTCCATTACAATTATTCTTCTTGGTATTATTCAGTTTATAAGTGATATGTGACAAAACATTATCATTTTTATTTTGTTTAATCATTTTTTTTTATTATAATGAATACCATACAATACCACTAAAAATACAAACTTTCATTTTTAATCATATAATTTTATTTGCAATAGCCCATATTTAAAACTTGTTGAAAAAATATGAAATAATTTACTCTATGTTTTCGTAAAAATGAATTAATTATGTTGTAGAAAATACCTAAAATCAAAAAACGGAATAAAAATCATATCTTTAAGATTTTTCTTATCATAACTTATAATCGATATCAACTCTTAATCAACTGTCTTTCACAAGTTTTAGCACCTGAAACGTGGTTTGGTTTTATTCACTTTTTCTATAAATCTAAAAAAATTCTTTAAATTTGAGATTACTTAAGAAGATTATGAAAAAGTAAGCATGAATCACATCATAAAAATTCATATTCAAAATAAAGACTTTAGGCTATCCTCGGTGTAAAGGGATGTACAGAATCGCATAATTCCATATTAATTTACCATTCAGTCCTCTTGGGCTAAGCATCTCGGAGTAGTTTACTAACAATAATCTTCCGTTAAATGGATTTTAATGTGTTTAATATTGGCAATAAGATTGAATTCTATTACAGAGAGTACACGACATGATCAGCAATATGAATGATAGTCATAAGTAAATTTTTATTAATTTACTTTATCGCGTCATTATTATTTAGCTCCACAAAAGATCAGCTTTACAAAAACTAACAACATTTTTTTTTTTGTGTATTAAAAGAACTTCAAAATCTGTTCTAAATTTCAATTATTTAGAAACAGGTGGATGTAAAACAAACTAGCTAACCTTTCCGAAAAAAAGGGTAGAATATCTTTTAATGCAAAGTTTTAAAAAATGAAAATTTTGGATGCTTTGTATTATAAAAAAGTCGGAAATGAATTGTATAATTCTTCCGGTTATGCCAGTCGAGTTATGCAATTGATTTTGTAATTCAATCATTTTAAGAACTGGAGGGATATTAAATTATTTTAGTGATCATTCTTTAACAAATACATTATAAGCATTCGAAATTTGAAATTGCGAAAAACGTTTACCCCATTTTGCGAGCTCCATACTCAAGGGGAAACATTTTATAGAATTAACATTTTAAGAAAATAATTTCTAAGTAGTGTTAACAAATTAAAAAGGAACTTTTATAAAATACAAAGGTAGAGCCATTATTCTAAATAAATAAACAAAGTTGCAATTTTCTAGGAAGGGGCTGAATATTTTTGATAATTTTTTTTCAAGAAATACTTAATAGTGACGGTTATCAAAAAAATAATATTATTACATCTTAAATTCAACGCAAAAGAAATAATTTGCGAGAAAGATTGTTTTATTAAAAAAAAAGTATTTTTTGTTACTTAAAATGGGATGTGTAGAAAATTCTTTATACCGGGTAGAAGGCCTATTGTAGAAAATATAGGTTAAAAATCCTCTCCTAAACTCCATTTCTGAACCAAGTTCTAGCTAAAGGAAGAAAAATATATAGTTTTTTTTTTTTTTTAATTTGAGGGGGAGGGGTCAATATTAATTAAACATTCTTGGTAATTTATGATGTTTTTAAAAAAAACTTCAACTTCTGCTAACTGCCACAGTAAAGATTTGGAATATTATTTCAGCCAAAATTGAAAAACTTCTTGTTAAAAACCTTGCCAAAATTCAATACATTCTTTACCTCAAAAACTAGTACCCGTTTACCAAGTTGGTAGAAATTCTGTATTGCGGTCCAGAGTCATACGATCAAGACCAAACACAGGTCTGTACGTTTGTGCCTTTGCAGGTGTGTATGTTTATAGGCACAACCGTCCGTCTAGTAAAAATAGATATTTTGGACTTGGGATAAAAAACTAAATTGGGATAAAAAACCTTTTCTCACATTATTTACAATTTAATTTTTTTTAAATTTGTTTTAGTTTCTCCTTAAAGAAAATAAGGCAAATCTTTTAGACTGTTTTTTTTTTTTTTTTTTTTACTTATCTATATACATTTTCGTTACAGCTGTAGCAACATTTATCGGAAGAGCCGAAAAAAAACCTGGTGGTAGATTAATTAACGTTTTTGTTTAGACTTATATATAATTTAACAGAAATTCAGAAGGGGAATTGAAAATAACGTTTACTTTATAATCTTTAAAACTAAATTTTCACAAACTCTAATTTAGTCATTTGCATTAAAATTTTTAATAGCTAAAATTTATTTGCTAAAATTTATTTAAAATATTTTATAACTACCTTTATTTAAATTTATCTTGCAATCTTTTCTTATTATAAAAATTTTAATTAGTTATTAATATTATTAAAATACTCCTTCTTATAAAATTAAATTATTGGTTTTTATTATAAATAGTTTACGTTTAAATTCGTCTATTTGGATATGTTTCTGAATACGGAATACAATGATATATTACAATTAAAAAGTTAATACGTTAACAATAATACATTAGAATAATTACTGATACATTTATTTGGTGATGAATTTACGACATCCTACAATGATGGACTGACATATTTGCACTTGGTGATGGAAATTTCTGAAACATGTCATTAGACGGAAAGAAAAAAACTTTCAAGGCGAATTTAAATCAGATTTTTTAAGTATATTAATAAGTATTTCTTTTTTTATAGTGTTGTAAACTAAATAGCATTTTCATATTTTATTATTATGTTGTAAATGAGTGAAATTCTACAAAACCGAATTCTTAAAATATAACACAACTTTTATTTAAATCCTTAAATTTAAGTATTTCAATTAAAAATACCGCTGTTTCTAATTTACCTATTATAATACAAAAATGTTCCCTTTAGTAGCTGGCATATTTATTTTAAATTTTTGCATAAACGTTCTAGACATTTGTTGTTTAGAATAAATAAATGGTTTTTATGCATTAAAAGAAACTACGCTCTTAAACTTGTACTGTTCATCCACTAGAAAACTTAACTTTTATGGATTAATTTTCTAATTTTTTCCTAAAAGGTCATTTCTGAGTCTATTACCTAATCAGGAAAATAGGTTGAATGTGTATAATTATCATATTGAAAAATTTTGTAGTTCCTTTTTAATATTACTTTATACAAGGATACTTATTATCCTTGTTATGTTATTTTATCAAATAACATATTAATATATTTTAAAGCGTTTTACATACAGTAATACTTTACAGAAAGTTCATATAATCGTTTTAGTATGTAAATGTGGCATAACTTTCCAACTCCAATTTGAATAAGCTTGTTTGTTTAAACAAAATGGAAAAAGTTATAAATTGGCCTAAGTAAAGTGTGGTTTTATCGTAAAATGTTAGGCAAAGAGTGGAAGGTTAATTTTTCTTTTACGAGTATCTTTGCTAAATACTTATTAAATGTAAAGTAAAATTTGTTTATTCTTAGTAAAGTGAACAAAAACTTTTAAGTAGAAAGAAAATGCTCTGCATTTTTCTTGTTTCCATATGTATAATAGTTACTAGTAACAGTTTATTCGTGGTATATGTATCTGTCAAAAATCTGTTAAAAATAAAATTGTAATATTAAATAAAGAAGTCCTAAAATTTTATAAAGATAATTTAAAAAAAATGAAATTCAATACTAATCAAAACTTTACAAGATGTTATTATAACAGTCCTGTAGAACATTATTAATCGACGACAAAAGGTTTATGTTTTGGTTTACAGTCGTAAAAAATTGTTTATATTTAAAGATCGACTAGTTGAAAAAGCATTCTGAAACCATACCAATTAAAAAAAATATGATGCGATGTATAATCACAACCTATAATAATAATATTAATTAATTTTGGCTTTATTGAAAATAATTTATTTTTATACTCATAGAATTAAAAATGATGGAGTTTTATCGAATATCAAAGATTAAAAATTTTGTTAGGTGCGAACCTAACACAAGATTTTTGATTCAAACACGATTGAAGAAACTTATTTGTAAATATGAGCTCTGTACAGAATAATTGTTTGATTCGGATGTCAGAAATCATCAATATAAGGATATCAGTAAAAAAAAATCGGTGCTGGAAAAAAACTAGCATTATAGTTTGTGATGTAATATTAATTTATCAAAAAGACAGTTTTTGAATAAGATTTAATCTCAACGTTAAATCCTTCACATAATAATTTAAACCGAATCATTATCCTGAATTTTTTTTAATATGTACATAATAATAATAATAATATATACTTACTCTCGGAGTAATCAATTAATTTTTTTTTAACCTTGTGAAAAAAATGAACGGGAATCAAAAACTGAAAATATAGGAACCTAATTTGGTAGCTGTTTTGTTAATTAGTGAAAGTAAACACGTTTATATAGAAAATTCCTAAAGAAGAAGTGGATCACATATCATTTAGTTATTTCTATGACATATAAAAGGAATTTTGGGGAAAACATTTTACGCTAATAAATTTTTATAGACAATCAATAAAGTCTTATAATAAATATTTTGATCATTTTATTAAGAATGCTGTAAATAATTTTTAAAATTAGATTTCATTAAATTGTAAAAAATTTAGATAAAGAAAGTAAAAGAAACTATCGACAATTAAAAAATACTATAAACAGGAAGTGCAAACTAATGAAAGAAGAGTGGATTAAAGAAAAGTGTTTAGAAGTGGAAAGAGAAATGAACATTAAAAATAGAACAGTATAATAGACGGAGCATACAGGAAAGATAAGGAAAATTTTGAGGTACATAAATTAAAATCTAATAATGTGTTAAACAAAGATGGTACACCGATTTATAATACGAGAGGCAAAGTCGATAGGTGGGTGGAATATATTGAAGAGTTACACGAAGAAAATTAAATAGAAAATGGTGTTATAAAGGAAGAAGAGGAAGTTGAAGAGGATGAAAGGGTAGAAACAAAACTGAGATTTGAATTTAAGAGAGAATTTAAAGAGAGATTTCAATGGCAGAAAGGCTCTGGTGGAATATATGGAATACCTGTAGAATTACTGCGCAGTGCAGGTGAGGAAGCGATTGATAGATTATACAAACCGGTGTGTAATATTTATGAAAAAGGGGAATTTCCATCAGACTTCAAAAAAAGTGTTGTAGTCATGATGCCAAAGAAAGCAGTAGCAGATAAATGTGAAGAATACAGAAAAATTAGTTTAACTAGTCATGCAATAAAAATCATAACAAGAATTCTGTACAGAAGAATTGAAGAGGAGAGTGGAAGAAGTGTTAGGAGAAGACCAATTTTGTTTCAGGAAAAGTAGACGGACAAGAGAAGCAATTTTAGTCCTCACATTAATAGTAGAAGGAAGATTAAAGAAAAACAAAACAACATACATGGCACTTATACATCTAGAAAAGGCATTCGATAACGTAGACTGGAATAAAATGTTCAGCATTTAAAAAAAAATTCGAGTTCAAATACAGAGATAGAAGAACTATTGCTAACATTTACAAGAACCAATCAGCAACATTAATAATTGAAAAGCATAAGAAAGAAGCCGTAACAAGAAAGGGAGTCCGACAAGGATGATCCCTATCCCCGTTACTTTTTAATCTTTACATACAACTATCAGTTAATGATGTTAAAGAACAATTTAGATTCGGAGTAACAGTACAAGGTGAAAAGATAAAGATGCTACGATTTGCTGATGATATAGTAATTCTAGCCGAGAATAAAAAGGATTTAGAAGAAACAATGAACGGCATGAATGAAGTCCTACGCAAGAACTACAGCATGAAAATAAAAAAGAACATAAGGATAGTAATGAAATGTAGTAGGTGAACCACTGAATATAAAAGTAGGAAGCGAAAAGATTATGGACGTTGAAGAATTTTGTTATATGGGAAGTAGAATTACTAAAGATGGACGAAGAAGGAGCGGTATAAAATGCCAACTAGCATAGGCGAAACGAGCATTCAATCAGAAATATAATTTGTTTATATCAAAAATTAAACGTCATGAAACCATTTTTGAAACGATATGTTTGGAGCGTAGCTTTATAAGGAAGTGAAACTTGGACGATCGGTGTTCCTGAAAAGAAAAAAAATTAGAAGATTTTGAAATGTGGTTCTACAGGAGAATGTTAAAAATCAGATGGGTGGATAAAATGACAAAAGAAGAGGTGTTGCGACAAATCGATAAAGGAAGAAGCATTTGGAAAAATATAGTTAAAAGAAGAGACAGACTTATAGGCCACATATTAAGGCATCCTGGAATAGTCACTTTAATATTGGAGGAACTGGTAGAAGGAAAAAATTGTTAGATCACAAGTCAACATTGCGTCGAAAATTAATAAATTGTGATATATTTTATTATTATTTAATTTTTTCAGCTACTTTATTTTTAATTTCCTGGTTTGCTAAATAATAAAAGAAAATAACTTTTTATTTTTAACGAAAATAAATATTTAAACATTTGAAATAATTTATAAAACTACTACCTTGTTTAGTTTTTCATTTTTTTTTTTCACGAAACTGACTTCTAGTAAAACTATGAGAAGTAAGAAAACTGATTTTTGCAGTAAGTAGAAAAGTTTACCACTTAATGAAAGGACATAAGAAATATTGTTAACACTAATGCTGCTATGAAAAATAATATAAAAGGTTTATTGTAGAAATAACTCAAATACTAATAAAGAATAAAGTAAGAGTTACGATATGGATTTGTGAGTTCGTTTCCCATTAATGAAAAGTGTATGGAATAATAACTTCTTTTGTATTAATTCAATGTATAACAAATAATTATATAATAATATATTGTATGTTTTAATATCAATGTAATAATCTTAGATGTAAGTAACAATTAAAAAAATTTCAAATCAGAATAATTTTTGTCTGAATGAATTTACGTAAAAAAAAAACACTTGCAAACAGTTAAGATAAGATTATAATATTAAAATAAAATCTATATTGATTTTTAAACATTATGTAACAAGTTAGTAAATATTAACACAGATGGACTACATAAACTGCTTAAATAAATTTAATGTAGAAATAACATTAAGAGCATTAGTAAAAATTTAAAGTAACATCTTTGGGTTGACCCAGTTAGTAACCATTACCGAAGACAACACGATTTCTTTACTTATAGAATTATCAATAAAGTGGAGAATGCGCTGACTTATTGAAATAACAAACAGTTCTTTCACTACATTAGTTGAGTTCTACCACAGAAGCGACACAAATAAAAAATATTATTTATTCTTAAAAAAATTTATTTAAATCCTTAAATCTGCTAGTGTCGATTATAATTACCTCAGATTTCGTTTAAAATTCTATTATCACCATAATTATCATCACCATCACCACCCACAATTCTGCAGCTGAAATTCACAGCCAGTAAGCGTCACAGATTAGTGACATTTTCAAATATAAGGATGACGCTAAAGTAAGACAGTGTGCCGTTCATTTTGAGAAGGGTAAACTAACGTTAATGATGTAGAACGTAGCGGTCGGAAGTTGGTAATAATGAATGAGTTCATTGAAAAAAGTGACGAAAAAATTCCAGGAAACCAATGAGTGCTTCATCATGTCACAGCTGTCTTTGATATTTCCTATGATCCACATTCATTGATTTATGAAGTTTTGACTGAAAATTGGGCTATCAAAAATCGTGTGCCCGATGATTGCTGAAGAGGATAACTGGCACACACAAAAAAAGTCTTTTGCAGCAAATGAATTTTTGTGGCGTTGTGAAAATAAAAGTAATTAACTAATTGATCACATTTTTACCGGAGAAGAAATCTGGATTTCTCATCAAGACAAAGCAGTAATCAGTGTAATGACAACATTCATAATCTCCTATACCGAAGAAGTTCAAACAAGAATGTTCTGTAAAGTATTATTTTATGGGAAAAAAAGATTGTCTTGCTTTTCGAATTTAGAGATCGTGGATCTAATGTGAATACCAAAACGTACTGCGAATTCTTAATCTACTGATCTCTGAATTTCGTAAAAGATAAATACATATTTAATGAAATGGAAGTTTCATTAATATAAACTAAATGAAAACATAAAATTAAAGACGCAAAAATTAATCTCAGAATTTAAAAAATCGCGCTAAAACTAATACTTTTTAAACATTTTTTTCCTTAATTTCATTCTTCGGAGTCTGAACAAAGTAAGAAGGGTATAAACTTATTGTTTTTGTTAGTTTTAATTGGGAGCTGGCTTCAAAAAGCTATATTTAAAAAATATATTGTTTTACTTATTATTTCATTTTAGTGATTTCTTAAAGTTTAATCAGTTCTATAGGTTTCTATTTATACTCGTATTTTTATCTTAAAAGAAAAAATTATAAACTTAAAAGAAGTTATGCCAGTATGAAATCAACCGTATGTAAGAAATGAAAAATATTCAAAAAACTTAGTTCACAATAATAAGAAATTGAATGAAAAAATTAATTTAAAATATTGCATTTAACTATCTTTTGAATGGGGAAGCACTTATTAGATTTTTCAGATATCTCTTTTTTCACTAATTTTTTTTTTAATTTTGCAAAAAAAATGATTGAATATTAGGATAAAGTGGTAATGGTAAGTTAAAAAAAATAATTAAATACTAATCGAGGACGACAAAATATAAATTATATACCTTTCAATTTGTATACATCTGTCATCATCTCTATCTCTAGTAGTGTATGCATACGATGTATTTTTTATTAAAAAATGTCCAGTTAATTGACTTGGAAAAAACAAAAGCCATCCAAATAAAACAAGTTGCTCTACAAAGTAAAAAAAAAAAAAAACAATATATAAAAAACGGTCAGCGTTGTGGTGGATGTAATAAAATAACATATACTAATGTAATTGAAAATAATGTTTTTTTTTTGTTTTTTTTTGAAGTAGATTAAAAGTAACAAATTTATTTATTAATTTTGTGTAGGTAAGAATTTATTTTTTTGTAAGGATAACATATTCACAATTATTACATATGTATAGAATAGAAATTTTTCATACACAAATCACAATATATTTTTATTATTTTTTTCTACAGAATTTACGCAAATTCTCCGCAAAAAAAAATATTTAAACAAAAAGTCGCAGTTACGTCTTTTTGTTGGTGGTCTCTTATGATGAGAAAATAGATTTTAATGAATATCGAATCATGAATATGTGCGGAAACAAAGATTTTACCAAAACTTCAGATATTTTTTTTCTTTACACGTTACAATTGTACTTATCGTATTTAGAACTTGAAAGTACATTAAAGGAAAATAAACATTTTTGCATTGCTTACACATTTAAAATAAATTTTATTTAAAAAATAAAGACAATCGTTCCACAAATGTTTTTGCAATTATGTTTTACGCCTTTTTTTAAACTTCGTATTGAACATCCTGTTTCTGTTGCCTCTAAGTGTTTTAGGGATAATTTTATTTTTGTAAGTAATTTTACCAAAACATTTAAAATTAATAAAAACCAACCAACTTCTAGGGTAGGTGATTTTACTTATTACGTCTCCAGTAAATGCAATATTATACTTTAAGAAACGCTGAGATAATAAAAACTACCAGCTCATATGTTTTTCTAAACTACTAATATATGTTTTTTTCATTCAGGCCATCTTCGGATCTCATTTACATAATTTGGCTTTTTTCTGTCCGCAATGCTTCCTCATATCTTTGCTTGTTTATTTTCTTAATCTTCGCTCTACTTAAGATTATTTTTTTAATTTATATTATCTATGAAAGTTATATTCAGCAACCAGTTTTCCTAAATTTATCTCTTTCGCAAACTAAATTTTTATTTTACCTTTAGTTCTTCAAGATCTTTATCGATCTGTTTGTACCAATTATGTAAAAATACTCTTTGACAGTGTTATTGTTCATTCTTCAGTATATAGATGCCCATAAAATGTTTTCCTTCTTTTCCTTATTTTTTTCAATATTTTCTATTCTGATATAATTCTTCAGATTTTTTTAGTTCATATATTTCATTCTTATATTTGTTAGCATATAATTCTCTGAGGATTCTTTTTTCAATGCTGCATACAATTTTGCTAGAGAGTTTTTTCACTAAAATCATACTCTATGTTACTTACGGTTCAAAACACTTTTATGAACAATATAAAACTTTGGGAAGGATTATTTACTGTATTAGTGTCTTCATTTCGTTTTTCTTGACATGGATTTTTTTATTGAACAGGTTTCCAATTAAATGTTTGCTGCTTCCATTTTTTTATTATCTAGTTTTAATTTTTTTAAATATTTCAATTTATTTACCCTTTTGATTTTTTTACTTTCTTATACTTTAATTTCCTTGTTTTTAATCTGATTTTGTTTTTTCATATTAAATATGTAAACCTAGTTTATTTGCGTGTTTCTCTAATGTTTGGAGTTTTTGCTTTTCTTCTATTTTTGCTAAAACTTCTAAATCATCTGCAAAAGCGAAAATGTCAGATCCAAGTCCTCTAGATTTTGTCCCAGATTTTGTTTTCAAAATATTTCGCTTTGTTCATTCTCTTATTACTTTTCAATGGTGAAGTTGCGTAATAATGGAGGAAAGTTCACCGACTTCTCTTACACCGGTTTTAATTTCAAATGGGTCTGATAATTGGCCTTGAAGTTCGACTTCTGAAAATGTTTTAAAAGTCTTCGAATATATTTAGGCATATGTTTTTTTATTAATATTAACTTTTGTTTTTTTAATATTAGAATATTCATTGTTTAAAGATAACAACATTGTTGGATAAATTACAATTTTTTGTATTTATAAATCCTTTCTTTATTTGTGTTTCTAAGCTCCAGGTAATATTTTCTAATTGCATGAGTAGTATGCTTCTTAATAATTATAATAATACAGGTAGAATCCCAAACCCAGTACTCTTCATCGAATTACGTCGTTTGGTGCCTCTTATTTCGCTTATACCTACACCTTTATGTCTCTCCTTCTGAGATTCGCTATGTTCCATTCTCCAACTCCTTTCTTTTCGCCGCACTACCTCATCTAAATATCCTTTGCCCATGTTGCCATGCTGAAATTAATTTTTTCCTTTATATTAACTGATATAATAGTAACTACCATTGATCTGTCGCCTGCTTACGTGCCATCTTTCACATTAAAACATTTCATGCTTCAGATTTCCCCTTCTGGGTACCGGTATATGAATTTAGGACTCTTCGTTTTCTTCACCTTCTACAGACACATATTGAAACATACATGCCCTATGAGAAACTGTGTTGCGTAAAAATTGAGTTCTTAACTTTTGGCCGATGATTTCATTAAGTTTTTATTCCCTCTTGCAATCTATCTACCTGTCTTCACCTTTCCCGACTGATGTTGCCACACTCTCATTGTCTTTGCTCTGTTACCATTAAAGCCAATCAGAGCATGTAATGGGGGGGGGTGAGGACCTGAAACTTCACAAGGCGGGTGTCTTCCCCTACGGGGTTGGGATGTCTGTACTCTGTCTTCCAACTTTACAGCGACTTGATTAGAAAGGCTCGTCTTCTCTAAAATTTCAATATTTACGGAATATTATCGTTTAATAAGTTATTTCTTGTATAAGCAATTCAGAAAAAAAACTTCTAGCGCCATAACTCTAATAGGGATTTGTCTCGTTACCATCATGATTCCTGGAATAATAATAATAATAATGAAGGCCTTTCTGAGTCCATTTGTCACATTTTTTAACGTATTTTGAAGTAAAAATTATTTTTAAAAAATTAAATTGAATTCATTTACAAGATAAACTACAAGATTTTATTTATCTTTAAATCCTAATAACCAATAGAACTTTCTTACATGTAGTTCCATCTAAAATACAGAATTTCATCTTAGGCCTTCTTTAAAAAGTAAGAATAAAATAAAATTATGATGACAGTAAATATGAATTATTCGATATCGTTAACTAAACTCAAGAAATTCTATAAAACTATTACCAGATATTATTAGCAAATCTGCTTTAGGAATAATTACATTATTTTTTTTGGTATCTAAACACAAACGATTTTCCTTCCAAAAAATAAAATTAAGAATTTTTTTTATAGAATAATAATTCGAGCGATTAGGAAGAGAAAAAATGTCTCCGATGAATGGTATTTAGTTACTTAAAAGCTTAAAAGATCTTGTGACCAATTTATTTTAAATTAAAATAAAAAAAATTCAATTAAAACAATTTACTTTTTAATGACTTCCTTTTAAGAAGATTAATCAGATAAAACTAAATTTTCTGCTGATCTAACCTTAATTTATGTACGTAGTAAAATATTTTTTGATTGCTTAAACATTTTTTTTTTGTTTTTCGTTACCTCTTGATTAGTATTTCAACCAATATTTTAATTTTACATAATTATTACTTTAATAAATACATAAGATAGTTCTTATAAAACATCTGCTTCTTTTTTTTTATTTATATTTTATGCTATTATTAAAATCATCTTACTACTACTATCTTTTGATTTTTTAAAATTTATTTCGAAGCAGTTCTTTTTTTTATCAGTGTAATATCACACTTAACATATATTTATCGAGTAAAATTATTTTTTGATCTGAATAAAGTGTTCTTGTTTTTTACTTACATTTATTTCGTTATGTATAATGATGAGAAAAATGGGATTTGAAAATATTTTCCTTTAGTTACAATATTTAGACGGCAATATTAACAGAAAAATTAAATAATAACTACAATAAAGTAAGTTACTGTCCTAACGTTTTACATAAAACGTGAAGCCAATGGAAATTATACATCTGTTAAATATATTTATTCATCTGCATTTCAGATATTAAAATTTGTATATAGAGAGTATTTTCTGATATTTAAAAAAAAAAAAAAAATTAAATTTTGTGTGTTTGAAATCGTTATGAAAACATGTATCCAAATTTTTTTTTTATTTTGTTTAATTATGTATAACGTCAAGTTCAGTTATTCATAGTAGCAGAAACAAACAAAATTAAATTCTTTTTCAAGAAATTTATACTAGAAATTACGCTGGAAATACTATTTTATTATGCTGAAATGAATTGACGTAATTGCTAATGAGAATTAGATGGTGGTAGCTCAATCGCTTTAGGCACTTAAGCGGATAACCAGTGCTAATGATAACTAAAATACCCTAGAGAAATAACTTGCAATAAGAGATGCTTTGAAGCGATTTGCTATCGTATAAGGTAGGACATATTTTTAATCAAAAAAAAAAATTAAAAGTCTTCTTTTATAATTTCTCAGAATTATGAATATAAAATAAAATTATCTTTAATTTTTTTTAATCTACGATTTATTTTAAATATATTAAAAAATATTATTTTAAAACAGTAATGAATGATCAAAATGATTGTTTTTTTCTACCTAATTTGCTACTTGAAATATAGATTATACATAATATTAGTAGATCGTTTTCCATTAAATTTCTTTGGGAGAACTTACGTTAAAAATTATAATTTTCGTAATCTTATGAATTAAGTACGTTGAGAACTTCCACGTTGCATAATTGCGACTGCATTTAAAGGCATTTAAAATCTGTTAATATTAACAGATTTATAATATCCATTGCCTTAACATTTTATGTAAAACGTTAGGACAGTAACTTTAACAGATAGCGGTTTTTTTTTTAGAAAACGTACCTTTCTGCTGAACGTAACACCGTAAAAAATAACATGAAAGGACGCACTCTTTAATATTCTATTATACTGTTTTGAAGAGATGAAAAGGCGGATGTGTTTTATGAATATCTTGTTCTTTTCTGATACCTACTAGACTGAAATAAAAAAAAGATTTCCAAAAAAATACCTTTATATAAAAATATGTTTAACATGAAAGCTCCCTTTTTAGTAATTTAAATATTATAAGGTACCCATATGTTTAGTTACTATCAGAAAAAGTTGTTTCCTAAATTAATAAAAAAAAAGCCAATTTGTACAATGTCTATCTAAAATTTCAATTTAATTCTTTAATAAAACTAATTAGTAGGAAATTTTTCCGAAGAAATCACAAATTTAACTACTATAAGGTAAATTTTAAAACCGAGAATATAAATTAATATCACTGAAGAAGATCTCAGAAAATAAATGTTTGAAAATAATACATGCTGCAACACTGTTATAATAAGTTACTGCTCATTAATTGTTAGGAATTTATTCTAATCCGCTGTACTTATTTTAGAGGATGATAGTTTATTTTTCCTGTATTCAGGTAAGAGATGCTCATTATATGATATTTTTTTATTAAAAATTCACTATGGATTTAAACCTTTTTATTTCATACAGTTAATTTCGGGTTTTTCTTTTCATAAGCGTTTGAATTTTACAGAGACCGACCAAAATTAACAGGAATAAATACAAACGACGACAGTAATTATAAAGTAGACAGTAAGTGATTAGAAAACAAAATTGCAGTGGGAAGAGCTTGTAAAAGAACAAAAATTACTAAATATTAAGGCCTGCATGTGGAAATGATTGGTCTTGAGAAATGGGTACCAAGGAAAAGATAGATTGATCAAGTAAAACGATTACATAATGGGTACAACGAATAGAAGGTTCAGGCACATGCAGAAAAAAATGAGGGGAATCTTTGTGTCGATGAAAAACCAAGTTTTATGAGAATAACGAATAACTAAAAGAAATTGTGTTAGTTAAATGCATCAAAAAATTTAATAGATTTTATTAAAACAACTTTTAAGTCGACTGACTACCGTTATTATTTTATAACTTCAAAATTGGTTGGTGATCTATTAGCAAAATGCGAATATTAGCATTGTGTTTGTAGCTTATTTAACAGCTGTGATGAACATAACCTATTATTTTGTGGTTTTATTTTAATTATGGATTGTTAAACCAATTTCAATTTCTCTCAATAATAAGTAATAAATGCATGTAATTTATATTACCCAATCGTAAAAAATAATCTTAGTATTGAACTAAAAATAAGCAGTGTACACAAAGTTTAAACACACATCAGAGATATTATATTGTGAATTTTTTTACTTTTTTCGTAAAACAAGTTAGCGTACGATATTTTGAAAACTAACCGACACAATTTCTCGAAATAGTAAGTAAAATTACGAGTGGTAGTTCTGAGATTCTTAATTTTTAATTATGTCTGAAAAAATAATTAGTTATAATTGTATAACGCAATTATTATCAACTAAAAAAAAAATACTGTACACATATAATTATGTATAATGCAGTTTGAAACGAACGAAAATATATTTGAATATTACAAAAAAATAGTAATCATAAAGCAAAAATAATTTTTTTTTAAATGAAGAAGAAATATATAGGTCTATTGTCCACAGTTTGTAACTGATACCTTGAAGTTTTTTCTTCAGCGCTTTCTTCCGACTTTACTTCCACGGTCATATACATCCTCCTTTATTAATATATTAAAATATTGATCGTTATGCATTAAAGTTTTTTGTAAAAAAATTTATGTAAATTTTAAATTAAAATAATTATTTCCCTTTAAAAACATATTTTTTTTTTCTTTTGTCTTCAGTCATTTGACTGGTTTGATGCAGGTCTCCAAGATTCCCTATCTAGTGCTAGTCGTTTCATTTCAGTATACCCTCTACATCCTAAATCCCTAACAATTTGTTTTACATATTCCAAACGTGGCCTGCCTATACAATTTTTTCCTTCCAATATTAAAGCGACTATTCCAGGATGACTCAGTATGTGGCCTATAAGTCTGTCTCTTCTTTTAACTATATTTTTCCAAATGCTTCTTTCTTCATCTATTTGCCGCAATACCTCTTCATTTGTCACTTTATCCACCCATCTGATTTTTAACATTCTCCTATAGCACCACATTTCAAAAGCTTCTAATCTTTTCTTCTCATATACTCCGATTGTCCAAGTTTCACTTCCATATAAAGCGACACTTCAAACATATACTTTCAAAAATATTTTCCTGACATTTAAATTAATTGTTGATGTAAACAAATTATATTTCTTACTGAAGGCTCATTTCGCTTGTGCTATTCGGCATTTTAAATCGCTCCTGCTTCGTCCATCTTTAGTAATTCTACTTCCCAAATAACAAAAGTCTTCTCCATAATCTTCACTCCTCCATAATCTTTTCTCCTCCTATTTTCACATTCAGTGGTCCATCTTTGGTATTTCTACTACATTTCATTACTTTTTTTTGTTCTGGTTTATTTTCATGCGATAGTTCTTCCGTAGGACTTCATCCATGCCGTTCATTGTTTCTTCTAAATCCTTTTTATTCTCGGCTAGAATTACTATATCATCAGCAAATCGTAGTATCTTTATCTTTTCACCTTGTACTGCTACTCCGAATCTAAATTGTTCTTTAACATCATTCATTAACTTCTAGTTCCATGTAAACATTAAAAAGTAACGGAGATAGGGAATATCCTTGTCGGACTCCCTTTCTTATTACGGCTTCTTTCTTATGTTCTTCAATAATTACTGTTGCTGCTTGGTTCCGGTACATGTTAGCAATTGTTCTTCTATCTCTGTATTTGAACCCTAATTTTTTTAAAATGCTGACCATTTTATTCCAGTCTACGTTATCGAATGCCTTTTCTAGGTCTATAAACGCCAAGTATGTTGGTTTGTTTTTCTTTAATCTTCCTTTTACTATTAATCTGAGGCCTAAAATTGCTTCCCTTGTCCCTATACTTTTCCTGAAACCAAATTGGCCTTCTCCTAACACTTCTTCCACTCTCCTCTCAATTCTTCTGTATAGAATTCTAGTTAAGATTTTTGATGCATGACTAGTTAAACTAATTGTTCCGTATTCTCCACATTTATCTGCCCTGCTTTCTTTGGTATGATGACTATAACACTTTTTTTGAAGCCTGACGGAAATTCCCCTTTTTCATAAATATTACACACCACTTTGTATAATCTATCAATCTGCGCAGTGCAGGTGAGGAAGCGATTAATAGATCAATCGCAAATAAGATCAAAACATCTTATCAAATAAAATCAATCCTGGACATCGTAGATTAGAATTAGATAATATCAAACATTACAATCACTACTGTAATGTTAGGAACTCATTAAGACACCTTTAAGTTTTAAGAATTATGAAAACTCATAGTGCAAATGATATCAGAAATTTATTTACTTACTTTTAATGTTGTCTTGTACAACCACGACCTAGAATTTTGAAGAATTCATGCAGTGTTCATTTTCGTAGAATCAATCAATCAAGACCTCTACAAAGACCGCAACAAGATCTCTCCAAAGCAGGAAAAAAGAGGCTTTCCTTGCTTTTGGTTTCTATCAGCTCCATTAATGAATAAAGATATTTTTCCTTTCACATTCTTATTCTATTTTCCCATTTTATTTTCGGTACTTTAAATTATAGAACATTAAACTATTTTCGTTGCCGTTAAAATTTTTTAGTTGGCAGATAGTGTTTGTTTGATACATGATATACTTTCTCTTTTTGTTAAAATAGATTATAACTACTTATTCTATAAGGAGGCATATATTACATTAATAAGGGCAGTCTGAATTGAAGGTTTGAATGGTTTTGATATTTTTAAACTGAATTTACGCTTCTAACTTATTGCTTCGAAAAAGTTATTATTTATTTATTTATTTTTATTCTAAAATATTTATGCATTGTATTACGTAAATAATGTTAATATTTTAATTACCATTAATTATTTTCTTGTTTATATTTATTATTTATTTTGTTTACTTTGATACATGTTTTTACATATATTTTTGGTTAGTGCTTATTAATGACGAAAGTTTAACAATAAGAATATTCAACTAGATTTAGATTTTGAAAAAAATATTTTTTAATACCGATACCCCATTGATTGACTGGTAATCATACTTTCCCTTGCTTGTAGAATAGCTGTAGAGCTCTGATGGCAGAATTTTAAAAGAAGAAGATACTTGTGTAAGTTATAGTTATATATCAAATATTAATAATTAAATATCAAATATAAAATAATATATTTATTAAATATATTATTAATTATATAATGGTAGAAAAATTTATATAATGGTTATGGTAGAAAATTGGGTTAATGAATTAAAGGATTTTAATCCATAAGTTTTTAGTAAAACAAAAAAATAAAGAAACGATTTTATTCTCCTTTATAAATTTAATTAAAGTAGCTTATTACTTTGGCAGCCTTTGTATTCAACGTAACTTGTTAATTATTTATAAATAATTAACAAGTATTTAATTAAATAATATAACTTTCTGTTATATGACCGAGGTCCGTATATTTTTTCTTTGCAGGATATTACTAGCTTTAAAAATGCTCTGTTTTTCTTACTAATCAATAATTAAACCGCTGCATATTTTTTTTTTTATTATATGTTTATAAGAGCAAATTCAGCGTTACGTTGTGTTATACGCTTAATGATGTTGAATTTATATATGTTTAATAAAAATATCTCTTCTAATACGTGAATTGTCTTTTATTTTTATCAAGCTTACAGCGGAGACCTACTGGAAAATGTTGGAAAGCAATATTTCTTTTTTTTTACTATGTAGGTCCAAGTAAATAAATAAAAAAAAATATGGTTGCCTTCAAACACATATTTTCTGGTAAACCTATGAGTAAAATTAAAGAAAATTGGAATTCACATCATATGTTATGATTATTTTTGGATTAGTTTTTATTATTATTTAGTAAATTAATACGAATTATTAATATTTAAAAAAGCCATTTCATTTTACATAATATCTCAAAAAATTCTCAATAAATTACATCTCATAGATTTAAATGCATAAATCAGAATTCTTGCGTGTATGTTTGTATCTGTGCGAGTAGATTTTTTACGTTTTAATTAAATAAAACGTATCAGTAGCTCGTTGTGAATTATTCTTTTACTATAGTTTTTTTAATTAAAATTTGAGCAGATTTTTCATTGCAAATTTATCTAGATAACTCCATTTTTGGTAAATATTAAAATGGAGACCAAACCTTACTTTATTTTACGATTTAAATTTCAGTTTTTTAATACTTAAGAGTTATTACTAAAGAGTTGAATAAGTTACTTTTTTTTTTTTTTTTTAGGTAGATACGTGGTTTCTAAAACTGAGCCTTGAAAAAGGGAATTATTTTGTTAATCAATATCGATTAAAATGTTTTTAGGTATTAGTTACTACTTATAATTACTAATATTACTGCTTGTAATTACACCATTTTATGCCTTGATTTTCTTAGGAAAATGTAGTAAATGAATGTGTAAAATAAATATACATATATACATTCGAGCGAGTATGCGTGTTTATGTGATCTGTTTTCAATAACTAATAATGCTTTTGTTTCGGTTGTCTAAGTTTTCAAACTTCATGTTAAATTCCATGTCATCGTACAACTGGTTGATTGATCCCGGCTTTTTTCATTAAGCTTTTTATGTCCTACGTGTAACCCAGTGCTTGTACAATATTACGTTTACTTTTACATAAAAAGACGAAAAAACTTTGCGTTTCCAGTATATACAAATCTAAAAGATTCTACTATTATTTCAATGACTGTTTATTTTAATTTGAGTCTATCATCCAGATTTTTGGCTTTGTATGGAATTTGAAATGTTCGATATGGCCTGTACTTTATTTAGACTTTCAAGTAGAAATAATAACTTACAGTAATGAAATCATCAATCGCAATAATGTAATATTTCAGAAATGAGCTATTAAAACGGTTTTGAGGTAAAATATAGAATTTTTTTTTTCAGAATGAATTTAAAAAAAATTTTGCAGAATTAAAGCCATTCCCTCCCCTTTTTGAGATAGAATTTTTGGGTCTGATTAGACAAAAACAATTAGTTATTAGGCGGTTAATGATGATGATCTTATACAGATTTTTGAGTCCATACCAGGAATTAAAGTGTCTATATGATGACGACCTTGTGATCTGGGCTATAAGCAGTGATATAGGGGCATTTAATGCTTACCTGAATTAAGCACTTTAGAAGCTCCAGCAACGAGCTGAGGGAAACGAGACATATGTCAGTGCCTTGAAAACCGAAATTCAGCTCTTCTCACTCTCAACCAAGGATCATCATATAACTCTGACTGATGATCAAGATAAAATAAAATGAACAAATTCAGCTATTTACCTTTAGGTAGTCGTAGACAACAGATTGAGTTCGGGAAAGCATATAGACCATTTAGTAAAAAAAAAGGTGAAAAGTGACTTGGCCTGGTTAAGATAATCACTGGTAAGAGTTGGGGAGAAAACCACAACATATTTTCTATGCCGTATAATATTTATGTGAGACCCGTTGTCGAGTACGAAAGTGAACTGTTCATTACAAAACCTGAGTTGCAATATCCAAAAAATTAAAAAAGTACAAAAGAAGGCCCTTAGTTTTATTACAGGAGTCTCAAAATCTACTCCAATTACGGCTATACAGTTGCAAATGTGTATAGAGCCCATAAAAATAAGAAATGAGATTGCAAAACTTGCAACGAGCGAGAAACTACAGCGTTTGGATATTGGTTACTGGAAGAACTGTAAACCTACCACCACAAGACTTAAACCCTAGGTGAAATTCATGAATAAAGTAGCCTCAATTAGAAAAGATAAACGACTTGCCATTGGTACTAGAGAAAGTTTCGTTATGATCCACCAAGGATTCTTACAAAATCAGTAGAAGCCAACTTGCAGCTCTTGCAGCCGATAAACAAGCAAAGCTACTCTAGGACAGAGGTAAAGAATATTGCCCCCGAAACTATAAGACAGCGATACCTCGTACCCTATGGTTACACATGTTCACAGACGGTTCTGCAAATAGTGCAAGAAAGTATGGAGTGGCTGGAGTTTATGAAGAAGCTTTCCAGTTATCAGTCTCTGTGGGGAAGCTTGCCAGTATCTTTGACAGCAAGGTCGGAGCAGTTTTTAGAATTCATAAAAAAGATCAAACCGCAGAAAGTCGTTATCCTGATTAATTCGCAAGCTGCCATAATTACCGTTTCTGATGCTTCCTGCTCTTCCAGAAATCAGGTTAATATGTGCCAGGAATTAATTGAGGTGTTGATTTTAGAAGGCATACAAGTCATTTTACAGTGGTTACCGGATTACTTGTTTTTTTTTAGTTTCAGACTCATTAATAAAGATCTCTATAACAGTTTTCTGTTTTCTACATAATTTTTAAAGAATTTGTTATAATATTTAATTAGCATAATTTAATAATTAATCTGTTTACAATACTGAAGAACAAAAGCAGTAAAATAATATTAAAATAAATGCAAATGAAATAAATACATTTAACCAATTAATTAAAAAAATGTAACTTCACCACTATTAAAGTCTTATTACTTAGCTAGACATATAGCAATTATTATTAAATCGGGTAAATTTTAATGTAAAATTTAAATACGTAAAAGAATTTATACAAATTTCTTTTTTTTTAAATACTAACGATAACTGTTTTATACGGTTTTATTTTTAATTTTACTTCACCATACAATTCTGCAATTTTTAGCATTCTGGAAATCAGAAGAAAATCACACATAAATTAAATACTTTTTTAAGGGATTAGAGTTCAGTAGTGTATCAAACAAGTTACTTTGTTTTATTTTTTTGAGAATTATATAAACTTTTAATAACTATTATGAGAATTTTCATTCACTTACTAATAATTTCTTATTGTTCTGCCATTGCTAATAGCCAGAGAAAAAGGGAAAATCAAAAGTTTTACTGCACTAGATTCTAGAAGTTATTTAATTGCAGTAGTACTACAACATGTTTTTTTTCTGATTAAAGAAAGATTCACCAGGAAGTTTGTGGATAATTTTCCGTATCATTACGGTTTCAAATTGAAATTTTTGTTTTTATCTTTTCTAAGATTTTTAGAAAGATGGGTCATGAGTTTAAAGAATAAATTTTAGAATATGTAAGATTTTTAGGAAGATGCAATATATTTTGTAAACAAAATTTTGTTATAATTGCCATAATTTACTGGAAAGCAATTAAAACTGTAGAAACATTTTATAAAAAGTTCAATAGAAAATTAAACGGGCAAAAGATAAATTACCTTAATATTTATTTCCACTTTTTCTCATTTCGAATTATCGAATTATTTTTAGTAGAATTAATCTTTATATTCTGATCAAATTTCAAAAGATTAAAACACCCAACATTGCGTTGTAACTGTTTTGTTTTTGTTCTTGTTTTAAAGGCTTATCAAGCAAAGAATAGTTAATAAAAATCAATTCATTAATTTACGATTAAATAAGTTAAATGCAAAGTTGGGTCTCTACGTAAGTCAATTGTCATTCCTATTCGTTTAGATGCGGACACTGACTTATTTCTGTTATATTAAGAACGTAGCCTACCATTTTAGTGCTGATTTATATGCCTTCGGTTTTCAGTGAAAGGAAAATAAAATTGTGTATTAGGCCTGTATTATTTTCATTCGTATTATGACAGCCGTAAATATTTCACTCCAAATCATTGTTTATATGTGTTATCTTTCGCAAAATCTAATATCAACAAAATTTTTTATCATCCGAATTATTGGAGAAAACCAGAAAAAAACATCACAGAAGGTAGTAAATAAATAAACTACTTCATTAAGAATGAATTATTAAATTGGTACAAAAAACTTTGATGGATGATTTGACAAAAACGGAAAACTTTTCCGTCGTAAGTACATTATATAACATTGTAATTGAATGTGTAATTTAATACAAAATAGATTTCATAATTAATCTAATCAAATTAAAAAAAAATTATAATAATAAAAGTATACTCAGATTTAAAATTGGTAAAAATTAGAAATTCAAGTTTTGCGTAGTTCCTCCATAATTTATATATTCAAAATTTATAATATAAATTATTTAATATAATTTCTAAAAACTCTGAGAAATATTTTGTGAAAACTTTCGTTAGGTTAAAAAATAGGTTTTGAGAGATAACAAAATTAAATAGGCTGAAAGACGAATAAATGCCGTTTTCAGACTAAGCTTATAAATAATTTTCCTTGTGTTTTATAAGCTCAAATTATAGCGATTAGCTATAAATTCTGTTGAAATTCTATAACTATATTTATTTAAATTAGATTTCTCCTATTACAATATTTATGAAAAAAAAAATCACCAATTAGAATAAGACGAGACGGCTAAATTTCTTCAGGATTAAAAAATTTAAAAGGCAAAAATAAAAGTTATTATTATTACTATATATATATATATATATATATATATATTACGACATTATTGTACATGAGAATTATTGAGACTAGTGAAACCAGCATTAGAGAAAATTACCGTTATGTGTGGGTTAGTACTTCCCACCATTTTCACCGTTAAGCCTTCTGAAAAAGCATTGTTAAACCATTAGATATAGAATTATAAAAGAGTTTTTGTAAAAAAAGCAACTGGTTCATATTTTACAGAATAAAAACATCATCATCTTTATTAGAATAAATGTGGTGTCTTCATACAAGCTAAAACCGTCATCCCTATCGTTTCAAAGGATTTTGAAAGGCTGTATCTTGAAAGATTATGACCAATCTTAGATAAGAGAAATATTATCCCTGATCACTAGTTTGGCTTCAGAGGCGGCCATTCGTCCTTCCAGCAGGCATACAGAATTGTTAGTGTGATCAGAAGTGTCGACAAAAAAAATAATACTGTTCCGCAGCCTTCGTAGACGTTCAACAGCATTCGATTTGGTTTCTTGATCTCCTTTCTAATTGAAATTAAACGTACCTCAACCGGTCTACCTTGTGTTTCGTACTTACCTAGATGGACAGTTTTCTCAAATTAAATATAATTACAATGCGACTGTCTGCACAAATAATCTATCAGGAGTTTCGCAGAATTGTTTTAGGTCCGATTGTATATTTAATATACACTGCAGACCTTCCCAGTAAAGAAGATCTCACGGTTGCGTCCTTTGCAAATGATAGCGATTTTGGCAGTAGATTTTCAGCCTGACTACCTCAGGCAAACTGCAAGCAAACTGTATCGACACTATCAACAAATAGCTGCGTAGATGGAGGATAAAATCCTTCAAAATCGAGTCGCGTAACATATACCACGATTAGGAGTATTTGCCTTACGGTTCAACTAGACAATACTCTCATCCCTGACTCGGAAATGGTACGGTACCGTAGAGTATTTCTAGATTTTCGATTGACCTGTAAAGATCACCTCAGAGAAAAGAGGAATTAAATGAATGCTAACCATGCACGAATATATTGGCTCCTTGGTAGACGGTATCATTTGTCCTTGACCAATAAATTGTTTCTCTGTAAGATTTTCCTGAAACGAATTTGAAGGTAGAGTGCATAAGCACGGGGGACTACTTGTAATATTAATGTTTAAATCATCCAACGGTTTCAAAATAAGGTGCTTTGGATGGAATCAGAAGCTACATGATTCAGTAGGAACAATGAGGTGCACGGGTATTTTGGAGTGCCACGTGAAGGTGAGGAGATACGGAGGACCAGTAGGCACTACATATCTAAGCTGGACAGTTACGCCAATCATCTGCCGTTGAATTTTCTTGACATTTTTGAGGAAGACGGTTGAGGAGGCTGCATGTACTGGGCCTCACTGATCTTTGAGACCATGGGTGATTATAATCACTCCAATAATTATTGGAGTGTATAACCCGTAGAATGATACATTGTTCATTATGTCAAAGATAGTTCAAAGCTCATTGCTTCGTTTGGGTCATGATAGGTGATTCTTTTATTAATATTTTATTTGAGGTTGGCTATCTTTGGTTTGTCTCCTTAGACGTTACTCTTAGCTAAAACTTTTACTAATGATCTCAATCATTTTGAGGACCGAATATAAAAATAAATGTCTCCCAAAAAAATAAATTAATAAACGAATTCTGCAAAGGGATGTTTGATTGTTGGATTTCAATTAGTTTCAGTTCTACAGATTAGTCTGAGTTTTTATAACACTTAGACTTAAAGATAAAATGGATATGTAACCTACAAGTAAGAGAAAGATTATGTAATATATTGGTTGTTGATCCGTCTTGAAAGTTAAATAATTTAGTATTGCCCTAGACAAAATATACATGCTATCAATAAAATGTCTAGTAAGACTTTCCCAACGAACATTCTCTTATTATTATTACTACTGTACACTCAATTATTAATTAATTTCTAACAAATAAATTATCTTTAATCTCTACTAACGCTATATACGCTCCGATAAAATAATTGTTTATCGTATTTGGCAATTTTATGGCTTTTTCCCAATTATTATAAAGTTCATTTTTCCACCATTTTCGAGACTTACGCTTGATTTAAAAAAATTACATTATACATTTCATGTATTTTACTAGTAAATCTTACATTAGTGCGTTTTAACCAGCTTTATTGCTTACGCCGTTATTGCATAATGATTATTACAAAACTTTAATTTTGGTGGCCATTTTGAGGTGAACTACATCTGAATTCGAAATCTAAACCGAACTCCATTACTCCATGTGTCACGTATACATACATACTGAATTCAATAACAAATTGTTCCTTCGTTGATAATCTTTACTGAGATATAATTTCCTATTAAATCCATCGTTGAGTGAATTTTTACTCCAAAATTTTTACTAAGAGAAGGTACTATATTATTTTATAATCATAAACGTTATGATTATAAAACTTGATGCTGTTTAAAAATATTGTACGAGTATACTTTATTTACGTGTGTACTTTTTTACTTTGTAAAGAAGACTTCTACAAATATATCAATAAAAATTGGAGATAAATTGCGTTTTAATTATGTATAAAACCTTCATATATATATATATATGAAAATTCATAAAAATTTTAATTATTGTTAAAGTGAATCAATGTAGTGTTTCGTATTTTCCATAAAAAAAGGGATTAATAAAAAATATTTTACGTTTTTTTAATTTATTTTTTTGTACCTTTTTTTATTTTGTAAAAAAATAATTTTACTTTATACACATTACAAGTACGAGAGCGCGTTCACACATGCGTGCTTGCGTGCTTACACATTAAAGAGAGAGAGAGAGAGAGATACTTTTTTTTCTAAAGTTTATATAATTCTTTTTACAGCCAACGAGTTTATTTATTTTGCTATGTCCATCTGATATTTTTCCGAGTTGACTGTAAAGATTCATCAGAGAAATACGGAATTTTTTATTTCTCTTTACTTTGAAACCTATTATTCACACTTGTTCAGCTATATGTTTTATTTAACTTTTGTGTTTTTATAATATTTTCTTCGTTACCAAATAAATATTAAGTACCTTTTCAATATGAAAACAATATTTTATTTCTTTATATGCATATTTTTTTTACGTTTTTTAATAAGCTGGTGAGTCTAGTCTTAAGGAATATATATTGTTGAATATTTTTCATGAGGCCAGCCTGCTAGACGAAAGTATTATGGAAAATAATACTACATAAAGAAATTCCATTTCAGACAACAATTCCATTTCAACAACAATGGAAAGGTGAAAGTAAAAAGATTATTTAAATTATTTTCTAAAGTGATACGTACATCGAGTAATACTGTGTAAATGATGAAAACATAACATTACAAATTTTTACAGAATAAAGTCAGTAACAGACTGAAAAAAAAATTGATGTGGACTCACATGACTTCCTTCTACGCCTATTAAATTACATAAACACAATTTTTTTAAATGAAAAGTACATAATATTTTATTTTACTAATAACTTCCGATGTTTTTTATATATTTTTTAATGTTATTATTGAGTTATTATTTATTGTAACAATATTTTTACAATAAGAGGTTAATTATTATTAATAAATCACTATATTTAAATTAAAAAATAAAAGCAAATGAAGTCAGATCCGAGCCGAGGTGCCTTCCCCTTGTATGATCCAAATATCTCATTAATTAAATTTTTATTTGGCTATAACTCTGTAACCATTGAAAATAGGTACCACTCCAATCCAATCCAATTTTTTTTTTTTTTAATATTGAGCTTTTTTGGACATATTTGGTACAGTTGATTGCAATCAAAATAAGAGGTGCGCAACTAGATGCAACAGTAGTAAATCCAAAATTTCAACATCCTACGGCTAATAGTTTGTTGAGTTATGCGAGATACATACGTACATACACACATATGTACGTACAGAAGTCATGCTAAAAGAAGTCAAAATGGATTCAGGGATGGTCAAAATGGATATTTCCTTTGAAATCTGATAACCGAAATGTTTTACGATCACAACAATTCGTTTACTTCGTACAAGGAAGAAACTATCGTTTAATGAAATAAAATCAAGCAAGAAAATTTATTTATTATATTGATCAATGTAATTACAATACTGTTTAAACATTCATATTAAAAATTAATATTTATGATATTCAATTTATAATCCTATAACAAAAAAATTATGTAGGCACCACATAACTTCCTTGTACACCTATTAAATTAAATGTGATTAAGAAAAAATATTTTATATTATTTATTTTATTTTTTTTAATATTTTTAAATGAAAAGTACATAAAATTGAATTTCATTAATAACGTCTGATACTTTTTGTTTACACATTCTTTTATCATCCAGTTTTATTTTACTTTTTACAGGATTTGGGCAGCCAAAGATAGTGGTTTAAATGAATAATTAATTATACACATTTTTTTTAAGCGTATCGAATTTTTAAAAATCAAAAAATTGTTTTTTTTAAATTTTCTGTTTAATACAAAATATATTCCATATGATTTTAAAATTGTATATTTTAAAATGTTTATAATAAATTCAAGTTTATCTCTGTCGATCTTGATATACTTAAATATTTACTTTTCCTGTACATCATATCAAATTAAGTCAGTGGTAGAGAGTTCAGTTGCTAAGTTCAAGTACTGCAATGATAGGACGTCCCATGGGACGTTCTATCATTTACTTACATGAAAGCGTGTACTGTGTACAAACTTTGTTGAATTTCCTTCCACATATCTAGCCAAAATCAGTCGAGGCCTAATCCCCTGTAATTATTTATTTATTCAGTCATTCCTACCTTATGAATTTGTAATCTGTACCTAATTACCAACTGAATTGTTAACAATACTCGAAAAATAAAGTTTATTATTTTTTTTATGAACGTACTTTAATTTTTAAAATTAAATATACCACAATTTTTTAAATAAGTAAATTGTTCCTGCATTATCATTGAGGATAGATATAAAAGACTGAAGAATTATATACTTTTTTTTTTAATTAGTAATAAATTTTGGTTAGGAAATATATAAATAAATTTGAAATAAAACTTGTAATTGGTGAAAACACCTAGTTAATATAATTACAATTTGTAATATGTTCCAAAATTTTTTACGAGTTCACATCATTGTTTATTCATAATAAGTAAACGCTTAAAAAAAGAAAAGTATTTCAACTACATAGATTTATACAACAAAAATAAATAACAGAAAAGCATTTTGACAGTTCAATAAATTAAAAAAATTTTGTTTTTTCATTGAAGTTGTGCAATATTGCGCGATAATGTGATAATTATCTAAAAATGATTAAGATGCATTTATTACGTTGCCTTTTTGTCTTTGAAGTGAAATTATTATAATGTTCAATATTATATAAAATTGTCACTTCTTACAACTATTTAAAAAAAAATAATAATATACAACTTTAGAATTTTGATGATTTGAACCGTAGGGCAAAAATTAAAATGAGGCTGTAATAATTTTAGTTTTCTATATGACAACCCAACAAGAATATCAAGTAATGAAGAAATGATGATTTAAGTCCTTAATGACAAAAAAAAAAGAGTAGCAGTCCCCAATAGCTTTTATTAGTTTTTAATAGCTTTTATTAGTGATGATATGTATGCGCGGAATAACAGTAGAAATTAATTCTGTTATTTTTACGATGGGTTTAATTTTTTTGGCGAATGAAAATTGCAAAGTTTGACCCAGATCCAAGAAACCTACCGACTGAAAATCAAAGTCGTTGGGACTTCTCTATTGAGACTATTTTACCATTGAAACATAAGTTAAGCGGAATTTTTGCTATCTGCATGTAAATCTGTTCGTATATACAAAGTAGAAGGAATTTCCTTGTAAGAAACGTTTCTTTGAAAGTTGTGTAAATTTTTATTTAAATTTCGTAGCTTGAAATTTTTATAAACTACATGCTGAGAATGAAAATTAAGAAGAAAAATTTGCCTGAAGGAAAGAGGGTTTTGACTTGCTCCTTTTTGTTTGTAAACGAAAATGCCCAAAGCTATTTTTTATACAGAAAATAGGCCACTCACTAGTAAAAATTTCAATTAAAGAATTTGCAAACGTTTCTAAAATTTAATCTTATTAATCATTATTTAATATAAGTTCATCTCAAATTTCTTTTAAAAGTGTTATGTAATTTTGTACTAACAGTAGAACAGATAGGAATTGAGTTAATGAATTCAAATTAAAATACCTATTGCTGCTAATGAAATGAAACAAAAGATTTTTTGTTTAAATTTTTTTATAAAAGGAAGGATAACATAAAATACTAAAATAAATAATAAAAATTAAAATCCGACTGTCTAATTACGATACACTCCCAATTCACGCTTTACTGCGCACTTAGTGATGAAATTACTTCAAAAAATTTACCTCTAATTCAACTTTTAATCTTCAATAATACCATTGGCATTCAGACAGTCTTGCATTTCACAAACCTTTTACAAACATCGATGCAAATAAATATACACACTTCCACACAATTTTATACAATACACGTAATAAGCGAATTAAGAAATACACATTATTTTGACCCCTCCACTTTTAACAACGTTTTTCGATTTTCTCATGTACATTACGTGAGCGTAGTTTTGCGTATAAGATTTTTAAAAATAGTTTATTAATTTCCATCATTTTACCTTATAATAGAAATATGCAAGAAATAGGTTTAAAACTTACTTCATGATTTATTGGATTGGTTTATAAAGAATTGTATCTAATTATAATTTAAAAAAAAAAAAAAACAATAGAAAGGAACATAAATAAACTTATAACAAAGTATCTACTGCAAAATTTTACGATTGAAGGCAAATTTACGTTCAGTAAAACCAGTATAATTATTTCCGTACAACTAAAATTTTTATCTTTTCAATTTACTGAATTCAGATAGTTTTCTCTGAATATATTATTATTAACTTTTGTTAAATTTACAACTCTTACCTCAAAAGGTAAAGGTAAATCATTAACTTTATCAAAGTAGCATTTTGTTCAAATAATAAGAAATATATATTTTTTGAGTTTTGTATACCATATATTGAATGTCTTGCATAGGTCTTGCGAAGGTCTTGCATACGAAAATAATATTTTTATAAATTCTTGTGGACTAATATTATTTTTATGCATAAAATGTCAAGCCTAGTTATGAGTGTATTTAAAATAAGATAAGCTGATAAAAAATAATTCAAATTATGTTTTAAAGCTAATTTTTTTTTTTAAAAGCTAAATTAATTGTTTTTTACAGCTAATTAATTTTTTGTTTTCTTTTTTTTTCTTTTTATATCTGTTGTGAAAAATAAGTTTGAGAGAGTAGTTATAGTTTTAGTTCTGTAAAGCCAAATTTCTGAAATCTAAGGCTAGATAAAAGGGATATTGATAACAACGTTGAAATCTATTTATTATTATAGGCAATGAAAAATTTCTTAATATGTTTTCCACTATAACTAGTGCAACGTAATATTTATATTAAATATGATTTATAAAATAGATGTAACTAATTCAAATCTTTGTAAACACGCTAAATTTTATCCATATATTTGAAGCCGATATCGTTAGTTAAGTTGATAAGTAAACCAGTTAGTCGGCTTTAATATTAGGATTTACTGTAATGTACCTCCAGCATCACTTACAAAATGAATATATCTGCAAAATATGCTAGGACTTTATTATCGTCTGATGTAAAAGTAAATTTTCTGTACATAAATTCAAGTCGTGTTTCATAAATAAAATAAACAAATAAATAACATTTGAAATTAGTTATTGGTAATTATTTTGTACATTTATGTATATTTGTAAACGTAAATATATATATTACATACAAACCTATATATGCTACAAATTTTTTTCCATTATACCATTTTATTAACTAAAAATTAAACTCTGATCCATTAAAGGCTTCTCAATTCGAGTACGCAACAAATTAATAGCATTCTTTCTATTATGCAACAGTTTTATCAGATAATGTGCTTAATAATTATAATTGCAAATTTATTGAGTCCGTTTCACTCATTTGTCAGAATAATTACTTTTTTTTGTTTTATTTCAAAATTACTTATCAAATTGCATATAGATCATTTTTAACTGATTTTTTTGTATTGATTCGGGTCTTTTTCAATGTACTTATCTAATTGAATACATTTAATTAATATATTATTAAATTGATCTACATTTGCAAAAACAAGCTTTAGTATTTATTTCAATTAAAAAAAAACTTTTTATTTAATATTGTATAAAAACAGCATCTTCCTTGGAAAAATTAACTAACGAAATGAAATAAAGTACAATAAAAATAAAATGACCTTTACATTTTGCTAATAATTACATAATATTACCGAAAGAAGGTTTATTTTGAGCAAACATAAACAGGTGAAAAGTATTTAAATATTTAATAAAAAACTGTGTATTCTGAGACATATATTTCCGTATATTTTTCTGACAAACATTCATTGAAAAATACAAGAAAAAGATTGTTTTATTATTTTTATTTTGTTAATAAATAAAAATAAATTTTGATATAATCGTTTGTATATATATATATATATATATATATATATATATATATTTATATATACATATATTCAAATGAATATATGTTTACTATATATTTACTCTGGTTTATATATACTAGCCGGTAAGGATACACTTCACAGTTTTGAAGAACCTATTTTTAACGTTGTTATCTCTACTCTTGGGAACATCAAATGCTCGGCCAGATCACCAGATCTTTCAGCATGTGATTTTTTTCTCTGGTGTTATCTGAAATCCCAAGTCTTCAAAGCTCCAGTTCACCACAAAATTCAAGAGCTGAAACATCGCATTTAGGAAGAAGTTGATAGAATTCCTGTAGTGATGTTGCGAAGAGTAATAGGTGATTTTAACAAGATATTTACTGAGCGTGTATGACGGAATGGCGATCATCTCAAAAATGTGATTTTTGGACGATAAATTTATCTTTTCGGTAATGTAAAATCAAAAGTAATAAATTGTTTCATGTCTATCTTGTTTTCATTCTTAATTACATCAAATAAAAAAATTCAATTGTACTTAACAACGTTTTTAAATTGCACAATTCATTACCCCACTCTGCACGCACGCGCACATGCACACGCACACAATATACCGACATGAGAGTAAAAGACGGCAGGAAGCATAAATAGTTGCCAAGGTCAAAATTAAACAAAGAAATCGGGATTGATATTCAGATTTACAAGTTATTTTTTATTTATATTTTTATATCATATATTGAATTACCGTTTTTAGAAAGTAATTACCATAATATTATAAATATGTAATTGCTAAACACATATTTTACCAGTTGTAAATAATTTTTTTTTTGTGGGCGAAAAACGCATGGGCGTTATCATCGCCCGGTAGTTATTATAAAACATAATATAACTTCAAAATAATAAACCACACAGGGGGTAAACGTAATATTAACCATGTAATATAAATTTACTAAAACAAACCAAGAAGGCAAAACAAAACCCAAAACTAATACCACAGACAAATTTGATAAAATATAAAAGCTAAAATAATAGAATAAAGAAAGTATAAAAACTTACCCAACTCCGATGGGTTGTGCAAAAATCCCCTCCCCGGATAATAAAATTAAACACATAGAACTAAAAAATCAAATCGAAAATGAAGGATAAAATTATTAAAAAAACTCTCTTTACAGAAAAACATATATGAGTATATTAAATCGCTTGCAGAACCCAGTACTATGTAAAAAGAGAAACATCCGTTCCAAAATCCCGCCATCATTGCACAAGATATCACGAATGTTGTGGGGCATTTTAAACTGACGACGCAACGCCGCATAACATACGCAATCCACGAGAATGTGTTGCACAGTCATGCGGCAGTTGCATCGTGTGCACAGGGGTGGGTCTTCTCCTGATATTAGATATTCGTGTGTGATCCTCGTATGCCCCAACCGTAAACGGCAGAGGACCACTTCCTCATGACGAGAGTTCCTGCAAGAGGAGCCCCACGGCAACACCGAATCTTTAATCCGTCGAAGTTTATTATCGACGGCAGCCGTCCAGCCACTTTGCCACCTTGCTCGCAGTGATTGTTTTATATGGTTGATAAAATCAAAGGTAGTAACCCGGGTGGTGAATGGAGGCTGAATAAACGCTTCTTTCGCAGCAGAATCCGCCCTCTCGTTGCCTAGAATTCCAACGTGACTAGGCATCCAGCAAAAACCTACCTCCCTGTTTCGTTTATCCAACTCAGCGATTTTATCGTAAATTACAACGACGAGAGAATGTCCGGAATAAAGGTTTAAAAACGCCTGGAGAGCACTGTACGAGTCACTGCAAATAAGAATGCTCCTATATTTGGGGCCAAGGATATTTAGAGCCCTATCCACAGCGAGTAGTTCCGCGGTTAACACACTCGTAATTCCGGGTAGGCCAAACATATAAGTCTGTTCATCGAAAAAGCACAACCAACGTTACCGTCATGTTTCGACCCATCAGTGTATACCACCACGTCTGGGTTTGATTTGGTGAGGAGAAACTGAAACATCTGCAAAAAACAATAGGTGGCGTTGATCGTTTGTCATACGTTGTAAGATCAAACGTAAAATTCATATGGTTTATTCTCCACGGGGGATTCAAGCATGGACATGATGGAAGGAACGGGGGAGTGCCAACATTCATACGCTGCAGCAGACGTCGTGTACGGACACCCACAGGCGCGGTACAACGAGGACGGTCCTCATACTTCCTCAAATTAGGATTCCTCTCCTCAAATTGCATGGATTTTTCTCCACACATGAGATGCGGGAGTAGTACGTGAGATGGAGTTCACATACTTCGTCCATGAATTCCTCTTAACGGTTAAGAAGACCCGACGGCACACCGCCCTAGCTCGGCGGTACATATCTAGATGTTCAGTTGTAGGTCTGTTATTGAATTTGCGTAGTGCTCGCCGTCGATTCCGAAGACCACACTTGCAATCATCATTCCACCACGGAACGGAAGGACGTTTGGATTGCCCGATGTTTGTGGGACATATTTGCTGGCAGTTTCAAGTATTTTGGACGTAAGAGAGGAAAGTTGCTCAAGGATGCCCGCACCGACATCATACTGCGATTGGAAGGCCGTACGATATCCATCCCAATTCGCCTTTTCAACAATCCACGTCCGTGGCCTTCTCCGAATCTCGTGGTCCACACCGAAACGAAGAACAATTGGTTTATGGTCGCTGCCATGATAATCGTCACAAACAGACTAACCAAAACGAGGGAGTAAAGCCGGCGAGCATATGGAGAGATCGATATTAGACATAGCACCAGAAGATAAAGACATGAATGTATGTAATCCGTCATTCAGTAAACAAAGGTCCAAGTCCTGTCTTACATTGTGTACTATATTTCCCCGAGTGGAGCAGAAAGTCGAGCCCCAAGAAACATGGTGGGCATTGAAGTTTCCTACTATTAATGATGCAGACGGTATTTGTGCGAGGAGGTTTGAGACATCCAGAGCACTGAACTCAGTGTTCGGGGAGAGATATAGATTGCAGATATGCAGCTTGAAGGGGACAGAGATCTTCACTTCAACAGCAGGAACGAGAGTGGTCAGCTGAATCCTTGTAGCTGATACCTCATCCCTCATGAAAATAGCCACTCCACCACTCTCTCTACCGTACGCTACACAGTCGAACCTCTCACAAAAGTATCCCCTGAGCGCGATTGGGTCATGTTGCAGAAGATGAGTCTCCTGGAAACACATGACAATCGGATCATGTAGCTGTGCTAGTACTCCAATATCTGCAATGCGGGACCGTACACCCTGAACATTCCACTGAATAATGTTCATAAAATTAAAATAAAGTAAAAAATATAAGTATAATAACAATAAATAATAATAATAAATATACTCAGGAAACCACATAGAATTCAGTTGTACGTGATTCTATTTTTTTTTTTTTGTATTCTTCAACTTAGATAACTCCGACGCCTTTGGGTCGGGAGTTTCCTCAATCATATCTTCCAGTACATGGGGTGACGGCGGAGGAGATTTATGAGAACGGGACATCCCAGAGGTGGTGGTCATGCGGGTTACTTTCGTGGGGGCCTTGTTAGATGGCTTACCGCCGTCTGTGATAGCCTCTGCCCGCACCGGCAGCACGTTGGGAGCAGGAACCTTTGCATGGACCACACTGTTGGATTCAGTTATTACTTTTCACTCACCCTTGTCAGCCCGGAATTAGTAGCTGTCGGCAGCACTTTGGGAGTAGGAACTTTTGTACGGACCACACTGCTGGGTTCAGTTGTTGCAACGCAGGACTTTTCACTCATCCTTGTCAGCCCGGAAATAGTGGCCGTAAGCGAAGTAACGAGATCAGAAAGCATCTGAACAAGTTTCTTAAGTTCCGCGCAGGATCCGCACTGTGGAGTATGAACAGGTGAAGCAGTCTGCCTTGACGCAGCAGTGGCGAAGGACACATAAGGTTGAACGAGGTTCCGTGAGTTAACTATCTTCCTATACTCCCTGCGCGCAGCCGGGGAAGATAGTTTCTGCTCAGTACAGATCTTGGGAATCGCCTTCACTTCCTTAAAGATTGGGCAATCTGGGGAGCGAGCCGTATGCGAACCATTGCAGTTCGCACATTTTTCTCTTTCCTCGCAGTTAGCTTCACTGTGGCCTTCGGTAGCACATCAAGCATAGACCTCCGACCTCTAGCAAGATGTTGTAGTGTGACCGTACCTTTGGCACCTGAAACACCGCCGTGGGTTGGGAATGAACTGGCGTACCCGAACAGAGAGGTAACCCACTCTAATTCTTTCTGGAGGAACAGGAAGACTGAACGTCAGTATAAGGGACGGCGTCAGTTTTTCTGTCCCGTTCTGCCGTTTCACCTCTACAACACCTTGAGTACTAAGTTCATCAGCAATTTCCCTCATATTCATTTCTAGAAAGTCACGACAAAAAATCACTCCTCGGCTGGTATTCAGAGTCTTGTGGCATGCCGTACTCACGATTATGCCGTCCATATTGGTCAGACGTAACAAAGATCGACTCTGCTCTTCGTTACATGTCTCTACCAGAATTGTCCCGTCACGTAATTTTTTAATGTTCCTCGGAGAACACGTAGAGCCATTCACTCATCGGCACGACAGTTCCCACCTTGGGTTACGGTTGCATTTCGTAAGATTTCGCAACACCACCAAGTGTAAATGTAGAAAACTGTGTTGGATGTTGTTGCGTAAATGTATATATTGTAATTCATGTAGTGTATTTGGTGTAGTATACGTGCATGGTGAAAAGTATTCTGCAGCTAAGTTTGTAGTGGGAAGAAAAGCTGCAGAGGCTAGGCTCGTGGGGACGCCAACCACCAAAGTCTAAAAGAATAAGACTCCCCTTCAGGGGTAAATAATATAGATCACTATTTATAAAAAGATGTAAAAAATATTTAAATATAACTATAAATACATCCTGACCCCATAGGCGAAGAAATCCTCAGCCACTCACTCCGTTCCGAGCATTTATGGGTTGTACCGGAGGTTATCTTCGAAACCTCGGCTTTTGAAATATTCCAGTCCGCCTCGACCAGGATGCCACCGATGCGAATGCCATGAGTGACATTCCCATCTTGTACTACTAATTAATGAACTCAAAACAATCTTGCACATCTCACCGAGTCTTAAGCAAGACCAAATATACCTAACTAAAAAAGGAATTGAACTACCTACCCGTAAAAGATAAAAGGGAGTTCAAACACAACACGAAACAAAACAAAAATATTACATGGAACAATAACAACACAGTAACATTGAAACAAAACATCAACAAAAATAGAATAAAAGAGAAATCAGAGCTCTAGATCCCCTCAGCAATCCTTTCCTTTTTTAAGTACACTACAAAACTCTCCACTATTGCCCATTCGGCCTGGCTCATTCAGTTTACAAAGAGATTCAACGCCAACCCAATAAGATCAAGCCGACGGATGGTGTCCGTATATTTCGAGCACTCATAAAGAACATAGTAGGTGTCGTCCAATTGTCCACACTGAGGACACACAACAGAATCTAGCATGCCGAATTTTGCAGTCTGTCCCTAAAAGCACCATGGCCGGAAATAAATTGCGTCACATATTTATTAGGGTGCACCTAAGAGGCGTCCCGCAAACCAATAACATTTGGAGGGTGATACTGCGTATAACGCACACCATCTGTCTCATCCCATCTGGCCTGCCACAGTGAATTGTCATGTTGTTAAATTTCTCGAACTTTATCGGAAGTTAACTCACCGGACTTCCTAGCAACATACCGCTGCTGCTTCTCAGACCCAATCAAGTCTATCGGTTTTACGCCTGCAATCACCAAGAATCCCCCCCAAGAAATAGTATGGTAACTACCCATTACCGTTAACAATATTAGGCTTTGAGCCCATAATAATATGTCCCGATAACTTTTATATTTAAGCCTTTCCGCCCAAACAGGCACCGCGTATCGCATAATAGCTTCGCACACGTCTTTATACAGACAGGATGCTCATGGTCTTAAAATTTAAAAGCCAATCAGGACTGACCACACGTCGAATACCGATAAAGGCATTGCAACCCACTCCGCGACGTATTGATAGTTCTTCTTAAATTGCAGTTTCAGGGCAACCTCAACCGCAAGAGAGAATCAAACTTCACCAGCCACAATAATGGATCCAACATGCTGCCTTGGGAACATCCCTTAGACAGCGTCTTGCCAACCTCATGGCCGCCCTCGCGGTGCAGCACATCCCGATGACTGAGGTAACTTTGCACAACTTGCAGTTCATTCTCTTTTTTTGAAATTGGTAAATAGCAGAAGGCCACCACACAATATTGAATGCTCCGCAAATGTTCAGGAAAATCCCCAGGACATATTCTGTCCCACTGGTTGTTACTAATCACCCGGAGTATGACGTTCTCCGTACATTTTCCGGGACGAAACCCGTACTGATTCCCATCAACAATCTTTACAAGGTTAACCTCTCATTTATACGCAGATACAGACTCTTTTCAAAGACGTTGCCAACAACCGGAAGTATGTCAGAGGCCTATACTACAAACTAACAGCAGTATCCTTGTCGCCACTTTTAAACAAAACTTTCACAATCCTCTTCTTCTAACACAAAGGGAAGTATCTTCCAAACAACAATTTATTAAATACACGTGTGACAACACTCACACTCACCCTAATCGAGTGAACCGTTAAATAAAAGCTCTGCCGGTATTCCATGAAAGACTGGCGCCTTTCCCCTACTTAAACTGCAGATAGCATGACGCACCTCAGCCTCGGGTGATCTCCAAGTATAATGCACCCCCGCAGAACTGAACGACTTCTCGCCGCACTCCCATTTGGTATGCGGTCTCTCCAGCTACACTATCATCAGACAGTAAATCGTCTAGCAATTTCTGTTAAATTTCAAAAGCATCAGAAATTACACCAAACTTAGTTGAGAGAGTAGACAGAAGAACATCCTTTCATCGTTTTTGTACAAAGACCCTATATACTACGCCCCAGGGATCTCTGTTCCCTGCTTATGAACGAAGGAACGCCAGGAGCCCCTTTTTGTAAAGTCCGGACTTTATGAAAGTAATGACATCTCAGGATCTTGTATTCAGCAACAAGGACGGCCTGTCATTCCGGATAACCCTCACGTTGAAAATTTCTTCACAAGCGACAAATCGCCCTCTTTACAGTTTCCTATTCCATCATGATGCAATCTTCTCTCGACCGGAACTTCGTGGAATTGAACACTCAGTGGCATCAAGAAAAGCTGCCGACAAACCAACTATCAGATCTTTCAAATCCAAGACATCCAGACTCCGATCCAAAACTCAGAGCCTGGTCGAAAATAAATCAACAAATTTCTTCCAGTTCGCATGCCTGTGCAGGAAACGACCCTGCTGAACCGGAACGCTACATCGGTACCGCTCACTCAAGCCACCAGCAATCTCATAGATTAACAATCGATGATTCCTCGAACAATCATCAACTACTTTCCAATTACAAACATTGGCAGGGATAAACCTACCAACGATAACATAGATGTACGTTCCACCAACCAATCAACGCCCATCTACCATACCTACGAAGGTGGGCAATTCAGCAGGTACGTTATATACCTGTAGATCATGCTGGGCCAAAAAGCCCTCTATTAATTCACCGCCAACATCGCTGAAACAGCTATGCCACAAGAGTGACTTAGCATTCACTTCCGCACCTATAAGGATTGGACCAGTGCCAGAAAATCGTACGATTGTATCCCAGACCTCAAGATGACGAATCTCTATACTGGAAATATGAACTGGCAACATACAGATACAAATTTTCTGAACATCCACACCGACAACGACATGATGATTATTCGAGAGCTGTCGAATAAAGACACAACCAAGTTCCCTTCTGCACAAAAGAGCAGATATGTTTTCAGAACCACAATAGAATCTCTTCCAACGAGAAAAACCTGGCAGATTACCGGACACAGTATATGGATGCTGCAACAAAACAACATCCAAACCCCTACGTAACGCAATCTCTCCAAACTCAAACTGAGCAATGTGAGTAAGCTGAGCATTAAGTTATAACCAAATATAATCATTTAATGAAAGTGATTTATAGTAAATTTCGAGAATTCCTGATAACGCACACAATCTTTACTGTTCACGGAATGTTTATGATCTTTCCTAAGACGTTTGCAATTAATACAAGTCGGACCCTCCGTCTTACAATTATTATTATTATTTTGTTTCATTATTGTTATGAGTACGTATTGAAATATTTCATATAAACAAACATTTTGACATATAATAAAGAAACATTTATATGTATATATGTATACAAGCACAACCGAGAAGCAACGTGGTACAGCTAACTATAATTCACAGTCTATCTTTACGGTATACTAATCTATACGTATACGCTTGTATGGGCATGCATATAGAAAGAGAGTGATAGAGAGGGAGAATTATTGTGAATGAACGGAATTTTTTTCTCCCACCTCCCATCCACTGCTACTACATATTATACTATACACTCATATATGCGTATATATATTTTCTCTCTATGCCTTTTTCTCTTTCATACATATATGTTTAACGTCTTGCGTTACGCTACAGATTTTGATTACGAGTCAGCGATTTTTTTTCCCATGTTCCGATGTAATTCGTATGTACAAAGAATTCTGACACAACGCGCCTAAAGAAATTTTCACGTCAATAATATTTGGCTCTCATTTAGCTGTAATTGGTGATAAAACATAAAAATGTTTTATGGGCTTATAGATAAAATTTAATTGTTTAAGATTAACTTGGTTAAATATTACAGTTTATAATCAGAAGTAATAAATTTGCCTACTGTTCAATAAACATTACTAATGGTGATGTAATATTATGCGTCAAGTGTGGATATGAAGAAAACAAACGCGACCTAGAATTTGGTATGGTAGGAGGATCCCCCACTACAAGCTATGCATAAGAAAGATTGCTAGAGGAGGAAAGATTGCTAAGAAGATGAGGATATGTTTGAGTGTAAATGAAGTGTAGTCTTGTACAGTCTCAGCTCGACCATTCCTGAGATGTGTGGTTAATTGAAACCCAACCACCAAAGAGAACCGGTATCTACGATCAAGTTTTCAAAACAGTGTAAATATAACTAACTTAGTTTACTAGGACTTGAACGCTGGACCTCTCGACTTCCAAATTAGTTGATTTGGGAAAACGAGTTCACCACTAGACCAGCCAGGTGGGTTAAAGCACTTTTACCTCAACTAACTTATAAGCGCCACTACTTCTACAGCGAATAAACATTTTTTGAATCAACCGATATCATAAAGATTTTGACGTTATCTCTACATCTCAGGGTCTTAACAATTATCTGTAGTACCAGAAATTCTTATTAATATCCACAAGCAAATCAATCGTACAGGGCAAACGCATACTCTTCGAATTCTCGTCGATACAAATTCTAATTGCACCGGAAAGGTTTTGTCAGAATAATGGTGGTAGAGCTCTTATAAATAAAATATTTTTGGTTTACGATGTAAGAATATATATATTTGTTTAATGAACAGAATTCATTCTTATACCCAAATTTTTTTACTACATCTTAGATAATATCTACGACGCTGCTTTTCAGAAGTGTAGAATAGTGTTGCAGTTATATAAACACAGTATCTGTAATGCGTATTGCAAAGTATGAAGTTCATTAACTTATAATTTTTTCTAACCTACAGATAAACAAAGTAAAAAACAATGAAAACAAAAAAAATAGAATAAAACCAAAAATCCTGCTGTGCAGTTATAAAAAAAAATAATAATAATAATAAATGTAAAATTCATGATAGGGAATCATTAAAAAATGATAAATGAGTTAAAATCCTTTATTATCCAGTAGGAATTAATTTACTATAACATTGGAAAATTGTGCTTTATTTTTTTGGATTACATTATTTCTTATATGACTTATTATGTAAAGTTACAAACAGCTTTGATTAACTTTTTTTTCATTTATAACCAAAAGCAATGAATTTTTAATTCCATGTTTTATATACGTGTAGTGGATACAAATATTTCATTCATAGCTATAATTTGTTTTCTGAAAACACATACAGATATTAGTTACACTCTTTATTTTTGAACAATTACAAATATTCTGTAGCAAAAACATAGCTTTTTATTACTAACAGCGATAATGCCACAGTAACAAACAAAACATTTTAACGTATCTTTTATCTGATTTATTCATTTAATTTGTTAATTCTGTGCTGGCTAATTGTCCATAAATTTTTGTTTTTAACATCAAATGATAAATGACAAATGTTTTTATAAAAAAGTAAATGATATTGGTTTATCTTAATTAATCTTTTAGAATATAAAATACTGTAGTACATATATGTATTAGTTTTGAATAAATATTTTGTACTTCTGGTATATGCAGACTAAATAATTACAAAAGGCGGAACTATAAAAAACGAGTAGTGCGTCAGCATATTATATCATTACATTGCATAAAAGAGATAAAACATTTACTTTGTTGTTTTACTTGCGTAATTAAATTTTTTCAGTTATAGCAATTTTCAAGAATAAATAAATTTACGTCTACAACATTCGATTATAAAGGTTTATTATTTTAGCCACTTTTTTTTAATCGTTAGAATTCCACCTGATTTCTTTCTTTTGAAAAACAAAAGATAAGACTGATGAAAAGGTTTTTCGTTTTCTTTGTGTTTACCAACATTTATTTCCATCTTTGTAAAACACGGATGAAAATATAATTAAAAAAATAATGATATAAGTATCTATAATCGCCAAATAAATATTTTTTCTCAAATTTATCTTTTTTGGATATTTTAAGAAAAAGAGATATCTAGCTGTCAATCATACTCGACACTTCCTTCAGTGTGTAATGTTTATTTTTAAAATGAAAAAAGAAAAAAGTAAGTGATAAGTCCCTTTCAATAAATTAAAAAAATGTATATATATATATATATATATATATATATATATATATATATATATATATATATGTATGTATGTATGTGTGAATGTGTGTGTGTGTGTATATGAAATAGGGGTACTAAGGCCAAATCCTAGATAGCGGCCGTCCGCCATCTTGGAATGACGTCATGAATATCCAAGATGGCGGAGTCCGCCATCTTGAATAGCGACGTCAGTAGCGCTAGTAGCCTGTCAGTGATGCCAACTTGATTTGTTTTGTGTCAGTGTTGCCAACGTGGATGTATGTTTTGTATTAAATAATTGAGGTGATATTTTTAATATCACCTGTGGGTAGCAATGTTGAACAGTTGTAGTGTGGCGGTTGTTTTGAATTAAATGAATAATATTTGAAGTGAAAAAAAAGTGGATCGTGTAGGTTTCGGACGGGGTACGTTTGGTTGTTTGTTGTGTTTGACTGACGCCGTAGACCGTTCGGCTACGGTGGATGAGTGTCCGAGTGAGTGAAATTTGTTCTATGTAAGTCCTTGAATTTTGTTTAATGAAGTTGTTAGTGTGTGTAACGTCGCTGCAGTCGTGTTTTTTATGGTACGATTTGTGTGTTTGTATGTGCGTGTGTGTATGTGTTTGTGAATAAAATTTTAGACTTACCTCGAGGATGATCCTGGTTGTTGTGTTGTGGTGGCAGCACCGGGAGGCGTCGCCTCGAGAGAGAGAGGTTCTCGTCGTAGATCGTGCACCGGTAGGCGGTGTGTGCGTGTGTGTTTGCGTGCGTGCGTCAGCGGAGTGACGTAGGATGTTTACTGTGCGGCGCTCGACTGAAGAATTGTGGGACCGACGTGGTCTAAAGTTGTCCAATTGACCAATCGCAGCGTTGGAATTCGAATCGGCGCATGCATACCAGCCGTTAGTGTGTAAATGCGAACTGGATCGTCGTTTCTAATAAGAGCGGATGTGATAAGGAAAATTTTTTTTTTATAATTATCGAGTCACTAATACAAACGTGTGTGTGTTGTTGTAACTGGTTAAATCCAGTTGTGTCTGGATCTGTAAAAGAAAAAAGGTTATGAAATGCATTTATGTGTTAAACACTCTCCTCACCATTCGCGAGTGTATTTCGACAACAGATGGTGAATCTCATGTCGGAATACCTCGCAGGCCTTAGAACCTTCATCAAGTAATGCCAAACGACTAAATTTTATTTCTGAAAAATAGTCTTACATTACTGTATGGGGGTTTAGAGTGTTGTTGCATTTCCACACCACCCATGAGGTAACAACCGCGGTGCGTTGAGATTTTTTTTAGAGTGAAATCTCTCGCCAGTAGGTCTACAAAACACTAGTACAAATGATTTAAAATATAAACTAAAAATTAAGTTGGATACTATCAAAATTACTCCGAACAAAAATAAAGAGAGACTGGTATTCTGTGTATAAAAATGTACGTAAATAGAAATAAATGGTCGCATTTCCACGCCACCCAGGATGTAGCAACCGCGGCGCATTGAGATTTTTTTTAACGAGTGATATCTCTCCCCAGTAGGTCTACAAAACTCTCGAACAAGAAAAAAACATCTTCATGATATTACTATCAAGACCGCGATTCGATAAACATCAAACGCAGATGATGGATACCGATAAACTTGTACATCTATCTGAAAAAAAACCGTTAATTTTCATGTATGTATGCGAAACAATTGCAAGTTTACCAGTATCCATCATCTGCGTTTGTTGTTTATCGTATCATGGTCTTGTAAAGAAATACGATGAAGTAACATGAAAAAAAAATGTTTCGCATACATAAGTTTTGTAAAATGTTTAAACGCACTCTTCACCATTTGCTACATAATCCGATAGTAGATAAATCTATTACCAGATCATGTCGCAGGCCTTTGAACCATTGCATTCAATAAACGTAATCAAATATCGTTTTTTTTAAAAAAAGTTAAATATATTTTAAAAAAACAATAGTTAGTTACAATTTATTGTATGGGGGTTTTAGGTGTTTTTGTCTTGTGTGTGAGTAATTTTGTGTTGATTGTGGAAGGTGTTGTAATCCTTAAAAGGACTTATTTAAACATCGTAGAAATTAAAAAATTCGTGCAGACGATCGTTCACGGTTTTCTTTATCCTCTTCTTTGCGTTTTGTATTCGTATATAAAATAAAATAAATAGAAGCGATATGACGTCCTCTCATATATCGATTGGTTTTAACAGAATCGAATTCTGAATTTTCATTTGTGTCGTATGCCACCAACAGCGGTTGGGTATTATCATCACAGTCATTGTTGGAACAATCTACCTCATCGCGGGTCCTGAAGAAAAGTCCTCCGTCCGTCCCTACATAAGCAGTTACTTTTCTTTTTTGATTTGCACGTTTACAGCGAGTACGTTATTTTTTCGATGCGACATATTGTGATTTTTTAACACCGTCTCATTCAACTTCATATTCGACGAACGATTTATTTTGAACGCCTTTACGTTACCGTCGTCACCGTAGAATCCAGAAAACAGTACTTATTTGCTGTGAATAAGTGCGATAGCTTGTTCACAGCATTCAAATTCGCAATAATATTTTCGTCCATATCCGAAATCATCATCATTGAAAATCACTCTTACGGTCAAGTTATCTCCGTTTTTATCGAAATCATGTTCAGATAAATTGACAATATATACGTAACTGTGTTTTAATTTAAAACACATAGGCGTCAGATGTTGGTCAACGACGCGCACGCATACATCTTCTTCACTAAACTGATTCATATTTACACCTCGAACGTTTCTCAACGAATAAACTACTTCCCTCAGTTACACTATAATTATAAGCTCCTCAAGATTTTTTTATGCGAGTGATATCTCTCCCCAACAGGCCTACAAATACTCGTGCAAAATTTTACAAACTTATTTTTATATCCTCGTTGAACTCGTCAACGTCACCGTTGGCGAGTTTTTTCTTTCCATAATAACTAAATTTCATCGAACGATTTTTTACAACAGACAATTCATCGTCGGTAAATCTGTTTGTATACGTCTTTGGTAATAAGGTTTGAAAGCTGTCCGGTTCATTCGATTCGCTGTTGAACAATATTACGCCATACGGAGCTCGCCGTATTGAGTAAATATTTTTCTCATTTCCAACAGTACGTAGCTCACACCGATATCAAGATCGGTCAACCTCTTGAACAGTATCTTCTTTAGAAAACAATATTGATTGTTGAAAACGTTAATAAATGCTACGGTGTCCATCTTAACATTCGCAGTGTTCACACTCGAATGGGAATTTCAAGTGTGATTTACCTTCTTGCCCTCTTTCCACGACAATTCTGCAAAACAACCGGTAGAGTTCGTTACGATCGATAACTGTACAGGCGAAGGGATTGCCCCATAACACTTCGTATTTATTTGCACATACCATAGCGTGCATTCTTTTCACGTTTTCAATAATCAATTCGCACCACTCTATTGTAAAACACTCGAATCTTTTTTTTTTTTTTAATATATATATATTTTTTTTCAAATGTTTGCAAGTGATTCAGTGCAAGCATAAATAATATTCCTGGCATAAATCCAAGATGGAAGGCTATAACTAAAATTGAGATCTCTAACCAAAGATGTTGATTCATCCACATCCTGCAGCAGACTGAGCTCTACAGCGGTACTCGACGTGGAACAACATGTTCAAACGAAAGCGGTACGTTTTCCTTAATGCAGTTTTGACAACGAGTTGAGTGGTGATGCACATCCATCCTTTCGTTACACCAACAACATTTTACACACAATTCGTTAAAGATAGAGTAATAACCGTTTTTTGCCGATTCCTCTTTGTTTGCCGCGTTTGTGTTCACAAACGATCGCAATCGATCAGCTTCCCTCATCGGATGCAACGGATTGTTACACATCTTCAACCACTCCATGTAGAAACAACCGGTTTGTAACGCACATTTTCCACTCACCTTGTGCGTGTGGTACGGACAATTTACGTTATAATTTGAATTCGGTTTCGATGCGTCGTCGGGTATCTGACGAACACCGTTATGAAACCGTTGCAAAAATTCCACTTTTTCCAGACCTTTGGTGTATATTGTGGCAACCTGCGAACATAACGCCTTCATGATATCGTCGTTGTATACGACTTCGCCGTAATTCCAATCGATTTTGTGAAACTTCCTCTCCAACCATACGGCCATCCGTTTGTATTTTATGTTATCTCGGACTTTGGGTACGGTGATCGAAAATGAAGAATCATATAGTTTCCATCACCGACAACGGCAAGTTCCTTAACTATAAACTGACCTCGTTTGCAGAGAAAGCCGTGATACTCTATAACTTCTTCTATGGCGATCGCTCATCCGTGTAACAGGACGGCGATATGTAACCACCGCCACGATGTCTATGAAATCACAATGTTGGTGGGGGATATCCCTTCGTTTTCCTACCTCTTATCCGCCTTCTTTGTGTCCTTCTTCTTCTTTATCTTATTGGTCTTGGTCTTTGTGATCGTCTGTTCAACTGAAGAATATTTATCATAAGATTTACTACGCGGTTTTCTCCTTTTGCGGATCTTTGTTGGTATAGATTCCACCTCCTTCTCACTCGGTTTCGTAACTTCAGGATGGTTTTGCATGTTATGTAAAGTTTCTTCCATGAATAGAAACGATTGATACTCCTCTGGCGAATAAACACCTCCTCCTTCTATGACGGATTGGGTAATTGGTTAACTGGCATTTCTCCCTCCACCACCCCATTCGGTTGCCCTAAAGCATAGACCAAATGTTCCGTGCCAAAACGGCTACTGAGCCTCTAAAAACGGTAAAGCGACCTCGTTCCTAATGAGCTACCGAACTTGCGTGAGCGAATTAAGCATGGTGCCGTACAGCACCCGCCTAAGTGTCCCAATCGCTCACTTGTCAACAATAAAAACTAAATTGGGGAGGCGCACCCCTTGTTACCATTAAAACTAACGCTAGTTATAAAAAAAAATAAAAGGCAGCAATTTAGGCTGACACGACTCGGTCGCTGTATGCCAGCTAGTACCTGTCCACCATTTAACAGCGCTTGGAGATAGTTTGGCTGATGGCCAGCCATATTTTCAAGAATTGCCTTCCACAGCAGAGCTATATGAGTCTAAATTATATAATATTAACCATTAAAATTACCGATGACGGTTGAACATAGCAACTTCATCGAGGAACTCCCACACAGTCCGACAATGCGGCTCTCGCCACACTGACTCACCGTTTGTGAGCGGCCAAGTTTCCCCCTGATCTCTAAGTTCCAGGGTGGCTCGGTCTCTGGCCCCCCCAAGAGCAGGGCAGTCGAACATCATAGGCACGTTCGACTGGACCTCCCCGCAGACACACAACTCATCAGCCACCAGGCGAAACCGAAACAGATATTGATTCAGATTTACATGGTTGGTGAACACTTGAGCACCCGATGCCCTTAAAAACGAACGTGAGGCATACCATCCTCCCAGATCTTGTATAAAACTATACAAGCATTCCCTTAGTCGTGGTGTGCTATTCAAGCTGCCATGCCACCATCACGAGGCTCCAATGTCTCTTCCGAGGACGGGAGATGGACAACTATACGAAATTTTGTTCCGGTGCATTGTGATCATCGTTCCGCTACGGTTCTGGCCCGGCTCGAAACCGCATCCCAAATGCCTCGGCCTCCCGACCTCTTCGCAACCTCCACACGACCGCTCGAACTTTCACCACTAAATCGATTGGGAGAGCCTTTCCCAATACGGTAGTAGCCTCGTAAGTGGTTGTTTTAAATACACCAGTGCATACTATCATGGGTCTGCGCTGGGCACTCCTTAAATTTTGAAGCATTGCTCTCTATTTCTTTCCAACATATGCGCCCAAATTGGCGCCAAGTATGCGATCGTACTTTCGAAAACACCTCGGTACACTAAGTACATTTGGCGGCCCGACAGCCCGTAATCCTTCCGAGCAATCCTTCTAAGCTTGTGCATCACAGAGACAGCGTCCGCCGCAACTTGCTTAATATGGTTACTAAAAACCACATTATCATCAAACAAAACACCTAGGTACTTATGAACTCCCACACGGCTGATTACACAGCCCTTATATTTAATATGGGGGTTTCGACTGCATTATAATTTGTCTGCACACTTCAGAAGCATTAACTTCGTCTTGGGCGCAGAAATCTTAAAATTTTAAATGTCCATCCAGCCCTCGGCGGTTGGCAAGGCTGCCTGCGCTCTACTTTCCAGCTGCGGTCGTGAATTCCCATGAACCAATAGGAGACAGTCATCGGCGAAAGCCTGGGCCGTGACCCCTTCTGGGAATGTCAACCCCAGAAATCCGTCAAACACTAGGTTCCACAGCAGGAAACCGAGAAAGGAACCCTGCGTGCTTCCCCTGGTGACGGACTTTTGCACAACTAGGTGCGCATCCTTAAACAGTGCAGTTCGGTTAGACAAGTACACTCTTACCATGGCCTGCAGGGCTACGGGAACACTGCGGCGTTACAAACCATAGAGGACAGAACTCCAACACCTCTATATCAATGCTGCCTCTATATCAATAAAAATAGCCAAAACATATTTGCAGTCGGCGCTTTCCACCTCGGTAAGAGCATTTAAAATGCAATTCTCGGTGCCAACCCCTTCATGAAGTCGTATTGGCCTCGATTTTGAATAAAGTTCATATCGATGCTTACTTCGAGCCGTTCCACAAACAGCCTTTCAAGCAACTTGCCGAGAACCGGCAAGAGGCTGATGGGTCGATAACTGCCGACCTCACCTGGATCCTTTCCAGGTTTCAGGAGTACCCTCACCAAAGCCACCTTCCAGCAATCCGGAAAGCAGCCCCAGCTTAGGCATCCCGTGAACAGTCTGCCTAGTGACTCTCTTATGTCAGGCAATAGATGGTGGAAAATATCCGAGTCAAGTTGGTCAATCCCCGGTGCCTTCTTTAATGCCATTCGAGAAACCACTCGGTCTATATGTTCGGGTTCCACGGTCCGAACGCCAGGGAATGGTGTTTCACCCGCCCTAACGCCGATTTCCGCTTTACCCTCCGGTGCATCTGGAAACAGCGTATCCAGGAACGCCCGGTAAGTCGCCACAGATGTTACAGTGTGGTCACGACCATCTAACCCGCACCGAACACTGGACAACACGTGCAATGGCTTCGGTCGGTAACATGTCTTCGCGAGCTTCCAAGGATCGCGCTGCAACTTGCGCATGGAGTCTTTGCAAAGCTTGAGTTGGGCTTCCTTGATGGCGTGAACATATTCGTTACGGGCGCGCCGGAAAATCCGAACACGCTCAGCGCGCACGTTGTTAACGATGGTCCCCGTTGGGGAGCAGCGCTGGTAACTTATCCGCGCGGATCTCACTATATAATATATATAATTCCTTGACGGATGCTCAACTACTACTGATTTGTGTACGCAGTCAGATTAAGCCTTTTTATGCATTCGAAGTAGAAGTGGTGGGGGTAATCCCTCCACAGCATCTTCTTCCTCCTTTAGAAATCCACCATAGTCATCATCATCATGTGCATGTAACGTTATGTTAGATAATGAGATATTAGTACCGTTTACGTTTGGTAACACTGTTGCTTTCGCTGAAGGTAATGGTGACGTTACATTCACTATGGTTTTTTCGATGCCGTTTTGTCGATATCATCGTTTAACGTTACGTTTGATAACACTATTGCTTTTTCTGAATGTGACGATGTAGTGACGTTGCTATCTACGTCAGCAGACACGTTTTTCAAAAATGATGGTGATACAGTAGCGTTGTAAAAAATGGATAACACCTCAACGGACGATGAATTACACCATACTAACGGTATGTTAACCTGCGATTGTGCAGAAAAAGTCACTCTACACCGTATCGGTTTCATCATTGTGCAAGATTCATGCGAAAGGTCGCCCAGTAATAGTGTTACATTTATACCAATTGCAATACCCGTTTTAAATACACTCAATGTTATCAACCATTTCGTAAACCGTCGCCACGTTGATAATATTTGCTTTTTACCTTCCTCTCTCCGTCAATCACCGTCACCACTACCTAACTGATCGATCTTAAATACCCCCCGTATTGCATAAGTTTTTTCACTATTCCAGTGAGCGGAGTGTATGTGACGATGCTGTCATGTATAATGAGACAGTAGGCGGCCCTGTTGGCCGGTATATTGTGTTTGGTATCGAAATCGATAAGTACAGCTACGGTTCCTGTTTTAAGCGATTCGTTCTGACGGAAACAGTCGATAACTATTAACGGTACACTGGTCTTGAAATCCGCCAAACTATAAGCGGGACACTTGTCCTCCGGTTTGTTGTAATAACCGGACCGAAAGCTGGCGAACATTTCATACATCATATTCACATCTCCCTGTAGATTGTCGTACGAATAGTACTGCAAATTCAAATAAAGACGAACGTTTACCAAATCGCACATATCGAAGAGCGTCAATGATTTTGTAGCTTTATGCTTTCTGTCCGTCTGTAAACCCAATATCACAAATCTCGGTTTCTCCGTTAGCGCACAAGTCTTTAACGTCCATGAATGTATGATTGTTTGTGGTAAAGTTCGATATTCGTGGATCTGCCATGTACGAAAGGCTATCGCTGACGTTTTATCTTGTTCTACTACCTTCAACAATTGCAATCGCATCGTATCGGCAACGTGAACATACGGAATGTTCCACGCTAACTTAGTCACTTTCAACTTCAAATCGGGCGCCTCTTTGGATAACACTAATGCGTTCACGTCGCTGGAAGATCTAAGCAAAACCAATTCTTGTTTTTCGTTCAATATTATGTGTTTGTAGTCTTCGGTGAAACCCATCAGCATACGCAGCGGTACGTAGAAGCAAAATCTTCTAGTGGTTTCATCTAAATCGAACTTATCCGACGCTTTGAGCTTCCACCCGAAATTTTCCAATGTATTTTCTTCGATTTTACGCAACGAAAGAATATTCTTTATCGTTGTCGTTATTCCTAACTTTTGTACGCGACACATCTCCGTGCCGTTTATCTCGTATCGTATCACCTCGAAGAGAAATGGTATTGTGTTGTTTGTTAACCACGATTCTGTTGCCTTTTTATCGTTTGCCTTATTAGTTAGTGTCTCTTCGACCATCAAATAGCTTTTATGCGGTAACCTGTTGGTGTATTGGTATCCGGATTTCATCGTTGTTGTTGCAAGTCGACGAAGCGTACGGTAGATGGATATGATATTCGTGCTGTGTAATCGTGTTGTCGAACGAAACACTTTCACCGACAACCACCATATTCGCTCCTATTTCTATCATTACGATTCACCAAAACTGTAAAACCAAGTTTTCGAAGAAACAACACGTTATGCGATGTTAACGCTTTGGTGTTTGCACATCGACTGATCGATTTGCGTGTCGTTTCGCTACTAGTACCACCGCTATTGTATATTAACCCCATTTATTGGCTTTCCTTTTACTTCGTTTTCCTTTGTAAATGCAATCTCATCGTAATGGGTTCACCGCGGAAATTTATCGGTTTTACTTCTTGAACAGTAAACTTTATAGCGATCTCGTCTAAGCTCTTCGTATTCACCGGTAGATATATTATATTGTTCGGCGATTGGATTATTTTGAAACCAGGCGGTACGCTTAGCGTGAATTCGTGCAATACGTGTCCCTCTGATCCGTTCGTATAGGAGCCACGTATAAGGTTGCATTCGACCCATACGGTGTTCACGTTGTTAATGGCGACCGGCTTCGATGACTCGTTCTATATATTCGCCGCCAGATTAGTTTTCTCGAACCCCAACAGCGGTGCTAAATTATCCGTTGAAGTCAGATCGATCGCAGCACTGCATTTAAGTTCGCAAAAGTAAGTGTGTTGCTGATTCCCTCTTCGACATTTGGAATCGAGTTATATGTGGTTAGGTTGATCAACGCCAGTTCCCAATTACCATCAGACAAATCCAATGGCGGAAAACATGTAGCGTGTAATAACGACGTATTTCCACTTATGCAGAAGATGTTTACCTGTAGGCTGACGAATCACGACTGAGGAATTCAAGACATAAATGACCACAGATAACCGTGTTTATACTCTGTCTGGGGTTATAACTGGAATTTATAATCGAATCGAGTGGAAAGTAACGCATCAATTCGTTAGGTGGATGCAAATTACCGAAACTATCGAAACAGTCCACCATAAGTCCACGTTTTCTATAACATACTCAGTGTATTCCATGACCGGTACTGCGGTCAAGATTAACTATCGTAGATTCGTTAGTCTTCGGTTGCACGGGTAATGCGTCTAACATGAAGACTCCTCGAAAATCGGCTATATTTAGTCTTCTGGCGTACCACATCAGTTCTACGTTCGATAGCGGTCGCACTGGTATTCCCTTTATTGGAGACGACGACGACGGGGACGACGTTTTTTTTACCGCCCATCTCTGATCCGGTCAAAGGTAGGGCTTAAGGTATAATCCCCGCCCTGCAGTTTCCGCTTTTCTTTTCATCATTTCAACAAGTAATTTATATTATTCCTTTTTGACCGTCTTCTTCGTCTTTTTACTCTTCCACCGCCGAACTTTGCTTTTAACTTCAGCGCGTTTGTAACCGCCAATGCCGTAGCCTTTTCTGCGATACTTGAATCTTTATTTCTTTCCCAAGCGCTATCGGCTAATTTACGATCTGCTGCCGCTCTTCTTTCGATATCGCTGTACGTTGCGTATGCGATATCGTGTTCTTTACAAGCGGCGTCCAACTTGTTTACCGTGATCGCCTCTCATTAATCGTTTTTTTAAATTCGTCCCCGGTCCGCAGTACTGATATCCTGGAATATGTAACTCTATCCGTAACAAATCGATCCTTTTGTTTACAACCGTACCCACCACCTTTTTGACACCTTTTAATGCTTTATTGCTTTATAAGATCCTAACGCTCCTACACCTCCTGCTGTAAGAGTTGTTAACAGTCCACCGCCTTGTTTAACACTAGCTATTCGTTTAGATCTGCTCACCTTACCCTTTCGAACAGGAGAACGTTTGACCTCCTCACTCTTGCCATGACGGACAGACAATGAACTTGTTTACAACATTCCATCATCTTACATTGGATCCGTGTTCGGCCTACGTACCATATTCTTATTCACATCATTCTTCTTCGCCGTATCTATTTTCGAATTCCAGATCGGAGGGGCGTATCATATTTTTATTTTCGCCTCCTCCTTCTTCTTCATCTTAGTTGTCGTCACCGTATCTGTTTTTGAATCCAAGACCGGGGGACGTATCATATTTTTATTCACATCCTCATTCTACAATGTCTTATCGGTAATCGGATCAACGACTGGAGAACGCACCATATTTTTTTTCGCATCCTCATCCTCCTTTGTATCTTTTCTATTTACATCTGTGTTTGCAGAATCGCTTTGGTGATGTTTGTCACGCTGTATATATTATATAGCGTATTAATATATATATTATTATATACATGTTAATTATATATATATTAACAGTGGTTAATATACGCATAAGCGTTTTTTGATTTAATATTCTGTTAGCGGCAATAATAATGATTAATAGAAATTTTTCAAACCTAAATAGTGTGTCATCGATATATCCCTTAGTCGTAGTAAGTAATTTTTGTAGATGTAATTCCATATCGTCCACGTAGAACTTTGTTGTGAGATCGATGCTATGGGATGGCGGAGCGTTGCTACGGGAGCACGGGGCGTTGGCATGGAAAGCGGGGCGTTGCTATAGGCAGGGCGGAGCGTTTCTAAGTGTGGGCGGGGCTTTGTTTTGGGCGGAGCGTTGCTATTGGAGTGCTGGCCGTTGCCGAGTGTGGGCGGGGCGTTGCTATGGAAAGGTGGAGCGTTGCAATGGGAAGGCGGAGCGTTGCAAAGTGTGTGCGGGTCGTTGTTATGGGAGGGCAGAGCGTTGCTATGGGAGGGCCAGGCGTAGCTATGGGAGGGCGGAACTTTGCCATAGAAAGCGCGGGGTTTCTATGTGTGGGCGGGGCGTTGATAAGTGTGGGCTGGGCGTTGCTATGCGAGGGCGGGTCGTTGCTATGGGTGGGGGTGCGTTGCTATGGGAGGGGGGCGTTGCTATTGGAGGGTTAATTCTCAAAGATATTTAAAATGGGCCGTGATCTTAATATTGCCATACTTAGTTTCTATTGTCTTTTTTTGATATTTACTGGAACTTTGAAAAATAGACCTGTTTTTTCAGCTACTTCTTTCATTTGGTTAATTTAGTTTATTGCTTTCTGTTCTTGTTCTATACGATTATATTAAAAGATAACTATAAAAAAAAACGAAATTGAAGGAAGGAATTTAAAATGTTTAAAAATTGCTAGTTTATCAACAACTTCTTTAGAAAATTAATGGATGAATTTAAGAAAGGGTTGCGGGAAAAGTGAATTTAAGACTAAATAAGGAGATAATAGGAAAGGTTTATAATAAATACGTACAGTGAAATGCCTATTATACAAATAACCAACTGTTCTCTCTCTTTTATGTTTACCTTCCGGAAGTACTGTGAGGTATTACTTTGGAGAATGAATGAGGGTGATTTGTGTACGAATGTAAATGAAGTGTATTCTTGTACAGTCTCAGGTCGATCATTCTTGAGATGTATGGTTTAATTGAAACCCAACTATCATAGAACTTCGAATCTACATCTAGTATTAAAATCCGTACAAAAGTAACTGGTTTTACTACGATTTAAACCTTAGAACTCTTGATTTCGAAATCAGTTGAATTGTGATGACGAGTTCACCACTAGACCAACCCGGTGGGTTGGTCTAGTAGCCCGGTGGGTTAGAAACCTACCGGGTTGTATCTTGGCTGTTTACATCCACACTAGACAATTTAAAAAAAAATACATACTCAATCTAAAAAATCTAAAATAGTATTCAAATAACCTTTTTCCTCAACAGGAAATGTATTTTTATCAATCTTTTGTTTTTGCTGTGTTTTTCATAGACTTATTTTTAAATTCGTACAGCACAATTCAGCTTTACGTAAAATTAATTTCTGAGAAGGTTGTTGGAAACACAATAACTCTTCAAATATGTCTATGTGATGTAATGATGATTGTTTTTATTCTCCCGTATAGTAGGACAAAACAAATGATATCATTATTGAATTATTTGCTTTATCTAAGTTTCAGAACTTTAAGTTACAGAACAGAACGCAAGGATAGCGGGAGATTTCTGTATTCTCCTACTAAGAGCCTGGACAAATGTCCTTCACTGCTGGATATTTCTTATTATCGGGAAGTATTTGTTTGTTATACGTTAATTTTGATTATGGATGGAATTATGAACTGCAATCCGTTTCTTAAGACCAGATTAAAATTTTACTAGGAAACTAGCAACGTAAGTGCTTCTTTCTCCCAGTACGATTCCCCTTCAATCCATTCTCTGAAGGTACATAGGGTAGGCTTTTTTTAACGTATTAATGTAACTTTTTTTTTTTTATTACATTGTACGAATGTTCCGAGTATCTTCTTGATTTTATTGAAGTAGATTTTTGTATGATATCCATTAAACATTAGTATGATGTGTCCAGTACGTATTATATACGTTTTTAATTTTTCAAATATCTAGATTTTGGATTATCCGGATTCAGCCAATCTACAAAGATCAGTCTGGACAATAGGCATTTCACTACATTTTTGCTGATGGTTGATCGATGGTGTGTAAAAGTTCAGCTGAATATCAGGAAAATGAGTATCATCTTTCGATAAATCAAAATAGAATAATGAAAGATTTTTTTATGTAAAAAATAATAATTTTGTGGAAGATATACGAAATTGAACCCAACAGTATTAATTTTCAGAATTGGAAATAAAAATCGTACGGTAAGAAAGTAAAATAATTGAAAAATAAACCACATCAGATGATAAAGTAACTTTATTTAAAGCACAGGATGATTGAAAGAAACGGGAAAATTTAAAAATTAAATAACTTAAATGAAACATTTTTTTTAGAAAATGAATTTTATTTCATGTAATTTTACAAGTGTTGCCATTTTAGGATACATACATTTTAGTTTATTTTTTAAAGATGACATCTTCCAGGTGACCTCCTCTTCTACGTAAACACTCACGAAGTCTCTTCGTTAAATAGTTCATGGTTTGACGTAACATCTCAACTGGAATTTCCGCAATTGCTTCTCGCAAAGTTTGCATTCAGTTCTTCCGTTGTAGCAGGTCTACTATAAAACACTTTGCTTTTAAGGTGACCCCACAAAAAGTAATCGCAAGCTGAGAGATCAGGCGATCTGGGAGGCCATCTAATATCACCATTTCGTGAAATGACACGTTGTCCAAACCATCGGCGTACAGCTGCCTTCGATATTCGTGGAGTATGTGACGTTGCTCCGTCTTGGTGAAACCAGGCTGTGTTAGGAATTGGTGGAAATCTCTTTTATTGTTCCACAACAAAGATTTCAAGCACGGCTACGTAACGAGCCGACGTCACTGTAATCGCAAGACCGTTGTCATCCTCAAAACATAAGGGCCTATAAAACTTAAGATGACATAGCAAACCACAGGGTCACTTTCTGGCTGTGCAACGGACGCTGGTGTAGCTGCACAGGATTTTCTTGTGCCCAGTATCTGAAATTTTGCTAAAAAATCCACTGAGGTGGAAATGCGCTTTGTCTGACATCCACAGTTCGTGAACAAACTCTTCGTTATCAATTATCTTCTGAAGCATTACATTACAGAATTGTGCTCGCACAACTGCATCGTTCGGTTTCAGTTCCTGGACGATCTGCAACTTGTACGGATAGTATTGCAAGTCCTTTACTAACATTCTTCGAACACTTGAACTATGCAATTGTGAAGATGCTGAGAGATGACGGATTGGCCGATGTGGACTTCGTGTGACAGCATCTTGTAAAGCTTGAACATTCTGTGGTGTACGGACGGTTCGCTCACGGCCTGGAGGTTTCTTTTTCATTGCCAAACCAGTTTCCTCAAAATTAGATATCCATGTTTTAATTGCATGTTCTGATGGAACACGGTCGTGCCGTCCCAGATAAAAATGACGGCGAAATTCTCTACGCGCTCCCTTCACACTGTCATTGTTTTTGTAAAACGCTTTGATAGCAAATGCACGTTGCTCACCACTCTAAGGATCTATGACAACTAAATGGCAGGTTAGGTTAGAGAGGCTGGCGCCACTTATCAAGTGGTACCAATCACCCACGGCTACCAACTCATTTTTCAAAATTTCCCATTTCTTTGAATCACCCTGTAAACTTTTTACTTCCTTATACGAAGGCAAGGAATTGTTGTGATCGCAAGAAATTTCGGTTTTCAGATTTCAACGGAAATATACATTTTGACCATTCCTGAATGCATTTTGACTACTTTCAGCGTCACTTCTGTACGTAAATATGTACGCATCTCGCATATTCTCATCTCATCTCTCTTTTTTATTGCAATTGAATGAAGAAAAAGTGTCCAAAAAGGCTTAAAATTCAAAGAAGTTTGGATTTTGAACTTTTTCAAAACTGCAGTAATAAGCCCTGATTAAGATATTTTCATTGATATATCTTAAGTGGTACTTATTTTCCTTGGTTCTAGAGTTATAGCCAAATGAAATTTTAATTAATGAAATATTTGAATCATAAAGGGAAGGCACATAGGTTCAAATAAGGCTTTCTCCTTCTTATTTTTTTTAAATTTCAATATATTACTTTATTAAAAATTATTAACCCGTGGTTGTAGAAAAAGTTTTACAATAAGTAATAATTCAATAATAACAATAAATAAAACATGAAAAAAATATCAGAAGTTATTAGTAAAATAAAATTTTGTGTACTCTTGAAAATGTACATATGTAATTTAATAGGTATTATTATATATGTGTATAGATTTGGTGAAACATCTGATTATTTAATATTAATTGAAAATTATAATTTAGAATCGAATTATTTTTGGATTTATTATTTTAATTTCTGTTTAATTATTCTGGAATTTCTGTTTATTTTATCTACATAAAGTTAACTACAGAGTGACTAACTTATAGACCCTCACGACAACAACATATACACTTAGGCATTTATGCCCGATCTTTAATAAATTGCAAAATATTCGTGTCTTTAGTTCATCAATTCTCTGGTATTGTCGGACAATATTCTCCCTTAGTCGGAGTTGATCATCATTTCGTTTTTTTTTTTTTTTTTTTGTTGCCAATCATTTAATCGCTCTTTGGTTTGATATATCTCTTCTGATCTTAATTTGTGTACACGTTCCCTAGTTTTCAAATTTTGTAAAATGCGTCTGTAAGCATTGAAGGGCTATTTACCTAATGTTCTACCATCCTATTTTTTTATTCTTCCTTTGTTTGCAACATTTTCTTACTTTTTACTCTTTTTTTGTTTTTAAATTTGATATAGTAATACTAATAATAAAGGGACTTTTATTCTATCCTGATATTTATTGTATAAATATTTGATGTTAATAAAAACTAATATTTCTGCAATTGTGTAACTGTCCACTTTATTAAAGAATTGGAGGATAGTATCTCACTTTCAAATGGAATAAGTTTAAAGGAAGTGTAGCAAAAAATGTATAATGTAATTTAATAGGCATACAAAGAAGTCATGTGGTGTCCTCAAGAAACTTTTTAAAGAAGTACTACCATCACTTCTACAAGTCATGTGTTCAGCGAAACAGACTGGTTATTGTGTACAAATGCTATAGTACAATATCAGTGGCTTAATCTGTATACGTCATTATCTGATATTAATCGATAAAAAAATAAGAACCCAACGTATAATGTGTATTGTTAAAGTAAATAACATATTTACAAGAGTAAGTCATAACATTATCAATACCTTGAATCATCGATATTCCCACATACGTTCGTTAGATAGCTTACATCGAACGTAAAAATAGGATAATCTATACAAAGATGATATAAGATAGAGAGTAGTTTGTATTAAAAGTATATTCGTATTACAATTCGGGTTCTAAAAGAGCATGGTCACTGAAAGGCATATAAAGCAAACTTTGTAGCTTTACATTAATGACGTTGTTTACATGTCATATATAGGTCATAAGGAGGTATATTTAATAATGTCAAATGGAAATCTTTTTTTTTTTATATTAATCGATAACATTTTTAAAAAAATACTCCAGTCGATATTAGCTCTTGCTTTTTCAGGGTATACTTACGGTTTATGAAAAGTGCATCCCGATCTCCATGGTAGAGTGGTATCGCCTCGGTCTTTCATGCAGAGGTCTAGTGTTCAAATTCCGGTCAGGCATACCATTTTAAATAAGCTCAAAATTTTCATTATGGCAAAATGACCTCAGTCGATGTCCGTAATCTTATAAAAAAAGTCCACGCTATACATGTAAAACTAGATTATAAGAGTTCAGTAATCTAATAAAATAAATTTATTATTCTCTTTTATCGAGATTTTTTATAAATTTTGGCGTATTATTACAAAATGTATTTACTTTTTGTAAAATGCGTCTGTAAGCATTGACGGGCTATGTCAAGTCAGTACAAATACTATTATGATTTAGTATTAAAGAAAGATCTGACAATGTTGTACGTTTTGAGTACGACTGTGTATTGAATCTGTATTAAATGTGATGTGAATATGTAAGGTATGAGGACCATTATCGACGTAATGAGAGGATGGTAAATTTTTATGTTTCCAGAGTCTTTATATTTCTATCGCTAGATCGATGTATTTTCGTTTTGTTGGGTTTGGATGTTTGTGTCGCTGGGGATGGTATTGTTTGTTAGATTATTTTTTTTTTGTCTTCAGTCATTTGACTGGTTTGATGCAACTCTCCAAGATTTCCTATCTTGTGCTAGTTGTTTTATTTCAGTATACCCTCTACATCCTACATCCCTAACAATTTGTTTTACATATTCCAAACGTGGCCTGCCTACACAATTTTTTCCTTCTACCTGTCCTTCCAATATTAAAGCGACTATTCCAGGATGCCTTAGTATGTGGCCCATAAGTCTGTCTCTACTTTTAACTATATTTTTCCAAATGCTTCTTTCTTTATCTATTTGCCGCAATACCTCTTCATTTGTCACTTTATCCACCCATCTGATTTTCAACATTCTCCTATAGCACCACATTTCAAAAGCTTCTCAGATACTCCGATTGTCCAAGCTTCACTTCCATATAAAGCGACACTCCAAACATATACTTTCAAACATTTTTTCCTGACATTTAAATGAATTTTTCATGTAAACAAATTATATTTCTGACTGAAGGCTCGTTTCGTTTGTGCTATTCGGCACTTTATATCGCTCCTGCTTCGTCCATATTTAGTAATTCTACTTCCCAAATAACAAATTCTTCTACCTCCATAATCTTTTCTCCTCCTATTTTCACATTCAGTGGTCCATCTTTGTTATTTCTACTACATTTCATTACTTTTGTTTTGTTCTTGTTTATTATCATGCGATAGTTCTTGCGTAGGACTTCATCTATGCCGTTTGTTAGATAGGTGATTTTTTTTAATATTGAAAGTTAATGTCTGGTCTATTGGCGGGGATTATTCTATCCTTATGACTGTCGAAATCCCAGTATAATTTGTATTTGATATTTCTGAGTATGAATGTTTGGGTATATGTATTAGGTATCTCTGTTTTGATGAGATTATATGTTTTAGTTAGCGCATGGTATACTATTTTAGCTGCGTTATTGTTATTAGTTTATTTTATTGGTTGCCGAGTAACGTAATTATATAAATTTTGTTATTTATAAATTTTATAATTTTATTATTATAATCAGATTATTAATTGGCAAATTTTATTAAAAACAGATCAGAAATATTTTAGCAGTGGTAATAGAACAGTGTCATTACAACGATACCACAGGTAAAAAAAAATTCATATCTTTTTCTATTTTGAATATATAATGATATAAATTATGGCTTGCTTACTAAATATTTTTAGAATTATTTTTAAGAAACGTGGTAAGACGTTAAATGAAATAATACAAGAACACTTACAAAGGATGGAAAATCTTGAAAATGAAGCAGAATCACTTTTACAAGATACACAACCTGAGGCGGATTATACTGAACCTTTAGAAAATGAATATCAAAAAAACCTACGCCTAGCGCGTTTGGAAAGGATTTATTTAAATTTATTAGAAAAATAAATTAATTCGCTAAGAAAAACACAAAAACATTTAGAAAATCAATTGAAAAGAAAGAAAAAGAATATTTATAGTTATAAAAAAAAAATACTTAAAATCAAATCATTTGTACAAGATACAAAATTTAAGGCGGAAGAAACTGAACGTTTAAAAAAGAATATAAAGAAAACATACGCCTCGCATTTTGGAATTGAGTTATATAAATATATTAGAAATTAATTATTTCGATAAGAAAAACACAAATAGATTTAGAAATGAATTGGATAGAAGAATAAAAATGAATATTTTTTTTAAGTTATAAAAAAAATATTTAAAAATTTAATCCCATCTTTTGTACAAGCTACACAACTTGAGGCGAAAGAAACTGAACATTTAAAAAAAAATACCAAGAAAACATACACCACGCGCTTTTCCACCTCAATTGTATAAATATACTAGAAAAAAGAAACATTTCTCTAAGAAAAACACTAATAGATTTAGAAAATGAATTGTATACAAGAATTGAAAAAGATATTTTTTCAGTTATAAAAAAAAACATTTAAAAAAGGAACCCAATCATTTGTAAAAGATTCACAACTTCAGGCGTATGAAACTGAACATTAAGAAAAGAATACCAAGAAAACATACACCACGCGGTATATACTAGAAAAAGGAACATTTCTCTAAGAAAAACACTAATAGATTTAGAAAATGAATTGGATACAAGAATTGAAAAAGATATTTTTTCAGTTATAAAAAAAAACATTTAAAAAAGGAATCCAATCATTTGTAAAAGATTCACAACTTCAGGCGTATGAAACTGAACATTTAGAAAAGAATACCAAGAAAACATACACCACGCGGTATATACTAGAAAAAGGAACATTTCTCTAAGAAAAACACTAATAGATTTAGAAAATGAATTGGATACAAGAATTGAAAAAGATATTTTTTCAGTTATAAAAAAAAACATTTAAAAAAGGAATCCAATCATTTGTAAAAGATTCACAACTTCAGGCGTATGAAACTGAACATTTAGAAAAGAATACCAAGAAAACATACACCACGCGGTATATACTAGACAAAGGAACATTTCTCTAAGAAAAACACTAATAGATTTAGAAAATGAATTGGATACAAGAATTGAAAAAGATATTTTTTCAGTTATAAAAAAAAACATTTAAAAAAGGAATCCAATCATTTGTAAAAGATTCACAACTTCAGGCGTATGAAACTGAACATTTAGAAAAGAATACCAAGAAAACATACACCACGCGGTATATACTAGACAAAGGAACATTTCTCTAAGAAAAACACTAATAGATTTAGAAAATGAATTGGATACAAGAATTGAAAAAGATATTTTTTCAGTTATAAAAAAAAACATTTAAAAAAGGAATCCAATCATTTGTAAAAGATTCACAACTTCAGGCGTATGAAACTGAACATTTAGAAAAGAATACCAAGAAAACATACACCACGCGGTATATACTAGACAAAGGAACATTTCTCTAAGAAAAACACTAATAGATTTAGAAAATGAATTGGATACAAGAATTGAAAAACATATTTTTTCAGTTATAAAAAAAATCATTTAAAAAAGGAATCCAATCATTTGTAAAAGATTCACAACTTCAGGCGTATGAAACTGAACATTTAGAAAAGAATACCAAGAAAACATACACCACGCGGTATATACTAGACAAAGGAACATTTCTCTAAGAAACACACTAATAGATTTAGAAAATGAATTGGATACAAGAATTGAAAAAGATATTTTTTCAGTTATAAAAAAAAAAACATTTAAAAAAGGAATCCAATCATTTGTAAAAGATTCACAACTTCAGGCGTATGAAACTGAACATTTAGAAAAGAATACCAAGAAAACATACACCACGCGGTATATACTAGACAAAGGAACATTTCTCTAAGAAAAACACTAATAGATTTAGAAAATGAATTGGATACAAGAATTGAAAAATATATTTTTTCAGTTATAAAAAAAAACATTTAAAAAAGGAATCCAATCATTTGTAAAAGATTCACAACTTCAGGCGTATGAAACTGAACATTTAGAAAAGAATACCAAGAAAACATACACCACGCGGTATATACTAGACAAAGGAACATTTCTCTAAGAAAAACACTAATAGATTTAGAAAATGAATTGGATACAAGAATTGAAAAAGATATTTTTTCAGTTATAAAAAAAAACATTTAAAAAAGGAATCCAATCATTTGTAAAAGATTCACAACTTCAGGCGTATGAAACTGAACATTTAGAAAAGAATACCAAGAAAACATACACCACGCGGTATATACTAGACAAAGAAACATTTCTCTAAGAAAAACACTAATAGATTTAGAAAATGAATTGGATACAAGAATTGAAAAAGATATTTTTTCAGTTATAAAAAAAAACATTTAAAAAAGGAATCCAATCATTTTTAAAAGATTCACAACTTCAGGCGTATGAAACTGAACATTTAGAAAAGAATACCAAGAAAACATACACCACGCGGTATATACTAGACAAAGGAACATTTCTCTAAGAAAAACACTAATAGATTTAGAAAATGAATTGGATACAAGAATTGAAAAAGATATTTTTTCAGTTATAAAAAAAAACATTTAAAAAAGGAATCCAATCATTTGTAAAAGATTCACAACTTCAGGCGTATGAAACTGAACATTTAGAAAAGAATACCAAGAAAACATACTCCCCGCGGTATATACTAGACAAAGGAACATTTCTCTAAGAAAAACACTAATAGATTTAGAAAATGAATTGGATACAAGAATTGAAAAATATATTTTTTCAGTTATAAAAAAAAACATTTAAAAAAGGAATCCAATCATTTGTAAAAGATTCACAACTTCAGGCGTATGAAACTGAACATTTAGAAAAGAATACCAAGAAAACATACACCACGCGGTATATACTAGACAAAGGAACATTTCTCTAAGAAAAACACTAATAGATTTAGAAAATGAATTGGATACAAGAATTGAAAAAGATATTTTTTCAGTTATAAAAAAAAACATTTAAAAAAGGAATCCAATCATTTGTAAAAGATTCACAACTTCAGGCGTATGAAACTGAACATTTAGAAAAGAATACCAAGAAAACATACACCCCGCGGTATATACTAGACAAAGGAACATTTCTCTAAGAAAAACACTAATAGATTTAGAAAATGAATTGGATACAAGAATTGAAAAAGATATTTTTTCAGTTATAAAAAAAAACATTTAAAAAAGGAATCCAATCATTTGTAAAAGATTCACAACTTCAGGCGTATGAAACTGAACATTTAGAAAAGAATACCAAGAAAACATCTACCACGCGGTATATACTAGACAAAGGAACATTTCTCTAAGAAAAACACTAATAGATTTAGAAAATGAATTGGATACAAGAATTGAAAAAGATATTTTTTCAGTTATAAAAAAAAACATTTAAAAAAGGAATCCAATCATTTGTAAAAGATTCACAACTTCAGGCGTATGAAACTGAACATTTAGAAAAGAATACCAAGAAAACATACACCACGCGGTATATACTAGACAAAGAAACATTTCTCTAAGAAAAACACTAATAGATTTAGAAAATGAATTGGATACAAGAATTGAAAAAGATATTTTTTCAGTTATAAAAAAAAACATTTAAAAAAGGAATCCAATCATTTTTAAAAGATTCACAACTTCAGGCGTATGAGACTGAACATTTAGAAAAGAATACCAAGAAAACATACACCACGCGGTATATACTAGACAAAGGAACATTTCTCTAAGAAAAACACTAATAGATTTAGAAAATGAATTGGATACAAGAATTGAAAAAGATATTTTTTCAGTTATAAAAAAAAACATTTAAAAAAGGAATCCAATCATTTGTAAAAGATTCACAACTTCAGGCGTATGAAACTGAACATTTAGAAAAGAATACCAAGAAAACATACACCCCGCGGTATATACTAGACAAAGGAACATTTCTCTAAGAAAAACACTAATAGATTTAGAAAATGAATTGGATACAAGAATTGAAAAAGATATTTTTTCAGTTATAAAAAAAAACATTTAAAAAAGGAATCCAATCATTTGTAAAAGATTCACAACTTCAGGCGTATGAAACTGAACATTTAGAAAAGAATACCAAGAAAACATCTACCACGCGGTATATACTAGACAAAGGAACATTTCTCTAAGAAAAACACTAATAGATTTAGAAAATGAATTGGATACAAGAATTGAAAAAGATATTTTTTCAGTTATAAAAAAAAACATTTAAAAAAGGAATCCAATCATTTGTAAAAGATTCACAACTTCAGGCGTATGAAACTGAACATTTAGAAAAGAATACCAAGAAAACATACACCACGCGGTATATACTAGACAAAGGAACATTTCTCTAAGAAAAACACTAATAGATTTAGAAAATGAATTGGATACAAGAATTGAAAAAGATATTTTTTCAGTTATAAAAAAAAACATTTAAAAAAGGAATCCAATCATTTGTAAAAGATTCACAACTTCAGGCGTATGAAACTGAACATTTAGAAAAAAATACCAAGAAAACATACACCACGCGGTATATACTAGACAAAGGAACATTTCTCTAAGAAACACACTAATAGATTTAGAAAATGAATTGGATACAAGAATTGAAAAAGATATTTTTTCAGTTATAAAAAAAAAACATTTAAAAAAGGAATCCAATCATTTGTAAAAGATTCACAACTTCAGGCGTATGAAACTGAACATTTAGAAAAGAATACCAAGAAAACATACACCACGCGGAATATACTAGACAAAGGAACATTTCTCTAAGAAAAACACTAATAGATTTAAAAAATGAATTGGATACAAGAATTGAAAAAGATATTTTTTCAGTTATAAAAAAAAACATTTAAAAAAGGAATCCAATCATTTGTAAAAGATTCACAACTTCAGGCGTATGAAACTGAACATTTAGAAAAGAATACCAAGAAAACATACACCACGCGGTATATACTAGACAAAGAAACATTTCTCTAAGAAAAACACTAATAGATTTAGAAAATGAATTGGATACAAGAATTGAAAAAGATATTTTTTCAGTTATAAAAAAAAACATTTAAAAAAGGAATCCAATCATTTGTAAAAGATTCACAACTTCAGGCGTATGAAACTGAACATTTAGAAAAGAATACCAAGAAAACATACACCACGCGGTATATACTAGACAAAGGAACATTTCTCTAAGAAAAACACTAATAGATTTAGAAAATGAATTGGATACAAGAATTGAAAAAGATATTTTTTCAGTTATAAAAAAAAACATTTAAAAAAGGAATCCAATCATTTGTAAAAGATTCACAACTTCAGGCGTATGAAACTGAACATTTAGAAAAGAATACCAAGAAAACATACACCACGCGGTATATACTAGACAAAGGACATTTCTCTAAGAAAAACACTAATAGATTTAGAAAATGAATTGGATACAAGAATTGAAAAAGATATTTTTTCAGTTATAAAAAAAAACATTTAAAAAAGGAATCCAATCATTTGTAAAAGATTCACAACTTCAGGCGTATGAAACTGAACATTTAGAAAAGAATACCAAGAAAACATACACCCCGCGGTATATACTAGACAAAGGAACATTTCTCTAAGAAAAACACTAATAGATTTAGAAAATGAATTGGATACAAGAATTGAAAAAGATATTTTTTCAGTTATAAAAAAAAACATTTAAAAAAGGAATCCAATCATTTGTAAAAGATTCACAACTTCAGGAGTATGAAACTGAACATTTAGAAAAGAATACCAAGAAAACATACACCACGCGGTATATACTAGACAAAGGAACATTTCTCTAAGAAAAACACTAATAGATTTAGAAAATGAATTGGATACAAGAATTGAAAAAGATATTTTTTCAGTTATACAAAAAAACATTTAAAAAAGGAATCCAATCATTTGTAAAAGATTCACAACTTCAGGCGTATGAAACTGAACATTTAGAAAAGAATACCAAGAAAACATACACCACGCGGTATATACTAGACAAAGGAACATTTCTCTAAGAAAAACACTAATAGATTTAGAAAATGAATTGGATACAAGAATTGAAAAAGATATTTTTTCAGTTATAAAAAAAAACATTTAAAAAAGGAATCCAATCATTTGTAAAAGATTCACAACTTCAGGCGTATGAAACTGAACATTTAGAAAAAAATACCAAGAAAACATACACCACGCGGTATATACTAGACAAAGGAACATTTCTCTAAGAAACACACTAATAGATTTAGAAAATGAATTGGATACAAGAATTGAAAAAGATATTTTTTCAGTTATAAAAAAAAACATTTAAAAAAGGAATCCAATCATTTGTAAAAGATTCACAACTTCAGGCGTATGAAACTGAACATTTAGAAAAGAATACCAAGAAAACATACACCACGCGGAATATACTAGACAAAGGAACATTTCTCTAAGAAAAACACTAATAGATTTAAAAAATGAATTGGATACAAGAATTGAAAAAGATATTTTTTCAGTTATAAAAAAAAACATTTAAAAAAGGAATCCAATCATTTTTAAAAGATTCACAACTTCAGGCGTATGAAACTGAACATTTAGAAAAGAATACCAAGAAAACATACACCACGCGGTATATACTAGACAAAGGAACATTTCTCTAAGAAAAACACTAATAGATTTAGAAAATGAATTGGATACAAGAATTGAAAAAGATATTTTTTCAGTTATAAAAAAAAACATTTAAAAAAGGAATCCAATCATTTGTAAAAGATTCACAACTTCAGGCGTATGAAACTGAACATTTAGAAAAGAATACCAAGAAAACATACACCACGCGGTATATACTAGACAAAGGAACATTTCTCTAAGAAAAACACTAATAGATTTAGAAAATGAATTGGATACAAGAATTGAAAAAGATATTTTTTCAGTTATAAAAAAAAACATTTAAGAAAGGAATCCAATCATTTGTAAAAGATTCACAACTTCAGGCGTATGAAACTGAACATTTAGAAAAGAATACCAAGAAAACATACACCACGCGGAATATACTAGACAAAGGAACATTTCTCTAAGAAAAACACTAATAGATTTAAAAAATGAATTGGATACAAGAATTGAAAAAGATATTTTTTCAGTTATAAAAAAAAACATTTAAAAAAGGAATCCAATCATTTTTAAAAGATTCACAACTTCAGGCGTATGAAACTGAACATTTAGAAAAGAATACCAAGAAAACATACACCACGCGGTATATACTAGACAAAGGAACATTTCTCTAAGAAAAACACTAATAGATTTAGAAAATGAATTGGATACAAGAATTGAAAAAGATATTTTTTCAGTTATAAAAAAAAACATTTAAAAAAGGAATCCAATCATTTGTAAAAGATTCACAACTTCAGGCGTATGAAACTGAACATTTAGAAAAGAATACCAAGAAAACATACACCACGCGGTATATACTAGACAAAGGAACATTTCTCTAAGAAAAACACTAATAGATTTAGAAAATGAATTGGATACAAGAATTGAAAAAGATATTTTTTCAGTTATAAAAAAAAACATTTAAGAAAGGAATCCAATCATTTGTAAAAGATTCACAACTTCAGGCGTATGAAACTGAACATTTCGAAAAGAATACCAAGAAAACATACACCACGCGGTATATACTAGACAAAGGAACATTTCTCTAAGAAAAACACTAATAGATTTAGAAAATGAATTGGATACAAGAATTGAAAAAGATATTTTTTCAGTTATAAAAAAACATTTAAAAAAGGAATCCAATCATTTGTAAAAGATTCACAACTTCAGGCGTATGAAACTGAACATTTAGAAAAGAATACCAAGAAAACATACACCACGCGGTATATACTAGACAAAGGAACATTTCTCTAAGAAAAACACTAATAGATTTAAAAAATGAATTGGATACAAGAATTGAAAAAGATATTTTTTCAGTTATAAAAAAAAACATTTAAAAAAGGAATCCAATCATTTTTAAAAGATTCACAACTTCAGGCGTATGAAACTGAACATTTAGAAAAGAATACCAAGAAAACATACACCACGCGGTATATACTAGACAAAGGAACATTTCTCTAAGAAAAACACTAATAGATTTAGAAAATGAATTGGATACAAGAATTGAAAAAGATATTTTTTCAGTTATAAAAAAAACATTTAAAAAAGGAATCCAATCATTTGTAAAAGATTCACAACTTCAGGCGTATGAAACTGAACATTTAGAAAAGAATACCAAGAAAACATACACCACGCGGTATATACTAGACAAAGGAACATTTCTCTAAGAAAAATACTAATAGATTTAGAAAATGAATTGGATACAAGAATTGAAAAAGATATTTTTTCAGTTATAAAAAAAAACATTTAAAAAAGGAATCCAATCATTTGTAAAAGATTCACAACTTCAGGCGTATGAAACTGAACATTTAGAAAAGAATACCAAGAAAACATACACCACGCGGTATATACTAGACAAAGGAACATTTCTCTAAGAAAAACACTAATAGATTTAGAAAATGAATTGGATACAAGAATTGAAAAAGATATTTTTTCAGTTATAAAAAAAAACATTTAAAAAAGGAATCCAATCATTTGTAAAAGATTCACAACTTCAGGCGTATGAAACTGAACATTTAGAAAAGAATACCAAGAAAACATACACCACGCGGTATATACTAGACAAAGGAACATTTCTCTAAGAAAAACACTAATAGATTTAAAAAATGAATTGGATACAAGAATTGAAAAAGATATTTTTTCAGTTATAAAAAAAAACATTTAAAAAAGGAATCCAATCATTTTTAAAAGATTCACAACTTCAGGCGTATGAAACTGAACATTTAGAAAAGAATACCAAGAAAACATACACCACGCGGTATATACTAGACAAAGGAACATTTCTCTAAGAAAAACACTAATAGATTTAGAAAATGAATTGGATACAAGAATTGAAAAAGATATTTTTTCAGTTATAAAAAAAACATTTAAAAAAGGAATCCAATCATTTGTAAAAGATTCACAACTTCAGGCGTATGAAACTGAACATTTAGAAAAGAATACCAAGAAAACATACACCACGCGGTATATACTAGACAAAGGAACATTTCTCTAAGAAAAACACTAATAGATTTAGAAAATGAATTGGATACAAGAATTGAAAAAGATATTTTTTCAGTTATAAAAAAAAACATTTAAAAAAGGAATCCAATCATTTGTAAAAGATTCACAACTTCAGGCGTATGAAACTGAACATTTAGAAAAGAATACCAAGAAAACATACACCACGCGGTATATACTAGACAAAGGAACATTTCTCTAAGAAAAACACTAATAGATTTAGAAAATGAATTGGATACAAGAATTGAAAAAGATATTTTTTCAGTTATAAAAAAAAACATTTAAAAAAGGAATCCAATCATTTGTAAAAGATTCACAACTTCAGGCGTATGAAACTGAACATTTAGAAAAGAATACCAAGAAAAAATACACCACGCGGTATATACTAGAAAAAGGAACATTTCTCTAAGAAAAACACTAATAGATTTAGAAAATGAATTGGATACAAGAATTGAAAAAGATATTTTTTCAGTTATAAAAAAAAACATTTAAAAAAGGAATCCAATCATTTGTAAAAGATTCACAACTTCAGGCGTATGAAACTGAACATTTAGAAAAGAATACCAAGAAAACACACACCACGCGGTATATACTAGACAAAGGAACATTTCTCTAAGAAAAACACTAATAGATTTAGAAAATGAATTGGATACAAGAATTGAAAAAGATATTTTTTCAATTATAAAAAAAAACATTTAAAAAAGGAATCCAATCATTTGTAAAAGATTCACAACTTCAGGCGTATGAAACTGAACATTTAGAAAAGAATACCAAGAAAACATACACCACGCGGTATATACTAGCAAAGGAACATTTCTCTAAGAAAAACACTAATAGATTTAGAAAATGAATTGGATACAAGAATTGAAAAAGATATTTTTTCAGTTATAAAAAAAAACATTTAAAAAAGGAATCCAATCATTTGTAAAAGATTCACAACTTCAGGCGTATGAAACTGAACATTTAGAAAAGAATACAATGAAAACATACACTACGCTCTTTTCGACCTCAATTGTATAAATATACTAGAAAAAGGAAAAATTTCTCTAAGAGAAACACTAATAGATTTAGAAAATGAATGGGAAAGAATTGAAAAGAATATTTTTTCAGTTATAAAAAAAATATTTAAAAATGATATCCAATCATTTGAACTCGTGGCGAAAGAAAATGAACATTAGGTGAGTAATGAAATTGTGAAATTACTTATAGTACTGTCAAATAAAATAAAACAAAATTTTTATTAAATCGTTTACAAATGACGTTTATTTTTTAATAACTAAAAATTATTCCTTACATATGCATATTACAGGTTAGCAAAGTTCTAACCTTGTAGGGTAGGACACACACCACTATAAATTTATAGACATTGTGGATTTCAGAGATAGTAGTGTCTAAATTTTAAAAAAATGGTAAAATGGGTGTATGAGGTACTAAGGACTACTATTTTTCTTTTGATAATTTTTTTGTCATTAAGATTTAGAATAATTCTAAAGATTAAAGCAGTCCTTTATTCAACCCAAGAATGGAACAGGGATATAAAGGTTTTTTCCAAATATCTGAAAAACTATTGATAAAAGCAAAAAAACAAAATAATAGCAACTTATAAAATTTTAGTTTTAAGATTTTACTTTAATTTTTTAGTTTAATAGCCCCCAGATCAATGGAGCTTTCAGATATACGGATGAATCGATATCCAAAATATGATTTCAGCATCAAATTTTCCGAATTATAGTTAATAATTTTTGATTTAGAGGGCTCCCTTATTTTGTAGGGAGAATTTAGTAATAAATATTTTATAAAGTGATTATCATAAAAAGGTAAATTAAAAAAACGAATTCTTAAAAAAAATATTGAAAAAATAGTTTATTTTATACGATAATGAAAAAAATTACATCTTATTTTGGGCCCGGGATATATTATAAGACCCTAAAGAAGACAAAGAAGAATAATAATAAAATTTTTTTGTAATAAAAATAAATACAAGAAAGAAGAATCTTAAGGATGATTTTTGGACCCAACAGAACAGAAAATCAAAGGAAAAAGAACAGGCTAAAATCTAAAAAAGAAATTTAGTAAGAAATAAAAGATTTAGAAACGGAAATACAGAAAAGAAGTAAAACAAAAATAAAGTGGCACCAGGAAGTAAATCAAGATCTACCAAAATTAAATAAAAAATGAAAAAAAAATTGCAGATAAATTTATTTTCAAAAACAATTGTGAATTTCAAACTAAATGAAAAGGAAAACCAAGGAACTCTAGAAAATTTACAGAAGAGCAAAAACAAACACTCTTGAAAATAACGAAAAACTAGTGAAAACAACGGAAATAAAATGGAAAGAATAACGGAAACGCCAACGAAAACTAAAAGATCTAATCGTAAGAAGAAGAAAAATAGAGTTAAACCCCAAAAAAGATTTACAGATGGAGAATAATGTTTTTAAAAATGTTATAAAAATATTTATATAAAGGTTAAGATTAACAAATCTTGTTAAGTAATGTTTTCTCAAAATCTAACTTCCCCATCAAATAAAAGCTAAAACAGGAACGAAAAACTTTTCTTTGTTTAAGATCCGGTATGGTAGACATTTTTTGATAGCCCTATTTATAATGTATAGATTATCAACAAACAAAAAAATTTCATTATTTTAACCGAGGGAAGTAAAACAACATACATCTCAGTTTTAAGAGATTTTTTTTTTGTTTTGGGCGCAAAACGCCTGGCCTGAGCGTTATCATCGCCCGGAATTTTTATTAATTAAAGGGTAAAATAACTCCAAAATAATAAAACTTGTAATTTTAAGACATGGGGGTTGAATTTTTGTAAATGCTTTTTTTGGATTATTTATGGAAAGCGGGGCGTTGCCAAGTGTTTAAACATGGAATATCCTAGTAATGTTATACATTAAATTAGAATAGTAAACTAAGTACAGATATTACGTAGTGTAACTTATTACTTATTTAATAACCAAGTATACAGATTCCCATCTTAACATTGGGATAAGAAAAAATGGTTTGGTGGGATTTTAATGCCTGGGTGATGTTTTGACTCTATTCTATTTTAATGAAAGCACTACAGAATTATTAGAAATGTAAAAATAAAATATTTGGTAGGTATCGAATTAGGAAATTTTTAGATGAGTAGCGTTACACGTTTCATTTAAAGGTGCTGTAAAATACAGTAAAAAAATGATCAGAATTATTAATTGCGGAATTCGAAATTGACATATAATAAAAAAAAAAAAAAAATTATCCCATAATATAAATTCACCACAGTAATTTATGGTTGTTTAAACATTTTGAATATTTATTAAATAAGGTACCAAACTATTAATTACAAATGATATAGAAAACAGAGATTTAAAAATACATTAAGAATTATTTTATATTTGCTATTAATTTATTTTTCCGTTTGATGCGTAAGAAAATAAATAAAAGTAGATTTTAATATGGGCTTTCCGACACCGGAGTTTTCATAAATTAATTTTTAATATCGATTTAAGCACTTTACATAAGTATTTAAAATTTCACGGTGTCAAACAGAAACAAGAATTAAATTAGATTTAAGAAAAATGTTCACAGCTACTTATTTCATTAAGGTGTGGAAATAAGAAAACAAAGATTTCCCGATCGATGTTTTTTCATCTTTCAATCTTGTATAATAAGACAGCTTTTACAACCGTTAAAACTTACATTACATTTATCTGCCTCTCATTGTTATTCAGTATTGCTTTCATTATTATATTGCATATAAAATTTCAATTTCTTTGAAAAATATTATCAATTGCCTTTCATATTTTTATAGACATCAGTAAAATTCTTGTGTTAAACGTTCAAGGTTAAAGTAACCACTTTACTAAAGTAAATGGAATCATATTTTTTATTACAACAATCAATTAAAATGTTATATTTATTTTTTATATCTTACTTTTTATTATAAGCTTTTATTTAACTTGCTTTAGTTATAATCAAATCGCAACTGCTATATCTTTTGATCTATCGTATGAAAATTAAGGAAATTTGGTACACGTATGTAATTTCGACGTGTAAATATAAATATTTTTACTTTTTAGTCTTAATAAACAAACAAACTTGAACAAACAATAATATTCAGATATAAATATTAAGGATTTTTTTTGGATGTAAAATTTTATTGTTCATTAATAAAAAAGTAAAAAATTCAAAAATATTACAGTAATATATTTGATTACATACAAAAAATTATTTTTTAAAAAGATTTTATTTAACTAATATTAATATCAACATTAATAAAAAAAGGAAACAAATTAGAAAAACCCTTTTAAAGTAAAAAATAAGAATTAAATCAAATTGAGAATTTTAAACAAAAAAATATAATATATTAATAATATAAAAATGGACTGAAAAGTAAAAAATAAATTATATAAATCTCTAATAAATAACCAATAAATAAAAAATAAATAAGATTTTTTAAAAAAATAACTTCTTATATGTCATCAAATATATTTTTGTAATTTTTTTTGTATTTTTTACTTATTACTATTAATGAACAATAAACTTTTTACATTAAAAAAAAATATTCTTAATAATATTTATATCTGAATATTATTGTTTGTTCAAGATAATAAAAGAGAAAAACAAACTTTGTCAGTTACTTATTATTGTCTACCTTCGTGGTTGATGTTATATTCGTAAATAAAAATGCTATTAAATAAATTGGGTCAGTGAGATTGATATACTGGTTTTTCCAAGAGATGTTCAGACTTAACGGATTGATTCAGGATATCAAAAAAAGACAAGTTCATTTGAACAAATCCCCTATTTTATTTCATTTTCCTTCTGTCTCCGGATTGTGTATTTTAAATAAAAATTTAAATCTTAAGAACGAATAGATAATTTTAATGAATTGTGGCATACCTTTAACCACCATCTTCTACAAAATACATACGAGTAAATTTGAAAATTTTATAATGGACAAATTCAAAACGGTTGTAAATTATCATTTTAGGTTTTTTTTTATGAAAGTTTAAATGTTAAGGCAAGCACACTGATACCTCATTGATTTGTCAAATAAATTGGTTTATGAACAAATGAGATACGGCTGAAATTTTTATTGTTGGTTAAAAATCATATGCAGTCTAAGAATTTTGTACCTGATTTCCCTTCCATCACTACATGAATCAACAATCATTTCTGTTATTATTAGTAACAAAATACCTCCTGGACACTGCGTATTACATTCTCACAAACAGTATAAGACAGCGGAGTGTTTAGTCACTGATCCTCAATATAACTTATTCATTTATTTGGTTGACAATATTCCTCTCCACATTGTGGTGATGTAAAAAAATGTTTGTTCAGGTAACATTTCATTTTTGTCTTAGTAAATTTCTTTATGCACATGTAGGATGAACACAAATTTATTTATTTATTTATTTATTTTTTATTTTTATTTATTTATTTTTTTTATGAACATTATTCAGTGGAATGTTAGAGGTCTACGGTCCCGCATTGAAGATATTGGAGTACTGGTGCACGTACATGATCCGATAATCATGTGTTTCCAGGAAATTTATCTTCTACGACATGACCCAATACCACTCAGAGGATACTTCTGTAAGAGATACGACTGTATAGTAGACGGTAGAGAGAGTGGTAGAGTGGCTATTTTCATGAGGGATGAGGTATCAGCTACAAGGATTCAACTGACCACTCTCGTTCCTGCTGTTGCAGTGAAGATCTCTGCCCCCTTCAAGTTACATATCTGCAATCTGTATCTGTCACCGAACACTGAGTTCAGTGCTCTGGATATCTCAAACCTCCTCACACAAATACCATCTCCATCGTTATAGTAATAGTAGGAGACTTCAATGCCCACCATGTTTCCTGGGGCTCAACCTTCTGCTCTACTCGAGGAAATATTGTACACAGTGTGAGACAAGACCTTTGTTTGCTGAATAATGGATCTCACACATTCACATCTTTATCATCTGGTACTATGTCTAACATCGATCTCTCCATATGCTCACCGAATTTACTCCCTCATTCTGATTGTCTTTTGGTGATGACTTTCACGGCAATGACCACAAACCAATTATTATTGGTTTTGGTGTGGACTATGAGATTAAGAGAAGGCCAAGGAGTTGGATTGTTGAAAGAGCAGATTGGGATGGATATCATAAAGCCTTCTAATCGCAGTATGACGACGGTGCGAACATCCTTGAGCAATGTTCCACCTTTACGTCCATGATACCTGAAACTGCCAGCAGATGTCACATATCCCACAAACATCGGGTAATCCTAAACGTCCTTCCGTTCCATGGTGGAATGATGATTGCAAATGTGCTACTAAGAATCGACGGCGGGCACTACGGAAATTCAATAATAATAATACTTTAGCAAAATCTTTCCGGTCAGTGTCTCTCATTTCATCATATAGTAACGATTTTCAGAGGTCCAAAGCACAGATGGAAATATTGGCATTAAACATTAGTGATTCGGTTGGTGAATTGAACACTCCATTCGTATTTAAAGAATTGTTGCACGCACTAAAGAACTCACGAGACACTTCCCCTGGACCAGACAACGTTCGCCCTTGTATGCTTTCACACCTTCCTAACTCAGCACTACAATATTTTTTGAATATTTACAATGGTTTATTCACCGAAGAAGTCTTTCCGCCTGGCTGGTCAGAAGCATTTATTATACCAGTAGGCTGGTAAAAACATAACCGATCCCTCAAGCTACCGCCCTATTTCTTTAACAAGCGTGTTGTGTAAAATAATGGAGTGAATGGTAAACCACAGGCTTACATGGTACTTGGAGAAACATGGCTTTCTTTCTTCGAAACAGTGTGGTTTCCAACAAGGATGATCTTCCCTTGACCATTTAGTGTCAGTGGAAACAGCCATACAAAACTCCTTCCTGAACCGCCAACACCTCGTTGCTATTTTCTTCGATATAAAAAAGTCGTACGACACAGCTTGGCGACGTGGTATTCTTAACACTCTCAAGAGATGGGGAATCAAGGGCAATGTGCTTGCTTTTATCCGGGGATTCTTAAATCTCCGAACATTTCGTGTTCGTGTGGACGATTCACTTTTACACATTGTCGTCTCAGAAAATGGAGTACCTCAAGGTAGTGTATTAAGTGACATCTTTTTTCTTTAGCCATAAACAGCATTACCAATTGTGTACAGGCTCCTGTCTCATGTTCTCTATTCGTTGACGATTTTGTTATTTATATTGCGAGCTGTTCAACGTCCACTGCAGAGCGACTGGTACAAAACACTAAATTTCGCCTTGAGGCTTGTTCCGGAACTACTGGTTTCACATTTTCTTCCGACAAAACGAAATGTGTAGTTTTTCTCGGCTACAGAACCCTTCTATTCCGCCGGGTTTTCTGAACAGAGAGCTTATTGCTATCTCTCCCTACGTAAACTTTCTAGGTCTGCTTTTTGATAGCCGTCTTACTTGGGTCAAACATATAAAGGAATTGAGGACAAAATGTTCCAAACTTTTGAATATGTTGCGAGTCCTTAGTAACACCAATTGGGGAGCCGATCGGTCGTGTATGTTACGTTTTTACTATTCCCTTGTTCGTTTCCCTTTAGATTATGGTTGTGTCGCCTACTATTCAGCTCGGCAAACCGTGCATAAAATGCTGGACGGTGTACATCATGCTTTTCTTCGGCTTGCCACAGGTGCGTTTAGATCTAGCCCTATCGCAAGCTTACTTGTTGAATGTGGCGAGCCATCACTTTGGGATAGACGAGACCAGCTTTTGTTACCTTATTTTGCCCGTCTTCAAGGACAGCCAAATCACCCGGCTCTTGAACCAGTTCTTAGGAATTCTAATTTAAGGAAGTATAAAGACCGTCCACGCTGTACTGCGCCTGTGGGTGTCCGTACCCGACGTCTGCTGAAGCATATAAATGTTGACACTCCCTCATTTTTTTCATCATGTCCGCGCTCATTTCCTCTGTGGAGAATAAACCTTGTAAATTTTCCATTTGACCTTAGAACATACGATAAACAATCAACACCACCTTCTGTTTTCCGGCAAATTTTTCAGTATATTCTCACCAAGACGAACCCATACGCGGTGATATACACTGACAGGTCGAAACAAGACGATACAGTTGGTTGTGCTTTTGTTGTCAACGAAAGAATTTATATGTTTGGTCTATCCGGTATTACGAGTGTGTTCACCGCTGAACTACTCGCTATAAATAAGGCTCTAAATATCGTTAACCCTGAATATAGAAACATTCTTATTTGCAGTGACACGTGTAGTGCTCTCCAGGCGTTAGTAAACTTTTATTCCAAACATCCTGTCGTCATTGTAATTTACGATGCAATCGTTGAGTTAGGGAATCGCAACAGAGAAGTAAGTTTTTGCTGGGTCCCTAGCCACGTAGGGATTCCAGGTAACGAAAAAGCAGATTATGCTGCCAAAGAAGCGTGTATTCAACTTCCTTTCACCACCCGGGTTACTACCTTGATACGTAGCATACGTATCGTAGCATATATTTCGCTGAAATCGCACTAGCCCATCATTACAATTTTTAAATATTATTTTTTTTTTAATGACATTTAACTTTACTGTCCGATGTAACCTAACTACTCTAATCACACTATCATACGTAACCAGTGAAACAGAAATTTATGGAAAACTTCTCCAATTCTATTCATATAAATTTTTCGCTTTATCTCTCTCTTTATTCAACAGCTACGTATAACTCAAAGCCCTTTCTTTTTTTTCTTAATCATTTGAACTTATATAACACATACTAAATACAGCTGTTTGATGTTTAATATTAGCTATCTTTTTAAATTACCTTACAGGAAAAAAATATTTATATTTTAACAATGAATCATATGCAAAATCTAATAATATTAAAAGAAAAATGCTGATAATAACTACCTAAAAGTAAAACTAAACTCCAGTTTTGAGATATATCTCAATATTTTCCTAGGAAATATATTTTTATAAATTTATCCAAGGGTTACCTTCCTGGTAATAGACAATTCATATTATCTCCATGACAATAAAAGATACTGGCGTCTGTCCGACACCAAGTATTTCGTTCATCTTGGGTGAATTAAATTACTTAATCAGTCTAATTAAAAAAAACAAAAAAACTCTCAAATAATGAAGTTTATATAATTACTATATTTGTGGAATCTTTAGAGATATGATACATAATTCATAGCAAATAAAAACGTGGCGTATTTATGTAGCTAACACTGTAAATTTGAAGATCTTATTATAAAGGATAGTAAAACAAATTATAGTGGTCGTCACAAAAGATTACGCTTGTGTTTAACCTATTGTATCTCAGTTAAAAAAGTTCCACGATAAGAATGATGGTATCCTGGGAAACTGCAATTATCTTTGGGCTAACTAGATTTGGTTGATTTTAGTTTCCGTCATTTTTTTTTAAATTAGAGGAGTGAAGAGCGAAAAACTCATGATTTTTTGCACTGTTTTTGAGAAAATCAACTTTGAATTACTATAAAATGAAAGCCGATAGAAATAAAATTGTATACTTTTGAAGGTAGATAAACAATTGTCTCTCAATAATTATAATTAAGATTTAGCCCAAAACTATTGTTATTTAAGCGTACAAGTCGTTTCATGTAAAGCCATCACATTTCAGTCAACATTAGGTTTAGAAAAAAGGAATTTCTGATCAATTAAAAAGATCGGAACACAGATTAAACAATATAGTTAAAATGATATCTTAGTCTTTATTGTGCGATTTTTTTTTTAACTTTGATACAATAGATAAAACACAAACGCCATCTTTCACGGCGACGAATATAGACTGATTTACTACTTTACATTTGTGTACTAAAGAATTTCGTGTAAAAATAAAAGAATTCCGATACGTTAATGAAGTAAATTCCAATTTCTGAGCATTATTTTATTATTATTATAGTTTTTCCTTTTTGCATACGCATAGCTTTATAAGAAAAAATAATACATTTATTAATGAATAATTTAAATAAATTAATACTTGTACCCGAAGGAAAACTGGTTAATTCAGTAATTTTTCTTTATTTATAAGCACATGATTTGCATTATTGTGAAGAGTAATATTTATTCATTGAACGCATATAGGTGTTTTTAGATATTGTGTAAAAATAGTCCACAGAAATATTATATTGTGTGAAGATGTGATTCGAAAATATTTTAGTTAAAAAGACAAAGAAATGGAGTAACATCTGCTTTTTCATACTGGCCCTATATTATTAGATCTATATAGAAACTAAAAAGCTCATTCTACAGGAACAAATGAATCGTATGACGTGTATGTATGTATTTATGCGTGATAAAGAAGAGAAAATAAAAAAAGGAACCGGGTGCGCGCGCACATCTCTCTATACTTCTATCATTTTAGTTTCTGTATGCAGAAGGAGAGAAACATGCTATAAGCATAACTCATTTGTATTTTATCTGGTTTACGTGGTATAAATGCTTGAATCCAATCTTGGTGACTGGAATAATAATAATAATAATACATATACCTTATTTTACAATCAGTGCAGGTATAGAAGTCTATACTTGATTCAGATATTATGCTGTACAGTTCCCTGGTTTTTTTTTCATTTTTTTTTTCTTTAAACTTCATTAATATAAATTGTTTTATTAAAAATCTAATTATAAGAAAAACAGAAAAAGATAGGACAAAATTATTTTATAAGGAATAAAAACAGTTAATTGAATTATTTAATAGAATTTTTTTTAAATTAAATAGTAAATAAAATCACAATTATTTTAATTGTATTCTTATATTTTCGTATGACTTCTTTATTAAGAATAATTTTTACGAAACTTCTTTTGAGTCACTAAAATTTGTCTCTAAAGAGTAACGTATAGACAGAAAAGATCGAAAATGATTTTATAATGATTTTTAAAGATTGCTTAAGCAGTTTCCCAGCATTAGGAAAGCTTTAGAAAAGACTTATGAAAAACAGGTTTTAATGAACTCTTAAATAAAGACTAATAAAATAACTAATTTTTGTAAAAGTAACAAATGGAATTTCAGATAGTTAAAAAAACGATGGCGAAAATACCGATTAATTTTTTAAATGTGGTTGTGGTAATACCAGTTATAAGATGCTGATTGAACTGAAACTGGTAATAAGGCCAAGACTGAAGATAAATCATTTTAAATTAAAATTAATGGTAAAAAGTGAAATTGTAATATCATCTACGCTCATAACGTAAACGGCTCTGCAACAAATAACGTGAAATTGTTGGTGATTAATTGGAGATCAATAGTGAATATTTATTACGAAAACCAATAATGTCATGGAGATTGCGATCAACAATTACAAACAAATTTTCCGACACAAAAAAAACAGAGACTCACAAATTATTTTAAACGAGGTAAAGTTTAAGTGTATAAAAATTAACAATTGATTTTCATTCGTGTGTTCGTAAAGAATTTTATAATCACTAATGGAATAACATTAATATTTTCATTTTATTTGTTATTAATAAATGTTTAGCGTCTACTATTTCTTAAAAGTATTTGAAATACGGAGTATTGTTTTACATAGACCGAAGTAAATTATAATAGATTTTTATGTATAAATAATTAATAATATAATTCTCATGTACAGAGTGGGCAGAAAATTCCTTTACGCTAGTTATGAAATTATTATAATAGATGCAATTTACCTTTTATGAATCTAAAACGTCTGTGTAGGTTCTACCGTGATCAAAGCATAGCTGTATGCGCTTCCATGTCAAGTAGTTCATCCACAACAGCATATCAGGGGTTATCATTTCAAATGGTTACCGAACAGAGTTTTGAAGCTGCTTGTTCTTGACGTATCTGCATTTTCGGATCTCTTCTTTTACAAAATCCCAGTGTGCTTTGTCAAGTGTAGTGTGGTCTGGACTTCTTACTGGACAAAACAATGACCAGAAAGAAGCTGGCCATTGTCTATTGTCTTGCTGGCTAAAAATGCTTCGAAGCACAGTCTTGCTGAAATGTAATGATGTTAGTGATTCCTTTTGCAATATATTCTGGAGGCATTCACTCGTCGATCATTCTCAGATAACTGTGTTGAATAATTGCGCCATCGAAAAAATAAAGACCAAGAAGATTTTCAGCGTTCATTTCAAGCCCAAATCATAACATAATTCGGATAATGTTCGATTTCCTTAAAAGAATGAGGATTTTCTTTCCCCCAGAAATAAAATTTTCGTCTACGAGAGTTTCGATAAGTCGCACAGTCGTCTGAGAACATATGATGTTCTTTTTATCATTTACTCTGGAAAGCGTTCAAGCAATAACTGACATGCATAAACATAATGATTAAGTCAATTGCCACTCAATTTATTAACTGTAACTGGACGAAAACATTTAACTTTCAAGTTCGTGCGCATATGGTCTCGCATTGTCGGTAATTCCGCAGAAAAATTTGATTTTTGGTTGATTTTGTCGGTAACCTTTGAATCGATGTCTACACAGCAGCACACGTCTCAGTTCGAGTGTTCGGCTTCCTACTGCATGGCGAATGACGGAGATTTCCCATTGCCAAAGCCTTTTTCTTCCATGTCAGTAAAGATTGCCATAGTGACGATTTCCCAGAACGCACAAAGTAATCATTTGTAATGTTCTCCAATATTTTAGCTGTGTGCGAACTTCGTGGACCTATACACAAGATAACAAACAATCTTCGAGAGTGAACTCACGAATATCCGTCATCGTTCCACACTCGACTGTGACTAAGATCATCCACCACGAATGAACACACCGAACCATCCCTATAACGGTTATTCGCCCCAACTTTTCCAGCAGCAATGAACGATATCAGCGGTGAAAATTAGCAGTAGTAGAGCCCGATCAAGCTGGATTTATTTCAGTATAAAGGGATTTCTCGCTTACATAGTAGTATAATAATTGAACCAGTATGCTTTGCTTTTACAATTTTTGGGTTTTATCGGTTATTTTATGTTATTTGGGAGACTAAATAACATAAAATAACGTTCATTCCATTATGTAGAATGATTGGAATTTTTCTGCTGAATAATGTCCTAACTTTATTTTATTTCATGGTAATTTTAAATATTTTTAACATAAAGTCTATTTTGAATAAAGATTTAAGAGGGGCTATTACAGAAGAAAAGATACTTAGAAAGGAATATTTTTCATATGAGAATTTTTAAACTGATAAAATGTTTTTCTTTTATTTTAATAAATACGTATAATAACTTCGGTAACATCATTCAGTTTCTTCAATCTACTAAGAGTTCAGTCAAACGAGTACTGGAATTCTCTTTTTTTCCAGAATATTCTATGGTAAATGAAATACTATAAACAACATAATTACATAAAAAATGTACCGTAGCTACTCTCTAAATTTTTATATCAGCTACTTTTCTTTTAAATATTCTTCATTAAAACAGATTATTTTACATTAATTTCCCTTTAATTTTTTTTTAGAGAATATGTAACGAAATGAAGCAAATCATTTTTCACGAAATTTAAAAAAATTAATATATATATTAGTACTTCATAAAAATATTCTAGTACTTTTATAGGTAGTATATATAGTAAAGTTAAGTGCTGAAACGACAGTAAAATGAAAATAAGAACAATAACAATATTAGAATTTATAGAAAGAATCCTTTTTACTCTCACTCAAACGCTACTTCACTAAAATAAAAAAAAAAAATAGCTAGTCAAGTAAAATTCAAGGATTGCATTTCACTTTATTATTTTTTTTCTTGAACAGCGGTTGGTCAATAAAATTGAAAATTTTTTAAACAACTTCCATTTTATTTAACAATAATGATTTAATATTTTAAATAGAATAAATGCTACATTGCAATCAGGAAAGATATAGTGGAAAGATTATAGTGAAAGTAAGGGAAGATATTTCGTTAAAATAATTAAATCTTAACTAAGATAATCTAAACTAAATCTCGACTAATCAAAGCTTAACATTTAGATTCTTCATTAATTCTAGGAGTTCATTCAGATTTAATTATTTTATTATTGTTTATTTTTTTTTAGATATCATTATAATATGCCATATAATATACGTTTGCTGAAAAGCCTAGAAAAATTACAACTAAATTAAACATAATAAATAAATAATATGAAAAGTTATATACTATTTGATTAATCTTATATTAAACAAAATATAATTCTTGAATTACAAAAAATTAATAACTGTATCATTAACTTATAAAATTTGGTTAGTAAAACTAATAGTTAATACCGACTACTTACCACCCTTCTGCTTACCATCACTTTAAAAATTTGGTCAAATTTATTTATTTTTACGTTAATTCCTTTATTCAGGACAAAATTTTATAATACAATAACTGAATTGCCTAAATGGGAACATTAACGATAACATTAAACAAACTGAAAATATATGACACTTCATATTGCAGAATGTGAATCTTATGAGGAAGGAGGAAGTATTGGAAGTAAGTAATTGTGTAGGATTTGCGGATAACATGTTGTTACTGATGAATCACACTGAATTATTATAGAGGCTGATGTTTAAGTTAGAAGTGACGAAAGAATGTGGAAAGAATGAAGGAAATGTATGGCGTGATAAGGAAAGTTAAGAATAGCCACCACAATAGATGGTTTTAACATGAATAATAAATCTGTAGCTACGTAGCAACATAAAATTGGTTCAAAAGAAAAGGCTTGTTAATTTTTGTGTATGGAGTATGCTTTTATATAATGTTATAAGTTGCGAAACGTGGACTTTGGGTAAGAGATAGAAGGACAAGATCCAAGCTATGGAAATGTGAGTGTGGAGGATAATGGAGAAGATTAAGTGGGTAGAATGGTAATATGGTGGGTAAAGTGGTTACCAGTGAGGACATATTGAAAAGGGTAAATGAAGAAAGAACACTGCTAAAAAAATTAAAGGAAGGAAGGGCAACTTTGAAGGAAGGAATTGAAGGGAGGAAACAATATATTACTCTTAGTATATTGTTCATATATTAAGAGTAAAATGTCTAATTAACAACCGTGATTGAAGGTACAGGGAGTGCGGAAGGGAGAAAAGGAAGAAGAAGATTGAAGATGATAGATGACATCAAGAACAGAAGTTACAATGATACCAAAGAGCTGGCCTGATACAGAAAGAACTAGAGCAGTCAGTCGTATCAGAGACCTGCCAATGGATAGAATACTACATCATGGCGATGTGATACTCTTTGGCAATTTATCTTACATATAAATGCCGAAGTTTGTTTGTATCAGCATTACGCGAGAACCAGCCGATTTATCGCTTTCAAATTTCCATAATACGTTCGTATTATCCCAGGCAAGGTTTTAAGCCATATATCTAGGGGTTGAATGTGTAAGGTAAAGATATTGATTAAAGAAAAGAAAGAGTTTGATTCATTATCATATTTCTGTCACCATGGCAAGTGAGATAGGTTGTGAAGTTTCCCTCATCAAATGTTTGTGTACATTACTTACAAAAGTAGTTTACTTACTAAAAGTAGTTTCAAATGGGTCGCAACCCTAAAATTAAGAAGGTAAAAGAAGTCATGCATAGGTAAATTTTATTTCTCCCTACATGTCAGTTGGCAAAACAGTACTCAAGGTTAGCGGCTTGTAACAGTTGATATGTCCTCCTTATGCACTAGTGCTATAAAAGTATAAATTCGACACTATTGTGTTAAATATGTCGTTTTCCAAGGATGAACACGTGTTTATTATTGAGAATTATTGCGCGTATAAAACTCACGAACGAATGAAGTACGAGTTTCGGATAAAATTTTCCATTTCTTCAGTTCAGTAACTCGACAATATCGCGTTTGATTAATAAAGTTTGTGAGACTGGGAGTGAGCATGATTGGAAGAGCACAGGTCTACCATCACTGTCAACATTAGAAGTTCTAGAGGATGTAAAAGAACGTTTGACTCGCTCACACAAAAAATCGCTCAGAAAGTTATCTTCATAGGCTAGGATTTCACTGTATACAGCTTTCAGGGCTACTGATAAATTATGACTGCATGCTTATCGCATCGTTGTCGTTCAAGAACTGAAAGAAGTAAACCTTGGAAAACGTTTAGAGTATTGTCACTGTTTAATTCTCTTGCTGATGACAGGTATTGAAATTTTTATAGTGTATATTTTAGTGACGAGGTGGTTTCACTTGGATGGCCACATTAACAGCCAAAACTGCCGAATACGAAGCGCTGAAAACTCACATAGGGCCTTTATTTTCTGACAAATCTGCAAATGGTCTGGTTTATCGCAATTTAATCAAAGAGTTTAATTCCATGTTAAATTTGCGCGAACGAGAATGTTCGTTCCAGCAAGGTATGATAACATCTCATACTGCTAATGAAACGCTGGGTATGTTACTGAAGATTTTTGGCTATAAAAAGGATTTGGGCCTCCAAGATCCCCAGTATTTCCTTATGTACTTGAAGGAAATATTATATTTTAGTAATATAAGCATCAATAGTTTTTTTCTTATCGTCATATATTTAAAAGAATTAAATAAAAGTTACTTTATTATGACTAGTCTCAATTTTTATAGGAAATACATGGGAGATCGAACTGAACCTGGTTTTTAAACTGAATATAATTTACGTTTTCTTAATTTTTTTTTAGACCTGAAATGTTTGTAATGACTTTTTAAAAAAATAATAATTATTTTTATTGAATCTATTAATTAATAAAGCAACGAATTTTTAAAATAAAACTTTAAATGTCTTAGATTAGTTAAACCTTTGTATTTTTATTAGTAGTTTATTAAAGTATTAAATTGATTATTATTCAGAATAATAACATTATTACTACTTATTGATATAATATTTAATTGGCAATTATTGATAAAGTATTAAATTAATAATTAAAACAATAGGTAATGATATTAAAAAGTGAGTTAAGAAGGAAATTTTAGAAAAAAATCTTTACTTCTAATCCACAGCTCATTTTCAATTATTTAAAGACAATGAACTTGAAGTTTGTTGTAATAAGATTTTCAATACACAAAACTAGTTAACATAAATCTAACATTAATTTATTTCAGTTTAATTAAAGTAATTGTACAGTTCATACTGTATGTTTTGGTGCACAATCGCACTCTCAAAAATATGCATCAGTCTAACCACATATGCAAATCTGTTCCAATTTAATTTTAACAGTTAATCCTAACCTCTTCGGTAAATGATTGGAAAGAGTGTAGGCTACGTAAAGCATTGTTTCCCACAAGAAGGATAATAATTCAAAACAAGAAGATACAAAACTCCTTTATTTTTCTGAAAAAAAAAAATATATATATATTATCAATACAAGTATTTATTCCCAGAAACGAAATGAAATGTAAAGTTTTTCATGAAAAACATATTTACAGTACAAGTCACACAAAGTACTCGTATAGATGGACAATTTAAAAAAGTATTGTATACCTTTTTAATACTTGGATAAATGAATCTTCTAATTTTGTTTATTTTTATTACCAACAAATAGACCCGGCAATGCTTCGCTATTGCTAGATTTGAGTAAATAAGAGGTGTGTAAATAAAGTAACGGGACTAGTATTTTTGGCAGCCAAAGTGACCATACTGTAAAGTTACTAGTAAGCATATGGTTATATGAATAGCTGATTTATATTAGGTATTAATATTTTTATTCTATTGTCACGTGAGTCATAAACAAATATTTCGTGAAACGAGTTTTTGTTGTGCGTTACAAAAGTGAAAGATACTAATTACCAGCAAAGTTGTGCAATCAAGTTTTGTGTTAAACTCGGTGAGAATGCTACTGAAACTTTTTCTATATTGAAAAGGGCGTATGGAGATGATGCTCTGTCACGAGCTTAAGATTTTAGACGTTTAAAGCATTTTCAGATGGCCGAGAATCAGTTGCGGACAATCCACGCTCTGGAAGACCGTTAACGTCAAATAGTGACAATGTTGAGCGAATCAGAGGCCTGATACGGTACGTCCGGCGATTAACTGTCAGAAAGATTACAGAACAATTGAATTTGACATACCACAGCTCATTAAAATTCGACAAACGAATTGGGCATGAAAAACGTTTATGCAAATTTGGTCCCAAAAACCTCACTGTTGAACAGAAAAACAACAGGGTGGAAGTGTGCCGCTATCTTCTAGGGTGAATTAAAACTGATCCTGATTTTCTACAAAATTTTATTAGTAGTGATGCATCTTGGATATTTGAGTACGACTCAGAAAAAAACACTAGGCAAGGAGTGGCACACTGTAAACTCACCACGTTCCAAAAAAGCAAAAATGAGCAAACCAAAACCATGATGATAATTTGTTTCTACGATAGTAATGGCATTCTCCATAAGGAGTCTTTCCCTACAGGACAGATTGTAAATCAATATGCTTACCGAGAAATTCTTGAAAGACTGCGGAAAACAGTTGCCCGCGTAAAAACCAACCATCAAAGACAACTGGATGCTGCATCATGACAATGCACCTTGTCACACTGCACTCTCAATTAATGAGTTTTTGGTAAAATAAAACATTCTTGCAGTTAATCAACCATCATTTTCTCCTGAATTGAGTGCCTGCGACTTTTTCGTGTTCCCGTTTAAAAAAAAAAAATATTGAGACATATAAACATCCTTCACATTTAAAAAAAAATTTCAGGTTTTTGAGTTCACCGTTATGAAGAGTGGGAAAACAGTTTGAAGTGTTACGTGTCTTCCCAAGAGAACTCTTTCGATGGTGATAAGAGTCCATATATAACTGATTGTAAATAAAAAGCTTTTCTCAACCAGTCTCTAACTTTATTTACAGACCTCATACATACATCATATGAACACAATTGAAAGTTTGATGAAACATTAACAAAATGAACTTTACGGAACTTCACAAAATTTACCCTTTCCCTTCTTCCCTTTTACCCTTCTCCCTCCCATTTTAACTTCCCCATTTCTTTTTACCCATTTACCTTTCACCTCTTTCCTTTTTCATCTCTTCCCATTTTCATTTTTACCATATCCCCTTTCCCTCATTTTACATTGCATTTCCTCCATTTTCCACCTTTACTTCCTTTTTCCCTTACCTTTCCCCGTTTATCTTTTCCTTATTTCCGTTTCCCATTTCTTCTTTTCCTCTTTCTCTTTTTATTTTTTCCATTTTCCGCTTATTCCCTTTTCTCTTTTCCGATTTTTCACTTTTCTGCGAGCGTAAATCGGTCCAATAGTTTTTTATTCTATAGCGGAAACATATCGGAAACTCTGAAATGGAATTGTAAAATATTTAGTCTAGCGTTTGTTGCGTTTACGTCCAACAGATAGCACTGTTTTTCAAAGAAAGCATATTTTTACTTGTCACAGATGTGACATCTTAACAGCTGTGAATTCGCTTAACTAAATATGGACTGAAGAGGGGGAAATAATAATAGTAAACCATGAGTAAACGAGAAATTATTTTTATAAATAATTATATTACTTAGACGAATAAATACTATCATTTATTCTGCAATCAAAATGGAATTTGCTTAACTATTTATTATATTATCTTAATTTACATGTGATATGTGATATTATTTATATTATTAGTATTTAAAATTTAGAAAATAAAATAATGAAATCCCAGCATTAGTCTAAGTCCTTTTGTCTTTGCCCCCTTTTTTAATATGAGTATTACAGCGTAATTTTTATGTTGTTTAAAATTATTTGGCTAGATAACGCTACTCAGTGTTCTTTTCTTGAGAAATTATGCAGCAGGTATGGACTGAACACATTTTCCCTTTTTCTCGAAGGGCATAACACCTAATCACTTTTAATATTAATATTTTTCTTCACCTAATTAATTTCTAGCCAATATTAATTTCTGTTATTGAATTAGACTGAACACTTATTTTATGACGTTATCGTTAACTTACTTATAGAATGAAACAAAGGTTATTTTTTGCACTTGGAAATTCTTCTTCCATTATTTAAAAAAATTCTGGTAACGTCATAATTAATTTTATTGAAGAAAGTGTTCCGGTACGTTCAATATATTGTTAAATGGTTACATGCACATTAATTAATGACGTAAGTCTGAATTGGTAAGATTTGACAAAATAATTACACGAATTTTATGTGATTATAATATTTTTAAATGTACTCTTTAAATTACTTTTTTAACATAAAAAGTACATTATCGAACAAACAAGACAAAACCGGTTCTTTTGGCAACGCATACCGTAGTGATATAACTAGCAATATTCGATGACTCAGACGTTAAAGATTCCAAAATGTTTATGATCATTATTATTCAACGGTTTAAACATTTTAGATAGCATTGGATCTAAACTATATTTTCAATAGTGTCGACAAAAAATTGTTCCATAATTATTTTCTGTGTACTTTTAAAAGTATATTTAACAAATAACTTACAATCTGAACTTTCCTCGACTGATTAAGTGGAACGTTATTGTTTTTCTTATTATATATTTTTTTAAAAATATATTTTCGTTAATATCAAATAATTTATTTTTACTTTGTTTCAAAATATTTCTATGACTTTCACATAGAAACTACTAAAAACAGTAAAATATTTTAAAATTTTTCATCTACGTTTGTGAAATGGTTAAATACTTACTCTGAAAACAGAGTAAAAATTCAAATTAAATAACAATAAATTGAACCGTGTTATTAATCTTCAAATCTACATATAATAGGTTTCACTATCTTTAAACTTGAAGAACCTAAAAAATTCAAAAGATACAAATGTGCTGACGTTATAGTTTTCTGACGAGTAATGTATTATTATACTATTCCACTTTTATTTACCGCCTTACAAAAGCTGGGAAAGTAAATTACAATTATAAAACACTTTTGGCTGATGTAAAATGCGTTTGCTCACGTATAGAAAACTCTTCAACTAATTTTCGTGAAACAAAAGAGTGTATTTTAAGATTGATCAATAATTCCCTTCTTCAATTCCTCTTTAAAAATAAAATGGCTGACGGTTTTTTTCTTATATATGACGGTTTTTCTTATTATATTTACTCATCCGGGAATAGGTTACGCAAATGAAAGAAAGTAAAATAAGTTAGATTTACAACTACAAGCTAACGTACAACATAAGCTAACAAGAGAACTTTTCACTCTCTAAAAAATCTGGATATTTTTTATATTGGTAAATAATTTAACTATTTTCATAAAAAACTAAACCAAAAAATATGTGTCATTCGTATTTCCAATAAGTATCACAAAATTGTAAGCCAACGTACAGCGGAAAATAATTCGAACATTCGTATAATCCTAAAACATTCAAAACACAAAATTTTAAAAGTAGGTCTACAATTAATTCCAGCACCTTGTTCATAAAATGATTTATGAACAATGTTGATTTGCCTTTCTTTTGCGTGTAACTTTAGATTTATAATTAATAAAATTTCAGTATTTTTCCTCTCACAGTTATTTTATTCTAAATATATTTTCTAATAGTTTACTGATTTATTACCTAATAAAGAATTATTTTCTGATCGATTCATTTGTTTTTTGTGCATTTGGTTTTTTATAGCATAAAACAATAAACGTAAGTAATATTTACATTATAATATTTAATATTATAAAATATTTTATTTTTGTTTATAATATTTACTTGACGAGAGACTGTTCAAAATTGAATAATTATTCATTACACTTGGTATAGAATGCAGCTACATTGCATTTCATCATACGGTAGATTTATAAATATTAAGTAATATGAAGCACACATGGCTTATGGAATGCAATGCGTCAGGATTTTACTGTAGTATAACTTTCCATCCCAAAATAAAACATCAGGTTGATTATCAGGCACAGTTGTGCCTGATACGGTACACAGGTGTTTTCCTATAAATATTTCAATACGCAATACATTTACATTTAATAAACCATTTTATAACCTTTATTTTATTAACCTTTTATTTTTTCAATACTATATTGTATGTAAACAATAAATGCAAATGTAAGTTCGTGATTTAACAGGTGTTTTTTATTCTATTAATGAAATGCATTTCGACGATCATGAAATGTGAAAATTAAATAAATTTAGAATGTTTATTGTTTTATTATTTCTTAAGTAACATACATTACCATACTGCACAAACAAGGCTATCTTAGAGTTTACTTTAATTTTTAATTTATCACGTTGCTGGTACTTACATAACATAGATTCGAATGCATCTTTACGTGGTGGGAATATTCCCAGGTAGTAGCTTAAAGTTTTCAAGGCATAACCTTTTGTTTTAATTATAAAATGAATCAAGAATTTAAAAAAAAAAATCTTAATTAAAACACATATACTTTTATAAAAAGATGAATTCTAATCGGTTACTATTTGTAGTATTGAATTTTAATGATATCTAACCAAACTTACTTAAACTTAACTACGACAAAGATTAAAGTTAATTTAAACGATTACAGATAAACTAAACTTATGATTAAACTAACAAACTAAACTTCTCCGATAACGCAATTGTTACTTTAATTTTACCGATACACACCACCTGAATTATAGTTTTGTTCAGTGATATTACTATCTAAAACTTGAAACTTGAATTGGAATTTAATAAGTATTTTACAGAAATTAACTAATTATTTAATATTATAAATGCAGTGAAAAAAATATATATAATTTCTGTTTAATATATCATTTTACTTTATAAAAATATAATTTTACTAATCATACAACCATTCAACTACATCATCGGTTGATTGAAGTAATTGACTTAATTATCTATCATGTGTTTAATGATGTTTCAAAAATTTGAAATCCATGGCAATACACATTTATTAATGTATTATAAAAAATCTGATGTGGACACTTCGTGACTTCCTTGTACTACTATTAAATTACATATACACATTTAAAAAATTGAAAAGTACCTACATGCAGCTGTCAATTGTAGAATGCAGTTACATTGCATTTCATCATACGGTAGATTTATAAATATTAAGTAATATGAAGCACACGTGGCTTATGGAATGCAATGCGTCAGGATTTTACTTTAATATAACTCCCCATCCCCAAATAAACATCAGCTTGATTATCAGGTTTTCCTATAAATATTTCAATACACAATAAAATAATAACAATTAGAATTAATATACAAAATAATATTATTACCCAAATCGATATATAACCTGTGACCATATTATTGTTCGTGATTATCGACAAATTGTTTAAGTTTTTTCTTTTTTAATTCTAAGGTCTACTGATAATTCAGAGTCTTGCACTTCGTGCGTATTCAAATCATTTACATAAATAAATTTAGTATACCCATAACCTTTAATCATATATTGTAGTAGCCTATCCTTATACAATATTTGACTATTATTTGAATTTATTAAATATATACCTTGTACCACTCTAGTTACACTTTCTTTTTCATTTATTACTGTTAACCGTTCTTTACAAAAATAATACATTCTAAATTATATTTTTCAATTAACATTAAATATTCAGATATTTCACCAATTCTATTAAAATACACATATATAATAATGCCTAATTAATTGTATATACATATTATTAAAGTACATAAAATTATATTCCACTAATAACTTCTCATTTTGTTTCATATTTTGTTATCGTTATTATTGAATAGTTCGTTATTTATTGTAAAATTTTTACAATACGGGTTAATAATTATTAAATCAGTATATTTAATTAAAATAAAAAAATAAATTAAAACAAAGTTAAACATAAAAAAGGAGATGAAGATTCGAACCGATGCGCCTTCCGCTTATAGAATAAAATATTTCATTAAATAAAATTTCATTCGGCTGTAACCCTGGAACCAATGAAAATAAATACCACATATGATATATTGTTGAAAAGCTCTCAGTGAGGGATTATTATTGCAGTTAAGAAAAAGTCCAAAATCCATTTTTTTTTTGATTTTGGGCTTTTTTGGACACTTTCGTTCAGGTGATTTCAATCAAAAGGGGAGGTGCATAACTAGATGTTGCAACAGTCCTAAATCCAAAATTTCAACATGTTACTGCATATCGTTTTTGAGTTATGTAATACGTACGTACGTAAGTACAGGCATACAGACGTCACTCCGAAACTAGACAAAATGAATTCAGGGATGGTTAAAATGGATAGTTCCGTTGAAATCTGAAAATCGAGATTTTTCGCAATATTTCCTTTACTTCGTACAAGAAAGTAAAAAAGGAAGAGATTTCAATTCGATTCTTTTTTTGCAGATACTATAATTTTTTTAATTTTTTTTAAAAATAATATTAAGTGAAAATTGTTTTAAATGGGAAATAACATTTTCTACAAACATGATTTCGAAGATTTATTTTGTCATAATTACTATTACTGGATTGCGAAAGTGTGTAATGTCTTCTAATATTCATTATAATAATCAATGTATTTTAAGAAAAAAATCAAGAATATAAATTGAAAAGGTTGGAGTAAAAAAAAATATATATATTCTTCCATAGAAAATCCTAATTCATATCAGAAGCAGTCGCTGTTGATATTTTCTCTTCATACCTGATTTTATTCTTATCATGATTCCTGATTGTATATCGTATAATTTTCTTATCACCTTAGATTTCTATCAAACATCTTTTAATGTATCTACAGCATCTTCTCTAGATCCATCCATTTATACAAAATAATAATAAAATAAATAACTCTAAAAATCTTAAATACTCGTTAAATTATTTTTTTAAAAAATCTTTCTAAAAAGAAAACCAAAAAAAAAAAAAACACTAAAAATAATACGCTTTAGATTCTTCTAGAAATTTTTGTTTTTTTAAGTCTAATTAAGGATTACAGGTTTTAGGTTGTTCCAGGGGAACACATATATACATTTTAAAAAGTAAATAAAATTCTATTTCCCTAATAACTTCTGATTTTTTTAGATTTTTTTATTGTTATTATTGAATAATTATTTATTGTAAAAAGATTTTTACAATCACGGTTTTGGTTTTCAGTGTTTTAAGGTTAGGTCATTCAGTTTGTGGATTTGATTATCCACATTGTTATTTTACAATAACACTTATGTACAATTTTTTTATGTTTTGCTCCTCTTAAAATTCTACGTAATTCAAAGGTTTGTCGTGATTATTTCAAAAAATAAGTGTGGCATGATGATCAAATCTTATCAATAAAGAATTCAAATTATTAGCATAATTTTTCAATAATAAATTATATATCTAAGTTGGAAATATTGGAAACTATTTTTGCGTTCTTTGATTTTAAGATTAAAAATTCAAATATCAGGTGATTAAAACGTAACAAAGATGCAATACATATTTCAAATTGTGATAATCGTTTGCTTTTAACAATAAGTAAATTAAGATAACATTTAATGGATATTAATACTAATAAGCGATCATAATTTCCTAGTGTCTGACTGATAAAGAACGATAATTTTGCTTATCTCTCATGAAGCGTAATATTATGATAATAACTGCGAAATCCTCATGTATAAAAAGCAAGGAGAATGTTGAAATATAAATTAAAAAGGACTGCCTCAAGCATACTAACTGTAAATGAAAAGAGTACTGAGTGACACAACAAAATGTCTGGTACACTATATCTTTTAACAAGGTTCACTCAATGGTTTTCTTAAGTAAATTTTAAATTTGGAAAATAAAAAGAAGAAACAACATTTTTTTTCAATTTTCTTTAAATATTTTTATTATTAGACTTTTCGATATCCCTGAATAATTTTTATAACATTATATAAAGAGTAGATTCACAAAGAACGTAACAAACTTACAGGAGATATTCATTTTTAGAAAATAAAGAAAAAATGTAATAAAAGAACATAGGTTTTGACGAAGGAAAGAACAAAACGAGGTTTTGACGTTAAAACTGACGAAACTACACGTTTGGTATCAATTTTTTTTATCATTTCAGGTCAAATTTCATGTCTAAAAACACAATATCTCTTAACATGTGCTCAAAAAATTACAGTCTAACATAATTTTGCCAAGAAATCATGGCATAATCTTTTTCCAGCCAATACTCGCAAAGGAAGGATTTCCGAACCTACGTTTATTACACATGTTTACTTCACCAGTAGAATATCTCCTGAACGTTTGTTACATACTTTGATAATACGATTTTATTGTTACGAATAGTATAGCCAATTAGGCTCCAGCTGAATCCATGATTCCTAGATAAACATTGTTATTTGACCTTTATTTAAATTATGTTTGGAATGTCATTCACCGTCAATATTCCTCTCTCTAGCCATTACAGTATATTTATTTGAGAGTTGGTACTGTGCACCCACTACACACCTTATCCTTTTTAGAAAAGCAAGATGAATAGTAACGCGTGAATGTTCAGACGAATAAGCAGATATAATTCTAAAAAAAATCAATTTTTTTTCCATCTCCTCCGAGATGGTCCAACATGAAGCAAAAAAACAGCTCGGGGGAATTTCCATTACTGTAACAAGTCTATCTGCCTACCGGCTGTCAGTCCCGCAGTCCGGCATGACAGGCAGGCCCGCCGGTAGGATCTTAATTTTCTTGCCCTGCTTCTAACCCCAGTGCAAATCCACCAGGTCCGACAAAGTGGTGCCCTGCGTCCCCACCCTGAAAGGTGGGACTCGGTCTTCCACTCCTGCCTCAAACAAAGCCAATTCGAAGGTAACCTCCTCCGGTACTCGGTCGTTCAAACGTCTCCTCTAACAACCCACAGGTCACACCTGCCGGGACTCAGTCTTATCAGCTACGGGGCACCAAAGTCCCCGTGTTTCATCATCGACAGCCACCACCCAAGCGTAGACAGACGCCGACTCCACAAAGGGCTGTCCAGCACCTCATTGCTACCCCACCATTCACGGTACTGCAATAGACCGGAATGCCCCCAAATAGGATAAACTGAAAAACCAGACACTGGGCAACAGTCACCTTCCACAAAATTTGTAAACACCAGGACATCAACTCACTCGCTAGCAGCACATTCATCCGTCCGGTAACCCAACTTCCCACAATTAACGTATACCCGCAGGTTCCCACAAGTGGCCTGCTGTTGACCTCCCCGATTGCCCACAATTATAACACAACGCCGAGCTATCAGTCCCACGACAGGTCAAGGACATGTGGCCCCGGCCCCAACAGCTATAACATTTGTCATTAGGGTCTCTCATGGAGGCCCAAAAATTCTCCCAGCCGACCTTAACCCGGTGTACAATCAGTTTCCTCACAACCCCGTACGTAGTCACAAAAGTGGCAGTCTACTTTGCCGCATAAGCCGGAAGAAAGGAGAACAATCGAAACTCGGCCGACCCGCCAACCGCTCGGCCTCAGTAATCTCCATTTAAGTTGTGGTACAGTCTATATCCCGAAGATGAACCACCGACCTGCGACCGCCCCTCGCCACCATGTCAACGTGCAGGTCCTTAGCTTTACTCTGAACAACCACCTTCAACGCAACCACCTTATTAGCGCCCTCAACCCGAATACGCAAATCTCCTGTAGGCTCCTGTTTCACCGACAGCACATTACCTACTTCCTCCATCGCAACTATCTTGAGTAACTCAGCGTAAGAGCGCCCAGTCGCTTTAACCACAGCAGTACCGATGTCAACAACGTTACCATGATAAATCGAAAGCGTATTTGGAAGGTCAAAAAGGACTGTCCCTCCTCCTCCTCTTCCTCTTCCGAACTCGCAGTATCATCACCGACCTCTATTTGGGCCGACACGTTGCGTTTCTGGTCAGATACCTCCTCCAAGACGGCACGGAGCTTCTGACACCAGCACGCAACTTCTTCGAGTCCTCTTCCCTCGTGGGAGAGACACTCAACCACCGTTTCGACGAAGACTCTTTCAATCGGTTATTCTTTAACAGTACTCAATCTGGGGTCATCCCGAAACGTCTGCGACAAGGGAGGTAATTCCCTCCTCAAATCATCCTCACTGCTATCTTCAACCTTCGATAAACTATCAACTGCTGACTCGGCGATCACCACTCCGCGGCTGCTATTCCGTAGACCCGTTTAGAGGTCATCCTCTCTTGAGCATACGTTTCCCCAGTCGACGCTGATTTACTGCCACGTGTAGATCTACTCTTGGACTTCTTAGCCCGTGTAGATTTTCCACCCCTGGCTTGGGGCCGAGTATGGTTACCGCCAGAACAATTTTGCCCAGAACTAGAAATTTCAAAAAAAAAAAAAAAAAATAATAGAAAAAAATTAACAGAAGTTCATAAAGCATACAAAAAATGCAATTACCATGAAAAAGGTCTCTAAAATCACAGAGAAATGTTAAAATAAACAAATAATCAATAGTACAGAACAAACTGTGTCCAAAGCGCACCAGAAAAATCAGAAAATTCACAAAATTGAAAACTTTTCTGAGGCCAAAGATAAACAAACGCGAACAGTTGATGTAAATAAATCCTTCCTTTCACTAATTTTCAAAAAAATCAAACGAAAAGTACCGAAATACGTCAAGAATAATTACGAAAGTAATAAAATTGTTGAAAATACTGTCCACAGCCACACAAATTCACTACTGTGGCGGAAAATTGCTAAAAACCGAAGTTAGCCTACGGTTGCTGGCACGAATTTTGGGCAGCCGAAAACGTTAGAAAGCGAGTCCCAAGTCTCTAAATCGATACAAAATGGGTCGGAACGTTACCGAACGGCCGTAAAATTGTCAACAGGCACCAATTTTGCTAAAAACAGTCCAATATCAAAAAAATAAACATCTTAGGTCACCGTTACTAATGCAAGCATAGCCTAGCTAACCTAAGAAGGTTTTGAAAATAAGATATAAATAACACGAAAAACGAAAAGTAAAATTAATAACACAGCAAACGGGAAACAAGAACGAAAAAACCCAGAATATAGTAAAAACTGAAAGCGAGTTGTCGCAACTCGTATAGACTCCAATAGGTCTCAAATATCAAATTATATTAAGTACATTTTGATTTGATACGTTGTTATTTCACGGCTAAATTTTTTAATTTAAATTAATCTTCCTAAAACTTGTCTAAGAATTTATATGAAGGAAATATTTTCAAATAGAACAGTCATGCTAATAAGAATTTTTTTAAAATTATTCTTTCGTTAGAGATTTATAAATTGCATCTTATAGATAATTCTTACAAATGTTCTGTAGGTCTTAATTTTTTTGGAAATCAAGTGGTTTTAAAATTCAAGCTTGATAGATTTTTACCTGATACAAAAAAAAAACACAATACATCTACCCACAAAATCATTGCATTTTGTGGCTATATGATTTTAATCAAATATTCGTTCAGAAGAGATGTAAAAGGCCGGATTGACTTTAGTGCGTATTAATCCGTACCACACCTTCACGTGTTGGTTATCATTTGTAGTCAAAAATACCATCCTAGAATATTCTGAATATCATAAAGGAATATTATTTCTGTTCATTAAGCGTTATGGTGCCGATATGAAACTCATGTACCACTCCTTGAGTGGTGCATGGGTTTATAAAAAACTTATGCTAAAATTATGATTGCTACCAGAGTAGCAAGCATAATTTTAGCATTCATTATAATATAGATTTAAGAAGGAAATACCATTGTTATTATAACTACGCTGGGGATCATATGATGAAATTGACTATGCAATTTGTATCTTTTATATCTAAACTTACTGAAGTCTTTTCAGACCTCAACGACCTAGTGCACAGAGTAACAACATATCAAGAGAAGCACGGGAAATGGACTGCTTTTGATTTTTAAATAAATTTTACCAACACTGTCTCTCAACACTCTCTTACAAGATTCTCAACCATTTTTTTAGGATAAAAGCACCTCTCTAGAATGAATTACCTCTGTAGAAGTACTTCATCTAGAGGAATAGAAATTATTCTGTATTCAGGGAAAGATATATGAAATATTCTGTGCATAAATTTTAGTTATTCGTACGTTATTTTATTTAAATTAGTCTGAGTAATTAAACTTCAGACGTTTCTACTGAGGATTTCATTATTCATAATTATTTAAACGAAAATAAATTACTTATGTCTACTTATTTCATCATTAATTATATTCTAAGTTTAAGCACTTAATAAACGGTTTATGAAAGCTTACACTTTATTCCGTTTTAAGTTAAATATTTAAAAGTCTTTTAGTTATAATTAAAAATGGCGAATAAAGAGTTTTTTAATTAGTTAATTTTTATCTTCTAAATAATTTTTATCAACTGTTGATTGATTGTTATTATATTTAATTATGCTGACACGACATTTTTTTACAAGACATTTTTCCAGTTAGATTTAATAGGATGTCACATTTAATGTCACTCTCAAGACAAATTCGTATAACAAAATCAATTTAAAGTATATAATTAAACTTCAGCGAGTAAAATACAACTTTTAAATGAATGTTTGTTAAAACACTTTAGTATTCATTTCAGTTGATTTATTTCATTTTTGTTTAATAATGTAATCAAATACATACGTAAATGTTAATACCACTCTACGATTGCATTGCAGCAAACAATAAAATGTGTAATATATTATATTTGGAAAACTTACTGCTGATGAAGATTTTATGAATGCCATTCTATACGAATATATAAAACATAAATAATATATATATATATAATATACATTTGATGTCAAATTTAAAGTAAATTTAAAAACGTTTATTTGAAATAGTTCGTCTTACAGACAGATACCATACTGTTTCATCACGTACTACAAAGCGCCAAGTTACATTACAAACTACTGAAGCTACTAATACGTAATCAACGAAAACATTAAACATATCACAGTATAAACAGATATTAGGTTCATTTTTCACTCCATTTGAATGTGAAACATAATATTCGATTTCCTTTGTTTACCTCTTCTGAAAAAAAATGCATATGCTTATTTTAAATAAATTAATCTTTTCTTTTTTGAATATTCAATTTAACCACTATGTAAATCTTTTTCGTCTTCCTCATCAGTCTTATTTAATTATTCCCATTTTACTCAAAATGCGCTAAATTATTGTTAGTGAAATAAATTTAATGAAACATTTTTTTGTATTCTTGGTTTAATATTGAATCATACACCTCCTTAAGTTGCGTTCTCCCCATTTCTACTTAAACATATTTCCAAAGATTTTTTTCATATTCGAGGATAATTTTAAAAACCAGAACTATAACAAATTCTGATTTAAAATTGTTTTTGTATTTAATTTTGTAAAACTTCATTGTTTTTAATAATGTGATGTATATTTGCTTTACCTATAGCAGAAACAAAAGCTAGCAATACACTTGCAAAACATCTTAATCGTTCCAGAGTACGAACAGGGATTAAAAATACTTAATATCCAGTAATAGAACACGTTGAATTAGCTTCATTTAATTACTTGCTATTAAAATATGATTGAATAAAAAGTGTTTTAAAGGAATTTTTTATAAAACAATTCTCTTTAATGTGTACCTTGAAATATTTTATTTGTTCATATATAAAAATTATATGGTTTTGCAAAGGAAAATGAGCAGGAAGAAAAATTGTTCTATGAAGTATTACAAGAAAATTCTGGTAGACTCGAATCCAATTCCTTTAGAATACAAGTGCTAAACACCACGTAACCGTTCGGCCAGTACTTCTGAAACTCCTGGATCTCTTGACTGATTAAGTCCAAAATATAATAATGAAACTGTAGCTTATACAAATAAAAATCTACCAATTTTCTTAGTTATTTTTTACTTCATTGTAGGAAGTAAAGGTATTGTATTAGGTAAAGTATTGTGATCGCGAAAAATTTCAGTTTCCAGATTTCAACGGAAATTTCCATTTTGAACATCTCAACTCCATTTTTTCATTATATAACTTGAACTAATTTAATTAAAAAACATGAACCCTTTTCTTGACATACTTTGCCTTATGTTTGCGTATATATATATATATACATATATATCAATGTCCACTAAATTAAAAAATTCATACAGCGTATTAGTCTGCCTACGTAAACATCATTATACGCACTACCTTAAAAGAACAAGATTTTTTTTCCTCTGTAATATGATGAAGAAAAAAGTATGTAAAGAGATTTGTCCTTAGTCTACGTCATCTCCTCAGACATTTCGCTTTCTTATCTTCCATCTTTTGGTTGCTGGTTTAAGCAGCATTACATTACAGTCCAATGAATAAAAATGTAAATAATAAATAATACGAGATAAGAATTAAATCAGTTCTATTTTTTTAAATTTTGTTTAGGGATAAATAATAGTAATATAGTTTTCTTTTCCTCTTTTGAATAAATATCTATATATTGCATGTGTGTGTGTGTGTGTGTGTGCGTGTGTAATTTTTAAAAGCATTACATAATTTCTTTAATAATTCTGTCACACGTAAAGGTAATGTATGCAGATAAGTGTATATTGTTTAATTTTTTTCAAAACTACAAAATTTATGCAATATTTTTAAGCAACGGTTTATTTTTAAAAAAAATATTTTATGAAGTTTTAAAAGTGCATGTTATTTATTATTATTATTATTGCTATTATTATTAGTAATACAAAGTTTTAATTGCTCAAATTCACGAATAAACTGTGAATAATTAATACGCATATTTATTGTTTTATGTCAACTTTATTAAAAGCAGGTGCAACATAGTCTTCTGAGTGAAGAAAATATAAAAATTTCTTACAAGTGTTGAACAAAAAAACTATCCATCTAAGATATCGAAAGTATGCAGGTATGATGATTTATTACCAAAAAGTGATGATTACGCGGAATATCAAGGATGAAAAGGAAAACTACTTTTCGAATGTTCAGGACTACGGGAAACAACATATAGGAAGAGCCGTGTCTCAGTTAAAAAGACGGATTGAAGATACATTACATTAAAATACAAAAATACGATAGGTGATAAGGGCAGTACTTCCTTGCAAGAATCAATGGTCATAGCTACTTCCTAGCAAAATTTAAAAAGCAAAAAAAGAACAAAAGGAAAATCCATAAAAAAAAAAAATACAAGAAAAACTAATCCAAGAAATAATATTGATGAAAGAAGAAACCTATGAAAAATCAAACCACCAAACTAGAAGAAAAATAAATAGAAAAAAATAAAAATCCAAATAATCTCAGATCGAATCTGAAGATTGAAATACACTCAACAAAGAATCAGTCTTAAAATTCTAAATGTGAAAAAGTAAAATATAATCTACAACAAATTCAAATTAAAACTACCGCAAAATAAAACCTACAACAAATGACTTATAAAAATATGAAAGAAACTCAATGAACAAGTTGAGGAAAAATATAAAGGTATTCTGCAGAATTACGTCCAATAATAAACATCAAAGACAAGAAGCAAATATTATAATAAAATTCACCAACACCTATAATTACATTTTACCCTAAAAAAAATCAACTCGAATTAAATCTAAGTATAATTTTGATATAAAGCAAATATAAGTTTAATCGCAGTTTTATATTTACTGATTTTGATATATCTTCATTGGAGATGAAATGAAACTCAATAAGGCTGTAAGAATTTATTTACAGACTAAAGTAAAATAAAATAAAACTAGGAAACCGTTAAGTTTAAATTTGAAACAAAATGAAACGCAAAAATACAGAATAATAGTTAATGTAAACTTTGTATTAAAAATATTAGAAATATATACCCTAGACTAAATTATCAAATACTTAAGCAGAAATAAAATTACAAATGATAAAAAAATACGGATTCACATGCAAAAAATTCCATGCAAAGTATGTTTTATGACTTAGTTAATAAAGCTTACACTCTAATATATAAGAAAGTTCCGGTAATCTTGACCAAACAGCAACATTTTATTCCATAAAAATTGAATTATTACATAAAATAGGAATTGGTGGGAAGCGTTTTAGTTGGTTTAAGAGTTATCTGAGCGAACTTTTGTTCTAACGAACTATTGTTAAGATTGATGTGATCTCCACACATGTTGAACAAAAATGTGGTGTAATGTAGGACATAGTATCAATACTAATGCTATTCAGTTTATAGTTAATAGATGTAAATAATTTGTATCTGAAATCCAAACAATTCTGTATTCTTGATGATACTGCGATACAATTTTCTCATAAAAACAAATATAAAAGCAATAGAGATAAACAAACAAGACAAAATATGTTAATAAAATATTCCAACATTTGTACCATAACCAAACCTCTGTAAATCTAAAAAAATCACAAATAATGCTTCTACACAAATAGAATACAATACGGCACTCCCAACCACGTAGGAGAAGACACCCGCCTTGTGACGCTTCCGGTTGCCCCCGTTCATAGCCCTGATGGGCTTTAACGAGAGTCGTCTTTTGCCCTCTAACATTTACATCTCATAGTAATAAGCCAGGCTTCGTTGGGATACCACCGATGTAAATGCCTCGGTAGACATTTGCATCGGTGATTTTTAAACTCAGATTTTGCCTTCGCTGTATGCCTCGTCCAGACATCGTGAATATCCTAAATCGTTGTCCTCTGAACTAGCTAAACGAGTTCGCGGAAGCACGAATTCCGCACCTAGTTCTACTTTTACTTAGCCACCTTCTTGTAAATGTCCCATAGATTTCTAGGCAAATTGAAAAACAACATACTACCAAAAATGTTGTTCTAACAACAAAAATTTAGTCCTAGTTTAGTTCTAGTCCTAGTCCTAGTCCTTTGTGAACTCAACTTCAATTCATTCCCCTGACTTGGTTAATTTTTGGACTCCGGTGGGCTTGGCGTGCTGATACTCAGTAGTATAAGCTTCTTACAAGAAAATAGGAAACCACTTAACTAATGTTACGATGGGTTCAAACGTTCAGGTTATTGCAACTAGATATATAAATAAGTGGTATCTATAGGAGGGGTTTTAAGGACGTATACAATGAATAGTATTAGTATTGTATATTTATATTCATTTATAATTATATCGAATATTTTAATAGAATTCATCCATAAACGTATTTAAAATGCGAATGAAATATTGAAATTCTACTTTTTATTGAAGAAATTTAAATACCTATCCAGAAAGAGTTTGTACATTTTAAGTATTAGTCTGTTGTTTACAAACAACTATTTCAAATTACTTCAGCGTAATTTGAAGTAAATTTACGTTTAAACGTAATTTTACGTTTTGCAAGATAGTTTCGTCGTTTAACCTAGAATGAGACCCACTGGGTTAGTTTAATGGTTAAACTCGTTATTGTAAAATCATCTGATTTTCGAAATCAACAGTTATAAGGCCCGAATCCTTGTAAAGGCAGTTGCTTTTATGTAAATGTTTATGCTAGACTATGGATACCGGTATTCTTTAGTGGTTGGATTCCAGTTAACCTCACGTCACAGAAGTGATCGACATGAATTTGTTCAAGACTGTAGGTTTACCGGTACATTTACACGTACATCTTCAGCTACTTCAAGCCTGACAAGCCGGTAGTAGTAATTTCATTTACCTATATACACATACCCTGATCCACCAGTAGCTAAAAAACTGATTAAGAAATATACTCGTGTATAAGCTTGATTGATTGCTTTTTTTTTGCTGTAGTAAATCTTTTTTGTTGTAGTGTTCATCATTTACATCTTTATTGCCGTAGTGTCTGAAAACAATAACCTATATTGCTTGTATTTAAAATAAAATTTCAGCACTTCCTTTTGTTGTTTTCCTACTTTGCAGAATAATTACGTTGACTATCCATTTACTAATATTGCAGGGTTTGGCATATAAGCATGTACTTTAGTTATAGTTAATCTTTTTGTTTTAAGTCAGTTAACTATATGTCATTTTTTAAAACCTCAGTAGAGAACACTGTACAAAGTAATTTTTTCCATTCTACGTAACGCACTTCATTCATTCTTACTCTACGCACTTTCAATGATTAATCGAACGTTATTAGCAATCCACTTTTCAAAATAATAAGTAAAATCTAAATTTAATTAAGAAATACAAATGGATATATAGATAGTAGCACAATGTCACACACTATCATAAATTGTTGAGAAAAAACTACTAGAAATGTTGATTTTTCCAGTAATTTAGAGTAACAAATTTTTCCGGTAAAATTTAAAAAAGTATATGTAATTCACAATGAATACGCAAATAGAGAAATATTTTACAGTTAATTTATTGGACCTATATATTTTTTTATTTATTTTGGCTTTTTATAAACAATAAAGTATGATTTTTTTCTGTACATGTAACGCAGTAAACATCGGTAATAATATTTTTTACTGGTAATAGTACGATTTTTATGAATTGATGTGCAAGTCAACAAATGCAATTCTGTTATGTGAAAAAAAGAAGAAATTTATATTTAGGAATTTAAAATATATACAATATAGTAAACACATTTATCTTATATTAAAAGAAATATGTATGTAACTTTTTATTTAAAAATATAATACCATTGTTTGATATTAGAAGAAATATTTTGTTAATGGGCACTTCAAATTATTTTATGAACATATTTATAAATTTTAAATGTTCTATTAACTTATATGGTCTTGAAAACTACGGTAGAAAAGAGTTAGAGATGTAGAATTTACTCTAAATATAACATTATTAGAACAATTTTATTTAAGCAGTTTTTATGATTTTCCGGATGCACACAGTAACGTTTTCCTAGGATCAATTTCTTCCGTTAGTGGTAAAGAAAAATTGAGTGAGATAATACTAAATTAAGGCTAGCAAAGTCATCTGTTGTACCAAGGTCCAAGATTTGATAATTTTCACCACCATCTGCTACGAATAGTAGTGGCGAATTATGAGGGACATTTTTCAAAAAAATAATCATAAATTTTTCTCATATTATTTGTGAATTTTAATATTTTATTTTTATTTGCCTATTATCGTATTTTTATGAAACGTATGTATTGTATATCTTTGATATGCGTAAAAGAAAGTATGGAAGAGCAATAGCATGAGTATATATAGTACATATATATTTATAAAAAGATTAATAATTATTTCTTTACATTCTTGGGTAAAAAATGTGATTAAAATCGAATGAAGAATTTTTCTATTAATTCTATAAGATGAACGAGAGGACTTTTTGTTTATAGTGTATGTTAGAAATTTTGAAAGGAAACGGACCAATAATAATGAAAAGATAAAAAAATGTAAAAGTATATTGCATTCAGAACAATACATTGTTTATGGTCAAAATCCAACAAAAACTGTTTTTCCAAGAGCTTTTAAATCTTGAACGTATTAAATTTCAACACATCTAAAATTTTCTTTTTCGTAGTAATCAGTTATTAAAGAAAATAATTCACGTATTTTGCGTGAAATATTCTAAGAGATATCCGTGAAATGTCCTTCATTTTTCTTCGATTTAAATTTTAAATGTTGTTTACACTATTTATTTTATTACTATAGCACAATAATCGAATAACGTTGCCATTTATTACGGTCACTTCCAACACTAGTTATAAACCCGAGACTGCACTCGGGTACCGTCGATCAGGTATCTTGTCCATGACACCACAGGTGGGCGTAGAGACAGTTTTAATAATTATTTTATCTTAGGTTCATGAGTAGTATAGTAATTAAATTACCGATATCCTTGAAAACGTTTTCGCTTTATTGCGCTGTAATAGCGATAAAAACAGCTTTTTATCAATGTGATCCTATAAATACTTCTATCGTGTGATTTTTAAATAATAAAAGAAAACCGGTACTTTTTTGTTTTACCTTTGTATTTTAATCGTGAATATATTATTAAAATTTGTAATAATTTAAATATCACAAAAAACTGTAATTATAAATCCTGAACTGAAGTGTATGTAATTCTTTCTACAGTTGGTTCATCTAGCTTATAGTGAATATTAAAGCAGTGAAGGCAAGAGATTTGAATATTTCATAGCTGTCATATAAAACTCTTCGTACTTTAAAACCTAGTTCAAATACGGACCGCTGATTTACATCGACTACCAGACCTGGCCATTTACTTTATGTTAATACTCGCTGCTGAAACTCTTTCCACTACTCATCCCACATAGGAAAAGGTTTACTCTTCTTTTAGCTCATGCTGTAGGCTACCACTAGCACCTGTTTACATATTCACCATCTTTTACATTTTATTTTACTTCACTACTATTACTATTTTCTACTTTCCAATCTTTCGAAAATAATATTTACTATTCATTTTACTTTTGCGTTTCTCTATGTTTAATTTTTTTTTTTTTTAGTTCTAAAGATAAAAGGTGCACAATTCTTTCATATTAAATCGCTGTGGGTGCAATGTAACCCTTTTTTATCATCAGCTGGAGTGTTGCTACTAATTGTTGCATATAAAACGTCATTAATCGACAACTAACCTTGCTTGATTACCATCTACCATAGTTAAACCTTTTTCAAGATTTTACTATAAAACTTTAGAAAACTATATTTGTTATAGAATTTTTAAATACTAGAAAATAAACTTTCATTACTATAAAAATAATTCACCTAATTGATAAATTATATACATAATTATACTTTATTCTCCAAATTATAACAAAAAAAATCATAAAATCGAAGATTATTTTCAGTTTTAACTTGCCCGGTTGTTACTGTTATACTATGTTAAACAGGTAAAGTATTTCTATGTATTAAAAGATACATCCACATGTTTTCCATAAATTTGGGCTTATATACGGATTTTTAATCGTATACAAATATATGTTTTGGGTGTTACTTGGCTTTTTTCTCAGGAACAGTTAACAAAACAAAATTATGATGATGGTGTGGAAAATTGTATATGAGGCATTTAATGTATATAATTTTTTAAACTATCGGAAGTAATTTAAGAAGATAATGACTGACCGAGTACACTATCAATGATAGGTTAAATTGTGCTTGTTTGTAGGTAAATTTTTAAGTAACATTTATGAATAATTCCTATTATAAATAATGTAATCAACAACAAACAAAACAAAAATACGCACCAATAACAAACAAAACATTATAACATTTCAGTCCTACCTTGATGATTATTTTTGACTTAAACGTGTTCAGTTATAGATTCATTTGGAATTTCTTTATCTACAGATAAAAACTTCAACGGTATTAAATTTGGTCCGTGTTTGTAATATGGATGCACCTGTAACTTTTTATCTTTTAAACGACTGGTCAGCATGTTTTTTTTAAAACTAGAAACCAAAACAAAATAGATAATATGTAGGAGTTATTTTTAATTATGGGAAATTCAGATGGGGAGTTGACCCATGGCATTCTATCATGATGGTAGGGCTGCTACCTTGTGGCTACCGTGGCTTACCAGAATTACGGGTTAACTCCTGAATCCTCATCTCCCATCCTTTCACCGGTACACTGGAAACTACTACGTGAGACGTTACATTCGGTCCATACTCATCAGGAGAAAGGAGAATAAGCCGTAGTCAAAGTTTACAGCTCTCCAATACTGGTCTCTACAACATTCCAATATTCCACTCGAATTGGTTACCCAACCAGTTGATTGTTGGCTTATGTGGGACACCTCTTGCAAGTCAAATAATTGGAGTGGAAAGGCTGAACGGATTTTCTTCTAGTGAATTCTTATATTACTGATATTAGATGTTTACATCAACATATCATATACCCAAATATCAGAAGCAAAGCTCTCCCTAGATCGATTTCAAGAGCCCCTGCAGTAGAAACAATAATTTAAGAGTGACTGTGAATATAAAGTTCATTATTTAGAACTCAGAAGGAGGTCAATTAAGATGGCCAGGACATGTCTTGATTTGTTGTCAAGAAGGATAAGGGAATTCAAGACAAACAGAAGCAAACGAGTGGCCTTGGAACTGTATAAATTCCTCGCAGAAAGTAATCACATGTTACCGTATGATTAGAAAATTATTGTAATCGCCTGTCGATAAGTGGCATTCAGATTGGCGCACAGATTATCCTACGCAATTATAAAAATGTGATCACAATCAATAAAATGATATTGTTACATATCTAGAAATTATAAATGTCATGAACAGATTCCTACGATGCAAGGAAGATGTAAAATGTAAACCACTAAATATTATTTTACAATAAATATAAAGTTGTATGATCATTTTTTGACATTTACTTAATGTACAAGTTAACATATGTTTAGTTATTGAATTGTGAAAGGGTTTTTATGACCATTTATACTTAACCTCTTTATCATACTTATAAATTAAGTTAATCATTATTATATAAATGAAACAAAAGCTAATCGCTTTACAAGGTGATGATGAGAAAAATAATTTCTCATTTACCGATTATTCTCACTAAATATAGTCTTACTTATGTTTTCATAATCATGAGGTGGACTAGATTATTGGAAGGTATCATTAAAATTCCTTACATAAAAGTTTTCGTGAGTAACTGTTTTTCTTTTTCTTTAGTGAAACTGAAAAAAATTGGTGAATTTAAATACAGCGTGATCAGATATTTGAATCTGGCCCATATTTTTACATAGATACATTCACTCACTCATGGGCGCATACATAAGGTTAGTAATATTGGATTAGTTATTTTATACATCAGGTCACATAGTAGTGTAATGCATAATTATTTAATATCTGAACAATATTGGTTAGCGTGAGTCATATAACCCATTTTACAACGTACTTCGTGTGTAACAAAACTACTTCTGGCTATTTAAATATGTAAAAGATTCAAAATTGTTTTTTGAGGTTTTACGTCTTCTTTTATTAGTCAGTATTTGACAATACATCACGAGATTCTTAAAGGTTAATGACTAGTATCACAACAGAATTATTGTATGTTTTCAGTAAAGAATACAAGTACGTTACACAAAGATTTCACTAATAATGTGTATAAATATAGTCCAATAAATTAGTTTGAAAATATACTGTTAACATTACTTTATTACAATTTCTAACAAGTTATAACATATTTAAATTTCATTATCGAGAAGAAACAAAAAATACGAATTGTCAGCAAAGATACGAAAAAATTATATCACATAAAAAAATATTACATTTATAATGTAAGGAGAAAATTACAAGCCTAAATTCTTTTAAAATTGTTGCTTTATATAAATTATATTATTTGGAACAGGACTTCCTGGCACCACGACTATAATAAATAAGTAGTATCATGAACAATCCTTAAGTTCATAAAAAAGAGAAAGCTAAAGTACGTTAAAAAGTAGAATTTTATTTCAAAAGATAAAATATCTTCAATTTAAATGAAGTGCTAGAAAAATGAAACTTTTCAATTAACCAACTGGATTGGTCTGAAGCCAAGAAAACAAATTTCACATTTGTCCATTAATTTCTGTAGGTACGAAAAGCCCCTTACCATTTCTGTTATAATTTACATTGGATAAAATAATTTTATCCGACTATAACAACTTTTAATTAAAATATAATACTTACATGTTTGCGCATACAGAAAGTAACATAATGTTTATCAGTATAAAAACATAGTAAAATATTTTAACATTTATTTAATTTCACATTATAATAGAATTAATTAAAACCTATAGCATCAAGTAAATACAAATAAACCAGTCATAATCTAAAGACTAAACGACAGTATGAAGATTGACCTATTGGTAAGCCGATTAATAGGTTTAAAATATTTTAATAATGTGATTCCCTACATTCATAGCAAAAGTAAATACTTCACTTTGGATAACCGATTTTGGTGGTTTATTAAAAAATAATGAGTTTGTTTGTATTTTGATCAAATAGTGAATGTTAATTACTCTCAGCATAATATCGGTAAAAACTTTGAAGTGTTTCTTATTCCAAATCACTTTTTATTGATTTAAGTAGTATATTTAAAACGTTTTTTTACAAAACACAACAAAAATTATGTAGAAAATTGTTCTTTTTTATACTGTGTAACAAATTTACTCTAAAAATTACTTGTATATGAAACAAAAAAGTTCAAAGGTAATTATTATTTATTTAATAACGAAAATACATTTTCACTGTTCTCACAATTGGGTGGTTTTTCGACTATTGGTTTTCAATAGTCTCTGTTTTCAATTATATTTAATTTTTTAATCATGAATAGTTATTTTTAAAATTTTAATGGTTTTTAAATAAAAAATTATTTTAACATTATCTTCAATTTATTTTACGTAAGGATAAAGCCACTTACACGAGGTGAAAGGTAAAAAAAATTAACCAACCGGGTTGGTCTATGGGTGAACTAGTCATCGCAAATCAGCTGATTCGAAGTGAAGAGTTCTAAGGTTCAAATCCTAGTAAAGGCAGTTATGTTTCTACAGATTTAAATACTAGATCGCGTACATCGCTATTCTTTGGGGGTTGGGTTTCAATTAACTACACATCTCAGGAATGGTCGTCCTGAGACTGTACAGGAGTACACTTCGTATACATCCATACATATCATTCTTATTCATCCTCTGAAATAATACATTATGGTGGGTCTGGAGGCTAAACATAAAAAAAAATGGTGAGAGGTAAATGGCAGAGTGGTACGCAGTATATGATGTAAGTGGCAGAGCGGCAATACTAATCGATAGACCGTCGTTGATCTGAAGCAGATCGTTGGTTATTTTAGTTCAACTGGGAAAGGCAAATGTGTTCATGACAGAATTTAATGGAAATTTATACGTACATAAATATTAAAACTAGTTATTCTTCTGGATTGATGGGTCTTTCCAATTTGCTCTCGTGATTTTACTCTTCAATTTTTTTACTAAAGTATGAAAGCTTTCCTATAACGTAGATAAATGGGAATACATTAATTGTGAACAAATATGTAAAAAGAATTCCTAAATTCTGCCTTACATAAATAATGATGAATGAACAGATATCCATCGTAACTATTACTAATGTAAAAGTAATTTCTGGATTCAATATGGAGTTTTACTTCTTAACTGGTAGATTATTAAAAATACAGATTAAGTGACCCTAAATACTGACATACATAGTCAACTTTATAGGTAACGGATAAAATAGTATTGAAACTGTCCCAGCGATATTTAGAAATTATTTAAACAAATATATAAAGTAGAAATGAATGTCATACGCAGACAGACATATATATATTTATTATGTATATATAAATACATATATATATATATATTTTTTTTTTTCGTGCATAAAAAAGGATAAAATATCTACAATTATTAATTACTATTACTGAAATTCTTTACAATTTTAGATTTAATCAAATAATTTTCCAATAGAATAGAAATAAATGACAGTAAATAAAGTTAATGAAACTTGACAGCTAGGAAGGTAATGGAGAATTAAATATTAACAAAAGCGATTATATGATAAACCACTGTGGTACTGAAGCATTTTAACGAGAATCATAACGAGCACTTTACAATCTGCTAAACTTGACAGCAGAATTACACAATATTTCCCCTCTACGTCTGAGAAGACCGGATACCCTGAGCATAAACTTATTTAATGAATTATCACCAACGATAAATCACGGTTACCAATCCACTATAACACTAACATTTCCACGGGACAATTGTCTTTTCATCATCTCCTTGGCTGTACGTGTACTGAAGCGAACTGATTTTATAGTCGAAAACGATCGAGAAATCGGTGGGAAGGAGTTCTTCCTAATGCAGATTCTAAGCCAATGATCCTACAAGGAGGCTCTTTGCTTTTGGGTTTTGAAGATCTAGGACTCTGTTTAAAAAATTGCAGTCCAGTCAAGGACAATGCATTATAATTTTTCATAATGAAAACGGGCCCCTTCTTCCGAATGTGACTGCAGTTCCTACAGCCAAACAATAAAAAAATTTAATTACGGATTGTGCAAGCACTTTTAACAATGTTCAGTTGATTTTTTTTAATAACATTGACAAACCTATTAATTTTCTAGTAAAATATTGGCCTAAATATTTAGTAAATAGAGATCATTCCTATTTGTACTGCTTCTACCTCATACAATTATAAATGATTTATGTACTTACTTGAGTAAAACATTTACAACGGCTGTAAAACGTAAGACACATATCAATCTGGCAAAAGTAAAGATATCTTTCTAGCAGAAAGAATTCTGTCAATATTAAAAATCAATCTACGAATAAGAAAGATGTTCTTATAAGTATTTATATTGACTATAGGGCTACTTATTGTTAAGGAAATAAAAATCATTTTCTCTAAAGTAATAAAATATTTTATTTCTCTAAATTACATTTATTATTTTTATCTAGACAAAGACTCATCGGGTTTTTTTCCGTGCGAATGACTATCATTCTGGCATATGTTTAATTTGGCAGGTTGTCCATATTTCAGATAAAAACTGAATATAAATAAAATTTTCTTTAACTTTTTTTTAATTGGCTTTAAAGTGGCATTACATATCAGAAATAAATAAGTAATAAATAAAATTTAAATTAAATTTTAAAGTTTAAATTAAGAGAATAACTGAAAGATAATTAGGATTCATTTAAATATTTATTACAAGTTTTTTTTTAAATTTATTTTACATTTAAACATCTTTTGTTAATTTTAATGTTTTTTAAGCCCAAACTTTGATCGTGCTTTAAGTTAAGTAGAGCGCAATATAGTTATAAAATCTTTTGAAAGTGATTGATAATAAAAGAAGAAATGAATTGTCTACCATAGTATAGAAACTTTCCTGGCTGCAGTGTGAGATATCTATATCTAAGAAGAGTATAATCACTTATACAGAAATTCTTAGATTACCATATATTTTTCTGTAATGGAAGTCAATAGTATAAAGCCTTTAAAACTATAAAGATATCTAGGCAAAAATTTTCAGTAATTTTGTGGAAAATGCGCGGCTACTTGTTAAATGCTAATTTAATATTCTGTACAATAAATTTCGGAATGCAGAATTTTCTTATAAAAATTCAAAATTTTTAACTGTAATTTTACATATGATTTTTGAGAAATTCATATCCGACTTTTAAATACTAGTAATAAAATGATTTTTGTAACTTATTTTTTGAAAAGAGGAATAATACTTTGTGTTTCAAAAAAATTCTGATATGGACACCACGTAACTTCTTTTATGAATATTAAATTACATATACAAATATATTTACATATATTTTTTTATTGTTATTATTTAATTATTAGTTAAAACTTCTTTTACAATCAAGGATTATTAAATAAATATATTTAAATTTTAAAAAAAAGGAGATGAAGTCTGATTGGAACCGATGTGTCCCCTTGTGAACCCTTGTATGATACAAAAATTAAATTAAAATTTAGCTTTAACTCCGGAACCACTGAATAAAGTATCACTTATGATACATCGTTGAAAATATCATAATTAGGGCTTACTACTGCAGTTAAGAAGTTTCAAATCAAAAAAAAGAAAAGGATTTTGTGCTTTATTGGACAAATTTGGTCCAGTCGATTGCAAACAAAAGGGGTGGTGCACAACTAGATGTTACAACAGTTGAAAATCCAAAATTTCAACATCCTGCGGTTAATCGTTTTTGAATTATACAAGATATATATATACGTACGTACAGAGTCACGCCGAAACTAGTTAATATGGATTCAGAGATGGTCAAAATGAATATTTCCGTTGAAATTTGGAAACCGAAATTTTTCGCGATCACAATACTTCCTTTACTTCGTACAAAAAAGTAAAAATTTTCATTAAACATACGTTTCCCGTGATTTAAAATCTAGATTTTTTATACTGACGTAATATGTAACGTTCATTAGTATTTCGAAAAATTAAAAGTAGAATTATTCATTTAAAGATATTTAAAGAATATTTATAGCATGCAAAAATTTTTAGTTTTACATAAGACTTAATGTGATATTATTTTATATAGATGTTTTGCGTAATTTGATAACAACGATATATTATGAGAAAAGGTTTTCAGTTTTTATTTCAATTCATTTGAAAAAATTCAACTTTTGCTATATTTTATTAGGCTTGTTAAGATTTTATTTTTTTCTTCTAGGGTTTTATTTTAATAAATACTTTAAGTAAATTTTTTTATAAGGTCCCAGTTGATGGGTTTAGAAATCAGCTTTTTGTTCTATTATGAGAGGAGACTTTAGTTGGGTAAAGTTAAAAAAAAGAAAGGAAAAAGTAATTCAGGTATAAAAGTAATTAATATATTTATGATAAAAATATGACAATAATATTAGATAAAATATTCATATATTTTGATGTATGGGATAAATACATCACATCGGAAAATGATAAAGGCATTGATACAGTTTAAACAAGAATTACACTATCATTTGCCGACACAGATTAAGCAAATGTTTTCCATTTTTTGAGAGATATCGTATAAAATATCTGATGTACTATTACATCATTCTTTAAAACTGACGATATCAATAATAATTTCAATACTGAATTGAAGTAAAATATATTAAAAATATAAAACGAAAAAAATTATAACGAACAATAAAAGCGACGAATATCTCGCGAAAGGAGATCAATCGCTAGCGCTAGTAATGAATTTAAGTAGTTAAAAAAAACATTATTATGCACAAAAATAATAATTCAAGAAACATCCCATAATAAAAAAGCAAAAAATTGCTTTATTAAATAATATCAGTAATAGAAATTTCAGTTTAGTAGGAAATAAAAGGAAGTTGTTTGAACACGTAATATTTATTAAAGGTTCCAGAGAGAGTTTTATTTTATTTTAATTAGTATTTTTTTTTTTAAATGTCTCAACAGTGAAATATTGTTAAAAGAAATTCTTTTAATATTTTAGTAAATCTTTTGAACGTGTCAATGACTTAAACAGTAATGAAAGATAAAGGATGTATAAAAGGTTTTTATACCAGAAGTATTCCAAATTTCTGGTATATCTTCACGTGTACCTGATTATTGTGATGAATTATGCCAAAATAGTTGACGTTATCTTGTTTCATAACACGAATGTTGTTTGGTTTTTTTGTTAAAAAGTGACAATTAAAAGAAAGCAAATAACGATCATACTGAACTATTAAATAAAAATATTTGGATAAATTAAAATTTTTTACTAATGAAAAGTTGGTCAACATAATATATATTTATTATTGCCAAACAGTAATCCAATTCTCAGTTTTTAATACATTTCAATTCGTTTTAAAAGATCTTCAAGAGATAATGTTATATTTTGAATTAGAATAACTCTGAATCAATATTAAGTAATGGTGAAAAGCGTAGTGTAACATTAAAGCGAAACAGTTTATTTTTTCGTATGTAACACCCCACCATCACCAAACCGGATCGGAAATTACGCATAAGCTCAACTGCGAGGGGTGCCTTCGCCTCAAACTACGTAAGTAGTGCGCTAGACCTAACCCAGATACCTAGGACTCAAATCACGGCATGTTGTAGTAATGAACGCGTCAACAAATAATCTGATTTGAAAGTCGAGAGGTCCAGCGTTCAAATCCTAGTAAAGGCCGTTGCTTTTATACGGATTTGAAAACTAGATCGTGGATACCGGTGTTCAATTAACCACACGTCTCAGGAATGGTCGAACTGAGACTTTACAAGACAACACTTCATTTACATTCATAGATATCATCCTCATTCATCCTCTGAAGTAATACCTGAACGGTAATTCTTGGAGGATAAACAGGAAAAAGGAGGTGGCAGGATTCGGTCTTGTGTTACATGCCATGCCTCTAGCAAGGAAACCCCAAGGGATTCCTCCATCAGGACTCTCGTCTTGACGCTTAGCCGTTAATGTAGAACCCCTGGAGGGATCCTACACCGGGACTACTAAAGTCTTGTATTCCCCCCAATGACGTCTTCAAGAAAGTCCCCACCCGATCATTGGTGGTGGGACGCCGGAGCCTCCCACCCCTCCCGAATAGGGCTGTCCCCAACAGACACCGCAACTTTGTTGTGCAACCTCCAGCGGATTCATGACGTGAGCGACGTCGCCTTACATCCACTGCCTCCAGGCGCGCATGTCGATGCAATTTGCATGTGAGACACCGAAACTCCTGCATACAGACTTTTTGCAAGTGGCCAGGCTCGTCACAGTTAAAGCAGTGGCCGCGGGGATCTGGTCCAAGACACAGTTTGGCCCTGTGGGGCCTGGTACTCAGCACCGAAAATATATGTGTCATCAAAGGTGCACCACACCACCCGGCAAGCCACCCACCCAATTCGAATTCACCCATCGGACAGAAGCTTCTCCACCAAGACGAGCGGCACTGCCAACGTGCTGCGTCGCCCCAAATGCCGGTCGCTTGTATAGTATATCTAGTGAGACCGATTTCCCTGTAACCTGACAAAGTTCCTTTAGGAACTTGTCCTTCGTAATGAGTACGTTCACGTGCATAACAACAACGTGAACCTTCCGGCCACTTCCCCCGTTAGAGCCGTAGTGGCAACCTCTAACCTTTTGGCGATGTCCTTGCTCAGTTGTTCAGCCGCAACATTATCAACTGGCACCCAGATATCTAGCTCCTCCCGCTGTCCACTTTCGTGTGGAGTGAAACTCGACCTCACCCGGGGACACAGTTTTCTTAATGTATCGAAGCGAAGGAGGTCTGCATAGGTCTTATCTTTTCCCCTAACCACATTCGTTGTTGTCGGTGGACCCACGGATGGTTTCTTGCTCTTTGGCAACGATGCCAATGGTACTCGTGAAAGACACACATAATGTTTCTTATCCACCATTCTAGATATGTACTCCACGGAACGCCGTATAATCTACCCAAGCCGATGTAAGGGCCTGCAAAAGCAGATTAGTCGATCCTGCCTATCTTGCATTACTTGCGGTACGGTCCTGTAAATGATTGAGGCCACCTCGCAGTCCCTAACTGCCGAATCAACCACTAAAGCATAGTCAGTCCGGCCCACATCAATTTTCCCTCCGGATCGATCACGTGTAGTGGACTGCTCCATAAAGATATGGCCTGCCTGCAATTTGCCCGCTCGTGCCAGATCCCGCAACCTTGGTGCCTTACGGAACATCGGTGCGTGTTGCATACATGAGACGTCCATAAGAGGTGCAGACCTCTCTAAAAGGAGACTTTCTCCGGAAAATATAAGGAACTCCAGGAACTTGCTTTGAACTTTTTCTTTCCCTCACCTGTTGATGGAAAACGACGGAGCCTTCGTGGTTTCCCGAAAATTTCAAAAAGCGCTTCCCGCTATCCATGACGACGTCGACCAAACCGGAATAGCCGGAAAGTGCTGCTCGACATCCCTGTTTATCGACCCAATCAGACCGACAGACCTCTGCTTCCCCCCAGTCATCTTCTTACCCATCTTCCTTCCTTTACGCTTCGTCAACAAGCGACCGGCACGCCGAAGTTCTCTCATCACCGCTTCCGCCAAGATATCACTGCCACTAATGTCCGATACGAATTCTCTCACTTGAACCCTAGAAGACTCCTTCCTAGTGGATCGTCACCCCACCACAGGAGACAAACCCTCTTCGTCTGAAGGAGACATTCCCTCTGACTGATGAGGGTCAGCCATAAGAGTAATAACAGTATTGAAACGAAATTAATTTCCCAAAAAATTAATTAAGTGAACGAAAAGTAGATTAAAAAAAATTAACTTAAATAAATCAAAAGTGAACCTGGACTTAGGAATACCTTCAACTTAAAGGTAAATAGTCTATAACAGCAGTGCAACTAGGTAAACAAGCCTTAGTTACCCTAGGCCCAAAACCGAAAAATAAATATAAAATATTTATTTTACAGAAAATTATACTACGAAACAAACAAATAACAGAAACATAAAACAAAGAAAACAAAACAACGAACTCTAAACGAGAAGAAACAACTAAATAGTAGTAAAAAAAACATTAAATAGTAGTAGAAAACAGCGGCCGAGCATAAAAACCCAACAGTATTGGTCTACTTTAAATTTAACTTAAAAAGTGAAACGGTTTTATTGTTTCATATTGTAAATGGAATTACTTTGATCATCGCACCATAAATAATCATCCAAGAGGACTATCAAATACTTCATATTATAATGACAGAAGCAACACAACAGAAGCAACAATAATCTTCATTAATGAGAAAACCACTCAATCAATTAGCAAATTTATGTCTACTGAGAAGCGCAGTGAAAGGGTTTACCCATGGTTAAAGTAAGATAATTTCATTTCATCTAGTTGACATATCTATCTGACAACAGACTTCTGTTTTCTTTCTATAAAAATCATGCTTCCTTTATTATACTTCATTAATTACTTTAAATACGTGAGATAAAGCATTGAGGATTTAATTTATTTATAATAAAGGTATCCACGTATGTTTGGAAAGAATAATTCTTTCAGATTATTTTGCTTTCGCTCCTTAAGTATCCGTTTAATTCCTTTAACCAAAAAAATGATTGGGTTACACTGTTATTATTTCACTGTTTACTTCACTTTAATTGATAACAAACTCAAATCTGATAATAAACTGGTAAGTTAAAATGCAATTCAAAATAAAATAGAAATTTCTTTGAATTATATTTTTTGAAATTTATTATAGTAGACATTCTGTTTACAGAATAATTTTTTTGAGTTAAAGCATCTCACTCATATTCTCAATAAGACCGAGCGAATTTTTTATTTGTGACTGTAAAGAAGAAGACATGGGTCCCCCCCCCCCGGAACAATTCTATTTATTTTTACTTACATCCCTCTCGCTGCTGCTTTTTCCTCTTTATATAAAATAATGCCAGGGTTAACCGTTCATAAATTTGATGAAAGTTTTGTTTTCCTGATTCGCTTTTTTTTATAATTTTTCAACTTTTCCACAGGTTATTCTTTAAATCTTTATTCTTTAAATCATTATTTCTTTAAATCTTTATTCTGGGAATAAATACATTTAAAAACCTTATTTCAATTTGTAACTTCTTTTAAATGCTAAATGAAATATTCTTTCAAGCAAAGCTTTTGTATTCCTAGCAATAAGTTTTTTCTATATTATTCTTTAAACTTTCAAAATTTTACAATCTTGTCATGAATGATGTTCTGTGTTAAAGTATATAATAACATTAGTTTTACTTCTATCGTATTTCACTTTAGTTTTTAAGTAATTATGTACTCTCTATTCAAATTCCATTTCTAGAAAACCGTACAATTTTTATTTTTACCATTAAATTTTATTTTTTACATACTTCATACTTTCATTATGGTGTTTTTTTTTTTATATTGAAAAAGGTGAGGCAGTTAATTATTTTGTAATAACGTAGCTATGCTGAAGAAAGACAAGCTCCCAAACTAAGCTTAATAAGAAAAGTAAGGATTAAAGTCGTTACTCTCTGACTTTTTCCCACCAAGTACACTTTTGCGGATTGGCATTCTAACCTTACGGAAATCGATTTATTATTCATTTTTATAATTAGCACTTTCAAGTTGTTCATTACAAGAGCTGTCTTTATAGTCAACAGCATTAATCACAGAGAGAGCAACTTTTATCAGTGTCCTTCGACAATGTTGAATCATACGGTCAAAGTTGAAATAAATAGGTAGAAAATTTACGGGAGGAACAAACTAATGAACGCTTTTATGCTGTGAAGCAATACATTAAATGCATTTCTCGTCAGAAGAATGGCTGACCTTTGAAGTCATTGAATCGAGCCATTTTTTGACATCTTTAAAAGAATTGAAATGCTGGTCAGACAGGGAGTTCTAGTAGGGATCGAAACAAGTAGAAATCAGAAAGAGTAACCTCTGGTGAATACGGCCGGTTGGGTAGAACCACTGATCCGAGCGATTCTAGCGTTTCCTTGACCGGTTTAGCGATATGTGGCCGAGGTTACCATATTGAAAAATAATTTTTTACGGTGTATTTTAGCATAGAACCGTCGTTATTCTGTAAGTCTTGATTTAGCACTAGTTGTTGTTGGTAACGGTCACCAGTAATGGTTTCATCAGTTTTTAGCAACTCATAGTATACCGCACCCTTGTTACCTCACCAAATAGAAAGCAATAATTTGGAACGATTGATATTTGGCATTGCTCTTGATGTTGATGATTGACTAGGCTTACACCAGTGCTTAAGATTATAGTAATGGTTCCATTTTTCATTGTCAGTACACAATGCAGAAAAAAATATTCTATTTTTGCTGTTGAAGCACAATTCACGCTTGAGAAAACGCCTTTGATGTATTTTAGTTTCAATTCGAATGGCACCCAATCTCCTTGCTTTTTTACCCCTTCCATCGACTTCAAACGTTTAGAGACGGCAATTTTAATTACATTTAATGATTTTGCTAATTCTTTAAACGTTTGTGATCGATCTTCAAACTTTTTCGGTAGATCAGGGCCGTCCTTGTCTTCCAAATAAAAATCTTCACTATTGAATCATTAAACTAGTACTCACAAGTTGAATTCGATGAAGTATAATAGTCATAAGCTTCGAACAGCAAATGAAAAATTTTAGCAGACGGTTTCTTCAAACTGAAACAAAAAAGTCACATTCCCCGCAAATTCTATTTCGTCGGCAGAAAACTCGACATATTAAATACGCAAAAAAAAAAATGTTTAACACTTCGACCAGTAAACATGATTTTTAAAGTCTAAAGAGAACGCTTTTATACGCAGTTATCTTTAATGTGAAGCAAAACCATAGGTGCTAATTAAGCAATCTCTTGTAAAAACTTTAAAATTAGATTGAGTAAATTAAATTGAATTAAACTGGATGTTTAAAAGAAATCGTTGAATAAATTTCCCAACCAACTCGATAAAAAATTTGTAAGTTATGCATGTAAAGAATCACGTAAAAAAAAGATAATTCTAAGTAAACTTTTGAGCTAGAGAATCTTCAACGTTTGGATTTTCAAACTTTTTGAAACTTTCATCTTTTTGAATTTTCAACTTTTGAGTTGGAGAATATTTTTCAACTCTTTACTGATTGTAACCAAAATTAAATGGTATCAATTATTTGCATTCAGAAGTCACCATACTTAGTTTCATAAAAATTGGTAAATAAATTACGTAAATATCATACAAAACGATATTTGACAAAAATCTTAAACCAATTAGGTTTACTATCCCCTACCCATGAATGAACGAACACAAAACGAACCCATGAATGACCCATGAACGAATACATAATCAACTTTACATCTAATATTATGAATTTATTTACTTAAGTGATTTCGTTACACTAATACTATTGGTTCTTTTATGGTGCAAGAATGTGACTTTGTGTTCAGTTAACGATAAAATAGAAACAGGAATTTTAGCATTCCCTTTACGGTGGTTGAGTAAGCCCGAACGGCATAAAAAAGATCTTTTAGCTTTTTAAAGGGATTAAATTATGTAAAAAAATTAGCTACCATTTGATTACAGTTTTGAGTTACGGGAACACTAAACATTCTGCTTTCTTACCACTTGTGACCAAAATTAAACGTCAAAAATACCTCATAAACGGAATTCGTTGAGAAAAATTAATCCAAATCGGTCCATCCCATCTGTAGATATATAGCCAAAAACAAGCCAATATATACGTAGTTCGTACGTGCTATGTACATTCCAAAATCCACAATTCAAAATTGTGTTTTTGGGTTAGAGGGTAGTTGATGAAATGTCAATATCTTGAAAAATACCGAAATGGAAAATTTGACCCGGTTTACATATTTTCCATTATAGAGTTTATTATGAGTATAGCTATACAGAATAACTACATCGTAAGAGAAGTTAAAATGTGTAGAGATCGGTGTACAAGAAATTGGTACACCAATTTACGAACATATATATTTTTTTCAATGTTATATGCATTAAAAAATAGATAGATACAAAGTAGTAGTGTTTTAAATTAAAAAATCAAAACCCAATTATGAAGACTATATCGAAAGTAATTTAATAAACCCAGTTCTATTTATCTGAAAAATTCGTTTTCGACACCTGGATGAGGTAGTAAGTTTATATATAATCAGTAATTTAAAAGAAGATTTATAGTTGTTACGAGAGGAAGTTGGTGGTTGCAAGGTAGCAAATTTAATGAAATCTTCCTTCCTCGTTGGTGGCATGTACAATATTCTTTACCTTTATACTAAGTCAAATGCATCTAATTTATTATTATATTATACTTAGTAACATGATCTCATATAAGATACCTTAACTATATAACATTTTCTATCCGATTACAGCAACTGAATATTTTAATGAGAATTATAAAATATTACTCCGACCTGGTGGTTAACAAAGATAATACTGTTTGCATGCTTACCTGATATGAAACATCATTATTCAGTTATTATATTGAAAATCTGTTTACCTTTCACTTTGATCTAAAGAGAAGGTACATCCTTACGTAGCTTAAAAATATTTTAGAATTAAGTATTAAGAAAATCAATTAGTTTCTGCTATATGGTGAAATAGAATTAATTTCATCTACTGATATCGATAGTATTCGACGCAGTCAGTTTACTAGACTATAAAATACTTTCAGTAATATCTCTAAAGATAAAAAAAAATATAGTTACTCTATAAAATTTGCATTACTTTTAAAAAGTTAATTATTGATTTCCATAATGTAAGGTAAATTTAATAAACTGAAGAATGCAAGGACTGTAAAAATATTATATCTGATTGGCAAACACGGTCAAAAAACTGATTTTTAAGAGTTTTCCCAATTAATAGCGATAATTTCTTTAACAACATAAAACGTACAACACAATGACTACTGCGAAATGCCTTCCACTATTTCTACTGCAATTCTAATGCAAATTCATTTTTATCCCTACTTTTCACTAAGTTTTAAATAAAATTATGCATCGTCCGATAAGACATAAAAAGGAACTGATTACATTCTGATTTAATTTATTTATAGAGGCAATGGTATTTTTTTGTAGATTACAATATGTAATTATTTATCTAGCATTTTAAATGAGATTTAAATTTGGAAATTATATTTATAAAAGCATAAAACGATAAATTAAAAGATGTTAGATAGTATAAATAAATCTAAAAATTTACTCTTACTAAAATAAACAAACAAATAAAAAGTTATCGAAATTGAACAAAGTTTAGAAAGTAAGATATATTAAGATTAATTTCAGCTGGAAATTTCACTGTTGAACTTAGAACTCCGTGTAATTCTTATAATTCCAACTGAAAGGCGCGCTTACACTTTCAGCAATATAAAACGCTGCTTACTAATGAAAAATACAAAATTTTATTATATACGTAAGATACGTACATTATTTCTCGGTGTAGAAGCCATTCCTATTTAGACAGTTATACCACGTTACTTTCCTTTGCATATCTTTCTCAAAAAAGTGCAGTACAAGCATACCCATCTGGAATATAAACCGCATTCAGGAATTCCTCATTGGTTTCAATTATAAGAGATTATAATCAACACGAACCTCACCTTAGTCACCAGCCTCACGCGCCTCACCTTAGTCACGTCATTTTACTACGTTGTTGATTTTGTGTTGGTTCGTCTCCACAAAATTTTGGCTTTAGGAGAATAATTTAAATTCCTTCACTTTAACTGATTAAATAAAGCCTTCGTGAGATTTGCGGCTTTCGAATGAGCATAGTAACGTATAATAACAGGCTTTGGCAATATTCTGCATAGTTTATTTAAGATTGAACTCTGAAACATTTTGATCAAAATTCAATAAAGTTTATAAAAGTACTCGTTTGAGGGGCACAAACCCTGTAAATATAATTGTTCAATTAGATAATGCGTACTTTAAATTCTTTTGCGAGTTGATATTAATTTCTTTGGTATACAAATAATAAATTTGATATGTGCTTCATCTTAGTCACGACTCTTTCAAAACAGTAATCTGCCGTTATTAAAAACTCGCAAAGGATGTCAAGTTGATGGGCATTATTTAGATTTTGTATGCATCAGTTTTATTATTAATCAGTCCTGCATAAATACGTTAATCCTACTACGTATTTTAGCGACAAATCTGGCCCGTTTGTCTCTACCGTGTGAAGAACTGTTATTGAAACTTTCAAAAATTCATTTGGAGGCCTCTTAAGTCGTCATAATTTATATTTATAGACCTCTCTCAAAATTTCCGACCCTAATCTCTCACAACGGTGTAATTTATAATATTATTATTATTTTTACCCAATCGTCAACGAATCAAAGGAGAAAAAACCCTTTGTTTAGCAAATGGAAGTCTATAAAATATGAATCATATGTGATGGACCTTACAGATGATTGGTACCAAGTTTCATATTTTATAAACCGCTTTATTACTAGCTCTGAAAGACAAATGCGGGTGTATACCTTAGTTATGAATCGCTCTTGTTACGCAGCATTTTTATTTATTTACATCAATAACATTTTTTTTTTAGACTAACAAAGTCATTAAAAATATTTGTTGTTAAATAGAAATTTCCTAGAATAATATTTCATACTTCTGCCAACAAAAGTTACAAAGTAATAATTGCCTGAAGATATTAAGAAAAAATAATATATTGGTCGAATAATATCTTTGTGACAATTCAATAGCAAAACTCAGATGTGCAATTTTCGAGTTGTACAATTAGGTAGATGTATGGTATTACAAAGAAAAACTCAAAATTATAAATATTTACTATCAGTACTTTGGGTTTTGAAAGGAATCAAATTCAATAGGATGAAACAGTTCCCTAATAGTAGCACCAATTTATTTGAAAAGAAATGCGTATACCATAATTTGTCTAAAATATACCAAAATTTTCATAATGTTTTACTTTTAACCTTTTATATAATTAAAGATAATGGATCTTGTAAGGATTTATTTAAATTGGTTTAAAAATATTACATAGTTATACTAACTTACGTTAAAATACATTTATTTTATAAATTTATTCAACTGTTTTTTTTAATTTTTTTTTATAAAAATTATTAATATATCCTTGTTGTACCAAAAGGGAAAAATGGAAAAATGTTATGTATCTATATAGATAGATAGATGTATTTTATGAATCTACCATTTCATTTAGGTAACGATAGTTTATTTAAAAAGTGTAGTTAATTTTTAAAAACTTCACCATTTCTTAATTTGTCACTTTAATTATAGGCTTGTTTTATTGTTTATATATTAATATATATTTATTTTAAATATTACTTCTTTTATTAACATTGTTTATTAAATTACAGCTTAGTTATAGTTGAAGTTTCGTTAATTTTTCGTTTCCCCCAAAAGTTTACAAGTTTTTCACCTGGATATAACCCAAAATATTAATAAAAATATAATAATAACAATAACGACGTTAGAGAAATAACCCAATTACCCGATATAACCATTAATTTTTTTGTTAACCTTCGACACAACAGTTACGCATTACTTAAGAGGATGAGATGAATGACAGTTTTTGTAGCACGTGAAAATGCCATGCCTGGCCGGGATTCGAACCCGGGACCTCCGAATGAAAGGATGAGACGCTACCACTCGTGCCACGAAGGTAGGCTATTTTATGAATATATTCGAACCAATGTTAACCTACCCAAGCTTTGCTCGTTAACCTTGACTAATTAACAGTAATGTTTTGAGTATTTAAATAATATATTCAGTAATTATTGCAATTATTTATTATTTAATAACCAAAACATTATTGTTAATTAGTCGAGGTTAGCGAGCAAAGCGAGCGTAGATTAAGATTGGTTAGATTATATGTATAATTTATATCTATAATTATAAGCAATAATGTGTATATTTTTGATATACAAGATATTTCAATATGAAAAATATTTAAAATGACCGGAATAAAAAAGCATGTTATTGAATTATCGGGTGGGTTATTTCTCCAATCAATTTTCCCTGCTATTTTGAGTTATTTCCAGGTAAACAACTTGCAAACTTTAAGTGGGGAGACACAAAAAATTACCGATGTTTTTCTTCTTTAATAGAAGTTGAAATTGTTTTTTCTTAAACATTAACCCAAATGTACTTAAATATAAATATATATATTTATATAAAACGTCCTGGCTGATTGATAATAAACGCCCCACAAAAAATATTGAAGATAAATTGGTGAAAATTTGTATAAACGTTCTTATTACAGTGTATGTGGATATTAAGAAATTATTCTTTGAAATTCCAAGTTTAAAGGGTTAAAATTGATTAAAAATGAAATTTACAATTTTTTTTTATTTTTTGGTAACAAATTAAGATATCAACATGATTTTTGGTGTGTAAAATCTTCATGTAAATATGTAAAAACTAATTTCTAAGTTTTTAAAACTTGACCTTAAATGTAAAAAATTAAAAAATATTTCGCACAATGTTCGCAAATTTTCCCGTTTCTGAGTATACTAAACGAGACATTCACTTCATTTGAGTTTCAAAATATTCTTCAGATTATTTATTTATTTATTTTATTATCTTAAGGAATAAAAAAACATAAATTTTATTTTGAAATGTTTGCCGTTTTATGCGACCGCTATTGAATCAGTCTTGTTTCAAATTCTGATTATACAAACTGTTACGATTGGAAATTACAAACCAATCGGTGGGTACGTTACTGATTAAATTATTGCTGTGAAGAAATTACAATATACAGATGCTTTATGTTAATCAAAGAGACTTTAATTAAAATTTATAACACTCATTTTCACCAGCATGAATTTAACGAACACAGAGGGATTTCTGGCTAAACGGTAAGGGTGAGCCAACCGAGCTCTGACCCGTAAAATATCTCCTTTCTTCTTTTTCTGTTTAGCTTCTGGAACTACCATAACGTATTACTTCAGAGGATGAATGAGGATGAAATATATGACGGTAAATGAAGTGTAGTCTTGTACAGTCTTAAGGTCGACCATTAGTGAGATGTGAGGTTAAATGAAACCCAACTACTAAACTTCACCGATTTAGTATTCAATCGGTATAAAAGTAACTGCTTTTACTAGGATTTGTACCTTAGAACTCTGGACATCGAAATCAACTGATTTGCGATGTAGAGTTCACTACTATACCAACCCAGTGGGCGTTAAATATTTCCTGACCCCGACGGGGTCAGGAAATATTGTGTTGATGAAGCTGCAAGGGGGATGATAGTACACATACGTATATATATAATGTCTCCTGTTTTAAATACCTGCAAACTTATATTTTATATGACGAATAATTATCATTATCAGTTTAAAGAAATAGTTAATGACGTTAATATGAATAATGCAAAAACAAAGACAACACTACTGAACCCAAAAAATGTCGCACACAAAAATAAAAATCTTTACCGTATTTAAATTATTGCTTTCAATAAACGAGAATTAAATTTGTTAAAGTGTATAATATTACACAATAAAGAAAAGGCAAAAATCGCCGTGGTTGGTTTACCGAAATAATAACCAAAGGTACGAACTGCAAGCCCACAATCAAATTTCACTATCATTGCCCTCCAACCAATTCTTCGCTCCTTTACTTTTATATTATTAAATTTTTCGAGTAATTTGTTGAATCTTAATTAAAAATTCATTCTAACTTAATTTCTAAATATTTAAAGATTGTTATTTTTAATCTAAGACTGCTCATAGAAAAATCTTAAAAGGTTGAGAGAGTGCAATTTCATTATATGAAATCGTTTCACTCGGTTTCAGGTTTAGATATAGAAGAACAATTACTAACATTTACAGGAACCAAACAGCAACAGTAATAATTGAGGAACATAAGAAGGAAGCCGTAATAAAAAATCGAGTACGACAAGGATGTTCCCTATCCCCGTTACATTTTAATCTTTATATATAACTAGCAGTTAATGATATTATAGAACAATTTAAAATTTGTTTCCGGAGTAAGAGTACAAGGTGAAAAGATAAAGATGCTACGACTTGCTGATGATATAGTAATTCTAGCTGAAAGTAAAACGTTTTAGAAGAAACAATGAACGGCATGGATGAAGTCCTACGCAAGAACTACAGCATGAAAATAAAAAAGAACAAAAGGATAGTAATAAAATGTAGTAGATGAACCACTGAATATAAAAGTAGGAAGAGAAAAGATTTCGGAGGTAGAAAAATTTTGTTATTTGGAAAGTAGAATTACTAAAGATGGACGAATCAGGAACAATATTTCACTATTTACTTTTAATATTAATGGGTGTAAAAACATATATTTCTGCAGTAGTATAATGATGCTCATAGTCATTTGAAAAAGGTAGATATAACATTTTCTACCGAAAAAATATTACTGTAAAAATAAACGACTAATAACAGCAAAGTTTTACGAAAAGAGAAATAGTTTTACTCGTTTAATCTTCAATTTTTGTACAAAAACTACGTAAAATCGGGAGTTCTAAACGATCTGTTTAATTATTTTATAACTGTTTTTTTCATTTCTTAATATTTTGTTGTGTGTTTGACGTTAACTTTGAATATAAAGTTAAGGTATTTACTTTTTCATGATTTCTGCCTGTTCTTAAAAAATGTTGTTAGACTGCATAACAGGGCAAAAGTTCACTAATATAAGAGGATGAAGGATGTACTATATGAAACCCTTTTACAGTAGCAGAGAGATGGAAAATTTTCATTTAATTTCACAGGAAAAAAATGCTCCGACAAAAATTAGGATTAATGGCTATTATTGATATCTCCAAGCAACTTCGCGATTATTTTGGTTTTTTAAACATTATTCAGGTAATGACTTGTTAGTCATTAAAAACACTGTTGTGTTTTTACAATTCTTAGCGATAAAATAATTCATTAATGTTTTTTACCCTGAAAGTCACCATTCATAAATTTAAAGAATAGTAATAATAATAATAACAATAAACCTATTATAATTGATAACTAATGTTAAGACAGAAATTAATTACTAAACAAAAAAAAAAAACGGATTGTGAATATTGGGAATTCTTCCTGACCAAACAAACCAAACCACAACATTATTATAAGACATTGTTTCATGTATCAACATGGATATTTTATTCAAGTATTTAATTCTTAAAATTTAAGTTGGGATTATTTTTATTTTGTATTGAATCTAGCAAAATGGTAACCGGTTGCAAATTATACTAGCTCTTCTTTAGAAATGAAAAATTTCTGTTGGTTCTTCTTTACGAATCATATGATAGGTGATGATTAGATTTCACCATCTAGTTATAAATTTATATTAACAAGATAAAATTAAAAAAATAAAATAAACTATCAATCAACGCTATTTTATTTTTACTTTTTAACGCATTATAATTTTTTATATAATACTTACAAATGATATTAGAGTTCATATTGCTTTATAATGGTTCGAGTGATCATTTTAAGTTTAAAAATATCTTTATCTCATGGAATTTTATTTTTCTATAATAAAATTACAGAACAGTCACTCATCTTTTTATTTCGTCTGCAATCACCCTGCCACTTGGAGCCGGATCCGCAATTACGCATAAATACAGCTCCGAGAGAAGACTTCGCCTCAAACTACCTTAGTAGGTGCTAGGTCCCACCCAGGTAGCGGGACTTGGTCTTGTATTAAATGGCATGCCTCTAGAGGGGAACCCCAAGGGATTCCTAGCCGGAACTCCGGTCTTGACGCCTAGTCTCTAATAGAGAACCCCTGGAGGGTACCCCACCGTGACGAAGGAGCCTCCAATTTCTCCCGAAAGGGGCTGTCCCCTACAGAGACCACAACTTCGTTCTGTAACCTACAGCGGATTTATGACATGGGCGAAGTTGCCTTACATCCACGGCCTCCAGGCGCATGTCCATTCAATTTTCAATTGCAATTTTCTATTCAATGAAATATCGAGGCTCCTACATACAGTACTTTCGCAAGAAGCCAGGCTCAACACAGGTAAAGCAGTGGCCGCTGAGATCTGTCCCAAGACAGAATTTGGCCATGTGACCTGGCTTTCAGCACCGAAAACATAAGTCATCAATGGTGTGCATCACCCAGCAGGCCACCCAACCAATTCGAATTCGCTCATCGGACAGAAGCTTGTCCACCTGCGTCGCCCCAAATGCCGGCTGCATGGATAGTATATCTAGTGAGATCGACTCACTTGTAACCTGACAAATTTCCTTTAGAAACTCCTCCTTCGTACTGAGTACGTTCACGTTCTTAACAACAACGTGGACCCTCCGGCTGCCTATTCCCTTCAGAACTGTAGTGGTACCCTCTAACTTTTCGGCGATATCCTTGCTCAGTCCTTCAGCCGCACAACTCTCCCACCTTTTGTGCGGAGAGATCCCTGACCTCACCAGCCGACACTGTTTCCTTGACGGATCGAAGGAGCATAGGTCTTATTTTTTATCCTATCCACCGCTGTTGTCGGTGAACCCACGGGTGGTTTCTTGCTCTTTAACGACGATGCCGATGGTACTTGTGAAAGAGACACGTAACGTTTCTTTTCCACCCCCTTACACATGTACTCCACGGAACGCCGTAGAATCTGCCCAAACTAACTCGAGGGCCCACAAAAGCAGACTAGTTGATCCTTTTTATCTTGCCTCACTTGCGGTATGAACCTGCAAATGACCGAGGCCACCTCGCAGTTCCCAACTGCCGTATTAACCACTAAAGCATAGTCAGTCCGGCCCACATGAATTTTACATGGATTGCCCCTTCCGGATATGTCACGTGCAGCGGACTGCTTCACAAGGACCTGGCCCGCCTCCAATTTGCCTTCTCAGGCCAGGTCCCGAATCCATCTTGTAGTGTCCTACGCTCAACACGATTGGTTATCTCGTAACAATAAACTGTAATTAATTTTCTTCGAAAAATATTTATTTTTCATTTTTCATTTTCATACAGAGCGAGCAGGATAGAAATTTAATTAAAAACTGAGTTTATTATCGGAACGGTTTTAAATAATATAAATTTCAATTTCACGTTCATTATTGTCTATTATTTTCTTATGTACGCGTTTGAAATGTTGTTTTGGCACCATTATTATAATAAAAATGACTGAAGTAACTATATAAGAAGAACTTACATGTTATTCTACATTTTACTATACTTTTTTTTATTTTGAAAAAAATCTATTTGAGCAATTTAAGATCTATTTTCATACAAAGATGCAAAAATAATTATATCTAAGAATTACTGCGGAGTTTAAACGTAATATTAATTTTTAAGTTAAATTAAATGACAGATTTTATTCTATTATCTTATTTATAAAATGTAATGAAACACAAATAAATTTAAGTTTTTAACGCAATTACTGCCTAATATTTAAATAATGTATTTAACGATGCATTTAATAATCGCACTACAGTTTACTTGAACTTTTAGACTTTTCACTTATAATTTTCAGAATAATTCAGAATAATTTTTGAAGCTTCAGAACACCTTCAAAAATTACAACACTATATTAGTTTAATTAATATAAACTCTATTAGTTTCAACAAACTATATTAGTAGCAATAAATTATTAATCTTTAAAATTTGGTAATTAACAGCAAGTTGACTTACTTAAATTACCAGATTACGTTGTTTATTTCTATGTAACAACTCCAACAGTTGTTTGAATACCTTGAATAATTAGAAGATAATATCTGTAAGGGAAAAACAGAAAAAATTTCTTTAGATTATACTGTTTATGTTTCCTTGCAATACTTTCTTATAAAGTTATCTGATTCCTTTGCTAATTTTTTTCCAGACATTTCAAAAGAAAGCAGTTTTAGATCGTTTCTAGTATGTTATTTTGAGACTACCATCTTACTATTTTTTACTTTTTTTTTATAACCTTCGGAAACAACGTTAAGTATTGCTTCAGAGGATGAGGTTAGTGATTTGTAGCCTGTGTGAAAATGCCATGCCTAACCGGAATAGTGTTGTATTTAAATTCTTTCTGGATATCTTCCATATATTGTCCTTCGAAGAATAACTTAAGTGCTATATATTTGAAATGTTACATTACTCTTTGAAAGAATATTCCAAAATAAACTGTTACATTTGCAGATAATTTTTTTTTATTGCTTAACAAGAGGGATTTTATTTTACTCAGAGAATTTATATATTTTCATTATTTAGATTGATTGTACAATGTATAAATTTCGAACAGATAACATCATACAGTGTTAAAAACGATGGTAAAATGATGTAGCTAATTAACATATTGTAAAATAATGTTCGTTTTAACGTTAAAAGGTAAGCTCTTAATGTTATTTTTTTTAATAGTCTTTTACGGAATAGTTGAATGTAAAGTTTTTTGATTTTTTTTTCAAAGAGTAGGTTCTATTATTTTTTAATGGTTAGCTTCGGGAAAATCTATAAAATATATTTTTCTTTAAAAAAAAAATATTTGCAAACTTTTTCAATCAATTTAAATTTTGTTTTCACCAGCGTGATTTACAATATGAATTAAACATAGTTTGTGAAGAAGGCTAATGAAAATTTTTTTATGAATATTGAGTAAAATATCAACATACCATTTCGCATTCTGATGGATTACATGATAAAAAAAAATACATAAAGGCAAGATATATTAAAAAGTTTTTACTTAAGTTTTACTTAAAAGTTTTACTTAAAAAACTGAAATTACACGCTTATAAAATCCAGATACTGCAGGAATTGAAACCCGATGATGGTGTAAAACGTTACAATTTCGCTGTTGAAATGTCGGACAGAATAAATGAAAACGAATCATTTTTAGATGATATAATTTTTACAGACGAAGCTACATTCCATGTGAACGGATGTGTTAACAGACACAATTCACGAATATAGGGCTCTGAAAACCCACACACAATTATTGAAAAACAACGCGATTCGCCTAAAGTTAATGTTTGGTGTGGTGTGATGAAAAATCGTGTAATAGGGCCTTTCTTCTTTGCTGAAAAAACAATTAATGGAGTTGTGTATCTTGACATGTTAACCAATTATTGCTTTCCTCAGCGATGAACTCGAAAACATTCATCAACTTCATTTCCAACAAGATGGTGCTCCCCCGCAGTTCAATGCATCGGTCACGGACGCTTTGAACGAAAAATTTGGAGATCGATGGATAGGCCGGCAAGGACCCATACTTTGGCCTCCAAGGAGTCCAGACCTGACACCTTGGTTTTTTTTTCTTGTGGGGGTACATCAAAAGCGTTGTTTTTCACACAAAAAATTCGCCAACTAAACCACTTAAAAAACAGGATTAATGAAGCAATGACAACCGTTAAAGAAGAAATGTTAACTAATGTTTGGAGAGAAGTTGAGTATCGTTTGGACATTTGTCGAGCGACTAAGGGCGCACATATTGAAATTTATTAATTATGTAAAAAAATGTTTGAGATGACAAATTTTAAAAATAAAAAACATAAACTGTAAGTAATTCTGTTTTAATTTAAACCATTTTCAAAACCGCACCATACTTTTATGATAACTCTGTATATATCAATACAGTCATTGTGTTGAAAAAATTGGGAATGGTTTTGATAAGGATGAATATGACCTAGACTTCAGTGAATTTTGCAATTATGTAATAGAAATTTTGATTCGATGATGAAAGAAAAGGATAACAACTTTGGTTAAATTTGGGTTGTAAACTTATAATATTTTTTTTTTCAATTTTTTAACTCGTTTTCGAGTTGTACTATCTAATATGCATAACATAAAGTACATATTTTTCTCTTTCGGGACCTTAATAAAAAATTGTTCGTCCTAGATTGTTCCCAAGAAGTTACTTCTATTACGTATACGTAAGGAAATTTTCTTTTTTTTTATAACATCACAAATATTTACCATTTCTAGCAAATGGTGTCTAATAATAATTAGGAGGAATCTAAGAAAATTCCGGAGTAAACAAAATTCTTCTTGGCGCTAATATTTAATTAGATATGTCTACAAGCACGATTAAACATTTTTTAATTGAAACAAAGCAGTAAAGGATATTATAGATTTTTAGGTGGTAGGATTATTTAGAACAAGCATGTTTATATTTATCATGAATTTTATACAATAATTTTTTTAATTAGGTAAAATATTTATTTACATATGTTGACTTAACATTAATTAATTTATGAGTTGACACAAACAATTTGATTCATAATATCTGGTGTAAATGATTTGGAGTAAATCGCTTAACGTTGGCAATATCCGTAGTTTATCAAATACATTACTTTTATTTCTGAACTGATAATTAGAATTCAATTTGGCTGTTATAGTTTGTTTTTATAAAAATGAAGTATTAATGAACAAATTTTAAAATAAATATTAATATATTTCATAAATTAATAAAAAATATCATTATTATTTTGATTTATAAAAAGATGTATTAATACTGGATTATATGTTGTAATGGATTAGTTATTATTTTTCAATTCATCTTCTTTAAATGATTTTATATTAAAAAACAATTTTTGCATGCCTCTATCATTCATATTTTTCTCGTTACATAATTCTTATAAAAATCTTTGAGAAAGTAAGAATTAAAAGTCAATATTTTGATTTTCATACGTAAATAAGAAATATTATTTGCATATATTTACATATTATCTACAATTTAGTAAAATTTCATAGGTTCTAGATTATATTTTACTTAACCTAAATTGAAAATAAAGACATATTTTTGTAATCATAGGATGGAATACTGTTGTGAATAAAAATATGAAGAACAATTTTGGTTAAAAAGTTTTGGTTATAACGGCAATATATAAAAGAGAAATTTAATTTTTAACTAAAAATGTAAAAAAAGTTTGAATTTAATATATTTGTAAAATTATTTACTTCCGAGATTATTGCCTTAATTTTATTTAACCGGTCTTTAAACTCCAACTAAACTAATTGAGAAATTCGGAATTTATATTTTTCAATTATCTATTTAACAAAATTAATTATCCCCAAAACAATGTGAGGGAAAATAAATGTCAAAATAGAATTTTTTTTATGACTTCGATGATGCTTTTCTATAATAAATTTTAAAATCTATAATTTCATTGGTTTTTCACAATCATTATCGTTATAAATTGGTGAGTCTTATCTGAAAACATGTTTCAAAGGGACCTTTCTTTGCAAAGTTTTTATATCCTCGGGTTCTCTCTTCATATGATAACAATAACTTTATACAAATCTGTTAAAATCCCACATCTTTTACTTGTTATCTTTACTTCTGTTATTGGTTTTAGTAAACAGTTTGCTTTAGTTTCTTTATGGCGTATCCTAATATTTTTTTCTTCTTTGATTTTATAAATCAATCAAGTTATTTGATACATGGAAAGTTTATTCCATTTCTTTTCACAGTACCTCAAAAGTGTCCAAATATTTTATTTACATTCTTTCCCAAAGACTGCATTTTAGAAATATATTTTCTATACAAGACATTTAACAAGTCTATTTCTCAAACCTATATTTATTATTTTTTTCTTTATTACTTGATCACTAACATTTTAGAAGGCTAGTTTCCTTAGTGAGATCTTAATTTTTATTTCTTCTTAATGTATTGATGCTAGTCAGATGTATCCAAAAACAAAGTCTCTACTCGTTTACAAAATCGTTATTTGCTACAAGTACCGAAGGGTCAAAGATAAGAATTGCTGTGAATTCAAAGGCACAAAATTTTGAAACCATATTTTCTTTCGAATGCTTATGTAGTTTTCAAGTTCACACAGGATCATTATATAATAGAATTAAAAAAAAATACTAATATCTTGAAGGGTAACGTTGGTAGAAGTCCATACCTGAATATTATGGAAAATACACGACTGAATATTCGAACATTCTTGAACATATTTATGAAGAGAGTGTACATGAATTCGAAATCGAAAATGCCGCTATAAAAGAAGTAGGCCTGTTATTTGGGTTGATAACGGCAAAGAGTGGTCAAGGTTTTTTTTTTAATTTTTAATTTAAGTCTGTTAGTGTTTCCATAGTGTGAAAATATCGAAAGTGATGCAAATAAAAAAAAATATATCCAGGAAGAACAACTAGTAATTGTGTGTTAACTAGTATTAGCAGATTATTGATATTACGCAAAGTGCCTCAAATAAAGTAGATGTATATGTCAAATATTATTGAACTTGATCAATATGAATAAAATTTCCTTCAACTTTGCTGTTGATTTTAAAATCATTCTCACTGCAAATGATCAGAAAGCAGCATTATCGTCCATTCACTGTCCTTGTTGCTACAAATCCCTGAGGGAATAAGAAACCACCAAAAGAAAAGGAATAACAGAACGGATAATATCGTTGCAAACTGTAGTGAATATGAGGAACACGTGCTTGACCGCGTTGACCACGTGACAATGTACTTGCACTGAAAATTCACGGAGATTTGAAGCAAGATTATGTAAAATTTTGATCAGTGGGTAATGACGAAAAGGTCGGTAAAGAATGTCACAGTACTGTAAATCTTCCAAATTATGACACAGACGTTTACAACATTAAAAAGTGTATTCTTCTCTAGCTGCGTATGTCACAATGTTACTTCATCCATTTATTTTCGGATGGATTGGATCCTTTTGTTGGCCTAGAAAAATATCTTAATTTGACTTTACAAACTGAATCAGGCATTCAAAAATTTCATAGGTGATATATTTGTGGGTAACGCATGCAAAAAAATTATTAAAAGATATTATAAAAAAATTATTAAAATTATTATAAACTTCTTGATCCTGAAATAAATGGGAAGGATTGTCTCCTCTCGCAAAGCTAAATCCAACTCCTTTAACCATTCCATGCCCTGCCACACTTATCATTTTTCAAAAAAGCCAATTCTCTAGAAAAGGCACGCAAAAACAATCATTAACTATATGTTCCATAGTTTGAGTATCACCTCCGTAATTACGATTGTTCACACGTTTAAACTTCTTGAATGATTTAAAGTATATCCAATCAGTCCCCATTTAAATTTCCAACCTGCCCACCGGTTTGCTATTATTAAAAGCAAACCTGTTAGTACTTCTTTACAAATCATTCTTCATATTAGTACTTAATATTATTAAGTACTTCATATTATTCACTCATAACGAGTGAATTTAATATATTTTTAAATTATTTCCTCGATTATTTTTTATTTTTATTTAGCCGGTCTTTAAACTTCAACCAAACTAAGAAATTCGGACATTTTTTCGATTATCTATTTAATAAAATAAATTATCTCAAAAAAAGGAAAAGTTTTTAAAGTATATTTAAAGGGTTCAACTGTTCGCTAAACGTGTATTATTTTGTTAAAATATTACTTATCTTACGTGTTTATATTATGTATTGATAGAAAATATACAATTGTATTAAGTTAAAGACCAAGCACGACAAAATGAAAATAACGGTGTCTCAAAACCGGAACTATGATTTTATTTAAAACGGATTTTGAAAATATAAATAATGTCAAATATAATCATGTTCCCATTTTTTTCTACATTTTTGTCATACCTATCACATTTTCTAGAGCGCTCTGTATTAAATAAATAGATTCAAATTCAACTTGATACATAAATTAAAGTTAGAATTCTTTTAATAGTTTGTTTATAACATTACAATTTGGTACTGTCTTTAATTAATAATTATAATACTCATACTCTCAAATTCAAAAAAATATTCTTCAACAATCTATTTTCGATCATCCAGTCAATATAACATCTCTTAGTATAATAGTAAATACAAATTTAATACGTTACATTCCTATATATTTTTTGATATCTTTGTTTTTATTGTCCAAATTTAGATTTTGTCAAGAAAGTGCTTTTTTTAACGTAGATTATCATCAACATTTCTTAAAACAATCTTGATGATTAGGGAATTTGTTGGTAATACTGTTCCTTTCTTTTTCCTGTTTAGCCTCCGGTGACTACCGTTTAGATAATTCTTCAGAGGATGAATGAGGATGATATGTATGAGTGTAAATGAAGTGTAGTTTTGTACTTTCTCAGTTCGACTGTTCCTGAGATGTGTGGTTAATTGAAACCCAACCACCAAAGAACACCGGTATCCACGATCTAGTATTCAAATCCGTGGTAATACTGTTCCATAAGTCAATTACCTCACGTTATTATTCGCTAAACATTCATACTTACGTACCCTGATATAAAAAAGTTAAATTATTACGTTTATCCTCATAGACCAAGTTCTTCCCTATAAAAATAAACACATTTGAACAGTAGGCTATAAATTGGTAACTAATTCCCTTGCAAACATAAAGAAAGCCACGTGAAGAAAGAATGTAGTGGACTCCTCGTCAGAACAAAAGGTTTAATTTTCCAAAGAGAATTTGAAAATTTATTCTATTTTTGTTAGATTATATTTTTCTAGTATTTATTCTTAGAGAATGAATAATAAAAAAAAAAGTGATTTGAAATTTGTAAACATTATGAAAAAAATAATTTTAATTTTTTCTTTAAATTATCTCGAACATTAGCCTCGGGTAGACTGCTATTGAAATTTGTTTCCTTTAGTATAAAAGTCCACAATATAATGAGAGTATTATATTTTGAACATTACGAAAAACACTTTTTCTTCTTGTAGTACGTAAGCATTTAGATCTTGATGTTATTTCATCAACATTTTTTCATACACTTCACTAGTAAATTTGTTTTAGAAACTCATTCCGTTAAAAAAAAAAAATGGAATCAACTCATTATGAAGAGTTGTTCTTATGATTATTTCTATGATTAATTTAACTATCTTTTATAAAATAAAATCGTCTAAACTACTAAAAGAATATAAAAATATATGTTTTCTAGAATATCATATTAGGATATTCTATTCATTAACTGATTTCCTTCAAATAAAATCTAAACGAGAGAAATCAAATGAAATATTATTTCTCTTAAGTTTCTTAAATTTTAACAAAATTTAACGTTAACCAATGTTAGATATTTATTAAAAAAAAATTGTTTTCAATACTTATAAACCAAATAATAAATCTATATATTTAGTTGCCAAAAAAAATTATAATTCACTCAACTTAGCCGTTAAAATTTTCATAATTTTAGAATTTTATATAAATAGTACATTTTAATTCTACTGAAACTGAAGAATTACTTGGTAAATTTTTTCACTTACGTTAAATTAATTTTTTAACTGATATTCTTTGTATATCTAACCTTCTAGTTTCATTTTCTTTGTTCTTTTTTATATTATAAAGCATTTTCTTCTTTTGTGTAATTTATTTGTACGCTCAATTTTTAACTTTCATTTACTCTTTTTTTTTAACATAGATTTTTCCCCTGTGAATGGAGAAGCTTATTTCACTGAAAATATTATGTTTAATATTACTGAAGTTAAATTTACCTCAGTTTAGTCATGACGGTCTCAATTATTTTTTATACGAGTAATACGTGTATACATTCTCATATTCATTATATGTCTGTTGTTCAAGCTACCGTTGTAAAATTTTTATTCAATCTCCATTAAACATACGTTTTGATTTTTACCCTTTATGAAGTTACGAGAATTTAGAAAATAGAATATTATTTATTAATTCAGATAATTAAAACAAGATAACATTTTTGTTCTAAATCGTATGACGTTTTCTATTCCCATGGCACATTTGATTTACTGGGAAAATCTATGTTAGAATATATATAAATTTATTTATATATTATATAATGATAAAATTAATACGGATTGTAGAACAAATACTTAAACAATATTAAAAATAAAAAAGGTTACTGAGGTAATTGGTATTGAACATGACAGTCTCTTTGAAAATGTAAATTTCTTCCAAAACCTTGTGAATTTTATAGATAAACAATTCCAAAACGGTTTTCTTTATAATTTGTTGTGAATTCCTCCTCCCGTAAAAAGAACAAGTATTATCAATGCAAATTTACTTCTTACATAATCTTGGAATTATAAAACAATCTGAGAAATACCCTGTTTTTTATTTTAATAATTAATTATAAATTCACACTGAATAATAATATAACTCTTCAGGTAGTAAAAATCAACTGAAAAGTTTTTTACCGTCTATTTTTAACAGATTTAAAAAAAAAAAGAAGGAAGTTGGAAATTTGTCCCGTAGGACTTTTTTTTGTGTAAAAGTATATTTAAGGTGTTCAACTTCTCACTAAACTGGCTGTTATCGATGTAATTTTAATTTTATATAACAAAACCTTGTTTAGTAGTCCTATTTTTTTTTTCAGATATCTTAATGAAGAAAACGTTTTAAAATAGAAAAATTAAATTCTGTACAAAGGTAATTTAAAATCAGTTTTCAAAACCGGGCTTGTTTCACTGTAATCTGTTGAGAACTCATTTATTCCAATATATTTTACCTGTTTATTCCTTCTTATTTCCTCTATTTTCTCTTTAAGTATAAAAATAACGTTTTAAAATTTATACAATACGAAGGTTTTAAATTTTTAGATTGGTGAAATAAAATAAAACAATTTATTCAAATAAAACTTACCTAAATGTAGATATAAGTCAGTCTAATCTAGCATTTGTTTTTGCAATTATGTTTACTATTTGGTTTATGCACATCGGTATATGACCACTGTCATCAACAATATTTTAGTAAACGACTAAAAGATAAATGAATTTTACTTTTTTCAAAGATATTTGAGTCAATAATAAAAAATTAAAAAAATTATTGTAGAGCTTTGGTGTTCTTAGAGCAATCAATTATTAATTCATTGGTTAATCTAAAATTCAATCGCTTAGGTCAGGTGCGATATTTTGTTTTTTTACTTCCTTGTACGAATTAAAGGTAGTATTGTGATCGTGATAAATTTCAGTTTCCAGATTTTAACGGAAATATCCATTCTGATCATCCCAAAATACATTTTGACTAGTTTCGGTGTGACATCTATACGTACTTTTGTATCTCGTATAACTGAAAAACGATTAGCCGTAGGATGTTGAAATTTTGGATTTAGGACTGTTGTAACATAGTTGTGCACCTCTTCTTTTGTTTGAAATCAACTGAACCAAAAGTGTCAAAAAAGCCCAAAATATCCCAAAAAATCTTTTTTTTAATACTTTTTCTTAACTGCAGTAATAAGCCTTCATTGAGAGTAATTCAACGGTACATCGTAAGTGGTGTTTATTATCATTATATAGTCAAATAACTACATATATATATATATATATATATATATATATATATATATATGCCTTGGTAGTATTAGGGTAAGATAAGACATGTTTTTATTTGATAAATAATATTGTTCTTAGAATTATTTAATGATATAACCATTTCTACTTAAACTAACCTGTTTCCATTACCACCGTAACGTATTAAACAAAAATATCTATATTTTTTATAACAATAATAATCTTTTAAAATACTTTTTCAAATGTAAAAGCTACTAATATTTGATTTGTTTTTTTTCTCATAATATAAGCTCTTCGTAATATTTCTTTTTGATGTAAAAAGCTACAGCGCAAATAGAATTCTTAACATTTTGAATTATTCGTGGTAAAAATTAAGTAAGTTGCTATAAAAGTTAGACCCATTACAACTAAAATATTCAAATACGCTTTTGTAAAAAATTTTGTTATTATTTAATCTGGTGGAAATAACAACGTAAATACATTTGGCATATAAATTTAAAAATAATTGTAAAAATCTTTGAAAATTAAATATTTAAACTGTATCACCTAACAGCTGTTTCGGGCGAATGAAGAATAACTTATTTATTAAAAGGCTTCCAGCATCTCATGGCGTTCATTCTCAAATCGTGTACAACTAAAATAAATATGTAGAAGGATCTCCTCAGCACACGTGGGACAAAGTCCCGAGTTGTCCAAACAGAATCTGTACAAGTAAGCTCTTTAGCCTCCATGGTTCGCCAAGAACTGCGTTAAAGAGTAATCGCAAGGAAACAGTCCTTCGGAATCAGCTTCTAATATTTCCTAAAATGCGGTGCGTCCACTCATCCCACCTCCTTTGCCCTGAGTCTCTTCCTTTGCTCAATCAGCAGATCTATAGGTAAAAGGCCAGCCAAGACCTCGGCCGCCCCCTTAAAAACTATACGATAAGCGCAGGTTATCCGTAAACAGCATCTTCTGCGTGAAGCCTCGAGTTGTCCTAAACATTTGACGCTCCCCCACAATTCAGCCCCGTACAACATCGTGGCGTATGCAATTCTCGTCAGCAGTCTTCTCCGCAACTGGGTTGAGCCCAGCTATCGGAGGTACAGCGGAATTCCTAATTTCACTAGCGACATCATTATAGTGACGTGAGAAATGCAGTTGAATGCATTTCTAACTTCAATGGTCACGAGCACGGACATCGCCCTTCGGCTCTTCCTTGCAGCTCTCTTCTCAACCTGGCACACACCGCCCACCGCATCAATGGCGGACCTTCCCTTTCGGCAGCCGTATTGGCAGATGGAAAGTCACCCTCTCCACCACTTCAGATATTCTGCGTTGGAGCATACGCTCCAACACTTTTGTTAGGGCGTCTATCATGGCCAGCGACTGCTACGAGGAGGGTATCGCCGGGTCCCTCCGCATCCAATAAATTACCTAAACTGAAGGTATTTCTTAGACCACTTTGGACGTACACTATACAGACAGCTGTGGGGAACTTGCTGTATTGGATTGTCTTCCCTCTATTCATGTTTTCATATTAGGTTTGCTTATTGTTATAAAATGTATTTAGGAAACTTATTGTACATAAAACTAATTGCCAAAAAATAAATAAATATTAAAAATTAAAATGTAGTAAAACTGTGCAACAGTTTTCAAAGAAATTTATAAAATGCATGATTTTTTTAACAGTTTTCGGATTAATAATCGAATTCAGTGGCCAGAGAAATACTGAAAGCATAAGTCATGGATGACAACGACTGGCTGGTTAAATTGTTTAGAACAACCCTATTAACAGGTTGATGCCACACTGAAAAATGCGTAATTTCCAAGACTAAATTTTTCTAAAAATATCCACCTGTTCGGCCAATTTTTTTTTAACTTCAATAAAGATTTTCTTACCCTATTACTAATTTTTGATATCAAGTTTACTTTGCAACTTTACTTTTGGAAATATTCAAAAATAAAGTTGAGACATCAATTTGTGTTTTAGAGTACCGTGGATAACGATGCATTAATTTATGTCTCAAAATTTTAACATATTTAATTGAATTATAATATCTTTTACTTACGAACAACTGAATTGTTTGAATACTATTTTTACTTTTCTCTTCTGTATTAAAATCACATTAGACTGGTTAATTATACTTTGAATTGAGATAATTTAAGGAGATAAAAAAAATCTTCGTCAATAAACAATTAAAATGAATTCACATTTTATTACAATACTTTTGAATTGTGTTTGGCTTTTATTTAATGATTTTTCAAAAACAATTCTTTAATTTTAATTTAAAGAAAACCTTCTTTGCTTCATACAACACAAAAATATTCAGAATTTTATCTTTAAAATAATATACAATTTGAAACAAAAAAAAAAAAAAAATGGAAAATAAACAATAATATTGACCTTAAGTGTGACATTACAATGAGACGTCAGATGATGTCTCATAGCAATAATGGATAACTGGATGAGACATCATTTGATGTCTCAAGGCAGTCAAGCTTTTAAACTAGTATTAAATATAATTTTCATTTTTTGTTACCCATTGCATAAAATTATTTTATTGTTTTTTATTGTTATCTTTACTTGCTCGTAGTCTTTTTAATTTGATTCATGGCATTTACTATTTTATTTTACAAAGAAAAAATTGTTCTGCTTTGATTTATTTTTTTAATATTGCTATTATTCTATAGGACAGCGGGGTTTTTTAGGCTTAAATATAGTATCTAGCTAAAAAAAAAATTATAATATACAATATTTTTAAATTTTTATTTAAATTTTGGCAATTTATACTGGTACCCCTTATTAAAATTTATTAAATTGGTTTAAAAATTAAAAAGTAAAAATTATATAACATTTAAAAATACAACATCGATTTTTAATATTTAATGTGTTTTTTTTTTAATTCGGTTGCATTTTTTGGTGACAAATAATTATATTTCAATTTATAGTGTTACAGCAAACATCCTAAGAAATCTGTCACAATTTTTAGTTTTGTTTAATTCTTCAGTTATACATGACATCAACATACAAAATTACACGAAATTTTCAAGGATACTGATAAGTGTTTATTTATAATTATTTTCTGTTGTAGATTTTTATTGTATGACTTTCCAAATATCTGAAAAATTGGTTTCAATATACAAATTCCTGAGTCTAGCCTAAAATCGAATTCAGAAACTACAATTGAAATTACTTTCTTCCTAAATCAGTCATATTTTACAATTGTTGCGAATAAAAAAAAAAAAATACAACTCTATCTTTTTATATTCATAAACTATACTTACTATTTTTTTTGTTTATATCACCATTCTTTAAACAAATTCCTTCAATACAACTAAATGTAATTTTTTCTCTTCTTTATTTTCATTTAACTTTTCCTGAACATATAACCTTTTCTGTCCCGTAATTATCAGAAAAATCTGAAAATTACTATTCCATTTCTCCGCTTCCGGCTCACTTTTATCTTATATGGAATCTTTTTTTTTAAAATACACATGGAAAATTTTAATTTGAACCTTTTAGAACAATTTTCAAAAAATAAGAAACTTCTTGATTTCGATAGTTTTTTAATATTTAGGATAAACAAATTTTTTAGCTGCAATGTTAGTCACCAGGTATAATCTATATAAAATGAACGACCATTTACCCAGAAATATGAAATTTTAATAACGACGTGGAATCAGTTTTGATTCTGACAAAGTCAGATTAATGAAAAATCTGTATTCCGTTTAGATAAATTAATTTATTTTTATTATTAATGTAATAAACATTATTTTCCCTTAAAATTGTTATATATTTCCTGCAAAGTATATGAAAATTGTGCTAAAAGTATGGTAATTGGTGCGTAGATGTATGTTATATTTCAGTGAACCATTCCCATTCATAAACTGCTTCCTACGGAATTATTTAGAAGGCTGTAGCACCGCTAGATAACCTTACTTCAGCTCCATTAAATCAACAATAAATCGTTCCCACGGCGCTCCCTTTTTACTACGCCACAAATTATCTACCAAGAAACATAAAAAAATAAACTTGTGATTTCTTAAATTAATATTTTTAAACGTATCTTTCTTAATGAGCCAATTAATTGATTAAAAATTTAATCACCAAAAAATCGTAATAATTGAATACCAATTAAAATTAATTTCAACCAACTTCATTTTGATATGAAACGCTTTTTTATGCCCAAAGATTTATATATATGCCCTTATCTATTATACAAATCTCATTACTCAGTAATACTCTGTTATGTAACCTATTTTCTGAGTAAATACACTTGTTTTCAGGGATTTGTGCATTCTCGTGGAGTTTTTGTCCAACTAAAAAGCACAACTGTATGAGCAAATATTATTATCATCTACATTTGGAAATTTTTTGGTGGTTAGCGGAGATATGGTCTAGTCTACTGCTTATTATTAGATTTTCAAACGTAGTTACTAATATATTGATAAATAACATATGCAACGTAAAATTATCTAATCTCTATTATATTTTTCATGATACTCTTTTGTTTTTCAGATGAAATTTTAGCTAGTTCAGTCTTTAGATAATATAACAATCAATCAAAGTCGGAAAGATGAAGCATATTGAGTAACAGGTTTTCTGTTTAGTATTTTAAAAAACATTAAAGAGAAAATTGTTTTATTAAAATTTTAACCGATCTTTTTATTTTGCTGTATTACAAGACGAGAATAATTAAACACGTATTTGTGAAAATTTATGAGCAACAGCTTACTCCGTAATTTATTTAAAAGAGTATCCCGATATTTCTGCACTTCATTTTGTTATCAATAATATGGCTAAGTTCAAAAATGAAATGAAACGTTCAGAATTTTCTTACTTAATTACAATAAATTTTTGAATTTTTTTCGCTCTTTCATTGTTCACTGGCAGTCTGTCTCAATCACTTTCCCTCACACTCCCTAGCTCTCTTTCTAACTCTTTCTCTTTTCAATTACACGTTGAACAGCCTGACTTTCTTTCCGTCTGAAAGGTATAGAGTTAATTTCCACACCAACCCTTTTCAATAAAGCGTAACAGCTTTATTTTTATTTTTTTGTTTACGCTAAAAATATATATTTATTTCGCATTTAATTACGTAAGCTCAATTAAAGGGAATAAATATTTTAAGCTAAAGTTTTTACACGTTGAAATAATTATTTTTAATTTTAATTGAAAATTAATCTACTGCTCAAGTTTTTACAAATTTAAATTACTTACGGTTTATGTTTTTATGTTTTTGCGAAGAAAATTGAAAATAATAATAATTAATTAAAAAAAAATAAAACATTACTGATTTATAGGAAAACATTTCCAGCTAAGCGTAACGAGCTTTTATTAATGATTAATCGATTTATTCGTACGCTGTAATTACTTAGAAAATTAAGGATTTTGAGCACTTAAAAGATTTTGAGCTTTAAAGTTTATGGCAATAAAGTAATTTATTCATAAAGTAAAATAGATTTTGTTTCCATTTAATTACAGTTAATATGTATGTATCTTATTTCAGCAGAGATGAAAATTCTGCTCACAAAATCTAATTTATTTTCTTTTTTTTTTAAACTGTTAAACAACAGGAATACGTTTTAGAAAACGAATAACTAATTACTCTAAAAACGTAAAAAAATTCCAAACCCACTTAAAAACAGTCTGTATATATTTGAGTGTACTGTATCTAATATAAATGCAAAAATTTGTTGCGGGTCTGTCTGCAACAGCATCACGCGAAAATCAACCAACCGATTGCTTTCAGGGTTTCACTATACATTTGAGTTATCCAGGGAAGATTTTAAGTCATAGGTCGAAGCCCTGGACCTCTTCGGGGTGAATTTTTTCTTTTGGATGACGACCGATTTTTATTCCGATTTTTAACGTAAAAATAAGAGACTATGCATTTTATAAAATATACGATTTTCAGCTGTTTACCTTCAAACCATCCCGAGTTATAGGGTGTTCTACGTAAGAGAAAGGGGAACCAATACGGATATGTTCGTCTGCAGCAGGAGTGTAACTGAGCTTTATGACAAGAACAAGAGCAACGATGCAAGAAAGGAAGCTTTTCAGGCTTTAATTGTTATTTAACAATATTATCCTCACAACCATGAGGATAACGATCACAGCGGATATCCGGGGGGGGAGGGGGCATTATATATATACAGTCCATCCCACAGGAAAGGTCTCATGTGAAATAATAAACGTGAAATATAATATGAAATATAAAACGTTGTTTATTTTTAGTTTATATGACTTTTTATTCAAAATAGAGTCCTTGTGAGTCAATAAACAACTTGAAGCTTTGGAAATATTGTTCGAAACAATTCAGATACTGAATTTTTGAAATTGCCTGAAGTACCATGGTCTAAGCCCTCTGGATATCTGAAATCGTGTCAAAACGATGAAAACACTCGAAATACTAAAAACACCGTATTTCATCACATGATACGATGCCAGACATGAAATCTGAATTCCTAGCGGCCGATCTTTTCATGTCTTTGCAGTGTTCCTCTCTACAAACCCTTTGATTGTCAGTGAGTGAATGAGGCACAAAACAATAATAGACCTTCTTTATGTCCAAATTTTCAGGTAGAATGCGATGCGCAGTTCCTTTAAGAATTAGAGATATCTCCTAAATTAACCTGGTAGATGCACAACGATCATTTCGAAGAATTTCAGCCACTTTCTGAACATTTTGTTCTATTCGAACTGTCGATTATGCTCCTGGACGTGGATCATCTTCAGTGTTCTCTCTACCATCACGAAACCTTGCATACCACTTTAAAACGATTTTACAATTCATTGCTTCCAATTCCTTAACAGTTTGTATCAATTTAAAAGTGTCTGTGGCTTTTAAAATTTAATTTAAAATGGAAGGTAGTCGAAATACTACGTTAGTTAACTCCTGCATTCGTTCACAGATCGCATTAATAATTACGCGAATAAAAAATCAATTACCTTTCCTGCGGGATGGACTGTGTACATAAAATTGAAGTAATGTGATATTTTTGATTTGAAACAATTTTTATCAGTAGATACTGAAGAAAATTATATTAAAAATCTAAATAAAATTTAATAAAGAAATGACCAAAAAAATGAATATATAATAATTAATCAATAAAAACTTCTCGATCACAGTATTATGGAGTGAGCCAAATAAAACCGGCCCCAGGAAATAAAAATTTAAAAATGAAAAGCAAAAAGTAATATTAAATTTCTTACATTTATTGATTATCGATTAAAGTGCTTTTGAAAAAAGAAACTTTTACAGTGTTTTTTAATTTTAAAGTCTCTGTTAAAAATACTCACCACCAGCCGCTACACAAAGTCAGAGAGTTGAATCACGTTCAGAAAACTTTCTGCAATTTTCCAACGGGAATTCTGGCAATCTCTTTTTGTATGTTGTCTTTTAACTTTTCTAACGTTCGTGGGTTGTACTTGTAGACTTACCCTTTCAGAGAGGCCCAGAAATAAAAATTGCACGGCGATAAGTCTGGAAATCGGGGTGACAAGTCCTTACTGATCGTTCTATCCTTCATGAAATCTTGGTGGATTCGGTGAGAGACCTATCAGAAATGTGGCAAGTCATTCTGTCTTGAAGGAAGTATCCATAAGAAAGGTCTTCTAGAGTCAAGTTACGATTAAATTCTTCGTACGATCGTAAACAGATGTCGGTATTAACAGTCTTCTTAGAGAATATTGGTCCAATGATTCGGCTTCCAAAAAATGCACACAAAACATCAATTTTTAAATCATGGAGTGGTTTCTGATGGGTTTTGTGTACCTAGTGCCGCCTATTCCGAGAACTGATACAGCCTCATAAATATAACCATGCTTCATCTGTTGAAATGAAAAGGATCAAGGAATCCTTCTCTAATATTCTATAATAACCACTGGCAGTAATTTACTCGTGTACCCTTAACAAGTTCTTTTAATATTAACACGATAGGTTTTAATTTTTAAACCGTGAAATATACGCTGATATGTTATTCAAAAAATTCCTGTTTTTTGAGTTAATCGTCGAATCGACATGTGAGGACTCCTTCCAATACGATTAGCTGTATAAGGGACAACTTCCGGAGTTCTAACAATTGGTTGTTTCAGTCTTTTCCAATTGGTAATAAATGCGGTTGTTCGCCACTTTTTCACTAAATATTAAATTGCTAATTTTGGAAGAACATTAAATCTAGGATAAACCAATTTTATTGATGCTTTCAATTTATTGATGTTTCCTCAATGAAAACAGGCTGCTTAATTAAACTCACCGTTATGCAGAAACGCTACATACCCACTGTACGGGAAAAGAAGGTAAGAAGACTTATGAGCGAGTCAATGACAAACATACGACCCTCTGACACAGTATGTTTCAGAAGATACAGTGTTAGACGGCTGAGACCGGTTTTATACGGCCCATCAGGACTAGAGTATTGTAGCAAACAGAAATAAAATGAATATTTACCTCATTGTATAACAAAATACAAGTAAAAAACATAAATTCCGGCAAAAGATATTATTTCTATATAAGTTAATTTTTATACAAAACTAAATAGATTAACACATACCCGAGGACTTATATAGTATAAGAGATAAATAAAATTCAGTTTTCCATTCTTAAAATACTCTATGAATTATTACAAAGAAATAAAAAAAAATAAAAAAATAATAAAAAACATAAAGTACAAAAACGCACCAAAATATGCATACAGAAAGCATTTACCCCAACGAAATAAAATAAATAAATCGAATCAGTTTGGTTAGAATGTATCCAATATTTCACTTTCTGCTTGGATTGATATTATTAAAATATTATTTTAAACATTCCTGGTGTTTAATTATCTAAACGTTTCTTACGTTTTCTGTTACTTGGTATAGTTGTTTAATGTCTTAAACAATAGCTCACTCAGTGTGAATACAACTTGAAAAAACAAACATTGGTTTTTTCACATTAAAATCAAAAGTTAATAATTTACTTATTATTAGGAAATTCTGAAAATAATAAAACAATCATTGTACACTGGAATAAATGAAACCATTTGTTTTCCTTGAAGTCTCTGCGGATGTTTTCATGATTTTTTTTACGTTAATGTCTCTCACGAAATATGGTAAGAGATATTAAGGAATGCTGTATTACGTAAATAATAGAAAAAAAATTGTTTATAGATTAATAAATTATTTCACTATATTTTAAAATAGCTATTATCAAGTGTGCATAATACTTATTGTATGGTTATCTACTCTTAGGCAGGTTCTTTGCACCTTTTTCTTCTCCATTTTCTTTTATTTCCAGCATACGTTTTTACGATCTTGATATTAAATCAACCATAAGCTTCACAGAATTCTGGTTTCTCATTTTTTTATATATTCTTAATATTTTATATTATTAAGGATTAAAATTCTATAGGATTGCATTGAATTGCATAAACTCATGTTTTGAGTAATAATGCTAATACCTTTGTATTTAGTACTCTTGATATGATTATTGAGGGATGCTAAAGTATATATTAGATGTTCAGCAATGAAATTGGCCAGTAATAATAATCTTTAACCAACTTAAAGGGATTATTGATATTCATGTATATTGCTAATAACATAACATGACGTGATAATCTGTAAATGATAGGATACTTGAGAGTGCTGTTATACTAGATAATATTATAATACTTGATAGATTGTTATTATGTTGGTGTGTTTGAAGCATAACAAAGTTCTACATAATAACTTAATTACATTATTTCTACGAATGGTATTATAATGCACATACTCTTTTGATATAAAAAGAAGTTTTTTGATTGCTTTGGTAGTACAGAGAACATAGCGTGTTTGAGTAATTGTTACTCAGACATCTCATGTTTATCAGTTAGGTTCAGGAAAATCTATATCAAGTCAACCTCAAGGTAGTTGCCACTGACCGACGTTTTGATGCAACTTAACAAATTAATAGTAATTACAGATGTAATAATTATTAGAATTCATAGTCTTTTTAACAGATTTATTCAATTTTTACAAATTCATAAAACTTTTCTGTTAAGTCTTGTTTTTAATAACAAAAGTTATTAAAAAGGCAATAACTAATGTTCTTCATAGACTTTAATACAAAATGTTTTTCATAATTAGATTTCCTATAAATTTTTATAATAAAATCTACGCATTTATTAGTCATTTAAAATAAATTGTACTTCAAACTTAAATAAACGTGTTTTACGTCACTACTTTTTTTTTTTGTTTTATGATAGGTATCATAAAACCTACCGTTCTAGGATTTAATGTATTTGATTTATGAAAACAAGTCAGTTCAATATATAACGCCTTAAACATTTCGGTATGACCTCATTTCCCCTAGAAAACTGAAATCCTGGTGAAATTTTTCGCTAACCATAACTCGATAACAAAGCTTTTTCGGAATATATTTGTATGAAATTTTTTTTTATTTCAAACTCGAAAATCATTTTTCTACAATTTGTGTAAAAAACTTTTTTTTAACTCTAATATTATTTCTTTTCTTTTTTGCAATAATTTTTTTAAACATTACCGACAATAACTTTATATTACTCTTTGATGGTTGTTATGATTTCATCAATTTTCTTGCTTATTAATATTTCATTGGCAAAAGGCTAATTTTTAAACATATTTCAATATTTCAGTTTTTTGCATTATGAAGTAGAATTAAAACGCTGGCGGTTAACTTTGGTCACCATTGATCATCTTAATTTTGTTACATAAAATATTTGTAATTCTTTGAATAGTAAAAAATTTATTTAAAAAATATAATTAATTAAAATATTAAAATTTATGCCAAGACTACAGGATTAAATTTTTTAGAAACAAAAATAAAGTAATAAATAAAATAATTGAATGTTAGAATATGTTTATAATTTTTTTTTTTCTAAGTGTTTGTTCTACATACGGTTTTCTCTTACAGCACAAATTACAGCAGTTTAAATGAAAACTTTATTTATACTAGATTGAATTTTTGGAACTGCTAATGAAATTTCTTTATACTTTAACTCTGGGGAACTGATGATAAGTCTGACTGACCCGAGCATTGTGATTTTGAACTCTGTAGTTAGAGGGTGGGGTCCACGTGCATCCGAGTTGCTTTCTCCCTCCACATCTAAGTCATCCACCATTAGTTACCGTGGCGACGGTTTGGCGTTTTTAGCTGTTTAAATCTGACTTACTTGGCGCCAGTGCTTGTCTCATAACAGTGTAAGTTTCTAGTTTTGTGAATATATTTGGAAAAAAAATATTCACAAAATCGGTAATGATACAAAATTATTACCGATTTTGTATCTTGTGGAGGGGATGGTTAAAAGGACGATAATTTTTTATGAGTGTCTTTATATATTTTCTGGATTATTGCTTTTTCAAATAAAAATGGCAAATCAAGAAGATCATGAACGGTTAAGTATACTTTTAGATCAACGTTTTAGTGACAGTGATATGGAAAAGAAGTTTGAAGAGTCTTCTAGCTGAAGGCAGTTTAAAAGTTTTTTCGGAAAACACGAATACGGAAAAAGAAGGCGAAACAATAAAAATTAGATGGGACAAGATGAACAACCACCACAACCTCAATCAAGAGTTAAATTTGGAAAAATCAGACAAAATGGAAAATAGATTGCTCATGCAGACAAATGGTAAGAAACCGTCCGTCTAATATTGTAATCGATTTGCCTGGGTAAGAGCGTATGCAAAAACTGCTGATTGAATGCTGGAGGTGGTTTTTTGGTAATGAATTCTGAATATTGTTGAAATACGAATCTGTACATAGACAAATGCAGGCCTAAATTTACTAGGGAAAGGTCAGGTAAAGCTACAAACTTAATAGAAATTAAAGTTCTTTTTGTCTTATTTTATTTAGCAGATTGTTTGAAAAGTGACCCCCTAAATACAAAAGAGTTATGGAAACGTAACGGTAATGGCATTGAAGGGTTTTGGGTAATATTATCAAGAGAAAGATTTTTGTTTCTGCTCAGATACCTTCGTTTTGACAATACTGATAACAGACAAAAAAAGCGGCAGATTGATAAATTGGCCCCTATCTGTCAAGCGTTAGAAATATTTAGAGAAAACTGCAAAGGAAGTTACACAGTAGGTACTCACCTACTAAAAGAGTAAGTAGTTACTGAAAGAGTGAGTAGATGAAATGCTTCTGGCTTTCAGGCAGCGGTGCTCATTTCACCAATACATGACAAAAAAAACAAACAAATGTGGGCTCAAACTGTTTGCATTGGTTGATTCAAAACTATTATACATGTTAAATTGGGAACCATATGTCGGAAAACAACCACAGGAATCTTTCAGGCAATAAACTCATTTATTGTGGTTTCAAGACTTACCAGTCTTGAAATCTGTTAGTGGCTCAAATATCACTTGTGCCAATTATTTCCCGTTTTATCCACTGATAAAAACTGCGGGATCTGCACTTTTAATATTTTTAATAGTTTAATATTTCTGCCAAAAATATTAAGAATATTGTGGCCACCAGCATGCATTTTGATCATGCGATTGACGACTCTACAGGAGAACAATACAAACCAGGAATGATAACTTCCTATAATTCCACCAATGGAGTTGATATTTTAGTTAAATTCTGTTCTTTACGTGACGTAGCAAGAAATTCAAGGCGGTGGCTGATGATGAATGATACTATTTGAACTAATAAATCTAGCATTAATTCGCAAATCACATTTACTATAAACAACATCGCCACTACAATGATTCGAAGAGAATACTTGAGAGGATTAGCAGCATCAGTGACGGCGAAGAACGTGCAACGTAAATCTGTAATATCAAATCTTCTTCCAGAAATTAGGCACAGAAGGCAAGAGGTCACAGGTACAACTTTGAAGGCTGTAATAGCTATCAATTCCCAGAGGGAAGCAGGAAAAGATGCTACTTCTGTAGTTAAAAACAGCAAGAAGAAATACCACTGCAAACATTGCCTCAGTTTCATTTGTCTAAGTCACGCAGAATTTCCATGTACGAACTGCCCAATTCAAGACTAATATTTGATATGTGATAGACAAAATCCAAGTTTTATTAGAGTATAAATAATCTTTATTTAACTTATAATTATTATTATTCATTGGTACACTCATAAACACAATTTAATGTGTTATTTTACAAGTATAAGATTTTTAAGTGCTACGTATAATATACCAGTAATTTTAGAGTTTTTTCACTAATTTTAAAACTTGTTTAATAAATTTATTAAACGTAACATTTTATTTTATTTACTACCAAAAACTCTTAAATAGTAAGAAAAAAACCAGTGCAACATCTTTATTTTCACAAAAAGAAATGAATAGAAGACAATTAAAAATGGGTCAGCGAGACTTGGCGCCAATGCTCTATCCGACTGAAGGGCGCTAGTTACCCATGGTTAAAATGAAGTTGTTTGTCGATTTCGCAACCTATGCAATTAATTATTATAATTAAAATTTTTCTTTAAAAGATTAGTAATAACCATTTTATAAACTTAAAAGTTAAACCTTAAACTTTATAAATATAAACATTTACAAAGTTCTTCTTACATCTTTTTGATATCATTTTTATCTCAAACAATTTAACCTAATTAAGACTTTTTTCTTTAAACAATTAATTGTTGAATAAATGTCGATCTCCACGACAGAGAAGTCGCGCTCTGTCTTTTATCTGGAAGTACTGGGTTCAAATCCCACTTAGTTTTGCATTTTTCATACGCTGCTGAAGTCACTTTTTATACTCCCAAGTGCAGCAAGCTTATCAAAGCTTCTCTGGTGAATTAATGCATAAGCAGAAAATTTTTTTTTTTTAAATTGAAAACAGTTTCAAAATACTGATTTATTCATTCTTCTGCTACCAACAATATTGTCACAACATTTCAATACATATTCAGATCAGAACTCTCACTCATCCAAGTAGTGCACTGCACAGAATTTTTGATTTTTCATCTTCACCCTTAAAGGATAAATATTCTAAACCACTGTACTTCTACATGTACGTCAGGTATTAGGTTTTGAATTGGACGATGGATTAATGCTAAGAAATATTGTTGTTGGAAAATGGCATACCACAAGGTTCGCCGTTGAGCGGTACCTTGTTCACCATCGCCATTAATAAATTGATATTAGCCATTCCAGTAGAAATCAGCAAAAGCGTCTATGTTGATGATTTGGCAATTGTATATGCCAGCAACAAGACTGCTATGGTGAAGTACAAATTGCAACGGGTGATTAATGCTCTAAATGAAGTTGCGAGGAATAATGGATTCCAATTTTCACCAGAAAAACGTGTTGTGTACACTTCTGTAGGAAGAGAATTCCTCATCAAAATCCTATGTTGAGAATTGGCAATGATCCAATACAATATAAAGACAATTTTAGATTTTTAGGACTAGTATTGGATAAATCCCTTACGTGGGGACTACACATACAGGACTTGAGTGTTAGATGCAAAAAAGCCCTAAACATTATTAAATGTTTATCGAACATTAATCGGGGCTCAGATAAAGAGATATTATTGAGATTGTATAAGGCATTGGTTCAATCAAAACTAGACTACGGATGTATTGTATATTCATCCGCTAGGAAGTCGCATTTAAGAAAGTTAGACGTTATTCACAATAGCGGAATAAGATATGCAACAGGCGCTTTCCGCACAAGTCAAGCCACTAGTCTAATGTCTGAAGCCGGAATACTGCCACTACATTATAGAAGAGAGATCCTTCTGCTAAGATACGCAGCAAATATATGGGCTTTCCCTGCCCATGTAAATAACAAACTTCTTAATAATCATCCTATGGCTGCATTATACGAACATCGTGCTACCTATTCCAGACCAGCCGGAATTAGATACCACGAATTAAGAAGAAAATACGAAACTGCTATTCCGGAGTCTCTAGCAATTTCCACAAGAGAAATACCGCCATGGCTCTCGCCAGCGGTAAATTCAAGGTTGGATCTAACTCAGGGAGAAATAAAAAAGAAACCAGCAGTGATCATCCAACAGGAATTTTTGGCAACCGTCAGTAGTTATGAAGAATATATTAGAATTTATACTGACGGTTCTAAAACCGAACATGGTGTTGGATGCTCCATATATGTAAATGGAGAAGCCCATTCTTGGAAACTGCCAGATATGGCCAGTGTTTCTACGGCAGAACTTACTGCCATTCAGCAAGCTCTTGGCTACAGAGAACACTATTGCGAAGAGAGAGTGCTAATATGTTCCGATTCTCTAAGTGCACTTGTTGCAATTTGGAACAAAAACAAAAACATCCTAATTTCAAACATCCTGTCCATTTTGTATGTTCCAAACCAACGAGGACAGCGATGCGTATTTGTATGGACTCCAGGGCATGCTGCTGTTACAGGTAATTAAAGCGCAGACGAAGCTGCCAGAAAGGCAACAGTTTGCGATGATTTGGATGCATTTCCTGTAAGAGTGGCAGATGATAAAAACTGTCTAACGAACATAGTAAGAAACAAATGGAATACTGATTGGAGGAGTTTAAATACAAAATTAAACTCAGTGAAAACTTCTCCATATAATTGGAAAAGCGACTTTAAGTTGACTCGCCGTGAACAAGTAGCTGTGACCAGACTTAGAATCGGTCACACGTGATTGACAAATTCCTTTTTGTTAACCGGCGAAGAGAGACCAATGTGCGGTGTTTGCCATAAAACACTTACAATTAAGCATCTAATAGAAGAGTGTACTATATATGAGGACCTCAGAAAGAGGTTCCGTCTAAGAAGTGACATTACTGCTGATCTGGATAATGGAAATGAAGAAAATATAGTTGCATTTTTACACGCCAGTGGACTTCTTAGAAGTCTGTAAAAGTTGAAAAATTTTTAAAGATGTGTTAAAGAATCTCTAAGTGGAATTCTTTATGTATATGGTAGTCTCGAAGCGTGACACGTGTAGTGACAGGAGGTAGCCCTCTTGCCTAGGCCATCCTGGCTTGTTTGCATTCAAGAGCAGTAAGTCGAGATGTGTCCAATGATGGCATGGGGGACCCTCAAGGGTAAACTTAGGACGCGAGGCTATGGGTAAGCGCAATGGATGCCTGTAGCCTGTGTATAAGGAGTCAACTGCCACGGCATCCTGGCGTGACTAATATACTGCTTCACGGTGGTTCTTGTTGCCCCGAGGGTGCTTAAACAAACTATAAACGAGACAGGTAGAATAAAGAAATGGTATTGATAAGTTGTATTTTTAATTTCATGGTCTTTTTTAGAACCTTATCTCAAATTTTAATATCGGGGCACTTTACACCCCGTAAGTGTTGTGTTTGTCTTGTTGTTTTTGTGTCTTAATGTTTTTATGTTGGTTGTCCTTTTAAATAAAATGTAAGGGTCCTTTACACCCTTACATATGACGATCCTGATGGTGATACTAATTTCTTTTAAAGAATGTGACGAGGGCTAATGACCCTAGCAGTCGATGCCTGTAAAAATTCAGAAAAAAAATGCAAGATTAGTTGTTTCATTTGCTATAGAGCACACGATTAAAATTTCCTTTAAAGTAATCCAAAAACGTTATTTTTCTATAGTCTTCATTCGGTTTTTTGAAAAAAAATTATACCAATCTTTAATAAAAATAAACATAATTAGAATTTAAAAAAAAAATATATATTTAACAATAATAATAATATTGAAGAATCCTAGCGTTAAGTTAGTGAATGTTATACATTCACTCCTCGGCTATGTATAGAGAACCGAATCGCACGGCAAACCCTTTTCATAAAAACCAATTTTTATTATAGTAAAAAAAAGTGACCACGCCCACTTTAAGTAATCTTTAGACTTACAATTTTATAAAGTGTGTTTATACAGTTAGATAGACATGCCGTTCTTAAAAAATGTAAGTCAAAAGATTCCCCGCAATACGTCATCCTAACACTTTAAATGTCAAATTAATCAGGAGATTATATTTTTTACACAAACATTTGCTTAGTCAAGTAGGATCGTAACACTATTAGATGCACCTAAAAACTACAAAGAGTTACACGTTCCTTACCATTATTTTTAAGCTTATCTTCAAAAATATTTGATATTATTAATATTCATGTAAAACTGTGTCCCATAAAATCCTTTTTAATTTTAAATAAATTGTTATGGTCATGGCTTTTTTGTAATTTCACGGCAATAGAGCAATTACGATCCTTAAGAGGATCTTTACACTGTTAAAAATATGAAGCAACTAGCCGCCCTTATAGGAAATGGCGTTTAATACATCTTAAATGAGAAATATACCAATTTATACAATCTTCATTTTAATTTCCTTGATAAACATAATTCTGATGTACAAAAAAATATTGTGCAATATTTCTAAACTTTTTAACAATAGGATTAATTACTGTGATTTCATTACTGGGTAATATAAAAATGATAAAAGCAGTAAGATGATAAAATAATAAAAACAATAAAACTCATTACTGTGTAGTACAAAAATAATAAAAGCACTTTATACTTTTATTAGTATTAAAAACTTCTATTGTACTACTAAATCTTTTCATTATTCAGATAACGACAAAATAAATTAGCGATATTGCTTTACTTTTATTGTTACAAATTACTAATTATGTTTGTAGTAGTCAATTTAATCCGTACGTCCTCTTTTCTTTTACCTTCCTTCATTTCATTTTCAGTTTCATAGATAAAAATGATTTTATTTTTGTTTTTTACAGTTGCATAAACAAAATTAATATATCGCATTTGCTCGAATACTGCAACCCGTTCAAAATATGACTCAACCTTCCTTCCATAAGAACGAGCTATGTATATTCTACTTTTAACAATGAATAATTGTTCTTCAAAGATTTATTATTATTCTGCCGAGTTAATTAAAAACATCTTGGAGCTTTTGTTCAACTTGGAATTAATAAGGATTTGTAGGACATGCTGTATGCAGTAAATGGAAAAGAAGAAGAATGCCCAAAGCTGAAATTTGGGATACTTATTCCCCTAAGTGGCTCTTCAGGAAAATTGTGAAAAAAAAATTAATCAGGAACCTCTTAAGGTTAAATTAAAAAAAGTACCTGTAAATGATGGTTCCCTTAGGTAATAAATTACCGCTACGCTGAGTGGTGCTTTTATCAAAGGAGGTGAATGAAGATTCAAACCGATTGAAATTCGTATTCATAATTTAAATTACTTACACAGATACACAAATATATTAAAACATCTTCACTGACATCAGTTGTTAACACTCTCACTTTGCAAATAAGTAAACAGCTGAAATTTGGCAGCTGGAATTTATTCTTGGGAACATTTAAAGTGAATATTTAGGTATTGCCGATATTCCAAAAGATTATATCTTTTAATAAAAGAGGATATTCTTTGGCAAAATAAAATGTGTTATATATAATTTTGTAAAACATTACTTTTCTTTCTTGAATTTTCCCTTGCTTTTTTGTTAGAAAAAGGGAAAAATAAGATCAAAAATATTTCGATCAGTAACCCCTATCCAGTTGTAATTATTTAAAGAAATACTAAAAATATAATATCTGGATAAATGAAACCTTAAGCAATTTTTCTCTTAGGTAATAAGCTACCGCTAAGAAGGGATTTTCCCTTATTCATTCCTAGAAAAGAAAAATTGGATGCAAGCCTTTTTCTTAGTTTTTTTAATTTATTTCGTTCCAGTAACGATGAACCACTAAAGTTTTTTCAGGAGTGTTTACTCCCATAATACTCAGAGCAATGTTTTTGTAATTTCTTCTAAAGCTGCAGCTAAGAGGGTTAATTGTGAGTAAAGTTGTTTCTACCAATTTCCATGAATTAACTAAACCTGTTAAAATAAAATTTTGAATTTTGCAAAAAATAACTTAAGATCCCATGAAAACTGATTTGTATTTTCCGTTAAACCACTTTTAAAATGATGTAGTTGGGTAAATTTCAGGATATTTTTCAATCAAATGATGATGGAAGCAGAATTTATCTCTGAAAGTAGCTCGAACAATACTTGAAAAAACAAAGTTTTCCATTAAAACACGCTTAAAAGAACAAAACCAGGATAGTCACGTATTTCCATTATCCCCATGTTTATTTATAACATGTTGAATAGAAACTTTGAACTCCAATGACTATTGTAATAAATAACTATTTATTTCAATGAGAATATATTTTTTTATATACATCCTCATAAATAAATAATTATATGCCGTAAAGGAATTTCGCTTTTTCTTTCAAATACATTGAATTTTGATAGCAACATATATTTAAGGTAAAAAATTTGTATACAAATAAATATAAACTTAAAAATAATATAGATAAATAAAGCGTAATAAAAATAATGCCTTTACTGACTGACTGATTCAAATTCACCTCTTTTCCAGAAAGCTGATATTTATCACAATTATTCTAAAAGGGGTTGTAAAGAGGAATAAGAAAAAAGTACTTTTTAATAATTCCTAAAGATTAAAATGGATTGAATTTTAAACTTTCAGACTCATTTTTCTGCGCAAATATCTTGAACTTCATCCCTGATAAAAGGCTACCAATTGATCTACCATCAAAGCATACACAGATTTGTAGTACTGTATTTAAACTGTACCATTTATCACGTCAAACATATGTATCATGACTCTTTTTAAAGGTCTGATGGTAAAATGTTGAAATTTCAATCATTGTAGTTTTTATCGTACGTAAGGTTATAATCTTCAGAATGAGCAACTTAAAACCGAACCCATAATGAAACCGATATCCAACACTATTTATGAAAGACTCACAGAACTAGCGCGACTAGTGGGTATATATGTTACTACTGATTGTTGCTGTCGTTTTTAAGGTGGTTACATGTTAAGAGTAGTATATGTTTTGTTGCAATGCAGTATTGTGAATTGAGTTGTGTTTGTGTAAAATGCATTATTAAATATCCAGGAGAGGATAGCTATAGTTGATGACTATGTTCGTTCTGGATCGTTTGAAGAATCACGTCAAGTATTCGTAGTAAGATTTCCAAGTGCCTGTATCCCAGCGAAGACTAGCACACACAATTTAGTTAAAAAAACGGAGTACACAGGTTTCAAATGCAAAACGAAATAAACAACCTTCCGTTAGAACCCCACTGGTCATTGCCGATATTGAAAACAGAATAACTGCCATTTCAAAAAAATAACTTCGCTAGTTATCCCCAAAATCCGGTGTTAAATACACGCCCTGTCGTAAAAATCTTCACGAATTAAAATGAAACCGTACCGCGTTACAACTGTGCAGCAACTGAAGGAGAGAGACAAACCGGAACGAATGGTTTCATTTATCCGGTCATGTTAATTCGCAGAACACCAGGTATTGGATGGCAAGCAATCCTCACGAAATATTTGAGAGTCCAATTTACGATGAGAAAATTGGTGTTTGGTGTACAGTTTCAGGTAGTCATATAGTGGGACCAATATTTTTTGACCGGACTGTCAATACACAAGTTTATCTCACAGTTCTCAAAGAATTCTATGCGCAATTATGATAATGAAAAAGAATACAGTTTTTTCAACAAGACGGATCAACGTGTCACACATCAAATGTTTAACTGCATCGCGTTCATGCAGTTTTCACGAATGATCGAGCTGTCAGCAGAGGACAGTGGCCTCCACGTTCCCTTTTTTCCTTTAATTTGAAAAGTGGTTTTTAAAAGGGTTATATAAATCTCTGTGCTGCTAAAAACTTTCTTAACTACTTGTAAATTTCATTGCATTTTACAGAATTTTATTGATTATTCAAATCGATAGTGTAGTTCTGAATACTCAAGTATTCAATAATACTTTTACAATAATATATTACTAGTCTCATTTATTAGCATAAGGAAATTTTTTCCTTTTTTAAACATTTTTTATCGTACATTACTTAAAATAGTAAGCTGCCATTTTAGTTTTATCTTCTCACATAGCTTAAATAAGGTACCACAGATATGTTAAAAAAGAACTGTTTTTATAACATGTATTCCGTGATAAATATTCCACTTTCCATGACTATTAATATTTAACATATAGTTCCTTTATTATTTGTTCATAAAGGAATAAACAGTTCATTTTAGGCAGATAAATTATATATATAAAAGCTGGCTGAATATTATATAATATGTTGTACACTATTTTCATTTTAAAATCTTTTTGTGCAATTTAGTCCCGGATTTGTAATTTAAAAAAATTGAAGGTATTTCTTGATAATTCATTTATATGAATTATATGAAATATGATTCATTTATATGAAAAAATTACAAACTTTCAAAACATTGTTTAAAAATATTTAAACTCAAGGAAGATAGACAAAAGTAACCATAAACATAGGATTTAATTTTAAGAGGTTAGTTGATTTAAAAAAAAAAATTGTTATTTATGTAGGCATTGTAAGTAACTAATTTGTTTTAAAAATAAATTGTTTTTCTAAAATACCTCTGAAGCCAACTAAAATTGGATTTTACACGATATCTTGCCACCTACTCAACAGTTTTTATAAAGAAATTAATGTGATCTATACCCTATGTACAGAAATATTTGAGTCAAATATGTAGAAAATAAATCCTGAGATATAAGGTCAAGAATAGTGCAATCCACATATAAATATATACATAAGTTTTTGTTTGGTCTAGATGAACTAGTAAAACCTTAAAACGTAAAAATTTGCAAATTTTTTTAAACTTGCTCTATTACACCATGAACAACATAAAACACCAAAAACCCACTTTTATCATGATCGTCATATTTTTCCCTTTGGCTATATTCACCGGGAAAGTAATATATAATTGTTCTGTCATGAAATAGGAACAGAGTAGTAGTGGAAATCAATAAATATTATTTGACTTATAATATTTTATATAGTACCAAAATTATTGGAGAAATAACTATGTGTGCAATAACTGTCATAACAATACTATTTTCATTTATTTATTATTTGGTTTTTTTTCGAGAAAATTAGTTAAGTTGTGATTAATTGATAAACGGTTTCACTTCACTTAAATGTGTGATTTATAAAATTTATTTTTTTTGCAATTCATGAACAAGTATGTGAAAAATTAAATATGGATTGTTAGTCTATAGTTATTATTTTCCACTATAAATTATCTGTAAGGATACAAAACGTAAAATTATGACAATAGACAGGTTGTTTTGACAGTATGATATTAAATATTCTTACGGATGTAAATAAACGACTGAGTTCTGTTATAATTTAATCTAAAAATGAAATTAAAATTTTGCATTGCAAAAATATACATATATATCAACATATGTGAATAACATATAACGTCCAAACATGATACTGACAACCATAACATAACTCATTAAAGTGTAACGTATCAGTCAATCATAAAGACATACGTAATAAAACATTTGTATGGTTTTTGCAAAGAGAAAAACTATATTATATTAATTATACCGTAAAAGTACAAGTTTTATTGGGCTTTAATGGAGAAAATAATAATAAATAATACTAAAAGCCATTACAACACGTTTTTAATTTTGACGCACGATTATTTAACAAAATAATCGATGTCAAAATTGTAAATTTTAATATTCTACCTATGATAATTTTAAAATCACTGTATAGATTGATTATTATAATTTGAATCTGAACGTTTTACGACAAAATATAATATATTGGAAAAATATATGATATATTGGAATCATTATGTTCATATTCTACTTAAAGAAAGTAAGTAAAAATAATTTTTTTTGTTTAACGGCAGTACCTAATGAACGTGTTGGGGGTTTATCTCGCGGATTTGGCGTTGTAATTCAAGCTGTTATTGCGTTATTCGTTACCGTGATACTGTTATGTTGCGTCGGATCGTTTATCCTGTTGTGTTTTCGGATTTATTTATTTGAGTTTAAGTGTGATCGTGTCTACGTTTGTACCAGTAGCAAAATTCGCACCGGTGAAGTCACAGGGCTAATTAAAAAAAAAAAATCTTGTTGTAGTTGTAGTATTATATATATATATATATATATATATAAAATATAATTATTGTAGTATTATAGTAATTTAGTGTTGTAATGTTAAGTCGTTATGGCGTTTATTGGTTTGAACTCTCGTTGAAGCTAGAATGACCGGTCTGGAGCCTGCGTACCCTGACGTTATGCCTAATGGTGGTTCCGGGGTGTGCAGGATGACTCCAAACGGGGTTGGGTTTAGTCGGTAGTTTGCTGGTGGTTGTCGGATAAAACTCAGTAGGAGTCCGACGTTTCGTGCGTAATAAATGCATTTCCACCTCAAAAGAAAAGTACCTAATGAAGTTTTCCTAAATTTTTGAAACATTTTTAAGTTCAGCTAAATTTCATATTTTGAATAAATAAAAAAAATCGTATAATAAAAACAATGAAAATTAAGCCTAAGTATTGAGTAATAAAAAAGAGATTCATTTTACTCTAACAGATGACAATGCTGATAAACTAATAAGCCATACCAGAATTGAAAAAAATTTGGTCTTTACGGTGATTATGTAAAAGTATCAATGTGGTGTTTTGTAACTTAGAAGATTAGAATAAGTTATAATAATATACACAAGTATTATTTTATTAAGTAATTAAATTTATATTGTATTTTCAAATAAATGATACTGATTCTGTATAACTTTTTTTGTTAATTTGTTTATTTTTTTATAATGTATCTACAAATGTTACTTCGAAATAATGAGTAGATATTTTGAATGTCCATAATTTATTTGAAGGAGAGAAATTCCAGTGGCAATTAACATTATTATATTCCGTTAACTCTGGCTGGTCCCTTGTAATAGTTGCCGATTGATGGTAATGAAAGAAATTTTTAAGCGTGTGAAAAAATGCCATCCATGACCTCGACTCGAACCCAAACTAACAGGACGAAAAACAGAGACACTACCATTCAGCCATTACGATTGGTAATAATCTGATTTATATACATTTGATTTAGATAAATCTATTACTACAACATAATGGATATCAAATTTGCTGATTATAAACTTATTTAGTATTAAATATTAATAATTTTAATATTATTATTGAATCTATTTAAAAATTGTATTAAAATTGAAGTAAAGGTAATTATAATATAAATTAAGTTTGTTAAGTATCTTAGTTTAATATTTAAATAACAAAAAATTTTGAGGACAATAGTTATGAAAAAACTTTAGAATAAGGGATGAAATATATTTTTGGCAATAAATATCTTAGTATAAAATAGTTAAACCTGCAGTTTTAGAACACAATAAAATACTTGTAAATTATTTTTTTATATAGTAAATTTCAAACAGAAAAGTTTCTTGACATAAATTTTTTATTAAAAAACGGTGTTCAATGTTTCTTAAACTTCATATTTTTATAGTCGCCTTAAAATTGAAGACTCTTACGGACTCCAAGGCTCTCTCTCTTTTCAATAAGTCAAAGAATTTATTGAAAAACTGAAATTCTTTGAATCAAATTAATTTTTACATAACATGAAGGTGCTATTGCAAAACGAAATCTGCCTATATAAAAAATTCCAAATACATGTAATATTATGGCTAAAATCTGTTTTTTAATAAAAATCAGAAGAAAAATACAAATAAAAATGACGTAAAATTCCTAATATAAGCGAGAGTCTAAAGCTGTTTGGAATGCAGAAATATATATTACTTTTACTGTAATAAGATAAGAGCTACAAAATGTACTTTTAAATCTTCAATAAAGATGTTTTCTTTTAAATTCTAATTATGTTTACTGGTAAAACCTCTTAACCCTTAAGAACACTTTCTATAAAATAAAAGAAAAGATTGCGGAGAACCGCTCATCTCATTAAAATAGAAGCTTGAACATACATAAAAAATGTATTTTTTTTTTAGAAACCCCCAATAAATTAAAAACCTCCTGCTCTTCATTTTTTGAAGTCTGTTAAAAAATATAAAATAAATTTTTGTGCATTAAAGTAAATTTTAATAAGGAAACACAAGGTAATCCTATTCAGCAATTTAGCATAATATATGAAAAAAGGATTTTAAATGATAATGGAAAATTTTTAGACAAGCCAAAAAAACTTAATTTTATGTGAAGGAAAATTTAGGTCTTTAGGAAAAAATAATTCAAATTTGGAGACTGAAGTGTTATGTTCTACACAAGTATTAGGAAGTGATAAGGATGGATAATAATTAAAGCCTAATTGGTATACTATTATTATTTTCTCCAAAACTAAGAGCTAGTTAGAAGAAGTAAGGTAAATATTATAAATTCACTGCTTGGATTAAAATTCCAATGTAGAAAAGATTGAAAAAAGGTGATGAAATACCATAGAAGAGAATCATAAAGAGTTAAATATTAAGTTAAGAGAATACAATAACGTCGAATTTGAAGGATCCTCTTAGCCTAGGCAGTAAGATTTCAAAGGTTATGGATGAAGTAAAAATATATTAAAAAATGTTTTTAGAGAAATTTGAAAAAATTCAATACCTGTCGTATGTATAGTAAATAATGAGATTTTATTTTTTATATATTTATTTTTTTTTTTTGTAAAGATGATAACATTAATTGTTAATAAAATATGGATAATAGGGAAGCAAGAATAACTTTTGCAAACGCAAATATAACATCAAAATTATTTTCATTTACATACTTCGCAATGAAAAATTTTTAACTCAAATTAGGGAAGAATATCTTTGAAAATAGAACGATGAAAATAAACGGCAAAGTATGGGTTGAGTGATATTATTCTTGGTGTTAGGAAAATTACTTGTTGAAGATATATTGGATGAAAACACTAAATTACAACATAAGAAACTATATGATGATAATGAGTGATCGTTTTTAGATTAAGGATTTATATTGTAGGTAAGAATCGATGCAAAATATAAAGAGATAGAGAGGTGGAAATAATGAAGAAAAACATAATAACAAAAAAGATTCACTTGCTTCTCTTTACAAACTTATGTTTATGTCGTGAACAGTTAACTATTATCCAAGGTTTGAACCCTGTGTCAACCCGGCTAGGTGGTTTAATAAGTATTTAATCAATATATATATAATATATTTATATATATATATATATATGTATATCCAACCAGTTTTTTGAGCTACTGCCAGTTCTGGGCGTGTGGGTTTATAAATCTCTGGTTCCTCTTAAGCGACCAGAGATTACTGTGGTAATGAGTTGATTTTCAATACTGTATGAGCTAGTCGGTCGAGTGTGTACCTTCCGCTAGTATCGAGATTTCCTGGTTTTTATACTGGGACTGTAGGTTAGCGTCATTGTGTCTAAACTTATTTGTCCCTCGAACAGATCTTTTGGCGTATTTATGCGACGTGCACCCGTCTCACCGCAGGGAAGAGGTGGCAACCCATCGGGTTGGTCTAGTGGTGAACGCGTCTTCCCAAATCAGCTGATTTGGAAGTCGAGAGTTCCAGCGTTCAAGTCCTAGTAAAGCCAGCTATTTTTACACGGACTTGAATACTAGATCGTGGATACCGATGTTCTTTGGTGGTTGGGTTTCAATTAACCACACATCTCAGGAGTGGTCGAACTGAGAATGTATACGACTACACTTCATTCACACTCATACATATCATCCTCATTCATCCTCTGAAGTATTATCTAAACGGTAGTTACCGGAGGCTAAACAGGAAAAAGAAAGAAAAAAAGGGAAGAGGTGGCAACAACTGCTGGTCGTAGGTTCCTCTCATAAGCAAGAGAATACTCTTAGTCCTACTTGCGTTCTTTATAGGTCTAGAGCCGTAACATGTGTTTCGCGAACCGATCCAGAAGCGGCCATGAGGAGGAAAGAGACAAAAGAGAATATGGAAGGTCTCCAGCAGTCCGTAGCCCGCTGCAGGTAGTCGTTGCATTTTTGGGCTTGCCCAAATTTCTAGTAGAAGGAAGACAGCGAGAAATGTCAAATAGGCAGGTTAGCAAGACTGTGGTTACTCTGGCCATGATAGAGGATGACATGATAGCAAAAGCGAAAGAGAAGGGCGGAACAGGAGGGCGGAGATTCTTCCGTCCACCTCCTGTTACTCAGATGGTGAGGACTCGGAGATGGATGTAGGGACATCCACCCGGGAAGAAAGAGGCGACCTATTGTTCGAAGAGTTTCGAGCAGCTCAAAGCAGACCTAGTAGTTCTGTCCAGCTTCTGCATGAAGCCCAGAAGGGTATAGACAATCTGTTAAATTTTGTATAAGGGCCCCGCAGCGTCAGTGCAAGGGTGACGGGTAGAATTTTGCCCAGGCTCAAGCATGTCAGAGGAGTTCTTTTTGCTTTAGCAGAAGGCTTTGAAAAGTTGGCCTCCGGGCCCATGGACGTCAAAATAGTACAGAAACCTGTTCCACCTCCAGCGTAACCGTGGCGTTATACCGAAGTAGTGCGGAACAAGCGTGAAGCTAGCCAAACCTTGAAGCAGCCCTAGGTAATTTTTGTCAACAAAGCTGAGGGATCTACTAAGTCCACAAGACAACTTAATGAGGACTACCATGTTACGCGCGTGAGAACCGGAAGAATTTGAAAATAATTCAAGGAAAATATTGTTAGTTGTTTATATCTACATACAATGTAGATATATTTATATATATATATATATATATATATATATATATATATATATATATATATATATATATATATATATAATTATTATCTTACACTATTTCTACAGTATCATACTCTATTAACACTGATTTCGATGTTATATTCTCTTCAAATGCTATCATATCTAATTATGATAAGTTAAAACTTTTCAATGATGAAATCTTTCAAAAAGTTTATTTTAGAATTGATTTTCATGTTATTTATTTTCTTATCTTGAAACCGAGTAAGAATCCGGTATAACTGTAAGATTTTTAAATTTTTGTAAACATCAAGAGATCTCACTCTTTCAGAAATACTTTACCAGCTTTCCAAACCTCATTTTCATGATTTTTAATGTCTCATTACAATTAATAAAATAATAATTTTTTAAAAAGGGGAATTATTACACATACTTTAATTTTAATTATCATGTTAGCGATTAATTTTAAGGAAAATTTTGTTATATTCAATTTATTAGATTAAAATACATTTAGCAAGTAACAGAGTGAGCAAAATACAATATTACATTGACCTAATATTATTCGGTAATTTACTGCTTCAATTTTTATTTTGAACGTTTTACACTAAATAATTTATTAGAAGAGAAGAAGAAAGATAGTTTTTTTCTTTAATTAGAAAATTTGTTCTAAAAATGCTTACTTATTTTTATAATTGCAACAGTATTTGTCTTTTTTCTTTTACGAATGATTATTTTCATTGTTTAGTATTTTTATGATTATTTCTCCTGAATTGTTTTTAATGTAGTTTTCATGTTACTATATATGAATAATTTTATAACATAATTCTACTACACCTGAACAACATTAATCCTCTTTTCAAGCGTTTGATTTTATTATTTATTTCACGATTTGCTAACAGTTTTCGTTTCTGTTTTAATAAAAGCACATCTAAATTTTCAATTTTGTTTCTTTTGGATATTTTCTTGCGTATTGTCACACGTGGGATTGGAAAAAATATTCTGATTATTATGCATTAAAAATATTCGTGGTAATTGCTTAGTCAGTTTTTTAGTAATTCTTCAACTTATTAAAAAAATATATTGCCAAACCCAATTGTTTACTGACAAAAATTTTTGAAATACCTATCACTTATCAATAGATGCAATCACAGTCATTGATTGTTTCTATTAATAAATAAAATAAAAAAATCTAATGTAACCAAAATAAAAAGTATGATTGCACAAATATACGTATACAACGAATTAGAAAAAAAATACTTATAAATTTATAAAAGCTGGACACAATGTAGTAACAGCAAATAAATAAAATCATCACACAGAACAATTTCATCAAAAACTAAAGTACCAGTTATAGTAAACTAATCTACTTTTTCCGTAAAATTTCTGAATTTGACTAATAGAGCGTCTTTTCTTTTTTCTTTTTTGTTATTTAACCACCATTAGGTACTGCTTCGGAGGATGAGATGAATGATTTTTAACGTGTGTGACAATGCCATGCCTGACCGGGATTCGAACCCGGGATCTCTGGATGAAAGAGAGATGAAAGAGACTCTCCGAGTCGCTACCACTCGGACAAATGGAGCTTAGCTTTAAACAAACAGACTCTAAATACTTCAAAACAGTCTTGAAAACATAGATATTTGTATACTATTTTATAGAATAAAATCATATATTATGATTAAAATTAACCTATTATTTTAGTATACGTTTTTATTTTTTTTCGTAAATACTGCAGATATTTTACGTGCTTCTAAATCTGACCTGTAAAAAGGTTTAATTTTTAAATAAACTATGGAGTTGCAGGACGCATAAGTTGGGGGTTGAAAGAAAATTTGAAAACGTTATGATGTAAATTTAGAAAAATGTCCGTAAAGAATAAATTTGGTTCGATTTCAAAAAGCAATTTTAATTTTTTATTTATTTATTTTTGTAATTCCACAGGAGCTAAAAAATATTTTTAGTGAAAAAATTCCGGAGTTATGCAATCCAAACCTCAATACGTAATTATACGTTTTTTATCAAACAACTTTTTAATTAAAATATATGAAATTTTAAAATATCGCGTTAAATTGTTACATTCCATTGAAAGAAATATATTTTAAATTTGGAGAGTAGCATTAATTCTTTGTAAAGATCTTTGAAAATGTATGATCTCTACAAATCGATTATACGATATATTAATTAATTTATAGTGTATTCAATTTTCTTTTACGTTTCAGAAAAAAACATTGACAAGGTACTCATTAAAATGTAAGAAAGTAATTTTTGACAAAGATTACGTTTTCATATTTTTATACATAATATTAAAGTATGTAGCTGGCATAATATTAATTCGATTTTTATAAAGTTATAAAAAAGATAATTAAAAATATTGAAACTATATCTTACGGAAGTTAGTGAAAAATGTTTTAATGAATATTTTAGCTAAAATAATTTTTGAAGCGTTTATATTTTTGTATTTATTTAAATAAACTGCTTCCAGTTCGTATCAATTTTTAAATTTAAAAGAATATTTTGCAGATTATTTTATACTATTTACTTACCTTGAATATATTTATATAAAATTAATAGTAAATCACACGCAATATAATTAAAAAAATTAACGAACAGTGGTTATTTAAATTAAACTGTCATCCTACCTTCACACAGTTAATCAACATTTTAATAAGTAATCTTCAGTTATCTGCAATCTTGGTGGTGGAAAGTTTATTTTACCTACTAATTTATGCCTTTTTGTACATATTTTAATTATTTTACTGGATAAATATTTTTATCTGAGTATATACTTGTAAAATTAATTTTTTCTCTGTATATCTTCTTCACTAATCGGCTAACCGTTTTTAATGGAACATTAAATTAAGACAATATTCCACTAATTTTCAAATATAGGGAAATTTCAAAAATATGTGTCATCCTCTTCTGTTATAATCATTTTTTACATTTATTTTTCTTTCAATGAAATTATATATTTTTTTTTTAAAATGATACGAACAAAATTAAGAATTATTATAATTTCTTAACAATATAATGATGAAAAAATATTATTCATGTTGTGTTGCGTTTTGCAATGTGGTTTGTTACTTTATTTTCTAAAGTTAAATATTTATCGCTAGCAAAATATAAACTTTAAAAACGTTGTACATATCACTAAATATAACATTTTAATTGATTGATTATGAAATATTCAGTAAAACCTGGGTTAGAAACCCTGATTTTTCTACCTGAATTTCAGAAATTTCTGGTTCCCGTATCAATTATTTTATAATGAAAATTTATTCATTATTAATCTCTTTCCATTAAAACAAATCTTGATTGTTTTTGCAAGGAAAGAAAACAAAAGGAAGAAAACAATAACTGAACTGTATAAAATTTAAAAGTAAAATATACATATTTACGGTAAATTTAATTTACCACAGATTTAGGTAAATTATTATTATTATTATCATTTATGTTATTAAAATTATGTACTTTTTACCGTAGGAAACAGATGTATTTCTTCTACCTAAAAAATATATTTGTATTTAACCTACTGGCCAAAAAAGTTTGTTCGTCTTTCTTGCAGGAACATTGTTTTTCTTTAAAATATTTCAATACTCAGAATGAATACGTGTCTGGTTTCTTAACAAAACGATTTATAGCGACTTGGCATAACAAATTATAACTTCAGAAAGTAGCGTAGACACTCTCACAGATAAAATCATCACGTAACAGGCTTTCTAAGGAAAGTGAGAAATGATATAGTTTCCTGTTACCTTCTTCACCGAGCTGAATAGACTGTTGCATATCCGTATGTCAAATACAAATTCTGGTGATGTACAATCTTAAAAGTGACACGTAACCTTTGCCACAAATATCGACTACAAAACAATTATTATTTCTTCATAAATGCAGTAGTAACTCATGTTATTCTTACTTAAAATATTTTTTAATCTTCACAATTATAAACAAAGAATGAAAGAGAATTAAAAGTAAAAATTACGGTACATTTTGTTCCGTGCGTCCATCCAGTATGGAAAAAGTTAGAATTTATGAACTAATAATTTAATTAAAAAGACATAATGTATATTTTTAATTTCGAGACACTTTTAAAAGAAATTTTTTCTACTTAGTTTTCTTCTCCCCATCTTATAAGGATTATTAAACTAGTTAAAAATTTTACACTAGTTCCTAACGGTCGAAAGAGCAGTTTAGGATAAATAAAACCTTAAAACGTTACTTAACACACACTTTCAGACAACGTAGTAGGTCTTTATTACACATCAGTATTCAAACCACCACGAGTAAACTAATAATATTTTTGAGTAGCATATTAATAATCTTTAGAACAGTTCGAAATTCGAAGTCTTTTATACCCATTCAACATAAATTTTTATTGAACATTCCAGATGAGCTAAACTAGCTTCTATGGAATATTTATTTACTTTTTCTGGGAGTGCCTCCTGTGGAACATTTAGGAAGACATATTTATTCCAAATCAAAACTCTATCGCTATCTAAGAATTCCCAAATTTATTTTCATCTACTAAATAAGGTAGTCACAAAACCATATCGGTCAACAACAATAACCCTCGTCTTCAGTGAATTTTAAATAATATAAAATAGATTTAAGAAGATTACAATTCTATATTTATTTATGAATTATTTTTGAATTGGTTGTTTTCTTCTATGAAGGTTTTCTAGTAAAGTTCGAATTGTTAGGCCTTCTAGAATTTAACAAGATAACTGTGATATGTACAAACAAACAGACTTCCTAATCGACCACAACCAAATTGATTTAAAAGTTATCGTGTAGACCTATGATCATTCATACCAGAGTTATTTTTATCTATTCATTTCGGAATAATGACGTTGCCTTCGTAAATGTACTAACTTAGATATCACTGTCATTACTGAGATGAAATAATTACACATAAATCCTCATGTATAGAATTTCTTGATTACCAAAGTACAAAGGCTCGCTAGGAAGCCTATATTATTAATGAAAATATGGATAATCTTCCGCTTTGTAGAACCCTTTAACAGAGTTATAATTTGAACACAAAAGAACACTGTACAATTCGCAGACAAATAAAACACTGTATCATTGTATAAATGGTTGATAACTTTTATACATTTGAAAAGAATACAGTTGTGAAATTCTGTTTTTAGCTACTGTTTTTGCATGTTCGAGTAATTTCCCGGCCTGACAAATAAAAGACAAGGGTTGCCGGAAATTTATTTTATTTCAACCTAGTCACCTTGTAACCTGACACATTTAGACCAATCGATTTCCATCTTTTTAATACGCTCATTAAGAAATTTGATAAACTTTGAAATATAAATGGTTGTTTCAGCTTTTACATAATCATTTTAAATGAATATTCGTTCAGTAAGCCATTTCTTCGGGTTTGGGAAAAGGAAGCCATTGCTGTGTCAGGTTGAAAACTTTCCAAACAACTTTAGTAGGTTGAGTAAATATTATATTAAGAAATTTTTAACCCTTTTAACATGTTCTTTTAAGTTTGTTTGAAATTGCGTCATTTTTGTCCAATGTAGAAGACTGTCCAATAGTATCAGTTCAATTTATATTCAAGCACAAAGTATTTGGAATTGAGAATGATACGGTTATAAAACAAATTTTACCGTTTTATTCCAATATTATTAAATTTTTAAGGTCCTTTAGGCAGACCTCAATGTTACAAAATTATGTAATAGAGTTCACACACACATGCAAACAAACAAACATACACACGCGTACATATATATATTGTTGCTTTTAGTAGGGTTTTGATTCGTTATTTTACTTTTAAAACTAAATAAAATTATACTAGATCATGTTCATTTGTTTACTACTAAACAATGTTTGAAAAAAACATTATTTTGGTACACACATGAGTATAGTCAAAGTACAAAATGTTGAAATAAATAAAGATAAAAATGAGAAATTAATAATTTAAGATGAAATAAATGAAGTAAAAAATGTTGTTTGAGTGATTTAAGATGATTTATATAAGTAGCTCACGATAAGGTATTTTTATCCAGGAAAATTTTATTAAAAGGTTTTTGTTTCTTTTTCTGATTTATCGTCATGCTTTCCTTAATAGATAGATTTCAGAGAAACGTCGGTTAGAGTAAATATCAAGCAGGGTTCTTTATGGGCAAAAACATGAAATAATTCACTTTACGTTTTTTTTCTCTATTCTTTCAATCATATAATTATATATATATATATATATATATATTAATGAAACCTTATAAAAAAGGTTTCTTGAACGTTGAGGTGGTTTATGGTCTCATAGGATGAAGGAAACTGATTAATATTTCCATTTCTCGATAACTTTCTTTTCGTTTCTCTTGATCATAAGAGTTGCTACGTACAACTTTTACACTCAAATTAGTTTTATCCACGTAAATGAATTTAGGTTACATGATTTATAAAAAAAAAAAAAAAAACTTCCGTAAAGTAGGACATTAGGTCATTATTGATTTAAATCTTTATGCTAAAAAGTTGTGTGTTTTAAACTTCCATTCTAATCAACTCCTTATCCGTGTTATAGCCATCACAATTTTTCCTTTCAACTATTTTTCAATGTTATCCTCTCTTCTTTTCTCATTCTCATCTTCTCTCCATTTCCTCCTAATAATTTTAATTTTGTACATTTTCTACTTCTCTTTGCACATACTTTTTCATTGTGAAATATCAAGAAAAATCTTGAGTTTCTATCCAGTAACTAAAGTGGAACATGTGAAGATAAATCACCTATCTTGGTTTAATTAACACTTCGTCTAGAAGGAATATGAAGTATTGCACATATTAGTAAAATGGGTAGGCATATCCCGTCTACATACTAAAATATATGACTTGTCAATAAATTAAAATTTATTCCGTCAAGGACATCAATTTCCTGCCACGCCACAGGTCGCTGAATGTCAGCAAGTACCTGTCCACCATATTACAGCGCTTGGAGCTATATTTGACCGATGGCCAGCTACTTCTCGAGGGTAGCTTCCTACAGCAAGCGGTAGAAGTCTTATATCTCTTAAACTACTGATGCCGGTTGAAAAAAGCAACGGCATCAAGCAATTCCCACACGGTCCGATAATGCGGTTCACAACACATTGACCGCCACTTATTAGTGGCCAATTTTCCCGTTGACCTCTAAGTTCCAGGGTGGCCTGAGTTTTGACCCCCCCAAGAGCTGGGCAGTTGAAAATCATGTGTTCGTTCGACTGGACCACCCAGCAGACGTACATCTTATCAGCTGCCAGGTGGAACCGAAACAAATATTGGTTCAAATTTGCGTGGTTGGTGAGCACTTGGGCTCCTGTTGCCCCTAAAAACGAACTAGAGGCGTACCATCCCCCAAGTTTAGTAAACCTATATAAGGACCTTAGTCATAGCGTGCCATTGCTGCTGCAATACTTTACCATGAGGCTGTAAAGCCTCTTCCGCAGGCAGGAGATGGGCAACTGTTCGAAATTTAGAACCGGAGCATTGCGATCACAGTTCCGCTCCGGTAAAGGCCCGGCTCGAAACCGCATCCCAAATACCTCAGCCTCCCTATCTCTTCGCAATTTCCACAAGGCCGCCCGAACTTTCACCACAAAATCGATTGGGAGAGACTTTCCATATATGGTGGTAGCCTCGTAAGAGGTTGTTTTAAACACGTTGCATACGATTAAGGCTCTGCGCAGGGCACTTCTTAAATTTTGAATAAATGCTCGATTTCTTTCCAACCTATGCGCCCAAACGGACGCAGCATAAGTGACCATACTTTTGAAGACACTTCGGTACACCATGTACAAATGATGGCCCGACAGCCCGTAATCCACCCGAGCACTCCTCCTAAGATTGAGCATCACAGAGAAGGCGTCCGCCGCTACTTGCCTAATGTGGTTGCTAAACAGCAACTTCTCATCAAACGAAACGCCTAGGTACTTATGAACTATAACTCGGATGATTACACAGCCTTTTTACTTAATATGAGGGTAACGACTGTACGATCATTTGTCTGCAGCCTTGAGAAACATGCACTTCTTGTGCACAGAAATCATTAAATTTGGAATGTCCATCCAGCCTTCTGCTGTTGTCAAAGTCGCCTGCGCCTGGTCTTCTAGCTATGGTCGTGAATTACCACGAACTTACAGGAGATAATCATCGGCGAAAGCCTGGACCATGACCCGTTCTGGGAATGCCAGTCCTAGAAATCCAGCAAATACCAGGTTGCACAGCAAGGGACCAAGAACGGAACCCTGCCAGCTTCCCCTGGTGACGGATTCTTCCACCGATAGGTGCGCATACTTAAACAGAGCCGTACGGTTATACAAATTGTCACGTACCACGGCCTGCTAGGCTACGGAAACATTGCAGCGTTCTAAATCATAGAGAACAGAACTCTAACACAAAGAAGGAATTGCTGCCTCTATGTCAATAAATATATACAGTCAGCACTTTCCAGCTCGGCAAGAGGACATAAGATGCAAACCAACCACTTTCATGAAGCCGTAATGACCTCGATTTAGAAAACCGTTCATATCGATGTTTTCCCAGAGCCGTTCCACAACCAGCCTTTCAAGCAACTTACCGATTACCGGCAAGAGGCTGGGTCGATACCGTTTGACCTCACTCGGATCCAACCTCTTCCGACCTTGATCGGAAGAGCACCCTCACCAAATCCACTTTCCAGCAAGTCGGAAAGCAACCCCCGCTAAGGCACCCCGAGAACAGCCTGCCAAGCTGTTCTCTTATGACAGGAAGCAGATGGGCGCAGCAGATACATGGACCCCTTCTCTCCCTGACTCATGCGTACTGAAAGAATGTCCGCCTCTCCCGGCGATGCTGTCCCTTACTGTGCGGAGAAGGTCCGCGTACGACCGATCTGCCGCCTCACCACTACCGCCGCGGTTGAGTGCCCCACAGTCTTCTTCACCGGGGCTCGACTCCCCGCATCACCAATCGATGACATCCATATATAATTGGAGCTTACTGGAGTATCTCCACGCCATTTACTCGACCACCCGGTAAGGAAGTGCCCCACTCTCATTTTTGGCCCTCAGAAACAAACTATGGCATCCTCGGCCAGTACTAACTGGACTGACTCCACTAGATGACTGACTCCACTAAAGGCACGTTCCTTGCCTTTAGAGGAGTCCACTGCCACAACATAACTTGTCCCAGCTACTACCCCGTCAGTCATGTCCATGGCGCGGATACTATCAACAGTCACTTGAACCACCCGCAGCGTGCCCGAGTGAAGCATCAACCTCACTCAAGACATTCTCCTCGAATAACCGTGAGTTGTTCCAATATTCCGCTCCTTGCCAGATTTATCACTTATACAATCCACTCGATATCACTGACATCCTCAACCACTTCGGTGGACGTGAACCCGTTTTTTGGCCACCGCTGGCGGACCAGCCGGTGTAGGTCACCATCGTCCACCCCGCTATGTAGTGCTTTCCGCACCTCCATGCAATCAATAGTCCTCATGTTGAAGCTGTCTTTTTCCGTCTGGGTGGAGGCCGGCTCCATCACCACCAGTGTCTGTGTTGCCACCGCCACAATCACTACAAGCACCATCTTTCTCTTTTCTGTTTAGCCTCCGGTAACTACCGTTTAGATAATTCTTCAGAGGATGAATGAGGATGATATGTATGAGTGTGAATGAAGTGTAGTCTTGTACATTCTCAGTTCAACCGTTCCTGAGATGTGTGGTACAAGCACCATCTTAGCTTCGATGAGCTGTTCCTCTAAAACATCGCGAAAAATCTCCACTATTCTTGCTATTCCGTCCATGTTCCGAGGAAAATCTTTGATTTTGGTCTTTCATATTCTTTCAAACCATCTAATTCATCTCCCTAACGTGTTTGAGCAGGTCACCTACGTTAAAGGCAATGCATTTCCTGCTCTTCATCTTCCTTGTCAATAGCTCTTCCTTCGCAACAGAGACCACCCCTGTATCCTCACACTAAATCCGATCCGACGAATTTGACTCCGGGTCAGACTTACCAACCACAGATGGACCCACATTCACCGCTCGTAGCTTTTTATGACCCTCCTTAAGGGGCGGGGGGGCAGAGCCTCAGCCTTCGTTTATACGTCATTCCTATTGGTAGCCCCTTTACCTCCTCGATAGCACAGAAATAACCGATAAGGAGGAAAATCCATGTCACATTCGCTGAGGTCGTCACTTCTATCACTGAGTTCCATGTATAATGTTTCATCCCGCTGCTGACGGTGCCTAGATACATCCACCTGTGTTTTTTTCTTGTTTCCCGCCTCAACCTGGCTTGCAACCGACCGCCGGTGCGCCTCACGATCAGTTCTTGTAACACTGTCAGTTTCACTATCACCTAAGAGAATCTCCCGGACGACTCGAGTACTCCGCGACCTGCCGCTGCCTCCTCCCAACTGAATTTAAACCCTCCTCCATGGGCAGTTCCGTACCCCCAGACCGATCGGAATCTGTCATGAGTTCAAGAACGACAAAAAAAAATTAAAAATTATTCTTAGTGAACGTAAGCAATAAATTTCGACCTACGACCGTCTATATTTCAAATTTAAACAAACGAAATAAATAAATATATCAGCTGTGATAACTAAGTAAACAGGACTTAGTGACCGTAGGCGAGTCAAAAAATTAACAAATAACGACGAAACGTAAATGAAACAATGGAAAAAAGTTAAATTATTTTTTTATTAAACGAAAACTAACGGTGATCAAAGTCACTGATATCGAAAATAGCCCAACTGATGTGATGTGAACGAAACAAGAAAAGAAAAACAAAAACACGAACACGTAACAAAAATAAATAAAACAGCACAAAAACAACAAATAAAAGCTTAAGAAAAAACAACAAAATATGAAATAAAGTAACCGTAGTAATATCAAAACACGACTGTACTCGTCTAGATCCCAACCTAACATTCATATCATTATTTATGGTATGAAATAACCTTGCTGTATAACTAGTAATCTGCATGTATGCTGAATATTGACTTCTTAATATTTACTTTAACTACCGAATAATATCTTACCTATCATCTTTGGTAGATTAAACAAACATATATAATGTTGTAGGTTGAATGTATATTATTCTGTCAGAGCATAAGGTAAAGTATAATATTTTGTTTAGGAAAATATTACTTTACGCCGATGTAAATCTATATAGATTGCTAGTATTGAACAACAAACAAAACTAATATATAACGGAGATTATGTTTGTATAGTGTGATTGTATATGCTGGTATACCTTAGTAACGCGTGCTAGAAGTTAATTCATTGTTATAGTGAGCTAGGAAGGTATGATGAGTCTTATATATACTCTTTCTTCTATCGTGTAAACAAACTGCATAATTTATTGTAGCTAGTTTTTTCATCATAAATTATATGACAGGAATTTTCATCCTGAAGTATTAATTTATACTTTAAAAAGAACCTAAACGTTATTAACCTAACATTTGTTATTATTATTTTATGTTTCTAATAAGTGTATTTTTATAATAGTTCTTTTACAAAATTTTAATAAATTAGTTCAGAAATTCTTTAAAAAGATAAATAATGAATCAAGCTTTTATTAAAATTCAATCTTTACTGCAGGATATTTTCATTGGTTGTACAATGTTTATACAGGATAATCACATTTTTGTCAAAAGCAAACTGAAATAATAATTTTGAGAATTCCCCTTTGAAATCTGTGAAATAATTTTCGTGTTTTGTTTAAAAGTAGATCATTTCCATTAAAACTGCAGTATTGAAAGATGACAGTTGTGATTTAATCATTTCTTACAATATATTATTTTACATCCACTTCAGACATCTGACTGATTGATTGCGTCTAAAACTGCAATTCAACTTATAATTAGATAATTTATTTTCCTGATTATTATAATTTTGAACAAAAAATCTTTAAAATAAGTAAGATTGAACTGATAGAAAAACGAATAAGAATTTCTTTTTGAAATAAATTGGTTTACGTGTTACTTTACATATATACCCGTTATTCAGACCACGTTTTCATACCCAAAACTTCTCTATACTTGAGCCATGTATAACCAAACAAGTCTAACCTGAATGGAGATACAGACAACACCAGTTCTTAACAAAATTCAAAGTTTGAAAACAATTTTTCCCCAAACTAGTCGTATTATCTGTGCCTATATAAAGAAAAACTGACTGATTCATCAACACCCATCAAAAAAATACTGAAGATGAATTGATGAAAATTTGTATACATGTTCTGCTTACGGTGTGAGTGCACACTTGAAAAGGATTTTTTGAAATTCCGAGTTAAAATGGAGTGACAATGAAATTTACTATATATATTTGGATAAATAGATTAGCTCAGTTACTCAGCGGGACCTGCGGTTCGCGCAAAGTGCAGTAAAGAGACTTCATTTAATTTTTTTTTTAAATCAAATCTGGTGTGTATTAAAGCGGTGAAGATGAAGTAGTTTGCATAGCGAATTTTCATTCGAAACAGTTTCATTACTTCCTTGAACGAAGTAAAGAAAGTATTGTTATCGCGAAAAATTTCGGTTTTCAGATTTAAATGGAAATATCCATTTTGACCACCCCTGCAACCATTTTAACTAGTTTCGGCACGACATCTGTATGTATCTCGTATAACGCAAAAACGATTAGCCGTAGAATGTTGAAATTTTGGAACTGTATAACTGTTGTAACATCTAGTTTTGCACCTGCCTTTTTTATTGCAATTGACTTAAAAGTGTCCAAAAAAGCCCAAAATCCCAAAACATTTGGATTTTAGAATTTTTCTTAACTGCAGTAATAAGCCCTGATTGAGAGCTTTTCAACGATATATCATAACTGGTACTTATTTTCATTGGTTCCAGACTTATAGCCAAATGAATTTTTAATTAATGATAATGAAACATTTGGATCTTAGAAGGAATATTTGGATACACATGGCACTGAACGATAGGTTGTATAAACCCAAGAAAACTACTTTTTGTTTTTAAAGTTTACTATCTTTTAATATGTTTTTCTTTTTCTAATCCCAAGATAATAAAAGAATCGGTTGTCGTCATCATCTCTACAATCTCTACATTAAAATTTTGCAAGTATTTTTATACTACAGTTTTAGCTTTAATGCTTTAATAGACATTTTGCAGGTCGTAAATAAAAGATTTATCTACCACTGTTAATGTGTTCTTAAAACTCCAATAAATTGTGAATTACTCAAACTTACTGCTCTAATCAAGTAATTATTACTTCAAATCATGAAACATTAAATTATACTTTTTAACTTCTACTTTATACAGAGTGATTCAGGAGAAAAGATAAATAATTTGGGAATTAATTCTAGTGCTTGAAATCAGAAAAAAACGTTCATACAAACATATGACTGAAAACGCTTTAGTATCGAGTTACGGCTAACGAAAGATTTCGCCCGGATTCAGTTATCCCGTGAAATGAGGTCAAACTGAAATTTTTAGAGCCTTAGACAAGGCTTTAAATAAACGTCATGGTTTTTTATATTTATTGTCCTGACTTATTTAATGAAATAGGTTCCAGTACTTTCATTTTTTGATTTTCATTCTATCCAAGTAAAACAAAAAATATGGTGACGAAAAACACGTTTATTTAGGTTTAAAGTACAATAACTTTGGTAAACTGTTAATAAATGCGTAAATATTATTATCAAAACTTGTAAAAAAATTTAATTCTGAGTAAGTTTATGCGTTGAAGTTGGCTGAACAAAAAAATTCAACTTTTATTATACCTAAAAATATCTTCGCGTTCCTTGATGAGGACAGTATCATTGAGAATGAAAGCGATCAGTTCATTACGTGTGTCTACTTCTTGCTTGCATTTCTCGTATTTTATTCATCCGCACAAACAATAATCTAAGAGAGATCCATTGATTAAGATGGCCAACCTACCGACCTTCTAAATCCAGTCCATTTGCCAAAACATTTTTCTTTTCCGCATTTTCTTGCTTCATTCGTAAATTATGTTGGTGCAATCAAGGAGAGCAATACGAAGCAATACGGTGTTAGTGCAATACCTTTCAATCCATTTCACCAGTTAGAAATTTTCAAGCCCTGTAAGAAATTCATTGTTTAAAAATTCCACGTAATTTCTCCCTGCGACAAATTGTTCGATTATGAAAGGGCCTATTAAGTAATTACCGATTATGCTACACCAAACGTTCACCGAAAAACGTTGTTGGAAATTTTGATTCAACTACAGTATGTGGGTTATAAGACCACCAATGTGAATTTCATGTGTTATGCCATTACGGATAAAGTAGCTTTGCCCGAAAATAGTATTTACGGAATTAAGTCGTAATTACTGTTAACCCACTGACCAAACTGCAGTAGTCTGACATGGCCATTACGCTAGAAGTGTCGAACTTTCTGAAAATGATAAGGACGCATCCGTTAGCATTTATTTTCTTCAATACTTTACTTTGTGGAAATTGAGTCGTGCGTGCTCTTTGTAGGATTATCGTGTAACACCTGAAGAATGTTTTTCCTTTCATCACCATGTACCGGTTGAACTTCAGATGAAACATAAGCGTTGGGAAATGGACCATTCTCATGAAGATTATTAAAAATTCTACAAAATATTTTACAGTTTGAAACTACTCATCCAAGGTACCTTCGTCGATTTTCTTCCAGTGCATCTGGAGCACTTCCATCGCTAAAGCCATACACAAATATCATATCAGTACTCTCTGTATGAATGAAGAGACGAGGCATTTCTGAAAACAAAGTATTCAAAACGGAAGTTTACTTTTTTAAAGTCGCATTTCATTTAATAAAATTAGGTACAGATTAGAGTATAAACACAAAACTCTGTAAAGAACATTAATTATTAATACGTAACCACAACTTTATGACAAGTAAATACAACTAATTTCGAAGCATATAGTTAGTGTTGTCAACCTAATTTTTCAGAGGTCTAAATTTATTTTAATAAAAGCAACTGTTATGAACTGGTTAAAAATTTATTGTCAAGTATTGTTTTTAATAATAAAACTTGAGCTTTGTTTTCCATAGAATTTACTACACAAATTTTCTTAAAATTAGATTTTTCACAGATTTTGATAATAAAATCAATGCATTTATTAGTCATTTAACAAAACTACTGTACTTCAAAAATAAAAAAATATATTTTTCGTCGCTGAATCTTTTTTTTTACGTTGAATATCAAGAAAACTAGAGGGAGTTACAGTTTTGGGATCTATTTATTAGATTTTTTAAGTCAAAAACCACGAAAATTATCTCACTATTTAATGCCCAAAAATATTTCAGTATGACCTCATTTCTTCATTTCACGGGGGAACGGAAATGAAGCGAAAAAAATGGGCGAAATTTTTTGCTAGCCATAACAAAGCCATTTTCTGGAAATTGTTTATTTGATTTTTTTTCTTATTTCAAACTCTAAAATCAGTTTCCAAGTTACTTACCTTTCCTCCTGAATCACTTTGTATATAAAGTTTTATTTCTCTATTTGTTAAAATTATACCAAAAATTGTTGTTGAACTCAAGTATAGCTAGCTGATCTTGAATCATTTTCACGTAAATGGAATTTTCTTTCTTCTTATTTACTTTATTATCAGCTTTTCAGTTGTAATAATATTCGGAATATTATTATTTTTACTTGAGTTTCTCAGACAAGAATTTATTTACTCGTATTTTGTAAAGAGTATTTTATCAGTTACATTTTTGTTGCAATAACTTTTGAATTATACTTGATTTTTATGCTTCTTTTGGGGAAAGAATGAATTCATAGTACCTTATAAACATATGCTCTTAATATTCCTCACTGCTGCCAGTCCGATGGACATACCATGGGCATAATACACATAATATATGTGGACATTTAAAAACATCTGATGAAAACACTGATGAACTTAAAGTTAAATGTTTGACAGATAAATTATCCATATAACAGGAAGTTGAAAATGTCATAATTTAAATTTATGTCCTAATCTAACATAGTCCATGTCTTTTCGGTGTTTTATGTTTAGTCAACATATGGTACCACCCTATGTGTATTCTATTTTTAGGCAAGCGTTCAACACATCGTACCTCCCTATTTTATGCTTCACCATTCCTTCGAGAACATTCACCATAATTCATTAATGGTATTTTCGATTATTTTATCAAACTTCTTTTATTTCCTGTAATTATCATTACTTTATTAACTTTTCTCTTCATGTCTCTTCTCAACTATTTCTCATGTCTTATTGTTAGACTAGCTATTCTTTTCTACTGTTATCCACGATTATATTTACTTTTCTCAAACTCTTATCACCCTCCTTGATAGAGTTTCTATCGCTATCCCAAAGTGTTTCACATCGTATATAAAAAAATTATCAATTTTTTATTAAAAATTTTGTTCATAGGTGTAGATGGTAGTCCCTTTTTTATTAAAATATTATTCTTAAAATTATATTTTTTGTTACCAACGTAAGCAACAAAATAATAATTAAAAGCTGAGGGATAGTAGCAGCGCAGCGCCTAGAAATATGATCTTATTATGTTGAATTTTTAAAAAAATTTGTAATCTGTTTCTCCATTCATTCACTATTGTAGTTCAATATATATTTTCAGTTATATTAATGCAAACTGATTAAAATTTAATATAGAAAAATCGGTATGTTATGACAAAGAAACTGAATTTTTCCACCTTTTATCAAAGCTAAACAGTAAGAAAATATACGAAATAAGTCATCAAAAAAAGTGAACTTTGTTTTTACCTAATTTTACTTTTATTGATTATGAAGCCATTACTTTGCCAAACCTTGCGTTTTACCAACAACCGTTCAAACCGAAACCTCAAATTTTTCTTTGTTGCCATTAAAAGCTGCTGTTGCAAGCTGTGATGAATTATTCCCCGATATCCATCATTCCAAATACATAAAAAATATTGTTTAACTATTGTTTAATTATTGTTTTTTTTTTTTTTTTTTTTTTTTTTTTTTTTTTTTTTCTTTACCTTCAGCTCAATCTTGACTGTTATTCTCCTTTAATTTATGTACCAACATTCATACTTTTTATTTTTCCTGTAATAATTTTTTATTTCAAATTTTACTGAAGTTTCAGTGATATTTTATTCACCTCTTGACCACTTTTCACCGAAAAAGACATCTGTTAGTAGATGTAATTATTTAATTACACTTTCTAAAAAAATCCGAAAAAAGCACATATTTACATGCAAAAATAATAAAAACTAAAGTAACAGCATGTTTGGTTTAGTGAAGTGGGCAACAAGAACTTTCGTTACTACATAATTTTCTAAGTAAGCCGAGCAGGAGGTAATTATTGAAGTGAGAATAATTACATTAGTTTAGGGAGTGACATATTTATTGGATCGCCTATTTGGTTATAATATTTAATATATATATATATATATATATATCATTGTGAAAAGTGCATCAATTTTATTGTACTCTCATAATACTTAGTTTCAAGAATTTGAAAATTGAAAACAATAAAATTATTAGTATTTGTGTAGTCATAACTAACAGGAAGAAAACAGTAAATAAAATAAGAGCAAAATTTTATTAAAAACTGTGTATGGAATGGGTGTAAATCTTATTTCACTGTATTATGAGATCATTTTTTTTCTATGTTGTGCTAAGGCTACATTTCAGTATTTTTTTCGTCACAGTTGGGAATACTTTCTTTCCATATGTATTTTCACGTCTTAAGTCGTCCTTATAAATTTAATAAGTTACCGTGTATGGCATAAAATAAGAAGCAGTACTTTGTTCTATTCTACATAAATAATTGACAAAATCTTTTATTGCTGTACATTTACTCAGATTAATTTGAGTTTTTTAGATGTTATTTTTTTTATTCACCTCTTATTAAAGTCCTTATTTATTATATTTATTTTCATTGTATTATTTAGTGTAGAACCATATCTGTAATCTAATAAGGTTTCACAGGTTCATTTATCTATTTAACACTAATGTTTGGTGATAAGAAGTATTTAAATTCTTAAATTTAACCCTTACATACTTTATTTTTAATGTATTGGATTGGATCCTACGTATAATCAAATCTTCTTTTTTTAGTTTATTTATTTGGTATGCCCAAAATGTAAATCTTAGGGAAACATAAAAACTAACAAAAATTGTATATTTTAATGAAAATGGGCAAACTAGTTTTGAAGAAAACAAAAATGTAAGCTTCAGCCTTTTATTGTGGAAATGATTTTGTATTTACCGATTGAAGATAAGATCTAGAAATAGTTTTCAAGGTAAAACAGAAAACACTTCATAAAAATTTAGCTGAAATTGTTTTGTAGATTTTGTACTGGGGCACTCGTCTCCCATGTAAATTTATGTAACATCCACGAATGTAAAATAAAAACTTTGTAAAAACAATATATCGATATTAAAAAAATAACATTATATAAATAAATTTCTTTTAAATGTATTTATTATACTTTGAAGTATTATCTCTTCCCAACACAGTGAAAAAAAAAAAAATAATAGTTGTAAACCGGAAATCAATTTCGTAATATATTATATTGCTTAATTTTTCATTATGCTAGAAAGAACTAAAGAAAAGACTAATGACCTTTGTCTTCCTTAAATTTGGTAACTGCAAATTTGAATTGGAAATACCAATTTACAAAGTAATTTCTTATCGTAATATTAATACTCCGACAAAGAAAATTATGTTTCAGGTTCTACCAGGGCTACCAGCGTATATATCCATATATATCTACTTCTTCTTAGCTTAACATGCCAATGGAATCTACTTGTAGTGAGTGACAGTGTAGTGTACTGTAGTGATGGGAGGAAAGTAACGTTCGTACTTCCATAGCTCTAATTTTCATTCTTCAATTTACCTCGTTGAATTGTAAGAATGTTTAAAATAGAATATCAGAAATAATTTATTACATTAAAAATCAATATTTATTTAGACTCCGTCACTTTTGCCATATCAGAAGTGACAAAGGTTGCTTATATTCCAAAACCAAATCACTTTGCCCGCATATTAGTATATTTAACTTAAATTTGCGATCTCCGTGGTGAAGTGGCAGCGTTTCGGGCTTTCATCCAGAGATCCGGTATTCGTATCCTGGTCAGGAATGCCATTTTTTACACAATACAAAATCTCCTTTCTATAATCCACATAAGCTTTCAAAGCTTTTGTGTAATTTCTTCAACCAAAAAATAGATAAATATATAATTCTGTAATCAAATTTTATACCATATTTGCTTCATATTATTAATTCTTCTATTACCTAATAAATATTATTTTCTTAATTACAATTTTTGATGAACGACCTAATACAGTATTAAAATAATACTTGGAAATTATCTTGTCATCTAAAGATTAAGAAAATTCTCTACTATACGTTCTGAAGAATGTGAGAAATGAACTAATTGGTTTCACGTTGCTTTGCTGTTTAAACCGATTGTGATGTTGCAGATATCAATTCTACCAACATTTAGGTATATAATAAGTGATTTCATTATGAACATAATTACATTCAGAGAAATTATTTTAAATAGTATCTCTTGTAATTAAGTTAAATTACAACCATTTAGTAAAATAATGAAAAAGAAAAAACAGATTGAGAATTACAACCAATTTTGTTAATTCAATGTAAATTCGTTCTGTTTTGGTTTAATTGATAAAATTATTATTTTTTAAACAAGTATTTTTTATTTAAAGCGTTATTTTTTAATTCAAAACTTTCTAATTTCTTATTTTCCTTTCCTTTTTTAGTTACCAGTCAGAAGAATCGTTAAACCGATATGATATCAACAAATATTTTTTATAATTTTTTATTTTGTAGGGTATTCCTCCTTATTTTTTTACTTTTAGCAACAATTTCAAAAGAAATTGAGACCTCTTGTTTTCATTATCGACCTTCTTCACCAATAATATAATTATTTACTAAACAAGAACTATACTACAACCTTTAAATGAAAATTTTTTTTATTATTCTAATTTAATAATAATATACAGTTATATTATTCTCTTACTAATTGAAAATTTATTAAATTTTTATACTAATGATCTTTTTCATTATAACAGATTTTAAGCACTAGTAGAAGGACTAATTAGAATGAATGAGTTTAATAATTCAAACAATTCGTTGACAGATTTATTGTTATTTGTAGGAAACAATGGATGTAAGAATAATAACATAACTGTCATGATGTATTTTACAGACAAAATACAGGAAAATAATCGTAGTGACAATATTTTTTAATAAAAGTAAATTAATAATCTAGTATCATCTAATGAAAAACATTAAAAAAACAACTTTGACATAGTCTTTATTATTTATATTAAATAATATGTAATAATTATTGTCATTAAAAAGTTATGTTAAGTTTATTAATTTATTTATTGCTTTTCGTTGTCTGTCCCAGTCTTTTACATAACCCTAGATAAAAATAAAAAAAAAAAATTTAATTTTTTTAAGTAGCACTCCTTTCTCTAAGAGTTATTATATTTGTTATACAGCCAGTTATTCCCTATCATCCCTAACGTAGTCACATGTAAGGAGGAATATCATAAGATGATTTTCACGGTCTACATGCTGATAAATAAAAGTATTTGCTAAGAAAGCAAACAAAAACCAGTTCACACCTCATATTCTATGATAAACAAGGCAGTGAATAACATAACATTGTATGTAATATAACTAAGCAAGAAATGATTTTTCTTGTTAATAACTACGCAAGTTTCAGAAGCAACCGGTAGTACATGTCAAGTCGACTAAAATAATTTAATTATGACCATAAACATACGTACATTTTTTGTTAGTGTATTGTTTGAAAATGATGGTCCGAGTAATTGAGTAAGACTATCATCACAAACTTCAGGTTTGGTAGACTTTGTAGACAGATGGAGGTAAGTGGTTCGCTTCAGGCTCAGAGGGTTTTTTTAATTTATAAAATTTATGATGAGTGCCTAGCTAGCTACATTATATCGAATAATATTACATGATCGTTAGGAAAATTAAAACCAATGGAAGCTAACTATGTGGAAGCTAACTATGCTCAAATATTCAATTTCCAAAATTACACGTTTATAATTTACGTATTAACTTGCCAAAAGCAGGCTCGAATTAAAAGTAATTGTTATTATTAATTTAGTCTTTCTTATTTTGTTTTTATTTTGATTCGTCTTTTTACTTCTTTGTACGAAGTAAAGGAAATATTGTGATAATGAAAAATTTCAGTTTTCAGAATTCAAGGGAAATATCCATTTTGACCATCCCTGAATCCATTTTGACTAGCTTCGGCGTGACTTCTGAACGTATGTACGTACATATGTGCGTACGTATCTCGCATAACTCAAAAACCATTAGCCGTAGGATGTTGAAATTTTAGGTATGGGACTATTGCTACTTCTCATTGTACAACTTTCCTTTTGATTGCAAACGACTGAACCAAAAGTGTCCAAAAAAGACCAAAATCCAAAAGAATTTGGGTAAGTGGTACTCATTTTCATTGGTTCCACAGTTAAAGCCAAATAAAATTTTAATTAATGAAATATTTGGATCTTACAAGGGGATGGCACATCGGTTCAAATACGACTTCATCTCCTTTTTTTCTTTTTTTTAATTTAAATATATTGATTTATTAATAATTATTAACCTCTGATTGTAAAAAAAAATTACGATAAATAATAATTAAAAACATGAAAAAATATCAAAAGTTGTTAATGAAATAAAATTTTATGTACTTGTAATTTAAAAAAAAAAGTCTATGTGTTATTGAACAGGCCTAAAAGGAAGTCACGTGGTGTCCACATCTGATTTTTTTATTTTAACAACATAAATTTCTGCATTTATTTTTTTCCAATAAATATTCTTTACTACAACCAAAAATAGAATTTACAATTATTGAGGTAATTTATACAAAACATTGAGGAAATTTCCATTTTCTTAATGTTTTACATTCTCAAACGTTTTATTTCGTGGATGTAAACAGATTCTATGTTCTTCTCTTCAAATTTACAGCATCATTTTATGCTCATTTAAACTTGGGATTCACTAAATCCCAATTTTTCACTAAATCCTCCTTTTATTTCAGAAACTGAATAGCTCCATCTTCGTTGAGAATTAGTGGTATCAGCTCTTACAGATTTATTATTTTGAATAAATCAACTGGAAAACAAATTACAATTTTAATCTCCAGCTTCATCAACAGCAGAATATATAATTTTGTTAAAAATATGTGAGTGAAGTGTAGGATTAAAAATTAATTTAAATAGTTGTAAAGTGTTTACATTATTAACAAAATTAAAAAGTTGCTTGTTTTTAATGTTTAAAAAATCTGATATGGACACCACACGATGTCCTGGTACGCGTATTAAATTACATATATTTTTTTTTATGAAAAGTACATAAAATTTTATTTCACTAATAACTTCTGATTTTTTTATTTTATTTATTTTTTTATTGAATTTATTGTAATTTTTTTATAATCAGACGTTAATATACATATGAATAAATGGATATATTTAAATTTAAAAAAAGGAGATGAAGCCTAATTTGAACCGATGTGCCCTTGTAAGATCCAAATATTTCAATAATTAAAATATAATTTTGCTAAAACTCTGGAACTAATGAAAATAAGTACCACTTATGATCAATATTTTCTTGAAACATATATATAAGCCCATCATGTTTATAGAATATTAAATCGTAACTACTGTTCGCTGAATGACTCTTAAGGCTACGAAAAGAAATGATAGATAACTCCGCGTAACCAATAAGTTAGATATAAGACACTTCCGTTGTAATTAAGTGGAATATCGCACTACGTTACTTGTTAGCAATCCATTAGTAATCGTTCAAAAACTGGTACCATGCTACGCTTCACAGTCACTTAGCTACTATAATTTCCAACGTTTGTCCAACATATATTAAAAAAAAAAAAATAAACAAACAGCAAACATTAAATTTGTGGGGAAAGTATTGAATCACCCAGTGCTTATAAGTTTTAGGCTTCTAGGGAAGGATATCGAACAAATTTATAAGTGAATGCACAGTGAAGCGGGAAGCGAAATTCAAATGACAAGTATATATATCTGTTTGTTAAAGCTCTTTGTTTCTTAAAGAAAAAATGCACAGTTGATTTTTTCGAGGTATAAAAGAATCAAAAATCGTCTTTCTTGCTTTCTTCTCCTAAAACAATAAAAAAGAAAACATCTTTTTTCTTTATTAGAATCAATACTTGACATCATGTTTATAAAAAGAAAAAAAGCGCTCCCTAACATGTAACTAGGCGTTCAACTGATGCAGTATCCGTCATTGACTTATTTGCGGAGACTTGCCACTAACCAATAAGTATTTAATTGCTAATTTGACTCGCTTAACAGTTCCGTTTTTTTTTTTTTTTTAATAGCTGAGTGTAGACGGCCTAAAAGAAATATAATGATGAAACTCCACACTGATTACAGATTATTGTAGAAATTTAGTTGCTTTTTCTTAGAATGTCAACAGATTGAGGTTTAGCTATTCATTTAAAAAACAGAATTATTGTACGGTTAAATATATTCCAAGAAATATTCTTTTTACTATTAAATAAACTGTTATAATTTAAAATTTATGTAATTGTTACTGGTAATGTTTTTAGGTAACATTTGTGTATTTAAGTTGAACTTATTATCAACGGGGGTATCCCCCCACGGAATTTGACACATCGAATCAGACATTATCCCATTAGACAATCAGACATTATAATAGGCCTCATTAGAATCACATTGTTTTTTGCAACTTATGAATTGGGAGCATTGTGTCAAGACTTGTATTTATAGAATGAAATTACGTCGTAATTTTGTTTAGTTTAGGTTTTGAACATTCAATAAAATATTAAATTTATATACCAATTGGCTTTATGATTGAATGAGTTATTGATATCATTTACATAAGTACTTAATGGTTTTTTTTTAATTTTTACTACGGATGGGTTATGTAAATAACTTCCTAAAATTTTTCATTATAGGGTTTTTAATTAATAAAACAAATAAAAATAATGCAGAGGAACAACTGAACACAAATGTAATTTTCATTGCACGTGTATTAAATAGAGATCGTCATTTACCTTTGTTCACTTAAAAACAAAGGAAATCCACTTAAATTTTTTAGAAAGGATTTAAATCCTTTCTAAAAAAGTATCTTTACTATTTAAACAGTCAGAGAGCTTGTATTTTATTTTCCTGGTAAATTTTACTGTATTACTACAATCCCGGTACAACTGTAGTATGTGGCGCGAGTGGTAGCGTCTCGGCCGTTTATCCGAAGGTCCCGGATTTGAATCCCCGTCAGGTATGGCATTTTCACATGCTACAAAAACAACATTTCACCTCATCCTCTGAAGCAGTACCTAACGGTGGTCCAAGAGGCAAAAAAAACACTGAAACTAGCAAGTGGTAGATGCTTTTGGGAAATCAAAAAAATGCAGTGCATCAGCTACGCTAGATCTTGGCATACAGGCATCTTTCTATTTTACGACTTTTATTAAATAAATAATAATGTCGAAAAACGAAGTAACTAGTTTTAGTCTCTGATTCTTTTGCAAATTTTGAAGTATGAACGCTTCCACGCCGAGTCCAAAAATGCAGTTTTTAGATTAAATAATACTTAGACAGAGAATTGTCGCTTAATTTTAATATGTGAAGAGGGTTCAATATAAGGCACACATTCTGATTTATTCCATTGATTCATTCGGAAGGACTGTTTGCCAGAAAACAAATACTAAATTTTTCAAGGAATATATTTAAAATAGCTAAACCGAAATTTAAATTGTGATCTTTAACTACTAGTTCCAGCAATTTTAAAATGGTCATTCTGATTATTCGTGATCAGTTACTGCTGTTATTTTATTTCTAAAGCATAAACACATTTGAAATTTCCCTTCAGTGATCTAATTTGTATTAACCTAATTTGGATAATCCTAATTTGGATTTAAAGATAAAAATATTTCTTGTAAAAAATCTGGAGCAAAATTTAAAAAAACGAAATTTGTTTAAAGTAGATAGATTTGGTAAGAAAATTGTTAGACTTTTAAATATTTGTAATACTTGAATAAAACGTACAGGCTGAGCGGACATCTAGACAACCAAATTTCTTAAACACGTATAAAAAAATGGAGGCAAAAATGTCGAGTACTACGACAAATAAGCAAAACCATTTTTTTAAATTTATTGTATACACTAATTCAATTATATTATAACTACATACCATATTTTTGCTTATTAATAGAATAAATATTATGCAAAGACATTGGAAATAGTATATGTATGTATATCATGCGTAGCTAAAAACTTTATTTTTTTTATTAACTTTTGTTTTTAGGTTATAAATTATATGTTTTGATTAATTATTCAAAAATCCTCTAGAATCTAAAATAAAAATAATAAAAATTATTAATTTCTTTTCTAATAACTTAATTTTAAATAGTATTTTTGTATGAAATATGCCTAGATTATATTCCGATACGCTGGGGCTAGAACCAACATTATATTACATACTTATAGATAAAATGATATTCCTCTCTCCTTTCTTTGTCTATTCGTACAATTGTTGCAGAAACCATTGTAAGAAATTATCAGCGATTGCTGTTTAATCAACACGGATAAGTTGTGATGGCGAGAAATGCAACAATAATTCATAGGAAAAAGTGTGGTTTGGATAATCTTCAGCTCTGACCACATGATAGCATGTGCTGTACAGTTGAGTTGACGGACGGTATTGAGAGGGGCGCTCTATGTTGATGGACGAGCACAGTTCGCTAAAACAGTACACCATGTAATTTATTTACATACGGATCGATGTGTACAACTCAAACATCGATATATATTACTCGTTTCGAATTATTTGATGATCAGTACGATACTTCTTAATTAAACAGTTTTACTTTGTTATTATTATATTTTATTTTTATTTTTTTAAGATGATTCACTGAACGTTTTTTATTTCTTTTACTGTTACTAATGTACAGGTAGATGTAAAATATATATTTCTGTAAAATTTTATTGCATGAAACCATTGGATATACGGACTAATAAATAACAAGCATATTTCTTTCGTAACACTGAAGATTTATCAATTATTTCAAAATTAAATTATTAATTGAAGTTATATTTCATTGCTATTTAATAACGGCTTAAGTTTAAGCTGAAATGAAATTATTTCTCTCTTAATCAATTTAATACTACATTTTAATTGGAATGTAATACGAGTAATTACAATGCCATTTGTTCTTTACCAATCACCTAAGAACGTTAGAACGCTAAGAGTATTTAATATTATATTTATTTATCATTAACGTTTTTATATAATTTTGGAAACAAAGGAAATTTAGTTCACAGGAGAAACAAATTTAACGAAATAATTTCTGTTACATCTTTTCTAAGTACCTTTCTTTTTTTTTAATAAAATAATCGTTCAACGTTCAATTCGCTTCAGGTTTAAAGAGATATAGTTTGTTAATCATCCGTTTAAGATGGGGTCTAATAAAACAATTGCTGAAAGAGTTTAAACTTCTAACTTTCAAAGATACCATTAAGTAATGATTTCAAAAGTCTGTGAACTAATTTTCATCCCAGTGATTTCAACAATAAATACATTTAAAAAAATATTTAATGTTATTTGTTTTCCACAAGTTCTGTAATTCTTATTTTATTTTCACATTCCATGCATGGTTGTTTGTATTTCTATATTGATGGAACCAAATGTCAACTGTTGTTTTTTAAGTAATTATTAACGTTAAACAAAATAATTTACATATTAAAAAAAGAAATTGATTCATGAATTCTGTGATTTTGTATCATGTTATATTTTTTATCATATTCTTTTAAGGATCCCAAGTACTTGAATAATCTTCATCTTCAATTAAGCGGTGCGATTTGGTTTTGTCAAAAAACATATATATGTATATATATATATATATATATATAAACATACACAAAGTAATAATATTAAAACTTTAAAAGATAATTTTAAACTTTAAATATTTTTTTATATTAATAATTTTAATTTAAATTAATAACAATAATATAGATAAGATATTTTGTAAAAAATATTCATTAAAACCATTCCTAAACATTACATAAAATGGCACGTAAGGTTCAAACAACATTTTACCGGGCTATAAAATTTTACTACAATGGGGATACTATTGAGTAAAATTAAAAAAAACCAGGAAGTTGTTAAAATTTTTATAGGTAGTGTAGTTCAGTAACACCATTTTTATTATATTCAAACCGTCTGTGCCACGATTGCGTGACATTCTAATTATCTGAATAGGAATAGATAACTCGACTGAATCACTAACCGCCGGACTACCTTCATTTCCTATGATTTCCGCCGTAAATATGGTAATGTTCTACTGGTTTGTTTATTTTTTATTTAACTAAACATTCTAATAGAAATAAAAATTCAAATAATTATTGAAACCAATTAAAATAAAAATGTACTAATAAGTAAAATATTTTTTATTCACTCTTTAAAGTTTTCAATTATATTACTGTAATAGAGGCGGGTTTTGAATTTATAATATTTTAAAACTTGTTTTATTTCTAATATGAATCAGCCCCAAACGCTGACCGTATGAAAAATGTCTGTTCCAAAGAAACACAGAAATTACTAAAAACAAAGAAATTCGATAAAAAAATAAGATGTAAAGAGGCTATTAGCAAATATGGGATAAGAATTTCGGGAACTGGTTATGATATTTTAAAAATATTTAAATGAAGTGTTACAGAAAAAATATGAAATTATAGTAATGTTTGATTTGTAATTTATAAATTAAATATTGTAGTTAATGAATAAATAATATAATATTCATGATATAATGTATAATCTAAATGTGAATTAAATATATGAAAACGAAATTATAAATGCTAATAGAATGTTTATGTGTGTGTTAGCAATCTTAATTTATGCTGGTCTAGACCTCGACTAGCCATGACAAATCATAATTGGACAGATTCAAAAGAATTTGTTTGCGGTAGTTGTAATAGTATATCTTTGATCTTGGTTGGAATGATTTGATTATGACCTTAAATTGATAAGGATTACGTTTATTATTACTATAATATACATCGTATCCTCTGAACTAGCTAACCGAGTTCGCGGAAGCACGAACCCCGCGCCGTGTTGCGTTCCGTAGCTAAATTGTCAATGGGTTTTATGCCGGTGATTACAGTAACTGCCTCTCGCGAGACAGTTCTGTAGCCACCGACAACAGCTAACAATAGAAGACGCTGGGCTCGCAAAAGAATATCCCTATAATATAGGAATTGTAAACGATGAGCCCAGACGGGCGCAGCGTATAACATTATGGCCTCACAGACACCTTTGTAAAGAATACTTATGGTAAGATAATTCAATCCTCAATCGGGATGGATAACTCTACGAACGCCGAAGAAGCCTTCGATGGCCATCTTCGCTACAAACTGTAGATGCTTCATGAATTGAAGCTTCTAACCAAGGATAACACCCAGATACTTGTGAATGATTAGCTGTAGGAGCTAGTTAGGATACTGGTCGCTAAACTGTTTTGTGGCTCATTAGCCATTTGTGGCACAGACATGCGTTCTTGTGCTTTATGTCGACCAAATTGGGTGGTGGCGGGGTAATGCCAAGCAAACCAAATAACCTTAATACCTTGCATGCCTGTGTCGCTCTGAGCTCTATCTCTGCACGCGAGTTGCCCTCGACAGCAGCAGCCCATCGTCGGCATAAGCCTCGATGCGACAGCCACTGGGCATCCTCAATCGCATGAGAGAATCAAACTCATCGACACAGACGGGTTGACTTAGAAAACTCCCCTGTGGACAACCTTTAGTCAGGGTCTTTTCTACCTCCGAACTGCCGTCACGAAGGAAGACAGTTCTGCCGCTGAAGTAACTCGAGAGAGTTCTAATCTCATTTAGCGTGTAACCTCGCTGCTGCAGTTGAAAGAAGGCAGAGATCCACCACAAGTTATTGAACGCCCCTGATATGTCCAAAAAGTTGCTGATGAACTTCGTGCTCAAGGTATTATAGAAGTGAAACGGCAGAACGGAACAGAAAACCCGACACAGTCTCTTATACTGACATTCAGTCTTCCTGTTCCACCAGAGAAGATTAAAGTGGGTTACCTCTTGGTTCCGGTACGACCTTTCATACCCAACCCACGGCGATGTTTCAGATGCCAAGGGTATGGTCACACTACAACATCTTGCTCGAGAACGGAGATCTGTGCTCGATGTGCTAAAGAAGGTCACAACGACACTAACTGCGAAGAAAGTGAAAAATGTGTGAACTGCAGTAGTCCACATATAGCCCGCTCCCGAGATTGCCCAATCTTTAAAGAAGAACAGGCAATTCTGAAAATCTGTACTGAGCAAAAGCTATCTTTCCCGGCTGCACGCAGGGAATATAGAAATATAACTAACTCACGGAACCTGTTTAAACCGGATGTATCTTTCGTCACCGCTACGTCAAAACAAACTCCTATAAATGTTAATAATCAGCAGTGCGGATCCTGCAATGAACTTAAAAAACTTGTTCAGATGCTTTCTGAACGAAGTTTTCAATGCAAATTATATTATCACATAAATGATTTTAAGATAGTTTTCATCTTAAAATGGCAGCAGTATTGCTTAAAAATTGATTATTACGTTAGAATGTTATATATTTTCATGATTTTCTGATACCAAAGTTATTTTTGTAGAAAAAGTCAGCAAAATCTATAGGAAAACTTAGCATAATATAATGATATATACTTCTATTCCAGAGAAATTTAGATTTCAGATCTTTAGATGACATTCCTCTGCACTCTTATTTTTCAAGATTCAGATTTCTTGGAATCATGCTTCTTACAAGCAGTTGTTTTGATTTAAGAAGAATAGTGTTTTTTGTTACTTATATTAAATTAAGAAATTTATAAATAAAATAAAAATAAAGAGTATCATCTAAAACTGATTTCATTACGTATTTGGACTTATTAGTTTCGGTGAAAAATGATTAACATCTAAAATGGAAAAGCTGGAAACAGTGAAAAAGTTCAATTTTTTAGAAGTTTGTATTTTTAAATTCATTTCAAAGTTTAAATTTGTTTTTTGTTATATTGCGGGTCAACAGTTTAAGATGTATGAAGGGAATTTTGTATATCGAAATAAAAATCTATCATTTTTATTTCATCAACAAACTTTCATTAACGATTTGGAGTTGAATTTTGAATATACCTACTATAAAATTTTGAGGTAGTATATCTAGAAGTCAGCGCATTTTTTATTTCTATTTGTTTTTATATTTTTTTGTGGAAATACAGATTATTTTTTTTGTAGAATTTTCTGTATATAAATAGTGTTAGGTTATTGCTGCTATCAGTAGGCACGCTCTAGCGCAGGCGGGTGTTTTGGCAACTAGTATTAATTTTTTAGACCAGTAGGATTTGTGGTGTGGACAGAGAAGGTCGGCTTAGCGTTTTTTCCTTCATGGATCAAATGAAAATTGACAAAATTCATATTTATAATTAATTAGCTTTTTGTTCTCGTTAGTCAGATTTTTTTTTGTAGAATTTTCTGTATATAAATAGTGTTAGGTTATTGCTGCTATCAGTAGGGACGCTCTAGCGCAGGCGGGTGTTTTGGCAACTAGTATTAATTTTTTAGACCAGTAGGGTTTGTGGTGTGGACAGAGAAGGTCGGCTTAGCGTTTTTTCCTTCATGGATCAAATGAAAATTGACATAATTCATATTTATAATTAATTAGCTTTTTGTTCTCGTTAGTCCGTCTTCTGCTTAATAGCTTATTGTTTTAAATTTTTTTAAAAATGCGATTCACACATCCAGTGATCATTTACCACTACCTACACAGACCACATAGACCTTTGCGTTGTGACCGTTCAAACAGTAAACGCAAAATCTTCATCAGTACCACGCGCTACCATTTTAGTAGAAATCTTCTGATGGAATATAGATAGGAAGGGCATCCTTTGATTGCACGTGAACTTGGCCCTCTTAGTTGTAGGATCTTTGGTCTTGCTTTACAGTTTGCTATAAGGTGGATGAGGTTGTTTAAGCTATGTTATAGTTTCTTGTGTGTAACTGCTTCTTTCATATCGCTCAGCTATTTCCTCATGCGTTACCTTTTTTCTCTTCCTTTTTTCATTCCGCTGTAATAATTTTAAGCCACCAGATTCATGGTAACGATGTAGAATCCTGCCGGGCCGAAGTGCGTCATAAGTGTGATCTGATGAGAGTTATTTTTTCCACCATTCGGATACTTGACTTCTTGTTCAATGGACTACAATAACCCAATCGGCTTTAAGTGGAAATGAATCCAGGTTCTTAACCCATCTTAGATGAAGAATAAAAAATACAATAACTCAAAAAATTGGCTGAAAACCTTATTTCGAATGGCCTAAAATCGTGTGTTTATATGATTACTTTTTTAAAAAAATTATATGCCACATTAAGATTTATGACATTAAAGATATTCATTACAGAAATAAAATTAATCCTTTTACTTTATTATATTTCGGTTACCATGGTAAAGTAAAAAGATATCTGATCTACCTGAAAAGATATCTGAGTTCAGATTTATACACTATTAAAATTTAAAACAATAAAACTATAAACTATATTTTAATATTTTATTGCATTATTATTATACGTAATTCCTGTTATTATTGTATTTAGCTTAAACAGACACATTTTCTAAACTTTTGTAGGTTTTTATTGTTTATATTGACTGTCGATATTGAATTGTTAAAAAAAATATGACGTTAAAAAATATGACTTCAAGTAAGAGAAGTAAGTTTTCTTGTTTTTTAAAGTTTGCAAAAGAATGAGAGTATCTCGTTCCTCTGAAATAGCTGATGTGCTTGATTCTCGATTAGCTGCTGACCGAGAGCGCTACGCCCACACTCGACTTGCAATAAAATTGTAACACGAGTTGCAGTTAAATTCCTCATGAGTTCATACTGATGTCATTGTATAGCTACACTGATCACATAAGGATCGAAGTGGCTTTAGCTAAAATGTATAGATAAACAGATAAAGTACGCCGGTCATGGACATACTGCCACCATAACAGATGTGTATTCGTATTACGCTCGGAAATGGAATGGAAATCCAAAAGGATCGTTCGGTTACAGCAGGAGCGTATTAGAGAATCTATATACATATGTTTTATATCAACTGTACAAACCGATAATAAATTGCAAATTTGTATTTCTTTTATCGTTTAGTCAATTAATCTATTATATATATATATATATATATATATATTTCGTCAATATTATCGAAATATAGTACTGATAAGTGGATTAATTATGTACAATCCAAATTAATTATTTTTTTATTTAAACTTTATCGTGATTTATTTATTTAATCAGATTGATACAACTTTATTTATTATTTAGTGACGAAATTTTTAGGTTACTTTTTAGGGTAATTTTTTTTCAGAACACTTTTTGTTTAAATCTATGTACACAATTTTGTTAAATTAAAAATTTATGATTTAAAAAAAAATGCAAACTTTAACAAATCTACTGAAACGTTTTATACTTTTAATTTGTAGATCTAATAGAGCTGAACTTCTCTCTTTAATTACCTCTTGAGAAATAAGGGTAAAAGAAAGAAGGGAATTAGGGTTTTGATTAAAAAATGATTCAAATTTTTCCTAGCAGTATATTTTTTTACTGTAAATAATATTTTTAGCATGGTTTTCTTAAATAATTATTATTTTTCAAGAAGTAAATACTAGTAGTTATTTTAAACAACATAAATCAGTTATGTTAATTTTTTTTAACATTTTATTGTTGAAAGATTATTTACAGTGACATCTAGTTTAGGATTACACCATTGAGTAACAACGTTAGTAGATTAAATTGATAACGCTTTTACACTTTTTACTATGCGTATTATTGTACGTATATTGACAACCTGTTTGTAGAGCTTTGTTTGAAGCATTTGGTGGTGTGATATTTTCATAATAGTTTCAGTTAATAATGATGTGATCGACTATAAATTATACGTTTTATTATTATTAATGCTTTCTTTCCAATGGAAATAATATATATTGACAGTGAACTAAAAATAGAACAAACTAAATAGAAAAAAAAATTGAATAAAATACAAACGATGAATCTATCCAATTTTAAATTTACTTTTGCTATTTCAACCTAAAATCAAAAATGTCTTTTGTTTTTGTTGATGTACTTCATTATAGTTCTAAAACATTTATTCAATTCTGTTCCGAAGGTTTTATTTAATTACTAATAATGATGAAACAGCTTATTTCTTTTCACTTTACAATTCGGCATGTAGTAGCCTAGTTGACATGATATTAAAATCTTTCCTTTTTTTCACTGAATGGAAATTTCATGACGTTAAGTATTTTATTACTTCGTATTTAAATTTACATTTACCTAACAGGTTATATATACCTAGATGCAATTTCCATAATAATTTTATTCCAGGTCTTTGACGTTTGCTTTCTACCACAGATAAAGAACTATGTTAATTTCATTGTATTATTATCATCTATTATATACAGCTTTACTGTCAATAATGCATTTTGTATAATAATAATAGTAATTATATAATATAATAATAATTTATTTTTTGTTATATTAACCATAATTTATTATTTATATTACATTGTAATGACGTCAATGTTACAGATGTGTAGTTGTTGATGACTTCAATCTTACGTCGTAATATTGTTTACGTTTGGGCTCGGTATAATTAATTATTCATCACAAGTAGCGATGTGTTTCAGCAAATCTGAAACTTGGTCGATCACAGAGGAATGTAAATTCCATTTATTATACAAAGTAACCTACAAAATAAATATTTTGATATAAATATATTAACTTAAATATAAAATGAATTGATTTTTTTTATTATGTGTCGTATTTATAATTGTCGTATATAACCTGATACAAATGTCGATACAAATTTCCATTTTCAAGAAAAAATACCCTTGCCAGACTTACATATGAAAGTAAAGAATGATCTCATTTCCGATTGCTTTCTTAGCTTAGCCGAATGTAACTTTACCATCAACATTACAAGGTGACTAAAATACAAAAGATATATCTTATATCCATTACTGCAAGTAATACCTTAATTTAGTACAACATAAATACTGGCTGTAAAGTGAACTCTCAGATAGAGAAAATGATCTGAATATCATGACTGTAATACAGAAACTTTACATGCATATTATTCATGAAAGATTTTAATTAACGATTAAAAAAAAAATTAAAAATATATAAATTAATAATTTAGCGTAAGCAAAACGCATTTTTAACGGAAAAAGGAATAAATATGAATGGTATTTAAATTAAATTCTGAATTAAACTATTCTACATAAACAAGTTTTTTTAGTTCTTATACTTTTTAATTGTTTTAAAAAATTCATTGAATATTTAAATTTATTCAAATTATTATTTCTTGGAGATCTAAGATATTTTTACTTCAATGCAATAACGTATTGTTTTTACCCGATTTCACCTACTCAAAAAATTATATTTTTAATGTCTGTATTCATTTTTTCTTTGCAAATATGGTGAATATGTAAAAAGATTATAAAAAAGGATAAATGACTTCTTTTGATCCTGATAAAAATTAAACTGTATAATTTTAATTGTAAAGGGATTAACTGTATAATATATACTACAGTATCTACATCTACTTTATTAATAATGTTAATTAATTCACTAGAGATATTGTATTCGGTAATTAATTTTATCGAAAAATAAAATTACATATTTTTTATTTAAAAAAAATTTAACAAAACTAAGTATTTTAAAATTCAAACTTTTACTACTAATAGTATATTTTTTATTTTTTAAAAAAAAAAGTAAAAGTTTTTACTTTTTACTTTTTTATTTGTACTGTACTTTTTTTAATTTTATCTGTACCTGTACTGTACAGATAAAATTAAAGTACAGATTTTAATTTTATTGATAAAAAATTGTGTCACATAAAAACCAGATTTTTTTTATTCTGAGTATATTTCAACCATGGATTTTTCAAATTTTTAATGTTGTGTTTAATGAAATCAAGCCAGATTTTATAATTTAGGTTTTATTTTATATTTTCTAAGCCATTTTCTAATTTGGATTGTAATTTTATTCAGGAATTTTCATATAATAATACTGTAGCAATTGTTCTACTAAATTCATATGAATATACGTACATAGCCTGCTCATCTATCCTGCGTACTTGCCATGAAGTACTGTGATAATCTTAATCAATTATAGAGATAGTTCCTATGAGGATAGTATGTACAATAGGAACAACATTATCTCTTATCCGTAAGTGCAGCGAATGGAACTCATTGTATTAATATAAACCATGTTTGATAGATATATTATTATAATTTACAAGGTTTAATGGATTCACGTAGAATACATTTACTTTTCACACCGTTTACCTACCTACTAGAAAATCAAGTGTTGAGTTTTCATGTAAAATTTGAAAATGTAATATCTTCTAGACGACAAAAAAGTCCCATTATACGATATAACATTTGACAAATGAAGGAACAAAGGTTGTAAACTGCACGACATGAACATAGTACTGCATCAATTATCGTAAGGGGAGTGGGGGAAGAGTAGGCTTGTTTACGCGGCTTGGTGCTTTAAAAATTGTATATCTCTAAAATTCAATGTGATGATGTTGAAATTGTTTAATCGAATATTATCTATGCGTCGTACTATAATACTGGTAAAAGATGCAAATAATCGTAATTAAATTTGTAAAAATTCTCTTTAGAAGAAATATCGCAGTATATGGGTGTTAAACGTTTTCTTAAGTATCGCAAACGCCTACGGGAGAGTGAAACAGTTCGTGGAAAATCCTAAAATTACGAAATGACAAATTCCTAACCTTAGACGGTTTACTCATAACATCTGAAAGATAAGATTTTATAAGTTGAGCGTTGCCCATTGCAAACGACTACCAACGATCCGGAACCAAGTACATCTGCTACTGTTGATGTTTGTATTTGAGGGCACGACGAGATAACCTAAAGGACTATGAAAACGATGCGCTGGGAACTACGAAAGTAAATAATGTAATATAGTTGGTCGTGGAATTGTACGCGAAGATGCAAGTGTGTCGATTGTTCGATTTTAGCAGAATGTGAATATTAGCTAAAAAGCACATTCATCTTTTAGAATTAAACATTTTCAATTATCCGCCGAAACTAGATTTACCTCACTTAGATCCAAAACTGAAAGACTTGTATCGCTCCTCTGCCGTTTATGCAATATCATCGACTGCTACACGAGGGACACGCTATTATCGGCTAAGTGAAAAATGTGCGTATAGACTTGAAAAGTAAGGTGAAATCTTTGCCGCGACAGTTAGATATTGACAATGCGTTAAATGACAATATTAAGAAGCAGCTTGTTCATAAGAGTGCGTATTTGAGTGGATTTGTTATGGAACGAGCTGTAAAGCTTTGGTTGAGATATCTGGTTGATCAGGTGTTATTCAAAATGTGTACAATTTGACTTTTGTAAATAAATCAGCGTCGATTTCAGCTACTTCTCGTATCATAGATCTGTTGTAAATAAAGTTTTACTTGAAACAACTTTCTAACTTCTGATATGATATTTTCTGTAGAACTTTTTACTTTATAAAATTTAATTTGTTCACTTTCTTTCTTTGCATATTAGCAACCCTACACCATACGTATTCTACGTTCTAAAGGCTTGCGGCTGACTATGACACAACCTCCGCTGAATTTTTCTTTCTTGTACGAAGTAAAGGAAGTATTGTGATCACGAAAAATATCAGTTTTCAGATTTCAACGGAAATATCCATTTCTGTGAATCCATTTTTACTAGTTTTGGTGTGACGCCTGTACCTGCGTACAATTGTTGGTATTTATATCGTATAACTTAAAACCGATCTGCCGTATGATGTTGAAATTTTAGATTTAGGACTTGAACATCTAGTTGCGCACCTCCCCTTTTGATTGCAATATTATCATTCATATTCATATAATTTGTCTAATTTAAAAGAAAATATTTTTATTTAATTTATTAATTTCTCTGCTTCATCAGTAATTGACGGTTATAGTTTGAGATCGACTGTTGAATATAATACACACAAACTTCAATTTAATTTTTGAAATCCAATATTATATATATATATATATATATAGGTGTGTGTTTGTGTGTGTGTGTGTGGGTGTGTGTGTGTGTGTGTGTGAAATCAAATATTTTCTTTGAGTAAAAAACAAGATATTTCTAATTAAAAATTAAATACTTTAAGAAGAAAAATGTTTTCTTGGCGAAAACAAAATCAAGTCGAATTTATATGTTTAGATTTTCTTCGTATATCGGCTATAAGAAGTCATATTCTTCTACCATATAATATAAATCTATTATATTTTTTGTTTCATAAACATTTTTATGTATTCTTAACGTTTTTTACAAATTTCTTCCGTAAAGGATACAAAAGAGCAGAAAGGAAACGAATGACATTCGTGTAAATATTTACTAATACAATATACTTTTTATACCAACTATTCAAACTATTAAGCCATAAATGATGATCAGTATTTTGATTTGTAAAAAATGATAGAATTTCTGAGATGTAGACAACTATGTAATTATTAAACCCTTTTTATTCAACTTATCAAAACGATATTACTTTGATTCAAAGTAATATTCATTAATGTAAACTATTAGTAGGAAAATAACCGGTAAGTGGAAACTGATTAGTTATAAAACTACAAATTGGGTAAGGATAACGAAAACAGATTATATGTTTAAAAATTACTTGGCATATTTTTTAGAATAATCTTTCTCTATTCATATAGGAATAAAATCGATTTAGGTAAAAAGCTATTCAAAAACGATACCTTACACTACTTTTCTTACTTTTTGAAAAAAAATATCACCGATATTGAAGTTTCAAAGTTGTCCGGAAGGTGTATATTGGGAATAAAGTAAAATTACATGTATTTTTTTATAAGTTATATCAAGTTTCAACTTTGTTGGCAAAGATATAATTAAGTTTAAGTAAAATTTGGGTCAAAATTATTAAAACAAAAAAAAAATACATAAAATAAATTAAAATTATTCACCATTTTTAGAAGAGGTTACTGTTTTACAAAACATATATACGATTGTAAAGATTTCGTACGTGTATTACAAGTAAGACTAATAGAATAAGCTTTTATAAAAATAATTACAGTATAAAAATGACTATTCTGATAATAATGATTATTATCTCATCATACATTTCTTGAATAATTGTAAAATTCGGATTATAATAATTTTTTTTTAATGGATTAAGTAGACAAATATATAAGTCAGTGGTTCAGATAACCTCCAATACCAAATTACGGTTCAGTTCATTTGTAAAAATAAAATCAATTTGGAGAAGAATTCAACGAATAATGACGTTATATCCTGACCGATGGAAAATACTGATCAAGGAAAGGGTTATCAAGAAAAAGGCGAGCGGCTTATTTAAAAAAAAAAAAAAAAAAAACAGCCTCCTTCTTCACTCTATTTTCATCTGAATAACTGCACACTGCCCTCTTATTTTTCTCTCTTCTTATCTCTTTCTTTCTCTTTCTCATAGATAGTCTCTTTTCGTTACTCACTTTCTTTTCTTTAGTTTCTAAAGGACTTGAAGAAGCCTCTCTTTTCACAATTTCATTCTTACTTGATTGCCAACTCTATCTAATGTGGGATCTAACTTTTAACTAAGTTAAATAACGTTGTGGTTTCGACACAAGGCACGCTATATAAATATGCGCTTAACTTTGGCAGACTTCAATTTACAAACACAAAATGAAAAATTTGTCTTGTGTAGAATAAATAATAATCAATAACATGAAATACAGCTTTATTCATATCTGGCAAAGTGTTGCAATGGGAGGTTTTAGATAGCAAAGAAAGAAGTATAGTTACAAAACTTTAACGAAAAAAGTTATTTCTTTTTAGTATTCTTAAGTTTAGAATAAAACGCAGTATTTATTTGAAAAGAAATGTTGGATTTTTGTAATTTTTTACTCTCTCTCTCTCTCTCTCTCTGGCTCTGTGCGAGCGTAGGTGGGTGCGTGCGTGCGTGCGTTCCTGCAAGTGTGTGTTAAAATTTGGGTACAATTTGGAAGGACTTAATAATTTACTAAGGAAGCTTCAATTCGAAACTCAATAATTAACGTTATATTGAAGGGAACCGGTATAGCAGACGTTCAGCCACCGGGTTGGTCTAGTGGTGAACGCGTCTTCCCAAATCAGCTGATTTGGAAGTCGAGAGTTCCAGCGTTCAAGTCCTAGTAAAGCCAGCTATTTTTACCCGGATTTGAATACTAAATCGTGGATACCGGTGTTCTTTAGTGGTTGGGTTTCAATTAACCACACATCTCAGGTATGGTCGAACTGAGAATGTACAAGACTACACTTCATTTACACTCATACTCATCATCCTCATTCATCCTCTGAAGTATTATCTAAACGGTAGTTACCGGAGGCTAAACAGGAAAAAGAAAGGTATAGCGGACGTACCTGAGCAGTTTATTTATACTTGCAAACACTTTTATATTACATCTGATTTATTCTCAGAAAAATTTTAAAATAATGTCAACCACCTCATCTGCATCAACTAATACGGTCACCTTTTTATTTGTATTTTTCATAGGTTTCTCTCATCTATTTTTTGGAAGACACTGACATTGAATAACCTTTTAACTGCTCCTATTCAGATTTACTGGATAAGATGTTATCTTTTAAATATCCCATAAAAAAATCTGCTATAATAAGAATATAAAATTTGAAAATCATAATACAATATGAAAATCATAGTCGTATTATTTATCTCCAAAAAAATGCACGAGGTTTTTATCATAGCAACCACCACCCCTCAGCTGTATGGGTCAATTTTCTCTGTCCTCCTGAAACCAGGAGACACTTCAGGTTTCCCCTACTTCAGATAGCAAGATAATAATAAATAAGTTGGATAAAACAGGAATATCAAAATTCATCGTTTTAAAAAACTCAGCAAAATAACTGATTTTGTAGGAGAGTTAAAATATATATATACGCACTTTATACAACCATTAACTGCATTTTAAATAAAAAAAATTAATAATAGAGTACGACTCTACTACATCTAATCTAATTAAGTATTAATTTACCAATTCTCGGAACTGTGCTACAATACTCAGTTGTGGAGACAAAATCAAGTTCCATCGGATTCATATTTATCAAATTTTACCCTTAAAAGAAATATTTATCTCTCACTAAAAACAAGCATTACATAATCTGTTACAAAGTTTTAATATTATACCTTGTCTATTCTATTATGATGGATTTCAGTTCAGAAGGAAAAGCACCAGTGAATCCCTTTACGTGAGGTTTATTTTTTCTCCTCTCCAGTTAATTATTCTCATCTTCAAACGCTAATTCAGTTCAGATGTAAATCTTCTAGTTCATCAAACATCTACAAACATACTATCCTGAAAACTATACCTGAGTGAAATAAGCAACTGTTTGAAAAAAGCTATACTTGGAAAAACACTGGTCCAAAATTTAATTAATAAAATTAAAAAAATTAAACAATTTTGTTTTGCTGTAATATGGCAGGTTTTAAATTGTGTTTTACGCGTTTTTTTTTTTTTTGGTGTAAATTCCTGGTAAATTAAAAGGTGAACAGAAAAGGGGTTGTTTAGTTTTTCTTAATTTTATGTGATAAGGTATTTGAGTAATGTAAAAGAATTCCATGTGTAAATAAAAAATAATTCCAGAATAAAATATTAATATCGACTTTATTTTACCATTAATACAATGCGATTTATTAAGTTTCATATGAAGAAATAACACGGTTAATACAGCTTTTATCATTTGTTGAACTGCTTTTTAAATGGTCAACCCTATATTACTTTGCAAAGTATAAAAAACAGTAAGTTTTACGTTATATTGCAGGTAATTTAATAAAAAAATGTTTAAGTATATTGTTATTAATTAGAAACAAAATTGCGGCTCCCTTTTCTTTATCATAATCTTTTTAATTACAAATCACTTTAGTTAAAAATTTTCGACTACATTTTTCATGATGTAGAGAGTTTATTTAGGAACTACTCTCTCTCTTTCATAACCTATTCTACTAGTGAAAATAAAGGAAAAAGTGCATTTAAACATATGCCCTAAAATACTTCATTTGGGAGTTACGGCTATTGAAATAGTACGCTTAGATTTCAGCTACTCAGGTGAAATCAGGTCGTACTGAAATTTTTAGGAAGTTACGAAGGATTGTTATGAAGGAGTAGAATAAGTGCTTTATGGGTTTTAACCTAAAAAATTGAATATAATCTGTATTTTTTGAGAAATCTGAAATTGGTGAAAATCAATACATTTGGGTAAAAAAATTATTTTACCCAAACATTTTTTATGTTTGATGCACAATAATATGTTTAAATGGGTAATTAACAGGTAAACTCTTTTAAACAAAATTTGTACAGAGTTTAATTATGAACATAATCCTGTAAGATAAGTTGAATAAATCAATGAAAATTAAGACAGATTTTGTCGTGATTCACTTATTATAAAATTTGTGTTGAGTGTGAGTATCACGTTAATATAAATTCATACATTTATGGACGTTTATTTACTTCATAAAGAAATCATTTTTTTTACTGTAACCCGATAAGGTTATTTTATAAAAAAATTACTTGATATTATATATGTTATTTTATAATAAAAAAAGCTCTTAATGATCTGTTTTTTCTTCTACCACGGTCTACCTCTGGATTGTGTTTCTTTATTCGCTTTATCAACATTATACTTTCCAAAAATAACAAAAACTTACAAACCATTTACCTTCTACGTTAGAGGCATTTTTAATTACAAAAAAAAAATTAAATGTGATCTTTTAATGATACAAATTTTAAATTTGAAGTGGATTAAAAATATAAAAAGGACGTGTTTTATTATTAAATATTAAAAAAAAGAAAAAAAAAACATTAAGTTTTAGTTTAATGATAATGATATACAAAAATTTGAGAATTAAAACCTAAAAACTTATTTTATGAACATCTTGTTAAATACTACACTGCGTCTGTAGTGGTGTATTACTTACATGTAACATTCTTCTTTAAACTGAAAGATGTGTAAGAAAATAAGGAACTGCGAAGCAAGATATTTAAATAATGACTATTAATGGTACAAAATTTTACGCACGTGTATTAGAAATGGGATAATTTAATGTTTATTTTCTTATTCATTTTTATTTTTCACATTATACCATTCACAAAGCACACAGACTTATTGGTGACTGAATATATATACATACAGTGTCATTGTTGTACTGCTACAATACAATTTTAGAAATAAAATTACTTCCACTGTTTAATGAAAACTAAGGTAAAAAATAAAAAAAAAAATTTGAAGGTAATATAAGTTAAGTAAAGGACAGCTTATTTTTTCGCTGCAAATTATATTTTTAACCAAAATCAATATAAATATTCCTAAAGCAAAAAAAAAAAAAATTTGTTTGTGAAATGATAAAAGAAATTATTCAAACATTATTTTAACGCTTCAATTTTCTTACTATTGTCATATAATTTATTAAATCATTTTAGTGCTTTATACTGTGTTCATTCTTCATGTAATGCTGTTCCTTAAATGGAATAGCTGTAACTACTTTTATATTTAATACTGTATACTCAAACATTCATTCACCAGTACCGATATAAAATCTGCTACTGTTTTTATGAATAAAATTGTCGACTTATACGATACTGCATACGAAAGGGAAAGAAATTCTGTCGCAAATTTTCCTAACAAAATATTCTATTATTTGTCTTTATTTTGAGAAAAAATATTACCAATTGAGGTTCTCCTCAAACTAACACCAGATAACAAGTTAGTAACAAAATAAAAAAACAAAATAAAAACAAAATGCTGCAAAAAGGAGATTCTGTGATGTAAAGTTTCTGTAATAAAGAAAAGAATATATATTTTGAAAATTATATTTGTTGTTCTAGAAATAAATGTATTGCACCTTTTCTCAGTTAGCAGAAACCTACATTTATCTGATATAAGTTATTTACAATTGGTAAGTCATTTTAAATAATAAGATTGAATGCTGCCGGTTCTGGGTAGATACAAAGAAACTAAGATTATCATGATTAGCTTGGAATTTATTTACAAGCAAAAATAAATTGTTGCATCAAAAACCAAACTTGGGCGCCAAGTGTAAAATCTAATGGTACAAGGCGTTAGTTTATCATAAACATTAATGTTTCAATAACATTCCATTTTATCCCTTTGAAAACGGAACATGTTTCATTGTGAATGCCATGTATGAAAAGCAGCCATATATTTATATCAAATGAAGCTCATTTTCACATGAACGGCTACGGAAATAAGTAGAAGGTCGATATTGGAGCATTGAAAACACTTCGTTACATGACAAACCGGTGCGTAGTTCAAAGTTCACAGTACGGTGTGTTCATTCACCATCTGGTTTTATTTGACCATTTTTTTCCAAGACAATCGAAGAAATGCTATAACTGTTACAGCATCGCCATTACACAAACATGGTCATTACATTTTTAAGACAATCATTAGTTCGATTTCCTAACGTTAAATGGTTTCAACACGGCGCTGCTACAAGTCATACTACTAATCGTGTGTCTGTTACTGCTTTAAAAGAAAGTTTTCCAAACTCTATAAAATTAAAAAATGGCGACATTTTTGGCGACTAGTTCTCCTGATTTTTCCTCATTTGACATTTTTCTTTATTGTGAGCTCAAGAGCAAGGTGAATATCAGAGACAGCAAACATTAGAGGAAATAAAATTAAAGATTCAAGAATTTGGACGCTTTATATCGTCACGTACGGCGCGGCGAGTAATAGGAAATGTTCGATTAAGACTACAAGAGTGCCCATTAAGTACAAAATGGCGTGAACCGGTAAAATTTAATTTTTAAAAATAAAATGGCATGTTTTACTTATGAGAAAGCTGGGGATACACTCATATTTAAAAAAAAGTATCGTAATGCAACAGGGTTAATTTTTCTCGCTTAACTGCCCTCATATTTCAATTGTATTTGAGATTTTTTTTTCTATATTTGGTTGTTTTAGTAACATTTATGTTGTGCAAGTTCATTTACACGTTTAGTAACTTGGTAAAGTATCCTGTCAATTTGACCTTCATAAATTCTTGGGTGGATGTTAGATTTGTTTATTATTTAAAATTAACATTTTCTGTTGTTTTTATATTTAAATTAGTCGAGCGGGGCTCCGCTCTTTGGACCCCGGGGGCCCAGTTTGGCCGTGGCAAACCCCAGAGCTGATTCAGGGGACCCCGGGGACTCCCGCGCTTCAATAATGAAGTAAAAGAAACATGGGTCACATGTTTTTCGTTAATTTAGAGAATTTATTTGAATTAACTTAATAGTCCTACTTTCTCCAACTAATTAATTATTCCATTATTCTACTTGTAATCTTGCAAATCGTTTACGTAAATTTAATTTGAAAAAATTTTGCCCCAAATGAATGGTATGAAAGAGTATTCTGCTCAAAATTTATATAGGCATATAAAGATTTGATTATTTTTTAACACACAATAAAATATACGTATAATGTATGCCAACCTGCACGGCGGAGTGATAGGGTCTTCTTCTTTCATCTCGAATGTCCTGATTTTGAATCTGATAGATTGTAAATTTTATCATCCCTTATTTCAGATTTACTGTTATATTTTACTTGGTTGAAAATTAGTAGCATTAATGACTAATAATTTAAAGGTTTTAAGAAAGCTGAATTAATGTTTTTATCTGCTCTTTTTTTTTATTTTATTATAAATTTATTTTATATTCTGGTAAATAATGTCTGAAAGAAATTCTTTTATTTTTGGAAAAATCTTGTATATGCAAAGATTTTGTAAAAGTTCTTGAAAATTTTACAAATAAATATTTTATGCCATACTGTGGAACTGCCAGATTAAATTGAATTCACAATTTAACGTTATTCTTAGGCTGTCATAATCAGGAGGTTAGAAAGTACGTAAAAATTTATTTTAGTTATATTTCTCCGTTTTTGTAACTCTAACACCTTCCACTAGATAGTTACAGATGTAAGCATTGAAGTAATGCAATGATATTTATCAACCATCACGTAATATAATATATGCTGCTTCTCCATAAAAAAATATAGATTTTTTCGTATTATAAGAAGCATTATTTTTGGTCATTTATATATTTTTGTGCATTCTATATTACTTACGTCAGTTACAAAATATTAGAAAAAAACTTGTAATAAAATTACAATTAAATTAGATAAAAACTTAAATATTAAGAGGTATTATTTATAACCAAAATACAATTTGTCGGTTGTCCTGGAATAGCTTTCTTTTCAATATACTTCAAAATATTTCAGTGTTCATCTCTTTATGATAATCTTTTTTTTTACTCTTGGAATCGTACATTAAAAAAGACTAGTTTTAAGTAAGAGCCGGCCTCCATGGCGGGAGTGGTAGCATTTCGACCTTTCACCCGGAGGTCCTGGGTTCGAATCCCGGCAGGCACGGCATTTTTCACACAAAATACAAAGCATTCATCTCATCCTACGCTTAACTACGAACCCGGAGGTTAAACAATAAAAAAAAGAGTTTTAAAATTTCACTAGGTAAAAAATTTTAAGTAAAAAATTTAAATTTTGATGTCTTAACGTTTTTATGTATTTCAATAATGAGATAGAATCTTAAAAACAATGAAGTCATTGATAAACAAAGTAAGCTTAGTTCACTAGATCAATTTTTGGATGATTTAGGTCTAATCCTTGTAGGAGGCAGACTTCAACGTTCTTTCCTACAATTACGTTAAACATCCTATCGTGTTACATCAGTGTGCTTACATAATGACAATTATCAACTCTAAGCACTCAAGACTCACATTCTGGTGCACAATTAACATATTATTCGTTGCGACAGAGATACTGGAAAATTGTTTAACCGTTTTAGATTTGATGCAAAAACTCAGTCTCAACAACTCTGTCAATTACCGCCTGATACGAGTGATTCCTTCCCGAAAATTCTCTTTTTGCGCAGTAAATGACAGTAGCCCAATTATAATTCGTCATGGCGGGCAGTGATCTAAAACATTGCGTAAGGCTTACATAGCGCTTTTTCTGACATGACTTGACTTTTCACTTGACTTCACTTCCAGGCGGAAATAAATGATTGTGAAAAGATTCATTTCACGTAGAGGTATACTAACTAAAATATTTTCCGATAACTGTGCTAACTTTCATTCTGTTAAAAATATTTAGTACAAAATCTATGAAGACATTCAAACCTTTCAACATCAAACATTATTAGTTGGTCATTTATTCCTCCATCTCCTCATTTTGGTGGTTTATGGTAAAATAAATAGATTGATATTACGACGACATTTATGAATAAATACATTATCGTGTAGCCGAATTATTGTTGTAAATTTTTGAAACCTTGAATAATATGAAAAGTTTTAGAGAATCGAAATAAACAATGTTGCATCACGCAACTAAATCAATTCACATCGTAACACTGATCCACGGATATCAATTACGACACAATGTATTCGAGCTCATAGTTCCTCCACATACACAGACTTCTGGCGGCTATACTTAACCTCCAACTCCACCTCCTGATATGTCGTGTCAATTGTGGCTGATGATTGTGGTCTTGAATTGGGTTGGATGACTGGCTTGGTTTCTTGCCCATCTAAAAGAAACCAGGCCAGTCTAATGTCTGGCTGGACTGGTCTCTAGTCCAGCCTAATGTAAAAGAATCGTGGTTCTTTTACATTAGGCTGGACTAATGTAACAGAAGGAAAGAAGTGGAAGCTAGCTTCGTTTAGGCGTATTATCATTAAATTTGTTTTTAATGATAATTACAATGAATTTTAAAACACAGATATGATGAAAATATATCCTAGTAAAGTAAGTATACACAAGAAAATAATGTATAAATTTCTTACACCACTTGTTTTGGTTTAAGTAATCATATTATGACGAATAGAGACGCGTGAATCGTAGGGGTTAAAATAGACGTGTAGTTCTAAGCATTTCATAATTTGTAGACGTGTTATTACTAATAAACACAAATATTCTCTCTTCTTTGAATTGGAAATTGCAACAGTTCTTAATTAAACCTATTTTTTTTTTTTGTTTTTTTTTGTTTAACTTCTGGGTGCGCATTTAAGCATTTTTTCCCGCAGAGGATGAGATGAATGCTTTGTAGTGTGTGTGAAAAACACCATACCTGACAGGGATTCGTACCCAGGACCTCTTAGTGCAAGGCCGAGACGCTACCACTCGCGACACGGAGGCCGGCTCTTACATAAAACTAGTCATTTTTAATGTACGATTCCAATAGTAAAACAGAAGATTATCATAAAGAGATGAACAACGAAATATTTTGAAGTTTAATGAAAAGAAAGGTTATCCCAGGATAACCGAAAAATTGTATTTTTGTTATAAATAATACATCTTAACGTAAAAAATAAACCTCCGTCATCCAGTTCATTGAAAAAATTATTTAAGAATGGCTCCAAAAAATTTAATTAACTACGACCCAAATCTAACAAAAAAAAATTGTCAAACTACACTGCCCAGAACGACAATATGAATTAGACGAAATACTAAATAACAATGGGATTACAGTGCTTAGATTGCCAACTTATCATGAAAATTTTAACCTGAATGAATTTATTTGAAATCTACTTAAAAAATTGACCGTAATATGTCCCACATGTCATTAGCAAAACTGAGAGCCGTTACATTAGATGCGATTTCTTTAATTGCTGTAGAAGACTGGAAAAGGTCAGTGTCGAAAGTTCAAGAGGTAATTGATGGATTAATGGAAAATGCCATTAAAATCATACTTCTAAATAATATAGGGGTGAAGGCAATGAGATATCAAGTAGCTTAAGCTAATTAGAAATTAATTCCGGTGGAAGTGAAACTGAGTCAAGCCAGAAATCAAGGATTGTTAGCCTATCACAGAAGATAGTTCTACGAAGGCTGCAGACAAAACTAGTTAATGACTGTGTTAAGGTAGTATTGATCGTTTAATTATTTAGTAAATTAACATAAAAATAATGTTTTATTTTGTACCGCAGCTATATCCAACTTGTTGCGGTTCCTAGCCCTATATGTCCAGATTATTACTATCTGTTTTGAATAATATAATGCTGAGAACTAATTAATGAAAACATTTACTTTTAAATGTGTTATTATCGTAATCAGATACAGGTTACAAAAAATACAGTACCCTATTTTAAACGGACAAAATTTCTTGTATAGAACGGATTGACAAACATGTATGTCACTTTGTTCAGTAGGACTAACCCCAGACTGTACTGTTATCTCAGATCTCCCCATCTCTGTCTATAGCCAAATAAAATAGCAATACAGCGCTTCTCCACAGATATGAACTTTGCTTAGTATATTTCAACCTAATGTAAAAATCTGAAGCCAAATAAAATAATTAATAATTTAAGGCAGACTGATATTTGATCGTATCAATCTACTCTGTTATTGGTTGATATGATTAAGTAAAATCTCTGTGGGGTATGTAACGTTGAAATAAAGATAGAAAATATTAGGAGAAAATAAGGTTAATATCACTTGAATTTCATTGGGCTTAGCAAGATGACATGCAAGAGAAGTAAACGAGAAATTACTTCAGATCTTGCATTTCCTACTAATCCTGACATGGATAATTATCATTATCTATTTCAAAAATGCTGTATCAATACAAATTTTGGTAGTAAATGGTATCTCATGTCATTTTCATCAATTTTCATCTTTTTCATCAAAAAGATTACTGCATAAGAAAGCGATTTTAAATAACGCCGCTTTGTCTTCACATATTTCCTCACATGTGTCTGAGATATAAGAAATAATGGGACAGATAATGTAGGAAAACACATTAGCACATCCTTTTCCATGAGAAACAATGAATTATAATATCCTTCCTTATATTTTAAATGGAACTGAAGCGAAATGTGTCCTTTACACAGATTTCTATGAGAAAATGTTAAGAGAAAAGAAAAAAACAAATGACAAACCAATTATTAAATATGGCTTTGTTGAATATTCTAGCAACGAAAAAACGAAGTAAGATGCATGGCTTTGTGTATGATATGCAAGCACTCGATTTTTACTGAACTACAATTTAAAAATTACGATTGGAAAATTAAATAAAATTTATGATGGCGAACTGTATTTTGAGAGAAGAATCATTGTGCTCTGAAGTGCCAAAGGAGAGTACAATTAACTTCATTTTGTAACTTATCAATCTATTAGTTTATTTTTACAATATTCAGTTACATACTCGCTTTTCCGTGATTTATTTAAAAATATTTACGTACGAATTCGAATTTTATCGAAACTACTTCTGCCACAGAACTTTGAAAAGTCTCTGGTCTTTGTTTTCCAAACTTTCCCATTGCCTTGGTTTCACTGCCACAAAACATTCCATACATTTTATAAAAATTTGTTTCGGGGTTATTTTCTCAATGAAAGCTCTCTTTGCTTATAAAATTTTTGTTTTAATTTCTTCTCTGCTCGGTATATTAATATAGAAAAGCATTTTTTGAACAAATATTTTTCCTTTATGTATAAAAGTACAGGCTATAATTTAAATAATTTGTAACTGCTAGATGAAATAACTACGTCAATGATAAATGATCTGAAATGAGATAAAAATCACAGGTCGACAACACATTCCAAAGAAAAACCCCCTGTTGGGGTCATATTCTTATAAGATGGTTTCAAAATTTTCCACTGGCTATTTTATATAAACTTAACAAATATTATACATTTTCATTTGGAAATAATAAGCAATAGGAAGAATAATAGACATAATATACTTGATTAACATTCAGGATAACTTCACTGTAATTCCCAGACTGTTTTCTAACTTTCCTGAATCAATTATTACTATGCGGTATACAACATCCAGTCATAATGACAACAAAAGCTATGGTTGTTTAAAACTAACGAATCAAAATTACGTCTCTAAACCATTCATGCATAAAATTCGTCACGTAAAATTTTTGATTTAGAACTGTTGTAAAATCTAGTTGTGCACCTCCCTTTTTTATTGCAATCGACTGAAACAAAAGTGTCCAAAAAAGCCTAAAATCCAATTTTATTTTTTATTTTAGACTTTTTCTTAACTTCAGTAATGAGCCTTCATTGAGAGCTTTTCAACGATATATCATAAGCGGTACTTATTTTCACTGGTTCCAAAGTTATAGCCAAAAAGGTTTAATTAATGAGATATTTGGAACTCATAAGGGGGTGACAAATCGGTTTGAATCAGACTTCATCGCCTTTTTTTTACTTTTTTTTTTAATTTAAATAAATTGTTTTAGTAATAATTAGTAACCTTTGTAAAAGTGTTTTTACGGTAAATAATCATTCAATAATTGCAGTAAAAATATATGAAAAAATATCATAAGACATTAATGAAATAAAATTTCATGTATTTCTCATTTAAAAAAAATGTATATATGTAATTTAATAGGCGTACAAGGAAGTCATGTGGTGTTCACATCAGTTTTTTTTTTTTTTTAATGAAAAGTATATTAAATTTTATTTCGTTAATAACATCTGATATTTATTTAAATATTTTTTTATTGTTATTATTATTTAACATAAATCATTTTTTTTACAATCACATGTTAATAATTATTAATAAATCAAGATATATTTAATTTAAAAAAAAAAGTTAAAAAAAAAAATAAGAAAATGAAGTCTGATTTGAACCGACGTGCCTTCCCATTGTAGGATCCAAATACTTCATTAATTAAAATTTTATTTGGATATAACTCTGGAACCATTGAAAATAAATACCACTCATATCCTTAAAAAACATTTTATGAAGGCTTATAACTGCAATTAAGAAAAAGTTAAAAATCCAATTTTTTTGAATTTTGTGTTTTTTTGGAGACTTTTGGTCCAGTCGATTGCAATCAAAAGGGGAGGCGCACAACTAAATGTTACAACCGTCCTAAATCCAAAACATTAACCTTCTGTGGCTAATTGTTTTTGAGTTATGCAAGATACATTTACAAATACGTACGTACAGACGTCATGCCTAAACTAGTCAAATGGATTCAGGTATGGTGAAAATGGATATTTTCGTTAAAATCTGAAAACCAAAATTTTTCGTGATCACAATACTTCCTATTTACTTTTCGTAGAAAAGTAAAAACATAAAAATTAGAGAATGTTTTTACTAACTCCTGAGAAGTAGCCTGATCCTTTATATAAAGAAAATTGCATGTATTTATTTTTAGAACCAGATTTTAAAGGAATATCATATTTTTGAGTTCTTGTTAGATACAAGTCACCATATGCAGGCTTCATTTTCCATTTTGCACGCTACTGTTTATGTTTTCTCAAATTTATCAATGTCGTGAGTAGCAGGTGGCTTATTTATAAACTGCTACCGAACCCTACAGCTTCTCCAAGAAATTTAACATGTAGGAATATGTAGCATAATACAAAGGTAGCAAGTATCTTTATGAATACTAATGGAACTTTGAGTTTTATATGTAGTGAGAAATATAAAAAAAGGATTTTTAGAATTTTGAATTTGATATCTTTGAAAATATATTAATGAACATTTATAATGTAATAGTAAATGCTAACAATTAATTTACAAGGTCAAATATAACATTTTTAATTTCTAATTAAATTATTAGTTTTTATTTCTTACTTTTATTTTTCTAATTAAACATCATAAAAGTTTCTACTCCGCAAATGTCATCACTTCATCCATGTCAACCATGATCGTGTCTGGGACATTATTATTGTCGGAAGGTAAAATACATTAGGTATTAAAAAATAAGGTTAAATTCTAACCATTAGTTCGGATTGGACATATTTTTATAAACTTAACATAGTACTTTAAGTATAACCAGTTCTTAGATTCTCTTCCAGAGCACATTTTCTACAACAAAAAAATTATTTTAATATTAACATATTCTTTTAATTTCTGAATTATAGCTTCATTTATTCTTCTTCATATTATCTCATTTTTGGCTATTTTCTTATGTGATCAGTTTCAATCTCATTTTGTGCGTTTCCTTCCATATGTAATTTAATTGGATAAATAAGGCGTTTACAAGACTTAAACAGTTATATCGACTTCTGCCTAGATGACTTGAATTCATCTAGATAGAAAATGGTAAATTCCGTAAAACATGGAAATTACCCTCTAATAGGTGTATGGTTAAATCATTTACATAATTCAGTTGAATATATCTACATAGTAATATTTAGAAAGCATGGAAGTAAGAAAGTTCGGTAAGCCAACGGTTAAAGTTTTTCCCCAAATGTTGCGATCGTTTAATATTGTTAATTTTTGTAAGCAATTTCAGAATTGAATAAGATTTTGAAATTTGAAATAAGAAAAAAAATTGAATAAAGATACTGAAGAATATTCTTTATTCATGGGTACAAAAACGCTTCGGTAGCTAGTGTGGACTGGTGAAAGATTTCGCTGTGATTTCTGCACCTTCACGAGAATTAAGCCAGACTATAATTCTTCGAACCCAAATTAAGTGGAAAATGATATAGTTTATATGAAATCTCTCTGAAAAAATATGTCCAATAATTGTATTTAGTAGTTTATTTTCATCAGTATTTGTGCAGTGTTAAGAAAATTAATTACATTCTTCATGAATCACTCTGTTTAGTTATATCTTGCAGATGTTGATTTAGCCAAAGATTAAAAAATGACGGTATGAAATATGCCGTTGATTTGAGACTTATTGGTCACTCTGTAATAAATTTAACTGGGTAAATTTTAGTTTACATTCTTAATCAAGGATCAACAAATACAGTAGTTAAAATACCAATCATTTCCTGAAATTTATGCCTTATTTTCTATATGTAATGCATAAATGCGAAACTCTGTGGGCAGAGCCCACAGCCTCATGCGAGAACCAACCGATTGGTTACTTTCAAATTTACAGTATACATTGATGTTATCTCAGGAAAGGTTTTGAGCCATAAATCGAGGCTCTAGCACCCTGATTTGTTTTTGGTACACTAGATTTCCTTTGTTGTGAATTGAAGTTTTCCATTGGCATCTGTAGGTTTTTTGTAAAATCAAATTGTTCTTTTTTAGGGGTTATAAAGGAGTCTTTGCCTTTCAGATATTGTATATACTTGTGCTTTGATTGTGAAATATTCTCTTTACATAAATTACACAATCAATTTTAATAAATACTCTCATCTCGTTACGACAGACATTTATGATTATCATCAATGTTTGAAATATTATTTCATTCTTAGAATATTGTGAATATTGTTTATTATTATTGTAAAATTGTTTGATCGATACCTTACGTTGTGGTTTATCAGTAATAAAATGTCTTTCTACGATCGACTCTTGTTGTCTCATCTGGATTTGTTGACGCACAGAAGAGCATGAATCATGTTCTTTTAAATTTCCTTCGATTATCTTTTACTTCATCATATTGCTAACACATGATATGTGTGATTAAATTCTACCAATTTTTCTGTGTGACTGATTCTTTGACAAACAATAAGTATTAATTTCAGAGTTATTACATTCTAATTTAGAATCATTAGATTGGTCCATATGGATGAATGTACTGTGTTTCTTAGCACAAATCTTACATTGATTTTTTGAATAACATTGATTAGTGGAATGGCCTTTATGCAGACAATTAGAACAACAATTATTTATTTTCCAAAAAGGCTTTATGATCATCAATGGATAAGTTTAAAAATTCCTTATATTGATATAAGTAATGATTTGAATTACAGAATGAAAATTAGTTAAACTTAAATTTTGAATAAGAACTGACATATTTTCTATTATATTGCTTGTTATGATTTAAAGTAAAGCATTTGGTAAAAGTTTTAGTTGAATTATTCTTGCTATTTAAGTTGACATTGCTTCCTGTATTCATTTGAAGTGACTAATATTTAAGTGATTAATATTTTCTAAAAGTTGTTTTCTCATGTTGAAAAATTCTACATAGTCTTTAAAGTTGGGAAACCTTTGATTTAACAATTTCTCACTCCATAATCTTAAATTGTTATAATCCAATTAGAGTGTCAGAAATTTGACTACGATAATTTCATATGTATTAAGAGAAAATTGCATTGCTTCAAGTGAATTTACATGTGAGGATATTTTGTTATTAAAATTAGACAAACTATCTACAGATCTCTTTTTATAGAATCTGAACTTATGATGCAATTAGCTTTATGAGGTGCAATTAAATATTTGTTGCCAAATCAAACGTTTAATAATTCTAGACCAATAATATAATTTTTGTTAGTTATTGGCAGATCTTTAATGATGACTAATGCTTCATCTTTTAAAGAAGCATGCAAATTAATATAGTTTTTGTAAATTTGGAAGAATTAGTCATACAGCTGGTTATATCTGTTAAATATCTGGTTATATTGCTGGACAGAAGTATGAAGTTCTCAGTGCATGTCCACAAAATGTAGAGAAGGCAGAAAAGGTGGCAATTGTGCTCTCCAAACGTCGGAAGAATATAGGAGACCCACGAACATATGTAAGGAGGTTTCTGGCTACAGTTGTGGGGTCTGTCACTTCATATGCTAGTCCATTTTGGTTCAAAGCCTTGAAATATGAGATTTTCAGGAACACACTCAAGAAGGTCAGTAATAACATAAGAAGGATGGTGCTTCAAATTGCTTCTTTGCATAAAGGAAAGTCTCAACCAAGGTGGTTTTTAAGGTTGCTGTGCTGCCACCACTGAATCTCAAGATTAGTGAATGCATTGATAGTCGAGTGGGTAAAATAAATAAACTGCTTAATAGTGTCATCTCTTGGACTGCAATATCTACCATTCTACCATTAGCTGAGCCAATCATTAAGCAAAAATGGCAGAAGAGCTATCAATGTGTTGGGTGTGGATGAGAAGCCTGGGCAAGAGGTAGCCAGGAACCCGTAGGGGTCGCCACAAGTATTCAGATGCCCAGGACCAAAACTTTAATATTTAGGATAAAATATTTAATAATAGTACAGTTAGTTAACTTGTATAGTTACAAGGAACAATATCTTTCAGGATCGTTATTTAAAATTCCCTTAAAAGTCCCTCCAGATTAAAGTTTTATAAAATTTTAAAAAAGTTATTAGAATTACATAGTGTAATTAATTAACCTGTATTAAATTTTCCTTGAAGTTGAATTTAATTAGAGAATCCATTTGAATATTCTATACGTATGACATGCTTAAAATTCAAATCTTAAATTGTAATATTATTTAGTAACAAACTGTTTATCAGGGCCTTGTTACTTATCAGAGAAATATCTATAATAATTAATTACACAAACTCTCTCTCTCTTCTCACTCATTCTCTCTGTTTTTTTTCAATTTTATCAAATCAATTTTTATTAAAAGAATGTAATTGAATTTCAAAATATGAGTTATTGTTCTTTGAAAAATAAATATTTCTTTATCACCTTTGATTACTCTTATCTTGTTACATGTAAATCCGTAACTAGAGAAGTAACTTCTATAGAATTAATAATTTCAAGATTAAACTTGAAGGAATTTCAGGCTCTGCTTCACCTCTAAAATTAAGCTTGAAGGAATTGCAAGCTGTGCTTAGCCTCTAAAAGAATATCTTATACAAAGACACACATAACGCATTATTAATTTAATTTGAAACTCTAATTAAAATTACAGGAAATTCACTAAAACTTCAGAAATTTTCCTGACAAAAGATGTACTTCAACTCATTTTAAGTACTATCCTGTTGTTATCAAACATAATTATATCAAAGTTGGATTATTCTAGTTAGTTCTTCTTATAGTACTCGTATAGCCACTTGTGATTAAATTAACTCACTCTGATTTACTCGTAAATGGAATACAAATGTGAGACATCAGTGTTAACACTAGTATTAATTATTACAACTATTTTTATTCTGTTCATACAATATATCAAATGTAAAGGTCAAAATAATTCCACTTTAAAATTGTACTTCATCCTTATTTTATTAAAAACTTTTAATAATATAACAAGTTTTAAAGGCAAACAGAGTTTACGATAATGGATGGTGTTACTTCCATTTCAGCAGTTTGCATGCTGATATACTTCAGTATATTCTTTGTGAAGAATGCAGTTGGAATTGAAACCAGCAGTTATTTCAGATCTAATCCCAATGGGGAAAATAATAAAGTCTCTTGTAGCAATGAATATTTCTTGCATTTCAGTATACTTGGTAAACTGATAAGAGAAAATTGTTAGTTAACTACTGACATACTTTAGCAAGTTTACCATTATGTAGTTCTTGCTGTTACAGATTATTATGCCATATTCATGAACCACATAAAAATATTCTCTTTAATTTATTCAGTATTGAAATATTTTTAGTTCCTTTAAAATATATTGGGTAAAAGGAGAACATTTTAAAAATCTTTCAAATAGTATAAACTATTACAAATTACAAATCACTCTGAAATTTATTCAAATAAATTCCCTCGAGTAGTTTGATGTAAATGGGTTCTTTATAAAAATAAATCGTACTGCTAAAAGTAATCTGAAAAAATTGGATTAAGATTAAAAACTAACATAACGGAAGTAAATAACAAATAGAATTTAGTGTCAAGGACAATGAAGGAAGGATATAAATAGTAAAAAAATTATAAAAATATATCTGGGATTATGTTGCAGAGAACTGGAAATAAAAAAATAAAAACTGGTCTAGACAATGGAAATAAAAAGAAGGTTATCAGTAGCAAAGGAATCCTTCACTAAAAAGGGGAAATTATTTATCAAGCAAAATTCTGGACTAAGATTTAAGGAAGAGGTTAGCCAAATGCTATGATTAGAGTTCTTTTTTTCTTTTTTTTTGTTAGAAGTGAAGCATGTATAATGAAAAAGAGGGAAAGGATTATTTGGACTGAGACTACTCAGATGTGGGTACAGAAAAGAATGGAGAAAATATACACATAAAGTGAAGAATGAAGAAGTAATGAACAGGATTAATAAAGAAAGAGCACTTATGCTGGAAGAACACAAAGGAAAAGGAAAGTCATTAGTACATATGTTTAGAAAAATTAGAATCTTGACAACTGCATTAGAAGGGTTAGTAGAAGGAGAATACAAGAAGTGGTGAAGAAGAAGAAATATGAAGATAATATAGATGATGTAAAGATTGGAAACTGCAAGCGACAAAAGAGTCAGCTTGAGTCAGAAATGATGGGGACAGTACAAGGACAGGTGTAAGACACCTGCTGCCAAACAGAACAAAAGATGATGATGAAACATTTTTGAAATATTATTTAAAATACTTTAAATTTTCTCTTTCAAACCACCACACCAGAAGCCGTTTTGAAATTAAAAACCTAAAAGGTTTTTAGATTATGTTACTAAAAAAAATATTAGTAATTAGTGGCCAGTCACGGTTACATCTCCAGTTCAAGTTTTAACACATAGTTGAGTTGAATAAAGGAAAATTTTTCCTTTAAATGTATCTTAAACCTGCCTGCTCCTGGGTGGTTCTCAAATGTTTTAAGGAAGAGTAATTTTAGTTGCACTGTGTACATATGCTTGTCAATGTGAATTCATTAATTAGCAATTATCTGCACTTGTTCTGAGACATTCTCATGTCTCCAATGAGACATTGGTGGAATAAGTACTGGCTGGCCGATGGGGAGAGGGATTTGAGTTGTTATCCAAATGGGATTAATTGTCCTTGTACTTCTCATATCCACCCACTCCTTTTAATTATTAATGGTGATGCTAGCACAATCCTCAGTATTGATGCATTCTTGTTGTGAGTTTTTTTGAAATGGTTTGATGTGGACCGTTTTTAAGATATTATAATATTTTGGGATTTTTTAATATTTAATATTTTGGGATTGAATAGAAAGATAACTTTCTGAAAGATTATCTGCAAGCCTGATCAATCTTTAAATACAATATAGAATAAAGTTATATTTTTTTTAAAGTTATTTATACTTAATAAAATTTTGGTTGAATCACTTCATTTAATATATTTTTATAACATCATGGATTATTTTTTTGTATTTATCTTATTTTTCATGAAAAGGTAAACCAATTATTTATTAAGAAAAGATTATGTTTATTTAAACATAAATTAGGAAGTAAATTTTTAAATTAATACTTTTTGTGCATAGATTAATTTTTTTGTAATCTTTTTATTTAAAATAAATATATCTACTTTATTATAAACAACATTGAATTTGATAACCAGAAACAGAATGGTTAGTGGTAAATGTATATCTCAAATAATTTTTAATTAAGACTAATGAAAAATAACAATGAAATTTCCCTTAGATAACAATCATAAGTGGTAACACTTATGTTTATTAAATAAAAAAGTTTAGATAGATCCGTTCAGCCTAATTTACTAAATGAATTTTATTAATTTCTATTAAGTTTCTTTTAGTTTGCTCGTTTACTGAGAGATTTCTTTTCCTTTTTTAATTTTAGAAGCCATTAGTGGAATGGACTCTTTACAGAACAAGAAGTCAACCCAGTGATGCGACATTGCTTGTTAGTGACTATGATTTTTCCCCTTTCCTTTACTATCCCTATCACACCTTTTACTCTTATAGTACTTCACTAAAAACTTATTCACAGTACACTCATTCCCTATCCTGTTCTTACAGTAAGTTCCGTTCTTTCTTTTCATTGCAAAACATTCCTTTTCAGTTTTATCCAATATTTTCTGATGTCATCATCACTGTTTTTCTTTCCATCAAGTTCTCTGTTAATAATATCTTTTTTTCATAAGATGAAAAAGAGTTATTTCATTTTTAAGATTTTTTTTTTTACTTTTTAAACATTCCTTATCAACCTGTCTTCATTATTATAAAATATACATGAATATGTACTACATCTTATCTATATTAATGATTTCTATACAATTACAAGAGGTTTAAACCTACTGAAGTATTTCATTAGAAAAAGGAAAAAGAAAAATTAAATTATATTACTATATATTCAAGATAGTTATTAGTTTAGAACATTCTTCATGTTATAAATTCTGTATTTTCAAAATGCATGTTTTACATGTTTTCATGAAAGTGAATGTATTTTCATTACAGTTATTGTTTAAGAACGTCCATATTAGCTACTTTTAGTCCATGAGAGGTATTATTGAAAATTTATATTTTGGTGACAGAATGTACAACAGTGTATCCAGGTAAAATTAAAAATATACGTATAAATCGATAATAATAATAATTTTATAGCTCAACAGCAAATTAAAAACTGACATATCTGCTCGTGTACTTTCTGAAATTTAGTAATTTTTTTTTCATTACTCCTTAATTTCCGTTTCATATAATAGGCCACTAATAAACTAGTGTACATGTATTTCTTTTTTACGAAGTTTAATTACATAAATATGCATGTATTTGTAATTTATTAGTGGTTTTGCTGGATGAACACTTAGCTTCTAAACAGATAATAGTCGTTGAACTGTTCCTTAAACAGATTATCAATAACAATTCTACTAATTATATTAAGGAATCAGCTTGATAGGTTTACATAATCTCAGTAAATAAATAAATATATATATATATATATATATATATATACATATATATATATATATTTATTTATTTTTATGCCTATCATGGATCTGCCTTCACTCACAGTTCCAAAATAGGAAAAAAAGGTTAAGGAATAAGGAAAAGAAAACCTTTACATACCCCTGGAGTTGTGTGCAAAATATTATTAGTGTCGTAAAGAAAATGTTTAATTTTGATATTTTTTTGGCAATTATAAAATGAATTTTAATAGGCAATTAATTTTAGTAAGGGGTTTTTTAAAATAATTTTGTTCCTCAATTTTATAATAAATTTCAAACAGATTGCACACCAACTACCAACTAACTATACTGTATCAACTTTGTATATAGTATCTTGTAATGTTTTTCTTATTGAACCGAAAAGTGTGCATTGCTGTATTATTTGGATTTGATTGTAAACCGATTTATATGAATCTAAATATTTCTAGTTATAAAATAAAACTGATAAAAACAATCCTTCAATCTACAATTTAAGTTGTATGGAATGTGAAAATAATAAATTAAATACCGTTCAACCAGATCTAACCATCGCCTAAAGAGGTAATTGTTTACTCGAATTTAAGTAAAATAATATTATCTTACTCTATTTTATCCATAACTTGTTAAAAAATCAAAATAACGGTATAAGTTTAAAATTTGTAGATTAAATGATAGTTTCTATCAGTTTTATTTTATTTTAGTTACGATATACGTAATCAGATCACTTGTGTAATTATTTTCTTTTTTATTAATTATGCATAGTGGTGCTTATTTACAATTTAAAAAAATAAAATTCAAACAGCTGTATCTTAAGGTATATAGTTGTACAGTTATTGCCAAACATTTTAACTGCTCAGCTAATAAATCCTACAAAGTTGCCGGTTCCATAAATAAAGAAGTGAAGAGGATATTTTTAGGTTCGACTGTAATTTATTTGAATTGAAGACATGTTATTTTAACATTTTAAAGTCCGCGCGTTATATAAATTCCTTGTAGTAAAGATTTGATATACTGTTTTAAAAGTTTAGATAGGTTAACTTTAAGGAACCTAATAAACAGGAGACATGTTACTCGTTTGACGAATTGTTCAAGACTAAAGAAATAAAAACAATACATTCGTTAATCAGATGAAGAATAATAGAAAATTATAGATTCACATGATTCTTTACAAATTAAGGACTAAATCATTACTTGGGATCATATCTGAACACACACAAAACTTGGACGAATTCTTATAATGTTTTTTTTTAACGATTTTTATAATGAACTCAGAAATAGTAACACTTTAAAACACTTGAATATATAAATCTTGCACTGAATATTTACTTTATACATATAAATCATTTGATCAAATATAAGCTTGTATTGAATAATTTTTTTGAATAAATAGACCCTTTGAATGAATAAATGTTAGTGTAATAAGTCGTAAAATGGGCAAAAAACTTGAATAAGTAGATTTTTTGAACAAGTAGATACCTCGATTGAGTAAATACCTTGAGTGTAAGCAGTAGTTCAGTTCTTTAAGATTGGCAAAAAACATATAGTTTTTGAATTGGTCTACAAAGTATTCCGAAAAATGTTTTTACATCCGCAACGCTTACTAAATTGTCTGATCCTGGAAATATTTTTACTATTAATCCCTGTTTCCAATGTAAAGGGGAGTATTTTCATTTGATATTAGTACTAAGTTTTGTTCACAGATATTCCTCTTGGGAGTTTGCCGTTTGTTATGTTGTTCAATTGATTTAAATAATCGTTCAACCGTTTATTCTAAATGGATCGCGTATATTTTTTCATTATTCGTCAACGGCCTAAACGATTAATAGAAATTTCAGTAAATTAGGGTCAGGAACTGAAGTGGGAGGAAATCCAATAAGAAAGTATCCGGTGTTAAAGGTTGCGGATTCCTAGAATCATATGATACAGCTTATAATGGGAGTGAATTTAAACAAGTTTCAATTTGCGTAAGTACGGGGTGTACTTCTTCAAAATTAAGAGTAGACAATACTATGACACGACGAAGATAAAACTTAGTAATCTTAATGCCATTTTTCTAAAACCGGCTGAAATGAGGGGATGAAAGAGGAATGAATGTCCAATTTTCAGTCCTTTTCCATATCTTGTGATATTGAAAAGGACTGAAAATTGTACTGAAAACCCTATGATTTAAATATTCATTGGAAAGTTTGTTCAAACAAATCACGGAGAATGTTGTTTGTAGCTTTGAAATTATTGTTTGTTGTCGGGAAATATTTGATTTGATATACCTGTACAAAAAATCAAGCGCTTCAATGCGGCAATGAATGCTACCGATGTTAAGATGGATACAAATGTATCGTCAATTACATGCATTACAATGTATCGTCAATTACAAATGTAAAGTCGTAGTTGAAGAAAATATGAATGGACATATATAATATTTTGATATGGCTTTTGATCTCTACCCGCATGCTGAATCATTAATGGATCACCGTAATCGATAGCCGAACAAGAGAGCCGTTTAGAAGTAGCTTGAACAAACGGTAATTGACCAAACTTTTCTAATTAATCTTTAGCACTCAAACGAAAGTATTTTATAAATTTTTGAGTAAAAAAACGTGTAATGATCTTACAATTCAATCCAGAATCTTTCACGTAGAGAATTGCGAAACAATTGAATGGCGCCGTGTAAAAGACCTAAATCGTCGCTTTCGTTTATTAATTTTAAGTGTGCAATAAATTGATGTTTATTATTATATGACAGCTTGGAATTCTGAAGGTGAATCCCCACTCGAAGCATGCCGGTTGAATCTATAAATGGATCGAGGGAGAACAATTTACTTTGTTTTGAAATCTATCGATTACATTGAACGTCATTATTTTTTGAAGTAAAATATTTTAACTCCATTAATCGAATGGGGATATTAAGAGTATTATTGAATTCCTTAGTTGATAATAATATCAATGATTCGTTTAGAATAATCTGATTCAGATTATGTTTGAATCTGAAACAATAGGTAAAGGTACGAATTAATTTAGATAATGACGAAAAATCTTTAGTAATATATTTGAGTAATGTAGAACCAAATTAAAATGAATTTCTTTACATTCTTCAATATCACATTTAGGTGAAGGTGTATAATCATTACAGAAAAAAATATTTGCCTAGTGTATTGAGTATCGTAAGAACCAATAAGGACCATGCCAGTATAAATTAAATTTTCAAGCTTTTCAGCGAAACAATCCCAAGACAGGATATCAGCAGCATTGTTAGATTAATTGATATGATGCCATTTGGCATTAGAATAATACTGTTGATTTCTGAAACTAAATTTGCAACGAATACTTTCCACCTTGATGATTCACCATGAATCCAATGAAGTGCAATCATGGAGTTGGAATACAAATGAATTTCATCGATTTGATTATTAAAAGATGTAACCACCTGATTAGTCAAACAGGTGGAGTAAATTATGTGCAATAAACAAGCACATAATTCAAAGTCTTGGTAGAGAGATCTGTTTAAATGGTGTAACCCTAGACTTTGAACCGATCGAATGGATGAAATTTTTCCATTAGAATAAATGATTCTGATTTATAAATAACTCGCATTACATTTGAGTGATGCACCAGAAAATCCATGGTTTTGAAAAGATTTAATAGAAATATTTTTTTAAATGATCTATTAACGATAATGTTACTAACTAACCTTAATTGACTATGTAGATCTTTACATTAAAGCGATAAATTATCAGGTAAGCTGTCTTCACAATATTTCATTTGCCTCAATTGTTACATAAAATGTTTACATAAAAATATTACCGGCCCAATTAAGCATTGTGGGTCACAAATTCCAGGAATGGTACACTGAACATTTCTTGTAGTCATTGCGTTATTTAACCTTTTGAAAATTAAAATATCCATTTGTCTGAATGGCTGTTCCATAAAATACTTAATGTAAGTATATTAATAAGATAGCTTTGTTTCATAAGTTGTTACTATTATCGCTTAATGGAATTATGCTTGAATTATTAGTAAACCATTTATGTAACGGGAACATATATTGATTTAACAAATAGCTTATTTCTGTCTTTAGATTTTTTAATATATATAGGTGTCACATCCCGTTATAAGATTACCGACATAAAAGTGATGGAATGTACTTTGACAAGCAGCAGGAAATCGATTCTTATTATCCTTAGTAATTTAATTAAAGCATCTAATAACTAGAAAGGAGGTACAGCTGTAACATAAGTTATAGTTCTTGATGAATAATGTTTTAATTCTTGGCAAGCGGAATGTCACCATAGAATTCTATGTAGATTGCTATCTTCAGGTGTGACCAAAACTTACCCACATATTTTCTTTATATCAACAGTAACAACATAATTAGGTAATCTTAATCTGAAAATTATTGAGAAAACACTTTGCTGAACAATAGGACTAATTTATAATGTGTCGTTGAATGACAAACTATTTAACGATATAGCTGAACCATCAAAACCAGTTCGTAGTTTAGTTGCTAAACTTGACTATTGATATAGAATAATGTGATAAGTAAAAATATTTGAATCTGAAATTAAACAATCATATGAATTCCATTCAGACGTATAATCTTGATTTATTATTCACGAATAAATTCAGAATAACTATTATTGAGAAAAAATTACAATTAAGCTTTCTTTCCAAACTTTAAAATATATACTTGGCACTGTTAAGAGAATCGCCAAGCTTGCTCTCTGGCAACGAATGTTCCATGTTCATTTCTAAATGTGTTCTCTGAGAAGTGGGTTTCGCAATTATGATTTTCCTCTGCAAGATATTTAGGCAAATTAATTTTTGTAACTTCCCAGAACTTTTCTATGAGGTATAAAATATTAAGATTTTGATTTCGAATAAACATTGTTGTGATTGGTATAATAGTTTGGTTATGTATAAGTAGATTTCCAGCAAGAATATAGCCAACTCTTGTTTCTTGAATGATTGAGTATTTGCAACTTTGAATGAACTTCTTTGATTTTATAAGACTTAGGCAGAATTGTGGACTAAGGAAAGTATCAATTTTATAATAAACGTTGAGATCTAGATCAACTGAAGATAAATAAACTATCAGGCCAATTAAAACGAGTTGTATCAAAAGAATCAGTTGGTAGGTTGTCAGTTAAGTCTGAAAATATTGCACGAAGTTGAAATTTTCAAAACGAGAGTTTAATTTAAGATTGACGGTATATTTTGACTGACAAAACTGACTATTAGTACCTAATTTCGGAAGTTTGTTTACGTGAAATTAATACCAATTCGTACGTATCAATTAAGTACCAATTGTTACTAACTTGACTGGTTGTAAAGTACAAATTTACTTGACTACCAGAATCTAAGAATATTTTGCAGGCAATATTCCCACAATACAGTGAATTCAGTTTAAGATCATCGTGCTCAATTCAGAGTATCGTGCTTTTAAATTTAACCCTAACATGTAAACAAAAAACGTTTGAGTGTTAATTTTAGAATTAAATTTTTAAGAATTAATGGATGATGTCTTGTCGAACATATTTTGCACAGACATTTAGTGAGAAAATCCTTAATAAAATTGCCAGGGCGTAAACAATTAAACAAAAAACATTTACTTTTTATTAGAAATTCCTTGTGATCATCGATAATTTAGTTCTAAATATTTTATTATATTTATATATGAATGATTTGAATTATTTATATGACGGAAAAGTTACTTCATGTAACTAAGTTGATTTGTTTTTATGAGTTGCATTTGTATATCGCTGTAAGTAGCCTTGATTACCCTTTGTAGTAACGTTAATTTATGTTAACTGTTGGATGATGAATGAGGCATGGCTTTAAAATCCGATTTAACAGTTACGTTTTCCAATGATTGTCTTCTATTCCCAAGAAACTAAACTAATTTTTGAAAATTATGAAATCGTAAGTGAGACAACTTTCCTTTAACATCTTTACTATGGTAGGATCTAGCTTGGAAACTGGAACCTGTCTTACAATATGTTTAAACACTTCAGTTTGTAAATTCATAGCCTTAAGCGAATTAACGGATGAAATGTTCATATTAATAAACTGGAAAGTATTAGAGAAAAACTTCCTCTGAACTGAACTAGTCTCAAGAATATTCTCCTACATGATAAATAGTTAAAATTAAGTTATTACTAAATCTATTTTTTAAGAAATTAATTGCCACTAAATAATTCTTTTCTGTGATGGGTAAAATTTGATCAAGTTAAATACTGTACTCTTTAATGAAGAATAAAGATAATGTAACGTTTGAATATCAGAAAAATCACTTCTAGAATGACGTAAATCGCTAAACATAGTAAAGAAATTATTGGCACTCAAGAATATTTCCGTCAAATGATGGAAGTCTGATTAGTGGCAATTGAGTAAAATTAAGTAAAGTATGAGGTGTATTTTGAGATACATCTAAAATACATAAATCTTCCGAACTCGGTCGTCTGCAACATCTTCATCAGTCTAGTTCTTCGATTTTAGATTGAATGGTATCATACTTCTGCAAGAGCTCTTGCAAATACATTACCTTAATTTTTAATGAATAACTGTCATTAATTTGAGGGCCAAAATTGCTAATATAAGTTAGTAATGGATGTTTAACAACTCTAAATTTAACTTTCAGTAGTGGTAAAGCCTCAAAAATAATAATGATAATTACCTCAAAATAAATTTTATTAATCAAGTTAATGACTAAATAACGATTGTTGAATTGTTTCGTGTCGAAATGACGTGTAGATATATCCTTGAATATAAAGCAGAGTTTTAATACCAAAATTACTACAAACATATTAAATATCAAAATTTTAACACTTTTAACACGTATCCGGCTCGAAGGACCGATATTTACGTACAATTATTGCCGTATATTTTAACTGATTAGCTAATGAATCGTACAGAATAGCTGGTTGCGAAAAAATGAAGTAAACAAAATATTTATATATATAAATGGGGATTTATTATAGGGAATCTTGGAGAGCTGCATCAAACCAGTCAAATGACTGAAAAAAAAAAAAAAAAAAAATGTTTGTAATTTATTTTATTTGAACAACACGTTATTTTAATGTTTTAGAGTCCGCGCACCATAAAAATTCATATAAGAAAAAATTTTATACATATTTTATTTTTTAGATAAATTTTCTTTTAGGATCCTAAGAACGAGACATATTACTCGTTTCATGAATCGTTTATGACTAGAAAAATAAAAATCTGATGTGGACACAACATGACTTCCTTGTACGCCTATCATATTACATATACACATTTTTTTAATATGAAAAGTACATAAAATTTTATTTCGTTATTCTGATATTTTTTCATTATCTTTTTTATTGTTATTATTGAAATATTATTTATCGTAAAATTTTTACAGTCAGAGGTTAATAAATAAATTAATATATTTAAATTAAAAAAAAAGGAGATGAGGTCTGATTCGAACCGATGTGCCTTTCCAGTGTAAGATCCAAATATTTCATTAATTAAAATTTTATTTCGCTATAACTCTGGAACCAATGAAAATAAATACCACCTATGATATATCGTTGAAAAGCTCTCAATGAGGGTTTATTACTGCAGTTAAGATAAAGTTCAAAATTTGATTTTTTTTTGCTTATTTGGTTCTGTTGATTGCAGTTAAAAGGGGAGGTACATACCTAGATGGTTTAACAGTCCTAATCAAAAATTTCAACATCCTACGGCTAATCGTTTTGAGTTATACGAGATACATATGCACGCACAGAAGTCACGCCAAAACTAGTAAAAATGGATACAGGATGGTCAAAATTGATATTTCTGTTGAAATCTGAAAACCGAAATTTTTCGCGATCACAATACTAGTAAATAGGTAAGTAAAAACAATACGTTCATAAATAGGGTTCACAGAAAGTTTTACAAAATAAAGAAGAAATAATTACTTGATTTCATACCTGAACAACAGTTGTCTCTTTAGGTACTTTCTCTGTATTCGTTTAGAATCCAAACCAAATTTTTATAAAGAAAGGTAGATAACTCCAAAACCTACAGGGTTGAGCACTTGCAACTATTTGAATCATACTGACTGCTTTTCTGTTGAATAATAGAACCTTCCCAATATTATTAAAGTAGAAGAGAAATATCACGGCTCCATTTTAAATCAAACTTCAATTGGCTAACCCGATTGGTTTGACACAGGCTAATCCCTGCTGTGCATACCAGGCTCTCTGTTTAGATTGCTCACAGTGTTCGTTAACTGATAGTCGTACAACTGTATGGCAGAATCCTTAAATGTAAAAAGTGTTAGCTAAAACATATATATATAATCTATTAAATAAGGATTCATTGCTATTATAAGTAATTTGCATTACTAGAATATATATATATATATATATTAATTAAACGGACTGGAATAATAATAATAAACAAATATTTTGTTTTTACCTGCCTAAAAGTATATCGACTGTTTTTATATGTCGTTAAAAAAAAATAGAATTGTTTTAACGAGAAAACCGATCCTTTGAATAATATTTGTACTTTTAATTATCTCTTTCAAAGCTCCTTTTCTCTACCTTTGAATATTTTGCAAGCTAATTTGGCTCCCCCTTTACATTCCATTATTCCCTTTCTCTTTGTGACTGGTTCATGATTCAATCTCTTTTTGTGGTTTGTTTAAATTATCTGCTTTGTTAACTTTTTTCATCTTTTAACAGAACGAAGTTAGAGAGAATAACACCAGAGTATAAATAATTATACCCTTTTAGATTAATAAAGTAATAATAGTATTAGTAAAATGGAATATATACTGATGATGTTTTATGAACTATTACGTAATTTTTTTCTTTAGGTTTTTATGTTACTGTGTTTATATAAAACAAATGTAATTAATTAAATAAGAGACAATAACAGAGTTTAAAAAAATAAAGAATTGTATTTAATTATTCTGAATTGTTATTCGTAAAATAACTTTTTTAAAACTAAAATTTGTTAAGTATTAAATCTCGTATCAATTTAAATAAATATATACTTTAATAGGTTTTATTACAATTAAATAATTCGTGTGTGTTTATATATATATAATAACATATTAAGCAAATACATGAATATAAAAGACTTCTTTTGTACATCAGAATAATCGTTTTTTCTGTGTGTACTTAAAATAACATAATGTTTCCAGATTATTTAATTTACACCCATTCATTTTATTTTTAATTAAAATAAAAATAATAAAACCATTCTTCTGTTTAAACTAGAACCCCTACTAAGATATATATTAACTTTAAACTCTAGTGTAATGATAAATTTTTATGTGATCAACGTTCACTGAAATAAAAGGGTTTGGTAAATCTGGTAACTACCAGAATTACCAAACCCTGGTAACTACCAGAAAGGAAAGGAAACTTCCTTTTGGCGTTTCAAAAGTTCATAATTTTTCTCATTATTGTTTACTTTTTTTAACTTAATTTTTCGATCTACCGATTGGTTATTTAATAAGAAATTGCAATGTCTTCACCTTATTGGATGTACACGTCTTCCACTTAACATATGACAAACACTATATTTTGGATAATAATGAATCCTACAAGTTAGAATAAAGTAGTTTAAATCAATTTATATACCTTTTAATGATAATTTTTTTTTAAGAATTACGTGCTAGAAAATACATATTGAAATATTGTTAATCATCTTAGAAATACTGTACACATAAACAGACCAAAGAGAAAATGAAATTACATCAGACTTTTGGTGGGAACTATTTCATCTAAAGTAAATATGACAAACGTAAAATAATTGTGCGGCCAGTAATAAAGAAATAAATTAAGGAACCTTTTTTTGTGAAAAAATATCTTTAAAACATTACTAACAACAATTTTATGAAAAAACGTTGCTATCTTTCTACAGGTGACTGAAAAAGTTTAGTTGGATACTTGGACATTGCATAATGTTCCAGAAATTGCTGATTTTTACTTTAGAAACACTGTTTCTACTTTCGGATTGTTTTTACATTTTTAAAGAAAGTGTATATATTTGCCTATATTTAACAGAGATATCCCAAAATCGTAGATTGGTGATGTTCTACTTCATTTTAGGGAAAAAACTTTCCCAGTTTTCCGGTAGTTATTCTCATGCTGCTGCTAATGGAACAATAAATTATCCTTTCTCATCACTTCTCCCATTTCGTTTTCTTTGATTTATTCTTTCTCTTTTACGGTTGTATGGTTATAAGTCTAACATTGTTAGGTCCACGCTTAGGATATCGGAACCTTTATATATTGAACGGTCTGGTCGAGGAGCTTGCACTCAATCGACCTAGAGACTATGTTTCTTGTTGTATAACTGTAATATAAGATTAATGGCTAAAGTGCTCATCAAATAGTTCCAGGCTTCTAGTTTTTTTCTAAAAATATGAATGTTGTATTTTAGAATATTTAGTTTATAATAAGCAGAACATCTTACATCAACTGTTAATCTAATTGTAATTTTCAATTTTTTTATTGTAATTGTAAGCATTGATTAGAAAACTAGTAATCTTACGTTTAGAATTAGTTTAAGAAGAGGGATTTTACTTTTAAAACCACTTATCTTTTACGTTAAATTAGATTCAACTTATTCTTAATCCGATATTTAGTCCAAAAATCAGTGGTATTATATTCATTACACTGCATGTTCAAGTACTTATAAGAGGATTAAGAAATTGTAATAAAACACATGATGATGCTGTAATGTTTTCCTGTATAAAACAATCTTCCTTCGTTGTTATAGGGCAAATTACAAACGGCGAAAAGTGTTTATCTGTGAGCGGTATAATATAATAAGACATAATAATAACTTAATTGCATTTTTTATTATTAAAATACAATATTGAATTTTTATCTTTGTTTTTATTATTTCACGCGTCTAAAATTACTGAATTTGTAACATGTTAAAACCTGAACCTAATCTGAATTAACTTCAACTAGATGTAAGCATGTAATATCAAAGGCTTCATTTTTTCCAAAAAGAAAAATTTATTTAAATCTTAGTGTAATTTTTTTCGATAAAATTCAAAATAATGATTAAAATTTTTATTACTTAGATTAAAATAATATACCATATTAATAAACTAAATATTTTATGAAAGAAAAATTTCATTTTATGTCCAACACAAATCTACATTAACACAATATACATGAATTCTAATTTGTAGTTGCCGTACATTCCATCAATTTATTGTTACTGTACTTAATCCACAATTGATCATGTTTAAGTTCACATGAATACAAAGTCCTGTTCCATTATTTATGCGGTTTGACGGAGTGTATAACCATCATGCTAAAGATAAATCAACTAAATTACGATGTAATGATCCAAATGTGAACACAATTTTCTCACGTGTTCCACAAAGAAAATATCATTCAATTTTTTTTAGAGATAGAAAAAGATAATGTAGCTTTGAAAGAAGTATATATTATGTAAAAATTATTTTTAAAATATATAAAAAAGCGATTTAAATTGAGATTTGTAAGTAGAATAACATAAGTATTTAATGTTGTCTTCGTCGGGAAAACCTGCATCCAGTCCGACCCAGGGGCTTGGTAGCTGAACATTAAAATCCTAGCTGTACATGAAAATCCTGGCTCCCTAGTTTCATAAATATTAAATAATATTGATATACTGTATTTGATTCTGTAGAGCAAAGTCAATATATTAGTGTAAAGCAAGCAAAGTCAGTTTATCGGTTCATGGACTGAGGATGTAACAAAGCTCTTACATGAATGTCCTACAAATTTTATCTTTTGTAATAATGTTTTTTATGTAATGTGTTGGATTTTCAACAAACATTATTTGCTATTGGTAATATTCTGAAAATCTGCAGATTTATACCTTCAAATTGTCGCAAATTTCACACGAATGTGACTTCCTGGTTCATTAATCGTGTAATTTCAGTAGCTGTATACCTATAACGTAAAAAGTGAACCAACCGTAATATGATGTAATGATAAAAAATCACATGTTCATTCAATGAGGGAAAATCTAAAACTAAATAAATAATGAGTGAAATCGCTTCGATAGAAAACGTGCTCCTGTTAACCGATTAATATTGATAACGAAAAATCAATTAAGTTGCATATTACTCTTCTTGTGCCCAATAAACAGTAAAATATTCACTAAATATATCTTATGTATTATAAAAATGCTGACAAAAAATTTGCAGTACTTAGCTGGCATTGGTTATTTAGTCAGCACTAAAATAATGATACGTGAATAAGTTAACTAAGATTTCTTTTTTAGAGTGGGGGTAATTTATGATGAATCTTTATTGTAAAATTATTAAGTGTGTTTTTATTTACATAACTAAGATACAGTTCAAAAATCGGTGTTTTTATATTTTTCCTAGACCATCACCTCCAAAATCCCCTTCCAAAAATTAATTTTTAAATTTCAACTTTATTACTATATTTAAATGGAACTAAAAACTATTATGCTTTATTAAATAGAAGAAGCGGTGATAACGCCGAAGCGGTTTTCGCCCAGAACAAAAAAAAAAATTAAAAAAAGATTCCTCTGAATAATCTACAATCAATAAAAAACTGCCTAAAATTTATTTTTTAGTAGTTTAGGTGAATTATAGTGAAATTTTATTTTAATAATATAATTAAAAGTTTAAATAAACCAAAAAAAGTTTTAAAAATTTCCAAAATCGATATTCTACTTTGATAGGCTCTCCCTCCAAAATACTTTTTTTATCATTTACACTACTACAATGGTCAAAAAAAAGTGCAATAAATAAAAAGATAGCTATTGTTGATTTTTGTGGAAGGGGGAATTTTGTGACAATATTTTTTTAATGGCATGGTAAGCATGCACGCATGTACTGAGCTTAATATAAATTAGGGTTATGTTTCCAAAAATTTGAGAAAATTAACCCCAAAAAACTCTCTTTCCCGTTGTAAATGTTTTAGCGTATTGTTTAAATCACACTGCAGTCTTGAGAATAATTGGACCTAAAGACTACAGCAGTTTACACTAAACGTCTCTGTAATTGGAGTTTGAGCGGTCATGGAGAGGCGAATATTGATACTCATTTTCCTATTACTATAACTACTAGATTCCTTTACACAGCCAACTTCTCATCTCTTAAATAGCTATCATGAGGTAAAGCTTGGAATCTCTTACAGGAATTTATGCGGCATAAAAGAGATGTTAATAATATTATTTTTTTGCATCATTCTTGGTGAAATATTTATTTTTCGTTAAAATATCTATGTATGTAAAAGAAATCTTTGAGTTCTTGAGATTATAATTATTTTATTGTAATTGTAAATATCATTTATATGTATAACATTAATAACTTGTAAATCTCTATGTAAGTTTATTGTAGTAATAAATGTAATGAGTGGGATAAGACTTGATGAGTCCTTAGAGACTTTTAGTATTCTCTTCGAAGACTGAAATAGGATTTCTTGAATAAAGTGAGGAGCTTGCTTGTATATACTGTGTACGGAGCCGCTAATCGTCAGGAAGTTAGTGCGATCAAAAGGAGCTGTGTGAACTGTAAAGAGCCGAGTGATGCGATAGGAGCCGAGTGCACCCGAAAAGAGCTGTGTGAACTGTATGGAGCCGCTGAATCATCAGGAGCCCAGTGGGAATCCGACCGAAGCCGACGATTTTTAAATTTTAAAAGTCCGAATTGAAATAAAATTAATGTTTCTCATTAATAATGAATTTTAAATAACATGAATGAAACCTATGTCTATACAATCTACAGATTAATAAAAAAATAATTACAGTTAATAATCCGACAATTTAAATAATTTATTACCATGGAATCATGTTTTAAGAAGAATATTCATACCTCGCTTAATTTTGCTGTAGTAACAAGAATTTGTAGTTTCTTGTTGGGCAGGATGTTTTTTGCAAACAGCTGTGCCTAGTATTTTTTAAACGTAAAACACTACTAAATTAAAAGGGAAAAAATAAATTATTCTTCAGCCGCGTGTATTTTATACTATTCAAACTTAATTCTTATTTGAATACTAGATTGTAGATACCGATGTTCTTCGGGGTTGGGTTTCAATTAACCACACATCTCAGAAATAGTTGACCTGAGACTGTACAAGACTACACTTTACTTACACTCATACATATCATCCTCATTCATCCTCTGAAGTAATGCCGGATGGTGAATCCCGAAGGCTAAACAGGAAGATAAAAAGAAACAAAAAAACTTAATTCCAATAAACTACATTTTCAAAAAAAAGAACAAAAATGTTTATGCTATTGTCTTTAAACTTAAGTTTTTTTTTGTTTTTTTATAACAATAAAATAAAAAACTTATTTCGTATTAAGGAAATTAATATAAAGCAATAATAATTATTTGAAAATAATCCTTAAAGACAAATTTTCTGGAATTTACATTGGCAAAAATTTAATTAATAGCTGATATGATGGAGATTGTGTATTACATTACCTTTAGTAAAATTTGCTTAATAAAATACAAAAGTTATATAGTAACCTAACCATTCTCTTATAAATAACCCTCGCCCAAAAATCTCTCTCTTCTCTTATAAATATGCCCCATTAAAATTGGTTCAGTGTTCTAATTGTAAGCTACACAAAGAAAACATAATAGGAAATTTTCCTTTCATATTACAGCTATACAGATAAATTAGAAATAAGAAAAAAAGGGTTGGTTTACTGAAAATTACTTCAGTCGGCTAACTTCGTTATTAGAATGATACAATTCATTATTTGGTATATTATATTACACAATCCAAAATATGGTTTTTGGTTTTATTTATCTACATTTTTACAAATTGGAATACATAATTTTTGTCAAGTGAAGCAATGAATTTTGTAACTGGGTAAGAATTAATTAAAAAAACGAAATTAAATCAGAATATTAAAAACTCAATAAACCCCAAAAAAACGTTTTTAATTGTTTATATCTTGTTTTGTTAAATTGGTGGAAAATTGGAAGCAACACTATCTTGTACTTTTTTTATACAAAACCGATATAAAATTCTAATTTAAGGTAGCTTAAGACTTTTTCCTGTTATTACTTATTTTTTTTAAATTTTTATTTCGAATAAATTTATTTAAAACCGATTATTTTATTTTACATCTTATTAGTTTTATTTTTACATAAAATATGAGTAGACAAATAAATGAAAATTAGCAAAAGTATATATGGAATGCTACAAAAGATTGATTTTTGTAAAACGTTTTTGTCTTTTTAACTTTCTTTTTCCTGTTTAGCCTCCGGTAATTACCTTTCAGATAATACTTCAGAGAATGAATGAGGATGATATATATGAGTGTAAATGATGTCTATATTTATATGAGAAAAGGGACGATTTCTTAAAAAAATTCTAATTTAGATTTCCTTCAGGGGTGTTAAATATATTCTTATATTAAATCCTTTCAAATTAAATTTTAATAAATAATAACAAACTGCCGGATAAAAAAATCTTAGGATAAATAAGAAAATATGTAAAATTTATTTTTTTTTCATAAACCAACAAGACATATATGGATGAGTTCATATATCATATAAGGAATAGCCTTGAGTTCATGCGAACAGTGTTTTTTTGTGAAAAGATAACAAACGAATCTTTTGCACGTAAATCACCGTTTCATATTGAAAAGGGAGAAGATAATTTATTATTATATTTACTTTTTTTAATATTCTTTTCCGTGTAATTTTTCTTCTTCTTCAAATGTAGGCAATTATAATAAATTCTTATAAAAAGAAAAGTAATCTAAAAATCTTAAAGATTTTGATGAAACATGTTTATGACTACTACCTTGTATACTGAAGAGTAATAGGAATTCATTTCTTTAAGGTTCTTATTATGTCTTACATAAAAGGTTTCATTTTGTTCATAATAACAAGTATCTATTCATTTAAAAAAAAAAATGGTTATACATGTCTTATAACATTCTTTTAATTTTAAAAAAACAAATGGCTAACAATGATGTGCATATTTTGAGACATTTGTGCAGCGATAAAAATTTTACCCCATCAAATAAAAATTAAAAATTATATTTACAATGATTACATTATTTATTTAACGAAAGTATAAAAAAAATATAGAACTGTAATAACCATTCAAAAATAATAAAAATTACAATATTTTCTGGTTATTGAAAACTAAAAATTATTATAAACAATGTCCAAAAATAAAGATTATTATAAAACACTACATCATTCCATACCCAATCTTTGGGTGTGGAGTGATGTAGAGTGTTAAAATTTTCTTGTTGCACAAATGGTAGAAAATTTGAGATTAGGCTAGATAAATTCTATTTTAACGGTTAGAGGTATTATATCAGAATTACTTTTGATATAAAAGGGACTGTAAGAATTAAATAGAATGCGGAATATAAAATAAAATTGTATTAAAAAATAAAATAATTTTATAATTAGCTAAAGCTAAGCTGTAGTTAGCCGACTATAATTAATATAGCTATCTTTAGTTAACTCGCTAATAATCGTCATTGGGTTTAACCTGCGTGCTAAATTAACGTTTAAGCCAACAGTAATTAAATATTCTTTAGTATGACTATATTAGAGTAGACTATTCGCTATTTCTCGTTAATTAGGACAATTTAACCGTCAGTTTTTGACAAAATTATCGGTCAATTTAACGGGTAAATTTGACACGAATATCGAATGTCAAAACGTTAAAAAGTTTACAATGATCATACATCAATTCTCTATCAATTTCTTATATTAACTTGTAAAATTATTTTCGTTACTAACATCTTCATAACTAAATGATGATACCTCCTTGCTACTGCGTTCCGGCTGTGATTTTGATTCTGTTGTTAGTTTATAATTAAACCCCGTCCAGTCTTGTGACAAAAATATAATAAACTTTACGTAAAAATAACGAATAATAAAAACAATTATAAGATTTTAAAAAAACAACTGCCAAAGAATAAAAAAAGTAAAAAATCATAAATAAATCGAAATAAAAAAAAAAGTAAATAAGGTATTGGAACAAACGACTAAATATCGTTAGCAGTATTTAATTAAATGAAGTAATGGATGACCAATCAACTTTTAAACGGTTTTAATTTGTATAAATATATTTTTCATGTTGTAGAAATAGCAGCATTTAAGGTTGCTTAACGATTCAAGTTCTCACCACTACTTAAATCAATAAGTAAATTTTGTCCTTCAATGAAAATATTTAAAGAACACCCGATTGCATTTAAATATTTCCGTTAAAGGACAAATTTTCTTATCAATGTAAGACCTGGTAGGAACTTGAATCATTAGACAACCTTAAATACCTGTTATTTCTACAAACATGACAAATATATTTAAACAAATTAAAACTGTCTGTAAATTGGTTGTCCCCGTAATGGGAGCCTATCAATTTACAGACATTTATTTAATTAAATACTGCATACTTATGTTTAGTACTTTAATCTTATACCTTGTTTTCTTTTTTTTAGGATTTATTTATCTTTTTACAGTTTTTTTCTTTTTTTGGCAGTCGTGTTTTTACTTCCTTGTACGAAGTAAGGTTTTTTATTTAAATATATTGACTTATAATTAATACCTCTCATAAAAAACAATACAATGAATAATAATTAATTCAATAATAACAAAAAAAAAAACAAATATGAAAAATATCAGAGTTTTTAATGAAATAAAATTTCATGTACTATTCATTTTAAAAAAATGTGAAAATATAATTTAATAGGCGTTTAAACAAATAATTGTTTTGTCCTCATCAGATTTTTATAATTTTTTTTATTTAATACATTTTAGTGATCATCAAGCAAAATTCCAAATTCGAAAATTTATAGATATAACGTATATGGATATGGATATAAAAATAAGATTATGGTGCAGACCGGACCAATGATGGTGCGCAGGGCGGCTGCATACGGCTCCTTCACGACTCTTTCCCGCTAGAAGCAGTCCGTTGTCAATTAATTTAAGAATATTTAATTTAATTTCTAAGCGTAGATTATTTTTATTTGTATCTCAAATTTGTATATTTATTTACTTATTATTTTTTTATTTTATTTATTTAATTAATTTTATAAATAAAATAAAAAAAGGTATTATTTGTTAACATTTAGTACTAAAGAGCATGTTTACATGATCAAATATACTATTCGTCAAAAAATCGTAAGATTTTTTTATAAATGTTTATAAACAATAAGTAACAAATTATTAAATTTTACTACCGTAATTCATTCATTCATTCAATTTTGTAGGTGATCTTAAACACAACTATTTTTTATAGAAATAAATGGATACTGAAAAAACTATCGATTTTCCATTTAGCATAGTATAAGTGATATTGTGGCCTTGTAATTACAATTAAACATACATATTTATGTAGCGTATGACACTCCCCGTAACGCAAGGATTCCAACGCGGGTCATAGATCTAAATCGGTTCGGCCGTTCATGTAATTTAGAGATTAACATTTTCCACCCTCTTTAGTCAATAGTTTTTCTTTAAAATATCTTTAAATATTATAAAAATGAATCTAATTTCTACTGACACTACAGATTGGTAACTTTAACAAATTAAAAGTAACATTTAAAAGTAAACTAATCAACGTGAAGATTTGTATGCCACATTATTTATTTAATATCTCAGTCTACTTCAAATATGAGTTGAATTATGTAGATATGAATGATTTAACGTGTAACTTATGAAATAGTTCTGTTTCTTTAATTCATGTATAACATACTACGTGCATTGATCGATTTATTATTTAGACTCACGCAGAAGAATGTTATTATCTACAACAGACAATAAATATAACAGTAACAAAAAAAAAAAAAAATGAATATAAAAATGAGGAACAATAAATTTTTTTGTTCTACAACCAGTATATTTATAATTGGCTCCTTTAGTGGAAACATAAGAAAATCATTTGATGAGAAGCACACGATAAGAGGTTCTGAAGGAACTCCCATACGAAGTAATTCAAAATAATAATTAGCAGTAAATAGTAATCTTAAAGTCCATTAGAAAAAATATTTCTGCCAACACTTTATAGTTCATACAAACAATACTTTAATTATCAAAAAAAAAAAAAAAAACAAAAAAAAAAACAATACACAAATAGTCAAATGAAAGAAATAAAGTAAACAAGATATCACTAAATTTAACGTCATTTATCAAACTGACATTCATTAGTCCCTAAATCAAGCATATGGAGACGTTTAAACCTTCGGACGTCCGTGCTGTTATCAAGCAGATTGATTGCTAAGTGGCTGACGTTATTGTCAAGTTCGATGTTGGTATTTAATACTGCGCTCTCTCATATCATTACGAACCATCGAAAACTCCAGATATTCATGAACTTCATCATTCCGTGTGATTCTCTGGTGCCTCTGCAACTGCTCTCGTTACTTTATTTTGGAAGTGTTGTATGATATTTATGTTACTATTACTTGCTGTTCCCCAGAACTCCGCGCGATAAGTACAAATTAGTTATAGGATAACATTGTAAATCAGTATTTTATTGGGCAACATGAAGCGTGAGTTTCTCTGCAGCAGCCAATGGAGTTTCCTATATTTCGCCTTTAGTTGTTTTCTTTTCATCCTCACGTGGCATGTCTAGGTCAAACGCCGATCTAGTTGAAGTTTCAGATCCCACAAACTCTTGTGGGATCAAGACACAATCCATGTACGCACTGGGACTGTCAGGCTTTCGCATGTGACATGCTTTGATTTATTCTGATTAAATTTAATCTTCCATTTTTTCTGCCATGTGCAGACAAGTTCTAATGCCATTTACAGCTTCCGCGAGGCTAGGCCAGGGTCTTAGTTGACGGCAAGGATAACAGTGTCATCAGCAAATGTGATGATGATTATGCCATCTTCCAGGGCTGGAAAGTCTGCTGTGAATATGGAATATAACAGAGGACCTAGTACAGAGCCCTGATGGACACCTAACCTAATGTTAAAGAATTTCGATAACTCATCATTACACCTTAACTGAGAGAAATATTCCTCAAGATAATCCTGTAAAACAAGGTTGTAGAATTGAGGAAGTTTTAATTTAAATTTAAAGAGAACAGTTAATTTTAACTGTTTGTGAACAGGATAATCTAAAGAATGGATTAGTGAATAATATTTACAACTTTTCTCTCTAGAATATATATTCAGATTATTTAAAAAGCACTTGAACGGGAAATGACAAGTTTAAAGGAATGTACGCCGTACAGTGTCGGACATTTAAAGCTACATTTTGGGATAAGCAAGAGGTATAAAAAAAGACAAAGAAATTTTCTTTCTTAGAAAATTTAATTTTAAATACTCTGAGTAAATTTTTAAATTGATTCGATTAATGGTTTGGACATAATAAAGTTGAAAATCTGCAACCCATTTCAATCCGGTTGTTATCACAACCCATTAAAAAGGTAAAAAAAAAAACATTTCGTCACGGCAATAATTCTACGTTGTTTCTAGGTATAAAACCTATATTAATGCAAAATTTCAGCTCAGTAGTTTAAGTAGTTTTAGCATGAAAGAGACAGATTCACAGAAATCAGTAGATTTATATATATATAAATATATATATATATATATATATATATGTAATGAATAAAAATTATAGGAAGACAAAAAGTCTAAATAAGTTAAAAACATATTTCTTTAAATACTATATTATCAATTTTGCAACTGGAGTTTTTTTAAAATTCAATTTGAATAATTTTCAATAATTCTGGATTTACGTGGGATGTGTCAAGCTGACACTTTTCTCAAGTTTGACAATGTGCTGAATAATAAAAAAAAATCAGATTTTATTAATCGTTAAGCCAATTTAAATAAATTACCCTAACTTAATTATTTTCAGAGTTAGATTTTGATATATTTCCAATATAAGAGATTAAGTAAACCGAGCGACTATAAATTGTCAAAAGGTATTTTTTATTTTTTTATTTAATAATTGATTCTGAGTAATAATAACTTTAGTAATAATGACACTTTCATATTTTCAGTACATGTAAATTAGTTGAATTAGAAATAAAATTAAGTTTTATTTCTTTTCTTTTGTTGCAGGTACGTGCTGTTTTTCATTTTCAGTTATGGAGTATTCAATACGTAAATTATTTAATCACGCTGCAACAAATATTGTTTACTATCGAAAGTTATGATTTTGTAAGTTTGGTACGTATTATATTTGAATAACTATGACTTTCATTATACATATGCAGTACTTAATAAATATTTGAATGCTTATTTGAATTTGTTTATGTATGTTTTCATGCTAACTCATTCATTATGTATAATAATACAAGCAGTTAGAAGAACATAACGTTTAACCTCATATATTTTATTCATCTAACTTCAAATTACAGCAAAATTGTCGTGCTTTTCAATTCTTTTATCAACCACTAAAACTTTATCGTTCTTCAAACCGCTCCTAAAACTTATTACTACTGTCTTATTTAAGAACACTGATTCTATTGGGAAAAAATATATTAAACGTTTCTAATGTTTTGTCATATTTTAATAGCATTTACTAATAGTAAAGTTTAATTAAAAACCTTATAGTTACATTAAAATATCTTTCATTTCTTTTAGGATCGTAGCTATACTTATTTATTAAAATACTTTTATTTTTGTTCAATTAAAAATAATACAAGTATTTTATTAATGATTTATATTTATAATCATGAGTATTAATATACAAGATAACCTGATTAATAGGTAACTGATATAACGCTCTATAATATCAAAGCCAGGTTTAAACTCATTAAAATTACAATAATAATTTTTAATATACTTAAACAAATTTTTTGTAAACTTCCACTTTACCTTACGTAACTGAAGTTAAGAGAAGTAAACTGAGATTCTGGAAAAGAATTTGAATAGTGATATAAGCTACTACTGAAAATAGTATAGTCATACTTAAAAAAAAGGAAAATTTCGTGACATATTTATTTAATAAAGTAATGATGTTTTTCTCTGATTTCTTTACTAAACGTAATTGCAATAACGAATTGCAAACCAGACTGAATTCCAAACCAGAATGGAAAATGTATGGTATGAGCTTAGTCTATTATGGTGTCCATAATAACTTTTAGTGAGGAAAAATATTAATTTCTTTTGCTCTTTTTACATCATTGTACGAAGTATTGTGATCGTGAAAAATTTCGGTTTTCAGATTTCAACTGAAATATCAATTTTGACCATCCCTGAATCCAATTTTACTAGTTTCGGCGTGATGTTTGTACGTACGTATGAATCTCGCATAACTCAAAAACCATTAGCCGTAGGATGTTGATTTTGGATTTGGGACTTTTGTAAATTGTAATTGTGCACTATCTCTTTTGATCGCAACCAATTGGACCAAAAGTGCCCAAAATCCAAATAAATTTCGATTTAGGACTTTTTCTTAACTGCAGTAAGAAGCCCTCATTTAGAGCTTTTCAAAGATATATCATAAGTAGTACGTATTTTGATTGGTTCCAGAGTTATAGCCAAATAAAAATTTAATTAATGAAATATTTGGATCTTATAAGGGGATGACACATCGGTTCGAATCAAGACTTCATCGCCTTTTTTTAATTTTTTTTTTTTTTTTTTTTATTTAAATAAATTGATTTATTAATAAATAGTAACTTCTGATTGTAAAAAAAAAAAATTAAAATGAATAATAATTCATTAATAAAATTTAAAAAAATATCAGAAGTTATTAATGAAATAAAATTGCGTGTACTTTACCCTTTTTTTAAATGTGTGAATGTAATTTAGTAGGCGTACAAGGAAGTCATGTGGTGTCAAAATCAGAATTTTTCAGGTAATTCAATAATGATTGTACGGTTGTGTATCATTTATAAAGGGAAGAAACTAACCTTAAGGCTTACCTTAGTCTACCATAACCATTCTTTTAAAATATTTAACATACCTAAACATTTTATAAAAATCAAATTCACAAAATTGACAAAAAAAAAATTACCTAAAAAATTCATGGTATTATTGAGTTTGAAGTATTTTAGATTATTAAATATTTTTAACCAATCGGTCTTTATTTTGAGGAAATTTTATTGAATTATATTAATCCAGAATATTGGTGATACGTTCACCAAGATCAGGATTTGTTTACTTTTAATATTATTAATGATTGAAATTAACTTATAATTATTTTGATTTGCAGGAATTTACTGAATTTCTTAATCGTAAACATAGTTTCTTAAACCGCTCGTGGATCCAAATTAGAAATATTTTGTATTAATAATCATGAAAAGAAAGTTATTCTCTGTCAGTATATTTTTAGAAAAATAAATAATTTGATTATGTTACTATTATTTTTTAGTATTAATTTTCGTTAGAAATTTCATGAAAAAAAAAATTGTACTCATAATCACTCTTTCTTTTACTGAGTTAAATTATATTTCTTTAACGATTTTGCTTTATATCATTATCTTAGACTTTCTTTAGTTTTGACGGATGTGAAGCACCCGAGGTACGAGAGGCACTAATCAAAGTTTCTTTCTTTAAAAGTTGATGTTCGAGCAACCCTCAGTCCCTGTGGTAAACAATATGAAAGTGCCTTTTGTATGATTGAGCATCATTTATATTTTTCTGGTTCAGTAAGCTAATACGCAAGCTTATTATTTAGCTCAGTGGAGAAGTTAACAGGACAGTAATTCAGTGTCTATTTTTCACATTTCTTTAGAAACCCTAGCATGGAACTCGTTGCTAGTTCTTCAAAATGCTTACGTTGTTTTTGTTACTTATTTGTGACTCATGTCCAGTCGTCTACAACCAAAATATGTTAATAGTACCAAATATACATACATCTTATCAATACATAAGACCTTTTTTTTCAAAAACAACTTGATAGCGTTATTTTTCGTAACATGTGATCGCTAGTATATCCATTGGGGAAAAGAAATGTATGTTGATATGACACAAAGAATCGTTTATTTAGAGCATCAAATTTTATTCAAATTATTGTACTTTTTTTCATTTATTTTATTTATATTATTATTATTATTACTACTCTTTTCTAACTTTAAGAAATAATTTTTTTTTATTATGTGGCCTTAAAAGAAATTTTTTTTATCTGTATAAGGGGATGATTCATTACAAAATGAAGTTATTATTTCTTTATAAAAGAATTTTTTTATTGTTACTTATACGTTAGCAAAAATAATAAAAAATAAATTGACCTTCAACTTACTCGCTCGTACTTTAAAAAATAATTTTAATAGCCGTTTATTTTCTAATGAACGTGTACAATTAAATTGTAACTTTTAATGTCTTAACAATAAAAAGCTACTTTTTATCAGATGCTGTATTACATTTCAAAGAACATTGTTCTTTTAAAAAGCAAGTCATAAATGAATTCAAGCGATGATGCTTGATTGATCTGTCTAACATTTTTTTCTTGTTCCTGTAAGTATGAAGTAAAATGAAATCATTAAAACTCTTACTAACTGGTAAGAAAATTGAGTTAAATAGAAAGCAAAATGTAGGATACTGTATTGAAGGATATAAATGATTTTACTCTTTATCAATTATTCTTAATCAAATCACTAATAGACGTCAGTGGATACAAACCACTTGCTTTTTCAAGTATTTACACCAGTATATTCACCACGAACTATATATGCCAGTATTAATTACATATACTAATATTATTAAATAATGATATAATAACACAACATACGAATATACGCTACATTGTTACCGGTAAATTTTATGCCAAATTACACGCTTCAGAAAAAAAAAAACCAGGGTGATTGCAACATTTTTCACAATCCTTTTTTAACTTACCCAATTAATTTCATTTCAGAAATCAAATCTTTCTGGACAAAAATTTATTTAAACAAAAGTATCAGTTTTTTTATAGTTTTTTTTTTTAATTTCCTGTCATCTTAGCATTACAGTTATGTTCCAAGAAGGAAAGTATAATCAGTAAAACAATTGGGTATCGGTTTTTTGCACTTCTCGACATTACATGATCCAGGATTTCACAAAAAAAAAAATTGGGGATTATGGTCGTACGTATGCACATACGTTTGTGCGTAACCCACCGGGTTGGTCTAGTGGTGAACGCGTCTTCCCAAATCAGCTGATTTTGAAGTCGTGAGTTCCAGTGTTCAAGTCCTAGTAAAGCCAATTATTTTTACACGGATTTGAATACTAGATCGTGGATACCGGTGTTCTTTGGTGGTTGGGTTTTAATTAACCACGCATCTCAGGAATGGTCGAACTGAGAATGTACAAGACTACACTTCATTTACACTCATACAGATCATCCTCATTGATCCTCTGAAGTATTATGTAAACGGTAGTTATCGGAGGCTAAACAGTAAAAAGAAAGGTACGTTTGTACGTAGTTGGCTTGTTTAAAGATTAATAACATTTGACTTCATAATCGATTTTGATTAAATTTCGTACAAAGATTTGTACATATAGGGTAATTTTTAGTTAAATTTTAGGGTCAATACCTGTAAGGGGAGGATTTTTGGGGATCTAATCTTTCAAAATTTTGTGAACATAACCCTACTTTATATTACCTTGCAATGCATGCATTGCAAGGTAAGGTAAGGCATGCATTCTTACCTTACAATTATGTTTTTAAATTTACTCGAAAATTACCACTTGGCAAAAATTCAATAAAGCCATCTTTTTATTTATTGTATATTTTTAACCATATTTTTTTTACTATCTTCTAGGCGTAATAACAAAATATGCGAATCAAAAATAAAACACTTTGGAGGCTAAATTTAGGGAGGAAGACGATCAAAATTTAAAAATATCATTTTTTTAATTTTGATTTATAAGTATCATCATCATCCGTCATGGGTTAGGCACATTGGCCTTTTCCAGAATCCATCGCTTTCTTGGGCGTCCTGTATCTCTTTTTCCCCTCGGTTTGTATCTCTATACTTGAGAAGGAATTCTACAAAGCGGCATACACATCAAATGAACACTCCATCTTTTACGATATTCCTTTAATCTACCCAATAGTGGCATCACACTTATCGGTCTACTTATTCCTTTGACCGCTCTCAAAAACCTCATCTCAGCAACCTGAATACGTAACTCATTCCAACTCTGCAAAACCCACACTTCACTATCAGAAGTAAGAATAGGCACGGCCATTGTTTTGTAGAATCTTAACTGAGTCTCTTCTCTGATCTGTTTCCCTACCGTCCTGCGTATTAAATCACAGACTTCCTCAAATCGGCTCAACTTCTTATCGATATCTATATTTCTGTCGTATGATAGATCACAACCAAGATAATTAAAAACTCGTACTTGTTCCAAGATCTGCCCATCGAAGATTATTTTTGAGCGTACCAGCCATTTACCTTTAAAAGCCACAATCTTTGATTTCGCTGGCAAGATTTGTACGAGTATATCCAATTGCTTACTTGTTTGATTTAGGATATAACTTGCAAGTTGTAACTTATCCTCACTCTCTAAAATAATTTCGATGTCGTATGAATACAATAAAGAATTAAAGTATGCACCATCACAAAGCCTAATGCCTGAGTCAACCAAATTTTTCCAAATCTTTAAGATTTTATCCACATAAATACTAAAAAGTGTCGGAGACATTGGACATATTGTCGCACTCCCTTATTGATCTTCAGTTTTCTCTTTATTATTACCACCGTAAAAAATTCCTATGGTTGTGTCAACATACATTCCTGCAATAGCTGCTATAAGATGTCTCGGATATCCATTTCTAAGAATTATATCCCATACCGTGGACATCTGAACGTTATTAAAAGCTTTTTCTCAGTCTATAAATACCATGTGAGTTTCATAGTTATATTCTCGATTCTTTACTATAATTTCAGATAAAACAAAAACTGCATCTGCACACGACCGACCTCGGTGAAAATCCATTTGCTCTTCTCCAATTAAACAATCTCTTACTGCTAGCAAGCGCTGATTCAAAATAAAGGCATAACATTTCTAAGCAGCATTAAGAGGACTGATCCCTCGGTAATTTCCTGGCTGTGATTTTAGTCCTTTCATATAAATAGACATTACTTTTGAAGAAGCCTAGACCTGTGGCATTCGGTGTTCCTTCCAACACATGTTGTAAAGATGTAATAACCTCGAATGAAAGAACAAGCTACCGTAATTTATAATCTCAACATTCACATCATCTAAACCTGTTGCTTTCCGATTTTTTAGACTCTTAATGGCTTTATGAAGCTCATTCATGACAATTAAACACATAAATGTATGTGTTTAATTATATAAAGATAATTCTACAATAAAACATTATCATAAATTACACCCACCCCATAAAAGAAATCTTAGGTACCTATTTTCATCTATAATTATTTTTCCACTATATAAATAATTCCATTGCCAGAAAGGAATTACAACTTTTTTGTTCACATTTATTTATTGTTACTGGATTATACTCCTCCGTGAAACTCACAAAAAGTGTTAATATATTTTTTTAACAAACAACTAAACTTTTTTATTCTTCTCAGCATAAAATACATTCTTTATCATCGATTTTCTATTTATCACCCATCTTCTAAGTAATGACTAATTTAATCACCAAGAATGATTACTTTTAAATCTTAAAACCTCTAATATACTTATATTGAAAAATTGTGTTAATTTATTATTTTTTTTATTTTTTTTTTTTTTGTTTTCAGTCATTTGACTGGTTTGATGCAACTCTCCAAGATTCCCTATCTAGTGCTGGTCGTTTCATTTCAGTATACCCTCTACATCCTAAATCTCCAACAATTTGTTTTACATACTCCAAACGTGGCCTGCCTACACATTTTTTCCCTTCTACCTGTCCTTCCAATATTAAAGCGACTATTCCAGGATGCCTTAGTATGTGGCCTATAAGTCTGTTTCTTCTTTTAACTATATTTTTCCAAATGCTTCTTTCTTCATCTATTTGCCGCAATACCTCTTCATTTGTCACTTTATCCACCCATCTGATTTTTAACATTCTCCTATAGCACCACATTTCAAAAGCTTCTAATCTTTTCTTCTCAGATACTCCGATTGTCCAAGTTTCACTTCCATATAAAGCGACACTCCAAACATACACTTTCAAAAATCTTTTCCTGAGATTTAAATTAATTTTTGATGTAAACAAATTATATTTCTTACTGAAGGCTCGTTTAGCTTGTGCTATTCGGCATTTTATATCGCTCCTGCTTCGTCCATCTTTAGTAATTTTACTTCCCAAATAACACCTAATACCTCCATAATCTTTTCTCCTCCTATTTTCACATTCAGTGGTCCATCTTTGTTATTTCTACTACATTTCATTACTTTTGTTTTGTTCTTGTTTATTTTCATGCGATAGTTCTTGCGTAGGACTTCATCTATGCCGTTCATTGTTTCTTCTAAATCCTTTTTACTCTCGGCTAGAATTACTATATCATCAGCAAATCGTAGATTCTTTATCTTTTCACCTTGTACTGTTACTCCGAATCTAAATTGTTCTTTAACATCATTAACTGCTAGTTCCATGTAAAGATTAAAAAGTAACGGAGATAGGGAACATCCTTGTCGGACTCCCTTTCTTATTAGGGCTTCTTTCTTATGTTCTTCAATTGTTATTGTTGCTGTTTGGTTCCTGTACATGTTAGCAATTGTTCTTCTATCTCTGTATTTGAACCCTAATTTTGTTAAAATGCTGAACATTTTATTCCAATCTACGTTATCGAAAGCCTTTTCTAGGTCTATAAACGCCAAGTATGTCGGTTTGTTTTTCTTTAATCTTCCTTCTACTATTAATCTGAAGCCTAAAATTGCTTCCCTTGTCCCTATACTTTTCCTGAAACCAAATTGGTCTTCTCCTAACACTTCTTCCACTCTCCTGTCAATTCTTCTGTATAAAATTCTAGTTAAGATTTTTGATGCATGACTAGTTAAACTAATTGTTCTATATTCTTCACATTTATCTGCCCCTGCTTTCTTTGGTATCATAACTATAACACTTTTTTTGAAGTCTGACGGAAATTCCCCTTTTTCATAAATATTACACACAATTTATTATAAATAACAGTAATTAGAGAACGTGTAAATTATGTTGATAAAACATCTGATGTGGACACTACATGAGTTCCTTCTACGCCTATTAAGTTGCACATACACATATTTTGCTGCACTTGATTTAAATGTATTTCATTTGAAATGAGTTACGATTCTCCAAAATTCTTTAATAAAGTGGACAGTTACACAAATGTTGAAATATTACTTCTTATTAATATCAAACATTTATAAAATTATTAATTCAACAATCTTACATGAAAAATTAGGATAGAGCCGGGGTCGGCAACCTGCGGCTCGCGAGTTACATGCGGCTCTTTGGATGTGAAGCTGCGGCTATTTAGTTCCATACGCAAATATTACTTATTTTATAAAAAAAAAAAAACATTTTAAAATCGTTCTGAATCGATTAACGAAGATTAGGAACCGATTCTATCTCTTTGCCACTTGTACTCGCTTTTCACCGCACCCCTCCCTCGTGACACGCGTCGTCACTGTCGTCAGTTCGTCAGAAGCCCTCAAATGACGCCGTCTTCGGATGTTTCTATGTAAGTTTTAATTCGCTTTCGACGCAAGACAATTTGGCGTCTTCACTAGTGCTTTGGCTGTGACGTAAAGTTTGTTGTTTCAAGTAAAAGAGTTAGAAGCGAATTATCTTCTCAAAGTTATTATGTACATATATAATAATAATAATAATAATAATAATAATAATAATAATAATAATAATAATAATAATAATAATAATAATAATAATAATAATAATAATAATAACAATAATAATAATAACAATAATAATAATAACAATAACAATAATAATAATAATAATAATAATAATAATAATAATAATAATAATAATAATAATAATAATAATAATAATAATAATAATAATAATAATAATAATAATAATAATAATAATAATAATAATATAATAATAATAATAATAATAATAATAATATAATAATAATAATAATAATAATAATAATAATATAATAATAATAATAATAATAATAATAATAATATAATAATAATAATAATAATAATAATAATAATAATAATAATAATAATAATAATAATAATAATAATAATAATAATAATAATAATAATAATAATAATAATAATAATAATAATAATAATAATAATAATAATAATAATAATAATAATAATAATAATAATAATAATAATAATAATAATAATAATAATAATAATAATAATAATAATAATAATAATAATAATAATAATAATAATAATAATAATAATAATAATAATAATAATAATAATAATAATAATAATAATAATAATAATAATAATAATAATAATAATAATAATAATAATAATAATAATAATAATAATAATAATAATGCCCTGAGGTAGATAATCCCCACGTCCGGAACACAACATCTATGTTCCACGTCCAGGGCGGTAACAGCTGTACCTTTGTACATCACATATAGCTGGCTAACGGGGTTCCGAGTAAATTCCTCGGTTATGCTTTTCTAAGTTTGACCTGGTTCCAACTTCAGGTCACTAAACGGACTGGATTTTTGGCTACCTGCAGGAAATGGAGTAACATATGATTTTGGAAATGGATTCATACCATTCTTAGAGCTGGCGATGTGGCGGCCAGGGTCAATGTTATTGCGGGTTTAACGGAGACCCTTCCGTTGTCCACATGCCCCCTGCGATGGCAAGCATGTAGCAATGGTGCCCATGTATGTCGGTGCATGGGAGCTCTGAAAGCTTCGGTGAGTAGGAGCCTGGAGTCAGTGCAGAGACTGCGCATCCGCTCTCTGCCAGGACATATGCCGGTTCCACCGGAGTACCGGATAGGACCTCCAAGGTTAGTAGCCCTGGAGTGGGGGTGTACCCCGGCGGCTAGCCTTGCTACAGAAGGGATCAATGTTCATGAATTTTCCTGAACAAACTCACGTGGCAGAGGGTGCACGTAAACACCCTCGTTTAGAAACCGCCGATTCGCCACAAGTGAAGCGGAAAAAAAGCAAGGAGAGTGATAAGATTAGAAAAGATGCTGATAAAATCAGTAAAGATTTGAGAAAAGCTTTGTTTGGTAATAATGTTCCCAAACCAAGATTTTTGGTCATTACAAAAGAGAATGGTAACTTCCAAAAGGTAAGTCCATTCTTAATTGCTAGAGAGATTACAAATTGTGCTGGTGGTCCTGTCAAGGATATCCGTAAGACGTTTAACGGATTACATGTCGAAACTATAAACGACATGCAAAGTCAGAAAGTCCAGGCGCTGAAGAAGATCGGTGAATTTGCGGTTACTGTCCAACCGCATAGTACACTTAATTCATCTAGAGGAGTTGTTGTTTGCCGTGATCTTCTTAACTGTACTGAAGAAGAAATAGTGCAGGAAATGTCTAGTCAGGGAGTGACACATTGTCGCAGACTTTCTATGAGACGAAATGGTGAGATTCTTCCTTCGGCCTCTCATGTTTTGACATTCAATAGGCCAAGTCTTCCTGAAAAGGTACGAGCTGGCATCCATCGGCTTGATGTTCGGGCATTTATTCCGCAGCCGATGAGATGTTTTAGATGTCAACGTTTCGGACACACTGCCGCTAGATGTGAAGCGCAGGAAATTTGTATATGCGGATTGAAGATACATGAGGGTGATCCATGTAAAGACCCTCCAGTCTGCATTAATTGTAAAGGGCACCATAACTGTCGATCCAGGAACTGCCCAGTATACAAATCAGAAACAGCCATTCAGGAGGTTAAAACGCTTCAAAAAGTCAGCTACCCTGAAGCGAAGAAGATTGTAAACCTACGTACACCTAGACCATCGACTTCATACGCAGAAGCAGCTGCTGCTCCCCCCACACCTAAAATCAACGTGGAGCAGTTGCTTAATACGATGGCACCAAGTCTCGCGACAGTGATAGAAAGAATCATTGATTCCAAGATCGAGTCGACTCATCAGATACAACAAAGTAAACATGAGAAGGCTCAATCCCGGACTGACGTCGCCGACAGAAGACCCGTACCAGCGCAGTTTAAAAAACCGGCAAAATCCTCGATTATAACTCCAGCAATAGACGTAATGAAGAAAAATCTTGATTTATCCAACAAAGATCTAAAGATCACCCCGACGACGAGTCATATAGCTAAGGATACTGTGACAAGAGTACAGGAAAAATCTGCGTCAACCAAAATGGAGGTGCAAGTAACTATCGAAAAAGCACCAGACACAGACGATATTAAAACCGTACCTACAGAGGCCCCGAAAGCTCAGAGAACAACTGTGGCGAGAGCATCTGTATCAGCCGGCCCAAGCACAGCCTTAGACTTTGAATCGAGTTCATCAGCCGCCGAAAGTGCATCGGTTGCAAGTTTAGACTCAATTGCAACGATGCTCACAGCACCATTGAAGCTTTCATCACCTGATGTAAGCCGGCGAACGTCATTGGCGTCAGAAAGAGAAGACGATGCCATGTCCGAAGCCTCAGACACTCTGTCGTCGGAAGTTGAGGCCGTTCGCAGAATGGAAAAGCGGTGTAAAAAGGGTTGGCCGAAAGGAAAGCCTAGAAAGTGATATAATTGAATCAGAAATTATAAGAAAAAGCAAATTTTTGATCATTTTTTGAACAATAAAATGTGAAATTTTGAACCTTTTTTTTTGTTTTTTTTTTGAAGTGGGATGGGGCTAATGACCAAAGTAGTCGATGCCCCTAAAAACCTCAAAAAAAAAAAAAATAAAAAAAAAAAAATAAATAATAATAATAATAATAATAATAATAATAATAATAATAAAACCGAAGTAAAGATACGTAACATAATAAATATTATATTTTTAAAATACATATTATACATATTTTTTTCCAAATAAGGTACCTAACTACCTTTTTAAAGTCAATAAGTATTGTCAAAAAAGAAACAAAGTACTACTGTTGGGTATTACCGAGAAAGTGTTTTTATTAAAATATATATTTAATAAATTACCTATTTTATTATTTATCTATTTTATAGTTTTTACTATTTAAAAATTAGGGTTAAAATAATAATTATAAGTGTAAGTACCTATAAATTGTTATTTAATAAAATTTTGTAAATTGTCATTTTTGATTCTTCCGACTCAAAAGGTTGCCGACCCCTGGGATAGACTAAAAATTCCTTTATTACTGGTATTAAATCTTCATAAGTATCTTCATGAGTTGCTGATCAACAAAAGTCTCAGATTTCTGGTGTGTCGTATAAATAAATTTTAATAATAATTAAACTATTCCGATAAACTCATAAAACACCTGTATACTAGTTACAAATGTTAATTTCGACCTTATGGTGTAAATATTCAGTTTTTATTATTGACTTAATTGGTGAAAAATCAAAAATGACAAGAAACAATCATAGTAAGAAATCAATAGTAAAAAATCAAAGTAAGATAACATGAAGAAATATATCTCGAAAAAAACGACAAGAAGATGAATATAAAAGGAAGGAAATGTTAAAATCAAAGTAATAACAGAAAGATTAAGACAATATGTTAAAGAGGAAGGAAATTTTAAAACCAAAATAAAAATAAAAACATTAAGAGAAGATGATAAATATAAAGACGAAGAAAATGTTAAAACCAAAGAGAAAATAAAAGTATTAAAGAGAATGATGAATATAAAGAGAGAGACATTTTTAAAACTTGAGAACTTGTACACAAATTAAGATCAGAAGAATTATATCAAACCAAAGAGCGATTAAATGATTGGCAACAAAAAATAAATAAACGAAATAATGATCAACTTCGACTTAGGGTGAATATTGTCTGACAATATGAGAGGAGTAATGAACTAAAAGATAACAATTTTTTCGCAATTTATTAAAGATCGGGTATGTATGCCTCAGTATATATATTGTTCTTGTGAGGGTCTATTTTTCAGTCACTGTGTAGTTAACTTTAATCTAGATAAAATGAATCAGAAATTCCAGAATAATTAAATAAATTTAAACAATAATTAAACTAGAAAAACCAAAAATAATGCATTTTAAATTATAATTTTCAATTAATAATGAGATGTTACAGCAGATCTATTACATATACACATTATTACAACATATACACATTGTTTTTTTGTTACAATCTCTTTTTTTACGTAATAATGCCTATTAAATTACACATACACATTTTTAAAATTACGTAAAATTTTATTTCACTAATAACTTCTGTTTTTTTTTCATATTATTTCTTTTATTGTTATTATTGAATAATTATTCAATAGTGTAATTTTTTACCATCACGGGTTAATAATTAATAATAAAACAATATATTTAAATTAAAAAAAAGTTAAAAAAATAAATTTAAAAAAAGGAGATGAAGTCGGATTCAAACCGATTTGCCTTCCTTTGTAAGATCAAAATATTTCATTAATTAAAAGTTTATTTAGTTATATCTCTGGAATTAATGAAAATAAGTACCACTTATGATATATCGCTGTAACTCTCTCATTTTGGGCTTTTGGACATTTTTGGTTCAGCCGATTGCAATCAAAAGGAGAGGTGCAAAACTAGATTGTACTATAGTCCTAAATCCAAAATTTCAACATCCTATGGCTAATCATTTTGAGTTATGCGAGATACGTACAGACGTCACACCGAAACTAGTCAAAATGGATTCAGATATGGTCAAAATGGATATTTCCGTTGAAATCTGAAAACTGTAATCTTTTGCGATCACAATCCTTCATTTACTTTATACAAGGAAGTATAAATGAATCACGTTTTTACTGGGACATGTATGATTATATGAAAATATTATCGAGCGTGATAATATGGACCTTTACGTTATCAATGTCGTTTTTAGAGATTATTAAACGAATATTAAATTTTTCTCTCTATTTTTTTTTTTGTTTTCAGTCATTTGACTGGTTTCATGCAGCTTTCCAAAATTTCCTATCTATTGTCAGTCGTGTATTTCGGTATACCTCCTACAACCTACGTCTCTAAAAAATTGTTTTGCATATTTCAAACGTTGCCTTTCTGCACAATTTTTCCATTTTAACTGTCCCTCTAATATCAAAGCGACTATTCCAGGGTGCCTTAATATGTCACCTATAAGTCTGTCTTTTCTTTCAACTATATTTTTTTGAATGCTTAATATTTTTTATCGATTTGCTGCAACACATCTTCATTTGTCACTTTATCTACCCATCTAATTTTCAACATTCTCCTCTAGCACCACATTTCAAAAGCCTCTAATCTTTTCTTCTTAAGGGATGCGATCGTCCAAGTTTCACTTCCATATAAAGCTACAAACATATACTTTCAAAAATGTTTTTCTGCTGTATAAATTAATTTTTTTATGTAAACAAATTATATTTCTGAAAGCTCGTATTGGCTGTGCTATGAGACATTTTATATTGCTTCTGCTTTGTCCATTTTTAATAATTCTTGTTTCACAAATAACAAAATTCTTCTACCTCCATAATCTTTTCTCTTCCTATTTTTATATTCAGTGGTCCATCTACATTATTTCTACTATATTTCATTACTTTCGTTTTGTTCTTGTTTATTTTCAAGCGTTAGGTCTTGCGTAGGGCTTCACCCATCCATCCGTTCATTGTTTCTTCTAAATCTTTTTTACCTTCAGCTAGAATTATTACAACTTCAGCAAATCGTAGCATCTTTATCTTTTCATCTTGCACTGTTTCTCCGGATCTAAATTGTTCTTTGACATCACTAATAGCTAGTTCTGTGTAAAAATAAAAAATTAACGGGGATACGTAACACTCTTGTCTGACTCCCTTTTTTATTACCGCTTCTTCCTTATGTACTTTCATTATTTCTCTGTAGAAATTAATATATATCAATTTTTTCAATTACAACTTTATTCAAGCTGTAACATCAATTTTTAATTTCCTTGCAAAAATAGAGTTATATTAAAGGATAAAGTGGAGATCGGGTCAAAAATGGGGTATCTGTTTTTTTCAAATCGATAAGTTTGAGGGTCAACTCTTCTTCTACCAAAAAACTTGTATGTGCTTACGTATTTACGTACCAAACTGATTTTCTTTTAGTCTGGTGCACTGTTTTATACATGGAGCATTGATAATATTTTTATTTTTTTTTAAATTCATTCAAGGGTTAGGGGTATCGCAATAAAACCAATACCAATTTTCTTCAAAAGCACTTAAAAAAAAATTTACACTGCAAAATTATTACCTATGTATCATTAAATCAATGAAAAAGCTCCATTGATATGGGGTAAGTAAAATTTTTGTAAAGTATAGAAAATTATTTGTTTTGTTTATGCATATATTTTTTAAATTACTATAGACACATTTTTCGAATTTAAAAAAAATAAACTTTTTGATTGAAATTGCTGTTACTCGGAAAATGCAGATAAATAGAGAACCACGATCACGCAATTCGAGTATGTACGATTATAAAAGACTATAAGTTAGTCATTTAATAGGATATATTTATTTTTGTTCAAATGTAATTTATATATCGTTCTTGCTATCTACTTCTACACATTTTATCAGTTCCAATCAATATATTATTATATACCTTTTCTATTAGATTAAAAATGGTCTATTAAATATATTTAATCTTAATTATTTTATTTTGTTAATTTTAAAAATTTATTTGCAAAAGAATTTATTGATTTAAAATAAAAGCAAAGTGATTTAGGAATAATACTTATAAGACTATTAAAACTGTTATATAAATTAAGATAAGACAACCCTTCATATTTTTACTGGGAAAAGAACATTTTCTCAAAATCATTATGACGTAGTGATACATTTAATGGGCCTGACACTGAGTGACCTATTCACAAGTCATGAAACTTATTTTTTTTTTTATTTCTTAAATTCTTTTAATAGATATATCAACAATTGTTGAGCCTTACTATTTTTGTGAAAAATACAATATTATTAAAAACTGATTATGATTTCATTAGTAGTTTCTTTACATTTCATAAATTTTTTGTAATATGTTTTAATTAACAAATCAAGCAGTCTTCCACTAAATGTGCTAAAACTCATTCAAAAACTTGTTGTAGAAATTAACCTTAACTAAGAAATTAACCTTAGTTTATACCTTTATGAAATCTACGAATGTAATATAATTGATTAATGTTATAACTCTAATTTTAATGTTTGAATGAGATAGATTATTATTTTTAATTATTAAATTATTCTTAAATCAGACTATTTAGTCAAGCAAATAGTTTTTATTATTATTATTATTTTTTTTTTTATTATGAAAATAGTAACGAATTTTGGTAGAATGAGCATTCTATGATTACAGTTAGTGATGTAATATTTTTGATAACTATACAATACCATTATTAATTATTTTAACCGTATATAACTTACTTGTAATATACTGATGTTCATGATTAGTATACTATATAAATTTATCCTGTAGTAATCAATTTATACATTTCATTGTAGCTTAATTCAAGGATTAATACTGCTATGTGATCATGAAATGAATTGTAGCATCGATGAATTATATAGATAATAATATTAACTTAAAATACATTAGATACGGTCTAAATATGATCATTAATTCACTTTGGTCGAAAACGGTATGTAGAGATATTAAGCAATTAAACTGGTATTATATTTTATGCTGTTGCATATAAGAATAATATGCATTACTATTTTTATTATTATTGCTGTATGAGGATATGAGGATGTTAATCATCAATTCTGCTAATAAAACTATACTAGTTGAAAGTTTAACAAAAATATTTAAAAAAAAATGTATTAACCTCAATTGTATGAAAATAAACTTTTCAATTAACTTTATTTTAATAAAGAAAGTTACCGTTAAACATTAACTTATGAATAACACAAAAAATCTACGTTATTTTTAATACATATTAATAATTAATTATTAAATATTTATTATGAAACTATTTATCTTTATTTTGAATTATTATTGTAATATAGATAAATTTTTAAAAAAACTTGCAAGTGTTTCATAATGTTAAATTTTATGTAAAAAAATGGATTAATACACAAGTAGAGATAGAAAAATTAATTCCTGAAGAGTAGATGTCGTCATTCTGTAAAATGTATACTTTGCTAAATCAAACAAAATATAAACAAAAAATTTATCTCAGTCTAAGAGTTTTATTTGTTGGGGTGGGCAACATTTTATTTTCCTCCAATCATTTATAAAGGATTTTCATTTGTGAAGTGATATCGTATGGTTTAGTATATGGCAGTAAGCCATAATGGATCATTATTTCTTAAATGTTACCCTAATAAGTTGGATGCAGTGTACATAATGCATTATTTTATCACCCAAGGGTATCACTAATTAGTTGTTTGTTTTTTTGGTGCTATAACTCATTTACCTCGATTAAAAGGCACCAGTGTAACTTATTTTACGTTCAGTGCAATTATTTAAGTATTACTAGTAATATAACTACTGTGTGTGATTAACAGATTAAAAGATTTTTTTGTAGTATTACGTGTTACGCCGTTAGCGTTCTGGAGTAATTTGGATCTAATGCGCATGTAATATTCAGTCAATAAAAAAGACTACAGAAAGCGTCATCCCTTGTAAATGACACTGTAATCTTGACGGTTGATGGTGATACAACTCTAGCCTCGGATAAACTTCATTGTGCATTTGATCTTATCGACGTGCGGCTATGTAAATGGAGGATAAGAGTCAATCTTACATCAAATCAAAAGTCAAATCACGTGATGATTACGATGAGGAGAGATTACCCTCTATCTGTGGATTCGAGGTTGCCCTTCAGTCAATGGATAATACATACACCCCTTATACGAACACTGCACGGTATCCGAATTTGTATCTAAATCGTTTGATGAAAAGGATGAATCATATAAATAAAAGAGAAAGCAATTAAATACTAGGTTTATGCAGTTGTACTGGTTTCTGTATAGGTAATACCGTTTATATCTATCAAATAAATTTTTTGTATTTGGGGAACAGTTTGTAACTGCAATATAGCGGTTCCAAAACAGAATAATTAGGATCATAATGAAGGTGCCGTGGTTTGTAAGAAACAATTGAAGTACACAACTAACTAAGAATCCCATATATTTGTGAGAAAAGCCAGAGTATAAGCACGGACTGCATATCTAGATTACATACACATGTAAATCATCTAGTAGTGAATTTGCTGAACAATAGTGAGGACATAGACGACTAAAAGGCTCCACGTGTTAAACCTGGATGATGTAGACGACAGAAAATCAAGTCCATAGACCGAGGTGTCAATTATGCTTGATAGACTGATTTAAATATTATATCTAATCGTCTCAGATTTGGAAGTTACAGTTGGTTCTTTTACAGTTACGTTGGTTATGATTTAGGCGAGAATTCAATTGTCATGTGAACTTCAAATCGAATGTGTACATTAAAAGTATTATTTGTATTGCGTTCAGTCGTAATATGATCACTTTGGTAGTGGTTGATAATTTTGATTATGTTATCTCACCTGTTATTATTTTTTATCTTACTTGTTACCTCACTTCGTGAAATCTATTATTTCATTTTAGTTTTAGTAATCTAATGTTTTTGTTTGTTTTGTTATCTAGCGTTGTGTTCGTATCCCTCATTACATGAACTTGAGAAACATAACATTTATTATTAATGTTTGTAATCGACGAGTAGTTATTCATGTTTTAATTTCTTAGTTGATTTACTTTTGATTTCATAGTGTGTAGGAAACTGATTATAAATAAAGAGCAGTTTTGACCCCGGATTTGGACACATACATTTTACTTCCCCCCCCCCCCAATTTTTTGGGGCACCCGCCCGTGTGGCGTATCATAGGACTCGGAATCAACCTCTGATTTAGAATCCGAGTCATGAGAAGACGAAGCTCGCTTCCAATAGAAGATAAGGCCTCTCCAGAGGCTTGGCCCTCGAGGGGAACTGCCGGAAGGAGGGATAGTGTTTCTGAAGTCTCAGAAGACATGGACATTACAGAATTAAATCAAGGAAAAGCAAAGTGGAAGACAGTAGAGGGGAGAACCGCCAAGCGGCCGAGAGCAGGCTCATCAGAAGAAGAAGAGGCCCCCCTTAATTTGAAGGAGGTTACGTACAGGCTGGGTAATGCACTATTACAGCTTAGGCAACTAACTGACAAGGCCAGTGTAACGGCAATCAAAGCTCAGGAGAGGGAGCTGACAGAAATTTATAAAGATTTACAACGAATAAATGATGAGACTCCAGACACAGTTAACCAAATACGCAAACCGAAAGTCATGGCAGGAACGAGATGTCAGATATTCTAGATGTAGAGCTGACAGATGAACAACTGATAGACAGATTACCCACACGATGGTCAACCTGGGTAATGAACAGGGTGACCCAGGAGAAAGATATAAGACCAGGAGATGACAGCTGTTTTTTCATCGATTTGAATGGATTAAAGCCATCCAGCCGGTATGCTGGGACGGCACCTGGGGCAATGATCTTACAAGACTCCACCATCCTCGAAGATGGAAAGATCACAAATACCGGAACTAGGTACACGGTAATCTATGACTCTAGAGAAGGAGATAAGATAATGGCCTCACATATTATAAAGGTCTTACGAAGAGATGTAGGTAAGCCGGAGTCAGCTGTCTTTGTCGTTCCCAGTGGTCCAACGGGCATCATAGTGAGAAAAGTAGTAATATACATGATGAGGAAGGGTAAGACCTTGCCGAGGATGTTACTCCCCAGCCTGAGCGAACAAGGGAGGGCAAGGTCGAGGTCGGTATCAACAAGAAGGGGAACCCCCCGGTCGTTGAAAGTAAAACGGTCGTAGTAAGGGCCCCCGGTAAATCTTAAGCCGATCTGTGGAAAACCATGAAAGAAAAGGTTAAGGTTGAGGAGGCCGGCGAAATACTGTCAATTAAACAGGGAAGGGATCAACAACTAGAGGTCCGAATTAGTGTGGCGCAGAAGGCGGGGGAGTTTTCCTCCCTGCTGAAGAACAGAGCAGAGGATCTCCCGGTGGATATAAGAACAAGAGGGGACCGCAGAACAGTCGTTCATGTAAAAGACATGCTGGGCGACACTACTGAGCGAGAAGTCAGGGAAGCGGAAGAGAAGGTACTAGGACAAGGAGAAAACTTTCAGGTCACATCACTAAGGGAGGCATTCGGAAACACAAAAAATGCCACGGTGGCCACAAGTCTAAGGAATGCAACGAAATTAATTGCAGCAAGGCTGAGAGTAGGGTGGGTGAGTTGCAGGGCCTACATCCGGACGGATATAGAGAAATGTTATCGATGTTGGGATGTCGGTCACAGCAGAAGAGAGTGCAGTGGCCAGGATCGTTCAAACCTCTGCTTCAACTGTGGTAAATCCGGCCATGTAATTAAAGATTGCAAGGAGGCGACCATATGCCTGAACTGTGGAGCCACTTCACATAGGACCGGGAACCCGTGCTGTAACAAAGGTCATGACTAAGTAATACTAGTTAATAATAACAGGAGCCTACTCTCTAGTGATTTGAGCATAGAAATAGCAGCTAGATACGAACCGGACTTCCTGGAGGCCACCGAACCTAATGTGTATTCGGCGGCCAGAGAACAGTGGCTGACCGATGGGAACGGTGATGTGGCAATTAGAAAGATCGTTGGAAATGTGGATTATGATCTGTATGGTAATGGTGACGGACTCATTGCTGTTGAGGTAAGCGATAAGATTATAATAGGTGTATATATCAGCCCTAACTGCAGTAGGGAATCTCTTAAGAACAGACTCCTTGACCTCTAACAAGTCATTATACGAGCTCGGAAGAGAATAGTAGTCCTTGGAGACTTTAACTGCAGGACTGTTCTAACTGGAGCGGTCTCCTTGAACGCTAGAGGAAAACTCCTGGAGGAATTGCTGGCAGCGACAGGAATGACATGTATTAATGACGGGACAGCCACCTACCAAACAAGAGGGCATCAATCGGTCCTGGATTTAGTTATAATTGATGGAAGGATGCGCACTGATGCAGATGATTTCATGGTTCTTAATGACGAAACAGCCAGCGATTACAGAGCCATCTTTGTTAACTTCAGAGAACAACGGCCAGAAATAAGACAGATAAATAAGAATATCAGACTGTCTGATCAACAAATATATAGAGTGGCGAATAATGCGGCAAATAGAATTAGAAATAGTACTCAGATAACACCTGAAATATTCCAAAATATAGTTAAAGAAGAGATGGCGAACATACCGAGGAGAAATAATATTAAACACAATATGGTCTACTGGTGGTCTAGGGAGATAGAGGAACAGCGTAGAATTATGCAAAGACACAAGAGAACGGCCCAGAGGTTGCGAGCTAGAGTTGGTTCGGAAATAGGATGTAACATTGCGACAGAGCAATATAGGAAAGCGAGAAAGACGCTTAACTTCCTCATAAAGCAGGCCAAAAGAAGGAAATGGTTAGAACTATGCGAGGAGTTGAATGCTGATCCGTGGGGAAAGGCTTTCAAAATAGTAACCAAGCGGCTTGGGAGACAAGCTCCGACACTGAATGAAGAAACGGCTGCGTTGCAGATCAGAAAGTTATTCCCCAGAACGGAGGAGCAATATAATAGAGAGGTGAGAATGCCAGGGAGGAAGATTTACACAAAAAGAGGTCATGGAAGCTATAAATAAATTAAAAAATAAGAAAAGCCCCGGCCCAGATGGCATCCCAGCGGCCATCATTAAGATAATAGCTAGAATCGTACCTTGGGAAATAGTCGACCTACAAAATAGAAGCTTCCCTGAATGCTGGAAGGAAGCAAGAACATTCTTCCTACTAAAGGCAGGACAAATTCAAGAGAACACAGCATATAGACCGATTACGCTCATAAACAATATTGGAAAAGTAGTTGAAAGGTTGTTAGAAAATAACTTAGAGAGGAAATAGAGGAAAAGCAATGTCTACATCCGGAACAATACAGATTTAGAAAGGGACGGTCCACGGTGACCGCAGTCGAGAAGGTAAAAAACTGGGCATTAAATTGCAGAAGCGGTACATGGAGGACTAAAAAAATCCCCATGATCATAATGCTTGATGTTAGAAACGCATTTGGTACGGTCCCCTGGACAGCCATCATTGAGGCGCTTCAAGCCATGCAAATAAGTAAATACTAAGTAAATCAGATAGATCAATATCTGCAAAATAGGTTCATAGAGGTCAAAACCCTAGAAAGGGTTTTGACCTCTATGAACTCTATGAAACCTAAAGTTTAAGGTTCAGCAAGCATATTGATATGATTTGTGGGAGAGTTACTCCTGCTGTAAAGGGATTAAGAGGATTATTTCAAAACCACGGCACACCTAAAATGGTTATTCGAAGATTGATAACCGCGGCTATCACTTCGGCGGTACTCTATGCGGCTCCCATATGGGGGGCGGCAATGTAGCTGCTAGTTACTGTACCGTATCGTATTACGCGCTGTGCGTACTGACCGGGGCCCTACCCATAGACCTTCAGATAAAAGCCAGAACCCTCAAACACAGCGGTATGTCGAAAGAAGAGATGGAAGGGATTATAGAACAAGAATGGCAAGAAGAGTGGGCAGGGTGGGAGAATGGACCAGACGTCTAATCCCTAATATTAAAACCTGGAATAACATTAGACTCGGAGATGTCAATTTTTATATGACACAGTTACTGTCGGGGCACGGCTCTTTCGGTCAGTATCTGTATAGGATCGGGAAGAGAGCCACCCCGCAGTGCATCTATTGTCCAGAGAACGACGATGCCGAACATACGTTGTTCGTATGTCCAAGATGGGCCGTTAACAGAGGTCAAATAGTAATTAATGGTCTTACACCAAAAATCTCATAAACTGGTTGGGGTACAACAATGAGAACTGGGAATGGTTCCGCAGGTTCGCCGGGGAGGTCCTGCGGGCCAAAGAGGATGAAGACAGAAGAATGGGAGTATAAACAGTAGGGTAGGGCGGAAAGTCACTCCATGGAGGGCCCATACGCCTTGGTGTGCGAGTACCTGAGAAGGGGGTGAACTCCAGGGGAGTTTGAGTTTGGGTTAAAATAAAAGACCAAGTCCCGGTCGGAGCCTAGGCTCTTTGTGGGGTCGGCGCTGTCGATTAGAGGCCAAAGGCGTAAAGACCGAGTCCCGGTTCCCTGCTGAGGCGCTGGGGGGCGGCATAGCCGGACCTTGGCTCTAAAGCGGGGGATTAGAGGCAGGCAATGTAAAACAAAAGATCCGAGACCGGGGAGGCCAACCTGCAGTGCCGGACGTATAGCCGGCGGGTGGGGGACGCCTCCTTTAAGAGTAAAAGGACACTCTCCCCGACTGAGTATACTTAATTGGATATCCGGTTGGGGAGAGTAGGGGGAAAAAAAAAATTAAAAAAAATAAAAAATAAAGAGCAGTAGAAAAAAAATTATCATTAATCGGTAACTGATAAGGGTACCAGGTAAAATAAACAGAATATAGCTAAGTTACTTATCTCACTTCAAATTAATTACAGAAATTCAACACATCTATTCATTATTTTTAGAGAACGGATTGTAGATATATAATTGAGTAAAAATAATAATGAATTTTATTGCTTTTTTGTTATATTTAATAATATTCATTTAACTTAAAAAGTCTATTTTTTTATAATGCTCATTAAAGTGCTTGTTAGCTAGAAAAGAAAGCTTGTATTAAAAGGTTTTAATACAAGAAATTTATGTAGTATTAACATAATGATAGATGGCGGGGTAAATAAATGTTATTGTTAAATTAAATTTATCTAAAACATTAATTGAAACCGACCGGATTTACAAATTTTTAAAGATTTACAAATTCTCCTTATGCCAATAATAAAACTATGTCTCTTATAAGTAATAAGTATTTTTTTATTTAATAATTCTATTTTTTAATTAGAAAGCTCGTATTTTTAAATAAAAATATCATTTTTATAAGTTATATGTAGCTAATGGATTTCCCATAAATTTGGAAAATAGGTTATAGAAGTTTACACAAATAAATTAACTGGATTTTTACATTAAAGCCACTTTTTTAAGTTTTCCATTAAAGATTTATGTTTCGGGAATTCTTAGAGTTCTTTTTCAGTATAAAAAGAATACAAATTTATAGGTTTTTTGGCTTTTCTCATCGTTAACCTAATTAAATAAGATAAAGAATAGCTTAGCAATTAGTACTATTTTAATTAATCTAATCTGAAATTTGTTATAAATATTATTTTTAAACAATTAAAACATAAATTGCAATTTAATTTAACGCTAGGAATCTTGATATGATAATTTATTTTATTTTTCCGTGTTTCTTTTGTTCTGGCTTATTTCCAAGGTGGATTCAGTTCCATGATCATATAGAGACCCGTGTATAATCATGATTATACTGACAGCATCTTTTCATTTGTTTTTTGTTTTTTTTTTCTTTTTTTAAATTCAATTAATTTATCCCAACTTTATTATTTGGGTATATATGTACTGACTAATTCATTAAATTTAAAATAGGTCAAAATGCTATTAATATCAATCAGAAGAAATAACTGTATAATTTGTGTTAAATATAAAAATGATAATAAATTTATAAAATCGTTTATAACAAAATAATTAGCGAATATAAGCAATATTTCCCTCTCTAATTTAAATCTTAATTATATAACAAAAAATAAATAGCAGCTATGTTTAGCTGTTGTATTACATATCACTATCAATTTTGTGAAGCATTACACGTTTTAATAACCGTATTATGTAATCTGTACCTATAAAGCAACTTGTCCTAATTGAGAAATTCATCAACGCCCAGCAAAAACTACAAAAAGATAAACTGATAAAAATTTGAACACATGTACTCTTTACGTGTTCATACATGTTCAGTGTACAGTGAAAAAATTATTTTTTTTAAATTCCAAGTTTAAATCGTTAAAATAAAGTAAAAATGAAACTTCCTATTCTTTTTAATTTCTCGGTAACAAATAAAGATATCGACTTGATTTCTTTTTTGTGTGTAAACTAATTTCTAGATTTTTATTTGAAATTTAGAATTTAACGGGTTAATATGAATTATAATTTTTTTTTTTTTTAATTTTAAAAATGAATGAAAATTTTCCCCAATTTCTACCATACTAAACGAGATATTCAATAGATTTCGGATTGCAATTACTCTTCAGACATCTAAAACCGTTTTTCGGTTTTTTCTGGGGTGCTCAGCCACTGCCGCTGTTACTGTATCTGCGACACTACTGGTTGCACCTGCCTCTGGTTACTTGACTAAAAAACAGAAAATAAAATAAAATTGACCGCGACGGGAAACGCAAGTAACCACATAGCGCGAGGGAAACCGTGATGGGAATGCTAGTTATAATATAAAAAACAATTTTTTAATTAAGGGAATAGTAAAAAAAATATATAATCTTACACATCATACGTACTTACTATGCTTTCAGTTTCTACTACCTTTCAAAGTCATTTTGTTGGCTACCAATTGTACATCTCAATTTTTACAGTTTTTCAATCATCTTTTTTGTATGTTATAATTTATTTCTTTTTATCACCTGTTATTATTATAACTGTTATTTTTATTAATATTATTATTATAAACCTTTTTCATTCTTTTCCAACTACTGATCCATCATTTTAGAAAACAATTCGAGTGTAACATGTGACCTAATCCATAATGTTTACCAACCTTTTATAATTCTTGTCAGGGTGATCTCTTTTATCTTACTCTCTTCATATTTCTCACTTTTCCCAGTTCTCATTCATTTCCTCCTTTCTCTTTCTCACTCCTCCTTTTGTCCATTGATTTTACTACCACAGTTTTTCTCAACCACCATAATTCAAAGGTTTTCTAGTATTTACTTATCTCCCTTTTATTTGATTGTATACATTTCAGGAAATTCGTACGAACATTACACGCTATGTAAACACTTGAAAAAATCTTTTATAGGTCAATGTTATCTTCTGGGATGTTAATAAGTATTTCCAAGACTTCTCTTTCTTATCTTATATATATATAATATTTAATAAGATATTTTTTTCGTTTCCACTTAATTGAAAATAATTAATAATAAATGCATTGCCACTGCAATACCAAAAAGTAGAATGATGAGTTTCCTGGATTTTGTTGAGCTGAGGGCAGAGTAGTCCTTGAAAAATTTCAGTGTCTTCCTGATTTTATAAAAAAATTAATTAAAAAAAAAAATCTTCAACTGGACATTTCTTAGAACTAAGAAATAAGTTTTTTTCATTTTTTATGGTCTTTTCCTTTTTTATTGAGAATCTTTTATGTAAATGATTTTTAAGGTTATTTTAAAGCATATCTATTGTCAGATATTGTGCTGTTTAGAATTATTTAAACTATACACTACCTTATTTCAAACTACATAGTTTGGAGCAAAAGAGAGAAGAGAAGGGAAGTTATGAATAGCGACATTTCTGAGAGCAACAGCCTTCACATAATTACTGAAAAAAAATCAAATTTCCTGTTTTTCCAAGTTTTATACGCATGTAGATCGATCGAAGGCGCGTTTGAAAATGTTAGTTGTTAAAACAAACGAATATTACGTCCAAGAATCGTAATTTTAAAATAACAGTAAAAAAACACAAAAATGTCTAAAATTGTATTGTAAATTACTTTTGAAAAGTGGTTATAAAATCCAGTACTACCAGTTTTTATTATTGATTAAAATCAGTATCTATCCTTAATTTAAAAGTAATTTTAAATTAGTTGTATGATTAAAATCCTTAACTAAGAAATTTGAGCTTTAGTAAAAATTAGAATATAATATTCTTAAGGCGAGATTTTTTTTTACTTAGTAAATTCCATATACACTTCTTGTAATAATTTTTGTTTAAAAAATATTTTCAGTGACAGAAATCTAATACACTGGATTTTAATTTTACAATCACCTTTACATCCGAAATTCTAAATATTTTAAAAACTCATATTTTAACATAAAATAATGGTTGTAATTGAAAAACTGACATTTAACACCTAAAGATAGTAAAACGTCCGTTCTGTGGAGTGTTATTAATATTATTTTTAAAGTTATTAGATTACTCAGAAAAATTTTTCAAAACCAGTCAACCAGTTTTTTTACCAGTTAACATTATAAAGAATCTGGCGTACTTAATATGTTTTTATAATTTACAAGACCCATTATTTTTAAAAAATCATCCATAAAAATGTCATGAATGAACCAAAACATTTTCTAAATTTCGTAATCTGTTAAAAAATTAGTGTTTTGAATACTGCGTCCGTGCTACATATTCATAAAATCTAATATTATTAAATTATGTTCAAATTAAAACTTCTTCATTGTAGACCGTTTACGTAGTTCAACTGTTGTAATTTTTTACGTGTTATACTAATTATTTGTTAACTTTTTCCAACGAATACTTCTTAAACAGAAAACAGTTTTTTAGAGTTCCTTTACTGTAACGATATTCCTCAATTAAGGTATTTCTTGAATTAAGACATTGAAGAATATAAGGCAAGATAAATTTACTATATTACATACGTTAAAAATATACATGAGAAACCATATCAGGTAGAACTTATTTACGTAATAATTAACATAATCACTAATTTTACAAACAGTCTAGTAAGTCAGTGTGACACATTTTTTGTGCTGACGTTGCGCTTTTCCAGCGCAACGTCAGCACAGTATAAGAAAAGGTTATTCACACCTACTTCTGTTATACTGATTTTCGTGGATGGATCAATGGTTATAAATCAATTCCTCCATACATCGAGCGACCTGCAACAAATTCAATCAGAGGGATCTAACCCAGCTCAATTCTCCCGTTTGGTGACGGTAATCTAATTTTTTTCTTGACAAGGAGTAAGCCTTCTCCATTTTAGTAATGCAGTCTTTCGGCTAGCCCTTAGCAATAAAGTTTACCCTCTTCTCAAGACAACAGGACGTAATTGGCTGATAAATTGACATTTGATTTTATATTCACATTTATTTGAGATTAATTCTTGCTACCAAAATGTCTGACCATTTTATTATTCGCATATGAATTAATAATGGAAGGTCTTACTGCACAGTTACCACATGTTTACTGAATTCAGGCTTCTGAGCGGGTCACGGCTCATGGTGGGATCAATAATACAAGTCCAACACAAATGAGATCGCATTCCAGGAGGATAATCTAAGATGAGAAAAGAATTAAATTTATTAACTTTAAAAGATATAATTTCTAATAGTGAAGTAAGTTTCGTATTAAAAATATCCGTTAACAAAAAGTATAAAAAAAGCATGCGGTTCAAATAAAACTAAGTAGCAATTATACCTGAAAAACGTGGAAATTTACCTGAAATACGGATATATAAGCGATCGAGTGATTAACATTATATTGTAAATATATTTAATAAACCTATCTATCTATAAATGTAACATTTTGGTCCGATATTTTTCCTTTTGATCTATTTCTGACACTTGTGTTATAATGACCAACATTCGTTAGTTTGTTACGGCCGCATTAAGTCAATTCCTTTTTTTCTTATTTTACTGTACATATTTGTAATTGTAAGAACTAAAAATAAATTATCTTTCTTCATATGACTATGAATTTTTGGTATGTATTAAGTATTTCCCCTTACAATGCAAAATTATTATTTCCTAAAAGAATATCGATTCATGCTGAATAAGTAATGTCTTTTTTTTATTTAAAATTTATTTTAAACAATGCCGGGAATATTATTGCTTCAGAATTTTAAAGTATTTAACAACTATAACCATACGCCGTAAATATATTATTAATTAAATATTAAATTAAGCTCACCAAAAATAGATTTCGCGAGTGGGATGTTATTTTATTGTATTTTTATTTTTATCGTAATTAAAAAAATTTCCTTATATATCTAGTAGTAAAACGATAATAAATTATAACCCTAACTTTGTTTCAAATTCATATAACAGATAATGCTTAAATTTATTCAGTTTTCGCTTCTTAATAATAACAATTAATAATCATATTGCTTTTATTTTCTAACGAATCTTAGGAAGTATTATAATTTTTTGTATCTTATTAATACGTGCTCTATAATTCTTCCGCAATTATAAAAACTTTTCACAAATTTATATGAATTTTAAGAATTCTATTAATTTTTTTCTCAGTAGAATAGAAATTTTCTATTAGTAATCAGCGACATTTTTAATGATTTTAAATAATTTTTAATATTTCTATAGTAGGTTTTTTTTTCTGTTTGTTTAATCTCCGGGTCAGCAGTCAAGCACTTCTTTCCGCAGAGGATGAGATGAATGTTTTATAGCGTGCGTGAAAAATTCCATGCCTAACAGGGATTCGAACACAGGACCTCCGGGTGAAAGGCCGAGACGCTACCACTCGCGCCACGGAGACCGGTATTCTGAGAAATCTTTTCGATATTCAAAAGATAGGAGAAAATGGATTATTAAATATCCAGTCACTACCACTAACACATATCAATACATCATAAATTTGTTAAATACCGATTAAGATATATTTATCAATCAATGAACTATGATCTAATGATTAAATTTTATTAATTATGCTTCGCTATTGCTAGATTTGAGTATCTATACTCGTGTATATATATATATATATATGTATATAGATTAAATGAACACAATTGAATGTTTGATAAAACATTAAAAAACTGAATATTACGGAACCTCACAAAATTTAACCTTTCACTCTTTACAAAAGTTGGAATGTAAATAAATCCAATAGTCAGAAGAACAGCACTACCTATCAGATTTAATTCAAACCGCTCTCCAAACACAGCAGTCGATGGAAAATAAATTTTAACGAAAAGAGATATGGTTGCAAAATCATCACAATTTATACTGAACATTAAGAAACTTACAATACATTACGGAACTTCACAAAATTTAACCTTTTACTTTGTAAAAATCAGAATGTAAATAAATCCAATTGTCAAAACACGAGCACTACCTATCGGATTTAATTCAAACTGCTCACTAAACAAAGTAGTCGATTCAAAACATCCCTAACTTTCTTTCTACTGGTCGGATCGAGAATTTTAACAGCTTTAAAGTTTCTGCAGACAACTCGGACCATTTCGCAAAGAAACCGAGCGTAAATTTGTCCAGTAGTTTTTTAGTCCAAAGAGGACACGCTTATGAACATTGGCTTTTACATGTATTGATTTTATAACTATTTACAGAAGAATAGATAAAACTAAAATAATTAAATTTTCTATAAAATGGTACAAAATAATTTTGTAAGTCATAAGATGGTTAAAGAAAATTACCGTTTTTCTCAATCAACTCTAAGGACGATGTGCTGGTTGCCTTTTAAGTTATCAATTTACTTCTTAAAGCTATATATAACATATTCCTTCGTATTCTCTGAACCTGTCTACTAAATTCCTTAAATAACTGTGGGACCTCAGGTAGACGATCTCAAACATGTCTAAATATTAAATTTCTCCTCTGGCCACCGTTTTAACTTCACTCTGTCGTACTCATTATCTTTCTGGAATTTCTTTACGAATTAAATTTACCTGTTAGCTCAGCTGATGATAGAATATTTTTCATTAATATTTCATAGGTTTTATATTATTTGGACGAATGAATATATGAATTCTTATAAACCAAATGAATGTTGTAATAAATGTTGGGTATTTTTATAAATGAAATGAAATGGATGAATGTTATGAATGGATATGAATCACAAATTTTCGTATAAAAGTTAATATTGAAAAATACCATTTAAACGAAAATATTTTTACATTAAATAAGTACTACACGTTAAAAAAAAAATGTAATTAAAATAACATTTTACGGTAATATGCAGTCGTAACAATTCTTACGAGATTAAATACGTAATCTCGGAGAGGACGAATATGAAATTTTGGAAAAATATTGTTTACTTAAATCTCCAAACTGGAAATAAAATAATATATAATACTACAACTGGAAATACTACAGCATGTTGTAGTATTAGTTTCACAGAATTTGTGGTTTTCGAATTTCGAATCGAGAAGTCTTTTGTACTTTTCAAAATATTTGTTCACTTTTAGTATTATTTTTTTATGTTTTGTTAATTTTTGTAAGTTTAAATTTATCATTTCTCAGCAATTTATCATTTCTTATATGTATTTAATGGGGTTATTTGCCATAGGAATTTTTGTATAAAAACTATTACATTTGTAATCTTTGTAATCATTAAAGTTCTTTTGCCGTAAGTTATCATTTTGAGGCGTTGGAGTTGTTTACTAATTAATATAACCACCTATATTAGTTAAATCTGTATTTTAAATTAGTTATACTACAAAAAACATAATTTTTGTGACTGGAACAACTTTAGAATTATAGCCAGATTTTTAATGAATACAGAATTTTTTATAAACAAATACTTTTTCTCACATTGACTTATATTCTCAGCATGAATTTAGCCTTCCTAAGTATTTTAATAACAGCAAAAAGTTTTTAATATTTTAAAGTTTTACAAATATTCTTTTAACCTTATTCATTAATTTATTTTATCACAAAAATAAGTTCTCCATTCCACTTATGGTTTCAATTTATATTAATCCGAGTATGTTCAAGCATACTTTTTCATCAGAATTGGTGAATTTCTATACTTCTTACTTTATTTTTCCAATTTTTTGTTTGTGTTTTGTAGTTAGAAAATTAATTTAGTGATACCGATGTATATTTTCTAGATGTCAAATATCACATGGAAGTTATCTGATACTAATAATATCAATGTAGGTAATTTGATTTTTTTTATCGCTACGATTGATCAATATTAGATTATTTAGAGTAACAACAAAAATGATAAAATCAAAAATTTTGTTGAAGACATCAGGCCATAAGGCAATACGTCATCGCAAATTACAGACGACTTTAAAACAAAATCAACAGCAATTGTTAAACGAAATTTCTCTAAATCCTTTTCTTGGTTTGATCAAGACGAAATTTCTTTCCATTGTCTTTTTCTGAGCGATCCCACACTGGACCGGCTACTGCCGCTGAGTCCGCCTGCCAAAGCGATTGAGGCCCGGCGAACTGGAGTGGGAAGGTAGCGTCCGCGTTCAGCAATTCCCTCGGCGGGCCGGCCAGGCTTGCTGCTCCCGTGGGGATGTTGGCATCCGCCGGGGCGTTGGGGCGGCCGGGGACCTTCTTCTGTCTTCTTCCATCTTCTTCTTGGTGTTCTCCAGAAGGTTGGTTGACGACGAATTGAAAATTCACTTTGGTGCACGCTCTTTTATTGGAGCCAAAAGTGGTGGGACTGCAATGCCGCTATGGTGGAAGAACTGGGTGGATATCTGCGCGGTGGGAGTGATGCTGTATCAGCTTGTATGTATACTGTGCGCCAGCTCACATCGTTGCTACCTTGTTCACCTGGCGATATTAAATTAGGCATAAATGTGGTAATACTGTCTATATATACAATTTTTTGCTTATAAATTTTCAAAACTACTACATCAATTTCATTGAAATTTTTATATGATGTAGTAGTGTATAGTTGTGCATGTTAAAAATTTGATGAAAGTTGGTTGAGTCGTTCCTGGGTTACGCTCAATTTAAGTCAACAACAGACAACACAACCTCAATTTGAGGTATTTTTTGCTCGTATGCTAGTACTGTGGGAAAGAAAATAAATCTTTTAATGTTTTGCGGTATGTGGATGAGAAACATACCATAAAATCCTGAGGGTCGTAAATTCAAAAATTACATTCATTAATAAATTTTTTTGCGCTAGAAAATCTACAAAGCTGTTAAATCAATTTCATTAAAACTAAATTTGCTGTAGTAGTTTATATGTAATTGTGCATGTGAAAGTTAAATGAAGATTGCTTGAATTGTACATTAGTTACGCTAATTTAAGATCGACAACAAACAACATAAGTTGTTAAACATTTGAGTTTAAATTCGATGCTTGTGTGCAGGGTGTACTCGTTAATCGAAGATATGTAGTGCTTGGTACTCTGAAAATCAGTGCGTTTCCTACTACGGAATAGTGAGGGCATCGGAAACCTAAAGTCGCTCTTCTCGCGCAGAACTGCGCAAAACTACTATTTTTTTAATAATAAGTTTTTATCTATTTTAAGCTTTTGGCATATTCATTACTTTACATTAGATCTATTTTTGGTAAACAGAGAATGATCACTCTTGTTATTCCATATAATGAAATTTGTAATTCTTTCATTCCTTTTTTTACGGAGTATTTTATTTATCAGTATTCTACATATTATAAACTATACTACATATTTTTTTATTATTATTTTTATTATAGTAGATATTAATATTTTATATATTTGTGTTGTGGAATTTGATCGTAAAAAAAAATAAAACAATTATCTGAGTGACCTAATTTAATTAGCGGGAAGTAAAACTTATATTACCTGCCATTAAATCAATTTATTGTAGCAATATTGGGACATGAATAATATTTTTCTTGAAAACATGTGAGAAAATTGACAAATAAATTTTATTTAATCCAATTACTATTAGCCATAATTTTTTTTTATTTAAAAGTGAAGAAAGAATTAATAAAATGTTTTATAGGTCTCGTTTTTATTACATTAATATTTTTTTCTTTATTAATTGTTTTTTATTTCATATTTCTTTATTAATTATTATTAATGTAATACTTAACCACTCGCAATTAGATAAGTATTACTAATTAACATGATCATCTATTTAAATCCACTTCTCAAAATTACAAATAGCGTAGTAATCCATATTTTTTTTTTTTTTTGATAATGAAATGTTGAAAATTGAAAAAAAAATATAATGGTATTTAGTTATCTCCATTAGTCTAACCTCCCTTTGTCTCAGTTTGATATAAAAATGTAATAATTTAAAAAATAATGATTCAAATCCCTGTTTATATTCAGTTTTAATATATAAATTACATTTAACTGAAATTTAACAGCCGCAAGCCGAGTAATTTAACCAATATCTTTTTTAATTAACGGCATTGTAGACCGGGAGATCGGATTTATGTTTCCTAATACAATAAATTGTAATCAATAAATAATCAATGATAAATAAATCAGTCTAAAACAATATATCATTATTAATAATGATAAAACTGACAACAGTGTAAATAAAATTGGACACTGTTAATGGCAGTTTGTGTGTATGTTTTGCGATTTAAGTAAATAAAAAGTTTTCGGAGAATAAAAATATCAGAGGGATATACAAACTTATTGAAGCAGTAAACATTGTTTGTTAGAAGCAAAATGGTGAAGCATATAAAATGCAAATATTTTATTCAAAATATTCAAAGCAAAGTCCATCTACATTGGTGTGTGTTCTTGTTATTGTTATTAGTTTTACTGTTGGTATACATTGAACGAGAATACCTTTACATATATTACCTGATTTTACATACGGAATATAAGTAAGGCATCCCTAACAGGTAATATCAGCGCTCAACTGAGATCATTATAATTACTCTCCTACTGTTGTACAAGTGTTGTAGGGTGGTGGTGATGGTAGTGTACTGTGGTAACGCGCATGGAATCACACGATGATGGTGAAGTACCGGTGATTGTTACTCCCCCTCTAGTGGTAACCCTGTTTTCAATCTCTCTCTGTACGGGTGGTAGCTTATATGAGAATATTCTCTCATCCCCCTATAGGTCTATCTATTTTCCATCTTCTCTTCCACTTACCTTCTCCTTTACTTTTTTTTTCATTTGTCAACAAATGTTAATACACGGTACTTACATTTAATTAATGTAGGTATTTACATTTTAATGTATGTACTTATATTTGTGCATAATGAAATCCACGATATAAATTGAAAAAAAAGAATCGTTACAAATAACACGAATTTTATACAAAAAATCGGCCGAACACTAACACTGGTAGCTCATTTTTATGTTTTGTTTGTTCCACAAGTGCCAGCATATTCGCTATGTTTTTGGAATGCTACTTCATTTTCTTCTACTCGTAGTATAAGTAGCAGAATACCAGAAATATATGATAGTTTGAAAATTATATATCGACTTACTATGTGATGAAGAAATAATAGAATGAGATGAAAAAAGGTTTAAAAATGGATTAAAAAATAATAATGACGTATTATCAAACAAAGTCCTTTCAATAATCTTTTTAACCTTATTAGTATTTTATATAATGCATTAATATAGTTATTTAATACAATTAATATTCTACAAAGATTCTTATTTAATGTACTTTCTGATAAATTACAACGTCATCGTTACATTTCATTTTCACATCCTCATTTAAACTATTAACTACTACCACAAGCACTCAACAAAACTGAGCATAGACGAAGAAATAATCGGTATGCTATTACGAACTATATATACATGCTACTAAAGAGCATAATAGTGATCTCAATCACTGATTCAATGGTGAAGATGACACAATAGAACAAAAAGTAAAGCATTGTTGGAGTTGAGCCGCAAGATACTCGTATATGCGTATTATTCTATTGTAGAATGTTTACATAGAGCTGTTCATTGCTGCTGCTGAAATGTTATTTAAGTTCTTGGCCGAGTATAGTAGGAAGTATCAGAACCCTTTACGGTTTCCACCTGCACTCTTATTTCACTTCGTTTTCTCACTGACGGTAAACATACGATAATATACGGTTTATTTTACCAGCTTTCTGTAATAAAAAAATAGGTATGGAATGTGTATTTTTTATTGTGAAATGAAAACCGTTAGTCAAATTCGTTATCGTTGACTGGATTTTTAAAACCGAACTACATCAGGGAAATAGATATTGTCAAATGAATTTGAAATTTTTTTTTCGACATTGGTCATTGTAGGTTCACAGAATAGTTAATTTTGGCTAGTTTTTTTTAACTATCTAATGCTACTTCAGTCTTTTACTTTGCCGTTTCCTTCTATCTTCCCACGATTTTAGGTTATCACATTCTTTCTCCTCCTTCTGAATCCCTTTTTTCCCTAAGCACCCATGTGTCTTTATGAAATCCGTTACGTTTATGTTTGCTACCCTTATTTTCTCTTTAATTTCCTTTAACAAGTTAACGTTGGTCTTGTTACCGTTACACTTGTCGAAATTTTCACAGTATGTCTCTTTGAATACATTCTTGTCAGATGTCTTTAGAATGCCTGTCTTCGCTTACGTATTGCTTCTGCGGTTCTATCTAACTCCCGGTAAGTTCCTCATTCTTCCTTAATTTCCAATCATCGTTGGTTTTTCTGGGCCCTAGGATCCCTCCCCTAGGATTTCCCCTAGTATCCCTCTTTCAGTAAGTTCCAGTTTACCTACTTCCCCTTGGTAGAGGTGTGCATTCTGCCAGGTATAAAACTCCTGGTCAAATCACTGCTGACGATCTTGCCTATCCTTGAGATCAGGGATTATTTAATTTTTTTACTAATAAATTATATTGATAATTACGATAAACAATACTGAATTAAAATATAATGAAAAAGTTCTAAAGAACAATTTATTTGAAAAATTTTAAATGAATCCAACTACTGCATTTATAGTATAGATTATTGTATTCCCTAACTTTAAGGAAGGTTGTAATCATAAATAAAACGAAAGCAGCTCATTATAAATGGAACAGAATTTCTGACAAAATAAAATTCTACGCCAGGCTTACTACGAAAAGATAGGAGTGAAATGATTTTTCCGTCTTTAAATATGCCAAGACCAGCGAAATGCAGGAATACTCAGAACAAGTAAAAAATTGGTGAACTTAGTTTCATAAGTACCTGGCCGTTCGGAAAGTTCTCTGTCTTACTCAGAGATAGCTCAAGTATCACCATACAACTATGATGTTTGTCAAGTATTTACCTTTAGATTGCGTGCTGCGAAACTTCAAGCGGCTACACGTGCATGTAGCCGCTTCTTTGTGGCGATCGAGTAAAGCAAACAAGTTTTGACATTTTCCGAAAAATGGATAAACTTGAAGTTTACGTTGTTATATGTACTTTGTGTTATAAAAGTTTTAACCCCGACAAACATACAGAAAGAGTTAGACTTCCCCTTAAATGATGTTTCCTCTGTTTTCAACTGCCAACAAGTTGGATTGCTGAATTTAAACATGGTCATACACCCACTTAAGATTGTGAACGCTCGGAACGATTATTAATCGCTACGACCGACGAAATCATTAAAAATCGTATTAAATGATCACCAATTGAAGAAACTCGTGCTTGCTGACATTGCAAATACCTTGATAGACCGTGTCCACGACATTTTATATAATATTTTAGGTATGTAAAGGCTTTCCGCTTGATGGATGCTGTTTGTTAACAATCGATAAAAAACGTATTTTACTGAAGAATTCCTAAGGGTGTTAAGGCTTATTTAAACGCAATTTCGCTAAGCTTCCAAGAGTTCTATATCAATATGTGAATCACGGATTCACTGTTACACTCCAGAGACTAAATATCAGTCCAAATAAAGAATGGGAGCAAGTGAAAGTGCAAAAAACAAAGAGAAAACGGTTCCATTGGCAGGAAAATACAAAGCTATGTTTTTCTTTGGAATTCTCATTGAGAGGGTTTTTATAAACTAATTGTAAAAAGGGAGGACCATCTTCGGTGAGCATTAAGCTTCACTGCTGAACCGACCGCAGGGTGCTAATTAGGTTAAACATCAACATTTGACAAAAAGGAATTTCACCACGATAATGTGCCTTCATACACGTCTCAGATTGTTGCTGCAATACTCCATGACCTACGCTTCGAAGTCCTTTCTCATGCTCTGTATTCGCCAAATTTTTCTCTTAGCGATTACTTCCTTTTCTTAAACCTGAAGAAATGGCTTGCTGGATGAAAGTAAATTTAAAATAATGAGGTCAAAGCTGAGAAAACTGCTTGTTTTGCCGAACTGGGAAAATTGCAATACAATGATATTTAAAAGTTCAAAATTCTTTGATCTAAATGTATGGAATTGCAAGGTACTACAACGAAAAATAAAAAAAAAAAGTTATAAAATTTCTGAAATATTTTGTGTTTTCTTTGTCAGATCGTTTTTCTTTAACAGTGTATGTGATCATATCATGTTCACTTATTGATTAACGGTACATGTCTCTTTGCTAAGTAAACCTGGTAAGTTAATACATTTACTTTTGCTACAGCTGTACATACAACATTTGCAGTAACAATTTTGGAATAAATTAAATAAGAAAAAACTCAATACCTACTTACATAAATGAAGAATATATGAGAAATTTAATTGTTAAACAATTATAATCGCAGTCATATTTAAAATAGTAAAATTATTTTACTATTAGGCTTCATTTATTTTCTTATGAAGGAAATCCTTTATTTACCGGATGTGTTTAATTTTAAAAAAATAAACTTTTGAAACAATAAAATAAAACTTCAACGAGATTTATAAAGTATGAAATGAAAAACTGAATATTGAAAAAATACAGCCTAGTTTAGACCAGTTTAGCCAACAAATATTGTATTACGTTTCATTCTGCTTGAAATAAAAATAGATAAGCTGTAATTTTTTTTAGTTTTCATGATTTTTTTAAAAAATGTTTTTATAATAAAGGTTTACTTTTTTATTGATTTTTATTTTGTTTTAGTTTACTACAAGTTTATTTATTTATTTATAAATAAACCTTTTTTAAGGAAGTCAGAAAGTATCAGTTGTAAATTAGTTTATGGATGGACACTAACTGTTTAGAAAAGGAACAAGAGATAATAATAATAATAATAATTAATGCTTTAATATGGTGTAAATGATTTAATAATAATATAAACATGATTATTTTATTAATTATATAATTATTAACTGTTTAATTATTACTGAATTTTTATAGCATTTATTATGATATTAAAAAGTAGTAGTCAGTGATTGAATAAATATTACAATTACTAAAATTTTATTTGTTGATAAATGTCATGTAATTTTTCTTTTCGTTTACGTAATTTATTTCCTAGAACATTAACTTTAAAAGTTGCATGATAGACTAAGTAAATTTTACGCGGAGGTATTTTTTTTTTTTTACATATCGTGTGTGCTATAAAAAATGCAAAAAAAAATGATATCTATTCATTCCCGATTCATTTGGAAGAAGTAGATTGTTAGAACGTATTTAACGAGATAAGAAAAGTTTGAAACGTTTTATTCCTTTATCGTGTACCATAAACTAAGAATTATTCAAAATATGGCAGTGTTTAGTTGCTGAAAAGCATCTTTCGAACAAAAGTTGTTTTCGACGAATGTTTTTTTATTTGTTTTGATTGAAAGATTGAAACTTATAGAATTTTTTTTTTAGAAAATTCGAAGGAAAAAATCACACTTCTCGGAAAAGTATGGATTATTGAATTGAAATAAATTATTCCAGGGTTCTAAACATCAACATTTAAAAAAGAAATTTTGGAAAAAGAAATGATACTGAAAAAATATAGACGTTCAAATAATTTTGATGGTTGTAAGATTTAACTATAAAAAAATTTCTTTCTGGTTAGAGATGATTTTTACTTTGCTTGTAGGCGTCGTTTTACGAACAACTTTTCATTAAAGTAGTTACTGCTAGTCACTAATTTAATGCATTAGAAAAATCACAATCTTTCTTCAGGCGTATGAAAGCCTTAATCAGTGCCAGTTAAATTTTTACTGACACATAAATTTTTTTACAAATGGTCAAATGCCTAAATATTTGTGTTTGCATATTTTGAAATTTATATCACATAAAAAATTTAGATCTACAGTTAAATTTTTGCAGAATTTTGAGTTTTATTTTTACAGTGTTATTACACAGAAATGAATTGTATTCCTTTTCATATGATTTCAATGAAATATTTGCTACAGATAAGTTGATTATCAGAATAAATAATAGAATATATACAATCGTATTTCAAAAATATGTGATATATATTAGTGGATTCCATGAGAAAGTCAAAAAAGTTCTTTCACTTATTCTGTTTTTTGTTTTGTTTCATCAATTCAGTAATAAAGAAGAGAAAAGAGAAGAATGTAAAATTTCCTAAACATTTTCCTTAAAGGTTTTGGTTTAATTCTTTTTCGTGTATTTAGGGTTGGTATTTTTTCTTATTTATATTCTATTTGAAGAATTATACTTCCAAAAGTTATTTTAGAACTTCAATAACACTTTATATTTACCGAAATATAACTTTTATAAATAAAAAACCTTTGAAGAGAAAAGATTAAATCTCGCAGATATTTTAACATATTTTCTCTGACACAATTGCCAGTTTGTACAAAATTTTTTCCATATAGTTTTCTAGGAAGTTATTTTTTTCACAAAAAAGACGATAATGAAATTTTTTATTTTTTATTTACTACCTCTGCTACATTTACCTCAAAAGTAACCCGGTTATATTTACGTCATCAGTGTTATAATAACAATATTTTTAAGATTTTATCTTTAGTCTGCGATGTAGTTGAAATAAGATTTTCAATAGTAGTGATACTCTCACATGATATCTTGCTTATAGATACTTATTACAATAAATTTAAGCTCAGACTGATGTTATTTCTACTTTATTAAGTTTTCCCAGCCCCTCGGATCTGGATCCGCCCCTAAGCATAAACTTAGATGTGAGGGGTGTCTGCGCCTCAAACTATCACGGAAGGGCACAAGGTAGCCGGGACTCCGTCTTTTCTTGCTTGTTGCTTGCCGCTAATGGGTAGCTCCCAAAAGAGAAACACCCACCGGGACTCCGGTCGTGATGTTTCGTCACTAGTGCGGCAAGACATCAAGACTCAAGTGAATCCTTCACCGGGACTACGGTCTTACATTCCCCACAACGGCATCTCAAAGGAGTCCCCACCCGATCATTGAAGGTGGAAGACCAAAGCCTCCCACCCCTCCCGGATGGGGCTTTCCCAAAAAAGACACCATGACGTTACTGTGAAAACAAAACTCCTGACGCAGAAGACTCCGTCTGCGTCATAAGCTTTTAGTCTTATTTTTGTTAAGCATTAACGACTGATTTAGGCTGGCATTAAATAATGATAATCAAAAAGCGTTCGTAAATTACTTATTCCTGAATATAATTAATTTAGAATTTAGATCCTCCAGCAATAACTTATATAATCACAACTGACTAACAAAGTTTCTATCAACAGTTGCTTATTGTAGTATTAATTTTAACAGAATAATTTTTAAACAAATTGTGAATAACATAATATGACAAAATTATACAAAATAATATTTAATTATAATAACTTTTTTTAAATATTATAGACTTTATTAGTAAGACATATCTAGCAGCCCTTTTGATTTTTTTTTGTTTAATTTAAAAAAAAAAACAATAAGAATAATTATAATAAACAAAACTTTATTACTTAAATAAAATGAGAGAGAATTAAACGGTTACTGATATTAAAACTTTATAAAAAATCATATTAAAAAAAATATTAAATTTTAACTGTAGATGGGCTTTGGATTAATTTTTCATTTTATTATTTATTTTTTTGTGAATGAGTGGTCAGGTCATCAACAGCTATGGTCATTAGCCCGGTGGAAATTGGTAGCGTATGAAAAGATGTCATGCCTGACCGGGATTCGAACCCGAGATCTCCGTACGAAATGCCGAGACGCTACCTACTCAGTCATGGAGGTTGATACATTTTATTTTACTTAAGTGTTTTGAGAGTTTTTCATAACCGATAAAATTATTTACTGTAAGATAAGAATCACTGAAATCCTAACACGTGTCTGAGCTTAACAGGTGGTAAAACTCTACTAAGGGAAATTATTCAGATAATAGGGAATTTTAAGGGAATAAAATCGGTAACACTGCTTGACGCAATGCAGACTGCTATTACGACGCATGTATAAAAGAAAAAAAAAGACTTACATTATTTTGTAATAACAATAATAAAAATAATGACAATAATGTAACAATTTTTCTACTATTTCATCTGAATCCTTTTGAATTTCGCAGAAGTTTAGTCGCCTTATAAAATATTCATACATAATTTTAACTTCGGTTAATAACTTTGATTTTCGTTCATTGAACTGAATATAAAATTCACTGTGTATAAAATTAATTGATTTTTTATATACATTCAAAGATACTGAGATTTTTTCCAGTAATTATTATTTTATCACATGTAACATCAGTGGACTTACGTAATTCAACTCAAAATTTATTTTTCAACTGTTTATATTATCATAAAAAAGGACTAATGTACGTAATGGACTTTTTAATAAATATATCGGATTGATAATCTGAAAAAAAAATTATTTAATAACAAATTTTTCATTAAAAAAATTACAGAAACTGTAAATGATACCTACATATAATTCATTATGGAACAAAAATAATATAAAAGAACTAAGTAAATAAGAAAAAGAAAATTTTTTTTTTCATAAAAACGGTTAATTGTATTAAATTTGATTATTTACTTAGTTTTTCTTTCACTTTTAATAGAATCGGCTTTTAAAATAAATTTAATTAAGCCTCTACACACATATTTCCCTTTAAATTTGAAAGAAAGAGAAAAGTTATTTTCGAGTTATGAAGTTTTACTTCAATGTTTTGAACAGAAATTAAGAAGATTGCAACATTTTAAATTAATATAATAAATCAATATAATCATTTCATTACTACTGTGCTTTTACAAAACTGTAACGCATATTGTTTGCTAAAATGAAACAAAAATTGACATTTTTATGCAGAAACAAATTCCACTTAAATTGGAAATAGGAAGATTTTATTTTTATTTTTAAATACCGACTATTATAGTCAAAATAATTTCCGAAACTGATAAGCAGTTGAAGGAGATTTTAACGCAAAATCATAAGGGTTTGGACGAAATGTCCGGAGTGTCTGGGGACACATTTCGCCGACCGCATCAGTTCCTTACGCCCTTGTTGTATCAATGGGGAGGGTGCTACTTTTGAACGAGCCAAAGCATCTTCGGTCCTAGACCTGACCTTTGTCAGGAAAGAACATTAGAGCTGTATCATAGTTCGAGAATCCTAGATGAGGAAAGTCTATCGGACAACCAAATGATACTATTTCAGGTGGCGGGCTGCGAGAATCGACGACACAAACTGTGGAAGATAGCTGTGGCTGGTTGTGATTCTCAGCAGCAATTGTACAATAGCTATTGGAAGCGGCCACTCCAGAGGAATTCATAAAAATTTTGAAGAAAGAATAAGACATCCAGGGTGGTTGTCACGTGTCAGGCGAAAGGACACGCATAATGATGGTCGGTGGACCTTGCAAACCTACAGCGGCGAGCCTGGGCCGCTCGTCACCGTAGGTATACAAGTATTAGTATTAGGGTGTACGGGTGGCCAGTCGACCGTCATTTACCAGACATGTACAGGAGCTGTGCCAAGAAGCTGAGAACACAGTGATGGAGCTAAGTAGATTATTAGGGAGAGTTACTAGATCTCGTAGTTCTAAGAGACAGCTTTACGCCCATGTAGTGGCCTACGTTTTGCTTTACAGAGTCCCAGTATGGTGCAGGGCCATGGAGATTGAGCCTAACCGCCACTTACTTGAAGGGGTACAACGACGAATTTCTCTGCGGGTAAGATGTTGCCCGCAAAGGCAACAACATCTTACCTACATCAATAAGATGCTGCAGAGCGAGTGTCACTTCTCTACGATAGCTACCTACACAGCGGGTAATTAAACAGAAGGACTGGTGAGCGAGAGGATAGGGGCCAGCCCTTTGTAGAGTTGTTGTTTGTCTGGGCTAACTCGGGTGCACGGCGTCGAGGAAGCGGGGGGACTGTTGTATCACTGAGCTAAGAAGAGACCTGGATCACTACACTAGAAGCGGACTGATCAGGAAGACCAAATAAGCTGTAGTAAAGTCCTGTGCTTCGGCGAAGAAACTTACCGGTGAGCTAGGGGGTGGTGGACAGCCCCCTTCAGAGGTGTCGTGCATTCGCGCTTGCGTGGATGGGCGATGGTGATGATGCACGGGGACTCTGGATCCCCCGACCTCAAAGGAACCACCCAGGGCAGTGCAAGTCTTAATTGGATCCGGTCTCTGGAGGGGAGTTGGTGAAATAGGAGGTTTAGTTAGTAGAGCGCAGGCACATATATGCACTTTTAATAACACCTTGCAAAACCGGTTAACCAGTCCGACACGTCACCCGTAAATGGGATTCCTCCGATTTACCATAACAAAAAAAGAAAAAAAAATTGTATTTACTGAAATTTAGCTGAAAGTTTTTCTTGTTGTCTATTTGTTTGTTCTCGCATCACGGCGAGAACGAACCGATCGGTTACTTTAAAATTTGAAGGATAAATTTGTGTAATCCCAGGGAAGATTTTAAGCCGTACATCGAGAGGGATATTCCCTTGTTTGGAGTAAAATTATGGATTTATATTCATTAATTAAAAAAAAAGATAATCCATTTAACACATTATTATATTTCTGTCCCCATGGGAACTGAAATAGGTTTTTACCATAGAAACTGAAAAGGGAAAACCTTACGACTAATAGCAGTTTTCTCCTCAAAGAACTGTGTATTTTAGTTTCCATAGTTACTACTATGTAATATTAATTGTAATTTTCTTCTTTATCAGGTTTCTATAAAGCCTAAATACCTTAACGTCAATATTATTCTCACAACCGTGAGGGTAACAAATAATGCCAGGGATCCAGGAGGCGGAGCTCTATCGCTGGAATGGCGAGCAAAGCGAGCTTTGCAGCAAAGATTTCTTTATATACAAGTCTTAGGAGGCCCTCAGGGGTCTCGGGATCAGCCTCGGAAGTCCAGATTATCCAGGGTCGACAGTCTAGACAATCGGGTGAGCTGAACGATCCACGACCGGCTAGTGCATATATATATTTTTTTTAATTGGACGCTGAATTCCCTTACAGCTACTAAATGACAGCTTACTGAGTAATCCAGTTTCTGTTTTTTTTTTTTTAAATTTAATGGTTAATCTTCGGAAACAAGGCTATTCTCAAAACAGTTTATCTCTTGATTGGGTATTTAGGCTAATTCTATCAGCTTATTATATATATATATATATATATTTTTTAATGTTTTATTAAGCTTTCTGAACTAACTTTAATTTTTGAGAATATAATTTTTTGAAGATGTCGTAGGTTATTAAGCTGTATAGGCTGTTACTTTGACTTTAAATGTGCAATTTCTAAATTTATCTCATTTATTTCCATTAAACTAGAATAAAAATATTTCTAGTAGAGTTACATCTCTAACTGATGTACTTTCAATACATAAATTAGAATGCATACATACTTTAAAACTTAAGATTAATAAATATTGATATTTTTTCCAACATACTCTAATAGGAATTATAGAGCAGAAGGAACTGAAAAAAAGTTAATTTTATTTGTTTAAATTAAAATTCTTTTCTTTTCTTCAATTGAAAAATTCTTTCAATTGTTAATAAATGAAGTCATATCAAATTTACTTTCATTTACAGATATGTAAAATTAACCGTATCCATGCAAGTTTAATTCTGCTACCTTTTGTTACTTATGAAAAATTACTGTTTCTTTTGTTTTTATACATTTTATAAAATGAAATTTTTTCTATTGGTAAATTATGAAATTAATCGTTATAATAATAAGATAATAAAAATTATTTTAAATTTAATTAAATATTGATAAAACAATTAAATAATTTAAAAACAAAATGGTTTCAGAAAATTTACACTCAAAAAAGAAATGAAAGGACAACCCAAAGGGTGTTGAAACTTTCATCCAAGATGTAGTCTATGCGCCGTAATTGACAAGGAGAAGACAGCCTATCGTTTTCGCGTTCCCATTTGTTATCTAATGTCCATTCTTTTTCTCCCTTAAGCAGAAAATTCAACTCAATTATTACATTGTACCTTCTCATTATTTCTTACTTTTAATAAAATAAATTAAAATATTAAGCCTTATTTTTTTTTTTTTTTTATTGATACGTTTTTTATAAAATGAATCATAATAATAATATTTTAAATTTAAAAAAATGTTATGCCTTTTTTATTGTATTTGCAACTTTAAATAAGTTATACAGTTTGATGTAGGATGTGGTTACAAGTTAGGTGAAATGAGTTTAGATGGGTTACAATTTAAATGGTTTAATATCTAAAATTGGGTTTTACTATTAAAGAAAATCTTGCATTAGTGAAATGATATGTAAAAAAATTAAAAGTATGACTTAAAGTTAATTTTCGAAATTATAACACGAAGATGTTTAGATATTACTGCTAAAATACACAATACACATTAATACATATTTAGGGTAAATAAAGGAATATGGTTCTTAGACCAAGAGAGGCAGTATTTGTTTCAAAGGCAGTTACACGTTTTTTTACAACAATATTTAGAAAAAGAATTAGAAAATAATTAATGTTATTAATTTAAAAAATTCATAAAAAGTATAAAGATACAATGACAGCGGCAAGAAACTGTAGGGTCTCTTTATTAATATGATTATTAGAGTGCAATGGAAGAAAGAATGATTACTTGAATGAGAGGTAATAGAAAATAAATTATTGGAAGGAAGATGAAACGTATACCAAAATAAGAGAAAGGTTTGATAAAATGAAGATACAGTGTAACAATAACAGAGGCACGGAAAGAAAACACTATAACAAAGATTGAAAAGTGCTAATTGGTGGGTGGAATTTATAAAAAAGACTGTTCGAAGGGAAAAAATTATCGTATGAGGTTCTGGAGTAAGACAAGGAAAAGATCTCAAAGGAATCAGTTAACAGAACAGAATTAATTAGAGCTGTAAAAGATCTATACGTAAATAAGACAGTAGGGATACACAAAGTACCGAGAATTATTACGTTTCTTAAAAAAGTAAAACTGAATTTAGTTTATAAGCGAATATTCAGCATATACGACTGGAGATAGGCAAAAAAAAATTTATGTAATTGTTACCAAATAAATCAAGAAACAGTCACGATATCGGTCTTATATCTCACGGGTAAAGTTGTTTACGAATAGTGGATGTTTAATAAAAAAAAGAAGTTTAATATCAGAAAGAGTAAAAAAAGAGAGAATAATGTCCTTGCGTGACTTTAGTAGATCTAGAAAAAGGCATGTGATAAATGAGAAAGAAATTTTTAAACTTTCAAGAGAATTAAACTAAAATATACAGCAAGAGAAGACTTATTTATAACTTGTAAATAATATATTTGCGGTGATAAGGAGTAGATAACAAAGAAATAAACAAATTCAAATTTAAAAAGGAATAGTCCAAGATAAGGTGAACGTATTTTAACATATATCTATATAAAAGGAGCAATATAAAATTGAATGTATATTTTGAAAAATTTAGAAAGTCAGTAAAAATATTAGATAAGTTAACATAGTTTTTTTTTGAAATTAAAAATATTACCAACAATTTTAATAGTAATAAAACATAATGAATGCCGTGAATTTATTTTACAAATAGAAATTTTATGTGAAAATAAGTTAGAATAAATGAAAAAATAATTATGTATTTTAGGAAAGAGAGTAATAATGAAAAAAAATTTAAGTTAGGGCAAACACTTATGTTTAAAGCAACATAATTTTATTATTTATATATTAAAATTGATTTGTGTACTGGTACAAACAGAGAACTTTCATGCTGAGACCTCTGTTAGTATTAAATATATATGTAAAAATAAAAAAAAAATATTTCTAGATACCCGAACCTGAAGTGCATCGTTTAATGTGATGTACCCGTAAAATATGAAAAATAGAAAAATTTTTAATTTTAACTTCCATTTATGAAAGAGAAAACTTTATTGCAGAATCTTGTCAAGGTACGAAGTAAGTTGGCAAAGTTATGATTATGTTATGCAATGCAAGTTCAGGTAATTTTGACGGAAAAGAAATTGAAGAGAGTAAAAGATGTAAATAAAGAGGAAGATCGGAATATATATATAAAATATATAAATTGTTAGATCTACCTACATTTAAGGGTAAATGATTAGGACAGTACAAAACAAAACAAAAAATGTTCTACTAAATTTCATATAACATTTAAAGGCAATTATGCTATGCTAAATAGCATAAAATCTACAAAATGTTTTCTTAGAGAGCACTCTTTATATACTATTACCACATTAGTACTATTAAGGTGTTTGTTTATATGGAAAGCATCTGCTTTTATGTTTATTATAACTGAACTAGCATTCACTTACATGTGCACTCCACGTCTAACTTTGCAATCCCTCATTGATTAATATAATTAATATAATATTTGATTATTTTTTCAGTAAACGTGTAGTGTAAAACTGAATTTATAAGAATCGTATTGATTGTTGTTTCTGGATTCTAAGATATCCCTTGTGTATTAGCCATTCGAAGTATTAGCTCAATTCCAATGAATGTTTCTTACAGTTTCAAACGCATTGTATAATTCAGTAGTAATTAACTTGCGAACTCTCTTTAGCATCGTAAACGTGATCGGAGAATTAAAAGAGTGGAAGCGACGTGATATAAAATACTGAATTCGATCGTAATATCTTAGCTACTCCTTAATACAAATCAGAATAGGATAGGATTTTTCTAAAGCTTTATGATAATCTAGTCAGGTATAAAGTTACATAATTAAAATGAATAATAATTTTTTAGAGAGGAATTTTTTATTCTTTGCTTAATGTTTAGATTTGGTAAAGCTTGTAATTTTCTTTTCTAAATAAAATTTATAAGCCTATTCTTCAGTTAGTTTATATTTAATTTCCATCGATGTGATCACTTGTTTGTGTTCAATTACTTCCATAATGATGATAAAATTTTAATTAATCGCATACGTATAATCTTTTAGAAACATACTGATTCCTTCTAAAATACTAGGGAATCGGGCTCAAAGAGATTATTTTTCTTATAAATACAAAAATATTGCTTTGCCGCTGGTGAAAAGTCAAATGAAAATCTGAAATATTTTTATATAAGTTATTAAATTTTTAACTTTCAAATGGCGTAAATGGAAACTAGTACATACTAGTGTAAAGATATTTGTTATTTCGCAAATAATCCAATTTTAAAACAGTATGAAAATAATTACCTGGTAGACTTATCTTTTCTTAAATTGAAAGTTTTAGAAAACAATTAACTAATTATTTTATAGTAAACAATAGTTTAGTAAAAAAAATGTTTGAATTTTTAAGACTGTTGAAATCAAAAGTGTCTGTCCTAGTCACTTGAAAATAATCTAACCCTCTTAAAGAGTTAACAGACAAGGAGTGGCTACCATTCCTCTTTCCACGCTGTTTATATTCAACTGGATAAGATCAAATTTATCAAAAGAAAGGTAATTAAGAAAAGTATTCATTGCATCAGTATCATTTCCTTTGTTAAACAAAACTGAGACAAGAAAAACATTTGAAATTTCAGAATGCAATTGTACTGCTTTTATTTTTATTCATCAATGATATTTCTCCACCAGTCCTAATGAAGTAAGTTTTCCAGCTATCTGTTTATTCTCTATTATCGATTTATTAGAGATATCTCTTATGATTTGTTTCTGCTTAACCAGCTGCTCAGCAAAATGATATTTTCTAGCTTCCTTCACTTAGTATAATGAAGTCAGTACTTTTTTAACTTAGTTTTACCTATGTATCTTTTCTTTTTCTGTTTCTCTTTTTCTATTTAGCTTCCGGAACCACCGTAAGGTATTACTTCACAGGATGAATGAGAATGATATGAATGAATGTGAATGAAGTGTAGTCTTGTACAGTCTCAGGTCGACCATTCCTAGATGTGTGATTAATTAAGACCCAACGACCAAAGAACAGCGGTATCCTCAATCTAGTATTAAAATCCGTATAAAACTAACTGCCTTTACTAGGATTTGAATCTTACAACTCTCGACCCCGAAATCAGCTGATTTGCGATGACAAGTTCACCACTACACCAACCCGGTGGGTCTTACCTGTGTATGTTAAATTGCCCTTATTGTTTTTAAAAATATGGTTTAAAAATGTTTAACGCGTTTAGCGTTAACCTCGATTTCGAGGTCGGAGTTAAATTTTCTAGAAATAACTGCATTATTCATGTTCTGATTTTGTTTCGTATTCTTTGTCTTTGCTGCACTAAATTCCATTTGTAATTTGTGTATTATTTTACATTGTAATAAAATAATTTGACTGATCTAAGATTCCAGAAGAAATGTTTTAGATTCAGTCTTATCTGAAAACCATCGCTTTCAATTTTCCTGTAAATTTTTTTTATGCATTTTTTCTAAATGAATTATGGTAGTCTGTTCGGACTGTGATTTAAATTGTATTTTAAACTACCAATTCACTTTCGGCTTGGATTTCATAAACCGTTACTGATCACTTATAAAACATTACCTTTATTGTTATTTCTTTTTAAATCCACTTTATATTTCTTTTATCTTTTATTACTTCCCCATCTAGATGTCGCTATAGCTCTATATGGGAAGTTATTGTAATCGGCTCAGTTTGGGCATATGCGGGTTTTACCGGATGTAGACGTTTTGACACCTAAGGTACCAACAAAACTGGATAGAAATTTTCCAAATGTTAATGTTCGTATGTACGTGTGTACGTACGGTTTTGATCATCTTATATCTCCAGAACTACAGGTCCGATTTTGACCAAACTTGGCCAGATTACTTTTTTATATGAGGCATTGATGCCATCAAATTTTCAACTTAAAAGGTCAAGAGAGTGAGGCTGAAGAGCAGTCACCTTCATTATCACGAGATTTTGCTTAATTAAGGTCATATTTTTCTCAGGAGCAATTATTAAAAATTAAAAAATAACAATATCTGTAAAAACCCTTTTTGCAAAATCGCACCCTCATTCGAAATATGTCTTCTATGCTGTGACGTCACAAGGTAGCAGTAGAATTAAATAAATGAATAATATGTAAAATGTAAAACAGAATTCGGTCTGGTTGGGTCTCGAACTCGATCGCCCAGTTGTCTCGGTACCTGGTGCGTTAAGCTATACCAATCTGCCTGCCGTTCAAGGCAATGTAAGTTGTGAAATTACATTAGTTTAGTTAGTGTCGAACGTCGCCCCTAGTACCGCCACACTTGAATTAAATACGGTATGCATGCGTGCTTTAGTTTGAATTATTCAATTAAACGAAAAAATATTAAAATATAAAATATAATGCTAAACTATTAAAATATAAATTAAAAAATTATATTTAAGTTGTGTGTGTTAACCGTGCTTCAGAAACAACCCACAGTTGTCAGCTGTTTTTTTAATTTAGTTTTGTTTTTTGTATTTATACTTTTTTGAAAATTGCCTGTACCTACGTATTTTTACATTCAAAATTCCTTTCTAATTTAGATCTTTTTTTTTAAAAGTGATTATTGATAGTTCTCTCCTTACGTTTCAAATTCTACTACTGTTTATGGTAGCTCTTTTTCATGCACGAGTACAAAAGACTCATACACGTGATGAAGATTGGAAGAAATAATTGGTATGTTTTTTAATCACTAATTTATTCACTATTTATTTATTATATAAATTATTATTATTTATTAAATTATTATATAAATAATTCTTATTTGTTAATAAAAGATAGATGATCATTATTTTAATGTTTTTATTAAGTTTAGTGTGTATTAAACTTGCAACATCCAATTTTTAGCTTATTTACAATATTATGTCCAAATATGTACAACCTCATTAAAATTAACGTTGTATAAACATTTTTAAAATGAAAAATAATTAAGCTGCTTTGCCACTGAACGTGAAATTTTGGCTTTTGATAAATTATAATGTTAAAAATTGTACATCATTAGCTTGGTTGGCATACCTTAATTCACCTTGGGATATAATTTGCGATATTTTTATATTAGGTTTTAAAAGCTACATGGTTATGTCGCATATAATAACTTGTGAGATTTTTCATGGTGGAATTTGTAGGCAAACAGTTTAAATTTGTATAGACCGCTGCATTTTATACAATTAAAATAAGAATTAAAAGATAAATCTTCATAGCACTTGATTCACACTACTTTCGTTCGGCGGTTTACAGTGCTTTTACAGATGAATGTAAAGGTTTTTTTTTTATGAATGAGATTTATATTTCGAATGTGTAAAGTAAAATATTTTCTTTAAACTTACTTAATTTACTTTAAATGTATTTAATCGTTAGTAAACATTTATCAGTAATACATGACAGTTCAATTTTATTATTAAATAAAATATTTATTTTTAATTTTAAAAATTTCGGTCAGATAATTTATCCTCATCTGAAACATGGCATCAAAACTAAGCAATCTAAATACGAGTAGTAATAATAACAGGTGTTGATTCATGTAATTTTATTTTTATTTTTTTGCTCAAATCGCTTCATTTTTTAAATAATGAAGTATTTAATTCGTGTCTTCTTTTTTCTTTATAGTCTTCCTTATCCACGTTATGGATTTATGATAAATATACTTAAATAATATTTTAATCAAATTAATCTCATTTACGTAGTTTTTTTTGTAATAAATTTAATGGAATTTATTTATTTAACATGAAAACAGTTATAGATTTCTTTTACGTTCAACTGTCGCACACCAATAATATAAATATTTGTTGATGAAAAAATAAATATATTGCGTCCTTGTAATTGTACCAACTTTAATAAATCATCAGACAGTAAAAACCACCAACGAAAATGAAAATATCTTTGAAATATTCAAATAGATAAATGGTAGCTAAAATATAAGTCTGTTTCTGCGATTTACGTACTCTACTTCCGTCGTGCTGGTGGTTTTCAATTTATTTATTTCTAGTTATGTGAGAAAGAAATAGAGAGAAAGATAATTTGATGGAGAGACCTATAGCGGAAGGAGTAGGATATCGTTATTTTATACACGATGTTGTGTATTAAAGCGTATTAGCTCAGCTAAAGTTTCCTAATATTTCAGAATTTAAAAAAAAATCTCGTACGCAGTCGACTGAAAATATCTAACAGTTTTCGTTGTAACAATACGACAAACAATAAAATTATATAACAGAAGGAATACTATGTTTAATAAATAATTTAAAATAATTTGACTTTTAATAAAACAAGTTTAAAGATACTAAAAAATGACAAATCTTGTGGTTAAATCACACAGTGAACAAGTATACACACCTATAAGATAAAACACATTTTATGTTTTTCCATGTTCACAGATTCAAAAGTAAGCGTTTAATAACGTAAATATAAACATAGAACTAATGAACTAATTTGAATTGTAGAAAAAAATAATGCTCTTTGTACTTTTTGGTTGAAGTTCAGAATATTTTTTAAATAAAATAAAATAATAAAAAATTAGCACACGAAAATAAGAATTCCTTGTAGTTTTCTATAATATCCTTTACTTTAAGAGGAAATAATAAATCAATTTCTGAGACGTATACTACTGTGAAAGAAAAACTAAAATAAAAGAGGTGAATCAAAATACGTATAAAAGTGTATTTAAAAAAAGAAAGAAAAAAATGATTTTAAAGCATGGTTTTCTTATAAATAAATAATAGATAACAAAAACCATGAAAACCAACACAATTCGTACCAAAAAGTAAAAAATAATTTAATTTTCAAAAAGATGACTTTTCAAAAAACTTTCTATTTATGCATGACTAAAAAGAAAAGTTTGAGGAGCGCCTCAATACGACTTTATTATCAGAGCGCACCTCACGATATTTTTTCTATTGATCCATAAATAGAAATTAAGTAATTCTTGAAAAAAAATGTTTTGCTAATTAATTAGAATTATTTTTGTATGTTTTTTTTTCTTATTTATTTATTTATTTTGAAAAAAAACATGTTTTTAAATATTTTATTTTTTTAGGCATAATTAAATGAACTTATCAAATTTTACATTAGTTATATTAAAAAAAATTAATACATATATATAAACATGTAAATGTATGTAATTACATACATGCATATATAATGTTTTATTATTTTTTATTTAAACATTTTTAAATGCAGTTTTATTTTATATTATAACCTGGATAATAATTTTCTACTTGTTATTTATTATATAATTTTCTTTAACTTAAAATGATTCAACCGATTGATTTTGATTGTTGATTCAGTATGAGTAGAACAAACAGGTGGCTGTTGAAGCCGATTTTAGTATAACTATTGTAAATTTACTAGTTATTTACAACTAAATCAGATGATTAGCGTACATAAATTTTGGAAGGTACATTTACACTACTTACGAGTGTATTAAACTCCGCTTCAACAGCCGCATGATCTATTCATACTGTCAAAATCAACCGGATTAAAATAATCGACAGTCAAAATCAATCGTATCGTTAGCTACAGTTATCGATTCAGCTCCTTTCCTCAAGATGTTCCTCTTGTATCTCTGACAGCAAAAATATAAATGTTTTTATACATAGAATATAGAAATACATGAAATTAACAATGGAATACTATATTGTCATCCAACTTACGTCGTTGCATAACATTTCACCATTGTATGACGTAGGGAAATGAGTTTAATTTAGGTTACAAAATTTGAGGAACGGTTGAACCATTGGAAGTTAAATAAAAGTGTATAATAAAAAAAAGAATAGCAGGGAGAACGTAACATTAAGGTTAATTACGTGAAATATTTTTAAAAAGGCACTGACGTTGGCGTTTGATAAATAGTAGGAATGATCATGTAAGAGCAGAGCAGATAAAAACAGGAACGTGGTTTTAGTTATCCGGAGATGGTAATTAAGATACTTTGATGATATTGGAGGAATGAAGAATTTGAGAATTCTTGAAAATAATCGAGTTAGTATTTGTCTATAGATTTTTAAAAAAATAGTTTTTTTAAGAAAAAACGATTGTTTTATATTAAAGTACCTACGAGGCAGAGATCTGTATTGATGGTGAACAATAAATAGCTTTAATAAAATTTTAAAAGTTCCTCCTTTTGTTTGTCTGCTCAATTTTTAACTTATTGGAAATTATCGTAAAACGTTTTAAGTTTCTTATATAAAAAAATGTTCATCTTATATTTACCTACATAAAACATATTTCAAATTTCTGAATTCATTTTTTCTATTATTTTGCGTTGATTTATCATTACAAATAATTACCTCACTTCTAGAAAAAGTTTCATCATAATTTTAAAATCGGAAGCTTAAAAACCCTATTTACCAGTCTTTACTTAAACTTACAATGAAAAAAGATACAACTTATAGATTTTAATTTGGAATAACCTTTGCTTTAGTACGTCTTTAGTAATACAGGCACATTTAACTTCAGTAAAATAATGCTTACGTAAAGAATTCGCTTTCATTGGATAAATATTATAGTTAATATATTCTTATTGTTTTAACGGAACTACTTTTTTATCTATTGCATGACGATTCTGTTCTAGTTTAGAGTTAATCGGAAGTTTAATTTATAACTAACTAAACTACTTATTACAAGGTAGAAAGAATTATTCAAAATAATAGCAATTTAAAATTCAAAATGGTAACATAAAAACCGTGGTCACCCTTACACAAGATTTTTTATTATTTTATTCTAGTGCCTAAGAAGCTAATATTTTGTTTCTGATTATAATTTAAAATCATCTTAAGAAACATATTAACAGGTAACAAAATTTCAAAAGTCCCTAGATCAGTTGTACATCCGGCTTTAGATTCAGAAAATAACATAAATATCTGGTTAGACTATCGACTGTTGGCATGGAATTAACAAAAATTGGTCATCATTCCAACCAACGGAGCACAGACACGACACGTAGGCGCTTTACTTGGGGAGACCCACTTCCCTTAGAGTAGGTTGGACCGGTGTGCGTTGTAGCCTGAACAGGGAATTCTTTTTACCAGGTCATATCGTAACACAACTTGATTGAATAAGCACTGAATTCTACAGCCGGATCTTGTTTGACCTTGATGATTTGTCTAGATGTGAATCGGATTATGATTTGTTGCGCGTCAGTGGAGCGATTTTACGTAAGTTGGCTTAAGTATATATATATCTAAGAGAGTACTACCATGCCCAAAGCCAGTGATAATTTACAAATGAGATGCAATCAAAGAAGGTTTATTTTTACGTAAATCGGACGGACAACCGAGTGTGTACTGGACGTATGTTGGCATTTAATAACATCACTGAGTGAACAAATCTTCTGTTGACGACCCTGACATATGCGTAGCTAGAGGACATATTGTGTTTAGCATGGTGCGCCTGACGCTGCATTCATAATACACGGTACAGTCGGTCACACTCAAACGCGAGTATTTGATTATTACTGTGTTATAATGAAAGAAAATTGGTTGCAGTGTAACATGATAGAGCGCCAATTAGCTAAGTGGAAGTCCATTCCGTCGGTGTTTTCTCATCTGCAGAGAATAACCTGTAATGGGCATTCTCAATGCTTAAATTTTAACTTGCTCAGAATATCATCAACTTATCTGACGAGTGTTTAAAATTATTGGAGATAAGCATTCCTTAATGACTGCTAGAGAAAAAAAAAACTATATTTTTACTTCCGAAATAATTATGCAAAGTTTATATTTATTTTAAATTAAATAAAAAATTTGTTACAATAAAAAAAATAATTCACCGATGATCTAATGATCAACTAATTAACAACGATACATTCATTATTAACCTTCTCCTAAATCTGACGATCACTGTAATTTTTTTTTACTCAAACTAAATTATTTTACTGAAATTTCATTAGAACATTATTTTTAAAAATCAAATAAATAATTTAAAGCTTAATTATTTAAATCGTAATACTTTTATTTACTAAAAATAATTATTATCTTCATAACTGATTCAATAATATTCGTAAAACATAATGATGCAACGTAGTTGTTTCAATTACATTTTTTAATATATAAAATTCTGCTTATGATTTCATATAATTTTACAAAAAGAAGAAAATAGATGAAGAAAATCAATCTAAATATCACATAGAACTCTACAATAATAACAAACCAAGACTTGACTTTACGTGTTCATAACGATGTTGTAAAAAGCTGAAACGACTGGACATGGCGCCAGCATATTATCATAGTCAGACATTCTTATAGGTTTACAACTTAAGAAAATTTTTACAAGTTAAAATTTGTCTGCTATTTTTCTATTACATATATTTATACGACATACATCATTTATCACTTATTGCTTTGGAATTTTTTTTATATTAAAATTTCCCTTCTTTATTAGCAACAAATTTAGAATGACGTTTTAAATATGTTTAAATTAATTTATACGACAGTTGTAAAATAATACTACTTCAGTAATCTTTATGAATTTTCATAGCGTGTAGTTATTGCAATTAATTTACCTTTAGTAACTTTGCATCCATCGAGTGAAGTGAACATAAGTTTATTTTAAGAATAAAGTTTAAGGTTACTGTGTTACGTCAGTTTTTTTTCGTAGGTTTTCCTATATAATGTCTCTAAAAATATTGTGTAACTTCAAAAACGAATGAACAGTCATTTTAAACAAAAAAGGAAACTTTAAATAGAACTTTTATGTAAGTGTAATTCAAATTCTCTTCCTTCTTTGGTTTAAGTAGGAAGGATAAATTCCTGTTTTTCTTCGGCTAAAAGTCAAAAAAGCCACAAATGCATAGTATGAAGTATTATAGTATGCATAGTATACATTCTATATTATTATTATTAATCAAGGTTTAAGTCTCTAGAGAAATCCAGACGGTTTGCATGTTACACAATCCGATTTTACAGGAAACTTTCACGATACTAAACGTGTTATCTACCGGATAATCATGATTTATAGTTAAAGCAAGTAATCTATCTTATATCTGAAATAAAAAACAATTATTATCCTGTACAATAAAATGTCTATTTCCTTGTTAGTAAATCATCTTGAAATCAACCGAAATTTTCTTTCAAATTTTTATAGTTTCATCTATTCATTTTGCTTCATTTTTTAATTTAAAATATATTTTTAATTTATTTAATTTAAATAATATTTAACCTAAATTCCAACCTGACTACAAATAAATTAAACTTAGCTCAATTAAGAACTAATTTAAATAAGTTGTATTTATTGTTTAAGTTTGAATGAATTGAGTTAAATACATTAAAACTATGTTTAATTAATATCTCTTTAAAGACGATTCTTCATGGTAGTCGAATGAAAACGTATCAGTTTCGTCTAGAAAGTACTGAGTTGGATTAGACTGGCTGGCCTGACTTAGAAATTTTTATATCTTAATTTCGCACCCAAGCATTTAAATATATGAATTAATCATATATTCAAAAAAATTGTTTGTTTAACAAATTTTAATCCATTAAAACATTTAGTAACTGAAATAGAAAAATTGTTTGTTTATAAGGTTTTCTTCTTATTTTTTTTCTTAATAAAGATAGTTCTATGTCAAAGTAAGATCATAATATACAATACAATAAATCTTTTCATTTTAGTGCTTTTAGGTTTTATAAAATGTTTCAGCTCTTTTTGCAGTTCCATTAAGGCTATTGATAGTCGTTGCTACTCTGACGTGGTGTGGGAATGAGAACGAAATGGATTTTTGGAATATGTCTCAGAAGAATACTTTATCATGCTTAGCAGATTTATGTGTATGTGTGTTTCTGTGTGCGTGCGTGTATATGTACAGGCGCGCATGCGTGTTAGTACTTATACGGTCTGAGTACGCTTTATTTCGGAACTGCAAAGCTCAGGAGTGTATAAACAACAAAAAAGTTCCTAATGGAATTTTACTAGAAGACTATGATTACACATAATTATCTTGAGTATTTGTTAACATTGTATATTTTTTAAATTTTATTTCACGTAAATGATTCATACATACAGTTGTGCGCACGGTGACAATAGAATTTAATAACAATATTTATTTGGCCGGCCTCCGTGCCACGAGCGGTAGGGTCTCGGCCTTCCATCCAGAGGTTCCGGGTTCGAATCCCGATCAGTCATAGCATTTTTACACACGCTGCAAATCATTCATCTAATACTCTGAAGCAATACCAAACGGTGGTCCCAGAGATTAAACAAAAAAAAAGATTCTTAACTTTTATGTGTGTATATATATCTGTTATCCTGAATTTATTTTATTTTTAAATTCATTAAGGTATTAAACCTGTTTGGTAGTATGAACTGTTTTACAATAGTCATATTTAAAAATAAAGTAAAATAATGTTCACAGTCTAAATTTTCTTATATCTATAAGGTTATTTCAAAGCTCATCAATATATATATATATATATATATATATATATATATATATATATATATATATATATATATATATACATTCACTAATTATTAATTATAATTTTTCATTACAATAAGTATTCGTTTAAAATAAAATAAGCAACCTTAATGATTTTTTTTCTACAAGTTTTATTAAAGATTCGTTTCTTCAAGCTTGATTCATTCATCCTCATCATACACCCAAGAAATTTAAATCCACCTTTTCTATAATATGTTTCTAGTATATTTATATTTTGATAAATTTATTTACAAGATCTTAATTTATAAGTAATTTGGTTCTTGTTAGGTCCTTATATTTTTCTAATGACTCTCCTTCCTACTTTTAATATCTTTTCAAATTGTCAAACTGTTTCACTAGGGTAAAGAATGATACGAGTAACTACTAAATCTTTATGTTTAATTTTGGTATTATAGGATAAAATTTGTTTGTTTCAAACATTTTTAATGAAAAATGCTAGTTTTTCTCATTTTTCCAATTAAGTTTGAAATGAATTTTTGTCTATCCCATTATTGTTGAATATTTCTTCGAAATATTTGAAGGATTTAGTTTTTACATTTCCAAATCTGGTATGGGTTACATTCTTGTTGAAATTTTTAATTTTTGGTTTTGTTACCGTTTTGATAAAATAAATTTATAAACCAGCCTGTTTATATAAATATATTTTTTTTTTCTGTTGGAATTAATATACAGTAATCAACACAGTCCTGGTGATGATTATTCCACCTGCGGTCAAGGTTTTTTTTACTTTGTCAGATGGCAACAATTTAAAATAAATTCAGTAAATTTAACAACTGAGTAGCATAAATTAAAATTAATCTGATCTATCATTACTACAATTACAAATGTAATTGTTAAAACATAAAGTTAAACAATAATTAAGGGAAGTCGGTTGAGTTAAAAAGATTTTTCGTTTTTTCTTTTTTATTACAAAATATTTTTCCTTTTTATTTTGGCTTTAATTTGATACCAGTTTTATATAATTCTGGTGAGTCAAACATACGTTATCGAATATTTTGTGTGAACATATTAACCGGTGATTCCGATGCATGTTACTGATGGGTTCAACCTGAAAACTGTATTAAGTACCGTAATTTATTTAGTATTTGTAATTTTTATTTAGCATTTATTTGTAATATTATTTTTAGCACAGTTTTATCTACACAACCATTTTGTTTTTCAACGTTGGCACTATGTTATGATACATGGTTTCTGTAAAAATATTTTTCTTGTGAATTGTTTATGTTTACATTTTTGGAAGTTATTGTTTGATTTCAGTGAAGATTTACTGTGAAACAACGAGTTGATCATAAAGATAAGTTTTGTCATTATTATTAGTGTGAAAAATGTCTAGAGCACTTCCAAGACTGTTTAAAAAACGGAAAAACATTGGAAGATGTAAAAATAGTCTTAGTGATAACAATTTAAATTATCATCACTAAGTACATAGCTAAGTATGCACTCTGTACATAGCTGTACAACAGCTAAACATAAACTTTCTTCTAACAATACTGAACCTTCGAAGAAAAGTTCATATAAAAAGAAAGTAAGTAGGCACTTACAGGAATATTAAATTTACAATGGGGATTATAATAACAGACCTTCATATGATATTGTTAATCTTAAATTAATAAAAAATTTGTTTTCTGGAATATCTGTCTGCAAAAATTGTAAAGGTCTGTTGTTACTAGTAATCAAAAAGGTGTTAAAATTAATGCTAGATGTAATAAAAGTGAATTGACAGTTTCTGAAAATAATGATAATACTTGGACTAAGAATAATGTTTCCAGAAATAAATACTCGTTTATTGTACGGTTTTCGTTGCATTGGTAAAGGACATTCCAACTCCATAGGGGAAGACACCCACGTTGGGGCGATTCCGGTCGCCACACCACCCTCTCCGTTCTTAGTCCTAAAGGGCTTTACCAGAGGTCGTCTTCAGACCCTCTACCAGACATTTACATCAGTAAAAACTAATAATTCAGCCAACGCCTTCGCTTTAGGCTTCCTTCGGACATCTTCACTTTTCCTATTCTACAGCATTACCTTCTTAACTAGCTAACCGAGATCGCGGAAGCACGAACTCCGCGCCTAGTCCAATTACAATCTAAATGTTTGTGAATATAAGTGCCTCAAACATCGACTAAGTAAAGAGTCAAATGCAAGGACAAACTCACATCACTCAAAAATTTGTTATACGTAACAACGAAATTCTGACCTACATTCCACCACAAAATTCACCAATTAACCAATTTAAGAAAAATGGACTCCAATCTGGTCCACAAGGGACAGACCTCTTACTCACACCCAGCTCCATCTCAGAGTCCCGCGTGACATTTACATTGTCACACTCGAAGACCGCTCTCGGCAAGACAATGCCACACCTCACGGCTGCATGGACTACTCTGTCGGTAGCGCGGTCACCCCCTCGTCGATAGCGGCTCCACCACTCGACTTTAATAGTAAGTTGCTAAACTTTTATGCGACGTAATGAATCTACCAAAGCCTGTTGTTTTCAACTATTATAATAAAACTGTGGCTAATGCAACAAAAGAAGTTTGCTTCAATGACCGAAGCAGTGAAGGAGTTAGTGGCAGAAAATAACGGAAACAGAGATATTGCTTGCGCATTTGATGGTACATGGCAGATGCGTGGCTGATCGTCAAATAATGGTGTGGTTACGGCTAATAGCGTCACAATGAGGAAAATCATGGACGTAGAAATATTATCTAAATATTGTCAATGCAAAGGAAAATAGGAAGGAGTTCATGATAATATATGTTGAGCAAATTACTCCGTTTCAAGTGGCTCCATGGAAGTAAATGGAATAGTTTATATTTTTCGAAGATCACAAAACCTTTATGGTATCAGGTATAAGTATTACCTCGGTGATGGGGACTCCAAGTCACTTTCCACTATTTTTGAGTTGAGTCCTTGTGGTCCAGATTTTCTTATTGAAAAGCTAGAATGTATGAACCGTATATAGATACACAGAAACGTATGGGAACAAGGCTTAGAAAGAAAAAAAGAAATTGAAATGAATGGGATAAAACATACTGATGGTAAACGTATTGGAGGGCGTGGTGGTCTTTCAAAAGAAGCTCTAGAACAGATACAAACATACTATTTGAAGAAATACGTTAAGCCTACAAGATATGAAGCATGCAGTGTGGGCTATATATCTCCATCTTGGAAGCACTAATGAAGAACCAACTCACGCTTTACCCTCAAAAGGGAATGATAATTCATGGTGTTAGTAACAAAAATCTATAGCAGCTAAAGAAATACACAACCATGACTAACGTCTGCATCTTCATAGTGCTATAATTACAGCCATAAAAACAGTTTTCAAGGATTTAGATGGCCCAGTTTTACTCGGAAAATGCTTACGTGGTATTTCTCAAAATATGAGTGAGTCGGTCAACAATGTTATATGGTCGCTGATACAAAAAAAAAAAAAACTTTTGTGATACTTACTACGCTTGACTTGGGAAAAGGATATATGAAGCTATATTCTTTTTCAATAAAGGAAAAATTACAAGATGCCTGATTCTAGTGAGTTAGGCATTACTCCAGGCAGTAACTGTGTCGTAGCAATGAAGACAATTGATGAATTTCGAATCAGGAAAACGGAAAATGCCATAGAAGAAATAAAAAAAGTGCCGGCAGAAAATAAGATTAGGTCAGAGAAGGCTGGAGGATTTGTATGAAGACGAGGATGACTCACAAAACCCTTCTTATGGAGCTGGATTGCATTGACTGTCGGTAGATATGAAAATTTACTTTCTTTTTTATTGAGTTTTCGAAAATTAATTTTTTCTACACAAAGATATATTTTCTCAAGTGCCGCTCAAGATATCTTCATGATTTTTTTTTAATTTTTCCATATCATTCAGATGCATAATCTAATAGATTGAGTTACTAAAAATTGTGAACACATTATCAAATATTTCAGTTTATGTGAAAAATTTTCCGTCTCTAAAAGAAGTGAAAGAAAAAGATTTGTAGAAAATAGAAAATTGTTGTTTTTACAAGGTCTTTTAATTAAATTGCAGCAAAAAAACTTTTTTTAATTGCACATTAAAAAAAAGTAATTATTTTTGCTGGGTTCATAGATAAATTAGAAATCCTTGAAACTGATGAACCGATCTATGCACTAAAGAAGCTTGTTCAGAGGTAAATTTAATAAAAAATGCTTGATTCCGCTTCGATTACAGGTGCTTTGAAAAAATTTGTTTGAACTACTAATGAGATAGCTGTGATTTCTAAAATAGTGTACGCCGCGAAACAGTCAGAGAGTCATTGTCAAACAGTTATGGAGAAATATTGTTTTGTTGGACAACTTCTTTTTTTCCTTGCTTGAATACAGCAAGTTAATGCATGAAAATTTTATGCTGTCTGATGATGTTAGCCTTTAAATATACTCTCAAATAATGATTCTTAAGAGGCTTCTTGATTGTGTATTTCATGAGGCTTTAAGTTAAAAAATTTTGTAGCTCTGATTATTGGGGTTATTCCAGGATATGATAGAGCCCGAAAAATTATTTAAAAGTTTAACCGCTATAAAACTAATAGTCAAGTTTTAGTTTTTTTTTATAGAATAGTGTTTTCTATATATTTATGAACATAATTTTCGCAAATGTATATTTATTTATTTCTTTTTTTAAGGATTTTTTACAGGACAGATTTGTGTAGTGTTTTTGATTTGAATTTTTATTATATCTATGGAGACTGTAACAATACCTTTATTTGAATTGTATACCGTTTATTAATTTATTTATGTAAATACTTTTACAGTTGTTTCTTTGGCAGTTTTAACTTTAGTTTTAGTGTGTTCTTTTTTTATGTGAAGGTAATTTACATATGTTTTGGAGGTCATAGTTGGATAAATTTAAGAAGTATTCTACAAATTTAACAATAAAAAAAATCGTATAAGGATGGTGCCCGCCAAAGCAGAAGTATTGTTTTTTAAATTTTATCTTTTCTGATCTCTAATATGAATTTTTTAATGTTGGTCAAACTCTGTTAGTTCCTTTCCGAGAATGTTCGATTTCTGTAATCAGTGCCTGAAAATATTGGGCGCCTGCCTGTTCCAGGACTTGAATCTGGCTATTTGCTACAAAGTACAAACAAACGTTTTAAAGGCTAAAATATTATTTGTTTAATACTCTAACAAATTCTATCCTTTCTTTTATAATATGAATGTTCATTTAGTTGTAAAAATGTAATCTTCTTGACTTCTGTTAGTTTATATTCTTTACAACAGAAAAAGTTACGCAATTTGAATAAACGGTTAAAAAACTGGTCAGTTAACCTGTTATGGCTAATTTTTGTTATGCCTACGTATAATCTGTTGTTTTTTCTAATTAATATAAATAGCAGACAATTATTTAAATAAACAAAAAATCTTTTTCGATTTTAACTGAAGGAGGTTCTCAAATTGACCTTTAAATATTCCTTTATGTACTTTCTGTTACAACACATGGTTTCTTGGTCATATTCATTCATAATACCCTACTTCTTTGTCGGCTGTTCATATTATAGTATGGTTAATCTCATCCAGGCCTCCTCACTGTTTCAATTTCCCATTTTTTCTTTCTATAATTGTCTTAGCTAGTTTTTCTCCGTTGTGCCCTCATCTAAGTTCTTCAACTTTTTTAAGTTATATTCCTTAATACCTTCGTTTTTTTACTTCTTTTAAGCTATTCTCATTTCAATCATAAGTACCGCGTGATGACTATTGGTTTCTTTATCTAGAAATCAATAGTCATCACTATGAGGCTTCTTTAACAGCATTCCTATACCTTTGAGCTACTAAGATATGGTGTATCTAATAGCATGCTTTGTCACCAGGGGAAACCGACGTAAATCTACTCCTTTCATGGTTTGTGAACGTGTTGAATATAAACAATTTTTTCTATTTACGAATTTCTACTAATCTGTTTTCACTTGTATTCCTTACCCCTAAGCCAAATTTTTCTACCACATTTCCTTCTCAATCTTTTCCCATTATATTATTCCAATCTTTCATCAGTACCTTGCAGCAGTTCTTTTCTGATTTTTATTACATATTCAATACTTTTCTTCTTCTTGAAGAATACTATTGTTCTTCTGACATCTCTTCAACATCGCCTTCATAATTCTGTGTTGGCAATTGTATTTGTACCATAACTAAATTTTTTGGTAACTTCCCTGTCTTTTACAATGTTATTCCATCTTTTTAAAAAAACATAATTAATGCCAATCCGTTTTTTCTTCTTCTTTTTCTTTCAGAATAGAATATAACTTCTCCACTCTTTATTTCACCTTATTCTCCCCCCCCCCCTCAATGCACTCAGTTATAATATATCCATTTTATTTTTCTTCATTTCCCTCTTGAGGTTCTCTAACTTTCCACTTTCTAACAAAGCCTTGACCTTCAATTCTTTCATAAGTAATCAGTCCTTTAACATCTTCGTTGATTCTCCCAGAAATCCAAATGAGAGTCTTTTTATACGTTTAAAAGAATAAGCCAACATCGTAGCTTAACACAAGGAAATATCATTAGAATCTTTAAAAGAATGTTTCCCACCCCTGGGGTAATAAAGTTCTTTGCACTCTCCAATACTCATCTACTCTGCGAGGAGGCCTTCGCACTTGTATTGGGGGAAACTCATTATACCAGAAGTGTACTCGGTCCCTTCATTCGTTATCACCTGTATTCACTAACAATTATTAATATATAGAATCGTTACCTCCTCTCTATGTAAGGATTTTCCCTTCATCAAATCTTGGACCAAAAAAATATCTCCTAGAATCTCTAGTACTTTCAAAGAGTTTTTATCCTTAATAACGAAAATAAATCGTTTTAGCGACTTTCATTTTTTACAAGTGTCAATTTCAAAAACATGAGGACCGTAAGATAAATTTTGATATCATATTTGAATTTAGCATGAAAAGATAAATCAAAATAAAGTAATATTTTTGTAACAAAACTTCTGTAGACCACTCCAATTTAAATCAGAATACATAAATAACAAAGAGTGTTTTTACAATTAAATTAATTTTCATGAAATAAAAATGAACTTTATTATTACATTTAATTTTTTTTCCCATTCAAAATATCAACTTTGATAAAATTGGTTTTTTGCTTGAATTGTTTTATGATCTTGTAATGTATTAAGTATATTTTAGACTTCCCTGATTTTCAGCCTTCTTAGATTTTTTCATTGCGATTTTTTGAAAAACGCAAACTGCAACAGAAAAATAAGAAAATCTTAAAAGAGTAATTTTTAATTAATCTACTGACTTAGATATTACTGAATTTTTACGTGTATAAAAACTTCCGTTTACATACAAATTTTAACAAACATCGCTTAATCACTAGTACATTAGCAAATTTATTTCCTTGCGTAAAGACGGTTATTTACATTATGCCTAATAAAGAGAAGGGATCGTGAGTGCAGCTCACATGAACAAAAGGTATATACTGCAAACAACCATACTATATACTGGCCGTAAAATAAAAAAGGTTAAATAAAACTCGTACTCCGCTTTTTCCTTGTAATATTAACTGTAAATTCTTGCTAGCAGATTTAATAACGGTTGACTTTAACTTAGTGTAAAAAATCACAGACTTTATTGCGAATATAAACTTTTGTCAACACAGCTAGAGATCTCTGATGTTCCTAATTAAATAAAGTCTGTAAAACAAAGCATGCATAAATAAATATTACCGTGACTGACAAAATGTTAAATGTTCTGAAAAATCAAGTGAAGTGATGTAAATGCAAACTAGATTTATAGCTTATTATATATATAAAAAAAAGATTAAATAGCTTATTTAAATACGTACTATTTCATTCTCTTAATGAAATAGTACGTATTTAGTTTGGGCAAAACAAAAACTAAAGCTAACGGTAAAGAAAACTTATACCGTGTAAAAATAATGAAGCTGATACTACATTTATCAAAAACTTTCCGGCTGTATTGAATCCAACCATTGTTAAAGAAGAATTGCTCAATCCCATTTTGAAATTTTCATAAAAATGTAACAACATTTTCCATTGCCCCACATATAGTTGTTACTATTACAATTTTCATGATACGTGTCACCTGTATCCGAGATATTCAGCAATATAAACATCAACCAACTCACGTTCACGTACACACACTAGAGTACTACACAGTACACTATAGTACATAAAGAATTGCATCCTGTGTTTTATTCTACATTTATGGACCCAAATAATCTCAGAATATTGGGAAATACAATAACATGGGGTACGAAAATTTACACACTTCATTTTCTATTTTAATAGTCAGGAATGTAATTTATAAATTTCCCATTGTGAATTAATTTTGAACCAGGGTCAATGATTACAATAGGTTTTACTTTGAGGTATTGAAGTTGGCGTCTACTCTACAGAATTTGAAACTGATCTCTCAAAACAGGTTAGGTGCGATTTATAATAGTAATTTGGTAATAATGTGTAAATACTTTTAGTTTTGGAGTACGAAAAAAGCTTTTTAATACTTTTAATATTGTAAATAATTTTTTTTTAAATCATACAACGTTTATTTATTAAAAATATTATTCATATTAATATGTTTTTCATTTCTTTTCCTATTTTTATGGCAATATCAAAGTTTATTGTATAATTTAAACTTTTGAAGTTTATTTTTTAAACATTATCAAAAGTGAATGATTTGTTTTATTTTGAAGTTCTATCAACTTACTTATTTAATTTTATATTACATAATTTTTAGTATTAACTGTTATTTGAGGAACAGTTTTAGGGTAGATTTATGCCAACATAATAATAATACTGTGTTTTCTAAAAAGAAGTTTCATTTAATTGAAAAACAATTATTTGCTGATTAATTCGGCAGAAACTTTCCGGATAAAAAAATTTCAAATTAAAAGTGGTACATAAAGAATATTACAACATTCAAATTTCTTTTTTTCATATTAAATTATTTCGAAAATTTATTTTACAACTAATAACTGCCAATAGTGAGAAGGTAAATAAAAAAAAAAAAAACAAAATTAAAACTAAACGTTTACAATGATTATAACAAAAAAATAAAGAATATTACTCAAGCTGAAGTCCAATTACATGTTGATACCGATGCTTCCAAATAGCATGTAAGCATGCTTGAAGTAAAATATCTGAAAAATGAAGCATGCCCTCCAGTTGCGAAAAAATTTTTTTCCACGACCTTCGTTAAGTGTTCATTAATATTTAGAAAACAGCTTTACAAAAAATAAATTTCAGGAATAATTAAATATGTCAATCTTTGTGGCTTGTTAAAAGATTTATTGCGGTGTTTAATCGAGGCAATTAATAATTTAATATGATTTTTATTGCTTAATTTATCAGTATTCATTAAATTTAATTGATTCCGTAATAAACCGAATTGTAATTTTATTGGGAAATAATGGAACTCATTTTGTGAAAGAGCTTTTGGATAGTGGGAAAATTTGACATGGTGTTGTTTATTATCACACACGACATAGAATAACGCAATCTCCAACTCCATTCATTTTAAAACAACTGTATAACTGCAACTAAAATAATTAAACACCCATCAAATAATTATAAAATCGCAGTAATAAGGGACTATGTCCAGGCTTTGCGTTAAATAGAAGGATAAAATATATCCGCTACCCTTGCGTTCCTTTCCGACATACGAAAAAAAAATTATTTTAAGTGGCAAAATTCTGTTTATAAATTAAGTTTTATTTTCAACGGGTAAATTTCTTTATATCTAACACAAAGATTAATATTTTAGTGAGTATTTTTTTAAAACTTTTTCCATGGAAAATTTCAGAAGAATCAGTTAATAAATAAAATACTTGTAGTCAATTAAATATTTTATAACACAAAAATATATCTTGTACTAATAGCAGGTTGCATATGAGTATTATACCAACACCCATGTTGAGGTTCTTTAATCCAAATCTTTTATCTTTCCTTTACTCTGAAATTTGATAATAAAGAATAAAAATAAAATCAAAAACAATACTACTAGATTTGGCGTTGTCAAATTTCATACTGTCATATTTTATTAAAAATGTTTCTTCTATAATATTTAAAAATCTCTATAAGCCTATGATTTTTTAATTATTATTTTCAACTACTTTCGAAAGTTAAATTGTTATAATCTTGATTGGAGGACAAGTTCTCTTACTTCCACATTTAGTTAAATATAATTCAATAAATAATTCAACGTTTATTAAATAAAACTTGATCTGCCGTTATGGAGATACAGGGACACAATAAACAAACGTAACACGTAGAAAAATCATTACCACACCTGGAGTAGATTGTTTGGTAAATTGTATAGTTGTTAAGAGTAGATTGTTTACCTGTTTGGTAAATTGTATATGTTAATAATCAATCAACATTCTCTTATAAATATTTTCATTAGTACTATTTTTTTTTCTTGTTTAACCTCCGGGACCGCTATTATGTATTGCTTCAGAAAATGAGATGAATGGTTTGTAGCGTCTGAAAAATGCCACCCTGACCAGGATTCGAACTCGGGACCTCCGGATTCATTAGTACTATCGGCACCTTTTAAATATACTCCATGGAAATATTATGTATTTATGTCTAAAAGATTCCATCAGAATCAGATGATTAGATAATCTGATCATTCTAAATTCATTATATAATACATGAGAGGATCCTTTACAATCTGATTCAACAGGAAAACGTTTCATTATTTTTAGTTGCCATAAAGTACCCATAAAATTTAACTGGACAAATGGTTTTTTTAATTACACAACCGATTTTTCGAAATTATAAGGGAAGTTTATTTCCTTTAGTACTGATCCATTTTAGATGAAATATGATAAATCTGTTAAGTGTAACTGCGAGTTTTTTATCACCCGTTTTTTTAGCAAATATTTTAATAAGGTTAAAGAAATTAAATTATAAATCAAGATTACATTTAAAATATATGAATCTAAGGAAAAACAAATATAACTATGAGTTATATCACTGATTAATCACAGTCTCCTTCAGTTTCTATAACTTCAAAATTAAGGGACGGTTATTGTAATTTTGTAACCTTATTTAAAAGAAATTATATTCATAATTGTAAATAATTGAACTACTCTATGAAGTGAGAAACTACTAACGAAGTCTAATCTTGTCCAGAATAAATTAATTTAAATCATTATAGTGCACTATCTTCTGTTAATTGTATCCTTTCGATCTAAATACACCAAATATAAACAATTAAATATTTTAATTGATATCTCATATTATGACAGTAGAAATGGAATAGTTTTTTACAGTACGTAATCGGCGATATTAAATCAGACAGTTAACAGAATTTTTATTTTTTCAAATGTATTTTTATTGGTTACAAAAAAAAAAACCATTAAAAATAAATTCGTATAATATCCGTTAAAGTTTAGATTGGGCTATTTATTTTATTTAGTCCCATTATGTACGTCCAATTAGAGTAAAATTTTACTTTTGAATCGGGTGTGAAATAAAGAATGGAAAGAGGTCTTGGTGTTAGAATAAAGACAGTAAATGGTAGTAATTTTGGTGTTCAATTTATATCAATTCAGTAAAATCTAATTCCGTTTTTCTACTCACACTGACAAACTCCCTAATTCTCATCCCCCTTAACCCAATATAAGTTCTCTTTCTGGCTGCTAGCTTGTTCGTTCAGGCGTCTGGATAGCTGTGCTATTTAATTTGTAACGACTGATTCAGTTCTTGTTTTACTTGCTTCGTTTATCTTCCACATTTCAAATTATTTTGCTCCATTTATTCATGCCGCATAGACTATACGATATTATATCTCTACAGAGAGAAAACAAATTATTTAATCTCATTTCTTGTTTTATATTTTTTAATATAATTTTTATTATCTCTTCATCCCTTGCTTTCACTACTTTACATTTTTCTGAGCATATTGTGTGAGATTTTATATGATTAAAATATGTTTTATTTCTTTCCTAATAATTCTTAACGTTTTAGCTAAAAAAAAAAAATGTTAATACATCAATAACGTTTGTATATAAATATATATACAAACTATGTTACTGAACAAATTTTATATTTTCCCACCCAAACCAGAGAAATTTACAGATAAATCAACAAAAAAAGGAATAAATATTTAAAAGTCCGGTGTATTTAATATTATCCTAGAGGGATATTTTCAAAACAAACTAAAAGTAATAAACACTATGGACATAAGAAAAATGTTTTGGACATCGCGTATGAAAAATAAATAAATAAAAATATTTTTAAAATATCTATAGTTTAAATTACGCTTTTTCGGTTGACTAAAGAAATATTAATTAATTATTTTATGGGTTTTTAATGTAGCTAAATGTTTTACATAAATAATGTATAATAAATGTCTACAACTTATCTAGAACCAAATGAAATATTCGGGGATTTTCAAAAACTGAACATTATTAATGAGTTAAATTTGTGTTTAAACTTTATACATATGTATATTTTTATTATAAATGTCTATAGTCTATTTTCCCTCGAAATATAAATAGATTTGTTTAATGTCTATAGTTCACTTAGTAATTTTATTGTACAATTTATATAAATTCAGTAAACTCTAATTCCGTTTTTCTATCCACACTGACAAACCCCCTAATTCCCATTCCCCTTAACCCAATATAAATTCAGAAAACCCGACAACATTTAACTTCTCAATATTCTGTACTTTTTCTGATTGGCACTCTGTATACACCAGTTGATGAATGATGATAAAATCAATTGGTTTTATCGTGTGAAAATATACCATACGTGAAAGGAATTTGATCACAGAACTTCTAGATGGAACTCAGCAATTCTACCAGTTCACCACGGATATAGTCGTATATATATATATATAAAGGAGCATAATATTTCATTGTTACGATAATTTAGCCAGCATATTTTCAAAATTTTCACACAATGTTTGATTTTTTCCTGGTCATTAATAACAAGTTTCTTTTTAAGTAATACTAAAATTAAAATATTTTATTTACGATAAGCATGCTATCACAGTGTTCTGATAATATTTTTTTAACGATTTTTTTTCCGAATCTAGCTAAATGACAATCATTATATTTATTCTGCTAACTAAATAACGCGGCTACAATATTTGTTATTAATAATTATAACAAGTGTGGTACACTTTTGTTAATGAAAGTATAGTTTAATAATGACTGTGGTGTTACCACTCTATATAACTTTCCTCATTTAAGTTCTTGCAACGGTAAACTGAATTTTTAAGAACTTTTTTCTTCGGTCAGAATTGGTCACAGTGCAATATTATTACAAATAAATGAAATAAATGATTATTTTGCTCTAATGGTATATAATAATACATAACATAGATCATTATAAAAATAAAAACATGAATTATATGATAAAAAAATAGATGTGATTAAAATCTATAGTATATATAACCACAGGAAATAACGTTCATCATTAACTATATATTATTGCAAAATAATTGACTTGAGAGGACGTTGTTGAAAATGACTTTTAACAAATATTTATTTCACGTTGATCGAGATGCAGAAAGATCAGTTATTTTTCTAAATTTACGATTGCAAAAAATTAATTTTCAGAGCAATATAGTTTCTTAAAAAAATATATATTAATTGTATTTTAATTAAATTGGTTAGAAGATTTTTTTTTAGTTGTTCTGTCATTTATTGAAAACGGCAAGGAAGCAAAATAAAGCCTTTTCTTTTAAGGTAAACCAAAAAAATATTGTTTCGAGTTTTACGAAAATATTCCGTTACCTGGTTTGAATTGGTGGATTTTGCTATTTTTTATGAATCCCTGATTGTTTTAGACAAATATTGCTGCAGCTTGAAAACACCAAACAGCCAATCAAACAGTAAATATATAAGTTTTCTTGAAATAACTATTCAAATTTTGTCTCCAAAGTTAAAGTTGAAGGAAAGTAAGTGGAAACAAAACAAAACAGTTAGGTGGGTGGACTTTATGGATATTTGACAGGTATCTTGAACTGTTTTGTTTTGGTAGAAAACGTAAGATTTGAAGTTTTTTTTACTAAATGAAAGTTTCAAAACACTTTATTGTTTGATCCGCACTCACATGCAAAATTATTGAGTTGACCATCCTGAAGAAAACGTTTAGACGTGAGAGTCAAATTTTATCTGTAAGGCAGAAAATATTATTTTTTTTTTTACAACAGTGAACATTTATATAATTTTATTTGCACATTGGTTGGTTAAAAAGTTATTTTCCTATTCCAGAACATTTTGTATAATTGGCTATATTTAAAAAAAACTTGTTATGGAAAAAATTGATTTTATTACTCCATATATTTCAAGAAATTGGTCGATTTGGTAAAGAGGGCATAAATTTTCTATCATTTTTTTTCAATCCATCTTGTTAGATTTATTTCTCTTTGGAAATATTTAATGAAAATTGGTGCAGCTATTCTGGCGTAACACAACTCACCTTCAACAAGTATTTACCTTCTGGTGGTTTAGTCTGATATCAAACAAATATATGTAAAAAGATAATATTTAATATTATAATATCTATAAAATTTAAATTCGATTTAAAAAAGTAGTAAGTATTACATGACTTTCTTGGTAATGCCAGTTAAGACACAGTGCAATAAGTTGTACAGCTTTTTAATTCCAAAAGACTTTGCAATTCAATCCTTAAAAGTCTTATTTTTATTTTCATAATAAATATTTAAATAAAACTAAAAAAATGAATTTTTATTATAATTTTGCCAAATTATCATAACTTTTAATCAATAAGAGAGCCCCAAATCAATGGGGCTCTCTTATTGATTAAAACAATTATCAAGATAAGATTTAATCATCAAAAATTTCTAAATTTCAAATAAACAAACTTTTATTTTGAGGACTCCCTTCAATGTTGAACAGTTTAGAAAACATTATAAAAGAATGTTGTAAAATTTGTTTATAAAGGAATCATTTATAAAGAAGTGTTCCTTAACAAAAATTAAAATATTTTTAAAAAACGAATTGTTTAAAAACACTGAAAAAATATAGTTTAACTTTTAATTCTAGCCGAGAATAAAAAGGATTTAGAAGAAACAATGAATGGCATGGATGAAGTCCTACGCAGGAACTATCGCATGAAAATAAACAAGTACAAAACAAAAGTAATGAAATGTAGTAGAAATAACAAAGATGGATCACTGAATGTCAAAATAGGAGGAGAAAAGATTATGGAGGTAGAAGAATTTTGTTATTTGGGTAGTAGAATTGCTAAAGACGGACGAAGCAGGAGCGATATAATATGCCGAATAGCACAGGCAAAACGTGCCTTCAGTCAGAAATATAATTTGTTTACATCAAAAATTAATTTAAATGTCAGGAAAAGATTTTTGAAAGTATATGTTTGGAGTGTCGCTTTATATGGCAGTGAAACTTGGACAATCTGAGAAGAAAAGATTAGAAGCTTTTGAAATGTGGTGCTATAGGAGAATGTTAAAAATCAGATGGGTGGATAAAGTGACAAATGAAGAGGTGTTGCGGCAAATAGATGAAGAAAGAAGCATTTGGAAAAATATAGCTAAAAGAAGAGACAGACTTATAGGCCACATACTAAGGCATCCTGGAATAGTCGCTTTAATATTAGAAGGACAGGTAGAAGGAAAAAATTGTGTAGGCAGGCCACGTTTGGAATAAGTAAAACAAATTGTTACGGATGTAGGATGCAGAGGGTATACTGAAATGAAACGACTAGCACTAGATAGGGAATCTTGGAGAGCTGCATCAAACCAGTCAAATGACTGAAGACAAAAACAAAAACTTTTATGATAGTATTGAAAAAATTACTTCTTATTTAAGATTCGGAATGTATATGGTCCAAACCTAATTAAATTTTATTTTCCCTTACAGTGACTAAAAAATAAAAATAAATTTTTTAAAATTAAAAATAAAAAGAGCTAGAACCAAATTTTAATATTAAACCCGAAGGGAGATCGAGCAAAAAACATATATTTCAATTTTAGGAGATGGGAATTGGTATTTTGAAAGTATATTTTTTTGGTTATGCAATCTAGATAAAATATTTTTCGAAGTAAGGTTTTTTATAATTTGGCTTTGAAGAAAATCTAAATCAATTTTTTCACTATATGCCTCCACACCCTAAAAAGATTTTGAAAAACAATAAGATCTATACCCAATATGAAGAAATATTTGAGCCAAATCGGTTCGATCAATCCTTATATATTATAACTGCTACGCACATACGTACATATGTTTTATGATGGTCTAGATGAACTCGCTTGATCCTAAACCGCAGAGATTTGCAAAAACCTGATACTCTGTTTTGACCCAATCGCCATACTTTCATCTTTTATCTAAAGCATATTTTGTGTAGATTACAAACACAGGTTAGTTTTGTCTATGATATTAAATAAAGTTTCGATATGTATTATATTGGTTGCCAAAACAAACAGATTATAAATGATCTGACATGGGGAATAATACACACGTACAAATGGGAAGCCGTTTCAAAGAATTAAAAGAATACCTGGCTTCTGAGCAATATACAAAAGGAACTTGTCTATATATTCTCAGAATTTACATATTTGCGCTGGATACAAAACTGAACCTTATTCCATTATCTATTTATGTATACTGATTGAGTATTCATGTGTTTGTCAGATATTTCTTTTCACTCACCCAATTGGTGTAATGGTTAGGTTAATATCCCTTCATTCAATTGTCACCGGGTTTGATTTTCAACGGGTTTGATTTGTTTGTTTAGCCCTTTTTTTCATTATTTCATCCTCATAATCTTAAAAACAAAATAATGATAATAAATAATAATAAAAGTAATAATGATCTTCATAACTGAATAAATGTCTATAAACTTATAAACGAACGAAAAATTTAAAATATTTTATATTTTTAAACTATCTTTTAGATCGGGTCATTGAAATTGATCTCTGTATGAAGAATTTTTTATTTTTACTTAAAACCTTAAAGGTTAATCTTCTATTGATGAAAAGATTAAAATAGTGATAATGGAACAAAAAATATAGCACACAAATTTGTAACAATATTTTTAGGAAACACATTAGGGTTTAAAACCCCATTAATTAAATTTAGTTTCAATAGATTACAGCAAAAAAAATTAACTTTCTTTTACTTTAAAAAAGGGACCGCTTAGAAAGATTTAAAAAAAAAAGATTTCAAAGAATAAGAATTAAAAGATGAATATTTGAAAATACTTTTTCTAAAATTTTGATCAAATAGTAATTTTATGATTTTTAAAAATGTGTTCCCTTTCGGATATTAGAAAAGAACTGATACTTACAGAAAAATATGTCAAAATCAAAAATTTATTAATTTGTGAGATGAAAAGCATATTAACTAAGAATAATTTTAATTTTTCATCAAACATTAATTTTTTTACCCGGAATTTTTACACAATCGATCAGTCGTTATGTGTATATTGTCACATAAAGATAGTCAAATACTAAAATTAAATATACTGGAATCACTAACAACTTTCTAGTAATAATTATTTAAATTTACAGTTGTACATAATAGAAAAGACACGTATCTCATTACGGTGAAGTTTATAAAAGAAAAAATTATTGCGCAAGAAGACCGACTTTCATTATCTCATTTTGTTACCTTTTGATATATTATCAACATATTCTAATTTAAAATTTTACAAATAAAACGAATGAAGAAACAAATAAGAAAAAGAAATAAGTAAACAATTAAGAAGTAAAACTATGTACAAACATACCATAATAAAAATCATTTGATTACTCTAACAAAAAAATCAAAATAATTAGTTATTAATTCCGACGCCTTCACTATTTTGTAGTCAGAAATGTACTGATTTTCCTATAACAACGCACTACATACGTTTGATGAACCAGTAGACCCTACACAGAAACATCAATTTTCAACTCGCTCAACAAAATGATTCACTGCATGAACCCGTATGAAAAATACAAAAAATACACCACTACACAGTCAACATAACCTCAATTTTTTCCGAAGTTTAATTGCGTAATTCAAGAATGACTCAACCAATCTTCAAAAAATTTTCATACGCGCAATTTCAGATCTGAAAATTCGTTTTCTCAATTCCCACATGCGACTGTAAGCAATACCGTACTTTTTTTTATGAAAAATCGGTAAAAAATTTCAAGAGAAAAGAATTCCGCCTTCCATCATAATAATGGGTGTTGTAATTTTTTTTTATCTTAGTTAAATACGAGTAGTAGCTAAATTTTTCGGTCTGCAAGGACAGGCTCTTCTTTTCATTACCTATAATTTTCTGTAAGATGTATGGAACATTCTCTATTAAACTTCCTATGACCTCTCTTCATTTTATAACAAGTCATATTGTTCATATTTAGCCATATATTTTATTGTTAATGTTGAACTGATTTAAATTTTACTACTGGTTTAATTATGTGCAATTTATTTATATTTATCTTCGATTGTGTTTATGCTGAACGATCCTACTTTTAAAATAGTATGCAAAAACGTGCATTTAAATATTACGTAATTATAATTAATGAAATTATTTTTTACTATAAGAATGAAACGATTAATTAACTATTATTTGGACAAGTGATTTAACAAATACGACAAACTTTTATCCATAAAAATGTAATAATAAATTAGTGATTTTGTAATTAACAACAGGGCTCTAATCGAAATCATTTATAATGTTGGGGTCGTATGTCGTTAAGTCATATATGTTGCTTAAATAAAACTATTAAATTAATTATGTAATAAATATCAGTTATCAAAAAACTTTTTTAAAAAATGTTCTACTACACTTATAGGATATCGTTAAACTAAACTCAATTCCATTAGTTGATCTTAACACCAGACCAATAAAAATTACATTTTAGTAGGGAGTCAAATTTATCCTACAATTTAAATAATACACTAATAATAACAATATTCTAGTATTGCAATGAAATATATCTTTCCTTATAATTTTCAAAAAAAGCCAGATGATGTTATTTAATTTCCCAATTGACTTTCCTCCTACTCTATGAAATTTAATTTAATTTTTAAAAAATCATTTATTGGTTAAGGATAAAAAAACAAATTATATCATGAAGTATTTATCCCTGTGTTAAACGCCCCAAACATTTTAAAATGTACCAAAAAATAAATCATTTTTTTCTGGTTGTGATTTTTTTTTATGCTTTACTTTTCGTTATTAGAAGCTCATAATTCTACTGGTATAATAAAATAAATGTAATAGCAAAACGTTATTACAACTGCGACATGTGTTTTATTATATAGCTCCAAAACACACAACACTGAAAGCATTTTAGAAGTGTTTTAATATTATCTCTTTTTCCCCACCAGGAAGCCTGGTTACATTAGCTAATTAAATTAATTCAATCATTTTTTTACACCACTCTTTAAAATTAGTTAGCAAGTTTACTATCTCTTTTGAAAATAGATAATCTGATTAAAATATGTATTATTCTAAAAATAGTCGATAATTGTCAATCCAGAAAACAAGCCCACTGAAGAAAGAAAGATATTATTAGGCAGTTATTAGAGTAGTTTTTTATGCAAACCGTTAACGTTAAGAGGTAGTCAAAAAAGGAAAGTTTAAGTTTTTTTAGGATGAATTTCAAAAATAAGATTTAATAACTTAGCAGAAAATTTATTTTTAAATAAAATAAAATTAATTAAACATTTTTATTGAAATGACAAAAGTAATAATTCCTAAACGTCCTAGACATATAACAAAGATGAAACGTGGTTAATAAAATGCATACGTTTCACAAATTGCATTTATAAATACATTTTTGTGTGTTGTAATTATTTTTATTTAATATAATTAATTTAATTTCTCAAAACATGAAATATTGGTATAATAAATTAACACTGTCAAAAAGTTGAAATAAAATACAATAATCGTATCAAAAATTATATATAAAGAAGTAAATCTGTAGAAAAATATTTATTAAAAGTAATAATTTATTTATTAATTCATGTAACAAGACAATTGATAAGATAGAAGATATACTGTTAAGAAGTGTGCGAAAAGTATAAGATTACCGATTCATTATAATAAGAATACCAGTTTATTTTTTCTAAAAGAAGGGAAAATGTTCTAAAGATTTTTAACTGAACTTTAAATAATAAAATTATGTTTAATTAAAAGTATTTGAATTAATTATGAAAATTAAATTACTTGTAAAATGGTAATTTTAAAAGTAAGATGAAATTAGTACTTTAATAGTTTTACTTCTTCTGTTTAATTAATCTTTTCATGTCTGTAGATAATTAATTTTTATTACTTGCCTACGTAATATTGGATGTACGTAGGTAGAGTGCATTAAACGTTTAAATGTGTGCACGTACGTGCGTTATGTATATATGCATGCATTACCAAGTAATTAATTTGGAAATTAATTTCATTTTCCAATAATGTGTAATTATATTATCTTTTGATTGGATTAATTTTAAAATCTTATTAATACTAAATATTTGCATTGTTTAATGAAATAATAACAAAGATAATGAATTGCATGCAGCATTTATTATACGAGACCGATATTTTGTTTTCGAGTTTTCATCATTGGATTATATTGACTATAATTAGTTATTTCACCATTCTCTATTACTTAATTTTATAGACTGATTACTATACTTACTTAAATCTTTATTTTATGTTATTAATTAAGCTGAAAGCACCTCAACTAGACGCATTACGAAATTATTCATGGTAGTGAGATCATAGCATATTTTTGAAAAAATTCAAGTGATCATTTTACAGGAATAATCTCACTTACATGTATATATATTTTTTTTCTTACTGTACAAAAACAAACTTAAAAGTGATATTTGAAATCTTAGAAATACATATGTTTTTCTCAGGAAAAATCAAATATACTATATTTTATTTTATATTTTATTACCCGTCAAATCATCCAGATTATATTATTTAAATTTATCCAACTTTCTTATAGCAGTAACTGAAGACTACAACTACTAGTTAAATATGGGCGTATTTATTTAGTAACTTTAATTTAGAATATATTATTAAGTTTCGTGTGTTAAAAAAATTGTAACTTTCGATAATTAATTTTGTAGCACTTTTTTTAAATAATATTACTTAATTTATATCTAGTTTATTTATTTAACAAACTTAATATTTAATTATTATAAAATATTTAATTTAATTTTTGTAGTTACAATTTCATTATTAAATGGGAAATAGCTTTATCATTTCCTGGCTAAGTCGGTCAAGTCATAAAATAGTTTTCACAGTTTATTCATTTGTAAATATTCTGCTGTATTTTATATCTGGGTTCTGCAATTTAAAAAAAATTGTATACATTTCTTGATATCTCTATACACGAAATATAAACTTCCAAATTTTTGAAAAATCTTTAAATCGAAGAGAGATAAATTACAAAAAAATTGTATTTTAATTTTATGAAATGGGGGTTGATTTTTTAAAAATTTTTTTCGGATTATTTGTATATGAACTGTAGGTATCAAATTTATTTTAATAAAGTTTTTTTCTAAAATCCCTCTGAAGAAAACAGAAATTGGTTCTTTCATGATATCCCCCACCACCAGGACGGATTTTGAAAAAAATGAATGTGATCAATGCTCCATGCGTAGAAATATTTGAGCCATATTTGAAGAAATTCGGTTTCAATCAATCCTAAGATGTTAGGCTAAAAGGAGTGCTACACACATACGTACATACTATATGATTTTTTTAGCTAGATGTACTAGTTTGATTCTAGTAATGATAAACGTAAAGATTTTCAAAAACCCTATACCCCATTTTTGACATAATCACCATACCTTTGGTAGCTGTACTAACTTTAAATCGGAAAATTAAATGAATGGATGTAATAAGAAACTATAAAATCAGCACAGATAAAAACACATGTAATACAAGATAATAAGACAAAATTATGATTGTTTAAATAACACCTAATTATAGACAATTAAATGTGACCCGATAGAATTGATAAAAATCAACCTTCAGATTTTGAGAACTGACATATGTACGTATCTTAAAGTAAAATTAGTAAAAATACTTGATAGTAGCTGTACGAATATTGAAAAATTGGTCATAAATGTACAACTATATTTATGAATCTGCTAGCATGCAGCAATTGCATAAAGCTCACATACATTGCTACATATCATAACCAATTAAGATAGTGTATTTATTTAGAAAGGATTTTAATTTTCATTGACCTCTACCAGTCATCGTTAGAATTAAATAATATAAATATCTATTAGCTAGAAGACTTAATAGGAAACGGTGATTTGATGAACTAATCTTGTTTGTATGAATCTGAATACGTTAAATTTGAATTTGAACAAATACAAACTTTGTCCAGTGTGTTACAAATTGTGATTTATATCTTCTTATTAAAAATAAATCACTAAAAATTGTTTATACTAGATGTCCTTCAATATATTGGGAGTTTTTAAATTTAAATATATACTCACTCTTACTAATTTCATTACAGAAAATTTGATTTATTTATTTACTGTAGTCTAAAACGTTTATTATTTTAAAATCACATTAAACCGATAATATTACGGTTTATTATTACCGATAATATTACGCATAATAGTAAGTTATATTTTTTAATTTTCAGTTCAAATAAATGAAAAGTAATACGATAAAGCTTCTAAATTGGATTTATGTGTCAAGTAAAGATTTAGTTTTTACAACACACATAAAAGATTTTTTTTCATGTCACTTTGGTTTCATATAAAATGTGATATGTGAAATTAATCTGATCTTTAATGATGAAAACGAATTTGAGAATGAATTTTTCCATCACCCAATGTTTTGAAAAATTCCAAAATTTAAATTTTCAAAATTGTTAATATATGATGCTTGATTATGCACGTACGTTTTTTATTTTATTAATTTATATTTATATGCTTACTATATATTTTTAACCCTATTAATCGGTTTTTAACCATGAAACAACAACTTAGGTAATAACACAATCACTAACATGATACGTATAGAAACATACAGGAACAAGGTTCATCTTGTCTGTACAGTAAGAAGTGTAAACAATAATCTTTCATCATTGCCATCTACATCTAGACGTATAGGTCAGATAAATGAATTTAACAGATTTAAAATTATAAAAAAAAACAAGCTGAAATTTTAGACTCAAGATTCCAAAGTTAGAATTTACTTTAAAAAGAAATACAAAACTTTCATTTTATCGAACCCTACAGAAACGTTTTTCTCTATACTTTGCTGAAGAAAATTAGTTTACCGTACAAATACTCGTATTAATGTTACAATTAGAACAAGTTCATAAACTAAGGAGTGGCGCATTTTCATTGATTTCTCCAGGTATAACTTAAAAGCAGTACTGCTTCTCATTAATAATAAAAATCCTTCTGTACCAATCTGTTATTTAATTAATATGAAATAGACTGATGATGTTATGAAAACTTTATTAGTAGAATAAATTAAGAAAACCATATTTGAAATACCATACGTGTGTAGAAATTTAAAAGTAATAGGTCTTTGTTAGGCATGCAGTTAGGATATACAAAATACTGTTATTTTATTTGTGAATGGAACAGCAAAGCTAGGGATCAGCAACATCCAATAAAATAGTGGAAGGAACGTGAGAATTTAACTCTGGTCAAAAACGAGGTAGAAATTCACAAAATTAAATGAAGAAAAAATTAAAGAAGGAATTTTTGATGGCCTACTAATGAGGGAACTGGTCAGAATATTTAGATCGATGTAATTCCCTACGTCTTTAAAGACAGTAGGGAGACATTTACGTTTAGAACATTTAAAGACATTTACCAATACGTTTTGGATGTCCATAAATCACAAAATTACTAGAATATTGGAGATAACTGATAAATTCATACAAACTTATGGGTTGTAATTTCATAAAGAGTCCATTAACTACATTCACAGTTGGATGTCTTCCGTTAAAAATTGGTGCAGCAAGTGATAAACTTTGTGAACGTTTTCACCAAGAAATTTCAAGTCAGAAAACCGTTACAAATTCAAATGGAGTTTTAATGTGCTAGTTGATTATTGTTGAACTTTAATTCGAGATGAATTTGAGGGTACCCTAGACACTGCTAAAAAGTTTAATGTAAGAATATTCCATAATTAATTATATAAACACTAATTTATAGATCTTTAATATGCCATTTCTATTAAAGTGTGGTTATAGAAAGATTTTACTTCATAAGTTTTAATGTACAAAAAAAAAAATTAGAAAAAGCTATCACACTTTTCTGCCCCTCTATTACTAAGGAGACCTTTCCGATAGTGAGGGGGCTTGATTGCTCAGTTACACAGAGTACGGCTGAACCGAAGGTACAACCATATCAGAGAGATATCTGTTGAGAGCCAGAATAAGGAATGATTCCTGAAGTAGGGCAGGAGCTATTTGATTAGTTGTTAAGGGCGTAGATCAGGAGGACTTAAACGGTCATATTAACATCACTGAATCTTCTGCGTACTGCACAGCTGAAAGCAATGGAAAACTGCAGCTGCTATTTTTACAAAAAAAATGAAACTCTGCATTTTCATGTAACAAAGATCAAGACGCCTGCCTTGGTAAAATATTCAGGTAAACTAGTTCCCCGTTCGGATCTCTGGGTAGGAACTACTAAGGAAGGGATCACCAGAAAATAAAAATATAACATTCTACGAATCGGAGCGTGGAATGTTAGAAGTCTAAAAAAGGTTGATAGGCTAGAAAATTTAAAGAGGGAAATTGATAGATTATATGTAAATGTAGTAAGAATTAGCGAGGTTCAGTGGGAAGAAGAAAACAACTTTTGGTCAGGTGATTTTAGAATAATTAACACAGCTTCAAGTAAGGGCAGGCAGGAGTAGGCTTTATAAGGAACAAGAAGGTAGGAAAGAGATTAGACTATTTCAAACTGCATAGCAACAGAATCATTGTAATAAGGATGAAATCAAAACCTAAGCCGACAACGATTGTTAACGTTGTATTGTTAACATGGACTACAAAGTGTCCATGATGATAATGAGAGAAAGTGTGTATACGAAGAAATTGACGATCAAGTAAACACATAAGATGGAAAATGAAAATAGTTGGAGATTGGAATGCAAGCATTGTAAAGGCAAGGAAGAAAATATTTGAGTGAATATGGGCTGGGCAAAAGGAATGAAAGAGGAGACCGACTTACAGAGTTTTTCTCAAAGTACAAATTAGTAATTGCCAACACTCAGTTTAAAAATCATAATAGAAGAATATATAGATGGAAAAAGCCAGGTGATACTGCAAGGTATCAGATAGAACATATCATGGTTAAGCAAAGATTTAGAAATCAACTCGTCGACTGCAACGCTTACGCTGGAGATAGGGACCATAATTTAGTGAAATGAAATGTGTAGATTGGGGTTTAAAAACCTGAAGACAAATTCTCAGAGGAATAAGTGGAATTTAGAAAAGCTTGAGGAAGAGGAGGTAAAGAAGATTTTTTGAGGAGGACATCGCAAGAGGTCTGAGAAAAAAGATGAGGTAGAAAATGTAGAAGAAGAATGGGAGAATGCTAAAAAGGAAATTCTTAAATCAGCAGAAGCGAATTTAGGCGGAGCAAGGAGAACTGATAAAACACCTTTAATATCAGAAAATATATTGCAGCTGATAGACGAACGATAAAAATATAAGAATGGTAGTTATGAAGAAGGTAAAAGGAACTATCGACAACTAAGCAATACTATAAACAGGAACTGCGAACTAGCGAAAGAAGAGTGGATTAAAGAAAAGTATTCAGAAGTGGAAAGAGAAATGATCATTGGTGAAATAGACGGAGCATACAGGAAAGTTAAGAAAAATTATATGCTACATAAATTAAAATCCACTATTGCGGTACACAAAGAAGATACACTGATTTATAATATAAAAGGAAAAATCAATAAGAAGGTGGAATATATTGAAGAGTTACATGGAGGAAATGAATTAGAAAATGATGTTATAGAGGAAGAAGAGGAAGTCAGAGGATGAAAGGGGAGATACAATACTGAAATTTGAATTTAAGAAAGCATTGAAAGATTTCAATGGCAGAAAGACTCCTAGAATAGACATAATACTTGCAGAATTAGCGAAGAATTACTTGAAGAATTAGCGAATATTTAACGAAGATTAAAGAAAAACAAATTAAATGTTCAGAATTAAAAAAAAAAATAGTGTTCAAGTACAGAGGTAGTAGAACAATTGCTAACATTTACAGGAACCAAAGAGCAAAAGTAATAATTGAAGAACATAAGAAAGAAACCGTAATAAGAAAGGGATTCAGACAAGGATTTCCCTATCCCCGTTACATTTTATTATTTACATAGAACTAGCAGTTAATGATGTTAAAGAACAAGTAACAGTACAAGGTGAAAAGATAAAGATGCTACGATTTGCTGATGATATAGTAATTCTAGCTGAGGGTAAAAAAGATTTAGAAGAAACAATGAATGGTATGGATGAAGTCCTACGCAAGAAATACCGCATGAAATAAACAAGAACAAAACGGAAGTAATGAAATGTATTGGAAATAATGTAGATGGACCGCTGAATACAAAAGTAGGAAGAGATAAGATTACGATGGTAGAAAAATTTTATTTGAGAAGTAGAATTACTAAAGATGGACAAAGCAGGAGCGAAATAATGATGCCTAATAGCACAGGTGAAAAGAGCCTTCAGGCAGAAATATAACTTGTTTATATGAAAAATTAGTTTTCACGTCAGGAAAACCTTTTTGAAAGTATTTGTTTGGAGCGTAGCTTTATATGGAAGTGAAACTTCGACGATCGGAGTACCTGAGAAAAAAAGATTAGAAGCTTTTGAAATGTGGTGTTATAGGAGAATGTTAAAAATCAGTTGGGTGGATCAAATGATGAATGAAGATGAGTTGTGGCAAATTGATGAAGAAAGAAGCATTTCGAAAAGTATAGTTAAAAGAAGAGACAGACTTATAGCCCACATATTAAGGCATCCAGCAATGTCGCTTTAATATTGGAGGGACAGTTGGAAGGAAAAAATTGTGCAGGCAGGCAACGTTTGAAATACAAAAAACAAATTTTTAGGGATATAGGATATAGGGGGTATACCGAAATGAAACGACTGCCACTAGATACGGGATTTTGTAGAGCTGCATCAAACCAGTCAAATGACTGAAGACAAAAAAAAGAAAGATAATATTATGTTATATATCCATGTAATTTTAAAATCATAAATAATGGTATACACGCCGAATAACTGACTGTACCACTCTTTACAACAATATCTCTCTTTTTCATACCCTTTCTCAATCTCTCTCTCACACACTCACACACACACACACACACACACACACTCTCTCTCCCACTATCTCTCTTTCTTTCTTTCTTTCTTTCTTTCTTTCTTTCTTTCTTTCTTTCTTTCTTTCTTTCTTTCTTTTTTTCTTTCTTTCTTTCTTTCTTTCTTTCTTTCTTTCTTTCTTTCTCTTTCTTTTAAGCTGTAAACAGGTTGGCAGCTGCTCACCTGTCTATATATATATATACAGTACGGTTGTCACATTATTAATTTATATGCAAACTGTTGAAAACATAATAAAAACGTCGTACAGCATCTTGTGATTTATTTGAGTCAACTGTATTTCCTAGGTAAACTTCGGAAGGAGATTTCACGAACAAATATGATTTGATGGGCCAACTATCACATAGAAAAACTGATTCACTTTCACATCTTTATCAATCTTCTTTTTTCAACTCCTTATTATTATTGTAGTAAGCTTCAATGTTATTATATTTTTCTCAAATTTATTAGACTGAATGCACTTTCTTTTAACAACTGTGGAAAATTTTGTCGGTATTAATGTTTCGTAATTCTTTCTTGATCTTGTTTTGCAAATTCAGTTATCTCATTTTTGTGTTGATATTTATATATATCTGTTATAAGAAATTTAATAAATATAAATGGTAGAAGAATATTTCATTTGGTTGTCTTTGTTATAAATCAGAATGCAGAAATATACATTGTAGATGAAAAGCTCTTCTCTTTACGTTAATCAAAATTTCTTATCTCCCTCAGAACTTTATATTTTGCAATCTTATTGTACTTCTTCAAATCTAGTACTCTCTTACTTTAATATTTATTCCATTTAAACTATTTTAATTTCTATCATATTTCGTAAGTTTTCTTTACCCAAACTTGATTTTTTTTTTAAATTAAACTTTTTTTTTAAGAGAATTCAGTTTGTTCAAATTTCCATTAAATCGGGTTTATTCTATTCACTGAACAGAAAATTTAACAATATTGAATTTATTCTCTATTGATTTTACTTCTCTAGCGATTTCCTTTTTTAAATTACACTTCAATACTTATTCCTCAGAAAAAACATTGAACTTAATAAGTACTTTCATGCAGCATTCGTTTTTTTATTATTTTATTAATACGTGGTAATAAATGCTGAACTTGCGACAGGCATCTATTGATTTAAAAGTTTTGTCATAACAGGAGGGTGCGGGTCAAAGTAAACAATACTGTTTGTTTTCAGATATTAATAAAAACACATTAATATTGTTCAAACAATAGCATATTGTTAACCAGTTTATAATGCATAAATAAAAGTAAACAATGAATAAATTAACAGTTAAAAATCATTCAACGAAAGATATCTTTATTTGTAATCATTACAGACCGGATTATATGCAACATAAAAAGCTTGAAATATGCATTAAAAATGCTTAAAATATGCATGTCAAATATGAAAAAGTGTCAAAATATGCAACTTCAAATACTAAAAAAAGAAAATATTAATTTTTAGTTTCTTTATTTTAAAAGCAGCACACAGTTAGTAAGTAGTTCAATAATAAATCGACAAATTCGGTAATTAATAATTATTTAAAATCTTGTTACTTTTTATAAACGTAAACAATCAGGTACTGTGGCCAGTGTTCGGTAGTAAGATTGTGTCTTCGAAATATTTTTATTTTGACTGAAAATGATCGCTCCACATCCACTGAAGTAACTAAGCAGTATTTGAATTTGGGAGCTATGTTAGCACTTGTTTCTGTCAAAAATTCACCCATCCCATTAATAAAACTATAAATTTGACACAAAAGTTCAAAGCCTGTGTTTTTGTTCAAATTGTTCTTTAAGATTACACGGAAATATCTCTTGCAATGCGGAGTTCATTTGGCGGATTTTATTCATTAACTGAATAGATTCAGTCAACGCCAAACCTTGAGTTTCAAGCTTTTAATACTCGTAGATATGTGGGAAAAATAACGGTTTTTTTATATATATATATTAGAATCGTTAAATGCTTCATTGGACTGACAAACTACCATACCCTCTGCACTAGTCGTTCACTACAATTTGATGGCCTCGAAATGTTCATTGTAAAATAGGACAGCTTCAATCCACGTACCCCATCGACTTACCACTGGTTCGGAAGGTAAAGGCGTACTTAGCAGTTTTTTTTTTATAGGCCTTATTGCGAGCAGGTGCCTTAAGAAACACTTTCTTTGTTGATGAAACCAGTTTATTTACATTCCCAAACGTGGATTGTACTTCTTCAGCGAGTCGATGTACTCCGTGAGCAAAGCACGTCACACAAATCAAATTGAGATAAAATTCTTTGAGAGCTCTGGCTGCCTTGATCATATAGGGAACAGAATCTGAGAGAAATCTAAACAGTCTTTCGTCTGCAGAAGATTCAGAAAATATTTCTTTAATACCCTCATTCACAAATCTGACGATCGTAGAATGATTTTTCTTTTCAAAGTGTTTGCAGGCAACCAAAGAGGAAGAAGAAGGCTCTAGTTTTAATGCACTGACAATTAGATTCGCAATTTAACGGCCACAAGAGTCGGTAGTTTCTTCAGCTGAAATCCAAATAATGTTATCCTTGAGTTCATTGCTTATTTCTTCCAGAACATGCAGGTAAATTGTTTGTATGTAATTTTTACGTAATGTTGATTCATATGGTATATTTTGATTAAAGCAATATTTTCACAAAAAATCTTTGAAGTTAAGATTTGTAAGTTTGTGAAGAGGAATATTACTTGTAAGCAATGCTTCAAATAAATCCATGCTAAAGTTTTTTTTTATTTGTATACCTTTGAAAGTGAAATCACTGCTACTTGCCGCTGTTACAAGTTGTTGTCGTGGGCCTTTCTTTTGCAATCCTGCGATATGAAGACTTATCTTGACATGCTGTGAATTTGAAACTGTTTTGTGCACGAAATATTTTTCTCGCAAACTCGATAATATAAAACATTTCCGCCTTATGTAAATATTCCAGGATAGTCAGCTATCCACGAAGACACATTTTTTTTGAGAGGCATGGTACACATTAAACTTTACACGAACAAATAAAATACTAAACTGATGCAATGAACTCGTCAACAATAAAAACAAAATTTAATTGTCTAGTGGAAGGAGTGCTGTATTGCGCATGCGCGACGCAGAATGTTATCCCGTCCTTGTCACGCGTGAGTTTGTGTTTTACTTGGCCTCATAACAATATTATCCTACCAAAACAAAAGACGCGTGGCTGCTAAGTACGCTGTAAGAACCGCGCGGCTAATAGGTTTGGCCGGCTACAACGTTAAGACTTCATTTTTTTCGGAAGGCACCCTACCGAAAAATGTTGTAAATATAGAGAAAATATGCATCATCACTAGATTTTAAGGAAAATATGCAATAACCGGTGAAAATGGGCTTAATATGAAAATGCATATAATCCGGTCTCTAGTGATCATCTGCTGGTTATTAAAATAAGAATCATCAAGAAAAGTTTGGTTAAATATCAAACTTTGCCTTTATTTAACTGACTAACTGATGGTACTTCTAAAATATCAAATTACACAAAAAAAATAAAAAACTTATTTAAACAATTTTTAGTATTTTTTTTTTTTTTTAGGATTATATGTTTTTTTTTTAAAAATGATTAAATTATTAGTGTTAAATTACCAACATGTGGTGTTTTAAAACAGGAAAATGTTTTTTATATATTTCCCACTTTTATGTTTGGCCTTGATACCACACCGAAATGGTTTTAGTCAACGTTTATATGGATATATACATTCCAAAAAATGTAATCATCATATAAAAAAGCAAAAAAAAGCAACCATTCCAGGCGACTAACAAAGAAAATGAGAGAAGTGAAGTAGACCTTTTTTCTTCAGCGAGGTGAATAAATCGGGCTCGTACAAGATTCTGAATTAGGAGAGAATGTGGTCAACCGTTAAACCGCCATCAATCTATATGCAAACACTAACAAGAAGTTTTGTGTTTGTGGGCTCCTGAAGCTAAAAATAACGTGTTATAATCTCAAAAATTATCTGTTTCCACCGAATTAAGTTTATGTTCGTAGAATTATAAATGGTTCTTATCGTTTAGAGGGTATGAAGAAAGGCGTTGCAAACCACAACTGATTCCTACTCTGTTCCACTCGTGTCATGTATCAACCTAAGTTGTTGAATGTGGCCACTGCATTTCCCTACATAGCCCAGAAAACATCAACTATTGGGGAATAAGTGTGTACAAATTTGAGGTATGCAGGTGGTTTTCACGTTACAATCAGATGTTAACGTATGGCACATGCTCATCATAGTTGTTTTAGTTTGTATACTTTAGCTGGGAAACTTGTATTTGTGAAACAAGAATATGCTGAAAATATATTTGCTGTATATAAGTATTCCATATCCAGCAACATGCAAATAATACGTAGCCACAATGGAACAAAGTTTTCTCTACACTAGCAGAATTGAATGATTAATAAACAGTATTATTTTTTACCCTCAAAAGGAAGGTATTATTGATGATGCTTATTCCTAGATATTTTACATGTTTCACATCCATTAAAAAATATTTAAAGCATAAATATAATACATTCCTTTGTCATGAAATAATAAGTTCCAAACCCATTTCTAATCTAATCGGAATGGTTTTACGAAATATGTGAATTGATTTCTCTGTATTGCGAGCTAATTTCTTAATTGTCTAGATTAACTGTACGTATTAGCGAACATACGAACAGTTCAGAACTTCCCTGCTCTTGCCTCTCTGCTTATTGCTTAAAAAGATGCATAAAATAAATAGTTCACTCATTTTTCTTATAAGCAACTTAATCTTTCTACTTCTTTGTACTAAGTAGAGGAACTATTGTGATCGCAAAAAAAATTTATTTTTCCAGATTTCAACGGATATATCCATTTTGACCATCTCTGAATCCATTTTAACATGTTTCGGCGTGACGTCTGTACGTACGTACGTACGTATGTTTGTATATAAACGTACGTATGTATCTCGCATAACTCAACTCAGCCGTAGGGTGTAGAATTTTTTGATTTAGGACTGTTGTAACATCTAGTTGTGCACCTCCCCATCTAGTTGATTGCAATCAACTGAACCAAAAATCTCCAAAAAATCCCAAAATTCCCAAAAACAAATTTGGATTTTTTACTCATTCTTAACTTGTAGTAATAATCCCTCAATGAGAGCTTTTTAACGATATACATAAGTGGTACTTATTTTCATTGGTTCCAGAGTTATATTATAGTCAAGTAAAATTTTAATTAATGAAATATTTGGATCCTACAATAGGAAGGCACATCAGTTCAAATCACTTCATCTCTTTTTCTTTAATTTTTTTTTTCTTTTAATTTAAATCTATTGATTTTTAATAATTATTAACCTCATTGTAAAAAAAAATTACGACAAATAAAATTCAATAACAAAATAAAATCAGAAGTTTTTAATGAAATAAAACTTGTGCATGGGATATGGAAATTGAATTATTAAGCGTATAAAAAATGCCATTGCTTGACCGGGATTTAAACCCTGGATCTCCAGATTAAAGGCCGAGACGCCATCATTCCGCCACAGAGATCGACAATATCTTCTTATAATATTTTATAATAATGTTGATCCATTTTCTAGAAAGGTAATAAATTGCCACTATCAACTAATTAACATGACTTGAAATTGGATAACACGGTTATTTTTTAAACATTTACACTCAAATAATTTTAAATATCATTTTACAGTTATTTTATAAATCAAAATTATACATTATTTTTTTTTTTTAAATATTATTTCAATAAAAAAGTTTTAAATAGAATAAATGCTGTAAAACATTGATAATGAATCTATTCTTTCATAATGATGAAATAAACTCAAATGCACTTCTCTCTAGTCGACACTATTACTTTTTTTACATCAGTCTTACAAACCACTCTATCTTAATTTTTGCCTACTCAACGCTATTATATTTTTAACACTATGTTTCATGAAAGGCAAAATATTACTGACGGTCACGTACTTCTCTTCCGAGTACAAAATCTGCCTTAATTATTTTCAACAATATTTCTGCTCTTACTATGTATTACACATAAAAAAAAACCTACTTCTTCCTTTATATCTTCATGTTTTGCTTATGCATTCTTGAGCATATATATATATATATAGTATAGTGGATTCCAGATAAATGGACCACTTCGGAACCGAGACTATATAGCCCTATTAAATGGCAGCTTTCTTAAGCACTATTAACAAAAATGGGGATATAGACACAAACACGGGATAGTATAAACTAATTCAAACATTAGTAAACGCGATTTAACGTGTTATTTTTAAGACTTTTATTTCTAATACAGTATTAAATTTACATAAACAAATTATTAAATTACAAAATGATTAAATAGTTTTTGTTGTCTTACATCATAAATAAAACCAAAACTCGATAAATGAAATTGAGGTACAAGTTAAAATAATGAGTGCCTTTTAAGGTTAGTAAAATACAAAAATATGTCTTTTAATACCTCTTAGTTAAATTTGCAAAAGATTTTTCTACTTTGCTCTGTTATCTCCATTTCATTACCTTTCTCTCTCTTTTTCCTGTTTAGCCTCCGGTAACTACCGTTTAGATAATTCTTCAGAGGATGAATGAGGATGATATGTATGAGTGTAAATGAAGTGTAGTCTTGTACATTCTCAGTTCGGCCATTCCTGAGATGTATGGTTAATTGAAACCCAACCACCAAAGAACACCGGTATCCACGATCTAGTATTCAAATCCGTGTAAAAATAACTGGCTTTACTAGGACTTGAACGCTGTAACTCTCGACTTTCCAAATCAACTGATTTGAGAAGACGGGTTAACCACTAAACCAACCCGATGGGTTCCATTTCATTACCTGGCGAACTAATTTTGCACACTCAGTTCTGCTAGCGGCCTTCCTTCACTACTTTCTTGTGTAAAATACTCCTGAAGTCCGTCAATGAATCTTTTGTATCATGAATATATTCGTGTATGACTTCGGTTTCTTCTACATAATCGTCATAGTCCAGTTTTTGGTTAACATTTTTGATTATTTCGTCATCGCTTACACACAGTTTGAACGAATTACGTACTGTGCAGACCGTACGTACTACTTTTTCCTCCTATAGGTTAAAGAGAAGTTAACCTATAGGAGTATACCTCCCTCACGTATAGCATTTAAACAACTAACATTAAATTTGTGTTATTTTACGAGGCAAAAAACAAACAATCGAACTAGGGACAATGTAAGCGCGGCATTTTGGGCCGTTAAACCGGCGAGAATAATACCAATACACAAACTACACCCTTAAGTTTCTGTTATTACAAAACTGCCCCAATCGCACGGGTGACCCAATTAACCGGATTCACTGTACATGAATGGATCTTTAATAAATTTGATATGAACACCAGATGATTTCCTTGTAGGGTTATTATATTACATAAACACATTTTTAAAAAAATGAAAAGTACATAAAATTTTACTTCATTAGTAACTTCTGATATTTTTTTCTTATTTTTACTTCCTTGCACCAAGTAAATGAAGTGTCACTGCGAAAAATTTCGGTTTTCAAATTTGAACGGAAATATCCATTTTGACCATCCCTGAATCCATTTTGTCTAGTTTCGGCGTGACGTCTGAACATACGTACGTACATATCTCACGTAACTCAAAAACGATTAGCCGTAGGCTGTTGAAATTTTGGGTGTAGGATTGTTGTAACATCTAGTTGTGCACCTCCCCTTTTGATTGCAATCTACTCAACTAAAATGTCCAAAAATCCCAAAATCCAAAGCAAAATAGGATTTTGACATTTTCATTACTACAGTAATAAGCACTAATTGAGAGAATTTCAACGGTATATCATAAGTGGCACATATTTTCGTAGGTTCCAGAGTTATAGCCAAATAAAATTATAATTAATGAAGTATAAAGATCTTAGGGGAAGGCACATCGGTTCGAATCAGACCTCAATTATTTTTTTTTTTTATTTTAGTTTTTAATTTAAATATATTGATTTAGTAATAATTATTAATCTCTGATTGTAAAAAAAAAATACTATAAATAGTAATTCAATATTAACAATAAAAATTAAAAAAATATCAGAAGTTAATAACGAAATGAAATTTTATTTACTTTTCATTTAAAAAAAAAAAATATGTGTCCACGTCAGAGTTTTTTTAGAAATTTTCTTCATTATTGGTTTGATTAAAATTTTGTTATAATTGTGCATAGACAACCAAATGAATTATAAGTAAGTGTTGTGTTACATTTTCTATTCAGTTTATAAATATTTAAATTAAAAATATATATATATAATAACGATACTACACAAATGTAATAGTAATTTATGGATGTAACAATCTAAATTGTATCTATATGACGAAACATCACTCCTTAACGAGTTCACCGTTTTTAAATTTAATTTATAAGTTTATATGGTTTTTTTTATACTAATTCAGAATTTAACATTATTTCGTTTTCAATGCTTATAATAATTCATAGATAGCACTTGAAGAATTTTTTAAGAGTTTCTAGCATAATTAAGATAAAAAAAGTAACGAATAAAAATTTACCCTATTTTGTTTTCCATACATTTCCCTCTTATTGTTACCTAGCATCAAGCAAAAATCAATCAACAGGTCACTGGGTTTGAATTCCTGCATATAAAATTATTTCAAATAGGTCAATATTGCCTTGATTTAAACCGGGTACGTTTTACCAAATAATTTTAACCATGACGTGACCACTTGATACGGTTACAAGATCCAGGTAAAACTTGTTAAACTAATAATAAGTGAAAATTAAAAAATAGAATAATTATTCTAATAAATTATTTATCTATTATGTAAAATAGTTATTTCATTTGGTAAATAATTTTTTTTTAATAGTTATTAATAAAGATGACAAAGGTGATGCTTTCTGAAAGTTCATTACATCAAACAGAAACGGGAGAAGTGAAAACAAAGGTGTTTTCTAAACTTGTACTGAAGTGAGGTCTTATTAGTCACTGTCTTTCTGGGGCACCGAAGTGCAACATTTTATTACCGCAAAACGTAGATTGTCTGCTCCGATCCATCACTCTTACTTTTCCACTGAATTTAGTCCTGTGCTTGTTAATATTTAAATATTTTTTTCACCTAGAGTTCATTAAAAATATTTTTCTAAATCTTTATATAAATATATAGCTCTATTTTTTTTTTTTTTTTTTTTTTTAAATGAGCGAAGAAAAATAATATTACTTAGCATGAATCAATTACACGACCTCTAAAATCATAAAATCAGATGGTTATTTTTTTTTTTATTTCCTTCCTCTTTAAATTTTTCATTTTATTAATTATAATGAAAATGTTATATCTTAATACATTTAAATTTGTGATAAAAAACATTCTCTTCCCGGTTTATGTTATAATATTGCAACCTTTTTTTGTAATTTGAGAGTGTGTAAATGTACTATATACTTCGCTGGAGGAAGTTGTCGGTTAGAGATATAAAATCAAATAATATTAGCTTATTTGATAGAATTTTCTTAAACTATCTCTGAAAAAGATTGTGAGCCCAAAAAACCTTTAAAAAATAAATATTTTCTTATCAAAAATAATTTTTCCTTTGTAAAACTTATTTTACTTCCCAGTCTGGTCTACTGGTCGTCAAAAATCAATTGTTTAACAGCTGATTTTCGAAGTCGAAGTTTCTGAGGTTCAAATCATCGTAAAAGTTAGTTGATTTTATGTGGATTTGAATAATAGACAGTGGATACCGGTGTACTTCGGTGGTTATTATTTTTTTTTTTAAGGGAGTCGGAGGAACCCCATTTACAGGCAATGTGTCGGGCTCGGTAACAGTTTGTAAGAGATACGTATTGTGTCTGCGCCCCACCGATTAAACCCCCTACCCCACCAACTCGCCTCCGCCGGGACTCAGTCTTTCCAAAGCCAGCCTCTAACAAAAGTGACCAAAGAAGCCGCCCCCGCCGAGACTTGGCCTTAACTGCCTCGAGGTGCCAGAGTCCCTGTACTTAATCATTGGCGTTCAAACACACAAGTACGGACAGACGACGACTCCACAGGGGACTAATTGACACACCGTCGATACCCTACCCAGCGCCACCGCAGACGTCCAGAAGCCACAATACATTCCCCGCAAAATGACCACACAAAAGGTTGACAGTGTTTCAAGCTCCTCAGGATCAGGCAACTCTTAGAAATTATTTGAAACTGAGGAATTTCATACATGGTCAGGCTACTCCCCCAATCTGTGACCCTCTTTCTCGCAGCCCGAACATGCCGTCGGATTCCTCCACTGAGTCAGTAGATTCCCTGCCTGTCCACAATTGAAACATAAACCAGACCGATCAACTCCCCGGCAATTGGAGGACATACGACCAATCTCCAAATACTGGAAGCATCTGTCCTCAGGATCTTGTATGCGGGTCCGGCAATGCACCTATTCGGTCCTGACCCTCTGATCGACTAGTTTACTGCTGCCGCAAGGTGGTAACGATGGCAGCATTCTGCGTCTCTACAAACGTTGGTCGAATTGAGGTTGCCTGCGAACCGCAGGACGCGCCCAATAACGCTCCAGTATGGAGCGTTTGTGGAGGCAGTATGCCTCCACAATTTCCTTTTTTGGTGTCATACGTGATGTTTTGGAGATGTACCACGGTCCGTCGGCCAACCCGCGATTCCAGGTCTACACGAAGCACCTTGGCTTTACTACTCAGCACAGATTTCAAATCGGCTGCCTTATCGGGACCCTTCTCCCTAATGAAAGGTTTGCAACCAGCGTCCTTTTGTAACAAGAGGACATCGCCAATCTCCTCTTTGAAGATTGTCTCCTTGATAGTAAGCAACAGGTCTCCATTCGTCTGACCAGCCGCCTTTACTACCACAGGTCCATTCTCCAATACAGCCAGAGTAGAACTCCGCGACACCGTAGTTGCACGTTCACGTTTCCTGATAGTTTTGGGCACAATGACCCTGACCCCAGGATCTGTTTGCAGAAAGGCGTACATCCCAGCACCGTAGGGGAATGTTTCGGTCGCCACACCATCACCCCTCCCGGTTCATAGCGCCCTGTTGGGATTTAACAGGAGTCGTCTATCGCCCTCTGACTTTTTAAAACTCATAGTAATAAGGCCTGGTCTCGTTGGGATGCCACCTATGTAAATGCCTTAGTAGACATTTGCATCGGTGATTTAATAACTCAGTTAATTGCCTTCGATGTAGGCCTCGTCCAGACTTCTTGGATGTCCTACATCGAACCAATCTGAACTAGGTAACCGAGCACGCGGAAACGCGAACCCCACGAATAACTCTACTTATTATGAGCCAATTTCGTGAATGTTTCGTAATTCGAGGCAAAATGAACACAACATGCCACCAAACATGTTGATCGGAACTACGAAATTTAGTCCTAATTCCCTTAGCAAACTCAACTTAAACATTAATAAACCCCAGACTATGGTTAAATTATGGACTGCGATCTGGTCCACCAGAGAGAGGCGGTCAGATCTCCTACTCCCACTCGGCTCCATCCCAGAGTCCTGCGTAACATTGACCAGATAAACCACCGTCGAGATGCCGTTACACCTCACGGCTCCATGTCCTTCGGCAGTGCAGCTGCATCCCGCCGAAAGTGTCGTCTGCTCATTCTAAACTGCTCTCCTTAAAATGCCGCTACAGCTCACAGCAGCATGGGATCCATGCTCTAGGCAGTTCAGTCGCCGTTCCGCCCACAGCTGATACAATTTATAATCACCTCAGATCTAACTAAACGTGGCTCGCCGCCAAAGCGCCTATCTTTGGCCAATCAACTGTCCAGGCGGTCCCTAGACACCCAGGTTCCTATTCTACTTAATCTCTCTGGCCGTCCTGCGCAGATCGAAGAATCGAAGAAAGCCAGCCACAATTACACAATCTCTGCAAGTCCTCCAGTTGACTCGGAGATCAAAGAAGGAGTTAACCCTCTCAAGTTCCCTAACAACTCTGGTACGTTCAGCTTCGTACCGGGGACAGACATGCAGGATATGGTCCACAGAGTCATCGACCCTACAGTCCGGACAAAAGCCGAACTCAACCAACCTAAACTTAGCCAAACTATCCCTAAAAGCAGCATGTCCCGAAAGAAATTGAACAATATGACGATTGGTGGAAATCCAGCTAATCGCTAGCAACACCCTAACATTTAAAAAAAATATCATGCGTGTATCGACCAGTAGAAGAATCGTTCCACCTAGCTTGCCAAGAGTAAAAACGTTGGTCTTCAATTTCTCGCATAGTTCCCTACGTTAGAAGGCATCCCGTCTTGGAAATATACCGCTTGCTACGTTCCGTAGTTAAAATGTCAATGGGTTTTATGCCGGCTCTCACACTACCTGCCTCTAGCGAAACAGTTCTGTAGGCACCGATAACACCTAGCAATAGAAGACGCTGGGATCGCAAAAGAATGTCCCTATAACATTGGAATTGTAAATGATGAGTTCAAACGGTGCACATGCATGATGCGATAATTCACCATGCATGGTGCATGGTACAATAATTCAACCCCCAATCGGGATGATTGAATCTACGGACACCGAAGAAGGCATCAACGGCCTTCTTCGCTACAAACTGGAGGTGCTCCTTGAAGAGAAGCCTCTCATCAAGGATAACACCAGATCCTTCTGAACGGTAACATACCTAATCGGCAGGCCGTCTATCATAACACGCGGATGACGGGTTGCAGCTAGACGACCTTTCAAGAATACTATAGTGGTTTTCTCCGCTCTGATAACCATCTTATGCTAAAGATCCCACAACCATAGCACCTTCATGCCTGCGCCGCTCTGAGCTCTACCTCGGCAGGCGAGTTGTCCTCGACCAGCAGCAGCCCATTGTCGGCATAAACCACGATGCGACAGCCACTGGGCATCCGCAATTGCGTAACAGAATTGAACTCAACGACCCAGACGAGTGAACCTAGAACACAGCCCTATGGACAATCTTTTTACAGGGTCCTTCCTACCTCCGAACTGCCGAGATGCAATAATAGAGTTATCGAATAACTTAGATTTATGGCATACTGCTTAAAGAAATATTTCAACTTTTACAATAAATATATGAACAACATGAAATATTACATCACTTAGTAAACTAGGGTTCATAAAAAAAACACAAATATTAAGTAACATTACAGAACTAATTATTTGCTTACTGTAGAAGATGTCTCTCATACAAGTTTCTGATAAAATAGATAATAATAACCTTATAATGCGAGTCAAAATGGAGCAGAAATGATTAATAAAAATTCACTAGCAGTAGATTTTAACCACCATAGTTATATCAGTGTAAACAATAAATGCACAAAGTTTCTTCGTATTACCACGTCTCTACCCGATAAATAGTAAGTAAAAGAAATAAAGAGGAAATCAACCATTAAAGAAGTAAATTAAAATATGTTTAAATTTTGGAATGTTTGTTCGATCTGCATTTTCTATGGGAAAGTGTTAACAATGCCTAATTTTTATAGTCTACTTTCAGTAAATGAAATGTTCTTGGTGGGGGTTTATTTTTTTTAGTTTTTCACTTGCCTTCCGAAAAGTTAGTAGTCAATGTGTCAATATTAATTGTAGCTATTTATAAAATCTCAATTTCCATTCTTTATCATTTTAAATAGTATTTAACAATTTTTAAGATTTTCGGAAGGAAATACCGGGTGTTCAAAAAAATAATGTCGAGGTTTTAATTTCTTATAATTTCTTTTGGATGAGATGCACAGTGTTGATTTAAATTTAGAATCGAAGAACAGAAAGAGAGTTTTTATTGCGCGCCAGCTCGTACATTGAGTTCTCATTTTTCTATTTTACAATGCCACTCGAATGATAGCAACTCCTGTAAAGAAAGTTTTCTGTGTTTGGCAGTTTACTAATTGTGAATCTGTAGTTACAGATCAACGTTCCTTCGGTAGTAATTTTAATTTTGATCCTCTGAGTGACAACAACATACATCGACAATAACATCGGTTTAAAACGACTGGATGTCTATGTAGAGGAAAAAATAAGAGATGACCAAGGGTCTACGAAGGATATGTTGAATGTGTCGGGAAGTATTTCCTGCGGTCGTCTTAAAAAATTTGCTAAGATGGTCGGCCATGAACTAGGAATGTCGGTGATGATAGTGAAAAATGTTTTAAGGAATCGCTTACATGTGACTTCCATCATTTGCAGGCTTACAGGCTTTCAAGCCTACCGACTACGCTGTGCGTACCAACTTCTCAATCGAAATGTTGCCAGCAAGAAGACTTTCTTGATTTTGGCATTGTGTTTAGCGATGAGTCAACATTTCATCTTAATGGAAAAGTTTACATAATGTTCTTATATGGGAATCAGAAAATCCCCATGAACTATTACAGTGTGAAAGGGAATTCCCAAAATTGATGTCTGCGCAATATCCCAACGACCATTCTTTATCGCTCTAGCAAGCGTAATATGATTTATTTATCTGATATGCTGCGTATCTTTCCTCAACTGCAAGACAGGCCAGCGTTTTTTGCCTGGAAGAAAACCGTATGCCTTTTCAGTGGCACAATATGATACAGGCTCGGTTGAATGACTTTTCCGCAGTCGCTGGGATCAGTGGCATGACTCAATGAGAGAGCTTGTTTGCGGTGGCCGCCATCGTCATCCAGTATGACAAATGTGATTTTTCTTTTGCGGTCTTTTTAAAAGATCTTGTTTATGTGTCTTTGGTAAGTACTACTGATCTATAGTATTTGAGACAAAGGATTGAAGCAGCTGTGTTTTCTAATATTGCAGGCTTGATAGTTAAATTATGGGAGGAACTCTCTTATAAGTTGGATGTGTGCCGAGAGACGAAAGACTCTCACCTTGAATATCTGTAGGAAAAACAGTAAAAGTTACCCTTTCATATTATTTGTAATTTATTCCTGTAAATCAAAGTTAAGAGATATTATATCTTTAAAATCCCAAAATTCGTTTCTGTACACCTATATTAAAACCGCTATTTATACATATATTTCTGTATTCGTATTTTATATGTAATATGCTATTATAGTGTCAAATTGATCGTTCTAAAAACTTCAAATTTAATACCGTGAGAAAACATACTATTTTATGTTATACAAAGTATCTTAAAAAAGTCTTTATTTTTTTAAATATCATGTTTATTAAATTCGACTACTAGTGTAGGATAACGATTACTGAAATGTAAAAATTGTTTCGCTTTATTTTATTATTAAATGATTTTTAACTTAAATTCTACATTTAATGTTATACATGATGGAAAGGTTAACCCTGCAGGTGAAAATATTTTAAATATCATATATACATAATTAGATATTTTTACACAATACTCGTAATAAACAAAATATAAAGTACTTTTAAATTGCGTTTGTAGAAAGAACGACGAAATAAAGTAAAATCAAAACTGAACATATGTACAGAAACAATTAAATATATAAATAGATTTAGTTTGAATTGAAAGTCTACTCGTTTTATGCAGTTTGTTAAAAATAAGTTTGTTCAATAACTTAAACCAAGTAGATCTCAGGATCTGAAAAAATATTTCTAAATGCAAATCTTTTTTTTTTAATTTATCATTCCCATTTTTTTGTTAATTATTATAACAAGTTAAGAACTTAAATAGCTACGAAACAGTACTAACGCCTCTATTAGTGCCGTAAATTTTAGTGCACGTTGAAACGGAATGATGAATTTATTGCTAATTTTGAAAGGTAAACCAACTGCTCCAACATGAATTTATAGCAAAGCAAGATTTATACTAGCATAAATCTGGACGGTAACTAAATTATAAGGACATCGTAAATGAATAAATTTGCAGACCAAAATGAACAAGATTAATATTACAAATGTACCGCATGAAATGATATTCATAACTCTCTTTCATTGTTATCAAAGGAATCTTTTAATTAAGGCAGTGTTCCTGTCATCAGAAATTGTAGGTATTGATTTTATTTCATTGTTCTACTTTGAGAGATTCCAAATTTAGATTAATATCGTATTGTAGGGTTGAAATAATTAAAAATAATATAGTCCTCGTACGATAATAAAATTCTTCATTTTTTTCTTTTTGCACTAATTGAATAAATAAATTAGTTTGTTAGTAATTTTATTGAGTTACAACAAATATTTATGATTTATTACTGTAATAATATATATTTATATACGTAATGCGTATATGTATTTTTCTTATGATAACCTATCGTACATTTACTAAATTATGCAATGAGTATTAACTTGCGATGTCTGCTTACAGTAATTTTCGTGGTGCAATGTAACTGCATATCGCACACTACATTTTTTTCTTAGAATACAGTGAAATAGGTAATAAAACGAATGTTGTATAATTGTATTGTCAGCATCACATTTCAATGTTTTGATTGTGAGTATGGTGTGTACGTACTCACAACACGCACACACACACACACACACACACACACACACTCATATATGTATATACATATATACATAGTTAAAATAAATTATCGATATGGATTTATCCAAACATAAAAAACTGATAAAGTAAGGAGGTAAATATTGTATTTAAGTTTTCTAAAGTTATTCTTTATAAAATTAAGTTTTGGTTCTTTTTACATTTTTAGACTCGACATACTATATTCTACATTCTCGATTGACTTCCTAATATATCCCCATCTTCATCTTTCTATACTGCTTAACTTTCTCCATGTCTTTATATAACTAAATTAATTAAACCTTAATGTTTATATACGAGGCACACCAGCTTAGTTTATTGTTTAGAAGATTCTACGACAAATTTTCTTTCCTTTTTTAACAGAATTTTCAAATTTTATTGACCCGTTTAGTTATCAAAATATCTCATAAAACCTTATTTTAGAAACCTCTACTTTTTTTGCTATCTGTTCTGTTCCCTAATGTATAGCGCAACATTTTACACAATTTTTTTTTTTAACATTTTTTTCTAACTGAACGTTTTTCTATATACTAGTGTAATATCAGATAATATTTTACATAAAAGCTCTTTTTTCGCTGCACCAGTCTGTTTTTAATATTGTCCTTCCTTAATAAGTTTCCTTATAAAATGACATAATTATTTTACTACTAATATGTTATGTTCTCATATTTAAATATTTAATTCCTCATTATTCTCCTTATTTTGGGATTTAATTATCTGTTTTGTTTAATTTTTTTTAACTAAATTCCTTTCCTAGCAACATTAATATTATATTTATTTTAACTCATCTTTGATTTGTGCCAAAAAATATGTGATCAACGAATTCTAACGTATGAAGTTTTTTCTCCTCTGACAGTTACTGTGGTCTCAAACCATTCTTTCAGTTCTTGTATTGCTTCTTCTTTTAAATAGAAAGGCTATGGGGGATGATTACAACATTGTCTCACCATTCTGAAGTTACTCTTTCTTCTTCTTCTACTCCTATATATGTTAATATTCGTTCATGTATAGATTATAAATAATTATTCCGATGATTAATTTTGTTTTTTTCTAAAAATTTAAAATATTTATTTCAAGAAATCTTATAAAATAATTTTAATTTATGCCTCTAATTATAAACAAGATTAAAATGAATATAATCTTACTTTTATTGAAACAGTTTAGTTTTTCTTGCAGGATGTTATAATGCACACAAATCAAGGTAACGTTGGAGTTTCGTAAATTTTGAACGTTACTCAATACGAATCATAAATAAAAATGTATGCTTTTACTCTGAACAGAGTATAAAACAAAACGTTTATTCTGTACACTGCTCAGTTTAGACAATTGCTATAATTAATAGACATTTTATTTATTTTTGTAATATTATTATACATTAAAATTTTTAATTAAAGCTCTAAATGAGCTGGTTTATATAAAACAATATCTAATATAACAATAAACATATTTATTTTTCTGTAGCATTCTTTACTTCTTATTCTAAAACATAGGACTGGTGTATTATTTTAATAAACCTATATGAAATACAACAACATATTATTTACAGTTAAAATTAAAATTAGTATATTTTACAATTAGTTTAGATAAATCACACTAAATCAGTCATATTCTTATAAATCTATAACCTTCGCTAAATCAGTACATAAATATTGATTATTCATATTCTAATATTCAGTTTGTACAAATTCATTAATATCATTTAATAAATGATTTTAAGCAACGATTTTTTGTAGTGCCACTTTGAACTCCTGTTTTCTCCCAGATTTTTGAGCTATAAATAGTTGTAAATTTTCATTCTTGTGTCTAAATGACTTTTTTTTACAAAAAATAAAACAAATGTATATATGTAAAGAAGAAATCGGTATTCTGGACATGACAGGGTTCAAATATTTTAAAAATTCGATTTATCAAAATTATCCCTTCTGATAACAAAAAAATATCCAAATTATTTTTCGTTAAACTGTTTTGACATTCTTCTCCAAGTATAGTTGAACTTTTACAAAAGTCCAAGTTGGTCGGTTTCAAAAGATGGGTTTTCCTTTGTAGAGAATGCGTCATGGTACACCAAAATCTTGACTTTCAATAATTAATGTAGGTGTTAGTTCCTAACATAGCAAAGCATTTTTCTGAAAAATAATTTTTATATAATTTTTGTTATTTTTTACTCAAACATTTTTTTGAGAAATTTTATCTGGTTGCTATCCGTTACTACTGTTGTGCAGGTTCAGACGTATATAGACATGTACAAACTGATCTAGTGTAGCACAGATTCATCAGAACGATGCCAGTTGTGATATAGCAGTAAACACGTCATTGTGAATGCATTGTGTGTCTGAATTGTTGTGGATTATATACGTATTTACAACTTTATTTCTATAAATTAATCGTTTGTTACAAAATGCCTTTAATTCATCCTAAAAATGTTTATGTATGTGGTGAAGTGACGCTAGTAGTACGGAAATAGGCATACGAGCGCCAAATCCAATATGGCGGCACCCACCATATTTGGAATTTCCCATTTTCCTTGTGGGAATTTCCCATTTATATTTTCGCTGTAGGAATTTCCCTTTATCCCTGTGGGAGTTTCCTTTTTCCTTTTTTCCCCATTGGAATTTCCCTTTTCCGTTTTTTTCTGTATTGAAAGAAAAATGTTGTGTATAAGTAGCGCGGGTGAGAAAAATGAAATATATTACGTGTGTAAAAATTTAGACGTACCTCGAGTATGATCCTGGTCGTCGTGGCCGTAGCACCAAAAAAATTGAAGAGTCAAAATATCTATCTATTTATATTTCCCTCTGTGATTTCGGATTTATACTGTAGTGACTATACACTGCTATCTAGTAGAAAATTCTCCTTGTGCTGACATAAGCGTACGAAGGCAGCTTCTCTTCTTTCCTTCAACAGCGGGTGATCGATCTTAAACGCACAAATAAATAACTCTAGTTTAAATTGTAATTTACATAACGTACCCATCTTTTATTTTATGGCAATTTAGAAATGTACTGACCGTTACCAATCTAAAATACTGTATGAAGGTTCTACACATGTTGCAAAGTATGCATCAGTTTTCAGGTTTATAAATAAATTTAAAAAACTGATGTTACCACATGACTTCCTGATACGCCTATGAAATTACATACACACATGTTTTTTGAAATGAAAAATACATAAAACTTTATTTCATTAATATTTTCTGATATGTTTAATAATTTTTTTTTATATAATTTTTGAATTATTATTTACCATAAAACATTTTTACAACCAGAGGTTAATAATTATCAATAGATTTAAAGTAAAATAAAAGTTAAAAAAAAAGGAGGTGAAGTCTAATTCGAGTCGATGTCCCTTCCCCTTCTAATATCCGAATATTTCATCAATTAAAATTTCATTTGGCTATAAATCTGGAACCAATGAAAAAGTACAATATATGATTTATCATTGAAAAGCTCTTAAGGAGGGCTTATTACTGCAGTTAAGAAAAAGTTAAAAATCGAAATTTGTTTTTATTTTGAACTCTTTTGGTTCGGTCGATTGCAGTCAAAAAGGTTGATGCACGACTAGATGTTAAAACAGTCCTAAATCCAGAATTTCAACATCTTATGGCTAATCGAAGCACCCAGTTCTGCTTTGGCGCCGAGTAACTGCCAGTTTTTTCTCTATCTTTTCTATATCTCAAGTGATTCCTTGCTGGTTGACGACGACGATACTGATGTGAAAATTTTGTACATCATCTTCACTAGCGGCGCCAAATTCGTTGAGGAAAGAATGAAAAACATTTTTATAAGATATGAAAAGTGCCTTAATAATGGTGGAAATTATGTAAAAAATGCGTTTAAGGTCTGCTCTTCCATGTAATAATATTATTTTCTTAAAATGTATACATGTTTTTTTCAACAAAACGGTATTTACTATCCGAACCGCCTTGAATTTATAACTACAATACCTGTATATAACCATATTTTAAGTAGTATCCAATTATCGATGGCATAATTTCAAATAATCGTTAGTACAGGTGATGTAATTTTAAATATGGTAAATTAGACAGACAACCTATATGAAGTAGTATATTGTATAATAAAAGAGTTTTTTAGGTGAAGAGAATGGGATAGATAAAGAAACTTTAAATTACAATGTAGAATAAAATTAAAAATATATCAACCGAAACAAATTTCAGAAAAAAAAATTATAATTTCTTCATAAAATATTTTAAGGTTTTAGTTCGTTTATAGATTTTTAACAATTAGTAAAAATATCTTTCATTAACCTATTTTTTTAATTAATATACAAAAGAGTAGTCATCTGTCATTTAAGAAAAATTGAAAGAATTTTACTTATTACTAGACACTGGTTGTGTAGTAGTGAAGCGTTTTCCTTTACAGTGAAAATGGTCAATAGTTCAACGCAAAGTGATACTGTTTTTAGATTTAAATGCTGACGGTTACAAGTCTCCGACTCTAGCCACCGCACCTTATCGGATTGTAATTAAAATCACGCCTGGACATGATGAATTTAAAATGAATCGGCACTTCTGTTTTTGTACTAGGGTCTCTACGAATAGTGGTTTATAATGCCTCGCCTCATTTTACGGTGACTTCTGGATTGACATCAGACTCACTTACTCATATTTAACCAGAACGTAGAGAATTATTTTAAAGCGCTTGTTTATCTTAACTTTTTTCATATATTTGGTTGACATATATTTGATAGATTTTTGTTTCTTTTTCAGTATTTATATAGTACTACAAGGATTTTTGTATATTATTTTTTTTTTAGATTAAGGAGCGTTATGTTTGAATACTTTTTCAGTTTTCAAAAAGTATTTTGTTCAATACGTTGATGTACTAATATTGCTGTTTTAAAAGGAAATAATGTAACAAAGCTCATTTAAATGCCAATTTATATTGTAAAGAAATTTACATAATAAAAGCTTAACGAAGGGTTTGTTCGTACAATTTAACCAGTAAAATGTTGAAAATGTTTCAATGTTAGGTACGTGTGCGTTGAAATGTTTATATCTGTGGTGATCATACCACCTTGGTTTTATACAGCCTTGGTAAATTTGAGAGGATTATTATTGGCGTATTTAGTTATTATCAAAGGAAATTCATGTTTTAATTAATTAGTAATAATTATTAGTTGATGAAAATACAATTACTTTTAATTGTTGTGTTTCGTACTGCACCATAACAGTTTAGTGCACTTAGTTAATTGAAAATTTGACATTACAAAAAATTAATAAATTAATTTTCGGAAAATATTTTTTTTTTATACCTTCATAATTCATCGTGATTTTATTTCATTATCACTCCCTTTTGGTGATCTAGAAATAAATTTCTACTTAAAACATATCTTTTCATATTTATTAAATCTTTATTTCTTTACTTCACCAAGATTTAAACCTTGGTGAACCAACTGAACAAATTTTCAAGCACACCATTACTTAGAACTGAATTTTATCCGTTTGGTTGTGGAAACTGAGCAGCTTATTTCAACCATAATCAATTTTAGATTCTAGTTAAAAGAATATGTACAAAGAATAAAATGGAACTACAGTAAAACTTATAATCATTATGTCATATAAGGATATATTATAAAATTATTCCGATATATTTTAAATTTTAATATTAAATAGTATTATCATTCCCGAAAATCCAGGACAATTTTACCATTTTTCATGAAGAAGTCAATAATATACACCACACTGTGTTCACGCAAGTCAGTTGCAGCCATGCTTAATTTAATAAATATAATTAACAAAATGAATAACAGAAAAAATATTACAAAATAATCTCCGGGATAACTTTACAATGTTGGTAGCGAGAGGGGTTTTCCATTTCTTAGAAAAAGTGATCGGGGAAAAAGGAGGGTTATTTGCCCGAGCCAGTGCCCGCACAAATGTATTTTATGATTCATGAATACTTATATTAATGACATATAGAAAAGGATTCAATTAATAAATCTTCTAAAGGAAGAAGGGAATAAGCTAAACATAAAATTAATTTTTCAGAATTAATTATTGAAAAGAAAAATCTTTTTTTCACGTGTTTATGCTCATCTTTATTTACGGCTATTCTAAATGGAAAATTTCTATTTTCCATTTTGACTTCTGCGGTAAATTTTTATTTTTAATTAAAAGGTAACAGTAACTAGTTTCCGCTGGAGTTTAATTAATTAGTTCGTACACTTTAATGTCACTTACAGCTGTTCAGCACGATATTTATTGCAAACTACTTCTAACGAAAGTAGTTTATCGTTGGTCTTAAAAGAAAATATTTTAGTTTTTTCTTTTTCTTGTACTGACCTATTTCAAAAACAGCTGAACTTATTTTACAATGCTGAAAGACTTTTAAAAGAGATACACTTTCTAAAGAGATAGAACTTATCAGATAAGCTTAATTTATCTTATTTTAGATAAAAACTTCACCAAGATTTTTACTCTAGTTAATGTGATCTTTTTATTTCTTTTTACTTAATTTAAAACAAAACTATTTAAATTATTGTACAGAAAATTAAATAAAATTAAAAATTTCAAATTTTTGTCATCTTTTCACAAAATATTCTGTAAAGTTTTGACTGTAAATTAGTGACTCATCTTTAACTATTTATCTAAATAACGTTTTTTTTTTCGTGTGTACGAATTTAAAGTGCAGTTTAACATAAAGTAATCATGATTTTAAAAAAAATTAAAATTTATAAACAATTTTATAATTTTAACTATTTTGTCAAATGAATTTTTTTTTTTAAGATATTGTTTCACTTGGTATTTCAAATATATACGAGTATACGCAACATACACACAGACACTAAAATATATATATATATTACGCTAAGCCAATTTCATAAAATTCTCTGGGGTGTTTTCTTTTAATTGCCTTGAAGACTGAAAGAGGGGTCCACCCTCTCTCACTCTTTTTCCATCATTCTGAAAAAGATTATTTTAATTTTGCTTAAACTACTCAATTTTTCGCCACAGACACGAGCATCCCTCAAATAAAAATTTTAAAAATAATAGCTGTACTATATACTACTAGCATCCCTGTCGCGACTTAGCCCTCGTTATATGCATAAAGTACTTCAAAAATTGGAAATAGTTTTTTAGTATGGGCTCTTGGTCATCACTGTTGACAACTTATAACATTTCTCTCAAAGATTGTTGAAAATCAACAATCTTTTAGATTAAAATCTCAAAGATTTTAATTTGCATAATTTATTATTATGAAAACTAATTGCATTTTTCAAAATTAAAGAGTGTAAAGGATTGTAAAGATTGCCTCTGGTCTACTATTCCTGAGTTGTGTGGTTAATTAAATTTACCAAAGAACACCGGCATACGAAAGATATGACTATTCTTCATATCATGCAGGATAGTTTTCTTTTCACAATAATTAATTTATTACGGGGATGTTTGTAGAGTAATTATATATTTGGGATGATTTTGAGCTAAGCGTATACATTGCTCTTCAAGTCTTTGTAAACGCTGTACCGTAATTTCATGTTGTCTACAATCATAAATTCTAGTAGCTGTAGAAGTTCTTATCTGTGATATCGCCGACGTAGTCGTTATGAAAATATTAATACCAAATTGAAAATCAATCTATATCAATTATGTGTACGGGTTATCTTGATGAAACTTCTTAATTCAGAATATAAAAATATACAGAGGGCTAATTTACCTTACAAGAAAGTGAAAAGTTCTAATTTTCGGACAGGTATTTAATTATAATATTGGTTATATTTCATTTTTTAAGATGGATATTGTTGGGAATTGCGTTCTGGTTCTTGCAGATCGGGTTTTGTAATTTCATTTTGACTTGGGTTAAAATGAGATTACAAAAGAAAAAATACAAAAAAAAATTACAAGAATTTTTATTTTTATTTCCTTAGTAATTTCAAGGAATTTCATTCCTTCAGAGATTACCAAAATATTTGCATCGTTCTCCCGATGCGATTCCCTTTCAATCCGACCACTGAAGGCCATCAGTGTTAGTGTTTTTCGATCTAGCAGAAATGTGCCTGATGGGGCCTTAATTTTTTAACAATTCAATGCATTCCCTTCTAGTAGGGGATTACATGTTTAACTGTAGGTTAATAATAAATTATAAGATGAGAGAATACAGACACTGAATTTTGTAGATTCTTCTTCTTCCTCATCTTCTTCTTCGTGTTCTTCTTTTGACAAACAGTAATCAAATTGACAATATCGATAGATAAGAGAGTGAGATTAACTTATAGAAAAATTTTTAAGTTATTTATTTATGATTTATATAGTAGTGTGAGGTATAGATTAATGAGGTTTGAACTGTGGTAAACATTTGAATAGTCATAAGAAAGTTATATTTAAAATTTCGTAACTATGATTCAGCAGTTTTTGCGGTTATCTGGAAGAGACAAAAAATACGTTGCCTCTTCATATAGTAATGAGATAACACAAAGCTTTAAAATAATACAGTACAATACTTTTTCAAGCCTTTAGTGAAAGTTGTTTGCAGTTGTTAATGAAGTAAATAAAAATTAAATCCATTCCATGTACTTTTTTCTCAGTAAAAATATCATACATTTAAAGGTTTATCTGTTTTTTAACAGGTATAAGTTCATTTGATTTTGGCCTTAAATCAAACTTAAATTTAAACCACTTAAATTATACCGGAAGTGTTACTCCCTAAAAAGGTTTTTCACTTTATCAACTGAATTTTGTTTTAGCAAAAAATCTATCGAATGAAATTTCATTAACGCTAAAACTTTATTATACCCTGTGTCATGTAAATAAACATCTCAGTGTAAGAGGAATTAATCAGAATAAGATTGTGTGGGGGTAATGATGTTTATAATACAGTCCTACTGGTCGCTTATCTACCCCGATTATCTACCTATTACATGAAAACTTCCTTCAGGATTATTATATTTATCACGGGAAGTCAAAGAAAACATTACTTCTAATATAAAACTATTTACATATTTGTGATTATATATAAAATATAACATAAATAAACTTATAAAATATTTTAATTAAAGGTTTAATATACTTCATGGTAAAAATATATATATATAATTTATAATGATTTGTATGTAAGTTTCAGTAAAATATGAATTTATAAAAATAGATTCTTACTTTTTTAATGCTGAATTTATAGTCAAAGTATAACAGATAAGATTTAAATGCAAAATAAGGTATCTAGTTGAAATATTATCCTTCTGTGTATATAAACTTGTTTTTTCCACAATGAAACGTGCTTAGAAAGTTCACCTTTGGCTGTAGGTATATAATTTACCAAGGAAACACAAATTTACATTGGCAGTGGGATTTATTAGAGAATTATAGTATTACAAGCATTTATAACTTAAATCTATGTGCACTCTTAACACGTATTTTTACGTAAGTGAATTTTATATTATCTTTAATTCCTTATTTAATTATTTTTATTCCTTATTTTTCTATATTGTATTTTAATTGCAACATATAGTTTCTAATTTCAATAATCGTTTGAATAGATAGTTTTCTTTTCAATAAATCTAATTAAATTATTGTTTTTAAGAATATGCATTATAATGATATCTGTTATTATTTTTTTTTCCTTTTAAATCAGAAGAATTAAAAATAACAATTTTAATACTTCTTCATGATTAATAATCATTATGGTAAAAAATATATCATATCATTAACTAACAGATTTGACCTAATCTAAAAAAACCTTTCTTTCAATTTTTTTTCAAAAGAATGGGTTATCTAACTCCTACTATTCAGTCTTTGGTGTGAGGAATTAATACAGCTGTTCGTTAGATTTTGTAGTATTTAGTGTTATAGAGAGTAATTCGGGAGAAAAAGGATCTAATTTGGAAATTGATTCTAGAGCTTGTAATAAGAAAAAACGCGTTCAAACAAACATATGTTGAAAACCCGGGCGAAAATTTCGTCCGTATTTCAGGTCTCCCGGTGAAGTGAGGTTGTAGTTAAAGTTTAAGGGGTTATATAAGGGTAAACTTGACGGTTTCATATGTTTTGTGATCTTAAAAACCGAATAAAACAGGTCCCAGAACAATGTTTCTCGTAGTTTTCATGATATCCCACGTAAAACAGAAAAATTCAGACGCAAGATCCTTAACAACTGAAAAACAATAAACTTTTTTCAGTGACTAATAAATGAGTAAATTTTATTATAAAAACTTATAGGAGATCTAATTCCGGAAAAATTAATGTAATAAAATCTATAAAAACAAAAAAAAATCAAATTTTATTATTAAAAACAAGATTTAACAGTAAAATATTATGCTTTGTAAAAATTAAAAACAGCTGTTTTTAGTACCACACCTTTAAAAATTAGGCTGGCAACACTAATTATATACTTTACTTTGTATACTACTTCTCTTTGTCACAAAATTGTGGTTACGAGTTAAATTATAAACATTATTCGATTAGTTGTTTTTGACATAATTTTTCACATTAATTTTCCCAGAATTAAATTTTTAACACGTTTTAATAATGAATTTTACGCATTTATTTACCAGTTAATAATGTTATTAAATTTAAAAAAAAAAACGTATTTTCCGCCTGAATGTTTCTATTTTACGTTCGATACCATGAAAACTGCGTGAGTTACAGTTCTAGGACCTATTTTATTCGATGTTTAAGGTCACAAAACAAAAGAAATCATCAAGGTAATATAACGCCTTCAAAAAATTTCAGTAAGACCTCATTTCACCGGAGGAACTGAAATCCGAGCGAAATTTTCCGCAAGCCGTAATTCGATAACATAGCGTTTCCGGACATATGTATGTATCACATTTTCCGTATTTCAAGCTCTACAATCAGTTCTCAAATTATTTCTCTTTCTTCCTGAATCAATCTGTATTTTGCATTTTCTTCTTGGGGTGCTGGTACCTCATTCTTATAGTTTTCCTTATCATTATTTTCCAAATAACCATGAGTCCTAATAATATGATAGAAGGAAGTACTCGTGATAACACAAATTATATCATTGGCATAGATTTATGACAGATAGTAATGATGGATACAAAAGAGATACAATTAGATTTCAGTTCGAAATAAAAGATGACATTTCATGTACTACTTCTTTTTCTGTTTAGACTCCGGAATCACTGTAAGATATTACTTTAGTGGATGAATGAGGATAATATGTATGAATGCAAATGGGTATAGTCTTTTACAGTATCAGATCGACCATTACTGAGAAATGTGGTTAACTGAGACCCTTCCACCAGAGAACACCGGTATCCACGATCTAGTATTTCTACTATGTCATTTACTTTTAATTTATTGTATTGTTACTCTAGAATTATATAACTATAAAATTAAATAATTTTCAGCAAAAATTAAAATTCTAGTCTCCTTCTCTTAGCATAATGAGCCAGTACTTCTTTAGTTTAGTTTTACCTATGTATCTTTTCTTTTTCTGTTTATCCTCCGGATCCACCGTAAAGTATTACTTCACAGGATGAATGAGACTGATATGTATGAATGTAAATAAACTACAGTCTTGTACAGTCTCTGGTCTACCATTACTGAGAAGTGTGGTTAATTAAAACCCATTCACCAAAGAACACCGTTATCCTCGATATAGTATAAAAATCAATATAAAAGTAACTGCCTTTACTAGAATTTGAAACTTAGAACTCCCGCTTCGAAATCAGCTGATGTGTGATGACGAGTTAACCACTAGACCAGCCCGGTGGGATGACATTTCATATACTAGCGGGGAAACTGAAGGTGAGGTACTACAGGGCTTGCATTAGTATTAGAAAAAAATTGAATAAAATGAGTACTAATTTTCAAATTAAATTTGTATATTGGAAAGAGAACATATTTTTTTTTGGATTACTGGGAAATAAATACCTTGAAAAATATCCATACTAAATAAAAAAATTGGTATATTTCAATTCCTTCTTTGATAATATGAGTTGAATTATTCTATCTTCAAACGATAAAATTAGAAGACAGAAGAACTAAAATAATGTCAGTAAACAAAAATGTAGTTTGTCAGTAAGGTTACAAAAATGTAATATATATTGTTGTATACAATCGTTTTATTAAAGTATGGTAACCTAAACACTAATGAGATCAAGAGGAATTTGAACTCCTCTTCTTCATATGAAAGAAGTGCAGTTCGTTTATATCTAAAAAAGAAAAAAATAAATAAATAAAAATATTGTCTGCGTTTCGATAGAAAAACGCAATCGAGATGTAAAGATGTTTTGCGGCATATTGACCGATTATGGGAAATATTGTAGTAACCTGTTCAGCTAATTTAACTGTAAACACATTGTACCGTACGCTAAACTATCTTTTGTTTCTTTAATTTAGAATTTACAAGCCTTTAAAACCCGATATATACGAAATAATTTGCTTTATGTGATTATAAGACACTTTTTGTAGTTGATTTATTGAGTGTAGGAAAAGTTAGATGTTCACAAATTAACCCTTGATGAGTAGATTCTAAATCTAACGAAAACTATTTGTAATTATAAAAATAACGTACTTCATAAAATTGTTCACTTTCTTACTGTTACAGAAGAAATTGTATGCTATACTTTAACTACATTTGGTACATAGAGCGCTACCAATAAAAAAGAAATCCAAGTTTTAATTTTGTCATCAACAAAGGCTAAAGTTGTTCATCATATTTTACCACTGAACGACAAAAATTCACTGTTATCGTTTTGGTCAAAGGAAGGAAAATCTTTAGTTTTATTAAAAATTGATTTTATCGTAATCCATTTTATTTCCGTTTATTTTTCAAGCTCTTATACTTGAGTAATCCCTTTGATGTGGCCAACCTGCGTTACTCGTTCGTGTATGATAGATTGAAAAAATATAATTGTGTTTACGGTTTATTTGGTAAGAATAATAATTTCAAAAGATATGCAACCGAAAAAAAAAATTATTTTATTTTTATGAACATTTCATTTTGACAAAAATTTAATTCAATTGATTAAAAAAATAAAAAAATTTATAATCAGAAAAATTAAAAAAATTTGATTATTAAAATTCAATGATCATTACAAAAATACAATTTTTGTAACGAAAAGAAAACTGAAGTTAACACTATCAATTACTTCAAACATACACTATCGCGCATAATACAATATGAAATCCATTAAAATATTTTATGGTGCATTAGATATTATCGGTATCAGTGGCTGTATTATTAACTGAAACCAACTAATTGCCAGAAAGAAATTCATAAATTTCTTGGCATATGATTCATAAGAAAGCATATGGAACAAAGAAAAAAAATTTTCCAAATGATTTGAAACTTTCGATACAAAAATTCTTTGTGTTGAAGAACAATAATTATATCATCTACCAAAACTCATCAAGAAAGGTGAACAATTTTTTGAAGGAATAAATATAGAAAAACAGACTAATTTTTCCAGGTCTTCTTCTTCTTTAATTATAAATCTTCAAATTGGTATGTGTCAGCCCTCCATTTTGTTCTACTCTGCGCTCTCTGTTTCATCTCATCACAGAAGTTACATCCGATAGCATTAGCCATTTGTTTTGAATAAAAGTCTTGGTCTTCCACAATTTAACAAGTCCTTTTCCATTCAATTTAACCTGTAATGTTGTTTTTAACAACCATTCGAAATACATAATATGGCCAATAAGTCTCTCCCTTCTCTTCACAATATTTTGTCAAAAATCTCTTTTTCCTCGAAGATTTCTTCATTACTAAACAAATAGATCATCTCATTTTCAATAACCTCTTGTAATCCCACATTTTCACAGCTTCAAGTCTAGAAATGTGTGTTACTTTTACCAGATTTAAATTAAATTTTGTTCTAAACATAAAAAAAATATGCCTAAACCTTAATTGTCTAAATAAGAATGTATTAATTTTTTTTTATTAATGTGCAAATTTTATCAGTATCTATACCGTACCGTTCGATTGTTCTTTACGGAATAAACGACGTGCTGAAGTTGTATGAGCTGCTGGAAGTGGCCGTGTGCAAGAGTGATTACAGCATTTCGATTGGTTGGTAAGAAGCTGAGAATAATCTCCAGGGACATCGAGGTGTAGAAGAAGATTACACATGTTGTTCGAGAGCACGGTCGGATAGGTCATACTTTCACAAGGAAGGATCAACGAGCCTTTCGTGTTGTAATCAGAATCCTGCACCACTCTATTCCACTGGAGATAATAAAGAACGAAATCGAAGGCCATGGGCATCGGGTGAAGGACTTGATAAATGCACGCCATAGGATAACTAAGGAGCCCACATAGACTTTCTTCGTGAACCTGGAGCCACAGGAGAACAATAAGACCAGTTTTGAATTGGACGCCACAGAAGCCTACAGGCCTCGTGCAATGCATGAGGTGTCAGTAATATGGGCATACTAAGAACAATTGTATGAGGCATTTCCGCTGCGTGAAATTTGGGGATGGCCATCGGACAGCTGACTGTCCCAGAAAAGACAGGAGCACTCCTGCAACCTGGATATGGATTCGGTTCATCAGTATTAACAGAAAAGAACAATCAAAACAGTAATAGCACACACACTCATTGTATATGCCCAAAAAATCTAACTAACCAATACGAACAAAAAACATATGCCTACCTTGTTTTTGAACAGTAAATAATTTTTTACAGAATTTATGAAGCCGGGTACGACAATTACTGGAGAGGTTGGTTGTCAAATGTTGACAAAACTTTGTATCACTGAGAGCGATACATAATAACGGTGAAAGATACTAACAATAAGGATCATTTTTTGCATGATAATGCACCGCCTCACACCGGCGCTCACACTGAATTATTTATGCGGCAAACGTTTTACCATTCTCTTTATACTGTAATTTTTTACCGTATAGTTTTCATCTACTCACAAAATTAAAAAATTGGCTGACTACTCAATACTTCAAAAACAATCATGAACTCGTGGGTGGAATCAACAAATGATTGGGTAATTCGACAGCGCCTTTCTTTGAAGAGGAAATAGACAAGCTGATGTCACTATATGACAAATGCTTGGGTAATTCGACAGCGCCTTTCTTTGAAGAGGAAATAGACAAGCTGATGTCACTATATGACAAATGCTTGGGTAATTCGACAGCGCCTTTCTTTGAAGAGGAAATAGACAAGCTGATGTCACTATATGACAAATGCTTGAATTTGATATTATGTCGTGAATTAATATAAGTATGTAAAGTGTCTTTTGTATATAATAAATTTTTTCAATCTATTTTTTTTTTATTTGTCAACAGGTGGTTAATTTTCTCAATATCCCACGTAGATTAGAGAGAGTTTAAGGTTACATATAGTTTAAAACAGTTCAGAAATTTGTCATTTGATGGCTTTCAACAGTATTTTATTGTCATTAGGCAGATTTTACCATAACATATGACTGGTTTTACGAGAAGTTTTAACATATTTAACAAATATTGGAGAACATGATTTTTTATTTATTTATAAATTTTTTATTAGATGAAAAAATAAGTATACGTACGTATACTTAATAATCTATAGATTATTGTTTATAATAAGATTAGGTATTAACTTATGCTTCTTCAATATATCGGAAAAGTTCAGTAATTTCCTTTACTCTTTATTTTATCCAGTAAACTTTGCTTTATTTTTTGTAGTTCCTTTATATCACATTTATTTTACACTTAGTTGTATATAATATAATTTACCTAATATAGAATAATTTTTTTAGTTCAGAATTGATATTTATTGAGATGATTAAATGCTTTGATGTTTAAATGCTTAAGTTTAAGCAAATTTATAAGATAATAAACTTATCTTTTAATGACTTAAAATTTACATAAAGAATATATTCACTATGATTCATTTAATGAGATCTTGACATGATTATCAATATTGCATTAGTCGTGTTTAATAAACTTATTAACTTATTAGAATTGGATTCATTAGTTTAGTAGATGTAAAATGTAATTAATTGCCTTCTAAGAACAAAGTTTGAAAGCGCTATATATATATATATATATTGTGCCTATTCTAAAATTATAACTACTATTTACGTTTGTTACAATCATAGTTCTTATTTTCGAAATTTTTTAAATGTAATAATAATGTAAGAAAAACTTACTGAGAACATTTTTAAACCATAAAATTATTTTTACAAAATTCGAATAATTGTTCTGTAGTTTTTTTTTAACGTAATAGGTCTCCTGATTTAAAAATCAGTTTATTTTTTTAAAAATCAGACAGGTACTATTTTTTTAAATATTTAAATTTGTTGAAAACTGTTTACGAAACTAGAAATGAAACTCATTTCTTAATTTAAAACTCATTTAAATTAACAAGCTCATTTCATAAAAACCAAAAGAACTGTAGACTAACCATCGATAATACTTTTGAAAATTAATTGGATTTAAAGAGAAAGAGGAGCAATTCATAAAATTAGACTCATTTGAAACCTTGTCATATAAGAATATGTTTGGTTACGTTATAAAAAATGAACGTATTAATTTTTATATTTTCTTTGCACAATTATAAGAATCAACAAGAAAAGTTTAAAATGATTATATATATTGCATTTTGGTGAAATGTGATGTTTATTTTAACATATTTCATTTTACCTTTATGATAATGATTGATTTTTTATTTCTTTTACAGGTGAGTTTTACTGCAGACATTTTATTCAACTGATGTATGATTAGTAAGTATTTCTTTTTTATTTAATTCATACAGTGTAGCATATTATGAATTCATTACCATCCTACCTAAGAAAAAAACTTTGTTAATCGAATTAAGTCAAATTAACTCTGATTGGTTTTTCTTTTTAAATTGTTTAAATATTGAGGCTTATTAATACTTTTTTTTTTATAATGAAACAAATTTTACTCGTATACTCGTATGTCCATAAAATGGATAAAATTTATTTAAAATAATCTATCTTGACTTAATGACATTATTTATTTATTTTTATTTGTTTTAACTGTATTTATTAATTAATTAATTATTCGTAAAATTAATGACTTGAGATAAAAAAATAATTAAATTTAAAATTCATGGGAATAAACTGATATTATTTCACTTTTCTTAAATGAAAATTATTAATTTATTTTACGTTACTTACTTTACGAAAACAAAACTGATTATGAAATTGTACAGATATTGCAGCGATCTCTTAGGAGTTCTATTTATTTCTATTATTATTATTATTTTTTTTTAATAAGCATGGAAAGTTAATAAATTGGAAAGAATATTTTTGTCTTAGTAATTCCAGAACGTCTACATCGACTTTCATTAAGTCAGTATCAATTGAGTTGTATCAACAATGCTAATGAACCTTTTAATATATATATATATATATATATATATATATATATATATATATATACTATCCGGTCAGGGTTCGCTTCACTCGCCTTTCCCGTCTAGCCAGACGTACGATGATAAGTAACAATTAAAGCCTGAAAAGTTCTCTTTCCTCCAGTGTTTTCCTTGTTCTTGACATAGATGCTCCTGCTGCAGATCAGCCTATCCCGTTTGGTTCCCTTTTGAATTACCTTATATCTTCATACATTACTCTATATACCTTAGATTACCCTTTATCTCAGGGGTCATGGGTCAAGGTGGAGAGCTGATGTTATAAAACGCTTAGTTTATTATTTTTACTTTGAAAAACGAAAAAAAATCATGTTTGATTTTTCGTTGTGCAAGATAAAAAAATTACAACTTCTCCCCCAAGAGGGCTAGGTTATCAATCTATGGCTTAAAACCTTCCCTGGGATAATGCGAATGTATTGTGAAAATTTAAAAGCAATCTGTAGGTTGATTATTTCTTGATGCTGTTGCAAACGGACACGTCCGCCACAAACTTTCGCATTTATGAATATTATATATTAGGATTTTGCAGAAATAGTTTAAACATAATCCTGGAATAGTCGCTTTAATATTGGAAGGACAGGTAGAAGGAAAAAATTGTGTAGGCAGGCCACGTTTGGAATATGTAAAACAAATTGTTAGGGATGTAGGATGTAGAGGGTATACTGAAATGAAACGACTAGCACTAGATAGGGAATCTTGGAGAGCTGTATCAAACCAGTCATATGACTGAAGACAAAAAAAAAAAAAAAAGTTTAAACAATTTTAAATTATGAAAATAGATTTTTATATTAATTAAGAGATCAGCATAGGAGTAAATGAATAAAAATTAGTATGAACTTTTTTGAATCAAGTTTTAGTTGAATGGTTTAATTTTACTTCCTCTTCTTTTGTGTTTTGGGCTAAAAGTCAAAATTTTAACAATTATATCTACATCCTCAATTATTTTATTTTATATCTTCCACTCTTTTCTTCTAAAATTTTTTTCTTAACTACTCTCTACTATCAAATTACCAAGATCGGCTGTAAAAGATTCATCCAAATTTATCTCTTTTTCAACAAATCTAAAAACTTTTAAAACTATTCTCTTTATTTAATTTTCTTAAATTAATTTCAAAATTTTCAGTTTTACCGTCATAACGAATTTTCAAGATCACTTTGTAACTTCCTGTTTCACTACTTCAAAGGAAATTTGTTTTTTCTATTTCAGTTCTGGATTTTGGGAGTTTATTGAAATAATTTACTAACAGAATTTTTTTTTAATGTTATTTGTTTGATTTTAAGTTATAGCTCTCTTAAATATACATTTAACTAAAACAGAATCTTATATTACGATGTCAGCGTTAAAGTAAATGCAATGAAGCAGATTTCGTAGTTTATTTATTTATTTAGCGTATGGCTCAAAAACACAACACCAATTACAAACAAAGATTTAACAAGCTAATGTATGTTACTGATTCTAGAGTCGCCATCAGGAAATCTTCAGCATTCCCTTCATAAGCTGTCCTAGGGCAAACTTCTGTGATGTGTCTAAAAGTTTGATTTTCACCACACTCACAAAGGGGCGTCGGTGTTTTACCCCATTTATACAGGAAATAGGCGCTCCTACCAAGCTGAGTCCGCATTCTGTTTAACGTTGAACATGTCTTACGTGGTAAGTCAAAACCCGGCGGCCTTTGAGTAATACATGGGATTTGGTTATTCTGCTTTGTGGTCCATTCTTGACGCCAGGCGTCAGTTAGGTTAAATCCGTTCTCTGTGGCAGCAATTGCTGTTTTTATAGATGGCTTTCTAGATCGAAGGCGACCACGATTGGCATCCTCAATGTCCTCATGTATTGGTAGGTTTCGATTGTCCATAATCTTCTTGTACACTCTTACAAGAGCGTTCATACGACGCAGGTTTGGGGGTATGTGGCTGGCTTAATACCGGGAGCCATTCCACGGGAGTAGACCTGATAACCACGGCAATCATTCTTATAGTGTTATTAAGTTGAGCTTCAATTCTATGAACGTAAGGGCTGTTAAGCCACACTGGTGCACAATATTCAGCATCAAAGAAAACCAGGTTCAGAGCCGATGTGCGCAAAGTGGAAGCCGATGCTCTCCACGTTGTTCTATAGAGCTTATGTAAAATGTTGTTTCTCGCTCTCAATTTCCCTGCAGTTTTCATTAGGTGCTCCTTAAATGAAAGCGTTCTATCAAGTGTCACGCCTAGGTAATTCGGTGTCTTATTGTGAAAAAGCCATGTATCCTCGGATAGAATTTTAAGCTTCCTATTAGCAAACTTTTTACTCAGATGGAAGCATGACACCTCTGTTTTACTGGCATTCGGTTGGAGGCGCCATCTCCGGAAGTACCTTCCCAGTTTCTCCAGGTCAGCTATCAGGACCTCCTCCGACTCTTCAAATGATCTAAATATTATTATTAGCACCCAGTCATCGGCGTAGCCAAGCAGATTTCGTAGTGATTTTTTTTCAACATTCGATTAGAATAAAAAGCACACGGTCAAATATTTGAATATTCTTTTTATAAATTTATTCACAGATAAAATCTAATTAAGAAGATAATATTTAATTGATTTACATTCTATGTTAGTGTTTAGAATATTTTATATATCTCACAACTAACAAAAGTTCATCATATGTAACAGTGATTTTTTAAATTATCATGTAATATTTAAAAGGTGTATTTGAGATCTTTAAATTACTGATTTAAGACGGTAGGCCTTCTCTAATTGTTTTATGATTTACTTTTCAGAAAACTTTCTTTATTACTAATGTAAGGTTTTGTTAACAGTTTAGTTTAATGTAACCCCAAAGTTTTAAATCGTACCGAATAAATCAGACTTTTTCATTAATATGAGGCATAGTAAAAATAAAAACATCTTATAATATTTATTTAGAATTATTTAGAGTTATTTTTAAATTAGGCTTACTTTATTTTAAATTTCGTAAGAAGGAAAATCCTATAGATTGTTCTTCCCAGAAAATGTTGTTTATTCATGAAAATCCTGTTATAACATGTCCAATATATTATAAGCAAACCTAGTACTAAGCAGTTGGCTCGAGGCAAGATTGTTGAAAAGTTCAAAAGTTAATTCTGAACGACCCTGAGGCCAACTTTTAAATCAGTAAAACTCTTACATACCCTTAAGATTAAATTAAGAACGAGATCTTTTAAAACTTTTTGTTGTTAAAAAGTATATTACGCGACACAAACTTTATTGATTTTGGAAAATTTTACTTAGGGAATGTTAAAAAAATATATATATATATATATTTTGAATCATCGCGTACCTTCCAGCAATTATTTATTTAATCGTAGAAATACGATTAAATAAACATATACGAAATATATTCTTATATTTCACAGAGAGAATGTAGTATAAAAAAATTCGGCTTTTCTTTTACTGTGCTGAAATGTTATAGGATAAGTAACTTTGCAAGCGCTCCCTTGCCAACAGTTCAAATCATAACACACCCACACACAGCTCTAAGGTTATGTTCCGCCAGCTTAATCCGCATTATTACAACGGAACTACCACCCTTTAGTTAATTAAAATGATCAGTCGTGCTCTTCTCTCGCCGTCGCAGATAGTTAGATATTACCATATCTGGCGAACACAGCTTTATCATCTTGGTAGGTCGGCTATTCTCTTGTATCCAATATGCCGCTGAAATAGTAAACTACAAAAAGAGCAATCACTAATTTACATTAAACACCAACGATCTTCTTGAAAAATAAACTAACTCCCGGTCGAAATTTTGTTCGCTATACCTCATCTTTATTCCTGAAATAATATATATCAGACAGTGACAACAGAAAGCGATGGAAAATGAATGAATACTATAAAAGCTTTAGGAATTTTTATTTACTCACAAACGTGCAGAATTAATACAAATATGGTATGTACTATAGTGCATGATACGAAAGTTGAAGCCTGAATTTGAAGTCATATGACCAGTCAGTGAAGAGTTACAGAAGTTGAATCCACTGCTCCTTCTAAAACTTCCATCTTTTCTGAACCAAATAATGTTTTATACTCGTAATGAAATAAGGCCACTTTTTAATAAATATTAAATTATTTGATTAATAAATAAAATTATAGAATTTACGAGTATATTACATTCTTTTGAATTTGAGACTTGTTGGAAAGTAATCTGATTCTTATTACTACGAGCATTGAAGATTAAGTAATTAAGAAAATAACAAAATTTAGAATGAGCCATAGATCCAATTTAATTATTTCTTTTTAATGAGAGACGCATAGTCCCAAATTTTGGGGTAATTATTAGTTTTTCGCAATTCATTATACAGAGTGTCCCATATAAAACGCAACCCATCAATCACTCATCCATGAAATTTCAAAAGTCAAGCATACTCCCCTACTCGTTACTGAAATGGACTCGTCCAACATCTGGACGCAGTAGAATACTACCGATATTAACAACAATGCAATCATAACGTTCAGTGTATTGCTAGAGACAAGCTGGTGTTTTCACTAGATGAACGTGTTTTCATTGTTGAGTCGTACGGTGTTGAATCAGTACGAAATCAGTGGTTGCAGTGCAAGATTTGTTTCACCATAAGTACCCAGATAAACCAGCTCCTAACAAAACATCAGTATTAAGGTTAATCGCAAAATTTAGAGAGACCGGTTCTGTTAATAACAAGGAACACAAAAGATCTGCGTCAATGTTGAATACAGATACAATCACTGAAAACAAAGACCGATTACTCGCCTCGCCAAATAAATTGATCAGACGTTTGTTTGCTGAAATTAATTTGTCTAAATCAACTGTTCATCGGGCGACCAAACAATTACAATTACGACCTTATCGCATTCAAACGGTTCATCAACTTCTTGAGCCCGACAAAGAAAAACGGCTACAATGTTGTCAACGGTTCCACCGATTTCTGCGTGAGGGAATTAATGTTATGGATTCGTTATTTTTCACAGATGAAGCACGGTTTCATTTGGATGGCTACGTAAACAGCCAAAACAGTAGAATTTGGAGTGCTGAAAATCCCCCACGTTTATCACGAAAAACAATTACACCCGAAGAAGTTGGGCGTGTGGTGCGCGATATCGCGGAAGAAAATAATCGGTCCTATTTTTTTCGAGTACACCATTAATGCAGAATGATATCAGGATATTTTATTTCAGTTCATCGCACTCTTGGAAGAGGAAGACAGACACTGCTGGCTACAATATGACGGTGCAACATCGCACTACGCAGGTTCAACTTCTGATTTCGTTGAGAAATTCTTTGGTAATCGTGTTATCGGTCGAGGCTTGTGGCCACCAAGATCTCCAGATTTGACTGCGGCGGATTTTTTTTCTATAAGGTTACCTCAAAGAAAAAGCCTACAGCAACAAACTTCGAACACTTGAACAATTGAAAGTCAATATTGATCAAGCTGTATTAAATATCCAGCCACAAACTTTGAAAAAAGTTGCAAGAAACTCTGTAAAAAGAATTGAAGCTTGTATTCAAGAAGATGGCGGCCACTTACAACATTTACTCTAAATGGAAAGTAATGGATGGTAATAATAAAAATTACATTTACATTTACACATGCCTTTTTATTATTTCAATACCTACCAATATAAGGTTGGGTTGCATTTTATACGGGACACCCTGTATTTAATATAATCTCGTGATCAACGGATCTTTACTCCTCTGAAAAAACTACTTCTTACTTTTGTATGCATCTTATGACTAAGCCGGCATGTAAGGGTTTTGTGAAGTTTTACTATCTCCTTTCTCAGAGTCGCTTTATATTTTGTTCACTGTTCACTGCTCAGCCGCTTTTTTTCTTTTGTGTAATGATGCATAGCTTATTCAAACAGGAAATTACAAATATTCCTCCGGCAAAAGAAAGTTTTTTATCAGTTTGTAGATTTATTATACACAAATACACAAATATTTACTCTGTATTCAATTTTCTTCTCCATAAAAGAATATACATCTTTTCTACACATTTAGCTTTATTTTCCTACACACGTATATATTTAGTATGTATAGATGATACAATATTTTTAGGACTAAACAGTTTCAGTCTAGTTATTATAGAGAAAATACTAATCAATTTCATTTTTATAATAACCTAATATCAAAAATAATTAATTGATAATTATATTGAAACTTAATAACTTGCTTTATATATGATGTAAATAGAACTAATATACTGATTTTTACATTTTATAATGACCAATCCTGACTGAAACAAAATATGTTTCTTAGGCGATCGTTAATAAAACATTCAATTTGAACAAGGATTATAAAAAAATATACATTTATTAAATGTAATATAGACTTTTTTTAAAGCGAAGTATAATATACTCAGTTTTTTTGAGGGATAAATTTTAATAATAAAATGAAATTTCATGCATTACACTAATCGCAATATGCATGCTAATGGGTTTGAAGCTTAACTAACTCGCTTCAAAATAGCAGATAATACAACGGTGGTCTATTTTACTCCTTAATAATTTTTTCTGTTAACTGATGCAATTTAACTTCATATTACTTAAATATCGACATTAAAAAAGCTGGAGAAAATATAAAGAAACTTAACCTATTTTTTTAGTATGTGTTTACCCTTCTCGAATTTAACCTCTCCAGTGGGAAACGAGTAAACACATTTAAAAAATAATGTATATTAAAAGTTTAATTAATAATATATTTTTCATTGACTTCGCTTCGGATTTGTTTTTTTTTTACCTATGGATTTTCAGTAGTAAGCTACTGTTCAAGTAATAGTCAAGTATTGAAAAAAACATATTGTTAGAATAAGAGTCGAAAAGGATTTGCTTCATTAGTTGGTGTGAAGAAATGTATAATTTATTTAAAAAAATAAAATTAAATTAAAATTTATTGGGCTGGACAGCACCTTAAATAACAGAAAAGTCTAATAATTCTGATAACAAAGTACATCGGCGGTAACAATATTTAATCATACACTTATTTATAGGTATCACTTTGTTCCCGTCTTAATTATATTTTTTTTTGGTTTCCATATAAATTTCCTTCCTTAAATTTTCTCTTCTTGGTATAAAAATGATCTTAGTTCAGTCTAATTAAAAATTCAACCGTTCATAACTGACTACGTTTCATTAAACATTATTACTTAGCTTTTAAAATGTCCTATGACTGAATAATTTTACATCAACCTTGCCCAAATTAGCCAAGGAAAACAAAGGTCTAGCCAATTATTAGAGCAGAATTTTATGTATATTTCTCCCCTGCATAATATTTCTTAATTTAAGAAGTTAAAGAAGAATACGCCATTTTAGTTTATATTTAGATGTTTTTAAAGATAAATTATGGAATAATGGAAATAATTAATTAATTAAATATTAATGGATAATTATTGGTATAAAATTCATCAATATTAACAGCATTGTGATTGCAGATAAGTTAAGATCACCTACAATTTATTTACGTTTTTAATAAGTGAACTAAGTTACAAAATGTTAAATAACACAAAATTATAACGCGACTATCTAGAAAAGGTTTTAATACGAGAAATAGATCACAGATTTTATGATTAAGTTTTTCTTGTAGGTTATACTCTGTCCGTCAAAATTTTGTCTGAACTGTCGAATGCGTCTGTATTTTCATGAAAGAATTCCTTACTATGAGATATGTATCTTAAAAGTTCGTTAGTAAAAAATTTCCATTGAAATTATATTTTCTCGCTTGGTCCCATGTGAGAAATTCTGTATTTACTGCAATATTAATAATATACGTTTGTCATAAACAACACTATCCACAAAAAGAATATCGATTTAAATTAGTGTATATACCTACCATTTTTTCACATACGTACATTATTAATAGTGAACCAAATATGAAAATATACATATATCTTTTTATAGGCATACATTTTATTTATATTACTAAATTCTGTACTGTACGAGTGGATCATTATTGTAGCGTGTTTGCAGTTTGACAAGGATACTGAAAGTTAGCACACGTAAAAATTTCTAACAAATACAATAGATTACTCTTAGATAACTTACACAAAGTAGCAATCCCGATTAAATACGAAATTAATTAAATAATCATTAAATTATAAATACCTAAATACAATTATGATTTACTATCCACTTTATAATAACTAATGAAAACTGATATTGAGTAAACAATAAGATAACAATTGAAAAATTTATAATTAATACAAGGCAAGAAGTATTCACTTTTACCGTTGACTAAACTCAATTTTATAAATGAAAAGAAAAATATTATTTTTACTTCTGTTTACAAATATCTCATCGAACAGTTTCATGTCTTCACTGTCCATATTAGAATACTTGTGCCGTCTTCTTCACTCAATTGTCACCAAACATTCATGATCACGCATATTGTGATTCCCTTATTGCACACATCCGAATTCAAACTCGAAAAATGTGTCTTTCATTAGTCTTCGGCAGTATTTACATCTTCTGACGTGTAGTTCCGTCCTTTTCATTGTTCAAGCGAAATAAATTCCATTGTCTGCACCTTCTACACTTTTCTATAAGTCATTTTCTAGAAAGTAGTTTCTTCTAGATTCTTCTTTCTTCATTTCATGTCTCTTTCGTTTTTACAGAAGTTTCTCTACCCGTTACGTTAACGTGATCTAATACACTCGATTTCCTCCGCAGAGGGACAGCCCTATGCGGAGCTGCCGTTCGCACGTGCTTCCACGAGTGAGTGGTAGCGATGAGGCACGGGGAGCCTCACATCCCCGAGCGAAAAAGACAGAGTTCCGGCCTAACGGGGATGTAATGTAATTCCAATGCCAATGGCACTAGCATAAAGACCGAGTCCCGGCTCCCGGAGTGGGGACCCAGGGACGGCATAGCCGGGCCTGGTGGATCCTACTTTGGGGGTTTGAGGCAGGCGCAAAGTGAGATCCGACCGGCGGGCCGAGACGTGGAGGCCCGTTAGAGTAAAGTACACTCCCCCCCCTGAGCTGTGTAATACTTAACTGCAGGATCCGGTCCGGGAGAGAAGAAAAAGATTTTTAAAAATACACTGCATTTAGTTTTTTCTTACGACTTGGGCTCTTTAACCTTTTGTGTTCTTGCATAACTTCCAAAAATATTCATTTCTCTTCATTCTGTTGGTAGTTGACACCACTCCATAAATCTTACAAGTTTTAAATTGTAATCCAACACTGTAGTGATCAGCGTACTTATTTACATCTTTATTTTCTTAAATTTAATAGTTTTTTAATTTTTTCGCAAACTCTTACAAATTGTACTATCATTTCTATTTTTTCTATGTGTGGATATTAACAATACCTTCTATAAATATTTAACTATCAGAAATAGGTCAGAAATAAAACGATAGTTAAATAAGGTATTATTTCAATCCAAGGATGAAGTACTTGAGCAAGAAGTTGAAGATGAAAAGAAAACACGAAAAATTGTTCTCCAATTCAAAACTCTGAAAGTAAAGGGGATGTTGTGGATAAACTTTATGAATACATCACACGAAAGGATGAAAAAAAATAAATTCTTTGCAACATCTCGAACTAAATCGTAAATATCATTTCAAAACTTTATCCTTCATTGTGGAATTCTTATTCAAAAGTTCTTCGTTAGAACTAGTTTCCTTTACTTATAAGTTAGATGGTACTACTTAACATCTTGCAATACTATATATATAATATAGTATCCATATAGATTATATTAAAAATAAAATATCTACAGAAAGAGATGCAAAACAGAAAACTGTGAAGTAACAAAAGTAAGTGCTGTATTTTACTGTGATGCTGTATGGATATTAAGAAAATGCTATTATGATTTGCAGGATTCAAATTATTGATCTGAAGTATCTCGCTATGGGAATAAATAAACATAGGTTCTTGGTGAAATGTATACGCGTGGACGATATTCATGATACGAATATGTGCAAAGAAAGTGATAAACTTGAATCTATTTCAACGTTATTACCTTCTTTAAATGTTATCTGTTGAAAAATCTTTTAAGAGATGAATAATTCATAACATTTCGAAGCTGTTGTCCCTTCAGACGACAAACATCATTCTGAACTATTAATATATATATATATTTCTGTTGTGTATGTGCGTGTGTGTGTGTGTGTGTGTGTGTGTGTGTCAGCTTAAAATTGTTAGTTTTTGATTTTTACATTGTTTTATTAGTTTCATTGTTTTTATCATTTACTATGATAAATGTACACGACTGAGTAATCGTAAATGTATAATTCATTTTTAATGATAAATAAATGAATAAATAGAATGATACTAGTGTATTACAAAGTGATGCCACACACTCTTTCCTATTGTATGTGTTGTATATACAAACACAATTTCCTCAGTAAAAACAAATACTGAAAAAATAATAAATAATACTATAGTCTAATAATATAAACTGTAGTAATGTTTGTGTATTTAAAATATACTTTTAAGTTTTAGTTTCTATGCCAAATTACTGTTAAGAAATCATACTATATAAATGAATTCTTTTCTTTGTTTCTTTTGTAGTCTTTATTGACCTAGTGGGTCCATGACTTAAATTTTCAGCCAAATTACTGTTAAGAAATCATACTATATAAATGAATTCTTTTCTTTGTTTCTTTTGTAGTCTTTATTGACCTCGTGGGTCCATGACTTAAATTCTCAGCCTCTTCTCATAAGCAAATTAAAAATATTAATACAGTAATACAGTCATGTAATACACATATGATACAATTTTACAGTCAAGTACTGTTTTTTATACATATTTATTGTAGCAAAACTTCTAAAATATTTTTATAATTTAAATCTTTACAATTAAGAAAAAACATTATAACTAAGCCTTTGACTAAACAAAATTAATAAAATATCGTTCTTTTTTTACCAGAATTGTCCCAACAATTCGAGAATGTTGTTCGGGATCAATTATTTTAATTTATTATAAGGATCACATCTCATGTTTTCTCAATATTTATTTTTAAAAACTTCCAATCTAATTTAACTTAAATGTAAAATGTACATTTTACATTTAATTATTTTTATAAACATTTGCGATATTTTTATAAACATTTGCAAAATTAATTTATATTAATTATTATCAATAATAAATTAATCTTAGATAGAAATTGAAATAGAAGTACCAATGAGCCGACCCCTGTGGCTCAGTAGATAGCGTCTAGGCATTTCGTGCGAATGTCCCGAGTTGGAATCCCGGTCAGGCATGGTATCGTTTCATATAATACTAATTTCCACCGGGCTAATGACTATAGATGTTGATGCTCGCTCTTTCATAACAAAAAAAATATACCAAAGAGAAATTTTCAAGAATCGTTTACAAAAATCATAATACATAATAGATGAGCTTTTTAACTGTGAAACACACATAATCCGTAGATGTAAAGAGATTAGTTAAAACGATATATATATATATATATATATATATATATATGAATATAAAAAAATATTTAAAATATCTCACATTAGAGAAGAATTACAAAAACTACTTACATATATATATATATATATATATATATAAACAGAACGTTACACATTTTTTCGTTTTCATTAGTGTTCCGTTCCACGTCGAGCCTTCCGGTGCTACGATCTAGTGGGCGCTAGCGCTAACCGGAAAGTGAAGCAGTACTAGTATTCTACGTTAGAATCCCGACCAGCGCGGTCGCATATTTCATTTCGTCCGGATGGACAATTAGTGTTAGTCATTTCGAAGTAAGAATCCCGCACAATGCGGTCGTGTTTTCATTTCAGTCCGAGGGGACTCATAGTTTCTTGATAATGTTCAAGTTCAATTATGACTAAAGTGTCATACATTCTTAAGTTTAATGTAACTATTGTAATTCAATCAAAATATCAATTGTGACAAGAAATTAAATATAACGATTCAAGAAGAACACAGCATTGCTTCATTTCATCATCTACCATCTACCAAAAATACATTATACACTAGCTCTAAATTCTACCAATTTGTTTGATATAATTTATAAATGCGTGTAAATTATATTCTAGTACTTCCTGAATTGATTAAAAATGTATTATTTTTTTAATGATTTTGTATTAATTTTTAACAATTCTCTTGATAATGAGTATTTAACAGTCAAAAAGCCCAAAATAACTATATGTATTTTTAACGGTTCTTTACTTTTTTTATTGTTTTAATTCTTTTATTAAATAGAGGTTATACCTAAGAGTTAATATTACGTCACATTATGACACTACACAAATCCAGACAGTAAAACATACACTCTTTTTGAAAGTAATATATATTTTTTTTATTTTTCGGTTAGGCCAACAATGAACCACTGAAATACTTGTATAATTTCAGCATTTTTGGGCTTACTCTCTTCTGACAATTTTATTTTAGTATTATTAAAGAATCACTTCAATTCATATGAATTAATTAAGAAAATGACCTTCTTCACCATTTCAAACTCAACTTCGTGTATTTTTTGCTTCATTTCTGTTCTTGGATCCCTAGGTTGTGTAATTTTTTCGTAATTTGTCCTTGGTACCAAGGACTTTGGTACACTTTTTATCCGAGAGATTTATCTGTTTATTAGTCTCTGTTCATCCATTCTGTACACATGACCCAGGAACCTCAGTCTCCTTCTCCTAAATGCTTTCCCGATATCCTCTATTCTTTTCGTACATGCTTGATTGTATTTCAGTCTGTATCCTCCTCATCTTTTATTGAGGCATTGTTCTCGGTGTTTTCTCTATTTTCTATAACGGTTCAAGGTAGGTAAGAAGTAGTACGGAAATAGGCATACGGCGTCAAAACCCAAGATGGGAACAGTCCGCCATCAAGAAAATCCAAGACAGCGGACAACCGCCATGTTCGAATTTCCCTTTTCCCTGTGAGAATTTCCCTTACTCCTTTTTCCTATGCGAATTTCCGTCTTCACTTTCTCACTGTTGGAATTTCCCTTCTTCCACTGTGAGAACTTCCCTTTTCCATTTTTTTTGTATTGAATGAAAAATGTATATAATTTGCGCGCGTGAGAAAAACGAAATATATTATGTGTGTGTGTATTTATCTAGGTGTGTGTGTGTGTAGGTGGGTGTGTGTGTGTGTGTGTGTGTGTGTGAATAAAAATTAAGACGTAAGAATGATCCTGGTAGTTATGGCCGTTGCACCGGGAGGCGTCACCCGCCACTTCAGGACCCGATGTGGGTCGTGCACCTGGAGGCGGCGGTGGCCGTGACCAGGTGCATTTCATTTTTCTCACGCGCGCAACTTATATACAACATTTTTCACTCAATACAAAAAGGTAAATGGGAAATTCCCACAGGTAAGAGGGAAATTCCCACAGGTAAAAGGGATATTCCCAAGGGAAAAGTTATATTCCCACGGGGAAAGGGGGAAATTCCAAGATGGCCGTTGTCCGCCATGTTGGATTTGGCGCTCGTACACCCATTTTTTACTACTTAATACCGACCTTTGAAATATTGCTTTTATAATTTAATACATATATATAACCAGGTTGACAACACTGACACAAAAACAACATGTTTGCAACACTGACGGTCTACGACATCACTGACGTCACAATCCAAGATGACCGACCACCACCATCTTGAATTCGTGATGTCATTCCTAGATGGCGGACAGTCCGCTATCTTTGATTTTGACGCCGTATGTCTATTTCCGTACTACTGTAAGGTGTAACGTTTCTCTTCCCACTGGTCTTTCGATTATGGCGTAATGTCTGAGTTAGCCCCTTTTTGAGAGGTTATTTTAATTGTATATTTTTTTTATCAGTGAACGTAATTTATCTAACTTGTTTCTTCTTACTTGTATTGAAGCCTTACCTGTTCTATTGTATTTTATTATTTCCCCTAGATATTTTTAATTAATCACCACTTTAAACCTTCTTTATTTTTGCTAATATCTGTGCTAATATTTTTCTGAGGTATTTTTATGCTGGGCATTATTTCTGATTTACTTATTTAAATGTTTATTAATTTTGGTTAACAACTGTATTATATGTTATTAAGTTTTATTATCAATACCACTGAAAAGTTTGTTCCTGTGTAGCGAAGGTTAGATTTCTCATTCTGTTTAAAAACAATAAAAATTATTTAAAATTAGATAATAATTGTTGAAATTTTTATAATTTGCTTATTTTAGATATTTCTCAAATTAATTTGTACAATGAACAAAACTAGTAGGTATGCGCTGGTAGGTTACCTTAACCACCGTTCATAATTTTTTTTTCTTACATATAAAATAATTGAAACGTTCTATTTACCTAACATTTTGCCATCAGTAACAAACTTTCATCATATATTCAGAATAGAAATTTATTTGCAACGAAAAAAGATAAAAATGACAATGGTAAAATGTGAAAAAAAAACTACTGACCTAATTCCGTCTTTGAAATTAAAATAATTTATTGAACTTGTTTAAGATATTTATTCTGCGTGGATAGCAAATTTATTGCTTCGGTTGCCAATGTATTTCTGTATAAAAATTTGTTCATAGTAATATTTAATCCTAGTTGTTACAATTTTACTAGATTACAAATCCAAATATTTTTGGATAGGTAATTTTTTTACAATAATGTTTTTTTTTACCTGAAGTGTAAGAAATTATCTTTTAAAATATGTGACTCATTTTTTAACATTAATGAAGATTGTGGTTTTGTTCCGTTAAACTAGAAAATGTTGTATGATATTATAGTTTTAGAATACTAGTTATGTATACTAAATATTTCTAGTAGGTCATTGAGTTTTATATGTTTATTATTATTATTATTATTATCATTATTAACTTTTTAAATTAAACTATTAATGGCAGTTTTATATGATTTAAAAGAAAAAAGCAATTATGTCTTTCTAATATTCAGTAATTAGTGTGTAGGGTTTAATATTCTACGTCTGGATTTTGAATTTTTATCGGAATGAAGACATATTTTTCTAACAGAATTTACAAAATCAAGAATAAATGATTTTGCAAAGTTGGTCTATATTTTTTTTTAAAATTAAATAATGTTTGTAAATTAATTTAAATTACACTCTTTATTCATTTTTTTTTCTGGAGTCAGAAAAAATGCCTCAAATACGTGTATAAAAGTAAAAATTAACTGTCAAAAAGAATAATTTAAGAACATTCGTTATGCAGCGAGTTGTAGAAAAGTACGAATAGCAATAAAGTAGTGAAGAGCTAATCTGTCAACTCTTTATATGATAACCAACCTGAGCTGAATGCAGAGCTTTACTTTATTGTGTTATGATTCTACTCATAAATTTTAAAGAAAATTTACGAATAAAATTCTTTCACAAATATTAGGATTTGACTAAAACGTTTTTATATTTATATTTAAAAACAATATAAATTATGCTGTAGTTTCACAGTTCTTTTTAACATCTGCATCCAATCTTGTTAGAGAGTAAAAGAATACTGCATACTTACATATACATTACAAAATCTGAATAATATTATTGTTATTATTATTTCATATCAACTGAATCGTTGAGCGAAATCACGTCCAGTTCTTATTTGAACATGGTACATGATTTTTTTTTTCTATTACCGCCCTAAATTTTACTTACGAATAAATGAATCGCTCTGCGCCACAGCTACAAAATATCATGTCTTCTGGCGAATTCCTTTTTTTTTTTAGGGTAGTTGTTTGTATACCTACGAACAAGGCTGCAAGTGTTCAAAATAACAGCTTTTTATATTTTCAGATAAAGTTTGGTTGATATTTCTTGTCAACTTACATCCCGTTGCAGAGTACGTGGAACTTTACCCATTGTCACAATGAATAATGGGCACTATCCTGCTTCACTAGAGCTCTTCATTTCATTTTTTTTTTGGTATATCGATGTTTCACGTTTGATGTTAGTGGAATCGTCACATCGAAAACCTATGCGGCTTTATCTCCTTTTCTATGTTGACATTGACGAAGTTCGGTCTAATATATTCTACTGGGTAACCATCAATATAATTGTACTTTTCATTCTCTTAGATGGATAATGGGATACACGAGTAGTATGCATATATACGTCAAGAAGAATCCTTTCTAGAGCAATCTTTTGATGTAGAATCTTCCCTACTTCATTTTGATGCTACTCTTATAGGGCTAAAACATGGTACCCTCCAGTCACATTGTCTATCAACTCACTGTATTGATCACATGGATAAGATAGGTCTAAAATTCTATTTGGGTATTTTATTAGCATGTAATTCTTCCCATGATTAAATGTATCAATCATCCGATAACGTATGGTACGTACAGCCTCGGAAAAAAGTTGACATGTAAATATGCAGAAGAAGCAACAAAATCCCAGTTGTCGAAAGTGAATGCAATATCTTTAATACCATTCCTTCGCCCGACCAACCGTCCATTTTTTTCATCCTCAGTGAACTGTTATGCTTCGTAGGCTGACCCTTAATAATAATAATTCTTTATATATATATATATATATATATATATATCAACTTCAATCAATAGTTAAAAACTTTTCAGCAATATTCAGTTAAACTTTGCTTAAGGTTTAACTTTGGTGATCTACAGAAATCGTTTTATTTAACGAGAATTTAATGTTCCCTGACAATTTACCTCTCTTCAATTTCCGGGATAGTCTTCCCTGAGAGGTTCCAGTCATTTCAAAACTTTTAAAGGTTAAATGATAAATTGTTTGTTGAATAGGATTCAATTTTTTCTAATTTTTAGTTTTTACTAGAGAAATTTATTTAAGGAAAGAAGTAAAGAAAAAAATTAATAAATAGAATAATGATAATTTCAATAACGATATTTAAAAAAAACAACAATCTTTGTAATTTATTTTTATTTTTTTAAATTAAATTAAATAACACTTTTTAAAAAAAGTATTGAAAGTATTTTTCAATCCATTAACTAGTCCAAGCCAAAGAAAAAAATTACTCAGCCAAAGAACGACATCAAGATGGGTTCTTCACTATCCAAAAATATATTTTTTCAACAGAAAATTTATATCGTAAGCAATATATGAATCGTCATCGATATTAGATAAAAAAGTATTTTTCGGTAAGTAAAAGCAAGAATGCATTTATTGTTTTTGATTCACCTCAAATTATTTTACAGTATAATGTTATTTTAAATCGTTTAAGATTAACGTATAATAAATAATACAATCTGCGTGAAAAGAATCAGTTTCGGAAATTGGAACTTGGTAATGAATAGTAATTCATTATTTTATGTTGTTCATAGTTTTAACATATTTCACTATCGTTGTCATTAATAGCATGATTTATATTTTATCAAATCTTAAACATGGCTTATAAAAGAATAAATATTTTAAAAGTATTGTCAAATAATTTTCTCGTTCAGTTTTATCTGTTTAATTAATTGCCATTAAAAAATTTTCATCTACTTTATTTAAAATTTTGTTTAATCAATTAGAAAAAAGAGCCTTTGTTTTTTTTCCAATTCCAAAAAACATTTTAATAACTAATTATAACTTAATAAATTCATAACAAAATTATTTCTTCTTACTCTTTTCTAAAATATTAGGCAAGAAGCTTTTTATGCAATCCATTAATGAATTTATTCTTTTATCGTTTTTTTGGTTTTTCCAAATTTCTTTTTCTTTTTGAGGAATCCTCTTAAATCATTTTGGAATTCATTGGTCATTAATTGTTTCATTGTGTTCTAGCAGCTGTATTCTATAAACATCACCTAATTCTACGAATTATTTAGTGAAAAAAAGGCTAAATCTTGACTTATAACGATTATTCATCTTTTATCTAGTTTGTTCCTGCAAAAAATCTTTAGAATCTTATTTCTGCAGTTTTAAAGTTTTGTGGGTAAATGTCATTGTCCAAATCTCATTTCCATAAAAACAACTGGGCCCTCCCATAACTTTGACAATATTTTTATTAGCATTTTCCGCATTATCTTGTTTAATACTCTTTTCTTATTCTTTTTCATTTTCTTAATTGTTCTATCTTACTACCGATACAAAATTCCCCATGAACTGCTATATCACTCAAGAATTTGAAGTTACTAAATGTTCAACTTCCTGCCTGTCAATAACAGTCTTAGATTTAGTGAGTTTACTCATTTAAAAGCCTAATCTTTGCTTTTCACCTAATTCTACGAATTATTTAGTGAAAAAAAGGCTAAATCTTGACTTATAACGATTATTCATCTTTTATCTAGTTTGTTCCTGCAAAAAATCTTTAGAATCTTATTTCTGCAGTTTTAAAGTTTTGTGGGTAAATGTCATTGTCCAAATCTCATTTCCATAAAAACAACTGGGCCCTCCCATAACTTTGACAATATTTTTATTAGCATTTTCCGCATTATCTTGTTTAATACTCTTTTCTTATTCTTTTTCATTTTCTTAATTGTTCTATCTTACTACCGATACAAAATTCCCCATGAACTGCTATATCACTCAAGAATTTGAAGTTACTAAATGTTCAACTTCCTGCCTGTCAATAACAGTCTTAGATTTAGTGAGTTTACTCATTTAAAAGCCTAATCTTTGCTTTTCACCTAATTCTACGAATTATTTAGTGAAAAAAAGGCTAAATCTTGACTTATAACGATTATTCATCTTTTATCTAGTTTGTTCCTGCAAAAAATCTTTAGAATCTTATTTCTGCAGTTTTAAAGTTTTGTGGGTAAATGTCATTGTCCAAATCTCATTTCCATAAAAACAACTGGGCCCTCCCATAACTTTGACAATATTTTTATTAGCATTTTCCGCATTATCTTGTTTAATACTCTTTTCTTATTCTTTTTCATTTTCTTAATTGTTCTATCTTACTACCGATACAAAATTCCCCATGAACTGCTATATCACTCAAGAATTTGAAGTTACTAAATGTTCAACTTCCTGCCTGTCAATAACAGTCTTAGATTTAGTGAGTTTACTCATTTAAAAGCCTAATCTTTGCTTTTCACCTAATTCTACGAATTATTTAGTGAAAAAAAGGCTAAATCTTGACTTATAACGATTATTCATCTTTTATCTAGTTTGTTCCTGCAAAAAATCTTTAGAATCTTATTTCTGCAGTTTTAAAGTTTTGTGGGTAAATGTCATTGTCCAAATCTCATTTCCATAAAAACAACTGGGCCCTCCCATAACTTTGACAATATTTTTATTAGCATTTTCCGCATTATCTTGTTTAATACTCTTTTCTTATTCTTTTTCATTTTCTTAATTGTTCTATCTTACTACCGATACAAAATTCCCCATGAACTGCTATATCACTCAAGAATTTGAAGTTACTAAATGTTCAACTTCCTGCCTGTCAATAACAGTCTTAGATTTAGTGAGTTTACTCATTTAAAAGCCTAATCTTTGCTTTTCTCGTGTATAATGTATAGACTGGACCTCTTTACATTTTTTGAAAATTCCAAAAGGCTTATTATAATATATCATTATCATCACATATTTTAACCCGGTAGTTACAGATAATAAATTTTTGGTATTCAACCTCTCTCAAAAGCCATAGGAAATAAATTAATCCATAAGAAATATATTAATCCATATTCTAGGAATTATGTATATATATCAAATTATTTGAAACTTTTAACAATTTTGTAGTTCCGTTATGAATTAAGTGTAAAAAATTGAATATCTAAGCGAAATTATGGTAAAAATTCCATTCACTTTTTAGATCGTATACATGGTTGGAAAGAGATCAATGAGATGAAAGAGATCAATGTTGGCAAATTCTTTTAGGGTAGAGCTATTGTTTAGCTGCGTATAAGTATATTTAGTATAATACCGAAAAATATGATTGTTGTTGAAAGAAATTAGGGAAAAAACTCTACAATGTTTCAAACTACGTTTCAGTTTAACCTCCAAACTAAGTAGGTTAAATAAGTAATAGCATTTATTTATTGTGAATTTTCGTATGGTATACCGTTACATTTTAGAATAAGTACAATTAAAAAAAACTATTTTTAACAAATATCTTTCTTTTTCTGTGTAGCCTTTTTCTGTTTAACCATCGTAAAGTATTACTTCAGACGATGAATGAGAATGAAATACATGAATGTAAATGAAGTGTAGTCTTGTACAGTCTCTGGTGTACCGTTCCTGAGATGTGTGGTTAATTAAATCCCAACACCGTCAAAGAACACTGATATCCACGTTCCATTATTCAAATCCGTAAAAAAGTAAAAAACCTTTACTAGGATTTGAATCTTAGAACTCTCGACTTCGAAATCAGCTGATTTGCAATGATGAATTCACCACTAGACCAAGTCGGTGACTTCGTTTTTGAGAAATATCTATTATATTACCTTTTATTTAGGTGTAATAACTTTATTTATTTTTTAAAAAAAAGTGGAAAATCAGTGATTTAAAAAGTTTAGAATCCAAGTAAATCCTTAAAACAAAATAGTTCACAATTTATATGATAAAACGTTTTTAGCTTATCATGACTTTTATTTGAAGATTATATTGCTTTTGATGGGCCGTTTCTTTATTCCACAAACGGGAATCTAGTACAAAGACTGATGTAGTTGAGGAACAGTAAATAAACCGTGTTAGTCTGAATTTTAATAAACTAACAAAAATACAAAGTTTTGTTGTAACTTTTGAGTTTTATGACCGGAAAAGCGAAGTGCATTAATTTAATTCAAGTTTGTATATTTCAATTTTAAAAATGTTTAATAAATTTTTATTTTTTAATTTTTAAATGAGGTTAGGTTGACGTCTTGCCGAATACGGTTGGGTTCTACTAAGCTCCGTGTTATGTTGTTATTACTGAGGTTTTCTATTATTATTTTTGTTGTTAGTTTATTAGTTGTTTTTCGTTGTTCTGTTATGTTTGGTTAATTGTTTTGTTCCGTGTTTTAGTATTTTTCCCTTAATTTAGTCTTAGACTAGCCGAGTAGCTATTTTGGCTAATTAGGTTACCGTGTTGTGTTTTATAATTATCTGTTTATTTTACGTATTTAATTATTTCTTTCGTAGTTTTAGACACTCGTTTCAGTCTTTTTGTTTTTACTTTGGTAATTTTTACGGTTAATATACGTTTATTAGTGCTTATTTGCTGCAAACCTACGGTTACTACGGGGTATTTACACGTTTCTCAGACTTTATTTAGGTTTATTTTCGACGTGTAGAGATTTTCTAAGTCGAACTTTAATGTTTTTATCGACTTGTTTTTATCCCAGTTGGAAGGAGGCAATCCGGTAGAACGAGGAGTTCCGGTATCATCCGGGAGATTATTTCTGACGATATCAGTACCGAGAATGCTGCAACTTCCGATAGTGGGACTCACCGGAGGTCAGTTGCGAAGCAGATGGAAACCAGGAGAAAGCAAAGTACGTTTGTGGAAGTGTCGGCGCGCCGTCAGCAATGGGTGGCAACCTTCGCTATGGAGTTCAGCGATGACAATGATGATTTCAGCGAATATGAAAGAGATTACTTCCCACCCTTTTCGGCAGCTTCTGCTGCCGAGGTGGACGAAGCACGTTCGGCGGGGAAGTCCTTCAAGAGGAGATTGAGGCTTTCTCCTCGGGATGTAGAAGAGCAAAAGAAGCCACGAGTCGAGTCGAGTCGCTTTACCTTCACTGGGTGGCCGAATATTTGGCACGGAGATGTTTAAGTAAGCTCCAGATCTATATGCACAAGTGGTTTCTGGGTGCTGATGAGAGATGGGCTCCGAGGAGAAAGCCGGTAGGGCCCCCAACTGCGATGGTGGTTCTTAAGGCGGTGGGTCGGTCGTATGCGGAACTTCTCCGTACAGTTAAGAACACTGTTTTACCGGGTGAGGCGGACATCCTTTTAACACGTAGGGTCATGGAGACAACCTTCATATAAGAGTCCTCGACACGGGTGTCACTGCTGCCAAGCTTGGCAGCAGATAATGTATAAAGTTGAAGGTACGACAGTGACGGCAGGTAGGGGCGTGCGACTAGTCCACTTGTTGATAAAGGATGTCGATGCTCTTAGCAAGGAGGAGGAATTGATGAATGACATGCAGAAAATCGCTGAGGACTCTGTAATGATCGATGTTCTCTCCCTATTGTCATCACATGGAGAGAGTAAGGTGGCGGCGGTGGCGTTTCCGCCTCTTCTGGCTGATCAGTTGCTGAAGGTTGAGCGATCAACCGATTAGGCTGATCGCTCAATTATAAACCAATTAGGTTCGCATCGATTAGGTGTCCTGTCGAGTGTCTAAGAGGTCCGGTGTCAAAGAGCGATGTTATCGGTGTCGGCGAATAGGGCATCGGGCTGGGTCCTGCAATGGTCCTGACAAAAGGATGCACTGCTTTAATTGTGGGGCTGAGGGGATCTTCAGAAAGATTGTCAAACTGAGGATAACTGCTCTTTACGTAAAGTTCGAGGGCATTCACTTGGGGACCGTGGCTGCAGGACCAGCTGCAAGAAATGAGATCCGTCCGCCTTTGCTTTTGGAGACGACCTAGGTTTGGGACAGCCTCATCTAAGAGCAGTGGCACGCTCAGGTGTCCCACTTTCGATGATTGAACAGGGACTCCCTTTGGAACGATGGGGGTGTAAAATAAGACCGTAGTCCCAGTGGGGATCCCTCTGGGGTTCTCCGTTAGAGGCGCGGCGTCAAGTCCAGAGTCCCGGTGGGGGCACACTTTGCTTCCCATCATTAGAGGCATGGCGAATGATTAAAGACCGAGTCCCAGCTACCTGGGAGAGAACCGGTAGTTCCTACCGAAGTAGTTTGAGGCGATGGTAGCTCCTGAAGCTATGTACAAGCTTAATTGTGGATCCAGCTCCAGGAGGGATAAACAAAGGGGAACAATAAAAAAAATAAATAAATTTTAAAATGTAAAAGTTAAGTATTACATAAAGTTAAAAAGGAATGGAGCTGTTTTCTTTTAGGTAGCTAATCTGTAATTAAAATATATTGCCGCATCATTTCTATTTATTCTATATCAGTATGTTTAGTAATATACTTTTAATTTCGTATGGTTTTCTTCATTAAAAATAAACTACTGCTTATTAGTTGGTTAATTATATAGATTAATTTTTATAGTATATTAATTAAAAAAATATTATTCGTTTAATTAAATAATTATAGTCAGATTAGAGAATCTTTCTAAAACTGCTTAATTTTTGACTGAAACACTATTTACGACTTGTAATGATGAAAGTGTCAGTTTTTAATATCTACAACATTTTTAAATGAAAATAATTCTTCAATGTTTAATAATAAATCGTTATTACTGTTATTATTCACTTAAAGAAATTTTCATCCTCTTAGTTTCTGTCGTCATATTTATTATTATTATTATTATTAATATTATTATTTTGTTTATGTGGAAATATATTATATAAAAAACTTAACACATTTGTGTTTTTTGTATTCTATTTTTTATATGTTAAAGTACCGAACGCCTATTCTGAAAGATAAATGAACGAACCCCTGTAATGGGAGAAAACGAAATAAAAGCTCAACTTATCGTAACTGAAGAAAAATTATGACAAATTTCAGATCGTAGCATAACAACAGGAAAGATTTATCTTGATATTTTATTTTTCAAAATATACCTAAAGAAAACAAAAATATTTAGACGTATATTTTTTGCAATATTTAAATAAAACTGTCCTCTTTTTATGAGAATTATAAAACGTGTCTTAAAAAGTGGTAATAGATAATTTAGTAAATGACATCTAAACATCGTGTAATTATTTTTAATATTAATTTTGTTCACTTTCTGTTTTTATTTTTTCTTCCTGTTTAATATTTTTTGTTTGCAGAGATTTTTGTTTATCAAAAGGTTATTTTTATAAAAAAATATATGTATTTTTTTATACGTATTTATAAAATATTTTTTTATAAATAAATATAAACTATATTTATAATACAATTTATAAATATAACTTATGTTAAATGACTCAATTAAATTTGTGTAGTTTATGTAAGAAAGAAGACTTACATAGATTATCATAAGAAAGGAGGAATGAAACTGAACATATCATTTAGAATTTCTGCAAAATTCACCAACCTTGTTGATTCATTTTTATCCTATTTTGTGCTAGCCATTTTCCTTATTACATAACAATCTTCTATTAAATTTTTGTGCGATTTGTTTGATCTAAAAGAAATCAACGTATTTTGATTTCAGTTGATTGGTTTTAATATATAAATACCCATCAACCTTTACAATTCTCCCTAACAAATTACAAAAATCTTTTTACAAAATTCTTTTGTAAAATTTGTTCTACCATCCATTTTTATTAGTAATTTTCTATAAATTATTAAATTGTTTTATCATATTTGATTAAAGAATATTACAGAGCATTTTTAAATATTACCTCAATTAAAATTAATAAAAGCATAACCTTTAAAGAAGCAGATATATTGCCATCGTTAACAATTTCTTCCACCGATGCTAGTACGTGGTTAAAATGTTGCGAGAAAGTTATTGAAATTTAAAACGACTACTGGCGTAACGAATGTTTTCCAAAATATTCTAATTAAAAAAGATTTGTCATACCAATATCTCGCAATTTGCAATCTTCACATTTTAAGCTATTTGATGTGCAATGTATTTAATATTTAATTTTATTATATTATGTTTGAGATAAATCGCTCTGTAAATTAATGAAAATGTTTATTTTCTAATTCCATAGATGAAAAGAATTGGTGTTTATGGTATCTTAATGAGTTAGTTTCCTATACATGTTTCACACATGATTCATAAGGAAATTAATTCATAAAAATGTCTGCCAGAATTTTTCAGAAGAGATGTAATTTTGTGAATTCTGCCCCCAACAGAGCTCATACTCATCAGAGTTTCAAAGCGATTTCTAGGCATGCCACAAGCAATAGAAAAAGTGTGATCAGTAAGCTTTTGGAATTCTTGGTTTCCTATCTAATCTCGTCCAGAGCAAAAAAACCCAAAAATACTTTCATTTCTTCTTTTATATTATCCTGCAGTGAACCAAAAGAGTTAAAGGCATAATTAGTTTCATCGACAGTACGTGTCAGTATCACATTGTCAAGGAATTCAAAATTTGAGTGGCATATCATCTGACATTTTAGAAATAGCCATAATTAATGCCTGGCTGCCTATCAAACACAAAATCATTTTTATTGCCTGTAAGGCAACTCCAAATGACTGGCTCCTCCTGTGGCAATCTCAAATTCAGTGCACTCAGCATCATCCTGGTAGACAGTATCAAGTCCTATTTTTTTTTTCTTTGCAGGAGATTCATCAGCACTGCTTTCACAATAAACGATCATTGTCAGGATTATCCCTAAAAAGGTCATCGATTCACTGGCAGAATTTCTAAATAAAAATTGTTCGATTTGATTATCTTTTAATGGAGTTGATATGTTACAAAAATATAAATAAATCTAAATTACACAGAAACTGAAATAATTCACTGTATTTTTAATGTAATGAACTAGGTATATAACAGGAGAAAAGGTTTGCCATGGGATCAACACTTGGCAATTGTGTCAGACATTTTTGATCCCGTGGCAAGCCTTTCTCCTTATTATAATTAATAGTAAAATTAAAAAAAATAAAAATCATCCATTCTTTGTGTCCAGGTTTGGTACATATGACAGCTACTAAATTCAGTTATAACCTTGTAGAACCCACGTGTACCATAACTGGACATGCACATAATTTTAATAATTCAAATTATTAACTTTCAAAGTCTAGAAATAGAACTTTTAAAACTGCGATCCGCGCTGGAGGATATGTCCTTTTTTATGATAAAAACACTGGATCAGAAATGAGGGTAGATTTGCCATAGGTTTGTGGACTCGAATTGAAATTTTAATTTTCCTTTAATTTTAATTTTCTTTTATTTCCTCATAAAACTTTTTAAAAATACATGCTTGTATTGGTATATGTATGTAAATGTGTATCGCACTGCTTTTGGTATAATTTCAAGATTCACCGAACCGATTTTCTTAAAATTTGGCTGAAATATTCCTATATATGGGTCCTTGGAGGTTAATATGTAAAATAGATCAATTAATTGTTCTTTGCTTCATACCCTTCCGTTTAAATATTTTTAGTTCATGTAAATATATATTTATACATTTTTACATCATGTAAAGAGCAATCAAGAAAAGTTAATGTTTAAGTATTTAAGTATTACTTTTTGTAAATTAAACTAATAAAGACATAAAATGTAGAAAAGTTTTAAACAGCATCTTTTTTTGTTTTAGCCTTTAACGATGGGATGAAACATAATTAAGGAAGTGTTGAAATTTTTATTTCAGCAGATGTTTCGCTTAATATAACATGAATATTTTTATAAAAACTTTTCTTATGTATTCCCATCCCTAAAAAAAAAAAAAAAATGGAAAATATATAAAATGTTGCCAATTTTTCCCGATTGACTGGACCACACACCAATGGCAAAATAAAAGGTGTAATTCTTTATTCATAACATGATGTGAAAAAAAAAAATAAAGACAATTAATATTTTATTATATTAATTACAATTAATTACATTATCAAGTACAGTAGAGCAATCACTAAGAATAAATTTGTCCTAGGTAAAATAAAATAAATAAATTAAATAAAATTTTGCTCCAATAAGGATGTCAATTTTATTTATTAAATTCAGGATCTGCAAAAAACAGATGTTGGTAGTCTATCTGTTGCTTCTGTTAAAACAGCATTTGCAATTGTAATGAAAAGTTCATATGTAAAGAATGTAATGTCAGTACAACACATAAACTGGAAGTTCTAACCATCCATTCAAGTCTAGTAAAACTCGGCATGTATGAGTATTACCAAATACATAATGCGGTAGATAAAATTGTTTTTCTTTGACTGCAATTTTAATGACGAATAATTAATTATTTTCAGACTTTTTAGAATAAATATTATTTATAAATATCATTTATATAATGAATAAGAGTGTTTTTTACAGGAAATCTCACATACACTACTAGAATAACCTTTATCTACTGAATAACCTTTACAAACAAATGAAACAACAATTGCGATGTTCCAGAAATTCTTCCTTACAATGTAAATAATAATTACAAATTAGACATTGGTTATAATTAAATTTTGAATAACAGCTAAAATTTTATTTGCCTTATACTGCTTTAGTATTTAGTTTAAAACGTTAAAACTTTAAAAGTTCTTGTTAGGCTGATAATATATATTTTATTTATATTGGATTTATAACACATTTAAAATCGATTTTAACTTTGTTGATACATCTCACATTAAGTGTAAAATTGTGTACATGTACAAAGAGTATTATAATTAATGTATTTATATTTAACTTACCATTTTAAATTACATCCTTTACTGATGGATTTAACAGGTATTATTAGAAAGAAAATTATATAATGTATAATGTATAACAGCTGTTTAACTATACTAGAATAAAACATTTATTTGCTTTACATAAGTAAGAAAAGACTTGCCCGTCAAAAATCCCAGTGTATAATATGATTAAAGAAAAGTTACATTTGATAACGTGAAATAATAAATGAGTTTTAAATGTATCATAAAAAAAATTAATCATACGTATCACTTGCAGTTAAATTACAGAATCGATAGTTTTCAAATGTTCACATCGTTCATACATAATACAATAATAAATAATAATGAATCATAGTGCTCGGATATATGCTAGTTGCTTTATTAGCAAATTTTTCTTTGTAACAAGTGCCTATATTTTGACGTACAGAAATGTTCATTGGCGAGCATCTCATTCCAATGAAGATTAAGTGCTAATCTGGTTAATCTTGATTAACCAGATTAACAAAACACTAAATCATAATGTACTTCCAGTTTTATATTATTTTTGTGTGTGTTTATATATAAGGTAATTTTAGTATTTCAATTTCTTTTGTGGTGATGGATTTTCATAAAGTAACCGCTTCATCCATCGATGATGGATGAACTATATATATTACATATATATAAATCTTACTTTTACATTTCATTGTTGCTAAAGTGTATTTTTAATATATAATTAAATATAGGGTAATTTATGTACACACTATAATTTACAACGCTATAAATTCATATGTTGCCATGTAAAAGATTCATGTGTAGGTAAAACGTATATTGATTATTAATTACACTGATGAACAAAAAACGTTTTTAATCTTTCTCTAAGTAAAACCATTTCTTGAATTGCTTTTTTGCGTTTTTCTTTTATAACTAGCCTAATAATAATTTAATTTAATAATTTAATAACCTAATTATAATTTTATAATATCCCAAATTAATGTCCAACAGTAATCAATTAACATTTAAGTATTAACTTTTCCTTTATAGTTGCTTACTATCCCCGAAATGTCTTGGTGGAAACGTTTAGTGTTCATCACTTACGTGTACGACGTTGTCCGGGAAAAAATCCTGATGTGAGTGGAGAAAATGTATTTTCATATTACAATTCAGCTCTATGATGTAAGAAGTTGATTAAGAATTAATTGTCGGATTTTTGTTTGCCGAGAAAATTTTTCCCAATAAGACGGCGGTGTTTCCGCCGTCTAATTGGGAGCCAGCTCCATCCCCCTTTCTCTGAGCCAGCCACTGACTCTACTTATAGCTTCGTTGGCCAACTCAACTCGGTCCTCTGTATCTGCAGCCACCAACACGGTCAAATCGTCGGCGAATGCGACCATCTTGGAGCCCCCCGGTAACTCCATGCGCAGAAGGCCGTCGTACGCCGCATTCCAAAGTATTGGCCCGAGGACCGGACCCTGTAGGACGCCACTGAACATACCAAAGTCTTCCCGTCCTTACTCTGTATACACCAGTAGAGTTCGTTAGTGCAAATACCTGATGATGACTGCCAATAAGAATCTGCTCACACCTTTTGCTCGCAGCGCATCCAGCACCACACACCACACAATGGAACGCTATTAATGTGTTCCGTTGTATGTCAGGAAAATTAACAGGGGAATTTCTTATTACTTGTTCCAGCGGCCTTGTTCGCAGCCCATCATATCACATAGTTAATAGCATCTACTGTAAAGCGCCCCTGGATGAAGCCGTACTGATTGAGAAACCTCGGGAGAGCTCTACCTCCTCCAGTATCCATCTAGCAATCGCTCGTTCGTATATTTTCCGATTGAATTAATAAGACATTCTCCTGCATCCGGTTTCCGGATTTAGGAACCAGCACTAACCTTGTAACTTTGCAGTTGTAGGGGAAGTCTTCCCTTCCAAAGGCCACGTTCAGCACCTGGAACAGAGCCCGGAATGGCACTTTAAAATTACCGACTCCGACATCCCATCCTGACCTGGGCTTTCTTTTTATCTTATTTATCGCCAACTGTTCAGCTCATAACGTGAATCTGTGAAACTCATCACTGAGAATCTCAGTCCACTCCTTTCCCACAACACAGAAAAGGGATAATATCGCTCTTTTAGTCTGCTCCCTATACAAGAAGGAGGAGCCGTATACCGAATTTAGAGCCCATCTACTGTAACAGTCAATAGAATTTATATTTACTTTAAAAACGTTTTTTAAAAAAAAAAAACTACTTTCCTCCTTTGATAAAAGGTACGAACTTTTTAAAAATATAAATTTATGAAAAAATATATATCCCAAAAAAATAGTTACCGATGTTTGAATCCGAATATAGGAAAGGTGGTGGAATGAAGCTAACTGGTGCTGTTGATAGATGTTGTCATTGTTTTAACAAACTTCATTCTGTTTTTTTAGAATTTCGCCATATCTTGTAATTTTGACCAGTATATATTATAAATATCAGTGAAAATTCATATTAATTTTAATTCAGGTTCTTAAAAAAATATTAAAAGATATGGCTGACAAAATTATATTCTTTTATATCGAATCATTATGTTTTATGATTGTAATCATCATAGTAACTCTGTAATCTTATTTTTACACAAAGGCTTGAATTTTTTTATTTTCTGCATATGAAAATATTATTTTAGTGTTTAATATTAATAAGTTTTAATATTTGGGTGAAATTACATGAAGTATTCCAAAATGAGATTATTATTTGCTGTCAAAACTTTGTGTTTTGTTTGTGGGAAGAAAATGCCGTAAGTAGTACGTTTTCAAAATTTTTCATTATATTTCAAAATTAAATTGACTTTTTTCACTTTACTGGCTTTTCTGTTACTGATGCAGCAGCATAGCTCTAAAGGAAAATTAAACCGATCGCCAAAATTTTAGATATCGCGGTTTTTCCAAATGTCAACGTACCAAGACTCACTAGTCCAGAAAAAAGTTAACAAACTTTGGGTAACTTTTGGATATAGATAAATTCTTCGAAAATGGCTGAACAAATTTCTACATATGGGCATTGATGGCAATAATTAAAGAAGGAGGCACTTTTCAATATTGTTTTTTTCTTAAGCTTTACAGTTTTAAAACTTCATAAAGTCGATAGGATTTAAAAGTGGGACGATATCCAATATTATTTCTAAATTTTTTTTTTTTGATATCTTGAAAACCGTTGATAAAATAATTGAAATTTGACACAAATATCTTTTTGTGTATATATATATCCCAGTTTCGGACTGATTTTCAGCAACGTTTGAACTGGAGGGAATTAAGTTAACCATATTCGTTTCCAAGTTAATACTTGGAATACCTACATAATAAAAAATGAGGTATCCGGTGTTTTTTTTTTGCAAATCTCTACGTTTTAGGTCCAACTAGTTCCTCTAGACCAAAAACTTATGTATGTGTGTCGGACTGCTCTAGGCCTTATAACTCAAAATTGACCGAACAAATTTTCTGCAAATTTGGTTGGAAATATTTCCATAAAAACGGACGAGCATTGATCATTTTATTTTTTTTCAAAATTCGTTTTATTAATCGTGAAAAACCCCATTTAGTTTCTCTTCAGAGGCATTTTAGAGAAACTTTATTAAAGCAAATCTTTTGCTTACAACCGAAAAATCTACAAATCAACTTCATAAACAGAGCGATCTAGGTATGTTTACATTTTTTTATATTTTAGACTCTGTACATAAAATCTAGAAAATTTTGAGAAAATCTTCTTTTTCTTACTTTAGCTTCTATTGAAGGGGGAATTACATTAACAGAACTTTAGTTAAGCAAATTTTTTTGAAGTTAATTGAAATATGAATTCTTTTAGAAACCTTTATCTCAAAATGTATTATTCCGTACCTTTAAAAAATAATATAAATTTTTATTTGACTAAATCTTTTGATCGTATTATTAAAAAACAACTTTTGGTATTTTTCTTCGTCACTTAAAGGGCTATTAAAATTAAAATTCTTCGAACCTATACTATATTCCAGAACCAAAATTGGAAGCAATTTTTTTTATTACTTAAATAAAAGTTTCCTTTTAAACTAATTTTTCTTTGTTAGGGATCTCTTATTTACAAAAACAATTTTTCGTAAATTTTCACCATACGAGTTAAGGATGCCATTAATTAATAAAAATTTTTATTCGAAATTTGGAAATTAAAATGCTTAAAAAGCTCCCTTGATATATGGGCCACAAATTTTAAAAATTCGGAAAAACCCTTCAACGCCTATAAAAACGATATAAGCCTTTCTATTTCTAATAAGGTAAATTTTTTTTCTGCAAACTCATATATAATATATATCCGCGTTACCGGAAACGCCGTTTCCGTTAGCGGTCAATCTTTTTATTTTACGTTTGTAAGTCAAGTAACCGAAGGCACTACAGTAAATCACACATACAATAACATCCCAACCCCGTAGGGAAGACAGCCGCCTTGTGAGGCTTCCGGTCGCCACACCACCCCACCCCGTTCTTAACCCTGATGGGCTTTAACGGTACACATACAATAACAGTGTCAATGGCTGTGTTGGTTGATCCAACGTTCACACCTCTTAAAAAAATCGGAATTAAAAAAAAACCGAAAATTGTTTTACAAGCCCAAATCTACTGAATATCTCGTATGTAGTCGGGATTGGGAAAATTACAAACATTATTCTAAACTATAAAAATATTTTAGATATGGTGAAAAGTAAAACCTTTCTTCATCATCGAAGGTCGAATTTCAAAAATTCAGAAATTGATTAACATGAAGATTACACTCACCAAAAATCAGGTTGATTTCTTCATTTGTTACCAAAAATTTAAAATACTAACAGAGTTTCAAAAAAAATAAAAAATCAATTTTAACCTATGAAACTTGGAATGAAACTCAAAATATTTAGAAATTGCTTTTAGATGTTCATAACCAATCAGTTCAAAGTCAACTCCGACATTAATTCATAAATCAATTCATTAAAGTTTGTACTTCAACCGGCAAATTTTGACTACAGTATATATATATATATATTTATATACTCGTATATGATAATATTTGTTTATTATGAACATAGTAATTCGATTTTTGTTATTGTACTTACATGCTTGTAAAGTTTTTGAAATGTCTACATATAAGTGCACATAAACATTACATAAAACATGCAGTTATTTATACTAGATTTTACCAATATTGAAATTTATAAATAACATTACTTACAGATTGTTTCAGAAACCTACCCATTTCAACATAAAAAAATGGCTAAAAAGAGCTAATAAAAATTTTTATTGAATAAAATACCCATGATAAATGCTCAAAAATAAATCAAAAAAATCAACTTTTATATTCATTTCGAATGAAAATGACAAGGTTGTTCTTTGATCTTTTTCTTTCAAACAATAACTGACTCATTTAAGGTTATAGGTTTTATATATATATAGGTATACCTATATATTATATATATATATATACCTATATATATAAAAACTGATAATACAGCTATAAGAATTTCCCGTCACGCGGCTACAGCCGCTTTCCGGGAAAGTCCTACAACTGTGGGTTGTTTCTGATGCACGGCTTACACAACTTAATTTATCATTTTATTTTTATATAATTTTTTTTAAATTTAATTCAATGATTTTAACTAAAGAGCGTGCACATACCATATTTGATTCGCAGGGTTGTGGCGGTACTAGCGGCGACCATCGATACTAACTAAACTGATGAAATTTCACAACTTACTTAGAACAAATTTCACTTGTACGGTCTGTACACTGATGTAGCAGCTGGGGTTAACTCACCAAGTACCGCATCAACTGGGCGACCAGTTCGAGATCCAGTCAGACCAATTGTTCTTTTTTACGCTTTAATATTGTTCACTTATATAATGCTACCGCTTACCTGTGACGTCACAACAGGTCAGATGATTACAACAGTATGTTTTATAGTAGCAGTGCGATTTTTACGAAAGATTATTTTCAAATATTTTATTTTTTAATTGTTAACAAATGTGCCTAAGAAAAATATGACCTTAATTAGGCGAAATTTCGAGATACTGAGGGTGCCCTTGCTCTACAACTTCACTACATTGACTTTTTACGTTGAAGATTTAATCGCATCAATGCCCTGAGTATAGGAAGTATTTGGTCAAAATCGGCACATTAGTTCTGGAGAGATTTAGGCGATTTAAATGCCAATAACGAACACACATACGTACATACGAACATTAATATCGGAAAAATTTCCACCCGGATTTTGGGTTGTCAAAATTTCAAGATCCGGTGAAAACCAAATATGCACATATTGGACCGATTACAATACTTTTCCTTCCATAGCTCTGCTATAGCGCTATCTAGACAGGAAAGTTATAAATATTGATTATAAAATAAAAAATTACTGTCAGATGATATCAAAGTGGTTCAAATTATTGAAAAAAATATTGAGTGTGTTTTGCAGTTACCTGACCGTATTATCTAGTCAATCTTAGATTACGTAAACAAAAAACTAGGCACAAAAACAATTCAAAATAATATAATTTTAATTCATTTTTAAAATGTATATTTTGTTTTGAAATTTAATTAAAATTGATTGTTGCTTTATACCATTTTAATTTGGCTATTTAAAGAATGGAAAATTTATATTTTATTTTTACTCTATTTTATTTATTATTTATGATTGATGTTAGTTCTACTTATATACTAACCAAGGGACAGAGCCCTCCCACCCCCGAGGCACAGGCAAACCCCGGAACCGAAACCAGGCCCGCAGAGCTCGCTTCGCACACCATTCTGATCTTGCCAGTGGGCTCCATACCCTGGATCCCCACACAGTTTGTCAACATCGTAGTTGTAAAAATAATATTGATAAATAACAATTAATTATTCAGGCTTTATAGAAACCTGAAAGAGAAACTAAATTTGGAAAGACTATATTTAGTAACAATGTAACTAAGTACATATCTTTGCCGGGAAAAGATTTTTAACTTATACTGTTGCCATGTAATTCACTCCTTATGATTCAATGTTTGCAAGAAACATACTTATTGAATAATAAAAATAAAATAAATTTTTAAAAAATGACCGTTAATACTGCATAATATCCTGAGGTTAATTTGGTATGATTAGATTGATTTATTCTAAAGCTTTTTATAATTCAGGAAGAACTTAATTTTTTATGTCAAACGTTTTCACTAATTTTCTTGAATTTTCAAACTAAAGCACTTAAGTGTTTTAAAAACACCATACTATGAATCATTTTGCTACAGCAAAATAAAATTAAGTTACAGTGATAAAAAGGTAAAATAAAAACATCTTCAATTTATCTTCGTAGAAAGTTTGCTTTGTTAACAAATCTTGTAAATTGTTAAAAAAAATCCTTGTAACTGGGCCACCATAGAAATTTGGCGACTAAATCAATATTGACTCATGGAAATAATATTTGTGGAAGAGAAAGGCTTGAGTATTGCTCCGTTCCACGTCTAGCCGTTCGGTGCTGCGATCTAGTGGGTGCTAGCGCTCACCAGAAAGTTAGCTAATACTACGATTCTACGTTATAAACCCGCGCAGTGCGGTCTAATTTTTAATTTCGTCCGGATGGACAATTAGTGTTAGTTATATTCTACGTCAGAATCCGATCCAGAGCGGTCGTATGCACTTTCAGTCCAGATGGATATGTTCGGATGAACCTTTAGTTTATTAGTATAAGTTATATGTTGTTTAATTTAATTATATATGTAAAGATATCTCAAGTTATACAAAAAATAATTCATTAAATTATTATTCAACTAGCTACAAGGTGTTGTCTTCATTCATCACCTATGAAAATACAGTCCAACCTCGCTCCAAAAGCTACCAGTATAAATACGAGTAAAAACGTAATAAATTAAAAGCATTAAAATTGATCCTACACTTTCTGAATCTGAGTAAAGATTATAAACGGTGAAATATGTGTTTTATATCTCATCAAGTCATATAAATTTTAAAAAGCAATCCAACAAATTACAATACATAGTGCTATAATAAATGTCTAAGTCATACACGTATTAATTCGCTAATAATAAAAAAGAGTGCTTAAAATCGAAAATCCATTATTTTAAAATCGTACTCATCAAATTTGTTTTCAACGGTAATTTTAAAAAATTCATAAAGTCCTATGATGAATGTACAACTCATGTACCAGGATTTGAACCAGAATATTCATTGAAAGGAAGATATGTGTAATATTGTAAGATTTACTAAAATTCTTAGAATATATAAATATACATTTTTTAAATCAAGTGTGAAACTCCAAAATGGTGGAAAAATTAACTTTTTAATAATTAAAAAAAAGTCATAAAACATGAGATACATGTCCCACATGAGATGTTATATAACCATAACAAACCACAACATAAGTATTTATTATGTTTAACATATATGATTAACGAATACGTGAAAACTTTCGTAAAATTTTCGAAAATTTTAACGTATTGGGGAAAATTTTCACTCATTGATATATACTATACCTTTCTTCAAAATTATATGGTTGAATTTCTGAAAATCACACACACCAAAATTAAAGTTGGTATCTTCATTTTTTTAGAGAAAAATTCAAAAAATAATCGGTTTCAAAATAAAGAAAAAATCCATATTTACTCTTTAAACTCGAAATTTCAAAAAATTGGCACTTACACCATAAGAAGGTCTGTATACAATTTTCATAAATTTATCTTCATTAGTTTTTGCTGGGTGTTGATTAATAATACTCCTGGCTTCTTATTTTATGTACATATATATATATTTTTTTTCTTTATTTTTATTATTCATAAAAATTAACATTATATAAGACTTTTACTTAATAAAACAAAGTTATCATTAAATATAATAATCTTGTGGTAAAGCATTATTTTTAACGAGAAAGTGGTGTAGCATGTACGACTATTAAGCCCGTAACAGGAAATAAATTGTAACCAGTTAATACTAAGTTTCTGCTTTAAAGTCTTAACTTGTAGTCGTCTTCAGGGGATTCTCAGGAAGATTAGGGTTTGTAGAAGCGCATAAAATTAACGAGTTACTTTACATAATAATGTGCTACCTAGTTTGTTTTGAAAAAAAACGGATTGTAGAGACGTGGAATACATTCAAAATAAGAAAAGGAATTACTGAAATTTACAACTGACTAAAATAAAGTACATTAAATTAGAAGAAGAAATTTTTATTTTTAAGGCAATTTTCTTCCAATATTAAAATATTCAGTAGCTTAATTATTATTCAGTATTACCTTTTCGTATTTAAGTATAATATTATATTAACATTGTTGTTCAATCGGATTATTCGAATTTCGTTTCTTTTTTTTTTAACAAGTGTGAAATTTATATATCGTAATGATACACAATTTCATACTAACTTTTGTATTTATCCATATATTTTTTCCATTACCGCTTACGTCCATCAATAAGGATGGATAAATTTTAATACTTTCGTAATTACTACTAAGAAAAATAAATTAAAATAAAAACTTGAATTTGTTTATACTAAAAAGTAAATTATCAAATAAATAATAATCTGTTCTAATTATCGATAATACAATGTTATAGATAAGCAATTACCAAGATTAAATTGCCAGTAAAAGATTAAAATTTAAATTTTTGTTTCTCTTCTTCCTATTTGTCACTTGCCGTCCGACAAATCTTCCATAGTTTTTTGTTCTTATTTTATAAACAGTAATAAATCTCTTTTTCGTTTTCAAGTGATCGCAGCCTATTACTTTAAAACCTACGAATAAAGTTGCTTTCTTCGCAGGTAGTCGTAATGCTATTACTTTACTAATCATTTATTTTCATAAATGCTTAAACTTTAAGTGTATTTACTACGAGTATAAATCCTTGCCTAACAAGAATACGGATTTCTTAATTTATTAATTCGCAATGATTTCCCTGGAACTATTTATGGTTACCATGTATGAAAAACTAATCAAATACTTAAAAGTTGAAGGTAAAACTTTTGAATTTTCTCTTCTTATTGTTATTAATTTATTAATATGAAATATAAAAAGTTTGTTTTAAAAATTATTTAAGACGCCGATTTCAAAAAAGTATTTCAACTTCTTTAGCACGTATTCTCCTTGCAGAACTAATTATTTGTGTCCCGTCACTTACAGATTTAATTTTTTTTAAACGTTTTGTATTATTTATTTTTTATTTAATTAATTTTTTTTAGAAAAGTAGTAAAATTATTTTATCATCATATCCTTTTTCAGTAGAAAATTTGAACATGAATTTCGATAGATGAAACTTCATTTAAGTATTAAAATGTCAAATAACTAAAATGTTAATAACTAAAAAAAATTTATTTGCTATAATCAGTACAACAAGGTATGATAAATAAAATCAATAAAACAAGGTTCAATAAATTTAGCAGATTTTAAACTAGTATGTATATATACTAGCCGGTCAGGGCCCCTGACCGGTCTAGACCCCCATATTGTTTTACCCTCATGGTTGTGAAAATAATACCAATAAATAACGATTATAAGTACGAGTATTATAGATATACAGACTTTACAGAGACCTGAAAAAAAACTAAATTACATAAGACAGAATAGTAATAACTATGGTAAACTGAAGTACACAGATCTTTGATGAGGAACACTCCGCAATCTATTTCAGTTGCCGTGATGACGAATATATAGTAATGAATTAATGGGTTAATTTTTTTCTTTAATGAATATTTTTAATGCAAAACATAACCCCCAAGAGGGCTAAGGACCCAATTTATGGCTTAAAACTTTCCATGAGATAACACTGATATAACCAGAAAATTTGAAATCAATCGGTAGTTTGGTTCTCTGTAATACTGTAATAGTTATGTTTTAACGAGTTTTGAAAGTTATATTCTAGATGAAATTACCAATCTAACGTAAATTTTTCTCAACATATCGGTCTTCACCCTACACAGTTCACGTCTGTTTTCATGATCTATGAAAGGTTTTAGAAAACTATTCATGAAGAAATCTCAGTGGAAAACAGTAAAATTATTTTAAGGGATGAATGTCAGGAGAATTTTTGCAAGCTTCTTATGTAAGAACTATAAAACCCGATGAGACGTTACTTCTGTTTTAATTTTTTATAGTACACTGGCGTAAAATTAATTTTTTTTATTGAATATGGCTATACGATCGTAAGAAATTATTGATATCTCTACTCAGGTCATTTAAAACCATTATAGTTAATTGGACAACTAAAACACTTAAATATTTAAGTACTATAAGTTGCATCTGACTTCAAAGGAATCTACAAAAAAAAGAATAAAATAAAAAAAACAGTAATTATGTATTACTACCAGTAGTGTCTAACATTTAGATGCTTTCTTTCTTTTTCCTGTTTAGCCTCCGGTAACTACCGTTTAGATAATACTTCAGAGGATGAATGAGGATGATATGTATGAGTGTGAATGAAGTGTAGTTTTGTACATTCTCAGTTCAACCATACCTGAGATATGTGGTTAATTGAAACCCAACCACCAAAGAACACCGGTATACACTATCTAGTATTCAAAACATTTAGATGCTGTTGGTGCAGAACCCCACGAATACATTGTAATCTAAGTAGTATCTTGTGTCTTTGAAGGCGTTCGTGTAAAACCGGAAATATAAGAAATTGAAGTTGCGTTAGATTATTTGTAATGTATTCCAATTGCATCTTATTCTCTGAATGAATACGTATATATGTAGCATCTAACAATCGTATTAAAAGTTACAACTTAAACCTTGAAGAATAAATAACGCAAACAAAATTACATTATTTTATTAATGAGGGCGATTAAATCTTTCCATGGTTGTAACTAAAAAGCAAATCTTAATATATATAAGGGTAATATAGTTAGAAACAAATCGGTTTGAAAATCTATATTTTATTTTTTTGTATTATTTGCAGCTTTCAAATAAAATATAAAGTTTCAACTCCATTTTAGTAGAGAAAGTTTAAATAGGACCTTCCCCCCTATTTTTTCAGAATTTATAAAGTATGTCATCTGTATTTTTGCACCTTATTCATTTTCCAGTATGACAGAAAATGTAATTGTTTTAAATAACAAGCGTTACAGTTTATGATAGTTTTGTATCAAAGTTATCATTTCAAAAAGGTTTTATTTTTGACTAAAGTGATTCAAACAATTCAAAAAAATTCGTTTGCTCCATTTTTGAAAAATATTTAACCTCACTTCAATTTTTTTTTACAGAATTTTTGATTGGACACATGTTACATGGAATAGTACAGGACCTCTCTTTAAAGAATTTTTTTTTTTTTAAATTAACGCCTCAAGTTATTTTTATCTACAATTTAAATATTTAAAAATGAATAAACGGCCCTTTTCTTCCTAGCTTTTTTTTTAATGTGGTATAAATTAGATCAACTGTCATTTTTTTTTCAAAATATATCTCAAATTGATATTTATTTTGGGTTTCGATAAACTTTTATCCGATTAAGTTTTACCAATTTCGTTTTTTTTTTTTTTTTTTTTTTTTTTAATGAATTATACTTACGAATTAAATTGTTATTGTTATTTTTATTTTAATCCCATTTTGAATCTGAATTTCTTGAAATAGTATGACGTTTGTCAGTTGATAAGAATTAAAATAAAATATTTCTTTCTCTTGGAACATAAAAGTAATACAATTCTTTATTATTTTTTTGTCTAATTACATTTACAGACATTTACGTAAACGAATTTCTCAAATTAAGCTAATAATTCAGGTAGCAAAAAAATTTTTTTTTATTAATTATTTTATATTTGTCTAATTCTTACACAATAAATGTATAGTTCGTTGAACTTTTCGTTTTTACTCGGATGAAACTACATTATTATTAAAATATTTTTTTTCGATCTAAAATAATGCGTTCCATTTTTGTAGACAAACTTTTTTTTTTTTAATAATTTATCTTTTATTTTTAAAAAATACATTTAAATTTATTATTTACCTAATTTTTATAAAATGTTAATTTCCTCGATGAAAAATAAAGAAAAAAATTTAATTAATATGGATCCTGAATAATATGAATTCAGTTGAGTAAATTCACTCCTCTGATTTGCTAGATAACTATTTCAGCTACTATATAATATCTCCCTAAAACTATATACTCCCTTAACTTAACGTAAACTATATACATATATAGCTCCCCTATTTATAGTTTTTTTTTATAGTATAGGAAATCAAATTCCCAAAAATTGTGGAAAACAATTTCATTTAGCTATGCTTAAATGTAAACACTACAAAGGTTTTTAATTGTAAAATTAATTTTTAAATGTCAACTGTAAAATAATTAAGGAACAAGAATATAAAAGTGTTTGTCAATTTCCAACTCAAAACTGATTTTTGTTTATTAAATTATACACAGACTATTAAAAAAAAATTATATTAGAATATATGTATGAGTGCATATATATATATATATATATATATATTTACAGAAGAACAAAAGAAAAATGTATAACATCATTAAACAATAGCCAAAAACAAAAAGCTTAAAATAAGGATATATAAACAAAAAACTACAGGTTTTAAGTGGGTACCTAAATTATGAGTACACATATATATATTATCTTATATATATATATATATATATATATATATATATATATATATGGCACGTATGTATGGCTTATGACAGGTTTCATTTGGATGCACTCCACTTCTCTCTATCCTGAGTGTCTCCTGGGATAGTGCTCACCCGGAGATCGGATTGTGGGATATTCCTCCGGACAATTTCTTCTCTAGAACTCCCATACGTAGAACGTAATCCAATGGGATTAGGGATACCATAAAGGTGTTTAACGCGGTAGTTTCCCCTCGCCTTCCGTATTCTATGCATTTCAACCTTTGGTTTCATCCACTTTTAGGAGTGTTTTCCCATTTCAAGGACAAGAGGGCGCCCTGCCTTCTATCACTTCTCCATCCTCCACACAGGCTGTTGGCATTTGTAGAAGGGGATCTCCTTATTCAGGGAGATGTTCGGTCTCAGCCTTCGTTACACATACTACCATAAAAAATATGTGTAAACGTTGCCCTTTCTCTACCACGGAGAGGTGAAGGTAAATCACGGAATCGTGGTCCGCAATTTCCTTTCCCCGAAATCGGGACCACAAGGCATATCCTGATTTCTCCAGTACTTTAGATAACATTATAAAGCGTAAATAAATTTCGATATGTATTTATAACCACATACACATGTAAATATATAAATACACATATAAAAATTTATATATATATATATATATATATACTCGTACAATTTTTTTATGGCATATTAATAGGTTAGGAATACTTTATTTTTGCGTTATAATGTCATCAGTAGACGTATTGATTTAAATAAGAATAGAACTAAGTTAACCCTTGGAGAAGAAGGCTCTTCGCCCACCACGGTTCGTTTTCTCCGGGCGAACGGAAATGGGCAACTTAATAATTAAATAACGATATTTGAATAATGCCACTGAAGGTGTTTAATCTACTTAATAGCCTTGAACGGGAGCATAAGTAGTATTTTATTGGTCACCAAGTCAAAACCTGGACCTTTCTTTAACTGTTCCTTTTTTGAAACCCGTAATATCTTCTACGTTAAAATGGGCATACTCGGAAGGCTTAAAGGCATTGGTGCTGTTCAAGAAGTCAATTATTTCCCTCTCATTAGGACTCCTTCTCTCTAGTGGCAGAAATGTCTTGCTAAGATATGTAGCAAATAGAACGGCTTTTCCGTATCGCTCCTCACCCATAACACTCAGATTTTATAAATTCATACATAAATTATAAGGACATATATATATATAAAATTTTTTATGGCATAATAATATGATGTTAAAAAGTACTTACGATAGGAATACTTTATTTATGCGTTATATTGTTATCAGTGGACAAATTTGTAAAGAACGTAATGATTTAAATTAGAATAGAACTGAGTTAACCCTTGAATAATAAGGCTTCTTCGCCCCTCTCGCTCGTTTTCTCCAGGCGAATGGAAACGGGCAACACCCCCGCAAAATTAATGTTTTTTTAGTAGATCGGATTTATAAAGACCACAATACCTCTACAGTAATTCTAGCAAACTAAAATTCTTCCTCTTTATTTTATATTTTATTTATTCTAGTGATAAAACTATTTCAAGTATACGATAACTATTTTTAAGAAAAGTTTTATCATTTATTTCTCTCCGTAGTACCCAATAGCATGCATATTACAATTTATTTATCATTCTTTGAAAATAACAAAATTATATTATGGATAGGTATTTATTTTAACTCTAACCGAGGTATGAATCATCGTTGATACGTATAGACTATTATTATTCCAGCATTAATATCATATCACATCTCTACTTTATAAATAACACATGAAAAAGTAATGGAAAAACAGCAGCTGCATGTGATAGGTAGAGAAAAAAAACACAGATGAAAAATATTATAATGTTGAATTAATTCATCATCCGTTAGTTTTATTTTTGTGTATTTCCACGCATCCGTGGATTCGTACATAATGTTAGATTACGTATCTCTTTAAATGGTTTAATAATTTATTGTATCTTATTTAAAGAATTTTCCGTCTGAATTAAATTTATAAAAATAAAAAAATACATATTCATCCAACATGTATACAAAAGATGCAAACAATAACTAGGTTTTAATCTAAATTACCAGCTTGAGATAAGAAGAAGATTTTATTATAATGTAACCTACGGTAATACGTTATGAATTAAGTTATATATATATATATATATATATATATATATACATACATGCATTCTACAATACATTGCTCAAACTAACAAACATTAAATAACTTAATCTAAATTTGCTTATACTAAATTCACTTTTATAATATCCTACAGGTGAATAAAATTCAATTCTGATTTATTACAAGTTCAGATGCAAAAGCCGAAACCTAAATTTATAATTTTCCAACTCACAGATTTATACTTATTTAAAATTATTTAGTATTTAGTAGCAGATTTGTATTTTTAATGAAATTTTACAAAAGTATGTTGTAAAACTTGCATATATATTCTTGTGATACTTTTTTAAATTAAAATTAATTTTAATGGAAATCAAACAAGTAAATGAAGTAATGGGTAGTGTTTACGACAAATTTATTTATCATAACGACAAGTTAGACTAAGATCACTCTAGAAAGCAGTCGACTCCTAATAACGAAATAAAATATCGACGGTATAATATAATGACTGCACTCCTTTTCTAATTTATCAATTCTCAGGATTCTCATACAACGTTTCTTTTGAATGACCTTATATTTGTAGGTCGGAGTACAATTTAAGTTTACACAAATGTAAAAGTACATAAAGTATAAAAAAAATATTAATTTTTTACACTTTCTACTTTTATAAAATTTAACTTTAAACGTCAGCGACAAATTATTATCAACTAAGTTGTTACTGATTGTTTTTTGATTTGCCATATACTTAAATAGAAGAAATGAAAGATATTGAAAAAGTTCTATTTTCCATATTTGTTGCGGTTTCTTTTGAAATTTTTATTATTTTATTTTTTAGACAAAGCTGTGGAAGTGATTTATATTTTGTTAGGGATTATGATGATCGGTTTTACCCTGATTAAACTTCTCCAACTGCATTTATTATGCAACTGGAACAGGATTTTCAGTTACGGTGGGGTGTATCTTCGTAGTGGAGTTATTTATTTGCTTGCCTTAAAATGATATACTGGAATTATTTTCGTAATATTTAATAACGAAAATAATGAAGTTAAATATTTGCTTAACGTCTTAGGTGTGCTTTTTTTTAGTCCTTAAAAGTCAGAACGGTCGGTGTTCTTCATATCCTATAATGTTGGATAATATTATTTATACACTGTAATCTGAAAATCTTACTAATTTATTTGTAAAAAAAGTATAAATTTTATTTTTAATAATTATAATAAAAATTCTGACTCCGTTGAAATCAAAAAATTCAACGACTTCAGTTCCAATATTTGTGTGTAACTTTTCCCCAATATAATAATAAAAAGAGAATAAAATTTTTAGTTAGGTAATATACTTATGTTATACAAAATTTACGTAATAAATTAAATTAAATTTATAGATCTGATAATCGAATTCAATGCAGTTAAGGTTTTTGGTTTATAATTTCGAGCTAAAAATTGATTAAAAAATATTGTATTTCACCAATTTTTGGTAAATGGAAATAAATTGTTTACTTATGTAGAAGCATAATTCTATATACATTTTCGTAATAAGTATATATATATATATATATATTAAGTAAAGAATGTCTATGTGTACTAATCCACACTTAAAGAAAGGAACTGCACCATCATTTGTTAAAAATTCAATGAGAATCGATGGAGAGACTTGATCAAAGAAGCATTATGTAACACAACACTGATTATTACCAAAAGAGAATTGATTTATTAAGCCAATTTGAATAATTACACAAATTAAAATACATAAAATTTAAATAAATATGAGATGATGGTAAACAAATTTATAAATCAGCTCGACAGAATGATATTAATTTTATTTACATCGATGAACACTGCAACCCAAGAGTGTACAAAATAAACTGAAGCGGCTGCATTAGATGCTAAATACTCGTACAAATTGAGTGTATGAGTATGTAACTCAATTTAAATGTATGACTATGTAATTCACCAATAAACAGATTAAAGCATTTACTTAATATACATATAACATCAAAATCAATATTTGCTTCGTTTAATATGTACGGCACACAAATCAAGTTATCAGTATAACTTACTTATTTACAAGAAGTAAGTAAAAATCGACTTAGTTTTGTAAGTTTTGCAGTGCTAAACGAACGAAAACTAGCATAAAACAAATTTGATCACGTATAATAAAAAAGAAAATTTACTTACCACTTTAAGTTGAGTGTCACTTATATCGGCATCATTTTCAGATTCTCTTATCGCTTGTTTGAAAAACGTCAAATCGTTTTTACCACCCATGATGAATCATTTAAACAAATATTAACAAATTACAAATTCTAATATTTTTATATTTTATACTCACCTACATTTGACAGTTAACAAATAAATAAATGAATAATTATTAAGAAGAATTACACCTGCAAAACCAATCCAGCTTCCTTTGCTATTTTTTTTTTTAAGAAGTTACCTTTAAAAGTAATTCCAAGAAATTGCTTAAGATTAAATCATAAAATTAAAATTAACGTTTCTCTGTTGGTAAATTTTTAAAGAGAAGGCACTAATTAAAATAAATTTGTATTTTCTGCATTCTCATTTAATATTTTTATGTGTTTGATTACTACATATCGAACGCCGACCTCCATGACGGATGATCTGGAAAGTTCTAGGCTAAAATACCGACCTTTCTGGGTTATTTAGAACTTTCTGGAAATAATCCTGAAGCTTTCCAAACTTTCTGAAAAGTTCTAGGCCAGAATAATTTGTTTGTTTAACTAAAAATATGATTTCAATAACATCTTAATATTAAATATTTTGTACAAGTTATCAATTTTCATTAACTTCAAACAATCTTTTTACTATTTAATCTATTTACTATTTTAAGAAAAGTAGTTCTGTGCTGTAGGAATAAAAGTTAATAAATATGGCAACACTTAAGAACAGTTAAGTAAAATCAAAATACGGGGATGTAAGTGCGAATTATAATTGTTAAAAAATCAACCTTGTTTATGTTAATTCTGTTTAAATAAACGGTTGTTCTCGGATTTAACCAAAATTTACATTTAAAGCATGCGTAGTTAGGTGCACGTGTGTCTGCGTTTATGTGTTAAAAGACAAACAAATTTAGAGGGTTTAGCTAGGCCGATAGTAAAATTAAAGCGGTATCAGCTTTACACAGCTTGCTTAGATAAGTTACTCAGCGATATAGATTTCGGTCCTTTGCTGGGTATATAAATGTTGGTGTATATAAATGTTGTTGGGTATATAAATTTTGTTTACTACCAAAGTTATCAGATAATATGCTAGTTAAATAGTAAATAAAGTTTTGGCCAGAATAGATTTTAAAATATATTTATTTAGGCCAATAAATTTTTATCATATTTATTTAATTTTACCGTTTTATACTCTTCTATACCATTACATGATGTTCTATAGATTGATAATCTCTTACATCAGAATTTTATTTCTTGTTTTTTGTATCAAGGCCAGGCTCCTTTTTTTAATTTTTTATTTCCTCTTTTGACATTGTCTATCAAATTTATTTTTTCCAATTTCCTGTTTTTACCTCTTCCACTTTTTAGTGAATAACTGTTCATATTATTCCTTCCATCCCTCTATACGTCTGATGGAGATTCTTTTTCTTTTACGTATTATGTATAAGTATCCTATTCTTCCTGTATAGTATATTCTTCATTTTAACCTCATCTTCCGACGCACTCATATCTCAAAGCGCTCAATCTCTACTCTAACTTACCTCTTTTCGTAGCCGTTCAATAAACACTATATATAACTTTCTACGTCAGATTTAGATCCACACCTCTGTACAGTAAGCTTTCTTCTTCAAAAATTTAACAAAATAAAGCGTCATTTTGCCGTATGGCAGACAGTAATTTCATCACTTCAGTGCTTCTCTAGTATCAGAAACTTTAATTTAGTATGATTCCATAAAATTTGAATATCTCAACCTATTCTTCACGTATCATGCCAAAATTATTCCTAAATATATTATCACTTTATATTCCTTAATTGCTTTTGCCAATACCTTTTTTAAAATTTTTCAAGTTTTGATAAACAAAAACAATTATACGTTTCATCTATATATTAGATTATAATTTGGCGTCTTTTTGTATTATCCGGAAATAATCAAATTACCTTATCACCCCAAATTATATAAAGTTAATCTTTCATCATTTCCATTTATTTTTTCCCCTTTCCTTTTCCAATTATTCAAAATATCCTTAAAATGAACGTTAAACATGTGAAATAACACTAAAATCGAGAAAAAAAAACCATGAATACCTATCAAAAATAGAGCTCAACTACTGCTAACATGACTCTTCCTCATCTCTGGGACATTTGCTCCAAAAAAATAAACTAGTTCCACCTTTCCCCAGCCTACAGAAATCATTTAACAAATAACACAAGAACTGTGTAATGTTTAAAAATATGGTCCATGAAGGCGCATGGTCCATATCAACAATGTAAATATCAAAAAATCAACTGCTCCATCGATTTCCTAATAGCTGCAGAACCAGACTTGCTCATAATTACAGAACAGTCTCTGGAAAGATATATATGATGGTGAAGCTCATATATATGATGGTCAAGTGGTCCATCATCAAGGATCATAAGCGCATCACAAAAATCTGTAGAACTGATTATGCACAAATTTTCGAAAAAATAACACTGAAGAAATACTCAGATAATTACAGTACACAGAAGAGACACACAAACACATAATATGTAACACCTGACAGCTATTCTAAAGGAATAGCTTCTTCCTTTAGCAGACTGGCAGACTTCCTTTAGCAAACTTCCAGTTTGCATTTACAAATGCAAACTCTATGACGTCCTTGGCTAAATATTTTGGAGTACCAGCGCTTTCAATGTCATATGCCTGTAAAAAATCCTTCAAGAAAAAATTATATGAATAAATTGAAGAAGGTGCACAATTATCCAGGCATTAAAAGTACAAAGGTAAATAATGTAGAAAGAGAAATTGAAAACCGAAGGATTCCCTCATTTGAGGGATGCAAACCAAGAATCTTTGCTGGTGTAAACATCTCTACAACAATGACAACTTGCGAAGCAGAGAAGTACAATTAATACTAGTGTCCAAGTATACTCTCTTAAAGTGGTCCTACTACAGATGCAAAAAGCTGCAATCTCATAATTTTTCCAAAATAGTAGAAAAAATAGTTCTAACCACCTACTAAAACTACATGCAGAAAGATACTTGTGGAAAACTACTTGCTTACTGATCAACACCACTACTAAAAAATGAAAGGTAAATAGGTCTTATACAGTAAACCTTAGTTGTGATATAAGGATGCAATGTTAAGTATATTCCTGGACCTTAGCAAGAACTTTACCTGAACCCCTGAGACATGCTGATAAAGAAAATGTGGGGAGACTTGAATTCACAGGAAGAGTAGCAAACTGGTTTGGTGCTAACCAAGTTATGAAAAATAAATAAAAAGGCATTAGTTTTTTAATTTTTAGCCAATATTTTTACCTAATAACGGTTGAGAGTGTTTTTTTTTAATATAAAAGACTCAAACCTAACCATCAAACCTTACTAATTAAGGCAAGAGCCGTTACCACTCTGCCATAATCAGCAGTACAATCTAATTACAAAATGTTTAAAATAATACCCAATAAGTTAAGAAAATTTATTTTCTTGCACTCCGAGGCCAATCTTTCTTAATTAAATCGGTCATTTGCGCCGTGGGTAATCGACTGACTCGATTAAATTTGCGTAGTTTACGTAAGAAAGAAGGAAGACTTACATAGATTATCATAAGAAAGGAATATATGAAACTGAACACATCATTTAGAATTTCTGCAAAATTCAACAACCTTGTTGATCCATTTTTATCCTATTTTGTGCTAGCCAATTTCCTTTTTACATCTCAATCTTCTATTAAATTTTTGTGCGACTTGTTTGAGGCTGTTTGATCTAAAACATACCAACATATTTTGATTTCAGTTGATTGGATTTAATATTAATTAATACATGTAACTGTTTTTTTTTTCTTTTGCTATTACTTTTGTAAATAAAAAATAAAAAAAATTTATTTTACATCTTTATTAAACATCTATTTTGTATATGCAATTGATTTATTTATTTTTTTCATACATATTTAGAATAGCAGTTTTCAAAAACCTATAATTTAAAAGTTATTTTCTAAAAGTAATTCTAAGTAAGATACCGAAGACAGTGAACTTGCAGAAAAATTGAATGAACGAGTCAGATTTAAGAAAGCCTTATAATAATTTACAAAAACCAAAGTTGCATTTAATGTAAAAAAATATTTTGTAAAATAATCAACCTTTTCATTCTTTGCTTTAAAATGTTTTGCGTCCGAAATTAAAATTGAATCTTTAAATAATTAATCAGTCATTAATATAATAATAATTAATATTTAATTAATTAATTTAAATAAGTAATTAATTAATTTTAAAGGACTAACAGTGAGGCAGTATTGTATTATTAGGATATTGATTTTATTATTATATTGTTAGATAGGATTGTAACTTTTCTATTAGCTATGCGGAAACAATTTTTTTATATCTGTAGGTTGCTTTCGGCCAGTGTCATCCCAAGTTTGTATACAGGTCTACTGTACTGTACGTATATGTGGGAGTGTGTATGTGCGCAAGCTTTTAAAGATATTTCACATTCAGAAATTATTGTAAAATTGCACGACGCGACGTATGATGTTAAAGTAATAAAATTACTTTATTGATTATATTTGGAAGTAACGAAAACGAAAAAACAAAAAAAAAAAACATGAAAACCCCAGTTGTTTGTTCCAACGATTCAGATATTTAAATAGTAAAATTTTCAATAAAATGAGGATAATTTTCAAAAAACTGAATATTTGTCGAAACGTACAGAACTCAATTAATAATGGAAACCAAAATAAGAATTTCCTGTACGGAAAATATGAGTATAGGAGCATAATCGTTTCTTCTTATTTGGTAATGAGTGGAAGTTAGCTTTTTTCTTCAATATACTCATTTAAACCTAACAGATTTGTTTTTGCAAAAAGTAATGAAAAAATGAAGAAATATTGTTCTATGGACAATTATAAAACGTACACTTTTTTCTTTTTAAATATTATCCCTTAAATATAATTTCAACTCATTACGATAGGCTGAAAGTAAAGTATGGAAGTATACATAAATCTACATATACAAAAACGTATTTCCCTTTAGAATTTTATCAATCTAATACTAACGTCTTACTTCAAACCTAAAGTATACTTTGCTGTTTCTAACTAATAGAAATTTCAGAAAATATCCATAACTTTAGTTTACATGTAAGTTCATGTAAAGTTTTTTGTGTATTATTAATTTTGTTCTAAAAGTGTTATAAAAATTAGAAAACAATTTAACCCCACACATTAAAACCCGATTAAGCGGTTGTAAAGCTTACATAAATTTTACTTTTAAAATTTTTGAAATGCATGTACCGTAATTAGGATTTTTGCAGTATTTCTAAAAACAATGTGAAATGAAAGTTTGAAGCCACGTTTCTTCGTCGTTGCAGATTCAAGAAGTGTCATTGATTTTTTTAAATTTTCATGTTTTATTACATTTCATATAAAAATGTAATTTGCGGTTCAAGCAGATTTGCTTAAATAGGCTTTTATATTTTTCATTTATTTTGAATTAATTGATGTGTGCTACATTAGAATTACCATAAACAAACAAAAAAATTCGCCAAAAGTCTAAAGTATGAAAATCAGGTGAATTTAAAATAGCAGTTTTAAGTATAACGTTGTATGTATTTAACGTGTTTTTTATATTTGAAAATTATTTTGAAATGAGATCCTTTTAATCACATTTTTTTCTGTAATATTAATGATGTGTAATAAATTAATAAATAAAAAATTGGAAATTTTTTTTTTCTCAATGTTTAGGATTCCTTATGAAATACTTCTATTATTAGTTGCATGACTGAATTTTTATATCCGCTCATTCTGTTCAACAAAATTCTAGCATTAACCAGCAGTTTTGAACAACTAAAAAGTACAAATTTATCCAAACACTCATAAATATCTTGGACTTTAACATCTGATTTCAAAAGAAATTGTTTTTTTTTTTTTTAATTAGTGTTTATGTAGTTCTTAGTATTAAGTAATAGTAGTAAGAACAACAGTAGTAATAGTAGGTAGAAGCACAAAGGGAAAACTAAGCAATAACTAGGTAGTATTATGAAGTAACTAGCGGTAGTGTAAGCAGTATTAGTCGGAATTAATCGGTAGTAGGCGGTATGTTTATGAACTTACATCTAAGCAAAATAATGGTTTTAAAAATTTTCATTGATTATAAACATCAGATTATGCTTTATATTTGAAGTAAGTCGTAGTATTATAGTGATAAAATTGGAAAAGAAAAAATACGATTTTGTATATGTAGATTTGATATATACTTCAATGCTTTACTTTCAACCTATCGGAATGAGTTGAAATTATGTTTAAGGAATAATATTTTAAAGGAAAAATGTGTACTTTTTATGGGCTATTCATTCTGGAAATAATTTTTTCATTACTTTCTACAAAAAAATCACTGTGATGTATAATGGTAGCCGGGTTACAATTTAGGAGTAGATTAAACACTATATATAAACGGAATATATTTTCATCTTCCAAGCTGTCAAATCCAGATATATCTAAAAAAAAAAAAAAGAAGTATAATACAACCCTCCTTATTATATACATCTCGCTCCAAAAATACGAAAAAAATCATTCTGCTCTAACCATCAGTTATTACCGACCATAAGCGATTTCTTAATTATAACAATAAATTTCAATTAATTTTCAAAATAAATTATCATTAACTCTGAAACATGAAAAAATTTCAATCTGCTGTTGCAACTAACGTACACCCATCTCTAAAAAGAAAATAGATGGCAGGAATATAACGTTTTACTTTATTTATTATACTAATAAGACTAAGCATGGAGTAATTTTTACATATTACGAATTTATTTCATGGTAGTTTCTTGATTATATTCTTATATAATCATGAAATATATATTTTACCCAAATAATAAGCAGTTTTATGAATTAAATAGATCATAATACATTAATAACTGGTTTATGAGGTACGATACTATACTGTGTATATCTAAATTAAACATTTATCAGACTAACTCGACTAACACAAACAATGAATTACAATTTTTGGTAGATTACAATTTATATTTGTATTTTAGGTTATGGTGATTTCATTTAGTAAAAAGTAAATAAAAATGAACAAAAGTCAAAAAAATAAATATGCAATTCTAGGCGAATATATTTGTAAAGCATTGTTGAACAAAACATATTAATGAATGAGAATACTTATACTAGTGCAAAGAGATATTTTGAATTAGAATTTAATCATCAGTGCATCTAAACTTAGATTTTATACTGGATAAACAAATATACCAGTATTGTACATGTTAACCAATAATACTGATGAATGATGAACTTGTTCATGATGAAATAACGGCCGCAGACTACAAAGTAGTATGTTGTTTCATATTCTGTTTGTTTCAATTAGACAGCCATTCTGAACCTTTTTATCTTCATAACCCCAAAGAATAAAAAAAAAAAAATATAATGAATATTTCGCGAATTTTTGGAATTAAAAAAAATTCCGCTTTCTAACGACGTGTATCAAGGCGAATCGGTGATCTGGCTGTCGATGTTATCGATGAGATATATTAGCGAGATCAAGTGAATTTTTTAGTATTAATCTGACAAATCAACAAATGTGGTAAACATTTCTTATTTCTTACATTTTGTGAGTTATAAATGCAATAGGGACAAATAAATCAAAGAAAATATGTTTTAGATTTAATTTTCTAAGAATTTGGCACCATTGGTATTAATATAATTTGTATAAAATAATATTTTCACTTACCAACAATTTTTAATGCAAGTATCGAGGGATTTTGGAGTCAGTTCTCCATCAATTTAAGTTATTAAATTAGTAACCACAAATAATCCCTGATGATGGAGAAGTGACTCCGAAAGCGCTCGGATACTTACATTAAAAATTGTTGGTAAGTGGAAATATTATTTTATACAGAAAATATCTTGTTTTGCAAATCAATACTTGGTCATGCAAAAGGACAATGTCTTTTGAAATCATTTTATCTTCCAGGAAATACTCCTCCAACTGAATCTTTAGCTCAAGCAAATGCATCTTCATGCCATCTAAACCGTAGTGAATGATAATGTCTTCTTCTTTCTAATTTCTCTCAATATAATCGGTAGTGAGTGGAAAGGTATCAAAATGTTTCCTTTGAAGAAGAAAATTCCACATATCAACTGACGTAATGAAAGCATGACTGACCTTTGACATTAAAAATATTTTTAATACCTGCTTGTAGCTTTCTGAAACTACAGCTATGTATGAATGCATATGAGATATAAAATTTTGCATTTATATGTAATACTTAGCTTACTCCAAAACCAGAATTAGTATTAATTGCATGCTAATGTTTTTTTTTGAAGTTTCAAATGCTTATTTAAAAGTAAGTAGTCGCCTGATATTTTGAGAAATGGTAACTGTGGGTACAGGTCTGTGCCGTCCACGTGTTTGTTTTGGTTCGTGTGTGAGAAAGAATGACTGTGAGAGAGTAAGCGTGCGAGCGCACATACACTCATACACTAACACATAAGTTGAAAGTATGAGAAAAGAATATCTTGTCTGTACTGGATTAAAAAGGTTCACGCAATTTATTTTAGCAAACATATTTTCATATAGTTAACATAACCCGGATAAAATCCTTTTTATTAAGATAAAAGATTGCAAATCGATTCACTTCGAATCATTCTGAACAAGAAAATGAAAAAGTGAAAACTCAATTCTTTAAAAAATTATTGATTTGGTATTAATGAATAGAGAACTAGACTGTAAGAGGTCAGTAGAGGCCAGAACCTTACGGATTTAAGAGACGAGATAGAAACACGCTACAATTAAGTCTTTACAATAAAATGAAATGCTGTTACAATTTGGATTTATTCAATAAAATTAAAAACATTAACTTTTAAAATCCTGTAAATTGAGATTGTCTATTTTACTGATAAAATAAATTCCCTAGTAAGCTTGATAAAAAAGGTAAAATATTATCGGTGGCCTACGTAGTCTCAAGAAGCATATAATTTTAATTAATTATGACAAAAACTGCATTAAAAATATTTGTTTTTTCAGAAAATATTACACAAAACTCGTTTAATAGTTCAACAAATTATCAGAAAATCCTTCATTCTCATTTATTTTTCACTGTACAAATATCCATTGATCTGTGTGCAATGGTAATGATAAAATATAAAGTACAAAAATAAATACGCCTATAACATGTAAGTTGGTAAAGAAAAACACTTTTACCAATTTCATATTAAAAATATATACTACAAGCCATTATCTCTCACATAATGCAATAAAGAAAACCATCAGTTGCATATTCTAAAATCTGCCGGATAATTTTGTTCTATTTAATATACTGCTAAAGAAATAATTTAAAAAAACTGATAAAATAATTCACAACAAAAATTTACTGCATATCAATTTCATTATTTCTAACAAAATACGTAACAAATTCTTCAGTTTTACTCATTAAAATAAAAAAAATAAAATAAAACATATTCTGTACGAAAATATTGAATACCCTAAAGATCCTTCACAAATTATGCATTTGTGTTTCGAATTCAACCGCCTAGGAGTGCGTTATACCAAGTAATTCTTCTGTGTTGTTTTTCCCTCCTTTCAATATTCCTTCATTCTTTCTGAGGTGGCTTCCTTCGATATCATGAATCCGCTTTTGGTTCTAACTTTTCATGAGATCTTAGGTCTTTGTTTTTCAGCAACTCTCTGATCTATTGTCTGACGGTGGTTATTATTTCGTTCATTTGTAGTTCTTTCTTGTCTTAGTGAGTCTGTGAACCATTTTCTCTGTTTTTCTGTTCATACAAAAGTAAAATTCTGCTTAGTCAGTCTGTTTGTTTTATTCTTTTTGATATAGCCTTAGAAGTTTGAGTCTTTTTTTTTCATCGCGTCAGAGAGTTTTCGACTTTCCTAAAGTTCTTTGAAATCAGTTTTTCTCGTCGTTTTCGAATTTCCACTCGAGGATTTTTTTTTATTACTTTTATTTCTTTATTTCTGGTTTTTCAGTTTGTCCTTTTCTATTTAGGATTAGTATTTCCGCTGTTTATAGAAGTTCTGATCTCATTACTGTTCTGTAGAGTCTTAGTTTGTAATTCCAAGAAAGTAAATTTCTGTCGTAGAAGCTTTTGTCACCTGGAATGCTAGTTCACCTTTGCGTTTTGTTTTCATCGATTTATTTTTGAACGCGTTCCAGCTTATCTATTCTGTTAGATTCTTGATATGTTCTTCTTTTTCGGTTATCTACTTCAATATTCTGTGATGTATACATTGTTTGTCATTATTTTAGTTTTTTCAAGGGATATTTTCAATCCGATTTAACCGCTTTGATTAGCAATTCCCGGATTTACAGTTCGGCTTCTTCCTAATTTTTGATCAGCAGACGGATATAATTTACAAAAGCTAGGCAATTGCATTTCAAACCTTTTTTCCTGTTTTCATTTAGTATCTGAGTTCATACCATAATTACTTTTTTCTAATGAGGAGTTGAAGAACAAGGATGAAAGCCTATGTCTTTCATTTTTTAACTCCAGTTTTGATTTTGAACAATTCGGAAATTTCTCCCGTGAATTTAACTTTGGATAGGTGATTGACTATGCGGCTTTGATCACATTCGTTGTGTTGTAGTCCATCCAAGTTATTTAGCATGGAAAATCTATGAATCTGATCACGTACCTTTTAATACATGATCCCATTTAAATTATTCCTTAATGAACAGGTTTAAAAAAAATCTAAAACCATTCTTACGTGTACGGCTGTATAACATTTTTTTTCAAACAGGAACAAATTCTTTTTCAAAAACTTTTATAGCATCGGTTTATTTATATGAGTGAATACCATAGTGACATTTTTGATAACATTTAATCAAAAATACTGAAAATATCATTTTTTATGCGCACTTCATAAATATTACGTACCTACTTTGTGTATGAATTACGGAAGCATTTGGTAATTAAGTCTCAATGACTTTTTAACTAATATTTTTCTTTTACGTTGAATATTTATATCAATTGTAAATTTATCGTAGAAATTATAAATTTATTGTATTTTACGAACGATTATCACATTGAACAATATTGATCAACTGCTTGTTATATTTTTATGCGATCGATTTTTGTATCGTTTTTGCAAAATAACAGAGATTAAGATTAAGGTGTATTTGGTACATGTGTCGTTTATATATATATATATATATATATATATATATATATTAGTATAAATATCACGGTTTTTTCAGTATGATTTTATTTATAATAAAATCGCAGTATTTGTTACATACAGAGTTCGTAATTGTAAAATACCAATGATATAAACTTTTGGCTTTTAACATTAATTTTTTTTTTTTTTAAACAGTTGGTTTTAATGTATTTTTGTGGATAAAAGTAGTAAAAATTAAATACTTTTGACCATATATTGTAATTATTTGCAAGCGGTTAATTTTTTATTGAAATTATAAAACTGAAATTTCGTTAAAATGTTTCCCTAACTTTATTGACCACAGGAGATTATTTTATACTTTTCAGGTTAAAACGGATAAGAAACTAATATTACCAGTATGTGACTACATTTCATACATATACGATATTGACATTTTTTATCACGTTACGTTACGTTAAGCATTTAACGTCAAAGATTTTCAATGTAATTTATACATTCTATATATAAAAGGTGGTATATATTTTACCTTTTTTTAAGAAATTATAAAATTGTTTAGGTAACAATGGAATTATATTAATTAAAGAAAAAACTACTGTAAAAAATTTATTAGTTTTATTAAATTATGCGTTTTCTCAGTTCTGTAGTTCCATCTGGATAATTTTTCAATGTGATGTTAGAATAAAAACATCAGAATAAAAATGTGATTTACTTACTTCTGTTTTTCTTTTTTTTAGATTATAAATGGTGAAAACATGTAACTTTATTATACATTTATGAGTAGTCTTATGTTGGTCAAGTTTTTATTGATTTACCTTAATAAGGTATTTTGTTCTACCAGGAAATTGTGAAGTTCAATATCGGATAATTCTCTACATGGTTTTTTTTATTGTAATGAGAACACAACTAGAATGCATTCAGTTTTTTTAATTACAAATGTTGAAAAAGTAACGTGTATACTTTTTAAATATCTCTTTGACATTTCTGTGCTGTAGTTTTTTTTTTCAGTTTTATTTATCACTATATCTAGGGTCAAATGGATATACGAGTATTTATTAAATCGACCTTAGGGATTTTTCAGCGATATTTTAATTCTTCTAATAGTTGGTTGTATTCTAATTTTTTTGCTTTTTTAAATTAAAAATGGTGGAAATATAATCCCTCATAAAATATCTTATATGTGGTTTTAAATAACTACCTTATAAATTTTATTGAAGGAAGTATATCAAGAGTAACAGAGGAATTCCATATTTCGATCGTATGGATTTATTATATTATTTTTGCAGAAAAGTACGGTATTACTTCGGTCGCGTGATTAAATGGGGTGGTAAAAATGGATTTTATTTATATTTTGAGGTATAAAGAGTACGAATATATTATTCATTCAAATAAATTGCTGTTTCCTTATGTATTTTATGTATAAGCCTATGTGTAAATCTTGTGACTCAAAAACTCCAAAAATATTAAATCAATTAATTTGAAATTTACTTTTGTTGCATTAGTGTATGTGAAGTTATGTATGTGAAAATTTGATAAAGATTGGTGAGTAGTTATTGAATTACGTTTAATTTAAAGTCAAAAAATTCGAGCAGAGCAAGTTAGAAAATATAACTTCATCTTACTTAGATATTCTCAAATAAAGAAAAGTTGGTCTTCACTACGTAATATTATTTTCTTCATTAAAGTAGATTTAGTTGATTGTATTACATTTATTTTTTAAATATATTCAAAATAAAGCGTTATTTTGACGTGTACTTGCATAATCTCTGATACTCTAATTATCTCAAAATAGAGTTTATTGAGCAAATTGTTTGCAAGTGGCCTATGGTAATCAGTAAACCATACGCAAAATAATGAAACCGTAAACAATTATTGAAAATTACCTATTTATCATTTTCAAAAAGGAAAAGAAAAAAATTATTTTAAATTTTGCAAAAAAAAAATTAAAAATAGCTTTCACCGTAGTTTTATTTATTTATCTTTTTAATACCCTTTTTCTAATTTTTAATTTAATGTTTCATTGTGAAATTAAAAATAGAAACAAGCTATAAGAGTAAATATAAACATTTATATAATTAAATTGTAAAAATTATAATGCATTAGGTGCTTATTTCTTTTTTAGAATTTATTCAATTTTTTAATAACAACTGAACTAAATTCAGTTTTTTAAGTTATTATAAAGATATATGTTTACAATGTCACTTGTTTTATCATTTTTTTTAACAAAGCATAATAATGAATACTTTTGAACTAGAAAATTCTATTTCATAAATTTTTAAACAATGATTTGTTTATTCCGATATATGCAACAGCTGCTAGTTTTCATTTTATTGTATTATTTAGAAGTAGTGATAACGTAATAGTGGCTTATGTTCACGTTTTGTAGATGTGCTTTTTCTATAAAACCCTTTCTCTGTTAATGACTTAATTTTATTTTTTATTTTTTGTTTTTAATTAGGCTTATTACATTTTGTGCTGTATCCGCACACAAATATCGGGATTTTAATTTTTGTTTCATTTTGCAAAATCTGTATGAGCAAGTTTTATTCTGCAATATATTTGTTTACTGACACTGGCTAACAAATTAAGTAAATGTATTTACTCTTATAAATAATTACGAGAATTATACCTCATATCTCTTCTACTTAATTGAAGCGCAAAGAGAACCTATAGGTCGTTCTGAAGATTGAATTTATAAAAATGTTTTGGATGAAGAAGAATTTTGCTTGATTTAAGATAGAAAAACAAAAACATCTTTCTTAAATTTTGGTTAATAATAATTTGTATGACTATAATTATACAAAGACTATCCAAGTAATACAAATTAATTCGTTAGGGTTAACCCTAATATATTACAAGAAATTGTTATCGAGCAGGAATTAAGCTTTTTAAAATTTGAGGGTAAATGTTTGCTATCTTATTTAATGGGGAGAGATTAAAAAAACCACGTGAAAGTTATTCAGTTTAATATTAAACCATAATACCATAATATTTAATCTCTCCCAGCGTAGAATATTAATAGAGTTGTTTAATATAGAAAATGAAAATAGAAAATAAACCATTTACATATGTGCTATTATTTCAGATAATTTCATTAATTATTTAAAACTTAAAAAATAAACTGAATTATACAATGAGGTTGTTTTCTTCTTTAAATTATATGTTTTTAATAAGCATATATTTTTTAATCATTCACAGTTTTTTATTAATTAGATATTATTCTTATTTTACATAATTTCATTAATTATGTTTCAAAATTAAATTATACACGTCGGGACTTTTTTTTGAAATAATTATTTATTTTTATGAAACATATACTAAATTAATACAAATAAAGGAGTAGGTTTGTAATAAGGTTTTTTAATTATTCTAGCCTCACTTTGTTAACAAATTTACTGACCTTAACTACAATTTGTTTGCAGATATACTGCCTCTGTTAATCTCTTATATTCTACCAGAAAACATAAGATTGATTTTTTTAAATTTATGGTGCCCAAAAAAAAATATATTTTTTATGTTACCGACAGTACTATTTAGTGTTAAATACTTACAAAATGTATTTCAGTGTAAAATTTAAGAAAATTAGTTAGAAAACTGGTAAATTCCATGTGTCATCTCCTCTGCAATTATAAATAAATAAATATACTCTATCACTTTCTTTTTACTCTTAGAAGATTGTTATATTATGTAAGCTGATGTTTATAATACATCATTAGTAATTATTGAATAGTTCAGTACTAATTTACACATCATGTCATCATCATTATACACTCATTAATTAACACATTGAAGTAACAATGAAATAGGTAAAATATAATGTTAAAATAAATATTAAACATGCTTCAGCATTAAGACGTAATAAAATACTTAAATAGAAGCTGAACAGTGACTTTATTTACTATGTATTATTGAACCGTCAAATAAACATAGAGGAAATAGTGAAACTTAGGTATTGAAATGAGGTTGATACTGTTCTACATACATTTTAGTCCTGCTGGCTGGATTCATATAAAAATTAAGATAGAGGATTCATATGTTGTTCTTCAAAGATATATTAGTGATGTTCTTAAAGCTTTAAACCATACAACTGCCAGTTATATTCCTCACATCTTTAATGTTTAATTTACGGTTAATATGGGAAAATGAATCATTGAAGTGACATATTATATAATTGGAATATGGAATTCACATCGATCTGTTTCATCAGTCATTGATATGATATTTTAATTTTCTATTCTCCTATATTAATGTTTTATTGAGTAATTAGCATTACATGTACAAGATCAATTGTTAAATCAGAGAAGCTCAGTTAAAGCCTGCATAATTAAGATTGGCACTGACAAATTTTACATTAATTTTTCAAATTGATGTCAGATGAATTGATGTCATATCAATTTGTTTTTCAAATTGATGTCAATTTGAAATATTGGAGTAGTTATGCTCTGCAAACTAAGTTAAAAAACCTTAATTTTCAATCTATTTAGTAATTATTTTATTTTTAGTTACTTTTATCTATAATGAACAAACAAGGTTTCTACAGTTAAACTCGTTAAAATTAAAAGTTATTAATAAACTTTTACTTTTAGTTAATTATAAGTTACCTAATTTTTTACTTAACTAAAGTTATTATAAATTACTTAGTTAATTAATAAATTAGCAGTTAAGAATGTTAATTTTAATAAGATCTTTACTTATTTCTTTCATATATGGAAAATTGAAAGGAATTGCTACACTGATATTTTAACACATCATTACCAAATCTAAATTGTGGTAATGTTCCTAAAAGGAAGTAAATTTGTGGCACCCGATAAATTTTATTGGAAAGATGATTTGGAAAAGATTTAGGAATTAAATAACTAGCGTTTAATTTCATTAGTTATACTTAAAAATTGTTTAAACTAGTTAGTGAGCACAATCTTGTATTGTTATTGAGAAAAATAGCAAATAGAATGGGTGAAATGATCTTATTGAATTATTTCACCCATTATTTCTATTGATTTAAAGAAAATTATGTAGATTTTAAATATCTTCTATTCATTAACAATAAGCATGAACTAGATTTTGATGTTGAGAAAATAAAACAAAGATCTGTTTTATCAAATTTACAAACACCTTTTTTTATGAAATTATTGCCTTGAGTGTTTATACATTTAAAAAATGCGACAAAGAATATCGTAAGAATTAAGGTTACCATTTTATTGAAACCACATCATTTTAAATTGAATATGAAGAATGATTAAATTTGGTTATAAAACATTTATATATTTATTTATAAACAGATCCGTATCTATGAACTTATGAATTAGATATCCTGTACCACATTTGATATAGCAATAAAAAGTTAAGTTGAATTATAAAAAATAATATAATATAAAATTTGTTGGTCAAATACAGCATTCTCTTGACTTAATGAAAACTATTATTATACATGTAATAACAACTATTAGTAATTGTGAAACAGCCGATGAATTTTATAATAGCAAAAATAATGTTATTTATTTTGCTAAATAAACATTTATTATCAAATGTAAAAATATATTTAGATAAAGGAAGGAAGTCAACAAACAGTACAGAATCTACAACACCAAGCAGTTTAATAAACAGATGCAAGATGACAGTTTTAAAATTGTTCTAAATGAATTTTAAATAATGAATTATTAAATGATTATTTTTTTTATAAATGATTATTCATCACGATTAAATGATGAATTGCATTATAGTAAAAATGTTATGTAAAGTATGATAACAGAAATATCATACCAATTATGTAAAGGATGAAACAACACACTAATATTAGTTTAATGTAATATTGAATAATATTAGATACAATGGAATTAATAACTTTAACACTGTAAACATGATTCTTTAAATTTTACTGCAAAATTATTATGATTAAGTTCCTTTGATTTGAATAATTCAGTTCTGTTTTATCAGTTTGTTACTGCATGTTAGTAATGATTTTAATGATACTCAACCATTAAAATTAGAAATAGGATTTAAATGTGGATTGATTGAAAGCTATCATTTATACACTGGCATGCCAAATAATTATTTGTTAAAAGCTGAAATATCACATTTATTGTATGGATTACAGAACAATGATCTTGCAACTGATATATATGACATATGTTTTGTATTCGATCACATATTGTGTATTTAATATGTTGCCAACAAGATTTTGAACATATTATTAGTTAGATTTTTGAAGATATTAGTTCTTAGTGAGAAAATTTGTTATGAGATCAATATTTTGACATCTTATTTGTTACCCCAAATGTTGGTGATAATGTTCCATTAATCATATGTAAGGTTATGGACATTTTGATGTCAAAACCCTTACAATCAAGAATTGACTGTGGACTGGATTTCATTTAATAATTTATTTATTTTGAAATACCTGATTATCTTTGTTACTACTAAAAATAATAGTCTCATTAGATAATTATAGCATTATTTGTTTGATATTATATCTTTTTACATTGATAGTGATATTTTAATAACAAATATCTGAGTTTGGATTATCAGTGATGATTTTTGGAAATTATTATAACACTGTTGATGGTGTAATATGTAATGCCCTTCAAAACAAACTGTCATTATGAAAACAAGAGTGAACGTGTTAACAATTTATTGACTGCATTGTCAAATAACAACAAATAAAAGTTTAGATCAAAATCAATCATTTTTGGTAAACAAATTGAACTGCTACAAATGATCAGACTCTTAATAATGTAGACATCAACAGTTTTATAATGAATGTTAACATGGTTACAGTATAAATTACAATAAATTCGTAATGTATAAGGTAAATTGAACAATTGGTATTTTGTCAAAACTATAGGTTTATAATGTACATGCAACACTATAAACTATTGATCTCTCATTCACAAATAGTACCATAGTTCAATCTGTCCAGTTACGATTCATTATGGTGGGCAGATGTCTCCAATTAAGATTCATTATGGCGGGCAGATGTCTCCAATTAGAATTCATTATGGCGGGCAGATGTCTCCAATTAGGATTCATTATGGCGGGCAGATGTCTAAGATCTTGTTTAAACCTTATGTAGCACTTCCTATATATATCTAGACTAAAATTATAATTTAAAATTAGTTTCGAACTGACTCCACAGTTCTTCATTGTAACGTTCTAAAGATTTAGTTTACTTAAGGGTATCTCTACTCAAGTTACGATATTTACCCAAGTTACCAAAGTTGTCATGATTTTTACTCATTGTATGTCCATTAATTTTTTTGCTTAAATCTAATTACCTAAAATTTGCAATTATTTACGTAGGCCATTTCAACTAGTCTAAAGACTAATGTAATCTATTGTACATTATCCTCATAAACGCAACAAATGGCTTTTCCTTTCTATAACCTTTAAAACTTATTATTGTACATATTCATTAACACTTGTTATGAAATTTCTTCATCCATGGAATAAATACATGGAATTATTATCGAAGTTTATTCAGGTTGACAGCTTAGCAATGGTTGTTGATGTAATATTCATTGGTTCATTAATTGTTACCAATCTGTGTGATTGAAATAATATTTAAAGAAGTAAACATATTATTAATGTATTATTGATATTTTTCCAAATGAGATAGTGTAAATGATTCAAATATTTGTATATTATTGTATTTTCATATATTTTATTTTCTCACAAATATGATTAGTAGTATCCACATAAATGTTGTATATTATTGTTATAACCTAATGCATAATTATATTGATGCATTTATACATTACTCCTACACTCTAAACAATTTAGAATAATTATACATTCCTTCACACGTATACTGCATACAAGCATAAACACATACATATAACACTTACAACATATGCATATTATTGATTATTATTTATGTGTAAGACACCAGATATTATCTATGATTATTAACATGTCATTTAAGGTGCAGTAAGTCATCATTTATATATAAGATATAATTTAAACTTAATTAGCTAATGGCATTACAATAATTCTGGCCATTGGAGACACATATTCTCGCAGTAGGTGTATCATGAACTACATACTTTAAAGAAATCCTATAGGCTATATGATTTTAGGTACACAATTTTGCATATATATTTACCCAAGTATTAGTAACAGTGTATTAATAACAGTTTATTTGTTTGTGAACATTATGATTATTATTGTTGTTATTACTATACATCGTTATTACGTAATTATTTATGATTATTATTCATTGTATAAATAAATGATCCCTATTAATATTAAATCAGAGAGAAACGTTATCCTATTCAGTTATACTGGTATATAAGCGATATGCATGATTAAACCGTTTATTTTCTAAGATACAACGTGAAATTATATAATATATGTATAATTCTTATATTTATATAATATATGTTTAATTCTCAAGCAATATCATTGAAAAGCTCTGGTTCCAAAAGCTGGAAGTAGGATGGATCAAAGAAATTAGAAAAGATATGAAAGAATTGGGAATTTCCCTGACTGATCAACAGAATAAAACTGGAAAAATTACAAAGCTAAAAGACAAAAGCATTAGATTTAAACAAAAGACAGACAAACGACAAAATACAACGAAGAGGCTGTTTACTGATGAAGAAAAGAAAGCAAGATCTGAACGGATGAAAAAATACTGGGCAGCTCGGAATAGTAAAATAACACGCTTTTCTCAGAAAAGATCCAACTAAAATTAACTTAAGTGGTCCCATGTTGGCCGTAAAAGCATAATAATAATATGTATAATTCATATGATTCAATTATATTATCTTATGTATTTATGGACCGATTCGATTCATATTCACAATATAAGAGTATATTAGTTTTGTGAAAAGAAAAGGTTTTGCAAAAACTATACACGCTAGGTGGCACTGGTGTTGAGATATTTTCAAAATAAACAAATATACAAACAGACTCCCTCCGAAGAAGGGGGCGCATTGCTCCCTCCAAAGAGTTAGTGCCCCGTTGCGGCGTATTCCTGCTAGCCTATGAAGCGTTAGCACCGAAAGGACTTCAGTGGACGGTCTGAATGGGAATTATGTCGGGAGGACAGGTTTCAAAAGCCTAGACTCCCGCGGTTGGACCATAAAATGGGTTCGAGAACTCTGGTAAAAACGGATTGGAATGCTATTAAATCCGCCCTTAAAATTAAAAATATAAAATAACCCAAAACTTAAAATTTAGATCCGTCATTAAAAATAAACCCTTAAACATGCCCGATTATAGAATCATCCAGCAGAAAGGGACACTGTCCAGGTTCTGCGATTTGTAAGGAGAAATTGTGAAACTCCCGCCAACTTTGCATTCCATTCCATTCCATACAAAAAGACTTCCTTCTTCAATATATATAAAAAGTAATGTTCGTATCTGTGTTCACTATAGACCAAAAAACTATTGGACCGATCGAGAAAAAGCGAATAAAAGAGATAAAGCGACAATAAATAAAGAGTAAATAAAGGGAAAAGTTAAAGTGGAAAAGGGAAAACGCGAAAATTAGTAAAGGAAAATAGGAAAAAGGGAAAAAGTAAAAAAGGAAATTTAAAAAGATAAAAATGAAATATAGAAATATAGAAATGGTGAAAAAGGGAAAAATTGTATGGTTAAATTTTATTAAGTTCCGTAATGTTCAGTTTTTTATGCTTTATCAAACTTTCTATTATGTTCATTTAATCTATAAATATACTCAAATCTAGCTTAATAGCGAAGCATTGCTGGGTCTGCTAATTATAAATAAATATACTGTCTTGTTACTCTTACAAGGTTGTTATATTATGGAAGCTTTGACCAGTTATTTATAATACATTAGTAATTATTGGATAGTTGAGTACTAATTTACACATCATGTCATCAACATTACACACTAATTAATTAACACACTAAAGTAACATTGTAATACATAAAATTTTTATTTTAATATTAAAATAAATATTATACATGAATCAGCATTATGACATAATAATTATTTAAATAAAACCTGAAGTGACTTTATTTACTATGTATTATTATTATTATTATTGAACCGGCAAATAAATCCTTAGGGAATAGTGAAATCTAATTTAGGTATTGAACCGAGGCGGACACTGTTCTACAAAATATAACTGCAAAATAACTTTTTTACATAATTTTCCTACTGTTATTTCTGTGTTAACATATTGACATATTGTAAGAATTTTGTCCTTACGGTCAATAATAACTGACTAACTTTGGTTGTTTCTTTATATGACTTTCCTTTTATTTAAGATGCAAGTTTTGTTTTTATCAATAACGTTTGTTGAAAATTATTTTAATTATATGGTGGAATTTTTTTCTAAGCCAAACTATATTTTATATCGAAATTAAATTAAAATTTTATAGTAATCTACATGGCAGTGATATATATTTGTTTGCTATACCAATGTTTTAGGTTTTATTCCTAGCTATAAAATTTATAAAGAGTTAATCCTAGTACAGTTACAAATTACCTATTTATAAAATGATCGATTTAAAAATAAAAACAATATATTTTAAAACAAACTTTAAAAATAATTAAAATAATATCTGTTCCGTTCCACGTCGAGCCGTCCGCACCGATCTAGTGGGTGTTAGCGCTAACCGGAGGATGAAGCTCGTATTAGTAGTCTACGTTAGAATTCTGCTCAGTGCGGTCGCATTTTTCATTTCATCCGGATGGACAATTGGTGTTAGTTATATTCTACGTCAGGATCCCACACAGTGCGGTCGTGTTTTCATTTCAGTCCAAGGGGACTCATAGTTTCTTGATATGTTCAAGTTCAATTATGACTAAAGTGTCATGCATTCTTAAGTTTAATGTAACTAATGTAATTCAATTAAAATGTCAAGGGTGGTAACAAATTAAATATAACGATTCAAGAACATAGCGTTGCTTCATTTCATCTACCATCTCATCAAAAAATACAGTCCACGCTAGCTCTAAATTCTATCAATATCTCTACTTAAAAAATTATTAAAAATGTTAAATAATAATAATAATTATTTAAACTTTAAAATTGTTTCTAGATAAGGGTTATTATGTAGCAAGAAGTGGCTAACTTTTAATTTATCTTTTTCCGGAATGAAAATTGACATTAAATAATTAAAAGAAAAATTTAGTAGCATATTTTTATTGTTTAGTGCGTTTTTAAAAATCGGTTTTATTTTTTTTTTTTTTAATTTATATCTAATTGACCTGTACAAATTATATATAATATTAAGAAGAGATTTATGCTATCAAAAAATAGTTGTAAAAAAACTCGCAAGAGAGCATGTGATTATTTAATTATTGTTCCGATAATGGTCTCTGTTTGTAAGTAAAAGAAATTTAAGGTGACTAATATAAGAAATTAATATAAAATAAATTTAGAATGCATCTTCTTCTGAGAAAATACAATTTTTATAGAAAAAAATTGAAAAATTAATGTCCTTTTTAAAAAATTAAATTTAACTTACAAGGAATTAAATCAAGAACATTCAAATAGCAAATTTTTATTACCTATTAATTCGGTTGGAAAATAAGTACTAAATTTACTATTAAATAAGTTACATGGCGCGCGCGTGTGTATATCAAAGATTCTTAGTATTTTAAACTTTATAAAAAGAATTTGCACATTACTTTGTTTTAAAATCTTGTCTTTGATACTAATTACTATTTACACAATTAAGATTTTATTCACAAATTAATGAAACAGCGGCGTCTGAAATCCTTTTTTTATATTTTATTTCAGTCTCTCACCAGTTTTGTCTTTCGTATTCTAATTATTAAAAGAGCTAACCTTTTCTCTCACCAGCAAAACATTCCAATGTTTCCTACACAGTTATAAAATTTGAGACGTATTGAAATCCTTAAATGCTTTGTACAACTTTAATTAGTGCTCTATACTAGTTTTGTTAACAAAGTAGTACTAGTTTTGTTACTTATTTTGTTGTCTTTATCACAATGAAAAAAAAAAAAACTCAAAAATATTTTTCTTCCTTACTTTTATTTCATACCCTTTTTCTAATTGTGTTGTATTTAATATTATATTATATCCTTTGATGTTTTTTCTTTATTTTTTTTTATCTTAAAAATGTAGTGTGTAAATTTTACAGATGGTAGAAAAATGTTTAGATTAAAAAAATGTTGAATTTTACTTTTATCTATTTTTAATTTTTACTTTTAAGTGAATCTTTTTCAGTCACTGATTTTTATAAATGAACGTACGTATATATAAAAATAAGTATTTTTTGTAGTTTAAAATAATAAAAGAAAATGAAAGAATGTAGGTTACGTTGCAATATGTACGTTTAAAAGGTGGAAAGCGTGATTAGAAAGAGAACGTTTTCATTATGAAAAATGCGCAATACTGCTGTGATTAAAATACTAAAAACTTTAAAATAGATATTAAACGAAATTAAAAGTTTTATGAAAGATTGTAATTTTTTCTTTTATAGAAAATGTATTTATAATTGTTCTGTTTTAATAAGAAAAACAATAATAGAAAACAATTGCAATTTTTTCTACATAAAAATATTGTTCGTATATTTTGGGAAAACAGAATTTTTGGCTTTTTTGACGTATTCACACAAATTACAGTTGGATATATCCAAAAAAATACTTTTTCAAATCTTAAAAATGAAAGTAATTTTGAAAGGCATCAGATGGGTTATAAAAAAAATGAATTGCTAAAAAACTCAGTTTCAAAAAATTGTTACATATACATAATTTTGTAAAATATAGATCACGATATTATACCAGAAAAGATAAATAAAAATTAATTTTTTTTTTTTTTTAAATTGCACTGAAAATAATTTTTATTCAGTTCTTTAAACGTCAACTTTTTACAGGCAGTAGAAAATTAAAGTTTAGTTAGTACTAGTGGTTTATTTATTAATTCTTTACTTGACATCGTCTTGAAAAATTGGATTAAAAACTGATAGTATTTATTTTTTATTAGTTATTTAAAATTTTAATCGGCTAATTTTTCCTTTAAAGAGTATTTCATAGGTATCTGAAAAAAATGACAATAGACTCACAAGAGAAGTTACCTACAAAATGAAAATAAAATTCAAAATTAGTCCATTTGATAAATACATGGATTCAACATAAAAATTAATAAAAACACAATCAATGATCGAGTTGACAACCTCCTCCTTTAATTGAAGTCGGTTTAAAACTAAATGAATAGAAAAGTAAAATTAATTTAAAATTTAAAAGAAATTATCAATTATTATAAATTAAAATTTTAGTAAAAAAAAATTTAAGCAACAATTTTGAAGTCCAGTTATTAGTTGCAGTTTGATTGAATGCACATTAATATCAGCGGCAAATACCTCTCTCCTCTTTTCTGTTTAGCCTACAGAACCACCGTAAGGTATTACTTCAGAGGATGAATGAGGTTGATAATGTATGATTGTTAATGAAGTATAGTCTTGTACAGTCTCAGGTCGACCATTCCTGAGATGTGTAGTTAATTGAAACCCAACCCCCAAAGAACAGCAGTTTTTACGATCTAGTATACAAATCCGTATAAAAGTGCCTTTATTCGTATTTAAATCATAGTACTCTAGATTTTGAAATCAGCTGATTTGCGATGACGATTTAACCACTAGACCAACTCGGTTGGTGCTGTAGGTACCTATTTAATTGGAAGTTACAAGCTTACAGCTTCTTTACAATCGACGACATGGAAATAGTGCCTGTTGATGATTATATAACTGAAGCCTCGTATAAGTTGCAATGTGACTTAGTCGGTCTAGCCGACTGGATGAAGAAAATCGAGAGTAATCGACTTGCATTAGATTCGCAATGTGAGAAGAGTTGACTGCCCAGAAATCCATTTAGACGGAGGTTACATCCCGTTAGCTGAAAGTATACGGTAATTAGGTATTCACCTAGATCGTTGTCTAACATGGAAGGTTCACATTAAGGAAAAAAGGAAAAACTAGATATCAGATTTAAGAGCCAGCTATTTAGAGCTTCCAGAATAAATTTGCGAGACGCATTACACAGGCGCCATGGTTCGTACGGAACAAAAAAATTCACGAGTATTTAAGTTTACCGTGTGTTAGAGAGAAAGTGGATCGATTCGTAACTAAACACAAAATAAGATTCAACAACCACGTAAACTGTTAAGCTATTAACCGCTTAGACAACGGTGAAGGTGTAAGGCAATTAAAGCTGTGGGCGATAAAGCAGGTAAACTGAGGATGAGACATTTCTTCTTATGTTGTACTTAATCAAAGTATTTATGTTTATGATCATTTATATTTCTAATCTTATTTATTCCTGTGTTACTATTTTCCTATTTATGATGTGATTGTATTCGTTGTATTGGACATTGATTTTTAGTTATTTCTGGCTGGACCTTATAAATGTTTATGCTACTATCTTTAGTTTACTGTTGATGTCTACAATGTATTTAATTAAGGTGTTTCAAGGGAAACTCCTTGTCATGAAATTTACTTATAGTTTCTAATCTACGAAACGGATTGTAAATATAATTTGACATACAAAAAGTAATACATTCTCTTAATAAACTTTTCCAAGAATTTATTTAAAGAAACCATCATTGACAAAAATTTTGTATTTTTTTATAATTGTAATTCATTTTAAATTTTGTTTTCGTTGATGCTTTACCATGAAATCTTTTTTGAAAGTTACTTTGTTAATAATTTGTATATGAGTGAAACTGTTACATACAATTTATTTCGAACAGTTTGTTCTTGAAAATTAGCAGCCGTTGTTTCCTAGAGTATTATTTTCCATAGAAAAAATGTGGTCACTTTATGTTCTACGAGATTGTTCTTCCAGAGGACCTTTTGAACTATTATCATTAATTCTTTCTTCAGTGGAGTTGTCTTGGCACTGTTGTTAATGAAACCTGTCTTAAATAAGTTAGGATACAACTTTCCTATTTAGTCGAATAATATGTTCAATCCAATCATGTTATTATTCACTTAATGTTTTATTTTTTCCGAAATTCATTATACATATTTTTTGTGTTTTATTTATATGTATCTTAACTGTAGAATTTTTTATTTATTGGAGGTACGTTTCCCTTATTTTAATAAAAATTTATTCAAGATTTCAATCAGATCTTTTCAATCAGATAAATTATTGTTTTATTATTTTTTTAAACAATACGCTATCAAAGACGCTTTATCCTCCGTTGTACGTATCTTTTCGGCTGACCCGTAAAACTTGGGGCTGTACAATCGAAGACTTCGAGTAAATTAAACTTCACTAATAGTTTATTTACTAGCATTAATCTTTCTCCGATAATTTTTATTCATAGAAGATTAAAGAAAGTATTCATATTTACTCAGTTAAAAATATTGTTGTACTCTCTGTAATTTCTTAAGAATATTACCCGGATTTCACTGAAACCGACGAGTTTATTCATTTAGCAGTTTTGTATAATTTTCGTATTTCTAGTATGTGCTGCTCACTAACTATTTTGTGAATTTGTTAAATAATGAACTACATGATTCTATTAACGTAAACATACAAGCGGTCAGCTATCTTTTCGTTCGTGAACATAAGTTAAACTTTTCGGTTCAGTTCTACGATAATGAGTTGTGCTTAGGATAAAGTTGTGCAAAACGGATAAGTCTACAGAAGCTGAAGAAATTAATTTATTGATTATAAAATGTTGTGTACGTATCAGAATAAGACTCTTTATTATTACATGTGAAAATTATGAAAAAAAAATCTATACGGTAAAAGCTGCCATCTGCTATTTGAAAAACACCGAAATTACCTATTCCTTTAAATTAAAAGAATAGTTATGTTTAACTAGGTTACATTAATAAATATTAATTTTTAATTAAAATTTAAATAGTTTATTCATTCTTTTCTGAAAAAAAACATATGGTACATTAAAATTGCCCTATTAACAAAATAATGAACAACAAAAAGTCTGAAAAACACGTAATTCAGGCTGGTAGTATATATTCATTATACATTCACAGTACTTATAGCGTTAAATTGAATCTATTATTCTTGCTAATTGTTAGGATAACAGATAAACAGTCAAATACAACAGACTAAACTCGAGATGATTGGCTAATTGTTCAAATTGTTATATCATGACTAGGACTGTTATTAGAATCAATAAATAGTCAAAACTACAATTTAACTATTGTACTTTTATATAACTTAGTTCTTCGTAGATGTAAATTACATTATTAGTTATTGTTATTACATCATTATTGTAAATAGATTTAGTAAATTAAAAAGAAAAACGTTATGCATAATATTTATGAGTTATATTTCATTAAATAAAGAAAATATATTGATTCAATATTATTATTCTCTTAAAATACTATTAAATTTATGAAACCTAGCAGTTAATTACCTAATCATTAAATCATTTATAACAGAGTTGTAAAATTAATTTTTTATTGCTTCTTAAACTGTAATGTAGATCTTTCTTCAAACCAAATACCTAAAATCTAAGCGAGGTATTATAAGCACAATTGCTAGAGCTGACAAAAACGTTCATAAAAATATTTATAAATATTGTTTAAAAAAATATATATATGTAGGATGGTGTTCCAAAAGTCACTTGACAGAAAAAATACAATATTTTTAGTAAAACTAAAAATATTTTAAATATTTAATGTCGGATATAAATATTTATTTTCTTCTTAATATTTAATATTTTATTTATTTCATATTTTTAATTTTTATTCATATGAATCACGTTGTTAAAAAAAATCATATTCTTAGGTTGGCAACACTACTTATATAGTTTTAATTTTTTTCCAAGTGACTGAATTGTTCATTGTTTATGTTTACCAGTGTTGAAGTACGAATTAATCATGAACCGTAAACTAACAATTGAACAATGTTTTATTCTTATAATGTTGGTGGAAGACCAACAAAAATAGTGATTAAGTCGTTCAGTAATTTGAAAAAAATTTCCTCAAACTCCAGCATCATCATCCAGACAAACAATGTACCACTTGAATAAACGCCTTGAGACAACTGGAAGCATATGATTTTCCAATGATTGGGAAACCTAAAACTGCTGCAACTGAAGATAATTTAACTATCATTGCCGAATCAGTTGTTCAATACCCAAAGAAATCTATTCATAAAAGATCTGCTGAGTTGGATATTGCTCGCAGTAGTGTACATCATATTTTGAAAATATTGAAACTAAAAGCTTTGTCGTTCACAACTGCATCAAAGTTTAGTAGAAGATGACTTCGACAGTATGTACTACGCTGTGAGGCAGAGTCTAACTTTCAAAATCGCATTTTGTGGACGGATGAAGACCCTTCCTTTAAACTAAACGGTTGTATTAGTCATCAAAACTGTGAGTACTGAAGTGACACAAATTCGCACGAAGTACTTGAGCAAGAATTAAATATTCCAGGCATCAATGTGTCGGCTGATGTATGGTGTGATGGCATTTTTGGTCGTACTTATTCGATAGCACTGTAAATGGTGGTTCTTACCTTGAAGTATTTCAAAAAGTAGTTTTACCTGAGCTGCAGAACAATCCTTCGCTTGAAAATGTTAATTTAATTGGGGGAAAAAATGGTGCTCCAACGCGTTACAGTTTATCGATAAGAGAATATATTGGCATCACCGGTTGACCAGTGGATCAGAAGGCATGGTACAAATGACTGGCAACCAAGATCATGCGATCTTACTCCGTTAGACTTTTCAGTTTGGGAAATTTTGAAAAATAATGTTTTCTCTAATAAGCGTACAGATTTGCAGCAGTTTAAAGAAATAATTGGAGATGAATATAAAGTGTTACACGCAAGATTTGTGTAAAAAAATTTGTTACAATCGTAAAACACCGCAGTGAAAAATGTATTGAAGTATACAGGCAGCATTTTGAGTAATTTTTGAAAGGTTTTAAAAAAATGTGTAATAAATTTTACTATGTATAAAAATTTGTTTTTGATTTAATAGCGCAAGTATTATTTTCAACTTTTTAAATATTGTATTTCTTGGGCAAGCGACTTTTGGGACACCCATAATTTTTTAATGATAAATTCCACGTAAAACTGGAAGCTTGAAATACAAAATGGAGCCTTTTAAGTGCATGAATGTTTTTAAGCATGGTCAGCAGGATTCCATATAAAAAACTGCCGCTCCACCTCGAAGGTCATTAAACGAGATTTTAAAATGATTACTTTTCTTAGTAATTATAACTTGGTTTTAACTCATGCCAACAGGCGACTTAATTTAATATCAACAAAGACTTTTCACGTTTATTACGAAAGTGTTATAGAAGTACGCAATTCTGCTATTGCTTGACAATTACTGTCATCGTTTGCGGAACTTTATACATCCTTGAATCGTTCTTGACGGCTTAAATCGTATATAGCTTCAAAAGTTATAATGATACATTCGTAGTGTTATGCACAGACCGGAATGTTTAGATGAAATAAATTGATGTTTATTCACCTGGCCAAATTCCAAAATGCTTCCGGAATTTTTAATATAACAGATAGAGAATGTTAATATCGGTCAGGAAACAATAGAAAACATAACTTTGAATTTTAAGGTTCATGAATAAAAGAGTATGATAAAAAATTTACATAATTTTTGTCACCAAATTGCGCAGTTTTTTTTATGTTTTAGTCTTTAAGTGATAATAACATTTACGGTTGTTTAAATTTAAGAAAAAGGAAAGATTTTTGCATAAGAAAAAACTCTTGAGCAGTTCTACGCAAGAACGTTTTAAGTTTCAACTCACCACTGTGATTCGCTGCATAAGCGCATAAGAAAAATATACCACTACACAGTCAAGTTAACTCTTAGATAAGAAACGCATACCCAGTCATCATGACTCTCAAAATAGATAACGCTACCTGAATACGCCGAATAATATTGCTAAGAATAGATACTACTAATAAAGAAACGTCAACGTTTCATCATAACGAACCACGATTCTAACTTGCTTTGCTCAAATTTTTTCAACTTTAGCTCTGTAATGATAAGGAGTAGTTTGTCAAACTGATCTCTCAACAAAAACTGGTCTTGAAAAGTCGTTTGGGGGATGACAATGTCATCCCTCCAGTACCTTCTCACCCCTCCTCAAGGTCAATATCGCTAGCTATTCCTATCTTTTACTTCATTCCATTAGAGCAAGTGAGACATATTTGTGAAAACATGTTTGCCTGGAGCACCGAGGAATGAATGTGCACCGAGGAGATAATGGACAAAAACCATATAAATATGTTTAAAATTATTATCTGAATTAGTTAAAATGTATATTAAAGTTTTTTTTTTTTTTCAACTTTTTCACATGAGTAGTCTGAGAATGCGAATTACCATTTACGTTTGTAAAACCAGCGTTGCAGTTCTAGGCTTAAATTGGGCGTAACTCGAGAACGACTCGACCAATTATCATTAAATTTTCACAAGCACAATTTTAAATACATTACTATAGCATATCTAAATATCAAAGAAATTGATCAAGTAGTTTTGGAGATTGCTGTGCGACGAAATTTTATACGTAGGACTATATATAATGTGTTTTTTGCCTACTTTACATTGCTTACAACAATGTGGAGTAGGCAACACATTGGGGTTTCCTATATAGAAAATCCAAATTTAGGGATTGGTATTTTCGTACAACTCTTTAAAAAAATAAAAGAATTTGTAAATAAAATATATAATTGGTGCTAAAGAAGTTAATGCTTTTACACAGTATAAAAGTAAATTGTATAAAAATAATCGATCTTAAAAAATAAGAAAAAGGTTTCTGAATATTTGTTGCTTTTTTGGAGAGTAGATTAAAAACAAAATATTAACTTAATAATTACAGTACGTCACTGAGTTTTAAAATAGAGGAAGTACTTACATATGTACTATTTTTTAACTCAAAAATCCTCTTGGATTAAATATCCCATCAGATCACTATAAAATTAGTGTCATAATTATTTATTTCTTACATTCTTATCCGGACGATATTTACAAATTACATTCTTCCATGCTCCATTATTCTTAAGTTTTCTTGTAAATATTCTGGCTACAGTCATTTAAACAAAGTATACCAAATGAGTACGTCTTGAATATTCCTTTCGTTAGCGTAAAAATAAATGGAATAATAAAATGGTCAGCAAATTTAAGAATCCAACAGAGTTTTATTACAAAACAAATACGATTCAACTTGTTTTTTTATAAAATACAGAACATCTTAAAAGATTATGAAATTAATCATTTGTTATTTTGTAGTTTTATTATTAAAATTATTTTAATTTCAATTTATCTAAAATTAAAGACCTTAGCTAATATAATAATAAGTTAATTTTGCTATAATTGAACGCATCTGTTTTTCCTTGTACGAAGTAAAGGAAGTATTATAATTGCGAAAAACTTCGGTTTTCAGATTTCAACGTAAATATCCATTTTGACCATTCCTGAATCCATTTTGATTCTTTTCGGCGTAACATCTGTACATACGTACGTGTAGATACATATGTATATCGCATAATTAAAAAAAGATTAGCCGTAGAATGTTGAAATTTTTGGTCTAGGACTGTTGTAATATCTAGTTGTGCACTTCCCCTTTTCATTGCAATAGACTTGACCAAAAATGTGCAAAAAAGCCCAAAATCCAAAAATTTGGATTTTGTACTTTTTCTTGACTGCAGTAATAAGCCTCATTGAGACCATATAACAAAAGTGGAACTTATATTCATTGGTTCCAGAGTTAAACCAAAATAAAATTTTAATTAATGAAATATTTGGGTCTTAGGGAAGACACGTGGGTTCGAATCCGACTTAAATATATTGATTTGTTAATAATTATTAATCTCTGATAGTAAAAATATTTTACAAAAAATAATTCAATAATAACAAAAAAAAATATCAAAAGTGATTAGTGAAATAAAATTTTATGTACTTTTAATTTTGTTTAAATGGGTATATGTAATTTAATAGGCGTACAAGGAAGTCATGTAGTGTCCACATCATATTTTTTATGTGAAGTTTTGTTTAACAATCAGCCACGCATGTTTATTATTGTTTTTCATAGTTATTCAGCAAACTATGAATTCAGCAAATTAATCTGCTTATTTTCAAGAAGTTTTAACAATTTTTGTTATGATAAAATTGTTTATTTCAAATTTCATTTCCACACAATCTGTAATGTCGACTACACGATTGTAACATGTTATGACATCTAGCGGCTAGTTTCAAAACTATTTACTAGATGATAATATCGATCGCTACTTAGTTGTTTACAGGTTTTAGTTTATTGCTTTATTTTCATCGTCTTCCTTCTTCGACGTATTTCTTGTCTTGTCTCGGCCTTTAAATAAATCACCACCTCTTCCATTACACATTCCATCCCCTAATCCGTCCCCGAATTTCTTTTATTTTTTTATCTTACTAGGGTTAAAACAAACGACATGTTTTTTTTTTTGTTTTTTAGCAGAGATATCGTATACAGTCCATTTGAAGAAGTTTGAAATATTGGCAAAGAATATAACTAACACAATTGAAAATGTTCATTAAACTAAACAAATAAACACTTCTACTCTTTTATAACGTACACGCATGCCGTTTTATTAAGTGCGGCAAATAAAAAAGTAGAATTTAAATAATTTTTACAAATTTATTGACGCTGTTTTCTAAGTTAAATTATAACTTAATTTTCCTTTCACAAATTTAAATATAAAAATTTCATTTTTTTTATTGAATCTAAATAAATTAACTATGTATTTTTTTACATGTTTTCATTTCTTTATTAATATTAGGAGATTTCTATAATAAAAATTATCAAATTAGTAGTCGTAGATAAGTATTTTGCGATACTTATAGAATATGTACAAATTCAGTGCAATTTGTTAATATTTTGTTTTATCTGGCTTTACCAGAGCGCTACAAACCGTAAAGTTCACATACCCTTCGTTCTTTCTTACTGATCTGTCAAATATTGTTTCATGAAAAAAGTTTTATTCGTCCAACTTGAATCTAATTTAACTTTTGTAATAGTTTTATAGAATAATTCTGTAATTAAAAGGATAAAAAATTTAAAAAAAATAAAATAGATTTTTTTAAAGAAAAAGGTGAATTTTACTATGACGTAAGTACTAGTAAATGTTTTCAACAAGTGTTCACAGCAAAGTTGCTTGCCAACTTTTTAAAAATTATTTGTGGTTTTGGCTGATTGACACTGCTGACAAAGGCAGCAGACAACGTTTTTGTTCAACAAGTTTAATTTTAATCATTTATGAATATGCTGGACATCATGGGAATTGTGGAAAGACAAAGGGGAAGGATAAAAAGTTTTTACAAATGTTTAAAAATTATCATTCAAGCTTTTATTAAAATTTAGAAAATTTCCTGCAGTTTAATTTGGCATTTTACTTCGTATGATAAAAAAGAGGAGATATGGTGTGTTAGTCTTCTTTTAGAAGACTGCGTTTTATGCTCTTATCTAAAGGAAGTATTGTAATCACGAAAAATGTCGGTTTTCAGATTTCAACAGAAATACTCATTTTGACCATCTCTGAATCCATTTTGACTAGTTTCAGCGTGACGTCTTTACATTCACACATAATGTTTCTTCTCCACCCGCCGACACATATACTCCACGGAACGCCGTAGAATCTACCCAAGCCCACCCGAGGGCCCATAAAAGCAGACAAGTTGATCCTGCCTATCTTGCACCTCTTGCGGTTCGGACCTGCAAATGACCGAGGGCTACCTCGCAGTTCCCAACTGCCATTGTCCCCTCCATGTATCCATTGTCCCCTCCGGATAGATCAGGTGTAGTGGACTGCTCCACAAGGACCTGGCCCGCCTTCACAATTTGTCCGTTCGGGCCAGATCCTGAATCCACGGAGCCTTACGGAACACCGGTACGTGTTGCGGGTGTTCGACTCCCAACGCCATGTCTATAATCCAAGCAGCCCCAGTAGTGGTCAGTAGCAACTCAGCGGTGTCCTCCAGTAAAGTTGATGATAAGGAAGACCACCAGAGGCCAGCTTCTAAGTACTAACCGCTCAATGTCTGCCTCCAAAACTCCGCATCAAACACAGGATAAATTATAATCCAACATTCCAAGAAATATTAAATAAATTTCATCAGTAAGTTTCATACGTTTTATTTTGCACTATATTTTATTTACGGAAGTACATGTTTCTTACTTCTTGCTTTACAAAGCAGCGTGTTTGAAGACTTTGCAAATTTTAAATTAAAAAAATAAAACAATTAAAATATAATAATAAAACTGAGATCAACTTATTGTGAATTATAAATTAGCACCTTTTGTTTTAAATTAAGAATCCTTAATCCTTAATCCTTAAGAAGTCGAGGCCTAATTAAGGCTTATTTTATTTATTTTTAATTGAACGATACGTAAAGATCAGGATTTTATAACAAAAAATTCCGATTTGAGTAGTAATACTTTTAATTGAACAGTTTGATTTTTTGAAAATCTTAATTTGAATTCTTTATTTTGAAAATATTTTATAATATTTTCATAATAAAATTAACTTAATAAATAATTAATCATTTATTTTAATCATTTTATATTTACATAGATTACGCCCGGACATTAACTCGTTAGAAAGTTAGTATTTAAAAAGCTTCCCCGCTGGTAAGTATACTACGCTACTTGATAAATTTCCCTAAAAGTTATTTAAATTATTTATTACCTGGTAAAAGATTTTAATTAAATGTTGATTTTTTTTTTTCTTGGAAATGCGGATAAAAGTGTACTCTACTGTATAATTTTGTTTCTCCTACTTTAACTTATATTATTTATTACCCATTATTACAAAAGTATTATTATATTCCAACTCTGAAAACTTAAGATATTTATAACGTTGACTTTTTAAACCATTTCGTTTCTCTTAAAAGTATTTTGTCTGTACGGTGTCCACAATCACTTATTAAATTTGTAATGATGAAAAATTGAACAGTAGGTAAATGAAACTAATGAAATATCAAAATAAATAATACTTATTATTTGATTGCGTTAAAAATTGCGTTAAATAAAAATTTAAGGTTAAAGTTACTTGATTAATTATATAAATGCCAGAATTAATTTACAGTTACCTTAATAATTATCAGTTTCTTAACCAAGGTGTCCTATAAGTTTCCATACATAAGAAAAATTCTGATGAAGTAATTTTAACGTTAATAGAGAGGTTAATCGGCAAAACCTACTTTACTGGATGAGTTTGACGAGAATTCAAGGTGCCGGGAAAGTAATGGTGATGGCAGGGATATGGGGTGACAAAAATTGTACAGTATTTCTCGTTGAAATTTTTATTTTCATAGTATAGAAAATTATGGGAAATTCTGTATTTAAAACAATAAATTTATTTTTTTTAGGTGGAATGTAATAATAGTTGAAACAGTAAAATACTTATATTATCATCATACTGTTTATAAAAATATTTAAAAAAACATTTCTGATAAAACGTTTTTTCCCGTATTCCGTTTAGGAAATTTGAAATTATCTTTCCACTTGCATAACTATATCTGAAAAGCCTTTAAACTGGTTTATTGAGTGGTTATAAGTTTATAAACCACTTCGGTCGTGCGGTCTTTAAGCACACACAATATTTTTTTTTTTTTTAATATTTAATTCGCATCCACCCAACCAGTAACAAAGATTTTGCAGAATGTATATAAAAAAATTTTTTTGAACTATTAATAAACAAATAGAGGTTATCCACAAACAGTAATTATAGTTATCCAAAAGTATAGATTGAAAGCGCTGATTTTTAATTAATAAAAATTTAATTACACAAGCCGTAAACGTGTTAAAAACAATGAATATGAAATACAAAGGTTGTTATTACAATAAGTAACTAGTAGTCTTTATTAAATAATATTCATTAGTAATTTTTTAAATTTTATTTAATTTTTAATTTATATGTTTAACAAAATCCCTTAAATCTTTGGATATGTTTTATTAAAAATGTTAGAATTAAAAAAAGAATACTTCCGTGTCAAACAACAAATAAATTGTGTTACTACGGGTAAATCTATAAAACTGAAGCCAGAATTTAATTTCTTTTCACCTCTTTAAATACAGACAAGGAACATCAACAAATTAAATATTTGAAGCCCTTGCCCTTTTAATTTCGAAATTAATTTAGATCATGAAACTGTTATTTTGTAAATATGCATACGCCAAAACATAGGCTGTAATTATTTTTATTATGCTACGGGCGAATTTTAATAATATTAAATAAAAAAAATGTAAATCAATACTTATATTTTAATTAATAATATATATAAATATATATGAAATGATTTATAAAAATCAATGAACCTATTTTATATACAATGATATATAAACTTATGAGATATATACAAATATATGTATAAATATAAATATATCTATAGAAGTGTATACATTTCTATATACATATATATATATATACAATGAGATATATTGAAATGTAATATATCACAGACTTACCTAAATCTATTATTTTGCTAACTATATTAAACAGATATCTAAAAATCTGTTATAAGTAAAATATCAATGATTCTCCTGAGCTTAAAAATAATGTTTTAATTGGTTATGCGCTATTATTTTAAAATATTCAATTTTAAGCATATTAATGAAAATAATATTCTTTTAATAAATTATTTTCTCAAACTAATTAATTATATTCTTGCTATAAATTAGCTACACTGAAATCATTTTAGGTAAACTGTTCTATCTTATTTTTAACCTAGTGGAAGGTATTTTTTTCAAAACAAACCTTTTTGATTAATTTAAATTACTATACCTTATTTAGTTAATTTATTTAGTAAATAAATTCGGTTTGATCCTTATTCACAGGATGTTTACATAGTTACGAGCATACAACACGAAGCGCTTTTCATTAACTTTAAAGTACGTATCCAATTCAACCAGTTAGATTTACAAAATTTACAAATTAAATTAAAACTTTTGGTCAAGTTAAAATGAAAATATACGTGTTGAAAAAATGTATTTTTTGTGGTTTTTTTAAAAAAAAAGGAAAATAAGAATATTTTCGATCTTTACTAGACAATCAATATTAATTAAAGAAATTCAGTAGCTTTCATTATAATATAGAAGTTCTGAACTGAATTTATAAGAAGTTCTAAAATAAGTGTTTTCAAAAAACTAACCGACTAATACTTGCGTTCTTTAGAATTATATTATTAGCATCTCACGTGAATCACTCTATATCGATCTTCAAGTACATCCATGAATTTTAACTTATTTATTTTATATATTTTTTATTTATTCTATTTTAATCTATAATTATTTTAGTAGAAGAGAATTTTTAATGATTTTAGAAGAACATTTAAACAATTACTATTTTTTTACAAAAGCATTAATAAGCAGTACAAAATATGAATAAATTCATAAATTATGACAAAACACATATCTGCAAAGAAATAATAAAATTATGCACTGATAAACATTAAGTTACTTGACAATCAGAAATGTTTTTAACCTTGTATCGAAGAAATTTTAAAAAATTCACATTGCTGTATTCCATTTTGGGATATTTTCCAAATAATAAATGCATTTATTTCTTCAATTAGCTTAATTTTTAATAATATACTTACTGCATTTAAGTAGTTTTAGTGATCTTTTACGGATATCACAAATATAAGATATCTTAGACATTTTTTATCGAAAATTTTCATTATGGTTAGTTTACCAATGTAAGATGCAATTATAAATGTAATCGCATTGTTTAACTTTGCTTGAGGTTGAAGATTCCTAACAATCCCATCAATTGAACGAAAAAAACTCTTTAGAAATTTCCTTCTTTTTACAGTCCTTTCCGGACTTAATTCTGAATGGTGTTATAACCATTCAAGTAATATTCATTTTACAATTAATAACCAAAAGATAAAAATTATTTAATCAGAACACAAGATTAATAATAGAAGAAAATAAATTAAAATTATAATTTGTTTTAAATTTAATAAATGCATAATATTCATTTATTTAATGTAAAAAAGTGGTTAATAGTAAATTTTAATGGTGCAGTGAATAAATTAATGGAAACAAATTACTACTTGTCAATTTTAAAGAATATATTTGATGCTCAGGCTGGGATGGATTGCTGGACAGGCGATTGGATTCTTGCTATCTAGACGTCGTATCATGATAAGTTATCCCATTCATTGTACGATTAGGTGTGCCAACACAACGCAACCCACCCAATTTAGAACTACCGCTCATGTATAAGTTTAACTTCCTAAAATTTGACGAGAAGTAAAATAATGCAAATTAATTAATTAATTAATGATTTTCTGAGTAAAAATTAATTAAAATTAAATTTTTAAAAATTAAAAGTAATAAGATAGGGTAGAACTAGTATAAAACATTAATTAAAATAAATAAATAAAACACAACTAAAATTAAGAAGCTTAAAGTTTACTTAAAAATCTGAACGCAAATCTAGAGTCATTTCTTCGTCGCACATTTTACGTTCATTTGAATATATTCTTATAAATTAAGAACTACAGGTTCTATTCTATTTATATATTTTTGCTTTATGTAGTAGTTAAAGAATACAATGGACGATTAAGACGGTAGACAAATCTTTAAAACTTTTTAAGAAGAATTTAATTGCAAGAACAGTTCAAACTTATTTTTAATTGCGGTAAGCTTTTAAGAATTATTAAATGTTTTCCCTAAAAAGTAAATCATAATAAAAATCTGATGTGGACATCACATGATTTCCTTGTACACCTATTAAATTACATACGAATTAAAATTACATATTAAATTAAGTAATTAAACCTATTAAATTACATATACCTATTTAAACCTATACCTTTTACCTTTTACCTTTTTTTTACCTTTTTAAACCTATTAAATTACATATTTTATTACATTATTTTCTGTTATTGATACATATTATTTATTGTAATTTTTTTTTTACAACCGCAGATTAATAATTTTTAACAAATCAATATATTTAAATTAAAAAAAAAAAATTGGAAAAAGTTAGAATAATTATTAAGTAAACAAATATGCTTTAAATATCATGTTGCAATCTGAAAACTAAAAATATTTCTAGTTTTCGGGTGAGTTTTCTTACCGTAATTTATTGAAAATTGATTGTAATTTATTTTTTTTTAACTTTCTATTCATTTGCTTACGTTTTTAATATCAGGTGTGTTTCTAAAAGTGACGATTTAAATTAATGAAAATCATTCTTCGTTAGATTTGGTTAATTATTAACATATTTTACCAAACGTACTTTGAGATTTGGAATTTTATTTATTCGATATTCTTTTTCGTTTAATATACTTTGCAAACGAGAAATCTAACACACAACATTATCAAGGGAATCCATTTTATCGCTCTGTTGTGGATGAACAAAAATGTATATATATAAAACTTATACCGTTTGCTGTGAGAAAAGGATAAGGATAACACAGTTCTTTAAAGAACAGCTCGTTTCCTCTCTAGTATCAGTGATTCTGATCACGACAATCCCATTTAAAACCTGATAAAGTAAAGTTTAAGCAAAGACCATAACCGCCCAAATATATAACTTTGGCTACCAAAAAAAACTTATATTGTACTTCTGAAGAAAACAAAAATACGCACACTAGCAGATAATTCTTTATCATTTAAATTTTATATGAACAAAAAGCAGTCCAATATAGATCAAATTTAGATCTACTATTTTGTACGATAATCTCTAAAATATGCAAACAAAGATCCTGAACGATTTTCTTTTATATTAGCTTATCTTTATTTTGTATTTAATATTTATGAACTTTATACACTATGCTGAATAGAAAAAGAATGAACGAAAGAAAATGAGAGCAGTCCTTCATACTAGGTGGATATTGAAAAAAATTATTACCCAATAAAATAAATATTTTGAATAGAAAATTTGATTTTACATTTATGTAAAGTTTTACAACTTTTTCAATGGGACTTTCTGAAGTAGTTTTAACCTACACGTAACTTAATCGTATAAAGATTTTTAAATTACTTTAATGTAGGTTTAGTTATTTACCACATGATTGTAGGTTTTATGAAAAAATAGAAAATATTTTCGCTAATTTATAGGTTCATATTGTTTTAGCTACCTTTCTTCTCTGAAAATAAAAACAATGAATGTCAATGACGTTAAGAAGTTGCTTTTTATTAAGATTTATGTACGTTCTTAAATCATTTATTTTACGAAGCTGTAACACAACAATGAACGTATTTTTAGATAGCCAATACTTTCATACAGAACAATACTAAAAGGACTTAATTATTTTGAAGGCGTATATAAGATCATTCAGAGCACTTATAGAATAAGTTGAAGTGTTATTTAAAAGAAAAATATGTAAAGTTTTTCAAAAAAAAGTAGTTGTTTTGGTAGTGTTGGAACTTCTGTCACTGCTAAGATGATTCAATCATTGAGTTCGTCAAGATTTAAAGGTAGATTTAATGATAGCTAACACCGTTATTTTTTTTTTCTTGGGAGGGGTGGCGAAAAACGCCTCTGCCTTATCATCGCCCGGAATTTTTTTTTTAATAAAAAGGTATAATAACACTGAAATAATAAAACTAAATAAGGCTTAAAATTAATATAAATTATAATAAAAAATTTAAAACTAAGTTAAAAAGTGAAATAAAACTCAAAACTAATATCACAGATGGAGTCTTTAAAGTATAAAAGCTAAAATAATAGAAAACGAATCTATATAAAATTTAACTAATTCCGATAGGGAGTGCAAAAGACTCCCTACTCGGATAATAAAATTAAAGACATAGAACCAAAAAAAAACAAAATTGAAAGTAAGGGGAAAAGTTATCAAAAACTCTTCTACGTAAAAAATATATATGACAATATTAATTTTTTTGCAGTAACCTAGTACTACGCAAAAACAGAAACATCCGGTCCAAAATTTCATTATCATTGTACAAGATACCACGGATTTTCCTGGATAGATTAAATTACACCGTTATTGTTGAATATAAAAAAATGAGGTAAAGTTTTATTTTAAAGATAAAACCTGATCTGTAATGAAACTCATTCAAATAATCGAGTAATATCAAACGGGAAAAGAAGTAATTAAGCTGTTGTGACAACTCGACAGATCCATCGGTATTTGAAATGGTTATCAAGAAAAGACCCCCAGTAAGAAAGTTTTACCACTGTACAATTTTTCACTATACAACTGAAAAATTGTTAATTTGCAATTAGAAACATGTCAACCGGTTTTGTATCTATTCTTAATAAACTTCATTACGTAAAATTGTAATGTCTTTTTAAATCACCTACTATTTTGAATTACCTTATATTACATGAATAACCAACTAATAGCCAACTCTTTTTATTAAATAAACCTGTTACTATAAATGTGAAGACATTAATAAATCTTTACGTGAAAAATTTTACAATAGAATTCTTTGTATCTGATGTCTTTTAAAATTTTCCAATTATTTATAATGTAAATATTCATCACCCTTATATTTATTGTTATCTTTAGAAATAAGCGTTTTAATTATATGTATTTCAGAAAAAATACAAGCCATTCAAAACGTTTTTCACGATGAAAGCAGTAAGTTCCGATACATAAAATTTGATTTATATGAAAAATACGTTTCTTTGAATATAAACATTTATTATCGTATTTATGTAAATTTCCTTTTACATATAATTGGTATAAAATATTATTATTATTATTATTATTATTATTATTAACAAATATTAAGAAGTTACTATTTGTTAATTATAAGTTCAAAGAAACTAAAATAACAAGTTAGTCACAGCATATAAATGGACTTTACATTATAAAAATATAATAATCTGGGGTAATAAGTTTGCTACAGTAACAACTTATATATACGTAACATAATCGTATTCATGTAGTTAAAGCTAATGTACCACTAATTTTAAGTTTAAATAAACAGAGCAAGGGTTAAGTAGAAACACAAAAACGGTTAAATTTATCGTATCATTTGTACGTAAAATAAAATGTTTTTAAAATTAATAAGGACGTATTGATATTAGCAAATCGAAATACGGTAGAAATTGCAAGGAATTTGAGGTTGTTATGTAAATTGCAAAAAAACGAATTAGAAATTCTTGATATTCTCGAGTTAGGCTGTGGTCAAACAAGATAAAACAAAGCTATTCTAGGAATCAGTTAAGTCGAACAACGAAGAGAATCATCTTATACAAAGCGCATTCATGCACATACCCATTCGAAACCAAATTTTCTTCCAACTTCGTCCACAACCGCATACATTGAAAATACTGACCTAATTATCAGTATAACAATAATAAGAAATCATATAATAGATTCAAGAAAATAATGTTTCAAATTAAAACAAATTTAAAAAATTAAGTTCAAAGACATACAGTTTAAGCTGCAATAAAATTTTATTTACAATCATAAAAAAAACGAAATCGAGGATTTCATACTTTTTATTGAATTGCATTTGAACTCACCCAGGATTTTCTAACGTATTTCGATTTGTTAATATCAATACGTCCTTATTAATTTTAAAAATATTTTATTTTACGTACAAATGATACGATAAATTTAACCGTTTTTGTTTCTACTTAACCATTGTTCTGTTTATTTAAACTTAAAATTAGTGGTACATTAGCTTTAACTACATGAATACGATTATGTTACGTATATATAAGTTGTTACTGTAGCAAACTTATTACCCCAGATTATTATATTTTTATAATGTAAAGTCCATTTATATGCTGTGACTAACTTGTTATTTTAGTTTCATTGAACTTATAATTAACAAATAGTAACTTCCTAATATTTGTTAATAATAATAATAATTTGTTGTTGTTTATTTTTTTTGTTTGTGCAACAGAACAGTTACACAAAACCTATGTATGTTGCACAATATTACATAAAATCACATAAGAATAGCCACAAGTCATCAACAATCCACATATAAATTAAAAACACAATATTCAAAATACAATAATAATAACAATTATATAATCAAATACAAAAAATAATAATAATTAGAACTTTAAATACGGTAGCTATGGAGTGATAATAAAAACACATAGATGAAAACATACAAAATTAAAATCACAATATTACTAATACAATCCAAATAAAACAAATTATAAGCAATAATCCTTAAAAAAACAACAATAATTTTAAAATCATAAAAGTGAGCACTACACCAAGTATAATAATCCATCGCCACGTAACCCTCTCAAATTTTTAATGAAGGTCGTCTCATCTTCCCAAAAGCTTAGCTTATCCTGGAACTCCACTGCAACACTGGTAGACCGTTCAATCGGAAACACGGTGGAACCAACCGGTGTCACAAATTGCCTAAAAGACCTCACTGACCTGGCCTGGTTTCGTAAGACAACATGGTAACGTGTCGGAAGTTTATTGTGCAGAGCTTTATAAATGAAAACCAAGTCAAAGTACGTTCTTCTATCAGATAACCTGGAAAGGTCTAATCGCCTCAACATATCCTCTCTACTAGCGCCAACAAAAAAATCTCTAAACTTAAAACGCATCCAGTTCAAGAATCTATTCTGATCACCCTCAACCAGATCAGAGGCAAAAACTCGTGTACTATTCCACACCACGGTCGAGTACTCCAAGCGACTCCTCACCAAAGATTTGTACAGCAGGTTATAAGTGGAAATATTGTTAAACCGTCCGCAAATCCAAAGGACAAGCCAAGGTCCCGGCTTTATTGACAATCCGAGCAACATATTCGTGATAATACAACTTGGTGTCAAATAAAATCCCGAGGTCCGCAATCAATGTCTCAGCGACAACAGCGTGCGTACCAATCCTATAGCTGAAAACAGAGCTCGACGTCTTACGAGATAAAGTCAAATGTTTGGTCTTTCGAAAATTTAAGGGCATACAATTGCGGTCAGCCCACTCAACAACTTTGTTATTATTCAATTGTAGCAACAGGTGATCCATACTATTCCTGATCGGACAATATATTTCGACGTCATCCGCAAACATCTGAAAATTGCATGTCAAAAGATCCCCGATATCATTTATAAAAATAATAAAAAGAAGGAGACCCAAAACAGAGCTTTGGGGCACTCCAGACTTAGCCAAGAAGGATTCCTCAGACATCTGTCCACCAAAACGCACCGAAAAACGCCTGTCACGAAAATAAGAGGACAACCAATCATTAAAACGATCGCTGAAGCCGAAGCCCTTGGTCTTTGATAACAATAAATAGATTCTCACAATATTCTTTCCAAATTGTTAAAATCTCTGTATCATTCACAACTAAGACCTATTTTGAATTCTTAACTAAACTTACAGGAGGATAGTACCTCTTCCTAAAATATCGCATTGTCCGAAAAAAATTGTTCTGATAACATTCCTAGTCTCCTTGGTAATGTTCTTATACTGTTCCACAATCTCATCACTACTGTCGTACAGCATCCTACCCTTTGCCAACCTTCCCTCCTTTACATTTTTACATTCCTCATCAAACCACATCTTCCTATTCCTTCGCTCTGTTTCAATTGTCTTCTAAACTGAACTCATCATTATATTTTTGACTTCCGCCCACATACCTTCCACATCTTATCCTGTAAATAGCCGTTTAAACGCTCTGAAGCGATTCCGTATCTCCATCTGATATTCGAGCCTCTTCCTACCATCCTTTAACAAATCTTTGTTTATTATACATTAACTAGAAGGCTTTTTACTACTTATAGCATTCTAACTGGTACAGGTAACATTATAATTGCAATTTGGTATTGTCTATATCTGCTACATCAATACCAGGTAGTGATGTGACCAGATATCCGCACTTCTCAAGGATCTTAAATCCTTCTAAAATCCTTTTAAAAGAGAAGCTCCTGCTTCTCTTTTCCATCAGTACATCATTTATCTGGTTCCTTGTCTTTTGGTTTGGGATGCTCATGTTTGTTTATGGAGGAAAAGTCCACATAATTTTATTTTACAGTTTTTTCCAGTCACAAATCTCGCCATCTACCCCGTTATTATTCGCTATCATCTACCCCCGCCATCTACCCCGTGTCATGCAAGATATGGACACTAACATGCGGCTTCCAGCCTTTATTCCGACTTATTTTTGAATTTGCATCACCCAGTAATAGCTTAATATCATAATCCGGCATTCTACCATATTCAAACTCAAGGAAATTATAGAAATCATACTCAAGTTCTTCAACCTTATCCACTTTCGGAGCATGGTAGCATATCACAGAGATTTCCTTAAATGGCCTTTAAGTATATATGATGATAGAAAATATAGCCTGTTCTGCAAATAAATAAAAAAATTACCTTAAATTACTGAACCGTCTAAAACTTATTAGCTTTCAATAGTAATAATAATAATAATAATAATGATTACAAATTTTAACCAAAAAAACAGAGTAAAAACCAGCTGGGGCTAGGCAAAGAGAATGTGATGAATATTTCTAAACGTTACATCAATCCACGAAATTTAATTCACGACCAGCTTGGCAACATTTTAAGAAAAAAAATCATATGTTGACACTATACAATGCATCTTCAATTCATTGCAACATGTTTTCTATGATACTTCAATCAACTTCTGGCGGTTGGTGTTTACAAATTTTCTTTAATTTACAAATAACAGTTAAAACGTGTATTACTTCATGTTTTCGTATTTTTCGCATATATATATATATGGGGCTCATTACAATATAATTACGAGGACTGGAATATAGTACACAACTTGATATAAGGACAAAACACTATTACTAACATTCTAATACTCGTGACCTACTTCTCTAATTTTCTATCATTATTATCGTGGAGTCGAATACGGCTGCTATTTGAAAGGGCAGAAAATAACGTGGAGGGACTGAATTTTTAAGAGCAAAAATAGTAAATTCTCATGACACACATAGTCGATTAAATTGTAATTAAACTGTCTATCAGAGTACTACTTCTAGATGGGCAATAAAATTTTCTGAATCGGGAGTTGAAAAAAGCAAATATTGAAGATGAATATCACAGTTGACTGTGATGAGTATAGTTGACTAGTTTCTATGATTGAAGAGAAACACCAAAAGGAGGTGGATGAGTAGATGGTCGTATCGCAGAACAACTCAACGCCACTTAAATAGACATATAAAACGAACGAGTTTTACACATTGTTGCACAACTGGGCTACCGTGAAATCTGTTCGTGGACAAGATCATGTAAACTTGCAGAAAACATCAAGGAAAGGATTTTTTGAACTCCGTCTGAATCACTTCTATCGTGACGAAGGAGATCGCTTATTTTTCAATATTTTGATAAGAGACAATACTTAGATGCATCATCACGACAAAGAATAAAAATAAATTCTTTTTGAAAGTGTTGTGGAATTTCAATCCCGTTACGTGACTGACTGAAAGCTGAGAAAACTATAAATTTTGCGTGATACGTAGAAACATTAAAAATTCTTAGGATACATGGGTGTCCTGTTTGAGAATATACGGAGCTGATATTTCTGTAGCATAATAATGCTCGTCCACACACTCGCCTGAAATCGCTGAAGCTCCAGTAAAGTTGAAATTTAAATCAATTCCACAACCTCCATACTCATCAGATTTGGCGCCCTGCGATTTCCCCTTCTTTCCTCCATAAAAGAGGGTTATTAAAGGTACTCATTTCATAGCAGTTGATAAACTGAACTACGTAGTGAGGTCGTGGATTAAGGAAAGATCGTCATTCTTCATTGATGGAACGAGAAAATTTGAAACACTATTTGAAGAAACGTGTGGATGTAAATGGTGAATATGTGGAGAAATATATTTAATATTTTTGCACATAAAAAGTACGTTTTTTGCCGTATTTGTTTCAATTGATTATTTTCGTTTGCGGGTTTGCAGAAACTGTGAATTATATTTCAGCCACTCGTATTATAAATATGACCCGCACTGAAATTATTGTGCCAGTCATAAAGGATTTTTCTCATTATCTTTTCACTAAACAACTTTTTAAACTTAAATATCCATGACCGTGCAATTTTTTTATTTGGAAAAATGTAAAATTTGACATTTGCACGATGTTCAATGACACTGTTCTTGAACAAAACAAATGAATAAATTCAAGTTCCTGAACGAAAGGTACAGTAGAAAAAAAAACTGTACGTCTACTGTACCTTATTAAACAGCTATATATTGTAGGAGCGAAAAGACCAGTGCAATCCTGACTATATTATTATGTCATGAACATTGTCAACTTATGAACTAAAAAATTCCTTATCATGATTATTATTTCATGAAGATAAAGGTAATACCCGAAACTTTCTGAAATTACCCCTTACAATAACGTAATATTATCCATTGAAACTTGTTTGATTTCTCTAACCTCTGAAACAAATTCAAAAGAAAGTGTGTATTTATTATATTTTGACGAAAAAATGATGATTTTAATGAAATGATGGCAACTATGTTGAATTTAAGAAGTGTTAATTTAAAAAAGAAGTAATAATTCAAAAGAGTAATATTTGACACGAAAAACAAAATAAAATAGTCAAAGAATATTGGTATCTAAATTTTCACTAGTCTTTCGATATTTCATTGGGTATATCAATAAATTTACTAGTAAATTTTAGTAAAAAAAATTTTTTATTGTGATTCTCATTAACGTACTCGTATATCAGACAATTTTGTTAATTAACTTATCTAATTCCCTGTTGTAAATCATTATAACTGTAGTAAAAAAAAGGAAAATAATAATGTAAAAATTATTTTAATTATATTTTTAAGATTTTTAAAAATGGCAGTAGAGGGTGCTCAATATTTTTTCATAACTTTTGAGTGTTTTTTTTCATCAGTTTTAAGAATACTTAAAATATTATATAACTTTTATTGTTACGTAAAAGATATTTCTCATCAAGTCATGATTTTTTTTTTTACAATTAAAAATAAAAATTTCATTATATAGAAACCTTGCGAGTATAATATTTTGTAATTATTTCACAAAAGAAGTATTTACCCTGGTGAATTTATTCAAGAATGTATAATCCTTTTCAGTTGCAATTTAACGACGGTTGCAAGGAAAACGTAATCCAGCATCGTACTGAAATCTAATATATTGGCAAAGTTGTGGTTGCACGTATTTATCATTTATTACAATGAAGTGTATCTCAAAACTTTGTGTAACCGGAATTTCCCTCTCCAAATGATTGCAAAGATATTTGGGACAATATTATAAATATTTCATTAATAAATCTTCTTAGTATGCTGTAAAGCAAGAAATCCTATCAACAATTATAATAAATTAATAGTAGCAAAAAAAAGTATAATTACACAAAATTAGTTTATTACAAAAAAATTGTGATATTTCTTTTATTCTCCTACCTGTACAAAGAGTAATTTATTTTCCGTTAATACTGATTAATAATTTCTTTAATTCCTATTAATATTAATTTAAACAAGAATATTGAGGTTTTCTTTCACTGGTTCTAATAAGGGTATGATAATATGATTTGGTTATATATTTTTAATATCAATCTATGAAATGTTTCGTGTATGAAGAGAGTGACGAGTAACTTCTATCTAGCAATCGCCATCAATATAAACGATTTCATCACTTACTAATAAAATGTTACACGTTATACTAAAGCAACTTTTAGAACGACTCTAACAGTAGTGTTATGTTGATTAGTAATTAATAAATGTCTACAACCAGCCATTTAGCATTGATTTTATTATGGATCTTCTTAAAAGGCATACTGCACACGTATAGCAAACCAGAGTCAACCCACACAGTATTCTCCGTTCGATCAAAAATGTTGGTCGCCAATAGACTGGCAATGGGTGGGCTATGCACACTCATCCAGCATCCTTTGATGCCAAATCAATTAGTTGACTTTCGCAAGTAACTATGGAAACTGTACTTAGTACTTCCAATCATATACTCTACTGTTTTATATTCTCATCAACAACATCATCCTTTGAAAAATAAACCAGGAATATTTTTGAACACCTCTTTAGTCACAAATTACGTTTAAAATTCTTATTGTTTTATCACGATGAAATGAAATTAATAATGACCATTCTCTTCTTCATTTCAAATGAATCACGCCCTAACAACTGACTAATGTCATTCCACGCGTCACTTCTCTCCTTTATACATATTATGTGACGGATTACAGAGCAGTTCTTTTTCTTTCTAAAGCATCCACATCGTTCTACTCTATGATAAATAAATATATAATAATAAAAATACAGTATTTTTTGAAGAGGATTTAACGAAGTTAGACGGAAGTACTACCAGGATTAGGACCCAACGCCGAAAGTTATGTACACACTTCTATTTCAGCCAACAGGTATCATTTGATGTGACTACCATTTACTTGCCTGGAAGGCAATTTGAACCAAGGCCAATAATGTCTTTTGGAACTCTTTATGTTCGATCAGTCCATCATCCATACATTACCAACCAGTGCCAGCAATCCCGCTGGTTGGCCTTGATAGAAGAATTAATAGAAAAGAATATATATACAATTAGTATCTACTTTTTTTTATGGGGCCTTTTTGTGTAAATAAGTAAATTATAAACAAATATTTTTTATCAGCACTTTATTTATTAAATTATCAGTGTTATACAATATACTTTTAATACAACTTGTAATAATTTTTTAAACATTATTTTAATATATTTGTTTAGAATCGAATAAATAAGATATGATATTCTCTCCAACATGTTTAAATAGCAGCTGTGAAGAAGGTAAGATAAAATATCACTATGGTTTAATATTGCAATTACGATTCAATTTTTATTATTGCAAATAAAGATAACGAACTCTTGATTTTTTTTTTGAGCAAGTATCATCGTCTACTATTCCAATAATAGGTAAAAACCTTCCCAATTTTTTTTTCAAAAATTCTCAAATAGATCATTTTACCGCGTTAAATCTTTATCAAACTATTGTGTTTCATTTTTGTTACACAATAGTTTTACTCGAATGCTTCCCCTTGAGTATGAGTCTCCCAAATAGAAAAAACCGCTTTTGCATTTACAAATTTTTATAGCTAAAACCATGCTTTCTTGAAAATAAAATCACTAAAATAACTTAATTACCCTCTCATAATAGGAAGCTACCAAATTTAAAAAAATATCGAAAACATATTTTTCGAAGTTGGGATGCTATGTTAGTATTTACTAACAGTAAAAGTTTTGTACGAGTATATTGACTTATTTGAGCTTCTTGGCTTCAAAAGATTTAAATACAATTGAACAATTCAGAGTCTGGACAATGTATCTTTTTATTATCGAGTGGGTTATTAGGTATAAAAGAGAGGGCATCTACAGCTTTGGTCATTAGCCCGGTGGAAATTGGTTGCGTATGAAAAGATGCCGAGCCTGATCCTTGATCAAAGTAGTTGGGAAAGTTATACAATCATTCCCTTGTATTTTTAAATACAAGAAATGACACCAAAATTTAGTTCATAGTTTATTAATTCTTTACTGTTAATGTTATAAGCAAAATATGGTCCTACAATGTTTCTATATGCTAACGAGAAGGTAAATTTCAGCAATTTATGTTATTTAAATGTCTGGCTTTCAGATATTTATTTTAGAGTTTCACGACTTCAGATTTACAATCGGCAAAGTGAGAAAGTGCGAAGAATGTTATTTCTCTTCCTCATAAATCAGTATTATTTTTGTAAGCAATTACAGTAACATATTGCTGTTGATAATTTATAAAAATTATAGACGACCGTGATTTTATTACTATTTATACAACTTTTATTGAAAGGTATTAAAATTACAGAAATAACTTTTATCACTTTTTAATGGTTAAATAATTTAATTCATTTAACGTTTCTTTAATCATTTGGTAAATTAACTAAAAGTGACTATGTTATAAATTTAACGGTTTAAAAGCATTCCATCTGTTATCGTGTTTTCTTGTTTAACCTTAATAAACGTCCTCGGAGGTTTATATACAAAAATCTCCGACTCTTAGTAATTGCAGAACACCTGAATCAATCTTCTGGGATTGAAGCATTTATTTATAGGCATAAGTCATGCTACACATGTTTCTGTCATGATAAGGCCGGGTTAGTTTTAACTTAACTCTGGTGGGCGTTCTCCTTTAGAAACTGCTACTGGTACGTCTCCAAGAGAAAAAATGGGATTGATAGCTTTCTCTTGAGAATGTAAAGAATAAAATGTAAAGTTTTATATAAATAAATTTACGATTCATTGATTTTTTTTATAAGACACTTAACCTTTCTCGTGACTCTTCAAAAATCTTTTTAGAGGTAGTTATCATTTATCAGGCACAATTTAGTTATTCTCAGCAATGTATTTGTTTTGTATTTTGACACATGAAACTCTACAGTAGAAAATATGTTTCAATACTACATTTATTAATTTTTTTTTTTGTGTGTATATAATAACTGTAATCATATGAAACTTTGAAAAATTATTTGAGATGAAATTGTATTTCAGGGTTTTAAAAAAGCATTATACTAAGGACATACCGTTTGTCTTAATTTTAGTTAAGTATACAAGTAAAATTTAATTTAGTGTCACAAATAAATTATCCTAAATTTCTTCAAGTATATTGCACATTTTCCTAAAAGTAAATAAAGTATATAATTATAAATCTGAAATTATAGTGTTAATTTACAACAGAAATATAAGAATTTTTATTATGTAACCAATGTACTGTTGATTATTGTTATAAACCTTCTCTGAGATATTTGTAAATTACCGTAAAATCTTACATAATTCTTAAATAATTGTACTGTTGTGGCACAAGAAGTTATGTGTTTTGTAGTTGGCAACAATAGTTAGTTAAAAGGATTTTTTTAACTATTATATTACTCAAAAGTTTTGGTGTTATAAATGCCTTCACATGAATTATTCTTTACGCATATAAATTTAGATAATCAAGCACTTAAATTTATATTTTTAAATTAAAAATTTATTTTAAATATTTCTTAATATATGATTTTTAGACATACGATCAGACAGTGTTGCACGTATATCTTAGAGTAGTTTACCTAAGTTTTATAATAAAAAAAAATAAATAAAATAAAACTTTAACAAAATTTGATTATATTCATAATATCATAAAAGAAGTAAAATAAGAAAAAATTAATTTACTCTTGTTTGATAGTCAATCTAGGAAAGATATTAATCAGTCTATAAATATGTTTTATTTACTTATTATTATATAATTTGCAAACTATAAATTTTACCATCATCGTATAAACTTTTAATCATAATAAATAAGTTGTAATAAAGACGATTAAATGTCATTAAAAAGCGTATCAATTAATATCCATTCCCCGTTACATATTGGATAGTTTACTAGCAATAATTCTTAGTTAATTTCAAAATCGTAACCATTTTAATTGACTTCTTAATCTTCTGAAGTTTATTATAGTTCATTTATTAAGAAAACATAATAATCTTTTAATGAGATTCGTTGAACATCTTATAAAGTATTTTGATCCACTTCATTTCCCTATTATCCCAGAATTTACGAATATATAATAGAAATTCTTCATTAGACGTTTAATGAGAAAACTAATCACACTGATAAACACAATTTTTATTACTTAACGAATGATGCATGAAACCAGTCTGATTTTTAATGATGAAAACGAATCTGAAGTCATAATTTTTCCATCACCCTACGTTTTTGAAAAATTTATTTATCTACGATGCATGATTATGCAGGTACGTTTTTTTTTTCTTTCACATGATTGCATTATATTTATCGGCTAGTATATATTTTTAATTTTATTAATCAATTGTTAACCATAAAACTATAACCTAATTCATATACAGCCTATCATGAAAATCATACCTTTCTATTGAACCGTACATGAACAACATTCATCATATCTGAACAAATCAAAACATCACAAAGCTTTTTGGCTTTGTTAGTCCACTGCTTATAAATTGAACTTTGAATTGTTAATTAGGATAAGACATGATCTCGTCATATAATATTAACTGTGTGATCGTCTTAAGAGGATAGCTAAAAGGCACGTGAAAGGTCTTGCAATTTGATGAACGTGTGGTTAGGCGTAAAAAAAAGGTGACTAACCGATTCTTATTTCTGCTTAACTTACGTGTCATTACATCTAGCGTGAATAGATTCACGAGTTAGGGATCAACATTATGTAGTAAAGCAGTGGAAGAAACCTAAGACTTGAAATGGCCTGGTGTAAAGATCATTATTTATAAGCCTCTTGTTAAACCAGAACAATTTTTTACTATTGCCCCTTCATATGAAACCGGGAATTATAACAAAATTTTACAAAAGCTTTGAAGAAGGACAGTCAAGGATTTTTGTATGTAAGGCAGAAATTCCCAAAAGGAAGTGAAGGAAAAATTAAAGAAGGGATTTTTATTGGCTCACAAATAAGGGAACAAGTTAGAGATGAAATGTTAAACTCTGTGTTCACTACGTAGAACACACTGCTTGGAGAGCGTGTATTTAAAACACTTAAGGTATTAATGTAGTAAAAAAATGTATTGAATGTAGTAAGCCATTTACCGGTGTAGTTAGTTAGTTTTTAGATGGCACCACTGAAACACTATATTGAAGGAAGAAAAATAAATAAATAAAATTATAAATATATACTAACCAAACTTGACCTACGCTTGCTTCGCTTGATAACCTTGACTAAGGAGCGTAGGTTAAGTTTGGTTAGATTATATTTCAATATTATTTTTAATATTATGATTATTTTTATTTCAATATAGCGTTTAGTGGTGCCATCTAAAATCTAACTACACCGGTAGATAGCCTACTACAATAATACCCGTTTTTACTTGCAAAAATTATCTGGATGACTACAAATCACATACAAAATTTATGAATAAATTCACGCAGACTTGTGGGATGCAATGTCACTGAAAGTTCATTTCCTGCATTCATATCTGAATTTCCTCCCGCAAAACCTTGTCGTCAGTAAATGATGAACATAGTGATCGTTTTCCCCAACACATTTTAGTGCCGGAAAACCGTTGTACAAGCAAATGGAGTGTTAATATGGTAGCTTATTACTGTTGACTTTATTTAGAGATGTACCAGAGATTACTTACAAAACCAGACCATCTTCTAAGAAGCTATAATGTAATAATATAATATCCCAATAACATTATTTGGATTCATTTTTAACCATTAATGTGCCATTTCCAATAAACTAGATTGATATAATTATTACATTTTTACAGATCTTTCATCTACGCAAAAAACGCAGAAAAAGGAGTTAGATCTAGGGAAACATTAAAAAGTTTTATTTTTTACATCAATGTAATAATAAGTAAATTATTTGTTACAATAAAGACATTGGCATTAATTAAAGACATTGCCGTTATTAATTTCTTAAGAAATAACAGTTTGTAAAATTTTGCTGATTTTTAGGTTCATAAATAATATTATAAAATCAATCATACATGAACGATGATGATAAGATAAGTATTATGGAACTTGTACAAAAAGAATACTATATCTTTTTTTTAATGTGAGAATCTTATAAAATACAAGAGATTTTTCAGGTCATTGCCTAATAATAACTTTGAAGTTTTGAAATTCAAAATTCTTTCAGTTATTGTATGTGAATATTTTATTAAGCCCCATCTTAAACTGGGGATTAAAAAAAAACTGACAACTCAGTTGTAAGACATTCCCATCACGCGACGGCTAAAGCCGGCGTCCCGGAAAAGTTCTACGACTGTGGATTGTTTCTGATACACGGATTAGATACACATACACTTATATGATAAAATATTTATCATATTATTTAAATATAATATTTCTTCGTTTATTTATATAATTATTCTAACTGAAGCGCGAGCGCAAATCATATTTAATTCGCGGGGGTGTAACGGTACTAGCGACATCAGCTTTTTAAATTTTTAAGTTGAAAATTTAATGGCATCAATTCCCCGTATGTAGAAGTAATCTGACCAAGTTTGGTCAAAATTGGTATATTAGTTCTTGAGATGTAAGATTTTTTTTTTGGTTTTGGTCATCCGATTTGTTGATTCAATAGGTGTCAAAACGTCAGGATCCGCTGGAAACTGCGTATGCCCAAATTGAACCGATAACAATACTTTCCTTTCTAGAGTTATTGCTCTGCTGTAGCACTATGTAGACGGGAAAATCTATATAGACTATCTGTGAATTTGGAGTGCACTAAACAGAAGAAGTCCCTTTATTACTCGTATTACTAGATCGGTATCATTCATATCTTTGTGAGTTACTGATTAACAAAATGTTCAGAAATCTGATGTGTCGTATAAGTAAAAGTTAATAATAATTAAACTATTCCATTTAGTAAACTCCTGTATATTGTTTACAAATGTTACTTTCAACCTTACGGTGTAAAATATTCAGTTTTTATTATTGGATTATTTTGTGAATAATCAAAAATGAAAAAGAAACAATCATATAGGAAAATGGATGATAACATGACGAAATATTCCCGTTATTCAAAAAAACGAAGAGAAGATGAATATGAAGGGAAAGAAGATGTTAATAAAAAGGGTAGAATAAAACAATTAAGAAAAGATAGTAAATATAGAGGAAGAAAATGTTAAAACCAAAGAAAGATTAAAAGATTAATAGAAAATGATAAATATAAAGAGGAAGAAAACGTTAATACCAAGGAAAGAATAAAAATATTAAGAGAGAATGATGATTATAAAGAGAGAGAAAATTTGAAAACTAGAGGACGTGTACACACGTTCTCTAGTTCTGATCAGAAGAAGAATATCAAACCAAAGATCGACTAAATGATTGACAACAAAATACAAATAAAGGAAATGGATCAACTCCGACTTAGGGGGAATATGATCTGAAATATCAGAGGATTAATGAACTAAAATATAGACAATTTTTGTCATTTATTAACGATCAGGCATGTATGCCTCAGTGTATATGTTGTTCATGTGAAGGTCTATTTTTCAGCAAGTCTGTAGTTAATTTTAATGTAGAAAAAAATTAAACAGAAATTCCAGAATAGTTAAACAAAATTAAACTAAACTTAAAAAAATAACACGATTCTAAATTATAATTTTCAATTAATATTAAATAATCATATGTTTCACCAAATCTATTACTTATACGCATATGTAACAATTCCTATTAAATTACGTAAACAAATTTAGAAAAGGCCATAAAATTTTATCTCATTAATAATTCTGATGGTTTTCCTTTTATTATTACTATTATTGAATTATTATTCATTGTTAAACTTTTTACATTCAAGGGTTAATAATTATTAATAAATCTATATATTAAATTAAAAAAAAAAGGTGATGAAGTCTGATTTGAACCGATGTGTCTTCCCTTGTAAAATCCAAAAATTTCATTAATTAAAATATTATTTGGCTATAACCCTGGAACCAATGAAAATAATTACCAATTATGATATATCGTTGAAAAGTCCCTAATAGGGCTTATTACTGCAGTTAAGAGAAAGTAAAAAATCAAACGTTTTTGAGATTTTTTACCTTTTTGGACAGTTTGTATCCAGTCGATTGCAAATTAAAAGGAGAGGTGCATATCTAGATGTTACAACAATTTTAAATCCAAAATTACAAACATCCTACGGCTAATCATTTTTAAGTTATGCGGGGTACGTATAGACGTACAGACGTCACGCCGAAACTAGACAAAATGAATTTAGGGATGGTCAAAATGAATATTTCAGTTGAAATTTGAAAACGACATTTTTCGCAATCACAATACTTCCTTTACTTCGTAGTAACGTTACGGAAGTAGAAACGTTATATAGAAAAGATTTAACATATTTTCTAAATAACTTAGAACTTATTTACTTTATCTAAATTAACATAGAACAGTTTATGTGCTTAGAAATAATATTTTAGTTAAATTTTTTCTTAAGTTTCTTGTGTTTCCTAAATTAGATAAAAACTTAAATGAAAAATAAATATAATATTAAAAACTTGACAGTCAATTCCATTGTTTTTAGATGATTGGAAAAGAAAAAGTTTAATTGCAATTATAACATTCTTGTTTGAATTAAATTAAGAGAGAAACAATTTCAGTTGAACTTAAACTTAAACAACAATTAAATACAACTTTAATTAGTAATTTAATGTTGTAATAATCGATAAATTGTAATAGTATGTTAAGAAAGAAAACAATTGTTATTTGTTTTAATCAATAGAATTTTATACGAACTGTATTTTTACTTATCTTTACGTAAAATAATTTATAAATTAAAAGAGTATCTTTACTGACAATTAAAAGATTATAGAACAAATTTGTAAATATATTTTGGTTAAATGATAAGGTTGCTTACACATTGTAAAGAATTAATAATTAATGCTAGAAGAATTAATAATTAATTAATAAAAGCAGTTTATAATGGAAAGGTCTACTAAATAAAAAATCCTAACAATCGGGATGGAAACTGCAATCCATGTATCATTTATTTAAATGAAATAAAGGTTTTCCTTAAGAAAAGTATTACTAGAGTTAGCTATACGTGTTTGGAATGAAAAAATAAATATCTTTGGCTTTATTCTCATCTTATCAAAGCCTAAATTTAGGCTTTTAACAAAACGTAAAAGATTTTCGTTTTGATATTTTAAAATTTCTTCAATCTTTATAAAATTTGTAATCTATATTACTTTTTGCATTTCTAATAAAAATTCCGCGTAAAATAATCGAATAAAAGTCTATTTCTCAGTAAAAGTTATAAAATAATTAACACTATGTTCCAGTTTCAATATTTTACTAAATTTAGACCACACGACTTTAATTAGACGATGATATAAATTTAAACAAGAATACGTTATTTTAATCAATATTCTTAAAATTTGCTTAAAAATGATTTGACTACATCTTAAACAACAATTTATAAATGAATCAAACTTATACAATCCATTAAAAACTTATTTTGTATTCGCAATACCTAGAAAGTGAATAGTATATGTATTATATGGCCTTCATATTATTCACATTACACCGTATTTCGTATTAATTGACAGCACATCAATAACCTCCCGTTCGGGCATTTCAATTTAAATTCGTACCTACTATTTTGTTTACCAACTTTTATTGAAGGAAACTTCAAAAAAATATTGACGTAATTTTAATTCCTTTAAACTATATATCTTTTACTCTGAATATTTATAAAGAGTCTTGCCAGAATAATTTATATAATTTCTCTAACAATGGCTTACAAAGTTTACTTAATTTACATACCTATGCTTAATTTTTAACCTAGTGTTTTGTTCGTTGTTACAAATTTTGATTCTATTCCACTAATCAGTTTAATAAGGTGTTAATCTATATTTATTCTGCTACTGTTATGTTAAACTTAAAGGGGTAAATAAATAGAAGGAACTGTTAAAAATGTTTGAAGATTTCAGTTTAATAGTTTTAAATGGTCGTTTTAAATGAGATACCAGTGAGGAAATGATATTTACTGGATCGCAAGGCGCCTCAGTAATTGTTTTAGCGGTGGTGGATGTTGAACTATTGCCAATTACAGATGACTTTCAAGTACAGTTGGAATATTTCTCAGATAATTTGCCAATAACTGTAAAATCTCGATCGTCAATAATGATCCTGAATAACATAACCCCCAATTTTTATATCGAATAAACTAAACCTGAGTTAGAAGCCTGAGTTAGAAAACCTGAGTTAGTATGAATATTGCTTGATATAATAGACTATTAATTTGTAAAGTACAGTCCATTAAGTACTTGGAGAATCACCTTAAAAAAATACAATAATATAATAAGACTGCTTAATTAAGAAGTACTGTAGTTCAAACGAATAAATGGGACCGAGTTGACACGTGGATGAAAATAAAATAATGGATTACGAGCTGTAATGTTGAAGTGAGTTATGTCAAGATCCGTCACTATAGAGTCCCCCTCCTTAGACCCTTACTTCAACAAAGCCGTACAGCACGTGCTGTACAACATAGAGCTAAAGATTTTCCCAACAAAATTTTTTTATAAAGATAAATAAAAACTAATCTTTATGTATTTACTGTTAATCTTTTCTCTTTTCCTCACTTTCGCGTTTTTGCATAGATTTCTGTTTAAATAGAAAAAATTAAAATACGTAATATAAAAACCAATTTGCATCCTAGCTGCTTTTTCATTAATTATATTTTCGTTACTTTTTAGATTACAAGTATCTTAATCGCGAAAAATTTCGGTTTTCAAATTCCAACGGAAATATCCATTTTGACTACTTTCCGCGTGACGTCTGTACTTACTGATGTACGTATACATCTCGCATAACTCAAAAATGATTAAAAACTAAATTTAAAATACTGATACGGACACCACAAAAAAATGTGATGCAATGTGGTGTCCACCAAAATGCAAATGTGTAACAGTCCACTTTATTAAAGAATTGGAGGATCGTATCTCACTTTCAAATGAAATAAGTTTAAATGAAGTGTAGAAAAAAATCTGTGTACTGTATGTAATTTAATAGGCGTACAAGGAAGTCCAAATCAGATTTTTTTTAATTATTTTTTTTACTTTAGGTTTAAATGATTTCAATTTTGTAAGTTTTTACACTTGAGAATAGATGTTCCTAAAAAGATCAATAAAATTATTATTTTTTTTTTTCTATTTCAATGATTGAGATGGTAAACACTATAATGTTAAAATTTTTTTGATTTTTTTTTAAATCAGTCTATTATTATTAAAAAAAAAAAAAAAAAACAATCCTTCTAAAGATACAGAAATCCCTACAAAGTACTGATTGAAGCACCATCATAAAGAAATTCAAAATGAGGAAACAATTTTAACAAGTAAATACAGACTCTTCTACCACAAAAGGACACTATTTTGAAGGCGATTCTAGAGCTAAAAATAAAAGAAATCCTACACCGTAACTTGAAGATAAATGTTTTTCTATCTTAGTGATTGATATCAAATGAAAAATCTACTCTATAAAAATTTTTTCCAGATAATAAAGCAATTGTTACTGGTGCATAATTTAAATATACCAGTATTTTTAAATATAAATTTTAATGCAAATAAAATTTATTAATTCCTTAAGTCAGTCATCACCTTGGAAATTGTATTGTTCATTTATTAAATTTTGTGGCTATTTTTTTATTTTATTTATTTATCAAGATAATGGGATTAAAATGTATGGTTATTTATTTCAAATATTTTCAATATACCTATAATTTTCGACATAATTGTTAAACATTTTGCTAAACTGTATTCAGTTAATCTGAATATTTATAGTAGTTATGAATTGTTTATAACTGATTTTTAAGTCTTTGTTGTAAATAAGTAAGATTAACGGTTTTTTTTTGGTTTGGCCAGCTGAAGACTAAATGGCTAAATGTAGTGAAATAAAGTAATATTGGCGCCATTGTATTACATTAGTTTCGATAATAAATATAAACTACGAATTATATACCATTAAATCAAATTACGAAACTGGTCTTTTTTTTAATTCTTACTCGCAAAGACTAAAAAAATTACAAAAAAAGTATCAAATAAATTTGTGAATGTACATTCATAATTTATTTCACACTCCTAATTCAATATTTGCAATTTTTGTAATAAAAATTAACTAATAATATTTTAACCGCCACTAGCTTCCCGGTCTTACATGTGGAGGTCCGTTGTATGAATCCCGGTTACACATGGCGTTTTTAATACGTTACAAAATTTCTATTTCATATTTCCACGGCACAAGCTTCGACTTTACGTGGAGAATTAATCATAAAATAAAATGTAAGAGAATGCTGAGAATTTTGATTACTGTTTTCCAAAAATAATTTTAAGTATATTCTCTTTGATTTTTTTGGGATTGAAAAATATTTGCTTTTATCCCAGTCTTAGAGGAGTTTAGGGTATCATAAGTCTATTTTTATTTTTTTTTTCAGACAACCATCCTTTTATGTAAATAACCCCATTCCCATTACTCACCAGTTCTTTTCTCCAGTCGAATTCAAAATTTTTAGTAGAAAAATAATTTTAGTGTATCGAAACATACTAATTTTCAAGAACCTTTTTTGCGTAGTCTTTTTTTGCTATAAAACCGAAGAATGATGATAACACATACGAAATTTATAAAGATTTTTCATTGTTTTTAGGATGTCAAATCATTCCAAAATACAAAACAAAAATCAAAGACGGAATGAAATTTTTATATTTTCCCTCTGTTGTTATAACAGAGGGAAAATATAAAAACAACTAGGAAAATACGAATGTTTTAATAGCACTTTATTAAACATTTTAAACAGGTCGAAATTATTTAATTTTTAAATTTCTTAATTTAAAATAATTTTATTATTAACAAGAACGACAAAGAAGAAACCGTATTGTTTTTATTTTGAAAAAATGGTATTAACGATTCGGCGTTTTATTTTATTGATTTATATTTTTCTACAATTTGTTGTATTCATACCAAAATGCCAAATGATTGCATATTTATTCAAATGCGTTCAAGAATACATCGTTTACAAATGCGTAAATATTCATTCATTGCGTTGAAGAATACATATTCTTCAACGCATTACTCATTTACGGCTAGATACAAATGAAGAAATGTTCTATAAATTTTTCAGACAGGAAATTTCTCTTTTATTGAAAAAAAAAAAATGCAATCTAGATCATTCTCATATACGGTGTACATAAATTTAAAACTAGATGGCCAGTTTAGTAGTTAATCAATCAATATTAGTAGATGATTGTTAGTGAGTAATCTTTTTTTCTAATTTATTTTCGACGATTTACTTAAATAAATATTTCTAGAGTATAATTTAAATTAATTTTGATAAATTTAAAACAATTTGTAAAAGATTTTCATAATAGAGTTTAAATTATTAGTACTGTTGTTGCTCATACACGATTACTACCAGTATATAGAATTTAGACTGTACTTTCACGCCCTTTACATCAGTTATTTCAGGTATGTGGCAGTATTATAATATGTTCGACCCACTATTACAAGGAGATTTATTAAACATTCCTTGGAGTGTAGTAATTGTTAGTGATTGTTTCATAAACCACAACGCTACAGTTAATCAAATTAAGTATTTTACTTAACACAATTTCTAACTTTTTAATATTTGAGTGTAATATTTTTATTATTATTATTATTATTATTATTATTATTATTATTATTATTATTATTATTATTATTATTATTATTATTATTATTATTATTATTATTATTATTATTATTATTATTATTATTATTATTATTATTATTATTATTATTATTATTATTATTATTATTATTATTATTATTATTATTATTATTATTATTATTATTATTATTATTATTATTATTATTATTATTATTATTATTATTATTATTATTATTATTATTATTATAATACTGCAGACAGAGTTGAGGAGGTTAAACCCATCTCAAGTCTTACCTGCCCAAGCGTAAGGGGGGACTCTGTCAAAATTTTTTAACCGTATACAGGGTGTTACACGAATCCTGTCCCTTATGATATTTTTATTGTTTATTTTTTTCTCGACTTTTGGTTAACCAAATTTAATTAAATTAAATAATTATTTACAAAAATTTCTATAAGAAGATTTTGGGTACAATGGCGAACAGCCAAGATGCTGTTTCTTACTCTTTAAACACCTTGGAAGGAGGCGCTGCCAAACATCTACAAAGATGCAAGGAAATTATCAAAAACATGGTCACCGTTACAGGCAGACAAAAAAACGTGTCCATGGAGATAAAGAACGGGCTCGCTGAGCTTTCTGCCTTAATAGAAGACATTGAGGCGGAAAGCAGGATCACACGAACAGGAGTTGTGGTGGATGCTGCCACGAACACTGCGGAGTCGAAGGATAGTGTAATATCGACTAGCCAGAAGCAGTCCAAGGCAGAGAAGAAGAAGAAGAAGAAAAGAGACTCTGGTGGAAACAAGGCACCAATACCATCCACGAGCGGGACCCAACCGAGTCCCCTTACATCCGAGGACACTAGTGAATTTCATCCGTGGACACTAGTAGGAAATAAGAACGGAAAAAAGAAGGGCCAGACCTCTGATAAAGATGTTGCAAAGGAGCCACAAAAATCTCCAAGAGGCAGCAGACAAAAGAAAAATCAGAAAAAGAGGAAGAATCTTAGAGAAGCGATTCTCATTAAAAAGACCGAGGGGAAATCGTATGCCGAAACGCTCAGTCAAATTCGGAAGGGGGTGAATCTGGAGGAGACTGAAGCAGAAGTAGCGGCAATAAGGAAAACTAGGGCGGGAGATGTCCTGATTGAACTCGGCAGGGCTACCAAAGACAAAAAGACCTTTAGCGCTGTCCTAAAGTCTGTCCTCGGAGAAGGAGCCGTAGTCCACAGTCTGGAACCGAGGGAGACCCTCGAAATCCGAGACCTAGACTGTGTCACAGAGAAGGAGGACGTGGAAGCAGCACTGAGAAGAGAGCTCGGAGATATAGGAGACTGCCGAGTTAGTGTTACCAGTGCTAATTACAGGGGGCAGAAAGCAGCATTAATACAAATTGGAGAGAAGGCTGCTTCCAGACTACTCAGCCAATCAAAGATAAGGATTGGCTGGTTGTACTGCCAAATCAGATCCAGGGCACAGGTCCCACGGTGTTTCAGGTGCCATGGGTATGGACATCTGGCTCGTGGATGCAAGGGGCCTGACAGAAGCCGGCTCTGCCATAAGTGCGGGTTAGGGGAGCACAAGGCTAAGGAGTGTTCGGCCCCCCTTCGGTGCATGCTCTGCCAAGAAAAAGGGGTGAACGCTTCGCAGCTGGCTCACGTACCTGGAACAAGGGAGTGTCAGGTCTTCCGGGCAGCCCTGGAGCAGGCGAAGAGAAGGCTCCGTTAAAATGCTGAACATAATACAGGCCAACCTTAACAGGAGCCGGCTAGCTGATGACTTGCTGCTGCAGCTAGCCAGAGACAGGGAGGCCGATTTGGTGCTGATCAGCGAGCAGTACCGGGACCGTGACGACTCCCAATGGTTCCGAGACTCGCTCGGGACTGCCGCGATATGGATTCCGTATCGCAGCAGAGCCCAAGTTCGGAGGCACGGCGCAGGCGAGGGTTTCGTTTGGATCTGCTGCGGTGAGGTGACGATTTTTAGCTGTTACCTCACCCCAAATGATTCGATAGCGGACTTTCGCCGGAAAGTTGACGCGCTGGAGGATGTCATCCTCGCTGCCACTGGTGAGATGGTGGTAGCTGGGGACTTCAACTCCAGGGCGGTAGACTGGGGTATGGCGCATACCAACTCCAGAGGGAAATACATTCTGGACATGGCGGCACGTACTGGACTCGTGATTCTCAATACAGGGAACACGACGACGTTCCGCCGCCCAGGATATTTGGAAACCATTCCTGATATTTCCCTCGCCTCCGAAGAGTTGGTCACGCTCGTCCAGGACTGGAGAGTCCTCGAGGATTATACCGGTAGCGACCACCAATACATCTCCTTTAGAGTCCTAGATGGTACACGAGAGCGCCCGGGGCCCCCACAGCAGGCGAAAAGATATAACATCAACAAAATTGACGAGAATAAATTCTCCTCAAAGATCTCGTCAGGGGTGGTAGCCCCTGAAAACTTCGCCAACGGGGGGGACGCTGGCGCTGAAGCCGTAGTTGCTGCGACTATGCGGCTGATCGCTTCTGCATGCGACGCCTCCATGCCCCACGGGGGGCCGAGGCACCAGAAGCGACCCGTGTACTGGTGGACACCGGAGATTGCGGGGTTTCGCCGGGAGTGTCTTCGACTAAGACGAGTGGCGCAACGTGCGAGGAATCGCATAGACGCGAACGCCAGGTCAGCCGAGTACAAGACGGCAAAGAAGCGGCTCCGTCAAGCCATCAACGTGAGCAAGGCACGCTGCTGGAGAGAACTGACGGAGACCGTGGATGCAGACCCTTGGGGGCTAGGTTACAAGATAGTAACTCGGCGATTGGGGGTCTCGCGGTCACCAGCTCCACTAGACGAAGCTAAAGCGGAACACGTCGTTAAGACGTTGTTCCCGGCGCACTCGGTCCGTGCCGAGCGGGACTTCAGCGACGTGGGCGACTTTTCGCTCTTCTCGATGGAGGAATTGGAAGGAGTCCTACGGTCGCTGAAATGTAGAAAAGCCCCTGGTCCCGACGGTATACCGGCCGAGGTGCTCAAACTAGTGGGGCGCTGCAGGCCCCGTCTTCTACTAGACATGTATAATGCATGTCTGAAGGCTGGGTCTTTTAGCGCCAGGTGGAAGACCGCGCGTCTTGTGCTAATTCCCAAAGGAAAAGAAAACCCAGAGTCGCCGTCCTCCTACCGCCCATTGTGTATGCTTGACACAGCTGGGAAGGTATTGGAGAAGCTGTTAAAGAAAAGACTGGTTACGGCGATGAATCAGGCAGGTGGCCTGTCACCTAACCAGTACGGTTTCCGGCAGGGTCGATCGACCCTAGACGCAATTCAGGAGGTTGTTGAGGCGGTGCGGCGAGCAGAGGACCACAATCATTTTTCGCGACGTGTGGTCCTTCTCGTTACGTTGGACGTAAAAAACGCGTTCAACTCCGCACGATGGAGCGATATGATTCGGGCCCTGGAGCATTCGTTCCATGTGCCTCAATACCTTCTGAGAATGGTAGACGCATACCTGAGGAACCGCGGTCTCATTTACGAGACCGCAGCAGGCTGGCGTAGGACTACGATCACGTCAGGGGCGGCGCAGGGGTCGATTCTCGGCCCCGACCTTTGGAACGCCGTCTACGATGGCTTGCTGAGGCTGGAGATGCCTGAAGAATCTGCCTTGGTTGGGTACGCTGACGACGTTGCGCTACTTGTCGCAGATCGCGACGTGGAGCGCGCCCAACTGAGGCTCAGTCGGGCCATGCACAGAGTCGGTGCCTGGCTGGACGATCATGGATTGTCTCTAGCTCTCAGCAAAACGGAGATCGTAGTTCGCACGAAGAAACGTATCGACACCCTTCTTTCCCTGCGGGTCGGGGTAGAGGTTGTCGAGACCAAGCCGGCCGCAAAGTACCTCGGTATGATGATTGACCGGAAACTCAGCTTTGCTGAGCAGCTTCGTACAGCCGCCGACAAAGCTGCGAGAGCCGTAACTGCTCTCAGCCGGCTGATGGCGAATGTCGGCGGACCGAAGGCCAGCAGACGGCGATTGCTGATGTCCACGGTACATTCCATCCTGCTATACGGGTCGGAAGTGTGGGCCCAGGCATTAAGAGTTGCGAGAAACCGGAAGCGGCTCGCGCAGGTGCAACGCACCGCAGCCTTGCGAGTCGCTTCCGCGTATCGGACGGTCTCCGAGCCTGCAGTACTTGTGGTCGCCGGCGTCATACCCATTGCTACTTTAGCAAGGGAGCGCCAGGCGATCTACGGGAGGCGGCGGGCAGGCGGAGACCGGGTGACCATTGCCAACGAGGAACGCACTCGCACATTCCTCGCATGGCAAGAGACCTGGGACCACGAGACCAGAGGACGATGGACCGCAAGGCTTATTCCTCTGGTCAGACCGTGGACGGAGCGACGGCATGGAGAAGTGGAGTACTACATGACCCAATTTTTAACGGGTCACGGGTACTTCCGCGCTTACCTCCATGTCATAGGGAAAGCGCCGTCCCCCGACTGCCTGTATTGTCCCGGTGTACGGGACGACGCCGAGCACACCTTTTTCAAATGTGCTCGGTGGGCGGCAGATCGAGGGACATTAGAGGCGGATCACGGAGCAGTGAGTCCCCACAACGTGGTTGCGATGATGCTCCGTGACCTGGGCAGCTGGGAAAGCGTAGCCCGATTCGTCGGCAACATACTCAGGGCCAAAAAGGCTGACCTGGACAGTCCTGAAAATTAGGTAGCACCAAACAGGCTAGTATAGGAGGACTCGACCGGAAGTAATGTGATAAACGGTTCCGGGTCGAGCCCTGGTAGAAAGGGGGGTGGTTTTAGTCGGTAGTCCGCTGATGGTGATTGGATAATACCATCAGCGGGAGCCCGACACTCCGTGCGTAAATGCATTTCCACCTCCCTCCTCAAAAAAAAAAAAAAAAAAAAAAAAAAATTATTATTATTATTATTATTCGTTGTTATTTGAGACTACATCAGGGATTCCGTGTATCACATAAAAATAATTAATAACTGTTAAAACACGTAAAAATTATTTTTTCTCAATATTCTTGATGTAAAAAAAAAAATAAATTGATATGTAAATTTAATATATTCTTTTTTCGACTTAAGATGTGGCAAGATAATCCCCAAATCAGTAAATTTATAATAAAACTTTTAATTAACGAATTATCAAATTAGTTGTCAATAATAATGTACAAAACTAATATTAACAGTTATATGGTAAAATAAGTACGTTAGTGCCGTAACAATAATGAGGTTCACATGTTAGTAACTCGGCCGAGATATGCTTTGTAGTTTTATTTCGCTTTCAGGATAAGTCATAGGCGTTTTCCATTTATGCAATGTTTTTATATTACTGGGTTTGAGTTTCTAATTTAATTTTTAATATTTATTTATTTACTACATTAATATCTTGTCCAGGCGCTGATGACAATTCATTGTGGAAACAGGAGAGAAAAAATAATCGACGCTAGCAAAAACGTCTCACCTGTCGACTGGGATATTGTTTTATCTGTCTGTGCTATATTCACAAACATCTCTGAATTGTAGCTCGTATTCGCTTACTTGTTTCTAAGTTAATCTACGATCTACTTGCAGACTGTTTGTTCGTTGATGCAAATTATTTGAAACGATCAAACGAAAATTGAAAGAAACAATGAAACTGGAACTTGTCTGAATGTTTATTAAAGAAGAAATTTTATGGAATACAAAATGTACAATTACAGAAATAGTTACATCAAAGAAAATACTTATAAAAATTTTGTTGGAAGGATTCTCTTTTACTGAATTTAGGGTACTTTTTATTTGGGAAATCTATATAGGAAATTTAATGAATTAAAGCAATCCCCGCTTCCCAAAGAACGAATTTTTACTTATAATTTTGCCTTTATACGTCTTAAATACCGCGTATGGATGTTATTGCGTTTACTTTTATCCTTTACTTTAGAAAGACATTTCTCAAATAATGTAAGTTCTGAATTTTCCATTCACAAATGACGTATAGCCGATTATATCTGCATATTTCAATTATTTTAATAAATTTTTCTATATTCCAGCATGTTTTCTCTATTTAGACAAACAAACAAAAATCAATCGTTCTTTCTTTTATTTCTTCTTTTCTTCGCTTCTTTCACCAAAATATTGATCACTTCTTTGTGTAACAAGCCGCACATAGTATACAAACAACCATCTATTTTATATATTCTGTTATACATACGTTAACGGAATAAAACAGCATGACAGAAATATAATGAGAAAGCTAGCTAGCATTTGTGAAGAAAAAAACATGCTTGTAGACTACCGGTGCTTGTTCTTGGCCGAGTCTAGTAAGATATATAAATCTAATTTAATAGTTACCATACACGAATCATTAGTCTCTCCGAAAAATAATGCAACCATTTTTAGGAACAACGTGTAAGTAATTCCCGGCTTACTAAGGAAAGTGAGGAGTGGAGTGAAGTCATTACCGTTATCTTATTTAACTTGTTGAAATATACTGTTACATATAACTACGACAGTGCCCACCAAAATGAAAGAGTTATAAGTGTAATTGTTGTGGCGAACAACAATTTATACTTAAACTTAAATGTTTACACTTAATTAATGTTAAATTTATTATTTTTGGTAAATTATTAGGGTTAAATTAATTACGGTTACAAATTATTAATTATTATTAGTGTTATTTATTATTGTGATGGCTGTTATTTTTAGTGTTTGGGCCATTAATTCCAAAATTCGCTATTTAAAGTTTATTATAGGATATAATTCTGAGAGTAATACGTAATGTAAATGTTACTACGGGGCGTTTTTCACCATTTTATTACTACCACGATTTTTCCGTTTTTGCAACTATTATTGCTGGAAATGAAGGCTTTATCGAGAAACGGTTTACGCCATCATTTTTCTCGTAATGTTACTTTAAAATCATGTATCACATGATTTTTCACCTTCCTATTTATAAAAAAATGTTTGTTTCAATATGGCGCATCCAAGAGGAGAGACAAAAATTTCAAACACAGCGTGAAGTAATAATTTTGTAACTATGTACATCGGCTTTTGTTTCTAACTCCTACTATCCGTTTGTTTGAAATATGAAGCCGTTCTCATACTTTAATTTTACCCTGCACACACATTTCTACCTCCTACTATCCGTTAGTTTTGAAATACAAAGCCATTTTTACACTTTAATTTACTCTATACACATATATATTTATTTAGTTTGGACAAACTTTAATAAATTTGAATATTCTAATTGAATCTCAAACTTTGGACATTTTATTAATAATTTTCGTTTCAAAATGTTGGCTTTTTATATGCAGGAATTTATAGTAATTAAAACATTTTAAGGCTGTAAAAAGCTGACGCAGAATCTTATAAAATTCTAATGTGACAAGTGATCTTCAATTCCATTCAAATGAATTTTAATATAAATGAATTGAGAGATGTCAAATAATCAAATTAGTAAGAATTTAATGAAATAAATTATTCAAATGTTGCATAATTAACAGTAGATATCAGGGATATATGTTGTACCGTGTTACCATAATAAAAATTGATGAGATGTTCTGTTGATCTCTATTTATCCTATCTCTCTCTCTCTCTCTCTCTCTCTCTCTCTCTCTCTCTAAATCTTATAAAATAAAGTCCTTTACCTTCGGACGTCGTAGTGTAACCTGTTGCTTCTTTAGTAATGTTTTTCGTATCAATTTTATGGTAGTATAAACATATCAAGTACATTTATTTTATTTTCGTAATAAAATGTTTCAATTTTTATTTATTTTTGATAAAATTAAATTAATTAGTCTGATGAACCGATGCACCAATAAAAATTCATTAATTTTATTAATATTACCATACCGCATGTATTGAAAAATTGTTTATCTTTATTCAAATGATATTTTCACTTCATTTTGTATCCAAATATGCAGTGCATTTCTTTTCTGCATAAAAGTTCTCGTACCTTATGAATCTGTTGCTTCGATATGATCTTCACTTCGTCCATTCTCTTTAATTGTATGATTCTAGGTTTTTTTTTAATCTTTAATATCCTTAACTTGCCGTATTTCAATTATTTTTATTTTATATTTTATAAAATCCAGAAAAAAAATTTATGCGAGAAAAAGAGCTACGAACCCCAACAAAAAAATAAATAACAAACATAACCCTAAAAAAAACTTATACAATCACCACCAAGGAAAATCAAACAAGACAAAAATCTCAAAAAGTTTTTGTTTTAGGTTATATTCTGTTTCGGAGGGATCCTACTAAGGTAGGGGTTTAGGCTTGCTTCAACCTTTTAGTGATGCTTTAATAATCCTTTTAGTGATGCATACAGTCCACCAAGATGTGGTTTATCGTTAGTTGGCAGTCCCAGCGAACACAAACGGGTGGATCGGTCTGATTCATTAGGTGTCTACGTGTAAGATTAGTATGGCCAATTCGTAAACGGCAAATAATTACTTCCTCTCGACGGTTACTCCGGATTGAAGAGCTCCCTTGTGGCACAGTATCCTCCATGTATTGTGTACTATGTATTATTATCTACTGTGATAGTCCAGTTACCTTCCTCGAAGAGTGAGTTTAATAGATTTTTACTTAAATATCTTTTACAATTTTTTTTTTTTGTGAGGGCGAAAATAGCTTTTGCGTTATCATCGCCTTGAACAAACATAATTCAATATTTACTTAATTAGGTTTTTGATAATTAAAATTATCCTTAATTACAATTATCTTAAACTATGATTGTTCATGATAAAACATGAACAAAATGAACATTACGGAACTTCACAAAATTTAACCTTTCCCTTTTACTCTTTTACCCTTTCCCACTTTTCCCATTTCCCTTTCACCGTTTTCTATTTTGCAACGTTCTCTTTCCCCTTTCCGTAATTTCCCACTTCATTCCCGTTTTCGTTTCTTCCTCACTTCTCTTTCCCTTATTTCCTTTCCTCTTCCTCTTCCCCCTTTCCCGTTTTATTTTTTATATTTTCCCCGTTTCATTTTCTTTTTCCTTTTCTCCGTTTTCCCCTTTTTTATTTTTTCCATTTTCCGCTTCTTCCCTTTTTAACTTTTTCCGTTTTACCTTTTTCGATTTTTCCCTCTTTCCCTTTTCTGATTTTTCCCTTTCTTTCTTTTTCCTCGCTCGTAAATCGGTCCAGTAGTTTTTTTAGTTCATAGCGGACACACATATCGGAAACATTAAAATGGAATAGTAAGATATTTAGTACAGCGTGTGTTACCTTTACGTCCAACAGATAGCGCTGTTTTTTCAAAAAAATGTTTTTACCTGTCATGGGTGTGACATCTTAGGTGGTATATAAATAGTAGGTATATAAAAACACGCGCGTATTCAAATGCAACATTGTGTCCAAATTTCAAAGCAATCGGTGAAGAACTTTCGAAGATTTAAGATTTTGAATAAACCAACATTTACATTTATATATATGTTTATATATATATATATATATATATATATATATATATATATTCACAGCCTTAAGAAACAACAAGATATTCGGTAGTATCATATTGTTCCCTAGAATGTCTTGGATTGTAGTTACTAGTTTAAATTTATAACGCAATGTTACATAACATACAGTCCACAGGATGTGGTCTATCGTTCGTTGGCAGTCCTAGCGAAGACAAACGGGTGCATCAGTCTGATTCATTAGGTGTCTACGTGTAAGATTAGTATGTCTATAAGTAAACGGCAAATAATAACCTCCTCTCGACGGTTACTTCGGATTGAAGAGCTCAATGATGTCACAGTATCCTCGAAGTATTATGTACTATGTTATTATCTACAGTGGTAGTCCACTCACCTTGCTACCTTCCTCGAAGAGTGTGTTTAATAGAATTAATATAGTTGGTAGTAGTAACACGATTGGTGAAACACGGTTGCCTCTACGCTTCATTAGCAGGGCAAACTGTTTGTTTATTACGGGATTCCCACATGGCTAGGAATCTAGTAGAAACTCACTTGTGTGTTGCGACGATTCAACTAAGTGATTTTCATTATGAATTTCGGTGACGATAAGATGTGTAGAATAAAAATCTTCTAAAGCTGGAGTGCACTAACGAATCATTATAATTGGTTTATATTTTTCAGTGGGCTTACACACTTCTTCTTCTTCTATCAGATATATATGTTACGTATAATGAATGATTAATTATGACTTAAAAACTTAAAAAATAAATTAAATTTTTAAATTAATATTAAACCGTACCAAAAATGCGAAAAATTAAAACATCTCTTTAACAGGTTTATTATGTTTTTTTCTTTTAATAAAGAATTATAAAAATATTATTTATGTATTTTTTATTCCAGAATTTTTTAAGCCTAATTTAATATTTTCAAATGTTTGTTATATTCTATGCATTTTAGGCATACGAGTATATTTTTACTTTCTTGTACGAAGTAAAGGAAGCATTGTGATAGCGAAAAATTTCGGTTTCCTGATTTCAACGGAAATATCCATTTTGACCATCCCTGAATACATTTTGACTAGTTTCGGCGTGACGTCTGTTCTTACGTATGTCGTATGTATGTATTTATGAATGTATGTATGTATAACTCAAAAACGATTAGCACAACGGTTTGAATCAGACTTCATCTCCTTTTTATTTTATTAATTTTTTTTTATTTAAATTTATTGATTTATAAATAATTATTAACCTTTCGTTGTAAAAAAAAAAATAATTACGATGAATAATAATTCAATAATAATAATAATTTTAAAAAATCAGAAGTTACTAGTAAAATTTTCAAAATGTGTATTTAATAGGCATTATTACATATGTGTATATGTAATAGATTTGGTAAAGCATCTGATTATTTAATATCAATTGAAAATTATAATTTGGAATATTATTATTTTTTAATTTTGTAGTTTAATTTCTGTTTATTTTTATGTAATTATTCTGGGTTTTCTGTTTAACTGGATATACATTAAAGTTAACTACAGACTGACTGAAAAATAGACCCTCAAAAGAACAAAATATACACTGGGGCATACAATCGATCGTTAATAAATGCCAAAATCATCATTTCTTTTATTTTTTTTGTTGCCAATCATTTAATCATTTTTTGTTTGATATAATTCTTCTGATCTTAATTTGTGTTCACGTTCTCTAGCTTTCGAATTTTCTCTATCTATATTCATCAACCTCTCTTAATCTTTTTATTCTTTCGTTGGTCTTAACATTTTATTCCTCGTTATATTTATGAAATAATGTCTTATGATAATATTTTTCTTATCATATCTATGATATTTAAGATATTATCATATTTATAATAATCATGTTCTCTTAATCTTTTTATTCCTTTTTTTCGTTTTAACGTTTTCTTTTTCTTTATATTTATCATCTTCTCTCAACTTTTTTTTGTTCCCATGTTCTTAGCATTTTGCTCCTCTTATCTTGATCTTCTTGTTGTTTGTTTTGAAATATATTTCTTCATGTTAACTTTTTTCCTGTGTGATTGTTTATTTTCATTTTTGATTATTCACCAAATAATCTCATAATAAAAACTGAATATTTTACCCCATTAGGCCGAAATTAACATTTGTAACCAGTACACAGTAATTCACTAAACGGAATAGTTTAATTATTATTAACTTTTATTTATTATATTATGACACACCAGAAATCTGAAATGTTTGTTAATCAGTAACTCACAAACATATGAATGATATCAATGTTTAATGCAAGTACTAAAGGCTCATTTACTCTATCCTAATACTTCAGTAGGATTGTTGGATTAATAACTGTATAAATATTTGATGTTAATAAAAACTAATATTTCAGCAATTGTGTAACTGTCCCCTTTATTAAAGAAATGGAGGATCATATCTCACTTTCAAATCAAATAAGTTTAAATAAACAACAGCAAAAAAGTGTATATGTAATTTAATAGGTGTATTAGGAAGTAATGTGGTTTCAACATCCGTTTTTTTTAAGATTGGTTAGGCATATAAAAAGGAAGCAACCTATATGAAAACAATTTGCATGAAACAAAGGCGATAACTGTGTATTTTGATAAAAATAAGAAATGTGGTGAAGAAAAACAGAACAAAAAGATTACTACCATGCATGAGAAAAGGCTATCTAGAACATAGGCTAACATGGGTTTATTTTTTTACCAGTGCTTCAAATTACCCACTAATTTTCTTGAATTATTAGATATAAATACTTTTGAGTTTCAGTGTGAGGTCATGCATTATCATTATTATCAGATAAGATTTATAATAATGAAATATTAAGTAATGATGATGAAGATAACCAAAACTTTCCCTATAAAATAAAGACATGTAATTGAAGTCAGTTCATTTGGTAGAGAGTGAAAGAGCAACAAATGAACATACATAAAAAAAATTCATTTGGGTTTTATTGAGAAGCTTCTCATTTTTTTGAAATTGATGAGAAAAAAATTAATAAATTAATCAAATTAATGAAAACAGACAAAGAACTACTTTAAGGAAATTCCTTGTTCATTGTACAATGCATTCCTGAGGTGAAAAGAATGGTGGTGGTCACTTGTAGAGCAAATATCATCCATATTTCGATGGACTTGGGATGCTGATATGATACCATATATTTTGTTAAGTAATGAAGGAAACTAGGAAATGCCACCACTGTTGCTTTCCCTATTAAGCAAGTAATGGGATACTTGCTATTCTTTAAGATGACTATATTATTTTTTTTATTTTCTGGTAACTTATTTCAAGTCACCGACAAACATTATGGGACTTAACATACCTACATATCTTTTTTTTAACTACATACTCTTTTTCATAATAATTCTTAAGAATTGTAGAAATAATTAATAATAATTCTCTGTCACAATCTTGATACACTAATAAACTTAAGATGCCACTCTGAATGTAAAGTATGATCATAAAAAAATATCACTTTTAGAGGCATTTATTTGCAATTATTGACATGATTTTCATCCCTGGATTGAAAATTACTTTAGAGTAAATAAAAAACAACAAATGTTTTTTATTTAGTTGGGTCAGATCAAATTAGTTTTACAAGTATCCTCTGATGTATTAGTATCAATATTATTTTGTTCAATCCTGAAAAAAAATGAAGTAATAAAAATCAAAGTATACAGAGATTATTTCAACAGTTAGTAAAATACTACAATATTAGAAAACATGTACTTTTTTTATAAACATGGTAAAATGGAAAATTATTTTGTTAAACACTGTGGGAAATAACGATCATAAATTATAATTGCTCTTATAATAAATTACCCTTAAAAATCATGAAGGTATGAACAACAGCGAAGTATTATTATTATTAAGTGGTTTGAAGAACATTAAAATAAATTTGGGGAATGTATTGAGAGTGAACAGTTTGACTGGGGCCTGTAAGTCCACACTATACTGTTGGAACATTAATTTTACTGTTAACTACATTTATGTTTGATAGCGTCTTTGTGCGAGTAATTTAATCACTCTATTTTCATGAACCCATTATTTATTCATGCGCACGGTATTTGGTAATTTGTTTACAATATTCTTAACTTATCAGACATAGAATTTTGAATTTTTTTATCCATTGTTAATTTCTTTTTTCTACACAAGCAGAAATTGCCAATCAATTTTTTTAGTATTTTATAAGAGATTTGAAATTTTTATCTAAAAATTCATAAGAAAAATCAGTAAGTTAGATATTTTACATACGCATAACATTTTAATATCATTTTGGCTTGAAAATTCATCTAGAATAAAATATAGATTGTATTTAACTGTGTAACTACATTTTTAAATAGATATATGGAGTGATGCACTTTATAACAGCTAAAGATGTACAAAAAAAAGGAAAAAAGAAAGCATTAGCGTATTAAAAATCCTGCAAGAGTTAGGAGATTTTGAAATGTTATTACTTATGGAAAAAAAAGACTCTCGTGATAGACTGTTTGGATGTTATCTTAACTATCATGGATGTCATATGATGGCACAAATGCACAAAGTGATAGCCAAAACTTGAATTAATGAAAAATGAAATCAGTTCAAACTTATCAAAATTGTAACTGCAAAATGTAATGTGTATTTGTGGATAAATTATCATATAATATATTTAATGTAAAATATTTTTATTAATTACTTGCTATAACAATCTTGCATAGTTTCAATGACATTCTCATTTAAAATAAAACCCAAGATTCTAAATTAGAACATTCATATATTCTATTTTTTATCTTCCCTTAAAGATTAAAAATAGATAAATTTGTAATTAAAACAATCCACAAAAATTTTGTTAAAAAATCTAAGATTGTAGATTATATTATCATGCTTCTAAGTTTAGTTAATGCAGCACTGGATGGTAAAGTATGAGATTCAAAACACTGCTGACAAGACAAGAGTAAAGTATATGAAGCAGATAATTCAGGTTGTCGTATTTGAGGGGTAAAGTATTAAAAAAAAATTGGTCCATCGAAGCAGTCAATTCTCTAATGTTAATAAATGTTGTTAAGGAAAAGTATTAACTTACTTCCAGTGCTAAATTTGACCTTTTTTTTACCACAACCCATTATTAATCAGTAAAGGTTATCTACTTACACATTCATTGTTCTCCATCTTACATTTAAATTAAAAAATTGTTTTTCCATTGCTTTCTGTTAATTTTATAACAAAAAAAGTTAAGTTTAATATGACATAATAAAATAATAAAATTCTACAGCAATAATTTCAGATTATTTTTAAAAATTTTGTTTGATTATGTATTATAAAATTTGGCTGAAATGTATCCGTATGTATGCATATCCATAGATTTAAAATACATGCTTAGGTACAGATTTTAAATATGAATGAAATATTTTTGTATAATATTAAAAAAGATTGTAAAAAAAGATTTGCAACAAATTAATTCTTAAAGAAAATAACTAATTTATAAATATTCTACATATATTTATGTGCTTGAACATTTTCTATTATCTATTGTTGTTCGTGTAACATTTGTAAATTTAATTTTTCCTTCAGATCTAATCCTGTTGAGAAGCAGTATCTATAAATATAATACATTGTTTCTGGGGGCCGTACATTAATTAGTTTAAAAAAAAAACAATCTATTTCATATTTGTTATGGCTGTAACAAATTTAAAACACTTATGGTGGAAAGATATCAATTAGAGTTGCTTTCTCTGATAGTAGTGATGTTCACTATTACTCTCTGTGGTGAAAGGGTAAGATATCTCTTGTAGAAGTAAATATCACCAACTTTTTGTTGGTACATTTACTTCAGTGATTATAACAAAACCACTTTACTCTTCAAAATAAGATTAAGTAAGAATCCTAGCTAAAATATTTAATTAATCTGTACCTGGGGTACTCGTTTTACTTGAAGATAACTGGAACATTTTATTGCTTTGTCTTTAATGATATGGTTGATTACATCTGTTTGTTTATTGCACCTTAAATACATACTCTCAAGATAGTCAGCTTGGATGTCATCTTAACCATCAAGGATAACGTATGATGGCATCACATAACATCAATGAAATTATTGCTAAAATTTTATGAAAATTGAAATCAGATCAAACTTATAAAACTGTAATAGCAGGATATAATGTGCCTTTATGGGTAAATTCTCATATAATATATTTAATGTATAATCTTTTTTATCAATTATTTGCTAAAACAATCTTGCTTAGCATAGTTTCAATAAGAATCCAATTTAGAATAAAACCACCCAAGGTTCTAAATTAGAACATTCATATATTATAATTTTTCTCTTCCCTTATATTCTCTCCTTTTCTTGTTCTTCTACAACTACAACAATCATGGAAGCGTTAATGTATGGCTTACTAATCTTTCCTCGCTTTTAACAAGATTCTGTCATGTACTTCTTCTGCAGTTTATCTTAAAACGTTTATTATTTCATAATCTATTCCCCCACCTACTGTTTAACATTCTTCTGAATACTGTTCACATCTGATGAAGTCTGTTAAATATCATGAATTCAGTTACATACTTCAGACAAACATTAATATTTTTGACAGTTTGGTATGATTTTAAAATATTTGATTATGTAGATTGTTATTTTTCTATTTATTATTTATTTTAATTATTGTATCACTAATTCCAACTGAAAAATTGCAAATGCTTTAATAGTGCTTTAAATTACATACCAATTTCCTTAGTCTTACCAGTATTAAAGCATATGGAATGATTTTTTACATTTCATACCTCAAGTATGATGTAATCGGTCATTGCTGAAATTAGAAGAAATTGCAGTTGTTGCTGGACATAAAATAAAATTTGCAACAGACTATACATACATAGTCATGTATTTTTATAATTAATTATTAATGTAAGTTAGACATAAACATTTTTTTTTTCAAGTGAGATATAAAACACTGGTTTTATCATATAAATGCATGTTATTTTATTCATTTTCAATTTAATCAATATAACATGTTAATTTCTGTTGAAACTTACTTTATGAATACACAAATTTTGATGATTCTTTTTTGTTTTGTAGAGGAATTATTTTTTTCAGTTTCCTTAGCGGAATATTTTCAAATGAGTAATTTTTGGTCTATTTAAATAATTAGAAGAAAATATTATTCTTTGTCTTCATTACTTTTGTATTTTTAATTCATAATGATGGAAAACCTGTTGTCAATCTAGTATTCAAAATATTTTCCTGCAAAAATCACTCGAATGTTGGTTGGAAAACATAAGGTAATAAAAATTTTACATATTTTTGCGTTCCATATAGCTTTATTAAATGCTCAATAGTAATTACCTACATTATTCCTCAGCGTTTCTTTTCTTGTTTTCATCCAGATGTTGGTTTTAAACTTTTATGTTTCTTGCAAGCAGTTTTGTTCTTAGGGGCTCCTTTTTGTAGGCCTATGAATATTTTTTATGTAGATTAAATAATTTTTTTCCTAAAAATATAATTTACTTCACAACACATTTTAAATAAAAAAGAGCTTTTCTTACTCTTCAAAATTTAATTTATTTAGATAAATTTAAAATTGTAAATTTAAAGGTTTTGAAGCTTGTACCAAATGAAGAATTTTTAGCATGTTGGTAGACATTTCATGGAATTAATTAGATCAGAACAACAGTCAATAAGGATTACAATTATACATTATGTAGATATACCTGTATCCGCATCGATGGTAGACTGTGTAAACCAAAAACCTCTTGAAAACGAGTTTTATTTAATTTCTAATTTGACCTCAGACAAATTTTATCATAGCAAATGAGATGGATGAAATGCTGGTAAAAGAAAACTAGATCTACGAAATAAAAAATATCAGATAATAAGCATATTACCTGTTCGTAAGCAGAATTAAAGTAGGAAAAACGTAGGAGAATAGGTAAGCAAAACCACAAGTAATACCTACATTGGAAAATTACTTCGTAATATTCTATTAAAGTTAAATAATATTTTTTAATGAAACGCTAGTATAAAATTTTGGTTGAAATTTATTCTTAACATATTTTGATATGAAAATTGGTTATCTAATTAATAATAACGATGTTATTAAATAAATAAAACGATAAATAAATTTTAATACCATAAAAATCGAGAAAAAAAAACAAATGCAAAAAATCAACAATATTAAAAGCAAAATAATGAATACTGTTTTCGATGCGACAATGTTACTGTCGGATGAAGAATCGTTCAAACAGTTGCAGATAATCCCGCTAGATCGCAGTACAACGTAGATTTTTGTAATTACATGCGTTACAGTGAATAGAATTCAAAAAGTGGCGTCATAACCAAACCTAAAAAGAAAATTGAATTTAAAAAAAAAAAAATATGTAACGGAATTTTGGTCCATAATAAAGTATTAAACTAAGTGTAAAATTTGACCTCATTTTATTAAAAATTCTTGGTTTCTAATGTTTAGTAAGGCAAACCCATTTATTTCCAAAATAACGTATTTGCTGTTATAGGATTAGATTAAGTTTTATTTATGATTAGATTAGGTTTAATATGCTTATAAAGAAAATGAAATTTTCATTGCATGTGGGGTAAAGCTTTGGTACGTAACTACAACCTACAAAGTTGTACAAGTTAATTAAAATGTAACTTTCAAGTTGAACTCTTAACAGTGAATATGTATTATTTTGTAATACCCATTTTCAAACAGTAAGCATCCCAACTATATCAGAAGATGTGCAATGATTTTTTTCATTAAATTAATCATACTTTTGTATAGGAGAGTATAGAGCTGTCAAAAATATAGGTGATATTCAGTTTCCCAAATTGGCATCTCCATATAATAGTGGAATGATAACACTTATCTCTATCATAGAATTTTGAAGATGTTAGCTTAAGTAGTTATGCTGAAACATAAGAGGATTTTAAGAATCTTTGTTTTTAGTTAAGAACTGTTCATGGAAAATAGATTTAATTATTAGGTTATAAGGTGGGAATCGATAAGTTATTTCTAAAGAAGTCAGTTGTTTTAAAAATATAATGAGTCAAAAAAAAAAATTATTTAATGTTTCTGTTAGGGTGATACCATTTCTTGAATTGCTTTTTTGGGTACATTGCATATCTCTAAATACAATTTTTCAATCACCCTTAGTTTTAAATAAATTTTGTTTAAAAAAAAATTGAGGAAAAATATAGTTAAAAACTATAAAATTTAAAATTTTGCATAGTCATACCTGTTTAGAATGATTTTGCTGATGTAAAATAGCCTCAGGCACATCCCAAATTTATGTCCACTATGTTTTGCTTTCCATTACTGAAATGTCTTGGTGGAAACGTTCACCATTTAAGTCTCTGAGGTTGTCCAGGAAAAAATCCAGTTGTGAGTGGAGAAATGTATTTTCAAAGACATATTACATCCCATAGCTCTGTATGAAGTAAGAATTTGATTAACAATATCATGGTAATTGTCGGGCTTTTCATTGCTGTAGAACCACTTATAAACTATATTTGAAGGAATCTATGAAAAGGCGCCAGGCCTCAGGTTTATAAATTTGTTATAAGTACAACATAAGCTCATCAGTATTTGTGCAATAAACCAAATTATTTTCATTAATAACGAACTGAGAAAGTTCTTTTTGTTAGCTGTGAAAGCACAAATTTTTTTAATTGTTTTGAAGTAAGTTTCAACCTTGCAGTCTTGCTCCTAACAGTTCAGTTTGATTTTTTTATAAATTTAAACCCCTAACCAAGTCACCTTGGTTATAAGATGTGGCAGCTTATTGGAAAATAATTCAAAATCAAAATCATTGTTGTCTTCTTCAATCCTGTCTGATTCTTCATCACTGCTTTTGAAACATACATTCAAAGGTGGCTCAGGAACTGGAATAATTTCACTGTGGGGTACAGGCCTGAATGCAGATTGCAATGAAGGATATGTTATGAGTATGTTTAGATTTTTTAGAAATTCCAGACACACTTGATAACCAAAAGTTACAATCAGTTACATGATTCTTTGGTTCATGCCAAACCATAGGTACAACAAATGGCAAAGCCTTCCATGTACCGTTTAGCCATGCTCTTAAATATACAGAATAATTAGTGCATACTATATGTGGAGCCAACATCTTACCCTGATCATCAATTTTACACTGAAAGTGCAAATGACATGCTTTTTTAATTAAAGGTGTAATATTTTTTCTATTTGATTTTATGGTAAACTCACCATGTATAACAAAAGGCATCATTTACGCATTTTCGAGATATATGACACTGCAGTGTTAACAAACTTAAGACAGCAATAAGACTGAACAGAATTAATTCATTCCTAAATCCAGTACTTTATACAAATAACACAGCTGTGTTTTCAGCTACATGTTTTGACCTCCACAAACATGATTAATCTTGTCCAAGAAGGCTCACCTTCAGTGTTATATATGATGTCATAATATGTGACTGATATGATTTAATTCTTTGTCTAATATTGTCTATAGCTTACAAATTATGTTAACAAAGTTAAACAATAAAAAATGAGCTAACAAAATACAATATAGGAGTTTAAAATGCTAACTACGTTGAAAAATGAAAAAAATCCTTTAATTAAAAATTAAAAGTTTTTCAAAAATGGTGGGTAAAAGAAAGATTCTGAGTTCATATTTATTTGATTAAACATCAAAAAACAGATTAAAATCATATATCGCATGTTAGGAAACAAAAATTATGTTTATCAGTGATATTATTAATGAGTTTAACATTTCTCTTTCATACAATATTAATTTCAAAATAATTTTTTATATATAATTAATTAATTAATTAAACTATTTCAACTGGTTAACATTTTTTTAAAGTTTTATTACTTATTCTGGATGTATAAGACTAATATAAAACTTTATAATATATATTTTTAAAATCCACCCTTTTAAACAATGACATTTGATAATTCACGATAAGTTTTATTGCTGTTTTAATTTATCATATTGTCATATACAGCATCACTCCCACAACTGAGAAGACTACCACAATACATATTTCATGTAAATTAGAGTAATAGTTCTGGATTTATATTTCCACAAAACATGTACATGAATAAATATAACATTGCAAACACTTAACCTTCTTTCTGCAGTATAGTAAAAGTAATGTAATTCATTTCTGCAAATTTACAGAGTTAAAAATTGAATATAAGATGTATTTTAAAGACCATTATAAATTTATATATCGCATCGCTTCACAATAAGTATAAATGTGTATCGTATTTTAAAGAGATACTTTCAGCGCATCATTTTTTTACATTTATAAATACAATATAAGAAAGTTTGTTGCTTTTAACTTATCCACTTTTTAAAAGTATTTTATAGATAGTAATATAAAAATCGTGCATATTTTTCTCCTTTTTTAAGACAATATTGAGTGGCTTTTGTAGCTGTTAAAAATTATTGTATATCAAAATTATCAAATCTGGCCACACCCATTGTTTTGTAGAGAACTGTTTTATTCATTATTCCTTCTACTGTTCTTTCACAGTGAGTAGATCTTAATCTAAGAAATAAAAATTTAATAAACTATAAAAAAGTAATCAACTGTAAAAAAGAAAATAATAAGAATTCAATATTCTATTTTTATCTTTTTATTGATTTCAATATATATATTTATGATTAATTCACCAAACAAGCTCGTAGCTTTAGCATGTGAATACAAAATGAAAATATTGTAGGGTATGAAAAATGCCATACCTGACCGGGATGCCATACCTGAGACAACAGGGTGAAACGCTACTACGCCATCACGGAGATCGGCGTTTATATATATAACACTTTTTTTTTCACACATATTTATATAAACCTTTGCTGGGATAACAGGAATGTATCCTGAAAATTTGAAACCGATCTCTTGGTTGGTTTTCGTGTGATGCTGTTGCAAACAAACAGACAGACAGACCCACAATTTTTCAGATTTATTTTTAAGATATATATATAATATAATTATTTTATAATTTTTAAACCTTATTCTTTAACTAGTATCGTTGACTTTCTGTTTTGTTTTGTAGAAGAAGTGATCCCCAATTATTTTTCATCCACATAAAGTAAATGAAAATTTAATCGTCAAAAAAATATTAATTCTACGTAGATTATTTGATAATATCTTTTACTTCTTTGTCTACAACAAATCTTAGCATTGGATTGTTATAACGTAGTGATAAATGATTGTGCTGTAAAAAGTATTTTCATTTATCTTAATGGAATTTTGAGTTAAAAAATTTTGTAATTATTCTTATATTTGTAGAATCTTAGCTCATACTCGATATAAATTTCTTTTTATAGTTTCTGGGAATTTTTTCTTAAGTCGTTTTTCAATTTTTTATCAAGACTCATTTTATTGACCTTTACTGTTTTCTATATAACTTCTAGAAACAAAAAAAGACATCCTTATGAAATGGAATTTGTTTTTTTGTATTTTATATATATGGTTATTTATATAGAAATAAAATTAAAAATTATGAAATAAACAGTTTTTTTAAATTTACTTATGAAAAATAAATAAATAATTTAAGATATAATAAATATATAATTTAAATAATTTTTTGTTTGCTATTAATCTGGGTTTTTCTGATAGATTTATCGGTATTTTTAAATGTTTTATCAGTTTTAGAGTGTGCTTTGAACTATTTACCACTTTTTTTTAAAAGAATTTTGTAGGTGTAATATAATTACATAAATATTGGATACAGCTTTTGTATTTTTTTATGTTTCTGTCTATAAGTTTTATTAATAATTTATGGATCAATATACGAGCTTATATTATTTATATATATATAAAGTATCTATTTAAATTTTTTTAATTGAAATTTAAATTTTACTCCAAAAAAATTTATTAACCCTTTAGGTATAATGTATTCAAAGAGTTTCTTTCCTTAAGATGAACATGGGACTCGACTGTGACGAGACATACAATGTAGGTTAATAAAAATAGAAATAAATTATTCTATACTTATCGGAAAAAGATTATGTAAATTTTATTCCAAGGTACATAACAAATTTTACTCTGATTCCTTTTGAACAATAAAGAATATTATCTATTTTAAAACAATCTATTTTATAAAAATATTTGAATTTAACTTCATGAATACTAAATAAAATAGTAATCGATTTTCATATTATAAATGTCACTTTTTTCTAATCTAATTTTTCGATATAGTCCCATTAATTTTTCAAATATTTAATTATTGAAAACCCGTTTAATAATTTTTAAATAATTTTATTCTTTAGGCAAATTTTATCTTATTATGCATTGCCTGAAATAAAAATATTTATGTTACTGATTTTGATTCAGTTTCTTTTAATAATAAACTTAACAATAAACTTCGACCAGTTAAGAATACTGTGTCACCGTGGAGCTCCTCATGCAGGAATAACCGCCGAGAAGAGGGTATTATTTGCCGTTTGCGAATAGGGCACACTAAGCTCAATCATGGAAATCTTATGGTCGAGACCGATGCATCTGTTTGTGTTCGCTGCTACTGCCAACCAATGTTACACCACGTTCTTTGGTGCAAACAGAAAGCGGAGCAGCCATGGTTAACGGCAGGGCAGCGATAATGGAACTAACCTAGTAGCATCAAACCAGCACAGACGTAACAACTATTAAACCACGCATGCGTCATCTACGCAACACGACAGTACTACCAACATAAACAAAAATATAACTAAATTGCGGATAATAATTGACTTACCCTCGTATTAACAACGCAAGAGTTTAAATGTTAATTTTTATATATTTTAACAGCTAAAATTACAGACAGAAACAAATATTCTTTGTGGATTATATTAACTGTTAATTTGGTTTGAAAAAACACACGGCCCCGCTTCCCTACTGGTATTTTAGAATGTGCTCTAAGGTACCAAAAGGTTGAGAATCTGAGGACATAAAAAATTTGTTTTTTTATAAAAAAAAAACTATATACATATAATGAATATATATATATATATATATATATATATATATATATATTCATTAGCATCCCAGTCACTCCTTTTTCCGCGCTTTATGGTTATTTGCGTTTCTTGTCGCGGTCGATTTTTTTTTTTATTGTTAGGCAGTAACCAGTGGCAGGGGCAGCCAGACTCATTGCATATGAATAACAATTGCAGTGACTGTATTGTTTGAGACGACGCGCCGCACGCCGTTGCAGCCTCTTAAAAAAACGAAATTTAAAAAAAAAATCCGAAAATGACTTTTAGATATTTATCTGAAAAGTATTAGTAATTTTTTTACATTTCTTCACCCCTTTCAAGATCGAATTCTAAAAAATCTAGAAATCTTTTTTTAGATACTTACGTGAAGATTACACACACCACAGTCGATATCTTCATTTGTTACAAAAAAATAGCCGGGTTTAAGAAAAGTTCAAGAATCCATTTTAACACTTTAAACTCGGAATTTCAAAAATTCCTTTCTTAGTGTGAAGAAAGAAACTCCTTTCTATACGCCGCAAGAAGAACGTATATACAAATTTTCATCAATTTTTCTTCAGTAGTTTTTACTGGTCGTTAAATATGAATCAGTCACGACGTGTTGTTTTAGATAAACAGACCAAACCTGTCAAACCTTAAATGATCTCTTAACATCAATGTATTACTTGACGTGACAAGTTGAGAAATGTATAAAAACTCAACCGTGAGAGGTTATTACTTATTATTAGTCAGATTATTAACACAGGTTATTCACATAACTTACGTTACTTAGATTATTAACAAATATCTAATTGAAAAGACTAGTACTATCTTGAAAACTCCGTGATTTCGCTGGACATCACGTCTACCTTTTTTTAAAAAGGAACCTGCGCTCAGCCTTCAATGTCACCTCATGTTGATCTACATTCTGTTCCCTAATCAGAAAGAATACTTCTTCTTCTATGAGGCGGCGAATATATTATAAATGATAACACGAAGCCTTCGTTTTCTTTTTGTGGTTGACTTTGACATTCATCTATTTAATAGCTAAAGATTCTGGACTGTCGCACTGTCTCTTTATTATCTGTAAAAATAACCAAACCTTTACCAGTTTCCTTACTATTACAAATCCTCAGTTGCGAGGCACAATGAGAGACACACGATGAGTATATTTAATATTTGACACAAATGCTATTAAAACCTTAATCAGTATATATTTCAACACCGATGAAATCTAAAGATGGAAAAGAGGAAATCTACCAAAAAGAACGTTCACACAGACGAAACGGCTAACACGGTAGTTGAGTTTGACGCCCCTGAAACACAAGACATTTTTGACTTATTATGCCGGTTGAGATCAGGGTGGACCTTGTTCATCATAGATAACAGAACTGAGGTTCTCTCGGATTAGGTTTTGGTTTGTTTGGACTTTAATCATACAATCATTTATTATTGCTGCCGTTGCAATCGGCGTTTTACTGAATGACTGGCTCTATAGTGGCATATTTAGGTGGCAGAAAGTTTAGGTGTTAGCAAAGTTAGGCGCGGGGTCTTCGTGCTTTCGCGAATTTAGTAGAGCAGTGTAGTTCAAGGGGGCTACGGGATAGTGTTTAATAGATGTCTGATGCCTTCGGAAAAGACTAGGACAGGGTGGAATTACTGATGGAAATGTCTTTCGAACATTTTCATCAGTAGCATCTCACTGAGGCCGGCTGATTACTGGGGAATGTTAATCAGTTCGAAGGCTAGAAGATGTCCTCCTAGCCAATCATGGCTAGGAACAGACGGAGTGGTGTGACAACCGGCAATATCAGAAGGCGGGTTTTCTTCTTCCTCGGGAGGGAAATCAGATGATCAAAGCCAAATAACTTCTTCCGGATAATTAGATTGGAGAGTTATCATGTGACGTGACCCTGTCCAACACCAATGTAGAAAAGTAGATGTTGAAAATTGTTAAGCTGCGGCTCGTGTAGCTTCCCTCTCATACATCCCTGAGGCTTACAAAGCGGCCTTCAGTTGGTACCCAGAAGCCGGCGGCCAAAGAACAGAAACAGCCGTGTACCGGGATCTAGGAACAACTGCTGAACAAGTTACACATAGTAACATTCCTACCTCAATTGTACGTACACCCCAGATAAGTTGATCAAGAGTATATTCGTTACTCGGATAAAAAACTAGGACCCATGACAAGCTACGTTGTGTTGGAGTTTCTCAAAAACTGAAGTCGATCAATCCTACACCTCGCGATACAATATTATTAGGGAACATAGAAAAAAAACATTTCAAGCCATTCCCCGTCCAGGACTTTGTGCCGAATCGAGGTGTAGATGAGTGTAATAGAATTCTCTCAGCAATTGCATCTTCACCTACATATATATCACCATATTCGAGTATATATATATATATATATATATATATATATATAAAATTTATTTGTTTTAAATTACTTCTGCATAATTATTAGGAATTTATTTATTTATTTTAAGGATTATCAGTTAGGACATTACCAATTACTACTATAGCTTTAGGCATTACTACGGTTTTTTTTTGGTTTTTTTTAACGGTATATCTTTTATTAACTATACTAATTTTTTTTTTATTTTAACGTAGATCATTTTTAATAATTTTTTAAGTTTATCAAAAAGGATATTCTCTTTTTTAATTTATTTGAAAAATAAATACCAAGATGTTATTCCTTGGTTTCCGCAAGTTATTTATTACCGGCAACGATCGTACAAGGTTCAAGACATTTAACCTGTATTTCTAGTTGTAGGAAAGAAGGCTGGGAACGGAAGTATCTGGAAAATACCCCCAGTCCTTTTCAACAACTTTTTCCTTTTTTTCTATATTGAGCTTTTATGTTATTGTATTCTGTACTCGTTGTAATGTTGGTAATAGTTGTCTTGATGGTTGTAATTTATTCTACCCACGCTTTTTATACCTTTCATGAATCTTCCACGTTATCGATCTTAGATTCATTCTAATATCTTATCTGTAGACCTGTAATAATTTGATTTTATGGTATTATTATTTGTACTAAAACATTAAATTACAACAAAAAAATAAAAGTAAAAAACTAGTTCTAATTTAATTATATATGATTAAGTTTTTAGAAATAACAATAAATTAATATAAGTTTATAATATCACCTATGATGTTAATTGTAAACGTTAAATTTTGAAAGAAAGTTTAAACTTTAAACTGAACTAAATTCCTTCGGTTTGTTATTAAAACATTTTTAATTAATAAGTTACTATATTCTTATTAAATTTTCAGTTATATTATCAAGTTATAAATAGGAATCAAATAAAAAATAATAAAACGCTGATAATTATTTTAAAAACTGCGTAGTGATATCTGTTTCATTAAATTTTTATTCGAAAATACTTAATTCTGGAATAGATTTAATTGTTACTTGCGTTAGTACCTAGTAATTACCTACAATTAAATGTAATTGAAAAGTCAGTAATTACATTAAATAGATTTAATTTGAATGAATTTTTTTGTAAATTATTGGTTAAATCGTTATATTCTGGATGAAATGCCATTATATGTAACTTTTATCTTATTATACATAACTTATATAACTTATACATTAACTTGTATAATGAGGTGGGTTCCGTTAAGTTGGTATGAAATACATTGTTTTCGTATAAAACTACCCATAGAATATTTAATCGAGAAGTAAGTATGATATTAGAAATCACAAAACCGTAATAAATTACTAATTTAAATTAATCAAAGAAATATATTATAATTGTTTTAAAAATTATAACATATTAATGTATTAGATAATTTCCCACGGAAAAGAATACATAATTTTGTGGATTTAAAATTAATTTCTCATTGTAAATCAATGCAAGCAAAACATTTGAAGTGCAAGTGTTACTCGTCAGTTACATTTGCTGATACTATTGATGTTCAGTTTGTAGCCAACAAATTTATATAGTGAAGATAATGAGGTTTTACATATAGGTCCAAATAACACCTACATTGTAACCGGCTTCGCATGCTGATATGCAGAAAGGTATATTCGGATCAATTAATAACACTATGGGAAGCTGGCTACTTCACTGCTTAATTTCCCTAATACGCCTATCGTAGGATTTCTGTTATTCCTGAAAATGATTATATATACAGAGTACTACGCGGTTATGTAGTTTACTTGAATCGAAAATTCGGAAATATCCGGATATGAAGTGTAGTTTTGTAGAATCAAGGTTCAGCTGCGTCCCTTGTATATATATATGTTAAGTATATCTACAATTATTTAGTCTTTGTATCTCTAGGAAAGGGTATATCGTTAATTAGACTCGAACACTAGAGTTATATTATTGATCGGGTTTATAAATATATATGCGTATTAAACACATTTTTAAAGTATAAATTTTTTTATACGTAGGTTCTAATTAAAAAAATATAGTACATACGAACAGAACTGTTCCTAACTACTGTTCATAAAATAATTACTTCTTTTAAAAAATAACATTTTCATTAATTCATAATTTTAATGATTTACCATCATTAAATATTTATTAATGTTAAATATTCGTTTAAATATTAAAGAAATTTATTTGATTTATTGAAATTCTTATAATGATTGTAAAAATTATATCTTACAAATAAATACAAAAATAATATATTTTTAATAATAAAATTTAAAATTGAATATCGTATTATTGAAATGATAATAATAATTCTTCTATTAATAATTCATGGTTATACCGTAATCCTTTCGGAAGGTTCCGGGTTAAAAGTCAGGACAGGAATAAAACTTTTTCGAAATATTCTATTTTCTCTTGTAATTTGTTTTACAGTAGAGCACGTAGAAGTAAAACTTGAGCCAAATATTTTCCTGTCTAAATTTAGAAAAGAATTTTTGAAAATGGGAAAAAAACATTATTATTTTAAATAATTGTAAAACTGGTTTTTTAAAAAATGTTATTTTTTAATACTCTATAAATTTCCAAATAATGAGGTAGATAAATTATAAAAGTATCATTACAGTTTAATAATAATTATACTGTATTGTGAAATTAATAAATACTTATATTTATACATATATATATATATATATATATATATATATATATATATATATATATAAATATATTTAATTATGCCTATAATTATTATTATTATTATTATCAGACATTAAAGATCTCCCTAAATAATTTTTAGCTGTCTCCGCAGTAAAGGGTAAATGGCCTCCCAAGGAAGGAAGTTTTAATTTAAAAAAAAAATTAAACATATGCATATGTATATTCGTATATATATATATATATATATACGAATATAACACACACCAGACAACAATCCAATATTAATTCTAAGTACAATTTTACTCTAGAGAAATTTTTAATTCACCGTAGCAGAATTATTATTACCTTTCTGGCTTTATACTGTTCAAAAGTGGAGCAACTGTCTCACTTAGGAGGGACACCCTGTCCCTCCTTGTTACCACCCTGGTAACAAATGATTTAAATAGAATCACACTCAAGTTAAGGATTATATTAATACCCTTGATAAGGCAAAAATATTGGTTTTAAAAATAAAATCCTCGCTCCAGTAATACCGCCAAAACTTCAGCTCTTTAATGTTTTGCATTCACCGACATAATTATTGCAGATCCCATTTCATTATAATAACATCACAAATAATATTAAATACTTTTATTTCAATGTTTTAAACCAACAAAAATTCTGTTCCAGGTTAGGGAAACTTGAAATATCTTATTAAAAATTAATAAAACTTAAAAATTTCTTAAGTTTGCAAACTTTATTTTTAAGATATACAATTGTACATTAAATTAGCAAGAGTTATGCTTTTGCTTTATCTAAATTTTTTTATATTATCTTCTTTCTAGATTGAAAAAAATTTCAACAAAAATTTTGAACTGCTATTATGGTTTTTTATACTAATACCTTAATTTTATATTGAACAGAATAAAAATAAAGTCGTAAATTAATTTGCCAATTTGTTATTTTATTTTTCTTCTCCTTTTTGTCTTATATTTTCATAAAACTTATAAAAAGAAATAAACCTCTAAAATATAACAAAATTGAGGTACATTTCCTATATTTTAGCCGATTATAAAAACTATAAAAAAAAAATTTTAATAAAATACATTTCCATATTTCCATCACTAAATTGAAAAAATGGAAAAGAAATATTTAAACCGTCACGAAGTTTACTTTAAAATACTATAAAAAATTCTGTATTTCATATTTCTTCACTGAATAATAAAAAATATGTTATCACCTGTAAACATCTACACCGGTCGTTGCAGACAGAAAGAATTACATGCGGCTAGTTAGAGGTCCGTTTTTGATATTTAAATTTTTGTATTATATTAAACGAATAATAAAACTTCTTTATGTAAAATATACTAATCTTTAATTCGTTAATTTATGGTATAAGAATATATTGAATGTTTCTGCAAACGGATTTGGAATATTAGGCTACGAAGAATTTTTAAAATTAGATAATATTATTTATTAGTTTTTAAAAGTTGTCACTTTTAAAAGTATATTTCCTGTAACAGATAATATATAGATATTACAGTTCCCGCATATTAGAGCAGATCAAGGATAAAGACAAAAACAAAGAACATTTTTGAATTACCTTTTGTCAAAATGTATATATTTTATCAATCTAGCAATTAATGATGTCCTACCCTACAGATATCATCTCCTTTTATTTATTTTAGGTTGAGAAAACAATACTTTAGGGTGTAAAAATCGCAGGCATAACTAGTTTAAACCTAGAATCATATAGAATAAAGAAAAAACGCTGCTACTTTGCAATGAAAATCATTGACACACAAATACACAAATAGTTGACTTTTCACTGGATGTCTATAAGAAAATAATAATGATATGAATAGAATTTTCGAAAACCTATTTCTTATGAGTAAAGGTTTTGTAATATAAATTTTCCTTTTTTTAATCCAACTGAACGTTTTATAAATTTATTTAAGTTAAAATTATTATCACAAGTTTAGAAATAAATACTTACTTAAAAAGTTTAATTCTCAAACTCTTTCTCAGTTAAATTTTAATAGCTGTAAATAGATTCATAACACTTATCCGGAATAAGTTGATGGTAGGAAAATGAGAACAGTATCTTTTATAAATTACTGGTGGATATACTTCGCTATTAGCAGACTGTTTAGCACAGTTCAAACCTCATCAATCTCACTACCATATAAATTATATAAAAAAAGCATAAATAAATAGCCTAAAACCTTTTACTAAATTTAATTTTGTTGAATATATCGAGAGGTATCGTCTATATCAATTGTGTCATTTTCTATATCAGTCGTTTCCTATGTCAATATCTATTTCCTCAGACAGTAATTATGTGATTTAATGATATGTTATTGAATTATTAAATATTATGATACTAATAGCATGTAAATACGACCGGGTAAAATAATAAATTGTGGAATTTTCAGCGAAATCGGTTAAGTAGTTTTGAATTATTAGGGCACACTCAAAACGAAGATTGTCTTTATTTATTTAGATTTATTTGAAATCATCGATTTACCCTCTATTTTACCGAATTAATTTTTCTTAGGAATTTACTTTTTCCAAGTAATGGATATTTTATGTGGATCATTAGTTGTTGCTTTTTATTCTAAAGAGTCCCTTCACAACTGTGTGATGATGTATTCTTCATCATCGTATGCCGTACTGACAAAAATTTATGGAAGCTTCTTGGGAATTGCCTCTTTGAGAATTCTTCAAAATTTAATATTTTTTTATCAGTAGTACGGATTTAGTTTTTTTTATTCAGGCGATGTTACTAACCTTTATTGGCTCTTAGGAAAGAAGCTACTTTCTAATAAAAATTATTATTGAACAATAGTTTCATGCTAATTTAGTTAAAAAAATAATAAATAAAATTTTCAGCTGGCTTCGTTTTCTGTCACTTACAAGTAGACCCTATTTAGTATGAATTTTAGATCAACGGTTACTCGTTAATTTATCCACTTAAACAGGTGAGAAGTGTAAATTAAATAATTTTTCTAATATTATTAATAAACGTTCTAGCATATTTTACCCTAACAGCAACATATAATATTATTTAAAAACGGAAAATTCTCAGTATACTTACTGCTTAGTGTTAATATTTTTATTTTCTTTAAGCACTTTACTTGTTTATAATTATATTAAAAAACAATTTGTTATTAATTATATTTTGGTTGCTATTTTTTATTACATTTTTATTTATTTTATTTTTTTTGAGAATGGTTTAAATTAATTGTTATACATTCATAATAAGTGCGTCAAATTCTTGAAGACAGTGGTTGGTGGTCGTCGCATCCGGGAAGACATCAGCTTCCCCGTTGATGGTTTTCGGGTGAGCATGGCGATACACGTTAAATATTTGGCAGTATGGTTTGAGAGGTCCGGTTTGTTTCATAAACACATTCCAGAGGTTACAGACAAGGCTGGACGGGCTATTGGCACTTTGGGTCGTTGAGTTCGTCTCTCTCATGCGTTTGCGGATTCCAGTGGCTGCCGCATCGTGGCGTATGCCGACGGTGGGTTGCTGCTGGTCGAGAGCAACTCGCGTGCAGAGATAGATCTCAGAGCGACACAGGCATGTAAGGTTCTCAGATTGTGGAGTCTTCAGCATAAGATGGTTTTCAGTGCGGAGGAAACCAGTATGATGCTTCTTAAAGGCCGTCTAGCCGCGTCTCGTCACCCGCAGGTTGTAATGGACAGTCTTCCGATTAGGTATGTCATATAATGGTGTCTGTGAGTCCATAATGCTGTACGTTGCGCACGTCTGGGCTCATTGTTTACATTTCCAATGTTATAGGAACATTCTATTGCGAGCCCAGCGTCTTCTATTGTTAGCCGTTGGCGGCTACAGGACTGTCTCGAGAGAGGCAGTCTCTGTGATCGCCGGCATAAAATCAATTGACATTCTAGCTACGAAACGTAGCAAGCGGTATATCTCTAAGAAGGAAGGCCTTCTTACTTCTGGGCGTATGCGAGAAATTGAAGACCAAGTTTCTTACTCATGGCAAACTAGATGGAACGATTCTTCTACTGGTCGATATACATTTCCAAATGTTAGGGAGCTACGAGCAATTAGATGAATCTCCCCAAATCGGTACATGGTGCCGTTAGGAATTGTTTGGCTAGGTTTGATTTGGTTGCAGGAGTGGCAAGTGATGGCGGACCTGGCTTACGCCATAATGGATACGAAGGCCAAGGAGGAGCCCCCTCGGCTGCATGCATGCCTCTGAGGAAAATTGGTCGGCGTCGCAAGAGTTATAGTTTTAAGATTTTGATTATAATTACGTCTGCGTGAATGCTGTGTATGGTATGAATGATAATTAAAGATAGCAGTTGCATATGGACAGTGGAACGGCGTTGTTAGTGGTATGGAGTCGTCCTGGTACGGGGTTTAAGCTCCGTATCATTAGTGTGAGTGCTATCGTGAATGATTTGTAATGTATGTATTTATTATTAATTATTATTGCGAATATTGTAATTATCTTGTGTTTTATTATGTATTTTGTGCTACTGATTCTACCGGTAGGGACAGGGTTCCTGCTTCGGGAATTAAGATTTAATATTGTGTTTTTTTTAATTTGATTAATTGTATATCTATTGTGTATTATGCCCATACCAGCATAAGGAGTTTCTACTGCGAAATGGGTAGTTTTCGCATTGTATGGGCATATCGGGGTTACTTTATATGTGTACTTTTGTTGGAAAAAAAAAAGCCTCAAAAGATTCTGGAGGCTGGGGATGAATCGTGGCGACGATTAGGGCCCAGGGAGGTAGCCTTATTGCCTAGGGTGTTCTGGCTTCACTGGCAAGTGTAGTGGGGTCAGGGCTCCTCGATGATGGCATTAAGGACCCTCAGGTATGAGGGGAACGCGAGGGGGCAGCGGTACGTGGAAGGCGTGCCGGCTGCAAGTAGGTTAGGGTCGGGGAGGGTAGCCCCATTGCGGAGGGGGGAGTTAGCTGCCCGAATGAGGTGGTTGGCTCACCCCGACGAGGCTTTGGGGACCCCGGCGGGAGATCCTCCGGAAGGAGGCAGTACGGGTGGGCAGAGACTGCTGCCACGGCACTGCAAGGCGACCATGCTATGTCTTAACAGGCGGAGGCTGGTTTCCTTGGGATGCTTAACAAGTAAAAAAAAAAAAAAAAAAGGTTTGATTTGGTTGATTCGGGCTTATACCCGGATTGTAGGATCGATGACACCGTGAACCATGTCCTTTACGTTTGTCCCTGGTACGAGGGTGAGCGTAAGAGTTGTTAGGGAACTCGACAGAGTGGATTCCTTCTTTGATCTGCGTGTCAACTGGAAGACTCGTAAAGAATGGACTATTGTGGCTGGCTTCCTAGGAATCTTCCGATTCCTAGCACTGAGCAGGACGGCTGAAGGGGTATATCAGAGTAGCACCTCGGGTGGTTAGGGACCGCCTGGGTAGTTGATTGGCCGGAGGTAGGCGTGTTGGAATCGAGCCACGGTTGGATAGAAAATGTTGTGATTATTTATTGAATGTTGGCTGTCGGCGGAACGGCGACTGCACTGCCGAGGGTTTGGGTTACCATGCAGCCGTGAGGTGTAGCGCTGTTTTGCCGAGGGCAGTTTTGAATGAGCAAACATCACTGTCGGCGGGATGGCGGCTGCACTGCCGAGAGTATGCAGCCGTGAGGTATAGCGGTATCTCGACGATGGTAGAAAGCAAGTAAATGTCACACGGGACTCTGCGATGGCGGTTCGCTGAGGTGGACCGTACCCGATGACTGATTGGTGGACCCCAGGGGTCTCGGGAGTGGAGCCTTTTGCTTAGGCGGGCTGTCTAGGTGGGGGGAGTTAAGGTGGTGGGTGGTTCCTTTGGGGATTTAGCTCTTGAGGCAAGACGTAAATACCTTAGTCCCGATGGGGATCCCGTGAGAGCTCCCCATTACAGGCACGTCAATGTAGACCATTGTCCCGGTAGGGGGCCCTTTTTGGGTTCCCTCACTTGTGGCGAGGCGTAGACGACCGACTCCCGGCCGCTCGGGTTGCTCTGGCATGGATGCCATAGCCGAACGCGCCGGGGGGTTCTGATTTGACGATAGGACCGTGTGATGCTTGATTGCAGGTCCAGTCCTGGGAGGCTGTTAGCAAAAAAAAAATATATATATATATAAATTTGAAAAAATGTTTAAATGTTTCTGAAAGCGATTATTGTTCATTTTTCTCATTTGTTCTTATGTAGAGTTGCGATCCACATTCTAATTTTATTAACTTCTGCTCTATTATAGATATTATAATTAAATTCTTGATTAATTATTTTATAGCTAAAGGAATTTTTATAATATTAGTTAAACATTTTTTTAAATATTTACTTAACCATTTTATTATTAATTTTATATGTTCTGATGAAATAAATATATGAAAGGTTAAAAAAATAAATATTAAAAGTTTATTGAGAATTTTTTTTTATAAATAATTATTTTTAATGTCAATCAAAAACTGTAAACGAGTATAATGTAAAAAATTACCCGGAATACAAGTTTTTTAATTAGTTTATGACAAGCGCACACATTCACATATCCTGAATAATTATTTAATTTTTATTGAACTTAACACAAACAAAGAATGATTTGTAAAGCTGACTTATTTTCATTGATTTTGAAAATAAATCGATTTTAATAAAAATAATTCTTAAAAACAAACATAAATAATTATGTAATTTTAAAAGAAAAAGTAATGGAAGGTGTTTTTTAAACTGAACTTAGTATATATTCTTAACTAATATTTAAAACGTTTTGTGAAAAATTGAGACTAAGCCCAGATTTTTCTTATAAAATATTAAGAAACTGTTTGATATTAGTTAGGATTAGATACTTAACAATGTTAATATATTTCGAAATATACTTATGTTTTACACGGTTACTTTTTAACATAACACGTGATTTTAATATTGTTAATATTCTTCATTTACCGAAAAGTTAACAGGAATCAATAGCATTACTAACTACATCCTTTCTTATGTATTGTTCGTAATTTATTAAAACGGGGTTTTCTTGGTTTAGTTCAGAGGTCTGTTTTCGTTTCTAATAGCATATATTTTATAGTCATAATCATTGTATTATTACTTTTTAAAATTAGCTTAATGGTTGAGCTGATCGTCATTTACCGAATGTCCTGAGTTCGAATTCTGGTTTTGAAATCCACATTTTAATTCTTAAATAATACTCATTTCAAAAAAAAATTGTTATCAAGAATTTAATTTACACAATTAAATTTTCGAATGAATTAAAAAAAAAAATTCCTTAACTTACTTTAATACAATATAGCAAAATGAAAATGCTTAAATGCGTTTTAAATATATATTTACAAATAAAGGAATTTGAAAAAAAATTAAACTATATTACATTTATAAATTTTGATAAACTTCATTTAAGTACTTGAAGTAATATGTAATACAATACAAAGTTACCATTCACTCACATTTGTGAGATATATATATATATATATATATATATATATATACTGTTTTATGTAGCCTGTCTGTTACGTAATCGGAGGTCAATGAGTTTAGCTGTATACAAACGCACACGCGCGGAAGCAGACGTAGACATAGATATATATACTTCGACCCATATACGTCCATTTACGCACAATGAACAACTAGGGAAGGACAAATATATTGAGACTAAAGAAGTATGGGGTAGAAAGAAAGAATGAGGGCAATGATGTAGCAACGCTACGTTTAATAGGGCTACAAAAAATATCCCTGTTTTTATCATTACACCCTTAAAGAAATTAATTGCTAGGAATGTAAATAATTAAGATAAATGATTTTAATAATACTAAATAAATATTATTGCAATAATTTTGATAAACGACATACTTACTTCACTAACTAATGACAATGTTAATATTTTACAATTTGGTTAAAAGTTTTATTTAAAACTTTGTAATCTTAAAATGACTCCCGTCAACCGAATTTTTTATGACCTAGTGTTTTTACTTAAGTGACTACCAGTTCAGTTTTCATCAGTTCGGGCTAAATTTTGTTATTTTATGAATAAATGTACATTTTAAAAGTTTAATGGTCATTGAGATATATTAAACATTACCACATACAACCTAATTACATGTAAAATTAAATTAAATTTAATTTCCAAAGTATTCAAAATTAATTCACATGTATTTAGATAATGATTTACTTTACAAAATTGCATAAACCATGAATTATTAATGGTTTCCTAATTACACGGTATAAATAAGTGATTCATGAATTATAAATTGAATTCAAGCAGCAGATATAAATAATACGGCAGTTATTTAAAATTATCAGTTAAAGCGCTATATTAAATAGATACATTTTGTACTACGGTTGTTATTTTAAAAGTAATAAAGATAATAAATTATTTGTCAAGTTCTTCATGTTGGCAAAACATTTAGTGAATTTATCCTGTCTGACATTGGCAGCACTGTATAGCCATAGTAACGGCTACGCATTTAGCATGAGTGGGGGCGTGTACGGTTGCTATGACGACTGAAACTCCGCTTTAACCCCTCACAACATGCCACCTCCTCATATAAAACCGATGAGAAGATGAGATAGACAAGTGCATTCGCATCAATTTTCTTCGTATCTCTCTATTATACAATACAGCCACTAATTTAACTCATTTTCCTTGTTTTATTATGAATAGGCCATTAAATGTAATTTAATTAAAATTTTCATCGTAGTTATGTTAAAAATACTAAATAATAAGTGGGATTTAATTTTTATTTAAATTCTTAAATTTTGATTAAATATAAGAAAAAATCGTTTAAATTACTAGACAAAAAAGTATATTTGCCCATAAATTACGGTGTTATTTCTCTAACAATTTAAAATTTTTTGTAAACTTTGAATCTAAAGCACTGACAAAAATATAGTATAATCTAAATTAATAGAATAATAACAAAACCCTATTTTTTCGTTCTTGCATTACCATTAATTTATTATAAATTGTCTTGACTGAGGGAAGTGTGACATTTACTTATTGGTTTACCCGTCTGCCTGCGTAATTTTATTACTGTGATACATGTTTTTTTTTGTCTTCAGTGATTTGACTGGTTTGATGCAGCTGTCGAAGATTCCCTACCTAGTGCCATTCGTTTCACTTCGGTATACCCCCTACATCCTACATCCCTAACAATTTATTTTACATGTTCCAAACGTTGTCTGGCCGGAACAATTTTTTTCATCTACCTGTCCCTCCAATATCAAAGCGACTATTCCAGGATGCCTTAATATGTGGTCATGTTTGACCACATATCATTCACAAATTCATGTCATATGTGGTCTGCCTCTTCTTTTAAGTATACAACTCTAAATGCTTCTTTCTTCATCAATTTTCCAAAACATCTCTTCATTTGTCACTTTATCCCCCCATCTGATTTTTAACATTCCCTATAACACCACGTTTCAAAAGCTTCTAATCTTTTCTTCTCAGGTACTCCGATCGTCCAAGTTTCACTTCCACATAAAGCAACGCACCAAACATATACTTTCAAAAATGTTTCCTGACGGTTAAAATAATTTTTGATGTAAACAAATTTTATCTCTGACTAAAGCTCATTTCGCTTGTGATATTCGGCGTTTTATATCGCTCCTGCTTCGTTCACCTTTAATAATTCTACTTCCCAAATAGAATTCTTCACCTCCATAATCTTTTTTCTTCGTATGTTTATATTCAGTTATATTTCAGTGTATTCCATCTACATTATTTCTACTACATTTCATTACTTTCGTTCTGTTCAAATTTATTTCCATGCGGTAGTTTTGGGTAGGACTTCATCCATGCTATTTATTGTTTCTTCTAAATCTTTTTTACTCTCAGTTAGAATTATTTTATCATCACCGAATCGTAGCATCTTTATCTTTTCACCTTGCACTATTACTGCAGATCTAAATTTTTCTTTAAAATCATTAACTGCTAGTTCTGTGTAAAGATTACACATTGAGTGAGAGTAATGAGAGAGAGAGTGAGAGTAATGGGAATAGGAAACATCCTTTTCAGACTCCCTTTTTTATTACGGCTTCTTTCTTTGTTCTTCGATTACTGCTGTTGCAGTTTGGTTCCTGTAAATGTTAACAGCTGTAATCCTCTCTATACTTTTACTATCCCTATACCTTTCCTGAAACCAAATTGGTCTTCTCCTAACACTTCTTCCACTCACCCCTCAATTCTTCTGTGAAGAATTCTAGTTAAGATTTTTGTTGCGTAAGTAGTTAAGCTTATTGTTTTGTATTCTTTACATTATCTGCTCCTACTTTTTTTGGTATCATAACAATAACACTCTTTTTGAAGTTGGATTAAACTTCCCCTTTTTCGTAAATATTACGCATTAGTTTGTATAATCTATCGGTTCCTCAACTGCACTGCGCAGTATTTCTACAGGTATCCCGTCTATCCCAGGACTCTTTCTGCCATTCAAATCTTTTAGTGCTATATTAAATTTAGATCTCAGTATTGTATCTCCCTTTTCATCTTCTTCGACTTCCTCTTCTTCCTTTGTTAAACCAGTTGTTAATTCGTTTCCTCCGAATAACTCTTCAATATATTCCACCCACCTACCTATTTTGCCAGTGATCATTTCTCTTTCTACTTCTGAACACTTTTCTTTAATCCATTCTTCTTTCGCTAATTTGCACTTCCTGTTTATAGTTTTTCTTAATTGTTGATAGTTCCTTTTACCTTATTCGTCACTACCATTCTTACTTTCTACGTTCATCCGTCAGCTGTAGTATATATGCTCTGATAACCAAGGTTTCCTACCATTTCTTTTTGTTCTACGTAAGTTCGCTTCTGCTGATTTAAGCAAATTTTCTGGTAATCCCTTCCTTAGTAGTCCACAGTTGGAGATACAAATGGGGGACTAGTTTACCTCCGGAATATTTTACCACGGAAGGCGCCTCCATATTTGTTACATGAAAATGAAGAGTGCTACATTTTCTTGGAAAAAAAAAACAGCCGTAGTTTTCCATTACCTTCAGCTGCGCAGTACTCAGAAAATTGATTGATGTTGATATGGCCGTTTAAGTCCTCCTGACCTACGCCCTTAACTACTGTTGAAAGAGTTGCTTCCCTCTTTCATGAATCATTCCTTATTCTGGCTCTTAACAGATGCCTCTTTGATATGTTTGCATCTTCGGTCCAAATATTACGTATTACTGAGCACTCAACCCCCCCCCCCCCCATCCGCCAACCACCAACGGCGAGGCCTCATGATTCATAGAGGGAGTGTGATGCAGGTAAAGTATCTGAAATACCAGTAGCATCATCATATTTTCTTTCTCTGATATTAATCGTATAGCTGTATACGTTTAACTCCCTAAGTTAAAAAGAATGAGAATTTCACATGTAGAGCTCAGTATCATATTCATTTCGGTGGGTTTGACAAGATATGATATTTTATATATTGGTGTATTAGTCTCGTTAAAACGGAATGGAAAAACCACGACATACCTTATTTTCCCTTGTAATTGTATAATCGGATTTCTACTGTTTTTAAGAATTGTGGTACTTTCAGGTTGTGACTGCTGTTTCAGGGCAGTTCGCCGACTATTTTTAAGGTTATAGTACCTAACCATATTCATATTAAAAATACAGAAATTTAATCTTATACCGGGTGTCGTAGATGTAAACTGTAAATACAAATTTATAGTAAATAAGTTACTACGCATTTAATTCAGAAATAAAATTAAAAAAATGTCTTATTACATGACTTAACAGATAATTAATTAATAAAAATTAAAGGAATGATAAATCGTAACTAAAGAACAAAATTTATATCTACTAATTAATATAAAACAACAGAAATTTGTTGTATGATGAGTAGTAATAATAAACAAAAAAAAGAAAAAATTGATAGACTGTTGTTATCACTTAATAACAACCTACTGTACGTTCAGCACAATCAAACGGCTAGTTTGTAGAAAATTTGATATAACACACTCAAAATCTACTTCGAAAATAGAATAGAAATTTTTTTAGGAAGTACAAAAGTATTATATGCCAGACTTTTTAAAGAATGTGAAAAATGAATACTCCGAAATTAATATTTAATATGTGAAATTTATTGCACATTAACGTGAAAAACTCACCTAAATATAGGAAATATTTACTCCTACGAATAAGAATATCATTCTAGGGACTAGCTGTAAAATCATTACTCAAACCTACATATTTCTGAATGGAAAAATATACATTATAGTGGATTTGTTCTAGCACTCAATTTTTTATTTGTGAATTTCCTCGTTAAAATCTCAATACAGAGTTCTTTTGCATACTAAATAAGACAAAAAAATAAACTGTTTTATGACATAAAACCATCATGATGCCATTCCAAAAAATACAACAAATAAAGTAAAATGTTAAACCGGTAGATTATTGATGTAGTTTTAAAATAGAAAATAAATCAAAAAATATGATGAATGTTTATTTTTTCTCTTTGATTACATTCTACATTAATGGATGCTGCTCATCTACATGTTACTATTTGTTTGACCGAGAAACTAAGTTTTTTGTTGTTTATTTAACAGGGTCAGTTTTGACAATGGATTTGTTTCATTGAACTTGTACATTTTGTTTTCATTTGTCGTTTCTAATTTTAGTTCAAGTCCATATTGTTTCTGAGTATGCTTTAAATTTTAACCGATTGGTTTATTAAAATGAGTATTGCCAAGCGTAACCTTGTAGTCCTTATTATAGAACAAAGATTGCAAAGCATTTATGTGTACTAATAATGGCAAACCGATGAAATTTAACGTAATATAACAGATAATATGAAATATATGTCAGTAAATGAATGAGACTGTAAGGATAACATAAATTATTGTAATTATTTTTTTGTGCTACTCTTTTATTAAATTAATATATAGAGTTGTAAATGTACGGTAGTCTATGTTTAAAAAGTTCTTCATGACATTTTGCAAGTTTTATAAAAATATTTTTAATTTCTAACCAGCGATTTTGCTAACCGCCTGAGGGTCCATTCACGACTGATGGAGATAAAAGGGGAGAACACTACACACATATTTTCTCTCCTCCCCTGTTGATGAAAATATTTTATTTTAATTATTTACTAATAAAATCTACAAGTTGAAGTATGTTACGTTTATTTAATTGCTATATCGTATTATTATATCTTAAGAAAATTTAACTGATAATTTTAATATTTTCCGTATTTTTCCTTTTTCGTAATTATGAACCGTTTTGTATTGAACACATCGCTGACAATAATTTTCTTATATGTAATTTTCTTGTATTCTCACTACAAATATTTGAATTTTGATCTTAACAAGTAACGTAAATGTAAATTTTTTAAACATTATTTTTAAATTTATAACAAAAAAATTAGAACAAAAATAATATTTTTACTTAACACAAAAAGTCTCTCTTAAAAAAAATCGAGTGACTTATTTTTTTAATTTCAGTATCATATTGAATCGTTCGTATAACACATTCCTACTCGAATATTACTGTTCAGTACAGTATAAAAAATGACTACCACAATAAAAATAAAATAATACATTCATTTTTTGGTTTGATTCTTTTAATTTTATTCAATATAATATAAAACACCTTTATACAAATTTATAATAACAAATAAAAAATCAGTATTACAATATTAAAAAAGAGTGTTTTATTGGTATGATTATTGTTGTAAACAAGAACACAATTACAACTAATGAAACTTTAATAGTAATAATCTTTTAATTAATTAGGATAATATTTTTTGTGTAAAGTTTTAAAAACTTTAAATTAAGAAAAAAGGTTATATCAATGATATGAAAATTTTTAAGTCATTCAGCATCTATATGTTCGTATTTTGATTTTTAATCGGCTTCAATACAAACGAGAAAGTTTTCCAATAGACTAACTTTTTATGTTCACCTTAAAGAAAATTTGTATACAAATACATAATTTCGTTGTATATTTATTTCAGAGAACATCATTTTCTTTTGAAAAAATTAAAAATTTACTTAGACGATTGGAAGATAAGTTCAGTAGATTGTTATCAAAATAATCTGTTGTTTTACACTTATAATAAAACATTTCATATTGATGTTAAAAGTATATTTAAGTGAGATTTCAAAAAAAATTATGCTGAAAATTTGAGGTAAAAATCTATATTGCATAGTCTTGAGTTTTAGTCAGCTTTATATCCTGGTAGAACAATTGTTCAATAATATTTTTTTCTATTAATTATTATTTTTATTATTATATCCTTTTTTCTTGGCTGCATATCCAAATAAGAATTCCTTATTAACTGATTTTATTAAATCATTATTAACAGATTTAAACGGTGTGGATAACGGATCAATGTAAGATAAAACCAAAGAGAATTCAAGGCATCACCTTAAAAAATCTCTGAACAGAACTTTACGTCACCAACGCTGACTTCAACCTTATTCGGGGTACACAAGTGAAGACATGTTAGCCACACTCGCATAATCCTCCTGAAAAACCTAATAATAACGGCATGGATCTTTTATTGTATCGTAGCATCTTCTTTATATCAGCCAGCCGTGCTGCACTTTGTCAAAAGCCTTCCTGTAATCATTCTATGCTGTATACAGGCCAACTTTTCTCTTTTTTACCACATCAGATATGACACTATCAATCACCAACTGCTCCCTACAACCTCTTTTACCCTTACAACATTCTTTTGGTTCTTCCGCTATTACTTGCCGCCTTTAAGATGTTCACTGAACTTAGCACGCACGATAGATGGCAATAACTTAAATGGTAGGAGACATACATTTAGATTAGTCATCCACTGCAGAAACAGTCTTTGGAATCAAACAGGTCATTTTTTTTGTATACACGCCTGGCATTAGGGACCTGATCCTGACATCGAATTGCATCTAAAGCTATTTAATAGTAACACTCGGCAAGTCACGAATGGAAAACGGTTGTACCAAAAGTTCTGTCATCTCTCTAAACCCACTGTTTTCCAATTACGTGCCTTACTGACAGCACAACATACATCATTAGGAATGATTCCATGATTAAACATAACTGAAATTCAGTTAGTTCTCTACTTCTCCTCACAAGATCTAATCTGTCCTCAGCACGTTTAGAGCAGAATCCGATCATATCCTTTCACAATAATTTAATATTTCCTCCATCTTAGAAGCCGAATTCTTTTGACTACACTAGTGATACGGAATTTGCAAGCTCTACTGGCGTTTTAAGCTCAGCCTGATTAGTACCAAACAGTTAATTTCTCACCTAAGATTCCATATCTTGTAGCGATGTTTTCTACCAAACAATACCAAACGACGTTGCTTTAGAAAATCCAGAATCACAGTACGAAATCTATTTTGTGTGCTCCTAATCAATTGAATTATGATTTCAGACAGCCTATGAATGCCATCCATTACGATTATCGGTCTTCAAGAAGGCCATTAGCTGACCAATCTACCACCCCAGCTTATCAATTTTCCTACGTTAACACTTCTCCCATGCTGGAAAAGAAAGAACCTTTCTTACGGTAAATCCTTCGATTCGCTATGCATTTCCTGCTGCTACAGTAAGGGTATGGATGTAAATCAAGACATGCAGCTCCTTTATAGGTGTAGTATCATACATGATTATTCAATCATTTGTATGATAAAAAATGAGATATACTCTTGTGTCGCAGTCTCTGTATACGAATTCTTCTTCTATCAGCTATTCCACCAAACTTAATATTCTTCTTTTGAAACTTATCATACATGCATCCATTTGCAATCGATTGGCAACAAACAATGACCGTCGTTGATCCAGGATGTTATGAACAGCGTTAGTTTTTAATTGAGGAAAATGGTCAACCATAGTCCCGTACAACACTGTTTTAGATGGTTTCATATCAGTTTCCATCTTCGTAATTTTTAAGTTTATTTTTTTTTGTCTCCATTCATTTGACTGGTTTGATGCAGCTTTCCAAGATTCCCTGTCTAGTGCTAATCGTTTCATTTCAGTGTACCCCCTACATCCTACATTCCTAACAATTTGTTTTACATTCTCCAAACGTGGCCTACCTGCCCAATTTTTTCCTTCTACCTGTCTTTACAATATTAAAGCGACTATTCCAGGATGCCTTAGTATGTGGCCTATAAGTCTGTCTCTTTGTTTAGCTATATTTTTCCAAATGCTTCTTTCTTCATCTATTTGTCGCAACATCTCTTCATTTGTCACTTTATCCACCCACCTGATTTTTAACATTCTTCTATAGCACCACATTTCAAAAGCTTCTAATCTTTTCTTCTCAGATACTCCGATTGTCCAAGTTTCACTTCCATATAAAGCGACACTCCATACATATACTTTAAAAAATCTTTTCCTGATATTTAAATTAATTTTTGATGTAAACAAATTATATTTCTCACTGAAGGCTCGTTTCGCCTGTGCTATTCGGCATTTTATATCGCTCCTGCTTCGTCCATCTTTAGTAATTCTACTTCCCAAACAACAAAATTCTTCTACCTTCATAAACTTTTCTACTCCTATTTTCACATTCAGTGGTCCATCTTTGGTATTTCTACTACATTTCATTATTTTGTTTTGTTCTTGTTTATTTTCATGCGGTAGTTCTTGCGTAGGACTTCATCCATGCCAGTCATTGTTGCTTCTAAATCCTTTTTACTCTCAGCTAAAATTACTATATCATCAGCAAATAGTAGCATCTTTATCTTTTCACCTTGTACTGTTACTCCGAATCTAAATTGTTCTTTAACATCATTAACTGCTAGCTCCATGTAAAGATTAAAACGTAACGGGGATAGGGAACGAACTTGTCGGACTCGCTTTCTTATTACGGCTTCTTTCTTATGTTCTGCAATTATTACTGTTGCTGTTTGGTTCCTGTAATGTTTGGTTTCTTCAATCTCTGTATTTGAACCCTAATTTTTTTTAAATGCTGAACATTTTATTCCAGTCTACGTTACCGAACGCCTTTTCTAGGTCTATAAATGCCAAGTATGTTGGTTTGTTTTTCTTTAATCTTCCTTCTACCATTAAGCTGAGGCCTAAAATTGCTTCCCTTGTCCCTAAACTTTTCCTGAAACCAAATTGGTATTCTCCTAACACTTCTTCCACTCAGTTAAGTCTTCCACTCAAATTTTTGATGCATGACTACTTAATTTTTAAGTAGGAGCGGTAAAGAAAGGTATTAATGTCTAGTCTCCATTTAAATTCTTCCCAAATTTTCTGTGGTGTGTAGGCTCCTGATAATCGGGAGCAAAATTCCGTGTAGACAAAAACAATCCATGTAGCCACTCATCAATCAACTGAGGCTGAGGCATGGTGAAGCCTTTTCCCCACTCTTAGAAGAAATTTACCGTTTTATTTAGCGTCGTTTGCGGACTCAGTAACCATGTGAGACCATTTCAGTAACTCACCATCTGAGGCCTTAATGACCGTTATTGAAGCAAGGAATTCATAGTAGACGAGCTGCTATCACGTCCACTGGTGTGAGCCAGTCCTGCTACATGGTCACAAAAAGAATAGAGAGGGCTTCTAAATAGAAAAAGAAACTGCAGCTAGGGGTCACCAGCATCCGCAAAGAAGGTCCTCCCGTACAGTCATAAGACTGAATCTGAATTTTATTATTATGTGAATACTTTTTATTATTGTTAAAAATATTTTATTTAGTTTAAAATTTTTACACCGATTTTGGACTAACATATACGTGCTTGGGTATGCTTCTATAGAGATTAAAAAAAAAATGCTATTTCAGTGGTAAAAGAAGATAATGTTTTTATTGATGAGTTTAAAGCTTAAAAAACTTGTACATCAGATGTACTTTTTACGTCAAATATTATAAGTATATTTATTTTCTATTTTTTTGTAAATGGAATTGGTGAATTCGATTATTTTTATTCTTATTACATTAGGTCTAATCTCTCTAGTCGTAAAAATTTAATTATTTTTTTTTTTTTTAGTTGAGGTTAAAGAAATTAAATTTTGATAATTTTCTTTCTTTACGTAATTTTTATATTTATTGAAACTTCAATTTCTGTTATCAAACCTACTTACTACACTGATTCACCGTAGAAACTAATTTAATTTTACGAAATTTTGCACAAAGGATGCTTGTTTGGTAATAAAGACATCCTTTAATATTTACAAAAGTATGAAAATGTAATTTGAAAGTTAAATGAGAAATACTTATATTTATAATTCCTGTATGGAAATAATAAAAGATTCCAAACATAATAGAGAAGTGAATATTAAAATAGGGTTAGTAATACTAAATATAAAACCACAATAAATAGAAAATAAAAAGGTATTTTATTCAAATAATAATAGTTATAATCTCATAAAGCAGAAATACTGGATTTAAGGTTGATTATTTAAAATATGAAGTAAATTTGTTGTTGCAATATTCTGTAGATTAACCAGTATTATTATAATGTCCATGCAATTTTTATAATTAAAGATTAAAGTATATATGTATATATTACATTTTTTTTGGCTTTCATTATTCTTTAATTATTAAAAAATCACAAATTAATGTACTTAATTTCTAATTTTGCCAAGCTTGTAGAAATAATAACTAATTCTTTACTTAATAACTATTTAGAAATGAAAAAACTATATAAGATAATTAATTTGACTTACTACTTAAATTAGTAATTAGTATGCGATTACAAAATTAGTTACAGATATTTCGGTAGCATCGGATCGAAATAATTATTCACTGAGTAACTTCTAACATTTGGCTAAAGCATCTGACAAAGTCTGGCCTGAGTTACTGCTGACAAAATTACAGAAAAAAAACAAGAATGTAAGATAAAGCACTTGACTGTTAAAGACCTTCCTGACGAGTAGAAAGCAGTACAATAAAATGGTCAGTGGTACTCGTACTAGTCATCCTTGTAATCGTATATTGCATTATGGTATATCGTAGATAATTGTTTTGAGGAAAATTTAATTTATAACTTATTTTAATGATCTTCTGTGCATAAATTTTAAAAATCCTCTATTTGCCTGTGGCACTATTTTTTAATGTGAAGGCTATACTTGGGACAAGATAAAATTTATTATTAGCATACCGGAGTATAAAAATAGTGGAAACTTGGTTATATATTAATCTATTGACACTAAATATGGACAAAATAAGCTTTATAATATTTATAAATTATGCTTCTACCCCACATTAAATAAATTTCAAACTCTATCCCAATAATTGTAAAAACCACGAATTATTACCTTAAAAGTAACTGTTAAAATTAATAAAGCTTAAATTATTAAATGTCTTGGGATGACAATCGGAGAGAACTTAAAGGTAGATGTATAAATAACTCAATCAATAATGCTAAAATAAATTTATTTACATATTCATTCATTTAGCGGAAAACTTACCAATTCTATGACTAAGGAAAATTTATTTCGCGTTTATTCAACCAGGTTTACAATACGAATTGTTACATTGAGTGCCGCGTTTCAAATTGTATTAAGACATCTTTAAATTTAAAAAAAAATTGATAAAGATTATAACAGTATTAAGTAAGAATAGGTACTATCCCACTGAATTGAATGAAATTATAGGGATTATACATCAAAAGCAGTATATTACCTATAAATCTATAAAGCAATAAATTTCTGTTTCTTGAACCATGCTCGGCTAACCAGATGTACGTTACACAAACAAGTAATCAAACTACTCAGAAAAACAGCACTATACAGATACAGTATCTGTTTGGTGGGCGGGAAGTCCCTTTACATTGTTATAAATCTAGCGTAATCGAACTCTTCTGCTGCTGGAAATTATGAAAAAGATAAGCTGTAGTGGAAATGTGTTCATTCGAGTTGGGTTGACCTTAGTCGTAGTCGAGTGTGAAACGAGGCGATATAAATGTGTTCACTGTCGAAGAGATTTTATTAGCTTGTGTGCGAGTCCAGGAATCCACATACTGGTAAAATTCGGAGAACATTATGAATGACTTCTTTGTGCGTTTTGGGAAATCGTCACCATCAAGGCAAACGGTACTGACAGATACAGAAGGCTTTTGCAACGATAAGTGTTCTTAATGTTCTACTCAGTGAGAGGCCGAGCATTAGAGGTGAGACATGTGCTGCTGTGGAGGCATCGATTCAACGATCACCGATGAAATCAACGGGCAAAAATTCTGCAAGGTTAGGAGTTCCAAAATCGACAATGCGAGACCATATGAGGAAGGATTTGAAAGTTAAAAGTTTTCTTCCAGCCACCATTAATGAGTTGAGTGAAAATGACCTTGATCGACGTGTTTACGCATGTCAGTTATTGCTTGAACGCTTTCGACAGCAAACGATAAAAAGAACGTCATGTTCTCAGATCAGTGTACTATTTACCAAATAACTCGTAACCCGGTAAACGTAAGTGTTTGCCGGGCAAAAGACAATCCTCACTTTTTTGAGGAAATCGAATACCATCCGCCTCATTGGCTGGGATGACAGCTGAACATCTCCTTGGTCCTTATATTTTCGATGGCACAGTTAATCAACATAATAATCTGAGAATGATCGACGAGTTGTTCCTTCTAGAATTAACGGCAAAAGGGATCGCTGACAACATTACGTTTCAGTAAGACGATGCTCCAACGCGTTTTTCTTTGAATATCCGCAGACGCTTCGATGAAATTTTTCCGAATCGCTGAATTGAACGTGGATCAGTAGAGAACCGGCTCCATTGCCTTGGGCAGCAAAAAGCTTTAACTATACCACACCTGACATTGCACTCTGGGATTTTATAAAATAAGAGGTCTCCAAGACGCTGTTTTGTTAAAATGATCACCCATTGATATGCTCTTGCGGATAAACAACCCGACATGGAGGCGCTTGCAGCTGTGCTTTGAACATGGTGGAACCGACACAGACGTTTTATATCCGTAGCTTTACATCCTAATAATTTTAAAACTAGCGTAAAGGAACTTATCGCCTACCACGTACTCATAAACATTTTAATCTCTTGCCGGACAAACCCCACTCTACGGTCGATAGAAAGAATTTCAAATCCTAGTTGCAAAATTATTTGAATATGAAGTATTCAATATGAAATTTTAACAATACTCTAGATGAAAGAATTAACTACCCTAACCATGATAGTTGCACTTTTACGTTGATTTAATCCTATTTTCTTCTTTAAAAAAAGAGGGAAAACCATTTCCATTTTATACTTGTGACTGCTATGATTAAAATTCAAATTTTTACAAAATTTTAGTTAATGCAGTGAATTTTAGAGTAATTTCATGATAAAATTATTTCCAATTATTGGTAGTTCAGCACATCCACGTACACATTCGAAGAGAGACGTTATTGTATGTATGCACGCGCGCGCGTGTGTGTGTGTGTGTGTGTATGTGTGTGATATTTTGATAGCATTGGATTGTAATCTTACATATTGCATTCTTATAATATACATAACTCGTGTTACTACGTATGTACGTATATACTACGTATATAATACACTTATATAGTGTCAAACGTTATTTAATTCCTTTGTTATATTTTCTTTAGTTTGGTTTTGTATATTTTTATTTATTATTTTTTTAATGTTCATATTTCATACTTTTACTGCTTTTAATCTGTTACAAATAGATATTTATGTACATCTAACCCCTGCCTGTTTCTCTTAAAAAAGAGAATTTATGAATTTATCGTAAGCTAGTTAGTTCTGTAGAGTTTCTTTTCTAAGAAATAAGTTTTTACCCATTTGGAACAATGTTTCTTATTCCATCTCTTTATAATTAATTTTTGTCTTTTGAAATGCTGCTGAATCAAGGATATTCAGAATTATGAGATTATTGAAGTATTTTTACATTTTTGTTAATGAAAATTAAGTAATTATGAACACTAAGTAATTCAAGCGATAATTATAACTCTGTGCATGCGGTTGTTAAAAGCTGAATACGATGCTGAATAATTTCTAATGGTAGTTATATAAAGTGTAATGTAGTGTGCAGTTTTCACTGAACAGTTAGAAAATAAAGGTCACAGTGGTGTAGTTTTCTCTTGCGTATTTTAGACTCTTCGTAGCCACTGGCATTAGCACTCGTTCAAAACCGCATAATAGTTCTCACAAATTGTCTAGCCACTTTGCAACCGATTAAACTATATAATTCCAGGCTACAAAATTGATTTACTAAGAATATTTTACACAAATTTTAATACTGCATTAATTATTTTTCAGTTGCAGTTTCAGTAAAGTATACATGTATAATTTGTTTAAATATAATAAATATTATATCATTTTATTTTCCTGGCGAATGTAGCTAAAGTAGCTGAAGTAAAGAGAGAAGTATGGTGATTATGTTAAAAATGGAAGTGTCGGGTTATTTCCACATCTTTACGTTTAGGGTCCAACTAGTTATCTAGACCAAAAAAAAAAATATGTATGTATGTGTGAGTACGTATGTAGATCGTACTGCTTTTGCCCTTACATCTCAGGAGTAACAAACATAGTCTTTTGAAATTTCAGTCAAATATTTCAACATATGGGGCGCATTGGTCATATTATTATTTTTTTGTAATTCGTTAATAGGGTGAAGGAATATCGCATAAAAACTAATTTCAATTTTCTTCAGAGACATTTTAAAGAAAACTTTATTAAGTCAAATTTGTTAAATGAATATATAAATAATAAAAAAGAATTTTTCAAAAATTCCACTTGTATCTCTTAAAATTGAAACATATATATTTCGTTCTTTTGTTCTATCTCCCTTTCGTTTAAATATATTAAAAAAAAATCTATGAAAGTTTATACTTACATATCTACCAAGAAATGTCTCCAATTTTTAACCGACTTCAAACAAAAGGAGGTTATCCATTCGACAACCTTTTTGTTTTAATGTGCACGCAATATCTCCGACATTAGTAAAACGATTTTGATATTTTTTTCTTTTAATCGAAAGAGTATACTTTTGTAATGCTCCCATATTAATTTTAACCAAATCCGATGATAATCTTAGGAAAAATACCCAAAAAAATTCGAACTGTACGACAATCTTAGCCGCTGACCGCTCGCACCATTATCGTGTTTCCCTGTTCTCTGTATGACGAAGATGTTAATAACAGTCTTTATTATCGTTGTTTAGTTTTCCTGGAAACATTCATGGCATTTCTTTCTTTATTTTTCTTCCTTAAAAATCATTCTTTTTTTCCCTTTCTTGGCAGCTTTCCTTTAAACGCCGCTGTATCAACTGAGCAGCGCGTTTAGTAGGACTACACATATTTTAATTATTACAGTTATATATTATGTGTGTGTGTGTGTGTGTGTGTCTGTGTGTGTGTGTGTGTGTGTGTGTATGTGTGTGTGAAAATAAAATAAAAATAAAATCCTACTTTAACAAATAATGCTACAAAATTACAAATAATTATATTTTTATTTATTAACGAAAGTAAACGTATTTACAACAAATAACTATTTTTGAAGTCAGTACCAGCCAACACAAGTTAAACAAAAAAAAAACCTTTCATCTATGTACTTCAAACAATGCAAAATTGGTAATAGAAGTTTTACTACAATAAAATGATATCTACAAAAATTAAAAAAAACAATAAAATGAGACATACAAAAATATGATAGAAGAATACTTATGGATGCTTAGTTACATAGAGAGTTTACTTTTATACGAATTTGAATACTAGATCGTGGATAACGGTGTTCTTTGGATTTCAATTAACCACACTTCTCAGGAGTGGTCGACCTGAGAATGTACAAGATACACTTCATTCACATTCATACATATCATCCTCATTCATTCTCTGAACCAATACCTTACGGTAGTTCCGGAGGCTAAACAGAAAAAAAGATAGGTACATACTGTATATTACCAAGTATATGTCACCAAGTATATTTGCCTTAGCGATCTCAAGGTGAGGTATGATCGTGAGACGCTCTCTCTTATATGCTCTTGAGATCCCATTTTACAAATGGGAATCCCGTTTAGCCACCAGTGGTTGGTTGAGTAACTAACTTTCCGTAACTTTATGTTTAATTTGTGTTGGGTGGTACCAAATTCAAAAATAGTTATTGGTTCTAAATACTTCTACTTTAGTTAATAAATAAAAATATGATTATTTGTAACTTTGAAATACTATTATTTGTGGAAGTCGTTTTTTACTTCCTTCTACAAATTAAAGGAAGTATTGTGATCGGGAAAAATTTCGGTTTCCAGATTTCAACGGAAATATCCATTTTGGCCATCCCTGAATCCATTTTGACTAGTTTCGGCATGACGTCTGTACGTATGTACGATGTATCTCGCATAACTCAAAAACGATTAGCCATAGGATGTTGAAATTTTGGATTTAGGACTACTGTAACATATAGTTGTACACTTCTTCTTTTGATTGCAATCGACTTAACCAATAGTGTCCACAAAAGCCCAAAACCAACAAAAAAAAATTGGATTCTGGATTTTTTCTTAACTGCAGTAATAAACCCTCAATGAAAGGTTTCCAAAGATGTATCATAAATGATAATTATTTTCATTGGTTCCAGAGTTATGGCCAAATGAAAATTTAATTAATGAAATATTTAGATCTTAGGGAAAGGCACATTGGTTCAAATCAGACTTAATCTCCTTTTTTTAACTTTTTTTTAATTTAAATATATTGATTTATTGTTAATATTAACCTCTCGTTGTAAAAAAAAATTTCGATGATTAATACTTCAATAATAACAAAAAAATGTATATATGAAAAATTATCAGAAGTTTTTACTGAAATAAATTTTATGTACTTTTCATTTTAAAAAAAATAGGTAAATGTAATTTAATAGGGGTACAAGGCAGTTAAGTGTTGCCTACAATAGATTTTTATTTTTATTCTTTATAAACTATTTTTTTTAAATTATAGACCTCGGAACTCAAAATACAAAAACGTTTTTTGACATTTTTTTCTTGTTTTATCCTTTATTGAAGGATTTAAAGGAAAATTTATTCCCTTCTTCTAATATATAAAGATCAGTGTTCCGGAGCATGTCCAACCGCCTTTCTGCCGCACCTTGTGAAATCTTGACTAACAGAAACTCAGGAATGGAAATTTCTACTTCCACACATTCTATACCTTGTTACGAATAACAAGCTCATAATCGAACTCTATATATCAAATCAAATTATTAAGAGATTATTTTACCAGATTTTTCACAAAGCTTAAAATGCAGTTACTGATAAATCTAAAAAAAAAATTATTTTCCCAACAATATCTTCATATTCGTTTATTAAAATTAATTTACAAAACTTTTTTTTATAAATATATCTAATGACAACATTTTGAGATATTTAAATAAAAAAATATCACATAACGCTTCCATGTAACAGGTAGCGAAAATAATTTCAGAGGCGCTATAGTTTACACAGAACGATGAGATTCACGAATATCTGGAGCTTCTGACGATTACTGAGGGTTGTGAGACAATGTGTTAAATGAATTATGTTGAGTGTTAAATACTAATATCGTCTACAAAATCACGTCAGTCACTTAGCGATCAATCTGCTTGATAACAGCGGGGATGTTAGAAGGTTGAACATCTTCTTGTGCTTAACTTAGCGGCTACTGAATGACCAATTTGCAGTTACTATCTCTAAATCTAGTGTTGTTATTTTTGTTTACTTCTCTACTTTTTCTTTACAAGTTGTCTTTTTCTTGCCAATTTCTACATTGTGGTGTGTTTCTCGACTCGATATCTCATAATTATTTTTTATATTGATTATTTATTTGTTATTGGTTATTATTTGTTTATTGTTTTTTTATCGACTATGAAATGAAGGCAAATATATTCTTTTACTAATGAACTTTAAGAACATTGGTACTGATAGAATTTGTTGTGGATTGAATTTTGGGAGTTCCTTAAGAACCTCCTATCTTGCGCTTATTAACAAACGATTTACTTCTGGTTCCACCTAAGGAACCGATTGTAAATTTATTACTGGTGAAAAAAAGAAAAATTTTAGTACTTATTTAAAAAAGGTTGAAAAATATTTTTACCTATATTAAGTCATACCTACACAGTGAATTACATAATTGATATATTTACTATATAGTCAGAAGTTACAATAAATCATAAAATGGCTATTTTCAGGATGAACGTTTTTCCAAACATTTTTAGAGAATTTCATTAATTGAATGGTACTATGTTATTTCAGTTAAGCAGACCCTGCAAAACCGATACTCTAATTAACCTATAACTCAATTTTAATTCCAAATCGAGTTAGTAAAACTAAGATTATATAATTAATGTAAATTAATGTCGATTGAATTTTATTTTTTAAACTCTGGATGAAAGTTGAATGTATATACAATATAAATACTGTTCCGATAATGCTTTGATCGGTTCGTTGGAATCGATTGGTGGATGTTTTCTAAATTTACCCTTGTCTACTAGAACACAAAATATAACTCATATCTACTAGTATAACTTTTTATTGGCGAGTATTATTTCTTTGTATTTCATATTACTCTACGTAGTTTTATTCATATTTTTAAATTAAGCCAGTAATTATAGCTTAAAACCTTTATTGTTATTTTTAGTAAAAAAAAAAAAAAAAAAAGCTGAAGATATCAGATGAATAATAAGATAATAAATAATTTGTTTTATTTGTTTCTTAATTGATTATCATATTGATAAATTAGTTATGAGTTGTTATGAAAAATCAAAAAAGAATGATTAATCCTATATTAGATAAAACATTACGATCAAAATATAAACAGAAAACAGTAAAACTGGATAAATATAAATATTTAAATTAATCTCTTATTTCTCTGGTTCATCCAGTAAAGATAAAAATCATTTTCTGAAAGTTTTCTGATAAAAATCATTTTCAATTTTTATAAATATTAGATTGCATTTTGATCGAAAACTGTAGTAAATGATGTTTTATTATTAAATATATCAGTAAGAAACAAAAATCCTAATCAAATAAAAGACAAAACTGTATTTTGCAATATGATTATCTATAAATATTTGCTACATCTAGCATTATTTTATTGCATGTTGTTTTCTCTAATCTCTGTATAGAAATATAATTTATTGGATGAACGTATTTATTCTTATAGTTGTTTTGTAGACTAGTTAACTAACTTTAGTTAATAAATTATGCGAATAAGAAAATCATTTTACGTTTTTTATTCCAAATTTTCACTTATCTGGAAACGTATCAGTACTTATTATACCGTTTAATAGAGGTTCTATCGTATTTCTAATTGTTTGTTTTTAAAAAATATAAATTACCTATGAAAAACAAAGAGTTTTTCAGTCTCCTTGGAGATTTTATACCCACTCAATATCTCCATATATTTTAAAAACTTAATAAAATCAGTACCTATTTTTCATTATTATCAATAAATATTATTTATTATCATCAATAACCTATTAATATAAAAAGTTTCAATTATTACAGAATTTTTTAAGTATGATTTAAATACTACAGTTACAAAATAAGTAACGTTTTCGATAGAAAAGTTCAATAAGTGATATGCGAAAATCCGAAAGACCACGTATTGCCCAAAGTGAACAGCATATATAACGAGTACGAGAGAGTGTTAAGGAAAACCCAGAAACAACAACTCTTTAATTGAAGTTTACTTCAATTAAATATTACTCAGAGATGATTGTAGCGAATAGTAGTAAAGTAATTAAGATAGTTTCCTTAAAAAATTCATCCCGTACAAGAATTGAAGGCAAGAGAACTTGAACAACGCCTAAATTTTGCCAAACAATTTCAAGAACTGACATGAGAAAATAAAGCTTCATGCATATTTGATAAAGAGCAATGATGCTCACTTTCATTTAAACGGCTTTCTTACAAAGAAAATTGCTGAATATAGGGACAAAATCCAAGAGTTACTCATCAGAGAGGATAAAATTTGGTTCAATACACAATCGGATGCAGTATTACTCCCAAAGTGTTATCGGGCCATATTTTTTGAAGATGATGGAAATGCTGCAATCGTAACTAATGAGCGAAGCAGCATTCAAACTTTTCTGCGACCTGCTGTTGCTGACAATCAAGCGATGTGATTGCAGCAACAGGGCTCCACTACATACACAGCCAGACGTGGTATATAGCTCTTAAGAGAATTTTTTGGCAAACTGATAATTTCACGCAACTCTGAAATCAATTGGCCTCTTTGTTCGCTAGCTTTAACAGCCCCATATTACTTCTCTCTGGGGGTATCTAAAGGAGAAGGTATATTAATAAGCCAACTTCATCCAACAATAAAAAAATAACAATATTCGAGCTCAAATTGAAGAATGAATTAATTCCGAATGTTTTAACCGAAGACATGGAAAACCATTTAGAAAAAACACAAATTTATAACGCAGAAAGAAAATGTGGGTCATTTGTGCGACATAGTGTTCCATCAGTAGCTTACAAAAATTCTCCACAAATTATAGTTCATAATTTTACATCGAAATACAAATAAATTAACAATATAAACATTTGCTTTGTGTAAATGTTTAAAAACTGTTTGCTTTTGTTCGCTACCTAACAGAAAAAAGTAGAATTCGTAAACAGAAAACGGGAAACAGAGCACATGACAACGTTTAATATATAATAATAATAATGAGTTTTTATTTGTTAAAAATACTATATATATATTACAACAAAAATGTTTTTCAATACAACATTTCAGTATTAGATTAAAAGGTTCAAGCTTAGTACCCTTTGGGTTAAACATAGTTATTAATTTTACAATTCGATATCAAGAAAAATAACTTAAAAAGTAGATAGACGTGTTATCAAATTTTATCTAGCAAAATAACTTTACATAGACATAATGTATGTATGTATGTGTCTTTATTCAAATTCGATTTTAATGAATGGTAGAATATTTTCTTTTTATTTCCATTTAAAGGTTTTTATTTCCATTTTAGAGTAAACATTTTGAAAAAAATAAAAAATAAAAATTACCTTCTACTTTTGTAGCAGAAAGATTTAACCTTTTTTGCGGTCTCATATATTGCAAAAGCAGTTAATATTTGTTTCGCTTTCACAGTTTTATCAGTTTTTTTATTAGGCCGCTTAAGAAAGGTGTTATTTTATTTCTTTACTTGACTCACGATATGGATTAATCATCCCCGTCTATCGTCTTCGTAACCTCGACAATATTATCCGTGTTCTGTTACTGTAATATTTTTGTGTCGCTTTAAGTTTGTAATGTAATCTTATGTTTTTTCTGAATCATGTCTGACACTACAAAATTTCAAGGCAATAAGTTATTATAAAATTTATTACTCGTATTATTTGAATATTCTGCATATTTATCCAGTAAGTTAGTTTGTTACGTTATTGTTGATGTGTCTTAGTCAAACATAAAATTATAGCCGTATAATATGAACTAGTTTTATTTAAGATCTATCATTTATATTCTAGTTCTATTTTTCTTTTTATAGGTCGTATAAAGTATTTTATTATATTAGATCATGCAAAGATAAAAAGAGTGAAAACATTTCAAATATTCTGCGGCTTCTATTTCTTATGAGAATAATTATTTTCTGTCATATTTACTTTAACCGTAACATGCAAGTGGTGTACTTAAATATATATATAAAATTTATGTTTATTCATTAGCAATAAGCATATACAATGCTTTGATACATCAGTAAATTGTTATTAATTTACTTAAATAAAAAACCTATATAAAACCATTTACAAAATTTTATTTAATTACAATCTAGTTATAAATTTAACTGTTTCTGAACATTTATATTCGTTTTCAATTTATTTTAATAATCGTTACGTATAATTTTTTTTATTTATATGTCAGTTAACTTATAAATTATTTAGTATTAAATAGTTAAATAATTTATTGGAAATTATTTATTTTTATATGACAAATGTAGAATATTATCTATATTTTATCTTTGCACGTGTATAAGGGTAGAATTATATTATTCCGACCCTTATTATTATTATTATTATTATTTGGAATTTTTTTTTGTTAATCCAAATAATATTAATTCAACACTGATATATTTTGTTAAAAAAACTGGAAATTTTTTTTTTTTTAAATCAACTACTGTTTTCTATTTAAATAGAAAACATGGTGTTATGTTCTTGTGAAATGAGAAAAAAATATTCTAAAAATATATCCTATTATCTGTTTAAAAATAGATAGATAAAACTAATAAAGATAACAACCTATTTTTATTTTCCTTTATCAATACAGATGATTTTAAATTATATTTTCCCGGGGGACTGATATTTACCAGTCGCCTGGATTGAGTAAAATCAATTTTATAATCGTATTGCCTAAAACTCTTAGTTTTGTATGACTGCCGTTTTTGTTTTCAACTAAAATTAAATCTTAACGCTTACTAAAATAATTTAATAAAATTCTTTATACATGTTTAAATTAACATTCTGCATCAAAAAAGAATAGAATATTGTCAAATTACAGTATTAAGTTTTAATTCATTAATAGCTAAGTAGCTATTCTTTTTAAGATTTATTTAAACATAATAAAAAATGTTTGAGTATCTAAATATTCAAACTATATAGCCGAAAAATAATTCTGTCTATAGCAATAATATTGTATCAGTTTTCATTGGTTTTATTAAAATACAAATAACAATATATTTAACTAAAATAATTGAATAAAAAAATCTGATGTGGACACCACATGACTTTCTTTACGCCTATTAATTTACATATACACATTTTTTTACAATCAGAGGTTAATAATTATTAATAAACCAATATATTTAAATTAAAAAAAAAGGAAATGAAGGCGAATTCGATCCTATGTATCTTCCCCTTTTACGATCCAAATATTTCATTAATTAAAATTTTATTTGGATTTAAATGAATGAAAATAAGTACCACTTATGATATATCGTTGAAAAGCTCTCAAGGAGGGCTGATTATTGCAGTTAAGAAAAAGTCCAAAATTCAAATTGTTTTGGATTTTGGGTTTTTTTTGGACACTTTTAGTCAAGTAGATTGCAATAAACTGTAACTATCATCCGTACGAAACGGTACGCAAGCATAACGGAGGAATCACATCCCTCTATTAATCCCAGAGTCAGGTCACCAGTCCCTTAATGCTTTTTCTTATTATCGGCCGCGTAATTTCTTATTTAATGGCGGTTGTGTATTTGTTTTGTTTATGGAGTGAAATGTGGATTGCGTTCCGACCCTTAGAGATTAAAGTGAAATATTATTGCTTGGGCTAGCCTTGAGAGATTAGCAAAGTCTGAAGGCCTTTTGATGCTAGTGCCTTTCGGTTTAGCATGAAGGCCCTGGTGGGACCCTATTTATTGGTGGATGCTGTGCCCTCCCTTTACCGAAGGGAATAGCAGGTACTATCGATTTTGGCCAAAATTGTAAGTTGAAGGAAGGAAAGATGGTTGGTTAATTTAGATTTTGCAGACTCTTTATCACTCTTGGCATCTTCTTCGTCTTGCTAGACCGGCCGGCGTCATTATATACCCAGCCACGATGTTGGAGGAAAAGAACGCGAGAGTTAGAGTTAGCTGAAATGGTGGTCACACTCACGACGGGTTAAAGAAAAAAACGGTAGTACATCTATTTTCATCTTTGATTGTTAATAACTTCGGAGCTTAGACGCTATCAGAGCCGGGAAAATTGCATTTTGTAGAAAATTCGATGGGCTTTTAGAAAATAACCCCCTCTACTTCGGTCGGTTTCCTCTCCAATCCTCGAGATATTCGCAAAAACCCGCAAGCTCACGTTAAAATTTTGCTTAAGATCGTGGAAAAGGGGATGTGAGTAGTTATTTAAAAATATGTAGATAACGTCGTTCCGATTATTTGGAAATAATAGTGTACAAACTTTCATTATGATCGGAATAAAACTGCAGGTCTTTATAAAAGACAAATGGTCATGCAAACACTTTTCTTTATATTTAAGAATGATTTATTTTATGATATTTTTCGGTCAATAATATCACATTTTCTTGTAATGGTGTACTGTTGAAAATCTATAGACGTAAGTAGGAAAACCCTTACCGATTCACTTATTCTTAATTTTATAATTTCCTGATTAGTTAGAAAACTGAAATACGGCCTAGATATTTCTAAGGGAATTTTCTAGGAGGATTAAGGGATTTTGTTTTAAATTAAATAATCGTAAAGGGATAAATTAAAAATTATGCCGATGATCAAAAAGTTGAAAACTGATAACCGAGGAGATATTGGAAAACTTTACGCAGGATTTTTCTCCTTCAGTAGTAATAATCTATAACTAAGAAAACACTTTTATCTTCTCTACGTGTGCGTGAAATGAAACGGAAGGGAGAACAAATCAACAACCAATGCAGCTTAGTTTAATTATGATAGAATACCGAACGAAATTAATCAGAATTATTTATGTAATATTAAACAAAATAATAATAATACTGCATGTCTAATTTTTGGAATATCCCTTGAAACCCCTCCGAAGATTGTTAAACGGGATTTAGGTTTTATTTTCTAATTTCTTTATGTCATCTAAACTTATTGCAATGTTAGAAGCTCGAATTTTTTAACAGATTACACGAATAATTTCAATAATGTACAAAATACGAGTATATGTTTCATCGAACTTCTTGTATATTTTTCCATCCAAAATGTTACAGTGTCTAGAATTTTATTTAGAAGTAATTCCAACAATTATCCGAAAAAATTCCAGATTTCTTTTTCTCTTGTTACGCTGTCGATTATAGTGGTTCATTAATGATTCAACATGAGGGACAGAGATCCCAAAGACCGTATCAAAAAATTTTATCAGCCTATTTACTTGTATATGCCTTTCAACTAAGGCTATACATTTTGAATAGCATCCAACCTAACTTGGATGCTGTCATTGGCGCATTGAAGAGCATTATTTTTCGTAGAAGTATATCAAAACAAAATTTCCCCGATAACGCAACAAACTTTAAGCTGGCAAATAATATTGTGAATTATTTACAATATTTAAATCAAAGGGATTTAAATACAATGCTCAGTCCTTTTCCATTTCATAAGGAATAGATTGGTCATTAGTGTAAAGTTTATCACCACCGTGTCGTAGGACAAACTATTGTTAGGTTTGAAGAATTATGTACCGTACTAATGCAAATTGAAGCGTGTTTAAATTCTCGCACGTTATATTCTGTATCTTCAGAATTGAGGGATCTACAACCATTAATGTCCAGACACTTTTTTCATTGTATCTGCTGTTACTTCAATTTCTGACCCTGATTCCACTAAAATCTCTACTAATTATTTAGCTGTTGGCAACTGCAGAAAAAATTTACACAATCAGTTTGGAATAAATGATGAATAGATTACTTAAATCATTTAAACAACGTAAAAATGGCAAACTCTTAAGAAGAATATCTGTGAAGAAGACTTAATATTATCTGGCGAAAATTCTCCTCCTCTATAAGGATAAAATGGTTTAATAACGAAAACATTTATAGGTTTAGACGATTTAGTACGTGTTACGGATGGTCAAAACGTCAAAGTACTACGCAGACAATAGCAATTTTAAGAAATTTAATATTAATTTTTCTTTTGCTCTCTCTATTTTTAAGGTATCTGTTTACCATGGTAGATCCTTATCTGTCTTCGCCCGATCCATTGCAGCTATCCACCAAAACATAGCGATTTGCATATTTAGGATATCTATACAAGCGCATTAACCTACTTAAGAGATCCATCTACACAATATTTTTTAAGCGAGCTCTGCGGGCAAAGCAATTTACTTATTTAGGATATCCATTAATATAATGTTTATATAAATGTGTTCTTTGTACAAGCGATTTACTTACTTGAGAAATCCATTAATACAGTATATAAACCAGCTGTGTCACAGCGTTTTTTACCTATTTAAGAGATACATCTAAACGGATTATGTACGAGTATTTAGAATTTACAACGTATAGATCTACCTATGCAATGTATTAATATATATTTTCTTTTACAGCATCATTAAGAGGATGAAACTTAATAAACAAACTTAATAATAAATGTATTGCATAATAAATATAATAATGTATATATTGCAAATGTGGTATTTCTTGAGAAGGATAAATCTTTGATACAGATTCGTATAAATTGTCTTTATTTTCAACTTAACTGAAATTCCATACTGATTTCTAGTTACAAAATGTTTTCTTGCCCTAAAAAGACCAAATATATTCAAAATTCAGTATTAATCTCCTTGAACAAGAAAGAATCAGCCATCCAAACACGCGTGAGCGCACACGCACACGCACGAACGCACCAGCACACACACACACACACATATATATTTATCATAAAAGAGAAAAAAATAATTACTTTTTTATCAATTATCTGTTTTTTATCTTAATTTGCAAATGAAAAAAACCACCGTTGAAAATATATACATTTTTACATATCTCATTATGGATGGAAAATCTTGTGAAGAAAACAATAAATTATAAAAATTAAAGATAAAAGAAGTAATAAAAAATAAATAAATGGTGTCCATTAGTATTATTTTTGTTTTCTTTTTTTATATTAATATAGTTTTTTATATTATAGAAATACATGTTAAGAGATTATAAGACCATATTTTTGTTAAACAGAATCAAGTAACCTTTCTTCAGACGTCACCAAAAAGACATTAGTCAAGGAGTTTCCCACTCTTAACACCGACAGTCTTTGTATAAGACATCAATCTTGGTTAGAAAGCTACGCAACGAAAGAATTTTAATGAAGTTTTCTTTCGATAAAAGGAAATAAGATATTCGAAAAATGATGTGCTTTCAAAAAATTATAAAATAACGAGAAGAGTATTGTATAAAACTTTACTTAATGTGGATAGGGGCGTATCAAAATTTTAACGCTAATATCTTCTGTTGAACATATGAAATTATTTCATTAATATTTATGTTCTTAAAGTCATTGATTAAGAATTTAATAAATAATATACAAATATATATATATATATATATATATATATATTCCTGATAAATTTAGTAGAAATTATAAAAGATATTTCGGACAAAAATTTATTTGATCAAAATAAATCATAGAAGAATTTTGTTATCATCATACTTAAAACTGAATTATTATAGAATAAATGTATAAATTCTGATAATAAAAGTTACCTTTACTCAAAAGTTTTATTTTCTCTAAATGAGAAAAGTAGATTTAAAACTATTTTTCAAAAAAATTTTAATTTAATAATAAATACACGAATATAAATTAAGGTTTGTATCCCGCATTCCAGAGAGCATAATCTCACTTTCGTTAATTGTCATTGCATCGATTGTCAGCAGTACCTTTTTTTATTTTTATTACGAGGTAATAAAAAGCGTTCACCGTTTTCTTTTTTTTCATAACGAAAATTAAGTAAGGGAAATGGTTTTGTTAGGCCTAATTCAGTCTAAGATTCCAGTAAAAATAATAAAAATCCTTAAAAAATATAAAACAAGATTATAAGAAAATTTAGAGCGATTTAAAAACTAATTTGAAATAATAAAAATAGCCCTGATATAGACAATCTACGTTCCACGTCCAAGGTGAGAACAGCTATAGATAAGTACTATACATATAGCTGGCTAACGGGGCTCCGAGATATTTTTCTGAGAAATGCTAGTTTTTCTTTGACCTAATTCCATCGACAGGTCACTAGACGAAATAGACTTTCAGCTACCTGCAGATATGAGAATTTAAAAATGATTAGGAAATGGATTCACACCGTCTTTTAAGCTGGCGATGTGGCGACCCGGGTCGAAGTGATTGCAAGTATAACGAAGACTCTCTGCTCTCCAAACGCTCCCCACGATAGCAAGCATGTAGCTACGTCCCCAAGATACATGAGAGCCGTGAAAGCTTCGGATTGAAGTCATTGCAGAGGTTGCACATCGTCTCTCTGTCAGGACATTTGCCGGTTCCACCGGCGTACCGGGCAGACTTCCAGGGTTGGTAGCCCTGGAGTGGGGGTATATTCCGGTGGCTAGTTTTGGCATAGAAGGAATTAAATCTTCATGCAATTTTAAAAACTACCGAAAGAGGCAGATGGTTCACGTTAATACTCTGGTTCTAAACCAGGGTTTATGCGAAAAGACTTATCACAGATTCTAAAGAAACGATCCTGGCATCAATATATGTCATCCATTAACAGAAAACGACTGCATTAGAGGTTTGGAAAAAATGAAGGCTATTTGTGGACGTACAAATTTTATTCCTATAAATTACTTTCACTATAAAAATGAACTTCTGGTTCAGACGAAATCCATTACCTCATGATCAGACGACAGCTGAGCACCACTGTAAACTTATATTGTTAGATATACGTAATCAGATATGGCGAGGTGGAATGTATCCGCGGCCGTGGAAGAAAGTACATATTGTTCTAATTCCAAAAATTGTTAAAAATATGACGATCCCAGTAGTTACCGCTCTATTTCCGTGACGAGTGCTAGTGGAAAAATTTTGAAAAATGATATATAATAGACTAGTTTGGATTTTAGAAAGTGTAGGTCTTTTATCCTCACATCAAGCAGGGTTTCGACAGTACCATTCAACTAATGACCAGATTATCAATTTAGAGAATATTATATATAACAGCTACGTCAAAAGGAAACAATGAGTCAGAGTATTCTTTGATCTGCACAAGGCTTTTGATAAGACCCAGTGCCATGGAATAAAGCTTCAACTACATGTAGTTAAAGTATCAATCCATGACAGGTCACTAGAAGATCTGGACTTTTCGGCCACGTGCAGATATGAGAATTTAAAAATGATTAGGAAATGAATTCACACCGTCGAATTTCGTTTCGGTTCATTCGTCATTGTTCCCATGAATGACTGACGAATGAATGAGACATTTGTGCATTCTTCAATGGGACATTCGTGAGAATCTACTTGTATTACTTGGCAACTATATGAACAAGTGTACTTTTCAAGTGCGCGTTTACAAGTACTCATCAAATAAAATATTGGAAGATGGTATACCACAAGGCTTGCTGTTGAGTGGTACCTAGTTCCCGATCGCCATTAATTAAATGATATTAGCCGTTCCAGCAGAAATCAGCAAAAGTGTTTACGTCGACGATCTGGCTATTGTATTTGCCAGAAACTCTATAGTTATGGTGAAGTATAAATTTAAACGAGAAATAAACGCCCTTAACGAAGTTTAAGGTATAGAGAGAGATTTTATAGGAAGAGAACTCCTCACTGTATTCCTGTTTTGACCATCAATGATCATCCAGTTAAATACAAAGATAATACACGATTTTTAGATCTACTATTAGATAAATCCATTACATGGAAATACGGACTTGGTTTAGCCAATACATTAGAAACGGACGCTTTGAACGAAAAATTTGTAGATCGATGGATAGGCCGGCAAGGAGTCCAGACCTGACACCTTACGATTTTTTCTTGTGGAGGTACCTCAAAGCGTTGTTTATACACAAAAAATTCGCGACCTTAAGCACTTAAAAAACAGGATTAATGAAGCAATGACAACCATTAACGAAGAAATGTTAACTAATGTTTGGAGAGAAATTGATTATCGTTTGGATATTTGTCGAGCGACTAAGGGCGCACATATTGAAATTTATTAATTATGTAAAAACATGTTTGAGACGACAAATTTGAAAAATAAAAACATAAACTGTAAGTAATTCTGTTTTAATTTAAACCATGTTCAAAACCACACCATTCTTTTATGATAACTCTGTATAAAAGAAGTCAGATGGTAGGTTATCAGTTAGGTTTTATAATACAGCACATTTTATATTAAAACTGTATTTTATATTAACACGTTCAAACTTAAGTTTTAGTATTTAGTTTGTGTAACGTTTTATGAATATTATTTATACATTTTTAAGTTGTCACATTAAATGTTTAGCTTGCCTCAAAGATTACATTTTAACAGTAGAGTAGACAATTAGAGTAACAATTAAGAAGAAGAAGCAATTCAAGTATAATAAACCAGATCGATAAGAAGAAATAACACACATGATTCCATGATCGAACATACTACCTGTAATTAATTGATCACGTACACAATTAATAGTTAAAAACCATAAGTTCAGAATAGTTCTTGAGTAAGAATTTTAGTAAAGTATTTCAATAATCGTAAAACGCTATAAAAGTACTATTTATACAGAACTCACCGTTAGCTGGTATAAGTTGTTCATGTAATAATTGGGTACATCGGGCTGTTTAATAAAATAAGCACTGTTATCAGAACATAACTATAGCTTATATAGAACACTCAGAAACGGTACGTTTCCCGTTCTAGTGTTAAGGAAAATTAATTGCACGAGCTTTTGCTTTCAAGAATCAAATATTACTGGGTAATAAAACCTTGATCAGGGCAGCATTAAAATAAAAAAGAAAATTAATGACGTAGACTCTTAAACGCTTTAATTAAAATATAATTATAAATTATTTCCAAAAATGGGATTACAGAGACATACTGATGTCCATTTATACGGTAGCCTAAGTTCAAAGATTAGAGCACTACGTTCTGTTCAGTATTAGATGTAATGAAAAATCATTACGAATATATTGGTTAAATTGGCTACACAGTTTTTTTTTGGGGATAAATTTTTGTTTCGTTAGTGTTCAAACAAATGATTTCAAATTTTGTTTTTTTTTTTAGCATCTTTGTTAATTTTTACTTGAAATAAAACTGCTTAACTCTTCTTCAAGAAAATAATTATCTAAAAGTGTGTTTATAGTGATGTAATTTTTTTTAGTCTTTGTTAGGTTATTTATATTCACCATCACACGGTTCTATTTCTGCCTTCAGGCCGATCCCTGGCACCAGATGTCTCACCATTATTTTCTTTTTTTAGCCAAAGCTTTGATTTTATAGATTTTATTTCTTTTTGATAGTTTATAACAGGTCTATGTTTTCCGTTTTCTCATAATATGTTTCTAGTGACTTTTAAATAAAGCTTCTACGAAAATAATTCAGGATGTTTTATCGTGCTGCGGTTTATCTGTATGTAAAAAAAAAATCTTACATTCATCCTCTTTTTCTTACTCTTGATCCCTTCTTTCAATTTAGATTCTGGGAATAGGTGGACTCAGGTAGGACCTTGCTGTGATATTATGATCTACAGAGCCAGTACAGCCAGTGCGTAATCTGTGATAGCTGACTTTCTCTGAATCTGTTTAAAACTTTTGTTTCTTATCTACTGGTTGGAGGAGCCATTAGCCTATTGAACAAAGTACATATTCTTAATCTACCCTTCATAATTCCTCATTAAATACACATACTATGTTTTCTACTCTTAAGTTTAGTAACACTAAACAATCATTTAATGAGGATGTAATAGTGGTTTCTAATAATATTTATTTCTATTTTTGTAAAAAGGTTCATTTTGTCCATCACTTCTTTATAAAGAATAAATTTACAAAAGGTTTAATTTATTTACAAGAATGGTGTTTTGTATAATTGAATCAGTCTGAGGAGAAAGGGACTTAGTTTTCGCCATTTCTCAGGAGGATGAAAAAATGTTCTACTGCTATAAAATTGTAAGATAAAAATACCACAAAAATTGATAGTGTTCTTTATATATCCTATTAACATTATTTAAGGCAGCACCTTTTTTTACGTTTGATTTGAATTCAATAATTTTTTTTTTTAATTTTGACAGTTCCATTTCATATTCACTTTGGTGATAAAAATAAAACAGTTTGGTATTATGCTTGCAAATAAACCTTATTTCTCATTTAAATTAAATGAGTATTGTACTAAGAAGTTACACTTGTATACAGGAATGCAGTAATAAATAAGATTAAGAGAATGTTTGACTATCGTACTATTATTCAGATTTCAAGTTTGACATTTCTTCAAAAAATTTAACAGCCTTTTTTATGCTGCACAAACACTATTAACTTTGTAATATCTTGAAGCTTGTTCCCATTAATTAGAACAAGGTTGTGCGAATAAGCAGGACTTGTTGGCATACAGAAGTTTGAAAGTGTAGGCTTTCCAACATTGAATGTATGTTTCATAAAACTTTCAATATAAATGTGCCCAACAATGACTCCTTTGTTTTCAGAAGAGATTTAAAATGTTTTAAACGATTAGCCACCAAACTTTGCTTCTGCTGCCATGGTGTATCAATTGAGCTGGTTTCTAAAGAATTGACGGTTAATGTGTACAGTAAATGTTGTGTATATTGTGGTTACCTCTGTCAAAAATCTAGAATATCTGAAGTTTCCACAATTTTAACCTCAACATTTTTCTTTGCATTGCATATAATCTTAACATAATTTTTTAGAACATAAATTCTATCAGATCTTAAATTTTCTTTGTAAAATACCAAAATCCCTTTCATAGGGATGATATGAATGACCACGCTCAGGAAATTTGTATTCTATTTTGTGAAATCTTTCTTAAGTTGCCAGACCAGCACAAAATCTAAGTAACGCATGATTCCTGTTCTGACCAAGGCAAGAGTCAGTAAACAGGTACAAATCAGTAATATCTGTCGGTAAAAATGTATTAACATAATCATATAACAAAGAGGCAACTTCAATAGCACCATTATTTGTCTTCATGATAAAGGTATATCAACGGTCAGTATTAACATCATGAATACAAAATATATTTACCCACAACTCGCACGTATAGAAAATTTCTTGGACAGCTGATGCAAAAAGGAGCAAATTTTGTATATAGTCAAAAATTCAATATTCCAACAGCAACATTTGTGAAAAATTTCTGTTTTGCTTCAGTCTTCGAGTTGTAAAACTTATTTGATTATTTCTTTTGAATCATAAGTTCAGATTCAGCTGTTCTTTTAGCACTTTTACGTGGAGTTGACCTTTTTATTTTAGACTTTAACTCTTCACATTTGCTACACACATCAACCTATGGTCACCAAATCGAAATTTAAAGTTTTCAGTGAAGTATTTCCTATAAAAATCATGTTCAATGTTTAGATAGGGAACATTTTTTCACATATAATTCATGCATTTATAATACATTTAGACGTTCATCTAGATATGTTATTTCTTTGCCAGTGTATGGTGACTTTATTGTTGGTAAACTTCAGATGTGATCATCAATAACTTTCAAAATTTCTTCAGAAATTTTGTTTTCATACGGATTCTTTCCTCTCATATCTTTGGGAGTTTTACCAGCTAACAATAGCTTAGTAAGTCTATAAACACGTTTCTTTAATACAGCATGCATTTATCTTTGTTCCATTATTATGAATCACAGAATATTTAAAAAAGCGTTTTTTTCCATATTCTCCTTTTCTGGATCGTCTTTGTTTAACTTTTATAGCTATTATCAGTCTTTGTAAATGTAGATCTTGTGAATCTTTGTTACTTAGATTTAAAAATTCAGTTAAAATGAAATTTTGTGAATCAATATTAAGTTTTTACAAAAATTTACTACAACAATTAGACACTTCTCCAGTAACTGCAGCACTAACGTCTTTACCAGTGTAACAACCTTTGTACTGTAAACCGTGTAAAACTGCTTTCTTCAGGCTCTTTTTTTTGTCTTTTTTTAACCTCCTGACCACTGTTAGGTATTACTTTAGAGGATGAGATGAATGACAATTTTTGTAGCACGTGAGTTTTTGCTCTTAGGTTTTTAAGTTTTCTGTAGTAGATTTTTTAACTCTTCTCATTTTTCTAATTTATAAAGTAAGAAATGAAAATAGTACACTACTAAAGAGTGGTAAAAAAATTTAGCAAAATTAATAAACTGAATAAAAATACTGTGATAAATATTGAAAAAAAAACATTCACTGTAACCTTTGAAATACTCATAATCAAACAAAAATAGCCACAGCTAAGAAGATAATTAATTGCTGCTCATGATGGTAGAGTGTCTTGCAAACATAAAAGTACAAAATTATAGAACTGGGGAGAATGGAAGGAAGTCAGACTTGGCTCCTTTCTCTTCGGTTTGAAAAATATTCCAAGGCATCTCTAACTTACTACAGAGCAGACATTATTCCTTTCTCCACAGTTTTACGAAGCTTGGGTTGTATAATCAAATTCCGCAAAAAAAAAAAAATGTAAATTTTGACTTAGTCCCTTTCTTCTCAAATCAATTCAACCAACTATACGTTGATTTTATTTACTGTTTTTGAAATAATTTTATAAGTAAAATTTTAATGTAAAAGTAAATAAATCTTCGAAAAAACATTTTTAATACTAAATTGTTTTCAGACTAAAATATTTTTCTTTGAATAAAATACTTAAAAACTTAAATAAATAGTTCATATTGTTTGAAATTTCTTTTGTTCATGATTTTCTGGCTGATTAGTACTTTTCACGTGGAATTAAGCAATACACCTCTACATTTTTGTTTTAGTTTTATATATTATGCACAGAAATATTTTGTAATGTTGTGTTGCATATTTTGTCTTACCTCGTGTCACTACTAAGAATTCAAGTAAACATATTGTTTTTTATAATATTAATAATAGAATGCGATAACTTAAACATTTACAAAAATAACTTAAACCCTAACTAAACTACATAATTACTTTGATTTGTTTCAGTTTCACGGTTTGAATCGCTTAGTAAAATTTATTTTTAAATGTTATTTTACGGTTTAATGTACCGTAGATATCTGTAAGCATAAATATTTTACTTATTTACAAATTATATTAGCTTAATATAAATATTTCATTTCCTTTGTTTTTTTAAAGTTCTTATTTAATATAAATAAACATTCCCTGCAATCTGTATAAATTCAAAACATTTTACCCCCTTTTAAATTTATTTAAAATTTTTATTTTTAATCTCTTTTTCTCAGAATCTTAATCACAAAATTTTATTTTCTTCATCAGCTTTTCAATTCAAAACTTAAGCTGTCAAATATATGTGATAAAGAGACTCTAGCTATAATATTTTATTATTATTATTTTATATCATTGTTTATGTAGGCATCGAGGAAAAAAAAGTTTCACAAGACATTTTTTAAACCTCTGCTGTGATATAAAATCAATACCTCACTTTTTACTTTACCTGTCACATTGCGAATTGAAGAATGTATATCCATAAGGATCACTTTTTCATTTATTTTAATTTTTGAACCCCATAAATTATTCTCTTAATTTATTTTATCTTGTTATAATTCGACGTATCTAGACATTCTTTTTTTACCTCATATTTATAAATCAAAGTATTTGTAATTTTTGCATTGTTTTAAAGATACGTAAAGAGCATCTCTTACCTTATCTGTACACTTCAACCGTATCTATATTTCTGTATGTAACAATAATTACAAAGACTCTTTCGTTTTGAAAATCTTTTTCATTTGAACAGTAATCCATGCATGTTGATTAGAGACCTATCAGCTCATAACCAGATACACTACTTATATTTACTTCCACAAGGCAGGACAAACTGGAACAGATCGACTAATTAGACCCTTTAATTAGATCCCTTCCATATTTTACAGTAGTACCAATGGGTACCCACAGTAATAGAAAAAAAGAGCAAATTTATTACTTAACAACAATTGTATTATGCTCTGCACTGTCTTCTAATTATACTTTACTTATCTTAACACTTGAAGAAATCTTTAAACAAATCATCAAATACTAGTTAATACAGTGTAGAATGTTAATACAGTTGATACAGTATCAACTGTATCAACCTGTTACTAGGTATCAGTTGATACCTAGGTCTACACCTTATTTTTCGACTAATGTGGAAAGGTATAAGAGAAAAGGCAACTTGAGATAAAGTTCAAGGAAATACTGTGGTTGTTGGGTGGATTTTCTACTTTGTCCTTATCTAATAATCAGCTGGTATACCCAACAATTCTAAAACCCCTCTGAGTCTGTAAGAACGAACTATGAAGCATCGTGAGCTGAAGCATTATTGACCTCTTGCAGCAGTTTCGAACTAAATTAACGAAATGTATAATAAAGTCACCTCATTTTATAAGGAACAATGATATCCAGGATTATTTAAGATTACAATCCGTGTGGGAGGAGATACAACGTTTCAGTTCAAAGTACGAACTTCAGCTTAACTACAAATCACTAGGGAATAAACCTACTAGACTTGGAAATGACATTAGAAGGGTGAACTGACTGCACGTTCTAGACCTAAACGTCTCTATCGTCTCTTAATGAATTTATAGTAAACTCGGATGTGAGTGTTTTGCTTTATCTATTCGACTCAATTTTAAATTTATTACATATACGAGTACTTCTCTTTTTTTACATTGTTTCATAATTTTTTTTTTTTTACTTCTACTTATTATGATGTCATATTTTTCTTTTTATTGTTCTAGTCGTATTGTATATCATTCATAATTACTGATTATATTTGCTTGTCTTATAAATGTTTATTGTACTATTTTGTAATTTTTTAGAGTTTCACTGAGGACTCTTTTATAATGTGATTTGGGATGTAATATAATTTACTAAAGGTTTATCTAAATGTAACCTATTGTAAATAAGCTTTGAAATAACAAAAATACATAGTATTTTGCATAATTTTCATAATATGGGTTTTCATGAAGGCACCCCTAAACTAGAGATTTGTTACATAGAATTTTGAGGGTTGACAGTTCTTTTTACTGTTTAGAATTAGATTTTACCAACCACTAATATAACATGCATATTATTTATGAGATTGAAATAGATCACAGATTATTATTATTATTTTTTTTTTAATTATTAGAACGATATGTATTTTTTAACGCAATACTTTTTAAGAAACCGAGAAAATTTTTTTTCAATTATTATTTTTTTGTCAAAATTAAAAAGTATCTATTCTATTTTTTTTTTTTTTTTCATTTATATAATTTATACTATAACTAATTATGTAACTGCCAATCTACAAACAGCAAAAAGCGTTCGCAAATTCATATCAATATTTAAGTTGTAGGAAATTAAAAGGATTTTTATTGAAAAAAAAAACTGATAGTTTTTTTGGTTTTGCTTCATTGAAATTAATTGAATAATATTTTGGAGAAAATTGAAAACATACTTAAGGACAATACAACTAAATCATTTAAAGAAAATTGTCTGTCATTAAAACGTTTATAAAAAAATAAACGCATTTTTTATTGATACAGACAGAAAGTCCCTAAGCAGGACTGCACGCAGGTTGAAAAAAGTGCTAAGGACTATTAGGAATGGAACTTTCAAAAATTATATGGAAAATTTTTCCCATTAAAGATGGATGCACTTTGTGAAAAGGCACGAACGATTTTCAACGATCTGCACCATCACTCTATTACTCCATAATGGATCTTGCCTCAGGACCTGATTGATCCACAATCTTAGCAAGACATTTTGCCCACACGATAGAAGGAATTCTAACGATAAAGAAATAGTTGACTTCTTTGACAGCCCAGTGCCTTTAAGCCTTCCGATTAGGCCCATTTCAACCAGTGAGGTTATACGGGTAAAAGGGGGAACACACAAAGAAAGATCCTGGTTTTGACCACGTAACTCAAAAAAATGTTAGTTATGCTCCTGTTGTAGGTCATCAACTACATTACAGACCTCTTCATTGGTATCCTTCGGATGTCTTACTGTCCATTGGAATGGAAGGTGTTCCTAGTAATAATTTGAGTCCAAACCCGGGTAAACCTGCCTAAGACATTCTTCTTACAAGCCAATAAGCCTCCTGCAGATTCTGTTGAAGTTATTTGAAAAACCTTTTCTCCGAGGACTGTGGTCAACGTTGGAACAGGAGAAAATATCATTATAGAAAGTATCACAGGAGAAAGTATCATTGAAAGAATCATCAATTTAGATTGAGAGATGGACATTCTACTGCTGAAAAATCGTACAGGACTATTAATGTAATACACAGTGCCTGAAAGAAACGTTGAACTGCTCAGCGTTCTTTTTGGGCGTACAGCAGGCTTTTGACAAGGTCTTGCTGCCTGGTCTGCTCTATAAGTTGAAATGCAGCCTTCCTCAACCGTTCTACCTGATTTTGCGAAATTGTCTCGAAAAGAATTTCCCCCGTGATGCAACGGTGAGTTATCAGGATTCTTTGATATTAAATCAAATATTCCACAAGGCTCTGCCTTAGACCAGTCCCGTACGCAACTTTTACTGGGGACCTTCTAACTCCAGATGACATCACCTCGTCTCGTTTTTTGACGATAGAGAGGTCCTGTCCGTTGACGCTGACCCGTACTTTACCTCAACGAAGCTACAATCGGTGTTACACCGACTTATTGGATTGTAGCTAGCAAAATGGAAAATAAATTAAATTCGCATAATTCAAATCATATTATGTTTTCGCTGAGGAAGATTGAATGTTCTCGAATCCACCTGGACGGCGTCCTCATCCCGCACCTGCCGGGTTCAGTGTCTCCACCTTAGTCGTCGTTTAACGATGAAAACCACATGAAAGAGAAAAGAAATCACCACGGATTTATTTATTGTTAGGTAGGAATACACATCTGTAGCTGTCCAAAAAACATTTGATATACAATTCTAAAACCGGTTTGGACGTATGGCATACATCACTAAGGTACTAAGGACGAGCAAAAGTAACGTTGATATTATACAATATTTTCAGAATAATTTGACGAGATTCATTGTAGAGATGTTGTTTGGGAGATTTTATTTTTTATTTCCTTGTACGAAGTAAAGGAAGTATTGTGATCGCGAAACATTTCGGTTTCCATATTTCAACGGAAATATCCATTTTGACCATTCCTCAATCCATTTTGACTAGTTTCCGCATGATGTCTGTACATACGTATGTATGTATGTGCGTATGTATTTCCCATAAATCAAAAACGATAAGCCTTACAATGTTGAAATTTTGGATTTAGGACTGTTGTAACATCTACTTGTGCACCTCCCTTTTTGATTGCAATCAAAATTAAAATTAAGATTTTAATTAATGAAACATTTGGATCTTGAACAGAAGGCACATCGGTTCGAATCAGACTTCATCTTCTTTTGTTTTGTTATTTTAACTATTCTTTTTTTTAATTTAAATATATTGATTGTAAAAAAAAATTACAATAGATAAAATTTCATTGATAAAAATAATGAAAAATTTATTAGTGAAATAAAATTATAAGTAAAATAAAATTAAAATAATACATTTGGCGAAACATCTGATTATTATATATTAATATTATTATTATTATTATATATTAACTGAAAATTATAATTCAGAATCGTATTATTTTTGGATTTTCTTGGCAAATTCTTATAAAAATTGTATAATTATTTAAAAAAAATCTTTTTCTTTAATTATTTGACAGAAAAATAAAATAAAGTTTTGAATTTTATTCAACTGAAAGTGATTGTTGAAATTTTTTTTCACTGTGCATAATTCGCACAAGATTTCTGGTGTGTCGTATAAATAAAAGTTAATAATAATTAAACTATTACGTTTATTGAACTACTGTATACTGTTTACAAATATTAACTTCGACCTTACGGTCTAGAATAATTAGTTTTATTAATGGATATTTGGTGAAAAATTTATTTAAAGAGTAATCAAAGGATTTTACTTTAACCTAATATTGCAGGTAAGATTGTTGAAATAATAATTGTATAAATATTTGATGTTAATAAAAAAGAATATTTTAGCAATTGTGAAACTGTCCACTTTTATTAAAAATTGAAGGATCGTATCTCACTTTCAAATAAAATAAGTTTAAATGAAGTGCAGCAAAAATGTGTATATGTAATTTAATAGACGTACAAGGAAGTCATCTGGGGTACACATCAGATTTTTTATTACAGAACGGCTTTATATCAGAATATTTTATTTTATTTATAATTGTTTAGTTTCGTTTTTTTTATTATGGTTAGTCTGAAAAAAGAAGCTGTTCATACGAAAGAAATTGTTTAGAATACAAAGGTGAAAACTTTGTTTCTTGATAAAAATAGGATTGGTATAAAGGGATGACATGAAGAAATTGTCACTAAGCATAAACTAAGACTCTTTTGAATACGGCCGAAATATATATAAATATACATAGCTTTTTCTGCATTTCAAATAATTAATTTTGTGCAGAAATTCGTTGAATATAAAAATTTCAAAGTACTGCATATCGTTAGGCTACCTCTATTTAATTTTAAGCAGAAATACGAAAAAAGTTTATATCAACTTCGTAAACCATATAATTTAAGTGAAAGTGTTTTTAAAATAAAATTAATTTACAAAAAAAAATCCTTAACAAAATTCCACTAAGGAATAAACAGATTATATTTTTTATAGAATAAAAAGGGAATCACCGTAATTGAAGTATACGATGCAAATTAAGGTTTGGACATAAATGAAAACCAGTTGAATTGAGAAAATCGTCCTTACTTCAAAGTCTATTAAAAAATTATTTAAAAAAATTCCTTTTCTGGGTGTTATTTTAAGAGAAACTGAAGGAGGAATATCAGAGAATCGGTTTATTGTTCGTGAAAATTTGTTGACTTCAAATTTTTATTTGGAACATCAAATTTTTATGTATTAAAAATTTAGAATGACAATAATTTCTTCTTTTTTTCAAAATGAGTTAACTTATTTTACCTTTTTTTTCAAAGAAGTAGAATAAGTTAGTTTAATTCTTGAAAAATACTTCGTTAAATTGAAATATATATATATTTTTTTCAAAATGAAATGAAAATTAGCTTGTAATTTGTAAATAATAATTTTGATACGAAAATAATAATTTAATGGAAATTAATTTTGCATACTTTAAATTCTTTTTTTCCAAACTTAGTATTCCAAAGATGGAGTTTGAAAATCATTTTGCATTGTTTGGTAATATTTGAATTATAATAATAATCGTACTTTGTAATAAATCATATCCATAAAGTTTTCACTAATACAGTTCAGTAAATTAATATAAAACCTACGTCTATCCTGAAATACAAAAACAAGACAACTCCATTAACGTTGTAGGCGTGGCTATGATATTAATTACTTCCTATTCAGTATAGATATTCCTTATATATATATATAAAATAAATACGCACTCAACATACACACACACCCTCTTGTACTCAATTCTCACGAACTGAAATTATAATTTCGGAAATTCAGACATTTTGTAAATTTATAAATTGTATCTGTTGATACTTGGATCCAGTTCACTGGCCAAAAATATTTTTATATAAATCAGACTGACTGTATGTTTGAATACTTGAACCGATATAAATAATGGACTGTGGTTAACGGCTATTGAAATAAATTTACATTTAATTTTTTAATAGAATATTATTTAAAATCTAACCCTTAATGGTGAACATCTAGAAATAACCATCGATAAACAACAGAAAATGTTTCGGGTGCTTCATACTTAAAAGTTTTGCAGGATAATTTTTCTAAAGGTGATGAAGAAGAAAATGATTTCTCAGCCCTATGGGACCTCGCTCTGTTAAACGGAAATTAATAGCGACTTTTTTAAAAAAGAGAATTAGATGTGGTGATCCAATAAACTTGTCTTCAAGGTCACCTGACTTACTCTGGACTTCTACCTTTGAAGCCACTTGAATTTATTAGTATATGAACAAAAATTCGATAGAAGTATAAAACCTTATTATAGATTAAAAGGATGGAGTTTATCTTCTAGAAGCATAGAAAAAAGTTAATTATTAGAATTCTAAGTGCGCTACAATTAATACTAATAAGCCTGTTGAAATACGGAAAGCCACCAAAAACATTGTTCGTGTGGCAGAGTGCTCTATCCACTGTGGTAGAGGACATTTTCAGAGTCTATTTAATTGTTTGTTATTTGATTTTATTAACTGTAATTCTCTTCGTTATTTTTCAAAAATATTTAATTCTTTTTCATACCAATTTACTAAGAGTCAAATTATCTACGAGTTTTGCTTTAAAATCTTTATCTGTTTATAACTTTTTTAACAAAGTTATTTTACGCTAAAAATAACATAGTGTGTTTTTCGACTCCTATCTTTCTTCTTTTTCCCCAGATCTCTCAAAAACTACAAAAAGTATAGTTCTGAAACCTATATTGTTTTTTTTTAATTTTTCAGGTAAAATTTCATATAATATTTTTAAATTTACCTCTTAATTTGGATCGCAAGAAGGATAGTTTTCCTTAACTTTGTCGAAGGTGTAGATATCAGGATGAAATCTTTCGCCAAACGACATTTGCTAACGAACCGTTTTCTTGCGTATGTTCATGTGAATTTTTCTTCTTTATTTTCACCAGCAGTTCATGTCCTGAAAGTTTGTTACATTCTTTCTGAATCACTCTATATATAATATTTAACAAATAAAAAAAACTTAAGAAAAATTACGAAACGAATATCATTATTTTCATGATGTCTGAAATTTCTGTCACCACTACTGATATTAACAAGGATAGGGGAAATTCATAGTTGAATGCAATAAAGGTCTAATATCGAATAGCCTTTTTGAATTTTGAAATATTAAATAAAACATTTTTGAATATTTTTAATCAGAAGAAAATTAAACGGTTATATCTCCCCCCCCCCCCTATAAAGTTAATGAGGTTAATATATGACCCTATGAAGTTAATTCATGGGTGGCATTATCTCTTTACTTGGTTTAAGGTCCATGCCATCTTTATCTTACATCAAATAAGTTTTGCATAGATTCTAAATTACATAAACCTTGAACATTAGACCTATATTACGTTGAGTAATCTGAATTAGATGCTTAAATGCTTTAGGCGGTTTTAGGTAAAATTTCCTCTCATTCTAATGGGATTGTCTGATACTACTACAGTTTTTGTATCTTTTACTTTCATTTTTTGCTGTTAATTTAAAAATCTGTTAAAAGTAAGCGTTCTCTTAGGTTTCATAAGTAACGCTTATTTGCCAATTAATAATTTATTTTTCTTTTTATCTTCTTATTTTTATTTTTTATTTACAAAATAAATATTTCTTTCCGCAGTGTTTGAAGATAATTGTTTCTTTATAATAATTTATTTTTAACTTGAAAAACTTGAGCTCTTGACATAACCTCCCCTCCAAAAGCCTTCTGAAGCTTACCATAAGTTGTCGTCGCGTTTTCACCCAATTTAACGCAAAAAGAAATGGCATACCGTTACGCAATATTTTGCGGTTTCATTTCTGTGACGAGAGATAAAAACACGTGTTCACTTATTACAGCACAACTCACGACTGAGCAGTTCCATCAATGTGCCGTTTGGACTAGAAGTAGCTTATAGACCAAGGTCAAAGATGGTGTGCATACGCAAGCTGCAGGGTTGCCACATCTTGCAAAGAAAAATCAGTCTCCTTACTTTATTGTCGCACCTCGTATGTATGAATTTGAATTATTTCTGTAGGTAAAGGAAGGTAACCCTCAAGAAGGAAATTTTAGAATACTACTTGTAAATTTCTTTCTAGATTTCGATGTAGAGCAATAGTAGGAGGACATTGTATGGAATATAGTCCTAACATAGGCAAGATTGTAATCAAGATAAGAGTGATCATGCCAATCATTTTTTGTGGTCAAATTAAAGAAACTTAAATCTAAAAGGCAAGCTATTATGCTTCACTTTTCAATTTACCGAATATTTTTTTTTATTGAGATCGTATCATTTTAAAATTTACATGATATAAATATGAGACAAAAAGCAGATTATCACAAGTAGTAGAGTTATTATCAACGAAAAATAAATAAATAGTAAAAGAAATAAACAAATTTCTAAACGTACGAATTTAAAAAAATAATTTAATTTATAATTTTTTTTTTACAGCAGCGAAATATAGACAGCAGGAAAACCAAAAGACAATTAATAAGTCTTTTAAAAAAGAGCAAATGAAGTGACTTAAAAAATCTAAAATGGAGCAAACTAGAATAAACATCGGTGGATAGAGATTAAGAAGTTTTAAAACAAATTGAGAAGATAAATCACCTTATCACCATTGTATGTATTTTTTTATATATACTAGATTAGTAGGCCACACAATAAAGCATTCAGTGCGAGATATTTTCTATTAGAAGAAAATCTAAACGTATTTAAATAAAAACAATAGCAAATAATAAAGTAGGTATATTAAGACAATTTGAGTATGAAGTACATAAATTTTTTCAGGTTATAGAAGCACAGAACAGAAACCAAAAGTGAACAGACGTGTTTTATTTATAAATATATACAATCTAACAATATTAATTAATTTTGATTTACTGCGTTACGCAATATATATACAAAACGTGATATACTAATATCACGTTAAGAACGGGTCGGTGTTCTAAACCACCGAAAAAATCTGGGTAAGTTCGTAATAATGTATAAAAATAATGGCTGCATAAAATAATAATATTAAGAAAATATATGAAAGTAATTAATAAATACGTAAAATATATTTTAATAAATTATTAGAAGTTAAATTATTTAACGTTATATAATATATTAATCTAGACGTTAAAGAAGGATGCAGAATAATTCGTGTCTATAACATTTACTTTTCTTTTTTTTTTTTACTGATCAATACAGTAATATTGGTCATAAAAAAACATAAAACCCTTTAACTACTATCCCTACTAATCGCCAACCCTAGACAATGTCCCTTGCTGCTGTTCTTTCTTTTTATCGGCCAGGTCATTACTAAGTTAGTGGCGGTTATAGATTTTCGTGTTTTATATATGGACTCTATATATGTTTTATATATGGACTCTATAGTACTGCTGCGCAGTACCCTCTGAGTACTGCGCAGCTGAAAGCAATGGAAAACTACAGCTGCTTTTTTTTCCAAGAAAATGTGGCTCTCTGCATTTTCACATAGCAATAATGGGTAGGCTAGAAAAAGGTTGGTAGGCTAGAAAATTTAAAAAAGGAAATGGGTAGGACAGATGTGGATATAGTAGGAATTAGTGAGGTTCGGTGGGAAGAGGAAGGCGACTTCTGGTCAGGTGATTTTAGAGTAATTAACTCAGCGTCAAATAATGGGCAGGCAGGAGTAGGTTTCGTGATGAACAAGAAGATAGGGAGGAGAGTGGAGTATTTCAAAACGCATAGCGATAGAATCATTGTAATACGGATAAAATCAAAACCTAAACCGACAACGATTGTTAACGTCTATATGCCTACAAGCGCCCATGATGATGATGAGGTAGAGTGTGTATACGAAGAGATTGATGAAGCAATTAAACACGTAAAAGGAGATGAAAATTTAATAATAGTTGGAGATTGGAATGCAAGCATTGGAGAAGGCAAGGAAGGAAATATAGTGGGTGAATACGGGCTGGGTAAAAGGAATGAAAGAGGGGACCGACTTATAGAGTTTTGCACGAAGTATAATTTAGTAATTGCCAACACCCAATTTAAAAAACATAATAGAAGAATATACACTTGGAAAAAGCCAGGCGATACTGCAAGGTATCAGATAGATTATATCATGGTTAAGCAAAGATTTAGAAATCAACTCGTTGACTGCAAAACTAACCCTGGAGCAGACATTGATAGCGACCATAATTTGGTGATAATGAAATGTAGATTGGGGTTTAAAAACCTGAAGAAAAGGTGTCAGATGAATCGGTGGAATTTAGAGAAGCTTGAGGAAGAGGAGGTAAAGAAGATTTTTGAGGAGGACATCGCAAGAGGTCTGAGTAAAAAAGATAAGGTAGAAAATGTAGAAGAAGAATGGGAGAATGTTAAAAAGGAAATTCTTAAATCAGCAGAAGCAAACTTAAGCGGAATAAAGAGAACTGGTAGAAAACCTTGGGTTTCAGACGATATATTGCAGCTGATGGATGAACGTAGAAAATATAAGAATGCTAGTGATGAAGAAAGTAAAAGGAACTATCGGCAATTAAGAAATGCTATAAACAGGAAGTGCAAACTGGCGAAAGAAGAGTGGATTAAAGAAAAGTGTTCAGAAGTGGAAAGAGAAATGAACATTGGTAAAATAGACGGAGCATACAGGAAAGTTAAGGAAAATTTTGGGGTACATAAATTAAAATCTAATAATGTGTTAAACAAAGATGGTACACCTATATATAATACGAAAGGTAAAGTCGATAGATGGGTGGAATATATTGAAGAGTTATACGGAGGAAATGAATTAGAAAATGGTTTTATAGAGGAAGAAGAGGAAGTTGAGGAGGATGAAATGGGAGAAACAGTACTGAGATCTGAATTTAAGAGAGCATTAAAAGATTTAAATGGCAGAAAGGCTCCTGGAATAGACGGAATACCTGTAGAATTACTGCGCAGTGCAGGTGAGGAAGCGATTGATAGATTATACAAACTGGTGTGTAATATTTATGAAAATGGGGAATTTCCATCAGACTTCAAAAAAAGTGTTATAGTTATGATACCAAAGAAAGCAGGGGCAGATAAATGTGAAGAATACAGAACAATTAGTTTAACTAGTCATGCATCAAAAATCTTAACTAGAATTTTATACAGAAGAATTGAGAGGAGAGTGGAAGAAGTGTTAGGAGAAGACCAATTTGGTTTCAGGAAAAGTATAGGGACAAGGGAAGCAATTTTAGGCCTCAGATTAATAGTAGAAGGAAGATTAAAGAAAAACAAACCTACATACTTGGCGTTTATAGACCTAGAAAAGGCTTTCGATAACGTAGACTGGAATAAAATGTTCAGCATTTAAAAAAAATTAGGGTTCAAATACAGAGATAGAAGAACAATTGCTAACATGTACAGGAACCAAACAGCAACAATAACAATTGAAGAACATAAGAAAGAAGCCCTAATAAGAAAGGGAGTCCGACAAGGATGTTCCCTATCGCCGTTACTTTTTAATCTTTACATGGAACTAGCAGTTAATGATGTTAAAGAACAATTTAGATTCGGAGTAACAGTACAAGGTGAAAAGATAAAGATGCTACGATTTGCTGATGATATAGTAATTCTAGCCGAGAGTAAAAAGGATTTAGAAGAAACAATGAACGGCATAGATGAAGTCCTACGCAAGAAATATCGCATGAAAATAAACAAGAACAAAACAAAAGTAATGAAATGTAGTAGAAATAACAAAGATGGACCACTGAATGTGAAAATAGTAGTAGAAAAGATTATGGAGGTAGAAGAATTTTGTTATTTGGGAAGTTAAATTACTAAAGATGGACGAAGCAGGAGCGATATAAAATGCCGAATAGCACAAGCTAAACGAGCCTTCAGTAAGAAATATAATTTGTTTACATCAAAAATGAATTTAAATGTGAGGAAAAGATTTTTGAAAGTGTATGTTTGGAGTGTCGCTTTATATGGAAGTGAAACTTGGACAATCGGAGTATCTGAGAAGAAAAGATTAGAAGCTTTTGAAATGTGGTGCTATAGGAGAATGTTAAAAATCAGATGGATGGATAAAGTGACAAATGAAGAGGTATTGCGGCAAATAGATGAAGAAAGTAGCATTTGGAAAAATATAGTTAAAAGAAGAGACAGACTTATAGGCCACATACTAAGGCATCCTGGAATAGTCGCTTTAATATTGGAAGGACAGGTAGAAGGGAAAAATTGTGTAGGCAGGCCACGTTTGGAGTATGTAAAACAAATTGTTGGGGATGTAGGATGTAGAGGGTATATTGAAATGAAACGACTAGCACTAGATAGGGAATCTTGGATAGCTGCATCAATCCAGTCAAATGTGACTGAAGACAAAAAAAAAAAAAAAAAAAAAAATATATGGACTGATTTGGTATTTGCGTTAACCTCTTCAAGGTCCTTTAGACCATAAAAAAATGCGAAATAATTTACTGGGGCTGATCGTGGGAGACTAGGCTGATATGAGTCTCGTTTCCCGACGTAATTCCCCTTCAGTCCGTCTGCTGAAGTTCTTTCCGTGATAGCGTCTTTCGGCCTAACAAGAATACGCCTACCAGGGCCCTAGTTTTTGGAGGAAGTAATGCGCTTCCTTCTCTGGAGGGAGTCACATGTGTTGGCTGAAGTAAAATTGTAAGTTAGGTATGGAAGGTAGGCGATAATTGGCAGGGAGAAGTTCCTCATTCTCCCCTTCGTGCTGCTTTTCTGCTGGGTTGGTCGACCGGACTCCAGTCCGTGGCGGTGAGTCGCGTTGTGGTTCTTCGTTCTTCTTCTTCATCGTCTTCTTCTGTGTTCTTCTTTCTTCTTTGGCCTGCCTTTCCGTGAACGGAACGATTTGTAATTGGATTACAAACCGCTAACCTCATAATATTCATCTTGATAAGGTATAAAAAATGTGTGGAACTTACAATGTGGGTTGGGTGCGGCAATCGCCTTATAATTTTTTAAGTTCTTCGGTCGAGAGAGAATTTTTTGTAAAAAAATGTTTATTTTGATATCATGCAAACACGTGTGTGTCCGGGAAGGGGTTGAAGCGACCGCGTGGCCACCGTCAATTGCCTGCTCTAACTGTGAAAACCTGAAACAGACAGAAACAGAAAGAAACAAATATTTGCCTAATTTAGAGGGGGGACACCACATGTAAAAATTCCCGGCATACAACATACAAACGATAAAAAACCAGAGATATACTTATAAATGTGCGTAGCCCGATATGATGATGGGGAGGTTTACTACATGGCTCTTTTCGGGGCCAAGGTTGCTTTATTGCAAACGATTTTTTCGTAAGACAGCAAACCAAAATCGAAATCCGATTGCGGTTCTGAAAAAAATAAAAGCCAAACGCATATTTGTCAAAAATTTGTATACTCGCGCGCGGCTCTGATCAAACGCGGTAAAATCAATAATTGTTTGATATTCACAGAATATGGTCGTTTTCGGGGTCAGGATACGGTTGTTTATTGATACCTACTAATCATGGCCCTTTCCAGGACAGAACTTGAATTGAGTTCATCTTTCATTTTACAAGGCGGCTCAACCTCCAAAATCCCGACCGTGATTCTGTACCGCAACTTATCCGAAAAAAAAAGTTTTTGAACTAACTTTTAAATGCCCCTTATCCTGGCCAATTTTGGATATCGGATCGATTTTTCCTTTCAAAACTACGGTCGAGTGACGTGGTAGTTAATGAAAAACAATATTTTCGTTTTATGAAAACGAACCTTTTAGAGGACGAGGTGCGTCGCGTGGTTCCCTTTGCAGATCACCCGGTATAGAGGCTGCCAGGCCTGGTTTGTCATTACTCGACCACTCATCCCATCTTTTCAAGGTGGTTTGTCCAATACAGCGTGAGGTCTTTTCTGTACACTCTCTGGAGTAGGATCCTCGCGGCACATGTTCCTGAGATGACGATGTTTGGACACGGCCGCTCTCCCGAACATTCGGCGCGCCTGCGCCACACCCACCTCTGATAAGGTTTCTATTCCCTCATAGTAGCGAAGAGTGTCGTTTCTAACGAACTACGGTGCTCCAAATATCGTCCGTAAAGCCACGTTTTGGATAGCCTTCACTTTTTTTTTGGAGTGTGGAGCACAACAATTCTTCCCATGTGCCGAGTAAGCATCTGATAGAACTGGCAGGACGTACAGCCGATATAATTTAGTCGCCAGTGGATAGGGGCTGGTGCGGTTCAGCACTGGGTATAGCAAGGCCCTGGCGGCCTTTCCCTTTCGGGTGACATATTTTACATTTTCCCCTTAGGGTAAGCCGTTTATCCAGGCCTACTCCAACATACTTAACTTTCTTCCCACATGGGATTTTCTTCCCTGATATTTTCAGTTGTCTGGCGGAGCGCGTATCTTGTAGGTGAACAACACGACCACGGATTTGTCACCGTTAACCCTAATCCTCCACATATCTAGTCACGGCTTCACTAAATCCAGTTGCCGTTGGAGTCTCTCGATCGCGTAATCTACACTTCTGGATTCATAATAATATTCCGTGCCGTCGGCATATAGAGCTATATTGACTCCGTCAACAGCATATCGTTGGTGTAAGGCGTGTGCAAAAACGGCGAAAGCACTGTCCCTTGGGGAACTCCGCGTCTATTTCCCTAGTGGAGGACACTGATCCCCCCACGCGGGACGCTCTCTACTTACTAATTAAGTCACTTTTTACCATTAAAGTGTTTATATTTATCATTTAATTATTTTAATTTTAATAATTTATAATTATAATTTCCAGTCTGTGTCAGGAGTATGCTTTGGTGAGTAGTTTGCTCTGCAACCATATCACTGTCTTTTTAAATTTTTTCAAGGTTGTCTCCTCCAGGTCCTTTCTCTCCACAGTTGGAAACTACCGTCTTTATGGCTACTAAAAACTTTCTATTGTTCCTAAATGTCCTCCGGCTCATTAGGACAGGAAACAGTGGTTGGTCAGGGAAACAATTTAGATAGGACTAAGCGTAGAACATAGTTTGCTAAAAATAAATGATTGGAAATCAAGTACTCGAGTAGATAGGATTGCCAGAGCCCTAAATAAATGTATTTCCTCTTGCAAGCAGAAATAAGAACTCATCGCCAACCGAACCATAGGTGTTTTGTTAAAAAATTATATTTAAACAGTTTATTTATCTGAAACGTATGACTTTAACAAACTATACTATAGAATCTATAGCTTTATATAGTAAACAGTAAAACTAATAAAAATTAGTTTTACTATATTATGGTTAAATAAAAAGTTAAAAGTATTTTATTTTTAGTAATATTTTCTTTATGTTTTTAAATATACATTCAAATCAGAAATAGGAAACACAATTAGATATTTGTATTTTATAAAATAGAAACAGGAAATAATTTAATGCGGTACATAACATTTGCATTAAATTATTTTCAAATTTTATTGCAAATGGCTTTCGTATAGTACAATAGAATGTTTTATTGATTGTAGTAAAACTAAATAAGCGTTACAAAATTGGCGGAACGAACCGACATCTTACTTGATCAATATTAAATCAATCAGTTACTGAAATGCAATAAATTATTCTAATATTCGTTTTTCAATTAAAAGGAATTTTTCTTGGTTGAAAAGCGTTCGTTTATATTTTATTAATACTACAGTCAGTAGGAAGAAAATAGGGAACTTTAAAGAAACTTTATCTGGCAACGTTTATTTAATGTTTCAGTCTATATCTTCCTACTTCTGATGTAGTTTTTCTTTTCCCTTTAGAATTGTCCGTGTATACATGTGAGCGTATGTCAACAAGTGAACCTTGCCGTCATGAGCTCTAACAGATGTATGTCTGAGTCGACATTATGGCGCATCTACGTTATAAATTAAAATACTGAATGAAGCGGTTTAATTTATAGTATATGTTTATTAATATCTGTTAATTATCTTTTCGAGTGAAAGTCGAAATTTATTATGAAAATTAATATAATAAAATTAAAGCTTAAAATATTATTCTTAATTTTACATGTTGGAATTAAAGGAACCCCGCCCTCAACCTTTCTCAATATATAATCGTGAATTTTCGACAAGATTCGTATACAATCGTCTATCGGGAAGGCTTGCCGGTCGCGTACACAAACAGGGCTGTGTTTGTAATGCTCGGTCGTGGAGGTAACACTGTTGTTTTTCCGTGTTGCTGCTTAACGAGACGATATTTCGTGTTTATCAAGGGGTGTGTACTCTAGCGTTTTTAATGAACGGCCTCGGATAGCATTATTTTTTGTTATAAAAGAAAAATAATCGGTAACAAGTGATTTTTTTTTATATAAAAGCAACAAGTTATTTTAGTGTAACTTTAGAAAATAAATTACAACAGGCAATTTCCGTTATAAGGTACTGCATATAAAAAGGGTACTTTTTGTGGAATCAAATAGAAAAATTTTATTTATATTAAATACGATTATTTGTTTTTAATCAAAGAGATCTTAATTATTGTACTTTTTTAACATCTCTAAATCAATAAATAATCTAGTTGTAAAATCATAATTAAAATAGTATTTTAAATATTATTTCCATACTAAGTTATTTTACTTCAATATAAATTTAGATTAAAATTAATACTTCTGTGTGCAGCCACATTATACATTATTATTTTATGACAAACAATAACATGATAAATAATAACGTAACATAATTAGGCAAATTTCAGCGGTAATAAAAACCTTAAGCACGTAAAATATTAATAACAACAGAAATAAAAGTAAAAACAATTGTCAATTTATTTTTGGTTTGGAAAATTTTTATTGTTTAAATTCAAATTACATATATGAAGCTAATATTATTCACTAAACAATAAGCTTGTAAAATATTAAATAATGCAGGAAAAAACTAAATTTAAATTATTATTTTTTTAATTAATTTATATTCGATGTAAAACGATACCGAATTGTGTGGCGTAATGAATTATGATTTATTTTTCTTTAAAACATCAATGAACTATCATTAATAATATATGGTAAAAATGTTTATCATCATCTTTATAAAAAATTAAACTAGTTTAAATCTTTTCCATTAACTATATGCTACATATATTTAAAGAACAGTCTTATAAGTTAAATAGCTACTGACGTGTATTCTAAGTTTGGTTTAGCGTTAAAATTAATGTGTGGGAATTAATTATAATCATGTTGCATTTTTTTAATATTGATTTACTATTTTTATTCATTTTTTATAGATAAAAATTAGAAATAGTTGACCAAATATACAATTATACGCAAATATTTTTTCATGCTTTTTTACATTGCTGACCTAAATTAGATTTTATATAATATATAAACCACATATATTGTTAATATGAAGGCGCCAGATTGTTTTGTTTTTTGTATTTTCAAGAATGTTTAAAAAAGAAATATTAGTTTATGAATTAACAGTCATTATAACTCAGTGCTAATTAAAAAAAGAACGATATAACTTTTCTTATGATTAAATGAAAACTAAATCGTAATATGCCATACATAATTACATCCAGCTATCACGAAAGTTCTAATACCCTTAAATATAATTTTTAGTATTTTGCTCAATATATTTTCGTAGTTTTTAAAAAAATTTAATTAGAGCATTAGTTGTCAGATGTTATATAATTTAGATTACTTTCAATTTGAACACTTAATTTTGCGGTTAAATGAGCCTCGTAGGTTTTAATTGGGATAGTTCTAACAGAAATAGATTCATTTACTGATGATTATTCCTTTTATTTTAAAACATAATTAAATTTGTCTGTATATTTTCTATATTTAATGCAATCAAAATTTCTTGGTAAAGGTTTTGTTGATAAATTATTATTAAATGAGGTTTGTACATAGGCAAAAGTCGTTTTCTCATTAAATCGAATAATAAGGAAAATACTGATTATATATATGAAATTATGACAATTAGAATAGTTTTTTTATTATCTTTAAATATTATTTCCCTAATGAATTACATCGACCCTTTTAGTCTCATAGAGTCTTACTTTTTATAAATAGTTCTTATAATAATTTCACAAAAATATTTTCATGCCACAAAAAAATGATACCTCACTTTAATTGCTGAATAATTCAGTGAATTTTTGAAATCTACTTTAAAAAAATATTGAATAAGGGATTATAAAAGTACAAAAATGGAATTTGTATTGAAAAAAACAAAAAAATATTACAGGTAATTAATTATTTATATGTTTTCGTAACTAAATTGTGACTTTTAAATAAGAAATTTGTCTATTATGAAATATTATTTTTTGCAACTGCAATTAATTATTACATACCGAAATAAATAAAATATTTAAAATAATTTGAATGTAATTTTTTTTTTCTTTTAATTGCGTTTTTAATGTCTGCATGTATAAATCCATATATAAATAATAAATCGATTTTCTTCTACATATCTTTCCCCAACTTAAACATAAAAAAATTAAATTTTTCTATCTTTTATGGCGCTATTAATGGAGAAATAATACTATATTATTATAGTAATAATAGTTACTGCTTCTAATGAAATGGTGACACCATAAAATTATAAAAAAATAGTAATTAATCATTGAATATTTAAAGAGTTTACAATGAAATTAAAATGATTTACTTCTAATTTCAGTAGTTATTGCTTAGAAAAAGGTCTTTAACTAATACTGAAATCCGTTTCAGGTTTCCTGTCTTGGATCTATTATACAGATACTGATTAAATTATTTTTTAGTCAATGACCTACAAATATTATAACAGATCGGAAATTTTTTTATTTATTAATTTCAGGTAAATTTAAATTAACTGTTTATATTTTTCCATGTAATAAAACGCTGTAATGTTCTAATAATTAATATCAATGAGAGTTCAGTGGACTAAAAACTACCATTTTCACATTAAAAATGAACCTTTTTACATATAATTTTCATAATAAAACATATTTATCATCAAACTGCATGCTATTAAGCGTGTACAATCCTTTTTATTGTGTAATAAAATACGTTATGATACTTTTCATGTATATTTAATTTAATTTCAATATTAATAGTAATATTTGTTTAATTCCACAGTAATGTTCATTTATATGCTAGATGTTTCAGAAATAATTTTTTTATTAGTTTTTACAAAAATAATTTTCCGTTCTGTAATAAATTTATTTTAAAATTTAATTTAATTCTTAATCAGTTTAATAATTTGGTTTAAGAAAATGTTATTGTGACGAGTTATGAATAAAAAATACGGTTTGAATTCTATTAAAACACAATGATAAGATCATTTTGACATCACTAGGTATCAAGAAGAACTTTTTGTTTTTTAATATTTTTGACAAAGTCACATCATGATCTACTGAGAAATATCAGTTTGTATAAACTTAGTATTTCTCGAAAAAAAGGGCTTTATTAATTTGTTGTTTTACGGTAACTATTTCAGTTTATCTCAACAGAATTAATGTTGACAGCTTTGAGGCAATTTTTCTTAAAAGATATTACACATCCAGACCCTGTGGTAAAAAAAAATTAAATTATCACTTATAGGGCTAAATATCATCTGTATTTCGGTATCCTTGATGTGAGAGATACGTATATGTATATTTAGCTCAGGAAGGAAAACAGTGCGCGACCACGTTCGGTTGTAAGTCGACCATGAAATGCTTCTTATTGGAAATTGCTATCCTTTTTTTCAGGTGTAAGGACACTCATTTCAAGTCATTCACGTGGCCATGGTTTTAACATCTAAGATATAAGAATACTAAATTTGAAGAATCTGGGACGTAATTAAACAGACAAAGCCCAGCTTCTACTATTTGTTCGACTCAGTTGGCCCTAGTGAAAGAAGAGAAACTGTAGGGTGATTTCAATCTCCTTTTGCATTCAACAAAATATTTTACTGGGAGTGAACCTAGCTTTCTCAGACATTGACTGAATTATAATGACTACCTTCCATTACCACGTAACCGGGCATATTATCAACAAAATGTCACACTTGTACAATCTTTAACTATTAAGATATATCAGTATATTTAAAATCCACATTTTTTCTCATTATATGATAGAGAAAAGTAAATATATAAAAGTAAAAAGTAAATATATATATATATATATGCCACCTACGTTTTAGGTGAGGATTCTCTAGCGATTAGTTTTGAAAAATACATCTGATATTACTTTTACGGATTAATTTTGTTGGGGAAGTGTCAGTAAAATCAAATTCTGCTGACCCGTCAAGCAGGACTGGATGCGGAAAGAAAATTGTGTGAATAAAGAAGGAAATGAAGACTAGTGCCAGTGGTTTTTTTGCTTCATAATGAATAGCTTAAAATAATGACAAATATTTGTATGAGACAGGAATCACTTATAGAAGATCCATATATATATATATATATATACACTCATCATACTAGCGGTAACCATGTTTTACCGAAAACTTGTGACCAACATGACAAAATAAAGTATTTCAACTTAAAATGACTTATCAAGCTTTCAAACTACCATTTAAACAAAAACTTTAAATTAAATTTTGAACTTTCTTATTCACAGATCTTCGCAGTATGTGCCAATTAATTAAATAAAAAATTAAGAAAAAATAACTAATTAATTTTTTTTTGCAAAGGATTTTTTTCTGTTCAAAAGGTTATATTCCTCTTTAATAGGTAATTTTCAATTAATCATCGTCAGATTTTTGGGACTTTGGTTATTTACTAATTTTTTATGCAAATTTATCTGTTATACTCCGTTTAACATAACAATTATTCCGCCGAAAAATAAAAGTTAAAATTTTTTGCGTTATCTGGTATTGTTATACAAAAAATAAATTAATATAATCTGTAATTGTATATTTTGTTGGAGTAAATAATTTGTTAGTGACAGCGAGTGAAAGAAATTATAACACTTTGAGTCATTTTTTACAAACTGATAACACTGCAAACATGCATAAAAAAAAGTGAACATGTTTACGTCAATTTTATCTCATTAATAAAACATCTTCTCGGGAAAGTACAACAATACATATTTTTCAATACTATTCGCTCATTTAGAATTTAATTATTTATTTCGCAATATTGATTATTATTCTTTTCAAATATATTGCACACTAACTATATTTAATGTGATTTATTTTGAGTACAGTCTTTTGAGTACAACTTCGTTATTTTATTTCTTTAAAATCATTCTATTGTATACAACTAATGCCATTTTTTCTAATGAATATATTCCAAGTTTAATGACGCTGAATAAGTGATTTCTTACCAATTCAACAGAATAAAAATAACGCTTCATCATGGCAAACAATTGTATTTTATACGATAATTAAACATTTTAATAATAAAATATTTTTTATGGTCTTTGTTGTGTAATAATGATCCAGACATACTTAATTGTGTGGGTGTGTGTGCGCGCGCGCGCAACAAAAGCGGCTAGACAGATCTTTATAACTACATTTCTCTATAATAATGGCAAAGATTTCTCTCCATGAAAACTTGTGCTGCTCTCTCGTCTTGACGAACATTTAAATTTATAATTCTAATATTCCTAAAAACTTGCACAACAAATAGACTCAATGGTGTTTCTAACTACTAAAAACAACTAAGTCTGATGTCTTACATTTATGTGAATTATTGTTTGTGTTTTATAATTAATACGAAACAGTTGCATTAAATGCTGCATCGTACCGTATAAATTGCATAATCCCTTGTTAATAAATGTAAAACTTTTTAATATATAAGTAATAAAAATCATAATCCTTTCTAACTTGATATGATACAGCAAACCAGTAATTGAAAAATAGTTAATATCCCGTATAAGGTATCAGTGAAGTTTACAATAATATCCTTGGTTAATTAAATTTTCGATAATAAAAAATATATGTTTTCTGTTTCATAATTAATAATTTATTAATAAAATAACTTAACCCTGTAAAACATAATTCGATTAGGATTTAATCATCCATTATTATTCCACCTCTTACAATAAATAAACCATTATTATAAGATTTGAGATAATTACGTAATTCTATTTATTTTTTTTAAATTATAACGAATTTAATTACATTCTTAAAGGAAGAAATTTAAAAAAAAAATGTAATGCAACACTTGAAGAAGATTTAGGTTAAATGAAAATAGGTACTAAGTTTAGACCGTTTACCCCCTTCCAAACAATGATTACACTTACAATTTTTCTACAATTCCTTTTTCATTTTAATAACTTTAACTTTAGCTTATTTAGTTTTTCATTGATATTAATTCATAAAATCAATGAAAATCCGTGGACATTAATATAAAAAATTATTATTATAAAATGTTTTCCATTCAATGGCTGTTACAATTACAAAATGATATTTATCATTAAGAAATAACAAAAAGTCAATGAGAGTGTTCAACTTTATATAAATATATCATCTGCATATAAACAAACTCTTCACTGAGGGCTTGGATGAATTATTTATAATTTATTTCGCATTACAATTTCAGGGGCAGACAAAATAACTTAAGTATCTGCTCCAGTTCTACAATTTCTCTTTAATTTTTAAAGGAAAGTTAGTTTATGTCCACCTTACAGTTAAGTTAGTAAAGACAAATCGTTAATCAGTAATTAGTTTTCACATTCCGGATGAAAAATTATAAATCACTCAAGTAAGTCTAAGCGGGATCTTTGCCTGAGGAATAGCCTTGAAATATTTTACATGGAATTATTTGTTTCTCGTTATGGTTTCCGGGTATCTAGCTGATCATTCTTTTATATTATTGATTTCTTACTCTTATCCTTTATCCTTCCTTCCACATTTTTAATTCTGTAACTGTATATCGCAGCCCGATAATTGTATGAGGGTGCAGAGATCTGTTCGGGAGAGGAGCTAATTGTGCACTAATCTGGGGATTCTGTTTTCCTATTGTAGCTGCATTGTCAGCCTAATGTCTGTAGTACTGGATAAAACTAAACCTACGTACTCCTATTTAAATACATTTACACAGATAAATACATATATAAAGCAGATTCACTAATTAAGTTAGAATAAATTTCATATTATTTAACCCGCATAAGATTAAGTATAATTTTCCTATCCCCCACCTCTATTTCATAACATATTTTATGATTAATGTTCTCCTTTTTTGACTTTGCTTTTGTGAACTCTACTTTTTTAGCCCCAGCTTGAGGCAGCACTACCTGCTTTAATATGATACAGTTCTAAGGGAGACTTAGGGAAAATTATTTACCTCTGCATTTCTATAGCTATTTCCGTACGAATAATTTTGACAAGCTTCGTGGACACTGTGCAACATCCGTTCGTTCTGTACAGTCCCCATTTGTTATCTGAAGAAAGATTCTTCCCCTATGAAATTCTCTCGGATTCTCTCCCTATGCTGCAAGAATCAATCGCACTTGAAAAACGTGTGTTCTGTGTTGTCCTCCTTCACAATCTTTACATTCCACAGTGGGTCTCAGATTCGGGCTTACAGGTATGTTTTGTAACATCCGTGACCGGTAAGGAACTGGGTCACTTCGTAGTCAAATTCCGACGTTAGAGATACAGCCATCTCTAGAGGTCCGTGATTAGCCTGTAGACCCATTTGTTCTTCGTTGACAGAATCCATCTCTCCTGCCACCGACGAACAAGAAACACCTACGCATCCGCCGTGACTTTCTTATTATCTATACCACAAGGTACTTCACTGCAAGTGTAAGGTGCAGTATTGTGATATTGACCCTAAACGAAATTGAGATCAGCTTACGCCTACCTGAGACTACGACCACTTTGGTTTTTCCCGGAGAAAGCTGAAACCAAATCTCCTGCAGGCGCGAAGTAATAATAATATTTATTGCCTCGTTCCCAGTTTCCATCACCTGTCTTCTATCCTGTCTTGGCTATCTCCATGAGTGCCAAATCATCGGCAAACCCGGTCAGGGCTGGCCCACTGGAAAGCATTACGAACAGGATTTCATCGTAGCCGATATTTCATTCTGTTAGGCCCAACACTGAGCCCTGTGGAACATCACAACTCATCTTGCTCTGCACCTCACCCTTGGCGAAACTATCTGTCACCAATATTTCAGAGAGGTAACGCTGGATTATCCTCCTCATATATGGACTGATGCCACGACTCTTCAGTGCGCGGAATATCGTTCCTCACGGATTTTTCACATCAGACAGGACGTACGGACTGCTTCTGCCGTAAGATAACCGTCACTATTATTCCTTACCTACCGAAAACACTAGTTGTCATTCTTTTTCCTTATAATGCTAAAATAATTATAGATATGTCCTTTGGCACATAACCCGGTATTTACCTGAAATTTATTGATACTAGACAGTAAGTAAATAAATAGATCTAGTAAAGGCGTCAACAGGATTTTCAATCGATACCTGGAACAAAAGGTTCAAAACAGAAAATCATACATTCATAGAACTTTTAATATTTTTTTTTAATGTCCGATATTAGAGCTAAAATGTATTGCTACAAATCAACAAACATCGATTAAACATATTAAACAATTATGGTTATGATTATTATCACAATCATTATGAAATCCTATTAAATTTTAAATATTTTTCTACGTTTATGTCAGATAGTTTTCTTCAGTTCAGTTTGGGGTATATTCATTTAAATCAAAATCTTCAATTGAAGATTCATAGTCTAAAGATAAACAAGACTGTACTAGTTAAAACTAGGAAGCCATTAATGTTTTAAAAACCGAATCGAATATTTGATCAAGAAGGCAGCACTTTCTTACTTCTTAAAATAAATATTTTATAAGTATACTTACTATATTTAGATTATTATTTTTTTTTTATAATTAATAATTGTATTTTTTTATAATTACGTAAAAATAATATTTTTGTGTTGAGATAAATTTTCAAATATTTTAATATTGCAGAGAAAGTAGACTGTAATACAATTATTTCTAAAATACATTTCTCAGATACATATTTTACCTGTTATTTTGGAAGGTAAAGAGGATTTAAAAGTTGAGTTCTTGTTTTCCCTAAACTTCCATAATTTTTCTGTAACTTTTCGTACAGTTTTTTTTTTTTGTTTGTAAAACTCTTGTCAAATGCTGCAAAATTTCATAGCAATGGATTAATTCAGAATAATTTAAAAGTTTATTTTATAAAAGTATTTTTTGTTAGTCATAGTTTAGAATTAACAAATTATAAGTATTTTGAAATAAATTAAAATCCTTTTTCTTTTTCGTTAAAGAAGGAAATGAGTGGACGATGAACCTATGAGACCCTAAGCAGACTAATATATATCTGGAGAATATTGATTGTAAAAAAACATTCATGAATGTTACGTAAAATACTCCCCTCTTCACAACCAACATAAAAACGGTTTTCGTATTCCCCTATTACTTAAAATAACTCGTTAAATTAATGAGTGCTCTCATTTGCAAATTTATTAGTTTTGACTACCCTTACTTTTCAGCTCCATATTTAATGTGTCAATGTGCCTGATGTTAAAAATAGTATTATTTATAGATTTGAAAAGTCGTAATTTATTATTTATTTTTTAATTTACTAATACAAATTTAAGATAAGAACATAATATATTCTTCATCATAGTAGAATGTTTAACTTATTGTAGGAATTAGTCTCGTTTTGGTCTTTTTTCCCATTCGATTGTTATTTTTATCAAAACGTTTTTGCATTTCTTGTCAACGAAATTTTAATATCAGCTGCATTTTTGTACATTTACCAATATTTTATAGTAGTCTAGATAAACATAGTTTGAAACAATAAGCATAGCAAGAAGTAATTAAAGTGACATTAAAAAACCTGTTAAAAAATTAAAATTTTTTCATTGTTGTATTTATTATAAAAATTTATCTTAAATTTCGACGTTGTTTAATACTGCATCAAAATAGTGAGGTAAGAATTTATTTGTTTTTAATATGGTACCGATTTTAAAATTGTAGAAGTTTTTAAAAAATTATCTGTAAAATTATAATAAACTAGCCAGAAGGTTCCAACCTCTGGAACCCCTCTGTGTTCTTATTCTTTTAGCAGACTTTGAATAAGAAAGGTTGCTTTTCTTTCTTGAAGGCATACTTTTTTAACATTTGACAATCCAATACCGACAGCCAAAATGGACAATCAAGACCCAAAAAACTTCGCTAAATGTGCTAATTTAAACTAATAACAATAATAATAATAATAATAATAATAATAAAGTATTAAAATATTAAATATTCTACAGATTAGGTATAAATCTGAACTGAAATCTTTTTCTTTTACCATTGTAACTACATACAATGAATTAAAAGGACTGTTTCTCTGTTAATGAATATTTTTATAATATTTATTATCTAAAATACCATTACAAATATCGTGATAATCGTAATTGGAAATAATGACCAAGCCAAGACATAAACAAACTTTTACTAAAATCTGCTCAGTAGTTTTTGCACAATGCGCGCACAAGTAGGATCCTAGTATCATTTTATTATACGTATAGAACATATATTTATATATATGTAATATGTTATATGTTATATTATATATATACATTTAGTGCGTTTTTAATGTCATATTTATTTTAACTTTTTTGAGCTTATCATTCAGTTTTTCAATTTTTTCTGTTTTAAAAAGGTTATTTTTAATTTTTATTTATTTATTTTTACTAATTCCTTTGTAATTGTAATGATAGTTGATTATTCATTGACGTGCACAAATAGTCCTTGATTTTGCTTTCGTAAACATTTTCTAAGCGTTTTCTTCGTTATTATATTCAGGTAAATATTTAATATATAGCTCATTATTTTGCATTAAAATTATAAAAAAATTCCGTAAAAACTATTTTTTAATATTTACTCGGTTTTTGATACGATAAAACTTTATAACGGATCAATTCAGTTTCACGTCATTTGTGATTAAATTTTATTTCCAGTAATTTAATTTTGAAATATGAAACAATTCAATTTTTTCTTTTAGTTTAGATAGCATGCATGCAAATGTAGTATGTTAGTTTATTAGTTACATGCAGACAATCGCACGCTATGCAAACCGCGGTAGATTGATGAAGGATAAACTTTGATAGAACTTTCAGTTCGTTAGCAAAGGGAACATAAAAATTTAATTAATTTATGTATAACATAATTAATTTATATTAGTAACTCATATTGTTACTAAATCTTTGTAGATGAAGTTTTTAACAATTACTATTCATCATTTTTTATATTGTTATATATTTCTTCTTATTATTAAAAAAACTTTTAATTTTATTTAAATTTACAATAAAATTGAGTACTTTACATTTATTTAAGCGTCAATAATTTTCACTCCATCTGCTGACAAAACTTCGTAATCGCCAATGCTACATTATTTTTAATTGTGATGAAAAAAAATTCTGATGTGGACAACAAACGACTTTCTTGTAAACACATGGCTGTTTGGGGGATTCTATCCTAATTAACAATTCATTATTCGTTTGTCTCTCACTAAATGATAAATCATATCAGGTAATAGAGTGAAATTAATTAATCTGGTATCTGTAAATAATTATATCTCAAACATTTATTTTATAAATTTTAATGTTTTTATTGAAAACCCTGTTGTAGAGAATACATTTTTTTAACGTTTCTCGAAGATGCTTTATTAATTTTTTTTGTATAGATTTACAGATCTGTAAATACTTCAACAGTAATCAGGTAACATATTAACACTTCTTTTGTCTTTATAACGGTTTTTCAAAAGTGAGATATATTGGTGGAAATCTTTACTATGTTCATCAGTTACTGCTCCTAGGTGTGGTATAAATATGTAAATGCAGAAATGAACTTTTAGTTACATATTGCATCATATAGATCTGTATTAATTTATCAATTTATCTACAATACACCTGTTAATTTTGTAATTTATAGACGCGCAGAAGATTTTTAAATGCTGGCCAAGCAATGAATTCTACAACGGTCAATACAGAGTTAAACATTTCATCTGTGACCGGTTCCATTATTTCTGGGCAACAAGAATACTTTCTTTAAATGTTGCTTCATTTACTGTTGGAAATTTCTGCCTTATGTACAAGAATCTTTGACTGTCCTTCTTCATAATTTTTACAATCTTTTTTATTAATCCCGGCTCGATGTGAAGGAGCGGTAAAAATATTTTTCCTTGTTTAACTAGAAGCTCATGAATACTGTATATTTTCCTTTGGAGTTAAGTTCTCAGTCTTCTTCTTCTTCTGTTCTAGTATGTAATTCTGATCTGTAGCTCGGTTGTTACAAATAAAACAACAGCATGTTGCATATTTTAAATTTATGGCCTACATAAGTGCTATTACCTGTAAATCTCCACATACATTCCTTCTATACGTTTTATAATTTATTTTTTCTGTTACATTTTTCATACCACCATACGTCTTTTTAGTCATATTAATTCCATAACACAACGGTACAGAAGGAGTGAGTATTTATTACTATTGTGAAGCAGAATTGCTTTTAATATACACCTAGAGGAATCTAAGAGAAAATCTCCATTTTTCGGGTTCATAAACTTGCTCAGGCTATAACATGGATCGAAAATATTTGCAATATTTGTACAGCAAACTAATTAATTTTTTCAGCAAACTATTGAAAAAATTCTTTCTATCGGTTTCGATAGCCCGAGATTTTTACATTTTTTAAAAAATAAATTCCAACTTTGGGACCTTGTGAATAAATGTTTAACTTCATTTTTTGATAAGTTTAAATCTCTCACCAAGTCATTTAACTCACTTTGTGATATGTGACATAAAAATAGATCAATGAATTATAATTCAGTGTCTGAATTATTTTCTTCTTTCGTAATGTTAGTTTCTTCATCGGTTCTTTCACAAAAAAAATATTTTAAGGAACCTTGGGAACTGGAATGGATTCACTCTAAGGCGTAGGTCTGAGTGTAGATGGCAATTAAGAATAGAGTGCAGTATGTTTAGACTTCTTAGGAATTCCAGATACACTAGTTAAACAAAAATAACAGTCGATTAAATAATTTCTAGTTTACACTAAACCATAGGGAACCAAATTACAAAGTCTTTAGTGTACCTTTAGCCATCCTCTAAAGTTGATAATATAATTAATATATATTATATGAGAAGCCCATGTTTTATTTTGTTCACCGATTCTACAGTCAAAGTACAATTTATAAGTCTTTTTTAATTAAAGGTGAAATGTTTGTCTTTATGGAATTTTATACTGAACTCACCACACATGTAACCAGAACTGTCTGAATCATTTACACACTTACGAGGCATTTTGAGACTTAACTGATCATTTACTCAATACGGTTATCACACTAACTGAAGAGATTATACTATCAAAAGCAGTAGGCTATCAAAGTCAACAAGCTTTGTGTTGTTTTGATTTGTACGGACATAATGAATCTTGTTCATGTACTCTTCAGTGGAGAGGTATGCTGTGATGATATGTGACGTTCGTGTAATTATTTAAGTTATTTTTCATAGTTTAAAATTGATTAATGCAGTAAAAAATACATACCCAGTAAATAAATTTTAACTAAATATATAAAATAAAAATCGTACAGGTATATATCGAATAGTATGAACAATTCACAAAATTTAGATTTTTGAACTGTTGCAACAAGATTTTGCAACAACTTTTACGAGAAACTATTTGAGATTAAGTTCTTCAACTTGCCATATTACATTTTTTGGTCAAAAAGCATGAACTTATCATATTTTCCCTTTAATTTGGGTTCTACAATTTTAGTATAACTTTATTTCAAATCTTCCAAACAATAGACAAATATTGATAATTCTTTTTAGAGTTTTTTTTTAATTTTTTAGAGAATCTTATTCTTGTGGCGCTGTTGTACTTTTTTCTAGAAAACATAATTTGTACTTTTAAATGTAAAAATTAAAATCTTTACATAGACGATTAAAAGGGTTTTTATATTTTTGTCGGAATCATTGCTTGACGATGGATTGTCATAGCGTATTGATTTATAGTCTGATGTATTTAACATCAGGGAGAAATATTTCGTTGGTCCTTTGAAAAGAAAGCGTTTTTAAATTCATGTCAATAGGAGCATTTTGACTTTTATTAGCGTCTTATAGCACTAATAAAAGCAATTTTGCCGTCCAGATTTGAATTATTGTAATTAATAAATTAATAACTGATCAATCATTTAAAATTTAATCTCTGGAAATTCTGTACAAAAATAATATGATGTTATGTTAAAAAATATATTTCCTTTTTAAAACTCTTAATCTAGCTTTTCTAAATGACACTGGGCAGTTGCCAGTTTAAAAATAGTATTCGTAAGCATTCATAAACATTTCCGGTATGAGAACCCGCTATCAACAATCATACGATTTAGCTGCTTTAAATCTTCTTTTAACTTATTAATTTAATAGATTTATTGACATAATTTATTATAGTTAAACTGCAATTTGGGTTATTTTGGCGGATTTGTAAAGTACTGTTTACTTTTTACGTTGTCTTTCTTAATAAACAAGAAAATTCATTCAATTTATTCCGAACAAAAATATTTAAATTATTTAGCTTATGAAAAATCGTATATTTAGCGTAACTGATCAATTTACAATATAGCGCTGTGTTTTTTAATAAATTGAAAATTGCCTCCTACTAAACACGCTTTTAAAAATTATATTATTCCAAATTCGTACTCTGCATCAAACTCATTCTTGTTATTTTACTAACAAACAGTACCATTAGAACTTTAACCGTCTTCATAACAAGAGGAATTCTCAATTCAAACAGTTTTTTTTTTTTACGTTAAAAAGAAATTTAATATATGCTCAGGACATTCTCCTTCACTAATCATTTACAAATTTCGATGACTATCAGTATTTTTTATAATGTTCTTTTGGTTATGGTGTTATATCCTTTTCCGAAATAACTAAGTTGAATTTTTTTTAAAACGAAAAACTAAATTTCTTACATAGAAGATCAAAGTACCATGTTACATTTTATTTTTGTTGAAATCATTGCTTGGCATCAGTGGTAATGGCATGTAATCTGATATGTATGTGATTTTTTTATTTTATTAGTAACTAAATGATAACTCAAAATTTGTAGTAGTAATTTTTTTGTACGAATGTACGAAAAATGCCAAGCCTGACCTTGACTCGAACCCAGAATCTTTTGAATGAAATTCAGAGTCGCAATTACTCCACTACGGAGATCTAGTATTTTCCTGACACCAACGATATCCTAAGTACTTGAATATTATCATAATTTTTTATAGTAAACAGTTTTGAATATTACTGCATTCCACTGTGCTTTAGTTACGTAGCAGTATCTTTATATAATTGCTCTATATTTCTTCTCTTATTTTTATCCAAAAGCAAAATTTCTATGTTTGGGTTTCATTTCAACAACTTTATTTTTACCGGCAGCATTTTTTTGTTTTTCATCAAACTATATATATATTTATTATTTCTATTTACACTAACACAAAGTTAAATGATCTGAAAATAAAAAGTGTAAGAGCATAAAGATTTGATTTAGTGTCACGAAAAACTAGGTTAGTCAGCGTATTAATTAATTTTCCGTCAAAATTGAATATTATTTTGAGTTATTCTTGAGTTCTGAATGTGAACTGTAGAATATAGAGTGAAAAGGAACTGGAGAGAATTTTTAATTAACTAGGTTATTTATTAGCCGGGACGGTCTGTTTGTTGGCTCTATTTCTGGAATAATTATGAATAAAATAATTGTAAGTAGAGAGTTTTATTAGTTAATTGGGAATATTTTTATATTAATTTATTTTGTTATTGATGTTAAATTTTTTTTTTAAATGTCGCCAGTCATAAAGAGTTTCAGGATCAATTCTGGTGTACAGTAGAAGATAAGATGCTTTTATAATAAATGGATATATGCCCTCGAAGATTTTGTGGTATTTTTATGAAAAGGGCAAGCACAATAGTCAGTAGGGTGATTTTCCTTGCAGATTGTGCATTTATGTTGACTGATATTTTCAATTTTTAAAAAAAATAATTTTCAATCTGATTTAATCAAAATTTACCTAGCCGGGTTGATAATTTACAGTACGACCTTCTGTGGCCACAGTCTATTTAAAAAGACGAACGGATTTTATTATTTATATTTGGTTCCTCTCCGGTGACTATATTGTAAAGTATACGAGTGGAAAATTTAATCGTTAATACTCGAATGATCATAGGTCGAAATCTTTAAAATTGATGGCAATAAATCTTTACTATATGATTAGCATTTTTTTATTTCTTTCCCTAAACACTGTTTCTATATTTTAATGATAGAAAGAAGATTAAAAGTGCTTATTAAAATACGCTATCATTTGTCGTTTTGTAATTGATACATATGAAGTATTATATTTCAAATTAATTCGATTTAAAATATTGTTTAATTTTGTAATAGCTATCAAAAGTTAAATAAAGGTCGTATCGTTAATACGTTTATATGAATCTCTCGTAACATAGTAAAGTATGTATATGTATTCCTATTCATATTTCAAACAAAATTAAAAAAATAATAAAATAAACATTAATAAAAATAAAATCTATTTTTAAAAATAAACAAAAAAATAAATGTTACAAAAAAAATTGCAATTTTTTTAAATTTGTAAATTTTTCGGCCAGATTTAAGTATCAGTAAAATAGTGGTATTATTTGTAATTTAAATCCAATTTAAAAACGTTGAAATGTAAATAAAAATTATTCGAAAATGTTATTTTATTTTATTTTTTACGTCGTTAATCGTATGAATAATATATTGGAAAAAAATAATAAAAATTGATGGATAGAATTGTAGATATCCAAGTATTTTACACGTAATTTATTCAAGAAATTTAAAGAACTATGTACTATGTACTATGAACTATGTAGGGATACTAGGAAATAAAAACAAATGCGGATTTACATAATTACAAAATTACTACTTGATGGTGTGTTTGAAATTTTTATTCACAATCTTGGATCGGCCATATTAAATCAAACTCATGTTAGTATTGTGAAGGCTTTTGTTATTAGTATTTGGGCCATTAATTCTAAGATTATAGTTTGTTATTGGGTGTAACTCTTAAGGGAATACAAAATAAAAAAGTCACTACGAGACGTTTTACCTCGTTTTGTTACTATTACGAGTTTTCCGTTTATTGAAACTTTGATTACTTATAACTCGATAACGAAGGAATTTATTGAAAAACAGTTAGTTTTTATTGAAAAAATAGTTTTTTTCGTAGTGTTTTTAATAGTGTGGTTTAGTGTGTTTTTCGTGGTGTGTTTAATTTTTAAATCGAATTAAGTCGAAATATAATACTTCACATGTATCAGTTACAAAAAGACAAATGATAGCGTATTTTAATAAGCACTTTTAATCTTTTTCTATCATTAAAAATCAATCGTCTATCACACATCCACCTTAATATTTAAAAACAAGTTAGATTCAGTATGGCGGATGGTGGTAGAAATGTGGTATGAAGGTGAAATGTGTAGGTTTAAATATGGTAGGAACCTTCCTATTTAAAAAAGAATGTTGGATCAAAAATGATGAACAAATATTTTAAATACAGCATGAAATAATAATTTTCTACTACTTAGAAGTATACTTAGAAGTGTAGAAGTTTCTACTTCATAGTCTCCCCCAGTTCTGAAATATGAAGCAGCTCCCATACTTTAATATCACCTTGTACAATTTTGTTTTAAATTTGTATTAAATAATACATGAAAGGATTATCCCGTACTTTATACAAATATTAAGAAAAAGTTATCCGACTAAAAAAAATTTTAATTTTCAGTAAAATTCAAATGTATGAGGCAGACGAAGCTGCGTATCATTTAATAACAAAGACGAATGTGTAGGAAAGAGAAGGTTAAATTTAAATATATTTCTCTATTTAAAATGATTTAATTCGTTTTCTGACGTGTGTGACCAATGTGGTTTTGCATATACCGGGTGGCAAACAACTGTGTGAGCTATGAGGGAAGTACATGCCTTCGTTTACGTTTACCCTATGTAGCAAGACATTGGTCTCTTAATTGGTATTTCTTTGTGTTGTATTCTAAAATTAACGACTTTGTTATTTTGGTTGCATATTCATCTCGCTACTAAAATTGTAAAGTAGGCCTTTATTCAGATTCTTTGCAACAAACATTTTTTTATTTATTTTTTTTTAATTTTTGGAGACAGTTAATCTTTTTAATCAACTGTGTTATAAGGGCAATGTGTTTGGGTAGTGTATTTCTTTATTTATGCTCATGATACTTATATAACGATTTGCCTCAATAACTTTTAGTATATTGGATAAATTAGGAATTAATAAATTAAAATTTAAAAGAATGTAACCCTACCTAAAACAAAAAACTACATTCTCTGTTTTCTACTTTTCAAAATCTGAGTAATATTATAAACTTACTTGCTAATTTATAATTTGGTACAAATTTCAAAAAGTCAGGGTTAAAAAAAAGTAATTTTAGTTTAATTTTACTTTTGTGAAAAGTTTATTCTATTTTAATTTTTGTTTAAAATATGAAAGGTTTAAACATGCTGTTAAAATTAAAATAGCTACTGCAAATAACTTAAAAGCATGAAACCTGGATTTTGATAAAAATTCGAAAGAGAAACAATTCAAATAGATTGGATTAGAGTGAAAACTGCGGCTTTGTAGAATTTAAAGATATGTGTATTTTACAATAATTGATTCTATACAGTAATGTAATATTAATCATTGAAGAAGGAATTAATACAAATGAAAAATATCTTCAATTTTCTATATAGAAATTTCTATAATAATAATATTACCACCATTTTGAAATATACGAAAATAAAATTTTATATCTATTATTTTTTCGTAGACAATATAGATTTTAAACGATATTAAACATTTGTAATATTTTAAATATTTACGTACACAACAAGAACCAATTAAAATTAAACTATTTGTGGTTATTTGTTTATTAGATTTAGATTATTATTTTTTTTTTTTTTTTAATATTATGTGATAATTTTTACACACAAAAAAATCCTTTTATTTTTCGTTTATAAAAAAATTGATTACTTACACTGATTGGGAAAAAGGCAAGACACTAGCAGGGGAAGTTGCATGTGCAACATAAAAAGTATTCATCAAATCCGTCCATTTTGAAGATGAAGGGTTAAGAATTCATGAAAGAAAAAAATAAATACATTCGGATCAAATTGAAAACTTCATTCTTTTACCCAAGCAGATTAAAAATTTAAGGGCAGTAAAAAATATGTATTCTTCAATAAATTCCAAAACCAAAATTGTTTGAATCATGAAGTATAGAGTATCGAATGATGTTTCTTATTCCCTAAGTCCTTTATGCTGGCTGTCTGTCCCAACATCTACACTCCTCTTGGTTCATTGATCTTTTAATTATTGATTTTATCCTCCATCCTTGCAGAGATCATCAAAAGAATCTTTCTTTCATCAAATTATAGATTAGTGTATTGAAACCCTTGCAGTCATTCCCATGATAGAGAACACCAAAATTAGAGAGCATAGGTTTTTTTTACTGTTTAATGGCAAATATAGTTCAATCACACTTTCGGTATACATATAAATGTAATTTAGCAAAGATCAACTGTATAAACTTTACACATATTTGTTTAAAATATGATACTATATTTGTAAAATCTTTATTTTTGTACGCAAAGATCGTGGAATATCATCAATAAATAGCTAAAATTTATTGGAAGTATTCCAAACCCTAGTTATTAAAATATTGAAATTTAGAATCAAAATATGTCATAATTGTAATTGCATGATTAAATTTAAAAAAAAATTTATGTGAAATATATCAACCTAAAAAATTAAGAAGAAAGTTTATTTTTATCTGTCAAAGTAAATTTACTTTTATAAGAACAGTAATACCTTAAATCTATGTACACGCACTTGTAACAGAGTGCTCGTTATAAGACAGTTATCGCTATTCATAAAAGAAGTGGTAATTATCAATATCAGATACCATTTTATCAGAACAGAATGTTTAATCTTATTGCAGATAGTGCGGGAATGTTTTTCTGTTAGTTTTACTTTTTTAATATTAAAAAAACCGTCCTTAAAAAACGATGACCGTAATTTTTAGTTTTTCTTAATTCATTGTGTAACAATTAATAAAATTATTTGATTTAAATTAAAAATATGCTTCTTACAAAATCTCTTTCCTTTTCTTTATTACAGTATTTTAAAAACTTCATGTGCTTTTCTACGTTTTCAAATTTTTAACTAAGTTTGATGATGATACTGTTTAACTGACTTCAGAAAATGAAAATTTTCTCAGTTCTACTCGTTCATTTATCTATTTTTTAATGCTTCTGTTAAAACAATGGAGCGATTTCGATAATTTTTGTTTTTATTTTTAAAGACGTTTATCTGATGGGGCCACTATGTTTTTTGTTATTTTTAACTGAACTGGAAAAGTCTTTTAAATACTAATTAAATAACAGAGAATCTTCTTTAAAAAAATTGTTTATCTGTATGTAAGAATATTTTAATTCTTTTGTATTCATTGTTGGTTAGCAAATAGTCGTGCTTTGTGGTATTTTGGTATTTCAACTATTTTAATTTCAGAAATTCAGAAAAATTAGATGTACTAGGTTAAAAAATATCAATATTTTTATATTCCAAAGAATATTAGCTATTCCTTCGGAAATAGTATTTTTACATCTCTCTCGCATTATTTTCTTACTTCTTATCAAAATAAATGTTTTCGTCTTAGCTTTCCTTCAAACAGCCTTTTTAATATGAAAGATTTTTGTTTTTGTAGATCCACCAATATTTTTTACAATATTTAAATAAAATTTAATTAAAAAGTTTTAAAAAAATTGTTTTTTTTTCTTTTTTGAAGTCAACATCCAAAGTAATTAAATTTTTTTAATATTGAAAGAATTAAATGAATTTTTAGAACACTGTAATCAAAATATTGAAATAGACATTGAAAGGAAAATATTCTCATTTCTAGCAAATATGGTTATTTATTTTAAAAATAAGTAAAAAATGAAAACTAGAATACAGTAAAATAAAAAAATTATACCGATGAAAAAAAAATTGGCGCAAAAAACAGCTTACTAACTTTTAGTTAAAATGAAAGTTCCACGTCAAACTGAAAGTTAGTAAGTAGTTGTTATTGCAAATTTTTTGTTAACCGATTTAATTTTTTTTTTTTTATTTCACTATCTTCTAGCTAATTTTTTACTTATATTTAAATTTAAAATAAATAACCATATTTGATAGAATTGAAAATATTTTCCTTCCAACTCCTATTTTATTATCTAGATTGCAGTGTTCTAAAAATTCATTTAATTCTTTCAGTTTTAAAAAAAAATTGAATTATATGAAAGTTGATGCACTTTTTTAATAAAATTTGACTTTCTGATGAAATTTTATTGTATAATAAATAAATAATCACTAAATATTTGTAAAAGGGAATTAAAAAAAATTGTTCGCTGATTTAATAAACAATTTTCTTGCTTAATTTGATAATTCAGCATAGTATAATAATACAAATATAAAGCGCGATCCTTGTTATAGAGAATAATGCTGGCGGTTATGTTAAATTTTCAGACATGTTGAGCATAACTTATTTCGCTTTGATGAAGCAACTTTAGGCATGGTTATCGTTAAAGAGAATCTATTACCACGGTTCCTGAACAAAGCTAAAAGCAGTGAAGCCACTCTTTGTAATATATTGTGTTTTAATTTACTTACGACGAAAGTTAGACTGTATAAATGTTTTTACGAAAATTTTCGCAATTTTGTAGTCATTTGAATTCTACGATTTCTTCAGTACGTTACCTATACAATTTGTAATGTCTAGTATGACTATTTATTTTAGAACTGGGCTATTTCATTTTTTTTATAGTTTTCTCTCCGTAAAAACTAAATAATGATTATGTGAAACAATTACAACAATTTCATTGATTAATTTCTCTTAAATAATATCTTTACCAAAGAGTAAGCTGAGAGATAAAATGTGGTAGAGTATGAATAACTTCAAAATATGCAATTTGAAAAATTTCATAAATGTTTCGTACGCATTTCTGTTTTACGTGAATTATTGTAATCGTGAGGATAATGTCAATCATATCAACACGTTTATTATGTCAGTATTCCAACACATTTCTGATAGTTTATAAAATTTGTTATATTCTTAAAAATAAATAAATTAATAACCAAAACCATTGTAATCAGTATAATTCTATTCTTCTAATATTTTTGTGAATCGTTAGGAAAATGGATTGTCTTTCTTATGAATACCCATGAAATCAAAATTTTTATTAAATTATTCCTTTATATTTTTAATGATAGTATTTAAAAAAATTAATTTAGGTTGCATACATATAAAAAAGAGTGTCCATCGGTATACAAATGTTTCTTATTATAGGATCTTACAACTACCAGTGTGATCTGAATTATTTGATTCTTTTATTACTTATTTTTTAAAACTTGAGAAAGGTTCTCGGGAATAAAGACATATAAATAAATCGATAATTCTGCAAGAAACGTGAGGTAAACCGGCAGTTCTATTTTATAATATTTATAAGAATTAATTTATGCGTAGTATAAATAACAGCATCCGCGTCGCGGCTTTGCCCGCGCTTTATACGCATATGCCTATGAAAGTCCATAAAATGGAAATACTTTTTAAGTAATTATGTGTAGCTGTTGCTCTCAAAGTTTTCGCTATTCACAACTTCTTATTTTGGATGAATAAAAACTTGTTAAATTGTAAAATTGTCGTCATTCCCTTAAATTATTAACAAACTTCTATGTTTTTACGTATAATACGATAATTATACGCATTGATTTTTTATAAACATTGACATTCAGTAAATCACGTAGTAACTATCTGAAGAAGTAGGTATAATTTACTAAAGGAATTTTTTTTAAGATGCATCGACTGCTTTGGTCATTTTGTCCTATGAGAATGGAAATTTGTAGCGTATGAAAAATCCCATGCCTGACCGGAATTCGAACTCAGGATCTCCGGATGAAAGACTGAAATGCTACCACTCCGTGACGGAGAGCGGCGCGGATAATTAACCAAATTCTTGGTTGTTTATTTATATCTATTTTCCAACTTATCGAAGAAAACTACGGTATTACCTTCGGTCGGATAGTGTGAATGGAGGGTGAAAATGAATTTTCTTTACGTCTTGAGTACGGAGAGTCGAAAATGTAATTCACTTAAACTGGGATTTTATTATATACATATATGCCTATGAATAAAATTGTGTGGCTCGAAAATCTCCAAAATTGGATCATTTCATTGAAAATTAGATATGCTGTGTTAGCACATTTGAAGTTGTGCGTATGAAAATTTGATGAAGAGGTTAAATCGTTCTAAAGTTACTCTAAATTTAAGATCGAAAAAAAATTGTTAAAAAGTGTACTTTTGATACGCGCTTATTCAGTGAGTCACAGAGGTGAACGAGTAGAAACTTGATGCTTATGTGTAGGATATATTGGTTAATCATATTAGAGTAATAATTACAATTAAAATTCCTACCTTTATATTGCAGATATTTACGTTTAACTTAATTTCTTTTTACTTATTTTCCTTTTAGTGAAATCTACTCTTTCTATCATCAAGCAGTAGTCACTCATCATAGATTCATCCCATCTGCCTTGGTAACGTTGTTCCATCTGCAATATGACTTGGTGAAACCTTTCTCCTTCTTCGTCGCTGATGTTACCCAAGTTTAAAAGGAAAAAGTCCAAATGAGAAAGTAAAAAATGAATTTTAAATGACATTCCACAGTCTAAATTTTTGTTGTTCACTAAGAGTTAAAAAAAATTAAACTATCTCTTCTAATCTTCTAATAACTTTAAATTTTTTCTTTCGATTTCTGTATACTGAAATTTCAGTATCCTTGTTTAATAAATTCCATTCTTTAACACGTGCTCCTAGGAGTTCTGCACGTTGTTTCGATAAATATAAGTCCCGAATTAGGTCGCTCAGTTCTGCTTGTGTGATGAGGTGAGGTTCAGTATGTGATTCTTCTGGAATGTAAGTAAAACGTATTGAATTTGAGGTTTAATTGGTTGAGCCTTCTGGGGAATCGGAGATCTCATTCCAAGAAACTGGAGGAATTGGAATCGGTAAAGCAACGCCATAAAGTACTGGTCTCATTGCTGAATGAACACTTGTGTATGCTTTCATTGTTTGAATTGAAACCAGTAACATTTGTTAAGCAAAAATAGCAGTCATCATAATGGTTAGTAGGCTGTCGCCAAATTATAGGTACGCCAAAATGCAAATGCTTTTTTTCTTTTCACCACTGAGTTAGCTTAACATAATACTTGATGCATGCTACATGTGGAACCCAGGATTTACCTCGGTCTCCCAAGCGACAGTCAAAATAATGTTTTCACAAGATTCGATACTAGGTTTCGTTGACTTTTCGTGGTGAATTCTCCGCAAACGTCACAAAAAATATTTGGAAAATTTTTTCAAGCCCGATTTTTATTCCTTGTAAAATTCAAAATGTTTTAATGAATGAAACTAAAGTGAAATATTACAGAAATACTTAATTATAAAAATAATCAAGTTTGAATTTATAAACGAACCGAATTATAATCTCCATCTTATATGTCATTTGTATTTATTTAGTTTTAATGATTCGGTCCATATTATCAACTTCATATCATTGGTACCACAGGTACACAATTATTTGCATATGAGGTATAACACTTTACATACAAAAATACTGCGTGGTCTTTGTTCTTTATTAACAAAACAGTATATCACTTATAAATACCCTGTTCTTGTCCGCTTACGTGTGCTCACATGAGAGAATTGTGAAAGAGAGATTGCAATATACTTTCAAGAATGTGAAATCATTATGAAATTGTTTAAAAAGAAATGTTTTTAATCAACTAGTTCATAATTGTAACATGACTATTTTGGTATTACTATAACCACATTATTTTTTTATTTGATTTAGATACGTTGTGCATCTCTTATTATTATGCACAATTTTTTTTTTAAATTATTATTTTTATGGTTAACTTTTAATAATTACATTGCTTTACACTACATATAGTCTCAACATATAACTGACAAACATAATATTTATTAAGTAACAGCTGTATTCTAACACTAATCTAATGAATGATTATTAAAAAATCATAAATACAAATTTAAAACAAATATATACATTTTTCTACGGAAATTATGATAAACATAATTTAAAAACTAAAAGAGAGATGCTGTCCTTTTACAGACCAAATGAAAAATACTTCAGTCGGCAAAATTTTTGCAAGGGTAAAGCAAACTCGTATTGTTAACATCATATTTTCTGTGAACAAAAACTGATTTCTATTCATATATTTCAATTTATTTCACGTTTTTACCGATATATATCACATACATGCACATTTCCTTCATTGGTACGGGAAGTAACTAACAGCTATATTTACAGACTAAAAGCAAATAATCATCAGTACCAAACATTTTATCACTGGTTGTCCTTTTTTTCTATCGTGACATTTCCATAACATAAAATCATTCAACCATCAATCTGACTATTATAAAAAAAAGTTCAATAAAACTGTACGAAAAATACATACATATTAATAAAAAAAAATTACATGCACGAATTGGTAACTAAACCAGTTTTTCTGTACCCAAATAAATTCCGCTGTTGTTCCATTATTTCTGCTGAGTTTAAATAAAACTTAACGATCACAATGAAAGTTACGTTTAGTAATATTTTTCAATATATTTTAACTGTAAAATATATTTTTGAGGAGAAATTTACGTACAATCTCCTAAAATCATAAACTGTACATTAAACATTCATTGTTAAGATAAAATATGGATATCATTTTTTAATTTTACCTACTTATTTTTTTAACTTATCTTCTTTAGCCTAATTCTAAACATAGTCTCTGCCAACAGTGAAGGAGTTTTGCATTTACCCATACGACTATCAAACACCGTTTTTCTATTTTTATATGACTTTGTTTCCCAATATTTGTCTAGTTACCCGATACTTGATAGTTTCATAAAATTGTTTCTGACATTCGAGAACAGCTTGCTTTTGAAATATTTATGTAGTTCAGTTTTTTTTTAAAGATAGATCGAACTCGCTCAGAAGGAGTTTTTAGTTTTTTTTGATGTACGACTGCAAAAGTCTCACCCGTTTTTTGAAAAACATTATGTGTGTACGTCTTCATGCAACACAACGACCTTTATCAGCCTCTCTCATCGCTGATTTTTACTCGACTGCCCAAAAAGGAGTGTAATATTTTTAGGGCGTATGTATTCATGTATGTATGTTTGTTCCACCTTAGCAATACAACGGTCGAACCGATTTAGATGTATGATTCCGCGTTGGAATCCTTACGTAACGGGGATTGCCATGGGTTATATAAATATGTATATATGTATATTTAATTGTAACTAAAAGGCCACAATGTAGCGTCTCGGCCTTTCATCCGGAGGTCCCATGTTCGAATCCCGGTCAGGCATGGAATTTTAAAAAGGCCACAAATAATCATATATACGATTATAATCGATTTTCAGTATCGATTTATTTGTGTTAAAAATAGTTGTGTTTAAGATCTGCTATGATACTGATTGAATGAATTACGGTAGTGAAATTTATTAATTTATTTTATAGTAATTATTACTGTTGTTATTTATTGTTTACAATGATTTAATAAAAAATTTTATAATTTTTTGACGGGTAGTATATTCGATCATGTAAGCATGTTTTATACTGATAAATATTAACTAATAATGCCCTTCTTGTATTAATCAAATTAAATAAATGAAATTGATTAATAATAATAAGTAAATAAAAATAGAAATTTGGGATATAATTAAAAATAATCTACGCTTAGAAATTAAATAAAAGAATCTGTAAATTAATTGACAACGGAGTGCTTCTAGCATGGGAGAGTCGAGGAGGGAGCCGTTTGCAGCCGCCTGACACACCTTCATTGGTCCGCCTGCGCCAAAATTTTATTGCAAAATATTAACCAATAATACACTACCTAGACTAATAATACTAATGTATTATTGAATAATAATAGGATTGCCTAGAAAGGAGTGTAATGATTTTAGGTATGTATGTGTGTTCCTTCCACCGTAGCATCGCAAAGGACAAACCGACTTAGATGAATGACCCGTGTTGGAATTCGTACGTTTCCTGGAGTGTCATAGCTATATAAATATATATATATATAATATATGCGTATGCATATTTATAAAAATATATGTAGTATTGGAGATTTGCCGGTTGAAGCATAAAATTTAATGAATTGAACTAATGAATTGTGAACTGTGAGCCTCTGTCACTGTATTAGCTGGGTTTGAATTGAATGATTCAAATCAGTCGAATGAATATAATTACACAAATAATAGAATTAAATTTACCTTAAATAAAAATACGAGTAAAACATTATTAAATATTTTTTTTTAAATTCATTTTAATAATAATGGGCTTTCCGTGGGGACTGCGTGTAGGGTAGAGTGGTGAGGTGATGCGAGTGTAACTCATGCGAGACTAGACCAATCATCACCATTAACTGGTAACAAACAGGGTACTCTTGGAGCGCTGTTTTGGGAGGTGCAGTGGGATGCTCTTATAATATCTCTGTAAACAATCGTCCGATTTCCAAAATTCCAACGGGGTATTTGCTAGTTAATACAAAATCACGATGGAACCAAAGCGGAACAAAAGAGTAATATTTGTCAGCAATGTTTTTTTCGGTAGTCGTGTTTTTTAATTTGTAATATTTACCTCTTGTAAATTATATATCACACTCTGGGAGCGTGTTACAGCAATGTAAGATATAATCGTTTATCCTTGATGCATAAAGTCGGTTAAAAGGACATCAAACCTATTCCTGAAGGTCGTAGTGATAAACATATGCGCAAAGGCATTTTCTTTGAACTTTCGTGGATTTTTCAGTATTTGAGGATGGTATTATTCATTAAATAATACTCTCTCTTGATAGCTATTCAAAAAAGTTATCTCATTGTCAAAAACCAATCAATTAATTAACACATCTCTTCTTTTCTATAATTCGTAAAAAAAATTCAACATATACTCCAATTGCATTTATGTTTGTAATTTTTTCTTCCACACGGGACAAAGACAAATGTGCAGACATGGTTTTGTAGCAAAATTCTTGATGTAATATTTTCTCCAATAGCTGTTTGAGAACCACAAATAAAAATCAATTCCAGAACCAAAATTGTAAATATTTTAGAATTCCTTATCAATACGTTTATTCTGAGTCTCTAAGAATGCTCGTTGTCATTCATAATACCGTTCGGAAAATTTTCACGTATTTCTATTTTTTACAACTTTTGCGTTCATGACATTGATTTTACTTTGATGAACTAAAGAAATATTCTGTTTGGTTCTTAAGTACATAAAAATAAGTTTTCTACATATTTTGACCGGCATCATGTTTTGAAAGTTTGACCAAACCAATTTTCTTCAAATTTGGTTCAAAGTTTTTATACATGTGGTATTGAGATTAACATTTTTCAAAGTTTGTTAAGGAGGGGGAATAATTGAATATAAAAAATTTCGATTTTCTTCAGAGGTATTTTAGGGAAAACTTTGTTAAAGCAAGTTTTTTACCTTACCTACAATTCATATGTAAATAACCCAAACATTTTTTTTTTCAAAAATCTCTTCCCACCTCTTAAAATTGATTTTTTTTGCTATTTTTATTTTTTTTTTTTTTTTGCTTTATCTGCCTTCGGTTTAAATATTCTTCAAAAATTTTGTGAAAGTATTCTGGATGTACACACATAATTTTGAAAGTATTGTAAATAAATATCTACAATATTTTTAACTTATAGATCTCGAACCTAAATTACAGAAAAATGTTTTTGAAAATTATCTTTTTTCATTTTAGCCTTCATTGAAGGGGGTGTTAGATTTAGATAAAAATTCTCGCTACTAAAAAATATGTTTTTTTTTACTTACTCTTTTAGTTTTTATTATTAATAGCCGGGAAAATCATGACTTTGCAGCTCTTTTTTTTTAACAACTGATTTAACATAAAAAAAAATTTTACAAAATAATTTTATTAGAAAGAAGGTGCGTCAAATCCAGGGCTCGTTAGTCTTTTTAGAGTCTTTTCTAGTTAGATTTTTTGAATCGTGTGGCTAATGAAAAAAACTCTCAATGATATATGAAAGCATAACCAATCATCAATTTTGATTGTAACAAGAAACAGGCATGCATTTGCTCAGGGTAACTGTGCTGCTGCACAATACGAGTATAGAGAAAATTAGCTTCAAAATTTGTAAGATTATGAAATGTTCAAGGAAATGAAAATCTTTAATACAAATTATATTGTTAAAATAAATAATGAAATATTTTATACTGATTTATTATGTAATTAATTAATGTATACATAATTTATGAACGTGAAAACTAAAATATATTTAATGTAAAACCGTAAAATTCTCTCAGATATTGTTCATTTTTGGTCGATCATCTGGTAATAAATTCATCATATTTTATTTAATTTATTCATAAAAAATGAAACAGTATTTATTAGAAACTGTAGATGATAGCATTTGAAATTCTTTCGGGCAGTCGGTATTGATTTTACATTGGAGAAAACTGACAGTTTTTAAATTTATAGCTGATCTATCTCTTAGATGAGAATATAAAATTAATAAAACGTTTTCTTTTGTATTGCTATTTTTTTTTATACCTCTCGGGTTATAACGTTACCAATGAGTTAGAAGTTTTATAACATATTTTGTAATAATGTAAATTACATGCAATGATACTGTATAAAAATCATGATAGTCTGTTTTATTTACCACTCTTTTTTGTATAACACTATTTTTCAGTCTTCTCTTGTATTGAATTTTATTGCATTACTCTGATTTTTATTCGAAAAACCAAAGAAAAACTAAAGAATAATATGCTGTTATGACTACAATCTTAAATAACTCAATTTTAGGAATGCTTAAAATGAACAAGATTCTAAAGTACATCCTAATAATTACCTAAATACTAATATTTTCTAAATGTTTTTTTGAGCGGTTTTTACTACAGTTTTCTAGATAGCATCCACTTTGAATTTTTTTACTATTTCAGTCAGGAGTTATTATTAAAAAAAGAAGATTTTATACTCTGGTTTAGAAAACCTGAGTTATAAGATAGAACCAAGTGTTAAGTACTTTATGCTTAAAATGACAAAATTTTAAGAAGAATTAATTAAGATAAGTTCATACTGCTTATTTAATTATTATTAGTTTAACGTTTTGGAATGTCACGTGAAATAAATGACAGAATAAAAAATACACATTTCCTACATAATTCTAATCTTCTATTTCATTAAATTGTGAAGACGTTAAAAAATCAAGAATTAATTGGGATAATTTTTTTTTTCTTGTTTCTTTTTTTTAAATTTTATATATACGTTGTACACAACGTATTCATAAAATGTGTCTACGTTGTGTACATTTTATATAATAATTAGTAAAACAATGTAAAATTATTGCAACTGTTGTGAAGTATAATAGTCAGTTTCGTAGAGTATCATTTTTCAAATTTTCAGAAGTGCTCTCATAATCGGACTAATTCTGTGTCTTTTATAATCCTAATCTTTCATACTCATGTTTCTTAGTAAAGCCTTAGAAATACACCACAATATATAATGTATACTTGCTCACAACAATCTTCTAACATTAATGTAGCAAGACGTTAATATATATATATATACATGACAAGAAATCTGTTATGAGAAACTAGCATTGAAGCCACACCTTCTTATCAGTAATCTACCTCTTGAAACGTCTATGACGTCATTTGTACGTCATGTTTGTAAGGGGAGCATATAAATCAGGATGGAACAATAGCAAGATTAGGAATAATAACACCTTCATTAAACTTCCACGTAGACATACACTACCTACCCTTTTGTTACTCACGTTTGTATTAATTGAACTCACTGTGAATTCTGATGACGTGTATATTTGTTAGCGTGTTCTGCTTGCGTTTTCATTAAGAATAACAAATAAAATCGTACAGCTATATTTAGTCAATATTAATACAAATATTGTTTAGTGTAACAACTTGCTACATAAAATCTTCTAAAGTTAAATTACACAATTGCAAATGACTTTTTCATTTACTCCTTCAGCAATATCCATTAAATTTTTGTATTTTTTTATTTATTTATATTAACATGAAAGTAAGTAGTTTTAACTATTACTTTTTTTATAATTGTATCTTTATTAATAACTTCATAATAATAATAAATAAATTTTTATAAATTTTATATTTACAAATTTTTATTTATTATAAACAATATATACATATATTTTATTATTATTAAAACCAAATGTCCAGTTACTATTTTTTTTTAAGATTAATGATAAATATCAATAGTATTACAATCGATTTGTAGCTTAATAATTATACTTTTCAAACTTTGATTGATTGTAATTCTATTGATAGAAAATATCTATACAGAAATAGCATATATCTTGTATATATATATATATATATATATATATATATATCTATCTATACATATCTTGCATATGCAAGATCAGATGTTTGTATTTATGTTAGTATCACATGATAATACCAATAAATAAAATATATGTTTACGTAAATAACGCCACTAACTACATATTTAAAATTTTATTCTAAACTTGTCCAAAAACTCGATGAATTAATCTTAAAAATATTATATTTCTTTATAAAAGGATTAAAACTATTGTCGAGTAAGTTAGTTTCTAAAATATTGGGTCTAAGTTAAGCCTTTTCTTTATTTTTTTGAATATTTATCGTTTAGTAGTATTTATTTAGTTTTATTTAATGTATTTATTTTATAGATATACTGCCTGATATACCTGGGATCTTAATTATCATTTTTCAAAGGGTTTTAGTAACCATTTTATTTAATAATTAGTTGTTTTTTAACATTATTTTTATTACAAAAAATCAATAAAACATTAAATAAATTTTACATAAAATAAAAATAATACAATGATTTAATTTAATTATTCTCTTGTTTATATTTATACTTTATTTATAATTTAAAATTAGAAAAAAATATTTAAATTTTCAATAATAAAATAAAATAAAACATTTTAAAACTCAATTTATTCAACAAATATTTTAGATTTGATTTTCACGTAATTTTTACTTATTTGTACGAAGTAAAAGAAGTATTATAATTGCAAAAAATCTTGGTTTTCAGTTGTCAACAGAAATATCCATTTTGACCATCCTTGAATCCATTTTGACTAGTTTCGGCGTGATGTCTGTACGTGTACGTATATATGTATGTATTTCGCACAACTCAAAAACGATTAGCCGCAGAATGTTAGAATCTGGATGTAGTACTGCTGTAACATCTAGTTGTGCACCTCCCCTTTTGATTGCAATCGATTGGACTAAAAATGTTCAAAAAAGTCCAAACACAAAAAAATTGAATTTTAGACTGTTTCTTAACTGCGGTAATCAGCCCTCATTGAGAATTTTTCAACGAAAGTGGTACTACTTATTTTCATTAGTTTCAGAGTTATAGTTCAATAAAATTTTAATTGAAATATTTGGAGCTTACAAGGGGAAGGCACGTCGGTTCGAATGCGACTTTATTTTCGTTTTTTTAATTTCTTTTTTTTAATTTAAATTTATTATTTTTTTAAATAAATTTTTTTGCAATAAATACTAATTCAATAATAATAATAAAATATGAATAAACATAAGAAGTTATTAGTGAAATAAAATTTTATGTAGTTTTATAAATGCGTATATGTAATTTAATAGGCGTACAAGGAAGACATGTGGTGTATACATCATATTTTAAATATATCGTTTAGTATCTGCTTGAAATTTCTTAAAATATTTAATATACACAGTGTACAAAAAAAGTCGGAAATTTTAAAGCTGTTTAATATTTCGTAACTTTGACGTACAGTAATTAATCACAAATAAAATTAAAGAGTACTTCTTACCAATTTTTCCCTACAATTATTTAATGTGAGCACTTTCTTACGCGGCAATACCCGATCGACAGGAGAGTTAGTCTTACGCTTTAATTAATCTTTTAAAAGCATGTCTGGAGTAATGGAAGCGACAGCTTGTTCAATCACGAACCTCAAATCGGGTAGATCAGCATAATAGCGGATACACACAATATCTTTTATAAAACCAGAGAAATAAAAAATCTCATGGGGTTAGATCGGGGGGTCTCAGAGGTCGCTGCAAACAAGCTCTGTCATCGGGTCCATGCCGACCAGTCCAATGGTTAGAGAAAACGTTATTTAACTGACCTCGTACAGCTATCCCAGTAAGGAGGCGCACTACCTTCTTGCAAAATAAAATTTCCCGTTACATCTTGTTATTGAGGAAACATTATGTACGCAGCGTGTACAAATAAGTAACTACTGTTACGCTTAATTCATCGAATGAGAATGTAAACTTGCCGTCAGGATATCGTAAAGAAAATATTAATTTTGAGAAATTCCTTTTGCATTGTATGAGTTTTGAGATTTTCTGACCCCCAGATATGGACACTGTGTTTGTTAACTTTCCCACTAAAATAAAATTTTGACTCGTTACTAAACACAATATATTCAAGAATGTTTAAGTGCTTGGTTCGTTCAAGAAAGTCTACACACATAGCATAGTTGGTGGGCTTCAAAGCCTGTAACGGCTGTAAATGGTGAGGACATATATGTAAGCCATTCCATGAAACACACCACATTTCATCACCGGCATTGCTAGTTCCCAGCTGGCTTTCCAATCAGAGATTTTTAGGAATACTCAGGAAAGACGCCCTGACAAGTTGAACATTTTCTTTAGTATTCTTAGTCGTCCCGAATGTAACGCCTTGTGTAATACATTTTTTGGCATTCTTCCTTTTACAAAGAAAGTAAAGGGCAGTTTTAAACTGATTTTACCATCGAAAAATCTATTATCAGTCCGGGATCACAATTAAACTTTCTTCGGAACGTATGGTAGACTGCAACTAGAGACTAGATCTATCAAATAAAAATACGTAGAAGGCTTTCTGTTCAGGAGTCGCCATCATTGCTCGTGACGCTGTCAAACGGAAAGATGACCATATCAATCTACGGCCATATGTGTCACCAAAATTTACCATTTTCCTCTTTGATTCTAGCCTTAAAATAATATTTTACACCTCATCAAAGTTTTATTAAAACAAATTAGAACCGGGATATTTTCTTTATTGCGACTCCCGTATATAATTTTGTTAAGCTCTTTAAAAATATCTATTAAGAGAATTTTAACTAAAGTTTTCATTGTTCGTATGAGTATTTTATGTTCATATGATTTTGATCCAATTTTTAAATGTCTCTTGTTAGGTAGAATACATTTTGCAGACACTAAATATTCTTTTAAAATAATCATAGAAAATCATTTTTATTTAATAATTAAAAAAATATTGTTTATTTAAATAATTGACCGTTAGTAAATATTATTTGGAAAAAGTCTGTATTAAAGATTGGCGACTTCTAACAAAAATATCTTTACAAGTTAAATATGCATATACTACAGGTGTAATCGGCCCAGTAGAATTTGTGCATCCGTCTTAAATTAACTAAATAAAAATTACCAAAACTTGAAAAAAATTAGACCCGCTATTTAAAATTAACCCTTTTAAAAAAAACAAGCCCGATTAGAATGATCCAGCAGCAAGGGACTCTGTCCAGGTTCTGCGATAAAGTAGGGAGTAATAAACTCCCGCCAATTTTGCATTCCATTCCATTCCAGAATTTGTGCACTTACTGCACTAATAACTAGCTTAACATTCAGTAAAAAGATATACACTTATTTGAGTTTCCAGGTCAGGCAACTCAAATGAATTCCTTTGTTGATCTCTTTCAAGAAATTTATATTTTTGATCCAAAAATTATGCACGATAGATCTCTTACAGATAAAGACTGGTGATTGAACTTAATTTTTCCCTGTATTCTTCAAAACATAAGTATTATTGTTCATAATTTTTTTTAATACATCTTAAGTATATAATTTATGCCCTAGTGGTTATCCCTTATTCAATTAAGCTTATCGCTGAAGGGAATCAACTAATTTAACATCTAAAAAACATGTTTATTTTTAATACACACTATATTATCAGATTATATACGCTTATTTATGAGATTCTTACAGTTTTAAATTTATTATTAACTGTTTTTATTTTATTGATTACCTGTCAACTGCAGGTATTTATTTCAACTAAATTTATTTCAGTTACATGAAGTGTATATTAAGAGATTAAAAAAATAAATAAAAAGAAAGGGAAGCTATAATAATGACTTAAAATACTATACAATTAAAATTTAAACAAACATAGGTGTGATAGTTTTTATGTAATAGAAAATTCAGCTGAAAAGATTGAATAACATTAATAATTATGGTATGAAAGCAAACAAAAAATAAAAGTAACAATTGATAGAAAAACATGGATAACATATTGGAACTGATAAATGAACAAGCAATTAAAAGGAAGAAATTAAAAAACTGAAGAAGTTAATAGAAGCTGAAAACTTTATCAGTATATAAGTAATGCAGTTAATAGAAATTATAAAATAGTAAAGGATCATTGATTAAGGAAAATATGTAATGTGTAGAATTTAATGAAATTAGATGCCGTTTAGTAGACATGGAACGGTGATCAAATCTTGCTTTCTGTGTTAAATCGTTTTATAAAGACAACTATACCAAGGTTATTATTCAATCGGTTCAATATTCCGCGTCTTGGTCGGAATATTCTAAAATATTAAACAATTTTATGTAGTTTTATAAATGTGTATAGGTAATTTAGTAGGCGTACAAGGAAGTCATGTGGTGTCCACATCAGATTTTTTTTTTAATGGAATGAAAATCAATAGGGGAATAAAACGAACCTCCGAGATTTTTTACACTTTAGTATAAAGCGAGATATTGAACTTCAAATACTTGAGTGATATATGAAGCGACTAGGATAATTTTAGTCACTATTTTTCAGTTTATTAATTATTCTTAGAAAATTATTTTTTATATCTTCTGTTTTTGTAACCAGTAGTGGCTTTTGAAAAAAAAATTAGTTCTTGAGTATGTTTAGATTTAAAAAAAAAAAAAAAGAATCATTGTGAACTTTATGTATAACTTAAATGTGCAACAACCATGAAAATTATTTATACAAGTAGTGCAAAAAACCTTTTTACTTAGATGGAAGGTTTAGGTTTAATGACGGTGTTGGATGTAAGATTAATAATATTGTATAAACTAAAAGCTTTTTCATTTCCTAAAATGTATAGCTTAACAAGAAGTTCTTTGTAATCTTTTTTATTAGTATTAAGCACGATTTAAGGTAATATAGATTATCCACGTTTTATATTATTATTACTATTATCATTTTCTTTTTAATAACAAAATTTTACCTTTTATTTATTTCACAATTCCTTTTTCTTAATTGTATTTTATAAAAAAAAAAAATATGTATAAGTTTAACAAAGCATGAAATAACGGGAATAATAACTTTTATACTGTATCAAATTATTATTTTAATTTATTTTTCTAAAGATAAATCCAGAAATGTTATTAATTTTATTTGTATTTTTTTTATTTATCTTGATGCGTTTACTTATTTCAATCTGGTGTACATTATGTATGTTTTTTCTTTTGGTGGAAAAAATTATTCTTCAGAAGTAATTTATCTTCTAAAATGGAAAATACAACAACAAAGATTAATGTTTAACTTACGTTTTTATAAAAATAATCTTAAAAGTCTTAAATCATGCTGTAATATTTCTAAAAATTGCTCATTACACCAGATAATTTAAAAGGAGTTTATATAAATACGGCTTTATATTATCTGAATTTATAGGATTTTTCTCTCCTTTTTTACCCCGCTCCGCAGAACCGGACCCGCACGTAAGCATTAAGAAAGCTCCAAGGAGTGCCATTGCCTCAAACCGCTTGGGCAGTAATCCTTGGTCCAGCTATACCGTTCCCAAGGCCCCACCCTAGCAGCCAGGACTCGGTCTTTATTTTAGCCATGCCTCTAATAAGGAGATCTCCGAGGGGTCCTCTCACAGGAAATTCAATCTTTCCATGCCATGCCTCAAATAAGGAGAACCGAAGGGACCCCTTCGGGTCTCCGGTATTTACAGTGCCACACCACAAATGGGAAACCCCGGAGGGATCTTCCACCGGGACTACGGTCTTAACTATTCACCCAGGGGCTCCGGAAAGAGTCCCTGCCCGATCATCGAGAGTGAGAAGCCGGAGCATCCCACCCCTACCGGAAAGAGCCGTCCCTCCAGAACCACCTAACAGCTAGGCATAGGAGCAGCTAAACCTCATCCCTCACAGCTCAAATCCGTTCCGCAGGTGAACGACCCGCATGGGTTTGACGAGGTACTACAGTCACACTCCCCGAGAGAATGTCTCTACGCTTTGTCTACGAATGTCTCTAAGAGTGACACATAGCCTCTTTCTTGCAATCCTCACGCTGGTGGCAAGCTTCCCCACAATTAAAAGCATGGTTCCCTCCTATCCGGCCCGCTGCAGGACCCCGAACGGTGACCTACTTTCCAGCACCGAAAACAGGATTCTTCTTGCGACCGCCCCATCACTCGGCAGGCCAACCACCCAATACGTTTGTGACCTTCCGCCAACAACGCACCCACCAAGATGGGTGGAACAGCAACCGTCATCCTTGTGGTCCCATATACTGGATTCATGGAGAGCACGTCGACAGTCACCGAATCCTCAGCAAATCGACGAAGATCATGGACCAGTTCGTGAGGACGTCAATATCTTTAACCAGTAGGTGAACTCTCCTGGCGCCATTGCTGGTCGATACCTTGGTTCCCTCCACCTTCTCCATTATCGCTTGTCGAAGCTTGGCTGCAGTCTCCCCTACTTCAGCATACTGATGAGAAGGTTCTCCCCCTGACTCTTGCGGCTGGAGAGGACCCTGCCTCTCCCGGCGACACATTCTTCTTGACCGTCTGGAGGATATTTGCATAAGACTTTTCCTCCGCTCGTACTACAACTGTGGCCGTGGGCTGCCCCACTGGCCTGCTCGCCGGGAAACGACCTCCGGTAGCTTCCTCCACCAACGGCTTCTACATCTCCACCCTGCGTATTCTACCAGACTGCTCAGGATCTGCCCCACCTGCCTGGCAGGTTCACAAAAACAAACCAAAGATTCTTTTTCCACTATCCGTGGAATGGCCACAGCAAGGCTGGAGACTACCTCAACCTCACCTCCAGATGTATCAACAACGATAACATACCCCACACTACCAGTATTCAATTTCACACCACTAAGATCAGCAGTACTAGTCTTCCCAACGGGTATTTGACCCTTCTGCAGCTTGACAGAACGAACCAGATGCCCCATCCAAGTCACCTGCTCTAGGAAACCACTCCGCTGTTGACGGCTCACTTCTCCCGCCAGATTAAACAGCCAGACTTGCGGAGTCCCCTACAGACCATTTACATCCTCCACCAACTTTGACGACTCCAAAACACCTTCGGCCACCCCTAAGGGCAAGCTGTGTCAACTCATTAGCACCCATGCCGCTCCCAAGAGCTCCTTGTTAATGAAAACTTCCTAGCAACCAATGCATTTCTGGACTGAAACCACTCTCCGTCATCTGAGTAGCTGTGGTTCGAAGAACCACAAGTGTAGACTTAGCAGCATCCACAGTCTCAGGCACCGTGTCGTACCGGGAACATCGCGGTTAACGTTAATATTCTCCGCGATTCTACTAAGTTCCTTGTAGTAGTTCTTAATTTTCACCTTAGTATTAGGATTACTCCGTACCAGAGACTTCAAGCTCCTAATACAATCAAGAAAGACGAGTATATCAGCCTGGAAGTCCTCCTAACAACTAAGAGGTCCTACAACCTCGTCCGCATCGTCTGCCTCCTCCCAAACATGCATTCCAGCCGTCCCACCTTGCTCCTTGTCGGACGCTCCCACCACCACTGTGCCTTCCACGGACGATACCGAGCTCCTTTCTGCGGTCCGTAACTTATTTTGATCTTCCGCGTCAGAGGAAGAGGCACTTAGCCGTTGCTTCGCTGAAGACTCCTCCAGAAGCCTTCCCTCATCTGCACTCATATCAAGACCCTCCCGTAACAATAACTTCAACGGCAGGAACTCCCTCTTATATTCATCAATATTGATGTCCGCCAAGTTGACTTCCACGACTCCATCATAAAAATCGTCCTGAGGAAAGCTACCCCTGTTTCCAGGACACACCGCCGGGTTATCCGGTTTTTCCAACCCCTCAATCTACCAGGATCAGTCATGCTGAAAAACAAACACAAAACACAGCAAGTCGAAAACGAAAAAAATATGACTACTGGGCACTTGACTACCGTAAATCAACAGTGCCTAGCAACCGTAGGCAACTGTGGAAAACCCCACTGCTGGCGTAAATGCAGAAAAAAAAGCCGAAAACACTAAAAAGAGTTCAATCACTACAAATTGCAGTAGAGAGCACTAGAATATACCACGAAAAGTGATATTACAAAATTTCGTAATACTAATAAAAAAGTAAATAAACCCACTTAGCAACCAAATCAACAGTCCTTGTTTACCGTAGTCTAATAAAAAATAAACACTGTTAAACACTAAATTATCACAAAAGCATGCAAAACTAACAGAAAAACGTAAATAAACTTCTAACACAACGAAATAATAAACGGAAAACGTAACGTAAATAGTACAACCCACGAAATAACAAAACACGATAGTCCGAGTAAACAAGATGGAACCCGGCCAGGCCACTACTGAAATTAACACAAAATTTGATAAAATAAAGTAACTACAAAAACGAAACGAAAAAAATAAACAACTACGAAACTAAATAACAAGACGTATAAGGAAAAACTTTAAAAATCAACAATAACAACAGTTAAGCGCGGAGCGTAACGAGACCCACGCGTACACCTCGAGACTTCGGATTTATAAGATAAAATTTTATAATTTTTTTTTTTGAGCGGATATAAGGAAATCGCCTTCTATGGTCATTAACCCTCAACACGTTCTTTAAAAAAGATTTGAATCACTATCAGATTCATCATATGTAAGGGTGTAAAGGACTCTACATTTTATTTAAAAACACCAAAATTGTCAACCTAGAACATTTAAGCACAAACACTGAGAACATATTACAGGATGTAAAGGGCCCTGATATTAAAAATAAACAATAAATAAAAAATAGTGTTTTTACATTACCAACATTATTATCCACAGAATCCATATCCAGAGAGTCCATATTCATAGAATAATCTTCTTTTCCATTTTCCTGTTCAGCAGCTATATCAATTATTAGTCCGAACTTCTTTCTGAGGTCCTCATATAAAGTACACAATTCCATTAGATGCTTGACTAAGTGATTTTTTACAAAGACCACACATTGGTCTTTCTTTACCGGTTAACAAACATGAATTTGTTATTCGCGTATGACCGATTGTGAGTCTGGTCATCACCGCTTGTTCTCGGCGAGTCAGCTTTACGTCACTCTTCCATTTATATGGAGAAGTTTTAACTGCGTTTAGTATGTTATTTAATGTTCTCAAATCATTACTCAACCTGTTTCTTACGCAATTTTTAACATCGGCCAAGTACAGGAATTCTATCCAGGTTATCACAGACTGTTGCCTTTCTGGCAGCTTGGTCTGCACTTTCGTTTTCTGCAATACCAGGATGACCTGGAGTCCACACAAATACATCGCTGTCCTTGTTCATTTAAAACGTGCAAAATGGATAGGATGTTTGCTATAAGGACGTCCTTAATATTCTTGTGCAATATGTGCACTTAATGAATCGGAACATATAAGCACTCTCACTTCACAGAAATGCTTCGCAGAGCTTGCTGTATGGCAATACGTTTTGCCGTATAAACATTTGCCATATCTGGCAGGTTCCAAGAATAGGCTTCTTCATTTACGTATATGGAACATCCAACACCGTGTTTGGTTTTAGAATAGTTAGTATAAATTTTAATATGTTCTTCATTGATAAAAATGCCTGTTGGATTATTACTGTTGGTTTCTCTTTTATTTTTTCACAGGAGAGATCCAATCTTGTGTTTACCGCTAGTAAGAGCCATGTCGGTATTTCTGTTGTAGAAAATGCTAATGTCTCCGGAAGAGCAATTTTATATTTTCTTGTAAATTCCTGTACCGTATTCCGGCTGGTCTGGAATAGGTAGCACGACGTTCGTATAATGCAGCTAAAGGATGATTGTTAAATATTTTATTAATGTTACAGTTAAGAAAAGCCCATATATTTGCCGCATATCTTAACAAGAGGATTTCTCTTCTACAATGTAGTGGCATTATTCCGGCTTCCGACACTAGACTAGTCGCCGGACTTGTACGGAAAGCGCCTGTGGCATATCTTATTCAGCTGTTGTGAATTAAGTCTAAGTTTCGTAAATGCAACTTTCTTGTAGATGAATATATAATACATCCGTAGTCAAGTTTCGATTCAACCAATGCTTTGTACAGCCTCAGTAGTCATTCTTTATCTGAGCTCCAATTGATGGTGGATAAACATTTAATAATGTTTAGGGCTTTTCTGCATCTATCACTCACGTCCTTCATATGTAATCCCCATGTAAGGGATTTATCTAGTAATAGACCTAATAGTCGAACATTATCCTTGTATTCTATTGGATGGTCATCGATGCTCAAAACAGAACTTCGGTGAGAAACTATCTTCCTACAGAAGTGTACACAACACGTTTTCTGTGGTGAAAATTTGAAAGCATTACTCCTCGCAATTTCGTTGAGAGCATTTATCGCTCATTGCAATTTGTACTTCACCATAGCTGTTGTGTTACTGACATATACAATTTTCAGATCATCGACATAGATTATTTTGCTGATTTTTGCTGGAAAGACTAATATCAGTTTACTGATGGCGATCATGAACAAGGTACCGCTCAACGCCGAGCCTTGTGGTTTGCCATTTTCCAATCATTTTTCTGTTGAATATTCGTTGTTGACACGTACTTAAAAAGTACGTTCATTCATATAGTTTCTGAGTAATACTGACAGATTACCGCGAATGCCCCATTCATGTAATTGAAGCATTATTTCATTTTAGGTCATATCGAATGCCTTCTGCAGGTCAAACAAGACTTCGTCACAGTGTATTCTTGTGATGAAGCTGTTATATATTATGTTCTCTAAATTAATCCTTTGATCAGCAACTGAATGGTATTTTCTGAAACCTGCTTGACATGAGGAAAAGCGATTTTTTTTTTCTAAAATCAAAACTAGTCGATTATTTATCATTTTTTAAAAATATTTTTCACATAGCGCACGTCAAAGAAATAGATTGGTAATTATTGGAATCTATAAGATTTTATCTTTCTTTGAAACTGGAACAATATGTGCTTTTTTCCACTGCTGCAGGTATATTCCATCCCGCTGTATGCAATTATATAGTTCTAACAATCTACGTTTTGCCGTGGATCAGCTGTCTGATCATGTCAATGAATTTTTTTCCGGACCAGCATCTGTGTTGCCAGTTGTTTCCGACGCTTTCATAAGTTCTTCTCTTTTGAAAGATGCATTATATGAAAAGTTTATTTCAGTTCTGAAAATTAGTAGACCCTCAAGTTCTTTTTTTCGTCCTAAAATATTCACAGTAGTTAACCGTTTTGTGGCTTTTTCTAAATGAGTGCCTATTAATTCTGCAATTTCGTTTGGAGTATCTCTAATTGCACCTTCATATTGAACGCTAGTTATGAGAATAAAGTTTGTACGACCACAAATTTCCCTCAATTTCTTCCAAACCTCAGTTGTAGTCGTATTTCTGTTAATGAATGACACGTACTGCTGTCAAGATCGTTTTTTAGTATCTATCATAAGTCTATTTGCATACGCTCTGTATTTTTTAAAGATTTTCAAATATTGGATGTTACTTAAAAGCGTTATATGCAGTTTTCTTTCTTCTAATAGCGTCACTTATTTCATTGTTCTACCACGGAACATGTTTCTTGAGTTTTCCGAATGTTTTGGGAATATATCTTGATGCCGAGTCAAATATGGTGTTAGTTATAGCATCGATATCGACTTCGAAAACTCCAGTTGTTTCAGAGAGTATCGTCCCAGCTCTGAAGTTCGGCCAATCTGCCTTATCAAACAGCCATCTTTTGGAGATGGGGTATTTGTTTCTTGAAACGTCAGTCACAATTTGCACCGGAAAATGAACGCTTCGATGTAGATCCTCCAATACATGGAAAGTGTTCATCGGTGCTATCGATCCACTTGCAAGTGCTAGATCTATACAGGACGTCGATCCGTCTCTGGCATTGAAAGGAGTTCCTGACCATCGTTTAAGATAATGAAATCAGAATTCAACAGGAACTTGTTCAATTCTCTTCCATGGGGATCTACTCGATCTGACCACCAAAGAGAATTTTGTGCATTAATGTCCCCTATAACGATACTACTACCCCCACTCGTAGGTGAGGAAATCTGACCAATTAATGTAATTCGTCAATTAATTAATCGCGTCATTCATCCTCTTTCTAAACAAAGTTCGGAGTGAAGCGGCTGGTTCTAGACGAGGGTGTTTTTGTGAACCCTCTGTCACGTTTGGAGATTCAGTATGAGATTACATTACGTATGAGATACAGTAGGAAATTGCGTTTGGAGAATACAGTATTTTCAAGATACTGTATTCCCTTCTAGCAAGGCTAGCCGCCGGGATACACCCTCACTCCAGGACTACCAACCCTGGAGTTCCGGTACGGTACTCCGGTGGAACTGGCATAGAACGGATGAGCAATCTCTGCACCGACTCCAGGCCTTTACGCACCGAAGTTTTCAGAGCTTCCATGTACCAACATACATGGGCACCTTAGCTACATACTTGCCATCGCAGGGAGCATGTGTACAGCCAAAGGGCCTCCAATACACCTGCAGTTACTTTGACCCTAGCCGCCACATCGTCAGCTCTAAAAGTGGTGTGAATCTATTTCCTTAATCATTAAAGTTTTCATATCTGCAGATGGCCGAAAATTCAGTCCTTATATTACGGCCCTAAGATGGAATAGGGCCTAAGAAAATTCCATTTCCAAGGGAAAACTGTCGAAGTCGCGTTAGCCAACATTACGAATAGTACATATGTACTGCTGCTTCCGATCTGGTTGTGGAACGTAGGTGTTATGTTCCGGACATGGGGATTAATCTCAGAGCATTATTATTATTATCCGATATTTCGGGTTTGAGTTCCGGTCTGGCTTGGTATTTTCCACAATCTAAAAAATTCATTAACATCAATAAATGTTATTTTTATGGCGTCAGCCTGTTAGTTTTGTAGCAATAATTAAATTACCAGAACCACCTTTTTGCTTAAAAAAATGAATTTTTAAGAATTTAAAAATATCTGCTAGTTGTAACCTTTTGTTATAAGTACAAATGTTTAATATTATTAATGTATTTTTATGTACGAAAAAAGTGTAGAATTTCATAATTAATGTTACGTTGTTTATTTATCGTATTTTAAATACCTAGTACTTATATAAATTTATTTTTTTACGAACTAGGATCAATACGTTATTAGTGTGAATTCTAGTAATTGATGTATATTTTAAATAATCACATGTCATTAGCATAACACCTACGCCAAACGTTACTATCATGTTGAAGAGACGTATCTTCCACGATTCTTTTTATGAGTAAAAAGAATCAAGAAACAAAACCACTCGTGAAAAAGAAATCAAAAAGTACATGTTTCAGATCTATTGGCACAAACATTGCTGGAGATATCTTGGCGAATTAATGGTGAAAATTGATTCGTTCTATGTAAAACGATATTGTATTGGCCTTAGTACGTATATTTAGTTCACAATTATACAGTGAAGTGAACGCGCCCTTGTTTCTTTACGTTCAAGAAGAAAATTTTCTTCTCAATATACGAGTATATTATTGATTGGACGTTATTGAAAATTTCATACACACGATGAATTCCGACGTCCTTAAACTGTGGTTCGTATATTACATTAATATTTTATGAATTTCATGAAGTTTAATTTTTCTTGTCCATAAAAAAATAAACAGAATTTTCTTCTTTAATATAAACCGACAATGGCGCGCTCACTTCATCGTGTAGTCCTGAAATAAATATAGATACTAAGGTACTACTATCGTTTCACATAAGAGGAATCGTATTTTCACCATTAATTCGTCAAGATAACTACTCTAGCAACGTTTGTTTCAACAGATTTTAAACATGTATTTCTTTTGAGGATTCCTATAATTAACTGGTCATCGAACAATACTGTTATGTGAACTTCAATTATATCCTATTGTTACCTTATCTCTCAAAAGGTGTTTATACCACTACTACTCAAAATTTATAAATTAAAAATTGTGGAAGCATGGAAACCTCTAAATAGAACGTTCAGAATTGGTAGAAGTTAAACTTTTATCAGTACCTCCTCCAAATCTTTCAAATTAAAAAAAAAAAGGTTTTATACGTAATTTTTACATTCTAATAAGAAATAGGCTAAATTTCTAAACAAACCCTTGGAAAAAACCACAAAAATTCGAGAAAATACCATATTAGATATTATTGAAATATGGTACATTAGTAACATTTTGAATCGGTAAATTACAATTGTAGCGGTTGTTTTTATAACAATAATCTTTTTACCTGCTGATAAAATTTGGTATTGAGTTGATAAAAATTGAATTTCCCTAAGTGAATTAGTCATGTAATGGTTTTTTTATTACTGGATTATCATTTTAAACTTTATAAACTTCTTTAATTTAGTGATCTCGTTTATTCACTTCAATTTACTATCTCCTATTACTCGTGCAATCAGAAAAAAACACTTTTATATAATACTTATTGTAAATAGAAAATTCATTTTTTCTCCGTTTTCGTAATGAATCGCTTTATCTTCAATAACGAAATCTGAATTTATTCAAATCCTAAATTAATCCACTTCAGTATTTTTACTTTTTTCATTCCGTCCTTGGGTTTGATTTTAACATTTCATTTAATAATAAAGGTGTCACGAATGAAATGGTCGGTGAATAAATTTCAGAAACTAATTAAAAATAGAACCTGTGACCAGTTGATCCAAAAGACAGCGCTTTTAATGTAACAACATTTTTAAGTTTAAATATTTAATGAATCACTTTAACCAGCTAGTTAGTTTACCACAACCCCTTTTCCTTGATAAGTCTATTAAGACGTTTATACCACCACTCATTAGTGGATTTCACAAAAAAAAAAGGATTGAAGTCTGGTAAATACTTGGATACATTAGCAAACAATGGAAGAAAAGTATTCATGATAGTATACATCCATATAGCTTTAGCTAATATTAAATAAACTGTATTGAGTATGTCAAGTATAATATACACCGTTTTCCTATCGCTGGTAACTGATACATTTCTCCGTAAATATTATTATTGTCAATAAAACTATTAAATCGTTCAAAAATCATGATAAACTACAAAGATGCGTTTTTAAGAAGTCATAAAAAAAATTTTACTTAATTTCATAAAAAGTCGTATAATTTTTTTAATTAATTTATATATTCCTAATTAGTTAATTACTTTATTTATAAAGAAGCAATAATAATATTATTGCTATTTTTCCATAATATAATTAGACTTTTTCTTAAAACATAGCAATTCATACCAATAAAGTGATTGAAACTTTCATTCAAATAGCCTAAGCACATAAAGCAATTATTCACAATCGAAATAAGGGATACTTGCATCTGTTTCATGTGAAAGAAAAATCTCATTAAAAAAAAACTTATTCTCAGACTCGATTTTATAACGAAATATAATTATAATAGGTTACGATGGCAAAATTTAGATTAATGATTTACAGACTTAAGTGACCTAATTTTTTAAAATCTTATTTATTGATAAGTTATTTTATATTTGAATAAATATTCATATATGAGAGTAGAATTTTATTCAAATATTCAAGCCAATGGTTTTTAATTATAATAATTCCACTCACTTCTATTTTTTACTTACGTTTGTTTCATGGAATAATATTCGAAGTTTGTTAACTTACAAAAAAATTATTGAATTATATTCCTTGTTGAATTTGGATGTAATAAAACAGTTAGAAAAAAGTGCATTGAACAGCACCAAAACGGTTTACTGTAAAACTATAGATTTACGTTGAAAAGACCAAACTACTCATGACTCTCTCAAAATTCAATGAAGCCAGGTTATGCGCTGCACCGCTGTTTATTTTGCACGCGAGTTACATTCAATTATAAAAGAAGGTAAAATAGCATCAGCTCCAAGAAAATAAAAGTAAAAAGAAAATCTTTTCTTGCTTTTAAATTCGTTTCATAGCAGTATTACTAGCAGACGCTGACTTTTTTATATGTAAATTAATTCTGTTTTTGTATTAATTTATTATAAAAGTAAAATAATAGAGATGAAAATCTATTTAAACTACATTTATTCCAAAACATAATTCAGTAACAGCTTATGAACAAATGAAATATGTATTCATTCACAACTTATTGATTGTACACCACAAAAATAACAAAATATAAATTAGCAGCAGCGCTTTCAATTCTAGTGCCATCCTGAAAAGCGGCATTTGAATTACAAAGCATTTAAACACGTTTTTATTGAGTTTGTATTTAACATGTCGGTCCTCAGTTATCAGGATATTCAAGTAAATGCTTGAACAATGCTACCAACTTTAAAAAAATAACATTTTAAAATAAAAATTTCATGGTAGATTTCATGGTAGAAAAATTCATAATTAAATTGGAAAATTTCTATTAAAAATGATAATACATACTGTCACATTTTTGATATCGTAGCTCGTGTTCGGTACTCGTTATTTACGTCGATTCTCTTCATTCCTTATCTTTTTTTTTTTCAAATTTCAACCATTTTATTGGTAGGATGCTACTTTCCATTACTTTTTTTGCATGATAGTCTTTTAATTTCTATTAAACTTAAAATTAAATTTCAAATCTCAAGTACCTTCGTTCAAAGCAATCTGTTTTCAACTTCCATTTTTTGTTTCTATACTACAATTTTTTCCTCTTTCACTAGATTAACTAAACCTGATCTTGTAACCCATTGTAAGCTTGCCTTAACTAAATCTGTTCTTGTATTATCTAATATAAGACGGACCAGTATAGTTGACCTCTTAACGATATTCTGCGACAAATTATTTTTCTTCTATTTCTGTCCAGTGTAACAGTTCATGGTAGTAAAATATTGAAAATTAAAAAAAGGAAGAAAGAAATAATAAGAGTTCTTTCAAATTTGGCTATCCAAGATGAAGAGGTCATCTTCATTCGTATTTTCATCAATTCATCTTTCAACTTCATGTAAAGCAGTATTTCAAAGGACTCTTATTTTTCAGGTCTTTTTTCTAATTTTAATTATTTATTTTCCATAAATTGTTAATTTTATCTAAATATTAATAAAGAAATTTTTCTTGTATATGTACAATCATATCTTTAAGCATAATAGTTCTCCTTGCGTCAATCTAATGTCAATGTAAAAAATGATCGTTTCGTAATACTAAGGCCTAATTCACACTTAATTTGGTAACTACTTCAAAATTATCCAAATTAAAAAATGCATTTACATAAAAAGACTAATATTTTTTTACATTTTTTATGTATTTCTTTTATTGGCATATATTATATTATTGATATGAACGACCGGCAAAGTAGCAATACAAAAAACGATAGTGCGACCCATGTGGGGGTATTTTCATAACGGTATTTGCATTTATTACATAAACTGAATAATGAAGTTCTAGAATGATTGCAAAAATTAATTGATTCACTTATTATTAGAAAAACATGCACGTATCAGAATTTAAAACCAATGAAAATAGATAGTACCTAAGTTTATTCTCAATTTAATGATCATTTGAATTGTTATCCAAAAACATTTTGTTTAAATCGTTTTGAAAATAGCTCGGGTCAAACATGCAGTTTTTAAGAATTTATATTACATTTTAATATTAGCTATAAAAATCAAAATGAATAAAATTAAATGTTATTCTAAATTTCAAGTGGTTTTTCTTTTTAAATTTGTTATTATCTTTTGTTCACTGAAGGTAGCTTCAAATTTAGAAGTTTCACTGGGTATCTAACCTTCTGTATTAAAATCTTTACTGTAATTATTTAATTCCTGACTGAATTGATTGTATTGTTGAAGAAATCGATTTTTAAAAATGATTCTTTATATAGGTGTGCTGCTTAAGTTAGTAAATCCGACACTTTACCAAATTACAGTTCTGTAAAAGCGCACACTGTTTGTTAGAACAATGACATACAGGTTCTATCTTCCATAGCGGGCTTTTTAATTAAATTTCTTTATTTCATACATTGTTTCTTCAGTAAGTCATTTTACGAAAGTGAATTTACAACGCTTAAATAGTTTTAAACCACCATCGAAGTAATTTTATATTTTACGTAGTATGTTTGTTTATTTGCTTATATGCAGTAAGTTTTCAAATATTTTTATTTGTAAGCTTGATAAAAATGAGGCATAGCAATCGAGCAAACGATTCTTGATAAATTACGGTACGAAAGATTAGAATGGCATTCTGCCAATATACGTTACTTTTCTAAATTGTAAAATTAAGCTTGTTTGAAACTCATTTCTTCAGTGGTAGGACTTAACAAAAATAGATGTAAAAATTAAAAATCAATGTACAATTTAAATGAATTCATGACAATATTAACAAAAGTAATTTAAATATAACTGAATATGATGAATATAAGATATTCAGAGGTTACTTACCTACAACTACGTAACAGTAAATTAAAATTTTATTGCTAGAAATTCATAAAAAAATTTAGTTCAATTGAATTAAACAAACTTAAAAAAAAAATAATTTAAAAATAATTTTGACTGAAATTGATAGGATCTTAAAAAATTAGTACAATTTACTAAGTTATAAATTTTTTCTAATCTAAAAATGCAGAAATTTAAAGAAATATTAAAAATACATCATTATTTTTCTATTTTTACTATTTCATCCAGAAGTTAAAATGAATTTTTTACTTTAATTAAACATTACTTAAAATTTGTATCTTTTTTTATAGAATATAAGTAAAGAGATAAAACGCCGAAGGTGTGATAAATACAGCCGGCCTCCGTGGCGCAAGTGGTAGCGTCTTGGCTTTCATCCGAAAATCCCGGGTTCGAATCCAGATCAGGCATTTTCACACACGCTACAAATCATTCATCTCATCCTCTGAAGCAATACATAAATAAAAAAAGATGATAAAAAAGTTGTTAACAAGTATAAAAAAAATAGAGAAGGGAGAAATTTTATTACAATTATTATTTATTACTGGAATTTTATAATTATTTTATTTTACTTATTACAATTATTATTGTTTTATTTTTTTATTTTTTACTTAAATTTATACAAAATAAAGTTTAATGTAACTCACACAGTTGGTCTAGTGGTAAATTCATCATCGTAAATGAACTGATATGGAAGTAGGGAGTTTTCAGTTTCAAATCCTTATAAAGATAGCTTTTCTTCGTATTTTGATACTAAATCGTAGATTCCGGTGTTGTTTGATGGTTTTTATTTTTACCTCCTTTCGTTTGCCATCTTCCCAGAGCCGAACCCGCAATGAAATCTCAGATTCATTTTAATCTCAGATCTGGGAGGTGCCGTCGCCTCAAACTGCCCGGGAAGTAACCGTGGACCCGTCTATGCCGTTCCAAGTACCCCACAAAGACATCCGGGGCTCGCTCATTTATGCCTCGCTTCTAATAAGGGGTCCCCAACAGTAGTCCCCTCACCGGGAGTATGGTCATCCAGTGCCTGGCTTCTAACAGGGGATCACCCGCCGGGACTACTACGGTCTTTCAGCGCCTTACCACAAGTGAATAACCTTCCAGAGGATCCCCCACTGGGAATACGGTCTTAAGTTCCTCCTTGTGCTATTGCAATGGAGTCCCCATCCGATCATCGAAGGCAAGACACCGAAGCATTCCACCCCTCCCAGACGGGGCTGTTCATCGCAGGTACCACGTATCATCGCGCAGGTAAAGCCTTGCAGCCTCAACCCCTGGGCGCATGTCTACGCATCCTGCAGGAAGGACAATGAGTCTCCCGCTGATAGTCCCTCCTCATATGACCCGCCTCAAAGTTAAAACAGTGACTACCCGATCCGGTCCGCTACAAGTCTGAGCTCTATGGCTCTTGCTCCAACAACGGAAGCAAAGATCTTCATAGGAGCGGATGATCACCCTATAGGCCAGTCATCCTATACGAATTCGCCCATCAGTCAGTAGTTTGTCCGCAAGGATGGGCGGCACTGCTACGGTGACCACCTGTGTCGCACCGTAGGCCGGACGCAAGGACAAAATATCGATCGTACCGCCTCCCCCATAATTCAACAAAATTCCGTTAGAAACTCCTCCTGAGTGGTGAGTACATCCACATTCTCTACCTCTGCAGAGATCTCCTTGCTGAGCTATTCAGCAGCGCCTTAATCAGCCCGCACCCGAGTTTGCGGATTGCGAGATGACCAGCCAGTACTGGTGGGTCTCGAAAACCATCCCACATAATCAATTGAAGCTGCCGAATAAGCAATAGAAATATCTCCTTCGAACATTACTTTATCGCAACACTCGTGTTTGGATCCTGGCGTACAAGCAAGTATATGGTTTTTTAGATGTGGAGAAAAAATTTTAAGTACAATTTTTCTAAAATTATTTACATAATGGTTAACCTAACAAATTTGCTTAAGCTAATTATTTTTCTAAATCCAACACATCCATCAATAAAGGCTAAATCAGAAACGAAAATTAAAAAAAAAAACTTTCTGCATTTTGGGTCCGAGGTCTAGAATTAAAAAAAAAAATGTACATATTTTGCTTAAAAGTTCTATATACTCGTATTAATTATATACTTTCAAAAATGTTTGTGAAAACTATTTAATCCGATGGTAGACTGAGGAAAAAAACACAAAATAAAATTTTTTCGATTTTAAGAGAACGAGATTTTAGAATATTTTTTTTTTATTATTTCTATGTGGCTTGTAGGTAAAAAATTTTCTTTAACAAAGTTTTCTATGATGCTTTTTAAAAAAATCTAAAGTTGCTTTTAGCGATATCATCACACTCCTTAACAAATTTTGAAAAAAAAATTAATATGACCAATACCCCATATACAGAAATATTTGAGGTCAAGAAAATCGATTTGGTCAGTCCTGCGATGTGAGGCCAAAAGCAGGACTACACACATACTTACGCAAATATATACATGAATATGTTCTTTTTTTAGTTCACATGTACTAGTGTGACCCAAAAAGTAAATATTTTCAAAAAACCAGACACACCATTTTTTGATATGATCACCGTACTTCTCCACTTAATGTAAATATTTTAGCTAAAATCGCTGGGAAAATAATGCATTTGCTATTAATCTCTAAATGTAACTGATTACAAACCAGAAGGATCATTAAATAAAAACGCATCATTATTATGTTTTACAATAAAACATATAAAAATCGTTAAAGTCGGTGCATTTTATAAAAATTAAAAAAATAATAAATATGTACATCTAAAATTGAAAAACTCTTCTTTCTTTCTTCTTTGTAAGAAGATTAAAACACGAAAAGAAAAAAGACAGCATGTTGAAAACTAAATTACTTATATTTCGTTTGAACATCGAATTTACACTCTGAAAGTTTTCATTAATAACATTTCAATTTTTTTTTTATCCTACTTACAGTATAGCATTATTTTAATATCTTACTAGTTTTTTAAACAGCTAGAATTATTTTCAATAGAAAAAGAATGTTTAATGTTTTTTTCTCTAAAAAAACATGTTTGCTTTTATATTATAATAAAGTTATTTTTATTTTATGTTTGAAGTTTTATTTTTATAGCTTCCTTTATAATTTATTTTGTGATTGTTTTATATGGGTACTATTTCTGTAAATAGATTTCCGTATAGAGATTTTGTATTTTAGGTAGTAACACTAACAAAAAGCGTAAAAGTCTTTTTTTATCACCCCCAGAAAAAAATCCAGCTTTACGTAAACTATATATATATATATATATATATATAGGTATATTGTAAAGTAGTACAAACTTAGAATATTGACTATTAATAAACTAAAATATTATTTCTCAAATTTAATTTTCATACCATTCAGAAAATGAAAATTATGATTTAATACTCGTAACTTATCACACAGAAAATAAAAATAATTATATTTTCATCAGTTTGTTCTTATATCGATCAATTTGATAGTGAGTTTATTCTAAACTATAATAATAATTTTTAATATCTATTTCTATTAAATTTTTTAAAGAATAAAATCTGTTTATTTTAATTAATAAATACATAATTTAATAAAACGTGTTCATTTAAGGATACTATCTCATGAGTGTTGTGTCGAGTGTGAATTCCCACACCTCACACAGATTACGTCATTCGAATTATTGTCATCTCCTTTGAGTCTAACTTCAAAGAAAATAAATTAAGATTTAAAAATATCTAAATTGTAGGGTAGGCTATTAGGTAGCGTTATTTATTATTATTTTTTTATTTATATTTAAAAAAAATTAAAATAGTAAATAAATCCAAGAATAAACAGTAAACAATTTCTTTAAAGTTTTTTTTTCTTAAAATCAACATTTTTAACAATCATCTCTAAATCTGAATGAACACAAAAGTTACGTAAATCTTAAATCTAAAAATAGAGACTGAAGGTTATCATTTTGATTTTAATTTTTAAGAAATATTAATTTGTTATTAAAAGTATCATATTTACGCGTATAAATAAAACATCGGTTATATTAATTTTGTTTTTAATCCAGAAACTCAGTACATGATGATTCGGAATCAAATTAAAGAAAAATAAATACATTTATTAAGCCCTAAATCACGGTTACTCATACCATGGCCCAAGAATTTATTTGTAATTCAATGCTTTTAAAATATGTATAATTTTCTTCAAAGTAAGGAATTACTATATTTAAAAATTTTAAAAACTGATTATATTTTTAAATATTACTCTTTTTGTTGTCTTCAGTCATTTGACTGGTTTTGATGCAGCTCTCCAAGATTCCCTATCTAGTGCTAGTCGTTTCATGTCGGTATACCCACTACATCCTAGATCCCTAACAATTTGTTTTACATATTCCAAACGTTGCCTGCCTACACAATTTTTTCCTTCTGCCTGTCCCTCCAATATTAAAGCGACTATTCCAGGATGCCTTAATATGTGGCTTAAAGTCTGTCTCTTCTTTTAACTATATTTTTCCAAATGCTTCTTCCTTCATCTATTTGCCCCCACACCTTTTCATATGTCACATTATCCACCCATTTTATTATTATCACTCTCCTATATCACCACATTTCAAAAGCTTCTAATCTTTTCTTCTCAGATACTCCGATCGTCCAAGTTTCACTTCCATATAAAGCGACACTCCAAACGTATACTTTCAAAAATTTTTTCTGATATTTAAATTAATTTTTGATGTAAACAAATTATATTTCTGACTTATAGCTCGTTTTGCCTGTGCTATTCGGCATTTTATATCGCTCCTGCTTCGTCCATCTTTAGTAATTCTAGTTCCCAAATAACAAAATTCCTCTCCCTCCATAATCTTTTCTCCTCCTATTTTTACATTCAGTGGTCCATCTTCGTTATTTCTACTACATTTCATTACTTTCATTTTGTTCTTGTTTATTTTCATGTGGTAGTTCTTGCGTAGGACTTCATCCATGCCATTCATTGTTTCTTCTAAATCCTTTTTACTCTCGGCTAGAATTACTATATCATCAGCAAATCGTAGAATCTTTATCTTTTCACCTTGTACTGATACTCCTGATCTAAATTGTTCTTTAACATCAGTAACTTGTTATTGTATTAACTAGTTTTATGTAAAGATTAAAAAGTAACGGGGATAGGGAACATCCTTGTCGGACTCCCTTTTTTTATTACGGCTTCTTTCTTTTGTTCTTCAATAAATTAAATATTACTATTTAATTTAAATAAGCTGGATGATATTACAGGTAAAACCTTTTTATGTAAAAATATAATAAAAATTATTTATTTAGTCCCAAGTAAGGCATTAAGCTATATTTAATACAAAATAAGGGTTCTCAATACATAGAAAGTCTCGCGAGTCAAGAAATTAAAGAGTGAGATGTAAAATAAAATATAATCGGCTAATGAAATGTTCAATTAACCGGTCCCTCAGATCACCGAAGTTAAAAATGCAAAGCTTCCTTTTGTCGTTTTGCTAGTGCCTTTTGTGCATTGCACTAATATAGGTTATGTACAAAAATATTTCGTCGTTGCAAGTGAAAATTAAAAACAAAAACAGCAATGTAAATTTGTCATGCAATGATCAATCGTAAATATATTTTACAATTTAATTCCTTTAGGTTTTAATTATTTTTTTGCTAGTTATCTTCGTTTAATTTTATTGTAAAACAGATTATAACGTAAAATGTTTTACGTATAAAAAATTGTATTTCCTAAGTAATTTTTTTTTTTTTTTATTTGTTTGAAACAATTATTTTTTACATGAAAAATTCAATGAACAAACAATAATATGGTTTTAATGTACCCTAAAATGTTTCCTTGAATTAAATTTCTCCCATCTTTTATGTACGTCAAAAATAACTGCTTAAATAGATTTTTCTGAATAACAATAAGGAGCATAGTACATGAGCGACTGAATAATAATGAATATTTTGTTTCTAATTTGGATCTAAAAGCAGTTCAAATAGACTTTATCATTTGACTCCTGAAAATTAAGATACATCTTAATAATTCAGATTTTGATCGAACTGCCTTAAAAAAATCTCATCTTCAAAATTTGACTAATAATTTGTTATGTGGTGGAATTCTTTTATTTAAAAGCATCATAAATTAATAGTTGTTGCTTATAAAGAAGAAGCCATCCACGAAAATAGCATAACCATTCAAAGAATAATAAGGAATTCTTAAGAATTACATGAAAAATTAAGTAGTCTTCTAACGCCTTCTTTTCCTTCTTCTTCAGTGCTTTCTTAATGAGCTGAAGGTATTTCTTCACATCAGTATACTAAGTCTCAAATTATACATTATATTTTACTCATCAAGTAGTTCATCATGGATTCTGATAGTATAATGAATATCGTTACTCTCAGTGAAAGAAGTTCTAATTATCCCCACTTGTATCTTAAATGATTTATATTCATCAATGACAAACACTAGGACGGATAAAAAAAAAATTAATTTACTCTTTTTTATTGAAAAACAATTTTTGATAGTCACTGACCTCTATCAATAAAATAAATTTATTTCGTACATTATTAGACTGCTAATTCTTCTAGCAAATATTCTAAAAATATGGTGACTGGTTCGCTAAACTAAATAAACATGGATATAAATCCTATATCCATGTTAATATACCATTCTGGAATTTAGATCTTGGACTTTTTGAAATGAAAATTAGTAAGGGTTTCAAAAATATTTTTTTTTTTAAATTCAATTATGTTCCGCGTTAAGCTGAAAATTTTCTGAAGTACATATGTTTATTTCATTAAATCAAGCAATAAAAAACAGAATTATGAAAAAAGGGAATTTTGTAAAATCTTTTCATCTTCATTAACATTTCAATTTTCTAATATTAAGTTAGTTTACATAAACAGAGAAGTTTCCTAGTAACTAAGTAAATATCTGTTATTGCTTGTCAAACTTACCCATTAAAAGAAAAAAGTAATTGCAATACATCAGAAAGAGATTTTACTAATGCATACTTCTATACATTGATTTTTAAAATATCAACATCGTATTAAATTTATTAGAATTTGCTTTTTATATTACTATTACTTTCTTAATACTTCGATATTATTTATTATTTAATTTAATTTACTTGAAACAAAAGGATCTAATTTTCAAAGGAAATAATTTACGAAAATAGTGAACGATTCTTTTTTGCTTCCTTCTAATTTTAAATAATAAAAAAAAGAAGTTATTATTACTTACTTATTTATTTTACGTTTTAATTTTATTAATTTTAGATGACTGAATGATTACGTGTAATTTTTTAATAATTACAAAAAGGCTTTAATACTTGAAAAAATAAATCATAAAACTTTATAATGTGACCACTTAATAATGTTAAAATTTAATATGTAGTGATATTTATAATATTTTAACAATTATTAAAAAAAATTCAAAAGGAAATTTGTGCGAAGTGTTAATAAGTTAAAATGACTGAGGCACCATCAAAAAAGGTTCAAAATGAAGGAGAAGCAAAAAAGAAATCTTCTTTGCCTGGTCCTGTAAAAAAAGTAGTAACGGTTATAGCACCAAAAGATGTTGAGGTAAGTTTTAAAAAATTATTATTTTCATAATTAGAGTAGCTTGTGAAAATAATTTATTATTTTTATAATTATTACTAGTTTTAGTCTTTGTTAATAGAAAATTGATTTTACACATCTGAATATAGCACTTCTCACAAATGCATATACCATTTTGTATTTAAATGAAAATAAGTGAATGAGAAAAAAGGAAGCTCGACAAACCAACTACCAATCTGTTAATCCAGGTTGAAGATCTCTTTTTTCTCAGAATAAAGGTTCCCATTGTGATGAAATATAACTAGGATTTTGTAAAGAAATATAGTTAGTATTATAGTCTTACTGCGTTTCAAATTATTGTTAAAAAATTCTTATCGAATTGGTTTTAAAACATATCTTATGGTTAAATATTTTTTTTCTAAAATTGTCACGAAATTTTTATAATTTTAATAAAATCATAGTTTTAATTTCATTTTGTGTTGTTTCTAATCAAACCTAAACTTAAAAGATATTTTACAAGGGATGAGGCGGAATTTCGCTAATTCTTCCAGTTATATCATTTTCTACCAGATATAGGGAAACACCACTGTAATAATCACTCAAAAATTTAATTAAAATACTTGCACGTGAATTACTTTTTTCTTCAACTTAATACTAAACTTCATAACCTTTATAAGTTAGCGGAGAATACATTCAGCAATTTTTAGATTACTAAACTTTTAAATTAAATAATAAGTTTAGTAATATTCATTCGCTAAAACAACCCTCACCACAAAATAGATTTTATCATAACTAAAGATTTAGTAAAGTATTGTTCTGAAAAAATTATTTCAAATTTATAAAATTTTGATTTACAAATTTAAACAAAAATATCATAAAAGTAGAAATTTAATAAATGGAATTTAAAAAAATTTCCATGAGATGATAAATTTTAAAATTCTAGTATGGATAGGTATCTGTTTGTAATGTTAAGATTATCGAATTTTAGAGTTGATAAAAAAAATTTATCATGGGTTGAAACCCGGTATGTTACAGATGAAAGGCTGATATGTTACCACTCTATCAAGGATGCCAAAAGATAGGAACTTTAATCATTTAAACGTTATGCAAATATACAGCCATTTGTGATGTTATTTATTTTACCTGAAAAAACTAAGTGAAATATCTAGTCTTCGCATATAAATAAAAATATTTAATTTATGTAAACAGGCAAACAAGAATCTAAAAAATACTGGTTAAAATTTAAAATAAATCTAATTGTAAATAATACACAAAAATGTTAGCCATAATTTATTTATTACTTACCTGTATTACATAATTTTTGGTTTATGAAAGGGCTTCACGTACTTTTAAATTCTTTAAAAATGTATTTTCCTCGTTTTATGGTATTTTATTTTAACTAGTCACTAGTTAACTTGTTACTAGTATTGTTATTTTTTTTTTTTTTTTAACAGTGAGGTATTAAAGTGAATTTAGAAAGACAGAAACACATGAAGTTTGTGATAGTATTGAATAATCTTAAATTTATTAAATATTGTAAGGAAAAATCCACTAATTTCTTAAAATTTTTTTAACATTATCTGTACAATTTTAGTAATTAAATTACAACTTGTCTCTGATTATATTATTTTTAAAACTTTTTAACATTTATCCATCAATTATACCCGTCAATCTCTTTTATTTAAATTAAGGTAAATATATTACATGCATCTATTAAACATGATGAAATAAATTATGAACTTAAAAATAATTACCTATTACACTTCAGTAAAATTAGAAAAATATTTAATTTTCTCAAAACAAAAATCATAAATTTTTTCTTTCTTCCGAATTTTTTCCGTTACTGAATGTTATATATTTTCTCGCAGGAAAATCTAGAAACATCATTTATTATAGGTTGCACCTGAAAGGTAAAGTATTGTTGAAATAAACAAGTAACTTGAAATATTTCGATATTGAATTTTTTAGTTATTCATATGTTATGAAAATGTGACGCGCACGCTCCTCCCATACTTATACATTATCAATAATGACAATAAATGCTAAAGATTATTTATAACTAGATAGCCAATGGATCATGCTGAAGTAGAAATATAAATGATAACGCTGAAGACAAATTCGTTATTAGATATTGAGTACAAGCGTATTTTAACTACTATCCGAAATAAGTTTTGTAAAATAAATAATTAAGGCTAAATTATATTATTTGAAACCTATTATCGTAATTTAGTTAATTCTGAGTGCCATTTAATATTTATTTACATCAGAACGTAATTGTACGTTATATTATTGATCGCTTTCTAAATGGCAGATGCGCTATTCCCTTTTAATAATATGAAACTTTCCAACATTTTCTCGGAAGAATCAAGAGAAACCGGGAGGAATCTTGATTGGAGCAGCATCACAAAGTATGAAATTAAACTAATTCATACATATAATAATTATACTCGATAATAGATACAACTACAAAAAGAATATAAATAATTTTTTTTTTAGAGAATAATAAAACAGTTTTGAAGGTTTTAAATAGAAAATTATATTACAAAATTTGTCTATGCACATGTTAATAAATAAGCAATTTTATAAATCAGGTTTGTATGATAAACATTTTTCTAAAAATCTTGAGCCGAACAATATTATTTTTATAAAAGGATATTTATTAGTTGAATTTTAAATAAAACGGTCAAAGGTTTTTAAATTATTTGTTTTTTTTTTAATAGAAAATGAACATAGAAAGAAAAGTTCTTTCCCTAGGCAGAATAAAATACTGTGTACACCGAAAATAACTGATGGTAGAAGATAATATTATTTATTTATTTTTTTAACAAAGAAAACATATTCGTAAATATAAGAAAAGGGAGAGAAAAGGCTATTAGGCTTATAATTTACTAAATATGTCTGCATGATTCATATTTTTAAGTGCTACCAAAGTCTTCAGTTTATTTTTACATCATGAAAACTCATTTTAACGTATTGAAGTACCCTCTTAATGTAATATTAAGTATTTCATATGATTAAGAACGTAGATATAAAAATATTTAATAATGTCAAGCTTATCATTTTGATAAGACGACTTAAGCAATGAAGCAAGCTAGTCGCTAATGCAATCGTTTTGATCATATTATGAAAGTTAATGTTTTTACTAGACATCAAGATATGTTATAGTTCGGACAACTGCTATTAGTACGGTTATTGGCTATATCTACGAAATTAACGGTTTTTTTACGTCCACTTGAAACAGTTTTGACCAGCAGTTGGATATGTTGCAACAAACTACCGTTTACAATACAACAGTTTTGACAATTTTCTGCAAAATAGAAATGATAAAAAATTTATAATGAGCGATTAAAATTAAGTTTAGGCTAGGCAACTCAGCTGAATAAGCATTTAAGATTTCACTTGAGTAAATGATAAATAATTTGTCAAATTATAAATTTTAAAAATTGATTTTTACCAGCTATTCTATAAAATCTTTTGCAAGTTAGAATATATAAGTTAGATTTACTCTTTGTATTTATTAGACAATGTACTTAAAAACATATAAAATCTGGTGATTCATTGTACTGAGATCTAATGGTTTACGTTTATTATTATTTAAATAAAACACAATTTGTTTTGATATGTGCGCTAAAATGTATTTTCTTAAGCATGCGCTGAAATTATGTTCAAGTTCTATTCCAGCATATTTGTCACTTGATCGGTCTTTGTTATATTTTATTTAGAGAGCCATTTTTTGAAGTTAAAAGTTACCAGAAGCAAAATTACCTTTCGATAATTTTGCTTATGGAAGATGGCATTTCTTTAGAATTCTTTATAGTTCAAGAATTTAGTTCACCAGTAAACGTATCCTGAAAGTATATTACATTTTTCGTTATTCACTCAGCAAGGTAAACCAGATTAATTCCAAGTGTTATTCATCGCTATTAGGGCTTATGCTAAAGGCTGTATAAAGAACATCCGACTTACATCAAGACTCCGACTATTTCATTTGTACTTCAATACTATCAAGCTCATGGTCATAAAAATGTCTAGAGCAAACAATGTAAAGCAAAAATTGATACATCTTTCACCCTCTTTCTATTAAAAATTAAAAATTATTATTTAATACATTAAATGTTTAATTTATTTTTTGACACGAACACAGGTGTGATTTATAACTGAGATCACTAAATTCAAATTAATTAAAAATTTTGTATATTCTATTAAAGACGAACTCTGGTTGACTGAAACTTTCCTTTAATACTCTTTTTTGATTTACGGGGATGTTGCTATTACGTACTTGGGCAGAAATTCATTAGGAACAATTATGACAATTTGTCAATTGACTGATTTGATGGTATTCTTCATTTATTTCTGTTCTACGATAATAACTTCAACATATTAACTTATTATTAACTCCATATATTAACTTCAACATATCTACACATCCTTTATCCAGAGTTTTTTTTTTTATAAATTACTATCTTTCTCTTCCTCAAGAGTTTTTATCTTTTACACTTCTCTCTATTACCTAATTAAATAAATTTAATCCATTAACGTACTTTCTTTCCATGCAGGTTTCTGCCGCTAATTTCTCTCCTACCCTATTCTTCTTAAAACTTTTTATTTCAAGTTTTGTGAAACCATCCATTTTATGGAATGTCCTCCTGTAACAGATCGTTTTAAAGCTCTCTATTCGTTATCGTTGTGTTTTTCCTACTGCCCATTTTTCACTACCGTCTAGAATTACATTCTTTACAAATATTTTCCAGAACTTTCTTTCTAGATCCATATTTGAATTACAACTTTTTTTTATAAAAGCTTTCTTTGGTTGGTTTGGTAATTTTTTTATAGACTATAGTGTTAAGAAATAACTAAAAACTGATCTTGGATCGTAATTCCTTTTTAATACGTTTTTTAGAAATCTCTCGTAGTATGACAAAAAATATGAACTTTTTTAACAATAACGTAATATTAAATTTTTATGATAATAATATGAAATATTTCATAAGAAATTTAGAATGTTTATTATTTTTATCAAAAAAAAAATATATATATTATATACACGGAGATTTTATCAAAATTGATAACAGTTTATGAATAATTCATCTGTGAAATTTTTAAATTAGCGAAAAATGTTTGAAATAAAAGGGTTTTATTTCTTGAAATATTTGCATTAAAAAAAATAAAGTTCAAAACCCATCGAAAAATCTTTTATAGTTGGTCTACAACATCAATTTTATTTTTCAAAATGTAACTGTTTTTATTCTTTAAATATAATATATTAAATTAACTTTGGTAGAGAAAATAGAATGATGACGAATAATTATATTTTATTTACTGAAAATTTCAAAATTTTCGAAAATGAATATTGCATTTTTATACAACATTTATCGTATATTGAGGAAATACAAAAGATCATATTTTTCCTCTTCAATTTTTTAAAGAAAGTTCGTTATCATACTATCGCTATAACTCCTATCACGTTCAAAAAGAAGCTTATTTTTGAAAATACACCTATAAAACAAAAAAAAAAACTACAAATAACTCCTCAATGCCTCTATATTTAGGTGATAAATATTTGAAGACGACTACATTTTATGAAAATTTAATAACAATTAACCTCCTCTATTTAATTTAATAACCTCCTCTATGAATCATGAGACCTTGCCGTTGGTGAGGGGGCTTGAGTGCTCAGGGATACAGAGCAGCTGGACCGAAGGTGCAACCATATCGGAGAGGTATCTGTTGAGAGCCAGACTAAGGAATGATTCCTGAAAGAGGGCAGCAGCTCTTTCAGTAGTTGTTAGGGGCGTAAGTCACAACGACTTAAACGGCCATATCAACATCACTCAGTCCTCTGAGTACTGCGCAGCTGAAAGCAATGGAAAACTACAGCTGTTTTTTTTTCCAAGAAAATGTGGCTCTGCATTTTCAAAAGCAATAATGGAGGCGCCTTCCTTGGTAAAATATTCCGGAGGTAAAATAGTCCCCCGTTCGGATCTCCGGGTGGGGACTGCTAAGGAAGGGGTCACCAGAAAAGTAAAAAATAACATTCTACGAGTCGGAGCGTGGAATGTTAGAAGCTTAAAAAAGGTTGGTAGGCTAGAGAATTTAAAAAGGGAAATGGATAGGGTAAACGTGGATATAGTAGGAATTAGTGAGGTTCGGTGGGAAGAGGAAGGCGACTTTTGGTCGGGTGACTTTAGAGTAATTAACTCAGCGTCAAATAATGGGCAGGCAGGAGTAGGTTTCGTGATGAACAAGAAAATAGGGAGGAGAGTGGAGTATTTCAAGACGCATAGCGATAGAGTCATTGTAATAAGGATAAATTCAAAACCTAAACCGACAACGATTGTTAACGTCTATATGCCTACAAGCGCCCATGATGATGATGAGGTAGAATGTGTATACGAAGAGATTGATGAAGCAATTAAACACGTAAAAGGAGATGAAAATTTAATAATAGTTGGAGATTGGAATGCAAGCATTGGAAAAGGCAAGGAAGGAAATATAGCGGGTGAATACGGGCTGGGCAAAAGGAATGAAAGAGGGGACCGACTTATAGAGTTTTGCACGAAGTATAATTTAGTAATTGCCAACACCCAATTTAAAAATCATAATAGAAGAATATACACTTGGAAAAAGCCAGGCGATACTGCAAGGTATCAGATAGATTATATCATGGTTAAGCAAAGATTTAGAAATCAACTCGTGGACTGCAAAACTTACCCTGGAGCAGACATTGATAGCGACCATAATTTGGTGATAATGAAATGTAGATTGGGGTTTAAAAACCTGAAGAAAAGGTGTCAGATGAATTGGTGGAATTTAGAGAAGCTTGAGGAAGAGGAGGTAAAGAAGATTTTTGAGGAGGACATCGCAAGAGGTCTGAGTAAAAAAGATAAGATAGAAAATGTAGAAGAAGAATGGGAGAATGTTAAAAAGGAAATTCTTAAATCAGCAGAAGCAAACTTAGGCGGAATAAAGAGAACTGGTAGAAAACCTTGGGTTTCAGACGATATATTGCAGCTGATGGATGAACGTAGAAAATATAAGAATGCTAGTGATGAAGAAAGTAAAAGGAACTATCGGCAATTAAGAAATGCTATAAACAGGAAGTGCAAACTGGCGAAAGAAGAGTGGATTAAAGAAAAGTGTTCAGAAGTGGAAAGAGAAATGAACATTGGTAAAATAGACGGAGCATACAGGAAAGTTAAGGAAAATTTTGGGGTACATAAATTAAAATGTAATAATGTGTTAAACAAAGATGGTACACCTATATATAATACGAAAGGTAAAGTCGATTGATGGGTGGAATATATTGAAGAGTTATACGGAGGAAATGAATTAGAAAATGGTGTTATAGAGGAAGAAGAGGAAGTTGAGGAGGATGAAATGGGAGAAACAATACTGAGATCTGAATTTAAGAGAGCATTAAAAGATTTAAATGGCAGAAAGGCTCCTGGAATAGACGGAATACCTGTAGAATTACTGCGCAATGCAGGGGAGGAGGCGATTGATAGATTATACAAACTGGTGTGTAATATTTATGAAAAAGGGGAATTTCCGTCAGACTTCAAAAAAAGTGTTATAGTAATGATACCAAAGAAATCAGGGGCAGATAAATGTGAAGAATACAGAACAATTAGTTTAACTAGTCATGCATCAAAAATCTTAACTAGAATTCTATACAGAAGAATTGAGAGGAGAGTGGAGGAAGTGTTAGGAGAAGACCAATTTGGTTTCAGGAAAAGTATAGGGACAAGGGAAGCAATTTTAGGCCTCAGATTAATAGTAGAAGGAAGATTAAAGAAAAACAAACCAACATACTTGGCGTTTATAGACCTAGAAAAGGCATTCGATAACGTAGACTGGAATAAAATGTTCAGCATTTTAAAAAAATTAGGGTTCAAATACAGAGATAGAAGAACAATTGCTAACATGTACAGGAACCAAACAGCAACAGTAGCAATTGAAGAACATAAGAAAGAAGCCATAATAAGAAAGGGAGTCCGACAAGGATGTTTTCTATCTCCGTTACTTTTTAATCTTTACATGGAACTAGCAGTTAATGATGTTAAAGAACAATTTAGATTCGGAGTAACAGTACAAGGTGAAAAGATAAAGATGCTACGATTTGCTGATGATATAGTAATTCTAGCCGAGAATAAAAAGGACTTAGAAGAAACAATGAACGGCATAGATGAAGTCCTACGCAAGAACTATCGCATGAAAATAAACAAGAACAAAACAAAAGTAATGAAATGTAGTAGAAATAACAAAGATGGACCGCTGAATGTGAAAATAGGAGGAGAAAAGATTATGGAGGTAGAAGAATTTTGTTATTTGGGAAGTAGAATTACTAAAGATGGACGAAGCAGGAGCGATATAAAATGCCGCATAGCACAAGCTAAACGAGCCTTCAGTAAGAAATATATGTTGTTTACATCAAAAATTAATTTAATTGTCAGGAAAAGATTTTTGAAAGTGTATGTTTGGAGTGTCGCTTTATATGGAAGTGAAACTTGGACAATCGGAGTATCTGAGAAGAAAAGGTTAGAAGCTTTTGAAATGTGGTGCTATAGGAGAATGTTAAAAATCAGATGGGTGGATAAAGTGACAAATGAGGAGGTATTTCGGCAAATAGATGAAGAAAGAAGCATTTGGAAAAATATAGTTAAAAGAAGAGACAGACTTATAGGCCACATACTAAGGCATCCTGGAATAGTCGCTTTAATTTTGGAAGGACAGGTAGAAGGGAAAAATTGTGTAGGCAGGCCACGTTTGTAATATGTAAAACAAATTGTTAGGGATGTAGGATGTAGAGGGTATACTGAAATGAAACGACTAGCACTAGATAGGGAATCTTGGAGAGCTGCATCAAACCAGTCAAATGACTGAAGACAAAAAAAAAAAATAATAAAAAAAATAACAATTTCCGAAAACATCTGTAGAGATATTTTTAGAATGCTCATAATGATGTTTTTTAGGCAATATTCAAAATTCGTAAAATTTATGAATTCGAATTTCGGAAGATTTTGAATTCGTAATCCTAATTCATTAACATATTTAGAAAGACAATTCTAAAAATTTCAACTGTATAATAAAGCACTTGTAATCTGTAATACAATCGAAGCCTAGTAGTTAATCCTTATTTAAAACAATTAACAAGTAAAATAAAATTTTAAATTTTAAAAACTCCAGGACGAAATAAATTTTAAGCAAAAAATTATTAACTAGAAAGACGTTCTGAAGAAACATACGTACTGTAGCACCTCCTGGCGGCTTATAAACGTCCCTCAGAACCTGCTCTGAGGTGATACCTATGTAATGCAAAAAACCGCATCGAAATCAGTCCAATTGTTTTTGAGGAATACAAACGTACACACACACACACACACACACACACACAATACCTCTTGCCCCAAACGACTCCGACTCTTACCGACTCCGTTCCGTCATGGGTAAAAATATTATTTCGAAATAAATAATATTTGCTGTGTTATTAAAATAAATAATACGTCCAAAAATATATATATATATAGAGCAAACAATTAGAGTATTTTTTTTTTTTACCAAAAAAAATATATATATATATATTTTTTTGGTAAATATATTTTAAATATAAATATATATTTTGGTATATATATATATATTTTTTTTATTTGGTTTTTTTTTGGTTACCGTAAAAATGAACGTGTAGTTTACTGATAAACTGACAAACACTTTTTTATGCTTGGTTTCTCGTTAAAAGAAGTTAAAATTTCTGTTCACTGCTCAAAGAGAAATGTTCCAGAAGGTGTATTTTTTAAATCTACAACAGGAGCAGCTCTATTCCTATTCACAAAGAAAAGAGAAGCAACCAGCTTAATATTTTAACATCCGCAGATTTTTTTATATTTCTGTGTTTAATGAGAAATATTATTTCACAGTCATTATAAATGTTTATTTTAAAAATAATATTAAAAACAACGTACTTTTTTCTTTATTATTCTATTTTAAACATATCTTTTATTATCTTCTTTTTTTCATAAAATATGTATTTTTATTTATTTCCTTACTTTATATTAAAAGTAAGGAAATTAATAATTATTAATTTTGCGTGAATTTTATTTACATTATCGACAATTCCTATGTACTGTTTTTCTATTGCTCCCTTCTCTCTAACAAACACACATCATTATGTTCTATAAATAAAAAAATCCCTTTCTGCACGCCGGAAGACAGAGGTAGATCTCACCGGTGCTAAGTTGGAGATAAAAAAGATTTCCACCTCAAAGTTAAGAAAAACTTCAAATTTACTCAATACGACAATGGTTGCATGTGAAAAAAGTTTCACATGTTAACCATTTAACAAGTCCATCTTCCTACAATTCCAGCAACATTTTGGTAATCCCTTACTGTAAGGATTGGTCATAAAAGAAACTGTTTCAGACAAATGTTTTAGGTAATGTTTAGAGGACTAACGACCACTTTAAGCCGATTCGATACTATGTCTATTAAGGGAGGTATGACTTTTTTGTCTTCGAACCCCCATTTTTTCCACCCCCTGGGCCAATACTTGGTGAACTTTAAAGGAATTCGATATTTTACTTAATAACAATGATATAGAAATATTTTTCTTTTTATAAACAGCCTTCCATTTCCACCCCTATGGTCTGATTTTGCCCATTAACGAACTCGATGGAGATTTTGAGTCGTTAGATTTTATGTATCAATTTGAAAGTGATTGGCGCATAATTACAGTTATCGTGTCCACAAGAAAGTGAAATATATATATATGTAAGTTTATATATATATATATACTTTTGAACTGAAGGTAGTTTTGGGGTCTGGGGGATGTGAAACGCGAAGATATATCAAAATTTTCCCGAAGTCGAATTGTAGTACCCATACTAGCTTTCTCATGAAATCTACCTAAAATTTGAGAAATAGAAGCAGTCTTAAGTCAGATGTAATAAATCCATAAAAATATAAGTCAGAATAAATGTTTTATGAAAAATGTAAAAGAAATCAAAATAATTTTGAAAAAGTTTAAATCAGAATGTTTTTAAAACTAGTTTGCCAGCTTGTTAAATTCTGTTTCTGATCATTAATGATAGATTACTCCATAGATATAAAAATAAGGATAAATTTAAATAGCTTAATTTACTACGTTAATTAATTTTAATTAGTTTATACACCCAACGTTGGTTGGGGATCATAATTGTTTCATAGGGACATTCATTTCTTTTTTACAAAATTGTCTCTATCTTTCCCCAACAAACATAAATCTTCTTTTAATTCCTTCTTGTTGAATTTAATCTTCCAATTCTAGCTTGTTTATTACCTTCCAACAGTATGGTTTAAATGAAAATGCTAGGAATTTGAAGAATTAACATATATTTTAAACTTTCAAACAATATACAGTATAAAAACTGATGCAACTAAACAAAAATGTACAAACTGACAGCATACAAATAACGTATGCAACTATACAAATATGTATAACTTCTTTAACTTTTTTGTATTTAATTTTAATTTCTTTTAATTTAATTTAATTAATCAATCTTATCTGAAGGTGATATCTAAAAATATGCTCTAACAGCTAAAGTTTTAACGAAGACATACACACAAATGAACAATATACAGATAAGTAATGAAACTATACAAATATGTTCAAATATACAATGAAGATTAAAAAAAAAATTGCTATGAAACTACAACATTACAAAGTTCAGGATTGCAACGACTCAGAAAGATCCATTACTTAATTGTAAACAGCATTTTTTTGTTTTCCGTCTTGATCCAAAAGGCAATAATGTTAAAAAAATATTCCATAATGACCTACAATGTTCCAACATGTTCTACAAGCTTTTAAAGTTCTTCAAATTTAGAAAATTTTTCGAACTGCGTTCGAAAAAATTCTATAGTACCGCTAAATTTCCCAGAATTTTAACACCTTTTACAATAATTTTACTCTCAGCTCTCCCGCAACGGTTACGGTAGGGATTTCTAACAACCACAGTATTTTTTCTCTAGTAAGTACTAACTGTCCTAAGTTTGGTTGAAATCGGTCTGTTGGTTTAGGAGAATATATCCGAACAAAATAAATCCTTACATACGCACATACCCACACACGTGCATAAAATGACTTTTATATATACTAAGATGTTACCTACTACAGGTTAAATAAAAAAAGTAATAATAATTATTAAAACAATAATAGTAAATAACTTGATATACATTACATCATTATAATGCATATTACATTAACTTAAGAGCAATATGTTGTACAAACAAAATCCGAAATATGAAAGTAAAGATAGGAAAAATCAGTAGTTACATTAAATTATAGTAACACTTGAAAATAATTGATTTAAATTATTTTCTATTCTATATGCAAAAAAAAAATTAATAAAAGAAAAGAGTTGTAAATCAGAATGATAAATTAAGAGTTTCACGGTTTGAAGTCAAATATGTAAAATATTGCTACTGGAATAAAACGAAAAAATGCTGTTGTAAATGACCCACATATATATATGTGGTTTAGTTTCCTAATTTAGTTTCCTAAGAAACTAAATAATCATAAAAATAATCGTAAAAAATTAATATAATACTTGTTATGTATGTACTCTCAAACCTATTTGTATAGTTTCATTTCATATATAGCAAAACACAAATTGTCAGTCGCAGAATATTGATCTTGACGAGCAACCTACAAGGAAAGTAGAATTTTACTTTTGAGAGCGTAAACAATATTATCGTTCGGTAAGACTCCAGAGATACTTCATTCTTTGAGTAAGTATTTAATATTATGTAATATGTTAATATTTTACGACCAAATAATTCGTTTGTCACGGATAACACATAAGTTCTTAACAGTTGAGGATTATGGAATAGGTAGAGGCGGATGTAAACTGGATGCAATTTTCAAAAAATCTCACGTGAAGGGATTTACAAAGTTTAGAAAATTTAGCTTTATTTTTCAGTTATTGTGCCATTTATTTATTCTTAGTTCTATCCTCATGTAAAGAAATCAAAACTCATATAGTTACTCCGTAGTCATAATGAAATGACTCAATCTCTCTTTTAACAATAAGTAACATACTCATGTTGTTTATGCTATGAATGTTCCGGGATTGCACGCATGCCTTTAGTCATGACCCTCTGGATGATCTTAATTATAAGCTACTTTTTGATGAGCCAGCTAGAAAACGCTAAATAAATGGCATTGTTATTTTTACGTTATATCATTTTAAATTTTGTTTTTTCCATCAGGATAAAACTAAGAATTAATGACTTAGTAAGAATGTGTTGTAAATGTATATTATTATCGTATATTAAAGTAATAATCAACAGATCTATGCAGTTGTTGAATTATAGTGTTCTTACTAAAATTCAAAGGAGGAGGTGGAAAATTTTATAAATATCATTTTTTTCAAGCAGATATGACAATAACAACCATCCGAAAAATTTTAGAACTGTGGAATTCAAGTGATATTGCTATAAAAGAATCTATTCTAATTCAGGTAAAATGGGTTTTGCGAAACGAACAATATTTTCAAATTTTTAATATACTTTAAAGCATCAGTTCTTAAAGAGAATTTTTTTAAATAAAGACATCAGAGAGCTGATTATTTTATGCGGAAAATATTAATAATAATGAAGTGAATTTTTATTCAGGAGATTTTGGATAAATGAGTCGAAGTAAGAACAAGAGAAGGGGTTAGAAGGTAGAAGCAATTAGAGAAGAGGATACTGTCTTGGACCGTTTTATCATGAAAATTATTACATAGTAATGCTGTTGGAAGACGGTTGACAGGTGGTGCTTCGCTAGTAACTCGGCTAGCTTACTGTCCGTACGAGCTCAGACTCTCTTTGTCCCTCACTGGGTTTTAATTTGATGGTGACAAAGTTATAAACGTTGAGTAGCTAGGAATGTTAGTAAAACCAGTTTACTGATTACTAGTTTACTGGTAATCTTGTTTACTACCATCTACGATTACGCTTTATGATTTTTCAAACGTATAGTAAATAATTGGATGATTAAATAGAAAGAATGACTTGATAATGTCTTGTTCTTCATAGAAATAATTTCTTCTCAAGAATGTCTTGAGAAGTAATATTTTTTAGGGTCGTATCGGCAAATAAATTTACTGCAGCTTCAATTTTGTTTTCGGTTTTCACAGAAATGTTTAAGCTCTTAAATCCATCAAATGATATGGTCTATAACAATTCCCATTTTAAATCATTCCAAGTTTTAGAACTAGAGAGAAATAACCTGAGGGTGGTTTATCTACAAATGATTGTACCTGTAAGTTAATTTGTCTTTTTCACGCATACAAAAAGTCAATAAGATCAAGTAGAAAGATCTTTAGATCAAGATTAATTCCAACATGTCGGCGTAGAAGGTGAAATGGAGTATATTTCGACATGTATCAATGCTAGCGAAATTTTCTATAACCTGAATAAATCACTCTGATGGCCCATAATATGTGATAAAGATTATCATTATCACTTATAGGTGTTATAGGTGTTATACCAGGTTAGGTGTTAACCAAAATTTTGAGTAGATTAGAAAAAATGTCGTCTTTGCAAAACATAGTTAATGAAAACTGAAACTAAAAAATATAAATAAGAAATTTTTTTTTAGATATTTCTATGAATAATAGATAAAACTAATGTCTAGGATCAAATAAAATATCCATATATCCATACTGTAGTCTTACAAATAAATAACATAATACTCTTAAACTGTGTGATTCATGAATATGTAACAAACTTTCAGACATTTCTACTGGTAAAATAAAGAACAAAGATCATAAAAAACATAACTTCTGAAACGCTTCATTATAGATTGTCGCCTGGTGAAAGTTTCGTCCTGATTTTTTACCCTTCAGTAAAATTAAACTAGACTATAATTCTTCAGACCTAAGTTAAAGGGTAAATTTAGTGATTTTCTATGAAATCTTACCTGAAGAATTTTTAAAAATAAGTTCAGAACTCTATTTTTCGTAACGCTCGAGAAATCTGGTGTAAAAAATAATAAATTTCGGTCAAAAAAGCGTTTTATGGCTGGGGTAAAATTGTTTTGTTAAATGGGTAATACACATAAATGTTTTAAAAAACTTCTAAAAAATGTGATTCTGAGTAAAATGGTATGAATAAAATTTATGTTTTTTTTTAACAACACAAGCTGTTTGCATGAAAAATAATGACTGATAAGAATAATTAAAATAAAAAAAAAACTTGAAAAAATAATTAAAGAAATTAAGACAAGAATATAAACTAAGGTTGTATGTATTGCGGGAATACGTATTGTTTTCTTTACCGAAAATTGTCATGATTTTTATTAACTAAATAATTTGAGTGTAAAATTTCTTCAATATATCAATATATTATAACATTCCATTTCTAATAGGTAATTATATTATAAATTATATTATAAACAAAAAAATATATTATAACATTCCATTTCTAATAGGTAACGACAAAGAGAAAAATTTATTATCAAATCCCCTGCCTACAAAATGTTTCGTTTAAAAAGCTATTAATTGCATTATTTGGAAAAAAATTTAACCGACGGTCCCAACATAATATGTTCCTCTACAAAATAGAAAAAGATCATGGAAAAATTACAGTAACACTTGAATTTACGAGTATATACAAAATAACTTTGGTAGAATTAGGAGAATACTTTTTTCCTTTGAAGTCGGTAAAAAAACTTCATGTAAGAAAGAAAAGAGAAACGATGAATTACTGTAAGGCTGTAATTCCTACATTTCATAGCTTTATTTCTACCCTGCACGAATGTTGAATTTCTCAAAAACATGATTTATCTAGAATGTGTCAAATTATTTAATACATCTTTGTCTTATTTTGTCTACGAAAAACTAAAAGAGGGATTTTTAAAAGTTTAGGATCACGTATTCGTCAGGAAAAATAATTTATCTTTATGTTGACCCAGTTTATTATACACTGGAACATTTATAAAAGTACTTTATTGAGGTAACTCAAATTTGTAGCTTATTTTATTTGATAATTTATTTTTCGTTCATACTATTCGTTTACGTTAAGTAAAAACCTAATCATAATTTTTTTAAATGGAATCAGAGGAAATAAATATTAATAGATAATCAAAACTTAAATACAAAGCAATAGACTAATAATAGTTCTACGAACTAAAGACCTCAGTCATTTTGTACTTTCTTTTTCTGTTTAGTCTCCGGAACCACCGTAAGGTATTACTTCAGAGGATGAGTGAGGATGATATATATATAACTGTAAATGAAGTGTTCTAGTCTTATACAGTCTCAGGTTACCACATCTCATTTTCTACTGAAGTTAACAAACTGTGATCTACATAAAAAAAAAATCCCAAACAATTTCGATCACAATTGATAAGGAAATTTTATTTGCTTATCAATTCGTAAAAGTAATACTGCTGTAATAGTCGTATCATGAACGCTGTTTCCAGCTTTACCAAACATTAATAAATGATAGAAAAACACAAAACCATTACGAGTGTAGTACTCCTATGTTTTTGTGTTTTTTATTCATTATTTCCATAATTCGAAGGAAAACAATAAAAAACAAATTTATCGAGAATCAACGTAAACTTAAACGTTAATAAGTGTATAAAGAAATCAGTTCAATAAGATTTTGGGAAAATGTAATAAAATCTATAACATATTATGGCTTTTCGATATTTAAATCAATCATAGATTTCTAATCATCAATAGATATTGAGAAAATACCATATACAAAGATAGATTAATTAAAAAAATTAATGAATAGTTGAATAAATAATATATATAAATTAATTATCGTATTAAATAGTAATAAAACTATTAAAAAATGTGTTTTGTAAGCCCTGTAAACATTTGCAATACTATTTTAGATATTTAGAAAATAAATTTTCTGTAAACAGTAAAAAATGATAGGAAAATGATCTCAAACTTACATTCGTGTAAGGTTATGCTAAAAGATGGAGTAAATATAGTGAGTCCAGTGGTCAAAGGCGTAGCTGACATAAATTGGAAATGACGGGTGATGTCAGAGTTGTTCGCTTCAAGAATGGAAAGAGGATTGGCCGCGGGTGAGTGACTTTTGATGAATACTTCCCTACTTCCCCTCCGTTATATTATTCCGTCATTTCTGTCTTAAGAAAAATAACAATCACAAATTTGGTAAGAAAAATTTTATGAAAAATTCTTACATATATAATGTTCCGACTTATACCAAGGAATCGGGAAGAAAATTTCATAAAAACCAGCAAACGTATCTTGATGTAAGTTCGTCAAAAAATACATTAAGACGAAATGAAAAAAATGTTGAGTTAAATATCTCGCTTCGATCAGTCAATAAATAAAATTAACTATTTTTATAAGATAAGGTTAAAACCTAAGACGTGTATAAAACAAGAGCTGTGCCTAACAGTATTTATTATTGCTACAAAAATAGTAATTAAATTTTCATTTTTTATTAATTCAGTTTTAAGAACAGATGAAAATTTAGTTTAACAATTTTTAAGCGTATTTATTTATTTATTGAGTTTCATTAAGCAAACAATTTTTGATCTGATCATTATATTTAATAATGTTATTAAATGTTTAGCAAATCCAATTCTTTGCAATTTATTTTCGGATAATTAAAATTTCATTTCGAATTACGATTATTTATAATACATTATAATACATTTATTCGATTTTTCCATCAATTTTGTTTTAAATAAATATTTTCCATTCTCTATATAACAAACTGCATAGTTTTCATGTAAGTAATTACAGTTAACTCCCTTATAAACGCTTTGCGGAGTATCCTTTAAGCTTTGAAAAAAACGTTTTTTTAGTGTGATTTAGTTGTTAGCAATAATACTGTGTCTTGATTTAACATCCAACCTAACTCTATAGTGTCTCAACGCGCTAACCTATAGGTCATCAACCCCTGGTTCACCCCACCTTATAATTTTACTCGCACGCTCATACTTGTTTGCCCGTACTATATATCTTTAATCATAAATAAAATTTCATCAATTTTTGTTTCGTTTAATGAATAGTATTTAAAGTACTTTTGTAATTATGTTTTACGCATCGTATATAATGGTAGTAATTTAATAAAGTAACAGTATTTTGTATGTACCAATTCATTCGTGTAAAATTCGAACTCCAATGCCGGTCAAATTTAATCATTTCGAAAGCTTAAAAAAAAGAAAACGAGACAGTACCAAAATATCATAAATATAAATAAATAACAGATGAAGCTGAATACACTGCCCGCCAAAAATCAATGATGATTATTTCGTCTTATTATATTAAAATATAACAGTTTTATATAGTAATATATTAACAGTTTTTTTTATCTGTAATCTCACAATTTTGCAAAAAAAATTATATTACATTTATATGTTAATAGTACATTAATTACAATTGTGCAAAGAACATATAATTGTACAATAATAAATATTAAACATATGTTTTATTTCAAAATAAATAAATAGTAATGTACATAGGGTCATTGTAATACAAGTGAATGCTAAAACAATTCAATACTAATAACATATTTTATTAACATACATAATATTAAGTTAATAAATAATATTGTTCATTACATAAAAATTAGTTCTAAATAAAACTATAACGTTTATATGCCTTTACCGTCATAGATCATTTTAATTCATGACTATAAAAATTTATGTGACTATATCCTTAATAAATATAGGATATGTATTAAGTACTGCGTTGTTTGTGCATCCAATGGCCAGATTAAGTGTGATGCAGATGGATATTTCGGCCTAACATCACCACGGATGGATAAATCTGGGATTCTTTAAAGTGTTGTTCCTGAGGCTCATCTAGAGTGAAGGTGAATTCAATGGCATGAGTAGTAATGATCCATTGATGATCTCTACCTAGGATCACGAGGATCTAGGATTTCATTGAAAAGTGTTGTTCGTGAGATTCCATTGGAGTAAAAGTGTGTTCAATGGCCAGACTAAGCGTGATGACATTGAATATAAAAGTGTACGAATAATGTCATGGGAACTTAACCACATAACTTGATGAATAAATCATCTAGGTGCATTAAAATAAAATCCAGTTGCATATGTATACGTGATATTTGTGTATGTAGATGTTTGACGTGTAAGTATGTATTGTTTGCTTATGTCTCTGTGTATAGTGTGCATGTACCTGTAATACAGTATAATACGTAATAGTCTGTAGAGTTGTTAGTCTATAGAGTTAAAGTGTATGTAAGAGCAACATAATAATAACTTAAAATTACAATAACATAAGTACATATTATACAAAGCGTACAATAATCAAAACATAACACATTAAGAGATTACAATGTACTGAAATTACAATAACAATTGATCGCAAAGATAACATATTAAATAATATATTTTTTTATTTGTATACTTGTATGTTTATGTATATATTTATTTGTTTATTTTTATTTATACTTTTTTCGAAAAATTATATTTTCAAATGTAATTTTATTATAATTAAAAATATGTTATTAATTATCTAAATAAATATTAAATAACATAATCATTGGAAATCGGGAGCAAACAGTTTATGTATAGGTCTTCTAATTTGTCCTTTAGCCGTATTTAGATCCACAACCCTTTCGAAACATGGGAGCAGAATCCTCGGTGATGAAACTAGATCTCCTACCGAAAGATTACGGGAAGTAAAATGCCATTTATTGCATTACTGTAGATAATGCAGGTAATATTTAGACCATCTGTTCCGAATTGAGTGAATACATTTTTGAATAAGTTGCCAACGGCCTAAACAATTATTTTCAACCTTCTGTTAGGTTCAGGCAAAGATGTAAGAGAGCATCCAATTAAAAAATGTCCTGGAAAGAGGTTCTTGATCCTTATGATCTGTGGGAACAGAGAACATAGGACGCGAATTGAGACATGCTTCTATTTGAGTTACGATTGTATTCTCAAAATTTAGAATTATCTGTCCTACTACACGACGTAAATGAAATTTATTTCATTTTATCGTTCTCTCCCAAAAACCACCAAAATAAGGAAAAGCGGGTGGTATGACCACTGTATGCCTTGTTTCGTTGAAAATGAATGAAAGTCTGATTTAAATTTATCTGATTTAAAAGGGTTGATATAGAGTGTATAGGATATTTCTAGCGCAGCGAGAGGCATTATTCGAAACGATCTGAGTAGGAATACCTCTACAAGATATAAATCACTTTACGGTCGCTATAAATGCTTGTGAAGTGAGATCAGTCACCAATTCTAAATATATGGCCTTAGTAGCAAGGCCAAAGAACAGAGCGATATAAACCTTACCCGTAGACTTAGATCACTGCCCACCATAACGTATTATAATCGGATCAGTATAATCTACTGCAGAAGCAGAAAAAGGTCGGGAGGGAGTCACTCTAAAAGATGGTAATTGACCAAGTTGTTGCAATTGTGTTGATACAGTAAATTTAAAACAAGTTTTTAGCATTTAGTATTCAGTACCTTTGTCGCAACGAGTGGTATGTTAAATGAATGCCAGAATGTAACAGTCTTAAATGTTCAGCAGTAATTAATCTCGTGATACTGGCATCTGGATGAATAATAATAGGTGCTTTGCATGGTAATATAATAGAGAATGTTGCAGCCTACCTCTACACGTAGTAAACCCAATTTATCCAAAAATGGATCAACAGAAATAAGCTTGGTTTGTTTAAAAATAATCTGATTATTTTTAAGATCTCATTACCGAAGGGTATAGATTGAGATTGTAGTAAGAATATGATAATAATTTAGTTCTTATGTAGATAATGGACTAAAAATTCGTTCTGAATAAACCGGAAGCAAAAACTAAATGTACGGAGTAACGTGTGTAGAGAACCGTTGGCTATAATCAAGCAAAACAATAGTTTTGCTTGAAAAAATACGTTTTTCCAGTAAACATTCTGGACTCAAGTTACAGATATTAAAAATAAAATTGTTATTATTTGGCCAGGATAATGAAGATTGTGAAAGCCAAGTCTGACCTTGCCACCATAACGACAAATTAATTATTTGGGAAACAACCTCTAGATAATATGTCAACAGGATTGTCCGAAGATGTGACCATGCCAATTAGTAACTGCCGTCTTTTGTTTAATTTCAGCGATTCTATTGCTTACAAATATCTTCCAAATGGATGGCGGCCCTTGAATCCAATAAAGTGAAATTGTTGAATCTGTATAGATATATCTCGTCAACATTTATCCGTAACGCATTAGTTACTTTTATCAACAAACGAGAAAGTAACAAATAAGCAAATAATTCCAATCTCAGTAAAGTTATCTGTTTAAGACATGCCAATCTTGATTTTCAGGAAAGAAAATTTGATGACACTATTGTTGAGAAATAATGATCGTATATAAACACAACAACCATAACCCCTTATAGAGGGATTAGAGAAGCCGTGTATTTGTATTAGTTTAATCTTACGTTTATTGTTAGGATTTATATAAGGCTTTATCTTAAATGATTGAACTGATAACTGATTATGTAAAAAGCCATTGAGATAATGGTATGGGTAATGTTTCATCTCAATTGATTTTAATTTGCCATAGTGATTGCATGAAATGTTTGTAAGAATATAATTGGACCAATAAGTCTTAGTGGATCAAAGACAGGAGATATTATAAATAAAATACTTCTTTTAGTACGGATTTTAGTATCATTGAAATCAGTAATTTGATAAAATAATGTGTCTGAGGTGTTATTCCAAGAAATTTCTAATGATCGTATATAATGCTCTTAGAGATGGGATAGAAGAGTTCTGATCGAGGGAAGTACTGATGGGACTGTTAGAAAACCATGTGTGAAATGTAAAACCACGCTTTCGTAATAGTTAAGAGATATTAGATTTAGTTGAATGACGTTTAAATTCTCAACACCTTTCAAATAAATTTCCCAGGCAGAATAAGGTTAAAGTTGGATTGAGTTCCGACAAGCACTTTGTCACTCGTTACATTAAAATTAGGATCTGTCAAATACAATTTATTAGATAAACTAAGATCTGAAATGTATATGGATGGAGTTATATGGAATATGTGGAGGAAGACGATCGGTTATTTTTGACAGAACAGTACATTACATCTTAAATGGAAAACCCATGTATAAAGAATGCAGTGTAATTACAACACTGTATTGTGATTGAGAAAATTAATTATTTTTTCCTGTAATGGGAAGATTAATTTTTACAAACGGGAGCCCTGACCTTTGGGCAAATTTATATTTACAGAAATTCACTTGACTTTCTGAATCTAACAAGACCCGACATGTTCGAATATTACCATAAACATTGTTGGCATTACAGATTACCGTAGATAAAATTATGTTTTTGTCTAATTGCAATTTATATGAAGAACGGTTATTATTATGAGACTTATTGTCATTAAATTTAGATTCAATAAATTCACCTATTTGAGCAAGATTGTTATATTTATGAGAACAGAGTTTACATATATTAGAAGTATGACATTCAGTGACCGAATGTTCTTTACGCCAACAATTGAGACAACAATGGTTATGTCTCAAAAAATCTTCTCGACCATCATTGGACAAATTTTTAAAATCCATACAAGCTTACAAATGATTATAATTACAAAATATACATTTCTTATAAGTAGATTTTGAATAATATTTTACAGTATTTTCCTTATAATGTTTATTAATATTTGAAGAGAATCCTTTAGCAACGGATTTAGTTGGTTTGTTATAACTTTGACCTTTAGCAACAATGTTTGTTATATTATCTTGTCAAATTGACGTACTTAAATTGGTGTCGAGAAATACTAGGAAATTTTGAAAGGTGAAAAACTGTTAAGTTAATAGTCAGTCACTTTCCATTTTTTAGAAGTATTGTAATCTAATTTTGTAAATATATATATATATATATATATATATATATATATATATATATATTATAATATTATATATATATATTATTTATATATATATTTGTTAATATATGTATTAATTAATACATATATTAGCATCAGCTGTACTTAGGCCAACTAAATATACAGCTGTACAAAAGAAGTAAACGAGACAATACCAAAATATATTATAAATATAAATAAATAACAAATGAAGCTGAACAACTCTCTTCGGTTGCTTCACCTTTATTAATACACGTTTGTACTAGAAAATTTCAAAATATTTATAACTCTAATGTTTAAACTATTTTTTTTATTTTATTTCGAGGTAAAAATGAAGTAAATTTTCCAATTATCACTTACAACTTTAAAACTTCCAAATTCCATCTCATTTGAAATAATATTCATGAGTTAAAGATATACTACCTCCAAAATATATTATCTCACACTTTTCCAAATTTCATAAAAATTTAATAGAATTAATGCCCCATATACATATTGTGATATTAAATTTCATTAGAGATATTAAGCAAAATACTCATACAAACCCACATACACATGCTCACATATGTACACGCATGCGCGCGCGCGCACACACACATACAAATACAATCAGAATTGTTTACTACTTAATTTTTTACATTTTTCCTTCATGGTGGTTAAGAAATGGAAAAAAATAACCAAATTCTTAATATACTTACGAATTAACCTTATTACCGTATTTTATATTATGATTGCTGAGAAAGTATACACGTATTTTAATTCTGTATTTTACAATTATGACAGGTACAAGTGATGCAGCTACGTATATATTAAAGCAAAATCCGGATTTCTTCACGCCATCGCAAAATCAGTTGATATTTGATGTCGAGAGTTCTAAGGTTTGAGTCCTGTAAAATCAATTGCTTTTATATGAATTTGAATATGAATATGAATTTGAACGCCACAATGTGGATACCGGTATTCTATGGTGGTTGGATTTCAATTACATATACACCTCCTTGGGTTTTCCTCCTACCTTGGGTTTATTGCATATACCTCCACCGGTATATGTCAACAAACACAGATAAGCTCTGGTGGGGGTCAAAACGATAACTAAAAAAAAAAAAAAAAAAAAGGAAGTTTACATATAAACCAAATATAACCTACACCCGCTAACCTCGTCTACTTAACGTTAAATATACTAATTGTACTTGTTATTTTCGAACATTGTAGGCGATAATCAAATTCGCCGCATTTATAAAATAATTTAATCAAATGTTCAGAATTTTATAAATTGAAAGGGCATATTAGTTCATACAGAATATGTATATACTGGATGGATAAACGATAAAGATACAAATAAATGGTCAGATGGTTTACCCTTTTTTCAATTTTTTTAATAAAAATGTTTTTATTCAACTTTCATTGTCAGTGCATGCTGAGTACGGTACATTTTTTAATTTCGGTCTTTCACGTTAATGTATATATATATATATAAAAAATAACAAATTTAAATATCTAAGTGTGACTGTGGAATATTTTAAATAAGTATGCTAGGTTGATAATAAAAAATAAATTTAACGAAGGAGATTATGCAGGAGAAACCTCCTTGGGCTGAGTTCATAAAGGAAGGTCAATGCATACACGAGAACATTGCTTTAATGGGAAAGAATAGAAGAGATTTAAAAGTATGAACCAATTACGGTTCATTATTAATTACTTTAAAAATAATTACGTAATTACTTTTTCTATCACTCAGAAACTAAAAGAAAAGAATATAAAAGTATTTATTGCATTAATTGTCAAAAAATTTGTTTTCTAAAAAAACGGATATTGTTCAATTAATTTTAGAAATTTTAATGAACTCTTGTTTTTAAATTCATAATAATTTTCAGCATGGAGATAATTTAACGGTTCATTTTGTTTTCTTTTAATTTTTTTCAACAATTATTGATAATGAAATTTTTTTAAATTGATTGCCAAAAATGTTTATTTCAATAAAATAAATCTCTTTAAGAAAATCTTAAAAAGTAGAAGTTCACTTTCAATGCAATGCGCAAATATGTTTTATCTTTAGTTAAAAAATTGTGAATATCTAATGGTTCAGATAAAGTAAATTACTTTTATTAATTAAAACATAAAATATTTTTAAATTTTCTTCTGAAATCATGTTTTTACCATTTACAAATTTTTCATCAATTTATGGATATAAATTGTCATTTTACTTCTTTTTTAACTCGATTTTAATTACGGTTATGAAGTGAATACAGTTACTCGTAAAATGTAGTTACAAATACAGCTGTATTAGCTGCATATTTGGTCAAGTGACATTTCAGCTTAATGGATATTTCAGCCCCACCAATTACTGTTCAGTTTTACTAAAATTATTTATAGCGACAAGTGCACTTATAGTCCAATTATTTCCATATAATTCAATTAATTACGCTAATCATAAATATAGTTTGACAGTATTAGTTTTTTTTTTGTTTTTTTTTACTTTCCTAGCTAGCGATATATGCTGCTGTAGCAAAAATAACGAAAAAGTATGAAGACCAGTCAAAAAATAATCTAACAAAAAATTAGTACTGTTTTATTTTTGTGCCCTAACGAAAGATTCAAAAGAATAGATTTAAATAGATTGTAAATAATCTGCAAAATTTTTTTTTCCGATTCTTCCAAGTCCAAAGAAATTTATATTTTTGTCAAACGGACGTCTGTGCAGTTGTTCGTATGCACGTATGAATGTTGGCTTGTATTCGGTCTTTTAACTCTGGACCCAATTGACCGATTTTCTTCAAATTTGGTAAACAGATTGGCCCTTAGGGGCCAGTATCTGTCTGAAGTATTTCAATTTGAAATGAAATTTCAAATTTTTTCTTTAAAAAAAAATGTTTTTTACAAAAGTTTAAGTTTTTTATCAAGATATTAAATTACCAAAACTTTTATTTAGTATTCACCTACTCCCCATTAAATTTCTTTATATATTTTTTAATTATATCTTGATTCAAAAAAGGAGTAAAAACCAGTTAATTTTTTGCCATCCCACACCAAAAAATATGTTTTTGTTTTAATTTTTAAGCACCTTTTTTGAAATTTATTTTAAATTTTAATCCATCTTGCAAGTACCCATTGTATATAAAGTGTAAAAATCTAAATATCTTGGTAACTCTTATTCTACAATATTTCTTATGAAAATAAAATTAGCCAACCATTTCACCCGTTCTTAGAAAATTCACTCGCATCATTATTTATTTAAAATTATGGTTGTATCTTTATTCTTTTTAATCAGTTTTACAAAATTTATTTTTTTAATCACATAGGATTTTTTTTCTTAACGATTAATTTTATCCGAATGCTTCCTCTTGAGTAAAGGTACCCACCAAGAAGAAACAAAATGTCCCATTTTGTAAAACAATAATCCCACCGTTAAATTTTCATTAACTCCGCAGATATAGAAATAATCAGTTTTTGAATTTATTTATTTAACTACGTCTCAAAAAATTATAAAGAAATATTTTTACATAAAAATGTGAAAAAAAATTCGTAATTTTTTTTATTGTTTTTCAGTAAAAAGGAATTATTTTACCATAAAGATACAAATATCGCTAAAAAATGAATTAATTAAAAATTGAATGCATAACTTGCCCGGCGTAGCCGGAAAATATTATGATATTTAGAAAAAGAAAAGAATTGTTCTCAGGTTTTACAAAAAATATAACACAATCTTTTTATCATATTTGTTTTCATTTTTACTGTAATTTTTATTCTTCTTCATAACAGGAAGATGTTCTCAATTCGAACCCGCTTGTATGTATTTTTTACTTATTTTTTTAAGTATGTTCAAGTTTTACATACTCTTCACCAAAACGATTTCAATTATTTTATGTATATATATATATATTTTATTTTTTTTCCCCTTTTTTACAGTAGTTCCTCTGATGGTCGCGTTTGAAGTTTTTCTATACAAAAGAAAGAATTTTTAATTATGTTATGTATTTAGATTTGAAAATAATTGTCACTTTTTTTAATATTATTGCTAAAAAGCGCATAATCCTGTTGTAAAAGTATTTTTGCAAGAAAATTAAAAAAAATCCCCTTACTCTAAAAAGCCTTAGCATACTTTTAAAGTAGTCTGCTTACGCAGTTTCACTCGGTTCCTTTCTTATTATAAGGTTATCAATTTTAACATGCAAAACACACGGGTGTTAAAGAGGAAAGCTTCTCTATAAAATAAAATGGAGATAATTGAAATCGGTCCATTTTCTGAAAACGGGAAGGCTTGAACAAATATATAGAAATTACGTACCGATCGAATTTAGACTCTCTCCCTTTGTTGAAATCAATCGAAAATAGATTTTAAAAACTAACAATAATACTTCATTAAGAAATAAATGTAATTTCGACCGATTGAAGTAGGTACCCAGTTTAACCGTTACTGACTGTTGTTATTAGTTATTTTTAAATTGGTTTCGACTTCTTGATATAGAAATGTAATAAAGACTGGAAAATGTAACTATTTTTTAGCTTTTAATAAGATTTTTTATATTGAAGTCAGTTGGCTGTTAAATTTATTTTATTATTATGTTTATTTTTTGTTGGTGTATAAGTTTGTGGGTATGCACGCGCACGTTTTAATGTTTATGAGAGTTAACTAAATAAACAAGGACTGCAGTATAAACAAAATATTTTTTTTGTTCTAAATTTATTTACAAAGTAATGCCTGTAACTTAAATGAACGGGATTGAAAAACAGAACATTTTACTGGATCCTTTTTTAGCTAAATATTTATCTATCTGCCTTTTTTATGAAGTATATATTAACTTTTAACGTCTTAAAAAATCACTAGAAACCATAATGAGAATAATTACATAAAAATCCCATAATAGAATAATTTCTGTTAAAAATTCTCTTTATGTAGAAGGAAAGGAAAGTGTTATTATAGCACAACAAAAATAGAAACTAAGGTAGGTCAGAAACAACCATTATGACCTTTAAAACAAATAAATGAAAAGTTAAATCTATGAATAGATATTCAGAATAAAATTTAGTTTAAATTGAATTCTGTGATGTGTTTAAATAACACTCAGTTCATTCCTTTAATATGATGATTACTATATATTTTTTTTTAAATTGTTATTTAAACGACAGTAAGGCTGCATGTATCAGTATTTCTTCATACAAAAGACTTATGTAGCTTCAATATCTGTAACTATAGCCATTATAACCAACTGCGTCTGTTATTTGACAAATATTATTTATTCGTCAAAGTTTAGAAAAGTCACTTGACGTGTGGGGTGGAAATGGATTGCTGGAAAGACGACAGGATTCTCCTTACCTACGACATCCTGACGCGTTAAACTACTCCATCCACTGTGCTATTAGCAGTGCGACACTACTTCCGACAACTCAGCTAGAACAACTGTGCTTTCCAAACTTTGATGAAGTATATTACATTCTGACTAATGAAATAAGGCGCTTACAAGTGAACTGTTATAATTTTATAACTAATTACATATTTAAAAAAAATACAATATACCAAATTTAAGCAGTCTATAACCACAAAATTGCATTAAGAATTCATTGAAACACCAAAAACGTTTAAACATATATACATATATATTTGTATACTACATACATCGTTTATTAATGTAGTTTCCATGCAAAGTACTAGACAAAAATCTTGAAAAAATATATATCTAAAATGGGTTTTAAAAATAACAATGGTATAATTGTGTTTACTTAATTGTTGCTATTTATTTGATATTTTATTAAAATATGTTGTATACAAGATTACTGTTGACCTATTGTGAATTAGGAGAGAGAAATATATTTCTTATAAGGTACATTCACTTATTATATATCATTTCAGTACCTCATTTTAACATTAGCTGGGCTAACCGTGTAGACTATAGATAAACATAGGTAACGAGTAAACATAGAGTAGTAAACAAGAGTAAATATAGGAAAACATAGATCGGCTATCAGCTGATCGAAACAACGATGATGAGAGTGTATCTTAAGGGAATTTTTTACTGACTTCTCGAAAACGTGGGTGCCTGACGTCATCAAGCTGAGATTGAGGAAAACTATCTTGCAGGAAGTTAATTATGGATGAGATTGTTCCCAATTTAATCGAGAACACTAAGGGTGAAATTATAAACTCCCAAGCAGGTTCTATTCCACAGCAATCTGTAACCATACCACGAAAAAAAGTGTGCCACAGGCCCCTAACAATGACTAATAATAATGTATGTTTGTCGAATAGATTTGACAACCTTCTGGTGGACGATGCCAGCGTCCATATGAGCTGGATAAAAACTATCAGACCTCTGCTTATTGTGCTATATGAGATCACTGACCTAAAGTTTTATGTAGTGGAAACAGTTGTAACACAGGGGAATTATAATGTGCGGCAAATTGCTACCAAATAACTTCGAATTGTTTTAAAGGATATTGATGTGTACAAAAAGATTATGTTCTTTGTAAATGAGGAAGAGTTAGTTGGACATAGGTTCACAAGAAAGGATAAAGAGCCTTTTGAGTTGTTGTCAGGAACGTATACTACTCCGTTCCAGTGGAAATAGTGAATGCACTTTGTAGAATAACAAAGAATCCGATATCGTTTTTTGTAAACCTCGAGCCCCAAGAAAACAATAGAGATGATATCTTTAACTTGAAGTATAGAACAAACTGCAGTGTTTCATTCGAAACGCCAAGAAAGTCATCAAGTTTACCACGATGTCTGCGCTACCAGCAGTACGGCCATAAAAAAGGGTCGCATGCAATATATTTGCATGCGATCCTCCTGCTGAGTGAAGTGTGCGGAAGGCTGTGTGAATTGACAGAAGAATCAAACTATTTGTGCTTTGGATCAGTCAGACCACCCGGCCAACTGCAAGGTTTGTAGAGTTTGTAGGAAAATCGTAAAAAGGAAACAGAAGCAAAGCATGAATTAGTTCTGCAAACAATCCTCGAATCGAACCTATGGACTCACGTTGTCTGGTTTTGACTCAAGTACTGACAATTTCCCTTCCCTGAGGCAAGGAAGGAGTAGGAATTTGGGTGCCGATTACAGTATTCTCCAGGATTTTATGCTTCAGCGGTTTGTCGTAGCTGCGAGGATGGTGTTGATAAACTGGAGAAACTGTCCTCCGACATAAACTTCGTTCTTGAACAAATAAGAAGACTTGGATGGGTAAGCTTATTAGCTTACCCACCCAAGTGATCACAAAAACATGCTAATGAAAAACAGTTTCTAATTATCGTTACATGTAACACCAATGCTCTGGTATTCGGCGGGAAGGATTCGAAACTGGATTTTCCGAATATTTTGACGTCATCTATATAGTGGAATCGCATTTCACTGACCGGAATTACCTTCGATTCATGGTTTCTTTGTATAAACGACAAATCATCTGATTAGCAGGATAAATGGGGATACTACAGTGTAAGCTAAATGCACTTTAGCATCACAATCTACCTGAGTTCATTACGTTTCAGATTCAGACGATCACTGGCAAACGATTTTGATCACAGGGAAGACTGGAACGCAAAGCATCCTGTATGGTGGTCTGGACCACTCGAGTAGAACGTTAAAGAACTACATTTTTAATCTACATCTCAAAGTAGTCTCGAGGTACACCCTACTTATTGGCCTACTGACACAACTAAAATTCCGGAAATACTAGACTTCTGTTTGTTCCGGATATGTCATTTTTATACACCTCTATTCGAAATAGTTAACGATTCGAATTCGGACCATTCACCTCTTCTACTCACCTTTATACGACGGTGATTAGAAAGAGGAAATCTCCTATCCTTAATAACAACAGAATGGACTGGAACTCATATTGGAGCTGGGTAAAGAAGAGGTAATCGAATCAGTTCCACTGAATTGTTCTGATGATGTCAATTATGCCGCGTACAGACGTTTATCATGCGAGAGGGAGCCTGGCGATCAACATCTGAGGAGAGATAACACCTGAGTGGAGGAAAAGCACGCATATGCGAGGGAAGTTATGGACCTTATTAATACAAAGCAACGACTCAGGGGAATGTGGCAGTGTTACAGGAGACCCGAAGGCAGAACATTCCTAAAGAGGGCTAGGCCAAAGTTGAAAGGACTGGTGAGGAGAATTAGGAATGAGAATTTCAAAGATTATATGGAGAATTTTTTCCGTTGAATATAGATGGAAGCACTCTGTGGAAAGCCCCGAGGGATCTTCAACGATCTAAACCATCACTCCCTCCATTAAAACCGTTTGATGGATTATGGATGAGGAGCGACAGACAAAAAGCGGACTTGTCTGCTGCACATCTTAGGAAAAACTTTTGCCCACATGACGGAGGGAATCCTGATAATAAGAAGATAGTTGAGTTCTTGAACAGTCGAATGCCTTTACGCCTTCTGATTAGGCCCATTTCAACTAGGGAAATGCCATGGGTAATTAAACAGGGAGAATGCTAAAGAAAATCTCTCCAGGTATGACCTAGTAACACAAAAGATGTTACTCTGCTCCCATTCAAGGCCATCAAGTACATTTTGGACCTCTTCATTAGTATCGTTTGGACATTTTTCTTCTCATTTGAGAAACTGTTTCTTCGAAGGCTGTGGCTAACATTGGAACAGGAAATAGTTATTCCGGATAATCTATTTGGATTCAGAGGATGCCATTCTACGTTGACCAATCGCATAGCGCTGTTAATACCATTACAAAATGCTTGGCAAAAAGAAGTTTCTACTCGGCGGCCTTCTTGGATGTGCTGCAGGCCTTTGACAGTTATGGCTTTCTGGTCTGTTCTATAATTTGAAACGTAGGCTTCTTCAATCATTCTAGTCTACCTTAAGGAACTATCTCGAAGAGCGCCTCTTCCAGGTCAGATGAAATTGTGAGTTATCTGGATCCTTTATATTACATCAGGAGTTCCACAAGGCTCTATCTTATAACCAGTCCTGTATGAGATCTTTACTGCCAATCCACCAGCTCCGTACGACATCACTGTCGCCTCCTTCGTTGATGATACAATGATTTCTGACGAGAACCCGCATTTAGGCTACGAAGCTACAATCGGTGTTAGGCCTGATCGGCGCGTGGCTACCAAGATGAGGATAAAAGTTAATCCGAATAATCAAGTTAAATTATGTATGCACTGAGAAGGGGTGACTGTCCCGTAATCCAGCTGGAAGAAATCCTCATTCCGCACTTTGACCGGGTTTGTTACCTTGATCCGGGCTCCACCTTGAATGTCGTTTAACGTGAACGTACTACGTGAAAGAGAAAAGCAACTAATGTTGTTGTCCGATAAACTTTTAATATTCAAAATGACTCTAAAACCGGTTTGGAGTTATATCACACTGCTATGGTGCACCACGTACAAAAACACAACGTTTCAGAACAACGTTGAAATTAAACGACGTTTACAGAACAAGTTGGTGAGATCCATTGCAGAGGCACCGTGGTTCGCTCGGAATGAGAAAATTCACTAACTTTGATTGTCTTTTGTTCGTGACAAGATCGAACAGTTCGGTTTATGTTACAGACAGCGGTTAGACTTTCTAGCAGCGGTAATGTGACCTTTCTAGCAGTTAATCTTCTAGACAACAATGAAACTGTCCGGCGACTGAAACGCCGACACGTGCTGTACTTGAGATGATTGAATGACACTTGAAATATTTCGGTATCAGGCATCTGATAAACGTCTTTACCACGCCTTAGTAAAGAGCTTAGAGTCCTATTTCTTTTTTTTGTTTGTTTTTTTAATGATAAGCCAACCGCCCTGCTATTTCCTTTCGTGAACTTTTTATGAAACTATTCATTTATCTATATCTATTGTTTAATAATGAATTCATCTTTGGTTTGTTTTTTTTACTTAATTATTGTGATCTCTTGAACCTTTGTCATCTCAGTTAATGCTAGTACATTTATTAATACAGACTTTTTATGAATGTGTACTTTATTTACATATTTACATTTTATTAATGGTGTTCGCTGGAAATCCCTCTTCATGACTTTTTGTAATGGAATTTACTTGTGGTTCCTTAGTTGGAACCGATTGTAAATACACGATTTGTGAGGAAAAATGATGCGTTTTGGTAATGGGAGATGAATTTTTATGACCAACGAATGTCTAAATACAAGTAATTACAAAAAATCTAAAAATTGTTTAAGCTAGTAATAAAACTTTTTATTTTAAAATACGAGTATATTAACTATATATTTAACAAAATTTTACTCTCCAAGTTTAAGAGGAAGAAGATTGAGTTATGTACTCAAAGAAAGACGTTAGGTCAATTATTTTTACACATTTTTCTAAATATGTCAATGACTCTTTCTTAATGTTTATAGAAGTTCTTAATAAATGATTTAATTTTTATCTGAAAGTGCATATTTACCATAATTTTATCTGAGTGTGTATATATTTAATAACTGTCTTTCTTTAAAAAAAATGTTGCATATAAAATTATAACAACATTTTTTTTCGTTAGCCTAAATATAATTTTTTTTTATAATATCAATTGCTAGTTTTTGTTTTAAATAATAATTCCATGTAATAATTATGCTACATTGAAAACAAATATATTTTTGAAAGAGATTCATAGTACTTTATTGGACCATTGCAGTAGACTACTATTGGTAAACAAACAAAGCGATCAGAACGCTCAGTGTATTGTTTGTGAAAAGATGGTGTTTTCAACACAGTGGTTTTATTATGGAGTTGTATTTCAGTATACGACCAGTAACTACAATGTAAGAATATTTTTGTAGTAACTACTGAGAAGGACCAGTTGTAATAAGGTATCGGTTTTCAGATTAATGGATTAAATTTGGAGAGGCAGGTTTTATTAATGACAAGGGAAACAAAAGATCGAGAGTAGAAAGCAGATAAAATCGATAACTGATTAACGAGTTTCCAAAAAAATCAATTGCACGCTTGTCAGCTGGCATTAATTTGCCTATATCAGTCAATCATCGGGAAACAAAACAGTTAATCCTACGACCGTATCGGATTCAAGCAGTTCTTCATTTTGTCGATCTTGACAAAAAAACATCTAGAATTTTTTCATAAGGATTTGCTAGGAGAAGAGATTTATTTTATGGACTTATTATTTTTCTTTAGCGAGGGTGAAACAACCCTTGTACTGATATGTGACTATAATAGATGGGGTGCTAGGGAACTAGAAAGTTGACACCGTAACTACTATTTTTTAATTTTATTTTGCAGTAAACCATAGATTTTTTTAATAATAATTTAATGCCTACTAGCCGGGGATTTAGTAGACGGTCTAATAGTAGTAATCTTAATAAGTAATGCTCGTTACCGCGAATCATAATAACGCTTGAAATACAACCTTGACAAATGAAGAGTTATATTTTCCGTGTTACATTCAACTTGAAAAAGCAGATATTATCCCATTCTTTACTTTCTCTTTTACTGTTTAGCCTTAGAAACCATTGTAAAGAATTACTTCAGAGGATGAATGAGGATAATATGTAAGAATGTAAATGAAGTGCAGTCTTGTACAGTCTCAGGTCGACCATTCCTGAGATGTGTGGTTAATTAAAACCCAATCACTAAAGAACACTGTTATCCACGATCTAGTATTCAAATCTATAAAAGTAACTGCCCATCCACGTATCGCTGATGCGTGGATGGGCATTCATCACCGTCGCGGATGGAGGACAGTGATGAAGTACGGAGACTGTGGATCCCTCTGGCCCAAAGGTAACTCCTGGGGACGTGCAATTAAGCACTAATTGCTCGGAGGGGAGGATCGGTAGGTATGAGATTTAGTGGGTAGGGATCAGGCACACATACGTTTTTTTTTAATATCTAGCGGAACCTGTTAGCGAGTCCGACACCCCGCCCGTAAGTGGGGTTCCTCGACTCATCTGAAAAAATGTAAGTAAATAAATAAAAAGTAAAATAAATAGATTCCTTTTTATATTTCAAAGTAAACACCATATTATGGCTTTTTATTATTTATTTGTTTTTAAGTTATTATTAAGATCAAAATTTTAAACGTAAAAATAAATTTAACGTTACTGTGTTTACATGATTCGTAGAAATTTAGTAAATAGAAAATTGATGATCAAATCAGCTGTTTAAAAACACCATATTAAACAATTTTTTTTGATAAACAATGAAGGGATGTGTTGAATGTTTTTATTTTAACTTGAAGAGAAAGCCCAACAGTAATCAACAACTACGTATTCCATTTATTCTGCACCATGCAACCGTTACTGGATAATGAAATGAATTTTTTGTAGCTCATGAAAAAATGCCTAGCCTAATTTTGGCTGGGAATTTGAACCCAGAACCTCCATATGAAAGAAAAAGAAGCTACCACTCCGCCACGGAGATCGGCAGCAAAAATTCAGATATTAATTTTTTTTAATTTTATCTTGGAATGAATATTTATGGCAAAATTTGATTAAAATTCGTAAATTTTCTAAAAATATGTGGATTTATGTTATCTGTTCCATACATCTTATTTTTCCTGCAAAAAAAAAAAAAGATATTGAGTTTCATTAGTTTTTTGCCATTTAATTTTTCATAATTACATTTGTCGATTAAAAATGTTATTATTATTTTTTTTTTTTTTATAAAAGCATTTTAACCCTTTTAATTATTGAATAAGAAAAAATTAAAAAAGTAAATCAGTTATTTGCAACTGTTGAGATTTGCTTCGTAGTTGATTAATTTTTAGTCCAAGGTTTTACTTACTTCATCATTTACACAACTGATAAAATAAAACAAACTTTAGCGTTTAAAATATGTGTAATACCTGCTTTAATTAAGCGAAACTTTCAACAACTGTAATAAGCTACAAGCGTTGTATTATATGTCATGAATGGACAGATTATTAAGTATGAAACTCAAGATAACGGTCCATGATGATTGTATGTTTAAATTTAATGAAAAAAATAATATTTGGACTGAACTTCGTAATTGTTACGAACATTTTTTTTATTTTGTAATAATATTACATATATTGTTTTTTTTGCATATGTAAGAATGCTTAATACTTATATTATTTGGAATGTAATTTTTAAATATTTATGTTTATATCTTATGTTTCATGTGAGTGAGTATATTGTGTTTCATGTTTATTTTTAAATATATTTATCACGTTCTAAATTTAATTTATAACTAGGTATATGTTTTTGTTTCACTTCTTAAATCTTATGTTAATAGGTTTTGTTGTTCGAAGATATATTTTTATCACTCAAACCACAGATATTTCAAATATGCTGTTTAGTTCATGATAAATAAATATTTTTGGGTTATTGATATCGGAGTTGTAGTCGTATAACTCATTTCAGCAAACATAATTATGAAAGGACAATACGACCCGTAATCCATTTAAGAGAATACTTCAGGTAGCTTTTTAACTAATAAAGTGTTAAAATTATATTGTATTTTGTTAATCTTAATCGATCGCTATTTTTATTTTAGATATCTATAAAGTACATTTTTAATGATAAACTTATGAAATGTAAAATTTTGTTTATTAAGAAAAAAAAATAATATAGATATTATAGTTCATTAATTTATGAACTCTTTATTTTTTATATTATATATTTGTTTTAAAAATTACAAAGTGCATTCCAAAAATTAATTTGTTCAATAAATTTAATAACACAATCATCACATGCAGTTATCTTTAGTTTTCTTGCATAATAATCTATCCATTCATAACGTACAAACAACGCTTAAAACTTATTACATTAATTAAACGTTTCGCTTAATTAAAACAAGTTAAGTTCAAATTTTAGATGCTTAATTGTTTTTATTTATTGATTTTTTTTAAATATGAGTAGGCCTACAAAAATAGTTGACCGTGTAAAAAACGTTCTTTATAAGATACGCAAAAGCAGATATCTGTTAATTAAAGTACATAATATTGACAATATAATGCAGTAATACGAGTAATAACAACAATAGAAATACTTAAGATGCTACTTTCGAGAGGGTGTTAATGGTTTTTGGATTAAAAGAATATTTGCACCGTACGGTTATAAAAAATTTCACTCAAAAAATAAAGTTACAGGAGTTTCTCCAATCAATTTTACAGATTCTTTTACAATTATATGTACTATGGGACAAAGTACAAATTTTCTAGCAAGTATTTTGCTTAAATTTACCTGAAAATATTCTAAATATTAGAATTATGACAGACTCTATTTCATTACGTAATTAAAATCAAAATATTTGCGAGCATATAAGAATTATTTAAAAATCATTCATGTATACTAATTAATTTTTTTTATTTCAAAAATCTTCCTCTTTAGTTATCAGAAAAAAAATATCGAGGAACTGCCACAGGAGACTTCCTGCGCACTGTTTTCATTTTACCCCTTTTTTTTCTGAAGTGGGGTAGAAAAAAATTTATTGGATATTTAAGGGTGGATGCCCTTCCTGCCACCAATCTATTAGAACAAATTTGTTATGGAAATATTTAGTTCGAAAAATGCTATGCTTGACCGGTATTCAAACTTGGAACGATCTGCATGAATGATAAATAAATTCGACTTTATGTAGAAAAGTTAATTTTTAATTGCTTTTGATATTTTCTTTTACTTTCCCGTCTAGCACTATAGCAATAGAGCTATAGCTGTAGAAAAAAAGCATTGTAATCGGTCAGATTTGGTCATATGCTATTTACACCGAATCTTGAATTTTGACTCTTGAGAACCAAAAAAAAAACGGATAGAAATTTTCCCGATGTTCAAATGTACGTGTGTGTTTGGTGTCTCACACCTTATATTTCCGGAACTACAGGACCGATTTTGACCAAACTTGGTCAAATTATTTCTGTAATTGTTGTCATTAAATTTTCAACTTAAAAGGTCAGGGGGTGAGGCTGTAGAGCAAGGTCACCGTCAGTATCTGGTATTTCGCCTAACTAAGGTCTTATATCTCCAGGATTGGTGGACCGATTTTGACCTGACTTGGTCAGATTAAATTTTCAACTTAAACAGTCAAGAGGGTGAGGCTGTAGAGTAAGGTCGCCTTTATTATCTCGAGATTTTGTCTAATTAAGGTCTTATTTCTCTTAGGCACGTTTGTTAACAGCTGAAAAATAATATTTGCCAAACATTTTTTTTTTCAAAATCGCAACCCCATTCCAAAAAATGCTTTAAACTAGTGGCTAAGTGGGTATCCTGCGTCAATAGTATCCCCTGTCATCACAAGGAACGCTAGTGTAGCACTGACATACAGCTGTTGTAGAAAAATTTTATATTTAAATAAAATGATAAATATTTTTAATTTAGTTGTGTGTGTAAGCCGTTCCAAAAAAAAGCCGCATGACGGGAAAGTCCTACAACTGTGTTGTCAGCTTTTTTTTAATTTTAATAAAATAATCCTGTTACAATTAAATTTTTGTTAATAGTATTAGTTGATGAAATTTTATCACAATATAAGGAATGTTTTTGTTTAAATTCCATATAATATAAATTTTTTATTACTTTTTATTTGGTTACCCTACATTGTCAGTTTCATTAATATATTCCTATCACTGAATGTGATTTATACTCGTTTTTACTAAAGAAGTTTATTATTTTATATATTATGATAATCAATTAGCAGTTGGTGACAATATATTAATTAACATAAAGCTAAATACTGATTACAATCTGCAGCTGGTGTTTTCCCAAATCATTGTCAAACATAGTTTATCTTCCTTAACCAAAGGTTTTTTCATTATAAGATTAAATTTTTTATTAGATTTAAGATATAATACTTCTTACAATATTATGTTCTTTTTTTATATTATTTTATAATCTGGGAAAAAATTATTCGTAGTTATAATCCTACATTAAGAAGGTTAGAAAAGCTCTGTATATGTACGCAGCCATAAAAAAAACAAAAAAACTTTAATTAATGAACGATTTGAGATTTCGATTTAAAATCATAAGTTAAATTTATAATATTTTTTTTTTTTTTTCATTACCTAAATGTAGATATTGTTTACATGAAAGGACTTGTTTACTACTTCATACACATGTTCGATTTGATAATTTCTTCTTTTTTTTTGAATAGCCAGAAATTTTCCTGTTTAAATACCATTCTGTATTCCGTTTTTTTTCTTTAATATTGTCTTAAAAATTTTATTAAACTTAGCCATAATAAATCTGTAGAATAATATAAAAATTCTCTTAATAATGAAATTCTACCTGTAACAAATAAAAACCTATATTACAACGCGCTTTCAATTTTTATACCAAATATATAATGTTAGCACTCAGGCAGTTAACTCTGTGCCGTCACAGATTACAGTTAGTTTTTTTTATATAATAGTGTTATTATCTTGGCGACATCGTAAGTAATAATAGACATCGTTCGTAAATATCAACAGTTATTGTTTTCAGCAAGGTTTTGACATTTGCAGTGTGTCATTTTATTTTATTACCTTTTTCTGTTTATTTCCTTACTTTACAATCGGTACGATTCTATTTTAATACTACATTTTATACAACAGAAAAGTAATAATTTTAAAATACACACTAGTACACCTTTTTATACTACAAGGGTTTTTTATACTGTACATCACTTTTTGATTATTTAATTAACATGTGTATACATATTATTTATTTTTTAATTTTAAAGTAGTTAAATGTTGAGTGACTTGCCTAGGCTTTTTTCATCGTGTCTATATTTTTACTTAAAAAGATTAAAGACAAAATTGCTTCAGAATATCAATTTTTTATTTATGGAAAAACTTTGCCTTTGTACCAACCGCCTACGATAACACTACCCACTAGAAAATCGAATGTGAAACTTTTCAATCTGGATATAACAAAATTACTTTATTAATCTTCTTCTTTTCTTTTTTTTTCTAAGAAAGAAATGAAATATACAATGTTAAAAATTCATTACAAGGTTTTTTTTTCTTCATTTAATCATGGTTGACTTAAAACCGACTCTACCAATTCCCCTACTTCTAAAACAGAAATAAAAGTTGAAATTTTATTTACAGAAATCAGTTCTAGACATACAACGTCGTTTGACTTGGAAAAATCGACTGTACTCCTTAAAACATACAAATAAAAACATCCTTGACTACTTAATTAATTTTTTTGCAGTTAATTAGATTTCTAAAAGGCTGTTAGGAAAGAGAAAAAAATTATTAAAAAGCAATACTAAAAAAATTTTCTTGATAAAAAGAAAAGTGAAAATTAATTTTAGCACAATGTGAAATATAATTAATAATAATGACCCATCGTAGTAAGTAAACTTAGGTTATCTAATTAACCGTTTAGGTCAGTCTCTGAGAAAATTAATATTTCAGTGTTAACAATCAATATTAATACTCATAATCGTAAAAACATTCTTAAAAATTCGAACTCATCTAATTCTTATCAAAAAATTAATTTTACCTCCTCTATTAATTTATTTCTCAACTAATAAGAAAACAATGAAATAAATTTATAATTTCAAAATCATCAAATAAAAACGCTTGCATATACTTAACAATCTCAAAAAAATAGAATAGATGTAACGCACTTGATGAATTAAAATTATTTTTATTAACATTTAATTTACAAAATACTTAAGATATCATCAGCCAAAGCAATGACAAGAATAATTCAGGTTCTTTATATGTATGTACAAAGTAAAATGTAAATATGCCAAGGCCAAATAAAATAGTATTTAAAAAAAATGTATAATTATTTAGTGCCAAAACCTTTGCAATTTGTTAACGAAAAATATTAAGAACTGTGACAAAAATTTACTTTTTGCAAAGAAATAAAAGTTTTTTAAATGTTCTAATATTGGCAATGTGTTCGAATGTTATAGTAAATTTAACAGAAGGTATGTTTTTTCACTGATTTTAATTTTAAAAATAATTTGCTACGTGTATATTAGAAGTGAAGCTATGATCATTATGGATGATTTAAGGGTTACCTAATTTTACTTTAAATTCAGACATAATTAATAAACAGTTTTAACAATACGTAGATGTAAATCTTCGGATTACATATAAATTAATTTATTTTAATGCTATCAAAATAATTATTAAACTTAAATATTTGTAATACCCAGTTTAGCGTACGGGATTCGTTCCGTAGTTATCCAGCCGTATTAAGGTATCCTTTCTTCTATAACAATTTTATAATAGTTATTTTTGTTTCCTTTTTCTTCACGGTACAATATTAGTATAGGAATATTTTTATTATTACGCTGGAATAACATATATTGATCTGAGTTGATCGTGCATTACAAATGTCTTCGGTTCAAAATATCTGTAATCTTAATACTTGTAATCTTAATAAGTATAAAATTGCGTTACAACAAACATAATAAATAAAAAAAATTATGAATTCAATAACTAATGATAATAGTACGATAGAATTTGCGTTAAAACATCAAATTTCTTTCAGAATGAGAGCACTGGCTGTGATTTGTATAATACTTCGGTTTCTGAAGAACATTGTAGTTTAAATTAGGTGACTGTTCTTCCTGTTACAAATTCATGGCAAAAAAGTAACAAATCTAAAATTCTTTTTTGAAAGTTTCTTTTTCAAAATTTAAAAATTCGGAAGGATGAAACAACTGGTTAATTATTCATTCTCTAATTAATTTTGAGATTATTTGATACTTCTAAAATGCACTGATTCTCAATTTCTTGAAATTAATGATTTCTTAGTCCCTCAACAAATAAACTTTTTTTTTTTCATTTCTATCTTTAACATTTTCCATTTTCATTTAACTGATCAATATAGCAATATTTTTTTAATGATCGATTTCTATTTTTTTTTATCTCCTGCGTGTAACAAAAATTCAGTTGTGAAATCCGAGTGCTTTGTAACATTATCAAACGCTTAACACAAAACCCAAGAACCGAATCTTGACAATTACGCACAGTATGATTGTTACAAGTAATTATTAACTCGATTCACAGAATGAGTATAAACGATTGTTTCTATGTATGAGCAATTGTCACAAAATTCACGGAGTAAACGTATTTGGATGTTTATAAAGTACAGTATGTTATTCAGTCTCGTTCTATTTTATAAAATAAAAACAAATATTGATTATTTGTTTTGTAAATTGAATTTATTTTTACATCTTGTTGGTATGCTCGCTATACATGAGTTTTTTTATGTTAATTTATGAATGGAAAATTTCTGCAAACTCTTCTTTATTCTTTACACTAATGAGTTGTGTTTACATAGTTAAAATAAATCCACAAGGTGCAGTCGTTCTAGTTGTCTCTTAAACAGCATCCAGTTTATTTAATATCTCACTGTTGTCAAGAAGGTTTATAACTTTTGAATTATCGTAGTTTTTTTCACAATGTATATATTTATATATACAAATATATTTTTTTTGTTTAAAATAACAATATATTATGAATGTTAGTGTTTTATGTATATTCAGAGATGATTTTGATTTTCTATTAAATATCTAGCAGATATTTTGGAAAATCTAATCTACAGAATATCAAAATAATAAAAATCGCTACTATAACCCTATTTCAGAAATTTTTATTTTCATAAATTTAATTGTTCTATTCTGATTTTATATATATTTTTTTTTGTGTGTGCACGCGCGTGTGTGTGCGCGCTTATGTGTGCGTGTGTGTGTGTGTGTGTTTGTGTGTGTGTGTGTGTGTGTGTGTGTGTGTGTGTGTGTGTGTGTGTGTGTGTGTGTGTGTGTGTGTGTGAGCGCGCGTGAAATTGTTTCAGCAACGCATATATATAACGGTGAGCAATTAAAACCAAACCGCTACGGACTAAACACAGTTCCAACAGGAAAATTTTATGAATGAAATTAAAAAATTTAAAACGAAAACTAATCGCATTTTAGTTAATTATATTTAAATTTAATTAAATTTGTTTCCACAGTGTGCGTCTGGCAGATTTCGATTTTGCAGTGATGCACTTTTCTGAAGAATGATCTTATTGAGTCATCTGCTCAATATGTTGTCAATACCGTCAATTGCTTGTTGAATGTTTGCCTTCAGTTGATCGATAGTAAGCGATTCATAAATTCTATCTTTCAAAAAGCTCAAATGGAAAAATTCACAACTGGAAAATTATGGGGAATGCTCCCTCTGCTGATAGTTTTTTTTTTCTTTATTAAAGGCTCATGAACACGTGCTAATAAATATTTTGATGGGTAATATACAACTACGCCTTGCAGGAAGAAGCCGTACTCTTTCTCCCAATCTATTAATTGAGCGTAAAATTCATCGAAAATTGTAAAATACACTATTGTATTGACAGTCCGGCAAAAACATTTCCGCCCTGCTATACGATTATCTGCAAACAGGAAACCATAATACCACCGATTTTTTCAGACTCTGAAACATCCGGTGAGAATTTTCAGTAATCCAATACCTGGTATTGCTTGATTTAACACGTCCCAGATAAATGAAACAGTGCCCCTCACCTGGCATAAATACACTGTCGGGTTTATCTCTGCATCGATAATTTTTTTTAGAAGACAAAGGTAATAACTAAGAAGTTTCGGTTTGTCTGTTCTTTTAAGTTGCTGCACTATATAGTTTTAAATTTAAGACTTGAAGAATCTTAGGGAAAAACGTATATTTTACAATGAATTGTTCTTATAGCTTACTTACAACTTTTTGGATCACCATAAATTCTTTTTTGAATATTGGCTATGGTCTCTGGAGTCCTAATGAAAGGTCACTTATTTTGTTTTGCGTTTTAACTAGATTCTGCTGTACACTTTCTTTTAACCAAATCATGTATGTTGTTCTTTGCCAGGATACTTGCTTATCAAATTTTTTTCCGGAATATGTTACACGTTTCTTGAGAGGAGCCAGAAAGCAAATAAACTTTCAGTACAGTAACTCTCTACTCGATCGAGAAGGCATTTAAAAAAACACAACTGCAAAGAATGAAAGAACTACATTGAAGTATGAACAGTTTATTACTGACAGCAGTAAACGAGAGTAGTAACATCTGTTTATTACTATTAGGTGCACTTGTAATAGTAGAGCTAAAGGTGACACTAAACTAACTGCAATTCTTGCCGGGTCGGTTCAATTTTAAGTTGCTCAACCCCTATATATACATATATATATATATATATATATATATATATATATATATATATGTATATCTCATTAATTATCATATTAAATTATGTTAGAAACTATCAAAAAAACAAAACAGAAAATGTCACCTACGTTTTATAATTAAAATTATATAATTGTTAATCACAAATTAAAAAATTTGCCAATCATGTGGTTGTTAATTTTAATTATTTTAACTAGTTTGGGTTAAATTACAGTGGAAAATCTAATTTATAATTGTAATCCCTAATTGAAAAGTCATTATTATGTTCCCTAGAATGAAATTATACGTAAGACTGCTGCGATAATAAGCCAACAAATATTAAGAGCTTTCTGGCTGAGATTACAGCTGGAACTGACATTGAATAAGTATCAAGAACCTTAACAAATGAATTTGAAAGATTTCTAAACTCGATTTTATAAAACTTTTGATTTATTTTATTCTTTTAAAAGACAGCCAATCTGAACAGAATGTTGAAAAATATAAATATTTTCGTGATACAGATTTTACAATATTTTTATAATATCCTGCTCCTTCTAGATTTTCGCAGTGCGCTTCCAAAACATTTTTACTCTGAACAATATAATAATTTCGTGAGTTTGTATAATGGCAAAGTATTGCATGACTTTCCCGGCTATTAATAATAAAAATTAAAAGAGTGGAGCCAAAAAAAACAGAATCTTTTTTCTTTAGAGGTGGGGAATAAATTTTAAGGGAACGTTTACAAAAATATTGACATGTATGTTGTGTTACAAATTTACTTAAGCACTAAGTACTCAAATGTTACAAAATGTAACAAGCTAAATCTAACACCACCACCAATTTTTTTGGTTCTATGTCCTTAATTTTATTATCCGAGTAGGGAGCGTTTTGCACTCGCTATCGGAATTAGTTAAATTTTATATAGTTTCCTTTTTCTATTATTTTAACTTTTATATTTTAAAGACTTTGTCTGTTATATTAGTTTTGAATTTTATTTCACCTTTTTAACTTAGTTTTAATTTTTTTATTGTATAATTTATATTAGTTTTAAGGCTTATTTATTTTTATTATTTTAGTGTTATTTTACCTTTTTATTAAAAAAAATTCCGAGCGATGATAACGCACAGGCGTTTTTCGCCCCCCCCCCAAAAAAAAAACCTTCAATAAGGCAAAAATAACAATAATTTTTTCAGGAAACTTTTTCTGCAGTTTAGGTCCGGGTCTGTAATTTAAAAAAAATGTAAGCATTCCTTGTTTGCTCTAGATATGAACTATGAACTTTCAAAAAATGTTTGAAAATTATTAAAACCGAAAGAGACAAAGCAAAAAAAAAAAACAAGAAAACATGTATTTCAATTATCTTGAAATTTTTTTTTTTACATCCATTGTACAATATACATTGTGCATTGATACATGTATTGTAGGTAACAATCTCTTTAATTAAGTTTTCTCTAAAATTACTCAGAAGAAAATCTAAATTTGTTTTTCCAATATATCCCTTAAAATGTTGGAAAAAAAAATTAATACGATCAAGTCCCAAACATAGAAATGTTGAAGCCAATTTTAAATAAAATCGGTTAAATCAATCCTGAAATATAAGGTCAAAATCAACACGTCAAACATACAGACAGATGTATAGTGCGTATGATGAAAATAAAGCTTACTTGCACACAAACAGTGAACGAGTTTCACGCAAAATATAATGAACTGCCTAATAAAGGGGATCGGTTAATCCATGCTGGAGGAGGAATGGGCTTTCGATTTGAACGCAATGTTAACTTGGAAAACGAGTTCAAAAAGCGGTGACTATCACGAGAGCATCATCAAAATTAATTTCATGAAGTGGGCATCTGAGAAAAAATTCCGTCTCCTCCCCCCAGTCAGTGGTTTTGTTGATAATGCGCCATACCACAGTTCATTTCTAGAGAAGCCTTCGGATTCAATAATAGGAAAAGTGTTTGATTAACTGGTTAGAAAAGAAAAATATTCCGTTTAATAAAGCAATTTTAAAACTACAATTTTATGACATAATTAAATCACATAGAAATTAAAAAATAAAGTATAATTTTGATGAACAATTAAAAGCACACGTTTATCGGGTTCTGCGACTACCATCCCGATTGAGATGGTATGGTCGGCTCTGAAAAATATGTTGGTTGTAATAACACAATATATTTAATATCAGATATGAATAAATTAGCTGAAAAAATAAATGAAGTAAATTAGGATGATTGGAAATCATATTGCGACATGGAAAATATCTGAAGCTGAGTATAAGAATTTTAAACCGCTAATCGACGAAGTGACAGATAAATTTACCAAACATCTTGGCAGTGGTAATGAAAGTGACTGTTCCGATGATGGCAGAAACGATGCTGAACTTTCTCATGAACTGGACGTATAATGAAAATTTCAGTTGAATGTTAATAATAATAATAACGACAAAATCAACAATGAAAACAATCGTACAAAAAAAGAAATTTTAAAATTCTAAATAATAAAAATTTTAACTAAAAATATTTCTAAATATTGTACAAAATATATTTGTACAATAATAATTGTACACTTAGTTTAGTGTAATTACGGATACAAAATACATTAAAGCATTAGTTAAGATTTATTTAGTTTAAAAATACATCTAAATTAAAATTTTTGTTTTTGCAATCATTTATTGAATTATTAATACTAATAAAATTAGTTATAATTCATTATTACATAATAATGAATTATAACTAATAAAACAATACGGTTATAACTATTAACGGTTATAATATAATAACGGTTATAACTATTAACAACGGTAATAAATTAAACGTGTATAAATAAATGTACAACGATTATTACTGTTGTCCTAATAGATGGGTGGAAATGTTTTTCGGTTCGGTAGTAATGCAGTCTCGGCCTTCTCCAACATAAGCTTTAATTTTCATTATACTCAATGTACATACATACGCAGATTTTTTTACATATATTTTTCTTGATCTAGATGAACTAACTGGACCCTAACATAAAGATTTGCAGAAAATCTCGTTACCCCATTTTTGACATAATCACCACACTTTCCACTTTAGTACATATATATAATATATAGTTATTTACGTGTATGTATCTATAAAGCTTTTTTTTATATCTGTTATTTTATTTATGTAAAAATAGGTTAATGATTATATTTTAGTGAGAAAACTAGTCTGCTTTTGAGGTGCGGTATTACAATTTTTAAATTAAAAAAAAAAACTTTATTTGATTCATAATTGGATCATCAGATGTGCTCATTTATATATATTTCATTTACTTTTACGTGATTCCTTTCCAGAATTTTTTATATAATTTTTTGCTAATTTGGCTAGAATTTTTTATCAACAATTTTCAAAAGGTAAATTTTTTAATTGTCTAATAATTATTTTTTCATAGGTTCCGATTTTTTATTTCACTTTTGTCCTTTTATGTCCTTTTTGGAAGATTGTTTGATTAAAATTGTTTTGTCAGAATTATCACCAAACCTTGTCAATTACGGCTGATTGTAATGCTGTTCGTAATTCTGTTAGATGCTGAATCAAATTCGCTTTTGACAGGATTTACATTATCTTATTACCAGTTGATTTTTTTGGCCGTTGAGTTAAATTAAATATTATTATTTTAAGAATGATGATTGTGATATTACAATATTGAGTTGAAATTTGGCGTATATTGTGCTGTGAGAAAGTGCATTCTACAAATAAGATAAAAAAGAGTGACAAGCTCATTTAACTTATTATTTCGTGTAAATTTTACATATATACTATTTGTTTTTTTTTCTTCTTCCGTTTTTCTGTTGCACATAAAAAAAGGAAATATAAAAAATGTTGGTAAACCATGGTTAATTGAAGTTTTTTTTTCCGAGTAGAAGCTCGGAAAATAAAATTTGTTTTGTAGAAATATGTGTGTGCTCCTACAAAAATCACAGTATATCAACAAAAATATAATTTAAAATTATTTTATTTTTTATAAAAATAATTTTAAAAAAATAATATTTCAATAGTATTAATGGGTTGAATGAAAAATGTATTTTATCATATTTTAATATTATCATGACAGTATTATGTAAAATATGGATTTACTGCTTAAGGCAACATTACGTAAACGTGATGAGATGATGTTGAACTTGTATCTTACAGAATTATTTAATATTTAAAACGCTCTCTCTTAAATTATCAGCAACCATTAGCAAACTGTGCTAACGTAGTACATGTAAAAAGAAAAAAAAAAGAACACAAAATGAATGAAGCGTTCAACAAAATTATTAATGTTTTTTTTTTTTTTAAATATTAGAAAACTTAATTTAATTTTATATCTTTAAGAGTCAACGTTTTCAGATAAAAAAAAATAAAGATAAAAAAGCAGTATTATTTCGAAACATCTTGGTTTTTACTATCGACCAGATAAAAGAGTGTTATAAGAAAGAATACCCATGCTTTTACTTTTAAAATTTTATGGTATTATTTTTTAAATTTGAAAAATATATTTTGAATGAATACATTTCCTCAAAATTGTTATTCAAAAACAAATTATATGGTGTTTGGTCTTCATTTCGTTTGGTTTGTGAACCTTTCTCTTTCATTAATATTTGTCCGCTCAAATTCTTCCTAAAAGTATACAAAATTGCAATCAGATGTGAATTGAAAAAGTTTTTATTGCTTCACTTTCACTTATATATAAATCTGTTAAGGTATTTTTATAATCGTGATGTAGAATAAAATATCAGTTGAAAGAAAACTTACAAAAACTGTTTACGATTTTATTGTAACTTTGCTTCTTTGTTTTTATTTAGGCTAGACCTTAAAATTATTATCCTTCTCAAATGATAAAAACTGAATTTATTTTTATCATAGGGCCATAATTGAATTTGTTGTTTGTGTAATTATTTGTTTATATTCATTCTTTATTTATTGTTATTTAATTATAATTAAACAATTTTTAACGTTAAAATTCGTTTATTGTACCACAAAGTTAAGTTTATTTATAGCATCTGCTAACTGATAAAAACAAAAAAATTAACTTATATTCTACATCATACACGTTGCTTATAATGTTTCCTTTCTCCTACATTAGACATTCATTACAATTAATCTTAATATTGTTGATTTTCACTCAGCTTTATGTTAAACACATTTAACATAAAAATGCTAAAATTGGTAGAAGTATCTTCTTTATATACTTCATCAGAAAAAAACGCGAAAGTTGATAATTTATTCTAAAAATACAAAATTAACGTTAACTATTTTTATGAATATAGGAAGCTAATGTGTTTTATATATATATACATATTTTATTTATTCATTTTTTTTTTTTTAGTACGAACATTAATTACAAATACCTAACCATAAGAAATGAAAAAATGTAAAAACATGGTACATACGATGAAAGAAAGTATTAAAAATATAAGAACATTTGTACTGTAAGAAAAAGGAAAAAATTATTGGTAAATTAATAATAATATTTTTTATGATCACAATTTATTAGTTCCTAATTTTTTTTGAAAAATCTATTATTTTCTTTTCTTCTAAAAATGTTTTCCTTCCTATAACAAACTGGCGAATATATTATAAAACTATCAATTTCATTAAATGCTTATTTTTAGTCTTTATACCATATAATTCTCTTTATGAGTATTCCAACTATATCCACATACGTCACATTTATCAAAACTCGCACCCTTTCTCAACAATTTTACCAATATTTATATATTTATTTTTCACTTAATATCAGTTATCCAGACTCTTTCGGAAAGTTCCTGGCTGACAAAAATATGGCGCAAGTATTACCAAGTGATTATGGTATCGTCGCGTATGATCCATTAGATCATGCGTCCTCAAAGTGGACGATAACGCCCCGTGGGTGCTGTACGCCTTCAGGGGTTGTGGTAAAAGGCCCACCGAAAATTCGGGGCGTTCAGGAGGTCTAGGAAGGCGATGGCTGATTAAAAAAAAAAAAAATGGAAAAAATTATATTTTCCTAATATTCCAAACTAAAATTAAATACTTACTACACTAAGTAGTAAGTATCAACTCAGAAATAGGATATACCACGTTTAAAAACAATAACTGCAGTTGTTGTTTTTAAGAGTGCATCTTATAAAGAGTAATTGAAAAATTCCAAACGACTTTCGTAAGTCTGACTTGATTTTATGCTCAAGGTATATTCTGACATTTTCTGACATATTACTGACATATTCTGACATTTTGTTTTAATTTTGATGTCGTAATTGTTTAGTCGTTGAATTGAAATAACAAAATACTGCTGGGACTAAAATATGTCTTTGGAAACAAATGATGTAATTATAAAATATTTTTTTTAAATTTAAAATAACGTCAATGAGGTGGTCATTTTATGAACAATACAGCACGAAATGTGTAACAATTTTAGCCAGCATTATTTTATCATGGAATACTCGTTATTAATGAATGTATGAACGAAATAACCTAAAAAAATAAAGTTCAAATAAAATACAGACCTACTTACATAATTAGTTAAGTGGTAAATTACGGGAGGTGCGAATTAAAAATATTTAATAATAATAAAGTTGCCGGGAAAATTGGGATTAATCCTTCGGTTTTTTATATATATATAAACGTAACCCAGACTTAGATTGTAATTAAATGACTCGTTAATTTAAAGACCTTGTTAACAAGGCAACAGGAAAGAAGGTGTCTAGTCTTCTACGGTGAAATATTGACGTCTACCCCAACCTGTTCTTCTCTTCATTTTTATCATCTTTTTTCATTTTTTTCTCCTTCTTTTTCGTCTCTTTTTAATAATTATCATTGTAATTTAAGAGGTTGATTGATTGAGGAGTGGGAAGATGTTTAATTTCACGATACGTTAGAAGTTAATGATAGTTCATTCATTAGTTGCGTCGGTTCATGCTGCATTTGCTAGCAGTTTCTTACAGATTATCATACGTATGACATAATGAAATAAATTTAACTAGATAGATTAATGTAATGTAACTAAATATGTACATTTTTTTTTAAATCAGATATCAAATAAAAATGAAGATCGACTCCACTTTTGAAGTCAAGTGAATCTCCATCAAAACCTTTGAAAAAAAAACAAGAGTGAAAAATAAAAAACAGTAAAACGACACACGGTAGTTATTCACAGAAATGGATTCTTACCAAACGTCGCAACTTTTTATTTACTAAAAACACATACACTTACTTACATGATAACCGGTAGTATCGCTTTGTTATATACATTATTCTTTATAAAAAGCTAATATTTTCCCTATTAAAAATTGATTAATTGACAAATTTACATGTTTTTCCTATTTTCTCATCACCAAAAATGAAACCACAATTATCTTTCTCCACATAGACGTAGATGCTATATTTCATCAGATGCGCAAGCTACAATCATATGTTTTACTCTCTTCAAAATTGATAACGTTAAGCCTCGCGGCCACACCGTCTGCCAAATCGTGAATGCTAAATATTCAAAGTCTACACTGGACCGAATTTTCGGAATAAAAATACCAAATATCTCGAAAATGATCGGTGCTAGCGCTTTGAAAAGATTTTCGACCCTTCCCTCTACTACGATACACTCCATTTGAGCTGCTTAACTGTCATCAACTAAGTAACTTCGGGTGCCCCTAGGGTACTGTTTTGGGGGGTGCAATGACGTGTTCTTAAATTTTTTCCACAACCATTCGTTCTATTTTTACAATTCAAACGAGATATATGTAAACAGGTAACTAACTAACTTTTGTTGCATGCATCAGGTACACTTTCGATCGATCAAATCGAAATCACATCGAGTGTGTTTGTGTGTGTGTGTGTGTGTGTGTGTGTGTGTGTGTGTGTGTGTGTGTGTGTGTGTGTGTGTTTGTTTGTTTGTGTGTGAGAGTGTATGAATAACATAGAAAGGTATCAAGACTCTCGTTAGAGAGTCAGTGCATCTCCGCCAAAAAAAGAGTGTAAATAAACGCTAGTAAACGACAAACGATATTTACAGTAACGCTAAGCTTCTTATAAAAGTTCGTAACATTTCGTTCACTAAAAAAACATACATGTTTTTAAAAAACATGATAACCGATAATACAACTTTATCATGCATTTTTCTTTATATAAAAGCTCACTATTAAATATTAATTAATTGACACATTTCACATGATTTTAATATTCCTAATAAAGTAAAAAACAAACCGCCATTTTGATTCTTTGCCTATAAAAGCAAACACTTACGTTTGGTCTAGATCTCGTTTATATTTCGTAAGGTGGTGCAAGCTACAAAACATGTTTTACTCTCTTCTATCAAGAAAAATGAAACCGCCATTCTTTACGTAACAATACTTCATACAATTTCATGGGAGACGATCTTGGTGATAACGTGAAACCGATAGACTTGATTGCGTCTGAGAGGCAACAGCGTTATGTTGCTAAGAAGTCAAGTGGATTGCTGATTTGGAAGTCGAGAGTTCCCGCGTTCAAGTCCTAGTAAAGGCAGTTACGTTTATACGGATTATATACTAGATCGTGAATACTGGAGTTTTTTTTGTTTCTTTTTTATCGGTGTTGCAGAGAAATACTATTTACGTACGACAATACCCCCCCACCCCCAAAGTGGGGGATTGTCGGGGACTCGCACGGGTTCACCTAAATGTTATTAAGAGTCTATATGTGCCCGCACCCTACCGACTAAAGCTCCTACTACACCGTTCCTCTCCACCCGTGACCGGGTTTCCAATTAAGTATAGTAACCGCGGGGGTACCAACCAAAGCAGGGAGGCCCAGTTGTCCCACAGCTTCACCACTGCCGCCCACCCACGCAAGTACGGATAGACGACGGCTCCATTGAGGGCTGACCGGAGGGCACTCCGGATGATCTACCTTGTATCTTCTGAACAGGTAGGCTCGGAATGAGCCGTGGCCGGTCAGAAATTGGATGAGCCAATAATTCAGTTCACCAAATCCCCTCCCAATCCACGGCTCGATCTCACCTATAACGCCGGGTCCATTTGCCTTTTCGTGAGGTGGCCCATCCTGTCTGTCACTCTTCTATTTAATCACATTGCGCGTCTTCCTTATTCATCCCTTCATAAATTTTTACGCGAGCTCGAGCCATCTGCTGTATAGGTAACACCCCAGTAATTACAAACAATGCTTCAGTTGATACCAACGAAAACATGCTATTCGTAACGCTATTTTTCGTTGTACTCCCTCTAAGTACTTCTTGTTCCTGTCACTTCTCAGAGCCCTGTGCCACACTGTCACACCGTATAACAATATAGAGTTCACCACATGAGAGTACAATTTCCTAATTGAGGCCCGCGGTCCAGTAGTTGTTCTTAATAGCCTATTTAGACTTTGTATCACTTATTCAGCTCTAGTACGAATCTCCTGTACATAAAAAGTAAAGGATCTTTTGTGGTCTAGCCACATTCCAGAATATTTTGTATTTCTGACGCACTGGACCGGGCCTTCCTCAGTCACAATCGTAATGTGCCTTATAATTCGTCTCCCCGTCATATCGCCACCGTTTTAGCGTGCGAGAGCCGAAGTCCTCTAATTCTTATCCATCTAATCACCATATTTAGCGCCTCATTTGCTACTCTCGCTACGTCTACCTCCTTGTTTGCAGTGACCATCAGCTCAAGGTCATCAGCCAAAGCTATTGCTTGCATTCCTTCTGGGTATTCTAAGCACAAAATCCCATCGAACATAAGATTCCATTCCAAAACTGAGCCCTGAGGCACCCCAATTGACACATTGAATTCAATCTCACTACTGCCTATTTGGTATACCAAAAATCTTTCTTGTAAGTATCTCTGTATCATTCGTCTGAGATATGGAGGCATATTGTCCTTCTTCATCCCTTCAAATATTTCTGCCCACCTCAGGAAATTAAAAGCATTGTATACATCTACAAAGATGACTACAGGAATTCGGCGCGTGCGCCACGTGCCCTTTGCCACGTTATCAACCAATTTCATCATTTCCTTCACAGCATCCATCGCTGATTTCCCTGATCGAAATCCAAATTTCCACTGGCTAATACCACCCCTTTCACCAATATAGGCCCGCAAGTTGCCTCTAACAATATTTCTAATAATTTACAAAAATTATTTGTATCACAAATTGGTCTATATGGAATTGTAGCTCCCGAACTACCTGGTTTGTTTATTAAAACCAGTCTTGATCTTTTCCATGAAGTAGGTATAAAATCGCCTTTCAGTATATTGTTCACTACTTCCAACATTGTAACAGGCGCTTCTTTCACCAGTATCCGGAACTTCTACCGGAATGCGGTCCGCACCCGGACTCTTACGCAGCTTCATTTTCCTACCTGCAGTCTTTAATTCCTGCATAGTCAACAGCGGTATTTCATCAGCCAATATTTCCTCTCTACATGGATCTACTTGCTTCGGAAAGAGTACATCTACATTTTAACTCACCTTGTCTTCTGGTATCACTGGCAATCGTCTACCTAGTCTTCTGGAAACCAACTGGTACCCTCTTCCCCAAGGGTCTCTATCGATATGCAAAGGTTTTTCCAACACTCGCTTTTACCTTTTTTGATGGCTGTTGTATATTTGGATCTAGCCTCCATGTATTTTTGTTTGGCTTCATCTTTGCAAAGTTGACACTCACGTCTATTAACTCTTTATAGTTTCCTTCTAGCTGCCCAAGCTCTTTTACGTAAGACCTGTAACTCAGGCCCCCACCAATACGTATGTCTTTTTTCGGGCACTTGTAGCAGGACTCCTTTCTTGTCATATAGTAACAATTTCTACAGTATTTCTTTCTATAGTAACAATTTCTGTCAGTTCTTCAGGGTCTGTTACTTCAGCCACTTTCTCACCAATCACCTCCGAAATACGAACACATTCGTGCCTCGAGGTGATAGTTCTACTAGAGATGTAGTATTTTCTTCATGGCTTTTAATATTATCATTACTGCAGTTTCCTCTCCTTTAACTGTTTCATAATAAATAGTGCGTCTACTGGCTGGATTTATAGCTTACTCACGTCTTATGATAACTGCATCATTTTTGAATCAACTATTCTTGGTGTCGTTGTTATCTCATACGCTAGTGTGTAATGGTCCGACAGACTCTCTTCATCTAATATTCTCCAATTAATTAAAGTTGTTACATGACCTTCAGAGATGGAACTCAAGTCAACTGACGAGCTGGCTTCCCCGCGTCTAAAAGTAGGTTCGTCATTGTTCATACAAATCAACCTTAAAGCATTGATTTTTTTTGCTAAATGTTGTCCAAGTTTCGCACAGTCCCCGAAAATTCTGGAGACATAGCGTTAAAGTCGCCAGCCAAAATTATCTTTCTGCCTCTAAACCTTAGAATCACATGCCCTAATTAATCAAGGAGACCCACAAAACTGACAATTCCCACATTTGGGGAATGGAACACAGTGGAAATCACAGTAGCCCCCAAGTCTGCCCAGACATAGCTTTCTCCAACTCCAAATATTCCTACCGGAGTCCCTACTGAAGGAAAGCCGATTGCCACAGTCAAATTCTAGACACTTATCCATTCCGGTATAAAAGTCGCTGATACATTAGGCCCCGGAGTAATTATAATTTTTACTCTATTTTACATAGCCAACTCCCAGCAGTTGTCATGTGCTCATATGCTACGATTCATATTTAATTGTTGTATCTTCATTTCTGGGGCGTACACCTTCCGGTCCAGGGGCCCTCCAAACCACATATCGCGCATGACGTCGGGCCTTTGCATTGAGCACTCTTATGGCCCGGTTTCCCACAGTTGAAGCATAACTGACGTCTATCTACTCTTTTGCAATCCGCTGAGACAAGGCCCGAAGCCCAACAATAATAGCATATGTCTTCAGGATACTCGGATATATGCATGACAATGTACACAGCCTATCTGTATTCGAGCTTGTGTTAACTTCATCGCTGCGCGATATGTCGTTATCACTATTGCATTTTTGGTTTCACGATAAGCAGGTCTTACCGACGAGATCTTAAACTCATCTGCATCTCCGATTACCTGAGCTACTGCGTCCTTAGTTCCTTGTTCACTGGTCTCACTGACAAATCACTTAGATGTACAATTCTTCTACGTCCCCCTCTGGTCCTCATATCGACCTGTAACTCTGCAGACTTAGTTCGTGATGTAGTAGCAAATGCCTCAGTCTTCTCTTTCCCCTTAACTTGTATGCATAATTCTTCCTTATTCCCTTTCCTGAAGGACAACACTTTTCCCACCTCTTCCTGGGTAACATTTTGTTTCATAGTCCATAAGAGATTTGCATATGATCTGCCCTCTGCTTTGACTATTATAATTCGGCTGTCTCGTACAGGTGGAGTAACACCTTTGATCCACGGACATTTGCTTTCCTGATTTACATCTTCTGACTTTGGAATCAAAACTCTCACTTGGTCTTCTCTACCCTTTGTTAAATATACTAGTACTTTCCTAATGAGGTTCCCAGGTCTGTCTCCTGGTAGCATAAAAGTCGCTGCATTAGTGGTTTCTAGTATTTTCTTCGTGGCTTTTAATATTATCATTACTACATTTTCCTCTCCTTTAACAGTTTCATAATAAATAGTGCATCTACTGGCTGGATTTATAGCTTACTCACGTATTATGATAACTGCATCATTTTTGACAATGTCTCCAGAGACCACTCCCGCGACATCACAAACAGGGTGATCTCTTCCCCCGGATTGGCCCGCTAGGTCATAAAAACTAATTATGTCTCCTTCATCGGGTATTCCCTCGACTTGAGAAACTCTTGAAACTATTTCCGCCGGCCATCTTCCAACGGATAACGCTACCAAGTCCTCATCAGATAAGTCTGCGTCCAACTGTTCCCTTATTCCAAGCTCGCGAGATCCCTCAGTTTGTGCCGCCTGAGTAATCGTTGTCAGGGGTGGTGACAACTCTAGCAGTCCCTTAAACCCTTTGTATATTCTACAAAGCTCCTTTTCATTTGTTGTTATATATTTCGACAGGCCTGCTTCTGAATTTTGTTTCAAATTAAACACTAGAAGTCCTAACTGAGTAATCAATTCATTCATTGTCCCCACAACAGATTCCTCCTCTTCCGATGACATCTGTCTGCACCTCTTTTTGCCTTTAGCATACTCGTTCTTCACCTTTGAGATTGCCGGAGGTCTCGTACTACCAGGTTCCGCTGAATCCACCAGCGTTAGTGATCTTCTTCTTTCCATTGTTGAACCAAACGTCTAATCGAAAAACTAATGCACGGATCGTCTTGAACGCAAAATTCCGCTTAATTTGATTACCCACTCGCCAAAATCGTGGGGAGCTTTTTGAAGGGGGTCACAAAAATGTATCCACCCAAATCCGGGGTCAGATTTGGGGGGTCAAGGATGATGTGATCATGGGGTCAGGAAGGATCCGGGACGCAACGATCCCGGAGGGTTTTGAGTTAGGAGTTATGGGAATGTAGCTAGGATGGGAAAAAGGAATCCCTTTTATAAACTGCCTCAACACTTAAAATTGAATAATTAGTTGTAATTCTTCTAAGTGGTTGTTTACTTCACTGTCTTCTTGATATAACTCGTAGAATAATAAAGTAGTCAATAGTGAGCCTTATTGCCAATGGCAATAAGGTCAATCCACAAAAAACTCGAATAAAAAGTTAGTCCGTTGTCCAAAACCTTCAAAACTTAACAAACGTCTCCATTAATAATTAACCGAAACTTTTCAAACGTCCAAATCAACAAAAACCCAGAAAAAACAAACCAAACAACGACAGAGAATTCGACAGCACGACTTCACTATTCAATGTCTCTTAGTCAATTATCGTTCTTTGGTGGTTGGGTGTCAACCAAACACACTTCTCAGGAATGGTCGAACTGAGACATCACAAGACTACACTTCATTTACACACATACACATCACCCTCAATCATCCTCTGAAATAATACCTGAACGGTAATTCCCGGATGGTAAAACAGGAAAAAAATTGGATTGACTACGGAGAAAATAAGGGAGATAGAAGAGCATGGTGTCGTCCACCTGTGGCAGGCCAGATGGCTGAGACAGAATGTGGGCGTTATACGCATGATCTTTTCACTAATGTTGTTTATTTGCGGTACGCCTCTTGGGCACACCTGAACAAGTCTGTGATGCAATTTCTTTCAGGCCATGGCGCTTTTCAAGGCAGTCTACAGATATTCGGCGTGGCGCACTCTGGTATGTATACGTCATACGGATTATTGGACGATGTTTATCGTGTGATATATGAATATCTCATATGAAACTGGATACTATTTGCTACTCTCAAACTTTCTAAACCATAATTCTCTGCTTCAAACGCAGAAAAATATATTTAATATGTATTTAGTCGTGCAAAAACTTTAAAATAATTACAGAAATTCACTCACCACGGAGCTGTTTCAAATTATAACAAACAACTGTTTCAGAAGAAACACGAAAAAAGCCAACTGCTCAATAGCTAAAAGCAATATCTATTAGAGTAACATTATTTTACTATATATTATTTTCTAATTGAATTTCTGTAATTTCTTTAGATTTATTTTTACTTTCATGGCTAGTAATATTTGTTATTTGATCTCAGAACTCTGACCCTGTTGACCGATTTTCTTCAAACTTGGTAGACAGATACCGCCTTCAGAGGAAAAAATCTTTTAATTTTTTTAAATAAAGGTGAGGTATTTGTAACTTTTAAGTTGAAATAAAGGTGAGGTATTTTGACCAAAATTAAATTTTGGAACACTTATTTGAGCACATGAGCAAAAAGATTTTCTACAAAATTTGAGTTTTTTAATATCAAGATCCAAAATTACGAGAAGGGTTTATTTAATTTTCACCTCTCCCTAAAAAACTATTTATATATCTTTATTTTTTTAGTTATATTTTGCTTCAGAAAAAGAATTAATGAGAATTTTTTTGCATTTATATTTTCTATATCAATAGGCCTTCAAAGCACAATAAAAATTGTTTGTCCATCCTGCTCTGAAGGTCTGTAATAATAAAAAATATGTTTTAAGGCATTTTGTTTAAATTTATTTTAAAATTAAATCTATCACGGAAGTTACCCATTGCATTTAAAACGTATAAATCTTAATTTTTTGATAGTCCTTACTCTTAAGTATTTCTCTAAAAAAATTAGCCAATAATTTTCACTCCCTTCCCAGAAGATGAAAACTTTGTTTATTCAGAACTATAGCAGTATGTTTGGTTTTTTAAATGACTTTAAAATTTATTTTTAAAATTATTTTATCAATACTTAGGAATTATTTTTAAAAAAATTTAATTTTATCCAAATGCTTCCCATTGAGTATGTGATTCCCAATATGAAACCTTTTTTACATTTTCAAATTTTTGATGTTCAAACGTTATGTCGTTAAACAATAAAGTCAATAAAATTATTTAATTTTTTGTTATTAGATAAAAGAGCATAAGTTAAAAAAAAGACTTTGAACAGTATAAAAAGGAATTTGTGTTATATTTTAGTGCATTTCACTATAATTCTCTACCCATTAGGATTTCCCCTTTATTATTTTTTTCTTCCACTGATTTTAACGCTGTTCAGCAATTTTTCAGTTGCAATATTTGATATACGTAGAAATAACGCATAATAAGATTTTGAAATTTTTTATTAATATTTGATAGTCACAGACATCTATTTTGATGAAAATTCTCTTTGCTTTTGCCAGTCAGCTTCAAATATCTACATTACTTCCGTCATCCTGTGTAATTGTACTACTTATGGAACAAAGTCCTTCCATTTCCGTGATACAACTGTCATTTTCCCTATCAAAAAGAAATTCTAATTTTACTCTATTAAAAAAAAAAAATTGTTCATATTTATAAGAAATTAACCTTTTATTTTGTATTTAAATTACTATTGCAGTTCTAAAAAAGATTGCTTAATCGGAATCAAGCGTAATTACATTATCTAAAAAAAAAAACTGTAAAAAAATATTCTCCACTGAAATTTTCTCTCTAGAAACTTTTATTTTATGTAATACAAGAGATAAAAAATGATAAACAATATAAATCTAGGATATAAAGTTCACAAATCCTACTACAGGATACGAAAAAAGAAGAAAGAATGATGCATGTTCAAAAAAATAAAAGTAATGTAGCGTACAAATAAATAAAAGCTGGATAAAAAGTGTTGATACCGCTTAAAATAAAGAACTGTTTCTTTAAAAAAAAAAAAAAAAAAACAGATGTTTTTATATAAAACAGTAGGAATTGAAAGCTGAATGATAAAAGATAAAGAAACCTAAGAATAATTATTCAAAGGATAAAGATCTGAAAACAAGAAGATTACAATAACAAAACACTAAAATGAATAATTACAGAATGCTCTTATCTATTGGGAAACAACGTAGGAAATTCATCTAAAATCTTTATTCTGAAAGATAAATCGAAATTATGGTAATAATAATAAATTATTATTATTATTTAGGCTACATAACTGGGGTACAGGATAATAGAAAATAAAACATGTAAATATAATTTGATTGCTTCTGTATTCTATTTTAAATAACACAGTTCACTGATCTGAAATTCAATGTTTTCTTTTCATTATAAAAATAACAAGAAGTAATTTACTAAAATTCTACTTTAGCACTTAAAAAAAATACTAGAGTTGTAAAAGGAAGTAAATTTAAATAAGAATAAAACCTGCCACTGTCCCTTCCAAGGTAAGACGTAAGATTGCCAGTTACATCGATAATATTCCCATTATTGATAATAATAGTTTCTGTTGATTTAAAAAAAAATTCTTTTGGTGTTTTATTAGATCACAAAATCTAGCGGGAAAATCAAATCGATTTCCTCAACGCGATAATCAGTCATAAAGGTTAATAAAGGTTATTAATAAAGGTTATTAATAAAGGTTAATCAATCATATTGATATAGGTTAAGTATTTCATCTTAACTTCATAATTAATTAGGTTGCAACGCTGTTCTGAGTTTTCCTCGATCATGACAAATAAATGTTAGGGCGAATCGCTATTTTTTTAATCTATACATTACGTAGTACATCAACCCATTTTCTGAGATATCATTTCTGAATTCTGAAAATATTTTTATAAACGATCTGAATGAAACATTTATTTTTAATTCCTTCAAAGTTGGAAACGGGTGTATTTAACAATTTAGGAGTTTATTAAACCATGATCGGGTGTTACCCAGGCGAAATAAAAGATTAAACAAATTAAAAAATAAATAAGTTTCGTATTGATCAACATTAGTTCCAGTTGGTTCTAAAAAGTAATATTTTTGATGCAACTGAATTTTAGATTCACAATTATTGGAAAATGTTTTAAAAATTTATTTCCTCCTCCCACATTCAAACTTTTCCTTCAGTCATATATGATTTATGAAATGCCGTTGAAGTTTGGTAGGAAGAATGTTGACCATTATTGACATTAAGCTATGACTTATTAAAAGTATTATTTTGGCCTTAGATATTGTCTGTGCGAGACAGCGCTGTGAAAAATTCATACTTTATCAGTTGCTCTTAGGACACACTCTGGTATGCCCGCGTTATTGAACGATTCTTTCATGAATTCTGGTGACAACCAGTTGATAACTGTTGTCTAACAGTTTTTCACATGTTTTATATTCTAAACATTATGCTGAATTACGGCAAAAATCTAAACTGGTACGTAGACATAATTTTGTTCAGTTCCAGCTGAAATTAGTCAAAGTAATTAAATTTTTTAAATCTATTAAATTACGGCAAGAATTTTAAGTACATTTATTATATTAATTTAATGTTTATTTCAATCCAGGAGGTAGAAACATATTCTTCATTTCAATCTTAGTTTTTTTTTTTTTTTAAAACCGCAAAAAAACTGAGTCATGATACTATTTTTTTCTTAACTTTATTCTCCAAGAGGTGGATTGTTTACAGTCACTTCAATTTTATTTTTCGTTTTCGTTTTGGTGGGATACTTCTACAGCTCCTTACGGTCTTTTTCTGTTCTTTTATAACACTGTTGGAAAAAGTTTTGTTTAATTTTGTACATTTTTTATTTTTGCTTTTATTCAAATATACTTTTGTTTTATCTTTATCTTTTTAATCTGGACTTCGGCAGTTTCGTTTGGTTGTGAGAGTCATATTAATCTTTCTACTCTTTCGCTATCAAAAAAAAAGTAAGAAAACAAACAAAATAACGTATATATTTAGACAACAGAAAAAATATGAATGGTGGTACATTCTATTCTCTCACACCATGTTTAGAGCGTGTATATCTAACAAAAATCCTGAATCCTAACTCCCAGAAAATGTTGCTTAATCTTAGAAAGATAATGAAAAAATTGATTCATTAACTTATTTTGAATCTTCCATTTAATATAAGTGAATATCTTTTTATTATTTATTGTACTTTAAAGACTTCCGTAAATGAATGTGTTTCTCATTTCGAAAGTAAGATTAATTTTTTTTGTATATAAATGTGTTTAATTCTTAATTTTCATCATATGAACAGATTTCGATAATTATTTTTTTACTTTGTCAAGGAAATTCATCTCATGCAATAAATTTGCTTAGCCATCATTTCATCCTGAAAAAAATAAAAATACAGTAAAATATAAGTGTAGTCAAAAGCATCCGTAACTTGATCATGAGCCAATTAATCCCTGTTAAAAATATATTTCAGAAAAGTTGCCAAAAACTTATATGATCAAAATAATTAGCAAATACACTACATTCTAGAAAATTATAAGGTTGTAATTTATCAGCATGTTTAATCTTGTTATAATCTATTGGAATAAAATCTAAAAATTTTAGAAAAATATAACAGCATTAAAAGTGCTCTCATTGATTCATACATAAATTTTCTTCCAGATTGCCAGAAATAAACGCTATTCCAAGAATAAACCAGTTATTAACTACGTAGTTACTACCTTTTTTTTTTTTAACTACTAGGTAGTTACTATCTAGTAGTACTAGGTATTACTACCTAGTTATCAACTAGGTTATTAACTAGGTAGTAAGTGCATATTAATTAATTTATATTAAAATGGAACTACATATGCCTGCAATATCGGTTTCTGTGAACTACATGTGCATTTTTGTGTTGAAAATAATTCTAGTAAACTTCTATTATCCAAGGATGGATTATCCGGTTTACGGTGTAATGTGAAATAATATATTTACTTATTTATAAAGATTATCTTACGTAATAAAAGCGGAAAATGTACATATATTTACAATTGAAAGTTGGCTATTGTAATTGAAACCCAATGGATATATAAATTTCCATTTCAAGTATCAATTTGTTGTGTCTGGCAATACATACTAATTACAAAATATAAAACTTTATGTATCGTAATTCGTTAATTGCAAATAGCAGTTAGAATGTAGACAGATCAAAATTTGAAGAGTAAAAATAAATTGTATAAAATTCGCAGAATGTTTGTGTTTTTTATAAAAAATGAAGCACAATAAATACAATTAATTTTTCAATAATTAGAAGGCATTAAGACGAAATACGATATTAAATTGAACTTTACGATAACAAATTTAATGAAGATAAAAAACGACAACGAATAAGCCAACGAATGTACGTACAAATAAACGATATAGATATTTTTAAACCATATTAGCATTTTTTTAAAAAGTAACTAAAGGAAAGCCTTATTAAGCATCAAAAATTAATTATGTAATACAATACCCTTTAAGTTCCCAAGATATCAATCCACATAAAAGATACCTTGTTTATCTTCTAACAATAACCCAAAAATCACGAAACATTATTTAAACAGAACGTCTAACAACAACAGCTGTTTGTTTTGTGTAGGTTTGAAGTAAAACTTATATACATTCCATATAAAATAAATGGAAATGGTGGTTATTAGGAACTGAAAGATTAAGTACAAATAAGAGTGAATCTGGGTGAAAATTATGCAAGAGATACTTTAAGTAAAGCATGTAACCAGATAGACTATAGAGCCGTGTGCAGGTTGATGCCGAAAAATATTGATGAACGGCTGTAATCCTTTCTCGTTATAAGTTGCCAAACAGAAAAGAAAATGTTTAATAAGTCTAGGGGTGAGGACAAATTTACACTAAATTTAATTGTGAATCAATGCGCACAGTTTCACATTAATTAATATTGATTTTTTTCTCTATTACTTGTAGATCCAGGGAGAGTGACAAAACAATGTTTCATTCATTTTGCTATTCTGATGAGAATGAACAAATGATCCTCATAAGTTGTTTTAAACGAATTTAATTTTGCCATTTTATTCACCTCAGAATTTTATGATTTATATCTGTCATACGTAAATTTTTAAACAATAATAATTAGTTAAGATAATTTATTATTTTTCTTTATCGATAAATTTAAATTTCAGTATTTTTATTTATTGCATTTGAATCTGCTTAAAAATTTCTATGTAACGTAGGTAAGTATCTTGTTGTAGTTACTTAGTATCTTGTGTAGTTTAAACTGGATACGTTTTTACGTTTTACGGTTCATCTGAACATTTTCGATATCCGAGGACTCTGTTCCCACCACTATCTCGGGCAGTCAGAAGTACGAGTAAGTAGTTCCCTTTTTATTACTAACAGTCAGTTAAGAATTTTTTTTTCGTGAGAAAAAACAAATTTATTATTATTTTATAAAAGCCATTGAAGATTAAGATAAAATATAATAACACTTTTAAATAATATTAAATATCCCGCTTTCAATTTAATTGGAAATGCAAACGTTTGGAGCAAATTATTAATTTTTTTTTCTTGAATGATGCGTCCCATAATTTTTTTAATGTTTCCCGTTTTAAAAAGGTTAGTGTATTCGAACTTATTTGCCGTAGGCTAATGTTTTGTTTATTCAGGAGATTAAATATATACAGGTGGGCCCATTTACACCGGCCTCCGTGGCGCGAGGGGTAGCGTCTCGGCCTTTCACCCAGAAATCCTGGGTTCGAATCCCGGTCAGACGTGGCATGTTTCACACACGCTACAAAAACATTCATCTCACCCTCTGCGGAAAAAATGCTTAACTGCGGACCCGGAGATTCAGCCGCCATATACAACAGCAAAGTCAAATTTTGTAAATTAACTCAAAAAGCAGAACAAGAGGTACACAAGATAACTACAGCATGGAAATAATTTTACTCATAGTAAGGAAAATAAGATTTCAGTATACTTTAATATAACAAAATTTACAGTAAAAAAATTAGAGAAAACCAGCATATTAAAATAAAGCAAGATGACGCGAATATATTGTTTGATTATATGCTTAAAGAATTTTGTATCCTTTAAAAATGGGCGTCATTAACAATAACGTTACTGGATATTTCACTAAAGAAGGAGTCGACAATCAAACAATTAACTCCAAAATGCCTTCAGAAAAATTGTTCTAATAATATAAAAATTAATAATTTACTACACTACGTAAATTTAATAAAAATACGAATGAATTCAAAACTATTCATATTTTTTGTCATATTTTACTTGAACGGAGACCTTAAAGTAGACTTTAAAGGAAACTTTGAATTCATGGACTGTTACAACAACCATTGTTAATTTGTAATTAATTATTTATAGTAGTCTTTTTAAAGATACTACATTTCAATTACTCTTCTTCAGAGAAAATTATAACAAAAAGAAGAGCCTAAAATTATGTAAAATAAATTCAAATTCAAATGCAATAGCAATGAGAATTAAAATTCGTTATAAATAATTTTTTTATAATTTATTAGACCAATAGTCACTAGCAATTGTTGCATTAGTTATCGTGTTGTTAGTTAAACAATTGGATATTCAAATATAAATTTGTATTGTAAGGACTCAAGGGTCGTCTTACTAATTATTAAACAACATAAATATACATTTTAATTAAATATTTCATAATGATTAGTAACAATTTTTAGTTCAAGTAAATTTAATAATTAATAATTACAAAAATTAAAACTAATTGTGCTCACTTTTCAGATAAAAAAAAAACCTTGATTAATTTCATAATATGATAAATAATCAGATTTAAATACAGTTTAATCTTTTTAAATTTTATTTAAAATAATGTTTAAAATTTAATTATATTTAAATCACGTTAAATTTTTGCCAATGATTTTGAAGCTTAATAACTCACTTGATGAAAATAACAAAAATTGGAGGAAGATTATATTTTATTCCACATCACTTTTCTACTAACCTGAGTAAATTCATTACTGAAACATTTCTTGCTAATACTAAAGAAAAATAAAAGTAATAAATCGATTTTTTAATAATGAAGTGAAATTTAATAATTTAATTCAGAGAAATTTTATAATCTTTAAATAATGATAAAAGAGAAGCGTTATTTTAGGTAATTATGATCTATGAAGGCTTGTTTTTTAAAACAAAATATTGATGTACGGTCTAGTCTATTTAAATTAAAATCAAAACTGTTTAAAAAAAAAAAAAATCCCTTTTGGCACGCCGGAAGGCGGAGGTAAATTTCAACGGTGGTAAATAGGGGATAAAAAAGATTTCCAACTTAAAGTTAAAATAAACTTTAAATTTACTCAATACGACAACGGTTGCATGTGAAAAAAGTTTCACATGTTTAGTATTCAACAACCTCCATCTTCTTACAATTCCAGCAACATTTTGGTCATCCCTTGCCCTACGGGTTGGTCATATCAAAACTTTTTTCAGAGAAAAGGAAGTTTTAGGTTTATAAGTTTTAGAATAGTAGAAACTTTAAAACGAATTCGATATTTTACTTAATTAGTAATAGCAAGTTATAGCAATATTTTGTTTCTCAGAAAATTCCCACCCAATTTCTACCCCAATGGTCTGATTTTCGCCGTTAACGAACTCGACCGAGATTTTGGGATGTGTTATTTTTAAGGAACAATTTGAAAGTGAAACATAAGGAACAACAAAGTGAAATATATATATATATATATATATATATATATATATATGTGTATAAACGTTTTAGTTGATGGTGTTTTTTGGGTATGGGGGATGTGAAACGGGAAGATATATCGAAATTTTCCAGAAGTCTAATTACGGTACCCATTACAATAGGTAGTTTTCTTATGAAATCTACCTACAAAAAAGTTAGCGCCTTTTGTTCTTGGCATCATATTCTTCCTTTATAATCTATAATCGTAATCTATATAATATTTATTTACATAAATTAATTAAATGTAATAATACTTGTGATAATATTTAACTAGTTTACCTTACTCTTTTATTTCTTTTTTACCTTCCTCGATTTTTGTTTAGGTTGTTGACAACCTAAATTGTCAACTACATCAAAAATCTAAATCGCTTTTGCACTGCTCAATAAACAAAACAAATATGAATATTATCATACTAAGGTAAGGTAAGTTTATCGGTACGCTGACCCAAGAATTAATTTTTTAATTTCAGAATGAATATTCTTAGAGATTAATATCAAATCGCAAACTTAATAAAAAAATACGTTTAATAATTTAAAATAGTTATTTCTTTTATAACTATGAAATGGTATTTATAAAAAAGATATTTTAAAATAATCGCTATAATAAACGCTAAAGAGAGAGAAAAGTACTGTTAAGGATTACGTAATATAATATAGTACATTAGGTACTGTAACGGTCTGTGCTCTTAAAACAACGTTCTGACAAATTATTTTCTAGAAAGTGTTAGTATAAACCTTCCGCTCTAGCTCAAAATATCGTTTAATCACATTTAAGTAATTTTCGCTATTTACCTAAAGACTTCCATAATATTGTACGCATTATTCATTCAGATAACTTAATATCAGTATATTTTTTATTCCTTCTTAAAAGGAAAATTTCAGTAGGTAGCAATATTAGAAGAATTAAAACCACCAAGGAAAACACGTTACTTACACTTTGTAGTAGAGAAGTTTTCCTTTCTTAGTTACCAACTTTTACCGTTTGCCCTACAGAATGAAAATAACATTTTCTTCAATATATTTCAACTCTTCTTTGATTCAATAGAAATATGTGCCTGATTATTATTAGATAATACAAAAGAAAGGATATAAAGGTAATAGAAAATCATGTTAATTTTCAATATATTTAAATATGTTTGCCGTTAAATAAGAGAAACAAAATAGTTGTAAAACGTAATTACAAAATTTAAACCTGCATTTAAAATTTCATATAGGGCAAAATAAAAATTAAATTTAATAATTTTTTAATAACGATAAAAGAGAAACATTATTTTAAGTAATTATAGTTAATGAAGGCTGGTTTTTCAAAACAAATAATTGATGTACGATCTATTCTACTTAAATAAAAATCACACTTGTTTACGCCGTTTGCGTAAAGTCGTTTTATTCCAATGAATTCAAGGTTATGGTCGAGTCTTGTAGTTTACAGGCTTGGTAATTTATTTTGCATTTTTGTAAGGCTTATCTACGTGTATTCTTAAATAGTTTGTTTGGGTTTCTTTTCGACATCAATTTCTCTCAGTCTCCAGTTTGACTTGCTGATTGCATCATCATATTGGTGTCTATGTATTTCATATCTCGCATTATTTACTGCTGTTTGGTCTTAATGTATATTTTTTCTTAAGTGTGTTTTATTCTCAACCAATTTCAATATTGTCATAGTTCCTAGAAGTCTATTTCTCTTTGTCTGCCCAGATGTAATTTCTTCAAATTGCGTATTCAGAATTTATTTTATCTGTCTTACGTAATTCTTTAGTGGTCTGCTTGCTTGTAAATTATTTTTGTTACGTCTTCGTTCCCGAATTCCGCACGTTTTCTCTAATCGTTCTCATACTAACACTAAGACACTACTCTTGTTGTCAACACACACACACACACTCTTCTGTCCATTGCTTTGTTCGCTTCCCCTACTTCTCACCACGCCAGGTTTATTCTTTCTAGTCCTGACTTTCACGTTGTGCGGTTCCGCAACGCTGATCCTTCCAGCCTTGGATGGATCAGCTTGCAATTATCTCTCTTGAATAATTGTTTAAATATTTTCATCGCATTCATACTGGCATAAATGTTGTGGTATTTCTCTGTCGAAATTTTCTCTAGTTCTACTCGCCAGTGTTTCGTGATTTCACCGATCTCTATGTTTTTGTTTTGCCTCGTTTCTCTGTTAAGTTATTCTTCAAATTCACTATATTACGTCTGTGTGGAAAGTGTGAATCACTACATACTGCCAATTCTATCGACGCCAAATCTTCTCGAGCTGCTGATTAAAGTTTTCATCGATGCAGAATCTCTCCAAACTCGTTGCTACATTTTTCAGACGCCATGTCCTGCTCAACCTCTAAACCATGTCTCACCCCTGCATTCCTGATACACCACTGCGGACTACGCCCAGGATTACTGTATGTATTCATTTACCTTCATTCACGAGTTCGTCTCTTGCTAATATTTGCGTGCTACAGGCAAGTTCAATTTTCATTATTTATTACGTTAAACAGTTATTTTATCATTAATATTTGTGGAACATTCAGTTTATCATACCTTATACATTTTCAATTTCAAGTTTAGTTTAAAAACCATTTACTCACTCAAGTACAGTCACGATAGGTGACTTATATAAGGTTGTGTCATTGTTCAGCTGCAACCTATTTTACGTACTTTATTATTGCAATTTGTTGTCATGATAATTAACTCTATAATTTAATCTTGTAACTTGTTAATCGCCGAGATTAATCCTTTTCTACTCATGAAATGTATTCATAATACTTCTCGTAAATTAACCTAAAGCAAGTTACTCCTGATGTGCAGTTATGTTTTAGGACTACTTTGTAATTTTATATTTTCAAGAATGCTTATTTATCAAAATGAACTCTATTTATATTATTACTTACTTTAATGTGATTATATTGTAATTAACTCTTTTTTATACTGAAATTATTGTAATTAATTTTCTAAGTTAATGACATTTTTTCATTGCTAATTTTTTCAATATTACAGCATATGTCAGTAATGCAATAGTTTTCCAGTCATATTATGTTTATTGATGTTCTGTTTTTCTAAGTTTATAATTGTAAATAAGTTGTTTTATGTTCTCTTGTTTTCAGGCTTTGTTAAATTGTAGATTTTCCAAATATGTATTTGAAAAATGTATGTTCATGTATTTTCTCATTTAATATCATTATTCATATGTTGATTCAGCTGATATTTATTAAGTATCATTAAGTTTTGTTAATTTCATAATTTCTTTTTATTTTTTAAGGTTATGATTTAACTTAAGTTCATTTGTTTTCTTTCCTATTAAAGTCCAATTTCTTTTGGCAAATACGAGCTGTGAGTTTTTTGTTAACTTTACCCAACACTTGTTTAAAAAAGAAAGTAAGCGTCTTTTGTTCATCATATCATAATATCATAATATTTTGTTCATCATCATATTGTTACTTTTAAATCAATAATCGTAATCTATGAAATATTTTATCTTCATTTAATGTCTTGTATTTTATATCTTTGAAGGTTATATCATACTGCAGCACGGAACCTTGCGATTTATGGATACCCTTAACCTTCTCTTCTAATTTTGGGAGTTTCGGTATCGCAATTACGATTGATTCATTATCACAATTTTTTGTTAGCGATGATATTTTTTGATAGTAACGTTCAGTCGGAGTCTTCCCATTTAAACCATTCACATCTTTGGAAAATAATTATTTATTAGGTGCAAAATAATTCGCTATCTTTATAAAACAGATTGAGATAAATATATTTAAATGTAGCTTATCATTCTCGTTAATGATAATTAAAGTTATGTTACTAATCAGAATTTAGAAAACTCACTTCAGTCATATTGTAGGGAGGAATTAGTAAATGGGCGGGAAGGTACAAGGAATATCAACACAAACACACGTTACAAGCAAGCAGATACATCTGCCAGCTATGCGGTAAATGTGTCGGATTCCCTTTATTATAAGCCTTAATAACATATTTTTTCTATCCGATATTTTTTTATTCCCTTAATTTTATTTAATTAATTATTTGTATTTTATTTATTATTTCTAGGTTTTAATATTATAATTAGTTTATAAAAAAAGAAAAAGTAGGAAGAAAAGATAGGGTTTTATTTAACAAAGATTATTGTCCTTAATTTAGGATTAGTTTTAATTTTATCAAACTGAAAACAATAAAAGGTTGGGTATTTACTTTATTTCCAGTCATTTTTTGTTAGCGTTCATGTTCTTCCAGTATTCTCTTTGCTTTTGGCTCGATTTAAAAATCAAAATTGTGTAGTGAATTTCTACTGCTACAGTTCCGGCATGCACCAATATCAACTTTAATTATTTGAATAACAGATTTTTCTTGACATTAATAGAATAATCATTCGATTATTCCAAACATCATTTTTAGGCGTGTTGAGTGAACATATTAATTGTTAGAAAAAAGTAATTGTTTTCCTCCTCGTTTGTAAATATTATTTGTTTAAATAATCTGCTCTTTTACACGAATTCGTGTTTTTATATCAAGATTTTTCTATTATTTTCACTCTTGTGTGTGTGCGCGCGCGCCCGCGTCTATATAAACGATTTTAAATTATTTTTTTTATTTTTTCATAATTACTAAGTATTGATTATTTCAGAAGTAATGATGTACATATTCTGATGCTATTCTGATATTCAAGTTACTTTTACGCCAAAACTTCAGAAAATTATTACGAAAATTCAGATAAATGTAAGTTAACAACTATTTTTTTAAAAAAACACATATTTCAAAGTTCCAGAAAGCCTTAACTTAAAATTGCCGTAAAATATTAAAAAATTGTATTGTTATTATTTTTTTATAAATTTGTACTTTTTGAATTTACCAAATTAAGGACAAACAATTTGGTAATAATTTTTAATATAGCATTTTCGTTAAAAATCTTAAAAATTTAAAGATAAACTGAAAACAAAAATTTTTTTACTATTTGGTGTAGTAGTATTTGAAGTCAGTTCTATTTAATAAACTGCATCATGTTGTAATATTAAAAGTATTAATAATATTTTTTAAATTAATATTATTATGCCATCATTCCGTTTAATTTAACGCTAGATAATCGACGGTTAATTTACATGATAATTTTGAGAACGGAAGGGCAGTTATGTTTTTTTGTTAGATTTAATTAAGTTATTTCTTTTGTTTTGAAAAAGTGGTTTTTATAATCGTGCGTTACAAACTTTGCATTACCTCCGTGGTTTCTTAAGTGTAAATTTAAGCTAGGATGTTCGTAATGTTATGTAACACGAATATACGAATATAGAGGGTGCATGCGGATATGGATACTGAAGATTAATATTAGATATAGCTGGTCTATTTTCTTTTTTTAACACTATTTTGATTATATTTCTTTCATTTCCGTTATTTACTTCCTAACTTTAATACTAGTACTTGTACAAGCGAGAAGGGAGATAAGAAATATTACCTTTCTCTGGAAAGATTCCAGCTGGCTACAAAACTTATATGTTTTTTGCTCAATCGTTAATATTAAAAAAAATGCTATTACAAAAGTTTGATTAAAGTAAAGTGTTACGGGAATTTATTTCGTACAGAATTATACTTTTGTTTTAATTCATTTATGAATGTATTCTTTTATTTTATGTAAATACATAACATTTCTTACATAAATACGTATTATTTCCATTGCATGCTTAGGCAACATCTATATCTACCCTAATATAATAGACTTCGTTTTTGTTTGCTTTATTATTGTAAAACTTATCGATTTTTAAGGAAAAGTTATTTTCCTTGAAACAACAGACTACTTTTGCATAATATTTCACTTTAAACAACATGACAATAACTTGTCACAAGAATACCAACTTCGTTGAACTTAAGAAAACCATCGGTCTGTAAAATATGAAACATATTGTGAAAACTCATAGTTAAGTTTTCTCTTCCTTTTCTTTGATTTATATATTTTTCCTTTTGAAATTTAAATAAATAAAAATTTACTATTGTGGTATAACAATATACTGAAACTATAAGTTTCCTTAGGGATAACTTTATTTAATTTAAACAATTCTTTGCACGGATAGAGCTGGCCGAGGTGACATTAATTAGCTGCTATTACGCACCCAATATGGATATTGGACAGTTCTGCAAAGATAAGTTGGCAAGGATGTGGCATCAGGGTGGACGGCTTATGGTCATCGCAGTCGATTTCAAGTCCAAACATGTGTCTTTCGGGGGGCATTCAACTGACATCAAAAGTACGGGCTTTAATAGAGACGACGATGGGAATGGGCTTTAGCAATGTCAATGAAGGTAATCATCCCACCTTCACAGAAATAATAGTTAATCGTTTATTGATGTCACCTTCGTAAACGAACAGTTACAGAACAGAATTTAAAACTGGAGAGTAACGGAGGACATAATCCTAAGCAACCATAGTGCCATTCGTTTCTAGGTGATTGTCGACGCTCCCAGGTATCGGAGGATGGTATTAAGCCCGGTGATATCTGCAAGGTTGATGTAAATCATAAAAAAAGTGTCGCTAAGTTTCAATAATTTTATATGTGTTAAGTCTCTATCCGGGGCAGTCAGAAAGGTTTGCGATAAGGTAGTGACGTTCGGAAATTGAAGGTCTCGAAAGAGGGTTATTGGACCACCTAAACTGAGGTGCATTTGAGGGAGTGCTTGAAAGTAAGAGAGTTTTCCAACGGTGCACTAGTGATGCTAGCCGGAGGAACGACTCGGTTTACTAAATCTTGAAGCCAAGAAGAACTATAGATTGGCTATCAAGATTTTTAAGCAAAGAAATGGAGAGACCTATGTACTCAATGAAGACATTTGGGACACAGCCTATAAAATTGTTAGTAAGAGGCTGGGTAGGAGATTACCAGTGTTGGATGCAGTGACCTTTTCTAATGCTGTTGCATTAGAAACTACCGGATTATGCTTATTTGATGCTCCTCAAACAGAAACTGGCTTTTCAAAGTACACTGCAATTCGTATTGTAGCAGATGGTTGTTCATCTCAAAACAAAAAATTCTATTATTTTTTCAATGTGTCAACTTTTGTTGTACGCAAAAGCTCCTGAGAATATTAATGAGGCAGAAATTGTTTATCCCGTCACTGGGCACAGCTGTATTCTCCAGACAGGTTGCTCAGCTACATTGAAAAAGAGGTACGTTCTAAAGAGACCATTATTTCTCCTGATAATATACTAGATATAACTGGAAATTATTCTAAAGTGAAACTAGTAGGTAAAGACTGTAAAGTTTGTAACCTCAAAGAAGCCATGATGTATGTAATAATAAATACTTTGTCATGGCATGTTCAAATTTCGCAGATAAAAAGAGTATACGTCATGGAAACTAAACGGTCTGTTTAAGTAAAAGGACAACTACATTATAAAACTGACATCGGTAAATTCAAGTTAATATTCGTTGGTAAATAAACTCTTGATTTGGTCTTTTTTGAAGTGATTGAGGGAAATGAAATAGTATTAATAAAGAAAAGAAGATGGGTGTTACTAAGCTACTACATAATTACTTAGGTACTGATTGGTGTCAAAAGGAAGAATTACTTTTTATTCGAGGATCGTTTAGAGTGTACGTAATAATATTAATAATGAAGGTGAAGAAAATATTTGCGAACTTTGTGAAGAACTGCCTTCAATTTTAATATGAAATGAAAGTGCTTATTTATTATTAAATTTTTATTTGTTTTTTATATTTAATTTTTTGAGAATTCATTTCATCGCAATTCTATTTGCCTTAAGCTGTATTCTAATTTAATTGTGTTTAACACTAATTTTGATGATTAACTTTTTGGAAACTTGAGAGTCAACTTTGTAAAATTTCATTTAAATAATATGTTTTGTGTAAAAAAGTTTAATAATAGACATAATATTTAAATTTTTAATATGATTTATTTTTTATAAGTGTTGTCAATCTCTTTATACCGTAATCATGTGGTTGATTTAAATTATTACATTTTCATTACTGCATTGATTTAAAAAAAATATTTGCAGTATGCTGCAAGATGAGAATCAAAACTCACAATCTCCACGATTGAGAGTCAAAAATCACATTATCCAGATTTAAAATGCTCAAAAAACATTAACTTAATTACTTCAAATATATTTTATTTCTAATGTTTTTTAGGCTATATGAAACAAATATAACTCATTCAGATTGTGTATAAATATTCAGATTACGCTTTAGAAGGTTTTTACGATTTTCCAAAATGTTTTGGGAGATTGTAAGTTTTGATTCCATAGAACTCATGTGATGAAGGGGAGGTAGTTTTAGTCGGTGAGAGCCCGACACTGCCATCTGTGTGAGCGGACGGCGGCTGGTAGAGTTTTTCCATTCTCCGACGAATAAAAAAAGAAAAAAGTTATATATTTGATGTATTACAAGCATTACAATCAAAAGAAATGCATTACAATCATAACTCGGCGCAGAAAGAGATGATGATGCATTCAAGTTATCCTTTTAGACAGTGTCCAATTTAAACTTTTTTATCTAAATCGAGACTAAATAAATAATATTTATTTAAATTAAATAATTAATAATTAAATATTAAAATATTTTTCTCTGTATTTAACACTGTTTAACAGTCTTCACTTCACAATTTTTCTGTTCATGTGTTTCTTCAATTCTTCTCCAAATTCAGATAGTGTTTGGCAGTATTTTTCATTCTCTTTCCTGAGAGTTCTTGTTTCTCCTCTACACAATGCCATGATCCAAAGACAATATTTATTACTGTAAATTCTTGACCACTTGCTCACATAGCATTAATATTATTCATATTGAAACCCACCTGCATTAATACTTAAATTCTTCTTTTAATTTCATGACTGCACCACAAATTTGTTGTCCAAATATTTGAAAGATTCATGTGCTGCTTACTTGCTGTCTTGTTCATGTGCTCTTATACCCAAGACTATAACTTCAATTTTCATTTCGGTTAAATCCATTCCACATTGCTTAAATTTCTTTGTTCCTCTTGCTCTCCACTAGTAACACCAGGTCATTGTCAAAATGATATATTCTCTTCTTCTTTCGGCATTAGATATTTTTCATTTTTCATCCAAACATCAGCTGACAATTTTCTCAACGTAGATATCAATTAAGTGGTTATCAAAAGCATCAATGTTGAACTCCCTTAATTGGATTATATTACTTAAATTCTCATCTGATTCACGCTTTTATTTTTTGATTTGGACAAAAATTCTTCATGTATCATCTTTCAATTCAATCTTCACCTTTCTATTTTAAACTATTCATAACAACTACCTCTTCAAGCCTTTCAATGACGTAAGTTAGAACATGTATTTCTTTATTTCTTTATTATTTTTTTGTAAAATCTCTCTTTTTAATAATCTCAGCCAAATAATGCAACCCCAATTACCCTTACTCTTACTAAATCCGCTTTCTTTCATGTTAGAGTGGTAGCATCTCATTTAGACCACCTGTATTTGAAATGCGGTTAGGTTTTATATTCTGTAAAAAATTCCGTATTCTACATTACCACATAGAAGCTTTGAGAGCTTAACTTATGGTTAATAATTCATCAACAAAAAAATTGCTTGTTGCCATGTGAACGATCAAACTTTCCACACAATCTTTATTTCAGTACTCGAAACAGTACTTTAGAGGCAAATGATATCAGGTAAATACAGCTGGAGTCTTTATCTTTCTAGGTTTCTTTACTTTTTCATTGGAATTATTACAGCTAACAGAAGTTCATTGGGCCATTATCGATTCTCAACTACTCACTCGGTTCTAAAATCCTATTTCTTGTATCTTCAATTAAGCATTTTAAAAAATGCTCAGTACTTTATAGGAGTAGACGATTATATGCGATGGGCAGAGGCCAAGGGTGCACTTTTCAGTTGCGAAGGGAGGGTCAATTGATTGTTCTGTTCAAACTACTCCCCCCCCCCCCCCCGAGCACTTCTCAGTACTATTATACGCGCTACCACCATCCACCATTCACTTAGAGCTTTTCTTTAACTCAGCAAATATACCATCAATTCCACAGATATTCCAGATTGTGGAAATTTCTGGAATTTTGGTTCACTTCATAGAATTACTCAAATTCATCAACACACTTTTTTAATCTTTCTAAAACCTCTTGAAATTTACATGTTACTGAACCATATTTCATTTAAATCTAAATTTTAATTCTATTCCTATGATTTTTTAAATTTAACTCTATTTTGGATATTAAATCTTCCCTTTTTTCAGTTTTCAATTCCTCACACTTCTCTCTGATCGACTTGTCTCAATTTATCTATTTTCCTTCATAATAATCAATTATTCAGTTTTTTGTTAATTTTCATCCATTTTTCTGTTCCTAAATTCTTGCATTTTCTCCTTTCTTTTACTTTCTGTAGAATGTTTTTTTGGATAACTATTCATTTTAAACTTTTTGGAATTCTTGTTATATAAAATTTATGTTTCTTTCAACAGATAGATCTTTAGTTTATTTATCCATTGTATTGTTAAGATTAATTCACAACAGTAAAAAATAAAAATGTCAATGTTTATCCAACATGGAACATTTTCGACTCCGTATTATTGAATTCATAATATTTATATTGAAATTTCTTACTAAATTTTCATTCCATATCAGAGATAAAATTAAAAACTTAATTACCTGTAAAGTAAATAACAAGTGGTAAATGTATTTGTCTTTTTAATGAAAGTATTAATTAGCTGATCTTTTCTATTGTTATTTGCAAATATCGCTATAAAATGAAACGTAAAAGTGATTTAAAAAATATGATAATTTACTTTGCCTCAGTTATTTAATAACTAATTAAATTAATGTGGGTTTAATTAAGATTACTCAATGTAATTATGAAAGTGAAATTCGGGCGCTTAAAAGGTATTTTGCAGGTGAACAAGATGAACTATATATTCAGTACTTTATGGGAGTAGTCGATTATTAAATGGCGCGAAGGGCAGAGGCCAAGGGTGCACTTTTCAGTTGCGAAGGGAGGGTCAATTGATTGTTCTGTTCAAACTACTTCCCCCCCGGCAACTTCTCAGTACTATTATATGCGCTACCACCATCCACTACAGCCAATACCGTTGCGCCTTGGAGCTTTTCGTTCATTTCTGTAACACTTTTTATTTTATCGATCACGCTCGTATTTAATCATCTTTGTATCGCAATATATACAGCCCTTCATATGCTCTACGTTAGGGATTATCTAGAGTTCGTTGAACTTTTAATATTAGTGATAATTCATTTGATGTTTATTTCTTACAACTGTCTAATACAACATTGAACATAAAATTAGTAACTCTTTTAACCGAATCAAAAATTAATTATTCCATCAAAACAAAAATTTTAATCTGATTGTTTTGTTATCTTTGTCGGCATAAAAAAAATTGTTACATTATCAACATTTTAAACAACAAATTGAGTTAAATTTATAAAATAATGAGCCTTTAAAATAACCCACTCAGTTGCTCTCGTTGCCATCTCTAGTGATTATTAAAGCTGTTCTTACTTTGACAACAGCTGATATTATTACTGGCGGGTTTTTGAAGGTAGTAAAATATATTTAGAGTATGATCGGAACGTGTATTAAAACAAAAATAAAGAAACATGTTTATTTTATATATAAATATATATATATATATATATATATATATATGTGTGTATATATACAAATAATTCTACGGAAGATTTACAACTATCATCTATTCTAAGATTTACAAGACCGTTATTCTTCATACATGTAATAAAAAACCATAAAACCAAACATCATTATATTAAATAGAAAGACACGTAATTCAAATTTAACAGTCTAATCACATTCTGAATATGTTACCTTACCGAAAAAAATTTCAAGCAATGATATCAGCTGACACCTTTAACAAACACTGAAGAAGAATACAAGAGGAACTGTGAAAGACTTTAAAATGAGTTTTAAAAACATCTGTATATAACAAATTTGTTTCGGTTCGTCGACAGTCATGCACGATGAACAGCTGTCAAGTCTGATTAAATACAGATATTTAAACAGATTTTTATTCCTTAGATTTTTAACTAATAGTATACCTGCGACATTTCCAAATTCTCTCACTTTTTGGTTTTTACATATCTTTATCTATTTTAATGTATCAGTATTTATACGTATCCGTATCAGGAGTAGTGAAATACTCCTTTCAGATTCAGAGATATAGGAGAAAACTTAATATAGATAAAGGATTCAGAGAAATGATTAAGTTGGTTTTGCCCAACTTTAGCCGCTGGTTAGATGCTCGTTAAGATCTTAGATAGCCTTCCCCAAGAAAAACACAAAAACAAAACGCAGGAACTCAGATCAAAAAGTTCGCAATATCCTAAAAATGGATTCAGCGTGGATGTAGCCGAAACACATAGAAGATTTCTTAGGAGTAAATGAAAAATAAAGGAAAGGGGTAAGTAGAGTCTGATATGTGATTTTTTCTAAAATAAAATCTCTCTAATCTAAAATTGCGTCTTTCTGAACAATTTAAACAAAATGAAAAACTTAAAACTGTTATTATTTTTAAAATGAAACAATTTATCTTTGAAAAAAGAATAATATTCATATCCTTGAAACTATAAAACAGAACTATTTTCTTTACCACCATAATGTTTAAATTATCAGAACGAGCTTAATTACGCTTTTCTTGGCGTTTCTAAAACCAGTTAATAAACCATTTAAATAATGTCACCAACGATTTTTTAGAATTGAATTTATTTTATAAAACTCCATAACCCTGTAACTGTTGATAATTGTCTAAAATAAAAATTAATCTATTTATATGAACTTCACGTAGTTTACAAGCACGTGCACACACTCAACACAGCGTTTATATGTATATACTACATCACCTTGGCGGACTTCGTCCCCGCTGTATGCTTACTTGCGTTTCCCCGTCTCGGTCAATTTTTTTTTATTTTATGTTTTATAGTCAAGTAACCGGAGACAGGTACAGCCAGTCGCGTGAAATATACGTACAGTAACAGTGGTATGAAGGTAATGGTTGCCGCCGTACCGTCCACCGACGCACCCCTTAAAATGTCGATATTTCGGGTCTTTTTAGACCTGAAAATAACTTTTATACATGAATCTGAAGAGTGTTTGCAAGCCGAAATTTAGTGAATATTTTTTATAGTATAGACCTTTGAAGATGAATTTTCAAAAATCTAGAAATTACTTTTTATATATTCACATGCTCCCTCTATGAATCATGAGACCTTGCCGATGGTGAGGGGAGTTGATTGCTCAATGATACAAAGTAGCTGGACCGAAGATGCAACCATATCGGAGAAGTATCTGTTGAGAGCTAGACTAAGGAATGATTTCTGAAAGAGAGCAGCAGCCCTTTCAGTAGTTGTTAAGGGCGTAGGTCAGGACGACTTAAACGACCATATCAACATCACTCAGTCCTCTGAGTACTGCGCAGCTGAAAACAATGGAAAACTACAGCTGCTCTTTTTCCAAGAAAATGTAGCTCTCTGCATTTTCATATAACAAAGATGAAGGCGCCTTCCTTGGTAAAATATTCCGGAGGTAAACTAGTCCCCCGTTCGGATCTCCGGGTGAGGACTACGGAGGAAGGGGGTCACCAGAAAATTAAAAAATAACATTCTACGAGTCGGAGCGTGGAATGTTAGCAGTCTAAAAAGGTTGGTAAGTTAGAAAATTTAAAGAGGGAAATGGATAGGATAAATTTAGATGTAGTAGGAATTAGCGAGGTTCAGTGTGAAGAAAAAAGGATTTTTGGTCAGGTGATTTTAAAATAATTAACTCAGCTTCAAATAATGGGCAGGCAGAAGTAGGTTTTGTAATGAACAAAAAGATATGGAAGAGAGTAGATTATTTCAAAATGCATAGCAATATAATTATTGTAATAAGGATAAAATCAAACCTAAACCGACAACGATTCTTAAAGTCTATATGCCTACAAGCGCCCATGATGATGATGAAGTAGAGAGTGTGTACACGAAGAAATTGACGAAGCAATTAAACACATAAAAGGGGATGAAAATTTAATAATAGTTGGAGACTGGATTGCAAGCACTGGAAAAGGCAAGGAAAGGAAATATATTGGGTGAATACGGGCTGGGCAAAAGGCATGAAAGAGGAGAACGACTTATAGAGTTTTGCACGCAGTATAATTTAATAATTGCCAACACCCAGATTAAAAATCATAATACAAGAATATACACATGAAAAAAGCCAGGTGATACTGTAAGGTACCAGATAGATTATATCATGGTTAAGCAAAGATTTAGAACTCAACTCATCGACTGCAAAGCTTACGCTGGAGCAGACATTGATAGCGACCACAATTTAGTGTTAATGAAATGTAGATTAGGTTTAGAAACCTAAAGAAAAGGTGTCAGATGAATCGCTGGAATCTAGAGAAGCTTGAAGAAGAGGAGGTAAAGAAGATTTTTGAGGAGGATATCGCAAGAGGTCTGAGTAAAAAAGATAAGGTAGAAAATGTAGAAGTAGAATGGGAGAATGTTAAAAAGGAAATTCTTAAATCAGCAGAAGCGAACTTAGGCAGAACAAAGAGAACTGGTAGAAAACCTTGGATTTCAGAGGATATATTGCAGCTGATGGATGAACATAGAAAATATAAGAGTGCTAGTGATGAAGAAACTAAAAGTAACTATCGACAATTAAGAAATACTATAAACAGGAAGTGCACACTAGCAGATTAAAAGGGAGAAGCAATACTGAGATTGCAATACTGAAGTTGAGAGAGCATTAAAAGATTTGAATGGCAGAAATGATCCTGAAATAGATGGAATATCTGCAGGATTACTGCGCAATGCAGATAAGGAAGCGATTGATAGATTATACAAACTGGTGTGTAATATTTACGAAAAAGGGGATGTTCCGTCAGACTTCAAAAAGAGTGTTATAGTCATGATACCAAAGAAACAGAAATATGTGAAGAATACAGAAGAATTAGTTTAACTAGTCATGCATCAAAAATTTTAATTAGAATTCTGTACAGAAGAATTGAGAGGAGAGTGGAAGAAGTGTTAGGAGAAGAACAATTTGGTTTCAGCAAAGGTATAGGGACAAGGGAAGCAATTTTAGGCTTCAGATTAATAGTAGAAGGAAGATTAAAAAACAAGGCAATATACTTGGCATGTATAGAAAAGGCATTCCATAACGTAGACTGGAATAAAATTTGCAGCATTTTAAAAAAAATTAGGGTTCAAATATAGAGATAGAAGAACAATTTCTAACATTTACAGGAACCAAACAGCAACAGTAACAATTGAAGAACATAAGAAAGAAGCCGTAATAAAAAAGGAAGTCCGACAAGGATGTTTCCTATCACCGTTACTTTTTAATCTTTACTTAGAACTAGCCGTTAATGATGTTAAAGAACAATTTAGATCCGGAGTAACAGTACAAGGTGAAAAGATAAAGATGGTAAGATTTACTGATGATATCGTAATTCTAACTGAGAGTAAAATAGATTTAGAAGAAACAATGAACGGCATGGATAAAGTCCTACGCAAAAACTACCGCATGAAAATAAACAAGAACAAAACGATAGTAGTGATATGTAGAAATAACTAGAATAATAAAAGTAGATATGTAGTAGAAATAACGTAGATGGACCACTGAATGTAAAAATAGGACGAGAAAATATTATGGAGGTAGAAGAATTTTAAAGAATGTAGACTTTTGTATATTTCATAATCAATATTTCGTAAAACTGTATATTAACATTGTTACTTTAAGAAATAACTATCCAATTGATATGAAGTTAGCGGACAGCTCTTAACAAATAAAGTATATTTATTAATGTTACATTTAAGTAGTAGTTAAGTAAGAGGTAATTTTTCAAAGTCTAATTTAGAATTTTTAAAGTGGTCTTACAATCTTTCTTAAATGAAATTACACATTATTCACATATGATCGTATTATGGAAAATACGTAATAGGATACTATTTATATATATACATAAAAAGCACGTGTTGCCCTACTTAATATCAGATAAATCACTATTTGTTAACTTCATTGGTTTCAATTACGGGAATATCTCACTAATATCTCCTTTCCTGAGGCGGTAATTAAATCTGTCACGTACATGAGTCTCACTAGATTTTATCGGTAATCTGTGAATAACTTACGTATGCTCAAATCGTAAACGAGTAATCGCGACTTCTTTCCGATGATTAACCGAACTAAAGGGACTCCCTGGCACTGTAACATCCTTGATGGGGCGGAGCTTCTTCTCAACGGTAGAAGTCCACTCATATTGCCTCTCACTCCAAAGAAGTCGTTTGAAAAAAAAAATTGTACTCGAATGCTGAGATACGAATCGTAAACGCTGAGTGAGAGTGATCTTTGTCCGTGTTATCTGCACGTTCGTTGCCGAACACCCCGATATGATTACCAATCCAGCAAAAGTTAACACTTGTATTAAAGCGGATCATTGAAGCAATATCTTAATATATCTCTAAGAAGATGGAATGTCTTGAATATAAGTTTCCTATTGTATGCAGTGCACTCATCGAATCTGAGCAAATAAGAATGATATTAAATATTTCGGTTTATGTAATGTGGCCAAAGGTGTTTTAAGGGGGTACAAGTTAGCCTTCATAATTTGTTTAAAAATTAGTTTCACAAAATATTCTTTTGATTAACTGTTAAATCTAACTTATTTTGACATCAGTTAAATCTGAGTGAATGCATTTTAACTTGAAGTCTCATATTTTGATGGTGATTAGTAGAATCTCAAGTTTAAAAAAAAATTAAAATTGCAGTGATAAAACAGATTATATGAATGAGTTATACTTAAGAAACAAGTTAATGTCGATAACTGTATTATTAATTGTAAGTAGTTAAATGGTACTACTATCTTGGTATTCAGTTAGCCGATCTAATTTAAATTAAAATCTAAACTAAGTCTTTTTTTTATTTTACGGTTAATTAATCACGCCCTTATTTACATTTTTTTTTTTTTTTTTTACTGATCCTATTAATTTAATATTGAACTTGACATTATTTTTAATGTCATTTATAATTTTCAACTAACTTTGATATAAATTAAAAAAAAAAATTAATAAAAACTGGATGAACGTACTAAGATGGTTGATACTTGAATAATATGAAAAAGAATAAAACATTCAAACATAGTGGTACAGCTTTTGATTTGAATTCTTTGTTTGTAAGAAGTACGAAATCATTGGCTTAAAATGTAAAATGGGAAAGCCTTGACTTCATAAAATTGATTGGTTAGTGTTTTCAGTACGTAGATACTTGAATAATGATGAATTAGTTTGCTCTGTTTTATAATATACTTTGACCGTATTATATAAAAGATTCGTTACTACCGGCATTAAAGAATGTTAATAAAATTAGTATGAAAATTGGAACAGGATTAAATAAGCTTTTTAATGGCACCTATAAGAGCAATTATAGAAATACTCCTAAATTACTTTTATTTTTTATGAAAAATTCATGAATAATTTACAAAACATCACTGGTTTTAATCTTATTTTAGTTATAGGTCGATAAGTAATGTTCGTATAAAGTGGGTGCGTTGTAACTGATTTTTTATGACTGTACAACATTGAAAAACAAACACAAAATCACTTTTAAAAGAATGTTAAACTATTTTTAAAAAGTAATTGTTTTTCTAGTGTATGGAACCTAGCGATAAAACAATGAAGGTTTTAATTTTTTCTCAAACCTAATACTGAATAAATTAGAAAAACATTTTTTTAGAATTACATTCCAGTTCAAAATTTGTAATTTCTCCTATTGAGTACAGTCACTGTAGTAAATTATGCATTGCTTCTCAATAGATGGTGTATATTATTAAGTTGTTTAACATTAACTATCCCAGTCTGTTTTATGGTTTGATACATAATGTTTTTATTTTTTTTATACGGGCATTGATTTGTAAGGTTTTGCTCTTCTAAGGTCATTAGCCCTCGTCATGTTCTTTGAAAGAGGTTTAGATCACCACCAAGTTCGTCATATGTAAGGGTGTAAAGGGCTCCGATATTAAAATTAAAAATAAATGGAACATAAAATTATAAATTTTAAATATAATATAATAAATATATATAAAGTATAAATTTTCTTTTCTCTCTTGTCTCCCTTATTTTATTTAAGTACCCCCGTGGCAACTGAAACCGCCGTTAAGCACCATATCAGTTGCCCTAGGATGCCGCGGCAGATGTCTCCCCCCTATATATAGTCCCGTAAAACGTAACCCATCGGGATCCCCCCCCCAGCATCATAACAACTGAGAAATGAATCGTGCTATGTCATCCTCGTTCCAATCAAAATTCGGAAAGTATATCCTGCAGATAGTGATCTGAAGCGGACGCTTCATCTTGATTACAACCGCTTGCAGATTTGTATTTAGATCAACAGCATCGGTGGTAGCTCTAGTCGATGTTAATATGACTACTCCACCTCTAACTCTTATATTTGGTGGTTGATCTCGCCTAAATGTATCGTATCTTCTTAATTGGAACTTTTTATTTTGGATAAAACGTGTTTCTTTGCAGGCATTTGAAAATTGGATCTACATCATGTACCAAGCGTTGGATCTCATGGATGTTTGAAAAACATTAATTAATGTTCCGCTGAAGAATAGACTCGCTAATATTTATTTAGTTTATTTTCTGTGTTTACCTTTCGACCACCCTTTTCTCCTCTTGTTCTCTATTCTACGAACACCTTCGTGTTCGTTCAAGATGTCATCGTTCGTACAGCTCCCAGACTCCGAATCGGAGAAAATCGAAACCGCGGACGACGATGGACATGGATCGGCGCTAGGTTTAGACGCCAATTGTAAGGCGGGAACCTGAGAGACCCCCAACAGAAGCCGAGCCAGGGGGGAAACAGGGCCCCCTGTGGTGTTTTTGGCCTCTAAATCACAGAGGCCACCTCGGTTGCAGAAGGATTGGTAACTTCCATAAAAGACTGCGAAGCGGTAATTTTCCTCGAACCATCAGCCAATGTTTCACTTAAATGAACCTGGACCTCTTGCTTGGTATGTGTTTTATTCTTATCAGGAGCACTTTTGTTGATAATCAAGGTTTCATTAGGAAGATTTATTTTGATCATTGGCTTTGTAATTTCTTTACGACTGAAAGTTTTCATTTTGTTTTCTATTATTCTTTCAACCACAGTATTATTCTTTCACATCAACCAAAGTGGACGCATCTGGTCTGTATCAACAGCAGCTGCAGCAGGAGCAGGAACAGCAGCCACAGCCTGAGCATAAGTTGTTGCTGCTCTAGGCCGGCGGGCGTTTATAATTTTCTTTGCCTCAAGGTGGCAATAGCTGTCTTTTTGCAGGGTTTTGACTTCCTGCACAGCTACTTCATCTTTGTAAACAGGACAGTTTCTGGATCTGCAGGAATGTTTCCTCTACACTTTACACATGAAGGAGTATCTTTATATAGCTCCCCTTCATAAACATCTTCACCACAAACGCATACTTTCGGTCTCTCGCTTCGAGTAGCGGTGTGGCCAAAACGTTGGCAATTGAAGCACAGCATTTGTTGTTGTGCAAAAGCCCTCACGTTCAATCTGTGGATTCCTGCACGTACTTTCTCCAGCAGGGTTTGTCTACTAAAGGTGAGGACATGAGAAGCAGAAGGTAGAACTTCACCGTTTCTTCTCATGTTCAATCTGCGGCACTTTATCTCCTTGTGGTGACAATTCCTCCACTATATCCTGCTCTGCACAATTCAGCAGATCCCGATAAACTACAACACCCTTTGATGTATTGAGTGTGCTGTGCGGAACGAAGTGTACAGCAAATTCGCCAATATTCTTCAGTCCCAGTTGTTTCTACATAAAGACCATTATATGTCTTCCTGATCTCTTTAAAAGAGCCTCCAGCTTATTTACTTTTTTCTCGAGCAATAAGGAAAGAACTTACTCTCGAAAAATCTCCATCAACTCTCGTAACTACCAGGTATTTAGGCTTGGGTACATTACTCTCGAATAGGGCTATCTGCAAACACTTGACCTCCTTTTCCATTCTTGTCTCAAAAGTTTTCTCATTTCGCCTTAGGTAAAACGGCTGGTTCTGAACGAGAGTGTTTCCATGATCCCTCTGCCACGTTTGATGTTTGTTCAGATTGCATGATATTTTATCCCATCTGTAGCAAGGCTATCCGGAGTACACCCCCACTATAGGGTTACCAACCCTGGTGGTCCAGTCCTTTACTCCGGTGGAACCGGCATATCTCTTGTCAGAAAGCGGATGCGCAATCTCTGCACTGACTCCAAGCCCCTATATACCAAAGTTTTCAGGGCTCCCATGCACCGACCTACATGTGCACCTTAACTACATGCTTGCCATGGACATGTGGACAAAGGAAGGGCCTCCGTTACACTTGCAATCACTTCGATCCTGGCCGCCATATCGGCAGCTCTAAAGGTGGCGTGAATCCATTTCCTTAATCATTACAGTTTTCCATATCTGCAGGTGGCCGAAAATCCAGTTTTTGTATAACGGCCTGTAGGTGGAATTAGGCCGAAGAAAATTCCATATCCGAGGGAAAAAAGTCGGAGCCCCATTAGCTCGTATTACGAATAGTACATATGTACAACTGTTTCCTCCCTGGACGTGGAACGTAGATGTTATGTTCCTGACGTGGTGTTTCTCTACCTCAGAGCATTATTATTATTTTTTTTTTTTTATTGTTATTATTATTATTATTTTAACTGCTCAACCACCTTTTTACCTTAATTTAAAAATTTGAGGTTAGATAAAATTTATTTTTATTTCGCCGTTAATTTATACACTAATCTCCTACTATCTATCTAGCTACATCTATCCTAATTTATTAAAATTTTTTATTGTTATTTCTCCATGGAGCAGGATCTGTTTAAATAGAAAAACATCCCAAAGGTAAATTCACTCCTGCACTTCCTCCACACAACTTTGCGTAAATAATCGTGACCAACATCACGGACACCACGTGTTACCCAGATTGGTCTGCGCTATGGTCCCCGTGATGTTATCTGGGGTAAATAGGCATGCATCTCTTTCTGCAAGAACCGATCGCATTCAACACCGTATTCCTGGTGTCTTCTCTTCTGCAGTATAGTAACTGTTTGCGGAGAGTTTAAATGCTCGCGAACACAAGTATGGTTTAAAACAACTGTTATCGGTAGGAACTGGTCATCTCGTTCCCAGTTCCCGATTCTTTTGGTCCAGATATTTCTGGAGGTCCGGGATCAGTCTGTAGGTCCATTTATTCTTTGTCGACAGTCTCATAATTAATTTTTCCATAATCCTGAATTTTGATGAGTTGGTCTTAATACAAGTTGTATGTTTGACTAAGTAAAGAAGATAACGGAAACCACTTCACTCTCCAACAAGTTGACTTAGAATGTTTGTTATCTTGAAATGGATTATGTTAATTTTAAAGGTCACTTGTATATTATATGAGGTTGCATACATCTTTTCGTTTAAAGTATTTAAATATTTTATTTAATTGAAAATAATAAGATGTTAAATTTGGAATTGTACAACGTTAATAGAATTCCTATTTTTAATAGTTGGAATTTTATCAGTTGTTAATATCTAAAAAAAATATTACTTATTAATGATAAAAAGTCACTACTAAACTAGATCAATTTCTCCCTTATTATGAAATTCATTTCCAATAAATACCAGCTAGACGCCTTGTCTCATGCATGCAGATCTTGAAACAATATTTTGAAGCTGGTACGATGCAATAATAATAAAACATTTCGTTTTCAGGCAAACATAAAGGTTCCCTTTTAATTTAGATAAATCTCAGTGTCTTTTTTTATCACAAATAATATAGTTTCTGGGCAAGATATTCTTGGCTGACACTGGAATTCTTATAGCTAATCATTACTTTGGTTTTTCTTAGATTTATTTTTAGTTCTGCCGTACTGGGCGTTTTTTATGTCGGTTATAATTATTGCATCTTTTGCCGTTGTAAAATTATTTTAACACTTTTTCTTTATCAAACATTGAAATTGTTTTATAAAATGACTTGTCTTTTTTGAGACGCAGGTGTCTAAATATCTTAATAAGAATTTTAATTCCCTTAGTTTCCTAATCCATCTCTAAAATATATGACCTCATGTAAACAAAAAACAGCGCAACACTGTTTTTTTTTAATATGAGTATATCTTTTTAGTGCTCATGTTAATACATATAAAACTGAAATACTCTTTCATGTTTTATGGAATCGATAGCTTTGTTGTATTCTATAAAAGCAGTACAAGGATACTCGTATACTTCTTATATTTATCAACAAATATATTGGGAATTTTGCAGATGGTCAGTTGTAGATTACCCCTTTCTAAATTGTACCTGTTCAATTGTTGCTGTGTTTAAAATTTTATACGTTTTTGCCGCGTTTTAGATTTTGTTTTTATTTGGTGAAAAAGAAAAATATTATAGTAAATATATTCACATATATCTTGTGCCTATGTAAAATAAAACTGAACGAGCGGTATTTTCTTTATACCAACTTAACTTTTTTTATTCAGTAGCATTACTTTAGTCATAAACTAAGTTTCAGTTATTTCTTTTCTCTTAAAAATTTAGTACTAAACAAAAGAAGTTAATTCAATCATAATTTTTTTTCGCCTACCTTCAATTTATATTATAAAGTCTGATGCTGGATTTTTATGATTTTTTTCCATTTTCTTCACTGACACATTTATTTCATTGTTCTTATTTCAGAAACTTCCGTAGATTTATCACTTATATGCTTATATATTCCTATACATTTTTTTTTTCAATCAGACAGAGTTTTATCACTCCTTACTACGTATTCCTTGTTTCCTTATTAAGCAAGCAGGAGATGATTGTTATTCTTGAGAATGACTACATGAATTTTGAAAGTTATAATGTCTCGGATCAGGTCACGTACAACAGTTATAATTATGGAATCTGAAATATATGTAATTAGTATAAAATAATGAAAGGGAGTTGCGTCCGTACTGATGACTCTTTTTTCTTTCTTCATTTGACTGATGAATTAATTCACTAAGGAAGCTTATAAAGCAACTTGTACGTGGAAATTGAAGATTACTACTGGTGGATATAATCTTTACTTTACGTCTTACAATAAGTGGCTGTGTGAAGTGAAAATCTTCCCGTAATGATAATACTATTGTGAAGGTTTCTGGCCTGAAAGAAGCTGTGTTCTCTCCGTCTCGTACTATTAAGAACAGTGATCCCCCCCCTCACCAATTAATGCCTTCTTCCCAGTGAGTTCAGAGTGTTCTAGGTGTGATTTTTGTTTCCTAATTCAGACTGTTAAATCTTCTATCTGTGAGGTGGGGGCTGAAGTGTTTTTTTGGAGTCCCTGGGTTATGAAACGTAGAGAAATGAAAAAAAACCTATACCCCATTTTTTTATGCTACAATGCCAGGAAAGTAAAAACAATCAGTTAATTTTATAGTAAATGTATGAATTATTATTAATGTTTATCGTGAGAAATCCAAATAAGGAAAGATATTTTAATTACAAATAATTCTTTGATAAAAAAAATACTTCATTATTTATAATATGCAATTATATTTATACTATGTGTATAATTTAGTAATTACAAATTATAAAACTGTGATAGCTTTATCTAACTGATAAATTCTTACAGCATTAGAAACTGTACTATACGTATGAATTTTTTAACATAATTAATGTATATTTATCATATTTAGAGCAGCGCCGACAAGCAGAGTCTAACTTAAAGATGTCATACACATGGTACCACACATGCCTCACCCATACGCCTGTTTGCATTTTACGGCTTTCCCATTGTTGATCGTAATCTTTTATAAGGACATTGCTGGTCTAATATCTGGCCTTATTATCTTGACAATAAAAAAAAATAAAAAATGTAGGTCTTTTTTGAAAATGTAAAACGCAGCGTTTCCTACAGAATAATCCTTTCTTCCTTGCTCTTATTAATAATTATAAATGATTCTTCTCAAGAAAAGACAATATTTCCTTCTGCCTCGTCTCTATTAGGAAGAAAACATAATAAAAGCAAAAGAATTTTAGATTTATCCCTTCCAAAAAATTATTACGGTTAGGAGTAAAACGGTAAAACAATTAATGTTTTATTAGATCAAGAGTAATATTTTGTCAAATTAAAGCGTTAAGGTAAGAATAAAAATTTATCAACTGAGAACAGTTTTTACAAACCAGTTCCCCTACACATATAAAATATATATATTGTAAAATTCTCCGCTTGAATCTGTGCAAATCTATTAATCATATTGAAATAATAAAATCATAAATGGTAAAATCATATCTTCACGTTATATGTTTTGTGTAATCTTCTCGAAAGTTTTCTTTCTAAATAAAATATAATTTAATTAATTTAATGTTTTATAACAAATAAAACTCCGTTCATGAGAAAAATAACTATAATACTTTTTTTATAGTTTCAACTAAAAACTTCTTAATTCATAAAATTAAATGAACACTGGTATTATGAATATGGAGTTTCTTTACTTATTTTATGCCTTTTATACAGTAATTTATTCAACTTTTCATAGAATTTCTTAAAGTTTTTCTACTTTAAAATTATCTTATTTAAAAGAAAAAAGCTGTATTAAAGTTCTAGAAAAGTTTAATTTCAGAGTTTAAATTTAATATTCTTCAAATACTTTAGTTTTTATCTTAAAGTGACTGAATATGATACAATTTTTTAAAATGTAATTTATATATTTGCCGGCAAATGCTGCTTAATTTAAGTAAATAAAGGATGAATTAAAGGAATTAATGTAATTAAGGATGAAATATTAATTACGTTGATTTATTAGGAACGGTAATTTTCTTAAATCCTGAATTAATGATTTAAGAATATCATGAATATTATTAAAGGAACTAAAATTTGTCCTGCAATATTCTTTTATAATTAAATCCCAAAATATTTCATTTTCAATAATTATCTGGAAAAATACTTTAATAGTTGCAGAAATAGTTTGAAGTGGATTAAAAAAAAAAGAGATCAGAGTAAATCAGTTATTATGCAATAAATTTGACTCAAGTCAACCGAAAATACTATAGTGACATTAAGAACATTAAATGCTCGTATCACATACATATAAACAAAAAATTATGTTTATAGATTTTTGGATAAGGGAAAATTTTGGGCTAAGGTTTTTTTTTAACGGTAAAATAAGAATGTATGCATGTTCTAACCATAATATAAAGTGGGGTTATGATGGAAAAATTTTGAAAAAATTAACACCCATAAACCCCTCCACCACTCGCTGGAGATATTACCACCAGTTTTACCAAAACTTGTCCCATATACACGAGTCTCTGTAAAAGATATTATCAAAATCTGTTTATCCAGTCAAAAGTTATTAAGCTTCAAACAGGCCAACACACACATACGTACGTACATGCAAACTCTTTTTTTTTTGGTTTTTTGGTGTTTTTGGTCCATGAAGCAGCAATAAATTCAATAAAACCATACCGTAGCTTTTCGCAGATTACCATACACTTTCCTTCTTGTATATTTTCCTGGCATCGTAGCTACAGAGCTATGATGCCAGGAAAGTAAAAATGTACAGTAAATTTGTGAAAAATTTTCTTCCTTTATCTCAGAATAGCATTCTGTTTTGAACGTGGAACGGTACTGAAATTATATGTATAAAAGCATGTATACTGAAATTATATGTGTAGAAAAGCATCCGCAGTAAATATGTCTGCCATATCAAAATATGGAACGATTTGATTAAATTTTACTTAGTTCACAAATTCATCACAAATAGAGATCACAAATTAATGTGTGTTCAAGAACTGAAACCTATAGATAATACTAAAAGACTAAATTATTGTCAAAGTGATGTGTTAATTTTTTTTCAATTATTCAAGAAATATATTTTTAAAGAATATTTCTTTAAAGATTTTTTTTTGAGAGAGAAATATATATTTTTAAAATATATTCTACTTTTATTAAAAAGAGTTTAAAGGACCAGAATTTTTGATTGGTTAAATTCAATAAATATTTTCAATTTTGTATATTCTAATGTTATTAATGAATATTTATTTATTTTAATACATTCATATTGTTTGTTAAAACGAAACTAAGTAAGAAAAATTATGGTAATTCGATTATTACAAATTATGATTTTTTTTATGTTAGCTTTGAGCTAGTCTGTAAATAATATACTATTTAACACTTTTAACGTAATTAAAGAAAGTTATGATACTTTATTTAATTTAAAAAAAATAATAATAATAATTGAATTTAAAAAGTAAATAATATTTCTATTATTAGAGGAAAAAATTGTTGACGAACCAAGTGTGTTTGAGGTTTTTTTGTTTCAAATGCTGTATGATATAATTCACTTGGTTTTGGTTTTCACAATTTTCATGGTTTCGATAAAAAAAGAAAAGTGGTGGAAGAAGCAGCTACCCCATATTCCTCCATCACTATCCTCTTCTTCCACTATCTTCTTCCTTCTTTGTGTATACTGTGTTCTATTTATATAATTAAGAAAAGTTAATTATATAATAAATGATAAAATGTTTTTAAATATATTATTAAATGCTCCAACTAAAATGTAAAATTAAAGGTGATTTTATTGTCTTTTACAAGAAATAACTTATTGGATGAAGGGGATCTGACATCAGAGTAATCATTCCCAAAAGTGGTGCGTACTCATTCTTAAGAATAACATAAAGCCAGGTTTTGTATTATAAGGAAAACCCAATAAATTAGTTTTCGGTTCTCTTATCCACTAAGTCTATTATGCTGTTACACATGCCAAGTGCGCAAAAATGCAATTCTTATTCAAGATTTTATAAGAAATTGTCACTTGATTCACTATAGGGATCGGTATTATAGCAAATAGCATTACTGAATATGTAGGAAATTAATTTTACTGAAACCTCTTGGAATTCATTCTTCATTTGCGTCAAAGCCATAAAAAAGACTAAAAACACCTTTTTTTCGAGCAAAAAACACGTGTCATCAAGATGATGCCAAGAAACAATGCCTTATACGTTATAAATCTTTTTATATGGGATGTAATTTAATTATATTTTACTTTTCCGAACAACATAGCTAGAGTAGATATATCAAAGAAGAAAGTATAGTGGAAAATTCGGTTATCGGTTTTTTTGCAAACCTTTATTTTTAGGGCACAACTAGTTCATCTAGACCAAAATAACAGCATATCTGTGTGTACACGTATGTATGGCACAGATTTTTTGAGTTGGTCTTATATATCAGAATTGACTAAACGAGTTTCTTCAAATTTTTCACAAATATTTCAAATATTTTATGTATGGGGGCATTGACCATATTGGTTTTTGTTTTTTTATTCAGTAAGAAATGTGGTATATCACAAAAAACCAATCATGATTTTCTCGACAGGCATTAAATTTGTTACCTATAATGCTTGTATAAACTATCAAAAAAAGGTTTTCCAAAAAAATCAACCTTCGCTTAAAATTTATTCACTACTTCTGAAATATACAAATTCTGTTTTTTGGCTCCAACTCTTTTAGTTTTTATTATTAATAGCCGGGAAAGTCACTTACCCAACTATTTTATGTATACGTTAAAATTCAGTTAAATTAACAATTGAAATAATTTTTATCGCCACTATTTATTAATTTTCTTTTTTCTTACATTAACATTAAGCTGTGAACAGGTAATCACCTGTTTATATCTTAATTTTATAAGATATAATGTTACATGTTAATGTATATGTTATAAGATGTAATGTATATGTATAACAATTGGCCTATTTTTTGTTTAGATTAATTTCTTATAGGACATTAATTTATTAAAAATTTGTAGTAAGTTTTAATTTTTTAGTTGTAGTATGAAACTGATGTTTTTAGTGGATTTCTAAAGAATTTGTATAAATAAATTCTGCGCACTGTCAGAATTTCTTATGTGGTTTTGGGAGGAGGGTACCAACGTTTCTTCAGGTTTTGGAGTCTTCTAAACGCGATATATGTTTATATGCATATATATGTATGTAAATACAGTGCGCTCGGAAAGTCGCTGCGCAGTATGTTTTACAATTATGTGGAGAATGTTGTTCTTTCAGCGTTAGGTAGGTTGCCCATGGATTCGTTGGGCATTGCTCAGTAATAAACCAATATGTCAGTTGTTTGAGTTGTGATTGTACTTCGTTTCGTTTATCGGAATCAGTAGTTGCGAGGAACGTAATGGTTCTTTCCGTAGAGGAACGAATTTTTCTTGATGAACACGTCTTTCCTGGATACTGATTTCGTGACCATAAGTTTTTTGAGAAGTTTTTTCAAAAAATTTCTATTCCTCACTGAAGTACTGTTTGAAATCTTATCGAAAAACTTCGGGCTACAAGTTCTGATGAAAAGGCTGATCGAAGCGGAAGTCCAACTGAATTAAACGAATGGAAGCGGCTTGATAGTTCGGATACTGCGGTCGAAAGTTCATCGAAGTCAACCCTAAGTTATCATAGCAGCAAGATATCAGACTTGCTACAGCACATACAGTTGTAAGAAAAGAAATAAAACTTTTCCCCTACAAATGTGTTCAAGAACTGAAACCTATAGATAATACTAAAAGACTAAATTATTGTCAATGGTTTAAACGTTTTATTGACCACAATTTCGAAGGTATCTTTGAAACTACGTTTTTTTTATTTTAAAATAAAATTACGATTACGATTTTTTTTAATTTTCCCAGCTGAAACCACATCTGAATCATCTGGGAGGGTATATTAATTCACAGAATACATGACTATGATCGATAACTAATCCCGATGAATTAACGTGAAATATCTTTACACGAAGTGAAAATTGTAGTCCGGGTGGGTGTGAAAAGTACGCGCATTGTGGGTCCAATCTTTTTTTAGATTTATTCAACAGTAAAAAGTGCTGCTGCGTGGATAAAAATAACAGCCAATTATAAACTTGAAAACTCATTTTAAATTTATTTTTCTGATTTGTCTATCCCTTTCTATTATTTTTATATATGAAATACAATTTATGGTTTTATACTAATAGCTTGACTATGTAAATTGTTAAATTATGCAAGCCGATAAATGGTACGCCTTTGATATATTTTATGTCTTTTCATTGCTATAATCTGCTGTATTACAATAATATTTTTTCATTCCACATTTACTACATTTTTAATTATACTGAATTAAATCCTGAATTTGAGATTTAATTTAATAAATTTTTCACGATTGTGGATTGGTTGAAATTGTTCATTTCATTATATCAGATTAGAAATATTGAAAAAAATTTCTTGTCGGCTATATTTTATTAGTTTATATTTATATTTATTAGTGTAATTATTATGTATAATTTTTTTAGATATTTTCCCGTACAAGTAGTAATTTAACAATATAGAAAAATATGTGTTTAAAATGAGCTACTGAGCGGTAAAGTGGCCTGATTTATTACGTTATAGAAATTTGTTTTAAAGTTTACCATAAAATTCAAATAATTTTTACCCAATCATCTGAAAGTTTTAGGAACATGGTGAAACTTTCCACTTTGGTTTCTTATAAAATTTTGTTCTTTTTTTCAGATTTGTATTAAATTGTTTTTTGGGGGTAGGTAATTTAGGAATTAAAATATTTCAAATTGATGACTTTGAACCAATTTTAAAAATCATGATGTAAGTTATACATTTAATAGTTATGTAAAAAAAAAAAATACTGGTTGATTTCACGTTTTACATGTATTTTTAAAAGAAGATCAGCTTAATACATTGTCTTTCTTTTTACTATTTATACGAATTTTTATTACAAAATTCTTCCTTTATTTTATTTATCTGTACTTTTTTTGTTTGAAATAATGATGAAAACATTTTACTATGTAACTTTCACAACAGCTTTTTTTTCAGCAGTTTATGTTTTACAATCGGTCGCCAAAAGAATTGTGACCGTAATTAAAATTGTATGGCTAATATTAACGTATCAAGCGACCATCCAAAGGTAGCCCACCTCAAATACAATATTAATATTACCTCTCATGATACAAACAAAGATAACAAATAACAAATAAAGTCAGGTAAAGGAGATAATAATAAAGTAACAAAATATTAGTAATACAAGTAAAATCACAAATATTAAAGTCAGATAAAGACAAAAAAAAATGGTATAGATTCGAAAAGTTTAAATTATATTCAACATAATAACCACTGTGTAATTACGGGTCAGGTACTCCAATGATCATCCATGCGAGGTCATGCACTCTATGATCAGTGAAGTCCTATACATGTAGCCTCCTCAATATTCTTACTTCCTCAAAGTTGTCAAGTAAATTCAGCGCCAGATAACTCACATACTTGTCCAGCTTTGATAAGTAGTCTCCACTATATCTCCGTATCTCCTCACGAACATATGGCATCTCAAAGATACCCGTGAATTTCAACGTTTCTAGCGAACCATAGTGGTTGTAATACCATCCTGAGAATCTTGTTTTGAAACCATTGGATGATTTCAACGAATATATACATATTTGGACTCTATATCTCCATACTGCTTTCAGAAAATCTTATTCAGCAATTTATTCATCAAGGAAAAATGAAACCGTCTACCAAGGTGTCAGTACACTGGTGCAAGATTAGCATTCAGCTGCCTCCTCTTCTCTCTGACGTGATCCTTTCAGGTCAATCGATGATCTAGATTAACCTGAAATACCGTACCGTGTCCGCGTCAGGAATGAGAGTATTGTCTAGTTAAACCGGAAGGCAATTATTTATCTTGGTGGTAAATGTCACGTGATTCGATTTGTCAGTATTAAATTTCACCCTCTATCTACGCTGCCATTCGTCTATAAGGTCAAGTGCAGCTAGCAATTTTCCCGAGGCAAGATAGGGATCACCATCTACCACAAAAATTGCTGTGTTGTCAATGAAGAAAACCAACTGTGACATCTTCTGCATTGGGAAAACCTGCAGAGAACATCAAATATAGGATCGCACCTAAAACAGAACTCGGTCAATCCTCTCATAAATTTGTAAAAATTTTATCAAATATGACCCGTTGGTATGATTATGTAACTAATAATTAAAAAAACCCTTAACTTAAATTAAAAAAAATTGTTGGTAAGTGGGTATTTTAATTATTAATTCTTATAAATTGTGTGTGCAGACAGATAATTTTTGGTTGTCTTTTACCTGAGAAAATCGTCCGTCTAGGTAACTACATGGGACAAGATAAACAGACCGGTTGAGGTAGGCTTGACTTCAGTTTAAAAGAAGGCGGCCGGGAAGCTACACTTTGTCGAATGCTTGTTAGAATTCTAGGAAGACTGCTGAACAGTATTCCTTACTTTGTAGGCACCCACTGATCACACGTGAGTAGTGTAAAAATGCCGGTTCTGGGACAAGCGTCATCAATGACGTCATCAAAAAAATCAATGGCGTCATCACCCCCCCCTCTGACGTCACCAAAAAAAAAATTGACCTTTGACCCGAAAAAAAAAAATTGACCTTTGACCCGGAAAAAAAAAAAAAAATTGACCTTTGACCCCAAAAAAAAAAAACTGACGTCATCAAAAAAAAAAAAAAAAAAAACTGACGTCATCAAAAAAAAAAAAAAAAAAAAAAAATCAAAATGTGCTTACTTCGGCATAAAAAAATGTACACGTGCTTGCTGACTTTGCATTAACCTTGTTTACTAGTTTGAAAGTCAACCGATAATGCATTTGCGTCAATTGGTGATAGCATTGTTATTTTCAAAGTTATCTCAATGATAATGATAGCCGATACATATAAATACCCGCCAAAAATTTAACGGATTCATACTACGTTTTGCTGTTACTGTTACGTTTTGCTGCTACTATTATATTATCATCTCTATCATCTTTATTTAAAGAGGTAAGTGAAATAATATTTAAATGTAAAATTATTCGCTTAAATATAATTCTATTTCATATTTATTTAATAATTATTTTTCCAGCCAATATTTAAATGTAAAATAATTCTGTTCCAGTTTATGTATTTAAAATCAATTCTTGTACATCTAGTTCATAAAATTAAAATAAATAGTAATGCAACTGTTTTCTTTGCATATTAATTAAAATTAAATAATTCAAAACATATTGGTGCTAAGATTGGAAAACTGGCGTTTTGTATTGGATTATATCAATATTTTCGTCACCTTTATAAAACAGTAAGTTTTTTCTTAGAAGTAATATATTATTACATATTTTTTTATTATTTTTCTTATAAGTTATATATTATTACATATTTTTCGTTATTTTTGTTAGAGTACAATGAAAATATTTCTTTGTAGATGTCCGAAGAAATGTTTCCAGTAAATGTTGCGCAATTAGAACAGGTTGTTTACGATGTTTTACAAGAAGATGATGAATTAGAGGGAACTCCTAATCAGCGGCTGCAGTTATTAATACCGCGAAGGTTGGTGTATGGGGAAGTCGACGACCAACAACATCATCCTTTATTAGATGATGGCAACGATAACCTCATAGCAGAGGCTGCTGCTGATGTTGAAAATAATGAAAGTGAAGAAAGCACAGTAGTAACAACATCATTCATCCTCGAAAACCGTGTTAGATTTAAAAAGGCAAATATTATTTTTTTATTTGATAAAAACAAATATATTTTTAGTTTTACAGAGAAACTAATAGGTCTTTCTTTCAATTTCAGTTTCATAATAAACAAGAGGCTTATTTTGGACTTAGGCGTTGTCTAAATGCAAAAGAAGAAGGAGAATATAAAATGAAAATAAATATTGAAAATATACCGATGAAAGAGGTAATTAACTGCGGAGTAATGATTTGTTCAACAAAAAATTCTTTATTAATAAAAGGTGGAGGATTTATGCACAAAATAAAAAATGGTTCTCTTTTACATAAAATGTTAAATAAAGGTTTTGCAAAATCGCAAAGAAAACCTGATAAAAATAGTTTTCCTATTAGACTAAGTGAAACAATTGCTTTAAACGATCGAGAAGCAATAACATGCCAATTTTGTAAAATAAATGTAATTAAATTTGTTACTATTCCATGTGCACATCCATTATGTTTTAGATGTAAGTTATTATATTTTAAAAAAGTACCTGTCGAATGTAATTTATGTAATACTTTAATTGTAGCTTTGAATAAATGTTTCTAAGCTTAATTTAAATTGATTTATTATATTTTCCTTTTTGCAGTCGAATGAATCTGCGATTATAGAAGAAGGAGAATATATTATTTATCCATTTTCCAATAATACAGCTAATGTATTATTATGTATTGTGAAACACGAAGAAAATGAATTTGACGAAACCCAGGAGGGGGATATTGAAATAAATTCTTTATCAGAAGATGAGATAAAAGAAAAATATATTTGTCAAATTTGTTTTAGTAATTTAATAAAAGTAACTTTTGTTTTGTGTGGTCATTCCGTCTGCAAATTATGTAATGATCGTCTCGATATTGAACCTATGGTCGATGAAAAAAAATGTCCTTTCTGTAGAAGTCCAATACAATTAGTAATTGAAACAAAAGGTGGAAAAATAGTTTAAATAAAAAATTGAAATGACTGAAGCTATTACATGCTAGTTTTGTTTTTAGTATTAAATAATTGTTTTTAATTCTTATGTTAGTTTAAGTAACACTTTAATTTTAGTATTTAATAAATGTCTTTAACGTTATAGTATATTATATTTCCTTTTTGCAACCAAATGAATCAGTTGTTGTAGAAGAAGTAATCAACAGTCATAGAAGAAGAATATAATTATTCATTCGTGAAAAAGGTATGTTAATAATTTATTGAAAGGAATTTTTTAATTTTTTGTTCCTAATATTTTCTGTTTCTAATATTTTTTTGTTTCTGTTTAAGATTGATGTCGCAGTTGCAAAAAGAGATTCTTAAGAGCTACTGTGAGAGGCTGAACATATTTAAAAAAGAACTAGAAGAAATTGAATTTGATATAAGACTATATGCTGTCAAAAGTGGAATCAGAAAAATAAATCTAGGAGATGTTTGTCCCGTTTGCGGCGCTCAGCAAAAGGATAAACACACTCCCATTCAGAATTATTAAAGAATGCGGATTAAATCGCTTCGATAAAGATGGATTCGTTTCATGTAAGGAATGTAATTGGACTATAACCTCTGAAACTAATTTATTTCATTGCGGAATTGCACATAAAACATATGATGAAACTTGTAGTGTTGCTGAAGAATTATTCAATTGTTGTTTATTTTTTAAAGATAGCATAGTTTGTATTGACCTGATGATGAGTACTTTTAGTAATTGGCCAAGGCTTTTTCCAAAGGTTGAATTATTGTTGGAAGCAGGATTTTATTTCACCGGCGTGATGGATTCTGTGGCATGTATCGAATGTGGTCTTGAAATTTTTGAGTGGTTGGATAATGATAACCCGTTTAAGGAGCATCAAAAAGTTTCATATAATTGCAAAATGGTGAAAAATAAAATGAAAGGTGTGTTGTATTTTAGTAAACATTTTTATAAGTTTATCAGTAATATATAAGTATTTGTATAATTATTTTCTATTTGTTTGTTCTAGGTTAATTGCTGACGGAGTGTTGTGGAGAAATAATGGGTTCGTCTTCATCTGAAGAATATTTATCAATGATGGGAGAGAGTTCTTCCGACGAGACAGCTTACGAATCTGAATCTGATATCACAAGCGATTCATGGATAATAGGATTTGTACCGGGAGGTCGAATAAAATCGATAAATCATTTAATAAATATTTTGAAGAAAACTTTCCCTTTATCAAGATTAGAAGTAATAAAGAAAGGAAAATATTTCGGTAATAAAACAGAAGTAGTAAAAATGAAAATACCGACAGTTATTGAATATGAATTTTTGCGAAACAAATTAATTGAGTGGGAATTTTATCTCGTTTATTATTTGTAAAATAATATGTTATCAAAACCAATGAATAAATAGATTTATAAATTGAAAAGAATTTTATTATTTTATCCTTATTTTTCACCTTAAATATATAAGTTAAAAACATCCAATTTAAATTTAGTTTATAATAAAATGATGAGTGTTAAACAAGGGATAGCAAGAGAGCTTCACAAGCAAGCTCGCAGAAATTTTTTGACAAGGTCTGTTGAACTTAAGGGTATAGACGATTTGTACCAAGCAGACTTAGTAGAGATGATACAATACTCAAGATTTAATAGGGGATATAAATATATTCTCACAATTATAAATTGTTTTTCAAAATTTGCTTTTGCTTTTCCATTGAAGAGTAAAAACGCAGATGAAGTTGTAATGGTCCTTAAACCCATATTTCATAAACATAAAATGAAGCATTTTCAAACCGATGATGGAAAAGAATGGTTTAATTCAAAATTGAGATCGTTATTACTAAAATTCAATATAAATCATTATTCAACTTTTTCCGATAAAAAGGCATCAATAGTGGAGCGGTTCAATAGAACTCTCAAGACTAATATGTGGCGTAAATTTACCGAACAGGGTGATTACCGATGGGTAAGTATATTGGATGAAATAATTGAAAAATATAACAATAGGGTGCATAGAACTACTGGTTTTAAACTTAAAGATGTTTCTTATAAAAACGAACGCGAAGTGTTGTTAAATATATTAAAGGTTGCAAAAAAACGTCATCAGCATACGACCACGATTAAATTTAATGTTGGTGATCAGGTAAGGATAAGTAAGTATAAAAAGATATTTGCGAAAGGATATCTTCCGAATTGGACTAATGAAGTTTTTACAATTTTCAAGATAAAACAAACACAACCTATAACGTACATTCTTAAAGATGGGAAAGGGGAAGTGTTAAAAGGAAGTTTCTATACGGAAGAACTTAGTAAAACCAAGTACGGCAAATTTGGTTGAAAAAGTATTAAAAAAACGCGGTGATAAATTATTAGTTCGCTGGTTGGGATTTGATAAGAAGGAGGACTCGTGGATAGATAAAAAGGATTTAATAAAATAAATTACACTTATGTAATTTATTCAGTAGCAGAGATGGATGCTGAAGAACAAGATCGGAAGCTAACAGTAATTAATTTTGACCGTTTAATAGGTGAGGTATCTGATTTAAATTCTATAAAAAGACATAGTCCTCTTCTTCCAGATAATATCAGATGCTTGGTTGTAGGTCCTTCAAATTCTGGTAAGACGAATGCAGTTTTCAATCTTTTATTTGACCCTAGCGGGTTAAGGTTCAGTAACATATATGTTTTTTCTAAATCATTGTACCAGCCTAAATACTTATTTTTAAAAAGTTTGTTGACTGATGTTGAAGGGATAGGTTACTATCCTTATAGTGATAACGATGTTATTGTGGCACCGGAAGAAACGGAACCGAATTCTATAATGATATTCGATGATGTAATATGTGAAAAACAAAATAACATAACAAAATATTTTACTATGGGACGGCATAATAACATTGATGTGTTTTATATGAGTCAAACATATAGTAAAATTCCTAAACAATTGGTCCGAGACAATGCGAATTTTCTCATGGTGTTTCGACAGGATGAAAGAAACCTGAGACATATATATCATGATCATGTTACACCGGATATATCATTTGAAAAGTTTAAAGAAATATGTAATGAGGCTTGGAACCGGATAAAAAATGGATTTTTAGTAATTGATAAGGAGAGAGATTTTGATAAAGGACGGTACAGATTTAATTTTGACATCTTTATCGGAAAGCCTGAAAAAAGCATACAAAAGCGCGAAAGAGAGCTTGAAAAGAGCCTGAAAAAGCCTAAAAAAGCCTAAAAAAGCCAACAGGCTAGCGTGCACGCTTATGAAAAAGCCTAAAAAAGCCTACAGGCTAACGTGCGCGCTTATGAAAAAGCCTAAAAAAGCCTACAGGCTAACGTGCGCGCTTATGAAAAAGCCTAAAAAAGCCTACAGGCTAACGTGCGCGCTTATGAAAAAGCCTAAAAAAGCCTACAGGCTAACGTGCGCGCTTATGAAAAAGCCTAAAAAAGCCTACAGGCTAACGTGCGCGCTTATGAAAAAGCCTAAAAAAGCCTACAGGCTAACGTGCGCGCTTATGAATCAACTTTAAATACTTCAACATACTTAAAGAAAGATAGTGAGTGCATGCAGTCAGATTAAACATAAATGTCTACTATGGAGGATCGTGAGCGTGTCACCGCGGAGATCGCGGAGATCCGCAGGAGTATTAAAAGAAAACATGGCGAATTGGTAAGAGGAAGATTCGAGTCCGATTTAAGACTTCAACAAGATTTCAAACCGCTTACTGAACCTCTGATTAAGATAGCAGAACAGTTCGGTTCTGAAGAGAGAGAAATGGGAAAACGGATAAAAAAAGAAATAGATTCAAAAGAACGTTCACTACCGAAAATCTCAGCTGAAGAGTTGCGTGAAAAAGAGGAGCGAGATTACCGAGATTTTGAAAAGAGGTTTGATATGGGTTCTATATTCGATCAATTAACTGAAGAAGATAGGATGAAACATAGTAAACGTTCTTTAGCAAATGATGAACCAGAACCTGAAATAAAAAGGTCGACTGCAAAATTACATAATAAGATGGATACTTCTAGTCCATTTCCTTTTCAGCTAGCTCAACCATCTGATAGGGTAGATGATGAAATGACCGGTATGAGACGTCGACAAAAGGCTAAAAGATTTCTTTCTTATTCGGCTCACCATCGAGCTGAAAAAGCCGAAGAAACCGAACAGTCACCTAGGATCGAACAAGAAGAGACTTATGAATCTCAACCCAGCATAGTACAAATGTTGAATACACCCGAAGGGAAAATGCAAATGAGCATGTCTCTCAAGACAAGCATGCGAGAAGGGTTAGCGCAGGAATTTATGCTTGACGCCATCAGAGATGTAGAAAACAACATGGATAACGTTTACGGTGTTCATTTTGAAGGAAACGAACTGAAGATTGGAGATTCATTAATCGATTTCGATAAGGAAAGTAACATCCTGATAAGAGAAGTGAAGTATCCTGCAAGCCGAGGTTTGTTCGAATTACTTTTCTGGAAAAAACCGAAGTTATTCACTGAAGAAGATTTGGAAGAATATAGGAAAATTTTAATCGCAACAAATGCGCACAGAAGAAATAATTCCGCTCTGGAACGGGTAAATACTAATTCGGGATTTAAGTATGTGGAAGTAATAAGCAAGCTTTTTCCACCGTTCACCTCGAAAAAACGAGGTGAAGGTTTAGTACCATCTGCAATGACTTTGAATGAAAACCATAAAGTCGATTACGTTTATTTTGATGATCCTAACGAAATCTGTGAGAGGCTAAAACTATTGATCGCGTCAAAAAAGGCAGGTAATACCGCACATGATAATGAAATTGTATCGATAGTCGAGGAATTAAAAGACCGAGGACTAATAAAAGGAGAAGGCGCACTGTAAGCAAGTCATTTGAGATCATGCCAGTCAACAGGTTAGGACAGACAGAATTTGGTTCAAGAATCCCGTTTGGGATTACTGAAGAGGGTGATATCGACGCCCGCGAAAAAAAAATTTGCAATCTAGCATCAGCGGAATATTATGATGATGCTGTTAACATGGACGATTGCATATATTTAATCGAGCAATATGCCTCTGATCACGATTTTTTAGCGTGTGAAGAACAAACTCATTTTAAAGTGGTAGATTTCAAAGGAGCTCGTGCCAAAAACGCCGCTCATCCAGATGATGAAAACGATTTGGTGACCATGAGATATGTACGGTTCCTTATTCAACAGAAATTCGATGAGATCATCGCTAAAATAGAAAATATGATAGGAAAAGAAATAGAAAATCCTTTAAGAAGTAAAAATACTAATGACCCCATTGTTCGTCAGCGATTAGAGGAAAGTATTTCTCGATTGAAAAGCGAGGTTCAGAAAGATGCGGTAACTCAAACTGAAAAAGAATCTGATTTAAATACGGATGCATTGACCGAAGACTTTTAGTTGGGATAAAATGAAGAGCACGAACAAGTTTAACGTTAGTTGTAAAACAGGAAACGGATTGATAAGTTCGATCGAAAGTCTTCCGGGTAAAACTTTCGGTATTGCACGTAACGTAGTAGGAACAGTTCTCAATCGGGCTGTAGATCTTCTTCCTTTCGAGGCTCACATACCCGGTTACCAATATTGCGGACCCGGAACAAAACTAAAACAAAGATTGGAAAGAGGCGATCTTGGTATAAATCCACTCGATAAAGCTTGTAAGGCGCATGATATAGCGTATAGTATCTACAACGATTCTCGGCGAAGAGCACAAGCTGATAAAGAGTTAGCGGAAAGAGCTTGGCAAAGGGTATCCGCGCCCGATTCCAGCATTGCAGAGAAGGCTGCTGCGTGGGCTGTAACAAACGCTATGAAAATAAAGAGTAAATTCGGCGGAAGATTGAAGAAAGCTTCAGTCAGAGGTGTGCGAAAAAAAACTATAAGAAAAAAGGGGAAAGGTGCTTATCTTGAACCGTACCGATCTAAAACCGGATGCGGCGTAAAAAAACGCCGGTCTGCAGGTCGCAGTCGTCGTCGTCGTCGTCGTCGTCAAGGCAGAAAAAAGCATTAAATTTACTACGCAAACTCCCCATTCATCCTTTATCAGATGTGGAGTTAATACGGTTTGCGCGAAAAATTAATTTACCCCACTTCAGAGGTGTTTTCATGCGCGATACTTTACCAGCTAGAATAAATAAATTCGAATCGGGAATAGTGAACTTGGACAGTGTCCTCAATCCGGGTACGCATTGGGTTTGTTATAAAAAACGTAACGCGAACGTGTTTTATTTTGACAGTTACGGTAATTTACAGCCACCTAAAGAGCTAGTCCAATATCTTAAATCCAACAAAGAGAAAGTCAACATCCAGTATAATTTAGACCGCAGACAGGATTTTAATTCAGTTGTTTGCGGGCATCTATGTTTAAAGTTTCTGATATGTTCTGCCTAAACGGAAAATCTTCTATACTGTCTGCAGATTTTTTCCCTCCGATAGAACTCGGCGATGCCGCGTGGGAAATCGGCCTGATTGATTTTATGTCATATAATAACATTCAAAATGTAGAAAAAGAAAAAAATAATATGTTTTATTACGGTTACCATGGCAGTAAATCGATAAAGCTTCCGCCGGGGATGTATGAGATTGATGATTTGAAAGTTAAATTGAAACATGGGATGGGCAACTGCGATGAATCGAACGCGACTGACAATGATAAAGGTAAACAACGAAATCGCAATAAAAATGATGCAAAATGTTTGATTAAAATCTTAATCGAACCTACGACGATGCACTCGCGTTTATTTTGTACTGAAATAGTAGATTTTACAAAACCACATTCTATCCGTACTCTTTTGGGATTTGATGAAATGGTCCTACCAGCAAACTTCTGGCATACATCTCAGAAACCTGTTAGTATTTCATCTGTAAATGCAATACGTATAAGTTGTAACATCGCCCGCGGTTCATTTGTAGGCGGAGAAGAAGGTCATATCATTCACGAATTCTATCCCAGAGTTGGACGGGGATATAAGATAATTGAAGTACCGCACAGTGTCATTTATCTTCCGGTCAACACCAAGTCTATACGGAATATAACTGTGCACGTTTATAATCAAAATTCAGAACTGATAAGTTTCGGTGGTGAAGAAGTGACGGTGAGACTGCATTTAAGACGAAGAAACGATGGTGCTGATTTTCGTTGATAAAGCAGAATATAAATTCCCTCCCATAGTCCCGTTAACGACTAGTCAACCTGCGAAGCTTAAACGGCTAACACGAGAAAACGTACGATTTTTGGAATCTTTAGGTTTTAAAGTATTACAACAATGAGCGGACAGATAATAGACGTTGATACTGCGAACGCGGTATTTGATGAAAGCATTACGGGTAAAGAATTTCATACTCACTATCCTTATGCATCAACTACATTTAATAATAGTGATGAAATAAGAATTCCTGTCCAGCAACAGGATGTATACACGCTTCCGTGCGAAAGTTATTTACTCATCAACGGAACGTATAGTGATGCTAATGGAGTTTCAGATTCAACACTAAAACTATGCAACAATTTTGGCGCGTTTCTTTTCGATGAAATTCGTTATGAAATTGCAGGACAGGAGGTGGATAGGGTGAGAAATGTGGGGATAACTTCAACGATGAAAAATGCTCTATCACTGAGAAACTTCGAAAAAGATTCAATTTTTATGCATGGTTGGTCATCGGACGGTGTTGAAGATATCCAACCGGTCAACGGTGTATATATCGATGGTGAATCGGCAAAGTTTAAGGTATTACTTCCGCTGAAGATGCTCTTGGGCTTTTTTGAAGATTATAATAAGATACTGCTAAACGTTAAACAGGAACTCATTCTGCTTCGGGCTTCCACTAATAATAATGCTGTTGTCGTTCCAGCTGGAAAAACATTTACCTTCACAATAACGAAAATTAGTTGGAAAATACCATATGTTAACGTATCGGATGAAAAACGGTTATCACTTCTTAGACTGGTAGATAAGGATGAACCGATTTTGATGATGTTCCGAAAGTGGAACTTGTACGAATACCCAACTCTACCTATCAGTAAAGATGTAATTTGGACAGTTAAAACAACAACGCAGGTGGAAAAACCTCATTATGTTATCATTGGATTTCAAACATCGAGAAAAGGAGACGCAACAAAAAGAGCTTCGAATTTTGATACCATTTCACTTAATAACATACGCTTGTATCTGAATTCAGTATATTATCCTTATGAACACATTCAAGGAGATAGCATTATATTATACGAAATGTTTAAGAGTTTCTATAGATCTTATTATAACAGGAATTCAGCGGCTGCGTTAATTACCCCATCCAAGTACTATGCTATGCCATTAATCTTTATAGATTGTTCAAAACAAAACGATACTTTGAAAACTGGCGCGGTCGATATTAAAATCGAGATACAAACTTCTACCAACATTCCCGACAACACAACAGCCTATTGTTTGATGATAAGTGATTGCATAATGCAATATTCTCCTTTAACTGGCACAGTCAAAAACGTTTCCTAACCAGTTTAGTCTGTTAGTCGGTAAAGTCAACATGTCTGTCTTTATATCAGACTTTACTTTTTTTCGTTTACCCAACGCTGATGTCTACATTAAAGAATTAGTTTTAATTTCTTTGGATGGGCTCCGATTCGAGCAATATCTATTCAAGCCACCTTTTGACTACTATGATATTTCATCTCAAACTACAAGAGTTGCAATACAAAACTTTCAGAAACAAATCGGATTCAATTGGAATTCGGGTTTTATTGAACACTTGAGGTTATCAACCATTTTTGAAAATTTAGCACCAATGTGTACTATATATGTAAAGTGCAAAGAAAAGAAAAAAGTGTTAGAACAAATACTAAACAATAAACGGAATATAATAAAAGACCTTGACGGTTACGATTGTCCTCCGATCGATTTATTCGGTTCTTCAATAAATAAAGTATGCCCTTTTGGTGAAAAACATAATTGCGCTATGAAAAAGGCTATATGGTTACACATGTGGTGGAGTGAACAAAGTAAATTTTATTATATGTTGGAAACGGTGGGAAATGCTATAGAAAAAGCAAAAGAGTGTTATTTAAACAGTCCCGGACGTAACGTTCTACGTCACCTTCCTAAGCAGGTTATTATCGACCTTTACGGAAGGTATGTTCCGCCTAAAATTTATGAGGATCTACCCAACTACATGCAACAAGATCCAGACATCAAGATTCTTCAACTGTTTCCTGAAGATGAAAAAGACTGGAGTGAAGAATAATAAATTTTAATTTGAAATAAAATTGTATTTAAAATTTAACATCAAATAAAATATGTATTTGTATTTTGATTATTAAAGAACAATAAATAACTTAAAAAAGAAATAGTTGTTTTTATTTTAGGTTTAATTATCCCTTCTCCTCTAAACAATAAGATTTTGGAATGTATTTAAATGAAATGTTCCATTTGTTACGTTCAGTCTTTAAAACAGTGCAATAAGATGATTATCATATACTTCATAACGTTTTTTATCACAACAATTTCTATAAATGCAGATGAATTTGATTCTAATAAATTTCTATTGGACTATGGATATCTCATATAGGTAAGAAAGCAGGGTTGCGATGCTTTCAACTACATACTTTCAACTACTTTTCAACGTCCTCTATCCCGTAGATAGACGGGCATTATCGAATACAGCCGATTGTTTTTACGTGTTATGGTGGGTAGTGATTAAGAAAGGAAAAAAAAACAAACAAACATTCTCGTAAAAAAAAAAATTTATTGATATTTTTATACACAGAATACAAGTCTCTCTTTATTTTTGTTCGGAGTAATTTTTATAACATCCAACTTAATTTTTAGCTTATATTTTAAATCTTTATTTAAATCAATTATTTCTTTTTCCAGCCAGTAATTTGATAAATACAAAGAGTTGAAGTTTTCGAATTGTAATACGTATCTAAGTTTTTTTCTATAAACCACTTGTTTTATCCCTTTAATAATTAGTTCCGTTCCTTCTCGCAGTTCTTCTAGCCGAGAACATTCTGGAAGTTTAACTTTGGCTTTTATTTCCTGCATAGAAATGCTATTTACATTTTCCACATCCTCTTGCGTATACGTTGTCAACTCCTTTCCATATTCTTGTTGATCCTCTTTATAAAACTTTAAATTCTCGATTTTAGCAAACGAGTGTCCATTAAATGTAGTTATTCCGTTGGTTTTAAACTCTGCAAATGGCCTTTCTGTTGCTAGATGTACAATTTCTAGGCCGGCACACGTAGTTACAATATAGCCATGTTTTTTAAGCAGATCTGATTGGGTGTGCATGTTTATAAATATAATTTTTGAATATCCTCTTAAATAATAAACGCCTTTGAATCTTTCGTTTTCTAAAAGTACTCCTACATATGGATACTTTCCATTATTATTAACAGTAAATGCAAATATTTTATATTCCCCAGTCGGATTCAAATTTTTCCATGGATTTTGTTTAAAGTAATCCGTAAGCCTGGCTTTCGAATCTGCAATCACCAGTTCTTTCTCCAACAGCATTTTGTACTCTTCCTTTGCGGCAACTGTTTTTGTCAAATACTCTAGTTTTCTTTTTTTGATTTCCATTTCTTCCAACTCTAACTTTCGTTTCCTTGCACTTAACACATTAACTGTATTTAACGGCGCAATTTCTTTAATGGGGTATGGTGTGAGTTTATTTGATACATTCGTCCTTTTTCGTAAAACCTGTGGAATAATGTTACTTGTGTCTACCAATCCCAATCCACCAATATTTATATTTGGCGGTATCGTAGAGAATAATGTTTTTGATTGAGAAAAGAAAGTTTCTCCAGCTTTAATGTAGCACTTTTGTATAAAACTTACATTGTCTTCGTTCGAATCGTTGTTAACTATTTCGACATAATTGACAGGTAGATAATTAAAACTGTAGGCTGATAGTACGTAGTTTATAATCTTCTCTCGATCTTTATTATCTGGCAGTTCGATTTGTATGCCAGTCAACTTTCTTGTATTTTTATTACCCCAGTAGACAAACTGCAAAACACTGTTAAACACGACACAGCAACTGTTCTGCAAGTTATCCGTCAGTTTAGTCCACATAGAAGCAATTGGTACAGAGTACAGTGGTGCACCATTTAAATATTGTTTGTTAGCTTCTAGTACACTTAAACAATCTTCGAGAGGGTCAAACGCACTGTCCATTTTGTAATTGTATATTGTCGCTTCCAGTCTCGTAATACCATTTTCTTTAGCCAAAGACGACGTAAATGTTTCTCTTAGACGCATATCTGGACATTTGATAAAGTCTACAATATGATTTCCAATTTCTTTGTTTACCCCTGGGCTTGTGATTTGGCATATAAATTTGTTATATATCTTTACTCTAGAATTGGAGTTCATCCACGTTAAGCAATCTATCCCAACTGTTTTATCATTGTTCAGAATCACATTGCAGTCTTCTAGGTTCTCTCCTTGAACACAAAAGTTATGATTCGAAATTAAGTAATCACGCATCTCTCTCTTGTTGAAAACGCCGGCAAAATCTTGTGTTATATCCAAATCCATAAGGTAAAAATCGTCCAAACGTATCTGTTGCAATATCCCAGGAAGCTCGTCCAACAGAACGTCAACTTTAACGTCAGCCAGTTCCAATTTATACGGTATAGCTACTGGATTTTCATATCTTCTCGTAATCTTTTCCATTTCGTCTTTTCCAATGAGTTTTAAAATTTCTCTTGCCCTTGTCTTTCCGTTGTCGTGTAGATAAAATGGTAGTTTTGCCTTGACACCGTGTCTGGCAGAGATGAACTTGGAGAATTTACCACGTAAATAGCTGTTAAAAGCGCCACACATCTCTTTCTTCAGCATTACGGACCTTCGCTTCTCTAATTGATTTTGACAGTCTGCTTGATCACATATTTTAACTACCATAATGTTGTCACAAAATGGCTCCGTAATCGGTGTAAGCAGATTAAAATTTTTCTTCGTAAGCAATGTCTCATTTTCCGTGTAATTGATATTGCCTATATCAGTAATCAGATTGTCCATGTTTTCTAATAGTAACCACAGACCGAAGCGTTCATCGGTTGGCTTCATTTTATTCCCTAAAAGCTGGGAAGAGCTATACACTTTAGAAGAAGGCATATTTTCACTTTCGACTATCCAGAAGTAACGGTCGGCTACAGCTGATGGTGCAGATGAACTGTTCACTTCGAATGCAGAAGCGCAAATGAAATTATGATCGATTGCAAGCCTATATATAGCAATCAGACGACTTAGACGTCTGTGAGAAGTTTTAAATAGGAAATAACTACCGGATTAAAAGCAGTACAGCTAACGGCTTAAAGCTAGAACAAACTCCCGCACCAATCCAATTTACTCGTTTTTTATATAGGTTGTTGGGATCAAACAAGCGCAGTGATGGACGGACGCCGTAAAATCATAAAATTGCGTGTAGGCTTCCGCATATGCGAGTGGGTACGCTAGCTAGTATTTTACGCTAGTAAAATCATAAAAATCTGCTGAAAATCTGCTGTAGTGGTCCGCTAGCGTACCCACTAGCATATGCGGAAGCGGACCACTTCTCCAAGTTCATCTCTGCCAGACACGGTGTCAAGGCAAAACTACCATTTTATCTACACGACAACGGAAAGACAAGGGCAAGAGAAATTTTAAAACTCATTGGAAAAGACGAAATGGAAAAGATTACGAGAAGATATGAAAATCCAGTAGCTATACCGTATAAATTGGAACTGGCTGACGTTAAAGTTGACGTTCTGTTGGACGAGCTTCCTGGGATATTGCAACAGATACGTTTGGACGATTTTTACCTTATGGATTTGGATATAACACAAGATTTTGCCGGCGTTTTCAACAAGAGAGAGATGCGTGATTACTTAATTTCGAATCATAACTTTTGTGTTCAAGGAGAGAACCTAGAAGACTGCAATGTGATTCTGAACAATGATAAAACAGTTGGGATAGATTGCTTAACGTGGATGAACTCCAATTCTAGAGTAAAGATATATAACAAATTTATATGCCAAATCACAAGTCCAGGGGTAAACAAAGAAATTGGAAATCATATTGTAGACTTTATCAAATGTCCAGATATGCGTCTAAGAGAAACATTTACGTCGTCTTTGGCTAAAGAAAATGGTATTACGAGACTGGAAGCGACAATATACAATTACAAAATGGACAGTGCGTTTGACCCTCTCGAAGATTGTTTAAGTGTACTAGAAGCTAACAAACAACATTTAAATGGTGCACCACTGTACTCTGTACCAATTGCTTCTATGTGGACTAAACTGACGGATAACTTGCAGAACAGTTGCTGTGTCGTGTTTAACAGTGTTTTGCAGTTTGTCTACTGGGGTAATAAAAATACAAGAAAGTTGACTGGCATACAAATCGAACTGCCAGATAATAAAGATCGAGAGAAGATTATAAACTACGTACTATCAGCCTACAGTTTTAATTATCTACCTGTCAATTATGTCGAAATAGTTAACAACGATTCGAACGAAGACAATGTAAGTTTTATACAAAAGTGCTACATTAAAGCTGGAGAAACTTTCTTTTCTCAATCAAAAACATTATTCTCTACGATACCGCCAAATATAAATATTGGTGGATTGGGATTGGTAGACACAAGTAACATTATTCCACAGGTTTTACGAAAAAGGACGAATGTATCAAATAAACTCACACCATACCCCATTAAAGAAATTGCGCCGTTAAATACAGTTAATGTGTTAAGTGCAAGGAAACGAAAGTTAGAGTTGGAAGAAATGGAAATCAAAAAAAGAAAACTAGAGTATTTGACAAAAACAGTTGCCGCAAAGGAAGAGTACAAAATGCTGTTGGAGAAAGAACGGGTGATTGCAGATTCGAAAGCCAGGCTTACGGATTACTTTAAACAAAATCCATGGAAAAATTTGAATCCGACTGGGGAATATAAAATATTTGCATTTACTGTTAATAATAATGGAAAGTATCCATATGTAGGAGTACTTTTAGAAAACGAAAGATTCAAAGGCGTTTATTATTTAAGAGGATATTCAAAAATTATATTTATAAACATGCACACCCAATCAGATCTGCTTAAAAAACATGGCTATATTGTAACTACGTGTGCCGGCCTAGAAATTGTACATCTAGCAACAGAAAGGCCATTTGCAGAGTTTAAAACCAACGGAATAACTACATTTAATGGACACTCGTTTGCTAAAATCGAGAATTTAAAGTTTTATAAAGAGGATCAACAAGAATATGGAAAGGAGTTGACAACGTATACGCAAGAGGATGTGGAAAATGTAAATAGCATTTCTATGCAGGAAATAAAAGCCAAAGTTAAACTTCCAGAATGTTCTCGGCTAGAAGAACTGCGAGAAGGAACGGAACTAATTATTAAAGGGATAAAACAAGTGGTTTATAGAAAAAAACTTAGATACGTATTACAATTCGAAAACTTCAACTCTTTGTATTTATCAAATTACTGGCTGGAAAAAGAAATAATTGATTTAAATAAAGATTTAAAATATAAGCTAAAAATTAAGTTGGATGTTATAAAAATTACTCCGAACAAAAATAAAGAGAGACTTGTATTCTGTGTATAAAAATATCAATAAATTTTTTTTTTACGAGAATGTTTGTTTGTTTTTTTTCCTTTCTTAATCACTACCCACCATAACACGTAAAAACAATCGGCTGTATTCGATAATGCCCGTCTATCTACGGGATAGAGGACGTTGAAAAGTAGTTGAAAGTATGTAGTTGAAAGCATCGCAACCCTGCTTTCTTACCTATATGATAAAGATGATAATATAATAGTAGCAGCAAAACGTAACAGTAACAGCAAAACGTAGTATGAATCCGTTAAATTTTTGGCGGGTATTTATATGTATCGGCTATCATTATCATTGAGATAACTTTGAAAATAACAATGCTATCACCAATTGACGCAAATGCATTATCGGTTGACTTTCAAACTAGTAAACAAGGTTAATGCAAAGTCAGCAAGCACGTGTACATTTTTTTATGCCGAAGTAAGCACATTTTTTTTTTTTTTTTTTTTTTTTTTTGACGTCAGTTTTTTTTTTTTTTTTTTTTTTTTTGACGTCAGTTTTTTTTTTTTTTTTTTTTTTTGATGACGTCAGAGTTTTTTTTTTTTTTTTTTTTGACGTCAGTTTTTTTTTTTTTTTTTTTTTTTGATGACGTCAGAGGGGGGGATTTTTTTTTTTTTTTGATGACGTCAGAGTTTTTTTTTTTTTTTTGATGGCGCCAGAGTTTTTTTTTTTTTTTTTTTTCGGGTCAAAGGCCAATTTTTTTTTTTTTTGGGGTCAAAGGTCAATTTTTTTTTTTTCCCCGGGTCAAAGGTCAATTTTTTTTTTTCGGGTCAAAGGTCAATTTTTTTTTGATGACGTCAGAGGGGGGGTGATGACGTCATTGATTTTTTTTGATGACGTCATTGATGACGCTTGTCCCAGAACCGGCATTTTTACACTACTCACGTGTAATTCTGCGGGCCTGCTCGGTGGACGAATGACCACTGAAGTCAAACTGGCGATCAGAAATAACGTTATTCCTCTCTAAGACTGGCCATAATCTTTGAAGGAGCAAAAGATCTTTGAATCTTTGAAAGGATAGGTAGCAAGCTTATAGGCTTGTACAAAAACACGTCATTTACGGGTATATTTGGCTTCAAAACCATAGTCACATTCCAAGGAAGACAATGTGGTCCGAATAATCGCATTGAGCAGATGGATTATATAAAATAATTCCGAAGATGGTAATATTCACAACATATAAAAACTCACCAATTAAAATCCTGGGGCCTTCCTCGAGCACTTTAATCTAACAATTTCTCGCGATACTTCAGTAGCCGTAACGGGGCTCAAAGTAAGCATAGAGGAAGCAGGTTTTCCAGGAACCTGAACTCATCAGCAACATCCAAATCGTGTTGCTTGAACATATTGCGTAAGTGTGCGGTTAACATTCCCTTGTTTTGGGCTGTCACTGCAAGCCCATCCATAAAGACGACCTTATACATAAGGATGGCACTGGCGGCCTTTTGAAACTTCTTGTAGCCTTCCACAACCCATGTTCATCTTCAACAGGGGGATATCACTTTCATATTACTTCAAAAATTTTGATTTCTGACTGTCTTCAACAACCTCTTAAGTTGGCATGCAGACCTGTTAAAACAGTTCTGTTCTTAGGATTCCTGTAGTGCTCCCATCTCCTTCGAATTCTCCTTTCTACCGCAATGAGTATTATCACATCCATGGTAAAATTCCTTTCTTCTCTGGCTTCGTCCATCTCCACCGTTGTGGAGCGCCATGTTACCTACGGTATAAAAAATGCCCATCGTAGCACTGCGTCATCAATTTCATCTGCAGCCTCATCTGTTTGTCATTTGGCAGTTTCTGCTCAATCTCCGTCCAGTAAAAAACTCAGATACAAGAGTTGCCGGCAAGCGGGAACTTACTCATATGTTGGATACATCCGTGAGCCAGTAGGACAGTTCCGAGCCAGAGAAAGTGTTGAGCCGTAACCTTGTAACACACTTCTTTAGTACTCTATCACGGGAAGATATTACTCTAGAGCCCCAGTAGTCATACTTTGCATTCCAATCACCTGCTTAAATGAAGCGGTGACCCAAGGAATGGAAATACTCAGAGAACATTTCTTTTGTTATCACTTGGCTAAGGGGCAGTATATCGCAGAGAGCATCAGTGATTCAATCCAATCTGTCAACTCAAGTGAAGTCGCTTAGATATGGTTGGTCCCAAATGAGGGGAGCAGAATATGCTAGATCCCATTTCTGATTAGCAACGCATTCCTTCGTACGCCCTGTCGTGGTTGGTCAAGAATACGGAATAGCAACGAATTCTAAAATAGTTGCCGTCGGTGAGATATGTCTCAGAGATAAGAATAACGTCAAACCTCTCAGTCAGAGCCTCTTATTATTCTTTTCTATTCTAATTGTTATCTTTGTGTCACGTTGCAATCCGCAGACTACTCGCCATCAGCAGATTTTGGTGACCAACTTCGTTAGCAAATCTCATGAGGTTCCCAATTTGCTGCTTCAAAAACTCGATGTTCGTTGTCAACTTACCAAGCTTATCCAATGTAGGCGAATTCTGAAGTTTTTCACTGACCAACACGTTAGCAAATGATCGTGGGTGACATTGCGATGCGAACCAGGATCATTAGCTCGGTAGCCATTTGTGCTATCATTCACGTGCCCAGTTTATATATCCCTCAATTGGGGGAAGTTATTATCCATCTCGGAGGAGCCGCCTTGCGCGTCCATAGAGATTCCAGGAGGCTTAATAGCCGGGGTAATGTGTACTCCCTTCTGCTTACCATCTAAGATCTCTATAAACTTTGTAACCCTTGTAATTCGCAAGGTGATATGAGGTGAACAATGCACAGTTTCTGGGAGTACTTCTGACGTCTTTATGGCAGTCGGCAGCCCTATGCTTGCCCAAAAATTTAACACAGCGGTTCAGCCTCATGCAGTTTTTTTTTGCTGTGCCCATATTGTTGGCACCGCATGCTTTGGACAATCCTAGGTGTCTTAGTTTACCTAGTAGGTTAATAATTCCTCAAACCTAACGATCCAGTTAGCTAAATATTTCAGATTGAATATCTACTGCTATTGTCCGTTGGCTCCAAATTAATAAAGTCGGTATCGGCTCTTGTTGTTTAGTGACGGGCATAAATAATGCTCAGTACTCTACGGTCTTGATTCTCAATCTCTTTTGTTATAATATCGAGAAAAACCGAGTAATACATTTTCAATAACACTACCTTAAATACTTTTAAATCCTTCCTTTAAGACATACCTTCCTAGTGAAGGTATGACTTAGGAGATTCAATTCTATAAGTAGCTGAATTATTCTATTCGTTTACAGCAGTCAGTGTCCTTGGGGTTAAAAATGAGCTGTTACTCTCGAGAGGATAGTAACAGACATACAATTAATCATTCATACTCCAAAGTCCGACCCTGGTTACGACTGTTTCCAATAGTACCTACAGTTTCATTATATCCGTAATACCATATAAGACTTTCAGCGATGGCCGCACATCCTCTCTTTGTTCAGCCGGCTCTGCGGTCTCATCCATGGTGAGAGATTCAAAGTGGTTAGAAAGTGACAATCTGTTATCAGCAGACAGAGAAACAGCATATGACGCCTGCGGCGTACGTAACGTCGGCACAGTTTGCCATGGTACGCTATGCGGTTGGGAGTTCATCACTTTGCATTCCACTTCGCTGCTCGAGATGTCGCTCACGTCATCAACAAGTACGTCTCTGATCAACTTGCGACAGGGTAGCCTTCCGGGGACCCCTGTTTGAAGTACTCATCCGCCCTCGCTTTCTGTTTTTGTTTTGAGAGACATTATTTACAAGCGCCTCACTATCATCGTCAAGAATAGCAACCAGCTGCTCCATAACAGCTCTAGAAAGCAGGTTATCAGACTGCTCTCTTTGCCAGTCAATAACAACTCACTATAATTACAGAAAAATAGAAAGAAAAACTTATCCGTGCCATAACATTTGAAGAGACCTTCACACCTTCACTTTTAACTGACGTACCATTCAAAATTATTCACAAAAAAATATTGGCACTATTAAACAAACTTCTATTACAAAATAAAGCAAATGAAATTATTTCTTATAACGATATTATACACAGCTTTATAAGTACAACCACTAATTATAAAAATAGTGATTTCTGTATTGACTTGCTATCGACTTGCTATTAATTCGGTCTTTGTGTCATACTAGAAAAGTCTCATCCTCTTATCACCTGCAGCTAGCTGTACCTATCCTTCAACCCAAAAAAAGTAAATAACTAATGAAACTAACAAGGAAAATAGCTTTAATAACAATATTTTATCTAGCAATATTTTTTCGAAATAAATTTTTACTATAATGTAATGTCATTGATTGTATAATGTAAAATAAATAAAAGTAGATATTAATCAACAGAATAATTAGAGAAGATTGAAGTGTTTGTTTATTATGTGTAGTTTTTTTATTTATTAAAACTTTTGTGTCATATAATCATGATTATAGAGGAGCAAAAGATAAGTTAAATGGATTTTTTTTTTCAAGTATTTCAAATACAGTTGACTTTTAGTCAAAAATTTCAATCACGTTTTTTTTTAATATCGGTAGTAATAACAATAATTCTCATTTTATTTAATTTGTTTTTTTTATTACAATGAACATCGACTACTGTGGTCGTTAACTCTCTTGTAACAAGCTAGAACATTTCTACTCTCTTTAAAATAAGCTACTAAGTCAAAAGGCCAGTCTTGTCAAACAGATAAGCTGGATATAACCACAGGTTTGCCGCACATCCAGTTAACTGAAAATACCAAAATTGAGTAAATGTCATCATCTTTTTACGGAAATCAGAGCCGACTCAAAAAAATTCCAATCATACTTGGGAATGACGCCGGTAAAAGTTTCTTATTAAAATTTTTGATTTGCTCAAACCAAAGTTGAACAAATTAAAATAAGCGAAATATTCTTTACATATAGTAATTTGAATGTCAATTCTGCTACTGGTAAAGAAAAATTTAATTGAAAAGTATAATGTGGAAGAATACCCTTACACAAACCATTCACAGACCTGGATTCAGGTTAACCGGTAATGTAAAATCAAACTAGTTGATATTCGTAGTCATCAAGCTAGACCTCCACAAACCATGAGCTGCACATACCCCGCGACTTGCTCACTATATTCATTAGTTATAATGATGATGATTTAAAAAGATAATGATGATTCACAATAACAAGACCAATTACGCTGCAGCACACAATAAGAGCCTAAAAAAATTAAATAAATAGTAAAAAATTAATAAATTTGATTTCATCTGAATTTTTCGTTAATGGACTTATTTTTGTGGTTGTAAAATGAAATTGATGAATAGGTAGAAAGTCAGTTTTATTATTTTAATTAGATTTCCTTCAATTAAATCAATTTTACTCTTAAAAGTAAATTGCCTCTAATAAATATTTTATAATTCATAAAATTATCTTGCTATACTCGATTTTTTTTTAAATGACTGATCAGTATAATCCATTAACTGTTATCAGTTTCCTTTATTCCAATACCTCAGTATAGAAATTAATGATTAATCAGTAAATAGATTGATTATTCAACTGTAACTTATTAATAAGTAAACAGTTCGTGATTGATCAACTAAGCTTAACTGTTGAAAAAAACAGAAATTAATTTTTTCGTTGATAGCTAATCGCTCAAGACACGAACGGCTGGCTATAAGCGCATAAGATAACTTCTGCCAGAAGTGCTTGGTTAGTATGGAGGAATATTTCAGTATATTGTAATTTCTAAGAATTTTGTTATATTTCGATAAATATTGTAATTCTATTTTCTTTATATGATACTTCGTTATATGGTTTTATTGGGATTACGGAATAAATATATATACGAATATACTGAATTGAATTTTACATTAAAAGGAGAAACTAAAAAAGATTAAGATTTTTCAACAATAACAATTTTTTCAAACACATCTATAATATAATGAAATATAAATAAAATAATTTTATTTTGTCATCTACAATCATGATAACATAAAAATTTAATACCTTAAGAATTAATTATCTTTTTTTTTTCAAACATCCGTACTTATGTATTAATGGAGACCACTAATTATTCCCTCACACATACTATAGTTATTTTCATTATGTTTATATATATAATTTGACCAAATATACATACTTTAGAAGCACAGTCTAGTGTTATTTATCCGCTTCGTAAACTTTTATTCTATACCTTCCAACCTTCCACTACCATACAGTGGTCGCAAATCTTTTGAGAGGGAAGTTGCAACGCTGAAAAACACTTCATTTTCATCTAGTTGTTCCAACACATAACAATTACAATTTTATACCGTTGTTTGCAGCGTTTAATTGATGTCACTCTTCGTTCCAGGTGTAAATGAAGTGTACAGCATTTATAAATATAATAAATAATATTCCAAACCATTTCCCGATGTTATGGTTTATTTTTGTACGGAAAGATAGCAATTACTTATATTCTATGTTTGCAACCTGTTTTATAAAGAAATTTTTGAGGTCATAATAATAAACATAGTAATTTTTAAATAAATTGATTTTATCTACTTCAATGTAGGATGTAAAAGAAGTAACTTGTAGGGTCGCACAGCTCGTTTCGCTCGTTCCCTATAGCCAAAGGGCTCCGCCTCCTGGATTCCAGTGTTCATTTCCCTCATGGTTGTGAGAATAATACTGATAAATAAAAATTAAAGTATTCAGGCTTTATAGAAACCTGAAATAGAAAGTAAATTACAAAAGATAGGATAGTAGTAACTATTGTAACTAAAGTACACACACCTTTGGCAAGAAAAATTCCTAACTTATTTCTCTTTCCATGGTGACAGAAATATAATAATGAAGTAAAAGGATTAATTTTTTCCTTTTATGGATATCTTTAATTCATAACATCACCCCTAAAGGGGCTAGGACCTCCATCTATGGCTTAAAACCCTCACTGGGATAACTCGAATATATCCTCCAAATTTGAAAGCAGTTGTTCTGTTGGTTCAACATGATGCGAAAACGAACAAACAAACAAATTTTTGGCTTTATATGTAAGATATCAAACCTTATATAAAATAAGGTTAGGCAACCTCTACCTACCAAAAATTGTTTACCTACCGGAAATACAAAAATGAAATCTCACGTTGTCAATTTAGTTATATTAAAAGATAGATCAGACAGTTACTGGTACGTAATAACATATCAGTAAATCGGGTGAGGTAAGCAGTTAACATGATTTTGCTAAAAGTTTGGGTCAGACCTTTTTTCCCCATCAGCTAGAAAGTAATATTTAAACTATTAAAATAAAAATATATGGCTTAATTGTGAGTTACCATTTGGTTTTTCGTAATGTAACAGTAATAATTTCATTTTATTTCTATAACTTCTAGCATAATTCGGTTTCCCCTAGGTTCCCGAAAAAAAGGATCGACAAATATTTCTCTAAAACTTCAACTGATACTGAAACAACACCCAAAAAGTAACCTTTTTTTTATAGCACGCAAATTTACAAAAAATTAGATATACCGTTCATAGTGCTTATCCAGTAAGGCACGTAAATAAACATTCATTGTTATTTTAGACATGTATATATTATTTCGGAACTGTACCTTAACTTTTCCACAACCACTGCTGATATACTTTGACTACAAGAAATTGTCAGCTGTCTCTGGATTTCAGTTCGCCAATATTTTTTCGAAACAATTTTACTACCTTATACGACAAAAATTATGCATTAGAATCAAATTGAATAGATAATAGCAAATAATGTAATTGCATTACTAATAACTAGAAGATTGTAGTATATATAATGGAGACGTAATATATCTACTATACTAGAATATTGTACTCGATACTATTGCTGAAGAATTAGTGAACCGTAACCAGAATAAGTTACTGGTACAATATTTGAAAAATTAAAAAGAATCTTATGGCCTTGTTAGTTTGTAAGAATATTGCAAAATTCATCAGCAGACAGGGAGCTTTTCAATTAGATTAAAATATTGTAACCTGATGGCCTCACCTTTTTTTGACGAATTGGACTGGTCTAATGAACTGAACTCCGCATAACATTGACTCTTCCAAGCTCTTAAAAACTGTAAGATTCTTCTTACGTTAGTTATATGTAAAAGTAATTTTTATTTTCCCTGCAATTGCCACTACCCTTCTACAATAATACTTCGTTAGTATACCCAATGGCAAGTACACTATTTCTCATAGTTTTATGCAATATTTGTGAGAGATATAAAAACTTTACATTCGTTTTCGTAGTCGTAATATGTACTTTTATTTTAATTTGTTTTTTAAGTTTATTTGTTTTATTTTTTACAGGAATTGGTGGCGGTTACACCAAATGAGAGGAACTGGCGTGGTATGCTAATAGCTTTATTAGTTATATTAGCAGTTCTGGGTCTCATTCTCTTCTCAATAATTCTGCTTTCACCGCCTGATGAAGGGCCTCGTGTTCAAGGTACGAAATTTACGTTAGAACATGTGACGGAAGGATTGTTTAAAGTGCCATCTCTTAACGGATCCTGGGTTACAGGTAATTACATATATTTTATTCTTCTTTGATTTTATTTATTAGTAAAACGTTAACTTTAGTAATAACTTTTATATTGTTGTATATTACGATGTATTTTAAGACCCATCACTTATTAAAACTTGTGTGTGTGTGTGTTAAAATTTTGAAAATAATATTTGAAAATTTTTTCATAAGTGAAGAATAATTTTAACAATATGCATACAAAAATATCACTAAAGATAATGTTAAACTATATCTTGCTTGGTCGCAATCCCCAAAAAAAATTAATTTTACTTCTTCTTATTGTTTTATTCAAAATGCATTCCCAAAACATCATTTTATTTGTCTTATGAAATTGATCAATGTTTTGTGATTCCCCACAACAACGAAATGCTGCTTTTGGCAACCAGTCGTTTCAATACTCTATTCGAAATTAGTTCTTCCTTATCTCGATTTTTTGAATATTTATTTTACTTCCTTATTTCAATTCTTTGGATTAAATTTATAATGGCAGAATTATTAAATTCTACAAACTACATTAACTGTATCTTTTAATAGTGTTGATTTTAAATTTTTACTGAATAACTTCTAAAATATATTTATTTAGAAAAAGTGAGGAATAAAACTTCTAAATTTTCAACAGTATATAATAATTTTTGTAGAGGTATTTTCAAGCCTAGTAGGAAAGAATTGTGATCATTTAGCTTTATGGAGATCGAATTCGACATTTTGATATCGATTTCATGAAAGAAAAGCTAATCTTTGAAAAAAATGAAAATATGTTGAATGATTGAATCTCAAAATTTGAATTTTATATCGAATCAATAATTTTTTTTGCTTTCTGAGGTATTTTTGTACTTCTCCACAGTTTATTTATAAGAACTTTTAGGGATTACGGGGAAAAATTACACGTAGTAAGATTTACTCAGATTTTATATCAATTTGTCGTACACAAAAGTGTCAGAAGTTTGATAAGTACGAAAGATCTAATACTGTAGTATAAACTTTCGTGAGCAACTGTAATTTATAATAAAAAAATTTCCCATATCAACCCATTTTAGTAAGGATTTTTGTTTATTTCATAGCCCTTTCTTCATCCTGTTTTGAATAAACACAGAATTATTACCGAAACGTAACAATGATGTTAAAATATACAATTCAATGCAAGAAAATATTTCCCATCTTTACTGAAAACCGAAATAACAATGTTTTAAATCGTTTCTATACTGAAAGCGACCAACGGAGAAATTCCAAAAAGATAATTAAATGACAGATGAAACTTTATCCTTAAATATACATAAATATTGATTGTTTGGTATAATAATGTAAGTAAACTTTAGAACGTTGAAATGCAATACCATCAAACAGAGAGCAAAGTTGATACATTCCAACAGCAATTTCTGTAACATCAACTACTGCACATATAAATTGCAACTAGTATATGAATGCAATAAAGCAGAAGTTTTTGTATAATGTAAAATCCAATTTTTTCCCACTAATTCGTTTCAAAATATAATTCTTCAAAGATCTTTCAACAACATCATATTTGTTGAAACATAATTTAAACATTTTTAATTCATTTTATTTATATATACTAGATTTTACTATAAAAGAGAAGAATCACAAACCGTGTGCTTAAATTGTTTAAAATTAATTAATAATATAATTTTATTTAAATTATACGTCGATTAAATGGTAGCGACATGTAATGTTTTGATTTTTACTTTCCTGGCAGCATAGTTCTGGAGCTATGCTACAAGAAAAAAAATCTATTTAAAAACATCTTTTTATTTATTGCATATTTTTTAACTGATTTTTTTAATGTCTTACTAGACATAGCGGTAATGCAAGCGACCAACAAAAAAATAAAAATTTAAGGGCATTATTAGGAGTATGGGAGCTGAATAAAGTATAAAAATATCGATATTTTGAATTTTTCAATTTATGCCAGTTTATGAAACTTTTAATAATGATAAAAGTTAAATACTAAACTTTTAATAATAATATTACGATAAAATTTCATCATAATTCACTTCCATCCCCAAAAAACAAATCTTAGGTAATTTTTTTTTTATTGGTTGTCAGTTTTTTAGTCTCTTACATCTAACATAGTAAACGTAGAAAAATCTAAAAAAAAATTCTTGGAAGGTGATTTTGGGGAACAGAGAAAATAACAAAATTAACGATTTTTTGAATTGTTTAAATTGTGGTTTATCGAATCATACGGGTAGAATGATAATTTTTCAATAAAACTTCTTTATAAATTACTCCTACCCCAAAAAATAAATCTTAGGTAATTTATTCATGTATAATTATTTTTTCACTGTATTAGAATAAATAACCAATGCCAGGAAAATTATTAAGCTTTGTTGTCAAATTTTTTTTCTTTTTTTGACTGATCGATCTAAAACCCGAAAAACTGTGAAATCGTGATTATTAGGTTGGTAATATTTGAGCTGCCTGTTTTAATTTAGAATAATTTTGAAAAATTATACATAACACTTGAATAAATTTCAAAAATTATTTAAAAATTTTTTTTTTTACACTATATAATAATAAGTTATATATTTTAATAAGATATTCTATTTTTATTTTTAACTTTGTTCGGTCATGTAAAATAAATATCATAAAAGAGATAACTTGGAAAACTATTCTGTATGTCTTCTAGAACTGATAATCGATTCTGCTTTTATAACCGCTTAATATGTTCATTGAAAGAAAAAAGCATCTTTTACAAAGTTTATATACAAAAATCTTTACTGTCAATAGTATCGTATAATTCATGATTTGATTTAATTAAAATTAAATCAAGAAGTTATTAAATAGTAAGAAATATAACTCACCAGCGTTAGGCGCTGAATAGTAGAATAATTTATTTTTAAATTAAATTTTTTTTTATATATTTCAATAGAATTTGGTCATCAAAATATTAGTTTTAAATGTACAATTCTAGTGGTTTGTCTTTTTTTTATTCATGTTTGATTTTTGTGGAATATGAAGTGCTTGCAGAAATTTTTTTTAAGATTTAAGATTGGACTTTAAGATTACTTATAACTATTATTATAAATTGCTTATTTTGGGAGTTCCTTAAGAACCCCTTTATCATGCGCTTCTTGTCAAGTAACTTACTTATGGCTCCTTTTATGGAGCCGATTGTAAATATACTGGTTGTTGAACAAAAAAAAAATTATAATTATCTTTCATTAATGCATTTATCTAAAAAGTAAAACTAAACAGAAGGGAATAATAACATTAGATCTAGTAGTTTTATTTATTTGTTAACGAACTTATAGTTTTAAAAAACTAAAGACAGGTATAAAAAATTAATTGTAATCTCCAGTTTTAAATGGTGTTCTAATCTAATTACTGTTTCTAAAATTGAGAAGGATATTATCCATATGAAAACGTTTGAATATTTTAAAGGGTAATTACAAAAAAAAAACTATAATAACTGTAAAATTTGTTTTATATTGTTCTGAAATAATTATAAATTTTGTGTAAAACATAAAATTAAAAATGTACAGGTGAGATAATTATTATAGAATTATATTTTTTAAGAATAAAGATATTGTAAAAGGTATGGTTTACTGAAAATTTTGAACCGTTTTAGACGGTCTGATTTCACAAGAACCCTCACATGCTTAACGTTTTCATCATATTTTGAAGTTGAAGGTTTCCCTGAGCGAAGTTGATCTTCAACGTGTTCTCGGCCTTCCAAAAATGATTTGTGCCAGCGGAAAACTTGTGCACTTGATAGGCAATGTTCCCCATAGGCCTGTTTCAACTTTTCAAAGGTCATACACGCGGATTCCCGAAGTTTAACACAAAACTTGATTGCACAACGTTGCTCTAAATTCCGATGCTCCATTTTCGCAGCACACCACTAAACACAACTTCCCTGATGGCGCTGTCAAAAATAATGTGCTGGCTGAACGGAGTTGAAACTCGTACTGAGCATGTGGAAGGGAAGAACAAACCGGTGTAGCACAGACCGGTAGACACAGCGTTGCCAGATCGCTCGCAGTGTTACTCATCTCATTACTTTTCTCACACACCTCGTACATATATAGTAGAAATTTCCTTGCTATGTAATATATTGTTTTTTTTTGCAGATAAGTTTTTTTTTGCAGCAATTATGTGTAAATATGAAAAAAAATTGTTATCTTTGATATTCTATACAAGCCAATAAATTGATCTATTTATATTTTGTTTATTTTAGATAGTCTATTTACAAATGCTTTACAAGCATGAGTAATTTCATTTTATATTATAGTAATAATTAGAACTTAAAAAGAATATGTTGTTAAAATACATCTTAACACATATGCGAAGAAGAGTGGATAAAATTTTTCTGTAGAATAAATTTTTACATACGAATAGTTTTTTGACAGCACAAAATGGAATTGATATGACAAGACTCTACCATTCTTTTTATTCGTTGGTATATCTGCTCCCTCCCCAACGAGTTGACATACTTTATCTCTATACTCAGATGTGGGAAATATAAATAAAATAGCCTGATTTGATCCACAATGATTTACTTTTTGAGTCTCTCACTGGTGTTAGGCGCAAGTAAGTTTGAATTAATAAAGATATATTATTATATTTGTATATAATTGATTAGTGGATATTATTTTTATATTGTAAAAAGGCGTTAGGATTTTTTTTAAATATGTAAATTTAAGTAACGATCTAAACTAACCGCGCATGCTTTCATCACTGAAGCGTAGCTACTGTAATTCATTCAGGATGTAATTCAATCATGTATGGATGTTTATATTTGGTACAGTTGTCTATTAATATTTATCTCTAACTAAATGAAATCAATCTTACCAGAAAGGATAAAATAGCGAAAGCCGACTTCATCCCAGAAAAGACATGTTTACTTAACTTATTACAGTGGTAATTTTGAAAATTTATAAATACAGAAAAGTATTTTTATTTTCGCTAAACCCTTTCAACTACAAATATCTAACCATTAATATACTTAAACTAATAAATCATACCAGTAATAATACAATAACCTACAAAATTACGAACAGAATTTAATAATTATTTTTTATTAAAATGGTAATAATTTACAATACGATGAACGTTAAAAAATAAATACATTTAAAAAAAATCTTTTTACATAAAAATTTAATTTTAAATCAGTTATTTTATCCCATCTATCGTAATGATACATTTATTTGAATTATTAATGTAGATTTCTAATTAATTATGACAGTGCAATGAATTCATATGGGACATTTGTATTTTATGAACATATTGATATTCCCTGAAGATTTACTTTCTCATTCAGTAGAATAAAACGGCTGTAAATCAAATGCTTTGAAACCTTACTGTCAACGATGTTCAGGAAATATATTATAAATTTTGATTGCTTTCAAAAATGTATTTTTTTTTTTTTTTTTATAATTCTACTCCTTACGTAATGAAGATTAGGAAAAAGTTGTAATACTCTTAGCAAGGTGGTTCATAATTTATTTTTTAAGTGAAATAAAAAAATTTATAATTTTAATAAATAACGTCTCAATATATGTTGTTAATTAAATTATAGCTCCTCATTTGATCTTGCTCAGTCCTAGAACGTACATGAAATAACAGGTTCTGCAAGATGTTTTTTAAAGTGGTTATGTATGCCTGCGCCCTACCGACTAAACCTCCTATCTCACCAAATCCTCTCTCGAGGCTGGATCCACCATTAAGCATTGCACAGCCCCGGGAGGTTCCTTTGAGCTCGGGGGATCAAAGTTCTCGTGCATTATCACCATCACCCTTCCACGCAAGCGCGAACGCACGACAGCTGGGGACTGTCCTACACCCCCTAACTCTCGGTCCGTTTCTTCGCCTGATCACAGTACTTTACTGCAGCTAACTTGTTCTACCTGATCAGTCCGCTTCTAGTGATTCGGGTCTCGGTCTTCTCAGCTCAGGGATACGAGAGGCTTCCCGCTTCCTCGCCACCACCTATCCCAACGCCGTAAGGAAATACACTCACCTTACGGCGATTCCGGTCGCCACACCATCTCCTCCATTCCGAGCCCTGAGGGGCTTTACCGGAGGTCGTATGTAGACACACTGATTACATCTTACAGTCATCAGCCAGGCCTCAGTAGGGATGCCATCGATGCAAATGACTCGGCAGAAATTTACTTCAGTAAAAATTATTATCTCAGCCAACGCCTTCGCTTTAGGCTTCTTTCAGACATCTTCACTCTTCTTTTCCTACAATGTCACCTTCTGAACTAGCTAACATAGTAAGCGGAAGCGCAAAACCCGCGCCTAGTCCAATTTTAATACCAACACTTGTGACTGTAAATGCCTCAACCATCGACTAAGTAACGAGTCAAAACAGTGCTAAACTCATACCATTCAAAATGTGTTATACGTAACAACAAAATTCAGACTTACATCCCATCACCCATCTTAGCAAGCCCAGACAAACACGACTTCACGTAGGGCTGTCCCCTATCCTCTCGCTCTCCAGTCTTTCCGATTAACTACCAGGGTTATGTAGGTATCTAACGTAGAGAAGTGACGCTCGCTCTGGAACAGCTTACTGATGACATTTTCTACAATCAGTGGACCCACTACTAACTCATCGACCCTACAATCATCAGTCTACTCTACAAACTGAAATACCACATGCCTTTCTTGTATGGTTTTAGCCTTGCTTTCAGTTTGCGATAATTCATTGAGGCTCACAGTCAATGATCCCCAACGATTCTCGTTCAACACTATCTGCAGAATCTATCATCACAGATTAACTAAAAGAAATTTTCTCAGTCCAGAAAGTCCCGGTTAAAAAAAAAAATAAAAAATCAGGTCACTTGTTTACGCGCTAAAACAGCTGTTGCTGACGTAAACAACTTTTTTATTTTTTTTTAACTTCCGGAACCACTGTTAGGTATTTCTTCAGATTATTAGATGAATGATTTGTAGCGCGTGTGAAAATGTCATGCTTGACCAGGGTTCAAACCTGGTACCTCCGGATGAAAGGCCGAGTGGTAGAGTCTCGGCCTTTCATCCAGAGGTCCTGGGTTTGAACCCTGGTCAGGCATGCCATTTTCACACACGCTACAAATCATTCATCTTATCCTCTAAAGCAATACCTAATGGTGGTCCCGCAGGTTAAAACAGGTAAATAACAACTAGACTTTGTAAAAATAATTAAAACTATTAATAAGAAAAAAAACAACAACGAAAACTGGAAAACAACATGACGAAACACAAAGAAAGGATAAAATACTAACAAAACCAAAAAAGAACGAAAAACAAAACGAAACTTAGAAACAAAGAACACTCAAGACGGATCGAAAATGGCGTCCATATCTGACCGTATTCGGAAACTGACTGAAATAATAAACCCACCGGGATTGAGTATTGGTGAACGTGTCTTCCCAAATCAGCTGATTTGGAAGTCGAGACTTCCAGCGTTCAAGCCCTGGTAGAGGCAGTTACCTTTATAGAGATTTGAATACTAGATCGTGGATACTGGTTTTTTTTGGTGATTGGGTTTAAATTAACCACACATCTCAGGAATGGTCGAACTGAGACTGTACAAGACTACACTTCATTTATAAACATACATATCATCCTCATTCATCCTCTGAAGTAATACCTGAACGGTAATTCCCGGAAGCTAAACAGGAAAAAGAAAGACTGATATAATAACTCTTTTCCTCCGGGCCACCGTTAGGTATTGCTCCAGATGAAAGGCCGAGACGCTACCACTCACGCCACGGAGGCTGGCGAAATAATAAGATTACGATTGTGTTCCTGAAATAATAACATTACATGAACGCAATCGCACAACAGCTAAATTTCCTCGTGCATACAAAATGTTTAACGAGTCATGGGCGTCTCTCAACCTCCCTCCAACACCCCTCTCCCTCACTCTCACACTCTCTCTCTCTCTCACTCTCTCTGTGTGTGTGTGTGCATACTAAAATCTTCGCAAATTTCATCCTAGCAACAACAGCAGATTATATTTACTTTGTCAAAACTTATTGTTTATTTTGTTCGTTTCCTGTAGATGCATTAAGCGCTTTGCAGCAATATCTGCTTCTTCAGAACATAGTTAAAAACTTCTGAGACTTTTAATTAGATTATTATTTCACGTTGGTTTTAATATTTAAATCCCGTGAATCGTACTGTAAAAGAAAAATATTTTTTTCGTTGAAAGGCGGTGTATTAAAATACAGACTTGAATTCTTCACAGAAAATATAATTTTACGGAAATTACGATATTGTTATTTATTTTACAATATTAATATTCATTGATTTAATATTATTACTGTATTCTTTTTATATTTTATGTTATTAATTATTATTAAGGAAATTAACTTATGCTAAAATTATATTATGTTTATTGTTTTTATTGGTAATCTTACACCATAACATAACATTCTACATGTATAATGTAGATTTAGATTGAAAGGTTGTATGTTTTATATATATATACGATGAGAACAAGATTGGATACAATTTTATCATTTTTATTCCATATATAGCTACGATTTGTATGATATAATAACTACAATTTTTATTTGAATAATCTGTCATTTGTATAAATTATTGTGTTATAATTATTTTTAAATACTTTCATTAAATTTTGTAAGGCAAGAGACTTTATTAAATAAGCTCAATTCAAATGATACCGCAGAAGTGTCTCACGACACAAAATTAAATAACCGGATGAATTGCAATTCATAATGACTGACTCCATTACTAACTAGTACATCCAAACAGTTGTAAAGTATAGATAAAAAAGCTCATTTTTCAAATACATTATTCTTAGAAATAAAACCTAAAGCGATAAATAACATCTATATTTACTTTTAAATGAATTACACTGAGCAGAAATAATTAAATAACTTCAAAAATAGGCTTTTTTTTAAATCTAAAAATTGAATATTTCAGTACTTTAAATTTTTAATTTTTAATTCGGTACCAAATTAAAACCAACTCTTGATAAACCCAAAAAAAGGAAGAATGAAGAGAGACGGAGAAGATATCTGAATGACTGAAAATATCAAGCTAAAACTGATGAAAAAAAACCAAAACAATTTGGCTTATTACACCCCACACGTGAAAGAAGTTGCAAAAATGAATAACCAAAGTGGAAAATCGATATTCCCAAATAAAATACCTCACAGTTCTATTCGATACGTGGAACAATCCACAGAGTTTTCTACACGAGGCTAAAATTTAAAAAAAAAATATCATCGTTGTTTGCAGTCATAAGAGGAAGTGTAACTTGGATGAGCAGAAAAAGAAAGGATAGTAAAGTACAAGAAGAAAAACATTCAATATTTTCGTATAGCAAAGCTGGCATCAGCAGGATTATACAAAAGTTGTTTGCGTTTGAGGTTTGGGGTTTTTCCTTTATTGAATAAATTTTTTTACATAAGCAAAGTTAGATGTTCATCTTTGTTATGACAAAAATGTTGTAATCCATCTTACACAATTTGACTGAACGTTTGAGTGTAATTATCTCGTTAATAACCTATCAAATTTTATATAAGTTCATCCCCTTAAGTTTGTCCTTTCTTGATTGCCTTTAAAACTTGTTCACATTTTATTTGATAGTCTTTGTCAGGCAAATCAGGGAAAGAGGTTGAAAGCAAGATTCTCATTCTTAATTTTTTACGTTAATTGATTATATCATGTAAATTCCATAACCAAATTTTTTTTAATTTTGAAGCGCTATTCAGCATGTATTTAAAATTGATCTGCCAGATTTCATATAAAAAAAATTTATTCTATTTCGTAGACTCATTAAAATTGGATACAATGCAGACAGGATGAACAATTTTTTTTACATTTACTATTATGTGGTATTTAATTATAGAAAGAGAAGTCAAGATGCCAGATTTCGTTCAGGCGCAAAACGAAATAGATTTTTTAGGAGTACAGTTTCTTTTTTTTAAAATAATCATATAATGTAAATTTTACTTCCACATTGTATGAATATATAAAAAATTGTATTGATAACCACCTCATTACAGTTTCAAATTACTATTTAACTAATTTTATAACATTGAATTAATACCGAAGCTAAAACATAGGATACTAACATTTATGATTATTATTTGTTATGATAAATCAAGCTACCTTTTTTTCATAAAAACTAAGAGAAGTGTAAAAGTTAGTATTTTGAGTATATTAATCTCAATAAAACGAACATTTTTTTTAATTTTATATAGTCAGATTATAGTAATCATGAGACATATTTAGTGGAAGTAAAACCATAAAATTCGGAGTTAATAAAATAGGATTTACCTAAGCAACTTCTCAAATAAAATTCCAACAAATTTTTAAGGCATTCAACAAAACTAAAACCGAACACGTTAACATTTTTGTGTAATTATGAAAATCTGACAATTCACCTTCAATATATTTATCCTTAAAACTAACCAAAAAAATATTTCACCGAATATGTGACTCATTCAATGAATTATAAGCCACATTGAAAAGAATTTTTATACAGGCAGAAAAGATATTGGCATTGCAAACAGTTTGTGTAGCAGTAGTTTTAAACCCCAGAAGTAAAGATAAAGAACATATAATTTTTAAATCAATCCCAAACAAACGTAGAGTTTTACTTTAAAATTTTTAATTTGAATTTTTCATGAAATTATTTTTTTCAGATATGTTTGTAAAATTAACTGTTAGATTTTTTAAATAACTGTAACTACTTGGGTACTTTTCGTTCAATGAAGGAGTACGTAAAAGCGGACCCGGAATCTTTTTGGGATCAAAAATTAATCAAAACAAATTAGGTTAATGTGTATTTGTAGTTAATTAGAAGGAACTAGGTAAATTTAATAAAAATCAAATTTTTAAAAACATATTTAATACTGAATATTTTCATTTTATGTGAGAACTTTGACTTAATAGAACTTATTATAAATAAGAACTCTAATATGTAATAAACATTTTAAGAATTTGTTTATATCTTACTTGTAAACTTTTGTTACGTATAAATTTTCGACTTCTAAAATAATTAAAAGAGAATTTTCAGTATTGTGTAAAACTTTTATTTTCCCTACGCATCTACTCTGTATGCTGTTTTTTAAAGGCTTACTTATAAAAAAATCCATAGACAATATAACCAACATTGATCCACTTAACTTTACTTGATCTGTATATTATGTTTTTTTAACATTTGCGTAGTATTTTTGAGCACATCCTAACAAAGGATATTATTGGGTTGTTTTAAAATAAGACCGTTATATGAACCAAGAGTCATTTAATTGAACCAAGAGCTTCTAGAATTTGATTCTTCCATTATAAGATTTTAGTTACAACACTAGCTGTAGAGCTGGAAGCTTAAATCGCTAAGAAGGATGTATAGGATATAAAATTCTTCTAATTTTGATTATTATTGTTTGTTTTAATTTGGCCTTTATTGTTTATCATTTCATTTGAGCCACATGTTTTGCCTATATGTATGTTTTAATTGTAGTTACACGGGCAAAAAAAAAAATTATATATAAGATTCTAAATGAATAATCGATAGTATTTTCAGTATCGATTTATTTGTATCTATAAAATAGTTGGGTTTTAAGATCTGCTACGATATTGAATGAATAATTTACGGTAATAAAATTTATTAATTTATTTTATAATTATAACAAGACTGACTAACAATAGAGCATTGGACAAATTCATTTAATAAGAGTAAAAAAAAGAGAGAGAATTTATAAGGAGTAAAAGAAAGAATGAAAATTTATAAAGAGTAAGAAAAATCTTTGTTGTTACTAATAAAAAAGGAGGTAATGAAATCTGAATCGACTTTATGAAGAAAAACATCGCATAATTAAAAAAATATATTATTGATATATATTTTGCTTATATATCGATATATATGCGATATGTCAATGTATAATAATATAAAAAGTATACACCTGATAGACATGTACTGACGATTCGGGCTTTTCCGCTAGTGATCGGCACATTCCGGTGCTAAGTTAAGGGGGACGCACACACAGCCAGACACACATGCAAATTACAGACATAAATTACACACATACAAATTTAGTAGGGTAGGATTAAATCGCTTACATTAACTGCAGATAGATTTTTATCATAAAACGGTGACAATTTAATATTTTTTATCATTATAAAGTATACTTATAACACCAAAGCCTGACCTATACTTCTAACAATATACAATTAGTTGAAAATCTTAACGTGAGATTTGTACCCGTGTTGTCACTATTTAAAATGTACATTTTATAATAAATCTTCCAGTTAAATCGTTACTTTTACTCACAATAATAATTTATCGTGACTGTCCATAAGAGCAACAATTTAGAACAATGAATAAGGAAAAGTTATATCGGACGGTCAGACTTTAAGGAAGAAATATTGCATGCATAAAATGGGTCATACAGAATGATGGTTAGCGCTGTAACTGACAATTTTCAAAATATATTTAAACGATATTCTTTTAAAATAAACAACAAAAATAATGTATATATTTTTTTTAAACATTAATGATGAATCTATACATTATATTGAAATATAGTTGACGTATTATTTATACTCATCATGTAGTAGTAATTAATTCAGTTCCATTATAGTTATAGCGTCATTATATTTATGCAGAATATATACTATGTAAATTACTGCAGTACTAAAGTAACTCTCTTAATGCATCGACACATAATTTACTCATTTATGTATTAGTAGAAAAATTTATATAAGGTTTCTGTGCGCGTTAATTTTTTTCAACTGCAGTTAAATAACATGAAATAATGTTAAATGAAAATTTATTCTTTTTAAAATGGAAAAGATAAATCATTTCATATATTTTGCAGAAATGTGTTTTAACAGTTGGTTTAATGTCTAACCACCGCACTAAAAACAGAACTCCCCAAAAAATCCAGAGGCTCTTTTCCAAATAATATCAAGATACATCGAATTAAAGGTCTCAACATCCTCAGCCTGTAGGACTTAATAATTTCGGTCTGCAATACAGAACTGACAATGGTGGAGAAGAGAAATCAAGACGGAAAACGTTTGGGCCGTTGCTTTTTCCAATTGTAGATAAAGTGGTAGTTAGCAGCCATCTTTCCAGACTGATAATACAACATATTAATCAATATTGATATCAGCAACAGCTGTTGTTGCAAGTTAAAAAACATACGTTGTAAAAGCTTAAAGTTACTGCTATACATACATTTAGATTAAATTCTTTCTAATCCACCAAAAGTGTTCATATTATTTGTAATCGTTCAGAACAAAAATCTGGTAAGGAAAATAGGAATAAGTTAGTTATTAATCAATAAGTAGAGAATATTTTAATACAACTTTTCGCGTTTTTTGAAAGTCAATATAACTTTTACAATCTAAAAACGTTTTAAACGTAAATAGTTTAGTTTTTTAAATATAAATTTTACAATTGTAGGTTTAGTTTAGGGTAGAATTTTTTTCATTCTGTGCATAAATAGAATTATTTGGATAATTTTTTGGTCGGTGAAAAGAAATACTTTTCTTAGTATTTGTTTTTTTCCTTACACTGTCCTTAATATCAATCCAAGTAATGAAATTGCATACCATAGGCTAACAAAAAGTGATTAGAGAATAAGTTCATTCATGAGTTTACTGTTATTATGAGACTGTTTTTATTTTTCACTATTATTAACTTCGGAATCATCAGGAATGGTTTTGAACCATTAGAATAATTCCTCAAATCTCAAAACTGGATATTATGACCAATGAGATATTATCATAACTGCATATCTCAAAATCCTCTTCTCTGAACAATCTAAACTCTGAAGCAGCGACCCGACTTTTATCATTGGTTAGAATGACGGTATTGAATCAGCACTGATTTATTGATTGTTGGATAGGCCAATGAATGGATGACACAAAGGCCGAAAATAACTACGTACAGCCGTTATAAGGCTTTTATAGAAATAAAATTAAAAGAAATGTAATAAAAACTTTCTTTTTAAAGTTTTTTCTGAAGAAGAAATAATAATTACTTTCTTTTAACCAGCTTTCATTAAATATTCAGTTTTTTTTTAATATTCTATAAATAGTTTTTAACCTGATAAATATAAATAATAATAGTATATAATAATTTAAAAGTAGATTTTCTTTTTAGAAGACAGGTTTAATTATTTTTTTAATAATTAAAACGATTAACTTTTCCTCTTGTTGATTTGCCAACTGTCGAAAGTTAAGTCTTCACCTGAATAAGTCGGAGAAGTTTTTGGGAAACGGTTGAGTAGATAACTCTGGTGGTTACATTTAATTTACTTTCATCAAAAAGTTTATGCCTCCCTCATTAACGATATTCTCTAATGTAACGTTAAAAAGTGTTATTAGCTTAATAATATTATAGAAGAATAATTTACATAAGGTATACATATTCTTTAATGAAAAAACAAATAAATTAAAAAAAATAAATATTAGAAAAGGACTTAAAATTACTCAAATTTGTATTTATTATAATTAAATATTACCTATTTTTATTATTATTATTATTTTTTTTTTTATAAAACCTAACTTATGTAATATATTTTTCAATATTTAACTAATCTCAAAATATTGTATTTATTTACGTTAAATAAATTGAATTAATTTCTACGGTGTTTTTCTTCTTCACTATCTTTGAACTTAATATAAATAAAAGATCTTCCCTTTATATTTTTATCTTTTATATCTATTTATCTTTTCAATACAGAAAATAATTTTCAAGATAATGCTGTGAAAAATTCATGAGCAACATATAAAACAATTCTGTCCAGATACAAAAATTATTACGATTACAAATTTTTCAAAACTTTGGTGAATGAGGGGAGCTAAAACAATACTGGTTTTTTAAGTTATCGTTTATTACCAGATCGTAAATAAAATTCTTTCAAAACTGTAGATAAGAAATAAATTTTTCTCTTTTTACATCCTTCTCCTTAGCTCAATTTTGTTCCACGGTTAACGGATAGTAAACATGAGCAGAAGGTGGAGAGAAATTGTACACGTGCGCAGAAGGTGGAGAGTAGTACAAATTTGCAGTAGGTTTTTGGGATTAAAATCGATGTAGTCGATCAACAAACGTAACGCTTCGAATAACTTGTACGAGACATCGTAAACTCCCGTATTACATTTACTCCCATAAATATTTAAACATCGTATTAATAAAAAGTAAGAAACAAAAAAAAAATTAAAAAATTATTAAAAAAATGCTTTTAAACTTAGCTAATAAGATGGATTACCCAGTAAACATAAATAAAAGATAATTTTCTTTTCAAAAAACAATATGTATAAAGTTGTCTACTTTCGCAAGACTGCAATGAAAAGTATAGAGCGCGCTTTTATATTCAATATGTACATAAATTCTTTAAATATGACAAACGTTTTGATGCAAAATGAAAATGATAGTTTCAATATACAATATCTGATAAATCTCTTTGAATGAACTAAAGTTAAGGTGTAGAATAGAACTGAGGTCACTACCGTGCTTTTCATTGTGGTCTTGCTAAAATAGACAATTTTATACATATTATTTAGTTGAAAACAAAATTGTTCTATTTATATTTACTGGGTAATACATTTTTGTAGATTTATTTAGAAGCATGTTTAAAACCCTTTTTTTATTTTTATAAATAAATTATCACATAATTCTTCTTTTATCCTGCTTCATTAAATAAATACTTGTGCATATTTGGTAGATTAATTTTTTTGACAAATAGGTCAATTTTTTTTAGTAGCTTTACGGGTTCTTTTTAGGGATTTAAATATGATTTTTTTTTTAACGGAGGTAAAAGTATTTGTTGAGGTTTAGTTGGCTTTTTGAAAACGTTTTAATTGTTTTCACAGCAACCAAAGCAGGAAAAAGAATTAATTGAAAGTTAACTGAATGAATTAAACTAATTATAACGTTAGAGGTTTGATTAATGTTAAATTTTCACAGTGTTAAAATTACTCTTTTTGATACTATGAACTCAAACAAAAATTAAAATAATTGTTCTGCATGTTTCTTAAATTTTTATTTTTCAATAAACTAAAACTATATAAAAAAAAGTTACTTATTTTTGGTTTTTGTAATGAATGAAATAATTACAACCTGTCGTTATGAAAATCGCTCAATAATTTCTAAATAAATTGTTTTGTTTCCTTGGATTTGAGAGGACTAAATAATCATGGTCCGGTTTTTTCCATATATATAAGAGATAAATTTCTTCATCCAAGGTGTTTCTCTGGGTTTTGACCGAGCAAATACTGCCACAATACAATCGACCTGTCCTTAATGTCTCTAAGAAAAGCTATCAAAGCAATGAAAACTATAGTAACAACAAACAACTAACAGGGATCTGACTTCCTATTGGTCAGTCTGAAGATCAGTTCCCCCAGTTATTGTTACGTGGAATCCAGGATACGCCAAATGAATGTGAAGAGCAGAGATGCCATTATCAGCAGTTCGTATTGTACAACAAACAATTTGAAACTATATATTTATTATTGGTGATTGAAGCCATAAAGACTAGAACAACCTTCACAGCTGATTGAAAAAACACATTCGCTGATCGTTATCACCACCTCACTATGGAAAGGGGCCATCAGACGTTCGTAATACCAATAACTCATCATATTTTCCAAGCGCACTAACAGCCAAACCTCAATCATTATCCTTCTCAGGAAAGTTCTTCTACCATAAGTCAGTTGGAGGGAATAAAAACTGAAATAACTTGTTACTTTTCAGGACAGTTTATTAGAGTTAATAATTAAATATAAAGTTATATGTGGCAGGTTTATGAAAATCTTGTGGGTGTGATAAAACTGAAAAGTTTAAAATTGTTAATGATATTTTGAGTATTTTTTCACAATTTTCTAACGTATAGTTGGTTACTTGTAGTAAATTTTAATAATTGTATAGTTTTATTTTATTGATATGTAAACTCAGAAAATAGCTTAGACTAGTTATATATATCATTCAGAAACAAAGTAATTTATTTCTTCATATTTTATAAAACATTACAGAATACAACGATACTCATTTTTAAAATTAATTTTTTATCGTAACTATTACTTATTTTAAATGTTTTGAGCTATACATTTTTTTGAAATATATTACTCAAATAAATAAGAGCCTGCTCATAAATAATACTCAGTTTTATTTGAACAAGAATTTAAAAACAATCGTATACAGTATTGTACGTTCAAATGCTACAACATTATCTGGATAAAGTTAAGTATAACAATTTTTAGTTGAATAATAACATAAAGTTAGTTAGGGGGAATGTTCTCATGCAATCCACGAATTTAATGTCGACTATGATGTTGTTCAACGACTCTGATATTTCCTAAAATCACGCAAAAATTTCCACAACAGCAGCATTTCGGTTACCAAACAATGTATCATAAAAATTATACAGTCCTCTTATTACTATAATTTTTCCTTACTTTCTACTTTTTTATTTGTTACACAAGATTATCTGTAATCTCATTTATCCATTTTTCTTGTATTATGAAATTTAAAATATACATTTTTATACACCTACTATTTCTCTAATGTCTTACAAACGAAATTCGTCGTTTTTATGTGTCAATATTTTTTTTTTTTTTATTGTTATTATTAATAAATTGATTTACTATATCTGTATTCATCGTTTATTATTCTTTTTATTAATCTTAAAAAAAGGAATCATATGTACTGGGGAAGATTGTGCCATGTCGTCACCATTCTCCTCTCTTGCCAGCTGAAATTTGGAGAGACTGGTAGATCCCATTCCATTTTTGGCATTTTATAATCATGGTTATAAACATTAATTTGCTTATTATCTCCTATGCTCATTACTTTAATTTTCATAACACTCATTTTCATTTCATATTTTGTTATCGCCTCATCTAATTTTGAAGTAATATTTACAAATTCCTTTGTTTCACTTCCAAAAAAAGCATGTTATCTGCAAACCTTACACAATTTATTTTTGTTCCTCCTTAATTGATTTCTAATAATATTAAATTATGTTTTAAATAAAGCGTTTTCAAGGTAGTTTTTTTTTTAATTTACTAAGAAGACATTCGGTTGAATAAAAAAAAAAAAAAAATTTTCTATTAAAATTGACAAAAACATTGTCATTTGATTTATTTAAATATGTAGTAAATCCAACTGACAAAATGGCCTATTTCATGAGATTGTTTTTATGATTCTGCAAAACAATAAAAAAACATACATGGGTTGTAATGTTACTGTTTTCTTTATCTTCTCGTAATAAATAAACAATTAAAGAATCATTTTTAATGATTATTCAATCATGTTGAATATAATAATTAATTAGAAAAAAAAATTGTATTTTTCATTAAAAAAAACATATATTAATTAATTTACAAATAATCTATGTTCTTATTGTTGGCAGCTAAAAATATATCATTATCAGATGATTCTATTATATGTAATAGTATGTTCATTATTATTACTTTTTTATTATAATTAAAGAGTAGATCGAAGTTACTATTAATTAAAATCAATGCAAGTGATTAAAGTAATAATATTTCATCTCTATAAAACAATTATTAGCGACAAATAAGAATTTTATTTATTAAAAAATAAATCAAATTTAGTATGAAAAGATAATTTTTTTTTTCTAAAAGTAAGACATAAGTAATCGTATACATGTAGTAAAACCAATTTTACCACTCTGAATAAGATTATCTCTTTCTAGCACAACATAAGTAAAATCAATATTACTGATTCATCTGGCTAAAACGAACTTTTTCACATTATAATTTTTTTTATTTACTTCCTAAGAACAGATTCTTATAGCATGAGGTTATCTATTGTAACTTTTATTGATTTACTAAATCGCTAGTTAAAAAATTTACCAAATTTCTGTTATATTTTTATTGTTTTTTTTTTTTTTATAAAAACTATAAGTGATCCTAAAGGTAATATTAATTGTTAACTTTTTTAGTGAGGAAAGGACTAAATGTTAAGCTTTACACAAATTCTGGAAGAGTACAGCAAGATCCATTTTCTTTTGTAGAAATGTATTGTTTAAAATAATTCTTGTCCACTAAAATGCGGTTGAATATAGATACTTTAATTAGCAGGGCTATAATGAAAAACCTATAAGTTAATATATTATACACACACATATATATATAAAATATATGTAGGTTAGAAATATAAACCTATAGTTATTATAGTTAAATAACTGAATGTTGACAGAAATTTTCAAAGATAAAACAATGTTGGGCGCTTTCTTATCTACAAGACAAAAAATCTTGTTTAAGAAGGGTGTAAAATAACAAGAAACACTTGCAATAGAGACTACAAAACGTACTGAATAACACAGTTAAAGGACGAAATTTTGCTACCGAAAGATACAAAATAAATAATCACACAAGGATAATCGGCAACTTTAAAAGAGCATCCCTCTCCTATAGGGATGGTAATTCTTCTACTAGAGTTTTTGTATGAAAAGATCTAAAAAGCAATAAAAGCTAGGCGGGTCCATGAAGAAAGTAAATTTGTAGGCAAACATCAATGAATTCTGAGATAGGGAATGTGGAGAAATCTTCACATATAAATCATATATGATTTATAAATTAAAATTATAAGATAAATTATAAAATAAATAATATTATAATTATAATATTATAATATAATAATAATATTATAATTTTATAAATTATAATATTATAATATTATAATTTATAAAATTTATAAGATAAATTAATGATTTATCTTCATATAAATCATATATGATTTCGTTTTATATATATATATATATGTATATATATATATATATATATATATATATATATATTAATATTTTTCTATTTTTATTGTTATCGATCTAAACTTAAAAATAGATGTTATATATATTTCAAATTTTCTAAAATAAAAGACATCAAGGTAATAAAATTGATTTTTTCTCTCAGTAACAACTGAAATTAATTATTTAAAAGTTATTTTATTCATATTGAATCAAATTACTTCTTTGTATATTCCTTCTTTCCTATGACAAAGAAGTTTTAATAGAGCTGGTAGCCACTTCAATTGATTTTTATTATTGCAACTTACGTCATTCAGAAGGCACAGGATATAAACAGACAATTTTACTGCAATTTCAAACACTGATATAGAATCATATAAAAAATATGTAATTTGTTAAGATTCTTTTTTTATTATACATGTATGAAAATCATTGTTATAAAAAGTATCAGTATTTTAATTCAAATATATAGTAAAATACTATATATAATACTATAACTATATATCATATAGTATACGAGGTGTGTGAGAAAAGTAATGAACTGACTTTTTATTTACCAAAGTTTTTATTTTTTCAAACAACAATATTATCCCCTTCAAAGTAGTTCCCTTGGGCAGTTATACATCGGCGGAGTTGTTGTTCCCACTCCTGGTAGCAGTGTGGGAGGGCTTCAACTGGTAGGGCTTTTAACTGGTCGGTCACAGTCTTCTGTATGTTCTCCAGAGTTCCAAAATGACTTCCGTTTAAGATATGTTTCAATTTCGGTAAAAGAAAAGAGTCACAAGGACTCAAATCAGGTGAATAAGGGGATTGAGGACCGTAGGAATGCGTTTTAAGGCCAAAAATTCCCCGATGGAAATGGCCGTGTGACACGGGGCATTGTCATGATGAAGGATCCACTTGTCTGCAATGTCTAGTCTCACACGAATCACTCTTTTCCGGAGCCTTTCAAGGACACCTTTGTAAAACACTTGGCTGACAGTTTGTCCTGGAGGAACAAACTCTTTATGCACGATACCCCTTCTGTCAAAAAAGCAAATCAGCATGGTTTTGAGCTTTGATTTTCTCATTCAACATTTTTACGGTCGAAGAGATGTCGGATTGTGCCACTCTTCGCTTTGCCGGTTTGTTTCACGATCGTACTCAAATATCCAGGATTCATCACCTGCGATCACACGATTGAAGAATTCTTGGTCATTGTCAATCCTCTCAAGAACATCAACGCACACGTTTCTTCGATTGTCTTTCCATTGCGTTGTGAGGTTTTTCGGCACCAATTTCGCATGTCCAAATCGTCTGTCAAAATTTGATTACGGTGAAAGCGTTCAAATTTAACTGTTCACTCATCCTTATTGTGAAACTACGGTCTGATCTCACAAGAACCCTCACACGCTTAACGTTTTCGTCAGATTTTTAAGTTGAATATCTCCCTGAGCGAGGTTGATCTTCAACGTGTTCTCGGCCTTCCAAAAATGATTTGTGCCAGTGGAAAACTTGTGCTCTTGATAGGCAATGTTCCCCATAGACCTATTTGAACTTTTCAAAGGTCGCACTCGCGGATTTCCCAATTTTAACACAAAACCTGATTGCATAACGTCGCTCTAATTTCCGATGATCCATTTTTGTAACACACATCAAAAACAAAACTACACTGATGGCGCTGTCAAAAATAATGTGTTGGCTGAACGGAGTTGAAACTCGTACTGACCATGTGGAAGGGATGAACAAACCGGTCTAGCACAGACCAGTAGACACAGCGTTGCCAGATCGCTTGCAGTGTTACCAATCTCATTACTTTTCTCACACACCTTGTATGTAATTAATTTAAGTTTATTCCCACTTCCTTGTTCTGGAAATCATAAAATACATTTGGACTATTTAAATTTTCTATTATCAGATTTTTATATTAAAAAAAGTCTGATACTAAACTCTTCTTGAAGTAAATAAAAATGTTAAAAACCGTTCAAAAAATTAATTAAAAAGAGTCATAACCTAAATGTAGAACAAGAAAAAAAATACTGTTAATAAAGAAATATTAATAATTACTTAAGAAATATTACAAAATACTTCTACGTATGTTTGTAAAGTAAAAATAGAAACAACTGTTGATTAAAAACCCCACAGCGTCGTTCTAGATTGTGCAAAACCGCATAAACCACTTAAATCCAACTCTTGGACTCGCCACCACGCTGAAATACATGACAATTACTTAATTGGATAACAAAAAAAATCCGTTATAGAAATATTTACACAGTTAAGCAAATTTAGGTAAAATCTATAAATGTAGTGTTATTAGGGTAGGAACAAATTTAACAAAAGCATTTTAACAAGTTTAAGGTTTTAAAAGTTAAATATTGGTCTCCTATCTACTCAACATTGAACTTTCTTTATTATAAATAAAATAAATTTTCTATTATCTAATTCATGTTTTTTTTTGTTTTTTTTTCTTTTTTACTTTGGTATCTTATAAACTTATTTTATGAAATGATCTCAGGTAACAATAGGTTAAGCTGAATTTTCTTGTCTTTTATACCTATAGTGAAAAAATTATATTTTCTCTGTCTGATAGTTTAACTTGCACATCCTAAATTGCAATTATTTTCATGACAAACCAATTTATACTTCTTTGACGGGTTCATTTTTTATCTAAAATGTTTCCGAATATAGAGTATTTATTATATGTAGTTCTAGCAAAAACTATGTTAGAGATAATATCTACTCGTATTAAGATTTTCTCTTTTTTACTTTGTTCTTTTACGGAGAAGAAATTTCAGTATTTAATACATAACTAAGCACAATATTATATATAACTACTGGAAAGGAATAGCTTTTCCTGCAGTGATATATATTATATATATGTATCCCAATCTTTTACTAAATTGTCATGGGTTGTAGTGAAACATGATAAAATAACGTTTTAACACGCATGTGTTTCTATGGTAAATCTGTACAAAACCACAGAAAAAGATTCTATGGTTTTGTACATATTTCTTGAAATAAAATGTAAAAAATGTGCTCTAAACCTTCTCTATATAAAATATGATTCAGTGCTAAAACATTTCAGGATGAATTTACACTCCTAAAATTTGACCCACTATAATTCTTGATACATTCATCCGATAGATATGATAATTTCAACAGAGATTTACTTCATTAATTTTAGTGAGCCCAATACATGACCTGAATTTTATGAAAATTAACATAGTTTCAACAAGCGGTATTCTGATTTTCTATATTAGATTCTATACAGACATTATTTATAAAACTTTTCCTAAACCATAGTATTAACATAAAATAAATCTTAAACTGTTGTATTCATTCTGGTAGGGAATTTTATGAACTTTTAATTTAACATACGTGTCTGCTTTTTTGTTTCTTATTTGATTTTTTTTATTTATTGTTTAATTTATTATTTTTATTTATTTTTTTTAGTTTATTCCTTGCAGAATAATCCGGGAAGTGTATTCCCGGATAATAAAGGATAATAATAAGGATAATAATCCTTACATGATCCAGCAACATTTGATTTCTTATGCATATTGGCCTCTTTTAGAAAAAAACCCTTTCTCAAAAGGGGGAAACGAAACTGGAATTCTAGAATACGATAAATTTTAAAATTTCACTTCTGAGAAATAATTCAGATGATAGATAAAACTTTTATACGTTTGTTGTTATGTAAAGTATTAATTTGTACCGATGTTTTAAGCATCTTTTAGCAATAATTAAACATTTATAGATAAAAGGTTACTTATTTAAAAGCGTCTTAAATTTTCTGGTGTTATTTGAAAATTATTAATTGAAAGGAAATCAAATTGATTAATTTTTAAGTTTTTATTAAAATTGAGAAAAATATCAAAATGACTGCCAACGAATTACTTAAATGAATTACTTAATAATTATAATTACTCAATTACACTCGTGTAGACTTGTCATTCCATTTAATTTACTATTTTGAACAAGATTTAATTTTATTTAGTGTTCCTAAAATTATAAGATACTCTCTGTAACATCTAAAAATGTGCAAATTGACAAATGTTTGGTTTTTGTTTCTGTCACATAATTGGATTATTCCTTATTTATATTTGTGAATTTTTAAGACATCCAAATGTTAGCTTACTTATAAGTATCTTGTTTGAAAACTTATTCTAGCTCTCTGTTTTTCTTTCAGTTATTGTAAAATTCACTCCTCCCTTTCCAATTAAAAAAATAAAACGTGCATAGAATAAGATAGAAATTTAATAAATTACATTGTGTTATTTTTTATTTGCTTTAATATTTGTTTATGCAAGTAATACTGTTAAATATATTGGAATATCAATCTTAATTTAAATAGGACAAAATAGGAAGACTAAAAATTATAGGAGGTTCTGCAAAAAATCGAATAATGATTTAATAAGAGACAAAAATCAAAGAAAAATTGACAGTCAACTGCTTGGACGTAGAAAGAAACTGATATGTAAAGAAGTCAAGGAAGTAATTTGGGATTAGAGGATGAGAAGAGCATGTACTGAGAAAAATATAGCGTATGAGAAATGCTATTACTGACCGGCATTTGAATCCGACCCTTCAAGATAGAAGACCAAGACGCTACCAGTCTGCCACGGAGATCGCCTTTAATGTCTAATTAATCACACAATTAATGTCTAATTAATTTATTTAACATTTTATTTTCTTCTATTCTGATTATCTTTAATTTTCTAAGATTCATTTTTACGCCATATTTGTCATAATGTCTATTAATTTTAAAACAATCTGCTGAATATTTTGCGTTTCATTTTCTAAAAGAAAGTATCATCTCTAAACTTTATTTTCCTCTATCCAAACCCTGATCTCTTCATTTTCTTTTCAAAAATTTTTGATCGTATGACACAAGATCTACAATAGGCATCACTCTTATATTGTCCCTCTTCCCAGTTCTAATCATTCAGCTTTAACATCTTTTATTTTTATAACTATTTTACTCTATATCCAGTAAAATTTATTAATTAATCTTCTATCTTTCCTATCTGTTTTTATAGCTTGATTTTTTATATTTCAACATTTAATTTATCGCGTTTGAGAAACCTGTCTCTGGGCAGATAACCAAAAAATGATGATTATTTTAGCCAAGAAAATATTTTTATTTCTACCTGCAGCAGTATATTGTGTTGATAAGAGACCTTAAAGTAATTTTAAGTTAACCTTGCCTGTATATTCTCGCGTGCTGGTCATAACATGTTAATGGGAAATGCAGGAATGCATTTTAATGATATTGAATATTATTCACCTTTGCATAATAACTTACACGCCAAGAAATGTTAGCTAAATTAAAACCATAATTATATTTCGATTGCAAATTTTAGGATAACTAAAGGAATATATGCGTGATTTAATTTTAGTGATACGACAAATGGTCTCCCTTATAACTCGTCATTTCACTTGCTTCGTATTTTTCTTGATTATATCGTTACACGACATTGGAAAAATATTGAAATAGCAGGAAGCTTTAGCAGCATTCATAGTGGTAATGTGATTCAAATAAAAAGATGTTTAAATGCTGTAGATAAAACCTTAATTATTATAGAAAACCTTTCCTCTCAAGTCAAGTGGTATATTTATACGAGATAAATTTATCTCTTTAATTAAACACTATTGCTTATTTATATTAATGAACTATTTTTATTTATAATACGACATTTTTTAAATTTTTTCTTTAAAAAAATATGTAATAATTGTTTGCCTCCCAACTTATTACACGTGATTTCTATAACCACTAACAAGTTTTTTGACTTTTCATGCCGCTATCGTTTTATGTACTTTCGTATCATTTGTTCATGTTTCTAGAAAAATTACTAACTTTTTTTTTACTATACTCTATTTCGGCTTTTTATTACTTCTGGCCATCGAATAATAGTTAAGTCTTATACAAGTAAGGAGCATCAATCTCCTTTCACGAAATATTATCCACAAAAACGAAAAATTATTTTAGTAAATAATAACTTCTCAGATAAAAGTAATATATGTATGAATGTGTTTGTGTGTTTTTGTATATGTATATATATAGTATTCACCGCAACATTGGTTAAAATTGTCTTAAAAAATCTAAACTAAATTAAAATCCAACAACATTAGTGTAAATTGCAACGTTTGAAGAAGAATCAAACGTGCGACCTTTTTTAAATAAAATTTAAATAAAAGGAAGTAGATTTCAGTACAATCCGTATTTTTTTTTTTTTTTTTAGGTTTGTTCATTACTTATCTATAACCAAAACTAACCCCGGTTGAATATGATTTTTTTTATAGATTCATTAGTTTCTTCGAGATATCATCAAAAGATGATTTTTCAAAAGAAAAATTGTATGATCTCAAAGGAAGTAAAGAGATTTTTTTTGTTTTTTTGTCTATTATTATTAAGCATTCTATTAGATTACCACGTACGGTTTATTATCTTGAAGTCGTAATGATATCCAGAATGTTTTACTCGAAAGATTTTAAGAGAATTTATTGAAAACTAAATAAAAACGAATATGTTTCGCATATGAAACTAGAATGCTAAACGAAATTCGTTTAGCAATCTAGTTTTAGTATTTTAGAATTCTGTTTGGCATTCCAGACAGTCGTTGCTCATTCTCGGTTATATCACTTAACGTTGTTTCTCTATATTCCATTTCTTATTCTATCAGCATTCAAATTTTGCAGATGCTTTTAATTTAGAACTATTTTTTGTGGTGGTATTTTGTGGGCTTATCCATGTATTAAACAAAAATGTAAAATTTTAAATAAATTAATCAAGAAATATGGCTTTCACTAAAAATACTAAAATTTAAAAAAGCTGATAACAACGTTGTAATATTTTCCTCGCGTTATTTATTACTATATAGTAGAAAGACAACTGAAAATGAAAAAAGGTTATCTAAGTTTTATTTTTTGAGGTAGGGTAATTTATGATGAAGTTTTATAGTAAAATTAACATTATACGTTTTAATAAACCAAAAAAAGTTTTAAAATTTGAGATAATTGTATTTTTTATTTTTTTATGCTCCCCACTTCCAAAGTCACCTTCCAAGAATTTTTTTTGATTTTTCTACCTTTGTATATTAGATGTAAGGAACTAAAAAAATCCACAAAAAATATACAACCAAAAACGTTACTTATGATTTCTTTTTTGGGGATGGGGTGAATTATGATAAATTTTTTTCGTAATATTATTACTAAAAGTTTAATATGTAGACATATAATAATATTACAAGTTTAAATAAACCAAAAGAAGTTTTGAAAAATTCAAAAACTCTATATATTTAAATTTTTATTACCTCTCTCACTTACAATATTTCCCCAAAGAATGTTTAGGGGTCGCTTGCACTACTAGGCGTTAAGATTCATGTATCCTCTCTCCTTTATTAATTGTAAATAAATAAACTAACTGTCTCTTCTTCTTATTTATGTTAAAGTATACAAAGCTGTTACACTGAGTTGGCCTAGTTCACCAGCTGACATTTATTATATTACTAATAATTATTGTACTATTCAGTCTAATTACACACTTAATACAGTCATCATCTACAACATCATCAACAATGTATCATTCATTTTAAAATATAAAACTTAAACCGAATACGGAACATGTAATGATCATTATAATATATTAAACTTATATTTAAACAGATTGAACATGGACTTTATTTATTATGGTTCTGAACCAGCGAACTTATAGTATAGAGTAATGACACCTAACTAAATTACTGAACTAAAGCGGTTCGTTATACGACACTAAGAAGACATTAAAATAAATAGGGTTAAAGAATATTCAATAAATAAAAAGGTAGCTTTTTCAATGTTTGATGGAAGGGGGAATTTTCTGGAGAAGGTTTTTTTTAAAAATGGTAAGATAAGCATGCACGCATGTACTACTAAGTTTCATATAAAGTGGGGTTATTTTTTGCAAAATTTTGAAAAAATTGTATATTTATGTCTGTATTTCTTTGTCTGTCAAGGATATCGCTTATTTATTCGAAATTTCTTATTTAATCTGTAGGATTTAATTCCTTTACCTCTTTGAGTACTAAAAACGTAACATATGTGAGAAGAGAGGTCTTACCTAAAAATCTGCCACATTCTAAAATACTATGACGACTGTCAAAAATATGCTTAAATATTAATCAAACATTTTGATTATGTCAAGTGAATCAATTAAACATGTATAGATGATTTTTTAAACCCACTTGACATTTATATTTTATAAAATGTCAATTTCCTTCTATTTTCAGTTTTATTTATTCTACATGTCTGACTCGCAAAAAAAAAAGTTATAGTAATCTGATGTCATACAGTACTGTCCTCTATTTTTGCTTTTATATAATAATGTACCTCTAGTAATGGTTTGTTTTAAACCAATTAATAAATTTGTTTAAATTTAGAATAAGAATTCAAACCGAATAGCTCTAATTTTCCACTTAAAAAAGCAACATAAGTGATGGAAAAGTGACAACTAAAGATATGATTTGTTTTATATTGTACGAAAATATATTTTTTTAATAATTTTAATTTTCTTAATATCTTTGAAGTTACCTTTGTAATATTTACTAAACTTGTACAATTTATTATACTTAGAAATAGTGAAATTATTTAAATAACGGTAAAGAATACATCGTCGTAAAAATTACGAAGAACAATTCATTCTTCAAGAACATCATGGAATTCAAATATTTTTTCTCGTTATAATTTCTCTTTTATGGAATAAAATTTACGAAACACGTAATAAATAAATTTTGAAAATATTTTACTATAGCGGTGTTTTATTAATTTATATAACCTGGGGATATTATACTTTGTAGAACTTGATTCCTCGACAAATTTTCTCTTATCTATTTTTTTATGAGACACTTCTTCCTTCCAATAAGTTCTCAGCCAAACTCTTTCTTCGTTGAAGTTCCACTTTTAATATCCATAATCCCAATCCTAATCCGACACTCATTGTTTTATAGAATGGAGCCTCCGATCCCTAACATGGACGGCCATGGTTTTATTTAGGGATTTCCTTCCCTGAACTAATAAGGTCTCTTTTGAAGCGCCGAACCAAATTCCTACCATTTCTACCCAAATTTAAGGATAGGATTTTCTGATCGTAACAAATTATATCCCGTGCTTTCTCCAGAATTTACTTTTAATGTCATATTTCCACCAATTTTAACTTCAGGATAGGCTTCAGTGATCTGAGACACTTTTTCATCAACATTGAGAAAACCATCTTACAGGGGAAGTTTACCACACTGTTTACACCACTTTTAAAGCAGGTATTTTTATATTTTCTTTTACTTGTAAAGGGATTTTCCTTTTTGTTAACGTACAGATACAAAGCACTTAAATCCGAAATTTATTGCTTCTTACACTTATTTTTTTTCATAATTCCATGATGTTAAATAATTTGTTTATAATTATAATTAATAAATTTACCATTTCAATTCTATTCAGTTTATCTTTTATAACTCAGAAATTGCTACTTCTATTACTGCTTATAAAAGCATTAAAAAATAATTGTTTCTAATCAAAAAATAAATAAATAAAAGATAGGAAAATAACTTTAGTTCCGAAAATGAAAAATAATAGATAAAAATGGCATCTAGAAAAAAGAATAACTTTCTTTCACCTTGTCAATACGGGTTTCGGGAAAATGGTCAACAATGGAACATCTGTTGCCTATACAGAGGTTCCACTGTATCTGCAAAGCATTTGCTTTCAACGAACACCTTTTGGCAGTAGCCTTAAGTATTACACAAGCTTATGAAATGGGGTTAAAGGAAAGAATAATTCAACTTTACTGCATAATAGTGTTAGCAGAAGAAACATGTTACACTTAATAGTGAATTTTCTACTCAAACAAGCAATCCACGTCAGGGTAAATGGAATGCTTCAGATATATTTGAAATAAAGAATGGAGTGCCTTAGGAGTCTGTTAGCTTTTTTCTTTTTCTTGTTGCTATAAATGGGGCAGATGGTGTAGTTAATCAGCCGGTTAGGAAATATCCTTTTGTAATGATCTTACTATCACCCGTAGAAAAAAAAATAGAATTAATAAAAACAGTACAAATATCATTAAACTCAATACAATAGTGGTCATGGAATAATGGCTATATTATCGGTAGTTAAAATAAAATCTATTTTTTTCCTAATCAACAAAATGAAAATGAAATTAATGTCAAATTATATTTATGTATAAATGAAATAAAAAGAACAGGCACAATTAAAATCCGGATATGATTTTTGATGAATAATTAAATTGGGGGAGTCATGTTAATCATATTAAAGCTGAATGTTCAAGGAAGATTAACATATGATAAAAGTAATAGCGTGTTTTGATTGGGATACAAGTAAATCTGTAATACTTAATACCTACAAACGTTTAATATTGTTCAAATTAGATTATGGATCTATATTATACAATTCTGCAAAGGAAAAGGCTAAAATTTCATTAAATTGTACATTACGTGTAGTCGATTTTTCCTAGGAGAATTTGCAATAAGTCCAATACCTTGCGTGCTAGCAAAATCTCATGAATTTTCATTGTCGTATCGGAGGAAATATCAAACTACAAAGTATTCAATTAAAAGATAAAGTTTTCCTAATTATCCAGGGCAAGCAGTTAGCGCTGTGCTTGATTAAATATTTAAAAGAAGAAATTCATGCCTTCAACTTTTATTGAAATACTGGATATTTACCTCCAAGAATTAAATTTAAGTATTCCGAGATTTATCCAGAACGAAAAGGAATGTATTGTACCATGGCGACGACTTTTTCCGAAAATTGGATATTCATTAACTACCGACAGTAAACAAAATTTAAGTACAACTGCAGTCAGAAACCAATTTAATGAAGTAACTCCGACTACAAAGATCGTATACATGTCTAGACGAATAGTTCTGTCTGTACTCTGATGGGTTTGGCTTCTCTATTGTATCTCCTGATAACGGTTTGTTACATAAATTCATTCTTTTATGGTGCTTACTGCTCTATATATTTATGTGAGACTTACGTTATGAGTTCTGCATTAAAAACTATTTGCACTCATAGTAAAGAAAAATGTCTTATTAGACTCCTTCAAAGACTCCTTCCGTGTCCTTCAAAGCTCAAACTGTAGGAACTCGGAACCAATCATTCAAGAAATTTATAACATTCTTTCAAAAATAAATAAAATGTGGTTTTTGTTTGGGATACAAGTCATTCAGGCATTCGCAGTAATGAACAGGCTAATGAAGCTGCTAGGAGAGCCTCGTCAAATGGACATCAAGTGAATTTGGTAAGTTAGGACGATTTCGTAAGAGCACCTTGTATTAAATTTAAAATCAAGTGTAACATATTTTGGTTGTTGACTCCAACCACGGATGTTCATGAAATTAGGGAAAATGTATTCGAAAAACCATTCGTTCCTTACAATAGAAGAGATCAAGTCATACACTAAGGATTGGACACACTAAAATCACCCATGTTCATCTACTTGGCTCTCAATCATACTGTTTATATAGTGTACCATGGACTGTCAACCATCTTTTTCTGTTCAAAATTCGTATCATGTTGTCAGAAATTAGGACTGAGCCCAAATAAGAAGTTATTTAATCAATAGTTTAATAAAGACCATGTTAAAATCTTTATATAATTAAAGATTAAAAATTCAATTTAGTTTCCTTTTGTGTTTTTTTATAACAGTTACTGTGAAATAATGTTTAAATCTAGAAATTTTACTATTACTTGATCTGCTTCTGTTTGATTCTTTCTTCCGTTTGCTTATTATCATTACTTTTTGCTGTCTCAACAAGAACTATTTAATCTGTATTGTTTGTTGATGTTAATCGCACTGTATATCATACCGTGAATATATATGTTTAACTGAAGAACTTTTGTTGAATTCTAACCGTGATTTAATGTAATCTTGATGAATTTTAATTTTTTTTTAATTTTACTTTAGGAGTCAGTCTCTAGTAACCGGAGAGAATTACTAAATAAAAAGATTTAAAAAAAACACAAGTAAAGTATATTTATTTTTTAATATTTAGAAACGTGCATTACCTAAAATCACAAAAATAAATACAGAAAGATCAAAGTTTTATAATTTTAAAATAGGAAATATAAAGTTTGCATTAATCTGAAAAAAAGATAAAATTTTACTTTAAATATATAATAAATTTATTTTATGATTTATACATTTCGTTTACATAAAAAGCCTACGTTATAATGAAAAACACGAATTAAAATTGGTTACTTTAAAAACTGTTGAAAAAATAAAATATATATATATATATATATTAGTATGAAATGGTACCAGGCGTGCACTTCAATCACATATTGTTTTGATATAGATTATAATTATGTAAGTATAATTTACATGTAATTAATTCCAGTTCGTATTTGAAATGTTTACTTTACTCGTCAACTGAACCAACGAGGAATTATCCACAAGATCACCCACCTTATGTATTGATAAATGATGAATAAAAGATTCTGTTTCTTACTGTATAAGTGGGATGACATAAAGATAATAAGAAGCGATGATGCTAACCATCACTTGGAATAAAATGTGCGAAATTAAAATAAACCTGTCTGAAAATATTGTAAGTTTCTATAGAAAAGTCACGCTACTATAGACTAATTCAAACATCTTAACGTACTGACCTAATTTTTATTAATTAATTTTTTTCAGGTTATTTTATACATTACAATATTATTATTAGATTTAATTTACTATTTAATTTTTTTTTTAATTTATTTTCATTTATATAGTTGCAGACAGGGTTACTGTTGGTTTAAAGAAAAATCTAAATCTATTCATGAATATAATTCAGATTTTAAAATAGCTCGATAAATAAGTCTATACGGATAACTATGTTAAGGCAGTATGTGTGTGCAATGTAATCCGAAATAAAGCTTACACATTTTAATTTCATTTAATTCAATAAATATACACACAAATTAACTAATTTTACACTAGCTCGTCATTGTTCGTACTTTTATTATTTGAACTGAAAAGTTCTGCTTGGGAATATAACGAAAAATTCTTTCAGCCTATTAAAAATAAAAAGGCAGACGGATTTCAAACCTAAGATCTTGCAAATTAAAGACACTACTACTGAGAACGGCATCTGCGGTACCAACCATTGGCAATCGTCACGAAATTTGTATTATAATATTTTTTTTATGAGAATATTTTTTGCTTGTGAATAATGCCAACCGTGACACAAATTCTACCGAGAAAGTTTACGGATGAAAGGCAAAACTGGTATTACTCTACCATGAAAGTTCGGCTTCATGGCTATTTTTATTTTAAAGAAATAATAAAGTTATTTTACAATTTTTTTAAATAATAATACAACTTTTTTATGAAACAATCTTAAGGTTCGCTATTAGACAATAAATAAGAACAATCACATGAGATCTTCACGAAGACAGAACAGGCTTATTTATTTAGAATACAATTATTTCTTTACGTGCGTATCATATAAATTAAATTATCACACTTTTGACCGTAAATATATTTCTAATAAGCATTCATGTATTGATTATAACTATTGGGTCAGTAATAATCGATTCCAATATGGATTGGATATATTCTTAATAAAAATTGAGTATATTAAAAAAGAAACGTTATATTTAATATCTACCGAATTATTCGTGTCCATAAAATATTTAATTCATATTTTTAAAATAAAATTTACAATGTCAGATTATCCAAGATAAACAGAAAAGCATAGGAAAACAAGTATTTTTATTTATTTTATTTTTATAAAAGAACAGAAATATTTTATTCAAGAGTATAGTAAAAAGATAAATAAAGAGAATTAAAAGCTATACATTCATGATACATTTTAAGCATACTTTCCGTTTGACATCAGAATTTACAACAAAGCTATAATGATAAATAGGGAGAAGGCTTGAAGTACTTGACAAAAGGTTTGGTTTTTCTTTCATCTTGTTTTTCTTTTCTTAATCTAATTTTATTTCAATCTTGTTTTAAGATGTGTTGGTTGGCAATTTGAATAACAACTCATCACGAAAATATACATTAAGACTTATGAAAGGAGTCCATCTAACACTTCAAATAATTCAAAGCTCGATAAATGGTAGCACTTAGCAGTGTAGTGAATTATTTCAAAATGTTGGATAAAACGTGTAAAATGATCCCTAATTTTTTTTTTTTTTCACTGGCGCTGTTCAATGCACTTGCGTCAATAACGCAAGTGCAATGTAATTAAAACATAAGATTAAACATTTTAATGAAAAAAATTTTATACAATTTTGCAAAAGTAATTTGGTAATAATACGAAAATAATACAAATCAATGTATACAATACAAAGGAAATTTATATATTATTGTTCCAAAAAAAAATGCATTAGGCTAATTTCATTTATTTTTAAGACAGTTTAATATTTCCGAACGATTATAATCGACATCAAGTTGCCTCTGCTCTAAATAATATCTTTGGTAAAAACACTACTGAGAAAATAAGAAAATTTTATAAAATTATGAATATATTCCTATACGTAGATAGAATGGCATAGATTATTTAAACATAAAAATAACTGCTGTTTACAATGAACAACTCCACTTCTGATCAATCACATTTGATAAAATAATTAAAATAAAACGCAACAAAAGAAAATGCTACTTCCTCTAGTTTTTATTATCTATTGATATTCTTAAAATATCTAACATTTCTTTATATAATTTAAATTAATGTTAAATGATTACGTAATGAGAATGTACACTGAAAACCTCTGAAACTGTTACCAAGACAAACAGTAATTTATGTTATTAATAATCTTTTCATAGTTATTTCTTTTACTCTCGTTTAAGGTAACAAATAGAATGATGCTTAAAACGTAGATAAAAATAATGATTGAAAAAAAGTGCAATAACAGGAAAATATCAACATATACTTGATAAAAATTTATATATATAACTTTATTTATTTTTTAATTTAATTATATTGATGATATTTGTTTCAAACAAATAATTTTTTAAATAAAATAAGCTAACATGTAGGCTACCTATGTTTTTTTTTTGTACTTGCATAAGTTTATTGTGTTTTTTATCAAGCTTTAAAATATTTACTGTTATAATTTCTAATTACTTATGTCTCAATGCATCTCTTTTTTTCATTTAAGTCAATAAAAGAGGAGATTTTTGTTTCAACACGTACGTATTTATTTTATATCTATATTTAACAGGGAGTTTAATCAAATGAACCGATTCCTATTATTATTTTTTTTTTACGTTGTAGAGGAAATTTCCCTTGTGATGCCACTGCAATTCAATTTTTTCCGGAATAACTTCTGTTAAAAAATTTTAAGTGATTATTTATATTACCTAATTGCACAATTTGGATAATTTTAAGTTTTTGGTGATTAGTATTATTATATTTTAACAGAATAATGATATGTAACTTATTGTTATTCTGATGTTAACAGTATTTTCACTCAAAAATTTAAGAAACTTATTGCAAAAGTTTGGCTAAAAATAATATAATTCAGAATTCGATACTGAAAAGGTCACTTAAGTGTTTCTCTGAAATTTCTTTTTAATTTTTTTAGCCACACTCACTACAGAAAAAACATATTTTCACCCACTCCAAAAAACGGTTCGCAGACTTCTATGTCTAAATTGAAAAAGTATTACTTTTTTTTATTGCAATTTTATTTTAAAATCGGTTTTTCTTGTTTTAATACTAATTTGGTCTGTGACAAATAAATTGGATTAGGTATTTACTTTACCTTGTGTAGAAGGTTAAATTTTTAATTTGATTTGAAACGAATTAAATAAATGTTAATATATTTATTTATTTAATCAGATGGAATTTTACTTAATTTTTTGATATTTATTGAAACATTAGTGACCACAAGTTTCTACTTTAATCAATAAATCACATCGGCTGGATATTTTGTGATCCTGCGAATGAGACTAATTTGTCACAAATGTCATTTAATTTATGAAAATAGAAGATATATGTTGTAGTTTTTGTTTAATTTAAGTAAAATTCAATTTCATTAAATTAAATTTCCAATAATCCTCATTTACATTAGATGACATTACATGCTATCAGATTTAATAACATTCTATATTCAAAGGCAACAGTGTAAATCAGTTAACAACAAATGATGTCAAACTATTAAACAGAATTAGCTAATTAATACTAATTAATTTTATTTTATTAATTAGAAATGAAAAAACTATGTATAAATTTTACGTTTGAATTTTATATATATATATATATATATATATATATATATATATTGTGCCAAAACAGATACAATAATAATTAGTTAATAGTTATATTCAATTTCGAAGTATGGAAAATAGTCTACTTCAGTTGGTTATCACAACCAACTAAATGGAAGAAAGAGAAGTTTAAAAATCTCTAGATATGTTTAAAGAAATTAATGCTGTAATACCTGTGCGAATTCTGGTTCTCGGTGTATTGAGATATCCTCTCAATACAGCGATTACAAAAATGATTGAATAAATTATTTTTGTAAATTAGATTATGGTGCGATGAATGGATAATTCATCGCCCCATAGAGCTAGTAGAATTCAACAATAAAGGTATTCAATATTAGTCAGTAATGTTTATTTACGTATTACTATTTTGTTGTTTATATTATTATCTAAGTGTACATATTTTACAACAATTTTATCTGATTGTTCACATTAATCCTATATTACATTAAGGGTTTATTTTCACTTTTAAGATTACATTATTAATTGAACGATAATGTATTCTTGAGAAAAAACTAGCAGTCAGGAATAAGAACTAACTTACACATGAAAACTAGTTAAAAAGAAGAAATGAAACACATGCTTCCATGATCGAACAATAGCTTTATATAATCTATAGTTTGCTGATTAGTTCAGTATTATCCCTCATACTTTCCAGTATTTTCCATAAAGTGGAAATAGAAAACACTGGATTTTTAAACAAAATACTTTATGTGAAAAATAATTAGTAACTAGATAAATAACTACGAAACTAGATAATTAGATAACTAGATAAATAAGTTGTAGAATACCTTGCCTCGTATGGCAATGGTACTCTTTTTATCTTAATTAACTAGTAACTATAAAAAAGTCAATATATATATATTATTTAAAAAACACTGCTTCATTAAATGCTACAGAGAAGAAAAAACACTGTAAAAATAACGTCATAACACAAGTTGCAGTTGTGCTGCTCATGAGATAACGTGGTAGTTAATCAATCATTTCTTGCAAGAGTTTGTAATATACGACGAACTCGGTGAATCGCAATATTTTAAAATATTTTTACTATGAAATATTAATTTATCCGTGACCTAATATTTTTTTTTCGATTAATGTATACAATTTTTAACCAGCCTATCAAAACACATTCGTCACTAAAACAGATATTTATTTTTAACGTGGTCGATAAATCGAAAACCATTGATAGAATTAACTAAAAAAATAAATCTGATGAGAAAGACGAGAATATATTAGTTTGTATGCAATTCAAAGGGTATATTTTTTGAAACCACATCTTGTGGCTTTCCCTGGTTAATCATTATAAAAGGTATTCTATAATCTTCAACCAAAATTAAATGATATTAATAGTTTTTTTTTAAGGAAACAAAGATCTTAAGTAACTTAAAAAATTTCAATTCTTTACTTTGCCTATTCGCTTTCGTTATTGGAACATTGTCAGAGATTTGTTAGGATGAATTTATCTGAACAAAACAAATTTGTTAATTTTAATCATACTAATACCTTGTTTAAAAGCATTATAAGAATAATTTATACATTGTATTTTTTTCTTTTTTGTCATTACCTCTGTGATTATTTTAAAAATGATGAAATAAGTTATAATTTGTTTATTTTTTAAGCTTAAAAAAATTTCCCATTACATTTGTCTATTTATCTTTCATAAATATTTGTCTTCTAATTGCTATAAAAATGAACAAAAATTGATGGATTAATTAGAAATTAGAGTTTTCTTTTTTTAATTTGCACTGAATTCAAAAATAAAATTCTGATTTGGACACCACGTGACGTCCTTGTACGCCTATTAACTTACATATACACATTTTTTACTGCAGTTCATTTAAACTTATTTTATTTGAAAGTGAGATACGATCCTCCAATTCTTTAATAAAGTAGACAGTTACACAGTTGCTAAAATATTAGTTTTTATTAGCATCAAATATTTACACAATTATTAATCCAACAAGCTTACATGAAATATTAGAATAAAATAAAAGTCTCTTTATTACTGTATTATTAGAACAGTATAAATCGTATCTTCGCGAATTTCTGATTAACAAAAGTTTCAAATTTCTGATGTGTAACATAAACAAAAGTTAATAATAATTAAACTATTCTGTTTAGCGAACTCCTGTATACTGGTTATAAATGTTAATTTCGACTTTACGGTGTAAAATATTCAGTTTTTATTATTGGATTATTTGATGAATAATCAAAAATTAAAAAGAAACAATCACACAGGAAAAAGAAAGATAACATGAAGAAATATATCTCAAAAAACGAGAAAAAAAGAGAAGGTGAATATGAAGAGAAAGAAAATGTTAAGACAATGGAAGAATAAAAATATTAAGAGACGATGATTAACATAAATAGAGAGAAAATTTGAAAACTAGAGAACATGAACACAAATTAAGAGCAGAAGAATTATATCAAACCAAAGAGCGATTAAATGATTGGCAACAAAAAACAAAGGAAATGATGATCAAGTCCGACTAGGAAGAATATTGACTGAAAATATCAGAGGAGTAATGAACTAAAAGATAAGAATCTTTTGTACTTTATTAAAGGTCAGGCATGTATGTCTCAGAGTATATGTTTTTTTTTTTTTTGTGAGGGTCTATTTTTCATGCATTCTGTAGTTAACTTTAATGTAGATAAAATTAAACAGAAATTAAAGTAGAAAATCCAAAAATAATATGATTCTAAATTATAATTTTCAATTAATATTAAATAATCAGATGTTTCACCAAATCTATTTCATATGTAATAATGCCTATTAAATTACACATAAACATTTTAAAAGTGCATAAAATTTAATTTCATTAAAAACTTCTGATTTTTATCTTTTTTTTTTTATTATTATTATTATTATTGAATAATTATTATTTATTGTAAAATTTGTTTTACAATCACAAGTTAATTATTATTAAATCAATATATTTAAATTTAAAAAAAGGAGATGAAGTCTGATTCGAACCGATGTGCCTTCCCTTGTAAGATCCAAATATCTCATTATTAAAATTTTTATTGTATAACTCTGGAACCAATGAAACTAAGTACCACTTTGATATACCGTTGAAAAGCTCTCAATGAGGGCTTATTACTGCAGTTAAGAAAAAGTCCAAAATCCAAATTTTCTGAGATTTTGGGCTTTTTTGGACATTTTTGGTTCAGTCAATTGCAAAGTACCACAAATAGATGTTACAACAGTCCTAAACCCAAAATTTCGATATCCTACGGTTAATCGTTTATGCGAGGTACGTACGTACGGAGTCACGCCGAAACTAGTCAAAATGGATTCAAGGATGGTCAAAATGGATATTTCCGTTGAAATCTGAAATCCGAAACTTTTCGCGATCACAATACTTCCTTTACTTCGTACAAGGAATTAAATATACATTTTTATATTTAAACATTGATTATTTTCAGAAACACAGTAGATTCTTTTGATACACAACTATTTAATGATAAGTATGAGATTTAGGATCATAATTCTTAGATAAGATACCCATTTACCTAAATATTGTCAGAATACTGATATTTTCGTTGACCTCCATTATGTGACATTTATGATTACATAATTAACAAATGTCCGTAATTTTCCCCTTAATCTTCCACTTGCACTTACATGAAGTGTTTTTTATTTATTTATTTATTTAAATAATTAATTCACGTAGTAACCTCTAGATTATACATTATCTTACCTGGGATACTTAGCCAACATATTCTCACTGAAAGACGAACATTCTTGTTCGGAGGTTGAAAGATTGCACAGTTTTTTGTTTGATTTAATTGTTCTTTCCAGGTTATCGTTATTCGGGAAACATCTGTTTCTGTTAAAATTTAACTCATTTAAATGCTTATAATTCATTTATTTAATCACAGTAATCCAATTTTTTTACGTTGTACGATATATGACGTTATATCAGATGGGAAATAGATAACAATATTTGAATATCATGTGTTTGAGACTTTAAATTTATTTCATTGTTATGATTCAAGATAATTCATAAAGAACACTAATATTATGAAAGATAAATTATAGCTCGGATAAGTTTTTAAGAAATTATATCTTAACGCAAATAGACATGTAAAATATATTTGTTTTAATGCAAATAAACAAGTCGTACTGTTTAGTAATATTAGTTATTATATGTATATATTATATTGTCACAAGCAGATTAAAATAAATTATAAATGTTAGAACATATTTTATAAACTATTTTGTAAACTGATATAAATAATATCAATTTAAAGGCAATTAACAGGTGGCTCGTATTGTTGTATATAATAATACAGTAACCAAATTCTACGTAGTACAGTAATGTAAAATATAGACCGCTATCACGACCTGGCACCAGTAACTAGTCAACCTGTGAACCAACATGAAATGAACCGAGAGAGTAACAGCAGTGAATACGGTTAAAAAGAAATAAAAGATGAATGAGAAATGCATGATTTACTCTCTTTTATCATGTGATGGTTACTATATCCGCAGTACTTGCACATTGCAATCGCTAAAAACTGTCCTCCAAAGCTTACTTTAACTGTATCGTTCAAACTCGTATACCGATGTACCTTTCCCTTCTTCACTCTTTCTTCTCTTTCTCTTTCTATTTTTTTTCCTCTCTCTCACTCCCACCCTTAAAAGGCTTACCTTATTGTTTTATTGGCCTTTCGATATAGAATTTTTATTCAAAATAAATAGATCTATATTTAGCGAAAAAACTCAAAGAATCATGATATTTGTGAAAAGCTCGGAAAACAAATTCAAGAGTTCTTTACCTAATCTAGTTTTCTATTAAGCTTTCGGGATTTTAGCGTTTGGGCAAAATCTGTAATCAGTTTCTTTTTCTGTACAGTCATATGCGAATCTCACACATTAAGAGGAATCAAACGTTTAGGTTATTTAATTCTAACCAGCGTTTGTATTACATTTAAAGATGAATAAGTATGAGTCGTAGTTTTACCCGATAAGAATTTCAGCTGCTAGATTATTTACAATAAGTGGATTGAAACTTAAAAGCCTTCCCATATCAGATTACTACAAATCCTGGTATAACTTACCAACACATACGCGTTATTACTCGTTATTTTCTTCACTGAACAGATTAAGATGCCTAAGTATGTTATACTAAACTATTTTAAATTCAGGTGATATTTAACTGTATCATTCTCTACCACCTTCGTTTTACTCATTTTAAACAGTGATTAAATAGAGCAAATCATTAATATTAGAGAAAGAATCTCTGATTGATGCTTTAGGTTCTTTCCATGTACCACATACGTACTAGAAAAGATGTAATAGATAGTATAATTTTTAAAAAAAATTTTGAAAAAGAATAAAAAATTAAATTTTATGCTTAGAGAAACTTATTGAACTCTGCAAAAAAAAAAAAAAAAAAACTAAAAAATCATTAAAATACATCGTATATCTTAGTTTACTTTTATTAATTTACAAAAATTAAAACCCCTAACTAAAGTTGGTAGTTCTCATAAACACCGATAACTGTAACACCGATTTTTAAGCACGGATTCCCTGGGAAGTAATATTTGTAGTTCAATCCTTATTGATCCGTGCTGCATTTTCAAGAATAAACCGTAGACTAATTGAATTTATTATCTTACGTAGTCAGAGATTCTTTTTTTCCGATGGTTAAAGACATTGAAATGTTCAATGCACCAAAGGCAATGAATATATAAGCACAAAATTCGTAAATGCACTTATATTCAAAATACACATATTTATAATGAACTAGGAAAAACTTAGATAAATATAAAAAGGTAATAGGGAAAAATCAATTACGTCTAAGATAGAGAACCAACTAATAGTTTCAACATATTCAGAAATGGGTCTGCAATAACTTGTAAAAGAGAGATTTTTTTTTTTAATTCAACTTATATTTATTTTTTTTATATTTACCAAAGTTTTTAGTAAGTATCCATAATAACAGTCAGTGACAGCCAAACAGCAGTCAAGTTTAGATGATCGAGATATTTCTTTTCATGGACAATCGAAAACAATACGCCGCAGCATAAGCATATCATCACGACAATGTTTGTAGTACGATGAAGATTGTTTACACTCATTTAGTATAATATTGTACTTGTGTTCTAGCACGATCATTAATGCACTTCATATATGATGTGTCCATTAATATAACTAATAGACATTAGTTTATAATGAATGATGATGACACTCCTCTTAATAATATTTAGACCCCCGAACTACGAAAACTTTAAAGGTAAAATTTGAACATATTTGTACCAAGTACCCGTTGTATTTAAAAAACAGGTTTTATCTTGTCTCCTAATGCATTTAGAATTTAATAGGAATACCACATTCAGAAATCAATAACGGAAAACCATGGTCTTTTTCAGTATGATAACTTCAACATTCACTATTCGTTTCTAGTAATGTCGTGATTTTGAACCAATAAAATATAATTTTAATCGCAGATAAAGGAAGAGGTTTTAACTAATATAAAACCACGTCAGAGAAAGATCCAAGGTAAATATACTTCAGTAGCATAATTCAGGAAGTAACATAAACCACCATAATTAGTAGTTTTACAACTTAAACCAGTAAGCAGAACTGTTAAGTATAAAGCATTGAACTCACTTATAAGAATATGAATTTCAGACTTTAAAGTTATTCTATTTTTTTAATGTTAATAAATAAATAACATCGTTATTTATTTATTTTATTACAGTAAATGTTCGGTTACCCAATAATGGTATTACAAGGATAAATTTTTTGAATTCGTACAATATATTTGTTTTATAATTAAAATTAAAATTTATATTTAATAATAATATTAATATTAAATATTAACTTCATAATTTTTTTATTTATATATTACAATTCAAAATGAACACATGTATTATAAATAAAATAAAATATTAACCAATTCGTTACAAAAATAATTCATTTAATACATAGATTCTTAATATTAATTAATCATAAGAAAATGATATTACTGTGGTCAGAAAAATGTTGACTTCACAAATTTTACTTATCTTTTTCCTCAATTAGAATTTACTCAAGGTTTATTTATCCACGTGCCAAAAATATATTTACAGACTGTGCTTCTAGAATAATCTAATCCTGAAGTAGTGAATCTTCCTCTTACTTTCGAGTAATGGGAAACATATTGTTTGGACCTGGAAAATTTTTATGGGCTTATTTTTCAAATTAAAAATTCCTCACTCACTTCACAAAAATTATGTATATACTTTTGTTTACAATAAAAATATTTCATTCTTTTTTTTTTATAATCGGCTGACATAGTTCAGTAAAGATCGATTATGAGGTATGTTTTTTAGGCGTTTACTTGTTTATTCTTGGCATAATTTCTATTTGCTGGAAAAAAGGTGGATCCATAAAATTTGAAATGAAGAGGAGGTCTTAAAAAAGCAAAAAAGGAGAGAATTTTCTGAGAAAATCTTGACTCTTGAAAGAGACGAAATATAGACGAAAGACATGCCTCACAGATATGTTGAGGTATGTCTTAAGTCAGTTATTGGTAAAGAGTCATTTATTAAAATTTTATTAACTTGATACTAAAGGGATGGGTTCAAGATAAACGTTGCTAAGGAAGACACGTTTATAAAATATAAAATAAACAATCAAGAATATAGGATTTATTCAGTATGGTAAGGAAAACTGATTTCCAAAGAATAAAAAGAAAAAGTATTATAATTTTTTTTTATTTTTATAATAATAATTTCGAACTTTTTTTCTCTAAAGTTATCAATTTAATTTAGATTTAATATCTATCTATCTTGTTCATATTATTTTGTACACACTGAATTATGTTCTCGTTATTAACTATGAACAGTGTTTTTTTACGGAAAATTGTTACGGAGCAACATGAAATTAATATATTTGAAACACCCTTTTCAATATTTTTATTTGGAACCCAAAAATGAATTACAAACATTTATTTTGCAGAAAACTGTTCTTTCGGTCTAAAAACTTATTTTCATAATATTTCAATGTAATATAAATCATTATCACTTACGTGATTGGGACAAAATGTTTGAAATCTATTTATCATTTGAAAATGATAGAAGCATTCATAAAACACAAATACTTTACGCTCCTTTTTATTTACGCAAATAAAAAGTAAACTTTAACCCGTAAATTTTGTTATGCGCATAATTTATTTTTTAAATAATATATTTTTGAGGACTCACACATTTTTCAAAATCCCAAGTCAAATAAATAGTAATTTTTTTTAATGCACTAAGTTCTTTTTTGAGGTTAAAAAATTTTATTCTTTTCCTGAACAGAAACAATACCTTAAATTGCATGATTTTTATCCTCCTGTAGAAAGATTTTTGTTTAATCTAAGATGTAAATAATCCTAAAATAAATGCATCTTATAGAAATTTAGGGGGTATAATTTAAGTATAACTGTTAACCTTTTTGTAGAAGAGGGTATTTTACTTTTAAATTTTTGCGTGAATAAAAGAAAAATACTGTAAATTGAAATAAAGAATGAATTTATTTATTCATGTTGTGTTACAATGCAGTACATATTGCATAATTGCTGGAACTAATTTGCTTCATTTTTTACCAACGATTCATTGAATGTTACCCGTAGTCGACAAACCAGAGATCAACGACCGTACTTTTTTTTTAATATAAAATAAAGGTTAATAATTTTGTTTGTTTTTTCTTTCTTACTCTCTTAAACCCCTGCATTGCTGTACTCTTTTAAATATTTTACATTTATAATTATAAACATATGAATACAATAAATAAAATATGCTGAGATAATTCTGAACAATTTTTGTACCTGCTTTTTCTGTACTATATGAGAGATATTTGGTATAATTTATTTTTTTATTTATATAAACAATTTTACAATTATAGTTAACGAATAAATCTTTGCCAATGAATTTGAAGCATAATAATTCTATCTTTAATACATTAGAATATTTTTGAATTGTCTTATTTTACTTGACAATATATTTTTTTTTCCTCAGTAAGTAATTCCATTTCTTTATAAAAATTTATCTTCAAACATACAAAAATGCATTTTTTATTCATTTTTAAGCTAATCCTATTTATGGCCTGTATGAAAGACACAAAAATATTCTTACTCTGTTCTTTGGACGGTAAGATTAGATCATTGTGTACTGAATTCTAATAAAGTAAAAATTACAATAAAGGAAAAACGGAATTTTTGTTCGTAACTAATTGGAGAAAGTTTTCCATTGCTGAAAATAATCTTAATACGGATATTTGTATTTCATATATTTATAATTCCGTGAAGTGAAGTGTACTTCACTTACTTGATGAATGTTAAGGAAACACTTCCACTACTTCCTGAAGGTTTTATTTTAAACCTTTTTAAATAAGGTATCTGGAGGGAAATCAATAAAACATTTTGCCAAAAACAAGTGTAAGTTTAAGAACTTAATGTTTACAGAAAAAGGTACACTCCTAAGTAATAGCAAAATAACAGTCTTAAAGACGCATGTGATGCTTAAAAAGAGTTAGATGCTTAAAAGTGGGTTAGATGTTATAGAGTGAAGTAATTGACGTGTATCCCGTAAAAGACTATGTAGAACTGGTGGATGACATCAGGAGTAGTCGGTTCAACAGTGAAGGGGACAGACAAGTGTTCAGTTTGATATCAGCGTCTTGGTTAACAGCTGCTATTTTAAAAAGGAAGGTTTTCATGCAAAAAATCGTTACTAATACGTCAAATCGCATAATACTAAGAAAGACTTTATTGCATGATTTCATGAAAATTGGAAAAATGAGTTTTTCCGTAACTATGTCATAAATATACAGCCAAAGGAACAAAATGATAAAAGTCGAATTAAAACAAGAATTCGCTTCGCTCGAGTAAAACGTTTTCTAGAACCTGATTACTAATATTTTCTTAGTGTCTCGCCAGATCTGAACCATTTTCAACCTGCAGTTTACCAATTGTTGGCCATTTTCGAATAATAGCTATTTCGACCAACACAAGTTAATCCTTTACATTAAAAAACTGTTAGTTTTGATAGGATAAATACAAATACGATATCTACAAATACTTATTAATTAAACACAACAATACACTTATCATTTAATGACGAAATGTTATTTGGAAGTGAAATATAATTAAATATTTCATGGCTGTTCGATTGAAATATAGTAACTACTGTAAGGAAATGATTACTGGAGAATTTTCTTATGAAGATTAATGCACAATACATTCTATATCAGGTAATCGTTGCAAAAGGTTTTCCTCTTTGCCAATTTTTTTTTAAACGTTTCTTTAAAATTTTCCAAATATTAGTACATCCAGGACTTAAAATAATAATAGTAAGATTAATTTTTACTTAAACTACTATACTCAATTTCAGTCACCTTATCACGTAAACATAACAGTTTTTTACTTAAGAAAAAAAATTCCTGGCCGAAATAGTTGTAGACTATCCCGTCATGCGGCTCTTTTCTGATACATGGCTTACATACAACTTAATTTAAAATATTTATAATTTTATTTAAATATAATATCTTTTGTTTATTTAATTAAAACTATAGCTCTGCTATAGCGCTAGACGGGAAAGTCAATTCATTTAATAGTTTGGATAAAATCCTATTAATAGAAAAATAATCACATATGCAAGAAGAATAATAAATTTAAATAAATTGAAAACTTTTTAATCATATTTCACAAGGTAGAAATTTGGAATAGATTGAAAAATAATGATAAAATAAGGTTTTTCTTTGCTTTTTTTAATATAAAGCCGGAAAAAATATAGATTGACTACAGTTGGCACGTTAATTCTTTTTCGATGAGTTTAAAGCTTAGTAATACCCGATTTATTTACTAAAAAAAAAAAAGCTAAAAATCTTAACTTAAAAGCAATTTAAAAAATTAACTTAACTTTTTAAAACCCAAAAAACTTAAAAATAACTAAGAAAAAACGTCTAAAACTGTCTAAAAAAAGTATTTGTATTTTACTTCCCAGTCAAAACGAATGGGATTTTCTATTAAATTTTGCATTTTCGTTTCATTAGTGAAATTTTTTCTCAATAAACAGAAGAAAAACTAAAAAGAATTACTGTATAATAATCGTTGTAACCTTACTTGAATTTCCGTCAGTGTAAAACTCTTATTAATTCCACACCAAATCACAATATATTGGTTTTAATAAACTGGGTAATAGAATTATTTAGAATAATCATTGTAAAATAACGACATAAACAAACTTAATTTGGGAATAAAAATTTAAGTACTTTGGGCCAGAAGAAGCGATTTATAAAAACAATCATACGCATAAAAATGATTCAATTGAATTTTCTTACATGCAGCAAAGCATAAAATAATTACAAAAACTTTTTACACCTTTCCATCCCTCTCTCTTCAACAGTTTTTTGTCTGTCTGAAGGTACTTACAATTGCTATCTCATGGGGGACCATAAGTAAATTTGAGTCATGATAATCACTTGAAGAGTTGTATATGACGAATGATTAAAGCAAACAAAGGTTCAACACTTCATATGTAAGTAAAGCACTTGTGCAGGTGGTACAAGTAAAGTTCAATACCTAACATATCACTAAATAGATCACAGGTACAAAAGAATAAAAATATAAACAATCTCATCAATACAAGTATACGAAAACAACATATAGGTAAAACAAATATTCTTAAGTAGATAGAAATAACTATAATTCGTAAACTATCAGAGTGACGATCACTACACAGTGACAGGGTCATCCTATGTTCCCATTTCTAGGTTCGTTCTTCAGGTCACTCTTCTGGTTATATCCATTTCATATTCCCATGCACAAGCTTCGAGCTTATATGGTGAATTAATCATCAAAAAAAAAAAAAAAAAAATATATATATATATATATATATATATATATATATATATTTATCCCCAGCCCAGCACATAAAACGTTTCAGTCTCCTGATGTCATCGCTGATGTCCAATAGATTTACTCCCAGATAATTTACATAATTGTAACCTCCGTTTATCCGCGAGCTAGTTTTTTGGATCTCTTCAGAAACAGAAGATAATATGGAAGGTGCCTCGGTTATGATCCTCACCAATTTATTTTGGAATCTTTGAATTATATCTATCAGTATTGCTGTTACCCGTCGCTCCGCAAAGCTGGATTCTGTATGTCCATATAAGTTTATGGATAACTCTATAGATACACAGTTTATTAGTCAACGATAACTGTGAGTTTCTACCTGGCAACCAATTCAAATCCCAATACTTGATATTAAGCTGTTTCCTCTTTTCTACCACGTGGCTCTTCCACTTCAAGCGATCATTCAAGTGGAAGCCAAAGTACGGTACCCATGCTTCCGTATGAGGAATGTAGTCGCCACTCAGGTGGGCCCATAGAGAGTCAACACTTCTAATCGTAAATATTGCATGGCTCGATATGTTCTGATCACTCTCATTTCAAATTTTGTAAGCCAAGAGTTAACAGGTTTTTTTTCTTAATATCATTTCACTTACGCTTTTCTAATGCTTGACTACTTTTAATTAGTATATACATTTTCTTATTCAGTTTACTTAAACGAAGAGACCAATATGTCTTGTTTTTTTTTATTAGTTTTTTTATGACCATTTTTGGACTAATTACTATTTCTCAAAAAACAGGCGATAACTAGAAAATCTGTTGATCAAAAGAGTTCAGATTCAATGAGAACCAGACGAAAATTTTTTTTAATTAAACAGTTAAAAGAATACTTTTTTAATAATTTACCCATTTTATAAAAGAATGTATTAAAGAAAAATTAAATAGTAGTCGAGTAAGAGTTACTTTAGTTCTTTAAGGGTTTTTTTTTTTTTTGTAAAACAATATAATAAATTATATATAACTGGAGAATAATTTAAGACTAATACAATGTTGTTAACGTTACTGTGAAACACGGTACAATAATAAGCTTTAAACACATTGGTAAGACAGTACGCTAGTAGGATAAGTACAGGATTTCTTAAGGTGCTTAAAACGACTTGAGTTGCTATCTTAACAAATAAATACTCTACAGTAAATATACAATTAAAACGTTAAACAGTAATTACACTTCTTTCCTACCTTTAATGCCCTTAATTCCCACAGTAGTTACACATTTTACGGTTCGTAATTAAAAGTTACCCACCAGTATCAAACTAAGAGGTACTTTTTATTGTATCAAAGTCGTTTGTTTAGTGTAGGATAGCTCTTACGCGAAAGATAACATGTATAAATAAAATATGGAATGAATTCTACGTACCCAGCGGTTTTACTATGAATTATAGAAATATTATTTCTCCCGGTCAGAAAACCTAAAAATATTTCATCTGATTAGCCAATCAGTTAATCTACGGTTTCATATAAACTATATTAATGTTGACTATCTTCTTTATTTCGTCTGATGATCAGATCTTGTATCTCTCTTTTTAAAATATTTACCTTGTGAAAGTAATTTTAGATTTAATTTGAAAGCAAGCTCGTATCATTTTGTAGATGTTATCTTGTGTACCAGTTAAAATATCTTAAATAAATTTTTAATAGTACTCAAAAATACATAGATTGTTTTATTTTCTTACATATATTTTTCATTAAACTCTGTATCTACTGCAATTTAAAAAACAAATTATTTTCTTCTTTTGTAAAATCACATATGTTTTCTTTAACATGTATATTCATTCAATCGTAATACAGACTTTTAGAAAGGATTTATTTTTTATGAGGTTAATAATATTTTAAGAGCAGTTACACGGATTCATGCTCGTAATGACTGCTTGAATTTCTATGGTTTCTAAGTAACATATAAATAACATAATCCGAAATTTTAGTTCAGTTCTATATACTAAGTAAATTAATTTTAACTCACTTTTTTTACAAACGTAAAGTAATAATAAGTAAGAATTTTATAATTATAAGTATTTTCAGTAATAAAAAATAAAAACGGATCTTCGTGGTGAAGTGTTAGCTTCTCAGCATTTCATTTGAGGGCCTCGAGTTTGAATCTTGGTCAGGCATGGCATTTTTCATACTCTACAAAATTCCATTTTCATATTCCCAGATATAAGCTTCAAAAGCTTTGTGGTGATTAATTCATCAAACATTAGAAACACGATAAAAATATGTTAGTTTTAAAACTTAAGATTTGACTCTAAAATTTTTCTGAAATTATTTGACGTCTTTTAATTTAACATTTATGGTATCTTTTTTAACTTCGATTTTTGAATCTGATATGAGATACAAATGAAGCGGTGAGTTCAAAAACAGCAAAGGTAAGCTTTTTATGAAAATTAATATTTTGTTCTCACCGGATTATTAGCAAAAATACGTCCATTGATTTTAATCATATATTGTATTATGTTAAAATACAATGGAAATCACAGTCAGATCTGAAACAACACAATTGCATGACTTGTTTTGTCTCTGCTTTCATCAGATGTAGATGAGTTCAGAACGATATTCAAACAAAAAATGTTCATTGTTCAGTATTTTTCTGGCGCTAACCTAAAACTTACATTTTGCTGGACTTATAGTGTTTATTAAAGGATTTTTTTCATTTAAAGTGTTTTTAAAGTATCCTACGATATTGGTAGATAATAATTACAATGAAAAAAATGGTAGCCAAAACTTTGTGAAAGAAATATTATCCGAAATTCTAGAGTAAACGAGTTTAGAACGCATAAATTGGCAGTAAAAGCAGACAGAAGACAGTAGAAACTAGAGAAATTGGACCAAACCGTATGTGTACGTTGGATTATTTTTAAAATTTTAATAAAGAAGGTAAAATTAATATTTTACCAAAATTTAACTCTTTCAAAAACAAATCTATGAGCAAGATACTTTGCAATCTTTCACTGAAAAACATGACAAAAATAGGAAACATAACCCTACAATAAGAAAATATTGTAAGTTTTTTTTTTTTTTTTTTTTTTTTTTTTTTTTGTAAAAGAGGGCAAAAGAATAAATGTTTTTAAAAAAGCTTTTTTCTCTCTGGAATTACTCCAGGGCGAGTTGGACAATTGTGCGAGCTTTTAATTCAAGGTGGTACACCAAAAGATATGAGATGTATAATTCTGCCAGCAGAATTATGCTGGCAGAACAGCGACCGAGGCGTGACAGCCTAAATTGTTGTTTTTATTTTATTAACTTTAATGACTTAGTAAATTAGTAACAAGGGGTGCGCCTCCCCGAGCTAGATTTAGTTTGACAAGTGAGCAGTTGGAACACATAAGCGGGTGGTGAATAGCACCCTGCTTAATCCGCTCACGCTGATAGGTAGCTCACTAGGAGCTTTTAGGTAACGAGGTCGCTAAACTGTTTTAGAGGCACAGTAGCCGTATCTTGGCACTGACATTTGGTCTATGCTCTAGGGCGACCGAATGGGGTGGTGGCGGGAGAAATGCCAGTTAACCTATTATTGGTTAACTGGCATTTCTCCCGCCACCAAAAAAAAAACTATATTTAGTTTTTTCACCAAATATCAAAGCAAAGGATGATTATAATCGAACGAAGGTATACAGTTTATTTGGTTTAATAGCCAATAGAATTTTGGTGGTGAAAAAATTTTAATGCCGAAAGTGTCAATCTTTTTAACCCGTGACTTTTATGGATTATTAAAGTGAAATTTTTTTTGAAACAGTAAAATGAAAGTAAAACTACCAAGACTGCAAATAATTTTTAAGAAACTTAAAAGATCGAATCGTATGAAATACGATTCGAAAAATGTTAGTTTTTTAGAACCTAGTAAATGACTTTAAATGCGATAATAAGATGTATAATTGGAAACAAAGAAACAATGATATTCGCTAATAATTTTAAATGATTTTAATTGTAATCGTATGTACATTTTAATTTTTTTTTTCAAAATACAAAGTACAGCTTCATTTAAAATTATCCAGTTAGTTAGTGGTTGAAAATTTAAAACAATCAAAAACACATACAAAAACTAGTGCAACGATATATAAACAGAAAAAACTATAAGTATTTATTTTTGAACCTAAAGTTCATTACATTTGAAGTACAAAAACATTTAAATTCACTTTAGTAATAAAAAAAGCTTAAACTTTCATTAAACCATAAATTAAATAAAAATAATAATGTTAAAAAATTAGTTCAAAGATAATTTTTTAATAATTAACATTATATTAAAGTTAATTTAAAATAACACTAATAGACAAAAAAAAAATTAATATTTCTCAAGTATGATACCATTTCTCAAATTGCTTTTTTGCGTAGATTACAGATCTGTAAATACAATTTTTCTATCACTCTTAGTTTTAAACAAATTACACTTCAAAAAGAAAAAGGTAAAATTTAGTTAAAATCTGACAAAAAATTATAATTTTGCATGGCATTACAATAATACCTGTGTTACAATAATTTCGCTGATGCTTTTCTTTTATAAATATCCTAAGGCACATCCCAAATTAATGTCCAACAGTAATAGGCTAGCATGTTAGTATTCCATTTCCCTTTATAGCGGCTTTCCGTCACCGAAATGTCATAGAGGAAACGTTCACCGTATTCGTCACTTATGTCTCTGAGGTGTGATTGGAGGAAATTTATTTTCAAAGACATATTGCATTCCATAGTATGAAGTAAGAAGTTGATTAACAATACCGTGGTAATTGTCAGATTTTTGTTTGCCGAGAAAATATTTGCAAACTTCTTTAAATGAAGCCCAAGCTGCACTTTCTACATTGTTTAACATTAAGTTAAATACATCATCTTTGACCAACTCACTTATTTGAGGACCAACAAATTCCTTCTTTAATTTTTCCTTCATTTACATTCGGAAATTTCTGCCTGATGTACAAAAATCCGGGACTATCCTTCTTCATTGCATTTACAAACTTTTTCATTAGTCCTTGATATGGAGAGGCGGATAAAATTATTTTTTTGGGTTCAACTAAGGGCTCATGAAAAATATTTTTTCTCATTTGGAGCTAATTTAATAAAAAAATTATATACCAAAATAAAAAATAAAATATACACAAAAGAACAAAATAAAACTAATAAATAATAATATAATAAATGAATACGCCAAGGTTGAATACAACATAAACTATAATAAATTTAATAAAATACTTATAACATTTAAATTAAAAACAGCGTATACAACCAGAATAATAAAATATGTAAATAACGAGGATGTTTCTATAAAATATAACAAATACAATTAATAAAAACAAGGAATATGTAGTCTTAGTTGCAAAAACTGCGATCTTAAATATATTGGAATGACAATCGTTAATTTTCAGTCAGAATTAAAGAACATATTAGATGCTTAACTAAAAATAATAAAGAACAATCTAAGCTCGCTAAACACATTCTAGAAAATGGACATAATTATAATCCAAACGAATTTTTTAAATATTAGAATATACTAATAATTATCATAAAATTAGCAAACAGGAAAAACGACATATATATCTGAATAATAATAAATTAATGAACGAGTAAATCAGATTTGATAATGATATTCTATTAAAAAAAATTATACAGTAATTAATACGTTGGTAAAATTTCATTTTTTATATCATAACAGTCGAAAAATTCTGATACCTCGGAGATGGAACCTTCCGATCCCTCGCGTAAATTTCGGAGGATGTCTTTCTGCCGACATCAGATGATATCGAACCAGATGGTGCAGTCAGCAATGCACTCCCCGCTAAAGCTTGTGGAGGAATTTAACAATTTCCAAACTTTTGTTCATTATAGGTTTACCCGTACTTGCTAACGCCCTAGCTCCGTAATCACATCCTTCGCTTTAAAAATAGTTCCAGGAGTGGACGTAGCTAATGCGTATGACATTACCTTTTGCGACCGATTTTGACGATTTTCTTCTCTTCCAAGTAACTCACCTTTTGAACTGTTTTAACCTCTTTGATTGCTACCTCCTCTTTATACACAGACCACTTTCTAGATCTTGCCGAATGATTTCTGTAACAATTGACACAGACAGGTGGCATTTTCAACAATCATGAAAGAAGACTTCCTCATGGATCGGGTTAGAATAGATTTATTAAAAAAAAAAAGTTAGTGGACACCTTAAGCAATATGTAAAACATTAGTTGGTTATATAGTGGCCCAATGGGAAGAAAATAGCATCAGAAAAGATTTAAAGATAATTACATAATTCCATCAAAACCTTTTCTTCAAAGGATTTTATTTCTTTTCAGAAGCAGTTGTTTTGTTAAAATAATATTGAAGATGATTTGAATAGTTTTGGGGGTAATCCAGATTTCGATGTGTATGTAAAACAAGTATTAAGAAATAATTTTTTTAAGAATTTTACTTTTGTACTAAAAAATCAATAATAGTCTATAAATGTTAATTTAAACCCAAATTTATAAGAATATTTGACTATGTTAAAATAAAATAGCGTTTGATTATTAACTTGGTATTATTATTTTTGGAAAATGCAAAGAAACCTACTCTACATTTGAGGCATAGCTCCTTTCAGAAAATTTACCTATGGAAATCTTAAAATGCATAAAGAAAGTAACTCTACTTTTTCTGTTATCTTCTTTTTTTTAACTGTAAAGAATATTAAATCCATACTTTAATTAGCTAAACAGAGCAATATACTTTTAAAACGTGTTCGGTGAAAAAATTATTCATATAAAGAGAGGTTCAATATTTTTTACAACAAAATAAACTTCGTTATTCACTCAGAAACAATTATTTCTGGATTAATCTCTTTTCGCATAACTACGTCAAATTATTCGTTGATTCTCTTATTGTTTTTATTTAAATTTATACATAATCTTACATATTTCTTTCCATCACAACCAAGTTTGCGTTAAATAAATTCTCAAATAACTAAGTTAACGTTGACCTAATATTTCTTCATAAATGAATGTTAATTGGAAAAACGGTTTGAAAAAGAAAACCAATATTTAACTGACAGGAAGAAAACTAACAAAACAATACTGAAGATATATTTTGATCGATTGGGATAAGCCGGAGCTGTAAACCATTTTTGGTCTTAATCCTTTTTTGTCTTGTCAAACAAAGCAAACAGTGGAGTAGAATGTTTATTTTTATTCGCTGGTTACTCAGTCAATTAGGTTAAATTTTATTAATTTAACAACGAAATGTGTCTTTTTACAAAATTACAAAAACTTATCTTTTTACGATAATTGTTTTCTCATGAAAGAAATGAAATTTCATTTAAAATGATTGCGTATCATATAAATGAAAAATAAAATTTCAATAAAAAAATTGAAAAATCTTAAAAAAATTATTTACAAATCTTCGTAAAAAATAAAAATAAATAATTATAAAAATTTATTTTTAAATGAAAAACTGCTTGATAAAAAAAAATTATTATACATGTTATCCAGTGTGTTAAGATTAATATATGCTAACAAAACCACGCTTGAATACACCACATCAACAGCAATTAAATGTATAAATTTATAAATAGCGCTTTCGGATCCGCGGATTTCTTATCAGTTGTTAAAATACTATTTTAGGCAATGCACCACCTTCTTTATATGTTATATAAATTTACAATTAATCTAGCCATCAAAATATTTGTAACAATATGAATAATTTAATCATTATCAAAACGTATCCATTCATTAGTTAGAATTAATTTTTTTTTTTTGTGATCTCTTTTAAGTACCTTCGCAGATATATCTAACTCTTAAGAATTAGTTATTTTATAATACTCGAATATTAATTAAAAACAATTACAATATGGATTACTTATTTAAAAAAATATCATTCTTAAAGTATAGAGGTCTGTATAAAATGCTCAACGGTTGTCTAAAAAGAAAGATATCGTAATAAGCAAAACGGTTTTTTAATTAATTTTTAACAAAATTATTACATTCTGCTGCTAGAGTAACATTTTTTTAATTATATAGTATTACTCAGAAACATTACTTAATTGTATCAAAAAGATAATAAAGAGCTACAGAATGAAATAAATATCTAATTTTCAGAAGATGATTTACAAATAATTTATAATCAATATTTCTATTTCCTAAGAAGAAGAAGTACGAGTAATTAATAAAATACAAATATAATTAAAACTTAATCGATCTAACCGACTAAGCGGCTTGATTATGTTGGTCTAAGAGAAAAAACATTGTTTACATAATATTATTATTGTTTACATCTATTTATACTTGTTTTGTGTCAGGAAAATAAAAAATAATTGTAAAAACATCTGTAAAACATTTTTTTTTCGGCAATACTGTACGTATCCCAAAAATAAGCAAAAAATAGTATTAATATCAGAACACTCCTTTTATTAAGAATTTTATATATATATATATACATATATGAAATTCTTAAATAGTTTTAACATTCCCTAAAAGGATGAAATTATTTTACTTTTTCCGTATATGTGGAGTCAAATTTTCTTTTCTTTTAAGAAACCTGTTATAATTGGGTCCCAGCCACCTTTACCTCGGGTATCTATTTTCCTAATTTGTTAGTGAAATTTCTCTTTTTTCTTTACTAGCACTAACTGCCACAAGACTTCCCGGAAGAAATCAATATGTCAATGTAGAAAATGTCTTTTTAGCTGCATTCGAAACTTCGTAGCTCGAAAGGATTTACGAAGCTCTTGTCCTAGGGTTTTGTAGTGTTTTCTTTTGTATCAACCTAAAAATCCTTTTACCATCTTCGCAAACGATTTATTTTTAAGTGAATCTTCTTTAAAGAGCCTGGTCACGAATCACTTTTACACCCAGACCCAGTATTTTTACAAAATGCTGCAGTGATGCGCTGCTATCACACAAAAAACAACCAAGGAACAAAGGTGGATTTTGTTAATCCACCTTTGAAGGCCCATTAATATAATTATAACCTTCAATTACCCAAAATATTGCCAATTAACTATTAATACTTAATTGAATTCAGAATGGCAACCATTCGATCATCGTTTCTTTCACCAAATGGTAGAGATTCTAGTTTCTATATGTGAAGTAAAAATGATTTTAGGCTACATTTAGATGAATCTAACTCTACTTATGTTTCTTTTAACTATTTTTATTATAGTTATTAACCCACTTATGTTAAAATATAATAAAACGAACCCTCCGTTTTATAAAACTCTGAGAGCAGTTCTTTTTAATTAATTCTGTTTGATGTATACGATGAGGTTCATTAAATTTCTAAGGACTATACGTGAGACCGCAAAGGTTCTCAGAAAGAATTTACATTTGATGAGTTTGTTTACCAATACTGTCACAAGCTCTAAAATACTAATATCATCCCCCTTCAAAGATATAGTTGTTATCGGTAAGCTTTCTCAACGAAAACGCCCACTTAAAAAGAATATGGCACATTCAGATATTCAAATTTATGTTGTTTTTTTTGTTTTTTTTTTTTAATATTCTTCTATGACCATAATACAAAAGTAGTAACCATTAAAAATATTTGTAAGTGCACGTCGCACTACAGACAGGAAATGTAATAAATTTTCTGTTATCTTTCTTTACTCAACTAGAATCACATAACAAGAACTAAATTCTAGATAGAACCAGAGACTACAAGAGAACTAGACTCACATTACTGAACTAGAATAACAAGCGTGAGAAGCCGAATTTTACAACCAAAATCAAAGAATAGGCTTTTTCACTTCTGTTATTGATCTATTATCTGACTTCAATACATAACGTCTACTAGCATAAAAAAAACTTATCTGGTAAATTATTACAAGAATTGCAACGAAAACTTAACATTTTGAAATTAATTGAACCTACTCAAAGTACTAATTTTTAAAGTAAACTTGTTTATATTATTTTTATTAAAAGTTATTTTTTTAATTACACAATTTGGTCTTACTGTAGAAAATTCCCAATTTAAAAATTAAAATAATAATAAAATAAAACTAGTCACGAAAGAATGATAAACTAGAAAAGATGGATAACATGTTTTCAAATTAACAAAATTGATTGTTATTAATTTTATGAGCTTTTCTACAATTAGTTGTTATTAAATAATGTAAACTATTTTTGTTACTCTTTGTTTAAATTTCTTTTGTACGTGGGATGTAAAACATAATTTAATAAATTATAACTTTTAATAGTGACAAATGACTCATTAAGTATGAATCTTATTCATTTTTATTAATAAAAAAAAATTTATGTGTTTTATTAAAACGTATAAAGGTTTTAAAGATACTGGTAGAGAACTTCATTTTGAGTAAAATCGTTTGATGAAGTTCACAAAAACTAAAAACAAACTTAAGAATTTTGAAGTTTATTAAAAACAAAACTTTTCAAAGTGCAGCAGATTTTAATTAGGTATTAAGCGAAACAAAATTTTTCATATTACAAAAAAGAATTAAATATTTTAGAAAAATAACAAAACTAATAATAAAATCAAAATACATACAATTAAATAAATTGCTGAAAGTGTCCTCCGCACAGTTGATACAGTACTCTGCCCGACTAAAAGTGTTTTGGTGACATTTCAAATTTCAACGGGATTGTTTTTTATTAGTTGTACTGCACTTTCTTTTAACTCAGATTTCTCGAAAACTGTTAAAATACAGTTCTGTTTTATGATCTATATTTTTTTTTCAATTTTTCAGATCTTATTTCATATAAATACACTAAATTTACTCCTTAGTTTGAATCTTAAGGATTACAATTTGGCTTAATTTTACCAAAGGTAGAGAAATCAGGGGGAAATCTTTCGCCAACCGATCCTCGCTAACGAAGCGTTTCCGAACGTATGTTTATATAAACTTTCTTCTTTTTTTACCATTTAAACATGTCCAAAGGATAAACTAAACCATCTATATTCTCTATTTTCTTAGACTTATTAAATCAAGTCTTAGAGACCTATTGCTGGGGTACATTTACCGAAGTTTCAGTATCTGAATAAGGAATTGAGGGTGATAAAAATATTGATCTTTACTCGCTGAATTCGATTCTTAAAACAAGGGCCAAACTATTGAATTTAAACTTCGGTCAGTGAAAGGTTGTTCAAATGTAGAATGGGTTACTTGAACCTACCAAAATATAAATCTATTTTGAAACGGTGTACTCAGAAATGAAATTATTTAGATGATAAATCTAGTTAAAACTGGTTTAAATATAATGAAATAAAGCATTAGAATTATTAAATGGAAGTAACTGGTGGACATTAAATAAATTTATTAAGGAAGCGTTAAAACAAAAGAGAAGAGTTTAATTATTAACTTTGTCTTTTTAAATTAATAAGTTTAAGAATTATAATTAGCAAGTTGATATTAAGTTTACTCTTTATAGTTTTAGTATTTGTCAAAAGGAGAAAACTGAATGACAATTATTCTCCAAGTGCCAACTTAACAGACGAATTAGATAGTTATTACTTTCTTTTTTTTTACATGTAAAATTCATTTTTGACATTAATAACTGTAATCGGATCTTTTGTTATCTTGAAGTTATATATATTTGTTATTGAAGAATTCAGAAATACAGAGAAAGATAATTTGGCTTAAAAAGTCTCATTTTTTTAATTTTATTGAACCTGTGTTCAAATAGATATTTTATTTATCTCTACCTTTTAAATTCAAGTCTACGATTTACTTGAAAATATTTAAAGATTCCTCTTAACAGTAATTGCGTTTGTGTATAAAAAAAAACAAAAATATTTTTCCGTATTTCAAAGCGATCCCTTACTTAATTCTTCCTAATAAAGGACATTAAATTATTTATAATCTGTTGCAATAAAAATAATCACTAAAGTAGTTAAAAATTTTATCTACTTATAAATTAAATTCAGTCGGTACGTATAACGATACATTTTAACCTTTTTAATTTATTTTAATACTGTTTTCAAAAAGAAACTAAAGCTTCCTTTATTCATCAAATCCTTTACTCTTATTAAATCATCCATAAAGAGTGCTTCAAAGGAAATTACATTGTTGTTCTTTGGATACATATTAAAAACGTGTTATTCAGTTGATTAGTTCATAAAGCAAGTATCTGAACTAAAAGGATTAATAGAACCAAAATTTTATAAAACGGCATTAATATTCTCACTTTCACATCGATATAGAATAGATTTATCCTTTAAATTATCTGATGTAATTGCAAGAAGTAAGATAGCCCAAGATTAAATTTTACTAATTTTAAACGAAATTAATTTGTATATAAATCAACGCATTTGTTTAAAAAAAAACCACTTGCATTGTTTATTTTTGTTATTATTTAACATCTCATCCGGAGATTCTGCATTCGACTCCCGCTAAGGTATGGTATTTTTTCATACGGTACAAAAAAATTCATTATATTTTCATCCATTGAAAGCTATTGCAGGATGCTAGTCAGAAAAAAGCAGAATGTACAAGTAGAGCAAGGTCACCTCAGTATCTCGAGAATTTACCTAATTTAAAGTTATATCTCTCTTAGACACATCTGTTAAACAATTAAAGAATAATAATTTTTGCAAGAAAACATTTTTGCAAAATCGCACCCTCACCACCAAAAATGCTGCTGTAGTCTTCGGCTATGTTGTGACGTCAGAGGTGGGCGGTAGAATTAAATAAATGAATAATATTTAAAGTATTTAAAAGTAACTCGGTCTGGCTGGGTCTCGAACTTGATCGCCCGGTTCACTGGGTACCAGCTGCGTTAAGTCTCGCGGCTACACCAGTCTGCCGACCGTACTAGTTTAGTTAGTTCCGACCGTCGCCACTAGTACTGCCACACCCGCGCGAATTAAATAACCGTATTTAATTCGCGCATGCATACCGATGCACGCGTGCTTTTGTTAGAATGTGTATGTGTATGTAAACCATGCATCAGAAACAACCCACAATTGTAGGACTTTCCCGGAACGCGGATTTAGCCGCGAGACGGGAAAGACCTACAACTGTGTTACTATTAATTTATAATTTGTTACAACAAAATATTATATACTATGCATTAGAAACATATTAATGTATGAATATATACAATATATACATATTGAAATATTATTCAACATTTTTGTAATAAATAGAGCTGATATAATTTATCATATGTTCCCTTTTAAGCCAATTACGAATTTCCAAATTCCCTTTTTTTACCTCTTTTTTCTGCATCCGTTCTTTTCTTCTAGAAAAATGTAGGTTTCTTGTTTTTTTATTCTCTTGTGAATGACGTTTTTTAAGTATTACAATAGGTTTTTTACGTTACTGATACTTTTTCATAAAATACAACTGAAAATTTAAAAATATAACAAATTTGAAAATAAAATAATAATATTAAGACTTAAAAATCGGAACTAAGAAATAAAAATATGTAATTTTACGATGAAATTTTTTTTTAAATTATGATAATAATTTATTGTTTTTAATTTTGTACATAATTTAAAGAAAAGAAAAAAAATTATTACTTTCTGCTTTTTTTGGGTTTTATTATTATTAATTTTTAAGTTTCATTTCATAAAGTTAAAAGTAATATGTATTATTATCTTTGATGTGGTAAATGTTTTAAATGGGTCAATTAACGTGAATGAACGTTTTAATTAAATTTAATAAATATTAAGTTTAAGTAAATATTAAGTACGGGTGGAAGTTAATTGTTTCAGACAGAATTTTTTACTCGTAATACTGATCCATATGTAAATTATTAAATCTATGTTAATATTTATATATATATATATATATATATATATATATATATATATATGTGTGTGTGTGTGTGTGTGTGCATAATTATTAAAACAAAATTAAAATGCAATTAGTACTTTAATTGAATAAAAATACGGGAAATATTGTTGTTTCAAATAAAATCGAGCAGATTCTATACTGATGAATAACTAGTTTCGCTTTCAAATAGACTTAGTGAAATAATTGCAAAAATTAAATTTAAATCTCACTTATTTTCTCTAACTTACACTGATATAAATACGGTTGTACGGTGAATATACCATTATCTAGAATATTGAATAACAGAAATATTACATCAGTTATATGGGGAGAAGGAACTAACATCTTCCTATGTGGAAGATGTTAGAAACATTTTTCTGCGTCAGGTAACAAAAATGTAATTAAATTACTAATTTTTAAATAATATATTACATGATATCTTTCAATTTATAATTTATTTTTAATATGTGAAAATAAGCAGTAGGATAATTTAATGTTATTTCTTTACAATACTGAGAAAAAAAATATTTTCGATTAATTATTAACGCGCCGGCCTCCGTGGCGCGAGCGGTAGCGTCTCGGCCTTTCATCCGGAGGTCCCGGGTTCAAATCCCGGTCAGGCATGGCATTTTCACACACGCTACAAATCATTCATCTCATCCTCTGAAGCAATACCTAACGGTGGTTCCGGAGGTTAAAAAAAAACAAGATACATCCGTAATAATATGTTCATATACATAATTTGTATGGTATTAACTTGGACTTATAATTTTTATTCTAATTAGTGAAATATTCCTTTAAAAGATATATCAAAACCGAAATTCATTTTACTATTTAATCAGTCAATATTTTTTTTTTTTTTAAATCAGAATTTGGACGAATACCAATAGCAATTAAGTGTAGCAACAACACTGACCTTTTTTCATGTAGTCTTTATGCTCTTACCGAATGATGATCAGCTCATTAATATAATAAAATCTATAAAATAGATATCATAATTTAATACTTAAAAGAACAAATAAAACGGTAAAATTGTACAAAATTAAAAAAAAATGGCTCAGTAAAGCCTGAAAATTTCTAACTACGAATGAATGACCACATTATCCATTCCTTTATAATCAAACCTTTTAAACTTCATAAGAAGATTAAACCCTAACTACGACGAATATTCAGTAATTAAAGACACAAATTGCTGTGGAAAAAACGGCTTATTTAATCAACGTGACTTTTTTTCACTTTTCAGTATATTCCACACCAACATTAATACAGTTATCCTATCTCTGAATCAGATTATTTGCTGCAAAGAAATACTTGTCTTGACATCGGAACCGAATTATCAAATTTTCTTTGAAGTCTTCATTTCCATTAAAATTCTTACCACGTAGCGCCTCCTTGAATGGACCAGAAAAGCATCATCTTCTAGCCGATACCGTTGATTCAGTTCCGCGCACAAGCCAAGTTTTGTCTCTTTATGGTGATCTACCGATCCTCTTGGAACTCATCTTACGCTTGTTTCAGCTTATTGGTGATAATGTACCATTTATATAATATAACACTTACCTGTAACTTTTCAGCCATGTAACTGTTGTCTGTCGGTCTTTCTTAATAAGGGAGTTTCTGCAAATTTCAAACGCTGGGATTGGAACTTCAGTTGGACTTCCAGAACAGATCTCGTCAATCTCTGAAGTTCTACCCTCTTTAAAATGTTCTACCCAGAAACTTATAGAACTTTCTGCTGTTACTACAATTTTATCCGTATTTTTTGGTCATACAAGAGTAAATAACCAGTCGTTCACCTTCGGAAAGCGAAATACGGACTGCACATAGCTCAACTAATTCTCAAACCTCACGAAGACTCGACATCATAAAATGAGATTTTGAAGTTACAGACAAAATTTTACTCAGACAACTAGTCATCTTAGGGTTACCGACTTACTGTTCTGAAAGTATCATAACCTTCTTACAAATTGTTTTGCTTTTACAGCTATTTCTGTTTTTAATTATTGACTGTCCCTCGTAAATTAATACGACAAGCAGTAAAGATACACTGTAAAAGATGTAGATTTTTTTCAGATTACTATATTTATTTTAACTATGTATATCTTTACATTAAAATGGAATAAATATATGGAAAATTAGAAGAAAATCTGCTTGAATTGTATGTACACGAATCTTGGATAGCAAAAATAAAGATGTAATATCTTATGCCTCACACTTTCTTCAAATTTTTTAACCAGTATTAACATTTTTGATCCCGTGTTATTAATTTTTTTACTCTGCTCTTTACTTCCGGTACAGAATTTTTAAAAGATGGAAAAGTATTTTCTTATTTTTTTTTTTTAAATCAGTGAAAGAAAGATCACCTATACATATGGATCCAGAAAAGCCTTTTTCATCTGTCTGTCCACCATATTATGTTTTTAAACAGAAATTTATATCGAACTGTTTGTACTGAAGAATTTTAACGAAATTTTGCATATCTTTTTAAACTTTTCTACTCAAACATATAATAACCAGAAATTTTACGTTGAGAAAATTTCAAAATGGTGTCCATATTCATTTTTCACTTCATTTTAGCTCAATGTTAAGAAGTAATTTTTTATTACATAAAGCTTTTATGCATTGCATTGAGAAAAATACTGATGTGGACAACACATGACTTCCTTGTACGCCTACTAAAAAACATATAAACATATTTTTAAATGGAAAGTACATAAAATTTTATATCATTAATAACTTCCGATATTTTTTTTTTTATTGTTATGAGGCGAGTACGGCGGATGCCAGAATAAGCTCGAACTTCAGCAGGCGGAGAGCCATCAGAGACTTTGCGCGGTACCCATCGTGCACAGCTTTACAATTATCAAACCAGACACAGATAAACCCATTTATCTGTGGTCATTTACATCTTAAATTCCTCAATCGTGGATGGTCCGCATACCAGTAAACACCATGTTCTGTACAAGTGAAATACGTCGTTATTACATACTACCTTCTTCGCGGCACTGGATCTAACCAATGGCGGGTGGGAATTGGGCGTTGATAAACCTAACCACACACAACTTGATACCGAATGTAGAAGAGGGTATCAACAACTCGTTTACGGTTTAACCGGTTAAAAAGAAAAAGATCCGGATGACACTACCGCCTGGATCGTAGGAGGTGCTCGATATAGCTAAAGCATTACGCGATGAATTAAAAGAAAAACATGAAATAACCTCAGTTATGCGACCAAATAATAATACGCTAAAATGTGAAGTTAAATGCCCCGCCACAATTGACCTAACGTTGGAAGGTAGATTGGCATCGCTGATAGGATTTTAAAAAGTGAATCTAGCAGCGAATATACGGCACACGTCATCAAAACGGGTCGTCGTTAACAACGTCGACACCGTACATGTCGAATGCATTCTTATACGAGGCTCCTATACGAACGGATCAGAAGGTCACGTGTTGCATGAATTTACTATAAGCGCACCGCCAGATTTCAAAATAACTGAATTGCCAAAGAATATAATATACTTACCGGTTAATACAAAAATTTTTAACATCGCTTTAAAGTTTACAGATCAGAATGGAAAACTGATAAATTTCAGCGGAGGCAATAACCGTCAGATGACATTTAAGACGAAGATTAGAAATGTAAACTGGATGTTTCTCCATGGAATGGTTAAAGTTATGTAAAAAGCCGTTGGACCTGATCGGAAAATCGGATCGCTACTCAGAACCGATTCGCTTCTTCGCTTCACCTAGAGTAGTGGTGATGAGTGAGAGAGGGGACTGACTGGTTAGTGAGCATGCTCCGCTTTAAATCCAAACGCTGTGATTGGTCGCCAGGGTGTGGCAGTTTTCGTGCGAACGACTTTTTTGAACAGTAGTTCAAAAAACAGAACGTTAGACCATAGGACCGTTAGGCCATAGGCCTTCAGTATCTTTTTTCTCCGTGTACCACGCTGATGTACAAAATTTATTAGCCGAGCCAGGTATTATTTAATTATTAATTATTGTAAAGAGTTTTTTACAGTCAGAGGTTAATAATTATTAATATTCAATATATTTGAATTAAAAAAGAAGATGAAGTCGGATTCGAACCGACGTACTTTTCCCTTATAAGATCCAAATATTTTATTAATTAAAATTTTATTTCGCTATAACTCTTGAAGAAATAAAAATATGTACACCACTTTGATATATAATTGAAAAGCTCTCAATATTATTTATGCAGTTAAGAAAAAATCTAAAATCCAATTTTTTTTATTTTGGGCTTTTTTAGACGTTCTTGGTTCATTCGATTGCAGTCAAAAGGGGAGCTGTACAACTAGATGTTACAACAGTTCTAAATTCAACATTTCTACCTCCTACTGCTAATAGTTTTTCAGTTATACGAGATACATACGAACAGACGTCACAAAGAAACTAGTCAAAATGGATTCAGGGATGGTCAAAATGGATATTTCCGTTGAAACCTGAAAACCGAAATTGTCGCAATCACAGTACTCCCTACTTCGTACAAAAAGTAAAAAATGAAAAACGAACTACAGCCACCTCCTCGTGGTTTTGTTGGAAGTCGGTTAAGAAAAAGTCCAAAATCCAATTTTTTATTTTTATTTTGGGCTTCTTTGAAAACTTTTGGTTCAGTCTATTGCGATCAAAAGGGGATGTGAACAACTAGATGTTACAACAGTTCTAAATCCAAATTTTCAACATCCTACGGCTTATCGTTTTTCAGTTATGTGAAATATATACGGACAGACGCATCACGCCGAAACTAGTCAAAATGGGTTCAGGAATGGTCAAAATGTATATTTCCGTTGAAATCTGTAAACCAAAATTTTTCACAATTACAATACTTCACTCCTTTACTTCGTACAAGGAAGTAAAAATGGTGTTTTTTTTTATTTTTAAAATCTGATAAAATACTTATAATGGAGGATATAAAACCTGGCACAAGATTATTTTCTTGATATAGATTCTTTAAAATTGTTCAATATAAACTTGACCGTTTGAAATCCAATTATAAAATGATTATGCACGTAATTGTAAATTTTATGCATTTTTTATTGTTACATAATATTTGTTAAGTAAGTAGATTAAGTTTAATATTTTTTTTATGTTCAAATTTTGAATGATTCTCGTACTTTATTGTTAAAGCTCTGAAAACGAAATTTGAAAGTAGATATAGGATGATGGGCAGCTTATTGAAACATAACACATTGACTGCTGCCATGAAAATACAAGAAACTTAACCATATGCCACATTAACATTTTTCTATTAGCTAATATTGTTTTTACCTTTTTTTGGGATTGTATACATTAGAAATAAGGGATATAGTCAGTTAATTTTTGTTTTTAGATAATAAAGTCTTACCGGTAACATTGGCATTAATTCACTAATTCACTTTGCTAAACAAGGTAGACAACCCACCACACAAATCTGTTCTGTAATTCTGAATAATATTTTTTTAAACAAAAACCTTACTACACTATTGAACTATGTTGGTTAAAACATTTTTTAATGTTTTAACTTTTTTTTAAGACAAATTACAGTTTATTGGTAAATTTAATTTCATAAAGGTAATTAAAAATCGAAAAAAATAAACAAATTGGAAAAAAGTACAATGTCAGTTGATCAATGTGATCAACACCATTCATGAACTTGTTTTATTCAATAACTGGTATTGGCCTTTCCACTTCTTTTCCTCGTCAGTAACTTTACAAAATTTCCTTCATGCTCGGAAAAGATCATTGTAATTTCTATTTTGTATTTCCATTTTAAAATTGAAACACGATCATTATACATAGCCCTCATTTGACCTAAAAGTATAAACTTGACCTGTCCAAGTATAAACTTTCAACTCTTCTACAGTTATATCAGTCCACTTTCTAGAATTTAAAGTCAATTCTAGAATGCAAAGTCATACTAGTGGATAAGAAAACTAAGTGGATAAGAAAACTAGTGGATAAGTTAAACTAGTGGATAAGTAAACTAGTGGACTAGTCTGGGCATTAGCATTACTTTCTTGTACAATCTTGTCGCACAAATTATCGTCAAATAGAAGATTAAAAAAATCAATTGGCATTTTAGTTTCTAAATTTACGATTAAACCATTATTACAACTAAACGGAACAGCAGTAATTGACGATATGTCTTCAAATATTACTGCTTTAAATATCTTCAGAGATGTTTTTTTTTTAAACTACCTTGGTTTTTAAAAATATCAGGACCGTCAGGTTCATCATTATCACTAGAATCATCATCTGAATATTCACTTTCCGACTACAAATCTTACAAAAGGTTTTCAATGTGTGCTTCTGGAACAAATTCACGTGAAGGCACTGGTTTAGCGGCCATTTTCATTTATAAAAATTAATAAAATATAATCTAACAAGTGTAAATTGACAACTACAGAACGCAATACGAGGCAACGACTCCGAACGACACACGACTGCTTCTGTATCATTGGTGAGACATTGCACACACCGAGTACAAATCCAAGCGTAACCTAACGAGCAGTAATATAAATGAACCCATTACAAGGGGTTTTAGTACGATAACAAGCCACTAGATTGAGTACGGTGATATAAAATAAAGACAATGATACGGTGTCACCAGTGAGACGGCGGCAGCCAGTGTAAGTTTCTTAGCGGCACACACATAAGACGGTGGCACTCAATGTGTTAATATTAATTTTTTTTTGTTCAAATTTTTAATGATCCTCGTACTTCATTGTTAAAGCTCCGAAAATTAAATTTGAAAGTAGATATACGATGATGGGCAGCTTATTGAAAAAAAACCACTCCTGAAATTTGTCTGTTTTTATTAATCTACTTGAACCCAGCCAAGCCTAAAGCTAATAGTTATTCTAGTGGGTGTCAATAATGGGTCTCGTTGCCAATTCTTTCTTGCTTTAATGAAAAAAAAAATCAATTATTACGATCAAGATGTTACTCTACTAAAAAGACCTCTTCAGAGTTTGAAATAATTAGCTTCGTTCATGAAACGGATAATCTTATTCTACCGGGTAAGGATGATTCAGACTGTAGGTATGTCTGATATCGTAGTTTATATGATTCTAAAAGTCGTTTAGCTTAAAACCCAGAATAACCAAATTCATTTGAAATATTTTATAGGTAAAAACACATAACAGCGAATTTATTTCCTCGCACATCTCCAAGCATAACTAGGTAATATACTTTACTTAAACTAGTTCTGAAGCAGCTTCATTTCATTAATAATCCATATAGCTAAATTGCTTCACATCAGTCTAATCGCTCTGCACCGAAGCAAAAACACGGAAATTTCCATTGAACATTTCAATATTAACATTAATTGCATAATATCTCTCTATATAATACTTTGTTTTAATACTTTATTAAGATTTATAACCTCTTCTACGTATCATACACCACATCATTCAAACAGCTAATATAAATAATTATTGATTTTTTATCTTACCGATTTGTCTAATTTATTACCATACACTAAAATTATAGTCTTATTTGTTTATTGTAATGGAATTAACTAGAGACTATTTGAATATTGGCTTATTTAAATTTCAATGTTAAATGTAGTAATAAGTTATCCACTTACCCGCCTCCACTTACCTGCCTCCATCTACTTACTTCTTATCTACTACTTTGAAAGGAATCCTCAGTCAAAAATAATTTGTATGAAATTTATTTTAAATTTTATTCTCTTAATCCTAAAATGACTTAGCAAAGTAAATTTTAAAACGTATTTTACATTTCTTGATATCTTTCGATAAAATAAATTCTCAGATATGAAATATAACGTTTTGAATGGAGATTGGAAACTTTACTTCTTGTTTTAAATGAAAATTGTTAACTGCTAAGAAAATTTGTTTCGTATTTTATTTCATTCCATGAAATTTTTCTGTAAAAAGAGGACAATGGTTAAACCCTAAAAAAACATGTTTTAGATATAGAAAAACACTACGCTTTATAAACTCTTGAATTCCAAATCTGAGGACAAATAGACGTATTCATGTGCTCTGAGCTCGGAATCATTAATTTTACACTTTGTACACTGAACTTTCTCCATCCACCCGTACAATGGGGATGGTCCACTGAGTACAACCACAACTGGTAAATCCTACATAACTTCGATTTATTTGACGATAAAATGTGCATAGGAATCTTCTCGTGCTTTAAATGATAGAAGTGTGAGCAACGTAAAGCTTTTTTTTGTAATACGTGTTCTGTATTAGTATCCTTTCACGTTTCATCTAATCTATTCATTCTATTATTTGTTTTGTTTTCCTGTATTATTTTATATATCAAACATTTATTTCTATATGAAATAATTATAATAGCACAATTTCACAAATACATGTTATTGTAGTATTTTGTTTACAATTCCTTAATTAAACTCTAAACAAAACAAATCTACTTTTCTAGAGATTTATTTATTAATATTATTGAATTGTTTATTAATGTACGTTTTTAATAAATAAATATTTTAAAATTTTGAACAATTATTCTTTTTGTGACGTTAGGAAATGTTCATTTCATTTGCTTTTACAGTAATTATTCTTATTTAAAAATAAGACATATATATATTTATATCATATACAGAAAATACATCAAAAAAATAATATTTGTGAAATGAAATGTACTAATTTGTACTTAAGCTAAAACTTCAGACGTTTTTAAAGGAGAGATGAAACCTATTCAGTAATTTTCTTTTCAAGAATTTTTATACTTGGCATAAATGCGTGCAAATGATATATAATATTATAAAACAACTGATGTGGACACCAGATGACTTTCTTGTGCGCCTATTTAATTACATGTACACATTTTTTTTAAATGAAAAGTACATAAAATATTTCATTAATAACTTCTGATATTTTTTCATAGTTTTTGTTTTTATTGTTATTATTGAATTATTATTTATTGTAAAACTTTTTTTTAGAATCACAAATTAATAGTTATTAATAAATCAATATATTTAAATTAAAAAAAAAGGAGATGAAGTTTGATTCGAACCGATGTGTCGTCCCCTTGTAAGATCCAAATATTTCATTAATTAAAATGTTATTTGTCTATAACTCTGGAACCAATGAAAATAAGTACACCACTTGATATATCATTGAAAAGCTCTCAATATTACTACTGCCTTATTTCTGCAGTTAAGAAAAAATTTAAATCCAATTTTTTTTATTTTGGGCTTTTTTTAGACGCTTTTGGTTCATTCGATTGCAGTCAAAAGGGGAGCTGTACAACTAGATGTTACAACAGTTCTAAATTCAAAATTTCGACCTCCTACGGCTAATCGTTTTTCAGTTACACGAGATACATACGTACAGACGTCACGCCGAAACTAGTCAAAATGGATTCAGGGATGGTCAAAATGGATATTTCCGTTGAAACCTGAAAACCGAAATTGTCGCAATCACAGTACTCCCTTTACTTCGTACAAAAAGTAAAAAATGAAAAACGAACTACAGCCACCTCCTCGTGGTTTTGTTGGGTAACGTTAATAAATCGTGCAAAATACATTTTTACCGCAAGGACAGATAACCAAACGGGTGTTTATTTTTATAACGGTTTATCAATAATATTTTTGTATGTCCACGTATTTTCTTAATTTTATTAAATTTGTTGAGGGTTTATACATAATAAATTAATAATTTTCTTATAAAATTAAGAAAATACGTGTTAAATAAATTAATAATTTTCTTAAAAGTTTTTTCGGTGATATTTCTTTTCTAAACGATAAATAAATAAAAATATAATATATATAAATGTTAAAATACCATCGAAACTTGACTACAACTACCGATTTATAATTTAATTTACTAATAAAAACTTTATTGTAATACAATATAACTAACGTGTGATTAACTTTTCCGAATCATTTTTTATAGTTTTTTTCAGGTATTAATGAAACAATGTATTTGATAATTAAAAATGGTAATCTATATTAAAATAATTCTAATAAGCAGTATGCTTGAATATAGAATAATAATAATAATAACCATTACAGTTTATCGGCTGGGTCGGGTCCCCTCTGTCTTGTCTACGGTAGGTACGTGTCGTCTCCGTCGGGTCATCTCCCTCCAGTCGGGTCCTCTCCGTCGTGTTTGGTGACGTCTCCGTCGGGTCCTCACCGTCCTATCGGGTGTCGTCTCATCGCCTCCGACGGGACCTCCCCGTCCTGACGGGTGTGTCGTATCTGTAGTGTCCTCTCCGACGTTTTGGGTGACATCTCCGTCTGGTTCTCTCCGTCCTGTCGAGTGTCGTCACCGTCGTATTCTCTCCGTCCTGTCGAGTGTCATCTCCATGTGGTCGGAGATGACACCCGACAGGGTGTTGTTTTATGATATAAAACAATGTTTTTTTTTTTTTTTTGTAAAGCAGATTAAACTCTGCTATATTAATTTCTAATATAAATAAAATAAAACTCTTTCTTTCGGCACGCCAGAAGGCGAAGATAGATTTCACCGGTGCTAAATAGGGGATAAAAAAATTTCCCCTTAAAGATAAGAAAAACTTCAAATTTACACAATACAACAATGGTTACATGTGAAAAATGTTTCACGTGTTTAGCGTAAGACAAGCCCAATATTCTTGCAATACCAGCAATATTTTGGTCATCACTTGCCTCAAGGGTTGGTCATATCAAAAATTATTTCAGACAAAAGTTCTAAGTAATGTTTAGAGAACTAATGACCACTTTAAACCGATTCGATACTGTGCCTATTAAGGGAGGTATGATTTTTTTTGTCTTCAAAACCCCATTTTTTCCACCCCCTAAGCCAATGAATAGTTGGTAATATCAAAACACTTTACTTAGACAGGTTTAAGGTCTTTATCGAAAGAATAGTAGAAACTTTAAACCAATTCGATATTTTACATAAGAAGAAAGATATAGCGATATTTTTTTCGATAAAGCCCCCCATTTCCACCCAGATGGTCCGATTTTGCCCATTAACAAACTCGACTGAGGTTTTTTGGTCGTTGTATTCTATGTATCAATTTAAAAGTGATTGGCGCAAAATTACGGCAGTTATCGTGTCCACAAGAAAGTGAGATATATATATATATATATATATATATATATATATATATATGTAAGCTTTTGAACTGACATTGATTTCGGGGTCTGTGGGATGTGAAACGCGAAGATATGTCGAAATTTTGCGGAAGTCGAATCATGGTACCCATTACAATAGGTAACTTTCTTATGAAATTACCTAAATGTTAAAATTAAGTATTTATTGAACTGTATTTAGTGTGATGCAGATTGGATTAATTTTTCTAAAAGTAGAGAATATAAAATTAAACACAAGAAAAGTGATTAAATTATTTTAAAATCTTTACCCTTATAAAGAAAGCGTGAGTTCATTAAAATATATAAAATGTGTTGAGTGATCGGTGTAGTGGTTAGCATGCTGGCTTCTAAATCGATATTGATCTTCTAAATCGATATCGGTCTTTGATTTAATTCCTAATAATATTTTTTCACTTATCATTTTATCCACCTTATCTTTTTACTAAAAATATATCCATTGCATATCTTAAAATACCGTACCAGAATAAATTAAAAAATTAAACTGCAATAGCCTTTGAGGATTATTATTTAAATAGCAAAGTGTGTTAACGTCTGCGTTGCTACTTTTCCTTTTATACTTTTTAAAAGTATTAATACGTATTTTATAAAATACACGTTTGTCGGATAATCTATTATCTAATTTTAGCCTTTGTTCTTTTTGAAAGTCATTAAGTGTTTATGTAATAATGCCGTTTTTGTATTTAACAACCATCATACCTGATAGATCATTACGACTTAATATTTGCGATAAGGGGGAGGGGGGTCTAATGTAACACAAACATTGTGATTTATTCCATTGATTCGGGTGAATGTTTTGTCAGAAAATATGCATCCAAAATTTTCTACGGCACCTATTTGGAATAGCTCCATCAAAATTTAAATTTTTAATTTAGATTCCCATATCGTGCAATTTTAAAATTAACATTCTGCGTTAGGGTTATTGCTGTTATTTTAATCATTAAGAATTAAACTATGACACTTGAAATTTCCCTTTAGTACACAGTTTGGAAAAACTTGTACATTGACATATATTACTTATAAACAGAAACAACTTTTGTAAGAAAAACTTACAGTTTTTTAAAGTTTATTAAAAAGTATACTAAAACATACTGTTAGGGAGTAACATTAATTCTATACATAAAAAAGAAAGATTTTTAACTGTTGTGTTATCGCCTGGATGCTTATTTCACTAAGGTGTTTTGTCATCGAGCCCCGGTTAGCTGAGATATTCTCTGTTAGGATGAGAATGGAGTATGGAGAACTCTGATATGGAGCTGCGGTGTGGGAGAATGTAGGTATTGACCTCGGTCCTGAAAACGGTCAGAACAGAGTGAGATAGGATATGTTTTCATTAGAGACTTATTAAATTTGTGAATCTGTTTCTTGATTATAAAATCAAGAGGATTTAAATAATTGAATTGTAGGGCAAAAAAAATCGTCGTTTTTGCGATCAACACTGTTTTGTTGGCATGAGGATAATTTTTTTTGTGTTAATCAAGTAATGATCTAAGTACACAGTCTGATTGAAGTTAGATATAGAAAAAATTTTTGCGTGAAATCTTCGGTTTTAGATGAAGACGCGGGGATCGAGCTTCTGCGAATCGGTTAATTCAGTAGTTGAAGGTTGTAAGTTATGGTAGCTGGTCGTGGTTGGAACAGGCCATACAAAGTTGATAGTATGTTGCGTAGATACACTGATGGAAATTTCTTCCGATGGATTTGCATCGATGGCATCTTTACAGAGACCATACTGATGACTGTGTTGCGTAATCAAGTTTAAATGATCAAAAAGACATCTCCAGAAAACCCCACTAAGATGGTGTAAGTATGGTGACCGGGATCGTCGCAAGGGTGTCTTCCCCTACGGGGTCAGGATATTCGATTATATTTTAATTATATTTTTAATTAAATGATCATCCTCGAATTTGATCTGTTGGACATTTTATGTTTATGTTTATATTTATAAATGTAATATTTCTCGAGTACTAGTTGACAAAGCGATGTGCATATTTGGAGAGTAAACGAACTGCTGCTGCATAGAGTCACGTTCCAGCGGTACTAGTAAAGTAATTGCGACTTCTGCAGTGAGATTAAATTGCTGTTTTAAACATTATTGTCCGTATGTATGGACGCAGACGCACATCATGATCGTGATACATAACATTACATTATTTACTAGGCACTATTTATATTAATTTCATATTAATGAATTAACTGATGTCATTTTAATTTCAACGTTTAATAATATGCCTTTAGTTTTTCTTCTGCGATGAACAGAGACGCGTGAGTCATAGGGGTTAAAAGTTTAAAATAGACGTGTAGTCGTGTTATTATTAATAAAAAAATATTCTCTGTTTTTTTCATTGGAAGTTGCAACAGTTCTTACTTAAAAGTAGTCGTTTTTAGTTTATGATTGCAAGAGTAAAACAGAAGATTATCAAAAAGAAATGAACAATGAAAGTTTTTGAAGTATACTAAAAATCAAGTTATCCTAGGACTACCGACAGATTGTATTTTAATCATAGATAATGCACCTTACCATAATAACAAAAAAAAATAAACCTCTGTCATCCAATTCATTGAAAAAATGTTCAAAATGGCTCCAAAAAAGTTAAATTAACTACAACCCAGATTTAACAAAAAAAGAACTTTTATAAATTGTCAAACTACACCGCCTAGAACCACAATATGAATCAGACGAAATACCAAATAACAAAGAAATTGCAGTGCTTAGATTGCCACCTTACAACCCAGATATTAACCCGATTGAATTTATTTCCAATCTCGTTAAAAAAAAATTGATCGAATATGTCTCACATGTCATTAACAGAATGGAGAGCGGATACATTAGATGCGACTTCCATAATTACTGTAGAAGACATGATTTTCCACATATGGAAAAGATCAGTGTCGAAAGTTCAGCAGGTAATGAACTCTTTCTGGAAAACAGATGTGTTAATGGAAGATGCCTTTGAAAGCGTATTATAAATACAGGGATGAACGATGATGAGACGTCAAATAGTGAATTGAAAATTAATTCCGATGGAAGTCAAGCTCAGAAATCGAGGGTTGTTTATCCATCACAGAAGATAGTTCTACGGAAACTGCAGACGAAACTGGTTAACGACTATGATAAGGTAGTATTGTTCGTTTAATTATTTAATAAATTAATATAAAAATATTATTTTATCTTTGTTCCGCAGTTATATCCAACATGTTGCAATTCCCGTGCCTATATGTCCAGATTATTAATATCAGCTTTGAACAATATAATGCTGTGAACTAATTAGTGAAAATGTTTACTTAATTAAATTGTTGTTATTAATTACAGGTTAAATTTATTTCATTTATGAATACAGTAATGTAAATTACTGTATTAATTATCTTTAATTGTGTTATTATCGTTATCGCAAAGAAATCACAGGTTCCAAAAAATACAGTAACCTATTTTAGACGGACAACATTTCTTGTTTCGAACGGATTGACAAGTTAGTCACTTTGTTCAATAGGACTAACCCAGAATGCACTGTTGTGTTATATCTCCATCTCTGTCTATAGCCAAATAAAATAGCAATACTGCGCTTTGCCACGAATATGAACTTTGCATGGTATACTTCAACCTAATGTAAAAATCTGAAGTAAAATAAAATCATTATTAATTTGAGGGAGACTGATATTTGATAGTATCAATCTACTCTGTTATTGGTTGATATGATTATGTAAAATCTCTGTGGGGTATGTAACGCTGAAATAAAGATTGAAAATATTAAGAGAAAATAAAGAGTAAATATCACTTGAATTTCATTGGGTTTGCAAGATGACATGCAAGAGAAGTAAACGAGAAATTACTTCAGATCTTACATTTCCTACTAATCCTGATATGGATAATATTATCTATTTCAGGATACCAGTACCAATACAAATTTCAATAATAAATGGTATCTTATTTCGGATCGCCTACATCCTTTGGTTATGTCATTTAATGATAACACATTGTACATTTCACATTAAATACATATTAAGTGAAATTCAGTTTTCCTGTGATTGTTTTCCTTTATATTTTTTTAGCTAATAACAATATTAATTTTTTTTTTAAATATTAATTTTCTTTAAATGATACTCAACCTATTTATTGGTTTCTTTCAGGCCCAAATGTACTCGATCCTAATTTTTTAAAAACGTTTTACTGCATGTCAAAACATTATGTACTTTTTGCAAATTTCATTACTGCTTGCAACATCACTTCTGTATATATGTAATTTTATGCGTATATTATTTCGTACAATTTATGTATTAAGTCATAAATGTACACATAAATCATGTGCATATTTACATACACAGTCTATTGTAGATTATTTTATTCGTTTGAATTATCTTTGCCCGCTGAATCCAGGTGAAGTTCATCGTCTTTTGTATTTTTCTTAGATAAAGTAAAAGGATGAAAGGGTTTATTTTTAATTAGGAAATTCATTCCCTTCAGCAACTGGTTTTTTACCGCACCTTAAAGTGGTCTCAATAAACCTACAACAAGTGAGTTACATGAACATCTAGTGAACTACTTAGTAAGGGAAAGATTCTAGCAGAATATAACGCTGCATTCAGTCCATTTAGCATCTCTTTTGACTCCAGTACTAAATCTGATTGGGTTGGGGACCGACCTTATATTCTAATTGCGTATTTTTCACGACTACAATAAGATACGGAACTCAATCCTGTTATTTTAACAGATTTAAATAATTTAGCCTAAAAGGCGTAGTTATTGCTATCTAAACGACGTTATTTTTATTGCAAATACATGTATGTATGTATCATGAGGGTATAAACAAACTGGTTTTGACAATATGACATAAGAAAATGAATCACTCCCGAAAATGTGGTGTTATATTTCAAAGCTTCTTCTCCATATTAGTTCAAATAGAGTAAAGAGTGAAGTTTTAATCCATTGCCTTCTTCTTTAGCCCGAATACATAGTACTTTTGTATCAATAAGTTAAGTTCTCCGAAATGCGTTTCATATTCAGCATTACAAACAGCACTTTTAATCTTTTCATCAAAGAGACTGACTGCATAAGAAAATGATTTTAAATAACACCGCCTGGTCTTCATATCTTTCTTTACATGCGTCAGAGATATAAGAAAGAGTGGGACAGTTAATGTAAGACAACAAATTAGTACGTTCTTTTCTATGGGAAAAAATGAATTATAATATCCTTCCTTGTATTTTAAATGCATCTGTAGCGAAATTTGTCCTTTACACCGATTTCTATAAGAAAATATTAAGAGATATGAAAAAAATGACAAACCAATTACTTAAATACCTTTATTGAATGTCCTATCAACGAAAAAACGTAGTAAGATGCATGGTTTTGTATATATGCAAGTACTCGATTTTGTACTAAAGTACAATTGGAAAATTAAATAAAATTTCAGAAATTCATGATGGCTAAATGTATTTTAAGAAAAGAATCATTGTGCTCTGAAGTGCCAAAGAAATGTACGATTTACTTCATTCTGAAGCTCATCAATCCACTTGTTTCTTTTACAAGATTCAGTTACATACTCGCTTTTCTCCGATTTATTTTAAAATATTTACAAGAATTCGAGTTTTATCGAAACTACTTCTGCCACATAGCTTTGAAAAGTCTTTGCTCTTTACTTTTCAATCTTTCCCATTGCCTTGTTTTCACTGCCACAAAACATTCCAAACATTTTATGAAAATTTGTTTTTAGGTTATTTTCTCAATAAAATCTCTCACTTATAAAATTGTTGTTCTTTTCTTATTTTCTAGGTATTTTAACATATGAAAGCAAATTTTTAACAAATATTCTTCCATTATCTATTAAAGTATAAGTTGTAATTTAAATAATTTATAACTGCTAGATGAGATAACTACATCGACCGTAAATGATCTGAAACGAGACAAAAATCACACGACGAAAAGCCATTATAAAGAAAAAAACTCCAGTGAGAGTCATATTCTTAAAAGATGATTTAAAGATTTCAATTCGGTATTTCATACAAACTTGACAAATATTATACATTTTCATTCAGAAATAAGGAGAATAATAGACCTAATATACTTAGTTAATATTCAGTAAAACTTCAGTGTAATTCCCAGGCTGAGGTTTTCTAACTTTCCTGAATCACATCCAATCATAACTGACAATAAAAGCTACGGTTGTCTTTGTTACTAACAAATCCAAATTAAGCCTCTAAGGATATTTAAGCATAAAATTCTGACGTTAAAATTAAAGATAAATTACTTATAAATAATAATAATTACGTATCATATTATAGTACACGTATCATATTATAGTGCATCTTTTTGGAACTGTGGCAATTCTAACATTTTTGCAAAAGAATTTCTGGATAAAATGTGCTTCATTTTCAGTAAATTTTAAATCATTTTCGAATATCTAGTTTCCATTAACTTTTATTTAGTGTATCGGTGAAAAATCATGTAATGTCCTTTACTTTTGAAATGTCATTAATAAAAAATTAGCAGATATTTAAGCCCTAAGCATGTTCTGCTGCGGCTTCTAAATATATCAGTTTATCTTTTCCATGGTTTCCCATTATCACGATGTCCTTATAAGTAAGTAGAAAATGCCCGATCCACATTCTATAATTTTCTAGATCGGTTCTAAATTTTACATTCACTAAATCGTCGATAATACTCTTCTGTTATAACATCGTTGATATATCCTTCTCTAATGTCTATATTTTTTAAGTAATCTCTCAAAACTCCAAGCATCCTTCTCAAAAAGCACAACTCTGAAGTTTGTGATCTGCTAATATTCCTAGGCATCAGATCCAATTGCCTCGCCACTAAAATGTCACCAGCTGTAAATGCAATGTTTTCATTGAACGCCATTATTACATAGTTAGTAGTTTTAATTTTTGATTCTGATACTTTTAGAACGTATGTTGCAGATTTGTGTTTTTATATACATTATTTTTATTTTTTATTGTTCATTAATTCATCACATAAACTCGAAGCTTAAGGTGGAAATATGGACTGGAAACATTTATTACATGAAAAATGTCATGATAGGCCCAAGATCTTAGGGTAGGTCCAAGATTCAAACCCAAGATCTTTCAAATGAAAGGCTGAGATACTACCAATTCGGCAATTTATTAAATTAAACATGCTAGGAATTAGAATTCTTTTATTTCTTCTATTGCTGGATTATTTATTACTAATTTATATTGTTTACGATTATAACTATTTTTCTACTAGATTTTCACATTTTATTAAATTTAGCGAAATTATGATACGCAAATAAAGTGATTTTACTATACGCTAAGGTAACATATTTTTAAGATGAAGTAATATGTAAAATTAAAAAAAAAGTAGTTTTCATCTTAAGGACAAAAAACAAAATAACTATAACTTAACCAGTCACTGAAGTTGAAACAAAAAGAATGTTCCGGACTCCAATAAAAGTTGAGAGCGCCTGATATATAGGACTGTTTTTAGTCTCCTCTCCCTACATTCAGGACCAACTACATTTTACGTAGAGTTGTCAGTAACTAGTTACTTAAATATATCTTCTATCTTGTCCTGTTTTGTTGTCTATTACTTCATTTCTCTTTTTTTCAACATCATTCAACTAGACACCACACGCATGCGCGCATCCACACACACACTCGTTAAACAACTCCAACTAGTCATTATTCACTCACGTATGAATGTTTTTCTAATTTTCATCTATTTCTCATTTTCAGTTATCAATTTCATCTATTTCAATTTCCAATCATCGAATACTTTTGAGCCTAGCCTTTCAAGATATATTTTTTCTGAAACATTTCTTTATTATTCAGTATAAGTGAATTTTAATATGAAATTATTAAATTCTTTGTGTTTTTTATGAATATGTGTGCACGCACACACACACACACACACAAACAAACAAACAAACAAAAAAACAAGCAAATGCTAATACACAGAGTTTTTAATGTAAAATCAAATATTTACTATAAATAGAATATTATCGATTTACTTATTGCAGGCAACAACTCATTTGATTTACGTTGTATATATATATATATATATATATATATATATATATATACACACACACACTCACTAGTATACAACGTAAAAACATTAAAAAAATTTGTCACTTTGTTTATAATGAAATGGTTACAATTTCAGCAAATAATTTGACAAAATAATATATACATTTATTAATGATATAAAAATTGATGTGACTGCTCTTTTGATATTCGACAATAGTCTTCAGTACATTTTGATGTTTTGTAAATAATGATAATCTAAAGTTGAATGCTGATCATCATTGAACTACTACAATCCATTTTTTTTTGTTACGTTCGAATTTCTACAATAAAAGCACAAATAGACTGATAAACATATGGACAATTAAATTTATTCACATATATATTTATATTTCTTTTATATACTTCTATGGACATTTATTTTTCTTTCTTTTATTTTAGCGTTATATATATAAAACAATATGTCATGAGAGATTCGTAATCAACGCTCAGCAAAAGCTATTGAAGATAAATTAATAAAAATTTGTATAGACGTTATTCGACAGTAAAAGTGCACCTAAGACAGAATTTTTTTAATTTCCGTGTTTAAAGGGTTAAAATGGAATAACGTGAAATTTACTTTTTTTTAATTCCTCGGTAACAACGAAGATAAGAATTTAATTTTTGGTGTGAGTAATCTCCATGTGAATATATAAAAACAAAATCTTATTTTTTTTTTAAATTCCGAGTTTAAAAATGTTAAAATGGAGTAATAATATACTATTACTCCAATTAATTAATCTAATTTTTCTACTTTTTTAATTTCTAAGTAACAAATGAAAATAATGACTTAATTTTTGGTGCTGTATATATTCTGTTATATATGGTGCTGTAATATTCATGTAAATATATCTGAAACCTAATTCCTCGATTATTTTAAGTTCGATTTTGAAAGGGATATAAAAAATATTCTGAACAATGACTGCAAGTTTTCCCCATTTTCGACTATTCTAAAGGAGAAATTTAGTAGGTCTGGGCTTGCAAATACTCCTCAGATAAACATCTATAAACGATTTTTGGCTTTTTTGAATTTTAATTTTTTAAGCAGTGCGACGTTCGTTGTACGGCGCCAACACAGTCACTGCCACTGTGACTGTATGTGTGACGAGATGTGTGGCTGCACCTACTCCCGGTTATTTGACTAAAAAACATAAAATAAAAAAGTCTATCGTGAATGGAAACGCAAGTAACCATATAGCGCATATACGTATACCATATATGCATACATATATGTATACGGAATTACTTTTTTCACACATTGAATATACACCCTGAACTTCAAGCAGTGTTTAGAACACGATGTCTTGCACAATAATTGGCACATGAACTAGTTATAATTTATTTGTATTATTTATTATTAGTATTGTTAGACCTATTTTCTTATTTCTGTTACGCAAATAACGCCTAAAGAACTAGAGGCATCAGACAGAGTTGGTTTCTCTATGTCATAATGTTTATTGTGCAGTCAGTTCCTGATGAGCAGTAAAGATGTCGTTTGCAAAACTGAATATTGTTGTTGGACGTCAATGGGTTTGGCATGGTGATTTGCAATTTTATATTTGGCTCAGTGAAAAAAAAACATCATTTTTCCTAGTAAGTCTGGTGTGATGTGGTTGAATATATTATTCTTGAAAACGGCTGTCTCTTTTTGAAGTATCTCAGGTCCTTTGTGCGTTGAGATACTGGTGTGGCTGTATCTTTCTATCAGTGTTTTTGGCTGTCGGTTGCGTGTGTACCTTCCGATAGTAACAAGGCTTACTGGTGTTAAGACTGTATTCACTTGGCACATCATTATAGGCTCGCATTTGCAGCATTCTACGGGGATACAAGCGTAGATTTACTTGACGCGTACCCGCCTCATCGGGGCGAAAGGGTGGCAACGACTGTTGGTCGTTAGCCCCCGTAACAGGAAAAAGGCAGTGCCTTTTAGTCCTCCTGCGCTCTTATCAGAGCGAGGGCCGTAATCAGAGGTTTTTTGCTGTACGTTCAGTGTATCAAATAATCGATCCAGCAGCGGCTAAGTGGTGCGAAGCGTGACAGGAGAACACAAGGGTCTCCGGCTGCCCGTCTCGCTGCGGGCAGTTGTCACTGTGGGCTTGCCCATTCTATACAGCAGGAGGAAGACAGCGAGAGTTCGTTAGTCAATCTGTTAGGTCTTAGGGAATCGTCGGTCATGTCCGAATTCCAGGAGGTTAAGAAGTCCAGGCGGAAGAGGAAGCCAGAGCCGGTTCCATGGACAAGCTCCTCTGAGGACGAGGTTAGCGACGCGATGGACACGGAGGCACCCACCCAGGTGCGGTCCTCTCCTGTCGTAGAGGCTTTCAGAAAAGCGAAGGGCAGACCTGGCAGTTCTGCCCCGCTGACCAAAGTAGTCCAGGAGGACCTGGACTAAGCTTCCCCGCGGAGTCAGTCCTGGGGCGAGGAAGACAATTCTTCCTCCTCCCAACAAGATGAGGGAGGCCTTTGTGGCGATAAGTGAGGTTTTTGAGGCCTTGGCCTCCAAGCCCCAAGAGGTCAAGGCTCCTAAAGTAGTCGTTCAGGCCCCAGCGCAGCCCAGGCGCTACGCTGAGGTTTTGAAGACAAAGTGAAAAGCAAGTAAGGCAGCTAAAAAGCGGGAGGTAGTTTTCATAAACAAGGCGGAGGGCTCGAAGACCACGAGTCAAGACTTAAAGCGCGACTTCCGGGCAACCCTTCGTGGTGACCGGAATCAGCTTAGGATTCATGACATTAAGGAGACCAGCAAAGGGCTGGTAGTTGTGGCAGATAACAAGGAGACAGTCCAGCTCATCAAGGACTCTCCAGCGGTTAAGAAGCATGAGATCAAGGTTGACGCCAAGCGGTTGAGAAGGCCCCGGGTCATTATATATGACATCGAGCGGAGCCTCTCCGATGACGAGGTTCTATCTCTCCTTCGAGAGCAGAATACTGATTTGGACGAGGTCTCGTTCAAGAAGCAGTGCAGGCTGGACTTCAAGACTGGAAAGGGTGATACCCCTCGGTATCACGGAGTTTATGAGTTAGGCGCTGGTCTCCACCAGAAGTTCGTGTCAGAGGGAAGAGTCTTCGTTGATTTTGCCTCTTGCCGCGTCAAGGAGTACCTTGACGTGCAGAGGTACTTCAAATGTTTTAGGTTTGGCCACAGGGCCAAGTTTGCAAGTATGCGTCGGTCTGCGCGCATTGTGGCGAGGAGGGCCATAAGAGTGACGACTGTCCGCATAAGAGAGAGGCTCCGACTTGCGTTAACTGTAAAAGGTTGCGCAAGAATCATAGGCACTCCGTCAATATTAGGGATTGCGGTAGTTATTTGAGAGCGGTTGAGGTCTACTTCAACTCGCTCGATGGTTATGAGAAGGCAGAAACACGAACAGATCAAAACATGTAGCTGAAAACACAGCTGTTATGATGTTCAGCGGGTGTCGCATCGTGGATTATTCTGACGATGGGCTCTTCCTGGTCGAGCGACGGTCGTGAATGGAGGTTGAATTCCAAGCCACACAAGCGTGCAGGATACTCGACCGAAAGGTTCATCAACGTAACACGACATTTAGCTCGGAGAAGACCACGATGATGCTCTGCAAAGGCCGTTTGGGTGTGAGGGGGAGAGTAGGCGTATCGATGTCTCGAACACGAAAAAGTCCTCACGGAGACAATTATAAGGGGGATCACTTTTCCTCTTTATTTTAATTTCCTGTTCGTCCCAGACTAAAACAATCCAGGATCTCCACCGACCCGAGCCTCCGCTAATCTCCTGAGCATTAATCCAAAAAATCCAAAAAATTACCCCCCACAAAAAAAAACTTTGCCAAGCTAAATCCTTCCGTTTCTAGGAGTTTCACGATGTTTTTTCGATAAGGTATATTGGGACAGGTGTCGGGTAGGTCAAAAATGGTGTGAAACGCCGATAAACCGAAGGATTTGGCCTGGCGAAGTTAAGACTAAAACCATCCAGGATCTCCAACCACCCCTCCAAAAAACGTCATCGCCAGGCCAAATCCTACACGCTTGTGTGGCTTGTAATTCAACCTCCATCCACGACCGTCGCTCGACCAGGAAGAGCCCATCGTCAGAATATTCCACGATGCGACACCCGCTGAACAACATCAGCTGCGAAGTAAATGAAATTCCCCCACTCACAGTAAGGGACCCATCACACTGCTGTTTGATAAAATATTTCTAAAATGCAGCCTTTCATAAAACAGTACACCAACGTACTTCTGAACTTTTACTAGGCTGTTTACACAAGTTTTACAGTTAAAGTGGTCAGCTCTATGATAATTTTCTCCGCCCTTTGGAAACAAAAACTTCATCTTGGGCACAGTTTCCCACTCACGAGTACTATTATACAGCAGCAGCACCTACGGGACATCATCGAACAAGATTCCAGGGTCAAGAACAGAGCGACGAAAATTCCTAGGCACCTAAAACTGCTTGCGAGAATATATCCCCGACACTGGTAATGGACAGACGCCTTGACTGAGAATTCGAAATATACGAATAAGAAGCTAGTTGTAGTTGCCGACGATTTAGAGGTAAAGTTATTGCTGACACCCTCGATGTAAGTAAAACAGGCATGAAAGGGTGAGGCGTCCTAAGGTAATCGTGTATGATATTGATAGACGTTTATTTGTGGTTGAGTTAATGTTTCTCATGCGGGAAATTAGAAAAAAGAGAAAAAGTGATCCTCAAGGTTTTGACTCTTGGCAAGCTAGGTGGAACGATTCTTTTACAGGTCGTTATACGCATGGTATATTTCCTAATGTTAGGGAGTTGCGAGCGATTAGCTGGGTATCCCCCAATCGGCACACGACGCAGTTTCTCTCCGGACATGGTGCCTTTAGAGAGAAATTGGCTAGGTTTAGGTTGGTTGACTCCGGCTTATGTCCGAACTCTAGGGTCGATGACACTGTGGACCATGTCCTACACATTTGTCCCAGGTACAAAGCTGAGCGTACCAGAGTTACTAGGGTACTCGAGAGAGTAAACTCCGTTTTGGACCTGCGAGTCAACTGGAGGACTCGTAGAGAGTGGACAATTGTTGCTGGCTTCCTTCACTTCCTCGCCCTGTGCAGGACTGCCGAAGGGATTTAGTAAGTGATAGGAACCTGGGTGGCTAGCGACCGCCTGGGTTGTTGACTGGCCGAAGGTAGGCGCTTAGGCAGCGTGCCTCGGTTAGATTTAAGAGGTGTCAAATTTGTTAATGGAATTAAGCTGTCGGCGGAGTTGTGGCCGCTGCCGACGGGCATGGTATTCCTTGTCCCGGGTGGTGCGGTCGCGCTTCGACGGAAGCATTTGTATGCGCAAACGACACTGTCGGCGGAGCGCGGCTGCGTGCTGCATAGGTGGCAAGCAGCGACGTTTCGACGGCGGTTTAAGGAAGATGGTGAATGTCACGCGGGACTCCGCGATGGAGCTGAGTGGGAGTAGGCGTTAATTTTCCTCTCCCCGGTAGACCGGAACGGAGTCCGTTAGCTTTGCACCCATGTTGAGTTAATGTTAGCGGGGTTCTTTAAGGGAACTAGGACCAAATTTCGCTGTGATTAACACTTTTAGTGGGAAAGTTGTTGTAGTGGTTAGTTTTGCCTCGAATCTGAGACATTCAATGAAATTGGCTCATTAATGATTAGAACTAGGTGCGGGGTCTTCATTCCGCGGTTAGGCTTCTAGCTTAGTTCCTGACGGCGACGTGGTAGCTGCAGGTGTCCGTTGTCTTCTTCTGAAGGCATAAACTTAAAACTATCTCGGGGTGAATTTACCGATGCAGATGTCCCTCGGGGCATCTGCATAGGTGGCATCTCTGCGGGGCCTGAACTGAACGCTGTGGTGTGTGATCAGTTTGAGGGCGAGAAGATGTCCTCCGTTAAAGCCACTACTGGCTAGGAACGGAGGGGGTGTGTAGCGACCGGACACGCTACGAGGCGGGATCTTCTCCCCTTGTGGGGGAATCGAGATGTCTCTTTCTGAAGACATGAGCATTCAAGTCAGTTACCTACAACCGTTAACGTTAAAACACTTAATACCCATTGTAATGTAAGTATATAGGCGTAATTCTTGGGATACGAATATTCGATTTTACAATCTGTTTAGTACGATTAATTCATCATTACTAAGTTCAAGGCTTAAGTATGGTAATATAATGTATAATATTTCTAGCGAGTATACGAGTAAGAGGTGAGAGAAATTTGAGGTAGATTCTGCTAAAGAAAGGTACTATGATTGTAGGCTATCCTCGTTTAGTTATTTTGGTGAGGAGGAAAATTTAGAATGCAGATAAGACAAATATTGGATTACATAAAAAAGATAATTAAACTCAAATGACTGACAACCAAAAACAAAAACGATAAATAAATAAAAAATTTGTTTAATTTGTGTTGCATAATATACAACATTAATTTTCTTTAACTTACGAATTTTTTTTGTATTACATCGTGTTCCTTGTTGAAAAATATGACAAAATAAATTTGCGAAAAATGTCTAATAATAATTTTTATGTAAGGTTTTGTATTTTTAAAGATGTTTTAGATATTTATTTATTTCAGATTTTTTAAACTTTAAAAATCATACTTTCTTTTTAATAAATAATTTTAGTTGCTGATAAAACCACATATAAGTAAAAGTAAGATTTTTTTTTTTCATTTTCCTTTCTTATATATATATATATAGTAATGAAACTTTAATATTCATTTTTTCAGCTACATCATTTTAATTAATAAATTTGTTTGTTTTATTACAAATGTTTAAGTAATTCAAACAAAAACACGGAAAGGTTTTAGGCTCTCTCGAGATTTATATTACAGTTTCATAAAACCTATAGTAATATTCTAAGCAGAATTTATCCAGAAAACGAATACAAGCGAGAAGCGACTTTTCTTGGCTTGTAATGTAATTTATTCTTGAAACTTTATAAGAATTTCCGGTAGGTTACGATTTAGGAAAGGTTTCAGAAAGGAATAGAAAATTTCCATTCCAGAAATATTCCCATATTCAGTTACTGAACCATTCAATGAACATAGACTTATTTTCTTTATAAACAGGATTTCCCTATTTATCCGTATGTCCCTCTTTATATTAGATTTGTAAACTTTTGTAAACTTACAAGAAATACAGTATATGTATTATCCATCTAAAATAATTTTAACAGTACTAGATTTTATTTATTTTTTATTCCTTGTCAAATAATCAATTATAAAATAAATTTTATAAATAAATAAACATATAAAAGTAATAACTGAAATGCAATATTAACTTTTCCAAATACTAACACTCGTAGCGAAATAGAGTAAAAATTTATACATACTATATAGTATACCTAAACTAAGTTTCCCTCCCCTATTTGTTCTGTAGTTTACTTTTTCTTGTAGGGCTATTCAAAGTACACTGTTTACAAAACTGTTGAAGCAGATATTGAAGATTTGAAGAACAGGTTAATTGATGCTTGTCAATCCCTTATACTTGATTTGCTTGCAAATATAAACAGAGAATTGCAAAATAGAATACACGAATGCCACTGCTTAGTGGTTTGGAGGATTCCATTTTGAGCGCCTGCGCTCCTAATAATATTATTAAAACCAGATTAATAAAAATGTTCAATTTTTTTATTACGTTACCTTTAAAAATTAATAAAAATTGTCTCGATTTCAATAAAGCAAAGTAAAAGTGATTTTTATTTTTATCTATTTATAGTTGGTCAAAATCAAGGTAACGACAATTAATAAATTAGCAGCCTCAGTCGGTAGTTTTCTTAATTGTCACTATCTTAAATCGGATAGAAATATCAAATTCACGGTATTCATCAATGATTTTTTTCGTTAATGTTCATCGAAATTATGTGCCATTTGACTAAAGTGCCATTCTTTATTCTTTTATTAAATTGTCTGTTTAAAAAACAAAGTTGAATACAATACGACATAGGCAAGATGGCGGCCAACATTTTATAATAGGTTTAAAAATACACTGCATGTCCAAAATCGATATGGCTTTAGTCAGGATTTTCTATAATTTTCGATTAATCGAAAAAATAGGGAGGGATTTACTTTATATATACATATGCGCGAGTGCGAGTATATATAAAAATTCACTATGAGACATAATTACTCATTTTATTCATAGCCACTATTTAAATACCTACTAAAATACTGTACATTACAGTCTCCACTATCTGGAAACAGATATACTGGTTTTCATCTTATCGGGGAAGAAAAAAGAGTTTTTAAAAATGTTCACAATAAATTTATGTTTAAAAAGCTAATAACACATACTAACTACATACTTACGAACGAACATTACCACTATTTTTGGTTTTTGTGGTCACTAGGTGAAACGTCGAGAAATGCAAAAAACCCGTACCTTATCTCTTGACTGATTACATTCCTTGCAGCATAGCTCTAGAGCTATGATTCCAGGAAAATCTGCGAAATGATAAATCACATATATACTATATGAATCAGATTTATTAATATATTACGTAATTTATTCATTTGGAAAAAAATAGCTTTCAAACGTGTAAATAACCCATTTTCATAACAAATACAAAGAAGTTAACTTCTTTTTTTTTGTATAGACATTTGCAATAGGATACGTTCATTTATCTATTTAAAAATCTTATTAATTTGAACGTTTGATTAAAGTATATAGAAGAGAATAAATTCAATTTACAAGTGGCATCTATTTGCATCGCTACAAAACTGTATCTTTTTAGTTTAGGTAAACCAGTGTTTTCCATTCGGTGACTGAGGTGTACAATTAAGTTATGAGTATGGTGAAGAAATATATATTTTTTAAAAGTATTCTGAGTACATAGATCAGTCTATCGATAATATTAAATTGAAATTATAAAGGAGAATTATATTATAATAAAGTAATTTTTTTTTTTAAATAAGACAACAGAACGCTTTAAAATGGAACAATGTAACATGTAATTCTTTTTTTTTAACTTCAGCAAAAGTTGCGATGGAATATAATTTTTGTAATAGTAAAAATAATTGCTTTTAATATATAAATAATAAAAATTCTTATAATAAAGAAATTTTACTTTCATTTATAATTCGATATAAGTAGTAAAGATTTTAATATTTTGAACATATAAGAATATTTTAATTTATTGTTTTTATTAATTACTTTGTTCAGTAAGTACGAAATTCCTACCCCCTCAAAAAAAAAGAATCGTAAAATTATAACTGAAAACGGTAGGAAACAATAAATTTTTATGACTGAAATTACATTTATTAATATTAAATCGTTTATAAAAGAGACAACAAACAGATAAAATTACTTTGAAGGAAATTAATAACTCCAAGAAAAGATAAGTGTTTATGACAAGGGAACCTATATTATTTCCGACAGCTTAAGATAAAACTTGAAAATAAACAGGAATTGATTTTACAGACGGAAATTTTGTTATCTGTTTAAATACTCGTCATTTCATTTTATGATCTGTTCTAAATACACAAGCACGTCAATAATTTTATTTAGGTCGTATACTTAATATTGAACATATGTCCATTGTTATTAGTTTCTAAATTATATTCAAAGAATATAAGTACAATTTAATACAATTAACACTTACGATTATTACGTAACATTTACATGCATTACGTGTTATTGTATACATATATATTTTATGTTTATTACAATAAATGAAGGATCACCGATGAATTTTTTCAACATTTAGTTCGATAAGTTGGTTAAGTGAATTTTAACTAAATTCATTTTCTTGTTGGTTAGATATAAAAAATTAATCTTAAGATCTTTCTATATATATACATATATATATATATATATATATATATATATACACACACACACACACGAGTTTTAAAATATCGAGTTATTGAATTTTTTAACTTTTTTTCATGAATCATTATTTTTTCCACTATAAGAACCCAATGTCAGGAAAGTATAAGAACTTTGTTATTAGCTTTTTAAACATAAATTAATTGTGAAAATTTTTCAACTGTTTACAATCACAAAAAACTTGTATGGTTTCGTTCATTTATTACATTGTTTAGTTATTTAATGTAAATAATGCACTATATAAAACAAACTAAAGATTGCACAACTTTCGCGGCTTCATCTTTGACAGATTTTATTTTAAATACACCACAGGATTTTAAACAGTATTACTTTTTTTTGAGTTCATCCGTTTTTATTCGCCCGCCCCTGGAGCCAGACCCGAAACGAAGCATGAACACAGCTCCAAGGGGTGTCATCGCCTCAAACTGCCTAGTCGAGAACTGACGTTCCCCTTTAACAGCCAGGACTTTAATTAGTCGCCATGCCTCTAATGAGGGGATCTCATAGAGACTTTGTTCTAAAATAAAAGAGAGTTAATTTTAAAAAGGTAGTCAAATATTCTTTTTTAATTTAAAGAGAAAATAGACAATTCAATTTTGAAAAACAATTTAAATTCTTTGATACTTCTGGAGTTGTGATAAAAGTAATATAAAATAAATTACAAAACGATATGGAATATTTATTATATCTAATATTTAAAAAAATAGAATAAATGTTTTTATTATATTTGTAATATAATTTAATTAACATAAAAATAAATTAACGTTTTAAATTACAGATTTAAAAAAACATGAAGCCGGGAAGGTTATGCAATGCTTTGCCAGCTTCTTTTTATATAATTCATTATTCGCATTATACAGAGTGATTCAAAACTATACGGCAATCTCTTGAGAGCTGATTCTATAGCTAAAAATAGGAAAAAAATTCATATAAACACAGGCTCTAAAACTCTTCATTAGCGTACTGTTAGCAAATGATTTCACCCTGATTTCGGACTCCGAGAAAATGAAGACTTCCTGAAATTCTGGAAAGGTAAATTAAGGGGCAAATTTAGTTGTCTCTTATGGCTTTTGACCTGAAAATATTTTTAAAAATGTCAGAACTGTCCCTTCATTAATTTTAAAGATATCTGACATAAAATACAAAAACTGGGGATAAAAAATAATACGTTTTTGGGTTTAGCATAAGAAAACTTTGTTAAATAATTTATTAAGTTATATTTTTTTTCTATTAGAAATGTAACAAATTTAATTCTGAAAAGATTCATAGAAAAATTACTTAAGAAAAAATCGAGTAAAAAATATTGAAATTTACTTTATTACAAAACAGACTGAATTATTAAAAAAAATTTAACAGCATAAAATAACTGATTTAGAATTAGAACAACATTTCTAACTTTTGTCAGTTTTAAATTTAATAAGATCTAGTATTTAAAAAAAAAATTTCCTTTTCTTACTTAGATTATTGTATATAAAATATTTATTAATATTATTGAATATTAATATTGTATAATATATTTAATATTATTGAAAAATATTTAATAATTTTTCATTTACAAGTATCATTTCATGCACTTCATTATAATTTCTTTTAATTATAATTTTTTTTTGGTATCGTTGGGTTTAAATTAGCGGCACAGACTCATGAATGGTTGTCCAAACTTTACTAAGTTCTGACTTGTAATTAAATTTACAGCTCTTAATAAAGCTAAATTGATAAATTATTATCAAATACTGATTTTTTTAAATAATTATTTAGACATACAAATTACACTACAATTTATTTATTTCTTATTTTTATTATATGTTTAAAATTAAAATTTAATATTTATACATTAACTATTTTTACTGATGTTTAATATAATTTATAAACGTTATCATTTAATGTTGTAACAGTTGTAGTAAAATATAGGAGATAATGTTATTCATTAAAAATATCCAATATACCCTAGACTTTCTTTGTGGGCTTAAATGTCTTTTACACGTGACTGAATTTCTAACTTATATAATTTTTCACTACAGTAATACGACCTCAATAAAAACGTCTAATAAAAAACTTAATATGAAGCAAATAGCTTGTCTTTCGCTTTTTATTATAGAATATTCCTTTTTTTTTTTAATTACCGATCAATAAAATCCAGAAGTTTTTATCATTTATTATGTTACCAACGTACGAATATTTTGCCTAAATCTAAGTCTGTCTCTGATTCACTTAATGTTACGAGTACCAGTTAAATTTGTTTGTTGATACTCGTCTAGTAGACATAAATTAAATGATGCTAAGTAAGCTGAAATACTGTGAAATTAGTTGAAATAGATTCAGGCAAAAAGCAACAAATATACTTAAATTTTTCATTTTCGACTTAAATTAACAGACTTCATAAAAGAACAGGGTTTTCAACTCAATCGGTATGTATTTTTTAATATACGTTCAAGCCTTTCACTTTTGATTGATTTTCCTTATTCTTTTTATACTTTATAGAAAAAGTTTTTTGATTGGTATCGTTGTTAGCTTTTTTTTAAATTAAAACGGTTCTAATATAAGAATCATGCAAATACAGGTATACAGGACAAATACTGGAAAATATTTAAGAACCGGCAAATACACGTACGTACAAACATTACCCCCCACTTTTTTTTCCATGGTCCCTCGATTATGAAAGGTCGAGAAATGAAAAATCCCATACCCCATCTTTTGACTGACTACTATAGTTTCCTCCTTGCAGATAGCTCTAGAGCTAAGATGCCAGGAAAGTAAAATCGCTGTAACAATTATTAAAGTAATATCAGAACATGATTTTATTTTGTTTTACTTATTTTTACTATTATTCAGTCGCATCAATTACTACGATCATTACCAATTACGTTGGGATTAACCAGTGGATTTTCCAGACCGTAGCCGGGAATCAAACCCAGAACTTCCCGTGTAAGAGGCGAGAACACTATCGCCTGTGCCAAGAAGAAGGTAGCGTGATTTTTCTAAATTTTTATCGAGTATCACTGTTTAATAAGCTTTTTTTTAACGTGACAGTTTTCTCAAAAACGATCGGCCGCTGTTGTTGATCGTTGACCCCAGTGAGACGTTGTTTTTGTTATCATACGTCCTTTCGCTATTATCTTTTGTCCTGCCACTCATTTAAATTATTTTTCTTTATACCACGACTAAATATTAAAATATGCAACTTACTTTCAAGTTTACCATTTTAAAATATTCTATCTTTTACAATAGAATGATCTTTGTTAAGTAGTTATAACACGTTTACTGAAATTCAAATAAAATAAACAGTTTTTTTTTTATGAAATAATGTGTTAATATTTTCGAAACGTTTTATAGATAACTCCATAATCGTTTAAAATATTTTATTTAACGTTGATTAATTTGACAATTTTCCTTTCAAATCAAAGGAGGAAAGTTTTTTCTGATAATTTATTTTGTTAATTTGTAAATGGTATTTTTTTCGAATTATTCATTTCATTTTGTAGCTTTATTATAAGAAAATTAAACAGCTTTTATAATACTTAAATATCTTTTGTATAATAGTTACTGAATAAGTTTTAATTTTCAAATCAAACTATTTTTTTTAAAAAAAGTTTGCATCAATCTTTATTTTCGATCTAATTTATTTTTGTGTACAGAAAAAGGCCTCCAGACCTTCGTTCCATTGCTCCATGGTACTGTACACAGCACATTTTTGAAACTTACTTTCATGCAGCTTAAACTATTTTTGTATACAAAACAATTAAGTGTAATTTCATTTCCTGTAAAGGAAATAGTAAAAAGTATTATCACTGTCTATCAATGTTTATTTTGACTACTTAATGTATTTTTAATACTTAAGTTGATTTCAACTAAATTCACAAAAATGAGTGTTTTGTGTGTGTGTGTGTGTTGTTATTGTTTTTTGAGGAGATGTATCCTTGTAATTGTAGTTTTTTCACAAAAACTATTTTTTGGGAAGTACATTAAGCAAATCTAAGACAGTATGGTTAAAATACTTTGCACTCTTTGGATTTCTCAAATCGCTAATCAATTCTATTAATGAATATATTCTCCATCGACCATATTTTATCAGAATATATAATGCAATATTAACATTTACTTATTGATCAGAATATCAATTAGTACAGAAAATACCTTGTTTAGAGTTCTAGGTAAAAGAACTTTACTCAGATGGGGGTAACATTTTCAGTATCACAGAACACTTTGATTGATTGATAAACACTATTTATGCAATTTCAAAACAGATTGCAACTCTGGGTTCACCCATATCAATTAATGCCAGTTATTGTCACTGCCTAGACATTATAATATACATTTTGCTACTCACTATTTTACTGCTTATGATTAAAATAGATCTTATTATTGGCAGTGAATGTCGCAAAAGAAGATATTTTTACCAGATTGATACTGTTTTGGTTGTTTGTTTGTGAATATATATCACTTAATACATTTATATCAGTTTGTTTAATATGCCATCATTTTATAATTTAATTTACTGAATTCAGTTTTAAAATAATATTATTTTCATTTTATTTTGTAATTAAAAGAGATCTGAAATTTGAACTTTAAATTTCTTGGAGTTTAATTATGTATTTTAATTAATAGTATTCAATGAAATTTTGAACTCTCTCATGAAATAAATGCTTGGTTAATTTTCTGGAATATTCTTAGGCTTAGTTAAATAACTATGACACTTGTTGCAGCAATTTGTTTTGAAAATCCATTCTCACTTAAATTAATTACTGCCCAGGTAAAAATTAAGTGATTATTAAAGTTTCATGTTTCTTTGCCAGTATTCCTTTTTTTAGCTTTCCTGTCGTCTACTTTCTTGTTAACATTTAAATTTTTAAAAATTGTTTATAGCTGATTAATAGTTTAATTATTAGATTATGGTAGAACTACTGTCAGGTATTTATGATTAGAGTTTCATTGTAGATATTTCTTTATTTCTTCACACACTCATCAATGTTTTTTCTGTACATTATCCTTACATTCATTCATATATGTGTTGAGCTTTCAAAGATCTTCTATAATTATTTTCTGAAGTTTTGCCTTTTTTCAATCAGCTCTTTTCCCAGTGATTATTATTAAAATAATAAGAAAGAAATGCAGTACCGCTTTTATTTAGAAATTGAACTATTGTTCCATTTCTCCATTAGTTTAAATATTAATAAAGATCTGTCGTTTTCTTTTAGAAAAAAATAGCAACTTTATTATTATAGTCACTAAATTATAGTATTCATAGATAGTAAAATCTGAAAATATAGACAGAAAAGTATGAAGTAAATTCTTCAAACAAAAGGAAAATAGCAATCACTGCATATAAGCGAACGTTTCAAGCAAATGATTAAAACACAATCGTAACTTAATTTAAAACACTTTGTAATTTAATTAACTAAAACACATTCTAGTAATACTTTTTTTCTTTTATTAATTTGCTGTACAAATGACTTACTTATACATATAGTTATCTACATAAAATGATGTAGCATAGAACCTTAAAAGGTGTACCTAAAAACATATTTTATAATAAAATAGTTTCTACAATAAAAAATAGTGTACAGTCATTGTACAATGATCTTTCTAGTAAAGATGACAATTCGGAACATAGAGACCTACATTTTCTTTTTTTTTGTATTTTATGTAGAGACTTACAAAAATTACACCCATTAAGATAAACAATAACAATAAAAATAAGAATTTTATAACCCAGATAGAGAAATTTCATGTTTATAGCAGATGATGGAAATCAGAATGCAATCAGAACTACATTTTCCTATTTTTTATTTTTATACCAGATGAAGGAAATCAAAATGCAATCAGAACTACAGTTTTCCTTTTTCCACATTTTCAATGTTACTAAAACTAGTTCCTTAATAACAATGAAAATGTTATTAAAAGTAGGAAAAATTGTTGTAACAAAATTTAGATAATCTTTTTTATTATCTATTTTTTTTTTTTTTTATTGTTACAAAGAATTAAGCAATAATAATATTTTTCTACAGTAAAAGTGAAATACAAAGCAGTAAGTGTATGTTTAATTCACCTAGATTACTAAATATTTTATCAGGAAGAATTAATAAAGGGGATTTGTAATTTATAGATCTTTTTACACATCAATCAAGTTTTGTCATACTTTCCCTTCTATCTGTAAAAGAATTCCTATTTCTGACCTGCAACCCATATGCTCCAATCTAGATTTTTCATGACCTTGATAATATAGTTCAATATTCAAATTCAGTGTTTAAAAGTAAACTTAAATCTTCTACTTCTATGAATTTTCAAAAAAAAAAAAATCTGTGAATTATTGTAAAAAATAACTTTTTTTAATAACAGACAAGCATACTTATTTAATAATAATACAAATAGTTTCACACAGAACTCAATTAAATGTTATTATAGTGGTAAAAATTATTAATTAAATTTATCACAATAGAAACATGAATAACAGTGGTGCAATCTTATACTCATTTTTAACCCATGACAAAATGTGTTTACAATTAACATTCATTAATAAATGATAAAAAGTATGATTTTCACATTCTCTCTTTTTACCATTTAATTATTACAAGTTACTTATCAAATTAATTAATCAATCGATTATTTCTGCATAATACTTCATACTTATTTAATTACAAATATGAGGATTATTTTTATGTTATATGCCACTATTATTTACGCATATACATGATTCAATTTTCCCAAATATTAATATATTAATTATAATAAATGATTATTAAATATAATTCACCCACTTGTAAAACTTTTAATAAAATTCCATATGTAATTTAAATATAATTAAAGTTAATTCATTTTTAATTATTTAAGTGTTACTATTTTGAATATCTGTGAAGTCCCATCAGATTAAATAATTAAACTAGTTTTTTCAATAATAATTTAAATACTTAAAATAAGTGAAATCTTTAAAAAGTAATCAAACCTATAAACTCTAATTTATAAGCAATGTAAATGCAAAGAAATACTTTTCTTTTTCCTTCAAAATCAATGAGGAAGTTTGATTGAAAAAAAATTGTGGCTTAAGAAAGGGCATGTCCAAAATCAGAAGGCAGCAAAATATTTATTTGGAAAAATTTGAATGAGTCCTATCAGTTATTGGAGAAACCTATCTTTTAACTGTTAATTCATTAAAATTGGTAAGATAATAACTAACAATCAAATGTTATCAATTTTATCAGAAAAAACTGTCAAAAGACAAATAAGGTTGTCAGTAAGACAAATAAGGAATAGCAACCTAGAAATCAAGGATATTCAACGATGACAAAAGCTATATTTAGTAATTTAGCCTCTATAAATCACCAGATTTCAATCACCTTGGCTGCAGTTTTACTGCATGTTATTGAATCTATTGTAGCTAATAACAAAGAATTAATTATTTTTCTTTTAAGTCACCCTAAAAAATCTTCATTTTTAAATTTGGAATCTAAGGTAAGTTTTTTATGATTGTACATTTTGCTGTTTTGAATTATCTGTAGTCCATACCAAAGTAGCATTTAAACGTGAATTATATTATAATTTTTCCCAAGTATGGTTCATTAGTGATAAATATCAAACAAAGAAATCTTAGGTACATCTTTTTCTTCTGAAATATACAATTATAATTCAAGAAATTTGTTAAAAAAAGAGCCCTATAAATTTATGTAAGTTATCATGTAACAAGCCTACACACCAGCTGCATTTCTAGCCATTATGTTTAGTCAGTGAGTCATTCAGTAAATTATTGTGCTTCTCTGTGAGAACAAAAGAATTTGTAAAACAATACAAGAGAATGTGGCTTTGAAGTACTGTATAAGTAAATGGCATAGTTTATTGAATGATCCAATCTTTAAGTCAATCAGATCAACATCATATTTGATCTGATTTTTACATCCAGTTACAGTTATTCTCTGTGTTAATGCTGGGGAGTTATTCTTACTTCTTTTTTTAAATCTTGGAAAAGTGTTTGTAGATATTTCAAAACTGAAAAATAATAATCAACCTCTAAAATAATAATAATCAATCATGTTAAGTAATTAAAATTTTTTAAAATCAATTTTGTAAAGATTTTTTCAGAGTTAATAATGTAATCTGTAAAATAATCTTGTTTGTGTGATTTATTATAAAATAAACAGCAAAAATGGATTGAATAATTAATAAATTTAAAAACTTTATTTTTTTATTTCTTATTAAATAATTTTTCTTTTCAAATACACTTTATAATTTTAGTTTTATATATATATTTGCATTTCTTTTTCAGATTCTGAGCTGGTATTCAGGGATTCATATGGTGGAATTAGTATTTATCATGCTGATAACAGTTCCCTTAAAACACTTATGACAAACTCCACATTTGTAAGTTAATATAATTAATATCTTATGTAAGTAACCAATAATTATAAAAATTCATAGATATAAGATGCTCCAAAAGCAACTGGCAAAAAATCTAAAACAAATCAGATTACAATTTCAATAGTTAAACAACCATCATCTTTATATGCAGGCATATTAGTAAAAGTAGATATAAATGTAATGCCAGTCTCCATGGCGTGAGTGGTAGCATCTCTGCCTTTCATTCAGAGGTCCTGGGTTTCAAATCCCGGTCAGGCATGGTATCTTTACACGCAACAAAAATTGTCATTCATCTCATCCTCTGAAGCAATACCTAACAGTGGTCTCGGAGATTAAAAAAAAAAATTATATAAATGAAACAAATAAAATAAACATTGAATGTAAAAGAATACAAATTAAATAAATGAAGAATATTTATTAAACATTCATTTCTACGTTCATGAGTTCACAAAATAAAATAAGACTAACCTTCTAAATTTTTACTTTTATAAATACAGCAAGATACTCTTTTGTTAATTTTTTTTTTTTTTTTTTTTTTTAATTTACACCAACTCTATAGGACAATAATAAATATTGATATTTTTTTTTTTTCATTTACGTCAATTTTTTTAATGTTTTAATCTCTCTTTATCTTTATTGATGATTGTTTAACAATAATTGAATTATGCCTCTCATTTAATATGTTTTCGTGAACATTTTTTTATTAAAAATTTATTTAAATAACTATTATATAGTTTACATTAAATAGTTATTTAATAGTGTAGATTATAAATGCATATTGCTGTCAAAAATACACAGTTATAGCACAATTCAGTAAAAAAAATTATGAAAAGTTGTTTTTGCAAATATTATTTGTATGTGTTACAAAGCATAGTAAACATTTTTATTAAATTATTTATTCAGTCATTCCAAAACAAAGATTCTAATGCCCAACAATTGTAGTTTCTTAACTATGTATATATATATATATACATTAAAAACATTAATTGCATAAATTAATAATACTAAAAAAGAAAATCTTTAAATTCTATTTTAAACCAATTGATGAGAAAACTTTATAATGGATAACATATGGATCACCCCATTTTAACAAGTTAAAGATGCTCCAGACACCAGACATTCAGTAAAACTTTTTAAGTACTATGTTATACATTAATTTTTTATACATTTTATTTCTAATTTATAAACTGTTGAATATGAATAGATTTTAACACTAGACATTGCATTGTATATTTTTAAAAGATAATAAAAGTATTAATTAGAATTTAATTAATTTTAAGAGTAATCTGGTAAATGTTAATTATTACTAGTAATGACTTTTTATTCCATATTAAAGAGGGTTCATATCATTAAAGCATTTTTCTTTAAAAGGTGTTTTATGCACTCTATCTTGCGTGGAATTATTTAGTGAAACCCATGGGTTTTTTTAAAACATATTTGATTTCTTTCCCATATTTACAATCAATAATTCATTGCTTTAAATCCTTCAACACTAAAATGTTTTGTGATTTCATTTCTTAAAGTCAAGCCAACAACAAGTGCATAACACATTCTTACTTTACAGTAATCACATGCAACTATTATTCATATTGGAAAAGATAATAATTTGTAATTCTTTACTATTATGTAACATAGTTTTGAAATAAAATTAAAGTTATTGCCAAACTCCATGTCGGAATGATTCCTTTCATCTGGAAGGTTATGAGTTCAAATCCTGGTAATGTTTAGCATTTTTCATATTTTACAAAAATTCACCTTTCACAAGTTTCTGTAAATGGGTGGTTTCTGTTGTTTGTATAAATTATATAAAATAAATTGTAATCAGTTTTTTCTAAATATTAAAGTGAATTGGTTCATTTTAAAATAATTATTTTGTAGAATTTGCATTTTAGTTACAACCAAGTATTTATTTTGTACTACTGCATAGTCATACAATATAAATTTTAGTTTTGCTATACAAGAGAATGTTGTGGTCCAACATAAGTATTCATTAATAGTAATAATGAATTCCTTAAAGCAATGTCAGCACACATTGAATGTGCAGAGTGGATAATGCTACCAAGAATGCCAAAAATAATCTTGTGAGATACATGGAAGAAGAAGTATGAGAAGGCCTAAGAGAGATGGATGGTTGATTCAGTGAAGATGGAAATGAATATGCAGAAAGGAAATGATATGAGTAACAGAGGTGCATGGAAAAGGATAATATTATAGAATAAGGCTCATCATGAGTTGTAATGCCAAAGAAGAAGAAGAAGAAATTCTAAAAAATGAATGCCTGCAGAATACTTTTAATAATAATAATTTAAAAATTGTAATGAGAAAATTACTAAAGAAGATAATCAGTTAAAAATATGTATTCTTCTAAGCAAATTTTCTTTAACTAGATGTTAGCATAACATTATGTTGTTTTTTTTTCATTTATCTCTTTTCAAATAAATGAAATAATTCTTTCAACAGTACTCCATTTGTAAATATAAATCTAAATCAAATGAAAAGAACATACATGTGTATAAAACACATAATATGGGATCAGGCAATATATGGAACATTAAGAGTTCTGCCTTTCATCCAGAAGAGTCTGAATTACAATTATTACAGACAGGTATAGTATTTTTTCAAGCATTATAAAATTCATCTATTATAAAAAAATCCATTTGGCATCAGTCTGTTATTCCCAATATTAAGAAATAAATGCTTCCTAACTCCAACAAGAAAATAATGACATAATCATTGAGAGATCTCAGCAAAGATAAGTCTTTACAATTGCAAAAAACTAATCATGCTATGCCCCTAATAACAGAGCAATAATAATAATATATGATGTTTCATACACCAGTGTCAAACTGAATGGATGGTAGAAGGTCTCGTTATGAAACTATATGTTAGTTGGTTTTTCTGTAATAACTGATCAAAAATTAAAGTTGGACCACTCATAATAACACTTATTATAATGTTTAGTTTAAATAGTTTAAAATGATGAGAGGATATTTCTAAGTATTATTGAAATAACAACTATGAATTTATGTAATTTATTAATCTAACAAACATGATCTGATAGTTACATAAAAACTAACTGATATTAAAACAAATTTTTTTTTTCAAATAAATCTTCAGACTTAAGAGTAATAATAATAATACATTTTTACATTTAACAAATACAGAATATACAAAAAAGAATATTGGAGTTTTAATTATTTAATATCTCTTAACTTTGACTTACAGTAATGAAACACAAATAAAATAAAATCATAACTCACGGTTTTTCAAGAGGTCGTGTGACCAACTTTCATCACACCACACATATCCAGCTGATAGAAGAATATGTCCCACATTTTAACTGGTTTGTCTGGAATAATGGAAGCAACCACTGATTCAATCTAATGCCTCAAATCTGGTTGATTCCTTTACAAAACCCAAAAAGAAAAAATCTGGTGATCTTAGGGTCACCAGATCACGGGTCAGACTCAGTGAACTTAGAGGCCAACGCAAACAAGCTCTCTCATCAGACCAATCCAGCAATCAGAGAAATCATCATTCAACTGACAACAATCAGAGATAGTGTTCACCACATTGTTACCAAATAAAATCTTTGGTCCAACCTGCAGTTTAAGAAAGAGCCATCTACCCAACATATCCAAATAAGCAATGCCTGTTATGCTTGTTTCTCTGAATAAGAACAACTTGCCATGGGGATATTGCAAAGAAAATATTTAATTTTGGGAGCCCCTTTGTGCGAGTTCAAGGTGATTTTCTGATCCCAGATAACAGACATTATCTGCATTAACTTTTCCACTAATATGAAATATAGACTCATCACTAAACACAATACAATCAAGAAAGGTGTCATCTTTATGTTCCAGCATTTCAATTGTGACGTAGTAAGCAGAGCATAGTCAGTAGGGTTCAAAGCCTGTAACAGGTGTAAACGATATGGACTTGTACATAAACATTTTTTTAAAACATTCCATACTGTTATTACCAACATTGCTAGTTTACAACCGACCTTCCTGACATATTATTTAGGATTAGGCAAAAAAGTTAAACATTTTCTTTGGACACCCTTGGTTGTACTTTACTCTTCCCTTTACACAGACATTTGGTTGTTTTAAACCAATTATGCCATTGATAAATGTTATTGTCACTTGGAGAATCATAATTAAACTTTCAACAGAATTATGTTGAATTGTTCCTACAGATTCACATTTAGCAGATTGAAAACGTAGAAGACTTTCTGTTGAGAAGTTGCCATTCCTTTTCACACTGTCAAGTGAAAAGATAAGGAATCAATGTATTGCGAAGCACACAAGCATCAAACCCCGGTTACTTTAGATATTCACTGTTAAGATGCGATACGTGAGTAGAGAACTCTGTGATGGAGCTGAAGTGTGGTAGGGTATAGGCATTGACCTTGCTCCCAAAGGTGGATCAGAGCAGAGAGAGATAGATAGATATGTTTTCATTTGAGGCTTATTAAATTGGTGACTCTGTTTCTTGATTTAAAAGTAAATCAAGAGGACTTTGAGTAAATTGAATTGTAGGACAAAATTGCCATTGTTGCAATCAACACTTATTTTGTTGGTATGAGGGTAGTATTTTTATTTAAAGACTAAATCAAGTAATGATCTGAGTGCAAAGTGTAATTGAAGTTAAATGTACGAAGAGGTTTTTGTGAAACCTTCAGTGTTAGAGAGCTGCAAGAAAAGCACTTTCGAAAATTTGTTAATTTCATAGTTAAGGGTTGTAAGCTATGGTAGGTAGTCAACGTGGTTGGAAGAGGCCATACGAAGATGATGGTAAGTTGTGTAAATACACTGATGGAAATGTTTGCCGAGGCAATTTCATCGGTGATATTCTAACAGATTGTGTTACATCAGTGACAAACTAATGACTGTGTTGTGTCATCAAATTTAGAGGGTCTAAAAGACAACCTCCGGTAAAGCCCATCAGGGCTAGGAATAGAGGGGGTGGTGTGACAACTGGGATCATCAAAAGGCATCCTGATTCCCCTACAATGATCAGGATGTCTTTTTGTTGTTTGATTCTAGCCTTAAATCAACATTCTACACTTCATCCAAGAAATATTATACCAAATTAAATTCCTGATATTCTTTTTTTGTATATCTGGTATTTTTATTACAAGTACTATAAAAATTAAATAAAATATTCTTTTCGACATACCAGAAGGCATGTCGTAAATGTCGATAAATCTCACTGGTGCTTAGTTGGGGATAAAAATAATTTCTACCTTCAAGTTATGAAAAACTTCAAATTTTTCTCAATATGACAATGGTTGCATGTGAAAAATGTTTCACGTGTTTAGCATAAGACAAGCCCAATATTCTTACAATTCCAGCAATATTTTGGTCATCCCTTGCCATAAGGGTTGGTCATATAAAAAATTGTTTCAGAGAAAAGTTTTAGGTAATGTTTAGAGGACTAACTACCACTTTAAAACGATTCGATACTGTGCCTATTAAGGGAAGTATGGTTTTTTTTCTTCAAAACCCCATCTTTTCCATGGCCTGGGCCAATGGTTGGTAACAGAAAAAACTTTACTTTGATAAGTTTTAGCCCCTTATCCAAAGAATAGTAGGCACTTTAAACCAATTCGGTATTTTACTCAATAAGAAAGCTATAGCAATATTTTGTTTTTTTTTTAATAAGCCCCCCCCCCCCATTTACACCCCCATGGTCCAATTTTGCCCATTAATGAACTCGATCAAGATTGTGAGTCATTATATTTTATGTATCAATTTGAAAGTGACTGGCGCAAAATTACGGCAATTATCATGTCCACAAGAAAGTTATACATACATATTTATATAAATGTATATATAAACTTTTGAACTGATGGTGGTTTTGGGGTCTGTGGGATGTGAAATGCGAAATGTCAAAATTTCTGGAAGTCGAATCATGGTACCCGTTACAATAGGTAGCTTTCTTACGAAATCTACCTAAATGTTGTCTAATGAAAAAATTAATTAATAAAATATTAAACTATTAACTTCATGATATTGTATCAAATTAAATCATACTTAATTTTAATTAACAGTAAAAAGAAAAGAATTTTCTTAATATAATGTAGTATTTTTCTTTGGTTTCAGAGACAGCTAAATGCAGTTGACTATAAGGTCTCCAGTGACTTAAAATTTGTTTTGCTTATTTCAGATATTAGAAAGGTAAGCCTATTAGTATTTACTATTTATTCTACATTTTAATATTTTTATTTAACTTTTATTACATGCTAGATGGTAAAGTCAACTACTGGTAAACTAAATTATTCGATATGAATCTGACAAAATTATTACTACATCTTTTTCCAATCAATAGACCATAACAGAATACATTGTAAGTGATTTTTTTTATTACTATCCAGTCATCTGCATATTAATTATTTATTAAGAAATATTTATTGTTAGTTTCAGAAATATCATGTTACTAATGATATTAAATGTAATTTTATTTATTATATGTTATAATGTAGATAACATTATGTTAACTTTTTTAAATTGTAATACTGTGATAGTGTGTGCTATTATAAAATAATAACAAAATACAATTTATCAAATATCAATTCAACTAAATAAAGATATGTCACAGTTTATAAATTGATTTTATATAGCAAAGAAAGAGTTATGCCAATTATTTTGGTAATATGTGGTATATAATAATTATTAAGGCATAGATTTAGCATATACATTGAGTAAAAGTCACTACACCAATCTTTTTAACACTATTTCACTCTGCCACAGTGTAAACATAACCTTAATAATCAAGTGCAATTGTCTCATGTAAATAAATAGTATGCTTTATTAGTTATACTGTTCCTAACAGATTCTGTGATCTTGTTAAATTAGCTACAGTTATTATAATAATTTACACATAAAACAAATTTAATTTATCAAATAATATATAACAAAATAATGTGGTTGGTTCAGTATCTGACAATAACTCCAGAATTCAAAACATTATGTTAATGAAACTATCTTCAGTCAAAATAGATATTATTATCTTTCTGTGTATGAATTTAAATCAGTTGGTTTTTATCATTACATCACTCTCAAACTTATTGCTATTACTCATTTACCATTGTAAACTTGGAATATGACACTAGTTATTCTTGAAAATAGCTGTGATATTTATAAGAGCGACTTTTATCTCATGTAAGGTTTTACGTAAACATAGTCATTTTATACCTAACTGACAAAAATACTAGAAACTGATACATAACCGAAATTGAAACCCTAACATAAAATCATAACACAGAAAAAGTATTTCACCTAAAATAATAAATAATATACCCAACCAGCCTATCAACTGATTAACTTATTTCAAACTTCCTTGCTGAAACAATCTTGCTACACTTTCAAAGTAAATACATAATGTAATTAAAAATTATGCAGCCAGAATACTACATTGGGATCACTGTATTGATCAAACTTCAGATTTCATACAAAAGCAATATAAGATTGTAATGTATTCTTCACAATCTAACAAACTGCACTCCTACTTGGATTTCAGTACAAAGAATGGTAAATGATTTCTATGATATATATATATATATATATATGAGTTTTACGGTAGTCTCTTGGTGTCTTAAAGAGACATTGTGGATGGCAGACCATGTTGTATTTTTAATTAGAACTGAAGAATTGGATAGTAGCCAGAAAACTGTATCAAGGAGTCATTATTAAAATCTAAATGGTGTGATCAAGTCTTAAACTGTCTAACCTAAATGAATCGGTACTTCTAACACTCTGTATCACTCAAATATGAAGCAAAATTTTAAATTATGAATAAAACAACTCATTGAACTTCTCATATGTTACAATAAACAAAAAGCACATCTTCAATATACTTATACTTAGAAACCCTACCACTACTGTCATCTCTACACTACATCTAATCACATTACATAACAAAACAAACAGCTTTTTCACACTTGTCATATTACCTGCTACCAAAAAATTGTGTCAGCTGACAGTAGAGTACTTAACAAATGTTAAAAAATATTTGCCCACACTTATTGACAACATGTAGAATAAAATACATTAAAAAAACCAGAAACATACTTAATAACAAAAAATGCTATCATCATATATAGTCACCAAAATCTTTCAGAAAAGATTTTTTTATACTTTAAAACCTATAAATGAAATACATAAAATTACACGCAATACCAAAACAAACACCTTTAAACACAGCAACCTAAGAATGTAATGTAAATTAAACTGGCAGTGACAGTTTACTCACGAAGAGTAAACAGTATGTTGGACTATTCTAGATGCATGTTCACACATAGATAAAAGAATATATACCCACAATTAAATAATAACCTTGAAATACCTCATAAAAGAATAAATTTATCTTATAATTACAGAAAACATATCATGCAAATTCTACAGACAGCACATAAAAATCAAGATCTCAACAAATTTGAACAGAATTAAATTAGAAACACAATAAAATTCATTAATACAACATATAAACTAGTAAACATACATAAATCAAATACAAGTGCACACTTGTCCAAATATTAACCAAGTGGTTTTCCTACTTTAAAACAGGTGTTATAAACATCACATTATGATCACCTTCATTCCTATTGATTCCTATGATCATCTAAATCCCATGATCACCTTCCTACATTGATGAAAGAACTCCAAACGTATTAGCAATTTGATGCATTTCCTTCATCCTCCATCTTAAAATTGATCTGCTTCATATATTCCTGATTCATATCTTTTCTGCTCTATACTGTTTTTTTTTTCAATCTTCCACATCATAGAACAAGCCTAACTAACCTTCTGATGTTTAATATAATACCCACCAACATTGTTCTTCCTTTTAAAATATTCTGCCAAAACTTCCCTCTTCTCCGTTTCACCTTGAAATCTTTTCATATTAAACATTCTCGACCTAATTAACAATTTCCTGTAAAATCATATTTCATGTAAGGATTCATAATCAGGATTGTTTATTGTAACCTCTATTCTCTTTTTCTGTCTTTTCTATTACCCTTGTATCACTACCATAAAATGTTCCACATTGTATTTTTCAAAGCTTTTCCATATTGAAATTATTCTGTGATTCTAAAAGGAAATAATAGAAGCATGAACTTAATTCCGAATAGATTTTAGAATGATATATTATAATGTCAACTTAGTTTTATTAAGGAAGGGATTAATTTTATAGTAATATCAGTTAGTTAAAATTGTTCATGACATAAAATGTTTAGGCTTTAGTTATGTGAATTCTTTTCTTGTCCATACTTTTGAACAAAAATACCAAAATACTATTAATAAAATATATTTCATTAAATATGTAAAATTATTGAAATAGTGGACATGAGACACACACTTAATCAATATCTCATCTTGATGACACATTATTGATTATGAGTAACTGGTACAAAGTAAAGTTGTTGGAATCTGATATTGTTTACTCCAGTTATAATGCAAAATTTGGAAAAAGGGAAACAAGATGGACTGTGGTCTACTACTGAGTAAAATAAGTCATCTTTTTTTTTATCGTATTTTTGTAATAATTTTACCAGTACATTTTCTTTTTCTTTCAGATATATACAAATACTTTTGAAGCAAGATATCACATTTATGAAGTATCTACTCAGTAAGTTTATTTAGTCACTTTTGATTAAAATTAAATTCCATAAATTTTTTATAAAAGATATATGAAAATTAATTTTTTTTTTTGAAGTTGTAGGGGCATCAAATAGTGTGGTCATTAGCCCCTTTCCACATCAAAAAGTAAAAAATCTCTTTACCCTCCCTGTTAAAAACCCTAGCATTATAATAACATATCTTCCAGGAAAGACTTGTCAAGGGGTATTAAAAAGAACCCAAAAGAAACACAACATGACAAGGATGTAAAGGAATCTTGCCAATTACAAGATATTTAAAACTAACACACTAAAAACACTTCAAACATATGTTAAAACACTTAAAAAAGCTCAAACCATTTCTAATGAAATGTTGTCAATACTATGGAAATAAATTCAATCTCAAACAAAAGAAACCAAATACTCTTCTTTTAATTAAAATTTTTTAAAAGTTCATAAAAACCTATCTCAATCATTAATTCTACAGCCTAGGTTTTCCCTAGTTCCTTAGGCGAGGTATGAGATGGCTTAACAGGTTATGCTGCATCCTTACAGCTCACAACACTTTATATTAAAGTGTATATTTACAGTTTCAGACCTAAAGGTTTACTACAAAATAAAACATATAATAAATAACAAAAACAATGGAAAATGTGATAATGAGAAAAGGGTGGTGTGCTGCAGTTGTCGTTTTAACGAAACTTTTGTTTGTTGTGTCGCCGTGTAACTCAGGCAGCAGGCCTACATCTAAGGTCTGTGCCCTGTAAGTCTCCAACGGCCGATTCCACCAGCCCAGACTTTCCATCTTCCAGTATTGCTCACTGCAGTCTTGTATGCAAGATGTGAGGCGGGATCAGTCTCCAAGTGATATGGGCAAATATAGAGTTGGCTTGTTGTTTGGGCTGTAAGACCCGTGGTGGGGGCTCTATATACAAATAAAGCCCGCTCCTTGTGACGGGTCAGTGTGAACTTCCCTGGTCATAACTATCTTGGTCCGGGTAATCTTATCGATAACAGACTGCCAGTTGATCTTGATGATCAAATCGCGCTCAAAAATGACAGGGCCTACGAATAAGCCACAGACATCATCATATACGTCAGGCTGAAGTGATCGTGTAGCCCCACAAAACACTAAATTCCACCAAGGGAGTGATCTTCTGCAGGGAATTGACTGATGTTGAACTCAGAGAAATAATTGAAGAGCTATCACTGCAGTCCGTTTCATCTGTGCAGAGGATCATGAGAAAGGTGAATGGTGTTGATGTACCAATATTATCACTTATCCTAATCTTTTCAGCTCAAGTTCCTGAGCAAATAAGAATTAGTTACCTAGCTGTCCATATGCGACTGAATATAACAAAACCAAGATGATGCTTTCAATACCAGGGTTTGGGTCACAAAGAAGGTAGCATGAAGGAACAAGTTTGTGTGCATTGCGGCTGTATGTGACATAATGATAGCACATGCACTGAAATACAAAATTGTATTAATTGTAAAGGTCCACACTCTGCAAGGTCCCAAGACTGTCGCCTCTATAAGGAAGAAAAGACTATATTAAGAATCTCTATTGAGCAGAAAGTGTCCTTTCCTGTGACTCGTCACCAATAAAGAAAATCCCTTAGCATAAGGAATCCAGTACAACGCGGTGTTAGTTCTGTCCAAGCCCTCTCTAGCAAGGAACAAAAACAGAACGAATGCGGTTCATACAATGAATTAACCAAAATAATAGAGCCATTGTCAGACCAAGTAAAATCACTCACATCTGCTAATACAGCACTGAGTACAAGCAAGAAAATACTTCTACTAGAAAGTCCGAAAGTGGTCTACCGAAAACCATTTCAATCAATCCACCACAAAAGAAAATATCCGTTGCACCAACAATGCAGAAAACTACCAAGATCCCTATGAAGTAATCTACTAAAAACTCATCGCCTGGTTCAGTATCTCCAGCCTACCAGGCTTCTAAGTTTCCCACCACTATCTGGATGAAGATATGGAAGAAGTGCCCGAAGAACCAAAACACACTACATTATTTACATCAACAAGGAAAGCAAAAAAGGAACAAATTCATGTTAAAGAAAATTGATTTCTGAGAAAATATACTGTATCCAAATGTGCACAACAGTAAAGGATAATCTTGAAGAGATTTCAATGGTGGACAAAATAGGCCATTTAAATTTAAATTTTCTTAAAAATCAAGGTTATTTTGTTCTAGAAGGCTCCAGTTGCACTGAAAAAGTTATCAAAAAAAAAAAACTGAATTGCATTTGACAAAAAATCTGTAAGCAAAGTTTTGTATTTAAAAGGAAAAGAATATTTTTATGGGTACCAATATTATTCATTGGAATGTTTGCGGTTTCTGTTCTCACCATGAGGATTGGTTTGTCTGGCATTTCTCCCGCCACCACCCCATTCAGTCACTCTAAAGCATAAGACTGAATGTCCGTGCCACAGACGGCAAACTGAGCCTCAAAACAGTTTAGCGACCAGTATCCTAAATAGCTCCTAGAACTTACTTAACAGCATGTATTTCCTTACAAATCACATCAAAGCATTAATAAAAATAAAAATAATAATAATAAATGTAAAGATGCAGTTCTTTTTAAAAAAATTTTTTTTTTCCTTTGAAACCTTTGTAACATATTCTTGAGCTATTAAAGCTTGTATTCTTAAAATCTTGATACTGAAATCTAGAGCTTTTATTTAATTACTTATATTAGAGAAATAAATATAATTAAAAAATCAAATACAGTTATTTATTTATAAATCATTTGTAAATGTTTTTAATATTCATGTATTTAATTTAATAACAGGAGTCGTGTGCCTCTCAGCCCATTTGAAGATGGTCTTGATGATAATGAAGCTCCATTACTTCAGCTTGTAGTTTGGGCACCTCAAGGTAATAGTCTTGCATTTGTTTATGACAATGACGTTTATTATAGACCACATGCTCGGAAACCTACTGTGCATCGATTGACATACTCTGGATCAACAGTCATTAGCAATGGAGTACCTGACTGGCTTTATCAAGGTATATAGAATTAATTTTATCAAATAAGGCATCTGCTTGTATACACAAAAACAAACTATAAGTATCTATTTATGATAAGAATACCAGTATTTGATGACACAAATATGACAAAAAATGTTTTTGTAAACGTAAAAAAAAACATAAAATATCTTGAACTTCAGTTTATCTCATCATCATAGAGGTTATATTGTCATTTAAAAGATCAGATAATAGGCTACATATTAAAAATAAACACCTGATGGATAAATGGTAATTTATATACCTATCAATTAAAGCTTAGACATGGTTTCGGTAGTTATAAATCAATTTTATAATATTAAAATTATATTAATTTAACTTTAAATTACATTTTGGTTGTGCTTAGTGATATCATAATCTGAAAAATTAACTGGGATTCAGCATTTTTAACTCTGATAATCTCTGTGAACCACTCTAAAGTGACTTTAGCCACTGATGTTTTATTCTTATTACACACCTTTTAATTTCTGGAATTCTTCTTTCTGAGATACTCCTGCTGATAAAGAGCCATCAAATTATATAAGAAAATACAGTTTTCCATCAACAAGGACTCACTAAACATACATAATTAATAACGTTGTTTTATTTTTTGTTTCATAAATTATAATTATTCACTAGGTTCAGTATTCATTCAATATGATGAACTAGAATTTCCACTAAGAATAATGCACACATTGACATTTTGGCAAGAAGCCAAAATTTATGTTTAGGAATGCTTCACTCTACAATTTAAAAAAAATAAATTCTTAATCTTTCCATCACTCTGCTTTCCTAAATCCTCTTCTATAAATATTCATCTATGAAATATACTTATTCTGATGCCATCCCTACCTTAAAAGTTTTTAGATATTAGTTCAATGCTTCATAATTTACTTTAGTAGCTAAAGTAAAATTTTTAAAACATTTGTAATGTGAGGAGTATTTTGTTACTGACATAATTCTCAGAAATAGCGAAAAATTATTATACGTCTTAGTTAAATTTCACATTAATCTTCCACATAGTCACCATCCATTTTAAGGTAGGGCTTTTTAAAACTATGGTAAATAGTATTACTTCAAATTTTGATTGGCCACCATTATTTAATGGATCAATTTTTTGACCTCCAGTTCAACCATTTTTTTTGTTGCCTTTGAACTGACTTTAAAAAAAAATGTGCCTTACCTTTAACATTTTTTCGCATCCTTCCACTTAAACCCCACAAAAAAGGGAGATTGGTTATTCAATAAAAATTAGTTGTAATGGACTAGTAAGATAAAAGAAAAATTAAGTTTTTACATCTTCAACCGTTAAAACATTAAGGGGTGTTAAAGCAACTTCTAGAACACAGTATGTAAGAAATATAAAATTGGTATTTTATTAGTGCAAAAACATAACCATTCTACATTGATTATGTTTAGCTGCTAGTGATAATCAATAAATAGTTGCAACTCAAATGGGTTGCAGAGAGTCTTATAATTATATCTTTTAATAATTATATCTTTTGTCATCTACCCAAAGACTGAATCAGAAACACACATGTCTCATGAAAATCAAATGAAAACAAAAAAGGAACAAATTCATATTAAAGAAAATTGATTTCTGTCAAAATATACTTCATCCAAATGTGCACAACAATAAAGTATAATCTTGAAGATTTCAATGGTGGACAAAATAGGCCATTTAAATTTAAATTTTCTAAAAAAATCAAAGTGATTTTGTTCTAGAAGGCTCCAGTTGCACTGAAAAATTATCTAATTTGAAAAAATTATATAAGCAGTTATATCTGATAAAAAAAGCAAATTTGATTTTGAAAAATGGTGATTTAACAACAGAAAAGTTTTTTTTTCCTATTGAACTATTTTAGGTAAACATATCTTCATATCTTTGAAATTAATTCTAATTTTACTTTTTTTAATGTTGTTTTCTGAAATTGTATTGTTTATTTTTATAGATAAACAAAATAATTGCAAATTTAATAAAAAACTAATTTCTCAGTTTGATTTATTTATTAAAACATTAAATTTCGAATTATTTTTGTATTATTTGTTATTTTTTTATCCCTCATGATCTATAATTTTTCATTTATTAGAAACTGAATTTAAATTTATTTAACCAATTCTATATTCATTTTATTCTATTTCTTTATTTTTATTTATTTTTTTAATGGCATTGAATGGTCTTTTTAGTTCAGATGAGAATTTGATATACCACACAATTATTATGATTAGTGATTATTGTTCCTGTTCATAGATGGCTGGCTGTTTATTATTTGAGTAAAAGCAACTTTATTGCAAAATTTACATTTAATCAGGTCAATGAAAAATCACTGTTCACTGATATGAAACCATTAGGGAAAATACTCGTCTTCAAATATTTTCTCAGAAGGGACTTTTTCTTTCATATATGGGTATCCAAGAGTAAAATATTCTTTCTTACCAATCCCCCCATTTTTCTTAAATCTGATCTTTCCTTAACTACTTTTAATTTTGTAGATATAGATGCCGAGGCTATTAATACCTGTATAGAAAGAGCATCTTTTCATCTGGATGGTGGAGGGATGTCTGTGGTCTTATATGAGGACTCTGTTTCTTGTAAAGTGGTTGCATAACAACCCTAAAAGCTGAGATACTGCATAAAATCTGTTTCCTTAATTCATTCTAAAATACCAAAAATTACAAATTTCAATTTAAATTATGTTTCATATCTTGATTTATATCTTTGATTTAGTTAACATATCTTGAATACAAATTTTATAGATGTAAATAGGCAAGGTATAGTACAATCTATAGCCTATAGCCTACTGCAATAGGCAAAGTATAGATGGTAGGGGGTTTAGGTAATTTACATCAGTCAAAAAGAAAAAATACCATTCAGTGATTTGACCATGACTCAATAAAGTAAGCTTGTAAAAAGTGTTTTAAAAGTAGCCCAAATCATTTATGTTTGTTATATGCTAATACTGTTTACTTTTGTTTTTACAGAAGAGTTGATAAAGTCAAGTACGGCAATATGGTTTTCAAATGATGCACAATTATTACTTTATGCATCATTTAATGACTCAATGGTGGGTCAGATTAAATATCCTGTCTATGGACCAAAGACTTTATATCCTACAGTAAATACAATACGATATCCTAAAGTAAGTAATAATTTTTATTATTTTTTTTTTTTGTGTTATACGGGCATCGACTTCTAAGGTCATTAGCCGATGTCACATTCTTTAAAAGCAGATCAAATCACCATCAGTATGTCATAAGTAAGGGTTAAAGAGCCCTTACATTTTATTTAAAACACTAAAAAAAAAAAAAACACAAAACATTTAGGCACACACATATATTAATACTAAGAACACTTATAAGGTGTAAAGGGCCCTGATATTAAAAGTTAAAAAATAAATAAAATACAAAATTATAAATAAATGAACAAAAGCAGCCTTGCAATACCATACCAACATTTTCTTATCCTCCCTTATATTATTTTTAAGCACTCCCAGGGAACTGGCAACGCCATTAAGCATTACATCAGTCGCCGCAGGATGCCGTGGCAGTTGATTACTTCCATATAAATTCTTCTGTAGGATTAACCCATCAGGATTTCCCCCCCCCCACATCATAGAAGCAATTTTACCAACTCTTCAGGACGGCCAAAGAACCCCTCGGTGAGAAGGTTGCCCTTCCGGGTCCTAACCTACCTACCTCCAGGCTTGCCTTGCGCATACCCTTTGCCTCGCGCACTCCTTCAAACCTTGAGGATCCCCCATGCTATCATCGGATACACCTCGACTTCCCAACTCTTGCATGCAAGTAAGCCCGGGCGCCCTAGGCAACAGGGCTACCTCCCTGCCTTATACATGCCACACTTCAAGACTCTTTTTTAAAAGGCTTTTTTTATATATTATTATACACAAAATTAAACTACATCCCTTAGTGATTCCTTAACAAAAATTTACTTATAGACTTGTTAATAGTCCACTGGCGTGCAGATCCGCAACTATTTTTCCTTCGTTTCTGTTTTACAAATCGCAGCAATACTATTTTTTAGACCGAAACTCTTTCTGACGTCTTCATATATGTTACTCCCTTCCATTAGAGCTTGACTGTTAGTGCTATATTACAAAGACCACACATTGGTCTTTCTTCGCCTGTTAACAAGTACGAATTTCTTATTCACATGTGACCGATTCTATGTCTGGTTACCGCCACTTGTTCTCGGCGAGTCAGCATCACGTCGGTCTTAGACAATTTTTATCATCTGCCACTCGTACAGGAATTATATTCATGTTATCACAGACTGTCGACTTTCTGGCAGCTTCGTCTGCGCTTTCATTCCCTGCAATACCAGTATGCCCTGCAGTCCATACAAATATACATCACTGTCGTCGTTGATTTAAGTCGTACAAAATTGACAGCATGTTTGCAATAAGGACATCCTTAATGTTCTTGTTCCGAATTCCAGTAAGTGCACTTAGAGAGTCAGAATATATTACCACTCTCTCTTCGCAGTAGTATTCCGAGTAGCGAAGAGCTTGTGTACAGCAATAAGTTCTGCCGTATAAACACCGGCCATATCTGGCAGTTTCCAAAAATGGGCTTCACCATTTACATATATGGAGCATCCAACACCGTGTTCGGTTTTAGAACCGTCAGTATAAATTGTAATGTATTCTTCCTAACTACTGACGGTTGATAAAAATTCCTGTTGGATGATTACTGCTGGCGTCTTTTTAATTTCTTCACAAGAGAGATCCAGACTTGTGTATACCGCTGCTAAAAGCCATGGCGGTATTTCTCTTCTAGAAATTGATAATGTCTCAGGTAAAGTAACTTTATATTTTCTTCTCAATTCGTGATACCTTTTTCCGGCTGATCTGGAATATGTAATACGATGTTCATATAAAGCAGCCAAAGGATGATTGTTGAAAGTTTTATTATTTATATAGATAGGAAAGGCTATAGATAGGAAAGGATATTTACCGCATATCTTAGCAGTAAAATATCTCTTCTGTAATGTAGTGGCATTATTCTAGATTGTAGTGGCTTCCGATATTAGACTAGTCGCCGGACTTGTACGGAATTTGGCACATCTTAATCCGCTGTTATGTTTTACGTCTAACATTCGTAAATGCGACTTTCTAGCAGATGAATATACCATACATCCGTAGTCAAGCTTCGATTGAAACAATTCTTTATACAGCCTTAGCAGTATTTTTTTTTATCTGAGCCCCAATGGATGTTGGATAAACATTTAATAATGTTGAGGGTTTTTTTGCATCTATCACTCAAGTTCCATATATGTAATCTCCATGTAAGGGATTTATCTAGTAACAGACCTAAAAATCGCACATTATCCTTGTATTCTATTGGATCGTCAACGATGGTCAAAATATGACTTCGGTGAGGGAGTCTCTTCCTACAGAAGTATACACACCACGTTTTCTCTAGCGAAAATTTGAATCCATTGTTCATCGCTCGCTGCAATTTGTACTTCACCACAGCTGTAGTGTTACTGGCATACACAATTGCCTGATCATCAAGATAGACACTTTTCCTGATTACTGCTGGAATGGCTAATATTAGTTTATTGATGGGGATCGTGAATCAGTGACCGCTCAACGGCGAGCCTTGTGTATGCCATTTCCAATCTTTTTCTGACGAATATTCTTTGTTGACTCGAACTTGGAAAGTACGATCATTCATATTGTTACCGAGTAAAACTGTCAGATTGCCACGAATTCATGTATTTGATTCATTCATTCATGTGTATTCATTCATGTATTTGAAGCATTATTCCACGTTACCAGGTCATATCGAATGCATTCCGCAGATCAAAGAAGATTCCGACACAATGTTTTCTTGTAATAAAGCTGTTATATATGATGTTCTCTAAGTTGATCATTTGATAAGTAGTAGAGTGGTATTGTCGAAACCTGCTTGATGTGAGGATAACAGATTTTCTTTTTTCTAAAATCCAAACGAGTAGATTATTTAATATTTTTTCAAATATTTTTCTCATAGCGAACGTCAAATAAATAGTACGGTAAATATTGGGATCTGTCAAATTTTTATTTTTATTTGACAATGGAACAATATATGCAATTTTCCACTGCTGCGAGTACATTCCATCCCGCCATATATGATTATATATTTCTAACAATTTCGTTTTGCAGTTGTGTTCAGCTGCCTGATCATATAATAATGAATTTCATCCGGACTAGTAGCTGTGTTGCCGGCTTTCTCCCACGCTTGCACAAGTTATTCGATTTTAAAAGGTATATTATACGAATAATTTATTCCAGTTCTGAAATTTAGTAGACCCTCAAGTTCTGTTTTATATATTCTAAAATATTCATCGTAATTAGCCGTCTTGCTGGTTTCGAAATGATTGGCTAGTAGCTCTGTAATTTCGCTTGGAGTATCTTTAACGTCATCTTCAAATTGAAAGCAAGTAATGGGAACAAAGCTTGCACACCCACAAATCGCCCTCAATTTCTTCCAAACGTCTGATACAATTGTATTTCTGTCAATGGATGACACATTTGCTGCCAGAATCGTTTTGTAGAATCTATCATAAGTTTTTTGCATACGTCTTGTACTTTTTAAGGGCAATTAGATTTTCTAGTGTTGGACGTTTCTTAAAAGCGTTATATTCTTTTTTCTCTCTTTTAATAGCTTCACTTATTTCATCGTTCTACTACGGAACGGGTCACTTCTTGAGTTTCCCGGATGTTTTGGGAATATAACTTGATGCCGAATCAAGTATGGCATTAGTTACACCGTCGACATCGGTTTCGAAAACTCCAGTTGTTTCAGGGAGTATCGTTCTAGGTGTGAAGTTTGTCCAATCTGCCTTATCAAACAGTCATCATTTGGAGATGGAATATATTTTCCTTGTAACGTCAGTTACAATTTGCACCGAAAATGAACGCTTCCATGTAGATCCTCTAAAACATGGAAAATGTACCTCGGTGCTATCCATCCACTTATAAGTGGTAAATCCGTACAGGACGTCGATCCATCTCTGGCAATGAAAATGTTCCTGAACCATCATTTAAGATAATGAAATCAGAAATCAGCTGGAACTTTTCCAATTCTCTTCCACGGGGATCTACTTGATACGACCCTCAATGAGAATTATGTGCATTGAAATCACCCACCACTAGTGTGGGTGGGGAAGCTGGGAAATTAATCGAGCTATATCACCCTCCTTCCAATAAAAATTCGGCAAGTATATGCTGCAAATAGTGATCTGAAGCGAACGCTTCATTCTGATTGCGAATGCTTGTAGATTTAGATCAACAGCTTTGGTGGTAGCTGTAGTCGATGTTAATATGGCTACACAACCTCTAACTCTTATATTTGGCGATTGACCTCGCCGAAACATATCGTATCTTCGTAATTGGAAATTTCCATTTTGGCAGAAATGTGTTTCTTGTAGGCATATACAAATTTGGTCTACATCATATACCAAGCGTTGGAGCACATGGATGTTTGACAAACATCCATTGATGTGTCATTGAATTATCTAGCTAATTTTTTAAATTGTTAATCGCTTGGTTTGCCTTTCGACCATCCTTTTTTCCTCTTCTTTTCAATTTGTCGAACAGCTTTGTGTTCAATTAAACATCGCCCACATAGCTCCCGACACCCGAATCAGACACTATCGAAGCCGCGGACGACGAATCGGCGCTTGGTTTGGTTTAGGCGCAGATTATGAACTGGTTACCTGAGAGACCTCCGACACAGGAGCCGCATTAGTCACCGCCTCAGGCAGGGAAGAAACTTGCCACCTCGTTGCAGGAGGCTTGAGAGCTTTCGTAGAAGACTGCGAAGCAGTCACCCAATATTTCACACAAAGAAACGTGGAACTCTACTTGTCATCTGACTTCTGATCAAGAGCACCTTTGTTCTTCGTCAAGATTTCATCAGGAGGGTCTATTGTTATCTATGGCTTTATGATTTCTCTACGACTGAAAGACTTCATTTTGTTTTCTATTATCCTTTCAATCATACTAGCCAAAGTGGGCGCAAGTTTGCCAAGAAACTGGTTTTCATCGACAGCAGCTGGAGCGGGAACAGGAACAGCAGCTGCAGCCTGAGCATAAGTTTTTGCTGCACTAAGTCTGCGGGCGTTTACAATTTTCTTTTCCTCAAGATAAGTGACTTTCTGCAGGGTTTTGACTTCCTTTTCTTTTTCTTTTTAAACAGGACAGTTTCTGGATCTGCACAAGTGCTGTCCTCTACAGTTTACATATGAAAGAGGATCCTTACATGGCTCTGTTCATGAACCTCTTCATCACACACGCATATATGCGGTCTCTCGCATCGAACAACCGCATGGCCAAAAGGTTGGCACTTGAAGCAGCGCATTGTTTGTGGCATAAAACCCCTTTCATCTAATCTATGGATTCCTGCACGTATTTTCTTCGGCAGGGTTGTTCTATTACAAATGAGGATATGAGAAGCAGAAGATAGAACTTCGACGTTTCTTCTCATGTTCAACCTACGACACTCTATCACTCCTTGTGATGTCTATTCCTCCACTGTCTCCGGCTATGTACAATTCAGCAGATCCCGACAGACCACAACACCCTTTGATGTTTTGTGTGTGCTGTGCAGATCGACGACTGCAACTTCGCCGATATTCTTCATTCCTAGGATCTTCTGCGACTGTGTACCATTGGTTGTTTCAACATAAAGATCATTGTATGTTTTCCTGATCTCTTTAACAGGTCCTCCAGCATTTACTTATTTCTCAAACAATAAGGAAAGGACTTACTCTCAAAGAATTTCTATCAGCTCCCATATAATTACCAGGTATTTAGGCTTGGGTACATCTTGAATAGAGTTTTTTGTAAACTCTTGACCTCCTTTTCCATTCTTGTATCAAAGTTCTTTCTCCGTTTTCCTTACGTGAAACGGCTGATTCTAAACGAGGGTGTTTCGTGAACACTCTTCCACGTTTGATGTTTGTTCAGGTTGCATATTTTATCCCTTCTGTAGCAAGGCTAGCAGCCTGGGTACACCCCCACTCAAGGCTACCAACCCTGGAGGTCTGTTCCAGTACTCCGGTGAAACCGGTATATGTCTATGGATGCAGTCTCTGCACTGACTCCAGACCTCTACACACCGAAGTTTTCAGGGGTGTCATGCGCCGGCATACATGGGCACCTTTACTACATGCTTGCCATCATGGGGGTCATGTGGACAGCAGAAGGGCCTCCGTTACACCTGCAATCACTTCGAACCTGGCCGCCACATCGCCAGATCTAAAGGTGGTGTGAATCCATTTCCTTAATCATTTCAGTTTTCCATATCTGCAGGTGGCCAAAAATCCTGTCCTTTTATTACGGCCTGTAGGTGGAATTAGGCCGAAGAAAATTCCATCTCCGGGGGAACAAACTTGGAGCCCTGTTAGCCAGCATTATGAATAGTACATATACACAGCTGTTTCCGCCCTGGAGTTGGAACGTATATGTTATGTTCCGGACGTGAAGAATATCTACATCAAGGCATTATTATTATTATTATTGTTATTTTCTTTAGCCTGAGGTTGAAAATATAATTTCAAAGTGCTACATTACAGTAGTGCAGAATCATGCTGTTAATGGATTTAATTTTCATGTCCTAGTAACCCCTCTTTTTATGACAAACGTAATTAATCGACTGCATACATCCAATCTCTAAAAACAGTCTCAAAGCAGTCTTTCTAGTTTCTTTTTACAGGTGATCCTGCAACTTCCATGATCCTCTGAGCAATTACGAAAGGACTAATTTTAGAAAAATCTCCTTCTTTCTTCTTTATCACCAGATACTTTCAAATTCGTCCACAGCTCTTAGGTCAAAAATTAGTTCCATCTCAACCAGGCTCCACAAACAGGAACAGGGATGGACACTCTCCGTCCACACTCCAGCCGGTGTCAGAAAAAGCAGATTACGGTCATGCCTCCAGTCACGCAACCAGCGTCAGCGTGCTTGGGGGGAACAGCGGCTTACACCTCCTAACTGGGTTCCAAATCAAATATCCACAAATTAACCTTTGATTCCACATACACATGCCAATTAACACATTGACACTTCAACATACGATGACAATCACAAATAAAGATAATTAATTATATATATATATATATATATATATAAAAGACAAGTAAATTATTTTATTATTAATCATGGCCCTTTGGTAGGATATTGATATAATTTAATTACATAATAATTTCCACTTACCAATTTTTTTTTATTTATTATTATTTCCGAGCGCTTTCGGATATTAATCCATCATCAGAAACATTTATGTGTTATGGATTATAATTATTTCCTTCACAAATTAATATATTAAATGAATTTTGAATTTTTTAAAACAAAAATTATAAATATAACAATTGATCGTCAAAAGGTAAAAATAATGTCGACGTTATCCGTCATGTCAGTATGATGCTCTCAATTGTTATAACAATTGAGAGCTTCATAAAATACATTTAATATTTTAATTTTTGAAGGAAATAATTATAATCCATAACATAAAAGTTCCTGATGATGAATTAATATCTGAAATCGCTCGGACATAATAATAAAAATAGTTGATAAGTGGAAATTATTATACAATTAATATAACAAGTAACAAACTATAAGTGAGAAAAACAAGGATTATAATTAACACTATACTGTCACACGTAATCAATTGACGTTGTGATACCGTTTGGTAACCATCTCCTGCTTCTCGTGACCTGCGCACTGTAAATAGGCGCGCAGGACTCCAGATATTTGTAACGAGTTCTCCTATTCCAGCGCTCTTCTCATAATGTCTGCCGTGCTATTGAGCGCTACGTCATGTGTATCTCTATTCTCAATTTCCCTAGTATTTTCTGTAGATCACTTAGTGATCCTTAGGGATCGCTCCAAGGGTTCCAATGATTATCGACATTATCTGGGTCTTCATGTTCCCCATCCTGCTAACGTTGATTTTTAGATCTCAGTATTTCAGTTTCTTCTCCGCATACTTTTGCGTAATATTCACGTCATTTGGCACCGAGACATCTATCAGCAGCGCTGTTCTTCCAACATGATCTTTGAGTATAATGTCAGGCCTTTTCGCATTTATTTATCGGTCGGTGTGGACTAGTATATCATACGCAATCGTGTTTGAGACCATACGCTGCGGTTTATGCTGGTACCATTTTTCCGCATTTAGCGGGATGCAGTGGATGAAGACATAAATTCTATTGTGCCTCTGCAGATATTCGTATTTTTCCAGTTGCCAGCATCCCGATAAGACATGGTCGATGATATGACACCAAGGTACATAAACTCAGCTAAATATAAAGACTGTGTAATCAACCGAGTTAGAGTTCATAATTACTTAGGAGTTTTGTTTAATGAAAAGTTTCTGATTAGCAACCACATTATGCAAGTAGCGGCGGACGCCGTCTCGGTGATATACAAACTTAGGAGAATTGCCCGGAAAGACTATGGGTGTCGGGCTGTCAAATATACATGGTGTACCAAGGTGTCTTCGAAAGCGTGACCTCTTACGTGGCGCCCGTTTGGGCGCATAGGTTGGATATGAATAGAACACTTCTTCAAAATTTAAGGAGTGCCCAGCGCAGAGCCTTAATTGTATGCACTGGGGTTTTGAAACAACCTCCTACGAGGCTACTACCGTATTAGGAAAGGCTTTCTCAATCGATTTAGTGGGGAAAGTTCGGGCAGCCATGTGGAGATTGCGAAGAAGCCGGGAGGCCGAGGTTTTGGAATCCGATTTCGAGCCGAGCCAGAACCGGAGCGGAACGGTGATTACAATGCACCGGATCTAAATTTCGTTCTGTTGCAGATCTCCTGCCTGCGGAAGAGGCTGCAGAGCTGTGCCATGGAACCATGGCCTCTGGAATGGAACACCAAGACTAAGGGAAGATCTTCGTATTAGTTTATACAGGATTTGGAATGATGGTATGCCTGGAGCTCGTTTTTCAGGCAACGGGTGCCCGGGTGCTTACTAACCACGCTAACTTGAACCCATATCTATTTCGGTTCACCCTGACAGCTGATGAGCTGTGCGTCTGCGGGGAGGTCCAGTCAAATGAACCCCTGATGTTTGACTGTTCTGCTTTTGGGGGGGGACCAGAGACCGGGCCACCCTAGAAATTGAGGTCAAGCGGAAAATTGGCTATTCATAAGCGGCGAGTCAATGTGGCGAGAGCCGCATTGCTGGACCGTGTGGGAATTCCTAGATGCGGTTGCTTTGTTCAACCGGCATCCGTAGTTTGCTTACGGGAAAGAATCTTACCGCACTGCCGTGGGAAGCTAGCCATGAGTATGGCTGACCACCAGCCAATTATTATGGCTCCAAGCGCTATAAGATGGTGGACAGGTACTTGCTGGCATTCAGCGACCTAGGCGTGGCAGCGAATTTCTGCCTAGACGAAATAAACTCTATTATGGATGTCATATATATATTTAGTAGTTGACGGAGTGCGCCTACCCATTTTAGCAAATATATGACAAGTGAGCGATGGGGATACTTAAGCCGATGGTGTATGGCACCACGCTTAGTCCGTTCACGCTGTTAGGTAAGCTCTAGGAGCAATGTTAGGACACTGGTTGCTAAACTGTTCGAGGCTCAGTTGCCGTTTGTGGCACAGACATTCGGTCTTATCATTTAGGGTGACTGAATGGGCTGGTGGCGGGAGAAATGTCAAGCAAACCAATAACATGGTCGATTGTTTCGGGAAAGGCTCTGCACCAGTCTGCATCATCTGTCATCCTCTCTTGTTTTCATGATGTATTTCTCGTAATTTTTTGTTCTCAATGCCTAATCCTACGGCACCACTATCAGGACCTCGGTTTCAGTTTTCAACTGTCCTCTACGAAGCCATGACACTGTGAAATGTGAGATCCTTATCCATACCTGGTGCTTGCATTCCGATGGCATACTGTCCATGCAAGTTATTTCGGCGCCATTCTTCTCTCAATATTTCCTGGAATACTTTCTTCATATCCATCTCCATCAGAATGTCTTCTTGTAATTCATGTACCTCTCCCAAATTTCTGGCGCACGTGTGGGCAATTCTCATGGCTTTGACACGACTTCTGCATACCTTGGTTTCCTTTCCATCCTGATCGCTTGTCAAAGTAGTTTGTCGTGCCGATTCATCAAGAGGAATTGCGCTAGCCTAACTATTGCATTTCTATATGTCGCTCCAATTTGCCACAATCATCTGCCCCCTTCTCTTCACAAGACGTGTGATCTATGAACGTCCACAAGCGGATGGACCATTCCAAACACTGTGAGAAACTTTCTCGCCCTACGATCCAATTCGTCCACCTCCGTGTCCTTCCGCCCCACGATGCCGAAACTGAACTTGAATAGGGGTGTGGCACGGTTGCCAATCACCGTTATTTTGTTTTTAAAAGTAAGGTTGCTTTTCAGAACGCTCCTAATTCTACTTACATATTCTTTGGTCTTCTTGTACTTGACATCCACATCTTTGATTCTACGATCCTCTTCCGTACTCAGGTATTTATATACCTCTCCGTGCTCCAACTGTCTTATGGCCATTATCGTCTCTTCATCCATTCTGGGCATTTCAACCGTGGTTCCTCTTCTGAGATCGACATTCGCACACTTATCAAGCCCGAATTCCATTCCAATGATATTGCTATATTCTTGGACGATTTGGATCAACCCATAGATTTCTTCCGGACATTTTGTAAGTAGCTTCAAGCCATCCATTAAAATAAGAGCGAAAAGGTGTTCCTTGTCTTTGTGCATTTCATATCCCAATAGAGTGCTCCTCAGACGATACGTGAGGAGTACTAACGCTAAGCAAAAAAGCAGATGTGACAATGTGTTGTTGTCTAGAAATATATCCCTCCGTCTGAAGATCGTTCTCGTTCTCGTGGTGCTTATTAATAGCCGTGTTCTCCATTGACTCATATTTTCTTGGCACAATCTGATGATCTTTGAATCGATCTTCAACATCTCCAAAACTCTCAGGATCCAGCCGTGAGGCACACTGTCGAAGGCTTTCTTGTAGTCAATCCAGGCCACTGCCAAGTTCTTTCTCTTCCCTCTAGCGTCATTGATTACGATTTTATCTAGAAGGAACTGCTCCTTCTAGATAAAAGGAACTGTCCTTACGTCTATATGAACCCTTCTCGCACCCTGTTTGCTCCTCTGGGAGCATCCTGTTTCTGTCTAGGTGCGAGTATATTCTATTTCAGCCAATCGAGGTGAATAATTTGTTCATCATTGGCAGACATGTTATGGGTCGATAGTTGTTCGAGGAGTCCGAGTACCCTTCAGTTTCTTTTTGAAGGCTTTGAGCTATCTTGACATGCAAAGGTTGTAATCTTTTTAACCAGATGTTTTATATCCCTTTATGACCTGGACTGACCAGTTTCTCATTTTCTTCAAGGCCTCTCATACCTTGTCACTGCTTATATCATTTGCATTTTCCATATTTTCAAAGTGTGAGTACAGTTTTATTCATCTTCATTCCATATTACATTGGCGTTGTGATGAATTTCTCTCTCCCTTCTGTTGTATGTGGGGATTCTCTTTTATCTTGATCAGTTGGAATCTTTGATGCATCTGCATGCTTATGACTTCATCATATTGCTGCGATAGGAGGTCCATCATTCCTAGCAGTTCATCACTCCACTGAATATTCTCCCTCTCATCACTTCCTTTGACATTAGCAGCCACTTCATTTGCGCCTTTACCCTGATTTGCCTGACGCTAAATCCTACGTTCTCCACCAGGTTGATGCTCATTTTAAGCTTGTATCTTCCTTCTCACATCTTGTTGAATCAATCTCCTCTCCGCATCACTAATTTTTGCGCTCTTTTCAGTCTGTCGTCTCTGATTACCAAGTTTCGTACTATCGATGTTAAGCTTTGAATCTGGGTTGGCCTCCACGGTGTACGGTGTGATGTGTTTATACATCATCGCATCCGGTTAAGTTTTCATTATGTAATTCATTTCCATGTCTTCCAGTGCCGATCCGCAGAGGGACACCGCTTGATCCATCACCCCCTGCGTTGAGCAAAACATCACGACGACGGTTCCAAAGTGTCATCACCCGAGTGACCCTACCACCCCAGGAATTATCATCATTTTGATTCTCCAATAATAAGAAATAGTATGGGTTTTGCTAGACAAACTCCAGTAATTTTGTAAGGTTCAGTGCTCTCACCTTAGAGCAAAGAAAATTCAGAACTGCTTGGTTCAAAATTTAAAAAGAAGAACCTGCTAGCAGTTGGCACCTCATTTTCCTGGTTCAGGTACAGAGAAAAGGGGTTTCTTCCATATTTTTCAGAAGAATAATTATTCTTGCACACTGATGTACATGGACTTTTGACTCAATTTTACATTCCACACAAAGTAATGATTGGAGACTGTTCATAGATTTGTCCAAAAGAAGCCTCAAATTTGTCCTTCTTCACAGTGGGAAAATGTATCTGTCAATATCCACCTGACATTCTGACCATTTGAAAGAGGGTTACGATAGTTTGGAACTTGTTTTCGATAAAATTAAATACGACAATCATAAGTGAATTATGTGCTATGTTCTCAAAATAATATCTATGCTGTTAGGACAACAAGGATACACAAAGTTTCCTTGTTTTTTGTGTGAAAGGATTGCAGTGACAGAGAAAATCATTGGATAAGGAAAGATTGGCCATAAAGAGCTTCATTAGAACCTGGAACCAAAAATGTGCTCCGTAGATCCAAATAAAGTTCTCCTTCCATCTCTGCATATCCAGTTAGGCTTGATGAAGAAGTTTGTTAAAGCCTTACTAAAAGAAGGTAAATGTTTTAAATATATCTATTACAAATTTCCAGTCTTATCAATCATCACACTAAAAGAGGGTCTCTTTACTGGTCCTGACATTACATAACTTCTCAAAGATGGTTGTTTTGAAAAACAAACGGAAATTGCAGAAAAAGAAGCCTGGGGAGCCTTTAAAGATGTAGTAACCAAGTTTCTGGAGAATAAGAAGGATCCGAACTTCATATCAATCATTGAAAACATGCTGCAGAAATACAAAAATTTAGGCTGTTCCATGAGCTTGAAGGTTTACTTCCTAAATTCACATGTAGACTATTTTCCTTAAAATCTGGGTGCCGTTAGCGAGATTTTCAGCATGAAAGCTTGGATACCTTATCCAAAGAAACTTTGACACATGGAATAAATTGTAAGTATGTTACATACTTCATCATTAAGGAAGTGGTTTCAAAAAGCATGACATACTTCATAAAAATTAATTAAATAAATAAAAATAAATTAATTTAAAATGCACTATAATAGAAATTAGGCTTATTTTGTAGCAATTTTCATTAGAAATTATGGGGTCAATGACCCCACCCTCGTCTTCAGATCACTTAACTGTTTAGCTATATAAGAATACATAAGTTAAAAAAGTGAATATATTATATTAATTTATAAAAAAACGTTTTATATATATTTTACGTATCACATTTTTGCAATTTTTGAACATTTTACAAATTTTTAAATTTGTGATTTGTCAAAAATTCTGATGTGATAAAATAAATGAAGGTTATTTTCAAATTCAATGCTAAAAAATACATGAGAATCAATTAACAAAAACTAAAAAACACAACCATTGCAGACTTGTGCTTTTAAATTGGGAGTTATTAATAAGATTCAAGTTTTTATTACTTTAAGATTTTTTTAATATAATTTCTATATAATCATTGTTTTGATTAGTGTTTTCTTTTAACCTTTCATATTGTTATATAAACTGGAGCATTTCTATGAGTTGGATTGAAACCTGATGAATAATCATAAACAAGTAGTTAAAGAATATAAATAAATTATAGATTTAGAGTAATTAAATGTAAACCTCTGACAACAGAAAATGATTACAGGATAATATTTATTTATTTCACTGAAAGTAAAAATTAATTGTTTATTTATTCTTTGTTTCAGCCGGGTACAATGAATCCTAAAGTAACCGTTTGGCTCGTAAATTTAACATCTTTGGAACCCCACACTAATGTATCTAGTATACAACTGAAGCCACTGCCTTCTGTTATGGAAGATTCACAGTCAGTATACAATTTTCTATACTTCTCTGTTTCTCTTTCATACTTTTTGTCCATACTGTTACATATGTGATACATGCTCACTACTTTAAATTTTCATTCTTAATTATAGTATCATATATCATCAAAACCTAATAGTTAGATATGCCACCTGATATATCATTCAGTACTCAAAATCATATTTTTAATTGTACAATTCTTTTTTTATAATAACCAATTTATTAGAAAAAGTTGTGTGTTAACTTAATGCTAAAACCATCCATTACAGGAAGATGCTTGATGATTTATACACCAACACTTTTTAAAATAAATTTGTGCCTTAGAATAATCAAGTTCAACAAAAACTGTATTCAAGTGAAGAATGTTTCTTACAAACACATTGGGTGGGTGAACTATTTGCATCACCATTCAAAACATTGTTTTAGTTCTAAGCAAGTAACAAAAACATCAAAAGGTATTATTTTTATTGTATTTCATAAATTGCTGCAGGAGATATTCACAAAGTGGTTTATTTAATTTATTTCCTTTTAATAGCAATATGCTGTCATCCAATTCCAGATGCTTATGAGGGATGAAATCCAAAGAATATGAAAAATACCAAGTGTGATTGAGATTCTGCATAATTTAAAAGTCAATTTACACAAATTATAGTAAAAACAGTTGATAAAAGAAAATTAAACAAAAACAATTTTTAATTATTATGTGTTAAATACACATCAGAGACAATGTTTAAAGTACCATCCTCTGCATGCATAGATTCATGGTAGTGTTTAACTACTAAAATACTCGTTTTTTTTCAAATAAATCTCTGTATTTATCGTTAAAACCAAATTAGTTTTCAGTTGACATCTTGAGATGGTTTACGTCATTTAAATTTGAACAACATAATATGTTTTTAATTATTCCAAGAACAAAATATTTAAACTAATTAAATCATATGAATGTGATAGTTCAACTGACTGTTAGTGTCTTACCTAATCAGAAAATTTTTGATTGAAATGGTCTCTAAGTTGAGGATCATAATGATGAGGTGTCCTATATTGCTACCAAAATGGACATCTAATGTCAAACAGTGTTGTTTAACGGTGTGGGAATAACAATATGTCATAACATCTCAAGATATGATTTGCCTCTTACCTTACTTTCTTAACAAATAAGACTTTATTGTAATCAACACCAAACATAAACTTCAAGTACATTAATCTCCTCCATAATTATGCAAGGATTTTCATGTACCAGTAGACACTATCATGACAGATTATTTGACCATTCAGTTTTAAACATAAACTGAGTTAGACACGATATCTACTTAACACTAATATTAAATTGTTCGCAAAATTCCACCCTTCTGCTAAAATTACCTTCACAAAGTGTATGAAGATAACATCTAAACTTAAATAATTTTAGACTCTATAGTAAACTTGTTCTGGGTATTTCCAGCTCAATGGAAATTTCTATTTGATATTTGAGAACTCTTAACTAATGTATATGCAACAAATATTTTGTTTTCTTAAGTGCTAGTAATTCTAGGCTTGCCTAATTGTGGAGCTTCTTTAGGACCCTCCAGTATTTTCAAATGTTATATTCAACTTAAACAAATATTAGCAAGTTGATAGTAAAGTTCTTCCATGGAACTCTTCATAGATGTCAGCAAAATCCTTATTATTTTTCCACATACACTGAGGCACAAAAATTTGTTACTTGTCTTTTTAATCCCATTATTTTTAACACAGAAATAAAACTGAAATGAACTATTAAATCAGCTACAAAACCAGAATTTTTCACCTGATAACAGAATTTCAATCTACATGAGGAAAAACTGACTTTTAGCCAGCAGTGCGGATCAATAGGAATATGTTTTCTTTCAATGTAATATTTAACTTTATCTTTTTCCATTTTTTCTTGAAATCAAATAAGAAGAAAAAATTTTAATTTATAAAAAATTAGTAAATAATATTAGAATTAAAAACATTATTTAATTTTTTTTTTTTTTTTCATAGCATAACTGAGTTTTGACACACTGGTGTGCTTCTATTAGTGTTAGTTTTATACACATAAATAATAAATATAATAGCTAGAAATAGCGAAACTTGTTAAGAAGTCAATAAAAAGGGGTAACTAAAATTCAGTTTTAAAAAAGTCTGTGAAATTTTACAGCTACATAATTTCTTATAACTTTCTCATAAAATTAACTATTTCAAAATAAAATATACTCAAAACTTTGAGAAAAGCACTAGCAGCTGTAAGTAAATCCATTATTTTTTTGGAAGATACACAAAAGGAGCTATGTTATAATTGAATGAAACTCATTCTAACCTTAATCTTTCTCATCCTAACTAATTTATGTCAACATGTTTATCTTGCTAATTTTTTTTTCATAAACTCATGGATTTAACAAGAAGTTATGCTTGTTTTTTATTACTCATGGAAAATCTATTTATCCACAACTTTGAGATTAATTTCAAATTAACAGAGAAATATTTTTAATAACTTTAGTTTATCATTAATTCTTGTCAGAGTGATACAATTTTAAAATATATGAAAATAATTAGAATATCCTAGATTGGTTAATTGTAAACAATGTAATATTTAAATTAAGTTACAATTAAGTCTTCCTAGTATTATACCTTCAATACAAGAATATCACAACTCAAAAACCTCAACTTTTGTACTTTTGTTTTTTTTGTTATTCCAGTGGTAAATACTGTATAATACAGCTAAAAAAAATATATATATATAAAAGTTTAGCTGTTTAAATTTTGACTTGAATTTTTAAAACTTACTATCACTTTTACTTAAATTGTCATCCTTCAACAAAGAAGACAAGAACAATTATTTAAATTCCTAAGAGGATAAACTTTCATTGTAATCAGGGGATTATCTTGTAACACTAAATCTGAATTTTATGTCATTTACTGAATGTTAGTGCTTAATGTAGTTTTTGTTATTATTTCAACATCAAATTATAGAAGAAGTTTTAAAAAAAATTGAATGAAATTCTTAAACAAGAACCATGAAAATATCAATCTGGGAAAAGAAGCTGAAAATGTAAGTAAAACGTTATATTATTTTATAGCTTTATGAATTTCTTTATTTAGCCAGTAAAACTTTATTAAGATTAATATTCATTTCAGTTACATTATTTAATACTGTTGCAAAGTTTATTAGTTACTGGATATTTAATAATAGGATAATCTTTATATTTATTTATTGCTGCAATTTTCTAAACATCTTTATAATCTCTTGCACTTAATACATTTACAAAATGTTTCTCTTCATTGATTTATGTATGTACATATAAATATACATATATATATAAACCTATGTAATTATCTCTCGTGTACTTAATAATTGGGATGCTGAAGGATGATTATAATTCTGAATCTAAGAACTAAAGTGGTCCAGTCCCAATAAAAAACAATAATCTTTTATTAGATTATCTCATGTTTATTAATTTAGTCATGTTACAATTATTCAATATATTTGTCTCGTTTTTTCCTTGGCAAGTCCTACAACTAGGAATTTTATAAACAATTTAACGGTACATTTTTATATTTTACCTACTGGTCATAATACAATAGTAGCTGCCTTTGAAAGGGAGTAGCTTTATTTAAAGTAATCTTGAATGGTACATTAGAATTATATTTGCAAAATATGTTAATATATTTTACCTAGTTTGAAATAGAACTGCATTTATTTCAACACATCTTTAGCTTTTGGTAATATTTATTGCATTTGACCATTACAAGTTTTCATTCTCATAATTTTCTACTTTAATTCATTTCATTGCCTGTCCTAAATTTCTCTCTTGAATACATAACAGTTTCTATTCAATGATATCATCTTCATTTGGTTGGTTTTCTTTTCAACAATTTTTAAAACATGACAAGCATATTTCTCTTCAGTCATCACAGCCACTCTCCCTCTTGTTCAACTATCCTTTTATCTTTTCAACTATCTTTTTTTTTTAACTTTCAGCAATTTCTACAAACTCTAAATTTTTCATGTTTGAAAAATTTAAATTTTCATTTAATAACAGTTTAATTAAATCATCCTTCAGTTCTTTTTGGTAGTCTATTGATATGTTTATTTCAATTAATTGGTTGCTCAGTGAGCTTTTTTGTTACAGTTGCTCTCTGATTAAATCCACCAATGAACATAGTTGATCACTGATTGCATTAGACACAGTATAAGCTCGATCTCATCTCACTATCAACAGCACATCTTCATACAATCAATCCTGAAATCTCTCAGCCAGAGGTAATTTATATATGGTCAACAATTTTCATAACGCTGGCTCGTTAATGAAAACCAAATGCAGCTGACAATTTTTAAGATAATGCTTCAAGAGGAAAAAGCTTTCCATAAATACTGATGGAAAAAAGGAATCTAAAATGACATTAAAGTAAAATTTTAAGAAAAAACAATCCAGATACTGCAAAACTAGTTATATGATGATAAAGAATTTTGTCAAATTTAAATTAATGAAAAAGGCAAAAGATATTAGATACAGTGGTTGACTGAACCAGCTTTTCTATCACCTCCACCACTTAATAGTAAGAAGAAGCTGACCTTGCATTAATGACCACCAATTTGGCTGTTCCAAAAGAGGATCATAAATTTTACACAAAATTAAGGGCAACTACAGAAAAAGACAGATTAACAAATGAGCTTAATTAAATTAATTTTAGCTAGTATACTTTTAATTTGAGTAAAAATCTATTTGAAAATAATTGTTTAGTTTCTATTTCTTGTTTTTGTTAGGTCTATGTAATTTTTTTGTCATTCTCTTTAATTGAATGTTTAGACTTAGTTTAAATTATTCCTTAACTATTTTAAAACTAATATTTATTATGAAATTCTTATAATTTATGATTAAATTTATATTTTAAACTAGTAAAAGAATAAAAAATGAAGCAAATTAGTAAATTTTAAGTTAAGGTTGTTAAACTTCTAGCTTCTGTTACATCTGTACTATAGCTTTAATTTGTAATCACTAAAAACATGTACACAATTCATAAATATCCTAATTATCTCATAAGTTTACTCAGTCGTTACTGAAATTTATTAATATTTGAGATGAAGGTGTAACAACGTGTAAAACACATTATCATGCATAAATATGAATATAACCATTTAGCAGAAAATTCTTCATTGTCTATCTTTTAGCAGCAACCCCAGTTTTGTTGTTCTTGACCTCTTGTCCTTGAAAATACTAATAAATGACAAAACATATTATTTTTGCAAAAGCCTGTCTTCACAAAAGTTAAAATTATTTCATAATTAGTGGATTTTGATTTATTAGGTTCGGTTCTTACTGTACACTTCTTTCTGTTATGATTAAAAATGAAATTCAGTTCTATTATCCAAATACTATGAATATGAATCATGATTATTTGAATACTGGTTTGGCCCTGGTTTAAGAGAACCAATTAAAGGTAATTGACATATGGTGTCTTGCTTGGTTTTAAAATAAAAGCAGGGCCATTTTAATAATCGTTTAACAAGCAAAACTAACCCACTATGAACACTATTGGTAATTAAATAAAGATGTCCAGTAGAAAATGAAAGAAGATAAGGAGACATATTGAAATGAGATAGCAACTGACCTGGATGAAGGCGCATCCAAGCACGAATAATAAACCCTGTACTACACAGTCAAAAAGTTAAACAGAAAGACAAGATCGACTGACAACATCTGAAAGATGGGTGGATCCTTTGTGCAATCATCAAATGAATGGCTATAGCAATGGAAGGAGTTTTTCAGGAACTCTACAATCACAATCCTCCACAAGGATCTCCCGCAGCCCTGCCACAAATTGATGTACCAGCAATGCCATTAAACTATGATCAACCAACAACTAAAGAAGTTCAAGCAGCAATAAGGTCGTTGAAAAACAGGAAAGTACCTGGAGTAGATGAGATACAGCAGAGGCGATAAAAGCTGGAGGAGACATTCTGCTTCACCAACTTCACACACCACTTCAGTTGATCAGATGCATACAGAATACATACCTTCCACCTGGAAGAAAGCCATCATTATATCAATCCATAAAAAGGGGGAGAGTTATGATTGCAAAACCTATCTCAGCATCAGCCTCCTTTCAATCATTGGCAAAGTATTCATGAAAATCATTCAACTGCGACTGCAGAAACATCAAGAGCAGATGAGCAACAAAGAGCAAGCTGGATTTTGACCACATCATGGCTGATCAGATCTTCGCCCTCCACTAGCTGATGGAAGAAAGAATTAAGTGCGGAATATAAACAGTTATTGTGTTCATCGACTTGGAAGTATCATACAACAGTTCAACCAGCTGTGTGTGAATCCAAATCGAATTATCTGATGCATTTTCCATTCAAATAGCAGTTCGCTAGGGGGTCTCATCTCTCCACTGCTGTTTAACATTGTAACTGAAGTAATTAAAGTAAGGAGAGTATTTCCAGGAAGCCATGGAGTACAGTATGATAAGGTTCACTATCTAATCAATCTGATGTTTGCAGATGACAGTGCCATGTTTGCTAACAGTGATGCTGAGGCCACAGATAATGTATATGAGATCTCCAGTATAGCACAGCCTTTTGAACAGGATCAATGTTGAAAAAACAAAGATACAACTGACGGCTCACAGTCCATTGTTTACTTCGGAGGAGCTCAGATCGAACAAATCCAAGAATTCAAATATCTCGGCTCACTGGTCCAAGAGAAGAAAGTGGCATCTACAGCTAAAATCAACACCAGGATTCAGCAGACAGTTACAGCTTTCACCTCACTAAAATGATACTTGTAGAAGTGAGCAAGCATTACTATGCAAAATAATTCGCCTCTTCCGCACACTTATCATCTCAATTCTGCTCTGTGGATCAAAAACTTGGACTCTTCTCCAAACAGACTTCAACTGACTGGAGGTGAACTGAAGTCTGCGATGTGAGTTCTGCGAATCAGTCTAAGCGAGACTGATGTGAGTCTGCGAGGAGAGCTCTGCGAAATGTCACTCAGCGACAGCATTCTGCGAGGAGGTCAGTAAAAAAGCGAATTTCTAGTGACTAAGTTCGGCGCGATTACAGTGACGTTACAAGTAATTCCAGTACATGAAAACAAGAAATGGTTTGGTGAGTTTTTATTAGACTATAAGTGAAAGAGGTAATGTACTTAATTTCATTCATAAATTGTTAGGGCAGTTTTAATTGTGAGCAACAAAAGTATTTGTAATCAAAGGACTTTATGCTTGTCTTATCTATTGTACTACTGTTGTTAATAAAAGACTAATGGTTAAAAGTGTTAAGACTAGCAGTCATGTTAATTTTTTTTTGTCAATGGGACTGAATTTTGGTTTTCATTATTTATCTATCTGTGAATAAATCTTGACGATTACTTTAAATTCTGTTTTGTATTAATCATCACTGTTTTTTATTATTATTATTATTATTGACATTTCTTATTATTAATGATATTAATGTTGTTGTTGTGGTTGTGATTACTACGTTCATTATTTGTTTATTTATTATAACATAGTGATAATATTACAGTAATAATATTACTGTATATTTGAACTAAATGTATGAAAAGTCATTGTATATAATGTAGTTCTCAGCTGAAAGGCATTATTAAACAAAAATAGACTACAGAAATTAATTTTAAGAAAACAGATAAATAAGATGATTTTAAAGAATTTAATGATTCAGAATTCATTGTACAATAATTTATAAGGATTATTATAATTCATACATTAATAAAGTTGAGCAGTTTTTACATTATGATTATTCTACTGTAATTATTTCATAAAAGGTAAAAAAAGATACACTTCCAAATTAGATGTCGTTTAAAAATATCAATATTCACTTAACGGCACAACTGTGTAAATTTTTTTACAGATTTTTTACCTAATTATTCTGGAAAAAAGAACAACTGCTTCAGTGCCTAATAATTAAGTAACCATAAACAATTACACTTTTTAAAATTTCTTCTTGAGTTTTCTTAATAATGCAGACTGACAGCACATCCATTTCCACATTTTTACACATTGATGTAAAAATAAATTAAAAAATAATGAAACACTTGAAATTTATTGTACAACAGTTCAAGTTTCTTACAATTTCAAATGTTTCGTTATACTTTGATAAATGAAAACCTTGATTCCATAGTACTAAAAGTTCCCTTTTGTTAAAAGAAAGATTTATATATACATATTTAGGTATGAGTAAAGTAAGTTTTAAGTGATCAGCATTTTATTGAAACTCCTAAAATATAATAAACATGCAATATCTTAAGTAAATTACCATTATAAAAATGAACTAGAAAAATTTTAATTAGATAATGACTAATCAATGAGCTAAACTAGTATAAAAAAAAATACATATATATATATATAAAAAAGAATTTTTAAAAAGGACTTTTGTCACATGCAGTAAAAAGTAGAAAATAAAAATTATGGAAAAAACTGTTAAAACACCACTCTTAAATTAAACGTACTAAAATATAAAAGATAATTTTTGGATGGTATCTCAGAATGGATTTGATAACAAGCTTTGATGGTGATATGTAAGATTATGTTAAAGTCAATAGCTTCAAATTAAAGATTTGATTTTTCCCAATTTTACTTCTTTGTACGAAGTAAAGAAAGTATTGTGATCGTGAAAAATTTCGGTTTTCAGATTTCAACAGAAATATCCATTTTGACATCCCTGAATCCATGTTGACCAGTTTCAGTGTTACGTCTGTACGTACATATGTATGTATGTACATATGTATCTCACATATAACTCTAAAATGATTATCCGTAGTATGTTAAAATGTTGAATTTAGGACTGTTGTAACATCTAGTTGTGCACCTCTCCATTTAATTGCAATCAACTATACCAAAAGTGTCCAAATAAGCCCAAAATCCAAAAAAATTGGATTTTGGACTTTTTCTTAACCGCAGTAACAAGCCATCATTCAGATCTTTTCAACAATATATCATAAGTGGTACTTATTTTCATTGGTTCCAGAGTTATAGCCAAATAAAACTTTAATTAATGAAATATTTGGATTTTACAAGGGGAAGACACATCGGTTTGAATCAGACTTCATCTCCTTTTTTTTAATTTAAATATATTAATTTATGAATATTAAACTCTGATTGTAAACAAAAGTTTTACAATAAATAATAATTCAATAAAAAAAAAAAAAATGTATGAAAAAATATCAGAAGTTATTAATGAAATAAAATTTTATGTACTTTTCATTTTAAAAATATGTGTATGTGTAATTTAATAGGCATACAAGGAACTCGTGTGATGTCCACATTACATTTTTTCATATGCGTGCTGAATGGCTTAAAGAGTGGGATGAACATGTAAAAGTACAAATCTTTGCACCCTCTCTTTGGGCCATTCATCATGCATATGCAAAAATTGGCAAAAACATCAAATATTTAATTTGAAGCTATAACTTTCACATAATCTTACATAGCACCATCAAAGCTTGTTGTCAACTCCATACTGAGATACCATCCTGAAATTATTTTTTTTTTTTTGGTAAATTTAATTTAAGAGTGGTATTTAATTTTTTTTTAATATTTTTTATTTTCTACTTTTTAGTGCTTTTAATATAAGAGTGGGTTTAATTTTTTTTTTTTACTTCTTAGTCTTCATAAGTTTATACTTTACAGCTGCGCTATGCACAGGTTTGAGCAATCTTTCGAAGTTTTCATGCCTCCAGTTTCCAATATCGTGGACAAGAACATAGGCAGTTTTAAAAGTTATATATCTTAAAATATTACTGCATATACTCATATACACTTGACTGGAGCAAGATAGAGAAATCGTGTTTTTTTTCATTTAATTAATTGTCATAATCTAGATGTGAATGCAGCAATTTGCTTTTTGATTCAGCATATCCTGCTCCCACAAGGCACATTCAAGTTTTGAATTCATACATTTTCATTCAAATTTTTTTTTATCCAGGAAGAGTGTGTTGCGGCAATTTTTTTTTCCCCGTGTGTGCAGTTGCGTGTTCAAGTTCTGGCGGCAGCAAAATTACATTTTTGATTTTTTTAAACTTTTTTGAACCTATTTGATGTTTTTTTTTGCAATTTTAAGATTATTTTGATCTTAGTTTATAATCTATGCGAGGAAAATGCACACTTCTCACTTATGATCAAAGAGAAGTAATGACTTTATTTACTAGCTCGTAAGTATCATGAATCATCAGACATAAATATTGAATGTAACGTTTTATGAAATTTGAATTTTTGCCTCAGCCAGAGAAAAAATACTTTGTTCAATTTAATCAATTGAACAAACATGGATAATTCTTTCACTAAGAAAATATGCATGTAAACGAGGTTGCATAGGTTCAAGGGGCTTTCTTTCACTAATTAACGCATCTTAGTGACTTGAAAATGTTGCTAAAATGTGTTGTCATCAGGAGCAAACCTGTATGCAAAATTTCAGAGCGAATGGATAAGTGGAAGTGCTTCAAAATTCTATTGAAAGGTTCCATACCATGAATCTCACACACATATTCAAGAGTGAGTTAATATAAGAGTGGTAAATATAATAGCTTATCAAAGTGTAATAATTTATTTGTGTCAGACCACTTGAATATTTTCTTCAGTTATTTTATGTAATGATAAATTTGCATTATAATAGTTTAATTTCATGTTTCAAAATAAATATTATAAATGAAAATAAGTTTAATAGCTCTTTCTCCTCTTAATCATGTCACATATTCAACATCTACTTGTTAATTGAAATAATTATGTACGTACCACAATGGTAGTAAATTATGAAGGTTAAGTATAAAAAAAGTCTCTTCTTTATTGAGTACCAAAATAGTAATTTTTTTTTTCGTTTTTGTTTTTTAATGATGGTTAAACTAAAACTGATCATTAAAATTTTTTTTAAATGTTTGATAACGCATAAAACTCTGTTCTTAGATTTATTTAAACACTTATTTTTTTTTTATATAATCTTTTTTATAATGAAATCTAATTCTAATCTTTTATATAATCTTTTTTATAATTGTTTTTTTCAAGCAAAGTAATGTGTAAATAGAAATAAGAGTAATTCTCTAGATTATTTTATATTTTACTAAGTTTAATCTTTTACATAATGAATAGAAGATGAATTATCCCAATTATTTCTGATTGGGGTATCATAAAAAATAAACAAACCAGTTATTTTTCTTTAAATTATTACTGTAAAAATGAAACTAATTAATCTATTAATAAAGAGCAGTTGCAACAATACTATTCTATAGTTGTATAAACAGTTGTGTCTGAACATGCATAAATTAATAATGGAATGGAATGCATAAGTGTTGGGAGTATCACAATTCTCCCTTCGAATCGCAGAGCCTGGACAGTGTCCCTTGCTGCTGTATGATTCTAATCGGGCGTGTTTCAAGGGTTTATTTTTAGTGTCGGTTATAAGTTTTAATTTTTGTTAAATTTATAGACGGATTTGTGACTAGCTAAATTAATAAAGGCATGAAGTTGTTTATTAGCCATATTTTGATGTTATGCCATTGAACATAGCCATACATATAAAACTATCTCATTACTGTACTTAGTGTCTTTCTCACTGACCATGCAACAGAAAAAACATATCTTTTGGGGTTAATTGGGTGGAGCAACTAAAGTATGTAACAATTAAAGTTAGTTACTGGCAAGGTGAAGTATTTGAAAACTTTCTGAACATTGGATTTGTTATGGCCAAGTTCTTTAACAGATGTTAACAGCATTTTCTTTGATTCTGAATTGCTTAAATTATTTATAGCTTCGAAATAACAGATAACTTGCCAAACATATTTGCATCAAGCTCTCAGTTTTCTCGAGCTCACTACTTCAACATTAAATATTACTTTCATACAGTGGTTCGTTTTTAAAATATGTATTCACATCAAAGAATAATCAGTTAATCAAATATAGTGAGTTAAAAAAGGATTGTACCTTTTTCTGAAGTGTCCACATCTTGACTGACATCTTGCATCACTATTGCTAATTAGTTGTGTGTACATGGAAAGCTCTTTCTATACTTCAAAACTGTTTGAGTTTCACTTCAATGAAGCATCAGTATTACAACCTTACTAAATTTTATTCAGATTTAAGAAGACAAACCCCACTATAACTTTACAGATGTATTCTATATAATTCTTTGTAATATCAGTTCTAAGTTTTAAAATAGTTGATTAAGTTCCAAAAGATTTATAGAAGTCAGGTCTGTTAAGAGTAATTAAGTTTTATTCAACCTTAAGAAGTCTGAAACCCCACTCTATATACTCTACATAATTTTTTCTAATACTGGTTCTAAGTTCCAAAATTAGTTGATTAAGTCCCAAAAGATTTATAGAAGTCAGGTCTGTTGTGAATTTCAAGAACAGAAAATAGATTTGTTATAATTTAAATTAGTAAATATCTTAGTTAATCAAACACGCTCTGTAAAATATGGTGATCAAACATCTTAACATTCCATTTCCGCAGTTTTATTAAGTATTTTTATATATTTTTCAACTTCAGAATCAATTCTTCAATTCCACTATGTGTATATTATTAAATGGTATTGTTTATCTAATAAGCAGTAAGTGATATTTTTATTTTATTTATTATTGATAATTATAATATACTGCTAAGATACTAAACTACAAATCCATAAACAGTTTTGTAAATGTTTGGTTGTGTTTTTGCAGGATACCATATTTATGTAGTGTTAACTGGGCACCAGTTCATGAGGTAGCATTGGTATGGTTGAATCGCAGGCAGAATATTTCTTCTGTAACAATTTGTTCAGCACCAAAATGGAGTTGTCATGATGTATGTAATGATAATTTAACTCAGACTTTGTTAGATGTAATAAACTTAAATATTTCTACATTTCTTGTCAAAATTTTTTTAAAAACATTATTTCCGTCATGAAATTAGATATATACATGCTATTTTATGACTAATGAACTGAGGTTAGAAAATAATGGAAGTTCTTCAATAAATGTCAAAAAGTTTTCAGTTACACCTAAGTAACCTTTTTCATTATCAAAGGCTAATAGGTGATTAGCATCATTAATTAACTGTTAGTAGTCAAATTAATTGTTTGTGATCATACTATAAAAAGCCTTGTTAAATTGTAGCCAAACATTGAGATTAATTTTGTTCAATCAACACCACTACCTTACGAATGGTCACTCTGAGAATGGACTGGAACAACTTCCATTTACAGGTTGCATTGTTTGAAAGACAATATAATTTATATTAAAAAAATAAATAAATATGTAGCAAATACCAAACATTTTAAGAACAGCGTTGATGTTTATGCTCAGATATTTTAAGAACACAGTTTATAGAAACATTAGAAATAACCCAAATACTAAAAGCCAACAAAAACTACATCAAATTCCCTTCTGTATAATAATGAGACTGAGCTTTAAATCTGAATGAATAACTTTAAAGTATGTAAAGTAAGAAATGAAATGATTAAAAATGTTTTCTACATCCTTAAACAGAAATACAACATGCAGTTGTAATCATTTATAATTTTATTACAAGATGATGTAAAATAATTACTAGGTTTTTAAATAAACCAAAATATCAATTTTTTTATATCTGGTAATAATACCAGATATTGTTTTGCCAGATGTAAATAGTTTAGCTTAAAATTACATCATTTAGAAAATTATCAAATATTTAACTATGATTTTTTCAAAATAGTTTAAACAGAAAAAAAACAAAAAGACAGATGTTAGATGCTTGTTTTGTTTAATTGGAATAACCAAATTTATTTTAAACTCATCTAGAACTAAAACATTTGTAACATCAACCAATTCAAATTTTATTAATAAAATGTTTTGAAATAAATTACTTCAGAGTGTTGTCAGTTACCCCTACGGCAGGAGCACTAGTCACTGATAACTGGTGCTCCTGTCTCCTGGTTCTCGCTTTGACATCAACAGATGTTTTTGCTAGCAGTTTTTTAGAATGTGGTTGGAAAGTACCTAGAATGTAATGTTGGAATCAACACAAATTCACAAAACAATTTGAAAGACATAATTCACATCACCTTGTGAGAGTATATAATTCATTATGTTTAAGAATGTAAAAATGTACTTTTTTGTATACGTGTAGAATAACAAACAAGCCTGTGTCAATGTTAGTGGAGATTTGTGATTTGTATCTATGAAATGGTTGGCAAATATTGGCTTACTATAGATAACTTTCAAATGTTAATTGTATCTTGAAGCTGCATTCTGTTTGACTACAGTAGGTCATTATTCAATCAGAATAGTTCAGTTTATGCATTCTAGTAGCAGTATGGTAACAACCACAAAGAACATTTCCCCCAAAATCTTTTTTTATGTTTGTTAATGTAATTTATTTTTGTTTTCTTCATTTTTGTATTTTTACTTATTTGATATAGGAACATGTCACAGTTATATTGTTACATCCATTTGTATGTGCAAGTTATTTAAGAATGTTCAGATTTTCTACATGATCTTTAGGTGATATGACTGCTTTGAATATTCTGTGATCCTACAATTCCAACCTCATGTAATCTTTTAGAAATATAATCCACAGACTGCATCCACATCCGAAGACTATGGTTTCTGTAGCCTTTAAAGGTCCAGAAGCCTTTCTGGTTGAAAATACTCATAAAAAATTTATGAAAAATTATGAACGAATTGAAATTTAAAAGTTATCAACCAAAATTACTTCATGCAGTTCATGAAGATAATTTTGACTGGAATTTTTGAGGAATTTATTATTCATCATAAAGCTGATCTTCATTTATCTAGCTCAGTGATAGTACTTAAAAAAGCTTATTTCATAATTGTGTTTATTGATCTGATGAAAATCTTTGTATAATATTGGAGAAGGAACTTAATATTCTTGGAGTTCATATTCAGATACATTAGAATTATAAACAAAACCATGTAAGGACCTTATTTATTCGAAAGGAATATAACAGGAAATTCACATCTTGAAATGTTACAACACATTATTTCCAAGCTATTAATCAGCCTTCCCTATCTGTAGTAGCAAAACGGAGCACCTCGATTACCTTGATTAAACTTTTCCTGTACAGAGAGAATACCAAGAATAACTGAATCGTTCATCTTATTGGACACCTTGTGATTTTTGTTTTGAGGAATCATTAAGGACATGGTTTTTCTCAAACTCCAGATGACCTGAAGTGCCTCAAGTTTTCATTTAAAACTCAGTTGATTTTATAGATTGTAACAAAATTTTATTGGAAAAATATGTAATTCAGTCGCTAAATGTTGACAACTGAAAACATAAGATGTAATATGTAGTAATTATGTTGAGGTTAAAGGATTCACACGGAACAGTAAAGAATGGAGAATAACATCAAACCAGTCAACTGACAATGATTTAAAAAAAAGAAAAGATAATTGCTAATAAAGTGTTAATTACTGCCTTGCAGTCACTATGTTAAGAAAAAAATTGAGTTTTTCTTGGACTGCTTTATGAGCAGCTCATAAAATGCTTAAGAAGCATAATTGTTTCAGCTGAGACAATTTTCTTATAGATTTGGAGGGACTTTAATGTAACATATTCTATAACATTGATTCAATATGGCTTACAAACTAACATAAACTCAGTATTGTGTTAGTTTTTATTTACTTACTGAATATTATATTTATAGCTGTTTTTTTGTAACTGTTATTGTTTATATAACACATCAAAATCACCAATACAGTAGAATATGTTTTTCTTCTTCTAAGATTTTCTTTTCTTTTTTGTAATATTTTATATAACTCATTGAAAAAGTTGGATTTTTTTCTTCTGAGAATTCATGTCACTTTAGCACACAACTAGTTCAAGTCAACAAATGAATATAAATTTATAAGTTTCACATGATATTTGCTTAAAAGGAAAATTGATATACATCAGTGATAAATTTAAAACACATTATTATTTTTATATAATATTTTTAACAAAAAACCAAAATCACAAACCTGTAAAACAAAAATTTTTATTGTTGCATAGTGAAATTAATCTGAAATGTTTTTGGTAATAATGTTATTGACATTAGAATATAAATCATTTTTTCAGTCATGGATACAAAAGTCAAATGGTATTAGTTGGTTAGAACCAGGACCTGTATTGTTTAATTGGGATGGAACATCTTATTTGACATTACTTCCAGTTCGAGATGGAGAAGCTGGATATTTCACACATGTTTGTCTTATACAGCGTGATACAAGGCAAAAGATATCTCTAACTCATGGTCAACTTACAGTCACATCTATTTTAGCTTGGGACTATGAAAACCATATTGTGTAAGTAACCTTACTTTTTTCCTCCTTTTGAAGAAAAAATAAATATTTATATGACCTTTAAGTTCAGATTGGTCTGATTTTCTCTCTATTGTCTGTTTCATGAAGTAGAGTTTATAATGAACTGCTAAGTAAAAATTTAGTTTACAGAGCTGCCTTAACCTAATTAATACCAGAAATAAAGAAATATAAAATTTTCCAACAGCGGATCTAAAAAAACTAAATTTTTAAATTATTAAAATTCTTTTTGTATATATAATTTTATTACTCATATTCAAAATTTTATCCTGAGCATCAAATAGACTTGATCCACAACAAAATAACCAACCTTTACAGTTCACTTCATAGAAATAGGACATATCTACAAAGACACTAAAAGATAAAAATCCATTAACTTTAAATAGTGATTTTGTCATATTTAATTTTGTTTTGTTTAATATATGATATTTTTATCAGCTTCTTGTAGATCAAATGAATGATGACACGTACATCTGTATTTCCAGATACATAAAAATATCTAGTATTTTAATAATAGAAAAGTTAGAAAACTTTTCTAGATAGAAAAATAAATATTAATAGTAATAGTAAATAGTATATGTATAGTATAGTATAGTAGTATATATATATAGTAGTAAAATAGTAAATAGTATATAGTAAATATTAATAATATATTAATATTAATAGTAATAAATATTTTACTTAATGAAAATGGGAAAACTTATTTCTAAAATAGAGTTGGTGGTTACACATTACAATTATGAAAATGTTATATAGCCTAAGTTTAACATAAGTTTGAATTGTTTATTTACCTTGTTTAGATCAGAAACAAGGTCAAATTAATGTGTGAGTTTGAGTTTCATTTAAAACAAATATAAGCTGATGTGGAGTAATGCCTGAACAAACGCAGACATTATCTTGTTTCTCTTTGTCACCTGAAGTTTTAATTTTTTTTTTTTTTTTTTTATAATCATTTACAGTTTACTATATCTTTTTTTATTACAAAAATCTATGTCTGTTGTAATTCTCTATTTTATCTAAATAAAAATATTATTACAAAAAAGAATAAAATAAAAGCATAAAAACATTTTAAAACTTTGCATTCAGTGAATCTAAATTTCATCATCTTACACCAACCATGAGTAAATAAATCCAGAGTGATTCAAAAGAAAGGGAAAAATTTGGGAACTGATTCTAGAGCTTGAAATAAGGGAAAAGGTTCATAGAAACATTTGTTGGAAATGCTTTATTATTGAATTACAGCTAGCGAAAAATTTCATCCGCATTTCAGTTCTCCCAGTGAAATGGGGTCATGCTAAAATTTTTAAGGCATTATATAAGGGATAACCTCAAAAAATCAAATAGAGGTTACTTGAAAAATCAAATAAACCAAGCCCCAGAACTTTATCTCCTATAGTTTTCATGATATCCAATATAAAACAAAAAAATTCAGGGGTGAAGAACACATTTTTTTGGTATGAAGTACAATAATTTTGTTAAATGAATAATAAATTTTATTATCATCATTTGTAGAGAATCTAATTCTGGGAAAATTGTTGTAATAAAATCTGCAAAAAACAAAAAGAAAGTCCACTTTTATTATTAAAATCAAAGTAGAACAAAACTTAAGAGAAATATGTTATGATTTTTTTTTTAAATTAATAAGAGCTGTTTTTAATACAATAAACTTTTTTTAAAAATTAAAATTATTTAAAGTCTAAAGTTTATTGTATTAAAAACAGCTTTTTTTATTTTTTTTAAATTCTCATTTACATGTCATGTATGTCATCCTCATCACATTTGGCCATGGAGGGGGGGGGGATTGCGTATTTTTCACTAGTTGAACAAATTGCAACATAAAAATTAGGAACAAAAAAATGTTAAAAAAATAACATATTTTAAGTTTCATTTTGTTTGATTTTAATAATAAAAGTTGATTTCTTTTTTTTTTGTTTTTGACAGACTTCATTACACAAGTTTTCTCAGAATTAATTTCTCTACAAGTTCTGATAATGAAATTTATCAATTTATTAGTTATTTAACAAAGTTATTGTATTTCAAACCTAAAAAAAATGTATTTTTTGATTCCAATCTTTCTATTTTATGTTAGGTATCATGAAAACTATCGGAGATACAGTTTGGACCCTGTTTTATTTGTATTTTCAGATCAAAAAACATAAGAAAGCATTAAGTTTAAATCTTAATTAACGCCTTAAAATTTTCAGTATGGTCTTATTTCACTGGGGGAACTAAATCCCAGACAAAATATTTCGCTAGCTGTAACTTGATAAAGCATTTGCAACATATATATGTATGTACTTTTTTCCTTATTTCAAACTCTAGAATCAGTTCCCAAATTATTTCTCTTTACTCCTGAATCACTCTGCATTTAAATCAATAGTAAAAATTTCAGTATAATATTGTTACAAATAGTATTCATTCTAGTTATTTCTAAGTATTAATAAAGCAGAACACCCTAACACAGAACTAACATTAAAAACATAACACAAAATAAACATTCACTAACAACAATAAAAAAAGTAAACTTGGGTTTAATCAGGTTCCAAAGAATTCTATCATGGTACTTAGTTATAAGATTTCATTATGCTACCAAATTAAAGACTAGAAATATGCTATTGTATGTTATGTTATTACTTTATAATTACTTATTATTAGAAAAAAAAATCAAATATGCTGTTGTCAAATTGTGCACACAACAAGGATAGAAAAGAATTATTTTCCACTAAGTTAAACAATTTAAATAAACATTATTTAAAATGTTATTTTTAATAACAAAAAGTTCCACTTCATTAATGGCGTTATGTTTTGTAAAGTGATACAGAAAAGATCATTTTATCCTTTTTTTTCAATTTTTCAATTTATTGAGAGACTGCTTTAGAAAAGTTTTACTTTATATCTAGTATATAAGTGTAATGATATAAATATATATACATACATACACACAATGTGCAAATAGTGAATAACATAATGAATAGCATAATCACAAGAAAAGTTTTCGACGATAAAATGCAAGTTCTATTCCAAAATTAACTTATTGAAAATTAAAAATAAATTTCTGACAATGAACCTGATAGCAAAGTTCTTTAACCAAGATCTGTAGCTAGTATTGTGGTTTGATAAGTGTCTGAATGTAACAACTACTCAAAGAGGTAATATTCACACAATATTGTTTCTAATGTGTACATTGTAATCTGTTCAACTAGTGAACAATAAGCAACTCCTCCGTGGCACAATGAGATAAGGAGGATATATATGACATGTGAATGTGGTGTAGTCTTGTACAGACTCAGGTTGATCATTCCTGAGATGAGTGGGTTAATTGAACCCCAGCCACCAAAGTACACCAGTATCCACTGTCTAGTATTCAAATTTATATAAAAGTAATTAATTTTTACTAGGATTTGAACTTCAGAACCTTCAACTTCAAAAAATCAGCTGTTAAAGTGACTTGTGATGATGCATTTACCAACCAGGCCAGTATTCTATATTCACATAATATGTAGATAAATTATTCAAATAATAAAATCTCTTTTCTCTTGTTTTTTATTGGTAAATGATAAGTCAAATGTGGCCTGATAAAATAATTAAAAACTACTTCTTAAAAATAATTATTTTATAAGGAAAAGTAATACTTAAGATAAAAATAGAAATCACAGTTATAATTTATCAGTGACAGAACTAGAATGATTAACAGAAAACGAAAACTATTAGCTTTGTTTCAGCATTTGTTAGATGCATCTAACCTTGACTAGTTTTTTAGTTACCCACAGAAATAATATTATTATTGCAATAGTAGCTAATCAAGGACAAACTTAAAACATAATTTAATACAGTATATGAAAAGAACAAGAATTATTGTGATTTTATTTAACATTTGACTTATTTATATACGATCTTATTAAATGTAAAACTTTTTGTATAGATATTTTGAAGCTGCACCTGAGGGCAAACCAGGAGAAAGGCATGTTTATCGTGTTAGTGATAGCATTAATACTACTACTGGTACGCATTGGCAATGTCTAACTTGTCCAGTAACTAGTGCTTCTAGTACTAGTGGTACTTCATCGTTATCACGCTCTAACAATAATAGGTAATGCCATTCTACACCTGGTGGAAGCAAGCAAGATATTATGTATTGTTAAACAATAAATAGTATAATTTTTGTGTGATGAAATTTAAAAATAATAATAAATTTAAAATAGTGTTTAGTAATTATTAGACCTGGAGTGATTTGGCGCAGTATATATATATATCTTTTTTAAATGAATAAATAAATAAAAAACTACCAAATTATGCAAATATAATTTTTTCCCACAGTATATATAAATATACTTTTTTTCTTATTGCATATGTGACTTCATGTAAACAATAAAATGTTTTTCTCTTGTTTTTTAATGATAAATATGAACTCAACTCTGTCCTTGTAAAATAATAAATCTACTTAAAAATAATTATTTTAAAAATAAAAAAGTAAAATAATTTTATGTAAAATAAAAATAGAAATCATACTTATTAATTATGAGATGTGACTAGAACCATCAACAGAAAACAAACAACTGTTTTCTGTTTTGTTTTACTGAAAGCTTTGTTTCAGTATTTGTTAGATTCATCTAATCTAGAACAGTTTCCCAAGCAAACCAGTGCAATACTGTATTTACTAGAGTAAAATGTAACCTAGTATGTATATTGAACTTAAAGTTTCCTGCAAAAAAAATTTTGTATATAGAAATTTCAATAATACAGATATTCATGTTGCAAAATTTTCATCATTCTCTTAGTAAAAACAATTTTTATAGTTCATTTTTCAGGGTTAAAGAAGAATTAAAGAAGAATTAAAAATATTAACTATCAAAGAAATTTATTTTTAAAAATTGTACAAATATATAAGTAATTTGCTTACAATGTATTAAAAAATGTGATATGAACACAGCATAACTTCCTTTTACGCCTATTAAATTACATATTCACATTGTTTGCTGCACTTCATTTAAACTTATTTCATTCAAAAGTGAGGCACAATCCTCCAATTTTTTAATAAAGTGGACAGTTACACAATTGCATTTAGTTGGACACCACATTTTTTGTGGTGTCCATATCAGCATTTTATATTAGTTTATACATTAATTCTCTTTCATGTCACTCAAGTAGTTATGTGGTGTAAGTGAGAACATGTTGGATCCATAACCCTGGACAAATCGGTTTGAATCCGACTTCATACACATTTTTTTTTTTTTTTTAACTTTTTTTTAAATTTAAATATATTGATTTGTTAATGTTATTAACCTCTGTAAAGTTTTTTAAAATATTATTTAATTATTATTAAAGATTATTGAATTATTATTTATTGTAATCTTTTTTTTTACAACAGAGGTTAATAATTATTAATAAATCAATATATTTAAATTTTTTAAAAAATAAGATTAAAAAAAATTATATATATGAAGTTGGATTCGAACCTATGTGCCATTCCCTTGTAAGTTCCAAATATTTCATTAATTAAAATTTTATTTAGCTATAATTCTGGAACCAATGAAAATAAGTACCACTTATGATATATCGTTGAAAAGCTCTCAATAAGGGCTTATTACTGCAGTTAATAGAAAGTACAAAATCGAAACTTTTTGGATTTCCAACATCACACCGAAAGTAGTCAAAATGAATTCAGAGATGATCAAAATGGATATGTTTGTTTAAATCTGAAAACCGAAATTTTTCGCGATGCAATACTTCCTTTAGTTCGTACAAGGAAGTGAAAAGTATATTCCTATACAAAAAACGAAACAAAATTTTTATTTATTTTTGGGCAAGTATTCCCTACGTATTTTTTGCACACAATCTTTTGCCGAAGCCTATTCAAAATAATGTTTAATTTTATTCAGGAGTAAAAATTGCTTCAAGAACGTTAGGAATAAATTTCTAGCCGTGTCGAACAGTTTAGAATTCCATTACTTGTTTTCTAAATATTTTTTCAATTAATTCATCCTCTTTGTCATCATCATCTTTGGGTTCATTTTGATCAAAGCAGTCGTCCATTAGGTCCTGATCAGTGTGGTAATCAGCACAATTCTTGCCCACGAGTAAAAACTTCTCTAATTCAATACCCTCATTTATTTGTCTAATGAGAGAGTCATTTCCATGCTTCTTTTATTTTCGGTATCTGTTTGCTGTTCATCTTCTGTTTTTTCTTGTATTTTCTTCAAAGATTTCTTTTATAAAACCAGCTTTAGCAAAACACGTTTTTCTCATTGGGTAAGAAATCAATCCCCATATGCATTATACATAAAATCAAAAATTTACTAATTGTTCTTTAGATTCGTAATTTTCAAATGTAAAGAACAAATGTTTGAGAATTTGTTTTCGATAATGAACTTTCAAATTTTTAATTATCCCTTGTTCCAAGGACAATAATTTAACGGTCGCACTAGGCGGGGAAAAAAAGAGCTTACAATTGGTGAATTTTCGTTCAACTGAGTTCAATTGATTAGTTGAGAAGTATGAGCACCGCTCATGATAGTCAGTATGAGCCGTGCAATTTTTCACAAAAAGAAGCACTTTTTTGTTTGGTTATCTATTTATCAAAGTTAGTTTACCCACTTATCAAAAATTACTCCGGTCATTCATGATTTTTTTGTTAAAATCGTAGTCAACTTCAAGTGATTTCACACCTTTGAAACAACGCGCTGTTTACTTTTTCCTACCACAAGGAGCTTTAATTTCTCCTTACTCATCATGTTCGCCCAAACGACAACCGTGATTTGGTCCATACTATGTTTTTTCCAAAACATTTTTCGTTTTTGAAAGTAAGTTTTATTCGGCAAATACTTGAAATAAACACCATTTTCATCCACTTTAAACACATTGCCGGGCTCATATTCTTTTACAATGGTTTTCAAAACTGTGTTTACCATTGAAAACATTGCTTGCGCGTTAGAAACATGAGCATCTTCACCAGATATAATCTTTTCTTAAATGCCATGCCGCTTTTTAAATCTATCAAATCATAAGAGCTGGCTTGGAAGTTGGTAATTCCCAAATTTGCAGCACATTCAGTCGATTTTTCCTTAATGAGCGGCCCAATCACACGCATTTTCTTGTACCGTATCATTTCTACCTATTATATTACTGTTTCATCGAGCTTGTCAAATTTTAAGAATTAGTTCGTTTCTAATCACCTCCGACTATTTTAAAGGTTTTAATAATCGAATTACGATTTTTCAGAATCATTGATAGCGTACTACTACTCGAAATTTCATACTTTTTTGCCACGTTTTTATTTTTCATCCCGCTTTCTACGTCTTTTATTCAGCTGAACTTCTCTTTCACAGTTTACGAGCCATGTTCATTATAAGAAATCTAAACCTAGACCGAATTTAAAATAAAAATCTCGCTCTAAGTTAGGAAATGGATTCGTAGAACAGAAGCTAAAAATAAATATGACCTCATCGGCAAGAGCTTTTTGCTTTTTCGTTAACAACTTTCCGATCTTCCGTGAATTTCTATTGCAGTAAGAACCGGTGAACAGTTTTTTATATTATTTAATTATATTCCTCCTTATTAACGTAATCCTTAAGCACTTTTTGACTGCAATAGTTATTCATAAATTTTTTATGCCAAATCTTTGTTCGATATATGGAAAATTTAATCTATATACGGACACTGTTTTCCTAATGAAAATTCAAACATCTTGAAAAAATGTCGATATATATATAGTTTTTCAATATGTGGAGGTTCGGACTGTATACAGGTTGAGTAAAAAATCTGGAATCTTAGTTTTATCTTGACTTCTAGTTGATGTAACCAGCTAACAAGCTCTTGGTTGAAGTTTTACAGTTATTTCTTTGCAATAGTAATTTTCAGCACTCAAGATGTGCTGAAAAGTGTTAAAAAATACAGTATTCTGAAAATAACAAAATGTGTTTTTTTTTTTTTTACTTTTTTATATAAGAACTAATCCCTATTTTTGTAATTTCATTAGTCCACATTATAACAGTTAATTTTTGATGCCAATGCAACCTCTTCTTTCATCAAAGAAAGTCACTCAATGGAAATTGAAATAGATATTTGCCTAATTTTTTAATAGGATTAAGTAAAACTTAGTCCTCATGTACAGGTGTTCAACAAACTGAAGAGAAAATGTAAAAAAATATTTAGGTACTTATATATAAATAATTATGATTCTATAAAGAAATTTATTGGTTTGTAATTCTACTTCTGAACATTCTTATTAAAAATTACACCATTTTTAACTTAACTATTCAAATTTATGTGATGTGTTTCCTACTTTTATCTAAACCTTTATTAAAATTTTCCCAAAATTGAAACAAACTTGCACAAATTAGAAGTTTATTTGTGTTTTCCATCATTCAGAGGATTGAATGTTACATTTTAATTGTAATATTTAATTTTAACTGTTCTAATTTGATTGAACTAACACTATTCATTTATTTTATTTAACATGTTTTTAAATATTTTATAATTAATCCCTTCAAGATTATTAGTATAATCTTACTGATTTCATGTACTTCACATTTTTGCATCAGTATTATACAAAATAATTTATATTTTCTTGAATTAATATTAAATATTATTAACTTCTTGTCATTTTTATTTATTAATTTTATAATTTTTGATGTCCCTCTAATCAAGTTTTTTTTACTGTCCTCTGAGGTAAATCCCGGAGTAATTTTTTTATATATAAAATGTCATGGAATACCACACTGAGCAATTTCTAATGTGATCTACATAATGTCTGTTTATGAATTAAACATTTACTTAGAGTTAAATGTACCTAGATTAATTATTATATAATCACAGAATGTCTCTGTTTTATTCAATAATTTCTCTGGAGAAACAGTAGGCTCTTCAGATCTTTAGAAGCTGTCTTACTCTGAACAAAATTTAACAAATTATTATTGAGTGCTGGTTAAGTCAGCAGACAATTTCTTACAACCTGATTGTTCCACACTTAATGGAAAATTTCAGGACTTGAAGATTGAAGATACTAAAGCACTGATAAAGTTTAATCGTTAAAACCACATAATAAACCAAACATAATTCACTACATTCTGTTGTTTAATTTTACCCATATTTGTTAATAATATATTTAATTTTATAAATATCATCAATATTCAGATCACTGAAACAATCCATTATATTACTTTAATTAATTATATTATATTATTTTAAATTAATTATTTATATCATCAATTATATTTTAATTATATTATCATTAATTATATTACTTTTAATTACATGGTTCAATTTATATTCAAATATAAATGTATTTGAATATACATATGTGAACTATACAAACAGAATTTACTATGTAAATTTAAAATTTATTTTATTTACTTAATACAAACAATCAAATGATCATATTAAAAGATACTTTTGTACATGTACTTTGTACAAACAAATTCATGATACAAAATTAAATAACATTTTTATAAAGATGTTAAAATAAATTTAGTTTTCTGTACAATTAATACAATTTAAGCATGATAATTTATGATAAAATAAAATGTATTAAACCTGTTATCAAAATAATTTTGATACATATTATAGAGTAAAATTCTTAAACTGATTACTAAGATTATAACAGAAACAGTAATAACATTTTCTTTGCCAACTATATTTTTTTCAAAATGTGGCCAGTCTATTCTTCTCCAAGTTTCTTTTGCTGATTATGAGAAGTGAATTTTAAAAGAAAATAGATATTAAGTCTCACTGGAAATTGAACTCAGAATCTTTTAGGTGAAAGGCAAAGATACTTCCATTCTGCCACAGAAATTGATGTGTATTAATAATATAAATACCAAATTAATAAAGATCTTCAAAAAGCAAATTAATTAACCATATATGCCATAGAATATGGTTCACCAACCTTTTGTAGGTTTAGGATATATATTGTAATGCTGCTCTGATTAAGATTCTCAGTTTTCTGTAATTCCTGAGATGTGTGGATAATTGAAACCCAACCACCAAAGAACACTGATACCCACGATCTAGTATTCAAATCTGAAAAAAGTAACTGCCTTCACTAGGATTTGAACCTTAGAGCTCTCGACTTCGAAATCAGCTGATCTGCAATGACAAGTTAACCATTAGATCCCAGCGTGGTGGGCTGATCTGTCTAATCTGCACTCATATAAAAAACCAACAAAAGAACTATTCTGATTTGAACAGTGGATTTTTTTTTTTTTATTAAATAAGATTCTACCACAAACCTCTATATCCACAGTTCTAGAAATCTCTTTGTTTTATGCTTTATCATCCTACTTTATTTTCAGTACTCTCCAGCTAAAGCATAGTTAATAAGCAATTAATTATTAATTTATTTTTTCTGGCTTTACCAATGTCCACGTATTGTGGCTACTTTTGAAATAATTATTTCTCATTATTAAAAATTCAAAATTCATAATCAAGGATTTTATTGATTTAGTACTTTGAAAGATTATAAAAGAAAAAAAAAGCGTATATACCTTTCTTCACCTTTTTGATGATGTCTAGGGCAACAGCAGTTTCTTGTGGTCCTTACCTGGCTGATTACAATTACTTACTAACAGACACTGTGGACCTAATTAAGGTTCATTAATTTTATCAGTAATGATTAATTCATTTCTCATTATTATTATCAGGCATTAATATGATAGTAAATAAAGATAATCCTACCCATAACTCCAAGAAATATTAAACCTTAATATTATTAACAATTTTAAGATTGAATTCAATGTTCAAGCTGACTTTTTAACACACATATAATACATGTTACCTTTACAATAATAATAGAGGAAACTTGTACAATTTTCTCTTTTATCAATGTTTAACTGAATAAATTTTTGTTTCATTAGCTACAGTGGTGGCTTTACCTACAGCGGCAGTGTACTATCACTAAATATATCATCAGTAGTAGACTGGGAACTATGGCCAGCAAGATCACCTAGCTGCCTTTATACCTCTACTACTTTTCCTCCAGCAACCAGCCCTAGATTTTACCTTTTACAATGTTTAGGTAAGTAACTACTTGGTACTATATTTTTAATCCATTTAATTTCTTTTAGTATAACTGCTGAAACCAATTTCCAATGAAATTACCATGATGGTGAAGTTAGATTCATGTATATATTATAGATGACAAAACTGTGGTAATGTTCTCAACCATAACATTTAACTTAATAAATGCTTGTATAAAATTAGAATTATGTATGAGAGAAAAATTCATTTTCATTCATATTATGTAGCAAATGAAATTTTCCTGTCATTGGAGTTTTGTAATTTTTCACACCTGTAATGATTGTAGGTGTTCTGACTTTAGTACCAAGTCATTCCCACTAACAACATAGTTGTTTCCATGCATAATAGAATCTTAAGCTAGACTTACTAGGTAAGTAAGAAGTGAAGCGGTTCTTTTTGTCTTCTTCACAAGACAAATATTCAGTTGCATATCATCATGCCAAACCCAAAAAAAATGCAGATAATATACCAAATATCATTTTCACTCTGCTCATCACAAGGGGTGACTATAGTGTACCTCATTACTCTCAGAGAAACCAATCTGATTTGTGCCTCTTATAGTTCAGATACTTTACATACGAGGGGCACTCAAAAAGTTATCTACCTAAGGGTGTTGCGAGTTAAGTCTAGAGATGTGTTTGATACCTATATGTAGTTGATAATATGTGTGTGCTATGACCGAACTGGGACTGAATTTCTTTTACATGTGTTGATGCAGTAGTCCTTTGAATTTAGTAACCCAGCTATGGCAATGGATTTGTAGAAATTGGAGCATCAATCAGTCATAAAGTTTCTTACCAAAGAAGGGAAATATCCGAAGGACATCCATAGTAGGATGTTGACTGTGTATGGTGATAATGCACCTTCACAATACCAAGAGAAATTCTGGTCCAAATAATTAAGTGGGGCAGAATCCATCAAAGATTATCCCTGCAGCAGAAGATCTGTGGAAGCAACCACACTCGATATCCACCAAAAAGTGTGGACAGATTGGTTATGGAATTTAGGTGTGTTAGAGTTGCAATACTTGCTACAGAATGTAGGGTGTTATTATAACAATACTTCATAACCATTTACACATGACAAGAGTCAGTTCCCAATAGATCCCACGAAACCTCACACCACATCAGAAGCAATGTTGTGCACCGTTGAGTGCAGAGAACTTGCAGCTTGTGGAAGGAATCTTACAGATTTTTTCAGCAGATCTGACAGATGAAAAATGGGTTCATTACTGGGATCCTGAGACCAAACAAGAGTCCATGCATTGGAAACACAAAGGATCTCCAACCCAAAAAATTCAAGACCCAGCCATCGACTGGGAAGTTCATGGCCACAATTTTTTGGGATAGTGAGGGAACGTTTTGATTGAATACATAGAGCACAAGCAGACTATCACTGCTAATATCTATACTGAGTATCTTCAGAAACTACGGGCAGCAATAAAGGAAAAACGGCAAGGGAAGCTAACCAAAGGTGTCTTGTTTTTGCATGACAACGCTCCAATCCTCTCATCACACATTGCAAAGCAAAATTTGAGGAAATTCAATTTCAAGAACTTCCTCACCCTCTCTACAGTCTGGACCTAGTCCCCAGTGATTTTTTCTTGTTCGGAAACCTCAAGAAAAACCTTCATGATAGACGTTTTCTTAACGATGATGAATTGAAAGCAGCTGTTTCAGGGTATTTTGAAGAGCAAGATAAACATTTTTATACTCTGACATAACCTTTGTGCAGGCTAAATGGAGCAAGTGTGCAGAAGTACATGGTACCTACATTTAAAAATAAAATTAAATACCTCTCCACCATCACTCTTTCTGAGGTAGGTAGATAACTTTTTGAGTGTTCCTCGTACATTATACCCACAAGAAAGACAACAGCCTTCAACTCAGCATGGGATACAGGAATCATAGTTTCATTTTATTGAATCAGATTTTTCAGAAGTATTTAATCTACAAGGTGAAAGTGTAAAACTACTACTAAGTTTTTTTATTTTTATTTGTTGATAAATTCTGAAAAAACCTGTTTTGTACTTTTGCACTACAAAAGATTGTACTTTTGCATATAAAGATTTCTACAGTGTCAGTATTGCAATTTGACTGAAAAACACTTTATGACCGTGAGCTGTATTTATCTATATTTATATTGATCTGTATTCTACCTATAGATATAAAGCTGACTGAAAGTGCTGCACTGTAATGTGTTGGTTTAATTCAGTACTTTATTACTATGTTACATAGACCAATTATGTATATTTAATTTTGATACATGTTTTTTGTATTACGACCTTTTATGATAACATTATTCTTTAATTTTTTCATATTCAAAAACAAAAGTTTAATAACCATTAGAAAAAGCTCTACTTGAAAAGTAAAAAATTTAGACAAATACAATAATCAACCTTTGTACAGTGCTGAGAAACTGAAGTAAATTATTTAATTCATACAAACACTAAATCCTACAACCACATTTAAAATAAACTAAAAGCTTCATGTAAAATGAAAAAATATGAAAAGATAAATAACTGTTAAATTCATTACTAAACTGGTGTACTAAGATTTAGCTTCTATGGTCCTGAGCTCCACTGTTACCTCCAATGTACTCCAGGGGCATTTCAATAATAAAGCATCAGGATTCTCTTAAAAATTAGGAAAGTGCCAAAAGAATTAAAAAAAAAACAAGGGAAGGATAAATAAAACAAATAGAGTTTTAGATAATATATATACAGGTTATATGCTCCATCACTTTTGTTTTTTTGAGAGAGATATGTAAACATAGATTCTGTTTTTCTCTTGTCTGACATAAACTCTTCCATCAAATCTCTTGCATCATTAAACATTTTTACTATAACTCTATACCAGCTTTACATTTTACCATGGCCTGATTTTCTTTCATCCAGTTGTATAATTTTATTTCAGAAAAATGTTAGAAAATGAAATTAAATAAATGAAAACTTATGTGTAAATATATCTAAGAATGTCACTGATTTTCTTTTTTTAATTTGTTTGCTTCTTCACATATTAAAGAAATGGACAGAATTAAAATGGTTGGACAGCATACACAGAATGTGTGACTTCTTTGTATTTATTTCTGATTCACTGGTGCTCAGACCCATCAATTTTTGTAAGAATTTCTATGAACTAAGCCATTCCCACCTTCAATATTGTTACTAGGCATCAGAGCATAACTCAATATTTCTAATGCACCAAATATTATTCCCAACACAATATTTTTAACTGATTCCAACTGCTTATACAGGCTGAAACACACCCTCCATGCAAGTATTCACAAATACTTAACTGACCTAGAGATGGGAATACACTCACCCCCCTATGATATCCAGGTGTCTAAAAGGAGCCAGTTATCTGGTGGTGTACACCATGACCATGATTTTCCCCATTAATCCTGATTTTCTACATTTCCAGATAGGACTGCAGCATGTTAAACTATCTTTGGTGTCTTATTATTATGTATTCCACTTTAGGATCAAGTAAAATGCTAAGTTGCCTGCAAAGAGAACAACACGAAAAAAGATACAGCAACTAATACAAAAGACATGCTTACTGGCATATCTTTTGGATGTTGCATATAACAAAGGTGAGACAAAAGCCTCCCTGCAAGACATACGTGACTAGTCATGGGTATGATTCCAAGCCTGTCACTGGCAAAATGAATTGTCTCCTCAAAAGAAATGATACAGCAGTTGAACATAAAAACACAGGTTAACAGACTGAGCAAGTTTGTATAACAAACAGTCATTCTATTCTTGTCATTCTAGATCTTGACAGATACTTTCAAAATATAGGGAGATGGGTGCTATAGCCCATCTTCCTTGAAAAGGTCATTCAGGCACTCTCCTTATATTTTGCTTTATAGATTTATTTTTATGACCTTTAAGCACTTTTCCTTTTTTTATTGCTTTTGTATTTCATGACACTACTCTGATCAAGATTTACCGTACAGCTTTTCTTTTTCATTCCAAAAAAATTATAGGATAGTTTCTTTTATTAATACTGGAGTAGTGATGCATCATTATCACTATAATGTAATCACTATATCGCTGATTTAATGAAGTAGTTCATTATGTAATCTATGTTGTAATATATAAAATGAATATTTACATACAGTTATATGTTATATAATTATGTTAGTACAAAAGAAATTTTTATTTAATGATGTCATTGCAAATGATTACATTCATAATAGAGATCCTACTTTTATTAGTAAATTAAAAATGTATCAGCAAATTTTAAGTTCAGTGATACTATATAATATGTAATATGACTGTTATTAATATTACATAACATTATCTATTAAGTACTGTAACATAATCAGTTTTAGAAAATAAAAAATCTTCTACAGATTGGTGCTTATAAATTAGTATATTTCCCACAAGCAGATACCCATATATGCCCCTTGCAGGTCAGTCATTAGAGTTACTAGAGAATAATCAATCATATGAATGGCAGGAAACTGAGATTTAATTTCTGGAATAGGCTACGTATATTTTCATTTTATTTTGTCATTTACAATATCTTAAGTCCTAAATAAAATTATTAACTACTCTTTTGAATTTTGGTTTTTCTCCCAAAAAATAACTTAACTCCGAAAACAAACATTGTCATATTTACAGAGGTAAATATTTATATAATTTTTCCTTTTACTTATTATTATTTTATTTTCTTAGATGATTAATTCATCACATAAGCATTAAGCCTGTACTTAGGATTATAATTTAGTAATATCTGAACAAACCATTAAGAAAAATTCTAACCCTAACAAGGATTAAAATTTAAGACCTTCTTGCCCTAGAAGTTTGAGATGCTACCATTCTTACACTACCACCCTTCACAAAGATTGGTAGACTTTTTGGGGGGGGGGGGATTTGGCAACTTAAAATGCAGATTGTTTAAAACTGTAATGATAAAGGGAGAAAAATATTTCCTATTAACAGCAGATGTAAGCTAATTATTTTACAATCCAAAAGATTCTTACAAAAAACAAAAGGTTTTTATTAGTTTTTGATCATACTCTTCAACATCTAAGTTAATTGTTAAAAATAACTCAGCTTGATGATCAAAGAGGAGAATAAGCATTGTGCAAAAGTTTGTATAAATTGGTTTTTCTAAGTATTAAGTTATCTATTTACTTAAGTTATTTAATAAATACAATGTATTTTAAATGAATTATCTTTAAAATATTTACAGGGCCTGATCCACCATCACTTTTGCTAATGGATGCATTCACAAATATGAAGTTGGCTACATTAGACTTGCACACTGCATTAATGGAACGTTATGCACTTATGGCTCGGCCACAAATTAAAATGTTTAGGGTATGTATATTTATAGCTTTTTTATTTATTTTTATACGATGATTTATTTCCTTTAAAGTTTTTAGATAACCTTTTTCTGAAACTTCACTATTAAACAGGTTTTGTTTTCAGACTACTTTTCTTTTTTTTTTTAATAGTAGGCATCGACTACTATGATTATTAGCCCTTGTCACAAGTTAAAAGCATTCCCTCTCCCATGAAAGTGACTAGGTCAAATGCCATTCATGTCAAACACAAACAGATCATCCGGAAAAACAAACTCATCACAAAACAATAAAAGCCCAGATAAATATTACATGACAAGGGTATATAGGGCCCTTGTCACTTAAACTTTATAATCCATTTCTGAAGAAATGTTGTTAAAATACGAAAGCGGGTGTAAAGGGCCTCCAACTGTTAAAACCCATCCTTAAATAAATTCGTCAGTTACACTAAAAACACCAAAACTCAACAAAAAACTGGAAAAAACAAAATCACAGTTAAGATACAAACACTATTAAATTGGTTTCAACAAATTATTCATGATAATAAGTAAGTAATTTTCACTCCAATAAAGTCCTTCCTCTGAGAAAGTTGATCATTTTCTTTTTTCTTTTTTCATTATGCGATAAATCGTGAGCTAATTTGCCAGTTAGATTGAGTCTCATTCTGAGGTATGTACACAATGTGTACTTTTCTATTACGTGTTTCATAGTGAGATATGCATCACAGCTTTCACATAAGCCTCATAGTAAGCGCTCCCTACCTCCTTATTCATTCCTTTCTTATAACCTGCTTACTGTAGTTTTTAAGGTCATTAGTCAAACTGATGGAATGTCAACTTGTGTACTGTTTGCTGCTTGCTTGGCTGCTTTCTCAGCTGTTTCATTTTACCAGGAATACCAATGTGGCCAGGTGCAATATCAAGATGCGTTGTTTACAGCTAGTTATATTTAAGATTTTTAAATGTTGCCAATATATCCTGAACAAGAGCATCGTGCCTGAAGCCATTCCTTAAAGCACTTATTGCATTTAATGAATCGGAGCAGAGAAGCCCTCTCTCTTCATTGTAATGTAACATATAATGAAGAGCTTGCAGAATTGCATATAACTCTGTTGTGTAGACACTGGCTATTGTAGATAAGCTGCAAAAGTGGGATTCGTCATATACATCTAATGAGCTTTCAATGCCATTCTCAGTCTTTTACCCATCAGTGAATACATGGGTGAAATTTTTTTAAATTTTGCAATCAGTCGTTGAAAAGCATTTGGAAAATAAATGTCTGGTAATCCCTGTTCTGTCTTCTCCTTCATGTCTATGCTGCCCTCCACCGTAGATATCAACCATAGCAGGGCTTCTCATCTGGAGACCAGGAGAACTTCTAGCAGATCAATACCATATTTTCCACAGATCTCCATTCTCCTAATTCTAACTGGTCTAGAAAAAGTGGGTCTTTTCCGATACTGTTCAGCCAAATTATGATTATAAAAGGAAACAAAATCGTACTGATACGGAAAGCTCCTGTAGCAAGCCTGATTCCTTTGTTATGGATCACATCGAGTTTCTTAAGATGAGACTTTTTGGCGGAACTATACGTTATTGATCCGTAATCTATTCTACATTGGAGCAATGTTTTGTAAAGTCTCAACAAATCTCTTTATCAGAGCCCCAATTCAAATTTGACAGACACTTGATGAAATTTAGGGCTTTCTGACATTTTGTTACTAGATCTGTTATATGCCCCCTCCATGAAATATATCTGTCCAAAGTGAGACCTAGGAAACAAACTGTTTCTTTATATTCAATAATACTTCTGTCCGTTATCAAAACTGGACTTCTATATGCTGATCTTTTCCTAGCGAAGCACAAACTACAAGTCTTCTCAGTTGAAAACCGGAATCCATTCATATTGTTACTTCATGGAGTTTGTTAATAGTCATCTGTAGCTTGTATTTAATCATAGCGGTTTTACTGCTGGCGAAGAAAATCGCAAGGTCGTCCACATATAAACTTCTTCCAATATCGGGTAGTACAGCGGGAATAAGCTTGTTCACTTCAATTGTGAACAAGGTTCCGCTAAGCGGCGATACTTGTTGTACACCATTTTCTAACTTTCTAAGCGACGAGTATTCGTTTCCAATTCTAAAAGTGTCTTTCTTGTAAATAACGCCTAGTAGTGGTTGGGAGTATTACTTTTATTCCCCAATCTTGTACCTGTTTTAAAATGCTGTACTCCAAATTATATCAAACCCTTTCTCTAAATCGAAATAGACGGCAACACAATGATTTCTGTTTATAAAGCTATTCGATAGCTTCGCGCATCCATGGGATTTTTCCCTTTCTTTAAAATAGGAGTTATAATCGCGTTTTTCCATGATCGTGGATATATACCAGAAATTCAAAACTGATTCAAGAGTTCTAGTATTGTCTTTCTTGCAATGACATCTAGCATTCTGATCATTTCGTATCGAATGTTGTCTGGACCAGCGGCAGGGTTCACTGTTTTCCTTAGAGAATGATGAATTCTTTCTCAGTGAATTCTTCATTATAATAAAAGTTAGTCTGAGTATCAAACAGTATATCATTTTCACTTAAAGCTTTATGTTTTTTTTAAATCATCATTACAATTTTCCGTCGCACTGACAGCTTCATAGTGACTTGCAAATTTCTCGGCTATGTCCGAAGGCGAGTCAAAGAGACTTTCTCAATCTTTGATACAGGTAACCTAATGATAGGATGATACCACTTTGACTTTGCTCCATACCTCTGCCGAAGTTGTCTGTCCTGTTATCGAGAAGACATATTTTTGCCAGGCGGTTCTTTTTTCATTTAAAATAACTCTTTTGGCGCTAGACCTGCATTTTTTAAATTTTATTAAATTTTCATGCGTGGGGCTTTTCTTAAAAATGTTGAAAGCTCTTTTCTTCTTCTTAGTAGCTTCACGTACAACATCTGACCACCAAGGAACAGGTGAACTTGCAACATCCCTAAAGTATGAGGGATGTGCCGTGATGCTGCAGCAGCGGTGACATTTGTCACATGTTCAACATCGCTACTGACGTCTCCAGTTAGATTTTGAAAATGGACATCTCTAATGAAGCTAATCCAGTTAGCTTTGCCATAAACCCATGTCTTATGTATGGGATACAATTTCACGGGTGTTTTTTATGACATCACAATTGGAAAGTGATCGCTTCCACATAAATCTTCATTTACTTTCCAATCTAATTTATGCACAATAGCAGCGCTAGCAAAAGCTAAATCAATGCAGGATGAAGAACCATTTCTGACATTGCAAAAATGTTTAAGTTGACAGAAATCCTTCAACTAATCTTTCCACAGAGTCCAAGTGATTGGATCCCGAAAAAGGATTATGAGCATTGAAATCCCGCACAAAAATGACTGGGGGGAGGCAATAGTTTCACTAGGTTGTGTAAATCCTCTTCTCTCCAATTTAACTTAGGCAGATATACATTACATAATGTCACGTTGACTGGGCGGTGTATGGGTATAGCTACCTCTTGTAAATCGGTGCATAGATTTACTTCTTCGAAGGCACAACGAGTTGCTGAGGTGACAGCAACTCCTCCTCTTGATCTTTAGTAAGGTGCTTGATCAAGCCTAATTATGTTGTAACCTTTCAGTCTTAATGTATCAGTGTTCCTTAAATGCGTCTCTTGTAAGCAAGCGCATAAAGGATTTTGCTCTCTCATTAGCAGCTGTAACTCAGTCAAATTCGACAAACATCCATTGATGTTCCATTACAAGATCGACTCATTTACACAGAACACTTTGCAAATAAAGTTTTATCGCTTAGGATTTCCCTTAGGTCAACCTTTTAAATTTTTTCTCCATTCTTCGCACAGCCTCCATCTCTGAAGATAGGGTGTCCGAAGCCTAGAAGACATTGTCGTCTACCATCTGCTCATACCCCTCTTATGCCACCGATGGTGATGAGGAGGATGTTTTGCGGCCGGCATCCAATGATATTGACCCTGATGGAGCGGGGAGTATCACATCTAAGACCATACTTGATGGACTCCGCAAAGTTAACGCTGGGGCGGCTATAATGCTTGCTCTCTATTTTGGAGGCCTCTGTTCCTTTGGAAGCTCCACAACCACTTTTACCTCTTTTCTCTCAGTAATTTTCTCATTATCTTCCTGACTTCGCTGATTTGGGACTTTTTCTATCTGAACTTGTCTTAGAGATTAGATTGAGGTTTTTACATTTTTTCTGAATTTCTTTCGATGTATTACTAGCCGTAGGTTCTTAGTCTAGTCTTAGTAGCTTGAGTAGTCTTTCCTTTAATTCGGTCGTGAACGTTTGGTACCGGTGTAGATCTACTTTCTGTGCTTGGTCGCAATCTAAGTTTCTCGTTGAGAATTCTTTCAACCATCGCCCATTCATCAACCATTCTTTCGCTAGGACTGGTGCTGATATGACGTCTTTTGGCTTGATTGAAGCTGAAGGAGCAGCTGCAACCTGAGCGTATGACGTTGATTTAGGCATTCTGCTGTCAACTATCTTCTTTGTCTCGAAGTAGCTGACCTTTTTTATGGACTTTACACAGTTAAGACCATAAAGTTGTCATAAACTTTTTATGACAATTTACACCGACGGGTGGAACCGTGCACGGTTCATTTGAGTGCAGTGAGGATCCACAATAGCAAATCTGTTTGTTGCCTTGTACAGCGTACTTCCCTCCAAACCGTTGACATCCAAAGCACCTCAGCGGAGTCGGAATGAACGGACGGACTTCAAGTCTGTGGAAACCAGCCTTTATCTTTTCCGAGCACTTTGATTTGTTGAAGGTGAGGACGTACAACGCGGAGGGTACAACTTCTCCGTTGCATGGAGTATTCAGTCGCCTACAGGCTACAACAACCTATTCGAACATTTTTTCTACTATTTCCTCTTCAGTGCAGTTTAATAAGTCTCTGCACACGACTACTCCATTAGAGATATTCAAAGTGCCATGAGGTGAAACCTCAACATCAATTACGCCGATCTTCTTAGCTTTAAGAAGCCGTGAAGACTGTAAATCGTTGACAGTTTCGACGAACAGACCAACAGCTGTTTTTCTTACTTCCTTGACTGGTCTTCCAGTGGCTTCCGTGATTCCATGCGAAATCACGAAAGAACTGACTTTTGCTGAAATCTGCTTCACTTCTTCTTACAACCAAATACTTTGGTTTGACTGACAGATTTTTCGGCCGAAATTTTGTTCGCTTCAACTTTTCCTTATCACTAACATCGAAACTCTTTCTTCGCTTCGGCTCTGAAGCCAAAGGCTCTCCAAGACGAGGGTTTTTGTTGGACCTTCTGCCACAGATATTGTGGAAGTAGATTGTTCCATATAAAATAAATTTTCGCCAGTCAATATGTCGTAAGGTACAGGCGGAGAGACGGTTGTGCGTGCCCCGGATCGTAGATCCTCCCTTCAGTCAGCCGCTTCCCACAAATTTAACCCGAGCCGGGGAGTCAGGTACTGCCTGATCCACGATACCGACATCGCAGGGCTCGCATGTAGCAGTAAGGGCTCCGATATCCTCACTCATGGGACAATCCCTGCCAATGGCCGAAGTGACTGACACTTGCTAGACGGCGCAAGACTTCGACAGAGCAAGCTCACAGCAGCCCACACTCAACTCGGCTCCACCACCGAAAAGAGGGATGAGCACTCCCCGTCCGCACTCCATCTAACATCAGCAAAACAGATCACGGTCATGCCCCCCGCCACCACTGCAAACAGCGAAACCGAGAAGCACAACGGCAACCAGCTCGGATAGCTCGGGACCACCAATCACGTACTCCACAGGGAGCTTCTGAGCAAAACCATTTCCTCGTTGGCCGATTTAAGTAAAAGTACCGAAGTATGATGTCGTTGCCCGCCCCGGACGTATGCGTAAATGTTATGCATGGACGTGGGGTTGGATTTATCCGGGGCATTATTTTTTGTTTGTTTTTTTTTTACGTTTAGGGCCATCGACTACTTTGGTCATTAGCCCAGTCCCACTTGAAAAAAAAATATTCTTAAATTTTCTCATTTTCATAGACTAGAACTGTTAAATCTTTTTTGCTTATAAAAACGAACAAATGCAGAAATTAAAGACGAATTTTAATTGTTGCACATATCACAAAATGATTTGGTTTAACGCCTAGGCTTTCCTTTCGGTCATCCTTTCTTGCACCTTTTTTCCATTCTTCTTGCGGCCTCGACTGATGACAACATGTCTGAGGCCTCGGACATGGCATATTCCTCCCTTTCTGATAACAATGATGTTCTAAAATCGACGTCTGAAATCAATGACGTCAGAAATCAGATGAAACAGCTTAGATGATGCAGCATCGTTGTTATTGAATCAAACATCGCAAGTGATACATTTTCAGCGGCTGACGAACTTGAGTCGATTTCTAAAGGTATAATGGGGCGGCTGAAATACACGCCCTCTGTCCTCTGGGCTTTAGGAGGTTCTATAGAAGAGATTGTATATAGTCTGTGTCTGCTGCTTTCTCTATTATTACTTGCACCTCCATTGCACTGCTCTCAGATTTCTCCCCTACTGTTGCCACAGCCTCCTTTGCTTTGTGACTTGTCGACGGAGAGATTTTTTTCCTTTTCCGGATGTATCGTGATCTTTATGTACTACATCGGTTGGTAGTGTCATGGTCGCAGGTTTTGCTGATTCTTTACGCTGCGCAGGTACGTTCCTTCTAGCAACAATGTCAGTCTGGGAATGTGTCTTCATAAGTTTTAATGGTACTTTCCGCTGATTAGACTCAATCTTAGTATCAATGATTCTCTCTATCATTGTAGCAAAACTTGATGCGATCGTAGTAAGCAACTGCTCCACGTTAATCTTAGATGACAAAGGGGGAACAGCTGCTTCTGGATAAGTAGTTGTTGGTCGAGGTGTTCTAAGGTTGACAATTTTCTTCTTCTTCTTTTTTCTTCTAAGCTTCAGAAAAGCTTACCTTTTGAACCGTTTTAACCTCCTGAATGGCCGTTTCCAATTTATACACTGGGTAGTTCATTGATCGGTAGTTGTGGTGCCTTTTGCAGTTATTACAGACTAGGGGATGTTTGCATGGATCACCCTCATTTGCTTTCATTCCACACACGCAGATTTTTAATGCTTCACATCTGGCCGCAGGTGTCCGAAACGTTGACACTTAAAACATCGCATGGATTGAGGGATGAATGCACGTACATCAAGCCGATGTATGCCAGCTCATACTTTTTCAGGAAGATTCGGTCTATAAAGGTCAACACATGCGAGGCTGAAGGAAGAACCTCACCATTTCGTCTCATGGTTAGCCTGCGGCATTGAATCACTCCTTGACTCGACATTTGCCGTATTATTTCTTCTTCTGTACAATTCAGAAGATTTCGGCAAACAACAACTCCTCTCATTGAGTTAAGCGTACTGTGCGGTTGCACGGATACCGCGAATTCACCGGTATTCTTCAAAAACTGAACTTTTTGGCTTTTGATTATCGTGTACAGTTGCGACATGCAATCCAGTAAAAGTCTTTCGTATATCCTTGACAGGACCACCAACACAATTAGTAATCTCTCTGGCTATTAAGAATGGACTAACCTTTTGGAAGTTTCCCTCGTTATAACTAAAAATCTTTGTTTGGGGGCATTATTGCCAAACGCTGCTTTCCTCAAATCTCTACTGATTCTGTCAACATCTTTCCTTATTTTCTGTGTCTCCTTACTACGTTTTTGCTTCGCTTATGGTGACTTGGATGTTTGTAAACGAGGGTGTTTACGTGCACACTCTGCCACGTTGATTTGTTCAAGGTGTTCCATTACACAGTTGATCCCTTGTAGCAAGCCTAGCCGCCGGGGTACAACCCCACTCCGGGGCTACTAACCTTCGAGGTCCGATCCGGTTCTCCGGTGGAACCAGCATATGTCCTGGCAGAGAGCGGATGCACAATCTCTGCACTGAATTCAGGCTCCTACTCATCGAAGGTTTCAGAGCTCCCATGCACCGACATAGATGGGCACCTTCACTACATGCTTGCCATCGCAGGGGGCATGTGGACAACGGAAGGGTCTCCATTATACCTGCAATAACATCGACCCTGGCCACTAAATCGCAAGCTCTGTCTGATAAAAGTCCATTTCCAACTCATTTAAATGTTCATTATTTACAGGTGCCCAAAAAATCCAATCCATCTTATTGACCTGAAGGTGGAAAAAAGGTCAAACAAAAGAACGCATTCCAAGGAAAATACTCGGTGCCCCGTTAGCCATCTATATGTAAACCGAGCTCTCTCGAAACCTCCAACCTGATCGCCGTGACAATATCCGCAGGCACCCTATGCGGTATAAAAAGGGACCTGCGTTGGTCAAGGATGTTTTGGAACGTCTTACCCTGCAACTCAGGGAAGCGCTCCACCATGATGCGGTGCAGTTTAACGCTGTATAGTTTCTTATTTGTTTCCATTTTCGTTATTTGAAGGTAGGAGCGATAAAGGAAGGTCTTTATTTCCATTGTCCATTTTAGCCGCTTCCTGCCCCTGGTTGTAAGAACAGGCACCTGAGGTTCAGGTGCAACGTCGCCTACAACATTGGACGGTTCAGGTTCCTGCTCACCAAGCAACTGAGGAGTGAGGCAGGTGTTCTCTTCCCCAAAAGCAGCTTGTTGTCTTAGTGCGCCAGTTGCAGGCTCATTAACTGGTACACCTGAAGCTTTGCTTCAAGTGATTGGTACAATTTATACACGGCAGGTGAGCTGCTGACACACCTGTCGGTTGCCTGTTTTGGTCCGTTGGTGGTATTTTATTTCCCATCTACCCGGCATATCTGCTGAGCATTCCCCAATTCACAACCTGGGGACACACTCTATGGAGAACAGGCAACCCCACACGGGGTTATTATTATTATTATTATTGATATTTACACAGAAGTAAATATTCAAATCATTTACTAAATAATATGAAATGTTCATGGGACTTCAAGAAGTAATGTATTTAAATACACTTCACGAAAAGGAGAATTTATGTGATCATTAAAATTAAATAATATATTTATTATAATAATATATTACATGTAGCAATTTACTACATTATGGTTTCCTCCCATTGCAAAGCCCATGAATCCTGTTAGAGATCTTCAAAAGAAGTTTGCACTCATCTCAATTGCAGCATCATTGATATTGATTCTGACTATATGCTGTATAAGAAATAAGTTGAAGGTAGATTAACCGAATAATGGTCGACTCATAATAACAAAACTGTGGATGTATTTAATGCAAGGCAACAATTGGTGTGAAGAAATCGTCCTTTATCATTAGTGTTTGGGACATTCCAAGTTGTACTCATCCCTCATGTCATCTGGCAATGCTCCAGATAGTCTATCCATGTTGACTGGACAACTGCCACATAAAAATATGCCATATTTTTCTTGATTTTGTGATAATTCTTGTAAATAAATATAGATTCAAATGAATACACAGAACTGGTAATACTTTAAGGGATCAAGTGGCCAAAATTTTCAAATGTTAAGAACCACTCAAGACATTTAGATTTTTATCTGAAATTAAAAACATTTATTGCTGCTTTTTGTTATGGCTGGAACCATATATACACTCTATCCTGGAGTAAAGCAATTACTTTATGTAAGTAAGAACTGATTTATTTCAAAAGTTATTTATAATTACATTTGATTTATTTATTCTTGCAAGGTCCCTTTACAACCCCCTTATTAATTTTATTTCCTGAATGCCACTACGTCCACAATTTTGTTTATGAAATTTTATGGATTTGTAACCTTCATTTATTCAGCTTGGCTTCAAAATTAAATATTATTTTCCAGTACAGCATTCTGCTGTCTTTTGTTTTTGTATTTTTTTTTTTTTTTTGGGTGGGATTAATAATATAGCAGTTGTTCATATAACCCATAAAGAAAAAGAGAAAAAATTAGAGACTTTGCATCACAATTCCTTGAACCATCATCTAGGTCAACAATCAATCATTAAGAATGCGTAGTCATGAGAAAAATGTAAAATTAACTTTATAACTATTGTGTGAAGTATTCTTCAAATTTGTACAGTTATATTTAATACAATTATTTTAATTTTATTTCAGTAGTTCTATAGGAACCAACCAACAATAAAATTTTATTTTTCTGAACAATCTTATTTTTCATAAGATTTTTTAATCTGTCTTCTTCATAGCATAATATCTGTTAAAATAAAAAATTTAAAACAACAGTTTAAATCAATTTAAATTAGTCAATAAAATTGTACAAGAACATATAAAAGGATACATCACGTAAAATAAAGAAGAAATATAAAGATTAATTTTATGGCACAAAAATTTTAGCGAGAGTTCTTTCGAATTAAAATTTTTCAAACTTGAAAAAGTGTTATAAAACAAAAGCTCTGATGGTGTCAAATTTTCAATAAAAATGGAGAAAAATGATAATCAAATGAAAAAATTTATATTTTCATTTGTGTTCACTTTTACTGACTTTCAGATATCAATGAATGCACAGGATAATCTAATCGTAAGTGTAAATAGTTTTAGAAAGGGAAAACGTATTTTTGCAAATATCTCTAAACATATGAGTTTTATTAAAGTCCCTTTAACAGTTATTTAATTGCTTTGCATTTATCTTCTGCTTAAATTCTGTCAGTTTTATATTTAATTTTTCTTAAAATTTATTTAATTTTTGACTGTTCTTAATTTAGTTTAATGATTTCATTTATTTATTTTTTTTTTTTTACTTTTGTTTTATTTTTTTGTGCATAATTTTGCACTGTTACATTTTAAATTAATTGTTTTAATTTATTCTGAACAAATTTTTACGTTAATTATTTTCATTATCATGTTCATTTTATCTTCACAGTTGTTCACTGGTACTCCAAAATATTATTATCTATTAATGCTGAAGTCATAGATGTGTTTTTGATGACAGTAAGGATTCATTCAGAAAAGTTTAAACATCTTATACAATTGACAAGGAATAAAATATATCAGAAAATATAGGTTCAATTGTAATTTTTTTTTCTTTTAATCTTCTTAATAACAAATCCAGTAAAATGTGGAATGTGTAATTCATTTAAACCCGAAGACTAAAGAAATAAAATAATTTTTAATTATAAACTAAAATTTGCATACAAGCCTGCGAATAATAGAACTGTCAATTTCCTAAATATAAAAAACCATTAATTAATCAGTTATAAATTTTTATGAACACTAAAGAATTCTTTTTTGTTTTTTCACCAATGCTTCTTTACTTTTATTATTTTATTAAATTGTTTGTATTCTTTCTTAGTAGACATCTTTGTATAAATCGATTTGATCTTTTTTTCTTTAAAAAGGCATTCTTCACTTTAATTTTTTATTTTACCTTTCACTTTTTTTGTAAAGTCAATTTTTCCAACCAACTGTTCCACCCATTTTAAAAATATACATATTAAATCTTCAAAACTTTTGTTAGTTATGCGAGTGTGTAGTATATTTTGTATTTTATTCCTGTTTGTTTTTTAGGTAGAAGTAGAATCAGGTTTTCATGCACATGTACGATTATTACTGCCACCAGGACTGAGAGAGTATGAAGAAATGGCATTTCCACTTATATTACATGTGTAAGTTGAAATTTATAAATTAAAAAACATTTTTTACAATAGAAAAAGCCATAAATGAAGAAATGGATATAATAATACATCTGCAGAAATGCAATCTGCAGATCAAATAAAGAAAAAAACATTCATTTAACTATCTCAGGGCAGCCCTGGGAGCTGCCTTTCCCTCAAGCCTCTCAAGTGGTCATGCCAGGCCCGGCTCTGCCATTCCCAGCAGCACCACCTGGGCGGCTGGGACACTCGGTCCTTTGTCATGCCTTGCCTCAAGCAGGGGGACGCCTGAAGGAGTCCCCCAAACATTTTCGGATTTTGGGAAGATAAAGACCAAAATCTTCATCTTCCCCAGGGTCTCCATTCATTCCTCAAGGGCAGCTCACCTCAGCGAACCGCCCCCTCCTGACCGAAGCTGCCTGTCATTCCTCTACACTGTACGCAGAGTCAGTCATCTACCCACTCCCTGCTTTCCTCTTATTTTATCCAAGTATGAATCCAGCCTACTTGGCCATGGCCTTCGATTCACTCTTATCCCATATCATGAACCCAGTGGTATCCTCGGGAGCAAGCCACTCCAGTCCCAGCCTTCTTCTCACCTCGTCCCATCACATGCAGGCATATATTGTGTGTTGCAGAGTGTAGTTACACTCAGCAGTATATACATATACGCCGCAGTATATACATCGCGGCAACTCTCTCCTACCAAACCGGTGAAGGTATGGCGCGAATTGCCCGTGGCCTGAGAGAACCTGGGTGAGGTATTAACCGAACTCACCATGACCTCTCTGGTTCCACGGGTTCAGCCTAGGTATGAGCCTTCTCATCCATACAACTTTATTTGAGCCTACTCAGTTGCCCTGTCATTCCTGAATCTTTTGCCACGTCTTTCGGCATCCTGCCATGGATCCTCCCCAATTGTTCAGCTCGTAGGCGGTTTGGGAGAACGTTGGTTATTACCTCCACCACATCCCCGGACACAGTGCGGTACACAGTGGTTAGCATCACAGTGCTGATGCTAACCTTACTGCTGCCATCTGTTGTAGTGAAGACAGTCTTCTAGCATTCTTCTTCTCTAGTGCGTCAGCCCATGCCGGTATCGCATACTTGAGAATCGAGGTAGCCACCGAGAGAATTTGTCGTCTTTGATTGGACGTACCTCTTTTCTATTATTCATCAATCTACCTAAGTTGTCAATGGTTCTCTCCGCTCTGCTGGTGACCACCTTCAGGTCTACATTGAAGAGGCCGGACCTTTCCAACCGGACAACGAGGTACTTTATGCACCTCGACATGACCCCTCTGGTTTCATTGACCGTGATGTATATGTCTCTTATACGCCTCCGGCCTACCATCGCCACCGAAGATGTTTTTTCGGTTGCCAGGCTCAATCCCTTTCCATTAGCCATCCACTGACTTTCTCCACCGCCTCGTTTGCCGTATCCTCCACCTCCTCTTCCGACTGGTCCACTACAAGTAGAGCCAGATCCTCTCGGCAAACAGCCTGTCATACTGTTACTGCTGGCTTCGGGATGAAAACAATGCTGGCCTCCTTCCAGCACCGAGGAAAACCATCCCCGCTTAGGGTATTGTTGAACCTTGTTTGGCTTCGAAAACTGTCCATGGGTGTTTCTCAGCCAGGCTGTTCACCAATATCTCTTGTTTCTTCTACCCAGTCTTCTTCTAATGTTAATCCTCGCCATCACTCCTTTTAATTCATCCACTGTGAATCTTCTTTCTTGGACGCAGGAGATCTCAGTTTGCTCTTTTTCTACCACTGGGAACAGCTGTAGATCTCCCCTCAGCGTTTGGTTCCTGGACAACTGGGAGAGACTTTACCAAACTTCTTTGTAACAACCTGGCCCTCCCTCACAGGTCAACATCCAGCCCATCCACCATCCTCCACCAAGCCTCCATCTTCGCAGACTTGATCTCGGCACATAGTTTGTTTCTTGCAATTCTGTACCCTGCCGCCGCCGCCTCCTCTATCTATCCGGAACGTCCCCTTCTCTTCCTTTGAAGTTTCCTTCTGGCTCTCTAGGCTTCTGCCCGCAGGGAAGGTTATGCCTTCCGACCGCCAGTAAACATGCCTCCTGACTGGCCACCCTCCGTCATCATGTTACGACACTCCTCCTCGAACACCGCCATGAGCCCCTCTGGGCTCATGGCGGTGTTCGAGCCTCTGGGCTCTGATGCACTGTACGGTCACACAGAGCGGTAAAATCTATCGCCCTGTGATCATTTGTGAACTTATCTTGCAATATCGTCCAGTCCTTGACTCTTGAGGTGATATTCACAGAAAATCCAGTGATGTCCACTACTGAGTCGCGACCTCTACTAATGTACGTGGATGCAGCTGGTGTATTTAAAACCACCAATCCTGTAACTCCGAGCATGGCAGCCAAAGCATATCCTCTTCTGGTGGACCTCGTTCCCCCCACCTCGACATACTTCGAGTTCAGGTCTCCTGTAAGTATTACTCGTCATCTGGAATTGCTAATACATTGTCCGAGATCCATGAGAAATGCGTCAAATCTGTCAGGTCAACAATTGGGAGAGATGTAACTGCTAATAAGCGTGTAGTTCGTTAGTTCCACGGCCACAAAGCCATCTCCTTTCACCGTCCGCGTGACTGCGTACTTGCCGGATACTTTCATAATCGCGGCATCTCCTTGTCTATCAACCAGCCATGCTTCGGAGGTTACTGTCCCCTTATTCAGTTCAGCGATCAGCAGGAAGTCTACATCGCTAACCGTCGCTGCCGCCCACACTAGGGCGTGAACAGCCGTGCTTCTGTTTACATTTAACTGTAAGCATTTCTTGCTGTGCTTACAATCTCGGCTGGCCATCCGATGGCCACTTGCCTCACAAGCTACACACTTAGTCAGCTCCTTGCACTCAGTCCTTCGGTGGCCCAATCCGCCGCAGTTATAACAGTTCTTAGTTCTGTCAGGCCCATTACGGTTCACAGCGATATGACCGTTTTTCCAGCAGCGGCAGCATGCCGACTCTGGCTTTCTAAGTTCGATCCTACACGAGTGCCACTAGTATTCGCCGGAAGGCAGTCAACTCTTCGCCTCTCTACCCGGCAGCACTACTGTATTGTACTGACAACTACCTACGTCGGTCTCAGTGAGGTCACCTTAGCAGAGGTCTCGTCTTTCAAAGATTTGCTTACAGCAGTGAGAATCTCCTCCTTGGACACATCTAAATCCAGATTCTTTATGTGCACAGTCGTCAATCTCGAGACCGAGCCTTTTTCAATAATCGTCACTCCCGGGACTCTGGCATCCTCCTGCGCAGGTTCACCGCAGCCTTATGGCCCTCCTTGAGACGTAGCTGTATGTCTTCTCCTTGACATTTTCTTACAGAGAGAACATCATTAGCCTTAGCCTCCCCGATGAATCTTTCTCTTGCCATAGCAGGTCAGGCACCCTCACGCCTCAGGACCACCGTTTTGGTTCTCTGCTGGTCTTTCCGCTTGAGCCTGCTCTTTTCTCCTGAGAGGTACAATGTTACCTCTGCTCCCTGCCTTCTTGCACGGAACTCCACCACTTTCTTAACAGTATTTCTCAGTTTTCTTTTTGTGATAGCTATTACGATTGATTGCTCTCTGCTGCCTTTATCCTCTTAAAGCCCTTTGAAGATACTGCCGACAACTTCGCTGACCTCGAGGACATAACTGTCACCTCGTTTTCTTCTAGGACGGCCGCAGCCGACACATCACCAATCAACGCGCCAGGTCGGAGTGCACCGTCATTCTGCTTCCTCCGAGCCCCCGGTCAATGAGGCAGACGTGCTCCCCAAAGGGGCCCTTCTTGTCCCCTAGAGTGTTAAGAATGAACACTTACGCTCTTTCATCCTACTCCTTGGGGAAACCGGCCTCCTTCTTAACTTGCTCGAAGGTTTGATTCGGCCATCGCCTCTCAATGATCTTCATAAGGTCATCCCTGGATCCTGACTTCAATATACCCTGCAGCACTTCCAGATTAGCTCTGGCCATCTGGGTAGATTTGACAGCTTTATCTCTGGCTAACTCCTCCACAGCCTCCGCTACATCCAGTAACCTTAGCCCTGAGTCTTTAATGACCCACTTCATATTAGGGGGGGCCTTACAAAGGTCCAACACAGCCTTTACCTCTTCCAGCAGGGCTTCGATTTCTGAGGGGTCAGAGTCCCTAGAGTCACTGCTGGTTTCCCGGTGCCTCTTCTTACCCTCTCAACTGACTCATCCATGCCCCTCGCACCCTTCGACATATCAGCCATTCTCGTGGACAGTATTGGTCTAGGTGATCTCATCGTTTTACTGCTCATTTTTGAAAATAGCATCAATCTCCATATCATCTGATAATCCAGACATCTGGACCATAATATTTGACTTGTAAAATTATAATAATTTATGAATGGCCACAATTTAGTATTATTTTCAATAATCTACTGCAATTCCTAGAAGATCTAAATTCATTCAAATCAAATAAAGTATAGCAGTTTATAATACTTTCCAATATTTTAAATGTATGTAAATATTATATTTATTTATGGGTTTTTGTGGTAAAACTTCACAGCTGTAAAAAATAAAAAGTTAACAACAACAAAGCTTTCAAAAAATAAGGATTCCTAATCATGTAAAACATTTGCTATCCTTCATCATTTATAATCTAAGGATTTCTGGAAATTGTTTACATTGAATGCATTGTAGAGGAACTTGTTTCTGAAGAAGAATTTATTTTTCAAATACTAGAGTGAAGTCCTCTACTTTATCAATCACTATAAACAGAATGCTGCTTACTAAAGGGTAGAAAATGCCAACAAGTAAAAAAACTTTTTCATTTCATTTGCAAACCATGCAAAATCTTCAGTCAGGTGACTTTTCAGAGAAGATAAGATTTTTACAGTTGGATCCAACAAAATCAAAACATTATAAATTCAGTTTTATTTTTGACAAATCAATACAAATTGAAAAAATAATCTAAAAAATAGGTATAGTTACAAGCAGACTTTCAAAACAAATTATTTATAAATGAGTGGTGCAATATATTCAAGGGCATTTATTTTGGTAAATGTCATACCCAAGAATTTCTAAAAGGCAATTGCTAATCCTATTAAAATTTGTTCTGCTTGAAAAAAGCCTGTAAATATTTTTCAATATGACAGTCTGCCTCCAATTTTTTTTATGTAGTTAAACCTAACCAGTGTTTGTCCTAACAAACACTGAATGAAAAGACCCATTGCATATCCTCCAAAATTCCCACATTTAAATCCTGTTAACTATTATATGTACACATACACTTTCTATATATAGACAAATTGAAGAGTTAGTTTTGCAAAGTAAAATTTTATTCAAGAGAAGAAAATTAGAATAATTTTTTAACATAAACTGTGATACAATTAGTAGAGCTTATTTTGATAATGTTTTGCAAAAATAATCAAAGAGAATATTTTGAATATTTTGGTATGCTGAATTAAATAATTTTGAACTATTTTAAATCAGAATATACTAGAAAAAAAAAGAAAAAGTTTTTGTGTATCTGGAATGATACATAATGATTTGAACTAATTTTGGGGTGCAAAACTGTTATCAGAATTTGTGTAATATGTCATATTTTTTAGATACATATGATTTAGACATACAATTTATTTATCGATAAATGCATAATCACTGTGAAATCAATGTTTTAAAAAATTATTTATGTGTATTCATTTAAAATTTGTTTAAATCTACTAGTTTTTTATTTATTCAAACATAGATAAATTAAAATACATTAATACAATTTTAAAATAACAGTTTCTAAAAGTCTAAATCATTGGAAATATATTAAAATAACAGTTTTAAAGTTTAAATCATTGCAATTGTCTTAACTTTAATTTTTAAAATATGTTGACAAACTTTATCGCTTGTATGATGTTTGATCAGTATTTCTAAACAAAAACCAACAATAATCACCCATCATTCTAAGATCCCATCTTCCCTGATACCAATGTTCCATGGCCGGAACATCCTGATGGAAACAGTCTCCTTGCTCATGACTGACTGCCTACATTTTCAGGAAAAAACTCTAGGTAAGAGTGTAGGAAATGAATTTTTAATATTTGTAATTTTCTAACAGCTTATTAAAAAAAAAAAAATTGTCATCTGTTCTCTTGTCTAAAAAGCTACCAACGTATTTGAAGGACAACCATGCTGCTAGTTCACATTTGCCAAGTTTATCATCAAAAGTTGAGTCCTTAAGCAGTTTCTTGGTTTGCAAACCAATAAGTATACCCTCCTTCAGCTTACTATTACTCAATTTAGGAAAACTTACTTTTAATTGATTAAATCCTGGTCATCTTTGTCTAGTGTCTTTACAAAAAAGGGCACTTTTTGTCTGAGTTTTATATAAAGTGGCAGCAATATGACTTTACCTCTCTCAAATAATGATAAATGCTTTACATCTTTTCACCAGCCAATTTTCACCAGCCTTTTCTGCTGCAATGGCCAGTTCTTTACTTGGTAAATGACTTTTCGTATCCCAGTTATCCCAAAGTCTAATATTGATGCCATAGTTTCATACATTTCTTTCATGTCGACTGCGTGAACTAATGGAATGGATGGCTGTTTGTTACAATTATACAATAAAACTGCTTTCATGCTAACTTTAGAAGTTAATAAAAAGACACCAATCTTCAGGAATATGCTGAATTTCAAGCTCTTGCATCAAATAAGTTGAAAAAGTTTTATTTAAGGTTTTTTACTACTAAAAGATTCCACTCTTGCAGTCTAGATCCCAGAAGTTCAGCTTGCTGAACTTAAATCGTGAACTAAATCATTAAGTTCATATTGTTGAATTATATGAGAGGATTTCTCATCAGATACAGGAAGGAATTCTTCAACATTCTTTACATCATTGATTCTCAAACATTTCTACACACCTCTTACATTGAGAAACAAAAAGTTTCTAGCGCCCCAAGATTTTTAAACTTACCATTTGTTAAAAATAGTAATTGCTGTTTTTAAGATGCCCTCTTAAAAGTAGCAATTGCAATCATTGGTTTTAAACATGGCATATCCTATTTCTCAGTTGAAACTTATATTTTTACTTTATATTTTAGTTTGAAATATCAGGAAAAAATTATTTTTGCCTTTTTTTTAATCAGCCGTCACCTTCTTAGACCACCTGAATACTCCCAATTTTCTGTGGGGCTTCTAACGCCCCCCCCCCCCCTTGAAGGCCACCAGTGCCAATAATGGGACATTATCACCCACTTTGAGAACGAATATTTTACATCATCTGCCTCATTTTCAGATTGTTCTTCTAGCAATGTCAGATTAGGTGGTGGTACAGGTGGTGGTGGTGGTGGTGGTAACCCCTCTCCATGTAGTACTGGATTTAGTGCTGAGGATACATCTGCATATTTTATAAACTTTCTATTTTTGAATGAAGATCCAATCGTATTTGTCAAATAAAAGTAGCAGTTAGTGAAGTGGTCCTTAAATTCATGCCAAACCATCACTACAGCAAATGGCTTGGCTTGAGTTTCCCCTTCAACCATTCAGTTTGAGTTACTGACTACTATATGCAAATAATATGAAGCGCCCAGATTTTATCTTGATCCCGAAATGCAAAATCAAAATAAAATTTATAAGCTGTTTTTATTAATTGAGAAATAGTCTTTCTTTGAAGTTTAGGCATAAATTTACCACAGACATAACAAAAATTGTCTGGATGATTTGATTATCCACAATCATTTACAGAAGCCATGTTGTAGCAAATAAAATCAAGAAAAATTACTTTTGTATTATAAAAAATTGATGAAAATATATCACAACACTAATAACTCTGTGAAATACAACACACAGTATAGGCAAATGAAGCTTGACTGAATAAGATTTTACGCTCTCTAGTAGGCAACAACAGATGTCTGTATTATATCATATGACATGTAAATGAGGTATAGTTTTGTACAGACTGAGGCCAATCATATATGGGACATTAATTGAATCCCAACAACCAAAGTACACCAGTATCCACTTTCTAGTATTCAAAACTGCATAAAATCAAGTAACTTTATTAGGATTTGAACCTCAGAACCTTCAACTTCGAAAATCAGCTGTTAAACAACTGATCTATTCTTTTACCAAATGTTATTCAGCTTCTGTGATCATAAAGGAACCAAAAACAAAAAATTAGAAAGTGTATTTGACTTTAAACAGAATTAATAAATTTTAGAGAAATATATATGATATATTATATAAATGCATAACCAACTGCAATTAAGACATTATTGAATGGGGAGAATTGCTTTTATTCACATTCATGATAAAAATGTACTTCTCATTGAATTATATCCTAAATGGTTCACAGAAAAAACAAGACTTCTGAAAAAGACCTTGGCCTACATCTATCTTAAACATTCTTAATGACTTGTGGTACTGTTATTTAACATGAAACTCAGAGAATGCTATCAATTTGAGATGAAAGGATTGCAGTTCAACATAAGAAAGCAAGATAGAATAAAACACTGATGCTAACAAGAAAATAACGTGAATAAAGTGGAAAGCTAAAATCACTTGTGGTTCACTTTGTGAAGTTCTGGAAATGACAGAGTTTTAGATGTTTGAGGAGTAATTTGTAAGAAAATAAAATCAATGTTATTGGAGAGGTAGGAAGAAAGGTAGAGAGTACACAAAGTTTTTAAGAGGAATAATGCAAAGTAAAAAAGGGTCAAGAGAAGGAAAAGAAGTCTTAAACAAGACATGAGCATACCAGTTCAAACACATGGTATAAAGGTTTAACTTACAAACGAGAGGATTACACCAAACTTAAAAGTTATAAAAATAAAATTTCTTAAAAGCATGATAGGTAAGACAAGGAAGGATAATGACTCTCATAAACACAAAGTATGTAGGATAACATAGGGGAATCAAGACTGATTTGGTTTAGAAAACATCATTAGGTTCAAGACACCTCGTTTTCTTCCTAAGTAATGCTGCAAACTGGTTGCATGTTTTGCCTTAACCTTCCTTAAATACATGGTATTATAAGTTGCTGTAGGTGTTTTTATATATAGATTTTGAAACAGTCTTAATTAATTAATACAGTTCATTTTATTATTAATTTCTTTATTTGAATCTTTAGGTGTCTTTAAGTAAAGACTACATACAGTCTTTTTTGATAAACTGATCAATATGTTTAACCTAAGTAAGTGATTGTACATTTACAATACTGGTGGAATGGGGTTTGGTTTGCTTGGCATTTCTCCTGCCACCACCCCATTCGGTCGCCCTAAAGCATAAGAGCGAATGTCTGTGCCACAAACGGAAACTGAGCCGTGAACAGTTTAGCAACCAGTTTCCTAACATAGCTTCTAGAGCTTACCTAACAGAATCAGCAGACTAAGCATGGTGCCATACACCACCAGCTTACACATCCCAACCACTCACTTGTCATAAATTTGCTAAAATGGGTAAGTAAATAAAATATATTTCATCTAGGCAGCAATTCGTTGCCACGCCTAAGTCACTGAATGCCAGCAATTACCTTTCCACCATTTTATAGAGCTTGGAGCCATAATAATTGGTTGTTGGTCAGCCGTACTCATGGTTAGCTTACCATGGCAATGTAAGCTAACCCTGAGTACGGTAAGAATCTTTCCCTTAAGTAAACTACAGATCCCAGTTGAACAAAACAACCACAACTAGTAACTCCCACACGGCTCAACAATGGGGTTCTCGCCGCATTGACTTGCCACTTGTGAATGGCCAATTTTCCCCTAGACCTCAAGTTCCAGGGTGACCTGGTCTCTGGCCACCCCAAGAGCAGGACAGTCAAACATCAGGTGTTCATTTGACTGGACCTCCTCACAGATGTACAGCTCATTAGGCAGAACCAAAACAGATATTGATTCAAGTTAACATGGGTGGTGAGCACCCGAGTACCCGTTGCCCTTAACCCTTAGAGTCTCAAGGTAACGATATATCGTAAATGAGTGCTTGTGCCAAAAGTCTCACCCGTACGATATATCGGTATGTAGTTTTAAGGTTCATATATTACCGCTACATCGCTCATATAGTATCTTTTCTTAAAGCTTATAATTTTTAGATATCGATAGTGTAGGTTGTTTTCATTTTACGATACGTATATTAGAGAATAATCGATTTCAAAATTCCGATAATCTCTGATGTAAACAGAAGTGTTTTCCGTGCATTCATGGTTATGTTTTGGTTACTCCGTGCGTTTATAAGGGATTTTTTATCGGTATTAGGTTTTAGGTAATATTATTTTATGAAATTAGAGTTTTAATTATAGTGTTAGTTGTTGTTTTAGTTACCGTGATCCGTAAAATATTCAGATTAATCGTTAGTTCGGTGTTTTTTTTCTGCAATATCCGGGCCTAGTAGACGTCTTACCGATGCAGAAATTAATAACTTTTTTGTTGATGATACTGATAGCGATTTCGAATTATCTAGTGACAGTGGGGCTGAAGAAGATGATGAATTAATCACAAGTGATAGTGATGGTGATTTAGAAGAAGATGAGGCCTACATAAACATCATTAAACCGGAAGATAATGTCCCTCTTCCACATCAATTTTTGGAACTCCCCGGCCCAAAACATATGCCTAATCCAGGTTCTACACCTATAATTTATTTTTATTTATTATTTAAACTTAATTTATTTGAACTGATGGTGAAAGAAACCAATAGATCAGCCAATCAATATTTAAATGCAAATAGAGATAGGCTGTCTGAACCATACCGAAAATGGAAAAATATTACCATTTCTGAAATGAAAGGTTTTATAGCTTGCATACTGAATATGGGGATAATTAGAAAACCTACTCTTAAGAGTTACTGGAGTACAATGGCATCACAGGCAACCCCTTGGTTTGGTAAAATGTTTTCAGCGCACCATTTTAGAATTATTTTGAAATTTTTTCATTTAGTTGACAGTGCAAGTTATCCCCTGCCTGGCCATGCTGATTATGACCCCTGCATGAGGTATCAACCAATTATTGATCATGCAAATACAGTCTTTCGGCATCATTATACTCCTCATGAACAAATCAGTATACACGAGAGCTTAGTTGGTACTAAGAGTCACACTTCATTGTTACAATACTTGCCAAATAAACATCACTACCGTTGGGGGATAAAATGTTAGATGCTATGTGACTATGTTACTAATTACTGTTTAGCTTTCTTTACCTACAAAGGCGCTAAAAGTCAAGAAGATAAGCAAGAAATTGCTACATTAGGTTTAGGTTATTATGTAGTTAAAAAATTATTAGTTATGTGTAACTATCTGAATAAAGGTTACCACGTTTTTGTGGATAACTTTTTTATGTCATTACCATTACTAAAATATTTGTTTATTGCTGGTACATATATCACAGGTACCATCTGTAAAAATAGAAAATTTTTACCTCAGCAATTTAAAAAAATGTTTTCTGTTGGTGAAAAGCTGTATTTTTGTTCTGGTCCGGTACCTGCTTGTGCATATAGGGAAAAGAAATCTCAAAAAACTTCTGTTTTACTTCTTTCAAGTAAATGTGTGGCAAGAAATGTTGAAGTAAATGTCCCTCTCGGGCAAGAAATTGTATCAAAGCCGGCTATAATACATGAGTATAATAAGTACATGGGAGGGATAGATATGGAGGGATAGTCAGACATGATGTTGTATTCATACTTGGATGAAAGGAAAACCATGCGTTATTGGAAGAAGGTGACCTTTAATGTAATGGGGAGAATACTTTTGAATTCATATATTTTGTATCAGCAGCATAACAAGGGACAAAAAATTAAATCAAGACTTCAGTTCAACATAGAAGTTATTGAAGCACTGTCAGACGACTGGTTAAAAACAAAAGCCATTCTCAAAGATCCACAAGGGCCACCTCGGTTGAGAAAATTACCTGATAAAGAGGAAGCAAGGTGCTGCGTTTGTACACAAGAAAAAAGACATAGAAGATCAAGAACAGTTTGTATCCGCTGTAGTAAAGGCTTACACGGAGAATACCTTTCAAAGCATAAATGTTAAAAAAAAAAATGTGGTAACACAAAAATTTCAATAATTCTGTAAATAATATGACTTTTTAAGTGAAGTTTTTTTTATTTTGTACACAAATAATTGTAGTTTTTAGAAACAGTGATAGATTAGATATAAATAGCAAGGATTTTTTTTTAAATAAAGAACAAACAGCATTTTTTTTTAAAAATGAAGAAAAGTTGAATTTTACTTTTTTAAAATTAATCAAAGATGTAACACCATTTTGGATCGCAGCACCACAATCTACATAGTTAACTGAGTAAGTACAATTTTTTTCATAATTTTATCGTGTACATTGTTGATTCTGTGGCATTTCTACCAAACGTCTCCTTTTTTTGAAAAACGTACTTGAGGCTTTTAACTAGTACTTACAAAATAGGCTTGAGGCCGAAAGGGTTAAAAAAAGCTCAAGACACACCATCTCCCCAGATCCTGTATAAACTTATACAAGGATCTTCCCTTAGTCTTGTTGCTCCATTCCAGCTGCCATGCTTCCATCGCAAGGCTCTGCAGCCTCATCCACAGGTGGGAGGTTGGATGAAATTTGGATGAAATTTCTTTTTTTTTTTAAGCATCGCAACTGAATGAAATTTGGATCGGATCCATTGCGATGCTCTGGTACTGACCTGGCTCGAAACCACAACCCAAATACCTCAGCCCCCCGGCTTCTTCACAATCTCCACATGGCTGCCTGAATTTTCACCACTAAATTGATTGAGAGAGCCTTTCCCAATACAGTGGTAGCTTAGTAGGAGGTTGTTCTAAAAACACCAGTGCATACTATTAAGGCTCTGTGCTGGACACAATTTTTAACAAGTGCTCTAGTCATATCCAACCTATGCGCTCAAACCAGCGCTTTGTAAGATGTCATGATTTCAAAGACACCTCAGGACACCATGTACATTTGACAGCTCAATAACCCATAGTCTTTCCGAGCAATCCTCCTAAGTTTGTGCATCACTGAGGCAGCGTCCACCACTACTTGCCTAATGTGGTTCTAAACAACATCTTTTCATTAAACAAAACACCTAGGTACTTATGAACTCAAACTTGGCTGATTAATCAGTCTTTATATTTAATATGGGGGTTACGACTTTATGATAATTTGTCTGCACCTTAGAGAAACATAAACTTCGTCTTGGGCACAGAAATCTTTAAATTTTGAATGTCCATCCAGCCCCCTGCGGTTGACAAGGCTGCCTGAGCATGGTCTTCTAGCCGTGGTCATGAATTACCACAGACTAAAAGGAGACAGTCATCGGCAAAAGCCTGGACTGTGACCCCTTCTGGAAATGTCAGTTCCAGAAATCTGTTGAATACCAAGGTTCACAGCAGGGGACCGAGAATGGAACCCTGCAGGCTTCCCCTGATAACGGATTTTTCCACAACTAGGTGGGCATCCTTAAACAGACCCGTATGGTTAGACAGGGTATTTTGGTTTTAGTGGCACGGGATACTCAGCATATTAATAAAGTCAATAAATCATAAATTAGCAACACTAGAGATTTTTTAGGAACTGATTTTAAGGTTTGTAGTTTAGCATCAAAAGTTTTCACTTTTTAAAGTCAAAGCATTCTTTCAAAAGCCATGGATTCTCTGTTAATAAATTACTAAGATCTTATATAACTTAGCAAATTGTTTGTTATGCTGAATATGCATCTTTATGAAAATAACATTGTCTAATCTACTAATTTCCTTTGAAAACTACCTATATCTTAACTATTAATAATATCATTTTCACATACAGATCTAATAGTTAAAAGTTAGAATGAAAATAATTTAAGTTTCAGTTAAAATAAATAAAACAAAAACACATCACCTTTACTGCATGTGCAATTTAAGTTGATGAGGAGTAAAAACAATATGTGAAAAGGGCCAATGTTACATTTGCTATTTTGAAGTCATGTCAGCCAGAAAATATAAAATGATAAAAAACAAATGTAAATATTTACTCTTTTGACACCAACCTTTTTACATTTGCCCAATTGTCACACCATCAATAAATGAATTATGTAAAAATAATGGATTTGCCCTTTTAACATAATACCAATGATATCTTTTCTGTGTATCTGTATATGTGTTCTGAATATAATAGTCTCTTATGTTCATTATTCAGAATAAAAGTAATATTGTTTGTGTTTTACCTTTTTAAATTTCAAAGAGGAAATGATACTGTAAAAAAAAAACTGAATTTCAGTGCAACACTACTTATGTGGCAAATTACAAATTTTAGTAGAATAATATTACTGAACAATGTAATTGTAAATATAACATCAAAAGAATAAATTAGTGAAATTGAACTTTGTTTTTTTTAGAAATAGCAGACCTGGCTCTCAATCTGTTGATGAACGATGGAGAGTGGATTGGGGAACATATCTTGCCAGTCAGAGAAATTTTATTGTTGCTGAAGTGGATGGTAGAGGTACTGGCTATCAAGGAGACAGTATGAAGCATACCATACATCACCGTCTTGGCACAGTTGATGTTGAAGATCAGATAGCTGTAATAACGTATGTTTTAGACATACAACTGATACTTTTATTAACAGGATACACTTTATTTTGACCTACTTGAACTTTTATGAATTGAAAAACTGGCTTGAAGCCTTCAGAATAAATGTTCAAACCCTGTCTGACATGTATTTGCTCTGTTGTTATTGAAAACAGATGATCAGAGCAATTTCTGTCATGTTTACTCTTAAAAATTAAATAACTTACTTTATATGCTAAACAACACAAAGCCTGACTTATATAAGAAACATCATATATATATATATATATATATATATATATATATATATATATATTGCTTATTATCCTTAAAAATCAGAATATTTCACTTTTATAAGTTTTTATTCCTATTATATTTTTATTTAGAAGAATAAGTTAATTATACATATCGTATAAATATAACTAACTAAACAAATGACCATAATGAATTTAAAAAATTCAAATGAAAAAAAAATTTAAAAAATTTAAGAAATGAAAGTGTTAGTACATTTACAATACTGGTAGCATGGGGTATTCAGCGTATTAATAAAATCAATAAAGCATAAATTAACCATACATAAAGCTTTTTTTAGGAACTGATTTTAAGGTTTGTAGTTTAGTATCAAGAAGGATATTCAACTGTAAAATTCTTCCAGAACCTAGATAAACCTGGGAAAATCCTCATACCAATTGTGGTAAAAGAAAGATAAGATAGTTAATACTGTTAGAAGGTGTTTTCTGTTTTGAACTTCTTCATTGTTGTATTCCTAAAATTTACTTGAATTTTTTTTTATTTTATAGTGATCACCTGTGTTAAGGTGATCACTATAAAAAGCCAAATTTATGGCTGCTAAATTATGAAAAATGCTTACCATTGCAGAGTTTAGTACATTTTTCATGTGTCAGATGTATGGTGAATTTTTACATCTTAATAAAAAATACCCCAAAAAATAACTTTTATAAAATTTGACAGGTGCACATTTTCAGTTACACTGTATTTGGATTGATTATAAAAAAATTATTTTGGTTAGCCAAATTTCATCACTCAATAATGTTTAGCTGATTCCCCTAAATCAGTTGATCAGGTTGGGTATATGCCCCACAGATTTGTTTTTCTTCAACTGCAAGTTCATGTTTGTTTAATCTAGTTAGGTTTGATTCCTTGTCTAATGTAATTTTAGTTATAGTATGATGGATTATCTTTTTCAATTAATCAGAAATGGGCCCTGTAAATCGTTATAGAACCATTAATTGTGACACACTGCTATCAATAGGGATTTTTTCAGTATCATGTTGGTATAAATATAAAATTTGTTTCTTGGGAATTTGATATGCAATTGATCGACTTTGTTGTTTGAAATGTTATTCTGTATTAAATAATGTTACTTATCCTTCACAGGTATCTGAGAGATAACTTGAAGTTTGTTGATAAAACAAGAATGGCAGTATGGGGTAAAGGATATGGTGGATTTGCTACTGCTATGATATTGGCTCAAGATACTGGTCTCTTTAAATGTGGCATATCAGTAGCTCCAATTACAAATTGGGCACATTTTAGTAAGTCAAATTGTTAAAATTTTTAATTTTTTATTAAAAAAATTGTAAATTATCTTTATCAAAATATGTTTTTTTATAATTTTACCATTTTATTCATTTCATTTAATTTTCTGTTCTTAATAATATTTACAAAAAAAAGAACTGCATTCCCATTATTAATAAAAAGCTTGAAAGTTTAGCATGTTCAAGTAACCAATAAATTTAAATTCTTACACTAGAGAGGTAACTAATGACACAAATTGGCAGAATCAACGATTTAAATTCATTTGCTCTTTATGTATTCAGTTTGAACTGAAATCATCAAATTTTTAATCTTGATATAAATATAATTTATTAATGATTAACCTTAACAATAAACTTGTGAACAATAACCATATATTTACATTTATTTCTATGATCATTTTATTAGCAGCAGTAAACTTGGATAGATTTTGTTTACACTGTACACATATTACAATGATTTGCTGTTGCATTATATGCAATGAACAACACCGATTCATTTCTGAAATTATAGATTATGATAAATATTAGATTATAGACTACAATCATCAGGTTATGACACAACCAACAGACTACACTACAAATCTTTCATATCTATAGAGAAGCAAACACGAAAGAAATTCAGAGTCCAAAATATAAACATAAAATGCATTATTCACGACTTAAAATATAAAGGTTAAAATTTTAAATTCAGAATAGAACATGATGTATAAACCCGGAAAAATTATTTGGGGGGAGTGGATGACTACATGGTTTGTTTTTGTTTTAAATCATCCACCTTGAGGTACATTAAATTTCAAAAGTGCAGTTTTTTTTTTCTTCCTATATTCTTTTATTTCTTCTGAAGTGGCTTAACTCCTTTCTTCTGACATCTTGGATCGCCTTTTGCCTGAGAATTTTTTTTAAATCTTAGGTTTTTATTTTTCAGTGCCATTCTGATCTTTTGTCAGTTGTTAACATTGTTTTTGTGGGTCTTTAATTTTTTCATGTCTTCTTGAATATATTTAAATCATTTTCTAAGAAGTCAAAAATCTGTTTAGTTAGTCTCTTTTAGCCCATCCTTTTGACATGGCAGTAGAAGCTGACTCTTCTTTTCCTTACACTGCAGAGGTTTCCTATTTTTCAGTATAGTTCTTTGTTTGATAACAATTTTAGCAAAAAATTTAGCAGGAATTTTTAGAATGATTTTATTAATAATAATTTTTTTCTTTCTTTTGAATAATTTTATTTGTTAATTTGCTTGGCTGTAGAAATACTGAAAACACTTTTTTTTTTAATTTTTGTTATTGTTGTATTTCAAATAAACATTAATTTTGCTGTATAAACTATGCTTTTGCTATTAAAGTATCCTTTTTTTAGCTTAAAACCAAGATAAACTGTGATCCACTAGGTAATTATAATCAGTTTGCTTCAAATTACTTTGGATAACTTTTTTGTATCACATGTATAAAACAAATAGAAAATTAAGGACTGTGTTAAGAGATAGATGAATTTGTATTAAAAGTTTTGACTTGAAGCTTGCCATGGCAGATTTATATTTTAGTCCTTGTAAACAATTTCATTGCGATCTTATTTTTTATGCCCTGTTCTGTAAGTTCTTCATCTTTAAACTCTCAGACCTTTACCAGTTCAGTAAAGTAACAACTAGACCTAGTCCACCAGTTAAGTTGACCAAAGTAGGTTATTTTAGTTGTTATTAACTGGATAAATCAAAATATATTTGAGTTCAAGATTTTTATTTTGATGTAGCCAGGGATGGACTGATGCTAGAACGCCATTCCATACTTCTTTTTGGAAGAAATAAAAAATTATCCTTTCACATAAAATTTGTTTTAACTTAAAGTCTGGTCTATGTTTTATTTTTAAAATAAATAACTTAAATTATAAAACTCAGACTGTTTGAAAATGAACTTGGTTTTGGGTGCTACAAGTAAACAGCGACAAAATAAATCATAAATCTATTTCACGAAAAAAATTTAACATTTGAAATGAAAAAGATAAGTTTTATTCTTATCAATGTAAACATTGAAATGAATGTACATCATTTTTCCACATATGATTCATGTGGCCGTAGACCATATTCTTGCAGTGTGCAATAATGCAAAATCAAATGATCATGGAAAATTTTACGAGTGCACTCTGAATGTAGTATCATACATTTATTACAATATTTATTTTTAATTAAAAATAATGAAACTGTAATTACTATTAATTACTGTTTCTATTTTTTATTTGCTTTTAGATTCACTATTCTCTGAACGCATTATGGGAACACCAAATGTAACAGATAATTATCGTGGTTATGAAGAATCAGATATCAGCAAAAGAGCTGGTAACTTACGAGATAAGCCTTATTTACTCATACATGGTACTGCTGATAATACTGTACACTATCAGCATAGCATGATACTAGTACGTGCCTTCACTGAGGGAGGGATATTGTTTAGACAACAGGTGAGTACATTAAACCAGTTGTATGTCTTGAATTTAGTACAGCAATATCTGGGCATTTACATTGTTTTATTTTACATTATATTTATACCTTTAAGTGTTCATAACTTTAACAATGAGCAACAAAAAAGGACTCAGTTCAAAAGCTCTCCATTTAAACAAAAAGTACCTTCTTCAAATAAGTACTGACAACATTACAAAGGTAAAATAATTTTTGTTGTTTGAAGAACACAGGATGTAAATAAACACTATTTTTTATAATGTAAGTTTATATACATAACTTTTTTAACAATTGACCTATAATTGGAGAAATTTTTATCTATTATGTTCAGACTCCTGATTATTTGAAGGTTATTACTTAGTTCATTTGTCTTAATTTTCAAATGCACTTAATGTTTATTAATGATTGCCATAAAACAGCTTTACCCCAGTCTCTCAAAAAAGAGAAAATTGCTTTATGAACTTTTTCTGATGATGTTTAATCAAAGATTAAACTGAGGCCACAAAAAATCTTTCAGCAATTTTCTTAATAATTTGATTTTTTGTTCATATGTGAAGTGTATACAAGGAAGAAAAAAGACAGTAGTAAATTCATAAACAAATTAAATAAATAACATTTCACATTTAAACCAAAAAAATTGAAAATGATTTTTAACTAAACAAATAATATAATAGGAGCAGTGTTTGTAATAAATCTACAAGCTATTCAAAAAACTGAAACCATCTATACTCAAATAAAGTTCAAACTTATTGTAATTTGATTAACTAGGTATATTATTTATTTATTCATATATATGAGTAACAATTATAGATTTTCTTACTAGTAGGAATATTCAGATTTTCCTGTGTTGAGATTTATGTGCTATACTCACCTATTAATTAAACTGGTTGATATGTTAACAAAAAAAGAATGAGATCTAATTGATACATGTTTGTTAATTGCCATTACTGTAAAAGTTGTAGGCAACATTTGCATGGTTCTTAATTCTCAAAAGCAACATAGTCATCCTTAAGAATATCAAGCATTCCATGGCAAGCTTACTTTAAATAGCTTGCTTTTCACTGTGTTAAACATGTTGCTGTATAACATCATTCCAATCGCATCAAAATGTAGGTGATATTCAGCCTTACAAATGACACCTTCAATCTTTTTATTATAGAATCTGGCTGTATATTGAACATCATTACTACTTTCTTTTAAGTCAGAGCTGCTGCTCTGACTGGTATCTATGGTAATGCAGTGGAATGGTAATCCTGTTCATCTTTCGTCAAAACGTCTGAGACAGACAGTATAAAGTAAGAAATTATTAAACTGTTATGAAATATGGAGTTACATAAATTCAAAATTAACCAAAAATAGTTACCTGAAAAAAAAAAGATAAAACCCAACAGTCAGAAAACATAATTTTTAATACATGCAGGAAGTCGTTGAAGAGCAAATTCTGTAAGTTGAAGGTCATATTTCTTTCATTCCAATTTTATAACATTTTTAAGCAGGTTGAACTGAGTTTATTATTTTAAGACAAGAATTACTTCAAAGAGCTTTAATGCACTTTTAATTGTGTAAATAATAGTCTGAATGAGAGGCTAGTATTTGTTTTACTAATCTTTGAATACATTTACTCTTCAAGTCCAATATGTGTGAGAGATCCTGAGTTTCCAGTACTGATTAGATATTTATCTACTCTTTACTGCTTACTTGTTTAGACAGTTATTGTAATATAACCAAATACATACAATGACTTTGATCTAAAAAGTTACAATGACCTATCATTAGACAATAGCTTCTTGTTTTGTATATTTGAGCTAGCTTTAATATTATAGTAGTTGTGAATGATTTTTGAGCTAGCAATACTGTTTACTTCCCCTTATTTGATATAGTATGTAGTAGACCATGGAGGAAAAATTCAATCCATATACATATGCTAATTAAACTGGGTTCAATAGAAACTAAAATGGATAAAATGAGCAAAATTTAAATGAGAACTTAAAAAGTTTAAAAGAGAGGTAGTGGAAATCAGAAACCAAGTTGAGCTAAATAAAAATAGAATTGATTATACTTTAACAAAGACCAGTCTTTTCATTTTTGGCTTGAACAGAAAAAAGGTTTTACAATTAAGTGAAGATTATTCCTATTTTAAACTATCTTATAGAAAATATATGGAAATATGTTTTCTATATTTTAATTATTGATAATATTATAATGTGGAAAAGGAGGAGGTTGATTTAGTTAAACTAATGTCCAGTCACTTGAGTAATTGTACTCTGAAGAAGAAGAATAAGTAACAAAAGTAAAAAGTTAGTCAGGCTACAATTAAGGAAAATGGAAAGCAAGGAAAACCTGAGGAGGGTTATTTTCCTATCTGAAGAAATACAGAGATTCCCTCCACCTGATATAAACTAATAGAAGGTTTCAAGGAGACAAAAATACTCCATAAAAATCTTCATTTACTTTAAATTAGCAATTAAGGAAGGTAGTTAGGATGTGACTAGTGACTGTCACTAATGAGAGTACAGAATCATCGTAGATGATGAGGGTACATAATGAATCGTAATAATCTCTGATCTATTTATCTATCTATCATAGTAGTTATCTATAAAGTGCTACTACCTATTCATTGAATAGGTTGAATTACGAGTATGTTGTACACTCTTTCCTTTTTTATTTTGTAATCATTTATTGTCAGTTTCGCATGCTTCTTTCTTTTCATGTGCTGTGTTACAAATACTTTGGAATCTGCAGGTTAATACTCCACTAACTTTCCCTATGTAAGAGTAATCAGCTAAAGTGCACAATGTAATTTGTATTTGGAAAATAAATTTAGAGAATTTTTTGCCCTTCAAATAAAGTAAGTGTTGAAAACATAAGTGAATTCAGGAGTGAAATTTGTAATGAACCTAGACTTCAAAAATAATATGACAAAAATTTACATATTGATAAAAACTAGTAAAGGATATATTTATGCCTTAGAGCCATATACAAAAAAAACCATAATTGAGTTGATATGCCCAGATTTGAAAGTTTTCAGAGGATTGTTTGACATTTAATTAAAAACTCAAATATAAATCAAACTCAATATTAATAACTATGAACATATATGTTTTTTTAAGACCACAAATAAACTTAGTCTATAAAAGTTAATTTAAAAGGGATTATTAAAAACTATAGAAAAAGCCTGCTTATTCCAGTAACATATAAATAAATGTGAAATGAGAAAAATTGAAATGGATGGATGTAGTACAGAAAATAAGACAAGTTTTCAGTTGTTATCTGGAACCTTAAATGTTACCTTGCTGACCACACTTTATGATAAATCTTCATCAGCAGTGAAACATAAGAAAAATGAAAGCAGAAAAAATAATAACTAAGGACACAGCTCTATACAAATATTACAATGAGTTGATGGAAAGAGAGGATTTGGTACTTCTTTCTTATGCTTTCATTAAAAAATGCATCAAGTGATGGGGAACTGTTCTGGCTGTTAGAAAATATTATTTGTTAATTCATTCATTTTAATTCAAGCAACTAATCAGATGGATATTATGATGTTGATGTATGGGAGAGAAAATAAAGAAAAATGTTTGTGAAGCATTCACAGGTAACCTCCATAGTAAAAATATGTGTGGAGGAACATCATAATTTCGATGATGATAAACCCTTAAAATGAGAAAATATACTTACTCTATTGCTTGAGAATGTGAAAAGAATACTGTATTGTTTGCAATGATAAGTGTTCCTGGCAAAAGATGTACAAAATTCTACTGCAGAATTTTGAAATACAACCTGGATTACATCCAGAAAAATGTTTTGAAAAAACTCTCTGCAGTTAACATATTCAGACTGTGAAGACATTTTTTCAGATCATAATGTTATCAGAATTTTTTTATTAATTTCAATGCACTTATTATATTTACTTTTATAATTATATTTTACCATTTCATTTATTATTTTTACAAAATGACTTTAAAAAATGTAAATATTACTCGCATTATTTTCAGCTCAAATTCAAATAACTGAAAAGAAGTTTTTCAGCAAATAAATCATATTATACACAATAACATCAAATAGAAATTGATTTAACAAGAAAATAAAGACAACAATAAAAAATAAATCAATGCACTTATAATAAATTATTAGAGAATAAATATAAATAAATAAATTGCATCAGTTGATCACGTCAGTAATCATAACAATAAAGTTTATCAATTTTACAGCAATCTGATTGCTATGTCCATGGGAAACATGGAGGCCAGAGTCTTGAACTTCCATTCTAAAAGGGCTGGATGGTATTACAAAATATAAATATTATTATTATTATCACTAATGTAAAACAATGTTGCATGGCAGGTTCACCATCTGAATTGATAGTCACTTGTTTTAATAATTTGTTATCAATACTGAAATTTAGTGTAAAATAGTTTTCATCACCAACAATCATAAAAAAAAAAAACATAGAAAATTCTAGTTCTTTCTAATTGCAATTTTGTTAATTATTTTTTCTAATCCAGCTTGTTGTAAGTCCAATAAAAACAGCTTAACAAAACAAAAAGTGAAATTACTTGTATTTTAATAAGCAAATTTTCTGATTAGGATTTTTTGATATTCTTGTATTAAAAATTAATTAATTATGTAATATTTTTATTTAATTTCAGACATATCCTGATGAGAACCATTCATTTGAAGGTGTACAGATGCACCTATATAGAATGATGGAATCATTCTGGGATGAATGCTTTGGTCCTTTAGATTTTGTGGAGTGGGAAGTTGGAACAAGTTTTTTCAGCTTTAGGCAATAGCAGGAACATGTTAGTAAAGTATTTTTTTTATTTTTGTTTATTTAGAATTTAATTTAACAATTTCCTTTTATATTCCTTTCCTTTTATATTCTGATTGGTGATGATAATATTACCATCTGATAATTAAAAGTATACAATTAAGTAAGACCTATCCTAAGGGGAATAAATTAATGCAAATTTTATAAATATTGTAAAATTACTATCATAACACTCATTTTTTATACTGCAATTAAAACATACTGCATTTTATACTTCTTTTTTATGCTGCAACTTAACATTAAAAGTGTTATTTTCATCATCACTTCTATAAAAAGCTTTTGTACTTAACCATGATCATTTTAATGTAATTTAAGAACTCTAATTCAGGTCGATGAGAGTGATTGCTTTTGGCAGAGCAACTTTGCCTTCTGTGGTGAACTTAGCTGGAGAAAGGGGACTAGAATGAGGTAGGAAGGGTACAGATGATACTATATATATCATGTTTAGTTTAACAGGAAATTTCAGTTGATAGCACTAACCCATAGCCATGATATTCATTCTTTAACCCTACGTTATGGATAGATGGTAGACTAGCACACCTAGCAAGCTAAGTTTTTGCAATTCAATGTGATTCCTCACTTTCTGTTCTTAAAATTGGGCTACAGGACTGTCTGTAGAGGCGCTCTAGCACATCTAGTACATCAGTGATCATCACATTCTTTCTGTCCAAAATTATTATTGTTTTAGTAGAGTTATTGTAGGGTAGATATTTCTTGTAGTTTTCATGTAAGTCTTATTATTACTTCTTGTACTTTTTCATGATGTCAGTGAACAGTAAATAGGTTAATTTTATTCCAGTTCATAATTTAGAATATCTGCATCAAAATTAAAATCAAATCCAATTTGTAGCAAAAACATGCAAGTGAAGTAGTATATGAAATATTCACTGATTTATAAATGCTAAGGAAAACATTGATAGTTCATCATAGATCTGAAGATATAACATTGCAAAAAAAGCTACCAGTGTGTCAAAAAACAGTGCTAAAAAATAATTATGAAAGTAATGAAATAATTAATTTTATGTTGTGACATGCAAACCCAGCAATTCAGTTAGTACATTAGGAAAAACATTGCGTCTCCCAAATTGTGACTGGGCCAAATAACTTTCCATTCTATTAAAAAACTATTGGAGAATTGAAAGCATAAATTTATTTTAAAGGGAGAAGCTTATGTTTGAAAAACCTCACAAGGAGATTGATTTCAGGTGGGTATGAAAGAAAGACAGCTAAAAAAGGTAACAGAAACCTATAAGATGCATTTAATGTATGTAAAATATTTTTATCTTTTTTTTAATTTTTTGCTTGACGATATCGCCACATAAGCTTAGTATGAAAAATGCCATGCCTGACCAGGACTCGAACCTGGGACCTCCGGATGGAAAGGCTGTGACGCAACCACTCCCATCATGGAGGCCGAAAATATTGTTAGCTATAGAGAAGAGGGGTGGATAATTCTGTGCCAAGAGGAGACATATGTACTCTGACATCATCTGGTATCTAAAAATTGGGATAACCAGTCACAGAGAGCTTAGAATGCATTTATTGATCAGCAAAGAGAAAAATTAATGATAATTTACGCTGGAAGTCAGTATAATTTTATAAGAGATGGTTTAAATATAAAAATACAAATAAAAAAATTACATAAAAATAATAAACTGGGAAAAACAATAATTGTAAAAAGTGGCTAGAAGAAAAACCAATGTCTAAAGTACCACCAAAAAGCATGCTAGAAATTGACAATTAAAGTTAATTTAAGTAAATTAAATTAATTTTCAATTTAAAATATTAATTTGCATTTAAGGATATCCGTAATTTATACATTACTTTGATGATCTCTGAATTGGTAAAAAATAATATATACAGTTTTGCTGTTAATTTCTATTCAGTCTGGGTTTTTAAAAAATAGATAGCTTTATTATTTTTTTGCATGTACCGTAATGAACAAAATAAATCTGTGTATATCATACTTCTTTATGAGTCAAATTTTTTGACTTCCTGGTTATTTACAGAATATTTTTAAAAATCTAAGAATAATAATTTACTGAGTTTTTAAAGAATGACAATCTGAGATATTAATAAATCTTCAGGACGGTTTTAGGAAGTAAATTCTAGTTTTAAAGTTCCTGCCTATTTTTATGAAATATTTTTAATAACACAGATAAAAGAGTTAAGATTTCATTTTCAAAAAAGAGACCTAGAAAATTCTGTCATCACTCCTGGATATGATATATTATAAAGTATTATTGGCTCTTGCTTTTATAATGTTTAAAATTGAGCTTTTCAAATGTCATCTCTTGACATTTAATATTACTACATGAGGTCAATTTTTTTTTATTTCTTGGTTATTTACAGAATACTTAAAAAAATTAAAGAATAATATTTATTAAAGAGTTTTTAAAGGATGACAATCTAAGATACTGACAAACCTTCAGGATGGTAACTATAAAATATCTTTAGAAAGTCAAAACAAATTTTCAAAATCAGTTGTCAGAGCTTTGCTTACTTCAGATTGCTGAAGAAAGCAATCTGATAATGCAACCTCATAAACTCCTGCTTCTAACATTATACTGTCAATTGGATTGGTACGGAAAGCTCCTATAGCAAGCCTGATTCCTTTGCTATGGATCACGTCGAGTTTCTTAAAATGAGACTTTTTGGCAGAGTATACTTTGACATTTTTTTTTGGCAAAAAAAAATATACTACCGTATACTATTGATCCGTAATCTATTCTAGATTGGACCAATGCTTTGTAAAGTCTCAACAAACCTCTTTATTCAAATTTGACAGACACTTGATGACATTTGGGGCTTTCTGACACTTAGTTATTAGCTCTGTTATATGTGCCCTCATGAAAGGTCCAAAGTGAGACCTGAAAAGTAAACTGTTTCTTTATATCCAACAATACTTTTTTTTCCTCTACTCCTCTAGATCGGTTCGGACTGATGGGTATAACTCCACCTAGAGGAGTGTGTGGTTACAATAACGAGCCTTCCCACCACCCAGCTGTATATCCAGCATGGTAGGTCACTCGCTGGTCAGCTGTTTTGAGGAGTCTTTATTTTGCCATTTCTTGACACCATGTCTGAACATATCTGCCCAAAACACAGGTCTTTTCTCTTTTACTGTGCCTACCATCCCCTGGAGTCCCCAGTGGATCATTGGCAGTGGCATACCTGGGCAAGCCAGCCCTCACCTCTGGGACTGTCCTCCATCTATATATTAATAGCCCCAGCGCCACTCCTCTTGATCTTTACTCCTGATTACCTCCGTAGATATTTGTTGACTGTCCTCCAGTGTTCCTCAATTTATAACATGTAGTTCACAAGGGTATCTGGTGTTCCCTGTGCAATACCCGTCCTATTCCGTTGTATATCCCACTTTCGGCATTTGAAGACTGTATGTTCAACAGAATCCTCGTCTTTGCAAAATATACATGACAGTGACGCACGTCTGCCTATTTTGCGCATGCATCTTGAAAATTACCATGCCCCGTTAATATCTGCACTATGTTGAAGTTTACTTCACTAAACGTTTTGCCGATCCACGCGTGTAGGTCATGTATACTTCGCTAGGTCTATTGTGCCACCCCTCTTGCACGCCACATGTTCTTCCATTCAGTCATCATGCGTTCTCTAACGTCTCTCTTACTCAAGCCATGAGCTATATCCAACCTTTCTCCCACTTGAAGGTTGACTGGCAGAACTGAAGCGAGGACACAGAGGGCCTTGTTGTATGATACAGTATGCGGAAAGTACTCCTATTAGGGCTCTCCTGTGTATGCTGTTAACTCTAGTCAAATTCCTTTTTATGCGTAAGGATGTCCTCTACACTGGTGCTGCATATAAGATTGACGATGTTATTGTTGACTCTACCAATTTCCTCTTCGACTCCCGTGGCGCACTTTTTGATGTTAATAAAGCGGTCAATGCTTTTACCATGCCTTCCACCTTCTTGAAACAGTTAATGATGTGGCTAGTAAATTTACCGTTTTTATCCAGTAACACCCCTAGATATTTTAGGGGGCTTGTCTCATGAATTGGTTGGTCTCCTACTACTAAATTTATCGGTCGAATTTGTCGTTTGCCTGTCATTAGAATGTATATCGAGAGTGCCAGAGTCAAACCTTTTGCCCTCATCCAGTTATCGATCATTGCTAACGATTGATTACCTCTATCTTGTACTTCCTCTTCACGTCTTCCTTTCACCAATAACCCTATATCGTCCACATAAGCAATGGTCTCTACCTCTTCTGGCAGTTGAAGTCCCAGAACCCCGTCGTAGGCTATAATCCATAGTAATGGCCCCAAAATGGAGCCTTGTGTTACTCCTGCAAATATGCGGAATCTAATCTGTTCTTGGGCATCCACAGCACACCATCTGTCGGATATGTATTCTTTAATTTGCCTATGAAGGTACAGACTTATTCCTTTCTCGCCGGTGGTCTGACTTAGCAGCTTTTAGCATTTGACATTTCAAGTGGGATTACGTGAGAACAGATGACCTTGCTGAAAAAAATTGTTAAACGCTCACCTTGCCCTGAGTTAGGTGTTAGTTTCTTTCAGGCTATAAACGTAGTGCCTGGCGTCCTAGTCGGTGCTGCTTGTTTAAGATGCGATGGAGCAATCCGGGGGAGATTGCTTGGAGGACTTAGTTGGTTTTGCCAAGGACTTGGTGGCCGTTGACCCCTTCCAGCCGAGAAGGTCAATCGGCAGGTCTCGACAGAAACCAGGTCCTCCGAAAAAAAGGTCACGGAGATTTCCACAGAAAAGGTGTTGTGCCTTCGTGAAGCGGATTGCACAAAAAAACCGCCCGAAACCTCTGTCATGAGTTGTGCGGGGAAGGCTGCGTCCGGAACTGCACAAAAAGTGCGTGGCAAGGAGGGGCGAGCCAAGCCCGAAAGGCGGCTCCCCACGAAGTCAAGGGAAGTGGAGGATGGCGGTGTAGTGATTTGCCCTAGGTGGAAGGTCTTGGGAGGTAAGCCCGCTGAGAAGCAGGTGAACTCCAGGTCCGAACGTTTACGGCGGATCAAGGAAATGCGTTCGGAGTGGACCAAAATCTCCTCTAAAACGAAATTGAGAGCGTCCTTAGAGATTCGGCAGCTTGTCGACTACTATTTGAGTCAATATGCATTGTTGGTCTCGGATCTGGCATTAAAATGTGAGGTACTCCAAGGTGCCAATCTTGCCTTGGACTCGGTCGTTTCATGACTGTCTGGCAATCAAGGTAGACCAGACTATGGAGGGAGTCAAGGGCTTCAAGCCGGTGAAGGATGAGGCTCTGGGTGAACTCCACCTTCTGGCCTCACGCTTCAGCACTTCTTCAAAGCGGAGTCACCGCTCCTCAATCATGAGGTCAATAGGGGGTGTACCAGCCACCACACATAAAGCAACGTAGGAGGCTGTCCTGTAACTACAGGTCACACGAAAGAGCAGCCTTCTCTGCACGGATTCCAGCATCTCACGGTACTTACTGACTGTAATGTCTCGCCTATTACCCTTCTCTCACTCTGTCTCGGACCACCTGCATTAATTAAGAACCTTGACATGGCAGCCAGCACTCTATCTGCTTTGTCCCTCGTCGCCACCACGTGCTGACCAAAAGAGCTGACCAAAAGAGCGTCCTCGATCAAATCACACTCCTAAATATTTCGTAGTCCCAACCTGCCTAATTGCTACCCCCCCCCCCTAACATAATCTCACGAAGGGGCCGTCTCCCAGAACAGACAAGAGCTTCAGACTTATCCGCCGCCACATCAAGACCCCGATGTGCAAGCCAATCGTGGATAACCCTCAAGGACTCGTTGCCTCTCTTCCACTTGGGCCTCATCCACTACCCTGATCAAGACAGCCATGTTGTTCATGGCTGTCCATGATATTCAATCTGCTCACGAAGCCGACTCTCGACCACCCGTTCGTAGGTCTTTCCCATGATGCTTAAAAGACAAATCGGTCTATAAGCACCCGGGAACTCCGGGTCCCTTCCTGGCTTAGGCAGTAACACCATACGCGCATTCCTCCAGCATAACGGGAAGGAGTCCCTCACAAACGCATCATTCATACAATCTAACACCGTGTAAGAAAACTACCTCACCACTATTTTAGCCACGACCCTCGTAACCGTCGGGTCCAGGGCTCTTCCGGACATTCAGCCTATCCACTGCAAGACGAAGCTCCGAAAGGGTTATCCGGTTAGGGTCCTCTTGTCACGTCGGCGCCTGAAGAACGGGGAAATGGGAATCCAATTTGGAATCATCCGATCCGCCGAAATCATCGGAAGTTTCCTGCGTAGCCTCTTGTAGACAAGCCGATAAGCTTGTCCCCAAGGATCCTCCTGTAGCTCATCCAAAAGGCGCTTCCAAGCCACCATCTTTTCCTTCTTGAGTCCCCTTCTTGCGGTCGTCAGATCATCCCTCAGTTGTTCGGCCTCCAATCTACCTCTTGCAGTACATCTCCGCAACAGATGGCGTTTTTTTAATTGACCTTCGATCTCAGCACGCCGATCTTGGAAGTCCACCAGTATACCTTGCGGGGTGGAACTCCCCTTCTCGTTAGCTAGTTCCTACAGGCAGCTTCTAGCACTTCCGAGAATTCCTCCGGAACTCGCAGGTTCGGTCTGTTAAAGCAATCGGCGAACCTCGCCCTCAGTCTTTCCAGACATGCCTCGCCAACCCAAGGCGCCAGCTGACATGCCGCCGAACAGTCAGCAGAGTCCCCAGCTCCAACAAATTACCACGAAGGTCGCTACCCAGCTCCGTACTCGACACCTCGCACCTCGTTACACGAAGCGCGACGACCTCCAAGACATACACGCGGTCAATGACGGAACTCCCCTCCCGCCAGAAGGTCGGGCACCGTCATTCATGCACAATAAGATGAGAGAGGACGTCAACGCCACCAGTTCCTCTCCCCTTCTGCAGTGATATCACCTCAACTATCTTTGCGTTAGTCGCCCAGTATAATATCTAGGCAATCCTGACATCATCTCCCAGGTCTGACAAAAAGCTTACAAAGTCCTCCCATGATGAATTGAGGGAAATATAACAGCAGTACAGGTATACACCTGCGACCCGCACGCGGACGTACCCTTCCCCTGAATCGAGTGAGCTGGGTCAACCGCGCCCATCAAAACTCGATTAGCGACGTTTACTCTAACATCAGACGCCCATCATCCTCCTCCTCGGATGGTGTCCACTTTGGGTTCCGAACAGAGAATGATATCTGCTCCTCCAGCAGCTAAGGCCTCCCACAGGAGGTTGCGGGCCAGCCGACTCCTGTTAGTGTTTAAATAAAACAGCTTCATTTTGCACATGTTGAGCTTCCAAGCCCTCCCTACCACATTTAACACATTTCGCCGTCTACTGGCACGCAGCTCGGAAATGGCCATCAACACCGCAATTGAAGCAGGCTTTCCTTGTATCAGATCCTTTACACCCTGAAGCGATGTGTCCATGCTTCCAACATGTATAACATTTAGGGACATCCTCACGCAACTGGACGTGACAGGACTACCAACCGACCTTTACCCTTACAACACCAGCAAGAATATTCGTTGCCCGTTTAGTAAGAACGATGTTAGCATTCTGTGCCTGTCCAAATGCAGGGCGCAAAGATGAAACCCTGATCTCAGAGTGTTCCTCCGTAGGTTCTTCTCATGGTTAACCTGCGGCATTGAATGATTCCTTGACTCAACATTTCCTCTACTATTTCTTCTTCCGTGCAGTTAGAAGGTCACGACAAACAATGATTCCTTTCGAAGAATTAATTAATCGTATTATGATGTTGTACAAACACCGTGAACTCACAGATCTTCTTCAGAGACTCAACTTTGTGGCTTTGACTGTAGTTAACAGTTTACACTACAATCCATTAAAATTCTTTCGAATCTCCTTGACAGGACCACCAGCATAATTCGTAATCTATCTGGAAATTGAGAGTAGGCTGACCTTTTGAAAGTTTCCATTCTCCCTCGTAATAACTAAATATCTTGGTTTGGACACATTATTTCAAAACAAAGCTTTCCTAAAGTCTATATTGATTCTGTCAGTATCTTTTCTGAATTTCTATGTCTCCTTACTACATTTCCTCTTCGCTTGTGGTGAATCGGCTGTTTCTAAAAGAGGGTGTTTACGTGCACCCTCTGCGCTTTGTTCAAATTGTTGCATTGTGTTTGATCCCTTCTGTAGCAAGGCTAGCCGCCGGGATACACTCCCATTCAAGGGCTTCTAACCTTGGAGGTCCGATCTGGTACTCCGGTGGAACCAGCATATGTCCTGGCAGAGACCGGATGTGCAATTTCTACACTGACTCCAGGACCCTACTCACAGAAGTTTTCAGGGTTCCCATGCACCGACATATATGGGCTCCTTCGCTACATGCTTGCCATCGCAGGACAATGCATATGGACAACGGAAGGGTCTCCGTTACACCTGTAAAAACATCGACCTGGCCGCCACATCGCCAGCCCTAAATGTGGTGTAAGTCTATTTCCAAACCATTTTTGATTTACATGATCTACAGACAGCCAACAAAATCCAATCAAAAGAGTGACCTGAATGTGAAAGCCAGGTCAAAAAGATCACATTTCCGAGGAATATACTCGAAGCCCCGTCAGCCAGCTATATGTATTGTACATATGTACTGCTGGGCCGCCCTGGACGTGGAACGAAGCTGGTGTCTTCCGGAAATGGGGATTACCTACCTCAGGGCATTTTTATCATTATTTTTTTTTTTTTTTTGTTATTTAGTTGTATGGGCATCGACTTCGACGGTCATTAGCCCTCGTCATATATTTTTAAATAGGTATTAAATCACCATCAGGTTCGTCATATGTAAGGATGTAAAGGGCCCGTACATTTTATTTAAAAACACCAAAATAATCAAGACAAAACATTTAAACACAAACAGTGAAAACACTTAGATGGTGTAAAGGACCTCGATATTAAAATTAAAAAAAATAAAAATAAAACACAAAAATATAAATGAAAAAGAACGGCTTCACAATACCAATATTTCCTTTTTTCTCCCTTATTTTATTTAAGCACTTACGGGGCAACTTGAACCGCCGTTAAGCAGCATATCAGTTGATGCAGGATGTCGTGGCAGTTAACTACCTCCTATAAATTGTCCTGTAGGATTTAATACATCGGGGTCCTCCCGGGTCATATAAGCAATTCGACCACTTGTTTAGGCGGGCAGAAAACTCCCCAGCAGAAAGGCTGCCCTTCCCAGTTCTGTCCTACCTGGCTCCAGGCATGTTCTTTATCCCGCGCTCTCTGTCCACCCTCGAGGGTTACTTATTTCATCATCGGATAAACCCAACTCCCCCATTCTTGCATTCAGGTGAGCCCGGGCGCTCTAAGCAAGAGGGCTTCCTCCCGGGCTTATATATTCCACGCTTCAAGACTCCCTTTTATACATACAATTAACTACTCACTTGAGATTCCTTAACACAGCTTGAATTTGCAATACACCACTCGCGTGCAGAAACGCAACTATTTTTTGTTCATTTCCATTTTCCAAATTAGCAGCGATACTATTTCTTAGACCGAACCTCTTTCTGGGGTCCTCATACATGATACACTCTTTTATTAGAGGCTTGATTGTAGATGCTTTATTACAAACACCGCACATTGGTCTTTCTTCACCGGTTAACAAATATGAATTTGTTATTCGTGTATGACCGATTCTGAGTCTGATCATCACCACTTGTTCTCGGCGAGTCAGCTTTACGTCGCTGTTCCATTTATATGGAGAAGTTTTAACTCCGTTTAGTTTCGTATTTAATCTGCCCCAATCCGGTTTCTTAATGTGTTAGTTAGAATATTTTTAACAACACAGGAATTCTATCCAGGTTTTCACAGACTGTTGCCTTTCTGACATCTTTGTCTGTGCTTTCGTTTCCTGTAATACCAGCATGCCCTAGAGTCAATACAAATACACATCGCTGTCCTTGACCGTTTAAAACGTACAAATGGATAGGATGTTTGCTATAAGATCGTCCTCAATATTTTTATTCCGAATTGCAGTAAATACACTTAGAAAATCGGAACATACTCGTATTAGTATTTTCTTTTCGCAGTAGTGTTCCGAGTAGCGCAGAGCATGCTGTATGGCAATAAGTTCCAACGTATAAACACTTGCCATATCTCGTAGTTTCCAAAAATGGGCTTCACCATTTACATATATGGAGCATTCAACACCGTGTTCGTTTTTCAGAACCGTAAATATAAATCTTAATCTATCCTTAGTAACTACTGAGGTTTCATAAGAATTCCTATTGAATGATCACTGCCGGATTCTCATTTATTTTTCCACAGGAGAGATCCAGTCTTGTATTTACCGCTGGTAAGAGCCATGGCGTTATTTTTCTTTAAAAATTGCTAAAGTCTCTCTGGTAAAGCAATTTTATATTTTCTCCTCAATTCGTAACATCGTATTCCGGGTGGTCTGGAATAGGTAGCTCGACGTTCGTATAATGAAACTAAAAGGTGATTATTAAATATTTTATTATTTTTATGATTAGGAAAGGCCCATATATTTGCCGCATATCTTAGCAATAGGATCTCTCTTCTATAAGGCAGTGGCATTATTCCGCCCTCCGACATTAGACTAGTCGCCGGACTTGAATGTAAAGTGCCGGTGGCCTATCTTATTCCCCTGTTGTGCATTAAGTCTAGCTTTCGTAAATGCGACTTTTTCGCGGATGAATACACAATATATCCGTAGTCGAGTTTCGATTGAACCAATACTTTATACAGCCTCGGTAGTATTTGTTTATCTGACCCCCAATTAATGTTGGATAAACATTTAATAATGTTTAGAGCTTCTATCATTCTAGTCCTGTATATGTAATCCTCATGTTAGGGATTTAACTAATAACAGACCTAAAAATCCTAGATTATCCTTGTATTCTATTGGATGGTCATTGATGGTCAAAACAGAACTTCGGTGACGAATTCTCTTCCTACAGTAGTGTACACAGCACGTTTTCTCTGGTGAAAATTTGAAACTATTATTCCTTATTCCTCGCAACTTCATTGAGGGCGTTTATCGAACGTTTCAATTTGTGCTTCACCAAAGCTGTAATGTTGCTGGCATATACAACTGCCAGATAGACAGACACTTTTCCTGATTTCTGTTGGAATAGCTAATATCAGTTTATTAATGGCGATCGTGAACAAGGTACCGCTCAACGGCGATTCCTTTTTCCAATCTTTTTTCTGACGAGTATTCGTTGTTAACAAGTACTTGAAAAGTACGATCATTTATATAGTTGCTGAGTATAACTGGCAGATTGCCGCGAATGCCCCATTCATGTAATTGAAGCATTACTCCATAACGCCCGGTCATATCGAATGCCTTCTGCAGGTCAAAGAAGACTACGATACAATGTTTTCACAAGAAAATAGTGTACAATTAATTTAGAGAATACAATACATATTGTATTCTCTAAATTAATCATTAGGTCAGTAGTTGAGTGGTATCGCCTGAAACCCGCTTGAGGATAAGAAATTTTCTTTTTCTAAAATCGAAACCAGTCGATTAATTATCTTTTTTTTTTAATTTTTCCTATAGCGCACGTCAAAGAAATAGGACGGTAACTACTGTGATCAGTCAGATTTTTATCTTTTATCTTTCTTTGGAACTGGAACAATATGTGTTTTCTCCACTGCTACGAATACATTCCATCTGGCTATATCTGATTATATAGTTTTAACAATCTACGTTTTGCAGTGGTATTCAGCTACCTTATCATGATATAATTTCATCCGTATCAGCAGCTGTGTTGCCGACTATCTCTAAGGCTCAGAGGTTCATCTAATTTAAGAGGTACATTGCAGGAATAATTGATTTCAGTTCTGAAATTTAGTAGACTCTCAAATTCTATTTTTGTTTTCTAAAATATTCATCGTAGTCAAATATTGCGTTAGTCATAGCATAGATATCGGCTTCGATAATCCCAGTTGTTTCCGGGAGTATCGTAGCAGCTGTGAATTTTGTCCAATCTGCCTTATCAAACAGCTATCTTTTAAAGACGGGATATATTTTCCTTGAAACCTCAGTTAAATTTGGACCGGAAAATGATCGCTTCCATGTAGATCCTGTGAAACATGGAAAGTGTACCTCGGTGCTATAGATGCACTTATAAGTGCTAAATCTATACAGGACGTTGATTCATTTCTCTCACCGAAAAAAATCTCTGAACTATCATTTAAGTTAATGAAATCGGAAATGATTAGGAACTTTTCCAATTCTCTTAAACGGGGATCTACTTGATCCAATTCCAAAGAGAAATGTTGGCATTAAAGTCACCCACCCATAGTACGAGTGAGGGAAGCTGAGCAGTTAATCGTGATATGTCATCCTCCTTCAAATCAAAATTCGGCGAGTATATGCTGCAGATGGTGATCAGCAGCGGACGCTCCAATCTGATTGCGACCGCTTGCAGATTTGTGTTTATTTCAACCGCTTCGGTGGTAGCTCTAGTCGATGTTAATATGGCTACTCCACCTCCAACTCTTATATTTGGCAGTTGATCTCACCGAAATGTATTCTATATTCTTAACCGGAAACTTTCATTTCGGCAGAAATGTGTTTCTTGCAGGCATATAAAATCTACATCATGTACAAAGCGTTGGATCTCATGGATGTTTAACAAACATCCATTGAAGGTTGTCCTGTAGAATCATCGAATCGCCAATTTTATTTAAATTATTTAATCACTTGGTTTGCCTTTCGGCCATCCTTTTTCTCCTATTCTTTTTCATTTTACAAACAGCTTTGTGTTCTTCAAGAATGTCATCACCGGTATAGCTCCCGGCCGCCAAATCAGAGACTATCGAAGCCGCAGACGACGATGGCCATGATGCTTGGTTTAAGCGCCGATGTGAGGCGGGAACCTGGGAAACCCCCGACACAGGCGCCGCACGAGTCACCGCCTGAGGCAGAAAGGAAACAGATCCCCTCCACCATGTGTGGTTTTTTGTGGCCTTTGTGATTTAGAGACCACCTCAGTTGTAGGAGGCTTGGGAGCCTCCATAGAAGGCTGCAAAGCAGTCACTTTCCTTGCACCATCATCCAATATTTCACACAAAGTAACGTGGACCTCTTGCTTGGTATCTGTTTAGTCAAGATGTCATCAGGTGTATTTTTTCTTTGGCTTTATGGTTTCTTTACGACTAAGAGACTTCATTTTGTTTTCTATTATCCTCTCAGTCATACTAGTCAAAGTGACCGCAAATTTGGCAAGAAACTGGTTTTCATAGACAGCAGGTGCAACCTGAGCGTAAGTTGTTGTTGCACTAATCTTGCGTGGGTTTACGATTCTTTTTGCCTCAAGGTAACTGATTTTCTGTTGGGTTTTTACTTTTCCTGCACAGCTCCTTCATCTTTGTAAACAAGACAGTTTCTGAATCTGCATGAATGCTGTCCTCTACAGATTACATACGAATGAGGATCCTTACATGGCTCACCTTCATGAATCTCTTCACCACACAAGCATATTTGCGGTCTCTGGCATCGAGCAGCCGTGTGGCCAAAACATTGACACTTGAAGCACCACATTGTTTGTGGCTCAAAAGCCCTCACATCCAATCTATGGATTCCTGCACATTCTTTCTCTGGTAGGGTTGGTCTATTAAAGGTATGTGTTACAATAACACCCTTTGAAGTGTTCAAAGTACCATGGGGAGAGATCTCAATGCCTATGACTCCGATTTTCTTGACTTTTAATAATCGCAAAGATTGAACGTCGTTGACAGTTTCCACAAAAAGTCCCACTGCAGTTTTCCGTGTCTCTTTTACCGGTTCTCCAGCAGCTTCCGTGATGTCACAAGCTATCACGAAGGAACTAGTTTTTGAAAAATCACCGTCATTCCTCTTTACAACTAAATATTTCGGTACTTAACCGCTATTCTTCAATCTAAACGTGTGTGTTTCCTTTTTCTTTTCCAAATGTATAACCTCTTCTTTATCACTAAATTCTATGCTCTTCCTTCTCTTTGCTTGTGAAGACAAAGGCTCTCCAGAACGAGGGTTTTTATGTGGACCCTCTGCCACGGAAAATGTTGATGTTAAGTTTTCCATAAACCTAAATTATGCCAGTTATGATGTCACAAGGTGCGGGCAGAGAGACGGTTGGGCATGCCCCGGAGCATAGATCCTGCCTGGGTTCCTCCAGTCAGCCACCTCCCACAAATTTAACCAGGGAATCAGGTACTGCCTGACCCACGATAGCGACATCCCAAGGATCGCACGTAGTGGTAAGGGCTCCGATACCCCACTCATGGGACAATCCCTGCCAAGAGCCGAAGTGACTGATACACTGGACGACGCAAGACTTCGGCAGAGCAAGCTCACAGCAGGCCACCTTTAACCCGGCTCCACAACCGAGAAGAGGAATGGGCACTCCCTGCCCGCACTCCGACCAGCGTCGGTAAACAGATCACGGTCATGCCCCCACCCCCTTCACAAGCAGCAAAACCGAGAAGCACAACTGCAACCAGTTCGTAGAGCTCAGGACCGCTAATCCCGTAATCCAAAGGGAGGCTTGAGCAAGACCATTTCCCATTGGCCGACATAAGTGTAGGTACCGACATAGGTACAGTGATGCTTGATTTGCACATTCCTAACATAACAAAAAGAAAATAGAGCTTTTATTTCCATGTTTGAAGTAACAGATATTTTCTTTTCCAATACTCTGATTATTAGATCAATATAAGAAAATTGCATTACAAAAAATGATATTTTTTATTTATAACTAATTTATATGAGCATGCTGAGAGTAAATTTAACAAAAATATAAAATAAATAAATCTTTTGTGGAAGTATATTTCTAACACAACAATCCATTCACAGACGACAAGATTATAAACATAGGGTTTGATAAATTCATATTACCTCTGATTGGAAATACTAAGCGAAACACATGCAAGGTAAACACTGTGAAAGGTAACCCTTTCATATACTGAATTTACTTATTCCTAACTTGTTGAAGAAATAAAATGATATTATTTGTGATTTAACATTATTATATACCTTCATAGTTAGTTCAGATACATAACAAAGATTATCAAAAGTTTTGTATGTATGGAATGATTTCTAAATTTGAGTATCTTTTGCTTAATTTTAAAACTGTTTAAGGTACTTTTGGCATTAATTAATTTTTTATATATATACAGCTGTTATAAGCAGTAACTACTATAAAGCAGCTAGTAAGTTGTAATTAATGAATTCATGATTAAATAATGAAAACATTACTGTTAATTAGTCAAAGTTAGCGAGCGAGCTTTGGTTAGATTATGTTGACTCCATGTACTAACAAATCGTACATATTTCAACAAAACCTAACCAGGTTTTGTTGAAATAATGCATAATCACTGGATTAATCAAATTTACCCTAATATATATTATTATTATTATGGATATACTAGCTGTACCCGCCACGCTTCGCTGTGGCACATTGTCGTTGCATGGATGAGAAATGATAAACAAAACAAAGCATACGTTTCATAGAAGTTTAATTTTGCAATACTTGTGGATATACAATATTTTTTTTGTTTTTCCACTGTCTGCATAGATATAAAGGCTATCTGGTTTGCCGACTCGGAAACACCCACATACAGTTGTCCATTTGAGAAGCAATCCGCATCTAAATCTAAACCACACAATTCTAAAGATTGACCTTGAGCTTTATTGATTGTGATTGCAAATGCCAATCGAATTGGGAATTGCAATCTTTTAAATTGAAATGGTGTATCAGTCGGGATCATGGGTATTCTAGGAATTAGGACATCTTCACCTTTGAAAGGCTCCGTTAAAATCGTTACTTCCACTACGTTATTCATCAATTTCTTAACTGCAAATCGCTTGCCATTGCGGAGTTTTGGCTGATTAATATTCCGCAACAGGATAATTGGCACACCTATTTTCAATTTTAATATGTGTAGTGGCATCCCTGGCAGATCAAGTGAGTTTAAAAATTCCGTTGGATAATTAACTACTTCATCTGCTTCCACAACGGTGTCTATCGACTTATATGTAATTTCCTCACTTTGAATGCTGGATTGAATAACATTATTAAGTTGATAGACATCTTTATTCTTTGCGGCAAGGATAGCTCGTTCACTGAGCCAATCATGATTTCTATGATTAATTTGAATATCAGGAAATACTTTTTCGAACAGTTCTTCTTTCGATCTTACTAAATTACAAAAATTATCAGGAAATGATATTCGTCTAGACGTCTCATCAACTGGCAGCTATCCGTTTCCAATGTCCAGTAACTGTCGTGAGAATACCTCAGCTGATGGATCATTCTGCTGCAACTGGACACGCATATTCATAATCAACTGCAGTGTACGTACGTGTCGCCACAGTGTTGAATATTTCTGGCAAGCATTTATTTCGTCTGCTGGTGTCGTTCGAGAAATTACAGGCAATGTTTGCCTAAAATCAACTGCGAGCAATATCAAAGCATTCCCGAATGGTTGAACGTTTCCACGCAAATCTTGTAATGATCGATCAAGAGCTTTAAGCGATTTTTTATGTGCCATCGTGCATTCATCCCAGACAATGAGTTACATTTTTGTAATACTCTTCCCATACAGGATGCTTTGGAAATATTGCATGAAGGAGTCTCGATGATTTGCATGTTTAATGGCAACTTCAGAGCTGAATCCGCAGTCCTTCCACCTGGTAACAATGTCGCAGCTATTCCAGACGAAGCAAGAGCTAAGGCTATGTCATTTTTTGATCGAACCGTTGCTAGAATCAATCTGATGAGGAATGTTTTCCCAGTTCCTCCTGGCGCATCCAAGAAGAAGGTTCCCCCCAACTCCATCATTTATCATTTGCATTATGCGATCATAAATGCCTTTCTGTTCACGTGTTAATTTGGGAATGTTTGATTGGACATATGACTGAAGATCACCAATGTTGTAACTCTGTTCACGGCGTAAATCCACATCAAATGAAGCAATCGCAGCTCGGGTGGGTGCTGGCATTCCTAATTGACTAAGAACTTTATTTGCATTAGCTAAGCACTTATCTTCAATGTTTATCAATGCTTCGTTGTAAATACCTTCTGTAAATTCAGACAAAAGTGAATATTTAACCTAACAAAGAATTTTTTGGTCATTATGTAGGGATATTATTTCCTGTGGATTTGGTTATTTCGACTTTATTTGTTTGCATAGTCTTAAGTCTATCTGGGCTGTAAGAAAGTTGGGTGTTTAATTTATTTACTGTAAGTTATCCTTCTTGGTGGCTTTTCTTTTTGTTTTGGTGTTTTTTTTTTTTTTTTTTAATAAAATACAGATGTTTTAGCTGTTAAATATAATTCAAAGAAATTTGTTACTTAATCAGTTGTGATTTTGTTTACATTGGCAACGGCCATACGGGCTCTTTGTGATTGGTCGTTGTGTTTGACAGCGGCCATCTTGCATTGATCTGATTGGTTTTCCTTTGTTTACATTTCCATCTGATTTATTAGCCTCTTATTTATTAAAAAACAAATTAAAAATAGATAGATAGATTTATTAAAAATAGATGAAAACAATCTTTGATGCGGGTTATATATCGTGCTAAAATTTGAGCTCAATCGGTGCAGAACATTTTGAGTTTTTGAAGCGTACACAAATGAACTTAATATTTATATATATATATATATATGTATATATATTATTATGTATATATATGTATATACGAGGTGTGATCAAAAAATACACATTGTAATAAAGTAAAAACCTTTAATATCATGAAATTTTTAATAAAGGGTGATTCAAAGAAACGGGAAATTTTAAAAATTAAATAACGTTAATGAAAACTTTTTTTAGAAAATGAATTTTATGTCATGTAATTGTACAAATGTTGCCATTTTAGGATACATACGTATATATATATATACATAAAACTGCATGCACAACAAATATAATGCGTAATAACAATAATAATAGCAAAAAATTTAAATATCTAAATGTATAATATATATATATATATATATATATAGCAAGGGGGCAAAGCCCCCTGGACCCCCGACAGGTTCGTATCCTCATGTTTGTGAGAATATTAAGTATTTTACAAATATTCAGTAAAGAAAAAAAATCTGATGGGGACACCACATGACTTCCTTGTACGCCTATTAAATTACTTATACACATTTTTCGCTGATCTTCATTAATTCTTTTGAAAGTGAGATACAATGTTCCAATGCTTTAATGAAGTGGACTGTTACACAATTGCATTATGGTGGACAACACATTGCATCACATTTTTTTGTGGTGTCTGTATCAGCATTTTACATTAGTCTATATATTAATTTTGTTTCACGTCACTCAAGTAATTATGTGGTATAAGTGAGAATGTGTCGGATCCATAACTGTGGACACATCAGTTCGAATCTGACTTTATATACTTATACTTTTTTTAATTTTTTTTTAATTAAAAATATTGATTTATTAATAATTATTAACCTCTGTAAATTTTTTTGAATTAAAATGAAAAATACATTAAATTCTATTTCACTAATAACTTCTGATCTTTTTTCATATTTTTTTTTTTTATTGCATTATTGAATTATTATTTATTGTAAAATGTTTTTTTTTTACAATCTAAGTTTAATAATTATTAATAAATCAGAATATTTAAATAAAAAAAGAGTTTTTTTTAAATATATGTATGTGAAGTCAGATTACCGATATGCCTCCCCTTGTAAATCCAAGCCCTTGGATAGTTGGTGTCTAAGCTCTTAACTGTAATCACAGTTAACACAGAAAAAATTGGATTTTTCAAAAATGTTTAAATAATATTTTAAAGATTAAGCTTAAATTTAAATTTTACTGCATAAAAAGAGCCAGAAGTATTTTTTAAAGATTAGTGTATTTTAAGGATATTTCAAATAATTTAAAAATGTTAGTTAAAATAATATTATATGCATGATTTTACACCACTTTGCAAAGTTACTTCTTTACCAAGGCAAACATAATAATCCTGATAATAATAGTTTAATGCACAGTTATATTTTGATCAGAATAGTATCATTTATTTATATAAGATAAATTTTTATGTTTAATTATTTTCTAAAACTAATAATTCTAATTTTCTAAGCTAATAATTTGGTAAACCAAATTAAATTTATTAATTATAATATTTTAAAAATCATCAATATAACACTTCTAACTGTAGCTATGTAACTGATATGTTAATAGTTAATCTTTATTATATCTCCTAACACAATAAAATCAATAAATTTTTGAATGCTAGAATTAAATGTGTTTAAAAGAAAAAAGAAAGGAAACATAGTAAAGTCTGAATTATAGCTTATCTTTTCCATTATCTTTTTAAATACTATTACATTCCCTCACAACAATTCTTCAGATCAATATAATTTTTTCCAATGTTATACCACCTAGTCTTTGGATTAAAACCTCAACAAAAAAATGTTTAGCTAGGTTTACATAATATTTCACTCATTACACATGTTGATAATTTTTTTCATGTCTTATACTCATTTATTACTTTTTCAATTTTCCCTTCGTATATATGTTTATAGCATTTTTATTGGACAAAACATAATAATGTAGTGTTACATTTTAACAATTCAAAAAAAAAGCATTTTAAAACCATATACTGATTTCAAAACTTTATCTACTGTACTACCTTTTAAAAATATAGCAATTCTTTAGTTTATAAAACAGACACAAACATTTCATAATGAATAATCTTAAAAAGAAAGCTTCTCTTGTAAAATTCTAGTTGTCTGATGGGTGAGTCAAGAATTCCAAAAGGATTATTCTAAATATTAGATTTCAGCGTATGTTTTCCTTTATTTTTTTTGTTTTAATTAATATTCTGTGTATACTTACAGACATTTCTTTGTACTTATTTTAAAAGATAGTTTTAAATTCAGATATTATAAATATTTGTCATTCAGGATGACTGCATGTCGGAGACAACTGAAGGAGACTGCGAGTATTGATTGGAAGATGTTTACTAAATGTTATAAGATGAAAATTCCATCATCAAAATATCAGATCTCATTACATCATTGTTACCATTCATGTTTCTAACATCATCAATCATCAGTCATCATAAAATTATGACTGTAACGCCTTGTGTGTAACCTTTACCTTGCAACCTCCCAGATTGACTGACCGACAGTGGTCATCATATTTTGTATAGTGTAATGTCAATACCAGTGTATTACACACACTATTGCTTTACTCTGTAAGTATTTTTTATTATATTATTTAAATTAAACTAAAGACATAACTAAATTCTGAAAAAGAAAGCCATAACAACTCTGTTATGATGAATTACTCCTTTTTATCTGCCAAATGAAAGGAGTAGCATTAAATTGATTAAAGTTTGTTTCATCAGATTTAAAAATTAGGCAAAAAAAATATAATAATATTTTTTTTTTTAATTGTAATCATTATCAAGTTTCTGAACTGTTTATTATGATTTGAGTAGTTCTGTTAAAATGCAATAAAATCAATAAATTTTTGAATGCTTGAACTAACTGTGTTTAAAAGAAAAAAAGGAAAGGAAGTGTTAGAGCTAAGTCTGAACTATATGTTTATCTTTTCCATAATTTTTATAAATGCTATATTATTTTCCTTCACAACAATTCTTGAGACCGATATTTTTTTGTATTTTTTCCAGTATCATTCCAACTAGTCTATGGAATAAAATCCATCAACAAATAAATTTGTACAATATGAGTATACAAATTCAGTATCTGTATTTCTTAACTGTATTTAAACTAAGTCATGATGTATTTCACAGTTATAGTTTTAATAAATGCTGTTAGCTGATCACTAGTGTATATTTTTCAGTATGTATTTACTGTATTCATGCACAAGTTTAGTGTTGATTTACTTATTTTTGATGATATTTCCTTTTAAAATATTTTTTTTATAGATTCATCTCATACAAAAAGCCATCTTTCTTTATCCAACTTTATCAAGACTTTATAAAATTAAAAAATTATTTTGTTACTTTTAAATTAAAAACTGTTTTCAATATGATGTGTAAGTTGTTACAAATTTTCTTGTAACAAGTTTTCTTCTGATGCTGTAATTATCATAAACAATTTAAATACAAAATAATAAACTTCTCACAGATTTTTCAAAATTGAAACCAAATAATGGAAAAAAGTGTTCAAGCTACCCATTTTAAAATGTCACTAGCTAACAGGTAAGTACATAATGAATCTATGATGCAGTAGCTGTAATACACAATCTCCTTGGTTGATATATTTTTATATGTATTTCAGTTGTTGACTACTAAATGTAAAAATTAACTGTGATACATTTGTTTTGTCTTAATTAACATCATTGTTATTAAATTCTAATAAATAGATTATTATTCAATATCTGTAACAATGAAACAGTAAAATCTCTGTAGTGGAAAATCTTACATCGAATCTTGCAATTTGCAGTGAATTCGAAACTATGTACATTATGCAAAGCAATATTGATAACATCAACATTACTGTGTTTAAAACATTGAAAACAAACTTTAAACCATTTGCCAAAACAAATACTATGTAATGAACCTAATTAATTAAAGGTGTACGGTTTGAAATACTATTAATAATGGTAGCTTGATATCTCAGTTTCCCTCTGCTCATGATAAATACAAAAAAAAAAATGACTTACACTACTAGTTACTGAGATAACATAGCATTTAAGTATATTAAAAATAAAAACAAAAAAATAAAAAATCAACTTTATAGTGTATTTTAAATTAGTTAAATCTTCCTTTTAAAGAAACTATATCTATATGCATTCTTGAAACTATGTAAAAACAAACTTCCAAAAATAGATATTAAAAAACAAAACAGTAGAAAGCACTAAAAATACTTACAAAGCACTAAAAAATTCATATGATATATTTTTAAAAGTGAAGCTAAAAAAATAATACAGTGTTGCTATGTTTTCAAGCATAAAATTAACCAGAATATTATCCAAAACATCTAAATTTATTTATTATTTATTTTTCTTAAATTTAATTTTAGTAATTACTTTACATTTATTAGTAATGAATATTAAGCAGGTGAAATGCGTGTCTAATTGTAGATTTATACTTTTCATTAACATTAAGCATTAACACTTAGCTCAAGAACTTTTCCTGAAGACAAATAATCTGTAAATCTGCATATACTATAAGTCCCATTTAAACTTTGCATTAAAAAATATAGCTTATGTACTTACCAATAATTATCTGTAATTGAAACTTTCAATCATTTTTTTGATTAGGTATTTCTAATTTATTCCTCTTATATTGTGATTTAATATATCAGTAATAGAAACCTGATGGTTGGAATCTAAAGAAATGTGTTTTATGTGCACACTGGTACTTTAAATGTCATATCATGGTAATTAAACTATTAATTGTGTGCAATACATCCCACTTCTTAAGTATATTATATTATAAAAACATTTATCTTCTCTGTTATTCTACACTTGTCATAATTGTGGTTCATTAGCAAAATTACTATAAAATTTGATTAAATTTGTTTAACTTCTTTTTATTTGTTTATTCTCTTATTTATTTTGGTTTCAGATCTAATCCTGTAAAATAATCTGCTTTGTATAAGAACTTATTACGAACACTATTACTGTTTAACGCATACTGTAATAATTGCAGAGTTTGTTTTTTTTTTATAATTTTATTTTCCTCAAGTATATAAATGTGTTATTTGTAAACATTGCTTGATATTAATAGTAGCAGTGTTTCAATATTTTAATATGTGTTTGTAAAATGTGCATTAAAGTTAAAATTTTCATTTTTTATAATAGATTTTTATTCTTTATTAGAATTATAAAATTAAAAATGTGAATAATTTTATTTATTATATATAATAGTTAAATTATACATTTAGACTACTAATTTCATTATTTATACATTGTGCCATTTTAGTAATTAGTTATAAATTTTCAGTATATTTATAATTAATTAGTTTATTTTACTGTATTGTCAACCTATGGGTTAGGGTACCTGTTTAAACAAATTTTTGTTGTAATATTCATCATCATAATATGGTAATCTACCCTAAGGTCCCTTAATTATATAAATTCAGTTAAATACACTAATAATGAGATAACTATAATTTCAACTGCAGAATTTACCAATTTGATTTTTTTTTTATATATTTTGAAAAAATATGAAAATTAAATATTATTATATTAAATAACTAATATTTTACCAAAATAGATTACAGTTCCTATTTAGCAAAATATTAGTTGATTTGTTTAATGTAGTCATGTTACTGAAGTTTATAATAATAATTCTCTGCTACATATTATTTTTGGTAAATAATTTAAAGTCTTAACAAATTGAGAGTTATGAACATAATTCTACAGTTTCAAGCAATGAAACAATACCAAATCTGTAATATTACAAGTTGAAATAATTATAAAACTGCCAAGTCTATTATCTAATATACAACACATTTTTAATTCAACTATGTGCTACTTTATGAAAAGTGTACATGTTTAGAAGTTGTAAAAATGACAAATGATATTATTTAGTAAATTTTTTTAGATGATAAAATTTTTGATTTTCATACAATTATGACACAAGCAGCAATGTGTAATGGAATGGAAACCATCTTGCTCTAACCTATTTTAGATTGTAAAAAGTAATATATTTTACCAATCAGAGTATGATTCTTCTTTCTGGTTTAACAAAGTTTTATATATAATTCTGTTTGACTTTGTGTGCATGGTCCCTAGAGGCCTAATCGAAAAAAAATTAAAATACAAATCCAAAGTATCAATAGATTGTTAATAAATAAAATATAGCTGTTCCAAATATGCTATAAATGGCCAATATTTCTAGAGAAAGATTAAACTAAATGATTGATAATTCTAGAAGAAATTCATAAAATCTCTGCCACTCAAAGTGTTAAGAAAATTGTTGTATACAATCACAGTGTAAATTGTGTAGAGATATCCATTAAACTTCCTAGAAGCAAATCAACCCACAATGATTAACCACTTGTTCCTAATCCCACAATTTATACATTAATATTGAACAAATTATTTTCTAACGCAACTTGATATGATAAATCAGTTCATTATTAGGCATAAAGTCCCCCAAAGAATTAATTTTCTTATAAATTGGAAATCTAAAGCCCCCAGAGTAGAGATAAAACTCCTAGAATCTAGGAGATTGTGTCAGAAAACTAGGTTTTGAAAAGTCTTAATCTGAATGCTTTTAACAGAAATATACCTGTTATTAGGGCAGTGAAACTTCTGGTTTGGTCCCTAACTGACTAAAAAGAAGTGAAAAGCTTATGATGTTACAAATTTAAGTGATATTATTATGCAGAATGAAAAATTGTCTAATTATTGTAAATGTTAATAATATTTATGTCAATTATCAGATAAAAAGACCAGGTGATTTTATATAATCAATATACTTACCTCCTCACCTGATGGGTGGTTTATTTTAAACAGGTACTTCCCTAGAAAAATATCTTATGGGATCTCCTGCCTACAAAATCTCCATCAAGGATACTTGTATTTTTTTTTTTTTTTTTTTTCATTGGATTCCTTATTCAGCCCCTTGAATAATTAGATGTCATGGCATTTTTATATAATTTTTGGTGCTGTTTTAACAAAAAATTATGGATACTACAACCACATTTTAGTATTTTTTATTTATTTACTTTTTTATGAGATAGTATAAACTAATAGAAACTATAAAAGCTAGTTCACTAAATAAATTCAGAATTTAAAGTTTTTCATTCTAGTCATGAGTTTTAGTTGCAGATCAGATTAATTGGATTTTCAAGAATACAAAGAAACAGAAATTCTATGGATTCCTAAAAATATTTTCTTCATGTTCTCTCTCATTCATTCATTTGTACTTTCTGGTAATGTATGCCCAGCATAACATTTTACATATATTTGGCTCGTTATTAAAAAAAAAGTTACTCTAAATTAAAAATTCCTCACTAGATCAGCACATTCTAACACTTAAACAATACAGTATTTAAGGAAAGAACCTCTCATTTCAAAATTAACTTCTTTTGCAAAAAACAGCCTACTTAATTAAAAATGTTTTAATAGGATTGTTACTTCAGAAGATAGTAAAGAATGATTATTGCTGCCAAAAATTACAATTATTTATATTAGCTTATATGTTATTAAATTTATATTATTATTTTTACCTGAAAGATTGTTATGAATAGAAGAGTTTCTGGTTGTGTTGGGTAAAGTTAACAAAAATAAAAGAACACACAGCTCGTATTTGCCAAAAGAAATTGGACTTTAATTAGAAAGAAAACAACTGAACTTATGTTAAATCATAACCTTAAAAAATTAGAAGAAATTATGAAATAAACGTAACTTAATAATACTACATAACAAATACAGAAAATAAAAATTTTTCAAATAATAGTTTTGAGAATCTACAATTAAACAAAGCCTGAAACACAAAGGAATATAAAACACCTTTTTTTACAATTAGATACTTATAAACATAACATCAATAAAAATAGTGTAACTGGAAAACTGTTGCAATTACTGACATATTCTATAATAATGAAAATTAGCAATGAACAAATGACATTAACTTAGAAAAATAAATTACAACAATTCTTATTATTGGCCCTGGCCTTTCCTAATTTATGAACAACAAACTTATCATTGAATAATTAAAACTAGCAATTCTAGTTTATTGTAGAAAAAGAAGCCACGATAATCTTCTCGAAATGTAAGAAAATGTTATAAAATTGATGAACAGGTTCAGTCTTTACTTGTATCAAATTATATACTACTGAATGATTCATCACAAGCATTATGCACTAAAAACACATTGCAATATAAAACTTTATCAAAACGACTTTAAATATTCATTACTACGATATTTTACAGCATATTACATGTTCATAAAGAGTGATTCAATGTTGTATACCTATCCTGATGAATCTATCTCAGTTGGAGATTGCCCACTTTGTTATCATCAACGCGCAAATAGGTAGACTGAAACAAATTTCTTATGTTAAGGTTTTTCTAATATAGTAATTAATTAATGTTTATTTTTGTAGATTACAATTTGTAAAGATTTTGAAAATACTTATGGAAAAGAATGATCAGGAATATTTATAGCCAAACTTGATACATACAAATAATGTTTCCACTTCATTTTTAATTACTAAAAGGTAATGAATGCATAATTGAATTCTTAATGACATGGGTGACTATACAAACAATGTTTGAATTACCTAACTTATAAAATTTTACTATTGTGTTTTGTTTAACTTGATAATTTTTGTTAATTATTAAAATGTTTGTGACAAAAGAAAATAGTGCCATCTTTTATATATGCAACTTAATGTAACTTACATTAAATTTGAATAAACATAGACCAAATTCTATTAATGCAGAAAATATACATTCATTGTTAGTGTATTGCGTTAAATTTTCTTCACTGCAGGTAATGTTTTAGTGAAAATTTAAAAGTATATTGTTTGAGTTAAAAGAATACTACTTCTAATTGTTATAAGTAATTAAAAAAAGAAATATATAGTTTTTTGAACTGATATTATGAAAAAGAAGACTTGTGAATATATATGTTTGACATTACTAAATGTGAAATATGTTAATGTTAATGTTTTTAGTGTTTTACCATAAAAATGATGTAAAATATTATTCTCTTTGCAGTAAAAAGGAGCTTGTTGTATAATTAATGTTACATACAGTATGGAGTATTAGACATAACACTAAATTTATAAATACACAAAACTTAAGTCTGACTTTATTGTGGTATACATTAAAAATTTAGGTAATAATGTAAATGTGAATCTATATCTGACTTTTTTAAATTATCTCTTTCATAAATTCTGTGTTTAAAAAAAACACACAATTTTTTTGGCCAATTTGCATATGACTAATCAGTAGAAAAGATGTGCATAAATTTAAGAACATTTCTTAGCCTTTATTAACAAATTGAGAAGAATTAAAAATAAGTTTGATATGATAAATATTAGAATTATTATTTGTCTATACATATATTTTTTTTTTTATAAATGTTAATAGAATGAGTCGCTTTGTAGATTTTCTATGATATGTTTCCTAAAGATCGTTTTGAGTTTGCATTTAATTTATTTATCACTACTATTGTAGGTGATATTGTTTGTTAAATGTGCAAATTTTAAGATGAACAGGAACATTAATAATAATGTCACATGCAACACTTACATTAGTGAAGTGACAAAAACATCTGCAAGTTCATTTCTACAATTTTTGTTTTATAATTTGAATAACTTACTTTGCTTACAGCATGCATTTTAACAAAAAGGGAATGAGGATAAAATAAAATAATGCCTTATTTTTTCAAGAAACTAATACTGGGGGCCTAGAAATTGGAAACTTTTAGACTTCATTTACTTTTTTTTTAATAATTTTAACTATATTATATCTAGCATATAACTGAACTCAATAATTATTATCAAAGCAGATGATAAATATAACATGTTTTATATATATATAAATTACATTTTTTTAAATAGTAAATAATTAATTAATCTGCCGATCTCTGTGGCAGAGAGATAGCATCTCAGCTGTTCATCTAAAAGTACTAGGTTCAAATCCCAGGCTGGCATGGCATTTTTCATTCACTAAAGATTCCCATTTTTTACATTCTCACATACAAGCTTCTTTGTAAGCTTCTGGAGAGTGAATTAATTCTAATTCATTAATGACTCAATATTATGTGGAAATTATACTCTCAGAATATCTTTTCAGAGTTAATTATCTAGTATCGTCTTAAATGAAGTTTTAATGGCAACTGTCTTAAACTGATAAGGAACTGCTGCAGTATACAGTTAAGTAATTATTATTTTGGATCAATGTTGTATTTTCAAAAAGACATAATCTTAGAAAAATTTCATGCAGTTCAAGTGTAATGAGATCTTGGTTTTTATGTGTTGCATGTTAATCTGCATTTTATGGTTAATGCACTTACGTGTGTGTCTGTTTCTATTACCTGATTTGCATAAATTGATACTGTTGTTTCACACAGTGCCTAGTATCTAACACACATTCATCGACAAATGCAAGGAGAACAAACTAGAATTAGCTTTTGCATATCACCTACATAAACATAACACAAAGATAAAAAAACAAAATTTCAACATAATACATTTTCCAGAAATAACTTACTAAAAAAGTCAATACAGATCGACAATAAAATTACGATATACTATCTATACAACAATATAATTTTCAATACTTAATGAATTAATTAACTTTTTTAATATGGTTTTTTTTTTTTAATGATTGATTAACAATATTGCTATCAAAATCCCACTGAAGAATGTATTGAAAATTACCCTGGAAAGGCTTTAAAAGAATTATTTCCTTATAATTCAAAGGTGATCATTTTTAATTTTCAGTCATTTGTTATTGTATTTCATCATGCTATTCAATAAACAGAAAACTGAAATCAAAGAAGTGGACTATTATCTAACAATCTGGATTAATAATTAAAATAAAAAAATATGTTTATAAGATGAAGCTTGTCTATACACCTCATGTACACATTTACACCAATAGGAGTATTTATTTTTTTAAACGTTTGAAAGCATTCAACAAATATGCTGACATGATTGGGAAGAGTGGGAATAGAAAAATAACTATATTATTATAAATAAAATTTTATTTATTTAATATAAATATATTTATCGTAAATAAAATTAAAATTATATATCAAAAAAAAGCAATTGCCTAATATATCTGGACAACTTGAATAAGTGAAGGAAACCGATTAACATTCAATAAATTCAGAGCTGTAATTAGCTTTTCAGTGACAGTTGCAAATTCATACAATATTGTTCTTCATGAGACATAAATATTTTAATTCTTGTGTTGACGGTTGGCAGAATTTTAAATAATAAATAAGAAAAATAAATTGATGTTTATAATTCTTGCACATCTTTACTACAGTTCATCCTATTTATTTTAATTTTTGTTAATTGCATTATACATATATATTCATGAAAATGGAGGGACCTTATAAAATTTGGTAATTCAATTTTTTATCACTGGATAGAAACTGAATGTATAATAACATTTTAAATCTTTCATAAATTATTTATAATAATATCTCATTAAACTGGGATAATTATTGATGGAGATTATTCAATGTGACTCTTTTACACAACTGAATAAGAATAAAGAAATATTTTTTCCTAGTTTATCAGAATATCCCTGGCTTTTTTTTTATAGATTTCTTCTGACTACTTGGGAAATTTTCTTTTATTTGCTATTTTATTGCCTTACATTGGGCTTAGCAGACTTTGTTATCTCCAGCATATAATACTGAGCAATTTTAGTGAATTAAATCATTGCCATGATTGAGATCAGATTTATGACAATTTTTACTTAGTTATTTAATTATTTTATTTCTAGAGTTTATGATTTTAATTTTATATCTCTTATGGAATAAAAATACCAGACAGCACTCTTAATTGTCTAGCTAGAAAAATAATGGACATTTTTATGAAAAAATTACGAGCTTTTTCTTTTTTTGAAAATGATTTTTGTTATCAATTGTCACTAACATTCAATTTAAGTAAAAAACCAAGCCACATAAATATAACAAAATATATTATCCAATTAAATTTATTTTATTAAAGTTATTCTAGTATTTTTTCTCTAATGTTTTGTGTAATAAATGTAAATGTACCTAGATAATATTGCTGCTGTTGTTATATTATGTGCATCACCCTGAAGCCTTTTTGATCTCATCTGCTTCAAAGTCAATTGTTACATTAAAGCCTAAGAAGCACTGAAGAGTAGCTTTAATCTAAGAGAATTTATAAAATTCATTAGCAATATTAAAAAAAAAAATCAAGTGAGAATGAGAAGATAAAAGTATTCTGCCAAACTTCTCACTTACTAAAGCTGCATTTTTAGTGATAAATTTATCAAAAAGTTGAATCCAACAAGAATGAGATTGCACTGAGACCATCAGGGCTAGGAACGGAGAGGCTGGTGTGTCAACCAGGATCATCACAAGGTGGGTGTCTCCAGGATGTGAATATGCAAACGTAAAAGAATAATGGGAGGTACTGGAGCTCAGGATGTCCTGAACTTGTTTGTACATTATACATAAAATGCTTATCTGATACTTTTTTTAAATATTTTTTTCTTAGTTGCTCTATACATTTCAAAGTGAATTTCATTATTACTGAAGAATACACTAATCAAGTTAAAGTAAAATAATTTTCTGAATAAAACTTTTGAGAAAAACTATTTAACTCACCTAAGTTTTTCATCTTGATGACACATTCTACAATCTAAAAGACTGAGGATAAAATATCAATAACAAACACCATATTTAATGAATTAGTTTCTGTAGCTCATTTAAATTAGAAATAGTGAAATTATTATTATTTTTTTTTTTATGATTAATTCACTATATAAGTGGATGGGAATATGTGCATGGTAATATGAAAAGGAAATTTTGTAGCTTATGAAAAATGCCATACCTGACCAGGTTTCAAACCAGAACCTTCTGATGAAAGACCAAGGCACTACCACTGTGCTATGGAAATTGGCAGTTTGGAAGAATTCAGTTTGGAAATGCATAGTTACATATTACTGGAATTTAGTTGCTTATGATTATAGTAGTCAATAAAGACAGACTGAAAAAAATATTCTGTTTGATTATGAATTATCAAGGTTCTACTGTTCATAAAATGTTAAAAACATGTTATTAAATATAATTTAAAATAATTGTATAATTAATAATAATAATTAATTAATTAGTAATTAATAATTTTATAATTTATTTATGATATAATTTAAATTCATAATCTACGTACTAACCAATTTTATATTATTGTTATGTCTAATAATCCACTTAACTGTTTCATATACAAATGCACCAACTATATATTAGATGTAATTTTATATGACTGTATATAAATTATGATCGTTTGTATGAATAAATTTATGTGATAATATATATATATATATATATATTTGTTGATAAATGTATGTATGTATTTGTGTGAGACAGAAATACATAAATTTAATAAACTGTTATAAAAAGGTTAGTAAATTGTTGTTTTTATTTAACTTATTCATATGTTTACTTTCTTTATTAAAAGTGAGAAATGAATATAGTGTTACAAGTACTACATAAACAAGACTTTCTCAAAAACATTTTGACATTTACAATCTATATATTTTTGTAAATTTATGTTAAATACATGCACCACACATGTTAAAATGAGCAAAATTCAACTTTTTTTAACTAGAAATTATGGAATGATTTTCTTCTTTTCTTTCCATTATAGAACACTGAAATGATGTATTTTCAATAAATCACATGATCCATAAGAAAGTAATCACTGCGCATCACAATAAATGTTAGAAATGTCAGCCACTGATATGTTCATATATAACAAATCACTGAAAAATACCATCTGAAGTGTGATTCAAGATATATTTGTCACAGAATAAAGAATTTTTCTTCTAATTCTGTCAATGTTGCACATACATCAAATAAGCAGATATCATGTAAACACATAAGAAGTAAAGGACAAGATTGGACTATCTGGGAGGTCATCATAATTCCTTTTATTTATTTTTTTGTTTGGATTTGTGGTTCCCCCATCATATGGATTTAGGTTTCATTGATTTACATTCTTATAAAAACTGCATGACCATAAAATTAATGCAATTGAACATACTCCAGAAAGTTTTCTTTTTAAATTTGAAATTTTTCACCAAAAAAAATATTGAGTTGGAACATATTGCTGTAGATTTACTATTAATATTATAAAACTAAACTCGTAAATTGTTTAAGAAATAGTATTTTTACAAAGCAAGCTAAGAGTTAGATTATAGTGATGTAATCGATGGATTCGACAGATTTCTGGGATTGACATTCCCAGAAGGGTCACAGCCCAGGCTTTCACCAATGACTGTCTCCTGTTAGTTCGTGGAAACTCACAACCGCAGCTACAAGATCGAGCGCAAGTGGCTTTGTCAATCGCAGAGGGCTGGATGGACATCCAAAATTTAAAAATTTCTCTGCCCAAGATGAAGTGTATACTTCTTAAGGGTGCAAACAAATTATCGTACAGTCATAACCCTCATATTAAGTATAAAGACTGTATAATCAACTGAGTTAGTGTTCTTAAGTACCTAAGTGTTTTGTTTGATGAGAAGTTTCTGTTTACCAACCACATTAGGCAAGTAGCAGTGGACGCCGTCTCTGTGATGCACAAGCTTAGGAGGATTGCTCAGAAGGATTACGGGCTGTCGGGTCATCATTTGTACATGGTGTACCGAGGTATCTTCGAAAGTATGACCTCTTATGGTGCATCCATTTGGGCTCATAGGTTGGAAAGAAATCAAGCACTTATTCAAAATTTAATGAGTGCCCAGCACAAAGCCTTAATCATATGCACTGCTGTGTTTAAAACAACTTCATGGTGTGTTTAAAGAACCATCTTATTGAAAAAGGCTCTCCCAGTCGATTTAGTGATGAAAGTTCGGGCAGCCGTGTGGAAATTGCGAAGAGGTAGAGAGGCTGAGGTATTTGGGATGCGGTTTTGAGCCAGGCCTGTACCAGAGCAGAATGGTAATCACATTGCATCAGTTCTAAATTTCATTCAGTTGCCCATCTCCCGCCTGCAGAGGGGGCTTTACAGTCTTGCGATGGAAGTATGGTAGCAAGAATGGCATGCCACAATTAAGGGGCCACATTTAAGGTCCTTGTATAGATTTATACAGGACTTGGGGGATGATACACCTCTAGTTCGTTTTTAAAGGCAACAGGAGCCCAAGTGCTCTCCAACCACGCGAATTTGAACCAATATCTGTTTCAGTTCCACCTGGCACCCGATGAGCTATGCATCTGCGGGGAGGCCCAGTTGAACGAACACATGATGTTCGACTGCCCAGCTCTTGTGGGGGGTCCAGAAATAAGGCCACCCTGGAACTTAGAGGTCAGGAGGAAAATTTGCCACTCACTCATAAGCGATGAGTCAATGTGGCGTAAGCCGCATTTTCGGACCACATGGGAATTACTTGATGCCGTTGCTTTGTTCAACCGGCATCAGTAGTTTAAGGGGTATAAGACTCCTACCGCTTGCTGTAGGATGCTACCCTTTAGAAATGGCTGGTCATCAGTCAAATATAGCTTCAAGCGCTATAATGTGGTGGATAGGTACTTGCTGGCATTCAGCGACCCAGGCATGGCAGCAAATTGCTGTCCTTGATGGAATAAATTTTAATTTATGACAAGTCATATATTTTAGTATGTAGACAGGTTGTGCCTAACCATTTTAGTAATATATGACAAATGAGTGCTGGGTCACACAAGCGAGTGGTGTAGGCCACCATGCTTATTCCGCTCACACAGTTAGATAAGTTCTACGAGCTAATTAGGATATTGGTCGCTAAACTGTTTTGAGGCACAGTAGCCGTTTGTGGTACGGACATTTAGCCTTATGCTTTCAAATGGGGTGATGGTTGAAGAAATGCCAGACAAACCAAAATATAGCGATGTAAATGAAAATAACTTTTAAAAATCTAAAAATACCTATTATAAATTAGCAGTATTATATGAAAGAATAATGATTATCGCTAATGAAAATTGTTACTTTAAAACAAAAATTTCAGCATTCTTCTTGCAAAAGAAACTTTTTATATCTACTGCAAGAGCAGTAGTAACCTAAATAACCATTATTTAGGCCTAAATTGCTCTTTAAAATAATTATACTCAAAATATTTTTTTTTTAAGTACAATAGGATTTCAAATAGATTATTCTACTGTAGTTTAACAATCAATGAAAATTTATATGAACATTTTAAAAACCAAAAAGATATATAAATAGTTACTGCAGTACATTACAATAAAAAAAAGATTACAATATTTATAGTTATAGACTGATACTTAGAGGGAAAATTAAATGAATATTAACATATGTAAGTAAAAAAGTAAAGAATTATATAAAAACATTATTTTAAGTAAAATTTTGATTTTTCACACTTCAGAGAGTATTTTTCAATGATTTGATATGTATAAACATATGAGTGGCTCGCATTTCTAACATTTGTTGTGATTTACAGTGATTGCATTCTCACGGATCATATGATTTACTGAAAATACATCATTTCAGTGTTCTATAATGGAAAGAAAACAAGGAAATTATTCCATAATTCCTTATTAAAAAAAACTGAATATTGCTCTTATTAATATGTGTGGTGTATACATTTAATATAGATGTACAAAAACATACAGATTGTAAATGTTGAAATGTTTTTGAGAAAGTCATGTTTATGTGTGTGATCTAGAAATTGACCATAATGGTATGCAAGCAGTCACAGTAAGGGCAATTTAAAAAAAAAATTAAACAATTTCTAAATACCAACTCATATGAAAAACACTACTGAAAATTTTTTCACATGAGTAATTCAAGATATAACCTCTTCAATTTGACAAATTGCAAAAAAAATTAAATGACATTAATGTCTCATATACAGATATCATTGTACCAAATTTCATCCAGAACAGCCCATCTTGTCTAAAGATATAAAGTAACATGCCAGCGTACACTTATCCTTCCAGAATTTTTCATTGCTAAAATTCTGTTTTATTGGTTAGAAATAGTCATGAAACGTCAATTTCTGAGAAAACCCTGACATCCAAAATTTGACCGGATCAGCATACTTTCCATTAACCAGTATATTCAACAGCTATATAATATAACTTTATAGCCGGGAAAGTAAAAATTGTGGAAAAACTTCTCACTAGTTACTGCCACAATTATATTATGATTAAGCAAGTTTACTTTAAACAAACATTTTTTCTTAAATACATTCCTGTGTAGTCAATAACTCTTGTGATCTTTTCTTCATTGGTACATTGCAGTTCAGTACTGTTCTTTCAACTGAAGTTACAGCAGGTCGGTTTTTTGAGTCAGTAAAACTTGTATTTAGGATACGATGGAAAATTTAATTACATTTGTTAATCTATTATATTACTCTTGTTTTTTTTATATTTGTATTTCATAATGTTCAATTTTGATAAGATGTTCTTACAAATTTTGTGTTTTTATAACGGCATAACTATTTCATGTTTGATGGTTGCAATAACAAAAATTTTAATTCTAATCAAGATTTGAGCATTATGTAGTTGAAAATTTGGAAAACTGCAGCTGTAATTTCAAAGTAAATGTATTCATCATTCCTCTTTTTTTTATTCAGTATGATTGCATCCTTTTTGAATAAATATTCTGAAGATAAAACAGTCCCCCGAATTGGATGTTCAAACAGTGAATACTTAGAAATGATCTTCAAAAAATTAAAACAATTTTGACAATTTCACATTGAACCACAGTAATTCAGAAGTTTTGAGTATGGATAAGGATAAGTAAGATAATCTAAATAAGAAATGAGAAGGAGAAAGTTAAGATATACTAGGAATTGCTAAGGTAAGGTGGAAAAGTGAACAGGATTCTGATCAGGAAGTTAATTATATAGTGGTAACATAAAATCAGAAACAAAAAACACAAACATGAGTAGGAATAGTAATATATGAGAATGTATGGCAAAGTGAATGTTATTACAAGCAATAGGATAAATGCATATGTCTATCTTTGCAGAATATGAAGAGACAGAAAGGATGGATGAAGAAGTAGAAGACATATATAATTAAGTTAATCGGGCATAGATAGATATAAATTGACTTGACAGAGATTTTGAAGCCAGCTTACAGATTATAAACACACCAGAGACCATATACTTAAATTCACTTTATATATGAGGTCTGTAAATAAAGTAATGAGACTAGTTTTTTTGGCAGCCAAAGTGGCAACACTGTAAAAGTTACTAGTAAACATATGGTTATATGAACAGCTGATTTATATTAGGTATTAATATTTTTAGTCTATTGTTGCCATGTGAGATGTAAACAAACTTTTTGTGAAATGAGTTTTTGTTTTGCGTTACAAGAATGAGTGATATTAATTATGAGCAACATGTGCAATCTAGTTTTGTGTTAAACTTGGTGAGAATGCTACTGAAACTTTTTCAAAATTGAAAAGGGTGTATGGAGGCTCTGTCATAAGCGGAAAAGAGTTTCTTGCTTATGACCAGACATCAAAGACAACTGGATGCTGCATCATGACAATGAACCTTGTCACACTGCACTCTCAATTAATGAGTTTTTGGCAAAGAAAGACATTCCTGTAGTTTCTCAACCACCTTATTCACCTGACTTGAGTCCCTGCGACTTTTTTCCTGTTCACAACTTTAAAAAACACCTCAAAGGGCTCCATTTTGGAACAGTAGAAAATATTTTTTAAAAATGTAACCGACCATCTGAAGTATATTTTGGTTTTTGAGTTCCAACACTGTTATGAAGAGTGGGAAAACTGTTGAAGCATTGTGTGGCTTTCCAAATGAACTATTTCAAAGGTGATAGAGGTCATGTATAATTGGATTGTAAACAAAAAGTTTTTCTGAACCAGTCTCATTATGTTATTTGCAGATCTTGTGTAGTTTATATATACTTAAATACACTTTAAATATGCTAAATTATAGAACATGAAAACCAATTTTAGCCCTCAGCTGAATTTCAGAAACCTGCCTGAAAAGATAAAGAAGCTATGGTGTGTATTAATTATTATACACACAGCTGAGATTTTTATCATTTTTTGGATATTAATTTTAACTATAATTTAATAATGATAAATTAAGTTGAAAATTAAAAACTAAGAACAAAAGTAGCTAAATAATATTACGTAAAATAAAAATTTAAAGGAACCTAAAAAGTTATCCAAAAATTGCTGCAAAATTCCTTCAAAATAAAGTAAATGTATGAATGGAATAATAAAGATAAGATCCTCTTTCTTAATTATTTGCTAAGTAATTTTAAAAAACGGTGAGGAGATTATTGGTAGAAGGAAAAAATTGGAACAAAATCTTGGTTAATGAGAACTGATGTACTGATACTACTGCTATTAACTGATGATAACTATTAGAACTATGAATTAACACAAAAAACATAAAACTGTAAAAGATAATAAACACAGAAAATTTTAGCCACATATAAAAAGTAAAATCAATAAAGATGGTTGTTTAAAGGAGAAATGTGATATAGAAAAGAAATTAGTTTAAAGGAAACATAGACAGAGAATAAAGAAAAAAGTGAAAATTTTGAAGGGATGGAATCAAAAATGAATGTATGAGGTCCAGACAGAAGATCAGTGTCATTAAGAGAAGAGAGGTCTAAGAGCAGGAGCACATAAAATTCTTCATAGAGGAAAATTTTTGAGATAAAATGCTAGAGGAGGAATGAGAAATTGATGATATTTTCATAGTTGACTTTACTATGATTCATAGTTCATTTTGGAGCTCTGTAAGAAATAATCAGGAATGTAGCTACAGGATTCTTGATATAGCATCTGAATTATATATTATGCTGTGTGGAAGAAACAGAATATACTAAAGTGTAACAATCACTTTGCAAATCATATGTATGAAACTGGAGATTTCCTTCCCTGAGAGAACTAAATCACCAATGATTGGTAACTGACTAAAAAAAAATTTATGAACATTCCATATAATAATTTATAGAATATTAGATGAAACCATAAAGGACGAAGACCAATTCATTTTCAAGATAAGAACAGAACATGAGAACCAATTTTAGCCATCAGCTGAACTTCAGAAACTTGCTTGAAAAAATAAAACTATGGACATGATAATTGTAGATCACTAATAATGTACAAGACATTTTATAATGTAGAATGGAGTAGAGATTTTAAGAAAAATAGAAAAGAAGAGTTATTTGTAATCTCCACAAGAATCAGCTACAATTAGAATAGAAAATGAAGGAAGAAGAAGATAAGAGAAGAGTGAAATATGGATATACAGCTGGCACTTTCACATTTTAATCCATATTAAAGCAGTAAAATAATTTTGAAAACAAAATAACAGTCACAGACAAAAATAAAAATGTTAATATTTAGAATTGATATTATTAATTCAGAATAAAATCGTTAAAGAATAGAATTATTAAATGGTGATAAAATTAAGAATGAGTTAAAAGATTTAATGAACAATATAAACTTATGATTGTGGAGAAATCCAATTTGAAAATATATGAGACTTAAATAAAAGTAACAAAATGTGATGGAAAAAATGATAATTATGAGTTTACTATTAAGATGCAAAAGAAAATATCATACCAGAAATATGAATTTTGTTTTTTACATAATAAACTACAAAGGATAGATAAATTAAAGAAAATATTGAAAAGAGATTGTACATCAGAAAACAAATCTGCTACATAAACATAAATTTAAAAATTCTTAAATATAATTCTATGAGCATAGCCCTTTATTGCACCAAAGCAAGACCAATATAACAACAAAGCCAAAAATACTAAAATAAAGTTATTTATAAAATATTAAATAACGCATTTTTAAATTAATGAGAGTATTTCTTTCAAAGGCCTTTTGGCGCTATTTATTCACTCCGTTTCAGTGAAATATTCAGTAATACCATTGCATTGAATGGTATTATGTATAAATAGTTTTTGGTTACAAAAAATGTTTTTAGGTTGTTATATTTTATAATAAAATTTGGTTCAATTTGTTATCAAAAGAGTTTATATTTTTCACTTATTTTTCTGCCAACTTACAGCGTAAATGGAAATTAATCACCCAAATGTATTTCACATGTTGTACTTAAACATAACTTAAAAAATTGAATTAATCCCAAATTCCAACTTTTAACTTATATTTGATTTTTTTCTTGTTGTTTGGGTTTAAGATTTAAAATTATGAATTGCAGAATCAAAGATCTTTTTGAAGGATAAGTTGTGTTTTTTTTTGGGTTTAAGATTTAAAATTATGAATTGCAGAATCAAAGATCTTTTTGAAGGATAAGTTGTGTTTTTTGTTGTAATTTTTTTCATTTATATAAAAAATTTTAGTTTTTTTTTTAAATAGATTTTATGATATATGTATAGATCGTGAAATGAATAAACTGAATTATTTTATTTAATTCAGTTTAATAGATTCTGGACAATCTATTACTTTGATCAAATGCTATATAGATATAAACAAAGAAACAATAAACTCTGAAAAATCCATTGCAGCAGCACGGGTACAATTTTTTCCAACCCATCTCCAGTGAGATGACAAAAGAGACGATGAGATTAAATTTGGTTTGTCGCCAAAAATTCATAGTTTACTTACCTTAAATATTATCATTCATCCTGCATTATTGAAAATGTTTACAAAGAACACTGAAAACATTTTGTACCTTTTTACTTAAAATATTTTATAATAAAATTTGATTCAGTTTATAATCACATGAGTTTATATTTCTGAATTCATAGAGTTGTATAATATTCTCTGCCAACCAACAGTACAAATGGAAATTAACAGTTTGCAGTAAATTTGTGTAATGTGTAACTTAACACACTTGAAGAGAATGAAATTATAAAAAAACATATTACTAAATTTGGCAAATAGTCAAATAAAATACTAATTTCACAAATAGGAAATATAACACAGATCGAATCTAATCTTTGATAACATATAAATGGATTTTCCAATTGCCATAAATATATGCCTATAAATCACTGATAAAATAACAACTACTGAAAAATCGAGAAAATAGGTTGTTTGTTCCAAAAATTGTTCAAGAAATAAAATATTGCAATCAAATAAATTGGAATTCACTGACTTAAATAATTTCTGTATCAATTTAATATACTCTATAAATTTAATATACTTTGTCTCAAAGCCATCTAACAAGCACTCAATTTGGTAAACTAAACTTATTTTTATACATTTCATCTTATTGAAATAAAGACATCACTTCAAAATTTGTTTTATAAGAGATGTATCAAAATTAATCCATCTTTTTTCATTTATTATGTAACATTTATTGTTATTTTCAAAATCACAAGAAATTAATTATATTACATTAATTATATGTTAAAAATAGATTTATATTTTTTTTAATATACACACTTTATTACAGTATTGTTTAAAAAATATCCAGTTGCATATAATATGTACTACTACTACTACTATTATTATTATTATTATTATTATTATCATGAGATAAGCAAGTTACAACTTACAACCATCACTTCAACTAGATAAAAAACAAATATAACATGTTAATTTAGGGTTGTTTAACATGGTAAATAACGATTTTATTTATTGCAATAATTTTGGTAGTAGTGCTGTATAATAAATAACACATACATTCAGTAAAAGTATCACACTTTTTTTATAGATTAAATGACAGTAAAGTAAATTTTAAGTGATTAATTTACACACTAAAGCCCATCTTGAAAATCTTAAAACACTGTAACACAATAAATATGCAAAAACAAGAGAAAATTATTTTAAAAATATAAATTAAAATTAATTAACAATCAGACAATGAGCAACATACATGAATAAAAAATTACAAAAGCTGATACAAAAAATTATGTACATATAAAAAATACACTTGTTTACAATATTACAAAAAGCACAATAAAGTTACAGCCAATGTATCCTTTGATTATTTTATGTAATGATAAATTTTAATTGTTGTTTAATTTTAACTCAGAACAATTACAATAAGAATAAAATGGTTATGATAAAACTAAGTCAACACGTAAATAAAAATCATAAAATATCTAGTTCAATTACTGACATCATAAGCTGCAATTTTTATCTGCTACTTAGTTCATAACTAGCAAATAAATATCTAAATGTTGATGCCAAGTAAATTACAAGAAAACAGAAACAACACATACACATATGTTATTCATATTAGTAAAAATCATTTTAAATTGAAGTACATTTTTAAAATTTATATCCTAATAAACATTAATGTCAACAAAAGTTTCTTATAACACTATTATATACTAATAATTACTCACTTATGACTAAATTATGGATGTCTTTCAAGTAGATAAATATGTGAATTAATTGTTTCATGGAATTTTCTATAAGCTTGACTGTTTCTGTCATATCCATCAGTTTCATGAAATAGTCTCATTAATAACACATAATCTCTCAATAAAATAAATTCTCCAAAAAATCTAAGACCAGTCACAATGGTTTTTCTTTCTTCCGGGCCCAATGTTGGCTGGTTTAATATTTCTGAGCAGCAATTTTGAAAGAATTCTTCGTCTCCTAAAACTCTTGTTCTAGTAAAATTTACGACTGCTGCCTTTGTCAGCAACAAATCATAATAATAATTAACTCCATACCAACCAACAAGTTTTAATGTAGTCATTATTTCAACATGATCATTTATTACGTGTGCTGTTTTCTTCGCATGAGTTTTTAAAAAGTCAATAATTTTAACATGGTCATTAACTACTTTAACATTAAATTTACATATATTTAGCATATAGTCACGAATAATTTCACCATCTTCTACACCAGTAATATTAATTGAGGTGATTTGCTTAACAACATGAAAAAACTTTACAGATTGCTCAAAAATACGATTTAGGTTTTTTATACCCTCAAGGAAAAATCTGTAGTCTGCAAGATTATTCACAGGACATTGACTAATGCAAAACTTGATCTGTCTCGCCCATTCACCTTCATTTAGACAGTTAATAACCAGTGATCCTAGAGTATTATCACAATCACTAGTGATACTTTTGACTTTTTTAAAGTCATGCACAGTGACCCACATAAGACTTTCATATAAGACGTATGTGTATCCCGCTATGCTTTGGAGACATTGTGCTATTTCATTTCTAATATTACATGTACGATGAAAGTAGGTTATTAATTCATTATATCTACCTATATTAGAATAAATTTTAGGTAAATCTTTCAAATATAAAAGAATTTTTTGTGATTCATCTCGACAACGAATATCATTACAGCATATTTCTATCAACACATCCTTAAGAGTCAATTCTTTCTTCTCCTCAGACATGTTTGTAGAAATAAATTTCACTCTAAACAAACTATTACTGGATAAAATATATACTACTCTTACAAGCTGTGTTGAATTAACAAATTCACTCAGAGCAACTACCAATGACTACTGAACTTAATTTTCAACATATGGTAAATGAAAAGTTATCAGATATCGCTAATCTACTATCTCCAGTAATAGTTATCTCTTTGATTACATCCTTATCTCTAAAAATTAAACTTTAATTATCCAGAATTTCTTTTATGAACTTTATTAATCATCAGTATTTTGAAATTTTTAATTGAAAATATCTTTAACATTGGTTATGTTAAATATTAGCAAATATTTAAAAATAAAAGTATGTATGATTCTGTTTTATCTGGAAATAACTAAAAGTAAAAAATACTAATGTCAAAGAATTAACAATATGTTATTATTTTTTTCCATGATAAGAAAGATATTCTATAAAAAAAAAAATTCTTCGAATTTCACATGAGAAACAAACAAAAAATTGTTGGTTAAGATAACCAACATATATATTTGGTTGATCTACTCAATTGTTCAGTTACTATATGGTAACAAGCCAACATTTGAGTTAAAATACTGTATCCTTCATTTCATGCAATCTCAAACTCTGTCCATCTTAAACTAAAAGACAAATACACAACTGTCACTAAAAGTTAAATAGCAGCCACGTAAAAAGAAAGAAAGAGCAGCAAGGTACTAATTTCCAGGCTCTGCAATGAATAGGAGAATAAAGTATCTCCCTGCATTCTTGCATTACATTATTTTTCACTTCACTTTCAGTTCTTAAAATGTAGATTTTCTTTCAATTGTTCTATGATTTAATAAATTTATTTAGAAATGACAGAAAAAAGCATTCTATCAAATTACCTTTTTACAAATATATTTACATTCACTTTGCTGTGAATATCCAAGTAGAATAACGTGAGTTAAAATGTCATTTAAAATTACTTGTATTCGGTAAGCACAAATCCTTAAAGCAGGTGTCTATCATTTTGCGTTTGTTTAACTAACTTGATTCTAATATTAAAAAGCAGGTGGTCAAATATACCCTTTCTAAATCCCATCAGTTAGTATAAGGTTGTTGAGACAAAGGATGATTTTAGCATAGGTTTTTCTGTAATCAAAAGTTTTTTTTGAAAAAAAAAATTAGAATTAGAAAATTGAATCTGGTTTGGTGAATTAATAAAAATTACCAATTTTTTTTTAAATACTTTTTTAGATTAGAACATAATTATACATAGTAATATAAACCACGTCATTAGTAAGTTATTCCACAGGATAAAAGCTGGTAACCCACCAGGTTGGTCTAGTGGTAATGAACGCATCTTCCCAAATCAGCTGATTTGGAATTCGAGAGTTCCAGTGTTCAAGTCCTACTAACACGGCAGTGGATACCTACAGATCCAGTGTTTTTTGGGTTTCAATTCATCACACATATCAGGAATGGTCGAACTGAGACTGTACAAGACTACACTACTACATTAAATTATTGTAATTAATTGCAGGTTAAATTTATTTCATTTATGAATGCAGTAATGTAAATTAATATTTTTAATTGTTTTTGGCGTAATCAGACAGGTTCCAAAAAAATAAAGTACCCTATTTTAAACGGACAACATTTCTTGTGCGGCCCTCCACGAATATGAACTTCGCCTTGCCGACTTGTACAAATTTTTCAAATCACAAAAAAGAATTTCATTTTTGTTTATATTAAATAAGTACTTTTCTGAAACATGTAGAAATGTACTGCTTTTAAATAAAATTCTAATTTTTCTGTTTTATTCAACTTATCTATTTTGTTCCAGAATTAATTTCTCTACAAGTTTGGTTTAAAAATTCCATTTGTTTATTCCTCATTTAACAAAGTTATTGTACGTCAAACATAAAAAAACACGGTTTTTATTCCAACTTACTGGTTTTCACGCCAGATTTCTCAAAAACTACTGTAGATACGGTTTTGGAATATATTTTATTTGATTTTCAGGTCAAAAAACCATAAAAAATGACTAAATTTCCCCTTAATTAACTCCTAAAAATTTCAGTACGATCTCATTTCACCGACGTAGCTAAAATCCGAGCGATATCTTTCACTATCCGTAATTCACAAACGAAGAATTGTAGGACATATGTTTATATGAACTTTTTTCCATTATTTTTATGAATAGAAAAGGTAATGAAAGTCCCGGGAGAATTTCGTGATACACTGTATAAAAAAATAATTAAAATTAAATTTTCTGGAACAAAGTAAATAACAAAAACTAATAAATGACATTTAAAAATATGTATGCATATGTACAGAATGGGCGGGAATTAATTCCTATTAAAAATTGTTTACAACTGTTCTAATACTTAACTAATTTTCATAAAACAAAAAAACATGCTGTTCCTTACAACGGTAGAATTGTTATGCATTGCTAAAATTCCACATAAGCTCCACCAGTTTCCGTAAACGGATAGGGATGTTTGCGACAGACTTCTGCAGGTAATCCAACGGTTCGTTTCCAAGAACTTGGCGGATTCGCTCATCCAATTCATCAAGAGTTTTTGGTTTTGTGCGATAAACTTCCTCTTTCACCCAACACCAGAGAAAGAAGTCGCTGGGCGTTAGGTAAGGACTCCTTAATGGCCATTCAATCCCAACCAGCGTCTCGGAAAATGGGTGTCGGGCCACGCACGGGCAGGACTTGCGAAGTGAGGCGGGACCCCATCTTGCATAAATATTAGGTCATTGTAATTTTTCGATGTGGATGCAATACCGTGAACATAATCTTCAAGCTAATCAGGATACCATTCTGCACTCATTGTGTCCCGCATGAGATATAGACCTACAATTTTCGTGGATGTCATGCCGCACCACACTGTGACCTTTGGGCGATGTTGACTTTTTACAACAACCATCCTCGAATCCTTTGTTGCTCAATAATCAATCACAACTGTACTAGTTAACAAACCTCCAACATGAAACACGACTTCATCTGACCACAGGATATTACCGAAAATATCGGACCAGTCTTCGTACCAAGCAAGCATCATCTCCCCGTATAACAACCGATGACACAGTCTTCCGGCAATAATTCCTGGCAGTAATGTAGTTTCCATGGACGAAAATTCAACTCTTTCTTCAGAACAGTGTCGACCCGACACACAATTTCTTCGAATTGTGTGTCGGGTTAAACCACTATCGCGAGATGCCTGTTTTTGTGATTTCTGAGGACTTCGAATGAACATTTCCTGAACCACTTGCACATTTTCCTCTGTCCTGGATGTTGAGAGGCGTGATTAGTTTTGTGATTATTTAACAAAATTTAAAAACTAGGTGGGATCGATAAACTTATATTTCAGTATATTCAGTAAAAAAAATTTATTAACAGAAAAATATCTGCATTTCAAAGTAGCAAATACAGGCAGGACTTAATATTTTTTACATTTTTTTTTCAAACAGAGTATAAAATTTTTAACAGATTTAACTATTTAAATATCATTTTACCAAAAAGGAAATTAATAAAAGTTACTGAATTGTATTCAGACTTCCCAGTCCATATGAAATATCCTGATATGCTCAATGCTCAACATATCAAAATAAGTACTGGTAATAATGATGATAGTAAATTATATTTATAAAAGTAGTTGCTAACAGTAAACTCCACGGTCTGATGTATTACTATATTAAAAAAGAAAAAAACACCTTTTCAAGGATAAAAGTTAATTTTTTAAAATGAGGAATTTTTGTTTATGCATTGTTCAACAGTAATGTATAGATGTTTTTAAAAATATATATCATAAGATTAACTTTCTAGCCATTTAATAAAATTACTTAAATTTAACATATGTATAACAGAACCTTTGTAACAACTTCCCTCATATGCACAAGAGAAGATTACCACGTCATGTACTTCTAAAGGGTTTTCATTTTGATCTATTAAAACTTGTTTAATTACAAATTATCAGAAAATTAATTTTACAATTAAAAAATAAAAATTATGTAATAGTGAACACAGTAAATTTAAAAATAATTTAACTGGACAGTATTAAATAATGTTTTTACTTCTTTTAAGACAATTATTGTAGTAGAAATAACAAAGATGGACCACTGAATGTGAAAATAGGAGGAGAAAAGATTATGGAGGTAGAAGAATTTTGTTATTTGGGAAGTAAAATGACTAAAGATGGACGAAGCAGGAGCGATATAAAATGCCGGATAGCACAAGCTAAACGAGCCTTCAGTAAGAAATATAATTTGTTTACATCAAAAATTAATTTAAATCTCAGGAAAAGATTTTTGAAAGTGTATGTTTGGAGTGTCGCTTTATATGGAAGTGAAACTTGGACAATCGGAGTATCTGAGAAGAAAAGATTAGAAGCTTTTGAAATGTGGTGCTATAGGAGAATGTTAAAAATCAGATGGGTGGATAAAGTGACAAATGAAGAGGTATTGCGGCAAATAGATGAAGAAAGAAGCATTTGGAAAAATATAGTTAAAAGAAGAGACAGACTTATAGGCCACATACTAAGGCATCCTGGAATAGTCGCTTTAATATTGGAAGGACAGGTAGAAGGGAATAATTGTGTAGGCAGGCCACTTTTGGAGTATGTAAAACAAATTGTTGGGGATGTAGGATGTAGAGAGTATACTGAAATGAAACGACTAGCACTAGATAGGGAATCTTGGAGAGCTGCATCAAACCAGTCAAATGACTGAAGACAAAAAAAAAAAAAAGACAATTATATTTGCAAATTTCTGCAAACCAGTACAGAATAGTCCTTAAGTGATTTTCCATAAAGCAGGAAAAATCAAATGGTTACTTTGATGTAATTGTCTGATAGACTACATAAAAACCTTTACAGTTGGCTATGTTTCTATTGTTTAATTTATTTTTTTAAAGAAATTACATAAACTTGAATACAAAACAAAAGATGCTGTTTAATAAATACCAATTCTTCAGAGTAAGCTACTAAATGATTTGAATAGAAGGTTGTAAAACAAATAGGCTTAAAGTAATTAAGAAAATAATAACAGTTTACTAGGTTTTGAAGCCAGCAACACAGAAGGTTTTATTAGTAAAATAAGTTTTAAGTCAAAGTTGATCTGATTGCCAGTATGAAATTAATTCATAATATATAACTTTTTCTTTGTTTTCCAAAGTCGTATTACTAATGTTGCCATTAAAACTTATTTTTAAAGAAATTACTGCCAATAAAACAACAATTAAATTTTGTATATAAAAAAAACATTTGTTCATATTCCAAATTTTACTGTTCAATTGAAAAAACTGTAATATCAAATAATAAAATATTGGTCAAGAAAGAGTACTTATAGTAATAGTAAAAGTATGGTCTTGAACAAGGAGTTGAGAGCAATGGTCAGCCCCTCACGCTTAATGTGTTTTAAAATTACTACACTTGTGAAGAACTTAAAGGGCTGGAAGTTTAAGAAGGTACATGAAGTGCAAGGCAAGGTAAAAAGGGAAGGTAGTGAAAATGCAACACTATGCGTGAAAATGATTTGAAAAGCATACTTTGTAGCTCTTCATTAACTTTTCTACCAAATTAGTCTTTTGTAAGTATTAATGTCTTTAAGTATTTAAGTCTTTTGTAAGTGTATGTACATGAACATATTTAAATGTGATATTAGTAAGTGAGCATTTTACTTAAGAATAATTTTACTAATTTTAAAAACTGAATCTAGTATTATTATTTACAGTTAAGCTATACTAATTTTAACAAAATTCTACTTAATTTGTTCTTCTTTAAAAAGGCCTGTTATATTATGATCAATAAATAAGTTATATCATGCTTAATAAAATTATTAATTATATTAAACCTTGTTCTTAAACATGATTATACAGTTTACGATATTAAATTTATTTGTATTACAATATAATGTAACAAATAATATTTCTAATTCTATTTGTTTGTCTACTTCATTTAGTTTTATCTTCAATGTGATAAAGTTTAATATTTCTACAATCATACTGCCAAAATAGATATCTTACATACCTTATTTGTTCTGGAGTTATTTCTTCAGCAATTTTGTTATTTCTTGATTATTAAAACTATTGTATTAAAAATAATTATAGTAGTAATGCTAAAAATTTATTATCATTATTGATAACATCATCACAAATAAAAGTACCTGTTAAATAATTATTATACAGGAATACTAATTAATTATAATACTAAATGTATGTCATAAACAATTTATTAACAAATGTGTTATATAATTTTTTTTTTTAATTCAAATAATTCATCAACATATTAACCACTGTTAATGTCTTTTGATGGTTAAGTTGTTATTTTTTTAATATATATATATATATGTAAACCTTGTATTTTATATATTTGTAGAAATTTTCATTGAGTCTGAAATATGTATAACGTATAATAAAATTCTGAGCAAACAATACATTTAACTATCCTGTTCATGAAACTTTGGTTTCGGTCTAATTTCTATAAACTGTCATAAAATGCATTATATTATCATTTTAAGAAATTCAAACATGAACCACAAAAACAAATAATTTTTTTAAAAAATGACAAAATTTATTTTCAGTATTTTAATAATTTTATTGTTTAATAAGTTTACTGTGTTTTTTTAGAAAAACTCTTGGCTAGGGAATTTCATAGTTGGGTATATTACTTTCTTTTTGCAGATACCAATATCAACAATAAAGAAACAAATTATTAATAAAATTATAAAACAGAACTCTTTAATTATTGAGAAATGTATTTTTATTTAGGAAGGGTTAGTAGATCCAGCTTTAGCTGAGGGGAATTTCAGTCATTGAGCTTATTGTTTAGCAGCCATTGGAAGGAAAGGAAGTTCCTGAATCAGATTCCCTCAGTGATTGGGTATGAACAGCCCCACTGATGATACAAAAGATCCACTGACATTACAGGTCCTGACGTCTTTAGCATTGAAATGTTGTACATCTACTATTATAAAATTGATAATGGGAAATGAGAACTGTAGGGAAAGAAACTCAAAAAAGGGTTGGATAAATAATCTACTGACAGAGAAACACAGAACAAAGTAATATAAAACCGCACCCAATGGAAAACTCAAGGCCTGCTCCACTCACAATTCCTTGAGAGATTAGGGTATCTTAGTTAGATCGGAGGTGAATACTACCATCAATTAATGATTTTCCATTGACCAGCTTAAACATATAATACAAAAAAAATCTTTCTCTAGGTATTAGATAACCATACAAAAATAGAGTTTCTGTTGGAACAATCTCAGCCATTCCTATAATTGTGTGATACAAGAAAGTACCAAGCTAAACTATAAACCACTCAGTCAAATTTCTAATCGAAATCTCTTAGGATTAAATTCTTAAAAAAAAATGTATGATTAATTATAATCACCAATGCTCATAACAACATTAATGCTGTCAGCTGTTATACTGATGTAAAAAGCTGTTTGTATTGAAATTTCTTTTAATGTTTAATATAAAAAAGAAAAGAAAAATGTATATATGTTTTCTATGTTTTCCTTCACATTAGATATCATTACTATATTAAACATTTTTTTAAAATATAAATTATATCTGGGGGTCAAACATGAAGTGAATTTAAGGAATGAAAGGTATCTCTCAGTTGGAGAGATCTTTTTTAATACTTTGTTAGGCAGTTAATTTAATAACGTAATTTGAAAGTTAGTTATCATGAATTCTACAACTCTGAACTTTTATTTAATGTATAAATGTGTGTGTTGTGGTCTTTTAAAATTCAATTTTTAATAACCACAATAAATCACTATGAACCTGTACAAATAAATGTATTGTAATGACTAAAATGTATTTACATTAATATATAATTAATTCTGATATATAACATGGCAATGGGCTCTGACCATTTTGCCATTTTATTTAATAAATTAAAATAAAATGTCATGATTGCATAGAAAAAAATTATTTATTGAGAATGAAACCCACTGTAAATTGTAGTTTATTTAATACTGGAGAGTAGGATATGATGCAACAAGTACTTTGATTTATTTTAGTTATTTATTATAATTATATATTTTTAATGTATTCTGAATTATATATACTTCATCACAATGTAACTAGTTTACACGTAAAACTTCATAGTTTTAGATTTTTTTTCTTAATAGTAATTATGATATTCTATTTTTGACAGATCCTGGTTAAGGGTTGTATTAAATCAGGAATGAATTTGATCAGGAATGAATAAATAATAAATAGATTTTTTATTTTCAGCACCTCAAAAATTACAAAGTCAAATGCATATTTCAAATAAACATATTAAAATTACAAAACTGTCCATAATGTGAAAAATATAGAATAACAAGAAATGAAGATAATAAAATTAACAAAAACAAATGAATCGCCTGTTTGAAAAACCAGATACACCATTTAAAATAAAAAGAATTAATGTCAGCACAGCAAAATGTAATATGTTTTCACATAATTTAGTATAAGTATTATGTTCAAAAATGGATACATTATGTTTAAATTTGCAAGTGAACAAGTTGTTCACTTGCAAGTCCTGTTTGGCTATTTTCATAACCAGATTTATCAAGATTCCAGTAGTTATTTAGAATTCACTAGCAATGAGCTGAGGAATTTATATATATTGAGATTATATTAAACAAATATAACTTTATTGTAGTAGTCAGGGATTATACAGATAAAAAAGGGTTTTCATTTACCCAGAAAATTAGTATTTTATAGATGCAGATGCAGACAAAGCAACCTCTGCTGAATCATTTTTAATCAATCACTTTTTATCTAATTTTCAAATTCCTGAAAATGTCAAACTCCTTGATCTTGCTTTTGATGGCTGTGGAACCCAGAATAAGAATTATCACATGAGTGGAATTTCAAGTAATTGATTCTTAAATAAGCAGCCTATAATTCTGAAAAACTGAAATGTTTTCTCATAATATGACATTCATTTATATCAGCAAACAGGGGGAAAAGCTGACCTAACTACCTCATAGACCCTGAAGAATATATACCACTTTTTTCAGAACTTAGAATAGTTGTTTTCTCTTGCTTGAATAGATTGTAATTGAAAAGAATTTTTTAATCACTTACCTATCCCACCAGTGGCCTTTAAAATGTAATTCATGTAAATATTTATTTTTTCAAATTGAATAGAAATAAAAATAATATTCTAATTAAGAAAAAAATGGATTACTTATCAGAATTACAATAATACTGAAACACATATAAAACATCAAAACTATTTTAGGCATCAGTGAAGTAACAATAATTCATGCAAAAATAAAAATCTCACCTCTAAAACTGTAAAATGTTTTTGCATTGCTGACAAAACATTTAGGGATGAGAATGGATCTTGAAGTGGTACAGTATTATAAAAATATTATAAATGATATAAAAAATCATTAATTGCATTAAAGTTATGATGAGCAGGGGGGAAATGCAGTTAAAATTGATAATCAGGCAATTTAATTTAATTTTTATGTGGACTTTTTTCTGTTGTATTGAATCATTTTATTATTAATGTTGGTTTCAAATTTTGATTATTACGTTTATTTCATTCAACTTTATAATAAAATAATAACATTTCAAATATTACATACATTTAATTTCAATACATATTCAAATTATTTAGTTGAAAAAACTCTAAAATAATTTATAAAAAATAAAAACCAACTTCAACAAATAATAGTACTAAATAGTTACAAATAATTGTACTTTTATTCGTTAACTAAAGTAAAAGTATTTAAAACAAATAACTATTTTTGAAGTTGGTGCCAGCCAATACAAATTAAACATAAAGTAACATAAAATTAATCCCTTAATCGACCACTAGGCAGCTAAACAGGATTCCCACATGTAAAATAGGATCTCAAGAGCATATAAAAAACAGCATCTCACAATCATACCTCATCTTGAATTTGCACATGTATACTTGGTGATAATAAATGTACCTAAGCATCTTATAAAGTGCCGGCTTCCGTGGCACGAGTGGTAGCGTCTCAGGTCCTGGGTTCGAATACCAGTCAGACATGGCATTTTCACACACTACAAAAATTATCATTCATCTCATCCACTGAAGTTATACCTAACAGTAATCCCAGAGGTAACTAACCTTATGGTTAAAACAAAAAAGAGCATGTGCCTTTTTGCGTACCTATGATTTGGCGAGCGCCTACTAAGCATAATGATGACTGCTATATTTGCTTAACAAATGTTACTGGTTTCAATTCAAACAATAAAAACAGTTTTGCATACCCAAATATTCATTCAGGTATGAGACCAGTACTTTATGGTGTTGATTTACCAATTCCAATTGCTCCAACTACTTGGAAAGAAATTTCTGATTCCCTAGAAGGCCCAATTGATGAATCCTCAACTTCAATAGATATTAATTACATTCTAGAAGAATCAAATACTGAGCCCCACCTCATCCCACAAGAAGAACTGAGCAACCTAATCTGTGACTTGCGTTTGTCAAAACAATATACAGAACTCCTAGGTTCACATCTTAAAGAATGGGATTTAAAAAACAAGGATACTAAAATTTCAGTATATAGAAATCAAAACAAAAATTTATTGAAATACTTTAGAAAAGATGGTTTCTTTTGTGATGTTAGGGGGCTAATGTTGGAACTGGACAATGAATATGTTATTCATGAATGGCATTTATTTATAGGCTCATCAAAAAAGCTTAAAGGCAGTGTTGCTGCAACTTGAATAAGTTTTCTTCTATACTGGTAGCACATGCTATAAGAATGAAAGAAACATATGAAAGTATGTCAAAAATTTTAAAAGTTCTTAAGTATGATGAACACTCATGGCGAATCATTGCTGACCTGAAAGTAATAGGACTTCTCAGTCTCCATAGTGGCTTTACAAAATATATGTGTTTCTTGTGTGTGTGGGATAGTCAGGCTACAGATAAAGACTACACAGTTAAAAATGGCCAAAAATAAATCAGTTTACCCCAGGAAAGGAAAATGTTGTCAATATTCCCCTTGTTGAAGCAGATAGTATTTTTACCACCTCTCCACAGAAAACTAGTCCTGATGAAGAATTTTGTAAAAGCATTAGATAAAGATGGAGATGACTTTAAATATTTAGCTGAGGTTTTTTCACAATTAAGTAAAGTAAAATTAAAAGAGGAATTATATATTTGGTCACAAATAAGAAAATTAATTTGTGAAAATATATTTGACAGCAAAATGAGTCCTAAAGAACTAGCATGGAAGTCATTCAAAGATATCTACTGGTTTTCTTGGAAACAAAAAAGCTGAAAACCATGATCAGCTTATAAATGAACTCTTAGTTAATTACAAATATTTAGGCTGCAGAATGTCATTGAAAATTCAATTTTTACATTCTCATTTGAACTTTTTCCCTTTAAACTTGGATAACATCAGTGATGAACAAGGAGAAATGTTCCACCAAGATATATTGCAGGTGGAACAACATTATCAAGACAGATGGAATGAATGTGATGTGTGACTACTGCTGGATGATAGAAAGAACAGACTTCATTCAACACAAAAGAAGAATAAGAAAAAAGAAATTAAGATCAACTTAAATATCTGCAAAATAAAGGTAGGAATTTAATTGTAATTATTATTATTATTTTTGTATTCTATTATTTAAGAAGTTTCTCAATGTTTTAAAGGGACATAACTAAAAATCTGAAGGTGATGAAGAAAACCTGATTTCATTTTAAGTTTCAACATAAAAATATATTGTAAATCATCTACTTTTATCTCAGTTCCAATTTTTTTTTTTTGACTTGAGTTATTTATTTAAATTTTTTGGACAACTACTTCATTGGCTCTTGAACCAATTTCATACTTACCGCAAGTTATAGAAGATTTATTATAAGAAATAATATAACCTCTTTTGTTAAAAAATGATAGACAAAATTTTTAAATAAAGATGGATATAGAGGGAATTTTTAAATAATTGAGGGATAATAAACCTAACTGCCTAAACAAAGGAGAATATGATGTCCTGTGAAATCAGAACAGTATTACATATACTTAAATAATATGTTTCTGTAAAATTAACAAAGATTTAACTGCAGAAACATAAGTCTCCCCTCCCCCAATAAGCAGCTAATTGAGATTCAGCAAGTTTAAAATACAAAGTTCTCAATATGTCCTCCAAACAAGCCTTTCTGATTAAATAAACTTTTCTAATTACAAGCAGTAATTTCCTCAATCTCCTAATTATGATTGTATATCAATCATACAGGTTTTCATATAATTAACAAGTTTACACATATGTAACTAGCATGCATATGCTATATGCATATTGATATATGTAGCATGCATATATCAACCATGCAAGTCACATACTTGTATTGGAAAATTTGGATAATTCTGATAAATACATGAGAAGACTTGTACTAAGAGTACAAGTATAATTTGTAATTTTAATACAACCATTTACTATAATTCAAAACAAGATATTCAAATTAAATTAATAATTATTTTAGTTTTTAGAATTAAAATATTCAAATTCATAGCTCCTGTTATCAAAAGATAACATTAAGTAGCAAGCAAACACTCTTCTAGTTCAGATAAAACTCAATGATAGGGTATAGAACCAGTTTGTACATACCCAGAATGAACAATTCTAATCTATCTTAATTATTCTAATATTAATAAATCAGTACCAGTAAAATTAATTCCTATAATTAGACAAAAATTATTTTTTTCAGTAAAATCAATCTCACAATCTGAATTACCTTCTTTAAGAAAATCTAATGTGGACACCACATGACTTCCTTGTATGCCTATTAAATTACATATACAAATTTTTTGCTGCACTTCATTCAAGCATATTTCATTTGAAAGTGAGATATTTTCCTCGAATGCTTTAATAAAGTGAACAGTTACACAATTGCTGAAATATTAGTTTTTATTAACATCAAATATTTATACAATTATTAATTCAACAATCTTACATGAAATATTAGGATAGAGTAAAAGTCCCTTTAACATTAAGAGAAGATGATAAATACAAAGAAGAAGAAAATGTTAAAACTAAAGCAAGAATAAAAAGAATAAGAGAGGATGATGAATTTAAAGAGAGAGAAAATTTGAATGTGTACACAAATTAAGATCGGAAAATTATATTAAACCAAAGAACGATTAAATGATTGGCAACAAAAAACAAATAAACAAAATGATGATCAACGCTGACTTGGAAGAATATTGTCCGACAATATCAGAGGAGTAATGAACTAAAAGATAAGAATTTTTTTTCAATTTATTAAAGATCTGGCATGTATGCCTCAGTATATATGTTGTTCTTATGAGGGTTTATTTTACATTTACTCTGTGGTTAACTTTAATATAGATAAAATTACAGAAATTCCAGAATAATTAAATAAAATTAATCAGAAATTAAAGTAGAAAATCAAAAAATAATAAGATTCTAATTGGTTATTTTTTTAATTTTGGTTCTTTCCATTATATTTTTTATATTTATTTTTTTGATAATTATTTTATTAATTTAATTTATTTAGTGTTATTTGCTTCTTTTACTAAAAGTGGTCAAATTCCCTTTTCTATTTGGTTATCTTCTGCTATAGCTGCTCCTACCCCTGTTTCTTCTTTAGTTCATTCTAGATTATAATTTTCAATTAATATTAAATAATCAGAAGTTAACGAAATCTATTACATATGCACATATGTAATAATGCCTATTAAATTATATACACACATTTCTAAAAGTACATAAAATTTTATTTCACCAATAACTTCTAATTTTTTTCATATTATTATTATTTTATTTTATTTTTTGTATTTTTTACGGGCATCGATTGCTAAGGTCATTAGCCCTAGTCACATTTTTAATAAGAGATTAGTACTACCATGAGGGTCGTCATATGTAAGAGTGTAAAGGGCCCTTACAATTTTTTTAAAAACACGAGGTACGCAAAACATTTAGACACACAAAAAAATAAACAAACAAACACTTATGGAGTGTAAAGAGCCCCAATCTTAAAAAAATCGGATAAAATATCACATAGAACATAAATGTAAAATACTAGTCTTTACAATACCATTATCTCCTTCTACATGTCTCGTTCATTAATTTGTTTAAGCACCCTCGGGGCGACCAGAACTGCCATAAAGCAGCATATCAGTCACCCAGGATGCCGTGGTAGTTGACTCCCCCCTATAAACAGTCCCGTAGGACGTAACCCATCGGGGTCCTCCCAGCGTCATAAGAGTTATCTGACCACCTGTATCAGGACGGCCAAAAAGCCCCCCAGCGGGGAGGCTACCCTTCCCGGTCCTGACCTACTTGGCAACAGGCATGAATTGCAACTACCCATAGCCTCGCAACCTCAGTGCACCCTTGAGGGTCCCCCATGCCATCATTGGACACACCCCGACTCACTGCTTTTGAATGCAGGCAAGATATATATATATATAAACTTAATAAACTTATATATATATATATATATATATATATAAAACTACCTCTTAGAGTTTGTTTAACACAGCTTTAAATATTTCATTTTTATAGACTTTTGAGAAGTCCACTGGCGTGTAAATAAGCACTATCTTTTCTTCATTTCCATTATCCAGATCAGCAGCAATATTATTTCTTAGTAGGAACCTCTTTCTTAGGTCCTCATATATGGTACATTCTTCTATTAGATGCTTAATTGTAAGTGTTTTTTACAAACATCGCACATTGATCTCTCTTCGCCGGTTAACAAATATGAATTTGTTATTCGCGTGTGACCGATTCTAAGTTTGGTCACAGCCACTTGTTCTCGGCGAGTCAACTTCACGTCGCTTTTTTATATGGAGAATTTTTGACTGAGTTTAATTTTGTATTTAAACTTCTCCAAACAGTTTTCCATTTGTTTCTTATTATGTTAGTTAGACAATTTTTAACATCTGCCACCTTTACAGGAATTGCATCCAAAACATCGCAGACTGTTGCCTTTCTGGCAGCTTCGTCTGCGATTTCATTACCTGCAATACCAGCATGCCCTGGAGTCCATACAAATACACATCGCTGTCCTCGTTGATTTAGAATGTATAAAATGGGCAGGATGTTTGCAATTAGGACATCCATAATGTTCTTGTTCCGAATTGCAACAAGTGCACTTAGGGAATCGGAACATATTAGCACTCTCTCTTCGCAATAGTGTTCTAGTAAGTTCTGCCGTATAGATACTAGCCATATCCGGCAGTTTCCAAAAATGAGCATCTCCATTTACATATATGGAGCATCCAACACCATGTTCGGTTTTAGAACCGTCAGTATAAATTCTAATATGTTCTTCGTAACTACTGACGGTTGCCAAAAATTCCTGTTGGATGATAACTGCTGGCTTCTTTTTTATTTCTCCCTGAGAGAGATCCAACCTTGTATTTACCGCTGCCAAGAGTCATGGCGGTATTTCTCTCGTGGAAATTGCTAGTGTCTCTGGAATAGCAATTTCGTGTTTTCTTCTTAATTCGTGGAACCTAATTCCGGCTGGTATGGAATAGGTAGCACGATGTTTATATAATGCAGCCATAGGATGATTTGTAAAACGTTTGTTATTTATATGACCAGGAAAAGCCCATACGTTTGCTGCATATCTTAACAAAAGGATCTCTCTTCTATAATGTAGTAGCATTATTCCGGCATCGGACATTAGATAGTCGCCGGACTTGTGCGGAAAGCGCCTGTCGCAAATCTTATTCCGCTATTATGAATTACGTCTAAATTTCTTAAATGCGACTTCCTAGCGGATGAATATACAATACATACGTAGTCTAATTTCCATTGAACCAATGCCTTATACAATCTCAATAATATCTCTTTATCTGAGCACCAATTAATGTTCGATAAACATTTTATAATGTTTAGGGCCTTTTTGCACCTAACACTCAAGTCCTGTATATGTCCAATACTAGTCCTAAAAATCTCACATTGTCCTTATATTCTATTGGATTATCGCCAATTGTCAACGTAGGACTTTGATGAGGAATTCTCTTCCTACAGAAGTGTACACAGCACATTTTTTCTAATGAAAATTGGAATCCATTATTCCTCGCAACTTCATTTAGAGCGTTGATCGCTCGTTACAATTTGTATTTCACCATAGCAGTCTTGTTGCTGGCATACACAATTGCCAAATCATTAACATAGACGCTTTTGCTTATTTCTACTGGAATGGCTAATATCAATTTATTAATGGCGATCATAAACAAGGTACCGCTCAATGGCGAACCTTGTGGTATGCCATTTTCCAACATTCTTTCCGATGAATATTCATTGTTGACACGTACTTGGAAAGTACGGTCGTTCATATAGTTGCTGAGTAAAACTGGCAGATTGCCACGAATGCCCCATTCATGTATCTGGAGCATTATTCCATGTCGCCATGTCATATCGAAAGCCTTCTGAACATCAAAGAAGACTCCGACACAATGTTTCCTTGTAATAAAGCTGTTATATATAACGTTCTCTAAGTTAATCCTTTGATCAGTGGTAGAATGGTATTGCCGAAAACCTGCTTGATATGGTGATATCAGGTTTTCTTTTTTCAAAACCCAAACGAGTCGATTATTAATCATTTTTTCGAATATTTTTTCCATAGCGCACGTCAAGGAGATAGGACGATAGCTATTGGGATTTGTTAAATTGTTATTTTTCTTTGGGACTGGAACAACATGAGCTTTTTTCCACTGCTGCGGGTACATTCCATCCCGCCATATTTGATTATACAATTCTAATAATCTGCGTTTTGCAGTGGAATTCAGCTGCCTGATCATATTATAATGGATTTCATCCGGACCAGCAGCTGTGTTGTCTGCTTTTTCCAACGCTTTCACGAATTCTTCCATTTTAAATGGTACATTATATGAGTAATTATACTCAGTTTTAAAATTTAGTAGACCTTCATGTTCTTCTTTTTTGGTCCGAAAACCTTCCTCGTAGTTGGCCGTTTTGCTGGCCTTCTCGAAGTGATTGGACAATAGCTCTGCGATTTCATTTGGAGTGTCCTTAATTCCATCTTCATCTTGAAGGCTAGTTATGGGCGCAAAATTTTTATGCCCACAAATCGCCTTCACTTTCCTCCAAATATCTGATGCAGTAGTGGTTCTGTCGATGGATGACACGAATTGCTGCCAGGATATTTCTTAGAGTCAATCATGAGACGTTTTGCATATGCCCTGTATTTTTTAAAGGCGATAAGATTTTGTAGGGTGGACGTTTCTTGAAGGCGTTATACGCTCTTTTCTTTCTTTTAATAGCTTCACTTATTTCTTCATTCCACCAAGGAACGGGTCGTTTCGTAAGTTTCCCAGATGTTTTGGGAATGAATCTCGATGCCGACTCTAGTATCGCATTTGTTATAGCGTCGACATTGTCCCCGATAACTCCAGTTGTTTCAGGGAGTATCGATCTAGCTGTAAAGCTCATCCAATCTGCCTTTTCAAAAACCATCTTTTAGAGATGGGATATATTTTTCTTGTAACATCAGTTACAATTTGCACCGGGAAATGATCGCTTCCATACAAATCGTCTAAAACATGGAAGCTGTACCTCAGTGCTATCGATCCGCTTATCAGTGCAATATCTATACAGGGATCCATCTCTGGCATTGAAAAAGGTTCCTGACCCTAATTTCCTGAAGGTTCCTGATCGTTTAAAAACATAAGTTCAGAATTCATCAGGAACCTTTCCAATTCTCTTCCACGGGGATCTGCTCAGTCTGATCCCCAAAGAGAATTATGAGCATTAAAATCACCCACCAGTAAAATAGGTGGGGGAAGCTCAGAAATTAGTTGCGCTACGTCATCCTCCTTCCAATCAAAATTCGGTAAGTATATGCTGCAAACAGTGACCTGTAGCGGACGCTTCATTCTAATGGCGACCGCTTGCAGGTTTGAATTTAAATCAACAGCTTCGGCGGTAGCTCTGGTCGATGTTAGTATGGCTACTCCACCTCTAACTCTTATATTTGGCGGTTGATCTCACCGAAATGTATCATATCCTTTTAATTTAAATTTTTCATTTCGGCTGAAATGCGTTTCTTGCAGACATATACAAATCGGGTCTACATCATGTACCACGCGTTGGAGCTCATGGATGTTTTTCAAACATCCATTGATGTTTCATTGGACAATCGTCTCGCTGATTTTAAATTAAATTATAGTCTAGGTTTTCCTTTTGGCCAACCTTTTTTTCTTTTTTTCTCCATACTGCGAACAGCTTCGTGTTCGCGGAGAACGTCGTCGCCCGTGTAGCTTCCGGTCTCCGAATCGGAGACCATCGAAGCCGCCGACGACGACGGGCGTGGATCGACGACGGTTTCAGGCGCCGATTGAGAGGCGGCAACCTGGCCGCCCCCCGACACGGGAGGTAGCACCGGTCACCGCCTGTTGAAGGGCGGATACTCGCCCTCCCTGTGTGATTTTTTGTGGCCTCTGGGGTTTAGAGGCCACCTCAGTTGCAGGAGGCTTGGGAGCCTCCATAACAGATTCTGTAGCTGTTACTTTCTGCTTATCAATAAGTATCTCACTAAGACGAACTTGGTATTTTACTTTGGCGTCAGTTTTCTTCTCAACAGGAGCAACATTCATTTTAACTGATTTATTTACTGCTGAAAGGCTTCATCTTGTTTTCAATGATCCTTTCAATCATGTTAGCCAAAGTAGGCGCAAGTTTGTCTCATCGACAGCAACCGCAGCCTGAGCATAAGTTGTTGTTGCTCTAGGCTTGTGGGCGTTAACAATCTTCTTTGCTTCGAAGTAGCTGCCTTTTTGCAGGGTTTTTACTTCCTGCACAGCCACCTCGTCTGTGTAGACAGGACAGTTCCTGGATCTACAAGAATGCTGTGCAATTGATACATGTAGGAGGCTCTTTACACGGCTCTCCCTCGTGCATCTCATCGCCGCACACGCATATTTGCGCTCGCTCACATCTTACAGCGGTATGGCCAAATCGTTGACACTTGAAGCATCTCATTGGCTGTGGGACAAATGCCCGCACATCCAATCGATGTATTCCCGCTCTAACTTTCTCCGGCAAAGTAGGCCGGTTAAATGTGAAAACATGAGATGCTGAAGGAAGGACTTCGACATTCCTTCTCATGTTCAATCGGCGACACTCTATTACTCCTTGTGCTGCCAGTTCTTCAACAATTTCTTGCTCTGAACAGTTTAAGAGAACCCGACAGACCACAACACCCCTTTAGGTGTTGAGTGTGCCATGGGGATCAACACGTACAGCCAATTCTCCTATTTTTTTTCAGGACTATGATCTTCTGAGACTGTATATCATTTACAGTCTCTACATGAAGTCCCGTGAAAGTTTTTCTAATTTCCTTAACAGGGCCTCCAGCACATTTATTTATTTCTCGAGCAATGAGGAATAGATTCACCTTCGAGAAATTACCGTCTTCTTTTGTGATAACTAAATATTTTGGCTTCGGAACGTTGCTCTTGAAGAAAGATTTTTGCAAGCTTTTCCTAGCCTCAACTTCAATTTTCCTTGATTCCGCACTCTTCCTCCGTTTCGCCTCAGGTGAAACGGCTGGTTCCAAACGAGGGTGTTTACGTGAACCCTCTGCCACGTTTGATTGTTCAACTTACATTGTAGAACGATCCCTTCTGTAGTAATGCTAGCCGCCGGAGTACACCCCCCACTCCAGGGCTACCAACCCTGGAGGTCCGTTCCGGTACTCCAGTGGAACCGGCATATGTCCTGGCAGAGAGCGGATGCGCAGTCTCTGCACTGACTCCAGGCCCTTACATGCCGAGGCTTTCAGGGCTCCCATGCCCCGAAAAATATGGGGACCTTAACTACATGCTTGCCATCGCGGAGGGCATGAGGACAACGAAAGGTCTCCGTTACACCTGCAAATAACTTCGACCGTGGCCGCCACATCGCCAGCGCTAAAGGTGGTATCAATGCATTTCCATAATCGTTAAGAATTTCGTATCTGCAGGTGGCCGCTATGTCCAGTCCTGAAATTCAGCCTGTAGATGAAGATCGGCTGAAAAAGCATATCCGAGAACAACACTCGGAACCCCGTTAGCCAGCTATATGTAATGTACATCTGTTGCCGCCCTGGACGTGGGACGTAGATGTTGTGTTCCGGACGTGGGGATTATCTACCTCAGGGCATTATTATTATTAATAATAATAATAATAATATATATGAACATAATACAGGCCAACCTTAACAGGAGCCGGCTAGCTGATGACTTGCTGCTGCAGCTAGCCAGAGACAGGGAGGCCGGTTTGGTGCTGATCAGCGAGCAGTACCGGGACCGTGACGACTCCCAATGGTTCCGAGACTCGCTCGGGACTGCCACGATATGGATTCCGTATCGCAGCAGAGCCCCAGTTCGGAGGCACGGCGCAGGCGATGGTTTCGTTTGGATCTGCTGCGGTGAAGTGACAATTTTTTAGCTGTTACCTCACCCCAGATGATTCGATAGCGGACTTTCGCTGGAAAGTTGACGCGCTGGAGGGTGTCATCCTCGCTGCCGCTGGTGAGATGGTGGTAGCCGGGGACTTCAACTCCAGGGCGGTAGACTGGGGTATGGCGCATACCAACTCCAGAGAGAAATGCATTCTGGACATGGCGGCACGTACTGGACTCGTGATTCTCAATACAGGAAACACGACGACGTTCCGCTGCCCAGGATATTTGGAAACCATTCCTGATATTTCCCTCGCCTCCGAAGAGCTGGTCACGCTCGTTCAGGACTGGAGAGTCCTCGAGGATTATACCGGTAGCGACCACCAATATATCTCATTTAGAGTCCTAGATGGTACACGAGCTCGCCCGGGGCCCCCACGGCTGGAAAGATATAACGTCAACAAAATCGACGAGAATAAATTCAACAGAAAGATCTCCTCAGGGGTGGTAGCCCCTAAAAACTTCACCAACGCGGGGTACGCTAGCGCTGAAGCCGTAGTTGCTACGACTATGCGGCTGATCGCTTCTGCATGCGACGCTTCCATGCCCCACGGGGGGCCGAGGCACCAGAAGCAACCCGTGTACTGGTGGACACCGGAGATTGCGGGGTTGCGCCGAGAGTGTCTTCGACTAAGACGGGTGGCGCAACGTGCGAGGAATCGCATAGACGCGAACGCCAGGTCAGCCGAGTATAAGACGGCAAAGAAGCGGCTCCGTCGAGCCATCAACGTGAGCAAGGCACGCTGCTGGAGAGAACTGACGGAGACCGTGGATGCAGACCCTTGGGGGCTATGTTATAAGATAGTAACTCGGCGATTGGGGGTCTCGCGGTCACCAGCTCCACTAGACGAGGCTAAAGCGGAACACGTCGTTAAGACGTTGTTCCCAGCCCACTCGGTCCGTGCCGAGCGGGACTTCAGCTACATGAGCGACTTCCCGCTCTTCTCGATGGAGAAACTGGAAGGAAATGCAAAAAAGCCCCTGGTCCCGACGGTATACCGGCCGAGGTACTCAAACTAGTGGGGCGCTGCAGGCCCCGTCTTCTACTAGACATGTATAATGCATGTCTGAAGGCTGGGTCTTTTAGCGCCAGGTGGAAGACCGCGCGTCTTGTGCTAATTCCCAAGGGAAAAGAAAACCCAGAGTCGCCGTCCTCCTACCGTCCATTGTGTATGCTTGACACAGCTGGTAAGGTATTGGAGAAGCTGTTAAAGAAAAGACTGGTTACGGCTATGAATCAGGCAGGTGGCCCATCACCTAACCAGTACGGTTTCCGGCAGGGTCGGTCGACCCTAGACGCAATTCAGGAGGTTGTTGAGGCAGTGCGGCGAGCAGAGGACCACAATCATTTTTCGCGACGTGTGGTCCTTCTCGTTACGTTGGACGTTAAAAACGCTTTCAACTCCGCACGGTGGAGCGATATGATTGAAGCCCTGGAGCATTCGTTCCTTGTGCCTTCTCAGGATGGTAGACGCATACCTGAGGAACCGCGGTCTCATTTACGAGATCGCAGCAGGCTGGCGTAGGACTACGATCACGTCAGGGGCGGCGCAGGGGTCGATTCTCGCCCCGACCTTTGGAACGCCGTCTACGATGGCTTGCTGAGGCTGGAGATGCCTGAAGAATCTGCCTTGGTTGGGTACGCTGACGACGTTGCGCTACTTGTCGCAGACCGCGACGTGGAGCGCGCCCAACTGAGGCTCAGTCGGGCCATGCACAGAGTCGGTGCCTGGCTGGACGATCATGGATTGTCTCTAGCCCTCAGCAAAACGGAGATCGTAGTTCTCACGAAGAAACGTATCGACACCCTTTTCTCCCTGCGGGTCGGGGTAGAGGTTGTCGAGACCAAGCCGGCCGCAAAGTACCTCGGTATGATGATTGACCGGAAACTCAGCTTTGCTGAGCAGCTTCGTAGAGCCGCCGTCAAAGCTGCGAGAGCTGTAACTGCTCTCAGCCGGCTTATGGCGAATGTCGGCGGACCGAAGGCCAGCAGACGGCGATTGCTGATGTCCACGGTGCATTCCATCCTGTTATACGGGTCGGAAGTGTGGGCCCATGCATTAAGAGTTGCGAGAAACCGGAAGCGGCTCGCGCAGGTGCAACGCACCACAGCCTTGCGAGTCGCTTCCGCGTAACTGACGGTCTCCGAGCCTGCAGGACTTTTTGCTTTTTTTTAGCATCTGCAACCATATGTAGGTACTGCTTCAAAGGATGAGAAGAAATGGCAATTTTGTAACATGTGAAAATGCCATGCTTGACCAGGATTCAAATCCAGGACCTCCAGATGAAAGGCTGAGATGCTACCACTCATGTCACACAGGCCGGCACTGAACTCAAGAAAACCTAACTGTCATGGTGATCCCTGGGAGTCATTTAAATTTCTTGACCTGCGGTACTTGTACCTGACCCATCCATTTGATTATTCAAGCAAAATGAATTCTATTGTTTGTGCCTTCTACACTTTTCCATAAGTCCTTATTAGAATAATCGAGAGTTTATTTACAATTTTATTTGGAATTGAGAACTAAAGTTACAATACTAAAACTTGCTGAGCTTGAATTTATAACATTAATTGTAAAATTTCCAGCTCTTATGCTGATGCAGATTATTTTTTTTTTTAAATTGATATTAGTGTTACGTATGAAAAACCACTAGTTTAGCAAAATTGTAAAAAAACTAACAAGGTGGTTAACTAGGAAACACTAGATTTCTATTTTCAAAAAATAGAAATACGACTATTTTCCAAAAATATTGTGTTTCATTTGCTTTTAAATTTTGTTCGCTAAATACGATTAAATTAAATTCAATTAAAATTAAAATTAAATTAAATTATTATTTCAATGACTATTTAGTGTAAAATTAAAATTTTGTATCAGTTATTTTGATATTTGATAAAAAAAATATGAACTACTTCCATTAAAGAGTTGGATGTTTAAGTAGAAGTAGAGTAAACTGAGATATTCCAGCAAATTTCATTTTCTTGCAGATGCTAGTATTACTATTATAAACAGTCTTAAGTACACACACATGGTGAGACATGATGATGGCTTTATGTTGTAATTAAAAGAAAAACTTCTTTGATCTATACATCATTTTGACAAAGAACATTAAATATAGAAAAAAGATTAACTTTTGAGTATTAAAAAGAGTACCCTGTTACACAGTAAAAATTAATAGTCATGACATGATGCTAATTTAATAAAATAACAAAAATTCTTGGAAAACAAACACTGTTACAGAAGAGAAAGTTGGTTTCTAATCTTATTCATGAATTCAGAAAGTGTGTAAAAATAACAAAGTATTATTGTTAACAAAGTATATATAATTATTCTTTTTACATAAAGAGTGTTAGTATACAAATCTATATAAAACAGTTTTATCTGAAAAAAGTTAAAAGATTTGATTAAAATAAAAATCTCAGAAATTCAGTAATTTAGTATTAAAGTGGTTAACATGTAATTCCAAATTTAATAATAGTATCCATTACACTTTAAAATGTGCACAGTAATAGAAGGATTTTATTTGTGTGCGTATATATATATATAAATATATATATATAAAAAGTAGCTTTTACTGTTAAAGCATATAAAAAACAATGAAGTTACATCATGATCATAACTTCATTCATTGTACAATAAGTGATTCAAATCAATTTTTAGTTTCAATCATTCCTAATAAAAATGCAGTGTCTTCTTCCCATGCAATAAAACATGGGTTAAAATTTTAAGGTAACAGGCTCCACACTGAATATAAGTGAAGCATTAAAATTGTACACTCACCAAATGTTGCAATAATGTTGACTGCTCTACAACAAAATCGTGGCTGGTTGCCACATGGCACACAGAATTGGAGACATTTCTGTTTGCAGTGTGAGAAGGATTTTACACCAAGTTTCCCAAAACCATCTGCGTAAGATTCAGATTGTGCATGCACAGAATGATGTTGAGCACATAAACCAACTCACTTTCTGTCATCGGTTAACAGACATGATAAAAGTTAGTCTAGAGACCTTCTAAACAGTCTTTCGGTGAGTGATGAGGGTCACATACACCTTTTGGGCTTTGTCAGTACGCAAAACTTTTATTACTAGAGTAAATCCTCAAAATTACATGAAAAGTAGCTTCAGAGAGATAAAGAGATAGTATCACTTCTTTGAGAATGATAAGTTGCATTCAGTTATGGTAAATTCAAAATGCTATGTTAGCATGTTACAAGACTTCCATCAGCCTGAATTAACTTGTCATTCTGTTAATCAAAACATGTTATCTGTATAACATGATGCTATAAGCTATACTATAAAGACTCGCATGACAGTTATAAGGAAAATATTTCCTAATCAAGTCACCTTGACGAATAGGAACGTCTACAGCAAAGATTACCAGATCTGTCACGTGTGATTTTTTCTTAAAATAATATGTTTTCCAAACACCACCATCAGTTTACCTCAAGGCATTAAACAACAGATCTAAAATGTGGCTCGAATTCATGAAGTCTTGCTGCAGAATGTGATGGATACCCTATACACAAGACTGTTAGAATGTTGTTGGTGTTTCAAAAAGAACGCAACGCTAAGATAACGAAGTGGAAGTCAAGACAGGTCAATTTTATTTCTCCCTATATGTCAGTTGGCAACACTGTACTCAAAGTTAGCAGCTTGTAACAGTTGAAATGTTCTTAATCACTAGTGCTATATCAATATAAATTCGTCTCTTTTGTGGTAACTATATCGTTTTCCAAGGGCAACGTGTGTTTATTATTTACACTATCAGAAACGCACAGGTTGTCCATCACTGTTAACAGAAGTTCTGAAGGATGTGAAAAACGTTTGACTCGTTCATCTAGAAAATCGCTCAGAAAGCTATCTTCACAAGCTGGGCTTTCACTGTCTACAACTTTGGGAACTACTAAAAAATTACAATCGCATGATTATCGCGTCTGTGCCGATCAAGAACTGAAAGAAGCAGACATGGAAAACGTTTAAAGTATTGTTGTTGGTTTTGTTCTCTTTTTGATGGTAACAGTACTGAAATCTTGGTTCGTGTTTATTTTTAGCGACGAGGCGTGGTTTCACTTGAATGGCTATATTAACAGCCAAAACTACTTAAAGATATGGAGCGTTCATGAAACGCGGTAATATATCACGCGTTTCATGAACGACCATTATATGCAAGTAAAATTGGTATTTGATGTCCGATCTCCCAGCGTCGTTTAATAGGCCTTCATTTATTGACAAATCTGTAGATGGTGTGGTTTATCGCAACTTAATCGAACAGTTTATTGCCATGTTAGATTTACATGAACGAGAATGTTGATTCCAGCAGGATAACGCAACGTGTCATACTGCTAATAAACGCTGGATATGTTACGGGAATTTTTTGGCCATCGTTTGTCATCAAAAGGGTTGTGGCCTCCAAGATCCTCAGATCTTACACCAGCAGACTTTATCCTCTGGGAATATTTATTTAAAAAGTGTAGTTTTTATCAACATTCCTCATACGTTTGAGGAATTGAAGGCTAAATTGAAAATGAGATTTCAAACATCAAACTTTTGAAAAGTGGCTGCAAATGTTGTGAAACTTGTACGAACCTGCAACGTAATCACAAGAAATCATTTTGAACATCTATTTTAAAGTTATTAAAGGTAATATGAATATTTTTTTATAAGTATTTTATTACTATTGATATTTTTCTAATAAATTCTCGTCGTCAAACAATGGGGTTGTGTCCTTTTTGAAACACCCATTGTTAAACAAAATGATGACTATCTTCATAAGTTATTATTAAGTAATGCATATATATTCATTTCATGTATACTAATACATTTTTATTTATATATGGTGTATTTTTATTGCTAAATATATTGACATATATACATAAAGGATGGCAACTACCCAGTCAGAATAATACCATCTTTGCTTTTAACCAGAATTTTTTGGGTTGGAATTTCTGTAAGGTTGTATATTTTCATATGCTACAAAATTCACCCCGTCACAAAATAAATATAATATGTACAGTTTATAAAAACTGTTTCAAAAAGTCAGGGGGATGAAATCCCGGAGTGGAGTGGAAGAACTCACTGTGAGAAGACATGTGTTTCTTCGCTTCGCGTTTTATAGTGTTTTTTTCGAATTTTTTATTGGATTGTACGATCGATTTTTGTGGGTAAATGATTTTTGGAAGTGGTTTTTTTTTTAGTTTTGGATAACGAACGAATTATCAAGATTTTAACATCATCCTTATTGCTATAGGCTTTAAGGATCATATTTGTACAACTAGTGGCTATACGGGCCAATACTTGTCACTGTGTTGTTTACGACAGTCCTCGTAAATAGCTAAGCTCATCTTGAGTTAAGACTTAAATTTTATTCTAAGTTATAGTGCTGACAGTAGGGGATCATCTCAGTATTTCCTTCTTTTTTATCTAGTGGGGTATCCAGGAACTCGTTTTAGGAGCCTCAACTGGTGAGAGATGGACCAGAAGCAGAGGCATCCATTTAAGGCCATGAGGACACTGTGAAGATCCACAGTGAGGGCAGAAACCAAAGAGGAGGCGTCTTCAGCAAGGGATGAAGACATATGGTTGTCGAGGTGGTATCCACTGAGATGCGAGAAGAGCCGGTCGGAAAGGACGAGAAGATGAAGCGATGAGAATAGGAGTAATGAGGATGACCTTGTCAATGTGGAGAGTGTCAGCGAGATCTTCCGCAAAGCAGTGGACAAATACACAAAGCGGGAGATAAAGCAGTTACAATTTGATATGGCAAAATTGGTTGCCAAGTTTTCTAAATATAAAGTAGAACTCACCAACAGGACCTGAAATCCAAAAAACCCCAAAAATACCCCCCACCAAAAAAATCTTCGCCAGGCCAAATCTTGCCGTTTCTAGGCTTTTCACATTTCGTTTTGGTGGGATATATTGTCAGGGTTGTGATAGGGCAGAAATGGCTTGTAACGGCTAGAAACGGAAGTATTTAACCTGGTGAAGAAATTTGGGGGGGGGGGGAAATTTGGGGATTTTTTGGATTTGCGGGCAAGATATAGCGGAGGCCCGGATCAGTGGAGATCCGGTGTGGTTTTGGTGTGGGACGAACGGGAAGTCAGAAAATTAAGAAAACGTGATCCCCTTTATACTTGTCTCTGAGGATTTAGAATATATTTCGTGTTCGAAAGTCGATAAGCCGACTGTCCGTATCACAGCCAAACGGTCTTTGATGAACTTCATGGTAGAATTGTGCGAGCTAATTAGACGTCTTATGTCGATGACCCTTTAGCTAGTGTATCCTGCATACTTTATCGGGTTGGAATTCAACCTCCTTCAACGATCCTTCCTCGTCCAGCAGGCGACAATCGTCAGCATAAGACACGATGCGACACCCACTGAGCAACTTCAGCCTCAGAAGTGAATCAAACTCCACTACACGAAATAACTGACCAACAAATTGCCCGGCGGACAACCCTTTTACACTATCTTCCCAAACTCTCGGCTGCCCATTTATTCAATCAATCAAACAAATATACGACGCCCGTCACCATACCTGCTTAGGTGGGCAACTCAGCAACTCACCAGATACATTATACACCTGCAAATTATGTTGTGCAAAAAGCCCTCATTTGATTCACCGTCATCATCGGTGAAGCCGCTATTCCAGAAACGTGACTTAGCATTCACATCCTCACAAAAAAAGAATCGACTGGCTCCTAAGAATCGTAGGATTTTTTTACCAGATCACAAGATGACATTATCTCTACATTGAAAATATGAACTTGCAACATAAATTTGCAAGTTCTGATCATCCGCACGGACAACATGGTGATGATCGTTTGCGAACTGTCACATGAAGTTCCTTTCTGCACAGTGCAGCAGACATGCTAACAGAACCAAAATAAAATCTTTCTGATTTTATCTTTTGAAACTGATAAAAACAATATATATTATCAGAAGTTTATTATATATATAAATACAATTACTTCATTAATATATTGACGATTGTGTTAATGAAATTTATTGTTAAATGAAAGATAAACCACAAAAACACAGTAATTATTTGTGTTAAACTTACCATATTAATTTCCAAGAATTGATTTTCACAGGATCCTGCATCTTCAGTTGGTATTGAATTTTATAATTATATTATATTATATATAATTCTTTTAAAAAATTTGCTATACAGAGAGCAAAAAGTTTATATTTCATATATTGTTGAAAACATATATATTTTTTTTCTAATGTTTGATAATTATCAATGAAAATCACATACAAACACAACAAGATAGTATGAATCCATAGATTCATGATCAGTTGTATAACATTATATCAGGTAATGCACTACCATCATTCAATGTAATAATGTATAGTTGTCATGTTCAACTAAATTAGATTGAATTTAATTCATTTAATCATGCCAAATGATAGTTTTTACATGCACCTGGCATTCTCCGCCCACACCTCAACCCTGCATTGCACCCACCTTAATTCTTATCCGTTAATAAAAAAAAAAACTAAACATAAATCCACTTAATAAAATGTATTAAAGAATCACTAGTGTTTGCCATCGATATTGACAGATCATGTGATATTAATAAAAAAGATATTTTGCTCTGCTATGTACAGTACATTGACTATTCCTCTGAAGAAATTAAAGAGGAATTAATATTTTGCAAAGATTTAGATTCCGACATGACAAGTTCTGAAATTTCTGATTCATTGAATTTGTATATTAATAATCATTCCTTAAACTGGAAAAATTGTATCGGTCTGTGTACCTGTGGAGTAGCAAATATGACTTGGAAACACTGCGATGTAACAAAAAGGATTCAAGAAATCACTTCTGACATATTAATAACACATTGCATTGCCAGGATTAGCAGCCAGAAATATATTAACTGAATTAAATGATGTTCTCTTGCAATCTATAAAAATTGTTAATTTCGTAAAGATAAGCGATCTAAACTCTTGATTATTTGCCATACTTTGCCAAGAGATAGGAGCAGAGCACCAACTTCTCTTACTTCATGCAGAAATAAGATGGCTCTCACGAAGAAAAATACTTACCAGACTTCAGGAATTAAGGACGGAAGCGGAGATATTTTTGGCAGAAAAACAGTCTCCATTATTAAAATGTTTTTCCCATATGTATTGGATTGCAAAACTGGCAAATTTAAGTGGCATATGTTCTCACATAAACTACTTAAATTTAAGTTTGCAGAGAAGTATGACAATTACGTTTAATTTATTTAACAAAATTGGGGCATTAAAAAAGGTAAATTTTAGTTAAAAAAAATAGAAAAAAATAACCTGAATGTAGTAAAGTCAATATTTGCAGTCATTATATGACGAAAAATATTTCCCTACAGAAATAAACTTGCAGGAGATGAATTCATGGATAACTAATCCTTTTATTAAAAATTATCGCAATAATATAAATTTATGTAACGAAGACCAAGAACGTCTCTTGGAACTGAGTTCAGGTATAACATTAAAAAACAAAATTTCAACTATGAATTTAATTAAATTCTGAATTCCAATAAATAAAAAATATCCATATTTACATAACAAAGTCATGAAAATGCTACTTCCCTTTGCAGTAATATTTATATTTTTCTATAATTTTACCAGTCTGCCATAAAAAAAAGACTGAGAAACACTGATATACAGGGACTGGCAGCCCTCCAGCTTAGATTTTTAGACGACCAAAAAAAAAATTCTTATACTTTTATTTTATTAGTAATTAAATTTATGTATATATAATACTGATAAATATCATTTCTATCAATAAACAACAAAACATTAAATAAATGAAATCAGAAAATAAATAACAAAAAGTAAATGTAGGTTGTTTTATTTAAAAATAGGAACTAAAAACAAATCATATTACAAACTTAATTGTAAATAACCTCCTCTATGAATCATGAGACCTTGCCGTTGGTGAGGGGGCTTGAGTGCTCAGGGATACAGAGTAGCTGGACCGAAGGTGCAACCATATCGGAGAGGTATCTGTTGAGAGCCAGACTAAGGTATGATTCCTGAAAGAGGGCAGCACCTCTTTCAGCAGTTGTTAGGGGCGTGAGTCACAATGACTTAAACGACCATATCAACATCACTCAGTGCTCTGAGTACTGCGCAGCTGAAAGCAATGGAAAACTACAGCTGTTTTTTTTTCCAAGAAAATGTGGCTCTCTGCATTTTCAAAAGCAATAATGGAGGCGCCTTCCTTGGTAAAATATTCCGGAGGTAAAATAGTCCCCCGTTCAGATCTCCGGGTGGGGACTACTAAGGAAGGGGTCACCAGAAAAGTAAAAAATAACATTCTACGAGTCAGAGTGTGGAATGTTAGAAGCTTAAAAAAGGTTGGTAGGGTAGAAAATTTAAAAAGGGAAATGGATAGGGTAAACGTGGATATAGTAGGAATTAGTGAGGTTCGGTGGGAAGAGGAAGGCGACTTTTGGACAGGTGACTTTAGAGTAATTAACTCAGTGTCAAATAATGGGCAGGCAGGAGTAGGTTTCGTGATCAACAAGAAGATAGGGAGGAGTGGAGTATTTCAAGATGCATAGCGATAGAGTCATTGTAATAAGGATAAAATCAAAACCTAAACCAACAACGATTGTTAACATCTATATGCCTACAAGCGCCCATGATGATGATGAGGTAGAGTGTGTATACGAAGAGATTGATGAAGCAATTAAACACGTAAAAGGAGATGAAAATTTAATAATAGTTGGAGATTGGAATGCAAGCATTGGAAAAGGCAAGGAAGGAAATATAATGGGTGAATACGGACTGGGCAAAAGGAATGAAAGAGGGGACCGACTTACAGAGTTTTGCCCGAAGTATAATTTAGTAATTGCCAACACCCAATTTAAAAATCATAATAGAAGAATATACACTTGGAAAAAGCCAGGCGATACTGCAAGGTATCAGATAGAATATATCATGGTTAAGCAAAGATTTAGAAATCAACTCGTTGACTGCAAAACTTACCCTGGAGCCGACATTGATAGCGACCGTAATTTGGTGATAATTAAATGTAGATTGGGGTTTAAAAACCTGAAGAAAAGGTGTCAGATGAATCGGTGGAATTTAGAGAAGCTTGAGAAAGAGGAGGTAAAGAAGATTTTTGAGGAGGACATCGCAAGAGGTCTGAGTAAAAAGATAAGGTAGAAAATGTAAAAGAAGAATGGGAGAATGTTAAAAAGGAAATTCTTAAATCAGCAGAAGCAAACTTAGGCGGATTGAAGAGAACTGGTAGAAAACCTTGGGTTTCAGACGATATATTGCAGCTGATGGATGAACGTAGAAAATATAAGAATGCTAGTGATGAAGAAAGTAAAAGGAACTATCGGCAATTAAGAAATGCTATAAACAGGAAGTGCAAACTGGCGAAAGAAGAGTGGATTAAAGAAAAGTGTTCAGAAGTGGAAAGAGAAATGAACATTGGTAAAATAGACAGCATACAGGAAAGTTAAGGAAAATTTTGGTGTACATAAATTAAAATCTAATAATGTGTTAAACAAAGATGGTACACCAATATATAATACGAAAGGTAAAGTCGATAGATGGGTGGAATATATTGAAGAGTTATATGGAGGAAATGAATTAGAAAATGGTGTTATAGAGGAAGAAGAGGAAGTTGAGGAGGATGAAATGGGAGAAACAATACTGAGATCTGAATTTAAGAGAGCATTAAAAGATTTAAATGGCAGAAAGGCTCCTGGAATAGACGGAATACCTGTAGAATTACTGCGAATTACTACTGTAGAATTAGTGCAGGTGAGGAAGCGATTGATAGATTATACAAACTGGTGTGTAATATTTATGAAAAAGGGGAATTTCCGTCAGACTTCAAAAAAAGTATTATAGTAATGATACCAATGAAAGCAGGGACAGATAAATGTAAAGAATACAGAACAATTAGTTTAACTAATCATGCATCAAAAATCTTAACTAGAATTCTATACAGAAGAATTGAGAGGAGAGTGGAGGAAGTGTTAGGAGAAGACCAATTTGGTTTCAGGAAAAGTATAGGGACAAGGGAAGCAATTTTAGGCCTCAGATTAATAGTAGAAGGAAGATTAAAGAAAAACAAACCAACATACTTGGCGTTTATAGACCTAGAAAAGGCATTCGATAACGTAGACTGGAATAAAATGTTCAGTATTTTAAAAAAATTAGGGTTCAAATACAGAGATAGAAGAACAATTTCTAACATGTACAGGAGCCAAACAGCAACAGTAACAATTGAAGAACATAAGACAGAAGCCGTAATAAGAAAGGGAGTCCGACAAGGATGTTCCCTATCACCGTTACTTTTTAATCTTTACATGGAACTAGTAGTTAATGATGTTAAAGAACAATTTAGATTCGGAGTAACAGTACAAGGTGAAAAGATAAAGATGCTACGATTTGCTGATGATATAGTAATTTTACCCGAGAGTAAAAAGGATTTAGAAGAAACAATGAACGCCATAGATGAAGTCCTACGCAAGAACTATCGCATGAAAATAAACAAGAACAAAACAAAAGAAATGAAATGTAGTAGAAATAACAAAGATGGACCACTGAATGTGAAAATAGGAGGAGAAAAGATTATGGAGGTAGAAGAATTTTGTTATTTGGGAAGTAGAATTACTAAAGATGGATGAAGCAGGAGCGATATAAAATGCCGAATAGCTTGTGCTATTTGGCATTCCCTGGGCCGGACCGACTTGATGGTATTACGCCACCCAGGGGAGTGTCCGTTACTCTAATAGGCCCTCCCCACCTACCGGCTATGTACCGGCATGGCAGGTCAGGCCTACCGATTGGCTCTTTTGAGATTTTTTTTTTCCCTTTTTTAACTTAGTTAAGAAAACCTAACAGTCAACCCAAGGAGTCCTCAGCGGCTCATCGAAATCAGCACACCTCAACATGCTGGCTCTCACCGCTGAGGCTGTCCACCCAAACTACAATCTAAAAACCCATATTCCTTTCATCTATAATTTTTTGTTTAAGAACTGACCTTATGAACTCTATAACCTTTCTCCAATTCTCTACCCTACTGAACATATGATCTATTATCTCTCTCGGAGTCTTTCCGTCAATACCAGCATTGTATCTTAGCATTTGCCATTTTTGGCAATTCAGGAAAGTATGCTCTACATCGTCACGTTCGTTACAATACATGCACGTAGGTTGATCTCTTTTGCCAACTTTGTGGAGGTATTCATTAAAGCACCCATGGCCAGTTAAAAACTGTGTGACGTGGTAATCTATTTCTCCGTGGCGTCTGCCTGTCCATCTAACTATATCAGGAATCAAGGATCTGGTCCATCTGGCTACCCCAGCTTGCAGCCATCTTTCCTGCCATATATTATTAATATCTTGTCTGACTTCATTATCCACACGTCCTAAAAACCTCTCAACCCTGTGTCTAGCATTGAGATCAATCGTATGAGGCACAGAGGGCCTCATACGAGACCGTTCTGTAAGCGGATGCTACTCCAAGCAATACCTTCCTGTGTATCTTTTTTAATTTGACCTTGTTCCTGTTAATAGTCATAGCGGGCCACCATACCCGCATACAAAATCGATGAGACTACGATTGTCGCAAGTAGTCTCATTTTCGATACACTAGGAGCTCTGTGCTTTGACATAATAATGTTCAAGCTTTTAATCGTTTTTTCTGTGCTACGACAGACGTTCAACACATGTTCAGTGAAACGACAATTTCTTTGCAGAGTAACTCCCAAGTATCTCAATACCTGAACTTCAGCAATGTACCTTCTATATATATATATCCACTAGTTCCAACACCCTTCTACCGGTAAATTTGATATGTTTGCACTTATCCACCGAGAGCTGTAGTCCTCTTGAATGCAGCCATCTACCGACTATTTCGAGTGCTGAATTTGCCTTATCCTTTACCTCATCAATTGTTTTGACCTGAATGAGTCGTCATGAGTTCGGCCAAGTCGTCAGCGTAAGCCAAAAGCTGAACCCATTCAGAGTATGTCTGCTGGAGGACTCCATCAAAGGCCAGGACCCATAACAGTGGACCGAGCACTGAGCCTTGTGGCACACCACTGCACATGCTAAAAAGTACTTCTTCTTCTTGTGCACTGACTGCACACCTTCGATCTCTGAGATACTCCTCTACCTGTCTCCGCAAGTATGGACTAATTCCTTTCTCTACCAGTGCTGTACTTATATGTTTCCATGCGATGGATCCAAACGCATTCTTCACATCGAGAGAAACAAGTAGAGGGCTTGGTTAGTAACCATTAACTATCTACTCAAATCGACTTTCGTTTTTAGGTAGATTTCATAAGAAAGCTATCTATTGTAACGGGTACCATGATTCGACTTCCGGAAAATTTTGACATATCTTCGCGTTTCACATCCCCCAGACCCCAAAACCACCGTCAGTTTAAGAGTTTATATATACATATATATATATTTCACTTTCTTGTGGACACGATAACTGCCGTAATTTTCCACCTATCACTTTCAAATTCATATATTAAATATAACGACCATCTCAGTCGAGTTCGTTAGTGGCCAAAATCGGACCATCGTTGTGGAAATGGGAGGGCTTTTTAAAAAAAAAAAAATCGCTATAACTTTCCCATAAAGTAAAATATCGAATTTGTTTGAAGTTCCTACTATTCTTTGGCTAATGTCCTAAAACTTATGTAAGTAAAGTTTTTTCATATCACTAACCATTAGCCCAGGGGGTTGAAAAAACTAGGGTTTCGAAGACGAAAAAATCATATATCCCTTAACAGGCACAATATCGAATCAGTTTAAAGTGGTCGTTAGTCATATAAGCATTACCTAAAACTATTGTCTGAAACAATTTTTGATATGACCAACCCATACAGCAAGGGATGACTAAAAGTTTACTGGAATTGTAAAGATGGGGGTTGTTGTACACTTTACATGTGAAACTTTTTTTCACATACAATCATTGTCGTATTGAGTAAATTTGAAGTTTTTCTTCACTTTAAGATGGAAATCTTTTTTTCCCCTACTTAGCACTGGTGAAGTCTACCTCCACCTTCCGATGTGCCAAAAGGGATTTTTTTACAATCAAATACTGTCCAATCTTCGCAAAGACCGTAACACACTTTCATAAACTCAGTATTTAAATTCAACACCTTTTTCTTTTTTAGGATGTGTAATTAATCCATATAAGTCAGGCTCAGAAATGAAAATTGAGTTCGATGTCAATTAGATGGTATTTAAGTGTCTATTGAATTGATGCTATCCAATGTGTTTCAATTGCATTTACTTATTACTTGCTAATTACTCTTACTTTATTGCTACAGTATTTATTACTGCTTTGCGTGGATTTTTATATCCAAGGATTGTGCAACATTATGATCTTTAAAACAAAACTCCTCTGCACCATTTGGTCTGTAAGTATTTCAATACTGGTTCACCTGCATGAGACAAAATTCTTTTTGACCTAATGGCATTTTCTCTTTTCTAAAAATACTGGTCACAATTCATACTTATTTATATTTAAAAAAAAAAATAATAATAATAATAAACAGGTTGCTTTTACTTCAGTAGAAGCTTTGTAAATAGGCTGAATTATTGAACAAAATTATAAAATTGTTTCAATAACTTCACACCACCGATCATGCAACTACAATGACTTAGTAATAATATAGTACCACGACTGTTGCTTGATGTGCTATCAGGGGCCACCCCTGGTGATGAGGTATGCTCGCTAACTTTGGTTGGAGAGTATTGAGGAAATAAAATACCTAGGATGGACAAAAACCAGTGAGGATGCCCAACAGCCCTGAAGGTGGAAGAGGAAGATTTCCCAATGATGGAAGGGGCGGATAAGCATAGGGAGATAACCTGAATAAAATCCAGGGTAGATAGAGCTCTGTAAACTGAAGAGGAAGCAGTCTGTGTAAGAGAATGGAACTCTTAAAAGAAAATCCATTGGTCCTCCAGGTTGGGGGTTGGGCGTGTTAGCAACTCTGCCTTTGAAAAGAAAACTGCTATGAAACCAAACAATGAGCCTCTGATCAGGATTGGAATTATGGATGACAAAAATGGACATATAGAAAACAAACGAGAGTAGGAACAGCAATGGGAGTGAGAAGATGGAGAAAGGTGCGAGATACAGAAGATTGGAGGAGGCCATAGCCCAAGCTCACACCAGGATAGCTGTAACACCAGGATAAGAAGAAGAAGTAATAATATAGTACTGTGCTCCTTGCCAAATCCCATCCCCCAAAGAGAGGTGGGAAGGGATGGTGGAAAAATGCTGAATTACTTTTATTTTAATATTACAAATTATGCACCTTAAGATTTATTATAATTATACTGTTTCATTGTAGTATATAATTACAGTAAAGTTATGTATATAATGTAAAATAAAAAATCATAGACCATATTTTTGTCTTGATAAAACCATACATCTGTTAATAAAAGTTTTATGTTTCTAGAAACCTGATTTTCTCTTGAGACTGACAAAATTATTATTGTAATTTTTTTTATCTGTCAACCAAGCAGATGAACATTTAGTGTCATGGCTTTGTGGGGATAACAACTTTGTCTTGCTTAAATTTAATGTTGGTTTAAATTATCTTATATGTATATTTTTAATGGAAAAGTTGTTTTTGTTTCTATTACATTAATTTGATAAATCCCATTCATGTTATATTGTTATTTTTCTGTAGTTATGCTATTATGGAAAATAGAATTACTATTATTGTTATAAGATGAATATAAAAAATACCAATTAAAAAGCTAATTTTAATTAATATCTTCTGTTTATTAACAGAAGACACGTAAGTGAAAATCCTGTAACTATTGATAAACTCACCTAATTTGTAATTGATATGTAAATTCTAAAAATAATTAACTACAACATTTGAAACCTGATTACTCAAAACAACTGCATATAACACTTTGTACCCTATATTTGAAACTATTTGTTGCATATCAGTAATTCTTAACTTTTGAAACTTTTCAGTTTTTGCCATTTTTCAGTTCGGTTCCAGGAAAGTATTAAGCTGAACAATTTTCTAAACCAAGGCCAATATGGCTTCATGAAAGAGGTTGGTATTGAGGATTGCATCTTAAATGTTCTTGCCGAGGTGGAAAGCAACTCTAAATATGTTTTGGCAATTTTTAAAGACATAGAGGCAGCATTTTCTTCCTTGTGCTGGAGTTCTGTCCACTGAGTTGGAACGCTGCTATGTTCCCAAAGCGCTACAGGCCATGGTGCGAGATTATTTGTCTGATCGCACGGCTCTGTTCAAGCATGCGCCCCTAGTTATGGAAAAATCCGTAACCAGGGGAAGCCCGCAGGGTTCCGTTCTCAGTCCCCTGCTGTGCAACCTGGTTTTTGACGGATTTCTGGGAAAGGGTCAAGGCCCAGACTTTCGCTGATTACTGTCTCCGTTTAGTTCGTGATAATTCACAACCACAGCTAGAAGAAAGATCGCAGACGGTCTTGTCAACCGCAGAGGGCTGGATGGACAACCAAAATGTAAGGATTTCTGTGCCCAAGACGAAGTATATGCTTCCGAAGCGTGCAAACAAATTATCGTACAGTCAGAACTCCCACATTAAATATAAACTCTAACTCGGCTGACTAGCCGAGTTAGAGTTCATAAGTACCTAGGTGTTTTGTTTGATGAAGAGTTGCTGTTTAACAACCATATTAAACAAGTAGTAGTGGATGCCGTCTCTGTGATGCACAAGCTTAATATAGCTAAGAAAGACTATGGGCTCTCGGGTTGTCAATTGTACATGGTGTATCGTGGTATCTTCGAGAGTATGATCACTTTCGCGGCGTCCGTATAGACGCAGGTTGGACAGGAATAGAGCACGTATTCTAAAATTAAGGAGTGCCCAGCGCAGAGCCTTAATTGAAGGCACTTGTGTTTTTAAAACAACCTCCTACGAGCTACTAGCATATTGGGAAAGGCTCTCCCAATCGATTTAGTGGTGAAAGTTTGGGCAACCATGTGGAGACTGCGAATAGGTTGTGAAGACTGTGAAGAGGTTGGAATGCGGTTTCAAGCCCGGCCAGTACTGGAGCGGAACGGTGATCACAATGCACCGGATCTAAATGTCGAACAGTTGCCCATCTCCCGCCTACGGAAGAGGCTTCAGAGCCTCGTGGTGGAAGTATGGCAGCAGGAATGGAAGACCACGACTAAGGGACGATCCTTCTATAAATTTATACTAAATCTGGGTGGATGGTACGCCTCAAGTACATTTTTAAGTCCAACAGGAGCCTAGGTGCTCACTAACCATGTAAATTTAAACCAATATTTCTTTCGGTTCCGCCTGTCAGCTGATGAGCTGTGCGTCTGCGGGGAGGTCCAATCAAATGAACATATGATGTTTGACTGCCCCGCTCTGGGGGGGGGGGGGAGAGAAATAGAGCTGTTCTGGGACTTAGAGATCAAGTGGAAAATTGGCCACGCACTAGCGACGAGTCAATGTGGCGTGAGCCGCATTGTCGGACCATGTGGATGTTCCTTGATGCAATTGCATTGTTCAACTCGCATCAGTATTTTCTTAAGGGAAAAGACTCTCACCACACTCCTGTACGAGGCTATCTTAGAGATATGGCTGGCCATCAGTCAATAGCTTCAACCACTGTAAATGTTGGACAGCTATTTGCTGACATTCAGCGACGTAGAAGTGGCAGCGAATTGCTGTCTTTGACGATATAAATTTTAAATTTATGACTGTCATACATTTTAGTATAGACGGGGTTCGCCTATCCAGTTTTAGTTAATATATGACAAGTGAACGGCGGGATACAAAAGCGAGTGGTGTATTGCACCACACTTATTCCGTTCACACCATTTATTTAGGTTACACGCTATTTATTAGGTTAGCTCCAGGAGCTAGTTAGTGACTGGTCGCTTAAACTGTTTGAGGCTCAGTAGCCCTTCGTGGCACAGACATTCGATTTTATGCTTTACGGCGACCGAATAAGATGGTGGCGGTAGTAATGCCAGTAAAACAAAATTTTATTTTTCTTAACATTTTTGATGTTTTATACACCTACGTTGTTTTTTAATAATGTTATTTTTCATAAAACCTTGAATTAATATTTTAACAAAACAATTAGCTTGATGCCGTGCTTTATTAAAACATGGTTACTAATTTTAATTTGGTTTGGAATTAACGATAAAGATACCATAAACTCCTTATTGCATTATTCCTTTTAATAACTGAAGGTTATTTGCTTAGAAAAAAGTTGTAACAAAGTTGTTTTCTGGTGAAGGTAGATTGGCTATCGTGAAAATGAAATCATAAAAACGTAATTATTGTCATAGGGTAGTATGGAATAAAGCTGATTTCGAAGTCGAGAGTTCTAAGGAACAATCCTAGTTAAAGCAGTTACTTTCATATGGATTTGAATACTAGATCGTGGATAACACTGTTCTTTGGTGGTTGGGTTTCAATTAACCACACCTCTCAGGAATGGTCAACTTGAGACTGTACAAGACTATACTCTATTTACATTCATACATATCATCCTCTGAACTAATACCTTACGGTGGTTCCGGAGGCTAAACAGAAAAAGAAAAATGTATGGAATAATGCCGAAAATTTAGTTTACCCGGGAAACAAGTTCTCGGTACATTGTTTATTTATTTTTACATTCCTCATATAACGATGAAAGATAACAGTAAAGAAAATGCGTGATATTATTTTACTGGATTTGTTTCGAAGACACTTTGAACATATCCAGGCATGTTCGGGGTATCTAATAGATGAATAAATGCCGTCCTCCGTGGCGCGAGTGGTAGCATTTCGGCCTTCATCCGGAGGTGTCGGGTTCGAATCCCGGTCAGGCATGGCATTTTTCACACCTACAAAATTTTCATTCAGCTCATCCGCTGAAGCAATACGTGATCGGTGGTCCCGGAGGTTAAAAAAAGTAGATGAATAAATAATATCGTCAAACTGTAGTGTTAATTTATTTTGACGGCAGCTAGAAAATTATATGCGAATTGTCGTTTGGATGAATGATTTAATTGCAATTTGAGTGTGATTATTTATAATCTTGAAAAAATAATTAAAGTATTTAAAAATTTTATTTTGTGTCTTCGTTGTTGAGATACGCTAACGTTATTATTAACATGAAATTATGTTAACTTTAATATTTATCAGGAAGAAGAAAATACTTATTCATTCACTGTAGAATAATATAAAATTCTGTTATGTTCCTTTATTATTCTTGAATGTTATTATTATGTTTCCTCTGTGGAATACGTATGGGAATGTTGAACCGTATTAACTTGTCTCTATGAAAGCATTAAGTCGTTAATTTCTGTGGCGAAATCAATTTTACATTTATGTTTATTAATTTATTTTTGAACAGGGTATAACTTTAACTTTTCGAAAATGGTGAGTTTAAAAATAATTATTATACAATTGAAATAAATAAAAGTTATTATAGACTTACGCAATTATACCGTTTTGTATAATTGCCCGAGTTTGAGGTTATTTTGCTTATATTTTTAAATATATACTAAATTTTCAGGAATTTAAAAGGTTATAATAGTGGTATTTTTTAGGCATTCCAATATTTTTCTTTATAATTATATTCTTGATTACAATGTATTAGAACTTCGAATTCAAAATCCGTACCATGGTTGCTGGTGTTAAACAGATAGCCGATGCTATTTGTTGCAAGCCTGAAATAATTAGTAACTGATAAATTGGATGTTGTCATAGTTTCTTTTGTTTTGTTTTTGGAACAAGCAGTAGACTAAATATTTCTGAATTGATTAAAAAACTTACTTAGTCGTAAAGAAATTTCAATGTGAACAGTACAAAAATATATTATTTTGGTTGCTGTAATTAATCTCAACAATAATTTAACCTTATTTCTGTGACATTGTAGTCTTATGTACCTTGAGAGCCGCAGTACATACAAGGTGTCAATTTAAAAGGAAGCCTTATTCTTTAAATAATAGTTTACTGGCAAACACTAACATTATAATTTATAGTTGTTAAAGAGATGTCCATCCACTTCAGTGCACTAGTCAGCATGTTTGACCATGTTCCTGACTACTTTTGTTTGCTATACCATTTCATATTTCCTGGATAACATTGGTAATGTTTGTCTTCGCTTGCTACAGGTGTGTAGATGGCTCCGTAAATAATTTATTTCGAGTAGCCCTGCAGAAAGAAGTTTGGTCTAATCAGATAAGGGGGTCTTGCTGGCCACAGTCTTTAAAAATGATTCTTTCACTGACAAAATCCTGTGGCATCCCCACAATAGTTAACTGTATGGCAAGTAGTGCTGTCCTGTTACAACCAACAGTCATGCTCATCCTCTTGCAGTATGAACTGGGGAATAATTTCTTGGTAGATGGCAGCATCCACAGTCTTTTTTTTAAAAAACAAGGATCCTTCACCGCACCAAATGTGCACTAAATTGCACACCAAATGCCTATTTTTTGTGGGTATAGAGGAAACTCAAAGAAAATGTGCTGGTTTTCAGTATCCCTGGTCCATTAGTTCTTACTATTAACATAGGTGAAACCATGCTTTTAAAAACACTAGATCTAAAATGCCATTGTTGTTTCTAATGAAGTTCTTAAACGATTGACAGTAATGAACCCTTTTAGCATAATCAGCATTAGTTAGCTCATGGAAAACCTGCATTTGATATTGATAACATTTCAGCATTCTCCTCCTAGTATGGGCCAAACCTAGTGAAATCTTCCTTTCCTGCTTAGACTCTGTAAAAATTTATGAGATCTTGTAACTGTTGCTTTAATGTATGAATTATGTCATTAAAACTGACCCATGTCTGGTGTTAACATCGAACCTGTTTCACAAAATTCTTTAACTACTGAATAATACTTTTTACTGGTGATTTCTTTTCAAAATACAAAATACTTGCGCTGACACACAACATGAGATTCATCTCTAAATAGGTTTCCATCACCAGTATATGTTCTGCAGCAGTTGACTGCATTTTAATGAACAACAGTACATGATTATGCACCTTGTTTAAAAGCCAAAGCTCAACACAAACTGCCAATACTCAAACATACAGACAATAAACAGTCCTGCCCACTACAGCCCCAGTTGTACCAACATCTTCAACATTATTTTACTACTCCCAAACATATGCATCTAGTATAAACTACTGAGTGATGGAGCTTCTTAAGTTTAACACTGTTTTTGTCTTTCCCTAACATGACTCAAATTATAGTTCCAGTATTAAGTTATCAAAATTCTTTAAAATTCAGATGAATAAAATTATACATTTTTTTGTCTTAAGTTATTTGACTGGTTTGATGCAGTTCTCCAAGATTTCCTATCTAGTGCCAGTTGTTTCATTTCAATATACATCCTACATCCCTAACAATTTGTTTTACATATTCCAAGTGTTGCCTGCCTGCACAATTTTTCCCATGTACCTGTCCCTCCAATGTCAAAGCGAATATTCCAGGATGCCTTAAGATGTGGCATATAAGTCTGCCTCTTCTTTTAGCTGTATTTTTCCAAATGCTTCTTTCTTCATCAGTTTTCTGTAATACCTCTTCATTTGTCACTTTATCCACCCATTTTTTTTTTTTTACTTTTTTCTTAACAGTATTAACATTCTCCTGTAGCACCACATTTCAAAAGCTTATAATCTGTTCTTCTCAGGTACAGTGATCATCCAAATTTCACTTCCATATAAAGCTATACTGTAAACATATTTTGATGTAAGCAAATTATATTTCTGACTGAAAGCTTATTTCGCCCGTGCTATTTGGTGTTTTATATCACTCCTGCTTTATCCATCTTTAGTAATTCTATTTCCCTAATAATAAACTTCTACCTCCATAATTTTATTTCATCCTATTTTTTATATTCAGTGGTCCATCTACTTTATTTCTATTGCATTTCATTACTTTCGTTTTGTTCTTGTTTATTTTTATGTGATATTCTTGCATAGGACTTCATCTGTTTTTCTTTAATCTTCTTTCTACTATTAATCTGAGCATCAAAATTACTTCTCTTGTCCTTATACTTTTCCTGAAACCAAATTGGTCTTCTCCTGATACTTCTTCCATTCTCATCTCAATTCTTTTGTACAGAATTCTAGTTAAGATATTTGATGCATGAGTAGTTAAGCTAATTGTTCTGTATTTTTCACATTTATGCTCCTGCTTTCTTTGGTATCATGACAGTAACATTCTTTCTGAAGTCTGATGGAACATTCCCTTTTTCATAAATATTACTCACCAGTTTGTATAATCTATCTATCACTTTCTTGCCTGTACCGCGCATTAATTCTGCAGGTATCCCATCTATCCCAGGAGCCTTTCTCCCATTCATTCTTTAATGCTCTATTAAATTCAGATCTCAGGATTATCTCCCTTTTCATCCTCTTCTTCCTCTCTATCACCAGTTTGTAATTCATTTCCTCAGTATAACTCTTCAATATGTTCCACCCACCTATCTACCTTTTCTTTTGTGTTAGAAATCGGTGAACCATCTTTATTAAACACATTTTAACTTATGTAATACAAGATTCTCCTTAACTTTCCTTTATGTTCTTGTCTGTTTTACCAATGATTATTTCTCTTTACACTTCTGAACATTTATCTTAATCCACTGTTCTTTTGCTAATTTTATACTTTCACTGCTCATTCATCAGCTGCAATATATCCTCTGATAGCCGAGGTTTCTACCAGTTCTCTTTGTTCCACCTAAGTTCGCTTCTGCTGATTTAAGAATTTCCTTTTTAACATTCTTCTTATATATTTTCTACCTTATCCTTTTTACTCAGACTTCTTGTGATGTCCTCCCCAAAATCTTCACTGATTCATCTGGCACCTTTTCTTCAGCCTTTTAAACCCCAATCTACATTTCATTATCACTAAATAATGTTCACTATCCATTGATAGTGAACAATATGCTTTGCATATGCCTGGATATGCTTTGCAGTTGACAAGTTGATATCTAAATTTTTGTTTAACCATGATATAATCCATCTGATACCTTGCAGTATCGCCTGGTTTTTCCATGTGTATATTCTTCTATTATGATTTTTAAACTGGGTGTTGACAGTTACTAAATTATACTTCTTACAAAAACTCAAATAGTTGGTCTCCTCTTTCATTACTTTTGCTCAGCCTTTATTTACCCTCAATATTTTCTTCCATGCCATTTCCGATGCTTACATTCCAATCTCCAACTACTATTAAATTTTCATCCCCTTTTGTGTTTAATTGCTTTCTCAGTTTAGTATACATTAAAACTATCATTCAAATTAAAATTAATTTTATTTTTATTTCAGGATAGATAGATGCCTTAATAGAGTATGCAGCTTTTAATAAAATTTCTTAGCTCCTTAGTTAATTTTCTCTGATTCAGACTTCCTTTTTTCCATTATGAACGACATTAGAAATTGTCATAATGTTTTTGGTACTGCTTTTGTTTTGCTGTTACTATTTATTTTAGTAATTCTACTGTTAAATACTTATTGTTTTTTTAAACTTTCAACAACATGTTACTGTAAGCCTAAAATGGAAACATCAGCATCTTTCAGATTGATGTTCATTTTTGATATGTAAATGTTTTGAAGCATTTATTAACATTTGCAAATATTAGATTTATTTAAGATTTTATACATTGTATTAACTTGCATGTTATATTTTGTGGTGAAAAAAAGTGGTTAACATAGTTAACAAATTGCAACAAACCTAGATTGTTAAGTAACAGATTTCTCCAGTTAACACTGAAGCATTATTAAAAAGAACAAAAAAATAATGAAATAGGTTGTCCTGTGCTGTCTGCTGAAATTTAATTGGTACCAGATTTAAAAAAATTATATTTTTTTTATATGCTGTAGTGCTTATTTATTGGCTACTCTTTATAATTATTTTTCTGATTTGATTTTTCTAAAAATTTAGCTTTATTTCATCACACACACATTTTATAGAGTAGATGCAATAAAATAAACCTGTAGCACTATATAAAAAAAATAATTTTTTTTTACAATTAATTCTACTATATCTGTAGAGCTCAGAAGTTTGTTTCGGTACTTGTTTGTTAATGCACCGCCACTTTTTTCCTTTTTTGTTATGCAAGTTTGTCAAAAAACAATGTATTAAATATAGTAAACAAAAAATATCTCTTAGCAGGTAAAGTGAGTGTAGGTTTTGTTGTTTAAACCCACCGGGTTGGTCTAGTGGTTAACGCGTCTTCCCAAATCAGCTGATTTGGAAGTCGAGAGTTACAGCGTTCAAGTCCTAGTAAAGCCAGATATTTTTACATGGATTTGAATACTAGATCGTGGATACCGGTGTTCTTTGGTGGTTGGGTTTCAATTAACCACACATCTCAGGAACGGTCGAACTGAGAATGTACAAGACTACACTTCATTTACACTCATCCTCATTCATCCTCTGAAGAATTATCTAAACGGTAGTTATCGGAGGCTAAACAGGAAAAAGAAAGGAAAAGGTTTTGTTGTTTAGATTATGTTGATTCCCTGTACTGGCGAATTGTATGTATATCAATATAACCTAACCAAACATGAACTACACTCTCTTCTCTCACTAACCTCATCTGATTAGCATTAAATAGTGTATAATATGCATAATAGACAAGGTTAGTGAGCATAGGTTGTGTTTGGTTAGGTTATGTCGATATATGTACGATTCGTTAATACACAGAGTCAACATAATCTAAAGTATTTTGCAATTTTTATTTTTCATAAAAAATGTACCTTTTCCATCTTAAATAAATGTTATTCGTTTTCTTGTGAAATCTGAAGAAAAAAGTGGCGGTGCAATAATAAACAAGTACAGTTTGTTTATTTAATTTCTATTAAACCAGAACCAAGGAAAGAATAAATGTTGCAGACCAGTTAAAATTGGCACACAAACATTTTCACTTCTCCCTACAACTTTGGCATTTTTAAAAATATCACTTGATTTAAAAAAAAACTTGTTTGAGAAAGAATTTGTTGCTTAATTGAATAACTGATCAAGCTACACAGATATATTTCATTCCTTTATGTATTTTCATTAATAACACAAGAGTCGGCCCCAGTGAGATGCTATAAAGTCGCATGTTTTTTTTCAATATTTGAGTTGAATAAAACACGTGAAATATATAGTCTCAATACCTGTAGGTTTGGGAACTACAATAAAAAAAATCTGAAATCTATGTTGTGTTCAGTTTTAGAGTATTTATAAGTGGGTAATATCAGATTATGTTGAGTAAGTATCCTGAGAATTTCACACAAGTAATACCTTGTTGATCTGAATATCTTACCTCAAGATATGATATAGAAAAAAAAACAAGAAAACACACCCACACACATTTTATAAATTCTTTAATAAAATTAAATAAATTAAAATTGCATAACATAAATTAAAAATTATTTTTTAAAAGCAATTTTTTTAATAACCATACTGCTCTGTACCAGTACAAATTAATTTAGTAGATCAACTGTGCACAGAACAATTGAAATAGGATGACTTACCCAATTTTACTACATAACAGAAGCGCTTTTGCAAATTTGATTCGCATCATCAGTTGCATACATCATATATATATATATATATATATATATATTATAAAACCATTAAAAGCCTGCAATCCATAACACCAAATCTCCCAATCACTTATAATTTTATGTTAAAAATATTTTTAAAAACTGATTAAATTTAACTTATCATACTTTAAACCCATACAAAAATTTTAAAATCTTATTTAAATTAAAAGTTTTAAATTATAATCCCAACAAGAGATAAAAACATAAAAAAAAAATTTTTTTAATATAAAAATTGTTTAAAATTGCAGAGACCAATTAATTAAAATTAACCAAGTCAAATTAATAATAATAATACGGCAACCAATTTAATGTAAAACCACATGACATTTTTTGAAATGATCTAATAATGCACTTCTTTACTGCATAACTTTCATATAATTATACCAGTGCCTCTCTTTTTTATTTTTAATGAGTATATTATTCCTTATTTATTATTTTATTTATGTGGAACATGTAACAATCATATGAGTATTTTAATAATTTATTTCTGACTATTTCTATGGGTCTTTCCAATAAAGTTTTTACCATATTACCATACTCTAGGAATTTATCTTATAAATTTTTTCTTTCTTTTTTTTTCTATCAAGTAGATTTAATCTGGGTTCTGGAAAAATTCCATTCACACAACTTTTTCCAAAAAAATTTCTTTTGATGTATTAAAGTGATTGTTAAAAAGTTTGTAAGTGTAAATAAAAAGTGAAGTAAGCTAAACAGATTTTCACTTGCTTACGGCAGTTTCACATTGGCATTAAGTTCTGTTGTTATAAGTGTATAAGCATGTCTTTTTACCTAGAAAAAGTATAATAAATAACATTATCTCTAATGCAATGCTTTTGAGTTTAAGAAATTTTATGTTTAAGTTTTCAATAAATAATTGATTTTTTAATTTTCCAGGCTAGTGAGGTTGAAGAAACAATGAAAAGAATCCAATCGCATAAAGGTGTAGTTGGGACTATAGTTGTGAATTCAGAAGGTAATCTAAATCTGATAATGTGAAAATTTAATTTTGTCTTAATTTTTTTGAATTTATAGGAAAGTTAATGGTTGAAGCATTAAAAGTTCTAAATGCATTTCTTTCCTTACATCACACTTATTCTTTTCATAATATGATATTCAATTGCATGCATAAATCATATGAAAGTTGATACTGGGGTCAAATCATTTTTGTTTTCCAAAATTTAATTTCTCTTTTTTGTCTATGTTTCTCGTTCATAAAGGATCAGTAAAAAGTAATTGATAATATTATTAATTATAATAATATTATACAAGGTGACCCAGTAAAACCTTTCTCATTTTAAAGGCTAATAAAACAGTATTGCAGATAGAAACTTGTTTATTCAAAAACATAAAATGGTATTTAAAACAGTTTGTAATTACTTTGTCTGAAAATTGTGTCTGATAAATGTTGCCCATTGAAGATGATCTCTGAAAGCTATCACCCAATGTGTCATGTCTTGTGTAATAGTTGCTACCTCTGCTTGAATTGCTCTCTTGAGGTCATCAAGAGTATGGGTCCAATGTGTGTAAACCTTAAGATGGCAACCTTAAATCTAAAAAAAAATCTTAAAAAATCATTTGGGGTAAAGTCTGGTGAATTGGTTGGCCATGCAACATCATTGCATAATGATTTAAGATATCCTGAAAACAAGTCTCTTAGCACTGCCATTGATACCCCAGCGGTGTGTGCTGTAGTGCCATCTTGTTGGAATCACACATCAAGGTTATGCAGTCCAAGTTATGAAGTTGAATCATTAAGAAGTTCTAAAGCATGGTAACGTAATGGTGGGATATTACTGAACTGTTACACCCTCCTCTTCAAAAAAATTAGGTCCAATACTGCTATCTCTGTAAATTGCATAGAAAACAGTCACTTTATCAGAGTGCAATGGTATTATGTGCAGAAAGCTTTTTGCAATGTAATCACAGAACTGCTGCTTTTGAAAAACATTTCAACTGCATACGCATGATGAACTCCTGACCAAACCATAATGACGACTGAAAAAGATAGGAAGTGATGGGCAGAAGCAATGACCCCACTCCTCTTGCCACTTCACTGACAGCACTACGGCTAATCAAAAAGTGAGAGGTTTTATTAGGTCATGTTGTACATTAATTGGAAGAGTAGATTCAGGAAATTTTGCTACCTGTGATTTAAAAATTGTTGCTGCAGATCACACCCTCCTTCTACATTTTTCTTGCAGATTGTCTGCAAAAATTTCCACAACTCTTTGAACTATAAGTGTTGAATTCTTGACAATTTTTTTTTTCAATTCATCTTATCATATGCTGTGCAAAAATAGAGAGAATTCTCATGGCCATTAATCATTTCTTGAATGGTTCTTTTTTATGACTGCAGTTTCAAATTTTGTAACATACACTAGGTTCTGATGAACTAATTCCTGTGTATGGATGATTTTTGCAGTTCTAACTATTTATGGTCTTCTGAGAGGTTTTTTCATTTAGAACCGAACCAGAACAAATTTTTTTACTCATAAAAAAATTGAGATATAACTTTGTGCACTATGGCTATTAAAATTCACTCACCTTGTGTTGTTGATATTGATTTATTTTTAATGAAAACTCGACACAGGAGACTTGATTGTTCATATCCTACTAAAAAACCATCCTTGTGACTATGAATATGAACTCTTTAAAACTTATTACACGCTATAGCTATTTCCTTAGCACAGTGTAACTGTTATAGTACAAATTTATTTTGCTATTTTTGACTTCTTTTATCTTTATAGAAAAATTTCTGAATGGAACAATAATATTTTGTCTAACCTGAATTTATTGCACTAGGTTGAAAATTAGCTAAGATATTTTAAAGTTCATAAGCATGATTTTTATCCTGAAGGAAAATTTGTTGATCATAAATTACATATGAGCTTTGTTATTTTAGTTTATATAAATGAATAATGTAATGAAAATATTTTTTTTCTTTCTATAAAAAAATAAGAACTTAGTCTAGTTTGTTAATATTTCATTTTTAGTTAAGAATAATATTAATATTAACTTTAATGGCTGCATTAATCTCATCTTTGATTTATTACTAAACTTACATGGCTTTAAAATCATGTGTAAATTTTGATTGTATGAAATTTGATTACTTTTTTGTTATGTGGACACAGGAGTTTTAGAGTTTCTTATTGGGTTTCATCTTTGTACAGCAATTACTGATCAGTTCAACTGATGAATACCACTCTAATTTAAATATAGGTGTAGTCAGTCATAATTTAATTTGAATTTTATTAATTCAGATTATCAAGTAATTAAAATAATTAATTTAATGTAATATGAAGATTTCAAAAGAAGATTAAGATATAATTTGAAAAATTAATGCTGGTTGTTATATTTTGTGAAATGTGATGATCTATAACTTAAATATTTTTAATATTATTTATGTACTAGTAAAGTGTTGCTACAGTATGTATTTTAGATGTTCGTGGCTTTTGAGGTTTTATCGTTATTATTTAATCAGCAAGTTGTTGTTTTGTGAAGTAGTTTTATGAAGTGATTTCTTTACTGATATTTGTTTTAGGTATACCTATTAAAACGACTATGGACAATACAACAACAGTCCAATATGCTGGCTTAATTAGTCAACTGTCAGATAAAGCACGAAGTGTTGTACGTGATCTAGATCCTACAAATGATTTAACCTTTTTAAGAATACGCTCCAAGAAACATGAAATAATGGTTGCACCTGGTAAGTTCATTTTCCATTAAACGGCCTGATTACTTTTCTAATTATAATTAGATAGGTATTGCAACTGAGGAAACAGTTAGGATAGGATTTTAAGTACATAAGTGCATTTTGGAAAGTTCTAAAGAAAAAACATTCCTATGACGTTTTTGAAGAATTGAAGTATCCTGTTTGGAAAATAAGTTATATAATTAATTTGAGAGTGTTTGTCCTGTAGTAAATGCTGTGCTTTGCATGTTATTGAGTAGTGTAATCTTGTCATTCCAGTAAACCATTTTGCTGACTTAACATTTGTATACCTACTGACCAATTATCTTAAAAATTTGTGAACCAGTTAATTTGATAGTTGCCTCATTTCTCCCTTCTCCTCTAGGCAATTGAATTTCAACTTACTTTTTTGAACTTGTTATAGTTGTTATGCAAGTAAATTCTCATTTGGTTATAGACAAATCTTCAAAATGAGTTTTGTTGTTTTTTTTATTTTTGTATTTTAGATTCAATTTGGATTAGTGTAAAAGATGAATACTATATTACTACATTTTGAAAAGGAGTTGCAAGAGATAATTATAAATTACATAGCAATCCATTATCCTAGATCTTAAAAACTGCAACTGAAGTACAAATCAGTACTTGCTACAAGTACAAATCAGATATGCTACCTTAATAGCTAATATGATGTTTAGTATTTACACTGCTCACTGTGTATGGTTTGCTCTTGTACTTATAGTGTAGCTGTTAATTTGTTAGTCATTTCTAGGATTAAGATTGTAAGCCAAAACATGGCAAGTGTGTGGAGTTATTTGTTCAGCATAATGAAGGAAATTGATATGAAATAGCAACTGAAAAAAACAGAATTGCAGCATTTAATTTAATGACTTACAAAAATCTAATCTCTAAATGTGGGTTCAATGTTGGCATTTTATCCATATTTACATTATTTGAATTTAAAAAGTGCTGTTTTCTTGGTACTGCTAGCTGTAGTGGATGGAACCTTCAGGTTTTATGGGATATGTCTTGCCCAACGCCTACTTCTGTTTCAGAGCTGGCAGATCCTTTTCAGAATTTTGTCACTCTGGTGGCAATTAATTATATGTATTGCTCATTAAAGTTTAGAAAGCTTAGTTAATTTGCCGAGTAAGGTCAGCAACTGCCTTCTTGCTGACTACAATGTTCTGCCGTTTTATACTAGCCTCACCAATGTGTAATTAGCAATGTCAACTACTGTACATCTATGTGTTTACATTTTCTAAACTCTTGTTATTTGGGAGTTTGTTTTGAAGTGTGTAGTTTACTTTTATAAAAACTATTTATTATAGCAGCAATATTGGTAATAATTTGAATAATATATTTTCCTAAGTTTATAGAAGAATTGCTGGAATTGTTTTTGTAATTTAAATGTGGGTGTAAGGAAGTAAATATCAGAATAAAAGCTGGTATGCAAGATTTTCATTTACATGAATTGTTAGAAAAAAATAAGATTTTAAAATTATATTCTTCAAAAAATGTTTTCTTATCTAAAGATTTTACTTAGACAGCTAATGATTATTACTGAGAGCTATCACTTAAAGAAATTTCCAAAACATTAAAATTCTATAGAACTAAATAGTAGTTTATTTATGGAAATGAGAAATGATAAAATTTTCAGGTTTTGGTTTTTGATAAGGTATTATTTGCTGTTTCATTTTTTTGGCATTGTGGGGGTATTTTAGTGACCATTTAAACTTACTGTTTGTTTATTGTGCTGATGATTTTGTACAATGTCAAGTGGAACCTTTTCTCTTGATTAATCATTCTAATATACATAGCACAATATAAGGTAACAGTTTTACAGTAGGTAGTAGGAAGCATGACACTAGTTGTTCTTACAATCTGTTGCTCGTTTTAAGAACACTCCTATCAGTTTGAGTTGAGTTACATTTAAACAATACCATACTTTACATCAATTATTCATTCTAGCCCATTAAGTTTTATCTGGCCATGGCATATTTCGAGTATACTTACGTGCCAGGAGGAGAGCTGATGACCCCTTTTGCCTATCTTGTGGAGAGCTCGACACACTGGAACATGTGTTCGACTGCCGGATGTGTGGGCTGCTGTGAGTTGGTGACTGGGCCCCTTACAGTTGATACAATCATAGACTGTTTGTTACCAGTGGCAGAGAGGTTTCATGTGACAACTGACTTTGTGACAAGGATACTCAAACACAAAGTTAGGGAGGATGAGGTGACAATGGGTTGAGGGACAGCCTCCTGCGGAGTTGCTGTTTGTCTGCTTGCATAGATGGGCAGCAGAGGTGAGTACTCCCTCATCCCTTCGCGAAAAAGACCAAGACCTGGTGTGAGTGTCCTACACAGGGTGCTCTCACTAGACATTGGCGTCAAGACCGACTCCCGGCTTCTGGGGTGAGGTCTAGGAATAACATAGTCGGGCTTGGAGACCCCGCCCTAGGGGTTAGAGGCAGGGAATGAAAAGATCTAACTGGCAGGCTGACCTGTCAGACTAGACATATGGCCAGCGGACAGGGAGGCCATTTGCATAGACAACCCCCTGGGCTGTGCTTTGCTTTGTTGTGGATCTGGTCTGGGGGGGGTAGGGTGAAAAAAAATACAATACTTTTTTTTACATTAGTTATTCATTGTAGCCTATTAGAAAACATTTTAGAGGGAAAGAAAATAAATATGAATAGATTGCTGATACAAAAGGAGTTTTAACATTTTCTTTCCCATGTTAAACCAGATGTAATAATTTACAGTGTCTGGTCTAAATAGGGTAATTCTGTTGGCTGTTAGCTGGCAATTTTTTACAGAGTTTAGTAGTACAGAATGTTTACATTCAACTTCCATTCTCATTGTTGGTTCTTTATTTGATTTTTTTGGTTGTTGAATGATTTCAGTGATAAATGTGTGTTTTGTGGTTAAATTTACATGGTGAAAGAGTGGATTCACTTAAAAATTCATAGTAAAACATGCATTTGAGGTGCCCCTCAAAAAATAAATTAAAGAACCAACAATCAAAACGGCGGTTGAATGTAAGCATATTTTTTCACGGTTTTAATCATTACATTAAATAAAACTTCAAAATACATTTTGAATCAAATAAAAATACATTAAAGAACAGCTGCTTTCAGTGATGAATGTATGTTTATGTTAAATTTACATGTTGAAAGAGTTGAGTTACTGAAAAATTCATAGTAATTCATGTGTTTGAGATGCCCCATTTTTTTTCTTTACATTACATAAAACTTCAATCTATCTTTCACATACATTAAAGAAGAAAAAAACAACTGGCTAGGTTTTTAACCACTTCACTACTGTATGCTGTGACTGTTGCCTTAAACTGTTCTGCTGTACCGGTGTGGTGAGATATCTAGTGAAAATTATCTTACATAAGTTGTATGTAATGTGTAAATAATATATACCAGTGATTATCAAACTTATTTCTTTTACCGCCCCCTTTGAAAATCAATTATTTTTCAGCGCCCCCCCATTTTTTATACACCCCTAAAACTTAAAAACCACAATTTCATTACTTTAATTAATTTAGTTACATTAGTCGGTTCTGATGTTTAAACTTACTTTCTAAACTACAAAATTTTTACCAGTGAGAGCAAATAAAACCCAACTTTATAATATTAATAATATATTTTAATCAAATTAAAAGAAACAATATAAATATGTAATCAGTTTACGTTTTTATACTAATCTAATGAGATGGATGAATTTGATGATATTTAGTAAGTTTGTTGATATCAGGTTCGATTTTACTCAAAAACAGTCGTAAGTCGCCGCGTTTGGTAACTTGCAAATGATTTCTCTTTTTAGTAAACCGCTTGTCACAGCGCTAAATCCACGTTCACACAAATATGACAATGGGAATGCTATCAAAAATCGTTCAACGATTGACCACAATCCAGGGTACAACTGCGGAATTGACTTTTGTAGCCAAAATTGTTGGTAGCCATTTTTGTATTTGATTTTTATTTCCTAGTTCGTTGTCAGTTCTATAAGTTCTTCTTCCAACTGGGGTGATATTGCTATGTTGACATTTGAAAAAGGATCTAACACCCAGTCTGGTATTTCCAATTTCAAAATGTCCTGGAATCTTTCAATGAAATCACTGTGAAGATTTTCCAAATGTTGGCAGTAGACGAGCAAGTCGTCGTTGTTGCAGGCTACTGATAAATTGGGAAAATTATGGAACTCACGTCTGCCGATATTCTTCTTGTGTAAGAGCAGCTTGGCTACGAAAGCAACGACGACATTTTTTGTTTTTATTAAGTTAAAGTCATCGCCTTGAAGTTGGAGATTCATATCATTAAGCAATGTATAAAGGTCTGTCAGGTATGCGATATCATTCTTTGATGTGATGAGGTTTTCGCGCAATTCTGTGTCTTTGTTTTCCAAGAACTCTATGTCAGAGTCATACAGATTGTAAAAACGAGTCAGACAATTTCCTTTTGATAGCCAACGCACTTCTGTGTGAAAGATCAATCTGTTGAAATCTTCATCATTATCAACACAAAGTTGATTAAATAATCTTGTCATTTAAAGAGTTGTTTTGGATTTTATTGACTGCTCTGATGACATGTTGCAATGATTGAAATAGTCGTTCACTTAAATTTCTACTAAATGCTGTCGGATGTATAACGCAATGTACAGCAAGCACATCAGGAATTTTGTTTTTTAAGTACGATATGAAGCCTTTTTGACACCCCGTCATAGCTGGAGCACCACCTGCAACAGCTGATATAATATTCTTCAACGGAATTCCTTTTTCATCACAAAACTTTTCCAGTGTTTTAAATACGGTTTCTCCTTTCATGTCTGTCTCTAAATTTCTAGCAAATAAAAGTTCTTGACATATTTTTTCAACTTTAATAAATCTCACGTAAGACAACAACAATGCTTCATTAGTTGGTAAAGTGGACTCATCCAACTGAATTGAAAATTTACTAGTCTTCAGATGATTGCACAATGACTTTTCAATGTTTTCAGCCATTTCATCAATTCGTCTTTGGACAGAACTATTGCTCAAAGGAATTTTTTGAATTATATCTGCCGCCGGTTTATGAAGCGCAGTAGTTATAACTTCTTTTATCGCCGGCAAAATTAACGTTTCTCCGATGGTGTGTGGTTTACCTGTTTGAACAATTAGCAGAGAGATATTGTATGAAGCTCGAAGTCAGTCATCATCTTGCTTAGCAGCCATCGAAAAAAGTTTTGATACACTTGGCTGAGCATTATGCTTCTTTTCCAGATCTTGAAAATAGGCTACATTTTTGTCCTTCTTATCCGGATGCATTTTATTCAAATGATCTTGAAGTCTTGAAGGCTTCATCGCTTTGTTTGAAAATGTTTTTGAACAAAGAAGGCACAAAGGCAAAGAGGGTTTGTCGAATTTTCTATGAATCCATATTTAATATATTCTACACTGTATTGCTGTTTCTTCTTTTTTGCTTCCGACATGGCTTTGTTTTCAAAAATATGTAAATAAAGTGTTGAACTTAAATACTTGTTTAAAGATAGCACGCGAAACCACAAATGAAAATATAAGAAAAATTACAATCTTTTATATAGGATTTAAATACAGCAAGTAATGACAGGAATAAGACAAACATGCACAAACTTGTTTATCTCTTTCGACGCACAATCGTACTGAGCAAGTATCGATGAACCAGCCGATTTCTACCGGATTGCACCAATCAGAATTACCAAAATACATTGCTATTTTATTGTACTAATTTATTAGAACGAAACTATTTTTGTTGAATATCTTTCTCATTTATATAAGATAAGATTCTCATTATAAGATAATTAAAATTTTATATTTCGACTAGTAAATAATACTACTAATACTAATAACTTATTTAACTACGGAAAATAAATTAATATCATTTCGTATTATAGATAAATATGGGTAATTTTTCATAGAATTTTAGTTTATAATTTAGAACTGGTTCAAATAAAAACCGCCGCCTAAGCCAGCGTTTTTATTATTTGTAATATTTATAATTTATAGAAATAGTAAACGATGTTTACAATAAGCGAACTGTTTAGGCTTACTATACTATTTGACACTGGACGGTAATGGGTTAATTGTAAAAAAAATTTTCTAACACAACTTTTTGAACAATAATTATATACGTATTTCCATTTTATATAAAAATGATGATTCTTACATCAGTAATTTCTTATAAAATGCTAGGAAAATATTGTAATATGCACTTATGTTAAAAACAAGAAAGAAAGTAAAGAAAACTCAATTTATGTTAGTTTACGTATGTATAATATTTTAAAACTCTGCATGGTAGTTTTTTTCCTAATGTTTAAAATAATTTCTGGTGCAATGTAATTAAGGTAAAATTGCTCTAATTTTTTAAATCATCGATCATGTTCCTTTATCCGCAGAAACTTGTTACAACTTGATTACGTACGGTGTGCGGGCTATCCTACGAAATCTATGTTAAGTATTTTAAGTTTTTATAACATCATACAGGGTAGAAATATAAACTAATTTTCGTTATTGTGTAGTAGGTGGTTTTTAATTTTAGTGAAATTTAAAATACTATATAAAGTAAATGAAATTACAAATTATACATCGCCCCCCTAGCCCACATCAACGCCCCCATTTTTTCTGGGCCCCTTAACGCCCCTCTCTAGGTTTCAAACGCCCCCAAGGGGGCGTTATCCCCTACTTTGAGAAAGACTGATATATACAATGAGTGTTAACAGCAATACCGTATGGTTACAACTGTTTATATTAGACGTGTTTGTTTAACGTTAGTTTCTTTTCCTGTTGTACTCTGTGCCAAGTACACAAAGAAAGAGTGTTCCGAATGGCCAAGTCATGGATAGTAAGACAAAAATCTATGAATGGCTTGAAAGTTCCAAGAGATCGCAGAACGAACAGAGTTCTCGCATCAAAAAATAAGAAAAAATCCACATGCTTTGTGGATTACTTTAAAGAGCCGTGCCTGCTGTAGAGGTACAACAAACACCAACCTAGGGGACAGCATGCAGTCAAGCATATGTATATCTATATATGTCTCTTTTATTTTATACATATGTCATTTTTATATATAAAAATATATTTAGAATCTCTTCCTGTTTATTTTTATTTATATATATTTTTTATAATTACTTATGTATATTATTGAAAATTACATTATCTAAATAGTAGTGACCTTAGTCATAACATAAATTAAAATATTATTTTCAAAAAATAATCATTCTTAATCAGAAATCAAAAACTATGAAATTTGAACGAGTTAAATTATCAAATGATTCTAACCATTCTGACCGTAATAATATAGTATTCTCTTATAAAAATTTATCTAACAAATACAATTTAATTACATTCTTAGACAACATACAAAGTGATATTTAACAGTTACATAAGAAGTATTCTCCCAATGAATTTAATATTAAATTAAACTGTGAATATGCAAAAAACATTATTTTCATTTCTTCCCCAAAAGAAATTTTTAAAGATGTCAAGCTAGAAAATATAAAACATTTTGTTGAAATTAAATCTGTTTTCACTGAGCAGTATTTTGAATTGAAACAAAAACTAAAAAAAAAGATATTTCTGTTTCTGATTTGTTATTGTGTGTTGAAATTCCAGATAAAAAACATGCATTAGTGAATCTTTAATAAAACAACCATGGAATGTTAGTAATAAAAATCTTATACATATTTATGAATTTTTAAGGTATTTTTTTTTTTAGATAAGGTACTTAGTGATGTAAAATGTCAAACAGAAAAATATAAAGGAAACAATATTAAATATTATATTGTTGTTGTAGTTGAGATAAAGAAGTGTGTAGATAATCATTGTAATTTCTATAAAGTCAATTTACATAGTAGCACTCACTATGCGTTAAATGTTTGTGAAAATCAAACCAATTTGAACGAACAGTATTTAGAAGCATATGAAAAAATTAATGAATCTTTCGAAAGGTTTATTCAAATGGGTAGCAGTTGGGTTATGAATAAAATATTGAGATTGGAAGTTTCAGTATCAAAATTCGATTCACTTTATGGTGGAAACAGTACATATTTACCATTACCGAAAGCTTTATTTAATAAATCTGCTGTAATAAATCTAAAGAATGACAATCAAAAATGTTTCTTGTGGTTTATTCTAGCCCACCTATTTCCTCAAAATAGAGATCATTATCATGTTTCATTCTATAAAAAATTTGAAACTCATTTAAACATGAAAGGAATAAAGTATCCTATTTGTGTAAAAGATATTGATATATTTGAAGCTCAAAACCTTGATATTGGTGTAAACATGTTATGTTATGATATCAAACATGATTATGATGAATCATTTAAGTCTAATGATGTATATTTAAAATGTGCAAACCTAAAAATTGTGATTTGGTTGTTATTATTAACCGATCTTATTCTAAATCAATCTCATTATACTCTAATTAAACATGAAAAATGGATATAACAGCTTATCTAGACTGTTGGGTGATAGGAATAAAGTTGTAGTAAATCTGTATATTGTTCCTATTGTTTTAAAATCTTGAACTAGTGAAAAGGAAGTGAAAAAAAAGACTCAAAATACATATTGAAGATTGCAAAAGAGGAAAGGTTGAGAGAATTAGAAATCCAAACGAATGGATTGGTGTTGGAGAGAAACATAGACATGGTAATATAGTATCATGTAGAGATTATTCTTCAACGTTACGCGTACCTTTTGTTATGCAGATTTTGAATCATTTATCATTCCAAATTATTTCATGAATTCTAAACCAACCTCTAGTTATACAACAAAAACAGACACTCATAAACCATCTGGATATTATGTTATAGTAAATGAAAATGGATGTGTTGTAGAAGTAAAATTATTCAGAGTTCAAACAGATAATGATAAAGTGGTTGAAAAGTTTCTCAGTGATTTATGTGAAAAATATAAGTATTTTGATAAGGAATTATAAAAAAGAATATTCTTAACTCTATGACCTCAGAAGATGATGAAAAATTTCAAAAAGAGACTAAATGTGTTATATGTGGCGATGTGCTAGTCAACGAGAAACCTATAAGACACCATTCTTATACTAGTGTAGATTTATAGGAGCTGCACATGAAAATTGCAATTTAAATTTTAAACATATACCATATACACTGGTTGTATTTCATAACCTAAGGGGTTATGATTCACATCACATCGTATTGGCGATGGATGAGTTAAAAGATAAATTTGAAGTTTCTTGTTTAGCAAACAATAGTGAAAAGCTTATAACTATAACACTCAAGAATGAAATATCACATCGATTTGTAGATTCATATCAATTTCTATCTTATAGTCTTGTTTAACTGGTCCTAAGTTTATTTGATGCTAGTTGTAAACTGACATTTAAAGAAATAAAAACGTCATTGTTTAAAACAACATACTCACAGTTTTGAAACGATATACTAAAAAATCATGATGAAAACAATAAAGATAGAGCCGTATTGAACTTGTTAATTCAACAAAAAGATGTTTATCCATATTCATATATTAATTCAGCATCTGTTTTCGATGATACACAACTACCGCCCATCATTTTATGATGATTTAAAGAGAAAAACACATCTCTGAATTGGATTATAATCATGCACAAAACGTTTAGAATCGTTTTAAAATTAACACGCTCGGTGAATACCATGATTTCTATATATGAAATTGGACATCATGCTGTTGGCTGATGTATTTGAGAGTTTTCATTATAAAATGATGGAAATAAACAATTTAGATCCATTTCAATATATATCTGCTGTGTATTTATCATGGTTAGCTGCTCTCAAGGCTACGAAAGTGCAATTATAACTCGTTACAGATCTTGATAAGTATTTGTTTTTTAAAAACAGTATTCGCGGCAGCGTATCAGTGATTCCCAACCGTTATGCTGCTGCAAACAATCCGATTCACGATGAAATTTATGATATAAATAAACCAACAAAAATAATTAAATATGATGTTTAATCTCTTTATGGAAAGTATATGATGGAGTCATTGCCTGTTGATGGATTCAGATGGTGTGACGAAAACCAAATTAAATATTTGCTAAGCAACCTAAACGATGTGAAGGATGATGCAGAGACTGGTTATATTCTAGAAGTTGATCTATCATATCCTAAACACCTACACGAATCGTATAGAGATTATCCACTTGCGCCACATTATCCACTTTGGAAGATAAACACAAATACGTTCTACATTACAGAATGTTAAAATTGTATCTTCAACAGGGTTTGATGTTGTTGAAAATACATAGAGCTGTTTGTTTTATTAATTATCCTTGGATGAGATTATGTTGAGAAAAATTTCCGTGTGTGGTTCCATTCAAAAGATGAGATTGAAAAAACTTTATTAACTATTAATCAACAGAGTGTATGGAAAAACTATTGAAAATGTAAGAAAACAAATCGATATGCATTTGAGCAATGACAAATCAAGATTTTAAAAATTAAAAGTGAGGCCCTAGAGTAAAAAATCATTATATTTACGAAAAAAGTATTGTACTTAAACAAACCCATATATGTGGGTTTAACAGTAAAAGATTTGACAAAATTGATCATGTTTGATTATTATTACAATCATTTTTTACGTAGTTACGATCATAAAAATATAAAAAATTATAATGACAGATACAGATTTGTTACTATACTCAATTATACCCAAAGATGAACATTTTGACCAATCCTGGGGATGAGAAATATTTAGATCAAAAGATGCAAATGTTTACATATTGATTAAATACAATATAGGTCATTTAAAAGATGAAATGAAGGGGAAACTATCTATGAATTTGTCGGGTTAAGAGCTAAAATGTATTCCTTACTTTGGGGAAGAAATGAATATGGTTTAAAATATGGTTTTTATCATATATTTAATAAAGATCATGTTAGATCACAAACAACTGTATAAAGATTGTTTGTTAATAGAAATGTTTTGATATTCTTCATCAAAATCATTATTTAGTTTTTATAATCAAATTTACTTGATTGATTAATGTAAAAAAGCTCTCTCTCCATATGATGATAAAAGATTCTTGCTAGAAAACAATATACATTCACTGCCGTAAGGTCATGAAAAAATCCATGAAGATATGGTGAAAAGAAGAAAAAAAATAGTCTAATTGCCATTGAATTTTTATTTTGTTTCGTTACAAATACTACAACTAGATCATTTTTTTTTTTTTTTTTTTACCATGACGCGACAACATTCTAAATCTACACGAATCATTGTCTAATAGATTCATCTTGATGCAGAACATCAGTACTGCTTGCAAACTCTATATCATGATAACTCTGTCCATTAGACATTTTTTCAAACCCTTATAAATTATATAAAGATCTGTCAATTAATTTGATTCAAATGTAATCGTGTAAGATTATTAAATCGTTGCGGTAAAAATATTTTCCCAAAACCTTCAGCTGCGATAATTGATACACCATTTTTTGCATTTGCAAAACTCCATTTTTCAATTCTATATTTCCAATTGCTCTTCATTTCATTAATATTTTTAATGTTGTTGCTATAATTTAAACTATTCAATTTCTCGAAATTATCATATTTTTATAAATTATATAAAAAATAACAATATTTTAAATCAACATTTTATTGTTGTTAAAAATTGTCGTTTTAGTTATAGATTAACAAAATGAGTTTAATGGATGTATGTTATGAACAAATCAAAGATTTATTCATAAGGTATTTTAAGCTTAATTATTGAAATGAATATGGGGGTTTTTAACGCAACAAAGTTATGTCAAGATGGTGGGAAAGAGTTTAAACATCAAAACCAACAATCTAAAGAGCTATTACAATATATCTTATCGGTCTGGATCCGGACTGCTGAAATAATGTCTAAAGTTACGGGTGGTAATTGCGAAATCAAAGAGGAATCATTTTGGTACAGCGATTGATATTGATAATTTAAAACAATTAGATAGTTTATATGAAAAGCACTTTATGAAATTGTAATGTTCATTCAAGTTGAGGTAATACATTTTTTAATACGTTGTTATTTTTTCTTTGATATAGACACAATGTCAGTTAAAGCTGATTTAGCAAAAGAAGGCCAGCCAGGTGTAATTATCAAACACTAGAAATTAAGAGCTTAAATGGCATATACCACAGTGACCTTGCTAGAATGCTTTCTCATTCCAGGTTCAATAAGGGTTATAAATATTTGTTGATTGTTATTAATTGTTTTACTAAATTCGCGTACACTGTACTGTTAAAGAAAAAAACAGGCAAAGAAGTCATGTCCGCTTTACGACCGATATTCAAAAAGTGTAAAATGAATCATTTTCAAACTGATCAGGGAAAGGAATTTTATAATCCGGAAGTGAAAGCCCTGTTGAAACAATACAAAATAAATCATTATTCCTCCTATTTTGATAAAAAAGCTGCCATAGTTGAATGCTTCAACAAAATGTTGAAAATGAAAATGTGGACAAAATTTACAGAACAGGGAAGCTACAAGTGTTTTGATATGCTACAAATGTTAGTAGATGAATACAGTGATACTGAGCATTCAGCTATAAAATTTAAACTGTAAGATGTAAATAAGATTAATGAAGCGCAAATGTTAGCAAATCTAAACAAAAAATATGGTAGGAAAAAGTGGATTGCAAAAATTAAATTTAATTTGGTGATTATGTTCACATAAGCAAACATAAAGAAGTATTCGAAACTTTTATATGGGTTATTTACTGAATTGGACAAATGAAATATTCAAAATAGATACAATGCATGCTGAATCTCTACCTGTTTCTATCAACATGAATTTCAAAAACCTAAGCACAAGGATGCATTTCAAATTGAGAAAATAATTAAACGAAAAGGTGACAAGGTGTATGTAAAATGGCTAGGATACAATAAAAGTTACAATTCATGGATAGATTAGAGTGATGTTGAATGAACATCAAACACCACAATACTTTATTAATGTAGATTTTTTAATCTTTTATATATAGTTATAGAGATGAAGCTTTGTATTAATGAATAATAATGTTGGTGTAGAATTAGTAGAAGGGTTAGACGTTTTTTTATAAAGATGGATTGGGTTATTTCCTTCATATTTTAAATTTGAATATTCATTCTTTCCAGTAGAAGAACCATTTTAATTCTAAACACATATACATCTAAAATTAAAGTTTAAGTAGTTTGTTGATTATTCCTCAAGAAGATTTTGATTTTACAGATGGAGTTAATTTTAAAATAAAATTTCATCATAAATGGTTGTATAAATGCATTAGTTGAATGTTATTTATATGATTCACAGATACTAGATGATACACAGATACACAAAACTTTATCAAAAATATCCTCCCTTTTTTATCCAATTAGTAGAGTCGATGTATGTCTATGAACATGTTGTTCTTGTTAGTAGGCGAATAGATTATTGATTTTCAATTTTAAACATCTCATATAAAGATGTATGATGAAGGTACAACAGAAACCTAAACTTACCATTGGAAATGCAATATTAGGGTGTGGTATATCACCCAAATGAAATAGATATGGTTCTTTGTTACCAAATCTTATAAAATGCATTATGTGCGGCCCCTCAAACTATGGCAAAACAATGTTGTTTTTCATCTTTTAATTCACAAAAATGGATTACGCTTTAAACATTTGTACATTTTTTCAAAATCCCTTCATCAACCGTTGTATAGAGAATTATCTGAATTGTTGCAGTTAAATCCAGAACTCTGTCATTATGAATGTAGTGAAAACAATCAGCTTCCACAGCCAGAAGCGATCGAACCTTATTCTATAATGATTTTTGAGAATGCAATCAAAGAAAAACAAAGCAGTATCAGTGATTACTTTGCTAGAGGTTGTCATAATAAAATAGATTGATTTTATTCAGTGCAAACGTATTCTAAAATATGAAAACAACTGATACAAGACAATTGTAGTTTTTTAATATTATTCAGACAAGATTGTTTAAATTTATAACACATTTACAATCAACATGTAAATGTTGACATGTCATTTGATGATTTTAAATCATATTGTGAACACGTTTGGAACATCAACCATTATGGTTTTCTTGTTATCGATAAAGATTCTGATAAAAATAAAAGGTCTATAGAAACGATATCAATAAATTTTTAATTGTTGATTGAACACTGATCAAATGCAGCATCTAATGCAAATAAACTAATTGTTTGAATTTTTCTTTTTTTTTCTAATAGAGACATACATGAAAACGAGAAACAAATGGTTGAAATTGATAAGCGTAATAAAGCTTCTAAATGTAAACATGCAGCATCTGTGATGGGCTTGGCCGAAGGAAATGCATTATTTGTTAAACGGCTTAAACCGATCATAGATCCTGTACAAGAAATTATTGAAAAACTAGATAAACCAAAACAAACCCTACAACCTTCTCTCTTTACCTATATCTATCTATACCTATATCTCGTGATTTGAGTGATAAATTGACGGCTCATCAAATTGATGCTGTTAAAGTACATCAAGATTTTCAAGATACAATCTCTGCCCAGTTAGAAGGACATTAAAAAAGATGTGAACAACAAAAAGGTTTGTTGGCACAAGATTCAGATTATGATGAAGACGATATAGCCTCTTCAACAATTTTATCTCAACAAACAACATTACCATCTGAACAAACTCAAAGTGCATAAGAATGTGAAGAACTCCTTAAGTTTGAAAAATATACAGATATTTTGGTAGAAACTCCATTTTCTGGAACACAGAGTAAAGATGTTATAAAATCGTATTCAGAAATGTTAAAAACAGCATCAAAAGTATCATTGGATCATATATATGGTGTGAAATATGATAAAAATACAGACACAAGCACTTTGGGTAACACACTAAAATTGAATTTATAGACTGTAAAATCCACTTGATGCTGCTAACAATTGGTGATGCTTGGTAAAATGCAACATCTGGTATTTTAGAGTTACTTATGGTGAAATGTTGAAACAAACTAGTGTGCATTTGACAGATCCTGGCACCATAAATACGAATAAATCTTCTAAATATAACAAAATGATTAGAAGGCTTTTTCCTCCAAAATGAACAAATAGGTCTGTTTCACCATATAAAACACCATCCACAGCTTATAGCGGTAGTGGACTTAATTGTATGCTTAATTTAATTATAATCCAGTCTATTCATATTGGGATAATCCAAACAGATTAGTAGATCGATTGTATACACTTACAGGCGAATACGACTCTGGAAACAAGATCATTTCGAATGAAATCATATCCATAATTAAAGAATAGAAAGACGTTGAATTCTAATAGATTATTTGATTTTATTATATGTCACGATTAAGATTAGGTCGTGAAGGAGAAGCTGGAAAAGGAAAACAAAGACCACCAGGAATAGGGTTTTCATTAACACTAGATGGCCACTATATTACAAAAAATCAGATTGTGTAATGTATCTGATCCAATTGATGACGATGATGATGCGGTGAATTTAAAACTAGCTAAATATATATTTAACCATCTAAATAAAAAATTCAAAGGACCACAAGGCTCAGCAGGGGTAGGCTTTTCATTGATGTCCAAAGGCAGTTGTGATATAAAAAAACATAGATTCTGTAATGTATCTGATCTAGTTGATGACAATGATGTGTTGAATTTTAAACGGGTAAAACAAATGTTTAACGAATATGCAGACACTGTATGAAAGGTTTTGTAGGTTTAGAAAGATTAAATCTGACGATATCAGACTACGATGTAACCATTAAAACTTATATAGAGAATGAAAAACTGAAGGCTGCAGATGGAACTGTAAACTTTATGAAAGATGCATTCAAGCCACTTAAAACAAAAATTGAAAAGTATATAGATGATGAGTTAAATGGTCGCGTTACAGAAGATCTCTTGAATGCTAACATCATGACACATTTAGAAAATAAAATGCAAGAGATTAAATCTATGGTTGCAGAAATTATTTGCAAAAATGAAAAGACAAAATTAAAAATAATTGATGATGGCCAACACTGTTCCAAGTGTTGAACAGAATAAAAAGAATAAATTCTGTTTCGCATTTTATAATGATGTCAAAAAATATGAAAATAATAATTATGAGTTAACTAAAAAACATTACATAAACATACCGACAGATAGTAATGAAATTGAAAGTATTGCTGAATATGTACAGGTGAAATGAGAAAAATTAAAAAAAAAACATTTCCTTGAAGGCAAACAGCAATACATTACAGACTGAAATTAAAAGCATCGTATGGATAGATTTTTCAGTTGAAGATTGTAGTATCGGTAGTCTGTTGTTACGGAGCGAGAATTCTCAAACCAAATGAAACACACATGTCAGGTCGAATGATAAATATAGCTCCTGTAAATGTAATGCATGTAAAATGTAATATTTTTTCGGGTATTTATAAAAATGAAAAGCAAGATCATATTTTGTATCATTTCCCGTTAAATCTAGATCCGGGGATATGATTGAAGATATCCACCTTGTATTGACTTTGTAGCTGTAGATGCGAGAGAAATTTATTATTTATTAATAATAGTTAACTGATAAAAATGATAATTTATTAAATCTACCGATGAACGAGTGAGCATGTTGTTAGTATTGACATAATGTAAATAAACTATTCTAACTGAATTTTTATTTCGCTATAAATAGCAAAATAATAAATTTCTTATAAAAATGTCTTTTATATCTGCTAGTGATGATGGGTATTTTTGTTAAAAAATGTTACAAATTAACCAAAGAAAGCATTAAGTTAAAATCTCTAGGATTTGAAATTTATAGTGGAGGAAAATTAAAACCAATACATTATTAAAATGAAAAATTATAATGCTTTTATATAGATTCCATAATGAATTTAAATGTTCAAAAAGTCGCGCGTTGGATTATATGTTAACATATAAACAATACTACAACCATTATCCACTTAATAATTTGAAATAATAATATATTTTAATTTGATATTAAAATACCAATAAATCAATCAGATGTGTGTAATGTTCCAGGCGATAGTTTTCTGCTTGTTCCAGGAAAGCTTGTAGGTGGAAACGGGATAAAATCGACAACTTCAGAATTAGTTAATTTTGCAGGTGCATTTTTATTCGATGAGATAGAGTATAATATTAACACTCTTTCAATGACAAATTCTTTAATTTCATCATCTGAAAGAGCTGGATGGGTTAAGTAAGGGTAACAATAAATTAGATATGGATGATGATGGTAATTTTACATTACGTATACCATAATATATATATAATATAATGTAATATTATATATATGGTATTATGTTTACCGTTATCAATGTTGATAACGGTTGAAATCGTATGGGTTGTACCATATTTAAAAACAATGCCTGAATATCAATTGGAATTGGTTAAATTGAGAGATAAAAATAAAGAGTGCGTATGAAGTTTAAAAATTGGGAACTGATGAAAATTCAGCACTTCCTCAAACAAATTCTTTGATAGGGAATGTGACAACATCGTCACAATTACATAAACTGTGATATGTTATTATTGTAGATTTTCAAACTGATAGGAAAGATAAAGCTATGGAAGACGCATTAGAATTTGATTCATGTAACGTGAAAAATTTAAAGTAACAATAAAATTCAGATCAATATCTGTATGAAGATTTACAGGGGAATCGTATGATGATGTATATGTTTATAGAGTTTCAAAAATCATATTATAAAAATATTGACTTGCCGTACACATTTTCAGGTTATAAATATAAATATCCTTTATATGTGATTAATTGTTCGCGACAAAATGAATCTGTAAAAATAGGTGTTATTGATTTGAAAATTAAAGTTGAAATGGAAGAGAATTTCAAGCTTAATTGTTCATTTATTAATTTATGAAAATATAGTTGCGTACTCGCCATTAAGTGGTAATGTGATAAAACAACCAAGCATTGAAAAATCATAGGTCAGATCTTATTTTTATTTGTATGAATTATCTATGTGTTGGTGGATAATTTTTACTTATTGCATTTTTATTTATTTTTTTCATTCTTTAATGTATGCGAAATGTAGATTGAAGTTTTATTTAATGTAATGAAAAAAAAAACCAGGGCATCTCAAACACATGTTTTACTATGAATTTTTCAGTAAATCAACTCCTTCAACATGTAAATTTAATGTGAACATACATTCATCATTAAAAGCAACCATTCTTTAATGTAATGAATAAACCCATGAAAAAATATGTTTACATTCAACTGCCATTTTGATTGTTGGTTCTTTAATGTATTTTTTTGAGGTGCACCTCAAATGCATGTTTTATTATGGATTTTTCAGTAAATCCACTTTTTCATTGTGTAAATTCAACTGCAAACACACATTCATCACTGAAATCCTTCAACAGCCAAAAAATCAAATAAAGAACCAACAATGAAAATGGTTGTTGAATGTAAACATTCTATACTACCGAGTTTATTTGGTTAATCTGCGTTGGCAATCATCATGTAATTCATTATTGTATGGCCCTTCATTAAGTAACAAATGGATCTGCTATATGTTGTGCTGTAATTCAGTAATGTTACTGGTGCTTTCTGAGCTCATTTTACTAGAAAAATAATATAAAAGTTCATATAAATGTGGGTCTGGAAATACTCCTTATCGAGTGAAAAATGTCTCTCTGATTCCTGAACAAAGTGAAATAAAACCATACTGAAATTTTAGAAACTTAAATTAAGGGATAAACTTGATTGGTTTTTATGGATTTCAATGTTACATATTGAATAAAACGGGTTCCATAACCTTGTCTAGTAGTTTTCATAATATCCAACATAAAACAGAAAAATCTGTTTCTAAATATGTTTTTTTTGCACATTGTAATACAAAAACTTGGTTGAATTTCTAACAAATGCTAATAAAAACAAATACAAGTTGAAGGAATTCGTATTTATTACTAATACTTACTAAAAGGAAAGTTTTAAATGTTACCAACATTCAATTCTTACAATGTTAAAAAAATAAAAATGTAATTATACATTTAATAAAGTTAACAGTAAATTTTCAAATTTTTTCCCTTTTACTTCAATACATTTGGCTGCTTGCTGTTGGATTGCTAGCATTGTTCTTCACAATTGTGCATGACTTAATTTGTGCAGTGGCATCTGTAATATGAGCAACCAACTCTTCATGCATATGAGATTTTCTCTTGTATACAGTACTTTTCACTGAACCCTACATGCAAAAACTAACTGTGTTAGATCAAGTGATCTTGGTAGCCAGTAATGTGGCCTGCTGCAATTCATCACTCTGGAAATTGCTCATTTAAATATGCCAATAAGGCAATGAGAAGTGGTGAGGTGCACCATCATGCTGAAAGAACATCTGGTTTCTTGTTACTAGTGAAATATCTAATACCAGGAGCAATTGCTCCTTAAGGAATTTATGTAATGTCAGAATTTAGAAGGGAGAATGAATGGTCCGATTAGCTGATCATAAACTAGACCATACCACATATTGACTCTAAATCTGTGTGAAATTATGTTCTACTGTCATGTGCGAATTAACCTTTGCCCAAGTGTATTTGTTGTGAAGGTTATTGATGCCATCCCGAATAAACTGAGCCTTATCAGTAAATAAAATGAGCCTGCGCAATCGGTAGTTCATATTCAACCAGTTGCAATATTCCAAATAAAGAGGAAGATCTCTTGGTTGAAGACTTGTACTCGTCGATTATGATAAGGATACAGCTTGTAACAAAGAGTTCACACACCATAGGCTGGGAACTCCGAAACAACCAGAAAGGCATCATGTACTATTAATATCTGAACTGTGTTGAGTACCCTCGATAAAGGTTTCATTAATATTGGGCAGAATGATCATGGTGAGTACTAATGCTGGGAAGAGGTGCCCATTTCTCATAGCGTATGAAATGTTCTACTGATTGTTTTAGGATTTGGAACTCTGCAGTTAGGAAAACGTCTGATATTCTGCAGCAGCAGTTGCAGTTGCATTTCCATCATATAACCCCAACATAAAAAACAAAAAATGAGAGGCTTAAAATAATTGTCCTAGAAATATGATTCATCTGATGTTATTATTATAAAGGTACCACAGCTATCTTTTTACATGTGCTGAATTGTGTGCCACCTTTTATAATTTATTTTTGCTCATTTTAACGTAACCATTCTAAATTAAGTTAAAAGAGATCTTTGTATTTTAAAAATAATTAAGTTTTAAGAATTTACTGTCTTTTTAAATGTACAAATAATGAGGTGTCTTTATTATTTATATAGCAAACATTAATGTAGAAAAAAATATGTTTTAAAAAAATGTAGAAAAGTTATAATAAAAGGAATTGAACAAGCAGATTTGTGAAAATCAATAAAACTACATTACTTTGATGATAGCTGTCTTGAAAGAGATAAAATCATGAAGAAATTATGATTTGTCTGTAATGTTTTAATAATAAAAAATTTTCAGAAAAATATTCTTAGTTGTTTTAATTGAAAAAAATAAAAGGTCTTTTTACTAAAAGTTATTAAAAAAAACAAATAGAGCTCAATATGTTGCATGAAAATGGTATGTTGACTAAGAAGAAAAAGGAATTGCTTTTAGGTCATTAAACAAGGCAATCACAATTTACTGTTACACCACAATTAGAAAATATAAAATCTTAATTGCCATACTATGTGCTGTGATTCAGTAGATACTAAGATATTGATGTATTTCCTGTTTATTTAATAGTAATGGATATTCACTTGTCTTTTCTCTTCTCAGCAAATGCATTGTATGTGTCATTTCTGCTGGATTCCTAGACAACAGAATAGCTGATTTAGCCCTAAGGAAGGTTGTTTTGGGCTGATTTTTTGTAGATCATGTTAACTGTTAACTATTTTTATTGTGTACTTTGTGAAATATTGCCTTAGGCAGAATGAGTAATTGAATATAAACTATTTCACATTAAATCTAATGCCATGCAATACAGAAGTATGATACAGTCATCATGAAGAAATGGTCTTTTTGCATTTTAGGCATAATCAAGTTTTAACACATGGATTGTGCATGTCATCTGGTGATGCTTAATGGTTTGTCATATTTTCCTAGATTGTGTGAATTATGTGGTCTTAATCATCATAGGAGTTTATTAAAAACAGTACACATTGATTATATTTTGGGAACAACGGAATTCCTGAAATTTGCTACATTTTTTGTATAACTTTAATAGATTTATTTTTTCAGTTGCTGTTCTCTTTTATGAACCCTTTACACACCTACCTCAATTATTTGTAATTTTCAAATGCACGCATATTCATGTGCTTATCCAATACCCTCAACCATTTTTCTTAAAGCTTGAAAAGACTTTTTTTAAAGGTAAGGTGTAGGGGGTGTAGCACAAACATCTATACTGCTTGTGCTTATTGTTAATGTTAAATTAAATTATTTTAATGTCATCAACACTTTCACCACACCTACATTTCTCCTAGCCATCTATCTGCTGTCAGGTTGTAATGAATATGTACAAAGTATACTCAGCTGCATTTAAAAATGGGAAGCAGCTGCCTATCAGGACCCCATTTCAACAAAGCTGCAGTCTATATCCAGAGTAGGTTATATGAATCGTTAAACAAAAAGCATATACTGTGGCTGTATGTAATGTTTTATATAGAATTACTTTTAAACTTATTTGTTGCAGATCGGGAGTTCATATTGATTGTCATACAAAATCCTGCTGAGTAAATTTTTACATTGAAGATTTTACCATAATCCTGTTTTTTTTTGTATATGTATTAAATTATAAAATTCATTTATTAATAAATGTTTCTGTGCTATTTGTTGTTTATCTATTGCACTTTAACTCTTAGCTGAATTTATGTGTGAAATTATGAAGTAATTTTTAACATAAATGATTTGATTTTATTGCACAGATTTAATTGTCATTAAAAAATGTAATTCTTAATATTAATCTAATAAATAGTCTTTATTGGCATTCATTTAATTATATTTAAGTTCATATATTAATTTAATTCAGAATAATTAATAACAGAATTTCAGATTATTTATTTGTCATATTACTGTATGAAATGTAACTGTTGTTAATTGGTTTTATCTTTTTTATTGCTTTAAATATTTTAATATATTTGTATTTATGTATATATATTTTTTTTAATAAATTATTACTGCATAATTTTTATTTGTTTTATTTTTTTTTTTTTTGTTTTGAATGGTGAGTTAATTTTTTTGTAAATTCAATAATGTCTGTTGATAAATTTCAATTTTTTGTTTTTTTTTATTTTTTTGTATTTTATAAATACCTATAAGTTATTATTTTTTAATATAAATGCTTTTTAAAGGTTACATAATACAGAAGAGATTTTCAGTGTGACCTTATATGTTGTAAAATGTTATTTTTGCATCATAAAAGAGTATAATTTGATGATAAAGGAAAGATTTCAGTCGCCACCAAAAGTCTTTGTCCTTTTTATCAGAATTGATGATATCATTTTTAGTAATTATCTTCATGAAGGAGATAGATAATAGAGTGAAAATTGGAAAGAAAAATTAAAGGAAGAACTATAAGGATATTGTGAAGAAAAGAAGCTCTGAGAAAATAAAGGAAGATGTTGGGATTGATAAAAGTGGAAGGTGTTCAATGGACTTGTGAAAAGACAGATTCAGTAAAGAAAAAATGTTACATAAATACAAGGTGTGATTGGAAAGTTTTAAAACTGGTGTCATCACTGCCCAGTGGGAAGGGGTAGGTTTGCCTGCAGGTGTGAAATGAAAATTTATTTTGTCATTGAAACACCCAGAAAAGATCACGTGATATCTTTGTTCAGTAGAGAATGGCATTCTGATCAGTGAAGATGTACTTTTGCTTCTTGGCTGATTATTGATTTCAGAAAACTGATGAAAAAATGAATGAAAAGATAGTCAAATATTTTTATCTGGTTCAACAGATTCAAAGATGGCCGTGAATCAATCGAAGATGACCCCTGGTCTGGCCAGCCTTCAAAAACCAATGAAAACATTGTTAAAAGTATGTAATTTACACAGTACACCCTGTCCATACACGTACACCCTGTGACAGTACACCCTGTCCATAGATATTAGGGACATAGATATTAGGGATTAGTTGATGCTGAATTTAGTTTCTATGCAGTTCAGTCAGTTATAACTAAAGGTTTGAACATGCTTAAGAGTGTGCAAAATTCATTTCAACACTGACGTGAAGTGTTCCAAGAACTAATTAATTGGGCTGAAACTCACCCAGAAACAAAGGTACAACCACTGCAGTGGAAGGAATCCAAGTTTGGCATGACTGAAAAAAGCACAACAAAGTCAGTTGAATGTGAAGAAAGGGTTGCTGGTTTTCTTTGATTCTTTGCATATCGTGCATCATGAATTTGTCCCAGAGGGCAGAGAATCAACCAGTTATATTATAAAAGTGTCCTTCAGCCTTAACATGAAAATGTGTGAATGGATAGGCCTGTGCTGTGGAGAGATAATAATTGGGTCCTCTGCCATGTCAGCGCACCATTTCATTATGCGTTTTCAGTTGCAGAATTTTTGGCCAAATTCCTGTCCTTCTGCAACCCCATATTCTCATGATTTAATCCCTGCTGGTTTCTATCTGTTTGCTAAATTGAAATTTACACTGAAAAGCAAACAATTTGTCCTTGAAGACATCCAGGCTAGTATGGAGAGGGTTCTTAACACCCTTAAGAAAGAAAATTTCTAGGAATACTTCTAAAAGTGGAAACACTGTTGAAGTCTGTGTGTTCAGTCAGAAGGGGGGAGGTACTTTGAAGGAGATCATTACAACAGGCTGTAAGTACTGCCATTTTTAAATTACAAGCCCACTCTTAAAAATTTCCAAAAATACCTGGTAAGTAAAAAATAATTGAAATGATATAACGTTTTTGAGGAAAGTTAAGAATTTTTTTTCTGTTTCAATGATTATTATTTCCAATTTGAGAAAAACTAATTTGCAGGATTAATGATGTCTATATTTAATTTTTCAGAATAATTTCTTTTATAAGTATGGGACTAATAAATAATCCAAAATAAAACAGATAAAACTCCTAACATCTTTTACCTAATTTTTATTACATTATGGTGAATTCAGATTACAGTAATGAATTAATTAGAAAATAATTAATGGATAAATATTTTGAATTCTAATGCGGAGAGGAAAAGTAGTGACAGTTCTCAATATTTCACAAATAACTTACATATTATCATCATGCTCCCTTCCAAAATAGTTTTCTTGGAAAGTTGTTCATCACCAGAGATTGCTCTTAATTTTATAGCATGATAAGTCCTCAAATGTTTTTTCTTTCAGCTGATTTATTGCAATATTTTCAATTTTATCAATAATTATGAAATGACCTTTCAGGAGGATTTTCACTTTAGAGAAAAATGTTATACAAGTTTTTTAGAGAATTGTCATGGTGCAACATTTAATTCTGTATGTAATATTATTGACTGCACTTGTAGAACCTTTTTTATGAGCTTTTCAAGAAAATCATGGTAGTAATTTTGACAGTCTCTTCTTGAGGCAGAAGTTCTCTATGAATTGTCCATTGGCTATAAAAAAAATAAAATATTCATTTGATCTTTTTTTCTTGGGATAATAGAGTATTATGAAGTTATTGTGTTCCACAACTGACTTAGAAATTTCAGGATTACACTTGAGAATCTATGATTCATTATCTGTTGTCCCTCGTATAAGAAAATTCTAGGAGCTAGATAGATAGTCTTTCATGTGCTCAGTTAAGTTTTTTGAACAAGCTTTGCACATTGTATCTGGATGTCTAGTCTCTTGGTTAAAATCATGTAAACAGTATAAAAATTTCAAGTCCAATTTCACAGATTTTCATTCAATTGTTGATCTGTGTAACAAGTATTTTCTCATTTTAAAGGGACTCAAATTTTTCGTAGCCTACTATAAATTGCTTGTGCCACCTGAAAACATATGCACTATAGAATTTGTTCTCCATAGATCCATTTCATCTTTTCATAATTTTGAATTCAATTTCCTTCAACTTTTATAAAAAACATTAAAATTTTATCATGCAGTATTGTTCATTTATGATACACCATCACTAAACTAATATGGATGATACGTTCTGGATCCATGTTAAAGTATGAGTTGAAACTTTGGAGATCAGCTGAAATTAGAAATCTAATTATTTTTATTTCCAGATGTTGTGGAGACCATGTTAGCATTGCTGGTTAGTTCTATTGTCTTGTGAATGTTCTCAGTAAATTTCTGCATTATCTTGTATTATAATAATAATATACACACATGTTGAAGTGAACAGAAAATTATTTTGTTCACAACATACTGATACCAATACTATAAAATCATCTGTGTCAGGGATTTGGGATACAGGATTATATTTTTAATTAATTATATTTGTACAAAGAAAAATAACTTAATATAAAATATTTGAATAATCAGAGATGAAGTCAGTGAAGATGATTTTTTTTTTCTGAAAGAAACCAAAAATCATTTAAATCCAAAAAATTGAAATCATTAAAAAACCTAAAATCAAAAAAGAATTTTCGTTGAAGTTACCTAGTTAAATTTACTAATAAATTATTAATCGGAATGAAAGAATTATTCAGACTTGGAAGTAGTTCCTGAGTTTAACAGACATTCAAAGATATAGGACATTCTTTTTGGAGTACACATAATTTCTTATTCTATGTACTTCTAAGTTTTATAACAGGAGCTGTGTATGCTATAATGTAGTCTCTGAAAACTAATAAATCTTTTTCATTTTGCACATTAGGAAAAGCCAAAAAACCACAGTTAATGAGAAATTTTTTGAAGAAGAATTAAATGAATATCACATTTATTATGAAGAATATATGTAACAATGCTATATTGCAGATTTAAAAGAGTGCTGAATAATACTTTCTACAATCATGGGCTGTAAAATGGTTAATTGATTTTAATTTAAAAAATTGACAGGTTTTATTAGAAAACCTCAAAAATAATTTTGAATATGTTTCTTTAGTTTTCTAAATATTTCGATTTTAGGCATGTGATTTTAAAATTATTATTTGTGTATATATATATATATATATATATATACACAAATAATAATTAAATAGTATATATACACAAACATTAGTGGTTTCTGTGAGTCCCTTACTCTTTCTAATTTGAGCTGAAATTTTGCATGAATATAGTTTTTATACGTGGAAAGAACATAGTACTTAAATAAAATGGAATTCAGAAACCACCTGCAATTTTTGAAATTAAATTTTCTATAAAAAAATTCTCTCTCTTTTTCAGTTGTTGAGAAAAGTAGCTTTAAAGGTGCAACGATGTGGTATACATTCCTTAGACTTGTCCTTTACTTGCAAGCACCTTCAGTTGTCTTTTCAATGACAAACATAATTAAGTCACAAAGGTAGGCGCTTCAAGTGGCTGATCTCCACTTGGAGAGTCAATACTTATATGGGCAACTGTGTGTGTCTTGCTACAGAGTGCCCTGTGGTAACACTAGTGAGAAAAGATGTAAATATTTTACATAATTCTTTAGGTAATGTTTTTCTTCATTCTTTAGATAATGTTGTTCCACAAAAAGGTTAAAAACATAAAATATAAAAACGAGAAACTAACTATGGTCCTTTGCCTTCGGTGGTGTTTGTCAGGTAATACTGAGAACCATACAAAATACTTTTTTACCTCTATGAAGGATGAATAACCAGCAGTAAAAACTATTGTTAAGATGGGGGCCGATTAGTCTGAAGCTTGTATACTTTAGGAATTTTGAGTCCTCTACTGACCAAACTGTTGCACTGAAGAAATTACAATAGACTGGTAGTTTTTATAAATTGAATGGACCTCAATTCTTATTTCTCATCATTATTCTAACAAGCTTGAGGACCAGCTAGTTCCTAAGTAATTTTACATCTATTTATTTGCTACAACATAAAAAAAAATTATTTGCATCGTCATTTTAAAAAAAAATTAAATTTATTTTGCGAATAGTTGAAAAGTATTTTTTAAATAAATAAATTTACATTAAAATTATATTATAAATGCCACCAAAATGATAAATTATTTTTTTGTTGTGGATGCGTTATAAATTACTGATAAGTTATTTCATGGATGTGGGTTTTTTGACAATCACTTGCGTAATTTTTGTCATGCAGTAATAGAATAGGAAATACATTAAGCCAACTTAAAACGTGGACTGAATGATTCCTGAAAAAGTACAAAATGCTACCATTTATTTAAATTTCTATTCCACTATCTATACTAAACTATAATATTGAGCAACAGTTTCTTAATCAAAAAATTTAAGTTTTCATTTAAGAAATGTCAAACATCTTGTAGACACTTCATGTAGAAGTAACATGAGTTTAAATTTTAACATAAAAGATAGTAAATATTGAAAAAGATGCATTGATAGCAGCTGTGTTGTGAATGAAGTATAAATATAGATAATGAGGAAATTAAATATATGGATGCCATCTACATACGTGCTGCGATAATTGAAAAGTTCTCTGTTGAATATTTTTAGTTATACTTTAAATGAATTAATTATTATTTTTTAAATTGAACATTCAAAAAATGTACATGCAAAATTTATTACAAAGAATTCATAGAATTGTAATGAAAGGTAATAAAACTTAACATGGAATGAAATTTGGGTGCAGTATTCCAATAGCCGTAGGTCTTTATTTACAAATTTTTGTTATACATAAAATCTTAATTTATTTATTATTGAATAAATATGGAACATGTTACACAAATGCCAAAATGTAACTTGTTTACAATTGGGTACTTGGAGAAATTTACAATAAAAAAGATTTTTTACTGACTAATTTTGTTTGGAAGAGGAATCAAACTTTTGTAAATATTTTTTTGATAAAAGGTAGAATATGTTTAAATAATGGTGTTTCACTTCCTATTTACGCATTATTAAAAATATCAAAACTTTTAATTAAACTTTTTTTTTGAAAATTGAATACATTTTGGAAAAAAGAAAGGTTTTAATTTTAGATAAACAATACTTCAATTTTTGTTAATTGAGGATGTTAGATAGCAAAAGGGTCAGCTTCTCTGATGAAAGGGTCAGATCTAGCTTGAGAGGATCAAACTGTTGGTAGTCTCAGGGTGCTAGGTTTGGTCTGTAATGCGGATGAGACCACACTTCCCAATTGAATATTTGCAGTAACTCCTTTCTCACATGAGCTGAATAAGGATTGGTGTTGTGAAGAAAAATGATTCGATCGCTCAATCTTTTGGATCTTTGATCTTTAATGGCTTAACACAGTTTTTTTTTAGTCTCATAGTAAGATTCAGGATTGATTGTTGTTCCTCGGGGCATAAATTCACTGTAAACATTTCCCTCAGAATCTAAAAAGTCTGTTAGCATAATCTTTCAAACATGTGGAGATGTTTTCACTTTTTTTGGTTGTGACAAATTTTTGTTACCTTTCATGTGATGCTTGTTTAGTATCAGGAGTGTAATGAAGCACCCAGCTCTCATCCCCTGTGATGATTTGTTTCAAAAACTGTGGAGCAGTCCTGGAATAATGTTGAAGAAAAGAAAGAGCAGATGCAATACTTTGATGTTTGTGGTTGTCAGTCAACAGATGTGGCACATTTTATGGTAACCCAGCTGATCGTGAATAATCGCAAACACACTACCATAACTTATGTTAAATTCACTTGTAATCTCTCTAATTTTAATCCGCCAGTTATTCAAGACCATTTCATTCAGGCATTCCACATTACCCTTACATCCCTTTCAGTTCAACATGGCAAGAGTATAACTTATATTTTGATCCACCTCTCGTATTAATATGTAACCATGAAGGGGTACCAAAGTGGGAAAAATTAGAATGACAAAATTACTTTATATAGGCCGTGAATTCAGGAAGCAGTAAACTTTAAAATAGTGTAAAAATATTTCATATCTGTAAAGTAGTTCTTGAGATTATCCCTGAAAAAATGAACAAGCTATGACTTCATACAACATATACTGTGAAAGTTTTTAGTGTTTTGCTTCTTGCTGTTGTTTGACATGAATTTTATTTAATAATAAGGTGGCCATCTTTGCTCTAATTATTTTGAAAAGATGTTGGGCTGCTGCACAATCATTAGATCTTAGAAAGGGGATACATTAATTCATTGAGTAAATAGAAATGGATTTTTGTATCGGTGATCATTTTTTTATGCCACATTTTTAAACAGACAGTAAGCAGTTATGAGTAGCAACCATAAAATTAAAGGCTTTTTAAACTGTATTTTTATCTAGGAATTTGGTCAGATCTGGACATAAATGATTTAACTTTATTGTAGTCTATGATAAATTTTTGGTTATTGTACTGCCATAGTGGTTGATTAAAAAAAAAAGTTTGCAATATTTTGTTAATACAATGAAATCTTTTTATACAAACTTTAGGTGATTTTTTTCAATTTGATGGTAACTACATTTGCACAATTTTTTGTGCAAATCATTCTTATTTAAAAAAATAAATTGTTATTAGTTCAACTTTTTTTGAGGTCTTAACCAGTGAGTTTTTATTTTAAATATTTCCTCTGCTAACTTCCACTGGTATACTGGTGTCTGAGAGTTGTGCCAATTTTTATTATTATGATAAGTTTTATTAGTTCACAGTAAAGAAAAATTTTGAGAACTAATTTAATGGTGCAGAGTTTAAGGAAGAATCTAGCATTTAATTTTATGTCAAATTTGTTATAATGTTGAATATGTTCAAGTACAGCTTAATATAACTAAAGAAATTCACTTTAACATAGGTTAGACTGTGCAGGGTCCATTAATCGTTGGATAATATATTCTAAAGCAACAGTATTAGTATTAAATTGTTTTTTTCTATATTGTAAAATTAAGATTAATCAATCATTTCAACAAAGGATATGTAATTTTTATTTTTAACTCTGCAATGTTAGGTTAGGTTTTACGACATTCATAGCGCTAAAAATGAAAATAGTTAATTATGGCATTTTTAAAATGTCCTGAAGGTAATTAACTGGTAAAATTGACCCAAACACTAAGGTTGCTGTAGCACTTTAACTTTTAGTGTTTGGATAAAAATTAATAATTAAGTGTTGAATGTACTAAAAAAAGTTTGAAGAGGATTCGCAAATGCACGCTAACATTTATGAATTAATAAAATATAATTAAAAGTAGTATCTGAAAACGTAGCGATCAGAGTAATATTGTTATAATTAATTAACATAGCCTTGGTTTATAAATTAGAGTTAACAGTTTTGTGCATACAAATTTTGATGTTCTTGTTTTTTAATATAGTTTTTGAACTTCCCGTATTACGGAATGTGGCTGTACCACAGAATAAACAAAGATAATAAAGTACATCGTTAACAGATTGTTCGCCTAAATAAACTTGCTTTAATAAATTGAATTTGGCGGTAAGTCAATTACTTCATTTTTTTTAATGACCACAAATAATAATTCTGATGTTGGTAAAACTGATTTGTAATTAATAGCTGTCATGGGTTTGTCTGTAAAGTTATTAATGTTAGTGTTACAAATGCCGAAGTGACTGAATTTTAGAATCGATTAATGTTTGGGCTGATGGGGTGTTTACATTGCTAGTCTGGTGTCATTTTACCGAGTTTTCTTCCATTTTCACCTGGAAATTACTGAAGGTAAACACTGAGTTTGTCATCAGTTTACTGAAATAAAACGTCTCATCGGAGACATTACGGTATATATGATTATTTTTATGAAGTAGGTAATAGTTATTGTGTTGTTTTATATAAAGTCTAGCTGTTAAGTATGTTGTATTAGATAATAAACCCATAAAATTAATTTAACGGACTTAACCTAACTGGCATTCAATTAAAGTAGTACTTAAGGGTTCCAGTTTTACAAATATTTCTCGTTTTCTTTTTAATTCTTACTAGCGTACATTTTAATTTAAAACCGATTAATTAGGTTTTTATCTACGGAAATTTATAAAATATTTTAGTAGAACGTTTTTAAACCCCTGATATAGGGATTTTTATTGTTGACAGTCGGTTTTACGTGTATGTGGGGTTTTTAAGTTTCAGAGTTTTTTTGGCACTTGACTGATACGCAAATTTGAAACTATAAATTTCTAAAATTTGATGATGAATGATTGTTCCCCACTGTCGGTTATGTTGTAATTTTTAATCGTTATATCTAGCTGATCCAAGTCACTACTAATGTGACAAAAATAATTTTCTAATTTTTTATTTTCATAGTATTAATGTCTGTCAATTAGCAAAGTTCTTGTTGTTTTCTGAATTAGGTTGATGTAATTTTCTTCTGGATTTCTGTTGTGTTGGGTATTGCCTTTTTGTTTGTCTTTTAGTGATATCCCAAAGTTAAAAACTTTATACATTGTGCTAAGAGAGCTTGATTTTTAAAAACAAATTTGAATTAAAATAAAAATTGTTAGAGTTAACATGTTCTTTTGTGTTAAATTGTTGTACTTTTGTAATAGTAAAGTTAAAATCATTGAGGTTAATACAGGTTATATTCAAATTTTTTTGAAACTGTTATGTCAAATGTAGTACCTACAAATAATTTTTAATCACAACTGTTCTGTGAAGTGATAAGAATCATGAAAATTAGTAGTACTTATTTTTACAGAACTCTCTTGTTAAGTCTAGAAATATCTTACAGATCATCGTAATGAGAATTCCAGTTAGAACTAAGCTGAGGTAGCAATATAAAAATGATTATTTTATCTTTTAAAAGTTTATATATATAACAGGTTGAAATGTTCAAATACATACAATTTACATATCTTATCATATTAGTTGAACATTAAATTCATTGTAATTCTTACTTAGAGGGTATTTAGAACAATTACTTATCTTGGTGCTTGTTAACAAATCCTCTGAGTTTAAAATTCAACCATTAAGAAAATATTTTTTGCTAATTTTAGTCACAGTAGATAGATATTCTGTAGCCAGAAAGATATCATTGTCTATATTGAAGTTGTAGGGTCTAATACTCCTTAGCTATAATTTTCACTTTAGTTCTAAAATAAAATATTTTACTTATTTAACTTGTAGCTTATCACACACAGGCAATGTGTTATTTTGTAAGAATTTAGGAATAAAGTGTGTGTATTGCTTCAAAAGAAATTTCTATTTTAACCTTTTTTCTGTCTGTTTATGATTTCCAAAAGTAAGTGTTAATTTATGTTCTATGTCTAATCATATACATTGAGTGTTATAAGATAATTTGTATCCAATATTGCCTTATTGTTTTTAAAGCTAGCCCAATGTTTTTTCTTGGGCTGGGATTTTTTCTTCTGATTTCATGAAGAATCTCAACTTAAAATAACACAGACCTTCAAATAAAATTTAAAAGTAATTTATACTTATTTACCTTATTATGAAATAGTAGTCTTTAGTAGATTTTTGAAGTTGTGAAAAAACCTTAACAGAGAATGCTTAACTATATTTATATTAATATTAAAATGGAATCATTGGACTTAAGAGTTTGCCATGTATTGCAGAAATCCAACTTCAGCCTTTAAATAATTTTAAAAAGTGTAGTATAACTTACCAAAATGTTTAAGCTATCAAAAAATTTATCAGTGTGGTAATTGTCAGAGAATTAATTTTTTATATCAAGTTATTTATTTGTTGTTGCTATTTTGTCTTTGATTGTATAATTATTATTGAAATTTTGTTTTATTAATGATAATATTTTAATTTAGTAAAGCAGTTTTTTGTTTTATTTTATTGTTAAAAGTAGGAATAGATTTTTGTTAAATTACTGATAATGTATTTAGACAGTGATAATGTATTGAAATCTCTTTTAATGATGGAGCTTTCTGTCCCATTCCAACTCTTAATATTACTCAGTTTTAATAATATAAATAGATCCATCCTTTCTGTTCATTTTTCAAAAATATTCTTCATTGATAAATTATGTTATTGGCTTTTAAAGCAAAATAAATTTCTAAAGAGATAAATTTTGCTTATGTTACCTGAGTTGATGTAGTGTGTATAAAGTGCTGTGCCAAAACAATAGGGAATTGGGCTACACTAATTTGAAGTTTTAAAATATCTGACTTATCATATTGCTCTGATATATGTAAAACATCTAAGGTATAAATTGTATTCAAAGCTATCTTCTCTGAGAGTTTTAAAACTAGACTATGCTCATCAAAATTGTTATACATACTTCTATTATCTCAACAAAAAAAAAAGTTTCAGCTTTCATATTTCCTGTTGAAAAGGTTATTGTTTTGCAACATGTTGGGGAAAGAAAATAACTAAGGCTTGATTCAGCAGCTTCTTCTAAGTAAGACAACTGCTTTTCATAACTTCATTTTTTTCTTGTTAATTTGAGTTTCTTTCACTTTTGAAAGAAACAGATTTCCTGTTGTTCATTTATATAATTGGTAGGAGATGAATGGAATGGTGTGCAAGAGTGTAAAAGTAATTGTTTGTTCATAATACTATTGCATGGTTGCACATTTCTATTTTCACTAACTAACACTTCTTAAAGTTTACTTAAAGAAAACCTGAAACATATAATATAAAAATGTAAAAGGAAAAGCATTAAGAAAATTAGTTACATAAAAATAGTTTATTGAACAACAAACATTAAATCATTAAATAAAAAATTAAGCTTTACCATTAATTATGTCAATGAATTGAGCCTCCAATCTAAACAGTAGAGTAGAAGTGAAGTAAATAAATAGTTTAAATAGCAGAATTTTAACAGAAATGCACTGTAATTATGAACATAACCAATTAACTATGAACATAAACAATTGAAAACAACTAATTTGGAAAAATTGTAGGTAAGAACTATATGTACAAAGTGAATGAGTGTGCAGTGTCCTACTGACATCACAATATACCAGCTATTGGGAATTAGCATGATGAACATCAAAGTTGTGAATCTATATTCTGTAATGCTGGTCAATGATAGATTATTTAACTATATAATTATCAGCTCTGTCACAGGATTAATTCAGTTCTACTTAAAGCAATGGAATATGTTCTTGTAGAAGTAAGAAAATAATTTTTAATGTATTTATTATTAACATGATACTTAATCATTATATCCATGATCATAATCATAACTTTTCCTTAATTATTCAAACTATAATTATTGTTATTATGATCTGGAATTGAATAAATTTCCTGATAGATTATTAAATTATTCAATCTCAACCATAAATTTTTCATTTTCTGTTTCATGGTGTTGACTTCATTTTTTGGTGTTCACTTAATCTTACATGGGAATAACTTGCAAAACAACTCTGTGAAAAATTGTTGATTGTTGTTCGTATGTAAATTTTCATTTTGTTTGTTTCTCATCTTCTTTAATATTTTATTGATGTACTTATATAATTTTGTTGAAAAAGGTTTGTTAGGGAGTTAGGTGTGTACAATCATAAATTTGCCAAAAAGTAATTTTGTTTCTTGTAAAAAGAGTCTGTATCTCTGAAGCTATCTTAATAATTATTATGAAACAGAATTAAAAAGATGAAAGGATACTTCTAACATTGTTGTCCAACTTTGTGTAAAAATCACAAAAATTCAGTAACAATTATGTTGTGGGTTGAATCTTTTTTTTCTTTTTAAGGGATTCTTCCTTAAATATTTATTGTATTTTGGTAGTTTTTGTTGTTTGAAAGAGAATAGGTTAGTAAAATACAAATTAATGAGATTTATAATAATTTTTTTTCATTAATGAAAAAAACACATTAATGATACAAAGTGTAAATTTTGATCTGGGTAGCACCCAGCACTGGGTATAACATGCTGTTTCTTGAATGAAAGCAGTAAATTTATTTTATTCTTCTATGTAATCTGGGCTGGTCATTCATGTATTAACATATATAAAACATCTAAGTTACAAGAGATATTAATTAAGAGTTGCTGTCTTTGAGAGTGAAAAAGCCAAGTTTTGTGGATTTACCTAAAATATCTTTCAAATAAAATGTATTTTAGATAGTTAAAATGTTTTTAGTTCAAATTAAATGAACTTTTCTTACCAATTTGGAATGTTCATCTAAAATCAAATGTAGTATCCTCTGAAAGAGGTACAAAAAGAATATGGAAGGAATTCCATGCAATGGTTGATTTTGATTCAGGATTATGTTTTCTGTCTGGAAATTATTGCAGACTCCTGTAATAATATGTGTAAGTATTTTCAAAATATTCCCAAACCTTTCTTTTGTTTTGTGTATCTATTAATGTTTGAATATTCCCAGAAATAAGTAAGATATATTTGCCCTGAGTACTTTCCAATACTGAGATAATGACCATTCCAAAATGCCGTTTCCACACCTGGTAAATCTCTTGGAATTACATTTAGGGCTATCAGCAAATTTTCACTAATATCTGTAGTTGTTTTAAATTGTCATCCTTTCAAAGAGATTTCAGTTTGGAAAGTAAGAAAAATTAGTTAAAGCCAAATCAGATGTGGTTGGTAACTCAGGAAGTATAATTATTTTTATTTTAGCCAGAAACAAGATGAAAGTGTAAGATCTATTGTGGAGGAACTAACTTGATGCAATTCTGATTTTTTTTTTTTTTTATAAGAATGTGTGATATGATCATATTAATGTGTTGCATTCTGCTGTTATTTTCTTTATTAAATAAAAATTAGAATGTGATTTTATGAACATGTGTAATATGAGCTTCATTTCACGATTATGAAAGTCATTTTGAAATCTACGGTCATTACTTATTGAGTGATAATCATCCTAAATTGTTTAAACCACTCATAACAATCTTCACAGTTCATACTTTAATTACAATAAACTTTTATCATAATTACTTATCTTCTCAAGTTTAGAGCAAAATTTAATATTGATTTAATGTTTATGAATACAGACTTTTTTTTAATTCACAAAATACGTACCCATGCACATGAAGAAAAAAAGTTTTTCTTATCAGGTAATGAAAAATTGGTCCTGTAATCGACAACTCCTACACGACTGGGGTCATAGAATCTAACGAGAGGAGTCTGTTGGATTTGTAAATTAGCATCTTTCCTAGATGTCATCCAGAATATTTTGGCTTATTATTTATGTGTTCATTATAGGCTTCTTTTTTTCTGTTTAGCCTGTGGAACCACCATAAGATATTACTTCAGAGGATGAATGAGGGTGATATATATGTATGTAAATGAAGTGCTGTTTTGTGCAGTCTCGGATCGTCCATTCCTGAGATGTGTGGTTAATTGAAACCCAACCACCAAAGAACACTGGTATTCATTATCTAGTATTCAAATCCATATAAAAATAACTGCCTTTACTAGGATTTGAACCTTAGAACTCTCGACTTTGAAATTAGCTGTGTGTCAATGATAAGTTAACCATTAGACTAGCCCTGTGGGCTTCATTATAGGCCTACCTAAGAAACTGTTCTTGCTACAGTTTAATTTATTCAACAGTTTTAGAGCCTACTATAAATGGTAAAGGTACTATATCAGGGTGAACTTATCAGTTCTCTCATTGCCATCTACACGTTATGGGCCTGGCAAACATTGAATTTCTATCTTATTTTGAATCATTTGACCTATAGTATGTTGTGCATTTTATTTATTTATTTTTATTTTTTTACTATTTATAACCATTGCTTCATATGACAATGCTGAGATGCAAGAGCATTTTCATTTTGATACGTTTATTTAATTGTGTATTGGTTTATCTTCTTATCGCTGATTACTTTGTAAGTTTTTTTATTACTATTTTATTTACAACCTTTTGAGTAAAATTTAGTAATAAAAATAATTATTATTAATCAGATGAGAGGGATTTTGGGATTAAGCTAATCCAGTAGTAAAAATCATGAAAAATTTTAATAGTTGTGAATGCTGATTTTTACTCAAATTGGGTATATTATGTAATAGAACCAACACCATTTACTGTACTTGAGAAGTTAAATGGTTATTTAAGGTTTGGGTCACAGGGAAGTTAGTGTGTACTGGCGTTGTGATCATGTCTAGAACAATTCACAATTTGCTTAAAAATGTATGTATGATTTGCCTTAAAATATTGTTATTAATTATTATTTAAAATAGACATAGCATTTTAAATACAGATAATATTTATTAGCTGTTTCACTTAAATGGGTATGTAACCTTTCTTGCCATGACCTGTTCAGAGGATTTTTTAAATTAATTATTACATTAAAAAGAAAATTTTATTGACTGTTGTTGAAATAACACTAGATGGTTATTTTTTCAATTTTTTTCCAAAAATAAATTTTTGTAATTTAATTTTTCTATTTATGTTCCTATATTTAATATCTTCAAAATTATTTGTTTATTTGATGTAACTTTATTCCAACATGAATTCTACCCCAGTATTTGTTCATTTATAATATTTGATGCCTTTGAACTACTTCACTTCATGTATCAAGGATAGGGGGTCGTTCAATTTCAAGGCCGATTTCTTTTGTGTGTGCTAATACTGTTGCTTGAGCTTAATCAATAATTATTATTATTACTAATTATTTGAAAAATGATAATATTCATAAAATAGCTTGACTCTCCTTTTTATTCTTTTTTACGCCTTTAACCCCACACCTATCTGCACTTAGTGTATAGTGTACAGTTTATATTTATACTGTGTGCCTTGTAAATTCATTGTACTGGATTCATATTTCTACACTTTTAATATAGAATGACCTTGTAATATAAATTGGTTGTGTTTTGTAAAATGTATTTACTTACTGAATAAAATGTATTTATATACATTTACTTAATAGTCATTAATTTTGAATCGGTCATCATGTGATGAGTTTTATACACTGCATTAATTACATTACTATTATTGCTACATTTAAGTAATTGCAGAGTTATTATAAAATCAAACATAATTATAAAATTATGTTTAAATAACTTATTTAAATATTCATTCCATCTTGTATTTTTATTATTATTGGTTTAAATGCTTTCTTGTCATGCAAGCATTTCATGTGAAATAAAATATTTATTTTTATATTTATTCTGTACATTAAAATTGTATGCCAGTAGTTTTATTTTTATGTCTGAAAGCTATGTGGCTGACTCGTGTGAGCTATGCGGACATGGATTGGCTTAAAGAGTAAAAAAAGAAATGTTAATTTATTTCTTTTTTCTTAACTTCCAAGATTATTTTGGATTATGTGAATTTTATTTTTTTTCTTAATTTTATGCCTTTTGTTTGATTTTATTAAAATTAACTGGTTTTGTTTAATTTTAACTCCTTGCTTAGGTGTAATAAAGTTTTGTTAGTTCTTATTTAGGGTTTGTTAGACCATTTACTGAATGGGGCTGTGTCTTCAAAAATCTTACTTATGTAAGTTAATTAAAATTTAAATTGTAACCATTTTCAGAAACTTTTAACAAAAATTGGATTTGCTATTAATACACAAAAAGCACGTGAAGACGGGGTGGATAACAAACATTCACCTTACACTTATAGGTATCATTAAGGATTGCTTCAGTAATCTCCTACAGCTGTGTTCTGATCGGCTAGTAATTTTAGATTTTACCTAATATAAAGATTAATATGTTTAATGCTCTAGTATGCATGTATGCATGTTTAAGGCTCTGCATCCCTAGAAGGCCATCCTGATTCTCTTATGTTGTTTCTCAACTGTGTGATTGATATAGATATTTGTTGCTATTATACTGAAGTATCAATTATAGTGTTTGAAAAAAGAATGACAAAAAACATGTATATACCGGATGTTTCAGGAAGTTTTTGCAATATATTATACGCATATTTTCCTCATCGAATGAAAAAAATTCTTATAAACTTAGATCTGAAAATGTTATGTTTTCAAATTACAGCTGGCAAAAGATCTCATTCAGATTTCTTCATCAAAGATAACAAAGTTCTTTAGAGACTAAAACTCTATGGACATAAAAAAAGACATTCAAAAGAATGGTTCCCAGAACTGTATCTTAAGCAGTTTTGAGAAAATTGTTGTAAAACCCAAAATTGAAGTTTAAGAAAAGAAAATCATGTGTTTTAGGTTTGGTATACATTTACTTCATTAAATTGTCAATACTAGATAAAACAGTTGGAAAATTTTACCATTTTTTTAAATTTCTCATGTAAGAATACTTATAAAGTTACTAATTCGAGGGTCGTTCAATAAGACCTTACAAAAACAAATAATTTTGTGTACATTTTTTTTTATTTTTCAAGCATAATCTCCTTTAATACTTTTCAAGCGTTTCTCCAACTTTTTTAAGCTGTCCAAAAAGTAAGATTTCGAAAGGTCCTCAATATAAGCATCTGTTTGGGCGATGACCTCGTTCGACGTGAACCGTTGCCCGCCGAGCCATTTTTTCAAGTTGGGAAATAAAAAAAAGCGCTTAGGGCCGAATACGGTGAATGTTGTAATAATTCAAACATTTATTCCATAATTTTGGCCATCGAAACTGCGTAGGTGTGCACCCGTGCATTGTCTTTGTGAAAGAGGATCTTTTTCAAATGAGGACTTTTTCTTGATTTCTTCGCTCACCGTACAATAACAACGCATAATACTTTCCAGTTATTGTTTGACCTTTTTCCGAGTAATCAGTGTAGGTGATACCGCGTGCATCCCAAAAAACCGTGGCCTTCACCTTGCCGGCCGATTTCACCGTCTTCGCCTTCTTCGGACCTCGTTCGCCTTCAAAAACCCACTGTTTTGACTGTTCCTTTGTCTCTGGAGTATAGTAGTTTATTCATGTTTCGTCCCCGGTTATGTATCGACGTAGAAAGTCAGGATTGCGACGGAAAAGCGCCAAAACAGCCTCAGAATCGACCAAACGATTACGTTTATTCACCACTGAGAGCAAACGCGGCACCCATCTTGCCGAAATTTTTCTCACATCCAATTTTTCGTGCAAAATTGAAAACACTGTACCTTGCGATATGGCTGTGGCTTCAACTATTTCGCGCACTTTGATTCGTCGTTCACTCAAAACTATATCGTGAATTCTGCCAATCATTTCGGGGGTGGTCACTCTATTGGACGTCCCGAACGATGTTCATTTTTTGCTGGATGTACGCTCACTTTTAAATTCACTTAACCCAATTGTAAACAGTTGCAAACACATGAGCCGATGTGTCTTGAACTTCATCCAACTCAGCTTTGATTTCTTTCGTTGTTAAGCCTTTTAAATATAAGTGTTTAATCACCACTCGAAACATACTTTTTTCATTTTTCTAAATAAACAATAGCTCGTTGCTTCAATTGACTATGAAAATGAAACCATGTGATGGATACAGCTGAAACTTTAACTGCATTCTTGCGACAAATGAAGCTTACTAAAAGCAAACCGTTTTCGTTACTACGAGTGCCATCTCTTGGATTTTTTAAGGACTTATTGAACGACCCTCGTATTTAATTTTTTTATTTTATTTTTGTTTGTGGGCGAATAACTCCTGGGCGTTATCACCGCCCGGAATTTTATTAATAAAAGGGTAAAATAACTCCAAAATAATAAAGTTTATAAGGTGTAAATGTAATATTAATCATATAATTAAAATTTGTTAAAACAAGCCAAGAAGGCAAAATAAAACTCAAAACTAATACCACAGACGAAGTCGTTAAAATATAAAAGTTAAAATAATCGAATAAAGAAACTATATAAAACTTACCTAATTCCGATGGGTTGTGCAAAAGGTTCCCTCCCCGGATAGTAAAATTAAATACATAGAACCAAAAAAATCAAAATTGAAAGTAAAGGTTAAAATTATTAAAAAACTCTTCTAACAGAAAAATATATATGATAATATTAAACTTTTTGCAGTAACCTGGTACTATGAAAAAAGAGAAACATCCGGTCCAAAATTCCGTTATTATTGCACAAGATATCACGGGCGTTTCTAGGTAGATTAAACTGACGACGCAACGCCGCATAACATATGCAGTTCACGAGAATGTGGTGCACAGTCATGCGGCAGTTACATCGTGTGCATAGGGGTGGGGCTTCTCCTGACATTAGCTATTCGTGTGTGATCCTCGTATGCCGTAACCGTAACCGGCAGAGGACCACTTCCTCACGACGAGATTTTCTGCAAGAGGAGCCCCATGGCAACAATGAATCTTTAATCCGTCGCCCAGTCACTTTGCCACCTTGCTCTCAGTGATTATTTTATACGATTGATAAAATCAAAGGTAGTAACTCGGGTGGTGAAAGGAGGTTGAATACACGCTTCTTTGGCAGCAGAATCTGCTCTTTCGTTACCTAGAATCCCTGCGTGGCTAGGAATCCAGGAAAAACTTACCTCTGTGTTGCGTTTACCTAACTCAGCGATTGTATCATAAATGTCAATGACGACAGGATGTTTGGAATAAAAGTTTTCTAACGCCTGGAGAGCACTGCACGAGTCACTGCAAATAAGAATGCTCCTATATTTAGAGCCCTATTTATAGCGAGTAGTTCTGCGGTGAACACACTCGTAATACCGGGTAGGCAAAACATATAAGTCCTTTCATTGATAACAAAAGCACAACCAACGGTACCGCCTTGTTTCAACCCATCAGTGTATATCACCGCGTCTGGGTTCGATTTGGTGAGAATAAACTGAAACATCTGCCGGAAAACAGTTGTAAGGTCAAATTTAAAATTTACAAGGTTTATCCTCCACGGAGGATATGAGCACGGACATGATGGAAAGAACGAGGGTGTGTCAACATTTATACGCTGCAGCAGACGTCGTGTACGGACAACCACAGGCGCGTACGGACCCTCGTATTACTCAATAATTTGTGTCCATACGGTTTTAGTATAGCATTACTTGATCTTTAGTGCAGAAAGCTGGGAAAAGTTTTTTATTACTCTTATCCTTTTCTATTTCTATATGCAAGTAATAGATTCAAGTGTACATAAAGATAAACAAAAAAATAATAATAAAAAATAAAACTATCCATAAAAAGCTGTTTTAATAGTTAAAAGGTGACAACTTCTTAGTTCTTTAAATTTTGACAAATGAAAGTATAAAATTAAAACCAGTCACCGCTAATTTTATCTTTAATTTTTCAGAATTATCTTTTAAGTTTTTAATAGTGGTTTTTTTTTTTTAGTTACATGTATCTTTTTTTGAGTAATGTTGTTTCCATTTAACTTTTAGTTTTATTAAAAATTTTACGGGTCTAAAATATGCAGCCTGTATCAAAAAAGCCACTCGTAAGAAATTAAACAAGTGAAACTTTCATAGTTGAAATAAGAAAAAGAAAAATAATGTGAAATATAAAAAGGATTATAAACAAATAACGTAAAGATACCGTTATTAAGTGTAAACCTATTATCTCTGGGAGCAGGCGTTTGTGTCTTTTTATGCTTAGTTTTGTCACTAAGTTTATTGGAATACCACAGGGAAGTATCCTAATTATTACCTTGTTTTCCGTGGTCATAAATTCTATAACAAACTGCGATTTTTAGGATTGTGGTTTGACCAAGACTAACGTGGGTAACACATTTAAAGGAGCTGAAGGTAAAATGTCTAAAAATGTTAGACGTGCTAAGAGTACTACCGAATATTCGTTGGGGAGCTCATCGAGTAAGCGTGTTTCGCTTCTTGGCCTATTCTTCGCTACGGGCCATCGCTCTTAGGATGCTCGATTTTGTCCGTCATTCATTTATTCATCTTGCTATAGGTGCGTTTCGCTCAAGCCCCGTTGTAAGTCTACTAGTGGTGACCCAACTCTTTGTTATAGATGAAACCAATTGATCTGCTCCTATGTAGCTCGCTTTAAAGCGCAACCAAATCATCCAACTTTTGATGGGGTGTTCTCCTAACAACATTTTAATCGGTATTAGGATCGGTCAAGATCTACTGCTCTGCTAGGCATCAGAGCTTATCGCCTTTTCTTATTTCTAAATATGCAATTATCTCTAGTTCCTCCTGTTACTCAATGTTAATACCTCCTTGGCGACCTTCGTTCGTAAATTATTGCTTTAGTCTTTGTCGGTATCATAAAATAAATTATGATATAAATAGCGTGAATTCAGTTGCTGTTATTTATATAGTCGGCTCTAAACACGATAACTCTGTTGATTGTGCTTTTTTGGTTGGCAGTAGAACGTACATGTATGACTCAGCATCGTCAGTGCTTTCGTCGCGGAGTAGTATACTTATCATTGATGGGTATCGTGGTACTTACCTGGTAAGTAAGCCTCGGCAGGAAGTGGTGTGAAAGACGAAACAATGTGACTGTGTCATGCCGGTAGCTATTGCTTATCTCGTTGTCATAGCAATGCTTAATAGTAGTACTACTCAAGTTGAAAAATTCGGCGCTAATCATTTGTGTAATGTAGTAAGTGCAGTGATCTTTCTTAAATCGGGTTTTTCACTTTTCCTTTCTGTCAGCAAAACTGTTTTTATTTATTTGTCACAAATTATTAATGTTCCTACTGTTTTTCATTTTTAGTTGCTTTTTTTTTTGTTCGTGCCGGTGAATTAATCGTGAAATAATAAATGTGTTATTTGAGCTGGGTAAATTATGCTTTGTTAAATAAGGTTAAGTTTTATTAAACGTTTAGTGTTAGATCAAGTCAAATATGGCTCAAGCAGGGGGAAATATGGGTAAAACAAACAAAGTAATTCTCAGTGAAGGACGGGAATTGTAATGAGACACGTTATTGAAAAGTGCGACTTTGAGGCAAAATCAAACGCTTATGCCTGTTCTTTGTCACAAGTGATTAAACGCTTCGCTTTTATTGTGAAAATTCGGCAAGAAGTGGTGCATAAGAAGAAAGAGCGAGAAGAAAATCCGGTGACTTCACAACAAAAATTATCTACGCTGAGGAAAAAACAAATACACTTTCCTTGGGATAGAAAATCGCTGTTGAGACTGATAAAAGGAATGGGATTTAAATGGAGGAAATTCCAAAGTAAAAGAAAGATAGTACTGGAAAGGCCAAATAATTTTTTTTCCGTTACACTTATTTTGTGAAGATGAAAGTCTTAAGAAAAGCCGGGAAAAATATATTTTACTTGGACGTAAACTGATAGCAATTTAACCTTTCAAAAATGTTGACATGTGACCATGTTTTTGGAGTTGCGGACAACTAGAATGTGGCCAATCGTTTCATAATACCGGGTGATTTAAAAAGGACTTCCACAAATATAAAAATTTATTTAAATTACTTACAAATTCGGTTGAGGTTTCATTTCAGAGCAAGATGCATCAATTTTGACTCACGTAGTTCATTAGTACCGAATTCGGCCACCAGCGCTGTTACCAGTATTGTTAAAAATGGATACATTTGGAAGTTCTTGCTGTGTGTTTTGGTTTTACGACTTGCAGTGAGCAACTGCAATGCTTTTTCCAATAAGTACAATGTAATTTTCGTAGAGAATACGGTAGGGGGCCTCCTAGTAGGCATACAATTTAGTCTTGCCAACAAACCTTCGTTGAGACAGGTTGTTCTATTAAACCTACAAATCACCAGGACGCCCTCGCGTCCCTGATGAAGCTGCTGTAGAACAACTTGCTAGAAATCTTTGCACGTAGTCCGAAGAAATCAACTCTACGTTCGTCGGTGAGACTGGCATTCCACGAACGACTGTTTTGCGCGTATTACTTAAACGATTGCACCTTGAAGCCGTACAAATTAACCATAGTTTAACACAATACAGATGTGTTGAACGACTTTTGTGTGGAAATGATTGATAGAATTGCAGACAATATAATTTTTAATGATCAGAAAACGTTTCACATCAGTGGTAAGGTGAACACCCATAACTGCCGAATACGGGGTAGCGAAAATCCTCATGAAACTACAGCAAATTCGGGATAACCCTAAGGTCAATGTTTTTTGTGTCGTAAGCAAATAAAGACTACGACCCGTGTTTCTTCCAGGAGGCAACCGTAAATGTTATCGTTTATTTGGACATGCTTCAAAATTTTATAATTTCTCAGATGATGATGATCAAGATGGACGCTATTACTATGAGCAAGACGGCACACCAACTCACTGCCACCTAGAAGTCCGAGATTTTCTTGATACTCGATTCCCAGGTCGGTGGATTGGTCGTGAAGGTGTAATTGCATGGCCACCACCTTCCCCAGATTTGACCACGCTAGATTTTTTCGTGTGATATCCATTAAAGATCGGGTTTATGTACCTCTTTTGCTTGCTGCTCTTGTTGAGCTAAGACTTCGAATTAACGCAGCAGCTGTAGAGGTAAAGTCCGACTTGCTGACTACAGTCTGAAATGAAATCGACTTCAGGTGGAATAAATATATGTCGCATTACAAATGGAAGCCATATTGAGCCCAAGTGAATGCTGGGAGACAAACTTGATGTGTTCGTTTATGAAATGAAACCTCAACCGAATCTGTAAGTTATTTAAATAAATTTCTATATGCTTTTGAAGTTGTGAATCCTTTTTTAATCACCCGGTATACATGCAGGAAGTGAGGAAGGGTTTGTTGCTGGCGCCAAATTTATAAATAAATCTGGATCAATTATCATGGGAAATTAATTATAATAAGTTTGAGAAATACTTGAGGGAAAAATTGTTACCAAATATTTCTGATAAGCAGACGTACTTGTCTGCTCAGATTCCATAAGTACCTTGCAGGCGATTAGTGACATGTACTTTTAGACATCCTGTTCTCTGTGAGAAGACATTTCTGAAATGACTTGGCGTAAAGCAAGTGTGAGTTTCTGCGGTATCCCCAGCCGTATTGGAATTTCAGGCAATGAGCGCGTTGATCTTACGCCAAAGGAGGCTTGTTTGCGGCCTCCTTTCACAAATTGTGAGTAAGGCACATTAAACTTATTTATGGACACCACATGAATCGGACAGGTGGACCCGTTTGTGTTATGATGCACCACATCCTATTGGACTGTGTCTGTTATTTGGCATTGCGCCGGAAATTTAAGTTAGGGGCTAACATCCGAAATATTCTAGAAAACAATAAGACGATGTTATCGAATTTATTGTTTCTTAAGGCCGTACATCTTTATTCGAATATTTAATAATTAATGTAATATGTTTTTTTAGTGTTTTATAATGCTATTTAATGTTTTATTATTTCTCCTGTTATTGTGCGTTTTAATTGTTAGTTTTATTCTTTATATTGCTGTTATTTAATTAATATCTCCGTTGTATTTAGCATTGGTGACGTTGAGCTGAGCTAGTTTGTTTATTTTAAAAGCATTGCGTCCGGGTGCTAATAACGAACCTTCGTTTTGCGCTCCAAAACACAAAAAAGAAAAAAAGAATCACACTGGTTATATATATTCATGGTATAATAAAACAATATTAATTGTGACAAAAAATGAAAAGAATCTTCAAATTGCCTACACAGACCATGTATTTTTTTAAATTTTTTATATTTTTTCCATTTAGTATGGAAAACGTACAACAGGGTCACCTGAGGAAAAAATTTACAAGATAATAAAAGAATGGTCAAAATCGAAACGTCTGATTTATACGTAATGAATCTTCGCGTGAAGGAACGTATGGTTTGAATTGAAAACTTCTTTAATAGAAACCAGTTAAAAAGTAAGAGAAAACAACCAGCTTGTTCAGTGGAAGCGGATAGAAATTGGGTGCGCCGTAGCATCGCAGCTATAGTTTGTGGTGGGGTTAAGTAACAAGTCAGTTGAGATTATGACTACGAGCGCAAAACATCATGTTTACGTACTTTACTGGAAACATTCTATACCAGTGGTTACCAAACTTTTCCGAGTCGCGGCGCCCTTTTTCAATTAAAATATTTACGACTACTCTTAAGTAAGAGATAAAAATAAATAAAAGTCGTTTATCTTCATTATTTTTTTACTTTGTTTAATTAATTATTAAGCTTTTATAATATTTCGCTGAGCCCCTGCGAAGAGGCCGCGGTGCACTGTTTGGGAATCACTGTTCTATACGTTTTTTTATAACCAATAACTGGATTTAATACTTACGTAATCGAACTTTGTTCGCAGCTGTTATTTATTAGTAGTATTAGTGATGTTAAATAAAAGCTAATTTTTAGTTAAATTTGTTTGAATTTTCGTAAATTTAATTTATTATAGTGTAAACGTAAAGTCATAACGTCGGCAAAAACCTGTAAAACTGGGGGAAAGAGGATTATCAAAAGTCAGACTGGAGCAGTTATTCTCAATATTTATAATTTTATGAAGAAAAAAGCCGAAGAAGGATAAGCAGAAATTGAAAACAAATTCAGGTTTCTAAAGCTACCGGTGTATCTGTTAGATCCCTTGAACGCATTTTAAAGCAACAAGAACAACATGAAACTGATGGAAGTAAATTCAGTACTCCTCGTAAAAATGGTCCAAGGATGAAGTTGAAAACTGACCTTTTTTTTTAAAGAGGTGGAGGAACCCCATTTACGGGCGCCTAAGCAGTGTCGGGCTCGCTAACAAGTTCCGCCAGTTATAATCAAGGGCGTATGTATGCCTGCGCACTACCGACTAAACCTCCACCCCTGGCTTCCCCCTTCCTGGAACTGCTTGTAAAAACATTTCATCAGAAGAAGGGGGAACCGCCCTCACACACAGCCATATCAATCCAACAATGTCACACACCACATAAACAACTCTACTGGAAGCAACACATACGCCGACAATAACAATACACAAGAACCTACAGAAAACAGGACACGCTACTAACACCTACGCGTTACACACTCGCACAGCCGTCAAGACAGAAAACTTAAATAGTCACACCACTTACCAGTAGCCACCATCAGACGCACGAGCAGAGTGTCTCCGGCCTCATCGCACTCAACCGAGGACCTGTCCGCCCCCGTGCACACCGGCGCCATTCTACTCTGCGGAACTTCTCATATAATCGGAGCTTCCTCATGAATCTTTCCACAGTCTTCCACTGTACCCCACCTTGTAATAGGACTCGTAGGGTATCTTCTGGGCGAAACATGTGCTCACGTCTCAGGTTGCCGAGCATCTCTATGGCGAATCGCGGACACAAAAGGAAAACATGTTGGGGGGGTCTCTTCCACCTCGCACTCCGGACAGTTTTCAGATTGATCAATCCCGAATCTATACAAATTAGACCGGAATCCCCCATGACCCGCCAGGAATTGCGTTAACTCAAAACTAAGTGTGCCATGGGTCCTCCGGCACCACGCCCTGATTTCCCCAATATGGCGATGGGTCCATCTACCCTTCGTGGCTCAATCCACCGTTCCTGCCATGTTTGTGTGTTCTCTTCTTCTAGGTCTTCAGCAGAATGCTTCCTTTCCTCTAATGGGAGTGTTCTCAGTTCCCTAGTTCTGCGCGCCGCATTATCATCAAATCTACAGGCGGGAATCCAGCAATCACCTCAACCGCCTCCCTGGATACCGTCCTATAGGCAGTCGTTACTCTGATGCAACACCTCCTATGGATGGATTCTAATTTACTCCTATTCTTGGCAAATCTAACAACGCCCATCCACAACTCGGCGCCATATAGCAGGGCTGAATAGACCACACCAGTAAGCAATTACCTCCTATGTAAATTCAGTACTCGGCAATTGCCTCCTAAGTAAATTCAGTACTCCTCGTAAAAATAGTCCAAGGATGAAGTTGAAAACTGACTTGGACAATTTCAACAAAGGTATTATTCAGAGGATGGTGAATAATTTTCACTTACGCCATGAAGAATGCTCCTGCCTGAGGAATCTTGCCATCAGTAAAAAAGCAAATAACATTTGAAAGGGGTATTTGGGCTCCTTGTGTAGTTGTGAATTATTTAGGCTTCCTGTCGATAAAAGCTGAAAACAGCAGAAAAAATTTGTTCAATAATGATGTTATACGAGATGAAAGATTGTATTATCAGTGCTCCATAACGTGGTACAGAGAAGAAAATGCCCAATTAAATACGTAGATGTAATCTATATACATTCTTCCCACATAAAGGGTCAAGCATGGATCAATAGAAGCACTGAAAGCTTTCATTTCTAAAAGCAGTCTAGCAGTAATAGTTACTGCGGGAGGAGGAAGACGGTTTTATTGAAAATTTTCTCCTATTATTTAAGTTCCATGAACGACAGTGGTTATGAAGAGGACATACTGAATGGAGCTGAAGTAGTGTAACTTGGAAAGAAATTAAATATGTTGTGGCTTAGTTAATGTGTTAATTTAGTGAATCTAGTAAAACTTTTATAGAATCAATTTGGAAATACTGTTAATGTAGGCAAATTGAAAAATAAAGCCTATTGCAATGTGCTTGGCTAATTTGAAAATTACTGCCTAATTGGAATTTATAAATATAATCTAATCAAACAAGTTAATTTTGTACATTAGTTAGCATCATGATCATAATATTTAATAATGGGTTTTTTTTATGATATTTTGCTGGTGAATTATTTTTAGTTATTTGTCTATTGGTATCAAATGAGTTAAGATTTACGAGATGATTTGTAGCTTTTGTTTTGTTTAACATGTTTGATTTGCTTTTTGTGTCTTAATGATACTTAGAAATAAAAATATAGTATTTTTTGAATTTAATGTCACCATCCATGATCATATAACTAAATAGAGAACTAAAACTACGCATAGTTAAGACAAGATCAAAAGATAAGCTTTGTTTTACTGAAGTAGATTTATGATTAGCTACTGAAGTGTAATATATTAGCGACATAAGCAACTTTGGCAAAGGCAAAATTATGGAGCTGAGTGTTCTTAACTACAATTGTAGATGAAGATTTAGTCTTTGTATTCCTATCTGTAGACTGAAACTCTTTCTTTTACTGGATTGAAACAAATAAGAGTTCACACAGTTAATACCATTACTTGTCAAACTGAAGTTTTCATTTGAAATACATAAAACTTATTTTATTAATTGAATCACAGGAAATTATTTAAAATAAATAATGAAATTAGTAATGAGAAAAAGTATTCAGAAATGGTTGATTTTACAAAATTATTGAGAATAAAATATTTATGAATAATCATTCCAGGTTATTGGATTTAAAGAAAAATTGAAAATTTTTTAAATATGTAGTTTTTTAAGTCTCTGTAGCCTTTACTGGTTTAGGGAGAGCTGTTGTTATAAATGATGTCTTTTTCTACTTATCATTTCATAATAAATATTTTTTTCTTTAGCATTTTGGTATAATTTAACAATATTGGTCAATTAAGGAAAATTGCAAAAAAAATTTCCCCCAAAGAAATAATGGTGTAGTGTGGCAAATTTTAGATCGAGTTATGTTTAAGTACTATTTATCTTCTTTTTTCTGTTTACCCTCTGGAATCACTGTAAGGTATTACTTAAGAGGATGATTTTTTTTTAACAAGAAAAAATTATGTTCTTGGAAAAAATACAGGAAAATTGGGGAAAAAATTGTATAATTCCTTAACTTAAAAAATTCCCCAACTCAGAAAACTAGATTTTGTTCCAGACATCAAATCTGTAAGGCTTGTTATGGACCTTGTGAAAAAGTTTTTTTGAATTTTTAATGGCCAATTAATTCCTGTTCCTACTTATTAAATTAAATTTAAATTCCCTTCATAAAATAAATTCATCTACTCCTTTTGATATAATGAAGTCCTCACCCCTGCAGCTAAGGTTTGTTCACATTGCAGTTAAGCCAGTGCTTGCTCGGAAATAAAAATGTGAAATTGTTTGTACATGTTTATCAATTAAGTTGTGCTACAGAGATATTACTAAAGAAATTAGTTCTTTTCTGAACCTTATTGACTTTTTAGAACTACCTTAATAAAAATTTTTTTTTTGTCAAGGTTGTTTTTTTAGAACTTCTTTACTTACATATTAATCCTTTTTATTTTTGTTGTATTACCAAGAGTGTGTTTTGATGATGTAAAAAGTTTTTAAATTGTCCATGGATCAGAGCAAATCGAGTTACTTCTTGATTCAGGCAAAACATTATACATTAAGTAAATATTTTTGTGTTTATGACTGATTTGTAAACAACTGTATAATGTAATGATATATGTAAAAAAAAAACAAAACCTGAAAAAAAAGATGTCAAAAATGATAAAAAAAAAAAAGTAAAAATATGCAAAAGAGAATCTGTGTGTCATTTCCTAATTTCCACAGGAGGATCATTATCTGCATATGTTTCTGCACTTTGCCTTTGAATAAGAATTTACCAACATCTTTCCAGAGTTGTTGTATTTTTACTAAAAACAGACTACATTGAAATGGTATTGTTTAATAATTGGATTTTTTAGCAAATCATTGTATTTGTCATTGAGATTTGTCATTCCTCCTTTTCATAGAATATCTTCTGTCAAACAATTGGTTTAATTTATCAGAAATTATGTTGTACTTCTCTATTACTTTGGTGATTTAAAGCAATTTCTGCTATTTCTACTTGCCATTTTGCCTGATTTTGGATGTCATGTAGATCATGTTTTGTGTATGTATTTGAGCCAAATTCTTGTATTTACTGCATGTTTATATTATATAAAAAGTAATTTTTGAATGTATTTATTTTTGTTTGTAATTACGTACAAGGTGTAATTGGAAAGTTTTAAGACAGGTGGTACCACTATTCAATAGGAGGGAGTAGGTTTGTCTGGGGTTGTGGAAGGGGAAGCTTGGTTTGTTCAGTGGAGAGTGGCATCCTGGTTCAGAAGATGTATTTTCGATTCTTGGTGAATTATTGATTTTGCAAAATGGATAAAAAACCAAATGAGTTTCTGTCAAATTTTGTTTGAAAACTGGGAAATCAGTTTCAGAGACTTATGGACTCTTAAAAAACTATCTGCTTTCGGGGATAAATGTCTGTACCAGTCAGATTTTTTTATCTAGTTTAACAGATTCAAAGATGGCCTCCAATCAGTCAAAGATGACCCCTCCAGCTGGCTGTCCAGTTCAAAAAGCAATGAAAACATTTGAAAGTTTGCAATTTAATACATCCTAATCATAAATTTACAATTAGGGAGATGGCTGATAAACTGAATTTAAGTTTCTACGGGGTTCAGAACTGAAGATTTGAACATGTGTGAGTGTCTGCAAAATTTATTCAGAAATTATTGTCGGACCAGCAGAAACAACACTAACCCCAAGGGCCGAAACTGATCCAGATTTGTTAAATAGGGTAATTACAGGTGATGAATCATGGGCTTATAGATGTGACCCAGAAACAAAGATAAAATCATTGTAGTGGAAGGCTCCAAATTTGCTATGACAGAAGAACATGCGACAAAGTTGGTCGAATATGAATCATAGAAAAACATCAACATGGTTTTCTTTGATTCTTCGGATAGCGTGCATCACAAATTTGTCCCTAGGGGGCAAACAGTCTTACTAGGAATACTATGTAAAAATTCTTTCAGCGTTTGCCTGTAAATGTATGTAAAAAAAGGCCTGCACTCTGGAGAGACAAGACATATTGGCTTGTCGTGTGTTCTCGATTGTGGAAATTTTAGGCAAATTCCTGTGCTTCCAGAGCCCTTCTTTTCCTCCAATTTAGTCATTGAATCAGTTTGATTCAATTGAAGAAATCCAAGGAAATATGAAGAGGGTTCTAACACCCTTACGTAAGAAAATTTCCAGGATACTACCAAAGTAGAAACACCTTTGGAGTCCTTTACAAGCCCAGTATTAAAACTCTAATCACACCTTGTATTACTATTATTATTTTTGGTAATGTTATTTTTTTTTGCGGATGCTATTTCTTTTCCTTTTGTTTTTAATGTGTTTTATTAATTTTAGTTGTATGTGTCTGAAGTTTGATGCTGATTACTTATATTTTATTGATTTGTTGCTGGGAATGTGTTGTTAATGTATAATTTACTGTTTTATTTTTGGACAGTATACATTCTTTATTTTAAAAAAATCATATTTCACTTGATTTCTTAAACCATTGAGTTTATTGACTTTTGTTTATTTTGAGAATTAGAATATTGTTTATTTTATTTGCTGCTTTTATACTGATTTTTTTTTTGTGATTCACTCACAGTTGTGAATGAATGTTCAGTGTGTTTGCTACTATTTACTATTTATCTCTGATTACTTAACTTTTGTTCCTAATTTCTTTGTTTTAGTTTGTGGCATGAGCTATTTCATAAATATTATGTTTCTTTATTTGTACCTTTTATGTTAAAAACTACTTTTTATTTTGATTATTAGGTCCGTATGCCAGCATGTCTGTAGGTTTCTATGTTATGTCTATATGCTGCCACATGCACTTAGTTTTTGTGTTAGGTTCAAGAAATTGATTGAATTGTTTATTTCTAACATATTTAATTAAAAAATATGTTCTTTGACACTGTTTTTACAGTATCCATTTATAAGTAATATTTCCTTTTCTAGTAAAATTTTGTTTTGCCACATTTAATTTTTAGAAGTTTTCAGACTATCATTATAAAATATTAGATTTGATTTGGAAACAAGCAAGTATGCATTGATGATAATGCAGTGGAGTTGTAAGTAAATTAGAGGTAATGCAAGCAAGTCTTGTTATCTTATCAGTAAAATTATTATAAGCTTACTTTGGATAAGTGTTGAATAATGCATATTCTGTAATAATGAAAATTTGGAATTTTAGCTTAAAGGCTTGTTTCTGTTTTAATTTATATGTTTAAAAAATGGTTTAGTGTGTATCATTTCCTGAAATCATACTAACAACTTCCTGCATTTTATGATTGTTATTTATTTCATATTCTAGCTGTTATCTGAAAATTATTCATCATTAAGATCTTCATCTTCGTTAAGATTACATCTTGCCAAAAACTAAGTTGTGCAAGACACAACTGTCTTTATAATAAAATAGCTGTAATTTTTTCAAAACATAATTATAATTTATTATTTTCATCCGCTAAACTTATTCTATTTTTATCTAACTTTGCCCATGTCTGAATTTAATAGCACCTTACCTAAATGATACATTTCATATAATTGACTGTCTACAATGGTACATCATTTCTCAATATTCTTAATATTTGTTTCAAAAATTCAAAATTCTGTTACTTCATGTAAGGACATAATTTTTTATTGTATTGGTACAAATAATTCTGTAATCAATTCTTTTACATACATTTATTTATATGATACTATACAAATATTCACACCTTAAAATTTTTATATTAATAGTAAATAGATTGTAAAGTGTGCAAGCCATTTGTTGAAAATTATAATCCTAGAGATTCCTGGTTTTACTTTTTGTAAAGATATTAACTTAAATAATATGACAATAGTAATATTCAAACAGCATGCGAGGAATAGCAATAAGGATAGCAGTAGGTTACTTTTCTTTGTCTCTGAAAATTCCATATTGAACTACGATGTCATTCAGTATTGTTTGTTCAACTTATACATGATTTGACAGGAAATATTCATTGTTCTTTTTTCAGTTTTTTTTTTTTTTAATAAGGTGATATTGTGAGTATAAATTATTAAAACTTAGAATGAAAAATATGCTATTAAAAATTGTTTTTATGGGTATTGGAATTAATATGTAATTAAGATTATTATTTATTGGTATTCGGTTGAAAAAAATTTGATTTTAATTAGTCTTATAGAAACAAACAGTATTTTACAAGTGGAACTATTTGACAAATCTCTCTGTAAGAGATATTGCAATAATTGTTATTAATAATTAAGGACATACGCCAGTTTACTTACCAGTACTATTTATTTTCTTTCCTTCACAACTTAGATAAAATTTTTTTTCAGTTATCTCAATCAATTGCAGTAAACCTTTTAGTTTATTTTAATTTTTGTGAATATGAAAGAGTAGTTTGTAGTAGTTATTTTTAGGGTGATTGCAATTTTTAAAATTGCTTTTCTAAAGGTACATACAAATAATATCTGTATTAATAATGTATAGCATTATGTCTATAATTTTAATAGCTACCTTGCCCTAAACAGTAACAAGTTAGGTAGAGGTAGTGTTATTTTTATGACAGATCCTTTTTAATGTTTATAATTACATGAAAAATCAAAATGATGAACTCTTTCAGCAAGGGAATCTATAATGAAAACACCAGAAGCTCCTGGGATTAGTGAAACCAGTGTTTTTGAGGATTTGCAAAAGAATAAAAAAGTGCATATGATGATAATTTGTTTGACTTCAAACAAAAAGTGCCAACAGTCTTTCCCAAAATTAAATGAGGAAATGATTTAGTACATGGAAAATAGTTTCTACTCCATTGATAAAATGAGACCTTTATAAAAGAATCCATGAAAAAGCAGTTCAGGACTCCAATTTGAAAGGAAGTTGGTCTTTATTTGGAATTAGGACCCTGAAAACAGATGGAAAGAGTTGATAATAGGGTTTAAAAGAATGTAGAAGAGAAATAATGCAACAGGAAAAATAATCTAACATCTTCTATTTAGATGAAACTACATTCATTCTGACTATGCATTGAGTAAAAGGTGGTAGTGTAATGAAAATAAGGAAAAAGACATGCTTATCGTGTTTCAGTTTCAAAATGTGAAAGAATTATTGTTCTTGCTGGAGGCAAAATAGGATTTGTTGCAGCAGGGAAATATAGTTTGGAAGGGATTTGTAATTTTACAAAATATTAGGAGGAAATGTTGAGAATTTGTATAAGAAAAGAAAAGTGTAAATGATGATAATTTGACTTCAAACAAAAAGTGCCAACAGGCTGACCCAAATAAAATTTTCTTCCTAATATTTCATGTGTGGAGGAGTAAAAGTAGTGACTGTCACAGTTCTATGAACTAAAACAGTCTCAAGAAGTGGTTGGATAATATTCCACCTACCAGCTACGTATACAGTGGTGTAGGGCAATGCACTGTATTATAGTTCACTTGAAAACCAGCTCCAAATTCTGATTTGTGGAAAAGTGAACATAGAACTGGCTAACAAAACCCAAAATACTGTTTAAAGATATCCTTGTTGAAACTGGAATTATATGCCTAAATAAAATATGGCAGACCAAAAACAATAACAAAAGAATGGATGAAATTTTTATGTAAAATGAGCACTTAAAAGTTTACCCCCTCCCAACTGGATAAAAAAATATCTGATGTGTGGTGAATTTATCGCTAAATTCAACACTAAGTATATAATTTTTTGTGAGATGTTAGGCATTGTCTATTTTGATCATTTTGCCATATGAGAATGAAAATTTGTAGGGTATGAAAAATGCCATATTTGACTTGGATTTGAACTAGGCCTCCGGATGAAAGGTTAAGATGCTATCATTCCCCATGGAGATCGGCTAAATATGTAATAAGTAAAAGTTTAGATGCAATATAAACTTTGCTGCATGAGTTCATGGAACTAGTGAAACAGTTCCCAAGAGATTATCTACACTTCCAGATTGTCTAGTACATTGTAGGGAACCCTGTGATTGTAAGGCCCTGACCTCGTGTTAGCAGATCAGACATGGGACTTGTGGGACTCTGCGATGGAGCTGTGGTGTGGGAGCTGGGTGTGGTTCCAGCGGACCAGACCAAAAGTCCAGTTTAAAGGTTAAAAGAAAAAAGTTAAAAAAAAAAAATGTGATTTAAAATGTTTTCTGCATAGTTTATTTTTGTTTTGTATCAGATTTTGTCATTATTAAATTGTTTTTTTGAAGTTTACATAAAACTGGACAATGCTTTTTCGATAAATTTATTTAGTATAAAACATTGTGTTGTATAAATGTACAACTGAACAGAAAATTTATGAAGAAGAAATTCTTCAGTAGAGAAGTGTTTCTTCTTGAAGCACCACATAAATTAAAATGAATAATATATTCATATGCCTGCAGTAGTTTTTTTTTCTACTTTTTACAGCTGTTCAGCAGATTTCCAAAGAATTTGGAAAATTATTTTAAATTAATTATTTTAAAATGTATAATAAATTTATTTTTAAAATTTTAATAACAATACTACAGTTAAATAATTACCTTAACAATATATCGCAAAATAATTAGCTTAATATTTAAAAACAAGTAGTAACAAATATTTTAAAAAAAGCTTTGATAAATGTACTTTCAGTAAAACTATATGGTGTGATATAGTGTACTTGATTTATATTTAATCTGAGCTGGTTATTTTCTTTAAATTTCTTGGTGATAAATAAAAGTATCAACTTGATTTTTGGTGGTGTAATGTTCATGTAAATATATAAAAACAAAATTCTTGATTTTTCAAAATTTGATCTTGAAAGGGTGAAGAAATGTAAAAAAAATTGAACAATTATTGCAAATTTTGCCCATTTTTATACTAAATGAGATACCCACTAGATTGGGGTTTGCAAATATGATAAACATCTAAAAACCATTTTCAGGGTTTTGTGAGTTTCAATTTTTTAAGGAGTGCAACATTCATTGTACAGTGAGGCAGCTCATCCAACAGAGCCACTGTTACTTAAATGCGATGGATCTGGCTGCACCTGCCAGATGTGTCTTGTTACTTGACAAAAAAATGTAAAATAAATATAATGAAGAAAAAAAAAATAGAAAAGAAATAATGTACTGTTACTTCCTAGTGGTGTTGTTAGGGTTACACTAAAAACCAGGCAAAATACATTTTTACCCTTATGAGTAACTCATAAGTATGAGTAACCAGTTATAACTAATATTTTTAAGATGGAGACAGACTGTTTTGAAACCCACGTTTTTAGATCACTCAAAGTTTCAATTTCTGTACTGACCAAACTGTTGCTCTGAAGAAACTACAATACACTGATGGTTTTTATAAATTGAACAGGTTTTAATTTTTGTTTATCGTTATTATTCTCACAAGCATGAGTTTAATGAACATAGCGGGGTTCAAGAAGCAGTGCCCTTTGTTTGTATAGGAAGGGTGAACGGGAAGCGAGCTATGACTGGCTAAATATCCCCTGACCATATATCTATGGGAAAAGCTGTGATGGGGATGCCAAAAGTAGTGATTATTAAGTCCCAAGACAATAGGTGAAGTTGGCAATTCATAAAAGACAATATTCATATTTTAAACTCATAAGTAAGAATTATTTAATCGAGTAAATAAGTTTGCTATTAAAAAAATATTGTAGATGAAGCTGCAACAAGAGAATGCTAGTATGTATATTTATAAAAGAAAACCCCAATTTAAATGAATGGTATTTTTATACTCCTCATACCTCAAAGAAAATTCACTTGCCTCCCTACCCTCACCACATGATTGAAAGTTGTATCATACTGTTACCATACAATTACATAAAAGAAAAAAGCTAGTTTTGCTGTAGTACTTTAGTTTTTGCAATAATCCAAACTGTGATCTGATTTGAAGGAAGGGGTTGGTATCCAAAAAATCAGTTTTGAAGTTTTAATAGTTTGTATACATTACACTAACAATGTTAAATATAAAAAACACAATAAAGCTAGCTAAAACACGGAAATCATTACAACAGTGTAACGTCCTTTCATTCTTAACTAAAACCAAAAATCCACCACCCTTCTGATGTACTTTTTTTTTATAGGATGTCCTTCCTGATAGGCGCTGCAGTCATTTGGTTTGTACAGCCACTGGGTAGAAAGTACAAGAATCAAAGTTGGTTGACAAGCAGCACCTTTTATAATATACCAAGGATGCATTGTCTCTTTAGATCATGGTTTTCTCAGTATGAATGTAGCATAGTTAGAGAGGTCTGCACCTTCTGTATCAATAACAGAGAAGAAAGGATCAAGGGTATGAAAAATGGGGTGGGTATTGAGAAAGGAGCCCATTTTTAGGATAAATTAAGGAAGTTTACCATCTTGTTGAGGGCTTGTTATTATTATTCATCAAATGGACTGATTTTAATTACTTTTACATAAAAAATTATATTCTCTAGATCTTTGGTTAGCAATCTGCAGGTTGGTTTGTATCAATTTTTCGAAGTTCTCAATCTACTGCTAAATCTTGAATCTTTCACAAAAGCTTTCATGATATTTAGTAACCAGCAGTCATGCCTAAACACATGTCCAAACCTTATTTGTTCTCTTCCTTATGTCATCCATCAAACATTGTGGTTCTCTGATTTTTCTCAAAAATTCTTCGTTGCTTACTTTGTCTGTCCACGATATCTTCAACATTTTTTGGTAGCACCATAACTCAAAGGCTTCAAGCATCCTTCTTTCCATCTTCCCTTGTGCCCCAAGACTTAAGGTTTAATAGTACACTCCAAATGTAAATTTTTTTGCAACTGTTTCTTTATTTCAGGTTAATATTATTTGATGCGAATAATTTCCCTTTCATTTGAAAGCTTGTTTTGCTTGGTTTACCCTACTTATCACATCCTTTCTGCTTTTGCCATCAGTTGCAAATTTGCTACCCCAAGTATATAAAATACATAACATTGTCTAGACAGACAATTTTGAAAAAAATCCTTTTTTTTTGTACGTTGCTGTTATACCAATAACATTTCAAACTCACAAATGACAACTAGCATATTGTGTAGCATTAAAGTATTTTAATTTATTATTACGCTACAATATCATATTTTTCATAATGATATGTAGCGTAATGTTCTGTTATTTAAATAGTTTACTGTCATATCCTGAATCCAGTAACATATTTCAGGTTTTGTTCTCAGTAATTGTTGGTCATTATTGTTTAGTTAATGTATTGATTGTGATAATTATTGATAAAATGAATTCAGTTTTAATTAGAAAAATTAAATTGGAATAAATGAAAAGTAAAAATGTCATAAAAATTAATATTAATGTTATTTTATTTATTATTTTGTACAGATACCATAGTCAAATCATGTAAACAGGAAAAGGTCATTAGGAATGTGGGTCCATCTGCCAGAGTGACTGAAAAGCAAGAGAGAGAGGGGGAGACTGATAGAGAGTTAAAGACTGGTTGATGATGTCTTACCGGGATTGCCAACCCCTTTTTAAATATCATGAGGAAGAATTGATCGCTTTGTTTGTGGAAACACTCACTGGCACTACTTTTGAAATGACTGTATCACCCTATGACACTATAATGTCAATAAAAAACAAAATACAACGAGTTGAAGGTAATTTTTATTATACATTTGTGTTAATTTTCTTAAAGATGTTAAAATTGTATTTGGTAGAATATTCTAAATTTTAAACCCAGAAGTCGTAACGGTTTTCTTTTAAGTGGTGTTTTATTTTACCTTTAAATTAAGTTCTTTTTAAATAAGAAATAATCATCTCCACCATCTCTGAAAAGTCTTTTAAGTGACTTAATAGCGAGTTGTATATTCGTAATCTTGACTACCAAACAATTAGCATTAATTATTCTGTAAATTCCCTTAGCAATGTGATGTTAACATCTATAATCCAAATAAAATTTATCTGTCTACTTCTGTTGTAAACCAGCATATACAGCTGTATTGTTATGATCTTATTTCATGATACCTTTTCATTACCATAAATAATTCATAAAATGTTTAATCATTAATTATTCATTGGTGTTGAAGGATGGTTACCAGTGATACAAATGATGTCCTTTTTGAGTACTTTTCAAATCATTAAGCATTTAGAGAAGTTATTAGAGATGATGTGAAAAGTTTATAACACAACTTAGGAAATATTTAAATATACCAATAAAGACTAGAATAAGTAAAATATGATTTTTTTATGGCTTTATAGGCCTGTAATAATAATATGATTTAATAAATATATGACTCAAATCTTAAAGTTATCACTGTAAATAAAAATTCTTCTTCTTCTTGCTACTTTATGAAATGATCTGTTATTACCTATTGATTGGCCTTAAGTGTAGTATGCATAGATTTTTATACAAACTGGTAATTGTATTTTCAAATGTTAGTCATCTTAAATAATTCCTTCCTGTAATGCTAAATTAAACACCTATGTATGTTAAATTAAACAAAAACATTTGACAATTTTTTAAATGCAATATTTTGTTTTAAAACTGATCATCAGAAATGGAAGTTGATTTAGTAAACATATTGGCAAGCAATAAATGAAAATTTAATACTGCAAAATTTGTATTTTCTAGAAGAATTTGTCTTGAAAAATGTGGCCTTTGGGTTTCATGTTAACACCATAGAAGTTTAAAGTATGTATATACTTAATATGTTAAACAAAACCTAATTTAGATTTTATCTAATGGGGACTGAAAAAATGCATATGTAAATGCAAAACATATAAGGATACAATGCAATTGTGTTGCCATCAGTCTAGTTGATATTGAAGCTTAAGTTAATGAATTTGCAGCATTTCTGTTAGAATATGCTCTTATAATGATGTAGAATATGAGTTGTAAAAAATATTGATTCAAAATATGATCATGAATAAATAAAAACAAGATGGTAGGTCCATTTACCAAGGCAAGCTATTAATTGCTAAGATTAAAAGTTGTCAGTTCTGAGGTTAAAGAATGCATTCAGTATCATTTAATGGGTTTGGATTGTAAATATTTATAAATAATACAGGGTGTTTCAAAGAAACAAGAAATTTTTGAAAGTTGTGTTGGTAGCCGTGGGCAATTGGTACCACTTGATTAAGTGGCGCCAGCCTCTCTAACCTAACCTGCCATTTAGTTGCCATGGATCCTTAGAGTGGTGCGCAACATGCATTTGCTATCAAAGCGTTTTACAAAAACAATGACAGTGTGGAGGGAGCGTGTAGAGAATTTCGCTGTCATTTTAATCTGGGACGGCACGACCGTGTTCCATCAGCACATGCAATTAAAACATGGATATCTAATTTTGAGTAATTTTGAGTAATTTTGAGTTCTGAGGTTAAAGAATGCATTCAGTATCATTTAATGGGTTTGGATTGTAAATATTTATAAATAATACAGGGTGTTTCAAAGAAACAAGAAATTTTTGAAAGTTGTGTTGGTAGCCGTGGGCAATTGGTACCACTTGATTAAGTGGCGCCAGCCTCTCTAACCTAACCTGCCATTTAGTTGCCATGGATCCTTAGAGTGGTGCGCAACATGCATTTGCTATCAAAGCGTTTTACAAAAACAATGACAGTGTGGAGGGAGCGTGTAGAGAATTTCGCTGTCATTTTAATCTGGGACGGCACGACCGTGTTCCATCAGCACATGCAATTAAAACATGGATATCTAATTTTGAGGAAACTGGTTCAGCAATGAAAAAGAAACCTCCAGGCCGTGAGCGAACCGTCCGCACACCACAGAATGTTCAAGCTTTACAAGATGCTGACACACGAAGTCCACATCGGACAATCCGTCGTCTCTCAGCATCTTTACAATTGCATAGTTCAAGTGTTTGAAGAATGTTAGTGAAGGACTTGCAATACCATCCATACAAGTTGCAGATCGTCCAGGAACTGAAACCGAACGATGCAGTTGTGCGAGCACAATTCTGTAATGTAATGCTTCAGAAGATAAATGATAACGAAGAGTTTGTTCACAAACTGTGGATGTCAGATGAAGAGCATTTCCACCTCAGTGGATTTGTTAACAAGCAAAATTTCAGATACTGGGCACAAGAAAATCCTACGCAGCTACACCAGCATCCGTTGCACAGCCAGAAAGTGACCGTGTGGTGTGCTATGTCACCTTACGGTGTTATAGGCCCTTATTTTTTTGGGGATGACAACGGTCTTGCGAATATAGTGACGTCAGCTTGTTACGTAGCCATGCCTGAAACCTTTGTTGTGGAACAACAAAATAGATTTCCACCGATTCTTAACACAGCCTGGTTTCAACAAGACGGAGCAATGTCACATACTGCATGAATATTGATGGCAGCTGTACGCCGATTGTTTGGACTACGTGTCATTTCATGAAATGATGATATTAGATGGCTTCCCAGATCGCCTGATCTCTCAGCTTGCGATTACTTTTTGTGGGGTCACCTTAAAAGCATAGTGTTCCGCAGTAGACCTGCTACAACGGAAGAACTGAAGGCAAAGATTCGAGAAGCAATTGCGGAAATTCCAGTTGAGATGTTACGTCAAACCATGAATAATTTAATGAAGAAACTTCGTGAGTGTTTACGTAGAAAACGAGGTCACCTGCAAGATGTCATCTCTAAAAAATAAACTAAAATGTATGTATCCGAAAATGGCAACATTTGTACAATTACATGAAATAAAATTCATTTTCGAAAAAAAAATTTTCATTAACGTTATTTAATTTTTAAAATTTCCCGTTTCTTTGAATCACTCTGTATTAAAAATTTCATGATATTAAAGGTTTTTATTTTATTACAATGTGTACTTACTTAGTTTTAAAATTGTTTTCAACATTGCATTTGATGTTCAGTTGTACTTAAATGGTCAGTCATTTACGATATTGGTCAGTTAACTTTATTTACTTCATGATATTTTTATTTGCTTTTTTGTAATTATCATATTTCATTGGGTTTTTTATGGATAGTTGTTTGTTGCAGCAGTCATGTTCACAATATTTTTATTTGAATATTTGTTGACGTAAAACAAGACTTCTGATCAACCTTAGTTTTTTAAAGTTAAAATAATTTATTCTTGATTTTTATTTTCTAAAAATAATATGATTTTGATGGTTTATCACAGTGCAGAAATGGGAAGACTTATTCTTACTAACAAAAAGTTGGTAAATATTTTCTGGTTGAGTAGATTAGAAAGGCAATAATAGCATCATCACTAATAATAATAATAGTACAGAAAAAACAACGAATAAAAATTAGAAAAGAGATTTCTGTTGCATTGAAAAACTCACTAATTGTAAGAAATTGATAATAAATGGAAAAGTATCACCTTGCTTTATAAAATAAACAATACTGCTAAGAAGATGTTCAAATTCACCAAGTACCCTAATTTTCACTCGAATGAGATCAGATATCTAAAGCTTTTATCAAATTGTAATGGCTTATAATATTTTCTAGGAAATCCTATTTGTAACTTATATTTCTATTGTTGCCATATGTATTTCATTTAGTATCAGTAAGTAGTTATAAGTCATTTACAGGTTACAGAAGTAGTTTTTTAGCAGGATAAAAAAGAGACTTTTGACAGATTTTTGTTTTCAGGTATTCCTGTTTCACAGCAACACTTATTGTATAATTTGCATGAATTAGAAGATTCTGCTGCTCTTATGGATTATTCAATTACAAACGGTTCCACAATCAAATTAGTTCTTTCAATGCGTGGTGGCCCAATAAGCACTGTACGGCGCATTTTACCATTGGACGATATCACATGGAGAGAACTGATCGATTTCAACAGGTTAGTCTAAATAAACTTTGGTATTAAATGAAGTATGATATTAAAAAAAAGTACTACATAAACTCTTATTTTTTAGTATTTCTTGTGAGTAGCTTATTTTTAAATGCTCAGCATTTAATGCAAGCCAACCCGTGTTTTAAATAAAAGTAAAACTAAAATATTTAAAATAAAATTAACATAAAATAGAAATGTCAACTGACTTACAAAAATTAAATAATCTGATGTGGACACCTCATGACTACCTTGTATGCCCCTATTAAAATACATATACACATTTTTTTTAAATGAAACGTACATACAATTTTATTTCATTAATAACCTCTGGTATTTTTCATATTTTTTTTTATTGTTATTATTGAGTTATTATTTATTGTATTTTTTTTTACAATCAGAGGTTAATAAGTTACTAATAAATCAATATATATTTAAATTAAAAAAAAAGTTAAAAAAAAAGGATTTGAACCGACGTGCCTTCCCCGTGTAAGATTCAAATATTGCAATAATTAAAATGTTATTTGGCTATAACTCGAACCAATGAAAATAAGTGCCACTTATGATATATCATTGAAAAGCTCTCAGTGAAGACTCATTACTGCAGTTAAGAAAAAGTCCAAAATCAAAATTTTTTATTTTGTGAATGTTTGGACATTTTGGTCGTCAGTAGCATTCAAAAGGGGAGTTACACAACTAGGTGTTACAACAGTCCTAAATACAAAATTTCAACATCCTATGGTTAATCATTTTTGAGTTATCCAAGATACATACGCACATATGTACGTGTATGTACAGATGTCACACCGAAACTAGTCAAAATGGATTCAGGGATGATCAAAATGGATAGTTACATTGAAATCTGAAAACTGAAATTTTTCGTGATCACAATACTTCCTTTACTTCATACAAGAAAGTAAAAAGAATTGCATTTTTTACCTTAGTCTCCATGTAATAAAGGATTAAGTTGTTGGGATTTGTTAGACTATAATTTAGTGTTGACTTAGGTTATCTAAATTTAAAGAATTAAAAATTAAATTTTCATTTAGTGCATTTTTTGAAATTAGTTTGGTTTTTAAACCTTGTTTTATGCGGGTTATGCTATGGTTTGTTTGCATTTTTAAGCAGTTAAAAAAATTGTTTAACCTACTTCTAGTGGTTGTTTGCCCATAAAAAATTACAAGACTCAGTTTCTCACCAGATTCACCTACATACTATTTGATGGAGTTAATAAATGATTGTAATTTACCTTTGTATGTTTATTTACTTCAATTAGTTTTGAATAGGCAATTAGTTGCTTAACTTGGTCTAGCAAATAAATCTCTTTTTCAAAGTATAAAATTCCAAAATCTTTTCTGTGTTGTGTATGTACATCGGTGGTCCAGAAAGTAACTTAGGTTTGTGCCTAGTGTGGAGATGGGTGGGGATAGAGCCGCCATCTTTGCGTCAAAACGTTTCTACACTCAGTACACATCAAGCTGTCATAGCATGTGGACTGTGATTTTTCTACCTTGTTCGTTGTGAATTATTGAAACGTGTGCTGTAATACAAAATCACACGACTTCTGAGGTTCATTCAATGATAGGTTTTTACTGGCAAAAAAACCTTAAACCAGTTGAAATTCATCGGCAACTTTGTGAGGTGTACGGAGATAGAATAATGAGTGAAGGTGGAGTGAGGCAGTGGTGCATTCAATTTAAAAATGGCTGCACCAATGTTTATGAGGAGGATTGTAGTGGTCGGCCTAGCCTTGTGACTGATGAACTGACGATGAAAATCAATAATAAAATTCGTGAAAATTGCCGCATTACGATTACAGAACTCTTGCTCATTTCCTCCAAATTTCATGAAGTTTACTGCATGAAATTATGTCGGGGAAGCTTGGTTATCACACGTTTTGTGCAAGATGGGTGTCAAAAATCTAAGGCAGCAGATTTCTACAGAAAAGGAATTGAAAAGCTTGCGCATCATTATGATAAGTGCCTCAATTTAAATGGTGACTAAATGGAAAAATAGTTAAGATTGTCCCTTTCAAATGTATATAATAAAATTTTTATTTTCTATTTGGTTGGTTCTTTATTTCAAAATATAAGTTACTTTCTGGATAGCCCTCATATGTGGAGCTATAGACAACTTCAGATTGTGTTATACTTTCAGATTAGAGATGAGAGATTTATTAATATTGTTTTAATTTGAATGGAGGATTACTCAAAATAATAAAAAATCACTATTATTATAATTAAAAATAAAAATAAAAATTATCATTACATTATAATACTGTCATGGAGAAATTCATATACATATGTAATGAAATGAGTACCTGCAACATTATAATTAATAAGTTACTGTGTTATATTCTCTTGACCTACGTTGTTGTTAAATTAAAATTAAAGTATTACATTCATTAAATTTACTTTTTTTTATTTAAAGAAAGTCTCTGATTTTGTCTTGACATTGTTTTTTAATCCTCTTCCATGATGGTAATTTTTGTCTGCAGTGTCTTCAGTTTTATTCGTAAAAAAATTAGCATCTCTACAAAGATGAATCACTGTTTATAAAAAAAAACTGATTAAAGTTCAAGCACAGTTTTATCCCCTAAGCTTCTCATTAAATTAAATTTTGTTTTTCCATTTAATGGTTTACTGGTGTCATATCTCTTTTGTTTTCTTTATTTTGTTCTGCATGCTCTATAGTATTCAGGCCTCTCAGATTCCACAAGTTTATTAAAATTTCTCTATTTATTGCATGTCCACTTCCCCAAAACCACTTATACTTATCCAACCAGATTGAGCTATTTCTATAAAACATTTGTTGTTGCTTCATGTATTGTTGTTGTCACTCTTTTCTTAATATCTATTTCCAATTATGCTGGCTGAGTTTAATTTTTATTGAGAGTTGACAGTTTTTTTGTTAATGTGACATAATAAGTAATAAATGTGGCAGTGAATTGGATGATATGGTAACACTGAATATCTTAATATTGTGAGTATAGAAAATATTGTTCATTTATATTGTGCTGCAAAAGTTAGTATTACCAGCATGGAATGCACAAATGAGATTTCATTGTATATTTTTAAAGATTTTTCTATGATTCAATTTTATTTTATTTTAAATTGTTCTTGATATATTTTTCTTTTTTTTACATTTGTTACTGAGGTCATTGGTGACTGTTTGAGATTAATTCATTTCAATTTTTGAGACCCATACTAGGAATTAAACTGAGATTTTTGGTATATATTTTCTTTTTAGCACAGATAGCCAGCCAGTCATCTGTGCTGTTGAAGCAGTCATTTCATATTAATTTTTATATTTGTGTGTTATTGATCTTCAGACTTATCTTAATTATTTTTATCCAAATTACATAATTATTTTTTACAGAATATATATTTTTTTAACATTAATAGTTATTTTTATGGATTATATTGTTAAAAAATTCTCAAGTTCAAATTCAAATTCTTTTATTGCTTTCACTTTTACAAAATTAATAATTAATGGAGTAATCCTAATACTAATTATAATTGTACTCTAAGGTTATCTATTCATAGTCTAGAACCAATATTAACATTGTTTTATACTACAATTTAATATTCATTGCTTAACTTAATTATACTTAATTTATATGATTTATAATCGGAAGTGGGTTTTGTAAAAGATGAAAGATTAGGTGCCCACAAGGGTCTTGCCTGTTTGTGGCACCATCCCTTATATTAACCTTCTTAGTTAGAGTAAGGGGACCAAAGTAAACGGTTTTATCTTAAATAGGAGAATTTGTTTTGGTTCAATTCATGATTTACTCTGGTGGAAACTTATATTTTCCGCAGTTAAGTATAGAGAAGATCAATCGTCGTCAAATATTTATGTATACTAATAAACCTTTCATCCAGTGCTACCCATTAAGTTATATATGTAAAAAATCTATTACCATCTTAAGACCAATAGTATAAAGCATTATAATTAATTATATATGTCATTATAAATCATGTAATTTAGTATATTAAATAGTAATTAATAGTATATTAAATATTATTATTTTAAATCATCATATTTTGCTTTTATTTGTATCCCCATTTGAAGATTTGTTTTGAGTAATTCTTATTTTTGTCTTGGAGATTAAATATGATTTTTCCAAATTTTTATGTACAGAGTAGCAATTACTAGTTAAATATGTACACTATCTTGAAAATTGATGTTATTCTGAAGTTATGTAGACACAACATTTAGGCATGTTATTTACTGCCTTTCTGGCCTAACCACAGCTAATTACTGCTATGTATTTTTATTAATAGTGTTTTTTTTTTTTTTTTTTTTTTTTTATGAATTTGCATATTGATATTGTTAAAGCTAAATGTTTGATGCAGGCATAGATGATACACCTCAATCTTTCTATTTGTACTCTACTGCCTGTCTAACTCAGCTTTTTGGTAGACTTATCATTTCATATCAGAGTAATAAGAGTAAAGTTGGAAGTAGATTGATTATAATAGTTAAATCAGTATTTTTATTTTGTATGTGTGAATGGTTATCAGTCCAGTGTATGTAATAAAATTATTGTGCTGTAGCCAAATCTCTTTGCTATAACATGATAAACTGTATGGTGACTAAGTACAGATAATTTTATTTTTATGATGATTTTCTATAAAAACATTTTATCTATTACAGAGATGAATTATTAGAAGATTTGCCTCCTGGTTGCCGAATGGCAGTACTTGTTTTCCGGGAAGGTGATCAGTTAAATATGTTCAGGGTTTTAGAAAATGTAGATGGTTCATATTCGCCTTTATCAGATTCATGGAGTGGCTCTTCAATGCGGTAAGTTCAAAATTAAAAAAAAAAATAATTGTCTACAATAAGGTAGACCAAAAATATAGGATCTCTTCTTGTGACATTCAGTGCTGTGAAAAAATTATGCACTGACCTATTCAGTGTTGTTTTTTTTTTTTATAAATGGACTATCATGATTCTTTTGTTGTGACATAATAAGTAACAAATGTGGCAGTGAATTGGATGATATGGTAACACTTAATGTAGTTTACCATTGACATGTGGAAAGACTGAAAATATTGCTGTCTTACAGCCCTTGTTTTACCATGATGTCCAGGTGGAATCCTGGAGTGATGCATACTGTGTTTTTGCTTTTAAAGTGTATTACAAAAATAATGACAATAACATTACCACCCAGTGAGTGTTTTGGAATTATTTTAATATTTCTTGTAAGATCCAGTGCCTTCTGTCCACACAGTAAAACATAGGTTACAACTGTTGAGGATTTGAGATCCATATTGAAAAAAAAAAGGAATTGGTAAAAGCGTGCATGTACAAGATAATGTTGAGAAAGTGAAGGTGCTCTTCAACAAACTGCTGTTTGGGCAGTACAGTGGTATGCAATATCAGACATTTCTGATCAAAGTGTGAGGAAGATTTTACACCAAGGTTTCCAGTACAATCTGTATGAGATTTAGATTGTGCATGAACTGATTGATGTTAATCAGGCAAACTGACTTACTTTTTGTCATTAGTTATTGAATATGATAAATTTCAGTCCAGACTTTCAAAACAATCTGCTATGATGAGGTTCATTACCATCTTTTGGGCTTTATCAAGAAGCAAAACATTTGATACTGACTAGTGAAATTCTCTAAAATAACATAAAAACCTGCTCTGTGGTGACAAAGTGGTAGCCTGGTGTGCAATTTCATCATTTGCAACTACAGAGCTGTATTTCACTGAGGATGATGGGCGTTCAGTTATGGTAAATTCACAGTGCTAAATTAACATATTACAAAACTTTCTTTTGCCTTAATTAAATTGTCAGTCTGTTAATCCAAATGTATTATCTCAACTAGATGTTAGTACAGACCTCACATCAAAAACCTGCATTTCCTAATTTTATGATATCAAAAAATGGGTGGGAACATTCTGTGGATGACAATATCACCAGGTTTCTGCAGATGATTTTTTTTTTCTTTGAGATACTTGAAGTCACACATTTTCCAAACATTACCACTATGCAACTTCCAAGGGATTAAAGAACACATCTAAAAAGAGGTGACTCAAATTCATATGGCCTCCTTCCAAAATGTGATGGATAACCTATGCACAAGATTGCTGGAATGTGTGAAACAAAATGATGGCCATCTCATGATGTTATTTTAAAATAATTCTAAGTAATATAATTTCATTTCTTGTATAATAAGAAAATTAAGTAATATTTTTTTTTACTTATGGTGTATTTTTAATCACCTGATTCACCACCACACTCCATATAAGCCATTAATACAAGGGAAGGAGTTATTTCCACTAAACATACTAGTAATACATTATTAAAGAAAGTTATGTACAAAAACAATTGTTAAAATTTTACCCGTTTAATGAATTTTGTTTTTTTAAAAGAACAAATATCAAAATTCATTATTATTAATTGAAATTATTTAACAGCAAATAAATTAAAAAAGAAAACGCACTTAATAATATAACATTATAACATTTTTACAAAGAAAATTAAAAAAAAGATTCTCTAAAATGTACAGTGAAACTGCTGCATATAGTATAAGTGTTGTAAATGACTGAGAAGTAGATGATAAAAGAAAAACTCTATATATGAACCAGGTTGATGATTATTCAGCATTGACTGTCAGTGAAGACAGTATATATATAACCACTGTAGTCTGCAGCCTTGAATATCTCAATCATGAAAATAATATCTTGTATGGTTTATTCTGTATGATGAATGCTCTATGGTATTTAAATGTAATATTTATAATAACATTAATCAATTTAAAAAAAAAAAAATTAAAAATATAATCCTGCAAAATGCTTTTAATGATTTCAGCATTTTTTAAATACAGATGTGATTTTATCACTGCATGATCTAATTGAAAATTTAAGTTACCTTAATTTTACTCTATTCTAGAACAACGGGTTCATAAACACTTGACAGTTGATTCTTATGATTCATTCTTTGGTAATGCATGTCCCAAGACACATTTCATGTTACTTATTTTCACCAACATAAGTAGAATAATTATTAACAAACAATAATTATTATTAAACAAAACTATTACTAATTGTACTCATCTACCTAGAATAATTATGGCATAACGAACAATAAGTAGTTTAACAAATCTTCCTTTTTTTTCTTATTGGCATCTTTTCAGGATACAGTAGGTTAGTGATGTGAAATTTAATATTACTGCTATATTTTATGTTGTATTCAGATACCTGTTACTTTTAACAAAAGATGAGGCCATTAGTCATCACCTCATAACCTACACAGGCACCTGACTACAACATAAAATGTAAAAGCCGTATTAAATTTAACATTGCTGACTTACTTCCTGTAACCTGAAAAAAGGCCTGTAAAAAAGAAAGAAAAACTTGTTTAACGGTTTTTTGTATTTTTCATAATTATTCGTGGTAGATGTGTACAATTAATAGTAAGGTTTTTTGTTTTTTAATAATTATTTTATTTAGTGCTTTAATTATTATATTTACTTTTTTTTAGAAATGATGTTACTTCTTAAATAGAAATTAGAATGTTAATGAAAGTACATGCATTTAACGCATATATGTGTTAGCTGCGATGCGTTCCTGCTTCCTTTTGCTGAGTATTTTTTTTGCTTATCTAGAGAAAGATGATTTTTCTGAAAAAATCACAAAAGGCATAAAGTGTTTCTTGTTTTTTATTTTTATTATTATTATTATCTTTTATGACCACATAGGATCACTTTAGTTAATCAATTATCCAAGTCCCTTTGATGGGACTGTTTGGGTCTTGCAGTCCTCCCAGTACTTTTTCATACATTCCAATCTTTATGCCCTTTCTGGTGTTGAAAATGTTCATGTTGTGAGTGTGAAGCGAGTGTTTTTGTTCTTGATTTTCTTGTTTAATTTTATCTTATATGGTGTCTTCTGGTATAAGGCCAATTTCCTTCAGATTCTCTCTTATTTCTCTGATCCATCTGTATCCTGTCTTGGTGTTTTTCGAGTCAAGGTTGTAGTTGTAGTTTATTAGCTATTTCAGAAGTCGTAAATCTTGCATCCTCATGATATGTCCAAAGAATCCTAGTCTCCTTTTAATGATGAAGAGATAAGGACTTTTTTTTTACTAAGTCTACAGATAAAAATGATTGAAGATAGTAGTAATACGTACATTGATTGTAAATAACTCACGGTATAAAGCAGTACGGAATGGAAACTTTTGTAGTGGGTGAAAGTTGGAAAAGTTTCAAGGTTGGTAAATCATTCGGGGTAAAGTTGAAAATTTAAATATAAGTAGAGGATATTGTTATTACGGTCCATGCATAATAGGTAGCTAGTGGAAAGCCTCAATGTTTGGAAAATTTTGAGGAAATTTAATCCATAAGGTTTATGTCCGCCAACTCGTCGAATGTATGTAACTGTATAAGCTCATATGCAAAAAAGCGGAAAAAAATTGGTATTTTTCTCTTTAAAAATCTCGATTGAAAGTGACATGAACACAGTGTAGTTTTCTAAAAACCTCAGTAACATCTTGGAAATTTCTTAATGAAAATCATTAGGGTATCCCCACCAGTGTAGATACACCTTTTTTTGTTTATGTCTAAGCCCATTTTACAAAGGGTGGACACCAGAATGGAAGATAATAGTTGAAAAAAGATATGTAAAAAATAAATAAATTTTTGGGGATGTTATTTATAGTCAGATTGAGTAGATGTGAGAATTTTTTTAATTCTTTATAGTCTTTTGGAGTTATTTTTATTATTAGTGGGGGCATGAGCGTTTATTATAATGTAGATTTTATTAGATGCTTTTATGTTCAGTGTTGAGATTCTTGGGGATTGTCACTTGAATTCTTGTATTGAGTTTATAATTTTGAGGCCGACTAAAAATCCTGTTCCAAACTGTGGGACATGTTTCATTACTCTCTTCCCAGGTATACCTTTGTAGTCTATATCCTTGAGATTCTATGGTGTCCTGGTCAATATTTATTATTTGCTGCAGATCCACGATGAGAATTTTGTGTTGGTCCATAAGGCCAGTTATTATTTTTGGTTTACCAGTTCTGCATGAGCGAGTTTACATTGTGTGTGGAAATGTCAGTGATTTGCTTTGGTTTGATTTTGGACTTTGTGTATTTCTTGTTCACGTGTGTAGTGTTGGGGCATTCCAGTGCTTCCAGTCGCATGTTATCTTCTAAGTGGGAGCCCACTGTATCCGAATGCGGCCTTCTCTGAACTCTGGTGTTTCTTGGTTCAGCCGGTGGAGAATTCATTAAAAGGCCTTTCATGGTTGACTCTAGGGTTCTCTTGTGAGTGGGACTAGGTCCTAAGTTACAACTTTAGATGTGATTTAGTGAGGTGTGATTTGACGATAAATGAATCTTGGAACTTTGTTTAGATTCAGTTCACCGAACAAATTTTTCTCCTATTTGTTCCAGATGTATTCAAGTGCACCTTGTGGAGGCTCAATCCGACGTTTGTTAAAGTTGTTATTTTGGAAAAAAGTTACAAAATCTGATCCTAAACATTACGCCTGTTTATTACTTTATGGAATTCTATCATTAACATTTGAAATAATGCATGTATGTGCTAGCCATGATGCATTTCTGCATCTTTTTGCTGTGTAAATATTTTGCTTTTATCCTGAGAATGATGAATTTTTCAAAAAATATCATGAGAACAAGAGGTGTTTTTTTTTATTGCTGTATGGAATACCATCATTAAAATGTGAAAGTAGTGTAATTTTTTAATTTTTACCCCAGTATAGCATCCCCTCCAGCTTTTTGGTTAAGACAATTTAATATAGCCTATATTACTTCCAGACCGAAGACCTGTTACTACCCAAAAATTGGTTGGATTTGTAAAACTACAGAACGGATCAAACATACATAACAGTTGTAACACATTATGTTTACACTTCACTCCTATTAGTCTGGTGAAAGAGTCTTTAGTTTAAAAAATTGTCTGCATGACTGTTAAAAACAAACTTAATTAAATCAAGTATTTAAAGATCAGGAATTGTTTTATATCACTGTTGTGTTACGTTGCATGTGCAACGATGATATGAAGGATTATGGTTTTCTCTGTGAACTATTTGATTGCTACTTTTGGAATTTTAATTGTTTTTTTGGAGTAGGAATGTAATGAACTTACTCTGTTGTTTGGATATTGATGCATTCCCTTTAAGTCTTTTTCTGGGTTAATAATAAAGACCTTGAAAACATAATACCACTAAACGTTATCTTAATCTCTTGTGCTGTATAGCTGATCATTAACATCCTAAAGAAATCTGTGCAACCAAAGATATGGCTGTTTACTTAAATTTTATAATTATTTGTAGTTTAATATGATATATTTTTTTATTTTCTAGTCATTAAAGAAATCTTTTATGAGAATTACACTTTCCAATGGTGTACTTGTTCCTGTTCCAGAATGTACCCATTCTCACACATTGTATTTCTTACGTAGTATGTCTGAAAAGTTCCCGAACTAAATTAAATAAAAATACAGATTTAAAGATAAAGACATTTACTCACATCAGCCCTCTACATAGAACCTTTCTCTAGTTATACACTCGTTGCAGTGAATAGAATTTAGAATTCATGGTTTGACCAGTGGGACAAATTCATGATGAATCGAAAAAAAGCAGTCAAAAAATGCAGTCTATATCGTTTTCACTGTTGATTTTTGCTGCCTGCCTTCCACCGGTCTTTGTGCTCCAGGACTCAACCAAGTAGTGGATTGAAGCTTTGCGGATCATACATGAAGCACCAGCTTTCATTCCCAGTCACAATTGTTAGCAAAAAATTTGGGTTATCAACTGTTTCAATGAAGTCTTGAGCGCAAAAAAGACACACCTATTTTAGTTCTTCAGTCAAGAAGTGTAGAAAGAAACGAGAGCACAACTTTTCGCAGTTCATTTTTTTGTTAGAATTGTGTGTACCATGTGTTTACTAATGTTTAGCTCCTTTGCTATGGCCTGAAGGGTAAGATGAGGTTGTTCAAGCAGGAGCATGTGCGCTTTTACAATATTTTCGTCGTGAATAGCAGATGATGGCCTCCCGCTTTGTTCATCATCATACGATGACTGCCTACCATCCTTAAACTGCTTCCACCACAAGTATGTTGTAGTACGAGATGTGGCTTCATCACTGAATGTTTGGTGTATCATAGAATAAGTTTCAACAAAAGATTTTTGATGTTGAATGCCAAATTTTATTGCGCTTTTCTGTTCCATGTCGTGAGCTCATACAAGGTTACATGAACAACATGTACGCGGTGAGGTATAACTCAAGACTGGAGTGATGAAACGTGATGAAATTTTTACACTCACACGTCAGACATTGTATTACATAGTTCCTTGGTTGTCAGAGATGGTGGTGCTACTTGTATAGACTACAGAAATTTAGTTAGAGAATTTTTCAGACCTACTGTGTAGTGAAATTTTTCATCCATTCCTGTATAAATTGTTATAAGTTATAATTCAACCTTGAAAGTAAATTTTGAGATTTGTAACAATCCTTATAAATTTTGATGTATATAAATGAATGTGGTGTATCGTATGTCAGTGGTGATTTGCTTGTGATTTATTTTTTTAACATGTCTTTATGGTGGTTTAAATTACCTGGTTGGGTCGAGTAATCAAAAGGTCTGAGTGAAAATTAAATATGCCAAAAGTGTGTTATAAATTATTCAAGTTCAAAGTTAAATATTAAAAAATACTACATGTTTTAGATGTGTGCAGACATGATTTTGCACTTATCTATATCAATTTCGATTTTATTATGATTATTTTCCATGTAACAAGTTTTTTATACTATTTCCCGTTTCAACATCAAATGCTGTGATCTCCACTCTGCTGATATCTGCTACCACTCCATCGATATCCATAACGGAGTGGTTATGTCTCTGCCTTTCATTTGGAGTTCCCAGGTTTGAATCCTGGTCAGGGATGCCTTTTTTATGCACTACAACTATGTGCTCTCTCTCTCTCTCACACACATTCACATACATACACATACTCACTCTCACTGATGCACAAAAACACACCTTATACTGTTATCTATTTTTCACATTGTAAATGTGATGTAACGTGATAATGTGAATTTGAACAAAACCCATTTCGGGTTTCAAAATAGCAATAATTTATTTATAAACATAATAAACAATATATGAAACTATTAATAAAATAAAAAAATTAACTCTTTTTCACCATGATTATTTTTAAAAGATTTTTCAGAATTCAATAGTGTGCTTATAAAAAAATTGATTCTATGTACTTTTATTATTATTTTTTTAATGTTATTTTATAAAATTATCGTAATGTCTTTGTTAAATGGTGTATATAGAACAACTTTTCTTTTAGTAATTTATTTGAAGAGGACGATTCTGATGATTATGCTAAGCAGCGTCTTGAAGAGAATACAGTTACAATGGAAAAAATGAATGATTTAAAATTTAAATTGGAACAACTAGCATTACAACGAAAAAATAATAAGGTAGGCCCAACTATTCATGTTCTTATTGTAGAAATGAGCATGGATTTTTTTTTATTTTTGTTTTCTTTGCTTTTTAAAAACTCAAATTTCTTTGAATTTATAAAATTGTAAAATAAACCTAAATGTGGTGTGATAGATTGCTACCTTTGTTTTCTATACATTTAATATCTATTTATTTAAAGGATATGTTTTAAAAGCTATTTTTAATATTTTATAAATTATAACCTGTTTTATTCATGAATCTTTTAATAGATTTATTTTATAAAATGAATAATTTAGTCATATGATATCAAATTATTGTAGTTTGTAATTCATTTGCAATTTTTACTCTCGAGTTAGGCAGCTAGCTTTATATATTTCTTGGCAATATTGCTTAAAATACATAGCATATTTCAGTGGCCTATTATTTTTAAATATAAGGGTGTATCAAATATAAACAAGACTTTATTTTTTTAAAGTTTCATTTGGTGCAATCAAATAACCATGCATTCATCATTTTTCAACATAATCTCCTGCTTTAGAAATGCATCTTTCCCAACAAATTGGGAAGTTATTGATCCCGGCATCATAAAATGAAGAAGATTGTGTCAGAAGCTAATTGTGCACAAAGACCTCCACTATCACATCTTCTTGGAATTGTTGCCCTCCTAGTGCTTATTTAAGCGATCCAAAGAGATGAAAATTGCAGGGTGATAGGTCAGCAGTATAGGGAGGATGGTCAAGAGGAGTCCATCTCATTTCCTCTAATTTTCTGCAAGTTAGAGTTGCAGTATGCGGTCAAGCGGTGTCATGGAGGAGAATAATGTCTTGAATTGGGTGGTGATGTCTTTTGGAACAATAAGCAAGCTTTACCTCATTCAAAAGCTCACAATATTCCCTTTCATTATTTCTCTTTCCTTATCCGTGACAAGGTACCATGAAATTCATTGGCTACAGCTTGCTTATTCAAAACAAATCCATTTTGTTTTTGAAGATGGTTGCAAAGATCAAACTGCTGTCAGAGATACCTGTCTGATAAGCTGAGTTTTTTACCCTTCAATCAGTCATTCATGTAGTACACTATTATGAATTAGATAAAATGACGTAATGTGAAAAGCTACCTGACGTAAGATTAGTTCTTAACTGAAGTATGGTTTTTAATGATATACTAGGAATAGTAATTTGCCAAAGTGTTGCTTTTTGTCAGTATCTACGTAAAATTATGTTACCATAATGTGAAACAAGTTTGTTATTTTTTTCTCAAACTGAAATTAAAAACATTCTTAGCTATCAAAACATAGAGATTTGAGGGAATATAAAGTTTAGAAATTGTATTTAGGTTGACGAACTGATTATACCATTCTGTTGATTTTGTTGACAATTTTATCAAGATTTTTAATTTATGTCAAGTTACTTTTTTACTAGTGTGAATTTTAAGGAAAAGGTATTGCCCAGGGGAATGGTTCTTGATATGCATAGATACTCGATGTATAATGTTTAATGTTGAAATAGTGTTAAATTTTTAGTTGAATTTTATTTTCGTTACCCAGCTACATAAAATAGAAGTGATATGTTTGATCTTGCCATATTGTATTTTCTTGTATGAATGTAATTTCTTAATGTTATGTTATGTATTAATGTCTTAATGTTTTTTAAAAATTATTAAAAACCAAAACGTAATTCTTAACAATTGTTTAATTTTTAACTTTTTGAACTTGCCAAATCAAAAACAACTATCTAATGCTAGCTTGATTTATGACAGTTTCAAAATGTTGACATTAAAGAAGAATTGTAAAAATACTATTTTGTAATTTCTATTATAGATTTTTAAATTGGTTTTATTTTTTGAAGTTTATTCTTAAAAATATTTTTATCCTATTTGTATTTAAAGTATGGGTAGACCAATAAAAAAGTATTTTCCTAAAAAACTCCTTTGCAAGAAACTTAAAGGTGAGAATCTTTTATTTTGTTAAAAGTGAATATAAGCATGCTAAGAAATGTAGAGACTGCTGCTAAGCATGAACTAAAGTTCTCTGTAATTAAAATAATCTAATTAATAGTTAACCATCAATTTCGTAATTAATTTTCTTAAATTGCTTGTGTGAAAATACTTTGAATATTAGAATGACATTAGTACTCTCTCTTAACAATTCAGTGATGTCTCACAGAAAAAGTGGAAAACTACATTATTGTTTGTGTAGTAAAATTTTTTATTTAAACTTCTTTCAATTATCTGAAAAAACTTAGTATGACCTCCAGGAACTACTTCTATATAACAGGATCATTGAAATTGGTTTGCTTGTTTGAACCTGAACATATGTATATAAAACAAAAAATATATATTCTGGGCAAGTTGAGACACCCACTGTGTCTAGGTATACAAGGTCTGTAAATAAAGTAATGAGACTAGTTTTTGGCAGCCAAAGTGGCAACACTATTAAGTTACTAGTAAACATATGGTTATATGAACAGCTGATTTATATTAGGTTTTAATATTTTTAGTCTATTGTTGCCACGTGAGACGTAAACAAACTTTTTGTTTGGTTTCAATTCAGACACTCAGCGCTGCCTATGGGCAGCTTTAGTATTTAGAACATTCTGTATACTAGTCAGTCGGAGTTGGACAGTCTTAGAATCATGCACGCCAGTACAGCCTCTGCATTATAGTAATATAGTTTAATATTGTTAATCTTATAAATATAGTATATTTACTTATCAATCAATTCGTATTTTATTTATTCATAATACAGTCCATTATTCTGCTACAACGTACAGCCCGTTAACACTTTTTGTGAAACAATTTTTTGTTGTGTGTTACAAAAATCAGCGATATTAATTATGAGCAATGTTGTGCTTCAAGTTTTTTATTAAATTATGTGAGAATGCTACTGAAACTTTTTCAAAATTGAAAAGGGCATATGGAAATAACAGATGCTCTGCCATGAGCCCAAGTTTTTGGGTGGTTTAAAGCATTTTCAGATGGTTGGGGATCAGTTGCGGTTGATTCACGCTCTGGAAGACCATTAACGTCAGAAAGTGACATCAATGTTGAGGAAATCAGAAGACTTAATATGGTACGACCAGCAATTAACTGTCACAATGATTGCAGAACAATTGACTTTGATCCATACCACAGTTCATAAAATTTTGACAAATGAATTGGACATAAAAAAGTTTGTGCAAAATTGTTCCTAAAAAACCTTTGTTGAACAGAAGAACAACAGGGTGGAAGTGTGCTGCGATCTTCTAGGGCGAATTGAAACTGATCCTGATTTTCTAAAACATGTTATTACGGTTATGAATCTTGGATATTTGAGTATGACTCAGAAACAAAATGCCAGAGCAAGGAGTGGCACACTTCAAACTCACCACATTCTAAAAAAGCAAAAATGAGCAAATAAAAATCAAAACTATGCTAATTTGTTTCTTCCATAGTAATGGCATTGTCCATAAGGAGTTTTTTCCTACAGGACAGACTGTAAATCAATATATTTACTGAGAAATTCTTAAAAAACTGCGGAAAAGAGTTGCTCGCATGAGAGACCAGACGTCAAACACATATGGATGCTGCATCATGACAATGCACCTTGTACTGCACTCTCAATTAATGAGTTTTTGGCAAAGAAAAACATTATTGTAGTTAGTTCCTCAACCACCGTATTCACCTCATTTGAGTCCTGCAACTTTTTCCTGTTCCTAACTTTAAAAAAACACCTCAAAGGACACCATTTTGGAACAGTAGAAAACATTAAAAAAATGTAACCGACCATCTGAGGGATATTCTGGTTTCTGAGTTCCAACACTGCTATGAAGAGTGGGAAAACCGTTTGAAGCATTGCATTGCTTCCCAAGGGAACTATTTTGAAGGTGATAGAGTCATGTATAATTGGATTGCATATAAAAACTTTTTCTGAACCATCTCATTACTTTATTTACAGACCTCGCATGGTTAGTGATTGAGTAAATATTCAGGGAAAGTTCTTGACCCAATACAAAGATGGCACAGGTATGATCCAATGACTATGTTATTTGTCAAATATTATTCTTCAGATGTTATACTGCAGAGTTTGAGATATATATATATATATATATTTAGTTGCTTGTTTGTGACACTTGAGCAAAGTAAATATGTTTTAACATTCTCTGAAAAATGGATAAAACTGAATGTTTGAGCTATTAGAAAGTACTTTGTTTTAAAAGGTTTAACCATAATGGACATGCAAAAGAGTTAAGTTCCACTTTAAAGAATTCTTCCCTTTCATTTTTGATGGTAGAAAAGTGGGTTGCAAATGTGCTTGTACCTCCATTAAATATGATGAATGCTCGGGATGCCTGAAAATCATTAAGACCGATGAAATCTTTGAAAAAATCCACAATGTTTTATTAAATGATCTCCAAAAAACAATCCTGCTGACATTCCAAATATATGATAGACCGTGATTGTGAGTAATATATTTTACACAATGTTTTTGTATGAAAAAAATTTCTGCTAAATGAGTACTGTGTTTGTTAACAGTTGAACAAAAACACAATCAACTGAACACTTCTCAGTTGTATTAAGAATTTTTTAAACATGTTTCCCACTGAGTTTCTTCAACATTTTGTAACAGTAGATGAAACAGATGAAATATTCCACACTAAACAGCAGAGTGGACCAGGTGAAATCATAACAAAGAAAGTGAAAATGGTTTCATTTGCAGAAAAAGTCATGATTAAGGTTTTTTTGGGATCCTCATGTTGTGGTTTGATGCTCAAACTACCTAAAAAAAGGCAGGACCATCACCAGGGAATATTATGGTTCACTACTTGACTGATTAAAAGGTGCTATTCAGGCAGGCCAAATATCCACATCTTTTCAACAAAAAAAAAGTGCAATTTCACCCTAATTGGCCTGCACACGTCTCTGCTTGCTGCTGCATAACTCCATAACTTTGCTCTGATGTGTTATCACATGTGCTTTATTTGACTCCTAATGATTACTTACTCTTCCCAGATCTGTTGAAATAGTTTGGTGGATGAAGATTTCTTCAAATGATTAGGTCAAAGCTGAAACAACTGGTTATTTTGCAGAGTTGGATAGATTGTATTATATTTGCATTCATTTTAATGCACCTTTATAGTTGAATGAAGAAAGGTGTAAAATTAATTTAGAAAATACTATTTAGTGGAAAAAGTTTTTTTGTTGAAAACAAATTGATTTGGAAAAATTGGATGAGTTTCAGTCATTGTTTTATCTAAATTTGTTAGTGTATCCATTTTTTTTTAATTCATCTGTTGCTGGATCAATTAAATTGAGTTTGTCATACTAAAAAGGGAAAACATATAAGTTTTTCATGCATGATTATTTTTTTTTTGATTGTCATTGTAATTCACATACAGAATTATAATTATGATTCATTTTTTGTATTGTGTAAGAATTTTCCCATGAATGCAATTTAGAAATAGTGTATTTTACTTTGCTAGTTCATTTATTGAAATTGGATTAATGATCATGAGAAATCAGAGATTTAATAGAAAATTTTATTGTTTTGATAAATATGTGAAGACAACATTTTTTATAAAAAATTGAAATTTTTTCTATTTCAAATAACTTTCTAGATTTATTTTAACAAGAAAATTTTCAATTCTGGTAAACATAACATATTTTTAGATTAATTTTTAAAAAATTAGGTGTTAATTTTTCAAGAAAATTTCATATGTTATTTGTAAATTAAGAATGTACATTTCACAGCAACTGTTCTGTGAGGTGATTTTTGAGTTGCTTACTATGGTAAGGTTCTGTTAGAGCTTCATTGTTTTCATGGGTGAAATTCAGGATGCAATGTAAACTTTCTTTTGGTTTTTTCATTTATTAAAGTTGGAATATCCATTATTATATTAGGAGTATAACAGAAAATTCTTTTATTTCATATTTTTTGTAGATAGATAAGTAATTAATTTTTATATATTTTTTTTTGGATTTTAACTTAGATAAGGCAAGGTAGTTCTCTTAAATTTTTTGTAACTTTGAAATTAGTTTTTATAATTATTTTTCTCTTTTTATAACTTGCTTGCAAGTTATATCTCTTTTTATAAAATGTTGCTTACACAACACTTGTGTAAGCATAAGTAGATTAAACTACTTATTTAATCAGCTAGTTTGATGGATGTATTTTGTTATTTAATTTTTCATCAGGTTAATAATTAAACTAATATTTTATTTTACACTTGTTTTCAGTTTATTTAACTTTTATTTATATATTTTTGTTTTAGCTGGTAAATGAAAAGAAGTATGAAGAAAAGTTTTTTACTGCTAGCTCTTCATCTTCTGATAATAAGAAAGAAAATGCCAGGGTGAAAAGTAATTCTGTTGGTAATAACAAAAGGAAAAATTTTCTGCAATTACCTCCATTAGAAATTGATAAAAAAGATAGTTCTCCTGAACCTGATTCTGAGGGTCGAATTCGGAAAACTCGAACAGCTGAATTCTCAAGAGTGCCAGTTCTGCCTGATATAACACCCTCACCACCATCCATTACCATAATTGACTCTGATGTTGAGTCTGTGACTGTTCCTCGACCGAAGACGTCTCCTGATCGCCTAACAGGGCAACAAATATGTGAGATTCTTAATGAAGCAGGTCGACATAGATTACTTGGTTCTCATCACTGTAGTGCTTCACCTTTACATCGGTAAGCTAATTTTAAGATGTATATTTTTAGTTTCAAGTTAAATTCAAAATAAAGTACTATCATTATTGTAAAAATTAAATGGGAATGGACTTTAAAAATTTATTGGGTGTATGATGTTCTTTTCTAAATTTTGTTAAAAATAGGTGATAATATATTGTAAAGCATTAAATAAAAGAGATAAATAAGCATTTTTCTTTTGAGGAGCATAAATTCTTTTTTTCAATTAAAAAAAATTTGAATTTATTCGAAGCAGAAACTTTTTCACTAATAGTATTATACAAATGGCAGAAACTTACTATAATTAAATGAAAACCTACATTTGATTTGCATGGACTGGACTTAATACGTTAATGCAGACTTTAAGCTCAAACTTTAACATCATTTGTGATTTGATTTTATTTCTTAAGAAGCAAGTTGAATTCTTTTAATTTTCCAATGTTATTCGTTTCTTGGAGTATATTTTGTCTTTCTCAAGACTTCAGCAGAAATAATCTGCAACCATAAGGTCTGTTGTCCAAAGTGGAATTTCTATTGAGCTATATCTTTTTATTAGGTAATCATCCACTGCAGTATTGTAGCATGCCAGATAGCCATTTTGCTGAAAGTAAAAATTTCCAAATTCATCTGTAGTTATTGAATACTGTGTGTTAACTGGTTTTTTACTGAAGCACAATGCATTTTAGTGATAAATTTAAGAGAATGTAAATGAAGATCAGGGACATTTTAAGAATTAGAGATACAAAACACTACCTTAAGTGCCTCATTTTAGTGATTAGTGTCTTCAGGACCACTTTATATAGAAATTATTCACTTTATAGAGAGTATGGAGATTATATTTATCAAAAAATAAAGTTATATTATTATTAACAAAACCCAAGCTATGATTGAACACTATATTGCAGTCTCTCTTTTCTTTTGTGATAATATGTAGGTTTTTAATTTGTTTGACTATAATTTTTTTTTAAGGAATTCTTAATTCAAATTAATTTATTTTATTTTAGTATAGTGGAATTTCTATTATTCATTAGAATCAATGCGCTTTGATAATATTGCTTCTGATTCATTATAACTGAATATTTTTGATATAAGAAAAAGGGAAAATTGCTTGTAATTTCCCTTTTTTGAGTTGAGGTCATCCTTTGGAGCTGTATTTTGTGTTAATTTATTGTTATTTAAAAATAACTGTTAGATATGTAGATAAGGAAAGATGTTGAAGTGTAAAATCTCTGCATTCTGGAACACATATCTTGGAGAGCAGCCTGCTTTGTCCATCCCACATTGTTATCACTGCTAACTAATGTCTTAAAGGTCTGTTCAAGTAAAAACTTAACCATAACTTTCTTTTATTAAAAAAAGACATAAATTGCCCATATATAATACGATACTGGAACCAAGAACAGTATAACTCATTTCTTATAATTGGTTTCCATAATGAAGTGCATAACTTAGGTGAGGTAGTTCCCCCTTTTCAAACTTTTGGCGTAATGATTTGTCTTTTACAGAATTTTGAAAAACTTATTGATGATAAACAAAAATAATCTGTCCGCTTAATCTCATCATGAGTACTGGTGCATGTAAACCAGAGTAGCGAACTGAATAATTTACCATAGTTCCCACTGGCAGGAGAAGACATGAAATGTCAGGAAACATAAACTTAGTCAGAGAAAGTCAGGAGATATAAACTTAAGTCAGGAAAGGTCAGGAATCTTTAGAAAAATCAAGAAAAATTGCAAAAAATTTTAGAGAAGGGCATTTTTATTATTAAATTAAGTTTAATAATGTTAGTTATTTATAAAGTATAAGTAATGCCAAAATATATTTGATATACTTTGCGTATTATTTTATTGTATTAAAGGAGAAATATTCCAAATTGCAGTTAATTTTTTCATTGGTGAATTTCTAACAAAAAGTTACCATTGAAAAATTTAAAGGTTGTTAGCAGTTTTCTGGGAACTTCTCTAAAACCACCATGAATATTATTTTTTTTGTTTTAGGTAATTAGTTGTTTTTAAATAGTATCTAAAAAGACTGTTTAATGCCAGTAGTTAGATATAAACTTACACCTTGAATTCAGTTGTTTGAGAAGAGGTAGAGGTGTGTCATGCATTTTGTAATGTGTGTAAAAAACATTACACTGTGTAAAAAACAGAATGTTATCTTTACTTTGCACAGTAAAGGAAAGCATGATAATGAAATAATTAAGACAAGGAATTCTCAGCTTTCACTGAAAATGTTTTTGTATCCCATTGGTTCTTAAACTCAGCAGAATGAAACTTTGATCAGCAGTTATGAGAAAGGTGGTTGTGATACTTCTGTGTGTTCTTTGCCTGGATCTTGTGGTCAGGGTAATAGCATTTCAGGAGCAAATGATACATTTAAATCCTTGACTTCATTTACACGAAATGATAACACAATTACTTCTTTTTGTTATAAAGATGATGTTTCTAAGGTGGAAATTATGTGCGTTTTCAGTGTTTTCCAAATAAGGTACCCTTAAGGTCATGTTGAGGATATTGATGTAACTTTTAAAATTATGTTTTCTGTTAGTTGTATAGTGTCAAAATTCCAGCTTGGAGCTACTACGAGGGACATTCAATAACTAAAGAGACAAATTGATGTGGAAAAAACTGTGTATTTTTATAAAATGAGACTTTTACTACTTCTCAACATAATCCCCAGTATTAATACACTTGTCCTAATGATGAACTAGTTTTTTTTTATGCAAAGAAGTCTTTGTCTTGTTAGAGCCATTTGCCCACAAATTCTTTGACCTCCTCATTGTTGCTGAACTTCTTTCCATGTAATGCCACCTTGAGTAGACCAAACAAATGAAAATCCGAGGAAGCCAAATCTGGACTGCAGGGAGGATGTGGTAGTATCTTCCAACCCATTTTTACCGTGGTTTCTTGGGTCAGCTGGGGATGTGAGGGCAAGCATTGTCATGTAGCATTATCATCATACCTTTTCTTTGAAATCCGTGACGTTTTTCTCTCGTTGCTGGCTTTACTTTTTTCATTAGCATGTCTGAGTAGTACACACTGTTTATTGTACGCTGATTTTCCAAATAATCACAAAAGGCGACACCTTGGGCATCCCAAAAGATGGTCAACATGACTTTTCCTGCTGATGCTTGCATTCTGAATTTCATTTGGACAGGTGAGCTGGTGTGCTTCCATTCCATGCTTTGTTTTTTGGACTCTGATTCAAAATGGTGAACCGAAGTTTATCATATGTTAAAATCTTGTGTAGAAAAGGGTCATCTTCCCTTTCATTGTGTTCTTTCAAGTCTGTACACACTTTGAGTCTTGTTTCCTTGTGTTGTTGCATTAACTCTTTCGGGACCCACCTTGCATTTGTTTTGCTGTACTTGAGCTTGTTACTGATAATGTTATGAACTGTGCCAATACTTACTGCAACTGTTTTTGCTGTATGTTCAACTGTAATACGTCGGTCTTAATGAATAATGTTGTCAGTGTGGGTTTCAAGTGAAGGAGTTGACACTTCAACTGGCTGGCCAGGACATTGCTTGTCAGTCACTGAGGTTCGACCATTTTTTAACTGTTCTACTCATAAAACTTTCCATGGATGTTACAGTATGGAAATACCAGGAAATACCATACTGTAACATCATTCAAGAAAATATTTTAGCCAATTTTTCACATTCAGAAAGCAAAAAATGGATCACTGAATGTTGTTCAACTAATATGGAAACTTCAAGCAGACACGCCATTGTTAAATGCAATATTGGGGTTATAAACAAAACAATTTTTATCCGTCAGCTGTTCTCTCAGCTCATGCCAGTGATGCCAACTTAAAGTCGTATAAGTTCAAAACTCCTCCTACAAACTATTTCATTTTTTTATCAATTTGCCTCTTTAATTATTGAATGTTCCTCGTAAATGCTCTTATGTCGTCAATCGTGGTCTTGCACCATACTTTGATGGCATTCTGCAAAATCAGCTGTGTTGTTTTAATTATGCGGTATGCTTTGATGAAGCATTAAATAAAATTTTACAGAGGGTCAAATGGACTTGTTATGCAATTTTTTGATATAGAGACAAATAAAGTACGAACAAGGTATTATAACAGTATATTTTTGAAAAAGTCCACTGCTTAACATCTCAATGGCTTCATAGAAGTTTGAAGTATATAAGTTATAAATGGAGCCATGAATCTGTCAAATGGAATATTCACACCTTTTTAAGAGATCTTTATTTCTTTAATGATAGCCCAGTGCAGCGTGCTGAATTTACCTTAATCTCAGGGAATAATAAATTTCCTTTAAAATACTGCATGACTAGATGGTTAGATAATGTGAAATGCTTAGAACAAGTCTTGCTAATTTTGGATGACGTAAAGAAATTTATTGAATAATCAAAGAAACTTCAATCTAAGCTATACACCACTGTTGTTGAGCATTGTAAAGACAAATTCCTAAAATGTAAATGATCCTTATTTATTTTCACATCTTAATCTACTGAAAATTATTCTTAGTCATATAATTAATTCAAATAATATAGCTACTGCAAACACTTCTTCAAAACTTACTTCAGTTGATCTTACTGACTTAGAAAATCTATGTGAATTAAAGAAAATTGATCCTTATTTCAAACTACTAAATATCTGAATGAAATAAAAACATCAGAAGGTTTAATAACAATTTAGATTTTATGAAAAGTGTCAAACTTTATTTAACTCAACTCCATGAATCTGAAGATATGAATGATATCACAGAAGATATGAATTCATTCAAAGCTTGTTGAATGAAGCCCTTTAAAATATAAAGTTGTGAGGGGTCTATCATCATTAGATCCAGTTGTGATCCTTCATGAGCCTGAACTTGGTTGTGACAAAATGAAGTGTTTATTGGCAGCATTATATGAAGCTAATAGATTTACTGAAAGTAGTTGAAAATCTAAGAAGCAATATTCTTTGCTTTGCAAGGATGCTAAAAGAGATGTGAGTAGCGAGTTAAGAATATTTTCACCAGATACTAAGATGACAACAGTAAAGAATTAAAAGATAAGAAGTTGGATAAAGTTTTTTCATCCATTTTAGCAAAAAATTCAAAATATGTGAACTTGTGGGAAAGTAAAACTATAACTGATTTTTTTCACATGGAAATACAACAGTCAAAGGTGGCTTTGCCATTTACAAATCTGTTGAAGAGAATTTGCACGAAGAAACAGTAATTTATCCATGAAAGGTTTTTGATGCAATTGTAGATGCTGGGGGCAAGGAGAATGTTTTCATTACCATAAAAATGGTCACTTCTATGAGAAGTTCTAGAAGATATGAAGAATTTCTTGAAAAAAGAAAAAGCTTCTCTCAAGAAAAACAGAATGGAGTCATAAAAATGAAAATGTAAGCAGAATAAAAAATACTGGAGGAAGAAAAGGAAAAGCTGAGAGCTATAACCTTGGCAGAAGAAAAACAGATAGTTGCCAAAATTAAACTTTTAGAAAAGGGCAAACCATTAGGAACCTGAAGATATTGAATAAAAGTTGCCCTATGTGTATTATGTGCATAATAATACATATGTAATTATCATATTATTTTTAATTTTTTTACAATAGAATAAGTGACAAAATATTTTTCTAGTAAATGTTAATAATGTTTGTTTTCTGTACTAAATAATGTGTTCTGTTATAGTTTTCTTATCTGAATTACTTTAAGTGATAGTGATTTTTAGTTTTTTTAAGTTGCGATCATACATGTATTCTTTGTTAAATTGAAATCTATGTTTCTTAGTATTTTTATGCAAAGTTATTAATATTGTTTTTGTTTACTTTGCAAAATAATATAGGCTAGTTTTTATGAAATTTTTTTGTGCAAGCCAATTTTTAAAAATTACTTAGTTTTTATTTCTTATTTGTGCTACTTTTAGTTACCATGATGTTCATTTTTTGCAAGAAACTTATTAAATATTGTTGTTTCCTTTTTTCTATTTTGCAATGTAATTTACTGAAACAATTTATCATGAAAAGTAGCATATTTTTAAATCTATGTTGAAAAAATCATTAAAAAATAAATGAAAATTTAAAATAATATAAATAATTAATTTAAAAATTTAATAAATAATAAAATAAGCCTTGAGTTGGGCAGCTATGGGGATGGTGGAGGCTGAAAAAAAATATATATATATATATATTTTTCAGAGCAAATGCTTATAGCATAACATGGGGAGAAAAGTTTTACTAGGTTGGTCAGGAAAAGTCAGGACAAAGAAAACTTAAAATTCGATGGGAACCCTGTTTACAAGCCTGTGGGTATTCATGACACATTATTTTACATTGAATTTGTTGCCTCTTCTTTACTTTTAGTTCTTCAGAGTTTTTAAAATATTTGTTTCATTCTCACCAACACTCCACTGTATACAATTCATTGCCATTTTCTTTCTCATAGAAATTATTTGAAAAAGGTTTTTATCACAGCAATCGTTCTTTAAAATTTGTTTTAATATTATATGGGACATAATTTTTCATATTTAACTATTGTCTCTATGGTTGCAAAGGAATACAGCATTTTGTTATTAGCCATAATGTTAATGTACTAAAATGAAACTAAACATTGATATATGATTTTATATACTTTTAGGTAGATTTCATAAGAAAGCTACCTATTGTAATGGATACCATGATTTGACTTCTGAAAAATGTTGACATATCTTTGCATTTCACATCTCCCAGATCTCAAAACCACCATCAGTTAAAAGGTTTATATTATATATATATATATATATATATATATATATTTCACTTTCTTGTGAATACGATAACTGCCGTAATTTTGTGCCAGTCACTTTCAAATTGATACATAAAATATAATGACTCAAAATCTTGGTCAAGTTTGTTAATGGGAAAAATCAGACCATTCATTAACCTTGTTTGTGTGGTTGTTTGTTTGCTTTTTCAAAAAAAAACAAAATATTGCTATAACTTTCTTATTAAGTAAAATATTGAATTTGTTTAAAGATCCTACTGCTCTTTGGATAAGGGCCTAAAACTTAAGTAAAGTTTTTTGATAGCACCAACCATTGGCCCAGAGGATGGAAAAAATGGGGTTTTGAAGATAAAAAAAATCATACCACCCTTAATATGCACAGTATTGAATCGGTTTAAAGTGGTTGTTAGTCCTCGATAAATATTACCTAAAACTTTTGTCTGAAACAATTTTTGATTTGACCAACCCTTACAGCAATGGATGACCAAAGAATGAATATTGCCATAAGAAAGACGGTTGGCTAGTTTAAAGCAATAAATTAATGTTGCTGTAGGTTTTGGATGAGACTAGGAATCTTCTTCTATCTGCTCTTCCAATTTTATTGTTCGTTGGTTACTTTCATACTTTCATGACTGTTGAAATTGTTTATTTAGTGTAATGGATATTCATACAGATAAATTATTATCAAGCATGTTGAAGTAATAAATAATTTTAATACTACGACAGGACATTAATTCTGTATAAACATTATGATTGCAGCTTACATTTAGTAGGTATATTATGATTGTGGCTTATATTTTTCACCCATCTCATAAAAATACTAAAACAGATTTTGTTAAAAAAAGTGACAGAAGAATTAAAAGAGCTAGTAAATTTGGGTCATGTAATCTACAACATGAGGATATGGCTAAAAAATTTTGTCAAGTCAACCATGATCTTCAAAACAGACAATCAATCCCCAAAAGGCAGTGGGAAGTGTCAAGATCATGGAAATGGTATGGCTTGAAAATAAAAGTTAGGAAAACAAAAGTAATTAGAAAACCTTAGATGAAGTAATGTACAAACTCCTTATTCTCACTTTATTTCAAACCTGAGGTAAAAACATTAAACAGTTGCTGAGTGTGCAGAGTTTTGATTTTTGTATTATTTTTCTTATTTATTAACTGTTAATTTATAAGATAACTTTAGATTTAAATTCTAGAACAACTCTGTAATAATTAATAGAAATCATGTCTTTGTAATGAAGATTCATTTGCTTGCTAAGAAAAAATTCTCTAGAAAAACTCGATTGCCGAATTTTTATACTAAATATTTATTGGATGTTTAATTTTGTGGTAATTTTGATTATTAGTTGCTTAATGTTAAATGCTATGGATCTGATTAATTAGTTAATTAACTTGATTTTATTTTTATGTTAAAACTTACTATATTTATTGTCATTACAGTACTATTAATTTTTTATTTTTTTGTTTTGTCTTGTCTTGTCTTATAGTTTACCTTCAGTTCCTTCTGATGACAATAATTTTGAAACAGAATGGTGTAGTAATAGACATGTAAGTTCAACAAAACCACTTGATAAGCCATCTACTTCTGCTAGTCTTTATAGATCAAACAATACGATTTCAGATAGAAACATAAACAGGATGCCTATTGTTAGTCCTTTTAGTATCATTCAAGGAAGAGATAATAGTGAAAATGGTGTTAGCTCATTATTTTCTAGTACTAAAGTAGGAAAACTTCCCATTCGTAATATTAGTTCAAGAAGAAGCAATATTACATCGCACTCAGTTGGAGGAAAATCAAATAAATTGACATTGACAACATTCCAGTCAGTGCCTGGGTCAGGTGGTCAAATAGATCCTATTGAAATTAAACCAAAATTTTTGGGTACACCTGCTTCTAATGCTAGTAATAAACAATTATCTTCTTTTTGTAATGAAAGTTCTAGGAAGTTTAAAAACAATTCAAATTGCCTGTTACCTCATCAATCTGAAGAATTTAGTAGTAAGAAAACACCACATAATCTTAGTAAGGACAATATTAGTTCAAATAAATCAGATCACCTATCTCCAATTTCTGGAGGCTTTAACAGTCATGGTATAGCAAAGCAAATTTCAAAGAAAAAGAAGAAAGAACCAAGGAGTCGATGTGTAAAGTGCAACAAACGTCTAACATTCACAAATACTTATACATGTAGATGTGGCCATATCTTCTGTACAAATCACAGGTTAGTTTGATGTAATTTAGTAGATGTCTAGATTAATTAATTTAATTTTTTGAACTAAGTTGTTTGAGGAAAGATAATAAAAAGAATTTCAATGATTTTATTTTGGAAATCTAATATGAAATTGATTGAAGTTTGTTAATAGTTAAGTAGCATGAGCATAAATGAGAAGGGTACAGTTACATTTTGTCTTCTCTTAAACTTGATTGCAAAAAGAATCTGTGTTGAAGAAAAATAATTTTACCTATCGATTTTACTTATATTACTGTTTTATTGTAAGATTTCAAAATGTTCATGAACAAAATTGAAAGATACTGTGTAAATGGTACTCCTCTTTGGGTATTAGTTTTGAATGCATTTATGGCTAATATTTTACCAAATTATTTTTGCAAGGCTTCTTCATGTTTTAATAAAGTTTTGTATTTTTTATCCTAGTTCGTTGATAATTTAAGATCTAAAGAAAAAAACTTTGTTTTGCTTTTCATTCAGTTGTAATGGGTGTTTTTTTTCCAGTAACAGGGAATCTATCAATATAAATATCACTTAATTTTGAAAGAATAGAAAAAATTATTTATTTTTCCAGCTTCAATTCTTATTTTGTAAAACATTTTTATTGTGTTTATAACATCTTAAGAATAGCATTCATTTTTTGAAGGATATATTATATCTAAAAAAAATTCTTTCCTCCTCTTCCATTTGTGAGATGTAAAGGTCTAAAAATGTTTTTTTTTTTTAATTGCATATAGTCAAAAAGAGCACTCAGGCTTTCTGGTTTTCATATGGTAATTGAAAAGTATGGTAGTAATACATTAATTAGTAATATGAGTGAAAATGTGCAAGTACACTTTGTAAAGAATATATATAAATTATTAGGAATAAAAAACAATTTCATTGTTTTAAGCCTGTAGGATAATATTATGCAAACTCATGAAGATAATATAAAACGAATAAACTTTAAAATTGGATGAGATTTTGTATGAAGTGAGCCCTATTCAATAAGGAATATTTCACAGGCAAAAACAATTACATTACGTGGAATGTAAAGTTTTCAGCGATATCTAGTTGTAGCATTCTATTAAATAATTTGCCATTTTTCACATATCTGTGCTTTAGACAGAAACATTTAGCCTGAATTGATTATACAGCTTCGTATAGTTTGATTTATTCTTCTACACAGCAGTTACCATTGGTGGCTATGTTTTCTGATATGCAGAATTGGGATTTAGTTTATTGGGAGTTTGAATAATCATAATTTGCTAATTGTTTTTACACTTCATGTTCTATAATTTATTTTTAACCATATGTTTCGTCATTTATTTCTTTACGGTATTGTTTTACAAAAGAGGATGTTGAAGGTAAACCCATTGACCTTGTTCAAGAAACCATTTCGTAGTTGGCTACAAGTGGTCAAGAGAAATATAGAGAACTGTTCCAGGTTAATGTTATTTTTTCTAGAATAAAAATACTAAGATAATTTTTTTACTAAGATCTAAGTAATTTTTTTTTATTTGCTCGTAATCTTTACATTATTTTTCTTCGTGGGGAAGTTAAAAATTTTTATATTTTTAGTGTATAAATTTAAATCTGTGTACTAAATTTAGACACATACGCCATACATATGTGGTTACAAAATACATACAAATGGTTATAAAGTACATTATACTAGTACACTGTAAAGAAGAAATAGAATACTTTTTACATCATTATTGTCTTTTAAGCTTTTATTTTGTCATAGTTTTAAATAAAGTCTTAACTGGGATGGAATATTGAAAGGTTTATGGGTAATACTTTATCACTATAGAGATAATTTTAAAGAATGATAGTGGAGAAATGACATCTCATGGATCTTATTTTTTAAAAGTACAGTCATTAATACATAAGCAGGTGTGCTGAAACTGCTAACCTGATGTATTGCTTCGAGTACTACAATTCTGCCTATGTGCCAGTTAAAGTAATACACTCGTCTAATTGATTTTGTGAGCATGTGTATGTATGCACATGCACACATACAGAGAGAGAGAGAGATAGCTGCATGTGCATGCAATGTTTCTATTTTACATTAGGTATCTGTTAATTTTTTGTTGATCAGCATGACAAAACTAACTTTTTTTGTTAGCTTTTTTAAAGTTATTCGCTTTCAAAATTGGTTGCAAATAGTACTTTCAGACAATCTTTATGAGTTAATTATGCTAATTTTTACTGTATACCTACAGCCTAATGACTAGATAAGTTGTCTTATTTGTGCTACCACAACTAATAATTAAAAAGCTTTTGAGTACCTTGTTTTTTTTTTAATTTTTTGATAATTATACTACATTTTAGGTTGCAAGCTCCATATTATTGAAGAGGTAGTTTTTTCTTAGTATTATATTAGAGGCAGTAATTTCAAAGAGAAAAATATTTCTTTACTTACAGTTTTCCATTTTTTAAATTAATTTAATTACATTGTTTTGCTGATCCCATTTTTTCAGGTTCTCCTAATCTACTCATTTACCATTTCTGTTGTGATTTGTATTATTTAAATCATAAAAAAGAATAGCAAGAAATTCTTTTAGTCTGTATTGTAGCTTGTTGCAGGTTTTTTTATGGTTCCTTACCCAATATGAAAAGTAAAAAAATACACTCAGTTGGAAAAAATTGGAACTTTTTGTTTTATAAAATATGAGATAGTTAACTTAAATTTTGGAAACCCTCTTTTTCTGCAATGAAACATCAATTTTTTTCTCGTTTCTGCTTTTATCTGTAAAATTTCTGTTTTTGAAATAGAAATTTAATGAAAAGCACTGATAACAGAGGACCTTTATCAGTTATTCAGATGTAGTGATTTTGTGGATTCAAAGGCAGTTTTCAATTGCATTTTGAACTGTGGTGACCAAAATATCTGAAACAAGATTCTGGAAATTTTATTTTGAAGCTAAAGTTAAATTGGAAAAAAATATGTGACTTTGACTAACTTAATCATAATCATAAAATAAAATATATAATGTAAAATTTTATAATATTAGTTGAAGCAATGAATTTTTAGCAAATATTAAAAAAATGTGTTCATAATAACTCATATTTTAGATTTACAGCTAGAATTTACCATGGTGGAGTTTATATAGATTTGACAGACACATATTAAGTTTAGATACTTTTTATCCTAACTAGCATAACACTTAAAGCTATGATTATTCTTTTCTGTATAGTGTAGGTGTTCAGTAAGTGGTAAGGAGTGTATCCCTTAACATGGCGTAATTGTATCATTAATTTATGTTAACTATCTTTGTACCATTTTTCCAACTTCAGTTTAAAATAAATTGAAATAAAATACTATACATATATTAAATGTTTTTACATTCTTAAGACTTTGTTTTTTTTCAGTTTAATATTAAAATGGTTTTTTACTCTGTTTTGTTATGCTTTTTGATTGAGTTAAATAACATTGAAATTAGTAGAAAAATGTGCTCAGTAGTTAAGTGTAACATGGTTAACATAAAGTGGTTGTGATTTACATCGTAGCTTTGTGCCATAAGCATTAATATGAAATCCTTAAGGATCTGCCAGTGCAGGATGTGCATCACAAATCTTATTCTCAATAAAATTATGCAGAATTATATGAGTCACTGGTGAGGCTCATGTAACACATATGTTTCTCCTTATGTTTTATTATTTATTTTATTTTTTACATCAGTTGATTATTTTATTGCATTTTTCCAATTGGGTTGCATTCTAAAAATTTTTTTAATTAAAATTTTTTATTACATTAATCATTCAGACATACAAATGGTTACAAAATACATTGTAGTAGTACACTAAAGAAGAATAGGATACTTTTTACAATTATAAAAACAGTGTTAAAAAAAGTTTATAGAATAATATTACAAGTGGGAAAAATTTTATCAGTAAACAATTTGGGTTTTTTCAGTATATTTACTTAATGAGTTTTGCTAAAACATCTTAAGCTCGTGAACAAGCTTCTTAGGCATAATTCATATCATGCAGTAGTGTTTTTCAATACTACTATATGAAATGAAATCCAACACTTTTTTAAATCACAATTAAAAAAATAACCTTGACTTTTGAAATATTGAATGCGTAGGTAAATTCTTTTACAGTTTATGCAAAAAATAATGAATGAAATATTTAAGAGGACAGAGTGGTGAACATTTGGACTGACCATTAAGATCACAGGTTTCAGGAGGTGCCATTGTCTGTATTACAAAGAACAAATTGTTAAACGAATCTGTTATTCTTAGAAAAGAATCCCTTTTAGTTCTTTATAAATTCTTCTTTATTTTCTCTTTCTTTTGTCTTAATTGGAAGAAACCCATTACTCTGGTCTGTTATACTGGTCCTGTTACAATATTTATGTGTCTGTATGTATATTTTGTATATATAAAATCGATTCAACTTGATTCACCCAGTACAGAATTAAATTAAATAAAATGACATCCACCTTATTTTTTCATACAATCTCTATTAGAGCGCCTTGGCGGCAACCACCATCTTCAGTTGTAGATTTTTTCTTTTTTGTAAAATATGTAATGTTAAATTACATATTAAACTCAAAATTAAAAATTAAAGTATAATAAATTAAAATACATATATATAAAAATTGTAATATAAAAATATAAAAAAAAATTAAAAATTACATATAAAAATATGAAGTCAAGTATTATAAAATATAATATATTGTGTTTGGCCAGCCAATACTTACTTAGTTTAGGTTCATTACTATAGTAGTATTGGTTGGTCTAACACATGTAGTATATTATATTATATTATTTTTATATTATGTATTTTGTTTAATTTTATAATACTTGATGTAATATTTTTATATGTAATCTTTAATTTTATTATTAATTTTCTATTTTAACATTTTTATACTTCCTTTAATAAATTTTAAAATTTAATTTTTTAATTTTTGTATTTTAATTTATTATACTTCAATTTTTAATTTTGAGTTTAATATGTAATTTAACACTAAATATTTTATAAAAAAGAAAAACTACAACTGAAGATGTGGAGATGTGGGTTGCTGCAAAAGCGCTTTGGTAGAGATTGTATGAAAAAATAAGGTGAGTGTCATTTTATTTTATTTGATTCTGTAATTGGGTGGATCAAGTTGAATCAATTTTATATTTGCAATAATTATTAGTACAGAGTTAATATGGGTCTTAAAAATATCGAATTTAGAAAAATATATATATGTATTTATTATTATTATTATTATTATTATTATTATGCTTTTACAGCCAACATGGGACCACTTAAGTCAATTTTAGTTGGATCTTTTCTGAGAAAAGCGTGTTATTTTACTCTTTCGAGCTGCCCAGTATTTCTTCATCCGTTCAGATCTTGCTTTCTTTTCTTCATCCGTAAACCCTCTTCGTTGTATTTTGTCGTTTGTCTGTCTTTTGTTTAAATCTAATGCTTTTATCTTTTAGCTTTGTAATTTTTCCAGTTTTATTCTGTAGGTCAGTCAGGGAAATTCCCAATTCTTTCATATCTTCTCTAATTTCTTTGATCCATCCTACTTCTAGCTTTTGGAACCAGAGCTTTTCAATGCTATTTCTTGACAGTCTTGTTTGCGGTGTCCTTATGAGATGACCGAAGAAAGAGATTCTTTTTTTCGCATAGTATCAGTAACAGTCTCTATTTCTCGATACACCACCTCATTTGGCACAATCCACCATTGGCCTTCTTATATATGTATTTATATATACATATACTAGTCAGTAAGGGCTCGCTTCACTCACTATTCCTTTCTAGGCAGGAAGCTTTCTGGGTTGGAGAAAAGTGCTTTTCTTTTATGAAGGAATTAGCACTTTTTCTCTAGCATAGCCCTCATTCTTGACGTAGAAGTTGTACACTCCTGCTGTTGATGAAACTACAGTTTGAGTTTGGGTGTAATACTCTTGGTCAGCAGCTAACTGATATTCACGCACTTAAGATATTTCAAAGGCCTGAGATACACTCATTCTTTTAGCAGACTAAATAATAAGAAAGGTTTACTTCTCTTTCTTAAAGGCATATCTTATATAACTTTGATAATAGATTAATAAGCAATTTTTATTTATTTTTTTAAGTATTTTTAGTTTTTAATATACAGTTTAATTAGATATTTCCATTATGACTAAAGATGTGGGATCCCATGAAAGTACTTAAATGATAAAATTAAAGTAAGATATCTCTTACGTCAATAATATGTACAGGTGATTTTATTGATAAAATTAAAACTTTAATTTAATAATTCAAAGGAATAATATGACTTACAAATATTAATTACTGTAAAAAATATATATATATATACATGAGGTCTGTCAGAAAATAAATGAACTTTATTTTTTTAATCTTTATTATTTTTACGGATTATTGGTTCTTGTTCTCTTCAAAGTACTCCCCTCCCCTATTCACACACTTTCCCAGCGGTGTTTCTATTTGGCGAAGCAGTCCTGGATAGCTTCATTTGAAATGGCCTTTAAGGTCTATGACGAATTTGCTTTAATGTCATCAATCGTCTCAAAATGTCATCCTTTCATACTGATTTTAATTTTGAAAATGAGAAAAAATTGCAGGGGGCCAGGTCTGGTGAGTAGTGAGGCTGAGGAAGGGTAATCATCTTAGTTTTGGTACAAAACTGACAAATTGACAAAGTTGAGTGTGTGGGTGTATTGTTGTGGTGAAGGAACCATGAGTTGTCTCGCCACAACTCTGGTCTTTTTTTGTGGGTTTTTTCATGTAACCATTGTAAAATACCTTGATAATACACATGAATGATTCACTTTTTCACCTTGAGGCAAGAATTCTAAATACATAATTCCATGAAAATAAAAAAACAGAGCATCACTTTGACACTGAATCGAGACTGACATGCCCTGTTTGGGGCATGGAGATCCTTTGCTGATCCATTGTGGTTATTGAACTTTTGCCTTGATGTTGTAACTGTAAATCCAGCTTTGGTCTCCCGTTATGATCCTTTCCATGAATGTTTCATCATCATTGAATTGTTCAAGAGGTTGCCAACAAATATCCACTCGTATGTTCTTTCTGCTGTTTGGTCATCAAATGAGGAACAAACTTTGCTGCGACTCAATGCATGTTCAATTCTTCTGTCAAAATGTCATGGCATGATCCATTTGAGATGCTAATCTATTCTGCAAGTTCTCTGATAGTCATTCGCCGATTTGCAAACACCAGATTGTTGATTTTCTGAATGCAGGTGTTATCAGTTGAAGTTGAAGGCCTTCTTGGTTTTGGGTCATATTCAGTTAATTGAATTGTTTCTATGAATGTTCTCCCCAGTTTCATGCAAAATTTTATGTTGTATTACTCCCGAAAATCTCGCATTACAAAAATCACTACTAACACAAACATGTTACACTCAAATAACAATAACACAAAAAATAAATGAACACATCATAAAATAACACAAATAAAATAAAATAACACAACAATCTAAGAACATGTGGTTACAGGGGAGGTTATGCGGAACACAATTCTGCCAACTGATGTCACTAAATATCTCCATCGGCATGTAATTAAAAGTCTTCTGTCATTTTCTAAACAGACCTCGTATTTATAAAATAGTGTCAGGAAAAAAGAGTTCAGTAGGGTCCTCTTTTGAAAGCACTCAGATTAGAGAAGCCTATCAACTAGTAAATATATTGAGTATATATTTAGTCATAACACTTAACAATTCATTTCTGTGATAAACATGAACTGCCTAACGACAATCACCACTCTTATGAAGGTCTCTTGTTAATATAGTGACCAGTTAGATATGTTGTGTATTATATGCATGCTGCTCATTTATAACATGCTTTAGTGTTCTTTGGTTGCTATTATTTGTATATACATATATATACTGGTAAATGAAGTGTGTGCTATTTATTTATTATTCCAGATACTCAGAAGCTCATGACTGCACTTATGATTATAAAAGCGAAGGACGAAAAATATTGGAGCAAAATAACCCTTTAATTTCTGCACCAAAGTTACCAAAAATATAGATCAGTTTACTAATTACCATTTATTATTATTGCTATTACTATAGTTATTCTTCATTATTATCATTATTATTATTATAATTATTATTAATTACATTTTATATTTATTATTAAGGAACTATATTTAGGACTTTATTAAGGACTTATTTTGTCAGATTTATCACAAACTTAAAATAAATTTATATTTTTTAAACAGAAAAACTATTTTTGCTAACACATTTATTATGTATTAATATTAAATTCTTAATGGCAAATTATATTATTAAATTATTACATTTTTTTGAATTAATAAATTTTTCATTTGTATATTAACTGTATTTACTTAATTTCTTATGTTCAGTGAATATTAACTTTTTCCTTCCACTATTAGTCGGTTATATATTATTTTTTTATAAAACCTTTTATTAATAAAATTATATAAAGGGCTGAATATCATCTGCATCTTCGTAGGCTTGACATGCTGATACGCAATTGTATATTCAGCTCAGTAAAGGCAGGCAGTTGGAAATCACTTCATTCGTCACTTTTTTAGTAAGGTTGACATGGAATGTTTGTTATATTTCTGGAATGGTTGTCAGCTTGGAAGTGACTACGTCTTGTGTCAAGTTACTTAAAAACTTGTGGTTATGGCACCTAAGATATATACAAAGTACTTATTAATTTTATCATTAAATCATTCATAAATCTTGTGAAACTGTTTATTAGTGTTCTATTTTTTAGTAAAGAATTTATTTTAGGTTTTATGTAAAATATTCTAATTACAAGAAGAATAATAATTATGTTTGTAAAAGTGATTTATTTCTGTTATATTTAAAATAAAGTAAATCTTAAGCATGTTGTTAATTTTTATTTACTTTTAATATCCATTTTCCTAAATCAATTTAAAAATTTATTGTAAAAGTTGTATTGAAGTGAAACAATATGGAATTTATTTTAAACCTTTTTGAAGTGTTGCATATGTATGCGTATATCTTCATGATAAAAAAGATTGAAAATTTGTTTGAACTCATAAAAATAGTCAGAATTACTTTGAATTGTGATTTTTGTTGAAAAACATTAGCAAGTTTTCTGTCTAATGACAGCGAAGTGAACACCAAAATTAAAAAAATAATTATGTTGTGTAACAGTTTCTTTTGATTGTTTTGTTAATTCTCCTTTCATTGCTTTTTAACTTTTTACTTTCCAAGCCCTTTTTACCTTCATTAGACTGAGTTGATTTGACAGTTCTCTCTATCAGAACAGACATTTGGTACAATCATTTTCTTTTTCAATGTAGTTAAAGTGAGCATTTAACTCAGTTTGGACAAAATTTAAGCAATGAAAACACATCCTTTCATTGGTCTGATCATTATTTTCAATGAACAGTTTGTTATTGAATTCAATATGTGTGTGAACTCTTTTTGTTTTGGGTTTTGATTTTGGATTCAGATTAAGCATTGTTAGAGGATTACAAAAATACATGAATGGCCGCGATTGGCTCTCAATTAATGTTTTATAATAATTTTGCAATAACAGTGCAAGCTATCAAGGTGGTTCAAATGCACTAATGTAAGGTTTCCTAAGATGCATAAAATATATATCAATTTTGTAAATCAAGTGTAGAACCCCAAAATGGCAGAAAAGTAACTTTTTAATGATTGACAAAGAATAAATTATGTCATAAAGCTGCCAAAACATGAGATAAATAAATTATATTAACAAATATAGCATAAGTAGAAGGTTACAAATATACATGAATGGCTGCAATCAGCCATTGGGTTCACCCCAAAATGGCTGCCAAAATTAGAATTTTGTAATAATCATTACGCAATAACGGTGTAAGCTATAACGTATGTGCAAACGCACTAATGTAATATTTACTAAAATGCATAAAATATACTAATATCAAGTGCAGCAGACCCCAAAATGGTGGAAACACTATTTAATAACAGAAAAAAAAAATTGCCATAAAACCACTAAAGCAATTAACTTTAGTATTAGTAGCATAAGTAGAAGTTATAGATAACAATTACTAACATTGTTAGAAATAATTAATAATTGAGAGAACAGTAATAATAATAAGAATGTTCATTCAGGAAAATTGTATTAGACTTTTCTTAAACCGGTTTATTTTATTTTTTAATATAAAAATATGGTTTTTATCTGATTTGTTGTAATATTTTTCTATAACCTGTAATCTTTGTACTGATATACTCTTTTATTTTACACATTTTAAAGATGTTAATATTTTATATTTTAAGGTGATCTAAAATACTTTCTTTTTTTAAAGGGAATTGTTTTGTAGTTAAAAATTCATATCTAGAGCTAAATTTTTATTGGTGATATTAAAGATATTGGTAGCATTATCTAATCCCTGTTGTCTTAAATCTATGTGTGAAGTTACAATATCATTTTTCTAAACCAGCTATGGTTGTTTCACCTTACAGTTGTCAGTAGATGTGGTTTTTTGTTAATGGTTTACTTTTAATTTGTGTATGGGCGTAAGGAATTTTTTTTTCAGTGGCATGGGAGTCCTACTTGCAGTTGAATTTTCCCTTGTGCAGTTTATGGCGTTTATAATAACTGTTTCAAGAATTTAGGGGATGGTTCTCCATATCAAAATAAAGAAAATAACCTTAAGATATGTCAGGAAATGCTTAGTTTACCACCATTTTGAATTTTTAGTAATAATATAACTGTATTTTGTATTTTATACAGGTGATTCAAAGAAACGGAAAATTAAAAAAATTAAATAAAGTTAATGAAACATTTTTTTTAGAAAATGAATTTTATTTCATGTAATTGTACAAATTTTGCCATTTTAGGATACATACATTTTAGTTTATTTTTAAAGATGACATCTTGCAGGTGACCTCCTCTTCTTCTACGTAAACACTCACGCAGTCTCTTCGTTAAATTGTTCATGGTTTGACATAACATCTCAACTGGAATTTCTGCAATTGCTTCTCGGATCTTTGCCTTCAGTTCTTCCGTTGTAGCAGGTCTACTGTGGAACACTTTGCTTTTAAAGTGATCCCACAAAAAGTAATCGCAAGCTGAGAGATCAGGCGATCTGGGAGGCCATCTAATGTCACCATTTTGTGAAATGACACGTTGTCCAAACAATCGGCGTACAGCTGTCATCGATATTCGTGCAGTATGTGACGTTGCTCCGTCTTGTTGAAACCAGGCTGTGTTAAGAATTGGTGGAAATCTCTTTTGTTGTTCCAACAACAAAGGTTTCAAGCAGAGCTATATAACGAGCCGACGTCACTGTAATCGCAAGATTACATCCTCAAAAAAATAAGGGCCTATAACACCGTAAGATGACATAGCACACCACACGGTCACTTTCTGGCTGTGCAACGGACGCTGTGTGACAGCATCTTGTAAAGCTTGAACATTCTGTGGTGTACGGACGGTTCGCTCACGGCCTGGAAGTTTCTTTTTCATTGCTGAACCAGTTTCCTCAAAATTAAATATCCATGCTTTAATTGCATGTGCTGATGGAACACGGTCGTGCCGTCCCAGATTAAAATGACGACGAAATACTCTACGCGCTCCCTCCACACTGTCATTGTATTTGTAAAACGCTTTGATAGCAAATGCACGTTGCGCACCACTCCAAGGATCCATGACGACTAAATGGCAGGTTAGGTTAGAGAAGCTGGCGCCACTTATCAAGTGGTAGCAATCGCCTACGGCTACCAACACAACTTTCAAAATTTCCCATTTCTTTGAATCACTCTGAATAAGGGGGATCACGTTTTCTTAATTTTCTGACTTCCCGTTCGTCACAGACCAAAACCACACCGGATCTCCACCTATCCGCGCCTCCGCTATATCCTGACCCCAAAATTTCTTCACCAGCTCAAATCCTTCCGTTTCTAGCCGTTACAAGCCATTTCTGTCCTATCCCAACCCTGACACAATATATCCTACCAAAACAAAATGTGAAAAGCCTAGAAACGGCAAGATTTGGCCTGGCGAAGATTTTTTTGGTTGGGGGGGGTAATTTTTGGGGTTTTTTGGAGTTCAGGTCACGATATACCCGAGGCCGATTCGCCGCATGACAAATTAGCTCGTGTATCCACAATCAGTGGCTTGGAATTCAACCTCTGCGCATTAGCCACCCTCGACCAGCAGGAGATCACCGTAAGACAATTTGTTGTCTTCCAGCCGAGTTCTGAACTATTTTAAGGCGTCCAGTCAGAGGGCTGGTAGTTTATTGACTTCTGTTCCTGTAAGGCGAAAGAACATGAAGACGTACAACGTTGGAACAAGTGCCGCCAGTTGAACACACAGCTGAACTGTGTAATCATCTGGTGGTAGTGTGCTTCCACTTTCAGGATGAGGATCATAAACGAGAGGAGTATCCTAAGAAGTCGGAGCGCTCGAATTGCGTTAATTGCAGACATCTTCGGAAGGACCATAAGGCACTCTGTAAATAGTAAGTATTGAGCGCGTTATAGGCGGGCTCTCGTAATGTATTAGAATTAAAAAAATTTTGATGGTTAAAGTTCGGCAATTAATTTAGTACCGGGGTTATATTGCACAGAATGAAATTGCCGAGAGCGTCATGCGTAAGGGGTTGGATGTTGCTTTGTTACACAATCCTCTGTTGCGTCCGTGAACTGCCAGGACTTTTTCGTTGGAAAGATTTTATTTTGGTTCTGTTAGCATGTCTGTTGCACTGTAAGAAAGGAACTTCATGCGACAGTTCGTAAAACGATCATCACATGTTGTTTTTCCTGAATTATATATGTATATTTTATAAATGATTTGAATAAATAAATTTAAAACTAAATCTAGTCAGGTCGTAAATAAAGAACAAATATTTTGTGTTATTAGTAGCAGTCAGTATAATTTTTTGCATCAAAAACAAAAAAATTGTGGTGTGTACTTTTTGAGTATATTAAATGACTGAATAATGAAAACCACATCTTTAATCTTGACTACATAATTAATCTTTTAATAATATAATCCCAGTGGATTCTGTTATTTTTAGGTTCTGCAAATTGAAAATTATGTCATTACTGAATAAATCTATATGGTCTTCTGTTTGGGAAAATAATAAATGCAAGACCAAACATTTTGTATTTTACAAATAATGCTACTTGCAGAAATTTTCTAAAATAATATGTTAAATATAATATGTAATTATTCATCAGCAGTACAAATTTTTCCCAGCATTGACGAAACGTGATGAAAAGAAGCTATTTGATAAGTAGCTTATAGGCCGAAACCCATTCTTTTTCTCTCAGTATTTAAAAGAGTTCATCTGACTCTTTTTAGCAATCATATCTAAAAACAAATTATGGCAAACCTGCTCAAAGTGTTGGTCAATATAAACATCCATTATTGTTAAACTTAATCATTTCACTCAGTGCCATTTTATTTCAGTACCAAACAAAACATATCAAAATTAAAAATAAACCATAAAAAGGTAATTATAAATAATAAAATTAAAATAAATGTTCAGATTTTCTTGAAAAAAAATGTTTACTCCCAATTTACAGAAAAAGTATGGCAAATAATGGAAAATTATAGTGAGTAATTCTTATTAGATAATTTATCACAAATAGGATAGCATTACTGAAGAAGTTATGATAGGAAATCCAACAGTGTCTGTTGACTACTAATGCCTAACCCAATCTCTTGAGTTGGTGTGAGGAATGAGAAGCGTGGTGGACACGTCTCTTATCAGCTCCAAGTTTTTTGTAAGAACTAGTGGCTTTAACTGGTATTCAATAATTTCAGACAGTTTCAATTCGATGACTAATTGTACATTTGAAAGAGGAATTGGGGACCTGAGGACTTTAATTGAGGAACTGAGGACACTAACCAACTATAAATAAATGACATTGCCTTTCTCTAAGAATAATCATGTATAAAGATGGGTTCCATTTCATGATATAGTGTGCACTATCACAAGTAACTATCCTCATGCCTTGATCTTCTTCTTTATTAATGATCTGCCTCAAAATCTTGAACCATTCAAAAATGATTTGAAAATGCTACATTTGCAGTCAATCAATATTTTAAATTATTAATATGTACTTTAAACTCTTCTATTTTTATTTTATGACACTGCTCTGATCATGGTTTTACATGACTTCCCTTGATCCATCTAGATTTACCATATTGAAGCAGTTCCTTTTTTTCATGGAGTAGTGTACTTCCCCTTTCATGAAGTAATCTTATATATTTGTACTTATATATCTGTAGAAGAAGAAATAAAATATTTACATTACTTTTTTAGAATTGCAATGTGATATTCACTAAGAAAATAAATTAAAATTTATTTCAGTATTAAGAAAAATGCTATAGAAAATTATTTATAATCTTACATTAAAAATCAAATCATAAAATTATTTAACTTATAATAAGAAATAATGTTTACTTGTTCTGTTCACTGAAATTTTGATTATTTAATATTTTTTTATCACTGAAAAAGTGTTTATTGACAATTTAGTTTATTTTTAAGCATTGTAATATAAATTGTTATATGTTATAAAATTATTTTGATTAGAGTATTTGATTATGTAATAATAATTTTTTTTTTGCGGAGGGAGGTGGAAATGCATTTACGCACGGAGTGTCGGGCTCCCGATGATGGTATTATCCAATCACTATCAGCAGACTACCGACTAAAATCCACTCCCCCCCCCCCCTTTCAACCAGGACTCGACCCGGAACCGTTTAACACATTACTTCCGGTCGAGTCCTTTTATACTAACCTGATTATGTGCTACCTCATTTTCAGGACTATCCAGGTCAACCTTTTTGGCCCTGAGAATGTTGCCGACGAATCGGGCTACATTTTCCCAGCTGCTCAGGTCACGGTGCATCATCGCACAACGTTGTGGGGACTCATTGCTCCGAGATCCGCCTCTAGTGTCTCTCAATCTGACGCCTACCGAGAAAAAAGGTGTGCTCAGCGTCGTCTCTAAAGTAGCAATGGGTGTGACGCCGGCGATCACAAGTACTGCAGGCTCGGAGACCGCCCGATACGCGGAAGCGACTCTCAAGGCTGCGGTGCGTTGCACCTGTGCGAGCCACTTCCGGTTTCTTGCAATTCTTAATGCCTGGGCCCACTCTTCCGACCCGTATAACAGGATGGAATGCACCGTGGACATCAGCAATCGCCGTCTGCTAGTCTTCAGTCCGCCGACATTCGCCATAAGCCGGCTGAGAGCATTTACGGCTCTCGTAGTTTGTCGCCGGCTCTACGAAGCTGCTCAGCAAAGCTGAGTTTTCGGTCAATCATCATACCGAGGTACTTTGCGGCCGGCTTGTTCTCGACAACCTCTACCCCGACACGCAGGATGAGACGGGTGTCGATACGCTTCTTCGTGAGAACTACGATCTCCGTTTTGCTGAGGGCTAGAGACAATTCATGGTCGTCCAGCCAGGCACCGACTCTGTGCATGGCTCGACTGAGCCTCAGTTGGGCGACATCGCGGTTTGCGACAAGTAGCGCAACGTCGTCAGAGTACCCAACCAAGACATATTCTTCAGGCATCTCCAGCCTAAGCAAGTCATCGTAGACGACGGTCCAAAGGTCGGGGCCGAGAATCGACCCCTGCGCCGCCCCTGACGTGATCGTAGTCCTACGCCAGCCTGCCGCGGTCTCGTAAATGAGACAGCGGTTCCTCAGGTATGCGTCCACCATTCTGCGGAGGTATTAGGCACATGGAACGAATGCTCCAGGGCCCGAATCATATCGGTCCCGATATGCGGAGTTGAAACCGTTTTTAACGTCCAACGTAACGAGAAGGACCACACGTCGTGAAAAATGATTGTGGTCCTCTGCTCGCCGCAGTGCCTCAACAACCTCCTGAATTGCGTCTAGGGTCGACCGACCCTGCCGGAAAGCGTACTGGTTAGGTGACAGGCCACCTCCCTGATTCATCGCCGCAACCAGTCTTTTCTTTAACAGCTTCTCCAATACTTCCCAGCTGCGTGAAGCATAGACATGGGCGGTAGGAGGACGGCGACTCAATAATAATAATAATGCCCTGAGGTAGATAATCCCCACATCCTGAACACAACACCTCCGTTCGACGTCCAGGGCGGCAACAGCTGTACTTACGTCCAGCTGTTTGATTTTCGGCCGAGTTTTTGTTGATTACCAGGCCTGTAAGGTGCGTGATTTCGTGAAAGTGACCAGATGCTTTAAGTGTTCTGGTCTGGGCCATGTGGCGAAATATTGCAAGGAGAAGAAATTGTGCACTTTTTTGTGGAGATAGTGGTCACAAACAGGTAGATTGCCCGGTTCGGAAGGCGTCTGGCCGTCCGGTGTGTTTAAATTGTAGGCGGTTGAGGAAGCCGGCGGACCATAGCTGTCTTAGCTTGGACTGTCCGGCATACTTACTGGCGAGAGAGCTGTTAATTGATTAGCTTACAGATATTGATTAGTTTGGGTACATCCGTTGCGTAGGTAGGTGCAGGCAGCCCGGCTGGTGAGGGTTGCATGGTCCTCGGATCATGTCTCCTGATTAGCCAGTCGGAACCCTGTGTAGGGTAGGGCGACCCATGGCTGAAGATCGTCGGATGCTGTTTGTAAGTGGAGCATGCGGGGGTTCGTGGCGTTAGGTTATGAGTCACGTTCATTGGAATATTGTATAGGACGCAGGTGGCCACGGAGGATGGCGTTATGCGTTGAAAGAGTACGACCGGTCCGGCATTTGTGTGCCGGGCTGTGCTTCCCCCGATGAGGCCGGAGGTTTTTCCAAGGATGGCTGAGGGGGGGACATCTTCGCCCAGGCGAATGCTTCTGGCATGTACAGTTCTGAGGACTGCAGGGGAAGGCTTCGGCCTAGGAACTGCAGGGGTGGTGGACTACCGGAATAGTTCAAGGTGGGTGCCTTGAATATAGATAAAGAATAAACATGTACTTACGTACAATACATATAGCTGGCTAACGGGGTTTAGTGTAAATTCCTCGGGTATGCTTTTTGTTTTTGACCTGTTTCTACCTTCAGGTCACCAGACGGACTGGATTTTTCGGCCACCTGCAGGATATGGACAAACAAACGATTTGGAAGTGGACACATGCCATATTTAGAGCTGGCGATGTGGCGGCCAGGGTCAATGTTACAATGTTATTGCAGGTGTAACGGACGTTGTCCACATGCCCCCTTCGATGGCAAACATGTAGGAATGATGCCCATGTATGTCGGTGCATGGGAGCTCTGAAAGCTTCGGTAAGTAGGAGCCTGGAGTCAGTACAAAGATTGCGTATCCGCTCTCTGCCAGGACATATGCCGGTTCCACCGGAGTACCTAATCGGACCTACAAGGTTAGTAGCTCTGGATTGGGGGTGTACCCCGGCGGCTAGCCTTGCTACAGAAGGGATAAACGTACATGAATATTCTTGAACAATGAAACGTGGCAGAGAGTGCACGTAAACACCTTCGATTAGAAACCGCCGATTCGTCACAAGTGAAGAGGAAAAAGAGGAAGGAGTCACTTCCAAAAGGTTAGCCCATTCTTAATCGCTAGAGAAATAGCTAATTGTGCTGGTGGTCCTGTCAAGGAAATCCGGAAGACTTTTAACGGATTGCACATCGAAACTATATAACAGTCAAATCCAAAAAGTCCAGGCATTGAAGAAGATCGGTGAATTTGCGGTATCTGTGCAAGCGCATAGCACCCTTAACACATCCAGAGGAGTTGTTTGCCGCGATCTTCTAAATTGCACAGAGGAAGAAATAGTACAGTAAATGTCTAGTCAGGGAGTGATTCAGTGTTGCAGGCTAACTATGAGAAGGAATGGTGAAGTTCTTCCTTCGGCCTCGCATGAATTGACTTTCAATAGGCCTAAACTTCTTCAAAACTACGAGCTGGCATACATCGGCTTGTACGTGCTTTCATTCTGCAACCTATGAGATGTTTTAAGTGTCAACGATTCGGACACACTGCAGCTAGATGTGAAGCGCAGGAAATTTGCATATGCGGAATGAAGATACATGAGGGTGATCCATGTAAAGACCCTCCAATCTGTATTAATGGTAAAGGGCACCACAACTGCCGATCAAGGAACTGCCCAGTATATAAATTGGAAACGGCCATTCAGGAAGTTAAAACGCTTCAAAAAGTAAGTTATCCTGAAGCGAAGAAAATTGTTAGTCAACACCTCGACTATCAACCACTTATGCAGAAGCAGCTGCTGCCCCTTCCTCATCAAAAATTAACCTGGAGCAGTTGCTTACAACGATTGTAACAATGATTGAAAGAATCATTGATACAAAGATTGAGTCGATTCATCGGTCAGAACCAATTAAACATGCCTTCGCATGTTTGAAGGCTATTCCCAGACTGACGTCTTTGATATAAGAAACGTACCGACGCAGCATAAAAAAACCAGCAAAACCTGCGATCATAACCCCACCAACTGACGTAATAATTAAAAATCCTGATTTATCTGGAAAAGACAAAAAGATCCCTCCGTTGTCGAGTCAGAAATTGTGACAAGAGAACATGAAAAATCTGAGTTTACCGAAATGGAGGTGCAAGTCATTATCGAGAAGGCACCAGACACAGACGATATAAAAACTGTACCTATAGAGCCTCCAAAAGCTCAGAGAACAGCTTCGGTGAAAGCGTATATTTCAGCCGGCCCCAGCACACCCATAGAGATCGAATACAGTTCATCAGCCGCCGAAAAAGCATTGCTTGCGAGTTTAGATTCAATAGCAACGATGCTAACTGCACCAACGAAGCTTTCATCTTCTAGTGTCAGCCGGAGAATCTCACTGACATCAGAAAGAGAAGAAGACGATGCCATGTCCGAGGCCTCATACACACTATCAGAAGTTGAGGCCGTAAGAAGGATGGAAAAATGGTGCAAAAAAGGATGGCCGAAAGGAAAGCCTAGGCGGTAAACATTAGGATTCAAAAATTGTATGGAAATGTGAAATCTAAAAACTTTTTTTAATTTTTTTTGAAGTGGGACGGGACTAATGACCAAAGTAGTCGATGCCCCTAAAAACCTCAAAAAAAAAAATAATGCCCTGAGATGGATAATCCCCACGTCCGGAACACAACACCTACGTTCCACGTTCAGGGCGGCAACAGCTGTACTTACGTACAATACATGCAGCTGGCTAACGGGGTTCCGAGTGTTCTTCTCAGACATGCTATTTTTCGGCTGAATTACGTCTATAGGCCGTATTTAAGGACAGGATTTTGCGGCCACCTGCAGATACGAAAATTTTTAAAGATTAAGGACATGGATTGATACCACCTTTAGAGCTGGCGATGTGGCAGCCACGGTCGAAGTGATTGCAGGTGTAACGGAGGCCTTTCGTTGTCCACATGCCCTCCGCGATGGCATGCATGTAGTTAAGGTGTCCATGTCTTTCGGCGCATGGGAGCCCTGAAAACCTCGGTGTGTAGGGACCTGAAGTCAGTGCAGAGACTGCGCATCCGCTCTCTGCCAAGATATATGCCGGTTCCACCGGAGTACCGGAACGGACCTCCAGGGTTGGTAGCCCTGGAGTGGGGTTGTACCCCGGCGGCTAGCCTTACTACAGAAGGAATTAAAGGTCATGCAAACTGAACAACAAACGTGGCAGAGGGTTCACGTAAACACCCTCGTTTAGAACAGCCGTTTCGCCTCAGGCGAAATGGAGAAAGAGCGCAGAATCTCTTCGTATAGAAGTTGAGGCAAGAAAGAGCTTGCAAAAAGCTTTTTTCAAGTGCAGTGTACCGAAACCTAAATACTTAGTGATTACAAAGGAAGATGGTAATTTCTCGAGGGTGAGTCCCTTTCTCATTGCTCGGGAAATAACTAAATGTGTTGGAGACCCTGTTAAGGAAATAAGAAAAACCTTCACTGGACTTCATGTGGAGACTGTAAATTATGCTCAGCCTCAGAAGATCCTAGGACTCAAAATGATTGGAGAATTGTTTGTACGCGTCGATCCCCACGGTACGCTCAACACCTCAAGGGGTGTTGTGGTCTGTCGGGATCTTCTACAATGTTCGGAGCAGGAAACTGTTGAATAATTAGCATCACAAGGAGTAATAGAGTGTCGCCGATTGAACATGAGAAGGAACGGCAAGGTCCTACCCTCAGACTCTCATGTCCTCACTTTTAACCGGCCTACTTTGACGGAGAAGGTGAGAGCAGGGATTCATCGATTGGATGTGCGGGCATTTGTCCCACAGCCAATGAGATGCTTCAAGTGCCAACGCTTTGGACACACCGCTCTTAGATGTGAAAGACCGCAAATATGCGTATGCGGTGATGAGGTGAAGGAGAGCCGTGTAAAGAGCCTCCTACATGTATCAATTGCAAAGGACAGCATTCATGTAGATCCAGGAACTGTCCTGTCTACAAAGACGAAGTAGCTGTGCAGGAAGTAAAAACCCTGCAGAAAGTTAGCTACTTTGAAGCTAAAAAGATAGTAAGCGCCCGCAAATGTAGAGCAACAACAACCTATGCTCAGGCTGCGGCTGCTGTTCCTGCTCCTGCTCCAGTAGGTGTTGGTGAAGGTGAGATCATCAACAAACTTGCGCCCACTTTGCCTGGCTTGATTGAAAGGGTTATCGAAAACAAAATGAAGCCTTTCAGTAGTAAAGAATAGGTCAAGCCAAAGATATTAGTACAGCCTCCTGAAGATACATTTCCGAAACTGAAAGTTGCTCTTGTTCAGCAGAAAACGGACGCCAAACCAGAAGGCTGTCTTAGAGAGATATTAGATGAAGGACAGAAGAAAGTGACTGTCTCGCAGTCTGTTATGGAGGCTCCCAAGCCTCCTGCAACTGAGGTGGCCTCTAAACCACAGAGGCCACAAAAAACCACACAGGGGGGACAAGCGGTCTCCTTCCGAGGGCGGTGACTAGTGCGATTCCCATGTCGGGGTCGGCCAGGTTTCCGCCTCTGAATCGACGCTTGAAACCGGGTCCGATCCATGTCCGTCGTCGTCTGCGGCTTCGGTGGTCTCCGATTCGGAGGCCGGAAGCTACATGGGAGACGACGTTCTCCGCGAACACGAAACTGTTCGCAATATGAAGAAGAAAAGGCTGGCCGAAAGGTAAACCAGGGCCATAATTTAATTTAAAATTAGCGAGTCGATTGTACAATGGAACACTAATGGATGTTTTTCAAACATCCATGAGCTCCAACGTTTGGTACATGATGTAGACCCGATTTGTATATGTCTGCAAGAAACTCATTTCTGCCGAAATGAAAATTTTAAATTAAGAGGATACGATATATTTCGGCGTGATCAACCGCCAAATGTAAGAGTTAGAGGTGGAGTAGCCATATTAACATCGACTAGAGCTACCGCCGAACCTGTTGATCTAATTAAAAACCTACAAGCGGTCGCCGTTAGAATGAAACGTCCGCTTCAGGTCACTCTCTGCAGCATATACTTGCCGAATTTTGATTGGAATGAGGATGACATAGTAGATTAATTTCTGAGCTTCCCCCACCTGTTTTAGTGGTGGGTGATTTTAATGCTCATAATTCTCTTTGGGGATCGGATCGAGTAGATCCCCCCGGAAGAGAATTGGAAAGTTTCCTGACGAATTCTGATCTTATTCTTTTAAACGATGGGTCAAGAACATTTTTCAATGCCAGAAATGGTACGACGTCCTGTATAGATCTTGCACTCATAAGCGGATTGATAGCACCGAGGTACACCTTCCATGTTTTAGACGACTTACATGGAAGCGATCGTTTCCCGGTGCAAATTGTAACTGATGTTGTAAAAATAACATACCCCAAATCTAAAAGATGGTTGTTTGATAAGGCAGATTGGATGAGCTTCATTGAATGAAGCTCATCCATCTTGATTGGATGAGCTAGGACGATACTCCCCGAAACAACTGGAGTTATCGGAGTCGCTGTCGACACTATAACTAATGCGATACATGACTCGGCATCGAGATATATTCCCAAAGCATTTGGGAAACTTAGGAAGCGACCCGTTCCATGGTGGAACGATGAAGTAAGTGAAGCTATTAAAAGAAAGAAAAGCGCATATAACGCCTTTAAGAAACGTCCTACCACAGATAATCTTATTGCCTTTAAAAAATACAGGGCGCATGCAAAACGATTCATGACAGATTCAAAGAACGATCCTGGCAACAATACGTGTCATCCATTGATAGAACTACTACTGCGTCAGACGTTTGGAGGAAAGTGAAGGCGATTTGTGGGCGTAAGAACTTTGCTCCCATAGCTAGCCTTCAAGATGAAGATGAAATTAAGGACACTTCAAACGAAATCGCAGAGTTATTATCCAATCACTTCGAGAAGGCCAGCAAAACGGCTAAATACGACGAAGATTTTCGGACAAAAAAAGCAGAACTTGAAGGTCTAATAAATTTTAGAACTGAGTATAATTACTCATACAATGTACCCTTTAAAATGGACGAATTCGTGAAAGCGTTGGAGAAAGCAGGCAACACAACTGCTGGTCCGGATGAAATCCATTATAATATGATCAGGCAGCTGAATACCACTGCAAAACGCAGATTACTAGAACTACATAATCAAATATGGCGGGATGGAATGTAACTGCAGCAGTGGAAAAAAGCACATATTGTTCCAGTACCAAAGAAAAAGAAAAATTTAACAGATTCCAATAGCTACCGTCCTATTTCTGTGACGTGCACTGTGGGAAAAATACTTGACAAAATGATTAATAATCGACTCGTTTGGCTTTTAGAAAAAGAAAACCTAATATCACCATATCAAGCAGGTTTTCGACAATACCATTCTACCATTGATCAAATGATCAACTTAGAGAACATTATATACAACAGCTTTATTACAAGAAACATTGTATTGGAGTCTTCAGAAGACTTTGATCTTCAGAAGGCTTTCGATATGACCTGGCGACATGGAATAATGCTCCAGATATATGAATGGGGCATTCGTGGCAATTTGCCAGTTTTACTCAGCAACTATATGAATGACCGTACTTTCCAAGTACGCATCAACAATGAATATTCATCAGAAAGAAGCTTGGAAAATGGCATACCACAAGGTTGGCCGTTGAGTGGTACCTTATTTACGATTATAAATTGATATTAGCCATTCCAGTAGAAATCAGCAAAAGCGTCTATGTTGATGATTTGGCAATTGTGTATGCCAACAACATGACTGCTATGGTGAAATACAAATTACAACGAGCGATTAATGCTCTAAATGAAGTTGCAAGGAATAATGGATTCCAATTTTCACCAGAAGAAACGTGCTCTATACACTTCTGTAGGAAGAGAATTCCTCACCAAAGTCCTATTTTGACAATTGACAACAATCCAATACAATCTAAGGACAATGTGAAATTTTTAGGACTGGATTGGATAAATCCCTTATGTGGGGATTATATATACAGGACATGAGTGATAATAGCAAAAAAGCCCTAAACTTTATAAAATGTTTATCAAACATCAATTAGGGCTCAGATAAAGAAAAATTATTGAGACTGTATAAGGCATTGGTTCAATCAAAACTAGACTACGGATGTATTGTATATTCATCCGCTAGGAAGTCGCATTTAAGAAAGTTAGACATAATTCATAATAGCGGAATAAGATATGCGACAGGCGCTTTCCGCACAAGTGCGACGACTAGTCTAATGTCCGAAGCCGGAATAATGCCACTATATTATAGATGAGAGATCCTTTTGTTAAGATATGCAGCAAATATATAGGCTTTTCCTGCCCATATAAATAACAAACTTTTTAACAACCATCCTTTGGCTGCATTATACCAACATCGTGCTACATATTCCAGACCAGCCGGAATTAGGTACCACGAATTAAGAAGAAAACACGAAATTGCTATCCCAGATACATTAGCAATTTCTACCAGAGAAAAACCGCCATGGATCTTGCCAACCGTAAATTCAAGGTTGGATCTCTCTCAGGAAGAAATAAAAAAGAAGCCAGCAGTGTTCATCCAACAGGAATTTTTAGCAACCGTCAGTGGCTACGAAGAACATATTAGAATTTATACTGACAGTTCTAAAACCGAACATGGTGTTGGATGCTCCATATATGTAAATGGAGAAGCCCACTTTTGGAAACTGCCAGATATGGCAAGTGTCTATATGGCAGAACTTACTGCACACAGCAAGATCTTCGGCACACAGAACACTATTGCGAAGAGAGAGTGCTGTTATGTTCCGATTCTTGAAGCTTACTTGTTGCAATTCCTTTAAGGGTGGCAGATGTTAAAAACTGTCTAACATAATAGACACAAGTGGAATACTGATTGAAGGAGTTTAAATAGAAAATTAAACTCAATCAAAACTTCTCCTTATAAATGGAAAAGTGACGTGAAGTTGACTCGCCGAGACAAGTGGCTGTGACCAGACTTAGAATCGGTCACACGCGAATAACAAATTCATATTTGTTAACTGGCAAAGAGAGACCAATGTGCGATATTTGTAATAAAACGCTTACAATTAAGCACCTAATGAAAGAGTGTATCATATATGAGGACCTCGGAAAGAGGTTCCGGCTAAGAAATGATATTGCTGCTGATTTGGATAATGGAAATAAAGAAAAAATAATTGCTTATTTACACGCCAGTGGACTTCTTAAAAGTCTGTAATAGTGGAAATTTAAAGCTGTGTAAACAAACTCTAAGGGGTAGTTTTATATATATAAGGAAGTCTTGAAGCGTTGCACGTATAGTGACAGGAGGTAGCCCTCTTGCCTAGGCCGCCTGGCTCGCCTGCACACAAGAGCAGGGAGTCGAGGTGTGTCCAATGATGGCATGGGGAACCCTCAAGGGTGGACTGTGGGTGCAAAGCTATAGGTAAGAGCAATGCATTCCTGTAGCCAAGTAGGTCAGGACCAGGAAGGGCAGCCTCCCCGCCGATTGTCTTTTTGGCCGTCCTGAACAGGTGGTCAGATTGCTCTCATGACACTGGGAGGACCCTGATGGGTTACATCCTACGGTACTGTTTATAGGCGAGAGTCAACTGCCACGACATCCTGAGGCGACTAATTGCTGCTTAACAGCAGTTCTGGTCGCCTTGAGGGTGCTTAAATAAATAAATAAACAAGACAGGTAGAAGGAGATAATGGTATTGTAAAGACTTCTATTTTCCATTTATGTCTTTGTGATATTTTTCTCTAATTTTTTTAAGATTGAGGGCCTTTACACCCCATAAGTGTTTGTTTATTGTTGTAGATTAATGTTTTGTGTACTTTGTGCTTTTAAATTAAAATGTAAGGGCCCTTTACACCCTTACATATGACAACCCTGATGGTGATACTAATCTCTTTTTAAGAATGTGACAAGGGCTAATGACCTTAGCAGTCGATGCCCGTAAAACAAAGAAAAAAGTAATAATAATAGGTAATAAATTATATGAAAATATGAGTACAATTACAGTATTAGATTATTAGGGTATACAATAATAAATATCAAAATATACAATTAAAAAAGATAATATAAAAAGCATAAAAAAAAGAAAATAAATTATATACTATTATTAAAACACTAAAATAATAAAATTAATTTAATCAATGAAGTCACTGTTTTCATCATCATCATAATTCCTATTCATCACTTCATTTTCAGTTAGTGAAATGATATTTCTGTTAGTACTTGCCAAGTATTAGAATCTTCAGTAATGACTAACTAACCAATAATACTGATGGAATGTTGGAGGAATACAACCAATTTGTTAATATCTGTTAATATTTACTAATGAACTTCAACAAAGCTATATGTATATGTCCTTCTGCTTTTTTGGCGTCACTTGCATAATATCATCGTGAAATTTGTGTTTGGATGTATTTGAAAACTCAAGTATTACAGAAAACAGCGCCTGTTCATCAGAAGTATATCTAAAATTTCCCTTTGTAATTTTATATCAGCTTCCCTTTGTAAGAAAGCAACTACTAAATTTTTAACTCGTTTCACTGATGATGCTCCATTTGCAACAATCTTCCTGTTAATAATAGCAGCTTTTCAGCAGTATATAAAATCAGAAGATGATAAAAATTAGCAGGTGATAAAATCAGCATTTGTGATTTGAATTACTTCAAATGGCATACTCTTCTTCTTTGCCATGCTCATATTTTTTTTATCAATCTTCTACATCAAGTGAAACACAACACAGGACCCTAATTCTTGAGAATCTCATGAGCCATTTGTTTTGTTTCTGATGTACACAATAGCAACAGCAGTATTAAAATTACGACATCAAAAATTATATATTTTCTTGCTTGTTTTATAGTAAGAAATAGAAAAAACTCAATTTAGGATCAGGTAGTATTTTTAGTAAAACCCACTGGGTTGATCTAGTGGTGAACTCATCATCGCAAATCAGCTGATTTGGAAGTCGAGAGTTTTAAGGTTCATATCCTAGTAAAGGCATTACTTTTATATGGATTTGAATGCTAGATCATGGATACTGGTGTCTTTGATGGTTGGGTTTCAATTAACCACACACTCAGGAATGGTCGACCTGTGACTGTACCAGACTACACTTCATTTATATTTATACATATCATCCTCGTTCATCCTCTGAAGTAATAGCTTACAGTGGTTCCAGAGGCTAAACACAAAAAGAAGGAGTACCTTTAGTAAATCAATAGTAGAAAGATGCAATATTTTATCACCTTGAATTTTACCTTTGCTCTTTGAACTTCAAACCTACCTCTGATTTTATCAAATAAACCTACTTTTCAGTGACACCTTTTTTTTATTTCTTCTGATTATGTAAATTTTATATTATTTTTTATTGCACCACACTTCTGGCATGTGCTTTTTTTATAGTTTGAAATATAAGTTGAAATAGTTCAAAAGTACTTCATAATGTTTTTTACAGAATCTGTTTTTTCTTGTGTGCTATTTTCAACATAGATCATACATCTGTTGAATATTTGAATCCAAGCTGAGATATATTCTACTAGTTGCCTTCTTTGTTTTTCCTGTTTAGCCTCCGGTAATTACCTCTCAGATAATACTTCAGAGGATGATATGTATGAGTGTAAATGAAGTGTAGTCTTGTACAGTCTCAGTTCGACCATTCCTGAGATGTGTGGTTAATTCAAACCCAACAACCAAAGAAACCGGTATCTACGATCTAGTATTCAAATCCGAGTAAAAATAACTGACTTTACTAGGACTTGAACGCTGGAACTCTCGACTTCCAAATCAGCTGATCTGGGAAGCCGCGTTCACCACTAGACCAACTCAGTGGGTTCTCTACTTGTTGTCTGCCCATTTATATACATTTTATAGTACAAAATGACAATTTAGTTAATAATGTCTGAAATATCTAGTTTATTTCCTTGACTTCTGTAGCCTCTGCCACCAACTGCAGTTATGCAGACTGATGACTGTTTAATAAATATTCAATTATACAAAGCAATGACCATGACAAATGATTGCTTCAATGACTAGTGTCGCACATGGTATCTTCAGCTGTACATTTCACAAAATGTCATCATTTAGGATTATATTTTTCAAGGGTAGACAGAGTAGTATTTGACATGTTGTCAATGGAACAAAGGGGGAAATTCCTAATGCAGATTATTCAATTGAGGAATGTTCATGGTATGCCAGTGGGAAGGCGTTTCTCATGCAAACGTTCTTTCGGTTTACTGTTCTTGTTTTTGTTTGTTATTGTTTTTTTGTTGGATTGGTTTGAGTTTCGTTTTATGTTTTTGTTTCCTGTTTTTATTGTTTTATTAATTTAATTAAACTTTATTTACACCTGAGTTGTTTACTATAGCAACAGGGTTGCTATAGGTTGCTGTTATAGGTTAACAGTGACAATTTTTGTTTCTATTTTTACTTCTTTATATTTTTTCAGGTTGAGGGTAGTTTATTTTTATTTATATTCATTATAGATTATATTATTATACATATTTATATTCATTCTCTAGCTTTTTACGTCTACTTTAGTTGGTAAAAATCTGAATTTAACGCTGTAGCAAAATTATCCTTGTCAGACGAAGCTGACCGCGAGGCCTTTTCACTTGACTGAAATTGGCGGTTTTTTCAAATGGACCACCAATCATCATAGAATTTGCTGAAGGAACTGAAATTTTGGTCCCATGAGAACCGGCGATATAATAGACCACTCCAGCAGAACGCACACGTACTGGAGCTAGAGCTAAATACAACTGGGTTTGCTCTAGTGCCCAGAGGACATCATTCAAGACTCACTGCGTAGAGCCATTCACCCATCGGCATGATAGTTCCCACCTTAGGTTACGGTTGCGTTTCGTAAGATGTCGCAACACCATCGAGTGTAAATGAAAGAGAAAATTGTGTTGGATGTTGTTGTGTAGTTCCGTAAATGTATATGTTGTAATTCGTGTAGTGTTCTTGGTGAAGTATATGTGTATATTGTAAAGTATTCTGCAGCTAAGTGTGTAGTGGGAAGAAAAGCTGTAGAGGCTAGGCCCGTGGGGACGCCAACCCCCAAAGTCTTAAAGAATAAGACTCCCCGTCGGGGAGTCATACTTATTACTTTTTTAATGGTATCTGTATACTGACATAATGACATCTACATAATAGGTTAGGAAACCCTTCTGTATATAGTCAAATAACATTTTTGAATCATGTCTGACTGTTTTTTTTAAAAATACTATGTGTTTATAAATGTAATATTGCTCAAGAGTATTGAAATCTTGGTTTTTATGAGTAAAATTTGCATGATATAGTAAAAAGATTTTATTAGTGTGATTGTTTTTCTAGGAAGCAATTTGTAAATTTTATTCTACTAACTTCTCTTCACCCCTCTCTTTTGCTTTCTCTATCTCTTTAAGTTATATGTGTCTTTCCAAATCAGGTGATTCAGAAGTCGAGAGTTCCAGCATTCAAGCCCTAGTAAAGTAAGTTATTTTATATGGATTTGAATACTAGATCGTGGATACCGGTGTTCTTTGGTGGTTGGGTTCCAGTTAACCACACATCATAGAAATGGTCGAACTGAGACTGTACAAAGACTACACTTCATTTACACTCATACATATCATCCTCATTCATCCTCTGAAATAATATCTGAATGGTAATTACCAGAGGCTAAACAGGAAAAAGAAAGATACAGGGGCACCAGTCTCTAAAGATGGTCACAAAAATGATTGAAAACATCTTCGAAGTAAGTTAAGATTTCATTGTAAAGTATGATTTGGTTTGTCACTTTATACTTTCAAAATTACTTATCTATATTACATGTTTGAACTGACTTCAATATAAGAAGAAGAATCTCTATTCAACCCATTTGTTTATTTATTTATTAGCTTTACTTATTTATTTTTAAGCTTTTTCTTCATCAAATGTATCAAGTACTGGTTTTTTTTATTTTTAGCAGAGGAAATTTCCTCTGGAAGTCCTGCTGTAAAATTTTCCTACAAACTTACGTAGAAGATTTTTTGAATGAAAAGATACATTAACAACAAAGACAATTTGAAAGTATCTTTTACTACTTTTCTGTAATTGATGATATTTGTTAATTTTTTTTAACATAATGATATACAGAGTGAGCAACATAAAACCGAACCCTTAATGAAACTGCTACCCAACACTATTTACGAAAGACTCTCACATAACTAGCGTGACTAGTGGATGTATATGTTTTTACTGATTGTTGCTGCCTCTTGTCAGGTGGTTATGTGTCAATGCAGTTGTATTTGTGTAAAATGCCTTATTCAATTCAGGAAAGGACAGCTATAGTTGAGGCCTATATTCTTTCTGGGTCATTTGAAGAATCAAGTCAAGTATTCATAGAAAAAATTCTGAATGCCTGTATCCCAGCGAAGAGTAGCAACACAATTTAGTTAAAAAATGGCATACAACTTGTCTGGTTTCAATGAGATAGGCAACCTTTCATTAAGACTCCACAAGCCATTGCCGATATTGAAATCAGAATTACTTTCTTTCTTTTTCCTGTTTATCCTGCGGTAATTACCATTCAGATAATACTTCTTAGGTTGAATGAGAATAATATGTATATGTATGAGTGTAAATGAAGTGTAATCTAGTACAGTCTCAGTTCGACCATTCCTGAGATGTGTGGTTAATTGAAACCCAACCTCCAAAGAACACTGGTATCCACGATTTAGTATTCAAATCCGAAAAGGAGAATTAGTGTCAGCCCAAAACATCACTATGCAAGTTATCCCAACAATCTGAGTTAAATATACATCTTTTCGTAAAAATCTGCATGAATTAAAATTAAAACCATACCGCGTTACAACTGTGCAACAACTGAAGGAGACAAACCAAGACACCTTTATTATTGCAACTGCCCTCTCAAAAACATTGTTGGTGGACATATAGAGTTGTCTACTTGCGATTTTTTTCCTGTGGGGCTACTTAAAGGAGAGAGTTTATGCATCTAATCCCCACAAGATTGATGAACTGAAGGTGAACATTCAACGAGAAATCAACGCAATTGAAAACAATGTTTTGCGTCAGATGACTCTCAATATGATCAGTAGAACACAAAAGTGCATCAGTGCTCAGGGTGATCATTTTGAGCATCTTTAGTAACAATAATGTAAATAAATGTAACATTAAATTACGTTTTATGTTTTTATTATTTAATTTATCCGTATCATTCATAAAAATTCATTCCAACAAAACCTACCGATTCTGCAGCGGTTAAGTTACAGGTTCGGTTTTACATTGCTCACTCTGTTTAATTTAACATCATTCTATTATTTAAACAATTGATTAATATGAAATTTCAAGAAAATTATAAAGCATAAGTTAGAAATTAATAATACATATTTTTTCACTTCAGACAACCTTAATTCATTATAATTAGCAGTCTTCATGTATGAGTAATTTCTCTATATTCCTTTTCCTTTTTTATCAAAAATCAAAAAAACTCTTACATCTACAGAGCCTTAGTCATGCCAATAGCAGTCTCTCTACTTCAATCCTCTCCCATTTCTTTTCTTATTTTTTATCAAAATTCACTTTTTTCATATTTGAATTTTTTTTGCACAGGTTTTTGTAGACCTGACCAAATTTTAAATAAAACTGAAAAACTTAGAACAAAATTAACTTTATTAAAAAAAATAATACCAACTTTAACAAAATAATACTTCCTCAATTCTTTAAATTTAGATGTTTTGGTTGGTGCCAAATTAAGATTAAGTAAACTGAAAATAATTTGTTTTTAATTAGGCTCTGACTTTTAAGAACTGAAATTTAAAGAATCAAAAAAGTGTTAATTTTTAATGCTTGAAAAAATGCAGAAAAAAGTAATTTTGTCAAAGAAATTAGTTTGAAAGAAAATATATATTTCACTTAGAACATGAAAAACAGAAATAAGAAATTTTAATAGAAAATTGCTTTTTTGTATTAAGAAAAAATTAAATGTTATAATGTGATTAAAAACTAAGACTGTATGGAATTCAGCTTCTAGATTACCTTTTTGAAGCTGCAGGAGAAGCTTTTACATGCAGTTAAAAATATAAAACAATAACATAATCTTTATGTTTAAGATATGATAATGAATAAATTTTTTGATAGTTTTGTTCTTTTTTATCAATTGTTTAATTTTTCTTTTATAATCATTTCACAGAATCTTATTCATCAAAAGTAAAAAGTAATGTACTGTTCTCCAACGTGTTATGACACTATTGAAACAAACGGCACTGAACAAAATATTATTACATTATAAATAAATTATAATAACCTTTTTGGTAAAAAATAAGTAAATATATAATTTATTCCATAAATTATATTAAATTAGCTTTACAAATACATTAAGTTATACAAATACATTTTCCTTGATAACATCAATATGAAATAATTGACTAGTTATATATGTTGTGATAATGGTAACTTTTCTGATAAACTTAACATTAATATCACATTTTTTCTTACATTATATTCAGAACAATTTGATTTATCAAATTAGTTGTGAAGAATAGTTATCTTTATTAATGGTAATAATTTTTTTCCATAAAAAAAGAAAAGTTAATTACTTTTTATTGTGCATTTATTTACAATATAGAAAAAAAATTAATTCATCCCTTATAAGTTTGTTGAATTTATTTACAGCTATGTTTTAAATAATTATACTGATTATTTAAGATGGAATGTTAAGCAACTATTTTTTTTTTTTTTAATTTTAAATTATTTTAATCTAGTTTAGCTGTTATATCTGTTATAAACATATCAATAAAATAAAATTATTAATGCTTTTTATAGAATAAAATCATTTAGTGTAGTAGACTATTTGATTAGATTATCCAGACTTTGCTTAACCAGACATCTACAGAGTATAGAACATAATGTTGTTGACAATCATGATGAAATAGGTAAACTTTCTTTTTAACCCAATTTAAAAATGATTCCTTTTAATTTCTCCCTGAAATTGTGCTTCTAGATGACGTTTTGCAAGTTAACCATTTAGTTCCATTTTCAATATTTTTGTAGGTGGCAATATTGTTAAGTTATTTTGTAGTGGTTGGAAACCCTTTTAGTGTATGGTTTAATTGTATGTTTATTTATTGTACTATTTTTGTCAAATTTACTAAGTTTTTAAACTTCATTTTATTCACGTATATAGAGATTGTGGACCTTTGTATGTTAAATGTAAAATTTTCACTTATGGTTATTATACCTTTCTACGTTCTTTCGATTTTTTGATGATTTGTGATGGTTGATTCTGTTTTATATTTAGTGCTTGTATAAATTCTGTTTTACATTGCTCATATGCATCCAGTTATATCCCTCCATGTTAGTTTGTATGGACTATATGTTTATATGTTATATAAAATTTATTATTTGCTTTTTAATGTAATAAAAGAGCTCCTGACTTCTATAAGTCAAAGAAAAATTACTCATATTATGCAATTAATAGAACGTGCTTAGTGGGTTGTTTATGTTTTTGATTGGTTCTTGGTATTTATCTACAATTTCTGTAATCTTGTGCAGGATCTGAATTAAATCACAAAAAACATAATTTAAATTATCGTTCTTTTTATTTTGTAACATGCAAAATGGCCACTTTTCAAATTGAAATTCCAGTTTTCTAAAATCTTCAATAGTTAGTCATCACTTTTTATTGCGATGTCTTTGTGACTGAGGTTATAGCTACTCCTGCTATATATCCAGATATCGCACGGGGTTTGAAGCACTGTATGGAGTTGAGAAATGACCGGCTGTCGTAAAACTTAAATACAAAAATCACAAATATTTTTGAAAAAAGAATGCAAAATAATGTCTGGTCAACTTTACAAGTGTCGCTTGCAGTGACAACAGCGTTTATTAAAGCAGCCCTTTCAAAACCTGTTTTGCCGCCTCAATATTCATGTGGAGTGAAGAGAAGTTTGCTGTGGAGGCGAGCTTTCACTTAGTGGGCGTGGTTACGTCAAACAACTTTGCCGGCTTTCCGTGTTATCTCATTAATTTGATTTATTTTGTGAATTACTGACGGAGAAGATTGCATCAGTAAGTTTAACACATTAATTTTATCATTGCTGCCGATTATGAGTAATATTTAATATGCCAAAATGGAAGTGGGATTTTTTTAGAAATTACAGACTGAATTCACCTTCTTAAAAAAAGATCGTATTTCCAAATTCATAGTGTTCTGTGAAATTTTCAATACACCTTTTTTTGTAGAAAATAAATGTCATGGAGATGTGGACTCCCATACTAAAACAGAAAACACAAAATCTGTCTAGGTAACAAGCAAACGACTACCACAGCAACGTTTTTTTAAAAAACAAGAACCTGATTGTTCTAATTTGCAATGAGCAGCTAGGGAATCCTTTCAATCTGCAACGCAGGATTTGAGCTTTAATTTGTTCGACTGCAGCTTGTACAATTAGTTGTACAATCCTAAATTTCCAGGAGGACGCACTAAAATGGAGGCACTTGCTGTTCATGCCACTGGACCCTGTGTTTTTGAATCCGCATTGAAATAGCTGGGCGAAACCAATTTAGTGTTCATTATTTTTGACGCATCTAATAGGAAAGACTTAATAGAGTCCCTTTTTGTTCAATACTACGTACCAGCGCAAAGGGTGAAAATAAACGATCAAGTTCCTGGTGAAACGTCGGAAATGATTAAAAGAACGATAACAGATTCGTTAAAAAGGTACGGGTTACTAAAGAAAGTAATGAGCCTGTCTGCAGAAAATACAAACACAAATTTTGGGAAAGTCGAGAGACATGGGAAAATAATGTGTTTAGAAAAATTTAGGCAAACCTAAATCATTGGTGTTGGGTGTAAAGCATATATCTTGCACAATTCTGTACAGAATGCTCACTGACGTATTGTAGTTTGTTATTGAGGCTCAACGGTGAAAATTTTTAAATATTTTTATACGTATACGGTTCGAAACAATAAGTTGAAAGAATTTTGTGAAAGTGTCGATGTAGAATACAAAAATGTCGCTCGGTAAAAGCCGTTTTCTGAGCCTAGAACTTGCCATTCGGGGGATATTAGATATTTTCGAGGGGTTGAGACTATTTTTAATGAGCAACCGAAATGTCATGCAATAATACAAAATTTTTAGGATAACTCTTTGTGCGAGATATACTTGCAGTTTGTTCATAGTACTTTAGCAATATTTCAAGAGGTTGCACTTAAAATTGAATCCAATGAAAGCAGTGCCACCTAAGTTGCTTTAATCTATGCAGACATTATAACAACACTAAAACAGACAAGCAACAAAGTCTTTACCTTTTTTATGCGAACAGGTACTACTGAAATTGAAAAGGGACTTAAAAACTGATGATACTGTTTTGATGTACTGAATTTGTCAAAAAATTCATTTCGACAAAAAGTCTCAAATTTTTATGAAACTGCATTAAAATACCTAATAATGTAGCAAAATAGCAATTTTATAAAATTTAAATGGATCCTCATCATTGTCAAAGTTGTATGGAAAGAATTAAAGGCGAGCCTTCTCATAATACACAATTTTGTTACTGGAGCTGTAAATGTTGGTGCTATATTTCATAAAATGGCATTAATTAATCAAATGATTAAGGATGTAAACTCAGGAAATCGAGATGAATGGGTCAGGAAGCAAATGGAAGAGTAATGGGTTAAAATATTTGAAATATGCCAAAAAACTGGCGTAAAAGTAGAAAATTTAATAAAAGTTGTCAAATTTGTTAAGGCTCTTTAGCAGGGTGGAATGGGCGTTTTCTCTGATGAAACATATGTGGACACCTGAACATGATCTGAGAGTTGCTGTTGTCAAAGAATTGTTAAAAATAAAAATTAACTTTGAATCCGATTGTAACTCTTTTTATGAAAACATAAAAAATTACAAATAATTTCCCATTAATGTTTTGTTATCAGAAAAGTACGAATGGAATCAGCATACTAAAGGGAAAAAAGAAATCCCAAGTAGAAAAAAGATAATCAAACTTTTTACTTAAGATAATCAATATTTTTAGATGTTATAAAATGTGTGTGTACAGAATAATAAATGCAAATTAGTAACTAACATTAAACTAATAAACATAATCTCAAAAATCGCTTTTCTACCTTCATTTCCCCCTCTACCTGTAAGGTTGAGTTTGGGGTAAAAATGTCATGGCAAGCCTCGTTATAGCCACTTGGCAGATTGTTGAATAATAATTTCAAATTTACAAAAATGAAATAAAGATCTACAATTTCTTTAGTTTTCATGACATGTTTTTTCACATTGCATGGCCTACTCAAGTATTATACTTTAAGTATTTGTTTGGACTGTAGCATTTGAGAATATTTTAGAAGCAATATAACTTTTTTACAATTGCTATACAAATAGTACAGCAAAGTTAGAAAGTTTGCTATTGTATTTATTGTCTAAAACAGGTAGTAAAGTAAAAAAGTGCAATGACTTCAGAAATAGAAAAAGAACAAACTATGTGTGCTTCCTTATTTTGGTCTCCAAGTGAATAAAAGTGTTCTTTGACACTGTTTTATTAAATCTACTATGCTGAGGATTGTAAAGACTTCACACTGTTCATGGCCTTCCAGAAGATAACCCCAGTAGATCAACAAAGCTTTCTTCTTGAGTTATCAGCTTCTTGGAAATGATACTGAATGTCAGCTCTATGTTGGATTTTAGATGCTTCTGTTTTCAACCATAATTCTTGGTGCATGTTGACACAATTCTTATAATACCATAAACTTTAATATAAATGAACAGATAACTTAGTCAAAAAGGTTACAGTTTGAGCCACTGTTTCTGCTGGTAATATTTTGTCTTAACATATCTGATAACACCATGGTGGAAAATATATATTTAGGGTTTATTGAAACAAAGTAAAACACGATAAAATTCCATATATAAACTAACTTGAAAAAATGACCTTGCTCCTACCATTCCAGAGATAAATTCTGTAGTTATGTACAATATGGCACTTCAACATAGCATGCATTGTAAGATTTGTTAAATGATAAAAAGCCTGATTGTTAGACTGAACAAGGTAGGAAACTTTTGGACTGGTTACAAAGATTGTTGGTTTTGACTGTAATATTTTTTTTTTGTGTTTTGTTAAGGAGCCTTATGAAAAAATAAATGAATATCTACATATAATCTAAATATAGATGACTGAACAGAGTCATCGGACAAGAAATGTTTCATATCCTGGGAGCATCTTTTAGACGTATTTTCATGTCATTAATGAAGAATTGAAATTATTTAGCCATGGGTGGACTTAAGTCTGAACTGTCATCCTTTTTCCAAAACCAATATTGGTAGTTGCTTCACTGTAAAATAAATATTCTAAATTAATTAAGACTGAAGTTTTATTTTGAAAGGTGATACTCTTTGTTAACAACAAACAAGGCTGATATTTTATGATACAGTTATGGTAACCTGTTTTGATGTTTTGCAAAAATATCAAAACATTATATAATTAGAAGTGCATGTGATAATATAACTAAGCCTCTGATAGCTGTACAAAATAGATTACTTAAAGTAATTTATGAGGCAGACTGTTCACCAACTTTTTTAAATCTTGTGGTTAACTTCTCAGTTATTTTTACAAGTATAAATTTTTATTTTTGAAGAATCTAACAGAAGAACTGTGAATAAAGACATAATCTTGCTGAAAGTCAGTAAACCTATTTTTTATAAATGTAATAGGTAAGATAGTCATGAAACATTTCAATAGGCTTCTTAATAATTTAAAAATGCTGTCATGTGATAGGAAAGCTTTAAAAAAAACATATTTGTTTGGTACCGTATGAAAGACCTATTTTATGCATTATTGTAGTATTAACGAACTATTTTCCTTTTACTTTTCAAAAGCAATGCACCTTAATATTTTTTATTGCTGATTATAGTTTCAATGTTTTATATATATTTTGTAATTATTCTTAGCCAGAACCTACACACCAATAACTGTAGCCAGGCCTTCACAGATAAGAAGTTTACAGTTTTCTTTTTTTTTTTAATTTTCAATTTATTAAAAAAGTTTTGTTTAAAGATTAATTTGTTAATTTCAGAACAGAATGAGTGAGTACATACTAAATAAATAACACTAGTTTGTTTGATATCTTTAAATTGTTTTAGTAATTAAGTGTAATTTTAATATGTTTTTAATTGTCATTTTATCAGCATTCCTAATGATTAAATTATTTATTTATTCTTGAAATAACAGGTTGTTGCCCAATTACACAAACTTATAAGGGTACTGTACATCTTTTTTTTAAAAGTAAATTTGTTTAATGTAAACTATGCCAAGTCTAACCCATTTTAACCCAGAATCTTCTGGGTTAAATGAGTGCAGAAATGCTACTACAATTGAATGCAGAAATGCTACTACACCATCACTGAGACTGGTGAAGTGTAATTTTATTTTTATTTTTAAAATCAGTTCATTCATTTATTACTTATTATTTTTGTATCATGCTATTTGCAGATAGGTAATCATAAGTATACCAAATAGGTAATGCTATTTACATCACTTACTAATCAAATTGTACATCATTATGAAGGGAAAGAACCTATTTAATGATTCTATAAATCATTGCTTAGAACACCCCCATCACAAGTATTCAAGTTTTGTATAACAGCTTATACTGGATTGTTAATGATTTAACTCGTAAAAACTTTTGGAATGATAATGTAAACAAAAATCAAATCTTAAAATTAAACAATTTTTATTTTTTACGAATGGAGACAAAAACCACAAGGAATTATTTTGTTATTGTTATCCTTCTCCAAATATTTCTTGATCTATGAAATTTATTGCCGAACATTAGAAAAACAAATTTAAAAAGAAAACCGGAAAATGCTTAAAATGATGAGAATTCCAAATTATTCTTGTTAACCAAGTTCTGTTACTGCTACTACTACTACTGCTACTGTGTAATTCATTAAATTACATCAGAGTTTAATCGTTTTTAATTCAGCAAAACCTTTACCAATAGATGGTGTTTTACGTTGTGTGATACACTCATGCTTAGAAAATGATAATTTGGGACAATTATTTTCTATACATTTTTTAATATGTTTTTCATACTTAATTTGTAAGTCATTATCACCTCCATTTGGTCCAGCAATAATGTAGCATGATATATTATCTCTAATACAGCATTCAAAAAATTCTGGATACAGTGTAAAATTATCATGGATATCTTTATATTTTGCTTTAATCATATTTCCTAGTATACCAGTTATGTAAACATCGTCTATCCAAAAATACTTTATGATATATGACAGTTTAACTAATTTTTTAGCAATATTAGGTCTAGTTACATACATCCAACCAGATAAAAATTTTGGATAAACATTTTCATCAAATTCATTTTTTGTAACATACCATTTGTTAGCTTTAATACGAATCGGTCTTACATTTTTTAATACATAACCCATCATGTCATATTTGATGTGATCCTTATCATAATTATCTATTAAAGTTATAAGTTTATATAAATCTACAATTATATCATCATCCATTTTTATTATGTACTCTATATTGTTATTATTATTGCAATTAAATTTTAACTCTGTTACCCATTTTAATCCCATTGTATGTTTATATGTTAAATTACGATATGCTTCATAAAAACTTCCTTGTAAAAGATCTGAATAACGTTGATTTTCATTCAGTAATGCGCTTTGGGTTACTTCACTTTGATTTTCTTTTAATAATGCCAATAAAAATATCCTTTTAATACCTAATTTTCCCAAAACTGATTCAGGATAAGCTCTTCGAAGCGCACTACGACTTTCAACATTACCAGCATATGATGTTACAAGCAATATCTTAGAAATAGTATTAAGATTGCATGATGGCTTTATTAAATATTTAAAATCTAAAATATCAATTAATTTATTTGGTTCATATTCATTATTGTAATCAGCATTTTTAATAAAACTTATATCTTTCTCTGTTTGTGGAACAACAATTAGTTTTATAAGAGGATCTGAGCTTATATCATCACCAAGAAATAAAAAAATTATTACAATTATAAGTGTTAGTAAAAATAAACTAAATAAAAATTGTTTCCATACCATTATTGGTTCAAATTGTGTCAAATTACAAATAATATGTTTTGTTTTTGAATACATAATAAGCTTCAAATACTGTATTTTATACATTTTTTTAAAAATAAAATATGGGTACATACTTAATGTAATTATTATTCATGCTATATAATTTTTTTTATTCTTTTTTATTTTAGTTTATATAACTATTAATAAGTTAAGATAGTCAAATACTAGAATCAGTATTTTTGTACACACTATAAAAAATAAACATCAACATTACCTATAATAGGTTTTTAAGTATATCAATATTTCAAAAATTTAATTAATAAATATTGTAATATTTGTTTTTAAATCAAATTGTTTATAAGTTTTAAAACAAATATTTGAATATTAAAATATAATTGTACAAATTGTATTACACTGAAAATAATACTTACAGAAAATAAAAAATTATATTACAATAAGTACTATATTTCATCAACAGTAATTATCAGTATAAATAAAATTATTTGTATTTAATAAATATATATATTACATACACTCTTGTATAGCAAACATTCATTTAGAAGTAAACATTTTAGAATTATAGAAAGCTAGATCTGACCTTTCAATTTATAAATATTAACAAACTGAGATACTTTTATAAAAATTAAAAGTAATATTAATAACGAGACAGTATACTAAAACTTAATGAAATTCTTGTTTATTAATCAAAATTCTAAGTACAAAAATTATTTGATAAAATATTTTCTTGAAAATTGTTTTATTACTGAACTCTATTATAAGTGGTTTTCAAAACAAAATTTGTTAAAAAGATGTTTAATTTTGCTTTGTAAAATGTTTAACTAAGTTAGCTATTTATATAATTTCTTGAATTTAATGATTCTTAAAAAAAATGTGTATTCTATATTTAAACATGTTTAACAAAATATTGCTTTACCAAATTATCTTGTATGTAAGTTGCAACAAAGTCTTGTCCACTGCATTAAGTTTTATGTGGCCAAAATACTATCTGTATAGAAACAATTATTCTTTTGAAGTATTTCGTAGCTAGAAGAATTTATAGTTCTGAAACTATTATAAATAAAATTTATATCATCACTCATAGAAATCAGTTATATTGTAGAAGAGCACAGAATCGAAAAAATTATGTATTTTTGAGTATACATTATATAAAAGTCAGAGCTGTCCTAAATTTTAACAGCTGCTGTAAGAATGTTGTAACACCTATGACAACAGACAGACCAGTCAACTCATCCAACCCAAACTCCCCACCATTTACTCCCACTCCAAGAGAATATATTGAAAATAGAATGAGTGCTTGGTGTACTTCTAAACTGGTTGGTCATTAATATATGTTCCCCTCTACAACTGTTGTAAATGTATACAATACAGTAGCTTCAGGTATGGTGGGAGAATGATCAGGTTGAACAATCCAAGGTTGTTATCCAAGTAACAGTAATGTAAGGAAAACAATTCTTTATTGTTATTGCAATTAGAACGCGCACATATGCACACACACACACACACACCTTCAATAATAGCTTATTTGTTAGTGATAATGAATTATGACTATTATTTAATAAAATTTATAACAAGTGTATGGCCATTAAATTTATTTTATAGCTCAGAGTTATTCTCAATTTTTATTCTAATAAAACCTACCCATTTAGTTTATCTTTAATTATGATTTTTTAATTGATAGTCATGATCTGGTAATAAATTTCAATTACAGTTAATATGTAATAACTATTTTTAGCCCATCAGGTTGGTCTAGTGGTGATTTGGTGTTATAGCAAATCAACTGATTTAGAAGTCGAGAGTTCAAATCCTAGTAAGGCAGTTACTTTTACACAGATTTGAATTCTAGATCATGAATGCCGATGTTCTTTGCTTGTTGGGTTTCAATTAACCACACATCTCAGGAATGGCTGACCTGAGACTGTACAAGACTACACTTCATTTACATGCTTACATATCATCCTCTGAAGTAATACCATATGGTGGTTTTGGAGGCTGAACAGAAAAAGAAAGAAGTTAATTTAATCATAATAAGAAGTACTGATGATTGATTATATCAGTAACATTTTAAAAAGATATTGGAGATCCTGAGACAGATAGAAAGCATCATACCATATTTTTACAACTTGATGTGCTGTTTCAAATAAACAAAAAAGTTAATTTTATTTAAATATGATAATTGTTGTCTTGTTTATGAAAAATTAGATAACTGATACTCTAAAAGAAAAAACACACTGAATTATGATAATTCATTTAGAGTAAGAATTTTTTTTCTTGGGCGCACAACGAAGTGTAGTTGTCACCTCCTGGTGACGATTTTTATACAGTAAATAAAAAATATTGAAAATTAAATTAAAAACCAAAACCCCGTAACATAAAAACACAGTATAAATGGAAAACGCCAGTGACGTATGCTAAAATTGAAATAAAACCACAATGAAATATTACATTGTTTATCTAAATTAAAAAAATACATTTATCATCTGTCATACACAAAATGGCATAAACAGCTGAAACATACTACAGAAAACTCAAATATTTGAAAATAAACGGACAGCCTTAAGAAATTGTAAAACATTTGATAACATCATCTCATTGTTTCCTAAGATATTTCGGAAATTAGCTATTAGTTTAAACTTTCGACACAATGCCGCATAACAGACACAATTCGCAAGGATGTACTGTACAATTACTTGGCAGTCGCAGCAAATACAAACAGGTGCATGGGTCTGAATCATGAGTTATCCATGAGCGAGCCTATGTCCCCTATTCGCAAATAATAACTTTCTCTTGACAGTTATTCTTGTATGAGGAGCTCTATGGTGATACATTATTCTGGACGAAATTGATTGTTGATGGTAACATTCCGTTCACTTTGCCATTCATCACGGAATACCCTCTTCAGAAAACAGACAAGATCATCAGAAACAACACGATTAACGAAAGGAGAATGGAAACAAAACTCTTTCACCGCATTATTACCTGAAATTCTAGTATGACTGGGGATCAAGCAAAAAGCTCACAGTTGTGTTACGATGAGTCATTTTAGAGATAACAGACTGTACATCACAGACAACACGGTGGCTGGAATACATGTCACTAATCGCCGGTAAGGCACTCATGGAATCTTAACAGACAAGTACGTGTCGTAATATTGGGCTAATTATATTTAAGGCCTTATAAATAGCATACAGCTCCGCGATGATAACACTGACGATGCTGGGAAGGGCCAAACATGTGTATTCTGTAGCCAACAAACAAAACCACAATCAACAGAATTGATGTTTTTAGATCTCCGTGTAAATTATAGAATCAGGATTCACGCTATTTATAATATATTTTTCTAGTAATATAACCAGATTTGTGCTCTTATGATATCGACAACTAAAGCAGTAACTAAGGAGAGAAGACCTCAACGGTGGTAATAATATGGAGCAACAATAAGAATTGGAAGTTTTGTATATTTAAAGCTAGAAAAGGCGCTGAGCTCTGATGCCTAGCGGAACAGTAGATCTTGGCTGTTCCTGATACCGATTAAGATGTGGGTTAGAGAACACCGCATCAAAGGTTGGATGATTTCGTTGCGTTTTAATATGAGATATGTAAGAGCAGTTTATTTAGTTTCGTCTATTACAAAGGGATGGCTCACCACTGTTCACCAGTAGACTTACCACAGGGCTTGAACGAAATGCATCTGTAGCAGGACAGATAAATGAATGATGGACTGCATCGAGCATTCTGAGAGCGGTGAACCGAGCGGACGAATACGCCACGCAGCCGTAGACTAAGCGGTAACGAACCAGAACTCGGTAGAAGCAGAACATGCATACTCGATTAGCTCCGCAACGAGTATTAGATGCAACTCTCAGGATGTCTAGCATTTTTAAATATTTTACCTTCAGTTCCTTTAAATGTGTTACCCAAGTCAGTCGTTGGTCAAACCACATCCTAAAAATCTAACCCGTGTGCAACAGTTGAGCGTTAACATGTTGCCTCAAGCGTGAAAAGCAGATGTATTTTGTTTTTTCCAGAGAAAACATGATTCCAGTCGTTTTACACCACGAATCTAAACGGATTATTCTGTTTTGGAGCAGCCTCTCACCAGTAGTAAACTTCTAGATTCTATGTAAATTGAAAAATCATTTACAAATAAAGAACACATAACGGTTTGGCATGCAGTTTGTTTTAGTATTTGTGGCTACGGCAAACAACGTAACACTTAAGAGACTTCCCTGTGGTATTCCGTTTTTTAGTGTAAAATTTTCGTGTACCGTCTTTCCAATTCGAATCCGAAAGAACCGACTCTTGAGGAAACCTCTGACAAATGCAAGGAGATTCCCTTGTATATCGTACCATATTCATACAGTTTATTTAGGATTCCTCTCCTCGAAGCTGTGTCATACGCCTTTTGCATATCGAAAATACAGCAAGGCGTTGGCGAAGTAGGAAGGCGTTTTGAATGAGATTCAAGAGCAACTACGTGATCGATAGACGATTTACTTTGGCGTAAACCGCATTGTTCGGGAGCAATTAGGGAGTTTCTCTCAAGGTACCACACTAGATGACTATTTACCATTCGTTCCATCACCTTGCACAGGGTACTGGTCAAGAAGACAGGACGATAACTTGAGGAGCATAAATTATCTTTACCAGATTTCAATACGGGAATCACCAATGCTTCTGACCAAGAATAAGTAAAATCCTGATCAGAAAATATTTTATTACATATGCACATAAAAATGTTGTAATGCAGTATCCGGGAGATGAGATAACATACTGGGCTTGATATTTTCATTTCCATGGGAAGTGTCGCGGGAATTATTCAAGGCACACTTTAGCTCACCAAAAGAAAAATAAATGTTTACTTCATTTTGCGAACCCCCGATAATAAATGGCACACTTTCTACCTGCAACTTATACCTGATAAATTCACGACAATATGATGTTAGTGAAACTGGCATAAACATGTTTCCACGCCACATCAACTGTTGTTGAGGATGTCATTGTTTTCCAGTCCAACCGGCAGCGTTGATTGTCCAGATGATGATGTTGTCCGAGAAATGGAATCAACTTAATTCAGCCATGATCTTTTTTTAGCACACCGAAACACTCGTAAAACAGATCTCACATTGACTCAAACAGACCTCGTATTGCGGAAGGTGTAGAGCAATTCAGTTGTAGGCCTTCAACTGAAATTACATAAAGCTCTGTGACACTTTCTTAGTACACTTCTATAGTCTTCATCCCCCCCAGGGGCAACAGACCCCGCCTTGGTTTTCCAGGTATTAAAGGAGTATATTCACTTGCACTATCAAGTATCAGGTTTGTAAACATGGCTGGTTGGTGGATCGTGCTACCAATGCTGACATATTAGCCAAAGAACTCCTTATTGATGATTTATCCTTTCGCAGACATAACCACAAAAGGTTATACATCATCCTGTAGATGGAGGTGAGTCATCTCCTGCAGACAACAAAATAAAAGGATTTTCTTCCTTTAGTAGGATTTCAATATCCTCATGGCAAAAACAGAGACTGCAAACATTCCACTGAATAATATTTATAACCATAGGAAATACATTTTTCCTTTTACTCATATATATAAAATCTCTGCGTGTGGATTATTTATCAAATACTATCTGATTTTTGGATTTTATAACATTTAGGAAGTGCTTTGCTTCTTTGGTCACTTCATCCACCTCCATATCCTCAAAGAGACCTTGAGATGGAGGAGGGGATTTGGAAGCCTGGGAGGTTGGTAACACCATGCAAGGCGACAATTTTTTTGTAGATACATTCATTGGGATATTAGTAGTTTGCTGCATTGTTGGTGCAGCTGGAGTTTTATTTGGAGGTGCACCAATTGAAGTAGTTTTTGGTTCAGCATTTTCATTCTTTCCATCAAAACTATCCTTCGTCTTGCCACTACTCAATGCTGCAATAGCAGAGGTGAGGGATTATAATCTGCTGTGACAAAGCCTGAAACAATTTGGCCAGTCCTTTGTACGATGCACACTCATTCTTCTTTTGCACACTGTTAGAGAGAGCCTGGACAAAACTAATACCAGGCATTACAGGATTTCTCATGAAGAAAGATTTTTTATATTACCATTTAACCACAGGACACTTTCTCTTCAATACAAATCCTTAATATAGCAGTTCCTCCTTATAAACAGGGCTTCTTGAGATCTTGCCAAATGTGAACCTTTACAGTTAATGCAGTTTTCAGCTTCTGTACATGCACTATCATCATGTCCTGTACAGTTGCAGTGCATACAAACCTTGGTACAACCAATTTTGTTGCGACCAAAACTGAACACTGAAATCAGCATCTTGGGTTAGTATATAGTCATACATGGACAGAGAGTTAGCCAGTTCCTATTCTCTCAAGAACAGTTAGAGCAGAAAAGGTTAGAATAAGTGAAGATGTTGGCACATCAACTCCATTCTTATTCCTCACAGTTCTCAGCACAGATGTCACTGATTGTGGCAATAGATCTTCTGATATTTCAGTTAACTCAACATCATCCAAGTCACTGCAATAGATCACTCCCTTGCTGAAATTTAGCAACTTATGGGACTCCACTATCACGCTGTCTTTCTTAATATTCTTAAGGGACAAAAGTTTTTGACGTTTCTCCTCATTGTATACTTTAATCAACAGAGTGTGGCACTTCTTAGTGACTTCTTTGGAGACCCATAGGCATGTTATGACACATTTATTAGGAAGAGAGAAAGAAACCTTAGTAAAGGATTTACAAAGGTCTTACACCTCATTACAAAAAACCTTTACGTGAAAATTTAACTCCCTCTATAACTTTATCCATTTCCTTATTACAAGCCAAATTTTCAGTTGACAAAGTCTCTTACAACTCCCAGCTTTATTGGTTTTTTCAAGTGGACCAACAATCACCAATGATTTTTATTTGAGATTGCCATATGGTTCCCACAAGTATTCGGCGATATAATGAACCACTCCAACAGTGCACACGTTACTGGAGCTAGGGCTTCATACAACTGGGTTCAGCCTGGTGTCAAGAAGACATTGTTTGAGACACACTGTGTAGAGCCATATATCCACTGGCACAATAGTTTCCACCTTGGGTTACAGTTGCTTTTCATAAGGTGTCACAACAAGTGTAACTGTAATAAGAAACTGTATAGGGATGTTGTGAAATTGTGTAAGGATATATGTTGTAATTTGTGTAGTGGTGCAGTATAAAGAGTTCAGCAGCTCAGAATGTAATAGGAAGAAAAGCTAAATAGGCTAGGGCCATGGGGATGCCAATGTAGTATTTTATTTATCAGTTCCTTTTTTCTAATAATTTTCATTAAGTAGAGAAGTTTCCATTATATTTTTTTTTTTTGTTATAAAGTTATAAATAAATATTTTTAACTACAGGTTACAAGGTTTCCAGATCCTGGGTTCAGCAAAAAGGTCTTCTCACATACGATTTCAACCATTTGTTTTTTTTATTTTTTTTATGAAAGTGCATGTATGAGCATGTCCAAGGTCATAATAATATAAATTAAGTATGGAGAAAAAAATTTTATATTTGTGAGTGGTCTATAGATTCTGACATAAGTTTCGTTGTATTAACTATATTACTGTACAACTATACTATATTATAGTCTAAAATTAAGAACCTATGACAGCAGAATAACAGATAGTAACTGAAAGCTCTTACATTAGTAATGCCAAAAGAATGTTCTTATTTCACAGATCTTTATAAAAGTTGTGAAAAGTAAAAAAAATAAAAATAAAACTTAATAAAAAGTGTAAAATTCTCTCATGCTATCAAATAGGTTGTCAATCATATCAGTGAATTTAGATATAAAATGATTGAAAAATAGAATTACAAGTTTTAATGAGAAAAAATGTTTGTACAATTTTACAGTTTCAGAGCTAAACATTTAAAATCTTAATAAGAATAATTAACTGAAAAGTAGTTAAAATTTTTTTTTGAAATTAATAAGATGTTATGCATGATTTTAATAAAATCAAAAAAACCTTATTAAATGGTAACAATGCAATTTATAGGCATTGACTCAAATTTAAGTTACCATTTATTGAGATCATTTTGAATGGAGACCATGTCTTGTTTTCCCAGCTATTCCTTAGTCTCTCTCAACGAACATCATATTCCAGATCCCATTAAGTCAGTATAACCTTCTTCCTTAAAAGAAAGTATAACTTTCTCTTACTTTCAAGCCTAGGTTTTGCAATACCTTAATAGACAAACATAGAAAAAGCTCAATAAAAAGTACTGGAGCTTTCGACATCACTGAAGGAGAGTGTTGCCAAAAAGTCTTACAGCAAATCCACTTGAGAGAAACAGCATCAATGCTGTTTGGATGTAATATGAAATCTGTCACAATAATTTTCAACAAATTAAAGTCTGTTTAATTTATTTTAGTATCTTGTCATTATAGCTTCCTTGAGACTAATTAAAATAAATTTATAACCAGTTTTGATGGTTTTTTTTTTATTGAGGCTTGATTCAAAATAAATTACCATCTTTAATATTTATTTTGATTTTTTTTTAAAAATTACTCCTAAAAAAATAACATCTACCTTTACCCAAACTAAATAATAAAACTGTTTTCATTAATCAACACAATACTGGGCCTAATTTTGCTTCCATTTAACTTTTTAATAAATTATTATCAATCCATTTAAATGATCCACCTTCTATTTATGTAAAATAAAATACTGATTAAAAAATATTTTAAGCACTAAAAGAAATTATTTTAATAATTTAATTTTAAACAAAAATGTTTTTCAGTTTTAAGAGACCTTTAAAATATTTGAGTTGTAATGATTTTGTCTCTAAACTTTATTTCAAAACAGAATTTTTCAACATAGGTGTGGTCCAAAGAATCCTATGATTTGAACACAACAGAATATTTCACATTTGCTCTTAAGAGAATATAATGAAACTTGATCTAAGAGCAAGATGTTAATACGTATAATACGTATATTTCATTCATTACATACAAACTGTATATACATATGTATATAAAATTTGCAAAAACGTGTTCAGATAACTCCAAAATGTAAAGAAAAGTTAGGTCTCCCACCAAAACTCCTTATAAAATCTGAACACGCACAATAACAATTTCTACAAATTTTTTGGACATGCACTAACAATAATGTTTATTGTATTATTGTTTCTTGGTAGTATTAAGTTTTAAAGTTTCTCGGTATGGAAATCAAAACTTAATCAAAAAATATTTGTAGTGATATGTAATTAAACATCTAATTTAGTATATATTATCATTTATATTACTTAAGGCGGCAGCATAAATAAAAGTATTTTTTATGCTTTACCAGTATAGAATAATTAATAAGCAGAAGCCAATTTATCTCTTAAAATAATTTATTCTTAAGAAGATAAAAGGAAATGTAAAAAAAAACTGCGCTCAGTAGAACAAAAAAAAAAGCAGAAAATGTACCCAAAAACATTGTTTTTTGGGTCAAGTCTGGTTCCTGCAAACTGATTCACATGAAAATCAATAGGGCTCTATTCCAATTGATTTACACTGTCCCACCAAGTTTTATAAAAATTGGTTTAGATTTGCATCCAGTAGAGTAGATGAAATAATCTTATACATACAAATGTATAAAAATATGACCAGGCGCAGTAGCGATTTCCAAATTCTTTAGAAATCCTCTAAAAATGCAGTCATTAAAAAAGCTAAGTTATTAAAAAAAAAACAATTTTTTTCTAATGAGCCAAGAAAGTATTAATAATGTATTTACAGACTTAGTAACTCATGTTTATTTTAAAATGCCTACTACAAATGATTTAAATGTTTATATTTTAGAAATTTATATCTATGTTTAAATGAATTGGCTGACGATTCTAGAAAATCAGTGTCAAACAAACAGTAATCATTGTCATTTTTATTGCATCTTGGTGGTTTCAATTTGTATGTGCAAGTAAGTAGCCAAAAAAAATTGGTTTGCCATAAATGCCAGCATGAATAATCATGTTTTCATCAATGTAAAGTTTAGACAAAACTAGCAATGTGTAATAAATCTAGATTTATAGTAGGTAACAAATTCTTTTCCACTCCTGAATTCTAACTAAATAGCAATTATTTTTTTCAAAACTCAATTGAGTAAAATACTTAGGGATTTTAGGTACATTTATTTTGTGACATGTCTATGAATGAGCATCGATAAAGCACTTGTTACTGACTTTATACTCATCTCTTTGTCAGGCACTTCTTGCTTATGGAAACGCAGTGTTCAGGTAGAAAACACTCTAAATGTAATCATACAAAATATTTAGAAATCCAGTTTAAAAATAATAAAATATTTTGGTTCTAAAAGAAAAAATATTTGAAAATGTAAAACAAATAATTACTAATTTTTAGTTTGTCATTGTGTCCAATATATTATAGTATATTTATAGTCTTAAACCCTATTTATAGATTTTTTTTAATTTTACAATTGTGTTGCGCATTTTATTATAACTTCTTTTACATACATAATATTTAATGTAAAATTATAGTATATTTTTTTCTTACATTATGTATTTTTGACTGGTTTTTTAACCTTGCTTGGTGATGCTAATGTTGGTAGAACTATGTTTTAGATTAGAAAGACATATTCAGTCATGGTTAAAAAAAAATGTTAACTTTTATTAATAAATGTCTTGTTTAATAAAGGAATATTTTTTTCACATACATAAACTACTCTTCGATTCCAATCAGTTTGGATAATTGCAGTTCACTAAACTTATTTAGTAATATTTCATAAAGCTGCCTGGTTTTGACTACTACTAATAAACTTTTAGTAAAAGAAGAAACAGAAAAGGAAATATATTCTAAACTCAATAAAAATAAAAACCAACTTACACATAAAAATACTATAAAATTTATTTATATAAATTTAACAACACTGTGATTTAACAATGAGCAACAAATAACTGTATTAATGATACACGGTATAAAAATACACAGTTGTAAAACAAAATAAAACTATATAAGGATAATACAGTTAGTTTTAACAAATTATTAATAAAATTTCACACGTCATTCTGTAATTTAATAAGTGTACAACATATTTATTATTATTATCATAATACTGTTAGTTTTGTAAGTAATATAACAATTGAAGATGTTATGTAATAAATCCTAACGTGTTCATCTGCTTTACACAAAACAAAACATTCACAAAAACGTTTATTTAAAAAATTCATCAGAAAACATTTTTTTTTATAAATGCACCCTTACATATGATTATCACGTTTTTAATATTTGAGCACTTAATATTAATAAATAATATAAATCACAATCTTACAAATATAAGAATTACTACACCAATAGTATTTATGTATATATAAGATTACATATATATATTTAGTTATTTTTATTTAATAAATAAATAATTTTGTAATAGGTAATGAAACAAAGTATAAAAATAACAAGATACATATGAAGAATTCATTCTGAGTAAGGCTGCAAAGTAAGTACAAAATCAAATGACCCTTTTAACATTATACTAATTTTAAATAAGCAGATAAGCTGTTATGGCTGAAGTATCAGCGAATTAATTGCTCTTTCATTATAAAATTTAGTGGGTATATTTAAATTTTTTTTTGCAGCACAATGAAGTCTTTAATGATGTGATCAATATACTGTTAATACTTCTCTCTTCTGCTGCTATCTTAATAATTTATCCTTATAACTACTTCTACTCCTTCCACAGTTTCAATTATTTAAGTATCTGTAGTCTCAAATACTCATTATTTGCCACCAATTTCATAATATCAATGGCAGTTACTGTTTTGGTTATTATCTACTAACAACGCTCAACAACATGCATTAAATTTTTTCAAGCAATTTTTAATTTTGTTACTCTGTAAGAATTGGTTTAACTCCCATGACATAATGAATTAAATTTTACCAAAATAAAACAATTTAAATGATGGAAAATCACAATTTTTTTATGTAAAAATACTAAATTAAAATGTAGTAACATTATTACTACATGTAATTATGTAATTTTTTTAATTTTCTTAATACTGTCTTAGCTATATTATTTTTTCCTGGTTACATCCAAATAAAAAAATAAAATTCTCTTCTAATAAACTATATTAAAAATACTAAAGTGTATTGAAAATCATAATAATTATACATGCACAGTTAACATAAATGATTTTAATCATATAATAACTTTTAAATTACATTAAAAAAACTGTTAACAGGTTTAAATTTAAAAGAAGAACTTATAAAATAGAAATTTTCATAAATAATTTCAAAATTTACACAACATTAATTTTACTTACAAATTACTTGTAATGCACATGTAGCTTCATTTAAACCGAAACAAATACTTATCAAATTTGTTGAATAAATACATTCACAGTAATGAAAACAATCATCAATCATTTAAAAATCATTTATGATTTTTCCTCCAGAAGCACTTATATTTCAGTGCATCTTAGGCTGGATGTAAAAAAAAATATATAAATTACATGTAAAATGTATAAAAATCATTAGTGTAGTAAGAAAATGGCTTTAAAAATAAAATGTCTGACAGTTAAAATTAGAATTCTAATGATTAATAATAATAAATTTTTTTATATCCAACACAAGATGAAATACTGAAAAAACACTCCTGGGGGATAATAGTGTTTTTTTGAATTGATTCATAGTTATTTTAATTATCTTGTAATTTAATACATTATAGATATTACATATCTATACGTCATTCAATAAAAAATTCTTAAAATTAAACTTTCATTAAATTTAATTTAACCAAGTTAAAGGATATCACATTAAAAAAAAAATTCTGTAAAATTATTTTAAGCCCTTGAACTTAACCATGGAAATAACATCAGATTTTACTATTTTTTTAGAGCAGAAAAATGTGGTTGATAATTTGTGTTTAAAGCGGGTCCAATAAAATTTAATTCCATAGAAAAATAATCATTCACTGGATTTTTAAGTTCTATACTCATTACCTTTAGTTTTTCAACTTTCATCTCGAAAAAGTTTTCTTTAACTTTTCTGATTTTCCATTTTTTATTATTTTTTATAATTTAGTTTTATTGTCCTTATTTTATCACTTGTTTCTTTTTGACTTAAATCACTCACAACTTATTTGTAGAACTGACTGTTATACTTACAATCTTACTCATAGTATTCCTGAGAGTTTAGTGTTTTGAGTATCAGTTAAAGGGGATACAATTTACCATGTTACCAAGGCGCTTAGAGTGCATTTTATTACTTTATCTGTACTGTATGCTTTTATTACATTTCTTTTTCAGGGAGAAGTTTTTTCTTTCCTTTATTGTTTTGACATATTGGTGACAAAAAGATTGGTACTTTTAAATTTGAAGTTAGAAATTTCAAATTTTTAAACATAAGTTGTTGTGTTGGAGTACTTAAAGCAGATGTAAAAATGAAAATTCTCTTCTTAGAAAATTTCACTTTTTTTCATCTTCTTTTTCAACATACAAATAATAGGTAGAGAGATATTCAGTGAACTGTTTAACTGAATGTCTCTCATTTTCAATATGATTTTTAAAAAATAAGAATTAATTCATCTAAAGAAGCTTGAAATGTTATGCATTTAATATTTAATTGAAATTTCTAAATGTATGAAAAATGACAATCCTGACATGGATTTGAACCTCTCTCTTTTTTTGTTTAGCCTCTAGAACCACCCTAAGGTATTACCTCAGGGGATGAATGAGGATGATATATATGAATGTAAATCAAGTGTAGTGTTGTACAGTCTCAGGTTGATCATTCCTGACATGTGTGGTTAATTGAAACCCAACCACCAAAGAACATCGGTATCCATGATCTAGTATTCAAATCAATATAAAGCTAACTGTCTTTATTAGGATTTGAACCTGGAAACATTCTAGATGGAAGGAAGAGATCAGTATTCCAATATTTATATTTACTTTATCTTGAATTTATTTCAACACAGACCATCTTGACCTTATCATCACACTGTGTAATAAAATGAAATTTACATTTTCTGATGTTAACAACTATTTCAATCAAAAAACAACATGATCATTAGTTTTAGCATTTACAATGCGAGTTATTTATGTCATTCAGCCCATGTTAGTTTACGTATTATAAATTATGCTAGTTTATTGGAGTATGTTACTCAATTCATTGGAGTGTACAATTTTTAAGTTTTGAGGATTAAAACAGAACCCATTTCAACCACTTATAATAAATAAGCCCTCCATTATAGTCTAGAACAGGAATGAGCAATGGGCCAACTACAAATTTAAAACTTTTGTGTGGGCTGCATATAAGAAATGCATAAAATATGAACACTAGATGATCAAATTATCGCTTTATTAACAAAACAAAGTAACAACACAAATAAAACATAGCAGAAATACCACAAAAAAACAGCAAAAGATAATTATTATGGGAAAAAATCTGAAACAAATTTTAATGAGAAATTTGGCATTGCTTCTTTGCCACCAATTGGTTTATATTTACAGATGTAGATGACACAACAACTTGCACATAGATTTCTAATCTTACATCATTTGGCCTCAATCAGTTGCCGCTTTTAATTATATTCACTGCGGAAAATAATTGCTCGCAAAGATAAGTACTTCCAAAACGTGGAATGAAATCATTCCACTTTTTGCATGCATGCACTAATCGTGGAAATTTTTGGAAAATTATATAATTTTGATAAAACTTTTGGATGTCTACATTCTGAAAATTTATTTCCAAAATCAGTGTTGTTTTGTAAATCTATTAATTCCATTTTCAACTCATCCGGTATTGTTTCCACATCTATATTAAATGGTGAGGAAAAAATACTACGACTAAGAACAGTTTTTCCAAACTAAATATTTTAAACTGCAATTCAAGTTCGGTTATTAATTTTTGTATTTGCTGAGCATATTTTTGCGTTTCTAAAGGAGTTAACAAACATCAGATGTTCCAAATTTTGAGTTTGAAAAAATTAAAGCTTTTGAAAGCAAACATGTTATGTATAAACTGGATTTTTCCTTGAAGTTCCATATTTAAGTCATTCAGATGCCAAATTATATCAATGAGAAAGGCAAAATCATGCATCCATTCTTTATTATTGAATTGGGAAAATGGATATTCTTTCATTTCCACAACTGAATATCAATTTTTTAGTTATATATTCTTTTTAGCACAGCACCTCTACTCAACCAACATAATTCTGTTATAAATTGCATCACCATATTCACTTTCAAAATATGTTAAAAACTCTTTAAATTGGCAATAATTTAAAGCTTGAGATTTAAGAGAATTAATAAGTTTTGTTGTAAGCGAAGTGGCATTTAGCATATTTAAAGTTTTTGCGCAAAGTTTCTGTTGGTAAATTGTGCAGTGGCTAACATATTTCTCTCCCTGTCAAATTTTTAATTTCATTAAACAATCCCGCATCTCCTACATTCATGCTTGTCATTGCTTATGCTCCATCAGTTGATATGCCAACAATATTTTCCAATCGAACTGACAAGTTCTCCAACAGAGATTTTAGTCCATTGTAGAAGCCTTTACCTGTTGCAGTACCTGTCATTGGCATCAATGAACCCATTTCTTCAGTTATATTAAAACTGGAATCGATGTATTCACATAAAGTTCTAGTAATGTTTTTGGATAGGTCTTCAATTATTCTTCCATATTCAAATGAACTTACAAAATCGCAATTTTTACAATAATTTAACAATATCATGTCTATTGCACCTTTTCATCACAAACACAGGTCACAATGGGTCAGCCATTCCAATGCTTTGGGAGTAAGATCATAGATATCTTGTAGCAAGTCTCTAAAAGATGTATTTGGACAAACCAGAGCCAGGTGGGCAATTGTTTGCTCTTCAGCTCCACATCGGTCACATTGTGGGCTTTCCGCAGCTTCCCATTGGGTCAGGCTCTTATTGCAGATACCATGATTTGGGCGAATCCTGTTGATGTTACACCACTGTCTTCTGGGAAGTGTAAATCCTGGTACCCTCAGAGTTGGATCTGTCACAAGGTTAGAGTTAATGATACTCTGACCTTGCTACAGTGATCCTTTGTGTTGAAGTCATTAACCCAATCGGCAGGTGCTACAGGTGGATCTCTGTCTGGACTTCCGCCTCGGGTGCTGATTGATTAAATCTATATCGGCATGAATAGGTAGAGATGGGTTAGCATATTTAGTTTGTCATTTTAATTAGTTTGTCAAGATTTTCAATTGGCAGCAAACATTCCTTACTCATTTCTCCATCGGCAAATGGTTTAATTTTTTTGGCTAAAATCTGACAAACAATGTAACTACTACTTTTCATTGCCAAATCTGATGAAAAACTTAGAGCTTTAAATAAATTTTGTTATTATTTTAAGCTTTTCTCCAATTGAATACATTTATCTTTCCGCATTTGGCCTTGGATGTTTTAATAATCTACTCATGTTTTGTCTTGTAATGCTGTTTAATATTATATTATTCTAACATGGATGCTGAATCCAAGCATAAAAGACAAACAGCTTTGTCATTTACAAGAGTGAAAAAATAACCAATTTCCATTTTCCATTAAAACTTCTACTTTCATCCCCAAATTTTCGTTTTTTTGTTTGTTTTGAGGACATTTTTGCAAGTATAAAAATAGGGTAAATGTTTATAAAAAAAATCATAAGAAAATTAATTTTCGGTCAACGCAATTAGTTTTTAAATTTAAGAATACTGACTACCTTTTTTATTATAATGACATACTAACAAGTTACAAAAATAGTAGACACAAGATACAAGCAAAAAAGCTCTATGATTTGTGAAAAACTTTTAATTAAACTTGAAGAACTATTGCGAAACAAGCAGTCCATATGATCAAAAAGATTTTCACTACTGCTAGTGTGAAGGTATAGAGCGCATGCGCTCTTGTGCGTAACTTGCTGGCTGTTCTGGTAAAATAAGCAAACAACTTACTTTGACTTTCTGACTTTAGTAACACTTCAAAGCAAACTCTGCCAAGTGTGAGTCAATAGCATTAACCGATTATTGCAGTTCATTAAGTAAAATTTGAGCAACTGAACAAACGCCAGGATTTTACAACCAGTTCTCTTCATAACAGATTTATATGAAATAGCAACTGCTTTAAAGTATATCTATATTTTTTGTAATTTAATGGTCATTTTTTCTAATTTAACACATAAATATATATTTAAAAACTCAAAAAGTAAAGCTTTGATGGACCGCATAAAAATGTGAGCCAAGCTGCATACGGTCCATGAGTCATGCATGGCTCATCCCTGGTCTAGAAAAATATCACTTCATGTAATATAAGCCTATAAGAGATCCTTTTTACTCAACCAAACAGTTGATTTAACAAATTTCAAATTATATGTTAACAAGTTTCAAATTGTTCGATCTGGATGAAAATGAATTCATTATGGATACCAAGCAGGTTTATTTTTCATTAATTCCAAAGTATAATGACTACATTTATAAAATCTTTTTTTTTATTTGCACTTGCACTTCATCCTAAATTAAAACAAAAATTTATAAATTTAAACAAAGCTGCATTTCTAGAAACTTGTACTTTCTATAATCTTGAATTATAATTCTATTAAATTCAATTAACAGAATTCTATAGTAAATTATAAATTGTATAAGATAAAAAGGATCTAAGCATTCTAAGAAAAACGTTAATAGAATTTATGATAATAGTTTAATAAACAAACAGTAAAATTTATTTACATTTTAGACCTCTTTTTTTATTAAAATAGCAAAAGTAAATAAGGATACAGGAAACTATACATGAAGGAAAATGAAAAACTATACACAAAGGAAAATTATTTTTGTACACCTTGGTCAAGATGCAACATACTACAAAGATAACAACATTCAGAATGAAAAATCTTATTTTTATCAGTTTTAATGATATATTCAATTTAATCTATTCTCTTAATTACCTTCCTTAATAACACAACATATAATATACATATATATTTCGTGAGTAATGAAAAACATCTATATTATTTATTATTGCTTAATCAACGATGTAATCTAATATAAAACCATAAAACAATTACAAAATATATCAATATACACTAATCAACAGACAAAATTTTCTAGATGAGTTACCTTTAACTATTTAAAATTTATCATTTTATTACAAAAAGAGCCAGAATAACAGAACAAAGTCTTTAAGACAAAAGAACAATGTGTTCATCTTCATCCAGTTAAAAATAAAATTTCATATTCATACAGAATATTGAATACAATTCACATATAAAATAATATGAATATAGTGAGATATTACAAAATCTTTAATTTAATATTAAACTACAAAGAAAAATAAACACAATTTCATGGAATTTTCAAGTGTTTTCATTATTATTATTTTTTTTTTAAATGGCAAGAATATATTTAAAATATAATTCATTCAAACAACGATAATTTACATCTAAATCTCACCAAATTCCAAAAAAACATTTACGTATTATACACCATTCCTAAGGAAGCATAGATTTTATAGAATTTATTTAATTTTCTAACCCTTTATCCACATAAAATCAATCTTTATTAATAATATATAAATTTATTTTTAAAACTGTTTTCAATATTTTTTTAAATAATAATTTAATATCTATCTACAACTATAACCGTCTTTTACCTGCAATAATTTCTTGGTAAAGTTCTTTTGTCAGTGGAACATATTGACCTTTATGAGGATCCATAAAATATAATGGATCAGAAATCTTTGAGGGATCATACCCATCTAATTGAAGATCTAATTTCTTCAGTTTAAATGTAGCTGTAAAAAAAAAAAGAGAATAAAATTAATCAATAATTATATATGTATTTTTTCTTGTATATAATAATAATAATAATAATTTTATTTGTTGCATATGTATAATTTTACATAGTATAGTTATGATACTGCTATATTCTGACTTTATAATTAAATAGAAAAATTTTAAATAATTAACAGAAGTCTTAGTTTATTTAATTAGAGAATATAATAAATTATAAACAATTTGCATTATTACAACTACATCAACATAAATTATACTATTGATGTGATAATACTGAAAGTATTCTTTAACACGTTTCTACCTGGAGGTTGCGGTGATATGAAAGGGAAGATATCCAACAACATTAAACATAAACAATAAGAAAATCATTTTATGAGAAAAGAGATCATTTATTAAAAACATTTTACAAAAGTACACAAGTAAAGAAAATAAATTAATGAGATGGTTATGTTTATTTTTCATTCAAAAGTTTCTCCATATGTGGATCTAAGTTAGAAAAACACATAAGAAAATTGTTCTCAAATGATAAAAGACAATTCCTATATTTAGTTTTTACTACAACCATACAAGAAAAACCCTTTTTCACAGAGGTAAAACGTAACATAAGGGAATAAATATTATTTTCAATACTATAACTAAATTTCCATATACATTTTGACAAGTAAGCCAAAACGTATCTAAATCAGATGTGAATTATAGTTATAATGTTTTATCGGCAGACATTTCAATGAGGTGGTTATGAATCTCAACTGGTAACTTAGTAGCAGCAACAACATTTTCACTAAATGGATTCAGTATCTATTTCTTCAAAAAAAATCATTTTTATCTTCCTGGAAATACTCCACTAACTGAATTTTTAGCTTACACAAATGCATATTTATGCTATCCAAACTGTAGAGAATAACAGTGTCTTCTTCATCCAAAGTTTTCTCAATATAAACTGAAGTGAATGGAAACATATCAAAATTTTTACTTTGAAGGTAGATAATACAGATATCAAGTTTCTTAGTGAAAGCATGAACTCTGTCTGTCATTTATAAAATATTTTTATCACATCCTTGCAAATTCACATTCAAGTCATTTAAATGTGAAAATATATCAGTTAAGTAAGCCATATACTCATTATTCTGTAAAACATTGAAAATGGTGTTTGTTTATCCTGAAAAAATATTATTAATCCATCTCACAATTCCAATAACCGAGTTAATGCTTTCCCTGCAAAAACCATCTGACTTCTGTATGGAAAAGAGAGATGTTTTCTTTTTGTGCATTTCATCGGATAGTTAAAAAAATGGCCTATTTTGTAATAGTCAACTTTTAATAAAATTAACAAGTTTTACAGCCTTACATAGAATCTGCTTCAGATTTTTCAGCATATTTTTTGTGGCAAGAGCATATCTGTGAAGAAAGCAGTGTGTCCATTCTGCCCTTGATATAAGACAATCTTTTAATTTTTTTTCAGAAATCCACTGTTCTTTCCTGTTATTGCCTTCACACTACATCACTACATACTGCAATACATTTTGTCCAAACTATGTTATAGTTTTTAGTAGCTTCATAAAAAAAAAAGACATTGTTCTTTTGTACAACCAGGAATTGATTTGTAAAACAACAAACTTTCTTTGATTAACCTGTCCCTGTCACATTCACATTTCACAAAACATAAGAACTGAGAAATGTTTGTAACTTCTGCTAATCTATCAAACTGAATACTAAAAAATTCACTTTAACTCGCTTCTGAATTATCTAATCACAAACATTGGCAACCATGTCATTCATTTGCCTTGACACAATGTCGTTAAAAAGCAGACTTTTTTCAATTTGTTTCTTTCTTCCATGCCTATTAAAGCATTAACCATTTCAATACAGCAGGCAATATGAGGTTTTCTGCAATTGTATGGGGTTTGGACATCTGAAAAATGCTAGAAGATATCTGTAATATAAAAAAAAAGCTAAAAGATATTAGGGTTATAAATGAAATACAGTCAATTTATATAAGTGTAAATCATGTTAGTGGTCTTAAGTTTGTTATAAATAATTACAATTAAATAAAAATAATTAGAATTTTTACCTGTCAAAGGAACATGTTCAATAACACGTAGAAAAAGAGGTCTTGCATATGATGGTAAAGAATTTTTTATTCCGTCTTGTAAATGAGTTATATTAAGTTTTTTTTCCTCATCAACTATAGCTGCCATTCCTGCTTTACCTTCAATATTTGGTATCTGAAACATATAGCATAGATAAAATGTTAAATTTATTTATTTTAAAAAGATGATAAAATGTAGGTTAGAGAATGAAGCTACAAACTAGAAAGAGGTACATAACTAGTCACTGTAAAAGCAGTGTAATATACCAACTATACGTTAGCAAAGTTATAAGTAAATAGTAAATATTAACATATTCACTATATACTTCAAACTACCCTTACAACTCAACAGCATCATTCCATAAAAAATTATTCAATATTACATCTATATACATATATTAAAAATAGTGAAAGAGTTTTTAGTAATGAAATAATTGATTATACGAGGTTTGATAAAAAAATATGTGAAATGTTTAAATTTCATAGGCTGTATAAGTCCAATTGTCACAATTCTTTTTTGTTGTGTAGGTAAACTTGTTCCTAACATATTTACATTGGTAGCCATATTGGACTGTTAGTTTATAGTTGGTTGTACATACTTAGTTTATAGTTCATTGTTGAAAAGGTTACACATGTTTTGGTATGATTGACGATTTTTAACATGTGGGAAAAATGGAACAAAGAATCTGCATTAAATTTTGCTTTAAGGATGGAATAAGTACAGCACCACATTGCAATTTTTGAATGCTGCTTTTGGCAATTTTTCTACGAATAAAACAAGAATTTACAAGTGCCACAAACATTTCCATGAAGACACTGAAGATGATGAGCGCCCTGGACGTCCCAGCACATCAATATCCGACGACAAACGTTGAAAAAGTGAAGAAAATGATTATGGACAATCGCCAAATCACTATCAGAGAATCAATAAGGATTACTACTTGGGAGTTCTATGCTATCTGCATGAAATGATTTGAAATACCTGGATTTGTGGCAAAACAATTCATAGCAATTGCATCATGATAATGCACCTGCTCACACTTCACTGCTTGTTCATGAATTTTTGGCCAAAAACACCATTATGACGCCTCAGCCTCCATATTTCCTGGACATGGCCCACTGTGATTTCTTCCTATTCCTAAATCTGAAAAGAACCATGAAAGGTAATGTTTTGTCAACATTGAAGAGATAAAGACAGAATTACTGAAGATGCTAAACACTACACCAGAAGTTGCATTCCAGAGGTGCTTCAAAGATTGGAAAAAGCGCTGGTACAAACGTATTATGTCTAAAAAGGAGTACTTTGAAGGTGACAAAATCAATATTGATGAATAAATAAAGATTTTTTGAGGAACTAAAATTCCGCATATTTTTTTTATCAAACCTCGTATATCTTTAAATAATATAAACATCTGAAGAAAAGAAGCTACTCCACCTACTTCATAATACTACACTGAACAGTGGTGTTGCTAGTTTCTACTTTACCTGGAGCAATGGCTTCCCTCCACCAAAATCCCATATGTGCATGCACTGTATAACACAAAAAACAATGATAGTTGGAAGGAGAGAAAAGCAAAAAAATGAGACTTATTTGATGATTTCATGGTTTACAATTATTTTTGATTATTAATACTTTGAAAATGTTTCTATTATTTCATATGTTTATTATTGATTTACACAAAAATGGTGGGCTATTTGGTGCCTTCTACACATTGGTACCCAGGAAATATGCCCCACCAGCCCTATAGCTTTGCCCTATAGCTTTGCCCTATAGCTTTACCACACTTAGCAAACTTCTCCATTGTTTATAAAAACAATTGCTAAGATGTGAAGATACTTGAGTTATAAAAATATGAAATTCTTGATTATCAGGAAATAAAAAAGTAAAAAGTTATAGAAAGTAACAAATTATAATGACAAATGAGACATTATTTAGTTATGGATATTTTTACTTATATTAAAATATTTTTCAGCTAATTTTGTGGCCATCATCGCTAACATCAGCATTGATGTTCTCCACTAAAGTTTCAGGGAAAGTTGTTGCAAACTGATTTTTGTCTGAAATGGAAATATGTATTTAGAATGTAAGCAGAGTGAATAAGATCTAAAGTTTCTTTTCATTTAGTATAACAGAGTTATGTGGTTTTCTTGTTTTACAATTTTTAAGTTTTTAACTCATTTGGTCCTACATCTGCACCATGATGTGTAGAAATAATCTTGTTTACCATACCTGTGCACAATTTGGATGCTTGCATTTAGTCACAATAAATGATTACTGTCAACTGAAATTAAATAAGTAGTATCTAATTTCCTGCACTCCAGATGAATTTTAGAGGCTCTAATGGAACATATTTTTATTTGTCCAGGCGTAAAATGAGTGTGGTGTTCTAAGAAGTTTTTGTTTTTTTGGCATTAGTTGGTTGCTTTTGTTTACACGCACACTTCTTATTTTCTCATTTTTTTCTTTATATTCCATTCTTGATTTTCTTTTCCTTTACAGTTTTTACCCTCCACACATTCTTCTACACATGAGTGGAACCCTAGACACATATCTAATTAATAAACTGGATATCTTAATAACTGGCTCATCAACACAGTTCATCCCTTTACAAGATTCTGTCATAAATTTGTCTCTTCTCTTATTCATATTTCATTGACCCATCTATTTCAATATTATCCTGTAGAAACATGATTCAAAGGTTTGTATTTTTATATTTTCATATTGAAAAATATTTAAGTTATGTTGATCTTCTACCTTTATTATTGTTTGTATCACTATCATAAAACACTGATTCCAAACAAGTACAAGAGATTGAAAAATCTCTTTCTAATTTTTAGAACTACAATTAATACTAACTGATCTCTTTTCTGTATGAAAGCTCCCTTGCTTACGCCAATCTGCTTTTGATATTTGTGTTATTTCATCCATCCCTTGTAATTTTAATCCCTTGTATTTTTCCTCTTTTAGTGTACGCCTCTGCAGAGAGGCCCTCCGGGCAGGCAGCGTCTCGTAATGGGATTATTAGGTGACCAAAATTTTTTACCTCTTGTGTAAAAATATATTTTTTTTAATGATGAAAATTGATATAATGAAAGTTAAATTAGAAATTTAACTCTAGAAATTGACACTAACAAATCAGGATTTTCCGCTAGTGATCGGTACATTCCGGTGCCTACTTCTTTATTATAGTTCATTATTTTATGAAGAAAAACAATCACATAAATAAATAAAAAACATGTAAAAAAAATTTAAAACACCACTCTTAAATTAAACACACTAACTTGTAAAAAATAATTTTATGACGGTATTTCAGTGTCTGCATCCCACTCTTTAAACTATTCATCCCGCATAAGAAAAAAATGGTAAAAACATGAAATTTTTAATTTGAAGCTATGACCTTCACATAAACTTACAAGTCTCACCACCAAAGCTTGTTGTCAAATCCATTCTGAAATACTGTCCTAAAATTATTTTTTACATTTTAGTGCGTTTAATTTAAGTGGTGTTAACATTTTTTTTTTTTTAAATAGTTTTTTATTTTCTACTTTTTAGTCTTCATAAGTTTATATTTTACAGCTGCACTAAGGCACAGGTTTCAACGTATTTAGTAAAAGATTGGATCAGTACATTTTATGGTGGGTGAGTGTAATCAAAACATAGGACTAAACAATTTAATTTCCAGATCACCAAGATCCGGCCAGAGTGTACCCAATGCATTAGATAGTTAGCGCTCGATCTGCTGATATATATGCCTTAATATACATATCAGTTTCAATCTTGAAAATCAGTTTAGAGGTTGCCGAGATATTATGGTGGCACCCTATTACACTCCCTCACCAAATTTCTGAACGGGGCTCCAGGGGCACTTGATAATATCTCATCCGACAGGTACCATTGGGAGTGGATGGGGGTATCGTCTGGGGGTCGTAAAAATGTTTCGTATAAAAATTTTAAACAGTGTATCGATATGTAATAAATATAACAAATATAAATACCACCACAAGACATGTACTAATGAATCAGTTTTTTCCGCTAGTGATTTATCATTCCGATGCTAAGCTAAGGAGGACGCACACACACACACACACACACACACAAATGTTGTTTAGTAGGGTAAGATTTCTTAACATCCTCCTTTGTTTCTAACACATTTCATCACCATTGTTTAGTTTTATTTATTTTTAAACAGAATTTCTCTTATTGCAATAAATCCACATCATTCAGTAGTTTTCAAATTATCTTTGGTACCTGCAAAAAGAACAATGTCATCTGTAAATGTTAGAGATGTTCTTTCTTTATTCTTTTTCCTTGGATTGTTACTTCATTCTCAAATTTGTCCAACAACAGTATTGAATCATCTATGTACAAGCTGAAAAAAGAGAGACTGCATCCCTGTCTCACTTCTTTCTGAATCAGAAAGAAGAAGATTTTCTAATCTTATAACTGCAATTAGAATCCTGTACAGATTGTAAATAGCACACTATGCTTATTTTTAAAATAAGATTTAAAGAATTTTAATCCATTTTACATTACCATAATTTCTTAAATGATAAAAAGTATACAAACCTCAACACCATAAACTACAGCATCTTTTAGCCCGACTACATTACTAATAACTGCTTCTACTTCTGAAGTAGCAACATTTTCTCCACGCCACCTGAATAAAAAAATAAATTTAAGAATTAAATATTAATACAAACTCTGATATTAATAAAATAAAAACTAATCACTTCAATAAAAGAAAGATTAGTTATTAATTTTATAAATTTAGGCAAATTTCTTCTTGATGAGATAATATGCAAAGAACTGAAAGTAAGATAGTTACTTAGATAGTAAGATAGTTAGTTAGAAAGTAAGATAGTAAGAAAGTAAGATAGTTAAAAAAAATTAATTCAGTGATCACAGTTGCTGAATATTTTATAAAATCATATTTTTATAACTAAAAAGTTATAAGCATTGCGAATAAAAAGAAAGCAATACTTTAATCAGTGTTTTATTAAAGAGGCCAGACAGAATAATGCGAATATGGATCTAATAACTGATTAGACTTTATAGGAAATATTAAATTAATGAAAGCTGAACAACAATTAAATACTGTTGGGTTAATACAGAAATAAAAGCAATATTTCACAGTTACTAAGATATTATGACTATTATTCACTATTTACATTCTGTAATTGCTAATTAAACTGGATTAATATTTATGATTAACTAACCAAAAATTTATTAACATTGTAAGTTGAAGGTGTACACTCAGGCTCATGTTTCAATATGTTAATTTTATTCATCATTTTTCCATTAACTCATTATTTTACTATCTACTACACAAGATAATAAACCATCTTTCAGGAGTTAGTTGTGTGATTTCTCCATGCAGGAAAGATAGATCATCTCTTTCACCTTAGTAAATGAGCAAAATTGCTCAGTGTGACCTCAATTTTCACCTATCTCTTCATTCCCTCTGTTTATGTGCCTAGTTCAAACTAAGCTGCCCACACTGTGGACTCTTTACCTGAAAAATTTTTTTCTTCTCTAACAGATGTCCTCATTATGAAGTGTTCACTATATGAACACTATACCACTCAGTATTGTCTATGTTATTTATAAGGAGCTTAAATTCCAGCTGATTGGCTTTGAATTGGCCTTGGTTATCTAATCATAACCACTTCAGTAACAATAACAGAAAAGATTTTTGAGAATCCAGATCTAGTGGAAAGTTCTTAGGTACATTACTGAATACACCAATCAGACAAATGATATACGTAATATCATAAACTCGCCATAACAGCATTTAAGAACCATCAAAACATCTTTAATTAGTAAATTGGATCCCTTTACAAGATGCTGTCACAAATTTGTCTCCTGTCTCATCTCTTATTAAAATTTCACTGACCCATCTATTTCAATATTCTCCTGTAGCAACATGATTCAAAGGTCTGTATTTTTATATTAAAAATTATTTAAGTTATGCTGATTTTCTATCTTTCTTATTGTTTGTTTCATTATAATATAACATTGACTGCGTACAAGTACAAGTGACTGAAAAATCTCTTTCTAATTTTTAGAACTATAATTAATGCTATTAGATCTCCATCAGTGAAAGTAATATCATACAAACAGCTACTCTTATAGAGTAATACAGAACTATTATATAACAGGATAATACAAACAAACTCCACTCAATTTAATAAATTTATAATATAGACATTTGCCTGTTAATTTTAATTATGCAAAATCATTTCATTATTTAAAAAAAAAGACGACAGTAAAATTTTATTAACTGGGTGATAAATGAGTTTGAAATAACAATCAAACAAGGGCCACTTTTTCTATAACTAATATACAGAAAAATTAGTAGGTAATAAATAAATCACAAAAATATGAAAAACATTTTCTTTTCTCAGCTAAGTTAAAAGATTAAGTCATTTTGATGAACTGCATAATACAACGTAAATTATTTAATGTATTTCAATAATTTAGCTATGTATGTATGGCTAATTTATTAGTGTATATAGCTATTTATTAGTGAATGTATATTATAAAGTATTTATTATTTAACTATTACAGTGTGATTATTCCTACCTGAATGTATCGCCAGTTCTGTCCTTGAAGTAGTAATAACCGTATTCATCTCTCATCAATAAGTCACCTGTGATTACAAAGAAATATGCTTATATATTTCAAAATAATTTCTTTTTTGTTATTTTTGCAGAACTGAAAACAAGTTTTTTATTCATATCCCATTATAGAAATATAGCCAGATATAATTATACTGCTTCTTCAAACTGCCATAACTTCTAGTAAATTGTTTTCTCTGAGGGGATGAATAAAATTCATCCACCTTATATTTGGAATTTATAGTATTTTGCAGCATACAAAGTTCAACAATGCTTCACCAATTCAAACTACTAATTACATTTAAACAAATTCTCTTTCTAACTTCATTAATTTCTTTTTTACTTTACGAATATGTATTTTTTAGGTTTATTATTAATCAGCTAATTTTTTTATTATTTCCATTATTAATTTATTTAAAGATATTGTCAGGTGGGCGCATGTGCGCGTTCTGCATGGCTCAATCAGGATATTGAAAGATTGTTGACAATTTATAAATTTATATAATTATCGTTTACTGATTAAAAATGTTCAAATTACAACCAAGCAAATTAATAATAATAACAATGGTGACAATTACAATAATGATAATAGTAATAATAATAATAATAAGTGATAATAATAAAACAGTTAATGAACACAAATATTAATACAATAATTACAATCAAATAATATTCAGGATAATAGTGGTAATCGATAATTACATGACATCAAACAAAACATAATCAAAACAGTAAGCATGACGTAAAAACAGAGAAAAATACATAATGTAATCAACAAAGATAACAATCAAAATTATTACACGTAAATAACAACACATCAAATAGTGATAATTATGTCTATAGTAAGTGACAAATACAGATTAGACATAAGAGAGTTTAAAATAAATAATCATTCAGAATTTATTCCAGGTATATAAACAGAAAATAGTATTCAGACCCACTAATAACGAAACCGCTAGTTTTAACACTTTTTAACCACTAGTCTTACTTGCAAACCCCTTTTTTTGTCTATCTTAACAGTTTATGAATGAAGTCTATTGCATTATTTCTTTCGGATATACACTTATAGTTTTACTATAACTCACCGATAATACTTTCTTGTTTACTAAATTACTCTTGGTGTTACCTTAATTATATCGAACTGAATACGCTCCTCGCTGGACTGACATCTTGCACACTTGCTCGCATACTCGCACCTGTGACACTCCATGCTGGACCGTCGTCGTACGTCTCACAGCCTCTCACTGAACTGCCCTTGTAGGACCGACGTCTCCCAGATTGGTTCACAGATTTTCGCCGAACTGCACTTTTAGCTGGTCTAACTGGGTTATTTATACTGTTAGCCTCTTTACATATACGATCTGACCCAAGTCAAAGCATGAGAAGAATCAACCGAGGCTTTGTTCCCGTAAATTCTAAGCCTGGTCCCTTCTCACCGTACAACAGGTGTGTACTGTGTGTTAAGGGGTAGTACAACAAAAGACAATTGTAAAACTGACCTATTCTTGACAAAAAGAGAGTTGGTTTGCTTGGTATTTCTCCTGCCACCACCCCATTCGGTCAACCTAAAGCACAAGATCGAATGTCTGTGCTACAAACGGCTACTGAGCCTTGAAACAGTTTAGCGATCAGTGTCCTAATTAGCTCCTAGAGTTAACCTAAAAGCATGAGCAGAATAAGCGTGGTACCATCCACCACTCGCTTATATGTCCCACCACCCACTTGTCATATATCACTAAAATGAGTAGGTGCACCCCGTCAACTATTTAAACATATATGATTATCAATAATTAAATTTGCTGCCATGCCCAGGCCGCTGAATATCCGAGCAAGTACCTGTCAACCATTAAACCGCTTGAAGCCTTAATCTGGCTGGTAGCCAGCCATATATCTCAGCTACTTTCCTACAGCAGCGCGGTAGGAGTCTTTTCCCTTAGACAAACTACTGATGTCAATTGAACAAAGCAACCGCATCAAGGAACTTCCACACAGTCTGACAATGTGGCTCTCACCACATTGACTCACTGCTTGTGAGTGGCCAATTTTCCCCTTGACCTTTAAGTTCCAGGGTGGCCTACGTTCTGAGCCCCCCAAGAGCTGGGTAGTCAAACAACATGTGTTCGTTCGACTGGACCTCCCCACAGATGCACAGCTCATCAGCTGCCAGGCAGAACCGAAACAAATACTGGTTTAAATTTACATGGTTAGAGACCTTCCCTTAGTCATGGCGTGTCATTCTTGCTGCCATGCTTCCATCATGAGGCTGTAAAGTCTCCTCCGTGTAGATAGGCAACTGTTCAAAATTTAGATCCAATGCATTGAGATCACCGTTCCACTCCGTACAGGCCCGGCTCGAAGTCACATCCCAAATACCTTGGCCTCCCTGCCTCTTCGCAATTTCCACATGGCCGCCTGAACTTTCACCACTAAATCGATTGGGAGATCCTTTCCCAATACAGTGGTAGCCTCGTAGGAGGTTGTTTTAAAAACACCAGTGTATACAACTAAGCTGGGCACTCCTTAAATTCTGAATAAGTCTCAATTTCAGACAAAAAGCATTGTCCTTTTTGTTCCTTTCTGGATCCTTCCAATTAAATAAATTTTCTACTACTTTTATAATTAGCAGGAATCCATTATTCAGGCTCACTATACCGGTCTTGTTACAATATTAATTTTAAATTCTGTAGATTTACTATATTTTATGTTATCTATAAATTCACAAAGAAAGCATGTTTCTACAATAGTATGTATTATTTTATCAAATAGATCAGTATTATTATACTGTTACCTCCAAATAAATTCAAGCAGGTAATAATAATCCGTTAATTTATGTTCCATTGTACGCTCTACAATAACTTTATTTTTAAAAAAACCTGACTGAAGAGTAAGAGTAAAAGTGAATTTACCGAAGAACGGAAGTAAAAATAATGGGAAGTCTTACACTGACAATTGAGTGATTGAAAGGCACTGTTTACACATATTCTTGGTCTTGAATACAGTATGCAGCTTGTTGGTGGATTAAATCTCAACAACAAATAGCAAAAAGCTAACAAATAGCTAACACATTCATCATGTAAAGTTCAGACCTCATAATAAAATTAATAATGACAATTTCTAGCTAAGGTTTAGCAAGATAATATCTGTGTATAACAATTTCAACCAATTATTAGTTCAACATTTTCCAGTCTTTTCTTTATGAATTTGTCTCTTTAATTTTTGTTCAATTAAAAAGATAATAAAGAATAAAAACACGCATGCAAGTGTGCATGCTCATGCACACATTTTTTGTAATGGTGATTAAAAAAATTTGTTTAATTCTGCACACTACGCAGTTTTGGCTAAGTTTGTCTTTTCAATGATCATCTATATCGGTGGCATTTCTGTGAATGCAGATAAATGCAAATGACAAGTTAATTAACAACTTATCACTGTTTGATGAAGCCCATTCAACCAGGATGTTTTTTTATTGGTCCAGAAAAATCCTACTTTGATAGAACAGCATTTGTTATATAGCAAAAATATATATAAATATATATACACCTTTTTTTTTTTTTTTTAGTGAGAATACCCTTGTGACTAGTGAACTACTGTCAGTCTGGTCAGTATATCACCATGCTGGACTGTGTAAAAACTGTGTAAAAACACCTTCATAAATGATTAAAAATTACTGCTTCTAACTAGACAGACCAACATTACTACATAGCGCAAATTCAATGGCATCTATGTGTCAGTTGTTTGGAAAATGTTTATTTCAAAAAATAATAAGACATATTATAGCTTTCAAGATTCCTTGGCCTGTCAGTGTTCAATTTCTTCTTGCAGGGATCACATTAAAAGCAACATGTGCTACATTCAATCTGATACAGTAGAAGAACTGAAAGGCAACACAATTCCTGTTGGGAGTATTATACTGAATCATGTTAAATGCCACTGAAAAGCTACACACTGTGGAAACATGGAAATGGCATATTTTATACTATTAAACCTCATGAATATTTTTATTATCAAATGTCATCCTCTAAAAAAACTGTATTTAAAATGTAAATTAAAATTTTTAATTTCCCTTAATCACTGTGTGTAATCCAGTAAACTATTAAAAGAGATATTTTGCTTATTTGGTCACATAAAAAAAAAAATAATAATTGTCACAACTAACCAGAATTGAAGAATTTATCACCCTCCTTAAAAACATTATGTATAATTTTTTTCTCTGATGCTTTTTTGTCGGCATATCCATTGAAATGACTTGATGCGTTTGATTCTTTAATTTCACCAACCAATATACCAGGCTCACCTAAAAGAAAAAACAATTAATTCTAAATACAAGATTAACTAAAAATAAACTAAACAATGCTTGCAGCTGTACAGAAAATAATGATAGTGCATGCACTGAAGCTGAAAAATGTATTAATTGTAAAGATTCACCTTAGGCAAGGTCTTGAAAATGCCTCCATTGTAAAGAGAAACAGACTATATTAAGGATTTGTGCTGAACAGAAAGTGTCCTTTCCTGTGGTTTGTTGGGAATACAGAAAATCCCTCAACATAAGGAATCCTGTACAGCCCAGTGTTAGTTTTGTCCAGGCTCTTTCTAACAATGTGCAAAACGAGAACAGAATTGAGTCCAGGCAGGAAGAAGGATATTTTTGGTGGAAAGATCATCAGTGGTTTATTAAAAACCACTTGTCAATACACCTCCAAATAAAATTCCTGCTGAACCACTATGCAGCAAACTACTAAGATTTCTCGGAAGGAATCTATTAAAAAATTGTCGCCTGGTACAGTATTTACAGCCTCCAAGGCTTCCAAATCCCCACCATCATCTCAAGGTTTTTTTTGAGGATATAGTTGCAGGCAGATGAAGTGCCTGAATAAATAAGCACTTCCTAAAAGTTATAAAAGGAAGTAAGAAAACTGGATAATATTTGATAATTTATCTGCATATAGAGTTTTTTATATAAAAGGAAAAAAGTAATTTTTATGGATACAAGTATTATTCATTGAAATGTTTGCAGTCTTCATTCTTGTTCTGAGAATACTGAAATCCAATTAAAAGAAGGAAGTCCATTGATGTTGTGTCTGCAGGAAACTCACCTCCATCCCCAGGATGAAGTGTCTTTTCGCAGCCACGTCTGCAAGAAATGTGACAATCAAACTAAGGGTAGAAAATGTGATGGTGTGGCTATTTTCCTGAAAGAAGACATATTAGCCATGCGGATTCCACTGCCTATAAACATCCCTGCAGTAGCAATGAAGAATTAGTACCATTTAAAATGAATATCTACATCTTGTACTTCCCCCAAATTCTGATGTCAGTGAGGATGATCTGTTACCACAGATTCCTTTACACTGTCTAGTAACTGGCATCACTTTTCATGGGGCTCATCATCATGGTTTTCTCAAGGTACTACAGTTGATAGACTGAGGCAGAACTTGGATCTTTGCTAGTTGAACTATGGGTCGTACATATTTATGTCATCTTCATCAAATCGTGCATCAATCTGTCACTGTACTCAACATCCCTTTTTTCATGTCTTACCTGGCACATTTCTAAAAACACTTGTGAAAGCGACCAAGGACCGGTTGTTATCTTTGTCGATAATAGTGATTTGATTCAAAGCCAGCCATGCAGATGGGTAGCTGGAAAAGCAGAATGGATCAGGTACAATGATTCTTTTATCTAATATGACAAGAGAAATACTATGATCTACCAACTTGCCTAGTTTACACATCTGATACTCGATAGTGCAAGTGAAAATATCTCTCTAACATCTGGAAAGCCAAGGTGGCCTATTGTCCCTTGTGGGATGAAGACTACAGAAGTGCACTAAGGGATCGTCACAGGGCTTTACTTAACTTCAATGTAAGGCCTATGTCAGAATTACTCTGCGTCTTTTCCAGAATATGAGAGCTGTATGCTATCGAATGTTTCCAAGTGCTAAATGAAAATCATGACTGAATTATGTCAATACCATTTCCTGGACAACTCCATCATCTGTTATGTGGAGAAAAGTTCGGGTTATGTGTAGATCTGGATAGTCTACACTTCCAACTGTACTGGAAAATAAAAGCATGCTTGTCATCTTGTCAATTGATGTCTATCTCCTTGACCTTGGACTATGGTTGCATGGCTTATTTGTCGGCACAAACCACTGCACTTAGGACACTCAATGTAGTCCAACACACATTTATCTGTCTTACTACTGGTGCATTTCGTTCAAGCCCCATAATAAGTCTCCTAGTGGACAATGGTGAGTCATCTCTTTGGTACAGATGAAACCAAATGATCTGCTGCTATGTAGCACACATTAAAGCGTGACCAAATCATCCAGCCTAAGGCATGGTGTTCTCTAACCCGCATCTAATCTATATCAGGAACAGCCAAGATCTACTCCCCTGTTAGATTCAATCAGATTTAATTGCCTTTTCTTATCTCTTAATGTAATAATTACCTCCAGTTCTGACTGTAACTCTATTTTATTACCCCACTTGGTGACTTTCTCTCATAAATTACTCCTTTAGTCTTTGTTTGTATCATAAATACACAAATTTGGTTATCTTTTGAGAAAAATTTTACAATATTGTACATCCTGATGCTGTATTTTTTACAGATAGCTCTAATTACGATAATCCTGTTGGTTGTGCTTTTGTGGTTGATAGTAGAATCTACATGTTGGTGTTGGGCATTCCCAGCATCGTCAGTGTTTTCATTGCGGAGCTGTAGGCTATTAATAAGGCCTTAAATATAATTAGCCCAAGATTTTGACAATTACTTGTCTATTCAGATTATTGTTTGTTAAATCAGGTTATTATGTATATTTCTGAAATAAGTCACTGTAATACAACTGTGAGCTTCTGCTAAATTCCCAGCCATATTGGAATTTCAGGCAATGAGTGCACTGATAGTACAACAAAAGAAGCTTGTTTCCAGCTTCCTTTCATAATTGCACTGTTTCGGATTATCTTGAATGTTTTCTGAAGAGGGTGGTTCATGATGAGTGGCAGAGTGGATGGAATGCTACCATCAACAATTAACTTCGCTCAGTTAAGAACATTGTCACTGTGGAGCTTTTCATACAGGAATAGAGGAGGAGGTTATTATTTGCCATTTGCAAATAGGGCATACTAGACTCACTCATGGAAATCTCATGATCCAGACCGATGCACCCATTTCACTATGACTGCCAACTAATGGTACACCATATCTTTGTGGACTGTGTCTGTTATGCGGCATTGTGTTGGAAATTTAGATGAGGGGTTATCATTCAGAATATTTTAGAGAACAATTTGATGTATTCAAATGTCTTGTTATTTCTAAAGGCCGTGCATTTGTATTCAACTATTTGATTATTACTCCAATACATCATTACTATAATGTATTTCATCAATTTATCCCATTTGGCACACACCAGATGGTAATTTTGTTGTTTTAATTTAGATTTTTAAAACTAAATAATTGATTCTCAAACCTTTTGCCCACCACCAACATTGAGAATCAAAAATTTTCTGGTGCCTCCCAAAATGTTTAAACTCACAATCTGTTAAAAATAATAACTGCAATTGCTGTTTTTAGGATGGACTCTTAAAAACAGCAATTGAAATTATTGTAATTAAATGTGGCATATCCTATTTCTGAGTTGAAACTTACATTTTAAATGAGAGCAATTAAAATGCATATTTAATCATTTTTGGAAGTATTATTATTAAAATTGTTTTCTCTTTAAAAAATTGGCATTTTTTCTTTAAAGTGGGACATTTTGGTTCAGAAAAATTGTAGACATACAAAAAAAATTAAAGCTAAAATCTTAAGCTTTTAAACGATTTTAATGCAGTTTATTGAAAATATTTTATTTCCCCATGCACTCTATCAAACACAAAGAAAAACTTTCAATTTTTTCTTCTTGCTGATTTTTTTTAATTGATGATTTTTGAAATCTGAAGTATACTGTCAAAAAGTAGAATATTCAAGGTTTAATTTTTTTTATTCATCTCTTTAAGCCTCTTGGTTGCAAAGTTAAAGTAGTTTGAATACAAACATTTTTTATTATAAAATAAATGTCCCTTTAATTTTTTGTACTAGTGTTAGTAGGTATTTAATTTTAGTTTGAAATATCAGGAAAACATAATTTTTGCCTTTTTTTTAATCAGTCATCGTTTTCCTAGACCCCCTGAACGCCTCTAATTTTTCTTTTTCTGTGGGCCTTCTACCACCCCCTCTGAAGGCCTCCAGTGCCCACAACAGGGTGTTATAGCCCACTTTGGGAACGAATGGTCTATATTATTATGGTTTTATTTCATCTTTAGCATACGGCACAGCCACTTTACATTATGCTGCACTGTAAGAAGAATATTTTTTGTTATGATACTGCGCATGTTAATTGTTGATTTTATTTGTTTTATAATACTGTTATTTAATTTTTAAGTCTGCTTTTGATGTTAGCATAAATTGTTTACTATAACAATATTGTATCAGGTTGCTGTTAACAAGACTTCGTGTTTTGCGCCCAGAAAAAAAATACCTCATTAAACAGCTTGTCCTACTGGGGAAGGAAATTAAAATGTTTACTTTTAGGGTTGAACGTTACTTGTATTTAAATACGTTTGGTAAATTATATACAAAATATATTTGGCTCTGAAAAAAAATATTGATGATTTTTGAAATCTGAAGTATACTGTCAAAAAGTAGAATATTCAAGGTTTAATTTTTTTTATTCATCTCTCTAAGCCTCTTGGTTGCAAAATTAAAGTAGTTTGAATACAAACATTTTTTATCATAAAACTTACTTAATTCCACATCATAAACCTGGTATGGGATCCAGTTATTTTTTACAATGGTTATATTATTTTTGTTAATCACACGTGCTCCATATCAGATTGAACCTATGGACTTATTATTTGTAAAAAAAACACAAAAGTAAAATTGTATTACGTTAATTGTTCATTGCATTCTAAAGTATAGACATCCTTCACATTATGACAAGAGCATACGAGCTCATACGCCAGGTTTAGCAACACAAATCTATGGATTCCCGTAAAAAAAAGATCGGTGACCATGGTTACTGAAAAACCTAATGATACTGATGAGGACGTTCCAAAATATACTGTGTGTACCTATCATACAACATTAACCAATGTGTATTTATACAAATTACAATTATTTTTGTATTCAGCCAAATGAGCTCCAAACTAGTAATTTCCTGATAAGATTGGACTGTCACATAGGGATTCATGGTTTGAGATTTCATTAACATAGTTTTTTATTATAGATGTACTAAGTGCAATAGACTAGTACTTAGCTACTAACATCATCCTTTTAGAGATAACCCCTTTAGATTTTTTCCTACTGCTTTTATGAAGGAGAAAGTTCATTCAAATTGTGTATTTGATATCAATACATTGAAGTAAAGGATATCAATGCTATTATTTATGTCACTGAATAAGTATTATACAACACTTAGTACTTAATATCTTTCAGTTTTGGTTGAAACCAAAAACAGTTTACATGTACAGGTTTCCTAGCATAGTAAGTAAAGTTATCATTCAAGGAAATGCTCTTGATAATAAGACAATAAAATTTAATTCATCTTCCTACACTATTGTCATAATAGCTTCTATGTACAATGATTATTTTTTAATATTTATTTTCTTAATGAGGGAAATGCACACTGTATATTCAAAATATTAAAATTCAAAAATTGTTTTGTTAAAGTTCTATAAACTGTAGTGAAGAATTAATTATCTTTTCTAAGTATATATGCACCATTAAAATAAACCAAATTTTAGGAACTTTATGTTATAAGGCAAATCTACAATCTACCTACAGCATAAGAATGAAATTAATTATAAAAGATTTATAAATTAAAAATCTACAAAATGGCAAACTATAAACGGCCTAGTAATAGTATTTATTAGTTTGTTAAATTAAGTTGTTTTATTTTGTGTTTACAAACAATATACAATGTACCTTAATTTAAAAAAATCTGATGTGTACACCACATGACTTCCTTGTATGCTAACTAAATTACATATACACATTTTTTTTAAATGAAAAGTACATAAAATTTTATTTCATTAATAACTTCTGATATTTTTTTCATATTTTTTTAAAATTATTATTATTGAATTATTATTGATCGTAAACATTTCTTTACAATGAGAGATTATTAATTATTAATAAATCAATATATTTAAATTTAAAGTTAAAAAAAAAGGAGATGAAGTCTAATTCGAACCGATGTGGATTCCCTCGTAAGATCCAAATATTTCATTAATTACAATTTTATTTGGCTATAACTCTGGAACCAATGAAAATAAGTAGCACTTATGATTTGTCATTGAAAAGCTCTCAATGAGGGCTTACTGCAGTTAAGAAAATGTCCAAAATACAATTTTTTTGGATTTTGAGTTTTTTTGGGCACTTTTGGTCCAGTCGATTGCAATCAAAAGGGGAGGTTGCACAACTATATGTTACAACAGTCCTAAATCCAAAATCCAAAATTTTAAGATCCTACAGCTAATTTTGTTTGAGTTATGCATGATACACACAACCACACACACACAGACACACACACATATATATATATATATATATATATATATATATATATATATATACAGATGTCACGCTGACACTAGTCAAAATGGATTCAGGGATGGTCAAAATGGATATTTCCGCTGAAATTTGAAAACCAAAATTATTTGTGACCACAATACTTCCTTTAACATACAAGGAAGTAAAAATACTAATTTATGAAATAAGATATTTAAGTGCAATAATATATCAACTTTAATAATTATGATACAATAGAATATTAGAATAATTTGATACAATGAACTTACGATACGATGAAAATGTAATAGAAGTCTATTACATTTTGTCTATGGTGTGAAAGTTTTCCTTTTCATATCTTATTACCACCCGGGTCACATATATGCTGAATTATTAAGTTTCTACAGTATAATTTGTTACAAAGTTGGGTTACTGGTATTTGTTTTACTGTTTTGTTTTTACTCAATTTTGAATCAAGAACTTTTTTCTTGATACTTTCATGAACTTTCTATAATAAAAATTTCAACTTTTACATTGCATTTTAATTATCTATTTACTTTTATAGGAGAGAGCAAACAATTATTAATGTTTGAGAATGAGAAAGATGAGTAACAAAATGCCACACAGTAAGTGATCAATAAAATTGCAGAAAAGTTATGATATTGCTATATGATATAGCAGATAAAAATGTTAATAAGAGGTTGTAAAAAGACTTCACAAAATACACAAGATGGGTTTAAATATCCATCATTCAAAATAATAAATGAAATTCAACTATAAATTTTTATGCAAAGATATACAAAGACACTAAAAAATCATTCATGTCTAACTCCAACTATGTTTTTCATTAATATGCCTCAGCTCTGATCTCAGTGAATGACTTCTGGACTAAATATTATTGTATTACATTTTGTTAATCTGTATGTTTGCTTATCACCAATTTAATTGTCTTTTAAAACACTGAATACATTTACCTCACATCAGTTTTTTGTCGTACTGTACTTTATTATAATCAAATGAAGAAAAATTAAACTGAAAACAGTTCTAATACTACCTTTTAACTTAATTATGTGTAAAATAGAATTAGACTAATTAACTTAATCACATTATGATATGAATACAGTAGCAGTTTCTTTTGGTTTTATTTCTAAAAATTTATGCTTAAAAATAAAAACATATAACCTGGTTTGCAACGAATACAAAGTCCATCTTCTCCCCGAATTGGTTCATTTGTTTCTGAATCAACTTTTATTAGTGTTACTGGGTAGAATGGAACAGCAAACCAAGGTATATAGCCAACAGCACCCATTTTGTTATAACCATTTACTGAAAACCATGTAAAAAGTGTTTCATCAATAAGAATATGATAATCAGTTTGAATCTCTTTATTCACTATATAAAAAAACAGCAATTAAACATTAACTTAAAAATCTAAACCAGAATAAATTGCATTATACCACTGGTTCTACATAGTAAAGAAAGATAATGATGCTGTGATAGTAAAGAACCCGTCAAGTGATGTAAATAAAACTCTTCCACCAATTTTTCACAAATTGCATCTGTAAAATTCAATACTTCACATCCTTTAACTTCTTTCTTTTTTGTTTCTGTTTAGCCTTTGGAACCACCGAAAGGTATTACTTCAGAGGGTGAATGAGGATGATTGATATGTATGAACGTGTAGACTATACTCTTGTTCAGTCTCAGGTCAACCATTCCTGAGATGTGTGAAACCCAATCACCAAAGGACCTCGGAATTCACATCCTTTAACTAAAATAAACTATTTCACAGCTTTGAATAAACGCACCTCTTCATGCAAGCACACAAAATACAGAAAGTAAAGAAAAATGTAAATATGAAGACTGCTCCTGCACTATAAAACCAAAGAGAAAAGGATATATCCTTTTTTGTGTACATATTTCATGCAGAAGTCAGTTGATATCAATTATACATTTAAGAATAATAAATAAATCCTTAAAATATTTTTATGGAGTGCAATGATCTACGATAGTAAAATATAAAAAACAGAAAAGAATAGAAACCTCTGAAAACTGTTGATGTAAGAGGATGTTGAAAATTAAATGGGTTTATTAAAGTTTGAAATTAAGTCTTAAGATGAATACAGAAAATTTTATGGCAGAATTTTGTAGAGATAAACCATGTTGGCAGACTGAATATTAATACGTCCAGATTTAGTTAATTTTTAATAGAGAGGAATGTGTCCTGTGTTGAGAAAGAAAACTAGAAAACTATTGCGATAAATGAAACTGATAACTAAGCATGTAAAATGTAGTAATTATATTACAGATACGTGGGATGATCCAGAAAGTAAAAATACACATCCTCACTAGATTATGCAATTCAGCCCTTAAACATACATCAACATCGTCAAAATTAAGAAATCTGACAACACTCTAACCAGCCTCTGTTGGATTAACCCATCATGAACTCCTTCATGGTTTTAAAATGTTGGGTAGTCAACTAGACCTTCAACTTGGTGAAAAGGAGGTAATCACTTGTGCTCTGTTCAGGCTGTAGGGGATAATAAAAATATCTCTCCCTTAAATACTCATAAAGCATTTGTATAACATTTATATAAATGTAATTTTTTTTATATTTGTAAAGGATTTGTTTAACTGAAAACTAAATGGTACATTATACAAAGATCAATACACCCTTCAAGAACATTCCACACTGTTTGTTTTTACCAACTCATAAAGCTTCTTCAGTATTTCACAATGAACATTACTGCAATCCCTGGTTTCATGAATTGTGAGTAAAATTCTCTAGCAATTTCAAAATAGTGAAGTCATTTTTCAGTCAATAGTACCTGCTTAAAGTTTTTTAATTTGTTAGGAAATGAATATGCATTTAATGTTTTGGACTATCACAGTCTCTCTTTAAGAAACCTGATCCATGTCTCATTCCCAGACCTGATTCTGTCAAGATGTTCAACTCCTTTTCATTGTAGTACCTAATAAATATCAAGGCTATAACAATTACAGAATTTACATTTCATTGTCTGCTTCTTTACCAGTGTGTACAGAACGGATTGCATATAATGATATTATACTGAGTGGTGACACTATATACACAATGCTGCTATAATATCAGGTAAATCATCAAAAACCAATTTTCGATACTATTGTATTATTACTTATTGTTGATTCTGAGAATTATACCAAGCTCCATGTAACTCTTTCCATAGAATTGGGAATTTTATAACATATATTAATACTGGCTGAGTTTGCTACTATATATGACAAATATAAACTACAATTTCAACTGAATAAAAATAATAATAATAAAAACAGTGTAAAAAATAATAGAGTCATACTTTTTCCATATTATCTTGAGAAAATCTATAATTTGTGAAATTAAGGAAAATGAGATTTTCTAAAATGGTAAAATGCTATAGAGGCTACGTTATAGAACAAATGTAGCAGTATGAAATTTTCAGTCACAAATTCTAAACAACTATATTTTCTAGTTATAGAAAAAAACCAAAATATACCTACAGAGATTTGCATTTCCTTCAGTTGCACCATAAAATTCTCCTATTTGCTTAATATTAAATCTCTTCACAAACTGTGCCCAAATTTGTGGCCTAAGCCCATTTCCAATCATTAAGCGTAACTATATTAAAAAAAATCAAGACAATAATTAGGTATAAGTTTTATAATTTCTTATTCTCAAATAAATCAATAAGTAAAAATTAGTCTTTGGAGTACACTAATACAATAAAACAGTATTAATAAATATTATATTATCATTAATATCAATAAAACAATATTAATATTACCTCTTTAGCCACTAAAATATTTATAAAGAATATATATCATTAGAAAGAATAGCTGTTTATGACAAGCATTGTTATGTTTCAAATATTAAATTTATGAGTAAACACCAAAGCTCCCCACTTATGTTAAGTGTCTACTTGTTTATAACTGGTTTTTTGCCTTTACTAATTTTGCTTACAATAATGGAATAATTTTACTGAATTAGCAACTGACAGTTGCAAAATTATCGACCTTCTGAATAATAAAGAAAACATTCTCTTATAGTAATATTACACTTAAAAGTTTTCTAAGTTCAATTTTGAATTTGGGTGATTAGTTTTAGTTTTAATTAAAAAACTAAAAATATAAAACATAGTTGTACATAAAATTATGTAACTAAAGAAAAATAAAATAATCCTATTAGACATCTCTAATAGAGATTATACTATAGTGTATCGTAATAATACTAGAGATCATAATCTCTGTGTGGTAGTGTCGCTGACATTCATCCAGAAGGTTCTAGGTTTAAATCCTAATTAAGCTAGGTATTTTTTACATGCTATAAAATTCGTTTCATCCTCACAAATTTCAAAAATCAGATGATTGTAACTGGACATACGCCTATCACTACTAAAAGAATTCAAAATTATAGTCAAAACCTTTCTCTAGGATATACTTAAGTTTCACAGTTGTATTTTTAATAATTCAGAGAGTCAATATTGTTTTACAAGTGAAATTAAAGACTAATATTTGATATAAAAATATTTTCAAATAGCTTATTTTACTTTTAGAAAGGACCAGCATATTAATTTGGAAAAGCAAGAAATTTTGTACACAATGATATACTCTACTTGATAGAGTGAAAAGAATAATTTTCAAGCAGAAAAATTTGTTTAAAATGACATGCAGTTTTAGCTATAGTTATCATGTAATTAGAATAATTTTAATGTTGCAAGATTATAATTGTGAAAAACTATAATTATGTGCATGTTTACATATAATCTTGTGTCCTAATGCTTACAATCTCTATAACAGAAATATTCTTTCCATGAATTGTTTTTATTGATATCAGCTTTTTTTTTTTAATTCTATTAATAAAATTTTTTAAATATGTATATTTTACTAATACTTCATCAAATTATTCAATAGGAGACTACTTCACATATTTTATTACACTATTTATTGGTCATTTTATATGCATTTATTGTAAGTCAGTATTCTTTAATATAAATGAAAAATATTTGGTTAAAATATTAAAAAAAGATATGGAAGAATCTTAAGGTAAGCATGAATTTCAGAAGTTAAATGATTTTTCCCTGAACAAGTTCATACGCCAATAAAACCTCAATTATGTTAACTGTGTACTTGTAGGCATTTTTAACCATACCAAATTCTGATTAATATCTTCTATTTAACCTGCAGATTTTTTCTACATGATCTTCAAGTACTTTCACATTCTCTATGTGTATATAAAGACAGCCATCAACAAACTGCATGCATTTTGTTATTAATAGTATGCATAATCTATGACAGCCTGCAATACTGCAGTTGTCCACAGCCATTTTTAATGTTTAAATCTGGATGCTCATATGGCTTAATGTCATCTCAGTAAATGTAATAATTTATGTTAACACCTTTGCAAATTATAACTAAAATTCTTCTAAAGATGGACATACCTTTATTGCTATGTGAAATCCATTTCTATTTTTAATAACTTAGTATCTTGTTTAATTTCTATCTCCAACCTCTCTTACAAAAGACTCTGAATGTTATTTTTACACCTTGGAATGCAATAATAAATTTATCACCTTTGAGGTAAGTGAATAATACAATTTTAAAGAACTTATCTTCAAAAAACTTAAAAGGAATAGATATTATTTTTAAAAAATAATTTTTTAAACTAACTACAAAGGAAAATTTCTGCATAATACACATAACTTTAAAATTCATGCAGATTTAGAGCTAAAGTTTATAAAAAAGAATTACCTAATACTTTTTAATACAGAGTGTAAAAATATTAATTACCATATGTTGACGTTCTTCTGGTTTCTCAGGCAATGCAAGTAAGTAACGACACATCTCACCAATATATTGAGCTACCTATAAAAGAAAAGACAAAGAAAAAATCTATTTGAAATTTCAGAATTAATAACAAAATATTTTATTTCTTCTGCAATAGTTACATCTTAAAATTCTGTTCATGATTATTTCCACCAAACAGTTATAAAAAATTAGGATAAGACAAATTTGTTATTTGTAATACTGTAACTTCATAAAATACATTTATTTCCATTTATTTATTTGGTAACATCATGAAATGACTATATTGGACAAAAACAAGGTGTTAAATAAATTACTGAATATAAAAATTATTAAGATAACACATACAGGTGATGTTTTCTAAAAAAAAAAGGATTTTAAGCAATTAATTTAACAAGAATGCAGAAAATGTGAATAGATGAAAACTATCAAGCTTTTAGATCCACACACAAGTTATACAAAGAGTGCTATGAAAGTTTTGAAATACATCGAAACTAATCATCTCTGGCTGTTACAATTTAGTGCATGTTTAGACAAGTCCCAACCTGTACTGTAGCCACTCTAGTTATTGTCTCAGTGTCATTTGCTTTTTAGCTCTGTTAGTGAAGAGGTAGTGATGTCATTGTGATAAAAACTGAATACTGGGCAATTTTGCTTAAGAGTTGAGCTTAAGGGTTAAATGTTGATGACTATTTAAAGGAAATGATCCATGTGCTTGAAGAGGACTGTCATCATTGTACAATATATGGGTGTTACTAAGAGTTTGAAAGAGGAAATTTTGGCCTTAAGGACACTCCAAGATCAAGTCTCCCAGCTTTGAGACCAGGTAATTGTCTTTGCTATTTGAGGCCATTGTCAATTTGTCTTATATTAAAACATTTAAAAGCAAATTGTTTTCAAGTAATAAAAGATAATTCCTAACAATTATTTACTTTTTTGCACAACCATAGACAGAAAACCCTTCTCACAGAGGTAAGACAAAGGTTTTAAGGAACAGCATTAATAATAATTTCAATGTTTCTGTGACTAAAGTTCCATATTCACTTCGACAGGCAAGCCAAAATGTACCTAAATCTTCAGATGTGAATTGTAGTTGCAACATTTTATCAGTAGACATTTCAATGAGCTGGTTGTGAATCCCAACTGGTAACTTAGTAGCTACAACAACATTTTCACTAAATGGATTCAGTACCCATCTCTTCAAGAAATCATTTTTATCTTCTGGGAAATACTCCACCAACTAAATTTTTAGCTCACACAAATGGATCTTCATGCTATTCAAACTGTGGTGAATAATAGTGCTTGTTCATCCAAATTTTTCCCAATATGGAAATGAGTGGAAAAATATCAAAATTTTTGCTTTGAGGGCAGACAATCCGGAATCAAGTTTCTTAATGAAAGCATAAACTTGTCTGTCATTAATAAAATATTTTTATCACCTTCTTGTAAATTCACATTCAAGTGTTTAAATGCAAAAAACATTGAGAATGGTATTTTTTTTATTCTGGAAAAATATTATTAATTCATCACACAATTCCAATAACTGGGTTAACACTTTCCCTGCAATAACAGAAGTCAAACTTCTGAACGGAAAAGAAGAGATCTTTTCTTTTCGCCCATTTCATCACATAGTTTAGCAAATAACCTATTCTGTAGTGGTCAACTTTTAATAAAATTAACCATTTTTACAGTTATACAAAGAATTTCCTTCAGATTTTCCAGCATATTTTTTTTGGCAAGAGCATGTCTGTGAAAAAAGCAGTCTGTTTATTCTGCTCTTAGTATAAGACCTTCAAAGTGTATTTAGAAAGACTAGATACACAAATCCTTCAATAAAAGAAAGAAAATGTTTTAGCTTTTTTAGATCTAAAGCAGTGAAATACCATTCCAAGAAATAAACAACAGAAGATATTACAAGGTATTGAAACTTCATCAACATGAATAATGAAGTGCAAAACGTGTATAAAAATGTATGTTAAACTGGGGTCACCCTTATTTTAGCCCCATGAGCGGTCAACTGTGTAGGAGAAATCTACCACTTCATAAGCTGTTGTTGTTTGCCTTATAACATCCCTTTAATTGGCAAATTAAAATTTTGTATTTTTAATAATAAAATTAAAAATGGATTTATATGTTTTTTATATTGAGTTTTTTATGATTACATATTTTAATTATCAAAGATACCCTTTTATACTTTCTATCCTTGCTTCGAGTGTATTTCTTGTCAAATCTAATGGCTCTTATTAGCTGGTGAAATCTTCTTTCAAGCATCACAGCTCTAAAATACTCTGGTGCTGTACTATAATTTTTCCACATTTCAGCAGTGTTCAAATGGTTGGCTTTTATCATGCCATGTATAGGACTCCAAAAAATGCTAAAATTTCCTCAAAACTTGTAGATTGGCAATCTAAGATTCCACGAGAATAATTAGCAGTCATTTCTACGAGTTTCTCATTTGTAAATTGGACACTTACTTATAGTTTGGTCAGGAAAAAATATTTTCCAACAATCAAAAATCTGTGTACAATCTTTCGCAGGAGGTTTTAATCAGGAGAGTTTTGTATCAACAATTTGTTTTGGAATTTTTTTTAGCAGAAACTGATTTATGCACTTGCCATTTAGTAATTCCATCCTTTCTGATGTACTGCAATCCAGATTGCACTGGTATTTTTATGAAAATGCAGTCACTATTGGAAAAGCAAAACAAATGCCCGCTGTGTTATTATTTTCTTGTTCATTCTCACTCTTTGATTGTTCTGAATCCAAAAGAATCACTTTCAATTTGAAGCAGTGCAGCATTTTCTGATTCCATAATCAGGTTTTCTTGCCATAATAAATTTTATTCATTTCACTGATACAAGCAAAAAATAACTTCACTAATACAAAACACAAATACTGAATTTGCACTAAATAAATTATAAAAAATAAGTAATTGGAAAAAAACACAGCAATCTGATCAGTTAACTGCGTAGATTGCTACTAACTACAATGAGATGGTGCGTCTCTGTGTTGCCTAACATTGATGCCAGCCAATGAATCATCATGTAAATATGAAGACAAATAGTCAGAAACAGTCATTCAGGCATAGCTGGGGTTTGAGGCTTCTCAGATGCGAAATAAAAGTTTTCTTCAGAGTAACTTTTTTCATTAGGTTAAATCTAACAGGTTGACCGATCACAGGTTAAATAGTTAGGATCAAAGGAGAGAGATTAACAAAGGCGTTAAGCAAGGAGATGGACTGGGCTCTTCTGTTCATTGTGGTATTGGATAAAATAATGAAGCCGTACAAGAGGAGAAAGAAAAGATTTAAACAGGAAAATGGAGGTTGAGGTCAATATGTATGCAGTAACTTACATTTGCTGATTATATCTCCTAACTTCTAAAATCCAGAAAGAACTGCAGAAAGTTGTCACAGAATAGCTAATACAATTTTAGATAGAAGAATATCTGCAAACCCTCAGAAAAAAAAGATTATTAGCACACTAAAAAAATCACTCAAGTTAGAATGGAAGTTATATGGGAAAATTTAAGTCTGCAACATATTGTTTTGAATATTTGGGAATACAGATTACACCTCTTGGAAAAATGGACAAAGAATTGAACAACTGAATATATAAGGCAAATATGATAACACTGCCACCAACTGTATAACATAATTACTGGGAAGTGAGATGTCTCAGAAGAATCAAAGATGAAAGTGTATAATGCAGTTTTTCTGCCAGCTCTACTAAATGGAACTGAGAGTATCACACATTCATATAAACATCAAGGCAGAATAATAGCTACACAAATGAGGTTTCTGGTTTCTAAAGAGAGTTCTTAGAAGACGAAATGTGAGAGTATAAGAACAATTACAATAAGATCTGGCATTTTCAAAGTAGAAGAAAACAGCACTACTTGTACTATTGGGTAAGAATGACTCCTACCCTAGTAGTGCTACAAAAGGAGTCATCATAAGTACATGACGTCCTTATAATGAGGAGGATAGGATAGTTTTCTGATACTTTTGAAGCATTATTAGAGGCAAGGGCAGAAGGAAGGAGAGAAAGAAATTGACTTATTATTGCATAGGATGAGTATTGACTGAGTATAGTTCAGAGGAGGGAAAAGAACATACAGAAGGTACAAAGGACAGCAACACAGGAAAGAAAAGAGATTTTCAAATTTCAGGTTATTTTAAGTGATTGCTTCAGTTAATGAAACTTTTATACGGACTGTTATTAAACAGGAAAAGAAGATGTAATAATAGAAATAATGATAATTAGACTTATCACTGAATTATACATACAGAGAGTGTATCCACAAAGTTATTCCAGAACTTTCATAACCTATTCTACTCGTGAAAATAATGGAGAAAGTTCATATAAATATATCTTCTAAGTTGCTTTGTTTACAAGTTATGGCTAGTGAAATATTTCACTCAGCTTTCAGCTACCCCGGTGAAACGAGGTCGTACCGGAATTTTTAGGCTATTGATTAAGGGGCAGAATTAGTGATTTTTATGGTTTTCAACCTGAAAATCAAATAAAATAGGTCCAAGAAGTGTATTTGCAATAGTTTTTGAGAAATCAGGGGTAAAAACCAATAAATGGGAAAAAACCCTGTTTTTTATGTTTGACGTACAATAACTTTGTAAAATTTATAATAAACACATAAAATTTTTAAACAAAACCAGTAGAGAATTTAATTCCAAACAAAATAATGTAAGATAAGGTGAATAAAACAAATAAAAATTCAAATTTTATTTAGGAACAGTACATCAGACCAAAGTTCATTATACATACCCGTTTATAATAAATGTTCACAATAGAGCCCACCATTTTCAACAAATTTCTTGGCATACTTCTGTACTGCTTTTGTTGTTCTTTTTAGTTCTTCAGGGCTGGCCTTAAGTTGCTAGCTGCATCCATAATGCGAACAATTAATTCCTCATGAGAATATATATTTGTTCTCTATATAATATTTTTCATCCATCCCCAGAGACAAAAATCTAAAAGTGTTAGATCAGGCAATCTTCATGGCCAGGAATATGAACCTCACAATTAATTGTTTCTCAGGAAATAATGATTTAAGTAAGCAGAAATGGCACAAGAGAAGTGGGAGATGCGCCATCGTGCTGAAAGTATACTTTGCATCTCAGCACTAGAGGAACATCTCCAAGCAGCTTCTTGGAGAAAGTGCAAGTAGACCTCAGCATTTAAACAACCAGGTAATATGAATGGTCCAAACAGCTGACTGGAAAGAAGGCCTCACCATACAGTAATGCTGAATTAGTGATGAAAATTGCTTCCACCGTTTCATAAGGATTTACTTCTCCCCGTAAATGTTGCCAACTAGAGTGAAATTTATCTTGTTGGTAAACAAAACATACTTGTAGAACTCCAAGCAAAGCAGACCATCATCTACTGGGTGTAGATGTTAAACTGGCTGTTTATGATAATGATAAAACTTGTTTGTTTAACTGTCCTCCAAACCAGCGAATGCATAACTCCAGTCTGCTTAGAAAGACTTCTTGTACTGATGCCTGGACTGTGCTGAACTGCATCATTTCATCAATTTCATCAATATCAGCACTGTGTTGGACAGATTGTTCATAGCTGCTACAAATATTAGGTAGTGAATCTGTTTCCCAAAGACTGTGAAAAGTCGCTCTAATTGTTTTGGGATCTGGAATCCTGCGATTCTGAAATGTATTTCATATTCTACTGCAGCAGCTGTAGCATTACCATTACACACACCCAAAATGATTACCGTATCAGCACATACTCTGTTGTAAATAAGTATGGCATTACTTCAATAGCAAACCGATCAAACTAAAATTCACAGAAAATCTTTACTAATGACAGCACAGTTCACAGTACCTGTTATACTTAATATATCTTACAGAAAAATTTAAGCACTAACACTACAGCATATTGTTCAACAACTCCTTATTTTATTGGCAAATTTGAAATAATAATTTTTCCAATAATTTACTGCATTTCTGTCACTTATAAACAAATTATTATCTAAGTAATTTTTATTTATTTACTTTTAATTTACACTTTTAGTAAAAGTGTAATTCTTAGTAGTAAATCTTGTTTTTACAAATTTTTCACATTACCAAAAAATAATCTGGTTTTTGTTTACATTATAAGTAATTTTCTGACAAATGTAGTAATTTACTGTTTCTAAATAAAATTCTAATTTTTCTTTATTTTATTCAACTTATCTTACACCATGAAAATTTTATCTGTTTATTACCCATTTAACAAAGTTACTGTACACCAAACATAAAATAGGGTTTTTTACCCCAATTTATTGGTTTTCACCCCAGATTTCTCAAAAACTATTCAAAAATGGTTCTGGAACCTACTTTATTTGATTTTCAGGTCAAAAAACATAAGAAATCACTAATTCTGCCCGTTAGTTAACATCCTAAAAATTTCAGTACGATCTCATTTCACCAGGGTAGCTGAAATCTTTCACTAGCCGTAATTCGCAAACAATAGGACATATACCTGTATACATATATACAGTATATATATATATTATATATATATATATATTGAGTGAATAAAACACAGTGTTACTAGTAAAATAAGCAACTCACTTAGTTAATAAGCTAACTTACTAGTGAATAGAGCAAATTATGTAGTCAAATAGTGTTGACTGGCCGAGTGCACAAATTAATTCAGTCATTCAAAACGGGTGCATTTTTTCTACAATTTACAGTTTGTACCCTTTTTAGCAATCATATAGGCCAGAACTTAGTTGTTATAACTTATTATGTCTGTCTACCTGAGTAATCTCAAGAAAGAGGGATATATACTTTTTTTGAATATATGGATTTTTAATTATATAAATGAAAATATGTTTCCAAAAATTTTTGTTACAACTAACTTTATAAACTTTGAAAAGAAATAGGGTACTGAAGAGACAGGAATCTGGAACTAACTCAGTATGATAAAAGAGAGGATCTACAATTTACTACACTCCTTTTGAAATTAATCTATTTTTACATAAATTTATTTGCATTATCAACTCTGCAGTGGTCTGCAAGATTTTTTCTCAGATATTTATTGACCAATCTCAATTTTTGTGGAACTGTCTCCCAAACCAGAGGCATAGCTGTAAGTTACTGAGAGTCTTTGACCTTAGCACTAGAGGCCAAGCTTTCCTGTGCATACAGAGCTGATCATAGTAGATATAAGAAAAAAGATTAAGGGATTTTAATACATATAGTTTATGATTATTTCCAATATGTCTTAGATAAGTTTGAAACAAATAATATTTTAGTTAAGATTCACAATTGGGAGTCTACTAAACTGCCAAAAAACAAGAGTGAAGAAAAAATAAGAAAACAACAAATGAGTGTTATTCACAGTAACGGTGTAGATTCTTATGAAAGGTCAACCTACTTTATTTGATTTTCAGGTCAAAAAACATAAGAAATCACTAATTCTGCCCGTTAGTTAACATCCTAAAAATTTCAGTACGATCTCATTTCACCAGGGTAGTTGAAATCTTTCACTAATCTTCGGTGTCCACTTTTCATTCACTAAATAAACATACACTAATATGATAACTAATAATACCACTTTGTTATGCATTTTTCTTTACATAAAAGCTTCTTTCATTATTAAATATTCATTAATTGATATGTTTTATATGTTTTTAATATTTCTTATCACACAAAATGAATTTGCCATTTTTATTATTCTCTGACAAGCCAACTTACATTGGCTATATAAAAAAATAAATTATGTTTTGTCTATATTTAGTCAGGTAGTGCAAGCTACAATAACTTGGTTTCTTTTCTTTTTTTTTTTTCAAGAAAAATTGAAACCTCTATTTTTCCTTGTATATTCCATCAGACAGCACAAGCCAACAGGGTTAAAAAAATTGTAGGATGTATCACAAGGTTATTATGAGAAAAACTTTTTCATAAATTATACATATAAATATAATAGAATATGGACTAAGAAATTATTGAAAAAAAATTAAAATAAAATAAATTAATTAAATAAAAATACACATCTAAAATAAGTGTTTTGGGGGGGGGGAAATTAACAAGTACAACATAAACTGGTCAATTTGCTTTTTATTTACTTTAAGCCATCATGATGAAAGTGATTAATGATATTATAACCGAAATAATCTAAAATAATTTTATCTCAACACAACCAAAAAAACAATTTCATTGTAAAATTGATAAGAGAATCTCCTTATACAAAATCATTATGAAAAAAAATGGTGATAATACAACTCCTGAAAAACACTTATAGTGTGGAGGTATCCCTCAAAAAACAATTGTTTGTCCACAATTTAAAAAAAGTTGATATTTTTAAAATTACAAAGGTTCACTCATTACAGGGATGTTTCATAATATAACAAACAACTTGTTCAGAAAAAGCACAAAAAAAAACAAGAAGCGAAAAAAAAACAACATTAAGCTCTCTTTTTTTTCCTGTTTAGCCTCCGATAATTACCTTTCAGATAATACTTCAGACGATGAATGATGATGATATGTATGAATGAAGTGTAGTCTTGTACAGTCTCAGTTCAACCATTCCTGAGATGTGTGGTTAATTGAAACCCAACCACCAAAGAACACCGGTGTCCATGATCTAGTAATCAAATCCGTTCAAAAATAACTGAATTTACTAGGACTTGAATGCTGGAACTCTCGACTTCGAAATCAGATGATTTGGGAAGACGCATTCATCACTAGATCAACCCGGTGAGTTCAATTATTATGTTACATCTGTTTAAAGTAACATTATTTTGCTATTTATTCTTTTGTAACTGAAACAGCCCTGTGGCAAGTGAACCTGTGTAATTTTTAAAATATCAGTTTTTTTCAGCTTCAGAAGAACAATTGTTTTTAAGGGATACCTGCACACTAAAAGTGTTTTTCAACAATTCGTATTACCCCTTCTGCCTTGCTACATTATTAAGATTTTTGTTCTGTTAGAAATACAAATGTTTGTCTACAATATTTTTGTAGAATCTGTATAAAATTGAAGTTAAATTTTTAGAACTTATATTTGTTTTACATTGATTTTATTTATATAAATTTTCACAAAATTTAATTCTCAGTAAATTTTGTTAGAATTTCTTTTACTTTCCCATCTAGGTAGCGCTATAGCTCTATAAGAGAAAGTATTGTAATTGTTCAAATTTGGGCATGTATGGTTTTCACCAGATCTTAACATTTGACACCTGAGGACCCAAAAAACTAGACGGAGATTTTCCGGATGTTAATGCTCATATGTATGTATGTATGTATCTAGGTGTTGGTCTCTAAATCACCTTATATCCAAAATTACTGAACCGATTTTTAACAAACTTGGTCAGATTATTTATACATATGGGGCAATGATGCCATTAAATTTTTTTGTTTAGTGAAAATTTAACAAAGTTTATTTAGGGCAAACTTAAAAAGAATATTTTCAACTCTAAGTTTTTAAACATCGCAACAATTTTCTAAAACTATTAATGATGCAGTTCTGTTTTATTTAATGGAGAGGTCAAAAAGATGTAAAACCATCAAATGTTCATCTTAATCTCTTGGTTATCATCTTAATTCATCTCAAATTCGTGGGTACCAAGAATTTCTGGATGGCATCATTTTACTATAGGAGAAATCAAGATGAGCAATTTTATTCATCATAAAATATTTCTGGATATATGTTTAAAGATTGTTTTTTTCTTATATTAATGTTCTAAATCAGTTTTGAAATATTGCCAGACAATTTTGAATCATTCTGTATTCTCTCTCTCTCTCTCTCTCTCTCTGTCAATCTCTCTCACCCTCTCCTTCACCCTCTATTGTGTGTGTGTGTGTGTGTGTGCGTGCACACACACTCATGCTATATTTATTAAAAAATGTTATGTCTAAACAACAACCAAATATTTTTTGGGTACTTATATTTTATTGGATTTCAGATGGACCCCAGATGTTAATTAGTTGTCAGTTTAATGTATGGATTCAAGGGCTGTATAATAAGAAAAAAAATTACTATAATAACAACAATTATAAATTTAATATTTTGAATTAACCAAATTCAAAGTAAATCTGATTTGTAAATCTATAGTAACATTTCATATACTCATTAATAAATTACTAACAATTTAAAACTTACAAAGCTATAACACAATTAAGTCTACCATTTGGGTACTTTCATTTTTAATTACTTAGTTCCTTAATAATTATACAAACAATTATTATTATTATTATTAATAATGATTAATAAGTAGTTTTTAAATCATAACTTGAATGTTGTTTATAAAAGTATAATCACAAAAGTTTTAAATAAGTTAAACTCAGTTTGTGCTTAATTACCTATTAAATATCTTAATATAAAATTTCATCTTAAATTAAAAAAAAAATTAACATGCATACAAAAGTAAATCAAATGGTACATTATAGAAAAAAAAAGTGTACTAAACATTTTATTCTACAAGAAAGTAATATTTAAAAAAAAACAAAATTAAAATAATATTTTCTTATTAAATAATTTGATGTTAATATTGAACATACTAGGAGATATACTTGATTCATACACTAATTGTGCATTATGTACAGAAATAAATATTCTATAAATCAATTAATGTGAAAGCAATGTAATGAAATAATTTTACTTATGACATCTAGTTTATAGTCAGTATGAGTTCACACCAAAAATAATTCTTATCAGCATAAAAATGAACAACTATAAATTTCTTAATTAAGTGGCAAATTGTCTTACAACCTCCTTGCAAAATTAATACCTCAGTATCACTAAGAAATTCATTGTTATTATCACATACCTGTTTATTTACCAATCTTTTATTGGTTTTTAAAGCAATTGAAGTTTAAATAGTGGTTAGTGGTTTTTTTTTTAAATTTAAAACAATTTTCTGAGAAATTTTTTAATAAGGTTCATTAAGAAAGCTGAAAGTTTACATTGATTATTAGTTTTATAATAATATAGATAAAAACTGATTACTACTGAACTTAACATCTTAATAATTTTTTCTATGAATCTTAGTGATAACATATTAAATAGAAAACAAAAATTTCACAGACAGAACCCTCTAAAAAGAGGTTATTGCATATGAATTGTTCCTTACAAAAAGACCAGCAGCAACAGAATATTCTGCCTATAAGTCTGGATCATGCCAGAAAATCTAATAAATTTTTTTAATGTAAAACTGATATATATTATCAATATTATGTATATATATATATATAATTATTATTATATTATTATGGGTTAACATATTAGAAAATGCAAAACAAAACAAAATTTCAAAATTGGTGGATAAATATGCTGATAATGATATAACAGTGTAGCAGCAAGTGTGTTAATAAAGGAAGATGGTTAAATATACACTCTAGTAACATAATTTATATTTTTTTTTAAATTTAGAAAACTATTACTCAAACATTCACTAATGAAAGTTCTGTAGCTGTAATTCACTTAGTAACAATAAATAACTATTCTCTTACCGTGCAATTATATTTAATACAGTCAAGCCAGAAGTTTGATGCAGAAAATTTTGATCTAATTACAACAGTTGCGCCACAAAGAAGTGCTTGACCTACACCAAGCAACCCACCAGCAGTATGATAAAGTGGTAATGGATTGTACACAACATCATTCTCTTTAATATGAAGAACTTTATGAGTACTAACAGCCATAAACATGAATCTAGAAAAAAATTATAAGTTAGTAACAGGAAATAATTCATAAGTAATTACAGTAAATAACAAAAGGAACATAAAAATTATTCATTAGAATATGAATAATAACCAAAGTTCTTTAACCACTTCACTGACTAATTACTAAAAGTTAACAAGCCCAATTAAGTACATTAATTTATTTATATAATTTTTTTTTTTATTAATAAATGAATAATGTGTGTATTCCAGAGAAAAGAAACTACGTATCTAATCTCTATTTATTTAATTAATTTATATTGTTTAACTTATGATCCCACCAATGTTTTCTATAATACATATGCAATAAACTGATTATTCAGTGTATAATTTTAGTATTTGTTAGAACTGAACTACATTTGGTGGTAAAACTTATACAAAAATATATTTAATATGATTTTTCTAACTTATCAAGCTGACAATAATGATTTGGTGCCTGATCTGTAAAGACAATAAAAAAATGTTTCATAATTTGCATTTTTTTTTTAAATACCATAACGCACAGTCTTACTCTTCTTTTTGTCCAGAAAGCTTGAATTCTTTTTAAGAACACGGATTTCAAAAGATTTTTGTACGAAACTGGTGAACAGCCAAGTCAGTAAGAGCTATTTGGTTTAACAGTACATAAATACAAATTATTTTACATTAAAATGTTTCCATGATTGTAAATTTACAGTACAGTAAATAATTGCTTTTACAGATGTTTCATGATTCTAATTCACAACAATACAAAAAATCCAGAATTTTTATAAACTGTTCAGCATTTCACCTGTTATTAAACAGAAATTAAGTAGGTAACATGTGGTGGGAATAAAAAAACATCTATATTTCTAGATTAGAAAATTGTTTTGGCTAGCATATTTAAGTAAAAGCAGTGTTTAAATAATGTATCAAACATCTTAAAATTTAAGATTTTTCCTAATAAATAAAATGAAATTTTTTCAGTCATTTACAAACAGAGCAATGCCAATATTACACTACATATTTGTGTTCATTATGCCAAATATTACTTACAATAAAGAAGTAACAAGTTAAAAAAAGATTCATTAGTTTACATTTTACTTGTGACTACATATAAAGAATTCATACGGAATTATCAATAGAGAATACATTCACTTATTTAGCTGGAATTTACTTTATTTTTGCAATCTGACTAGAACAAAACTGCACTTGTACTGAGAATACTTAGGAGTAAAGTAGCAGGTGTGTCAGAGCTCAATATGTCATCATGCAGTACATCAACCACATATCTGTAATTATATTTGTCTTACTCAGTTGTTTTTTGCATTTCAGGGCCAATTTCATTCTTACCAGAATGTAATTAATATAATGAATTCAAATGATATTGTATTAAATGATTTATTACACTTTTACTAACTTAAAAAATATTAAACATAAACATTTTATTAACTTAAGAAAATTTTGATGCTTACAAAACATACTCTAGTGTTTTCTTCAAACACATCCTAATAATAATAATAACAAAATTTCTGGATATTCTGTTATATAAAAATTTTTACTGGATACAAAGTTGATTTCAATTGCAGTAAAATCAAACCATATGGTTTGATTTGATGCATCTTAATAAAACTTATCATCATTATTTAATATTAATTATGTCTATTATATTCTATTTGAAATTTAATATCATCTCTTGTGGCTTCTTCTAAAAGCCAGAATGCATTTTCAAAATACAAAAGTGGGCCGACAGATCAACGTTTGGCATCCATAAATATGAATCACACAAACTAATATTTATTAATTGAACATTTTAATTTATCTATCCGTTTATATTTATGAAATCACTTATACGTAAAAAATAACAATATCCATTACACAAATTACAAACAAAGTTACATTCACTAATTTACCAAAATTCTTCATATTATAAGAAAGGGGTTGTTTATTATGCTTCCATTATTTGTTTTAATAAATTTTAGACTTATTTAAAAGATCTTCTCACCAATTTATTTGAAATAATTTTGATTTTCTTTTGCAAAAACAGAAACACAATATTGATAATTTGTTAAATAATGATAATAAAAAAAAGAAACAACAAAAAATGAAACTAGAATTATCTGCTTAAAATAATGCTTCTAAATTGTTATTTAATTTGTTATAAGTATAAATAACAACTATATATACTTTTTTTTACATTCATAATTAGTTGTGTATTTTGTGACAATTAAGACTTTTTCTAGGTTCTGATCATATTTTACTAATCAAATATTTGACATATATTTTATTAAAATATTCCTTGCCTGCAATGTGTCATTACAGCAGCTTTTGGTAACCCTGTAGTACCAGAAGTATAAATGTATGCAAATTTATCAGTCATTCTTGAAGCAGCAATTTCCTCTGGTAATGGTTCCTTAGAAGATTTAGGGATTTCATCATCCAAGTTAATACTATCAGGAAGAATTTTATTTGTTTTATTATTAGATCCAAAAGTGTACACTTTCAAATTTGGTAAAGTAGATGAAATTTCAGCATAATCTAAACATAGATAAACATAATATAATACAGGTAACAGAAGATACTTGAGAAACAAGAATAATAACACCAAATATCATTAACTGTAAAAAGATGTTGTGAGTGAAAATAAAAAATAAAAAGTTTGAAACAATGTTAATGAAGTTTGCAAGGCATTAATACTCTCAGAAAAAGCCACTTTGACTGGTGCTTCTTACACATCAGATTCTCTGCTCCCATCAAAATCATAATAAAAAATGGAACGGGAAAAAGCAATATACAAATGTACCACTTTCTTTCAAGAAACCATCTAAAAAGCTAACTTTTTCCAGTGATGAAATTGAAAATTTATTATAACCCGTACAATCTTTCTTACTTTCTTATTACTTTTATTATTAAACAAAAATAACAAATATAAATAACAGAGAGGTTCATTTTTTGACTAGCAAGCATGATTTTCTTCTTACATATAACTCATAGAAAAATAATAAATTTTTAAAATTCAATTTCTAAGCTAGTGAACTGCTCTCACTAATTATTAAATAATTGGCTGTAAGCTTTTAACAAGCAGAAAGTTAGAAGAATATAGAAATGATTAATGTTAAAAAACTGAATATGACTGAACAATAGAAACAGATTCAATAGATGCAGTAACAAAAATTCTATTTCAGAGGAAGCTTGAAATCTCTTTCTAATATCTTGAATTCCTCTTTGATTGGTCATGTGATAAATGTTTTCATATAAAATTCATAAGAAAAACAATGGTGAAACCTGTTTTTCAATAACTAATCCATTTTTCATATATCAAAACTAAATATTGCATTTTGCAATATACACAATATTTACATTTTGCAATATTACACAAACTGTACAAAAAATAAAACAAAAGAAAACATGCTGTAGAATTCTTTATTGTGTTTATCTTACATTCCATTTATTAACATACTTGTAACAGTTACAATTATTAAAAACCATTTGAAAATTCTATTTAAGAACTTCACAACAACATTCACAAATACAGATAATATTAATTACTACTTTTTTTTTTTCCAATTTTGGTAAGTAGTATCACAATAACAGAATTAGTTATTAAAAAATAGGTTTACCATTACTATACTAATAAAATTTTACTTGAAAATTATGTACCAAATGACAATCTTGTTAATTAAAAAATTTAATTTGGATTCACAGTAGCAGAAAAAATGTCAAACTTTCTGTAAAATATTATTTATGTATGTGTACCACGTGCAACTGTTTCTATTTTCCAGTCATAAAAATTTTGTAAATAAAGAGGTTACCAGGCTTATCTAACACTTTGAAAAACATTTTATAAATAACCTTGAAAATTGAATGTGTAACAGTTAAATTAAAGAGATATGACAGAATGACATTACTTAGCATTGTTGCTTCAATGATAATCACACACAAGTAATTTTTCATTTCTTAGTTTGCTGCAAGTTATTAAGTATCGTTAGTATATAAATAAAATTACATACAATCACAATCACCAATTTATGGTGTCTCCCTCTTAATGAGTAATTCTGTGATGTCCATGCTAACTACTGATACCACAGTTTGAGTGGTTTTTAGCACAGCTTTATTTTGATTAATGGTGATGATAATATTAATTAAGTTCATACTGAACACGACTGCTGTAAATTTATTATATTACATCTTTTTCTATAACTTATAAAATAATATTGCTTTATTAGGTCATTTAATAGGAATTATAAAGATATGGATCCTAGATAACCTGGAAAATTACATTTCTCTCACAACCAGATAGTTCTGCATTCCCAAGGAAATCTCAGAGAGTAACATCCTGGTTTCTGAAGGGTTTTAAGAATAATATCAATAGCTAGTCTAACTACTTTCAATAAAACAGTTTCCAAAGATCACTGAAATTAAGACCACTGTTAGTCATTTTTTTTTTTGTGGCTAAAAACATACAAGAAGTTAATAATACTTAATATGAGAAAATAATAAAATTAATTTTTTAATGTTTTATTCGTAAAATACAATTATATAAGATCTTAAGGTACTAAATGCAATTATAGAGTGTTACAAATACATAGGGTATGGGGTGTATAATTTTAGGGTATTTTTAAGTGAACAGATTCATCAGATTATTCCCTATTTACAAATAAATAACAAATTAAAATATTTTTCTTTTATAAATAACAATCTGAAATATACTTGGTGTTATGCCAAGTGGAATAAAAAACAAAACAAAAAACACTTCTTAACATATGTTATGTAAAAAAGGTTACTACACCTTTTGCAAGTGTTTACTAAATATCTCTTCAAACAAAATTTATGCAACACTGAAGTACAAGAAAAACCTTTTATACCAATAGAAATAACAAAGTTTTTGCTACTTATACTTTATAATTTTTTTAAACAGCTCTTCAAGATTTAATTTTATTTGTTCATCAAGGGAAAACACTATAAAGTAGGCTGAATATATGATAAGAAAAAGAAAAGGATATATTTAATATCAGTATGTAAAGATTCAGATGGAAAAAGACCAATGAGAAAAATCAACCTCTAGATAATGTAACTAGGTGAAGGCATATTATATAATTAAATATGGGAAAAGAAAAAAAGATAAGATCATGGTGAGAGAAGTTGGATTTATTGTAAGACTAAAATCAAGATGTGGTGTAAGTTGCTATGAATATAAGAAAATGATTTTTTTCCATGACAAATACTTCTGTTAATCAATAGAGATACATTTGGACCTGATAATTCAACAAGTAAAAATAATATTTTATTGTTTAAAATTATTCGATTGTTGTGAACTATCAAGATGTATATTTCTTCTCCATGGAAGGATAATAAATATAAAACAAATTTTTTGAATATGTAACACTTTTATTTTGACTTATAATAAATTAGTCAAACCAGAACATGAAATAACATGCAATAACTTTTCTAAAAATGTAATAAATACATTGGAAATAAAAAATAAATTACAAATATGAAAAAATTATATCTGTATGAGAGGCATCTTAGTTTACTACTTCATATACTACAATTTCTACTAATCTTGAAAATTTTTTTCTGCATTGAAGCAATTCATGTCATATTACTTTACATTTAACCACTACACATTTCCTTCTTTCAATTCATCATGACTTGTCACCCAAAATATTCCTTCAACGCTGTTAGCAGTCACTTAGAGCTAAGTCAAAGTATACATTAGATGGCTGAAAATTATCCATCAGAATTTTTCTGCAAACAATTCATCACAGCTGCAAAAGTGGTTATGGCATCATACAATGCAATCCTCTTTGACAGTAGCTGATAACTGGTTTTGGATAATGCATTTTTTATTCATTGCAGTAAAATCATACAAGGAGACAAATAGCCAGTGATTTTCAACCAGTATCATGTACTCATATTAGAAATTAAAAAAACAGTTTCAGAAACCTTTACCAACATATAACTATAATAAACAGAGATTTAATTAGGTTGATCATATTAAGAATAATAAACATACATTTTTAAATATAGAAAACATGCAAATATTAGAAAAAAATGAAACATAATTTTAACTCCTCACTTTGGAAAAAATACAGGTAATGGTAACAAAAATATTAATAATGAACTAGTAAAATTTAATCATGACAATTAGATTATTGAAACAGTATATTTAATTTAAATTTTAAAACTTAGATTTTAAAATTGTATTTTAATTATAACACCAATAAACAATAGTTTAACATAAGCAACAGATTCTAGTAGCCACTCAAAAAGAAGATTTCTGCAAAATAGTTTAATGTAAAGAAAAGAGAAAAGATAAGCAACAAGTAAATGATAAATTATTTTTATAAATAAGGCCAACTTAGTCTAAAGAATCTGAATTTAATGTTATTTTTTAAAATAATTATTTATTGGGGTTAATTATTCTACAACGAATATGCAATTTATAATTTTATTTATTAATATTAAATAAAACATTATAAAATGTAAAAACATTCATTAATGCTTATCATCTTGAAATATAATTATATGTAAAACTGGAAGTATTAATTAAAATTATTATATTTATTAAAAATCTGATCCAAATTTAAAACTGAGGAAATTTTTTTTTAATTATGTCTTCAGTAACTCAAGTGCTACTGTATTTGCAGTGTAGTTCCAGTTGACATTATTGTTGATAGTTTTTTTAAGTTAGGAAAACACATGTTTAAGTGTAATTAAAGCAAAAGTTTAATTTGAATTATATCTGTTCAATTAGTTAACTGGTGTAAAAAATGGTAAGACTGTGTACAGAAAAAAAAATGTAAGACTGTGCACAGAATGGCATTGTTGGGAGTGGTGGCAGGGTATCGTACTCTGTCATATGAAGCTATATGTGTGCTTGCGTCGGTCCCGCCGATAGAACTTCAGATCAAGAGCAGGAAAGCGAGAGCGGAAGGGTGTAGTAGAGCTGAGACCGAGGCGATGACCCGACAGTGGTGGAAGGAAGTATGGGCAGAGACTAACGCTGCGGCCTGGACCAGAAGGTTAATAAGTGATTTGGACGCATGGCTGGATCGCCAACATGGCGAGATGAACTTTTACATAACACAGATGATGTCGGGTCATGGATGTTTTGGTTACTACTTAAAAAGATTCGGCAAGAGAGACACACCCAACTGCAACTACTGCCAGGAGTTGGACGACGCAGAGCATACGATGTTCGAATGCCGAAGATGGGCACAATACAGACAATTCATAGCAGTCAATAACCTGAACGTGAATAACATAGTAGAGTGGTCGCTACGGAGCAGAACTGGAACGTTTTTAACAATTTCGCCGGTACGGTTCTTCGCACTAAGGAAGAGGAGGCGCGACGAAGGAATCGTTAGGTTCAATCGTAAATAGGGATAGGTGAACAGCCCCGTCTCTGAGAGCCTGTATGCCCTGGCGTGCAGGTTTCGGTGAGGGGACGGGGACTCCGGGGAGATTTCGCGTGGATAAAATTAAAAGACCTAGACCCGGCCGGCGTGGCTGGTTTTGGGGGTGCGTGCGCTCCTTGTGCTGGTCACGCCGGTTTGAGGCAAATGGCATAAAGACCGAGACCCGGTTTCTGTCGGCGGGGGTGGGGAACGGCATAGCCGGGTTTTGCCCTCGTCGGCGGGAATTAGAGGCAGGCAAGAAAAGATCGAGTACCGGGGTGGTTGACCTGCCGTGCCGGGTGTAAAACCGGTGGGCGGGAAGACCGCCTTAGAGTCAAAAGACACGTCTCTGGGCCGAGTATACTTAATTGGATGTCCGGCCCGGGATGTAGGGGAAAAAAAAAAGTATGCTAAGATGAGATGTTTGTTGTGTGTATGTGGAATAATTAGGTTGTTTTTAATCTAATATGATCATTAGCCACTAATAAATAACAACACTAAACATCCTGCAATGAAGGCCTATCATTGTTTTGGTTACTTTTAGTAATTTAAGGATACTTGATTCATTAATCAATAAAAGTCAGAAAAATAATCAATAAAAAGATTATTAACAAATTATGAATAAATTATAATTACTGAAAAATTATTAATCCACTTTTAAATTATGTGGAAATGTTTATTCTAGGTGTTATCAGCATCAATGTAGTGCTGCTAGTAGTAACTATGGAAGATCTGAGTAATTAGCTCCATAAAGAATTGGAAGAATAATTTACATGTAATATAAACGTGAATAATTAATAACTTTAAAAGGAATCTGTTATTACTGATCAAGCAAAGCAAGGTTCTATTTAACCCCATCTTTTGGTATTTTGTATGTTTGCTCTTGTTAACCACTACACATTTCATTCTTTCAATTCGTCATGACTTGTCACTCAAAGTATTCCTTCAACTTTGTAAGCAGTCACTTGGAGCTAAGTCAAAGTCAAACTAAGTCAAACTATTTTGAATTTTTCTGCAAACAATTCATCACATAAAATTGAAACTTAAAAAAGTTATTTGACAAATGTGTAGTAGTTTTGTTTATTAGCTAATTATAAAATTAGTTATAGCTAATGAAAACTCTTTCACACCTTACTCCACCTTTAAGTCTATAATTTATCTCTGTGACCTTTTTTCCACTACTACTAGACAATATAATACCTTCATCAGTAGACTACTCAACCGTACATTGGTTTTTGATAAATATTAAATTTTTATTTCCCCTCAGGCAAACTATTTTTTGAAAATAAAAAAAAAGTTTTTTTTATTTTTCAGTTTATAAACCAATATTTATACAGTAGTTGTTTTTAATCTAAACTTCTCTTAAAACCTATTTAAATCTAATTTTAACATAATTATTACTGAATCAGTTACCCACAAGGACTGAGTTCAGTTCCAACAATTACAGCTTTACAGTCGACTATCTTGATTGAATGTGTAAGAATAGACTGTCGTTGGTTAGTATTAATGAAAGCAGTGGCAACACCAATTTTTGAAAGTCCAACCCACAGACAAATATACTGAGGACATGACTCTGAAAACAGTGCCACTGCATCACCCCGCTTATACCCTTGAGATTTAAAAAAATGAGCAACTTGATTACTGTAATCTTCCACCTGTAAAAAAAATTAAATAAAAATCATTATATATAATCTAAATAAATAAATATTTTATATGTTATACAGATCACATAAGAATTGCAGAGGACAACCTCAATCAGGGCAGTGTTACAATATTCAAAATTAATAATAGGCGTACCCAGAGGGAAGCAAGGGAAAAAACTATCTGCCTTTCATTCATCTTGGTTCATTCTCTGTCTGGTCATGGGTTCAAATCCCGGTCAGGCTTGACATTTTTCACATACTATGAAATTTTTCTCCCATCAGCAACTGTAATTTTTCTGTTAATCTATAGCCGCTTAAAAAAAATTAATAAATGAGTTTAATGTTTTATTAAGATGTCACAAAGCAGAACAATCTGGTTTGATTTTGATGCAGAATCATCTTGGAAGAATTTAATAGAACACCCAGAAATTACATACCATAGCTACAAAACATTACTATTACCAATGAGAATATTATCAATAAAGTTATGTACAATCTAACATGTTCATACCATTATTATGCAAGTATGTACATCATTGGGTCTTGAATAAATTAGTAAAACATATTTCCTCACAACCTGGTAAGCCACAACAGCTAGAATAATCTCAGAGAGTAGCAATTTGGAATACAAATTTATTATCTCTATAACCCCCAACAACCAAGGATACATCAATAAACATTTTAGAGAACAAATTTAAAAAACAATACCCACATTCCCAAAATTACCGTGTTAACCAAAGTTAATACTGGGTCCAGCTTTCTTTTCAATGGGTAGAGAACTCAATTTTGTTGCCATAAAATATTGAATAAATTTAGATGAATTAAATCAAAATATATGAATTTAAGAATCTCTATTGAGAGATACAAATTCATTTATTTAAAGAAAAAAATAAAAACACTGATTGTTTTACACACACCAGTGTATTGATCCCAAGATAATTTACTACCTACAAATAAATATTACTCATACAATAGTGTCTCATACTACTGCATTATTATTAATACATATACAACAAAAATTTTATCTAACTTATTATTTATATCAAATACTGTACATATATTTAGCCTTACCAAAATGTATGTGTACATTTTAGACTAAATAAAAGAGCAAGCACCATTTTTCATAAGATTATATATCCTGTTGTTCCCATAATATTTAGATGATTTGCATAAGACTACTCAGAATACAAATATATCTATCTATACTATTACACAAAAGCAAAGAGGGTTTTTGTTTGTTCAGGATAAATAAAAAAAGCTCTTGATCAATTGCAATCACATTTTTACCCGTGTTTCTTGGCATAACTGAGAAGGTTTGTAGATATATTTCATATTGAAAAATTTAGAAGAACCAACCAATCAATTGCTTTCAAATTTTTTGTTCAGGATGAACTTTTTAAAATTTTCAGGATACATTTGCATTATACCATGGAAGGTAATAAGCCACAGACTGAGACCCTAGCTCCCTTGAAGGTTAAAATATTAATAATATTCATTATTTCTTCACCTCCAAGTAAGGTGAAGTTGTAAATTTAAGATATTTATTAAGGACAAAAAGATTAATCTTTTACTTCATTATTATATTTATCACAACTATTGTTATTCTGTCTTTTGTAACTTAGTTTCTTTTTCAGGTTTTTATAAAGTCTGAATACTTTAATTGTTATTTATCAGTATTATTCTCACAATCATAAAGATAACGAACAATGCAGGGGTCCAGGGGGTGGAGCCCTCTGGGTAGATGAGAATGGCAACCGAAGCGAGCTCTGCAGGTTGTCATGGCACCATCCCCCTGCAACATGGTGAGCAAAGCGAACTCTGCTGCCCTGGAGTAAGCCCCATAGCCCCAAGGACCCTCTGAGTTGGCTCCTGGGTCGACCTGGGCTGACCTGGGCACTAAGGCTCCAAGTTCTAGCAAGAAGGTTGGCTAGTACTGTATATTTATTAAAATATAGTTAAACAGTTTTTCCACTTGCTTTAACTTTTTTTATTTTTCTGTTCAGCACTTTCACAGAAACCTCTCCTCAGGATTGATTTTTTATTGTAATAAATTAAAAAAATAAAAATTAATTAAATTTCAAAACTATAGAAATAGATATTTATTACTTCAATCACTAAAATAAAATGAACAGTAGATTGTTAATTTAAATGATCCAAATAATGAAACCTTGTATAGTGTAATTCAGAATTCATTAGAGCATGTTTGACTTCTCTAATTACATACACAAAAGACTGCAGATTAAGCAACCAATTCACCTCTGCTAAAATGCAGAAATCAAGTGGAATTAAACATTACATTGCTTTCAGAACTACTGCAGCATGGTTAAAAGTGCTAATGATAAGATAATTTACCGTAAACAAAAACTTTCAGAGCTCTTTGCCAACAATAAACTACTACTGTACACTTGCCCTTTTTATTGCAATCAACTGAACCAAAAGTCCCAAAAAGGCCCAAATCCCCAAAAAAAGTATCTTGGACTTTTTCTTAACTGCAGTGATAAGCCCTCATTGAGAGCTTTTCAGCGATATATCATAACTGGTACTTATTTTCATAAGTTATAGACAAATAAAATTTTAATTAATGAAAATTTGGTTCTTAGGGGTAGGTACACTGGTTCGAAACAGACTTCATCTCCTTTTTTTTTTCAATTTAAATGTATTGATTTATTAATAATCATTAACTTCTCATTGTAAAAAAAAATTTACAATAAATAATAATTCAATAATAATAACAAAAAAAAAATTAAAAATCAAATTTTTAATGAAATAAAATTTTGTGTGCTTTTATTTTAAAGAAATGTGTAAATGTAATTTACACATTTTGTATAAAACGCTATAGACAAAAAAACTAATGAATCGATTTACGCGTGGGGAAAAAGGGAGAAAGGGAAAAATCGAAAAAGGTGTAAGAGAGTAGGTAAAAAGGAATGAAGGGGAAAATGGAAAACAGAGAAAACCAGGGAAAAGGAAATAGAAGGGGGAAAGTGTGGGAAAATAAAGGGGGAATGGGGAAAGTAAAAAGGAAATAAGGAAAAGGGGAGAAAGGGGACAAGGGAATATGTTAAAATGAAAATGGATAAAGGGGGAAAGGAACGGGAAGATGGTAAACAGGAGAAATGAAAGGGAAAGAGTGGGAAAGGGGAAAGAAAAATGGAAAAAGGGAAAGGTGAAATATTGTGAAGTTCCGTAATGTTAATGTTTTATCAAACTTTCAATTGTGTTCATTTAATCTACATATACATATACATATATATATATACACTCAAATCTAGAAATAGCGAAGCATTGTCGGGTCTGCTAGTTGTAAATGTACACAAATGTTTAATGTACCGATTTAAGTACAATCGAAATGCATGGCTGCTGGTATTTGTGAAATAGTTCTAGCACGGTTAAAATTAGATAACTGGAAAGTTCTTTCTAGACCAGCATCAAACCTATCGGCTAGGTCTAGTAAGTACTGAACGTGTCTTCCTAAATCAGCTGATTTGGAAGTCGAGAGTTCCAGCGTTTAAGTCCTAGTAAAGTCATTTATTTTTACACGGATTTGAATGTTAGATCGTGGATACCGGTATTCTTTGGTGGTTGGGTTTCAACTAACCACACATCTCAGGAATGGTCGAACTGAGACTGTACAAGACTACACTTCATTTACACTCATACATATCATCCTCATTCATCCTCTGAAGTATTACCTGAAAAGTAATTACCGGAGGCTAAACAGGAAAAAGAAAAGAAAAGACCAGCATATTAAGCTCCACCTCTTTTTCTTTTCTTTTGTCAGTGTTTTTTTATTCTATGTAGTAAAAGAAAATGAAAACTTTTCTCTCAGTTTTTCTTTCATAATATTCGCTTACTGTGTTTCATGAATTTTTTCCATAAACTTAAATAATGAAACCAAATCACATTTGAATGGCAGCCATTACAGAGTTTACAGACATAATTGTTATATGCTAAGTTTATACATGCAGGGTTAAAACTTAGCGGAAACATCTCTAATGCAATATATTACCACAAATACTACAGGTATATAAATAAATATTCCTAAGGTGGCAATACAGTTTTGATTATTATCAACCTGAATTTGTTCATTCAATTGACACATAATATCGCAGAAGATCCCAAAAAAAAATAAACAAAACACAATGTCTTCAACATATATTGGTAGTAAAAAACAATATTTTACAAATGAGAGATTATTACTGAAACAATATATGAAAAAAAATACTGTAGCTGACCCGGTATGTATTGAATTTGCCTATGATTATTGTATAATTGTGTTTAATTTTAGTTTGTTTAAAATGGTATTAGACATTTTCTTATACCTTATTTTAATTTGAAGACGCTTTTATTATTCCTACAAGTAATCAGAAAATGTATTTATCACAAAACGGAAAGTTTCTTTTTTGAATAGTTATCTTAAAAACCTCTCAATAGAAAAAATTAAGTGTTTTACTCCATTAAACCTGGTTCTTTTATACATTATTAACAATTTAAATCCATCAGAAGAAATTTTGTATGAAACACAGCAGATTACGCATAAAAATTGCCTTGTTTTTGTCTGCTTCCCAGACAGCTTACAATCTGCTTATTTTTACAGACTGGCAGGCCAATTCTAATGTGTTAAAAATTTCATTAAGAGATCACATAAAAAATTAGTGTTGAAGTATGTTGTTCAAAAACAAATGACACTTTCATGACTGCAGTGTTAAGATAATATTTCATTCGTGATTTGTAATTAGTTTTTAATTAATACAAGTAAATTATTATTACCACTTTTATAATACATGATTTCAATTACAATCGATACTTAACGCAGCATTCTTCACACAATAAAACATGCTTTTTTCAACACTACGAATTTACGTCACATACCTACCACAGACCAATGAGATTATAAGAAAACTCAATCTTATTAAAAAATGTAAAATAAAATGACTAAAATATTAACTATTTAAACTAACTAATCTGAAAGATACGAAACATAAATAAAATTCCCTTACAAAAAGAAATCATACATAAAAATATGTAGCTCATTTTACTACTGTCAACAACGACATACAACATTGAGTTGCTTCTGTGAATAATATAAACCTTTTTTGTTAGATCTGAATAGTAATATTACTACAGAATCTTTTCTTTAAAGTTAAATTTACACCACTAAGAAGGAAGGCCTGAACATTTAAGCAGAATATTTAACTTAAAAAGAATAATCATCAAAAAAAGACTGAACCAAGCACTGGCAGCAATTAAACATTAATAAATCAGAAAAAAACAATTAAAATTAATTTTAAATTATAATTAATTTAATTACACTATAAAGTAAAAATTTAAATTTAAATTACATTACTGCCTCCAAGATGTACTGTGTTAAACATGCAGACACGAGTAAAAATATTGTTTAACTGTATTAGTTTGAAGTAGTGCATTAAAGAACATCACTTATACGTTATTTTTTAAACTGGTAATTGATTTACAGGCATTTCTTCCACCATACTGATCAGTAATTTGCACAATTACAAATCAGTTACAAAGACTTCTACTAGTCAGAGTATAATTTTGAGATTTAAAAAAGCTTATCTAATTAAAATATATTCAAAGGTGAAACCGGTGAAATTGGGGCTAATCAAGTTATACAGACCACCATAATATTAAAAATTACTTTATATCTTATAACAAAATGGATCAGTCTAGTTACAGAATATATATATATATATATATATACAAAAGAAATCAGGGATAAAACAGTCCCCTTGTAAAGCCAGTTTAATCGAGTTAATACTACCGTAACTAAAATATATAGCCACTTAACAGGGTCACTGCGCCACAGACTATGTTATTACATGCGATTCTTGCATGTACAGTGACGTATGTAAATTTGTAATATAAAACAGTTCGCTTTTACACAACAGATGCTCATCTTAATGAAATTAATAATAATTTTATTATTATTAATATTGAGGGAAACAAAGGTTAAACAAAGTAATGTCAAAATTGAAATCAACAATCCAAAAATGCCGCTCATACCACGGAGGCTCACCATTTATTTGATATTAATATTTCCTCCTTAACTTTTAGTTAAGAATTGTTTTACTTCACTTTTCCTACCGCTTCTCCCCAGCGTCAACTAACGACAATCGGAATTTGTTCAAAAATGCACCCCTGAACTAATTTAAAAATAGTTAAATAAGTTATAATACTACTAAAGCTAAGTTATTTGATTATAAAAATATTAGAGAATGGATATGATTGATAAGCCTAGTCAGAGATGTATCAGGTGTTAAAACTGAATCACGTCTCTAAGCCTTAACAAATAAATGAATTAAAAATATAGAATAACTCAGGAATTGATAATTCTGATGTTCCGATTCGGTAGGTTTGTAGTTATTCAGACCGTATCTCCCAAGCCACTTGATCGCTTTGCAAATAAGCGAATTGCTGAGTCCAGAGATTCAGTGATGACGTACCTTTGATCTACAGAGGAATAGAGGCATTCCCAATTCTAACGATGAGAGTCAACGCAATATCATCGAAAATATGCTACACAGTTTGGCCATGCGATTCACACTACAAAGCCTCCCCGTAAATAAGATTTACGGGGATTTTTGGATTTCCTCTGGTCTTGAAGTTCCAGAGTGATAAGGTTTTAGCCCCCCAAAGAATCAGTTGAACACAAAATACGATAACAAACGAGCTCATGGACCTCCGCTGATACAAAATTCATAAGCTACTTGGCCAAACTTCCTTAAATATTGTTTGAATTTCTATGTTTTAGGCCCTGAACAACTGCGAACTTTGACGAAAAGTCATCTGGGCCCGGTTCTCCAAGCAGTGGATATGAACTACCTAATATAATTAGACTTGAACGAACAAACGGGTAGGTCGGATGCTATTACTACAAGGCAAGCCCTGGAGTTATAAATAATTATAGGCCTGGAGTTATAAATAATGTCGAGAACCAGCGAACTTCAGTTCACACAAGGTGATCGCTGCTCTCTGGCGTACGCGAATGAATTTAATATTAATTCTAAGTCCTTCCCACAATCCTTTATTCTATAAAAATAATAAAAATCGCCAGAAGACAGTGACAAAGACGGGGGAAGAAATCCAGCAGCCGTTTGACGGAGAAAACATAGAACGAAGAGGCCTGCACGCTCTACTGTGATACTCTTCGGAGGTCTCTCAGGTCTTTCTAAGATTAAGATAGTAAATATTTACAGTCAAAAAACAAGGAGAGTCAGACAAAAAGAAGAAAGAAGCAAGACGAACATCCCACTATTGCGAACTCGGTTCAGCCCCGATTCAGCTGCTGTAGAAGGATGATTAAGAAGATGACTAAGACGATAAAGAAGAATCTTCATCATCTTTCAATCATCTTTATTGGCCCACCGACAGCACATGCAACTCCCTCCGTGAAGAGTGAATTGCATCCTCCAATAACTAGGGTCCCAACAGGCACATTCCTATTAGACCAAAAGGTACTATAGCACCGAAAGGCCTTCAGTGTACGGACTGGGAAATCTTATCGGGAGAAAGAACCAACTATCTTGCTAATCTCCCGAGGAATAACCCAAGTAAAAAATAACATTCAAAAGCCGATCTACAAGGAACGGATCGCAATCCCCATCTCCGCCCATCTTAAAATTAATATATATCCCCCGATAAATAATTAAATACCCACCCTTTAATTAGAAAGACCCAGCAGTAGGGGGCCGATGTTCAGGATCTACGATAAGAGGGGGATAAGTATTCCCCCGATACATTTTCGATCCGATCCGAACTTGAATTCAGCATACGATGAATGCGAGGACAGTGTGCGACAACAGTCGAGGATACGAACGAAGAGTGTGTCATAAGATTTTGTTTTAAGGTAGTGTTCCAGTCTGCGATTACGTACGAGAAGTTGTTTGAAGAGTGCGCTTTTGAACAGGGCACAAGATAATTTATTCACCGATAAAAGTCTAAGCTAAATCCTTTATGTAAATATTAAAGCAAATAATTCTTGTATAAAGCTAATTGATTTTGTAATTCTCATCTCACTTGTTAATTTTGTTTTAATTTTTATTACCTATTTTAAAATATATAGTAAAATCAGAATTGTATTTGCGACTTCCAATTTATTTATTTTGTACATAAGTTATTTTAGAATAATTAGATTGTATGAGTAAGAATTTTTTTTAAGATTCTTTTAGGAATTTTTTATTGTATTTGTAAGAATTTTTTTCTGCCCTTATCAAACCGCTAATACGCGACAACTTTCAACAATTCACCCGAATCATTCTAATGAACAACTCCAAAAAAAGCCAAAACATCGTTTTAAAAATTGTAATAAATTAAAAATATGTGTATACTTTTAATTTACCTAATACTAAAAAGACCAAGTACAGCTTATTGTTATTCTCTTACATCATAACTTGAAACGTCAACTTATTTTTTGTTATTTTTTTTAATTACTTAAAAATTTATTCAAAAGTTACTCCCTGTAAAAAATTATTTTTTAGTGATAACTTAATGTATAAAAATCGAATAATAATGAGCTCAACACTGCCACAGAGAGTAGAGATCTTCAGATTCATAAAAAATCAAAGAATAAGTTTGTATGTCCATATTGAAAGAATGAAGGCTACTAGGATGATCAATATAATAGAGAAGGAATGACCATGTGGAAGAAGAAAGAAGGGTTGTCCTAGAAAAAGGCATACGGATGAATTATTGAAAACCTGATTTCAATGCTACTGAGAGAGGTGGAAGGTGATTGAGACTAATAAGGAGGCTCGGAGAAATTATTAAGTCAAAGCCCACAAGGGCTATACAGCCATACTAAGAATTCGAATAAAACTAAAGCCACTAGAACATCAGTTGAGAAAAATTAGAGGTCCAAATAAAAATACTAAACTGAAATCACTAAAAATATAAAAGGACTATCTCCATCATTATTCTTGACGAAGAATTCATTAAATGTTCTGATATTCCCAATAATAATGGCTCAATTCAAACAGTTCACATTTAATTAATTCCCTTAATATATTTTTAATTAAATCGTTTTTAAATAAATTTTCAATAAAATACAATTTAAATGCCGGCCTCCGTGGCGCGAGTGGTCGCGTCTCGGCCTTTCACCTGGAGGCCCTGGCTTCAATCCCAGTCAGACATGGCATTTTACATACGCTACATTTCCATATCCCAAGCACAAGCTTCAGAGTTATATGGCGATATCATCAAGCAAAAAATAAAATTGTATTTTAATTTAACGATTCTTCCACAGATTTTTAATTTTTATAAATTTATCTTCCAAAAAATATGAACTATTTATTAACTTCAAAAATGATTGTATTATACAGACTTTTTTTTTTATATCTTGTTGTCTATGAATTTTGGCAATGATAGGTATTACACCTTTTGTAACACACCGAACCAAGTTGTAGAATTTTTTTAAAAAGATATACTTAAAAGCGTTTTCAGTCCTCTTAGTAACCACTCTCAATGACAGTTGCTGCTGCTTTTACAATGGCGTAAGCTGATGTTATTGCTGACCGTTTTTTAAACCAAGCAGACACGTATTAAGAAAACGATATAAAAATATGGCGACCTAATTACTGGTCCATTTGGTATACGTTATCGTGTATTTGTATTAAACACACTGCCTCTAGAATTATAAGCCGGACTGTTCTTATTGCACAAACCTGACACAGCTTTAAATAAAGATAATATATAAAGGCCATTCATAGGAATGCAGAATTATCATTTAATAACAAATAAATCAATATAAATCCACAAAAATTTGGCAACAATCGTGAAAATTCTATACATGTACAAAGAAACTGTGCATCTCAACTTTCCCTGCATTGATTATTTTGGTTTCGTTGCAATAAGATCAAACTATTTATTTTATGGTTCTAAGCGTATTAATCGCTTGTCATCTTAATATTTATTACTCATATGACAAAGCCACTAGGATATTAGTTGAGAAAAAGTAGAGATTCAAGTAAAAATACTAAAAATACGAGGTATGTGAGAAAAGTAATGAGATTGGTAACACTGCGAGCGATCTGACAACGCTGTGTCTACCGATCTGTGCTAGACCGGTTTGTTCATCCCTTCCACATGCTCAGTACGAGTTTCAACTCCGTTCAGCCAACACATACATTATTTTTGACAGCGCCATCAGTGAAGTTGTATGTTACGAAAATGGAGCATCGGAATTTAGAGCAACGTTGTACAATCAAGTTTTGCGTTAAACTAAAGCCATCCGCGAGTGTAACCTTTGAAAAGTTGAAACAGGTCTATGGGGAGCATTGCTTATCAAGAGCATAAGTTTTCCGCTAGCACAAATCATTTTTGGAAGGCTGACAACACGTTGAAGATCAACCTCGCTCAGGGAGACCTTCAACTTCAAAATCTGACGAAAACGTTGAGCATGTGAGGGTTCTTGTGCGATCAGATCGTTTAGCAATAAGGATAATGAGTGAACATTTAAATTTAAACACTTACACCGTACATTAAATTTTGACAGACGATTTGGACATGTGAAATTGGTGCCGAAAAACCTCACAACGGAACAGAAGGACAATTGAAGAAAAGTGTGCGTTGATCTTCTTGAGAGGATTCACAATGACCAAGAATTCTTCAATCGTGTGATCACAGGTGCTGAATCCTGGATATTTGAGTACGATCCTGAAACAAAGCGGCAAAGCGAATAGTGACACACTCCGTCATCTGCTCGACCGAAAAAATGTCGAATGAGCAAAACAAAGATCAAAACCGTGCTGATTTGCTTTTTTGACAGTAGGGGTATCGTGCATAAAGAATTTGTTCCTCCATGACAAACTGTCAACCAAGTGTTCTACAAAGGTGTCCTTGGAAGGCTCAGGAAAAGAGTGATTCGCGTGAGACCAGACATTGCAAACAAGTGGATGCTTCATCATGACAATGGCCCGTGTCACACGGCCATTTCCATCAGGGAATATTTGACCTCAAAACGCATTCCTACGGTTCCTCAACCCCCCCTATTCATCTGATTTGAGTCCTTGTCCCGAAATTGAAACATGTCTTAAAAGGATGTCATTTTGAAACATTCGAAAGACTGTGACCAACCAGTTAAAAGCCATACCAGTTGAAGCCTTCCAGCCCTGCTACCAGGAATGGGAACAACGACTCCGCTAGTATATAGCTGCCCAAGGGAACTAGTTTGAAGGGGATAATATTGTTGTTTGAAAAAAAAAATTAAAATTTTTTTTAATTTTTTAATTTCTTTGGTTAATTTAATTTGCCAATTATTCTTTCAAAGCTTATTTTAACATTATGAATTAATCTAAAGCAATAACTAAGTTAATTTAGTTATTAAATTAATTAATTTAGATTCAAATTAATTTAGAAAGTGACGAAAAGTTTTCAGCAATGTCTTTAGATAATGTAGTAAGTAAACAAGAGCTGAATATTTTTACGTTTTTCAAAATCACAAAAAGATGGTAGAATAAGTTCATTATAAAAAAAGTTATTAGTAATTTGTTATTACTCGTAGTTATTACTTGAGTAGTTATTAGTATGAAGCCCTGTGCCACCATAAATTAATTTTTTGCAACCTTTCAGGAAAACAACCTTAAGATAAAATATCTGCAGGATTTTCACATGAATTAATGTGATGTTATTTGGCATTAAAATTAAACTGTTGTATTTCTGAAATTCGATTGGCAGTTACTAGTAAAGACAGTTACTTTTATACGGATTTGAATACTAGGTTGTGGATACCGGTGTTCTTTGGTGGTTGGGTTTCAATTAACCACACATCTCAGGTCAACCTGAGACTGCAAGATCTTCACTTACACACATGCATTTCATCCTCTGAAGTAATACTCGACTGTGATTCTCGGAAGCTAAACAGAAAAAATGTTAGTAGCAAATAAGCGCATAATTTCAATGTTGGGAGCACGGTTGCCTGGTGTCCTGATTTCGGGTGGATTTTCTCGATTCCCGATGTGTAATCACCAATTCCCTATTGTCCACAAATCGCACACTAATAGTTTTTTCGAGAAAAAAAAAATTGTTGTGATAGTTCATATTTTATAAAAAGATCTAGTTTACCTTAATTTAAAAAAATAAAATGACTTACTTTCAATCATTTAATCTCATTTCAACCTTTATAAATTTTCTTCTCAACTTTTGTGTGCCTTCAGTATTATGAATTGAAGCTTAGAAACGCTTCAACTACACTACAATAATAGTTAGGTTTCACAATAAATGTTGCAGTGTGTGTGCCATGTGCCTTCAATTCAGTATTATCTTAAGCATTTCTCACTGATATGTCATTTCGAAAAACTGGCAACTCTGGTCGGGAGTAAAATTTGGTGAGTGATGATATTCTAGATTTTGAACAGAGAAGGTTGGATGAAATTTCTTCATAGGACTAATTATATTCAACTATCATAACCCTTTAGTGATGCATCGGCAAAGCCATGTATTTGAAAAGAAGTGATGGTAATATTTTTCTTAATATAAGTAATACTTATTGTTGACTGAACTTAAGCGAATATATAGATCTCTTCCTTGTGATAATAAACTATTAAGCAACATGTGTTCCAAATGACATTTAATTTGCCACAATTGTTGCATTAAGTAATTACATAAGAATGCTTTCGGTCCAACCAAAGGTCCGGTTTGGATTTGATATGAGTTTATTAACTACGGCAAAAATGGTTTTATCACTAACCCAGCCTTGCACTAAAACAGTTACTTCACATTCAACATAAATGAAATCAAAATACATGTTCTGATTTCAGTAAAGTACAGTAATTGGTTATTTATTTATTATTAATTAAAAAAAGTGCATACCTAAGTTAATAAAAACTAAAATAAAAAAAATCACCTAATAAAAATTACCTTTTTATATAAAAGGAAATTCACAAAGTTCTGCTTTAGGCAAATCTTAAAAAAATGATCTACTATAAGCAGTACAGGAAAATTAAAAAAAATAATTATATAATACTTGGAATTGTTGGTAATACATGCTTACATGAATGAACAATATTTTTTTTTAAAGATTTTCTTTTGAAATATTGTTGTTACTCTTTCTGTGGTTTTTTAATTGTTAATAATTAATTTTTAATACCGATTTATTTATTTATTATATACAGTGTCTGGGCGCCAATGATAATAATTTGTTGTGAGCGCAGAAAAAAAAGAAATCTTTCTGTGGTTCTTAAAATAAAAAAAAAATATGATGTATTACATAATGATATTACATGCTTCCTAAGCATAATAACAGAAATTATAAATATAATAATCTTGATAATTATTAAGGTAAATGAAATTATAAGAAAACAAAAATCCACATTATTAAAATGACCTTGTAAAGTTCACATAATAAAACTAACGTAGGATAAATTTTATTTTACTAAATATAAATACTGTAATTTATCATTTAATGTTGTAATGTGAGATTATTTATTTAAAACACAATTCAAAATAAAGAAGTAATTAAAGCTTTCTACATAAAGACAAACAAAATATTTACATAAAACAAAAACCTTAATCATAAAGTTACAATAACGTCCTCCGTAATTAAATAAAATTACAAGAATAGAGGTTTTTCAGAATGAAAGAAATAAGTTTTTAAAATATTCTTTAATAAAATGAAAATTAAGCTTTTAAAAAAAAGATATGTCTGATATATATATATATATATATAATATATATATTTATGAAGATGTGAGTGTTATAAAAGTTTTAAAGATTATTAGTATCAGATCCAAAAAATTATGAACAATTCTTGTGCCATTTTTGATTACAAGTCAAATTTACAATCTTTAACATGAAAAAGAGCCAAATAAACACATAAAAGATGGTGATTGAGTATAAAAAATAAGATTTCAATTAAAACTTAAGAAACATTATTCGATTTTCATGATAAATGACTGACAAAAGAAGAACAGTTTTTTATCTCATTTCAGGAAATAATAACTTCATACCATCATGGGATTGCAGTTGTTTTAGTTTGGAAATCTACCAGGAGGTTTTTTTAACTATTAAAAACTTAAACGATTCACTTTTAAATTAATGGAAATAATTACCAGCATCTTCTTCATTGGATTTCTGATAGACTGTTCATGCAAAACATTTAAGAAAACCCTTAACTATGTAATGATATAATATTTGTGATTTCCTATTTATTTGTGTTTATTTTAATATGTTGTTTTGTAAAAATTTGCATAATGTAAATTCTATACTATTCAAGTGTGTTGAGATCTTGTTTTTATGTGCTATATGTAAAATTTACCAGTTGAGCATGTCTTTGTATGTGCATCCTATGAACAAGGTGATTGGTAAAGTTATTGACACAGTTATTGTTATTACTGTGATGATATATATTCCTTAAAGTATATATTATTTGTATTTTCCTGAAAACAGTGAAAATTTTATATAACTATTGGTTGACTTATGTTAGTGTTACACATTTTCTATCATTAAGTCTGGTTTTAATTTTGTTTAATAATGTTTAATAATTTATATACACAGCATGTTGCCTACAAGTGTAGATGTACATACGTATTTATTTTAATATGCATTATACTAAAATTTAAATTAAATGAATTTTTTTATTATTAATTAGCATCTTTTGAATGCTTTATTGCATTGAACTCTTTACTGTAGATGTTGGTTGAAGAAGATATGTACATTAGTTGATATAACATGCATAAGTTAACCTGTGAGAGGTGGTGGTTATATGTATTACAGATAAATGTCATTTGAAGTGAATTCCTGATATTTTTAAAATGTGTGTGTTACCTACTTTGGATAGGGTGAACTCAAAAGATAACTGATTTTGTGTACATATTTTGCAGTGAAATTTAAATTGGGGTGAAATTTTTTATAAATATTAGGAATGTGTGACATTGCCTTATTTCCTTTATACTGATATAATGTGATCAATTAAATCACCTGCAAAATATTTTTAAAATATCTTGAAAATATATTACTGAAGGGGAAAAAATGTAAACAACATATTGCACTATCTGTATGGGTTAATGACCAATGATAGAAAAAAAGCACATGACAAGAAATAACACAAATTTATATCAATCACCAGCCATACAAATCTGTTCCATATTTAAGAAGAAAGTTGCTATATAGCTTTCAAATGAACAAACAAAATATACAATAAATTGGAAAACAGAATTACAATAAAACCACTAAACAACTACAAAGTTTACTTAAAATTAAATCTAATACCAGCTTGATAGGTGGTTGACTGCTACTCCCAAAACAGCTATAGTTGATTGCACTACTACACTAATCTCCCTCTAATTTTCTTTTTCTTTTCAGTCTAATCATTTTTTATTTAAAATCTTAAATTCAGCATAATTATAATAAAATAGCGAGACATAAATTTGGGCCACAGAGCATTTCAGTGAAATACATATTAGTGCCTCAAAAAATGATATGTTCAGCAAATGAGACATAAATAGGGTCTTAATTAAACTACACTGTTTTGTTTATAAGGATGAATTAAGGAAACTTGACATGCTATTTTTTTTATATCACTCTTTTTATTTCATTTGTTACTTTGTAATAACATAATTCAAAAGAAAGTTTAACATGGAAAAATAAAATATTTCTAACATTTAAAAAATATTTAAACCATATTCCTCTTAAACAAAATGCTATTTATTTAAACTTGCACATTAAATGTCATAAAACTTTAAAATATTTAACTCTTTTCAAATATACTGCTAAATAAATGATTATTTTGTTAACACTTTTTATGTAAAAATAAAATATTGTAACTCTATTTCCTGGTGAAGAAGGAAGTAATAAAACCAAATTAAAAAATTTTTCAATACCACACAATTTGAAAAAAATTTTTTAATTTTACAAAATGTAATTTTGAAAAAATAAATATATAAAAAAAAATATTTTTATGTATACTATAATGATACATAATCATGCATAATTGATTAAAATTCAGTCTTTAATTAGTAAGGATAATGTAAATTATAACAACTCCATAGGGCAAAAGTTTTATACTTAGATACATTACAATATACCAGTATATAAACATATCGTGGAATATGTTTTAGCGAGGGAACCTTCTGGTCAAGACCCATTCTGTAATGGCTCTATTACAGAATGGTGATAATACTATTCACCTAATTCAAAAATACAGTCCACATTGGTCTTTATTCTTCATATGTTCATAACAATATCGTTTCTCTTATTTACAAAATATTTCAACTTCCTATTGGACGACCCACTTTAGATTGCTATACTTTTATTATCACCAAATAGTATCAAAGAATTCTGTTCAAAGTGTGATACTGATTTTTAGGCTCCAAAGATGTTCTTCATGGTATTAAAAATAAAAATGGGTCATCAAAATATCAGTGAACATGGTGCAAGCTAAATGATGGAAGAAATTCTCCACCCCTTGACAATTTACCTGTATTTTCAAATACAGTCTTCTTATCATAGCCTGGTTTATATGCACTGATTACTTACTCTAAAGAAAACTTGAAGCAATAAAATTTACTCTATGAATTTATCAGGAGATGTTTTTATCATTACATGAAACCATTCAAGAACTAACCAGTTTACTTTTGCTACGTGTAATAAAAATTAAACTTTGTTCATATCAGCTTTTTCCCCATAAAAAAAAGAAAACATGAAATATTACAAAACATCACAGACTCATTACTCGCTTCAAATTGACTTATCAGTTTCTGCCAACTTGTCAAAAAAAGCCACTTGATTACAAATTTGCAATGATGATACAATGGATAAAATTGGTACACGAAATAAAAATTTAGAAGAAATTACAGGAAATTATTAGAGCATATTATTTTTACAGGTTAGAAGATACAGAATATATAAGATTTAATTTTTTTGAATTAATTTTTTTTATTTATCAATAAATCAATATTGTATCTGGAAAAAGAAAATCATTACACTTAAATTGCTGTAAAAATCTTTTAAATTGATTGTAATTTATTAAAGATGGCAAGAGAAACACAGAAAGCCACATATATCTTCTTTGGGAAAATAGTGTTTTTTTGCAAAAAAAAGTTTGGTTATCTGGTTTGACGATGCAAATATTATTACGGATATTAAATAAAAATATTTTAGGGGTAAATAATTAGTCTCCCTCTATGAATCATGAGACCTTGCCGTTGGTGAAGGAGCTTGAGTGCTCAGTGATACAGAGTAACTGGACCGAAGGTGCAACCATATCGGGAGAGGTATCTGTTGAGAGCCAGACTAAGGAATGATTCCTGAAAGAGGGCAGCAGTTCTTTCAGTGGTTTTTAAGGGAGTAGGTCAGGACAACTTAAACGGCCATATCAACATTACTCAGTCCTCTGAGTAGTGCACAGCTGAAAGTAATGGAAAACTACAGCTGCTTTTTTCCAAGAAAATGTAGCTCTCTGCATTTTCATATAGCAATGATGGAGGTGCCTTTCTTAGTAAAATATTCCGGAGGTAAACTAGTCGCCCGTTCAGATCTCCGAGTGGGGACTACTAAGGAAGGGGTCACCAGAAAATTAAAAAATAACATTCTATGAGTCGGAGCATGGAATGTTAGAAGTCTAAAAAATGTTGGTAGGTTAAAAAATTTAAACAGGGAAATGGATAGGATAAATGTAGATGTAGTAGGAATTAGTGAGGTTCGGTGGGAAGAGGAAAATGACTTTTGGTCAAGTGATTTTAGAATAATTAACTCAGCTTCAAATACTGGGCAGGCAGGAGTAGGTTTTGTAATGAACAAGAAGACAGGGTAAAGAGTAGAGTATTTCAAAATGCATAGCAATAGAATCATTGTAATAATTATGAAAAAGGGGAAGTTCCATCAGACTTCAAAAAAAGTGTTATAGTCATGATACCAAAGAAAGTAGGAGCAGATAAATGTGAAGAATACAGAACAATTAGGTTAACTAGAATTCTGTATAGAAGAATTGAGAGGAGAGTGGATGAAGTGTTAGGAGAAGACCAGTTTGGTTTCAGAAAAAGTATAGGGACGATGGAAGCAATTTTAGGCCTCAGATTAATAGTAGAAGGAAGATTAAAGAAAAACAAACTATCATACTTGGCAATTATAGACCTAGAAAAGGCATTCGATAATGTGGACTGGAATAAAATGTTCAGCATTTTAAAAAATTAGGGTTCAAATACAGAGATAGAAGAACGATTGCTAACATTTGCAGGAACCAAACAGCAACAGTAATAATTGAAGAACATAAGAAAGAATCCATAATAAGAAAGGGAGTCCGACAACGATGTTCCCTATCCCTGTTACTTTTTAATCTTTACATAGAACTAGCAGTTAATGATGTTAAAGAACAATTTAGATCCGGAGTATCAGTGCAAAGTGAAAAGATAAAGATGCAACGATTTGTTGACGATATAGTAATTCTAGCTAAGAGTAAAAAGGATTTAGAAGAAATAATGAACGGCATGAATGAAGTCCTATGTAAGAACTACCGCATGAAAATAAACAAGAACAAAATAAAAGTAATGAAATGTAGTAGAAATAATGAAGATGGACCACTGAATGTTAAAATAGGAATAGAAAAGATTATGGAGGTAGAAGAATTTTGTTATTTGGGAAGTAGAATTACTAAAGATGGACGAAGCAGGAGTGATATAAAATGCTGAATAGCACAGGCGAAATGAGCTTTCAGTCAGAAATATAATTTGGTTTTACATCAAAAATTAATTTAAATGTCAGGAAAAGATTTTTGAAAGTATATGTTTAGAGCGTCGCTTTATATGGAAGTGAAACTTGGACGATCGGAGTACCTGAGAAGAAAAGATTAGAAGCTTTTGAAATGTGGTGCTATAGGAGAATGTTAAAAATCAGACGGCTGGATAAAGTGACAAATTATGAGGTGTTTCAGCAAATCGATGAAGAAAAAAGCATTTAGAAAAATATAGTTAAAAGAAGAGACAGATTTATAGGCCACATATTAAGGCATCCTGGAATAGTCGCTTTAATATTAGAGGGTCAGATAGAAAGAAATAATTGTGCAGACAGGCAACGTTTGGAATATGTAAAACAAATTGTTAGGGATGTAGGATTAGGGGGTTTACCGAAATGAAATGACTAGCATAGATAGGGAATCTTGGAGAGCTGCATCAAACCAGTCAAATGACTGAATACAAAAAAAAGAAATAACTAGTTCATTCATTAGCATTTGAAAATTTACACCTTTATTAAAACAATTTATCCATGTTTAAAGTTGTGTAATCGTAATATATGATTGACTTTAATCAATGAATGACTTCTTGAACTGTTAGCATAAACATAATGTGATGTTGCATTCAACAAGTTATGCAAAGTAATATCTAAATGAACAACATAAAAGGGAAAATTTTAATCTCTTCTCTTCCCCTATTCGCTTTTATAGTAGAATGGATTGAGGAAATGTGCATGGAAGTAGTTGATATTAAGGTAGATATGCAGAATATTGAATAATAGAATATACATTAACGTGAAAGGAAATATGTTTGATTTTTTGCAATAGTAGGTAAAGAAAACAAAGAGGAGGCTTTCCTTAACCATAGATCTTTGCAGGTAGTTCTTTACTACACATATAAAAATTATTACATACCTGTTGGAAAGTCCATTTAGAATCTTGATGAATGAAAGCACATTTATCAGGATTTTTCTTCACATTTTCCAATAAAACCTGGGCAGTTGTCCACCCTTTCCACTCCCATGTTCTAATTTTAAACATATACTGGGAATATGAAATCACAACACTGTAAACAAAAAAATAATAAACACAAATTCAGAAAAAAGTTTTAATTTTATAACAAAAATCGATTTTACCCAAAAGTGTCAAGGTTTAACATTTGTCACTTTCAGCTATTTTAATGATTATATTACACTTACACAGTATGTCTGAAAAGTTTGCGAACTAAATTACATAAAAATACAAATTTTAATTTAAACGAATTTACTCACATCAGCCTTTTAAATAGAACCCTTCTCTAGTTACATGCAGTAACAACTGCCCGGATCCCAGTACTCGGACGAATGCGACGCATACGGCGTTTCATTACTTCCACATAGAATTTAGAATTCACGGTTTGACCGGTTGGGACAAATTAATGATGAATCAGGGCATTTGAGTTGAAGAATGCAATCAACATCGTTTTCGCTCTTGATTTTTGCTGCCTAACTTTCGCCGGTCTTAGCGCTCCAGGACTCAACCAAGTAGTGTACTGACACTTCGTTAGCGGATCATACTTGAAGCACCAGCTTGCATCCCCAGTTACAATTGTCTACAAAAAATCCGGGTCACTTACAACAAAGACTTGAGCGCAAGAAAGACGCATCTGTTTTTGTTCTTCGCTCAAGAAGTGTGGAACGAAACGAGAGCACACACACCTTTCGGCGGTTCATTTTTTCTGTTAGAATTGTATGCACCGCGTCTTTACCGATGTACCGATGTTTAGCTCTTCTGCTATGGCCCGAAGGGTAAGATGAGGTTGTTCGAGCAGGAGCGCGCGCACTTTCGTAACGTTTTTGTCGTAAACAGCTGTTCACGGCCTCCCGTTTTTTTCCTCGTCATCCAACGACACTCTACCGTCTTTAAACCGCTTTCACCACGTGTATGTTGTATTACAAGATGCAGCTTCATCACCGAATGCTTTTTGTATCATAGAATAAGTTTCAACGAAAGATTTTTGAAGTCGAACACAACATTTTTTCGCGCTTCTCTGTTCCATGTCGCGAGGCACAACGACACATGAATACAATGTACGCGGCCGAATATAACCCGAGACTGGATTGACGAAACGTGATGAAATTTTGTACATATATTCGTCAGACATTGTATTACATAGTTCCTTGTTTGACCGAGAGATGGCGATACGTGTATCCACCACAGAAATTTAGTTCGAAATTTTTCAGACCTACTGTGTATAGCAATAAAAAAAGGAACATAAAAAAATACAAAAAAAAAACAAACGACACAGAAAAAACATAAAAATACATAGAAAAAATATACATAGCTAGAGCACACTATTGGGACTCTTTAATAGCAATGAGTGCCAACAGTGTGCTCTAGCTATGTATATGTTTTATGTCTTTTATAACATAAGCTTTCAGGCAGAAATATATGTAATTTTTTCTTGCATGAAAATGACTGGGATTCAAACTCAGAACCTTCTGGATGAAAGAGAACAAAGTTATAACGATATAAATTTGGTATCTGTTGAAACGCATCACTTATTTGCCTCTGGCGTAAAGATGGTATAAGAGTTTTTAATAAACCCTCATATATTCTCTACAGGCAACATATGGGATCCCATTTACAGCTCTTATAGTATTACTCATACATATCAACATTTGATGCAATTAAAATTAATTGCTATTTCCTGAAGAACTGTATGCTCCTTATTCAGCTGCTGTTCATTAGAAATTATTGGATCGATGTTACAAATGTAACATCGACCATTTAATGGTGGCCATATTTTGGTATTTGTATTCATATTTTCAATGATCTTTAAAAAACACGTTTTCCCTAGAGTAAGCACTAGTTCTTTCATAGTGCAAATACCCACTGCTGTAGTAGACATGGGCAATTCATTGGTACAAGAGAACAGACTCACTAAATTCAATGTTTAAGCCTTGCCCCTCCAACTTCATCATTTAAAAATATTATTAATACCGTCCTTAAACGTACAATTTTCCCCAACCAGTACTGTACTATGGTTGAATTTAAGTTTCTTTTTAGTTTTATTGCAATTTCATTGATGTTATATCCTTCTCTTAGCAATAAATGAACAAGACAATTTTTCAAAATAACTATCTATTACTACTTTAAGTGTTGTACTACATAAATCATGGCCTCTATCTTGGGCATCTCATGTCCAGTTCCAATAAAATCATTGTGTGACCCCAAGCTCAAATGGATTATAATTGCTGTTGGAATATAAATAAATATTATGTATTCAGGTAGGAACTTAAATTCTTCCAGGAAAAGAAATATCCATGGTACACAATTATATTCTAAACAAGCACTAGAGGCCTGTCATGTCATTTAATTTTTTTTTTAAATAAGAATATGAGTATGATGAAGATTACAAGTAGCAACAATTTTACCCATTCCACATAGCACATAAAAAATACATGTTATTGCCAGGTCATAGTAAATGGAGAGAATTCTGTCAGTGGTTAATTAGGAAATCTTCACATAAATTTCTTTAGAATTCAATTTTCAATAAATTTTATTTTGTAATTATTTGTTTTTTGACAATCTGTCAAAGTTAATTTATTGCAAATCTAAAAAAAAAAATTATTCTGACTCCAATTCTTTGTAGTCTTGCATATCTAGACATACAAACATATGTTGTTTTGCTTATATTAAAGTCTAAAATAACAGCTGAAATATTTTCTGGTAATTTTGAAAACCCTGATACAAAAAATAAATAAAATTTTAAAAAAAATGAATAATATTGTTTTTTAATTGAGTCTTTTATAAAAATCTCTTCATTTTTGTATTTACTTATTTATCTTTTGAGTTTTAAATCTTATTAACACTGAATACATTTTTCAAATTACGAATTACAAATACATACACATACTACTTTTTACATTCAAAATTTTGAAATTATTCTTGATATTTAATAAAATTGTTTATATATATATACACACACACATACACACACAGACACTTCCCTCCCCAAACAAAAAAAAAACTTTAATAATTCAGCAGATATAATTAGAAGCAATATTTTGTTATTTAAATATAAATAAACGAAAGAATAAACAGCAAGTATTTACCCCAATTTTTCCCTTCAGACCCATCAATTGTCTGTACTTCCTACAGCACATATACAAAGCAGTAAATAGTTAATATGAAATTAAAATGATTGTATTGTATGTTAAACAGTAAAATTCTCAATAATTAACCTATAAGTAGAAAACTGAAACTTCACCGTTTTATAGAAACCAGAACAATATGTTTGAATTTAAAAAAATAAATTCATTAGAACAATAGCAATTAAAAAAAACATAATAATTACAATTATTATGAATTTCATTGTTAAAAATCCCATTTTACATTTATTTTTATAAAAAATGTATACTGTCAGTTATTCCACGACATAACAGTAATCATTCCTAAACTACGATCCAATAAACGTAATTCTTAAATTCTCAGGTATTTATGATCAACAGAAATAGTTACTTGAAAGGAAGTAAAGTTTTCACTTTAACTTTAAAAACAACAATTTATTAAATAAAAGTGCTTTGTCATTTGTATGATTTTTTTGTAAATTTTTATATATAATATTAGTTCAAAATTTCCATGTAAGGTATTTTTAAATCCTAAATTTGAGAAAATGGTACATAAAGTTAGCCCTCCCTACAGAAGACAGGCAATTTTAAGACCTGGCCTACATAGTTATATTTTAATGCTAATTGATCCTTGATGCTAACTATTGAGCATTAAGCTTGTGTTAGATTCTAATTTGTTATACACTCTGTCTTGATGGTTCAGAAATGTACTTAGTTACAGATACACTAATTATACAAATAAGGGACAGAACTGTTCAAAGGTCTGAATAGATAAACTCCACTAGACATCTGATGACTTCTGAAAATCATATAAATCAATTATTTGAATATATAGAGAAGTTATGTTTGATAAAAGCAAACCAAGTCATTCCTTATTGATATGAGTAAGTAAACAAAACTAAGTTTCAGGACAGAAAGAGGCACATAAACTTATTGCTTAATATTATTTATTGCAGCAGCAAAGTATCTTAGAAAAAAATACAAGTAAAAATTGTTTTCTTTAAAGTAATATCATTTGCTAAAAACACTCACTTGCTGTGGTAAAAAAAAATTGTCCTTTATAGAATCAAGCAACATCAGCAATTCAGTTGGCTTGGCAACAGTATTTTATCTTTTGACTTTGCTAAATATGCAGCTGTTTAAATTACCTCAGTTCTTATTTCCTAAGTTAGATTTACGTTGAATACTGGTTAGTTTTAAGAATGCTACTTTATTTCAAACTAGTGGCTTATGTTATTTGCCTACAGTCCCTGCAGTTTGCCAAAACAGACAATTTATTGTTATCGCTTTTCAAGATAGAAATTACAAATTAAATAATTAAAGAGAATAAAATACTTATACAAAAAAGTTGCAAATATTTTTATTGGAAAGATGAAATTTTTAGGAGTTATACCTTTCAGATGGTAGGTTAAACACTACGCTAAATACACACAGTATTCGGAATAAATTATATCCAGAAAATGTAATAAATGATAAAATGTAATCAACCAAAAAGACCAAAAGCTTACAGTAATGATAAGCAGTTTCAGACAACTGGTAATATTCCCATTCTGAATGCCTCTTTTAATCCTTTTAAAGTAGTTAAACTTAAGAGATCTACAATTTTATAGAAACTGATAGAATGCTACAGTATAATAAGAATTTTCATGAATTTTTATTTTTTCATCCAATTAAAGATACTCTTTTCCTTGTGATCATCAATTACATGCAACTGATTATTTTATCAGCTCCTAAATATTAAAGACCCATTATTACATGATAAATTCTATGTGGAAATAAAATACACTCAATCAATCAATTTTAAAGAAATTTTATTGGCCTTTTCCAGGGATAAGAAAATTATTCAAACCAAATCAAGCTGACATCAAAAAATTGTGCAGGCAGGTTATGTTTGGAATATGTAAAAGAAATTGTTAAGGTTTGATGTAGGGAGTATACCAAAATGAAACGACTACCACTAGATAGGGAATCTTGGAAAGCTGCATCAAACCAGTCAAATGACAAAAAAAAATTCCTCAGGTGACAATAACATTCATACACACATCATACAGAATTCTCTTGCACACTAAGAAATTAACTGATCTACCCATCTTAGACAAAAATATTTACTTCCCGCCCTTATTGTAATAGATTCTCCTACTCACACACACAACTCATCTTATCTTTGGATAATTATATGTATCTCTTTATATAATAGCCTGATTGCTATTTTCTGTATATTGAAACCTTTACAATGGACATATTTTCTCAAAAATTAGAAACATTAAACATTATTTTCATTAAAACTAAATTTATATTATAAATATATGATTTTTTTACATTAGATTAACATACATGTTTCTTAATCCTTAAAAATTAAAAATTTTCTTAAAGATTAAAAATTTTTTCAGACAGATCTACGACATATGGTAAAGCAACTTAATTCTTACTCTTATTATTTTTATTAGGATGGTTGGCTGTTACATTAGTGTTTATTGTATTTTTAAATATTTTATTTATGATATTTTCCATATAATTATTAGTTATTAATAGATCTTTTGCTTTTTTTTTATATATACTATGATTTCAATGAACGTGCAGTTGAATGCTTTTTGTTATATACACTGCACTTGTAATACTTTTGATGGCTTGTATTAAAACACAACTGCAATAATGATTGCATTCATTCTGCAATGATTGTTTATTTTTGTTTTATATATAACTTTTTCTTAGATTATCTAAACAAACATCATATTAGGCTTTTTAATTACTAAAAAAATATTTTCCCTCGCTGAAACAGTTATAATTAAACTGCTGATGGCAGTTGTAGAAAAAAATACCTAAAATGGATGAGGACAATGAGGAAAGATTAATTATTAAGCAGTTAATTAGGTTATATTTTTAAAAAAAATTTGTACATTTTCACATAGGCATAAAATGGAATAAAGTTATGCTTAATAATATACATAAAGAAGTAGTAAAAAGATTATACATTCTTTTCTTTAAATTTCTTCAATTTTACACAGGAAAATATTACTGTGAAATTACACTTTAAATTCATCAGTATAACGCAACTAGTCTAAAGTTTTACAATATATCAAACAATTTGTTATTTTGTGCATCTCTATCCTGTGATGCTTCATGAAACAACAACAGATTAAATGATTACCAAGAAATTTTCTTAAACCTCTGCTAAAGTTCATAAAAAAAATTGATACATCATTCTTTTGCAAAACCAAAATTCATGAGCACAACTAGAATAAATAGAAATCATTTTAGTAAATAATTTAAAATCTATCTTCTTCATTGGAAAATTTAGAATATGCCAGAAATCAGTTAAGTATGTTTTTTTATGTTAATCTTCTGTAGTTAATCTTCTTGTATGCAATAAAATCTTACAGGAAAATTAAACACAAACAGAGAAATCACAAATCTGATAGAAATCTTCCATTCTACTAGCACTATAGAGTTTTGTGTGTTTAGGTTATCTCCAGAAAAAATCATTCAGAATGTGCACAACCTAAAGTTAAACTGTAAAACTGTAGGAAGTATTTAAGTATGCCAACATAACGGTTATACATATATGTAACAAAATTTTTAAATTATTGAAGCCTAATCTGACAACAGCATCCAGTCTAATCTTCAGTGGGGCAGTGACAATGTACTTACAGAATCCTACTGGCTGACCAGAATCTTGATTAATTCCAATGAACTGATTAATAAGATATCACAGTCAGCATAGGTTACAGAATAACAAAAGAAGATTATTCTTTTCTACAATCTCAAACTTCAACATTCAAGACTATTGTTTACGCCATTCTGGCATAAAGTTTTTCCGTTATTTCTACGAATTCCCAGCTAGGGTAGGTCCCGTTGTTTTGTTACAAGGAATGTTTGAATTCCACTTGGTTTCGTATTGCTGGGTCTGTAAAGTCCACCTGTCTCTATTATTGTTCTTGTGTTCGACCCTCCCCCCGTCATCCTTAGCGACCGCGCCCATTATTCTATCGAGTTATTTCTGACTACCCTTTTCATACACCCGTTATTTTTTCGTCCCCTTACTAATATAAACATACACACTCTCCTGTCCACTACCTGGATCTGGTTACCCCCGCCTTTTTTCGCCATCTTTTCGACAGAGTACCTCCAACATCTCACCACTGCAGTCGCCTAGGGCAATACTCTCCTGCAAACTTTGTGGTAACATTCACGCTCAAGCAGAATTTCAAACTCATCACTACACATTTGAGATTCCACGCCTCATTCTACCACTAAACCACATCACGCCGCTGTATTCCTGATTCACCGTGCGGACTACGCCAAGGAATACATAGGTATTCTTCCGTACTTGCTGTTACGAGGTCATCTCTGGCAAATATTTGTGTGCTACAGGCAAGTTCAGTTTTTCATTACTCATTACGTTAAACCTTTATGTTATCATTCAAATTTGTGGAACATTCAGTTCATCCTACCTATGCCGTTCAAGTTTCAATTTCACTTTAGTACAGTCACGACAGGTCACTTACACAAGGCTGTCATTGTTCAGCTGCAACCCATTTCATGTGCTCAATTAAGTTCAGTGTGATTATATTGTAATTAACTCTTTTGTACTGTAATATTATTGTGTATTTTTCTATGTCAAACTAGAATTACATTTTTACATTATTTAACGTTAAGTTTGTGGTTCATAAATCAGGAAAGGCCAATGCCAATCAAGATTTACTTTAATTTAGTTTTCTAAGTTTATGACATTTGTTCATTGCTAATTTTTCAATATTACAGCATTTGTCAGTAATGCAATAGTTTTCAGACATACTATGTTTATTGATGTCATATTTTTCTAAAGTTATAATTAAAACTAAGGTGTTTCATGTTATCCTTCAGGCTTTGTCAAAAACGTATATTGTAAAAATCGGTATTTAGAAGCGTGTACTCATGTATTTTTTCAGTTAACTATCATTGTTCAGACGCTGATTTCAGCTGATGTATTAAGTAGTTTTTAAGGTTATAATAATTAACTTATATCAAGTTGTTCTCATTAAAGTCCAATTTCTTTTGGCAAATACTAGCTGTGTGTTTTTTTATTTTTTAACTTTACCCAACAACTATCTTTGATGCATGATCTAATAACAAAAAATGTATCTTAATTTAATTTCTTCTTCTTCTTGATTTAAAGGTTACCATTTATAATAAACAAAATTAAAATAACCTTGAAATACAACAAAATTTAACTCCTGGCAAGGTTAAAAATGTGTAAGGATTTCAGAAAACATTAAAATAGAAAAAAAAATTCAAGAAAAAGATTATATTAAATAATAATTTTGCTATCTCAACAGATAAAAGAGGAAGGGAGGAAGGAAAATGCAATAGGTTCAGAAAAGGCAATGAATATAGCATGTTTTTCTAATGTATGTTGGTCATGGTCAGCTTCTTTTTAAAATATATGTAAATTATTAAATAGATAAATATAAAATACATTTCACTCTAAAGAAAATATGTCATAAAAATTTTTTTAATTATTATTTTTTGTATTTAATAACGTTTGAGATAAAATAAATTTGCAATTTGAATTTACAACTGTTTATAATATTTAAATTTTCACTGTTTATTATCACTCCAATTTTCTTCTCCTTGATTCCTTTTCATTCCAATATAACCAAAACTGTGTTTTATAAAGAAGGTGCCTTCCTCTTTTCCATCTGTCTGTAGATATCAACATATGCCTGGGAATTATCTATCACTCTATCTAACATATGCCTAGCAATCCGAATGAGTAAATATTATTAACTTACAGAGTAACATGACTTGACTTATTTTGATTCACCTTTATTCTCAATTTTGTTAATCATACCCAGATTAAGTCTAACACTGCTTGGAGCTTTGATGAGGTTAATTGTGGGTTTTCATCAACAGCCAGGATTGCTGTAGTATCATCAACAAACAAGGCAATGTTGACATAGTCTGGAGCTAGAAGGTCTGCAATGAAAATCGAGTACAGTACTGGCCCTAAGATGGAGCTTGTAGAACCCCTGATCTAATGTCAAATAATCCAGATAACACATCATTGCATCTGATCTGGGAAAAACGATGTTGATGTAGTTCTGCAAAACCAGGTAGAAGGGTTAAGGAAGCTTGTATTTCAGGTTATGGAGCAGACCAGGCAGCCAAACCTTGTCAAAGACCTGCTGAACATCCAAGAAGGCCGCTGAACAGAACCTCTCCTCTACAACCTCTATAGGATATAAGGTATTATATAGGATCTTATATCCTACATAATGTATTAGATATGTTCAGATTCAGAAGTACCTCGGGGTATTTCTTGATGAGAAATTTGAGTTTAAGAAGCACCTTCAATACGTCGCGGGGAAGGCCTGTAATGTCTTCTTCGGAATTCGACGTGTGGTCAGTCCTGATTGGGGTCTTAATTTTAAGACTATAAGTATCTGGTATAAAGGTGTCCGCGAGGCACTTGTGCCTATTTAGGCGGATAAGCTAAAATTTAAAAGCTATCGGGATATTTTGTTGTTGAGCCCATAACCCGAACAAGTACGCCTCTTGGATACACTCGAATAAGAACGTGACGCAATCTTTTAGGGCATGGCGTCTTTTTAGGGCACAGGCTACAGAAATCCGGCCTGGCGGACTCTGGTTTGTGTTCTCACTGCGAATTATTGGACGATGCTTATCATGTGACATATGAATGTGCTAAGTATGACTAATGCGCACGTGGACAATTTGTCGGCTTGATATTATCGGGTCGACACTTCATCTCCATGTTAATTGGAAATGCAGGGCGAATGCATGGGTGAATCGCAGAAAGTTTTATCACATATTTGGCGAAAGAAAGGATCGCTGTAGGGGTTTGATGTTCCGCTTGGATTTTCCTTCTTTATGTTTGGTTTTATTGTTATTTTGTTTTATGGTTTGTTAAACTGTTGCTGCTTTTGTTTCTGTGTGGTTAGACTTGTTTGTTTTTCGTTACTTATGTTATGTTACTGTTATTTACATTATCTATTGTTATTGTTATATTTTGTGTTGCGTTATATGATTCGTTGCGTGTCGAACTCATTTTTACCTTTCGGATAGGTAGAGTTCAGTTCCTTCGTTCTTAGAATCATTCAGTCTTGTTTGAGACTTGGCTAGATGTGTCTTCTTTGAAGTTTATGTGTGCAGTACACCGATGGGAATGTCACTTGTGGCATTCGCATCGGTGGCATCCTGGCTGAGGCTTGACTGAAAGATGTCATTGCCGAGATACTAAAGAAGATCTCCGGTAAAGCCCATAAGGAATAGGTACGGAGAGGATGGCGTGGCGACCGAAACCGTCACATGGAGGGTGTCTTCCTCTATGAGTCAGGAGGTTTCTGACCACCACTAGAAAAGTCCTTTCGTCCTTTCGTCCTTTCTTGTGAACGTATGTCTAATTAGCTTCTGGTAACGAATCAAGACTTTAATCCTCTTGCAAATCTCAATATCGTTTGAGATATACGAAGTTGTTTTGCACCGACTAGCCATACATTATATATAATCGTTCCTAGTTACAACCATCTCTAGTAGTTCAAAAAGCCGTAACAAGTCAGCTATTCCATATAGCACGACAGGCGGAGGTCTGACAGTGTTCGACTGGTTCGCACTAACGCTGGTATCCGCCATCGGAAGGTTGTCGAACCTTTACAAAGATAAATATCACATGCATTGTTGGAGGTACCCTAGATTTTCGAAGTACAGGTACAGTTTGCCACGGAAAGAAACCTGGTAGACTCCATAATTTCATTTTCATTATCAATTTCCGAGCCCTCGGCTAAATTAGTGGCAATTTTTTCTCTAATCAACTATGAAATAATTATAATAATAATAGGCAAATTGGAAATATTTAAAGTGAGTGAATAAAAATCAAATCCTGGCCTTAAAGCTGTTTGGGTCCAAGGCAAATGGATGTTTGTACTCCTCACCAATTTTATTCTAAAAACTTTTTCTTTTAATTATATCTAACGTTTAATAAAAAAAACTTCATTTCATTTGCTTAATTTTAATTTTAAAACGTTAATCTGACCGACCTAATTCACTCATAATGACTGCTAAATGATTTTTGAATGGATGACACCCGAACAAGGACGATTGAAACAAATTAATGAAGAGACAGGAAACTAACTAGTCTGTGGTTGTAACCTTAATCGGTTGTTTCATAACTTATCAGACACATCACAATCAAAGGGTTTAATCTCAAACTGTTAGTTATGTAAAACTTATCACAATAATAATTCGAAGAATTTAAAAAACATTCATACTTTTTTTTACGTAATGATGATAGTACCCGCTGAGACACAGTTGCTGCGATTCACTCGGCTCCATCCACACTATATAAGCCGGCTCTACACTAGAATCTGGCAGTCTCTGTTCGTCGCTTGAAGGCCCATATTGTTTTGTTACAACTCATCAAATAATGATGAAACAATTTAAATTATATGTAAATAAATTAAAAGATATTACTATAAATAATGTTATAGACATAACTGTTGCGATCCCTGGTCGTATGAAGTTTGTTATATATGAGGATTCTTAGGAGTTTTTAGATTAAATCCTGGGTTCTGGAAGTCCAAATGATAATACTTAAAAATTGCATATAATATCCGCGGTCAGAGAACCAAAAACTATGATGAAATAATTGCCGCCCTGGTGAAGTAGCTCGGTTAGGTTTAATTATTTATATAGTTATTATTTGCTGGTCCATTTGCATAAATAAAAAGCATTGATTCTATTTTATATATATATATATATATATATATATATATATATATATTATTTGATGAGTTGTAACAAAAAAATGAAATTACAATAGCAATAGTATATAAATATCAAATTAATCACATTATTAGATACAAATTCAATGAAACTGTATTAATAATAAATATGCAAATAATGAACTCAATCATTAGAGATTCGTAACAGGCATAACTTATGCACAGGTCTTATTATGGCCCATTAACTGTATGTAAGTCAACAACTCTTACTAGGTTGTCAGAACCCGAGTAAACTTAAGTGATAATTCCACGTTTCCAATGTTTCCACCTTAGCATTTTATTTTTGTCTTAAACGTTTTTTATGCAGATAAGCAACACGACCATTGATGGGCAAAAACCCGGTTGGAAAGAGCTACGGTCTGAAATCCTTTACTACATTTTTAATGCCTTCTAAAAGTTTTATTCATAAGCTATATTTTAACACAATAGACATATTTGAAAGAAAAAATTAAGTCATAAATTACGGCAAAAGGTTATTAGGATTATATTTTCCCGCTTTCGTCGATTCCAAGGCAACCTTGTAGCATGCTACACACTACGATCCTTCTGGTATAACCCAGAAATATAATCTTTTTTAGAATAACAATAAACTAGGGCAAAAATTTCGAAAAATCAAAATATAAAACTTCGAGTGGTTTTATTTTTTAATTCAAAAAAAGGTCTATGTAGTACGCAAATACAGTTTAGTCAGTTAATTATATATGATGTACCATAACTAAACTTCAAGCAAGATATAAAAAATGAAAACTAGTAATCTAACGACGTCATAGCAACACATCGTATAGCATAGCAATTTATTTTTTCTGAACAGGTCAGTCTGTGTACTGTAATAAACCAGTTTTGCTCCAGTCAAGGTTAAACAAGACTTGTTGGCAATATTTAAAAATAATCTTAGTTTTCAATAAATGTAAAAATAAAAAATAAACATATTATTTAATTTCATCATTATTACCATTTAACAAGTTAACGACAACTTATTAAACAACATATTACTGAATTGTAATTTTACATAAATTAAGTGATTTATAACGATACCAGTTGTGTGTAAACATCTTTTTTGATGAGTTTGTAGCTTATTAACCAGCTTAATATTGGCGGTAAAAAGTCAATGATCAGCGTATATTGTTTGTTTTTGAACCACGTAACTTCATTACACTATTGAAATTTTTCTAAAAGAAAGATCCCTTTTTAGATTACCTTACTCAACTTTTCGCCCACTGTGTAATGCGAAAAGTTGTTTTAGGCATTACACATGAATGTAATGCGTAAAAAAAGATATTAAAATATACCTTAATGATTTCCAAGTAATGTTTTAATTACTACAAGAAAAACGGCGGGCGGCCCACCTTTTTTCGATATAATAAAATGTTACATAGTTTATGTTTCATTACAAATGACTTTGTTAAATATTTTAGTCAATTGTAACTACATAACGTTCATAAATTTAGCATACTAATAACAACAAAAACTTTTAAAAGCAAACCTTCAAAATCCTGAACATTTTTAGCTGTTTCTTGAGTTGAGATTTTTTAACACAGCTCTAATCCCAATTTTGTCCTGTTTTATCCCCAAAACACAAATATAACCGCAGATAAATCGTTGGTATCAAGAAGTATAAATTGTTCGAACGAATGAATCGTTAGTACGCTTCATCAAAAATAAAGACATAAGCACATATAGCAAGCAAACCAACGCACCATTTTTTTTTTTTTTTTATTGGAGAGATTATCGAAGATTAGTTCTTTTTAATTTTTAAAAAAGGATTTTCCTGATGAAATATAGCTATTACTTGAGAATTTTTCGATAATCGGTATACCGTTGTAAAATCATTCAAAATGATAAATAGATTATTAGACTATTAAAAGAGCATATTTTCTGAAAATTTTAAAAGGGTTTAACAAGGGTTAAAAAGCAGATCAGGTTAAATGCAATCAGAAAATAGTAATTTCATTACTCAAGAAAAACACGAGTAATAAAATGAAATTGCACAGGTTAAGAGAAAAACGAACGGGGGGAGTAAAATAAGATCATCCTCGATTTCTTTTACTGTTACTATTATTTTATATCTAAAATGGCAGTAAAGAGATTTTTAACCAAAAAATAAAATAAAATTTATAAAGTAATAAATAAAAAATAAAATTTAGTAGTCCTTTGAATGTCTTCTGAAAACCGAACTGCTACAGCTTTTTGAGAAATGATAATAATCGTAAAAATTAAATAAAAATATCTTGTTTTTGGGTTCCTTTTTTTCTTGAAAAGTTTTATTTTTGTGTCCAACACTGAAAATGAACCACCGTAAAATTCACATTCATCGCCGATCAATCACCGTAAAACTGATGTTTGAAGTGCTAGGAGAAATTAATCTCCTACAAATAAAAAATCTTAACGAAATCATTCTAGTAATAAAGCATGCAGGTCAGATCAAATAATAATGCAAATCAAAACAAGCAATAACAGACTTTTCAAAAACCATAATTTTTTTTAAGAAACCGTTAAAGATTTGAAGTTGGATTTCTGCTAATTCATTAGACTTTCATATGTAGCTAAACGTTCATGACAAAAAAAAGAATTAAAATAGCGTTTTACAGTAGCTTGATATTTTAGAATCTGAGTATAAACATTATGTATTAAATATAGCATCTTACGAAGGAATAATTTTTTTTAATAAAAGTAATGGATTCTAATACGCAAATTTAGAGCAAAATCGGTTGACCGATTTCAAATAAATAGTAATTTTACTATTCGGCGATGTAAAGTAGCGCAGTAAACTGCACAGTTTTAAGGATATGATTGCTTTGAAAACGTAAAATCAAAAAGTAAGAAAGAATAAACACCAGTGATATTTTTTGTGATCTAATTTATAACATAAAAAATATATGAAGTGGAATCGCAAGCGGTCAGCGGTGAAACAAAACAGAAAACGTCTGAGGTAGCAAAAATCCGTACACCAAAGCGGAAGGGAAGAATTTTCTTTACAATAATATTTTATATCGATTAAAAAGAAATGCAAACAATTTTCACTGGCAAAGTTATCCCAAGTTACCAGTAATAGTCATATCGAAGGCATAACGAGATTTTAAAACTCTATCTAAAGAAACAAACGAAAATGGAATGACAACCTGGAAAATGGAATTATAATTTTTAACTAATATAAAAACAATTTAAACTTTTGATTATTCTTCGTCAACCTACGTTGTTGAAATATTTTACTGTACTACATTTTTCGATCCCTTAACATACTTTATAACTATGTGGCTAAACGTCGCTACCTCTCTCCTATTTTGTTTGGCTCCTAAATACAACCACTGTCATATGATAGAGCATTTTGTCTCAAACAATTTTCGAGGAGATTCTCAAAGTGAAATTACCAATTAACACGATAAGTTATCTATTCCTTATATTTTTATCGAAATTTTTTATCATCTTTCAGTGCAATTTATTTATTTCAATTCCTATCGTTTTGTAGGTTGTGAACACTTCAATTCTTGTCCGATTAATTTTAGTAGCTTCAAAATGCACACAAAGTAATAAAAAAGAATAGAAAAAAGAAGGTAAACGGCAGAAGGTAAACTGATCATAGTAAAAATTAAATTAAAATAGAATATGAAAGAAATTTTCTGTATGCAGGTAATATTTTACATATATTCATCGCACACAAGTATAAAAACCCCAGGCGCGCGCGAAATACACATATTGTGCACACACACACACACACACCACACACACACACACACACACACACATATATATATATATATATATAAAATAAAAATAGAAGAATACACACAAAAAAATAGAAGTATATAAAAAACTAAATTGCTAAGTTGCAGACTTTGATTTCACTCACCATAAATATTTGAGAAATGTGTAAATTACAACGGTGTTGGTTGTTTTTATATCATTACTTCAAAAATAGATAGCCAAATAAAAAAAAAATAAATAGATAGCATATTAAAAAAAAAATTAAATAATCTTAGACTTTTGGTACAGACGTAGACACGGGGTTTCTTCTTCCCAGCGTTCTTACAAGGTCTATTACATTTACCCTTACTCTTAAAGTCCATCTGTCTACAATAGGTTATTCGTACATTCACTGGCAATAACTTCATATCATATTTAATGTCTTACCACCTCTTTTATGGCCTTCCATGAGATTGCTTCCCTTCAAATTACAATTTCATTGAAGTATTCTCCTTTTATAGGAAATAACTGTACGACTTCAAAAAACGTTTATCTTATTATCGTTGACAATTGAAGCCACCCTGAATGCTGATTACACAACAAAATTAGGAACATGATTACGAAAAGTCACCTCATAGGACCGCAACAAAAAACTGTGATTTTCCTATGTCAGTATTACCATGATCTAATACATGAAAATAGCTTCACTTTCAAATGTAGTCTCAATTACAAACTTTGTGTCAAAAATGTATGAGCCATATATATAACTCTAAAAAAATATTCTGAATATAACTTGGATTTTACTTTAATTGGCAAGTACAACTCCGAAGAACATCTACTTTTTTCTGTTTCAGGTTTACCATTCGCTTACAGCATACTTGAGGAAAATGACTTTTTATATATTATCGCTAACAATCTTCAGCGAGCCAATGATCTGAAGACTAACTTCAAGGTAAACTATTTTCTTGTTGTCAAGGCGAAATCCGTATTTCGTCTTCTCATTCTTCAGTCGAGTATAGTGGTCAGTATGCACGTTTTTTTTCCTTCTACCCACATCATCTTCATCTACCCACAAAATACGTACGCAAATTTTACTGTTTTAACGTTCACATTTTTTCAAAATAAATGTAAAAAATCCCTTTCGGCACGCCGGAAGGCAGAAGTAGATTTCACCGGTGCTAAGTAGGGGATAAAAGAGATTTTCACCTTAAAGTTAAGAAAAACTTCAAAGTTGCTCAACACGACAATGGTTGCATGTGAAAAAAAATTTCACATGTTTCCCATACGACAAGCCCCAGCAATATTTTGGTCATCCCATCCGTAAGGAATAGTCATATCAAAACTTGTTTCAGACAAAAGTTTTAGGTAATGTGCAAAGGACTAACGGCCACTAAACCGATTCGATAATGTGCCTATTAAGGGAAGTATGATATTTTTGTCTTCAAAACCCCATTTTTTCCACCCGCTGGGCCAATGGTTGGTGATATAAAAAAAGTTACTTAGATAAGTTTTACGCCATTATTCAAATAATAGCAGCAATCTTAAACGAATTCGATATTTTACTTAATAGGAAACTTATTAGCATATTTTGTTTTTTCGAAAAACCCTCACATTTCCACCGCGTGGTCCGATTTTCCCCATTAACGAACTCGACCAAAATTTTGGATCGTTATATTTAACGTATAAATTTGAAAGTGATTGGCAGAAAATTACGGCATTTATCGTGTTCACAAGAAAATTAAATATATATATATAAACTTTTGAATTGACAGTGGTTTTGGGGTCTGGAGGATGTGAAACGCGAAGATATGACGAAATTTTTCGGATGTCGAATCTTGATACCCATTACAATAGCTTCAATAGCTTCTTATGAAATCTACCTGAAAGTAAAACAAGAAATAAATAATTATAATAGTTACTGTTGTCAGTTTAAAAAAATAATTTTGATGTAACAATAGTTTTTTCTCTCTTTAAAAAGCTTTTATACTGAAGTCTTAATAATAAAACTGGTTTATTTCTGGTCAATTTTAATGGAGTCCGATGTAACAGAGAACATAATAGAGCAACCTCATCGCATCAATACAACTTCTAAAAAGTTAACTCATGGTCAATGTATGGTAAATCGTACAGCGTGCACAGTAGTTATACAAGTGAGCAAAGTGATGATATAAAGTCTAGTCAGCCGGCATGTTATTAAATGAACAATAATAATAATAATAATAATAATAATAATAATGCATGACAGGGTATATTGATGCGTCTGCCAACTACTTCGTTATGCTACAATCCAATGACAACTACAACGCGGAGATATTCTATAATGGTGTTTTTAAACAACCTTAAATCAAGTTATGTCTTAAAAAATCAGATGGCATATCATTCACCGTTTTCCTCTTTAAATTAAAACAAAAAATATCATGCAGATAATATTATAATAAACTGATTCCGAGTTGTGGGTGCGATAAAAAGGTAACTTTATTAATTGTGTCACATCATGATAACATGAAGTGAGTGGTATTCAATGATTTTATAAGTTATAAACTGGAATCTGTGATTACAGAAACTTTACAAATACAATACGAATGACAAACTAAGTGTAGTAATGTAGTTAAGGCAGTAATTCTCTTTAATTTACATTACTCTCATAAAAAAAGATAAAATATAATTAGGGCACTAAAACAAAGTAAAAAATAGTTGCAAAATACAGGTATTACAGAACTCCAAAGGTTAAATCTGATCTATTAGCAATACAATCTACGGAGTAATAAGAAATATCTTTAAAAAAAAAAACACAAATAAATATACTTCCCATGAAACATTTTTCGTAAGAAAACAAAGTCGACTCCTGATGTTTTGAAAAACAAAACTAAAACTGATATTAAGTTCACATTCGCCGCTAACATTTCTTCGTATTATTCTTTGGATCCTAAGTAATATTGTAATAGATTTTCACTCTTGAAATAGATTTTCGCTTCTATTTTTACCTAAAACAACCTCTGTGAGAAATTTAAAAATTCATTTTCCACACAGAAACATTCATGTTACTGTGAATGGCACGACAATGACCCCTTTCACTTTGTCATCTACTTATACTTTCTTTTTCTGTTTAGCCTCCGGAACCACCGTAAGGTATTACTTCAGAGGATGAATGAGGATATGTATGAATGCAAAGGAAGTGTAGTCTTGTACAGTTTCAGGTCGACCATTCCTGAAATGTTTGGTTAATTGAAACCCAACCACCAAAGAACATCGGTATCCACGATCTATTATTCAAATCCGTATAAAAGTAACTGCCTTTACTAGGATTTGAACCTTAAAACTCTCGACTTAGAAATCAGCTGATTTGCGATGAGTTTACCAATAGACCAAATCGATGGGTTGGCTTACTGTTATCTACTGGTTGGTTTGTCATCTACTGTCATGCGTTTTACGTCCCAATCCTTTACTAATAAACTGTGACAGCATAATTCGATATCAGAAGATTTTTTCTTTCTTTCTCAAAAAAACATTTAAAAAAATGTTAATGGTTAATTTAAAAATATGTTTATGAAAGCGCGTTCTGGTAAATTCTTTCATATTTTATAAGACAAGGATCCGGTTTCAGAAATTTAATCATAAGTCGTCGATCTATGTGTGAGAGTTATATTATCTTGGACTTTCATCCGGAAGTCCCGGTCAGACATGGCATTTTTCATACGCTACAAAATTTCCGCTTCATATTCCCACGGCACAAGCCTCGAGTTTTTGTGGATTAATTAATCATAAAAACAAAATTTTTCAAATTTTTCTTGTAGTTCATTAATTAAACTATAATTAATAATAATAATGTAAATGAGAGTTCTACAAACTATTCTTTCAAAATAAAAAATAGAAACTTTCACTCTCAAAACAGAAAATGTAACCAAAAATGCTTTATTATTTAAAAATTATTTGTTTTGCTTGTTTTTATTTATATATTTAATTAGTTTTATAAAATATTTTATTATATAACTATATAATTAAAAACGAAAAAATTAATAATATTTTCATTTGATAATTCCACAATCTGAGAAACGTTATAAAATGTGGACACACTGACATGTATTAAACAATTTAAAAAATTTGCGGCTAGTTTATAAATCTTCTTTTCCTACATGTTTGTTGGCTAACTGTAATAAAGATGAAAGGGGTTAATCATTTATATTGGTAAAACAATTAAAGGACGTAATTTATTTATTCCCTAAACTGTACATATTATGTATAAATATATAATTTTTAATTAATTACAAATATTAACCTTACCTTGCCTTGGTTTAGTTACATTGCGTTTCCAATACGATTTTCTTGGCGAAAAAGTTTTTTTGTGAATTTTGGATATATGTATTATTTATATATTTTTTATTTTATTTAAAAAAGTAGAAAAATGCAGCTAAATTTTTTTTGTGCGCTTCGCCTCGCGCCTACCCGATTTAAATAATAATCGACATTCAGACTTGAATGTAGCCTCATCCATCTGAGTATTTTTCTCCCTAATGAGAGCCTTAATTCTTCCTCAGGTAGCCGTCCATCTATGTCAAAAAACAATCACTTTCGGACGCCTCTTGCCTTTAGGGTCGACTTTCACGTCGGACTTTCCGACTTTAAGGAGTCAGAGATGCACAGTTTTTTGTCATCAGCAATGACGATTAGACCCTTCTTCTTCTGTCTATCATTATGAATTCTCAGGTTCTGCCTCTTATGTCAAAGGACGGCCTAAAACTCGTCCTTCATCTCTTTAGTTGATTTAGTAGTTGCCCGCTCCTTTAGGCTGACGAACACAACCTCTGGTTGCTTACGGGACAGACTAGCCTCCTGCCTCCCTTTCAAAACCTCCGAGTAGCGTTTACCCTGAGGCAACCCCTGCTGTGGAATCGTGGGAGGGGCGAAAACTATCTTCCTCACAACCTCTCTCACCTCAAGCCCAGAGCCCTGTACATAGCCCTGAGCCAAGGCCTCTACTTTGGATTCGAATTCCCTGATCTTAGGGAGGATCTTACCTGGCATATTAGCCTTAGCACCTCTTGGGTTCGTCGGACATTGAACCGAAAGCGAAGAACCGGAAGCACTTGCTCGCGACCCCTCATCCCCAGAAGCGGATAAAGTGTCGTCGAGCCTAACCTCAATCGTCTCTGTAATCTCTTCGCGAGGTTTAGTCCGGTTGGACTTATCATTTTTTACTTGTCCCAGACATTTCCGAAATCATAAACACAACAAAAACAGTAACCTAAACAGCGGTAATTAATTAACACTAAACACAAAATAAACAAAAACAATGTTTGCTTACAAAGTACAAAAATAAACACGTAAAAACAATTGGCCAATAACAAGCACATACACTGATGACGATGACCGATAGCAGGCTACCTACAAATAAAGATGGTTGCTATAAACAGCAGCTTTAAAAAAAAAAAACAGTTAACTTAATAATAAATAAATGTCAGAAACTGAAGTAACACTAAACAGTAAAAACAAATAAATAACAAAACACAGTAAAAATGTTAGTTTCACCCCTGGGTGTACAGTTGAAAGGAAATTTAAACTATACACCAAAGTAGCCTAGATAGCCTAACGGCTATCTACGCAAATTAATAACAAACAAAACTAATAAAACACTCCAGAAGCCCTAAAACAAATTCAAAACCATAAACCAAGTCACAGTAAACACAATCAACTAACAAACTTTAATGTAACGATAACGTTACACCAAATAAATATCCAAATAGCGGAGCCTAAACACAAATTCAACCTTTCCTACTCGTGTCACGTGTTGAACTCCACCTGTCGGATAAGACGATGTGTCCATCCGGCAGGTCGAGCCTTGGATCAACCGCAGCTTTGGTGAAGTCATCTACTGGTAGACCCAATTTTTATCTGGCCACGGCGTGTTTCGGGGGTACTTGCATTTATCTCATGACCTGCAGTACCTGTACTCGCCCATCCTTTCGATTGTTCAAGCGTAATAATTTCCACCGTTTGTGCCTTCTACGCTTTTCTATAAGTTCTTTTCAAGAAGGAATCCCTTTGTCGTTTCATCTAGATTCATCTTTTTTTTATTCTCTCTCTTTCTTCTTTCTAAAAGCTTCTCTACCTGTTACAATATTAAGAAAGGAAACTGCAATGCGGGTATATTTTCCCAAGCTTTTTAACTAATTTTCTTTAATTTTTGAAAAATTTCCTTGAATATCAGAGTAACATAGGATTACTTATCATTATAGTATTTATGAGAAAAAATGAAAAGCTTTTTGAAATCTTGTTTTTAAACGATGCAATTTAACGTATAAAAACATCGTTTATTTACTTTATGTACTCACGAAAAAGCATTCTTATACTTAACTATCTGAGAAACAACTTTTTTTTTTAAATCAGTTAAAAATACAATTTTTTTAGAAAAAATTGTCATTAATGATTCGTATTTTAGATTTTTAACATGATCTTCGAATGAACGAGAATACAATGTTAATTAAACTTATCTTTTTAATAGGGTAATCAATAGATATGTAAAATTTCAAATTTGACAATTCAAATGATGGCTATCAAATTTTGATTTTGAGATATATATTTACGGTGTTAAAAATCATTATAACTATGCCAGTGTTTTCTCTATAAGTTTTTTTTTAATCCTTTTATTTACATTCGCATCAACAATTACAGTCATTAGCGACTAAAGTAACAGTAAATGATCATAAACAACAAAAATAATAAAGGAACAGGAACAATAAAGAATAAACATAGACAAGTAACAAGAAATACAAACTGAAATACATAAATCAGACAAAAATCACTAAATTGTGTTCTTCATTTCACTGTAGGAGAGGAACCGCAACAGACGTTTTATACCATCTTTCAGGTTTAGTATAAATTTCATATTTGAACCCAGGTCTAAGTTTTGTCGGATGGTTTTCTATAAGTTTATTTATACAAATGTCATCTGTTAACTGCTAAATTATTATTTTAACGTTTATATCTTAAGTCGGTCAAAAACATAGCAATATAAAAATTTTCACTAACATTTTTCGAATAGAAAAATATTTCTCTGTAAAGTTAGATAGTTATTTCTGATGATAATTTATTTCTAGGCAAGTGAACCACATTTATATTTATTTGACAACTTGTTTATTAAAAAAAAAAAAAAAAAATGAAAAAAGTAGCTTATCTTGCTGGATATGTACAAAATCTACCCGTCAATTTTTGTCTTATAGTAATAATAAAAAAATAATAAATAAATAAAAATAACAAATTTTTAAATATATACGTCATATGTTCTTCAAAAATCCACTTTCACAAAGACGATATTACATCAAATTTAAATGTGTTTACGGTACGTTTAAATTTTCATAAATTCAGTAATTTATCTAATTTTAATAGAATTTGATAATTTTCCAGTATGAATTCAGTTACCTTCTTTTTAATACGTATTTAATTTTCATCTTTCCCGATAAATTTATAGTAATTGTACTAATACTTTACCAAATTTCTAACATTTAAGTTTTGTCAATAATAGCAGTTGATTTTAAACATTTTTCATATAAATGATATTATTCTTTAGCACTACTACTTCACTTAAAATTACAGGAACCATCTCTCGCTTTTTTTTTAGTGTACAATCTAAAATAAACTCTTCTGCAGTTCTTCGCAGAAGACAGACTTTTTTCCACGTCAAACTATTTCGCAGTCAGAAACGCCCTGATTTTCGGAGTACAACGCACTACATACGTTGGATTAACAAGTAGACCCTACACACAAGCATAAAATTTCAAACCCACTCACCGCTACTGTGACTCACTGCAAAGTATGTCTGAAAAATAAACCACTACAGAGTCAACATAACCTCAAATTGGGGTTATGTTGTCTTTTAACCTTAAACTGAGCGTAACTTAGAAACGACTCAACCAATCTTCAGAAAATTTTCACATGCATAACTTCAGATACAATACTACAGCAAATCTAAATTTAAAGAAATTGATCTATTAGTTTTGGAAATTCTCGACCACAAATTTTACACATAGGCCTACACATATATAAGGAAATTACATTTTAAGTGAATGATATTTTCGTACTCTTTAAACCTCAAAAACAAGGAAAACTCAATTTCACTTCATAACCCCACCATGCGACTGAATGTAATACCGTACTTTTATTCGAAAAGTATGGTATAAAAAAAATTGTATAAGAAATTTCTTTATAATTTTTAAATCTATAATAAATCTTAAGAATTTATTTTATAAATTAGTCTGACCTTCCTTATGTTAATCTACTTTTAATTTATTCCTCAACTACATTTTAAGTTTTTAAAATAGATCGCCTCTGTGATCACCTAGGAAGGTCCCGGATGGGGTAATCAAATAGGTCCTCTAAGCAGAACGTATACTTTACAGGTTACGGAAAAATGTATAACTAGTCAACCCTAACGTAGTCGTTAATAAATCTTAGAATTTACATGTTAAGAAAAATTATTTTCTCGTAATATTTAATTCCTTATTATCCTCTTTTCTGTCACATTTTATTGTCGTTATTTTATTTTTAAATTCGGTAAAAAAAAGAATTTGTAAATAATAATCCTGCGATGATTTCTTCTTCTTGAATTTTTAATAAACTTTCTTTCAAATTTTTCTTGTTTTGAATTCTGGGTATTTTTTTATTGCATTCTGGTACATTTTCATGGAAAATCAACCTAATTATACACCTATTGTAAAGGTTTTGTGGACGGGTCCCTGGACCCCCGGGGCTCAAGTAAGCCCAGCCGAAACCCGGAGCCTCCTGGGGCCACGGATCTACCCCAGGGACTCAGAACTCGCTTTGCTCGCCATTACAGTCTTGCCAGGGAGCACCGCGTCCTGGATCCCCGCAGTGTTCGTTACACTCATGGTTGAGAGAACAATACTGATAAATAACAATTAAAGAACTCAGGCTTCATAGAAACCTGAACAAGAAACTAAATTTACAAAACACAGAATACTAGTTACTATGTAATTGAAGGCGACGAAAAATTCATAACTAATTTTTATTAACATGGTAACAGAAATATAACAATGAAGTAAAAAGACTAATTCTTTTTTTTCTTTAATGGATATCTTTAACTCACAACTTCACCCACAGGGGGCTGGGGCCTTGATCTATGGCTTAATACCTTACCTGGTATCCTGAAAATTTGAAGCAATCAGTCGGTTGGTTCTGTAATGAAGCATTTACAAACAAAACTTAGAGAAAAACAAACTTTCGGCTTCATATGGAAAATTCTGAATTCGAAATTTATACAATTAATTCAATCTGTTGATTGATTTATTTGTATAACATTTTGTCTTATCGTGTTTACTAATTGACATTTAATTGTGACCCCCCAAAAAAGTTACAATTGAATATAATAAAAGATAATTAAAATAAAAATTTCAAAAATGTATTCGTCAGATTTCGAAAAAAAGTCTTTCAGATATTTACTGTAGAGGATATTTCATCGTATTTAAATAAATTCTTTTTTCTAAAGATAAAAGAAAAAAGTAAATAATTATTTAATTAGAATAATTATTTGATGAGTAACCAATCAATAAGAGAATAACATATTTTTTTATGTAAAACTGTTAAGATTAATTTTCAGATTATTCAAATTTACATTTAAAATTTATTCAATATTAGCTTTAATGTTTGATATTAATTACTTTGTCACTGCAAAGTTACAATCGAAGTTTTAACGTCTATCAGAGAATTTGAAGACGATTGAAGGCATGAAAATTACATTTTTTTTTACCAAAACTTTAAATTAGGTTTTATATAAGCCTGAAATAAAAATAGAATTCGTGACACATATAGATAAGTTCAGATAGTAGAAAGTAATACATATCTTTACAAGACAAAACTAGGTTAACCATGTTAATAATAATTATTTATAAGTTTATAAATGATCTGAAAATTAATGTTAGCAATTAGTTTTACGTAAACAAATATGTTTTTCTCTTACTCATAAAATAATTATTCCGTCTAATTTCCGTTTACTTTTAAAAGCGGATACGAAAACGGATATCTTGGTATCCATAAAACGTTTATGTTAATATGAAAAAAGATAAAAAAAAACGTATCAACCACATCTCACAAGCAAAAAATAAAAGTTCTCCATTTCTTATATCTCTATTTTTGTTTTTTAAATCAACTACCAAAAACTTAATGTCAGTTCCATCTCGGCCATGGTTTTTACCATTTGAAAATACGATGGTTGCGTTCCAGAATTTTAAAATAAGCAGTAAGCAGTAGTACTTAAATGACAATCATCTGCAAAAATAAATATATATTAAAATCTAATAAAATCATATATAAATTACATAACCTTAAAAACGGAACGTAAATGACTAGAAATTTATGAGATAGAATACAAATGATTGAACCCAGAGAGAAAATATATAACAAATCTTTTCCCAATATAAATACGATAGATTAATGTAAATGAATTTTATCTAAGTAAAAAATAATTTCTTGATTAGTAGCAGCTGCCTCTACTGCTTCTACGTTGGATCTGTTAATAATACTCTTTTATGGTACAAAAATATTTTGCTATTTCAGTGTATTCGCCGACAAGATAACTACGGAAAAGAATCATCTTTCAAATATCCACTTAACGTTCGATTCATGTCCCATAAAATTTTACTTATGTTAAGTTTGTTTCATCGATATCTTTTTTACTGTTACAGTATTTTGGTATTGATATTTCGCTAGACTGACACTTATTACGGCAGATAAAAAAGCCGATTTAAAAAATTAATCCCATTTTGTATTTCAAATGGTAGAAATCATAAATTCAGGAATAATTCTAATTATAATCAAATAAAGAGCAATTATTCAATATATTGCAACATAGACATGAAAATCCAGAAAGTTAGAAGTAATACAATATTTGAAATTAATTTTAACTTTTAATAAAAAATTAAATTATATTTTACAATGATGTATAATAGAAATTATACCTAAAAAAAAATCTGCGGTAGAAAACAGGGTTACGAAAGGAAATTTGAACAAACGGAAAGGTTATGAATGATATAACCTTTGGAGTATATATGTTACCGTGAAAGACCGAATTAGAGAATGTCAATATTGCCCGATGAACCTAACATTGGCGAAAGATCGAAACATTTGATTAAATTATTAAGCATTCGGACCTTTATCGGTATATGTCAACAAACACAGATCTGGAGAAATATAAGATCTAGAAATTTAAAAAAATCACCCAATACCAATCTCCAAGGTAAATAAATTACGAGAATCCTCCGTAAAAAAAGGAAGTTTAAATTTAAGCTAAACATAACCTACGCTCGCTAACCTCGTCTAACTAATCATCAGCATACATTTTGATTGTGAAAGCTGAATAAAAATATTTTTATAAAAAACTGAACAAAGGGGGAAACCATCTGACCATTTATTTGTATCGTTATCGTTCATCCATGTAGTTTACATATTCTGTATATGCTGATTGGCCCTTTCAATTTATAAAATGCTGAACATTTGATTAAATTTTTTTTATAAATACGGTGAATTTGATCAATCGCCTCCAATGTTCGAAAATAACATATATAATATATATATTTACCGTTAATTAGACGAGATTAGCAAGCGTAGATTATGTTTGGCTTAAATATAAACATCCTTTTTTACGAGGGTTTCTTGTAACTTATTTATCTTAGAGATTGGTATTAGGTGATTTTTTTTATCTCTAGTTATCGTTTCTACTCCCACCAGAGATTATCTGTGTTTGTCGACATATTCCGATGAAGGTTCGAATAAGCAAATATTTCGATCTTTCACTGACCGACTGATGTGTCGATATTTACCGGAAAATATCGACATTTGTTAGATATCGGTCTTTCACGGTAGAGTATATATCTAACATATATATAAAAAGTCGAAGTAATTAGGAAATTAAGCATTACGAATAACCCCTTCATTGTATTGGATGTATCTCGAAGTAAGCTTTCCTTTGAAGCGATTGTTTGTTTCGTAACCATCTGATAGAATAAAATTCATGGATGCGTCAAAAGGCATTCATGAATTTTAGAAGTATCAACATAAAATCATATAGAACTTAAACAGATCTTAAAAACCTTAACACAGATCTGAAGAATGGCTACACAAAAGGCACAGAATAAATCAAGGATAAGAATAAAAACAAAGGACAAAGATATAAGAGAAAAGGGGATAGAGAAAAAAGAATGATATATCTCCAGAAAAAGACAGCAAAACGAAACGAATAGCCTCCCCTAAAAGAGTGCTTGTTTCGAGATCCATTGCAGAAAATGGAGTCGGCATTTAAAATTCCTTGGGACATCAGAATATCTTCAATCAAAATAAGAGTAAATAAATAATCAAAAATTTTGTCTCAATCAGTTAAAATGAGTGCGGCAACAAATTACGTGTATTTTTCCTCGGCTATTAAATAACCAACAAAGGTTCAGTATTTATTAAGGGAAAAAGTTTTGATCATCGTCAGTATTATGTGGAATGTACAAGTGCCCATCTGAACAGTAAACTATTCAGCTAAACCCCTAAAAGAGAATAATATGACTACACAAAATCAGATGTTGTATAAGTAAAAGGTGTACTGCTTTACATAAATATAATGCATAATACATAAATATTCCAGCGGAATAACCAAAATCAAAGGCACACAAATGTCAAATAAAAATATTAATTTCACAGTTCGTTTGATGTAGCACGAAGACAACGTTGTCAAATAAAAAAAATATAGGAAAACATTGAAATTACTAAGTATTACGGTTAAGCTACTGAATGAAGTAAAAACAATTAAAATTTAAATAAATTCCTACTCTTTTTAACAGTTATTTAGAACAGATTTCTTTCGAAGTTGACTAGTTAAGCTGTGATAACAACTACAGTATTAGGCAACAGGAATGATTAAGATTCATTGCACAAACGTACTACGATTTACGTGCTTGAAAAATTATAGGGTGCATGTTTAAAAAAAATGTTAATACTACCTATGTAACAGCTACAACGGCTGTAAAGCTGATAACTTTAATATATCTTATTTTACCTTCAACCAGCCTCCTCTTCAGCAACTAGCAGTAGATGATAAGATACTTTTTTTTATTTTTACACTTGTCCCATCTCTGCATCAGATTATTATTTATGATTGCTGTAAAGAAATTTTTGCCTTAATGGCTGAGCCAATTTAGCGCATTGTCTTTGACATCGTCATTGCCATTAAACTTCTTATCTCGTATCGCCTCCTTGAGTGAAAAAAAGAAGCTGAAATATGATGGGGCCAAGATAGCACTGTATGTAGGATGAGGTAGTGCTTTCTTATGCAATTCGTCGATGGTTTCCTGAGCTGTGTGAGACCGGCCGTTATCATAAAGAAGAATGATGCCTTTGCGCTAATCTAGGGCGTTTTTTAAACACTGCTAGTTTCATTCTATTAATAAGCATATCACAGCAGTGTGCGTTGTTTTACTGTTTGCTTATTTTACAGAAAATCACAAAAACCGGGCTTTTTGCATTCCAAAAAATTGTCATCATGATTTTTCCTGCTGATGGTCGAGTTCGAAATTTTTCTTGACAGGTGAACTTGTGTGTTGTCACTCCACGCTTTGTCTTTTAAATTCCGGTTCGTAATGGTGAATCCATTTATCGTCAAAGGATAGAATACTGTGCAAACAATCATCACCTTCCTGCTGATACAGTTGTTTTAACTCTGTACACATAAGAAGTCTTGTCTCCTTATCGTGTTCTGTCGACTATACTGGAAACTACCTTGCTTTTGTTTTATGGAACTTGAGCTTGTGGGAATATTTTTACGAACTGTAGACTATCTTGTAATTTTTCAGCTATAATGTCAATTGTAATCTGATGGTCTTCTTGAATGTGAGAGTCTACGCGAATTACAAGCGATGCAGTTGAAACTTCTACGCTTCGACCGTCATTAAGTTTTTCTATTAAATTGTATAACTTTCTGGGGTTCATAGAATTTTTTCCGAATTGTATGGTCATATGAGAGTAAATGTTAATCGGTTTTTCATTTTCGGAAGGCAAAAAAATGGTTCACTGCACACTGTTTAATTAATTCGCAAACTTTAAGAGGAATCGAAATCGTAAAATAAAATTTTGAGGTTACAAACAAGACAATTGAACTCAAATAGTTCATAAAAAGTCATAACTGTTTGCCTCTACAACTACTTTTCTCTTTAATCAATGACCCTCGTATTTTAGCGAAATATTCAACTAAAATAAAATATATAAGCAAATTTCATAAGATTCCTTTTTGAAAATTTAAATGAAAGCTTCGTACCCTCTCTTTACAGAGATTATGTGATTTACATGCCGCCTAATAGGATTTACAAGCCTAAATCGGAATTTTAAACGAAGGATCTTTTCTGAGTAATAAATACGAACTGATACCTGGTAGATAATCAGATATTAATTCAACTAATCATAGAATAGCTTTATTTTATTCTATAATCTAATGACAATTAAATATAAATTTCATTCATTTAACTATTTACAACAAAAATTTCTCCAACTAAAAGTAGGCTGCAATAAATAAGTAGTTAGTTTTATATTGCAGTTTAACATTTCCTTAAAATCAGTTCTAAACACGAGACGACTAATTACAATTCACAATCCAGCTTAATTATTACCTGAGGGTAACCAACTCATAAAACATAATATTAACGTAAAGCAACATAGGTTCTCATTTCGACTGTTAGACAACTATAATTAGTAGTTATAAAGAAATTAGTAAAAACATAGTAACAGAATGTGGAAAAAGGTAAATAAATAAACATAAAAATAAAACTTTTGTTTTAAATCCATCTGTAACAAAACAAAACGAAACTGGAAACTAAAATAATCCAATCTCGTAAGCTATTCAAACCGAAAGCAATAGATTCAGGTAAAGTCTATACAATCTAAAGTCTTTCAACCTTAACAAACAGAGCATTCTGTTGGTATTAATCTAACAATATTTTTTAATGCGTGAAGACCTTTTTTATGAATTATTTTTTGGCACTATTTCATAAAAAAAGTCAAATAAACTGATTTTAACCACTGATTGCGCTGCTGGGTTTTCCATATGTTTGCTTATTCTGCAATAGATCTTGAACAAAGAAACTTATAATTGTAATCATATTTTTTTTTAAACGTCCACGTACAATTCGATCAATAAGAATTCAAAAGAATGTTCAGAACAAAATTTTAATAAAAAGTCTTCATAAGAAAAACAATTAAATAATCGACTAAACTTTTGGAGAAAAAAATTTAAATTTGTTTTATTTTAGTTGGATACTTTCACATAACACACAATTCCAGAGACAGAGCAAGATGATTCTCAGAAGGGGCTGTGGAAGAAAAACCTTTTTTTTCAATTCTACTCAAAATGTTGATTTCTTTGAAATTATTTTTAACAGTGCATATTTAAGACAATCTACGCCTTACTGCTGATCAATAATACTCGTATGCTGGGTCAAAAATTTTATCCATCCGGTAGCTCGAATAATTGTGGACAGAAGACCGCCGTGTAGGAAAGAATTGACTAAATTTTAATGGTAGTTACTATGCAGTGATAAGAATGTGAGTTGTTTTTAAATACCTATTAAATTATTTTAAAACGATTTCGTTACCATGTTTACATTACAATTGTCTTATCAACATATAAACAAATTTAAAAACTATGCAATTTATTAAAATTAACTGAAACAATTTTCTACTGATTATTTTTACTCTTTTTTGCACCTGCGTTGAGTACTTTTACAGAGAATCTATGCCTTTTCAAACCAGATTTTTTTGTATAATAATAAATTAATTTAAAAACATAATTAAATTTCAAGATCGTAAAGATATTTATCGAGTCAGAAAAATGTTCTGAAGCAGAAGCTGCCAAGTTACGGAGACAAAGTATAAAATAAACCAAAAAGAGACAGAATCTTTAATGAATTTTAATTAATGCCGATCTCTGTGACGCAGTGGTAGCGTCTCAGCCTTTCATCCGGTGGTTCGTTTCGAATCCCGATCATGTCATTTTTCATACGCTACAAAATTCCGTTTTCATAATAAAACTTACTCTGTAACCTACTACGGTGAATTAATTCATTCAGGAAAAAATATTTAATGTATTATTGCCAGAATAAAATTTATTTAAATATTTTTTAAATGTACACATATGTTTCCTTCATTTTATTTCCGGATAACCATATTTTTTAATTTTCTAGTAATATTTTTGGCCTATTAGCTTGCCGAAATAATAAACTTGTAACGATTTGTCAGTTGATGCGAGTTAAATATTCTCATTTTTAATAACTTATTTTTTTTCAATTTATATTTTCCATTTTTTTTTTAACAAAGGTATAAACGATAGTAGTTTTTACCGTTTAAATGAGTTCTTAATAAAATAATGTATTAAAGAATAACATTTTATTTGGTAAACCTACATAATTGTTCCAAGTTTTTTTTTACAAAAAATACGACTCAAACTCAGTTGTTTTCTTTCTTGTCAAAATTATAGTAGTTACAAATACAGGTATTATAAAAAAAAAACAAATACGAATTAATGTAACACGATTAGCTTTGAAATCAAAATAAAATAATTTATAACATTTAATATACGAGAATATGCATTTATATAATTATATGTTCGATAATCACAAATAACTTAATTAAATGGGAAGTCAATTAAAATTATTTTTATTTCCTACGACTGTAATAATAATTTAAAAGGTTTAATTTCCATGTAAATTTTTCTCAATCGCTTCTATAAACAAAGATGACAGGAAAGAAATCCTTGTCGTTAAACTTTTATTTCACAATTAGATGCACTTTATATTACGGTATATTTTGTTTCGTAGGGCAGGATACTTATTAAATTAATTTCTTAAATAAAAATCTAGTCAAAGGTCAGCCAACTAGAATACGTAACTATATATATATATATAGTTATTATCAACTTCCGGCAATCTAGAGATTTAAAACTTAAGATGTGACCTCACACAAACACAACGGAGAAAGAGATAGAAAAGATAGTGAGAGAGAAAAAGATGATAGGGAGAAGGAGTTTTAAAACCGCTGCCGATCATAATTTGTGAAATATGATTGGTAACTGACCTGATTACACGATTACAAAATGCAAGCTAATAAAGTACGTTAATAGAATAAATACGGTAAAAAAAGTTTACACATGCAAAAACGTATCCATAAGTATTGTTTTTTTCCAAATTTCCTTATTCTCTGTTTCGTTTGCCTTTATAGCAATTTTTTTACAGTTCCATCTAATCATGATCTCCACGACATTCATGCCTGCCCCTTTATCAAAATTTCTATTGACCATCAATCCAAATACTCATTATGTCACACCCCACAGCTTTCATATTGTTTTTTTAATTCAGGTTCTCTCTCTCTCTTTCCCCGGTACATATATATCCAGCCAGTCCATATTAGCTGACTTTCCTGTAAAACTTGCATCATCCTTCTCATAAAAAAAAACCGTGTAACATACATCATATCTGGCAACGTATCTCAAGAGCTAAAACTATTTTTTTTTCGTAACCAAATATTCAAGAATCGTCATCTTTGTTTATATATATATATATATTTATATATATATAAACTGATGTAGTTTTAATAACGCTGAAACGAAGATAAAATTATAAATCACTAATTTTTAATAACACGGATATTATACTTTCGAATGATCAGTAAACTAATTACGCAGCTCTTCATTTAATGGCATTTTCATTTAATTTGAAAGTGGGTCATTTATAAATATTAATGTTTTAAAATTGTTGTCACGTACCATAATGCAGTTCAATGAATTTTTTTTCTAACTGTAAACTTCGGTTTGAATTTTATAACGAGTTTATATTAACTTGATTTTACAAAGAAATTTCTGCTTTAACAGCCAAGTGATTTTTCACAGCTAAACATAGCCTTAATCAAGTCGGTAAGCAATTCTAAAGGAATTTCCCTTCTAACTCGCTTACTAATAAATTTGAATTGCTCATCAGTTACGTACAGGATGACTTTCAGATTGTACTCTTCCTTCGTTTCACCACTTCTCTTTTTCCACCCAAAATATGGTTGAATGTCAAACCGGTAAACTTTGCTATTATAAAGTAAAGGGTTCTAAACCTAACTTTCCATCCCTATTTATAATATAAGCAAATATCCTAACACCTGTTGATGATAAATCTGAGTACTTTTTCCCCTACTATGAGGATAAAGCAGATTTGTTTTCCTATGAGAAAGAGGCCACAAAGACAATATATAGATGTGCTAATCAACCAATAGGAAATGTATGTAATCTAAGTTCCACTCTTAAATTAGAGCACAAAGATTTTACTTGAACTGTAACACAATTCTTTACATAATTTTATTTTATTTAGAACAATTAACTGCATCGTCGTAAAATGCACCACATATGTTCAAAACGATTTTAGAAAGTCTAATTTTTGTTAATCTTTACAAGAGTATCGTAAATAACATGTTATAAGCACAAGAAAAAATAGCCAGCAAAGAGTTACATAAATTTCTCTGCTTCGCCCTTGATAATATTTATTTCAAATATGTTAAATCGTTTTTTAATATTAATGACTGATATTTTACTTAAAGAAAATGAAAATCGATTTTGGAAAAGTACTTAAGTGAACGGTTTTATAAATCGATTTCTACAATTTTTTTTTCAAGCCGACTGATGATAGAAAGCACCTGCGCAGCAATAATAACCTCATGTAATTTTTGTTTTGACAAAAGGGAATTTAATATTTAAGTATAGCATAAAAGAATGCAACTGTTCTTTACAGGCAATCATGAATTAAGACCTTGAGCACATTATTTTTTTTTAATGATTGTGAAGCTTCAGACAAACGCTTTCATGTAAAATCTACTTAATGATATTAGAAGAAATCTGCTAAAATGCGAAATTGGATACCGCCATATCTCCATCTCTGTAGGAATCCAAAATTTAATACAATTAAGATTTTATGCACAGAAATACTGTGCCTAATTCGGCGCTTAATGATTAAGCCTGTTTAGAAATATTAAGCAAAATCTAGAAACAATTATTTTTGATACCTCATTATCGGATTAGGGCCAAAATTTAATAATTGTTACATCTTATGTAGATGAATTTTTTTTTAATGTTTAATGAGTTTTAGTAATCCGTTTTGAAAACATAACAAAACCTCTAAAAGAAGTTAATTATATCCTCACCTCTAAGCCCGATTGATAAAAATTTCAGTGCTGTAAACAACTCATATAGTACTACTACTATACCGAATTCCAAGTTCTTATAATCCCCTAAAAAAAATTAAATTTAAATTGTGATAAATACTATACCATCTTGTTTAATTAAGTTAAAAATTTAATAACTCAATGTCCCATCTATAGAAATATTTGAGCCAAGTTTCAAGATTTAATATTCAAGCAATCCTGAGATTTTATAAAAATACAAACCATTATAAATAAATACAATACATTCATACGTTCTTCCAGAATTCCCATAGATTTATTTTGTGTTTTTCAGTTAGAAGAAATCATGAAACGTTGAGATTTGCAAAAATAAAGCTCAAACTTAAAATTTTGAACGATCACTATACTTTTCCTTGTAGCTATAGCTACTGTAGTAAATATATATCTAATACCTGAGAATTAAAAATGGCTCTACGCAAAATAAATTACTTCGTTAAAAACATTTAACGAATTAATGTTAAAAAAAAAATCCCTTTCGGCACGCCGGAAGGCGGAGGTAGATTTCACTAATGCTAAGTAAGGGATAAAAAGGATTTCCACCTTAAACTTAAGAAAAACTTCAAATTTACTCAATACGACAATGTTTGCATGTGGAAAAAATTTTCACATGTTTACCATACGACAAGCCCCAACTTCTTACAATTCCAGCAAAATTTTGGTCATTCCTTGCCGTAACGGTTAGTCATGTAAAAAAATTGTTTCACACAAAAGTTTTAGGTAATGCTTAGAGGACTAATGACCACTTTAAACCGATTCGATAATGTGCCTATTAAGGGAGGTGTGATATTTTTGTCTTCGAAACCCCATTATTTCCACCCCCTAAACCGACGGTTGGTGATATAAAAAAACGTTACTTAGACAGGTTTTAGGCCCTCATCAAAAGAATAGTAAACTTTAAACGATTCGATATTTTACTTAATAGGAAAGTTATAGCGATATTTTGTTTTTTCGAAAAAGCCCTCCCATTTCCACCCCTATGGTCCGATTTTGCCCATTAACGAACTCGACCGAGATTTTGGATCGTTATATTTTATGAATAAATTTGAACGTGATTGGTGGAAAATTACGGCAATTATCGTGTCCACAAGAAAGTGAAATATATATATAAACTTTTGAAATGACGATGGTTTTGGGGTCTGGGGGACGTGAAACGATATGTCGACATTTTCCGGAAGTCGAATCATGGAACCCATTACAATAGGTAGCTTTGTTATGAAATCTACCTAAAAAATCAATTAACCATGTAAAGTGAGAATGCTAATTAAACGAATAATTAAATAAGTTTATTAACAATTAACTAACTATCTTTCACAACAACAAAAAAGATTAACAAGGCAAATAATTTAAAAAAATTAATATCTAATCTTCTAATCGATCCAATAAAATTAAAAAAAATCACAAAATAAAAATATAGGAATACAGAAGTTTTTAAATAAATATAAAAAGTTTTTTTCTTTTAAATGCAGCAAATATTATTACTTTTTCTTTAGTTTTAGTAAAAGGGCTAATGATTTTTTATTGAGTTTTGAAATTAACTACAAATAAGAACGATGGTTTTCAATTTTAACCATAAAAACTTTTTATTTTTGAAAAATTATTGAAATGAATCCAATTAATCTGTATATTATTTTATTATGTCATTACATTTACTCTCTTGACTGTTATATTAATATATATTGTTATTGATAAAAAGATGACTTCGACTAGTTTTTGTATCTTTTGAGGTTTTGATACACTCTGAACGGTTACAAAATTTAATAAGGATGGATGTTTGTGCCTAAGTATATAGCCTACATCAACCTCTATTTTTCACGAACAGTTTCACTTAAAGTAATAAAATTTGGTGTATTAGTAGATAATTTATTAGGATAGATTTAATTAAATTTTGAAGAAAAGTCGGATGATGAAGATATTGAGGTAATGCCATACATGTAACAGAAATTACGAGTTTTTCTCCAGTAAAATAATTCTACGCAATATACAAAGACACAGAATGAAATAAAGGACTTTGCGATCAATAAGAGATTTAAATTATAGACTGAGAAGAAAATTCAATCTTTGTGTCCCAAGTATTGAAATAATTGTTGACGCTGTAAGGTCATTTAGATATTAATTACAGTTTTATAATTTTTTAAAAACAATCTATATTCTGAATAGTTAAGGAAGTAGTGAGTTGTGAGCATTAAGTACTAAACAGCAACAGCATTTCTCATATAGGCTTGGTCTATGAGTAAAAAATAATAATAAATCTTCATCTCGTCAATTGGATCCAAATTTAGGATAAAGTTTGTTAAGTATGGTTAAATATGAGCCTTTCGCCCGGAAATCCCGGGTTCGAATCCCTGTCAGGCATGGCATTTTTCACAAACGCTACAAATCATTCATCTCATTCTCTGAAACAATACGTAACGGCAATCCCGGAGGTTAAATAAGAAAAAAAGGTATGGTTAGATTGTTTTCCATAAATAATAATAAAATAATTCATAAAAGCATAATGAAAAGAGAGTAGGGCTCTCAAAACAAGAAAAATTTATTTTTCTTGTTTTTAGCTTAAAAAAATAAATATAAAATATCATTTGAAATACCACCAGAATTTTTTGAAAAAAAATCATAAAGCCCTCCCCAGGACAAATTTCTATAAAATTTGTTAACTTTTTAAGCAATTGACTTGGATTGTAAATGTAAATGACGTGTTATCATTACAGTGACGATTTTCAAACCTTATCAGAGGGTTGGAGGTTAATAAACATCTCCCAACCTCTAAAAAATAAGAATTTATAAATTAGGTAACTTTTACTGTTTCAATCTATTGATTAGAAATCTTTTTTTTCTAAATGAGGCTTTATAATTGTGGAAAACCTTTCAACTTGTATTACAAAGTTCTAAAAATAAATCTTTTCGGTATTTATTTTTAAACCCAAAATAATAATATTTCCAGTGGTTTTAGCTGCATTTAATAAGTTAAAATAAAATATCTTGGCAGAGCGTTGAATTTTTGCTAATTGTTATAAATTTCTGCTAATACGAAAGATTATGAGAGCAGAATTTTAAAATTATTTTTAACTAATAAAAAAATAAATATTGTATCAGATGGGATAAATAGTTTCAACTATTTTTATTATTTAAATTTTAAGTTTAATGGGAAAGTTTCTTTCAAAAAAGTGATTAAGAAGCTACAAATGAGATTCCTTTATAAAATATATACAACCTGAAATGGGTGTAATTAATTTAAAACAGAAACAGGGGTGAAACGGTGCCAAAACACCGTTCCGAAATTGCTTTTTAGGTCAAATAAAATATTGCTGCCCTCTTTCACAAAAAAATTATTTTATCTTAAAGTCTGGTCTAAGTTTTATTTTAACATTAGGTATTTATTTTAATCATATAGCTTAATGAAAGATATTATCACTAAATTACGTGTGACAAAGGACACTGCTGTTGCCTAAACATATCCTACAATATTAAGCAAGTGGTGTTTTCAGAGCCATATGTAAAAATATGGCTCCGAAAACTCAGGATTGTAGATCATACTTGAACGAGAGCAAAATCCAACCGCTTTGGAAATTTATAAGTTTTCTTTAGCTCTATGGATGAACAGGAACATCAAAATTAAAACAATTCAATGAATAAAACATTGTATACTCTGCTGTTTCAACTATTAAATAAGTTAATCAAATGTTCAAGTATTACATGTTTTTGTGGATATTAAAATTATTTAGTTTGATTCCTAACTCTTACTTAACTTTTTATTTATTTGTTATTAATGAATGAGCTGATTAAAAATAAAACCTAAATTATAAAAATCAGACCGCATGAAAATGTTCTATCTTTTAGATAACCTAAGCAAAAGATGACAAAATAAGTTGCTAAAAATCTAATTCACGAAATAAAGTTTAACATAAAAAGGTTAAGTTTTGCTTCTTATCAATTCAAACATCGAAATGAATGTGCTTTTTCATAACACTGTCATGTAGCAAGCCTCTATGGCTATGGACCATATCCTTGCGGTCTCCTATAATACAAAGTCTAACGTTCCGATACTGGAAAAATTACGACTGCACCCTCGAATAAAACCCATGTGCGTGAATATGCAGACATGAGTTAAAGGAAATAACTCCTTTTTGGCTCGGAAAGAGAAAAGCGAGTAGTTTTAACTGATATTCATAAGATAAGATTACATCTAATTACACCTGCTTTAAATATCATACAATAACTTTAACGCAATTTTATTTTTTTTTTTAAATTTAATGAAACTGATTTTTAAAACGAACTTGTAAGAATAAAAACCTTTTCAATTTTTTTTTAATTTCAATTTCCCTTCGAAAAACCTTTTATCCCAAATAACAGAAGAGACCAAGTCATCCTAACGCGGCTGAGGATTGAATACACAAAGCTATACCACGCCCACCTCTTTGGCTCTCTTCAGAAAAACTATGAGGCATGCAATGTAAAATGGTCCGTAAAGCACTTACTCCAAGATTTCCCAAACTACCGGACTATTTGTCGACAAAGAAACACGGATTCAGATATGAAAAGTTTACTTAACCGGAAGAAACACATCAAAAGAATGTTGCGGTTTCTCTGTGATAGTGGGATGAGAACTCAATTTAGCGGTTTTGCTTACGTGAGATCCCTTACGGAGTACTGTGTGAGCAGTGAAAATTATCTAGTGTTTCTATTTGTTTCTAAATGTTTCTATTTTGATGTTTATAGTGTAATTATTTACGTACTTAGTTTTATTTAAGTCGCTAATGACTTATCGTTGACGGGACTATAAACAAACTATGAAAACAAAAATTCAAGTAATATTATATTCTTTCGAGTATTTTCTTGAAAATGCTTTCAATATTTCAATAACAACACAAGTATAACGCTATAACAAACGAATAGTAAGAAATGATGAACAAAAAATTGAAAATATTATCTTTATACAGTCAGTGTAGAGAATGTAATTGTTTAAAATGGTTTTCCAGTTAAGTTAACTAGAAGAAGCTTACATCGGGATCAACCAACAAACTTTATCTTCCGAATAAAATAAGAATCAGTCAATTAAAGTGAAGTGAGAAGTGTACTGGACACATAAAAAAATCTATAAAAATGAATCGGCTTGAAAATTTTATATTTTAAACGATTTTTTCCCCGGTTAATGAGTTTGTTAGACAAGTAATTTCTCATTAAATTACTGTTATTATATCACTTATTTAAAATTTTAAATAATTATTATACAAAAATAACTATTAAAAAAGTAGAAAGGTATAAAAAGAGAGAATGAGACTAATCGTGAGAATGCTGGAATAAAAAAAATAACTAAGCGTAATTGATTGGTGATATAAGATACATAACAATAACTAAAAAGAAATTCTTTATACTTAAGACGTGCCTATGAAATAAACTGAAATGAGAACAGATACTATAAAAAAAAGAAGTAAAAAAACCTTTAACAATAAGCAGTAAGTTATAATGAGGAGAATCTTAGTAAAATATCCTTTTCTTAAATATTTCGCCCTGAAAATCCCACACATTTAGGCTAGGTCTTACGCATGCAACAAAATAAAATAATAATTAAATTCGGTAAACATTATTCCAAGGTGAAATTAAAGATAAAATTATATAATGAGGTTTTAATAACAAAAAATTATTGTTAAGAAATTTTTATAAGAAAATTAACTTGAGAAAAAATTGAAAATAATTCCCTTCAGAAGAAAAAAATTCTTTTTGAGTTAAAAGAATTTTGTGAGAAATAACAAGATTAAAATACTGAATAAAATTATATTTTTTCAAAATATTTAATACTAATATTAAAAGTATATTTTATTCAATCCACTTTTAAATTTCGAATTTTTAAATCAACAACAAATTAAAGAGGCGTATTTTAAAAAGAATTTCTGAAAAAAAAAAATTTTATGCGTTTAAGGCAGTTTTATTTATTTTAATATTTTACATTTATTATATATATTTTACTGTGCGACCGACAGTACTTTTCTTCGAAAAGTCGGTAAACTAAAAACTTTCAGTAACGGTAAAAATTAAGGCTTGGATAGAGTTAAACATAAAAAATAAAGATTGAACTGCGAATTTCTTCTTTTAAAACGGTTGTTCAGTCTGTTGTATGATTAAAAAGGTGATTTAAAAGGCAAATGAACCATTTAGTACATAAATTATAATTAACCATTTATCATGTAAAAATTCAATTTTATCTTAGCCTGAACTGATAAACAAAGTACATTCAATCTTACAGTATTATTAGGGCTCCATCTCTATCAAGTTGAAAAGTTTCATTATTTTTTTTATTTTAATCATCTACAAAAAAGGAAATTGCAACGAAAAAATTAAAGTCCTTTTTTTAACAATTTTTTCTATTAAAAAAAGTAATAATGTTAAATAAATATTTTTAGATTATATTTTATTTTGCCACACTTATCCTTTTCTCGTTTAATTGATTTTTTTCAACTACTGCGCCTCATGTAGAATAATTTTTCCATTTGACATATAAAATAGATTTCAAAATTCAATAAAAATCTTAATTTAAGAAAAATAAAAAATGAAGAAAGATTTTCATTTGTAAGACATTTAAGAAATATTGGTAATGTCCCAGAGTCATTCCATTAATAAGACTTTCATTGAAATCTACCAAAAAATAAAGAAAAAAAGGAAATATTTTTAAAATTAGTTTTCTCCAAAAAGAAACCTAACTTAAGCGTTATTATTATAACTCCGCGATAATTTTTTTATCGCGGAGAACTTAAATTTTTAAGAAAATAATGATTAAAAAAGATTAAAAATTAAAATTAAAGAATCAAGAAAACTCAAAAATATTTATCTCCGTGTTTGTTTTTGTGTTTTTTTCCTGGTATCACAGGTCTAGAACTATGGTACAAATCAGAAAATGGGGTACGCTTTTTTTTCATTTTTCGTGGTTTTCTGACCCAGGAACCCCTGGGTCAGAATAATAACTCCCCTAAAAAAAAAGAAAGACAAAAGGGGAGGATAATGTTCGTTCGTTCGTACGTATGTAGGCGTTTTTGAAGCTTATAACTTAGTGATTGGATAAAACGATTTTAATAACATTTGGCAAGGAAACTGGTGTATATGGGGTAATTTGTCGGTAAAAATGTGGGGTCAATATTTCCAAGGGGATGGGATAGATAGTTTCTTTGGGATCAGTTTTCACAAAATGTTGCAAAGATAACGCACTTTATATTAAGCTCAGTAGAAGCGTATCTGCTTACCTTACCATTTAAAAAAAAGTTTCTCACAAATTCTTCCCTTCCCAAAAAAATCGAAAATACTATCCTTTTTACTTATGCATATTTTTAACCGAATTCTTTTATGGCTTCCTAAGCAGAGTAATAATGCAAGTCATCCCCAAAAATAAAAATTACACAGGAAGAATATTGCGGGAGGGGTAGTAGATCAAAGTTTAAAGATATCGATTTTTTTCCACCATATACGAATAAATAATCAATTCCAAGAAAGAACAACTTTGGTATCGGTTTTTTTTAGATATAATCATGGTTCTGATCCTTCTAAAGATAATATTTTTAAACGACTAAAAATTATAAAGTATTCGATAGTTTTTTGCGTAGTTTAAACCTTAATCAACTTCTTCACTAAACTGATCGATTGAAATTATGTTTTGTTTTTTTTTCATTTTTTAAAGGAAATACGTATAGGTGATATTGCAGATAACTCAAGTAGAAGGTTTTCGAAACTGGAAAGTACATATTCTAAGCAAACAATTTGAAGACATTTTTAACTTGCTTGTCGTCATTATAGCTTATTACTGGATTATTATAAAGAAACGTAGTCCGATGTTACTCTTATGTCTAAAATTATTCACGCAATTTTCAACGAAAATGAATGTATGAGTGTACTAAAAACGAGAGTTTGATTTAAAACAAATCTCAAAATCTATTTAAAAATTAAAATAAATTAATTTATTTTTAATTAATTTTTTTTTTACCTTTTTTTTACCCCGGGCCGGATGTAAATTTTTTTTTTTAACCTCCGGAACCACCGGAGGTTAATTTAGCTCACGCAAAATAATAGCTATTTAAAGTTTCTCTAGATTACATTCTTTAATTTTTATGAAGTTACAGGTTTCTATGGTATGAATTTTTTCATAAGACCGTCTTTTTGTAGGTTATCTCACATTTTAAATAAAAATATTATTTTAGCTTTTTTCAAAATATCTATTAAAAGATACACTACAAAGGAAAACTTTAATTTTTTCAGTTCGTTTTAAAATAGAGTTTCAACAAAAATTTATTAAAAATATAATAAATCTTTGTTTTCATAAAAGGCTTTTGCAAAAGCTTGTAATGTACTTTTCGGATAATTAACGCGATTTCTTGCGTCCAATTATTTTTTAAAGGTAAGTAGGCTTTACATAATAAAAAAAAAAAACTTAAAAAATTTTAAATAATTAATTATATCCTTTATAATTTTCCCACGTTAATAATATTCCTATTTACTACACTCATGAGAATTTTGGTGGCTACGTTAAATCATCGACGGAAGTAAGATTAATTTTCATAAATTATGAAATTCATACTTTTTTAATGATATTTAAATTTTATTCGCAATTAACTGCCAACGTTTCTCGCCACTCTATATCTTTGCCGGTAAAATTGAAAGTAATTAGCTGAAAACAATCAAAGCGATTTTATTTTACTTCCCAATAATTTTTTTTTTGTCTTTAAATGTGCGATTTCATTAAATTTCTGAAATTTTCTTCAAAAAAATAAGAAAAGAATATCCTTTTTGATTGTATTTTAACCTTACTCGACACTGCGTAAAAACTCCGATTACTAAACAACAAATAATTTTTTCTTATTCTCCTTTGTAAATCTGGGCATTCTTTTTACCAGTACTTTTTTCCAATTATCGGCAACTTATATTTTTTTACAAACACCTATTTTGATCAGGGATGATTAGAATAAAAATTAAAAAAAGACGGTGTATCCGTTTTGACAAGCTAATTTAGAAAATAAGAATGTTAATCGTTAAAAACAGTTGTATTACTACTTAGTTGAATGAAATTTTTAATTAAAATGTAATTAAATACTTTGCGCCGCCAGAACGGGATTCATACGGTAAATGTTATAAAAAAAAAAACTGCGCTATCAGCGCAGAATTTATAAACATCCATCATATATAACACGGTTTTTACAGTATATTTAGCTTTCCCAGTTAATGCAACGGTAAATTAAAATATAATAATACCAATGTATTATTATATTTTCTCCGTAATATCAATTTAATCACTCAACAAATTTTCATATTCATTTTGGATAATGAGAAAATATTGGAAAATATTAGCATCGATAGGGACCTATTTTTAGAATTTTTGTGCACGTTTCACACAGATATTAAGCCAAGTTAGATTTAAAAGTAGTCAGAATTTTCTTTTATTATATCAATAAAAATGAAATCAAAAAGTAATCAATTTTTGAAAGTGAACAGAAAAGTAATCCGGTAATACATTATTACGCTCGATTTTTTAGCGTTATTGGAAAGCGAGTTACCACGCTTCAAACTTATCAACAAAGATACAGTACGCCAAGAATTGTTATAATACTATTTGTACTCAAATTTAATGAACAATAAATCTCAATAAATTACTCGCCTCGTATTAAAGAAATAACTGTGAAAGTACGCCAGTAATTAATTCAATGTACAACCGTATGGTATAAAAAAAATTTCTAAACTAGAAAACTATATATTATAATTGAATATTTGTAAAAAAACGAATTTAATTACATAGAATCAGGTAAATAACGTAGCTTTATATACGGATATAAAAACGATGTCAACTAAATATATAAAATCACAAGTTGAATTACTGTCGAGGCACGGAGTGCAAATATTTTGTTTGAAGGTCAATGTCAAAACCATTGCCACACCCCAATAATAATATCCCTTTAATTTGGTACAGGATTCTACTGTTACACCATTTTTCATTCAATTTATTTCAAATCTGCTTGACAATCCATACAAGTAATTGAATGATCGTTTTGTAGTAAAAAAAGGGCGACACAATTTGAAAGTTAAATTTAAAAACAAAATAACAATAACAGGTTTAATTCTATGTTATTAAAACCTAGAAATTATACGACTAAACTTTCCCAACAATTTCCTAAAGCTTAAAATTACATCTTCCTAAAAAAAACTAACTAATTAGTATTTTAGCCTTCCAGCCTTAATTATTTAAAAATATGATATAAAATGAAATATCAAAAAAATAAATTTATATAAAAAAAGTTTTAAATAGCAGCCATCAGTCAATAAAAAATGTAAAAAAAAAATATAACAGAACGTAACCTTCACTAACGACATACATAAAATACATGAGAAATTTGTTTGAAAATTTATATGTGTATATATTTCAACGTTAATTACTTTTATAAAAATAAATAAAAAATGTTTACGATAATTTGTTTCCCACACTGAAATGAGGCAGTTATATATTATGCATTATTTATAACACAAATAGAGTAATTACTTGCTTCACGGTCTCTGCTCCATATTTTTTACGGTTGTGATACATATCAAAATAATTATATAATTGTTATTTACAAGTATTATTCTCAAAACCATGATGATAACCGAATACAGCGAAGTTGGAGCCCACTGGCTAGATGAAAAGGGTGAGCCCTGAACGGCTAGTGGTTTTATAGGTTGAACTTTTCTATGAATTATTTGTAATAGTATTTCTAATATTATTTTTTGATAATTTAAACAAGCACGAATAAAGCTTATTACAAGATTATACACTTCTTAAGATTCACCACCCAGTCGGTTAAAATACAAACATATAAAGAAAATATACTATTTTTACTTTTAAAAGTATATTTGTGTAGTTTTCTTGTTTCGATTACTTATCAATATAAATAAAAATGTAAATGTTCGTTTGTTCAAAATCTTAAATCTCCGAAAGTTCTTTAAATATTAGTTTGAAATTAATACGCGCGTGTTTTTATATACTTAAGATGTCACACCTGTAACAGATAAAAACATACTCTTTTGGAAAAACAGCGCTATCTGTTGGACATAAAAGCAACACACGCTATACTAAGTATTCCATTTCAATGTTTTCGATTTGTGTGTCCGCTATAGACTAAAAAAATAACTGGACCGATTTACGTGCGGGGAAAAGGGGGGAAAAAAGGAAAAATCGAATAAGGTAGAAGGGAATACGGTAAAAAGGGAAGGATAAAATGGAAAAAAGAAAAAGGGAAACACGGGGAAATTGAAAGGGGATAGGAGAAACAGATAAAATTATAAAGGGGAAAGAAGAAGAGGGAAAGGGAAAAAAGGGAAAGAGAAATGGGGAAATGAAAGTGAAAGGGGTGGAAAGCGAAACTGGGGGAAAGGAAAATGGGAAAAGGGAATATGGTAAAAATTAAAACGGGAAAAAGGAAAATGGGGATGAAGGAAAGGGAAGGGAAACAGGGGAATGGGAAAGGTTAAATTTTGTGAAGTTCCGTAATGTTCATTTTGTTAATGTTTTTCAAACTTTAAATTGTGTTCATTTAATCTATATATACACTCAAATCTAGCAATAGCGAAGCATAACCGGGTGTGCTAGTTACAAAAAAATTATATAAATAATCTGTAATTTTCATCTCCTAGACATGTAATTCGATCGTTTCAATTCAATTATTTTAACGATTACAGATTTTGATACCAGCTTGAGTCGTTCACAAAAACCTTAGAAGAAAGTAATTCTTACTTTCTTCTTAACCTCAAAATTAGGTTTCAATAATAAATAACAAAAAAAAATGACCAGTACATCCAGTATTCTATACATTAAACTGGAATATGTCTTTAATGTATGCTGTACATTCATGGATATAAGTTAAGCAATTCCTATTTGATTTCAGAATAATAAGTATTAAGTATTATCGATATAAGCCATTAATGTATGACTTTAGATGGGTTAGATTTATACTTTTTTTTTTCAATTAAGATTTTTTGCAATAGAAAATGTTCTTATAAAAATATATTTTTATAAAATACGATGAGTTTATAAAAACTCATTGTTCAATTGTTGGCAATAGTATGTGTGTGTGTATATATACATATATATATTTTTATCGCATGATGTCTGTTTTGAATGTAAAACGTTTACTTACACTTTTACGAAAGTCTATTCAGCACTTAAGAATTATACTACGGTAAGATTTAAGGGATAGTTTAAAAAAAATTTATTAGATTAAACATATGGACCAGGCTCAGACTATTCATCCTTGCCAACATCGATCGCTTGAAAATTGACACATCGACATAGTGGTTTGACATATCCGGGGCCGTATATATTCGTAATTGTTGCAACAGGTACGTACGAGTATAAATAAAGAGTATTTAAATGATACAACAATTTTAACACGATTGTTTCAAATCATTTACATAACTGCATATAGTAAATATACTTTACTTTCCCGGCGAATATAGTAGAGTAGCTACATTAAAGGGAAAAGTATGGTGGTCATGTCAAAAATGGGGTAACGGCTTTTTCACAAATCTTTACATTTTAGAATCCTCCTAGTTTATTTAGATCAATAAAACAAATGTGTGTGCGTGTGTGAGTAGTGGATAAATAGGAGAGCGGCGTCACAAGTACCTAGCCCTCCCGCGGGGAGTGCTAGTGTCGCGTCCGCCATGGTGGTTTTCTCTTTTCTCCCTGTGGGAATTTCCCATTTCCCTTTGCGGGAAGTTTGAAATTCGAGAGGGTAGCCAACTTTGGTAATGTTAATTCAGTTTGAATATTATTTAATTATTTAATTCAAAGGTTGGTACCGCTGTTGTGTAGCGGTATGTTTGAATTAAATAAATAAATAATATTTAAAGTGAAAAAAAAAAACAGGTCGGCTAGGGATTGAACCTAGACACGGCGGGACGCGACTGGCTGACTGACACCTCAGACCATACGGCTGCAGCGGCTCCGCTGGTCGGAGAGCGAAATAAGTTGTATATAAGTCGACGACAACAGCGGCGGGCGGTGGTTCAACCGCCATCTTGTGACGTCACACCTGGCGCGCAATACGGTAAGTGTGTGTGTGTTTGTAAAATAAACGTGTTTTAAGATACTCACCATATTGTCATAGAGTGCGATGACTGCGCGTGCGTGCGTCCACGGAGACAGACATCTTAACCGTGCACGATCCAACGCTCAACTGAATAAATGACGAAATGATTTTAGTTTAGGTGGAATATTTTTTTTCTTTTCACCTACCGCGCTGTCCACCAATCACAATGTCTGAAACCCACCCACATCCTCGACCTGTGATGTATACAACTGCATCAAACCAGTTCACACCGGTGAACAACCGACCGAGTCGAATTAAAATGGATAATTAAAAAAACGGTTACATTCTTTTTTTAATCAGTTTCCTTTGGTGTGTATATATAAAGCATTACACATACACACCAAAGGAAACTGATTAAAAAAAGAATGTAACCGTTTTTTTAATTATCTATTTTAATCCGACTCGGTCGGTTGTTAACCAGTGTGAACTGGTTTGATGCAGTTGTATACATCACAGGTCGAGGATGTGGGTACTGGGTTTCAGACATTGTGATTGGTGGACAGCGCGGTAGGTGAAAAAAAATATTCCACCTAAACTAAAATCATTTCGTCATTTATTCAGTTGAGCGTTGGATCGTGCACGGTTAAGATGTCTGTCTCCGTGGACGCACGCACGCGCAGTCATCGCACTCTATGACAATATGGTGAGTATCTTAAAACACGTTTATTTTACAAACACACACACACACTTACCGTATTGCGCGCCAGGTGTGACGTCACAAGATGGCGGTTGAACCACCGCCCGCCGCTGTTGTCGTCGACTAATATACAACTTATTTCGCTCTCCGACCTGGGGAGCCGCTGCAGCCGAATGGTCTAAGGCGTCAGTCAGTCAGTCGCGACCCGCCGTGTCTAGGTTCAATCCCTAGCCGACCTGGTTTTTTTTCACTTTAAATATTATTTATTTATTTAATTCAAACATACCGCTACACAACAGCGGTACCAACCTTTGAATTAAATAATATTCAAACTGAATTAACATTACCAAAGTTGGCTACCCTCTCGAATTTCAAACTTCCCGCAAAGGGAAATGGGAAATTCCCACAGGGAAAAAGAAAAAAACCAACATGGCGGACGCGACACTAGCACTCCCCGCGGGAGGGCTAGGTACTTGTGACGCCGCTCTCCTATTTATCCACTACTTGTGTGTGTCGCACTGATTTTTACCCTTACATCTCAGGTTTGACTAAATCGATTTTCTTCAAAATTTGGCTCAAATATTTTTATATATGGAGCATTGATCAGATTAATTTTTTTTCAAAAGTTGTGGAGGGGCTGGGGATATCAAGAAAAAATAAATTTAAATTTTCTTCAAAGGCATTTTAGAGAAAGATTTATTAAAGCAAATTTATTACATGATGTGATGCACACAAATAATCAAACTTAAAAAAAAATCAACTCCAACCTCTTAAAATTTAAATATATGTTTTTTGTCTCCCTCCAATTTAGATTTTTTTCAAAAATAATCTGAAAGTTTATACTTCATCTATAGAGCTATCAGGAAATGTCTACAATTTTTTTTTTATTTATAGACCCCGGACCTAAAAAGCAGACTTTTTTGAAAATTTTATATTTCTTATTTTAGCCTTTATTGAAGTGTGTTAGATTTGGATAAAATGTTACTTAAAGAAATATGTTGGATTTAACCTAGATATAAATATTTTTAAGAAAACATTTCTTAAAATTCATTCTCCACCTCTACAAAAACATACATTCTGCTTTATTTTTTGTATTTTGGCTCTATCTCTTTTCATTTTTACTTTCTTGTAATAATTAAAGGAAGTATTGTGATCGCCAAAAATGTAGGTTTTCAGATTTCAATGGAAATATCCATTTTGACCATCCCTGAATCCATTTTGACTAGTTTCGGCGTGACGTCTGCACGTACGGTGCGTATGTATCTCGGATAACTCAAAAACGATTAGCCTAGGATATTGAGATTTTGGATTTAGGATTGTTGTAACATCCAGTTGTGAACCTCCCCTTTTGATTGCAATCGACTGGATCAAAAGTGTCCAAAAAAGCCTAAAATCCAAAAAATTTGTATTTCGGATTTTTTCTTAACTGCAGTAATAAGCACTCAGAGAGACATTTTCAACGATATATCATAAGTGGTACTTACTTTCATTGGTTTCAGAATTATAGCTAAATAAAATATTAATTAATGAAATATTTGCATCTTACAAGGGGAAGGCACATCGGTTCAAATCCGACTTCATCTCCTTTTTTTAATTATTTTTTTAAAATTTAAATATAATGATTTATTAATAATTATTAACCTCCGATTGTAAAAATAAATTACAATAATAACAATAAAAAAGAAAATATAAAAAATATCGGAAGTTATAAATGAAATAAAATTTTATGTATTTTTCATTTTAAAAAATGTGCACGTGTAATTTAATAGTCGTAAAAGGAAGTCATGTGATGTTCACATCAGTTTTTATTATTAAAAGAAAGAAATTAATGAGAAGCAATTATTTTCATTGCTTTCATAAAAGTTATACATTACTTTTGCATCATTTTTAATCAATGCTCTTATTAATTAATGTTTCTTTTTTCTATTTTTTAAAATAAAATTCTCACCCTAAATGATTGAATTACAAATACCTTTTTTGTAAAATTGCTTGTAAAATTGAAATAATCGCTAAATACACTCAGTAGCTGATGTAATTTAAACATAATAAGATATAAATAATTCCATATATAACCTAAACAAACGGAAAAACATGGATAATTGGTGAAAACATTTAAAATAAAAAATAATCCATATAAATGAAAACATTAATTAATAATATATTAGAATAATGATAAATTATTTAGCTACTTTTTTAAATAGTATTTATGATAAAGAGTTATTAAAAATCCATTAAGATTAAAAAAAAATTAATTATTCTTGCATTTTTATATCAAACTCGATTAAAGTTTTATTAACAATAACTTTAAATAGCTCAAAATTAAACTTAAAAATTTATTCGTATTTACACAAAATTAATGTATTAATTATAGTAAAATAAACATTTTAAAAGATTTGAACTTTCATGAATAAAGTAAAACTAAAATAAATTCATCATCTATATTGTATGAGCAGGATATTGTTAATGCCAGTTTGAAGGCACCTCCCCTTCAAACCTTTAATTTTAATGCCATCCTTAATCCCATCTGGACCTATGGCATCCAGTTATGGGGAACATCAGCAAAATCCAACATATTCATACGTATATATATACACAACATTTTCAGTTCAAAGTTTTACGCACCATCATAGATTCACCTCTTGGTACGTTACAAACAACATTATACATCGAGACCTCAAGATGCCTGCAATCACAGAGAGATCTTAAGTTTGCTTCTAAATGCCATTCAAGGTTCAACAACTATTCAAATGTTCTGGCAATTAAGCTTTTGGACAACAGTGATGATACTCGATGTTTGCATCCTACTACCCTTATTAAAATTCACGTCTTCTAAGAAGAAAATGGCCGTATAGGAGTAAATTCCTGTTAGGCTTTTCTCCAAAACAATCTCGACTATTCACCTCATCTATTCATTGTTCCGAGGGAACACATTTGGATTTGCTTTGCAGTTGTTCCTAGAGAACGTGTTTGGAATATTTGCTAAGTTCAATTACTGACTTTATAAATATAATGAAAATTATAATTTAAAAAATAATGAAAATTATTCAAATTGTAGATAGTCTTATTTTATTTTTCAGTATTTTTATGTTTACCTACAACACGCTGATTTAATTTCGTTAGGTCAGTTATAACAAGAAAAGTACCCTTTTTAACTGATTTTCAACCCAGCTCGAATTTAGGCTCGTGTAAAACGCAAAAATAATTTTCAGCATTTAAATTGTATTTTTGTTTTAAATACACTAACCAAGGAAAATTGAAATAATTTAACTTAATTCCCACAGTTAAATTAACCCCAAATTTTCAATTATATTTTAGGTTCAAAAATCGGAATTTATTTCTAAAAATTTCCGACATTTTACCAAAATATATATTTTTGAAATTCAGTATTTAACAATCATTTTGTAAAAAAAAATTATTTTGTATTTATGAAGGATCCCAAGATCTGCACCAAAATATTATTTATAAATTGAGTTATCAAATATTTTAAAATTATATAAAAATTTTAAAAAATATCAATTCTAGATAGAATTAATTCTATTATTCTAATTTCATGAACATTTTTAAATTTCTGCCGTAGACAATTAAAAATCATTTATATTCGATACCTAGAGACGGAGATATGATTATATTTTTTTAACGGACTGTTGCCGAATACCGAAAAAAGGAAATTTCTTGATGTTAAAAAACACAGATTTTCTTCTTCATAATTTACAAAATTGTTTTCTTGAAATTATATAACTCGGAAATTGAATGTAACAAAGAAAAGGTAGCAAAGAATCGTGTTTATGAAGTTTTTTCTAACAGTTCAAACTCGTGTGTCTTCTTTCAAAAGATAGATTATAGTCGAAGTCATCTCACGTGTCTATACTAGCGTCCTTTTCATATGCAATAACAGTTATCCCTACGTATAATTTATACTGTGGCTAAGAAGTTAAACAGTACGTCTTTCTTTAAAATTTTGGGAAAATGCAATGAAAAACAAACAAAACAAGGCAAAATAAATCTGAATTAGATGACCTTGGAATATTTCTGAACGACCGGAGCAAAACTTTAAAATGTTCAAACTGAGTTTCACGGGACGGCTATCATTTGAGCCCTATAAATTAATAGAATTAAATTACTTATTTAAAGCAGTTTATTTTCAGTCTATAAATTACAAACAATAGCAAATATATTTTACTACAAAAAACAGAAATATATTTTTCAAAAATGCGATCTATTATTATTTTCGAAAATAATACCTCAATGTACTCGTAAGTGTATGATAAAGAATTCGATCATTCATATAATTAATTAATTTACGTATGATCTGATATACAAGTTCTTTATCTCTAGTCATAACATTGAAAAAAGAAAAAAGATCATAATGCCGTGGCATCGGTCGGCGAATAAACTTATGAAATGACAGAAACAAGTCCGTGCAAAGAATAACTTCAACAAACTTCGAAGACAGAGTATATAATTTATAAAAGTATCTCTACAGTGAAAGATATAAGAAGCGCAATATATAAAACGATGAATATACGTACGCACAAACGCAAACAGTAGTCGCTCATTAACGTTCATTAATTCTTCAGTCTGCTGGTCATCCAGCTAAATAAAAAAATTTAATTAAAAATATCATGGTTCATTCTATTACGCATTTTTAACATATATAACTATCTGTTTTTTTTTGTAAGGATTCTAATATATAAATATATATATACACACACACGCACGCACACACACAATTACAAGTAATCCTTTGGTATCTCATTATCAAAATCGATCCTACTAAAGAAACAGAAAGGGAAACTTATCGTTCACAAAGAAAATAATTTTACTACATAGATAATTTCCCTACGTATTAAAGCGTACATAAAAAAAACTCACAATTTTTTTAATACAAAGACCTTTCCTTTCTTTGACCTGATTACGAAAGTTTACCTATTTATATCGTCGCACAAAATCTCAAGAAAGATTGATTGAAAGTAGTTTAAATTTCTCCTAGATCCATTTTCTGAGATTTTCGTATTTAAATAAGTTTCAGTTCTGAAGGAATACGATTCCTACGTAGGATTTATACAGATATTTTTATTATTCATCCTTCTGAAGAAATTAAATTAAAATAATTATTACAATCCGTAAGTACCAGGAACATATTTTTTTAAAGATTTTTCTCGAGAAAAATTTAATTAATTTAGTTTACTAATTACAGTATTTTTAATTCTATTCTTTAATTCTTGTCTAAATAAAAATGGAAAAATCAGAACGAAATTTTTGTTAAGTATACAGATGTATGTACTGCTAGTAGGTAATAATTCTTCGCACAGGTAAATATTGACATTTTTAAGCTCATTTTTTTACTTTTTTAGTTTTGATTTTCTAAGCTTAATAAAACACCTTGTTTTGGCAAATAAATATATACAACTAAGTCGATCTGAAACTTTATCTAAGAACGAAATGTGTGAATGGCTATGTGACAGAGTCACGAAGGACAAAACTTGAAGGGCAAATTTTGTCCTTCTAAAGTTTAAATGTTTCTAGTTAAAGTTAAAGTATGTATGTAAGTAATGTAAAGTTAAAGTAAGTAAGTTAAAGTTTAAACATAAAATGGAAATCCCAAAATATATTTTTATAGCATTTTGCTGTTAGCATTCCTGCTGAATTTTTAGTTTCTATTCAAGTTATTACAATGATATCCATTCTTCTTAATAAATAAGAATTAATAAATCCATGCTTATCCTGCTTTATCCTTTTAGGTGTGGTTAAAAAGCAACATGAAATAGTTTTTAGAAATTACTGAAGTTACTTTTAGAGTAGAATTTTAGCTTTAATCATTATTTGTTAACAAATTATCCAGAAATTTATCCTAAACTAAGCTTCACACGTTTAAAAATGATATAAAGGAAAATTCTAGATAGGTTTTATAGGTTGTCGGAATAACTATTAGTATTACAAGTCAACCACAACAATTACCACTAAAGAAGGAATCCAGAAATAAGGGAATACAACTTTTTTCCAGTTTAAGTTGAGGTAATTTTAAGAAAAAATATTTAAAATTAGAATATATATATTACTCTGAATATTTTTGAGGTAATCCTGACGATTTTTATTGTTACTTCTCAAATAGAATGAGATATGCTGGGTTTGAAGAATTAGTTCGTATACTTTTTTGATCACTTACGGATGGGTGAAGAAAACATCTTAGCGATACTTCAGTACACTCTTTTCCAAGTTTCAAGTTTTCAGCTTTTTCTATCTCAGTTCGCCTTTTCCTCCATTTTAAGTTAAACTCATTAAAAGTTGTTAATTAAAATAATATTTAGTTACTTTCCCTGACAACCCTCTTAGCAACAAAATTAAAGAAAATTTCTATTTCTTGTTATTTGGGAAGTGAGAGAATCTGTGAATGATATGTGAGTGAAGGCTTTACTATTAACATACAACATGTAAGTTGAATTTAATTACAATATAAATATATATAGTTTCATACAATGTTTTCTAAAATATAACACGATCCATTTTTATTTATTAAGTTTCATTTTATATTAACCCCGAATGAAGGTGCAGTAGAACAGAAAGAGGATTAAAAAAAAGGGAGTTTAAAAAAAATTATTATTGAGATATTTCTGACGTATTAAAGTTAGCACTGCACTTCTTTATTAAGCATTTAGTTAAAGCTGGTACGCATTCACAAAAATAAAATTAAAAAAAAAAAAATTACTTAGAATGTACGTATATTGTCGTACATGCATAACTTTCATTATTATTAAGTAGTTAGAAATTGTACCGAGATACCAGGTCAAACGTAACAATTACATCTAGATGAAGAAAAACAAATTAAAAAGATTTAACAATAAAAACAGTGAATTGACAACGAACAGTAAATAAGAAACACAAACACAAAATACACACACATAACCTTTACCTACAAACATATAAAAAAACGAAATTTGTCTAACTGGCGACAACAAAAAAAAGAAAACTCTACAAATTTAAAGTACTTAATATATTTTTTAATCAAAGAAAATGAAAATAAATCAACCATGAAATGTATAAAAAATATATATGAGTATATATATATTAGTAAGAATGAAATGTATGACTTAACAATAATGAGTAACAATAGACACAATTAATATTCAAGGTGAATGGCTACAACTGGGGACATTCATGAATAATTAACAAATTACGTAGCGATTTATATGGTGAAACTAACAATAATAAGTGGAACCAAACATTTCAATAACAAAATGTCGTTAAAAATAAAAACCAGATTTAATAATTTCGTTGTAAATAATATCCAAACATTTTTTTTTTATTTACAAGTATTTGGATCTTTGTTACTTTTTACACTTGGAATTTCCTGAATTATGCTAGAAAAAGAAAATTAATACTTAGATAAATATTTGAAGATACTAATAAACATTGGCATAAATGAAATTTATTAGTGTAGTTTTTTTTCAAATCGAAATCTACGGGAATTAAAATAAAGGTAATCTAATAAAATTATAAAGTAAACAAATAGATCCGATTAATAAATAAAAAAAATTATTCTATAAAGCTATCACACTTTTTTATTTTTTATTACGTTTTAAGAAGTCGATTTTTTTTTGTTGTAAATTCAGGCAATCTTTGGACCTTTGTTTCCATAATTTGACTTTTTTCTTTTCCCAAAACTTCCTCTTTTTTTCTCTGCTTGTTTTATTCTTCTTTCTTCGTACTAGTTGAGATTTCTTTTAAGTTTTATTTTTTCTTGAAACTTGGATGCAGCAACCATATTTCCTAAATGCACCTCTTTCTTATATAAAAGTTTTATTTATCTTTAGCTCTTCCAGATCTTTGTACCAATTTGTACCAATTTTTTTGCCTTTTTTTCATTAATGAAATTAAAAATGTTTTTTATCAATTTTTTATTGTTTATTTTTTATAAATGCCCATAGAATTTTATCCTTCTTTTCCTCATTGTTGTTTCAATATTTTCTGTTTCCTGATATAACTTCCGCTTTTCTTAGTTGATACATTACATCCTTACACTTCAAAACATATATTTTTCTGAGAATTATTTTTTCAACTCTGTTTATGTTTTTTTATAGAGAATGTTTGTATTGTCTCTGAACCTTCTTGTAAGATTACTGTTTTATAGTGTCGTAAATTTCTAATTTGGCTTTTCTTGATACAGATTTTAAATTGTATAGGTTTCCAATTAAATGTTACACGATTTCTATTTTCTTTACTTTAGCTATCATTCCATTTTTTGTAGTCGAGTTGGAGTTATTAGCCTAGATATTTGAATTTATTTACCCTATTGATTGTTTTATTTTCTCATACCTTACTCTTTTTTATTTTTAATTTGAATTTTGGACAGGCATTTTGTTTTTCCATAAGAAATTTGTTAACCTATTTTGTTTGGGTGCTTTTCTAAGATTTAGATTTTTCACTTTGTGTCTTCTATTTTTGCTAAAAGTACTAAAATCATCTGCCAAAGCCAAAATATAAATTCCAAGAATTTTATATTTTGTCAATAATTTTACCGTTTTCGGAATGATAGGTTTTTAATTTTTTTTGTCCATTCGTTTATTATATTTTCAAGGATTACGATTTAATTACAAGATAAATCCTAAAATAGCTTCAAAAAATGAAACTAATGTCATTTACAGCAATTTTCAATGTTATTTTAAGTGTCGGAAACTTTCTGCTGTATAAGTGTATCAACACCCTACCAACCAGTCAGTCTTTCCTATTACACTAAAATCTTCAATAAATTGGTATTAGATAATTAAATACCTTAATAAACGAAAAGCTTATTAAGTCTGCGATTGTAAATTGTGATTGTGAATATTCTCATTTTAGTAGAACATTAAGTTATTTACAAAAAAAAACACCTTTTGTACAAAATGTACTTTCATCATCATTACTTCAATCATGCGTAAATCCATTTCTCAATATCAGTTCCGTCAAATAAGTATTTTCAAAATTAAATCTTACAATGTTTATACTTTATTTCACGTGCTAAAATCTTAAGAATATCATAAATCCATTTTTACACATACTAATTACAACTAAGCTTACAGAAATTGTTCCCTCATCGGGACGTTCGCATTTGATAATTACCTAGTTACGATGGACGAATGTACCTCTAAGGCTTCCAGCAAAGAACAGGATAATCCCAAAACATTCACGCTCGGTATAAAAAGAGGAAAATTAAAATTAAAACATGTTTCACTTACTTCAACGAAGGAAAGATATTCTGAAGATGCGTCTACATAACAGGATGATAATACAGAAAAAATTAATCTGATTGAATTAAAAAAAACAAGAAACCGGTTGGTGTTTTTAGTAACTTTTTTTGGAACTACCATTCCTTGATAAGTTTTTTGGTCAATAGAAATTAATTTAATAATTTTACTTGGTAACAACAATTAAAATAATAATGAATTCTTATTTCCAAGTAAACGCATACGTAAAAATAACCAAAAGTTTGGATGCCTCAAAAAAATATCAACTTAAATAATATTTGGTTTAAACCCCGCTTTGAGTCATTTCCCACAATTTAGTTGTCCCATTACTACATAGTAGTAAATTTATTTTCTTATCATTTATTTCTTATCTTGTTTGCTTATTGGATAATGATAATCAGTTTATTAAAGAAAGAACTGAATTAAGAATGTTTACTTCACAAATTTAAAGGTAAGTAATAGTACGTATCAAAAATCTTTTGTATGTAAAATATAGTGAATTTTACATGTATGTATAATATTGCACTGCAGCCTTATATGTGAACTGTACATACTTATATAAGTAATTAACTACATAATAATTACATAATTATATATGAATTATAATTTTTACAACATGAAAAAATTTATAACTTTTTCTCCTAAAGTGTTTACAAAATTCAATGAATATAATTTTAAAAAATTAGATAATAAAGTTTTATAAAGATTTAAGCTTACAAATATACTTCAAGATAATTCGGTATGTGAAATTATTATTATTATTTAAAAGACTATACAAAGCGGTACATGTAAGGGAATTGCAGTAGGCTATGATCTGGACTACCATGATTTACGTTTAATATTTAAACCACCGCAGTGGAGTGGACATAAGTTTTGTGTGTGGTTTTGTTAATTTTATTTGCACAAACAGATCTTATTATTTGAATAATTACACGCGAATCTTCATGCAATAAAGTTAGTGCATTTATTGCGCGTTTTATCTTTTTTTAACGATTCTGAAACTAACGCATTAACTGTTATATTGAAATATCACAACATATAATTTTCAATAAATGCGGTAGAAAAAAATTATATCCTTGCAAAAGGATTTAGATACAACGATCCGCTTAGGTGGGAGCGAGGTGGAAGTCTGTAATATTTTTTTTTTTAATTTTCAATAATAAAATATTTTTACTTTCCCAGTTACATAACAGACGGAAAGTACCACCGTTATACTACAAAAATAATCACTACTAACCGGAGTTTTTTTTAAGCGATTACTAAAGTTATCGGTTGAGAAACGTAAGCAACAGAATATCGAACCGAAATTTTGAGGAAAATCTACAAGAAAATTATCAACAAAACCAATTTGTACGATACAGTATTAAAAAATAATGCGGCTTTTGAATAACCAATAAATAATAAGGGTAGTGATGAAAGTAGGAATTCTAAAGAGATTCCCGTTAACAAGAAAAATTTGAAACCTGAACGGTCATGAAAATCAATCTATCAGGAATATACACTACATTACAACACATAGAAGTAAAAAAATTAATGAACAACTGAATTCCAATTATCTTGTATTTCATATCAAAGATTATATTACAGAATTCTGCCTTTGAATAATTCCAGCTATCCTAACAAATATTAACCAAACCAAAACCATATATTGTTTAAACAAGTACGAAACAAATAATCCAATAAAAAAATAATATAACGGAACCGAACAGGAAGTTTTACTATAAAATAAAAATGAGAATTGTCGTAACCAGTTCGTTTGTTGAAAAGTAAGGTTTGAATACAGATAAAAAATAGTAAACATGATTCGAATTAAAATTCCTCGTTTTTTATGCCAATTAATAAAAAGATAATATAATTTTCATAAAATTTTTTTTACAATTATTTTTATTTATTATCAATTATTAACAAAAACTGTAAAATAAAAAAGTAAATATGAGGGAAGATATTAATTTGAAGAAAACACCCAGCGAACAAAAGAATTAGCTTTTTTTATAAGTAATCTTTTTCGTTATTTAAATACTTCGGGTCCAGGGAAACGCATTAAATGCGTGCATTGCTGACACCACGACTGTTACTGTGAGGGTACTACCGGGTAAATATTCTAAACTAAATTTATCTTAAATTAGGTTTAAAAGCTAATTTACACACTATTCCGTTTATTTTCTTCAACATAACCATCGTTTTCTTAGCGATACATATCAAATACAATTATTCATCAACTCAAAAAATTATTCGATGACCTAATGATAAAATTAAATAACAAATCGACTGGCGTACGAATAGTTTCCACTCCACTAACTACAATGACCGACTGACGAATGAAAAATTTTTTCATTGACGAGTAAAAACTTTTAAGCGCAAAATTTTTTTCACGAATTAAACGAATATTCCGTTAATTGATGCTAAAAAGAAACATATTTACATTTCTCGTGAATCTTACCGCTCTCAATCTTTCATTTTAATAACGTGTAAACTAAAAATTTGTTTACAGCTCATGTAGATTAAAAGAAAACTTTAAAAACAATACTTGGTATCGTGAGGCTCGTGCAGCCATTTCCGGTCTAAATTATTTCACTATAAGAAATCACGTTGATTTTTACTTCCTGTTATTTCATAAAAACAATTTTAATTACTGTCCTATTTCGAAATAACAAAGATGGACCACTGAATGTGAAAATAGGAGGAGAAAAGATTATGGAAGTAGAAGAATTTTGTTATTTGGGAAGTAGAATTACTAAAGATGGACGAAGCAGGAGCGATATAAAATGCCGAATAGCACAAGCTAAACGAGCCTTCAGTAAGAAATATAAGTTGTTTACATCAAAAATTAATTTAAATGTCAGGAAAAGATTTTTGAAAGTGTATGTTTGGAGTGTCGTTTTATATGGAAGTGAAACTTGGACAATCGGAGTATCTGAGAAGAAAAGGTTAGAAGCTTTTGAAATGTGGTGCTATAGGAGAATGTTAAAAATCAGATGGGTGGATAAAGTGACAAATGAGGAGGTATTGCGGCAAATAGATGAAGAAAGAAGCATTTGGAAAAATATAGTTAAAAGAAGAGACAGACTTATAGGCCACATACTAAGGCATCCTGGAATAGTCGCTTTAATTTTGGAAGGACAGGTAGAAGGGAAAAATTGTGTAGGCAGGCCACGTTTGGAATATGTAAAACAAATTGTTAGGTATGTAGGATGTAGAGGGTATACTGAAATGAAACGACTAGCACTAGATAGGGAATCTTGGAGAGCTGCATCAAACCAGTCAAATGACTGAAGACAAAAAAAAAAAAAAGTCCTATTTCGATGAATGAGTTGAAGTTAACGGCAGTATTTTTTCTTATTTTATTTATTTTTATTACAACAAATTCGGGCTTACTATAAACGTATTTTAAAAAGAGAGATAAGATGGATGAAATGATAGGAAAAAAGATGCTTGACCTTAGTCGGGGATTGAAATCGAAATCAACCGATATGGAAAAATAAAAATTATATAAACTTTCAGATAATGATATTTTTAGTACAAAAAATAATTTTGTAAAGATTAAATTACGTTTTAATTTTATAAATTATAAATAAAGCGATAAATGTTCAAGAAAATTTTCTCTGAAACGACATGGGAAGCTGCCCACGGCATGTTTTCGAAACTATTCGGAGAAAGTTAGAACTATCACTCAAAACAAAAAAAAGAACCAGCGAGGTTCATTTAAAAACGGCATATCACTGAGGTATAATGCAGGAATTAAAAGATAATTTTTAAATGGAGCATTAAGCTATACATTTTCAAAGGTATGTTTTCTAATTATGGGAGACTGCTTATTTTTTTAAAGTTTAAAAAAATTACTAGTTTTTACTGAGAATTAAATCCAATCGATTTACATTTAAACGACGATTGAAAACACATTTAATGCGTAAGCTCTGTCAACATGATTTTTCGATCATTCTGTACATAAACACAGCGCACATGAATGTTATATTTTTTCGTCGATTCATTTTCGTAATTTTTATTTAATGACTATTTTTAAAAATAATATACAATTAATACAATATAGTTAAATCAACATTACTGCTGAAGTAATAATATTCAGCCGGCAAAAAAAAAAAAATAAAAAATTATGTAAACTAAGCAGTATCACATAACAGTTTACGCAATATTACAACTAATTTACGGAATGAAAATGATATTATTAATGAATCATAACGTTGAAATATTAATTTTATAACGACAATAGTCGATGAATAACAAAAGCAAATAGATACCAATTTGTAAATTTAAGTACACCTATTAGTTAAATATAAAGCAATTTTATATTTTAAAAAAATCTATCAAAAGGTAACAAATTAAATAAAACACATGCGCGTGCCAGAGTGAAGGTAAACTAAACATTATACAATATAATTTGGACTACTTATAATGTATACAAATTTTATAATTCATTCATTTAAGTTATCTCTCCTTTAAAGCGAATGGTCTTTACAGTGATAAACGAATGTAACGCAAGAGACTTACCACGATCGGTAGAATACAAAAAAGTACGAGCCAACAGAATTGGAATTTTGCTATTAATCGAGATCTGTAAATCACATCTGGCTAATTAGATTAACCATCGTCTGCAATGTCGTAACTTGATAAAAATGAGAAAACTTACGATTTTTAGAGTATATTATATTGCTTGGCGCACACTATTAATCGCTTAATTTACAAATTCTAATATTTGTACGGATTGTTTTTTTTATCACGAATATTTTATAATTAACTATGAAAACAGAAACGCTTTATTAAAAGTGAAATTCAAAATACCGTATTATTTATTACACTTTTATTTAGAATTAATGCAATTATTTATTTTACAAGTTCCTAAATATACACACGATTGGTAGAATAAATATTAATGACGCATTTATCGCTAACATTTTAAAAATATTTAAAAGTGCGTGCGATAAAATATAGAAAAGTAATTAATTACTAAACAAACATAAAATGTAATTAGGTCTTAGTCTTCGCTAGTGTAATGATCTATACTTAAACAAAGTACTTCTATAAGCCCAACGATTCTGAGGATCGGTAAGTCGTTCCTTTAAGAATCCTGAATTTCTCAACTGGTTCTTCAATCTTTGGAGGATAAACAATTTTTTATTATAATTTAAGCTTTTCGAAACATTATCTATCATGTGCTACTTCAATCCAAAGATTCCGTGAACTCCCAAAAGTATAGTCGGGTAATTCCCAAAAATATAGGTTTATGGGAGTCTATTCCGGGCGGGGATCTTTCTGCTGATGTTTATCTCGTACGAGTATATCAAATTAGCGGGACTGTTTTTTAAATTATTAAACTGCTATAAAATTAACCGTAAATTGAATAATTTTTCGCGATTAATTTTTTTCAGTATATATCTTTTTATATAACACCATAATTTTATAGTTTAAGCCTTGATTCCGGCATCTTAGAGAAAAACTCGACTTAGAATCCAAATACCAAGATCAAAATTGCACTAAGATTTGCCGGTTTTTAAACACAAAGGATGTAATTTGTTTTACCATAACTTTATTTTTAAACAAACTGAAAACCCGCTCGATGCCAAGTTAGCGTATTAATTTATTTATTTTTAAAATCTCTATTAAAGAATTAACACAGTTTATTATAGAGTCAAACAATTACTATTGATTTATATTAATCAAAATAAAATAACTGTAGTTAATCAAATCACAGGATTCATTCATGATTAAACAACAGAAAAATCAGGGAAAAATAAGCGTTTAGTAATTGTGTTCTACCAAATTACTTTAAATAATACCACTAACCTCATTTCAGGTAAGGAAACTATAATTTATTGAAAAACTGAAATACGATAGTTTTACTTTTAACTCTGCGTTCAATAGCTAATCCTATCATAAGTTGTATTACATTTTAGTTTAACTTATGAGTTTTTCTAAATGGCCTCACGAAACTAGATATACATGTTCTCCTAAGATGAAATCTTTCTTTCTCACCAATTCCCATGTTTCTTACTGTTCATAGCTCCCTTCTTAATATTCCAGTTTTATTTCTAGCTTGTAGTTAACCGACAAAGTTATTTTAAAAAATTATTTTTTTCACCTATCAAGATTTTAGTATTTTAATACTATTTTTAATTAAATTTTATTTTTAAAAATCCGCTTTGATCAAGTAGTGATCTCTACGAAGATACAAAAAATGAATATAAAACAAGAATAAATTGATTTAACGTATAAATGCGTTAAAAAAAAAAATGTTAAACTCCTAACCTACTTAAATTGTTTAATTTAATCATGAAAATACACCTGAATTTCTAGTAGTATACATTATTTAGTATTCTTTTTATTTATAAACTTCAGTGTAACTGTATCATTGAAGTGTTAAAATACTGTTTTTCTTAGCTGTTTATTTATTTTTATATATCTGAATAATTTTTTGTCATTCCGATTTGATGACTTTCAGGTGAAAAAAAGAAAGTTCTCTACTACTTTTTTCGCTTCCTATACCACACATATACCTTGCTAGTCTTTGTACAAGTACTAAACATTTTTGTAACAAAATATTTTGAAATTATTAAGAAAAAAATGTTTATTTTCTATTTCCAAAAATGTTACAACATTTTGGTTTAAATGAAAAAAATATTTTTAGCCATATAATCGGTTTTTTGTCTGTAACTAAATCTAGTTCCATAAAAGATATATATACGCTGTCAGTAAATAAATTTTATACATTTTGTACTTTTTTCAATACTTTTTATAGCACTTGTGTATATAGACTTTAAATTTAACTCGGGTTTTCAAATCATAAATTAGATGAAGCAAACATAAAAATTTGAGGTAACAATCCGATATTTCATTACTTACTCAGAAAATCGTTTTATTTTACTGTATCTGTTCAAAGAAATTAAAATAGTTTCGAGTTGTTTCTATCGATATTTTCAGAGATTAGATCACCTTTGGCGTTAAAGGAAACGAATCGAGGGTAACGAAAATTCGAAACCACAAAAATGTTATTAGAAAATAAATTCAGTTATTTAATGCAACGATTGGAGAAGGGGGCTGAGTAACCGTAAGCATCAAAAAGGGCAATTTATTTTTTTAATACAGCCCTCACATTATTTATTTTTAACCTTCACACAGTTTAATTTTTAATATAACTTATAAAATAACTTTCACCACAGAATATCTACTTCAACTATAAATGATGAATTAAAGTTCTAGGGTACTACGTTGTACGTTCTTAATTTTTGAAATACTGTTATAATTTTTTCTATTTTGCATTTTATAACATGAATAATACAATATAGTATATTTACCACTTACACACTGCATAACCCCAAGATTTCAGTACGTACCTGAAAATAAAAAAAAAAACAAATTTTTATATATTTTGTGCCATAAAATTAACATATTTACATTTATGTATCATTTTTTTTTATAAACAAAATTAAGCGAATTATATGAACGGGATAAATTGATAAAAAAAACTGTCCTTTAGCGAATACCTCCTGCAAGATGGTAATTTTGTAACCCTGAATTTCTCCATTATTTTTATAAGTTCTCTTGTATTTCTATCCCATACGTCAAGTAAATAAAAAGATTAAAAAAATCAAATATTTTTTTATGAAATATGAGAAGTAATTTTTTTAACAAATATAAGCTGTTAGTAACAAGGCCCAAGAACAACAACAAGTAACAAGGCTGTCCCAAGAAACTAATAAAAACCGTTCGTTTTTAATTTTTAGTCTCACTATTGTGGGAGTGGCAACAATAGTTGTGCCCCGCCCACACAGCGTTCCGATTGGCCAATGAGGATGTATTATTCTACGGCAGAAAAGGGTTTGAATTACTTTGACGTTATTGTATGTGCACACAATATTAGTGACGATAACTTCAAGCCGCCAATTTTAGCATGAACAATAATCTAAATTATATTAGTGATAGAATTCAAAATTATTTGGCAAACAATGAATAGAAAGTTAATAAAACCAAAATTAATTGAGCTTATCACGTACGAAACAAATAAAAATACGAGTACTTGAAAAGAGGATAGCAGATATACACACAACTATATATATATATATATCCGTTAGATCCTTTAGTACTCAAAATTTCAATCTATCCTCTTTGTGGACAACTCATTTTAATTCTTTCAACTCCCACTTCCATCATTCTTTCTCCTGATGTAATCACTCTGCTACATTTAATTTTTTTTTAATTTTCCTAAATCACTTTCCTCTACTTTAGTCTCATATCTTTTCTTTTAAAATTATATCTACCTTTGAAATAACAAGAATTTTTTTTCGTCTTTCTTCTTAATAGGACAGTTTCCATTCCATTTGTTATATCCAGTATTTATTAAATTATAAAACTATTTCCATTTACTGTTGTATTAATTTTTTGTCAAATATCGTTTTCTCCGGAAGTTACAACTGGTTGTCTATATCATATAAATGATTTATCCTTTAAGTCTTATGTTAGTTACATGAAAATTCTAACAATCCTCAATGCCCTCGGAAATATCACTTCATCATTCTGAATTTCAATTGGCTAGGTACACATGAAGAAATTAGGAAAGATAAATCACACTAATTTATATGTAAATCGTACAGATAAATCTTTTACTTATTAAAAAAGAAAGATGAATATGTATAAGCGATAAATCTTTCCAGTTTGGCCGTTGGTTTAGTTTTCAAAGATTTATTTCTCTTTTTTAGAAAGATTAGACCAATTTATCAGCAAAAATTAATATTTCGAAATTTCAAAAAAAATCTGAGAGTTTTATCTCTCGGGATTAGTCAGTTACGTATCAAGGAAATACCACTTGTATGTTTTATTTATCAGAGTTATGGATTAGAGCATTATAAAAAAATTAAGACGGACGAAATTGTACGAGCTGGACTAAAATTTGGCTATCAAGCAAAGAAATACATCATATGCCACTGCTGAAGTATCCGATCCAGAATGAATCCACAAGACTAAAAAAACTATTTACGTGTAGATGATCGTGTCTTTACGCATTTATTAAGTTTGGCGATAAATAAATTAACGGTAAAAGGCAAGACACTGTAACTCGTATAGTAATTCCACAAGAGAACGCCTCTCTGCAATTGAACTAGAGCGATTTCGTTTTCTACATATTATTTTTAAAATTCTTATCTCCTTTTATTACATCATACTTTTAATTTCGTATTGGACATCTTCTTAAAAAGTTATTTTATACGTTACTTCAATATTCAAATTACAATTAAACATTAATTACTAACGCAGTTTAAATGATCTTAATTAACAAAAATCAAGAAATAAAAGTAATTGTGGACTGTCCTTGAAAAAGATGATTTGTTGTACGAGTCCATCGCTTAACTTGTTTTTGCAATAAACATTTATCGCTGACATCTATTCTTGACTTTCTTCTGATTTGACTACTAAAGCTTGTTAATATAAAATTAATGTTTTACTAGGCACCAAACAGAGTAACTCAGATATCACATCGGCACTTTTTTTAATATAAAAGGAGGATTGATATGATATTTAAATGAATTAAATTATATTGAATCCAAAAAAAAAAATGATACTGAATAATATAAAATTATACTGAATAAATATATATTATTTTATATTCAATATAAATTATATTGAATAATATAATGAGAATGAAAACAGTATTAGATTAACTTTAAAGAATGAAATCTTTATGTGTTAATAAATTTTACTATTATATGAGAGACAACATTTTTTTAGTTTGTTCCCGATAAACGCGTAAACTAATGAACCAATCATTACGAAATTTTTCCTGTAGCTTTCTAATGACCCTCGGAGTATTATTACAGTTCAAACTCGTCAATCTTTACTACTATATAAATAAATTTAAATAAAAAAATATAAATATATAACTTAGAAATTTTTTTACCAAATTTAATTTCGTTGTTTATATCGATAAGTCAACATTGACGTTTTAAGACAGTTATCTGATTTACTAAATTTAATGCCATTATCTATAAAAGATCAATCTCCGTTATTATCGTAACATACGTAAAAAAAAATTAAGTTTGAAAATAAAATTAAAGGGAATGACGACAACTATTTACATATTTAACAAAGTTTTGAGGGTTTGAAGAATATTGAATTTCGATATCGAAATCCACTTCTTTAGAAAGTAACTATGTAGTTTAATGTCATTTTCTATTCTGGCGGCGACCCTCGAGAACTCATTCTCAAGCGATAAGTAACACTCAGTAGGTTTTTATATACTAAATTAACAATTTTCATCTGGGTAAGCCATACACATAATCGGCGTAAATTCGACTTTCAATTTAGTAATAATATTTTCAAAACACCTAGGTCAAGAAGGTCACAGGTAGGAAGAAGAACTTCTGCAGCTACTAGAATCTGTGATCAGACAACGTGAATCTACGTCAGAGCGTTCTCAAAGATTTGAAGACTAACGTATACACTCGGCTCAAAATTGAGTTCAACCTTCGAGAAATATGTTAAGTATCAAATTATCACCCTGAAATTAACCACCTGAAATTTAGAGATATTCAAATAGATAGCATGATTAAAATATTTAATCAATGAAATGCCAAAAAATTTGAAAGATAAAACTCCTGGAATCTACTATACCGGGGGAAAAGTCTTGAAGAACTTCAATATGAAGTTTTTTAAGCCCGGCACAGTTGGTATATATTAATAATAATAATAGTTGGTATATATAAATAATATTTTATTTATAAATAAATATAATGAAATTCACCCTTACCAACAATTCGTCTGCGTTCTTTTTTGTAGCACATTCGGTCATTCGACCATCCTCAGGAAAAGTTATTCTTCAATTTGAGATCATTAAAATTAAAGTATGTAGAACGTAAATTTATAAAAAAGTAAATTGTTGGGATTTTAACATTTAATACATTTTTATTCTACATAGATTAATTTTAATGATCTCAAATTGAAGAGTAACTTTTCCTGAGGATGATCGAATGACCGAAAGTGATAGAAAAGAGAACGCGGAGAATTGTTGGTAGGTTGAATTTCATTTTATTTATATATAAACAACTTCATTATTCTCCTGATTTCAATAAAAATCTGATTTTGGACAATATACGTATCTTTATCTAAACATTTTATTTTTTCCGATAACATGTTTAATTCTGATAACAAAAGCGTATATATTTTCTAAATAACTATTAACAATTTTTTTAAATTCTTTACGCTTACTGAGAGGGCGAAGCCCCAAAGGAATGCTCAATTTTGTGTAATAACGGTTGTTTTTCATTAAATATGTATTGTCTTATCTTGTCAAAATGAACGTACAAGTTTTTTCTAAATAATAATAAGCATCACTTAATGAAATGGTCATTACGTGAAAAACAGCTGATATCTAGAAACTTATCGACAAATATAATGACAAGCATGATGAATAAATATTTATTTATTATCAATTTCTATTTTATAAAAATAAACTCTCTGGGACACAGAAAACAGGTAGGTGGAAATCTAAATTTTTTCATATGAAACTATTTTCCAGCATTTACCTTGGTAAGTAGAATCAGAATACTTAGCTACAATTAGGCCACTTTTACGTTGAATTCTTTATATATTACATAATATTGTGAAATATATATGTATATAAAAATTAAACAAATTAACAAAACAAAGTAAGATGAATAGTCATTAATAAAACAAATAAAAGTGAAATGTTTGTATTGTACTCGAGTACCATTCACTCTTCCTGAATAAATTGTCCTTGTTGTTAAAGGCCACTACTTCGTATATATAAATGAACAGAATACTTGCTCATCTTAAAAAATGCATAATATTTATAAAATGAACACCGGAATAAAAAAAATTAACAGATTAGTTATTTTTACTTAACAAAAAATTACCTAAAAACCCCCATTTTTAATAACAGCTTAGTTCATAATGGTAACACAAAATATCAGTTCAAAAAATATATAAAAATTTACATTAAAAACTACTTTACACAATAAATTTTATCTAATAAACAATCTTTTATAATTGTCATACATGACACGATTTTAAGGACCTGTCCTTAAGCATGTCCATGATACCACTGATATCTTTGTATTATTATGCTGCTTGCTAATTCAATCGATTCGTTTTTTTTTTTTTAATTATAATAAAACAATACTTAGACACCATTACTGTTTAGTTAATTAACAAAGATGGTTTTAAAAATAATCTTAAAAAAACAACAAAAAATGAAAATTGAATAAAAAATACATATACTAAAAAATTTTAAAAAAATTGTATTTTTACAGTTTGGTTATAATATATCCTTTTAGAGATCGATGCCAAACAAAATAAAATTGATTAAATTAAACCTAACATTTTTTAAATCGCATTTAAATATTCAGAAATCCCTTTCGGCACGCCAGAAGACGAAGGTATATTTCACCGGTGCTAAGTAGGGGATAAAATAGATTTCCACCGTAAAGTTAAGAAAAACTTGTGAAAAAAGTTTCACATGTTTAGCATACGATAAGCCCCATCTTACAATTCCAACAATATTTTGGTCATCCTTTGCCGGAGGGTTGGTCATATCAAAAATTGTATAAGATAAAAATTTTAGGTAATGTTTAGAGGACTAATGACCACTTTAACCCGTTAGTTATAAAAGAGGATATTGTTTTTAGATAAAAATAACAAATTTATATACAATGAAATATTAAGTTATAAAAGTTGTTCGAGTGTTTTAAAATATTTACACGCATTAACTACAAGGAGTAGCAAAAAATTGTAAGATATGAAAATAAATTATGAACACAAATAATTAGCAGGTCATTGAAATATAAAAAAAGCAACTGAATAATTGCATTACTAATATTTTCATTTTGTCTACATTGTAAGATATGTATCTGGGTAACATTATTTATCTTTTATACAATCGTAGTTATCATTTATTTAAAAAAATATTCTGTATTATTGTTGTGTTTTTTATTTTTTTCAGATGAAAGTGTATATATGATGATCAATTACAAAAAATAGACGATATGTTATTAAACATAATTTTTCAATTAATAATAGAATTATCAATTTCATTGATATTCAATAAGTTTTTTTAACGGTATGAAAATAAAAAAATATGTGTATGTACATTTAAAGGTAATTCCTATTTTTTTAACTGACTATATCCATTCCAGAACTGGTAATGTACTTAACTAATGTTTATTTGTTCCCTGTAGCTTTTCACAGATCCATGCAATTACAAGTCCAAGTAATTTTTATTTTATTAAACCGGGTTCATATCTTATTTTATTAAATGTGTCGAGCGTCAGTACAAAATAAATTAATAATTAAATGTATTTTCCGAAAATAATTTAATTATTATGGTTTTATATGTTCTTTGTATAAAAATCATACAGGAAGAGAGGACACTACAGAGAAACCCAACAGGATGAGAAAACACTACGGGGGACACCAAAGAGGACGAGAGGACACTATGGAGACGACACCCGAGAGTATGGAAAGAACCCGACAGGACAGATTGGACCTGACAGGACAAAGAGGACCGACAGGAAGGAGACGACACCCGACAGGACAGAGAGGATACCCGACACGATGGAGAGGACCCGACAGGATATGAAGATAGGACGGAAATGAATCCCAACAGGGCGGAGATGACACCCGATAGGAGTAGAGGACACTACGGGGGTGACACGTAACAGGACGAGAGGACCCGACGGAGAAGATACTCGACAGGACGGAAATATTATCCGACAGGATGTGAGGAGGAGTCACCTGCCAGGACAAGAAGACAGGACTTAGACGACACCCGACACGACGGAGATGACACCCGGGAGGATGGAGAGAACCAGAGAGGACGGGGAGGACCCGACAGGACGAGAGGATCCGGGAATTACGTCATCTGCCAGGACAAGAGAATAGGACCTAAACGACAGCCGACACGACGGAGATGACAACCGACAAGACCTAAAGGACCTGACGGTGACGATAATCAACAGGATGCAGAGGACTCAAACAGTCGTACCGACCCCAGGACAAAATAGAGTTAAGCCTAACCAAAGTACCTACCCCAGGACAACATAGAGAGGAACCGACCCGGTTGACAAACTCTAATGGTAATTATTATTTTTACATATTCCAACATACTGCTTATTTGAGCTAATATTGATTACTATTTTTAATTCACAAATATATAGTATCATTAATACAATTATAACAAGTTATTCAGAAAAGTAAATCACACATTAGATATATCGTGTAGCAAATAATTTTATATTAGAATATTAAATTTAAAAAACGGTAGTTGTAGTTAAGTTCCGATGGTATTTTAACATTTATATATAATTATATATTTATTTATCATTTTTAAAAGAAATCTCACCGAAAAAACATTTAAGAAAATTATTAAAATATTATATAAAACCCCTCAACACATTTAATAAAAAAAAAGGTATGTGGACTTACAAAAGTATTACTCATAAACAGTTATAAAAATAAACACCCGTTTGGGGTTAGCTGTCCTTCCGGTAAAAATGTATTTTGCACGATTTCTTAACGTTACCCGACAAATCCACGAGGAGGTGAGTAATTCGTTTTTCATTTTTTCACTTATTTTGGTTATTTATTTTTATTTTTTTATGTTTTTAGTCAAGTAATCAGAGGCAGGTGCGGCCAGACGCGTCGCGTCTAAAACAGTGGCAATGGCGTGACTGTGTTGATCTGCCGTACCGTATACTGTTGCACCTTTAAAGTTACTTTTCTCGATAGCCGAAAGAGATATTGTCAGATCCGATTGTTGTGATATTACAATATTTCACATAAATTTGTTTTGTCATTAGTAATTAATTAATAAATATTCTTCTTAAATTAATTTTATATTATTCAGAGGTAAAATTTGTATCAGATTAATTCTCCGAATTTTGTGCAGTATTTTTATACAGAAAAAATTAGGAAAATGTGAAGTACACAGAATTCCATACAAACAGTCGTCCACTCAACGGAGTTAGAAACGATGATTATTTATAACTTGTAAATGTATTTAATAAAACAAAAATTTTAAATATTTATTTGTAATAATATCTGAAATAAGTCTAATGAAAAGAAATCTACAGACATTATTTTCACTCTTTGTAAAGGAGTGTTTATTCTGTTATTGAATAACGTAGGCTTACCCCAGTCAAGGGATGTAAGATATTTAGAAGCGCATCTGGTATCATATCGCGTAGAATAGCACAAAATTTAATGTGAAACAACTCGATTGCAACTCGATTGTCAGCGAGAATAATGTCGATTGAAAAATGGTCCCTAAGAATAGTAAAAGTCAATTTGAAATCAGTTTGGACAAACGGAGTTCAACGTAGAGTATATTGAGAACTTAAAAATGAAATTCAACCATGTTTCTAAACAAAATATATAATAATTCTATGGAGACTATGGTAAATTAAAAATGCATTTGTGTATAAGGAAATTCGGCCGAAGCAAAAAATTAAAGAATTTATTTAAAAAATACGAACAATTATTTAATGACCATCCGCATCATTTTGCGCATTCGTTGAATATCAAAGGTATTTACACGAAAATATATTTAAGAGATAAAATAGTTTGAATTTAATTGATAGGTTTTACTAAATTTATCTTTTTATAAGAAGATTTACAAGAAATCATACTACTGGAACCACAATAGAAACATTTCGAATGGGGAATCTAGCCATGTATTGATTTAATATATAAATCCATAGTCCTCTTATAACATAAACAGTTCCTACTATTAACAGAGTGCTTATAGTCTTTACGCGCCTGTTTGCATTTACATATAGGAACCTCCGTCTTCTTAGTCCTCGCGCTTGTGTCCCTAGTCACCATAATGCGCACAAGTCTCCGCTGTTCGGTCACAGAACTCTGCTCTGTGTCCAAACCGACAACACTTGAAGCATCGCTATACGTCAATATATTCCCTTACCCTACAAGACGAAAAATCTAAAAATAATCTGCCCTCAGTAACGAAGCTCTGAAGACTGCCCGGTTTACTTCAAAACCACAATGGTACCGCTCTGCCTCGCGCTTACCGGTTTTGAATAACAGTCGACACTCTGACTTAAAAGTCACCTCGTCCAATTGAGTGTTTTGCTCGCTGAAAATTCAAAACGTCCTCCTCAAATAGGTGTCGATCTATATCACAGACGATAATCCTCGGGCGCCTCTTATGTTTGGGGTCGGCTCTCATGTCAGGTTTACCGACCTTTAATGTGTCTGTTACCACTAAAATGGTACCTTTATCATCAGCGACGAATACTAACCGCTTTTTTGTTTCTTTAATATTTCGAAACCTCAGGCTCGACCTCTTGCTTTTAAGGACGACCTGAAACTTGTTCTTTACTTCTTTAGTCGATTTTATTGCAGACCTCTCCTTCACATTCACGAAAACCACCTCTGGTTCCCGACGGGACTGACTGGCCTCTCATTTCAAATTAATCTATTTTATCCGATATGTAGTGACTAGAAATAACTCTGAGAGCAACAGCCCACAAATAATTAGTGAAAAATGATTTCCAATTTTTGAAGTTCTGTAAGGATAAATCGTGGGCGAAGCCGCGACAGGAGATGCTAGTTTTAAAATAAATAAACAAACAATGACTAAGAAATTAATTTATTATTTCTGATCAAGATATTAATTTTTATAATAGAAAATCCTCATAGATTAGTTCAGATTTAACTATCTATTTAGTTAATTTTTTTTTTCTACTTACGATGCACCAACTTTTTTTTAATACATTTTTTTGAAGATAAAATTTAAGTATTTATGTATGAACTACTAAAAACAAGAAGGAAGTGATATAAATTTATTATATTCTGTAATTTGCAGGGGTTATTTCATTAATGATTATTTTAACGTATATTAATAATAGTTTATCGCTAAACAATAGAAGTTCAAATATTACGCATAACCTATAAAATTACGTAACAAATTAGAGAACAATAGATATCACCTTTAGAATTAATTGTTATTCATTTATTACTGATTGTATATTACATAGATTTATTAATTTATTTTATTAAAATTGTAAGAAAAAAATTATTCAGTGCAAAATTCTAAGGAGATAAGAACAAGGACCGCCAACACCAAGACATGAGAACTTTCCCATCAATACACATTAATACGATAAAATCTTACTATTTTATATTCGAGTACATTCAATTTACGTAGCGCCATCCTTAAATAAAATGATCAACCTTCTACATACATACATTAGAATAAATTTATTAAGTAATATTTTATTTTAAATAGTAATAAAATACAATTTATTATTATTTGTTATAATTGTCTGTTCTGTAATATTAATAATTTTATTAATATTTATGTATAATATATATTAATAAATAACTTATTAATTTAATATATTAAAATTATGCGTAAAAATCCGGCAATGAAGTGGATAACATTCCCGGCTGCGCCGGTCAAATTATGCAATTCATTTTTTAGCTTGAAAGAAGCTAAAAAGAAACAAATATATTTCTTTCATTTTGGGAGTTCCCATACTCAAGGGCATTTGGGTAAAATTAAGTTTTAAGAAAATAATCCTTAAGTGGTGATAATAAATTTAAAAAATCTGATGTGGACAACAGATGACTTCCTTGTACGCCTATTAAATTTTATATACACTTTTTTTTTTTTTAATGTAAAGTACATAAAATTTAATTTCATTAATAACTTCCGTAATTTTGTTTTACCAATCAGAGATTAATAATCATTAATGAATCATATTGATACAAAAAAAATGAGATGAAGTCTGATTCGAACCGATGTGCCTTCCCCTTGTAAGATCCAAATATTTCATTAATTAAAATGTTATTTGGCTATAACTCTGGAACCATTGAACATAAGTACTACTCATGATTTATCGTTGAAAAGCTCTCAATGAGAGCTTCTTACTGCAGTTAAGAAAAAGTCCAAAATTCAATTTTTATTATGGATTTTGGGGTTTTTTTGGACACTTTTGGTTCAGTCGATTGCAATCAAAAGAGAAGATGCACAAATAGATGTTAAAACAGTCATAAATCCCAAATTTTAACATCCTACGGCCAATAGTTTTTCAGTTATGCGAGATACATACGTATGTACGTACATACGTACAGACGTCACGCTGAACTAGTCAAAATGGATATTTCCGTTGAAATCTGAAAACCCTTATTTTTTGCGATTACGATACTTCCTTTACTTTCTACAAGGAAGTAAAAAGAACAATTTTTTGATTCGTGTTTTGAGCGATTTGTAAACTTACAAGCTGATACTTTAATAATATTACAAGTATCAAAACATATACTGTTATGTATAGCTATAGCTGCTGTAGCATATCATATATCGCTATAGCCGAGAAAATAAAACCTAATCAATGCAAAATGCCAAGGAGATAAGAATAACAATTTGCATCAACACAATTACTACTGTTATGTATGAGTATGACTGTTATGTAAGAGTACTACTGTTACTGTACGGGTATGTAGAGGTTTACTTGTATAAAAATAATGAACCTAACCTTTAAATCCATTTGGAAAATGGCGGAAATGTAAATTTTTAATTGTTAATATCTTTGCAAGTGTTGGTTTATTTAAATGTTACTACAAAACATATTAAACGTTTTATGACAAAGAAAATGGTACCTTATTTATTCAAATCCAATTATAAATAACAGAGCTATGACAAAAATCTTTGAAGTGAGTCACTCTAAATAAAAAGAACAGTTTTCATTACCTCCCGAATAAAATTAAATAACGCAACACAAATATATAGAGTGTCCAAAATTGAGGTATCATTTTAATTTTGCTGCCATTTTTTTTCTACTTGTAATTTTTATTCGAAATTTTTATTTTCAGATTCTAAATACATTCCGGTTAGTTAATATGGAACGTTACACGAAGGAACAATGTGTTTTTATTATTAAAACATTTTTTGAAAATGGCAAAAGTTTTCAAGTTGTAATTAGGAAATTTAGAACAAAATTCGGTAGAGAAAATGCTCCAACAAATCGTGCCATCAAGCTGATGGTTGAGAAATTTAAAGAAACTGGATTCGTTCATGATAACAGAAACAGAATTTATCAACGTAGTCGTCGTTCAACCGAGAATATAGCAGCTGTGAGCAGAAGTGTTGAAGAAGATCCAAAAACATCCATTCGTCATCGTTCGCAGCAATTAAACATCAAACGATCCACATTATTATGCATCAGCATTAACATTTTGATTATCACGATTAACATTTTGCATCGTGATCTCCATTTAAAGGCTTATAAGATCCAGCTGACCCAAGAATTAAAACTAGCTGACCACGCATTACGTCGGCAATTCGTTTCTTGGGCCATCGAAAAACAATAAGAAAATGAGAATTTTCTTAACAAAATAATCTTCACCGACGAAGCCCATTTCCAGCTCAATGGCTACGTCAACAAGCAGAATTGCCGCATTTGGGGTGAAGAGAATCCAAGAGTTATCTTAGAGCAACCATTACATCCACAAAAAGTAACGGTTTGGTGTGGTTTGTGGTCCAGAGGAATCATCGGACCATATTTTTTTGAAAACGAAAATGGAAATGCGATTATGGTCAATGGAAATCGCTACAGGGAGATGATCCGAAACTTTTTGTGGCGGAAAATCGATGATTTAGACGTAGAGAATATGTGGTTTCAACAGGATGGTGCCACTTGTCACACAGCAAGAGAAACAATGGATCTTTTGAAAGAAAAGTTCGAAAATCGCATTATTTCTCGAAGAGGAGGAGTAAATTGGCCACCAAGATCGTGCAATTTGAGACCTTTAGATTTTTTTTGTGGGGTTTTTTGAAATCGAAAGTGTACACAGCAATAATCCCACAACAATTCAAGAGCTTAAAACCAACATTATCGAGCAGAAACCATTGACAACCGTTTATTGAAAAACGTGATTGATAATTATGGTAAAAGATTGCGAGCCAGCCGAGCCAGTAGGGGGGTCACTTGACCGACATAATTTTTCATTTTTAACCGGAACCTAGTTGTAATAAACTGAAATAAAAATATTTTTAATATCTGAAAAAAGTATTTTTTTTTTATTAAAATTAAAATGACACCTCAATTTTGGACACCCTTATCAACTGGAATAATTTTATTGGTGTTATCTAGCAATAAATTATATAATATTTAATAATATTGAAAATTACAATAAATAAAAAAAAAATTGAAATCATGAAAATATTAAAACAATATTAAGTTAATATTGAAAAGTAATTTGCATTAAAACAGTTGTAATTAACAACTTGTAATTGTACTTGTATTTGACTTGTAATTAACAAATCATTTTTGTAAATGTAAATAAAAATGAATACCCAGTTTGTCTTTTTCTTTTTTACCAAGTGAATACATTGATCTTTGTTGTACGAGTTAATTTTTTTTTACCATTATCTTATTCACCATGGAAGTATTGTGTATCATATTTATACCAAATTAGGAATGGCTGATACGCATTTAATGTACGGTCTCGTACCTTGCGACACACTTGTGGCGAGACGGCTGTAACAGGTACAATTTCCCAATCGAGTGTCACCTTCTCACACACAGTGTTTTCATCCATCCGTTAACGGCTCAGTGACACAGTAATCTGCAAACCTGAAAAACGTGGTAAATCAGGACGACTACGTTCAATATTAACATCTGAATTCGAGGAGGATTTGTTAGATGAAATATCCAATCATCTCAAAAAAAGTACTAGAGAGCAGGCCTTTGAATTCAATGTAATTAATGCAACAGTTTGGAGGTTTTACGTGAGCAGCAACGCCATACCACGATCACTATCAGCGAGTACAGTTTTATTTGCCGATTACAATTTTTTTTTCATTGCTAATGAATTGTTTTAAAACAATCATTTAACTGGTATTTTTTTATGTACTTATCTATTATAGTCCTATGGGTCATTAATCAGGCTATTATTTTTTATTTTTTTATTACTAAATTAAAAACAAGTCTCAGATGAATTTTCGGCTAATTTTTACAACAGTATTTTTCTCCTTTCCCATATTCTGAACTTGGGTCTACACAGACAGTTGTTGTTTATTTATATTTTTTATCGAGATAATATGTCGAATACCCTTTTCCAATTTTGAAATTGATTGTTTCTTCCTTCATTAATTCGTAAACGTTGTTAATTTTCTCTCTCGCTTGTCCTCTCAATTTACGATTTTTAATATAGTTTTTATTTCATTAATTTTTATTAAAACAAGGTGCTATTAACGAAAGGACTCAAAGAAGGAATGAATTCATCATTTATGAATGAGTTTTTGTTTAGTTCCACATCATCAATGTTAGTAGCTGCATGAGTTTTATAAATAAACTTAAAATTGTAAATGACTTGTTAATTTTTAAATTGTATTTTTTTTAAATTACATTATTTATTAGCATTTTACAACATTTTTAATTTAAATTCAAAATGCGAATTCAGTTCTGTTTGGATCAAATAGGCTATATTTTCAATAAAGTTTTATTTTCAATCTGTTTATTCCGGTTTTTGATTTTTATATTAATAAGCATGATTATTCTAATTTTATAAATAAATATTCCAAATAAAATATAATTTCATCGAAATCAACTGGCTCCCCATTGTTTATAGGATTACTTGTAGAGAGATAATTTTGATTGCGAGAAACGATAAGCTTAACTGTCAGAAAATGATTTCTCCTTATATACGTGATTTCCTCCAAAACTAAATAATGTTATATGCAATCTTGATTTGGTTACGTTTGGCAAATGGAAACTACTGCAGCCTTCCCTACCGCATTGCCAAAACATATCGCATCTTAGCAACCGAAAAGTCGTTGTACGTATATGATTTCACGATAAATATGAGAGTAATATTTTGATTTAGAAGTTATTATATAAAATATGTTACCGGATTTTCCTCAATACCAAAAGTAAAAAAAAAATAATTAAATTTTGTTGTTTTTCTTGCCTAGTAAAAATAGATAATACTATTCTCAGGTAAAGATTTGTATTAGGTAAAGATATGTATTCAAAGTTATAAATGTAAACTCATTAAATTAAATTAAATACATAAAGAATATAAAAAATTCTTATTTATAAGATAAAAGCAATCATATGACAGTGTTCAAGGAATAAAACTAAAATAAATAGGAAACAGGCTAATTGCCAGTTCTTTAATTTGGTTAGTGAAGAAGATGGTTAGACTGATATGTAATCTTAATCTGAACGGTTTATTATACCGTTCGTGTGTGTGCGCTCGTTCGCACCCACATACATACGGCGTGAATGTACGTTTAAAGGCTAAGTATAGAAAGGGTCAACGTTTTCAAGAGCAATGAAAGAAGTTTTAATTTTTCATTCTCGGCCACGTAACTAGATCATAACTAGCGTATTAGTAACAAGTGATAAAGTTAAATTTAAGTCTACTAGAGTAAAAAAGATTACATCAACTGGATACCTGCCAGTGAGTAATGTTAAGTAACGGAATATATAATATTACAGTAATTGAAAGTGATAAGTTCCCTTGTTTAACTGCATTTCAAATAAAAACATCATAAATATGTTCATAAAATAATAAGTTAATATTGTATTAAATGTTAAAGTCGGTAATCTTACAACATTCGATGATAAAAGTTAAACATTTACCGGTATTATATCTTTCACTTTAAAATTAAGGTTGTAGTTATTTTTAACTGGAGATAGAAGTAATTTGGACTAATGGTTTGCTAGATATTTGTAGTTTTGGGTGGAATTCGAAGACCCAGCTTTTTCTAATGTTTAACTTCATTTATTACGTTTATTGTTCAGTAACGGATCGGAAATAAAACCCAAAACAACGTGTTTTTAGGAAACACCTCCGGCCGTATCACAAAAAGAATGCATTGTTTTCATAGGTTTTTATATTCTCGGCAAAGATATAGTGTAGCTAATCCAAACGGGATAAAACGGATGAAGGGTAGGAAAAGAAGTGAATACTATAAAAAGCCGATATATCCGCGGGAACCGTGCCGAAAAACAACCAAATCCTATTCAAAAGATAGCTTTCAAATATCCCTCGAGGAAGGAGGTATATCTCCCACGGGAAATTTTACTCAAAAATGTTGTTGCAACTTTAAGATTATTTTTCGGTTTACTTAAATATATTTACCAAGTTCAAGTTTTCCCATAACTGGAAGAATGGAAGTAAAAACGATGAGAAAAACGCGTTGATACTTGATGCAACTAATTTCGTAACACTGATTGCAAAAAAAATTATATCATTAAGTAGTTTTTTGTAATCTGGTTTGAAAAACGAATTCATTCATTTTTCTTCTGTACTCCAATTTTGTTTTTTTTTTTTTTTTTATCTGATCATTCGTTGTCATCCTGTTAGCAGGATGTCACCACTATATCACAAGATAATTACTTCAACAGATAAGAAAACTCTGTGTTAGCATTTTAAAATAATAATCACTGGATCGTAAGTAACCAAACAAAAAAAGGATAAAAATATTGGATTGTGTTTCTGAGGTACAAGTTACCATTGTTAATCCCACCGATAATGTTTGTATTATTACAATATTATGTCTATTCATAATATAAAACCTTTAGGTATTCTATCAGATGATAAACTTTTATAGCAGACGATCAGTTTTACTTCATTTGCAACGAGATCAAGTCATCTGTTCCAGCTTGAATTAAATGCTTTTAGACGAAACATCGATAAATATTTACTACGCATATTTATATTTCCATTAAAATTAAAATAATAAATCTGTTAGGTTTTGATATTGCTTCAAAAAGTACGAGTTTTCAAGATGCAAGAACGGGTAGTTAAATCTTTGTTAGGTTTGGATAGATATGAATCTTGTAAACCGATTTTCCTTAAAAATTTAAACTTAAAATAAATGATTAAACGAAATGAAAAATTAAAAATTTTAAATATTTTTTTAAGAAAATCCCCAGTTGAAGATCATATACTATTCTTTATTATGAATAATTGGATATGGGTCTGGCTTAAACTGGTTTTAAACTAGAAGTAACAGAAGCAATTTAATTATTTAAATCGGTTAAAAACAAAAATACCAAAAACAAGTCTTTTGTATTTAAAAACCAATGAACGAAAAAAAATTATTAAGAATACTGTCTTTTTTTGTTGAACAATTTACAAAGTAATTAGTTGAGAACCTCTGTGAACGACTGTGATTATTGTGGGTAAATATTTTTTATTAATTGGTCGATAGGAATTGTAATTTAAAATCATAATAAATACTAAATTATTTTTAATCGTAATTTATTTCTACACACACAATAATTAAATCAACGACTTAATTACGTACATCTTTCTTAAAGGGCATTACAAATATTTAAATCATGAGATAAAAAAATTGTGTCGATAGGAATTGTAATTTAAAATACATAATAAATACTAAATTATTTTTAATCGTAATTTATTTCTACACACACACTAATTAAATCATCGAGTTAATTACGCACATCTTTCTTAAAGGGCATTACAAATATTTAAATCATGAGAAAAAAAACAAAAGAATTGGTCGATAGGAATTGCAGTTTAAAATACATAATAAATACTAAATTATTTTTAATCGTAATTTATTTCTACACACACACTAATTAAATCATCGACTTAATTACGTACATCTTTCTTAAAGGGCATTACAAATATTTAAATCATGAGAAAAAAAAAACAAAAGAATTGGTCGATAGAAATTGCAGTTTAAAATACATAATAAATACTAAATTATTTTTAATCGTAATTTATTTCTACACACACACTAATTAATCATCGACTTAATTACATACATCTTTCTTAAAGGGCATTACAAATATTTAAATCATGAGATAAAAAACAAAAGAATTGGTCGATAGGAATTGTAGTTTAGAATATATAATAAATACTAAATTATTTTTAATCATAATTTATTTCTACACACACACGCGCGTGCACACACACACACACACACACACACACACACACACACACTTTATATACACCTCACTTTTCGTATCGATAAACAATTAAGGGAAGCTAGCAAAGGCGTATGTGGAGGCATGGCTTGTCCGTAGAAGGCAGGAGTGATTGGATCAGTCGACGAAGGGGAGATGGATTTACAGACTGATGACCTCCAGAGATGGCTGGATCGCAAACAAGGGGAAATGGGGTACAAGTTGACCCAATTTCTTATCAGTCACAGGTATTTTAAAGCACACCTCTGCGCGCAGACGTCAAGACCTTCTGTGGACTATAAATAGTGAGGGATGCAGGACACACGGTGTTCGTGTGCAATCGGTTTTTGCAATACGGGAAATCATGCCGGAAAGAATTCGGCGTACTTTCTCCAAATAACATCATTGGGACTATGCTGCAGACCGAACGGATACGCAGTATCGACGATGTAGGTCAAGATCATCCGTTGGAAGATGGTAGAAGAAGGCAGAGATGAATTATTCCTCTTGAGTCTCCCTTGGGGTTATGTTCATATTAAATCAGGTCCGGCCCTGATATGGAGAAATCGAGAAAAAATTTTAGCGAAGCCAAAAAACAGTACTGAGCGAACATGCGTCGCTAGCAAAGACGCTTAATCCCCTCTCTACGTTATTGGAGAAACCTTCAAGTTAGTGAAATCTTTTAATGGTATAAGATCAGTTAAGAACTTTATGTTCCCGTTTTGTAACTGAGGCTCACAGACTTTACAGATGAAAAAATTCATCTGTAAAAATCTCTTTAATTATGTTTTTAAGTGAATTACGCTAATAAAAAGTTAAGAAATGAAATAAGATATTTTCAGGAAGTCATCTATGTAATTTCTTATGTATTCTATCAGGATTTTGTAGTCGATCATTCATTTACTTTTCTGTTTGTTGTAAATATTTATACTAAAACGTCTTATAAAAAAAAAAAAAACTATGGGACCTTACATTTCTTCCTCATCCTGAATTACCAGTTTTATACATTCTAATCTTTTCTTTCTTTACTGTTTTTTAATCTCAATACTTTCTTTTAGAACTAACTCATAATTCTGGATGACTTAATGCATCGTCTATAAAGTCGCTTACGTGTTAAAGACGTTCATACACTTTTTCTGTTCGTTGTAAAATCATTTTATTTCATAAAAAAAAAAAATCAGCTGATACTGATTCTCAAATTTCTCCTGTTATTTCACTTATATTTCAAAAGCTTGTTTTGTAAAATTTTTCTGCCTTTCTATGAATCATATTTTGTTACCATAACATATTTGATTGTTAATAACACAAGTATTTTTTAAGAATTTCTAGTAATTCCTAAATTCACGTTTTATACCAGCAGATCTACACAAAACTACTTATTCTATACATAAAATATCTCCTTGATTTTGTCAGTCAGCTTTTAATACTCAATAATTATTAGATTTTGTTGTAACTTTAGAACCTATACACAAATAACAATATTCTGCGACTTCCGGTTTATAGCATCCCATTATCGTATCTTAAAATCTAATTCCTCCTAAATAAACCTAATTAATCTTGTTTCTGTTATGTACTATTAATTTTAGCTCCTGTTAATTTCAAACTAAATTTCTTTTTCAGCAATGGGTTTTTATTAATATCAGTAACTACTTCTTCTAGCTTGTTTCAGGCAAAATGACAATAACATTAGTGAATTTACATCAACAAATTTTGTTTCATTTAGATCGTAAAAAATGATATATTGTTATAAAACTTAATTTATTATCATCCGCTTTTACTGTATTACTTGCTAATTACAGAAATGGACATTTAGGATTCTCTTTTACATTTCTTCAGGGATTTTTAACTTTTAACGGGATTATTATATCCTATAATCTGGCAAATTAAAAAATCCCCCTAAACGTAAATTGTAATAACTTCTCAATAAATCATCGTAAAAAAACCTAATGTGAACACCACATGAATTTCTTGTACGCTATTTTGTAAATTACATATACATATTTTTTTTAAATGAAAAGTACATAAAATGTTATTTCATTAATAACTTCTGATATTTTTTCATATATATTTTTTTATTGCTATTTTGAATTATTATTTATCGTAATTTTTTTGCAATCAGAGGTTAATAATTACACGGATAAACATAATTTTTGTTTCCTAACATGCGATACATGATTTTAATCTTTTTTGATGCAGAAAACGAATATGAACTCAGAATTTTTCTATCACCCACCACTTTTGTAAAAGTTTTAAATTTTAATTAAAGGATTTTTTCCATTTTTCAACGTACAGTTACCATTTTAAGCTCATATATTGTATTTCGTTAGCTTATTTTTTATTGCTTAACTTTGTTAACATAATTTGTATGCTATAAATAAAAAATACTAGGCAAAGAATTAAATCATATCATAGTCACATACTACGACACATGTCGTACTGTGTGACATGTGCTCTCGAAACATACTGTGAATGTATGTTTCGAAAGCAGCGATGAAGAATCAGGCAGTACTGAAGAAGACAACAATGATTTTGATTTTGAATTATCTTCCAATAAGCTACATCTTATATTACAAGGTGAATTAAATGACTTGGTTAAGGATTTAAATTTATCAAAAAATCAAGGGAACTGCTAGGATTAAGACTGCAAGGTTGGAATTTACTTCAAAAAAATAAAAAAATTTCGGGCTTTCGAAGCCGACAAATATAACGTCCTCAGTACTTTATTGATGAATATAATTTGGTTTATTGCACAAATATTGATGAGCTTATGTTGTACTAAGGTCAAGTTCATAAACCTGAGGACTTAGGCCTTTTCATAGATTCGTCCAAGTATAGTTAAAAGTGGTTTTACTACACAACGGTAACAAATACTCTTCGATACCAAATCACTTATGGTATTAATTTGAAAGAGACATACTATGTGATGAAAGACGTTCTTGAAAAAATAAATTATAAAAAAACATAGCTGGAATATATGTGGTGATTTGAAAGTTACAGCTATTTTGTTACGCATGCAGTTAGGCTATACTAAGTACATGTATTTTCTTTGCGAATGGGAGAAAAGAGTGGAAGAAACGAGACAACTTAACTCCAAATGGGAAAAATATTATTCATGAGCCCTTAGTCGAACCCAAAAAAATATTTTTATCCCATCTCCATATCAAGCTAGGACTAATGAAAAATTTTGTAAAAGCAATGAAGAAGGATAGTCCCGGATTTTTGTACATCAGGCAGAAATTTCCGAATGTAAGTGAAGGAAAAATTAAAAAAGTAATATTTGTTGGTCCTCAAATAAGACAGTTGGTCAAATATTGTGTATTTAACTCAATGTTAAATAATGTAGAAAGGTGTAGCTTTGGCTTCCTTTAAAGACGTTTGCAAAAGTTTTTTTCGGAAAACAGAAATCCGACAATTACGATATTGTTAATATGTAATATGTCTTGAAAATGCATTTCCTTCACTCGAATGATTTTTTCCCGGACAACCTCGGAGACGTAAGTGACGAAAACAGTAAATGTTTCCACCAAGACACTTCGGTGATGGAAAGCCTCTGTAAAGGGAAATGGAATACTAACAAGCTAGCCGATTACTGTTGGACATTAATTCGGGATGTGCCTGAGGTTATTTATAAAAGAAAAGCAGCAGCGAAATTATTCTAACACAGGTATGGCCATGCAAAATTATAAACTATATCTTCCCTTAATTTTTTTTAAGCGTAATTTATTTAAAACTAAGGGTAATAGAAAAATTGTATTTACAGATCTGTAATGTACGCAAAAAAGCAATTCAAGAAATGTTATACTTAGAGAAATATATTTTTTTTCTATCAGTGTTATTAATAAATCAATACATTTAAATTTAAAAAAAAAGTTGAAAAAAGGAGATAAAGTCGGATTCGAATCGATGTGCCTTTCCCTTATAAGATCCAAATATTTCGTTAATTAAAATTTTATTTGGCCGTAACTCTGGAACCAATGAAAATAAGTACCACTTATGATATATCGTTGAAAAACTTTCAATGAGGGTTTATTACTCCAATTAAGAAAAAGCCAAAAATCCAAATTGTTTTGGATTCCAAAAAAATTTAGACCATGTAAAAATATTAGCCGTAGCATGTTGAAATTTTGGATTTCAACAAGCTACGACTAATAGTTTTGCGTTATACGAGATATATACGTACGTACCAGACGTCACGCCGAAAATAGTTAAAATGGATTCAGGAATGGTTAAAATTGATATTTTCGTTGAAATCTGAAAATCGAAATTTTTCGTGATTGCAATACTTCCTTTGCTTCGTACAAGGAAGTAAAAGTTCAGTGTATACTTAACTAAAGTTTAAAACATTACATTCAAAGAATTACAGCATTAGTTTTCCAAGAATTTAATAATTTTTATAAATGAGTATATTACATTTTTTAAGCTAGTTTACTGAAATATTATTTGTCAATTTTTTTCCTTTTTCCAGGTTTTAACAGCCAACAACATGTACAAGGATTAACCTCAACATCAGAAATTTTAAGGGGAAGGGGTGCCTCCCCCAGGTTACAAACTATTCAAATTAAAAACACTTTCTTTTATCGTATTTACGCAAATTTTGTATCAGTTTTAAAGTTTCGAATGTTTTTACACGTAACTGATTGATGTGTTTACAATCTATCTGTATTTATTCGAACGGTTTCAAACGGCTCAAGTTTGTAATACAAAATCAATTAAACCTCTTGATTACTGCCACACTTTTTACTTTGTCATATCATAAATTACTTTGTGTGTATCATAAATTTGATTACAGGAAAAATACTTCCTTAAATTCAGTTATATATGACAAATGAAATAAGTAATACTTGCGGTTAAGTTTTTCAGACATTTCCGATAAAATATTTAAAAACACATTTTCGGTATTCTCCAGTTAACATCAGAAGTTTGAAAATTCCCAGCTCCACTACAACCGATGAAGTAATTTTTATAGAGTAACTTATCAAAATTTTTTACCTTTATAATAATATAACTTTGTATTTACTATTAAGTAATGCTTTGTAAACTTGAATCTTAAGTTTTTCTAAATAAGTTTAAGTTAAATCTTAATTTTTATTTAAATGTTATCAAACCGTTATCATTGAAATGTTACAAGAAAAAAGATAGATACTTTATTACATTTTTAAAAAAACATAAAAGGAAAAGGTTCTTAATTTTTACCAGTATTTTCAAATCTTACTTTTTACCAAATCTTGATTTCGATAATTCTTTTTTGATGTAGAGGAGGTTTCTGTGGTGTCCCAAGATATTGTTTTTATTTATATGTTTTTAATTACTTTACTTAATTATTACTGTTTTAATTTAAACAATAATGTATATTGTTTAAATAAAAAATTGCACGGTTACGTAAACAATTGAAGACTTTTTTTTTTACTTCTTTTTGTTAATAAGAAATAATAGTTTAATAATAAAATGATAATAGTTTCTTTTTAAAAATGAAATAATATCTTAATTATTGTTCAGTATTAAGCATAACTACTTAATCGTTATAGCGTAATAAAGAGTGATGCAGCGCTAACATTCAAAGTATGTTTCACGCTAAAAATTAAGAAAATTATTTGGAAATAGAAAAATAATATATATTTTTGCAATTTAAAAAGCTTTGGCTCTTTCTCTGCAGTAATCCTTTTGCATTCCTTTTCTTATTTCATAAAACAGAAAAATCTGTTTTATGAAAAAGTTTGAAAATCAATGCTTTAGACCATAATTATTTCGTTTTCTCGTTAGATTGTCAAGAGACGTAGACATCAGATTTCTAAGTATGACTTCTTATATCTCTCATTCAGATATAACTTTCTTTAACCAGTTTTATCAGTAATTTTTCCAAATTAGCCTTTCATAATCAACGTCTCGAGTTTGAATTTCGGTCAGTTATTGCATTTTTCATACGTTACAACACATTTCCATTCTATATTACTCGTACAACATTGAATCTTTGAACTAATGTAATGAATTGAAAAAAGTAGTATAACATATTATTACAGCAGCCTACTAAAAAAATATGTAATGTTTTTCTTTAGAGTGTTTATGATTTTATAACAGTAGTATTACATGGGATGTAAATTTAAATAAAGACAGTTGTTTCGAAAATTATTTACTCCTTTCTGTGAATTGGTAAACGGTACAGTGAACCATAATGATTACACACATGAACTTAATTTTTTAAACAAATTTGTCTTCACTTTTTGTTTTGCACTTTATTTGTTGATAACATTAGTTGTTATTTATTATAAGCATTAGCAGCTTTCTTAAAATAAAACACTTTCTTATTATACTTATTATGTCACCGTTACAATACGCCTTTATTTGTTGTGCATTTTTTAGAAGCTAGCTACTGTTACGAAGTCGGTAAACTGGGTTAATATAAGATGTAGAAGAGCTTAACTATTATGTAAGCAGCGTATTGCAGTTTACTTTGAGGAGTCGTTTATATATCCCGGATAAAACACTAAGATAAAGAATTAAATCTTAAAATATGCACGGCGTTGGCATCAACAGGTGTTTCGGGTGTGTGACGGATGTGATTGACAACGTAGAAGCGTGAGAGAAGTGTCTTCTGCTTTTGCGTGATTTTTCCCAACTCTCTCTCCCACTATTTTTCGTCTACGATACTTCTATAGTTACAACTTGTTGCTTTAATTTAAAATGAATGTTACTTTTTATTATTTAAAAAAATAATTCATATCATCTAAATTCTATACAATTGGCTAGTTTTTTAATTTTTTAAAACAGTTTAATTTTTTAACTATGTTTTTTATAGTTTAAAAACTAATTAAATTAAAATTTAACCTTTTGTCAGAATATCATTATTTTTTCGTTCACGTAATTAAATCACACTAGAGTTATTGTTATGGAAATATATAACAAAATTTTAAACCGGAAACGACGAGTTATAACTAATTAGATTGCGGCGAGGATTAATTGATCTTATCTCCTCAGGAGAGCTGCCTCAATTTAGCTTGACAGCCTGTAGCCTACTTATCGAATGACGATCTTTTCTGATGAATTTAAAACTAAATAATTCATAATGACAATTAAAAGCGAGGTTAGTTTTACTGTATTCCTCTAGTTATATATCTGTCAACCTTTCCAATTCAATTATATTATTGTAACATGCCTCTAAAAATCTAAAGAAAAAATTAAGAACAAATACCTCTTCAAATTAATTTTTAATCTAACTCAAATTATTAACCACGTAAAACTTCAAAATTAGTAGAAGCATACTTATTAATTTCTAACAGCCATTCTTTTCTAACTGACGTTGCATAAGTTCAGCATTTTAGAACCAAATATTTTTTCAACTATCGGACATTATTCAACTTTCATTTAAGAATGACTTTTTAAGTTAAAAAAAACTGGTATTATAAAGTAAAAAAAAACGAATTCATTAAATAAAGTGTATGATTAAGGGTAATTAACTTTCATTTTCCTGGCATCCTAGGTCTAGAACTGTGCTGCAAGAAGGAAAATATGCTAATCAAATAAAAAAATAATATGGGTAATAAAAAATAATGTAAAATAAATATGTGTTTTTTGCATGTCTTAACGTTTTATGAGCCAGGGAACCTCAAAAGAAAAGTGAAGGTAATGTTCGTACGTATGTATGTACATGTGTTGGCGTGTTTGAAGATTAATAACTTTAGTCAAAAGTTAGTCGGAAATTTTGCACAAAGGTTAATGTACATGGGGGTCAATGAATGCAAGGGGTAGGGTAAGTAGTTTCTTTTGGGTCAATTTTCTCAGAATTATGCAAACATAACCCCATTTTATATTAATCTCAGTACATTACCTTTAAAAAAAAAATCGTTGTCCCCCAAATTTCCCCTTCCTAAATCGAAAAAATTAATAAAATATATTTTTATTTATTGCGTATTTTCTAACCAAATTCTTTTTATGTCTTCCTAAACATAGTAGTAGTTCAAGTGACCCCAAAAAAATACTTTGAAGGCAATATTGGGCGTAAAGCAGCCGAACAAGATTTAAAAATATAAATTTTTTAAAACTTTTTCGTGTTTTTCCACTATATAAGAATAAACAATCAACGCCAAGAAAGTACAGTTTTGTTGTTAGCTTTAATTTTTTGATCTGTTTAGTTTTATTTACTTAAAACTCTAGATTCCTACCAAACACAGATCTGCAATTGTTTGTTGAAAAGAGGATAAAAGGAATAAGGAAAAATTATTTTTTTTTTAATATCTGAAAAACTACTGTTTAAACACAAAATATTTTAATAATACATTCTTTAAACCTGAATCCTGGTTCCTAAATTCTTGAAATCTTATTTTTATTTTAAGCTATATGATAGAAAAACGAACCAGGGATGTTATAATTTTTTTGCATTTTTTACCCCCATCGTAAAAGAATTTTATTTTTTTACAATTCTTACCGATTAAACTGTATAGCTAAGTATCTGAGAAAAAACATTACAAATTTTAAAGAAATTATTTTCCTACAATTTGCTTTTCTTACTTCAAAATTGTACCAATTTAAGTACATTAAAAAACTGACTGACGTATGAAAAATACATGCAAAAAATAAATTTTGGAAATTACTCGGTTATGATAAGTACGTTAAAACATGTAGTTTTTAAATTAAGATTATCTTTGTTCAGATTGAGATTATGATTGTCGGTAATCGAACAGAGTAAAACAAAGCCGAAATTTAAGTAAGTTTTGTAAACTTTTAATATATATTTTGCTGAAACCAATCGTTTTTTAAATATCTTGACCAAAAAAATCTTACCTCCTCTTTCTTAGTTTTCAACCCTGTACAGAACAACTGTTAGCTAGAATTCTCTAGCATCTTAAAAAATTATACTTAACACGTCAAAGGAAGTTATCTTCCTTAATTATTTTATTTATTACATCTTCTTTTGGTCTATTTTTTTATTATAATATGTATATTTAATCTGAATAAAGATTTCTATTCATAAAGTGCATGATTACAGAAAACTAACCGGAAGTTTAATATGAAAACTGGCATCTTGTCAAGAAATATTATCTCTTGTACCCACATACAATAACAGTATCTGTTTGCAGCATAAAAAAAAAATAATAAAAATACACAGAAGTAGTAAAATAATAAAGAATAAAAAATAAATCTTTAAGTGATATTAAATTAATGAAAACATTTTAAACTCATTAAATGCGAATTGAAGTAAAAGAGGAATTTAAAAAAAATGTTTATTCCAACTATAAAATATCGTAAAGGAAACCGCATAAGTATATCAGTTTAAGAACGATAAGGTTGTTATAAAATTTAAATAAGAAAAAACCACTTAATTGCCTCGTTAAGTACTTTAAAGTAAACTAAGTTTAGTATATTAAGTTTTAATAAGAGATTATTAAGCCAGAGCCATAAAAATTGATGAATTTTTCAAAGGAATCTCCTTTTTTCTAAAGGAGATAATTTAAACGTCACAAAAATAATCGGAATAATTTTATCTGTGAACCTTCCATATCACTGCTTGCAACCGAAATATCATTAATACCTGTAATACGGATGAGATTGATCGCAGTTTAACAGCATCTTCACCAGAAAATACCGAAAATTTGTAACATTTTAACACTACCAAAACCTTATTTTTTATGGTAAAGGCAATATTATGGAAAAACTAGTACCTAATGGATTATAGACACAGCGTGTGTACATATGTTTTTTTTTTTAGATCCGTATGAAGAGAATAACTTTCTACGTATAGAATATAACAAAACATTCACATTTACGTTCTTATCTTAAACAACTATTTACTATCAAACAAACATATAGTTAATGCAAAAATCAGAACTGTATTAAAATAAAAGAGAAATTTATACGCATTTTCATTAATAGGGCACAATCACATTATTTTTATTTTTTTTTATACCATTTACATTATCGAAGGTTGGCAACCCCCTGGGCAATTAGATTTTGCAAACAGCCGACCAGAAAAATTAGCTGATCCGAAAAACCATTCCCTTAAGTTCGTTCTTCAACCGTGAAATAATCCGATATGGACTTCGGTAACCCAAAATTTTTCATCTTGGCGTATGAGATATGGAAGCCGATTCTTTTATGGATGTCTCATCGTATATGCAAGGTACTCCAGCTTTTTTCTTATAACAATCCCATCTGCCTCTGTGCTAGTATCCATCTTTTTGAATACATCCTCAGCAATAAATCTAAAGCAATCATTGATAGGCCCACATCTCAAACGCCTTATTTTCTTTATTGCTACTTTTGATGAAGTCCAAGATTCTACATCGCATTTCAACAGAGTAGATGTAGTTTTTAAGTCAATATCTTTCTCAAATTCGAATTTAAATTATGGCTGTATACCGTATTCCTCATTCGAAGAATAGTTTCCTATTATTTAAACAGGAATTCCTAATATTTAAATAGGCGTGTCGTGTAACGTTTGCAATCACAAACGTCATACAAACATTGGTCCAAGTACACAAAACTTTATCACTCATCCAACAAAAATGAAACTAATGAAAAATCCATTGTTATGCATTAGATTCTACAATTATCATCTGCATTACTCAAACAGTAATCATAGACATAACTACATAGATAGCTTCAGCGTCAACTACTGAATTGGGAAATAACTACATTAAACTTAACTTTTTAATTCTATTACAAATTTAACACACCTTTTACTTTTCTGAGTTCATAGTTGGAGAGCTATGCTGCAAGAAGAAAAGTATTAATCAGTCAAAAAATTGGTATAAGTTTTTTGTATTTCTCGACGTTTCATGAACTCAGAGATTCGAGAAAACAAAAAAGCGGGGATAATGTTCGTACGTATGTACGTGCGTTGGCGAGTTTGAAGCTGAATAAAGTTTGTCTGGATAAACCGATATTGATGAAATTTTGTAAAGAGACTCGTGTATATGAGGCAATTCGTTGGTAAAAGTTTTGTGTTCACCATCTCCAGAGGGTGGGGTAGATCTGGGATCAATTTTTTCAAAATTTTTCAAACATAACCACATTTTATATTAAGTTCAGCACTATGCTTATCTTATCATTTAAAAATACTGCCCCTAATTCTTCTGCTTCCCCAAAAATAGAAAATAGCTATCGTTTTATTTATTATATATTTATTAACCGAATTTATTTTATATCTTTCTAGGCATATAGTATATGCTTAACAACTGCCAACGAATCTCGTATAAATAAAAATATTTATATTATAATTTTAAAATTAGAGATAATACATTTTATCACCATTTTATGCAAATATTAAATGTAGGTTTTATATTTATATGTAGTTTACAGGAAATCAGCCAAGAAAAAAAGAATAATTGTTTAAGGAAGAAGAATAGAGAAAGAAATGCCAATGCCATCAATACTTCCACGGATACTAAAAAACGATAATATAGACTTTTAATATCCTAGTCATACAGGGAACAAAGCAACACTGTACTGATGCGAGCGGTCAGCGGCTAAAGATATCGAGCCGTTTAATTTTTTTTTGTAAGATTATCATCAAATGTGCTTAAAATTTATGTTGGACCATTCCGAAAGTATAGTCTTTCGATTAAAAAAAAAAATTATCAAAATCGGTTAACTAACGTCGGAGATATTACATAACACACATTAAAAAAATATACAGTCGATTTGATAACCTCCTCCTTTTCTGAAGTTGGTTAAAAATAAAATATATTAAATGCATAATTAAACTGGAAAGGAAAACATATAAAGTGCGTAATTATTTTTAACTACATTCACTAATTAAAGACCATAAATATTGTTAATTTATTATTAAATTATATATTATTAATTATTATTTACATGTAATACATAAATACTATAATTATTTATTAATTAAAGATCGTTACTCTGATAATGACGATAGCGAAGGTTTGATTCTGTCTGATAATGACGATAGCGAAGGTCAAAGATGATGCAGGTAAAAATAATAATAATAGTAAAATATATGGAAACTAAAACGGCGGGAATAAATTTAATTAAAATTGGCGGGTATTTATGCAGAACCGGTTAGTCTCAAATAAACAAGTCTGACGTCAAAAGAAAATTAAATAACAGTACGCAATCGAGAAATAATTGCACGATATTGCGCAATCAAACAAAGATCACGTGATCAGCACGTAAAAAAAAAAAAATGCTAGCATAAAGAAAATTGTACATTACACAATCGGGGAAAAATTAGCAGGTTGTCAACTTAAAAAAAGTAGGGGTAGTAGTTTTTACCTATGCAACTTGTTAATTTTTACATGTGTATAACCTGTGGGACCAACGTTAGGCACTGCTTCAGAGCATGAGATGAATGATCTGCAGCGTGTGAAAATGCTATGCCTGACCGGGATTCGAACGCGGGACCTGCGGATGAACGGCCGAGACGCTACCGCTCGCGCCACGGAGGCCGACACCTGTGCACATCTGTAATTAATCTTTCTCACCTATGCACACCTAGGATCAAAGGTCAAGGTTGTCCCATAGTTCCTAATTTATTTGGTCAAGAAATTAAACGTGTTATACTAATCGCTTTTCATTATTAGTGTTATTGTGTAATCAAGAATAGATTGTTCAACCCATTACAACATATAAGAATATCTGAGAGCTTTATTTTGATAATGAATTAATAATACTGTAATAAAACATTTTCACTTCTTAGTTAATCAATCCTCCTCTATCAATCATGAGACCTTGCCGTTGGTGAGGGGGCTTGAGTGCTCAGGGATACAGAGTAGCTGGACCGAAGGTGCAACCATATCGGAGAGGTATCTGTTGAAAGCCAGACTAAGGAATGATTCCTGAAAGAGGGCAGCAGCTCTTTCAGTAGTTGTTAGGGGCGTGAGTCAAAATGACCTAAACGGCCATATCAACATCACTCAGTCCTCTGAGTACTGCGCGGCTGAAAGCAATGGAAAACTACAGCTGTTTTTTTTTCCAAGAAAATGTGGCTCTCTGCATTTTCAAAAGCAATAATGGTGGCGCCTTCCTTGGTAAAATATTCCGGAGGTAAAATAGTCCCCCGTTCGGATCTCTGGGTGGGGACTACTAAGGAGGGGGTCACCAGAAAATTAAAAAATAACATTCTACGAGTCGGAGCGTGGAATGTTAGAAGCTTAAAAAAGGTTGGTAGGGTAGAAAATTTAAAAAGGGAAATGGATAGGGTAAACGTGGATATAGTAGGAATTAGTGAGGTTCGATGGGAAGAGGAAGGCGACTTTTGGTCGGGTGACTTTAGAGTAATTAACTCAGCGTCAAATAATGGGCAGGCAGGAGTAGGTTTCGTGATGAACAAGAAGATAGGGAGGAGAGTGGAGTATTTCAAGACACATAGCGATAGAGTCATTGTAATAAGGATAAAATCAAAACCTAAACCGACAACGATTGTTAACGTCTATATGCCTAAAGCGCCCATGATGATGATGAGGTAGAATGTGTATACGAAGAGATTGATGAAGCAATTAAACACGTAAAAGGAGATGAAAATTTAATAATAGTTGGAGATTGGAATGCAAGCATTGGAAAAGGCAAGGAAGGAAATATAGTGGGTGAATACGGGCTGGGCAAAAGGAATGAAAGAGGGGACCGACTTATAGAGTTTTGCACGAAGTATAATTTAGTAATTGCCAACACCCAATTTAAAAATCATAATAGAAGAATATACACTTGGAAAAAGGCAGGCGATACTGCAAGGTATCAGATAGATTATATCATGGTTAAGCAAAGATTTAGAAATCAACTCGTTGACTGCAAAACTTACCCTAGAGCAGACATTGATAGCGACCATAATTTGGTGATAATGAAATGTAGATTGGGGTTTAAAAACCTGAAGAAAAGGTGTCAGATGAATCGGTGGAATTTAGAGAAGCTTGAGGAAGAGGAGATAAAGAAGATTTTTGAGGAGGACATCGCAAGAGGTCTGAGTAAAAAAGATAAGGTAGAAAATGTAGAAGAAGAATGGGAGAATGTTAAAAAGGAAATTCTTAAATCAGCAGAAGCAAACTTAGGCGGAATAAAGAGAACTGGTAGAAAACCTTGGGTTTCAGACGATATATTGCAGCTGATGGATGAACGTAGAAAATATAAGAATGCTAGTGATGAAGAAAGTAAAAGGAACTATCGGCAATTAAGAAATGCTATAAACAGGAAGTGCAAACTGGCGAAAGAAGAGTGGATTAAAGAAAAGTGTTCAGAAGTGGAAAGAGAAATGAACATTGGTAAAACAGACGGAGCATACAGGAAAGTTAAGTTAAACTTTGGGGTACATAAATTAAAATCTAATAATGTGTTAAACCAATATATAATACGAAAGGTAAAGTCGATAGATGGGTGGAATATATTGAAGAGTTATACGGAGGAAATGCATTAGTAAATGGTGTTATAGAGGAAGAAGAGGAAGTTGAGGAGGATGAAATGGGAGAAACAATAATGAGATCTGAATTTAAGAGAGCATTAAACGATTTAAATGGCAGAAAGGCTCCTGGAATAGACGGAATACCTGTAGAATTACTGCGCAGTGCAGGTGAGGAAGCGATTGATAGATTATACAAACTGGTGTGTAATATTTATGAAAAAGGGGAATTTACGTCAGACTTCAAAAAAAGTGTTATAGTAATGATACCAAAGAAAGCAGGGGCAGATAAATGTGAAGAATACAGAACAATTAGTTTAACTAGTCATGCATCAAAAATCTTAACTAGAATTCTATACAGAAGAATTGAGAGGAGAGTGGAGGAAGTGTTAGGAGAAGACCAATTTGGTTTCAGGAAAAGTATAGGGACAAGGGAGCAATTTTAGGCCTCAGATTAATAGTAGAAGGAAGATTAAAGAAAGACAAACCAACATACTTGGCGTTTATAGACCTAGAAAAGGCATTCGATAACGTAGACTGGAATAAAATGTTAGCATTTTAAAAAAAATTAGGGTTCAAATACAGAGATAGAAGAACAATTGCTAACATGTACAGGAACCAAACAGCAACAGTAACAATTGAAGAACATAAGAAAGAAGCCGTAATAAGAAAGGGAGTCCGACAAGGATGTTCCCTATCTCCGTTACTTTTTAATCTTTACATGGAACTAGCAGTTAATGATGTTAAAGAACAATTTAGATTCGGAGTAACAGTACAAGGTGAAAAGATAAAGATGCTACGATTTGCTGATGATATAGTAATTCTAGCCGAGAGTAAAAAGGATTTAGAAGAAACAATGAACGGCATAGATGAAGTCCTACGCAAGAACTATCGCATGAAAATAAACAAGAACAAAACATTAGTAATGAAATGTAGTAGAAATAACAAAGATGGATCACTGAATGTGAAAATAGGAGGAGAAAAGATTATGGAGGTAGAAGAATTTTGTTATTTGGGAAGTAGAATTACTAAAGATGGACGAAGCAGGAGCGATATAAAATGCCGAATAGCACAAGCTAAACGAGCCTTCAGTAAGAAATATCATTTGTTTACATCAAAAATTAATTTAAATGTCAGGAAAAGATTTTTGAAAGTGTATGTTTGGAGTGTCGCTTTATATGGAAGTGAAACTTGGACAATCGGAGTATCTGAGAAGAAATGATTAGAAGCTTTTGAAATGTGGTGCTATAGGAGAATGTTAAAAATCAGATGGGTGGATATAGTGACAAATGAAGAGGTATTGCGGCAAATAGATGAAGAAAGAAGCATTTGGAAAAATATATTTAAAAGAAGAGACAGACTTATAGGCTACATACTAAGGCATCCTGGAATAGTCGCTTTAATATTGGAAGGACAGGTAGAAGGGAAAAATTGTGTAGGCAGGCCACGTTTGGAATATGTAAAACAAATTGTTAGAGATGTAGGATGTAGAGGGTATACTGAAATGAAACGACTAGCACTAGATAGGGAATCTTGGAGAGCTGTCATCAGCTTGTCATCAGTCAAATGACTGATGACAAGCTGATGATAATTATAACAAGCTGATTATTATGGTATTTTTACCATAATAATATAAAGATTTTTATACATACTTATACAGATGATTAAAATTTAAACATTTCATGTAATAAATGCTAAATTTTATTTAATTACAGAAATGAAATACTATTCTTAATAAGTATGCAAAATTTTAACGTAATATTGTGTTACGGGAACAATTAATAATATAAATAAAATACATTCAAATTATTGTAAAAATACCCAAGTTTTATTATCTACCTACAGACTGTAATAGTTGCAGATCTCATTTTATATCAATGACCGACATGATAAGCAAAAAATGTATAATATTAATGTGTTAAAATACGTTTATAATTAAATCGTTTAAAAAATACGTTCTAATGAAAAAGAGATCTCCACAAAAGTATTAAAAATCAAAGAAAAAATAAAACCAGAAACTAAAATAATGTCTTTAAAACGTACGCGTTTTAAACAGAGTATTGTTTAAACAAATAGAGTATCCCACCTTAAAAATATCAGAATATGTTCTACAGGTGAAAATAATGAAAAAAGTTCATACAAACATACGTTTGGAAACGCTTTGTTTTCGAGTTACGGCTAGCGAAAGATTTAGCCAGGATTTCAGATATTCTAATAAAAAGAAGCCCTTCTGTAATTTTTGAGATCCTAATTAAGGAGTAAAGTTGGTAGTTTCTTAAGTAATTTGAACTGCGAAATAGGATAAAACCGGTCCTAGAACTGTAACTCCAGTAGCTTTTAAGATATCCGACGTAAAACACAGAATTCAGTGTCGAAAAACAAGTTTTATTGTTTTTTTAGGTTTGTAGTACAATATCTTTATTAAATGACTAATAAGTGCGGAATATTTAGTAATAAAACATGTTGAAAATTTAATTCTGAAAAATTAATGTAAATACAGTCAATAAAAAAAAAATAAAACTTATAAACATCGGCTTGGTTTTGCGAGTACTTAATTTAGCATAATGAAATTAATAAAATTATTTTCTTGATAAATAAGGTATGCTTAAAATTTTATTACTACTGCATTATCAGTTAGACGTCATTGTCATTAATAACGAAACCTATTATTAAAACCTATTAGTTACGAACATGAAGAATATAAAGTAAGCCAATTGAGTTATAGAATGCTATTCAACGCGAGATTGGTGTAATCTGAAAACAAGAACCAGGAAGGCTAAAATATGATACATGATACAAATTAATATGGTACGGCTAAAAGAAACATGAACTGTTTCCGAAGGGGAACATTTCGAACACAAACTTTAAAGTTGTAAAGTACGCAATTTTAAATAAGACTTATTTTATTAACTTATTCTTTACTGTTTATACCTTTTCAAACCTAACCATAATTTAAAGAGAATAAAATTATCAATAAAAAATAATTGCAATTTTTTATTATTTGAAGTGATAAAATAAGGTAAATAAAATATTGTTATTACAAAATTATGAACAAATAATAAAATAATTTAAAGGATTAACTTAATCGATGAAAAAATCGTTAAAATTCAAAATTTTGTAGACAAACAAGCACGTATGCACTAAATTAAACAGCCGCCAAACCAAGTATAGAAGAATCTCCGGCCGGTTTTAATTCCGCCATACTATATTCCTTTAAGTTTTTCAAATGAATCAATTTAATTTAATATTATATTATCGATTGGTTTTCATTTTTAACAACATCAAAAAAAAAAGTAGAAGGCGCTTAATAATCGTTTGTATTTTTTTAGTACGTCCAAGCCTTACTTTCCATGAAGTAATTTTTTTTTTCTTATAATAGATTTTTATGATTATCAAGATATAATTACATTTCCTATATTAAAAATTCTTTCGCAAGAAAACTGAAGAAGAGTAATTAAAATATCTACATTAATATAATAAATATTCCCCCTAAAGAGTCATAGCTCATGTTCGATAGTAGTCTGTTTAACTTGTTACTCTTAATTTCTTTTTTCTTTTAATTTATCAAACTTTTTATCAAGCTGAGTTCCATTACCAAGTGGTAATACCTCAACCTATCATCTGGAAAGTCCCAAGTTCAAATCCCCGTTAGATATGGCAGTTTTCATATGCTAAAAGATATTTCATTTCATATTTCCACGAGTAAGCGTAAACTTATGCGGTGAATTAATAGCTACAAAAAAAAAAGAAAAACGTTTGTCGCCTTTTTGTCTCTTAACAGGTTTTCTTCACTCAGACAGGGTTTATTTTTTTTAGAAAAATACGGTTAAAAAATATAAAATTAAATTTTAAAATACTATAATATTAATAATTTTTAAATATGTGCTATAAAATAGAACAATCTTTAAAGGCGCCAAATGAATGGATATTAAGTTGTAGATTTAAAAAATTGAAACATTACTGATCAAAGAAATTTCTGAACAGTTTTAAATATACATTGAAATAAAAATGTATTTTCCTCCAGTAATTACAATGAACCGACTGAAACATCTATAAGATTCCTAAAAAATCAACCCTTCCTGAAATGTATCTCCGTAATCGTGTGGAATGAGGAACTAATCAATTTAACAATAAACCATTTAGCCTGACTACCATCCACTAAGGTGATACATGCTGATGTGTAACACCGTACATTCGACTTGGTGAAGAAGGCCAAGGAAAACCACTTCACACTTCATTATTCCTATTAAAAGTAACATGAAATGCTTGTTAACCTTGAAAACGGATGATTTATTTTCAAGCGTCAACTTGTCTCATGTTACCTATTGTAGTTTGTTAAAGAAACTAAATAGATAACGATTACAGTCGAATCAGTAGTTAAATTATCAGAATATTTAATCGTATAAACCACTTTACTGAGATATATGTCTTTATCGATACGATAGGATACGATTACGGAAATTCATTAGTGTAAAAAATTTTAATTCCTTTGTACTGTCATATTTAAAAATGCTCCCCACCCGATGAAATCGTGTTTAACAAGCATAACTAATTCCACTACAATTTGAATTCGGAAGGAAAATATATATGTATATTGTGAAAAATAAATAATAAAAATTTTCAATTAATTTTACTTTAATTAAGTTCACGTAATAAAATAATTATTTTATTGCAATACGAGAAAGCCGAATAGAATAACTATACATTACATATATTATCACACAACCAGTTGGTTAGTATAATAACTTGTTATGCGGTTTAGTCCTACATAACCTTATTTAAAGTAGCAAGTCAGCCAACAAATACAACTAAAGTAGAAGGTAAACTCGTTCTTACATGCATTTTCAAGCACTGAAAACATCGTCAGCCTTGCGATAAACCTAAAATTAGCGGACGGAGAATAACTTGTTTATTTATTTAATTTATTTATTAGAATAACTTGTTTATTTATTTAATTTATTTATTATTATAGTCTTTTAAAAAAAAATTAACATATTCAGATTATTTTCAGTTATAAAAAAATGTTAAAATTTATTTACGTGAATTTAGTATTAAAAAATGGATGAATTCAATCAATACAATGGATAATAGAAATAAATAAATAAATTCCATACTTTTAACACTTTTCAAACGATCAAACTTGTCAGCGGTACCTGTATAATACCTGTGAATTAGTTTTCCTCCGTTCTATATAAAATCAATAATAATTCAACATGGAAGTAGACAGTTGTTTTGTGTCAATCTACCACGGTTATAGAAAAATAACAAGATAAAGAATGCCGAAGTAAAAACGTACAAAAATTATATATTTTTAAACATTTCACAGAGATCGCCCAGCGGTATTTTTTTTTGTCAATCATAAAATATATAAAATCAAAGAATTATTTAATATCATCGACAACTAATTCGACATCTTCCAACCGATATCTTAAAATTTCGCGATTTCGGAAATAGATAAAAAAATTCAATTTAATTTAAGGAAATCTTAACAGAATCTTTTCCTTAAGCTTTTTTAAATAGTCGATAAAAAATTAACTGATTAATTTAGAAAGCTTAAAACTTAATTACTTTTACAACCTATTAGGTCTACAAGTCAAATTTAGATAAATATCTTAAAATATGAGTAGTACATTGGGCGGCCTGCGACTCACTAACGACAATTTTTTTACTTAGAAATACTTAAGAATACCTGTGTAAATAAAATATTTACCAAATTCTATAGTTCTTCCCCTAGAAATAGAATACTGCATTACAGTCACCATGGTGTGGCATTTTAATGAGTAACTGTTGTGTTCTTATAGAATTCAAAATATAAATTCATATTATATCAATATCGTAATAAATTACTAAACATATTTTGAGTACTGATTTCACCCTGCTATACTACTCCCACTGTGTATCTTTACCGATAAGTTTGGAGTTTATTACGTTGTTTCAAATTATCGTAAAAAATCGCAGCAAAACCTTTCTGTTTAATTATGCAATTTCACTTCAACTGATTTTATCTGGTAAAATAAATATACTATATATACTCGTATGTATATACATATAAAGCTACATAATCGAAAAAATAGTACTAAAATTTTATTACAAAAAATCTAAAAATATCCTATTAACTGCCAAAAAATGAATGTTTTCTCAAATACAGTAGGTAGACCAACAGTTCTTCGATTTTCAGCCATTTTATAATTAATTGTTACTTCAGACAGAAATAGAGTTATATTTAAATATCTAAAGAAGTTATATGTGCGTCTTGATAGCCTGAAGAAGTAAACGTAAACAGTAATTTTAAAATAACCGTTATTCAGTCAAGAAAGAAATCATACTAAAAAGAAACTTTTCATTTAAACAAAATTATCTTTAACTATTACGGATAGAAAAGTATTTTAGCAAATACGTAACAACATAGAATATACAGATAATATACTATACAGAATAGTGTTTCAGAAGACTAAAAGACTTACTATTTATTACCTTTTTATTTTCAAACATTACTTCATCTTTGTCATAATATCGTTTTAAAAATTACCACTGAAATAGATTTTAGATGAAATATAGAAAATAACTGGAAGCTATTGCTTCAAAATACTAAAACTAAACGAGGAAAGTGAAAGAATATTATTAGGCCTTAACAGATTTAAAAAAAATAATATTTCGCGAAAAATCCAGCTTAGAATAAAAAAAAGTAGATTTTTCTTGTAGAAAAATTTCATTAATGTAATAAAATTATATATGTACACAGAAAAGTGAATGGAAAACAAAATTAGTAAGTGCTCTCTCAATCTTTTATCATAATTATGAAGCGTATATTTAATTAAAAAATTCTATGAGGCGATTAATATCAACTCTATAACAAACTTATTTGTTATAGAACAAATAGTCTTATTTGTTATAGAACAAATTGTCTTTACACCAGTAAAAAAAACGAATCTAAAATTTTTCAACACTTTATATCTAATGAGTCATGGTGGAGAAGAGGTAGGTAGGTTTCAGTCTTTCATCCAGAATTTCCTGGGTTCGAATCCGGATTAAGGTTATCAAATACTTCGTACACTACAAAAGTATTCTTCAAATTATATTTCTACGGGCAAACTTTAAGCTTATGTTTGTAATGTATATCATCTACAAGCAATCTAAAAAACAAAATAAATTTATACAGAAAGAAGTAAATATAAGCGATTCATTTATTTTGTAAATTTATTTATTCGGTCGTTTGGTACATTTTCCCGTCATTTCTATACTCTAAAATACAAAATTTTACTCTAATATACAAAATTTCTTAGCTTCAATATTCTTATCGTCCTCTACATCGCTAAGTGTATCTGTTTAATATATTCTAGTCTTTCACTTCTTAGTTTTTACTCTATATTTCCTTCCAGAACCTTCTTATTTTCTCCCTATTACTTCTCCTAAGGACCGGACCTGCTTTAATTACAACACATCTCCAAAGGAAAATCAGGGGATTCACATCCTCTTATACTCTTCCACCATCTTTGCTTGGATGATTGGGGCCAACTTTCTTGACACTACGTGCCAGTTTCTTCGTTATCATAGTCCCCGTGATGTTATCGGCGGATTAGAATGCCAAATTCGGGATCAATATACCGAATTTTCCCAAGGATGCTTCTCTATACTGCATGAAACTATCGGATTTGAACACAGTGTGCTCTGAGGGTGTCATCCCTTTCGTAATCGTCGAATTCAGCGGAGGGTTTCAATCCCTGGCCGGATAGGTGCGCTTTGAAGCTATCGTTACCGGTCAGGAACTGGATCAACTCCTTTCTCAATTCCCCATGCTTAACCTGGATCTCCCTCTGGAGTTCGAATTCAGTCTACGGGTCTACCTACCCTTCGACGACTGATTCCATCTCTCCTATCAACTGCGAAAGAATATTGCCTTCCCCTCCGACTTGCGTACCTCTTGGTAAAAGCCTCCTCTTCAAAGCGAGGAGGTCCAGAGGTACAAGGCCGGCCACTACTCCGGCGACACCACCCGAAATAATTCCTATAGCCGCAGTGGACCCGGCTTTTAAAACCCGGCTATTTAAAATTGCCCGGCTTTTCCCTTGTCGAGCGCAGAAAACAGGTTGGTGCTCCATACAATAGTTTCGGAAACCCTCCATTTTGATGTGCGAGAACCTCGTTTTCGGGAGACCCCTTCTCGAAATAGATTCCTTCCAGAATCTACTTCACTAATCCTGGAAGCTTCGATTATGACTCAGCAACCTTGCATTTCATTATCGTAAAATGTTCCACTAATTTTTCTTCTTTTTTCAATTTGTGTTAAAACTTTTTTATTTCGCGCTCTATCAGTTAGTTTAATTTACAGAATATTCTGTTGCGATATTAAACTTGAAAAGCTACTATCTTATTAATCGTAATGTACGTAATACTTGCTGACTTTTTTTATTTTTCCTGGTTATTATTTATTTATTTATTTTTGTAAGAAGTTTATCCATATTTTTTGGATGTTAAGTTCAAGTGCGATAACATATTATATATAAATTTGTTATTTTCCTACTAGACTAGACTGACGAAAAATTTTCATTTATTTTTGTCGTGTGAATATAATAAATTTTATTAAGAAAATATACGGATTAATAATAAGAAAAACTTGATTTAATGATAAGAAAATAGCATATTATGCAAATTAAAGAAAAACTTCTTAACCATTAAAAGTAATAATTAGCGGTAATATTTAAATTGTTGAAAAACAATAATAATTCAAACTAGTAGTACTGGACTGAGAAGTAGGAAAAAATAGCTTGATATGAGCAATGGACCAGTTAGCAGAATCAAATTTTTTGCACATCACAGAAACCGCTTTGATGTAGCGAGGATAACACGTCAGTATAAAATTATCCAAAACGCAAGTCACTGTTACAATAAAATAGTTGTAACTCTACTTGGCTTCTACAGAAAAAATAATAAATAAAACAAGATTTATTATTTAACAACAAAAAGGTTTTTTCATGCTAACATAGTTAACAGTAATTGAACGAGGCACCAGGACATGTTCAAGGCACCGGTTTTATCTCAAATTAATAGTAAAATCAAAAAGATCCACTGTTTTATTTTTTTGACACTGGTGTGATGGTATCAATAACACTAGTTATCAATTATTCAAACCTAACTGGATTACTTATTAGACTTCGTAGCTGAGAAACAACTAACAATGATGTCACTGATATTTCTCAGTAATGCCTTAGAATTTAAAATTTAATTTTTTGAAAATTATTTAACTTAATAGCGTTAATTTTTTTATATTTTTACTTAACTGTTACTTTTTATTCCCGAAACAAATACGGTTTTACTTTCGGTCGCATGGTGGGTTTAGGGGATGAAATTGAATTTTCTTTACGTTTTGAGGTATGAGGTGTACAATAATACCACTTAAAAATTAATTTCTTATATATATGCGCGCCTGCGTGTGTATGTGTAGAGGCGTATGTGTAAAATGTGAGGCTCGAGGATTTCCAAAACTACCAGATCAATTTCACTGAAATTTAAGGTACGCTTTAGTAGTGTATCTGAAGTTGAAGACTGATTGAGTCGTTCTTCAGTTACTCTCAATTTAAGGTCGACAACAGACAACATAACCCAATTTGGTGTTATGTTAACTTCGGTGTATTTTTCATACGAGCTTATGCAGCGATTCACACTGGTGAATGAGTTTAAACTTAATGCTCAAACAATTTCAAGATTTTCCCTTTCAGCTACTTTCATTTAAACTACTTTTAAAGAAAATAAATTAAAAATCCATTTCCAAATTACGGGTCAAATATATTCCCCGACAACTTTTTCAAAATGTATAGTAACACATTTAATTTAAAATAACCCTTTAAAATAATCAAATATTTTCATTATCAATTTAAAAGTTTTGAGCGATAAAAATAACAAATTTAGACATATCGAATCATACATTTCTAGGAGAGGTGAATATTTGTAAACTTTTGTCTTTACAACTATGCTGATTCTTTATAACTCTCAAGTATGCATATTTAATTTTATATGCCCAATTCAACTTGATTTAAGCAATTTTAAAACTTTGATTAAAGTCATCAGAAAATATTTGGCAATTACGTTCAAGTATTGGAAGATCAAAAAAATTGGAATGAAAGACATTTGCACTAGTATTCCTGTCTGATTATTCCAACCGAGATTCTAGAAAAAAACTAGCAATTTTTTGGAGTGGATGTAAAATTATTGCAAATGTTTTTTGCTTTTTTTTAAAAAAACAAATGCTATTTTTTGCTTAGAAATTTTTTTTTCTAAAAAAAGTAGAGAATGAAAAATTCGCAAATTTCCTCCATACTGTCGGAAAGTTTTCACAAAATTTAAATACGATGAATGCCGATAATGTTTTATATATTTCATTATCAATTTAAAACTTTTGAACGATAAAAATAACAAATTTAGACATATCGAATCATACATTTCTAGGAGGGGTGAATATTTGTAAACTTTTGTCTTTACAACTATGCTGATTCTTTATAACTCTCAAGTATGCATATTTAATTTTATATGCCCAATTCAACTTGATTTAAGCAATTTTAAAACTTTGATTAAAGTCATCAGAAAATATTTGGCAATTACGTGCAAGTATTCGAAGATCAAAAAAATTTGCAAATAGGAATGAAAGACATTTGCACTAGTATTCCTGTCTGATTATTCCAACCGAGATTCTAGAAAAAAACTAGCAATTTTTTGGAGTGGATGTAAAATTATTGCAAACGTTTTTTGCTTTTTTTGAAAAAACAAATGCTATTTTTTGCTTAGAAATTTTTTTTTCTAAAAAAGTAGAGAATGAAAAATTCGCAAATTTCCTCCATACTGTCGGAAAGTTTTCACAAAATTTAAATACGATGAATGCCGATAATGTTTTATATATTTCAACACGATACAATTATTATAAAGTACCGTTGTGAAAGTTGCTGTGCACTGGAATTATGGAAGTATAATGACTAAACTTTCTTAATTATTACTTTGTATTTTTATTTCATTATTTTAAGGAAACGGATATTACAATAAATGGAAAATTCTATAAAAGGTGTAGAAATGACCTCCTCCAACATCAATACAACATTGCACACGTTTCAACTTACTTTAAAACAGTTTAACCAGCTGATGTACTAGAATGTCTCGTACGTATGCCGTTATTGCGGTTTTTAGTTCGTCAATCGTGCGGGGTCTGTTGCGATACACTGGTTGTTTTGCTGGCCCCCACAGAAAATAATCGGAGTCAGATCGGGCGATCGTGCAGGTCACAAACTCCTCGAAATGATTCGTTCATCAAAGACATTTCATAAAAAAGTCATTGACCTGTTAGCTGTATGAGCTGTGGCGCCATCTTATTGGACCCAACCGTAACTGATTTCAACTTCTGTTAACTGACTAATGCAATTTGTTAAAACAGTACAATAACGATCACTATTAATAGTATTTTCAAAATATACTGAACCCACAAAGCGTATGCTACTCACACCGACCCAGACTCCAATTTTCGCATCGTGTAAACATTGTTCGTGTAATTCATGGGGGTTAGTTGTCGACTACAGTCGTGTAGTTTGTGAATTGATATACCCTCTCAGATGATACCACGCTTCTTCTGTAAAAAATGTAATGAGATACCTACAAAATTTGGTGAATAAAACGTTTAAACCGATGAAATAATTTAGTTTTTGGCATCTGTAGGTTTCAGTCCTTGAACACACATTACTTTCTAGGAGAAAAGTTTCAGTTCTTTTCTTACAATTTTATGTGCGGTAGTAAGTCCGATAACTTGTTGCTGTGCTAATTTACGGACTGAGTTTGATGGACTTTCGGCCATAGCATACGAAATATCAAGCAACTTCTGTTCGTTAAGTTTAGATGGTTTTCCACTTCGATCAGCGTCTTCAACAGAGCCTGTTGGCTGAAAGTTTTCCATAAAAGTTCGAATTGCATTGCGGTGAAGAACAGGTGTATTTTGAAACGTTTCAGAAAACTTGTGCTTCACTAAATCAGTGTACTTGTCACCTACACGAAAGAGTATTTAAATGCAAAAAAAGCAGAATTCCGACAAGTTCGAGGCGTGGAGACAGCAATGGAGGAGCGGATGAAAAAACACATGAAGAGCAGTGATAATACCGTAATGCTGGCCCGGAATCCCATTTGTAGAGGGTGAGGGGTTTTAGTGAGTAGGCCCGCAAGGAAGAGTCCCACATCACACATGGTGCCTACAAAAATGTTTCCCCTCCTCCGACAAAAGAAAATGCGTTCCTCAACCGAAAGAACTGTTAAATTTCTCGCAATTATTGATTCCGATAAACGAAACGATGCACGTTCAATCACAACTCAGCAACCGATGTCTTCGTTTATTATTGAGGTATGCCCAAAACGAACCCACAAGACAACCAACCTAACGTCGAAAGAAGAAAATGCATCACATAATTCTAAAGCAAACTGCACAGCGACTTTCCCAACACTCTGTAAGTTTTATAATACGTATATATTTAATATATATTATATGCTTATATTGCGTATAGATACCTAATGACCGAGTTTGAACAAAACTGGCAAAAAGCCAGTGTGCCACCACACATCTATGAAATTTTTTTTTTTTTTTGTTTTAATGAGCCTTTATAGGGTATAACATTTTCGATATTTGTACAAAACTAGGTGATATGTCACCTAGGTGTATATATATATATATATACCGGGGTGATATTTAAGTATGAAAACAGCTTTATTCTGATATCTGAGAGGTATTTGGAAGTAAAAAGAAATGGGGGTTCTACATAGTTAATAATTATCTGCAATGTGGTAGTTTTTAATTTTTTTCTGCCATCTTAGATCCGTCACATTGAAGGAAGCTTAATTTGTTCAAATATAACATAATTTCAATTAAAAATTTTACAAGAAAAACAATGGTGAAACCCGTTTTATGTTAACTCCTTTGTTATCATGTTATAAGCATTCAAATTTGCAATGACGTGTAACAATAAAACGAGATAAAATACGCTGCATGAACAATTTTATTGCAGTTTACATTCCTAATGCATACAGTAATTAACATTAAACAGTGCTATAATATTGATAATAGTAAAAAATAACTAATAACTAACACAACAACAAATTAAATGGTTATATCAATATATATATTATTTTCTAAATAAAAATTAACTTCCAGCGTTAATAGCAGCCGTATTTGTTACTTATCGTAAAACAAACAAATCGGCTGGAAATACTTACTTAAAAAATGTATTACAAATTTACATCAGCTGTTAATTTACAGCTGATGTAATACATCAATATAAACAATGCAGTTTGTATTACGTTGAAACAATATAGCTTATTAACTCATTCACCTTTTTACTTCAACATACTTGTAATAGTAAAATTTGATAGTTCTAGTAAAAATTAAGTTGCAGGCCTAGCGGTTCAAATTTGTTTTTAAACGAAAGTTATTATTATTAATTTCCTCATTCATTTATTTAGTTTTTTAAGCGTTAAATCTTCAAATAACAATCCCTTTTTTACAAGAGTTATGTGATTTATTTAGTGATAAGATTTCTAAACAGAGGACCAATAAGTAAATTAACTGTGATCAAGACAGTATAGCGATTTGAAGAAACCGGAACTGTAAAGAATCGTCCTCGCACTGTAGATCATAAACTGCCACAACTGATGCAAAGTCATTAGATTTATTGCACATCTTTGTAAAAGACTCTCATTCATTGATTCGGAAAGCTGTTATTCAACGTGACCAGTTACTTTTCTGTTTAAAAAAACTTTAAAACAAATAAATTGCACCCTTATAAGCTACACCTGGTGCATGAAATTTCAGAAGATGATTTTGACCGCCGAGTTGAGTATTGTGATATAATGCAAAAATTAGACATAGGTGCAAATTTTCTAATTCAATATTAACTGATGAAGCGAGTTTTATGTTAAATGGCCATGTGAATAAGTAAAACTATCGATATTGTAGCGACAATAATCCCAAATGGAAGTTGGAAGCTCATACACAGCACCCTCAGAAGGTGAACATTTGGGCGGGAATCGTTGGTAATTGTATTGTAGGGCCTTTTATTTTAGATGACACTCGTATAGGAAATGCTTACTGCAATTTGTTAGCCGATAGAAATTTATCAAATATTCAGGAAAATGTTGGACAAAAATTAAACAATAACGTATAGTTCAGTAAGATGGGAGTAATAGTTCAGTAAGACTACCTCATCATTATCTGCACATTTTAAATGAACAATTTCCAAATCGCTGGGTAGATCGTAGAGGAGCCATAGAATGGCCTGCCGGGTTCCCAGACCTGTCCCTCTGGATTACGTTTTTGGGAGTACCTGAAACATAATTTTTACAAAACAAAACCTGCAGAAATTGTCAAATTGAAAAGAAGAATGATTGACGAATCTGCTCGTGTGCCATCAGACATGACACAACAAGAAATAAACGGATGTTACTTGAAGTTAGCACACTGCCAAGCTATAAAGGAGAAGCATTTTGACGTTTATTGTAGAACGGTATGCTTTCAAAATTTATTTCATTAGTAATATACGATCAAAGCATTTATTTAAAACTTTAAAATAAATACTGTAATATTTATAATATAATATTTAGAGTAAATAACAATTTATGTAGCCGTTTCATCTGATGTTGTGTTGTTAACTATTAGTCATTATTATCATCAGTATTATAGCACTGTTTGAAGTTCCTTATTGTATGCATTATGAATGTAAAATTATTCATGTAGCGCGTTTTATCTAGTTTTTTAATGTTTTACCTCGTGTATTATGAACACGATTTTTCCGCCATTGCAACTTTGAAACTCGACAAAGAAGGTATTAACAGAAAAACGGAGTCACCGTTGTTTTTCTTGTAAAATTTTAAATCGAAATCATTTATCACATGTCCATTTTCACCTTAAAAAAATAAGTTTGATTCAATATGGCGGATCCAAGATGAAAGAAAAAAATTAAAAACCCAACATAATGCATATTTTTTCACCTATGTAGAACTCTATTTCTTTCTGCCTCCAAATACCTCTCTGATAAACAGTATATAAAGATGTTTACGTAGTTAAATATCATCCAGTATATATTTATAAAACAAGAAATATTTATTGTACTCTGTGTAATAACTTCGAATAATATATAAAAGATTTATCTTACTTTGATCACTCTTCATTTACAGAAATCATTATTTAAAAAAAAAAAGATTTAGGTCAATGAACTTAACAGATAAATAGGCTTTAAAAAAGAATAAAACTGATTTTTTTTTAAATTAACATTTTTTGTTTAAATTATATTAAAATTTAATAAAATTAGCATTCTAATTTTAATTTGCTTTAATTTTTTTGTTTAATTTGAGTTTCTTAAAATCGGTTCAAAATTCAAATCAAACTACCGACAACTTCTCGATCTTAATCTGGCACAAACTTCAAAAAACGTTTACCGTTTTTTTGTTTTTTTTTTAAGTTTATTTTCTGTGAAAATTTATACTTTTTGTTTTTTATTTAAAATATGGGTAGGTCGATTAAAAATCACTGCCCTTATGACAAAAAAAAAATCATATGTATGAAATGTACGAACGAGATATTTACTTATTGATAAAAGCAAGAAAAAGAACCACATTAAATATTACATATAGCGTAGCTATGGCTGGAATGCGAAGATATGTATCAATTTTGTTATCTTGTTCCAAATCATTTTTTTAGTTTCGTATGAAAATATTATTAATATTAGCCCTAATATAAATCATTACGTTATAAAATCCCATTGCTACAATAAAATCCCATTGACGGCAACAAACAAGTGGTAAATACTTTCAAATTGTATATTTAATCTTCCTTTACTCTAAGAAAGAATTCTCTCATTAATGATTTAAAAGAAACTTCCGCTACAAAATAAAAATAATTATTTATCAAAATCAGTGCATTTCGTGAAATATATAGGCTTAAATTAAAAAAAGCATATCGATAAAATTTAAATTGGTTAAAAATAAATTCTAGGATGATTAGTTAAATTTTAGAAAAATTAAAAGAATAGTTTCAATTTCAATACAGTACTAAAAATCTCTGATTTAAAATATCATAAAACCTAATGAAAAAACAAGAATATTTTGTTATTCCAATAAAAATCCTTTATCTCTATAATTAAAATAATTATTTCTACTTTGTTGACAGCTAATTTATTCAAAACGCTATCAAGCCATTAAAAATTTCAAAATCGATAGGTTTACAAAATAAATGACAGGAAATATTTATAGAACAAAGGTTAATTATTAAAAATATAAGTTAGGCAACATTTATATAATTTGGTTGTTTATTATTGTTTAACTTTCAAATAATTTTTAAAAACTGTTCTCACATTGACCAACGCTTCCTTTAAAGAAAAATAATATATTCAAAATTCCCGATCGGCAGGCTAAAAAATGCTGAACGTTTAAAAAATTTGTAAAAGCTAATATTTTTGGGCACGGATGATATTATGAATTTAAAAAATATACGTAATCTAACGGGGTTATTTCTATACTTGCAATGATATTAATTCTATTTAAGCACGAGTAAATTTTCATGAACATTTAACTCTTTAGCATCCCTGCGATCACTCTGCAAAATTAATATCTTGGCCGATTAGCCCAAAAATGTATTATAAAATTTGTAGGATAACGTAATAGGATTTTTAATAAACTTAACTTAAAAATAAAAAATAGATTACATTGTAATCAACTTTAAAAAACATAATTTAAAAGAATACCAATAAAATTGAGTTGATTGTTATAATATATAATTTATTTTAAGTCATTAAATTTGCTTTAAGTACACGTAAATGGTCTGCATATATACGTACTTAACTCCCGCCTTCATCAATTCGCTCAAATTCGTTGACTTTCCTTCTGTACCATTATAACCACGGTACGCTCCCCACAAATTTTGATAAATAAAATTAAAATTTATGGTTACATTTGCCAACTGTAATTAAAAGATATAATTTGACAAATTTATTTTAAATAAATTCATAAATTTCTTGTATTTAAAATTCTTGTCTTAATTATTTCTTATTTTATTATTATATTATCTTATTTCTTTATTTAAAGGTTCCGTTTCTTGAAGTGCGATCAAGATAGTTTACCGTTTACTCTTATAAACAAATTAATTCCTCTTACGTTATTTAGTACGCAAAATAATTCCATATCGAAGAAAAAACCGTGCGGTCACGACCGGTTAAAAGTAGTTCCCCTTATATCATCCTATATTTATTTCCTTGAATATCAAATACTCAAAATAGATGAATCCAGTCTTTTAAGTTAATGGGCCACATATTACCATCCTTTCCGGTCGCAACCCATGGTATACGACACAGTCAGTGTCACGATTAATTATTTCTATTAATCTGACTGTAACGAAAAATGAGATCAGCCATGATATAATCTTGTATCACTCTTACAATAACAAGAAAATTCGAATTTGGTTAGAAATGTACACTCTGAATACAATTTAAAAGTTTTCCACAATCTAAGTAGTGAGTATCACAGATTTGGTTTTAATTTTGATCAATGTGTTTTTTTGTTGTTGTTACATAATAAACATAAGGTAATCATTTCAGGAATATATATATATATATGTGACCAACCTCAACGACAAAAAAGGAATCTTCCCTGCACTGCCTAGAAGGATAAAAAAACAGACGGAATATATTTTGATCATGGACGTGTCAAAAAATACAGCATTAATAATGAAAAAGAGAAATAGGTACACTTGATAAAAATAATATACGCAAATATACGGAACAATTAAAAGAAAACAAATGAAAATAATAAATAAGTAAAGAAGGACATTTTTGATAGGCGTTAATTGAAATTTGAAACATATTACTGGTATGCATTAAAAAAAAAAAAATTGGGTGTATTTAGTAATTGTATTAGCATTATTTAAAAATTCATCAACACACCACTGTTGATTTAATAAACAACAAAAAATCTTTTAAAATAAATAAGCTGAAGAAGAGACTTTTACACGAGTCAGTAGTTAATTAAAAACAACAACGAAAGCATATCAAAGGCCTTCTGACGTAGCCGAAGTTATTTATTTTTACAGACAATTATTTTTTGATAGATAAAATAAATCGTTTACACTTATATATATATATATATATATATATATATATATATATATATATATATATATATATATATATATATATATATAAAATGTGGACTAGCATCCCTATTGTGGCTTCGCCTTCGCTACATGGTTACTTGCGTTTCCAGTCGCGATCAATTTTTTTTTTAATTTTATATTTTTTAGATAAGTAACCGGAGGCAGGTGTACCAGTCGCATCACACATACAGTGACAGAGGCTGTGTTGGTTGAACCGCTGCGCCGTACACCGTAGCACCTCTTAAAAATCTAAATTCAAAAAGAAACCCAAAAATGGTTTTTAAATATTTATCTGAAGAGTATTTGCAAGCTCAAATCGACTGAATTTTTCATTTTGTATGGGTCGGAAATCGGGAAAATTTGTAATCATTGTTGTTTACCTTTCTTCGTCCCTTTCAAGGTCATATTTCAAAAAATCTAAAAGATTACACAAACCAAAAATCAAGTTCATATCTCTATATTTTACTGAAAAATTTAAAAAAAATAGTAAATGTGTTACTCCGTTTTAACCATTTAATCTCGGAATTTTAAAAAGATTCCTTTTTAATGTGCACTTAAACCATAAGAAGAGAATGTATACAAATTTTCATCAATTTATCTTCAGTAGTTTTTGCTGGGCGTTGATTATGAATCACTCTCGACATGTTCTTTTATATGTAGATATATACAATAGCTTATTAATGTAATATAATATTAATTACCTAGTAATAATGCACACAACAAAAGTATCACATTTGTAAATATACAAGCAAGGATAAGCAAAAGATTTTAATAACTAATCATCGGTCTCAACGATTCACGTTTTCATGAACCAAAAAATAATCTGACGGCCAAATTTTGTAACCTGAAAACTTGTTGATATCTTTCTACGAGTCCCAAAACGTAGATATACGTACATATGCACCTAAATAATGATAACAAATTTAGAATTTTGTTATCAATCGATTTTGATTAGGATTTCAACTCTTTTCTAACGTGCAGTTACATATTTGGATTAGTATACAGTTGGACTAATTAAAGAGTAAAAACTAAAGCAAAAATCTCTAGAGTCTGGGAATTATTACGTTAAAATTGAGACATAAAATAGTAATATTATTTTACTATTAAATAAATTAAATATTTCTCTTGACAATTAGTAAAATTAAGTGCAGTTTAAAAGATACAACGCTTCATAGTAACAGTAGGAAAGTCTCAGAGTAAACCATAGCAACCGAAATATCTAATGCGTAACCATTCATAGCCAGACTGGAGATGTCATGTAACATTAGGAATGGAAGGGAAATAGCGTGTTCAGTCTTAGACAGCGTTAGCGTGGTTGAAAAATATAACAAACTTCAGTTTCTTTATTAAAAGAATAGATGTCATACACAAAATTATAACTACTACAATAAAAAAGGGCATCAAAATTAACTGCTGAACCATATCTAAAACAAACAGTTAAATTATACTCTAACTACAGGAATATCAACAAAAATGTAGAAAATACAGAAACACCCCGGTAATAAAAATAAATTAATATAATTACACTTAAAAACGTGTTAAAACAAGAAAACTTGAATTAGCCGTGACGGGTTGTCGTAATTTATCTATAACATAACTGCACAAGTTTGAAGAACATCAATAAAAAAATTAGTATACAAAGGGAAAATATTTGAAAATACATTTTAGAACCAAAAAAAGAAACTCAATTTTTTTTCTCGTATATACTTCATACATTATATAATAAATAATTTTCCTTAGTGGGTCTAAAATAATTATTAGTAATTTTAGCTATTACAGTAATTTTGTATAATGCTTAACAATTTTATTATTTAATCATTTTTATTATACGTTCATGAAGAAATAATAGGGAAGATGAATCCGATGCGATGTGACTAATTTTTCCACGTTAGCACGTTTATTGAAATTGTCTAGTTACAGACCAAATAAGAGAATTATGGACGTACAATGGAAAAGAATCTCCTTTAAATTCAAATTACTAAAATCGTTTTAAATAAATAAAATACAATTATAATAAAAAGCTTTGTTAAACGTTTACGGAAATTTTTTTTGATTCTTAGGTAATAATATAATCAAATATTAGCGAACTTAGCCGGTACATAATTTTAAATATTAACAAAGAGAATTTAACTACAATAATATCGGGAGTGGCTAAAATAGACAAATCACCGTTCACCTGTATCACTTTCCGCTAGATTCCACTAATAATTCATCGTCAGAAAGGGCAACTGGTAAAAATCCTGCCTAAGCCCAGAAAATATCAATTACGATACAGTTTACATTATATCAATGTACGTACCTTCACATTATAATAATTATAATTACTCCTCTTTTATTTTTCTAAATAGTATTTTTTTATTTTAATATATTAATAGTAATTATACAACATATATTATTACAAAATAATAGGTAATAACAAATAATATGCTAAGAACGACGTTTTCTTATTAGGAATGGAAATTCCGTATCGACATTATGATTGAAGCGACCCCGCTCACTCATCTCCTGCAATGTCAAATCAATAAGTAGAATTTATTAGCGGAAGCCATTAAAAACCGGTTTCATTAAAATTCAATCATTCCAATTTTAAAACAAAAGTAACTGATATGTATACAACATAGATAATAGCTTTTAAGGAAGAAAACATTTAATTAAAAGTAAAAAATATAAAAAAATGTAAAAAAATAATACATAAATTTGTTCATATTAGAATAATAATATATCCACACCGTAACAAATTCAGTAATAATTAGTCGTTAAATTGTAGAATATTTATCCTCATATTGAAATACATGAAAATAAAGATTCTAAGCACTTATCATATCGTCCCAACTGCTATAAATCCGGAATGTTGAATATTATTTTTAAAAAGTTACTAATAAGAGAACTTCTGTAAACAGGAGACATCTTCATTTAGCACTGAATCTAATAAAAGTGATCTCGATAACAAAACTGAATTAATAAAGAAAATTAAAGTAAAACTCAAAAGAAATCTTGTCGATCGTAACTATTTGTGGAAGGTTTACACAGAGCCAAAATTAACCTTATTGTAATACTGTTATCACTCTTTCCAGGGTCACCGGGCATTGCTGTAAAAATTTTCGACACGATTCTCCACAGTTTTTTATTTAAAATTTTTAAATAAAGTATATACAATAAACATATAACAAATTTTATACTTTCAAAGCAGTACAAACAAGTAACATTTTCGAACCGGTGACTCAGTAACTGAGAAAACAGACAAACCCTTTGCCTGTTTTCCTGACAGTTACGCTGACCATTTTGAAACAGAACATTTTACGAAAAATCGTTGAATGTGCGTTGTTACGCGGAACATTAAGGAATGTTAATGCAGATTTCATGAAAAAATAGGTAAACGTGTTTCCCTGTAACTGTATTACATAAAAAACAATTCTTTTCCGTACAATGTACCAAAAGATCGAATTAAAACCTGCTTCGTTCAGACAATAAACATTTACATTAATAAAAGGGGATTCCATTAACCACAATGCACTGAACAAGGAGCTGCGTAATTAGCTCTGAAAGGTCCCCTAAAGAACAATTTTTAAGTAATTTGAAAGAAAAACAATTTTTAAAAGATTTGTTACACAATTTGAATTAAATATTACATTACTTTTCAAAAAATATTTCAAAGAACAAAAAAAAATATTTTATTAAATTTAAAAAAAAATCCTCTTACAACAGGATTTTTTACAATAGACGGCGTTACATGTAAAAATTAAACTTCGTAATTTCTCAAAACGTTTCGCACAAGCAAAATAAAATATAGTGTCATTTCACACGACCTAATCGTTCCTTTACGTTATCGGCAGTTTGTAAGACCGGCCAGTCTATATTATTTTATAGTAAATAAGCTTATGTTCTATATTCTTATTTGAAAAATAAAAAAATCCGATGCAGACACCATATGACTTCCTTGTACGCCGATTAAATTACGTATACACATTTTTTTCTGTACTGCATATAAACTTATTTCATTTGAAAGTGAGATACGATCCTCCAATTCTTTAATAAAGTGGACAGTTACACAATTGCATTGTGGACACCACATTTTTTTGTGGTACCCGTATCAGAATTTTATATTAGTTATTATATTATATTATTATTATATATATATATATATATATATATTATATATATATATATATATATTATATATATTATTATATATTATTATATTATATTTTATTATTAGTTATTATTTATATTAGTTTATATTAGTAATTTTGTTTTTCAGGTCGCTCAAGTAGTTATGTGGTGTGAGAACGTGTCGGATCCGTATCCATGGGCATCGGTTCGAATCTGACTTCATATACATATATTTTTTTTTTTTAATTTAAATATATTGATTTATTAATAATTATTAACCTCAGTAAAATTTTTGAATTAAAATGAAAAGTACAAAACTTTATTTCACTGATTATTTCAATTTTGTTTTTTATTGTTATTATTGAATTATTATTTATTGTAAAAAGTTTCTTATAATCAGAGGTTAAAAATTATTAATAAATCAATATATTTAAATTTTTAAAAAAAAGTTAAAAAAATATATTTATAAGAAGTCTGGATACGAACCGATGTGCCTTCCTCTTGTAAGATCCAAATATTTCATTAACTAAATTTCATTTGGCTATAACTCTGGAACCAATGAAAATAAGTACCACCTGTCGTTGAAAATTTCTCAATGAGGACTTATTACTGGAGTTAAGAAAAAGTCAAAAATCCAAATTTTTGGATTTTGGTCTTTTTTGGACACTTTTGGTCCAGTCGATTGCAATCAAATGGGGAGGTGCACAACTAGATGTTACGACAGTCCTAAATCCAAAATTTTAATATTCTACGGCAAATCGTTTTTCAGTTATACGTCCGTACAGACGTTACGCCGAAACTGGTCAAAATGGATACAAAGATGGTCAAAATGGATATTTCCGTTGAAATCTGAAAACCCAATTTTTCGTGTTTACAATACTAAAAATGAGTCTAAAAATCACATTCTGAATTTATGTATTACGATAGATGCCGCACTTAAAATGGTTATAAGCGACGCGATAAGAAATACAATATGACTTGTAGAACAATTTCCTTTTGTAGAATAAAACTTTTGTGAACTATTATAAAAATCCTTTTGTAGATTAATTTCTTAATGAGACTTCATCCGATCGTCAGGAGTACGATTACTTCTTTTCAACTATCAATATTGCTAATTTTTCACATAATTTTATGCAAATATTGATTTATCAGTGTTATGATACTCTAAACCTTCTACAGAATGAAACCGATTTTTCCACTGAAGTTCCGGCTGAAATTTTTATATTTTGGATTATTTTTTTTTAACCTCCGGCGGGACCACCGTCAGATATTACTTCAGAGGATGAGATGAAGACAATTTTTGTAGCGTGTGAAAATTCCATGCCTGACCGGGATTCGAGCCCGGGACCTCCGGATGAAAGGCCAAGACGCTATCACTTGCGCCACGAAGGCGCGAGTGATAGCCACCAATTACCTATAAGGGCCTTTTACTACTTAGGGTAGGATTACTCCTTCAGGTATTTTCTGTTCCGTAATTCTGTAAGTAGATCGTCCTTTTTCTTTATTAATCCCTTTTTCAGTCTTCCCTTGGAAGAAGGAAGATAAATTACCTACCAATTTATTTCAAAAAAGGATGTTTTTTTTTACAGAACCGTTATTAAACTGTTAAACACTGTCTACGTAAATAAAATAATAATAATAGAAAACAAGTTTTTGGATTTTTATTTAATGTTAGAGGAACAATATAGGCTTAAATAATTTCTATACCTACATATTTCTTGTCTTATTTTATTTACTTAATTCATTAGTTTAGTATTCTTCTATTGTCGATTTTGAGTACCTATGAATCTCGTGAAATAACTTCCTCTTTCTTTTTCCGTTTAGCCTCCGGAACCACCGTAAGGTATTACTTCAGAGGATGAATGAGGATATGTATGAATGTAAATGAAATTTAGTCTTGTACAGTCTCAGGTCGACCGTTCCTGAGATGTGCGGTTAATCGACACCCAACCACCAAAGAACACCGTTATCCACGATCTACGATCTATTTATTATTCAAATCCGTATAAAAGTATACTACCTTTAACCTTAGGATTTAACCTTAGAACCCTCGACTTCGAAATCAACTGATTTGCGATGACACGTTCACCACTAGACCAACCGGTGGGTCGTGAAATAACTTAGCGATTTCTTTCCTTTTTTCCTCTTCTTCCAATATTACTTCATTCTTTTGCTAAATTGTTTTTTTCTTTCTTTTGATCAGACATTTTTGATCTTGATCTTTTTTTTATATCTCCTGGAAAGTTTAAATTTCTTAATCTTTCCTCTAAAAGTTTTCCTTTCCATAATGTCTTCCTTTTAATTCTCATTTTTTCTACAACTTCTTTTACCTACTCGTATACGCTAACTGCATATAGATAAAAGATTAGAGTTGAAATTTTGAAATATTTTCTTAGTACCTGTTGTCATGCATCCGGATTAAATGTCCATAATACATTATTCTTCTTTTTCTAATTGTGTCTGATAGTTTTTCATTTTCTAAATAGTTTTCTTTTCTAGGTCCAGAGACCTTTTGTCGGAATTTAATACTATACTTTCTTTTACTATTATTATTACTAAATACATTTATTATTATTTCACATGTTTATCATTTTTATGTACAAGATATTAAAAACACGTTAACCACTTTTATTTATTATCGGTATCTATTAATCTTAACTTTGTATTTTGAGCAATGATGAATCATATTTTCCATTAATTCATCCAAGCAGATCGGGCGCTTTCTTTGATTTATACGTGAAGTAGTACAAATACTCATTCACCAGGTAGTTTATGTAACATATAATTACTTAACCATTTAATAAAATATTTATTAGTTTAGTTTTTAAACTCAATTTTTATACACACTCTTAAGTAACTCAGTAGAAATAAATTAAAATAAAATACTTCTGATTAAGATACCGTGACTCAGAGTAACTTATATTTCTAAAAAAAATTAAAACAGAATAGTAGAACTTTCCTATTCCAGTTCTACAAATGTGGGTTGTTTCTGATGCACGGCTTACAAGCACAACTTAATTTAAAATATTTATCACTTTATTTAATTAAATTTTTTTTTTGTTTATTTAATTCAAAGATTCTAACTAAAGCGCGTGCGCATATATTTAATTCGCGCGGTTGTAGCGGTACTAGCGGCGACGGTCCGTACTAACTAAACTCGTGTAATTAACTTACATAGAAAAAATTTCGCTTGTACAGTCGCTTGCAGACCCGTGTAACCGCGAGGCTTAACGCACCGGGTACCGAGTCAACGGGACGATCGAGTTCGAGATCCAGCCAGATAGAATTACGTTTTTACACTTTAAATATTACTCATTTATTTAATTCTACCGTTCGCTTGTGACGTCATAACATAGCAAACGACTACAACAGCTTTTTGTTAGGTGGGTGCGATCTTGCAAATATTGTTATTTTTTAATTGTTAACAAATTTGCGTAAGAAAAATATAGCCTTAGGCGAAATCTTCAGACACTTAGCGGTCCAGTAATTCTGGAGATATAATGTGATTTAGAGGTCAATACCGAACACAACACGTACATACGAACATTAACATCCGGAAAATTTCCATCCGGTTTTTCGGGTTTAAACGTCAATGTCCGATGAAAACCGCATATGCCCAAATTGACCCTTTTACAATAATTTCCCTTCTAGAGCTATGGCTCAACCATAACGATATTTAGACAGGAAAGTAATATTAAATAGAATAATTAACAATTATTATTGCAAAGCTATTCGTAAAATAATCCATCCGTATACATAGAAAATTCGAAAAGAAAAACTTGTAAAGGTTTTTCTTATATTCTCTCAAATATTCTTCTTTCAATCCAAATTATTTCTTTAATTTGACAAAAACTTAAAAGATATCATTCTAATTGAAACTCTAATATTCTTTGTTTTATTTGCACTATATAAAAATAAGTTAATTAGAAAACATTTTCCATGCCAGGTCAATATTAACACTATCAGCACCTATTACAATAAACAAGTGCAAAAGAGGCTTATTACGTACAAATAAGGTTTCCTATTCGTAGGAAGGTACAAGTTTGAATTATAAATTAAGGTAAGGAATGTGACTAGCCCAGTCCTTTTCCGGTCAAACATTTGTACCTTTTATTAGCAAACAAGTTATCTTAATTCTGTTTTATTTATTTTTTTTAATAGAAACTTTTTCAATTTTACAACACTATATTTTTCGTTTTTAAAAATATCTACTCAAGCAATAACTTTAAAAAAAATTCACATTAGATTTTCGCAAAAATCTTAATATAATATTGTTTACCTAAATTTATTATATATTTGTCCTCAAATTATTAAACTCGTATTAGAACCTTTATTTCTATGTAAAAAAATGTTCCTTTAAATTTTCATCAAGATATCTATATGTGACGTTGAAAAAATGTACATGAAATGAAAAAAAAATTACGGGGAAAAGTTATAAAGTAACAAATTATAAAGTTTTCTTACTACCTAAAACTGTCTAAACAAGCAGCATTATACCGTGCTGTAGTACATAGGTCTTTCTTTTCCTTATAACTGTTCTTCAGCCTCTTTCTCGCTAATTCTCTCTTCATTCTTGGTTTGTTTTTTTTAACGCTTCTATAAAAATTTAACACCTCACAATCCTACATCAATCAAGTTCATCAAATGCTTCTAAGCCAACCTGTTACAAGATATTGCATTCTGTTGCCATCAATAAATTAACTGACAGTTTCAAAACTCCAAACCTTAATGTTTTCATAGCAACAAACGTTATTTTTAGAAGGAAAACCAAATACAGTTGTTTAGGTTTCCATTAGGAATTTTTGTTTTGCCTTTTAAACACCTTTCTAAAATCTACATGTTATTAGAATCTTTTTAGATCTTCTTTACAAACTTTGTCATCGAAGTGTAACCAACATATTTACTTCATGCTAGTAGAAACTTACTCAGAGTTGTCGCCGCATCTACAAACCATCGTATCTTGATCGTAAAATAATTATTCTAAATGTTCAAAAGTCGATTTTGAATTTTAAAAAATTAGTACTATTTTACAGAAAATTTCAAAGTATATTTTAATATAAAGAACCAGAAATTAATTTTTCAAACATTTATTTTTTATCCTTTAAATCATTCGTTCTCAAAGTCAGCGAAAACGCCCCCTTGTGGGCGCTGGAGGCCTTCAGGATGGGCCGTAGAAGGTCCACAGAAAATTAGGGGCGTTTAGGCGGTCTAGGAAGATAATGGCTGATTAAAAAAAAACTAAAAAATTATGTTTTTCCTGATATTTCAAACTAAAATTAAATACCTACTACACTAATACAAAAATTAAGGAGACACCTATGGAAAGCTTTGTTTTAATTATTGCATTGTTAAATTGAATATGATATCACTGTTGTAATTTTATATATATATATATAGATGTAATTGTAATTTTTTGAAAGCAATTTTAATAAAAATACTTTCAAACGTACGTTTTAATTGCTCTAATTTAAAATGTAGGTTTCAACTCAGATGTAGGATACGCCACGTTTAAAAAGAGTAACACTTTAATAACACTTTAAAAGTGTTACAGTAACTTTAAAACAGTAACAGTAAAACTTTAAAAGCGAATCTTAAAAACAGCAATTGCAATTATTATTTTTAACAGATGGTAAGTTTAAAAATGTTGTGGGGCGCTACAAAATTTTTGATTCTCAATGTGGGTGGTGAGCGAAAAAGTTTGAGAATCAGTACTTTAAATATATTCAAATAAATAAAATATGGGACAATTATATTGGTGTAATGATTATTAGCATGTTGGCCTCTACATCAGCAGATAGGGCAAAGAAATTATTTTTTATGTAACATTTAATCACTTTCATCTTTTTCGTCAAAATATACGTTTCATATGTGAAAAATAGAAAAAACAAAATAAATAATAAAAATTCAAACTAAAAATAAGCTGAAACCGTGAAATAATGTGCAGTCTTATTGAAGCGGGTATATAACAACGTGAAAATTTTATTCTTAAATGATTAAGTAAAGTCTCCTAGAAAAGAGGCGACTGACTTCGGGAAGAACGAATGATGCGGATAAATCCGATCGGTTAAGGTAATAAAAAATCTCTGATTATTATCAATATAAATTCCCCACTGTTATTAATAGATTTAATAAACTTAAAAAATTTAAATTTCATGATGAAGGAAAAGGCTGATATATGTTTATTTATATGAACAAGTAAACATAATCGTAGTAAATAACAAGTACAAATAGAGACTCGAAAGTGTATACAGCTGCTGCATAACTCACAAAATCTCTTCATATTATATTGTTAAAGTAAAAAGGTTTGTTGAATAAATGACGAGAATAAAACCGAAGCAAGCCCACCACAAGCTCTAAGCAAGTTTCACTGCATCCTGTACACCTTGTCTTTTTTTTTTACGGAGCAAGCGCAGCATGTTTACTTCTTTTCAGTTTAATTTTACGTAATAATGTATTTTACAGTCGTCATTCTTTATTTTATTTCTTTTTTCTTTTATACTTTCTAGTAGTAGCAGCCAACTATTAACAATATTTAGTTACTTTTATTTTATACTTATAAATTTATTCTCTAATAATATTTTTTATTATTTATCATTACTGTACTAGTAAAATTTACCTTCTTTGGAATTATAAGATTTATTAATTTAGATTTGATTTTTACATTTAGAAAAGTGTTTTGAGTATTTTTCAATACTTCCATCCACGCTTTAAATACATAACTTAAAAAAATGCATTGCAGCGTTTTTCAATGCATAAAACTAAATTTATATTTTTTAAAGATTGTCATTTGTTTTTTAGAATTCTACAGTTTCTTTTTCGGATGTTATCTATTTTGAAATTAAAAGAATAACTGTATGTAACCTATTAAAATTTCAGATAACAAAAATACAATTATATAAACAATTAAATGATAAACAAATTTAATCAATACTCTGATAAAAAAAATTGTAAATATTTATCTAAATCATAAATGTTATTAAGAGGTAAACCAGTTAGTTTTTAAAATAATTGATGATTCGGAGAAACTCGAACTTACGTTTGGCATTAATTCGTTGTCTTTCCAAGGCAGCAATATACTTCAAACCGCACGTTATGATTTCAGTATTATAGTCTAGATTCGATTATTAAAAAATCTGTTTATCGAAATGGCGATGAGGATAACTATTTGCCTTACGTGTTATGAGAAAGCAAGAATACTTGTCAGGAAGTGATTTTTCAATATTATTATTTACTTCACTGGATTATTTCCTTTATATTCAATAAGAAATTGTAAATAAAAAGATTATTTCGACGGTAACGTATTCTATGATGTCTCCCTGTCATCATTCTGTTGTTTGATTTTAAATAAAAACATATTCTGACTTAATGTACAGAGAATAACAACATCTGGGTATATTCGCTACAGAATAGGTATATATTATATTAAATTAAATAAAAATATTATATTAAATAAAATAAAAATATTATATTAAATAAATAATTATATTTGATATATTAAATTAATAGATATATTTTATAAATATAAAATATACGAGTTTTTATTAATATAAACTGAAATTGATAATATATGTACCTTGTCTTGTATGTTAGTCACTAGCCGATAAACCAAAACAGGATTTATTTTTATTATAAACATTATTATGGTGAATTAGGCCTATGTATTAAAAGTAGTGAAAATGCTTGTGAATCGTAATAAATATCGATCTCAATGAAAAATGAAATGATATTAATATACAAGTTGCATATTTAACAATGAGTTTAAAATATATCATCAATACAAATTTTGAGTGTTTTCTACTTTAGCCCCACCACTACTTAGAACGAAAATTAAGAAAAAGCAACACGTTTTAATATTTGTATTCAATGGTATGTTGTGTAATCATTTAATTAAAATAATTCTAAATGTATAAGTAATGATTCGAACACTTAAGTAATCAATGAAATAAAAATAACTAATGAATGAATAAGATTTTCAACGTAGTTAAATGAATAAATGAACTACAACAGTTAAAAAAGAAAATTAAATGCAAATTTTTCTCAATGCTCATTACGTTAAACGTACGGTAGAGCCATAATAAAAAAAACAATTTTTTTATTACAGCACAATAATCCTACATTACAATGAAACACTTAAAGCAATGACCTATCGTTAATGCGGTGCATAGGTTAGTAACATTATCACAAAAGGTGTTGTTTAACAACAGTAACGCTATCAACATGCTATGCAACATAAACTACGCGTTAAAATTATTCATTAATCATTAGTATTCTTCGAAGTTGACAATGTCATAACATCATTATAAAAAAATCACTTCGTCAGGTTAAATATACCGATAGGGCATAACACAAATAAAGATTAAAATTACTAATAATTAAAATCATTTAATAACTCACCTAATGTCCCTAGGTAAAGTTTTTATAGCTACAATTATTAATTTATATCGCTGTTCCGAAATAATAAATGCAATAACACCTACAGTTGTAAATAAAAGCCATTTTTGAGTATAAAAAATCGCTGAAGAGACAGCAACTAATAAAATAAAACTTTTAGATGTTAATATGTTCATCAAATCCATGATTACCGAACAATCGCCGCGCGTTAACTGACATTAAAAATAATACGAACGCTGCAATTTGGTAGTGGAATTCTCCCACTTCACTTTTCTCTAAAGTAAAGCAGGTATAGCAGAAGTAAATTTTAAATTAAAAATTCCCTCTACGTCGATTTGTCACTCAAATCAAAGGACGATCATTGTACAACTATTTATTTCGTAAAAAGTAAGTTTTTAATTTATCTACCAAAGTAAATCAAACAACTGTTATAAAAACTTTAGATGTAATTATTAAAAATTAAACTGATAACGTTGATTAAAAGAAGTTTGTAATAACTGCAAATGCAGTGAAGAAGGGTATTGGTAGACACGAATGATGTTTTTGTTTTGCCGGGATCAAGAGTTGTAAGGTTATGTTTGTGTTTTTTAACGTGTAGTATGCGTTTTTCTTTAGTTTTCTGGTAAGTTTCCTTCAAGTTTGTTTAATATACATTTTTAATTGTGTTTAACTTTTTCATTCAACAAAAAAAAAATCATAGATTAGATGATATATTTTTGAAAGACGTAATTACTTCAAAATAAAATTGTTACAGTTTGTTAATGAGAAATTAATTATAACTGTTAGTTTGATATATTATTTATAATAATATTTTGCAAATCTGTATAAAGAAAGGTAAACAACATGTAAAAGTAATCACTTATATAAGGACTGGATGAGTTGCAGAAATATGGTTTGATGGTAGATTGTGATATCCTTTTGACTTTATTGATTAAACATTTGACAACTTTGATTGATTTATTGACAGTCTTGTAAGTAGAATTTAGATTTAAATACCCTTAATTTTTTTGGTATTAACAGTTAACATATCCTCATTAAAAAATGTGTATTGCATTTTAAACTTATAATAACTTTGAAACATTTATAAACATATATCTTTTGTGAATTTATCAACAATTTCAGGAAAGTGTGCCTTTCATTAACTGACAACAGTTACAGTAAATCGGAAAAAAGCGAATCTGGTAGTAATGGAATCATTAACGCCATTAAAGTTAGCACATAACAATTTTTACCAAACTGAACTAAATTGTTGACATGCGGATGACTTGTTATGTTTAGCAGGATTTAGTATGAAGTTAATAAAATTATTTTTGTTGGTCATAATCTCATTATACCATTTTATATTAGTTTTTCTAGTTTAATTGCTTTATTGTTTCAATATATATTTACCAGAATAAAGAGCCTGATACATTAAAATACTTTATAGGTTTTTAAATTATGGTCTGCAGATATGAATTTCATTTTTTTTTTTTTTTTTAATTTTTGTCTATTATCTTGTAATGTAAGAAATGGTAATCTGATTTTAATGAGATCTTATTTTAAAATCTTAATAACTGAATTGGCAGATTGTATCATATTGGAAAAGTATGAATGATGGTAGTGCCCCTCTTTTAGTTAGAATTGTTTTCTTCCATTTTGTGCTTATCACAAGCACAAATTTAGAAAATTATATCTATTATCTATCAGAAAATTTAACAGAGAGAAAAATTAAATCATATACAACTATATTTTTTGTAACATTTTTTTAACCTTGCACCAAGGCTCTCTCTCTTTTCCTGTTTAGCCTACGGTAACTACCGTTTAGATAATACTTCAGAGGATGAATGAGGATGATATGTATGAGTGTAAATGAAGTGTAGTCTTGTACATTCTCAGTTCGACTATTCCTGAGATGTGTGGTTAATTGAAACCCAACCACCAAAGAACACCGGTATCCACGATCTAGTATTCAAATCCGTGTAAAAATAACTGGCTTTACTAGGACTTGAATAGCACCAAGGCTATTTATAGTTAATTGACCAGTTTTGGACCATTTTTTTTTTAAGTCATACAACTTTTGTTTACAAAGTTTTTTTGATAGATCCATTTCAAGTCCAGAGCCCTTGCTGTAGTCTATTAAAATTTTATAAATGCAAAACTGAGAAAAATAATAATGCTCATGCAGTTTTTAACTTTTTTTCTTGATTCAGGGTCTGTAGGCAGTTGCAATCTCTTATTTATACAATCAGAATCCCTAATGCAATCATCTTATCTATCCTACAGCTTGTTATATCCATGAATTAGCATGCCAGGATATGTTGATAATTGAAGTCCAAGGAGGATAGTAGCTAGGAACAGTACCAATGAATCACTAGTATTAAATGTAACAGTTCAGCTTGGCCTTAAATAATAAAATCTTTTCAATGAAAAGGCTAGTATAGACCAGAGACCAGATTTGCTGCTATTGACACTATTTTTAATAATTTGATTGTTAAAACCAAGTATTCTACTAAATTTTGAAAGCCTCAGTTTAAGTTTTCCCAGTCCCTCATAGCTTGTAAATGCAGTTTGAATAATGAAATAATATAGTGTTTAATTTATCAAAATGTTTTTGAATATTGTTACCACAGTTTTCCATAAAAATTTTAAGCTGTGCATGAAGCATAGAACCTTACAACTGTTAACATTTTTTATAAATTATAATACTGTAAGTAATTTAATTTCAGGGGTAATTTTAAAAGTAATATATTAATAAGGTAACTCAATGGTTTGGATGCAATCAGATTAAGAATGTGTTGCAATTTGCCTATGAGGCTGACAATTAGCTCAAGTACTTGAATGCATCAGATGTTATTTTTCATTAGCTATTTTGCACCTGAGAGTAAGATGCGTAATATTATTTAGAAAGATCTTTCCAATTAAAGTTGACTTTCAAACATTTTTTACAATTACAGTTTTTTTGTATGTTCTACATCACCAGTCATCCTTTTCATTCATGAAGCCTTCTTTCCCATTTTTTGTAAGTTTAATTCCCTGGGCCATGGTGAGGATGTCAGGACCTGATAGTCAGTGATTTGTCTAATTTAATGCAAAAATATCTGTCTTTTTCTTATGAACAGCATTTTGTGTAGTCTTAATGACTGTATTTTAAATAAAAGTTTAACTAAAAACATAAAATGAACTTAAAAATTAATAAAACCAATATTAAAAAATGCACTAAAATGTAAAAAAAAAAATCATATTGTGCTTCTTTGAATTTTAACTATCAGGTTGGCACTAAACGTAGGGTTGGTAGTTTGGTTTTAATTTGTTGTCTGCTTAAAAAATCAGAAGAGAATTTAAAAAAATTTTATTTTACTTTTTTTTTATTCTTTTAAGTTGATTTTGTTATTTCTTTATGTTTGTTTTATTTACTGTAATAAACGTTATTGACTGGAGTGATTTAGAATTAAACATATGAAAATTAGTTTTGTTTGTAAATAATGAGAAACAAAACATTTTATTTCTACAGACACTGCAGCACTGTGTTTGTAGCTGTGTACATCAGTAACACTTAATTTTAAGTTAATTTAATTACTAGAAATGTTTTGTTTTATTATTCTACTTTGTTTGATATAATATGGGTAACTTTCTTATTCCAGGTTGTTACATTCTTAAAATATGATTTTATACTATATTAAAACTGAAAATAAATATATAGTAATTGATTATGTCGCATTAAAAGAATTTTAGTTTGTATATGTATTTAAATGGATTATAAAAGAAATAGGAAGAAAAGTTTGATATATCAGGAAGTATTTTGATTATAATTTGAGATGTAATTTAATCACTTATGGAAAAACAATAAAATGTTCCATTGAAAGTAAAATGAACTACTAAAAGTTATAGATAACTATAGTAAAATGTATGGTAATGATATGGCTGATTTTAAAAGACAAATAATTGTTGTTAAAGATAGTAGCCAATTAAATTATGAAGATTCTCAGAGTGTGAAAAATGTAAATGAGATTATAGAAGGCAGGAAAAATACACTGTCTCCAGATTTATCAAATTTTATTAAAATCAAGTTACAAGAGAAAAAAAAATCATCTAAAGTGTCTTTAAAAACCCCCTATTTGTTATTATCAGATAATAATTTATGCAATTCAAGAAATAAGAACAATAGCCTCAAAACTGAAAATTCAAACATTGCTAAGTTTCCAGATTTAAAAACAAGCAATAGTAAATTAGATTCCACACTAGACAGCGAAATTATTAGGTTAAAAGACAGTAAACTATGTAGTCTTCATTCATTAGACACAGAAGAGAAAATTTATTCAGTTTGTAATAACGTGTTAATAACTGATTCACCAGTTTTGAGTTGTAAAAAGAAAAATGAAGTGAAAAATGTTTTAGGTTTAAAGAGAAAATTAATTAGAAAAAGGCTGTTTTCTAATGTTAGTGATAAAAAAGAGTCTATGAAGTCAAATTATACATTTACACTGAAAGGTTTACATGATGAAAAACAAAATCCAGAATGTAAAAATACTTCAGAAAAAGCCAATTCCCCATCAAATTCTTGTTCTGTAACTAATTATCAAAATATAGTAAGTAAAGTTGAAGAATCAATTGAACAAAATAAGTCACCAAATAATAATATATCTGCACCATATTCACCGATATTATCAAAATGTTTTACAAAAAGTATTAAAAATAAAAGTCATATAAGGTATAACTGTAAAGAAATGGACAGTGTAGAATCTGTTTTAAAACCTGTTAGCACCTTAAAAAACGTACAAAGTTTGTTATCTACAGAGGTTATTGAGCAAAGTAACAGTTTAGTAGAACATAGAGAACCATATGTTATTTCCCCAATAAAATTTATTTCTTCGCAAGAAAATAGTGTAAAAGATTTACTAATCAAAAGTAGTAATGTTGGTGTTGAACAAGATGTAAATGTTGGTAAAAATGTCACTAATACTTTTCATACACCTTTGAAGAATAACAGTTTATGTTTTTCTAAATTATCAGAAAAAGATCAGTCTTATTTTGAATCAGATGAAGTAAATACAATATCTGAATTTCCATCACCTGTTGAAAGTGAAGAGATGTATCCAAGGTATAATGATAAATCTCAGACAAGGAGGACATCAAATTTTGATAAGGTTTGGTCTATCGAAAAAAATTACTTTGAAAATGTTTTCAAAAATTCAAAATCTGAAAAAAATTTTGAAATAGAGTATAGTTTTAGTCCTGATGATAAACTAAAAGTCAATAAAATGTTAAGTATGAGTACATTAGACAAGCGTTTGTCTGATTTTAGCAACACTTTTAATGAATTCGTAGAGAATAGTAATAATATAAGTGAAATAAGCAGTGAATCTTCACCTGAAAAAAATGTTAATACTGTTATTGAAACTAATTTAAATAGAAAAAGGATTATGCTACTTGATACAGAACATGTGAAGAAAAAACGATCAAATAATATCTCTCCAATCTTAGGAATAAGATTCAACTCTGAAAAACCTCACTGTTCTAAATATATACAAGAATTACAAAGTGATCTTGATGGAACTAAATTTAATAGTGAAATTTACAATGATTCTACTGAAGTATGCAATGAATCTACGTCTGGTTTTGAAAAAAAATTGGTAGATTCAAAATCGAAAACAGCCAGTCAAGATGGCTTCAGTAATCATGGTAATTGCAGTTTGGTAAAACAAAATAATCAGATTACAACTTCAATAAAAAATAAAGAGGAGCCATTTTTAGAACCAATAACATATATTCATAAATATCAAGAAAGCTCGGAGGGAGATTTAAATAAATCAGGTTTTTTCATGGAAAATGATGTTAGTGACAATGTGGTTGTAAGAAATACTCAAAGTTGTTGCAGTTTACAAATCAATAGAAGAGAATATGATTTTATTGAAAATAAACAAGAAGTTTTAAGTTGTACACCAAGTAACAGTCAGATTTCACAAGTTATTATAGAAACAGTTTCTTCACCGTCAGAAGCAACGAGCAATAAGTCAGTAGATGAGGTAAGATCTACTCATTGAAAAGTAATATTAAATGTTTAAATACTTTTTCTATCTGTTTATTTTTTAAAGCTGACGAAGATAAAATTTTACATGGAAATTATTGGGCTTTGAAGCTATTAGGAGGAAAATGCAAGTTTTCTCTCTGTTATGTTGTTACTGACCATCCAGGTACTGTAAATTATTATTTTGTCATTGATTATAAGTATGTACAGTAGCTGAGGTTGTTTTATTTCTAGCCCATTTTTTCCTCATTCACTTCAAAAAGTAATGCTAGCTTTTACTTAGGAGTATTGTCTAATCTTAGACATTGTTTCCTTTAATACATTACTTATCTTTTGAAATAATGAGATTCAGTAGTATTACTCAGTACATTTTATCTTAGTGTGGTATTACCGTATGGTAATACAATGAAAATTTTTAACAATATACAAATGTTGTGGGACAATGACTACTTTAGTGACAAGGCTGGATAAAAAATCTTTTCACTGCAAGATTAACTGCAGCAATGTATGCTCTGGCTTGATTCCAGTAACTTTAAAACAGTAATTTTGTGTAAGTATAAAGGTTGATGCCTTCTAAACAGAACCCATATGATACAGTAGTTGGGTAATTTTTTTTTTTTTTTTACCTCCACATCCACAGTTAGGTATTGTTTCTGAGGATGAGTTGGGTGATATTAAAATTGTTATTTAAATTTTGTTGATTCTTGATCTACTAGTTAAAATGTTTACTATGTTATTTGTATTTTACCAGTAATCACTGAAGTATTTTAACATTTTTTCATATATAAAACAGTCCTTCTAAAAATATCTTAATTAGACTATTATGATGAAAAATGGTTACTAAAACTATTTATTTTACCGAGTGTATGTATAACTTGTTTTTCATAAAATGTACATTAACTTCCAGCTTTATACTGCCAGACCCAGTCTCTCTTATCAGTATGACTCGTGTAAAATATTTTATATACAAGTGACAATAAAGAAATTGTTTTCTCTAAGAATTTGATATTCAGTGTACTTTTGAACCATGTGATCATTTAAAGGTATCACATAAAAAAGTGAGTATAACCTGCAATTGAAGGGCATATAATGTTGATTTGGTATCATGAAAAAAAAAATAGTATGAAATCACACTTCCCTTCTAACACTTGGGATGGGAGAATTGTTATTTCTAGGAATGATTGTGCCATTATTCAGAAAGTCTTGAGTCATGTCCGTATTACTGTTAGGATACAACTACCAACAAGTGTTTACTGAAAGAAATTGTTGAACTAGCCATGTTGTTGGAGATTTTATCATGTTAGATGTGTTAAAGAGTGAAGTTTTTTTGTGAGTGAAAAACACTTTAACAGTATCATTGCCCAGAAAAAACTTTATAGAAGAAAAAATAGAACTAGCTTAAAAACTTACAAATAATAACAGATAAAATTCCTCTTAAAACATGTTTAAAACTAATAACACAACTGTAAAACTTAAATTAAAAAAAGGCATAAAAATAAAATAAAGTAAAATAAAATTTAACTAAAAATAAATAGAAATTAATAAAGTCCAGGAGGGGTGTAAAGGGCCCCTTCTCGGATAACAGAAAGACCAAAAAACTAACATAAAAAGTAAAACTAAGTTAAAAACTAAAATATAAAAAAAAACTAAAACTTACAACTAACAATACAGATAAAATATCACTAAAAAATGTTTAACTAATATCACAGTGGGAAACCTAGATAAAATTTATTTAAAATAAAAATAAATAAATAAAATATAAATATAACATTTAAATAAACATAAGTAAATTTAACGAAGTCCGAGAGGGGTGTAAAAGGCCCCTTCTCAGGTACAAATAAAAAAATATAAAAATCATAACAGTTAAATGAAAAGAAAAACAAACACATTAAAATAATTATTCAGCATTAGAACAAAAATTTTACATTTTGTGTAAAATATTAACACTTTATAAAAATAACAACACCTGGTCTAAAACTTCCTTATTATTGCCCAGAATTTGACGAATGTTTCTATATAATTTAAATTTATGATGCAGGGTCGCATAAAATATGCAATGCACAAGTATGTGGCGCACAGTCAAGCAGCAGTTGCATCGTACCCATCATAGTGCGTATCCTGCTGACATGAGGTATTTGTGTGTGACTCTGTATTGCAATCAACAGAGGAGCACTTCCTCATGACGTATTTTTCTCCATGAAAGTCCCATGGGAACACAGAATCTTTAATATGCCAGAGTTTGTTATCTAGTGTAACCATCCAGTCACCTTGCCGCTTTAACTATTTTATACAATAAACAAACTCAGAGATAGCAACACAAGTGGTGAAGGGAGGTTGATTACAATCATCATTAGCAGCGGAATCTGCATGTTCATTAACTTCCCACATAGCTAGGGATTCAACAGAAACTCACTTGTGTACTGCAATGGTTCAACTCAGCGATTACATTATAGATTTGTGACCTGAGGATGTCTAGAGTAACAATCTTCTAAAGGTTGGAGTCCACTACACATGTCACTACAAATAAAGATATGTAAAGATAGAAGTACTTATAAAACTTGTGTTTGATTAAAAGCAATTAATGTGTACAAACTGGAGACTATTTGATTTAGAAAAATTTTAATGAAGTTTATATTTGATTCTTTTGATGTATATTTTAAGTTAGTATGGCAATTTTTTAAAGATTAAACCCTTTTATTTTATTGTTTAACATTTATATGGTTTTGTTTTTTATAGATTCAGTTTTCAGACACAACTTCACTAAATACTGAGCCTCAGACACCCCCTTTTAAAGTCCAACCAGAAAAAGAAAAAGAAATATTTGAGCTCGATTCTGCCTCAAAAAAACACAGGAAGTATCCAGAGTAAATATACTTACTATTAATTTTTTTTTTAATAATATATATTGTTATTTTCGTATAATTACATTAATATCTATTGTTATTTTTGGTTTTACTGTAAAATGTCTATAAAGAACACTTTTTATGTATTCCTCTAATAATGAACAATATCATAATTCATAGACCTCCAACATCAGAAACATTACCCCATTCATCATGAATGTTATCTTTTCTTTTTTTTTTTTGATGGTTAGAAAACCAGAAAAGTGTTCTGGTCATTCAAACTGTGTATAGATCATTAGAAACAGATATTTCACACTGAAAAAACATCAGAAAGAGGTCCTGTCTAAAACTGCCAACAGCAGAAGCACCCTAGAACAAAAAAAGAAATGCCAAAATGAAAATAGCTAAATAAGCTTGGCATAAAATAATTTGCCAAATTCAGTTAACCATCAAAATATTTTGGAAAAAAATATAAAAATAAATCTTTATTCTGATTGGAACATAATAATACATTACATAGATCACTTTTTTTTTGTCTTCAGTCATTTGACTGGTTTGATGCAGCTCTGCAAGAATCCCTATCTAGTGCTAGTCATTTCATTTCGGTATCGTCCCTACATCCTACACTCCTAACAATTTGTTTTACATATTCCAAATGTTGCCTGCCTACACAATTTTTTCCTTCTACCTGTCCTTCCAATATTAAAGCGTCTGTCTATTCCAGGATGCCTTAATATGTGACCTATAAGGCTGTCTGTTCTTTTAGCTATATTTTTCCAAATGCTTCTTTCTTCATCTATTTGCCGCAACACCTCTTCATTTGTCAATTTATCCACCTTGTACTGTTACTCCGAATCTAAATTGTTCTTTAACATCATTAACTGCTAGTTCTATGTAAAGATTAAAAAGTAACAGGGATAGGGAACATCCTTGTCGGACTACCTTTCTTATTACGGCTTCTTTCTTATGTTTTTTAATTATTACGGTTGCTGTTTGGTTCCTGTAAATGTTAGCAATCGTTCTTCGATCTCTGTATTTGAACCCTAATTTTTTTTAAATGCTGAACATTTTATTCCAGTCTACGTTATCGAAAGCCTTTTCTAGGTAATGCCAAGTATGATGGTTTGTTTTTCTTTAATCTTCCTTCTACTATAAATCTGAGCCCTAAAATTGCTTCCCTCGTCCCTATAATTTCTCTGAAACCAAACTGGTCTTCTCCTAACACTTCTTCCACTCCTCTCAATTCTTCTGTACAGAATTCTAGTTAAGCTAATTGTTCCATGTTCTTCACATTTATCTGCTCCTGCTTTCTTTGGTATCATCACTGTAACACTTTTTTTGAAGTCTGACGGAACTTCCCCTTTTTCATAATTATTACAATGATTCTATAGCTATGCATTTTGAAATACTCTACTCTTTTCCCTGTCTTCTTGTTCATTACGAAACCTACTCCTGCCTGCCCAGTATTTGAAGCTGAGTTAATTATTCTAAAATCACCTGACCAAAAGTCGTTTTCCTCTTCCCACCAAACCTCACTGATTCCTACTACATCTACATTTATCCTATCCATTTCACTCTTTAAATTTTCTAACCTACCAACCTTTTTTAAACTTCTAATATTCCACGCTCTGACTCGTAGAATGTTATTTTTTAATTTTCTGGTGTCCCCTTCCTTAGTAGTCCCCACCCGGAGATCCGAACGGGAAGTTCGGATCTAGTTTACCTCCGGAATATTTTACCAAGGAAGGTGCCTCCATTATTGCTATATGAAAATGCAGAGAGCTACATTTTCTTGGAAAAAAAAGCAGCTGTAGTTTTCCATTGCTTTCAGCTGCGCAGTACTCAACTGAGTGATGTTGATATGGCCGTTTAAGTTGTCCTGTCCTACGCCCTTAACAACTACTGAAAGAGCTGCTGCCCACTTTCTGGAATCATTCCTTAGTCTGGCTCTCAACAGATACCTCTCCGATATTGTTGCACCTTAGGTCCAGCTACTCTGTATCACTGAGTACTCAAGCCCCATCACCAACGGCAAGGTCTCATGATTCATAGAGGGAGACATATATCACATAAATGTAATATAAATTATAAATATAAAAAAAAATTCAAAATAAGAAAGATAATAGATGATATTAAAAATAAATAGCTGTGTTTAAAATAATATATTAATAATTATTTAAGTACAAACACATTAAATAATATTAAGGTAAATACGTTAAGTATAAAAAACAACTACAAAATAATTTACAGTTCAGAAAGCCGTGTTGAAAGTTATTTTGATGAGTCAGCTTTGTTTTTTAATTAGTATTATTTAAAATTTCATCAAGTAATTTTTCCGATACAAGAGAATTTTTAATTATATTTTAAATAAATTGATGGAAAGATTTCCCACCACTACAAAAGAACTTATTTAAAACAAAAAATAAGTATTCAAAATTAAAAAACATGACTCAACAAAAAAATATTGCTAATAAACATTGTTCTTTATTATAGGATAATTAAAGAGTTTGGAGGTGACAGTTTTGTATGTAGTTTATATTTTTCAAATTTATTTAAACACACACACACAAATACTCTGTGTATTACTTTGTATATATATATATATATATATACAGAGTAATATTTAAGTATGGAAACAGCTTTATACTAATATCTGAGAGATATTTGGAGGCAGAAAGAAAGGGGTTACACGTAGTTAAAAAATATATGCATTAATGGTGGGTTTTTAATATTTGTCCACCATCTTCGATCTGCCATATTGAATCAAACTTAATTTTTTAAAATAAGAAGTTGGACATGTGACACATGATTTTGATTTAAAATTTTACAAGAAAAACCGTGGTGAAACCTGTTTTCTGTTGTGCCTTTGTTATCGAATTATAAGCTTTCAACATTGCAATGATGGAAAAATTGTGTTAACTATAAAACGAGGTAAAATATGCTGCGTGAACAATTCTGTTCCATTTTATTCATAAAATTACATTCATAATGCATACAGTAACAAACTTTAAGCAGTGTTATAATATTGATAATATAATAATCAGTAACTAGTAATTAACAACATAAATTAAACGTCTATATCAACTGCTATTATTTTCTAAATAAAAATTAACCTCCATTGTTAATATTAGCTAATATTTGTTGCTTATCGTAAATGAATCAAATCGGCTGGAAATACTTACTTAAAAAATGTATTACGAATTTAGTTGACTAAATCAGCTGTTAATTTACAGCTGATGTAATACACCAATACAAACAATGCAGTTTGTATTATGGTGAAACAATGCAGCTTAACTTCTTGTTTCACCTTTTTACTTCATCACACTTGTAATAGTAAAATTTGATAGTTCTAGTAAAAATTAAGTTGCAGGACTAGTTCAAATTTGTTTTTAGATGAAAGTTAGTATTATTAATTTCCTCATTCATTTATTTAGTTTTTTAAGCATTAAATCTTCAAATAACAATCCCTTTTTTTACAAGAGGTAAGTGATTTATTTAGTGATAGATTTCCAAACAGAGGACCAATAAGTTAAATCAACTGTGATCAAGACAGTACAGAATTTGAAGAAATTGGTACTCTAAAGAATCGTCCTCGTACCGATAGACCAAGAACCATCACAACTGATGCAAGGTCATCAGATTTATTGCACATCTTTGTAAAAGACCCTCATTCATTGATTCGAAAAGCTGATGACCAACATGATCAGTTGTTTTTCTGTTCAAAAAATTTTTAAAACAAATAAGTTTCACCCTTATAAGCTACACCTGGTACATGAACTTCCAGAAGATGATTTTGACTGCCAAGTTGAGTATTATGATATTATAATTAAAAAATTAGAATAGATGCAAATTTTTCTAATTCAGTAATTTTTACTGATGAAGCAACCTTTAAGTAAATGACCATGTGAATAAACAAAACTGTAGATATTGGAGCGATAATAATCCCAAATGGATGTGGGAAGCTCTTACACAGCACCCTCAGAAAGTGAATGTTTGGGTAGAAATCATTGGTCATTGCATTGTAGGGCCTTTTATTTTAGACAAAATTCTTACATGAGATGCTTACTGCAACTTGTTAGCTGATAGGACTTTGTTAGCTGATAGGAAAATGTTGCACAAGAATTAAATAATAACTTATGGTTTCAGCAAGATGGAGCACTATCTCATTGTTATTTAAGGGCACTGCAAATTTTAAATAAACAATTTCCAAATCACTGGATGGGACATAGAGAAGCTATAGAATGGCCTGCCAGGTCCCCAGACCTGTCCCTCTGAATTACTTTTTTTTGAGGTATCTGAAACATAATGTTAACAAAATAAAACTTGCAGACATTGACAGATTGAAAAGAAAAATAATAATGAATCTGCTTGAGTACCATCAGACATGATTCAACAAGTTATAAACTGATATTACTTGAGGTTAGCACACTGCCAAGCTGCGGAAGGGAGAAGCATTTTGAACATTTATTGTAGAATGGTATGCTTTCAAAATTTATTTCATTGTCAATATATGATCGAAAACATTTATTTAAAATTTTAAAATAAATATTATAATATTTAAAGTAAATAATATCAGTTGATATGATATAGCTGTTTAATTTGTTGTTTTGTTAATTATTAGTTATTATTTACTCGTATCTTCAATATTATAGCACTGTAAAGTTCATTATTGTATGCATTATAAATGTAAAGTGCAATAAAATTGTTCATGCAGTGTGTTTTACCTTGTTCTATTGTTAACACAATTTTTTCGTCATTACATCATTGAATGCTTATAACTCGATAACAAAGGCATTAACAAAAAATTGGGTTTCACCATTGTTTTTCTTGTAAAAATTTTAAAACAAAATCTTGGGTCATATGTCCACCTTCCTATTTTTAAAAAAATTAAGTTTGATTGAATGTGGCAGATCCATGATGGCAGACAAAAATTAAAAAAAACACCTTAATGTAGATTTTTTCAATTAAGTGTAACCTCATTTCTTTCTGCCTTCAAATACCTTTTAGATATGCAGTATAAAGCTGATTTCATACTTAAATGTCACTCAGTATACAGCCTATGACACTTGCAGTAATGCAAGGATTCCAACACATGGTCAAATATCTAAATCAGCCCAGCCATTGAGCTGTTACAATAGAAAAAACATACATACATACATACACCCTAAATACACTACATTCCTTTTTGGGCAGTCGTATAATAAATAAGTAATGAATAAATGATCTAAAATTAACACTACTTTGGAGAGCAAAAAGCTTCTGTTTGAATGGAGAAAAAACAATCCTGTAAAAGTTTCTAAAGTTATAGCAGCAGTCTTTTAAAATATTTAAACTGATTGTAAATTTTTGCCCCATCATCAGAACACTTCAATTCTGCATGATTGTTGAACTTCTATTTGCATGCATTGCACACTTTCAAGGAAATGGTAACTATACAGTAGTTATGTTTGGGATGTATTGAACCATCATCAGATGATATGAGAACCACATGCATTAACCAGATATAAAGGATGACTTCCTGGCAAATAGTTTGTATGAACAATTTTCATGGTAACTTAGTAGTATCTTTAATGGGTCAGAAACATATTGCGTACAATATCAATCATATACTCTTCTACACTTTATTAAGCCGACATTTCACAATCATTATTTAATTGATTGTATTGTATGTAATTGTTTGAATTTTGTGCTTCACAGAGTAAGTTGAAGTGCAAGCATGCTTGATGGCAATTTTGGCAAATTCATTGCTGGGAATGCCTATTTGGTTAGGAATAAAATAGAAGTAACATTTGAAACTACTGAAAGAAGAGGTAGACATATACACATGCAAAATTAATAGAATATGGGAAATAGGTCAATAGTGTTTAAAATTAACAATTTAAAAATCTCAGCTCATAAAAATATAGCATATTAATTCATTATGAAATAAGGCCATGCATATGGCATGGAGTTCAACACTAAAATGCTGGACGGTAAACATAGGAGTTACATCTTTGATCTGACATGTAACTTATGTGATTGAGAGTAACACATATAAGTGATAAACCATCTTGCTTAGATTTATCAGTATAAATTGAATCATGATTCATCTTATGATGAAGGCTAGAATATTTGGTGACTGGTGTATGTTTTCTTGAACAGAATAAATTCAAAGTAAAGATTAATGGAGGAAGTTGTCTTGAAGGAATATTACACTCTTGAATAGCTTTTTATCAGGTAATTCAAGTTCAAGTATAAAAGAAATACATTGAACTCAAACATCTGTAGCAAACAGACCGAGAGTGAAGTTGATACAGTATGTAATAATAGGTTGTTTGATTTTTTTATGGCACTACCCTTGTTTATTTTTTTTTTTTTATTCTGTTAAACTAAATATTTAATTACTCCTCACATCAATCTGTTGATTGATTTATATTAGTCTGTACATGGAGGAGATAGATAATACTATTACATTCATTAGTGTACAGCTTTATCTCTACTCAGTTTTTGTAATATACAGTTTTGAGTAAATTACTAAGCTGTTTATAACTTTCAATATCAGTACTCTTCTTTAGAGATACTTAAGCTTTGTGCAAAAATCAATTTATATTTATTAAGGTCAAACCTATCTCCAATCTAATAACTATATCACTGCATCCATGAGTGTGACGTGTATATATATTGTCGCCAAATGACTTCCAACAGCATGTGGCACTTTAAAACCATAATGGTATCCCTGAAAAGAATTGTTGTTGTCACCAATAGCACATTTCAATTTTTAAAGCCTTGTGGTACCCCTGAAAAGGGCTGTTTAGGTTTCTGGCTCTTTGGCCATTTGTGTGTTAGCTTTGAGAAGAGCTGTTGAGTCTGGAAGCTGGTCTCCAGTGATGTCGACTCAGCTGTAGTCAGGGAGTTGTGGCTCATCCATTGAAATTAGGCCGAGTTTCCCCTCTGCAGCAGTTAGGTCCCCACTACAGCATGGCAGTGGTGGCCCCCAGAGCCCTGCAGTGTTGGGTCGGTGTTGGTTGTCTAACACCTGCATGGCCGAAGTGGTTCTCCCCAAGCGATCTAACACTGGGTTGGCTCCCATTGCTGAGTCCACCAGCTAGGGTGGTTGAAGCCTGGTGAGCTGGAGCAGGAAGGTAGTGTCTGCACCCAGCACTCCCTAGGTGGGCCAGCCAGGCCTGCTGCTCTGGCAGGGATGTTGGCATCTGCCAGGAGGTCCCACATTGAGCTGGTCAGGGAACTTCTGTATTCTTCCATCTTCTTCTTCTTGGGCTTCTCCAGGTGGTGGTCAACAACAAATTGAAAATTCACTCTGGTGTTTGCTCTTTTATTGGAGCCTGCGAGTGATGGGCTGCAACATTGCTATGGTGGGAGATCTGCACAGTCAGCTACATAGTGGGAGTGATGCTTGTGCATGCACATATGTAACTATACTCCTGATGACATCTGAGCTGCTAGCATTGCATCCGCTGATATTAAGCTAGCCATACATGTGATAACAGTATATATATCTTTTTATATATTTGTATAAAAAGATGTATATACACATCGTGTATACTTACATAATGCTCATGCAATGATTATTCCATTGTATAATTTAATTATTTAAAATGGTGCAATAATCATAATAAATGAATCGATAACTGTAATAATTCATTTGAAAACATTTTTTATAAATACAAGTAACTTTTAGCTAGTATGTTTTTTAAAATAATTTTTTCTTGTTTTAGTGATAGCCTTGTTACAAGGATTCGCATTTTGAAGAATCGTTATGAATCTAATGCTAGATTATGGCAGCACATGTTATCTAATAATGATAATAGTTCAAAGAAGAATCATCCAATATTCATTGTTAAAGCAATTTGGAACGAGTATTCTAATACTATAATAAATTGTACACATTTAAATGATACAGGTGAGTACAAATAGCATTTCATATTGTTTCTTTTATGTTTTATAAAATTGAATCTTCATGTTTTTTTTTTGTCTTCAGTCATTTGACTGGTTTGTTGCAGCTCTGCCAGTCGTTTCATTTCAGTATATCCCCTACATCCCTAACAATCTGTTTTTCATATTCCAAATGTTGCCTGCCTGCACAATTTTTCCCTTCTACTTGTCCCTCCAATATTGAAATGACTATTCCAGGATGCCTTAATATATGGCCTATAAAACTGTCTTCTCTTTTTAATTATATTTTTCCAAATGCTTCTTTCTTCATCAGTTTGCCACAACACCTCTTCATTTGTCACTTTACCCATCCATCTGATTTTGAACATTCTCTTACAGCACTACATTTCAAAAGCTTCTAATCTTTTCTTCTTAGGTACTCTGATCATCCAACTTTCACTTCCATATAAAGCTACACTCCAAAAATGTACTTGCAAAAATGTTTTCCTGACATTTAAATTAATTTTTGATGTAAACAAATTATATTTTTGACTGAAGGCTCGTTTTACCTCTGCTATTCATCATTTTATATCGCTCCTGCTTCATCCAACTTTAGTAATTCTACTTCCCAAATAACTAACAAAACTCTTCTACCTCTGTAATCTTTTATCTTCCTATTTTTATATTCAGCGGTCCATCTACATTATTTCTACTACATTTCATTACTTTTGTTTTGTACTTGTTTATTTTCATGTGGTAGTTCTTGCATAGGACTTCATCCATGTAACTCATTGTTTCTTCTAAATCTTTTCTACTCTCAGCTAGAATTACTATATCATCAGAAAATCATGCATCTTTATCTTTTCACCTTGCACTGTTACTCCAGAAATTGTTCTTTAACATCATTAACTGCTAGTTCTATGTAATGATTAAAAAGTAACAGGGATAGGGAACATCCTTGTCAGACTCCCATCCTTGTCAGACTCCCTTTTTTTGTTATGGCTTCTTTCTTATGTTCTTCAATTATTACTGATTCTGTTTGGTTCCTGTAAATGTTAGCAATTGTTCTTCAATCTCTGTACTTGAATCCTGATTTTTTTTAAATGCTGAACATTTTATTCCAGTCTATGTTGTTGATTGCCTTTTCTAGGTCTATAAATGCCAAGTATGTTGGTTTCTTTTTCTTTAATCTTCCTTCTACTATTAATCTGAGCATTAAAATTGCTTCCTTTGTCCCTAAACTTTTCCTTAAACCAAATTGGTCTTCTAACACTTCTTCCACTCTCCTCTCAGTTCTTGTACAGAATTCTAGTTAAGATTTTTGATGCATAACTAGTTAAACTAATTGTTCTGTATTCTTCACAATTATCTGCTCCTGCTTTCTTTGGTTTCATGACTATAACACTGATGGAAGTCTGATGGAACTTCCCCTTTTTCATAAATATTAAACACCAGTTTCCATAATCTATCTATCACTTCCTCACCTGCACTACGCAGTAATTCTGCAGGTATCCTGTCTATCCCAGGAGCTTTTCTGCCATTCAAATCTTTTAATGCCCTCTTAAATTAATATCTCATTATTGTATCTCCCTTTTTATGCTTTTCGACCTCCTCTCTTCTTCCTCTATAACACCATTTTCTAATTCATTTCCTTCGTATAACTCTTCAGTTTATTCCACCCACCTATCGACCTTTCCTTTCATCTTATAAATTGTGTACCATCTTTGTTTAACACATTGTTAGATTTTAATTTGTGTACCACAAAATTTTCCCTAACTTTCCTATATGCCCTGTCTATTTTACTAGTGATCATTTCTCTTTCCACTTTTCTTTAATCCACTCTTCTTTTCTAGTTTCCATTTCCTGTTTATAATACTTTTACTTTCTTCATCACTAGCATACTTATATTTTCTACGTTCATCCATCAGCTGCAATATATCCTCTAATATCCAAGATTTTCTACCAGTTCTTTTTGTTCTGCCTAAGTTTGCTTCTGCTGATTTAAGAATTTCCTTTTTAACATTCTTCCATTTTTATTGTACATTTTCTACCTAATCTTTTTACTCAGATCTCTTGCGATCTCCTCCTCAAAAATCTTCTTCACCTCCTCATCATCAAATTTCTGAAAATTCCATCAATTCATCTGACACTTTTTCTTCACATTTTAAAACCCCAATCTACATTTTATTAACACCAAATTATGGTCGCTATCAATGTCTGCTCCAGGGTAAGTTTTGCAGTCAACGAGTTGATTTCTAAATCTTTGCTTAACCATGAATAATTTATTTGATACCTTGCAGTATTACCTGACTTTTTCATGTGTATATTCTTCTATTATCATTTTTAAACTTTGTATTGGCAATTACTAAATTATACTTGGTGCAAAAGTCTATAAGTCGGCTCCCTCTTACATTCCTTTTGTCCAGCAAAATATTCACCCACATTATTTTCTTCCTTGCCTTTTCTAGTGCTTGCATTCCAATCTACAGCTATTATTAAATTTTCATTGCCTTTTATGTGTTTAATTGTTTCTTCAGTTTCTTCGTATACACACTACCTCATCATCATGGCCACTTGTAGGCATATAGGACATTAACAATCATTGTCAGCTTAAGTTTTAATCTTATCCTTATTACAATGATTCTGTCCTTATGCATTTTGAAATACTCTTCTCTCTTCCCTATCTTCTTATTTATTACGAAACCTATTCCTGCCTGCCCTTTATTTGAAGCTGTGTTAATTATTTTAAAATCACCTGACCAAAAGTTGTTTTCCTATTCCCACTGAACCTCACTAATTCCTACTACATCTACATTTAATCTATGCATTTCCCCTTAAATTTTCTAACCTACCAACCTTTTTTAGACTTCTAGCATTCCACGTTCTGACTCGTAGAATGTTTTTTTTTTAATTTTATGGTGATCCCGTCCTTAGTAGTCCCACCCAGAGATCCGAACGGGGGACTAGTTTACCTCCAGAATATTTTACCAAGAAAGGCACCTCCATTTTTGTTATGAAAATGAAGAGTTACATTTTCTTGCAAAAAAAAAGCAGCCATTGTTTTCCATTGCTTTCAGCTGCACAGTACTCAGATGATTGAGTGATGTTGATATGGTCGCTTAAATCTTGCTGACCTATGCCCATAACAACTACTGAAAGAGTTGCTATCCTCTTTCAGGAATCATTCCCTAGTCTGGCTCTCAACAGATACCTCTCCGATATGGTTACACCTTCAGTCCAGCTACTCTGTATCACTAAGCACTCAAACCCCTCACCATCAGCATGGTCTCATGATTCATTGAGGGAGTTTGATGTTGTAGTTTATTGATATAAATTTATATGAGCCTATGGACCAATTATTGATGAATTACCACGCAGTTAAATGAATCAAATTTGTAACAGAAATTTTCTAAAATTTCAATTGTTAAGTAAAAGTGGTTATTTTCTAATAAGGATGGATTAACATTGTTAAAGGGTACATTTTTCCTGATTAGGCATTACAAATGCATTTATTCTTTCTTGAGGGCCAGTTTATTACATACTTTGCCAATGGCTGCAAAATCCTTAGTGATAAAAATAAGGAAGGGAAATAATTGTAATTTTTTAAATAATGATTTTTTAATAATTATGATTGTATCATAATCATTTAGTAAACAATGTATGCTTGTGATTATTCTATCTTTTAAAGTATTTCTTTTCTATTTCAGTACAGAAATTACCTTGTTTTCTGATTATAATAAAAAAAATAAAAATATGTTATTTTTTTTTAGTAATTTCAAAATTTATAGTAGTACCTAATGTATTATGTAAAAAAATATTTTAACATAACTTTATTGTTTTAAGTTTTATAAAGTAACTTATCTGATCATTTTTAAATTACATTATCTATTATTACAAAATATTAAAAAATTAGATGGTATTTTTATAAATTTGCAATTTTTAAATTGTACTTGTGATTTTGCAGACACTGATAATGATGTTTTACTGACTACCTTTGAGGATATTACTACGGTTAATACAGTGGTAAACAATGAACTTCATGTTTTGATTAACTCAACTGTTTTTTTGCCTGCAAATATTTCAAGAGGTTGTAATATTAGGATTCATCCACCATGGTAATATTCCAAATGTAAATTTATAAATAAGTTAATTTACTTATTATATTATTGTATATAAATGTTTTTCATTTATTTATTAATATCATTTAAAAGTCTACTTTATATTATACTATGATATTTTTAAGTGACAGTATTTTTTGGTTTTGTAATAATGATACCAAGAAGAAGGAAATACATAAAGCAGCTAAATACTTACTACAGTATTTATCCCATTATTTAAAAATTTCTGGAAACCTTATTTCAGAATGTTCATGTCTTTCATTGTGTCCGCAGTTCTCAAGTTGTGATTCATAAGAATTATTTTCAGCTTGGGGAATCAGTATCGCTGGAAGTCTTATCTGATAAGTTAAGGTGTTTGATTATCCTGGAAAATCACATTAATTGAAAAGGTATGATATGTGGAAAAATGAGCTGAAATATTATCATGATGATTTTTCACTTCTAGAATTCCTACAGAATAAAGATCTAGTCATCTGTAATGAATATCTCAAACAGTCGAGTAAGAACCTTTTGATAATAATATTAACGGTTTGAACTTGTGGAGCATATTCGTGCTTTACAATGTAGTATAAAAAGGAAAAAGTCCACATTGTTTGTCTAGAGAGTTTGAAGACTTCCACAGCAATGATTGGCTCTATTAATTTACAGATCATACTCATACATCCAACTTTCATTAGTTATTATGGTCTTAAGAAATTTAGAATCTATTTTGACATAATCCAGTATGTCCAATGCAGTGTAGGTGTAAAGCTCTTTTACTCGGTTGACAGAGCTTTGGACCATAATTTGCAGTCACCATATTTATTTCTAAATCATCTGTTTTAAAATTGTGTGTACTGATCCTTTAAGTCCCATGGATGATTGCCCATTGATTACTCTTGATACACTCACCAAGCTATTAAAGGCAATGAAAGTTATTCCTACAAAGTGATGAGAGAGTAGGGTGATATTTTATCTCCCGACTTTTGTTATTTGTTTTTTTTTTTTTTGAGGTGGAGCAACCTCATTTATGGGTGTCAAAGCAATGTTGGACCCACTAACAGGTTCCGCAAGCTATTGCAGAAAATGCATATGTATTCCTGCACACTACTTACTAAATCTCCACCCCTGACCTCTCACCTCCTGGGAAACCGCTAATAAAGCATTACTTCTTGAGGGGTGTTAAGTGCCCACACACAATCGGTCTCCACAAGCAAGCATCATCCATACCAGACCACTACACGCACACACTGCAAACCACAAATACCTAAAGGAGGAAAACATCCAGAAACATAGCACACCTGACATGTACTAAGTGTACCACACACATTTATACATTCATACAGTCAAACCAACACAAGATAAGCGCACAACAATCATGAAGACACGGCCACAAGACATAACTTATCCACCAAAACACACTCAACAGTTAATTAAATTTCCACAATCTCACCCAGAGGACACAAACACACACCCGCCATCTAACACACATGCAACTCAACTGCTTACCAACAATAGGTTGGTAAGTAGTACCCACACGACCGTCAGCATAATCACTAAAAACATGAGTAACGCCCTCAGGCACCGGAAGCAGAGTGTCCATGGTCTCACCGCACCAAAGCGATCCCCCCTCATGCGTGAGAGGGCCCTGAGGCACTCAGCCACAGACCTGTCCAACCCAGCACCCTCCGACGCCTCATTCCCTTGCAGACTGCACCAATGCTTGCCGTAACTTTTGTAACACTTGAGAGGGTAACACTCATGAAACGTCACTATGCCTATGTGTTTTCAATGTATGCATCCCCATGGGTGACAGTTAGTCACCAAGTTGAATTTATTACTCAATTGGATCTTGTATTTCAAATAGAATTAACATGTTTGTCTTTTTATATTCTTGTGAAATTATTAAATTTTATTAAATAATAATTAAAATTTATATTATTTTAAGTTTTTGAATATTTTACAGTTTTATTACTGAATTATGGTTTTAATACAGTAAATTTATGTGGTTATATTTTAAATTAAATTACACATATATAAATTACACAGCTTGAACTTGATATATACCCAAAATTTTACAATGGTGTTGAGCTAAGAGATGTCAGGAGGACCATTCTATTAAAACGATATCAATAATGATATATTAATTGAAGAAAAATAAAAATGAGCTGCATTATTATGTAAATAGAATTACAAGAGTATTTTAACATCTTTATTGTGATGCATCTTTGGGTTTACAATATGTGAGAAGTTGTTTCCTACAAAAATGAAAAAGATTGATGGAAGAAGAAAAATTAAATACAGGTATGTTTACTTTAAATTAAAGACAATTTTTTATATAATAATAATGGCAAAAATTTATTTTTAATTTAACAAAAATATTCTATTTCAGTTTTCGTTAGCAGTAACACTTGAAATACAGAATTAGTTATTTGGTCTTTGTCTAAATTTTGTTACTCTGAAAATTTTATTTCATAATTCTTATGCACTAAACTGACTGAAAATGATACAACAGGCATTTTTTATATCATAAATAAATTCAATATTAACATTAATTGCTCAATGAAAAATGTGTCATTTGTTGTACAGTATTCTTAACATTCATTTAACTATCTGGCATGCTCTTATATGTTTATAATTATAAACTATTTTTAGAGAATCATAAGAGATTCCTGGGATGAGGGCAAAATATATGTATAGGTAAAGCCAAATGCTTTATCAGCAACAGTGCAAAGTGACAATGCTTTGCTATTATCATCTGGAAATTTTTTAGAGTGAGTAGGTTATGCATTTTTACTATCTTAAGAAATGATTATGTTTAGAAAGTTGGTGTGCTAGAAAAATTCACGTAGTGTCAAATGCTCTTCAAAGAGCTCCTAATTCAAAATTTAAGTGTAGTTTAACATTTATCATATTAATGATATTCTGTAATCTGATAGAATTAAATAACCTGTTTTTTTTATTTTTTTTTTTTATAAAAATAACCAGTTTTATATTTTTTCTTTGAAAATTATAAATTATAAATTGCTGGTATTCATTTCATCCAATACTTAATGTTGTCGAATTTAGCCTCGTTAAATGTTTGAAACCTTCAGTGTACTTTGATGCAATTTTAATTTATTAATATTATTTGGCACATAAATTTTACAGCACTGTTCTTGTTAATATATTGTAATCTTGAAATTGTTTCAGAGCATTCCTTAATACTTACTGATACCTAAAAAACACATCTTCATCCCAATCACTGATATGGTGTAGCATCAATACATGTTCATTGCATTGAGGCTTTGCAATAACATCTTGCTCTGCTGCAAACAAAAGGTGTAACAATATAGCAGCATCTTGCCCATGCCTTTTCTACATGTTTGCTTGCAATTATCATCTGATTGCCAAATTAATGAGATTTTTGTCAGTAATAATTTGTAAATTATGAAGAATTTAATTTATTTCTTGATCAGTGACTTGTGATTTCCCGTAATGATGGAACATCCTCTTCATAGATCCATTCATTATGTTTTAGTGCTTCAGGTTCTTTAAAGTAAGTTACCAGTACATACTAACCAGGCTCTGATATGAAATTTGTATTTTATTGCCAATTTTATAATATATTGTCAAGAGGAGGAGAATTTCTTCTGTCCATCTCATTAAGCACACTCCCATTTTGGTGACAAATTATTTTAAATTGCATTGTTCAAATTATGAATACATTATTTTAAATAGGAACATTTTATAATATTAATAATAACAGTATACATATTCAGCAGTATCAGCCCTTGGAACCAAAACCTTTTGCTGCTGTCTAATTTGTTGATAGTAAATATCTAGCATTCTAAACAGGAGCTCCTCTAAATTAAGATTGTTTGTGTACTAGGGACATGATGATTACTAAAGACTAAAGATGAATTTGATTTTATTTACATTATGTGAATGTTATGACTCACAGCAGGTTGCAGTTGTTGACTGGAAGGCTACCTACAAAAACTTATAATATATACCATGTGAGGTGGATATGATGCCTGCACTTCCTACCTATAGCACCACAGATCTCCTGTGGTGCTATAATTAATGTAAATAATAAGTTGCCGTTTGACACCATTATGCAGTAAACACAAATGCTTTTTAACTTGTTTTAGGGTGCCTGATTCAAAAATGTGGAAGAATATCAGAACATGTTTCTCAAGCAAGCTACATACTTAGAAAAAACAGAATCTGGGTAAGCAGGAGAAAAAAGAAAGAAGTACATATGCTTAGATCGTTTGTTATTTCTTCATCCAAGCAATGAAGATACGATCAACTTAGAGCAAATGCAGCTCCAATAGATGTCAAGGAAACGGAAAGGAATGAAACGGAAAATAAAGGGGCAGAAGCAACTCACATGTGTTTCCATGAGCAAGAAGAAAACTTCTTTGCTGAAGATTTTATAGGAAAAGAAATGATGAAAAACATCAAGATACAAACTTTGCCCTTTCTTTGTACTGATTTTGAAGGCTTTGTGCATGAATAAAAAAGATTCAGCTCAGATTCAGATTTTGGATATTTTTAAAACTTTAAATTCTAATGTGTATTACACCAACTCCTTCACTGCATTTCAAATCATATTTACAGCAACTCTTTGATTAAATTAATCAGTTATATTCTCTTTTCCATTCATCCCATCTATCAGTAGTTCTTCCAAGCACCAATTACATAAATCACCCACACTTTCAAACAATATACTGTAATCTTTTTTTCTATTGCCTGAAACTATTTTAAGCTTCTTAATGTATAAATTTATTAATCAAATATTTTAAAAAATATATAAATTCATTTTTACTGTATACACTCATATAAGTAAATAAATTATTTTTTTAAGAAATATTTAAAAAGTTTGTTAATGTATGTTTATTCTTATAATTTAAAAAAATCCTGTTGTAGTTGTAAAATGTTATCTCTATGTTGTCTGCTATAAATTGAAAGTAGAGATGAATAGACTGATACAATGTGCTTAAGTTTTGGTTTAAGAAGTAAGTATTTTCATTATAGAACAAATTTAAGAATAAATATGGTTTAACATGAATATTTAAATATTGTAAAACTATTATTCCAACAAAATCATAAGTAATGCTAAACATTATCATATGGAATATTATTAGGGGAGTAGTTAATGGTAGATAATAAATAAATTGTAAACAAAACAGTTTATCTGATCAGGATTTAATTTTGGCTTTCAAGGATATTAAAAAAAAGATGATAATGCAGATTTTGTTGTAATTTTCTATATTCTAATGAAGGAAAATACTGGATACACCAGAAGATGATAAAACTGTCGTTCTTGGATCTTGTTTAGAATTATTGACAAAAGCATCATCAGATACGAATATTTGCAATGACACTAAAAATATAAAAATTTTGGTGACAAAGTTCTCTTGCTGCTGTACTGAAGGTATGTACTTTAATCGTCATCTTTATCATGTGCATTAATTTTAATGTAATCTTAATTTATTAATTTTACCTTGACAATTCCACATTTGAAAATCTTTAGATTTTTTTTTCATGTAAAATAAATTTAAATTTTGATTTTAAAAATCAAAATTTAAAATTCCAGTCCTGGACAGCTGAATTTACATATCAATTCATAGCATCAATTCAGCAAGTGCAGTACACATTTCATTTATTTCTTCATCGTGAAACCATACCGATATTATTGCTTTAATGAGGACAATTTTTGTAGGTACAATTAATTTTTGAAAATCATTTTTTCATTATTGCCTAGAGACTTTCAATTGGATTTAAGTCTGGGAAGTTGTCTGGCCTTGAAAGCACTTTAATGTGTTGTTCATCAAAAAAAATTTGTACATATTTTTAGCAGTATGGCATGGCACCAACTCTTGTTGGAACACTCCATTACCTTGTGGAATGTGTTATGAAGTTGCCACAATCCTTTCCTTCAGAATCTTGATATAGCCATCACTTTTCAACATACATAGGTATGTTGAATTACATCTTCTAAAGTAATGAACAAGAGCCTTCAAATGTCAAACATTTACAAAAAATTCTTTTCTGGCGATATTTAACTGATTATTGGATATGAGCTGGTGATCTATTTTCATAAGATGCTTTTCTAACATATAGAACTCTTTACCTCTGAACATAAATATATGACTCATCGAAGAATAAAACATTTTTCCAGTCTTCTTTGGTCCAGTTAGCTTTGGCCCATAAGAGCCTTTTTTCGCATTGCTGCTTTTTAGCTTGCTGATGAGCTTTTTGTCCAGTTGCAAGAAGTCAGCGTCTGACAGTTGTCAGTAGATCTATCTTCTGGCTGCTAACTCTCATGTAAGTTCTCAGTGATCCTGTGTTGAAGTAGTTTTCTTTTCTTGCCACATTTGCCTTTTCTTTGGGGTGAAAAAGAACAGTTTTTTAAATTGTTTTAAAATAACATTCGCTGTCTCTCTAATCCACACTCAGAAGCTGATTTGTCATTGTCATACTGGTATGCTCAGAAAGAGAAATAATTTCAATTCCTTTCTTAGATTTATGTCCATTATTATATATTCAAGACACACAGAATAAAAAAATACTGAAATATGATTTTTCAATAAAAAATGTAAAATAAACTTTCACAAAACACTATTTATAAAATTGCTAAATAACCAAATAACAATAACTTCACATTACACAGACAACTTAAAGAATGCTTGAGGTCAAGCAATGTAGCTGCAACATAGAAATAAACAAAAAATGTCCTATGTTCAGATTAATCTGCAATCCACTGAATATCTGAAGGAAAATCAGTTTTTTCACTCACAGGCAGTTTATTAATGCCTTCTTGCAGGGCAGTTGGAGAAGGGTTCTTAATTTAAATCCAAAATGGCAGTTTCCAACTTGATGACCCCATTTCCAGGTTAATTCTGTTTAAAGATTTTGAGAGTTCAAGTGGCTTATTTGTATATCTACAGTCAGCAGCTGAGAGCCAAGAAGTGATAAGCATTCCAGTCTCATAATTGAGAGGTCTTTGGTTTGATTGTCCACGTCAGGTCTTTTTTTAACTATTATTTTTTTCTACACGTACACAGATAAGTAGCTGATGTATTATTATGTAGTAGTTATAATTTTTTTTCTTATGAATTTCATGTTCACTGATCATTATTTTATTTGAACCAAAAGATTTTTATGAACATGTAGGATGTAGGTCTCGCACTTGAAATAAAGGATTAGCAAATATAATTTTTTTTATAAACCTACAAAAAAGGAGATAAATTGGTTTTAATTTTAAATTTGCTTGTTGCAGTTCATCGGATGATAATTTAAAAAAGAATAGATGAAACATAAATACTTTCAGATTGTTACAGGCAAGCTGGAAAATTAAAATAAATTTATTTATTGAAATTTTTTCTAATTTTATTAAGGAAAAACTTTTTTTTCATCAAACCCAAGATCTCTCAATTAAGAGACTGAACGCTCACCACTAGGCTTCTGCCGCTGCTGAGTGTGAATATGCAAATAAACTACTTGAACTACAATACATCATACAATTCTACACTGCTAGGGCAGTTTGCTTTAGTGAATAATTTTAAAAAGTATCTTAGATCCAATAAAAATATCAGAATTTATAATTATAAGTAAAGTAGATAATAGTATTTAATTTTAGATCTGTAAATATAATGTTTTCTCACAAAACATTTACTTATCCTGTCAATTTTGCTTTCATTTATTTCATTTTAAAACTCATTTTCAAAACAGCTGTATTATACATAGTACTGTAAAGTTTTGATATCCATTCTATTTTATGTACAGATACTCATACTATGCAGGATTTAAAACAAAAAAAAAACTTTTTTATTTAGGATTGACATCCTAATTTCTTATTTTACATCTTTATTATTTTCTTTTATTTGAGCTCACAATATGTTAGTAATGATTTCTTTGATGTTTATATTCCATTTTATTACATACCCATATTGTTATGTCATCTACTTTGTGACATTGAATAACTAATTAAAATATTGACTTAATATTTTCTGAACTGTAAAATCCACAAAAAGAAATAATAACTTCATTCCACTTTAAAAAATAGCCTACTAATGCAGCAAAAAAGCAATAAAAATTAATACATTAAATTAGCAATAAAATTTAAATTAAAAAAAAATGTGTTTAATGTACACTTATTTAATTATTACTTTTCTTTTATACAATAGGTATCTTGTAGCTCATCTAACAAGTATTATATTATTTTCTCTGTTTTTAAATAATGAATATATCTTACTTTAGATATTAAAAAATATATATCACAAAACGTTTATGAGATTATATAATCAAGACAAAACATTTCTCTATAAACAATATAAACAAAGTAAAATATTGATCACTGTGGCAGAGCATCAGCATTTACGCCTTTCATCTAGTAAATTCCAGTTAATCATAGCATTTTTTCATATGCTAAAAGATTTCCATTCCATATAATAATGCGTAAGGTCTGAGTTTATGTAATGAATTAATTGTAAAAAAATTTATGTAATGAATTAATTGTAAAAAATACATAACCTTAAACTAATTGTCAGAATAATTAATGTGGTTTTCAATAATTGCTAAAATATCTGGCAGTTTGTTGCAAACCAAATGGTGAATGAATGAATCTATAAACATAGTAGTAAAAAAAGACTAATGGACTCTACATTTTATTGTAGAGTTTTTTGAAAAAATGCAAGCTGTGCTTTGCTTCAGTAATACAGAGTTTTAGACATATACTGAGATTTCAATAAATTAACTACACTTTCATTGTAAAATCAAAACATAAATCATAAGATAAGAAAAAATGTTTAATTAATGTCTGTGGTTATGAAGTTTTACATTAAAAAATCAACAATTTTCCTTTTTCATGCATGAAAAATTGTAATTTCAGTAATAATTTTTCAATAATGCAATAAGTTTGTACACACCTTTCCAAACAGAATTATTTGCAACATGATTTAGTTAGGTAATTAAACGACTGCATTTTTAGAAAGTAATGCGTATAAAATGTGCCAAAAAAAATTCCACCACAAAATATAGTCTTAGTTAACTTTAAGTTAAACATTACATGATGAATTAGATCAGTTATTAAGTTATCTAGTATTGAATTGTGTGCGTAGTTTTCATAATTAATTTATAATTATTTGTAAGTTTACTTCAGATTGGTAAAATGTTTTATTTTTAATTATTAGAAACTAGGTTTGTTAATGTTTTAAATAATGAGATTGCAGTATACTCTTATGTATTAGATCTCTTTAATTTTATAATGTGAAAATTTCTAAACAAATGTACTGGTTGTTAGTAAATGTGATACATTATTTTTTTAACTTAACATTAAGAATTGAATGTTTCAAATTTTGCTTTTTCAGAACTTGTACAAAATCCAGATTGTAAATTTGAACTGCAAGATGAACAGTTCACTGAATTAATATGTCCTCCACCTTCACTTATTTTACATAATACTAATCAAAGTAAAAGAATACCAAAATTATACTTTGATATTAATCATCATGCTGGAACAATTGGACATGCTCGTGCTTTTCGCCTGTTAAATCCAGATATTTATTTAAATGTAGTTATATTAACTACGGTAAATTTACAGTAAGTAACTTTTTATATTAAGTTATATTTTTAAAATTTTATATTTTATTCTATTAATGAAATTCATAAAATGGCCCTCTTAAACCCATTTAGCATCACCAGTCATCATGGAACTTTTTTTTATAATCTGAACAATCTTATTTATATATATATATATATATATATATATATATATATATATATATATATAAATAAGAAAAAAAATCCCTTCATTTTTTTATATATAAATATAAAAAAATTTTTATATACATACACTTATAAAAAAGTTTTTATAAATTTTTTTTTTTAATTTTTTTATATATATATATATATATATATAAATATATACACAAGGGTTATTTTTTTTCAAGGTCCAATCGGTCGTGAAATAAAAACCCATGCAAAAATCGGATGAACCTTTGTGCATATGTGCAGCATCTCTAGTATGGCCTTCAATCACGCCGCATCACTTCATTTAGTTTTGAACACGCAGCTAGCATGTAAACATGTCTACAACAATAGCATCTCCCGCCAAGTGTAGAGTGCGTGGGATAATTCAATTTTTTCGGGCTGAGGGGTGTAATGCAGCTGAAATTCATCGATGAATAAGTAATGTGTACGGTGAAACTTCAATGACAGCAAAGTGCGACCATGGTGTAGGAACTTTAAAGTAGGACATGCAAATGTTCATGATGCAGGCGGTCAGGGAAGGAAGCAAGTGTCAACCGATGATCTCGTTGAACGAGTGGATGAGGCAATTCGAGAAAATTGTCGGTTCACAATTTCTGTATTGAGTGATTTATTTCCTGAAATTTCAAGGTCAGCTCTCTACACCATTGTGAGTGAGAGACTTCAGTACCGCAAACTGTGTCCGAGATGGGTTCCCAAGTTGCTGTCCGACCATCACAAAACAATGAGAATGGACACCTCTCTAACGTTTCTCCAGCGCTACCACAATGAAGGAGAAGATTTTTTGAACAAAATTGTCACAGGGGACGAGACATGGGTCCATTTAGAAATTGAAGAAACAAAAGAACAATCCAAACAGTAGATGCTTTCTCATTCTCCCAGTAAACCAAAGAAGTTCAATCGAACCTTCTCCAACAGAAAGTGTATGGCTACTGTGTTCTGGGACCAGAATGGAGTTCTCTTGGTGGAGTTCATGGAACGTGGCATGACCATCACTGCAGCCTCATACTGCATGACTCTTCAACGTCTACGAAGGGCAATTCAGAATAAGGGGTGAGGAATGTTGTCATCAGGCATTGTCTTTCTTCATGACAATGCTCAGCCGCACACTGCAGCTGTAACAAAGAAGCTCCTGCAGCATTTTCGTTGGGAAGTGTTTGATCACCGACCATACAGCCCGGACTTGGCTCCATTCGATTTTCACCTCTTTGCTCACATGAAACGCTGCAGACCAGCGTAGAAACATGGCTGAAAACACAGGCGGCTCCGTTCTATGACGAGGGTATTGGAAAGTTGGTATCACGCTACGACAAATGTCTAAATCGGAGTGGTGACTATGTAGAGAAATAGTGCAACTATGTAAGTACTTGTTACAAATAAAAAATTATTCATTTTCACTGTGGTTTTAATTTCGTGACCGATCAGACCTTGAAAAAAAATAACCCTCGTGTATATATATATATATATATATATATGTAAAAATAAATGTTTGTTTGTCTCGTATGCATTCCTATACCATTCATCCGATTGTGATGAAACTTTTATGAGTTGTTGTATGCACACCCATGAAGGTTTCTGAATTAGTTTGTACTTGTAGGGGTTGAAATATTTAGAAAAATTTATTTATGATACAATTTGGTTCATATTTAGAATATATATTGGTCACATGAAAAGAAATATTTTGGAAACGTGACGAAGAGGGGTAGGGGTAAAGATTGGAAGAGGGAAAGAGGAGGAAATGGAAAGGTTAAGTTTTGTGATATTCCGTAATGTTCAGTTTTTTAATGTTTTATCAAACTTTCATTTGTGTTAATTTAATATATATATATATACATACTCAAACTTAGCAATAGCGAAGCATTGCCAGGTGAGCCAATATTTTATATTTTTTACTCAAGAGTCATCTAGGACAAAGTTCAGGTTTGTTTAATGAGTTCATTGTTTCTGACTTAACATAGTTCAAATTTGCTGAATTTTTTTTTTAATATTTCAACTTTTTTTATCAAACTTTCAGTGATTTAAACACGTTTAGCATTTAAAATAAAACAAATATTTTGTCTAAATATATATTTGGTCATACTATATTAATCAATAAAAGAAGTATAAGTGTTTTTTCTCAATATGAAACATACTTTTTGTATGTTGTACAAAAAAAAGTTGGATTAAATTTTAATTTTGTATTGATTGGATATATGAGTCAAATTATAATGTTAAAAATACTATATATAAGAATACATACACAGATAATTAACATAAATATAATTTGATGAATTATTTATTTATTCTTTTGTTCCAAGTAAGATTTTCATTTGCATTTTCTAACCATATTGTTCAATAACAATAACTGGAACAATTCAGGATAGCAAAAAAGCAATCATTTTATAAATTTTTTACTTTTCTTTGGGGTTTAATTATGGTATTAAAACATTTTTAATTAACATTACAAACATTTTTTTCTTAATTTTGAAAAAAGGTAATTACTATAAAATCACTAATTATATTAATAATTTAAAAAAATAAATAATAAAATTCTTATGATAATGATAAATATTGCAGATACATTGAAGGGTAAATTCATTTATCAGCTTTTAAGCACAGAAAAACAGGTTAGGAAAGTACATTATACTTAAATACATATTACATTACATTGTACTTAAATTTTTAAATTTTGGGAATCATGTATTAAAGTGCCCGGAATGCACTCTAATTTTATACATTGATTGAAAGTGGTCTATGAAGACCTAGCTACTCATTTCTGGTGTGATTTTTACTTTTTTCAACTTAATCTGTTGGATAAAATTATATTATACAGTATGTAAAGTCTAATGATTTAGCATGAAATGAAATTTTACAATGATTTTTGTCTGAAGAATTTTTAAAATATACATCAGAGTACTTTGCTTTATAGTATTATTTAGAAGTCATTAATATTTTTATTTATTTAATATCATTAATTTACATAGTATTATTTAGAAGTCATTGTTGTTTTTATTTATTTAATATTAATTTACAACATTCTAATTATTTGAATTTTTTATTTTGCAGTAAATCAGAACCAACTGAACGTGGAAAGTTGTTTGTCCTAGTTAAAGATTTGGTTCAGGAGATATGTGTAATAATTTTACTTACAGAAAGTGGTGAGAAGTTAGGTTACTTTTTAATCGTATGTATGTAGTTTATATTTATCAACCAAATTTACCTGCTTCATTTATTTACCATACATGATTCTATAAGGTAGAAAACAACTAATTGGTATAGCTAGTTTCAGTCTAAATACCAAATAAGTTATGATAGCTTGCCTTTCTATACTGCTGTATTTTCATGTATTCTGATTCTACTTTTGATTGTTTAAAATATATATATATATATTAGCAAATTTTTATGGATCCAAAGGAATAAAATAAACAGTAGTAATAGATAGAAATAGCTATTTTTGAGGCAGACTGTAAGAAATTTGTTCTTTGAAGTTAAAAATAAGAACAATTATGAGTATGTTTAACTTAATTATGTTAACTAATATTAATTAACTCATAGCTTTTATGAAATAACGTTATTAAACAAACACACTTATGTTTTTCCCTAACTTTGTTATTAAAAAGAAAAATTTCATACAGCCCTCTTTGAAACTAACAAAAATTTATATTCAATAATATTTTTTAACTCCTTTACGGAAAAAGAATGTTTACTACACTGAAAGTGTAATCATATATTTGTTAAAAAATGTGATAATTTGTACTAATAAAGAATATTATATTTTGTAAAACTAAAAATAAAGATATATTTAAAAACACTTTCTTAAAAAAAACATTTATGTTAATAACTTTCCCGTCACAGCTAAAGCTGTGTTCCGGGAAAGTCCTACAACTGTTTGTTGTTTCTGATTCACAGCTTACACACACAACTTAATTTAAAATATTTATCATTTTATTTAAATATATTAATTTTTTCATTTATTTAATTCAATTATTCTAACTAAAGCAAATGCGCATACTGTATTTAATTCGCGTGGGTGTGGTGGTACTGGTGGCAACAGTCAGCATTAACTTAACTAATGTAATTTCACAACTTACATAGAGCAAATTTTGCTGGCATAGTTTACAATATGATTGATGTAGCTGCAAGGCTTAACACACCAGGTATAAGTCAATTGGGCGATCGAGTTCGAGACCCAGCCAGACCAGGTTACTTTTTTACACTTTAATTATTATTCATTCATTTAATTCTATCCCTCACCTGTGTTGTCACAACATAACAGTAGTTTAGAGTATTTTTTGCGATGGAGGTGCGATTTTGCAAAAACCTTTTATAGATATTGTTATTTTTTAATTGTTAACAGATGTACCTAAGAAAAATATAACCTTAGTTAAGGCCAAAATATTGAGATATTGAGACTGATCTTGCCTACAGCCTCACCTCCTTGACCTTTATTATCCTTGAATTTAATAGCATCAATGCCCCATATATGGAAGTAATTTGACCAAGTCTTGTCAAAATTGGTCCAGTAGTTCTGGAGATATAAGATGATATAGAGGCCAACATTGAACCCACACACGTACATATGCACATTAATATCTGGAAAATTTCCATCCGGTTTTTTGGGTTCCTTATTGTCAAAAAGTTATGATGTGAAAACTGCATATGCCCAAATTGGACCATTACAGTACTTTCCTGTCTAGAGCTATAGTTCTGCTATACTGCTATCTAGACAGGAAAGTAATATCAAAACCATTCTCCCTTTTGTAACAATTTATTGTTAGCTATATAAGTTCAACATTTTTTCATAGCTGGAAAAATATATATATCTTTTGTCTTTTTAGTTCATTTTAAATAAAAGTATTATTTAAGGTTTTTTTATATATATATTTATAGAATACAATAATTTAACAAAAAAAAAAATTTTTGAAGAATATGTAAATTTTACTAAGATAATAATAATAATTATGTGACAGAATGTAAAGCCATGGAGTGTACTCAGTAAATTTAGATATATTGTACTGTTTTAAAAGTGGAAAGTATAAGGGTTCAAAATTAATGAATGTATGCGATGTAAAAACCTTATTCCTAAATATGTTAATTGTATCAAATTTTCATTAATTTGTATAATAAGATTGATGAGTCTAGGATGTAATGCACAGTAAATATAGGTCTGAACCAGCCAGTACGAAACTTAACCATAAGAACTTGTGTCTCAATGAATAACATATGAATTGCGAAGCAAGTCTCTTTTTGTCTTTTAGAAACTTATCAAAATAAAAAAATATAAAGGAAAAAAGAATAACACTTTAAATATGTATTTTGTGTTGCTGCATGCAGTTTTGTAGATCATTTGTTCTTATGTATTATTTACAAATTTTGTTCTCACTATTATCCTCCATAATCAACAGCATTGTACAGTGTAAATAAAAATATTTTTATATTTTATATAATTCTTAAAAAGAGACTAGCAACATTATTTTCTGTTTTTCATAGTGACATTTTCAATTTAAATAGCCCTTAACTGGTTATTAGTCATTGAATATCTGTTACCCATCATAATTATTGTTCTCAGCATTATTTTATTTCTGAATTGTTTTATTTATCCTTTTCTTGGTTATTAAATAATAGATCATTTAATTCCCCCACTAAATTAACTTCCTTTTTAATGAATTCATGTTTTTTATCATTACCTTTTTCTGGGAAATTAACTTATCATTTATAGTTAAAATTTCAAAAGCGATGTGAAAAATATAAAGAACTGAATATAATTCTGTAGAAGAAACAAATTTCTGCAGAAAATTTACATCTCTTTAAAAAATATCTTCAATAGTTAATAGTTTGCTATTCATACAAAATTGCATAAAACGTATATGAAGGCTAAAATAAAATATTAACTCTAGTCGACGATTACAAACTGCTTTATATAGTGTCATAATGCATTGTAGTAGACATCAGCTAAGTTTAAATACAGTCATACCTTTAGATTAAGGCTGCAAGCAATGATACAGAAAAGTGAGCTTGGATTTTTCCACTGCTTTACTGCACTAATAAATTCAGAAAAGATTTACATCTTTCACTGCTGGCATTTTATCATTATTTCATAAACTTATATTTTCTTGGAATTATTTCATGATATATTCTATTTGTTGAGTATCCATCAGCTGATAAGGATGTAGTTTACTGTTATATGGAGGATATAGATTTAGGTTTTTTAAGCATGAAAATTATAATTAATGTTTCAGAACTAAAAGGATCATTATATTTTATTATTTCAGATGTTGAAAAGTGGAAAATTGGAACTACCAGCTCAAATAAAAGAGAACAGGTTTTCAAATTAACGGGTATTAAATTTGTGCATCGTATTCCTTTGAAAAAGTAAGTTATAAAAATGTGTATGTGCATGTTTTGTGTATGCGTTCATGTGCATTGCATGTAAGCAAGAAATTTTTTTGTAAAAGATTTTATTCATATTTCATATTACTGTAGTTAAAATAATAAACATGGATTGCTGGGAAATTTGAGGTTGAATTTTTAGCAGTATTTGCTGAATCTACTGATATTTTCAAAATAAAAATGTTAGTTAAATTTTTTATAATGTTTAAAGTTTTAGTTGTTGGTTTTTGATATTTATGTTTTTTGTATTTTGCTTTGCATCTTTTTAAATCTATTTTTTAATTAAAACTACTAATAATGATTATTTGAGAATCAAATGCACATCTAGTTCTTATTTTTAATTTTTTGTAAAAATAGTTCTTTGCTATTTTATTTTAACAAACAATTCATTTATCTGCAATAATACCTATTATATGTCCACATACTTTACAATAACAGCTTCTCCATCTTGCCTTGGTGTAAGAATCAGATTTTCGATAACAGAAAACTTTATTAGTGTAGTACTTTCTTTTGTTTAGAGAAAGCTTTGATGATCAAGAATTCATTTTTAGTTGAAACTGATTGAAAATTTTTATAAGAAATAATTTTTTTATTTAACAATAATAATTGATATATGTCTTTAAAATGAATCTGATGATAAAAATAGCAGCTTTAAACACTGATATGATGTACACATTTGTTTTCTCTCTTCTTTTTAATAATAAAACTTTTGCTGCTTTTGTAGTTCTGTTTACTAGAACACACACATATGTGTGTATGTGCGCATGCGCATCTGTGGTATATATGTAAAAAACCAAATGTATGTATGTATTGGTGAAAAACCTAACCATTTATATATATATGTATTTAGGGTACTTATAAATTAACTCTAATTAACTGTATTTATTATTAACTCTGTTCGAGCATTACAAACTGATTTTATATAGCAACATAATGCATTGCAGTAGACATCAGCTAAGCTTAAATACCGCTATACTTACAGTCAGTTGACATTTTATTCAGTTCTATTCAAGTAGTATTTGGTGAAATATGGAGGCAATTGTTGCAGCTCCTGCCGGTTTTAGGATATGTAATGTCTTTCATTTATTGCAAGCAGAAGTAACATCTTCAGCCAAAAACCACCATCAGCTGTGTGTTTTATGATAATAATGTAATGAGTGATGGTTCTGTGAGAATGGCAAAGGAAGCCAGGGAATGGCAAAGGAACTAATAATCACAACAAGGAAGGAAGAGAGGAACATTCTAATGCGAGTGATGAACTTGTTGGAAAAATTGAACATGTCATTCAAATAAATGCTAACTCACAGTTACTGAAGTTAGTGAAAGTTTTCTTCAAATTTTTTAAGTCCCATTCTTTACAGCATTATTACAAATAGATTGGGTTTTAATAAGTACTCTACACAACGGATACAGAAATAACTTACAGATCCCTTCAAAATGAAAAGAACTGGAAATTAACTTTTCAGCAATAGCAATACCAAAACAAAGTAACTGAATTTCTCATCAGTCTTGTTACTGAGAACAATAGATGTATTCAGTTTATCAATATTAAGACAGAAAATTAAACCAAAAAGTGGATACAGATATACTTGCAAGCCTGAAAAATTAAAAAAATTACTCTTTTTGGGACCATAAAGGAGTTTTGCTGGCAGAATTTATAAATTTAGAAACAATAATAATCTCAGACACTCAAAACTTCAAAAGCAATGATGAACTTATGGATGGGTACTTCAGCAGTGCCGTTCTTTGAAGAGGAAATAGATAAGCTGTTAACATGATGCAAGTGATTGAATTTGGGCAGAGACTGTGTCAAGAAGTTATATAAGTATGTTTGTAACTTTTGTCTATAGAAGATTTTTTAAAATTTATTTTGATTATTTTTATTACTCAACCAGAGTTTAATTTATAAATAGTCCTGTATATAACCAAACCAAAAAAACAGTTCTCATACTAATCAAGCCATGATATAAGGATTATGAATTGTATGAATTTTTCTGTTTAAAAAAAATCCTTCATTTGCTTGTTCATTTCCTTGTTTTTCTTGTTTTATTGCTTCCATTTGAAACAAAATTATTTCAAAAAGTAAGTCTAATTTTAAGACAAAACATTCTTTAACTTTATGATTGAACCAATTGGGAATATTTGGTTTAGGCAAATACTTGAACCAATATTTTTATTTAGGCAATTTTTCTAAAGCATGATATCAAAACTTTAGATCCATAATAGAAAGATCGAAACAATATATCCTATAAACCTATCTGTAATACCTATCCTAATAAAACCTATCCCCTGGATAGATTTTATCGTAGGTTATTACATAACCTATTTATAATTATATTAATATATATATATTGTATATATTAATACCCTGGATATATAATCTGGTATATCCTATCTTATTATATTCATATATTATAATTAATTTCAGAAATTATTACTGATGGCAAATTTTTCCCCATATTGATGGCAATATTTATTTAATATTTTTCTGTTTTTTAACTGTAATTTAAATTAATTTTGTTTTTTTTTTTTTATTTATTATATACTTGTACAGAATGTTTCTAAGTTTGTATACATTGTTTTTATTACAGTTTTGAAGTCATTCATCAATATCAGTTAACCTGTTCAACAGACCAGGCATATGTTTATTATTTGTCTCCTGCTTCTGATTGGTGGACAATTAATGAATCAAGTTGTGATTAGACATAGTCAAGACTAAATATAATGTATGTTATTAGTTTTCTAAAGAGAATTTATTGTGTTTTTGTAAAACATTTGTAGAAGATGGATTAAATTTAATTTTGTTATAATAAGATATTGTTTACTTACTGTTAGGGGCTCTGTCCTGTGAAATTTAGTCCTTAGTTTCAGTATTTCTTATTACACTTACTTAAAATTCCTTGCTAAAAAGTATAAGTACGTAAGTATTTATAGCAGAGAGCTACAAATTATGTAAAGCTAATTTATAGCTCTCTGCTATAAAGTGATTTAGGAAAACTTACATAATATAGTTGAGTAGTCTGATAAAATAAATAAGTACAGATTAATGGGGTATGAGTATTATAAATGAATTATGAGAGATATTCATGTTGGCTTCTTTATGCATTGTTTTATTTTATTTTTTATAATTGCATCAATTGTTTTTGTATGAACTCTTACATTATCTTAAATTTTTTAAGAAAATTTAATGATTCTGTAATTTTGTTTACCCCTCAGGTCTTCCACTTTGAAAGAAAATAGATTAATTAGTGAATTACTTGGAAAGTGATTCAGAAATGTCTGAAGCATTGAAGATGGAACTGAAAAATTCTCAAATAAAAAAATTATCAGCCTGCAAAAACAGTTTCAGAAAATTTGAAAGAAGAGGAGATTCATGAACTGATAAACTTACAGGCCTTGAATAAATGTGATGACCATCTTCAGTTAATATGTAAAATACAAAATTTTGCTGTCTTTAATTTTTGGTCATCACAATATTTTAAACTGGATTACAGAACGTCAGTTTCTGTTAGTTGTATCCAATTAAACAATACATCTGTACATTGTACAGTAAATGTATATTATGAAGTTCAACTAGTAACTTTCCAAGAAATGTGCTATTTTAAATTAACAGTAGAATACTTTAAAATTAGGTAGCAATCAAAATTGATTGTGAATAGATTTTCATTGATACTTGAACTATTTTTAATCAGCAAGATATTTAAAATTTGTAATACTTATCAATAATGAACTAATCAGTCTTTTCCAAGGATTATAAGTTGTTTTAAATTAGTCCCCTCACACCTGAGGGTCCCCCATACCATCATTGGGTAGCCCAACCTCCCACTCTTGCATGTGGACAGAACAGAATATCCTAGGCATGGGGGGATGTTACCATGTTTTCCCCAGGCTTCAGTATTAGTAGTAGATGCACTTCATGAATGATGGCAAGTTGAAGCCCAGCCCTCAGTCTGGGGTGTCCTCCCTGCACAATCGACATTTTGTAGGTTTTGCACAATCTGCCACCTTGTGGCCTCGCCCTCCACAACTGTAGCACAGGGTCGATCTGTCGGGTCCCTTGCAGGCTGCCGCTCTATGGCCTTCTTTCTTTTTCCTGTTTAGCCTACCGTTTAGATAATTCTTCAGAAGATGATATGTATGAGTGTAAATGAAGTGTAGTCTTGCACATTCTCAGTTCGACCATTCCTGAGATGAGTGGTTAATTGAAACCCAACCACCAAAGAACACCGGTATCCACGATCTAGTATTCAAATCCGTGTAAAAATAACTGGCTTTACTAGGACTTGAACGCTGTAACTCTCGACTTCCAAATCAGCTGATTTGGGAAGACGCGTTAACCACTAGACCAACCCGGTGGGTTGCCGCTCTATGGCCAGATCTCCAGTACTTCACCTCCTCTTGCTGTAGCTCAAGTTTACACAAATGCCAACCTACTTTGATCTGTCTTTGGTGGCTAGCAGACTTATGTCTCATTTGTATAGCTGCACTGTAGCTTTCTTGGTGTCCCCATAGGCCAGCTTGAGAAACGAGACACGAACTGGGACCTTGCAACCCACCTCTCTTCATATTGCAGCAGTGATTTCCTCCGAGGTGGCTTACAGATTTAATCCTGTACATGTTATGTCACCATATGAGGGTCCGTCCTATTTTTAGTGACCACTGCGTTTTCCACTGTGGAACTGAGCCTTTGTACCATTGAGGTTCATTGAGGATTCTTTGATCCTAATTTCTATCGTGTCAACTCTACCCTTCCAAAACTACACAATATCCTCACCTAGCCCGCTTCTTACTTTCTTGAATAGCTCAGCATAGCCGAGCCCCTCCTTTCATACCAGTATTATGTTAGAGGTGGGTCCCTGTGCCTCTAACTCCAACTAGGTGCAAGAGTCATCATTCCTCAGGCGATTCCTTTCTCCTGGCCCAGTACTCAAAATTTTACTGGCCTTGCTGCTTAGTTCATCGTTGGGGACTCAGTAGAAGTTTGCTTCCCCCTTTTCGTGAGATTTTGGTGAGGGCCTGTACCAGATGCCTCACCATCTCCGGATCTTCCTCCTCCACCACCACAACGGCAAACACTGTTAATTGGTTCATGTCCTCTTCATCAGGTTAGTATATTTCAGTGTTCCTGGTATCCTTAAGTATCATGCCACTTGGAATGCGACCACCCGTTGCCAATTTTCCCCAATATCCAGGGCCAGCCTGCAGGTTGCTTCCACAATGAGTACTTTCTTCCAGTTCTTCCTAGGTCCAATGAGGACCATACAGCCATCCTTATCAGGTTTCAGGAAACCTTGCTTGAGTCCCACATTTTGGAAATTGTCTGTATTCTATTCCATGCTGATGACTTCCTACAGGTCATCCAAGTCACCCAATATAAGTATTCATTCCACTATGTCATGGCTTGCATCTGTGGTCTGTGTTCCTTCATCTATACTACCAACAGCCTGTACTGATTCCCCTTGTGGCTGCAACCAATTTTCTTGCCCTGTCTTTGAGCACAGTTACCAGCCGACAGACCATGTTGGCTGTGAACATGTCCATATCTCACAGTGACAAAAGGTTGTCCACCAGCTCCAGCATTCTGTCACCACTTCCTTCCACTGTCATCTGGTCTGCATCACTGGAGTTACCTGGTCCCTTATGCTTCTTAACCTGGGGGCAGTTTGGTGGCAGCAAGCCACTCTCTGCTGCAGATATCCCCCACCCACACAAGAACTCCAATTCCAGCTGCAGGGAGGATGGGGTGGTTCTCTTGTTGGTTGCTGCTGGTTGAGGGTAACTCACATGCTGAGATAGATCTCAGAGTGACACAGGCATGCAAGGTACTAAGGTTCAATTCAGAGAAAACCACTACAATGCTTCTATAAGGTCATCATTCTAGCTACGGAATGTAGCAATCAGTATGTTTCTAAGAAGGGAGGCCTTCTTACTTCTCAGCATATGCGAGAGATTGAAGACCAAGGTTTTGACTCTTGGCAAGTTAGGTGGAATGATTCTTCTACTGGTCAATACATGCATGGTATATTTCCAAATGTTAGGGAGCTGCAAGCAATTAGGTGGGTCTTCCCCAATCAGTACACAACTTAATTCCTTTCAGGACATGATGTGTTTAGGAATATTTTGGCTAGGTTTGATTTGGCTGATTCAGGCTTGTGCCCAGACTGTAGGGTCGATGACACTGTGGACTATGTCCTTTATGTTTGTCCCCAGTACAAGGCTGAACTTACCAGAGTTGTTAGGAAGCTCGAGAGAGTGAATTCCTTTCTTGATCTGCAAGTCAACAGGAAGACTCACAGAGAATGGATATCATGACTGGCTTCCGCTGTTTCCTTGCTCTGAGCAGAACTGCTGAAGGGGTATAGTAGAGTAGCACCCTGGGTGGCTAGAGACCATCTGGGCAGTTGATTGGCCAGAGGTATTTTCTACAGTTCAGAAAGATAATTGCTATTTTTTAAGGCAAGGGTTGGTAGAATGGAAATTATCATTACAAAGTAATCGGCATGTGGCCAGTACCAACTGACATACACCTGATGTCACATTCCATTTCCATCCATAACTCAGTGACTACTTATTAGATATTTCATTTTTTTATACTTTTATATGTCTTTAAGTACTGTTTATCTTCAAGGCCAATCTCCGTCAACTTTAGAGCATTGTGCCTTTTACAATATATAATTAAAAACTTAATCTTACATTGACTTCTGATAAACTTGCTTTTTGTTGTTTTCCTCTTGCTTACAAAAAATTAGACAAATAAAAAAGATATATTAAAAAAAGAAGGTAAGTAATATGTGAATATGATTGAAGCATTTTCTTGATACTTGTCACAGTGATGATGTTCCCAGTGTCCCTGAAAACAGTGCTTATGCTAATACAAAGACTGTTTTTAGCTCTTGCTAAACCTTCCCTAATCAATTAACAAAGGAAATAATAATAATAATAATAATAATAATAATAATAATGAATTAACAAGGAAATAATCCCCTTTTTCTAATTTTCACTTTACTGTCCAAATTTTGTTATTTAGCTCAATTCAATGCAAAATGAGTATAGTTTGCTGTTCTCAGAACTACTAATAAACTGGACACAAAGATAACTTATGTAAACATGGAATTTTTATGAACTAATAAAAATAAATGAATATTTAAAAATGCCAAAGGATTCTGTTAAAACTGTTCTTAAAACTATTTTTTTTATTTGGGCATATTAGGTTGATTATCTAGTAAAATGGTATATGGACCATTTCATTCTGTTTATTTTTATTTCCTTTCAGATCATGCAAGATGTTTCATAATTGTAGTTTATTTTTTTTAAGATTAAATGTTTGAGAATATTGTTTTAAGAACAGAGCGAATGTTTCTGGTAAATTAAATTTTTAAATCTATAATATTTGGGTACAGCATATTATTTCATAATCTTAAGATTTCTAACTTTGTTATCTCTATAATCTATTTATTCTAATCATATTGATATTATTAAATATAGTTTCCAGTTATGAATTAAAAAAATAATAAAATAAAAATGTCTTTTAATGTTTATAATGCTCATAGTTGGGTCTTGTTTTAAATTTTTTTTCTTCAGTTAAGGTGTAGAATAGATTTGTATGTAAATATAATCTTAGAGCTTTTAAAGGATATACTGTAAAAAGAGTAAAAAAACAATTACAATTTACATATACTATTACAGCCTCTAACACATAATTTACATAATAGGCTATTTGACAGTGTGAAAAGTAATGAGATAATTATTGATATCTGCATAGATTATGGATTTTAAAAGCGATTTGTATTAATCTGATTAAAAAATAATGGACTATTTACCCAAAGAACCAAGAAAAAACTTCACTTTTTTTAGCTGGTGCCATGTGATCGAAAACGGTCTGGATTGGCTAAATCTATGATAACGTCACACATCAGTAAATGTCATTGATTGCCGTTCCTTGGTGTCTTGCGGTTTTGAAACTATTAATTATTATAATATCAAGTGATATTGTGATATTTTACGATTTCCATATTACATTTTTGTTCATAAAATTATAAAGTTTACATTTTAAATTATTTTATTAATTTCAGTGTCTTACATGCTATTATTAATCATGGTAAAAAGTGTATAGATTGAAATTGAATAACATGACTTAATTGTTTTTTTCTGAATTTGTTAAATTAAGGATTTTCTAACCCACTGGGTTGTTCTAGTGGTAAAATGATTGTAAATTATGATTTTGAACTTTCAGGTTTTCAGGTTAAAATCCTAATAAAGATATTTGCTTTTATTTGAATACTAAATCGTGGATACCGGTGTTCTATGGTGGTTCGGTTTCAATTAATCATTTGTCTCAGGAATCGTTGGTCTTGAGTTTGATCAAGACTTCACATTTACTGGTACAGTTACATTAGTTGCTTACGACTTTAATTGTTGATGCGACTACAAAAAAATTCTTGAGATTAGAGAATATACCGGTCATTTTACATTTTAACATATTATAAAATAACATGAGCTGAGAGCAGTAGTGTACTTAAATGACCAGTCGGACCTGACTCGGGACTCCCCTTAGATAAGACAACATTGAATTCTAACCTCAAACAGATTGGTAAAATAGACCATCCATAATCTAAATATTATGTCTTTACAATGAAATACTCATTAATGATAATATGTTACTTACATCGAACAGAAGAAAACAGTCGAATTATGCACTATATCATCAGGATTTCTGCGAGCAAGTTGTAACCACTTTTTGTGCATTTTGATATTTTTTGGAATACGTACAAATACTTTTTCTGGTGTCTTTATTAACGTATTTGTTAAAAACATTAATACCTAATATAAATCAGCTGATCATTCATCCATTTGTTTACTAGTAACTTTACAGTGTTGCCACTTTGGCTGCCAAAAAAACTAGTCTCATTACTTTATTTTCATATGTACTGTTTCCAGGGATGTCAGGTGTCATTAACAGATACCTTCTGAGTAGATAACATTATTGCTTTAATGAGGCCAATTTTTGTGGTACAATTTATTTTTGAGAACATTTTTTGACTACTGCCCAAAGATTTTCAATTAGGTTTAAGTATGGGGAGTTGCATGGCCTCAGGAGCATCTTAATGTTTTGTTCTTCAAAATATTTTTCCATTTTTTTAGCAGTAAGGCATGACGCCAAATCTTGTTGGATTAGCCTGTGGGTATTTATTTTGAAGTTGTGTTACAATCGTTACCTTCAGCATCTTGATACATCCATCACTTTCCAACATACCATCTACTGGAAGTAATGAACAAGAGCCTTCAAATGTGAAACAACCCTAAAACATTTTTTTCTGGATATTTTTGTTGGATATGAGCTGGTGATGTAATTTCATATGATGCTTTTCTAATGTATGGTACCCTTTACCCCTGAACATAAAAATGTGATTAGTCAAAAAAACATAATATTTTTCACTCTTCTTTTGTTCAGTTAGAATGTACTTTGGCACCAACAGTCTATTTGAAAATTGCTTGTGTTAAAAGCTGATTTTTAGCTTTCTGTCCAGGAGCAAGAAGTTGTCACATGTAAATTTGTTCCACTGGCTGCTTATTCTCGATTCAAGCCTAAAGCAGATAATTTTTGCGTTCCCATTGAGGTAAAAAGGAACCAGTTTCTTTAAGTTGTTTTAAATTAGTATTCACTGTCCCTAGTCTACACCACACTTACAAGCTATCTGTCATTGTATCATACTGGTAAGAGAAACAATTTTCAGACACTTTCTTGGAGATATGTCCATTTTTATACATTCAAGACACACACAACAAAAAGACAAAAATATGATTTTGTAATAAAAATAAAATAAATCTTCACAAAATACTATTTACAAGTACAACAGGAAAATTGTTAAATAACCTCACATTATACAGACAACTTAAGGAATGAGTGTGGTCAAACAGTGTAGCTGCAACATAAATAAACAAAAAAGTCTGTGTGTTTAGATTAATGTGTACACTATTTGTATATACCAAATAAACAACTCCTGTTTTACTTGCTTGGGTGAAAAAGAATGGCCCATAAACTTGCTATTAGGTTATTTCACAAGAAACATTAATTTTGGAGAGTCCCTTTCGCATTGTAAGGTTTGACTTGGAATTTTCTGACCACTAGGTTCATACATTATATGTTGTAACTTTTCCACTAAGAGGAAGTGCTGACTCATTACTAAGCATAATATGATCAAGAAGGTAGGCCACATTCAGTAGGCTTCATCAAATCCTGTATAAGCTGTAAATGGTATGGACACATATGTAAATGCAGCCTTAAAACATTCCACACTGCTAGCTGAATCTACTGGAATTATCATCACCGGGAATGCTAGTTCATAGCTGATCTCTTAATACTATGCAGGAAGATTCCCTGACATGTTCAAACAAACACCTTTGGTCATCTTGCACTTTTCCCTTTGAACAGACATCTGGTTGTTTCAAATTGATTATGCCATGTTATTTTCACTTGGAGGATTACAATTAAATTTTCTACTGAATGCATGTTGAATTGAAACTATAGATTCACATTTAGCAAAGGCAAAACACTGAAGGCTTTCTGCTCAAGAGTCTCCATCTTTGCTAGTGGCACTGTCAAGTACTAAGCTCAATCAATCAACATCATGCACACAACTAAAACTGTCCTTTTTGCTATTTGACTCTAGCCTTAAATTAATACTGTATACCTCACAGGAATATTATAACAATTTAAAATACCAATTTCCCTTTTTTGTATTCCCAGTATATTTATTAGCATGCTGACAAAGATACAGTGCTGTAGAGTAATATTAGAATATTCTTGGAATCAAAAGTTAGACATAAAAATGAAATAAGAGTTGAAAGATTGAATATTTAATGTGCTACTAATTTTCAAAATCATTTCATAGGATCATGACACACATACAAAGACAACCACAGTATGCAAATTTTATGCATTACATATAACAATCACTATCTCAACCTAAGAAACGTGAAATTTACAAACTTTAAATTTAACAAAAAACATAAAATGAACAGATACAAAAAAAATTTCATGAATTGAACATATTATTTAATGATTTCTTAACCTTCTTTTAAAAATTGATGCCATTAATTCTACAAAAGGTAGAATTTTGTTTTTCGTTTATCAAAATAATTGAATATTTGTTTAGTCAATCTGTAAAAAAAAAATTTGTTATGATGTGATTATTTTAATATGAATGATTCTTATGTTGTATTTTTCAACTGAGGTTTGTTATAGGAAAAAAAAAATACTTTTTTTACTGTGAATCATTCTACTGTATTAGCTCCATATTGAAAGTATTTCTTGTAGTAGTTGAAATTATAATTCAATGATTTCAACGTTTTATTTCAACAAAACAACTAAAATAAAATAAAAATTAATAACTATCTTCATGAATAACATAGAAGTAATATAAAAGTGGGTAGGTGGATTTACACACATTAACATCCACATAGGCCAGCCAAAAATAATTTGAAAGGTTGTATTGTGTCCCAAAGTAAACTATTTTTGAAAATTAATCTAATTGTTTAGAAACTCACAATAGCTGTCTGAAAGAAGTAAGACTGAATAGGTTATTCATATTGATATTCAAAACTTATGTGAATGGGAATCTAAATTTGGATTTTAATAAAAACATTATTTAAAACATGAGCAGATGTAGGTAAGAACTACAGACATTTTGTCTTTCAAAATTACTAACCCCAATAATTTATTCAATAATAAACAGAAATGGATGTTTTAAATGAAGATAAATTTAATGTCTTCAAGCAATTTTAGAGTTAAATTACTTTAAGAAGATAGGTTGAAGAAAAACAGAGCTGTTTAGAATCAAAATAAAATTATTGGTGGGAGAGAAAATAAGTCTAAGTTAATGAAATGTGACAGAAAGAAAGATGATGAATTATAAATTAATATAGTACTAATAGCTTGCAAATACACTAGAAGCCAAAGATTTTTTTTTTTACATTCAGATCAATTAAGAATCACCTTATACGATTTTTGACTTTTTTCCCAAAATATTCTCATTCTAATTATATGTTTTTTTTCCTTCCTACCTCCCATTTTCTTTTAGGCTTAGATTGTTTTTCCTTTCCTGGAAACAATCTTTATTAAATTAACTTTTTAAGTTTGTCTCTGTATTCTATTTTATCTTTTGTGATTCCTAAACTTTAATTAATGTGAACAATCTTTTTTATTTTTCGTTTATCAAAATAATTGAATATTTGTTTAGTCAATCTGTATCTTCCATTCTAGAGATAGATCAAAAAAGCTTAGCATTCTTTTCTTTATTGTTTGTTCTATTTCATCTAGATTTTCAGAAGTTTCCATGGTACCAAGTTCTGTACTGTTGATCAGCTGTAATCATCGTATAGTTTGGGTCACACATTTTCCTTAGGATTTTCTTACCTAATTTAAGTATTTCTATAATACAGAGGATTTGTAAACATTCAGATCCATATAAAGCTTGGGGTAGAATTACTGTTTTATAATATCTGATTTTTAAATAAACATTTTATGTTATAAATTTTACAGATCTTAAAAAGAGCTTCTTCACTTTTTTTTATTTGTATTTAATTGCTTCTTTATCTATTTCATATGGTGTCATTATTTCTCCTAAATACTTAGATTTATTTTAACGACTTTTTTCTGAAATTTTTATTTTATTTATTAAATTTTTAGATCAAGAATTAGAGAACCAATCCGTTTTTTCAAACCAGATTTGCAGACCAATCTTATTAGTTCATTTTTCTAATTCCAGAATTTTGTTTCTGGCTTCTTCTTTGTGTTTTCCTAATTACTAAATCATCTGCAAACAGAAGAATATTTATATTAAAGTTACTACTTTTAACTCCTATTTTAATATTTTGATCTATTTCTAATTCCTTTAGTTTTATTTTCCATTCTTTTATAACTTTTTCTAAGGTGCAATTAAACGAACAAGGGGCTATTCCATCTCCTTGCCTGACTTCTTGATTTTAAAGAACTCAGACTCTACTTCAATAAATTTAATTTTAGAATATGTTTCGGTTAATGTTTCCTTGATGATATTTATAATTTTGGTGTCGATTTTAAATTCTTTTAATATCTTAATTAATCCTCTGTAAATTGAATAGTATGCTTTTTTGAAGTTTAAAAAAATCATGATCTTTTCAGAAAACTTACTTTAAAATAATTTAATAAAATTTCTAGAGAAAAAATTTGTTCTGCTCTTAGCCTAAAACCAAATTTTTTCTTCTTCTTGGCCTAAAACCATTTTGATATTCGCTGATCCCTCTTTCTACTGTTATCTGAATTCTATATAATGGAGCTATGGATAATGTTTTATATCATACAGATAGGAAAGATATCCCCTATAATTATTTAAATCTGTCTTGTCCTCTTTTTTATGTAATAGATGGATTAAACATTTTCCCAGTCCTTGAGAATTTTTTCATTCCAAAAATCTCTTTAAATAACAACTCTAATTTTTTTGTAAATTTCTTGTTAGCATATTTCAATATTTCTGAGATTGTGCAGTCATCTCCACAAGTTTTATTGTTTATAAGTTTCTTCATTATTCTTATTATTTCTTCTTTATTTGGTGGTTTGGAATTTGGAATATCATTCCTTTCTGTTCTGAAAATTAAAAATTTTCTGGAGATTGCAATGTGTGCAATTTGAAATTCTCAAATTCAATTTGAGATTAGCATGCAATTTGGGGATTTACAAGCTGTACATCATTTAGGTTTCTAAATTTTTTGTCATCAACTTCAAGTTAAAAGTGTTTAAGTTTTTTCTATTTGTATTTGTGTTCTTGTGAGCCGAATATTTTCCTTTAATTTCTAAATCTTTTTCTTTATCAATTTGAGTATTAAAATCACCCATAATGATTTTTATACATTTCATATTTACTTCATTTTCAAATGAAAAGTTGTTGACTTTACTTTTTTTTGTTGATATTATCTTGATTAATTGGGTCTTGGCAGTTTATTAGATCATAATATTTATTTTTACATTTGATTGTTAAAGTAATCTATTACTTGTAGATTTAAATTCTGTTATAGTATTTTAAATTCTTATCGATTAAAAAGTCTGTTCCAAGTTAGGAGAGTTTTCTAACTTTTGGGCTGGTTTTCCTTTTAATATTTAACAATTTTTATACTAAGTTATTTTCATCTGTGAATCGTGTTGTATTACACAGGTTGAATTTATTTAACGTTTTGTTAATTCCATTAATTTTCCAGCTTTTATTAGACAATTTACATTAAAAGTTACAAGGAGATATTCTTTTTAAATTTTGAAGGTTTCCAACTTATCTGTCTTCTTTTTCTGTCCCCATAATCCAAGTCGGCCTATTACATACTTTTGTATGAAGGATTTTTACCTCCTGAAAATTTACTTTTGAGAAAAGACTTTTTCATTCTTATGCTTATTAATCTTTTCAAATCTTAGAAATTTAAAGATACAACTACAAATATAAATTGTAGAGGTTCTACGACTTAATTCATTTGAAATTTTCAGACTATCCAGTAGTTTTTCCTGATATTGATATTTATAGGTTGTGGAGGATGTTCCTGACATTTGGGTAAAATAAAAAAACAAAAATTTTAGCCAAATAGTTTCAAAATAGAGATTTTACTTCCTCACAGAATTTTATTATAATATTATTATAGGTATTACAACTTAAAAGTATGTAAAAAATAAATTTGCACAATAAAGAAAAGCTTTTATGAGAAAAATAAAATCTGCTTGAACTAAACATAGAATCAAGAAATGGAAAGAAATTCTTCAAAACATTCGTATAGTGCAGTGTTTATGGCAAATGAAACAGATTAGGAAAACTAGAAAAAGAAAGAATAGAAAATTTTGATGAGTGTTGAAAATTAGATCGGTTAATTTTATTGTATGAAACTACTATAAATTAGTGAAATGAAAAGATATTAAAGATAAATTGAAAAAGAGAAACATTAGTTGTAGAAAATTGTATAAAAAATTACAAATCTAGAGGGGAAAAAATAAATATTAAGACACCCAGGGTCAATAAATAAGGTTCTGGAAATGAGGTAGGTAAAAACAGCAAAGATAAGTATTACAATATGTGAAACAGGTAATTAAGAAGATAATATAAAAGAGATATTTTTAAGCTAAGAATTTGGTGTAGAATATGAAGGCAACCAGTCAAAAGACTAAATGCAGAAAAAATATTTTCTCTAAAGTTTCAATTTTTTTTTAAGTCAAGATTTTATGATGTAACCCATTCACACTTCAATAAAGTATGTGCCCTTCAACATGTTCATTGGAGAAAATTTTATTGTTTGATAGTTATTCTTAAGTGGGAAGATATTAATCTGCTACCATTCAAGTATAAAAGCATTAACAATTTTTGTTATTAAAAAAATTAATTTAACTGATTCTTTTATCAATACATTTTAATTTAAATTAATCTTGAATGAGTGTAAATATTATTTTCTTCAATGAAATATATATTTGTTTATAATTTATCGTGTAAAAGTTTATAAAAGTACCATTAAAACCAGAAAAAATTACACGACTTTTAACTTTTTTTTTTTTTTTTTTTAAATAAAAACATTAAGTGCGTACATAATAGTAATAATAACAATAAGCGCTTGTATATTAATATTAAGATAAATAGCACGATATGCTCAGTTTCATTGACAATGAGGTTAGAGATTATCAAAAATACATTAATTAGTATATTATTATTGCTGTTATCAAAACTAACGCACGTGATTGCGTAATGGAAAAATAAAGGGAACTAAATAAAAATATAATCTAACGCACTTAACGAATCATCATTACGATATGATTAAAATTATTAAAATATTGGAGTATAGTAAATAATGTACTTTTATTAGCCTACACTTTTATCATAAAATCTAGTTTGATGAAATTTTGCTCTATCTTGTGGTGTTTCTTCAAATCTTTCTTTGACAATTTTGCTTTTAGAACATAGTAACGTAGTATAGGTGGTGCAACGAATCATGATGCTTGGTACTAAGTCAGCTTCGAACCATTCTACTATCCTTGTAAGATAATATTTTCTTCATTATCTAACAGCGAATAGGCCTTCGTAAGATGTAATGTGGTTTTAGTATTGGACCGCAGAACATTTTTTTTTTTTTATTTTTAACCACCCAATGTATAGCTAATATTATTTACATCATATTTAATTGGTTCACTGCAGATTTTTTAATTGATATCCGACCATTTTCTGCGAAAAAAAGTTTTTTATGCATTTTTTAAAGTGGTAAACGTGACAAGAATTATAGAAGCACTTATATTAAGCTGGGAATTGTATGGAGCTGGTAATTGTCTACGCTTAAAATGATACAACATGCAAATCAAAATGTTCACCTTCACACCTTCATCGAGTATGGTGTTCCATTTTATTTTCAAACAGATACTCAAAAGTTATTGTTGGCTAACGATTAAATACACTAAATAATGGAGTAGGAAATTACAGTAGGAACTAAAAAATTTTAATTAAAGAGGGTAAACGCCATCCACTTCGCAAGAAATATTAGTATTTCGGAGGTTACTCTCATCAGAGTCATCATCGCAATCAACACTGTCACTTTCACTATATCTTTATAAAAAATAATAAGTGATTCCATAGTTTTGTCGATAATAGTTCTTGCCGCATATATTAAGCTTCTGTTTCCTTAACTTTATCACAATACACCTTCCAGCTTTTTTCATTCCAACGGCTGCTTTATTTTCAAATAGCCTTTGAACATCTTTGATATAAAAAATTACATTATTACTCACAACGTATCCTTTAACTATGACGTATCCTTTACAAATGAGAAACAGAATGTTTCTGCGACCACTTTGTCATATCTTCTTTTCTTGAATTTGATACTGGAATTGGATATTGGTAATTTTTCTAAAACGGTAGTGTGATAGGGTACGTTGCCAGAAATTACCACCAAATTACTGGGAAGGTTTGGAATTAATATCTCTTCCCAAGTTTCTTTTTTAAAGAAACCCTAAATAAAGGACAGCCTATTACCCTCTACACCCCTTTCGTTCAAAATGTTCAATATACCTTTCAGCCAAGCTGAGACATATGCCTTAGAACAAAGTGCGAAAAAAAAGATGACTAAAAAAAGAAAAGAAGAAAGCCGTAGAACAAAATGAAGGCAGCTGTACAGCTGGTATGAGGGTGAATTGGTGATCAGTGGAAGATTTCTTGTCGGAATACGGAATGATCTGGCACGATAAGGGAGTTTTCTCAAGGTACTGTTTACGGTTCACCCTTCTTTTCATTATACTTGATCAAAATATTTGGCGGTATTAGAGTAATTACATTATCGGCACCTGTTTTTTTTTCCAATAGTTTTGAAGGATACTCAATCAACATTACTGTGGAGATATATAAAAACGATCCACGCTTTCTTTGAAATTCATCATAAACATCATTAAAACTTTTTTATTTTAAGCTGGTGCTATCGCCCATACTGTAAGATCAAGTATGGCAGGTTTGAGTGAACTTTTTAGATGAATCTTAATTTAAAGATATAGAATAAACATATAAATAATCCCATTTTAATAGAATTCCATTTAATATTACATTATATAAATCACATCAGGTGTAAAACTCTGATGTGGACACCACATGACTTCCTTGTACACCTATTAAATTGCTATACACATTTTTTTTTTTAAATGAAAAGTATATAAAAGTTTATTTCATTAATAACTTCTGATATTTTTTCATATTTTTTTTATTATTATTATTGAATTATTATTTATCGAAAAAGTTTTTTACAACCAGAGGTTAATAATTATTAATAAATTAATATATTTAAATTAAAAGAAAAAAGTTAAAACAAAGGAAATGAATGTGATTCGAACCGATGTGCCTTCCCTTGTAAGATTCAAATATTTCATTAATTATAATTTTATTTGGCTACAAACTCTGAACCAGTGAAACTAAGTACCACTTGTGATATATCGTAGAAAAGCTCTCAATGAGGGCTTATTACTACAGTTAAGATATAGTCCAAAACCCAGATTTGATTTTGGGCTTTTTTGGACACTTTTGGTTTAGTTGATTGCAATCAAAAGGGGAAGTGCACAACTAGATGTTACAACAGTCCTAAATCCAACATTTTAACATCTTACGGCTAATCGTTTTTGAGTTATGCGAGATGCATACGTATGTACGTACAGACGTCACGCTGAAACTAGTCAAAATGGATTCAGGGATGGTCAAAATGGATATTTCCGTTGAAATCTGAAATCGTTATAAATGAGGAGTAGCTATCCACTTCTTCCATGATTTTTTGTAGTTTATAATTATGTAACGATCTAATAGGGCTATTCATAAAAGTCTCGGCCTGACGAAGAAAACACAAATCTTTCAGATTGTTTTTACGAAGACACTTTGTAATTCGATACATTTAGATCAACGACTTTTCAACTTTTAATACCTTTGGTATGAGTTCTCCAACTCTGCAAAATATGCGATTTTGTCAGCTTTGACCTCATCATCTGAAGAGAATCTTCGTCCAGCGAGACATTTTTATTAGGTTTAGGAAGTAATCGCTGGGAGAAAAATCCGGTGAATAACAGTGCATGGAAGCACATAAAAATGTAGGTCAAGGCGTTTTGCTGCAATAACCTAGGCGTGTGTGCAGGCGCATTATCTTGATGAAATAGCAACTTTTTGACCAGATTTGAACATTTAGGCTGAATAGCACCCTTCAGTCGGTCCGGTAGTAAAGCTCTGGTGATGGTCTTGCCTTTTCGCAGGTAGTATGTGAACACCACACCATAAGAATTTAAAAAAAAGTCGTAACAATGACTTCCTTGCAGATGAAACAGTTTTTGCTTTCTTTGGCGCACTTCCACTTGCCCCCAACTACTCTTTGGTCTCTCTTGTGTAATAGGAAAATCCACATTTTATCTACTGTTACAAAACCTCGAAGAAATTCAGTGGGATCGCCGCTAAATAAGTCTTAACAACCTTGAGAATTGTGCAGTCAAATGATTTTTTTGTCGACTGTTAACAAGCGCAGTACCCAATCGAGCGGAAAGCTTTTCCAAACCCATATAACAGTGTAAAAAGTAGTCGACAAGCTCCATCGAGATATTGGCGATGACAGCAAGTTCCTTTGCTTTCAGTCGGCGGTCATTTATAACGGCAGTGTAGATTTTTGTAACAATTTCGTCGGTCGTAGCAGTTTTTGGGCATCCCGAGTATTCATCATCTTGAATAGATGTACGACCACGTTTAAATTCAACAGTCCACTTTTTTCTGTTAAAAACAAAGGGAAAGAATCCTTTAAACTGGAATGTAAATGTTGTTGTAAGTATCTTTTAAAATAAAGTACTTTATAGTTCGAACTTCAATTTTATCACTTTTGCTGAAAATGTAAAACTTGTTTGATCGTCATAAACAAGTAACTAAACGCACGCGTCTGAAACTTCGCAGCCCGCCATCTAAAGGATCATAGCTGATAAATATCAATACTTGGTCATTCTTGCGTCATGTAGTGTCAGGCTAAGAAATTTCTGAACGATCCTAATACATTCTTGATTACATTCTTGATTTAATTTTAGTACGGTTGATTTTTGAGATGTTGAATCATTCTTGAACACGAAGGAATTTTTATTTTAATGAACTATGTAATATATTATTAACATCGTCGTATATTCTGATAGGGCAATATAGTTGGGAGTTATAAGTTTCGTTTTCGCCTTTTATTAGATACTTGTACCCTAGACAATATTAAGAGTAATGGTCAGTTTTGGAATCATTTTTGTACAAAAATTATCACTGCAAGTCAAAATAAAACAGATTTAATAGCAGCATTTGTAGTTAAAAATTTAAATTTTACTTTATTATCGATGTAATTGTATTTTTAAATAAGAGATTTAATAATTTATCCATAATAAACAACTAAAATTTGCTACTTAGCATGTGTTTATATATTGATTTATGACGAATACATCTGCTATTTATGTTAATATCCCTTTCATGTTATAAAAAATAATGTTCATAATATTATGACAATAATAACACAGTTTATTATGAGTAATCAGGAATTTTAATTAAGAAATAAATAAATAAAAATTAATACAACAATAAGATAATTTTGTCGAAAACAATTAACGTCAAAAGTAGTGTACTAAAAACAAGATTGTATATATAGTTAAATAAATTTATTTTTTCAACTAACACGCAAGACATAGACGTAGACAGTGTCTTACGTAATTAAATAAAATAACATATTGAAATAACTCCATTTTTTATTTAAAATAAATAATAATAACACATAATATTTATAATTGAGTAACATTTTTATTTTTCTCCTAATACATATTAAAAAACAGATATATTTTATATTATTACACAGATTTACACTGATTTTCTTTGAAACGTAATTATTTTAGGCTGTTATTAATTTGACGACACCACTTCTGCTTTGACTTAAAATTTTAAATATTTAAGAAAATACTTGTGATGAATGTAGAGGATAGCATGATATTATTTATCTTGGAATATGAAAAAATGTATTATAAATCTAATGGAGATATTAAGAAAAAATGTAACGTACATGCAAATTACTAAGAAAACGAACAAAAGTGTAAATTTATTATTTAATAAGAAAACCTGTTTGGTTAGAAGTTATAGCAATTGTTCTGATGGCCAAAAAATTGTAATTTCCCTTAGAATTTTCAAAAACAAATCTTTATGTATTTCTGCGCCACAAAAAAATTCACACGATGTATACTATGTTTCTTATAACACAAAAATGTAATTAAATATTACACTTTTATTTAAAGATATCTTCTTTTTTCTCCATAAAAAAGGATGTGCGTGGGTTTGCTTCTTTGTTGTACGTGCTCGCATTTTTTTGTTTTAACTGCTCCTGTTGGCGCAGAGCGGACGGTGTGGTGGTGCGCCAGGTAGCTGCACGCAGTGCACGAACGATTCATTTATTCGAGAGCTGAACCCTTCTTTTTCATGTTCAGCCTCCGAGAATCACCGTCAGGTATTATTTCAGAGGGTGAATGAGGATGATATGTAAGAGTAAATGAAGTGTAATCTTATACAGTCTCAGGCCGACCGTTTCTGAGATGTGTGGTAATTGAAACCAACCACCAAAAGAACACCGGTATCCACGATCTAGTATTCAAATCCGTATAAAAGTAACTCTCTGTACTAGGATTTGAATGTTGGAACTCTCGACTTCGAAATCAGGTGATTTGCGAAGACCAACCCGGTGGGTTTCGAGAGCTGAACCCGGCTGTTCCTTTCGTTTATTGCTATTAGTTGGCCACCTTGAAGAGAATATTGCCAACCTACCATAATGTAGCCCCGTTCACCAAAAGTCTCTCTTTATCTATTCCTTTCTACTGTATGGTACTAGCATTTGGTTTTATATAAAAAAGGATTTAATTAATAAAAAACTGCTGACAGTATATGAATAACAGAACTAGCGCATAAGGTTATGAATATGCATTAAAAAAAAAGGAATATCATGAGTTGGTAATCAATCAGAACGCGGTCGAAAAATAATTTAAGAAAAAATAAATACTATTTCGCTTTTTTCTTGAAAAGAAAATGTTGCTTCTTTAATTTCAGTTAGTTTAGTGAGTTTTAGGGTATTTTTAGAATTTTTTGTGCAATTCATACATATGTAAAGTCTAATTAAGGTATTATAATGATTTTTCTTTATCTTATTAAAAAGAAATTTACCAATGAAATGAAATTGCAGTGATTAACAGAAAAGTGATTGTCGATCCGTTTAGTATACCAAGTAGCCTTTGGATGCCCGATATTTAGTGTTTAGTATGTAATCTAGAAAAGATGGATAGAGTTTAGATATAAGAATCATAATAAATAAAAGCCAATGGATTTTAATCGGCTAAGTAGCTGGTTATTAAGGATAAAACTGGTTATTATCTTGGCAGGGATTTAAGAAGACTTTAATTAAAACTATGGTGTCTTGTAAACGATCTCTTGTAAACAATCAAATGAGGAATAACTTATATCTAAAAGATATGGAGATGGCAAAAAGGATTAATGCTCAGCACGTACCAACTGAAGACAAAAAAAAAATATATTTGACGCTAGGTTTAACGTATTCCCATTTGCACCGAATTTGAGTACGGCAGTGAGTTGAAGTAATTTAACGGAGTTTTGATTTAAATAGAGACAATAATAATTTCATTGGTTTAAATTAAATTTGTTCATTGTTGGGAAGAAATTTTAGCAGAGAAATTCCAGTCCACGTGTAAAATATAAAAAGTAAAAAGTAAAAAAAAAAAAATTAAATATAAAAACACTGAAAGGAATAAAGTAAAAATTTAAAACAAACAAACGTATAAGAATTTTTCTATTGTTTTTTTTTTGTAATGTTGATTTATTAAAATCAGAAAACCATTAAAAATAAAAATCTGATGTGAACACAACATGACTTTCTTGTACGCCTATTAAATTATATACACGTTTTTTTTTTAAATGAAAAGTACATAAAATTTTATTTCATTAAAACCTTTTCTGATCATGTAGCCATTAAACTGGCTATGGACGGCGTCAGTTTTAAAACGCTGTTACATAATCATTTTATATGGCATCTAAGTTGGTTATTTTGTTTTATATTCAGAAAGGAATCAGTTTTATTACACAATTTGAACGAGGTTTAAACGATGTAAAATGTTTTATTTAGACTAGAAAGAATATGACCATTTTTTTCTCAGAAATGTGCTTGTGTGTGGGTGTGTGATTTGAGTATTATAATTGCTATGAGGGTTACGGATTTATTTATTATTTACAAAAATAGCTAATTATATTAGCAGTATATCGATATATTGAAACACATAATAAATTATGTTATACGGCACAAACAAAAAAAAAGGTGTTGTGTTCATAAATATGTCACTTTTACTTGAGATCTAAAATACAGTGTTTCAAAGAAACGAGAAATTTTGAAAGTTGTGTTGTAGCCGTGGGCGATTGGTACCACTTGATAAGTGGCGCCAGCCTCTCTAACTTACCTGCCATTTAGTTGTCATGGGTCCTTGGAATGGTGCGCAACGTGCATTTGCTATCAAAGCGTTTTACAAAAACAATGACAGTGTGGAGGGAGCACGTAGAGAATTTCGCCGTCATTTTAATCTGGGACGGCACGACCGTGTTCCATCAGCACATGCAATTAAAACATGGATATCTAATTTTGAGGAAACCGGTTCGGCAATGAAAAAGAAACCTCCAGGCCGTGAGCGAACCGTCCGTACACCACAGAATGTTCAAGCTTTACAAGATGCTGTCACACGAAGTCCACATCGGTCAATCTGTCGTCTCTCAGCATCTTTACAATTGCATAGTTCAAGTGTTCGAAGAATGTTAGTGAAGGACTTGCAATACCAACCATACAAGTTGCAGATCGTCCAGGAACTGAAACCGAACGATGCAGTTGTGCGAGCACAATTCTGTAATGTAATGCTTCAGAAGATAAATGATAACGAAGAGTTTGTTCACGAACTGTGGATGTCAGACGAAGAGCATTTCCACCTCAGTGGATTTGTTAATAAGCAAAATTTCAGATACTGGGCACAAGAAAATCCTACGCAGCTACACCAGCGTCCGTTGCACAGCCAGAAAGTGACCGTGTGGTGTGCTATGTCACCTTACGGTGTTATAGGCCCTTATATTTTTGAGGATGACAACGGTCTTGCGAATACAGTGACGTCGGCTTGTTACGTAGCCATGCTTGAAACCTTTGTTGTGGAACAACAAAAGAGATTTCCACCGATTCTTAACACAGCCTGGTTTCAACAAGACGGAGCAGCGTCACATACTGCACGAATATCGATGGCAGCTGTACGCCGATTGTTTGGACAACGTGTCATTTCACGAAATGATGGCCTCCCAGATCGCCTGATCTCTCAGCTTGCGATTACTTTTTGTGGGGTCACCTTAAAAGGAAAGTGTTCCGCAGTAGACCTGCTACAACGGAAGAACTGAAGGCAAAGTTCGAGAAGCAATTGCGGAAATTCCAGTTGAAATGTTACGTCAAACCATGAACAATTTAATGAAGAAACTTCGTGAGTGTTTACGTAGAAGAGGAGGTCACTTGCAAGATGTCATCTTTAAAAAATTAACTAAAATGTATGTATCCAAAAATGGCAACATTTGTACAATTACATGAAATAAAATTCATTTTCTAAAAAAAATTTTTCATTAACGTTATTTTATTTTTAAAATTTCCCGTTTCTTTGAATCACTCTGTATCTTTTCTGACAAAAGATATCGGTAAATATGAAACGCATAACGATTCGTAATGAATAAGAGTATACAGTAAAAATTGTTTTTTGTCAATCTGAATAGCCTTTTAAGTGGTGGGAAATTTTATAAAACGTAGTTTTCTGAATCTACTTTCACTTATACTAACATATGTGATTTATGACACAGGTTTTTCATCATATTTGCCCAATTTTCAACCGATTTGCTTGAAAGTATTATTTTTAAAATCAGCAAACTATGTTTCATAAAGACAAAAAAAAAAAATTCCGCTAATAGAAAACGCGGTAGAAATGCGCAAAAAATCCTGCAATTAAATTATCGTAATTTCTGTACTGTTTCAATTTTTTTGATGTTACAGGCATAAAAATATCCAATTGTAACGGTTTTTTTTGGTCAAAATCTGTTAAATCTCTTTAATATACTGTAATTTTTTGAAATTTTTTCACGAGAGGGTAGCATTAGAATATGAAGGGAGGCAATCAGACACCAATATATTTTCGCGGAGCGCTAATCAACCGCGGATCATTGTGATGGGAAAAGGTAATAACTTCTGATATTTTTTCGTATGTTTTTTTTATTATTATTGAATTATTATTTATCGTAAATTTTTTTAATAATCAGAGAAAAGCATTGGTTAATTTGGTTTGGACTGGTTAATTAATAAATAACTAACAATTAATATAATCCACCTTACCGCTGATACGTTCTCTAGATCTTTCGGCTTGCTTGCAAGCCATCATCATGAGTTAAAATTAATACATTAAAATCAGATTTTAAAAATCATAGTTAAAATTTAAAAACAGTCATGACTGTCCCGGTTCAACTAGTATCAATATACTAATTATAACTATAATTAATTTTATGATGGCATTCAAGTAAGCCGAAAGATCTAAAGAACGTATCAACGTGCTGGTAAGGTGGATTAAATTAATTGTCAATTATTTATTTAGCATTTCAGCCGTACCATGTTTGAGAAATTAATTATTAATAAATTAATATATTTAAATAAAAAAATAAAATAAAAAAAGGAAATGAAGTCTGATTTGAACCGATGTGCTTTCCCTTGTAAGATCCGAATATTTCATTAATTAAATCTTATTTGACCATAACTCTTGAACCAATGAAAATAAGTTACACTTGTGATATATCGTTGAAACGCTCTCAACGAGAGCATATTACTGCAGTTAAGAAAAAGTTCAAAATCCTTTTTGGTTCAGTCGATTGCAATTAAAAGGGGAGGTGCACAACAAGATGTACAGCAGTCCTAAATCCAAAATTTCAACATCCTACGGCTAATAGTATTTGAATTATGCGAGATACATATGTACGTACGTACGTACGCACAGACGTCACGCCGAAACTAGTCAAAATGGATTCAGGGATGGTGAAAATGGATATTTCCGTTGAAAACTGGAAACCGAAATTTTTCGCGATCATAATACTTCCTTTACTTCGTACAAGGAAGTAAAAAGAATGCTAATAACTTTAATTATTAATCTAACTTTTAATCTAGTAATCTAACTTTTATAAAATTATAAATTTAAAGAAAAACTGAACTAATATAATTTTTTACTTTCTCAATGCTGTTTTTTCGTTTTTAATTTAATTTATTACAATTTTTTTGAATAATTTTCTTTTAGTCTGATTATTATTTAATAAACAGAAGGTCTACAAAAATGGTACCAACATTATAAAAGCTATATTACCAGCATGATAAAAGCCATTCACAAATGCAAAATCAATTTTTGTAAATTACTTTTTTGTCTTGATAAAATAAGAAATGGAATGTAAAAAAAAACGATATGAAGGGATTACTACAGAATATGAGCAAAAAATTCATGAGTATATACTAATTTTCTAGTTTCCATGTAAAAATACTTAAAATTCCAGTTTGACATCACGCTGTAACAATTTTAAGCAGTTATAGCGACAAAAAGAAATAAAACGTCCACTAATTTTTTTATTTAATTAATATTTTCCCTTATATGATTTGGAAGAGATTTATTATGGGATCATTATAGAACTTACTCTAAGAAGTGAAAAAAGGATTATGGAAACAGAGATTTGGTAAAGACTAAGACTTCAAAATACAGGTTTATTTGCCATTTCTTTGATTTTTTATTTATTCTAATAAAACCGTTAATGTCTTATTTTTTTATAGCAAAGATCTCAGTGATTACTGTTTGATAACATTTATAGTACTTAAAGATTTACTATTTAAATCTACAAGTCATTATTAAGTAGTAAACATAAAAATCGTATCATTAACGGAGAAATTTTACAAACATAATTTTTTTTTATAAGTTACTACATAAAATTACGTCATCAGTTTTAATGGATTTTGGAATTCCCAAATTTCTAGCTTTAACTGGGAAGTATTGAAATTATGTTTTTAAGGTTTTTAAATATTTAACCGCAAATGTCTGAAAACTTAACCAGAAATATCGGTAACTGAATTTGTCATATATAACCAAATTAAGGGAAATTGTGTTTTTCATGTAATCATTGTTATGATAACGAATAGCTAATCACAAAATAAAATTATGACAATACTCAAGAACTGACGTACATATAATACATATGTATATATTTATTGTACAGTTTTTTTTTTTATTTCTTCTAGGAATAGTGTAGTGACAATGACCTCAAAAAGATACGTTGGGAGCAATATTGGGATGGGGGAGCCGACCAAAGTTTAAAAATATCGATTTTTTTAATTTTATTTTTAAAAGTTTTTTTGGTTTATTTTCATGTGTTATTTTGTTATATATTATTTTGTTATTGTATTATTTTTCTACTGTATAAGAATAAATAATCAATCCCAGGAAAGTAATTCTATTCTGTTTTCAGCTTCTTTTTTTATCTAAAAATGGGGATTAAAATAATTTAATGATGAGAAAAACCTACGAACAATCTTATTCTATACCGAACGTAATGAACATTTCCTTAGCGGATGACCAGTTGATTTACAGTAACAGTATGTACGAGGTAACTTCACCTTGATCCTGAGATCTATTTTTGACAAGTACCGAATGTTTCCTACATGGAATATACAACCATGATTATTATCTGCCTATAATGATATTTATGAATTATTAAAACCGGAAGAAGTCAGAGCAAAATTCACGATGAAGAATACAGATAATTTAATGATGTTTCAGAAGTAGATTGAAATAAAGCCTACTATAAAATTTTCATTTTTTTGTTCACTCTTATATTAACTCGCTCATGGACTATGTATGTGAGATTCATGGTACGGAAACTTTCATCAAATTTTGAAGCACTATTTTTATCCATTCGCTGTGAAATCTTGCATACAGATTTACTCCTGATGACAACACATTTAGCAACATTTTCAAGTCGCTAAGATGCGTTAATTAGTGAAAAAATGTTGTTTAATAAAGTGAAAAAAAATGTCCGTTAAACTTATATAACCTACTTTACATCCATATTTTCTTAGTGAACGAATTATCCATGTTTGTGATATTGTCGTTTCAATTGATTAAATTGAAGGAACGTATTTTTTCTACGGCTGAGGCAAAAATTCAAATTTCATATAACCGTTACATTCAATATTTATGTCTGATGATTAATGATACTTATGAGCTAGTAAGTAAAAGTCATTACTCCTCTTCGATCAAATGTTAGAAGTGCGCATTTCCCTCTCGTAGACTACAAACTAAGATCAAAATCACCTTAAAATTGCAAAAAAAAACATCAAAAGGATCAAAAAAGTACAAAAAAGAATCAAAAATTAATTTTGCTGCCGACAGAACTTGAACACGCGATCGCACACACAGTGAAAATCATCGTTATTATACTAAGATTGCTCAAACCTGTGCGCTAGCGCAACTGTAAAGTGTACAATTATGAAGACTAAAAAATAGAAAATAAAAAATCTGTAAAAAAATTTAAAAATATCACTTAAATTAAACGCATTAAAAGGTAAAGAATAACTTTAGGACGGAATCTCAGAATGGATTTGACAAGTTTGACAGTGATATGTAAGATTATGTGAAAGTCAAACTAAAAAATTCAAATTCAGTTAAAAACTTCAAATTAAAAATTTGATGTTTTTCCAGTTTTTTTCATAGCAGTGATGATTGGCCTAACGAGTGGGGAGCAAAGATTTGTACTTTTACATGACCTCCCCACTCGTTAGGCCATTCATCACGCATATAAAAAATTGGCAGAAACATCAAATTTTTAATTTGAAGTTTTTAACTGAATTTGAAATTTTTAGTTTGACTTTCACATAATCTTACACATCACCATCAAAGCTTGTCAAATCCATTCTGACATACCGTCCTAAAGTTATTCTTTACCTTTTAGTGCGTTTAATTTAAGAGTGGTGTTTTAAAAATTTTTTTACATATATTTTCTCTAATACAAAAAATTATGATACGGAATAAATTTAAATTTAAAATAAATTATTTTTAAATAATGATGAATTCCTTACTTCACAGAATTTAGAAATATACTAGTTGCATGACCGCATGTCAAGTAAAGGTTTTTTCCTGTTAACATATTTATAGTTCTTTGAATTTTCATTAATAAAAAATAAGTTACTCTCAGCATTAAATCATTAAAAAAATAAATATGTAAAAACCTATTACAGTTTTATTATTTTGATTGCTTGTTTCTTTCGAATTATAAAAGTTCGCTGTACCTGATGATCGGTAAAACTGATTTTTGTAAATCAGATATATTATCAAAATATCCGTTAAATCATCAAAGGTTAGACGAACATGTGGTTGGTTAATTGTGTATAAATGAAATTACACTATAATCATTTCATCAAGTTTTATTTCCTGTTTATTCAGTTGAGGAGTTTGAAAATAAATTAAGATTTTTTCTCAGATAAGCTATATGTCCTTGGTTAAATACTTTTAATGTATATTATCAATAAAATTCAAGATCTATCTTTAAAAGTAGTGAACCAGTTTTAAAATTTGGAACATTAGGATTTTAAGTAAACAGAAATTTAAGAATGAATGGCAATGACAAAATTTCGTCTCTACAATTCCAAGAAAGGATGAATTAAAGATTTTACACGTTGATTTGTACGTTGAATTTTGTAAATATTACATTAATCTTTGATTTTCCAGAATTTGAAAAAATTTAACTACGTAAATCTAGTTGAGAAAAATCCCTAAGCAGTATGTAATTCCAAAGAAATGAAAATTACTTCCCGCTTCGTAGTTTTTAAATTTTTATGTGTGTATAGCAAGGAGGTTATTTCATTCTTCTCATTTCTAAAGAGCAAAGTAAATATCTAAAAGGATTCTGGCTTAACTTTATACACTTCAATTTAAATGATTTTTTGTACCTTTTTTTCTTGTATATCGCTGTCGTTGAATGTAACTATCCACAGCATTTAAAGAATTAACGAGGGTGTTTCTTTAGGAAACTTGGGCCTATTCTCTCGCGGTTTTTCAATTTCTGGAGAAAAAGTAAAATTTATTTTGGGATACAGTCTGACCTACAATCCAGAACGACGACTTCGCGTTAGCCTGTGATTTCTTGTTTCTATACTGAGTTAGAATTCACCGAGTGGTTTTGACTGGAATAAGCGTTCGCTTTTTGGAGGCGATATAACTAATTTTTACGTGAAATCTTCTACTAAAAGTCCTTTTTTGAGTAAATTATCCTTACAATCACCACCGCGATTCCTTATCTTAAGCTCTTTTTTTCATTGTAGATTTTAAAAATACGGATTAGAATCCAGCTTGGGCGCCACCTGATTTGGAGATGAATGTGTGACTTGCCAGTAGACATGTTTGGAAACTCGTGATTTAGTTCTTCAATGAACTTAATCGCTGCGATGAAGTAGAGTAAATACGGGCTTTCTAATTCTCTATAATTTTAAGATAATAGAAATTAAAAGAGTATCATGAAGGGGTACAATCTAGAATTGGAACCAGAATTTAAATAAACAATTATAATCAGAGATGGTCGTAAAATCAGTTTTTCACCGGTATTATTCGATACCGGCTGCAAAACATCCTTTCAACCACCATCGGTGATATTGAAGATTCCATCTCCTAGGTCTCAAATAACCTGTCTCTACAGGTGGAGGTCGTCAGGAGAGTGGAGAAAAGAAACAAAAAAGGTTGGCCTAAGGGAAAATCTAGGCGATAGATATATGTGATTCGTTAAATATCAAGAGGATTTTGTATGTCTGGTATTTCTAAACCACTGACGAATTTTCTTTAAGGATGTGATTTTTTATAATTGCGGGCCCTTTGTAACCGCTTTGATAGTTTTGACAACATTTCTTTAGAAATGGGCTATTTTTTTAAACGGCAAGGGCCCTATCCACCCTTGTGTACCCTAGACATCTTTTTTCGGGGTTTTAATATTCTATGATTATATTTTTTTTACAATGATCTCTATGCAAGACTGGTTTTTTTGACTTAATTGCTATTTTTGATCGGGGTAGGAAAAGGTTTTTTAGCTTGAGGTAAGAGCTACTGACCATAGCTGATTTCTCGTTCAAATAGTTCTCAGTTCATCATCATCAACATTACCTAAATACGATTGGTGTAGTACTGTAATTTATCAAATCCTAGTATTAACTATAAATAAATAAATAGTATAAAAAAATAATAAGAAAAACAACAAAATTTAATCGTAACTAATTGCAATGAACATAAATAAACAGAATCTAAATTAAGAAAAGGAAAAAACAATAAATATATTTTTTGAATCAGTAGAACAGTTATTCTATTATTACGTTTATTAAAAAAAAACCAAGTAAATTTATTATGAAAATAAATAAATGACGTTACTTGAATACGTTTTATCAGTAATATTATTTAATTGATAAAACACGTAGAGGTCACAGAAGTATTTACAGCATCAGTACTTAAAGCTGAAGTGTTTACAATAAAAATAACCAGAAAATAGTTCAGTAATACAATGGAAGCAAATTAAAATGTGAACAAACTATAAAACGAAACTCTAAATTTTAGGTTGTTTACTTTTATTTGTTAATATCTTAAATATTATAATCATTATTATTTAAACCGTTCAAATAATGTTTGTTGTAGATCAATTTTTTGAAATTTTTCTTTTATACTATCCTATTTTTAAATCGGTTTATAAATATCAATTTGTAGCAGTAATTCTGGACGATTAATTAGTAATTATTTTTATAGTAAAATCGGGAATATTTATTTTCATTTATTAGTCGTGAACCTCGAACATAATTAAGTATTTTATATGGGAATAAACCCTGAACGACATATATATATATATATATATATATATATATATATATATGTACCAACGTCCTAAGTCGCTCTCTTAATCTCACCAACATATGGTGCATAAATGTTTTAAAAGTGAGCAGAAAAATTTACTTATTTTTGATAAATTTACAGTCTAAGAAGGTTTTTTTAAACACTACCCTGATATAATAAATTTTTGGAAGGAAAGTTTTCTCCCCCAATTATTAACATATTTTAAAAACGGTTTTTTGGTAAAAACTAAATATTTCATGTGAAACTCCTCAAAAAATAAATTAGTTTGCCATCTATGATTAGCCTCATAGAAGGTCAAAATTAAGAAATGCGAAACGTTTTGTTAAATGGAATAAGTAATTTTTTTCCAATATTTTATCAGGTACAAGTCAGAGCTTCTTTCCTGAGATTAGTGGTTCCCACTAAAAAGCCAATCCCTATCGTTAAAGAGAGTAACATTTTATTTGTAGATTGTATACCTTACGATGAGTTGGTGTACTCAGTAATATAAGTTGAATGAAAAAGGCAACGGGAATCGATTTTACTCTTACTTTTGTTTGTAAAGCTGCTCTGAAATTAATAAATGGCTACGTCATTTTGTGAAGTAACTCATTTTGGGTCTACCAGACACTCGGTAGTAGTGTCTGGTTTATCCTACACTGCTAAAACAGTGTAGGATAAAAAAATATTCTCTGCACAGAAATATTCTCTTGCTACCTATATATATATATATATATATTAACAAATGTAAAAAAGCAAAATAAGTAAGAAAGACTACAAGATTTAATAAAAATATGAAGTACTAGTTAACAAAGCGAAGTCCATATTCGGAGAGTTTACGAACTAGCTGCTGTGTACAGTCACGTATCAGTGGTACCGGTAAAGTAACTGCGACTTCTGCCGTGAGATTAGATTGTTGTTATAATCATTATTGTCTGTGTGTATGGATGCAGACGCACATCATGATCGTGTTACATAACATTATATTATTTACTGGGCTTTATTTATATTAATTTCATTATAATGAATTAACGGTCATCAGTTTTAATGGATTTTGGAATTCCCAAATTTCTAGCTTTAACTGGGAAGTATTGAAATTATGTTTTTAAGGTTTTTAAATATTTAACCGCAAATGTCTGAAAACTTAACCGGAAATATCGGTAACTGAATTTGTCATATATAACCAAATTAAGGGAAATTGTGTTTTTCATGTAATCATTGTTATGATAACGAATAGCTAATCACAAAATAAAATTATGACAATACTCAAGAACTGACGTACATATAATACATATGTATATATTTATTGTACAGTTTTTTTTTTTATTTCTTCTAGGAATAGTGTAGTGACAATGACCTCAAAAAGATACGTTGGGAGCAATATTGGGATGGGGGAGCCGACCAAAGTTTAAAAATATCGATTTTTTTAATTTTATTTTTAAAAGTTTTTTTGGTTTATTTTCATGTGTTATTTTGTTATATATTATTTTGTTATTGTATTATTTTTCTACTGTATAAGAATAAATAATCAATCCCAGGAAAGTAATTCTATTCTGTTTTCAGCTTCTTTTTTTATCTAAAAATGGGGATTAAAATAATTTAATGATGAGAAAAACCTACGAACAATCTTATTCTATACCGAACGTAATGAACATTTCCTTAGCGGATGACCAGTTGATTTACAGTAACAGTATGTACGAGGTAACTTCACCTTGATCCTGAGATCTATTTTTGACAAGTACCGAATGTTTCCTACATGGAATATACAACCATGATTATTATCTGCCTATAATGATATTTATGAATTATTAAAACCGGAAGAAGTCAGAGCAAAATTCACGATGAAGAATACAGATAATTTAATGATGTTTCAGAAGTAGATTGAAATAAAGCCTACTATAAAATTTTCATTTTTTTGTTCACTCTTATATTAACTCGCTCATGGACTATGTATGTGAGATTCATGGTACGGAAACTTTCATCAAATTTTGAAGCACTATTTTTATCCATTCGCTGTGAAATCTTGCATACAGATTTACTCCTGATGACAACACATTTAGCAACATTTTCAAGTCGCTAAGATGCGTTAATTAGTGAAAAAATGTTGTTTAATAAAGTGAAAAAAAATGTCCGTTAAACTTATATAACCTACTTTACATCCATATTTTCTTAGTGAACGAATTATCCATGTTTGTGATATTGTCGTTTCAATTGATTAAATTGAAGGAACGTATTTTTTCTACGGCTGAGGCAAAAATTCAAATTTCATATAACCGTTACATTCAATATTTATGTCTGATGATTAATGATACTTATGAGCTAGTAAGTAAAAGTCATTACTCCTCTTCGATCAAATGTTAGAAGTGCGCATTTCCCTCTCGTAGACTACAAACTAAGATCAAAATCACCTTAAAATTGCAAAAAAAAACATCAAAAGGATCAAAAAAGTACAAAAAAGAATCAAAAATTAATTTTGCTGCCGACAGAACTTGAACACGCGATCGCACACACAGTGAAAATCATCGTTATTATACTAAGATTGCTCAAACCTGTGCGCTAGCGCAACTGTAAAGTGTACAATTATGAAGACTAAAAAATAGAAAATAAAAAATCTGTAAAAAAATTTAAAAATATCACTTAAATTAAACGCATTAAAAGGTAAAGAATAACTTTAGGACGGAATCTCAGAATGGATTTGACAAGTTTGACAGTGATATGTAAGATTATGTGAAAGTCAAACTAAAAAATTCAAATTCAGTTAAAAACTTCAAATTAAAAATTTGATGTTTTTCCAGTTTTTTTCATAGCAGTGATGATTGGCCTAACGAGTGGGGAGCAAAGATTTGTACTTTTACATGACCTCCCCACTCGTTAGGCCATTCATCACGCATATAAAAAATTGGCAGAAACATCAAATTTTTAATTTGAAGTTTTTAACTGAATTTGAAATTTTTAGTTTGACTTTCACATAATCTTACACATCACCATCAAAGCTTGTCAAATCCATTCTGACATACCGTCCTAAAGTTATTCTTTACCTTTTAGTGCGTTTAATTTAAGAGTGGTGTTTTAAAAATTTTTTTACATATATTTTCTCTAATACAAAAAATTATGATACGGAATAAATTTAAATTTAAAATAAATTATTTTTAAATAATGATGAATTCCTTACTTCACAGAATTTAGAAATATACTAGTTGCATGACCGCATGTCAAGTAAAGGTTTTTTCCTGTTAACATATTTATAGTTCTTTGAATTTTCATTAATAAAAAATAAGTTACTTTCAGCATTAAATCATTAAAAAAATAAATATGTAAAAACCTATTACAGTTTTATTATTTTGATTGCTTGTTTCTTTCGAATTATAAAAGTTCGCTGTACCTGATGATCGGTAAAACTGATTTTTGTAAATCAGATATATTATCAAAATATCCGTTAAATCATCAAAGGTTAGACGAACATGTGGTTGGTTAATTGTGTATAAATGAAATTACACTATAATCATTTCATCAAGTTTTATTTCCTGTTTATTCAGTTGAGGAGTTTGAAAATAAATTAAGATTTTTTCTCAGATAAGCTATATGTCCTTGGTTAAATACTTTTAATGTATATTATCAATAAAATTCAAGATCTATCTTTAAAAGTAGTGAACCAGTTTTAAAATTTGGAACATTAGGATTTTAAGTAAACAGAAATTTAAGAATGAATGGCAATGACAAAATTTCGTCTCTACAATTCCAAGAAAGGATGAATTAAAGATTTTACACGTTGATTTGTACGTTGAATTTTGTAAATATTACATTAATCTTTGATTTTCCAGAATTTGAAAAAATTTAACTACGTAAATCTAGTTGAGAAAAATCCCTAAGCAGTATGTAATTCCAAAGAAATGAAAATTACTTCCCGCTTCGTAGTTTTTAAATTTTTATGTGTGTATAGCAAGGAGGTTATTTCATTCTTCTCATTTCTAAAGAGCAAAGTAAATATCTAAAAGGATTCTGGCTTAACTTTATACACTTCAATTTAAATGATTTTTTGTACCTTTTTTTCTTGTATATCGCTGTCGTTGAATGTAACTATCCACAGCATTTAAAGAATTAACGAGGGTGTTTCTTTAGGAAACTTGGGCCTATTCTCTCGCGGTTTTTCAATTTCTGGAGAAAAAGTAAAATTTATTTTGGGATACAGTCTGACCTACAATCCAGAACGACGACTTCGCGTTAGCCTGTGATTTCTTGTTTCTATACTGAGTTAGAATTCACCGAGTGGTTTTGACTGGAATAAGCGTTCGCTTTTTGGAGGCGATATAACTAATTTTTACGTGAAATCTTCTACTAAAAGTCCTTTTTTGAGTAAATTATCCTTACAATCACCACCGCGATTCCTTATCTTAAGCTCTTTTTTTCATTGTAGATTTTAAAAATACGGATTAGAATCCAGCTTGGGCGCCACCTGATTTGGAGATGAATGTGTGACTTGCCAGTAGACATGTTTGGAAACTCGTGATTTAGTTCTTCAATGAACTTAATCGCTGCGATGAAGTAGAGTAAATACGGGCTTTCTAATTCTCTATAATTTTAAGATAATAGAAATTAAAAGAGTATCATGAAGGGGTAAAATCTAGAATTGGAACCAGAATTTAAATAAACAATTATAATCAGAGATGGTCGTAAAATCAGTTTTTCACCGGTATTATTCGATACCGGCTGCAAAACATCCTTTCAACCACCATCGGTGATATTGAAGATTCCATCTCCTAGGTCTCAAATAACCTGTCTCTACAGGTGGAGGTCGTCAGGAGAGTGGAGAAAAGAAACAAAAAAGGTTGGCCTAAGGGAAAATCTAGGCGATAGATATATGTGATTCGTTAAATATCAAGAGGATTTTGTATGTCTGGTATTTCTAAACCACTGACGAATTTTCTTTAAGGATGTGATTTTTTATAATTGCGGGCCCTTTGTAACCGCTTTGATAGTTTTGACAACATTTCTTTAGAAATGGGCTATTTTTTTAAACGGCAAGGGCCCTATCCACCCTTGTGTACCCTAGACATCTTTTTTCGGGGTTTTAATATTCTATGATTATATTTTTTTTACAATGATCTCTATGCAAGACTGGTTTTTTTGACTTAATTGCTATTTTTGATCGGGGTAGGAAAAGGTTTTTTAGCTTGAGGTAAGAGCTACTGACCATAGCTGATTTCTCGTTCAAATAGTTCTCAGTTCATTATCATCAACATTACCTAAATACGATTGGTGTAGTACTGTAATTTATCAAATCCTAGTATTAACTATAAATAAATAAATAGTATAAAAAAATAATAAGAAAAACAACAAAATTTAATCGTAACTAATTGCAATGAACATAAATAAACAGAATCTAAATTAAGAAAAGGAAAAAACAATAAATATATTTTTTGAATCAGTAGAACAGTTATTCTATTATTACGTTTATTAAAAAAAAACCAAGTAAATTTATTATGAAAATAAATAAATGACGTTACTTGAATACGTTTTATCAGTAATATTATTTAATTGATAAAACACGTAGAGGTCACAGAAGTATTTACAGCATCAGTACTTAAAGCTGAAGTGTTTACAATAAAAATAACCAGAAAATAGTTCAGTAATACAATGGAAGCAAATTAAAATGTGAACAAACTATAAAACGAAACTCTAAATTTTAGGTTGTTTACTTTTATTTGTTAATATCTTAAATATTATAATCATTATTATTTAAACCGTTCAAATAATGTTTGTTGTAGATCAATTTTTTGAAATTTTTCTTTTATACTATCCTATTTTTAAATCGGTTTATAAATATCAATTTGTAGCAGTAATTCTGGACGATTAATTAGTAATTATTTTTATAGTAAAATCGGGAATATTTATTTTCATTTATTAGTCGTGAACCTCGAACATAATTAAGTATTTTATATGGGAATAAACCCTGAACGACATATATATATATATATATATATATATATATGTACCAACGTCCTAAGTCGCTCTCTTAATCTCACCAACATATGGTGCATAAATGTTTTAAAAGTGAGCAGAAAAATTTACTTATTTTTGATAAATTTACAGTCTAAGAAGGTTTTTTTAAACACTACCCTGATATAATAAATTTTTGGAAGGAAAGTTTTCTCCCCCAATTATTAACATATTTTAAAAACGGTTTTTTGGTAAAAACTAAATATTTCATGTGAAACTCCTCAAAAAATAAATTAGTTTGCCATCTATGATTAGCCTCATAGAAGGTCAAAATTAAGAAATGCGAAACGTTTTGTTAAATGGAATAAGTAATTTTTTTCCAATATTTTATCAGGTACAAGTCAGAGCTTCTTTCCTGAGATTAGTGGTTCCCACTAAAAAGCCAATCCCTATCGTTAAAGAGAGTAACATTTTATTTGTAGATTGTATACCTTACGATGAGTTGGTGTACTCAGTAATATAAGTTGAATGAAAAAGGCAACGGGAATCGATTTTACTCTTACTTTTGTTTGTAAAGCTGCTCTGAAATTAATAAATGGCTACGTCATTTTGTGAAGTAACTCATTTTGGGTCTACCAGACACTCGGTAGTAGTGTCTGGTTTATCCTACACTGCTAAAACAGTGTAGGATAAAAAAATATTCTCTGCACAGAAATATTCTCTTGCTACCTATATATATATATATATATATTAACAAATGTAAAAAAGCAAAATAAGTAAGAAAGACTACAAGATTTAATAAAAATATGAAGTACTAGTTAACAAAGCGAAGTCCATATTCGGAGAGTTTACGAACTAGCTGCTGTGTACAGTCACGTATCAGTGGTACCGGTAAAGTAACTGCGACTTCTGCCGTGAGATTAGATTGTTGTTATAATCATTATTGTCTGTGTGTATGGATGCAGACGCACATCATGATCGTGTAACATAACATTATATTATTTACTGGGCTTTATTTATATTAATTTCATTATAATGAATTAACGGATGTCATTTTAATTTCAACGTTTAATAATAAAACATTCAGTTTTTCTTCTGCTTAAGTACGGCTATTTTTGTATAAATAATAAATTTTATCTTTTGTTCTGTTATTTTTTTGCAATAAGAGAAATTGTTTTCTTATAGAAATACTTATAGAAACAATATTCTCTGTTCTTTGCATTGAAATTTGCAACAATTCTTACTTAAAAGTAGTCGTTTTTAATATAAGATTCCAAGAGTAAAACAGAAGATTATCATAAAGAGATGAACATTGAAAGTATTTGAAATATACTGAAAAGCAAGTTAGAAATAAACTGAAAATTAAATGAAAAGAACCGAAATTAAAAGAAAAAGAAATTACTTCAGATCTTATATTTCCTACTAATCCTGACATGGATAATTAGCATTATCTGTGTCAAGATACCAGTATCAATACAAATTTCGGTAGTAAATAGTATCTCATGTCGGGTCGCCTACTGCCTTTGGTTTTTTTTTTGTCTTCAGTCATTTGACTGGTTTGATGCGGCTCTCCAAGATTCCCTATCTAGTGCTAGTCGTTTCATTTCAGTATACCCTCTACACCCTACATCCCTAACAATTTGTTTTACATATTCCAAACGTGGCCTGCCTACACAATTTTTCCCTTCTACCTGTCCTTCCAAAATTAAAGCGACTATTCCAGGATGCCTTAGTATGTGGCCTATAAGTCTGTCTCTTCTTTTAACTATATTTTTCCAAATGCTTCTTTCTTCATCTATTTGCCGCAATACCTCCTCATTTGTCACTTTATCCACCCATCTGATTTTTAACATTCTCCTATAGCACCACATTTCAAAAGCTTCTAACCTTTTCTTCTCAGATACTCCGATTGTCCAAGTTTCACTTCCATATAAAGCGACACTCCAAACATACACTTTCAAAAATCTTTTCCTGACATTTAAATTAATTTTTGATGTAAACAACTTATATTTCTTACTGAAGGCTCGTTTAGCTTGTGCTATTCGGCATTTTATATCGCTCCTGCTTCGTCCATCTTTAGTAATTCTACTTCCCAAATAACAAAATTCTTCTACCTCCATAATCTTTTCTCCTCCTATTTTCACATTCAGTGGTCCATCTTTGTTATTTCTACTACATTTCATTACTTTTGTTTTGTTCTTGTTTATTTTCATGCGATAGTTCTTGCGTAGGACTTCATCTATGCCGTTCATTGTTTCTTCTAAATCCTTTTTACTCTCGGCTAGAATTACTATATCATCAGCAAATCGTAGCATCTTAATATTTTCTCCTTGTACTGTTACTCCGAATCTAAATTGTTCTTTAACATCATTAACTGCTAGTTCCATGTAAAGATTAAAAAGTAACGGAGATAGGGGACATCCTTGTCGGACTCCCTTTCTTATTATGGCTTCTTTCTTATGTTCTTCAATTGCTACTGTTGCTGTTTGGTTCCTGTACATGTTAGCAATTGTTCTTCTATCTCTGTATTTGAACCCTAATTTTTTTAAAATGCTGAACATTTTATTCCAGTCTACGTTATCGAATGCCTTTTCTAGGTCTATAAACGCCAAGTATGTTGGTTTGTTTTTCTTTAATCTTCCTTCTACTATTAATCTGAGGCCTAAAATTGCTTCCCTTGTCCCTATACTTTTCCTGAAACCAAATTGGTCTTCTCCTAACACTTCCTCCACTCTCCTCTCAATTCTTCTGTATAGAATTCTAGTTAAGATTTTTGATGCTTTTGATGCCTTTGGTTATGTTATTAATATTAATACATTGCTCATACAATACATATACAACGAAATTCAGTTTTCCTATGTATGTTTTTTTTTTTTTATCTAATAACAATATTAAAAACACATTATAAAAATATTAATTTTTTTTAAAATAATTGACATGCAACAGTGGTGGTTCGTAGCTAGAATTAGTGGGGGTGCTGCTAAAGAAAATTTTTTTCAGGATTTTTTCAAGGCAATGGTTAAAGTTTTCTGTAAAATAAAAGAAACGAAAAAATTAATCAAATAAAATAGCTGGAAGCAGGAAAATAATCTAATTCTACACTTTATCACATTCAAGAATATGGTACACGGTTTTTAAGCATATTTATTCGGTTTAACCGAATAAATAATAAAATGTCAATACAGGTAAGACTTTTTAGTATATTACACAATAACTTAATAAATGTCCGTTTAAAAACACTATAGTCCAATAGTGCTAAAATTAAATTTTTATGTACACAGAAACAAATAAAAAATTAGTTTTTTCTAATTACCTTCTCTTTCGCCCTTCCAGCGTGTTTTTAGACAGATTTAGTAACCAAAGAGTCCTTGTTTTTCGCCATTTTCTATTGAAAAAACAACTAAACCACTTTCATATTCCTTCCACCGACTAAACTAGAAAAGGGAACGAACAAGGAATGTTCTATATACACACGGAGTAAAAAAATAAACTACCTTCCACCAGCACGCCAGGTCGGCACTGCAGGAGCGACAGTGCTCTATCTCCCTCGCAGCCTCGCATGCAGCTTCCTATGTGCGCATGCGCACAACAGCCAAACACCACGCCGCTGGAACTACGAAGCGCACACACAGTTCCATACAAAGATTTTTGTATCTTTTTCATAAACTGGATGATGGCTACTAACATTAAGCTTTATATTAAATGTTATCGGTAATATCAACTGGAAATACGGGATACTGCAGTTCCACAGGGCCTATACGCGAGTCGTCACTAATACGCAACCTATTTATTATTTCTTCCAGGGCCAAATGTATTCGATCCTCATTTTTTAAACGTTTTACTGTAAGTCAATACATTAAGTATTTTTTGCAAATTTCATTACTGCTTGCAACATTACTTCTGTATGTATGTCATTTTATGCCTGTATTATTTTGCACAATTTATGTATTAAGTTATAAATCTACACATAAATCGTATATTTATGTGCACAGTCTACTGTAGATTATTTTATTTGTTTGAATTATCTTTGCCCGCTGAATCCAATTGAAATTCATCGTCTTTTATATGTTTCTTAGATAAAGTAAAAGGATGAAAAGGGTTTATTTTTAATTAGGAAATTCATTCACTGCAGCCTACAACAAGAGAGTTACATGAACATCTAGTGAATTACTCCGTAAGGGAAAGATTCTAGCGGAATAAAACGCTGCATTCAGTCTATTTAGCACCCTTTTTGACTCCAGTACTAAACGTGATTGGGTTAGAGACCGACCTTATTTTCCAATTACGTCTTTTCACGATTACAACAGGGATACGGAACTCAATCCTGTTATTTTAACAGCGTCAAATAACAAAACTTAAAAGGCGTGGTTATTGCTATCTAGACGACGTTATTTTTATTGCAAATACATGTATGTATGTATCTTGAGAGTATAAACAAACTGGTTTTGACATTATGACTTAAGAAAACGAATCACTCCCGAAAATGACGTGTTATATTACAAAAGTCCTTCTCCGAATTACTTCAAAGGGAATAGCATGAAGTTCTAATCCATTGCCTTCTTCTTTAACCCGAATACACAGTACTTGTATCAATAAGTTAAGTTCTCCGTAATGCACTTAATATTCAACGTTACAAACAGCACTTTCATTTTTTTCTTCAGAGACTGAATGCATAATGAATATCAGTATTTTCAGAGAAAGCGATTTTAAATAACGCCGCCTTGTCTTCACTTCTTTCTTTAAATGCGTCAGAGATATAAAAAAGACTGGGGCAGATAATAAGACAACAAATTGTACATCCTTTTCTATGGGAAACAATGAATTATACCTTCTTATATTTTAAATGCATCTGTAGCGAAATGTGTCCTTTACACAGATTTCTATGAGAAAATGTTAAGATATATGAAAAAAATGACAAACCACTTACTTAAATATACCTTTGTTGAATATCTTCGCAACGACAAAGTAGTAGTAAGATGCATAGTTTTGTATATGTGCAAGTACTCGATTTTGTATTAAAGTAAAATTGGAAAATTATATCAAATTTCAGAAATTCACGATGGCAAATTGTATTTTAAGAGAAGAATCATTGTACCCTGAAATGCCAAAGGAGTGTACGATTTACTTCATTTTGTAGCTCATCAATTCATTTGTTTTTTTTTACAAGATTCAGTTACAAACTCGGTTTTCTCCGATTTATTTAAAAATATTTACAAGAATTCAGATTTTATCGAAACTACTTCTGCTACCCAGCTTTGAAAAATCTCTGGTCTTTGTTTTTCAAACTTTCTCATTGGGTTGATTTCACTGCCACAAAATATTCCATACATTTTATAAAAATTTATTTTGAGGTTATTTTCCCAATAAAAGCTCTCTTTTCTTGTAAAATTGTCTTGATTTCTTCTTTTCTCGGTATATTAATATAGGAAAACAAATTTTTGAACAAATATTTTTCCATTATCTATAAAAGTACAAGCTATAATTTAAATAATTTATAACTGCTAGATGAAGTAACAACGTCAACGATAAATGATCTGAAATGAGATAAAAATCACACGTCGACAAGCCATTCTAAAGAAAATACTCCAGTGAGAGTCATATTCTTATAAGATGGTTTCAAAATTTTCCATTTGGAAATAATAAGCAATAGGGAGAATAATATACCTAATATACTTGGTTAACATTCAGGATAACTTCACTGTAATTCCCAGACTGAGGTTTTCTAACTTTCCTAAATCAATTATTATTATGCGGTATACCACATCCAGTCATAACTGACAATAAAAGGTATGGTTGTTTTTATTACTAACGAATCCAAATTAAGCCTCTAAAACCATTCATGCATAAAATTCTAACGTTGAAATTAAAGATAAATTACGTATAAATAATAATAAATACGTATCGTATTATACTACATGTTGGATGATGAGTAATGATGTATGACACATGATGTAGGTGCATCCTTCTGTAACTATGGGCAATGCTAACATTTTTCCAAAAGAATTTCTGGGTAAAATTCGTCTCATTTTCAGTAAATTTTAAATTATTTTCGAATTTCAATTTTCCACTTTATTTAGTGCATAGGTGTTATAATGTAATGTTAAAAGATATGCAAAATATTAAAAAAATATTTTGAAAAACACGTTTTACCGCTAGTCAAAATTTCAAAAAATTATTTTTGTATAAAAAAGGTTGTATTTCCAATCACGAAAGGCTGTAATTCAAATCCTAATTAAGAAATTGTTTTTTGGTCAGTTCATTCCAATCAAAACTGGATCAATATCATTAAATAACTAAAAGGAAAATAAAATCATGTAAAACAGTAAAACGGAGATTTAAATACAGTTACATTAAATATCTTAATTTGGATTCATTTAGCTCTTAAATTTTAAACGAAAAAATATTTCGTAATTTCAAAGTTTTTTCCAAAGTTAAAAAATGTTTGTTTAGATTTTATTTTTACAAGACTTTACAGATACAAAAGAAAAAAGAATTTAAAAAAATTGTATACTGCAAAAAGTAACAACTTTATTTACAGAGGGGCAGAGCATCTAGTTAATATAACTAGAAATATTCTAGACGAACAATGTTGAATATTTTAATTTCTTATTTTTCCCCAAATGAAGTAACTAATGCTTTCCATGTGGTTAGTTATCTGTTTTGAGGTAGGTATCTCACCTATTGTTATTCTCAATTTCTTTTTATTTCCGTCTAAACTGAAAACAGTTGATAAACAGCTTTTAAATCGTCCATAATTTTTATTCTTTGTCGTCCATTTGTTGCATTGTTCTGATAATATTTACTGTTTTAATCAATCTTTGTCCTCTCATAAAGTATGCATCAACCAACTGAATCGCCAATTTTAATTTAATTTATCTGAGGAATAAAATTTAAATTACATTTCTTTTTTGGTATACAAAACCTAATTCATTCTTCTGTAAACCTAATAAGTTTAAATTTATTTTATTTAGGTGATTAATCCTACCATTTTTTTATGTTACATTTTTAAAATAGGATCTATCAGATCAATAAATCAGATTTTGGAAGTTCAGAATACCATTTTTTGAATACAGTAGTTCTACATGGGGCGTCTGAAGTATGTTGACATTGCTAATATTATAGTGGATGAGGCAATTATCGAGATAGGACGTTGTGGACAGAAAAAAAAACAGTCTTCCGTTCAGAAATCCATTTAGACCATTACTTTCTGTAACATATTTTTTCTGTTTAGTTTTTAGATAATGCAAATTTCTAAACTTGCGCTTATTTTTAATTGACTTTATTTTCACAAAAGTACTTTATAAACTTTGTAGCATAGTTGGTTCGGTAATTTAACTAATTACACAAAACTACTTAATTATTAGCATAAAAGTACTTAATTAAGTACTTAATTATTTACAAAAAAGTACTTACATTCTTTATAAACTTTCTAGGCCTGGTTTGGTTCGGTAATTTAATTAATTATAACGTCATACCTAAAAAAAGTGTTTTTTCAATTCCAAACTTTTTGAAGTTTAAATAATTTTTCTCAAAAAATACGGAAGTTACAGTTTTAGGACTGTTAACAGAATTTCACGTTCAATTTTATAAAACACCATTAATTTTCCCCGTAATTTTTTTTCCACTGAATTTTAGTTAATAAATATTTTTTAATCTTTTAAGAACGAGGGGTAAATATTTTTCTTTGAATGGCTCCTAGAATTACGTTCATCAGGAGTAAAACTTAGTGAGTCATTCGTATACATTGCCTGATCTCAATGGGGGAAAAATTGTCTATTAAAGATTTCAAATTTTTATTTTTGAATTTTTCTGTTACCTTTATTTACAGATAATTTAATTCGTTATTAAATATTTTTTTAATGAAAAAGAACTCATTAATAATACTATTTTTTTTTTTTTTAATGTAAACATTTTATATGTTGACGTCTTACATTTTATAATATAAAATTACATTGGAATTTATTTTGTAAAATTTAACTCTAAATCACGTGTTGGTTTAATAAGAACGATAAAAATTAGTTCCATATCCGTTTTGTTTGGATAAACTATGATGTTATATTTATGATGTGATATTAAATAGTTATGCTGTAGTGTGCTAAGTTCAACTAACCTTGAAACAGCTGCGTGCAAAAATGCAGGTCAAGGTCAGTGCATGATGCATTATATTATTGCATCTGATATGGTGTTAAGTTACAATACAGAGTATAGAGTGCAGTCCATTCGTTGAATACATATGAGCAGAAGTATACGTAAACAAACTAAATATTAAACAAACCTACGCTTAATTTATTCGCTCGAATGAATTATTCAATTTATTCTAGAATGTATATACTCGTGTATATATATATATATATATATATATATATTCCAGTTGTAATATATTTTTATAATTTATTTATATTAATTTATTGTAAGAATATAATCTTTATTATTAACCGTTAAAAAATAACTACTATAAATAATATTTTTAATTAACTCATTACGTTTGTATATATATATATATACATTTAAAATACTCGTATTCTTTGTATTTTTTATTTACACTTTGAGAAAACATTCTTTTGATTTGACTATATTCAAAAAATCTAAGCAACAAAATTATTATAGCTTATATATTTTTAATAAACTATAATAATCGGGTTTTTTCTTTGTCGATGATTTTAAAGCTTATTAACTCGATTAAAGATAAAAGAAAATCATGCGCCGTTTTATTTTCTTTCACAATTAGTTTTCTGTTAATTTGTGCAATAGCAGATCATTACTAACATTTAAACAAATGATAATAATAAATAAAAAAAAAGTAAAACTAAAGAAAACAATCCTTTTTACCAATTTTTGACCTACTTCCAATTTATTTATGTCTTTGTAAGATGTGTAAAAAATATTTTTTTTTTTTAAATATTCCTTATTAATGTATTTATAAGTAATTGTTTCTCATTGTTTAGCCCAATTTAAAATACTAGAGCATGTAAAATACTTTCCAGTATTTTACATGCTTTTTTAGTCAGTGATGATTATTTAACAAAAAAAAAAATCCATTTTAATAAAGAGAGAAACAGAAATATATAGATTAATTAAAATCTGGTGTCTTTAGGCCACCAGGCTGTCAAGAACGGATTAGAAAATAAAAAAATATAGCACCATTTTTTTTAAATACTAGTTATCGTTGATAAAGTCAACAACAGGTAAGCAAAGATTCACTGCTTTATCTTTTATTATTTATTTAAAAAAATTTCTTTTAAATATTTTTAAACCGTCTTCAGTTCCAAACAGTAAGTTCTCAGTTCGATACGTATGTGTGCATTTTCTATGTATGTTCAGTCCTTAACTTCATCTAATTTTCAAGCCTTAATAACATTTTCAAGCCTTAGCTAATACCTAATGGACAGATTTCTTTGATTCTTTTTTCTCTTTAATAGAGGAAGTTATTCTGAAGGTTTCTTTACGTATTTTTCCAGATGTATAAGTGAAAAAAAGATTTTAAATAAAGTTCAAATACGAAAGATTCATTAGCTGACGTATATTTTTTTTAAATTCTCTTTTAAAGAGAAAAAAGTAACTCTTTTTTTCATGGATTATTCGTGAATGAGTGTAATTTCTATAAAATTACGGAAAACACAGGGAAATTTTCACTTTGATTTTCCTTTTTCAAGTACTTTGAACAAACATAATGCTTGAACCATTTTCTCGATAAAAGAAATCATATTAACATTTTTATGAAATGTACCAGTATTCTTTGAATAGGCATAGTATATATAGATATATATGTACAGGAAATACTGCATATATATATATATACAGGGCGTTTCATAATGTTCTTAGGAGTTACAAAAATTCAGTACAAAAAAAGTATTTCACTTACCTAAATGAAAGTTGTACGAAGTGATGCAGGGACTCAAACAGTTTTTGTAAAATCTATAAATGTTCAATATGTGCTGCTCTGAGGACACGGCACACAACACGAAAGTAGCTCTTGCCAAACTCGTTCTAACATATCATTTTCGATAGAGTTGATCGCATTGATTATGCGATCCTTTAGCTCAGCGATATCGTGCGGCATCGGTGGGATAAACACCTTATCTTTCACGTAACTTCAGAGAAAGAAATCACATGGCGTGAGGTCTGGTGATCTTGGTGGCCATAGCATAACGTGTTGGTTTTCTTCAGACGCACGTCCTATCCAGCGCCGAGGTAATGTTGTGTTAAGGTACTGTTGAACCTCGTTATGAAAGCGGGCAGGACAACCGTCTTGCTGGAAAATGAAGTCGTTGAGTAGCCAAGGCATAAGCCATAATTGTAACATATCCAGGTATATAGTGCCGGTTACTGTCGTTTCCATAAAAAAGAACGGCCCATACACTGCCTCACGAGAGATCGCACAAATAAGTTTACTTTCGGAGAATTCCGAATGTGTTCCATATAAGCGTATGGGTTTTCAGTTCCCCAAACTCGCACGTTATGATGGTTTACTTTGCCACTAATACGGAAAGTAGCTTCATCGCTGAAAATTATCTTGTTTAGAAAACCTTTATCTAACAACATCTTTTCCTGTAACTAAACAAAAATCGAGCCTACGTGTTTTATCTCCATCAGAAAGGCGCTGGATTAATTGAAGACGGTACGGTTTGATAATAAACGTTCACGGATTATCTCCACACTGTTGTTTTCGGAATTCCTAATTTTCTGCCTGCAGCCGCAGTCGATTTTGACGGGCTGCGAACGAAACTTGCACGCACACGTTCGACATTGATTTCTGAGGTTGATGGACGACCGGTTGATTTTCTCTTGCACAAGCAACCGGTTTCACCGAGTTGTTTATACCGTGCACGAATTGAATTGTCACTTGGTGGCTCCTTATGAAATTTCAACCGAAACGCACGTTGCACAGAAATTACTGACTTTGACCAGTGAAATTCTAACACACAAAGCGACTTTTCGCTTCCCGTGGCAGCCATTTTCTCTACTGTCGACGCCTAACAAGCAAATGGTTTACTAACTGCTTATTATACGTGGAAAAAACTATTTGAAGTACTCTTTCGTGCAGTACTTGTTTTATTCTTATGAATGAAATAGTTTTTTGTTAATGAATTTTCAAAACTCCGAAGAACATTATGAAACGCCCTGTATAAGTTGTTCGCTGCTGCCAGCTCCAAAAGACGAACTGGATCCGTATCGTCGAATATGTATATGTGTAGTTCGTTATTGGAAAGACCTGCATATCCTTCATATTTCATAAGTTGCATCCCACCAGCCGCGAACTGGTCACTTGTTCGGATCTGGATTCCGTTCCGGAACCAGATCCAGCCTCACACCTCACAGCCTCACTGCCTTCATTATTATTTCCATTGCATTTCAATAATCGTATCTACAGTTACGGAGCTGACGGTATATTTAAAAACGCATAACTTAATAAATTACGAATTTATAAAAACAACTTAAACCTTTAAAAACTTCTAGCGGCGTGGCGTGCGCGGCTCCGAATGTTTCTACGCCCGACTGTTAACCCGTCAGTCTCCTCGGCAAAATCTCAAGTTGCCCGTTTGCTCCGGAACCTCCGATACATTCAGACTTGCTGTTCGGCGTTCGGTGTGAGGCCGGATCTGGTTCGGAACGGAATCCAGATCCGAACAAGTGACCAGTTCGCGGCTGGTGGGATGCAACTTATGAAATATGAAGGATATGCAGGTCTTTCCAATAACGAACTACACATATACATATTCGACGATACGAATCTAGTTCGTCTTTTGGAGCTGGCAGCAGCGAACAACGTGTCGATGTCTAACTGCCTCTCCGTACTGCTTCCGTATGCTACACCTGCAGGCGGATCTTTGGAAGCTGCACGTATGGAGGACGTGTAGGTGCTCCCACTCTGGGTTGTCGGTGGCATGCCGACAGACGAGCACGAAGGAGTCGTCCCTGGGCCTGAATTTCCTGATGCGGGACAGCTGGTCTCGAATTCCCGAAAGAATTCGTTCACAAGCAGCATCTCCTTGTACGGGTATGATTTCGGACACGAGAAATGGTCGGGGTACTCCGCGGGTAAGTCGCTCAATAACATTGTGCCAGGGGGCACAGGTCTGAGCGACTGACAGGCTATGAGGATCTGGTGAATGATCCTGCCTATCTCGTAAGGAATGCCCTTCATCCGGGCAACGTACACGTTGCGGATTACGGGCAGCTGACTTATTAATATGCTGGGGAGCAGGGAGATGATGGTCATCAACGTCAGACAGTCTGAGTCGTTTTGAGACGCCGTCTCAACAGATACGATGGCTATGTGTGTGGTATAGCGACCGTATCACAGCCGCGACACTACGTATACTATACCGCACAGCTAACCTCCCCACCGCTGCAAAGCCGCGAACTGTTCACTTGTTCGAATCTGGATTCCGTTCCGGAACCAGATCCGGCCTCACACCGAACGCTGAACAGCAAGTCTGAATGTATCGGAGGTTCCGGAGCAAACGGGCAACTTGAGATTTTGCTGAGAAGACTGACGGGTTAACAGTCGGGCGTAGAAACATTCGGAGCCGCGCACGCCACGCCGCTAGAAGTTTTTAAAGGTTTAAGTTGTTTTTATAAATTCGTAATTTATTAAGTTATGCGTTTTTAAATATACCGTCAGCTCCGTAACTGTAGATACGATTATTGAAATGCAATGGAAATAATAATGAAGACAGTGAGGCTGTGAGGATAATACTGCATATATATATATATATATATATATATATATATATATGCAGTATTTCCTGTAAAAAGAGATTCATTAATTTATTGTAGACTAACAATTTTTTTGATGGCTGTCAGTAATTTTTATGCCGAGTACAATTATCTACCTTTCTTAGGTTCGTTCAAAATTAAATTATACGCTGATGGGTTTCGGATGTATTCAATTTTTTAAAACTTACTGTGAGTAATATTTAAAGTATCTGAGATACAAATGGCAATAATCAAATTGCTTTTCTCAGCGTAATAATTTCGTGATAAAGCTAGTTCCTGTGGTAAGCAGATTGAAGTTATCGCTTGTGAAGCTAAAATATAACCTCTACTTCAATAATCTAGGCGTACTGATATGTTACAGTACATTGGACTCAGTGAAGAAGATAAGGCTCAGTTCATTATTTTCTTTCTCCTAATATGAGATGCCAATTATTTTTACTTTCCCAGCTATAGCTATAACGGGAAAAACATAGATCGGTAAAAACATTTAAAAAATTGGCCTTTTTAAGTTTAGTGCCTTAAAATGGCACCAAAAGATTTTTTAACAAAAAATAAAAAAAATTAAATAGATTATAAATAATCTGCGAAAGGTTTTTATTACAATGCTTCCAAGTCTAAAAAAATTATCTTTTACAGATAGACATATGTGCTTAAATAAAATTTCCAAATTTTAATGGGGCACTTTAGCAAAAAGATTTTCTTACAAAAGTTGAAGTTTTTTTTATCATGATCATAAATTACCAAAATCCTTTATTTAATATTTACCCCTTCCCAAAAAATTATTTAAATATTTTTTCTTTTATTTTCCATATATTGCTTCAGAAAATGCGTTAATTGAACTTTTTTTGCATCTACATTTTCTAAATTAATAGACCTTAAAACGATTATAAGTAAATTCTTTTTCCCAACCCATTCCACTTTTTTCTGTGATAAAATATATTTTAAAATATAATCTGGTAAAGTACCCATTGCATTTAAATTGTAAAAATCATAATTTTTTGAGCCTTTACTATTAAATAATTCTTTAAAAAAATACCCAAAAATTTTCACCCCCTTCCAAAAAAATTACAACTTTGTTTATTTTGAATTATGGCTGTATGATTGTATTTTTTAAACAATTCAAAATAGTTCATTTTTTAATATATTATTATCATTTAGGGATTATTTTCTTAGAAATTAATTTTATCCGAATGCCCCTTGAATATGGGATCCCCAAAATGAGAGAAAAAGTCTCTTTTTAGCTTCTTTCAAAGTAAAAAATTAATTATATAACTTTACCGGCTTTACCGGGAAAATATGCAATTCATTGCCGGCTGTTTCGGAAAGGCTATGTTCTTTTTAACAGTAACTTATACCAGGTTTCCTACAACCATTTCAATTTACTGTGTCATAATTAAAAAAAGCTGTATTACAATTTTTTCAAGATGATACAGTGTACCCAGATCCTAGATTTTAAATCAATAAAATGAATGATGCATTCATTTTATCGCATTTTATTGGGTTAATAGAATGTTGCATTCTATTAACGCAATATTTTCACCTGTAAAAAGTATTTTTAGCACTGCTTTAAAAATCTCTAAAAAATTTTTTTTTCAATAGATAATTAATTTGCATGATTGAGTTCCATTACTCCACTGACGTCAGTGATGGATATTAGAGTTTCTGTCTTTCATCTCAAAGCTTCTGGGTTCGAATCCCAGCCTGAAACATAATTTTTCATATTCATACTCTAAAACATTCCATTCTTATCATAAAATTTCATTCTCAAGCAGGGCAGTTGCAATGTGCATAATTCTATGTAGTTGTCGATATAAGATGCTGAATTAATTGATTAATTTTTAAATGCTCAAATTAATTAATGGGCTAAATTGTAATTTATTTTTAACAATAACATCTTGTTTTCATAAATAAAATCAATTTTCTTTTATAGAATTTCATTTTTTTATAACTTCATTTAAACACTTCTTAAAAACGTTCTCATAAAACCATTATTTTTGAAAAAGAAATTGACTAATTTTCTGATATTGAAGTAAATATATAAAAATTTAAAACAATTAAAAAAGTTTAATTGTTTAATATTATCTCTTTGACGTACTAATTAACTAATATAAATGTTTCATTTCTTTATAAAATTCTTAATTATGATTAGATACATGGCAACTTCGTTCAATAATAAACAGTTGTTTAAGAATATTTAGCTTTTAGAGTAATAATAATAATGATAATAATAATAGTAATTCAATTGATCTTTATGCCAGGATGTGATATTATCAATGACAGATTGGGTAGAAAATAACAGAAAGAAGAGAAGAGTTAAGATAACCAATTTCCGGTAAAATCATAAGAACTACATATTGTACCTAAAGGTTATTAACCCTGTATGATATTGACCCTTATCAGAAGTAAAAGAATATAGATAAAGAACAGACAATTAAAATACAGTTTCAGGACTCTTTTATTATAAGTAGAATTATTTTTTATAAAATAGTACACATTATTAATACCTTTCTATTTGATATGATTACAATAAAAAAAAAGATTTGTCGGCCCACTTTTGACAATAGTTTATTTTCATTTTTGTACTTAAAGCCGGTTATTTCACATATTTAAATGAAATGTAGATTATTAGTACAATTAAGTTGAGGTATATTAATACCGCCATATACAAACTGAACAATTTTTCTTCTGTATCTAAAGTCAAAATTCTTTTTAAATATCTAATTTTGCCGACCTTCGCGGCGGAGTGGTAGCGTATCGGCCTTTCATGCCGGCATCCCGGGTTCGAATCCCGGTCAGCCATAGCATCTTTTATACGCTACAAAACTCCATTTCCATTTTTCCGCGTTCAAAGTTCTCTGTAAGCTTCTGTGGTGAATTAATTAATCATACACAGAAAAAGAAGACATTTATATATATTTTTAATATGATTATTAACACTATATTTTTAGTATTATTACTATATATTTTTAATTGCTTACGTTGAATTACATAAATACTGAATACTAGCTGGTCAGAGCTCGCTTCGTTCGCCCTTCCCATCTAGCTTGGGGAATTCGCCTGTTGGATTCCCACTGTTTCATTATCCTCATGCTTGTGAGAATAATACTGATAAATAACAATTAAAGCTTGTTCAATCTATAAAAACTATCAGTGTATTGTAATTTCCACAGAGAAACAGTTTGGTTACTACAGGACTCGAAATTTTAGTGCTCTTAAGTATGCAGGTTTTAGAAAGGTCGGCCCTTCTCTTAAAAATAGCATTTATAGTTGGTTATCTAAGAACCGTGAAAAGCATATACGGTTCTTAGCATTACCCGGTAAACATCACGAAAAGGTGTCCGTAAAACTATTTTTTTTTTTTTGGGGGGTTTTTTTTTAGTCAAGTACCACTGACGTTGTCCACGTACAGGACATGGAGTCCGAGACCTCCGACCAAGAAATACAGTCTGCAGTGGCGAAATTAGTAGGAGATACAGAGGTTTGTAGGATCACGTCGATGCGCCCGGAGTATGACCAAACTAAAAACGCCACAGTTATCATAAGCCAAAGTACAGCGAAGAGATTGGCTGGCGGACGAATGAATTAAGATAGGGTGGGTCCATTGCCACGCCTATATCAGAGAAGTTGAGAACAGATGTTTCAGGTTTTGGGGAGCGGGACACGTAGCGTCGCATTGCTTGGGCCCGGATAGGACGGGTCAGTGTTTCACTTGTGGACGGCTGGGGCACAAAAGGAAGAATTGTGAAGCAGCAAAAGTGCGCGCGCTGTGTGGTACGGAGGGCCACCGAGCTAGGGAGTGTCTGACTACAAAGTGAAGTTCCTGCAACTAAACTCCAATGGAAGTAGGCGGGCTATGGACCTCTACTGGGAGGTGGCCCAGCAAGAGACATGGATGTAGTTATGTTATCAGAACCCAACAAGGCGATGGTGGGGGAACCTCGGTGGATGGTGGACCGGACATTCAAGGCTGCCATTGGTCTCCCTCCATCCAGTGTACCAGTTATCGGCGTTGGAGAAGGAAACGGCTTTCTTTGGGCTGACCTCGCTAGCTTGGTGATATTCAACTGCTACCGTTCGCCCAACACCGGGATTGACGACTTTGTAGAATTTCTGGACAGTTTGGGGGAGGAGATCGCCAGGTGCAGAGGTCAACATCTGCTAATAGCGGGGGACTTTAACGCAAAGTCTCCCGAATTCGCCGGCACAACAACGACGATACGAGGACTTCACCTTAGTGAGTGGATGAACCCGCTGGGCCTAAGTTGTATTAAAGGAGAAGGAGATACGTTCATGCGGAGGGAGTCGCGTTCAGCTGTTGATCTGGCATTTATCGAGGAACATATCGCTGAGTACTGCAACTGGAAGGTACTGCAGGAGGAGGTCCTGTCGGAAAATTTGATGATCAGATTTGATTCTCGAGCAATGCACCGTATTGACCCTCCAGGGAGGCTGGTCACATCCAGGACGGGCTGTGTAGCGTTCTTACAGAGGACTGGACGGCGTCTTGTCGGAGTCAATCCCCGGAGGTCTTGATGGAGGTTGTGGCTGATGAATGTAGACTCTCTCGAGTGACACACATGCGACCGCGACGGAGGCACATTTACTGGTGGTGCTCGGAGTTAGAAGAGGTGAAGCCCCGGGAATTTGCCCAAGTTGCCCATAGGGTAACGCGCCACTGAATCCAACCATCAAAGAAGTGGTTGGGTAACAACCACTGAACCCAACCATCACTGAACTAGAACCGGTATCCACGATCTAGTTATTCAAATAAGTTATTACCTGATCTCATACCGAGTCATCAATCAAAATCAATGGAATCGCTAGCTACATCTTATCCATCTTCAGTTTTAACATCAGAATTAGGAGAGTTAAAGAAGAAGAAGACTTACTAAGAGAAATCAACGGGGGAAAACAAAATGAAATAATCGTAAAATATTTTTTCAAATTTTAGACGTTTTATATATATATATATGTATGTATGTTTTTTATTATTAGGCCTTGGTCATACTTTATACGTATTAACCTAGCATAGCTGGTATGGATAAACTGATAAATGAAAAGCATCAGATCTTTGCCGGAAATGGAATCGGATACCAATGATTTAAAACCCAGCTTTAATCATTCCATCAGTAAACGTTCAAACTGGGCGAAGGTATTTTTATTATTTTCCCATTTTACACGGATATATATTTGAATTAGGTTAAAAACTATTAAAAAAAAAAAATTATGCTTTTTCTTTACTAGTATGAATAAAAATCTGATTATAAAACAAAGTTGCGTTGATTAACAATAATATTATTCGGGAATAAAAATAAAATAACATCGCTATCAATTGTTTCATTTTATTGTGCCGCTTAGATGTTAAGCTTCAAAATCATCGGGAAAAGTACAGAATGCTAATTAAAAATTTAGATGTATCATAGCGCATTAGATTCTAATTGATAATATTATCGATAAGTTCATTTTAATAAATTTTCATTACGTTATAAAGAAATATCATTTTGCTTATTATGCAAATATATGCTTATAACAAAGTACAGTATTTATTTTCTTTCTCAATGACAATTTCATTTGATGATGCTCGGCTGCGCCAATGCTTTAGAATAGTACCTCGATCTACTTCGCTGTTTATGTCTGTTCTTTTACGTTGACAAATACCATTTAGTTTAATGATTATGGATTAAAAAAAAAAAGTTTATTGTCCTTTTATTGTCAATCATTTCAAAATAAATACGCTCATTTTTTTTAATGCGTTATATTGTTAGATTCTTAGGTAAAATATTTTGTCGTATGAAGTGTGTAAGTAAATTTATGAATTCATTTAAAATATTTTTCGTTAACGTAACGAACAGCTGCTGATATTTATTTTCCTAAGAATGACCTAAAGCTTTTTATAAAAAGATAAATCACCTACCGACTTTTTATTATTATTAAGTTTGCATATTTAATTGCATATATATAGATTTTATTCTTCGTACATGAGTTATTTGTATAAAAAATGGATATAAAGTATAAAATAATTTTTTTAAATTAATATTTATCAGGTAATAAAATATTATCTTTCATTAATAACATTATTTTTGAAACTAAAATAGCTCTGTAACTGATACTGTATCAATGAGCTATTAATATTTAATAATTAAAAATAACTATTTATGAGTAATTATTAATAATAATAAAAAGATGACATGGAATGATTGCCGCCTTAATCAGTGACCTCTCTGAGGTTCACTATTTTTTAATTTCATAAAGTATTCTAATAGAAATTAAAAAGGTTTAACATCTCAACACGATTTAAACCTTTAACACTTATATACTTATAACCAGAAATTATAAAACCGAATTAAAATATTAACATAAATTAGATTTTTAATGAAAATCCCAGTAAATATTCCAAATCCAAATCCGTTAAACTTTTCTAGCGTTACTTTTTAGAATTTATTACTTGTAATCTAAAAATCTCTTATCTGTAATATTTTTTCTGTTTAAATTTTAATGATCTCTAAATCTATTATGTGAATTAAAAATAAATATATTAATTAACGAAATTTACATTCTATTAATTAAAATAAAAGTGAAATCGATATTAAAAAAATTTAATTAAAAGTAAAAAATAACAAATTTTCAATGGTTTTTAAATTTTTTATTTTTTAAAGTCGTCATTAAATATCAATTTATCTTGATATTTGACTTGATTTCCAGAAGTCAGAATTTAAAGTAAAAATTACCGAAAGTTACCGATCACTTTATATTTTTATTTTTTATTATTTAAATTTATTTTACTGAAAACTCAATACATTATTAAATATTTCAAAAACGCTGCGTGTATGAAAAAACAGTAAAAAAAGAAACGTTTTTGAAAAACGTTTGTTAGCAAGAAATGCAAAAAGATAATAAAAACGCTAAAATAAAATCTTGCATTTTAATAAAACATTAAAATTCAGGATATCGTACATTTTTAAATCAGGATAACTTGACCAGGTTTGAAAGTATGTCATTGCAAACGTTCTTAACAGAACGAAATAAAATGTATCACCTTTTTTTTAAATTTATACACATACATTTATATAAAATATAAAGTTATGATTTTATTATGTCGTTTTAAAGTTACACATTTTAGTAGTTTTAGTAGTTACACATCGTGTAAAATGTTAATGCAAAGATTTACAAAATTTTTTTTGAAGTTATACGTGAAAAAAAGTTGTGAATATCAAAATATTAAAAAAATAGATCTTGAATATCGCAATGATTTCAACTTTGTACAGTTATTGAACTGTACAAAAGTAGTAATCCAGTTTTCTATTTAATTTTTTACGTTAAAAAATCTTTCGCTTCAGTTATTCGGAAGAAACTACTAGGTAAGAGACAACCAAACGAAGAATTTCATTAATAAAAAAAGATCATCAAGATCCAGTAGAGTTTGCTGAACCGTGTTAATGTAGAACATAAGTTCCTCCGACTATTAGAAATGTAAAAAAAAAGATAAAGCTATTAAGCCACCAAGAATACAAAAAAAGGATTTAATTAACATATTAATAAATATTTGTCATTTGTTTGATAATAGTAGGCACTAAATTTATTATATAAATAAAATTGTAAACTTAAGAGTACTTTATTTTTTTTATATTATATTACTGTATTTGTTTGTTTTTTGGAAGAATGTATTTCTTTGGTGGAAGATGATTAATCTTTTAAAGAATAAAATGTCACTTGGCATCATTTTGATGTGCTGTTTAAGCAGCATAATGCGTTTTCCATGAACGTGAGTCCGACCGAGTGCATCACTTTTTGCTGCCAGCCTCCTTCGTCTTCCTCCCCACCATCACCGAGGCTTGTGGCTTGATGGTCCACCATTTTTATTATGTAGTCACACGTAATTTTTCCTTTGTCGTTCAGAATCTATCCATTTCTTAATTTCTTCCTCAGTTGAGTTTTAGAATCTTCATAACTCTTATATATATGTATTCTTTTTTTACTAAAACGGTCAATTAGAGTTACTAGAAAACTACCTTCAGATACACTTATATTTGTCCCTTTAGAAGAAATAATCTTTTTTCTTTTAATTTCACACCATTCTTTAGCTATCCAAGATGTTTTTCAAAATCTGTTCAATATGCTGCGTTTGACTCTCCAGCATATACGTAAGGAACTTTTCAGATCTTAAGCGCTTCGTGACTACTTGGTATATAAGCTGAATAAGACTAGTGAAATTTGGCGCACAAATAGAATTAATGTGCCAGTTTACAGTATTTCCACATTATTAATTAAAATAACTAGAAAAAAACCGCCGCGAAAATGTCAGATGGTTTATGTTTCATTACACATGTTTTCTTCAATGTTTTTGTCAATTGTAACTAAAAAACGTTCATGAATTTAGCGTACTAACAACAAAAACTTTTACAACGAAAAGCTTCAAAATCCTGAACATTTTTAGCTGTTTCTTGAGTTGAGATTTTTTAAGACAGCTCTAACCCCAATGTTTTCATTTTTTATCCCCAAAATACCAATATAATTTTAGATAAATCGTTCAATCATTTAGATCAGAATAGATCGTTCAATCAATTTAAAAATGTGAGCACATACAGAAAACAAACCAACGCACCATGCTTCTTAATATGAACGGTGCCTTCTTAGCTAATTTTCTTTCTTTTTTTAACTTCTACGATAAATTCATCAAAATTACCCCTTAAAAATATTTTTATTAATCCAGGTACATATGAATCCGGCAATACTTGAACAATCTTGATTTAGATGTCCTTTTTATAAATTAACAGGTGTTTCACCATTTTTCAAAAATCCAATTTATAGGTGCCAATGGGAAAGCAAAGTTTACGAACATTCCCAGAACATAGCTCACCAGTGGAAACAAGACAAAATACTAGCCAAAGCAAATAAATAAATTTGCCAATGTGCCTATTAAATTATGATAAAATTTTAACAAAAATCTAATGTTCCTTTTGAAAACTTATTCACGATATAAACTAAAATCCACGTGAGCGAAGTCGCAAACAATAGCTAGTCTGGTTATAAAAGTAAACTCTTTGCTGATTATCTCATGAAGTATGATTACGTAAAGGATAATATATATTGTTCGAAGTCTTTTTATTTTTGTGGGAAACAGCTAAAAGAACAGAATGATGGAGAAATGAAAAAGAATTTTCAGAACAATTTTAATTCTCCTTCCGTTCTGGTTTTTTTTTATATATATTTTGCGGCTCCTCTTTACCATTTAGCTGTGACAGTCTTATATTAATGATCCTTAATGACGCTACTAGATTATCTGTAAGTCCAAGTACATCGTGATCGCTAAACCCTATTCTTCCGTGAACTTCTTAGTTGGGTTTTTAGAATGCTTGTTTTATAAAATATAGGATGATAATTATAAAATATTTTTTGCTAGAGAATATAACAGAATACTCTTCCAATTCTTCTGTAAACACGACATAAACATTCAATTCAAAGTTATAAAAATGAAATGAAATGATAATAAATAAAACGTTTAATCGACAATAAATAATATATATTTATTTAATAAATATTTAAATAATATTAATATTATTTTTTATAAATTATGAATTTACGTCAAACCAAGAAAATATTTTGTTACGCAAATCTAAAATCATATCTTAAAAAAAATAAAATTTTTTTATATATTGTAACTACCCTATCCCACGTTTTTAAAATGGCGTGATTTAAAAACTGTGGTTAGAAACAATGTATTTATTTATCAGTATCTATTGTTTATTATTATTAATAATAAAAAAATGTATCAAAATTATTATTGTTTTACTTAATTTAGAAAAATATATTTTATATTGCGCGCATTTTATATTAAGAGGTCATGAGTTTTGCTGATGAATTAAAACTGAATTTTATCTTTCAGTTTTAAATATGTTATTATTTAAATAAAATGAACTATTCTATAAAAAAATGTAATTATTTGTTGAAATTATGAATTTCTATTTCATTATCTTAATTACTAGGCAATCCTTTGGGTTATATCATGTTTATTTATTTATATAAATTTAATATTATTTTACAATTAAGTTTTAAACATAGAATAATACAAATATATAGTGAAAAATAATTATTTGATAAAACATATAACTAATTGCTATTACTACTATTTATTTTACTCTTTTAATTACCAAATAATCCTTTCAGTTAAGGGTCTATTCCTTAGTCAAGGGTCTTGAGTTAAAATTTTGAAAAAATATTCCTGTAAAGGTTGTTTAAAATTTATTTGCTTTAATTCTTGTCTCCTGAAACATTTTCTTAAAATATATCCCTAGAAGATAAAAAAAAAAATTTTCACTAGAAAACATTGTTTGTTGGAATTTCGAAAAATGTTTCAAAAGACCGTAAGATTCTGTACGAAATTTAAAAAAGTAATTCCTGGAAAGATCTTAAAGATTCACTTAATTTTTTCCGTTGAAATATATGTTTTTAAATGTATATCAAACATACATTATTTTATATGTATATCATGAATGAAGACAATATATTTAAGAGTTCTTTTAACATTTTTATTTTTTTAATCACTTGCATCAAATTTTATCCTTGTTTGTTTTTGTTTTTTAATAAAAGGTACTTACGTAGATTTGACTGCATGCTCTACTTCATGAGAGTGATGTGTTAGTATGTTGAGGCACATTTTTTCCCGGCAAATATTACAATACGAGGGAACTGTCACAATAAGTGTCATAATACTTGTGTTATACACAATAAACATTTAAGATTAATTAATACATTACATAAATAACACCAAATTTCTAATTGAGAGTTTTTTCTAAGGTTAAACAGCCTATACAATTAAAAAAATAATGGAAGAAACAAAACGTATATAAAATGAAATGTATTGAATCCCGTCTTTAAATATTTTGGCTTATAATAAAAATTATCATAGAATAAGTTATTTAATCCTAAAAATAAATAATAATAATCCCTAAACTCGTAATGTAATTTATTAATTTAGTCAACTCTGGGGACTTTACCCATCATCTACGTATGAAATTCAATTTTCTCTCTAATAATAACGGTATAACAATGTATAAATGTCTAATAACAACTGTGTGTCATTGACATAACTCTGATATCTAGGTACGTACATGGTGATACAAAAAAAGTGTCAATTATTTATATTCTTCCTCAGAATTTTAGATTATTAGTAATACTTTCATTACGGATGAAAAGACTTTATCTATATGAAAACATAATTAATTGACAAGAGTAAAAAATTTAGCAGTACAGAAATTCTTACGTAGGATGATTTCTTCTCAGATAGACGTAACATTGCTAACTGTATGGATAGTATTCTCATTAAAGAAAAACTTACTAATATTTCTATTGCCTATAGAGCGGATTTTTTTGGTGTAATGTTAGATAATACTTTCTCGACAAATGAAATAACGGTACGTACAAATTAAATTGTTCGCTTTGAAGCATCTTAACGAAACCTTTCATCATTATTAAATATTTGTTATTATTAGGTATTTCCGTTCGAAATATAATTTTATCTTAGAATTCTTAAAAAAATTAGGATAAGTTTACAGAATACAAAAAAATGAGTGTCGGTTTCGAATTCGGCTCTCATATATATGAGGACCGAATTCGAAATGAATTCGATACATATCGAGGCCCTCATATATCGATATGAATGTTGCATATCGATATACAGTAAATTATTTCTAACCTAATTTTTTATAGTTTATAATTACGTAACGATCTTCTAAAGTCGTTCGGAAAGTTTTCGACCTGACAAGAAAACACAGCATTTTTCAGATTTTTTTTTCAGCGAAGTCATCTTGCAATTCGATCTGTTTGACCAATACTTTCCAACTTTTAAATACCCTCAGTATAATGAGATTTGTCCAATTCTACGAACTACGCAGTTGTCTCAGCTTTGATCTCATAATCTGAAGTGAATGTTTGTAAAACGAGCCATTTCTTCAGGTTTGCAAATGAAGAAGTAATCGCTGGAAGCCAAATCCAGCGAATTCTGCACATACGAAAGTACATCAAAGCTTAGGTGATGGAGTTTAGCAGCAATTCTAGACGTGCAAGTGCGTTATCGTAATGAAACAGCACTTTATTTTTTGGCCTTTCTTTCTTCTAGTTCAGATGACAGCAAGCTTCAATTGAGTCATTTAATACTGCATTGTGGATTTTTGGGATTACTTATCCTATCGTAGCGGTTTTTGGGCGTTCCTAGCGTTTAACATCTTGAACGTATCTACGTCCATGTTTAAATTCAACAGACCACCTTTTTAATGTAGAAAAAGAAGGGTAAGAATCCTTTAATAAAATGTAACTCTTTTTGTATGCAAGTTCGGGATACCTTTTTTTTCAGTAATCGATTCAAAATCATTCAATGAAAGAAAACAATGAGGAGAAAATTTAATTTAAACCAAACATCAATAATTTCCATCAAATATCATTATCTTTAGTCCCAGTGTTTTTATACAAAAAACAAAAAACGTTTAATTTGTTTTATAGATTTCACGGTGAATACACTAATACATCTTTCTAAATAAAATCAAAACCGTCTAGCTTGAGAATCAGGTTTTCATTATGCAAAATGTTTACTAACTGTACATCTTTTTTAAAATTTAATTTTGAATAATGAAATTCTAATAGAATATTAATAATAATAAAATTAAGAAATAAACAGTTTTAATAATGTTTATAAAATTAGGTTAATTTTGATGATTATTCGAACGTTTGATGTAAGTAATCTTCTGTAATCTTGATGTAATCTTCTGCAACAAGGAGAGGTTTACTTACATCAAACCATTTTTAGCTACATTTATAAAATAGTTTTTAAAAACCAAAAAAACTGATTACTAATTGTACACATCTAAAATAATTATGAAAACTAACAAAAATCGCTAAAACATTTTTCTTTCTCTTCTTACAGGCATTTTTTCAGAATAGAGTAATTAAGTAACTCTGCGATGTGAAATTTAGCTTTACTTTTACATTTTATGTTGTACCCGGTTGTTAGTGTTACCAAAGTGGAGGCCGTAAAGTCACCATCTCATATAGCCTACACAGGTACCCGACTATAACATAAAAGATAGACGTAATATTAAATTTCTCATCGCAGACCAATTTACTGCATCCTGAAAAGATGCCTTAAAAAGAAAGGGCAGCTTTTTTAACGATTAGAGGTAGATGTATACAATTACTAGTCGGGTTTTATGGTGTTTTACATAACTTTACCATTCAATATAGTCTCCTAGAAAGTCTTCTAATACGATTTTTTTTTTTGAAAACGTAATATATAAATAAAAATTATCATAAATAAAAATATTGAATGATAATGTATGTGCGTATAGGGTCGGTAAATTCAAATTATTATTTTAATTAAGATCAATTTTTGACGACAAAGTAGGGTATCGCACAAGTCTTGTCGTGCAATGATAATGGGTAATGGTAGTGGGTATAATGGGGATATCACCATAGGTTCTGACTTTTTCTTTAACATTCTAAGCACCCCCTAGGCAACCAGTTACGCTGATAGGTATCCACAGTCGCCTCAGAGTGCCGTGGCAGCAGTCTCTGCCTTCCCTGTCTTGCCATCCCCTTTCAGGGTGAAGTTCTGACTTGTCATACTCCATCATTACCAACAATGCAATGCGACGTATATCGGATAACAAATAGAGGTAGACGGAAGGCGCTAGCGCAATGCACTCCTGCTTCTTTTTTCTGAGCATATTTTTTCCTTATATCTCGAGAACGATGACTTTTCCAAAAAAATCACCAGAGGAAAAAATTAAAAAAAACCTTATCTTTTTTTATTGTTTTACGGAATACCATCATTAAAATTTGAAAATAGCGTAATATTTAAATTTTGTCCGCAATGTAGCGCCCCCCTTTATGTAAGACAATTTAAGATAGCCTATGTTACTTCAGACCAAAGAACACAAGTCCTATTTAAAAGTCGGTTGTAGTTGTTTGGATCAGTGAAGCTACAAAAAAGAACAAACTCAGGTAATAGTTACATACATTACCACTCCTCCAATGGACGTAGTCGGGTAATAAAACTGACAATATATTGATAGATATTAATCCTTTGTTTACCCGATTTAAAATATTTTTATGTACTTCATATCATGGATGAAGCAACCCAAATTTAACACGACGCAGCTTGTAGTTAGTAGGAGGGTGAAGTAACCAAAATTTAACATAACGAAGCTTATAAGCGGGTACGATTCTGGGGGATTAAAGACAAATGTCTTTTCTGTCTAACGCCAACTTAGTTCAAAGTAAGGAATATAAAAGTATATGCTAGATCGATAATATATATGTACTAAAATTATGTACAAAAATATATACTAGATACTGAGCTAGATTGGGATTTAAGCCTGGTACTTTTCGGATAAAACTGGGGACGCTAGCACTTCACCCTGACGAACAGGTTTATTTTTTTACTAAAAAAAATAATTTTTTAATAAAAAACTTTACACAATGCAAAAAAAATAAGAGTAAAAACTGCTATTTATGAACAGAGCTTATGACGGTTAATAAATAAAATTATTTATTGTTCAATTATTTTTACACTTTTTTCATGATCGTGGTAATAATTACCAGCGATTTTTATCTGCTTTAATTTTAATTAAAGAAAAAATAATGTTCATCAGAAAAACGTACAATAAAAACAGCAAGCAGCCCTTAACACTTTCATAACTGACCCAGCAAAAGACGGCACAATTGATGACTTCACTATTAAGAAGTGAAATAAAATACCACAACACAGCAAAGAGAGATAAAATTACGTTTCTGTAAAACATTCACTTCACCAGGTTTACATTTAACTATTGTAGTAGTAACCTATTTTTTTACATTTTAGTGATCGTCTAAACACAATTGAATGACTCTTAACTTATTTACCTTATTTTTAACGTTTAGTGCAATCTTTGACATCGGTCTCTTCTTTATGCTTATTTTATTTTTAAATATTATTACAGTATTTGTAATATAAAGTATTTTATTATTTTTTTTTTTGTCTTCAGTCACTTGACTGGTTTGATGCAGCGCTCCAAGATTCCCTATCTAGTGCTAGTCGTTTCATTTCAGTATACTCTCTACATCCTACATCCCTAACAATTTGTTTTACATATTCCAAACGTGACCTGCCTACACAATTTTTCCCTTCTACCTGTCCTTCCAATATTAAAGCGACTATTCCAGGATGCCTTAGTATGTGGCCTATAAGTCTGTCTCTTCTTTTAACTATATTTTTCCAAATGCTTCTTTCTTCATCTATTTGCCGCAATACCTCTTCATTTGTCACTTTATCCACCCATTTGATTTTTAACATTCTCCTATAGCACCACATTTCAAAAGCTTCTAATCTTTTCTTCTCAGATACTCCGATTGCCCAAGTTTCACTTCCATATAAAGCGACACTCCAAACATACACTTTCAAAAATCTTTTCTTGACATTTAAATTAATTCTTGATGTAAACAAATTATATTTCTTTCTCTGAGAAAAATTAAAATGTTTTAATTTAAGCCTTGAAGAATAAATTGGTCCTTGATTTTTGGAAACCAAAATCTTGGTTTTATGCAGAGATTTATTGTAGTCTTGCTATAAACTGTGACCGTTTTTTAAATAATTCAATTGATATTCATTTTATGCTTATAGAAAACAGTCACCATTTTTTTTTCTCCCAAATCAATAAATAGTCGATATAAATAAAAGTTGATAAAAATTTTATTGAATTCAATATAAATTATACTTCCAAGGGAAATTAGTTTTTTAGAAATAAATATTATAATTCTTTATCAACTCAATAGGTCAGTATAATATAACAGGGATCATAAAATTTTATGTAACAGGCCTACTCTATAATACTCTTTACGTAAAAATATTGTTAATTTTTATAAAAAAAAATTTGTTAGCATTGAAAAAAAAGCGGCAACAGTATTCTCTGCTGTTCCACGAAAACTAAACTTTCCCGGAAAATGACCCGAGATATGACCCCTAATTATGATCTCTCTACTCCTTTGATACTGTTATTTCAAACTTTAATAGCATCAATGTCCCATATACATATAAAATGAAATGCCAAATTTAACGATATATGATTCTGCAAATTTCAAGTTATTAAATCAAATAGACACCAACACACACGCACATACAAACTGATGAATCTAATTTACCTCCTCTCCAAATTTTTTTTCACTTTTCAACGTTTATGAACACCTGAATCCAAAAAAAAACCGAAATCGTAAAAAAGTGATATTTGGCAGGATTGTTATTCCTTCCCCTTATTTTAGAATATATAATGTTCTATAATTTCCGGGGAAAAAACGGCATATTTAATATATATAATCCAATAACAAAAATTTTTTTAAATATTTATTTACAAAGCGAAGATTCCGGGTTCAATTCCCGACTAGGGAATATGACTCCGGTACGGTCATTGGTGACCTTAAAAGTATATGAAAACTAAACATAATAATAACAAAATTCCTTCGATTTGGTCCATCAGATGAGAATGATAGAATAACTAAAGAAAAAAAAACAACTGATCTCCATGCAAAGAATAACTAAACACTTGGATACGATTCACAAAAGAAAAATAATTTTAAAAATGAAGAGAAAATCAAACTGGTAGGGAGAAAATAATTACTAGAAATAAAAATAGATATAAATTCTGCTTCCTTATTTATTTTAAAAGTTCTCAGAGACGCATACATAATGATACCTGTGTGAAAAATACAACTTCCTTCTTAAAATTACGTATAATTTTTGGAGAAATCTTTTAGCTATACGTTCAGTTAGAAATAATTTTAAAAAATGATAATCTTATCATCAACATTAATTACGTGTTACCTCACAAAAATCGACAGAAAATTTTTTCATTTGTGTTTCTAAATAAAAAACTATTGAATCGATAACTTTCCTCTTTAAAAGACTGAAAAATGACTAAAGTAAGACTAATAAAAACATTTTTTTTTTTTAAATTTAATTTGTAATCCTAACGGTAAAGAAAAGAAATCTAGAAACAGCATGCTGTAGATAAAATTCAATTCCTTTCCCAGAGATAAATTTGAAAATTATTGTTATTCTTTTGACCTTATTTATTTAATTATTCATTTACTCATGCCCTTAATTAGTGAAAATGTTTAAAAAAATCTAAAATAATTTGTGAAAAAAGTAAATACATATAAAATGTTTTAAAAAAACACGATTATTCCCTCCTCCCATGATCTCAAGAAGAGGGCGAGAATTGTGCCTCCTCCGGTTCTAACACCAATCTTTATACGAATGTCTATTTCAAAATTTCCAACCTTGAGCATTTGTTTACTTAAAGTTAAATTTTTGTGTTTTCAATAAAGGAAGGAAAGGATAATTCTCAATTCTTTTTTCCCTAATAATAATAATTGAGTTTAAAAATTTCCCAGAAAACGTTTTCGAATTTGCACCTGGATCTAAGTAGCAAATGATCTCAAAAAGCACTTTTTACTCGGATCTTTTTTAATTCGATTTTTATTTTGATTCTTGTCAAGAGTAAGAGATGAGAAAATTTTAATCACGTTCTGTACACAACTGCTTCTACTACTAATGCTAATCAATTACTAATATCTCTTCAAAAGTTTCCCCCGTTTTCATTAAAATGAATTTATTTCAGGGTAGTAGTCATGGGTTAAAATGGAACTATAAACTTGCCAGATTTTTATTAACTCCTAATAGCATCAATTCAAGAAATTAAAAAATCACCGTTATGATATTTCAAGATCATATACCTTCACCCGTTCCAGAAATGTTGAGAAAAAAAAGACTCCAATACCCACTATACATACATTCACGAAATTGCTTTCTTTTTTTTAATTTTCTGATTCTGGGACTTAACAATGGCGAGAAAAATAAACAACTGATTGATTAAAGCGCTAAACAGACTGAAAGAAATTGTAAAAACTAACCGCTCAAAAACCGTTATTGAAGAAATAGTTTTTAAAAAAATATTAATTAATAACAACTTAAACAAATGAAATAGTTATCACCGTTATTGAAGAAATAGTTTTTAAAAAAATATTAATTAATAACAACTTAAACAAATGAAATAGTTATCATTCTTATTATTATTTTTAAAAAATAAGCAATAATTATAAAATACTACAAAACTATGAAGAATGTTTAAAGAATAAATGTAAAAAACAACAAACAGCTACTGTCTATTTAGGCGATCCCAGTAAAAAGCGTATTGTTAGATTAATAACATATTTATCACTGAAATCTCCACTTCAATCTTATATTATAGACATTTCATGTTTATTCAATAGCTTTGTTATATTCTCTTTTGTGTGCTCTCTACTAGAGCACGCGATTAGAATAAACTTTAAAAATCAGAATGGCATAAATCGGTTTATTTTTTAAAACAAAGAGAAAATGTTTAATAACTTGAAAGTTCAACTTTTTTATTGTTTTAAAATAAGTTTGAAAGAAAATTTTTTAAATAAAATTCTTTTTACTTGGATATTTTTAAAAATAAATTATCCTAAACATTTTAAATACATTGGTTAAAATTTATCTAATTCATATAGTTCTCAGTTTTATTGATTTATTAAATGATTTTTAAATTTACTTTAATTACTTTTGTGATTGTTTTCATAATTATATCTTATAAAATGTATCTTTTAAAAATATTTTGTTACATTCTTCATACATCATTGTATAATTTCATTACAAAAAACCTCTCTCTCTCTCTCTCTCTCTGTGAGTGTGTGTATGTGATACACACACACACACACACACACACACAGAGAGAGAGAGAGAGAGAGAGAGAGAGAAAGATATTTGTGTGTGTGTGTGTGTGTATGCTCTCGCGTGCTTGCTTGTTATGTTTCTCTAATCCATTTTTCAAATAGTTTTATTTGACACCGGAATTGATAAGTAAAATTATTTTTATATCATTTAGTTTGCAGCACTGAATATGAACCAACCATCCGAATTTCTATTTTTTAAATTTGAATCGCATATAGATATTAGTCAAGTGATTGAAATGAATCTTTCATACGTATTTCATGAACGTCGCTCTAACAGTTTGGTGTTTAGCAGACCCAAAAAAACGTACTATGGAAGCACCTTCTTCCAAATGTAGTCGGATAAAAAAGAGGTAATAAAAATGTAATATAAGCTTACAAATCATTTGTTTTTATTGTTGAAAAAAGGTGCACTAATCATTTTATCGTTAATCGATTTCTGAAATCAGTTTTATGTAATGATGTAAATATCAATCCTGGATACTTATTTTCCTTATAAAAAGCAAAAAATAAAACATAAAATAAAATTATTAAACTGAAACAAAAAAATTCTGTGTTTTAGTGTATGTTTTTTTAAATTTCTTTTTAAAGTAGCAGATTTTCCTTAAAAATAAATTACTGATTGACATCTTCAATAAAAGAAGGTGGTACTTAATTCGAACCGTATCTATCACTTATTTTTATGTTTGTTGAAAGTAATACTCCTTACCTAACAGAAAGATTTTTATGATTCTTTTTCGTTGAGGAACTTGAAAGATATTTCTTCGGAAATATAGCAGATTAAAAAAGGTATCTTACCAACAAAAAATATTATTTGAAGGTATTTTGTCTTCATTGCTGATTAAGGAGTATGGATATCTTTTATCATAGGATTTTCAACTAATTTTCTACACTTTTTGAATGAAAATACTTTGAATATTTTTTCTCACAAAAAAAATTCAGCATTGGCGTTGGTAATTTTCTTTTAGGTATTTGGGTCTATCTCATACATTTTGACAAATTGTTTACTGGTGAAGATTTTGGGTTCAGCAAATCATTAGTTAGTTTATAAATGTAAAATTTTAATTATATATACATATATATATAGCCTATGACAATTCTGTGAGGATTCCCACGCGGGGTTACATAGCTAAATCGGTTCAGCGGTTAAGCTGCTACGTGAAACATACATACATACATATATATACCCTTAATACATCACACTTCTTTTTGAAGAATTTTGAAAAACTAACTAACATTTTTACATTTATAAATTTTTAGAAATTTAATTTATAAAATAAGTTTTTTGAAATAAACTATGCTAAAATGTTACTGAAATAAATTAGAAAACAGAATTATTATACTCAAAAACTGTTTACAAAAATTTACTTAAATTCAAATGTTCAATTTGATTGTTTAGCCACCTAGGTCAAGGTGACTCAAGGTAGGTCAAGGTATTTTCGTAATATTAAGATCATTAGAAATTTGCAGTTTACTCATATTGCTACTTTTAGAGTAAGTAGATGGTTTTAATTTTTCAATTATTTGTAATGTTACTTGACAAATAAAATTACAAACAATTTTATAATTTTTTAAAGTGTTACCTTGTCAAAATTAAGTTTAATTTAATTTAATTTAATTGTTTAATTTCAGCGATATACACACATATCGCTGAAAGTAATGATGACCTACGTCGTCATCATAAATTTAAAATTAATCATGATGTTTGCAGTTACATGCAAACTGCATGTTTGCAGTTATATGTTTTACTATGAATTTTTCAGTAAATCAACTGTTTCAACATGTGAACACATATTCATCATTAAAAGTAGCCGTTTATTAATGTATTCGAATAAACCCGTGAAAAGAGACGTGGAGGTTCAATAGCCAATTTCTTTGTTGGTTCTTTGTTGTAATTTTGGGGGGATCTCAAACCCGTATTTTACTAAGTATTTTGCAGTATATCCACTCTTTCAGCGTGAAAATTTAAGTACAAACAGGGGATAATCGTGGAAAACACGAGTTAAAATTGTGCGTCAAATTTGTTCTAGGAGTCAAAGGTTAAAGTGTCTATTGAATGTAAATATTATATGCTACTTGTAATATACATATTAATTCGAAACGATTGCGACCCCGTATAAGTTTTAACTTCGGCCGTGCGGTGTTAAGCACTCATTTTTTTTCCAAATGCTTCTTTCTTCAACAATTTGCCGCAACACCTCTTAATTTGTCACTTAACCACCCGTCTGATTTTCAACATTCTCCTATAGCACCACATTTCGTCCAACTTTCACTTCCATATAAAACTACGCTCCAAACATATATTTTCAAATAAACTACTATTTCCATATAAAACTACGCTCCAAGCATATATTTTCAAATAAACTACTATTTCCATATAAAACTACGCTCCAAGCATATATTTTCAAAAATATATTTTCCGACGTTTAAATTAATTTTTGATGTAAGCAAATTTCTAACTGAAGGCTTGTTTCGCCTATGCATTTCGGCATTTTATATTCCTCCTGCTTCTTCCATCTTTAATAATTCTACTTCCTGAATAACAAAATTCTCCCCCCCCCCCGTAATCTTTTCTATTCCTATTTTTAAATTCAGTGGTCCATCTTCATTATTTTTGCTACATTTCATTACTTTCGTTTTGTTCTTGTTTATTTTCATGCGGTAGTTTCTTGCGTAGCACTTCATCCATGCCCGTCATTGTTTCTTCTAAATCTTTTTTACTTTCAGCTAGTATTACTATATCATCGGCACGCCCTCCGCAGCTAGGCCATCAGGGCGGGTTGCCCTGGCTGGCGGCGTCTCGGAATGATATTATTAGATGTCCAAAATCGATTACCTCTTGTGTAAAATTTTTTTTTTTTTTTTAATGATTGAATTAATATATTGAAAGTTAAATTGATATTAACGAATCGTGATTTTCCGCTAGAGATCGGAACATTCCGGTGCTAAGCTAAGGGGGGATGGAATACACAAAGATAGACATGCATACAAACGTTCTTTAGTAGGATAGGATATATTCATTTGCATGTACATGAGTGTATTGGTCTGCATTATTAATAACTAATGGTTTGCTGAAGCCAAAATCTTCACCAGTAAACAATTTGTCAAAATGTATGAGATAAGCTCAAACACCTAAAAGAAAATTACCAACGCCATTGCTGAATTTTTTGAAGTAAATACTTCTTTAGACGCGTTGTGCAAATGTTTTGTACATACGAATTACATTGGAACATGGGAAAAAAAATCGTTGACTCGTAATCAAAATCTGTAACGTAACGCAAGGCACTAAGCATACTTATATATATATATATATATATATATATATATGAAAGATTTTACCAATCGAATTTAACGATAAAAATCGATAGTTACACTTACAAATAAGTGCAATATTACATCACGGATTTTTGATTCGTAAAGGTCATTATATTAGTTTTATTAAAAAAGGAAAAATATGGTATGAAGTGAATGATATGACTATCAACAAAAATTCAATTTGAAATACAATTACAAAACTCTTACCGGCCCGATTTCATTTATGTGTAATACATATCACATTTACAGAAATAATACAATTCTTATGATTATTCGTTGTTTAATAAATGAAGTCAGGCCGGTAAGATTTTTGTAACAAATTAAAATTTTTTGCTTATTATATGGAACGCTTAAATATTGTTTGTCTAATATTGTATATCTCTTATCTATTACATATACTTAACATGTATTTTTGAAATTTTCACTTCAAAAATGCATGATTTAGATGTATGATCCCGCGTTGGTATCCTTACGTTACCGGGAGAGTCATAGACTATATAAATATATATATATATATATTTTTAAATAAACTTAAATAATTTAAAAAAAAATTAATGCTATATACAAAACTATCACCCGCACACTCTTTGATTATCCTAAATTAGTAATTATCATATACTAAAGGGCAATGTTTGTAAGGAATGATTTTTTTTGCAGTTGTGTTTTTTAATTTTTAATATTTATCTCCTGTTAGATAATGCGAAATGTGTTATTTTAAACAATATAGGTCATACATATTACATCACTCAATGGACTTTAAATTCTTAAAAATATTTGTATTTTTTTATTCTTTCATTAAACACGAAATTAAATGAAAAATAAAATAAAATTTTAAAAATTATCCAAAGGTTTCGTACAGCATTATTTGCGTGGGAGTGAACACACGCCAGTCACGCTTCTTATATCCTATGTCCAATGTAACATTCTTCTACGTAGTACAAAAATTTCCATCATTTTTCTGTAATAAAAAATGGCTAAATACATTTTTTTTTTTTGAGCAGAAAAATGTTAAACTATTAAGTTTAACATCGCAAATAATTAAATATTTGCAAAGAAATTGTTTTTTCAACAATGTTTTTGTTTTAATTGATTTTAAGTAGCGTTTAATATATTATAAGTACAGTAGTTTTATTACATTATACATTTACGTTGGACAACATTACTTTACAGTTATACTTATGTCTTGTGATAAGTCAATCACGAGAATGGAACAGCAGTTTCCACAACAAGAATTTTGTGACTTAAAAAAATTAAGGAGTAAAGTAGATTTCAGTTGTTTTTTTTTTTTATTAAATAGAAAATATATTATGTTCGTATTTCACAACAAAGCTGATATTCAATTCTACAAGCAACATCATTATTCTGTTCATATCAGATGCATTACATATTATATACCCATAAAAATGTTAATATAGTGTTAAGTAAAAAATTAATAGTTTTGTGGGAAAAAATGTTTTATATATAGGTTAAAAGAAACTTCTGAAAGTTTTAAAATAGGAATTACCAAATCAACAAGTTGGCAGCACTATACTGCCTGGTAAATTGTACGGTCGAAATCTTGAAGTTTCATCGATTGTAGAATGTTGGTCTGTCTGTGCTTATTTTGCTGCCATTAAATTACTAATATGACTAAAATAACTCGATGAAAATACCGCAGGCAGTTCAATCACCACCATCTCAAAACAGTATTCGTTTGTGGATGTCCAAATTTGAGAAAGTATAATTTTTTATCGACACAAAACTTTCAGATCGACGTAAATCTGTTCTGCTGAAATGTTAAATTCAATGCTTTAATGTCCAAGAAGATCAATTTTAAAGCATTTCCAGCTCTTAATCTGTCAAGAATACCAGGATAGTTACATTTTCATTCAAATAAAATTCAAGTGACAGATTTATTTACAATCATAAGCAAAATATAGTCGAAAACAACTCGATCTTACTCAGTTTTAGGATGACCCTGAGATCATTTTCTTTGAAGATCATTTTGAGAATACAGTGAATATTGTAAACACTTTGAGAGTACAGAAAATGCAGACTGTTAGTGACATTGTATGCACTTTTTGGCATTCAAAATCAATGCACCTGAGAGAGCTTGAAGTTCCAGCATCATGGAGCGTCAGCCTGAGAGTGACCGCTGTGCCCAGATTAGTTGCAAGACATGTCATTGCACAATTTTGAAATGTTAACTGGCCGTTCTGTTAGGCTGATATTTATTCTCTAGATTCTTATTGTGGATCTAAGAGAAGCAGTCTACACTAAAGAACTAGCTAGCTAAATTAAACGAACTCAAACGATACATAACTCGAGAAGTATGCAAAACACAAGAAGTCTGTGAAGTTGAGAAGACCAGAAGATTTACTGAATTGTGTAATGTTAAATTTTTGAAATCGAATCCAGTAGTGTATTCTGTATTCAGTGTAATGGAGAACATTTTAAAGACAACAACACTTTAAAGAAATGGAAGTTAATATTAAGTATTTTTAAAATTTTAAATTTCCTTTCTTTGTACATTATTTGTATAAAATTGTGTTCTATAAATGTAAAACGGTGCCTTTTTATTTTATTTTGAGAAGTGTCAAGTTCTGTTCGACCCTGATAGATTGTTTTCACTCAACAGCGGAATAATTCAGTCATAGTATGGGTCATGGAAATAAAAGCTTGTCTGAAGTTATATTTCACAAAACGGGTAAAAAATCACTTTTATACTTTATTATTTTCTGATTAATTTTTATGAGTTTTAATTTATTTAAAATATATAGAAATTTGGACAATTACTCATGAAATTACCCTGTTTCCAACCGTGTTATGGTAATGCTGTTTTAACGTTTCATTACTGAACAGTAGTATTGATATTGATAAAACCCCTCTTTCTTTTATTTTTCAGATTTTCTATGTTAAAAGAAAATAATATAGATCACAGTTAGAAAATTTTGTTTGTACATAATTGTATGCATGTATGTTCTTCGATATCTATATAAAACTATATAAAGCTTTAATTTTGAGTTGTGTGCAAATTTCGGAAAAGTTAACCCACATCGTCTAACCACAGTTTTACTTTTGAATCACCTTCATTAGTAGAACAATTTTGTAATTGCCCAAAATTTCTCCGTAAGTTACGTCGATCTAGTTTTATTTTCAATTTTTACATGCTACTATTATTTTTTCCAAAATTTTTCACACAACCAGATCATCACTACATGAGAATATACGGAAGGGACCGTTCTTTGAACCTCCATATGAAAAACGCTCCTGACAGTGAATAAATTCGACAACTGTTAACATTATCTTTACAAAACATAAAATTTTGTAGAAAACACGAAGAGAGACAGATCAACAATGATGAATGTATTATGTAATAAAACCATATCTTGTGTGTGTGTGTGTGTGTGTGTCTAAAAGTTATTAATTATCTATAAATGAATCAGTTAATTGTTCATTACGTAGATTTAATTAATTCAATGGATTTGATAAATAAAATTAAAATTACTTAATCCTAATTTAGCTAATAACATTAAATTTTATTCAATTATCTTAAAATAATAATAATAATACCAGTAATAGTTTAAAATAACTTTTAAGTTGTTCCTCTATTGATTAATTGAAAAAAAATTGTTTTGATGACATACGACTTGTACCCGCTATATGGCTATGATGAGTGTGACAGTTTTAAAGCACTGGGGTGCAACAGACATCAGACAAACTAATGATTTCTCTGAAAGTAATGAGCTTTCATCAAACAACTACCCCCTAATATGAAAAGAATGAGTGTACTTTTAACAATGAGTAATATGACAGATTCACTTTACAGCGAATATTGTTTATTAGTGTTCAATTTTTTATGTTAATTCATGCGTGTTCACTTTCAATCGTTTAATTTAGACACAGTATTACAACTAATTACGTAGCATTAGAATGACTTGACATACCAATTATTATTCACGTTGATTATTATTGACACACAGCGATTATTATTCACATGATTGTTATGTCACATTCTAGTTATTGATTTTGGTTCAATTCATCAATGTACCTATCAGAGAAATTAATCACCGCTGCTTTCTCTGAGAAAATGATGTATTCAAAACAGCCAATCTCTGTCTGTCATGAACGTAGTGAAGATATTATTTATGAGGATAAATATCACCTGAATGTTTGTGGACTTGGCATACTGATGTGTCAGTTAAGTGAAAAAGGCAACAGGGCTTCACGCCTCACGTTTTTTAGTAAACCTCTCACAGGATGCTTATTATTTCTAAAAATTAAGAAAAATCTGTGCAATTTTAGGAAATGATGTACGACTCATGCTGCAAGATTTATATTTGTTGAACCTAATAGATATGCGAGACTAACTTACTTACATATGACTCTGATTCAAATGTAGAATAACTAAATAACATTTCAAAACAATGCCACGGGGTGCAGACCTATTTTGATCAGAAACGATTTTTGACACCTTTTCACATGATTTTTACTTTATGAAAAAGTAATAAGAAATTCATTAATTGTCAACGTTTGAATACTTTTTCTGATCTACTGATATTTTTCGTTATTCATCAAATGGCAAACAGCTTTACATAAATAAAAAAAAACTGAATAATGTCACTTACTCGCTAACAATTTGTTTGTAGAAGTAAACACCGATCTGTTTGTTTTAAAATGGATACATTATTTATTATGTAATAAAAGGAAATAAAAATCCATGTGTGTTCTGATATAGGAATTCTCTACACTAATAATAAAGTATGTACAGGAATATAACGAACATTTATTTTTTAACCTCGTCTTCCAGTTAACTTCAAATCGGCTTGCAATTAGTGTCACTCACTGGATTGGCGTTTATTCAAGAAAGCTCAATGAATTTTAAAAATTTATTGACAGGACTAGTCATTAAACCATGTGTGTTACTTTCCTAGGATCCAGAGCTATTACTTTCCATAGATGTAGAGCTATGCTGCAAGAAGGAAAGTATGTAATTAAAAAAATGGGGTATCGGCTCTTTTGCATTTCTCGACGTTTCATAACTGAGGAGATGTTTTTTTTTTGTACGTATGTATATGTGTTGGCGTGTTTAAAGTTTAATATTTTTTGACTGGATAAACCGATCTTGATGAGATATTTGTTCACGCTCGTATATTTGGGGCAATCTGTTGGTAAATTCTGGGAGGTCAGTATCTCCAGGGGACGGAGGGGTTTTTTGGGGGTCATTTTCTCAAAATTTTTCAAACAAAACCTCACTACATTAAGCTCAGTATATGCATGCATGCTTATCTTACTGTTTAAAAAAAAGATTTGCCCCAAAATTCCACCTACCGCAAAAATCGAAATAGATATCTTTTTATTTATTCTATTTTTTTAACCTAACCTTTTTTTTAATGTCTTCCTAGGCATAGTAAGTTCTTCCTAGTTCTTCCTAGTCAGTAGGTAAGTAAGTTAGTTAAGTAGTTAAGTTCCTAATAAGGAAGTTCATCCTAGGCAAAGTAAGTTTTTTAGTAGTGCGAGCGACCAAAACAGTTACTTTGGAGGGAATATTGAGGGTGGAATAACCGATCAACGTTTAAAATATTGATTTTTGAATTTTTCCAAATTTTTTTAATTATTTAAACTTTCTAATATTATTCAAATTTTAAATAATAAACTTTTAATAATATTATTATAAAAAAATTTCATCATAAATCATCCCCAAGCCAAAGAAAATAAATCTTAGATAACTTTTTATTATTTGTAAATTTTTCAATGAATTTTTTCATAAGAAAAATAAAAAAAAATTCTTGGAAGGACCATTACGGATCACTTTTGCATTGTTTTCACTTGTTTTCTTTTCTCAAAAGGTTTTCATTCTTTTGCTCCGTTGTCTTCTTTCTTCCGTCCATTTATTCAGATTTATACCAACTTTTTCTTCTGTCTGGAAACTTAGATCCTCGAATAACTTTTCTAAATTTATCTCTGTTTTTACATAGATCCTTAAATATTTTTAGATCTGCTTCTATTTCTTAAAACCAGTTGAGCTTTGTGGCTCTATTTATGTAGAAATTAAATATTTATTTAGTCAATCTCTGGTTGTTCATTCTGCATAATGTCCATGAAACTGCAATCTTCTTTTCCGGATTAAGTTCCCTATTTTTTTCAGTATATTTGTAAATTTCTTTTTCACTTTTCAATTTGTAAATTCCATCTTCATATTCTGATCCATAAATTTTTCTTAAAATTCTTTTTTTTATTTCTTGTTCTGAAAAACTGCAGGTATTCTGCGTCATACAGTGTTTCTAGTATACATAATTTTACAATAAATCTTCATCATAACTTACCCTCACCCTAAAAAAGAAATCTTAGGTAATTTTTTAATGTATCATTATTTTTCCACCATATAAGAATACATAACCAATGCCAGGAAAGTGTTACAACTTTGTTGTCAGTTTTTTTTTTAATGGTACATAGATTTTCTTTTTATTTACGACCTAGGACGTACTTTAATAGTTTTTTACGTGCAAGATAATGAAATTTTAGGTAAAACAGTATCGGATATTTGCAAGGTATTGAACCAAGATCAAATATAGAATTTTGATAACCACTACCAGAAAATAAGTTCTGTACTAACAGGTAGCCAATTTTTTCTCAGTAAAATTTTTGATTTATATTTTTGTAAATTTTCAATAAATGGAAATTCAATTAAGTTTGTTTTCTATATAAACCCACAGATTTCTAAATTTATTAAATTATCATTTATTATGATAACTTTTTTATATTTCCCTAATTTTTTGACTAAAAAATTACCATATATATATATTTTTTTTTTTAAATTTTATATTAATTCTGCAAATATAATATTTCTGAAATTATTTTTTCAAACACTTTTATTTCACACTTCATCTGATAAGATTCAAACGATGTTACCTTTCGGTTTGAATGACGGCCAACGCTATTTTATCCAACCCACAGCATACGAAGTGACATACGTTCAAGTTAGACGAATCGCTTGATACCTATTTAAGGAAAATCAGGGCAAACGTTCTAGAGCTACGCAAACAAACACACATTTACACAAGACTGTAAACAGATTATTCTACTTCTGCAGTTTATTAAACAAACATCATCCTAAATACCTGTTTGGAATGCGGCTGTGGGAGGGCTACTGATTTAGCCCCTACCAATTATTTATAACCTTTACTTAAAAATAAATATTTTATACATATCTGCCCAATTATTTTTTTAATCGATCTCCTCGTTTAACTTCATTAAATATTTATTTAAATGAATATTGAAAATTTACAAAAATATAAATAAAAAATCGGTAGTGAAAAAAAAAACTGGCTACCTGTTAGTACAGAACTTATTTTCTAGTAGTGGTTATCAAACCACTATTTACCTTACTTCATTTTTGCCAAACATGCTAAAAACTATTACTAAAGTTTTTATTTAAATTTTATCTACCTTTAATCAGAAAAAAAATTGACGAACAGTCATCTGCTTAAAAGATGGCTGTTCGTGAAGGAAGACAAGGCATGTTTTTCCATGCATGACCGTTCCTACCATGAATGACAAGAGGCATGGTAAAAGTACGTATACTTAAAAATATTGTGAAGACTTATGATGCAATATTTTTAAACTTCATGTTACATTTAATAAAAAACCTTTTAATAAAAATAAAACCGATTTATACATAAAACGCATTAAAAATTAAAAATAATAACAATTTCTATTCAAAATTTGTTGCCAAATTAGAATAGCAATAACTTATTAACATAAAACTTGTTATTTTTTTTTAATTGGTTTTATTATTCTTATTGTTTTTTAAATTTATAATATTCTGTATTTCTTAGTTTCTTTTTTTAATTTGAATTATGTAAACACCCATAAAAAACACTACCCGTACGAAAAAACCTTAAAAAAAACAACAAGAACCTGCGTTTTGATAAAACTAAATAAAAAACTACTAATTAGCATATATGCTAAATCTCTGGAGAGAGAGCTGTATTATTTCTTTTTACCTTACGTTTTGCAGATTTTTTTTTGCTGCAGTACTTTTAATATCAGAATTTATATTATATTGTTGGGAATGATGTTGATTACAACTCCAGTAAAATCATTACGATACCACAAAACAATAATGACAGCAAAAAAAATATTTAAACTGTCCATGTAGACAATGTAGTTTTTCAATGTTTTTCACATCTTCGGCTTAGTTACCCGCAAAAACTTAATGGAAGCACTGGAGGCATTACCTCTGTAAAAAAAGTAATAAATATGATCAAAACTGGTCCAATGTAAAGCTTAGAAATAAAACATAAAAAAATTAGATATCTTAGAAAAAGAAATAAGAATAAGAAAATTAGATATCTTAAAAGGAAAGGTATTTGTCTTAAAATACCATAATAAAATCTGAAAAATAAAACTTTTTTAATTATTTCTACTTATTTTTCCTCTTTCTACTTATTAAATTCGACGCCAAATTATGTCAGTAAATTGTTGGAGGTAATTTTTTAAAATTTATTTTCAACTTAATAAATTTGAAATTTAAAGATAATTAATTAAAAAAGTATTATTTTCAAGTTTTTAATAAATTTTTTGAAGTCGGCTTTACTGTTTTAACCCTTATTTTACTTTAGCTAAATATATATTATCATTTTTTTTTTTTGCAGTAAACTGGCAAGACCTAACTCCGGACAACACCCGGCTTGGCATCCGCTTTAACTTCAAGCCGAAAAACTTTGGCTTGGGATCGAAAAACTTCAAGCCGAGACCACTGGGCTCCTTCTGTATTTCTCCTCCACTCTGTCTTCTTAATCGGCCTTTCTCCCGTCAGTCTTCCAAGTATCAATCCTCCTTCTTCGTTCGAAGAACAGTGTGTGTTTAGCTTGCAACTGCCGTCCAATTTTCTCTGTTATGTAACATTCTCTCGATCACGTTATCAGAACTGATGCTGCCTATCATGTCTTCAAGATCTTGTGTTTCGTCCTGCCCGTAAAAAATGAGTGTTCTGCATTGTTTCTCTCTTCTCCGCAGTATTTACAACGCGGTGATCGAATTTTTCCCCATCTTGTGCAAATAGGCGCGGAAGTAGCCATGGTTTGACAGAAACTGGGTGAGGTGGAAGTCCACCTCCCCGTGCTGTCGCCCAACCCACTGCTTAACGTAATTTATCAGCCGCGCAGTCCATCTACCCCTTCGTCCTCTTCCAAGATAAGAAGTATCTTATGATCCTTTATCAGAATGTTCGAGGACTTCCTACAAAATCTGACGAGTTTTTGGCTTCCATCGCAACCTGTGAACATCAGATTGTTACTGTGACTGAGACTTTCTTCGATTCTGCACTCAATACTATCAGTACTGAGTATTATCAGTAATTCAATGATAAGTACCTTGTACATAGAGCTGACAGATATCCAGAGTCCACTAACAAACACCTTGGGGGAGGATCCCTCATTGCAGTCAGCACGGACTTGCACAGTTTTAGAAGACATGAACTGGAACCGGTAGAGAATGTGTGCGGATCGAGGTGAAATTGCGCGATGGGCTTAATTTACTGATCGGCAATCACTATTTTTGTCCTGGTTCTTCTCCTGTGATGCTAAAAAATTACTTTGACGCGATCGAGCCTGTTCTGTACATCACACGTTATCGAGTAATTATGCTTCGTGAATTCAACATTCAAAATGTACCTTGGAAGGATCGTTGTTTGGAGCCCGATATACATTTTTATGCCACGAAAAAACGAGCTATTCTTTGAATTTATGGATAGCATGAATTTAATACAGCTAAACAACCACATCCCTTTTAAGGATAAATCTTTACTTGATTTGGTGCTGTCCAATACTGGTGTACAAGTGTCTGCAGAAGCCTTCTGTTTAGTCAACCCTGATGATCCTCATGATCTGCTCACTGTTGATGTCAGTATGAATGGTGTGATTCGTAACCACAAGGCATGTTTGATAAGCGATTATCATAAGGCAGATTTCCTGGGACTCTATAGGGCAGCTGAGGCAACAGATTGGGAATCATCCTTTAAGCTGTTGATCTGAAGGTGGGTGCTGGTGATCTGAATGATGCTATTGATGGTTTAGTGAACAGATTTGTTTCATTTCGTCGCACCAGAGTGCAGATGTTCACCTCTTGGTCTCAACAGATTTAATTGTAGCTCTACACAACAAGAAGAAGTTCCACAGGAAATCTAAGAAGGCTAGTCTTCTGAGGCATTATATTACATTCTCTGAATAAAGGAAAAAAGTGAAGATGCTTATAGCACGTGACAAAGACAGAAGATCACAGTTGGCTGAGAACAATCTCCACAAGAAGTCTTCTGACTCTTTTAAATATATTAAGTCTCAGTTAAATGATAGTTCTAGTGCTAGATCCATCGATATGAATGGAGAGGTTATTACAGATCCTTCATGGCTAAGTAATTTATTTGGGGAATATTTCCATTCTGTTAAGAACCCAAGTAGTGGTAAACTATTGGTCGATAGTGGTAAGGCTATAGGCCTTCAGGACATCTCCTACAAAGTAGGGGAAACCCAACTTGTGGATTTGATAAAATCTCCCCGATTGTGATTAAGGGTATTGGAAGTATTTTAGCACCAGTGCTATGTTCTGTATTTAATTTAAGTTAAAATGTGGTAAGTTTGCAGACATTTGGAAAATTGCAGTTGTTTCTTCAGTCCCCGAAAAAGGTAACGCATGACATAACTAATTACAGGCCAATCTCTGTATTGGGAGTCATCTCTAAGCTAATCAAGAAGATTGTTCATGATCATCTATAAGATGCACTTAGAGGCTAAATTTCATCACAACAACATAGCTGTGCTAAAAATAAGTCTACAACAATCAACCTAGTTGATATGCTGACTTACATTTTGCCTAAGGTTGAACATTGCAGTCAAGTGGATACCATTTACTTTGATTTCAGTAAGGCATTCGATACTGTTCCTCACAGTACCTTGATGAGTAAATTGAGGTCTTATGGTCTTACTAATCTAATGCAATGTTGGTTAAAGTCTTATTTAACGGATCAATAATTTAAAGTGAAGGTTAAGGAAGAGCTTTCTGCTGAGTTCCCGGTTTCTTCTGGAGTTCCTCAGAATTCCAACTTGGGGCCATTACTGTTTGTATTGCTTATTAATGACAAAGCCAGACATATATCCTCATCATTATTCATGTACGCTGATGATCTGAAGATATGTGCTGAGATTAGGAGTGCATCTGCTTGGATTGCCCTACAGCAGAACAAGTGGTCAGACGGAGTTTAACATCAGTAAGATTAATGTCATTACGTATACTAGAAAAACTATACCGGTTATATATGATTATAGAGTGAATGACACAGTCATTCTGAAGTCAAAAATATCAAAGGTCTGGCTGTTAATATCGACAATACTAAGATGTTATTTAGTGAGCATGTAGCTGGAATTGTCTCTCTTGCTAGGAGGAACCTAGAATTGATTTTCTGGATTAATAGATATTATAATATCCTACTATTCCTGCATTTGTATAATGCAATCATTAGTCCATTGCTGGAGTACTGCAACGTTGCCTGGAATTACAAGTGCAAGTCTACCATAGAAAGTATTGAGGCCATCCAAAGGAAATTCATTAATTCCTCAGTTATTAGAGCTTTTGTTGATCCAGCCCCTTATGTGCACCTGTGCAGATTCTTTCAACTGCCTTTAGTCAGTCAGCATAGTAGTACAGCTTTTGTCTTGCATCTTTACAATGATGCTTGATGTATATGTACATGTTGCTTACTTGTAACATTGGCTTGGACATCGCTTGTTATTAAGTGTGAATATCTAATCAATGACAATGAATCAATGAAGTTTTTTCTTCATATTTTTCTCCTGTTTATATTTTATTTTTGAATATGTGTTTTTTTATGAGTTAAGATTAATAAGTATTTGGCATATTAAGGCTTAAGGCTGTTCTGTCATATTGTTTCCCCATTGGTGCATGGTTGCGGGTCACATTTGTGGAAGTGTGACTCCCTCTACAGTGTGTCACTCTCCCCTACAGAGTGTAGGGGAGAGTGATAGGCCTGCAAAAAAAATTATTATTAATAAGTGTGAATTGACCTACTGGGGACCATGTAACAAATTCTTTTGCATATTTATTTTCTTTTCTTTGGCTGTTCTGCCTTCTTGCACTTTTGCCAGACGTTTGGCTGTTAGTTTTCATTTTGCTTTATTTTCTTAGCCTCCTGGAATTCCTTAAACTCAGTTATTATTTTCCTGTACTTGCTTCTATCTAGCACATCAATTTCTGAGAGTCCAAGTTTGGTTAAGTCTCTCTTGATTTCTTCTAACCACGGGTTGGGAGATTTTCTTTGGCATTTAATTTTAAATATCCTTTTGTTGAGCTTACTGCCGTCCTTCGTTATTAAGTGTCCAAAGAATATCAGCCTTCTTTTTCTTACTTCTGTTGTTATTGATCTATGTTGATAGATTTTTCATTATTATTTTAACCCATTTGTTATTGCATTTCTTGTTTCCCCCAAGAATCATTCTCAGGATCACTCTTTATTTTTTTTCAAGTTTCACTACTAGTCCCTTCTTTTTGGGGGTGAGTGTATCTGCTCCTTACTGTACTTCTGTTCTTATCACTGTATTGTAGTGTCTCAGTTTTGTATTTCTAGAGATGGACTTGCTGTTGTACACTTTTTGTGTTAAGATTTTTCTCCTCTTTAATTTACATACTCAAAGTTTAATTGCTTCTTTCTCTATCATTGTGTCCTTTATTGTTTCTCATAGATATTTAAAATATCTTACTCTTTCCATATTTCCTATGTTTGTGTATAGTGTGCTGCATTATTTATACTGGTTGGACATGAATTTACACTTTCGATATCTGTAGATCGAATTTAGCTGCATGTTTTGCTAGGATTTCTATTTGTTCAATTGCATTTTTTATATTTGTGGATAGAAGAGCAATATCATTTGTAAAAGCTAATGCGTATATCCATTAGTCCTTTAACTGAGCCACCAAAACAGTCCTTTGATTTTGTTTTCTCTGTATTCTCCCAATGTCTCGCTCATTAATTTTTCTACAGCTACGTTGAAGAGAATTGGGAAGAGTCTGTCCCCTTGTCTCATTGTCTCAATCCAGTATTGATTTCAAATGGTTGGGAGAGTTTGACTCAAAATTTCACTCTGGATTTAGTGTTCATAAGTGTTTGTTTTAAGATTTCTCTAGTTTTCCTTTAATCAAAATTCTTCCAGGGTTTTGATTAAGCATGCTCCATCTTGAGTCATAAGCTTTTTTTAAAATCTACAAACGTTGTTACTTGTGATTGGTCATTTCCTGTTCCGATTATATTTTTATGGTTAATAATTTTCTCTGAACAACTTCTTCCTTGCTAAATCCTCCTTGATATTACCCTATTTGAGAATCAAAAATTGGTTCTATCCTGTTTAGTAATGTATTTGACAAGACTGATAGTAAGGAAATTCCTCTGTAGTTATTCAAATTTGATCTGTCCCCTTTCTTTTGATAGGGATGTGGACTATCTTCTAGAATTTTGGGATCCTTTCTTTATTCAAAATTTCCTTCATAATTGTGTTATTTTTCCTCACCAAGATTTAGAAATTCAGCCGTAATCTCATCTTCTCCAGGTTTGTTGTTCTCGAGGGTTTTTAATGGCTTGTCGGACTTCTATGGTTGGAGGATCTGATTCTGGTGGAATTGCGAATTCTGATTTTTTGGGTGATCTTTCAGAGTTAAGAAGTTCTTCAAAGTATTTTGCCAAATTCAGGCAGTTCTCCTGGCCATTTGTGCCTAATTTTCCTTATTTGTCTCGGACTTGAGGGTTCATAACATTTAATATGTCTTTTGAAAGTTTGGTAGTAATCCCTAGATTACTATCAAACTAGATTAGGGATAGTAATCCCTATATTTTAGTAAACTGCTGTTGTATTTGCTGAAGGAATTGTCTTTCATATTGTCTCTTTTATATCTGATTACACTGGAAGATACTTTCCTCTCTTGTCTGAATTTTTCTGTGTTGGTTGGAGTCAGATTTGATTTGAATTTTTGCTAGATTCTCTGTCTGTTTTCTAATACTTCATTTAATTTGGCACTCCACCAGATGTTTCTACTTCTGTTTTTAGTTGGGAAAGACTCTCTGCTCCTTTGATTATTCCATATTCATCTCTTCCCATGATGAGCTTTGTAAGTTGGATTCATATGAGTTTTGTATGCCAACCTTAATATTCTTGGTTACAAAATGCTTTACTTTAAGTTTGCTCATGTTTTGGTTATTTTATTTTCCAATCCTTTCCTATATATCATTCCTACACCTCTTTCCTTACATTCTTTTATTTTAAAAATTATTTTATAGCTTCCTGACACAAATTCTCCTTCTCTTTCCCGTTTTACTTTACTCAGGCCTAACAGATCTATTCTATGCTTCTCCATTGCTACCTTTATATTTTCCTATTTCCCTTTTAACATACAACAATTCCAGCCGCAGAGTAATTCATTGGTTGTATAAATTGTATACATTAAGTAATGACTGGTAGCGAATTATTAATAATCAATTCCTTTATTTACTTTTTAATTTACATTAAATTAGTTAAACATTAATAAACATTCTGGCTAGTACAGATATAGATTTTCATGTTAATTCGTTCACATTATAAAGGAAAGCAAAAGTCATACCATTAATAATTCTAACAATAATTAAGACCACTGGTTCATTAACAAATAATAAGAAAGCAGAAGATGACAGGAGATGTTTACATTAAGCAAGAGGGCAAAATAAATAAATGAATCTGAATATACTGCCTATCAAAAAAGAAGTTCTTTTTTTATAATAACATAAGAATATCAATAAAATTATGATATAATATAAGATAGATAAATGTTATACTAATGCAAATATAAATTATATCATTAGTATAATTCAGTAGTACAAGGAAAACCAAGTATATTTATTTTACTTTTTTTTTTATCAATATAATATAAAATAGTAATCACAAATCAATGACAATGTATAAAAATAGTACTACAATAAGCATAATAATCATAATTTTCATAATATTAATAACTTTTAATAATATACGCAAATATATATATACATTCTTGCAAACTTGTACCTACACAAACCTTATAGGGACTAGGATTTCTTTAAATATGTTGTTTTTGACGCACCTGTTGCAAGAAGTTGTGTCCAATGGTCTGAATTACCATGATACCATTGGCTAGTAAGTGTAATAATGATGACTAATTGCACATTTAGTGACTTATCGCATCTATCTTGTACCTATTATCTTATAGTGACTAGGATTTCTTGAAATATGTTGTTCGTGATGCACCTATTGCGAGAAGATGTGTCAAATGGCCCAAATTACCATGGTGTCATTGGCTAGAAAGTGTAAACAATTATGATTTATTGCATATTTAGTGACTTATCACAGCTAATATGTAATATCTGTGTGTGTGTGTGTGTGTGTGTGTTTCTATGTTGTATGTATTGTCTGTGTATGTGCCTGTGTATAGTACATATGTATATGTAAATGTAGTATAATAATTAGTCTGTAGATTAGAGTGTTAGAAGTTTAAGAGCATATGAGTAAGATATAAATATACTGACATAATACAGAATATTACATTTAATATTACATTATAATAACAATATGTAACATTTATGATCATAATATAAATCACAATTGAAACCATATTAATAAAATACAGAAATAAGGTATAATATCAATCAATAAAGTTATTATTTTAGAAATATTCTCATCAGTAACATGTGAAAGGTTTTTTTTAAATAAACAATAATTAATTAATTGTCAGCTACTGGCAGCAAACAACTTATGCATAGGTCTTTGGAGCTGAACATTAGCTGTCTTTAAATCAATAACTCGAACTAATTGGTCAGGACCTGGATAAACTTTAGTGATAATTCTGAATTTCCATTGCATTAGTTCTCCTTAGAGATTAATACTAAGTCTCCAATAAACAGATTACGCAAAGGGAAACACCATTTATTTCTCTGCTGAAGAAAATGAAGATAGTCCTTAGATCATTGTTTCCAGATGGATTAGACAAATTTCTGGAGTAAATGCCAATGACCTAGGCAGTTAATTTCAATTTCTTTGTAATCGGGTTCAGGTAAAGACATAAGTGGACAACTGATAAGAAAATGTCTAGACAACAGTGGTTCTGGGTCCCTATGATCTGTAGAAACAGTAAAAATGGGACAAAAATTAAGACAGGCTTCAACCTGTACTAAAACCGTATACAATTCTTCAAAGTTTACGATTGTTTGTCCTACTGCACGACATAGATGATATTTTATGCTTTTAATTGTGTTCACCCATAAGCCACCAAATGGGGCAAAGTAGGTGGAATAAATGACCACGATGTGTTTTGTTTGGATGAAAAGAGCTGTTTTGAAATTTGATTTGAGCTGATTTGATTTTAAATTTTCCAAATTTAAGAATTTAAATATGTCATACAAAATATTTTTGGCAGAATGGAAATTGGAACCATTATCTGAAAATATTTGGGTAGGAATACCTCTTCGTGAAATAAATCTCTTGAGTGTTGCCATGAATGACTGTGTAGTCAAATCTGAGACTAATTCAAAATTAATTGCCTTGGTACTGAGGCATATAAAACATGTGATATAAGATTTACTTAAGGCTTTGGATCACTGCCCACGATGACGAATTGTAAGTGGACATCTGCTGTAAGTGGAAGTAAGTGGAATTGTAAGTGGAAGTCTACTGCACAGACAGAGAATGAACAAGAAGATACTATTCTGAAAGGTGGTAAATGACCTAGTTTTTGCAATTGAGTTTTTGCATTAAAATGAAACAATTCAAACATTTATTGATTGATGAATTGCTTACTTTAGCATTTAAGATCCAGTATTTCTGGGATAATGAATGATGAGTCAATTGTATATCAGAATGTAAAAGATGTAAATGCTCAGCAGTAATAATTAATTTAGTTACATTTGCCTTTGAGTGTAGGATAATAGGATGTTTAGCTTGACAATAGAATAAAGAGTGTTGTAATCTACCTCCCACTCGTAATAATCCTAGGTCATCCAGAAATGGGTCAAGTGAATGATTTTGTTTGGTTAGAAATAATTTGATTGTTCTTAAATTTATTTATTTCATCACTAAAATATACATGTGAGACTGTTTTATGAAAAAGGTAAGGGTTTGATTTAATTCCCTTATAGTTAAATTACTAGTGATTTTTCAGACCGATTTAATTTAAGATTGTCCATAAATCAGAAACCAAAGCTAAATGTATGAATTAGCTTATACATTATAAAGATGAAAATCGTTGTGTATAGTCAACTAAAACAATATGTACAAAATATGTTTATATATTTTTATGTTTTTCTTTGAGACATTTCAGATCTTTACTATAATTATTAAAGTTAATATGCGTATATTTGGCTAATGACATGAAAATTGTAAGAGCCAAGGAGGAACATGCCACCATAGCGAAATATCAATTAATTTACTTGGATTACAACTGCTAGACAATATGTTAGCTGGATTTTCCAAAGACTTAATATATGCCATTTAGCATTTGAGGTATCTCATTGAATTTCAGTTATTCTATTACTTATACCTTCCAAGCAGACAGACAGATGTCCATGAATCCAGGACAATAATATTGTTTCTGAATACAAATGTATTTCACTAATATGTATATCCAGAGCACTTATTACCTTCACTAATAAATGTGAGAGAAGTAAAAAACCAGATAATTCAAGCCTTGGTAGTGTTATTTGCTTTATAGAAGCAAGTCTTGATACTTTGGAACAAAGTAAATTACATGAAATTGTCTGATTAGAAAATAAAGTTCGAATATAGATACAACAGCCATAACCCTTTATGGAGGCATCTGAAAATCCGTGTATTTGGATTTAGTTAACCTCAGCGCCATTGCTCAATTTAATTGAGTGCATCTGATTGTATAATTTATATCATCAAGATAACATCATTGTGGGTAATTACTCATCCCCAATTAATTTAAGTTACCATAAAGATTGCATAAAATATTTACGATAAAAAACAATAGGGCCAATAAGAACTAATGGGTCAAATACTCCTGCAATAATAAAGAGAATAATTCTTTTAGTATCAATAGATTGAGTAATTTGAAATAATATGTCTGTAGAATTGTTTCATAAAATGCCTAAAGTATAAAACTCATGTTCCTGGGCTAAAAGAACTGAACAATAATGCTCAGGAATAGTATTATTATTATTATTATTATTATTATTATTATTATTATTATTATTATTATTAGAGAACCATTGATGAAATGAAAAACCATTACATTGGAGTAAATTAGAAACATCAACCTTTGAATAGCTTCATCTAGATGGTCAGAACCTGAAATAAAATTGTCAACATAAAAATCATTTCTAATAGCATTGCATGCTGATGGGAATCTCTTTGGATTTCATTTGATATTTGAATTAGGCATCTAGTGGCTAAATATGGAACAGAAGCAGTTCTATATGTTATAATTCTAAGTGCAAAATGTTTTAGTTATTGATCTCTAGATTCACACCACAAAATGCGTTATAAATTAGTGTCATAAGGTTTAAATAGTATTTGACAAAACATTTTCACTATGTCCAGTGTAATGACGTAGTTATGAATTTTAAATCTACGTATTATTGAGAATAAATCCTGTTGGACAACAAGCCCAACTAATAGTACATCATTAAGAGATAAGCCATTAGAGGTTTATGCTGAGCCATCAAAGAAGACAACTCGCATTTTAGTAGTTAGACTTGTGGGCTTAAATATTGGGTTGTGAGGTAATATACATCTGATTCATTAGTTAATAAATCATCAGAATTAAGTAATGACATATTACCTAATCTTAAGTGTTCTTGCATAAAGGCGGAGTATTCCCTTTTAAAATTATAATTGTTGTATAATCTTCATTCTAGATATAAGAACCTATTTTAAGAGTTAATGAAAGAATCATTTAGCTAAAATTGATGGTAGGCAACCTGACAAAACTTTGAATAAAACATAATAATAATAATAATTTTTTTTCCCTCTTGCGGAGGGAGGTAAAAATACATTTATGTATGGGGTGTCGGGCTCCTGCTGATGGTATTATCCATGGGGTGTCGGGCTCCTGCTGATGGTATTATCCAATCTCTACCAGCAGACTACCGACTAAAACCACCCCCCTTTCTACTAGGACTCGATCTGGAACCGTTTAACACATTACTTCCGGTCGAGTCTTCCTATACAAGCCTGATTAGGTGCTACCTAATTTTCAGGACTATCCAAGTTAACCTTTTTGGCCCTGAGATGTTGCCGACGAATCGGGCTACACTTTCCCAGCTGCTCAGGTCACGAAGCATCATCGCAACCACGTTGTGGGGATCAGTGGTTCGAGATCCGCCTCTAGTGTCCCTCGATCAGCCGTCCACCGAGCACATTTGAAAAAGGTGTGCTCAGCGCCGTCCCGTACACCGGGGCAATAGAGGCAGTCAGGGGACGGCGTTTTCCCTATGACATGGAGGTAAGCGCGGAAGTAACCGTGACCCGTTAAAAATTGGGTCATGTAGTACTCCATCTCTTTATGCCGTCGCTCCGTCCACGGACTGACCAGAGGAATAAGCTTTGCGGTCCATCGTCCTCTGTTCTCGTGGTCCCAAGTCTCTTGTCATGCGAGGAACGTGTGAGTGCGTTCCTCATTGGCAATGGTCATCCGGTCTTCGCCTGCCCGTCGCCTACTGTAGATCACCTGGCGCTCCCTTGCCAATAGCAATGGGTATGACGCCGGCGACCAGAAGTACTGCAAGCTCGGAGACCGTCCTATACGCGGAAGCAACTCGCAAGGCTGCGGTGCGTTGCACCTGCGCGAGTCGCTTAAAGTATGTTGCAATCCTTAATGCCTGGGCCCACACCTCCCACCCTTATAACAGGATAGAATGCACCGTGGACATCAGCAATCGCCGTCTGCTGGCCTTCGTTCCGCCGACATTCGCCATGAGCCGGCTGAGAGCAGTTACGGCTCTTGCAGTTTTGTCGGCGGTTCTACGAAGCTGCTCAGCAAGCTGAGTTTCCGGTCAATCATCATACCGAGGTACTTTGCGGCCGGCTTGGTCTCGACAACCTCTAACCCGACCCGCAGGGAGAGCAGGGTGTCGATACGCTTCTTCGTTAGAACCACGATCTCCGTTTTGCTAAGGGTTAGAGACAATCCATGGTCGTCCAGCCAGGCACCGACTCTGTGCATGGCTCGACTGAGCCTCAGTTGGGCGCGCTCCACGTTGCGGTCTGCGGCAAGTAGCACAACGTTGTCAGCGTACCCAACCAAGACAGATTCTTCAGGCATCTCCAGCCTCAGCAAGGCATCATAAACGGCGTTCCAAAGGGCGGGGCCGAGAATCGACCCCTGCGCCGCCCCTGACGTAATCGTAGTCCTACGCCAGCCTGCCGCGGTCTCGTAAATGAGACCGCGGCTCCTCAGGCATGCGTCCACCATTCTGAGAAGGTATTGAGGCACATGAAATGAATGCTCCAGGGCTTGAATCATATTGCTCCACAGTGCGGAGTTGAAAGCGTTTTTAATGTCCAACGTAACGAAGGACCACACGTCGCAAAAAATGATTGTGGTCCTCTGCTCGCCGCACTGCCTCAACAACCTCTTGAATTGCGTCTAGGGTTGACCGACCCTGCCGGAAACCGAACTGGTTAGGTGACAGGCCACCTGCCTGATTCATCGCCGCAACCAGTCTTTTCTTTAACAGCTTCTCCAATACCTTCCCAGCCGTGTCAAGCATACACAATGGGCGGTAAGATGACGGCGACTCTGAGTTTTCTTTTCCCTTGGGAATTAGCGCAAGACGCGCGGTCTTCCACCTGCCGCTATATACCCAACCTTCAGACATGCATTATACATGTCTAGTAGAAGATAGGACCTGCAGCGCCTCACTAGCTTGAATACCTCGGCCGGTATACCGTCGGGGCTTTTTTGCATTTCAGCGACCGTAGGACTCCCTCCAGTTACTCCATCGAGAAGAGCGGGAAGTCGCCCACGTCACCGAAGTCCCGCTCGGCACGGATCGAATCTTCTCGGGCCGGGAACAACATTCTCGGAGGGAGTGCTCCGCTTTAGCATCGTCTAGTGAAGCTGGTAACTGCGAGATCCCCAATCACCGAGTTACTAAGTTACTATCTTGTAACCCAGCCCCCAAGGGGTTGAATCCACGGTATCTGTCAGTTCTCTCCAGCAGTGTGCCTTGTTCACGTTGATGGCTCGACGGAGCCGTTTTTGCCATCTTATACTCGGCTGACCTGGCATTTGCATCTGTGCGCTTCCTTGCACGTTGCGCCACTCGTCGTAGTCGAAGACACTCTCGGCGCAACCCCGCAATCTCCGGTGTCCACCAGTACACGGGTCGTTTCTGGTGCCTCGGACCCCCGTGGGGCATGGAAGCGTCGCATGCAGAAACGATCAGCCACATGGTCGAAGCAACTACGGCTTCAGCGCCAGAGTCCCCCCCGTTGGTGATGTTTCCAGAGGTTACCACCCCTGAGATCTTTCTTTTGAATTTCTTCTAGTCGATTTTATTGATGTTGTATTTTTTCACCAGCCGTGGGTGCCCCGGGCGCTCTCGTGTACTATCTAGGACTCTAAATGAGATAACGGGTTATACCGGTGGTCGCTACCGGTATAATCCTCAAGAACTCTCCAGTCCTGAACGAGCGTGACCAGCTCTTTGGAAGCGAGGGAAATAGCGGTTTCCAAATATCCTGGGCGGCGGAATGTCGTCGTGTTTCCTGTACTGAGGATCACGAGTCCAGTACGTGCCGCCATGTCCAGAATGTATTTCCCTCTGGAGTTGGTATGCGCTATACTCCACTCTACCGCCCTGGAGTTGAACAATAATATTAATGGTTATAAATTCAAAAATTTACATCTTATCTCCTTTATCCAATTACATTTGTTTTATAATTTAATTAGAATTTCTGGCACTTCTACAACAATGTCAGTATATAAATATATGTGCAGGTGAAAATAATCACTAAAGAAATTTACATCACTGTCATACAATATTAACTGATTTTAATTATTAAAATATTCATTTATTAATAGAAAATGGTTTTAATTTACATAAGTTAACTATGGACAAGCAAAGAGGATCTGCGTAGTTCTGCAGTAATCCAGTATTACAGCTTTATGTGTTTTTAATATCGTTTATTATACAGGAGTAAAACCTACTCAGTTCTAAAACAAAGTTCTTCCTTGGTTGGAAAAAGTCTATTTAACATATTTGTTTACAGCAGTTAAAGTGCATCTCTTTGTGGGTGAAATAACCTGTGTAGAGTATACAAGAGGACAAAAGTTTCTAATATTGCATCCGGGAATACGTAGCTGTATTTCATTTTCCGTAGGATTACACCCGTGTAATGCTTTATGGAAAAACAGTAAATCAAAGTATTCTCTTCGACATACAAGAGATGGTAAATTATGAAGTAACTTAAGCTGTTTGGCAAGATGCTGAAGTTTAAATTTGTGAGACAGCCAAGATAGAAAGTTGTTCTGAATGGATTCGATGTTATTCGAATATATATTAATATGTATATTAAATATATAATAATAATAATAAAAATAAAATACTTGGATATATAAAAAAAAAACCATTAAAGAAGATAATTTATATTGATTCACTGTACAATATTTAACCTAACAGTACTAAATCATCATCTTTACATATGAGTTATTATTATTAACAAAAAAACTAAAATAATAGCAAAATAATTTTTATAATATTTTAGGAAATTGATGTATGTATATTTAATAATGTAAATAAAATATTGCATCATATATAAATAAACAAATATTAAAATTTGGAATAATTATTTATTAAACTGATTCAATTCCAATATAAATAGTATAAAAGTAAAACATGCAATAATGTAATGAACGATTAACCTCATGAGATTAAAATATTACATATAAAATAACCAAACCTATATATTTTTATATGTAAAAAAAATAAAATTAGAAGTAATATTGATGATAAATGATTGATTAATTATAAATGATTAACAGATTAGTATTACTGACAAGAGTGATGAAATATAATATAACAATTTCGTATGTTATTTTACTGTTATTTATATAAATAATAATAATAATAAAATAATATATAGGATAATTATTTTATTGTTAATAATCAGGTTAAGCTCTGCAGGAAAGTTTTGTTGTAATAATTAACAATTATTGCATCATCTCTTCCCTTTTTGGTAATTTCTTACATTTTTATCAAACTCTTTTTTAAAGATTATAGTAAATTTACATATAATGTTAATATATTACCCTATGAGGGTCGTGGCACGCTCTTATCATATAATAAAAAATAATAATAATATTCAGCTATTATAAAAAAATGCTAATTTTATTAATCATAAAATTCAAACAAAAAAACTGATGTAGACACCACATAACTTCCTTGTACGCCTATTAAATTACATATACACATTTTTTTCCTGCACTTCAATCCAACTTATTTCATTTGAAAGTGAGATACGATCCTTCAATTCTTTAATAAAGTAGACAGTTACACTGTTGCTGAAATATTAGTTTTTATTAACATCAAATATTTATACAATTATTAATTCAACAATCTTACATGAAATATTAGGATAGAGTAAAAGTCCCTTTATTACTCATATTACTAAATAAGTATTATTCGTATCTTTGTGAGTTGTTGATTAACAGAAGTTTTAGATTTCTGGTGTGTCGTATAACCAAACATTATAATTAAACTATTCCGTTTAGTAAACGCCTGTTTACTGGTTACAAATGTTAATTTTTTATCTAACGGTGTAAAATATTCAGTTTTTATTGTTGAATTATTTGGTGAATAATGAAAAATGAAAAAGAAACAATCATACAGAAAAAAGAAAGAAAACGTGAAGAAATATATCTCAAAAAACGACAAGAAGATGAATATGAAGAGGAAGAAAATGTTAAGAACAAGGAAAGAATATAACAATTAAAAGAAGGTGATAAGTATAAAGAGGAAGAAAACGTTAAGACCAAGGAAAAAAATAAAAAGATTAAGAGAGGATGATGAATATAAAGAGAGAGAAAATTTGAAAACTAAAGAACGTGTACACAAATTAAGATCAGAAGAATTATATGAAACTAAAGATTAAATGATGGGCAACAAAAAACAAATAAACCAAATGATGATCAACTCCGACTTAGAGATAATATTGTCAGACAATATCAGAGGAGTAATGAACTAAAAGATAAGAATTTTTTGCAGTTTATTAAAGATCGGGCACGTACGCCTCAGTGTATATGTTGTGCTTGTGATGGTCTATTATTCAGTGACTCTGTAGTTAACTTTAATGTAGATAAAATTAAACAGAAATTAAACTAGAAAATCAAAAAAATAATACGATTCTAAATTATAATTTTCAATTAACAATCAGATATTTCATCAAATCTATTACATATACATATATGTAATTATGCCTATTAAATTGCATATACACATTTTTAAAAGCACAAAATTTTATTTCACTAATAATATTTTTTGTTATCATTGAATTATTTATTATTTATTACATTTTTGTTTTACAATCACTAGTTAACAATTATTAAATCAATATATCTGAATTAAAAAAATGTAAAGTTAAAAAAAAACAAAATTGATGAAGTCTAATTCCAGCCGATTTGCCTTCCCTTAAGATCAAAATATTACATTAATTAAAATTTTTATTTTAATTTTGATTGCAATCAAAAGGAGAGATGCACAACTAGATTTTAGCAACAGTCCTAAATAAAAAATTTCAACATCCTACGGCTAATCGTTTTTGAGTTATGCGAGATACATACGTACAGATGTCACGCCGAAACTAATCAAAATGGATTCAGGGATGTCATAATTGATATTTCCGTTGAAATTTGAAAACCGAAATTGTTCGCGATCACAATACTTCCTTATTTCATACAAAGAAGTAAAAATAGAATAAATAATTATATTAAAATAGTAACTGGATATAAAGTTCATAATCACGCTAGTATACTATTACGCAGATAGCTTTTGCACTTGTGTTGACAGATCCATACGTAACTGCATACTTATATACATATATATGAAGTTATATTAGTTTTACAGCACTTAGATATGTGATTTTAAAATGTTTAAGCCGTGGAATCTGTTGCATATTTTTTAAAGAAACTTTACTATTTACTGAATTACTCATCTGACAATTTGATTTCATTGGAAATTAATCTGTTTCCTATTTATTTTTTTTTAATTAATAATTTAAATTATATGCTAAGGTGTTTTAATCTATTACAGAACCTAGATCCTAAGGTTCTTTGGATGGATATTTTAAATTAAAAAAATATATCTTTCATATATATTTTGGGGACACAAAATATGTAATTCATTTAATATCAGTTTGGCAAATGTTGTGCCACATAATATGAAAGTTAACATTTTGAACATTATCGGCAAATCACTTGTTATAGACCTTGACTAAATTATAGTATCTTATACAAGAGATTGAATTGTTATAATTCATACTCGTCTAATAACGAGAGTTTAAAAGAGTCGTTAATAGATTCTTTGTAGCTAGAACAGAGTTGCTCTATCTTAACAAGTTCTTTATCGGATAATGTATTTAATGAAGAATCTGAGTTTTTTTTCATTAGAATTCCATTTATTCCGTATGTACGATTAATACTCAAACATTGGAGAATGTATATGATTTTAATGTGAATAGTCCAATTTTGACTGGTCCAAATGACCATGAAATAATTGTCTTCGGTTATTTATTTAAAAGACTAAATAAAATATTTTGTCTTTTATAAATAACTTTATTTGAATTTTGATTTATATTAAGATAGTTTGGAATATTTAGTATTGCGTACTTAGTACAAAAATTGTAGTATAATTAATGAATATCAGAATAAAAACTACTATTATAATTTTTTTTTTTGAAGGTTAAGCATTGACTTCTGTGGTCATTAGCCCTTTTCCAAAACAAAAAATAAAGAAAAAAACCTTTTTCCTTCCTGATAAAAACACTAGCGACGTAATCAAAAGATTAGTCTTGTCAAACAGTTCATCCAAAAAACGACTTGTCAAAGAATATTAAAATCCTAAAAGAATCACAAGAAGACCTTGCCACTTAAAACACTCAAACCATTTCTAACAAAATATCGATCCATTCCCCGCTTCAGCCTGTGGAGCGGCTGAAGGTGCGGCTGTGCTCGCCCTTCGCCTACAGGTTTCATTGTTGGTCGTTCGAAATCTTCTTTTTCTAACATCATTACTTCTGGCTTCTCCATTCTGTGAATGAGGATTTTCTTCAATCTGTACTTTAGCTCAGTCTTCATTTTGATTTCATTTTCCCTCGCCTTTTGACTGGTCGAAGGCTCATTCTTCGGTTGTGTAATAAAGTTTGTTTGGAACATCTGCTTTATTCTATTTACTCTTAGGTTTCTCTAATTGGTTAACTTTTGAATTTGTGATCGATGATACGTTTGACCATATTTTCTAAAGCTTGTGTCACTTCAGAGATTACGTCCTTTGGTTCAAAGAAAGCTGCAGGAACCGTAGCAATCTGAGTATAGGACGCAAATTTCGGTTATTTGCTGAGAACGATTTTTCTGGCTTCAAGGTAGCTGGCCTTTTTAATGGTCTTTACCTACTGTACTGTTACGTTCTCCTTATAAATGGGACAGTTTTTTGATCTAGCAGAATAATGCCCATGGCAGTTGACACGAACTTTGTGGGTCGCCACAAAGTCAAATTTGTTTCTTAGTGCATCTTGCTGCTGTATGTCAGAATTTCTGACATCCGAAATATGGGATGGAATCGGGAAGTAAGAACAATCATCCACTTTATGAGAGCTAGCTTTAATTTTTTCTGGACACTTGGGTTTGTTAAAGGTCAAAACATACGACGCGGAGGGTAAGACTTCTCCGTTTAGTCGGGTGTTCAATCGGCGATATAAAATAACTTCTTGTCCATGGAGCTTGTCAACAATGTTGCCCTCTGTGCAGTTCAGCAAATCTTTGAACATAAATACTCCACTAGAGGTATTTAGTGTACCATGTGGTACAAACTCAAAGACTAAAAGTCCAATCTCCTTGGGTTTAAGTAGCGACGATTTTAGGTCATTGACGGTTTCAACAAACACTCCCACAACCGTCTTCCTTGCTTTCTTAACAAATCTTTCTGCTGCTTTTGTGATCACTTTTCTGTTGCTCTTATGTCATTCTTTTGTACAATAGCAAAAGGGCATATCTTGGTAAAGTTTCCGCCTTTCCTCTTTATCACCAAATATTTTTGCAATGCTTCAATAAATTGGGTTCGATCCTTCCTTCTTTTCCGTATGTTCGATCCTTCTTTTCCGTATCTCTGAACACGACGCTCTTCCTTCTCTTTACTTGCGAAGAAAAGGCTGTCCTGGACGAGGGTTTTTATGTGGACCCACTGCCAAGGAAATCGTGAATATCTTTCCTTGGCGCACCAGTAGGTGTTATTTTGTGTCCGGGCGGACCAGTAGCGCCCGGACACAAAATAAGTAAATTAAATGATTAAAAATTAACAATGAAAATTTACTTTAAAAATTAAAACGATGTAAAATGCCTATACGGTAAGCTAAGAGCAAAATAAAAACAATATCAAAAATCCAGCATAAAAAACAAAATTGCTGTACATCAAAATGCAAAAACATATTACAGTTCTAATAAATTTGAATCCAGATGCACGGCCTTAAGAAATCGTAAAACATTAGATAAAATCGATACATTGTTGCCCAGGATATTCGGATGTTAGCTCCTAGTTTAAACTTCCGACGCAATGCCGCATAACAGATACAGTCAACAAACAAAGATATGGTGTACCGTTACTTGGTAGTCGCAGCAAACACAGACGGGTGCATCGGTTGTATTCATGTCGTGTCCATGAATAAGTTTAGTCATAATGAGTAAGTTTATTTGCAAACGGTAAATAATAACCTTCTCTCGGTGGTTATTCCTGCATGAGGAGCTCCTCGGTGACACAACTGGACGAAGTTTATTGTTATAGCATGACATTCATTATGTCATTCATCACTAACCAGCCTATTCAGAAAACGGATAAAATCTTTCGAAACAACAAGATTAATGATAGGAGGCTGCAAACAGAACTTTTTTGCCGCACTATCAGCGCGCTCATTGCCTGAAATTCCAATATGACTTTCGTCTCCAGCAGATCGAACCAAATCGCTCGAGACTAAAGCCATAATTCCCGAGGGAAGGCTATATAACGTTGAGTAACAGAAGGTACTGGAGGTAATTCTATATATAGAGATAAGAAAAGGGGATGAGCTTTGATAGCTAGCGGAGTAGTAGATCTTGGCCGTTCTTCATATCGATTAACATTATGATTGGAAATTACCGCATCAAAAGTAGGATAATTTGGTTGCGCTTTAACGAGAGCTACAAAGAAGCATATCATTTGGTTTCTTTATTCTAAAGAGATGGCTTACCACTGTCCACTAGTAGACTTATCAATGGGTTTGAGCAAAACACAGCTGTAGCAAAACGGATAAATGAATGGCGGACTGCATAGAGCATCTTTAGAGCGGTAGCCTGTAAGGATGATTAAGTTACGTCTTCATAATTTAAACGGAAACGGACCAGAGCTCGATAGAAGCGCAACATTCATATAATTCATCAGCTTACCAACGAGTATTAGATAAAACTGTCAGCATGTCTAGCTTCTGAAATATGGCGTCAGTGAAAGACTGAGAACCTGGATATTTTCGTTTTTAAGGAATAGAAGTTTTGTTATCCGATTTGGTGGTGTGACATCCAGGAAAGAACTTCGAATAACATCCCCGGCGTGTCACAGGGTTCCAATTTGGACTCCTTGTTTTTCATCCTATTCTTTAATTACATTTCCGAGTGTATTTCTGTTAACTTTGAATTATATGTTTACTTTTAAGTCGTGCTGAGTCGATTTAAAAGTAACTTAAACGTTTCTTTTTTTGCAAAAAATCCTTAGATATTTCACAAATTTGAGTCTCTTGAAGATCATCACACTCTGCAGAGTTACAGTTTCTCATTGGTGAGAGGTAAATGCTATGCCTTTGATTGTTGATAAGGTCCAACTGATCTTTTTCTCTTGGAAAACTGTTGTGTTATATTACGCATACAGCGTGATGGTACAGTTATACACTGGCAGAATTTCGTTAAAGACCTGGGTGTCTTATTGTATGCTTAACTGTATTTAACTGACCGTGTTCAAGTAATTACAATAAGATAAAAAGAAATCTTGTTCTAATTAAATGGCTTTTGAAGACGTTTCAAGATCCAGTAACTGTATACTGCTTTTCAATACCCTGGTCAAAGCGTTCTTGAATATTGTTCGGTGATATGGAATAGGAAGAGGAATTGTACAATCGATAAAGTAGAATCTGTACAGAATAATTTTCCACGCTGGCTTTCTCATAAATTCAGACTTAGCAATCACCATAATGATAATCTTCGGTGCTGTGAACCAGACGAAATTTCTTCCATGTTCATTTCTATTAAAACCACCTTCACGGTCTTCACCAGTTCCCTCCCTATTCCTCTTTCTTTGAGAGTTCCTAGAGAGAATGGTGAAGGTAGGGGCTATGTACTCTTCTATTTCTCCATTTTCTAGATCTTCCGTTACTGCTTCTCAGTACTCTAATGATGTTGATTTTTTCTTACCTCCCCGAGGTTTCAAACGTAGATTTAAATCCAAGTTTTACTCTTAATCTTCGACTCTTTTTATTCATTTTGTTGTCTGAAGTTTCTTGTAAGTTTTCAGTTATGCGCATTTTGTTTTTCAAATCATTTCCGCACTAGTAAAAAGGAAAAAATAAATAAAATAATAATTAAATTACATGTATAAACATTTTGTGAACTCTTCTTTCTTATCTTTCTTTTTGCTTGACAGGCACCGTCAAGCAATCATTCCCTCCGAGAAAAACACCTCTGATTACCTGAAGAATTGTTATGAGATTTTAAATATGCTAAAGGATTTTTTCTTTATAAACCAGGGATCAAAAATAACAAGTTTCAGTCTTCTATTAAGATTCAGACTTCTATTAAGATTCAACATCGGCATTCTCATTATAAAAATAAAAACGTAATTTTTTGGGGATCTTCGATCGTTTGACTAATTTAACTTATATCTAACTTTGTTTTTATTTGTGCAACCTGTAGATGTCAGTACAATTATAGAAGCCTATCTGTTATTTCAACTTCTCTACCTCTCTTGTTTGATAAATTTTCTGCTTTTATCATCTTTTCAATTGTTATGTTTTTATCTATCCATTCTAGTATATTTATCTTTACTTCGGCAGGATATCCTTTATTGAGTGGTTGTTCTCTGTTTTAGAATTATTTTATTTTGTTCGTCTGGACCTTTTCTTTATACCAATCTTCTATTTGAAGTATCTTTTGTTGTCTTAATAATTTTCTTTTTAAAAATTTATCCATTTGTTTTCTGCGTAATCTATATTTGCCGTAATAATTATTCCTAAGCCTATTATGTTTTTGTTCAAATTTTTACTTCATAACATTCCCTTTTAGTCTATATCATTTGTATGTATACCAGTCTGTCTCAAGGTATTATTATTATAACAACGCTTTTATATTTTTTTTCCTTTATTTTATTGTAGTTAGAATCAACATCTGATCCTAAATGCTATTTTTAAAGTTTTAGATGTTTGTTTTTGGAGATCACAATTTATTTTTTTGAAATTTCTTCCTAACCATTAAAAAAATAATTTTTCTAATACTTTCTATTACTTCTAATATAATCTCCTAGACTCTCCCAATATCTATCTTCTTTTTTTTCTTAAAAAGAGTATTGACAATACTAATGTGTGCTTTACACAAAATTCCTAAACTTATTCTTGTTTTTTCCTTTAGTCTACACTCTCCAACAATTTTTCTCTTCTTGTCCTTCTTATACTATGACATTTCATTCTCCCAATTTCTATAAAAATGCCTTATTCTTTTTCACATTTAATTAGATTATCTACTTCTTCGAATATATATTCTATCTCTTCATCTTTTGATAAAAATTTCCATATATTTTGACTACTATTATAGTTTGAAATCTAGACTGAGTAATAAAGAATTACTATTACGTCATCGCACACAGTTCATTATGTGATTATTATTATTATTTTAAATTTGTTTGTAGCTTTTTTCTAATAAAAATACACGATTTGTAATAATATTGTATACAATTATCTGTTTCATCTAACATAAAAATATGAACTTACTTTCTAAATCTAGTAATAAGTAAACATAAAAAAACATCATTGTGTACAAGAAATAAAGTTTAAAACAAAAGAAAAATAAATATAAACAATTATATTATAAACATGCGAGAAATGATGAATTTGTAATCGAACCTTTATTTTAAAAAAGGGGAACTCTTTTACTTAATAATAAAAATGGGTATTCTTAGGGGTATTCTATGGGTATTACTTAGTAATAAAATGGGTAACATAAAACTAAAACGATTTCCTATCAATTACTTGAATCATTTTTTCTCATAAATTTCTCTAGATTACCCATTTTAGATTTTTATATCATGTCTTTCCAGTTATCGACTTTCTTTCGATTATAAGCTATATCTAATCAGGACTGTTTTTTAATAACAAAAAATAAAAAAAAGTTTTGTATTAGTCTAAACTAAAATATCAAAATTTTGCTATTATTGCTTATTTATATTTTTACTTCATATTTATAAGCAAAATTAATATCTGTAGTAATAATTTTTTATTACGTATAAATATTTGAAAATTCTTTTTTTTTTAGAAGTAGCCATTAAATTAACTGTTGCGGGTTGTTAAAAATGATGGGTTACCGCACTTAAAACAACACACTGATTAATCACTTTCTTAGAAACGTTATAGGAGTTAGTAATACTACACAACGTAAAACTTTTTAATTAAACATTTAAATTCATTAAAACGTCAAAATACTGTGAAAATAAGAAAACTCTATAGTTATGGATTAAAATAAAATATATATTCAAATGTTACTTTCCTGCCATCATAACTCTAGAGCTATCCTGCAAGAAGGTATGTATGGCAATTAGTTAAAAGATAGGGTACAGGTTATACTGCATTTTCGACTTTCATAACCCATGTATCCCAAAAAACAAAATATAATATGAGTAACGTTATTCCTATTACGTACACGTTACACGTGTAAATACTACACGTGTACTATTACGTACACGTTACACGTGTACATAAATACGTATCCCGTATTTATGTACACGTGTTGGCGTGTTTGAAGCTTGATAACTTTTGACTGGATAGCTGATTTTCATGAAATTTTATTGAGAGACTCGAATATATGTGGCAATTTGTGGGTAAAACATTTGGGTGAATATCTCCAGGGGGTAGGGTAGGTAGATTTTTGGGGTCAATTTTCTCAAAATTTTGCCAACACAACGCCACTTTATATTAAGCTCAGTATTTGTTTGCGTGCTTATCTTATCATTTTAATAAAAATCTTGCCCCAAATTCGCCCTTCCCCAAAGATAAAAAAAAGGTATATTTTACTTGTTGAATATTTTTTAACGGATTTTCTAATGACTCTAAAAATAGAAGTAGTGCAATTAATCCAAAAAAATACTTTGGGTAATATTGGGGTTGGGGAAGCCTAATAAATTTAAAAAATATCGATTTTTTTAATTGTCTAAAACCTTTTTTCGGTTAGTTTTCACGTATCATTATTTTTCCACTGCATAAGAATAAACAACCAATGCCAGGAAAGTATTACAATTTTGTTTTCAGATTTTTTCATACAAGGTTTTTTTTTCAACTTTTGAAAAGAACTAATATAAGTAAGTGAAATTTCTTAAGCAAATAAAGATAATTTAAGATCACCACCCTTCAATTCTTTCCAGAAGTGTAAACGTTACTACGATTTTGATTGCTTTACTTTTAAAGCTACAGCCAGATCTAGTCTGTATTAAAAAAAAAAAAAACACAGCAACAAAGGGTTAGAAATCGATGCAAATTCAGTAAAAACAATTTCAGATATTTAAATCACGTATAATGAAAAGGATATGATTTTTTTTTTCATTTTGTGAAAATAAAAAAAATCATAGTATGATTGGTCATCATTTTTATAATACATTAATTTTATAGTAAATTATTATACATTACAGTAAATCAAGAAAAATTGTAATCATTTGTACATACAAAAATATTTGTTTAGATAATGTTTAGGTTTGATAAATTATAACAATATTTATTAGTAATGTTTAAAATTACAGATATTTAGGGGATTATTAAATAACTAAGAAGGTCAGTGTGTACTTTGTTGATTTGCAGTGACACTCGTTTAAATAGTATTTCATTTGTATAGCCTAAGCACAAACAGATAACGGATGATTTTTTTGCTTATAATCAAATATATTTTATTAACTGTTTATTTAATTTGTAAGTTTATTTATATGAAATCAATTACTACTGCGTTTTAGTACTGTTATTAATAATCAAATGCACTCGTACAGTGATGTCGTATGTCGTGTTAAAGAACAACTTTATTAAATATTGTGAAAAAGTCAATATTTACCCTAATAAATAAACATTTGTACTTAATGTTAGTATTTTTAATAATATGAGTATTTCAAATTAATTTAAAAAAATTAAAATTATTGAAAATCACATGGAAATAGTTTTTTTATGATTCTGATAAAAATTAAAAAGTAATAAAAATCGTTTCCATCAGCAAAGGAATTGAGTCCCCAAAAATTGAACTGAAATAAGTAAAAAAAATAAAAAATAAAAGTAAATAAAATAAAGTAGATTAGATGGAACTGGCATACGAATTTTATGTTACAATACGTAATATATACAGGAGGAAAAAATCTATTTCGATAAATGCCAAAATAAGACGATATACCACAATTCCTGAACAAATTAAGAGCCTGCTGGTAGTAGAATTCATATCCCTAAACAATAAAAATCTTACAGAAGAACTGGAAAAGAAGAAAAGGAAGGCCCAAAAAAGTGATCAGAAAAAATATAGATTAAAATCCAATGAAATGTTATACCAAACGTAGAAAAACTCACAATCACCTTTTGGAAAAAACTATGCTTCTATGGTCGCATCAAGAGTATACCAGTGAAAAGAATTTACTTAATGGGGAGGGGGTCATTTCCAGTTTATAATAGTAACAGAAAATAAACAGTTAAATGTATTCCTGTTCAGCATCTATTCATATAAAATACTGGTAAAGCCAATTAATTATTTAATTCGCATTATTCTAAAAATAAAAAAAAATATGTTTATGTGAAAAATTTCATTTTATTTTCTTGTATTTATTTATTAATTATTATTTTTTTTATTTAATAACAGCTAGTGGGTACCAATAAATGATACCAAAAAAAGAAAATTAGCGAGTAAAGTGGAGTTATTGAATGTATATTATAAAGAAACTTGGAGATTTAATTTCAAAGAATTTAGGTATGTATTTTTACTCTCCTAAAAAATATATCGTCTGATCTGTAGCCGTGTTTGAAATAAATTGTACTCATGTTTTAAATTAAAAATGTTACAAATTAAGAGAATATAAAAGTTATGTTGTCAAAAAACAAAGATTAAAAAACATATTAACGTAAATTAACAATATTTTAAAGTGCATTTATTGATAAAATAGTTTAAGCGTTTTGATTTTGTGGGAAAATCCGCTCGGATAACTTCATCTACTTCAGTTGCTGGGGAACAATATTACCCTGTGTCAACAATAGTACTGTGCTTGAAAAAGGTTATAATGTAAGCAAAAAAGACCTTTAAAATAAATCTGATGTAATGTTTTCAACAAATGGATAAACATCTTTGAATTAATAATAAAAGAGATTGTATGCGCTGTTAGAAGTGAATAAATTTAAAAAATAAAATAAAACCGGAAAACAAAAGAAAAGTAATAAAATAGAAATATTCGATCATTCTTTACATTTCAACTTTATAAAGTTTAAAAATAAAGATTACTTTTTCAGACAACTTTTTCAATTTTACTTTTATTTAAAATGTAGTCAGGGCAAAAAAAAAGAACATAAGCAAAGCATGGTTTATGCGCTAGTGTGCATAAACCAAAACTGTCTGGAATAGGATAATTTTTTTTTAATCACAAGTTTTACAATTTTTTTTTTCAATTTTTCTATAATAAAAAAATAATTGAATATCCGAATGTCTTCTCGCTATATATTAACACGATCAACAGTCTAAAATCAAACAATGATAACGAAAAATAAAAATTAGCTTTAAATCTTCTACGCGATCATAACATTTTCATTTATTTAATGCTTCATTGATGTAACGTAGAAGAAATTTACCACGGTTCCACCCGAGGTATTTCACTCTAAAATAAAAGACCTTTTAAATCGGTAAATTTTGGTAGTAAAAAACGCGGGTCGAATTCAAAACCTTCTGCTTTTCTTAAGTTGATAAAAAATGAATTTAATTTGTTCAATGTATATTTATTAAATATTTTAGAAAAATAATTTATTAGAAAATATTTATTTAATGAACAGAAAAAAAGGTAATTCAATGTTAAAAAAGCTCTTCAATCAATTAAGACGACAGTACTAATCGATGGACAATAATGTGAACGAGATGTGCAATGGTTTTTGTCACTATATTCTAGTCGAGGTATTTAAAAGTTCTAATGAAGAAGTGGAGGGAGAAAAAAGGAGAGAGAAAAAGAAAAATATGAAAGGGGAGAGCAAACAGAGTGACGTAAATAGTATGAAAGAGAAAAACAAAGATAGAAGATGCAGGAAGTGTTCTTGAATGAAGGCCAAGGTCACAGTACTTGATGCACCACTTCCCACTGCATTCTCCGCTGCAGTGGACTGGCAATGCTCATTGTATTGAATGCACTATGCACTCAGTTGCAAGAATAAGCCTGTCCATTAAAAAAATAACACAAAAAACACATAACTCCGCATATAAGCCATTCTCAATTCAACCGCTAAATAGCTATTTATTTTGTCATTTCCAATTTATAAAGTTTAAAACAGAATAACAATGGATATAAAAAATGTATTATAAATTAATCTTTAAAAATAAAACATTGCAATTATAATGGAAACTGTGACTTAACAATATTATTATATCCGAAATTTAATTCCTAAAAAAAATTATAACAAATAATATTAAATTTTATCATTTTATAGATAGCTAACATAAATAGTATTTATTTTGCGTTTTTAGATTAAGAATAAAATTATATAAAATAAAAATAAATGAGTGGAATTTTTTCAACTTTTTCTTCATTTAGTGAAATTAATACAACTCAAAATAAAAAACTACAGGAAAATCTCAATCATTCGGAGATGATTAGATAGCAATGTGTCTTAATCCAGAGGTCGAAGTAATGGTTTTTTTTTTCCTAATAATACCTTGGAGAATTTAGACTAATTTTTTTTATTTTTTTATTTTAGAGACGTTAACAATATACATAGTTTATTGAAAAAAAATATGCAAGCTCGTAAGTCTGAAAAGTAGGCTAACGAGTGTAGTTTATCATTAAAAATTTAACGTAAAATCGTGTGTGTATTTTAAGAAATCTTTTCTTTTACTTCGAATTTCTAAAAGATGAATCCCAATCTTAGATCACTCATTTACATTCCACTGGGTGAGATCTCCCAATCTTTATATATAAAATATTATGACCAAGTGTTTTTTGTAACGTATTCATTCAATAATTTGGTACCGCCGCGCCATTTCGATCTGAACGGTTCCATTGCTACTGTATTTATTTTAACGTAAAACGGAAGGCGTAATTTTACCCGGATAATTTCTTTATTGGGTAATCTGATAGCGTGGCATAAGTAATGTCAGGCATGAACTGGGAGCGTAATATAATTATTAAGTAATATCTTAAATCACTGAGTAAACACTTTCTGTAAGAAATAACTCCATTTTCTCAAAATAAATTTAGGACGTAAACTGAAAAATTTAATCAAAATTTTTGCTCTGTTTTGTGTACACAAGAGGCAAATTATTTTAAATAATATTTTTAAAGTTAGTTTTTTAAGTAGTAAAATGCGCCTTATTTACACATTTTCTTTGTCATTCGAATTAAAAACTGATGGAACGGATTTTATTTCGATTACTACCGATTATCATTTTAATGAACTATCTAATATTATATTAATATTACAAAAAATATTCAACGAAAAAATTCAATTTGTTTTCCTTGAAAGTTTTATTTTTAAAAAAAGAATGGGAATTTTCCACCAGACTTTTGAAAATTTATACATTTTTTAATTATACGAACTATTCTACGAATAATAATAATTATACGAATTATTCTAATTTACGAACTAAAGGTTTATTTTAGCAAAAACTTTCACGGTATAAAAATAAAAGCGATTAGAATTTTAAATAACTTTAATCAGAACTTTAAGATAAGGTACCTTATATAAGATAAGAAAGGAATTCTGTTTGAAGTATTAAAATACCTCAAATAGAATTCTTTCATTACATTACTCTAGTAGTTTCTTCTATAGTTTAGCGGCTGGAAATATATTTTAGCGGAAAATTTTGAGGTGACCAAAATGAAAGAACTTGAAAAAAATTTAGTGAAAAAAAAAATGGTGGAACGCAAGGTAATTCAGCTTATCAGATATAAGTTACTATCCAACAACTGAAAAAAAATTATAAAATATTTACCGACTAATGCTAGTGCAAATATACGACCACTACCCGAGGTGTGATTTCTTCTAAAAAGTTGTGACGCTCAACTTTGTTAAGAACTGAAAAAGGAAAAATCTCAAATAATTTTTACAGATTTTTTACTAAGCTTTACTCGATTAACTTCGTCATTGTAGCCTGCAAAAAAGTGATTCTAAAACTTTAGTGGATTAAGGAATAACTCTTTCGTATTTTAATCAAAAAAGACCATATCTTGAAAAATATAAAACTCAAAAAAAATTATCACAGATTTTTTTGTAAAAAATTGCACATAAAATATTTTGTAATGAACAACTAGGTGAAGAAAATATCGATGAGTAAATTAAATGTGATAAAATAAATCCGGTTTTCAGTTATTTACGGGGAAAAAATTGTTAACAAGATTCAGGGTGAGAATAAATCTATGAAAAAGGAACATGACTGAAAGAAAGAATTTTATGGAAGGTGCAGAGTCAGGTATGTACGCGTATTACTATTTTAACTAAGGTGTTTTTTAAACTTCTTAAGCGTCGATTTTATAAAAAATATTTTTCATATACTTTGTCTAGTAAAATTTTTAATAAACTTAAAGAGACTTGTATACAAACCTCACTTCTTACATGTTAATTTGAGTGATTTTGGGTTTAAAAATATCTACATGGATCGTTTACTGACTATATTGTGATGAAATGTATTTTTGATTAAGAAATAAAATTTTCTTAATTTTTAAAAGTCCCTTGTATAATTGTAGAACTTCCAACAAAATTTAAATCTTTTAGAAAATTAGAGTAATTAAAAATACAAAATATGTAATCACATACAGAATTCTGTGAGTGAAAATTTTAGAAGATTACTTGGAAATTTTTAATAATATTCGTATTTTATAAAAGTATAAAACTATTAATAAGTAAACTATGGAATATTGGCGTTAAATCAATGTTATTATTGACAAAATCATTACATTTCAGAACAATGTTAGCTGACCAGAACCTACTCGTTTATATTTAACTTTTAATTTATTCCTCCTTTAATAAATTAATATTCAAAATTATTTTCAGCTTATATTCAAAGATGCCTTTTTCAGCTCTTTAATATGAGTTCCGTTAATCTCCCTTCAATTTTTGAATGAAGCTGCAGCCAGATTGTAAACCAATTTTTTTTTTTTAGATTAGGCTTTGCAATGTCTCCGTATACGTATATATATAATTCCAGTGTTTCTTGCAGTAAATATCTAAGTTTGTATTCAAATGATATTCAGTTAATTCATTCATGTTTTGCGTGATGCCGTGTAAACGTTTATCCGACAGTGTCCGATTTAATCAACCTTGAAATACTGAATCGATTTCATTTGTAAGTGGCAATTGATTATGTTTCTTACGATCATATAGAATAATATAGCGTTAAGCACTTATTTCATTAGTTTATCATACAGTGAACTTTATTATGCAGTATAGTTAATATTAAATCGGAAAATTGTAATGGATCTTAATTAAAAAGAAAATTTCAGCGATTTGTCTTATTCTAAAGAAATAATCAGGGAAAATTTGAGGTTTTTTTTGAAAATAAAAATTAGATTTGTTCACAATTTAAATCCCCCTAAAAAGTTCATTCGAAATTTTAATAAAATTCTACGGTATTGATTTTTTTTAATATTTTTTTTTGTTATTAAATCAACCATAAGGATGCAATGAAATTTGTAATATGCATTTAAATGTCCAAAAAAGGATAATCAAAGAGAGAGAAATTAAGTATGGATTTTCTTTTAGACATAAGTTGAAACAATAGAAGCGATTCTTTTCCAGTACAAAAATCGCTCCAATATATACAATCATTCGGATCGTATATTAATCGTAATAAAGCAGTTTTCATGGTCTAATCTGAGGCCGACTACGTCAGAATAGTGCCATTACTTTAACCCCAACAAACAAACTACATCGTTAATAAAGAAATTCTTAAACAAATTAATATATTAACATATTTTTATTTATACTTCTCTTTAGACTATTTTCAAAAATAATAAATAATAAATTCCACACCTTTGTTATTAAAGAATATGAAGGGTAAAGTAGTTTTCTGTTTGTGTGAAGTTAAGTTTATTTGGAATTATTTTTGGTTGTTTGATTCTTTTTTTTATTGAGGTTAATATTTCATTGTACATATCAACATGCCAATCCCCAAACTAAATGCAGTTGATATTCATCTAAGCATATCGTACCTTCAGTTTGTTCATCACTGGGAATGATTGTTTAATGAACATCATTATTGTCAAAAATAGAAATTCCGACTACTGCCCCTTGTACGTCACATTCTCTTTGTGAATCACAGCCATAAAAATAACTAAAAGTTTCTGTGTAAAGCAACAAATTAATATAGGTGCATTAATTTTCCTTTTTATGAGGAACAATACATTAAATTAATAAAAAAATCATTTGTTTATTCATTAAATTACGAATGTAGAAAAATCAATATTAAATTAATAATTTTATTATGTAATATAAACTATCGTTCTTCCGTCGCGGCTTTACTCGCGGTAGCAGTGGGATTTCATTCGCAATATTTTTTTAATAGCAAACTTATTTATTTATATATAAAAATTAATTAATCAACAATATTATTTTTTAGATTTTCATTGATTGTTTTTTTGTTTTTCTTCCTATCTCTGTTCAGGAAAAGAGATATAAATAAATAGTGAAAATAGATTATTTAGGCTATTTAATTTTATAACTAAAAAGATAAATTTTATCAGATTTATTCAGTAGATTAATAAATAAGAAAATAAAAAAGCGGAAAAATTATTAAATAATAAATTAGATGTTTTTAATAGATTTCAATATAACATTTATCTATTAATATATATATATATATATATATATATATATATATATATATATATATATATATATATATGCAATTATAGTTTGTATTTAATGCGATGCTAATTTTCTTAAATGTGATATTGAAAAAGCAAAAGCAAGAGAACACCAAATAATAAACCAATTAATGAAAATCTAAAACAATATTTTTGAATAAATAATTTTTGTCTATAAATTAATAAGTTTGCTAATATAAAAATATTGCGGATAAAGTCGCATTGATATCGCGGGTGAAAACGCGTTGGGAGAACGGTAGTTTATATTATTACATAATAAAATTAATTTAATATTAATTAGCTACATCCGTAATTTAATAATTATCAGTTAAAATAATTCCGAATAAACGTTCCATACTTCGTAAGGGTTGATTAATATATATTTATATCCATCTCACAGAAATTTTAGTGTTAGTGTATGGAACATACATATGGTATTAAGCTGTCCAATTGTTTGAATAGCAATAGATACGTTGAGCGAAAGAAAAATTTATTTAACGATATGGTATTGGAATCAATATATTTTTAGGAAAATAAATGAGATTAAATACTAATAATGAAATAACACTAATAAAATGATCATGAATGTATTTTTTTTTTTTTTGGACCGATTTGATGGTATTACGTCACCCAGGGGAGTGTCCGTTACTTTTGAGGTTTATTTCATTTTTATCCTTTATGGCACCACACCATACCTCAATGCCGTGGTGTGGGCCATGGATCTTTTGATATTTTTTATTCCTACCAAACACACCCAAGGAGTTCTCAGCAGATCATTGAAACCAGCAGAATGTATATTGTTCCAACAAATCTAAACTTAATGTGCTCTGTATCTCGATAAATTCAACCAGCGTAAAAGTGAGAAAAACTATTCTATTTATTACCTTACAAGATATTTCCTATTTACTCCTGAACTTTCATTTAAAAAGTCATTTATTTTTTACAATACATTCTTTTCCTTTATCACAATCATTTTGGGATGTAACTATACTTAGAAACAAACTCCATTAAATTACAACAAATTTACCCATCCTGCCCGTGAAATTTAGCCCCAAAAAAATCCAGAAAGTTACTAAATTGAATAATAAAATTATCTGATTCCATCACTGACGAATAGGATTTAAAAATTAAACAATAAACAAAACCAACAATAGAAAATTGTCGGCTTGTATAGTACAAGATCGGCTATAGTAAGCGATCTTTACTAAATAGTTATATCAAAACATCCACTGAATATGTAAATAAATTATATGAAGAATAATAAAATAATAATAAAGGAAGAGAAGAAATGAATGATACGATTTTTATAAAGGATTTATGAACAGTAACAGCTGCAATGCTTCATAAATATTACATAATTGAAGCGAATAACCTTAATGATTGCAGGCATCTCACACGAGTCATAAATCAATTCCGAAAACGACATATTCATTCTCAAGAATAACAATCACTCCAAACCGTGCGATTCATTAATATCAAGAAGAACTAACAAGCAGTACCAGTCTTCGTTGCAGAGTGGTAGTATCTTTGCCTTTCATCCTATTGATTCCGACTTTGAATCTTGGTCGGGCATGTAATTTTTCACGAACTACAAAAGTTTTATATCGTACATCTATGCACAAGCTTTAAGCTTAGACGGTGAATTAATTATAAAAAAATATATACACGACTTTCTAGAAAAAGTAAAAAGTGCCTTTTTAACAAGCAACTTATTCACCTTCTCCGTAATCTTCTTCATTAAATCGAATGTAGTTTCTTATCAGCACGATAAGCTTTTAGAAATACAGGAGATCTTCAGCGTTACAAGTGAAAACTCTGAACTGTTTATCAGAGGCTCTGGCTGTAAACATTAAAAAACTGTTTTTATTAAACAATAATAACTGTAATTGTTGTTTATTGGAGTTGTCATGCAATGACATGCATCACAGCATAATAAAAATTGTATACGTGTAAATAAAATATATGTGCTTCTTTAATTCAAGTGGGAGACACAAATATCAAATTACTTTTTTTAATTTAGAGCAACAAGATAGGAGTACTATTTTTAAATTAAAGAATAATTTCAAACTGGCATATACATGTTGTCATGGACTGGATAGAAATGAGTAGTTTGATATATTTTATTTATAAATAATCTGTAGGCTTTTAATTTTTTTTTTTTTTTTTTTTAATAAGAAACATATTTTTTCCCATTTATTACGTGAGATGTTTTTCTTTTGATACTTTTTAATAGCAATTCAAACTATTATTTAACTCTTTCTAATGATATAATTTTAATTTAAACTATACTTTAGTTATTAATTTCTTTATTATTTACAAGCATCCCCGTTGCGGCTTCGCCCGCGCTATAAGTTACATATGATTAATTGTGTGTCGTCCAATATTTTGTAGTTTTGGACAAATATGAGCCAAATTGGACAAAAAATATAATATTTCGATCCTAGCGCCATCTAGCGGGTCCAAACTAATTCAGAAACCTTCGCGGGCGTTCGCACAACACTCACAAACTTTTAATAGAATTTTATTATCTTAATTATGCAACCGTATGTAAATTTGTTAAACATTTTTTCATTTATTTTTATTTTTTACACTTTATTCACTAATGCACTTTTTTACAGTCCTTTTTTTGACCACTTAAGAAAATGTTTCAGAGATTAGATACTTTTGCCTGCGAGATCTTCAGACTATTTTTTTGCTTAGGTACGTGTTTGCTTGCGAGATCTTCCGGACGAATTTAAAAAATGTAAAATTTTGTAATATGTATCTTGTCCGCACCGGTAATTTTCTATCTTCTATATATACGAGTATAAAGAAGAAAGTCTGTTTGTATATTTTTGTGAAAACAAATATACGAATATACCGGCGCCACTTAGCGGGTATAGTTTTTGCAAAGGTTTTTCTTTTCACGTAACTAATATATATTCCGAATATGAGCTAAATCGGATAATCAATACAATTTTTTGAAATATCTCAACCCCAGCATCACCAAGCGGGTTCAAAGTAATTAAGAAACCTTCGCGGGCGTTCGCACAACTCATCAAAGTTTCATCGCAATCGAATGAATGGTACAGGAACACATACGAGACAAACAAATATTCATTTATATATGTACTAGCTCTACCCGCCACGCTTCGCTGTGGCACATTGTGGTTGGATGGATGAGAAATGAGAAACAAAACAAAGCATACGTTTCATAGAAGTTTAATTTTGCAATACTTGTGGATATACAATATTTTTTGTTTTTCCACTGTCAGCGTAGATATAAAGGCTATCTTGTTTGCCGATCGGGAACACGCAACATACAGTTGCCCATGTGAGAAGCAATCCGCATCTAAATCTAAACCACACAATTCTAAAGATTGACCTTGAGCTTTATTGATTGTGATTGCAAATGCCAATCGAATTGGGAATTGCAATCTTTTAAATTAAAATTGTGTATCGGTCGGAATTATGGGTATTCGAGGAATGAGGACATCTTCACCTTTGAAAGGCCCCGTTAAAATCGTTGCGGCCATTACGTTATTCATCAATTTCTTAACTGCAAGTCGCGTGCTGTTGCAGAGTTTTGGCTGATTAATATTCCGCAACAGGATAATTGTCATTATTTGATCCAACCGTTGCTAGAATCAATCTAATGAGGAATGTTTTCCAAGTTCCTCCTGGCGCATCCAAGAAGAAGGTCCCCCCAACTCCGTCATTTATCATTTGCATTATGCGATCATAAATGCCTTTCTGTTCGCGCGTTAATTTGGGAATGTTTGATTGGACATTTGATTGGACTGAAGATCACCAATGTTGTAACCCTGTTCACGGCGCGTTAATTTGGGAATGTTTGATTGGACATTTGATTGGACTGAAGATCACCAATGTTGTAACTCTGTTCTCGGCGTAAATCCACATCAAATGAAGCAATCGCAGCTCGGGTGGGTGCTGCATTCCCAATTGACTAAGAACTTTATTTGCAATAGCTAAGCACTTGTCTTCAATATTTATCAATGCTTCGTTGTAAATGCTTTCTGTAAATTCCATGGTCATATTGGTATTTTCTAGGCGTACTCTATGCAAAATATCCTCAGCCATATGCGATCGATATCTTTCCCATAACTCAGTGGGAGATGAAGGGAAGCAAGCGGTCAATATAATTGCGAATAATGCGCGAATTTGGTTTGGATGTGCAGTGTTGCACGCGTCATTAATACATATATCCCACTGTTGGTCGTTTTCTAATAAATTCAGAGCTTGGTGAAAGGCGCAGCTCAATCACGACACGATCACACAAAAGTACCTCGATTAAAGTAAATATTTAATTCAGATTGTATAATAATCTGAATCAGATGCAAGTGGATACGTTTTTTGTTTTTTTTTTTTTTTTTTGTTAATAAACAATGTAATTGGGAACAGGTATTGTTTCACATGTGAATGCGGTTGTCGTTAGCTAGTATGGCGAGTGTTCCCCTCGCTTCCGGCAGATGGCGTGATCACTGGTACACAGCTGACCGTTAAAAAACTGTTTTCTCGCGGTCGCGGGTATGTGACTGATGCGAAAAATAGATAAAACAATCTTTGATGCGGGTTATATATCGTGCTAAAATTTGAGCTCAATCGGTGCAGAACGTTTTGAGTTTTTGTAGCTTACACAAACGAACTTAACATTTTTATATATAAAGATTTGTGGACTGCGAAAAAAAGCCCTTAAGTCGTGCGAAAAACACATCATTTTAAATGCTTACAAAAGTAGAGTAATGCTTACAAATTACAGAATAATCAAACGGCGTTGATTTCAGATGTTAATAAACTGCTAACGTAAGTAGAAGTTGTGCTGCCTCAGTGTACAACGTGATTCTCGAGTATGAATCTACTAATGAATTTCGGTCTCCAAAGAAAACAAAACCCCGCAGGTCAATTGAGGAAAAGGTGAGATTTTGTTAAAAACGCATTTCAAAAAAAAAAATTACACGAATTTGAATTATTTAGAAATAGTTTAGCGTTGTATTATGTCCTTTGGAAGAGAATTCGGTTATTGTCTTCGACAACGCTTCTTATCATTAAACGAAAAGAATTCCAGCCGTGTTATAGAAAAACAATGATATCATAATGTGGCTTAGTTCAAAAGGAATAATTTTTGAAGAGGTTTAAGTTAATGTTCAATCATTGTAAAGGGTTTCGCGTATTAAAAGTAATTATAGTCCGTATAAAATTGGTTTGACACACAACGCTATATTGGTAAGTCGTGTTTTTATTCGGCTCCTAACGAATATGTTTGCCGGCCTCCGTGGCGCGAGTGGTAACGTCTCGGACTTTAATCCGGTGGTTCCGAGTTGGAATTCCGGTCAGGCATGGCATTTTCATACGCTATAAATCATTCATATCATCATCTGAAGCAATGCATAACGGTGGTTTCGGAGGTTAGAAAAAACAAAAAAACGTTCTTTGCTTTTACATAGCAAAGAACGCTAAATGACCAAAAAACGATTGTTTGGTCATTCATATATATGTAAAAAAATAACCTAACAAAGGAATTTTTGGTCATTATGTAGGGATATTATTTTCTGAGTATTTGGTTATTTCGATTTTTTTTGTTTGCATAGTCTTAAGTCTATCTGGGCCATAAGAAAGTTGGGCGTTTTAATTTATTTACTGTAAGTCATCCTTCTTGGTGGCTTTTCTTTTTGTTTTGGTGTTTTTTGTTTTTTTTTAATAAAATACAGATGTTTTAGCTGTTAAATATAATTCAAAGAAATTTGTTACTTAATCAGTTGTGATTTTGTTTACATTGGCAACGGCCATACGGGCTCTTTGTGATTGGTCGTTGTGTTTGATAGCGGCCATCTTGCATTGATCTGATTGGTTTTCCTTTGTTTGCATTTCCATCTGATTTATTAGCCTCTTATTTATTTAAAAAACTGTAAAAATTAAAAATAGATAGATAGATTTATTAAAAATAGATGAAAACAATCTTTGATGCGGGTTATATATCGTGCTAAAATTTGAGTTCAATCGGTGCAGAACATTTTGAGTTTTTGAAGCCGTACTCAAACGAACTTAACATTTTTATATATATAGATAACATTTATCATTTAATTTTTTTTTATTTTCATGATATTTTAGCCACAAAGAAATTAATATTTTTATTAGATTTTTTGAAATCATTACTTTTATTTGATATCCTTGAATTTCAAACAATTGTGTTTATTTTATTTGGAAAAAATGGCGCTTATCCCCCAAAGAATCTAGTTTCTTTTACATCTTTGCTTATTGTCCCCTTGTGTAATTAAGAAAACTCGTTTGATATATTTTTTTTCATGAAAATTAGTGGAGCTGTTCTGGAATTACAGGAACACAAACAAACAACCCTTTTAAATACGTTATCTTCCCCTTAAGTCGCCGGAAAAATCATGACTAAAAGAAACCCATATTATGCAATATTAGAGAAATTCTGAGAAAAACATAAAATTGTCTTGTATAAAATTCATTAACTTCAACTACTAGCAGTAGAGAAAATGCATCTGAAGCATGACAATTTTGCAAAAATAACCTTCAATATATATATATACATATATTATATTCCAATAGCGAGAGTCGAAGCCTTTTAAAATAAAATACATAGTTTCAACTGATCGTGTAATTTTAACAATCATTTTTCCTGTTTAGAGAAAATTTGTAAAAAATGGTCAGACATCAAAAATATCATTTATACAAATTTAAATGTTATAATTAGTCGCTAAGAAAATTAAATATGTTTAGATCACACAAGTAATAATTACCCTGCTACATAGTCATTGCATACGATTATAATAACGCATTGCTTCATATGACGAAAGTAAATCACCTAAGTTACACGAGGCACCCGAGTAGCTGAATTTAAGAATAATCATATTCTGTATTCTATTTGAATGTAGAAGTTGAGTATTACAGATATATTTAGTAAATGCCGTTTAATTACATCATGTGTTGCTAGATCCGAAATATCCATCTTAACACAGGAAAATCATCTAACCAAAATATCCTGCAGTATACTGCGTTTTAATTTAAAAAAAAAAATAATATCACCCCTTTCATTTACCTCTACTTTAAAGTACCCACTTTTAATTTTAGATCTTAGAGGTTATATAGAAATTTATTTTTGTGTATCTAATGACACATATATAATGTACATATGATAACAAAGAACTGATTTTATACACACACGCGCGCGCAAGCGAACGCGCACAAAATGAAATATAATTCTGAAAGAATATTCAGTAAAGAGAAATATGAAACCAGATTTTACACTGAAAGTAAAACTGGCTATGATTTTAAAACTTGAATAACTTCGGGTTTTATTAATGAATACAGTACATCCTCCACTTTACTATTTTCTTTGTAGTCACCCTTTCCTGTCATCATATTTAACCCCTTTTATAGATTTCTTTAAGGAAGGGAGAAGATTTTTTTTTTATGACCTAATGCTTCTCTTTATACTTAATCCTAGTATTATCTACGTCCTTAAATCCATAATCTTTCTCAGTTTATTTGTTTCCATTTTAAAATTCTTTTAGTATTCTTCTACTTCTTTTTTTATTTATCCCTGTTTATTCTTTTTTTTATCTACTCCTTATTTCACCTTTCATCATTCCCCTATTACAATTCATATTATTACCTTTAGAAAATATTAAACTGACATTAATGTTGAAAAAATATTCTAACAAAACAATCTTACTAATAAATATCGATGTAAATGCTGCTGGTTCGCTGAAATTCTGTTAGCCTGGTATATTATGGGATTTTTACTATTTTAATTCATCCTATGAAACACCGGCTTTCTTTTAAATGGAATTTGTTTCGTACAGCAGTACACTGATCTGAAGTAACTATCTGCTAAAAATTGTTAGTAAGGCTAACTATCTACTTATCGCCGAGTATTAAAAAAATAAAATTTAGTACTGTCCAACCAACGGAATTTCCAGTTTTCTATAATATTCCAGCTCGCATTAAGTATATCTGCTTAGAATACGTGAATCAACCTCTTCCGCTTCAATATTACTCAACACTGATTTTTGTTGGGGTAAACCTGATTAGAGGACTTACAATAACATCAGGCCCGGCCAAATCATCCGATTTGGTAGCAATCATCCGACAGAGGTACTCCGCCGATGTACAACTGACCACAGGGATCTGATCGAGTCACCCGTTAAACCGCCTGGTACTCAGGTTCGTTCTGCAGAGATGAAGGCGCATACTACTTTAGATAGATTCAAAAGAGATTATTATATTTCTCTACGCAGGATTACACATTGAAATGAAAACTTTCCACTAAAACTCAGCCAATCCGACCTCAATCGGCTGAAACTGTCTTGATATTTTCTCCAACATACTAGGATTAACAGCCGTCCCGAGGTACCAGAAAGTTTGGTTAGTTTTTGTACTGATCAGAGCCTGGTTGAATAAAAGAGATGTTGATTGGACTAACCCTATAAAATTATCTTCTCCAGAATCTTCTTGAAACTATTGAAAATTATCACTGCTTCTATCCTCTTAATACAACTTTGTCATCGAGTACCAACCTCAAAACATCTTCTAAAAAAAAAGAATTTGGTTGGATAAATCTCCTCCATAAAATTATCCTCTACTAAATCTTGTTAAAATCCTCTGAGCAAATTTTTTACCCAGACATGCTTGATGGTAATTCTATTGTATAAAATGTAGCTGAAAGTTCATTAGAATAATGTAAATAAAACGATTAAAATTTTCTGAAATTGATGATTATTTGAGGTGAACGTAAAAAAAAAAAATTAAACTGATAAAACTGAATCCTGTATATTTCATAATTGTTTTGTTATTACTTTTACTATTATTATCGTACGAAAATGTTTGACCAAAGTTGGTAGTATTTTTAATTTATATATTTTTTTCACCTCTAGCAAAATAGCTCTGTTTCATCCTGAAATGTTTTTTAATTGATACACTTCCTTAAATAATAAACGCGTTTTTAAGGTAGTTTAAACATCGAGTAAATTCTATGAAATATAAATATTTTAATTTTATTTTAGAGAACATTTTTTTGTCACTGATGGATTTTATTAAAAATACGAATTTTTATGTGTTCCGTACATTCTTTCCTTTACTTACTGACGGATGATTAAACTGCAATAGAAATAATTTTAGTTGACATTCTATTAGTAGCATGCTGTCTGCCATTCTTTATGTAGATCAAACTGGAATAAACTTGGAAAAAGTTTTTAATTTTTTAAAGTTGCTGTAATATTTGTAAAACCGGAATAATAAATTTTCGTAATTATTTTTCTGAAATCATATTTCTAAATATTATAAATTCATGTATTTCTAATAATAAATAAAAGAAAAAGGCCAATTTTTATAAAAATTTCATTAAGCTATCTCATCCTCGGCTAAATTGAAAAAAATTTGTCAGCTTCTAAATTTGTTTAACGCTTGAAAAAATAGTTTGCCTGACCAGGATTCAAACCAGAGTCTCCGGATGAATAGAGATCGAAGAAATCAGGAGAAAATTATCATTATCTTACAAAAAAAATAAATAAGATAAAATAATAAAATAATTTTGTTATTAAATTATAACATTATTATTAGTAAGGATTATAATAAAATATTAATTATAATATTAAATTTAAGAAAATAATTTTATTATAATGACCTTTGTGACTGAGTAAGTAGCGACTCGGCATTTCGTGCGGAGGTCCCGGGTTCGAATCCCGGATAGGCATGACATCTTTTCTTAAGCTATCAATTTCCACCGGGCTAGGGACCGTAACTGTTTGACCGCTCTTTCATAATAATAAAAAAAATGATTATAAAATAATTGCAATCTTTAATTATTGAAAATGAAAATCAAATCAATTAAAAGTTGTAACTAAAACACTGTATCGAAATAATAAATCTAATGAGGAAGAGAACGCTTTATAAATTTTAATTTTTTCATATTTTAATAACTGATGCAAATTAAAGTATTATTTAGAAGCTCAAACATTTGGTAATTTTTATCTATTAAATTTATTCTTACACAGTAACATTTGACATAAGATCTTTATTCAAGGTTAAATACGCATTGATAATCCGTCCATATACATATAAACAGAATGTGAGAAAGAAAGCAGGAGACAGAATGCGAACCTTTACAAATGCATAATAATGCAGCAAAAAACCGGTTTAAAATAATATCATGCAGTTTTAATCGCAAAAAAAATGCGATTATCTAATTATGTAAGTTAATAAATGGGTGTCAAGTGATGCACTGTAAATTGCTTTTATTATCAACAATGGCCTCATACATTTATTATTATGTTTTAAGATAATTTTCTGACATACATACCTCCTGGTAACCCCGCAGTTTAATAACGACTATAAATTGTTGTAATAATTCTGTAATAGATCAATCATTAATTAATTAATAAATAGGCATATTATAGTACGTTAGTGCATATGTATATGTATTTTTATGCTAACTCTAATATAAATTGAACGAAAAGAGATATAAAAGGAGATTAACACTAGCAACGAAGTTTCCAGACTTTTCAGAATAAGCAAAGAGCTTAAAATTTATAAAAATTTTACTTATTAAAAATAAAAATAAATTAAAACTTCTATAATTTTATTATTATTGTTTTTTTTTTTTGTTTTGTGTTTTACGGGCATCGACTGCTAAGGTCATTCATTAGCCCTAGTCACATTCTTAAAAAGAGGTTAGTATCACCATCAGGGTTGTCATATGTAACTTTACATCTTTATTTAAAAACACGAAGTACACAAAAACATTAAAACACAACAATAAACAAACTATACTTTTGGGGTGTAAAGAGCGCCGATCTTAAAATTTGAGATAATATCTCAAAGAACATGAAGGAAAATATAAGTCTATACAATACAATTATCTCCTTCTACCTGTCTCGTTTATTTATTAATTTTAGCACCCTCGGGGCGACAAGAACCGCCGTTAAGCAGTATATCAGTTGCCCCAGGATGCCGTGGCAGTTGACTTCCCCCTATAAACAGTCCCGTAGGACGTAACCCATCGGGGACCTCCCAGCGTCATAAGAGCAATCTGACCACCTGGTCAGGACGCCCAAAAAGCCCCTCGGCGGGGAGGCTACCCTTCCCGGTCCTGACCTACTTGGCTACAGGCATGCATTGCGCTTACCCATAGCTTCGCGCTCTCAGTCCACCCTTGAGGGTTCCCCATCATTGGACACACACCGACTCCCTGCTCTTGCATGCAGGCGAGCCAAGGTGGCCTAGGCAAGAGGGCTACCTCCCGTCACTACACGAGTCACGCTTCGAGACTCCCTTATATACACAAAAATTACCTCTTAGAGTTTGTTTAACACAGTTTTAAATTTTTCACTTTTACAGACTTATAAGAAGTCCACTGGTGTGTAAATAAGCAACTATCTTTTCTTCATTTCCACTATCTAAATCAGCAGCAATATCATTTCTTAGCCGGGACCTCTTTCTGAGGTTCTTATATATCGTACACTCTTCCATTAGATGCTTTATTGTAAGTGTTTTATTACAAACACCGCACATCGGTCTCTCTTCGACGGTTATAAATAATTAAAATACCTTTTAATTATTCGCTTCAAGCTGTAACTGGACTAAACTCCTACAAAAAGGCCATTTTTTCTATATTAATTAAACGTTTGTTACATGGGTCGCATACGCGATGTCCACACGGTACGTAAATTACTTTTATCGAATTACTAAAACAAATTTTACAGGTTTTTTTCTTTTATTTCATCTTCACCTAAAGAAGTTATTTCAACATCTTGTTCCGGTTCTTGGCCTTGCAAATCTGTTTTTTATCATATTTAACGATAAGTATTACTGGTTCTTTTATGTCATTTGTAAATGGATATACTCTGTATAATCCATCCTCAATAATTGATTGGTTTGGCTGAAAAAAGGGGAAACAAAATAAAACTATGTATCAGTTTATAATAAAACTAAAAACATTTATTTAAAACTGAAGTTAAAGTTTCACATAGTAAACATTTGATTGGTAAGTTCAAAAAATATTTAAATTTACAGTTATGACAAATGGAATGTCCGCATGGTACCGTAATAAATTGAATTAAATTTTTTTTACAAAACTGACAAGTTATAGCTTCACGCTCATTTAACTCTTAGGTAAAAACAACCTTAATCGGAAAACTATTTTCGGATGGTTTTCCATCATTTTTTGAAGCTTCAAAGCCACAATTTAAAAATTTATGCATGATTGTTCCATTTTTTACCTTATAACAAAACCCAGAACATTTTTTTATTAACGAATCATTAACCGATAACATAACCACACCGCAATGTTTTACCTCTTGCAGTGGAGTATTTTCTACTTTCATTGATATTTTGTATCTCTCCGTTTCTTCCGTATTTAAACTCTGTTCAACCCCAAAATGTGCATCCTCTTCGTCACATAGAAGTAGTGAATGGTTTAATTATTTAACTAGTAATGAATACAAATCGATATTATATAGGAATAATTAGTTTAAAATGTATATTTTGTAATTAAAATATAAGTACTGTAATCAATTTAAAAAATCTATATATTACAATCACCTTACATAAATCTATAAATTGTAATCAACTTAAATAAATGTATATATTGTAATCACTTAAATATATGTATTTATTGTAATAAATTAAAAAATATATCAATATTAATTAAAATAAATAGTTTTAAAAATTTACATTAGTTTTCAATTTTCATATCCTTTTTTCTTTATTTAAACTTAAAGCTATTTATAATGGGAAAGGATTAACAAAATTAAGTCTGTTATTTTGTAATATATTTATTGAAATAAAAATTTACAATAATTGTTTTGAAATATTATCACAAGAAAACCACAAAAAATTACATTTAATATAGAATTCATTCTGTCCCCTCTAAACCGGTTTTTTAGGATAAACATGAAACTTGGTTATGAATTCGGTAAACTGTTTTAGGATACTATTACTATAATACAGTAAACCAAAAAGCTCATGATCTTTCTTTCCGAATCTAATCATTTTTTTGAAGAATTCGTTAAACTCATAGTAGTTTCCGTTCTTGAAAAAATAAAGCATTCCGTTGTTGAAACGGGTCACCCCTTCTATATTCGTCAATATTCCGGGAACAGAAACGAGGTCAGTTCTGATTACAGTGAAAGAACATTCTTCTATCTCTAACACGTAATCTTTGTTGTAGATAAAATATGTTTTTCCAGTATACCCTCCTCTATGAATCATGAGACCTTGCCGTTGGTGAGGGGGCTTGAGTGCTCAGGGATACAGAGTAGCTGGACCGAAGGTGCAACCATATCGGAGAGGTATCTGTTGAGAGCCAGACTAAGGAATGATTCCTGAAAGAGGGCAGCAGCTCTTTCAGTAGTTGTTAGGGGCGTGAGTCAGGACGACTTAAACGGCCGTATCAACATCACTCAGTCCTCTGAGTACTGCGCAGCTGAAAGCAATGGAAAACTACAGCTGCTTTTTTTCCAAGAAAATGTGGCTCTCTGCATTTTCACATAGCAATAATGGAGGCGCCTTCCTTGGTAAAATATTCCGGAGGTAAAATAGTCCCCCGTTCGGATCTCCGGGTGGGGACTACTAAGGAAGGGGTCACCAGAAAATTAAAAAATAACATTCTACGAGTCGGAGCGTGGAATGTTAGAAGCTTGAAAAAGGTTGGTAGGCTAGAAAATTTAAAAAGGGAAATGGGTAGGACAAATGTGGATATAGTAGGAATTAGTGAGGTTCGGTGGGAAGAGGAAGGCGACTTTTGGTCAGGTGATTTTAGAATAATTAACTCAGCGTCAAATAATGGGCAGGCAGGAGTAGGTTTCGTGATGAACAAGAAGATAGGGAGGAGAGTGGAGTATTTCAAAACGCATAGCGATAGAATCATTGTAATAAGGATAAAATCAAAACCTAAACCGACAACGATTGTTAACGTCTATATGCCTACAAGCGCCCATGATGATGATGAGGTAGAGTGTGTATACGAAGAGATTGATGAAGCAATTAAACACGTAAAAGGAGATGAAAATTTAATAATAGTTGGAGATTGGAATGCAAGCATTGGAAAAGGCAAGGAAGGAAATATAGTGGGTGAATACGGGCTGGGCAAAAGGAATGAAAGAGGGGACCGACTTATAGAATTTTGCACGAAGTATAATTTAGTATTTGCCAACACCCAATTTAAAAATCATAATAGAAGAATATACACTTGGAAAAAGCCAGGCGATACTGGAAGGTATCAGATAGATTATATCATGGTTAAGCAAAGATTTAGAAATCAACTCGTTGACTGCAAAACTTACCCTGGAGCAGACATTGATAGCGACCATAATTTGGTGATAATGAAATGTAGATTGGGGTTTAAAAACCTGAAGAAAAGGTGTCAGATGAATCGGTGGAATTTAGAGAAGCTTGAGGAAGAGGAGGTAAAGAAGATTTTTGAGGAGGACATCGCAAGAGGTCTGAGTAAAAAAGATAAGGTAGAAAATGTAGAAGAAGAATGGGAGAATGTTAAAAAGGAAATTCTTAAATCAGCAGAAGCAAACTTAGGCGGAATAAAGAGAACTGGTAGAAAACCTTGGGTTTCAGACGATATATTGCAGCTGATGGATGAACGTAGAAAATATAAGAATGCTAATGATGAAGAAAGTAAAAGGAACTATCGGAAATTAAGTAATGCTATAAACAGGAAGTGCAAACTGGTGAAAGAAGAGTGGATTAAAGAAAAGTGTTCAGAAGTGGAAAGAGAAATGAACATTGGTAAAATAGACGGAGCATACAGGAAAGTTAAGGAAAATTTTGGGGTACATAAATTAAAATCTAATAATGTGTTAAACAAAGATGGTACACCAATATATAATACGAAAGGTAAAGTCGATAGATGGGTGGAATATATTGAAGAGTTATACGGAGGAAATGATTTAGAAAATGGTGTTATAGAGGAAGAAGAGGAAGTTGAGGAGGATGAAATGGGAGAAACAATACTGAGATCTGAATTTAAGAGAGCATTAAAAGATTTAAATGGCAGAAAGGCTCCTGGAATAGACGGAATACCTGTAGAATTACTGCGCAGTGCAGGTGAGGAAGCGATTGATAGATTATACAAACTGGTGTGTAATATTTATGAAAATGGGGAATTTCCGTCAGACTTCAAAAAAAGTGTTATAGTTATGATACCAAAGAAAGCAGGGGCAGATAAATGTGAAGAATACAGAACAATTAGTTTAACTAGTCATGCATCAAAAATCTTAACTAGAATTTTATACAGAAGAATTGAGAGGAGAGTGGAAGAAGTGTTAGGAGAAGACCAATTTGGTTTCAGGAAAAGTATAGGGACAAGGGAAGCAATTTTAGGCCTCAGATTAATAGTAGAAGGTAGATTAAAGAAAAACAAACCAACATACTTGGCGTTTATAGACCTAGAAAAGGCTTTCGATAACGTAGACTGGAATAAAATGTTCAGCATTTTAAAAAAATTAGGGTTCAAATACAGAGATAGAAGAACAATTGCTAACATGTACAGGAACCAAACAGCAACAATAACAATTGAAGAACATAAGAAAGAAGCCCTAATAAGAAAGGGAGTCTGACAAGGATGTTCCCTATCTCCGTTACTTTTTAATCTTTACATGGAATTAGCAGTTAATGATGTTAAAGAACAATTTAGATTCGGAGTAACAGTACAAGGAGAAAAGATAAAGATGCTACGATTTGCTGATGATATAGTAATTCTAGCCGAGAGTAAAAAGGATTTAGAAGAAACAATGAACGGCATAGATGAAGTCCTACGCAAGAACTATCGCATGAAAATAAACAAGAACAAAACAAAAGTAATGAAATGTAGTAGAAATAATAAAGATGGACCGCTGAATGTGAAAATAGGAGGAGAAAAGATTATGGAGGTAGAAGAATTTTGTTATTTGGGAAGTAAAATTACTAAAGATGGACGAAGCAGGTGCGATATAAAATGCCGAATAGCACAAGCTAAACGAGCCTTCAGTAAGAAATATAATTTGTTTACATCAAAAATTAATTTAAATGTCAGGAAAAGATTTTTGAAAGTGTATGTTTGGAGTGTCGCTTTATATGGAAGTGAAACTTGGACAATCGGAGTATCTGAGAAGAAAAGATTAGAAGCTTTTGAAATGTGGTGCTATAGGAGAATGTTAAAAATCAGATGGGTGGATAAAGTGACAAATGAAGAGGTATTGCGGCAAATAGATGAAGAAAGAAGCATTTGGAAAAATATAGTTAAAAGAAGAGACAGACTTATAGGCCACATACTAAGGCATCCTGGAATAGTCGCTTTAATATTGGAAGGACAGGTAGAAGGGAAAAATTGTGTAGGCAGGCCACGTTTGGAGTATGTAAAACAAATTGTTAGGGATGTAGGATGTAGAGGGTATACTGAAATGAAACGACTAGCACTAGATAGGGAATCTTGGAGAGCTGCATCAAACCAGTCAAATGACTGAAGACAAAAAAAAAAAAAAAAAAAAAAAATTCCAGTATACGTGTTTACAACTCTGTTGATATTGCAGGGCTGTGCGATTTTGAAGTGTGAACATATATTTTTTGGATATCCATCGTTCAATGTTTGAGTGTGAAGGTTAAACATGTACAAACGTCGGTCCGCAAACAACTATTTCCCCATTCGGTCGCTGGTACACTGCATCTACACTTTGGAACTGACTGGATAGAAACCTTAACCAATTAGTAATCGTTAGCCTTTGTAAGAATTCTTAGTTTCATGTTCACCATCATCGGTGATGTCTATTATCCACAACTGTCTCTTGAAAATCACATAGAATTTTCCGTTGACAAGTAGGTAATAAATTTTATAACTTTCTTCTTTTATTGAGCAAACGGCAATGACTGTAGGGGTTATGAAAGGTGTAAATGGCCTTCGAGTTGGTTTGGTAGTAGTTGTCATCGATCTGCCGCTGACATAAAGCGATTGCACGGCTAGTGTGTCGCCTTTGCTCTAATTTATACGTCTGTTTAGAAAAGGATACATTAACGCATCTTTATTGTAAGAGTAACGAATACCCAAGGCGTGTCCGATTTCAAGCATCAACGTACTCAATAGACTAATCTTTCCGTTTTCCGCTTTACTTTCAAGATCAAGACTCCAATCCTCCTCTTCATCTATGTGGATCTCGATGGGTTTATTGTTGTTTATGTTGGGAAAAAATGAATGCCCCAAGACCCCTCCCGGTCCGTCGAGTTTACTTGAGCACCGAATTCGTTCGTTTTTTCTACATGTGTGGATACCGTATTTGTCCGTAATAAGGAGATCATATCCGTAGTAATCTTGTGTGAAACTCAGCGATGTGTGCTTTGCTCATTCAGCAAACGCTATTCTGGCCAATTCAATTTTCTCAGCTGTTATCCGCTGGTAGTGCCATCTTCGTTCTACTTTTATCCATGCAATTATTGAGATTGAACACGGGAATATATATTGAACACGGGAAGATTTGCCCGACTATAGTCGGGCAGATCTTCATACACTTTTGCAGGAACGTATCAACCATAATGATCGATGATAAATCGTTTGGGGAGGTAGCGGAGAACATCCCGTCCAGGACTGATTAAGCAGCACTCTTGCGTTTTTTCCATAGCGTCTCCTACCACATTTAGTATATCATAGAATCTGCTGTGCTCACTCCACCATGTATGCAACCATAGAGTTTTGTTCATAGCAGAGTCGTGATTTTCGCTAAAAGGACAGATTTTGTTCATTTTACAATTAGTCATTTCGAACGTAGGACAATCGTATCCATCGGGGTCGTTTACTGCATATCGGTTATCGTTTAGTAATTGTTCTACCAATTTCTTCTTGTCTCTACCTTTTACATATATTGTAAAATTAGTTCCAAAACTTTTGAGAATAGATGGTAACTTTACGTATGTAATAAAACCCGACCAACTGTGACCTATTTCTTTTTGTTGATTCTGTATTGCAGCTCTAGTAGATCGAGATGATATTTCCTAGTAATCGAAAGGTGGTTTAAATAGATAATGTTCGAATCGGTAATCGTCAGAAGAAATAATTGCTAATTCTTTAATGTACACATCGATATCGGTTAGACAAAAAAACTGAAATCGGCTATGAAGAAAGACATGTTTCACCGAGCAGAAAACAAACTATACTGGTTGAAAAATGCCTCTGACCGTACCTTTTAAAGGCATATATTGCATCTCACAATCGGTTATCATCAAACAATAAGCTATCGTACTGGCGGGGATAGGGCTGGTAGTTTGAACCTCGATTTTTATATCTACAGCGCCATTTTTTAAAGAATCGCTCTGTTCTAAACAGTCTATAAATATCAACGGGATTGAAACGTATTTACTCGGAAAAATTAACGTTCCTTCGGTGCAATCTCGTCTGGACGAGGCCTCGTTCAAGGAACGAGGCCTCTTCCAAATCGGTGTTCTGCTCTCGTATGAGAGGCTCAACGTTATTACTCCCCTTGTAGCCTTCTTTCGAAAAATTATTACTTTAGTTTTTGTCGTTATCACAGAAAGGTACACGAATCCGGTTATCCTACGAGAAAAACTTTATAATATTGTAAATAGCGTGAATCCAGATTTTATTGTTTATAAAGACTGCTCTAAACACGATCACTCTGTTGGTTGTGCTTTGTGGTTGGCAATGAACATTATATGGTCTTACCAGCAGCGCCAGTGTTTTTGTCGCGAAGCTGTATGCTATTAATAAAGCCTAGTTAGCCCAACATTCCAGCAGGTACACGTCTGCTCAGTTTCCATGAGTGCCTTGCAAGATATTAGTGACATGTACTCCAGACACCCTTTTATCTGTGAGATAAGTATATTATTTCTGCAATGACTCCGTGTAACACAAGTGTTGTATCTCCAGCCATATTGAAATTTTAGGTAATGAGCGCGCAGATCGAGTAGCAAAGGAGGCTTGTTTGCAGCCTCCTTTCACAAATTGCGTTATTTAGTACGATCTTGTCTGTTTTCTGAAGAGGGTGTGGTTTGTGATGAATGGCAAAACGAATGAAATGCTACCATCATCTACAATAGCACTATGGCACCGTGGAACTCTTCATGCAGGAATTACCGTCTAGAGGAGATTATTATTTGCCGTTTGCGAATAGGACACCTATTCAGACCGATTCACCCGTTAGTGATTGCTGCGACTGTCAACTAACGACACATCACATTCTTGTAGACTGTATCTATTATGCGGCATTGCGTTGGAAATTTAAATTAGGAAAAAATTCGACCATGTTATCGGATGAATTGTTGTTTCTTAAGGCCGTGAATCTTTATTCGAATATTTACTAATAATTTAATATGTTTTTAGTGTTTTATAATTTTTTTTCTATATTTCCTGTGTTATTGTGCGTTTTGACTGTTAGTTTTGATCGCCCCAAAACATAAATAAAGAAAAATAACTTAAAAAAACGTTGTGCTACGTTGCTTCTTAAAACTAATATGGTCAGAAAACATTTCTTTTCAAATAAGATGTTAGTAAAATTAATTATATTAAAAATTTTGATATCTTACCACGAATATACAATTTAAATTTTATTTTTGTCATTTTTTTTTTTTTTTTTTAATTTTTAAACTGAACTTTTCTCTACATCTTTTAAATAGGTTATTTTTAATGTTTATTTTTGTGATATAAAAATGAAATATTAACATGCTGAACTATAATCAAGCTGCTTTTGTAACGCTCTGATAATCTACTAAGCTAGTTAATCTCTGAAAAAGATATATATATATATATATATATATATATATATTTTAATTATAATGTTTGTTTTAATTAAATAATAATAATAATAAAAGTATACTTTTCAAGTTTATGAAATCGTTTCATGAAGAAGTATTTCTACACTGTACCCAACATTTATTTAACATTACTCCATTTTAATTTAAATCGTGGTTCAGCGCACGTTACTATATAATAATGGCTAATTACATGTCAGGATCATTATGTATTATGTTTCACAATTCATTTCATTTACTAAATCTAAATTTAGTTCTGTGAGCTATCAAAAAATTTTTTTCAGTAATTAATTTTATTCACTAAATTATTATTTTTAATAAAGCTCTTATGGTTTCATAAATAAAATAAAATTGAGAAATTTTATTATTTGAAATTGTGATTATAATCGTGAACACTAAAGCATCTAAAAACATATGTTTTATTGTACATCTCTCTCTCTCTCTCTCTCTGTGTGGGTGTTTGTGCGCGCGTGTATGTTGTTCAGCATCGTCAAAAATGTTAGATGCGGATGTTGTAGTTGAACGTAAAATTAAAACTTGAAATGTATAAAAAAACTAATAATAATTCTTTACGAACTCAAAAGTAAAAACAAGTAAAATTGGTAACAAAATACAAATTTAACAGAAAGTTTATTATAAAACCTAAAGAAGCCCGTCTTCAATAATTTAAACGAATGTTATTGCTAATAAGAAAAATAAATTTACTATCAGATCTACTTATTAATAGATAATTACTGACTAAAAACTTTTTACATTTCTAATTATTACTACCATATTTGTAACCTCAGTAAAGAAATGGAGGAATTAGGGACGGAAGAACGAACTGGATTCAGAAAAGAAAAGGGGGCAAATAATGAAATTGGGCAATTAAGAATTATTGGTGTGAGGGAATGTAGAAATAAGTAAACTATAAAAAAATTTATATTGATATGGAAAATGAGTTAGACTGTATCAAATGAGATAAACTGTTGAAAACCTTATGAAATCAAAGTGTAGGTTAAAAATAAATTAATTAAAGAATTGAATAAATTACCTGAATAAGAAAATGTCTATAAACGTAACTGAGTAATTTGATCTAAAAAGAGGAGTAAGACAAGGACGCTGTCCATCACAAACCTTTTTTAATATGTATGTTGAAGATATGATCAAAGATACTAACGAAGATGAAGGAAACAGTGTAGGAGGGAAAAAATAGATTCTATAAGGTTCTCAAATCACTTGATTTTTATATGAGATGAATTCCAAGTTGTCATGAAATAAGGAAAAAATGAAGACAGGACAATAAGTCGATGAATTTCAGCACAAAAGAAGAAAGAATTGAACAAGTAAAATAGTACAGGGGTACTTAGGTTTCACGTTGAAAGAAAACTGCAAAAATGAAAACGAAATAAAATCAAGAATAATAATTGTTAAGGAAGCATTTAACAGAAAGAAGCTATGTAGTAAGTTAGGGTTAAAGTTCTGTTTTGTGAACTGTTACGTTTCTTGTGTTATTTTTAGTTTTTCTTATATTATGTTTGTTTTATGCCTGTCTTGTGGATTTGAAAGTTACGGATAACAACAAATCCTATGAAAAACGGAAAAAAGGCTGGAGGAATTGAAATGTGGACATGGAGGAAATTGGGAAAGAGTAAATAAACGGACAAATGAAGTAGTAATGAGAAGAGTTATCGAATCAAAACAAAAATCAGAACAAAATAGAATACGAATGATAAATGTAAAGGATGTATTACGAGAGAAAAATTACAAAAATTTAATTTTCATAAGATTTTTTAAAAATTTGACTGATTCAATGAAACAAATTAAAAGCTTTTTATATTAATTGAAGTTCTATAAGTGTAGATATAACTTTTAAATGTAATATTCAGGTAGGTATTAAATGTTCTGATTTATCCTAAAAATTACCTTTCTGTTAAAATAATCAATAGCATGTATTTAAGATGTTTCTAATCATGTTTTATTTTACTTTACGATAGAAAACTTCAGCATAATCATCAATTTGTAATAATTTATATATATACTTTACTGCGTCAATAATTGCAACTTTTTTAAATTTCTTTTGTTAAGAAAATAAATAATAAGTAAGCTCTAAATGGCAGTATATGTATTTATATTTTACTGAGGGAAAAGTTTAAATTTTAAATTATGTAAATACTGAAAAGGTTCAACACATCTTCAACTTTTTTACCTATATGGTAATTGAGCCTTCATCATATCCTTCATCATATTTTCTGAGCTTTTATCGAACTACTCTCTATAAACATGCAATAATTAGAAGACCCGATAGGGACATATCAGATAATAAAAATACTGTCCAGTCACCATAAGTAAACAATGTTCTAACTCGATCCAGAAAAGGAAGATCTCACCCCCTTACCGCAACAAACAAGATTCATCTGCTCTAGTTTCATAATCCACAGCATGGTCCTCAGATCTTTAGACCTTTATACCCACAAAACCTAAAACGGGGATAAAGGTGTGAAGGATAAGGAAAAATGGGTTCTTGAGAAAGGGCGACCTATCTTCTAAGTAATTGATGTTCAAGGCAAATAACCCCACTTAAATGAACATGTAAGATTTCTTCCAAACTGCAGACTCATTCCCACACAATCCCTCAGAAAATTGGACATTTTTATCCAGATGCAAACAACGAATTACAATGCGATCGACCGATTCTACCTGGCCAAGTTCTTTTGCTGTAAAAATTAAACAGAAAAACGGGAACAGGTAAACAGTCCCAAACAAACCTCGTTACCCCTGGTGTAGAATTATCTGAGGAAATATACAACAGATAAACTACAACTGCCAGAACACAAGTACAAAAAATAAAGCCCTCCATTAAAACATCCATTAGTTGGAGGAAATATAATCTAGGCCTTTGTATGCTTTCCTTAAATTAATTAGATATTCTGATAAGCTTAAAAAAATTATATAAGGTTTACAAAAAAAAAAAACCTTTACAAGATATTTTACAGATGTAAAGGCAATGAAGTTACATAGAAATCAGACTGTAAATTATATGTAACTTAGTATTTCGTTTTGTTAAATGTAGGTTGACATCATGTTTCAGAATCTGTATCTGCTTATTCTTCAACAAATACTACGTCACAAAAATATTTTGATGATCTTTTTTAATATGGAATCTTAGTGTTTTTTTTTTTTTTTTTTTTTTTTTTTTTTTTTATTTCAGTTAATATGCTGATATACTTTGTAAATGATGTTCAAATGAATAGTAAATGTTTCGTTTCTTCTCCGAACAAACTAAAAAAAGAAAGTAAGGAAAGAAGGTATGGTAAGAAGATAAGGAACAAACTAAAAGAAGTAAGTTAGTATTAAAAGCAAATTTAATTTAATTAATCAAAAGAAAATTTTATGTAAACCTTTATTATTAAAGGCAATGGAAGTAATAATTCATGTTGTAGTATAATATTTTTTTTATTGAGAGGGGGGAGGTGGAAATGCATTTACACAGGGAGTGCTGAGCTCCCACTGGTATCTTATCAAACTGTCTAAAAATACCCCTCCCTCTTATACCAGGACTCAGTCCGGAACCGTTTTACATATTACTTCAGGCAGAGCTAGCCTAAGAAGGCCGCTTCACCTGGCTTAGGACTATCCAGGTCACCCTTCTTGACGCTGAGAATGCTCCCGACGAATCGAGCTACAGTCTCCCAGCTGCTCAGATAACGAAGCACCATCGCAATCACGTAATGGATGCTCAGAGCTCCGAGATCCACCTCTAGTTTCCCTCGATCTGCCATCCACCGAGCAAATTTGAAAAAGGTGTGTTCGGTGTCGTCCCGTACACTGAGGCATTCGCGGGACGGCTCTATCCCTGTGGCATGGAGATAAGCGCAGAAGTACCTGTGACCCGTTAAAAACTGGGTCACGTAATACTCCACTTCTTCATGCCACCGCTCTTTCCACGGTCTGATCAAAGGGAGAGTCTTGCGGTCCATCGACCTCTAGTCTCGCGGTCGCACGTTTCTCACCTGGCAGACCTCCCCGGTCTTGAGGACCTCCCGGTCTTCACCTGCCCGTCGCTTCCTGTAGGCCGCCTGGCGCTCCTTTGCCAAAAGAGCAATGGGTATAACGCCGACGACCAGAATGGCAGGCTCGAAAACCATCCGATACTACCGGTTGTCAAATAAAAATCCCTATCTGTCTAGATAATTTGCATTCATAAAAAATAATACGAAGAATTTATTGTCATTTATCTATTTTTGAACACATATATTTAAAAAGATAAATTTTTACTTACAAGCTCATGGGTAATTTTTATTCTAAAATAACTATTTACAGTAAGCAATATCTTCATCATTAAGAAGAAAACACGAAAGTGAAAATAGTGTATGTAGCAAACGTTATTTTCAACGCGACTGGATGGTTACCTCTCCGCTGATTATCAAGATAAAGGTTTATTGCACTTCTGTAACTTCTTTCCATTCTGTCCTCATTTTTTTATTATCAGTTGATCTTTTGATAACGTAACATTTCTTTTTTTTTACTTTTTACGACCTCGTAATAAGCATTTTAATAAGGAGGATGAGATAAAAGAAATTACGACTAAAAAAATGTTAGGCCATTTCTGAGCCAATCTATAACACATAACTTTAACCACTAAACCACCAAACTCACCGGCCAGTCAGTTGATGTTTAGGTATAAAAATTAAATATAAACTGTTATATTTACGAGGTATATGCCTGTTACCATTAAGTAATGTATTATTTGCATAGCTTTTGTGTTTTTTTTTTCAGTATACTATTGACTTTTTTCTTTAATATTATAAACAAATTTCCTCTTGAAAGTTATTATGTACAGAGAAGACTTCAATGCTGTATAGAGTTATACACATTTGTACTTATGGGTAAGAGATTACAGCGGTTGAAATCTTAGGGTAATAATAGAATACATAATTAGCAAATTATTTCGCTAAAGGTAGAATAACAACGCAAATAATACAGTGATTTAAATATAAGCTTAATATGGAAAAATATAAGTGCAGCATTCTTTAATAATGAACAGAGAAGATAGACTCTTCTGTTAAAGAGATGCTATAAGTGTACGAGTATTGTTTTACCCATCCCATTTCGTGATTCACGTTAAGCTAGTGGTTTTAGGCCAAGAGTTTACATTTTGTATAACTATCGAATCCTTTCCCTTTGAATTGTACTCATGTACATGCGCTCGTGGCTGTGTTCGATTAGTAATAAAATAAATCTCCAAGTGTTGAGGTAAACAACCAGCATAAATGTGTAGGTGGTAGAAAATATGAATTTAAAAAGGAGAGGACTAAATTTCATTCATCCGATTTTAATCTAATTTAAAAAAAATTTAATGAGACTTTCATTTACAAAAAATAAAAAAAAAGTTTTTTTAAGTATCTGGAAAGTGAGGTTTTTTTACAGAAAATATAAAAAAAACTTTATTTTAAATATACATTTTATTGATATAAATAATTATGAGATTTAATTTTTAGATCAGTTATACAAAATGGTTTTAAAAATACATATAAAAATGAGGAGTAAACAATTCCCTATTGGCCCACGACGTAACTAAGCTACTCGAAGCTATGTACTGTTTTGATGAGTAGCACTATATTACTACCCTTCCAGCGTCTCCATGAAATCTAAACATGTTTAATAAGCTTCCTTCAAAATATTTCTGGATATCGTTTTTTACAAAGGGCTAGTCGGTGGATTGGGAAAAGTGATTAATAATAGGTTGTTTAACAGATGCTTTTGTTGCAAATATATTTGTGATAAGTTCTCTATTGTTGTATTCTTGTAATTAATAAAATTATTATTGTAATCTGTGTTTTATACTTTTATTATTTAAAAGGGCTATTTTATTTTTAGCTTTATATTAATAATAGAAATAGTTTTCTTCTGTAATTAAGAGAATTGTTTATTGTCCTATTTTAATAATTTCAAAAAAATTGCATGTTTGCAAATATCACAGTTTGTGAGTATAATTTACCGTTGAGTTCTTGGTTCAACAAATTGGGAACATCCTGGGTCTGCTGATGACGGTGATTTCTAAACTTTGTTGATAAGGAATTACTTGAAACTCGCTGTATGGAACATCAATGGTGTAATAAATCGCCGGGAGGAACTGGAGACGCTGATCTTCTGCGAGCTGCTAGATGTCGTTCTTATTTCGGAAACTCATTTTACTGATAGGAACTATTAGAGAATTAGGGGCTGTTCAGTGTACACAACCAACCACCCTGATGGAATTATGCATGGGGGTACTGCGATTGTGGTACGAAATGGGCTATGGCACAACCAGCTACCTCCGTTCAGCACCGCCCACATTCAGGCGATCTCAATTGAGATCTTAGACTGGTTAGGGCCTCTGAAACTATCAGCAATCTACTGATTACTACCCCTCGTCACTCCATAACCAGTGACATGTTTTGTGAGTATTTTGGCACACTTGGGCTCCGGTTCATTGCGGGAGGTGACTGGAACGCGAAGGACATATTCTGGGGATCTCGGCTTACGACTACATGTGGAAGGTCCCTAAAAGTGTCCGTTGATAGGATGCGACTACTCGTTATCTTTGGACTTCAACAAACCAACTGGCCTTCGGATCCAACGAAGATTTCTGAGTTGCTGGATTTTTATGTCAGTTCGGGGGTTTCGTCTTTCTATACTGATCTGAAGAACTACGACTCTATGTCGGATCACTCGCCTGTTCTGACGGTTAGTACGATGGTCGTGAGGAAGAAAAGATCACTGCTTCTTCACAACATTCGGACGGACTGGAAGTCATATGGATTGGATTGAGGAGAAACTACCTTTCGATGTGGTGCTGATGACGTGGCCGTAGCTACCAAGTGCTTAACCGCTGTCATGCCGGAGACGGCGTGGCGCTACTCCGTTGGAGATGGACCGAATACAACGAGGTACGGATTATCCCAGGAAGGATATAGAATTGGTTAGAACAAATAGAACGTTCAGAAGGAAGTGGCAGCGGTTCGGGAGGCCTGAGGACAGGGCGGCCTACACATTAATAGTACTATTGCGTGTGCACAAGAATGAGTCGTTCATTGAGTATGTTGTAAGTCTACTTCCACTGAGGAGGGACGATTATTGTTTGTGGAGGATGACCAGGAAATTCAAGCGGCCGCCAGTCACTTTCCCGGCGTTGAAGACGGTTGATGGGTGGGCCTGTGACAACAGCCAAAAGGCCGAATTGTTTACTGAGCACTTAGGGAAGGTGTTTCGGCCGCATGAGATGCACAGTGGTATCGAGGAGTTCTTAAACTACAAGTTAGTGAGTTCTTAAGTAGCCCAATTCTTTTGTGTCTCCCTTTGAGGCCCTTCTCGAAGGTGTAGATAGCACAGCCGGTGAAGAGGATTGGGTGCATACGGAAGACTCCAAGGTTTGACTGCAATATGCATAATTTGATATCTTCACTACCGTTACGGACTGTTTCTTTCATACGGGACCGCTTTAATGTAGTCCTAAGGACAACTCACTACCCTCTGGAATGGAAAGTGATGCAAATAACGATAGTCTGGAAACCTGGGAAGCCTTGCAGGAGGTGTCTTCGTATAGCCCTATCCGCCTGCTACTGGTTTTGATCCTTGAGATCTTTGAGAAGCTGTTCCTGCGCAGACTATTGCCAGTGTTGGAAAGTGAAGGAGTGATACCCGATCATCAATTCGGCTTTAGGGTTGGTCACTCGACTGCGGAACAGGCCCATAGAAATTACTGGTGTTATCTTCAGATGTCTGGAAGAGAAACAGTACTGTTAGGCGGCCTTTTTGGACATAGAGCAGGCATTTGACAAAGTTTCGATACCTGGTCTCCTTTTCATTTTCAATTGAAATTGTGCCTACTAAAACCGTACTTTATAACTCTTTGAAGCTATCTAGATGGTCGCTTCTCGCGCGTTAATTGCAATCAAGAGATATCAGCGTTTTTCGATAACTCGGGGGTTGCACAGGGGTCAGTTCTGGGGCCGGTTCTGTTCCTGATCTACACTTCTGACCTGCCTACTTCAGCCAATGTCACGGTTGCGTGGTACGAGGATGACACGGCGATCTTGGTGGTTGACGATAGCCTGGCTATTGTTTCGGAGAAATTGCAATCTGCAATGGATGCCATCTGCGTTTGGTTGAGTACATGGATGATAAAGGTTAAGTCCAGCCACATGATATTTACGATGAGGAGGGAAGATTACCCTGCGGTTTGGTTATATGGTGTCAGGATACCTCAAGTCAGTACGGTACGGTATCTGGGCTTTTACCTTGATCGCCGTTTGACGTGGAGGGATCATTAGGGAGAAGAGGAAGTTGTTTGAAATTAGCTTAAGAAGATGTACTGGGTGTTGGGTAAGAGATCTCAACTTTCTTTGTCCAACAAGGTTGTGCTCTACAAGGCTTTCTTGAAACCGATATGGACGTATGAGATTGGACTCTGGGGAAGTGTCAGTAACAGCAACGTGGAGGTCATTCAACAGTTTCAGAACAAACTTCTACGGAACATAACCCACGCGCCGTGGTTCGCGAGGAATACTGAGATCAACGATTACGTAGATATTCCATACGTTCGAGAGGAAATTGGTCGTCTAGTTTCAAGGTATGTGTCCAGACCGGATAAGCATATTAACCATTTCGCTTTGAATCTGCCAGACAACAGAGTGGACGTTAGGAGACGAAAAAGGCTCCGTATGCTTGATCTTGTTGATGGTCCGTTATGAAGATTCGGTTTGGCGGTTTAGTGCTCACGGTTATTGTTTCTTGGATGTTACAAAGTTACTGTTTCGTTTACTGTTCTACATAAAGTTAATATTTATAATGTTTTAATTTTAATTTTGACTGGACATTCGAATGGACATTCAAAGATACTATCAAATATTATATTATTTATGTCATACTATTGTTTTTTCGTTAAGTTATGCTATTGTTTTTGTATTACCTGAGGATTACCATTGGGTGGTCCACTTTCACGTGATGGAGAATCATACGACTTGCTTATAGCTTTATTGTAGAAGCTGATTGTAAGTAAATAAAGGAATTCAGAAAAAAAGAATTCGTTTTGAAAAGCATTTCTGATATCTCTAACAAAAAAAAATTTATTAAGTGGTTGTTAAGAAAAACATTTGTAATTTAAAATACATGAAAAATGTTTTGTTAAGAAATTGATTTTTTTATTCAATTTTTATCATTCAACATTATTTTATATTAAGTAAACATCTCTTAAAAAAAAAATCTTCGTCAACATCCGAAATATTTTTTCCCACGAAATTCATTTTCTATGCTAGAGAGTAAAATTATATTCTGGTAAGGAAAATATAGATAAAATTTTATGATTTTGCAGGTTAAAAATATAGACTGCACATGCTTCAACATAAATATTTTTTAATAAAAGAAATTGTTGACGAATAATTGAGCTGTAATAGTGATGGCAGGAATTATTTATCACGTGTACCTAATTTTAAAAAAAAAGTTAGTTATTACTAGTTAAAGATATTCAAATTATGTACTGCGTAACTACTAAATAAAAAAAATAAATAAATATCCAGGTGATATTTACTCCTTGTTTGTTATTTATTATTCTTTTTACTAAGTAAAATTTTATAGCTTAATGAGCTTTCTTTAACATTTTTCGTTTAATTAGTTCAACCTACACCGTTTGCTAGTTAAGTTAATAGCGCAATAAAATACTAATAAAAAAGTATGTATGTTAATGTCCGGTTTCAGTGGTCTGACGTCATCAGACAACTTTTGAAATAATGTACATTTAAAGTAAACATATTTGTCACACTTTTTAGATTTTTTATACAAGTAGTTGGCTGATTTAAAGAGCGACCTGATTGTAATATTTAAATGTCTGATAAATTCTAGGTTGAGTGGCACTATTTTCCTTCATTTGCATACTATTTGGAATACTCGAAAGTAAATTTGTTTTTTATTATGACATGTATTACCGAATTAAATGTTCATTATAAAACAGAAGTAACAATAAACCTCATGACCAAATCTGTACGTAAATTAATTTAGAATAATTAATTTATTAAATTTTAAACATTTTAACTTGTCTCTAGCATAAAAATTATATAAAAACACGTTACACAAAAGAGGATAAACAATTTATTGATCATTTTAAATAATTTATACAAGATGGATGTTATAATTAAATATATTACTGTATAATCGTTAAAACAGTTCATGAAACTTAAAATACCGGTAGAGAAATTATTTAAACTTAAGTTTTTTGATAAGAAATTAATATTTGGGATTTTATTAAACAGAAAATTTACTACTCTTGTGCTGAAAAAATTTGCGTTGAGTTTTAGTTTTGATAGGTTATTTTATCCAGATCATTGTGAAATTGGTTACTTCTTAGCTACCGTAGAAACAAATTTAATTAAATTGTCTCATGTACGAATATTTGTTTTTATAGGAAGGATTTCGTATCATAGACATTCGATCTGATTCAATCATATTTATTCAAGAAAAGATAAAACGAATTTTAGATTAAAAATCCCTTTTTAATTTGTTTAGTGTACTTTAAATAACACGTAAATCATATTGCAAATAATTAAAATTCCGACAAAAAAAAATTATTTATTTTTTTTAAACAAAATCTGTGATACTAATGATCATATTCAAACTGGTTGAGTAAATTTATCGTTCAATAGAGAAGGCCAGATATTGAATTAATTTTTAGACGTTTCTTTTTTTTAATACCTTTAACCACATTTTATTTTTAAATTCAAAATTGTTTGAAGTGACTTACTCAGTCCTTACTTAATGCTAACTTCAAAAAATACAAACTTTACAAAACTTTAATTTTATTGAATTCTATTTCATTTTTTTACTTTAACAATGGCGGAGATTCTGTGTTCGATCCATGAATATTTTATTAATTTATATTCAATCTTTACTCTTCATTATATGGAGCAATTTCATGATTATTTTTTCATTTGGAAAATTTCTTATGGCATCTCTAGTGGTAAACCTTTTCCAGATAACTTAAGTGCAAGATTTTTAAAAGAAAAATTATCATATACGATTTGAAAAGAAATTTATCGTTTTTTTGACGCATCAATTAAACAATAAGTACTTTTATAGTCAAATTTGAAAAAGAATTTTTAAGAAAATTTAAAGTAAAAAATTACAATACATTCCCGCGTTCCAGAAAGAATGATGTCTTAGCTCGGGTTCAGTAATAGTTTACATTCCTGGTAGTGATCAGTTTTTTTTTGTTTTTTTACACTTTCAAACACAGCTACTTCGCGTTTTGCGGTTTTTATTTAAACTGTTTTAAATGAAATAAAACTTTTAAAAACAATAAAGAAAAATATTTTTTAATTCTTTAAATTTTTACTTTATGAATTCATGTCAAGTTAAAAGTCATTCTAATTTGTATTTTAATTTTGTATTATTTGAAACTGATACTTATAACCTTATCTTTCGTAAATAATAACTTCCACGTATATGTTGGCAGAAAAAAAGTTCCATAATTCATTTATTCATATTACCGCTACTGACTGAACGTGTAAAAGTGTTATTAAAAATAAATAAATTGTAAGTATTGAATTGTAAGAAGTGATTCAAAGAATCTACAAACGTCTAATCATCTGAAAAATTAATATTGAAAAAGAAAATCACAGTCACTGTATTATTTTTTATTACTCTTATAAGTAAAAGGAAAAAATATATATATTTACATCTTCATGTACAAGAATTTGTCAGATAAAATGTACATGTGATCACCAGCTGTAATATTTTTTTTTTTTTTGTAATATTATACAATTAAAAGTCATATTCCAGTATTATATATATATATATATTTAACTAAATGTGCAATAGAGTATAGTAAAAAATATTAAAAGCAATGATAAAATATCTTCCGTATACTTCCATTTCTGATTTCCGTAAAATATTATAATTCAACGATAATATCTACTACATCCAAAGAATAAAAAATAAAATATATATATATATATATATATATATATATATATATATATATATATATATATATTGAAATGAAAATCAATTTTTACAGAAATTTAAAAATAATTATACTATCTAGTAAAATAATAATTTTATCTAGTTTCATCAGATTTAATTATTTTAGGGTAAATTATATCCACTAGGATAAATGGAGCCTTAAAGTTAAAACAGAAGATATTATCTAATAGTCAAAATTAATAAACTCTTCCATAGGAAATTTTTTTTTAATAAATAATAAACATGTTATCATAAACAAAGGTCATTCTCCTATCTAATTTATTGAAAAAAATAAGTTTTTGTTAATATCATAAATATTCTATTTTACGTAAAATGGTTAAAAAATACTAAAAATAAAAATGTGCTTTGTTTTTATATTTTAGTATTGTTTTTTTTAATTTTAATATTGTTATTAATAATATTCTGTTAAATCATTAATTATTAATGGTATTTTACTGAGAATTTATATATATATATATATATATATGTGTGTGTGTGTGTGTGTGTGTGTGTGTGTGTGTGTGTGTGTGTGTGTGTGTGTGTGTGTATGTGTGTGTGTGTGTGTGTGTGTGTGTGTGTGTGTGTGTGTGTGTGTGTGTGTGTGTGTGTGTGTGTGTGTGTGTGTGTGTGTGTGTGTGTGTGTGTGTGTGTGTGTGTGTGTGTGTGTGTGTGTAAGTACGAGTATATACTCGTATAAAAGAAATATTAAACTTATTTGTTATTTTTTTAAATATATTATTATTAAAATATTTTAATACAAAAATTAAATAAATAAAAATAATTATGATTCCATACATCTTTAAAAAATTATTAAAATTTAGTATTCACAATTTTTATTTTTATTATCAAGTTTTTATTTTTAATTAAACCTTGTACTATTTTATTATTATTTTTTTAAATTTTTAACATAATGACATCATAATAATAAGAAAAATAAACCCAGTTTAATCTAATATTGACTTAACAAAAATTTTTAAATAGTTTATAATCATTATCTTTCCGGAAAATTATTTACTAAAATGACAAGTGATCTAAGACATTTGACCTAGATCTTTTATAAATTGTACACTTCTCAACTCATGTGTATATTGAATCATACTCTTTTTTATAAAAGTAAACTTGTAAGTTGCGTTGTAATTTTATTTCATGACAAAAAAATCTTTATTTTTAACTTACACTGATTTTACGCCCGTGGAAAGATAATTTCTTATTAACTACAAAATAAATAATTTTTCCTCACTGTTGTAGTTAAATTTAGATATTTTTAACCAATAGTTTTTGCAGCTAAACTACTTATCAGTTATACTAACCAAGATTTATACTATTAGAAAAAATATATCAACGTTGTCTTCTTGCCTTCTGTACATCTTATAAAACAAAATTTAAAAAATTTAGTAAAAAAATTATTCATCTTAACTTCCGCTAAAAATTTATTACATTGAATTTATATCAATTTTACCGCTATATATTGCAATTGTGGAACTACCACGTTTCCGAAAAAACAATATAAAATGTAAAACTATAAAATAAAAATGACACCGTGAAACTTTATACAAAAAAAAATGTTATATACTTTCCTGGCATTGGTTATTTATTCTTCTATACTAGAAAAATAATAATCCATGAAAAAAGTTTTAAAAATATAAAAAAGACTATATTCTTTTACTTTTTTTCGTTCCCCCACCACCAAAATCAGTTCCCAAGAAACTTTTTTGATTTGTCTACGTTAAATATTAAATGGAAGATACTAAAAAAATTTCACTGAAAAATATGCAACCAATAAAGAGTTATAATTCATTTTTTTTAGAAGGGGAAGAATTATGATGAATTTCTTTTGTAATATTTTGTTATTAATTAAATAAACTAAAAAAGTTTAAAGAAACTCAAAAAATCGATATTTTTAAACTTCATCAGCTACCCCACCTCGAATAGTGCCTCTAAAGTATTTTTTTTTTTTTTTGGGTGCCACTTGCAATGCTACTACTCCTAGGAAGACATAAAAAAACATCGGTTAAAAATATTTAATAAATAAAATAATAGTAGCTTTTTTCGATTTTTTACAGATAAGGGAGAGAATCTGGGAACAATTGTTTTTTAAAACGTTAAGATAAGCTTGCATGCATGTACTGAGCTTAATATAAAGTGAGGTTATTTTTGAAAAATTTGGAGAAAATTTACCCCAAAGACCCCACCTCCTGTAGATTTTGACCCCAAACTTTCACCAAAAAATTTCTCCATACGCACCAAACTCTATTCCAAATTTCATCAAAATCGGTTTTTCCAATCAAAAGTTATTTCGCCTCAAACACGCCAGCATACGTACATACATTTGTACTATCTACGATAGGTACGTACGTACGAAAATGGCCCCCCACTTTTATTCTTGATCACGTATCTTTTTGTTTAGGTTGTGTGGATTTAGGTCAGATTCTTGTTTTGGTGTAGTATCTCTTGAACATAATTTAATTTTTGAGCAGATTTTAAGACAATTTCCTTGTTTATAAATTTTTAAATAATTTTAATAATTTTTTTTTTAAATTAAGTTAATACACCACTAGTAAGTACCATTATAGTAAATAATATACTAATTTAAAAAAAAGAAGAAAACAGTTTTGATTAGTAGACTGTATAAATATAAAGAAAACTTAATGTTTAAACACTCCGACCAGAATTAGGGTTCCATTTGAGTTTTTTAACACATTATAAAACAACTACTTCCACTATTCCTACAAGAGAAAATTAATTCTACTAATTAATTTAATTATTATTTAGGGTTTACTTCAAAGAATAAAACTAAATATTCATAAATGTTATTTCAGTCTCCTTAGTAAGATTAAATTTAACTTATACCCTGGGATTAAATTCAGTTCTTTTTTTATGAAAAATAATAATTTGTGCTTTGAATAGATTTTGTGTAATTTCAATCAAATGAAATTTAAATGTATTTTATGTAATAAATACCTAGGTTTTACTTGAATAGTTGGGTTTCTTTCCATCGTATCATGTAATAATTTTGTCAGTTATTGTTGTTATAGTAGAGTACTACTACCAGTATAATTTACAGCCCAAATATTTCAAAAGTTGAATCTAAAAAAAATTGCTATGTGGGTTTGTTATCAATTTATATTAATTACTTAATGTACTTCGGTTATTTCCTGGATTAGTGTATTTGCTGCTTTCCATTGTAAACGTTGTTTCCACAACAGCTAGTTTCAACAGCTTGTTAACGTGGGAACAACGTTCCCACGTTAATGGAAAGGGGCGAAACTGTTTTTTTTTTTCGGAAACCCGGTAAGGAGGTCGATGATCCGGGAGGGTACCGACCTCTTTGCTTGCTTAGCTGCATGGCGAAGCAATTCGAGAGATTTGGTGACGGAGAGACTCGTGGAGAAAATTGATCGTGGTCAAGGACTCAGCCAACACCAAATTCGGTTTTTGTAGAGGTCTCATCACGACCTTAGCAATCAATAGGGTCATGCAGTTGGTGAATCAGGCGGCGAGCGGTTCTGGAGGAGACGATCCATCCCGGCGGTGGTGCTGTTGGACGTAAGTTATGCGTTAAACTCGCTGCCGTTCGGGTGGGTGGTTAAAGAACTTACGAGACGAAACCTCAGGCCATATTTGGTTAGGCTCATTCACAATTAATTTCAAGGGAGGACGGTGGTGGGATGTACAGAGAGTACAAATGTGGAGGATAATATGCAAGCTCTGTCCTTGCACCTATTCTGTGAAATGTGGCATATAACGGACTCCTCAGACCCTGAGGGTGTATATCCTACAGGATTCGCAGATGATCTATCCCTGGTCGTTACTGATAGGGCGGAAGAGGGCGTTATGGCCAGAGGTAATGCAACTATGTGGCTGGTGTACGACTGACTACGAGAAAGGAAGCTCCGTTTAGCAGTGGAGAAGACAAAATTAATTGCGATGACAGGACGTCGCCACTTGCGCCCGATAACACTCGCGGTAGGAGGTACTGAAATTGCCCATGTGACTAAGGCCAAGTACGTAAGGATCTGGCTCGACAGTAGGAATCATTCTCACCTCGCGTGATCGAAGCTGTTAACAAAGCGAGAAGGACGATGACACCGGTCACCAGGTTGATGAGTAGGACCAGTGGACCGAGCTGCTTGAAACAGCGGCTATTAGTGTCGGTGCCGAGGTAAGTTGTATTATACGCGGTGCCAGCCTGGAAAAAAACATTGCAGAAGAAGTTAGGCAGGATTAGGCTTATTGGATTGCAACGGCCATTTGTCATTGGTGTGTGGGCTCATCGGCGAGTCTCTACAGAGGCGGCGCTAGTGATAGCGGCCTTACACTTCTAGCGGGGGATTTTGCTGCCTGGTCAACCACCAGGGGCTCGATCAGGACTAATGCCCGCGGTGTTATACTAGCGAATATGGCTGCAGCACTGGATCTAATCTGCCTAAACACGGGCAGCACTCACACCTTTAGGAAGGATGCTACTGGTGCAGTTGTAGATGTGTCTTTTGCCACCCCAGACCTGGCATCCAGGATCCAAGAATGGAGAGTGTGGCAAGGATGCACGGCTAGTGATCATCAGGCTGTCATTATGACAATCGCTGACGATGAACGTGGAAGAGGACAACATACCAACGAGGGCTGGAGCACTAGGAATCTGAACCAGGCAGCATTCGCCGAGGGACTTGACCTAAGAACAATCGGGAAGACTCCTGCGGCAGAAGAGAAGGCTGCACACCTAGTGGATTGTCTGCGGGAGGCCTGCGACAGGTCACTACCTAGAAGACACCAGATAGAAGATCACCCTCCGTCCTATTGGTGGAACTTGGAGATAGGAAAAAAGGAAGGAATATCACCATCTCATGAGACTGACAACGAGGGCATATCATTGCGCCACCAGTGCCCTATATGCAGAACAACATAAAATATGCAAGAAAGAACTAAATAAGCTAATAAGGGAGTCGAGTATAGAATGCTGGAGAAAACTCCTAGCCGAAGTAGAGAATGACCCGTGGGGGAGACCCTATAAGCTTCTCGTGAAAAGTGCGTTAAAACCCAGAGCTGCTGCTTCACGGGATGAATCGGAGGTTAGACGCATTATAAAGGGACTCTTCCCACACGGGGACTTACTGACGGAAGATACTGAGACAGGAACGGAATTCCGATGCCGTTTACCGATACCGAACTCGCGGCAGTAGTTGCCCCCATATCAGCGGATAAATCTCCGGGCCCAGATCATCTACCGAACTTAATGGTAAAGGTGGCGACTCGGGCTCGGTCCGATACGATATTGGACGTACAAAACGCCTGCCTAAGGGAGGGCATTTTCCCAGGAAAATGGAGAACACAGAGACCAGTCTTTGTGCAAAAGCCTGGAAAGGACCCGTAGCTACCCTCATCATACAGACCTCTCGCTATGATCGACGCTCTAGCCAAGCTGTTTGAGCGGATGATTCAGCGGAGATTAGAAGATGCGATCGAAGAAAAGGGTGGCCTCTCCGAAAATCAATATGGTTTTCGGAGGCGTAGATCGGTCCTTGATGCAGTGGCTGTTGTCCGTCGAATAGCTGAAGGGATCATCAGGGAAAAAGAAAACCGGGTTAGAGGCAGCCTATGCGTATTGGTGACTCTTGATGTGAGAAATGCCTTCAACATTGTATCATATGCAGTAATACGTAGATTCTTGATAACACGCAGAGTTCCTCCATGGATAACAAACATTATAATGTCGTACTTGACCGGCCGTAAATTGCGCTGTGAGGTGGAGAGTGGGATAGTGGAGCGAATCATCGAAAGGGGAGTTCCGCAGGGGTCGGTACTTGGCCCGACTTTATAGAATATTGCGTATGACGGAGTATTCCGGCTCCCACTAACCCCAAAAGTTTCTTTACTAAGCTACGCTGATGACCTGGCCCTCGTAGCTGAAGCCAAGAACAGGAGAGAGGCAGTGGAGAAGATAACCAATGCTTTCAACACAATAAGCGGATGGATGAACGAGGTCGAGCTACAGATGGCGCCCGAAAAGACAGAAGCTGTCGTGATCACAAAGGCCAAACAAAAGACCCACCATAGTGATACCACTGTAAGGACAAAGAATATTGTCACGACCGGCGGTTAAGTACTAGGCGCCTGAATAGACGCCCGGCTTCGGTTCGGCACGCACGTAAAGGAGGTATGTGAAAAAGCCGAAAGAACAAGGAAGTTAGTTGCTGCCCTTCTCCCGAAGAGCCATAGCCCGACGCAGCAAAGGAGGAAACTACTTGTAAGCGTAGTTTATTCAACGCTACTCTACGGAGCAGAGGTATGGGGGTGAGTTACGAAGTACCAAAAGTACAAAGGATGATGGAGTCCTTACACAGGAGGTGCTGCCTAAGAATCACGACAGCATACAGGACCGTGTCGAAGAATGCCATAGAAGTTCTTGCGGGAATCCTTCCGATAGATCTGGTAATTGAAATAAGGATAAGATTACGAGAGCTTGGTGTCCTCTCTCCCGCAGACAGAAGAAAATGGACACGCAGACTGATGGAGGCGATGGAGAACAAGTGGCAAGAACGGTGGGACGGAAACACAAAAGGCAGATGGAGTTACGAAACAATAGGCGGCGACGGAGGGTGCGGGGGCGGACAGGTTCTCGAGTGAGCGACTATGGGGTCCCACGTACATGTGGGGGTCGCCTTGACGTGAAGAGGCCGCGGATACTCCGCTCCCGTATCTGATGGCATCCGCTGCAGGTAGTATGTATATGTGACAGGTTAGTTTATGATGTAACTTTGCTGTACTGATATTATGATGTAATGTTTTTTTTTTCTTAGGTATATATTTGAGCATTTTGCTTATGATGTATTATATGTCTTTATGATGTCTTTCTGATCTTGGGCTAATTCCCTTTTATTTGGGGCCTTGATGTAATATGTAGTATTTTGTATTTGTGCATTCTGTGAGATTTTACTGTTTGGCAGCAGGTTTTTTTTTTTTCTGCTGTCTGATTATCCATTTTTAGTGTTGTGTTTTTGCACTGATCATGTAATATTAATGAATGTCTCTTTTGAGGTGTATTTTTATGTTCTTGCTGTATTGGTTTTGATGATTTTTTTATGATGTTTATGTTGTTATGAGAGTTGTTTTCTTGAGTTTTTCTTGTCATGTATTTGTATATATTGTGTGACTTTTTTCTCTGTATGTAGTTTCATAATCCATTTTCTGTATCTTGATGTATGGTGATGTATCTTGTTTGCTGTTGTTTTGTTGTAACTGATGTTTTTTTGTTCATATTCCTATTATGATGGGATTGTTCTTTGACGTATAAGTGTGTGAGTGGGCGTGTAAACCTCCTTCCAGAAAGAATGCTTCGTTAGCGGTTCCAGGAAGGGTGGTAGCCAGGGGTGGCGGTTTAGTCGGTAGTGCGCAGGTTTACATACGGATATTAATAACATCTCTCGGCACCTGTTAGTGAGCCCGACACTGCTTAGGCGTCCGTAAACGGAATTCCCCATCTCTTTAACAAAAAAAAAAAAAAAAAAAAAAAAAAAAAAAAAAAAAAAAAATTATAGCGGCGTTGCCTCCGTTCGACCTAGTGGCAGACAAGGAGGAGGAGGAGAAGACCTAGTGGTATAAGGAGAGCAGAGAGCATGCCAAGAGGCCAGGCGAAACAGATGCTACTGAAAAGCTGGCAGGCGAGATGGGATAGGTCACAGATGGGTAGGTGGACCTGGAGGCTAATCCCGGAGTTGAAACCGTGGCTGACAAGAACACATGGAGAATTGTCGTTTGAGCTGATAATTCTTGTCCGGCCACGGGTGCTTCAATAAGTATCTGTTTGAGAAGAAGCGGAAGAGGTCGGATCGGTGTTTCTACTGCGAGAGCATCCTGACCCCGTAGGGAAGACACCCTCCTCCATCCCCTCCGTTCCAAGCTCTTATGGGCTTTACCGGAGGTCATCTTCGAAACCTCAGCTTTTGACATATTCCAGTCCGTCTCGGCCAGGATGCCGCCGATGCGAATGCCACCAGTGACATTGCCATCGGTGTACTACTAATTAATGAACTCAAAACAATTTCACACAGCTCACCAAGTTTTAAGCAAGACTGAAAATACCTAACTAACGAAGGAATTGAACTCCCCTACCCGTAGAAGGCAAAAGTGAGTTAACACGCAACGCGAAACATAAAAATATTACAAGGAACAATAACAACACAGTAACATTAAAACAAAACAAAACAAGGACAAGAACAACAAAAACATAATTTGTGAAACAAAACATCAACAAAAATAAAATAAAAGAGAAATCCAAGCAAAGCCCTAAATCCCCTCAGCAATCCTTTCCTTTGTTAAGTATACTACAAAACTCTCCACTATTGCCCATTAGGCCTGGCTCCTCCAGTTTACATAGAGATCCAACGCCGACCCGATAAGATCAAGCCGACGGGCGGTCTCCGTGCGCATTAACTCGTATTTCGCGCACTCATAAAGAACATGGTAGGTGTATTCCAATTGTCTACACTGAGGACACTCAGTGAGGACTCGGCGGAACACACCATCTTCCATTGCGCCAGGTGGACCAAGGATAGAAGGGAGGTCCTTGCGGTGATTGGCGAGGTTACGCCTGACAATATCGTATCAGCTATTCTGCATGGTCCTAGAAATTGGGCCTTGATCACTGGCATGATTAGCGGTATTCATGGCATGGTAGTGGTTCCGGAGGCTAAACGAAGTAAGAAGTAGGTTGTAGGTTTACCCAAAATATATTTAAAGCAGAGAAATAAAAAGTTAAATAAATAAATAAAAGCCAGTTATGTGATACAATACAGTGCTGAATTGAGCTATAAACTAATCCTCATCCAAATGGAAACGTAACAAATTTTACGTTTTAAGAACAGCTGATGCAAATTAAAAGGTTCTTCTTAATTTTTAAAAATAATCGTTCCTGACTGAAATAACTGTGTCTTAGAAAATCGCAAATAATTGAAAAACTATTTGTTGAAAAAATTTCCTAAATTACAAAAGGACCAATGTATAGTTATAAAGCAGTTATTCAAATATAATTTTACTTTTTACTTGTTTGACACGAGCGTAAATTGCCTCAACTTTAAAAATAATTAAAAAGAGTTTTTTATTCTTTTATTTTTGGGGAAAAAAGATCTTTATGTAAAATTGAATATATTAATTGAAAATTGATCGAGAAATAAATAAGACCCTCAATATTTTATTTTATATAAGTTGTTCAATATTCAAAATAATGGACAAACATATAGCGCGATTTGAATAGTACAATAAACATATTTGATATACATAATCATAACACTGTAACAATAATTACATAATATTCATGTTTATTATATCCCGAAGTAAATTACGAAAACACGATTTATGCGCTAAGTTTCTTGAACTTAATATCCGCGTACTATATGGAATTAAATTAAACGCTTAAGTTAAATTAACTCTACTTTTATTATTAATTAAACACGGAAATTCATTTACGAAGTATGATATTAAATGGAAGATCATTTATCAGTAAAAGGAGTTAATAACGTATTTATTCAATCGGAAGTACGGACATCTCTTTTGAAATGGGAGTATGGTTAGTGATAGCTTATTTGGACAATAGTTTTTATATATTTTCTGTTATGTTTATTTACTATTAATTTTTTTAAGAGAAATAAGTAACGTTTATTCTATATATTTATAAATAGTCCTTCATATTTAAAAACAAAAGTGAAACGAATTTCTTGATAAGTTTATACATCTAACGGACGATAATTTAATGAGCACAACAGTTGCAGATAGGCTCAACTCAAATCCTGCTACATAATGAAGCCTAATTAATTAATAATAAAACTGCTTACCAATTAAAAGTTTAACGGCCAATGACTACAATCTATGTCCATTCATTATAATTAATTAATATATATTACCTGATAAATATAAGTATTAACAGTCACACGATCACTACTTATTAAACTAATAAGCCTCAAGCACAATAAATTACAAAAAAGAAAATAATAATAAAATACTCAGCTATCAAATGTACAAGAAATAATTTTTCAAAATAGATTATTTTTTGTACATATAAATCGTACACTTTCATTAGATTTTTATAACGTTAATTTAAAAAAAATTAAATAAATAAAATTTTACATATACATAAAACGGAGAGTTCTATTAAATAGTTAATAGATAATTTTTGAATAACATACTTTCCTGTTGTTTTTTTTTATATTTTTTCTAAAATGAAATTCGTTTTTTTAATAATTTTTTGAAATCGATTCGGCTGCAATATCAACCTGAGTTATACTGGTTTACATATGAAAATTTATTAAAAATTAAAAAATGAATAAAAAACAATGTAGCATATTTTTACTTTTTAAAAACAGTAGTAAAAATTATATTAAATAAATGAAACAATTACAATAAAACAATTACAACACTTTTTGAATCCTTCATAAAATTTTAAAGTCAAAATTTAAATATACATTATTTTTTTTTATGATTAATTCATTACATAAGCTCGAAGTTTGTGCATGGTAATATGAAATGGAAATTTTTAGTGAATGAAAAATGCCATACCTGACCATGATTCGAACCCGGGACATCTCGATGAAAGGCTGAGATCCTACCACCCCGCCACGGAGGCCGGCATTTTGAAAAGTTATTAATATTATTTTACTGTCTAGTATGTTTTTTTTAATGTAGGTTTGATTTTATTTTAAATTTGTTAATTTCTTTTTAAACCTAGTAATTTAAAGCCAGTAATTTTAAATACTGTCACGCCTACAAAAAACGTCGCTTATATGAAAAAGCCGTTTGAAAGTAACTCAAAGGCGAGAATGCTGTATCTTGATAAAAATAAAAAGTGAGTGCAAATTCACGCAAAAAAAATTCTATTTAGCATAAGAAGTGGATCTTTGGAATGCGGGAATCTGTTTTTCCACATTAAATTTCTTAAATTTTCGTATGAAGGTAGATCATCACGCTATATATCAGTGATCATGACAAGAAATAAGAAATATCCATAACTCATACGTGATGACGTTATTATTTCATTAAAAATTATTCAAACTATCTGACAAAACTTATAATGGAATCACATAGAAAATTCCTTTATAAAATAAAGAAGAATTATCAAAATCTTCAGTTTGACCGAAAGATTTAAAAAAAGATTAATTAAATAATAAAACAGCAGTTTGATCTGAGAAATTATTTTTTTTTGAAATCCTAATTTTTATAATTTCTAAAAAACCTTTTTTAGCATTCCATTTAAAAAAATCTTAAGATATTGATGGTGGTGGTGATAAATGTAAAGAAAAATTTATTTTAAAGAAATATTAACAAATCTGAATAACATTGAACACGAATATTTATGACGCTATGGAAAAAGAGAAGAGGGGTTTATGAATGGAATGTTAAGCATTAATACGATATGGAATGAACCACACCCCGTTAACACATCATCGTAACCCATTAAACACATCTAAAACCATCTTTATCGTACTATAAAAGAAAAAGAAAAAATGTGTGCTATTAGTAAATAAAATTATGTAGCAGTTAAAAAGTTGCCTACTGACCAACACAAAACTACAATAACCGCAAAATGGATGGATTTTTATTAAAAAAAATACATTTCCTGGTTAAAAAATCAGTGGGTAATTAATAATCTAAATAAATAATCAAACACATAAAATCAAATAATAATGTTAAGCCTATCCTAATATAAAATATTTACTGTTTTGTTAACAATTTTACAGAATGTATGTAAATTGACTTCCCTCTTATTTTTTTTTTCTATAATTGTTAATTTACAAACTCCTGATCAATTTCGTTCATTGTATGAACATAAATACAATTTTCTAACGTATTCAAACATTTTCGCCGCCATATTGGATTCAACATTTTAAATGTCTCTATGATCACGACAGACATTATATCCCTGAAACATGTGACGAAAAAATCGATGGAAAAATCCGCGCTTCGATGTTTATATCTATTTTCACGATACATAACTATTGAAAAGTCTCCTGACTCGGGTTTTAATTCTCGATATCTAGATTTTTACTAATAATAAATAAATCAGGTGAATATAAAATTTACTTTGCTTTTCTGAACTTGAAACAATATTCAATAATTTTCACAGTTAATAAAAATTATAGAAAACTAAAATAAAAATTAAATTTTTTTTTAGAATGTTATTTTTAATATTATTAGCACACTAAAGTGCTCAAAATGAAATTCTTTAATCTTTAGGCAATATTACATTCTATCTTGAAATCCTACCGCAGATAAAAAAACATCAAATGCCTATTTGCAGGATCATACGAACTACGCTTCTAACTTGCCCGTTCAAAGTTTTCTATTATTAAACTGAGGGTAACTCAAGAACGACTCAACCAATATTCATCAAATTTTTACATACACAACTTCAGGTACTCTTCTACAGCATATCTAAATTTCAAAGAAATTGATTAAGTGGTTTTGGAGATTTTCATGCCACAGAAGGAATAAACCTTCTGTGGCTTGAAAATCTCTGTAGGCCCATGTATAAACATGGGCCTACATTTATAAGAAACCCCAAGTTAGTGAATGGTATTTTCGTATTCTAATACCTCAAAATGTAATGAAAATTCATTTTCATCTCCCCTTTCCTACCATGCGACCGAACGTAATAGCGTATTTTTCTTCGAAAAGTCGGAAAAAGCAGTATTTATGTCCAAAACAAAGATGTATTATTGGTCAGGATTCTATAAATTAACAATTATAGAAAAAAATAGATCAGGAACTTACTTCATATACACTCTGTAAAAAGTATCTGTAAAACAACTTTGGAATATTAAATTAGATTTATTTTACCACATTTAGAATTACAAATATAAGTATTTAAATTACATGAAAGTATAAAGTCTAAAGTTTTTTTTTGAATAAAAAACTTAACTTACTGAATTTTTTCTTGGTACACAATGACCAAGTAACCCCAAAAGAAAAAAACTGTATCAGCTAAAATCGGAATTTCATGATGACCAAGTGAGGTAGCTTTTCTACATATCTAGCCTTCTAGAACCTGTTGATGAGCGCATTGCGCAGAACTTCTGCATGATCTGGAAAGACTCCAATTCAATTGGAAAATTAGGCCCTCCATATTTTCAAAATCCAGAAATACAAAGTTACCTAACACATCCAAGTACTCTTCGCTTGTATAGCCTGCTCATGGAAAAAGTTGGCCCAAAAATTCGCTTTCGGGCAGTTGCGGAAGAATTCCACGATTCGTATGGATTTTCTGAGGCCCATACTCGACAATTATGGCAATTCTCGATTCAATGAAGATCAAATGCTTCTTCATCAGAAAATAAAATGCGCTTCAGGCAGTTTCCATCAGTAGAAATGAAGTCTAACATCGTTACAAATCATTACAATTTGAACTCTTTGTGGTTTATCGATAGTTTAAATTTCATAGAGTAGTTAATAAGCACGAAATTTTAATCGCTTCTAACAACTCATGGGCATCATGCTTCAACGTAAAAATATTTAACTAACAAATTTCGAGTTTTGGACTTCGTTGAAGACAGTCGAATTCTTTCCGTATTTCGGCACTTGTTTTAGACCTACCTCGTGAATATCCTTTAAAAACGTTTCCAAAAACTGTTCACACCACTTAAGTATGTTTTTATCACTCGGAAAATTTCTACGATAGGTTCGCGTATAATTTCTTTGTACGACAGTCCCCGATTATATTTCTCTAAACCAGTACACGCACTGTGCTTCTCTTGTAGCGTAATTACAGCTTAGCCTGTCCAACAGTCTAACGTAACTGCTATATGACACAAAATATGTAAACCAAAGCTTAATTGTTGTCGCTTCAAGATTGCTCATAAAACACTGTTGAGTGCTGCAAAATAAAAACTATACTTTTTCTTGAAACTCCGAAGTTCTTTTTCCGAAACCCGATATATACTATTTTTGGTAGATGTGTGATATACCCAATTTATTTGCGTAATGTACGTATCCTCTCTTTAAGAAAGAAAACAGGGGAAAAAATAACATATTTACATGGTAGCCTAAGAATATAGTGTACTGCTCTAATGTTAAAACTTCAGCTACATCAATGTTAAAAATAGGCATTTTTCTTTTTAATTATTATTATAATTTCGTATAAAACAAAAATTTTTATTTACAAACATTTTAAAAAAGAAATGGCTTATTTATGAAAAGCTGTGTAAAAAAACGTGAATGTAATATTTAAAAAAAGATAACCATTATTTTAATGGGGATGAAATTTTATTTGAATTGCAAAGTAAAACTTAAATGATAACTACATTAATCGTTGTTGAAGAAAAATACTATAACCATTTTATAATAAAAATACCATTCTACATTCTATTGCGAATTTTTTATATAAAATAGGCGCCTGTTAATTATTATCTCGCAAACGTTACTTTTTTTTAACTGTAAATGAGTAAAGAATTTTATAAAACTTTTACTATTTACAAAATCACTTCATCCGATAATTAATAATAGTTATTTTTCATTACTATTAAATGTTTCTGTATCATTTATCAATACCAACATACCAGAATTTAACTTTACACAAAACAATTTCTGAATGGAATTGATATTTTTTTAAACAGCCGATTACTGGATTAACCTGTACGTTGTAAAATGTTCAAATTATAGTGTTCGTGAATTATTTGAATAACTTTGATATAATGTAAATAATTTATTTATTGAAATACAAAAACGGATTGTATGAATTTAGAAACATTCAAATTGAAAGGTTTATTTTACTTATGACATTCAATGTATGCACGATTAGTAATTCGCAAAATATCCAACCGGTAATCGGTTTCATGCCATGTTCATTGTAACATATCAAGATCTATGAATTCTAACGTGTTAGAAATCTTTTCCTTAAGGTCATCAATATTCACTACACAAGTTTTGTATACATTATCCTTGACGAAACCCCATAGGAAAAAATCACATGGAGTTATATCCAACTTAATCAAATGGAACGTGTTGTTGAGGGTTTCACGCACTAATTAACCCCAATGGTGCGGAACTCTATCGTGTTGGAATATGATATCGGGTTAAAACCCGATATCTACCCGATAAATATGATATCGGGTTAAAACATACTTAAAGAATATGATATCGGGTTATAACTCTTCAAGCTGAGAGTAAACAAACCCTTCTAACAAGTCCAAATAGATATTCGCGTCAATTGGCGTATGCCGTTTCCGCAAAGAAAAGAAATCCAATTACACGAACGTGAAGCAGTCCTTACTAAATATTAAGTTTTGGGCTATCTCTAATACAGTCAAGTGTAACATGTGAGTTCTCTGATCCCCAAATTCAAGCGTTCTGAGTGTTCACTTTTCCAGATACATGAAATACAACCTCATCTGTGAACAAAACTGTTTTAAGGTAACAATCATAATTTTAAGTTCTTTCAATCATTTCCACAGCAAATTCGTTTCTAGCAGTGTGATCTTGAGGTGTAATGTGTTGCAATATTTGTATTTTGTATGGACTCGCGCGCTGCACTCCGAGTTGACTTTCCAGGGCTGCATGATCACCATTTTTTCATATGATGTTCTAAGCCTGCCTACACTCTTCTTATGTTCAGCACTGCCAGTTTCTTTGAATTTATCATACCATGAATACTTGTTCTAGATGGTGGCTCGAAGTTATACCGAATTCTAAAATCGAATCGAACTAGTGTGTCTGATTTTGTTTCAATAAACTACCCTCTCTACACATCGTGCTTTCATCTGAGGGATTCATGGCGGCTGACGTATGCTATCACAGTGCTACCTGGTATTTGCCGAGGGAAACTTTATGAGTTACCTATTAAAGAGAACCCAACCATTCATTAATAGGACTTTTTTTCTAATCAGACATCAAAGTTATTCAGATAATTCTCGGATACTCGTTATATCGGGAAAATAAGAAAAAAGTTTTTTATTTGATTGTCAATAGGACATAGTTTTATAATATATTTTATACGTAAAATTTGAATACATAATTGTTATAAAAAGTACTTTTGTCTATCTTTTCTTCAGATTTTTAAAAGATCACTGTTATTTTTAGAAGATCAAGTTATAAAATAATTACTTCACATTTTTTAGCAGTCTGCTTTTTCTTTTAACATCTTTACTTACATGACCTTGAAAACTGCAATTGTGGTTTTTTTTTCAGTTATACATCAAGTCCTCCAATTCAGTCATATTTTATTCAAACCTGTACCGGTTGGTTATCCATTCAATACTATTCTGATGAATTTTTTTTTAACTTCGTTATTTACTGAGGGGGGGGCGTTATTTTTTTATGAAAAACCAACTAGAGAAATTATTATTGTTAAAGACATTTTGCAAGAAACGGTGGACAGAAGAAACTAAATAGCATAAATGATTTGTAAAGGGAACACAATTTTTTTGAAAAACCAAACCAAAATGTATAAGTGAGTCACTCAGAAAATGAATTAATAAAAAATAATCACAAAGAAATTCTTATCGATTACAAAAAAGCAGATTTAACAAATTTTTTAAATAACAGCTATTTTTATATGACCGATAACTGAAGAACCGTACATGGCAAAGTAACCAAATTACAATAGAAACAATGAGAAAAAATCTGTTTATTAGAAAATTAATAGCACATAAGTTTTGAATATTTTTTAGGTAATTCACTATATTATAAGATGGTATAACACATTTCTGTAGCGCGCGCGAGTGTGTGTATTAATTTGAGTGCGCGTCCGTGTATGTGTATGTGCGTGAACGCAGGTATGTCTTTACCACATGGAAAAAATTTTCAATCTCAGTTAAGTCTTTCTTAAATAAAATATACCATGGTTACAATCTTTTTTCACCCACCACTGATAATAGCAAACAAAAAATAATCCTTTTGCTTTTCAAAGTCTGATGTACCAGTTTAAAGAAATCTTTGCTACAGAGTAATATAAAATGTATTACAAACATATATAATGTTTGATATCAAGTAAAATTCGGGATTGTAAATTATGATAATGAAATTTTTACCCTTAAATTTTAAATAATCTAAAACCCACTTATAAAATCGTTTGAGTAAAATTTTGGGCAGATTACTAGAACAAACACGTCTAGCTAAAAAGTATTTTAATACTGCAGCTCCTAATTTCAAACAGCCATACCATTCGAATATCGATATTTAGTGAGAAGTAAGTTTTGCTTTATATGAAGTAAAAATAAATTCATAGAAATTATTTAAAATAGTATTGAGTAGAAATTATAAGCTTTATTTTCCGCGAGGTTATCGATCATATTTTAACCATAATGAAAACAAACAATAGTCAATTATTAACAGCTTTCTTACGAACAAGTATTTAAATTTTTAATTAAGTCATTTTATTTTAGAAAAATAGAATAATAACCAGGAAAAATAATATTTTTACATTACGTTTGAAAAAAAATAACGAAGCTTTTATGACTGCAAACATTTTGAAAATTAATCAGATTAATCAGAGATAAGTTTCTTTAAAAAAACCTTATCAAATTTAAACAAGAATGTTGACAAAAATTATTAAACATTTTTGAATACAAAAAACCAACAATACAGACAAAAAAATTGTCAACTGAATTATTTTTATTATAAGAAGGAGTAAAACCTTATGACATCTGAGAACAGTATTCTCTAGTCCAAAATTAGCTTTAAATGCTTACAAATAGCCAATAATATTTTTTATTCAAACTATATAACTATACTGTTTCTATAAAAATAAAACAATAAGGAATCTGTACCGTATTCAAGAGTATTTAGAAATTTTCAAGTGTTATCAAATATTTTTTGAACCATACTTATAATCTGTAACTTCTGAACTGACAGTCTCGTGTTCGATTTCCAGAAAAATTCGGGTTTTTCAAGTTGAGATAGAGTAATCTTTAAAAGTCTCCATTTTTATACTTTTGAGATATTAAAATGAGTGCTAACTAAGTACTGTTATGATATTGCTATATGTTTCGTTTAAATATGAATTTTTAAAGCAATTTTATATGATATTACGCTTAATAAGTGTTAAAAGTTTGGTTTTTGCGAACTGAAGAAATTGGTATTTATGAAACCGCATTTTTTTAAAGCAATTCTTCAACAGTAACAGTCATTAACACGTTGGAGAATAAGTTCAGAATGATTACATGAAAATTAATTGGTATTCGTGAATTTAAATACGAATTAAATTGTGTAATTTCTTCCTTTTAAACGTGTTTTTTAAAGACGGTTTTATTATTTTTAACTTATTTTGTTTTAAATAGTTCACTTCTATTTAAAATATGGTACAAACAAATTTAGTGTCACGTCAAACAAAAAAACGTCATCAATAATAAATACAAAAAATATTAATCTATAAAAATTTCGAATAGATCGTTATATTAATTAAAAGGAGTTTAAGATTGTATTTCTACAAACAAGGCAAGCTTATTTTAGTTGTATAATAATTTCATGAAAATTTAAAAAATTATTTAATAGTTTAACTAATAACATAGAAGAACAAAAACCGCATTCAAATTTTAAAAATGGATACACATAAATATACCATGTAACCACAATAAATAGTTAGATATCAAATTAACTTAAAACAAAAATAATAATAAAATAAAAATAAAAATTATTATTATTATTAGTTATTATTATATTAATTTTATTATAATTTTCATTTCGACATATCTGGAATTAAGTAGGCTCCCCACCGGGCCCCCATAAAGGATTGGATGGATGTAGGACAACTGGCACGCGACGTTGCCAACTGTTGCAGGTGAAAGTAAGTATTACATCATAAAAATCTACCTCTCCCACCAAAGTATCCTCATAGCACTTAGTAAGAGAGTACACCGCTTTTGATCGACCGATGATGCTTATTTACTGAATAAGAAAGACATCTGCTAAAGTTACAGTGAATGCATATCCTAAATAAGGTAGTATCGATACAGCTGACAAAGGTTAAATTAAAATTTATTATATAATCATAAATACATTGTGATTAATGCTGCGGGAATAATTTTTATTTAAATTTATATGTGCGTACAAAAACACATAAAAGCAAATTAGATAACAAATACACCCAGATTGTTGCCTACGAAACTGTACGATGTATACAAATACTAACTGATCTGAGTTTCAAACTGCCAATTTATTTACAGAAAACAAATAATAGTACAGTTTTTATTAATGATCACATCAAACCAAAGAAAACGAACTTTCATTTTTTATTCATACTTTGCATTAACATATTTTTAAATTCTTATTTCTGTTTATTAATGAGAAAAAATGAGTTCTGAAATTGTGACTGAATTTTTACGGCGTTGAAAAATCACCATTAAAAATACACAGTTAGTACATTTACAGCATATTGCTGCTGTGTTTTTATACGACAAAAAATTAAAATAAATAAATAATTTAATCAAATGGAGAAGATGTTACTGAATTTTGCCGGCAGTTTTTAATTACAACATACAAATTTAACTCTTTTCGCCAGTGGTAAAACTGAAAATTATAATTAATTTAATAGTTTTACTTGTTTCTGTTTACGAATTTCCTAATAAAACAGTAATAATAATAAATAGAAGAAAGTTTTAGAATGATTTATCGAACTGAGCAGGTAAAATGTTATAAAAATTAGTAATGCAAATTCAATCATATGCTAAATTATTTTAATTTCCAATTTGAATTTGGATAATTTCAATGCCAAAACGCCTAATAACACTATACTACACTATATGCCTTAATAACAACCAAAGTAATAATCATTTGGGCTGTTTAAAACAAAAAGATTAATTTTTAAAAACATTCAGTGCATAAATTTTATTTCAATAACAAAGATTACAAATTATTTCCGTATTGATACTTTACATATTTTTTAAAACAATGAATAATTTTTCAAAAATTGTGAAGTTAAAATAATTCGTTAGAAAAGTTTTCAGGATTGTTTCAGAAGTGGGAGTTTATTACCTGCCTACTTTTTAACAAGTACTGTTTCCACCCTAATAACTTCTCATCCAAAGAAAAGTTATTTTAAAGATTAAAGCTCATTTAAAATTTAAGTGTATCAAAATAATATAAAGTTTTTAGGAGGGTTGAATTTTTTTTTTTTTTAGTGATATTTCAATATAAAGCACCACTCAATATCTTTGCACTCGTAACTTTTATTACTTCATTGAATGTAAGAGAGTCAAATTCTAAAACACATAAGCTACTTAATATAAACATATAAGTAATTCAAGTTGTTATATTAAATTTCATGATTATAAATTAAACTGTTCGTGACATATAAATCAAAATAATAGATAATAATTAAACAAACATAAGCAGTCACAATCAGTTGACAGAATTAGTGAACAAATTGGAATCTTATTTTTTTTTATCTTCTAAATTATATTTTGACATTAACATTTCATTAATTTTAAAAGTATACGCATGCGATCGTTTTTTTTTTTGTTTTTTTGTCATTAATTAGGACAGGTGGAATTCCTAATAAAACTATTTTAATAGTTACTATTTTAAACATATAATTCTATCTCACCGTTTGGAGTCCTGCCGGTCACGAATTTAATTTTACGCCGATGCATGTGGTTGTGCATATCTATAGTTTAATACGGATATTTTAGCAAGGAAATTGGTTCTTATTTATGCTATTTGCAATCAACAGTATTACCTAAACTTATAACAAAATAGAAATTTATGTAGAACAGTACATCATTTTTTGCTCTCTTTTAGGCTAATTTAGGAAGACGCGTAACATTTAGACCTTTAGACATTTACGCCAGTAAACTAACCCGGTGGGTTAGACCTCAATGATCTAATGAATGGAAAATATATTGTTCGTTTCTTAAAGGACCAAAAGATTCGTTGGCTTGGATATAGTGAATGAATGATAAATATTAGTACATAAAAAATAATATTCAAGAAGAGGTTGTTCAGTAGGAAAAAGAAGTGTCGACCCTGGAAACGATGATTTTGTTAAGTAGTTTTGCTGCAAAGGAGAGAATGAAAGGATGGTTGATGATAGAGTAGGATAGAACTAGGAAAGAGCTACCGTAATGAAGGCAAAATATGTAGAATGTAAAGGCAAAAAAATCTCATAAAAAAGTTGATAAAAAAAATTGCATGTATGAATAAACGTTTTTCAACTTACAACTTTTTATCTGTTGTATTACCATAATCTAGCATAAAACATTTTTTCCTCTATGAAAATGTCACCGAATTTTGTTTAATCTTTATTCTATCATGCATTAACAAATTTCTCCTAATAAATTACTTTGACCAAAATGATGATTCAATATTTAAATTTTTAGTGAAAAATAAATAGTTTTAAACTTTTAATACTTTATTTAGTGCGTACTTAAGTATTTCCCGTAGCCTAATTTTTAAAACTTCTCGAGAATATTATAATGCTTAAGATCCTATAACATTTATTTACTAAATTTTCTAGGTTTTTAAAAAGCAACTTAATAAAATTAGCTGGTACAGTAATATTTAAAAACATAATTGCACCGCCATTAATATATTAAATTTTTACTCCATCATTAATTAAATAAACTCTCATTGCTTGAGTTTGGATTAGACTAGTGAACAACAAACTGTAATTAGATATATAACCTTCACATAGGAAATATTTCTTTTTTTTTAAGTATTATTGATAAGGAAGGGAGGACTATGATTTAAAATAATACATTTTTTGATTATTTTTCTTCTGGAGAGTTTGTTTTTTATAGAAAAATGTCTAAATGAAGAAACAACAGAAAATGTTTTTTAAACAGCAAAGGATCAGAAAAAAGAGACATGTTTGGGAAATTCAATAAACGGTTTAGATAAAGTGTTTATAAAAAACAATTATAATCCAGTTAGCTGGATGCACTGAAAACCACGGTTAATATAGAATGATTTATGAAGAATGTAACAAACTTTCAGGTCATGTTCTCCTACTCGTCATCGCAAATCAGCTGATTTCGAAGTAGAGAGTTCTAAGGTTAAAGGCAGTAAATTTTATACGGATTTGAATACTAGATCCTGGATACCGGTGTTCTTTAGTGGCTTTCTTTATTTTTTTTTCCTGTTTAGCCTCCGGTAACTACCGTTTAGATAAATCTTCAGAGGATGATATGTATGAGTGTAAATGAAGTGTAGTCTTGTACATTCTCAGTTCGACCATTCCTGAGATGTGTGGTTAATTGAAACCCAACCACCAAACCTGGCTTTACTAGAACTTGAACGCTGTAACTCTCGACTTCCAAATTAGCTGATCTGGGAAGACGCGTTAACCACTAGACCAACCCGGTGGGTGTTCTTTAGTGGATGTGTGGTTCAATTAACCACACATCTTAGGAATGGTCGACCTGAGACTGCATAAGACTACACTTCATTTACATTCATACATATCATCCTCATTCATCCTGTGAAGTAATACCTTACGGTGGTTCCAGAAGCTAAACGGAAAAAGAGAGAGGACATGTTCTTCTAGTTAAAATAAAGAAGAGAGTTCATGTAAACATAGATTCGGAAACGCTTGTTAAAGATGTCAGCTGACGAAAGTTTTCGCCTTGATTTCTGTGTCTTTGGTTAAATTAAACCAGAGTGTAATTCTTGTGACCCAAATTAAGGGGTAGATTTAGTAGTTTAATATGAAATCTGATCTGAAACATTGCCAAAAATAGGTCCCAAAACTGTATTTTTTTTTTTTTTTTAATTTTTAAGAAATATGGAATTGGAGTCGAAAAACACAATTATTTTATGTTTGGATAAAGTAACTTTGTTTAATGGGTTATAAACAGATAAAGGTTTTAAACAAAACTTTTAGAGAATATGATTCTGACTGAAAAGGAATGAATACAGTCCACAGAAACTGTGCAAATTTAAACATAAGAATTCAGATGTTTATTAAAAACAAAACACATCAAAATGTGCCAGATTTTATCAAGGTATTAAACGAAACAAAATTTTCAATATTATAAAATAAAATGATTAAATATTTTAGAAAAAATAATGAATACAAATCATACAATTAAATATTGCTGAATAAGTCCTCCACCTTATTGAATACAGCACTCTGTCCGACGAACAATGTTTTTGGTTGCTTTCCGTATTTCAACAGGGTTGTTTTGTATTAGTTGTATCGAACCGAGAATTCTCTTGTGTTACACTTTTATTCATATACCAATGATTTAAAGTGGCCCTACAGGTAGGTGTTAAGTTCGGTGACCTTGGAGGTCATTTGATAGGTCTGCCATGGACCTATTTTTAAGCTCCTAAAAGAGCTATACTGAAAATACTTAATACTATTTATAAGGCTAAATATATTTAAAGCTAAACTTTTCGAAAACCAGCGATAAATTTGGAATAAATAATTTTAAAAAAGGAAGGCGTCATCAACAAATATTTCTATCTCTTTTAATGTTAAGCTTAGTGGCTGAATGGTTCTTAAAGTATAGAATAACTTCTATTTAGACGTAAGACAGGCAGAGGTAAGAAGGTGGTAAAAATATTAAATTACCTATCTAGTAAGATGGTAAAAAAGTAACCTTCAAAATTTTACAAAAATGTTAGTCTATACAGAAATAAATAAAAAAGAGTATAAATATACATTCTCATATTTACTTTTTATTATAAGTTAACTTATAAAAAGGAAATAAAAATTTTATTTCGAAAAATGTTTAACATAAAAGAAGTATTTTATATTATAAATCGTTTTAAGTCTTCCAATGAACATAAACGTCGGAAGTATGAGATCATATTCTTCTTTTCGACATGATTTTCAAAACTTCGATAAAATACGAGTATAATTAATATCATATCTTTTTATTTATTTGTTATTGATAAATTAAAATACTATTTTTGATAAGTTAAATCAGTTATTTTTTAATTCAAATTAGTATGACTTACTATAAATAAATTTATCTTGTACACCCGATTAGACTATTTTATTTTTATTTCATGACTATTATGCAGCCTCAAAATAGCTGGACAATCAATCTTTTCTGTCTCACAGAGACGAAAACGATGTAAATCTTTTAATTTCTTTTAATTGTATCCTAGAAATAAAGGTACACCTGTTGTAACAGAAATAGATTTTAAATCCATTATATTCTAGCTATATAAAATTTCTTATATTAAAATAAAACCGTGTTGATAAAAATTATAATTCATGTGATAATAATTAATATATAAATTATGTAATATAACTACTCGTATATTAATCTTATATACTGTTGAATTATTTATGTTACGATATTTCTAATTATTTATATAATTTATATTAATATAAACACGCCATATAACTGCAATATTTTTAATATATACACAATATTGAAGCTGGAAAGAAAGATATAAATTCTGTCCTACATCCTTTCATTTACAATACAAACGACTGTAAACGATCATATAACATCAATAGTAAATTCTTTTTTATTTTACGTTAAGATTTTAATGTTATAGATTTATTTATGTAATATTCTAAACAGATGTTATTATTTTATAGCAGCCGTTAAGCCGGATTCGCATGGGAAACCTTGAAAGGTAGATGTGTTTTAGTAAACTCTTTCAATGAAAATTATCTGATATTAAAGCCAAAACCTTAGTAACCGATAAAACAAAATTTTTTGACAATTATCAAAAAGTTTTTTGACATCTGGATTTACATGGAAAATAGTCATAAAATTAAAACATATATTTTAAAAACCAAACCGACCTGAAAAATGTACTAAATATTACTAAAATATAAATTATTTATAATTAAACTTTGACTGTTTAAACTCAGTACTAAATTAAAAACGAAAAAAAATCTCCAAAAAAGATTCCTTCAATTTATCAAATAAATCTAATGATTGGGTGGCAATTGTCCGTCTTAATCTACGACATCTACTAAGACATTCGTTTCATCTTCTTGTAATTGCCATCTCCGATATCTTCGGCGAATTGCTTTAAAAGTTGTTGCCAAAGCCTTCGTTTATCCCACTGTTCAGATACCATTCTGTCTAGAATATTAAACACACAAACAATTATTATGTTTGAGTTAATATCCTAACCGTAAATGAATTTTGATTATTATGTTTGGTAACCATAACGAGCGACACATAAACACAGTTTTTTCAAATCCAAACTAATGCTCTTTGAAGCGGCTGCAGAAAGTGTAAGTTTTGTAAGCGTAGTTTTCATTCAGGTAGAAAGGGGTACTTTTGACTCGGGTGCGGGATAAGTAAGGAACTTAGTTTTGCAGCGCCAGAGTGGAGATAAACATACACATATGATTGATTAAAGACTGAATAGTGTCTTATTGTAACAACATTCACAGTTTTTTGACAGCAGCAATATAACGAAATTTTTAACGCGCTTATATGACATCATTGTGCGCGCGCACACACAAACACACAGAGATTTTCAAATCTTGTTGATGGATGAGTGGAGTAGACTGCTCCCCGAGTCGGTTTTTAGGCTGTTTTTATTATTTTCATTTATTTCTTTGTATTACTCATTTTATATTTATTATTATTTCTTTTGTTTATAGTTTTTTATTATATTCTTTATACTGAAGATATTTTTCGTTAATGCAACTAAATTACTGTTGTTAAAATCACTGGAAGAAGGGAAAAAATTAATTTGCCAAGAATTGTTAGTGAAGTTGAAAAGCGTCTTGTTTTCATAATCATGAGTAATTCGTAAAAGAACAAAAGGAATATTGAGGGAGAAACGAAGAATGCATATTAATTTTTTATCTAAAATTTTCTTGAAAGTTTGCATGAAAATCCTTCGAATACGAGAATTATTTTAGCCTTACCAGAATTATTTAGCCTTACGTAATTACGTATAATAATCTAAGTTAATTATCATTAATTAATGATGGCAAATAAATATAAAACATATTTAATCATCTACATGAAGTCTTTTTTTAAATTATCCATTTAAGTTACCCGGAAGAAAATTACTACAGGACCACTAGAGAAAGTTCCTGAACAAAACAAAAAAGAAAAAATCTTTAAGAATTTGAAATCAGTGCATTTTGTTATGAGAAAAATTCTGAAGATCATTTTTTAATTAATAAAAAATTGACTTTGTAACATTTTAAAAAAATAAGTTTCTATAAGTAAAGAATATATTTAATAAGTAAGGAATATAAATAAATTTCTTAAAATTCAAAATATTTTTTAATATTCCTAATTTTTATATAATTTTTAATTTTTTTTATTTTTATTAAATATTATTAATATTAAAAAAGAAATACTATTATCATTTACTTCTTTAATGTTTCATTTATTTATTTATTTTTTATTTTATTAAATTTTCAGAATTTACAAATAATATATACTGGAAAACAAGATTGTACTAAAAAAAATCATTTACAAAACATTTTACTTAAAATGTTAACCTAAATGGCCATTTATTTTCATTGTTAATATGATACTACAAAAAAGTATATAAAGTATCTGTACAAAAAGCAATTTGTCCTGACAGTCTGATTCATCAACGCCCAGCTAATACTACTGAAGATAAATTGATGAAAATTGGTATAATGTTCTTCTTACGGCGTGAGTATATAATAAGAAAGAATATTTTTTTAAATTCTTAGTTTAAAGGATTAAAATGGAGTAACAACAAAATATACTATTTTTATCATTTCTCGGTAATAAATGAAGATATCAACTTGATTTTTGGTGTGTGTAAATTCATGTAAATATCTAAAAACCAGTTACTAGATTTTTCGAAATTCCACCTTGAAAAGGGTAAAGAAAAATAAAAGAATTGAACATGATTGCAAGTTTTTCCAATTTCTGACTATACTGAATGAGATATTCACTAGACTGGGATTTGAAAATGCTCTTCAGATAAATATCTAAAAATAATTTACGTTTTTTTTTAATTTCGATTTTATAAGGGATGAACGTGCACGGCTGCTTAACCGACACAACCAGTATCATTGTATGTGCAACGTTACTGGCTGCACCTGTCTCCGGATACTAGACTAAAATACATAAAATAGATAAAATTTTTTTTTAAAATGACAAATGAAGTACGGTCACCTCCTAATGGTTTTTGTCGGGTAACGCTTAAAAACCGGGCAAAATGGATTTTTATTATGGTAAAAGTGTATTTTGCCCGGTTTTTTTGCTGTACGAAGTACGATTCCTACGGGTAACCAGATAAAACTAATATTTTTAAGATGGAAACCGACTGATTTGAAACCCACTTTCTTAGATCACTCAAAGTTTTGGGTCCTATACTGATCAAATGTTGTTCTTAGGAAATTACAATACACTGGTATTTTTTATAAATTGAACAGGTTTTAATCATTATTATTTTCACAAACATGAGTTTAATGAAAACAGCAGGATCCAAGGGGCAAAGTTCTCTGGGTAGACTGAAAGGGCGAGCGAAGCAAGCCATGACCGGCTAAATATTCCCTGACCGCGTCGGGAAACGCAAGTTACCTTTGAGCGCGGGTTGAAGCAGGGATGGGGATGCCAGATTGGGGATTGTAATACATTTTTCTTTATCTTAATTGTGTTTTTGGTTATCAATTATTATATTGGATTATTTCAATTCATTAATAAGATGGATTGGTCTGACAGATTTTTTTTATCTTCCTTTTACTGTTTTTCTTTATTTAAGCGTTGGGCAACAATTTTTTGTTATAGTATATTCTATATTTTAATAAAACTTTTATTCGCTGTTTTATCAGGATTTAATTAAAATTTAAACACAATATTCTTGATTAAATAATCATTTTTATTTATAAGTATTTAAAAGTTTGATATTAAAATTATTGCGGTGAAGCCGCGATGCGGGAACGCTAGTATACGAGTATACGATCGTATATATATATATATATATATATATATATATTTATATATTTTGGGTAAAAAAATAAGTTGTTTAAAAAATCGTTCAATAATAATAAGCAATATTATTTTATACATGAATCGTACTTTTAAATAATAAAAAAAAAAATAAATATTTTAGCCGAGATTTTAAAATAGAAATAAAAGTAAATGATACAAATAACGCCTATGCAAAAGCGTAAATTAAGTTTAATAACATCTAAACCATTTAAACCGCCCAATATAATCTTTATGAACAGTTTTTGGAGTGCAATGTTGTTTTTTACTACATATGTCAATAACAGCTTAGTTCTTTATTTTACTGAATCAACTTATAATGAATAGTACTTTTTGATAATAAATACATTTTTGATATTAAATTTTTATTTATTATTTGTTTAACAATTGAAGCGCACATCTGATCACAGATTTTTATACTTCGTTAACAGTAACCGATTTTCTTTTTCTTTGTAATTTTAATTTTTTTTTATTTAATCATAATTGTAAATTGTACTTTGATGTTTATATTAATCTTTTGCTTAATTTGATTTTAAGAAGAAATCTGTGTTTTATAGATTACTTAGATTTCCTTCCGCATTTAAACATACCACGTACGGCTAGTAAATTTATTTATTTCTTCCTATTACCTTTTTTATTTTTTTTATTTATTGCACGATCTAGACTATTATGGTTTTGTTGCCTTAAATTGTTATTCCCTTTATTAAAATCTATTAATTAATTTTAAATGGATAAATTTCCCTTTATTTCACATTTACTTCTAATTAAAAACTTTTTCATTGTAATTCAGAGATTCATAACAGTTTAAAATATATACATTACGATTAACTTATTTTAATATTCCTTTTATATTATTTTAAAAATAAATTATACACTAGCGCAAGGAGAGGTGAATTTAAAAGTATTTCTTAAAAACCATTTGAATGAATTAAAAAAAGAGTAATAATAAAAAAGGAAAACAATAAACAGCCATTTTGTTTATCTTTTATACGAATTTACTTATGTAGATATGGGCTTGGAGAGTAGATTATACAGACAAGTTTTAAATGGTAGTGTATTTTATGATAAGGGATTGGCTCCATTCATGTCACCTGTTCCACCTCATCTTCTTCCGTAAATTATGGTAAATAATAATGAATAAAAGAAATAGAAATAATAAATTGCTTATTTATCAATGAAACAATGATTTTTTTTCATTATTTAGAAAAGACGTTAACACTCATTTAAGTTTATTTTATTATTAATGCCGTAAACTACAATTATTTAAACGAACTGAAAAATTATCTACCAACTAATAGTTAAAAATAATTTACAAGCATAATTTACAGTTATTAATCACGTTATCTATAGTGACATAGAATAAAAATGTGGTGGCGCTCCCATTATAGCTATATCATAGGGCAGGAATTGTGGGCGCCGGTTAATTTAAATCGATTCAGAAACAAATAGTTCTGTGAACGTATGACCTCAAGCATACTCCAGTTAACAAACATAGCAGAAATAGTCTATGGCTTCTCGTCGTTTAAATAAAAACTTTAAGGTAACTCTACCTTATTAAAAAAGATTTGTGTATTTCGTTTTTAATATGGTCCATAATTATTATAAAATGTAATAAAATTAAAATTGACGATAAAGTTAGCCACCGCGATGTTTTTAATGCAGTTTGAAATATTTTTACCGTTCCAGTCAATTGTATCTCTTTATATACAACTTAATAATTCATTTTAAAATCACTGTAAAATTCGGAGGTGGTTTTATTTACATTTCTAGTAATTAAATTAATACCAGTTTACAAACAGTAATTTTCTGAAAAAAATACTTAAAAAGCTAGACCAGTAACCGATTTAAACCGCTTTTTAATTTAGCACAATTTCATTCACGTATGAAACTATAAATTTCATAATGAATTTATAAATTTACTAGATATTATCTAATAACTAACCTTTTATTATTATCATTACCTAATTTTGACTTATGAATCAACAAGTTCCAATGATTACCCGCTTTATATTAATAATTATTTCCAGTAGGAGTGGTTACTTTAAAATTAATAAATATAAGTAAAATAAGTATATAAAAGTAAAATTAATACGAGAATAAATAAAAATAATTACCGTTACGTCACAGATGAATTTTTAAAAAATAAAAGTGTGATTATAGACTTTGAGCCAGTAATGTACAATAATACTGTCAAGAAAAATTTACTCGGCGCTTTACCTCAACAAGAGCAACTATAAGATCTGTTATAAAGGCTACGTTATAACATGGTTACAACAATATTTCCACCTCGCAACACTTAATAAATTGATCTTTTTTAAGAAAATTATTTATGATTAAAGTTCATATTAATTATTTAAAATGAAAACACATGAAGTAAAATAATTTTTTTTTTATTTTTTTCATATTAATTATTTAAAATGAAAACACATGAAGTAATGTTAAGGTAAATACATTAAATACATGAAGATATTTAGTATAAAATAATTTACAATCCAGAAGGCTTTAATAAAAATGATTTGAGCACATATTTATGTACTCATTAAGCAATATGCAGAAAACGCAGCGGTTTTTTAAATTTTTAATTAGGATTACATAAAAATTCATGGACACAGTAATATTTCTCTATAAAGGTCAATCATTTACCTGTATTTTAAATATTTTGGTGGGAAGATTTTTTAAATGTTAACTTATTAAAAATAGCAACGGAAGTATAATAAGGGACTTTCTTATAAGCGGAAGGATTTTTTGTTACTCCACCACGGTAAAGGACATGCTTTAATACGAACACAGCCCTTAGGAGAAACTCAGGGGAAATTATTCATTCCGGTTCTTCTTCCATCTTCTTACGAAAAAGTTTTATAAGCATCGCAGACACCGCGTACCACGTCCGTTCAGTCTCCAGATAGTCCTAATGATATTATCTGGCGAAAGCAAGCTGAATTCTTACCAGCATGCTTCCCTACGCTGCAGGAACCAATCATACATGATCACCGTGTGTTCTGGAGTATCCTTCTCTCCGCTGTGGCCGCATTCCGTAAAGAATTTAACGTCCGAGCGCACAGACATGCTTTGAAACACACGTTACCGATAAGGAACTGGGTCAATTCGTATCCCAGTTCTCCATATTTGCGGTCTAGCCATCTCTGGATGTCAAGAATCAGCCATTGGAAGTCGAAGCGCTGCGTTGAGTTATATGAAAACAGTTCTGCTTTCTTGTCGGCCTCCGTGGAACGAGTGGTAGCGTCTCGGCGACGAAGTTCTTATTTTTTTAAATTCTTTTACAAAGCGGGAAATAATATACAAATATGAAAAATTAAATAGATAAAAGGAGAAATAATAAATATTAATTTACCAAACATTAAAAAGAGTACATCTAACAGCATTTGTAGGACAAAAATAAAAAAATATGAACTGTTATTGTCATTTTAGGCAATCTCAAATGAAAGCTTAAAGATAAAAAAATAGATAAACGTCTAAACACCTGAAACTTCCAGTTCAAATTCCTTTTTTATCAGGTTTTTTTCTTTTTATTTAATTACTTAGCCTAATTACTAACCTCCGGAACACTGAAAGGTATTACCTCACAAGATGAATAAGAATGATATGTATGAATGTGAATGAAGTGTAGTCTTGTACAGTCTCAGGTTGATCATTCCTGAGATGTCTGGTTAATTGAAATCCAACCACCGAACACCGGTATCCACGATCTAGTATTCAAATCCATATAAAAGTAATTACAGTCTTTACTAGGATTTGAACCTTACAACTCCCGAATTCGAAATCAGCTAATTTGTGATAACACGTTAATTACAAGACCAGCCCGGCGGGCTGCTCTAGTCGGCGCGCTATGTTATAACGTCACAGGTGAGTGGTAGAATTAAATAAATGAATATTATTTAAAGTTTAAAAAAGTAATTAAAGTGGCCGCTAGTGGCCACTTTAATTACTTAAGCTAAAGTGGCCGGGCGAGTGTGGCAGTACACTCGCGCGAATGAATGAAATACGGTATGCGCGCGCGCTTTAGTTAGAATCATTGAATTAAATAAACAAAAAATATTATATTTATATAAAACGATAAATATTTTAAATTGTGTGAATAAGCAATGCATCAGAAAAAAGCCGCGTGGCGAGAAAGTCTTACAACAGTGTTGTCAGCTTTTTTAAAATTGAGATGAACTGCACGTTTAGAAAAAAATTAAATAATTATAACCTACTCATTAAAAACAAGGGTGTTAATTTTTGTTTCAAACTGCAATGTATCAGTGTCACTTCCAAGATATAGAAGAATACCTTATTGAAATAAAAATTAAACGTGATTATGAATATTTAAAATTAATATTGAATTTTAATCCTTTCCGTTATCAGTAGTTAACCGGAAATTCGCAAGTGATTCAATTACATTTTTTTTTATTAACACTTCATATTTATTGATTGAATAAATAAACTTCAAATTTATTTGTTTACAATAACACTAGATTACATACATGCAGTGTTACTTACGAAATAAGGATGAATAATTTGATACCGATTTAATAAAAATCGGTGCAATCATTCTAGTTATTTGAACATAGCAGCTAGACACACCTTATCCTATTTCTGAAGTAGTTGGGTAGTAATAAGTCTAAGTAATAAGTCCGAAAAAGGACGAATTACTTAGGGAACAAAAGACAATCAATTCATAAAGATTTAAAGCTTTGTGATTTGTAACTTAATATTCAACTATGTCTAACTGAAAATAATATGAATAATATTGACGATACATTTAATATTTCTTTCAAAAAAAAGCAAACAAAAAAACGAGTAATTTATCGGAAAGAGCTTAAAATGTATTAGTTTACTGTTGTCGGCATTGTTATTACTATTTTTTTTTTCATAAATATTAATCCAGATTGGAGCAAATTATATTATTTTTAAATAATATTTATTAATATATCATAATGTATTTATTATTAAGTTAATATAATAGACAATAAATAATTAGTACATCAATTTACACTTAAATAATATTCAATACAACAAATAACAGATACTTATGATGCAATACACGATAGAAAATATGGTACGAGCTGTCATAGAATTTAGGAGTAGGCTCAATAGAATAGATAAGCAGTTACCGTATTATAGTAATGCAGTTAACACTGAGAGTCAGACACAGACATGTAGCAGATAAAACAGGCCTCTCTTCTACTAGGATCGCCTGCCGAGTAGCCTCCTTCCCTGCCAATGTCAAGTTTGAAGCAATAAAAGCCGGACAATTTACATAAATTACAAACCGCTGATGCACGTGGTAACATAGACCTTGGTAAAACTGACTACTTTATTATTGTAATTATTATTAAAATTTTGGTCATAAAAGGTATTAAGTATTTTATTATTGTTGACATAAATTATTTAATAAAAAAATAATAATAAATTTTATTTACTTTCATTATGTTCTATTGGTATTTACATCAATCACGCAAACATATAAAAGTTATTTATTTTTTTAATATTTGAAATTACTCGCATAAAATATATTATTTTATAATCTAATGCCGTCATATATTGTTTTTTATACTTTAGCTTAATTTATATTATTTAAAATAAAAAAATCATCAATACCCTTCGGGCATATAAAAACAGATTATTTTCATATTATGGATTAAAAATAAATATGTTTTTATGTGTTAAAAAAGAAACAATCATCTCATATTTATATTAATTTCATCTAAATAGTCGAAAACGGAGTAAAACGTTTGAATAGTAAGTTGTAATATTAATGTGTTTATTAAATAACTTGTTTTAGTCAAAATTAAACGCTCGCTCGGCTTCACTTATCTCCGTTAATTATTTTTAATGAATTTTATTCGAAATATAAATTAGCTAACTTATTCAGAAAAAACGTCCATAATAATTCGATTAAACTACATTGCACACATGATATGATTATGTACGATAGACAATCCACTATGTACAAGATAGACAATGTACGAGATAGACTTATCCACAGTTAAGTGGGAAGGCAGACAAACATCCGTAATTACGTTGTATAAAGAGTAGCGGTTGGAACTCTCAGTTGTTTATAACTATCAGATATGTTTTGACAGATTAGTCGCGTAATATTATTGCCAAAGAGTTTTAAGCTAAATAACTCGCTTCAATAACAGTAAAGATTTGAGAATGGTTTTATTTTATTCTACAATCAATTTTTCTGTTAAATTATCCAATTTTATTTATTTCTTTAAAAAAAAAATTAAGAAAATTAAAGAAACTACTTTTAAATCTATTTTATGCCTGTATGAAATGATAATAAAATTAGGGTATAACATATCTATTTCAATTACATAATTATAATAATGTTTAGAACTGGTGTTTTAATCATAAAAAGAACTGGCATGTCCATTTTAATAAATATGAATGAAACTAAATAAGAAAATGGATAAAATAGTTAAAAGGTAATGTAATGTAAAAATGGTATTTTTTTAATGATTTTTTAAAAATTTGTTCCATGTTTCAAACGGGTGTAACAAACGGGTAAGAAAAGAGTACTTCAGTTTTTATTTATTTAGACGAAATATATCCGTAATAAGGTTAAACTTTTCTACCAAACTTCAGAAAATAGAAACAATACCTACTTACTGGCAAAAATATAATCCAAGCAAAAGCGGATGGAAATTGGGAGAATTAGTTTAGCAACATGCTTTGTTGATAAAGAAATATTAGGCATCAAGAAGAACAAAACAGGATAAAATAAGCGGATAATCACTTAAATGCTAGAGAAAATGGAAAAAAGAGAGAATGTTGGAACAGAAGAAGGAATATGTATAGAAAACGTTTAGGAAGCTGGAAGGTTCATCTTGCTGCTCTTCGCCAAAAAAAAAATTTAATTTGGAAAAGCAATTTGTGTTTAGAAAACGTAAGGATAATGGAGATACAATTACATTTCATTTTCATTTTTAACTTGTTAAAAATGATACAAAATAGATTTATTGAAAATAATATCTATTACAAGGGTATTTGTTGCTTTTGTAGATTATAAAAAGGCTTTAACAGAGTTAACGACAAGTTTATAGAGATCCGCCCATCTATACTTGTGCTCCTATCTACATTCGACTGGGCCTATCAAGTCCATTACTGAAAGGTGTTATTGGTGTAGAGATAGTAATTCATAATTAAAATTACAGAAAAAATTTTAGTAAAAATAAATGTTCATAAAAAAAAATTAGGGGACTTGTTAAGTAGAAATTGAGTGTTTTGTTTTACATTATGAGGATAATTTTTTTTTTACGTTTTTTTTCACTACGCTAATGTCTAGTTATTATAGATAAATTATTGAAAGTGTAGTTGTAAATAGCGTGGAATTATGAATCAAATTTATATTTGAATTGAATTAGAAAATTGGTACTGGAATAATACTAATAATGAGGCGGAACGCCAAATAATGCAACTGGAAGAGAATGACGGAAAAGACAATAATTATTAGGGAAACAATAACCAGTGGCATGTTGTAAATGTCTGCTCAAATGTAATTGACAACCTGAGAATATGTGGAAGTATCGAAAGATATATTAAGAGAACATTTTCACAATTAACTTTTTTTTAAATTATATTTTTGCGAGTATTTTATACTTAAATAGATAATAGTATCGGCCTAGAAGGGATGGAACCCTTATATATAACCCTATATCTGAACTATTATAAAGCCTAAGTATGAATACCAAATACGATCCGATTTAATGAAAATCGCATTTTAATTAAAACCTAATCAGAATTTAAAGTATAACATATTAGAGATATACTTAACCCGCCATCCCAATGGGTCTAGTGGTGAAATCGTCATCGCAAATCAGCTGATTTCGAAGTCGACAGTTTTAAGGTTCAAATCTTAGCAAATGTAGTTAGTCTTATACGGATTTGAACACTAGATCGTGGATAGTGGTATTCTTCAGTGGTTAGGTTTCAATTAACCACACAGCTCAGGAACGGCCGAACTGAGACTATAAAAAATTACACTTCATTTATATTCGTACTTATCATCCTCATTCATCCTCTGAAGTAATACCTTTCGCTGGTTCTGGAGGCTAAACAGAAAAAGGAAAAGAAAGAGATAGACTTATTTAGTGTCGGTCTGTTTAATTCCACGTGATTTTATAACTATATGAAAATTCGATGTAAAATGTGATCGAAAAATTTATTTGTGATTGTTACCTAATATAAAAAAATCTTCCATATACATTTTTGTTTCGGTTTTCTCGCTCAGATGGCTATAATAACTTAAAATACTCCAAGAGATTTAAGAAATGACGGAAGACAAAGAAGATCAGTAAAATAATTTTGGAGATCATGAATCACTTTTTACAAAAAAAAAAAAACTGATTTGGACACCGTATGACTTCCTTGCACGCGTATTAAATTACATATACATATGTTTTTTTTTTTTTTTTATATAAAAAGTACATAAAATTTTATTTCATTAATAATTTCTAATATTTATTTCTTTTTTTTTATTGTTATTATTGAATTATTTATTGTATTTTTTTTTACAATCAGAGGTTAATAATTATTAAATCAATATATTTAAATTAAAAGTAAGGGTTGAAGTCGGATTTGAAAGATGTGTCTTCCCCTTGTAGAATTCAAATACTTCATTAAATAAAATTTTATTTGGCTATAACTCTGAAACCAATGAAAATAAGTACCACTTATGATATATTGCTGAAAAGCTCTCAATGAGAGCTTATTATTACAGTTAAGAAAAAGTCCAAAATTCTAATTGTTTGGATTTGGGGCTTTTTGGACACTTTTGGTTCAGTCGATTGTAATCAAAAGGGGAGGGGCACACCTAATTGTTACAACAGTCCTAAATCCAAAATCTCAACATCCTACGGCTTATCGTTTTTGAGTTATGCGAGATACATTCGTAGGTACGTACAGAAGTCACGCCGAAACTAGTGAAAATGGATTCAGGGATGGTCAAAATGAATATTTCCGTTGAAATCTGAAAACCGAAAATTTTCGCGAACTAATAGGCGAAAATGAAACTGATAGGCGGGCCATAAAAACGATTTTAAAATGCTTTTAATGGTCGTAAGGCAGTACAATCTAGATTATGAATTTGGCGAAGCGCTCACTTTGTTCACATTTAGACATACATCCATACTGATCTGTATCAAACCAAAACGCAATTAAGTTTTGGGTCTGAAACCTTGCAGCATGCTTCATTGAAGATAAAAACTCTTGAATCGTTTCTCTTTATATAATATAGAATATACTACAATTTATATACTACAGTAATATACTACTATAATATACTACATTTTCTGAAGTGAATTCTGAAACGATTAGAGCAGTCCTGTTGTCTTATAGAAGCCACGATGTCTACAAAGAAAACCAACAGCTTTTTTGGGTTTCAAAAATAGCCGTTCACAGAGAGTTGTACCAGGAACTAATACAGGCTGGTAATTACAAAAAAACTGAGTTTTCGGAAATGAACTGATAACATTTTTATGAATAATTTTTTTAATGATCAACAAGGAAATTTATTTGAGTTTATGGTGACATAAGATGAAGTGCATTTTAAATTTTTTAGTTAAAAAGCGTATTTTTAATTGTTTACCGATAAAAAATGCAATTTTCTTTACTGGGCTGATGAGAAACCTAAATTGATTCATGAAAGATCTTTTTTTGTTTAGCCTCCGGAACCACCGTAAGATATTATTTCAGAGGATAAATGAGGATTATATGTATGAATATAATGAAGTGCAGTCTTGTACAGTCTCAGGTCGACCATTCCTGAGATGTGTGGTTAATTGAAATCCAACCGACAAAGTCTATGTCTACAGTGGCGAACATCAGGACCCAATAACATCTAGGGGTGACAATAACCTGATATGCTAAGGCTATCGAAGAGCGGAGAAGAGGCTTTTAGCTGGAGAGACTCTAGTGAGAATTTATTATATGTATGATATGTTATAGGTGTGAATCAAGACAGTGGCTGAAAAAATGAAAACCGGCGAAGACTGAAAAGATGAGGACGGGTGAGCGAGGGGGTGAAGCACAGCCTCCTGCAGAGCCGTCGCTAGTCCGCGCTTGCATGCATGGGCGACGGTATCCAAGATCCAGAGTTCAAATCCGTATAAAAGTAAGTTTACTAGGATTTGAACCTTAGAGCTCTCGATTTCGAAATCGGCTGATTTGCGATGAAAGGTTCGCCACTAGACCAACCGGGTTGGTCTAGTGGCAAACCGTTAATTCATGAAAGACTTACACAGATAGTGACAGTTTGGTGTGGCATTTCATTTTACAGAATTACTGACCTAACGTCTTCTATAGTTCGGCTATAGAAGCAATAGTCGAACTATAAGCTATAGTGTGCTGTATAACTGTGCTATACAGCACAGCGTTCTATCGGAATTCTGCCTACTTTTCTAGAACCACAGTTCCATTGTCATGAAAAATATACCGTAGTCTGTGATTTCAGCAGGATGAATCCAACACTAACACAACGGACAACAGTGAGTATATTAAGGAAAGACAAACACAATTGTCAATCTGTTCATCTTTACATAATAAACTCGTACAGCAGTCCTGTCCCCTTTACTTAAAGATCTCTTTGTTTTACTCCTTTTTTTATTAATTATTTTTTTTCTTTAATTCAATCTCTTCGTTTCCAATTCATGCAACCATTCCATTCCGGCTGACTAATTTTTCCTCAGTAATACTTAGAAATAGAAGTATAAAATATAGCTGTTTTTATTTATATTAAAAAAACAATTGAAAAGTGTAAGAAGAGGAAAAGTGGGTTGGGCAGATGTGAATGATAATTTCCACACCTTAGTTATAAACTGTTATATTGTATGGGTTTATAGGTACGGTAATTGCCTCATTTGTTGAAGAGATAGTACCACGACGTTCTTCTATTTTTAGATTTCTTTTACTAAGCAGCGTGTTTAAACAGCAAAAATTTAAGTTCATTTTAAATTTAAATAAATTAAATATATTTGTAAATAAATGATTTCTGATAAAATATACTTCAACAATTTCTACTGTCTGTAACTTATGCATGGCTACATTTCCTTTGTTTTTCGATGACTAAATTTTAGCTTATTTAAAGTAAAAGTAACTAAAGTAGTTCCTGTTATGTTGAATTTTTCTCAGATTTATTTAGAAAAAGTATAACTTCACAAGAACTTATAAAAGTTTTTATTTAAATTATGACAAATTCAAACTATAATCTACCTCGTTATTAAATTGAAGTACTTATTTTACTTTCTTGGCGTAGCACAAACCTACAAAGATTTAAACTTTTAAATTAAAATTTGTTTAAAAATAAATTACAAGCTAGTTCTTAACCTTTTTTTTTATTTAAAAACTTAATGCCGATATTACATTTTTATACACAATTTATCTCATGAAAGAAATAATGTACAATATATATATATATACACCGAAAATAAATTTCTTAATTAATACCTTGAGGGACGTTCTCTCAGGTAAGACGTAATGATGAGTTATTGAAATTCTTCGACATTAGATCAGGTGTCCCTCAGGCTCTGTACTAGATCCTGTGTTATATTCATTATTCACTACGGACCTTCTAAACCTGGAAGGCTGCATCGTCGCCAAATTTGCCGATGACACTACTATCGTTGCCGTTAACGAAGACCCTGAACTAGCCTCGCGGAAGCTGCAAATAATATTGGACCAGAGAAGGATATAGATGCGCAGAGCCTTGTCTGCGCATGGCAGAAAAAATGGAAGATTAAATTTAATCAGGATAAATCAAAGCACGTCACATTCTTCATGAGAAGGGGTGACTGTCCTAGTGTGAACATGGATGATGTGTTTATCCCACAAACAGAGAATGTGCGCCTAGGACTTTCCTTAGATCGGCTTTGACCTGGAAGTGTCACGTGAGGATGAAATGAAAACAACTGAACGCGAAGTATAGGGAACTGCCTTAGCTGCAACGGAGAAAGTCACACCGCAAGTTGTCCAATAAAGTTCTGATTTCAAAGCTATCCTACTACCAATCTGGACTTAAGGTGTGGAGTTGTGAAGAACAGCAAGTAATAGTGATGTAGATATCATACAACGCTTCCAAAACAAGGTAACTAGAACAATTGCAGAGGCGTCATGGTTCACACAGAGTGATGAGATACATGAATATCTGCAATTTCCTACGGTTCGTGAGGTTGTGAGACACAAATCTTAAATACCAACAACGTTTAGGAAATCACGTTAACCACTTAGCGATCAATCTTGATAACAGTGTGGATGTCCGAAGGTTGAAACGTCTCCATGTGCTTGACTTAGCGGCTACTAAACGACAGTTTGCAGTTGCTATCGCCAAATTTAGTGATATTATTTTTGCTTACTTTATTTATTTATTTATGTGTTTGTTAGATATATAATTACTTGTTTTTATTTGTTATACATCTACGAATTGTTTTGTTCCTTGTTCGACTAGCTATCGCTTGATTATTTGTTTGTTTCTTTTATTGACTATTTATTTGATAATTGTTGGTTTTTATGGACTATGAAGTGTCGGCAGAAATATTTTTTTCTAATGAGCTTTAAGATTACTGATAATTGTTATTGTGGATTGACTTTTTATGGGAGAGTTCCTTTAGAACCTCCTACCATGTGTTTATTATCAAACTACTTAGTTATGGGTCCATTTAAGGAGCCGATTAAAAATATATTGATTTTGGAACAAAAAAAAATTATATCTAACAATTATCTATATTAGTAGTATAAAATTACAATTATATTAATGATATAGGCTGTAATTTTTAATTATTTACAAATCTTTATACCTTCATTCGGCTAATTATAAACCTTTTGATAATTTCTTCCTATTAATATTTAATTTCCTGCACGACTTATTTAAACTGACGCGGAATTAATATTTTCAATGATTTAAGTAAAGCTAGGTAAAATATAATTAGAGAATTATTTTATATAGAAATTAAGCATAGAAGGTGTAATTTAATTATAAACAAACCACGCTTAAGAGATATTTACGGTGTAAAAAGAAACTAATAAATTAACTCACTAAACCTCTAAGTAACCCGAACAGTTAGCTGTCCGCAAATGTCAAGATACGGAATGTACAACCAAATAAAAAATAAATGGAAAATCAAGAGAGTATTGGTAGGCTTCTGTCAACCAAATCTTGGTTTGAAAATCAAACAAGATAGTTTACTTGAAAACGCAAAATTCACTTATTAAATTCACGTATTCTGATTTAAATACACAACATATCACCTTCATCCATAAAATTATAAAACTGGAATGTTACATAAAGCTAATAGGATACTTAAATTACTCTTGAAAAATTAAACTTATACCAGTATACTACTATCCGCACGCGAGGATGCATACATTTAATTATGACATTGATACACGTTCGAAATTGTACATGTCAATACAAGTTTTACAACACAAAATATTCTTAGACTTCTTCATTCCATAAGAAACTATTTTGTTACGCAACAAAAATTTGTAGTTTGTTGTAAAATTATTGTTAAAAACATTGTAACTCTTTGTGATACAACTGTGAGTAATTGTGGGAAATAATTACTATCCAACGTCACATTAATAGATCTATATTATAAACCGGTTAGGAATGCAGTTAATAGATAACAAATAAAATATATAAACAATAATTAAAAAAGGTTAACTTATTATGGAAGCTAACGTAAGATATTAGCTTAACTAGTAAGTCAGCACGTGTTATTTTTTATTAATTATTATTGTTTCATTGCAATCATTTCCTGTACAATAAATGACCTTCTTCTAACATATTAATCCCGTCGTTATATGTTTGCACCTGTGATCCTGCACTTGATTTTTATAAAATGACGTCATAATGCGTGTGAATGTACATTTCAATGCGTGTCTTTTTGTGAGTAGGTGTATATTTATTTATAGGTCAATATTAATTATCACCCTTCTCACAATTAAATACCATAAACAGACTAAAATGGTTATTCATTCACATAAAAACAGTCTTGAGTCATGTTTTATTACTTCATAATTTTATAAAAACGTTTATTTTTAAAAGAAATACCGCAACAACAAAAAATGTAGGAAAAGTAGCAATTAATAGATTATGTATTTTTATCCGACTACTCTGGAAGATTAATGTGTTCAGGTGTGTGTTTTTTATACGTTTAATTCTGTAAAGGTTATATCAAATTACTTAAAAAAATTCATCCAAATCTAACGAGAGAGAACAATGGAAAAAAACAGAAATTCGAAGAAAAAAATCATAGATGTCATTTACCCAAACCGAAAAATAACACTGATTGAGAATCATTCATTAAACATGCTTTAATGAATGATTTCCAATACATATGCTACTTTCCAATACATATAATTTTGTTTAATCATTTCAAATATTACCCGTGAAAAATACTTATAATTTTAACATTTTCATAATAATTATATGAAAACAAGCATCCTCGACGCGGCTTCGCACGCGCTATATAGTTACTTGCGTTTCCCTTCGCGGTCAGGGGATGTTTACCCGGTCTAGGGGATTTCTAGCCAGGAGGCTCTGCCCCCTGGGCCCCTGTATTCATTAAACCCATGCTAGTGAAAATAATAATTATAAATAAAAATTAAAATGTCAAGTTGAGAACTCATACGGGAGAAGTCGTGCTGTATTATCGCTCTGCGATTATTACGTGTTATAGTTGGGTTTTCGGGATTCTTTAACAGTAGGAACGTTGGATTATAGTGGATTGTGATTTCTGGATGTGTTTAGCAATTTTCGATTATTGGACAACAGACAGATTTGTTTTCTACGCGATTTTTTCACTTTGTGGTAAAGCCAACACAGTGTTTTAAGTGATATACTGTGCAAGGAAGTTATTTGAAATACGGAAAGATCATTTAATTGGTCTATTTAGCTTTAGGCAGTTAATGAATATTTTTAAGTATTTTAATATTAATTGGTTTTATTAAATTTAATAATAGTTTAATAGGGCTCTCAGTGGAGCCCATCTACAAGACCGAGACCCTGATTCTGAAGTCGACAAGAATGTAAGCGGGCCTCCTGAGGACTGTAAATCCTGGGTCGCAGTCCCCCCTACTGCTGAAATTCTCTCCATCAGGAAAGCTGGTGAAGCGAGGGAGATTAAGATTAAAGACAGCAAAGTGAATGCAGGAGAATTTAAACGAGCCATTGCAACAGCCATAACGGAGGGGACGGTTCATACTCAGACAAGGACGGTGGCTCTCGGGATAAGAGATTTGGAAGAAGATATACAACCAGAGGATATAGCCCTAGGACTCGGTGAGGTGGCCGGACTGGAGATGCCTGGCGGCCTGCACTTCACGTTGAGGGCTGGCTATAGAAAGACTAAAGTTGCGATATGCAGATTACAGTCCTCTATGGCCACGGCGATTGCGCAAAGACTTCGGGTCAGAATTGCCTTGTGTCATTCGGAGTAGACGTCACAGAGATACCACTGAGGTGCTACCGGTGTCTGGAAGCGGATCACACGGCGAGGAATTGCAATGAGCCACCTCCAGTTTTAATTGCGGAGGTGTAAGAAACATTATAGAGGGCCTCTTTCCCCATGGGGAAGAACTGGTGAACAATAACAATAGTAATAGCGATGACGTGGAGCTCCCGCTCCCCTTCACCCAAGAAGAGCTGGGCGACACCGGAACCGGATTTGCTGCAGGGTCTGATGATTAGGCTGGCTATAAGGACTGATCAGGGGATGATATTGGAGGTTGTCAACACCTGTTTGGCAGAGGGCATTTTTCCGGTTAGATAGAGGCGTCAGCGGCTGGTATTGGTCCCAAACCTGGGTGGAACCCAGCACTTCCATCCTCGTACCGGCCACTGTCGATGATAGACGCCTTAGCCAAGGTACTAGAGCGCATGCTACAACAGAGAATAGCAGGAGCAGTGGCAGAGGCGGGCAGACTCCCCCTGTCAATATGGATTTCACAAAGGCAGGTCAGCCTTGGATGCCGTACCGATGTTTGCAGGGTAGCGAGGAGGGTGGTGAGAGGCCCTGGAAGAGGGATGTCGGGCCGGTCCTTGAACCGACCCTCTGCACGGCGTATTTCGGGTGGTTCTAACGCGAGAATTCATAATAATGGGCTGTACTGATGACTTCGCCTTGGTAGTCGAAGCCTTATGTCGTATGGGAACACGATGTAAGGCCACGGTAAAAAACGGCCGACTTCTGTACTGCAATAAGGGAATGGATGGCCGGAGCAGGGTGTCGCTGGCCCCAAAAACGACAGAGGCGGTGGTGATCTCCTCCGCCAAACGGAAGAGAGCGATCACGCCTGTGATAGAAGGTAGAAGGATTGCCTGCAGGTCGGCAATCAAATATCTTGGAATCTGGATAAACTTCAGGCTCAGATTCAGTGTACACGCTATAGAAGCTTGTGGCAGGGCTGAAAACATGATGATATTGACCTACTTTCTACTTCCAAACACTGGTGGGTCGACGCAGCAGCGGAGTAAACAACTGGCCGGGGTGGCGTACTCCCCCCTGCTGTATGAGTTGAAGCTGTGGGCAGGTGCAGTTAGGTATGCCAGATACCGTGGCAGACTGAAGGCGTTGCATAGGAAGTACTGCCTCAGGATAATATCGACATACCAAACAGTCTCTTTAGAGGCTGCTAAGGTTTTAGCTGGTCACCTACCCAATCGACTTACGATATCGTTGCGGAGGAAATTGAGGGAACAGGAGACTTTGCCACCTGTGGATAAAAAACGGCTAGCCAATGGCATAGAAAAAGAGCTAATGGACGAATTGCAGGAGCGTTGGGACCTATCTACGAAGGAACGGTGGACGCAGCGGCTCATCGGAGACTCAAGGGTTGATATAGGTGATCGAAAGGCTCGCTAGGTAACAGTGTCACTCAGTTTCTGGCGGCCGTGGCGGATTTAGGGCATACCTATTCCGATTCGGTCTAGACCACACCGACCTCTGTCCGGAGTGTAGAGAGGATGAAAGCCCCTTGCTCGTCTACGTCAGATGTCCACGTTTCAGGGAAGAGCGAAAGGAGTTAATAGATATCCTGGGCTATGGAAATATGTTCTGGCCGGAAGACACTCAGCGAATATTAATTAGCGGAAAGGAAGAGTGGACTGCGGTGGATCGATATGCTAGGAAGGTGACAGACAAGCTCCGTCTATGGGAGGAGTTTCGTCAAAAAAGAAGACGTAAAGGGTGCTGGGTTGGCAGGTCCGTGGCTGAGTGCCTTGAAGACTTCTGTGAGAATGCGGGGATTGCCTTGGCGCGTTGAGGCCGTGGACACTCCATTCCCGGTGCCTGAGCATGTTACTCTCATCATTGAAACAACGACTGATGGTTGTTATGGGTAAGTATGTGAGTTGAGTGTATGTTTTGGTAGACCTTGTGAGTGTGTGTACGCGACGATTGCATGTGTGGTTAATGGGCGCCTCTTTCGAGAGTGCCTTTCGTGCTTGGTGTTTCTCTCCACTTGAGTTCTTGCGATGTCAGTGTCTGTGCGTTGGCAGGGTCTATTCCCGTGTGTGGTACACGTGCGTATCTGTGGAGTTTGTGTTTGAGGAGGTCTCATGTGCCTGTGGAAGTGTTTGTGTTGATTGGATCTGTGTTTGATATCCTTTTGTGATGTGCTGTATTTTGTGATGCGCATAATGATATGGCTTTGATGTTTCCTTGTAATGACCAATTGTGTGTGGGGGGGGGGCGTTAACCCCCTCCCTGAAGTAATGCTGTACTAGCTGTTCCACCACGACGAAGGGAAGATCGTTGTATAAATTTATACTGGATTTGGGGGATGGTACGCCTCATGCTCGTTTTTAAGGGCAACGGGTGCCCGGGTGCTCACCAACTACGCTAACTTGAACCAATATCTGTTTCGGTTCCGCCTGCCTGCTGATGAGCTGTGCGTCTGCGGGGAGGTCCAGTCAAATCAACACCTGATGTTTGACTGACCTGCTCTTGGGGGGGGGAGGGGCAGAGACCGGGCCATCCTGGAATAGAGATCACGGGAAAAATTGGCCACTAACAAGTAGTGAATCAATGTGGAGAGAGCCGCATTGTCGGACCGTGTGGGAGTTCCTAGATGCGGTTGCTTTGTTCAACCGTAATCCTTAGTTTACTTAAGGGAACGACTCTTATCGTATTGCCGTGGAAAGCTAACCCTGAGTATGGCTGACCACCAGCCAATTACTATGGCTCCAAGCGCTATAAAATGGTGAATAGATACTTGCTGGCATTCAGCGACCTAGGCGTGGCAACGAATTGCTGCCTAGACGAAAAAATTTAATTATGGATGTCATATATATTTTTAGTAGTTGTGGTGCGCTACCGATTTTAACAAATACGAGGTGTGATGAAAAAATATGGTGAATAATTTTTTATTAAAAAAAGTGATAAGGTTACATAGAATTTGATTTAATCTCCTTCAAAGTACTGTCCTTGGCTAGCAATGCACTTATCCCAACGTTGACTCCATGACTGGAGGCATTTCTGGAAGGCGTCTTTCGGAAGGGCTTTCAGCTGCTCGGTCGTGGCCCTCTCAATGTCAGCAATGGTGTCAAAACGTTTTCCCTTAAGCACAGTTTTAATTTTTGGGAAGAGCCAAAAGTCGCATGGTGCTAAATCCGGTGAGTATGGCGGATGTGGACAGATAGGAACACTTTTTTCGGCAAAAAACTCGCGAATGAGAATCGAGGTGTGACACGGTGCGTTGTCGTGGTGAAGAAGGAAGCCATTAGTCCATTTTTCTGGTCGCTTTCTTCGTACTCATTTGCAATTCATTAGTTGAAATGCTTTGAACGGATCCGTACGAGATGTTAAGGTCTTCCAATAGCTCTCGAATAGTCATTCGCCTGTTTGTACGAACCATTGTTTCCACTTTTTGCACATTTTCAACTGTTTTTGAGGTTACTGGACTTCCCGCACGGTGCTCGTCTTCAACAGACTTATTTCCGTTTTTAAATCGGTCATACCACTTGTACACAGTGTTCAAAGTTACCACATTATCGCCGTACACCGATTCTAACATTTCGTTAGCTTCTTTGGCACTCTTTTGCAACTTAAAACAAAACTTAATCTTAATGCGTTGTTCAAAATCCATGTTGCGCGACAGACACGATAAACACGACCTCACTATAGCGGCTCTGGTAGCTGACTGGCAAGCTCGAACGTGTTACAACTTGTCCCTGCCTGTCTCAGTTGATCACGCTATTGGACATAATACAGCATATGAATGTAGCGTCAGCAGTTGCCGCTATAAAAATTCATTCACCCTATTTTTTGATCACACCTCGTATATGACCAGTGATCGGTTGGGACGCGTAAGCCGGTGGTATATGGGTATATGGCACCGCACTTAGTCCGCTCACGCTGTTAGGTAAGCTCTAAGAGCTACGTTAGGATACTGGTTGCTAAACTGTTCGAGGCTCAGTGTTTGTGGCACAGACATTCAGTCTTATGCTTTAGGGCAATCGAACTGGGTGGTTGGCGGGAGAAATGCGAAGCAAACCAATAGCTGTTCCAGGGTGGGGGGTGCCAGGGGTGGAAGTAAGTCGGTAGTGCGCAGGTATACATACGCACTAAATAACTACCTGCGGAACCCTAACGAGCCCGGCACTGCTTAGACGCCGGTAAATGGGGTTCCTTCACCTCTAAAAAAAAAAAAAAAAAAAAAAATGTTCAATTTATAAAAACTATCAGTGTATTGTAATTTCTTAAGATCAGCAATTTGGTCTGTGCAGGACCCAATAATTGGTTTTTAGATTTCCCGTCACGTCTTAACTCGCGAACTACATACTTAGAATTACAAACATAAATTACCATGTTACCAAATCTCATAAAAATTGATTCAATAGCCGTAGCATAAACGGCAAAAACTTTAAAAATAGATTTAACCCTTGAAATTTTAGAAACCCGAAAATGGTTTTTAGAATTATATTTGAAGAGAATCTGTAAGCTCAAATCGAACGAATATTTTGTTTAGTATAGTCGGAAATGGGGAAAATTTGCAATCATTGTTCGAAATTTTTTACCTTTCTTCGTTTTTATGAAGATTACACATTCCAAAAATCAAGTTGATAGCTTCATTTGTCTCCCAAAAATTAAAAAAAAATAAATAAATTTCATTGTCATTCCATTTTAACCTTGTAAACAAGCAATTTCAAAAAAATCTTTGTTGGTGTGCAGTTACAACGTAAGAAGAATATGCGTACAAAATTTACACAATTTATCTTCAGCAGTTTTAGCTGGGCGTTGATGAATCAATCAGTCAGGACATATTCTTTTGTATAGATGTTTTATACATATTTATAGAAAATAGGTAGATATATAATTTTAAAATTAAATAAAATCACACTATACGTAAAACATTTAAAAATAAAATGGTTTTAATTTTTTTTTTTTAAATATAATTTTTTTAAAATCGTATTTTCATCTGTCTCAAAAATATACGGGATCCAAAATAGCTTGGAAAGAATTTTTATAAACCTAAAAAGTATTATTTAGTATTTATTTACAAAACCCACCGTCATTTCCGAGCTTAAAATTAATTCGTATAGTTTTCATCTTCCATTTATTTTCATAAAAATATTATTTATTTACAATTTCTTTTGAGTTAAGAAATTTAATAAAGATTCCACGTAGTTTGTTTATTAATTTTTAACATTCTAGTTGTAATTTAATTATTTATATGATGTACTCATTGTAAGCGAAAATTTAATGAAAAATATATTCAAAAGACTATCCAACGAGGAAACATTTCTAATGAGAAAAAAGCAGATAAAAACAACCATGGGTTGTTTGAATGGCATTCAAACAACTCATGAAGTGTAATTTATTTTAATTATGAAAAAAATTTATAAAGATACTATCATGTATCATTTTCCACGGTAAAGTTTTCGATTTTTTTAATAAAATCAACTAGCTTGGCTATTCAGAAATGTAAAAAGTTGCAGGAAAACTTTTAGTTGACGAAAAGCTACATAGCTGCCTTTTTTTTTTTTTGTCTTCAGTCATTTGACTGGTTTGATGCAGCTCTCCAAGATTCCCTATCTAGTGCTAGTCGTTTCATTTCAGTATACCCTCTACATCCTACATCCCCAACAATTTGTTTTACATACTCCAAACGTGGCCTGCCTACACAATTTTTCCCTTCTACCTGTCCTTCCAATATTAAAGCGACTATTCCAGGTTGCCTTAGTATGTGGCCTATAAGTCTGTCTCTTATTTTAACTATATTTTTCCAAATGCTACTTTCTTCATCTATTTGCCGCAATACCTCTTCATTTGTCACTTTATCCACCCATCTGATTTTTAACATTCTCCGATAGCACCACATTTCAAAAGCTTCTAATCTTTTCTTCTCAGATACTCCGATTGTCCAAGTTTCACTTCCATATAAAGCGACACTCCAAACATACACTTTCAAAAATCTTTTCCTGACATTTAAATTCATTTTTGATGTAAACAAATTATATTTCTTAAGGCTCGTTTAGCTTGTGCTATTCGGCATTTTATATCGCTCCTGCTTCGTCCATCTTTAGTAATTTTACTTCCCAAATAACAAAATTTTTCTACCTCCATAAACTTTTCTCCTCCTATTTTCACATTCAGTGGTCCATCTTTGTTATTTCTACTACATTTCATTACTTTTGTTTTGTTCTTGTTTATTTTCATGCGATAGTTTTTGCGTAGGACTTCATCTATGCCGTTCATTGTTTCTTCTAAATCCTTTTTACTCTCGGCTAGAATTACTATATCATCAGCAAATCGTAGCATCTTTATCTTTTCACCTTGTACTGTTACTCCGAATCTAAATTGTTCTTTAACATCATTAACTGCTAGTTCCATGTAAAGATTAAAAAGTAACGGCGATAGGGAACATCCTTGTCGGACTCCCTTTCTTATTAGGGCTTCTTTCTTATGGTCTTCAATTGTTATTGTTGCTGTTTGGTTCCTGTACATGTTAGCAATTGTTCTTCTATCTCTGTATTTGAACCCTAATTTTTTTAAAATGCTGAACATTTTATTCCAGTCTACGTTATCGAAAGCCTTTTCTAGGTCTATAAACGCCAAGTATGTTGGTTTGTTTTTCTTTAATCTTCCTTCTACTATTAATCTGAGACCTAAAATTGCTTCCCTTGTACCTATACTTTTCCTGAAACCAAATTGGTCTTCTCCTAACACTTCTTCCACTCTCCTCTCAATTCTTCTGTATAAAATTCTAGTTAAGATTTTTGATGCATGACTAGTTAAACTAATTGTTCTGTATTCTTCACATTTATCTGCCCCTGCTTTCTTTGGTATCATAACTATAACACTTTTTTTGAAGTCTGATGGAAATTCCCCATTTTCATAAATATTACACACCAGTTTGTATAATCTATCAATCGCTTCCTCACCTGCACTGCGCAGTAATTCTACAGGTATTCCGTCTATTCCAGGAGCCTTTCTGCCATTTAAATCTTTTAATGCTCTCTTAAATTCAGATCTCAGTATTGTTTCTCCCATTTCATCCTCCTCAACTTCCTCTTCTTCCTCTATAACACCATTTTCTAATTCATTTCCCCCATATAACTCTTCAATATATTCCACCCATCTATCGACTTTACCTTTCGTATTATATATTGGTGTACCATCTTTGTTTAACACATTATTACATTTTAATTTATGTACCCCAAAATTTTCCTTAACTTTCCTGTATGCTCCGTCTATTTTACCAATGTTCATTTCTCTTTCCACTTCTGAACACTTTTCTTTAATCCACTCTTCTTTCACCAGTTTGCACTTCCTGTTTATAGCATTTCTTAATTGCCGATAGTTCCTTTTACTTTCTTCATCACTAGCATTCTTATATTTTCTACGTTCATCCATCAGCTGCAATATATCGTCTGAAACCCAAGGTTTTCTACCAGTTCTCTTTATTCCGCCTAAGTTTGCTTCTGCTGATTTAAGAATTTCCTTTTTAACATTCTCCCATTCTTCTTCTACATTTTCTACCTTATCTTTTTTACTCAGACCTCTTGCGATGTCCTCCTCAAAAATCTTCTTTACCTCCTCTTCCTCAAGCTTCTCTAAATTCCACCGATTCATCTGACACCTTTTCTTCAGGTTTTTAAACCCCAATCTACATTTCATTATCACCAAATTATGGTCGCTATCAATGTCTGCTCCAGGGTAAGTTTTGCAGTCGAGTTGATTTCTAAATCTTTGCTTAACCATGATATAATCTATCTGATACCTTGCAGTATCGCCTGGCTTTTTCCAAGTGTATATTCTTCTGTTATGATTTTTAAATTGGGTGTTGGCAATTACTAAATTATACTTCGTGCAAAACTCTATAAGCCGGTCCCCTCTTTCATTCCTTTTGCCCAGCCCGTATTCACCCACTATATTTCCTTCCTTGCCTTCTCCAATGCTTGCATTCCAATCTCCAACTATTATTAAATTTTCATCTCCTTTTACGTGTTTAATTGCTTCATCAATCTCTTCGTATACACACTCTACCTCATCATCATGATGGGCGCTTGTAGGCATATAGACGTTAACAATCGTTGTCGGTTTAGGTTTTGATTTTATCCTTATTACAATGATTCTATCGCTATGCGTTTTGAAATACTCCACTCTCCTCCCTATCTTCTTGTTCATCACGAAACCTACTCCTGCCTGCCCATTATTTGACGCTGAGTTAATTACTCTAAAATCACCTGACCAAAAGTCGCCTTCCTCTTTCCACCGAACCTCACTAATTCCTACTATATCCACATTTGTCCTACCCATTTCCCTTTTTAAATTTTCTAGCCTACCAACCTTTTTTAAGCTTCTAACATTCCACGCTCCGACTCGTAGAATGTTATTTTTTAATTTTCTGGTGACCCCTTCCTTAGTAGTCCCCACCCGGAGATCCAAACGGGGGACTATTTTACCTCCGGAATATTTTACCACGGAAGGCGCCTCAATTATTGCTATGTGAAAATGCAGAGAGCCACATTTTCTTGGAAAAAAAGCAGCTGTAGTTTTCCATTGCTTTCAGCTGCGCAGTACTCAGAGGACTGAGTGATTTTGATACGGCCGTTTAAGTCGTCCTGACTCACGCCCCTAACAACTACTGAAAGAGCTGCTGCCCTCTTTCAGGAATCATTCCTTAGTCTGGCTCTCAACAGATACCTCTCCGATATGGTTGCACCTTCGGTCCAGCTACTCTGTATCCCTGAGCACTCAAGCCCCCTCACCAACGGCAAGGTCTCATGATTCATAGAGGAGGATAGCTGCCTAAGCATCCCGAATCAGAAAAGCTGTACTAGATATTCGGAGACTTTAGAACATAAGGCAAATCAATCAGTCAAGTATTCCCTAAAATCGGAGTATACATTATTATTCTGCTATATTAATTGCAATGATTCTGAATTTAATTTAATTGATGACACAATCCTCCCCCCTACTTTTACACCTAATATTAAAAATGTATTTAATTACTGAAAAAAAAAATGGATTATCGATTAGTTGGCAGTATCATAATTGAAATAATTGTAAGCAATCAGAAATTAAATATATTGTAAATTACATCCGAAAATAAAGAAATCACGAGTTAATACCTTTTTTATTTCCCTTAACGACCAAGTAGATAATTTCTCTGTAGAGTCTATGTATGTATCATTAGTCAATAAACAGTTTACATTTAAGAGTAATAATATTTTCACCACATTTTTTTAAAATAACTTAACAGTAAGGTTCCTCCCGCTTTAAACGAGAGGTTTCATTTTAAGTAACGAATTAAATATTACAACAATCGATTCTTGCTGATTTTATCGATAAATGTGATAAAGATTAAAAATATGATGGTACATAAAGAGAACAATATATAATAGAAACTAAAACAATTCTACATGCATATAATTATTTTATGAATGTAATTATACATGCATATATATATATATATATATATATATATATATATATATATATATGTTTATATAAATAAAAAAAACAATTTAAATTAACCAACGCGCATAAAACTGACGTATAAGGTAATTCGTGCGTGACGTTTTCATTTTTTTCCTAATTATTAATAATTTATTCTTTTACTATGTAGCGTATTTTATTAAAGATAATGCTTTATTTTTCATTTACATACATAAATAATAAATGAAGTCAAGGAAGGGTTTCTGCATAATCGGGAAAACATCAGGTAATTTTTATTTTTATGTACGTATGTGTTTGTGTATATATATATATATATATATATATATATATATAAAAATAAAAATTACCTAATGTTGTTCCCGATTATGCAGAAATCCTATATGTATACGAGGGTAAGTCAATTATTATCCGCAATTTAGTTATATTTTTGTTTATGTTGGTAGTACTGTCTTGTTGCGTAGATGACGCATGCGTGATTTAATTGTTGTTATGTCTGTGCAGGTTTGATGCTGATATGCTAGTTCCATTATCGCTGCCCTGCCGTCAAACATGGTTGCTCCACTTTCTGTTTGCACCAAAGATCAACGTTCAGTAATCCGTTTTTTGTGGTCGGAAGGTGTATCAGGGGCCGAAATTCATTGAAGACATTCGGTGCAGTACGGGATCAGTGTGTTGCCGCAACGGAGTGTTTACGAATGGATTGAAAAATGCAAAAATGATCGCACAAGTGTTACGCATGACGAAGGAGCCGGACGACCGTTTACCGCCACAAATGAGAGAAATATTGAGCGTGCACGAATGCAAATTTTGCCTACGAAATCATCGACAACAGACTTGGGTTTCATAAAGTCTGTGCAAGATGGGTCCCGAAACAACTCACACAGTTGCATAAACAAACGCACTTGGAAATCTGCCAAAAACATTTGGATAGTTATGGTAACAAACGGGACATCTTCATAGACAGAATCATCAGTGGTGACGAAACATGGATTCATCATTACGAGCCGGAGAGTAAACGGCAGAGTATGGAATGGAAACATCCAAATTCGCCCTGCAAAAAAAAGATCCAACCATCCGCAGGAAAATTGATACTTACTGTTTTTTGGGACTCACAAGGCCCAGAGTACTGGAACATTATGAGGAAAAGCGCAGGACAATAAATAGTGCGCGTTAGTGAGATGCTTACTGCCAAGCAGAAGTCTGCAATTCAAAGCAAACATCGAGGACTGCTGTCAAGAGGTGTTGTGTTGTTGCACGATAATGTCCGTCCACAAACTGCTGTCCACATTACTGAAACGCTCCAGAAACTCAACTTTGAAGTACTGGCTCATCCTCCGTATAGTCCTGATCTTGCCTCTTCTGACTACCACTTCTTTGGTCCACTCAAAGAGGCATTAAGGGGCCGTTGATTTACTTCGGACGAAACAGTGAAAGAAGCGGTGCATTCCTGGCTCACAGCTCAACCGAAATCCTTCTTTTATGAGGTCATCAGGAAGCTTGTGCAACGATGGACCAAGTGCGTTGAAATGCAAGGGGAGTATGTTGAAAAATGATGTACATGTAAGTTTCCTATTTGTATATATATATATGTGTGTGTGTGTGTGTATGTGGGAGGGAGGGTTTGGGTGTGGGTATATTTGTGTGTATACGCGCGCGCGCGCGCGCGCGAAGAATGTAAGATGAAAAAGTTTATCCTACTTTGAGAAGGGATTCGAGTCATTAAAATAAGGAAAATATTTTTCAGACCGAAAACGTTTCATTTTTCGTCGAGCAGCTTTTTAAAAATGAATGGAATAAAAATTAATTTTCGGAAAATAAAACTTATGAGCTTGCATGAAGAACACAAAGATTTTTTTGAAGTGGAAAAAATTAAAGTTTGTGAGATGACTTAAGTAACTCTAAGAAGCATACTTACTTTGAGTGGAAGCTGTGGTGGAGATATGAAACAGATTTACAATAGAAAAACAGCATTTGGAAGGATCGAAGGATTTGTAATAGAAAAATACTACTGGAATTAAAGAAAAGGTTAGAAAATGTTTTCTTTGGAATTTTATGATGTATAGAGGGGAAACGTGGACCATCAAGGAGAAGAAAAAAATCTTCACAGTTTCAAAACGTGGTTATAACAACCGTGAAAATTTTATTTAGCGTATGGTCCCAAGACACAACACCAATTACAGTCAAAAATTACAAACATCTAACAAATTAATATAAGCTATTGATTCTGGAGTCGCCATCAGGAAATCTTCAGGAGTCCCTTCTTAAGCTGTCCTAGAGCAAACTTCCATGATGTATTTAACAGTTTGATTTTCACCACACTCACAAAGGGGCATCGGTGTTTTACCCTATTTATACAGGAAATAGGCGCACCTACCATGCTGAATTCGAATTCTGATTAACGTTGACCATGTCTTACGTGGCAAGTTAAAACCTGGTGGCTTTTGACTAATACATGGAATTTGGTTATTCTGCTTTGTGGTCCATTCTTGGCGGTAGGCGTCAGTTATTTTGAATTTCCTCTGTGACAGCAATTGCTGATTTGACAGATGGCTTTCTAAATCGAAGGCGACCATGATTGGCATCCTCAATGTCATCATGAACTGGATTATTGTCCATAATCTTCTTGTACTATCTTATAAGAGCGTTCATACGGCGCAGATTTGAGGGTGGCATGTGGCTCAATACTGGAAGCTATTCCACAGGAGTAGACCTGATAACTCCGGCAATCATTCTCATAGTGTTATTAAGTTGAGCATCAATTCTATGAATATAAGGACTGTAAAGCCAAACTGGCGCACAATATGCTGCAGCCGAGAAGAGGAGATTCAGTTCCGATGTGCGCAAAGTGGAAGCAGATGGTCCCCACGTTGTTCAACAGAGCTTATGGATAATGTTGTTTCTCGCTTTCAATTTCTCTGCAGTTTTCATTAGGTGCTCCTTAAATGAAAGCGTTTTACCAAGTGTCACGCCTTGTATACCAAGAGCCATGTATTCTCGAATAGAATTTTAAGCTCCCCATTAGCAAACTTGTTACATAGATGGAAGCAAGACACCTCTGGTTTACTAGCATTTGGTTGGAGGCGCCATCTCCGGAAGTACCTTCTCAGTTTCTCCAGATCGGCCATCAAAACCTCCTCCGACTCTTCAAATTATCTACATTTTGTTGTTAGCAGCCAGTATCGGCGTAGCCATGCTTTTTAGATGATTTTGTCTCTGGCATGTCTGTAACATAGAGGCTGAAAAGGAGAGGCACAAGTACCGACCCTTGTGGCAGGCCGTTCTTGAGTTTCCTTGGTGAGCTTATATCGGATCCCATGATAACTTGGAACATTTTGTCGTTCTACATCTTATTAAGGAGGCGAGCTGTTAATTTGCATGGGATTACACGGAGGACCTTACAAATCATGCCTTCTCTCCAGACTGTGTCGTAAGCGGCTGATAAAGCAATGAATGCAGCAGAGGTTTTAAAATTTCTTTCGAACCCCGCTTCAATCTACTTTGTAAGCGAGAGAACTTGATCGGTGCAACTTCATTTTGGCCTGAAGCCTGCTTGTTCAATCGGTATAACATTAAATATTCTCTGACAGATTCTGTTGTAGATAAGCCTTTCTAGTAATTTATATGTTACTGACAGCAATGCTATAGACCTGTAGCTCTTAGGTAAGTTTGCCGGTTTCCCTGGTTTTAAGATGTCTACTACCTTCGATTGTTTGAACTCTCTGGGTACGCTACCGGTCTGCATTATGTCAGTGAAGAATCTGGCCAGCCAAAGATTTATGTATTTTCTGCCATCTCATATCTGATTATATAATTCTGTCAATCTAAATTTTTCAGCAGTGCTTAGCTATCATGACGTAATATATTTCATCTGGACCAGTGTTGTATTGCCGGTTTTCTACAACGCTTTCACGAGTACATCTATTTTGAAAGTTTGAAAAATTAATTTTAGTTGCAAAATTTAGGTGACCGTTCAAGTTTTGTTTTTTGATTTTTTTAAATTCGTCAAAATTAGCCGTTCTACTGGTTCCTCTGAATTGATTTGCTAATATTTCAGCAATTTCGTCTGGTGGATTCACTAATTTATTAGCAGATTGAAGGCAAGTTACAGGAGTAAAGTTTGTACGCCCACATATGGCCTTCACTTTCTTCCAAACGTCTGTCGCAGTCGTATTTTTGCTAATGGATGACATCTATTATTACCTAGATCATTTTTTTAAAGGCAATTATTGTGTTTTTAAAGTCAATTAGATTTTCCGATGTTAGACGGTTGTTGAAAGTGTTGTTTGCGTTTTACTAATTTTTTATCACTTATTTTATCATTCCACCACCATACGGGTGTCTTCTTGAGTTTCCCGGATTATGAGTTTTTGGGAATATATCTTGATGACGAGTCAAATGTAGCATTGGTTATAGCGTCGATATCATTTTTGATATCTCCTGTTGATTCGGATAATTTCGTGTTAGCAATAAAGCTCGTCCAATCTGCCTTATCAAACAACCATCTTTTTGGGATTGGATGTATTTTCAATTGTGATGTAACATCAGTGGAGATTTCCACATCAAAATTATAACTTCCGTAGATCTCTTCTAAAACCTTGAAAGTGTACTTCGATACTATCGATGGACTTATAAATGCTAAATCTGTACAGGAATTTGATCAGGCTGTGGCATTAAAATAAGCTCCTGAGCCAATGTTTATATAACAAAGTCAGAATTTACTAGGAACTTTTCCTACTGTCTTCCCCGTAGTCAATTTGATCCCACTCCCAAATAGGATTGTGTGCATTAAAATCAACCATTAACAATATTGGTGAAAGAAACTGAGTAATTAAATGCATTATGTCATCCTCCTTCCAATCAAAATTCGGTAAGTATATGCTGCAGATATTAATCTACAGCGGACGCTTCATTCTGATTACCCACGCCTGCAGATTTGTATTTATTTCAACGGTCTATGGTACCTCTGTTACTATGTCTACTAGTTAATATGGCTACGCCACCTCCAACTCTTATATTTGGCGGTTGATATCTCCGGAAAATATATCTTCTTAAATTGGGATTTACATCTTGGCGAAAAATTTATTTCTTGCAGACATATACAAATAGGGTCCACACATGTACCAAGCGTCACAGTTTAAGGATGTTTGACAAATATCTATTAACATTCCATTCAAAAACGACTCGTTTTTATTAGAAGGTTAATTTCTGGGTTTGTCTTTTGGCCAGTCCTTTTTTCTCTTGTTTTCCATCTACCAAACTGCTTTGGGTTCTAGAAGAATTTCATCACCCGTGCAGCTCCATGCCTCCGAGTCGCAGACCAAGGAACAATCAAATGCCAGGGGTCGCACGGACCGTTGCCTCAGAAAGGAGAGAAACAGGCCCCGCTTGTGTGGTTTTAGGTAGTCTCGTTGGTTTTGGTTGTGAAACCACCTCAGAAGAACATGGCTTCAAAACCTCCTTAGGGGTTCCCGATGCAATAACCGTCTTAACAAGCTCATCTGAAGGATTATGTAGACGAACCCGAACTTAGTGTTTGTCTTCATTCTTGTTCTCATGATTGCTTGTTTCTCCTTCTTGCTCTTCTTTGGGTAACTCATGTTAAACACATAGGTTTTGGTAAAAAATATACTATCAATAATTAAAACATGAAAATTTAAATAGAGTTAATAAAATCGAAGTAACTATTATTTTATAAAATTAAGTAATTGGTTGAGAGAATAATATTTTGTTAGCATTATTATTTACAACCTTGGAAAAAATTCGGTAAGTCAACAAATATAAACAATAATGCTACCTGAATTTTTTTGAGCTCTCAAACATCGAGGGATGTTTATTAAGAACTTATTTTTACCGTTAGTGTTAATTAACAATATGTCTGTTAATTAAGAACATTTTTTTAATTTAATATAATTCATTACATGTACGTACAGAATAAATAATTATGTCACACTCATTGTAAATTTCTTAAACATGACAACAATGTGTTAACTTGATTAATGTTGTTAATATAACAACATGATTAATACATCTGCAGAAATTATTATAAGTAATTCTTTTTTAATAATATCAAATACAAATAAAATCAAACTTGTAATAAAATTAACTTTTACCTCCTTATTTAATTTTTTTAATATCCCTCCAGCAAATGTATTTTTCTTTTAATTTTTTCAGTCTTAGTTATGAACAACATTTCAGAAAGCAGAATCATTCTATCTTAAATTTAGTATGAAATTCTAATTAATTTACTCGTCTAACCTACACAGTAAACTTAACCTATTTATTACACAGCTTTCGGTTAACATTCCACAATCTGTTTCGGTTTTTAATTGTTTTCCGTTCTTAATTCTCTAGAATGATTTTACCAATGCATTCCAAGGGAATAAATCACAAAAATGAATTTCTTAAGAAGGAGAAAAGTATTTAAAATTTAAAAATTATTTCGTTTTAAGTGTTAAACCTTGAAATTTATGATTAAAAGAGGGTAAACTCTGAGTAAATCTTAAAAAATAAAGCATCGTTACCCAGAAGAGAAGCATGTTCTTATCCTTATTTCTAATTCAAGAAACAGTCCAAGAAATTTGTTATAAAGAACATTTTTTTTCCAATCTTTTCCATTAATGGACAGCTATTTTATCAGTAAAATTATAAAAGTTCCTTTTAGTCGAAATCCTTAGAATTATGAGCTGTATAAAACAAAAACCTACTAGTGGAAAGGGAACCTTTGATGACAGTAAAATTCTTTCATTGCAAACAACAAATAAAAAGTATTTTTCTTTTAATTTTATACTTCAATATTTTCTCCTCTAAAAAAAAATTTTCAAAACTTAAGTACAATAGTGTATATCGTCAAAAGCAGGTAGAATTATTTAGTGACGAGAAATAGATTTCCTTCAAAAGTTGTTTCATATCTTTGTACTGTAACATTCAGTAGTTGTAAAATAAAATTAATTTATTTTTTTGCAAAATCTTAGACATTAACAGAATGAAAACTCAAATTAATATAAGCAATATTAAATTTGTACATTTGTTTTTTTTAAATTTCCACACTTAGTTTTATCTTAGCGAAGATGATTTAATACTCAAAATTATTTTATACAAACAATGACGATGCATGAATTAAGTCATCTCAGACTTAACTACTCGACAAATTGCAGATTTACTCGTATCTGTACAAATCGTATTTCTTAGATCATTCTCGGAGTTAAACAGAAATAATAGTAAAAAATAATTAAAGGTAGACCAGAGACTCATAATATAATAATTTAAAAAATGAATTAACCTTATATAAAAATTGACAGACTACATACTGTAGATGCTACCATATATATAGATGATTTTGAAAATTGTATATTGCAACACTTTACAAATATAAAAGTTATTTAAAAATCATTACCTTATATTACTGTTGCTACTCACTGATACGTTTTTGATCTTGCAAATGTTAAGATTCGTTAGCATAAATCATTTTGTGCTTCCAACAAGATGTTATGAATTAATGGTTAAAATATTCAACGTAGATGGTAGCAACATTATTAGACAATTATCCTTCTTAAGTTAAGACTTGAATGAGATATGAATGAAATAATTGAACTTTTAGCAATAAAATGTTGAGTGTTACTGTTGTTATCTGTATTAAATAAAAATAATTACTCATACTCATTATACGAACCTGGATGAACAATACTCATATTTTTGTTATATTTATATGAATTTGTAAATGTTTTAATACTTCGCCAACAAAGCTTAACATTATTAAAAGATCTTGGTTTATGAAAAAAAATACGTATTTAATATAAATGGAACACAAAAAGATAGATGATAATTCTCTATTATACATAAATTGCGAAATATATTCAGATATGAACTGCTTCAAATCACGCAATTGCACATCCTTAATTAAGTCTTAATTAATTCTACCTTCGTGGAAGTAATATTTCATTTCAATATTTCTTTGGAGTTAGACTTCCGATTAAATAATAATATATTCTAACAATAACAGATAAAAATTGTACTAAATTAATTCTTATTAATATATTGTTATTACCTGCACTTGTGTAGGATGTACATGCTACTATACAGAGCGATATTAAAGTATGGAAACGACTTTAGATTTCAAAACTAAGGGATACTAGAAGGTAGAAATAAATGTAGAAACAAGAATAACTAACTACATTATTTCTTAGGAGTAACCTAAGCCTTGTGGCAAACAACTTTATTATTCGTAAAAAAATCTTTTTTTTATTAATTAGTCCACCGGGCTGGTCTAGTAATTAATTCGTCGTCGCAAATCAGTTGTTTAGCCGGCCTCCGTGGCGCGAGTGGTAGCGTCTCAGCCTTTCATCTGGAGGTCCCGTGTTCGAATCCCGGTCATGCATGGCATTTTCACACGTTACAAATCATTCATCTCATCCCTCTCATCGCCCTCTGAAGAAGTACTTAACGGTGGTCACGAAGGTTAAAAAAAATCAGGTGATTTTCGACGTCAATGATTCTAAGATTTAAATCCTTGTAAAATTAGTTGCTTTTATACGGATTTGAATGCTGGTATGGAAAATGTGTCAATAGATATTGTGTACTGGGAGTGGACAACGGTGTACATTGGTGGTTGGGTTTCAATTAACCACACGTCTCAGGAATGGTCGGCTTGAATCTATACAAGATTACATCTCATTTACATATACCATCTCATGTGTTCGGGGAGGGGGTACTTATTGTTCACTACTTGAACAAACTGCAACGTATGAATTAGGAAAATCAAAAAAATAATTATGTGGTCTTTTTGCGTGATATCCTAATAATTAGATAAAAATTGAAATAATGGTTTTTAGTTTGCTTGGAATTTCTCCCGCCACCACCCCATTCGGTCGCCCTAAAGGATAAGACCGAATGTCTGTGCCACAAACGGACACTGAGCCTCGAACAGTTTAGCGACCAGTACCCTAACATAGCTCATAAAGCTTACCTAACAGCATGAGCGGACTAAGCGTGGTGCCATACATCATCGGCTTACGTGTCCCAACCGCTCAATTGTATATTTGCCAAAACGGTTAGGCGCAACCCGTAAACTACTAAAAATATATATGACATCCATAATAAAATTTGTTTCGTCTAGGCAGATATTCGCTGCCACGCCTAGGTCGCTGAATCTCAGCAAGTACCTGTTCACCATTTTATAGCGCTTGGAGCCATAATAAATGACGGGTGGTGTCACACTCATAGTTAGCTTCCCACGGCAATGCAGTAAGAGTTTTTCCATTAAGCAAGGATGCCGGTTGAACAAAGCAACCCCATCTAGGAACTCCCATACGGTCCGACAATGCGGCTCTCGCTACATTAACTCGCCGCTTGTGAGAGACCAATTTTTTCCCTGACCTCTAAGTTCCAGGGTGGCCTGGTCCTTCCCCCCCCCCCCCCGGAGCAGGGCAGTCAAATATCAGGTGTTAATTTGACTGGACCTCACCGCAGAGGCACAGCTCATCGGCTGCCAGGCAGAACCGAAACAGATATTGGTTCAAGTTAGCGTAAATGGTGAGCACCCGGGCGCCCGTTGCCTTAAAATCGAGCTCGAGGCGTACCATCCCCCAAATCCTGTATAAACTTATACAAGGATCTTCCTTTACTCGTGGTGTCCCATTCCACCTGCCATGCTTCCATCGCGAGGTTATGCAGCCTCTTCCTCAGGTGGAAGATAGGCAAATGATCGAAATTTAGAACCGGTGCATTGTGATCACCGTTACACTCCGATACTGGCCCGGCTCGAAACCTCATACCACCAAATACCTCGGCCTTCCCGGCCTCTTCACAATCTTCACATGACTGCCCGAACTTTCACAACTAAATCGATTGGGAGAGCCTTTCCCAACACGGTGGCAGCCTTGTAGGAAGTTGTTTTAAAAACACCAGTGTACACAATTAAGGCTCTGCGCTGGGCACTCCTTAAATTTTGAAGAAGTGCTTTATTCATATCCAACCTATGCGCCCAAACGGGCGCTGCGTAAGAGACATGCTTTCGAAGACAACTCGGTACACCGTGTACATTTGACGGCCCGACAACCCATAGTCTTTCCGAGCAATCCTCCTAAGTTTGTGCATTGCTGAGACGGCATCCGCCGCTACTTGCCTAATGTGGTTGCTAAACAGCAAATTTTCATCAAACAAAACACGTAGGTACTTATGAATTCTAACTCGGCTAATTACACACACTTTATATTTAATATGAAGGTTACGACTGTACGATAATTTGTCTCCACCTTTGAGAAGCATAAACTTCGTCTTGGGCTAAGAAATCTTTAAATTTTGAATGTCAATCCAGCCCTCTGCGATTGATAAAGCCGCCTGCGCTGGGACTTCTAGCTGCGGTTGTGAGTTACCACGAACTAACAGGAGACAGTCACCGGCAAAAGCCTGGGCCGTGACCTCTTCTGGGAATGTCAGCCCCAAAAATTATTCGAATACCAGGTTACACAGCAGGAATCCGAGAACGGAACCCTGCGGGCTTCCCCTGGTAACGGATTTTTCCACAACTAGTTGCGCATCCTTAAACAGAGCCGTACGGTTAGACAAGTAGTCTCATACTACGGCCTGCAGGGCTACGGGAATATTGCGACGTTCCAACTCATAGAGGACAGAACTCCACCGCAAGGAAGGAAATGCTGCCTCTATGTCAATAAAAATCGCCGAAACATATTTACAGTCGGCGCTTTCCACCTCGGCAAGAGCATTTAAAATGCAATGCTCGGTGCTAATCTCTTTCGTGTAGCCATACACCTCAATTTAGAAGAGTGCATATCGATGTTTTCTCAAAGAAGTTCCACAACCAGACTTTCAAGCAACTTGCTGATTACCGACAAGAGGCTGATGGCTTAAAAACCTGTGACCTCACTCGGAAACTTTTCTGATTTTAAGAGCACCCTCACCAACAACTTGTTGATGAGAGGACCCTCAACTTAGGCATCCCGAGAACAGCCTGCTAGGTGGCTCTCTTATGACAGGCAGCAGATGATAGAAAATAACCGGGACAAGTTGGTCAATCCCCGGTGCCTTTCTCAGTGCCATTCAAGAAATCACTGGGTCTATATCTACGGGTTCCACAGCCTGTACGGCAGAGAATGGTGTCTCACCCGCCTTAACGCCGACTTCTACTTCTACCTCCGAATCATCTAGTATCCAGGGACGCCTGGTAAGTCACCACTATGTTAAAGTGTGGTCCCGACTACCAAACCTGCATCGAACCACTGGACAGTACTTGCAATGGCTTTGGCCGATAACATGACTTTGCGATCTGCCAACAGTTGCGCTGCAACTCACACATGGAGTCTTGCCAAAACTTGAGTATGGATTCCTTGATGGCATAATCGTACTCATTATAGACGCGCCGGTTGATCCGCAGACTCTCAGCGCGCACGTCATCAACGATAATTCCCGTTATGGGGGGACGCTGGTATCTTCTCCTAGCGGACATAACTCTTGCGCGCAGCACGCTAAGGTCAGAAAACCACCACTTTTTCCCAGGTCTCTGCCTGTGGCTAACAGATGGCTCCCCGGAAGCGGAGGTCATGACGGCTCCAGGCACTCGTAGATCAGCGGACTGGATACTACCAAAGGGTCCGTCTATTGGCCGAGGCCGCCGTAGGATCCTATCGCAACCATCTCGATTCCCGCCCCCAGAGGAGAAGATCCCGCCTCGTAGCGTGTCTGGTCACTACACCAACCCCTCCGTTCCTTACCAGTTGTGGCTTTAACGGAGGTCATCTTCTCTCTCTCTAACTGATCTTATTATTCCACAGTGCTCAGTCCGGCCTCGTGCCCTATAGCAACCAGTCTTGATGGCTCGACCGAGTTGTTCAACCATCAATTCCACTTCTTCTCTGTGCTCCATGCGTTATTCCAATCTCTGTAATGCAGCCGCACACTCGCGCCGCAGCCTGTCCTGATCCAGGCCCCTTAGGTAATAGCCTCCGGAATCTGGAGCTCATGAACCGCCACTGAAGCGATCTCATAGGATATAAGTCTATGACAGTGTGAAGTCATTCACACTGTTCTGGGATCAGACAGTCCAACTACTTGTACACCTAAGCAGATCGCTCGTCACCAACGTGACGTCGTTAAAGTTACTGGATAAAAACTTACATTGTTGGTTCATTTTCCCAACTGTTGGAACAATCCCCTCCAATAGGTAATGTTGCGATGGCAACACAAACAGAACGTCTTGAAGAAAAATTGGAGAGAGGTATGATTGAGGAGGAATTGGTATCTGTTGATGCACTTAGATGGCCGGTATCAACTTTGGTGACAACCGAAATAATTAAACAGACTGGAGAGACAAAATAAAAGCTTCTATAATACCTGGAGAGGAGGTGGAAATGCCTGGGGCAGTGAATTACACTGTATTCTACAACTCAAAGAATGAACAAGAAGTACTGACTGATGTATTAAAAGCATATAAGCTTTGTCAACTCAGGTTGACAAAGCTTATACGCCCGGGTTGTCAACTCAGAGATGTTGACAACCCGGGTTTTCATCTATTCCGGCAGATAAAAATGGTCATTCTGCAAGACTTCTGCTGGCATATTTTGGTAGGGGCAAAGAAAAATCTATAAGTGATTTTTTATCCTAATTGGAGAAGGCGGTACCAGGAGGTAAAAAAGACTACAGAAGTAGTTAAACCAGTGAATCAAGATACTGAAACACTGTCCATAAAATTAGTGGGCCGTTCGTACGCAGAATTATTAAAATCGATGAAAGAACGAGTATCATCAGACAAAATCAATTATGTCTTTTCACTTAAAAAATGAAGCCAGGAAGCTAACATTACATTTCATTAGTGTGAAAAATATGAAAGCAGCAGAGTCAGTTAAAGAGGTTCTTCACACAAAGGCCGAAGATTTACAAGTTTCCATACGATCCAAGGCAGATCGTCGGACAATAGTGCATGTGTGCGACATTGACGATGATACGGATGAATTAACAGTTAGAAGGGCGGTGGCTAATATTATAGGTCACGAGGAAGAATTCAGAGTGGCATCACTTCGTCCTGCCTACGGTTCGAAGCAGAGAGCTACCATGATTATGACATCGAGGGCAGCTAAAAAACTTACAGAACAGAGGGTCAAGATTGAGTGGATTTCCTGTTGCGCATATATAAGAACAGATGAAGACCGTTGCTGTAGGTGTTGGGCCTCTGGCCACGTTTCGGCCAATTGTAGGAGCATAGAAAAAACTAAATTATGTTTTCGTTGCGTTAAAGAAGGGCATAGGCACGTGCAGTGTGATTTCCCAAGAGTATGTGCTATATGTGGTTTGGAGGGCCACAAAAATGTGAAGTGTAATAAAAAATAATGAAGATACTGTAATTAAATAGTAACCCGTGTAGACAGTCTATATTTGACGTGGGAAGTAGTACTCAGAAATAATGTAGAGATTATCCTGTTTTCCGAACTACATCTAGGGGCTGTGACTGGACCCACATGGCTCGTTCACTGAAATATTGATGCCGCTATTGGTTTTCCGGTGGCTAGAAATAGTAACGGATCTGGTTTTATTTGGGCGGATTTGGTAGATGTGGCAGTGATTTCTTGCTACCACTCCCCAAGTACTACAACTGAAGATTTTTTTTGGTTTTCTGGACGCTGTAGAAGAAGTGGTTAGTCAGCATAGAGGCAGAAATATTCTTATGGCTGGTGATTTTAACGCGTAGTTACCGGAATTCGCAAGTGATGTGCGTAATATAAGTAATAATTTATTGACCGAAAGAATTAACTCTTGGGGCCTGGCGTGTTCGAACGAAGAAGCAGTCACCTTCCAGAGGGCTCTATAAACTTTGGTAATAGATTTAACTTTTGTGTCTGATAACTATTTAGAAGATTATCGGGATTGGAGTGTTATGCAGGAAGAGAGCTTATCAGACCATTATATGATGCATAGAGTGGAGAGCAGAAGGCATTCGCAAAGAATGATTACAATGATTTCTGGACGCAAAAGCTTCGCTGAAGCAATAGACCGATGACCTTGGAGAGAAGCCTCTCCGGAAGAATTAATTATACAACAATTACAGGTGAATGTGACAGAGCTAAGGTGGTTGTTCCATGCTTTACTAATAGACACGCGTATTGGTGGAATTCAGAACTGGCTACATTCAGACAACGCGCGTGGTCGGCTCGACGCCGATATCAGCGAGTTGCGAGAGGAGGTGTGGAAGAAGAAAGGATATATGTACACCGAGATTATATTGCAGCCAGAAATTTATATTACTACAAGATTAAAGAGGCAAGGAAAAAAGCATGGAAAGAATTGGAAGCTGAAGTTGACACAGATCCCCGGTGAAGAGGGTAACGTAGTCACAAAACGATTTAGTAGAAGACGGCTCCTGAACCACAGAGGGATTGTATAGCCGTCGTAGAGATAGAGCCTTTCCAGATAGAAGAACTGTTTGCCGCAAGACGCAAAATCAAATTAAAAAGTGCCCATGACCAGATGGTCTCCCTGTTAAAGAAATCAAGATTTTCATAGAGGTCATACCGGTGGTCGTTCTTGAATTAATGAACAACATATTAATAAATGGAGAAATTCCAAGTCTTGGAAAGAAAACAGAACAATTTTGATCGGGAAGCCTAATGCTGTGGATGAACCAGAAGCCTATAGACGGATTTCGCTGACTAACTATATATGCAAACTGCTAGAAAGAATGATATCTAAACGAATTCTTGATGATGTAGACGCGAACGGCGGTTTTCACGAAAACCAGTACGGTTTTCGTGAAAGGAGATCGACAATTGACGGGCAAATTTTATTATTGTAAGGGCAGATCAGGCTGCTGCTGGAAGACTAAGCTAATAACTGTGTTGGTTTCATTAGACGTAAAGAACGATTTTGGCTCCCTTCGATAGGAGTCGATTTTCGCGGCGGGCAAAGATAAAAGAATTCGAGACTCTTTGCAAAGATTGATCCAGAATTATCCATCCGAACGTTTTTCACCCTGTACGATAGGGGATAGGACAAAAATGTAAAGTCCTGTGTGGTTTTCCGCAGAGGTTCGTGTTGGGTCCCATATTGTGGAATTGGTATATAATGGGTTGCTCAGCGCGGACTTCCTGGTAGGAGCTACGGTCTCAGTTTATGCTGATGATATGATGATGCTTACAGAGAGGACTGAGAATGAAGGAAATAGGATTGCAGGAGAGACAATGACGAAAATCCAAGGCTAGATGATAGACAAAGGTCTTTGTCTGTGTCCAGAAAAAACGTCCTTGTTTCCCATGACAGGTTGGAGGAGAATTCTGAATATTAATCTACAAGTAAACAGCACCGGGTGGAAGTTTGAGATGCGGTTAAATATATCGAGATCTGGATGGACACCCGGTGGTCCTTTATGAAGCACACAAAAGAGTTATGTCTACGTGCAGAGCAGGCAGTCAAAGATCTAAGTAAACTGATGGCGTATGTCACTGGTCCACGTATATAAGCGGCGTCTATACGCACATGTTGTTCTATTCTCTCATACGGAATACCGGTGTAGCACAGAGTTATCAATATAAAACGTAATTGCTGACTTCTGGAAAGTATGCAACGTCGAATGACTCTAAGGGTAGCAGCTGCATACAGTTCAGTTTCAACTGAAGCCGCTATAGTGATTACCCGAATGATACCGTTAAAACAACTTACTGAATACCATAAAAGAGTTTATGATGAAGCAATCTTTTGAGATCATGATGAACGACTGGCAGAAGAGGTGGGATGCCACTGACAAAGGTAGGTGGACCGACAGACTAATCCCGCATATTGCGTTGTGGCTCCGGAGGGAGTTTGGGTAGCTGAATTATTGGCTCTCCCAGTTTCTGACTGCCCATGGGTCTTTCAAGATATATTTATACCACAGGAGAAGAGCAGAAAACGAAGAGAGTCCTTACTGTTCAGAAATTGACACCCTCGGAGCATGTAGTGTTCCTATGTAGGAGATGGCGCGACGAGAGACAGGAATGTGAAGCGGCCGTGGGCCCACTTCAAGTTAATAACATAATCTCCCAAATGTTGGACAACGAAGAATGGTTCGTCACAATAGCAAATTTCGTGGCTAACATCATGCGATAGAAAGACTGGACCGTAAGGAGATGAACAGTCATGAACTGACGTAAGAAAAAGTTCAGAGATCAGAAGAGGAGCTGGACCGGAGACCAAAGGGGTAATAGACAGCCCTCTGCGGAGCCATCGTTTGTCTGCGCCTGTGCGGATGAGCGATGGTGATGAAGCACGGGGAATCTATGCCCCCAAGCTCAAAGGCACCACCGGGGTCGTGTAGTGCTTAATTGCTGATCCAACCTCGGGTGAGGAGAAACAGTGAACTAAAAGTTTTAGTCGTTAGGGCACACATAGGCTCTTAATAACATCTAGCCAAACCCGTATGAGTCCGACACTCCCCCACGTTTGGGGGTACGTAACTGGTATTTCTTCGCAACATCGATAAAAAAAAAAATCCCCCCATACACAATCTATCGGGTAACACCCAAACGAACAACGAACTGCCAGAGGACGTTTGGGTGTAGAAGAAGTCTGGAAAGCCTGGGAAATCGTAGGTGGACACTAACGTTTCAGTGGATACCCAGTCATGTCAAGTTGACATGACTGGGAGACGGTGGCTGGAGAATGTTGCAAATTGTAATTTCCAACATACGTGGAAATGGGGAGGCCAACAAACTGGCCAAGTTAGGAACGACTCTACCCCAACCTAGTTGCCTCGCGTTCATTCAGGGCACTGGCCGATGCGACAGTCAACAGATGGAACGAACAGTCTCTTCGAAACGGCAACTGGTAGGAGGTGGGAAACCTTGGTCACTGACGGCCCTATTAGCCCCGGCCACCCGCGTGCGGTCAGCGCAGCTGCCTTCCGACTAAAAATTCGCCACGACTATCTTGCCTGTCACCTTCACCGCATTCATGTGCTGCCGTCCCCTGAATGTCCGCTGTGTGATTGCAGGATGATGAATACTGATCACCTGAGGGATTGTCCGGCCCTTGACTACACCCAGCTGGATGAGAGCCCGGACTTCATAGAAGCTCGTCTTTATTGATCAGCGCGTCGCCAAATGGCTCAACAGCCAAGGGTGGGCGTTGGCTAATAAGTAAGTGTTTTAGCTAGATTATCCAAATTCTTCTTTCTTCATCAATTTTCCGTAACACCTCTTCATTTGTCACTTTATCCACACATTTGATTTTTAACATTCTCCTGTAGCACCACATTTTTAAAGTTTGTAATCTTTTCTGCTCAGGAAATCCGATGGTCCAAGTTTCACTTCCATATAAAGCTATTTTCCAAACATATACTTTCAAAAACGCTTTCCTCATGTTAAATTAATTTTTGATATAAGCAAATTATATTTTTGACTGAAAGCTCGTTTCGCTTGTGCTATGCGGCATTTTATATCGCTCCTGCTTCGTCCATCTTTAGTAATTCTACTTCCCAAATAACAAACTTCTTCTACCTTCATAGTCTTTATATTCAGTGGTCCATCTACTTTATTTCTACTACATTTCATTACTTTCGTTTTGTTCTTGTTTATTTTCATGTGATAGTTTTTGCGTAGGACTTGATCAATGCCATTTACTGTTTGTTGTAAATCGTTTTTACTCTCAGCTAGAATTACTGTATCATCAGCAAATCGTAGCATATTTATCTTTTTACCTTGCACTGTTACTCCGGATCTAAACTGTTCTTTATCATTAACTGCTAGGTTTTGTGCAAAGATTTAAAAGTAACGGTGATAGGGAACATTCTTGTCGGACTCCCTTTTTTATTACTGCTTTTTTCTTATGCTCTTCGACTGCTATTGTTGCAGTTTGGTTTCTGTAAATGTTAGCAATTTACAGGAATCAAATTACACTCTACATTCAATTTCACACTACACTTGAACCCTACATTTTTTATAATGCAGAACAATTTATTCCAGTTTACGTTACCTAATGCCTTTTCTAAGTCTATAAATGCCATGTATGTTGGTTTGTTTTTCTTTAATCTTCCTTCTTCTATTAATCTGAGCGCTAAAATTGCTTCCCTTGTCCCTATACTTTTCTTGAAACCAAATTGGTCTTCTCCTAATACTTCTTCCACTCTCCTCTCAATTATTCCGTACAGAATTCTAGTTAAAATTTTATATAAGTTTGAGAAATTTTTTTTTTGCTGAATGATATTACCACATGAAGCTTGTGTGTAGGATATAGAAATGGAATTTTGAACCGCATGAAATATGCCATGCGTGACCGGGATTCGAACCCAGGACCTCCGGATGAAAGGTCGAGACTCTACCACTCCATCACGGAGATCGGCAATAAGTTATTAGTAATTTATTGTAATACTGTTCTTACAAATATCTACGAAATCTATATCTACAATAATAGTAAAATAGTATTTTTATTTATATCGTAGATTAGATATCTACACATCAGGCTTGTAATCCAAATTAAATTCAGCAATTAGTCTTTCCTGATCTCAATTTGCCATTCTTAAAACAGTATTATTAACTAAACCTAAACAGTCTGAACATTAGTAATAAAAGCAAGACATATTTAATTAAATGCAGCCAAATGAAATTGTTTAAAGGTAAATATATTTTTTCATCGGAGGTCCTACAATATCAGAAAACAGCTGCTGTCTGTGAAGATTTAAAGGGCTCACTCACTGATAGATTGGCGAGTGTTTTTACTCGTATATACAGGTATATGTGTGCACATATTCGTTTGAATCTACGTATCTAAAGTGAATTATTTTCTATATGTCGTGCGCTAGAATCTAAAAATAAACAGGGGCAATCTACTCAAGTTAAATAAATGCGAACCCGAGAGTTAAGTGGTGGACTAGTCAACCAATGGACACCAGATTAAACTTGGATTCTTTGCGGAGAGGCGGTAGGGGTTGTGAGTCCACGTGCCTCACTTTATGAGAGGTCAAGGTGGTACGCTGCGGTGGAAGTGGACTGCTATAAGATTTGCCGCCAGCTCTGATCTAATTTAGAATTGAGTTGAACAAAATTATATTATTATGAAAAGGAAAAAAGAAACAATACATTCATTGATAGGCTATTTTTCGATAAATTGTTCATTAAAAAAAAAAACCGCACTATATATTTAAGAAATAAAATTAATTTTATCATTGTTATAAGACAACAACCATTTTTGGTATCGTCATGTAATTTAATTTAAAATAAATATTATTTTCACTATTTAACTTGATAAATTTTAATGGATTTGTATTTTATCGTTTCCGTTTACCATAGACCATGCCTACACACCATATTAATGTTAATTTTTTTGTTCGCGTCTATTCCGTACTCCTTTTATCCCATATCAGTGAATATTTTAGAGATATCATTATGTCTCAGTCATTCTTGTTAATACAATCCGTGTATTTATAGAGGTTAAAATATCTCACCACTTTTTTCTCTTGCTCTTGATAGAGATTGAATGAAATAACCATCTTTTAGTTTTTCATGAGATTCAGTCAGAATATTCTTCAAACACATATTCATATATTAATTGTTTGGTAAGGTCGTTAATGAAAATGTGAATTATTCCCCAGAATTATTGATTTTTTTTAGATTTTTATTCTGATTTCTGATCAGTACGTATTAACTAGTATTTTATTCGGGTCAATGTGACCAAACTTTTTCTAAAATATCATTTCAATAATTATTTATTTTTTAATTCTTGTTACTGAAATATTTTGTTAAAACGTAACTCCAGCAAGTAAATTTAACGTTCTCCTGTTCAAAATATACAGAACCCAAACCCCAATTGACAATTAAAAAAAATTATTGATTTAAATTAATAAATATTCCCTGTTTTAACTTGAAAAGAGAGAAATGTTTTCCTAAATTACATATTTGGAATAAATTGTTAAAAAAAGCATTTCTTACCTCTGGAGATTTTTCTATTGACCAATACCTTAGTTAAACATTTTAAGAGATTCTTTTCTTATAGTAAAACCTCAGTTAAAATGTTTTTCTTGGAAAATTATTTGTATTTATATTTAATTTATATTTTCTATGGATTGAAACTTTTATAATGATACATAATGTATAAATAATATAAACAGATTCTTCAAAAAAAGAAATGGTTTATTAAGATTACCCGTTTAACAAATAAAAAATGTTTTTTACAAAAACTTTAACTTTTCACTTTAGAATTTGTCCCTTTCAATTTTTTATTACAAAACTATTTTCGAAAAGTAAATCATAGACAATATTTAAAAGGGATGTAGATACCCCTCAAAGTTTCAAGTAATATTTTATGGAGAAAAGGTGAAAATTTTAAAAAAATTAATAAAAGAAGTGGAGCTCTAAGTAAATATTTTTACATAGCTTAAGATTTGGTGACAGTGGGAACTTGATAAGACCGAGATGCTTCGTCTACTTCAAAGCTCTTACATTTTATTGCACTCCTTAACACTAACTCCTGTCATTAAACTACTTCAAAATAATTTAACTATTCAGACCAGTTTTTTTTTTTTTTTTGAGGATTTTGAGGTCACAGTGGACCACTTTAGTCAAACTCAAGTTCGTCCTTTCTTTTTAGTTTTCTTCTTGATTACTTCCCAGTACTTCTTCATTCTCTCAGATCTGGCTTTTTTGAGTTCTGAACAAACCCTCGTTGTTGTTTTTTTTCTCTTTAGTTTTAAATCTGGAATTTGCTTCTTTTAGTATTTTTATATTGTCAGTTTTGTTTCGTAAATCTTCTATTGTGATTTCTAGCTCTTCCATATCTTCTTTAATTTCGGTTATCCAAGTCGGTGTTTTGGACATTTTCCAGCATTTCTCGACCAGTTTCCTGATGAGCCTGTTCGGTTCTGTTCTTATTATGTGTCCAAAGAAGAAGATTTTTTTCTTTCTCAAGTAGTCTAGAGCTGGTTCTACGTCTTTATGTATCTCTTGGTTTGGTATGAGTCTCCATTCTCCCCCATCAATAAGTCGTCTTTTATTTATGCATATTCTTAGTATTCTTCTTTCTATTCTTTGCATCTCTGCTGAGTAGGAAATGTTGGATCTTAGTTTGAAGAGTGTTTCGCTTCCATATGATATTATAGGGCTGATTACAGTTTTGCAATGTTTGAGTTCGGTATCTATTGAGATAGCATTACATTTTATTGCACTCCTTAGCATTCTTTAACTCCTGTCATTAAACTATTTCAAAATAATTTAACCGTTCAGTCTAGTTATTTATTATTATATGTTTTATATTGTAATTCGTAGAGACAAAAGGTGATGCTTCGTTCATTAACTTAAAGAATTTTTTTTCTTTCTTTAATCAATAAAATATTCATATAATAATGTAACTTACATAATTATTCTAATGAAGTACTTTTCTCATTATAACTTACAAAAAACTATACATTGTCGGTAAAAAACTTATTTTTATATAAAATGTCAAGTATTCCAATTTTAATAAAATTCGTTGGTGACTCATTAATAATTACAGAATGATTCAAAGTTGAATCGAAACCTATTCTTAAACTTCTTATTATTGGGGAAGGAAATCTTTAGAGAGATAAACCTATTTTTGATTAAAAATTAATTCAAATATATTTTTTTAGGGGAAACATTTAATTGTATTATCAGAGGTACTAATGTCATGACTTATTTTTCTACAATCATGCCGCATAGCTATAACTACGAATCTAGCTTTTTATTTCCTTGTTCGAAATAAAGGAACTATTGTGATCGTGAAAAATTTCGGTTTTCAGGTTTCAGCGGAAATATTCATTTTGACCATCCCTAAATCCATTTTGACTAGTTTAGGCGTGACGTCTATACATACGTACGTATGTATCCCACATAACTCAAAAACGATTATCCGCAGTATATTGAAATTTTGGATTTAGGACTGTTGAAATATCTCCCCTTTTCATTGCAATAGACTGAACCAAAAGTGTCCGAAAAAGCCCCAAATCCAAACAATTCGAATTTTGGACTTTTTCTTAACTGCAGTAATAAGCCCTCATTGAGAGAGCTTTTCAACGATGTATCATAAGTAGTACTTATTTTCATTGGTTCCAGAGTTATAGCCAAATTAAATTTTAATTAATGAAATATTTGGATCTTAGGCACGGGGAAGGCACATCGGTTCGAATCAGACTTTATATTCTTTCTTTTTAACGTTTTTTTTTTAATTTATTAACTTTTTTTTAAATTTAATTATAATGATTTGTTAATAATTATTAACCAGTGATTATAAAAAATTTGTTACAATAAATAATTATTAAATAACAAAAAAATATATATAAAAAGAAATCAGAAGTTATTAGTGAGATAAAAGTTTATGCACTTTTAAAAATGTATATATGTAATTCAATATGTATATGTAATAGAGTTGGTGAAACATCTGACTATTTAATATTAATTGAAAATTGTAATTTAGAATCGTATTATTTTTGGATTTTGTAGTTTCATTTTATTTAATTATTCTGGAATTTCTGTTTTATTTTATCTACATTAGATTAACCAAAAGTGACTGAAAATAGACCCTCACAAGAACAGATACACTGAAGCATGCACTCCCGATCTTAATTGCAAAAATTTATTATCGTTAAGTTCATTACTCCTCTGATATTGTCGGATAATATTCTCCCTAAGTCGAAGTTTATCAACACTTCGTTTGTTTTTTGTTGCCATTCATTTAATCGCTCTTTGGTTTGATATAATTCTTCTGATAATTTCTCTAGTTTTCAAATTTTCTCACTGTTTATATTCGTCATCATCATCTCTTAATCTTTTTATTCTTTCCTTGATTTTAACATTTTCTTCTTCTTTATATTTATCATCCCTTAATGTTTTTATTGTTTCTTTGGTTTTAACATTTTCTTCCCCCATCATATTCATCTTCTTGACGTTTATTGAGATATATTTCTCCTTGTTATCTTTCTTTATCCTATATGATTGTTTCTTTATTGAATTGTTTCTTTTTAATTTTTTGATTATTCACCAAATAATTCAAGTATAAAAACTGAATATTTTACACCGTAAGGTCGAAATCAACATTTGTAACCAGTATGCAGGAGTTCACTGTATACCGTAGTTTACACATCGTTTTGTTTATAGTTTTTATATTCGTTTTTGTATACAGATTTTACATCGTTTTCACAGTATGCAGTAGTTTAACGGAATATTTTAATTATTATTGACTTTTGTTTATACAGCACACCAGAAAGCTAAAACTTTTGTTAATCAGCAACTCACAGAGATACAAATAATGCTGATCTAGTAATACGATTAATAAAGAGACTTTTACTCTCACCTAATATTTCACGTAAGATTGTTAAATTAATAGTTTTATAAATTTGATGTTAATAAAAACTAATATTTCAGTATTTGTGTAACTTATCTCACTTGTGTAACTGTGTACCTCACTTTCAAATGAAATAAGTTTAAACGATTTGCAGCAAAAAATGGGTATGTGTAATTTAATAGGCTTACAAGGAAGTCATGTGGTGTCCACATAAGATTTTTTTATATCTCTCTGCCCATTACATGAAATAAAGAGTATTTAACAAATTACTTGAAAAACATGATGAGATGTGATAAAATGTAAACAATTACAAATAACTCGCTTTCAAATTGTACAAACAAATGTTCTTCAAGAAGAATTTTGTTACCAAATTAAGAACCTCACTATTTAGTAGAGTAACCTGTGGCGCTACTGATAAAAAAATAGTGAAGTCCGTCTTAAAAAGTTTAGAAAATTCTTCAATATATAGTCAAATATTGTTCTATCTATACTCATTGTTAATTTGAAAAGTTATTTTTTTAATTAAAAAAACACACTAACATAACGTTTTGACTAAATAAAACCAAAAACAACACATTAGATGAAGAAATAAGATTTAAATCATATATACTCTTCATTTATTTACTAAAGAAGTTCTGTAACCTACCCTAACTAAAAAAAAATCAAAAGCTGGTATTAAAAATAACACTATTGTTAACCACAGTGTAACGAAGGAGGAGTTTCATAATTAGCCCACAAAGATTCGAAATTTTAATTAAACAATTTATAATTTTTAATAATTTTAAATTTAAAATAAAAATACAGACTGATCAAAGATTATTAAGCGCAATTTAAGGGGTTAATAAAAAAAAAAAAGCAATGTACTTGCATGATTTATTATTGAACAAGTCATATCTAACAGTTATATTTACAACATTTTTTTAATTTAAAACAAGTTTCACATGAGCATCATTTCTGGCGCGTAAAGTGTCTAGAAGATATTAAATTCACACCATACATTTCAAAGATTATCCAGAATTATTCAATTAATTACACCTTAGATTCTTCTTCGTAGTTCATTGAATCTTGACAACCTTTTTGCGAAAAACCTGTCTTTGACAAACCTTCAAAGAAAGAAACTGAGTGGCTTAACGTCAGTCAGGAGATCGAGGAGACCTGGGAATTGTCCATTACAGTCAATCCAACGCTGCGGAAATTACTCATATAGGTAATCCCATACATGAAAGCCCCAGTGCAGTGATGCGTCACCTTGTTGGAAGTTGCGATGTTCAATTTATGGTACTGCATACACCTGTAACTTTCTAGATAATTAGCGCTATAAGTGTTGGCTTGGTGAAGAAAAATGTCCGATCACTTCATAAGCAGTCAACGCACACCAAAAGTTAAATTTCGGACTATCACGCTGTGTTTGTCGAACGGCATGCTGGCTCTCGCTACACCAAATCCGGCAATTCTAACGGTTAACGTGATCAGAAGCATGTAAGGTAGCTTCCTCAAAGAAGATTACTTTTTATAAAAACGCATTATCTTCATTCGCTTTATTAAGATTCTCCACAGTAAAATTATAACGGGTGGTTTATCATCTTCAATTGCATGCACCGACTGAAATTTGTATGTATGAAGCTTTAGGCGCCTGTGTAAAACCTTCACTGTTGTCGATTGCGGTATCCCCAGCTCTAAACTCGCACGAGTCGATTTACCCGGGCTTCTCTGAAAAGTTTCTCTTACTCGATGCACAACTTCCTCGGAGACGAGAGGTGTGCCAGTACCTTTTTTGTGTACTAAATTTCCCGTATCCTTGAACTTCTGCTATCAGAATTTAACGGTCTTTATTATGAAGATGGCCGTACTCTAAACGAAAACGTCTATTAACAGTAATAACAGATAAGCTTTCATGAAACCATAGTAGGCACATTGCTTTCTCCTGCACGGTAGCTATTGCTCAACTGACCATCTCCCCTATCGTTATATCGCGCCGGCGTATTCATTCATAGTGATTAGTAACTCTAGTACCTACACTAATATTTGAAAAAAGTCAACGCGCGCTACATTGTTTTGTTCATCTTTTATTAACCCCTAAAATTGGCTGTATAATTTATCCTTACCTTAACCTTACCTTAGTTCTTTTACCTATTGATTTTTTAAGAAATGGGAAAAAAAGTTAGAGTGTTATTAGTAGTGTTATGAACCGTATATTTGTTACGAAGAGAAAAAACGCTTAACTTAGAGGTTGATGGACCTCTTGCTTGTAATTCGTAATTCAATTAAGTTTGATAGTAATTTTTGCAACATTTTCAATTAATAATCTACGTACATCTGTAAGTAACCCTTAAATCCCGATAGGATTTTTAATTAACTTCCAAAAATTCCAACTTTTCTACTTGTAACAAATTAGTTACTATGAATATTGTAACTTGAGGATTAACTTTGAAAGAAACTTATGATGGAATTCTTGAATTCCGTCATAAGTTCGCTAAAACATTTAAATCTTGGACATTGGCAACGTTTGAATTTTATATTATACTAAATTACGGAAAGAAAATTTTTTAATCATTTACACTCTTACCGTGGTGGGATTTGAAACGCATTTGAACTTCGTATGACAATGATATCAACCCGATTTATCTGACTGTTAAGTGGAATTATTTAAACACAATGTTATCAATTCTGGTTTACTTGTTTAACAATGGAATAATTATATAATTATTTTATTCACTGACCTTCTCTTGATTTCCATCGATATCGAATGATAAGAATTTGATAAACTGAGATACTGGGTTCGACGTATATGTGCATAATATATTTTGATTCTACGTGCGTCATTAAATTATTACTACGATAATTTTATAATTTTTTGATCAAAATTAGTTGAAGATGCATTTACAATATTCTAAATATTAATTAATTTAAATAAAACTTATATATCATACAAATTTTAACCTGTCCTTTTGTAACTATTATGAATATATATGTATTTTCAACTTTGTATGCCATTCTCTACAAATAATACCCTAAAAATTGGCATTTCTCTTTTAGCGTCAAGTAGTGGTTTTTATTTATTAAATTCATTACATTTTTATTTATTATGTATCAACTCTAACCTTCGAAAAAAATATATATATATTATCAAATAACTGTGAAACTTCAAATTTCAACTTAATCAAAATAATCGCAATGGTAACAGCGTTTGTAGAATAACGATAAAGTATGGTATAGAACGTGGAAAAAAATAACAAATTGCAAAAACAGGATTCTATTGCCTTGAATAATAATGGTAAATAAATGCGAAATAAATTGAAACGATCACTGAATTAGCAATTCTTTATGCAATCATTTGTGAAACAGGGGCAAAGCTTCAGAATGTAATATATGATGCAGATAAAATAATTCATGACTTCAGCAACAAAAGTTTTGTAATGACGACTGGAGGTGCCAACGATATCAATCTTAAGAGTCTTTCCTATTATTTATCTCAATTGAACTTAAAAATTTATATCTGTATTTAAACATACTCTTTTCTTCTTTTTCCTCACTTTGAAATTAAGCACGCAGTTGCTTTATACGTGATTCTTTGTATACAATCTTTAATCTATCATCACTACTAGAAATAAATTCATAAAACTGATGATTTTCTGCATGACATGTCTTTTTCATAAAAGACATCACTTCTGCATGGTTTTCACACGAACATGAGAGGAAAAAATGACTCAATTATTCATCATGATTGATAAGTTGAAACTCTTACCTTTCTTAACTATAACGAGGATATAAAGGCCGAAATTTTATTACGTTCAATCTTACAAGACGACTGGACTCTCCAGATCATATTAGACAGAAATATTTATCACCACGACCCCGTTTCCAAGACAGGTAGAAGAGATTATTGATTGTTTCTCCGAAAAGTAAGATTATGGAATATTTATTTAAATGTGTACTGGATTCACCTAAAATGACAGTTTATTTCCTTCAAATTATTTTCTTGAGAAGTTACGCATTGGTTTAAGTGTCCTTTGCACTGATCATTGCAATACACGAAGCCATTTTCCGTAAATGGTTTTTTATATTTTCAAATGATAACCTTCAACTTCGAATTCAGCTTAGGAAAGCGATAGAATTCGCGCATCGCTAGATCTGGGAATTAGGAAAATCTGGAAAAAATGGAATGTTTAACTTCTCCAGAAATGCTCGAATTTACAGCGCAGCGTGTGCTAGTGCGTTATTGTAGTGCAGCACCTATTCTTCTTTAATGGCCCTTTAGACTGGCCGGATCTAATTATGAAATCGTTCCAAGTTATCTTTATAAAAGGAATAATTAACTTTCTATCATGGAGATACAAGTTCAACGTGGGCAAATGCCGCAGCTGTCAAAAAAAATAAACTAATAATTATCTTTTCATCCTCCATCTGTTCATCCATGATTTCTTTAAACGTGGAGAATTTTTCACGTATTATTCCACTTTTAGCCTTTTTTCTCAGTATCGTAGAAACACCATGAATCGGTATGGAATATGTGTGTAGTAACTTTATGCCTTTGACATAAAAGTAAAGAACAAGGCTATCACAATTTAACTTTATTACCAAAGAAAAGCCGTAACTATAGAAGACCGGTTTAAACGTCATTAAAATAGCTCAAAATGGAAAAACACTTAGTCAAAGCGTGACGTGGTCAAAGTGCACAAGTAATTATCGTCAATGAAGCGTACAAAAAGCATTGTTTGAGAATCATAATTTTTATTTTGTTATAACGCGGCTGAAGGGAACAATGATCTTCAATTTCATTTTATTTGAATTTTGTTTTATTATTAAAATTATATAACGTTTTTGTTAATTTTTAATTCCGTATTTATTTATTATTATATTACTTTTACTACAAGTGACTTATGCAGATGTATAAAACATTATAAATTAAGACTTAGCAGTGTTTGGAATTAAAAGAAATAAACTACTAGTTTCTTTCTTTATTATTATTATGCTTTTACGGCCAACATGGGACCACTTAAGTCAATTTTAGTTGGATATTTTCTGAGAAAAGCGTGTTATTTTACTCTTCCGAGCTGCCCAGTATTTCTTCATCCGTTCAGATCTTGCTTTCTTTTCTTCATCCGTAAACACCCTCTTCGTTGTATATATTGTATATATTCTTTCTTTATATATTTTATTATTGTACGGAAACATCAGTTATGGACACAAAGATGAAGATAAGATTGTTTTAACGTTATTATACTTCCGAATCGAATACTTCTTGACATGTAATAACTTTAAATGGGTAGCAAGCGAAGACCTACCAAAAATCACAGATTATCTCGTAACGAAAACTTTCACAAGTTATTTGTCTAATTAGAGTACAACATTTTATGTTATAATACACTATTATTATCCTAAAATTATTATTTTTTTTTTTAATAACTAAAGATCATACATTTTGTGCTTCAGCCATGCTGCATAAATTTCTTGCATCATTACTAACTTCGCTTCCAGTACATAACAAGACGAAGCACTATGATTCATCTAGTACCTACATTCGAAGGAAATACGTTTATTGTAGAAAGTTTAAAAATCGATTCAGAAATTCTTGTATTATTTATTTTTGCATATAAGATTAAAATGGAATCAATCTTATTTGATTCTGTTTAATTAGAACATAAAATAAATAGTAAATTTATTGATTAACTACGCACAGGCAAAACTTTCAGTTTTATTTTACGTACATCTCAAATACAGTATGACTACACAAAAGAAAAAACACATAAATTAATAATTTACGTAACTTACGATTATACATGTATAATATACATAGCATGATAGTTGAATATCTCTCTCTGATATGTGATTGATATCCAATTTACTACGGTGAAAGTTATGAGACTAGTTGTCCTTTTCAGTAAGAAAGGTGATTAATAAATGTAATGCATTATTATAATACAGTATAAACAAAACTACGAGTTTAAATACCTTGTAGCTAATAAATGAGATATTTGTGAGCAAAACCTTGAACTTAAGACTATTTATACATATATATTCTACATTTCACATACTACTGTATGTATTTTTATTCATACTAATACAGTCGTCGTGAGTTTTTGGAAAAAAATTATATTTTTTATAAAATCCATTTTAAATTAATACGTTTTTAATAAAATATAATTTCCAATCTTAGATTACTTTTTTTTATTTACATTAATTATAAATTTAAATCAACTTTTAATTAAAAATTGTTTTATTTTCAACGAAATTAATCGACTAAACTATTTCTTTTCAAATTTTCAAAAAGTCCGTTATTACATACGTAACGTGCAATTTTTTCGAAATTGATGATCCATCATCCCTTTCCTTATGTCATCCATCATTACGTAAATATACATCAATCAGTAAATACATAATCATGTTTTAATTTAACGTAAGTTTTTATCTGAGATCAAGTTATAAAAATGTAACTAATAACACCCTTGGTTGTATTATACAACCACTCTCCATTGGAGAGCGGTTATTTATCTCTGACAATTATACATTACTTATATAGTACTGATTGAATTACATACAATTTACTTGGTTAGGCCTTCATCAAAAACTAGGTAATTTCATAGATAATGCAGGATTTTCATTAAGGAAGCATAATAAGACTTGGATAGGTGTTCAGTATGTGGAGAAAAATTAACTTATTCCAGCGTATACTTGAGGTAACACAAAAACGTTGGTAAGTAATATGTTATCTCGCAGCGTTCTCTAGTTATATAGAAATCATTGTGGCTGTTCCCACCCATATTTGGGTAAGATTTAATTGTCTCGTTTCGCTCGGTTCTTCTATGGAGACCAGCCGAATGTTTCCTTTTATAGGTATGTGTTTCCTTCCCATTAACCTTAACTTTTTTCCTATGTGGTATTCTGTAGGTTATGGCAAAATTTAACTAGATTGTATGCTAAACATCTTGAGACCTTAAAAGTTATGTCTCCTTTCTCTCTGTAAAGATTGTTGGCAGCAGATTTTCTGACGGTTTACCCACCGGGTTGGTCTAGTGGTGAACGCGTCTTCGCAAATGCGCTGATTTCGAAGTCGAGTTCCAACGTTCAAATTCTAGTAAAAGTAGTTACTTTTATACGGATTTGAATACTAGATCGTGGATACCGTATTCTTTGGTGGTTGGGTTTCAATTAACCACACATCTCAGAAATGGTCGACCTGAGACTATGCAAGACTACACTTCACTTATACTCATACATGTCATCCTCTAAAGTAATACCTGACGGTGATTTCCGGTGGCTAAACAGGAAAAAAAAGTTTTCTGATGGAGCTACATAGGAATAAATATTTTCTTTCCGATAGCTGTAAATCCTAAGATGGTTTTTGTGCAGCTAAGTGGGCCTCAGTGGTTAAAATTCAGATGAAACAAAACGCGTATACACAGCTGTTTATTGTTTAATTGATATGAACCTCATCGTTTTAATAGTTTTATTTTCTTGACATCATTAAATGAATCATCCGTCGGAGTTTTCCCCTTCTAGCAGATTATGACGCAATCTTCTAATATAAGAAGGTAACTGAGTTTTTTTATAACGACTGCTTTGATCATTAGCCACTAATAACTGTCATCAGCGAAGAGTGAACTCGTTTAACTTCGGTGCTCTACGAAAACGATTTTATTAAATGTTGCTTACAATTCTTTTCTTTCATAATAAATATTTTATTTATTGTAATATAGGTCTATTAATAGATAGTTTAACATATATTTACATTTTTAAGTTCTTCCGCAGGCGAATTTTGTGTATTTTTTTTTTTTTTTTTTTTTTTTTTTTTTTATATATTCTACACCATTCTGCTTATTGTATTAATCTTTTGTCCTTTTTCCTTTATCCGTTTCCCTCTTCCTCTGGAATGATTTATGAATAAAATGATATGAACTTTCTTTATTAAACAAAATGAAAAAATGAGATTTTAGTATACCTAACCTAATCTATGAACCCAGAAATATTAAAAATACACATACATTTATAGCTAGTATATAATATAGGCTTATATATTTCAAACATTTTTTTATTGCGTAAGGCAGGGAGAAATTGGAGCAGGTCGTATATTTTAGTCTGCTGTGCCTAAATATTATTTTCATTAAAAATAAATTTAAACACATATCGTTAGGTAACACTAATAACTACTTAGGCTTTACCAGTTATAAAAAGCTACAATTCTCTTCTTCTCAGCCTCCTATTAAAAATAATAAATAAATCAAGGGTTATTTTTTGAGTACATAAGCTATACATTTTATTTACAGTGGTTTCGAAAAAAGTTAATTATTTTAAAGGAAATATTAATGATTGAACGTAATACCTCTTAATGCAACATTTTTAACTTGTAAATTTTTAACTTGTAAATTTTAAATTCTTTGGTGAACAAAGAATTTAAAATTTAAGTATTATTCTACTATATATTAAATAGGAATGAATTGAGGGTCGCAATGGAAGAATAAGTCGAATTCTTGGGATATTTTTTACTTAAATTATTAATAACTGAAACTTAACTGAATTATCCATCTAAGTTTTAAGCAGAAAATAAAGCTTGTGATTTTTGACTCTTCTTAAAGTATTTTAATGACTCTATTAAATTAATTAATTTGACTCTTCTTACTTTAAATTATTATTATTATTATTTTCATCCTCGTCGACCTCTTTGTCCTAGTCGTCGTCATCGACGAAATATAAAAACAAATAAAGATGAAGATTTTATTTTCTTAAAATATAGAACAGGATACACTAGAATGTTTCGAGTTAAGAGTTCCTTGATATTTTAACCAGAAATTATATTAATTGTTATTAATATGCTCAGAGACTATGTAGTTAATGCGTGGACTGAGCTGGCACAGATATATTCGTATTTATTTATTATTTTGATTCTTACTTCTTTATTTTTACTATTAATTTTTTTCTATTTATTCTTTATTTCTTTGATTCTTCGTCTTGTACTACTCTACATTTCTTTCTGTTCTACGCTAATCTTTTAACTTCAGTTTGATAGTTAGATCCAAATCCTCGGTTACTAGTATTACATATGTCAATTTTGTTTTCCTATACCCTCTACTTACCCCATTCTTACTAAATTAGTTAAACTTGGATGTCATAAAATATATTCTAAGTGTGTAATATGTACGAGGTGCGACAATAAAGTAATGAGACTGATTTTTCTTTGCGACATGTGGCAACCCTGCAGCTTTCGTAGGCACACCATCTTTGATCATGGTCTATAAGCTACTTCTAGTCCAAGCGGCACATTGATGCAACTGCTCAGTCGTGAGTTGTGCTGTAATAAGTGAACACGTGTTTGTGTCTCTCGTCACAGAAATGAAACCGAAAAAATTGCGCAACGGTATGCCATTTCTTTTTGCGTTAAATTTGGTGAAAACGCGACAACTTATGGTAAGCTTCAGCAGGCTTTTGGAGAGAAGGTTATGTCGAGAGCTCAAGTTTTTCGGTGGCATAAAATTTTTAGTGAAAGCAGAACGAATGTTGAAGATGAAGACCGCAGTGGACGACCATCAACCTCACGGACAGATGTCGACTTGACCAGGGTCCGTGAAATCGTACGATCTGATCGAAAATTATCCGTGAAAATGATTGCAGAAGAACTCAACATCAATCGAGAAACGGTTCGTCTAATATTAACTGAAGATCTTGGTATGAGAAAGATTTGTGCAAAAATGGTCCCCAAAAATCTCACACAACAACAGCGAGAAACACGGAAAAATGTGGCAGCCGATCTGTTAGAGCAAACGGAAATCAATCCAGATTTGTTGAGCCGTGTTATCACTGGTGATGAAGGTTGGTTTTTTCAATACGATCCAGAGACAAAACGCCAACGTTTGCAATGGTAAACGAGTTCTTCGTGTCCGTGCCAACATTGCTGATAATTGGATTCTGCATCACGATAATGCGCCACCCCATACTGCACATGTCAGTACAGCAATTTTTAACCTCAAAACAGATTTCAGTACTACCACAGCTACCTTATTCACCAGATATCGCTCCGTGCGACTTTTTCCTATTTCCAAGAGTCAAAATGGCGGTTAAGGGACACCATTTTCAAACAACACAAGATGTCCAAAAAGCTGTGTCGAGGGTCTTGGAGGATATTACAGAAGATGAGTTCCAGAAATGGTACCATCAATGGCAGAAGCGCTGGAATAAGTGTGTGCAATCAGAGGGGAACTATTTTGAAGGAGACAACACTAAACATGACTAAAACTGTAAGCAACATTTTTTTCACATCAGTCTCATTACTTTATTGTCGCACCTCGTATATAATACAATTATTGTAAGGAATTGCTAACCATCTTTTTCAATGTTTACAGTTAGTTATGTTAACAAAAATAGAGTTAAAATTACACCTAATTATTTAACAGTTTAAAACTGTTTTCCTGGAATTGAAAACGGAAACAGATTACATTCTTTATCAGTCCTTGCTGAATCAGAACTTGTTTATCTTTATTTTCTACTTTTATCATTACTACCTGACTGTTATATTTATTTCTTCATAAAAGTTCCCTTTCTTCATAAAACTCCTTTTTCCCTATTTTCGATCTAATATTTCTTAAAATGTTAAACATTTCATTCCATTCCACATGAATATATCTCGACTGTACAACGGAATAATAGCTCTTAGCCTTTATTCTAATTAAACTTGGCATTTTTCGTACAATAAAAAGTTTAAATCTTATCAGTGAATGAATTTGGTGTTACTCTGTAATTGCTGAAAAAGAAAATGAATTTATGTGTATAATGAGACTGTAAACATCGAAGAATAAACATTACTAACACCAAATCAACAGCATAACAGGGACGTCAAATCGGATATCCACTCTTTCCTGAAAAATAATTATCAAATAAAGAAAAAATGTGCGCTAAAACAAAACTAATAAAAGAAATATTGGACAGTAGAAGTAATTAACTGATAACAAAAGAGAAGTGAGCCTCATCTGCGTGACTAATAAGATAATAGTTTCAGACCGATGTAAAAATCTGTTAAAAAGAGTCTGAAAGGAGTTGATCACAATAATGAGTTGAAGAAACGTCATTATGTGAAAATCTTTTGAACGTAACATAATATGTAGGGGTGAGGCACCTATAAGCGTTAGATGCTAATGATTTTTTTTAATTGTTGCGCAATATTTCTTCTGGGTACTTTTCATATCCATCAGTCCACCAATGGATACGTGCTTGCTCAAATGAAGTGAAAGCGGAAACAAAGAGAATGTTAGAGAAATGGCATTTCCGTTATCTATTTGCGTATAACATAATCTGCGATTAAAATTTCCCAGAAATGCATACAGGTTTTAATGATTAATCTGGTATAAATACTGAATTTTATTATAGGACTTGTTTAGCCTACAGATATTATTTGTTTTTTATTGTTAGATTCTCAGAATTACTGCAACTGTGGAAACTTTACAGTTTTATTACCAGTAACTCTTAAGAATACAACAGATTAATTATTTTACGCATAAACATTTATAATCACACATGTTATATTTTAAGCTCTACTCAAAAATCAGGACAGCGCAGTCACGTCATTGCCAGATTTTTTCACTCCCTTACTTCGACAAAATTTTCATAAATTGTATACCTCATATTAGTTTTACATTTTTTTTATTAAAATGGATGCCGTTATCGAAAACTTTTTTATTTATCGTAACTATAAATATGAGTATTTAACCTTTTCTGACATTATTCAATTTGTTTCGTTTATACCTGAATATATTATACACTCAGGTGAAACACACTGATCTTAAATAAGAGTTAATCAAAATTAACTTCAGTTATTAGGTTAATATTCTTTTTTTTAACTTTTTTTTTAATGTACAAATTAAGTATTTAAACCGGTAATAACACATAGTGGACCTACAAGGTTGCAAGGGGTTAACCATATTGCCAAGACCTCTAAATTAATTTTTTTTAAATTTCCATTAAATTTTTCCCAGTTCTTTTCCCCGCCTATATTCTTATATTTATTTCATTCTTCTCTCTTCTATTATTTAGGCTGAATATTTTTTATTTATTTTTACTGTTCGATGTGGTTATTAATTCTTCCTTCTTTCAATGAATCAATTATAGGTGAAAAGATCTACCTCTTTTTTTTGCTTAGATCAATTTTTATTTGGGAGGTTGGGTTAAATTTTGGGTGCATTAATTAAAACACCTAAACAATTTTTTAATCGTCTTTATTAAAACCTTCTTTTTACTTAATATCTTATCTCAGTCGTTCTAACATTTTTTTCTTGAGTGCAATTTTATTATTTTCTAGTGCTAATATTTCTCACGTTATCGATTAGGATCATCAGCAAACCTGATATACAATTTATTTGCTTATCAGATTCAATCTGATTTCTAGATGGGTATGAATCATTTAAAATATAATTTTATTATTTGACCTGAAAATCTTTCATTGTAATCAAAACAGTATTCTGAAGATAAGGTAAATAATAATATTCTATTTTAAATAACAAATCTGTATGTTTATTTCATATTTTATGAGCCCTAATTGAAGTTCAAGAGAATTTCCTGTTTTTTTAAGTTAGATCAATTTTTTGGGCTAGGTTAAATTTTGTGTACGTTAATCAAGAACACCTAAAATTTTTAAAATATTTTACTTAATATTTTAATCCTATCCGCAAAATCACATCTGCATCTTCCTTCACTTCCTTTCCATGATTTCATGAAATAATCTTTTTATTATCTATTCCAAGATCGAATTGTGAACAGGTCGTATTCTTTTCGAATAATCTTGGACGAAGAAGTTAAAATAATAAATAATAAAATTATATATTTTAATAAAAATAACATGAATGAAATGATGTATTCCTATTAAAAAAACAGATCATCATCCTTGCCGAGGATTACACACGAGAAAAGGTTATTTAGTGACTTCGCAAATTACCTATTAGGTAATATCTAAGTCGGTGGAAAGTAATAAAAAAGAAAGAAAATTCAAACGGAAACTTTTGTTTGAAATCCTTTTGTAGTAATGCTGAAACGTCATTATCATTAACGTTTTCTTCACCGTTGTAGAAGGGAAAGAAAAACAAAGTCTTATAAAACATAAATATCTAGTCCAAGCTAAAAATATCAAATTAAATAAATCAAAATTTATTTATTTAATCTGATATTTTTCTTTCTTATCGTTGATGTAAGCCTATTATTTCAGAAATCAATAAATAAATACATAAGTATTTAATTCAGATAATTTAAGTGATTATAAAATTGTATAGGTCTCTCACTAATGAACACCTGAAATCAGATGTATTATTCCGGGAGTAACCAGTGGAACTGATCAATTATTTTCCAGGAAGGATCAAGGGAAATACTGATTATGGTAGCAATACATAATACATAATTAATATCAATAAAATGGAAAAGTGGTTACAGTACATATTCAAATACAAAAATAAAGATTGCATGAAATATACTATATGTAATAATGATGTAAATACATGAAGGTAATTAGTACAAAATAAAATACATTTAAAGAAGTTAACTGAAAAATATTTGAGAACTTATTTTAAGTACACATTAAATACGATACAGAAAAACTTGTTATATTTTATTTATATTAAACAGCCTACTCATCGATGAAGGAAAATTGCTTTTATAGAGGAACTATTTTAGTTTTTGTTTTAAACAGACCGATTAGAAAATATTTTAAATAATAATTTAATATATTACAAACCACAGAAATATGATATTCTTTTAGTAGTTTAAAGTGTTTACCCGTATAGTAGGAAAATAATTATATATTTAACGTCATTACAATTATTTTAAACTAGTTTTAATAAATTTTGGTAATAAGTATGCGGTAATAAGCGAATGAAAACCTTCAATCCTGACTGGGATTCGAACCCAGAACCTTCAAAACAGAAGTTACTCCCACCACGGAGGTTGGTAGCAGCGTCCTATAGTCGAGATCTCTAGTGTTCTATTTATGTCCAGCACCAGTAATTTCTGCAATGATAAAAAATAAATAAATAGCCAGCGGAAGTATTAGTTATATTTTTACTCATATTTCACAAAATGTTTATATAAGACTGACCACCAGGTTTGTTTAGTGGTGAACGTGTCTTCACAAATCAGCTGATTTCGAAGTCGAGAGTTCTAACGTTCAAATCCTAGTAAAGGCAGTTACTTTTAAATAGATTTGAATACTAGATTGTGGATACCGGTATTCTTTGGTGGTTGGGTTTCAGTTAACCACTCATCTCAGAAATGGTCGACCTGAAACTGTACAAGACTGCGCTTCACTTACAATCATACATATCATCCTCATTCATCCTCTGAAGTAATACATGACAGCGAAACAGGGAAAAAAGGTCATTAAATTAAAACATGTTAGTTTTGTGTTTATATATATATTTCTTCCAATAAATTGTAGAGTCAGTGGTAGACGCCGGGCTGCGATACGGCTGATATTATTTATCGGCATTACGTTACTGCCTTTAGCATTATTACGGCCTGAAAAATAGGTTATTTTGTTTTCTAAATAGGTATTTTACCTATTTAGAAAATGTTAACGATATGATATTCTACTAATATTCAAACAGGAGATTGCATTTTAAGTAACAGACAACGTTATTGGTGAACTTCCCTAGCATAGGGATATTCCCTTAAATCTTAACCCTTCCCTTAGAAATAAAATAGAAAATTATTATTATATATTATATAATTAATTACATACATCTATATAATATTATATGGCTGTTATTATTATTATTCGTATTATTATTATTTCCTTCTTCCTTTCTTAATTTCTTATCAAAAATAAATAATAAGTAAAACAATAGTTTTATAGGCCGAACATTTAATAGGCCGAACCTTCCTGAAACGGTACGAGCTGGCATCCACCGGCTTGATGTACGAGCATTCATTCCGCAGCCGATGAGATGTTTTAACTGTCAACGATTCGGACACACAGCAGCTAGATGTGAAGCGCAGGAAATATATATATGTGGAGTGAAAACACATGAGAGTGACCCATGTAAAGACCCTCCAATCTGCGTTAACTGTAAAGGGTACCACAACTGTCGTTCAAGGAACTGCCCTATATATAAATTAGAAACGGCAATTCAGGAAGTTAAAACGCTTCAAAAGGTCAGTTATCCTGAAGCGAAGAAAATTGTTGGTCAGCGTTCACCTCGACCATCGACTTCTTATGCAGAAGCAGCGGCTGCCCTTCCACATCTAAAATTAACTTGGAGCAGTTGCTTAACACGATGGCTCCAAGTCTTGCGACGATAATTGAAAGAATCATTGATTCAAAGATTGAGTCGACTCATCGGATGGAACAAACTAAACATGAAAAGGCTCACTCTCCGTCTGACGCCGTTGACATGAGAGACGCACCAGCGCAGTTTAAAACACCAGCCAAACCTGCGATTATTAAGCCACCAACTGAAGTAAGAATAAAAAATCTTGACTTATCTAGCAAAGAGAAACAGATCACTCCGTCGTCTAGTCACAAGCCTAAAGAAATTGTGACAAGAAAATCTGAATTTACGGAAATGGAGGTGGAAGTTATTATTGAGAAACCACCAGACGTAGAGAATATAAAGCCTGTACCAATAGAGTCTCCAAAAGCGCAAAGATCAGCTTCGGTGAGAGCATCTATTTCAGCTGGACCCAGTACTGCAGTAGAGATAGAATCCAGCTCATCAGCCGCGGATAGTGCATCGCTTGCTAGTTTAGATTCCTTAGCAACGATGCTAACAGCACCGACGAAACTTTCATTACCTGATGTAAGTCGGCGAACGTCATTGGCATCAGATAGAGAGGATGATGCCATGTCCGAGGCCTCAGACACTCTCTCGTCAGAAGTTGAGGCCGTTCGCAGGATGGAAAAACGGTGCAAGAAAGGATGGCTGAAAGGAAAGCCTAGGAAGTAATTTTTTTGATATAAGTTGTAGAAGAATGCAAAATTTTGAACATTTTCAATTCATGAAAATGAATTACTGAACCCTTTTTTTTATTTTTTTTTGAAGTGTGATGGGGCTAATGACCAAAGTAGTCGATGCCCCTAAAAACCTCAAAAAAATAAAAAATAGTTTTATAATAATTTGGAGAAGTAGTAAATTGTTTAAAAATCAATTTCGAGATCTGGCGATGAAAAAATAAAACAAAACATGAAATCACCACAAATTAAAATAGTTTAGATCAGTTGAACTAACTGTTTATCGGGATCACAATTGTTAATGAAATCGAATTAATTTTATCCCAGATATTTAATCAATTCATCATTAATAATCGATCACTTCAAATAGCCTATAATTTACAACAAATTTATTTTTCCACCAGTTACAACATACCGCACAAAAACGGGCTCAGACTTCCTTAAGAGAACCTTTACATGTTTCCAAAATTGTGGAAGTGTAGTACTATAAACTATTGAGCTACTAAAGCATAATGTATAACAAAATACACAGGAATAGCCTCAACTGCCTTGACTATGATTCCTTTTCATAATACCATTCATGGATTGTAAAAAAAATTGCACTAATGAACTCAAACAATGATATCATTGAACAAGCAACAATATATAAAGTACGTGCGTCAAACAGTTTCTGACTTTCTAAAACGTTATATATTCTACACTAATTTTAATTTTTTTTACACCATTTACAACGTCAACATTAACATAATGTAAACTTTAAAAGAATTAAAACTGACCAAAAAAAATATCCTGAAATTTAAAAATATAATATTGTTTCCAGTTCTTTAATTTTCGACTCCGAAGTTCAAAATTAAAGAAGTTGCTTTCATTTTTTAAGTTTACACCAAATTAAAAACAAACTAAAACCAATATTTAAATACTTATTAATAATTAAATTTAATTTCAAAATTTCCAGATTTATAGAAAACATTTTATGAGTTTTTTGAAGTTTGTTTATTATTATTTTTTTTAGTTTATTTTGTCTTACATATTTTGCAGTTATTTTTACTTAAATAAATATAGATACCCCTAGAAGAATGTAACTTTTGTAAAAACAAGAAAACGAATGTAAAGAAGTAAAGTAAAGAAGTAATGTAAATTTAGTAACTACCACCGAACGTGAGTTTAGGCTATCTGGAATGCTGGAATATGGATTATATTTCTATGAATCTTAAAAATTATTTACCGATTGTCCAAGTGTAACATGTAATTTTTCATTTAAACTGCCTTTCATTTAAGCTATCTAGAGGAAACTTACTACGGAGATACCAAAGAACTTCCTACGTAAAATAAAAAAGAATTACCAGACTTTTTGGTATATCTAAAAAAACGGGAAATATATTAAAAAGTAATTATTACGGAATAAATTGAGAATCTTCTCATTTTTTATTAATCTGCTAAAAATAAAAAAATTAAATTATTTGGGATATATAACTACTCTTACTCAGACTTTTGATCTGAGCCAATAAAGAAAAAAAATTAAGATTTCTGAAATTAACGAAAGGTTGTTCCACGACGCTAATCCAAAATACTGAAAATAATTTTTGTTTTAGTGACAAGAATTCTGGGAAATGTATAGAATTAAATAATAACAATAAAATAAATAAAAGAATTATATTTTATGAATTCATTAATAATATTATAATAATTTATTTATTTAATTTTTATATAAAAATAATCTGGCGTTCAACATTCCATTTAATAATGTTGAAACTATTTAAATGTTTCTAAGATGAATTCAATATACCTTTCGTTTACGGTCGGTTAAGTGAGTATTTAAATTACACTGTAAACCAGCGGTATATATTATATCAAAGAGCTGAACGAATATATTTAGCATCTAAGCACGCTCTAACATCGAATGACGTAACTGTATTCAAGGACAAATACAGTCCTTAAGGATCATAGATCAGGATATAATAAATGGTGGGGGGAGTGGTTAGGAGGCAGGATAACTGTGCCGTAATTATATAACACTCGTTGAAGGTGAAAGTTGTCCTGATTTCTCCTTCTACAGTCTAGCTAAAAAGGAAAACCCGACATCTCTTACTAGAATATAAAATGAATACAGAGTGTTCTTCGTGGTTTGTTTGTTAAATACTTCAGTAATGTTAAACACATTCACTAAAAATTATAACCAAAATATAATTGCAGTCTATTCATAAACTCCTTTTTTTTAAATAGCACAAAGAATAAAAATATTTTTTTTTTTATTAGAGATCATGAACAGGAAATAAACGTGTTTTTTTTTTCATCAGTATTACAAAAAATTATAAGTAGTTCAAGAGTATTTTATAAATATATATATATATATATATATATATCCAGTGGTTTTGTATTCTTTATGTCATCGACATTATAGGTAAAAAAGGCATCCAATTTTAATTTGATTTGAAAGAAAAATCTGTTAAGATTGCATAATATTTTTTAAAAAATTAAGATCTTTTCTTGTCGTCAGTTATCTAACTGGTTTATGCACTTCATTTTTTTAATATAAATTTATTAATCTGAAACCTACCTTCTACTTCTTATTAACTCAGTAGATTACTCAGTTAGTTTACCTGTTTATAAATTATAATTATTTCACTTCTTATTTTATGTTTTATTCTTGATTCTAAAATTAAATTAGACTGTATTCCTTGATATATGAACTAGCCATCATTTTCAAAATTCTGCCGTATCTATCTAATTTAATTCCTTTAAAAATTAAGATCTTTATTTCTATCAAATAAAGAGCTATATTGATCCGGCGTTCTATTTTTCAATTTTTTTTTCTGATTTTCCATATTTCAGTAGCTCTAGTGAAATGTATTTCATTAATTTAATAATTTTTTACGTTAATTTAATAAATTTATTATTTTGTAGGCCACCAATTTTAATTTATTTGTCTTGGCATGATTGAGTTAATATTATCTCAAAAAAAAGTATTAGTATTACTATAAGAATTTATCTTTATTATTTATAATTTTGTACTTTTTAATGCCTATTTGAACATAGCGTTTCCACGGTTTCCCTTAATTAGTTCACTTAGGCAAATTCTGAAAAGTTTTTTATCTGTGAGAGAGCAAACCTAACATTTTTGAATTGACCTATGTACCCTTAGGTCAATTAAACATATATAACAAAGTATATATGTATAATTTGTTATTAACTTATATAAAGTATTAAGAAGTAATTGTATATTTAAAGTAACATTTATATTTAACGTAATATGTAATGTAATATATATATATATAATAATTATTCATCTCGTTCCCTAGTAAGTCTGACATCGGATTCTTGTTATTCTATAATAACAAGAATCCGATGTCATTCTTGTTATTCTTAGGGATCAATATGTCATTTTTGAAAGTGACTTGTGACTGTGATGTCTAAAAAACGTTATGTATAACAGTTAACGTAGAACATAAAATTATATTTGCTTTTAAGGAGAAAAATGTCTTAGCACCATCTTATTAATCTTAGCCAATTTTATCTAGTATTTCTGCCTAATCTTTGTATAATTGATTAGTAATTAAACACCGCTTTTAAAACATTATATCAGTTTTATCACCCTATTTCTTTCGACAATAAAATTTAACCACCGTGACATTTCCTCTTAACACAGTAACCAAGATTTACAAAATAACTTGTTTTAATGTTTCTTTCTAGATGGTTATAATGATCTTATTGCATCGACTAATCATAACATTATAGATTTCTGCGTTAATTTAAATCGGTATCAATCATATCAAGTTTTCTTTGCAGTTAATAATACCTTAAGTGGAGTCCATTTGTTGTTATTTATGTATGAATAAATTGAAGTACAATTCAAGTTAGATAGTACTGCGTTTTAATAACTGTAAATTACAAATCAGACCTTGTTTCAGCTTAAAATTTTTGTTGTTGTCGCAATAGTTTCATTTTATTCGTTTCATGGAAGTTAAAAAAAATAATAATAAAAAAGTTAATCCGTTGTATGTAGGATAGTGACATAGTTTTGTTACTAAGTAATTTATTTGAGGAGATTCCGAATGACACATCGTAATAATTAGGTGTAGGTCGTATCTGATTTCTGGCATAGAATCTATTTATTCCATTACCATTATTGCATTAACTTGATTTAGTTGAATTTCTTGGTAATATAGAAAGGAGGCTTTTTTCCTTTTTTGTGAATAGAGATAAACATAGACTATTGATATTTTACCATTGTAAATAACGGATCTAAATATATATATATGTATATGTGTGTGTATGTGTGTGTGTATATATATATATATATATATATATATATATATATACATTTCAAAACCGGCACAATTTAACTCAACTAATTCCAGGAAATTTATAACCGGATGTCCCAATCTTGTGCAACCTGCGAATATGACAGTTATATCAAAATTTTCTCTAGTACAAAAATTTTAATACATTATATGTAAAAGGTTTGTTCAAAATATCAACCCAACATTGAATTTTATCTTCAATACTGCTTTTACAACCGAATATACAAAGTTATAAAAGCACTGATGAGCTATATTATAAATGTTCAAAGAGTTATGACGTGGATGGTTAGTCTTTTTCTTTACATGCATTTCAACAAAAGAGATCCACTGAAAATATGACTAAAAACGATAAATTTAATAAACTTCCATAGCTGCACGTTATTTTATATATTTAAACGCAAAACAGTAAACATTCCAAAAGTGATCTACAAACAAAATTGAGATGCCATCCCAATTGTGACGAAAGATACTTCGTGTAGTTCTATTACGATTTTTACAATTCTAATAAAATATATTACAGTTTCTTAAACATTTCCCTTTAAAAATGTATTATACAATTAGAAAAAAAAAAATTACATCCTTATCAAAAAGTAGAAGAAATTATTATAGTTTATGGTATTAACAAACTTTAGATGTACTAGTAATAACAGTTCAATCTGGTAATGGGTGTATTGATAAGGGTCGTTAAGAATAGTTACTATTATATTATTTTCAGATGATACTATCAGAAAATCTGTGACAACATCAGAAATACAAATTGAGAAGAGAAGAAATTAGAAAAAATTAAAGAAAATTCTAGAAAAGGGTATAAGTATTATTATACCAAAAAATAAAAATACGTTTTTACGGCATTGAAACGTAGGAAAGAGTATTTATAAAACTACAGTTAACAGTATTAAATAGACATAAATATCTGGATCAAACGTAGAGATGAATGGAGCAGTAGAGGCTGAGATAAAATATACAACATAACGCGAGTAGGTGGATAGAAGAAAGCTAAAAAGTTTAATAGGAGAGAAACTGAAAAAAATGAAAGGAAAGATTCTATAAAACTGGTGAGGTCAGCAACATTATATGACTTGGATGTAGGATAAACAGAGATGCAAATGAAGAAGATTGAGATAACCACGGGTGGAATAATGAGATAATAAGATGGGGTAAGTTAAGAAATAAAAAGAATAGATGAACATCACCGGGTTGGTCTAGTGATGAACGCGTCTTCACAAATCAGCTGATTTGGAAGTCGAGAGTTTCAGCGTTCAAGTTCTAGTAAAGGCAGTTACTTTTGTACGGATCTGAATACTAGATCGTGGATACCGGTGTCCTTTGGTGGTTGGGTTTCAATTAATCACACATCTCAGAAATGGACGAACTAAGACTGTACAAGACCACTTTATTTACAACCATAAATATCATCCTCTGAAGTAATACCTGAACGGTAATTCCCGGAGGCTAAACAGGAAAAAGAGAGAAAAAGAAAGAAATGAAAGGATAAATAGAGATGCAAATGAAGAAGATTGAGGTAATCATAGGTGGGATAATGAAATAATAAGATGGGGTAAGTTAAGAAATAAAAAGAATAGCTGAACACCAAGGCAGTTCCTACGAAAAGCTGAAGGAATATTTGGCTGAGATTATTAAGACACGTAGACTTCCCTGAAGAACATGTGAAAAATAGGATTTGGAAGTTGGAATGACAGTAAGTAGTAGGTCATTAATTAAAATAGAAAGAGAAGAAGAAAAAATAGTTGAGATAGAACGTTAAACGAGAAATCCTAGGTCAAAAAGTAACGGTGGAGAAGAATTAAAATCGAAAACAGCGACTCGCATATGATATGAAATAAATCAAAGAAGAATACCTGTATATCTGGTTCGAATACAAGGGATAACATAATATTACAACGAAAAAGACCAGTTAACAGAAGGAAAAATGCCGAGGCAGAGATGTTAGATAATATGAATAAAACAGGTAACATTGAATGAGAATAGGTAATATCTTTTTATACAGATTTTAAGGAAAGATTAAAAATAATAACCTATTCAAATCCACATCAAATCAATTTGTCAAAGCAAGATTCATTGTAGGAAATCGAACTTGAAAAATTCGTTATAACCGATGATTGATTGAATGCGTTTTACGTAATCGAGACGGAAACTGGCAGTAGTACATTATGCAGTACGAATTTGACAGATTATTTAAATCTTCATAATAAGTTAATAATAAATGAGTTTCGTAATTCTCTGGAAAGTTAAATTATTATTTTCGTTTTTTATGGGAATCTACCTGGATCATTTGATATTTTTTTTAGGGCATTATTAATAAATAAAACACGTTTTGTATTTTCTGCTTTACTTATGCTAAATACATTATTGAAACCCTCTTTAATTTATAGATAAAAAAGTAATAGATATTGAACAATTTTTTCTCGTAAAACATAAGCGCTTAAGCAGCGTTTTTATGCAAACACATACATACTCAATGTAATGACATACTCTGTAACTTGAGCATCATGTTCCAAATTATATCTCTTCACACTTTAAATATAACATATAATGAATCTAATCCTACATCAGTTATGAGAAGCTTTAAATACCATAATATTTCCTCTTTCTTGGTTTACTTAATACATTTTATATTTTCATTACTTTTCTCCTGTCATTTAAACTTACACCGTTCATTTATCAAATTATTGAATTTCATGTCTTCATCGGACATCAGTATTCTGCTTTCAGATGAATTTATCAAAAGTTTTAAAGTATTTTTCAAATTTTCCAAAATTTTGTTTAATTCGTATCTTAATCAAGATTTATTTATCTAATAGTAATTTCTTTTTAGAGTTATCCCCATTAACTCCCTAATTCTTATCCAAGAAAAACATCAAAACATTTTAATAAAAAAGTAGGTTTTCTGAAATCAATAATAAAATTCTGTTTTAGGGACGTACGAAATGTAATACATTAGTAATACATAAATTAGAGAAAAATAATTATTTTAACCCATTATTTCATTGATGGGATCGGCAAGGCATGAGAATGAAATATTTTTAATTAAACTTAGGAAACATAACCAAAATATTACAGCAATAAAATTAAGTTACAACAAATAAACTCATATAATAGCAATACATAAGTTATTAGTCAATATAATTTTCGACGTTTTCCTACATCTCAATTTACAACCCTCATTTCACATTATTTATTGTATTTTTATTCTCATGTGTTAACTACATTAAATTCTGTATTCTATAAATATGTTTTAATCATTTAATCTGCATTTCTGATTCAAGATGATATTACAGTTATTTTTTTTATATCACTTGAGATATTCAACATTTTCTTTCTTTGTTCATTATTTTTAGATAATTTAGATTGATTTCTTAAAAGAACGTATAATAAAATAGATATAATTTTTTTTTTTAATTTATTTATTGATAGTATTTTTTTTTTAATTGTACAGTAATTTCATTAATCGTTATAATTCAATAAAAAAGACTGTTTCAAAACCAAAAATATTATTTCTAAGCTTTCAAAGGTAACCACTAAACTAACCACCCACAAATTAGTTGCATATTCAACGAAGCAGAACATTTTTCGTAACATCTGTTTCTAATATAGTTTAAGAAATACTTATTTATTACAGATAAAAAGACATATTTAATTGTTAATTATTAATTAATTCTTTCATTTTTACGGTTCAATTACTGTAGTTAACCGTCTATAATGAAGAAGAGATTTTCAATGAAGTACTCGTATATATTAAGAAACTTTAATTAGTAGAAAATTATCCTGGAATGACGCATTAAATCAAAATGATTTAACCCCATAAAAATTACTTTTTTATATTGCTTTTTTGGTTGTTTGTTGTCACAGTCATACAGTATTAGGTAGTCTGACATAAAATATACATTACTTCCTTTAAAAATAGTGTAATCATCCTCAAGAACAAGAATTTACCATACCAGGCATAGTATGGAAAATAAGGAATGAAATCTCTTCTTATTCATTTTGGCTAAGTCAAAATATAAAATTGCGCATGATTATTTTAAGCCTACTGAAATGCAAGAGACAGTCGATGCTACTAAATTTTACTTTCACTCTCTTCAGTAAAGGAAGAGAACCTTTACTGAATAATATCATTACACTCGGAGAGAGCAAGTTTTGATTTTGACGTGTCTTTAATCAACGTTTTATACACGTCGTAGTCATAAGAAAGATTGTTAAATAATGATTTATAGTTATAGACGGCATCGTCAAGAGAAACGAAGTATTTAAGAATGTATAAAATTAAAAATTTTAGAGAAAAGACTATCGAAAATTAGAGGAGATACAGAATTAGAGTTAGAAATTAGAGGAATACTTTTATAAAATAATAAAAAACCGAATATAAAAAGGATATCAATTTAAAAAAGTCAACGCATAAATTGTTTACTATTTGTTATAAATAAAAATCTGATAGTAAAAGTAATATAGGTTGACCAGAGTAGAAATCCCTATCTCCGTGGCGTATAGGTAGCATCTCAGCCAAGTAATTTTCAGTAATCTGAAGATTTCGGGTTTAAATCCCGATCAGGCTTAATATTTTTATTTACTACATAATTTCCACAGAATACTTTGCATAAACTTATGAAAAAGAAAAAAGAAAAAGTGATTATCGAAGCATTTATATTAAAACTAACAAAATCCTCGAAATTGAAAAGGAAGGGAGATAACCGTATTATATTAAGAAGGATTACAAAATCCTCTTTACTCAAGCCAATGGTTGGTCATTTTGTAAAACCACGAGAGACTCGTACAAATTTATAGACAGAGCCATTCTCATCAAACCATATAAATAACAAATTATGTAGTCACTTACAACAGGTTAATGCATCCATTAACTTGGATCCAGTCGGTGTGTAGCAAAAACCCCACAGAAACCATCATAGAGATAAAGACCTAGCATTAAGAAAGGTGTTGAAGGTTCATCTACCCACACAGGGATCGTGAAATGAGGCAACCCTATCGAAAAGAACACCTTTATAGGCAATGAGCATCCTCCCAACAACAATCTTGGAAAATCAAGACTTAGGCTGGATGGAATATATTATCGGTCAATAGTTCTACGAAGACCGGCTTAATGCCAAAAGAAATTGATTTTCTTCTAGATACTAATGGGCCACTTAACGCAAAATTGAGACTTCCTTAAGGAAGAATACGAATATATTTCGCCTTCCTCGGAACTATCTGGCATATGAAGCAGTCGTCTCAATAATATAATCTGTCCAGCCGGATCTTAATGGAGTATTAAAAAAGATAATAATGTTGGCTGATTGTTTTTTCATTCCACGGAACCATTATTAAATAATTCAAAATATAATACCATAAGATATATACAACTACGATTATTATTATTATTAAATGGTAGAGATACAAGTAAGTTAAATGTTCAAAATGTTCGAATCATTTTAGTTTTGTTTTTTTTTAATAAGATATTTTCCATCTGTTCTTCTTTATTTTACCAGAGCAAAATAATATGAATATTAATCACTTTTTAAATACTTTTCCCGGGGATAAATGGAAAGAATATAAAGTACAACTACTTTTTACCACAAACAGCTGCAGAAGCCATACAATCAGAATATTTATCTGAAAAGGAATCACAGGAATTATCACAGTATTATCTGAAATCCCTGAGAAAGCTTCATTAAAGTTATATAATTGTGTACAATAATTTTTGTAAATTTAAGAGGACTTCAAATAGGTATTCATAACGCTAAAGATTTTTTTTTAGTTTCACTAAGTTTTATTTCAGAAATTAATGCTATGAATGGTTAAAGAAAGTTAGATATAATGGAGTAAAAAGAAGCTCGAACTACGGAATAGAAGTACTGAAAGCATGAAAAAAAATTGAAATTTAAAAAAAAAGATATCCGAAATGGTATTTCTTTATCACAAGTGGAAACTAATTTCGCTGTATATTGATTATTTTATTACTGTGTTCAGATAAATGAATTTAATGATGTAGACTATATATAGAAATAAAAAAAGGTAAAAAGATTGGAAGAAAACACTAGAAATATTAAATTTGTAGGAAAAGCTACAGTTATGATCACAGTCTGTTTTACTTTACAATGTAAATGGATCGAATTGTGAAAATTTCAGTCAAAATTCTTTATTGGCTTTAATAAAATACGAGTAAATGGAAACTGGCTAAAGTAATTCCAGAATTTAAATCGGGGGATTGTAATGAAGTATCTAATTGTCGTCTCATTACAAATATTACTGCTTTTTCCAAAGTCTGAAAAACTACTGTACAAAGATTTATAGTGACGGACACTTCAAACCTCAAATTTATATTAACCAAGGATTCATTATAGGCGTTCAGTTGTTACTAACTTGTTAACTGAAGATGCTGTGTAAGTCCAAGATAATGGGGCAAGAGTGGATGTTACTTATACTGGTTTTCATTAAAGTTTTTGTTACTGTTGATCATTCTGTATTATTAAAAAAAAATTAACCTCTTCGTTGTCTCTAATGGGTTATTGCAGTTAATTGGATCATATCTAATGAACAGGAGGCAGTAAGTAAGTTATTCAAACATGGTATCTGGGGTTCCCCAAACATCTTAATTTGTGGCCCTTGTTTTTTTTTTATTGTTTGTTAATGACTGCGTGATGTTTTTCCGTAAGTAAATTTTCTATTTGCGCCGCTAATTTTAAAATTTATCATGTTGTGAGAAACGATCTGACTGCCGATTTATTGTAGCAAATTGACTTATTTATTGATCTGGTGTAACATAAATAAATTGTATTTAAATCTAAAGAAATATAAACAGACGGTTGAGTCTAGACAGAAATATTTAGTATCCTTAGCTTCTTATTTCACGGTGATAACATATTACCTGTAGAGTTGTCTATTAGGGATCTAGGAATTACACTTGATAAAATTTTTTCGTTTTAATGAGCATCTTCAGTTTATTTTAAATTATGCTAATAGACGACTGGCGTTTATAAGATACTAAATATTTTCAGGATATTGAAAATATCTCTATTGTTCCTACTTGAGAAAACACCTTGAGTAACCAATGCAGATATGGGTTTCGTCACTAATTATTATCGGTTGCACCAATTTTAGTAAATACAAAAGAGGTTTTTAAGTATATAATATACATTATTTTTTTTGTAGGTACTTTAGACAAAAATTATGTAATCGTTCAATGTTAACAAGGTGCATCGGGGCTGATAGCTGTAATCTACATTAATTGCTTATAAATAAATACATATACTTCCAAAAAATATATTTAGAAGATAGGGTCAAGACTACATCTAGGTCATATATATATATATATATATATAAATATAAATATAAATCATCAATACAATTTAATTTATATTTAGGAATAAATCAAAAACATACATAATGTAAAATAACAATACATAAATTAAAAGTTGTATTTTAGTTAACTATATTTTTAACCAATAAAACTAGAAAAATAAATGCAGTGGCAAGATTTTATTTATCATTGTAAGATTGTAGTTGCTCAGTGTGAGGCCTCTTTATATATCCATGCGCTCAGAATATATATTACATATGTATATATTGGTAGAATGTGTGTATGTGTGAGTGTGTGTGCGCGCGCGCACATACAAATAAATAAATCGGAATCGAAGCTAGTACGCCTGTGGGTGGGAAAGAAACACTTTCACTTAACGACCTGGATAGCAGCAAACACCACGCACACAATATACAAAACATAACACATTCACATACAGACACGTTGGAGAGGGAAGTTGTGATAGAGATGGAGAGAGAGCGAGCGAGAGAGAAAAATGAAAGAGAGTAAACTAAAATAGAGGGTATACACACGCACAAATACACATAAATACACCCACATAAGGGTGCAAACAGAAAATAGAAATTTTTACTTTTGCATATAAATAAAAGAAGTAAGGAGGTATTCATTATTTATATTGTTATTCTGGTAGAAAACAAAAAACTTCTAACTTTCGCGTTTAAATTTAACTTGTATATGCTTATTTATGAAGTAAATAATATAAATAGCACCTATCCTTTGTTATATTTTATCCTTACCAAAAAAAAATTAAATATGCAATACGGAAATTATTTTTTTTTTAAATTATATATTATAGTGAAAATTAATGAATGAAAGATCCATTAAAAATGTAAAAAAAAATACATGTGTATTTTTATAAAACAAGAACGAATTACTTTCATATCAAAAAAATATGAAAAATTTAATTAAAAATGGGGTAACCAATATTAAATCCATATATTGAATTGAGTCAAGAATTGTCTAACAAAAACTGATAACATTTTTACTGAAATTTTAAATAACTGACCTTAAGCATTTCTTTAGTGATAAAGTCAAAAATTTGTATTACTAATTTTCTTATTAAAAGAAAAATAACAAAAACAGACAACAGACTCGTATAATAATTATTGTCCCAGCGTTAAATTATCGCAAAAGGATCTCGAGTTATTTTAACATAAAATAGCAAAAAAAAAGAAGAGATAAAATATTACTTTACTTTCCTATAAATAATATTAATACGAAAAGTTAATTGTTAGAATTCTGCCCTTCTCTTGTTAAAATTAAAAATCCACCCATACACTTCATGCTTAACTTATGAATGTTTGACACTGAAGTGCAGGGGAGGGATTTTATAAATCTTACTTTATTTTACTATTTCAATTCATGCAAACCCAGTCAAAATTACTTTCAAAATAGTTAGATAGAAATTATCTAAACAAGAATAAAAAAATTGATAAAATGTAGTTAAAACGCCAATGCAACTTTAAATTCGTTTACTTTGATTTTTTTTATTTGGAACCTTTTTATTCGCCCCTTCACCTTCAAGTCACTTTCTTCGCCACAGGTCTTGTGTACGGAACTCTGATTCCTTGCTGGTAATCTTCAGTTCTCTTACTGATCTGGCTCCTGAATCAGGCTCTATCCCGTTCTCTAGCTTCTCTAGCTTTAGTTTTCAGGATTCTAATAGCTAGGTGTACTACCTTGTCCCATTCCGTTCTTCCTGTCAGCATGTACGGAACTGTTTCTTCCGGAGAAAGCCAGCTTAGCCCGACATCTTGTCTTACCACGTCCCACGGCTGGCATTGGTAGATGGTGTGCTCAACGGTATCCTCAAGATCGCAGTACCTGCATAGAGGAGACACTCTCCTGCCAAATCGATGCAGGTAGGCTTCAAATTCGCCATGTCCAGAAAGGAGCTGGGTTATATAGAAACCTACCTCACCCAGTCCTCTCTGCACCCATACATCTATTCTCGGAATTAATTTACGCGTCAAACTGCATCCCTTGCCCCTTCTGAATACAAATTCTTCTTCTGCAATCTACTTGCTCCTTTTTTTTTTACTCGGCCGTCCCTTAATTCACAGGAAAAAATTAAACAATATGTGCAGAAAATTTCTTAAGGATGAACTCCTTAGTAATAACTGTGTAATTCTTAATGAGCGGAAGAAATACACTTACAAATTCTACAATACTCACTTACTTAGATTTGTAAAACCAACAATATATCAATCATCCTTCTGAGATTCAACATCCCTTTTAGAAAAAAATCAGTTAATAATGATTATATCCGTAAAATACCAATTAACGCTACCTCCTGAATATCGTTTTCGTCTAATGATGATTAGCAACAGGACTCGTATAAAAATGTATCCGTATATTGTTCGAAATACGATAGAAACCTTAAACATTTTCCACTACTCACGAATTATATCTACTGTAATTGGTAAATTTCTTACTTTTCTGGTTATTTTAACATTATTCAATCGTCTAACGTTTGGATTTAATCCATCTCATATATATTAAAGCAACGTCGTTAAAATTAAATTTATGAATGTTAGTTCTCTTACAGAAGAGTTGTAGGCTATCTGACACAAGACACTAGTACATATTGAACTGCCATAGTTATTCCTACGAACAAGATCGGATGCCGGGATTACAAGGGAAGTGAGAAATGAGATTCCCAATCCCGTCTTCACTCAATAGAATATAATGCTGCATATCAACATCTTAAGCCCACTGAAATGCGGAAGGAGTTTGACTTAGACATTCACTCTGTTCATCATAGAATTTGGCTGTACAATGAACATCATTATTCCCACAGTAAACAAATATACCTGCTTCTTCTTGTACCTCATATATATATATCACAGTCATAAGAAAGAGTGGGGTAGAAGTGTAAAACAACAAATTAATTCATTCCTTTCAGCGGGAAACAATGCATTACACTGTAATTCACATTGTCTCAATACAGTAGGGAAATGTTATTATTAAATACATTCATCAACAACTTCTACAATTTATGTCGATTACCACATACCTTAATGAATATAGTAAAATAGAAAATAATGGACTTATAATATTTATTTACACACATATACAATCGTTTAATATTTAGATTCTTTTTGCTTTCTCATGTAGGTCTGCTATCGGACAACTTATCAACTAAAAATGGTAGAAAATTAAGGCGACTTTTTTAAAAATTTCAAATTTATTATAATAAAAAATCGAATTTTAAATTAAATTTATTTATTTATTTTTTATAGATGAGATCATACGCTTTTTAAAATAATAAAATTTGAAAAATAATCGTACGTGTCAATTAAGCTATTTATTTATTAGGCATGGCATTTTTCACACACGCTACAAAACACTCATCTCATCCTCTGTGGAAAGAATTTCTTTGCGGACCCGGAGGTTAACAAACAAACAAAAAAAAGTGTAAATTCATAAATTTATTTTATAAATAAAAAATAAATATATACGAATTTATATATATATATATATATATATATATAATTACACATACATGTACTACTAATCTCGAGATTAAAATTTTTAAAAATGTACATATTTTTTTATATTAATATTTAATTATCTCATAATAAGTTATAAGCTCTATTATTGTTTTAGAGTCGATCATGATCAATCTCAGGTCGATCTTTTTTCAGAAAGTGTCATTAATTATACCGTGACTATAAAAAAAACGAAGTGTTAATAAATATATTTTAATTATTTGTTAGCAGCATTACAGAACGACCTATTTAGTAAGAAATCTTTAAAATATTTAAGGTTTTAATATTCATTTACAAAAAGATAATCTACTTTTTTATAAATCTAATTGATTTCTGATATTTTGAGTTAATAAGTATTCTTTTTTTAGAATTCTACATTAAATAGATATCTTACATGTGGAATTTTACTACAAATTTAAGTCCGTTTTCACTCTACCGTACACCTACGCCCAAACAAACGTGCTGTAAATATAGAGAGAATACATAATACTGTAAACATAGTACATATAGTATGTATATCTAAATTTTTTGTTCACGTAAATAATTTTTATATAGTATCTCTGTTATATTGTAAACTTTAACTTGAAAGTAATTTAATCAATAAATAAGGTATTAAATAATTACATACTTAAAATACAAGTATTCATTATTAGTACACATATAAATACTTAAAATGCAAGCATTCATTAAATATATCAGTATATATATATATATATATATATATATATTTTTTTTTTTTTTTTTTTCATTGTTAATAACAATGAATTTATTACTTTACTTTTTTTTTATGTTCAGTACTTCACAGATATCTCTGTTTCATTAGAACGGATTGTGGAAATTTTGTTAAAAATCTAGTACGTATTAAAAATATAAAGAGATATGTTTATCAACTCAGACACTGGTATAAAATTAACTATTTTGCCTCAATTGCAATATGCAGGAATTAATCGAACTAATGTCTTTTATCATTAATAAATTAATTAAAAAATATAAATTTAAATATAATAATAGGATAAATAAATTGTTAATACTAAACGAGAAAAAGGTATAATTCTCTTTTAAATATAATTCTAACATATATGAATATTAAAAAAAGATTAACTAATTTATTAAATTACCTATAAAACTAACAGTAAACATTTATATAAAATCCTTAATAAATTGCAATTTCCAAGTATAGAAAATATGCATATATAAACAATAAATAATAAAAAATTAAATCTCTTAATCTAGAGAATATACACAAAAAAGCAACGAAAATTTAATTGATGAAAAGAAAAATTTTAATTGTGACAGGTAATGGAACCGTTGGTTTGATTTCATAATTTGAATTTATATTTTTTTATCTAAATGTGAATAATTAAAATTAAATTATTTCCAAAGTAATATATTTAATATTCAAAATATTTTATGAAGTACAAATCTCTGCAAATGAAGAAACATAGAGAAAAAATAGTGCAACATATAGAAAAATATTTTTTCTACAATTAATTATATTTACTGCAAGGATGGAATTTGCTATTAAAAAAAAAATATATATATATATATATATATGTGTGTGTGACGTGTATGTTGCTGTTTTAAATAAAATTGTAAAGATAAAACACGTATTTATTAACCAACCAAATCAATTTTTACTAAACTGTATACATGTTTTAGAAAGAAAATGAAACGGTGAGATTCGGATAAACGGGGTTAATTCTAGACTCGATGATGTAAGTAAATTAAATAATTATCACCAAAATAGAAGTATTTGTAGTGGGAACTACTATTATTTTTTATAATTATATTGGCTATCCAAAATAAAAAAACTACGCCTCTTAATTACCTTAACTATATAAAAAAATTCATCGAATAACATCAACCTATATTTTTAAAATCTAATTGGAATATCAAATAAAAAAAAAATAGTTTTCTTAATTGCCAAGAAATAAAACAAAGTATAGAAAAGTTTTTGAAAACATTAAACAAAACTTACTATGTTTTACGAAATATAAAATAATGAATAGTGGCAGATATGATTGATTCTATCATAACAGTTTAAATAATTAAAATTATGGGGCATTTTTTTTTTGTTTGGAACTTAATAATTCTTTTAACTTTTATGCAATAAATATACGTGTAAAATGTAAAAGAAAAAATACTGACAAAAACAAAATTGGTAAAAGAGTTGAGATTTTCAATAAACGTATCAGTCTTATTCAACAATTTTCTACCCAAATTAATTAATTACTATCACACATTCAAGGATCAATCTTGTAAAATTAACCTAAAAACTTTATTAGTTGTTTGAGATGTATATTTTATCAAATAAATAAAAGTACAATATTAAATATCAGAAAAAAGTTATTATACTTAATTTATTGTATTATTAATATATTTTCTTAATACATCTCGTATTATATTAAGATAATTTTTAAACTACTGAAAGCGAAATCTTTGGGGGCCCTAGCTTTAAAAAACAAAACCTTCAGAGTTTAAATCCAATTAAAAATTACATCCGTAAATTCCTTACAAGTGTTCTTTACTCGATATAATTTGATATAAGTACTCGGATGCGCATTATCAATGAACTGGCATCCCGGTTGTTTTTGGCTGTTAGAAATAGCCAACGTTTTCATAAAATACCAACTTGTTCATAGAATTATGTAAAAGTTGCCTATTTTTAATTGTATTAAAATTATTTCCCCCAGTTTGAGAGTATAATAACAATCAACCCTGGGATCGAAGTTGGTTGTAATTTTTCTTTTTTATACAGCCTAAAAACTCAAATTGCATCCCATAATTTACCTGTAATTTTAGTATCGTATCTGAAGCCGATACTGGAAGAAGGACAGGTTCTGTAGATATTATCCTTTACCACTAAACTAATAAAGTATAATAAATTGATATCATACAATTGATATACAGTGACAATATTGTAGTTATATTACTACCGCATACTCAATGATTGTGGAATTTTAATAATGATTTAAGCCAAATAAATTACCTAATGAGAACCAGTACAAATAGAATTATTAAAATATTTACTTAAAAATATAGAAAAAATTGTGCAAAAGAAATATAAAAAGTAAAACAAAAATCATGTAAGATTTTTTGCTACGTAGAAATTCATATAATTTCAAGGAAATGATATAAATCCTTTAAAAACCAGAATATTCGGAATTCTGAAGAAGGTAAACTACTTAAACACCGCTGATTGGCTGCTCTTAGAGACTTCTAAAATGGTACAGATAGAATGATTCAAAAACAAATTAGATAGAAGTGAAACACAAGCTGAGGAAGCACAAATAATAAAAAAAAAAGGAAAAATGGGTAGAAGATAACAAAAATAGACAAAAAATAATAATAAAATATTGAAGAAGGAGGAAAAAAAGAAAATAATGATAAGGAAGAAGAAATAGAAAAGTGAAAGAAGTAGACGAAAAGAGCAAGCAGAGAAATAACGAGAAGAAGAAAAGGAATAAAAGAAACAGGAGGAGGCATGGAATTAAAGAGATTGATGATAGGTAATATCTATATCACCGGCGTTGTAATTGTTTGAATTGTTACAAAATTTATTGGACTAAATTTGCACACGCATATTCCGATTTTATATATATATATTATGGTAGTATCATCTAATTAAAGGCGTAAATCAGCCGAGGTAATTTTACAATTTTTTTTCCTTTTTGAGTAGACATAGTCAGTAACAGTTTGCTAGGAGGAAAGATATTTCAATTATCAAATTTTATATAAAAGTAAACATCCGGTTTTTTGTAGTATTAATTAATCAAATTAATTAAAATAAAATAAAAAATTAATTTAATATTTGTTTAAAAATAAAATATTATACTTTTATTGAAGCGTGACTATTCGTAGTCGATAAAGCAGGCTAAAACACTAATTATATTCTTTATCGAGAACAATGGAAATAAATCTATTTAAACTTCCTTTCGAACTAGGACGATTCAAATAGAAAGAAACCTTTCGCTATATAGACAGTAGTTCAATTTTATAGTGTCACAGCTTACCCAGTCTTTCTGTCTTGGTAGGCTATTCCACCACCCCACCTATAAACCTCCTACCGACTACTAAAGATATACTAGACACACTTTCCCTCTCAAATGACCCAGAATCACAGAAAAGGTGTTTTCACTTTCTGTATTACTTGCTGGAACCGATTATGTTGTGGGAAATACAGTCACTATAAAAAAAATTCAACTGTCACTTTTATTCAGCTGGTTTGGTATACAAATAAAAATGAGAACGCTGTTCTCCTTTTCAAGTGTAATGTTACGTCTTATACAGGCCTATTATTACCTATAATAATATCACTTTTTTTTAACTGTTTTCTTTAATTTAAATAGCAGCTTAACAAACAAAATATTTAAATATTAATTGTTGCTTCTGTTCATAACTTCTTACCAGTATTTTACAGTACAGATATAAAAAATCTTTATTCATCTTCATTCCTTTACTACTTTTATGTAAATCAATTCTTTAAAGGAAGAATATAGTTTTCTTTCATCAAACTATAAAGCTATTAAGAAAATTCTTTTTATTTATCCCAGTAAAACACTCGTGTTTTTAAAAAAGGTATTACATCTCGCTTAATTTGTAAAAATCATCTCATTTTAAATATCCTAATTAAATATTTAAAGTTCAAAATACGAAAAACTAAATTAAATTTAGTTGTAAAAACACGAAATTTTTTCTTATTAAAAATTTGATATTAATCCAAAAATTAAATAAAAACTTAGCTGCTATCCGGTTGTATTCTGCTGATATTGTCGGATATTTTAGATGACACCTTGCTATACGAAAACGTTCCAATGGAATCGAATCGACCGTACTTGTGCTATAATTCTTGAGAACTCGATTCTAACGTTTTCGATTCAACAACGATTTTATTATCGTTTCTGACCAATAAAATAAAAACACAAAATGATGACACAACTACATTTTTAAATAATCATCTTAAAAAATCTAATCGAGCTAACTGTTGTTAATTATACACTAATAGTACGATGTGACACATTTTTTGATGACCAAAACTTAGGGACAAAGGCTAGAGCCAAATATAAAATATTTATCTATATATTTACACAGGATTAAACCATCAAGAAATAAAATAAAATATTTTTCATTGTTCAAAATTGATCTCAAAACATCTCATTTAAAGCTTTCCATTTATTCTTACCCAAAATATATAGATATATATATATATATATATTTTTATATATATATATATAAAAAAATTTTTTTTTAAATAACATTAAAACAACCAGGTCTTCCTCTTGATTATCTCTCAAAATATAAACTGTTCATAAGTTACTGTTATACAGATTTGAATACTAGATGTGGATATCGGTGTTCTTTGGTGGTTGGATTTCAATTAACCACACCTCTTAGGAATGATCGACCTGAAACTGTATAAGGCTACACTTTATTTACATTCATACACGTCATCCTCATTCATCCCCTACAGTAATAACTTACGGTAGCTTCGGAGGCTGAACAGAAAATAAAAAAAATTGTAATGAAATAGCTACCTTTGGATTTTATATAAAAACTATATAATTAAATATTTATTATGACTGACATGAAAATGTATTCTTTGTACTCGCGCATATGTTTTGGCGAAAGGTAGACCTACAGCAGTGAACAATTTTCATTTTTCTCATTATTTTAATTTTATCTAAACAAGTAATTAAAATTTAATTATTTATAATAATAGTTTTTATATTCCAAATGAGAACAATATTTTTCAGTTAATAAAATTAAAACGACTATCTTATAATATTTAATGTTGTAGAACCGTCGTTGAAATCCAGTTAAATGTTTATTTATTGCAGAATGGTTTTGAACTTTTTTATCACCGGAATAATTTGATTGAAAGGGTTTAATAAACGATACAATCTCAGGAATGAAAGTACTGAAATTTGACAAGATCTGTAACATTAAACTTACAGCCGTTGCGTTGTAGTATATGCCGAAGTAAAAAAATCATATTTATTTTATACGAGTCATTTCAATATTTTCCTTTAAAAGAAAAAATTAGAAAAGCATAATTTATATACTTTCACATCAATTAATATCTAATATTCAATACTATACGTAATTTAATAATATTAACCTACAATTTATTATAACCTTTTAAAAGTAAACCGATTCTCTAACGTATCGGTATATATTTCAATGATATTGGTTCACGGAAGTTACGTTACAGTAATTTTTAAGATATTAAGGGTGTTTAATTATAGTAAAACAAAGAATATTTTCTGATATTTCCCTTTATTTATAAATATAAAATATTGTGTTTTTCGACTCCAACTGTTTGTCTTTTACCCCAGATTTCTCAGAAACTAATAAAGAAACAGTTCTAGGACCTGTGTATTTTATATTTTATGTCATATTTCTACAAAAAACTAATTTTACACCTTAATTTGTGTCCCAAGAATTAATTACAATTAAATAATTTCGATTAATGATTTCCAAGAGGATGAAAAAAGTAGTACCTGAATTTAAACTTAATTTATTTTCTATTCAATTGGGTTTGGATCTTGAATTCGCGTGATTATTTATAAGGGCCACTTGTAAGAAGGTTTTGTATAACACACATCATAAGTAAGGCCTTAACAGATTTTAACTTCGAAAAATCTAATGTGTTATTAATAAAAGAAACCCTCCTGGAATCAACGACACATAAACATTTTGAGCTTTATATTTGGGTTTATTATATTGGGGAAAGTAGATAATTTTTCTTTTTTCATAATTTTATTCGAATTGGCAATAATAATAATAAATAACGATATACTTATTTATATATTATATTATTAATTGATATTAACTTAATAAATTTCTTGAAGATTATAGCAATGATTAGAGTAATTAAAGTTTACGTATAATATAAAAATTTTATATTTAATATTAATAGCAAACACAATTTGGCTAAATATGATGTGTTCCCCCGTCACGGCTTCACCAGCAGTATCAATGAGGCTTCGCCTATAATATATTTTAACAGCGAATTTATTTATTTATAAATAAAAATTATTTAATCAAGTATATTGTTTTTATATTTTTATTAAATCCTGATAAAACGGTAATTTTTTTTGTTAAGGATATAGAAGGAAGATACGATAAACAACGAATTGTTGCCCACGCTTAAATAAAGAAAAATAAAAACTCTGATGTGGACATCATATGATTTCCTTGTACGCCTATTAAATTACATATACATATTTTTTGCTGCACTTCATTTAAACTTACTTCATTTGAAAGTGAGATACGATCCTCAAATTCTTTAATACATTTATTAATTTCCCTTTATTACTCGTATTAGTAGATCAGTATTATTCGTACCTTCGAGAGTTGCTGATTAACAAAAGTTTTAGATTTATGGTGTGTTGTATAAACAAAAGTTAATAATAATTAAATTATTCCGTTAAATGAACTCATGTTTACTGGTTAAAAATATTAATTTCGACATAACGTTGTAAAATATTCAGTTTTTGTTGTTGGAGAATTTGGTGGATAATAAAAATGAAAAAGAAACAATCATACAGGAAAAAGAAAGATAACGTGAAGAAATATATCTCAAAAAACGACAAGAAGATGAATATGAAGGGGAATAAATGTTCAGAACAAAGGAAGAATAAAAAAATTAAGAAAAGGTATCAAAATAAAGAGGAAGAAATAATTAAAACCAAGGAAAGAATAAAAAGATTAAGAGAGGATGATAAATATAAAGAGGAAGAAAATTTGAAAACTAGAGAACGTGTACACAAATTATCAGAAGAATTATATGAAACCAAAGAGCGATTAAATGAATGGCAACAAAAAACAAATAAACGAAGTGATGATAAACTTCGACTTAGGGAGAATATTATCCGACAATATCAGAGGAGTAATGAACTAAACGATAAGAATTTTTTACAATTTATTAAAGATCGGGAAGTATGCTTCAGTGTATCTGTTGTTCTTGTGAGGGTCTATTTTTCAGTCACTCTGCAGTTAACTTTAATGTAGATAAAATTAAACAGAAATTCCAGAATGATTAAATAAAATTAAACAGAAATTAAACTAGAGAATCCAAAAATAATGCGATTCTAAATTATAATTTTCAATTAATATTAGATAGTCAGATGATTCAACAAATCTATTACATATACATATTTGTAATAATGCCTATTAAATTACGTATACACATTTTTAAAAATACATAAAGGCGAGATCAACCGCCAAATGTTAGATTTAGAGGTGGAGTAGCCATACTAACATCGACCAGAGCTACCACCGAAACTGTTGATCTAAATACAAATCTACAAGCGGTCGCCATTAGAATGAAGCGTCCACTTCAGGTCACAGTTTGCAGCATATACCTGCCGTATTTTGATTGGAAGTAGGATGACAGAGCGCGATTAATTTCTGAGCTTCCCCCACCTATCTTTCTGGTGGGTGATTTTAATGCTCATAATACTCTTTGGGGATCGGATCGAGTAGATCCCCGCGGAAGAGTATTGGAAGGGTTCCTGATGAATTGTGAATTTATTCTTTTAGACGACGGGTCAGGAACCTTTTTCAATGCCAGAGATGGATCGACGTCCTGTATAGATCTTGCACTCATAAGCGGATCGATAGCACCGAGGTACAGCTTCCATGTTTTAGACGATTTCCATGGAACCGATAATTTCCCGGTGCAAATTGTAACTGATGTTACAAGAAAAATATATTCCATCTTTAAAAGATGGTTGTTTGAAATGGCAGATTGGACGAGCTTCACAGCTAGAACGATACTTCCTGAAACAACTGGAGTTATCGAAGACGATGTCGACGCTATAACAAATGCAATACTTGAGTCGGCATCGAGATTCATTCCCAAAACATCTGGGAAACATATGAAGAAACCCGTTCCATGGTGGAACGATGAAATAAGTGAAGCTTTAAAAAGAAAGAAAAGAGCGTATAACGCCTTGAAGAAACGTCCTACCACAGAAAATCTTATTGCCTTTAAGAAATACAGGGCGTATGAAAAACGTCTCATGATAGATTCTAAGTAACGATCCTGGCAGAAATACGTGTCATCCATCGACAGAACCACTAATGCATCAGACGTTTGGAGGAAAGTGAAGGCGATTTGTGGGCGTAAAAATTTTTCTTCCATAACTAGCCGTCAAGATGAAGATGAAATTAAAGACACCCCAAATGAAATTGCAGAGCTATTATTCAATCACTTCGAAAAGGCCAGCAAAACGGCCAACTACGAAGAAGATTTTCGGACAAAAAAAGAAGAACTTGAAGGTCTACTAAACTTCAGAACTGAGTATAATTGCGCATATAATGTACCATTTAAAATGGAAGAATTCATGAAAGCGTTGGAGAAAGCAGGGAACACAGCTGCTGGTCCGGATGAAATCCATTATAATATGATCAGGCAGCTGAATACCACTGCAAAACGCAGATTATTAGAACTGTATAATCAAATATGGCGGGATGGAATGTACCCGCAGCAGTGGAAAAAAGCTCATGTTGTTCCAGTACCAAAGACAAATAAAAATGTAACAGATCCCAATAGCTACCGTCCCATTTCCTTGACGTGCGCTATGGGAAAAATACTCGAAAAAATGATTAATAATAGACTCGTTTCGGTTTTAGAAAAAGAAAACCTGATATCACCATATCAAGCAGGTTTTCGACAATACCATTCTACCACCGATCAAATGATCAACTTAGAGAACATTATATATAACAGCTTTATTACAAGGAAACATAGTGTCGGAGTCTTCTTTGATCTTCAGAAGGCTTTCGATATGACCTGGCGTCATGGTATAATGCTCCAGATACATGAATGGGGCATTCGTGGCAATCTGCCAGTCTTACTGAGCTACTATATCAATGATCGTACTTTCCAAGTACGTGTCAACAATGAAGTCGTGACACGTACGTGTCAACAAAGTCCTACGTTGACAATCGGCAATAATCCAATACAATATAATGTGAGATAATGTGAGATTTTTAGGACTAGTATTGGATAAATCCCTTATGTGGGGATTACACATACAGGACTTGAGTGTTAGATGCAAAAAAGCCCTAAACATTATCAAATGTTTATCGAACATTAATTGGGGCTCAGATAAAGAGATATTATTGAGATTGTATAAGGCATTGGTTCAATGAAAACTGGACTACGGATGTATTGTATATTCATCCGCTAGGAAGTCGCATCTAAGAAAGTTAGACGTTATGCATAATAGCGGAATAAGATATGCGACAGGCGCTTTCCGCACAAGTCCGACGACTAGCCTAATGTCCGAAGCCGGAATAATGCCACTACATTACAAAAGAGAGATCCTTTTACTAAGATATGCAGCAAACGTATGGGCTTTTCCTGCCCATATAAATTACAAACTTTTTACGAATCATTCTATGGCTGCATTATACGAACGTCGTGCTACCTATTCCAGACCAGCCAGAATTAGGTACCACGAATTAAGAAGAAAACACGAAATTGCTATTCCTGAGACACTAGCAATTTCCATTTGAGAAATACCGCCATGGCTCCTGCCGGCGGTAAATACAAGGTTGGATCTCTCTCAGGGAGAAATAAAAAAGAAGCCAGCAGTGATCATCCAACAGGAATTTTTAGCCACCGTCAGTAACTACGAAGAACATATCAGAATTTGTACTGACGGCTCTAAAACTGAACATGGTGTCAGATGCTCCATATATGTAAATGGAGAAGCCCATTGTTGGAAACTGCCAGATATGGCCAGTGTTTATACGGCAGAACTTACTGCCATTCAGCAAGCTCTTTGCTTCACAGAACATTATTGCGAAGAGAGAGTGCTAATTTGTTCCGATTCTCTAAGTGCACTTTTTGTAATTCGGAACAAAAACATTAAGGATGTCTTAATTTCAAACATCCTGTCCATTTTATACGTTTTAAATCAATGAGGACAGCGATGCATATTTGTATGGACTCCAAGGTATGCTGGTATTACAAGTAATGAGAGCGCAGACAAAGCTGCCAGAAAGGCAACAGTCTGCGATGATTTGGATGCATTTCCTGTAAGAGTGGCAGATGTTAAAAATTGTTTAACTAACGTAGTAAAAAACAAGTGGAAAACTGAATGGAGGAGTTTAAATACAAAATTAAACTCAGTAAAAACTTAACCATATAAATGGAAAAGCGACGTGAAGTTGACTCGCCGAGAACAAGTAGCTGTGACCACACTTAGAATCGGTCACATGCGATTTACAAATTCATATTTGTTAACCGGCGATGAGAGACCAATTTGCGGTGTTTGCAATAAAACACTTACAATTAAGCATCTAATAGAAGAGTGTACAATATATGAGGACCTCAGAAAGAGGTTCCGTCTAAGAAATGATATTACTGCTGATTTAGTTAATGGAAATGAAAGAAAAATAGTTGCATATTTACACGCCAGTAGACTTGTTAAAAGTCTATAAAAATGGAAATTTTAAATCTGTGTTAAAGAGTCTCTAAGTAGTTTCATTCATATATGGGAGTCTCGAAACGTGGCACGCATAGTGACGGGAGGTAGCCCTATTGGGCTACCCTGGCAAGCCAACTTGGCTTGTCTGCATTCAAGAGCAGTGAGTCGGGGTGTGTCCAATGATGGCATGGGGGACCCTCAAGGGTGGACTGAAGGCGCGAGGCTATAGGTGGGCGCAATGCATGCCTGTAGCCTGTTTATATGGAAAGTCAACTGCCACGGCATCCTGGCGCGACTGATATTCTGCTTAACGGCGGTTCTGGTCACCTCGAAGGTGCTCAAATTAACAAATAATCGAGACAGGTAGAAGAAGATAATGGTATTAATAACTTGTATTTTTAATTTCATGGTTTTTTGAGAACCTTATCTCAAATTTTAATATCGGGGCCCTTTATACCCCGTAAGTGTTGTGCTTGTCTTTGTTATTTGTGTTTTAATGTTCTGTGTAGTTTGTGCTTTTAAATAAAATGTAAGGGCCCTTTACACCCTTACATATGACGATCCTGATGGAGATAATAATTTCTTTTAAAGAATGTGACGAGGGCTAATGACCTTAGGAGTCGATGCCCGTAAAAATTCAGTTATATATATATAATAATAATAATAATAAGAATAATAAGAAGAGGATCTTCTGGCCTTTTGAATCGCTGACAATTTCGCCGAAGACGCCGCTTCTAGACAATTACTTCTGTCACTTCCCTCAGATAGGTATTGTCTCTGGCTGAGTGCAAATCATCAGTTGTAGACCGCCATGCTCCCTCCTGCATGACCGACGTCAAAACGTACGTCGCGTAATCAATATCCCCAGGGGTATCGAGTGGAAACGAGTCAGTCAGTTTCTCTTCGATCCAATCCTGGTAAGAAACCCAATCCGTTCGTCTCGTATGAAGAATAGGCCTCTCTTTCCTTCTTAGCACCGTCGTGCTCAATGTAAGTAGAACGGGCGAGTGGTCCGACGATGAATCATAGTTGTTCTCCACCAGACTGTATGCAGATGATATACCCGAGGTAACAAAAAAGCCAAGCAAATCCGGGATCTTCCGGAAAAGTTTTCGCGACTCCCTCACCCAACCCCCAAACCCCACCAAAAAAAGGCGTGAGCACTTAAATTACTGGTTTTTTGGCAAGGAACTCGCTTTTGAGATTGTTGAAGTATTTTTCGGTTTCGGTGGCCGATAATTGATACAGGACACAGCAAACCCATTCTTGTTTATGAGGGCGTTGGATCGCTTGCCGGCGAGAAATGAGGCGGCGACTGGCAGTGTGAAACAGCAGGCAGCATCAACGGCTAATTCAGCGACAGCGGCAATGGAGATTACGCCGACATTGCCGGTCAGAGAAGTAAAGGCCAGAGAGGACAGGAAGAGAAGGCCCCCTCCCAGCTCGGAGGAGTGAGAATTTGTTATTTAATTGGTGGGATTGATAGATAAATTGGAGGAGCTCCCAGTAACTCTGCACAGGTCAATCGAGAAGAACAGCAAGAAATTAAACTAGTAGGGAGTGAGCTGTACAAGCTTGACAGTCTAATATCAGGTATTAAGCCTGTTTTGCCCACTAGGACGATCGTGCCCTCTATGCAGGAAGTAGCTACACAGACCGATGCTAATGAGGTGCTAGAGGGGATTCTAGAACGGTTGGACAAAGGGGTTGAAGATAAGGAATTAGTGGACCTTATTCACAAACGGTGGCCGATGGAGTCCTTCCGATTCGCGGTGAATAGAAAGGACTCTTGTCTTGGTTAGAGGGAGGCGAATATTGCGGTGGTATTGGACACAGGGTCGCCGAACGATTCTTTTGTAGCCAACGTTGACAAGAAGGTCCCCAGTGCCAAAAACGTACCAGCCAAGAGCAGGCTGAAGGCCTTCAACTCTTGGCCTTCAACCGAAATACGAAACTCCTCACGGGAGAGGAGGTGGAGTAGGAGGAGGCGGCACATACGGTTTTTGTGATTGTTGTAGATTCCTCGCAGAGTGAGCGTAAAGTGGTGGAGGATATGAGGAATGGTTTCGGAAGAAGTTTTGAATTATCCAACAACAGAACGATATTTGGGGCGACCGAAGAAAGAACGGGCGTATTCAAGAAAAACTTCTTGAATACGCAGTGAGGAGAAAAGCAATTAAGATGGAGGTCTACCTTAAACAAGGTAAGCCATGAACTAAGTCAACGGTGAGGACCAGGGGACCTACGTCAAAGACGGTGGCAGTCAAGGCGATTAATAAAAGTTATGCGGACCTGCTACAGAAGGTAAAGAATGGCGTTGAGAGAGAGCTACCTGAAGTCTTGTTGATGAGGAGGGACTAGGCTGGGGAAGTGCTGATAAGGGTTAAGGAATATAAGGCAATTAAGGCAATATTGATGTTACCATTGGTAAGGATATCCCAGGTAGAATTCAGAATTGGTCTGTAGTCGATGATTGCGCGAGTGATCATCGACTAATAGTTTTCAATTTTGTAAGCGGGCTGCGCGATGTCTATACCCCTATAGACATACAGGAATGTACAGGGTACATCCCTGTTCAACAGTGGCGCTCCTGTACAGGCGGGCGGATTACCTTAGGTTTTCGATATATCTTGTGGCCAGACTTCGAGTTTTTGCTCGAATTTTTCTTCTGCGGTAGTTGAAGCCGCTGACCAGTCAATCGCCAGAGGTACGGGTTGACAGAGAATAGCTGGATGGTAGACTCGGGATTTGACTGCGATGAAGCAGACTGTAGGCCGGCTCTGAAGAGCCGCACAGCGTGAGGCTGACCCTGATCGGCGTACAGCTCTGCTTGCGGACTATCGTCGGAAAAGGACCGAGTATTTTCATAAAGTTAGGACTTCAAAGCGTTATTCCTGGCGCTCTTTTGTACAACAGCAGGGAAATAAAGACCCATGGTGAGTCGTTTATAGAGTACTCGGACACAAGAAGAAAATAGATATTCTTCTATCGGCACTCTTGACCCAGGATGGAGTTGTAATAGAAAAAGATAGCCTCCTCACTCTTCTGATGAACGATCTGCTTCCGTATGATACCGGGGTAGGTGAAACCTCGTATCATCAACGTGTTGGAAGGGAAGCTGTAGGTTTTTGCTCCGAAAATTGATCTTCTAAGATTACTGAGGCGAAGGTCCGCCAAATAATCTATAGCCTCGCTAGAAATAAAACCCCCGGATATAATTGTATCACGGTGGAACTCCTTGTTCGCACTTTGCAGGTGATTCTTGGCCCCCTGACTAGGGTATTCAATAGGTTCCTCTTTCCTGGACATTTCCCAGCGTGTTGGAACTGATATTGTGATGAACTGAAATTTCTCCTCAAAGGTGGCGACAAGGACCCCACCTTGAGCTCTTCTTACCGTCCTCTGACGCTCTTGCCTGTAATAGGTAAAGTTTTCGAGAAGGTTTTGTACCTCCGCATTAATAGCAGGTTGACTTCTAATCGTATGATGATGGACGACCGGTATGGTTTCCGCCCTGGCAAGGACACAGAGGACACTATTCTTAGGATGATGGATTTGGCTTCGATCAGCGAGTGCAAGTATGTACTCGGCATCTTTCTGGACATATCCAGGGCCTTCAATAACTTGTGGTAGCCCTCTGCCTTGTTTCAGATAGATTTCTGGACGGCCCAGTGGCTCACGGTCATTCAGAAAATACCTGTGTTTTATAGGGAAAGAAGCTACCGCTGGATGTTCGTACTTTAGCAAGGATGATAATGATGTGATCCATACTTTCTTCGAGTGCTCAAGGTGGGAGAGGTTTCGACCGATTAACGAGGGTCTTGACTCATTGGAAGCAGCCGTTCGGATTATGCTGCAGGGCCAGAGCGGGTGGAGAAAATGTCAGGAATAGTTTGGAAAGGTTCTTAAGCGAAAGGCCTTGGAGGAGTGAATGGTAGCTGGACGGTGGTGAAGAATAGCCGGAGCATGGAGGTTGTGGGGGCCTCCGCGTCACCACCACTGATGAAGTGTTTAGGATTTCTCGATCCACCCGCTCCCTGGATCTTTGATAAGCACGTTGTTTGGCATCACCTATTGGTATGAGGGTGCGGTAGAACGGCCTGTCTTCTACATCTCCCAGATTGCGCTGTATGTAAAGAGCAGAGGATAAAGATCCTGTCCAATAGGTGGACAAAGTATACATGGGGAAGGCCGGGAAGGAACAGCTTGTATGCGGTGATGGGAGGGGTCCTCGGATTGCTGCCATCGATGAGGTGTGTTAGACTCTTGACCCGGTTTTCAGATGACCCATGTGGTGAACAACGCGTCCCGGGTTAATGCTATCGAGGCGGGTACTGGGGCGTGTTGTTTCATAAGAGGAGTTTTTTTTAGTGAGTCCCCGTCTCTGACGGAAACCTCACACATCCAGTAGTGTGAGCTGCTGGGCGTCTTGACGTAGATTTTTCCTCCACCTGCGCCAAAAAAAAAAATAAATAAATAAAAAGTAGTCATTTTATAAAAAAAAGCAAATAAAAATATTTACTGGTTGTAAAATTGAGGTATTAGACCTATTAAACATAGCTTGTATAAAATTAAAGGTAATAGAAAATCATACGAGAGATCAAAATTAAGGGAAGAAATATTCATAAAAACAGCTTAATTTATAGTGTACAAAAATTAATATCAGAATTATAAAGCAGTTTATATCTTTTAAGTTTGACGTTTCTTTTCCGATTGCGTAAGACGTTTTTTTATCGAAAATGTAACATTTTTTTTTTCATTCAATAATATTTTCACTTTCAAAGGAGTTTTTTTCTTAATAATCATGAGAATCAGGTATTATTATTTTACAGGCATATTTTAAAATTTTCATTCCCCCTTTCCGTTTTATACCAAATAATCCTTGTCATTCATGTTTTTCTCTACCACTGTCATCAACTAGGTTTTCTACAGGACGGGTCGCTCTTCCCCTACTCATAGTCAACTGGACCGGCTGACCCAGTTCCCACAGGTCACTGCTTCTCATCTCTCCTCCTTGTTCAATACTTCATAGTTACTCTACTGTGTATTCCTCTGTTACGTAACAAATAATAATTTGGCACAACACGGTACGCTTTTTCTTCCTTCCAAATTATTGTTCAGTCGTGCATATCTTTAAAATTTACCTCAAAATAAATATAATGTTAAAATATAACGTTGAACACTATCTTTAAAATTACAAATTTTAAAATAAATATCTTAATGGATAAAAAAAAATAGTCTAGTATCGGTTAATTTTATAATATTTTTTGAAGTCTGATTTAATTGTATAACTTTATTACCAGGATAAAAAAAATAACTTTAAACAACATTTTGGGTAGTTATGGATATCGTAATAATTTCTAAAAATTTTACCGAGTTCAATTCCCAGTGCAAAGGTTTCATCATTTTTATGAAATAATATTATTTTTATAACCAATGCACTGGTTATACTTTGTGAGTATAATTCAATAATAAAAATTTAAAAAGTTTACTTTTTTCTTACAAGAAGATGAAGTAATTTTAAATTTTGCTGTGGCATAGTGATATGCTCTATGCTTTTATCCGAAAGATTTTGGAGGTTCGAATTCCCGAAATTTTGGGGGGTTAGTATTTTTATATTATAAAAACATTCATTGATCATAGAGTAACTGTAATTGTGCGTCTGCCTGTTATTTGAAAATAAATAATGGTTTAAATTATTTTAATTTTTCTTGAGATTTACACTTGTTAGATTTCTGTTATATTTTTAACTGAATGAAATAAATTACAATAAGTAATATGAGCTTCTTATTTTGGAAGAGAACTATCTTTCTTCTTTTTGTGTTTAAATTAAGAAAGTGACGTTTTTTTTATGTACCTTAATCATTTATGTATGTTGTCATTTATTTAATGATCAAGTCTATATCTCTAATCTCAGCTTGTAAGTTTTCTAACCTAACATATTTAATAATCGTACCAGGATAAATTAATTTGCATTACGTTTTTCAAAATGATGTATTAAATTTGTTAAATTGTGTAATTTCTCAACTGAGAAGATTCATTAATTTACAACGCTTGAGATATAAGAAGCATCAATCATAATCATCCCTGTCCCTGACCATGGCCCTGTAATGAAGAGATAAAGATGTGACTTGTAAGGCTGAATGTCACCTACATTTTGGTGTGATTGGCATAGGCCTAATAATTTTCAAAAGTATATTTTACTCATTGAAGAAAGCAAATGTTAACCACCTCCATCCGTAGCTTTCCTAATAAACCTGATCTCGGATGCTTCTTATCACTGAGAATTTCTACGCCATGCTAAGTTAGACCTTTTAAAATAGTCCGGATATAGCGTAGCTCCTAATAAACAAACATTACATGTTATCGAAGCGATTCATTGGTAATTGTGCTTGCCTTTTGGTATAGGATATCGCTAAATCAAGTTCCATTTCAATTAATACTATAAATACTCAGTTTTGTTTCCCTTCCACTTTCTTATAGATTATAATTAACAACACATCTTGAGATAGTGGACTTAAGACGTTACTCTGCTAGCTGCACATATAGTCTCACTTTACGCACAGGGACGAAATTATGAGCCAAGATATGAATCTAAAAGCAGCAAATTAATAAAGGTTTCCGCTCAGTACTGTTTATTCAACCAATTACCGTATGAATCACTAGTTTTTTTATAGTATAAGCACAAAGTTTTATTTAGTTTTATATTTATAATAATTAAGAGAGAAGTTGGATTTCTTATTCTGATCATATCATCGTAATCAGTTACTATCTAAGACCTATCTATTAAGCTTTAGAACCAGCTTTACGAGATTAGATTACTCTTCTTTTCTATGGAGTTTTTTTATTTCTCTTTGCTAGAGAAATAAAATTCTTCCTCTAACACTACATACTAATAAAAAACCCAAACAAAATAGACTCTTAAAGTTGATTAGACTGCTTCGTATTTCGATAAATAAGTCCGTAAAAAACAAAAAAAAACTTTCTTGTTTAGGATTCATAAATATAATTGTACAATTTTATGACATCATAATGTAATAATAAGATTATTATAATCCAAGTGTTATTATTGATTAATAAGAAAGAATAATAATGTAATAATTTTTTCAAACCTTAATTAGATATAAAATAGAGCACATTATAGAGAAAAAAAGATTATTTTTTTACTGTTTTCCATTCCATTTTAAATTCCTGAAATTTAGTTAACAAGTAGGGGAATAACAATTTTTAATAATAGGTCTACCTTTCAGAAATTAGAAAATATATTCATTATTATTACTTTTTTGCAATTTAATAAATAACTTTTAAGCAACAAAATTCTGGAATTTGTTTGATTTTTACCCCTATATTACAAACCAATCATCTTAATTCAACCACAGGTAACCTTTACAGTAAAATAGCTTAAAAATATGAATTTTTAGGTATGAAAAATACCAATCTGACTTGGATTAGAACTTAGAACATTCCTTATGAAAGGCAATAACACTACGACTCCGCTACGGAGGTAGCGTTATCAAGTTAACGTTATTATATTCCTAGTAACAACAAGCTATTTTATACTATTCAAGGACTGCAACTCCAGTAACTGTCCTCATTTGATTAATAAAGGTACAACCTCGTAGTTATGTACATCTTAATGATAGGGAATACGATATTAATTTAAATGCGTCAAAATTTTGGGTATTAGATTTTTTCATTTCTAGTTCACTTTCGGTACAAAAATGAAAAATAAAACCTAGAGCTTGTAATGTAAGTACACGCATAAACAACGTACGTGTGTATGTAAGTATGTGTGCATGTAGGAAGTCTATTTTGCTTAATATCTCTGGTGTGAAGATATAATTATGAAATTTAGGATGAAGTTAAATTTTCATGCGAATCGGATGAAAGGTGAAGTTGTTCCTATTTTATAAATTAATGTTATCTCTAGATACATACATTTTAAAGAAAATTACATCGGTTAAATTTTTAAATCTATCCCATCCTATTTTCGTCCTCATAAAAATCAGATGTGGACACCACATGACTTCCTTGTACACCTATTAAATTACATAAATGTTTATTGCATATATCTTTATCTTTTCATATTTTTTTGTTGTTATTGTTGAATTATTATTTACTACTTTTTTTTACTTTTACTACTTTTACTACTTTGATTTAGAGCTTTTTTGGATACTTTTGGTCCAGTCGATTGCATTCACAATGAGAGGTACACAACTAAATGATACAACAGTCCTAAATTCAAAATTTCAACATTCGACGGCTTATCGTTTTTCAGTTACGCGAGATACATACGTACAGATGTCACGCCAAAACTAGTCAAAATGAATTCAGGGATGGTCAAAATGGATATTTCCGTTGAAATCTGAAAACCAGAATTTTTCACGATTACAATACTTCGTTGAACTTTGTACAAGGAAGCAAACAGATCAATAAAGAAATAAGGTAATTCAATTTATTGTAGCTTAACGATGACTGATCTCGTATATATATATATATATATATATATATATACAAGTATATTTAATTATTATTAATATCTAATACTAATCTAATTATATATATCGGATTTATTCATGCTCGGCGAGATAAAAAAAATTGACCAGTAACGTGTTATTTCAACTTAAAAATGTTTTCATAAGCACTGTAAGAGAGATGGAAGTTCCTTGCCTGGATACTGGTCTTGAGCTTTCCTCTGGCTACCTAGAGACTTGTTTTACTCGTTGTGTATTTCCTCCGAAGTAGTTCATTCTTTCTCTCCTCTCATCCTTTTTCTTCATTTTTGTTCCCTTTTCCTTAATAACGGTTCTGCGACTGTAGGTCTAATATCAGTAATTTCCATTCTGAGGATGGTCTAAAGAGTCAGTTAATTCTTGTTGCAATCTGGTCGGAGGCCTGTTCGAGGGCTGACTTCAGGACTCCCTTTATTGGTCCGTAGCTGCACAATAATCTTAATGTCATATAACCAATTAAAAGTGCCTGTTGGGTAATAAAAACATAACCCGGCATATTATATTCACCAAAAATAGTCTAATACTCGTGTTCAGTGAGTTTAAAGCTTTTACGCCACCGTTTGGTGTTCAATCAAATTAAAGCACTGAAAACTGCATAAATAATACCAATTATTTAATTTCTACTAGCCTTGATTAAAGAGAAAAGCTGTTACCCACAATTAAAACATAATATACTGCCTTAGTTCATTATGCAGTTCAAGTATTAACGGCATGTATTAAATGAACGTAATTTCTACTATAAACGCATTAAAATATTCTACTTTGAATTAAATATTATTTTATTTATATGTAAATTTATCTTTGTTATTTACTTTGTATTGTTTACTAATATTTAAACCATATAAAATATGTATTAATATCGTATTACAAAACAATGTTTAATTTTTATTACCTGTTTAATAAGTGGTAATTTTTAAATAAAAAATTCTACTTAATATGCAATGCATTTGTATATAATACAGGTCATAGTCCTGAGGCTTAACAGTAAAATTAAAACAACATAAATTAGTATTCATCTGTAAGTCTTAATATTTTATTCAGAATTAAAATTATAATTTATGCCTAAATTAAGTGCTTTATTCATGTGTATTTTTTTAATTTAGTAATGAATTATATTGCTGAAATTCATTTTATCATTCGGCTTTGTTAGGATAATGTTAAATGGATTTGAGAGACAGAATAGTTTTTCTTAGTACCTTATACATCCATAACGGCGCCTTTTATAAAATAGATATCAGACGATTTATATCAATGAAGCGAGCGGGAATAGATATATGACAATTATATTATATATATATATATATATATAATAATATTATTTAATAATATATATTTAATATAATATATATATTCAATATATATATATATATTTTACGATTACTTATGCAGATAGGTAATTAATGATGCCCTTTTCTTAAAACAAAAACACGGAATTACCTCGTGTTTAAAAACTTTCCATAACAAAGGTGAACTTTGGCAAATATTTATATAAATATAATCTCTATAACGAATATCAGAAAATACGTGAAATGAAACAACAGGATGATGACTAATAACAGTTATAAATGATAAAGAATTTTGGAGTCTGTGAAAAATGCTTCGCCGAGCCGAGACTCAAATAGGGAATCTAGATATTGGATTCTCAAACTTTTTCGCCCACCGTCCACATTGAAAATCAAACATTTTCTAGCGCCCCCAAAGTTTTAAATTTACCATCTCTTTAATTGAAAATAATAACTGCAACTTCTTTTTTTCAAACTTAACATTTTACTTTGAAATATCAGGAAAACATAACTTTTGCCTTATTTTTAATCAGCCATCGCCTACCTAGACCTCCTGAACGCCCCGAATTTTCTGTCGGCCTTCTACCGCCACCCCTGAAGTCATCCAGCGCCCACAAGGGGGAGTCATTGCCCACTTTGAGAATGAATGCTGTAGATGAAAGGCAGAAAACATCATCATGTTTAATAAACATAAAACCGACTTCTTTAATTCGCACTTAATATTACAAAACAATTCTTATTCTTTTTGTCCTTTTTTTCTTCCTTTTTAGGGGGGGGGGACGAAAAACGCTTTCGCGTTAACATCGCCGGAGTTAAAAATTAATAAAAATCCCCTTCTCCGATATTAAAATATTAATAAAATAAGGTTAAAACTAAGATACATTTCCTTGCATACTGTGAATGTCCTGGGTAATTTAAACTTAATAAAGGCGAGAAACATGCGCCTTTGTGTTAAAATAAAAATAAAAAATTTGATGTGGAAAACATATGACTTCCTTGTATGCCTGTGCATATTAAATTACATTTATACATTTTTTTTTTTTTTTTTTTTTAATGTAAAGTTCATAAAATTTTATTTCATTATAAACTTGAGATATATTTTTTCATCTTTTTTTTGTTATTGAATTATTATTCATCGTAAATTTTTTTGCAATGAAAGGTTAATAACTATTATTAATAAATCAATATATTTAAATTAAAAGAAAAAGAAGTTAAAGAAGAAAGTTTGATTCGAACCGATGTACCAAATATTTCATTAATTAAAATTGTATTTGGCTATAACGCTGGAAACAATCAAAATAAGTATCACTTATGGTATATCGTTTAAAAGCTCTCAATGAGGGCTTATTAATGCAGTTAAAAAAAAGTCGTAAATCTAAATTTTTGGAAATTTTGAGCTTTTTTGAACACTTTTGATTCAGTCGATGGCAATCAAATGGGAGGTGCACAAACAGATTGTAGAACAGTCCTAATTCAAAATTTTAACATCTTACGGCTAATGGTGTTTGAGTTAAGCGAAATGCATCCGTACGTACAGAAGTCACGCCGAAACTAGTCAAAATGGATTCAGGGATGGTCAAAATGGATATTTCCGATGAAATGTGAAAACCGAAATTTTTCGCGATCGCAATTCTTCCTTTACTTCCTATAAGGAAGTAAAAAGACTTTTAACCTAAGTAATCACACTAATGTTCTTGAATTTTCGCGTGATAATAATGTCATGAATATACATATTATTGAATTATAATTATCAGTTCTAACTAAAGAAGAAGAAAAAATGAAATAAATCTTTAAAATTTTTATTAAGGTAACTAAATTTTTCGTTTAAAAATTTTTATATAATATTAAAAAATAAATTTAAATCGGTAATAACAAAAAAACTTCCTCTACGAAATTTAAAAAAAAAGTCGGTTTACTTGCTAAAGAGCTCTGTTTCAATCGTAAAAAAGCCGTGCCTAAGAATGTATAAAGGTAAACGTATCTACAAAATACATAATTACAAGTAATCATGGAAGGAATAGACTCACTAAAACTCATTAAAATTCAAACAACATTCTAAAAACTTAAAAAACTTTCAATAGTGACTAATTTAAACACATCATCCTCGTCAAAAATACTCTTCATCTGACCAGTACTGCGACTAATTGCTTCGTTGTACGAAGTAAAGAAAGTAGTGCGATCGCAAAAAATTTCGGTTTTGAGATTTCAAAGATTCATTTCAAGGGTACGTACGCATCTCGTATACCTCAAAAACAACTAACCGTAGGATGCTGAAATTTTGGATTTAGAAATTTTGTAACATCTAGTTTTGCACCTCCCCTTTGCATTTCAATCTACTGAACCAAAACTGACCAAAAAAACCTTTTTCTTACATGCAGTAATAAGCCCTCATTGAGAGCTCTTCAACGATATACCATACGTGGTACTTATTTTCATTGGTTTCAGAGTTATAGCCAAATAATGAGAAGGCAAATAATCCGTTGGAATCAGATGTTTTTTTAATTAATTTTTTAACTTTTCTTTTTTATAAATTTAAATAAATTGATTAATAATTATTAACACGTTATTGTAAAAAAAATTACAATAAATAATAATTCAATGATACAAAAAAATTGTTAGTGAAATAAAATTTTATGTACTTTTAAAAATGTGTAAATGTAATTTAATAGGCGTTACATATGTGTATATGTAATAGATTTTGTGAAACATCTGATTATCTAATATTAATTGAAAATTATAATTTAGAATCGTATTTTTTCTAGTTAAATTTTTGTTTAATTTTATTTAATTATTCTGGAATTTCTGTTTAATTTTATCTACATCAAATTAAGAATATAGTAATCAGATTATTAATAAATTGCAAAAAATTCTTATCTTTTAGTTCATTACTCCTCTGATATTGTCGGACAACATTCTCTCTACCTCGGGACTTGATCATCATTTTGTTTGTTTTTGTTGCCATTCATTTAATCAATCGCTCTTTGGTTTGATATAATTCTTCTGATAATTTGTGTACACGTTCTCTAGTTTTCAAATTTTCTCACTCTTTATATTCATCATCCTCTCTTAATCTTTTTATTCTTTCTTTGGTTTTAGCATTTTCTTTCTCTTTATATTTATCATCTTCTCTTAATTTTTTTATTCTTCCCTTGTTCTGAACATTTTCTTCCTCTTCATATTCATCTTCTTGTCGTTTTCTGGGATATATTTCTTCCACGTAATCTTTCTTTTTCTTGTAAATTGTTTCTTTTTCATTTTTGATTATTCATTTAATAATCCAGTAATAAAAACTGAATATTTTACCCGGTAAGGTCGAAATAAAGATTTGTAAGCAGTATACAGGAGTTCACTACGAACCACGACGAGGATCTCCAGCGCGCGGGTGACGCCTCCAAGTGCTGCGGCCACGACGACCAGGATCCTTCTCTAGGTATGTCTACACACATATAATTGTTTTTTAATTAAGGTTATGTTGCATTGACTCTAGCGCCCCTAGCTAGATGCCAATCCAAGATTGAAATTAGGATACACACAAATTGTTAAGCGAAATTCCAAGATGGCAGAGAGTGGAAGGTTAAATTATGTAATATTAGGTAATGACGTCTGACGGCCACCGTAGCGCGAATGTTAGCGTCTCGGCCTTTCATCCGGAGGTCCTGGGTTCGAATCCCCGTTAGGCATGGCATTACCACACGGTACAAAAATTATCATTCATCCCCTCCTCTGAAGCAATACCTAACGGTGGTCCTGGAAGTTTTAATAAAATAGTTATGACGTCTAATCCACCAGTTTGGTCTAGTGGTGAACGCGTGTTCGCAAATCAGCTGATTTCAAAGTCGAGATTTCCAACGTTCAGCTCCTAGTAAAGGCAACTGCCTTTGATCGGATTTGAATACTAGATCGTGGATACCGGTGTTCTTTGGTGGTTGAGTTTCAGTTAACCACACATCTCAGAAATGGTCAACCTGAGACTGTACAAGAGACTACACTTCACGTACACTCATACATATCATCCTCATTCATACTCTGAAGTAATACATTACGGTGGTTCCGAAGGCTAAACAGAAAAAGAGAAAGATTGTATTACGAACACTTGAACAAAGTAACGGAGCGTGCTCTAATTGTTATCAGTAAACTAGGAAGGTGTTGAATAACCAACGAGGCCAGCGCTCGTCGAGACGAAGGTTAATTCTATCTGTTGCATCATCAGTTATTTTCTAGGCGGTTCCGGCGTGGGCAGAGGCCTTTGAGAAGAAGATAATCCTTGATCGGGTCTCGGCGCTGCAGAAGAGAGCTGCAATTCGTATTGCTTCATGCTATAAGACGGTATCCAAAAACGCTGTTGAGGTTATAGCACATATACCCCTGTAAACTTGCGGGCCCAGATGTTGCGGAGAGTTTATGATTCGATTCAAGGATCAAGGCAAGGAGACAGATGATTGATGAATGGCAAGTAATGTGGGAGACATCTAGAACTGGTAGTCGGACCAGAAGGATCATTCCGCAAGTTGTTGTGTGGATTAACAGGGGTTACGGAGTGGTTGGTTTCTATCTTTCACAGTTACTAACAGGACATGGTGGGTTTGAGGCCTACCTCCATCGGTTTGGCAGACGTGCAATTCCTGAGTGCCAATGTTGTAGATGGGATCAGGTGAGACAAGCACTTGGATTAAATGATCTGATACCTCAGAATACGATACGGTATATGATGAGAGGGAGGCATGAATGGGATGCAGTAATTGCTATAGTAACTAGAATTATAAAAAATAAAGAAAGACCCGCCAGGGAATGGGACGGGGTTTAATTTAATTTAATTCTGTTGGTAGGTATTTACAAGAGCAACCCTGATCATGAGAAGGCGGCTCGCTGAGGTGGGCCGTCTTTGATGACTGATTGGGAAAAATAAAAGACCAAGACCCGGCTGGAGCCACCTTCACGGGAGGGCACCGGTTAGAGGTGTGGCAAAAAAAAGGACCGAGTCCCGGCCTACCGGGTGAGCGACCCCTGCAGGGCAGGGCATAGCCGGACCCTGGGGGGTCTCAGGAGGTTACAAGGCATCTACTGAGAATGCGTAGCTGCGTAACTGGTGGTCCAGCCTCAGAAAAAAAAAATTGGAACATCGACCCACTGGGTTGGTCTAGTGGTGAACGCGTCTTCGCAAATCAGCTATTTCGAAGTCGAGAGTTCCAACGTTCAAATCCTAGTATAGGCAGTTACGTTTCTACGGATTTGGATACCAAATCGTGGATACCGGTGTTCTTTGGTGGTTTGGTTTCAAGTAACCACACATCTCACAAATGTTCGACCTGAGTCTGTTCAAAACTACACTTCGCTTACACTCATACATATCATCCTCTGAAGTAATGCCTAACGGTGATTCCCAGAATGCTACAAAGGGGAAAAAATGGAAAAAATATATTGGAACATCACCAGGGAGGGGCATAGCGTAAACCTGCTCTGTCCCAAACGCAGACAGCTTAAAGAATATGGAATAGCAAATTATCATCTTCTCCATTATAGAAAACAAAAACGATAAGGAATTATTTTTGTGGGGAATCAAATAAAATTGCTTGAATCCAAAATTTAAATATTGTATGATTAAATAATAATATTATCTATGAAAATAAGATATTTATTATATATATTTATATATAATTTATTAAAACTTATTATTAAAGAATACATTAATTAAATTTAAAGATAATCTATTAAACTTGTAAATACTGCAACTATGTAAGAGAAATAGTTTGAAATTTGTAGAAAAAACATACATCATAAATAAAATTAATGGTTGATGTATTATAACATTGATAACATACATTAAATTATAATGTTTTTTTTAGAAGTTCACAGTATAATTAACCCAAAATACTTTAAAACAAAGCAAAACCAAAATATAATTATTTATTTAAAAAATTGCAGACATTTATTTCATGGTCATCTGCTTGTATGAACTAGTAATATGAAATAGTAATAAATAAAAAAATTAAAAAAATAAATTTGAAATTAAACGAAAAAAGTAAATTGATATAAGAGAAAATTCAACAATTAAATTCCATGATAAGTGAATATCTATATTTCCTAGACGATTTACATATAATTTTACTTTTAACTAGTTAATACCATTTAAATGACCTTTAAGATCACTGAAACACTAAAATCTGTATTAAAAAACTTTAATCTAAATTCAGATGAGCAAATTGTACATTTTTTTAAAATAAAAAATTATACAACTTATCTCTGCTTCAGTCTTACACATACAACTTTCTTTTATTAGAAAAATAAGAACCAAACTAATTATAAATTCCAATTCCTTGTATAATATACGTTTCGTATACTATTCTTAGTCGAGCAGTGTAACTAGCAACAAGTGGTTTTCTGATTTTGTACAAAATTTCAACTTTCACATTATCATACACGAAATTTACAAAATCAACAATGAATGAATTACACACATTATATCTTGACTACTTATAAAAGGATATTTTTCTACTTAAAATTTATATTAAGAGAATTTTACGGTAACGGTTCTATAGTAGATAAAATCGTGAGTTTTTGTGTACGAAGTATTTAAATCATTTAATGTAAAAGATAAATAATAAAATAAAAAACAATAGATAGCAGGTTAATTTCCAATAGGAAAGGTGAGTAATCCGGTGAACTGTAGACTTTCTTTGAAAAGATATGGTATAAACTTTTTGTAGCAACTTAAAACTCATGAGATTTGTAATTATTCACCCGTTTAATATTTATCCATATCGTTTAAGAGCAGGGAAAAAGATATTTGACTTAGAAGCCCCCTTGATAGAGACCCATCAGACCTTCCAAGAACTCAGAAACACTTTCTAAATTCCAAATCGCAGCAGATGTTTCAACAAATAAAAGTTACATTTTACCCTTAAAAAAAGATATCTATGAAAGTTTTCAGTACGACAGAACTGGTCATCACAGGGCGTTACAAGTTAGCGTGTGTTTTGACAGGTCCCAACTTGCACTGTAGCCGCTCTAGTCAATGTCTTAGTGTCATTCGCCTTTTTTTCCGTGCAGTGAAAAGAGTTAGTGACATCGTCGTGGTAGAAAACTAAATACCGGGAAATTTTGCTCATGAATTAAGTGTGAAGTAGTGTTAAGAGGAAATGATTTCTGTGTTTGGAGAGAATTGTCCTCATCCTACAACAATATTTAGGTGGTACCGAGAGTTTGAAAGAGGAAATTTTGGCCTTGAGAATACTCAAAGGTAGCTCGACCATCTTCGTCTATAACCGGAGGAAACATTGCTGCAACACAAAAAATGCTTGGACAGGCGTGTGATCTAATACCAAATAGTGGTATCCTTGGGTATTATTGTATCCAAAATTCATGTTACTCTGTGAGATCACCTTCAAGTTAGAAAGCGTTGTACTCTTTGAGTGTCACATAACTTGAACGACGATCAGATGGCGCGTCGTATTTCATCGTGCTGTAAAATGATGAAAAGTTTCAAAATGTGAAATCTCCCTACGTGAACAGTATTGTGATAGACTTGTGATAGACGAGACTTGACATTATTATTTTGACGTCTCAACTAAAGCTCAGAAGAAAGTGTGGGTGTTCAAAAATGGGAGACTCCCTTGGCGTTCGAAAATCCAGATCAGTGAAGAAGAGAACGGTGGCAGTATTTTTTAGTGTGAAAAGAGCTTTAATGCGAGTTATGTTGGAAACTCAGACAACAGGTACACGGAGTTGCTATACTGAGGAAGGTCTGCTTTAAGTTGTCAAGAAGCTGCACCCAAACTCAAAAACGAACACATGGTTTCTTCACCACGGTAACGCTTTAGCTCACCGCTCCAAATATTTTACCAACACTGAAATAAAACTGTTACGCACCCTCCCTACAGTCCTGACCACTCTCCATATGATTTTGCGCTGTTCCCCCAGGTAAAGAACAGATTGAAAAGAAGGCATTTTACAATCGATGATGAGCTTTTAAGGCCTATAGACGATGATTGTGCCCTGATCTCCGACAAAACATGGCAGGGTTACTTTGAAAAATTTTATTTCGAGGAATGGAATAAGTATGTGGTATAATTATTTTGACAAATTATAAAATATCAAGTCGTACTGCAAAACTTTCCTACTGCCCTTTGAGTATACATAAACACACACATACACACACACAAACACACACACACACACAGAGAGAGAATTTATTCTGGATTTCATGAATCCATATAAAATTCACTTTTTCTTCCATCTGTGATACTGGATACATGCCAATCTATTTATATTTATAAATATATAAAACACAAATAATGTCTTAGCTTAATGTGGTGATTCGGATCATTAGCTCAATAAAAAAACGAACATCTGCAAACTTTTCTTTTTCCGTCTGAGTCCCTTTTTATTTACTTTTTTTTAAAATAAAGCTTCAAGTCACAAGAATGAAATGAAATATTCTACTCTTCTAATAATCTATATACACATATTTAATCTGATATACTCGATGAAAAATTAATGTAGTATTTTTGTCATCAAAATAGATAAATTATGGGCATTTAACATGTGGAATCATTAAATAAATGCGGTTAGCTATTTGTTCACTAAATTATGGTTTTTGTAAATTTGGTTTTTAAGTAATTTTTAACAAAATGATACATTATTTACTGAAATACGGTTTTACAATTGAAATCATTACGGCAATTCATTTGCTATTCCAAAATAACGACAAAAATCGAATTTCACACCGGATTGTTTTTTCCTCCGCTATATAAAAAGAACATAAAGTTTATTAATAAATGAATAATAAAACATTTATTGGTTTTAAAAATATATTTTTATTACAGTCATAAATATAAAATTTTTATAAACATTCGCAGATATTTTTATTCATAACGTTTTGAGATTTATGAATAAGACAAGAAAAAAATAAAAATACTATATCACAGAAAACAGCACAAGGGTCAAACATTCAAGATAGTACATAGCTCTTCAAAAGGATTGAAACTATCTGAGATTATATATCGTAAATATTTATGGCTTGAGACTCATCTAAAAGGTTTGTGCATGCTGTTCATCTCTAAGATCCAAGAATTTTTATGTAAGGGGCGAGTAATCATCATACCATCTAAGATTACCTAAATAGGACTTACCTTTAAAACCTCAATTTTTAATATCTCAAGTTTAGAACATATTGTGATGACTGAATTATAAATCTCTATTTTATAAATAAGTAGGAAAATTCCTTTTTAAACATTTAGGTTTAATATTAGAACTTCTGGGTTTTTACTTTATTTAAGTATCATTTCAATGATACCTTTATGGAATTTTATCTCAATCCAATTAAAAAAGAAAATCAGTATATTTTATTTTGTCGGGTTAAACAACTTTAGGTCCCTAGAAAGTATTATTAAATATGTAAAATAAAACAAACAACTTTAGGTCCCTAGAAAGTATCATTAAATATGTAAAATAAAACAAACTCCGCAATTTCTGCTTTCCAGTTCTTTTTTTTTTTTTTTGTAAGAAAAGAACTGTAGGATTTTTACCATCAATTTTAATTCGTTATATACCCTTCCAATTTTTTATAATTTAAAAAAAATTCTTTGTGAAAACCAGAGCTTAACTGAAATCCGCAAAAAAAATTCAATTTTTTAGAACCACGGGTTCGATAGAAATTATGATCAATAAGGGAATGAATGAGAGTAAGTGATATTTTGTGTTTACAAAAAAACAATTCAAATAAATAGAATGCTATTAAAATATAAAATGTTAAATTTTCTGATAAATTAGATGATTAACAAATAGATACTGTGGGTTTTTATCATTTTTGTTTCACAAATTATAAATTTGTAAGATGTCAAATTTATATTAATTTGGTTGTACTACCGTTAGCATATTTACAAACACGCTAAGCGTGCCCACACAAAACGTACAAGTCTATTATATTATTTACATTCTTCATAGATTCCTTTCTTAGCTAACAATATATTTCCTATCATTTAAATAACACGTATTCCATTAAAATGTTATTTTCTTCCGCCCTTTTTGTTATTTGTCACTAATTTTATACGAGAAATGAATATGTTAGTGGGAACTGCAAGGGTGGGAATTCTGTCTAAACGAATAGGCCAATAAAAATGAAAGGAATTAAAGGCTATAAATGGAAGAGACAATCGCATAGGCTTTTATCGTTTTTTGTTGTGGGCTGAGATTAATGCACTCGAATAGGTTGAGATGTTTCTTTGGATATTTCAACCGTTTTAACATATCATATATATTAGAAGAAACAGGAAAAGGTTTCTGGTTTTCCTGACATAATATTAGAGGAGGAGGTGGTGAAGAAGGAAATAAAAACAGGAGGATGAAGTCAAACAGAGGTTGTCGTACAGCAAATTGAGAATTCTTTCGCCTACACAATCACACATAAAAACCGGGTATAAGGTGTGAGGACATTTGTAGAGGACAAATTTCGACTTTCGACCCGAACAATCACCTGACCTCTTCCGCCTCCTCTTTTTGATAGCAAAGAATATACACGTGACAAAATTGTGAACGTTATAAATAAAATTTATATAATTCATAATTTTTGAAATAATAGAAAAACATACTCCAAATAAAAATTCGAATATTATTATTGAAAAAAAAAATCAAAAAACAATATAACTTTATATTTGGTTCTAATTACAAGATTAATTAAAATAAAGTATGGGTATAAATACTACGCGGTATCTACATAAAATAGAAAAAAGAATCGACTAACAAAAAATTTCCAAATCTAGTAAATCGGATCCGATAAACTGACATTACATATTCATCGGATAATTAGTTACACTGAGCTGTCAAAATACTAAAAAAAAAATGTTAACTCAATGCTAATGTTAAAATAGAAATGTTAAAACTTTACTGGATATTACGTAAGATAAAACCTGGTTTTTTCGAAATTTATACTTCTTGAAAACAACATATCGGTTGACGTAGGTTTCTCTGATATTAGTGATATTAAATTCATAGCTTTTGATGAAGCGAGTGAAGATGTAACTCATAGATTTAAATGCATCCTTTTAACGAACATGATATTCTAACGTGAAATTGTATAATTTGGTTAGTAAACCAACCAATGAAAGATTTTTCATTATTATACATCCACAGTAAAACTGGCTTGGAATACGTTTTTTTCTTAACCATACGTAATTATGCATGACAAAATTCTTTTTTTTTCTTTTTTTTTGGGGGCGAGAAACGCCTGTGCGTTATCGTCGCCCGGAAGTTTCTTCAATAAAATGATAAAATAACACTGAAATAATAAAACTAAATAAGGTTTAAAACTAATATAAATTATATAATAAAAAATGTATTAAAACAAAAGTTAAAAAAGTGAAAAACTATTATCGCGGAGTCTTTAAAATATAAAAGCTAAAATGATAGAAAAAGGAAACTATATAAAACTTAATTAATAGGGACTGCAAAAGGCTCCCTACTCGGATAATAAAATTAAAGACATAGAAACAAAAAAATCAAAATTGAAAGTAAAGGAAAAAAATTATCAAAAACTCTTCTAGCCTAAAATATATATGATAATATTAGATTTTTTCAGTAATCTAGTACTACACAAACATCAGAAACATCCGGTTCAAAATTTCATTATCATTGTACAAGATACCACGGATGTTTCTGGGTAGATTAAATTTACGACCCAACGCCGCATAACATATGCAGTCTGTGAGAATGTGGTGCACAGTCATGCGGCAGTTGCATCGTATGCATAGGGGTTCGTGTCATCCTGACATTGGGTACTCGTGTGTGATCTTCATATGTCCTATCCCTAATCGGCAGAGGACTACTTCTTCACGACGAGTTTTTCTGCAAAGGAGTCCCATGACAAAATTCAAGTATCCTCTCAATTAGAATAAAATTATTTTTTTTGTCTTCAGTCACTTGACTGGTTTGATGCAGATCTCTCAGATCCCCTATCTAGTGCCAGTCGTACCATTTCGGCATACCCCTACATCCTTCATACCTAATAATTTGTTTTACATATTCCAATCGTTGCCTACCTGCAAAATTTATCCCATCACATGTCCCTCCAATATTAAAGCGACTACTCCAGGATGCCTATAAGTTTGTCTCTTCTTTTAACTATATTTTTCCAAATGCTACTCTCGTCTTCACTTTGCCGCAACAACTCTTCATTTGTCACTTTATCCACCCATCTGATTTTTAACATTCTCTTATCGCACCACATTTCAGAAACTTCTAATCTTTCTTCTCAGATACTCCGATCGTCCAAGTTTCATTTCCATGGAAAACTACACTCTATACATATACTTTCAAAAATGTTTTCCTGACGTTTAAATTAATTTTTTATGTAAGCAAATTATATTTTTGACTGAAAGCTCGTTTCCCTTGTGCTATACGACATTTTATTTCGCGTCTGCGTCGTCCATCTTCAGTAATTCTACTTCCCAAATAAGAAAATTGTTCTACCTCCGTTATCTTTTCTCTTACTATTTTTATATACAGGTGGTCCATCTACATTATTACTACTACATTTCATTACTTTCGTTCTGTTCTTGTTTATTTTCATGCGGTAGTTTTTGCGTAGGACTTCATCCATGCCATTCACTGTTTCTTCTAAATTTTGTTTATTCTCGGCAAGAATTACTACATCATCAGCAAATCGTAATATCCTTTCACCTTGCACTGTTACTCCGAATCTAAATTGTACGTTAACATCATTAGTTCTATGTAAAGATTAAAAAGTAACGGAGATAGGGAACATCCTTGTAAGACTCCGTTTTTTATTACTGCATCTTTCTTATGTTATTCGATAATTACTATTGCAGTTTGGTTCCTGTAAATTTTAGCAATTGTTCTTGTATCTCTACTCTATACTTGAACCCTAAATTTTTCTGAATTCTGAACATTTTATTCCAGTCTACGTTATCAAATGCCTTTTCTAAGTCTATAAATGCTAGTGTGTTGGTTTTTGTTTATTTGATCTTCCTTCTACTATTAATCTGAGTGCCAAAATTGCTTCCCTTGTCCCTAAATTTGGTTCCTGAAACCAAATTGGTCTTCTGCTAACACTTCTTCCACTCTCCTCTCAGTTCTTCTGTACAGAACTATAGTTAAGATTTTTGATGCATGAGTAGTTAAACTAATTGTTCTGTATTCTTCATATTTGTTTGTTCCTGTTTCTTTGGTACAATAACACTCTTTTTGAAGTCTGACGGGATTCCCCTTTTTCATAAATATTACACACCAGTTTATATAATCTATCGCTCCCTCACTTGCATTGCGCAGTAATTCTGCAGGTACATCCCGTCTACCCCAGGAGCCTTTCTGCTAGTCAAATCTTTTAATGCTCTATTAAATTCAGTATTGTAAATCCCTTTTCAACCTCTTCGACTTCCTTTTCTTCCTCTATAACACCAGTTTCTAATCAATATCCTCCGTATAACTCTTCAATATATTCTACCCACCTATCGACCTTTTCTTTCGTATTATAAATCGGTTTACCATCTTTGTTTAACACAATATTAAATTTTAATTTATGCACCACAAAATTCTTTTTAACCTTCCTGTATGCTCCGTTTTTTTACCAATGATCATTTCATTTCCATTTCTGAACACTTTTTTTAATCCACTCTTCTTTCGCTAACTCGAACTTCCTGATTATAGTATTTCTTAATTCCCGATAGTTCCTTTTTACCTTCTTTATCACTAGCATTCCTATACTTTCTACGTTCATCCATCAGCTCCAATATACCGTCCGATAACCAAGGTTTTCTACCGGTTTTATTTTTTCCGCCTAAGTTCGCTTCTGATGATTTAAATATTTCCTTTTTAACATTCTCTCACTCTTCTTCTATATTTTCTACGTTATCGTTTTTACTCAGAGCTTTTGCGAGTCCTCCTCAAAAATCTTCTTTACCACCTATTTTTAAGCTTCTCTAAATTCCACCGATTCATTTGATACCTTTTCTTTAGGGTTTTCAACCCCAATCTACATTTCATCATCATTAAATTATGGTCGCTATCAATGTCTGCCCCAGGATAAGCTTTGCAGTCGACGAGTTGATTTCTAAATCTTTGTTTAACCGTCATATAATCTATCTGATACCTTGCAGTATCGCCCGGCTTTTTCCATGTGTATATTCTTCTATTATGATTTTTAAACTGGGTGTTGGCAATTACTAAACTATATTTCGTGCAAAACTCTATAAGTCGTTCCCCCCTTTCATTCCTTTTGCCCAGCCCGTATTCACCCACTATATTTCCTTCGTTGCCTTTTCCAATACTCGCATTCCAGTCTCCAACTACCATTAAATTTTCATACCCTTTTATGTGTTTAATTGCTTTGTAAATTTCTTTCGTATATACAATCTACCTCGTCATCATGGGTACTTGTAGGCATATAAAAGTTAACTATCGTTGTCCGCTTAGGTTTTGATTTTATCCTTATTACAATGATTCTATCGCTATGCATTTTGAAATACTCTACTCTCTTTCCATCTTTGTTCATTAGGAAACCTACTCATGCCTGCCCTTTATTTGAAGCTGAGTTAATTATTGTAAAATCACCTGACCAAAAGTCGTTTTCCTCTTCCTACCGAACCTCGCTAACTCCTACTGCATCAACATTTGACCTATCCATTCTCCTCTTTAAATTTTCTAACCTAGCAGCCTTTTTTTAGATTTCTAACATTCCATGCGCCGACTAGTAGAATGTTTTTAATTTTCTGGTGACCCTTTCCTTAGTAGTCCCCACCTGGAAAACTGAACGGGGGACTAGTTTATTTCCGGAATAGTTTACCAAGGAAAGCACCTTCATCTTTGTTACATGGAAATGCAGATGGCTCCATTTACTATGGAAAAAAACAGCTACAGTTTTTCACTGCTTTCAGCTGCGCAGTACTCAGAAGATAGAGTGATGTTGATGTGGCTGTTTAAGTCCTCCTGACCTACTGAAAGAGCTGCTGTCCTCTTTCAGGAATTATTCCTTAGTCTGGCTCTCAACAGATACCTCTCCGATGGGGTCGCACCTTCGGTCCAGCTACTATTATCTCTGAGCACTCAAGCCCCCTCACCATCGGCAAGGTCTCATGATTCATAGAGGGAGATAAAATTATTATGGCACTAATATTCAAAATTTAAGAGAATACAAAACTTGTCCACGTAAATTATTTTTTTAAATGTTTAGATTCTTAAGAAGAATGTTTGATAATTGATTTATAATTTTTTTAAAAATATACTTCGATCCATTTAATTTAACCACTAATACAAGTTACAAAAGAAATTTGAAGAGTGCTTATGATTTTAAGCAAAGATAAAATGTAGTTTTTAGGATCATACGCTTCTTGCAGATCATCTTTTTTTTTTAATTATACTCCACTGATTTACAGCTTACTCTTATCTACAATTTGCATTTTGTAGCACACAACAAACATCATAAAAAATGAGCGAACCCTTAATAACTCTTTTATCAAAAAAGTTCATCTTTTATTAGTCTTTTCTCATAAAAGTTTTATAAAACAAGCATCCCAATCCCCGTAGGGGAAGACAACCACTTGCGACGATTCTGGTCGTCACCCCCCCCCCCCTTTCATAGCTCTGATGGGCTTTAACGGGAAATATTAAACAAGCAGTAGGCCTACATTCAATTCCAAACAAAAATATTTTGGAAAACCTTTTTCATTTTTACTTGCTTAAGCTTATAAAATCTCAGCCTACTGCAAAGAGTTCAGAAATTCAGTGGTTTTAAAGGAAATCGTTTCCCAGAAATGTATTAATTAGTTCAAACGCTTCCATCGTATAAATTATTAATAATGAAATAAAGAAAGTTTTAAAAAAATTAAATATACATACAAATTTTTCCATTACATTGGGAATTATGTAATTATTTCCGAAAATAAAATACAATCGTTATGAAATTCTACAAAGAGCCTCATTAGCATCTTCTCATATACGAAAATCATCCGAATTCAGCCAAAATTAATTATAATTAGTCCGTGCTAAGGATATCAGGAATTATATAAATTTTGCTTTTTTATGGGAATGTAAGTTGTACAATTTTTCGCAAGGAAATCTTACTACAAAACTGGATTGTTTAAATCTTTAAAGATTTATAGTTTAAGATAAAAAAATAATATTAAAACATAATAAAAAAAAAAAAAAAAAAAAAAAAAACAATTATACAGATTGTATTTCAAATGCTACTAATAAATGTAAGGAATTACAAACTTTAGATAAACGTGATAAACTAAAAAATATAATAAATTTGTTTACAATAAAATGAAATAAGAAGTGTGAAATTGAATGAAAACAATTATAGGTTTGAAAAGTTCATTAGCCAATATATAAAAATACATACACTTAAAATTTAGTAAACAAGCATCTGAAATAAACGTCTATTTAATTCAAGATGATTGTTTAAACTTCTCGTTTATTTTAAATAAATATTTAACACAACTATAATACAGATAATAAACTGTAAATCATCATGGAATTACACTACGGATCACCTGATCAAATTAAAAATTTTTTTTTTACTTCCGGGACCACCGTTATGTACTAGTTCAGAGGATAAGACGAATGACAAGTAGCGTTTGAAAATGCCATGCCTGACCGGGATTCGAACTCGGGACCTCCGAATGAAAGGCCGAGACGCTACCACTCGCGCCACGGAGGTCTTTACCTGATCGAAACTATTTAAATGTAATTCACCATTCCTTAAAGAATAATTAACTATATTAAAAAAATTTTGAAAAATTCTGTCGACTTTCTTTTAAAAGTTTGAAGACAGGATACATACACAAATTGAATGAAGAAATTAATCCCAAAATGTTATAAAATAAAATACAATCGACTGAACCGGATCTAAATGTACATACTAAATATCATATGGTCGAATCTTGGTGTGTTAGATGACATGACTGGTTATAGCATTATATGACTAAGACAAGACAATGGAGGAAATTTAACTCTCGGTCTAAATACATCAGATACCGATGTTGGATCAAATGTATTTTGCATACTACAACATTTCCCTTGTATTGATTTGATAGAAAATGTGTTTGGGGAAAATATTTTAATTTAATTTTTTAATTTTTAAAAATGTGTAGTAAGAAAAATGATTTAGAATTGTTTTCAAGATAAAAAAAAAATACCTTGAGAATTTTTTCCATTTTCTACAGATGAAATAACGATTTTATAGACCAAGCGTGCTAAGATTCGTTCCCATGATAATTTATCACGATTCTATTCTGTTTATAAATATTGAATTAGTCTATACATATTTTAAAATTCATAAGAGTCTCCTGAATGTTACCTAAAACCTCAAGCATAATTGCGATCAGTTGTTCAACGAATTAAAATCCGTTAATTTTGATCCGTTTCAACCATTTATAAAACATTTCTTGAGGAAGGTATATAAGAAAATGGTGGAAAATCGTAAAAACTGTTAACGTCTTAACCGCTTGAGATATCAAATTGGTACCTTTTTAATCGAATTCCTCCTCTAAAATTAGAAACAAAGTGTGTCAAAAAATAAATTTCATAAATTTAGCGACACATTTTTCTTCTTTATTTGATATGATGACGTAATATAATCGTGGCCGGACCAGCGCAGCGTGTAAGAAAAGGCCGTGCTGTATCAGAGCGGCTAATACACCAGACTCGAGTTAGTTATTAAGGAACTAATACACGCGATCGGTCAGCTACACTGCATGTCTTCTCTGTGAAACTATTATTTCAAATTATTACTGCTGTAGATTTCAGTGGTAGGAAAAAGTGGCTTTGTGGTCTGATAAAACCGGATAAAACAGATAATTGGCAAATAGTTTTGTTTCTTTTTACGAAGAAACAAATAATTATTCATTGTGCTTATAAAACTCCTTTGTTGTATCTTCTTCAATCTACGGGTCCATGTGTTAGCTACTCATACTCATACCAACATTTGGTGAAATAAATAACGTGCATCAATCGGTCTAAAAATATGAATTTGTTGTATTTATTCAAATTGAGTTGAAAGATAAATTATTATTATTTTATAATTACTTTCTAAAAAAATGATGTAGACACTACATAACTTCCTTTTACGCCTATTAAATTACATGTACATGTTTTTTTACTATCAGAGGTTAATAACACTGGTCAACAAAATTTAATTTTTTGTTTGTTAAATGAGAGTGAATAGCTGATTCTTATAGTATTTTTTATGCCGTATTTTTTTATGATTCTTATAGTATTTTATATTTTTTTAGTATTTTTTTTTTCTTATAGTATTTTTTTATAGTATTTTTATAGTATTTTTTCAGATGTGTTAATAGATTTTTTATCGGGCTCAGTTTTTTGTAATTGAAATTTCTTTTGAAACAGAAACTGTGTGGTGAACGAAATATGACAATACATTACATGCATTTTGTACTCACCTAAAATCTATTTCTTTGGGATTTTCCACTGTAATTTGCTGTAGATAGATCCGTCTTTAGATTCCAACAGTAGTCAGCAAATATTTTTGAGTTCAATTTTCCCTGGTATCGTGTTTCCATTGTAAATATCTGCTGGTGAAATCGTTCTCCGCGTTCATCACTGATAGCGCCGAGATTGTTAGAGAAAAAATCCAAATGTGAATGTAAGAAATGAATTTTGAGTGACATGTTTCATACAAGTTCTTTGTAATTTTGAAGGAGTTCACTCAAAAGTTCTCTGTAGTTACTGGCCTTATGGTTTCCAAGGAACTTGTTTAACACATTTTGAAATGATTTCCATGCAGCAACTTCGAAGTCATTGAAGCATTCTTCAAATGCTGCATCACTCATTAGTTTTCTTATTTGTGGTCCAACAAATATACCTTCCTTTATTTTAGCATCGCTTATATTAGGGAATTTGTTGTTTTTTTTGAAACTGGAACCCTGCACCATTACGATCCATACCTTTAACAAAATTTGTTAATAAACCTAACTTAATCTGCAATGGCGGAAGATAAACTTTTTCTGACTTTACTAATGCCTGACTAATAACATTCTTCTCTCCTACAGTTAGTACCTCTCTCTTTGGCCACTGCTGTTTTATGTAATGGATTTTCCTATCCTGTTGTCCCACTAAAACAAAAAGCAACAGAACTTAGTCTATTCAAGTTGCAGTCCAAGTAAAAGTGCTATTACTTTCAGATCTCCATAAATATGCCACAAATATTTCTCATGCTGAATCCTGATCAATACAAGTTTCATATTTTCTGAAAATTCATTTATGTAAACAGCGTATGCTAATGGTATTGATGGGTATTTATTTCTAATGTGAAACAGAACAGCTTTCAAACTAAGCTTTGACGAATCAATAAAAAGTCGCCATTCGTCAGGATGGTCCATATGTCCCTAAACTTCCAGTAAAGGGTCTACATAATTACAGTATACTAAGTTTTCGTATTGAAAGAAGAAATGTTCAAATTCTGGCTGTCTGTCACGGAAAGCACTTAGTGTTTTACATTTTGTGTTTTTCTGATTGTAAAAGATTCAATCTTGATGCTTGTATTTCTGCTTGATTCTATGATAAATTTATATCACGAACCAGATCATTTAATTCTGACTGATTAATTAAATGATGTTCAGTATATCTATTTTCTAAAAAGTTTGGATCTCTTTCTTCATCGCCTAATAAGTCGGCACAAGATTCTACATTTTCATCTACATCTAAGTTCCACATTTCTGGTGATACTGGAATTGGAAGCTCTTGACTATATGGCACTGGCCGCATGCAGAGGCAATATAGCTAGCAATAGTTTTAACTGTAACCCAGATATCTTTATTTCACAAAAATAACAGTCTGTGGTGTGATCCTTCGGTTCTCTCCAAACCATTGGAAATGAACTCACTTTACTGAACAATATGTAGCCCACAAATACGAAACCCAATTTTAAAACTGAATGTTACACATACACGAGAACTCGCACTTAAATGAGAATAAAAAATATTTCTCTAGTCTGCGCAACAGTTTATAAGTAAATAACGCGACAGAAATAACTAATTTACTGGATGATATGTTTAAATGAAAATAGGAAGAATGAATCATATTCTTATTCATTTTAATTAGTGTGTAAATAATAAACATAATGACTATGTCTATAAAATCAATGTGACAACAATTACAGAACTGTAATAAATAAACAAAAGCTATTTATTCCATAAAAAATATAATAAAATAAGTTCACAAAATGCTATGTTTATGGAGTTCATGCATGATACTACCTGAAAATAAGAATGGTAGTTACAAAAAAACTAAGCCTGATAGAAGAATTCTGAATCTGATTCTGATTCTGAAGACCACTAAATTCCTTCTTAATTGACCTACCAAGACCTTCAAAAATCTCACTATGATGAAAGTTTGGTTCACTCCTAGACATATGTTTAATGATTCAAATCATTTCAGGACTATTCCTAGCAATACATTACTCTCCAAGAATTGATAAAGCATTTAAAAGAATTGTGCATATTTAATCAGCATGACAAATACTATAAGAATCAATTATTCACTTTCATTTATCAGTATAATTATTAATAAATCAATATATTTAAATTAAAAAAAAGTTATAAAAAGGAAATGAAGTCGTCGGATTCGAGCCGATGTGCCTTTCCCTTGTATGAACCAAATAGTTAATTAATTAAAATTTTATTTGGCTATAATCTGGAACCAATGAAAATAAGTACCAGTTATGATATATTGTTGAAAAGCTCTCAATGAGGGCTGATTACTACAGTTAAGAAAAAGTTCAGAATCCAATTTTCTTTGGATTTTTGGACAGTTTTGGTCAAGTCGATTGCAACCAAAAGGGGAGGTACATAACTAGATGTTACAGCAGTCCTAAATCCAATATTTCAACATTCTACGGATAACTGTCACGCCGAAACTAGTCAAAATGATTCAGGGATGGTCAAAATGGATATTTCCGCTGAAATCTGAAAACCGAAATTTCTCTCGATAACATTAATTCCTTGTACTTCGACAAGGAAATAAAAAAGATTATTTATAAAATCTTGTCTGAAAAGTCTTCCACTTAGAGATTTATACGGAATAACTAGAAGAACTTTTACAATAAAATTAAAATAAATTCATTGAAATCTTATATTGTTAAGATGCAATTCTAGATACATAAAATATTACATGCATCACTGACTGAGCACGTCCTCCTTTCTTTGAAATAAGTGAAGTGTTATTTACAAACTACCTGGAAGAATTTTACATTATTGAGGAAAAACTAGAATAATTTATATACCATGCATTCAAATGTTCAATCTACTTATGAATGTACATATATATGTACATACATTATAGAAATCATACTATTAATATTATACGTACCTTACTTATTCGAATTGAAGACAATAAGTTTTATTTCTTAATCAGTAAAGAGACGAAATGGTGTTTGTGACACCATTAGCCATAAGATGTAAACATTTTGGATTTAGGACTGTTGTAACATCTAGTTGTGCACCTCCCTTTTTGATTGCAATCGACTGAACCAAAAGTATCCAAAAAATACCAAAAATTAGGATTTTGGATTTTTTCTTACTGCAGTAATAAGCTCCCACTGAGAACTTTTCAACGATATACCATAAATGGTACTTATTTTCATTGGTTTTAAAGTTATAGCCAAATAAAAGTTTAATAATGAAATATTTGGATCTTAGAGGAAGGCACATTGGTTCAAATCAGACGTCATCTATTTTTTTAACTTTTTTTTTTAATTTCAGTGTATGGGTTTATTAATAATTGTTAACCTCTCATTATAAAAAAAATGTACGATGAATAATAATTCAGTAGTAAAAAAAAATATCAGAAGTTTTTAAAGAAATAAAATTTGATGTACTTTTAAGTTTAAAAAAATTTGTAAATGTAATTTAATAGCGTTACAAGGAAGTCATGTGTTGTCCACATCAGATTTTTTTTAAACACAAGGTTTGGTAACGTTATATATATATCAAATAGAAAATTTGTATTATATAATTACTGAAATCGAGTTATTTTAAAGGAGTTATTTTCTTAAACTCTTTTATACGGGATTTTTGGAAACAAGACTATTTTATAATCAGAATTTCTGTATTTTAACAACTTTATGAGAAAATAAGAGTTTTTTATAAGCTAGATTTATCGAAGCCAAATGGTTATGTCCTGCAACTATTTTGATTTATTACACTTTAATTCTCTTTTTCTTATTTAAATCCACCATTTACAAATTATTTGTGTAAGTGAGATTATTAATAATGTAATGTGGAGTGTTAATAGTGTAATGTGGATTTTTACTAACTTGAATTTTATTAACCTCGTCTACCTAAGACTGAATTCGTGACGTTTGTATTTTAAATGTCAAATTTCTTACATGGGAATCGATTTGAAGGAACGCTTAATCATTCAGAAGTAATTCTTTAAAAGTAGATTATTTACAAAGTATACTATCCTCACAGACATTTGGCTTTTTATAGACGTACGATGGGGTTTTTGATCTGCATTTCCGAGTGAGATAATGAAAGGCATATATACAACATTCTTTTCTTTTTCATCTTTTTGTTACTCATATTCATTTTAATTTTTTATAAATTTACAGAAATAATTCTTGAGTAAGAACATTTTCTGTTTTATGATTCTGTTTTTTTCCTGTTTAGCCTCTGGGAATCACCGTCAGGTATTACTTCACAGAATGAATAAATCTCAGGTAGACCATTTCTGAGATGTGTGGCTAATTGAAACCCAACCACCAAAGAACACTGGTATCCACGATGTAGTATTCAAATCCATATAAACATAATTGCCTTTACTAAGATTTAAACGTTGGAACTCTCGACTTCGAAATCTGCTGATTTGCGAAGACGCGTTCACTACTAGACCAACCCGGTGGGTTGTTTTAAGCGCCTAGTGAAGTGTTATTGCTTCTTATACGTATTTTATTTTTCATCTGTACAGCATTTAAAACATACGAATTTTTTTTAATGAATTAAGATAGAGTTGAATAGCTATCTCTTTTTTTATATTTTATAATTAGAAAACAGATTTATTTTTTATAATTATATCTAAATTGTTTTTCATAATTATAAAATAAATATATATACGTTTTTTCAACCAAATTGCAGTGAAATGATTTGCATTAAATTTTGATTCCGTTTACAAAAATAATAAACTGGAGTAAGCAGCAGAATTTTTTAGTTTTAGAATAATTAGTTAAAATCATACTATGTATAAATTATTAATGTAGGAGAACTTAAGTTGTAGTTTGTATTACATTAATTGAATTTAGGATGACTAGTCTTTTTATAGAGTCATTAATATATCGCTTGACCGATTTGATGAATTTTACCACTCTGCTCTGTTCTGCCATAATCTAATTTTTTCCAACATGTCTATTATATCTAATATCTACAAATACTTGCTTAATTCATTATAACCTCCATTTCCCTCTATTTTTTTAAAATTCTAATATTCCACATTCGACTCGAATATCATGATTTTTATATTTTATGATGACCTCCTCATGCTCATGAGTGATTTCTTAAATGAGAAGAGATACGGGAAGGTTAATTTTCTTGCAGAATATTTGACACAAAAAGAAGCTCCGTAATAGTAGCGATGATTATCTGGAGTGGTATACTTAGTACAAATACGTATTTCTCAAACAATCTCTCTCATCAATCCCACGAGCACATGTTTCGTAAAGTGAAAGCCAAATTTTATCGGCATACCCTTTTAGTTTTCAGATTTTTTTTGAATAGACATCCAGACAGTTATACAGTTTCCAGATATTCCATATTGCACAAACAAATTTCGCGGCCTGTTAGATCATATCAAAGATGTACTGGCTCCTAGTTTTTCATATTTTTTACTTGGAATGTTTAACGATTTGCCCAAGACTCAAAGAAATTAATGTTGGAGCAAGGTGTAAAGTACAAGTATATAAAAAAGGGTGTAAGAATTCAAGATTTTTGTAATACATTAGTTACCTATCAATCCTACCGTTAATAAAGATCCTGGAAGATATTGTAATCACTCAAAAGATGCGAGCACTTTTAGGATATGAATTACGTATAAGTGATCAACGAGTTTCGCTGTCCAACGGATATAAATCTATAATAAAATTTATTTTCCTCCAGAATGAATTCAAGTTTCATAATGGAATATCCTACCCCATGATATTTAATTGTATTTCAATACACATCTGAAACATAGCCATTTAAATAACAAACTGTTACCCAACCCTCTTTGGACAAAGTTTACATATGAAAGTATTACAGCTAACTGTATGTATATAAAATAATACCTATTTGTACACAAAAGCAAGCTGACAACCACAACTGCAGGACTTTCCCGTCACGCGGATAAAGCCGCGTTCCAGGTCCTACAATTGTGGGTTTTATTCTGATGCACAACTTACACATATACACACACAATTTAATTAAAAATATTTATCATTTTATTTAAATATAATATTTTTTCGTTTATTTAATTCAAGGATTCTAACTAATGCGCGCGCGCATACCGTATTTAATTCGCGTTTGTGTGGCGGTACTAGCGGCAACGATCGGCACTAAGTAAACTAATGTAATTTCACAACTTACATACAACAAATTGTGTTTGTACAGTAGGAAGACTGGTGTAGCCACGAGACTTAACGCACTAGGTCCGAGTCCACCGGGCGATCGAGTTCGAAACCCAGCCAAATCGCGTTACTTTTTTACACTTTAAATATTATTCATTCATTTAATTCTACCGCTCACTTGTGCTGATTCACAGCAGACAAATACAACAGCGATTTTTTGGGATGGGGGTGCGATTTTGCAAAATTTTATTTAAATACGGTTATTTTTTAATTGTTAACAAATGTGCCTAAGAAATAAATGACCTTAATTAGGCAAAATCTCAAGATTTTGAGGGTGACCTTGCCCTGCAGCCGCACCCCCATGATATTTTAAATTGAAAATTTAACGGTATCAATACCCTATATATAGAAGTAATCTGTCCTAGTTTGGTGAAAATTGGTCTAGTAGTTCTGCAGAAATAAGGTGATTTAGAAGCCAACACCGAACACACACACTAACACGTACGTACGAGAACACTGACAACCGGAAAATTTCCATTCGGTTTCTTGGTTTTTGTGTTCCTTAGATGTCAAGACGTCAAGATCCGGTGAAAACCGCATATGCCCAAATTGAAGCGCTATCTACCCGGGAAAGTCAAAACAGACTATATTAATATTTAATTAAACTAAAATTGATTTAATAAAACTTAAATTTCTAATAATATTAATAACAGCATTAAATTATAAATTTAAACGTACCTAATTATGTACAATGCAACATGATATTATGCATTATTGTATAAGTGAAATATATAATTTTAGAATTTAAAAAAATTAAGAATAAAATTAAACAAATAATATCTGAGCTAGTGGTTCCCAAACTTTTCCGAGTCGCGGTGCCCTTTTTTCAATTAACATTTTTCCATGGCGCCCTACCCTAAGTAAAAGTATGACTACTCGTAAGTAAGAGATAAAAATTTACCGGCCTCCGTGGCGCAAGTGATAGCGTCTCCGCCTTTCATCCGGAGGTCCCGCGTTCGAATCCCGGTCAGGCATGGCATTTTCACATACGGTACAAGTCATTCATAGCATCCTTTGTAGCATGCCTAACGGTGGACACGGAGATTATACTCTCATACATCTTTATTATTTAACAATTTTTCTTTACCTTATTAACATTAAATTAGTAATTATAAATGCTTTGGTTCAATTAATTATGAAGCTTTTATTTTACAATATTTCGCGGCGCCCCTGTGAAGAGGCCGCGGCTCCCCGGGACGCCGCGGAGCGCAGTTTGGGAATCACTGATCTAAGCAATTACATTATTATTCGATTTTTTTATGCAAATTATAGAAGACCGTTAAACATCCTAATTCAAAATTTAGAAATTAGGAGACAGTACTACAGTTTTTATCTGTTTCTTCACTCGTTTACGACAAACGATTTAGCATGAAATCAATGATTTTACTTTATTACTCACGCACTATTCAATTTTTTTTTTAATTTTGTTAAAAAAATTAAAAATTTTAGATAAAATATTGAGTGGTATTTAAATGATAAATAGAATAAATTTACATACGTAAATACTTGTCTTGTAATATGACTTAAAACCACATCTGTTAATAATATAATCTGATATAACCGTTATTTAAAATGACCTTAACAAATAAGCTTTTTTTATCTTGAATGAAATAATGCTAATTAAACGTCAAAAAAGTCAATAATCCCATTAAAAGAAAGAAAAAAAATAGTAATTATAATAAGCATAATGTGTTTCAAAAATAACAAAAACTATTCAAATTAAAAAAAAATATATACTTATATATATTTTAATTTAAATAATACCGATTTAAATAAAAATGAATTTAAAGTAGTGTTAATTTTATCGTTCCTATAAAAATAGATCAAATTACAGCTAATGTTTCTTAATTATACTGAATGCGCCTATCCAAATATAAATTAAATAATTATCCTCAAAAAAAAAATACTCTACATTTGTGGGCCTTTATCTCAAACCCTCAATTAGATAGTTTTCATCTTAAATATATATATATTTTTAATATTAATGTCAGGATTTTCCCATTGAATAGAAGCTTTCTCTTAATGTAAAAAGAATTTTTTTACTAGAGGAAATGGTTCATTAACTTCATGTGTTTTGCAAAATTTGTATTTGTCATTATCATGTCTCTAATACATGTTAAGCACCTGAGAAAAAGAAACATCAATTACAGTAAGGTTTTCTCTGAGAGTATTTATATAGTATATAGACCCAGTCCGTTTACGACTAGAGTGAAATCATAGATTTGAATGTATGTTTTTGATGAGTACGATATGCTAACATGAAATTGTATATTCCGCTAAGTGAAATTTACAATAAAAATTTGTTACTTTACTCTTCACTTTGGATACTATAATCGGTACAAAGTTCTTTTTTTATTTTTAAGTATAGATATCTTATACTTTTATGTAATTAATTTCTTGTTTCATTTCATTTACAATAAAATTATTATAGCATTAATATTCAACATTTAAAAAAAAACTTTTCGATGTAACATATTTTTTAAATGTTCAGAATATTACGACAAATGGTTGAGGTGATCTATAAATTTTATCAAAATATATAGTAGTTCCTTTTCTTTATATGAATGGGTCCTTACGTCAAACTGATAACCATTCTGTATTATTCTGGGACAAATATATAATTTTTTTATATTATCTGAATTCCCCCAAAAGATTATACACCACAATGAAGTTGCGGTTATACAGAATATAATAAAATATGTCTATTTTAAGTTAATTTCCATAACAATTAAGGAATAAAAAAAGAGTGCTTAAAATTTTAGGTGAAATAATTTGTAAAAAAATCAGGCTATAATATGAGTAAAGAACAAAGAAAGGTATGCAGTGATACAGAAAACAGTAGGCGAAAGATGAAACCTAGCTATTTAGCTTTAAATTTCAAGAAGTGTATGGAATTAAAAGAAAACTAAAAAACATTTAAACGTAATAACATAAAAATCCAAGGAAAAACATAAAAATTCTAAAATTCCGTGATGAAATTGTTATTTGACTGAAACTAGGAATAGATTTAAGTGAGAAATACAGAATAATATCTACAATCATGAAAAATTAATTAAATTTAAAACAAAAGTAATGACAAGTTACAGAAAGGAGGATAAAGTGTAGTTAAATATTAAAATAGAAGAATGTAACTTATCAAAGAATTAAAGAAGACTTAAATCAAAGGATTATGCTGTTAAGGCAGTAAAATTAAAAAGGGTAGAGAAAGTAAAGAAAATAACAAAAGTAAAATTTTATAGACATTAAAATTTTTATGCAGAAAAGAAATCCGGTAACATTAAACAAGAATGTGGAATTAGAAAGAAATTCTTAGGAAATATTTGTATGAATGTAGCCATATTAAATAGCCGCAAAACATGGACCATAAGAAAAAACATCAAGAATGAAGGGTTTTGATGACATAAAAATTGAGTGAGATGACGAAGAGGTTTTGAAGATGAATTGAAGTACAAATAAATTTATTTATAAAAGGAAATAAAAACTGGTGGCCATATACTTAGGCATTAAAGTGACTTTAATTACAGAAGTGTAGCGATAAAAGATAAAGGTAGACAAACAACAGAATATGGAAAATAGGTGATTGAGGATGTAGAATGTAAAACATGTGTTGAGGCTAAATGTCTGGCACAGAATAGAAAAAATGGAGAATTACCTCAAACCAGTCAAACGAATGAACATATAAAAAAGGAATAAGAAAAATTAATACCATGTTAATAACAATGAAAAATAAAAATTTAATAATAATTCTTAAGAATCACATGTACCGATTATTTTAAGATCAAATTAATTAGATTACTGATAACAATTAAATCATGATATCAATCGATACAACATTTAAATATTACATGACATCTGATTAGGAATTATAAAAATTACATAATTTGGTTTGTAAATTAAATATTATGTTAAGAATTAAACACTTTACATAAATAATAACCTGTGAGGTAACAGTAATAATCAATATTTAATAATAAAACCAATAATTTAGGTAATATTTAATAAATACTACCTCTCTCTTTTCCTGTTTAGCCTCCGGTACCTACCGTTAAGATAATTCTTCAGAGGATGAATGAGGATGATATGTATGAGTGTAAATGAAGTGTAGTCTTGTACATTCTCAGTTCGACCATTCCTGAGATGTGTGGTTAATTGAAACCCAACCACCACCAAAGAACACCGGTATCCACGACCTAGTATTCCACGATCTAGTATTCAAATCCGAGTAAAAATATCTGGTTTTACTAGGACTTGAACGCTGGAACTCTCGACTTCCAAATCAGCTGATTTGGGAAGACGCGTTCACCACTAGACCAACCCGGTGGGTTTAATAAATACTACCTAAATTTAGTATACTATACAAGATATTTAAATTACAGGCTCGTAATTTTTTTTGGGGGGGCAAGGGGGCTGATGATGATAAAATAATAATAATAATAATAATAATAATAATAATAATAATAATAGTAATAATAATAATAATAATGAAAATCATTTTATATTGAAATGGTTTTTTATACTTTATTGCATTTGAAAAATATAAAACACAAGCTTAGATTTTATGCATCATTTAATCCGCAAATAAGAATCATAATGTTAGTATATAATTTTTTTCATAATCCACATTTATAATTCACACTCGCACAGTAAAACTTACGAATTATTAGAAAGCTAATCGACGATTTTTGTTTCTCGCCATAACATCTGAAACGTCATCAGAATTAACAGTAATATTTCTATGAACTGCAAAGACACTAACAAACTTAATCTTCCACCCCCCGACTTGTTACGCACAATCGTTTTGACTCTCTTCATTGTGGAGAATGAGCATTCATTAGTACATGTTTTTACCGAAAGAGTCGCTAAACCTTGCAAGAGATAATGTGTATTCGGCAAATATTCTTTATTGCAGTGATCCAATATTTCAATCACTTCTAGATCGAATTTTTAATTTAATGACTATCTCTCCGCACCAAATAAGATACTCCGCTTGCAGGACAGATTCAGAACATTTATTATCATAATACATCGTTAAGATTTCTAGTTCATCCACTTTTCCAGGACTAGTTGGGCCTAGTAAAAGAACTTGAAAACATTTTAAGAAGATAGTACTGTTACTGAATTTATTTTCCAAATGCTCCTTCATTGTATCGATGCAGGGAATAAAACAAGATATTGGGTAGTATTCTTCTTTCGTCGTAGTATTTGATTTTCTCTAGGTCCTTGATTATTGTTTATTCGCGGAAGTTTTATTTCAGCTTCAAAAAACTTGCGCGACAATTGTTCAGCAATTACAAAAATATTTTCTGTGTCATCTCTCATTCCTTGCAGTAATGATGGTGTTGATTTGACAAGTTGAATAGCGATATTCAAGTTAATAGTCTTGTTTTGAAGTAGTATTGACAAGGGTAGTGTAACATTAAGAAGCTTTTCACAAACCAGTAATGAAACAATAAATTCAAATGTTTCTGTTGCTGCAAGAAAAGCATACCCTTTAGGCGATGCGATTGCTTTTGATTTTTGTGAAATTTCGTCAAGACTTACGCAAATACATCCAAATTATTGAAAAGAACACATCAATAATCGTACGACGCTCAATAAACCTAGTTTCACACAAGCTGATGAGTAGTCCACTGCTTTTTAAAAATGGAAATCTTTAAATAATCAAATTGAATGAAACATACTGTTTTGTACGATTTAGACGTGGTTCTACGCTACGGAGAGTCATGAGTACGTTAATGTGAGAGAAATACGTGTTGCACGTACTGCCGTTTTACTATCTAATTAAATATTATTAAATAGAGTTCGAGGATAAATATTTTTAGAATGGACTATCACTTTTTAAAACTAATTTCACTCGATAATATTTAATTTTTTTCGGTTTTAATTTTTTTTTTATTATTAATAATAACAGTGCCGACCTCCGTAGTGGAGGTGTTCCACTTTTTCTCTATCATACATCCAGACAGGGATGAATTCAATTTTACATTTTTTTTTTTTTTTGTCTTCAGTCATTTGACTGGTTTGATGCAGCTCTCCAAGATTCCCTATCTAGTGCTAGTCGTTTCATTTCAGTATACCCTCTACATCCTACATCCCTAACAATTTGTTTTACATATTCCAAACGTGGCCTGCCTACACAATTTTTCCCTTCTACCTGTCCTTCCAAAATTAAAGCGACTATTCCAGGATGCCTTAGTATGTGGCCTATAAGTCTGTCTCTTCTTTTAACTATATTTTTCCAAATGCTTCTTTCTTCATCTATTTGCCGCAATACCTCCTCATTTGTCACTTTATCCACCCATCTGATTTTTAACATTCTCCTATAGCACCACATTTCAAAAGCTTCTAACCTTTTCTTCTCAGATACTCCGATTGTCCAAGTTTCACTTCCATATAAAGCGACACTCCAAACATACACTTTCAAAAATCTTTTCCTGACATTTAAATTAATTTTTGATGTAAACAACTTATATTTCTTACTGAAGGCTCGTTTAGCTTGTGCTATTCGGCATTTTATATCGCTCCTGCTTCGTCCATCTTTAGTAATTCTACTTCCCAAATAACAAAATTCTTCTACCTCCATAATCTTTTCTCCTCCTATTTTCACATTCAGTGGTCCATCTTTGTTATTTCTACTACATTTCATTACTTTTGTTTTGTTCTTGTTTATTTTCATGCGATAGTTCTTGCGTAGGACTTCATCTATGCCGTTCATTGTTTCTTCTAAATCCTTTTTATTCTCGGCTAGAATTACTATATCATCAGCAAATCGTAGCATCTTTATCTTTTTACCTTGTACTGTTACTCCGAATCTAAATTGTTCTTTAACATCATTAACTGCTAGTTCCATGTACAATTTTACATACGCTACAAAATTAATCTAGCTGTAATTGGACGTATTAGCCTGTAATTGCTAAAATAAATAAATTGCTGATACAAAATAAAGAGTATGCAAAGATATCATAAGAAAACATGACAATAAAAATATTACGATGAAATTAATCAAACCCACAAATATGATAAAAATAAAATAAATTATAAAATATAATCCGCACCGACATAATCAACGTGTGTTTGTTGGTTACTTTTAACAACTTTTTATTTGAGAAGTTTTCATCAGTAAATCTCAAGAGAGAGCCTATTTTTAGAGAATTTACTCTGAAGGCCTTACTTAGTTTTTGTTGATTATAATTTGTGAAATCCATAATCAGATTTTTTCAAATTTTTAAATATTATTCACCTAAGTGTTTTTGAATGGGTCAGTCCAACCTCAAATTTCAGAAAACTTTTAATCTCTTTTTTTACTTTTCTAATTTTTCGCTTTCCTAATTTTTGTTGTATGAAAACCTGAAATCTCCGGGTTTACAACTGGTAGATACATAGTACACTTTATTGGTTAAACAACTTTCAGTGACAAATTAATTGTATTTAAATTAACGTCAATAATTGTTTTTTTAATTTAATTTATTATTATTTTCAAATTTATATGCCGACCTCAATGGCGTGTTGGTCTCAATGGTGATCTCTGACTTTTATCCAAAAGATTTTAGGTTCTAATTCCGGTCAGGCTTAACATTTTCATACTCTATAACATTTATCGATGATAAAGTAACTTTAATTGGACGTATGCCTGATGCTGCTTTGAGAATAAATAAATAATTACATTATGGACATGGCTGAGAAGAGATGGCGACGTAGCCAAATTTCTTTCAGCTAACAAACTTTGAGATATCTATTACTTTAATAACGAATTAGTAGTACTCAATATAAAACATTAGTTCACTAAGAGACGTTTACATTAAGAAATATTTGAATCACTCTGATACAGCTAAAAAACTACGTAAAATTACATCAATTTAAAAAAATAAATTATAATAATCTTTTTTACAGCTTCAATTTGATCAGTCTTTTTTTTACAATATTTGGTAAAAATAAAAATAAAATGCTTTTATTTTTAAAGTAATCGTTGTCTTAACCTTTTCAGATCATGTAGCCACTAAACTGGCTGTGGCGTTAGTTTTAAAACGCTGTTAAAAAACATTTTATATGGGATCTAAGTCGTTTATTTTTTTTATATTCACAAAGGAATCAGTTTTATTACACAATTTGATCGATGTTTATACGATGTAAAATGTTTTATTTAGACTAGAAAGAATATGACCATTTTTTTCTCAGAAATGTGCTTGTGTTGTGTGTGTGTGACTTGTGTATTATAATTGCTATGAGGGTTACGGATTTATTTATTATTTACATTTATTTATTTATTTTTTAACGATTCGTAATTAATAACACTGTAGAGTAAAAATTGTTTTTTGTCAATCTGAATAGCCTTTTGATTGGTGGGAATTTTTATAAAACGTAGTTTTCAAAATCTCTTTCACTTATACTAACATATGTTACGAATCTGTGATTTATGACATGGGTTTTTCATCATATTTTGCCCAATTTTCAACCGATTTGCTTGAAAGTATTATTTTTAAAATCAGCAAACTATGTTTCATAAACACAAAGCAAAAAAAAAATTTCGCTAATAAAAAACGCGGTAGAAATGCGCAAAAAAAATTCTGCAATTAAATTATCGTAATTTTTGTACTGTTTCAGGCATAAAAAATATTCAATCGTAACGGGTTTTTTTGTCAAAATCTGTTAAATCTCTTTAATATATGTAATTTTTTTTAAGTTTTTTTTCACAAGAAGGTAGCATAAGAGTATGAAGGGAGGCAATCAGATACCAACATATTTTCGCGGAGCGCTAATCAACCGCGGATCATTGTGATGGGAAAAGGTTTTAAAATACAAAAGTAGTAGCATTCCTCACAAAATTAAACTGGTCTTTTAATATAGTTTATATCATTTTTTTCAAAATCTGATAAAGTATTTGAATATTTATAATTTCATAACTTATTAAATAATTGTTTCTTGGTTCGTGGTATACCATATCAAAATTATCATTACATATAATTAATGGAAGTTGTAAAAAGTATATATAAAATCTTAGGAACACCAATGGACCATTTATTAATTAAACGAACACTTTGATTGTCTTTTTTAATTTATTATTATATTAATAAATTTTGCTGCTCTCTTTTTTATTTTATAATTTGGAGAAAAAATTTGCGTCCAGGTTTGGCTAACACAAAACTTCTCTTCCTTACTTAAGGAAAATTTTCATATATTTATAGAAATTACGAAGATATTAGATATTAATATTGAAAAATTGCATTAAAGAAATTTGCAGGATTACGAATCACTGTTTCATCCTTCTATCGCAAATTATAAATGAAATATCTGCGATTTATTTTTATGATATGTGTATTCTTACCTATTCTTGCGGCAGTGTCCTCAGTCAAGTTTCATACTCTGATGAAGCAACTGCAATGTATCAAATTTTGAATTTTCACTTAACGTAAGACTGCTCGTCCATTGGAAGAGACTACGAGCGATTATGGCCGACTTTGATACATAAGACTATGAGAGACAGAAGCCGTTTTTTATAGGCTAGACCGCGCGACTGTCAGTTGGCGTTTGTACAAAGCTTATATAATATTAGTAGTATAGGTGTCTGCATTTTTTTGAATTGTTTTTGTAGTGTTGAAAACGTTATTGACAAACTTATAAGATTCTGGGAAATGGATGCTACGGATATTTACTTTTTAGAGCGTTCCTTTTACGAACCGTCGGAGGTAAATTCATTAAAGGAGACATCATTCTTGATTAAACGCAATCCTAGCTAAAAGGAACTTATCGGAGCGAATTCCATCATCTGTACAAGAATTTGGATAAAGATTCCCAGAAGTTCTTTGGTTATTAACAAATGCAGCCAGAGACGTTTCATTAAATTCGAATGTTTAGAGCCATCAATAACAAAAATGTCTAATTCAGGGAGACCGTAATACCGGTAAAACATTTAACTGTTACTCTAAAGTTAGAAATATCTTCTTTTTTTGTAAAAGCTTATTCTTAAAAAATTTGAAAATACAAATTGGAATATATTGCTTATTTAGGACGTGAATGTACAAAAAAAATTAAAATTAAAGAGAGTTTAACAGAAGAAAAAACTTGAAATCTAATCGGAAAACAGGTTGAAAGAACGGTAGTGTACCAACGACTGCGAAAGACAAATCCCAATCCGAGAGGATCTGCCCCTTGTTGCCTGTTGTAGCAGTCGTCGGACGTAGTCGGCCGCTCATGGTTGCTTGCAATGGACGCGGTTCCGTTTCACCCTTGAATAAGGATCAAACGCGCTACTACGAACGTACTCGCATGATCCGTAGTCTCTTCCAGCGGACGAGCGGCCTAAGTGTAAAACAACTGTAATGCAGACAATAATTTTTGCATCTTTATCAACGAGACACATTTAAAAGAGAAAAAGGTATTTTTTTTAATAGTAAAAAAGTGACTTTTACGAAAAATACTTACAATGCTATTTGCATTATTCGTTGTCTCATAATTAAAAGTACGTCCCTTAACTATTTACCTTCAGCGAGTAAATGACAAAAAATTGTTCCTGTATGATGGGAGCTATTTTCGTAATTTTATAATTTTTTTTTTCGGAAGTTGCTTAAAATTCTGTTTGTTTTAATTCTCATCGCTTGCAGGTTTTCGCAAAAATACATCATAACTGTAAAATCATGAGAGCAATGTGTTGATTTGCCAAATTAGAGTGAATCCTTTGTTCCCCACTCAAAATAAAAAATAGAATATTCAAATAAGTAGTTTTAAAGTTTATTTACATCCTATACAATTATTTGTTAAAATTCATTGTTTAATTTATTTTCTGACACTATATTTAATTACTTTTTTTTATCAAAATTCATTCTGAACAATTTAATGACCAAAATGTATTTTTTTTGTCACGAAGAGGTAGTATTAGTAAATATCTTAATCGGATCTACTTCTTGATCAGTTCTTTTTTTCCTTTTTTCTGCATTTTTCTTTATAGATCTACTGACTAAAATTAAACTTGAATTTGGACAAAGATTTATTTCATTTTAAATCTCTCATCAAATGATAAAAAGCGTACATTTGTAATTTTGTTGTAATTAATAATCAAAAACATTATTGGGACATAATGATTATCAACAAAACATGAAAAGTTTTATACCGCAAATGTTTTTTTTTTTTAATTTATCGATTTTTGTTTCAACTAAATCTTAATAAATAAATTACAAAAATGATTTTTATAGTAATACAGCGTTTATGTTCTTATTTATTTTTTTCCAGAATTGTTATCAGCAAACTAACTTATGTTTCTAATATACTCCCAAGAAAATTTCTTATTTGTTTTTTTATATTTACAATTTGTTTTGTTTACTTTTCAACAAAAAAGTGAATTTAATATTATATAGCTAAGAAAAATAAGTGAACTAACAAATGAATATGTAGAAAATGAATATGTCTAAAAACAGAATCAAAATCGGTTACTTGACCTCGGAAGTTTAAAACTAAGCTTTTAAAAAAAAAGAAAAACCAAAAAGAGTAATTATAAAAAATTCCAGTACAGAATGAAGGGACTCTACAATAATTGGCATAGTAAGGGGTTTAGAGGGCAGATCTTACTCGCAAAATCTGAGTAAAAGACCTATATATATATATAATCATAAATACAATCTGTTGATTTGCCAAAATAATAGACTGAAATTTCTGTTCCCCAATCAAAATGAAAAATAAAATATTCCTACAAGTGTTTTTAAAGTTTATTTTCATCCGATAAAATAATTTCTTAAAATACATTGTTTAATTTTTTTCTTACAATTTATTTAGCGGTTGGATTGTAGGAGATTTAAAGAAAACAAGAAAGGGGTATCTTATGCAAATAAAGAAAAATGTTTCAGAACAACGAAATCATTTATTTCATTAAAAATTCTAAGATTCGATTAGTTTGTTTTCTGAACAAGTTTTGTAAACATTATTCAAATTAGTTTTTATTTAGATTAATTAAATTATTACGCCTGAAAAAGTAATTATGTAGTATATTTAGAGCGTTAATAGTAATATAAAGTACACGGAGAATTAAATAATCGAAAGAATTCCTAAAATTACGTAGATAATATCAATGATGCCGATTTATCTTGTTACCTAGATGGACGGTGGCCTGGAGGGACGGATGGATGACCATAATAAAAACAAATAAATAAACAAAAAGAGAGAGAAAAAGTGTGGCCGAATAAACTAGCGCTGCAGTTGTAAGCAGCGGCAGCAGAAGTAGGAATGCAGTGGAGGCCAATGGCCGTCCTTCTCGACGGGGAAAATACCCAAAACACGGCACGAGGCCGAGCGAGGGAGCAGGAACGTGGATTGTGTTGAATTGTGCGTGTGTGCTCGAGCGGCCAATGAACCGACAGCGTATAGTTAGTTATAACATAAGCCGCAACATGCGTGCGGCGTGCGTGTATTTGTGCGTACAGTGCGACGTACACGTATTTTGCTTTTGTTGGTACAGTAATTTATTAACATTCACGTTGGCCTACATACGATGTTATAAATAGCAATATGCGAGTATAAAGATTATTTCATGGAGCCGCTTGCGTGCCCTTTTAAAAAAAAAAAACTGGCGCGAGCTACTCGATGAATTTAATCAATTAAAAAAAAATGAAATGTAAATTTTTCTAGCTTTTAACTCTCAAAACAAGCAGGATCTTCATTTTTGTTACCCCGCTTTTAGCAACATAATACGTTGTACGAATAACATATTTATTTCCATTTTTAAGTAACTATCTGCTAACCGCCTAATTACTGCCGCTGATTGAATGAATTTTCGTAGCTTGTGAAAAACGCTGAGCTCGATTGGGATTTGAACCCACCGAATAAAACCTATGAAATAAAAGAACAAACCAAATAAAAGAACCTACCAAATAAAAGGCTAACCTACTTCTTTAGAATAATCTGAAATAATTTTAACAAAATTATGTACCACATTTCATTTAACCTATCTATAATTACTTTTTGTAATATTCAAATTATAAAAATAAACTTTATAATTACTATTTCTTCCACATTGGAATTATATAAGATAAAAAAAAATGAAAATGAAACTTTAAATAACGCTCCAAGACGGAATAATATTATTTAATTCTTTTAAATTTTAACATCTCAAGTTTGCACTAAATTCAAATCAAATACTTACATCTTATCAACCTTTATTATGAAGGTTTCTTCAAAAAACCGAAATTTAAAGATCTGAAAAAGTGTGACTTTTTTAATACGTTTACTTTTATGTATTTTTTTAAATTAATTTTAGATTTTTTAGTTTAAGTTTTATTTTAAATATGGCATAGACCCTGTAATATCTCTATCCGTATGAAAAAAAGCCGTTCATAGGGAACACGAAAAACCTTCCTCTTTTAAAATAAAGTAAAAATGTAAAAAAAAACAGCAGATACGCAAAAGATTAACAAGATTACCAAGCGTGAGCTACAGCAATTGCAATGCGAAAGTATGAATTATTTCTTACTACTTACCAAGTTTATTAAATTTTTCAAAGTATTTTTGTTTATTAATTGACATTAGGCTACAAAAATTTAATACTATAAATAAATCTTCAATTACCCAATGCAGTTTTCATAAAAAACTACTTATTGTAATGGGTACCATGATTCGACTTCCGGAAAATTTCGACATATCTTCGCGTTTCAAATTCCCCAGACCCCAAAATCACCGTCAGTTCAAATGTTTATATATATATTTAACTTTTTTGTGAACACGATAACTGCTGTAATTTTGCGCTAATAACTTTCAAATTGATACATAAAAAATATTACGATACAAAATCTCGGTATAGTTTGTTAATTGGCAAAATCAAATGAAAAGGGGTGGGGCTTTTCGAAAAAATAAAATTTCTCTATAACTTTCTTAATAAATAAAATATCGAATTCGTTTAAAGTTTTTACTATTCTTTGGATAAGGGCCTAAAACTTATCTAAGCAAAGGTTTTTGATATCACCAACCATTAGCCCAGGGGGTTGAAAAAATGAGGTTTCGAAAACAAAAAACATCATACCTCACTTAATAAACAGAGTATCGAATCAGTTTAAAGTGGTCGTTAGGCCTCTAAATGTTACCTAAAACGTTTGTCTGAAACAATTTTTCATATGACCAATTACTCTCCTAATACAAAACTACACAAGCTTGAGCTAAACATTCCGAAATGGTTGAATAAAATTTAAAATAACTAAGAAGAAAGGTGCAATTTTATTCAATTTTTTACGTATGTAAAAAAACAATTAAATTTGGACCAAATGATCTAGACTTACCCTTCGAACTAAATGTTTCCTTTAAGGAATGATGTTAAAATATTTTACAAGTAAGCTCACATCGAATAATAACTTTTTTTTTAAGTCTTATTTACTAAAAGAAATCTAATAAAAATAGAATCTCTATCTGGCCACAAAATTAAGACTAAGTAATTATCCTAGCTGATCTCCAAAGCGGAATGGTAGGTAGCTTCTCATCTTTCATCCGGAAGGTCGAGAATAGAGTCCCGAACATGCATTGCATATTTTCACAAGGTACAAAAAATTCGTTTATTATTATCATCAGTCGACGACTGTTACAGTGTGCCAGCTAGAATAAACAGAATTTTCTAATCTACTTTTACCGACTTTTCGAAAAAAGTAGGATATTACTTTCGGTCGCACTGTAGGATTGGGGAGTGAAATTGAATTTTTTTTAAATTTTGAAAAATGAATTTCTTTACGTTTTTGAAAAAGGATTACGAAAATACCATTCACTTAAAATTTAATTCCCTTAATAGGGAATTCCCTTAATAGGCCTATATATATATATATATATATATATATATAGGCCTATCTATAAATTGTGTGGCTCGAAAACCTCCAAAAATATTAGATCAACTTCACTGAAATTTAGATATGCTGTAATAATGTATCTGAAATAGTGTATTTGAGAATTTTATGAAGATAAAAGTTGGTCAACATACCAACTTACTCTCAGTTAGTCCTGCGTTCAATTCCCAATAAGAATCTAGAGTTTTTTTTTCATTATTCATCCTGTGAAAATAAAACCCTCTAATTATTATTAAATCAGAAATAAATTGTGTTTAATTTTATAATAGAAACATTGAAATAGTTAATTAGAGAGAAAAGAAATGGGCAAACAGCTCAATATTATTTATTTGAAGATTCCGAAATTAAATCAAATTATCGGATGGCTTTACATGGCTCAATTCCAGATAGTGAGTGAATGATCCCTTATTATGTAAACGTAAAGCGTATTTATGAATATAAATACAGCTCTATAGGTACTGATATGAATATACATTTATGTATAAACACGAAATTTTACGTACGTAAACGAAAACACAAATAAAAAAACCAAGCCAAACAAAATCATTACAGCATAATCCATTAATTATTTGATTCTTTGTTCATTGATTGTAATTTGCACAATTAAATGGGAAGTTCTTGGCTAAAACCTATGTAAATAAACGCAATAACAATTCAACATGCAAACAGTTAAACTAAAAAACTGTAAAATATTAATTTTATGCCAATAAAAATCGTTAATAATCGACAATTACTCGTAGATGGTTTAAATAATATAAATATTACTCCAAATATATAACTTTGCTAATTTTATTCTAAATTAGAATTCAATAATCCTCCTAATGAATACTAATTTTAATGGATATGAAAATAATGTGAGTTAATTCTACAATAATCAGTAAATTATTTGTTATATTATACTGAAATAATCATTCGTTTTTTACTTCCTTCTACGAAGCAAAGGAAGTATTGTGATCGTAAAAAATTTCGGTTTTCAGATTTCAACGGAAATACCCATTTTGATCATCCCTAAATCCATTTTGACTAATTTCGGCGTGACGTCTGTATGCAAGTACGTATGTATCTCGCATAACTCAAAAACGATTAGCCGCATTATGTTGAAATTTTGGATTTAGGATTGTCGTAACATGTAATTGTGTACCTCCCTTTTTGATTGCAATCGACAGGAACAAAAGTGTCCTAAAATGCCCAAAATCCAAAACATTTGGATCATGGACTTTCTGTTAACTGCATTAATAAGCCCTCATTGAGAGATTTTCAACGGTATATCATAAGTGGTTCTTATTTTCATTGGTTCCAGAATTATAGCCAAATGAAGTTTTAATTAAAGAAATATTTTTTTGAAGTTTTAATTAACAAAATAAGATAATTGGATTTTGGACTTTTTTTTACAAAGGTGTGCCTTCCCTTGTAGGAAGGCACATCGATTCGAATCAGATTTCAGCTCATTTTTTGTAACTTTTTTTTTTTTAATTTAAATATTTTGATTTATTAATAAATTATTAACCCGTGACTGTAAAAAAATTTACAATAAATAATTATTCAATAATAACAATAAGAAAAAAAGTATAAAAAAATTAGAAGTTATTAATGAAATAAAATTGCATGTACTTTTAAAAATGTGTATATGTAATCTAATAAGCATTATTCCATATGTGTATATGTAAAAGATTTGGTGAACCCTCTGATTATTTAATATTAGCTGAAAATTATAATTTAGAATCGTATAATAGTTTTATCATCATCTTCTCTTAATTTGTTTATTCTTCGCTTGTTCTTAACATTTTCTTCCTTTTCATCTTCTTCTGCATCTTCTTGTCGTTTTTTGAGATATATTTCTTCATGTTATCTACCTTCTTCCTGTATGATTGTTTCTTTTTCATTTTTGATTATTCACCAAATAATCAATACAAACTGAATATTTTACACCGTAAGGTCGAAATTAACATTTGTAACCAGTATACATGAGTTTAATTATTTTAATTATTATTAACTTTTATTTATAAGACACACCAGAAATCTGCAACTTTTGTTAATCATCAACTCAAGAAGATATGAATAATACTGTTCTAGTAATATGAGCAATAAATGGACTTTTACACTATCTTAATATTTCGTGTAAGATTATCAAATTAATAATTGTATAAATATTTGATGTTAATAAAAACTAATATTTCAGCAATTGTGTAAATTTCCACTTTATTAAAGAATTGGAGAATCGTATCTCCCTTTCAAATCAAATAAGTTTAAATGAAGTGCATCAAAATGTGTATACGTAATTTAATAGGCGTATAAGGAAGTCATGTGATGTCCACATCAGAATTTTTTTACAAATTTATTTTAATTAAAGAAGAAAAATATGGATCAAAACCATATTTGGACCGTACCAGACAAGGTTTACCGACAAACTGGAAAAGATTGAAAGACAGATTCTACGACGATGCATCGGGAAAAACATTAAAAAAGACGAGATTTGGAGAATTATTATATTATAGAGATTTACAAAACGATCATCCCAATAACTAATAAATTTAGAAAAAAGAGAATTTCTTTTCTAGAACATATATTCAGAATGGAAGAGACCAGACTTATCAGACGGATAATCGAACTTTTCTGGAACAAGAAAAGCAGACCGAACTGGTTATACGAAGTACAGAAAGACATGGAGGAATTAGACATAACTCGTGAAAACCTAAAAACGAAAACCGGAAACTATGAGAAACTAAAAAATAAAGAAACAAGATTGCTATCAAAACCCAAGAAAACAATAAGCCGGGTGTACTCTGAACAAGAAAGAACAAGAAGATCTGAAACCCTTAGAAATTACTGGCAAAAAAGAAAAGCTGAAAAACAACAAATCAGCAAGAAAAGAAAGAACTTGCCAAAAAAAAATTAACTAAAGTGATCCATTATGGTCATAAAAGTAAAAGAAAAAATAAAAGAAGAAAAAATAAAAACAAGGATGCTTTTTTTTGACAATCTGTTTGGGAGTAGATGAAGAAATCTAAAAATAAATCAAACTTTTTTTTTTATAAGATATAAAGCTAAAAAAAGTAACAATAATAACAACAAAAAATAATTTATTATTTATCGCCTAATACCGGATTAAATGAATGAGATGCTATTTACGTCCACTCACGCAATTTATTTAATAATTAAATAGTAAACCTATTAATAGGTTTAACAATAAAATTACATAGCAACAAGAAAAATCATAACATTAATTTTTATACCATGTGAATAAAATAGCATTACACTCTACTGACAATCAAATTAGTCATCATGATGTATTGTCGGTGCATATTATATTTTTTCTTACTTCAACAATTTGAAATAAAAGACAAATATAGATTTTATTCACCTGCTAACAAAGAATTAATAAATAAAAGTATATAAATGTAAATATATGTTTGACTACACGCATAGTAATATATATATATATATATATATATATATATATATATATAATATGTAAAATATTATAATGCATGTAAAACGGCAACATATTAAAATTCATAGTATTAATAAATGCATTTTTTTTCTAAAAGTACATTTTTCTTTGTTAAGTTGAAAAAATAAACATTGAATACAAATATGTATACACTCAGTCAGGATGCAGTAATGCAAACCATGTCAACTAAACATACACAAGGTCATTATAGTATATAATAAGTGAAAAAGAAGCTGCTTCTTGCTGCAAAAACTAGTTTCTGTCCACCATGATAATTTTTTAGTACGTTGTTAAGTCGCTGAATAAAGGATAATTATAAACTGTAGTTTTAATAACTGTCATATTGCCACACAGTTATTCTGAAAAGAATACAATCTACACTCTATATATATATAAATTTTAAATGTTCCTTATTGTTAGAATAAACATAATAAAATATATAATTTGTATAATTAGTAGTTTGTAAAAATGAAATTATCTATTTCCAGAGCTTGATTTCATCTTAAAATTTATTAAAATTATAAGATTAATATAGCTATAAAAATTAGTTATAATATAATTAAAAATGGTAATCGAAATAAAATAATAATCCCATACAAAAATATATAAAAATGATTTATGTATCGCCAGAAATTCTTTTCATACTATGCAGTATATAAAAATATTATAGATAGCTTCCACAACGACGATTTTCAGGGCAAACTGGATGCCATTTGATATGGAATCTTATCACATAAAAATAAATTTTATTAAAGATAAAACTGGTTTTACTTCAAAGAAGAAGAAAAAACGGTCTTACTTGAGAAATCATTGATTGAATACAGGAAAAGTAACATATTAATCTAAAAATATAAAATTTTCTAAAGACAATTTGAACCTAATTTTATAATAAAACCGTTTTTACAGAACTTTTCAGTCATTTTTGGGACCATCTAGAGTAACTAGTAGTGGAGCTCCGCTCAACCATTGAATCACCGAGAAAACAGTCAAAGTATTTGGAGTTACTAAAGTATTATTAAATGATTAGTCATTACAAAAGTTTATATTTACGGATTACTATGATCGTTGACCGTCACGGCCAAAAATGTAGTAACTTAAAAACGTTATCGTATCCAGAAAATAGATGCTGTCTTCGGAAACGCAATAAATAAAATTAAATCCGTCGAAAGAACAAGTAAATTTCGTTTAAAGTAAAAGCAATTTCAAAAACCATTTTGAAAAAAACACCTTTATTTTGTAATTTTTAAAAACCTTTTCTTTGTTTAAGGTACATTAAAACGTTTTAATTTTTGGTTTATATAAATTTTGGAAAATTATACACTTTTTTGATATCTCAAAAAAAGATGTAACAAAAAAACATAAACGATTTACAAAAAAACACATATTTCAATTTTAACAAATGGGAGTTGATTTTTTGAAAACTTTTTTATGAAAAGGCCTTTGAAGAAAACCGTAATTGGTTTGTTTACAATATTCTCCACCCCTTAAAGAATTTTGAAAAAAATGAATTTGATCAATGCTACTATATATAGAAATATTTGAAACTCATCTGAAGATCACTTCGGTCATTCCTAAGATATACGGCCAAAAGCAGTGCGACGCACATACATACATAGTACGTTCATGCAAACATGATTTTTTGTTGAAGATAAATTACTTGGGCCTGAAACGTAAAGATTTGCAAAAATCCGATACCCGATTTTGACACGATCACCATACTTTCCAGTTTAATACAGTGATTCTACCTACTTTCGCCGGCAAAGTAATATATATATCCTAAATGTAGGTAGAGAATTGGAAGCACTATATCCTACACTTACGAAGACCTATAGAAATTATTGCTTTGTAAATGTTGGTTAATTTTAATGATATCTATTTTTTTTTAATTTTTCACATTTACATTAACTTTTAACTTACCTCATTATAACTAATGATAATTAATAACAATTATCATTGTTATTAAACAATGATAATTGTTTAATAGTCAATAGACGCTTCTAATTGCAATTTTCATTTTTATTTTTTACTTTTTTTTTTCTTTACACTTTACTATTTGCTAGATATAGTTGTCAATTTATTTATAATATTTTGAACAAAGGAGAAATAATAATGGGATGAAAATCAATATACCCATAAGATCAAAATATAATTTTTGCCTAATACTCACACTAGTCAAAACGTGAGTGAAATTTGAAGATGGAGATTACAGACTAGAGGAAGAATAAGAGGGGTAAAAGAAAATAAAAATCAGTCAATGACTGTATAAGTCAGTTAGCTCTTATGTGGCACAATCAACACGCAAGAGATCTTTTCTTGAGAAGGGATAGTTTATGTATACTCCATCTTCCCGTAAATATATGTGCATATGTAGCGTCAGTCACGCCGTAGCTAATCTATAAAAGCAATGTATTCCACGAGGGATATTTTAAAAGTAAGAATCCGCCTGTATAAGCGATGTAAACGGATGCTAAGTGCCATCTGTTATTTCATTCAATAATTTGCTTATAGAAACAATAGTTTAGTAATTTTCTTGTTAGTTGTTTATATTTTCTATAATTAGCGCTACAATTTGTGACTCTTTCTTTACTGTTTAGCCTCCGGAACCACCGTAAGGTATTACTTCAGAGGATGAATGAGAATGATATATGAATGTAAGTGAAGTGTAGTCTTATACGTCTCAGGTCGACCATTCCTGAGATGTGTGGTTAATTGAAACCCAACCACTAAAAAACACTGGCATCCACGATCTAGAATTCAAATCCGTATAAAAGTATCGGTCTTTACTAGGATTTAAAACCTTAGAACCCTCAACTTCGAAATCAGCTGATTTGCGATGATGAGTTCACCACTAGACCAATTCGGTGGGTTACAATTTGTGACTCAGGATCACAAATGCGTGAAGTATGCGCAGTAATTCGACTCTGGATGAGAAAAAAACAATTCTGCGGTTGAAATTCACAGATAATTGGAAAGATTTTCAATCATCCACCCATTAGCCTTGACGTTGCTCTCAGTTTTTATTTTCTTTATCTTCACAGTAAACAGTGCCTTGCATCAAAAAGATTTGATGATGAGGTCGAATTGAAAAATGGCGTAACTGCGTGGTTTAACTCATCGGCGGCGAAATTTCTAGAAGAGGAAATAAAGAAACTCGTGAAACGCTATGAAAAATGAGTTAAGTTGAAGGAAGCTACGTTAAAAATTAGTAAATAAATGTATTTTTTTTGTATTTGTATTAAAGTTTTCTTCATATTTTTCAGTTTCTTTTTTTTAAATTCAAAACGGACCATTCGTTAAAAGCACGCCTCGTATTTCAATTGATTTTCAATTTGTATTTTAAGAAATAATAAAGGAGACTAAATGAGAATGTTAAAAGCTTAGTAACAAAACAAGAAGAAAAAATTAAAATTAAAAATTTTTCTTTAGATAATTCTATTAACGAAAACTAAAAATGAATTATAAACAATATGTATGGAGTGAGCTATTAACTTAGGAGAAAAATATAAAGCAGAAGAGCCAAAAAAATAATAATAACTTTTAGAATACTTAAAAATTATGAGAAAAGATAATTTAGTAAAAATAAAGAGATTTTACATGAGTAGAAGAAAACAGAATTTTAAGACGAAAATTGAATAAAACAGATCATTTTCAATTAGAATCATTCTTAAAGCATCCACAGTTGATTTGGCACTACAATTAAGACTACTAACTTAAAGTTATAAAGAAAAATATAACAATTAGACATTGGTCAGGCGAAGCAGAAAATCTTTGATTTATAGGATGTAATAACTAGTAATTTTTTTTGAGATGAATTAATTAACATAAAGTAGAAAGAAATGTAAAATAAAATTTCAAACTAGTAAAATTATTTCGCAGGTGTTGAAATTTATATATTTATTTTAAGAAAAAAAGGATTCGGCAAGTTTTTAATGACTTGCTTGTGAATTGTTACTTAGTTTTTTAAGAGATAAACTAAAAAAGAAATGAATAATTCTACACCGACTGTAAATAGATTGGAAACGATATTTTTATTAACTGTTAACAGAACTAACGACCTTCATTATTTTAACGATCTTCATTATTTCTTAAATCGGCGTAACATACGAAAAAAATCAACAGTATTGTATCTATTAGTGAGATTAATAATAAAACCAATACTAATACAATGCACAAGTAGAAATACAATATCCTTTCACAGGAATGTTGATTTACAAACATGGAAGCAAAACTTTAATTTTTTTATGTCTCATTTTGGATTATAGCAAATGAATCCATTCTTGTATGAACCAGGCTTGAATTTTGATAAATTAAAATAGTACATGAAACTTTAAAAGTGACAAGAAACTACCATTAACAAAATTCGGTAGATTCTTCATAGGAAAATTTCAGTTTATCAATCTTATCCAACCTGTTTAGGAAAATCAATTTTAACTTTATCAAATCTTGAATTTAACTAATAAAAACTTTTATGACAGCTTAGTACTTTCTACAATTATTTTTTTTAATGGTAATCATTGATACAAAAATGCGAAAAATACGTTGTTGTAAAATGTCGGCCCTTGTTAACAATTGAATCAAATGTTAATATTTTCAATGATGCGACAGAATATGCTAAGAATTAAAATCGTCTTTTATAACTCTTGATATTAACCTTGAGAACTAATATATACTAGAACTTTCTTTTCTTTCTTTTTCCTGTTTAGCCTCCGGGAATTATCGTTCAGGTATTACTTCAGAGGATGAATGAGATTGATATATATGAGTGTAACTGAAGTGTAGTCTTCTACAGTCTCAGTTCGACCATTCCTGAGGTGTGTGGTTAATTGAAACCCAACCACCGAAGAACACCTGTATCCACGATTTAGTATTCAAATCTGTATAAAAGTAACTGCCTTTACTAGGATTTGAACGCTGAAAGTCTCGACAATATCTAGTAGAACTAAAAGAAAGCAAGAAAGTTACAGAGAAAAATTAAAAATCTCCTTTAATAGGAAAAAAATCCCACTCAAATATCCAACAAAACCGTCAGTATTTGTAAATCGTATTTGCTACGGAGCTGTTTGAAATTACACGGTTTAATTTTTTTCGATAATCGTTTGTTATATAATGCATCATGGTAGAATATATACACAAAAATAAAAAAAAGTATCAGTTTTTTAGTAATATTACTACAAATAAATTCATAGTTCTAATTTTATAAACATATATACGAGAGATATACACGTATACTCATATATACACAGAGTGAACAACATAAAACCGAACCTATATCGTAACCGTTGCAGAATCGGTAGGTTATGGTGGAATGAAATTTTATGAATGATACGGATAAATTAAATAAGAAAAACGTAAAACGTAATTTAAACGTTGCATTTATTCATCTTATTGTTCCAAATATGTTTAAAATGATGACTCTTGGTATCGATGTACTTTTGTGCTCGAATGATCATATTGAGAGTCGTCTGACGGAAAACATTGTCAATTGCGTTGATTTCTCGTTCAATGTTCACCTTCAGTTCATCAGTATTGCTGGGAATTAGATTCATAAACTTTCTCCTTTAAATAGCCCCAAAGGAAAAAATCCCAAGTAGGCATCTCTGGGGAACGTGGAGACCACCGTCTCTGCTGACAGCTCGTTCATTTGTGAAAGCTGCTTGAACGCGATTCAGTGAAACGTTTGATATGTGACACGTCTCTCCATCTGTTGGAAGAAGATGTATCATTTTTCATTATTATTTTCGCATAGATTTCTTCGAAAATTGTGCGGTAAACTTGTTTATTGACAGTCCGGTCAAAAAATATTGGTCCCACTCTACCATTACAGGAAACGGTACACCAAACACCAATTTTCTCATCGCGAAGTGCACGCTCGAATATCTCGTGAGGATTCCTCGCCATCCAATACCTGGTGTTCTGCGAATTAACATGGCCTGATAACTGAAACCATGCCTCTTCTGACATGATATACGACAACGGATCTATTTGTATACCACAATGTTTTCAAGAAGCCAGTTGCAATAATCAACTCTTTCCGGTTTTCCTGTCTCCTTCAGTTGTTGCACAGTTGTAACGCGGTATGGTTTCAATTTTAATTCATGAAGAATTTTACGACGTGTATTTAACACCAGATTGTCGGGATAAGTTGCATAGTAATCTTTTTGGACTGGCAGTAATTTCCTTTCAATACCGGCAATGTCCTGTGGAGTCCTAACGGAAGGTTGCCTATTTCATTTTGGATTTGAAACCGCACCTGTTGTGCGCCATTTTTTGACTAAATCGTGCATGCTACTCTTCGCTGGGATACAGCATTCGGAAAGTTTTCTACGAATACTTGACGTGATTCTTCAAAAGATCCAGATGGAGTATAGGCCTCAACTATAGTTATCCTTTCCTGGATTGAATAAGGCATTTTACACTAACACAACTGCACCGCAACAAAACGTATACTGCACTGATACATAATCACCTGACAAACGGCAGCATACGATATGTATATTGTTGTATTTGTTACCAAATATATTCACTAGTCGCGCTGGTTGTGTGAGAGTCTTTCATAAATGGTGTTGGGTAGCGGTTTCATTATGGGTTCGGTTTTATGTTGCTCACTTTGTGTGTGTATATATATATATATATATATATGTGTGTGTGTGTGTGTGTGTGTGTGTGTGTGTGTGTGTATCCTAATCGGGTAAATATAAATAAATAAATCATAGAATAAATTATGTTCAAAGAGCACTCAAATATAATTACATGTACGAGTATTTCTCCACCAACGTTTTACAACTTATTTTTTTGTTATTTTTCGTGTATTAAATTCCAAACAATTTATTAAGGAAATATTTTTTTTAAGAGAGTTGATAGTCCTGTCTAAATATTTTAAATTATTACTTGATCAGCAGGATTATGATAAATACAGCCAGTTCCGTGTATGTATGCATTTACCTATTCTTATTAGAAAGTATAAATCTAGAAACTTGACAGATTTCCCAATTTTTAGGAAAATTTTAGGAAATTTTCAGAGAAGTGTTTTCAGGAAAATTAGGAAATTTCTCATACAAAGATTAAGAAAGAATTTTTGCCTGCATCATTTTTTAATCAGAAATTTACGCACAAATTAAAGTCTTTTAAATTTTTAAATGTGTTTCTTTGTTTTTCATTACGAAAATAAAAAAAAACTTATTTTACCATAAATATTCATTCTGTAATTAATCTAAGCGGTAAAGTTTGCAAATACTAAATGTATTGGCATTTCTGATTTCTGATTTGACACATTTCTAACTTGAATACTTAATCAGAATAACTCTTCATTTCAACTGTTTTCATTCCAAGTAAAATTCCAGTTCTACGAAAAAAATTTGGCTACGCAAGAAGAATGTAATATAAATTAATGCCAACTTTAACAGATTGTTGTAAAACATGAAACTGTTTAATGTTGGTCAATAAAAATTTAATTCCGAAAATTATTTTATTTTAAACGCATGAACTTTAAGTATTTTTTTTAATATTTTGGAATAAAATAAAACAAGTAACTTTAAAATAAACCATTTTAAAATAAAATAATTATTAATAAATCAATATATTTAATTTAAAAATAAGTTAAAAAAAGAAAATGAAGTCTGATTCGAACCGATGTGCCTTCCCCTGTAAGATCCAAATATTTCATTAATTAATTTTTTTTTTGGCTATAACTCTGGAATGAAAATAAGTACCACTTATACCGTTGAAAATCTCTCAATGAGGGCTTATTACTGCAGTTAAGAAAAAGTCTAAAATCCAAATTCTTTTGGATTTTGGGCTTTTTAAAATACTTTTGGTTCAGTCAATTCCAATGAAAAAGGGAGGTGTACAACAATCCTAAATCCAAAATTTCAACATCCTACGGCTAATCGTTTGAGCTATGCGGGATAAATACTACGTATATATATATATATATATATATATATATATATATATATATATATATATATATACATACGTACCTAGACGTCACGCCAAAATTAGTCAAAATGGATTTCAGGGATGGTCAAAATGAATATTTCCATTGAAATCTGAAGCCGACATTTTTTCGAAATTTATCACAATACTTCCTTTATTTCATAAAAAGAAGTAAAGATACAACAATATTTTAAAGATTTTTTATCTCAAGAATAAACAAAACTATCTCACCAGTATTGCAAAAAAGACTTTGCAATACCGGCTAAAACGTACTACATTTACAAAGCCACAGGTATTCTTTTGAAAAACTCGCTATCATCCTCTTAGATCCGATCTAAATGGATGTTTACTGAATTAATCTTTTCAAATATTAACCTTATAATGATCTATAAAATCATTATCACAATAGCCGTGATGGATAAATACGCTTGTCTTTGAAGAGTTAGGTGTATTTTATGAATCACTTAATAAAAGATCTAGTTTTATACCACATTAATTTTTTTTTTCAAAGTTATTCTCGAGATTATTAATTAAAAAGAAAAACGTGGATTACAGAAAATTAAGCATAATAAATAAAAAGCGTAAAAAGTAAAATTGGGCATTTTCAGCACATGTCGGTGCTTCGGAAGACTCCGTGGCTTAGGGACTTGGCCACTGCTGGCAGGTTGAAACCTGGCCAGATCTCCTCCATTTACCCTCGAGTACTGCTCTCCGAAGAGGATAGCAGCTGTGAAGTAGCACTTCGGTGGACCGATTACGCTCTGGTCATTGATTTTGCGGCAGGGGATCGTGGGATGGTCTCTGCTATTAGCAGGTCCATCCCACGGGTGTTGGAGAATGGACAAGGTCGCCGGGTTTGCTTCTATGGTCCACAAGAGCGGGTCGGACAAGTCTTACGGCAGTCCGTGGAGTATGCAGTGAGAAGAATAGGGAAACGCCATCTCCTTCATCTGACACGGGCATCCCCGCGGGTCCGCCGACTACTACAGTTTTGGTCAAGGTGGAGGGGCGAACCTTTGCAGATCTGCTCCGCTCGGTGAAAGGGGCAGTTTCACCAGGGGAAACCAGAGTCCTCTCCGTCCGGCAGGGCCAAGGGGAGGATCTTCTTCTTCGGGCGGCAGTAGCGAGGTGGACCAACTCAGCAAGGATATTGCAGAAAAGGTAGAGGGTGCTACTACGGCCCTGAGTGGTAGGGGCGGCAGAAGAACCCACGTCTTGATTAAGGATGTGGATGGCCTAACGTCACAGGATGAGTTTCTTCGGGAGCTTCGCTACACGGAGTCGGTCACTATTGACGTCCTGTCAATGCGGCCAGCTTACGGGTCCACTCAGGTGGTTACAGTGGCAGTGCCGCCAATCCTGGCCAACAAACTACTATCTGACAGGCGAGTTCGGATTGGGTGGGTGGCTTGTCGAGTGGTGCGGCATACATCCGACGGCCCTTGCTTTAGATGTTGGAATCCAGGCCACAGGGCCTTCTGTTCCGGCGCAGACAGAAGCGGTCACTGTTTTATGAGTGGTAAGGCTGGCCATTTACGCAAGGACTGCCAGCAGGACCCTAGATGCTTATCTTGCAAGTCACATAGTCATGCGCCTGAGGGTCGGAGATGTAAGCTGGCTCCATCGGCAACTGCTTCTTCGTAGGAACATCATGGTGTCTGTAAGGGACAGCTCCACCCATGAGGGGGGCGGGCCTCGGTCCCCCGCTTACTATGATTGGGTGGGGACTCCCTTGCAGTACCGTTGGGGGGAAAAGTAAGACCTAGTCCCGATGGGGGATCCTTTCGGGGGTTCACCACTGGAGGCAAGGCATATAGACCGAGTCCCCGTGGGGGGATCTTATGGGGTCCCCTCATTAGAGGCATGGCGCCTAAAATCCGACTTCCGGCTATCTGGCGAGAATTTTGTTCCCGACGAGATAGTTAGAGGCTATGGCACCCCTCGGAGGCGAGTTTATGTTTAGTTGCGGATTCGGCTCCGGAGGGTGGAGAAAAAAGAGATAAAAAAGCATAAAAAGTATCCTATTTTTGTGGTAGTAGAATTTCAACCTTGCCATAACTTCGTTTATAGTACATTATGTAAAAAAAAAAAAAAATAGTCTTAAGTATTTTTATTTCCTTGTACGAAGTAAAGGAAGTAAGGATCGCGAAAAATTTCAGATTTCAACGGAAATGTCCATTTTAACCATTCCTGAATCCATGTTGGCTAATTTCGGCGTGACGTCTATACGTACGTATGCATGTATGTACGTACGTATTTATTTCGCATAACTCAAACGATTAGCCGTAGGATGTTGAAATTTTGGGTTTAGGATTGTTGTAACATCTAGTTGTGCATCTCCCCTTTCGATTGCAATCGACTAAACCAAAAGTGTCCAAGTAAGCCCAAAATCGAAAACATTTGGATTTTAGACTTTTTCATAACTGCAGTAATAGGCCCTCATTGACAGCTTTTTAACAACATTCCATTAGTGGACCTTATTTTCATTAGTTCTAGAGTTATAACCAAATAAAATTTTAATTAATGAAATATTTTGATTTCACAAGGGGAAGGTACATCGATTTGAATCAGACTTTATCTCCTTTTTTTAATTTAAATATATTGATTTATCAATAATTATTAACCTCTGATTGTAAAAAATGTTACGATAAATAATAATTCAATAATAACAATAAAAAAATATATATATATATATATCAGAAGTTATTAATGAAATTAAATTTTATGTACTTTTCATTTAAAAAAAAATATGTATATATAATTTAATAGGCGTAGAAGGAAGAGTGTTGTGCACATCAGATATTTAGGAACAGAATTTTGTATATTGTTTAACAATTTTTCAATATTTTTATGATGGTTGTTTCAATATAGTGTAGGCCGATTATAAGTCGCAGCAACGGTCTAATCAACATATAACTGTAATGATTTTGGATTAAGTAAGGATTTTTTTGGCTAAGGAATATTGTAAAACTCCATTTTTTACACAATATTACGAATGCTTAATTTTGTTCCTCTAACCTGTTATTTATTTGAGAGTTTATCTACTTAGTATTATTATCTCATCAGACATAGATACTAGAAAATTTATTATGAAGAACGGTTTGAAATTAATTTTCTGTTACCTTATAACCTGATCTTTCTTTTAGTAATTGGTAATTAGCTGTATTTGGTTAGTATCGCGATGCTAAACGTTACTCGATCCGTTACTGAACTGGAGGAGATGACATTATTACGACTAATATTTATAAAGCGTGTGCACTAAAAACTGGCGAATTTACATCCTTCTAAAGATGCAAATAAAGTATTAAAAAAGAAGTATAAATAAAAAAACCCAAGTAAAGTAGTTTATTCAATTATAAAAGAATTACCTAATTATCTTCTTTATACTAATCATTTAAGTTTAATAAAATAAATGCTAATAATCTCATCAGAAAAATTATTCTAAATAACCTACTGTCATCTATAGAAATAAATCAGTCACGATTTGATTTTAAATTTTTGTATTAAAACTGATAAACTATGGAATTATAATTTTATCTTAACAAAAACTTACAATTTTTAGAAATGTGTTTGTCAGGATAAGTTGGTAGAACATTCAAATGCTGTACCAAAGAGTTTAATTAGTTTTTCACGTTTCATAGTAGAGTAAATGGTCACAAACTAAAACCTCGTGTTTAGTTTTCCCAAATAAAATGAAAATGTCGCATGAAACGGCAATTCCTGTAATTTTTGTAAAACTTTAATAAGGTAATAAAAAAATTGGGTCAACTTTTATAGTAGCCGATTTTGAAAAGACTACTCTTAACACAGTGGAAACAAAAGAGACCCCAAATATTTAAGCTCTGTCTTTTTTTTTTGTCTTCAGTCATTTGACTGGTTTGATGCAGCTCTCCAAGATTCCCTATCTAGAGTTAGTCGTTTCATTTCAGTATACCCTCTACATCCTACATCCCTAACAATTTGTTTTACATATTCCAAACGTGGCCTGCCTACACAATTTTTTCCTTCTACCTGTCCCTCCAATATTAAAGCGACTATTCCAGGATGCCTTAGTATGTGGCCTATAAGTCTGTCTCTTCTTTCAACTATATTTTTCCAAATGCTTCTTTCTTCATCAATTTGCCGCAATACCTCTTCATTTGTCACTTTATCCACCCATCTGATTTTTAACATTCTCCTATAGCACCACATTTCAAAAGCTTCTAATCTTTTCTTCTCAGATACTCCGATCGTCCAAGTTTCACTTCCATATAAAGCGACACTCCAAACATACACTTTCAAAAATCTTTTCCTGACATTTAAATTAATTTTTGATGTAAACAAATTATATTTCTTACTGAAGGCTCGTTTAGCTTGTGCTATTCAGCATTTTATATCGCTCCTGCTTCGTCCATCTTTAGTAATTCTACTTCCCAAATAACAAAATTTTTATACCTCCATAATCTTTTCTCCTCCTATTTTCACATTCAGCGGTCCATCTTTGTTATTTCTACTACATTTCATTACTTTTGTTTTGTTCTTGTTTATTTTCATGCGATAGTTTTTGCGTAGGACTTCATCTATGCCGTTCATTGTTTCTTCTAAATCGTTTTTACTCTCGGCTAGAATTACTATATCATCAGCAAATCGTAGCATCTTTATCTTTTCACCTTGTACTGTTACTCCGAATGTAAATTGTTCTTTCACATCATTAACTGCTAGTTCCATGTAAAGATTAAAAAGTAACCGAGATAGGAAACAACCTTGTCGGACTCCCTTTCTTATTACGGCTTCTTTCTTATGTTCTTCAATTGTTACTGTTGCTGTTTGGTTCCTGTACATGTTAGCAATTGTTCTTCTATCTCTGTATTTGAACCCTAATTTTTTTAAATGCTGAACATTTTATTCCAGTATACGTTATCGAATGACTTTTCTAGGTCTATAAACGCCAAGTATGTTGGTTTGTTTTTCTTTAATCTTCCTTCTACTATTCTTTTCTGAAAACAAATAGTTCTTCTCCTAACACTTCTTCCACTCTCCTCTCAATTCTTCTGTATAGAATTCTAGTTAAGATTAATAGTATACTACTTATTAAATAAGTATTTAATAAGCTGCTATTAATTAGTTATCGTGAGTAGTTTTTCTTAAATAAAAAACAGGGTCATTACCATATATTTTGGTTTTTATTTTTTATGAATTAACTCCCTGATCAAAACTATGTCAAATTTTGTACATTCAATGAAAAAAATAAAAGAAATTTATGTTGGCAAATAAGGATACTGCAGTATTTGAATGAATTAGCTGATCATTTAAATTTATATTTTCATCATTTTTATTTTCATCAATTTCTTAAAAAGAGTTTTCAAAGGTACATTCGGCCAAGTTCAGCAATTTTAATTTTACTATGAAATGGTTTGGAAGATAAAGCAATTAAGTGGTATTTCATGATTACATTTTTTTTATTAATAAGATTTAAGAAAACATTAAATAAGACAAATGGCAAATTTCTTTTAATTAAAATTTTATCGTAAATTTTCCCAACTATAATCCATTTAAATAAATAACTCTCTTTAGTCAATTAATTAAAATTTATGCATGTTATATTAAAGAAGAATAATTTTTTAAAAATCATGTGATATAGATCTATTTAAATATATAAATCAATTTTTGAAAAAATAAGACAACAGTTATTTACAAACTATGGAAATTAATGTCGGTCAGTTGGCGACACTGTATTAGGTGCATCTGCAATTGGCATACTGCCGACAGTGCGGAACTATAGTGCCAGAATAATTTTAGAACAACGGAACCGATATAATGAGAAGTCATTCTGATGAATAATGCTTCGTATTTAATATTCGAGGAACCTACCTGTCTACCCGATTACTTGTATACGACTATTTGAAAGTAACGTCCTTCAGAAATGCGTGGATAATAAATTAAAAGAGTTTAATTGTTAGCACTTTTGAATTTATTAATGGTTAAATATATGTAGTATATATTGTAACATAAAACATATGTAGAACATTAGCATTAATGTTACACCTATAATAATTGTAATTGTGGTTAATTAAGATTTGTTATATTAGATTTTAATAAAGAAATTAATTAATGTAAAAGCCATAATTAAACCTCTAATATAAATCTCTGCATACATTTCAACTACACTTTTTAACACTGAATGCATGTTTTGTAACAGCATGTACATCAAATCATAATAATTTTAAAAAATTTCGTTTCTAATTTTCGTCCGTTCTCAGGAATGTTTGCTTATCACAAAAACTTATTCATTCACATTACTGATTCTTTTGACAAATAATACTTTTCTTTATTCACAAGGAGGCAAGTTGTTCTTTGTAAAACAAAAATTAATATTTAAAAGTTAATAAGTCGATAAAATTTGCAACTTTCGTAGGAAAATTTATTTTTATTTTTCAATTTAAACAAGCTCCATAAATCTGCTTCCGGTTAAAACGGTTTTTATGATTTATTTACAGAGAGCACATTATAGAAAACGATTTACAAGCACAAAATTATTGAAAATATTGAAAAATATTTATAGAAAGATTCTTTTTTAATTTCATTCAGGTGCTCGTTTTTCATAATTTAAATATTCAAAAGGCATAAAGGACAATATTAACATAAAGTTTCATTACAACAACTTTTCTGGAAAGGATGTTTTTAAAATTTCAAAGTAGCACTTACACTGGAAAAAAGTGATTTCTTTTTTTAAGATTACTTTCTGTGTATTTAGATGAAAACTATTAAGGAATAAAACACAGATATACTCATATTTTTGGGAATTTCAAACAGGTGCTCCGTATGACGTGTAATTTTATTTGTTTGGGATGCTTTTTATCAAAAGATTTTAGGAGAGACAAGAATTAAAAAAAGTAAAAATTTAAATAACTTTCGATGAAAAATGTATATTATTATAATAATAATATACTGTTATTTTTTATTATTATAACAATTTTTTTACTCAGTTTATCAACAATATATATATATATATATATTGTTGTATTATTTATATATATATATATATTATTGTAACAGTATATATATATATATATATATATATATATATACTGTTAGTTTTGATAACAAAACTAACTATTCGTATATTTAAAAAGTAAACGTTCTTGATAGAAGTAGCTATTACTCATAAAATGACAATCAGATCACCGTTTGGTTCAAATTAGAATAAAAAATTAAGTTATTAGGCAATTAACAGGACAAATCATACTCTGCGTTTCACACAACCAAACAATATTTTAGCTAAAATGTGATCGAAAAAGTTTCATAGTCTTTTTTTTCTGGTTAACGTAATAAAGAGTTAGGAAATAGAAGATAATCCCTGAAGTTTTATTCTTATTATGAAACGTGTATCTACGCTTGAAACGTATTGGCAAAAATAAAATCGAACAAGTAAATACATTTCTATTTGTCCCCCCATTTTTAGTAATATATAAATGCACCTTTTTGAGTTTTACATTAATTTAATTTTTTTATTATTTATTTAATTTTTTATTTAAAAAAAGAAAGAAAATTGTAGATATGCAAGGAAGCAGCAAATAAATTGATTGTTAATTTAATATATGATATAATATGGCAATAATAAACTGCTGTATATTTAATTTATCATCTATCAGTGGTCTGGCAATTTTTGTTACACCACATATAGTAACTTGCCGGTCCCCGCGGCACGAGTGATAGCGTCTCGGTCTTTCATCCGGAGGTCCCGGGTTCGAATCCCGGTCAGGCACGGCATTTTTCATACGCTACAAAAACTACATTTCTGTTTCCTATGTGCAAGCTTCGAGTTTCTGTAGTGAACTTCATCAAGCAAAAAAAATAAACACTGCTATACCGTGTAAGTCATCGTTCTGTTTATCTCGTGATAAACATTTTCTTGCTGAATTCTAAAATGTTACAGCTAGCATTTTTATTCAATGGATTATTGCTAAATGTGTAAGTTGTAATTATTATTATTATAATACGTATTCTAGGATTCAAGAAGAGTCCTTAATTTAATTTCAGTTCTTATCAACTGAAATATTTTGGGTTAATTACAAATTAAACAAGTTGTAGTAAATAAATATAAATTTTTACCTGAAAAGATGTATCATCTATAAATATGATAACAGAAACAGAATTAACTCGTCATTACGTAGTTGTGATTTATAAACGTATAAATCATTATCCTATCAGTTGGGTATGCACACGGATCGCATCAGCTATAAACACAGCTGTTTCGTAATGCTGTGTGTTTCATAAATGCAAGAAAAAGTAGTTTAATTTTTTATTTAGATTTATCTATATATTATGTTATTATAGTTTTCGTATTAATACGCACCTTAATAAAATATAAGCTTTTACTATAATCTCAGACACATATTTACTGGCCTATTTAAACGAAGATGATATATATATATATATATATACACACACACACACACACACACACACACTGTGACCTATAATCTTTACGAAATTGTTTAAATATGTTTATAACAAAAGTCTAATACATATATATAAAACCTATATCTTCTTGACCATAATAGTTTTTATTAACTTACAAAAGGAAAAATATTTCAAGCGATTAATTAATTTTGTATTAGTTCTGAAAAATATAAAATAATAAATGCCACATTAATTGAAAGAGACGAAGTTTCTTTTCAGAGATAACTTTGTCTTATAAAATTCAACAGAAATCCGACGCGGACATGTGTTACAAGGACAGACATGTTCACCAGTGATTTTTTTTGCATCATGTTATACCAAAATTGTAAAATTAATGTCTAGTTCCCTGTTTTTCTTTAATTTATGAAATCAAAATTTAAAAAAAAATTTAAATTAATTATTTCTTTCAATTTTTAAAACATTTACTCCATCACAAAGCATAAATTATAAAATTTCTGTTCCGAAGTAATTATCATTATTTTAACTATAATTGAAAAACATCACTAATAATTTTAATTATACTAATAATTTTAATAACGTGAAATACTTTTATTATTGATTTAATACGAACTGTAATAGCCGTATTATATGTATTTACATGTTCCGTTTGAAGCTTATGGCAACATGAAATTGAACATGGTCTTTTTTGGTTCAAGATGACAGTAAAACTTATTTATTTATTAATTTGTCAACTATGCAATTACAATTTATTAATTAAATCTTTCTTCAAACTAAAATGATAAAAACTAAAGAAAATCTATGACTTTTCTTATTTATGACAATTTTTAATCTAACAGAAATGTTCACCAAATTAACTATAAAGCTGTGTTCTACTCGTATTAACTATACACCTCATTTTTCTTATTTTCCTCGAAAAATTAAGTATTTTCGACGAACTATTTTCAGTTATCGATAATTTTTCTAATATAGCCGTTATTTTATAATGAATTGTTGTTTTTACTAAAATTAAAAAATTCTTATGTTTGTGTTGATAAGTTGAATACAATAATAATTCTAATTAAATTTTTCATAAAAAACAACGGATGCAAAATACTATTTAAAAAAGAATATATATTTTAAAATATTTATTATATTAATCGATATGAATAGAAAAAAATTACTGAAACAATCACATAATAATATAAACCACATAGCAGAAAGTTTCTCGTATGACTAAATACCATCTAATAATTCTCTTTCAAAGATAGGTATAGTATATATTCACAGCACATACTTGAAATATTTCAAGTTTACAAATACCAATTCATGCACAATATATAAATAGTATATTTTCATTATTACATATATATTTTTTGTTCGATTTATCGAAACAAACATACCAGTTTTTTTTAATTTTTTTTAATTATCATTCCTGATTAATCTAGTTTTTATTTCGAAAATGAAAAATTGTTTCAAAAAAGCCGAAATTCGGTAAGATGAATGAAAAAAATAATAATTTTAATTTAAATAGGGAATATTTTTAGTTACAAAAAAAAATACATAATTTTCTGTCATTGTCATTAATTCTGAGGTTACGTTTCTTTAATCTGTGGTTATATGAAAATTAATAATAGATTTATTTCTAGTAGAGAAATTCAATTCGAAAAAAGATGGGAATGATTGTGAGAAAATGAGATAATGTAATGGAGAATTAAATATTAAGATAGATGAACATAATACATCAGATGTTAAAGTTTGCTGTTTAATCATAATGGATTGCCAAAGTAAGATAGAGATAGAAAGCAAACTGACAAGCAAAGACAGCTTACAAGCTAAAAAGAAGGCGGTTAGCTTTCAAATGTAGATCTAAGGATTAAAAGGAAATTCTTGAAAATATTTGCGTAAAGTGTATGCTTTATTAAACCGAAATATGTATAATAAATAAAAGAAAAATAATAGAAACTTAATTGAAAAGAGAAACGCAATGTTAAATGAGAATTTTGTAACCTAGATTCTTCAGACTCTTTTTCAACAACTGGAATTTTCGACATTTCGGTCTACAAGCTCTCCAATTTTTCGTAAAAATAATAGGAAAAGAGAAAAATTTGTGTCAAAATCTTATAATGACCAAGTAGGCTGGTGGGTCATGTTTTAAAACTTCATTTAAACTCTGTTTAACTGGTTTAATTAATTTAGTGATACTTGGAAGTATAGCAAATTAATACTGTAGAAGGAAAATCGAATATATAAAACAGATTATTGATGTTGTCTACGTAGTAAATAAATATGTTTAGATTAAAAAATTTACAACAGAAAGAAATGAAAAATAGTATGAAACCAGTCATCTAAATGATGATTTTTTTTTTAAAGCATAAAGTGATTGGGGGAAAATAATACTTTTTTATCGTTATTATGAAAAGAGTTACTAAACTTCAAGCTCATGATAAAGGATATAACGCTTTAGGATTATAATAGTACAATCCTAAACTCCTTCCTTCTTCTTTCGTTATGGTCGCCTAAGGACCAAGTAACAATTTCATTTCCTTCTTTTTTGTTGTTTCCTTGTCCTCTTTCATCTTTTCGTTATCCTTTTCTTAGACCACTTTGTTCCAGTTCTCTTATCCTTCTTATCTTGAGATCATTCTATTTTTCCCACTTCACTAAGAAACACATATTTTTTTGTTATTTCATCCTCTTTTATGTTCTTTCTTTCTAGCTCTTTATTGATTTCTTAGTGTGTACAGATTAGAATAAATTTTTTTCAACACTTTATCATAGCGGTCGTAATATAATCCCCCCACCAAAAAAAAATTAATACAACAAACACATTCAAAATAAATTCTTGAATAACTTATGTTATAAATAGCAGGGGATGTTTTCAGTCTTTTAGTCTAACTCCTTTATTATTCAGAAGTTTATTTTTTCCACATAGCAGCTGTGTAGGAATAACGTCACACCTTACTATGATCCCTGATTCTACGCTCTTTTTCTAACACTTAATGATAATATTATTAATAATAATGGTATATACATTAAGAATAAAATCTTACTGTGAATATACAGTTTACAATGACAAGCAGTTACGGGAATAACGATTTATTTTTGAGATACGATTCCAAAACTAAACTCTACGAATATAATTCTTTGGTTCAAAACGTGGAATCATCACTAGGTTCAGTAGGAATACAAATATATTATTTATATATATATTTATATTGTAATAATATATATTTGTATATTATTTGGTAGCTATTATCTCGTGTGTGTGTCGTAAAACTAATACAGATAAGTCTATGCTCATTTGTATTGTTAATTCTTAGTTTATCAGTCGACAATAGAACGGATTTTAATGAAACTTGCATGAGATAATAATTATTACGACTTTTGTACATTCTATTTTTCGAAATAAAATATTTATAAGAGAGAGCGTCCACCTTTATATTTATTTATTTTTTAATAACATACCGTATTTTTCTGAAACTTCTAACGGAAATCTGGCCATCCATCCTATTAAGCAAATCATTTTGCTCAATATTTACTCGCTCAGGATTCAGTTTAAGAAATTTTATTCAAATTAAAATACAAAAATTGTAACAGCTTTTATAAAAATAAAACATTAAATAATTCACTAAAAGATTCCCGGCTATAATATAAGTTACTCAAGAATATATTTTGAATGCGTTTGTTTTAATAAATTTTTTTTTGGGGGGGGAATATATTAAGACCCCTATGATTAAGTGTAAAAAAAAATTATTCTAATCTGTATTATACGTAAAGATCATGACAAGATTGGGTAGGTTTTCTACGGATAAAAGTAAGAACTCTGCGTAGATGGATCAAGGGAAACCGGATAGAAACGTGATCAGTGTATTGTCACAAAAAACACAATTAAATTTAAAATTAAAAAAGCTGTTACAGCTCACAGTAATATATATTTACAATATAAATAATTGGGAATAATAATAAATAAATTAACATACTAAACGGATAATATAAATACAAATAAACAACAATTCAGAAGACGTTAATAAAAATTATTTAACTTTAAGCATTAAACGGAAGTACAGAGAATTTAGAGTTATTTTTTTTTTATTTAGTACCCAATATTATTTAAAGTTTCATAAAGTAATATTATTTCTGTAAAAATAAAACATTATTTTAAGTAAACTGGTGGAAAAATCGTTTACGGTATATACTTGGTAGGTCATTAAAAAGTATCAGTAGAAGATACTAAGGTTCTTTCTCGTCCGACAAATTATTTTGTTGAGTTAACACGAAAACAGTCCTGTTGTTTTGTTTGATAGAGGTGGATATTGTTTTTTTTTCAGAATAGTGTCTTTTTTATCAATGGTTACACGTTCGTAATCGTTAACAAATACATTAGCTAAATTATAATTATTATTTTATTAAGCATCATTCTACATTATTCATACTTACGGTGTCAAACAATAATAATTTTATTCCGGTTTCAAAAAGCAATGATCATCCGGATGAAGGCTGATACTGACGTTATTAGTTCATAATAAAACTATTACATGATGATAATTCTCGTGAATATACTACCTCTAATCATTACGATATTGCAATTTAAGTTCTATTAACTGTTTTCGTTATTTAAAAAAGTGATTTTTAAAACCGATTATATACACTTCAAGTTTTATAAATTGAAATTTTTAGATGGTGGAGCTGGAAAAATAGAATTTTAGACATCACATTAAATTCTGTTAACTGTAAAATTTCTCCCTCCCCTTCTAAACCAATTACCAATAATATTTTAATTATAAAATCAAGTAGCAAAACGTGACACGGCCGATGCTGACCTCTACATCAACTAGGGCCGCCCAGTTGATGTAATGAACAGCATAGTGAATTTTTTCAACTAGTTCTGGTTTCGATGCCCAGCAAGTTTCCAGCATTATCTGATATATATAACTTTATGATTGAGCATATGCAAAAATTGAGAATAAATAAATAATTTTTTAAATCGACTTAAAAAATAGGAAGTTTTCAATTCAACCTGCATATTTATTTTTTTAATCTGTAGTCCAACCTTACTTTTTTTATTTTCCCGGCGAATATAGCTAGAATAACTAATTGTATTAAAGGGAAAATTATGGTGATCGAGTAAAAATGAGTTATCGGGTTTTTGCAAATCTTTACGTTTTAGGGTCCAATTCATCTAGAATATTCATTCTCAAAGTAGACGATAATGTCCCCTTGTGGGCGATGGGGGCCTTCAGGGGGGCGGTAGAAGGCCCACAGAAAATTGGGGGCGTTCAGACGGTCTAGGAAGGCGAAACTGATTAAAAATAAAAGGCGAAAATTATGTTTTCCTGATATTTCAAACCAAAATGTAAAGTAAAAAGTAAGTGAAATCAGAATTAGGATATGCCACGTTTAAAAACAATAATTGGAATTACTATTTTTAAGAGAGCATCTTAAGAAAACCATTTGCAATTACTATTTTTAACAAATGGTAAGTTTAAACATCTGGAGTGATAGAAAATTGTTGATCCTCAATTTGGGCGATCGGCGAAGAAGTTTGATAATCAATGATCTAGACCAAAAAAAAAAACATATGTATGTGTGTCACACTGCTTTTGATCTTAAATCTCAGGATTGACTGAACCGATTTTCTTCAAATTTGGCTGAAATATTTCTATATAGAAACAGGGCCATTAACTATATAATTTTTTTTTTAATTCGTTAAGACTGTGTGGGGAATATCACGAAAAATCAATTTCTATTTTTTAGAAAATCTTTATTAAAGCAAATTTGATATCTACAAGGCATGTTTAAATGATACAAAAAAGTCTTTTAAAAAACAATCAACTCCCACCTGTTAACCCACCGGGTTGGTCAAGTGGTGAACGCCTCTTCCCTAATCAGTTGATTTGGAAGTCGAAAGTTCAAGCGTTCAAGTCCTAGTAAAGGTTTGGTGGTCGGGTTTCAATTAACCACACATCTCAGGAATGGTCAAATTGAGACTATACAAGAATACACTTCATTTACACTCATACATATCATCCTCATTCATCCTTTGAAGTAATACCTGAACGGTAATTCCCGGAGGCTAAACAGGAAAAAGGAAAACCCCATCTTTTAAAATTTTTGTTTTCCTTCCGTCGTAATATTTTTAAAAAATTGTTTATTATTTATACATCATATTAGGACAACAAAAAATGTCCATAATTATCAAAAATTATAAACCCCGGTTTCATCCGGTGGTACCAGGTTCGAATCCCGGTCAGGAATGACATTTTCACAGGCTACAAAATTGTCATTTCATCTCATCCTCTGAAAAATGCCTAACGGAGGTCCCGAAGGCTAAAAAACCGGACCTTAACCATAGAAAACTTTTTTTAAAAGTTTTACGTTCTTGTTTTAGCCTCCATTGAGGAAGTGTAAGATTTAGAGAAAACTTTACTTAAGCAAATTTGTTAAGCTTAACGTATGTATTATTATTTTTAGAAGATTTTTTTTCTTATTATTAATTCTCTATCTAAAAAAATACATATTCTGTTTTTTTTTTTTCATTTTAGTTCTATAGTACTAAACCTTTACTCAGATTTGTCCCACGGCGAGGGAGGACATTATGTTCCCCTTCCACACAAGGTTGTACAGATGACAACCCAATACCGCGATCCATTACTCTGTAAAGCAAGTCAGGCAATGAGAGAGGGAGCAAGTCCAAGTGAGTTTACGTAGGAAGCTTACAAGTGGTTGCTAGGTAACTGGAGAGGAATAAAACATAACCCACCGGTTGTAGTGGAAGCTAACTAAGCCTTGGATTAGGAGACACTGCCAGCAGGAAAGGGAATTTCTGTTGAACAAGTTAGGATAAAAATACATTAATTCTTTTGATTTCTATTTAAAAGAAAAAAAAAACATTTTTGTATTTTTCATCATCATTTAGAGCTATTAAAATTACTTGTAGCTTTCACACCACATTATATTCCGGACCCCAAATGAGAAGCAACTTTTTCCATTACTTTCATAAAAGTTTTTATGTTTAAAGATAGTTAAAACTACTTTTATGTTTAAAATAGTTTAGAGTTTAAAAATATTTTTCATTATTTTTAAACTCTTCTCATTTGAATTTATTTTTTTAGGAATCACTTCTTTATAAATAATGTTTTTCCCACAAATAAGGAAGTCCCCGCAAAAAAAATTTATTCGAAATTTTTTAATTTTGATCCTTAGATCTTATTTTGGATATCATGACTTGAATAACGTAGCTCCGAAAGTCATGCAATGATTTCCCAGATTTTTCTTAAATATATCGATATCAATGATCAATTTTTTTTTTCTTTATAAAAGAATTTCCTTCGAAGCTTTCGCGTTATAACTTTCTTTCAGAAAACGTTCGTAGATGATTTTTTAAAAGAAAGACTATAACCTGTTGGTTTAAAAAGAGCTGTAGATATTTTTTATTTGCTTTTCGTCAACATTACTAACTAATGTTGTTTAATAACTGTCATTGTACAATGTTACAATACAAAGCCTTAAGAAATTCCGAATTATATATTACAATAACATATAGTAATACATTCATCCCTTGCTGATTAAAACAAATTATATATCTCATTATTTCACAACAGAAAAGTATGCATAAATATGCTTCTCTATATTACCTCTCTTTTTTTTTTATGTCTGTGACGCATGTCACAGACATAAAAAAGTTATACAAGAGGCGCCGGTTAATGTTGCTTTCTCTAAGAGTGATGATGTATAGTGATGATGTATACCATATAGCCTGTCCATAAAGTGAACTGAGTGAAGAATCTATAGTAGGTCTGAATATCACCTTTACTTTGGTGGGTCTAGCATGATGATATGCAGCAATATATTCGGATTATTTAAGTGGGCAGCAGGGGAATCCACGACTTCACTTTTCTTAGTTATGAAGAGTAAAGAATGCTTAGTATTTATGAAATGGCTACGTAATTTTCAAGGGTGACTTGCTGCTCGTATCAGGTTATTCACAACAATTACGGCTATGACACAACATGCAAGGTTAACACATACAGGAAAACGTATGTAATTTAGTAAGGAAAGAATATTTATTTTTAGCTTTCTAAAAATAATAAACATTAAAATGTTATCAAAATCATACGAACATTTTTTTCTGTTCTAAATCGTGAAATTAGGCACTTTTAAAGTATATTAATAAATAATTATTTTCAGTAATATTGTTAAAATAGATAACTGATAGTAAATTAGTTATGAGGAAAACTAAAGTAAAATACAAGAACAGACTAAATTTTATCAAATTAGTGCAAACCATTTTTGAGATTTCATCCTCAAAATAATGATTTTAATCCTACGAAAGACGTTTAACAAATTAGGGATCGAAGCATATTTTTCTGCTTTATTGACATCGCATTTTTCACAAACGTGGACGAAAACATTGTAAGTAGAAACGTGAGTTCAATGAATATAACTATCCTTTAAGCAATATGATTACATAAAATCTTGTTATATAAGAGTAATTTTACTTTAAAATTTTAATTTTTTTCTTTTTAATGATTTCATCAAAATTTATATTAATTTAATTTTGTGAATGAAAGGGGATATAACCTTGATGTCTAACTTAAGTGCACTATAATCTTTACACTGGAAAAATTGTCAATATCATTATCATTGTAAAAAACGATTGTTATCGTTGTTGATAATGATTTTTATCATTATCACTGTGTGTGTGTGTGTGTGTGTGTGTGTGTGTGTGTGTGTGTGTGTGTGTGTGTGTGTGTGTGTATAATATATATATATATATATATATATATATATATGTGTGTGTGTGTGTGTGTGTGTGTGTGTGTGTGTGTGTGTGTGTTGCTATTCACACATATATATAAACACACACAGTCTCCCGAGTGGTGTTGGCCAAACTTAAGGAGATTAATATCAGGTCATCAAAAAAAAACAAAAAAGGTCATATGGAATCCTCTACCACGATTCATTTTCCCTTTGTTCTTTTTGTGTTTTTTTTAATAAAAATTTATATTTTAAAAACCGGTTGTAATATTTTAATGAAATCTGGTGAACATACACACAACAAAATCTTTTACAAAATAAATAAGTCTGAAAATGTTGCCTTTGAAAATTCTATTAATTAAAAAATAACTTTTTAATCATTATGATCTGTGTTAATATTAGTTTTATCGACTTATTTTCACTTCAAAGTTAATTTTATATATATTTTTTTTTTAGTTCTGCTTTCCATAAGCAAAGTTTTGCAAAATTGGTCGGTAAAATGGAATAGTTACAGCAAAAAACACGTTAATCTCTCTTTAAGATGTGGTTTAAGAATAATTACCTTATTTTATTATTAAATTAATTTCTATTGGCAAGAAGAACCTTTTGCAATCAAATCATTTTTAAAAACATTTTTAGTAAATATCGTAAATGTATGATTTTTTCAAAGAAGAAACTTATAATTGTACTTTATAAGTAGATTTGTTTAATCAGTATCTAATGATGTGACAGCCCTCTACAGAGCGGCTGTTCGCTCGTGCTTGCACGAGTGGGCGGTAGCGATGAGACACGGGGACTGTCGAATCCCCATACGAAAAAGACCGAGTTCCGGCGAGGGTGCTCCACTCGGGATGTCCCCGTAAGAGACGCTGGCTTAAAGACCGAGTCGCGGCTCCCAGAGCGGGGACCCAGAGAAGGCATAACCGAGCCTGGTGGATCCTACACTGGGGGTTACAGCCGGGCGCAAAGTAAGATCAGACCTGCGGGCCGAAACGGGGAGGCCCGTTTAGGATACTCCCCGTTTAGAATACTCGTTTATAGGATACTCCCCTGGGCTGTGTTATGCTTAACTGCAGGATCCGGCCCAGGATCCAGGATTTGAATAATTACGAGTTTTAAATAAATTTAAATCAATAATTTTTGTACGTTGTAATCAGTGAATGTTTTGAGTGTTGTATAGGAGGTTGAGTGCTAAATGAGTTTGATACTTTTCTAGATGTAGGAGTATTTTTCATTTCTTAGAACAATTTATTCCTTTATTTCTGGTATTTCAAGTTCATATGTAATATTTCGTTTATAAAATACCACGGCGATTGATGTCCAGTTCCACAATCATTTTAATGGAAAACTTTGAAGTATTTTAAGGTGTGATGGCACGGCCAGTCACCAAAAACGCATTCCGAACGTTCAGACCGACTTTAATATATTTTACTGAGTATTTTTTTCTAAGGAGAACTGTGATTTATAACCAAAATCTAAAACAACTGATACAGTCATTCCAAGTAGTTTGCGTATGTTTTTTTCTCATGAGACATGTATCCATACGCATGCCTAAATATTTTACATTCGTTACGTAGGAATTATTTTTGCCGTTAATTGTTAAAGTTAGACGTGTTTCCTTCTTTAAAGAAAGGATTACATCTTCATCGTTACAGGTTAAACCTTTACTGATTTTAACTTTCTATTTTGTTTTATTAAAACCCTTTCTGTTCGTTCTAAAAATATGTAACGTCGATGGAAAGTTTAATTCAAATAGTTTTTTACAATTCCGGATTCCATAAGGAAATATAATTTCAAAAAATTATGCCAAAGAAATTTTCCTGTTTCATTTAATCAGTCTTAAAATCTCTCATTCGATACTTTATCAAAACCATCTAATTTTTTACTTCCGTATACGAAGTAAAGGAAGTATTGTGATCGCGAAAAATTTCGGTTTTCAAATTTCAACGGAAATTTCCATTTTGACCATCCCTGAATCCATTTTGACTAGTTTCGGCGTGATCTCTGTACGTACCTATGTATGTATATACGTACGTACGTAATTACGTATCTCGCATAACTCAAAAACGAATAGTCGTAGGATGTTGAAATTTTGGATTTAGGACTGTTGCAACATCTAGTTATACACCTCCCCTTTTGACTGCAATCGACTGGACCAAAAGTGTCCAAAAAAAGCCCAAAATCCAAAATATTTGGATCATGGACTTTTTGTTAACCGCATTAATAAGCCCTTATTGAGAGGTCTTCAACGGTGTATCATAAGTGGTACTTATTTTCGTTGGTTCCAGAGTTATAGCCAGATGAAGTTTTAATCAAAGAAATATTTGTATCTTACAAGGAGAAGATACATCGGTTCAAATCTGACTTCCTCATCTCTTTTTTTAACTTTCTTTTTTAATTTAAACATACATTTATTTATTAATAATTATTAACTTCTGATTGTAAAAAAAAATTACAATAAATAATAGTTCAATAATAACAATAAATAATAAAATATGAAAAAATATCAGAAGTTATTAATGAAATAAGATTTTATGTACTTTTCATTTAAAAAAAAAAAATCCTAAAACGCTGCAAACTACAAGAAATATTTTTCTTATTGTTTCAGACTTCTACATTGAATAAACATTCTCCTTGTTTGGGCAGTCTTCATTAGAGGAAGAAATTTCTTTATAACAATTAATATGAAATAAAAAGTTTTTAATCTACAGGTCTTTTACTGAAATGTATAAGGAGATCTAAAATCGCGATTAAATTACGCACGAAAAACTTCACTAAACTATTTATGTTCATTAATTTAGTCAAATTGTACATATGTATTTTTAATACTTCAGTTGCATTAAATCAAACCCGAAGCAGCTCAAATTAGTAAAATTCTTTTTAATGTCGTTTAGCTAAAATAAAAAAAATTCTCCTATACACCGATATGATTATTTAAAAAAATAATAATATAATTTGTAATAATATATTAATATTAATAATAATAATAAATTAATTTTTAAATGTGCTTAATTTTATATTTTTCATTTTGAATAATTTTAGATTGAGAATTTAAAAAATAATTACTATTTCTAATTTTTAATTTTTTCTAAAATTTATTATAGAAGCAAAAACAGTTTCTTAAAAATATAATAATAATAATAATAATAATAATATAATTATTAATTATTATTATTTCATAAAACTGTAATATTTTATTTGTACCTATAAATGTACTTTATATATAGTCGGTATTTCCGTAACTGCAATAAAAATTATAGCATATTTACCAGACAGGTTGATTCAATGTTTGGATAAAAAACAAATTCGTTTTTGTTCCTATTTCACGAAAAAAAGGTTAATAATCCATAAATTCGTATTATACGTAAAAATAATCAGGAATATGCAGTTTATTAAGATATTTTCTGTACAACTTCTCTTTTATCTTAATATAAAATTATGATATAATCTACGGTGCCTGTAATGATTAAGTAAATAAATAAAATAAAAAATTGTTGGTTATTTGTTAAATTCATCAATGAAATAGGATGGCTCGCACGGTTAAACTTTAACAGTAGAAACAGGTCTGAATATCCTAAAGAATAAAAAAGTAAATAATTCGATAGCAACATGTGTGTGTGTGTGTGTGTGTGTGTGTGTGTGTGTGTGTGTGTGTGTGTGTGCGGTGTCGTTTTACTGACAAGAGTTAAAATTTTATTGGTAGGGGGAAATAACCAGTTAGGAAGAGAACTGTACATGACAAACTCGTGTGTTTAGTTCTTATATGAAAGTAAACTCGTCGGAGCGCGGAACGCGGTTCTGTAGAGCGAGAGGAAAATGTGTCAAGGACTTTCAAACAAGCGCATGCGCTGTAGTATAACTGTTGGCGCGCTAGTAAGTAAAAGATTCGCTCGTTTTAGTCGTAAATAAGAATACAAAGCTGTTTCCCTTTCCGTATTTATTTCTTCCTGCACTTTACTGCAGTATCAGTCTTACTTTACAATAGAAAAATGAACACGCACAAATTACACAATTTTCGTTTTTTAAATAAAACAATGACATCCTCTAAACAAATATATAAATATTAATATAAAGAAAAATAAATGGCCATTTCCTCTGTCACGTCTTCTTTCATCTATACACACCTAAAAGGACTCGTACTGATGACGGAAAATGTCGAACGTGGTAGACTCAAAATCTTTGATCCAAAATGAGGAAGCAGTGATAACTGTTTAATGGGAGATCTAGAAAGGAGGAATTTTTAAAATTATTTTCTTTTTACATCAGTCATGACGAAAATCAAAAATATTAAAGGCAATTTAATAATTTAACTCTACATAATTAAATCAACAAAATACAAGATTTCCAAAATAAAAAAGTAATTATTAAATATTTTTAAAAAATCAATAGTTCTTTATGAAAATGAACATTTTGTTTAAGATTCTTTTTTATTTTATTTACCATTTCTACTATGATTAATTTTTTAACTGGCTTCAAAAATAAAAATAAAATTAAAAATCTGGTACTAAATATTACATGGTCACATAGGTTATAGCAAAATAAAATTTTCCTCACCCCAAAATGCAAATGGAATTTATTTTATTGAATTAAAAAAATAAATTTATGTTTTTCTTTATTACGTTAAAAGAAAATTAATTATTCATTGATTTACTAGGTATAATAATATAAAAATCTTACTTGATTTTTACTTACAGTTAGTCAGACGTACATTTAAGCTCTTAAGATATTTAATTAGTTTAGTACCTCAAACACAAAAAAATAATTATTAAAATCTATTATGTAAGTATCATCCAAGTTCTTTTAGCTCACAGTTGACAAAAATTACTTAGGAAATAGTACAGTCATTACCAAGAATATCAAGCAGCCTACATCACTTATTGGATATATTTACTTTCGACATATCTGTCAGTAAATCTCTTTCTCCAAACATTTAGTTCCTTCAAGATTATTATCAGAAAATCTGGATGAAGCCACGTATTTCGCTAGTAATTTATACCTTTCAAATTTAAATATAATTAACACTCCATTTACTGTTAAAAACTTCGTGTCTGTTGCGTTGTAGCCAACCAAAACATGAGGCACCATTTACCAGTATGTTTATATATGCAATTTCATGAAGAATAACCATGCCTAGGAAACTATAAAAATGAGAACTGAAGTGGTTTCTTTACTTTCTACATTGAGCTGACACATTGTGGCTCATCAGCACGTCAAGCCCACCAACCCAACAAGTGACAGCTTCATATTCTGCAGGAAATGACAGTACAATGGGCAAAATTCAAAGAAGTAAGCTCAGAATTGTGCTTGTGTTGAATTTATTCTGAGATATATACCTTAATATTTTACATGCTTCATACACATAAGTGAGTCTAAGAGAAACATTATAATGAGACAGAATCAATCTAATTTTACTGTCAATTAATAAATGAAATAAATAATTTAAAAACTTTTAAAATCGTTTCTTGTTAGTGAAGAAAAATCTAATTGACCTTAAAATTTCCGACTTCTATGACGAGGTGAAAGATTTTGAATTCAAATCCCTGTCAGAGTTGGCATTTCTCCCAACTACATAATGTGTTAATAGATTATGATTTTAATAAGAAAAATTAAGATATTAATATAAACACAATATAAACAATTTTATATATATTATTAAAATTATAATTATATAATTTTTTTTTTTTTAAACAGTAAACCTAAACTTATGTTTAAAAAAACGAAATGAATTTGTGTTAACATTAATACGTAATTTTATTAAAAATTTAAGATTTTTTCTTTCAAATCTCCTATTTTTGTGTTATTATTTAGTTTCAGCAGATAAAATTATTTTCTAAGTAGAAAATTAAACGTTATAAAACACGAAATAACCTCCAGATAAATTTTTAAAAAGTTTAGAATTTTGGAAATCCCCATGTTTTATACCGTTATAATTACGTTGAAATAAAAAAAATTACATTTTACTTTTTCATCAGTTTCGGTCACGTTACAGTAAAGATCGATAAGGAAATACAACCGATTCTTCTTTATAGATTGAAAGATCGATATTGATGAATTATTAAGACAACTGACATTTTATTAAACTATATTTCATTCTTTAAAATGTCTATAGGATATTTGTACACATAAATAAATATATTATATATATACTAGCGGACCCGACAGACGTTGTCCTGACGCGGCATTATTCTGTAATAAATGCACACACATAAATATAAGTAACTTAATTAAGTTAAAATTAGCAGGAATGTGTTCTAAATTTCATTAAAATGACTATTAGTATTATATTATCGGTTTGTGATTGCTGTATTATTGTAATGGGTTTATTGATTAATTATGTGTAGTATGGTTAATATTTATTTTCACTAAATATTGAGATGTCCGATGAAAATTGAATTAAAAAATCGAAACGTCGTAAAATTAATAATTAGTGTAAATAATAAATTTTCATCCACATTACTACTAACTTTCACTTAACATCATTCTAAAAAAGTACCTCCTACAATTTTTTTTTTTTATTTAATAATTTTGATGTTTCATAACCATGTAACAGCTTAATTAATCAATAAATAAAAAAATTAAAGCACTGTAAAAAAGCAACGTATTTAAAATTTTAGTAGAAATTTTTATCATTTTTCTCATTCTTTATTTTAACATCTATTTTACCAAATTTTAGATAATTGTAAATTAAAAATAATTTTAGAAAACTTTTTATAAAATTAATCAGCTAAAACATTATAAATTCAATTTTTTTAAATATACTTTAAACTATATTATAAGTAACTTATATTTTAATTTTATAAATGTTATAATTTATTTTACAAACTTAAATTTTTATTTTCAAAGAGCCGTTCAATACTTCATAAGTTGCATACAATCAAATGAGAACTGACAATTTAAATTTGTAGGTTAAATTGATTGTTATTGAATGCACGTGTATACATCATTAAAATTCATGAAAAATCATGTAAAATACTCACTTCAATACTGCACCTTACAAATTTGCACAATGTACATTTTTTAATTAAACTTTAAAACGTTATTTCAATAAATAATAATATAGCGCGCAATTCTAGCAGACTCGGCAATGCTTCGCTATTGCTAGATCTGAGTATACATACAGATTAAATGACAACAATTGAAAGTTTCATAAAACCTTAAAAAACTGAACATTAGCAATTTTACAAAATTTAACCTTTCACTTTATAAAAGTCAGAATGTAAATAAATCCAAATGGCAAAACAACAGCACTACCTATCGGATTTAATTCAAACTATTCTCTAAATACGAATTTTAATGTAAGAACAACACTAAGCTACGACGCAAGTAACTGATATGCGAAAAAGCAACAAAATAAAAACAATTCCTAGAATCCGATCGCAGCACCAACTACCGGGTTTGACTGATAAACCAAAAATTTTTTAAAAAAACTTCTAAAACGCGATCGCAGCTCTGCCTACCGGACCCAATAGTGAACCTTAACCATCCCAAGATCAACAACACATAAATAAATTTAAAAAAAACATTTTCACTTCAATACTGTACCTTACAAACTTGCACATTGTATATTTTTTAATTACACTTTAAAACGTTATTTCAATAAATAATAATATAATATTTCTCAATACGCGCACAATTCTAAACGCGATCGCAGTGCTGCCTACTTGTTACTTAATCAGTTGTGATTTTGTTTACATTGGCAACGGCCATACGGGCTCTTTGTGATTGGTCGTTGTGTTTGACAGCGGCCATCTTGCATTGATCTGATTGGTTTTCCTTTGTTTACATTTCCATCTGATTTATTAGCCTCTTATTTATTAAAAAACTGCTTTCTCGCGATTTTTTGTAACATAATAATAACACAAAATTACGAAATATTTTTCTCAATTTGATCGCAGCACCAACTGTCGGGACAAACTAAAATTAAAATAGAATATTATTGAATATTCGGTACTGCAATGGTAGTGCAGTCTGCCGGATCCAATGTAAAACATTCCAAAATCAACAACTACTTATAAATAAAAAATTAATCAAAATGACATTTTCCAGTAGACCAAATTGTGAATCTAAATCATTCTCGAATCCCCTTGAACATACACACAAAATTTCATCAAAATCAGTCCAGCCGTTTAGGAGGAGTTCACTTTCATACACATGCACACAAGAAATATATATATATATATATATATATATATATATATATATATATATATGCTAAACATTTAAATTTCTTAATTGAGAATTTGAGAATGTTTGATTATATTAATATCTTTTATTGTTCTTATATATTGAAAACATTTCGAGTGTTACTTTTAAAAAAGAAAACAAATAACAGTAATACTTGTTCACAAAAAATCCCCTATCAGGCAATTTGTGGTGGTATCACAAAGATAGCTTCGTAAGTAACGATAAAACTTAAAATAGTATTGTTAGAAGGTTCGATTTCCGTCACGTGCCTGAATTTCTTTCCTCCTATTAATTTTTACTAATCTTCCTCATTAGAATACAAACGAATGTTCAAAAACTAAAATTGAATAATACTAAACAGTTGCTTATGGCTCCCAAACACCGGCTTCTCTCACAAAACAATTTTAATAATCACACAAAATAAAGGATATTAAATTAATGTAAAAAATGTTTTCTAATCAACATTTACATTTACATTATCGTGGTATGAATTTTTGAAAAACTCCACCCCGTTTAGTTCCTTCTGCCCCCCTTAGACAAAACATTTAATTGTTTTTAGCTGGTCGTGAAAACCGTGATATTATTAAATAATTAATACGAGTTTATTTCACTGATTTATAAATAATGATACAAATATTACACCAAATTGTATAATATTTTCGTCGAATTAAGTTGAAGTGCTTGTTCTAATAAAGACCACTCAAAAGTCTAATTTTAATTTAATTTATTTTATTATATAACACGATTTGGTCATATACAAGAAAATGCAACGGACGAAAAAATGTATTTCGTTAAAATAATGATTTTTAAAAACTTTATGGGATACCAAAAAATTTTTAGAAGCCTACAATTTCGATTATGAGGCTTTTAAAAAAATAAATTATTATCTAACTAAACAAAGGAAAGATATATTATGAGTATCCACATGGAATTGTAGAAAAATTGTAAAGCCTACTCTTCATCAGAACTGTTTCCATTACATCTCGAATTCATAAACCATTAGAAATCTTTTAAAAAAATAAAATAATTTTAGCGAATCTATATCGTAAGTAATTTATTAAAATTTCATGCAAGAATCGTAAAAATCAGAAGATTAAAACATAAAAACTAAGATAATTTTCAAAAGTTTTTTTTTAGTATCGAAATTTATCACTTTAATTTTAATAAAAATCTTAAATAGCGGTTTTAAATATTTCATATACTGTATAATAAACTTATATATACAAAACGTCTGATATACAAAAGCCAAAAACGACATGAAATGACTAGTTCGCTTTGTATAATGTGTTCTACAAAGGAGTGAAGCAGAGAACAGAAAGTAGTGATTTAATGAAATCCTGATTCCACCATAAATTGCACAAGAACGAAATTACATAATGAATTAATTTTTATTATAATTAAACAATCAATGAAAGCAATGTTTTTAAATTTATATTTAATACTACTTTCGCTGTTCAATATTAAATATGTCGTTCAGTTTTATTAATCCAAAAACAAAATATATTAACTTAAAATGATTTTTTATTACGTAAAAATAATTAATTGTACTTGGAATCAGTTGATATTCATTACATCATACAACTACAGAATCAATTGAACTAATAAAAAATAAATCTTGCAAATTCAATTTTCACCTTTTTTGTTATTCAAACAAATTTTTAATTAAGATCAAAGAGTGTAAGATTCTCTTTAGAAAAAATTATTTTTATATTAGCGTTTTAGAGGATACGATGAACTTCATTGTCTTAGCTACGGTAATACTATCATTGTGATTTTTTTAAATAATTTTTATCATGCTGCTTTACGGAAAGAAAGATGCAATTTTTGTTCATCCTTCCTTCGATCCTTTTAATATATATGTATATATTGAAGAAAGGTTATTTAATTATATTTCGAAATTTTTGTAAGTGGTTTCTTTAACAAAAAATAGCTGTATCTTTAATAAAACTCATTTCTCCACGATAAGTTTTCAAACCAGGCGGCATCCGGTTTCCTTCGTACCCACCGCATTACAACCTGCTGCCATACGTTTCGTAGGATTAAAAGAATTATTGGTGGTATTTCAATCAATGTGAATAATTTCCCTGTAAATAGAGAAAATTATTTAATCACTTTAATCACGAAAGGTAAATTTTATATTTTTGTTAGTTTCGATCAGTTTTTTAACAAAAATTTCGATATGTTAAGATAAATGTTATATGTTATAAATATTTGAATAAACTTATTGAGTTGAAGGAGAACCATTTTATATAAGCATTTCCTTGTTATAAAAACAATTCTAACAGGTAATTAGTTTCACAGAAATCAGATAGCGTACTCCTGTTAGTTATAATGTAATATACGAAAACTACAAAAATAGTACATCTAAAATTGTACTTTTTTCTTTGTTTTACAATAATTATTTAAATAGATAATGATAATTTTTCCAAAGCAGATAATACATAAAATAAGATAGTATGTTGTCTACAGTAAATAATGTTTAACAAGCAAGGGGCAAAGTCATTTGTTATTATATTACTTTTTTAATATTTCTTATTTTAATTAATTTTATACACATAATTTTCCGTTTAATTTTTGCACCAATTAGTATTGTTTTCCTTATATAATTATTCTTTTCATATTTTTTATCGTTCTTAGAAACGTCTTATTCATTAAATATATGTATTTGTTTTTAATAAATAATAATGGTAAAATTACACTAATAAGCCTTCTGAACTGGTCATTGCCCTTTCATATACATAAAGATAGCTCAAGAAAATTAATAAATTTTACGATAAATAAAATATCTATTAAAAACAAATATAATTTTTAATTTTTGAAATTTTCAAGCCTGATTTACAAATACGTTTTTAAAAAAAATTACAACTGCAATAATTTTTTTTAAGTTGTAGAAAAGATTCATTTAATTTCATATCTGTTACATTCAAAAACAAATGGTTTAAGTAACAAGTGTGTTCACATTTCATTATTGAAATTTTTTTAGATTTTTTGTTTCAGTGTCTTATTCTAGAAAATGTGAGTTGTTCAATTTGACGAGTTGTAAGAGTATTTATATATTTACCCTTATATTATTTAGCAGACATTTTATTTTTCTCAAGCGCTAAATCGACCTTTGGGTTAACCTAGAACCTCTGGTAAGGGCTTAAAGTATTAATCAGTCTTTGGCTGTGCCCATGAATGCAAATGAGTCGACAACCGGCAATTCCGATGTAACGTCGTCTAGAAAACAAGTAACCTTTTCAGTTTCTAGTAGAGATCCAAGAAAACAATCTCAACCCAGACTTATCAAAGTCGATATTACATTTGATGTATCTGATAACAGCGAAACCAAAACTTACAACACGACCCGCGTGCAACACCTTTACCATGGCAGATTGTGCAATGGACAAGAGATTTGCGAGGACGTAGCACATTTCAGTCCCATGTATCACCTAGTGATTTATCCTTATCGAATCGTTTTCGAGACCTCCCGATGGTGGAAACCGATCGGAAGGACACAATTAAGCCACCACCTATAGTCCTGTATGGCATTAATGATGTTATCCGGGTATACGTATTGATCGAAACAGCAGTAATAAATCCGATTACAATATAGAGTATTCAGTCCTAAACAACTACACACTGTTTCAAAGCATGTGGCTTCCTACATAAAGATAACTGACTTAGTGAACACCAACTGATCGGCCTCAACTTCACCAGAAAGAATGAAAGAACCTTTCGTAGAATAGTGAGGAACCTACATTTTTCTGTTCCATGTGACCTTATCAAAGAAGAACTTGAGAGTCACGGCCATGCAATCATGCAAAACAGCCATTAAGAAGTTTCTTTATTAATCTTCAGCTAAGAGATAACTAGAAGGAGGTGTTTGGGTTAAAATATATCGCCAATTGTAGGGTTGTCACTGAGGCGACCAGACGGTCTCCAGAACAGGTGCAGCGTATGCGCTGTCAACAGTACGGTCATACGAGAAATTATTGTATGTGGCTTTATCGATGTGTGAAATGCGATAAAGTACATAGGACAGCTGATTGTACTAATAATAGGAAGACTCCAGCAGGTTGCGAGATATGCCAGTATACAAATCCGGCTAACTATCGGGGATTAAGGGTTTATAAAGTGTCTGCAGTATACTATCCTCCACGATTCTAGTCGACGGTTGCCTCTTTCTCTGATTTCTTCAAAACTCTTTGTTCGCGTTTTATTGTGGGCGGCAATTGGAATGCTAAGCATCCTCTCTGGAGATCTAGACTGATTTCACCTAGAGGCAGGGCTCTGAAAGACTGCGTTATTAGCATGGATATGAATGTGATCTCTGGAATGTAGCCTATCTACTAGCTGTCGGATCCTAACAAGATTCCTGTACTCACCTGTACTCTACACCTGTACACCTACACCTGTACACCTGTATCACCTGTACTCTACAACAACAGGACAGACTGGGATTCATATCATAACTGGATTGAGGATGAGTTGGTAGTGCCTGTTCAATTGAAATTTTCCGATAATATCGATATTGGAATGCAATGCTTGACCTCAATCCTACAGCAAGCTGACTGATGATCGACACTGGAGGTTAAACATGGCAGTCGAATGAATATGGGCCACCCGAGGAAGGTTTTAGACCTTATTGCTACGAAAAGGAGGTTAAGGAGAAGGTGGCAATATTACAGGAGAGACAAGGATAAATATTTCTGAACAGCACCACTCGTAGGTTGAAACGGCTATTGCAAAGCTATAAGAATGAGACATATCTTATTTTGATATCTTGAAAGCCTGTCGCCTTTACATAAAGACTCTTTATGGAGGACCATGATGAGTTTCCGTCGACCTCCATCTTCATATCCTCCAATGAAAATATTTGATGGATCTTGGGCTAAGAATGACAAGGAGAAGACTGAAATATTTGCTTCTTACTTAGGTGATGTATTCCAACCACTTGACATACAAAGTCCTTGTGAGGAAGAAATCATTGGATTCTTATATAGACCCATCCCTATGGGTTTTCCTATTAAGTCTTTCTCTATAGCTAAAGTTATTAAGGTGATCAAAAGGGGGGAAAATTAAATAGAAGATTCCTGGCTTTGATTTAATCAAAACAAAATTCTTTATACTACCTTCCAAAGCCATTGTGCATATAACACACCTATTTAATGGCATTCTCCAAACAACATACTTACCAAGACATGGAAGACTTTGGAAATAATCATGGTCTTGAAACCACGAAAACCAGTACGCAATGTAGCCTAACACATGAGTTAAGGACCTTGTACAGGCCAGTAAGCCTATTCTATCAAAGGTATTCTAAAGATTGTTCCTTTGGGAGATGTGGCCTGTTTTGGAGTATGACTGTGTATTCCAGACCACCAGTTTGGTTTCCTCTATGGGGATTCCATTATAGAGCAAACACACAGGCTTGTAAACATAATTAGCAGAAGGCTTAAAGAGAAAAATATTGTTTGGCAGCCTTCTTATACATCCAAAAGCCTTTTGCATAAAGTAAAGATGAGCCTTCTTCAACCATAATACCTTATTCTATGTGACAACCTACAAGGGACATTTCTCTCAAGTGAATTATAAGCAGGAGTTGTCCACATTCTTCAAAATCAAGTTGGGAGTTCCTCAAGGTACTATGTTATGGCTCATGTTATATTCAATCTTTACTGCAGACCTTCTGACTACAGACAAAGTTACTATCACTTTGTTTGTGGATTACATTGCTGTTCACGGAGTTGATGCCAGCCCAACTGTAAAACATCAAATACCCTATAATCTGAGTTGGATTTATTCAAAACATGATAAGAGTACATGGAGAATACCCATTACCCAAGAAAAATCATGGAACATTAATAATGAAGAAAAAAAGGAAAAAAAGAGGTAATTCCCCAGGTCCTCCTTGATGGTATTGTAATTCTGCAAACTGAGAGTGGAAGGTACCTAGACACCTCCTACAACTAAACTGTCGACTTAACATAAAAAGTTCATATAAGATAGAAGAGACAGCAACTTGAGATAAAGTTTAGGGAAATGTGTTGGTTGCTTGGCAGATGTTCTTGTTTGTGCTTGTCTAATAAGCTGCTGGTATACTCAACAATTCTAAAACCTACCAGGACCTATGGGATCGAACTATGGGGTATCGCAAGCAGAAGCAATACCAACATCTTATAGCAGTTTCAGACTAAGCTAGTGACATGTTTAACAGAAGCTACTTGGTTTATAAGTAACAATGAGATCCTGGACTATTTATGATTATGGTTCATGCAGGAGGAAATACAATATTTCAGTTCAAAATATGAATTTCGGCTTAACTACCAAACAAATCATTTGGCAGTGAACCTCATAAACAAGGGGGATGGTAGGATATAGAATTGACTGCACGTTCTAGACCTAAGCATTCTGATATTATCTTAATGTGTCTACAGCAACCTTGGATGTGAGTATTGTGCGTTATCTATTTGAGACTCATAACCCCAAACATGTTACATATTACTTTCTTTACATTAGTTCATTATGGTTTTTATTTCCATTTATTATGATAAGTTATTTTGCTTTCTATCATTCAAGTGGTGTTTGAGTGTCATTCATAATTGCTAATTATATGTGCTTGATATAAAAGATTTTACTATACTAGTGTGTAGTTTTGAGGAGTTTCACTGAGGACTCCTTATCATGTGATTTGGGATGTGATCCAGTTTACTAAAGGTTTATGTAAATCTAACCAATTGTAAATAAATTTTTAAATAATAAAAAAAAAAAAAATATCTGTTACAGTAGAGATTTAATAAAAAAATTTTCTGTATAGCGTGAAAATAGATACGATCTTAGAGAAATTAAAAATATTGACATAATGTTTTACTTGAGCAAAACAGATTCTGATACTACTTAAAAAACCCAATGTGTATTTTAAGAAAACATCAACAACAAAAACATATTAATTAAGTAATCTATCTCTTTCTCTCATTCTCTCTACTTCTTTCTACATACATTTGTAAATATGTCGTTTTAACAAATTTATGTGTTTATATGTAGCTTTATAGACTTACTACTAAGAAAGACATTTAGTCTTAAAATAAGATAAAAAAAGAACAATAAGGAATTAAATGTTGTAGGTAAATGTAACGAAAGAGAAGGTACAGAGTTTCTATTGTTTAAACAATAAAAATGTCAATGAGTGGAGAAGTTAATGTAGAAATCAAAAAGAAACTGGCAAAAGAAGCCAGTTTCAAACATAGACAGTAGAATTAGAAAGAAATTCTCAAAAATATTTGTCAGGAGTGCACCCATTTATTAAGCAAAACAAGTTCATACAATAGTAAAAACAAAAAGGAAAAGAAGAAAAGAAGTCAGGAAAATGTGTTGTTATTGAAGAATGTTGATAAATTTGAGATGAGAGATTTTAAGATGAATAAGAGAGAAAAAAAAATTAGGTCGGTGACTATGTATTAAGACAAATGGTTTGCTTAATTTGTAGATAAAGAGATGTGTAGAAGGCAAAAAATGTAATAACAAAGATTAGAATTTATAACACAGATAGTTAAGGAAATAAGATATATATAGTAAGTAAATAGTCATTAAAATCACAAAAGAGAAAGGAATGAAGAAGAACATTAAACAAGTTAACTGACAACTGAATGATGATTCCAAAAAAATGGACAAGTAGATTAATGAGAAGATAGTAAACAAATATTTTAATATCTTATCTAATATAGTAGATTTAATAACAACCTATTTATTACACAGCTGTCGTTTGTCAAAGTATACACAAGAAAAACAATAATCATAATCCCTACTATAATGTAATGTGTTATGCTTTTTGATGAAATAATCTCTACAGTCACTTTTTACACCAGATTTTTTGTATGAAGATATCCTATTTTTGAAAAAAGTGTGTGATCTGTTATAGACTTTTAAGAATGGAAGCATTCTACATCATCAGCGTATGAATCAAAAATTGTTTCTATTGACGATGGAATTTCACAACTAATGAGCACTAACGTAAGAGAATCTAGAACTGACAAGATGGTACACCAACCCATACACAGAAGAAATGTAAAATAATTCCATTTCAAAAACGACGAAATAAATTAAAAAAATAATTGCAGGTTGGAAACTTAATTTGTGAAGATCATGCCATACATTATTAAATCCTTGTGAATATTAAAGGAAATACCAGTACTTTGTTTATTCTTTTTCTATGGGTTATTTTAATTTAATAAGTTACAAGTGAAAAATAAGCAAATTATTTTTGTGAAAGCTGTTTATTATTTCATCAGAAATTAGTTAGTAGGTTTGATAATGATTTCTTTAATGGAAAATTCAGTAGAAAATTTCTGAGGTCAAAATCTGTTTTCAATGGTAATAAGAAAAAGAGGGCCATAGAAATTTTTTTTTATTTCATTAAAGAATTTAATATTTATTATTAGATTCAACATCCTTTGGTTTGAATACTTTGAATAGATGAAAAGGAATTATGTACTTTTTTATGTAATATTACAAAAATGATATAAATATAATATATGATATAAAAAGGTATTTTTCCTTTACTCAGTACTTCAATTATAAATTAATGAAATAGTTAGATGGAAATTTGTATGAGTTGTACTAAAATAATAACTATACTTCAGACATCCGGTTGAAACCACTTTCATTTATTGTCATCTGCTTTATTAAATCTTAATAAACACAGGCTACAAAATAAAAACAGAGGTAAAATAATTTATTGAAGAAACTTTAATCGTAAAATTATATTTAAGGTGGCTTGGTTGTAAGAATATGAGTATAATTAACTCTAATCTTTATATACAGTATAAATCAGAATATTTTGTGTGTTGTTTTTATATAATAGTTCACTTAGAACTCAGAAACTGCTGACAGGATATTATTAATTCTTTTACAACTGTTTTAAAATAATTTTATTATTATAACTACATTAGCAGATGAGCAGTAAAGCTCAGACAGAGAGAGTATCACATTTTACATCATTATTTTTCATTCAGGTAATATTTAGGTGATGATTACATCAGATTATGTAAAAGATACTGAGGTATAATACTTGCAAATCCAGTTCAGAAAATAAACTTCGTTTAGTTTGATATTTCATGCATAAAAATCGGCTAACTGTTTTTTACTGTTTGTATAGAAATGTTAATAAAATAAAATGAAACTCTAAATGGTAATTAAAATTATTCTTAAAGAAAAGTCTTTTAATTATTATAAGTTCTTTAGGAAATGTGCAAGAGTAGATTTTCAAATTTTATAAGTTTAAACAATTTTCATAAATTGACGAGCGATCAAATTATTCGTTTGTGAAAGCTATCTAACTATAAACTAACACACTAAAGTTATATCTGTAAATTTCTCAGCTACTTGTAATATTCAATCTACATTTAAAATAATACATAATCAAAGCCATTATATCAATTTCTGTCCATTACGATGTCAGTGTGGGTTTTTTTAACAGTTAAAACTACATATACGAGTAAATTGTAAAATCTCGTAAAATGAAATTTTAACCAGCTATAGCAATTAACTTATTGAAATCTTAGTCTTCTGTTGGATATTTATTTGAAATATTTACAAGCTGACTAATCTTTCTAGAGAAAAAATATACTTTTGTCATTTAATCCGAATGTATTAGTAAAAAGATTTTACTCATTCCGTTTCCAATAATTTTTTTTACATGCATATACATGTAGGATGTAAATTAATCAATGCACAAAAATTATATTTTAAAAGACTATCCTTAGAATTTTCCTTCTTTATTTAAAATGTGGAATGAAGATTCCAACCATCTTTTGGCAAAATTGTATAATTTTATTTTTTTTTTATTTATTGATTGAGGATACATTTTTAGCAAAAATTTTCAAACGAAGATTTAAAGGAAAACTTCAACTTCTTATATAAAAATGTATTTTTTATTTCAAACATGGATTCCTTTCCCTATTTTATGAGAACTAGTATTTTGGGGGTTTACTTACTGATCATGTATTTTAATAAAAGATTTCACACGGAAAGAACAAAAAAATAAAAATTAAAAAGTTTTCTCGTGAATTGTCTTTTCTGGAAATTTCATATATCAGAATCTTCTTAGTGCTTTTTGAAACACCCAATAGTTTAGGTTATAATTAATTATTTATCTATATGCGACAAGGTTGACATAATTTAGTTTCTTAGAAAAAGATAGAATTCTAATAAAACAAACAGGATATTAAAAATCTTACTATTATATAAAGAGACAACGTCTTTTTCGTTTGTTCCCGATAAACACGAAAACTACAGAACCAATAATTACGAAATTTTAACTGCATCCCCTAGAATGTTTACTACAGTTCAAACCTCACTAATATCACTTATCACTACTATATAAATCATAAATAAACAAATATATATAAATAAATAACCAAAACCTTCTTTTACTAAATTTAATGTCGTTGTCTACATCGATCGTCACTATTTATACCCGATCATTATCTATGTCAATATAGATTTCTTCAGACGGTTATATGTGATTACTGAATTTAATGTCATTGTCTAATCTGGCGGTGAGCTGCGAAAACTCATCCTCATGCAATTAAAGTAACAGTGTAGATTTTTACATTCTGCAAGAAGTTATCAAGGTAAGCGATACACATAATTGGCGTAAATTCGATTTTCAATTTGATATTAACATTTCATAATGCCTAGGTCAGCAGATCCACATAGGAAAAACGTCTTGAATTTATGATCACAGCGTGAACCTTTCTTAATACGCTCAGCTCAAAATCGAGTTCAACCTTCGAGAAATATGTTAGACCTTAAATCAGCTTTTGATTATCACCCTGAAATTGTAAATTTTCATGAGTGAAATTTTCTGAAATTATCTGAATCTGAGAGATATTCAGAAAGGTAAATTGATTAAAATATATAACTACTGCAATGCCAAAAAATGGAATGATGAAACTCCTGAACTTTACTGTGATGGGAGCAAAGTTTTTCAATATCCTCCTGATCTCATTAAAAGTTTGATTTTGGGTACACACATCCTATATCTAAATATTTCCGAGATAATTCTAGATAGTACAATAATCTACTTCAAATAACATCATTTGTAGCAAAAGACAACAGGGAAGGGAATTTCAAGCCCATTTTTAAAATACAGGGCCAAGTTTATTATTTGACTGGAAATTTATTCCCTGAAACTGAAAACATTTCCTAATTCTTACAGATTTATTTTATGCCTGAACTGATCAAATATTAGTCCGAGCAAATATAAATTCAACTTTGAAAAGGGAACTCACTGAATCATTGCAAAAATACTTGCAACATAATTATGATCACATAAAGAATTTCCAATACAATCTTGAGTCAAGATCTATTAATAAATTTTACAATTTGAAATTGATTATTCATGCTGACCGGATTCCGGTAGGTGAACATAGAGGGCGATAGAATGCGCCTGTAATTGATGAAGTAGTGGTATCAATAATGACGAAGAAAAAGGTCCAAGTGATACTGTGTTACATGGTCGATTACAACGTGTTTCTAATAATACAGTATGTATAATATAAACAAGAAGTATATTTTTATAGTAGCAGAAATTTTATAGTTTCTCTTATTTTAACATGTTTTATTAATTTCATTTAACTGATAAGTTGTTATGCATCCAAATTAATCTATTTTATCCGGTAATTTGTGAGTAGCAATAACTCTGAGAGCAACAGCCCATTCATAATTATTAAAAAATTATTCCCAATTTTTGAAGCTATGTATGCATAATCGGCCTTAACGAGGGATGCTAGTTAAAACATAAAATCCGATTATGTAAAAAAAACCCATAACATTAAGGGATCTTCTAATTTTTGTCAATTCTACTTTGAAGAAAATTAATTAAATTAAAATGGTTATTGTGAAATAAACGGTTTTATTATGCCGTTTTAATAAACGGGTTTGTTATGAAAATAATACTGATGTAGTTTTTGTTTGAATTAAATCGGACTTGCAGCTCTTTTGTTTTAATTAAAAATGTAATACGGCTTGTCACTATGAGAATTTAAACGAAATTTGATACCTTAAAATTAAATTATATTTATTAAATTTTATATATAAAAAAGGTATAAGTACATTAATATTTGAATTATAAAAATTACAGCCATTTTTTTTTTTTTTTCTTATACACAGCCCGAAAAATGCAAGCGCACTCCCCACGAAGTGTATATACTCGTATTACACACATACACTTCCATTATTACCATACGTACCCTCTTACTGCACTAGCTTCATTAGGGGGGGCTATATTAAAATTGTATGAAACCAAGATAATATATTGTGTATCTTAACGGAAATACTTGACATATGAATAATGACAATTTATTTTTAGCGTACTTATTTTTCTAAAAAAATAATAATAATAAGAAAAATAATTGATGAAAGTTTATATAGATAAAGAAACCCATGATTTTTCAGCTGTCGGGAATTTCCAGTGATAAATTAATAGCTGCAATGAATATAACATGCAAAAATAAATGCGATATGATAATTTTTAACAGATTCACAATTTTAAAAATAATATGATATCCATTAATACGAAATTGCTATAAATAAATGTTTTTTTTCTTGAATTTTTACGGGCATGGACTACTAATAAATTATTTTTACTGGTAATCAGTTAAAAGTCATTTCGAATTGTAATTTATAAAGAATATTGTTGTTATTACAGAAGTTTATATTTACAACGATGCTATTTAATTTATTTAAAATGACTTTTTTTTTAAATTAACTAATTACGTCAGGTAAATTTTATCTTAACGTAGCATAGCAAAGATAACACAATAAAAACTTTCAAAATACTTGTTCGAAAACCATAAAAAAATGCAAGAACTAAATATAACATTATAAATCAGAATAAAATAAGAAATTTACTAATTTTCTGCTTGAAATTTAGTTTACTTTATCGAGTAGATTACAAACGAGAAAATCTTAATGATTTTTACAGAAGGTGTGACAATTTTCAATATGAGGCTGCTGTTGGAAATTTTTTAGGAACAGGTTCATATCAAGGAATTTTTAATCACATCGTACACTCATATGTGTTGCCGTTTGGTCTCTTTTTGCCGCATATTTTTTATTTTTCTACACTTCTTTCTTACAATCTCCAGGAACTCCAAAATTTGCTTAGTGTGCGTATTAGAACATTTCTCCAGTTATTATTGGTTTTTAATAACTTTATAAAATCTTGTATAACCATGAAAAGTACCAGATAATGGGAATATTCCATGCCTATACCAATCTCTTAGCTTACAGATAATAAAATCATTACTTTGACATTAACATAGTTTATGAACCATATCGGGAAAATAATGCTTTATATACAAAATTTTGTTCACCAGTAGAAGGTTTATGAAATATAATTCTCAATCAGCTTTCAAAGCTAAATTAGAAGTATATAATATATTAGAAGAATATATAATATAAACTACATTCAAATAGAAAATCCATTTTACTGGATAAAATAAAAGTTTCCCATCTGTATTTAATACGACGTGATTCAGAGTTAGGTAGTAGAGGAATGAATGTAATTTATCTTCCTTGCTTCCTTTTTCCTATTTAGCTTCCGGAAATTACTGTCAGGTATTATTTCAGAGGATGAATGAGGATGATATGTATGAGTGATTGTAGTCTTGTACAGTCTCAGGTAGAACATTTCTGAGATGTGTGGTTAATTGATACCAACAACCAAAGAACACCGGTATCCACGATTTAGTATTCCAATCCGTGTAAAATTAACTACCTTTCCTTGGACGGAAGAATTTCGCATCTTGAAATGTATTTTTATGACACTGGTTTCAAAATAAGAGTTGATAAAAAGATACATGGAATTTCTCGGTATTTATACAGACTTAAAATTAACGAGTAATAATACATAAAACTTCGTTCAATGTTAACTTAGTAAGTTTGAACTTAAGTGTTCTACTTCAGGATGCACTTAAATTATTTACAGTATTTTATATTTGAATAAAGGAATAGTTAAAAACATTTTGTTTACCTTTCCATTATGAGGAAAATCATAAAATGTTCACATTTTGAAGTCTCATTTCGAAACAAAAATAATAATAAAACAATATTTTGAAGTCCGTATTTTGGAATGACTTGGACGAGTGTCCAATCCTCTTTTTAAGAGTGACTGTATAATTCTTTGATATACGTCGCATATTGTTACCTTATTAATAATTTTATTTTTGTTTAGGAAAAAATAATATAAGATTTTAAAGCAATTAGATGCAAACAGGAAAAGTTTTACAAAATCTGATGTGGACCCCACATGATTTCCTTGTACGCCTACGCAATTACATATAGCCATTTTTTACTGCAGTTCATTTAAATTTATTTCATTTGAAAGTGAGATACGATCCTCCAATTCTTTAATAAAGCGGACAATAACAGAATTACTGAAATATTAGTTTTTATTAACATTAAATATTTATACGATTATTAATTGAACAATCTTACATGTAATATTAGGATAGAGTAAAAGTCTGTTTAGTACTCGTATTACTAGATCAGTATTATTCGTATCTTCATGAGTTGCTGATTAACAAAAGTTTCAGAGTTCTGTTCTGTCTATAAATAAAAGTTAATAATAATTAAACTATTCCGTTTAGTGAACTCTTGTATACTGGTTACAAATGTTAATTTCGACCTTAAGGTGTAAAATATTCAGTTTTTATTATTGGATTATTTGGTGAATAATCAAAAATGAAAAAGAAACAATCATACAGGAAGAAGGTAGATAACATGAAGAAATATATCTCAAAAGTCAAAATTCAAGAAGATGAATATGAAGAGAAAGAAAATGTTAAAACCACAGAAAGAATAAAAAGGAAGAAAATATTCCAAACAAAAAAAAATAATAAACGGGAAGAAAATTTTGCAAACAAAGAAAGAATAAAAAGATTAAGAGAAGATGATAAATACAAAGGGGAAGAGAACGTTAAGTCCAAGGATATATAGAATAAAAAGATTAAGAGAGGATGATGAATATAAAGAAAGAAAATTTGAAAACTAGAGAACGTGTACACAAATTAAAATGAGAAGAATTATATCAAATCAAAGAGCGATTAAATGATTGGCAACAAAGAAAAAATAAACGAAATGATCAACTACGACTTAGGGAGAATATTGTTCGACAGTATCAGAGGAGTGATGAACTAAAAGATAAGAATTTTTGCAATTTATTAAAAATCAGGCACGCATGCCTCAGTGTATATGTTGTTCTTGTGAGGGACTATTTTTCAGTCACTCTGTAGTTAACTTTAATGAAGATAAAATTAAACAGAAATTAGAGATTAATTAAATAAAATTAAACAGAAATTAAACTAGAAAATCCAAAAATAATATGATTCTAAAATTATAGTTTTCAATTAATATTAAATAATCAGGTGTATCACCAAATCTATTACACAATGTAATAATAATACCTATTAAATAGCATACGAGTATACACGTTTTTAAAAGTACACAAAATTTTATTTCACAAATAACTTCTGATTTCATATATTTATTTTTATTGTTATTATTGAATAAATGATTTCTTGCAAAATTTTTTTACAATCATGGGTAAATAATTATAAATATATATATATATATATATATATATATATATATATATATATATATATATATATATTATAATTAAAAAAATAAAAGGTAAAAAATAAATTTAAAAAAAAGGAGATGAAGTCTGATTCGAACTGATTTGCCTTCCCTTGTAAGATACAAATATTTCATTAATTAAAATTTGTTTTAGCTATAACTCTAGAACCAATGAAACTGAGTACCACTTATAAAATATATCATTGAGATTCTCTCAATGAAGGCTTATTAGTGCAGTTAAGAAAAAGTCCAAAACCCATATTTTTGGGGCCTTTTTTGGACACTTTTGTTTCAGTCGATTGCAATCAAAAGGGGAGATGCACAACTAGATGTTGCAACAGTCCTAAAACCAAAATTTCAACATCCTACAGCTAATCGTTTCTGAGTTATGCGAGATGCATACTTACGTACGTACGTATGTACGTACGTACGTACGTACCTAAGTATGCATCTCGTATATACTTACTCATATATACTTACTCTCGTATACTTTATACGTATATACTCATATACGTATATTTTTACTCATATATATTAGTCTTATTAAGACTAATATATATGTACGTACAGACGTCACGCCGAAACTAGTAAAAATGGATTCAGGGAGGTGAAAATGGATATTTCCGTTGAAATCTAAAAACCAAAATCTTTCGCGATCACAATATTTCCTTTATTTCATACAAGGAAGTAATTATTGACTTATATTTTAGATGTAAATATCTTTTTTACACATGTCTTTTTCTCTGAATATTTTATAAATCAAAATAAACAGCACATAAAACAACCCTGTTTCAGAGATATTAAAAAAGATCAGAAACGACACTAAGTTGCAAATGAGTTGAAAAAATCATTAAAGAATAGATCTCTTATCGATCACTCAAATTATTCTATTTTCTATGTAAAAATATATCAGTTAAACTTTTGAAAGGTTAAAGGTTAATCAAAGTAGATATTAAAGTCTATTAAAGGATTCTATTAAAGTCTGGGAATCAAATATATCTATTTCATTATTCTTGACTAATTCTATTTACCGTTAAGATATTTTAATTCATTAACTCATTTAATTAATTTTAAACTCATTTTTGATTTCTCAACTCATTCGATTTTAAATTTTAACTATTCTGGTTTATTCTTACTAATTAAATGTACTTCACCTCCCCTAACTTGAGTAAGACTTTATTAGGAAGGTTTAATGTTAGTGATGACTGTTGTACACGAAACCAATTCACTGCCCAGTATAGAAAATGTATACAATGTTATGTTTTTTACGGAAAGTGGAACAATAATTTATTTTTTGTTTGCATTACCTATCCTAAACATTATTCTAGCCATTATGAATATAAAGCACCTATTCAGAGTACGATGTAGTAGTAATTACAGTTTCTTTCTCTGAGAATAAAGATCTTTATGTTACAGCCACCCTTGTGGGGAGCATTATGAAAGGAGTAAATATTACCTATATTTTAGGCATGCTTATATAAAACAGGCATATTAATAAAGGCGTGTTAATGTAGAACAGTACAATTGGCTTGTAAGGAATGCAATGGGAAACTACTACACTCCTTGCTTTCCCTAATAACCATAATATTGGAATTTTTTTATTCTTAAGTATTTCATTCTCGGGAATAATTTTTATTTATGCCAGATCGAGTAATCTACTACCTCTTGTTGGTTGTGCCACCCTACATGCATACAAATATGAAATTTTAAATTTACTCCAACATAAAATTCTCAAATCTTGAAGTAAAATCAAACGTCATTAAATAAATCTAATTTATTCAATTGTTATTAGTTCTTAATAAAGCAAAAGGTAAAAACTTTACTCGAGAAATAAAAAAGATGAAAAATCATTGAACAAACGGTATTAACAAAGATTTTTGATGAAGATAGATCGGTTAATCAAAATTTAAGTATGTAATGAGAAGGGTAAAATAACGTACTTACGAAGGGTTCTAACGACACCTTTGAAAATACGTAAAATAAGGAAAATACACTTTAAGAAACGCCCTAAAAACCAACAATCGTTCAAATCTCCAAACGTAAAGCTTTGAGAAGTTCAAAAAATCGTATTATCATCTCTCGTAAAAATTACAAGACTAAAATTTAACGAAAATAATGAATTTTAAAGTCCAAAAAAGGAGAGAGCATGTATTTGGATCATTATTTAACGAGAACAGAAGTAAAATTTATCCCTAACAGAAATGGAACTCCCATAATATACAATAATGTAGTATAGAAATGTAAAAACTAAATTAAAACATTAAACAATTTTAAAAGATTAATATTCGCTTATTTTGTTAAAAAATATCTGAAGGAATCAAGGAAGCAATAGAAAAAAAATCTTTCGGCAAAAAAAAGAAACAGATGGAACGAAAGGTACGAAGTAGCTCTTCTCAGAAGATTTGAGCTCTGGAAAAAATGGAACTCAATCAAAAATCCAGGCTACTTACATAGCTGAAAACAGCATAGAAATTAAATAGCCAAAGTCTTAATAAAATCATGAAACGACATCGAGAAACAACAGCTAAACTAAATCGAAGAATATTTAAAAAATAACAATATAGGAATATTTTACCAAATAATTAGATCCAAAATTAAACAACTTAAGGTCGTAGTCTAAGTTTTAAAAATGGAAAAGTGAAATTAAGCCATTACAATAGAGATAATTCTAAACATTTTGCAAAGTACTCTGAGAAACTATTAAATCGTGTTCCCTAAAAGAAAGGATAATAACAAAAATCATCCAAAATAAAACCAGATTCCTTACCGTCGAAAAGAGATGAAATTAAAGGAATAATTAAAAACTTTAAGAATAATAATAATAAGGCATCTGGAAAAGCCATAACGGTAAATCTTTTCAAATATGCTCAAAAAAATGTTCCAGAATTTAAAAAAAAATTCCAAAAAATTATTGGAAATGAATCAATTCCAGATAAATGAAGTTCAGTTGTAATTCTTCTTCTGCACAAAAAAGACGACAAAAAATATTAAATAACTATCATGGAATGATAATTAATAATATTTTCATCCGTTTTACCTCTTTTATACAAAATATTATCTAAAGCACTGCAGAATCAAATCGAACCCAAAATAGAAAAAGAACTAAGATAATATCCTCCTCCTTTAAATTCATTAAAGAACTAAGATAATTTCCAAGAAATTTCTTCTTTTTATCTAGAAAGAAAAACTAAAAATGTATATTGAAATAAAGTTAAAAAATACTTAAATAAAGCAGAATTAGAAATCCCGGACTTACAAAATTGGGAATTAAGAAAAACTTATAAGAAATCTAAGGGAAAGAAGGTTTTCTAAGCAGAAGAAGTTCTAAGACAAAAAAGAGTAGTAACAGAGAATTCAAAATAAAGGCCAGTGAATGATTTAAAATGAAATAGCAGGAAAGAATAGAAATGCTAAGAAAAGTCTTAAACGCGATCCATATTTAACCCAAAACGAAAAAAATAAAATATAAAAAGTTCATCTTTTATTACAATATTAAGGTCTACTGCAGCGAAAGGTACAAAAATACAAAAAATAAATATAAATTTTGAACAATTCATAAAAATCAGTAAACAAAGTCGCTGTGATTTACTATCATTCGTAAATGTAAAAAATTAAACTTTTCAACACAAATAAACTTAAAAATTATTATCATCTTAACGACTACTTATTTACTATATATATTTTTCAAATATTTAATTATCCTATACAAGGAAAAGAGTTATCAAAACACAATTCATAAAGATTAGTTAAAAAAATAGACACATTATAAAAATTATCATGTAAAATAAAATTGTATTTATCATATACGTATTGTTACATTTAAAAAAATGAAGTATATCTTAATTTGTCCTAAAGTCTGCTAATCATATTATTTTCATTAATATTTCTGATGAAATTTTTTCGATGAGTTAAAAAAATGTAAAGGAATGAAATTTTCATTTTTAAGTCCACTGTAAAAGATAGCAACCCCTTCATATCTCGTCACGTTTACCAATACGTTAAAAAAATAATAGAATTAATATACCTTATACATAAGCGTCCATATAATAACTCCTGTTTCTAAGTTAAAACTTCTGTATTTTATAGATATAAAGCCAAAAAATACGCCTACACGCGTACATAATAGTAATCAATATTAGCTGTAAAGCAAAAAGTAATGGAAACAATATAAGCTGTATTTAACCAAAATTTGCTTTTTCTGAGTACAAAACATCGAGAAAAACAAAAATTTTAGGGAGATCATTTTTTATCATTATTAGTACGGTAGAACAGCCGGCAAAGTAATAATGCTGAACATAATACAAAGATTTAATTCTGCAAAATTTGTAACAAACTGCCAATTTTTCACCATGGGGTTGGAAAGAGGAAGCAGTGAGATTCCTTGGAATTCATTTAATTGATAAAGAAAAGGAAAAAAGAAAAATTAAACAATCAAAAGAAATTCTGATGCTCTTTTTTAATTATTGTTGTTGTTATTATTAATGTATTATTAAACTGAAGAGTTAATTATAGATACAACTATCAGACGATGTTATTTTCCATAACATTATTGCACAATTTGCGCATTTATGATATAATTTATATAGTTTTCCTTAAAAATACCAAACATTTCTTTTGAAAATAAATCACTTACGTTATAATGATGTGTCATATTCCTAAAATCCTGTAAAATCCCTAACATATGATTTTAATTGATAAATTTTATAAAAATTATAATTAGTCAAAATAATGTTGTTTGTTAATTCTATGTTTTTGTTCGATTAGTTTTATTCCACCCCTGTTGTCTATTATTTGTCGTGCAGTTTATGAAATAATGCGAATCACAAAAAAAACAAAGTTTTCTATGCATTATAAAATAAGGGAGAAACGTTATACGATCATCTAACATTTTATAAAAGTTTTTTAAGCTAACATATTAAGGTTATTCCAAACTTCGTTCAAAATTCATTGATCTGACATTAGGCATTTTAAGAAACAAGGAATAATGGAATACTGAAAAACTCATCAAAGTCCCTTACAGACTGACAGTTATGCATTCCTTGGAATGTCTTAGTCATAGTCATTAAAAAAAATTTAAGGAAAATTAAGGATAAAAAATAAAAGGAAATTTAAGGGTATTAAATAAAGATCGCACGTCAAATGCCGGACAGTACATTTAATAAACCAGTTACCGTTTAGCAGTGAAATTAAACAACATTGGAAACAAGTTCATTACGTATTAATGACTTTTAAGTGTTTAATAACAACAGTCGAAATTATTTAAAAATTTAAGGAGGAATGGAATACATATTCCTTTATACTTATATACTTTAAAAAATTACTCCATTCCGTTAAACTAACCTCATAAACAAGAATTGTTAATGATATATAACACACTTACTTCATAGTGCACAGTGAAGTCAGGTACCTATTAATTTTTATGTAGGATAGTTTTGCCCTACTCCAAGAAATATAAAAAAGATTATCTTTCCTTAACCTTCTCAGAAATTAGGGACTGTTGAGAAAACTCTTTTACATGAAATTACAAAACAAAATTTGAGCTAGATCGTTCATAACCCATCTCTTTTTGCAAGAGGAAATCCTATAAAAATAAAACAAAATAAAATATATTAGAATACAGTTCTTGTGTTTAATTATTCTTTGTGCAGTTCTTATTATAATGTATTCCTTGTAATCTATATGTATAGTCATTATTATTAGTCTTTATGTATAATTTATTCTCGTATTATATTTTTTTGATTTCCTTTATTAATACAATATTTAAATTATTTTGCTATGAATCATGACAAACACCACGAGGAGATGACCGTAATTTTTTCTCTTTTCTTTTTGTTTTTTTATTTTACGTTATTTTACTATTTCTTTGTTGTTTGTGGAACAGTTTGTGAACAACATAATCTAAAGATGGAATTTACAATATTTACAGCTTCTCTCTCTGGAATGTATACACACAGATTTTTCCCATAGAAAGCTCTGGAGCATGGCATATATAGCTGCCCAAGCAACAAACATTAATTCTCCAAGTGAAGACCAGTCACTTGAAGCGTCTGTTTTTTTGTCATCGAAAAAGCAATTTTAAGTGGAAACTGGAGGCGCTTGAAAGTAAAGGGAAAGTGTAATGAATGTACCCCTTACACAGTCGCATATTATCGATAAACGAAAGACATATCGAATAAGACGAGATCTTTTTTATAGAACATTTAATTTCAAATACGGCACGTGATTGTTGAATACGATATGATCAACGTAAACTAAAGTTGAATATCGGCAAGGAACTTAGTCCGGTTTTTACCGCAACCGATTAAAACACCGCCATCTTTAATCGTGTTATTTCCGGGTATAAAAAATATGTTCGTGCAAAATTTCAGCTCAATCGGTTGAGACGTTTTTATATAAAAAAAGTAACAGACTCACAAAAACCACTAGAGTTTAATATACATATATTCTGTATATATACGTATTGTGTATAATAAATAATATTAGATGAAGGAAGTTAAAAAATTTAATGGAAAGTTAAATTACATGTAAAAAAGCGGGAACTTTCCAGATTGGTCAGATTTAATAAGTTGAGATTTTTTAAAAGGTTTTTTTATCTTTCTTGTTCACTCAGACAGAATGTTTTTAAGAAAAAATTTAATTATAAAAAAAATTCATTGATAAAAGAATGTGATATTTATAACTTCGTTTGAATAATAATCAGTTTACGTTAAATTTGTCAGTATTCCGTAAAAAACACGTATCCGATTTACAAATATTACAATTAAACTAGTTGATAGATTTTTTAAAGTGTTTATTTTTCTAGTAAACGATTAAAAAAATAAATCAATCATAAATTAAACGGAAAAAATTCTACTCCGTATTAATAATAATAGTAATAAAGTAATTTGATGATAGTCAGGATAAATTGGATTTTATTAATGGAGTGAAAGTAATTTAATCTTTTGGATTTGATTTAATTTAAAATTATGATTCATACTATAAAAAAAATACCTAACTGTAACACATTATTATATCGTATTAAAATATGTGCATTATATATTCAAAACAGTATTAATGTAGGCTAACGATACAAAGTAATATAAACTAAAAAGAAACTAAGAATTAAATCCTAAATCAGATTATGTATTATTATACTGTTACCCCATTATTAATTATAACGGATAATTAAATGTGTTATTATTATGTGTTATTTTGTAATAATTTCAATGGATATAGGTTATTTCCTTTCTCCTTATGAGATGCTACGTTTGTATGTCATATACAAAAACATTTCTGACTATCTGTGCAAATTTATTTATCAGCTTTAATAAATCGAATAGAATTAAAAAAAAAAAAAAACAACCGCACTTTATCGATAACTTCCTTTCTTTTATGTATATTTATTACATTAAAGTATTAACATCAATTCAATATGCTCATGTTCCTTTTTATTCCCGGACAGCTAGACAAAGATCGAGTTCACACGTTTCTTCATTGCTACGCAGTTTTAATAAATGTATTTTGATTTTTTTTTTTTTTTTTTTAATGGAAATAAACTTATAGGTTAATAGCAATGAAAGATATAAATGTCCGCGACCTAGTACCTCATTTATTTTACAGTGCCCAAAATTGCATGTTTAAATTAACTCTTCGGTAATAATGAACATTTTCTCCACTCGAAGACATTATTTATGTTTTGTAAATGTATAGACTACTTTAATTTATAAATTCATAAATATATTATAAATAAATGTAAATATAGGTATTCTGTCTCTTTAACAGCGAAAAGCGTTCAGATAAGTTTCTAAAATTGATTTTTATTCATACATTCTATGTTTCAAAGAAATACCAGAAATTAAATTTAGATTTATTTTATTTCAATTAAAACAACTTTGAAGTATTGAAATTATACAAATACATTTTTTCAGCTTTATATATTTAAATAAACAAAGTGAGTCAAAAGTATAGAAACCCCTCAACAACTTTAAAACCGTTTCAAAAAGAATACTGCAACTTTCAGGATAAGATATCGGTCAATTACTTTTTACCCTTTGACGAGAAATAGGATTTGGCCACTCCTTCTTGAGGGGTGGCCCAGGGGTTCTAACTCAAGCAATTTAAATAGTAACACCATTTTGGTGTATTACACCATGTGTGATAAATTATTTTAAAAGTTACTTTAAGATAAGAAAAATGGAATTTTTTCTTGGTTGGTACGATTTCTGTACCCAGAATGGCGGCCGAATAAAAACTGAATTTTGAAAATTACTAAAGTTAGTAAGTTTAAATAATAAAATTAAATAAAAAGAAACTAAACTAAATTAAATTAAAATTTATTTTGAAAGTTAAATTTTAATTTAAAAAAAAAATAAAATTTTTTTTTTTTTTAACATTAGAAATTGTTTTTGATATAATTTAATGAATAAATATATAAAAATATGGTCACCTATCATTCTGATCAATTAATCACTGATGGACTCTTACCCTTGTTACAAAAATTAAGCTTAGTTTATGGTTGGATAACATTCCATTTAGTTTTTCATTATTGCACTCTTAAATCCTTATGAGAATCTATTGTGATCAGTTGGTTAATTGATTTTGTCTAGCTTTGCTACATTTGCAAGCCACTTTTGTTATTTGTCTTTTTTTACCTTTTTTGTAATGGTTTTTAGTGAATTAATTTTTTTCTTTGCTACCTGCTGACATTGCTATCAACATGTTCCTTAGTGAACAGGAGAAAGTCACACTTGATCACAATTATGAGGGGTTTTAATGATAGAAAAAAGGCCGTATAATGAAGTTTATGAATTGTTCATTGCAATATTTAATAATCATATCGCTATTTCAAAAGATACAGTATCAAAAACTACCACACGATTTGAAGAAATAGGGAGCTATTGATAATAGAGGAAAGCCATGGAGGCCTAAATCTGCACAAATAGTAACAAATCGCTAGAGATTATGCAAGAATTTATCGAGAATCCTCCTCCTCTACTCGAACAGCAGTACGAAAACATAAAATTAGCCAAAGTTCAGTTATTCGGGCATTAAAAAGTGAAAACATCAAACCCTTCAAAATTCGGCTTGTACAAGAACTTAATAAAGTTGACTACGATCGAACAATTGAGTTCTGCGAAATTATGATGAACAACATTTTTGCAGATCCTAATTTGTTAAACAACATAGGTTTTATGTTGTTTATCAATATAAAGCCTCATATTTTTAAATATAAGGCTTTGCTTCTCGACCATATCGTTCCAAACATTCAAAACGTTATTAGCCCCGACTTCCAAAACATTTGGTTTCAACAAGATGGTGTCCCGCTTCATATTATTCTTCAGGTACGTAAAATTTTAAATGAATTTTTTCTTGGAAGATGGATTGCCCGAAGGGGTCAAATAGAATGGCCAACGAGATCACCCGAATTGTCACCATTTGATTACTTTCTATGGTACCACTTAAAAAGTATTGTTTTATAATAAGTCCAAAGATATCGATGACTTACAAAATAGAATTTGATAATCAGCACAAAATATCACTAAGGAATCAATGAATCATTCAGTATTACCCTTTTATAACTGACTAGCACGATGTCAAACAACGGAAGGATATTGTGAAAATTTATTTATATGAAATATAAGTAAATAAGCAAACGTTATGCTTATATTTTTAATAAATTGAATATTAAAAATGTAATATTTGCTAATTGAACCCTGCTAATATTTTTTTTTATAAATTTATTCTATAATATCCACTTAATCAAATTTTTATAAATTTATTTATTTACGATAATAGTTTCTGAAAATTATCACTGTAATTTTTTTCAAAATCAAAACTTTATCCAGTCGCCATTTTGGGTACACACATCGTACCAACTTTCTATTTATACTATTTTTATTGGCTTAAAGAGATTGGCTTTAAAATAATTTATGACACAAAGGGTGTTACCATTTAAAATAATTGTACAATCTCTGAGCCACTCCCCAAGAAGTTGAAATTCTATTTCTCGTCAAAAGGCAAAGTATTTGACCGATACCTTATCCTGAAAGTTACTGTATTCTATCTAGAACGGTTTCAAAGCTGTTGAGAGGTTTACATACTTTTGACACTTACTTTGCGTGTATGTATATATATATATATATATATATATATACATCTTACTTTATTTTCTAAAAGAAATTTATGTAATTTAACTCACAACAAAAATCACGGTATACATTCTTAGATGAATTTGAATCTTAAATCTCGCTAAGTAATAAAGATAACCCCCGCATCTGCAAGATGCTGAATGAGGGGAAGGTGGTGCCGGGCAGCGTGCTTCGAGATTCCGTGGGGGCGGACGTCCTGCTCGGGGAGCTTCGGAGGCGCTGAACGAGACGTTCGTCCTGGCAGTGGACTCCAGGGTTACTGGGATGGAGACTGCCCGGCATGTCGTCGAAGGCCTGCGAAAAATTGAGGCTGTTGCAGGTGCGGCGGTTCCTGTGGCTTTAGTAGCAGGGAAGGTGTCCAAGGATGTGCGGAGGCTTCAGGAATATCTGGCGAGGAGAGATGGGGCTAAACGCACTGTATATGTAGCCAGAGAGGAGGCGGGAAGAAAGAAGATGGCAAATAAGCCAGTGACGCCGACCAGGACTGTCGTCATTCAGAAAGAAGAGATGACTTATGCGCAGCTGCTCAGAGAGGTCAAGGCGGGGACCGGAGACGAGTTTGCGGGGCAGTTGTCTCCGCAAAGAAAAGAAGAGGAGAGCAGCTGAGGCGCTTGTTGCTAAGGAAAGGTTGCGAGTCGGGTGGCAGTAGTGCCGGGTGCTCCTGTGGGAGGAAGAGCCCAGATGCTACCGCTGCTGGGAACAGGGGCACAGGGCGGCGGCATGCAAGGAGCCGGACAGGTCCAAGTCCTGCTTTAACTGCGGAGGGGCGGGCCACTTTAAAAAGGATTGTAAAGAGCAGCCCAACTGCATCAGGTGTGGCCAGAGCGGCCACGGCTTCGGAGATCGGCGGTGCAGGGGAGCAGTCGATGGAAAATGAGGCTGCTCTACATTAATGCCAACAAGAGCGGGCTGGTACACGACCTCCTGTGGGAAGCTGCCTCGCAGAACAACGTGGACTTCGCCTTGGTGGCGGAGCCGAATGGACGGGTGGTCAGAGACGGAGGTTGGCTGATCGACCGACGAGAAGATGTTGCATTGAGGGACCTCACTGGGAGGTTTGCAGTATCCGAACAACATACAGGAGACGGGTTCGTTAGGGCAAAGGTGGGGGAGATCTACGTCTATTGCTGTTACATCTCCCCCAACTCCACGTGGCAGGCCTATGTGGAGTTCCTTAACGAACTCGGCGACGATCTACGACGGGTTGGGGTTCCCGCCCTGGTAGTGGGGGACTTCAATGCAAAAAATGCAGAAGTCGGCGGTGATGTGACGGACGAGCGAGGAGAGGAGTTAGCGGGCCTAACCGCCTCGCTCGGGTTGGTCAGCCTCAACGACGACACCCCCCACCATTTGGAGGGGTACCAGAGGATCGGTCCTTGACCACGCGTACATAACAGACACGACGGTTCGGCGAGTGGACGAGTGCAGGGTGATGGAAGCAGAACTCGGCAGCGACCACAGGGGGATATGGATCAAGCTGAGTGGCCCGCGGCCAGCGGAGAGACCGGCGGCGTGGTTTGTCGACGGAAGACACTTACCGGGGCTTCGGAGGCGGCTGGTGGATCGCTTTGCCGTAAACTATCCAGAAGATCCAGATGAATTAGCGGAGGCGGTCCAGCAGGCATGCGAAGAGGCGCTTACGGCCAGACGGAGCCCTCGAAGGCGAGTGTATTGGTGGACGACGATCGGGGAACTGAGAGCCAACGTGCAGCGTCTGCGGCGTCGTCTCAACAGGAGTAGAGCTAGAGAGAGGGACGACGTCGAGGAGCTGGCCCGCGACCTGAAAGCGGGACGGAATCGTCTGAAAAGGGAGATCCGGAAGGAGAAGAGCGAGTCATGGAAGAGACTTCTCGAGGAGCTGCAGGAGGACCCTTGGGGGCAAGCCTACAAGCTTGCCACCAAGAGGTTGGGAAGGAGGCTGCCGATCATCGCCGGGGACATGATCGGTGGCATAATCGACTAGCTCTTCCCCAGTTTACCTGAGGTGGAGTGGAGAGTGGCGCCGATGGACGACGCAAGACGGATCTGCCTTCCAGAACTTCAGGGAGCCGCTGCGATGATCAACACTAGGAAGAGCCCGGGCCCAGACGGGGTGCCGAGGGCAGTGGCTCGGATGGTCGTGGAGGCGTTCCCGTGACTGGTACTGGACTGTATGAACAGTGCCTTCGTGCGGAGCGTCTTCCCGGCGTGCTGGATGGTCGCGCGGTTGGTCCTGCTGCCTAAGCCGGGCCGAGCTCTGGGGGATCCTGGAGCATTCCGGCCAGTGTGCTTGCTCAGCACACTGGGTAAAGTCTACGAGAGAATCGTCGAGGGCCGGCTGATGGCGGAAGTGGAGGCGGGTGGTGGGCTATCTCCCCCGCCAATACGGATTTCGACGAGGCAGGTCTTCGGTCCACGCAATACAGGAGGTTATGGAATTCGTCGACAACGCCGCCGGCGGGACTTAGAGGACACGGAGGATTCCGGCCCTGGTGCTGCTAGACGTCCGCAACGCCTTTAACAGTCTGCCTTGGGAGGCCATCGGGCAGGCGTTGGAGGAGAGAGGGATCTCCGGTCAGCTGCAGCATATCTTACGGGAGTATTTGAGCGACCGGAGAGTGCACGCGGATACAGATGCCGGACAGCGGATATTCCACATGCGAGCGGGGGTTCCGCAGGGTTCAGTATTGGGACCCCTGCTGTGGAATATCACCTACGACGGAGTGCTGCGGCAGCAGTATCCCGAGGGAGTGGAAGTCATCGGCTTTGCGGATGACCTGGCCCTGCTTATAAAAGGAATAACCGAGCGAGAGGTCAAAGTGAAGGGAAACGAGGCGCTGAGGGGCGTTCACAACTGGATGGTTGCGCACGGGCTGTCGATAGCCCCAGAGAAGTCGGAGGTCGTCGTCTTCGCTGGACGGCGGTCTCTGAGAGAAATACGACTGGCTATCGACGGCCAAGAGATTCGCCATGTGCCGCGAGCCAAATACCTTGGGGTCTGGATGGACAAGAACCGTTCATTCGGGCCCCATGTAGAAGAAGCGGCGTTGAAGGGGGAACGCCTCTTGGCAGCGATCTCTCGCCTCATGGCCAATACGGCAGGGCCTACAGAGAAGAAGAGGAAGGTCATCGCGACGACGGTGACTTCAGTACTGCTCTACGCGGCCCCTGCGTGGAGCAGGGTGGTGAAGGTAGAAAAGAACCAAAGGCGGTTGGCATCGATCCACAGGAGGCTGCTCCTGCGCACGTCTTGTGCGTATAGGACGGTCTCCTACACAGACGACACAGATGCAATCTGTGTCGTCGCGGGGTCCCCGCCAATCGATTTACTAGTGGAAGAGAGGTGTATGCGGTTCGGCGGGGTCTCCATGGAAGAGGCGAGGACACAGATCCTGGATCGGTGGCAGGCGAGATGGGCGGTGAGTCAGGTGGGCCAGTGGACCAGGCGTCTGATCCCGGACGTGAGAGCAGCTTGGATGGGGCGGCGACATGGAGAGGTGGATTACTTCCTCACCCAGCTGCTCACGGGCCACGGCGATTTCGGCAGTTACCTGCACAGGTTTAAACGCAGAAGATCAGCGGTGTGCAGGTACTGCGACGAACTGGACACGGTCGAGCACACTTGGTTCGACTGCGTCCGGTGGGACGCCGGCAGGAGAAGGGTTGCGGCGTTCACACCCGACGATGTGGTCAGGCGCATGGTCAGATCTCAAGAGGAATGGCAGGAGATTGCTAACTTGGCTCACCATCTACTAGAGACCAAGGCCAAGGAAGAGCCCCCGAGATTGCGTGCACGCCTCTGAGGAAGGCGAGGTAGATGACTGGTCGGCTTCGTAGAAGTTTATTTCTTGTACTTTTTTAATTTTTATTGTGGTTTTTGTATATTTAATAATGCGTGAATGTGTGGGAAATTAGTGTGAACGACGATGTAAGTGTGTTTGTTAAAACTGTTAGCTTATAACTTGATAAAAAAAAAAAAAAAAAAAATTTCAATCAAGGTGTTTAGATTTTGTGTTTTGTATTTGTATAATTGCGGTTAATATTTTTAGTGGTACATACTTCTTGATTTGGTCCGGACATGGGAGAAGGGTGGCCGGACCAAGAGGCATGACGTTAAAATGTCCAATGGGGTAAAAAAATAAAAAATAAAAAGCCTCAAAAGATTCTGGAGGCTGGGGATGAAGCGTGGCGACGAGTAGGGTCCAGGGAGGTAGCCTTATTGCCTAGGGTGTTCTGGCTTCACTGGCAAGTGTAGTGGGGTCGGGGCTCCCCGATGATGGCATTAAGGACCCTCGGGTATGAGGGGAACGCGAGGGGGCAGCGGTACGCAGGAAGCGTGCCGGCTGCAAGTAGGTTAGGGACGGGGAGGATAGCTCTAGCGGAGGAGGGAGTTAGTTGTCCGGAAGAGGTGGTTGGCTCGCTTCGATGAGGCTTTGGGGACCCCGGTGGGAGATCCTCCGGAAGGAGGCAGCTAGGGTGGGCAGAGACTGCTGCCATGGCACTGCAAGGCGACCATGCTATGTCTTAACAGGCGGAGGCTGGTTTCCTTGGGGTGCTTAATAAGTTAAAACAAAAAAAAAAAAAGTAATAAAGATAAAAAGTTAAAGGTTATCTTACTTTACACTCCATTAATTTAAATGTTAACCTATAAGATTCATTTCGTTGCAGCAAGTTTTCTTAAAAACACTGAAGAAAAACAGTGATTCTCTGTTTTATTTCTCTGATTTATTTTTTTTTTAACCTAACTTGATGTTATAATCAAATGAATTGAAAAAAATGATTCTAAATAGTAAGTCAAGGAAATAAAATTATATGTAATTTTTTCCTCTCTTTCTCATCAAATTAGGCGTTTTTTGGACAAACAGAGTTGCATTTATTAAAAATTTTGTAAGTAAAACTTACTTAAGTCAGGAATGGCTGATTTTTTTTTATTATTTAAAAAATGATACGTTCGTTTTTTAATCTGAAGAAAAAAGATAAATATAATAATTAAAAGTAACCATAATTACGAGTATGAGATTGTATTTGAAAAAAAAAATGGTTTAAGATAACCGCGACGTTTAATGCTGCAGAGAGGAAAAGTATGCAATGATTACATAACAACACTCGTATACAGTGGTGTTACTATGAACTGATGCATGACAGGAGACTTATGCAGCATTTTTTAACGTGAATAAATTACCCGCATTAGTGCAAAATATTTAATCACATTATTTTTATTTTCAAATATTTATTCACCCACGATAAAACAGTTTCTCATTGTTATTACTTTGAACATTAAATTCATGAAAAATGAACATTCAAGTCGTTTTTTAAGAAAAATAAACAACCATTACTTTTTTTTAAAAACCTCCGGGCCACCGGTTAAGTATAATTACTCCGGTGGTGTATGAGTATGATATCTCCGGATGAAAGGCCGAGACGCTGCCACTCGGCCTTTCATCCGGAGGTCACGGGTTCGAATCCCGGTCAGGAGTGTTATTTTCACACGCTACACAAAATTTGTCATTCATCTCATCCACTGAAGTAATACCTAACGGTGGTTCCGCTGATTTAAAAAATAAAAAAAAAAACATTATTTGAACAAGAAAAGTACATCATTTTTCAAAAAATATAGAGGATTATATCAATCACCTCTTTCAGTAGTTGTTATTAAGGGCGTCGTAGGTCACGAGGACTTAAATGGCTATACCAACATTACTCAATCTTCTGAGTACTGCGCAGTTGAAAGCAATGGAAAACTACAGCTTTTTTCAGCAGAAACAAATAAGGGATCATATAGAAACGGTAATGAAATTAAACTACGTAGTTTAACAGGAAAGTGATCGGGTAATATATAAAGACGATCCTCAAATTTCTGCTCAAATCTTTCTCAAATAGTATAACTCTTTAAATCTTGTTTTAATGTGATTGATAAATTTTTTTATTGTCTCTTTGAATTTCATCTAAACAAAAAATTATATGAATAATATTTTTACCGTAAGGCGTAATACATAGTAAACAAGGTTATTAATTCATCATAAAGTATACAGTAAGTACATTTAAGGAAAAAAAATGACTATAATTCAATAGTCATTGAATTATAGTCATTGTATTCAATACAATGACAAATACAATTCGGGAATACAAATTCCCGAATACAATTCGGGAATTCCGAGTTCCAATCACGGTCAGGCATGGTATTTTTCATACGCTACAAAATCCCATTTACATATTCCCACGCACAAGCTTCTCTGTAAACTTCTGCGGTGAATTAATTCATCAAATAAAAATAATTGAATAATTATTCAAGATTTGCTGGTTTAAAAGTTTGAAGATAAAATTCGGATTCATTTGACAATCTCAATAATCACAGTTTCGGGGAAGCTAATTTTCACCATCTACGTAAGTTATAAACCATCTTCTTTGAATTCTGTAGAGAGATTTCCGTAAATGTTGAGAAAATTGAATCGTAAAAGTTTTTATATTGAATCGATCAGACTGCTTAACTTAGATGAGATACTTTCAGTCCAGAACTCATTGGCAATTCTGAAATTGTCTATATCGCATTATATTAAAATAACATAAGCAGATAAATGAAATTACTATTTCGTAACAGTAGGAATATAAAAAACAATATCAGAGATGATGAAGATAAAGCAGTCACTTACATGCACTCGAATCAATCCAAAAAAAAAAAAAAAAAATAGCAAGATACTTTTTCTAGTCAAATTACAAAAAAAAGTACGATAGCCAAATAGTAATCAAAAACAACAATAAATAAATCCGGAAAGATTTCTGTTGCTTAATTGAACTTAATAGAGTGCAGAAATGCTTAGTTTCATAAACGTATCTAAAACAAAATCAAACATCCTTTTCAAAATAGTAAACTTAGGTATTCAACAAATCGTACTGATTTTTTCTCACATTAGACATCATTTAAATAATCATGGTATTTATAATTAAAATCTGTTTGTTGTTTAAAAATGGAATCCATACAATGTATTAAAAAGAAATGATAAACGTAATTTTTTGGGGGACTCTTTATCATTGGGGTTTTTTTACTGATTATAATGATTACCTAAATAAAATCTTAAGCATCAAAATTTTTACATTTCAAATTAAAAATGTTTAATTTCTAGGGTTCCCTTAATCAACGGGACGGTTTAATAAAAACTTTTTTAAAAGAAATTATCCTTAATAAAACAAAAAAAATTAAAACAAAATATTTTTAAAATATTGAAAAACTAAAATTTTTATGTTAGTAATGAAAAAAATTCCTTCTTTTTTGGGTCCGGGATATAAAGGGCAAAAACTACTTAAATTCTAATTGTCCTTAAAGTGACAATTTTTTTTTTTTCTAATAATAATAATGAAATAGAGCCAAAATACAAAAACAGAATATTTTGTTTTTTAGAGTTGGGAAATAATTTTTTTTTAACTAAAAAGTATTTATATATAGGTTAACCTTAATAAATTTGCTTAAGTAAAGTTTTCTCTAAATCTAATATACACTCCAATAAAGGCTAAATCAAGAAGGTAAACATTTTCAGAAAACCTTTCTATGATTAAGGCCGGGGTCTATAGTTTTGGAAAATTTTAGACTTTTTTTGGTAGCTCTAAATATGGTGTATAACATATAAAAACAATTTAATATTAAAACTGAAGGAAGATAGAAGAGAAAAATAGAAATCATGTTTTTCAATTTTAACAAGTGCTGTTGATTTAATTTTTTTTTTTTTTTTGTAACATTTATATATGTGATGTAGAGTTAACAAGATTTGCCAAAGTACATTTTCTCTTAATATACTCTGAAGAAAATCTAAATTGGTTTTATCGTGATATCCCCCCAATCCCCAGAATGAATTTTGAAGAAAAATTAATATGATAGGACCCAAATTTGAAGAAAGTCGCTTTGGTTAATCCTGAGATATAAAGCCAAAAGCAGTGCAACACACGTACATACATACGCAAATGCATACGCATACATACATACATATGTTTTTTTTTTGTCAAGATGAACTAGTTGGGCTCTAAAACATACAGATTGCTAAAAATTAGATACGCTATTTTTGACATGATCACTATACTTTCCCCTTTAATAAAGCTGTTCTAGCTATATTCGCGGGGAAAGTAAAACTATTATTTTCTTTTAAATTTTACAGCTTGATCATTTTTAGGAGGAAATACTAGAAAATTTATACAAAATGATATTAACTATTTCCTAAAACATTAAACATTTAATATATATTTAATATTTCGAAAATAGTAAAAAAATTCATCCATATCAATTATGATTAGCTAAAGAGAATGACAGAGATTTGATATAATTAGAGAATGATCAATTAAAAGAAAAATTTATAGAATAAACCAAAAACGTAATGTATTATAATTAAGTGGAAATGATGGATGATGTATTGTAATATGGAATTTCGAAATTGCTGGTTCTTACCAGAGCCGACTGAATCAAAATAGGGTATTACTGTTAACGTCTGCACTACATTTTGTTTTGTAGTTTTGAGAATAAACCTTCATAAATTTTTGTTTCCCATAAATATCAAATTAGGTTGAAATAAAAACTGAAAAAAATGCTTATTTATTTAATTGTTCAGTTACAATTAAATAAATGAAGTAATCAGACGAAGTAGATTAGATTTTTGTTTTTAGAGTAAAAAATTAGTATAAATGAATGGATATGTGAATTGAAAATTGTAATAATTTTTTTAAATAAGTTAATAAAATGCAACCGATTTTACCAGAAATCCATATTAGCTGTTTTTAAAAATAATGACTGAAAAACACTTTTTTTCACGAAAACTATAGAATTTACCTTTAAGGAAGTACTACTCTACTATTATCACAGCTACTGATGTCCAAGATGGGATTTGGCTTCACCAACAATTTGCCTTTGGCTCCCTCCTTCTTTCTCTGTCCTCCGACTCATCACCTATCGCCTCCAATTTAGTCATATACTTTTTAACTTGATCTCACCATCTCTGTTTTGGTCTGCCTAGTAGCCTCCTTCCTTCCGGTTTGCCCAGTGCTACATATTTTAGGAGGAATCTCGCTTCTCTTCGTAAAACTTTACCTGCCCACCTAATTTTGTGCTTCTCACTTGGGCCGCTATGTCAGGCTCCTAATCTAAGTCCCTTACCTCCTTGTATTTCCTGATCCTCCACTTTCTATCTTCATTTACGGTACCAAAGACCAACCTTAGTATTTTGTCCTCAAAAACCATAAGTCTTCTTTCTTGTTCTATTACAGTATCCATATTTTGGCGCATACAGTACAACTGGTCAGATAATAGTATGGTGTAATCTGAATTTGTGTCGTGCGATAATATTCTTGATGACATAACATTGTTGGTTGCATGAACGCATCTACTGGCAAGATTGATTCTATTCTTTATTTCTGGCTCCTCCGTGTTTATATGTGACATTATGACCCCCCTCGATTACTTAAATTACCTATTTCCTCAAAACAATGTCCCCCTACCCGTACTTTGTACACCTGTGTTTTGTCTTGTAAAATATAAGCATTTTGTGTTAAGGAAATTCTCCAGCTTCAAAATAACAGTAAAATTTATATTTTCAAAGATGGTTACAGTCAAAATGTTCATTATAGAAATACGATTTATAAATTAATTTAGTTCTATTACCTTTTTAGTTTTTTAGATACGTAGATTATCTTAAGTTTTGACTAGTTGATTAAAGCAAATAAGTACAATTTTATTCGTAAAATATATAGATATATGCTCTTAAAATTATAATATCGGTGATGTATTTTATGATTATTATTAAAGTAATCATTCTCAAAATTGTTGCAGATCGTTATGTTTTTTAAAAAAAGTTTTTTGGACCGAATATACAATTAGATTAGTGTAAAGATATATAATAATAGATTACGAGAGATGATATAAATTAATAAATGAGAATATTTTTTATTTATAATAATAAATAAATAAAATCTTTTGGCTTGCTCAACAATAAATAGGATAAATAATGAAGCTAGATACGATAAAATAATTATAAAAAAGCTTTATTTTAAAAATAATCAAACCTTTTTTCAGTTATTAAAAGTAAATTCGTTACATTTATTTTGGTATTGTATAAGGTAAAGGAAGTTAAGACTAGCCTGGTGACATTTCAGTAAAATAGCAGTCCATAGTAGTCCAAGGTTCGAGATTTTTTTTAACCGTTACAAACTTCACGCTCCGTTTCTACTAACTCACGTAACATACCCTAACAGCTAATAAAAGTATGAATTCCTTACGTAGAATATTAATAAGATTATTTTATAATAAAACTTATCATAAATAATTTTATTATAAGTTTTTTTTTCTAAATGCGAAAGATTTATCCTGTAATAATAGTTTGATTTTACAACACTGCTATTAGTTGTATAATCTCTTTATTTAGTATGGAGAAGAATTAATTTTTATAATGCATTGTTTCAGTCCAGAAAGAGGTAAATTAATTTATAAGTTTACTCCTCGTCTAACTTTTTTTTAACGGTAGTAACACATATAAAGATGATACAAAAACATCAGTTATATTTGATTGTTCTGAGTGAACTTTATTATTTCTAATAATGTTTGTTCATTGTACAACCAGTCGCTTTGATGAACAGAAACTGAAGGTATCAATTGTGCTGAATATTAGCTTTATTTTAGTGAGCTTGGCAAACCGATGTGCTACAGTATATTTGACTCGGTAAAAAATGAAATGGGAAATAACTTTTGGAATGTTTCTTATTCTTGAGGATTGCTATGTCATTTTTAGGAGTTACTTGTGATTTATTTATATAACTATAATCGTATGGTAGGTAATCTAACATAATAGTTCCATAACAGATTAATATTTTAGAAAAGAATAGGTTTCTCGTAATTTTTTAATCCTTAATTAGAAATGAACAGTTTATTCTTTTTTTTATATTAACAAACAAAAAATTTACACCTAATAATAATTGTAAATCGACGTCCATCCAAAAAAAAAAACAAAAAAGGTGTGTAACAGTCTGAGGTAGGTGAACCTTCATGAGGTACAACCCTCGGCTCGCAAAGTAAATTCCTTACATCGAATAACCTTTTCACCAAGCACTTGTAAACTTTTGGAAAAGTTTGTTTTTCAGCGAACTTAATTACGCTGCTATTTTCATATCAGGTCAACATGTTCTGACTAAACAAAAGATTTCTTTTTAAAATTCTGAGGATCATAAAATTTTATCAATGTAACATACAAACAGAAAGTTATTAAAAAAAAAAAAATTATAAACTAAAAACTTTATCACTTAATAATGCAAAACTGAAAATCCAAGTGAGTCGTACAATAAAATATTGTAGTAATATTATAGACTTAGAGAATTAGTTCGTTCAGTCATTTTTATTATAGATTACATAGTTAACATTATTTAAAATATTTCCCGGGAGACTTCGGAAGGAAACAATCGAAATATGCAGACCCTTACTGAGGATTGAAGACACGACTTTTGATTTAGAATCTAGCAACTTAACTCGTTAACTCATCAAAAAATCGTTTAAATAGTAATGATTAATTTGAAAAGCAGATCTGGCGTATATCACAATGAACACATTTTTAACGTCAAACTTATATAAGCAAAACATAAATATGTTTAGTCTACATACCTTTAAAACTATTAATTATAATCTAAGTACTTTTCCTTCATTATGTTTCAAAAATTAAAGAGCTTTCTTAATCGTCATATATCGAATCAGGATTTTTTTTCCTAACAGGATTACTAACTTGAAGATTCTTTGCGCTTATAAGAATTCTTTTTGCACAATTCCTAGAGAGAATTAATAATAATAAAAAAGATCAACTAAATAAAAAGCAAAAAAAGTAAAAAAAAAAAAAAATAGGTCAAAAGAGCACGACAGCTTATCGGAGTGAACTTTGAATGAAAATCTTGGTAAGGAGTACACGATTTCGTAGTGAAGACAATCTTCCTGCGATAGTAAACTCTAAAATGTATTAGCGTACATTAATAAGGACAGATGACAGGCAAACCCAAACTAATATCATTCAGTACACCAAGTATAATTCAAATTGGGGGCTTTTTAATTTTTTACTAAATTTCAATAGGTATAACCTATAAATTTCAATAGTTACTCGTATAATGTAGACCAAGTTAAAATATAAAAGTGATAAAATATTAGCATCCTATTTATTGTCTGTTGGAAGCCAAAATCGCAATTGTTTTAAATGACCTGATATGAAAAGAAATCATTCCCAAAAATTAAATAACACCTAAATAAAACCTGAACCTACTAAGAAATAACCTTTTAAAGTAAACTTTAAAAGGTTATTTTTCGTTTTCTTCTTTACTACATTGCAAATCAGGATTCCATACTCAACGACATTCAGTTTTAAAACTTCCGTACTTATTAATTTTGGTCAAAATAAACTAGCTGTTCAATGAAGATGATTATTATTATTATTACCACAAAAAGTAACTCGGGAGTTTTTTGCAACTTCTGGTGCTGTTTGTCATAGTCATACGAATATTATAGTGTATACAATTAACTATCCCTGTTCAGTAAGGAGAACCTGTTTAGTGTGAGTCAAAAATATTAATTTTTGATTTACAATACTACAGATAGAATGTATGTTTTTTCGAAAATATATATATTGTCTGTTTTTTTTACCAATTCTATTTAATGATTATTCGTTTACCAGAATTACAAAAATCAAATTTTACTATTTTTAACCCTCAAGCAAAAATAAAATGTAATGTTGTGTCTAGTTTTGATTCCTTAATACCGGGTGATTCAAAAAGTACTTCACAACTTTTTAAAAGCATATAAAGATTTAACGAGATAGCTTGATTGAGATTTCATTTCATATTAAAACACATGAACTTTGAACTCACCTGGTTCATTAGTACCGAATTCAGCCAACAGCGCTATCACCAGTGTTGTATATAATGGATACATTTACTGGCGAGGAACGTGCTCGATGTGTGTTTTTGTTTCACGATTTACAGTCTGCAAATACAATTCAACGTAAATTTTGTAAAGAGTACGGTAGGGAACCTCCTAGTAGCCGTACAATTTACTCTTCTACTAGACACGCTTCAAAATTCTATAATTCCTCAAGACGATGGTAACTAAGATAGACGCCATTACTACTAGCAAAACGGGACACCACCTCACTACCGCCTAGAAGTCCAAGATTTTCTTGATACTCAATTCCCAGGTAGGTGGGTCGGTTGCATGGCCACCTTGCTCCCCAGATATGACCCTGCAAGATTATTTCTTGTGGAGTTTCATTAAACATAGGTTTTATGTACCACTTTTACCTGCTGATGTTGTTGAGCTAAAACTTCGAATTAACGCCTGACTTACTGACTACAGTCGAATAAAATCGACTTTAGGTGAGATGTATGCCGTGTTAAAAAATTGAACTCATATCAAACCAAAGTGAATTTTGGGTGATAAACTTGATGTGTTTTTTTATGAAATGAGATTTCACTCGAATCTGTAGGTTACCTCAATAAATTTTATATGTTTTTAAAGTTGTGAAATCCTTTTTTAATCACCCAGTGTAGTATGAAGTCAAAATATCGATGTTCACTGCATTGCAACTAAACGGACTTGAAAATTTGATGCGGTCTTTTTTTATTAAATAATAAATTTATTGTATTTGACCATAGATTTTTAGTAACTATTACAAATCACTAGTATTTTTGATTGAACAATTAAATATCCATTCTTATATTTAGAGAATATATCTAAGCGTCTCAGGTCTGTTCAATAAAGTTGGTGATCTACAATTAAATTTTAACTTTTAATGTCTCATGGCAATGTAAATTCTTCATTTTTACGGGTTTTGGCAGACCTCGAATCGGATCTACGTCTTGTCATTCTCTCTACCACGTCGTAGGTTTAGTTTCTTACTATCTACTGAAAGGAAAAAGGGTTTTCCTTAATACCCTTAACTTCTGCAACCTTCCTAAAAACTTTTAATAACCTACAATTAATACCAAAGAATAATACCTATTAATCTTCTCCTTATTTTATACTCCTCCGTTAAGTATTACCACACATTCCTGCGCTTTGATAAATTTCTTATTTATTATCCCCTCTTTCCAACTAATTATTAGAATGCTTTTAAATACTGCTGTTAAAAAGAATTTAGATTCCTTTTTATCCCCTGCTTCTATCATCCGATTTCACACATGTTCAGGTAATACTCCAAATACGTTTTTAATAATCTTCACTCGTTGTCGTTGTTGGCGTGTTTCTGATGATTTCAGTAAATTCTAGGACGGAAGTGAAGTTTTGTTGAAAAGACTATAGAAAAAGGGAAATTAATGTATAAACTGGTATTTAAAGCTCCAAAAAATCGATAATATTACAAGATATTTTGTCCAAGACACTTATAAGTTTATTGTATAAAGTTATACATATTATATAATTAAAATTTTCCAGGTAAGAACTGCCATATAAAATTTTAATCTTCTAAAAAATTACGTAGTCGTAGTGCTATTATGAATGTAAACTTAGTTTTGATTACCATTCATGGGCAGGAAGTAGAACTGATAATTTCCGCTTTTATTCTTTATAGAGTAAATTGCTTTATACGCTGCAGTTTTATGAAAGTAATTTTCTCCAAATTTTATACTATATTTTACAACAATGGTACCTACCTCAGTTGTATTTAATTGATTTTAAAATCAAATCGCCATATTAATGTCCTATAAAAAAATTTATCTATCAAAGAGAATTTGATGAAAGATTTCTCTTTAATTTTATCTTTTAAGAAATTAGGTCAATTTCTTTTAAAAAAATCAGTAAAAGTTTTAAATTCACAAGATGTTTATAACAATTAAAAATGTTACATAATATTGTTTGTATAAAAATAGAACAACAATTACTATTAATCTCTTCAACAACAAAAAAATAATTTAAAATTACAAAGAAAAAAACAAGAGTGCAGTATTAGATATTACGTGCAGGCAAGTATCAATTAATGAAACAGAATTTAGAGAAACAAGCTATTATTTTAGTTTGAGGTTAGGAATCCCCTTAATTATTACCGGTTACTATGGAAACCAGTACAAGTACATTAATAGCAAATGCAATGTAGGTCTTTTAAGTTTATAAACAGATTGCATAGCAGGTAATGCCAAGCGTTAAGGAGCTAATGTTAATGGTAATGGCTGGTTAGGTTGAATCGAGAATTGAGGTTATGTTGGCCGGCCTAAGTGTGTCGAACCGTGACTGTATTGTAGGTGACGCAACAGTGAAAGTGACTTTCCCTTTCAGACTTAACAGCAGAGCATGCGCATTATACTACAAACGTTCCACCACTGTATACCTACTACGCTATTCCATAATAATACTAAAAGTAATAATAATAATAGTAATAATAACAACAATAATATAATAATAATAATAATACATAGCAACAGCAACAATGCTAGCCAGAATTATTATGTTTCATTTCACCCACTGTTCGCTATGCTGGATACACTGTTCTAAATTGAATCCAGTCTGAACGTTTTGCATCGCCAGTTTTTTCTTCGAGACCTACATCACAATATTTAAAGTGGGGGAATAAAATAATAATCATCTACTATGTATATATATTATTTATTATATCTGTATAAGTAAACATTAAACAAATACACAAACAAAAAACACGCAAAATTTATGAGTAAGCAATTAATTTTCACTATGACAAATTCTTTGTTGTTTTTTCTTCTAATTTTTATTTATTACAATACATTTTATAACCCGCACACGTTGTTTTATATTTCTATTTATATAGGTAACTTAAATATTAGAAAAAAATATATATATATAAACAACACCTTTCAAATTTATTTTTTTTTACATTGTAACTTTGACCATTTTCCAAGACGATTTTTAAATAACCATTGTTTTAATTAATAAAATAATTTATTTTTTAATAGAATTACAAAAGAATAAATGGAAATTCTCGATCTGAACCGATATTTTAATATAAATGGTCAAGCGTTGCTCGTGATCGTGATTCGTCCATTTCGATGATTTGTTTTTAGGTTTTCTTTTTTTTAATGTTAATTTCATTAATGGTTCTAAATTTCTTTAAAATAATTTAAATGAAAGGATTTTTAAATAAATAATAATATTATGGTTACGAAAACAGTTTTAAGACACTTATTACCACATTTTGAAAAAAAATACGCTATTACTTTCGGTCGTATGGTGTTAGGGACCGGGGGGATGAAAATTCATTTTCTTACGTTTTGAAGTATTAGGAGTAACAAAATACCATTCACTTTAGATTGAGGATTCCTTTTATATGTAGGTCTATGTATAAACTTTTGTGACTAGAAAATCTACAAAACTATTAATCAATTTCATTGAAATTTAAATATGCTGTAGTAGTCTTTCTGAAGTTGTGCATATGAAAATTGGATGAAGATTGGTTGAGTCATCCTTTAGTTACTTTCAATTTAAGATCGAACAAATTTGAGCGGGGCAGTTAGAAGCGTGGTTCGTTATGATGCTGCAAGCTGAAACATTTATTTATCTTATTTAGCAATTAAATCAAATTTTAAAAAAACAATAAAATATTAAAGTCAAATTAAATTAACGAAAAATTCTGCCTTCTTGCGCAGAACTGCACATGAATTTTTTATTTATTAAAAATGTTACTTTGTCATCATTACATAGTTAGGTGGTTAATCACAGGCGTTTGATAGTCGAAACTCATTCGTTAATAATAAGCATTATACAGAAGAAACCTTGCTGGAATAGAACAGGGAATTTTTATAAAACCTTATTTTTATTGTATTATTTTAATCTTCTTATGGCTGAAGCGCGAAAATGGTATTTTAGGGCATTTTATTTTTATATTTACTAATTCTTACATTTATAAAATAATCCAACAAACTGTATCCAGCTGTAGAATATTATCATTAGTTGTAAAAATTAATTTTTCCAATTACATTTTTATTTTTTCTTCTACTTATTACTTTCACAGATATCTCTGCTTCAAATATATATAGATAAGTTTGTCACACTAATATGAAAGAAACTTTTATACTTTTCCAGTACTGGAACGCTACTGTTATATTTTTCTACTTCAGTATTGGAACAACGCAACAGTGTTCGTTATTTCACTTTATCTTTTCATTCATGGTTTACTTCAAACAATATTATTATTATGAATTTTTATGAGTTATTTTTTTTTTACAATTGATTTAATTTTTCTCAATTTAATGAAGACTTTTTCCAACTATGATACCAAAGTCCTGAAAAAATAACATATCAGTTCATCTGGTTCTAGCAATTGCTCTGTACAATACTGTACGGTTTGTGGTAGCTTTAATTTAACTTCTTTAATTTCTTAAATCTTAGTCATTAAACTGCGGGATTCATTCACCATGGAAAAAAAACCGTCCCTTTTTTACATGAACGTGGATTCTCCCTTGTTCTTATACATGTAAAAATGGGCACAAAATGACACTGCACTTCATTTACAGAATTCAGTGGAGTTGCAATCGTAGATCTTGCCGCAGTAAGATGAACATGCGCTTAGGTAATTGGTTTGAGAACTCGCGCATAGCTGTTAGATTACAGCTGTGCGATTACTGACGGATGGATTGAAGAGGTGACCTCCATTTCTTCACGAGAACGACAACTACGTATGTTCCGGGAAAATGGTAGTAGATTATACGAAACACTATATGAGACAGCTTTGCATTGAAATTTTACCCCAATACCTAAAATCGGTGGAGAAGGGCTGTTGGTAGAAGTAGTCGAAACCATGTTTACTAGACACAAAAATAACACAGGAAGCATGCTTTCCCTATAATAGATGGCGAGGGCTGTGGCATTAAAGAAAGGGCTCATTCCTTTTGTTAGTGCCCGGCAGATCCCTCGGTAAAATTACGAATACTAAGAAAAATAACTTTGAGGAAGGATGTATCATTTACAATGTGACTCATTGCATTCGTTTTGCGTAATTTTTGTAGAAGCTTCTAATTCGAACACTTCAAAGTTAATCAGAAATATAGCTTTATGGATTCAGATAGCAATGTACATATACAAACCATTGAAAGATTTTAGAAAACTCTGTATGACAAAACATAAAGCACCGAGCCACCATTCAGAGGCATCCAAGCTTTACTCTAGTGATGTCATCATTGTAACAATATAATGGTACTTACACACACATATAAAAAATAATTACGTTAAATTTAAGTCTTTTTTTTAGTAAGATTTAACTGATTTTTAGGGTTTTAAAGAATGTTCATCACCGTAATCGCATAATGTTTATACAAAAAATATGAACATGATTTTGTTTATTATACTTTCGAATCGAATACGACTTGAGATATTTAGTAGCTTAAATTGTTGGAGAAAGGAAAGCCAAAAGAAGCCAACCCAAAACAATCTTCTCAAAAATGAAAGGACAGAATACAATGGAAATTTTTAATTATCATTTGTCTGTACGACACATTCTGTACTACGTTAAAAGTAAATCGAATTGAGTTCTTTGTTATCACTAAAGGGCATATATTATGCGGGTCAGTAGAACTGTGTGTGCACTGTGCACTGCCACCTATTATGTAATAATAGGTGTAATAATAGGGTATTATGTAATAATGTACAGCCTGTTAGTTCTGATGTTCAAATTAATTTTATACGAAATTTCAATAAAATTTATTGGTAAACATTAGGTAAAAATGATAAATGTACATACAATCCAGACTGTCTTAGCTTACCGCGGTTAAAGTTACTTAATGCAATCTTTCTGTTTTAATTTTTTTACCAACTTTTCGAAGAAAAGTACGGTATACTTTCGGTTGCACAGAGGTAATGGGGAGGGGGAAAATTGAATTTTCCGTTACCTTTTGAGAGATGAGTAGAACGAAGATAACATTCACTTAAAATGTAATTTCCTTATTTATATATATATCTATATATATATATATATATATATATATATAAAATCTTGTGGCTTAAAAATCTCCAAAATTACTGCATTAATTTCACTGAAATTGATATATGCTATAATAGTGTATCTGAAGTTGTGCATGTGAAAATTTAATAAAGATTGGTTGATTGGTTCTTCAGTTACGCCGCTTAATTTAAGTTCGACAACGGATAACATAGCCTCAATTCGTGGTTGTGTAGACTGTGCAGAGGTGTATATTTCAGACGCGCTTATGCAGCGAATCATAGGGGTAAGTGAGTTGATAATTAATGCTTGTGTGTAGGGTCTACTCATAAATCGAACGTAAATAGTGCTGTTGTACTCTGAAAGTCTGTGCGTTTCTGACTGCGAAATAGTTAAGGCATCGGAAACGAAAAGCCGGTCTTCTTGCGCAGAACTGCGCAAGTTTTTTCTTTTTTATGAAAACGCCTGTTTCTTTTTATTTTGTGTTTTAGAAAACGGAATTCTTTTATACAACTGAAACAAATTTTTATGAAGCATGCTTTAAAAATAAATAAATAGAACAGGTTTTTAAAAAAACGCCCTAAAAATTAAGACTAATAATATTTAGCCGATGGTATTTTTTAAATCTGTGCCAAATTAAAAATTAGTAATATTTTGGTATTTCTAACCTGGTACAAACTTCAAAAAGTTCAAATTTAAAAGAGATTTGAACACTATTATTTTTAATTTTTTAATCAGTTTATTTATGGCTTCAGTCTTTGTACAATATTCATTTAAATGCGGCCCTCATTTTATTTCTGAGCTTATAAAAGCAATTTTAAACATTAAACGGAGAACTTTCTCTACTATAAGGATATTAAGAGAAATATAATATTTTTATGACAAAACCTGCTATCAATTTTCTTATAAAAGCCACCTTTTTTCTTCCTTTTTTTTTGTAGTTGTTCTTACATTTTATGGTACTTTTACAGATAAAAACATTTAAGACTTTCATACTCATAAATAATTCTTTTTAAACCCAACCATTTAAAAAACAAAATGATTAAATTTTGGCAATTCATTCAAGAAATAAAACTATCGTGTAATAAATAAATATTAATTTCCCAAACACGGTACCGCTGATATGTTAAGTAAATAAATTAACAATTAATATAATCCACTTTACCAGCACGTTGATATGTACTCTAGATCTTTCAGCTTACTTGGAAGCCATCATCAGGAGTAAAAATTAATATATTTAAAGTCGGAAGTATAAAATCTCATAGTTAAAATAAAAAAATTGAATAACAGTCATGACTGTCCCGGTCCTACTTTCTTTTTCCTGTTTAGCCTCCGGTAATTACCGTTCAGATAATACTTCAGAGGATGAGTGAGGATGATCTGTATGAGTGTAAATGAAGTATAGTCTTGTACAGTCTCAGTTCGACCATTCCTGAGATGTGTAGTTAGTTGAAACCCAACCACCAAAGAACACCGGTACCCACGATCTAGTATTCAAATCCGTGTAAAATTATCTGACTTTACTAGTCAGAAGATTAGAGAAGGACTTTACTAGTTCCCAAATCAGCTGATTTGGGAAGACGTGTTCACCACTAGACCAACCAAGTTGGTTAGTCCCGGTCTAAATAAACTACTAGGTGGGATAGTCTAAGTTTCCTACTTACTAGTTTACTCTAAGTATACTCTAAATATACTAGTAGGACCGAGAATATTAATAAAATTATCAAATAAATATCGAAAAGAATTTTTATAATTTTCGGCAATAATATGACCACATTAGCAAATGCAGTTAGCATTTTATTATCCTTATATTATGCAAAATATTATTTTACCCTTAATATTATTTAAGGATATAATAGCTTAAATATTATAATGACTTGTGAGAGGGCTCTGAAAGATATATGGCTGACATAGCTTGGAAAGACTATGAGCTGTCGGGCCATCAATTGTATATTGTGTACCGTGGTGTCTTCAAGAGTATGATCACTTACGCGGCGCCCGTACGGGATCATAGGTTGGACAGAAATGTAGCACTTATTGCAATTTAAAGAGTAACCAGCGCAGACCCTTAATTGTATGCACTGGTGTTTTTAAAACAACCTCCTACGAGACGACTACCGTATTGGGAAAGGCTCTCCCAAACGATTTACTGGTGAAACTTCGGACAGTCATGTGGGGATCGAAGAGGTCGGGAGGCCGAGGTATTTGGGATGTGGTTTCGACCCGGTCCAGTACCTGAGCGAAACGGTGATCACAATGCACCGAATCTAACTTTCGAATAGTTACTCATCTCCCGCCTGCGGAAGAGGCTTCAGAGCCTCGCGATGGAAGCATGGCAGCAGGAATGGAACACCACGACTAAGGGATGATCCTTGTATAAATTTATATAGGATCAGAGGGAATGGTACGCCTCAAGTTTATTTTTAAGGGCCACAGTATCCGAGGTGCTCACCAACCATGTTAATTTGAGACAATATCTGTTCAACTTCTGCCTGGAAACTAATTTGGTGTGCGTATACGTGGAGATCCATTTGAATGAGCATATTATGTTCGACTGCCCCGCTCTTGGGGGGCCCAGAAATTTTGGAGGCCACCCTGGAACTTAATCAAGGAGAAAATATGTCACTCATAAACCGCGAGTCAATGTGGCATGAGCCGCATTGTCGGACCGTGTGGGGAGTTCCTTGGTGCAGTTGTTCAACCGGCATCAGTAGCTTATTAATGGAAAAGACTCCAACTGAGCTGCTGTAGTAGGCTACCTTCGAGGAATAGCCGGCTATCGGCCAACGGCTCAAAGCAATATAAATGGTGGACAGGTACTTGCTGGTACTCAGCGAACTAGGTGTGGCAGCGAATTCCTGTCTTTAGATTTAAGGTGACAAGTTAAATTTTATATTTACGATAGTCATGTATTATAGCATAAACGGTGTGCGCTTACCCAATTTAGTTTAATATAAGTCAAGTGAACGGTTGGACACAAAATCTAATGGTGTATTTACCAAGCTTGTACCGTTCACGCCATTAGGTTAGCTCTGGAACCTAAATAGGATATTGGCATAAACTGTTTGAGGCACAGTAGCCCTTCGTGGGCTACAGTGGCATACCAGGAAAGCGACTAAACGTGCAGGAAGTAGGTAGGTGCCCCTGCTTGCAGGAGTAACTGACTACTATGATGGCCACAGGTCTCCTGCGGTAGGTGCCTCGACAATACACCATGACGGTGTCTCGTTAAACACTCACGATGCTGTGTAATACAAAATATAGTGGATCCGGCAACTTGATGGTGAGGGGGAGAGGTTTCAGTCGGTGAGAGCCTGATACCACCGTATGCCCGTACATACGGTGGCTGGTAGAGCTTTCCCCTCCACTGTTGCAAAATAAAGAAAAAAGCGACAGATAAATATCACTAAACAATTAATTATAATGACTTTAGGTCAGTAAAGATGGATTAACTCTTACATATACCACAGCTGATCGTCTTGTTTTCAGAGTGTATTTTTCTTAATTAAACTATTAATTATTAAAAAAGTCACTTCTATCTTTCACTATTTGGTTAACTTTAGAGTTAATATAAGTATAATAACTAAGAATAAAGTTGTAACAAGTGAAAAAATAATTTTTTTAAACATCTATTCATAGACATGCATAAAGTTTCATAAAATTCACACAACGATTCGTGACCCATATATAAAACTCTAGTTTTTTAAAACATAAATTAAACTGGTTTATTTCTTGTTTTAAATGCGTTTGAGATTGAAAAGATAAAATAAATCATACAGCACAAATTTAATACAGGTTACGTAATACAAAAGCACCTATTAAAAAACTAGTTAGCAAATTGAGTAGTTAAACATCTTCCACAATTAAATCAATTTTAAACAGCATAATTCTGTATCATTTAACTGCTGAATTTCCTCTGCTTAATAGTATTAATAAATTGTCCTTTACTTCATTTATTTTTTTTAATTTCATTAAATTTCAAAATTGCACTTATCTGAATTTTAAAGTAAACAATAACTGTAGGTAAGCTATTCGTTATAAAAAAGACCCCGGTTTGTTTTATTTTTTAATAAACTAAAATCCCATGATTCTAAACTAAAAAAAGTAAGGTTTAATTTTTTTTTGTATTCGGATGTATGTTAGCATGGAATTTTCTACAAATATCTTCGAAACGGTTAAACCTAAAATCAAAAAATTCGGTTAATAAATTATGTTTGAAACGACAAGTAAAATATCACAAATTCAAAGGTTATTAATTAAGTACGCTTTTTCGAAATTAACAATGTTCGCTTTACAGCCAGACTGAGTGAATGAAATGAATCTGAAGAATGACTTACTTTTATAGTTGATGTCTGTCTGGTACGAAGCATGTTTTTTAAGTAAATATCGTTTTAAAATAAAAAATAACAAACCATTTTTTTTTTTAATTTATATTCACCTAAAAACCTGGATCTTAATCTAAAATTTCTTCCCAGCTAAATGACGCGATGAAATCTTGGCTGCAATGAGCTGAGTGTGGCCGAACGTTGTGAGAAACAGCACTATTCCCGTACTGAGAATGCCACTTCTACTGTTTTGGATCGCGCGAAGCAGTTTAGTTAAGACCTCACAATATGTCTTGGTAATTATCGTTTCACCTACAGGGAAAAAATCAACAAGTAACGATTCTCTCTATTCCAAAACACAGTGTACATGATTCTCCAGGCTTACATTGTTTGCATGAAGTTCTCTTTCTTGGGAGATGTTAAGCGTCTCCATTCCATGAACTGTTGTTCTGATTCTGATGTAATGTGAGACACCCACGTCTCATCACCATTAATAATTCAACTTAAAAACGAATCGCCTTCATTGCTGTATCTCGTGAGAAAAATAAAAGCACTGGCTAAACGTTTGTTTTTGTACATCTCGGTCAGTATTTTTGGAACCCAGCGTGAGCACAACTTCTGATAATTTAAGCGTACAACAAAATTTCATACAGAAGCTTTCGTGAAATGAAAGGAAATTTATTATATAGAGAAGAAATCTTAAACCGTCTGTTCTCACGGACTTTTCCATTAACCGTCTGGACCTTGTCATCAGTAATAACAGACGGTCGCACACTCCTTGCCACATCGTGTACGTTTTACGAACATCTTTAAATGCCCTAACCCATTTTCTCACCATTTAATCCGACATACCCGTTTGTAGCAATACCCGGGTAGCAATACCCGTTTAATTTACTAACCTGTCGATGAAAGGCCGCTTTCGTACCTTTTGCATTTAAGAAACAAATTACAGCACGTATTTCACAATCGGCTGCACTGTTTAAAGTCATAGGCTTTTTAAGCACGTGTAGGAAACTGTAAATAATATCTGACAATTACGTAATGGCGCTATTTGTAGCAAGCCAATAGATGTAGTTACTCAGTGCGCATGCGTGAAACGGCGACATCTGCGCTGCAGTGGATATATATCAACATAGTAGTCACTTAAAATATATAACTCATATTTTGGTGGATTAGACGTGATGATATGCAACATTCGTTTGACTCAGTGATGAAGGCAAAAGGGAACCATTTCATTCTTACTTCCTGGGTAAAGAATGGCCTCCCTAATCTTGATGATTGTTGTCTTGAAAATGGCTATGGAGATTTCAAAAATGTCTTATATCTCACAACGAGTCATCAAAAATAATGGCTTTTAACATAAAAATGCAGCTTGTATTTTAAGTCATTGATTTTTATTTATTTATCTCTTTTTACTGAATGAGGGAAGGGGTGATATTAAGGAAGTTAAATATTTGAGAAGGGTCTAGATTTAATGAAAATTTATCAAGTTTCGCCAGCATATATTTTTTAGTTTCTTTAATAACAAATCATCAAAATGCCTCAACCAAAACACCTAAAAATTAGTTTAAATCGGATTCATCGATTCGTCGAACATTATGCGTTAAAAAAATTAAATTTTTTTCATATCGTTTACTTAAAGCAAATTTTTAAATAAGGATGTTTTTACTCAATCAGCTGGATAAATGTTCAAAGAGACAACTTCCTCTAATTGTACTTCCTGCAGCAGTAAAGTGCTTCCAAAATAAAAAAGATATAGATATTTTATAATCTCGGATATAAATTAAATTCAGTAATCATGAACATAGATTCATTTTGGTGAAGAGTAAGGATAAATACACGTAAAACAAAAATAATTAAAAAACTCTGATCGAATTAAGAACTTTCTACCGCTTTTTTCTGAATCGAATAAAAATCCTTTTGATAAAAATATTACTAAGAGAGAAAATTTGAGGGATCACTTTCATCAAGAAAAGAGGAATGTTTCTCGCTCTAACAAAGTCTTAAAGTAATATATTGAACTAGGAGCACAACACCAAACAAAATAAGTTATCCAGATATGTTTATTATACTAGTCAGCATGTTTTTTATCTTAAAAACATAACAGAATTTTTTTTAAATACATAAATAATAATTGTATTTTTTTATTAAAAAAAGAACCAGTAACACTGGATATTATTAATTATATAAGAAAAATAAAGAATAATTTGTTATGTATATATACATATATATATTTTTTTTTTTTAACTGATTAAATCAATAACTGACAAATTTATAGTAAACCTTACCTATCATGTTTTTACATACTTAAATACGGTTACAACAAAAAACTCGATTAAACGTTAAGTAATAATAAACACATTGAAGCAATAATTGTCTACTGATAAATATTTCAACTTACATTAGAATATGGCAGTAAAACAGGATTAATTTAACCGACATTAAAATTTGAAAACCAGCTTTTATTTAAATAATTACAATAATGTATATTAATCTTCCTTTTATGGAAAAGCATTTTTTTAATTCTCAGATAACAATTCCCAGGTAACTTTTATTTAGAAAACCGTAATTATTTGTGGACATGAATAAACGAAAAAAGGATTCAAGAATTGAAAAGGATTTTTAGAGAAAACGATTTTTAGATGGTCAATTTTTAAAAATAAATAAGAGATTAAGTACCAACTACATAGATACACGAGTCGAACTTCTATTTGTGAATCCATTAGTGTGTCACCAATTTATGCTGTTTTGACTTATATTTTTCAAATACCACTTTAAGATGAACGCATTAAGATCTACCTATCATAAAAATGATCAATTTACAAAAAGATATGTTTAGTATCTGGATTCCACAAACTGGAGGTTCTCAATGGAAAAAGTTCGACTGTATCTACTCCCTAACCAATTCTTATACACAATATGTCCCAAGAATATATTCAGAGATCTACTATTAAATTTAATAAATATAAAAATATGAAACTTTTATTAAAATCAAATTAAAAGTTTTCGGGAGATTCAGTTCTGATTTTGAATTTCTCAAAATCAAAAGCTCCTTTTTTAAGTAAGCTAATTTCAAATTTTGAACTCTATATGCCGTAGTTATAGCTCTCAAAAAACTATCAAAATCGTTTTTAAAAAGTTATTAGACAATCGAAAAAAATATCTTGATCGTTTCAAAATTAAATTAAAAACCGAAGCTTTCGATAACATGTTACTGACTTTCTATAACACTTAACTCGTAATTGAATTAAATGTTAGATCATAACGTTAAATCGATTAACTTAAAGTTAGATCGATTAAGATTAAATGTAATTGAGATCGTAAAATTGCATAGTATGTTGTAATTCGATCAATTTTACTTACAATCTAATTCTTCTTATTTCTGATTTTCTTATGTGCAGTTTGTCTTATAAATTTAGATCTAAATTTATAAGTCGGGATCTCTGTAATCAGTTCTGCCTCAGGTATGATGTGAACGAGAGGCCTACCTGTGAATATATCAAAGAATCTATTTTCTGACCGGTGACACTGCACAATAAGTCTTATAGACGAAGTTAACAGCATTATCTATCGTGTATAATTGACTCTTCTACACCTTCCTTAAATAAAAAATTAAAAAAATGGCGAAAGGAAGTAGTACTTTGAAAAGGTCCATTTCGAAATTTGTAAATAAAACGTAAAGAAATGCATGTAAAGTTAAATTTTTCAAATTCAAATAAAAATCAGTATATTAATAACATTTTTATTTTTGCTGTTAATTACAGTTAAAATTATAAACAGAAGATGGCAGTTAGAGAAGATTTACACATTATTTGTAAATTCCTGAAAATCATTTATTTAATTATGCCCATTTTATGTCAATAGAATTAAATGATACTATTTATTTTATTCCAGTGCATTGACGTCCTATGTAAGATAACAATAACAAATAGAGCTTATCTTAATATAGAAGTCAAACAGTCAAAGTATATTAAACTATGTTCTAGAAATCACGTACGCACGATTCACGTACAAACTGGAAGCCTACAATTTGGGAACAGAAATTAGGTAGACAAAGGTTTTAAGATAAATTTTTAAAAATAACAAAATTGCTTTAGCGGTAATTATAAAATAATTACAACATGTATTGTTAATACAAATGCTTCACTATTTATGTATTACCAATACCGTTACAAATATCTCAGTTAATACAAATATTATTGTTATTATTTTCTAAGGGAATTTTTCTATTCCGTTAATTTATTTGAATCAGATTCATAGTGCACTATTTGAATATTAGATATACCCAAATTAAAAGTATGAACCAATCAAACAACAAAAAATAAAGCATATTTTTTTTTTATTTCACCAAAGTAAATTTTTTAATATTTTTTCTTATTTATGCGTGAATCATTGGGAAAGTTCTCGGCCTGACAAGAAAGTACAAAGTTTTTCAGAAATCTTTTTTTTATTATTTAACGACTATTCAACGCAGTCACCTTACAATTCGATGCATTTAGACCAAGAACTTTCCAACATTTTTTATACCTCAGTATAATGCGATTAGTCAAATTCTCCAAAGTACACGGTTATCTTAGATTTGACCACATCATTTGAAGTGAAGCCATTTCTTCAGGAAAGAGGAAGTAATCGCTGGAGCTAAATCGGCGAATACGATACATGTGGAAACTCTTCGAAACCATAGGTCACTGAGTTTTGCGGCATTATCGCGGTGAAGCACTTTCTTGTTTGCTACACATAGACTTTAACCTGAATATAACCGATTCAGTCACTCCAGCAGTGAAAGGTAATACATCCGGTGATGATCCTCCCTTTTTCCAGTTAGTCCATGAGCACTACACTATGAGAGTAACAAAAAACAGTAGCCGTGACGTTCCTGCGAATGAAACCGTTTTCGCTTTCTTTGGCTCACTTTTACCTCCTCCCACCCACTGTCTGGATTACTGTTTGATCACTGGTGTGTAATAGTGAATCATCATGTTTCATCATGTATCCATTACTTGATTTGTACCTGGATAGTTTGACAATTTTTCATCCAGAAACACGAGATGGAGCAATTGTAACAAATAACTACGATATTTGTCAAGTATGATCCTTTGGATGGCGTTCTGTGAAGTTTCAGACGCGTCTGTTAAGTTGCTAATTTGTAGTGATCGCGTAAAGAAAAATGTTTTGACATTTTATGAGAAATGTGTAAAACTGAAGTTCGAGCTATTATAAGGTTTTCTTTTAAAAAGGTTTAACCCCAACGGACTTACAAAAAGAGCTAGGATTCACTTTTCCCCTTCAAATGAACTTCACTTTTCCCCTGGTAAAGGTAAAGGATCCTTTACCTTCATTTTAGATGATTAAAAAAGTAGGCTGCTGAATTTAAAAATTATTATACTTCCATTCAAGATGATAAACGCTCGAGACATCCACGAAAACCGCTACTACTGACGAAATCGTCACAGAAACTACAATGTTGTATTAAATAATACCGCACTGAAGATGAGGCTAGTAGTTAACATTGAAAACATCTCGACAAACATTGACTGCTACATTTTACACGAAGTTTTGAGTATGAAAAAACTTTCCGCTCGATGGGTGCCACGTTTGTTAACAGTCGACCAAAAATGCAGCCCACTGAACACTTTTCGAGGGTGTTTATACTTATTTAAAAACGATTCCGATGAGCTTTTTCGAATTTTTGGAACATTAAATAAAATATGGATTCACCATTACATGCCAGATACCAAACAGTGGATGGAAGCAGCAGATGAAAATAAAAACGAAACCGAAGACGATTTCATTGTTTCCATGGTTTTTTTTTTATTCTCATGGTGTAGTACTCATAGTCTACCTAGAAAAATCCAGGAACAAAACCGGGGAGTACTACGCTTCACTGCTGAAGGGCGCTATTTTCAGGCACTGCATCCAAAATGAAAGTACTCTTTCATCACTATAAAAAGCCTGCATACACGTCTCAGGTTGTTGCTTCAAAACTCCATGATCTTGGCTTTGAAGTGCTTCAAATGCGCCGTATTCGCCGGATTTTGCTCCCAGCAATTACTCTCCCTTTTCAAATGATCTGCCGGACGACGATTCATTTCATATGATGTGGTCAAAGTTGAGACAACCGCTTATTTTACAGGTTTGAACATATTTCATTGTACTGAGAGTATTAAAACATTTGAAAATCGTTGGTCTACTGTGTATTGGATTGAAGATGACTAAGTTTAAAAATATAAATCAAAATTTCTGAAAATCTTGTGTGTTCTATATCAGGCCGAGAATTTTCCAAACGGCCCTCATACCTCGAGTGTTTTTACATTCGGCTTAATACTGACACAAAAGTTTTTCTTCACCTAAATTATACTATACATACGATGATTTCCTGTTAAGGAAATCATCGTAACCTCCAGCATAAATATAAATCACATAAAGAAATGGTTCTTTAACATATATAAAGTATGTTCCGACAAATACCAGTTTATCAAATTAATTATAAGACATATTGGTAGATTTTACAGAATAATTTAGGTATAAAAAAATCCTTAAAAGTATTGTTAAAATAAATCGTTTTTATATGGAATTCAGACGAAACAACAAATCAGTACTACCTATCAAAGCGTTGTAGAGATCAAATAGAAATTTAATTTGAAAACGACGACATTGTTTTTACTTCAGTAGTCTATTTTCAAATATAACAGTAAAACAAACAACAAGAAAATTTAAATTCTTTGGAGTAGATAAAATATCTTCAACATTCCACAAATGCAAAATTTATTGATATATATTCTCAAAAATAACAAATTCGTTCAAAAATCCCGTGCCAGAAGTACTGTGCATACTGACTGGATAAATTGATTCTGTATATTTTTTTAATTTTATAAAATAATAATTACATTACTATTAAGAGGTTTAATTATAAACCTACAAAAAGCATCCATACTTATACTTTTATTTAACCTCTGTCGTCTTTTTATGAAGATCCTTTTGAGAAACGATAATTAGGGTTGATTGTTAATACCTATATAATTTACAACTAAATGAATAAGTATAATACACGTTGACCAAACGTCCAGTATTATCTGTTTCTACAGAAGGATAATAAACATTATACGGATATGGGACTGATAAATATTAAGATTTGGATACAAACATAACTGTCAAAGTTTCGTCCATTTTTATCTATTTACTTAAATTCTTTATGACTGTACCAGGAAGATGATGAAAATATATTACAAAACAATAGATTATCTTACTACACTTAAACTATTTTCCTCACGATGGAGCAAGTTTAAACAAAAAACTTTTGTAAATTATTAGTTAAAAAATTGTTTGACCCAATCCATTGTAGTCGTTAAAAGATTGTTAACCTACATCTTATTATGTGCATACGATTTGGCGACAGGCTACGCGTGATTGATTCAATCATCACTGCTTACATTCATTATTTTTATTTTTTTATAAGAAATAATATTGTTCTGAAGCGTATTATTATTAAAAAACTACTATATTATGATTATTATCATGACTATGTAAGTACTATAAAAAATTTAGAAATGTATAAATATGATTAATATTCCATTTGCTATTTTTAATAAATGCTTAAGGAATAATTTCTTTATGAAAATAAGTAAGTATATTAAAAAAAAATGTATACGTTAGATTTTAAAGGGAATTATCATTTTTCACAAAATAACCGAAGAATGGTTATACTTTAAGCTCTATGGATATAATAGAAAAAGCTCGTGACATCAGTGCCAGCTTTTTCTTTCAGTTAATAGATTGATTCGGTCTTCAATTGCATCTGAAATATGGCACCGATTTTATAGTAATTAATTTAACAATTTTTTGTTAATTTGTCCATCACTTCTTATTTCCTCAAATTTCATTGATTAAATTTGTTTACATATGGATAAAAACATTTTTTTATTTTTTTACTAGCATTATTGTTATTTGGAAATCATGAGTAAGGTACGACAAGCTATTCATTATTCTTTGAAAATATTGTAATTTTAATACAAAATAATACGTCGGATTTTTTAATGATTTATCAATAGAAACTAAATTTGGTCGTCCTCCGTTATCTTTCCCCCCAGTCTGTCAAAAGTCACTACCCCAATTTATATTACATCTACTGCTTCAAGTATAAAATACAGTGTTAACGAAATTTTTAACTTAAGTTCATGTTCTTTCCTGTCTGTCTAAGATAGTTATAAGTTTAAGTTAAATTTGACATAATGATGTTTCAAGCAATTCTGAAACATATTATCGCTTTTTGGCCTACACAACAAATATTTATTTTCATACATAAGTATTCAATGTTCCAAATATTATTACCGTAGTTACAGCTTTGATTAATTTGTATTTAATCATTTAAATTTGCAATGTTTTTTTAATATTTAAAAAAATATTTTTGCACTTTTTTATATTTTTTTTTTTTAAATGTTAACTAAGTCTAAGAATTTTTAAAATATTTTTCCCGAAATTCTAATTAATTTTCTGCCAAAAATGTGCACAAAAGAAATTATGTGAGGATAACGGAGGACAACCCTGAATTTTTAATTAATTTGCAAGTAGTACTTTGACCACTACACCACCATCGCCGCTTAACCCGGTGGGTTTTTTTAACCCACCGGGTTGGTCTAGTGGTTAACGCGTCTTCCCAAATCAGCTGATTTGGAAGTCGAGAGTTACAGCGTTCAAGTCCTAGTAAAGCCAATTATTTTTACACGGATTTGAATACTAGATCGTGGATACCGGTGTTCTTTGGTGGTTGGGTTTCAATTAACCACACATCTCAGGAACGGTCGAACTGAGAATGTACAAGACTACACTTCATTTACACTCATACATATCATCCTCATTCATTCTCTGAAGAATTATCTAAACGGTAGTTACCGGAGGCTAAACAGGAAAAAGAAAGAAAGAACCCTGAATTTTTGGTTCCACCAACATCCAGTTGCTCATCCTGTTTTCTTCTTTTTTTCGTGGTAACCGACTTCGTCTTTTTTTGAGATTTTCAGTCAAGTGACAGGAGTTAAACTATTCAAAATTCCTTCTGTTCTGTGTTCTAATGTAAAGATAATAAAATTCGAAAAATTTGAGAACTCCATTATTAGTTAATTTAATAAAATGGTTCATTGTTTTAATTAGATAGATTTAGATACAGTATTATCAGGTACAGAAATTACTCAAATCAAATAATTAAATAATTTTAATATTTGTAATATATAAATGTAACTGGTTTATTAATTTTATTACAATTAATAAAGTATCAATCATAAAATAGCTATAAACATAAATCTATTTAAAAATTGATTTATCATAACTCCATATCCATCCCAATATTAATTCACTGTAATATCGAACTAATGTTATATCGAAATCAGCAGCCGTTTTAAAAATTTAAATAATACAGAAAACAATTATGTCTTTAATAAGATTAAATTTAAACTAGTATTTTTAGCCTATATCCTTTTTAAACAACTTTTTAACAAATTTAAATTTACTAAAACGAAGTTAAAAACCAATAAGTAGGCTAAACCAACTTTTTTTTTATGAGTAATTCATATTGATTTGCATTAAATAAATTTTAACCCAGATGAATCAAATTAAAAACCTACCAGCTTTAATTTAATATATATTTTCCTTCATTGCACGTATTAAATGACAAAGCTAACGTTATCTACAAGAAGGAGAAGCACTTGTTATGTTTAATGTGCCAGGAAAAAATAGCACTATAGAATTTGATACAAACGTTTTTACTACATGTTTACTATTATAAGTAACGCCTTGACCGTTATTATAAATAATAAATAAAGAATTTTTATTCGTCATTAAAAATACGTTTATATGTCACACGCTTTTCCAACTACCCATCTGCGTGGCTGACTCTGGGGCAAATCACTATTATCGACTGAGATAATAACCGGTCTCTGATCGCTTCCAAAGACGTTTTTAGGAACGCGGCAGGTAAGACGTGGAAGTAGAGATGCTGAACACAAGGACTGATCGATGCACGAAAATGTACCTGGTAAAGATGAGATAAACGTGTACGACCCTCCGTTCAATAAGCAGAGATCTACGTTCTGCCTCGGAAGAACATGATAATGAGCTCCATGAATAGTCGCTCCATTGAAGTCGCCAATTATTGGGCAGGGTAAAGGAATCTGTGAAAATAGATTGAACAGACCATCTTCACTGATATCGGAATTCGGCGGATAATATTAGTTGCAGATATTCAGTTTAAATGGTACTAATATCTTCACTGAGACTCCAGGAATGTTTGTCGTTAGCGGAATACGCGTAGGTAATACAATTTCCTTCAGGAAAATAGCCACACCTTTACGCCCTCTGTCCTCAGTTTGTAGACCGCATCTTTCACAGATATATCCGCGAAACGACACATCAACCTGGGGACGGAGGTGAGGTTCTGCAGACACAGTAGTATAGGATCTTCTTCCTTTAGAAGAATTTCGATATCCTCACGGCGAGTACGGAGACCGCAAACATTCCACTGAATAATATTTTTACCCATAAAAAATACTTTTTCTTCTTATAATCTCGGGATGCAGATTACTTGTGAAATAGTGTCTGGCTTTTATTTTTTGATTTTTTAACGTTTAGGAAGTGCTATGCTTCTTCGGGTACTTTATCCACCTCCTTATTCTCGAAGAAACCTCGAAATGTGGAGGAGATTTGGAAGCCTGGCCAGAAAAAGACAGGATAATAGGATAGGTAGTTGTTCGAACATCAACACAATTTTCCTTCCTCATGATCCTCTCCACAGACGTGACAGCTCTGTGAACTCTTTGATAGTTCAATATTAGTCAAGTCACGATAGTTACTCCCTTCCTGGAATTTAGCGTGTTACACGGCTCCATTATTACTTCACCCTTCTCTATATTCCTAAGGACTAAGAACTTCCAAATTTTCTCGTCATTACTTTCTCCGATTAACAGGGCACCACTCCTAAGTTTTTTTATACACTTCCGAGCGCCACAAGCTGCTACTACACACTTATATATTAGGAATGGAGAAACCTTTGCCCAGGATTTACCTTCTTGTTTACACTTCACTACAAAGAAAGGGATATTAAAAACTTGGCACTTTCTATTACATCCCTTGTTTCCGTATCGATCAATAAGGAAAAGTTATCTTCGGCTGTCAACGTCGGTCGAAATCTTTTTAAACTCCCGGGTTTTTTTTGTTGATTTTTTCAAGCGTACCAACACACACTGAAGGATTATTAAATGGGTCTGACATACGGTTCCCACGAGTACCGGCGAAATAACGGACCTCTGCAGCAGAGGGCGCGCGTACTGGAGCTAAGGCTGCATAGAATTGGGTTCACCCTCGTGCCCAGAGGACATCGTTTGAGACTGACTACGTTAAGCCAATCACCCATCAGCGCGATATTCCCCACCTTGCATTACGGTTGCGTTTCGTTAGGTTTCGCAACACCACCGACTGTAAGAAGCAGTGTAAGATGTTGTGTAGCTATGTAAGGGTATATGTTGTAATTTTTGTAGCTTTCTTGGTAAGATGTATGTGTACGGTGTAAAAGGTTCAGCAGCTCGGTAGATAGCGGAAAGAAAAGCTGGTGAGGTTACGGATGCTAATCCCCAAAGTCTTAAAGGGTAAGACTCCCCATCTGAGATTTTTATATTAAGAATGTAGTTACGGCCAAACCTGTTTTTGCAATTTTAATGAAATATTTTTTCAAACTTTTTGTTATTAGACCGAATGACCGTTATATAACAATTACTCATAAAATATTCCATATCAAAATGGTGGCCAGTACAGCTGTAGTTTTTATAATTTAAAAAATAACTGCTAGACAAGTGATGTGATCAAATTTTGAAGCCTCCTTCAGTGTAGAGAATCAAATTTTCCTCAAACTCCGTAATTTTATGTCTTTAATTGTAATCCATCTTTAAAAAAAAAATAAATAAAATGTAGGCCTATTAACCAATGAGTTAGAAAATGTGAACATAAACTATTTTATAGGAAATTTAATTCTTAAGACTGTATATGCTGTTTAAAGTTTTATTGGGTCAATTGTTTGGTTGCTATCTGTCTCTAACAGGAATGGTGGTGGAGGGTAAGTTTCCGTAGCCAAGTCACCGCTGCTGGCTCACCGAGTACATGGTATGTCTTCACTTTTCACGAAATTTGGCTGCAATGCACTTCTGTTTCTTTTTACCTTCTCCCCTGGGCTGGATCCTGCAGTTAAGTATTACACATCCCAGGGAAGTGTCCTTTACTCTAACGGATCTCCACGACTCGGCCCGCCGGTCGGATCTTACTTTTGCATCCGCCTCAAACCCCTAGAGTAGGATCCACCGATCCACCAGGCCCGGGAGCCGGGATTCGATCTTTATACCAAAGCCTCTAAATGATGCTCTACTCGGGGTTGCCTCCGAGTGGAGCATCCCAGCCGGGACTCAGTCTTCTTCACTCGGGAGGCTACAATGCACTTTGGGAAATATGGACGCACTTAGTACTTGTAACGAAATCTCTTCCTAACAGTAATCAGTTAGTGACATCCGGTTTACCTGGAAAGAGTGATGATTACCTACAAATAGTGACTGTCAGTCACGAAGTAAAGAATTTATTTTAAATAACACTTTTTTTATTCGGTTTCGTTTTGTAAATCTCAATTTTTTTAATTCATTATAAAATTAGAGTATTCTTTATAAAATTAATAATTTGGGAAGAGTTAAATTTTGTGCACTGTGTAAATTCAAAAACATTTCAACATTTTTTGAAATATTTTTACTTTTGAATTCATCATAAAAAATTTACTGAACTATTATAAATGAATAGTTAATATTTCAATCAGTTTTGTAACATGGTGTGGCTCTACTGTTTAACATAATTAGATTCATTTATTGTGACTAACTGGAAATTCCAAAGGATGATATTCGTACGGTACTAATACAACAGAATTACCATCCGGATCTAATAAATAAAAGTATACCTTAGCATAAACCTATAAATAAACTTAAGTAGGTCAAGGAAAAGAGTGCAACTTTTTCTTATTTATTTTTTGTTTCATTGATGAATTAATTCACCAAAGAAGCTTACTAAGAATCTTGTAAGAAGGAATATGGAAATAGAATTTTGTAGCGTGTGAAAAATGACCGGGATTCGAACCCGAGATTCCAGGATGAAAGGCCAAGATGCTACCACTCCACCACAGAGATCGGAATTTTTTAAAATTGGAATCTTTTTAATTCTATTTTAGACGTTTTTCAAATTGTCAAGTTTTATCTCTTCGACAAACTAAATTAAAAATTTATAATTTACAAGCTTCCCCTCCAAAAAAAAATAATTAACTTATTTACTATCTGTAAAAAAAATATGAATATACATATAGATCTCTTTATTATAAGCGAGTTATGCCTGTAAAAATCTATTCTATGTCTAATTTACAAACGAAAATCTTGAGTAAAAATTATAAATATTCTAATAAAATAGCTTAAAAATTAATACTATCTTAAATAAACTATTTGAAAGTATTAAAAATAATAGATGTCATTTCTTTTTCGATATATTATCCTAAAAACAAAATAATTATCAAAGCAAGACAACGATGATTATTTCACATAACATAACTAAACAAAATTAAATAAATAATTTTATTTTTAAGAGGATCTCTCTTAGAAAGAGAGAATTTTTTTTCATGAATGGAAAAATGATGACTTAAATGTGCGCGTAAAATTGGTTTTCATATAGTTTTTTCTCTCCCTCTTAATTTATGGGCACTAAAATTGTTGTCTTTGATTTGAAATGAGACACAAGTCACTCATGAAAATAGAAAAACAATTTAAAAAATAAGAGAATCGATGCCACGTTTATTAGAGGAAATAAGACGTGACGTTTATTCCCACTGACGTTTTCACTGAGCCAAATATAGCTATTGTTCCTATAAACATGACAGAACTATCGAAATGCAGGAGATATTCAAAACTGTAAGATGATGATATCTTTACTCTGTTTACGACAGAAGAAACTGGCTGGTAGAATATCAGTATTCTCAGAGAAAGTAACTCTGACAAATTAAATACTGTCTCAAGAATTTCAATAAATCTATTTTACCGTTGGAGCATAAATCAGGACAAAATTGTTCGTTAGCTGTAACTCGATAACAAAGCTTTTTTCGACCAATCGATCAAAATTAATATATACCTTAACGAGATTTATAAAACGATGTCAATTATTTCAATCAGTGGAAATTTTAAGAAACAGAATTTTCACACATCTAAATAATTGTATGATATAATAAATAAATTATTATTTTATTTTGGTTTTAAGAATTATTACTTTTTTTGTTATTTTTAATACTTTTTAATGAATCTTATATTTAATTAATTACAGCTATTCACTGATTTCTCAACGGAAAAAATGTAGAATAATTAAAATAATTACGTGTAAAAAATGAGGTCAATAGTAATTCGAGTGCAAACTCCAAGTCTTAGGTTAGATTTAAAGAAAAACGTTGATAGTAAAAAATAAAGTGTGTGAAGTAAATTTGATTTCTAAGATTCAGCTCCTTCTCGGCGAATATTTGACCTATTTTTTCAGATTTCTAAAAATAACGATTTTTAAGTCATTGTGTACACCTGTTAATAAAAAATAAATTATTAAAATTATTGTTTTGCAAAGAAACTTCTTGTTAAAGAGGAGGACAACGAATTGTTCAAGTAATACTACGCCTCTTGATTGTTTTGATAGCCTACTGGACGATCTGGTTTAAAACTATTGAGTTACTATTTACTGTTGAGTTAAAGCCACCGAATTGGAAATAAGATTTGCAGAATGGTGCGTATGCAAAAGTGACCCCAGACTAAATCTATAAATGCTAAGGTTTCCAACTGGAATATAGACAAACTACGGGGAGGGGATATAATAATGAAGATTACCACTCTCCATCCATCCATCATCTACTATACATTTCACGCTTACTGCTTCGGGAAACGGCTTTATCTTCATCCAGAATGAGTAGCAGGATGCATAGCTCTTCGGATTAAGCAGGGCATCTTTACGTAGCAGCATGGGACTAGCACGTATTAAATATAAATTGAGTAGTGAATTGCAACAAATTGATTTTCCTTCAAATACTTCCAACGAACAGAATCAATTTATTTATTGAAATTCTTAAAACTATTCTTAGAATTGTGTGAAGTATTAAAGCATCCAAATCTTCTGTATAATTTGTTAACTCAGATGTTTAACTCTTCTTGGAGTATTCCTATTTTTAATTAATCTTGCTTACATATTTCAGGTTACTTAAGTTCAGTTACTAGAGTCTGAAAGCTTAATGTTTAAAAACTACTTGCAATAAACTAAAATATATGAAAATTATAATATGACTGATTCAAGTTTTTTTTATAAAATATTCTCACAAATAAATGTAAAAATACGAGTAAAAAATTAATTTATTCATTATATAAATGAGAATTTTAAATAATGTATTAGGTTAAAATAAATTGTGTTTTTTTATTTATAATAACGTAAAAAATTGAAGTTTAAATGCGTTCACATAGTTACAATATCACTTAAGAAAATTATGCAACATTGGAATCAACATTACAGAATGTATCCGTGGGAAAAGTAATGCGCGCTCTCACAAGCCCCCCACTTATTGAGTAATCACACATTATGAAGTTATTTCAAGTAAAATAGTATAATTGTTTACCTTTTTTTTATTTCACCTGAAATTAAATGGAAAAAAGTAATGATGTGGTTAAAAATAATGCAACTGAAAATTTCGTTCTCGTTATATGGTTTTATGTTTGTTTTTGTTTTTAGGTTTTTTAATCGACAATAAAAATTTTTCCTCTACAATTTCTAAACATTTTTTTTTTTTTTTTAATTAAATATTACATTACGTTAAATTTATTGCGCTAAATTAAATAATAATATTATTATTAATTGAATGACAAATCTTTTTAAATATTTTTTTTAAATTTTACAATTTAACATTATAATTTATTAAAAGTTATATGTGTAAAACTGATGCATTAAAGCATCTATCTATTTTTTCCCATAGAAATTACGTATTTTTCTGATAATTATAAAAATAGATGGAAACTGAATTTTTTCTTTAATCAACATTATGATCAAATTTAGGTAATATAAAAAATATTCCAGAAGGCGATACAATATGTTTCGAGAAATTTTTACCTCTACATTATTTTCGTAAAGAAATTTAAAAAAATAAAATTTAAACATTATAAACTTTTTAAAAATTCAAATGAATAACATCAAATAACTGAAATGATTAATCAGTATTTTGAAATTCGGGCGGTTTTTTCTTATTTTTTTCTAATAATTGCTATTTATTTACACCATAATGACCCGTAAACTTAGAGTATAAAACCAAAACGAATAATTTCTACTTTTTTAAAAATGTTGTAAAGAATAAAAGCAAATTTCGCGATAAAGGAGGCATAAATTATTAAAACAAGTTTTTAATTAGTTCACCTAAGTGAATTGATTGATTGTGTTTAAAATAGTACAGTACACTTCCTTTATATATCTGAGCTTTAATATGGTACAAAGTATTGGCAATGGCATACAATTTATCGCTTTTTTTACTGTCTGATAATAGCCGAAATGAAAATTTAAAAAAAAAAATCAAAGCAAGAAAATTACGTGATATTTTTTATAAACATTTTATTAATTTATAAACTGTTCTTACGCAAAATCTTAAAATTTCCATTATTTTTAATTTTCTTTATTTTATTTACACTATTTATACAACCGATATCAGGAAAATTAAAATTTGGCAAACACAAGTCGTTTAAACCAAATGAGTAAAGCAAATAAAAATATCTTGAGATTTTTCAACGGTGGCCTCTAAAATTGATGTTTTACCAAAATTATATAATTCTTTAATTCGAGCTTTTTTTCGCGTATTAAAGGGTAATTATTTAAAAATATTTGTTTACCTACTTAAATCAAATAAGTAAAAAAAAATAACATTAAATATTTTATTTAAAATGTCCAGAAGTTGGAAATTCATGATCATCCCAAAATTCAAAATTAAATGTTTTTGTAAACCTTCCAGAGAAATAATTCAAGATATGAAACCACCCCTTTAAGATATGATTCCAAACTTTAATAGCATCAATTAAAAATACATAAAAGTTACCGCACAAAAAATACTAAGATTTTTAATTCAAGAAAATTTTTAGTGTGTGTGTGCGCGCGCGCGCACACCCTCATAAAAACACATGTATATGCGCGCGCGCACACACAGATTTAAACAACGTTAATAATATTAAAAAATAGCTTCGGATTTCTAAGAATACACAACACCAGTTAGAAAGCGACAACCACGTGAAAAAGAGCATGGGTAAAAGCAAACAATCATTAGCTGATGATAAAACTATTGGTGGACGTAGCCGATTATAGGACCCAGTTATTGATGAAATAAAAACTAGTTATGGTTATGCTATTTTGAGAAGCACCAAAAGTGTTAATGACATGAGACGTGCTGCTTGAGCTCAGTATTTCCACTTGTCATCTACTAATGAAGAACCTACCCAGGTTTCAGCCTATAGTCTGATGACACGTGGTGTAAATATGTACATATTCGTTCAGCTAAAGAACCATATGACCATAATAAACAAACATTCCTACCAAAAGCAGTAATGCAAGAAATTAAGAAAATATTTAAAGATCTTTTAAATTCAATCCTGCTCCCACGCAATAAGTGTCTGCACAGTGGTACACAATTGCGAGCGAGTCATTGAACAATGTTATCTGATCAAGGAAATTTTAAAATATGTTCGTATGTAGGAAAACTCTGAAATTTGGCGTTTATGAGACTGCGAAATCCTGCAATGCTGGAAATATGACAAAATGTTTAATGTTAATAGTGTTAAATCTTGGGATTTAATCTTGGGACCTGTGTCAAAGTTTCGAAATATTTTGATAAAACGAAAGAAGGCTGAAGGGATATACAAGAAATATTTTTAAAAAATGCAAAAATAGAGACTCGAAAAAAATCTTCTGGAAACAGAAAGAAAAAGATTTTCCAGGTGTTAAAAAAATGGAACACGATTTTTTATGGAACACAATAAGGAAGAATAGTTATTTAATTTTCAATAAATATGAGCTTACATGTTTTATTTATTTAACCTAAACCGCAATTTTTAAGTTACTGAAGTCGATTTATCGATTAATTTACACAGTCTAATTGTTTATTTTACTATATTACGAATCCATGACAAAAAAATTGTCCATCATTGCACTGTTTCATCAGACTAGAAAATTACATTAATTTATTTCTTTACACTAAAGTTTCAGGCTTTCAAAAGCATGTAACGTAGATAAAATAATAACTGAGGTACCAGAGGCACCAGTTAGTTATAGTTGCTTTCCCTGATAACCGTAATTTTTTCAACACAATTCTCTGGGGCAAACGGAATGAAGGTGTTACCAATACATAAATTTGGTTCATTTGCGATGTTAATTAGGAGAGGTAGATTCGGCTCAGTTGAAACATCTTGGTTCTTCAATTTTCCTTTTAGACATGACTGTTATTCATGATAATGACAGAATTTCGGATACCATTTGTTGAATGTTGGATCTATAGGACCATCTTTGGAGACATGAATCTAAGTGTCAATTAATAAATAAGACGGTTGGTATTTTACTATATTGTATACATTTACATCTAGCAAGTGCACTGGTCTTAGTTGTATATTTGTACAATTCCAATGAAAAGTAACTTGCTCCATTCTCCCACAATTAAGCCAATCCAGCTTTCAGACTGATGAACATACTACATATGCAGATTAAGGTCATGTAAACACACATTATATGGTCATTGGATCGGACCGAGCATCGATTATTTTAGACAGAGCCGATATATGAAAGATGATCTGACGCTGCCTATCGTAGGACGATGGACAGACGGAATTCCCTTGTCATGGACGAACGACTTGACTTATTAATTGTAGTTAGAGCTGCACACTGTGTATGTGTGAAGGTTTCTCGGTTCTCAGTTGTTCTATGAATACACATCCTTTATGGGATAAGTATATATCTGCGCGAAACCACTCTTTCTTCTACGTACGATGTTTCTTCATCTCCTTTTTATATAACAAAAGCATATAATTAGAAGCAAGCATCTCGTCAGTCGATGTTCAACAAACGTAAAATAAATAAAAAATTCTAATATTCAAAGAATAAGAATAATATACATTCAAAGAATAAAACAAGAAATTTCACCTCTCCGCTCTATAATGGAACCTAATGTTTAACTTGTGTTAAAACAAATAAAATGTATTTAAATTGACATTTTTTAATAAAAGCGGGTAATCAATAATATATACAGCTAACCTTTTTGAAACATCAAAATAACTGCAATTATTATTCATGGTAGTCACTAACATCGCTAGAATTAAAGTAGAAACGAACGATGTAAATTTTTAAATTAAAATTAGGTAAAACACATTAAGAATTTAGAAAAGTTTATTAGTTTTTTATCATTAAAAAGCATGTAATAAATGTCGTTTTTTGTATTTGAAGTAAAGACAATGTTACATAATTTTTATTACTAATTTACTAAGAACTAAAAAAAAAAAAAACATTGTCTAAATATTTTACTTAAACGCATGAATTCGCAAATCATTTATCAGAAAACAACGTCTTACATGTCTCCTGTGATGACACATGTAATCTTATTCATGAATGGCATTTTAGTTACTGAAATAGAAACAAGTACTACATTTTATGTATAAATTACTTAAAATTAGTCTAATCGCCTAGCAACTATATTAGATGATAATAATTGTAAATATTCAAAACAAAACTAATATTTAAAATAACAAATACTTAAAAAATCACGCTTAGGAGATATTTTCGGTTTACTGTTTATTTTTCAAAAATAACGAATTTCGTCTTTTATCTATACTAAAACAAAATTATTAAATAAATCTTAATTATTAGTTATAATTTAACGATAAATAAGTGCCGTTTTGGAAGAATATTCAGAAAATAAGTCGTAAAATATTTAATAATAATATCGGTATTATAATAAAATAGAAAAAAGTTATGTGTTTTGACTTTTTAAATTAAAAAAGTTAGAAGCTTTTTAAGCTACAGACATTTCATATAACTATTTAGGTCAGAAACTTAAATCTAATAATTAATGAATAACGCCTACCATGTACTTGACCAGTTGTATACAGAATAATCAAGAATGTCAATTAATTTTCTTTAAAAATCAATTTGAATGTTAGCATTTGATGTTTTTAGCTATTTACAGAATGCAATTACACATAATGGCGTCTGATTTTAAATATTCAGAATTTATATCAGTTATCAACATACCGCCCCTATTCGATATCCCAAAACAAAAAGAGCGAAATTTAACTAGGAATATTGTTATTTTTATTAAAACACAAACGATATGTACACATATGAGTTAAAATTTGTTAATGTATAACATTGATAATAAACAATATAATAATATCTTAAATAAATATTCAAGACTGAATATTTATCGACCTCGAACTCAATTTACCTTTTAATTAATTTATAAATAAAAGAATTTATCTATTTACTACCATATTCCTTAAAATAATAAACATTTAATAATGTATAATCAGCTTTTTTTTTTATATTTGGAAAACAGGTGCAACATTGTTAAGCTGACTGCAAATTTATATTTTCCTGCCATTGGTTCTTTGTTCTTGTATAGTGGAAAAATAATTATACATGAAAAAAGTAAGATTTCTTTTTTGGGGTGGAGATAATTTTTGATTAAATTTATTATAAGATTATCATTATTTGCTTAAATAAGCCAAAAAAGGCTAAAAAAATTTTTAAAAAACCGGTATTTTTTTCTGCTCTTTCACCTCAAAATCACCTTCCAGAAGATTATATCTGATTTTTCTACGTTTATTACGTTAAATAGAAGAAACTATAAAAATTTCCACTGAAAAATGTACAACCAATAAAAAGATACCTAATATTTCTTTTTTTTATGGTTGAAGATGAATTATGATGAAATTTTATTGTAACATTATTAAAAGTTTATTATTTAAACCTATAATATTAAATTTAAATAAATAAAAAAAATTAAAAAATTCATAAAATCGATATTTTTAAACATCGGCTCCCCTACCGCCAATATTGCTCCCAAAATATTTTTTTTGGGTCATTTGCGCTATTTTTATGCTAAAAAAGCGACAAAAAAAATCTGTTAAAAATACGCAATAAATACGAAGATAGGGACAAAATGTTTTTAAAACTTTTAAGGTAAATATGCAACCATGTACTGACCTTAATAAGAAGTAGGAGTTATGTTTGCAAAATTTCGAGAAAATTGACTTCAAAAAACTTATTTGTCCAGCCTGTAGATATTGACCCCAAAATATTACCAACAAATTGCCCCATATTCACGAGTCTCTGTACAAAATTTCATCAAAATCGGTTTTCCCACTCAAAACTTCAAACACGCCAATACACGTACATACATAAAAACATATCACCTTAAATTTATTTTTTTTATAGGTTTCTTGGGTCATGAAACGTCCAGAAATACGAAAAAAGCCCATATCCCATTCTTTGACTGATTACCATACTTTCCTTCTTGCAGCATAGCTGTAGAGCTATGACAAGCAAGGTAATATTATTTTAGTAATAAATAATTTCAAATGTTAATTTACTATAAGAAAAAATTAAAAAGGTTCAAACGTAGAAAAAACCCAACCGCAAATTAAATAGTAACGTTGTTTAATATTAAAAAAAATATTTTTTCTATTGTAATTTTCTTTTTACAATCCAATAAAAAGATTAAGATATTACGGTGTGAATCACTCCATAACCGGAAAAGGACATATTTAAATAAGTTACAAAAAAAACTCCAATTTTAATAATTAATGTGAAAGAATTTTTTTTAAGAAAAAAATGTTATAAATCTTACGGTGGCCTGTAAGATTTATATTATCATTAGATTTATTTTTAATACTTTTTTTTAGCAATTATTTATTATTTTTATTTGTTTTAGTTGAAGCTAAATCCTGTAGCTTTTACAGTACTGAATCAACAAGTACTCATTATCACGTAAAAATCTTACACTGCAAGAATGAATAATTTTTAAATTCAAAAAACGAGGAGATTCTCAATTAGTTCCTTGTTTAGTTAATTTTTATATATGATTAGATTTCATGTCTAATGTAACAATTTAAATGATTATTTTTATTTTATACAGAAAATTGCTCCGATGGTGCAGTAATAATATTTTCTAATATTTCTAATGCTAGAGTTATATACAGTGACATAAACTTTGACATATTTTTAAATACGATTTGAATTTATTGTGATAAATTTTTAATAATGGCACAAATGCTGTGGTCTAAAACTAATTATTTTCCGCTTTTTTTATCCACGATAGTAACGGATGAAAATTATTAAACATTTATATATTCTACTTAAGCATTATAAACTTTTTAAACGACAATTCGAAACAAATTTTAGAAAATTTTTTGTAGTAAATAACTTCAAAACATATTATTTGTTAAATATAATTCGATTTTTCGTATTATTGTATAGTTTAAAATAACTATATTTGCCTCCTTCCCTATGAATAATAATAATATTAGTAATAATGATAAACCAACGATAAAAACAATATACGTAAGAAGCAAATTGTTGATATAAAAGTGTTCTATTTCCCTGATCGATTAACAGAATCATCATGCGATTGAATTAGACAAGGATTCGTGATTCATTGTAGTAATACGGTATTATACAGCATATATCAAAAAGAATGACGCGATTTCAAAACCATACACCTGTGCAACCACGCACCGTCAGTGAATGAAATTTGCACCATATGAAACTATTCTTCCTAGAGCTTCGAATACCAGCCTTCAGATTTTCACTACTAACGCTCAAACGAACCCTAATCTCAATCGTGAATAACACGGCTTCTATCCAACAGAAGACGTTTTGGGTTCTACAATTTTGCAAGGCAGAATCTGTAATAACGGTTCAGCATGTGCTTCGACAGCGTTTAGGATTGATCCACCAACGGCTAAGAACATACGTCGCTAGAATTAACAATTTAAGAATCGGGAAGAGTACAGAGTGACTGCGCACAAGAAAATGTACAACGAATTCAAGAACCTTTGCAGAGAAATCCGAAAAAGTTCATGTATCGCGGTAGCCGAGAACTTGTGATCCCTCATGTAACTGGCATGTTTTAAGACGACGCTTTAATTTCAGGCCATAGCGATTACAACTAGTACAATCTCTTCACGTCAAGACAAAAGAAAACGTAACGATTTTTTTGATATGGTCTTAGTTGACAGACTCAGTGAAAGACGATAGGTTCTTACCGCGGTTAATTTTTAGTCATAAAGAAACATTTCATTTAAGTGGTAAAGTTTCACTTCATAAAGTTCTCATATGGGAACTTGAGAATCCGCACAAGACTGCACAGCAGATTCAACAAAAGTTAAAGTTCTTTTGCGCAGTTTCGTTTACAAAAATATGTCCCTTTTTTTTAAGGAAGCGCATAACAAGACATTCTTATCATGAGATGCAGCAGGACTGGGTTTTTACAAAATTAAACGAAGACTCTAAAAAATCCATTTTTCAGCTAGATAGGGCCTCCCTCTACATCGGCACAACCGAATTCTTTGGTTTCTAAATGAAACATTGCCTCAACACTGGTTAGGACTTACGGGAACCGTAACCGTAGACAGTCTTCTGTAGCAGAAGACTGTCTACAATGCATTGTAGATAGTCCCTGTATCGTTTTGATGTTATCCGAGCAGGAGGTGGAAGGCATATAGAATATTTATACCCCTCTAAGTGACAACATTTTTGAATAGTGCATAATTTGTTTGCTAATCTATTATGAAATATATATCTGTTTAAAATCGGTCCTTTTTTTTTATATATACTGTATATTGTTATATTTTTTACATAATTTTATAATTTTTAAGTTTAATTTTGTAAAGTAAATAGTTTTTTCTTTATTTTTACTCACAGTTGCAATTAACTGAAAAAAATGTATACACCGAAGCAGAAAACAAGCTACGGATATGAGGTACCTACAAAAGTTTTAAATAAAACAACGAGTAATAGGTTCGTAAGAAGACTATTAGAAAGTAGCTAAATGTAATCAATGAACTACAATTATAATTGGAAATTTACATATTCACGGTTAGGGAGCTTACCCTGAATGTCATAAGGAAAATATCCTAAACAGATCTACAAAACAGAAAAGAAATCAACCTGGAAGAAGATCTTATTAAAAATAGGAAGAAAAGGAGACATTGATAAAAAAGAAATGAAGATTAGAGGGAAGCCAGAGTTATGACAGGAGTGAAAGAAGTATGAATGAATATCTTTATAAAACTTCTACAATTGAGTTGTATGAATATTTTGCAACAAATGTTGTTAGGAAGATGAATGACTAAAAATGATTAATCTATATATAATTTTTTTTCAAATGAATGGCATTAGTAACTTAAAATTAAAGAATGTGAATAATCTTAAAAATAAATAAAAAATCCATGATGGATGGCATAATTCTCTCGCTGATTACAGTAAAAATATTCCTTTTCAAATGTCAGATTATCTTATTGAAATGAAATAAGAAATACAAATGGAATATTGTTAATGAAAACAGAAAAACTCTGTCGCAGTAAGTACGTCAGAAGGGTGGATTTCCGGTTATATTTAAGAAAGAAAGGATATTGCACTTCAGTAATGATTTTTTTAAATAATATTGCTTTCGTTGTTGTAGATAACTTGCGTTTTTTTGTGTTTTTATTTAATTTTATGGTTTTTTTGTTTTATCATGTGTTCAAAACGATTAAAACATCAAAATTAATTTTTTGGACACTAACCCCTTTCCTTCATATTAGATTACATTTTGGATTATTGTGAAACTAAAGTCGAAAACAACAAGTCTAAATTGGCGAAACAACAAGTCTGTTTTTTTAGGGAATTACGTTTTTTTACCCACTTTTAGAAAAAAAGTACGGTGTTACTTTCGATCGCATGGTACAGTGGAGGGATGAAAATTAATTTCTATCACGTTTTAACGTATGAGAAGTACGATAATACCATTCACTTAAATTGGAGTTTCTTTATAAATATATGCCTATGTATAAGATTTTGTGGCTCAGAAATCTCCAAAACTAAAAAATCAATTTCTTTAAAATTTAGAAGTGCATAGTAGTGCATGTGAAGTTATACATGTGAAAATTTGTTGAGTTTTTCAGTTACTCTCAATTTAATGTCGAAAAAAAATCTTCTCCGTTACGACCACTGAATAAATAAAATAGACTAGATCGCAGCATATACAATTTTATTGAAAGTACATTTTACTGAAATTTTTTGTAAAATATTTTTTATTGCTTTCATTTTAAATATTAAGCTAATTATTTCTGCGTTTTTTCGTCTATATTATTATTATAATTTTTATTTTAGAAAACATTTAAAAATATTTAGCTTAATATTTGATGTATACTTAAATACAGCTGTAGCTTTCATGAAAATATCAGTTTAAGTGAATGATTTAATAGTGACAATAGTAAGAAGAAAAAAGCTAAAAATGTACCCAATAACCCCATTTTTTGTTTCTAACTTCTAATCCCGTGAATCGATTCGCTTTAAAATCAATAGGGCTCTGTTCACAATAGGTTTACATCATCCCACCAAGTTTCGTCGAATCGGTTAAGATTAGTTTGAAGCTTGTACAAGCGATTATGGAAATGGAATTTTGTAGAATATGAAGATGTCTTGCCTGACCGGAATTAGAACACGGGACCCCGGATGAAAGTCCGAGTCGCTACCCCTCCACCATGGAGATAGGCTACTATAAATATTCTTGAAATATTTTTTTCAAAATTTCTATTAATGTTAGTTGTAAAAACCAATAGTAAAGCAATTTCTTATCCGTTACATTTTGACTGAACAATTTATTTTTGATGGTATTATTCTATAAAGGAATATAAAATTCTTTTTGTTCTCTTCAAATGTTGCGAATTTATTTATTTTATTATGTTTAAATCGATATTTATTAATTAATTAATTTATAATATATTTTATTTAATATGTGTTCTAATAATTATTTCATTTATCTGAAATTAAAATCATACCACAGTAATTTTCTTCTTTTTGGTTGATCTATTAATAATTATTTTTACTAATAATATTTGTTTTCTCAAAGATACGAACTCGATGAAATATATTTTTATTTTCTATTTCTAAAGGGTGCAAATATTTTTATATTATTTAATTCCCTAGATTCTCTAAATTGATTTGTAAGTACATTAGAAAGCGGTTATTATAAAACCTTTCTTCGGTACTTTGAAAGTTATCGATATATTGGCAATCCATAAAACCAAACGGTCTTAATTTTTAACTAAATAATTGTTAATCTGAATTAATTTGTACTTACTATACCCGAATAATTTTACGTTAAATTTAGTGTGAATTTTAAGAAAAATCATGTGTTATTAAAAGATAATTTATTTCTTTAAATGTTCGATGCATAATATACTACATTTTTTACGTTGAAAAAAAAATGGTGCAGTAGTGCAATGATGCATTAACTGTATAATAAAAAATGGTGTAACGGCTCACGGAATCTCAGTCATCCATCAAAGATCTCGTAGTTTTATTTTAACCGTAGCAAAATCTAAAAATAAATTTTAAAAAACTATATTATTTTCAGTTTTTTTTAACTGTCAGAAAATGAAGTTGAGAGTTAATTTTTCTAGGTCAAACGTATCTTTTTTTTCATTTTATTATTTACTATTGTTACAAAAAAAAAGTGTATTAAAATTTAAAGAATGATGATGTTCATTGTTCCATAATACGTTCCAAACGAGAGTAATGTAATGTTAAACAATATTCAATACTAAAGGAATACAAAACAAAAAAACAAAAATTTTGAATTGAGGGATATAAATAAACTTCGGTTATTTTTTTTACAACATCAAACCCTAAAAAATATCTTTTTACTACTGTGTACTCCTGTCATTTATAAATCACTGATAGACAAAAGTAATCTTTATTTTAAAAACCTTGCTTTAATCTATTAATAAAGATGTATTTGTTTCAGCATCGCGACAAAAGAGAGAATACATTTTTTGGTTTTCAAACCATATAAACTGGAAGTTAAAAAAAACTTGAAAGAGAATAAATTAATATGATTGTGGGAACAGTAATTTTCCCACTACTTTCTAAAAGTACCTTAATTAATCCGCCTGCAACAAGGAATTATAGAATTATTAGACGATAGAGAAGTAAACTCTTCCCGATGTAGATGACGTTTCATTCAAATTTACACCGTCATATTTCCAAACTTTTTTTTTCTGTTTAGCCTCCGGAACCACCTCCTTTGAAGTATAAATTCAAAGGATTAATGAGGACGATATGTGTGAATGTAAATGAAGTATAACCCTGTACAGTACAAGGTCGAACATTCTTGAGATGTGTGGTTAATTGAAACCCAACCACCAAAGAACCCCGGTATCCATCATCTAATATTAAAACCCGTATAAAAGTAACTGCCTTTACTAGGATTTAAATCTCTCGACTTCGAAATCAGCTGATTTGCGATGTCAAATTACTAGACCAACCCGATGGGTTGATATTTCCAAACTAGAGATATTGAACTCGTTTACTGTGTGGCACCTTAAAATTAATTTCACTGAAAGTACATACGTGATATTTACTCTTAAATTTCAGACTTGCTTACCAGTTTTCATATTTGACTACAATTTCACTGGCTGATAGAAGTCGTTAATTTGGACTTCAAATTAATCAATGCTTTAATTAGAATGCACATACAATAAAAAAAGCTGATATCAAAGTTGTAATACTTTTCTGGATTTTTTTTATTTACTCTTATATAGTGGAAATACAGTAATACATGAAAATAACCAAAAAAAGTTTTCAGAAAAGGTCAATATTTTTAAACTTTGATTCCCCAGCCCCAGTATTGCCCCGAAGTTTTTTTTTCTGATCATTTACACTCCTACTACGCCTAGGAATACATAAAAAATTCTGTTAAAAAATATGCAATAAATAAAAAGATAGCTTTTTTTTGTGCAACAGGAATTTTGGGGCCAGATATTTTTTAAATGATAAGATATGCATGCACGAATGGTCCGAGCTTAATATAAACTGGGGTTACGTTCGCATATTTTTGAAAAGATTGACCCCAAAAAAGTATCTACCCCACCAACTCAGATATTGACCCCAAAATTTAAAAGCCAATTGCCTTATATACATAAGTCTTTGTAGAAAACATCATGAAATTCGGTTTATCCAGTCAAACGTTATTAAGCTTCAAACACCCCAACGCACGTACGTGCGAAATCACCCACACTTTTGTTTTGTTGTTGGAGTTCATAAATCATGAAATGTCGAAAAATGCAAAAAGCAATACCCATTTTTTGACTTGTTACCATACTTTCCTTCATAGCTTCTAGAGCTATGATGCTAGGAAAGTAAAAATGTAAACCGCAGGAGAATAGATGGAAACAGCTCTACTCATTACTAGATGGACGGTCGGTCTTATTTGATAATAGAATTAAAATTAACGCTAAACAACACAATCCTCCGAGAATTTTGGTTCTGCTAAGCTTAGCAGAACCAAAATCCTAATAGAACTAATCCTAAACTAAATCCTAACGTAATTAGAAATAGAACCTAAATAGAAACAATACCTAAATTGTATTGTTTTCAATCAAAATTATAACTAATGATGTATGATGCCCTTCGTACTTTACCAAAGAAAGTTATTCGTCATAAGGACATTATTCTTTACAAGATAATTTTTCTTCATCTCTAGACATATCTAAATAAATTTTGTTGCAAAAATGAATCTTACCTCATATCCGTTTTAAATAAGTCACGTTACATTCCTGAAAAACTACAAGTTAATAAAGAAGCGATTGGAGTGGAGACATTTTATGATTTTAACAAATTCCCCGCTATCCATTAACATTTTATTTCCAGCGAGTCAGAGTATGTTCTCTTTACCACATTTCATATCATTTTACAATTCATCCCTTTTTAATCACTGCATATGACGTAGTTGTAAATAAAGATAAATATTTCTATAATAAAATCTCGAACAAAAACGCACAAATGCACGTCTAAATCACCTGATGTAACAGTAAAATAAACTCTTATTTTAGTAATACCTAGTTTTAGTACAATATGACACATGGGTTCAAAAAAAACTGCATATTAAAAGGCACAAATTTTCCCTAGGAACATTCAGGGTTTCTGAAAAAATAATCTCGAAATACGATCGTTTGGTATATTTTTATCAAATGGAACATGAATGTTTTTTACACAAATTCTTGGAAAATGCATAGGTTTTGTTAATAAGTTTTTATCTGGGAACAATTTGTAGCACGAACGATAGACATTAGAACGACATTCTGTTTCTAATCACACTCTCTGGAACAAATCTAGCATGTTCATAGAAGCAGCTCTTAAGTTCTTAACATGGCCCAAAAATAATCTAACGGCATCAAATCTGGATTTGATTGTAGTTAAAAAATAAAGCCCCCACTATCAATCCACCGATCAGGAAACTTTATATCCAGTACATTTCTAACCTGAGTACTGTATCATCTTAACAGTAAAAACCGAAATCTAACATTCAAAAATATCATCTACCACTTGTTTTTTTACAAATATCAGTTCATTTTTAAAGTAGTAATATATTTTTCTTCATTATTATATACATTTTCTCATACATCTTAACAAAACGGATAGGGTTATCTTTTCATAGTAAAATACTTCCTTTACTAAAATAGGAATCACGTGGAAAATGGCAAATAACAGTTGACAAAAATGTTCAAACTGGTTGGAGACAAAAAGAAAAGATGTTTTATTTGCTAACTATTAATAAAGCACATTTTTAAGTTTTGAATGCGCATTTATAGCAGTTGTATATTTGAGTAACATCAAATATTAACCGAAGAAGAATATATTTTTTTTTGTTTTACTAATTCTTTTTTTTAAGAAAATGTTTTAGTAAAGCTCGTTAAAAGAGGAATAAAATAGGATCACCCTGGATTTTTTAATTTTAATGTGACTTAATAAGTTTTAAAATTGTCATCATCAAATATACAACACAGCTATTATAAGCACAGCTCCTTAAATAAAGCGTAGCCTAATGTAATTTTGTGTTAGTAATTTTCAAAGAGTTAGATTATAAAAAGAAGCCGCTAAATTTCAATACAATTTAATTAATATTGATAAATATAAAATCAAATTATCAGTCCCCTCCACTAACCTCTTATCATAGCGTATTCCAACACCTTTACAGTTCTATATAGATAAGGATGTCTGTCACTAGGTATGCTATCTACAAAAAATGATAAACATAACACGGACCTATTAACCAAAATAACATTTAAAAGTAAACCGATACAATTTAAAAAATTAATTCTGTATAATCAGTTTCAAAATAAATTAGATAACACTCCACACAATAAGCTTACCTGCTACTAATAGCAGGTATGTAAAATAATTGTACATACAAGTAACCATTTTTTAAGTGAAAAGCAACGTGTGCTAGTAACGTTTTCTGTGATAAGTACTTATGTTTTTAAAATACTCACATTTTAAAAACTCGAATCGGCTATACGACGCCACCACTTGTTTACAGATGGCGTCAAATACGTCATAGATGACAGATGAATCATGTCACTCATACCTGAATTCCAGCTAATCATAAATCTACAACTTGTTAAACAAAATACCTTATTAGGTTTTTATAATTCTTTTTTCCTTAATAAATTTTTAAAAAATAAGTTGCATAATTTTCTTTAAAAATATGCAAAAACGGTACTCGGACAAATAGAAACACGAAAAGGGCACAAATAACATTCTTTAATAAGTTTACAAGTATAAAATATTAAAGTAATATAAATTTGATTGAAGTTTATGATCTTCAACTAAAATTTGTTATCCTTTCGTAAGTAACTGAGCATATAAAACTTTGTTTCGCACAAAAAAAAAAAAGAGTAAATTTATTATTCTATAATGTTTTATTTCTACCGGTTTCTTAACTTCTTAATTGCTGTGACACAATTGAAAAATCTGTAGCGCAAGATACATTCGTACATTTACTTTCTCTGAGAGTAATAATGTTTTATTTGTACTACCATCCTAGTGAAGAACGAAATTTTGATTGTCCTCTCAGCGAAATTGTATACATAATATTATCACCATAATAATATGTTGATAATATTATTATCAATATTATACATATAATTTCGCCGAGCGGCTTGGCATGCTGAAGCGTATCTATAATCAGAAGAATAAAAATTACATCGTGTACAATTTCATTACATTTCTCACTGCGGCATTGACGTTGTTATTCTTGAGCATTCCTATATCAATTTACGATTTTTTATTATGTCAATTCCATAAACCAACGGTAATTGCGGTTATCAAACAATAAGTGTTAAGTTGACAGAAAAGATAAGGTATGAGTTGATAAAAATTATTGTGAATAAAATATAAACTTTAAAAAACATTAATACTTTTTTTTATACATATATAGGCAGCAAATCTTTTATAAAAAATAAATAAAAAAGTTATTAAAAATAAATAAAAGCAAATATTGGATGATAAATAATAAAATTTTGTTTTCATCAATCCAAGACAAAAGTAAAAATTTTTTTCCTCCTCTTCTTCTTCTACTTCTTCTCCGCCGAACCAGATTCTGCAGGTAGGACACAGCCCAGGGGAGTGTCCTTTACTCTAACGGACCTCCATGTCTCGACCCACCAGTCGGATCTCACTTTGCGCCCGCCTCAAACCCCCAGAATAGGATCCATCAGGCCTGGCTATGCCGTCCCTGGGTCCCCGCTCCGGGATTCGGTCTTTATGCCATTACCTCTAACGGGGACACCCCGAATGGGGCATCCCCGCCGAATCCTGCGATGGTGTCAAAGCTCTTGGAGTTTCGCAACATGGTGGTGATGACGTTCTCCACGCTGAGCGGTCCGGTAATCGCCGAGCATGATAGGCGGTAATCAACCCTCTGCAGGCACCAGAACACCACGTGTTCTGGGGTATCCGGGTCGCCACAGTAAGAGCAGTAGGAGTCATCCACCCTCCTCCTACTACACAGGTAGGCGCGGAAGACCCCATGGCCGGTAAGGAATTGCGTGAGCCAGTAGTTCAGCTCACCAAACCTCCGACCGGCCCACGGCTTTATATCTGCGATAAGGCGGTATGTCTACTTGCCCTTGGTGGACGCATCCCACCTAGCTTGCCAATCCCGGAACAGGGCCGCTTGTATCTCCCGCTTGGGAACTTCCTGGTGGCCCAACACTCGAGCCTCTGCCAGCTGTTGAAGAGGTGGCTGCCCCATGATCACCAGCACGGCCTCTGTCGGCACCGAGGCATATGCTGATGCCACCTTGAGGACCATGCGGTGCTCTAGGATTCTCCTGTTGCGCCCCACTTAGTGTTAGGGCTTAGTCTTAGTGTTAGGGCTCTCTTCCACGCTGGATTTCCGTAGAGAAGTATTGCATTGACCACGTGAGAATGCAGCCTTCTTTTCGATGCTCATGGTACGCCGATGTTTGAGAGCAACCTAGCAAGACCTAGCAACCTGCACCATTCTCGCGCCTTCTCGATAATCTCTTTCACATGGTGGGTGAACGATCGCTTGTGGTCCAGCCACACTCCCAAGTACTTGGTGGTTTCCCACGACTGGACCACCTCTCTCTCGATGTTGATTGTGATGGCGCCAGTACCCGTCTCCCCGCCAGCGGCACGACAACAGATTCCTTCGAGCAGCTGCAACCCCTTTTTCGTCATCCATCTTCCGATCTTAGCGATCGCAGCGTCAGCCACCCTCTCCTCAGTCTTCCCCTCTACCACGAGGGCCAAATCATCAGCGTAGGCAATGGGAGTCAACCCCCCCCCCCCACCCTACGGGTAACGCAGCCGAAGTTCCTCATCGTTGAGGGAGTTGAACGCGTTCCGCACATCGAGTAATATTACGATTGGTATGTGTCTGGTCCTCCAGGTACCGGCCACCCGCTTTGTCAACTATCTCCATTACTGCGTTGACAGCATCAACTGTAGATCTTCCAGGCCGAAAACCAAACTGTCGATCGTGGAGACCTCCGTTGCGGTCAATCTCTTCCCGGAGCCTTACGTCGATCATCCGCTCCAATAACTTTGTAATGTTGTTCACCAGATATATAGGCCTATACGAAGAACCTATAACTCCTCAGTGTTGGGTTTCTTGACTAAGACCAGCCGTGATCTTTTCCAGTCCTCCGGGATGGATCCTCGACTCAAAACACTATTTAATACCCAAAGGACCTCTGTTGGCGCTTCCTCAACCAAGATTCGGATCACCTCGACCGGTATTCCACCCGGACCCGTGCTTTTGTGCAGCTTCATCCGCCTGCAGGCCCGGATAAGCTCTTCAATTCTGAAAGGCGGTATGTGATCAGTCACAATCTCCTCCCTAGGCTGGGCTTCTCCGGGAGGGAAGAGTGCCTTAACACTAGCCCGCACTAAAAGTAGCCCGAAAGATTAACTTACAATATAATTTATATCATTTAAAGACCTACATATTTTACCTTATTCTTTTGTTTGTTTCTTGTTTTGTTATGTCATTATTTTTTTATTATTTCTTCTATTAACAATTTATCTTTTAATAATTCTGCTGGTTGTTTAAAACTCGAAACGTTCATCTTTTTTTGTTTTTTATTTCTTATAAATGATTTTAAAGAGTTCATAGTTAATAGTTTAGGAGGAGAGTAGTAATTAATTCCAAATAAAAATCGTTTTTCAAGAAAGTTGTAAACCATTTATATTCTGGCATTTAATCTTGTCCGATCTCAGACTAATAATCTGAAATAGTATTCTTAATTCTTATCCTAAAATGAAAAGAACTAGTACACAAATATTTCAATTAATTAAAATAATATCTTTATGTATACTTTAATAGTACGTAACAAAAGGATCAAACATTTATTTGAAATAATTTTTCCTGTATGAAGTTTTCAGTGAAATATTAAAACGAGGTAATAACATTTTCAACGAAGTGATTTTAGGTTAATAGTTTTCTTTTTAAACTGATTAATTTAAATCACTCTTTTAGGAATAAGTAACTCTTTAATTATCATAAATACAGAGTAATTAAAATTTGTATAAACATATGCTAAATTACTATAATTAGGGAAAAGGAAACTACTGTTTCCTGCATTTCTTACTACACTTCACCTCGGTTGTCCTATTAATGTTTTATTTCATCTTATGATTAATTGAAGACATTCGAAAACATAAAATAAACTGATTTAGATCATTTTTGATTCAGAATTCATAAATCCTCTATTTTTTGATCGACTCAAAAAAAAAGGAAAGTTCTCAATTCGTAACGTATTTTTAATCAAGCCTTATTCCCACCTACTAATTTGTACTAATTTGTACTGATTTTTTTTTTTTTTTTTTTAAGTTTCCGGCAGCAAGTCTCTTTCAAATAACTTTAAAGCGTAAAAATATTTAACAAAGAATTATAGTCGATTTTTTTTTTCAACATTATTTAGCAGAGGGCTGTTATAGATAACAGCGATATATCGCCTGAAGTCTTCCTGATATTAAAAAAAATGTTCAAGGGAAACTTCATGAAAATTGGTTGTATTATTACAAATAAAAAAATAACACACTTTCCGCATTCTATTCAACTTACGCTCGTTAATAGTTACTTAATGTTTTTCTTTAATGTTATCCTTATTTTTATTCAGAAACATTGTGTCCTTAGAATTTCTTATAAACGATATTTTTTCATATATTCAGAATTTTACTTTTTAATAAGAATAAAATTTTAAAATATATAAATTTCGCTTCGGTCGCCCTTCCCGTTTAGCCAGCTGCATGATTGTGAGAGTAATACCGACAAATAACAATTTAAGCTAATTACAGTAATAATATTAATAACAATACTAGTTTAAAAATAATAAATGAATAAAATATTAAAATATTTAGAACATTAAATATTTTACAGATTAGGTTAGATGATTAGTACGTAGATCAGAACTTAATATCTTTTTCTTTTACCACGGTAAAAGAAATATAATAAGTAGAGGATTCTTTTTTCTTTAATAAATATTTTTAATATCTTAATCTCCATTAGGAATATTGTAATAATTTTAACTGGAGATAATGACCAAGCCTCTTAGCCTCATATCTACAAATTTTTATTAAAATCTGTCCAGTAATTTTTGCATGATGCTCGCACAGGGACGACTCTTGTTATCATTTTATTATATTCATACCAAAAACCAATCTTTATTTAAACCAAAAAAATCCCTGTCGGCGCGCCGGTAGGCGGAGGTAGATTTCACCGGTGCTAAGAAGGGAATAAAAAAGATTTCCACCTTAAAGTTAAGAAAAACTTCAAATTTATTCAATCCGACAATGGTTGCATGTGAAAAAAGTTTCACATGTTTAGCATACGATAAGCCCCATCTTCTTACAATTCCAGCAATATTTTGGTCATCCCTTGCCGTAAGTGTTGGTCATATCAAAAATTGTTTCAGAAAAAAGTTTTAGCTAATGTTTACAAAACTAAGGACCACTTTAAATCGATTCGATACTGTGCCCAATAAGGGAGGCATGATTTTTTTTTGTCTTTAAAACCCCATGTTTTTCCATTCCCTGAGCCAATGGTTGGTGATATCAAATAACTTTACCTAGAAAGATTTAGGCCCTTATCCAAAAAATAGTCGGAACTTCAAACGAATTCAATATTTTACTTTAAAAAAAGTTATACGGTTATTTTGTTTTGTTCGAAAAAGCTCTCGATTTCCAATCCTATAGTCCAATTTTGGCCGTTAACGAAATCGACTGAGATTTTGGGACGAGTTATTTTTAAGGAACATTTTTAGAAGTGACTGGCGCAAAATTACGGCAGTTATCGGGTCCACAAGAAAGTGAAATATATATATAAATGTATTTATAACATATTGAGCTGTTTTCGTAAGAGCTAGTTACATTTGAGCTGACGGTGGTTTTGGGGGCTGGGGGATGTGAAACGCGAACATATGTAAAAAATTTTCCGCAAGTCGAATCATGGTACCCAGTACTTTCTTATGGAATCTACCTAAAAGACCAGTTTTTTTAGAAAACAGTAATAAAAATAAGTTACTAACTAATTAATTAAAAATATAGTATATATTAACAGGAATATCCAGAGAGGTATCCGTAGATTACCACTATCTATTAATACTAATAATAAATTGTATTCCCATAAATAAATTTTGAAAGAAAATAGATAAAAAATACAAGGTTTTTTTAAGGAGAAATCATTTCGTCAAAACTTCTTAAAAATTCTAGAAATTTTTTTTGTTTAATTTTACAGGATATATATAGGGTGCATTGGAGAACAGTAGGGCCTGAACTTTTATAAACAGCATTTATTCTATAAAAGCTTTCGGTAGCAGTTATCTGTTTTTAAAAATAATGATATTAATAGCACAATACTTCATATATATATTAAATATACATCTCTCTCGCTCTCTCTCTCTCACTCGCTCTTTCTTTCTTTCTTTCTCTCTCACTCTCTGACTGTCTGTTTGTCTGGCTGTCTGTCTGTCTGTCTCTGTCTCTCTCTCTCTCTCTCTCTCTGTGTGTGTGTGTGTGTGTGTATGCATATTATATATTACTTACAAATAATTGTAATTGAGCTAAATAAAAATAATAGCTTTTAATTACTTTACAATTAAAAAGAAATAATATTTTTTTTACTTACTAGAAATTGTTTTAAAACAATTTAACTGTTTCATTAGGTTAAATTGAGTTATTATTTAAATTAAGTCAACAAATTTTGTATTTATAAAGTAAAACACAAAAGTAATTTTAGTTTAAATAAATAATAATAATTTAGTATTATATATAAGTAGCTTCAATTTATTTTTATATACAGAGCAATTCTTAATGATAGATTCAATTTAGTAACGCTATATTCCTGAACTAAACATTGTATTTGAACGATCTACGTAGTAGTTGAGAGAGTTGGTCCGAAAGTTTAGAATAACATCGAATGCACGCAGTTCATTCAAAATCCAAATCCAAAATCCAATTTTTTTGGATTTTGCTTTTTGGACACTTTTGGTCCAGTCAATTCCAATCAAAATAGAAGGTGCACAACTAGATGTTACAACAGTCCTAAATCCAAAACTTCAACATCCTACGACTAATTGTTTTTTGAGTTATAAGAGATGCATATGCACATACGTAGGTACGTACAGACGTCACGCCGAAACTGGTCAAAATAGATTCAGGGATGGTCAAAATGGATATTTTCGTTGAAATCTGGAAACCGAAATTTTTTGCGATTACAATACTTCCTTTACTTCGTACAAGGAAGTAAAAATTTATTTTTTACTTCGAATATATATTTTAATTACTTTACAAATATATTTTTTATATATTATTTATAAACAATAATTAAAATAATAGTAATATACTATTATTATTAATAATATTTTATTATTATTAATACTAATTAATAATAATAACATATAATTTTTATTTTTTATATATTTAATTTCCACATATATTTTTTAATTCTAGAGCGTTTTTTTGGTGTTTTTTAAGGTTCGTTATTACTTTACACACACACACACACACACACACACACACACACACACACACACACACACACACACACACACACACACACACACACACTCACACACACTCACACACAAAATATATATATATATATTTTTAATATTTGCATTCTTGCTATAAAAAAAAATCGACGCTTGTGTAAAATACACCACTTCGAAAGAAACATGAAAGACGAGAAATCAACATTTTGGTTAAAGTAAGAAAAGGAATACTAAAGATGATAAGTAATTATAATCGAGCGTGATCGATCAAGCGTGATTAATATGAGAATGAATTTAAAGTTGTATATCATTACTTTACAACAATGCTAAGTAATGATAAAAAATCAACCAATTATCTACGCGACCACGTAATGGTTTTATATTACGCGAAAAAATTTACAACGGGACAACTATGTGAGCTGTTGTTAAGTTTTTTCTTATGAACTTTCTTCCTTATGAAAAAAACATGATAAATATAGTGAAATAAAATAAATTATATATCAATTATTTATAATTGTTGTAAAAAAAAACCAGCCTTCTGTTACATCTATTACGTAAGCAAACACATATATGATACTGTTTTACTGTAAACCTTTTTTTATGTATTTATTGTTTTTTGAATGAACAAAAAACTCTATCATTATCTAAAGTATACATTAACCACTTTACTAATTCAGGATTATCTGAAAAACAAGTAATACAAACTTCAAAATTGCACAATGAAGTCTATAAACGTTTATAGGAAATTTCCAGGTCCCCAGTACTAGCTCACTCTAATGACATGGATGTTTCAATGCCGACCTAAGTAACCTATCTCACAGTCCGTGAAGGAACGCCAGATTAGAAAAGTTTTTTCTTATTTTATAGCATGTATGTACAAATTACTTACGGCCGAAAAGTTTCTCGCCAAGTGACTTCATGATGTTAACCCGAACATTAATCATAACACATGAAAAAAGTCTGTCTCGCAAAACAAATAAAAACTTATGTTTATTTTTATGTTAAAAATGTTAACGCTTTTAACTTGAATGGCGGTTAAAACAAAAAGTATAGTTTTTTTTTATTATTTAGATTTTATGTAATCTTCCTAATAACTTTAAAAAATTTAATTCTGAGTTAAAATTTTACTGGACAAAAAAGATATGTAATACTAGATTTTATAAGAATAATAAATTACAAGGTGATTTTAAAATATAGAGATCAGCAATATTAGAAAAAGCCCAAGCTAACCGGAGAATGAATTCCTGGAATTCGTACAAATTTAAAAAAACCGCATTGATGATGTGATGAAAGCGATGATGTGACGCTGAGTGGTTCACTGAAACCGTTACGATTTTTTTTTTAACTGTTCTTTACTTATTCTAATTTTACTTTGTAGTGAATAAACTATTTTACTAACAAAATTTTAATTTATATGTAGCCTCCTTTGAAATAATTGTAAATTGCTTTCGCAACCATCATAATTTAGTAATAGGTAATTGTGGATAACTAGTGTTCTTTTTTTAAAAATATAACTGCAAAAATCTTTGACTAACATACAACCGATTATCACATCCAATTTAATAACCGAAGTATATTAGATCAATTCAGAAATAATTCACTGATAAGGATGAAAAAAATTTGTAGTAATCTGTTTAGAAGAATAATCTTATAAAAGAATCTTTCATATTGATTAGCACTTTCTAGATAGGTGAAAATATATTTGAATAATTTTTCGGCGTTTTTATTTTATTCTTTTGACATTGGTGTTGAATTTGGTGTTGTTAATGGTAAATATTTTCAGATGTTTAGGGAAAAAGTATGCTACAATATGAGAACGAATACGTTTTACAGTCGTATATTTAATACGTCTTGTTCATGTTTGTTTAATACGCAGGTTTTTTCCTACATTTTAGGAGCTTATAAATTCATTATTTTTCGAATGGATTGAATTTGTAGCTTTATAATTAAAATGTTAAAATTCTGATTAATGTCATCTGAAAATTCTGTTCATCATCTCTAAAATTATTTCGAAGGCTGATTCTCTAGTTTATTAAATGCTTAGATGAGTTCTTTGTAAACGTGATAGAATTACCGTGTACACACATGTACTACACGTACCAATTTTTCGGATGATGATTGTAAAAACAGCCTGCGTACATGGATTTTATGGTTTCACACTGATGATGATGATAAAGGCTAATGTCATTAAACCTATATATACTGAATATTCAAAAAAAAATCCGGGATTGCAAGAATAAATATAGTTTATATTTTTCAGCACTCAATAGTGTTTTATGCGTAATCTTGAAGAGTCAACGATTAAGTTTTGGTTTACACATTCTCCGTCAAATAACAGCTGCGGTAGATCGTTACACAAACCAAGCTGTTACGATCCCAGACTTCAGTATCATGATGTCACCTCAAGAGAAAGCACGGTGCGTACACTGGTTCGCAGAAACAAGATCACTCACTGCCATATAAATAGATTAAATGTAAGTCTATCGTAGAATTCTCCGAATACCGAAAGCAGGAGCGAGTGATGCGAACAGTTTTCAGAAACCGAAAGCGTTTTGAAAGTTCCTCGCAAGCGATTGAAACTTCGTGCTTATTAACTGCAGCTACTCCATGAAATTGAACCTAACGAGGCACAAAGAGTTCAATTTGTAACGTCCATGATAGACTTCATTTCTGCTTCTGAAAACTACCTGCACCGCATTCTGTTTTCTGATGAAGCAACATTTCATGTTCATGGAGTCGTTAATCACCATAATTATCGAGTATGAGGCTCAGAAAATCCACACGAATCGATAGAATTCATCGGAAAGTTTTCGAAAGTGAATGTCGGGTGTGATATCATACAATCGAATTTTGGACCAATTTTTTTTTCATGAACTATTACGAACACAGTGTATACGGGTATGCTAGAGAAATTTATATTTCTACGGATAGAAAATATGGAGAAACTAGTTTTGCAATAGGATGGAACCATTCACAATATGCAGAGTTTATGCTGACTGCGCTCAACGCCAAGCTCCCAGTAGGGTGAATAGGCAGAGAATCTCCCACCAGCGAAGCCGCGAAGTCCCATTTGACCCCGATGGATTTCTTCTTTTAGGGTTATGTAAAAAACATCGTATATAGAAAAATCCAGTCACTTGAAAACCTGCGCCAAAGAATATCAGCAGTTACGGAAGCGATTGCTGTAGACATTCTCGAGTACGGAATGAACGGGTGGATTATCGGTTTGACGTCTGCAAGGTGTAAACGGTGCTCATATTGAGTTACATTAAGATGTAAAAAAATGTTGTCTTTGAACTTTCATTTATTTGGAATTCCAAATAACGTAAATTTAATTTAAAATCACGGAGTTTTCATTGCGACAACGACCATTAAGAACGTAAACGTTTTGTGTATATCCCAATCACCGTAGGAGAAGACACCCACCTTGTGAGACAATTCCGGTCGTCACCCCCCCCCCCCTAATCGTTGGGGCTTTAACGGAGGTCGTCTTTAAACCCTCCAACTGATTACATCTCACAGTAATAAGCCAGGCTCGATTGGAATACAACCACCGATGTAAATGCCTCGGTGGACATTTACATCAGTGATTTTTAACTCACCCTTCGCCTTCGCTGGAGGCCTCTTCCGGACATACGTTTCGTGTACAGTAGAAATACTGAATATGTGTGAACAAAGAGATTATGATCATTCAGTGTTGCAGAAAAGTTACGTGTTATTTTCTTTTGTAAAGGAGTAAGGAAATCACTGCACAGGCAGAAAATTATATAGCAGCATTCATGAGTAGCAAAAGAAAAACAAAAATTGAGGTAGCCGATAAAAATGAGCATTTTGGCGGAAAAATATGAAATTATCATAAATAGAAAAAAACTTGCAACGCATATATGAAATACATGTCAGCTTGTACAAGCGATTTCTACAGAATGTGTCAGATGTAAGCCCTGGAATTTGCCGTTGAAATAAATATCAACAGGGATGAATTTAAAGCTAGTCTTAACTGGATAAGCCGATTTCTTTGCGAGCATTCTTTTCTGTTCGAAGAAGGACGAAAATAATATAGCGGCTACCAGAAGCATAAGAAGATAAACTGATAAAGTATCAGAAAAAATGTAATAAATTTACAAAAGAGGAACGATTATTCCCTAGACCAAACTGGGAATGTGAATTAGACACCGGTGACTTTCGAAACGCCAACTACAAAAACAATTAAAAATTTACGTGCTAAGAATGTATAAATTTCGAGATTTATCAAGATTTTGCTACATTAAAATTTCCATGATATTAGATGAACCTTTAAACAACTTAAATATATAACAAATAGCCAAGGCAATTAGAACCGATTCTGTTTATTTTCTTTTAATTTTAACGCTCGATTTTCCCCAGTTTTCACGATTAGTCGAGTGCAATATAGCCATATTTTTACGGCCAGCTGTCAGAAATTTATGTTAAATTTTATGGCCTAAATGGAATAAACTAGTATGGAAACGTTTACCATGTAAAAAATCTCATGCCTGATCGGGATTCGAATTCGGAATCTGCGGATGAAAGGTAAAGACTATTTATTATTCGTCAAGGCCAGAGTTCACCACAGCCAATTGCAGAATCGTACTTACTTTTTAAGTAAACACGTCGTGTTTTATCCACTTTATTGTAGTGGAGAAAAAAAATATTAAATACATATTTTTTAATACGTTAAAATTAGATAAGTTATCACCATACTACTCTAATTGCTTTAATTACTTGGAAAAAAGTCCCAGTTATTTTTATTTAATTTTTGTGTTTGTATAATTAATAAACAGATAATATTTATATAAATTCTGTTGTTTACTTGATTTTACGTATATATGTAGTACACAATCATACTGAATATACACACGTGCCAGTAGAATTATTGTTATCAAAAGCTGTCATTTGGTATAAATTTAATTTATCAATAAAAATGATAAAATGGCAGGAATACCTTTAATCATACAATACAATTTCTTTTACTCGTAAATGGAATATGGATATTTATAAAAACGTTTACAAGTAGACACACCTTCCGAATTTTTTTTGTTTTTTTTTATGACTGTACATTTTACTACATGAAATACAAGAGGTTGTGCAACACATAAATAGTATATAGTAATTTTACAATGAATATACACTAAAAAATAATAAATAAATTAAAACTGTACATACCAAAATTTTTATCTTATCGTAAATACTTCTTTTATTACTTTTATTATATTTTTGTCGTTTCTGCTAGCACTGAATTTTTTTTGTGGTATAATTTTAATCTCAAAATTATTATTGACTTTTTAACAGGAATAAGTACTGTTACAGACCAAAAGATATTACTCCCGGATTCTCAATTTTTTCAGTTCTGTGAGTCTGAAAATATAACTAAAAAAGTAGTTTTTAAGTAAAACTAAACATTTACTGGTATAAATATTTGGGTTTCCTTTTCATTAATGTTCAATAATTATTTAACCTCGTTTTAATCATTATTTCTGTTTAATTATTTAATTTCGTTTTAATCACGAAATTTTATGTAGTTATACCACAGGAAATACCTTTAATAATATCATCTCCACCACTAAAAATCTGAATATGTGACTTCTAAATTTTTACAGTCCCATCCGATCACCTTAAAAGCAATCTAGTATTTCTATTTTTTATGAGATATTATCAGAGTGGAAAAAGTTTTAACTCTTATCAAAACGAGGATGATGTGCCCCCACTTCTAATTTTAAAAAAAAGTCACAACAATTTTTTGTAATTTTTTTTACTGATATATCAACAAATTTTTTATTATTGTTTTAACTTAAGATGGTAAGAATAAAAATAATCTTTAATCATCCAATAAAAAAGGAGTTTAATATTAAGGTGGAAAAGAGAACTCAGCTACAAAAAGTTCAGCTACATAGTTTTGTTTTTAGGATTTGGTTCTAAATTTTGAGAGATGAAATGGGAAAATCTAACATTTTCCATCATTGAATCTGCTATTAACTACACAAGTACAAAATATTTTATATTAATAGAAAAATATAGCATTCTATAGGAATAATTTACTTTTTTCTTTTTTTTTACTCAAGTCACCTCAGGGTGTCGTGGCAACAGCCTGCCCTCCCAGTCTAGCCCCCTGTCGGGGCATCCCACCGGGGTCTTCCTAGCGTCAAGAGGACACGCAGACTTCCTCTTCTGGATATCCATTCCATCCCTCAACTGGAGAGCTACCCTTGCCGTTCCTAACCTACAAAACACCAGGTGTGCGTTGCACACATCTAGTGCGTAACACACACCTACTTTACTTAGATGCCTACTTTACACACCTACTTTACTTCTTTTTTTTTTGTTTTACTTTGATGCTGTCTTTGGTGGCTAGCAAACTGGTGTCTCTTTTGTACAGCTGCGTTGTGGCTTTCTCGGTGTTCCCGTAAGCCGGTCTGAGGGGCGAGACACGAACCGAGACCTCGTACCCCCCTCACTTCTTATTGCAGCGGTGATTTCCTCCGAGGTGGCATCCAGATCTAATCCTGCATCGCGGTACTACAAGAATAATTTACTTGTAATCTATTTTCTAGCAAAGATTTAGGACAATAAATTCACTAAACGGAAATACGGATAAATTATAATCTTTATCTAAATAATGGTTATAGAAGTATTTTTCAGTCATAAAATTTTATTTTGAACATCACTTGTTAAAAAAGTATAAATCGAATCGATAAAATAATTCATTTTTGAGTACCTAGTAGTTTTCTGGTTCATTTTTTCTTTCCATGAACACAACTTTTTTTCTACCTTGCTTATAATACAACATTAACAGCATTTGAGTATGTCACAGCCACTCGAGCAGTAAAGAAAAATCCCTATATTTCACAACAGTGCCTAAAACAATTCCGACTGTACTTCGTGTAAAATTGACAGGATAAGTGAAGAATAAATCAAATAAAAATAAAAAAATTTTAATAAGTGACCTTTTCTCTTGAAAAAGAAACGTGCTGACCGATAGTTAACAAAAAAAAATACAAAAATATCACAGTCAAAAACTGTCGAGTCATTACAAATTTATATCCATGGTAGTACGCACCAACTTGAACTTATCTAGTTAAATGAAATATAGCTAATATACATAACTTATGAACGTTCTTATTATTAATTAAAAAATTAAACACTTCAGCACAAAATGTAGAAAAAAATCTAAAATTACTCAAAATTTATACCTTTACAACAGCAAAACAAATACGATTACACCTTAAAAACTTACTTTAACAATTATACAGCCACAACTTATTGGTGACTAAACATTAACGGGATACCAGTTCTGAACATTAAAAATTTAACATATTAATTATTATTCTACAAATGCATGCAGGTATTCTATATACAAATACATGAAAAAATATATGGATAAGTAAAAAAAAATGTATAGGTTAAATATGATAAAACTTTTATGAATCTCGGATGTCGGATTCCATAACAACCAGCAGGCAATTCCTGGATATTTTGATTCGTATGGCTAGCCTAAAATTTTTATTTATCTATAAATGTGATAATTTTTACGAGAAAAAATTGGTATTATTTTGTCTGCATTAGCGTTTGTAAGGTTTTATTGTAAGGAGGCAGAAGAAACTTTATTCACGATATCTGTATCAAACTTCCAAGTACCTATATTTGTAACTAAATTTTTAGCATAATTTAATATAACCCGAATATCTATTAATTGAGGTTCAGAGACTCATAGTAATACCGAGGTAAATTTTATTTTCAATAGCAATCATTAGCGTACGTGCACGAGCATAACAGGCGATGCTAGCTATGTTTATATTTCATAATAACACTGATAAACATAATTTCTGTTTCCTAACATGCGATACATGATTTTAATCTATTTTTTGATGCTGAAAACAAATATGGACTCAGAATCTTTCTATCACCCACCACTTTTGAAAAATTTTTTAATTTTAATTAAAGATATTTTTCATTTTTCAACATACAGTTAATAAGCTCCTATATTTTTTTAGCTCATTTTTTATTCTTTAACTTTGTTAACATAATTTGTAAGTTATAAGTAAACAATACTAGATAAAGAAAAAATCATATCATAGTCACATATCTAATAGTGTAAAGTGAGCCTTCATGGACAAGATTAATCATGTCTATACAGGTCAAGCCATGTAGTTGAAAACACAGCTGTGTTGTTTGCATTAAGCACTGGATTTAGGAATGAATTAAGTTTGTTCAGTCTTATTGCTGTCGTAAGTTTGTTCAGTATCATAATGCCTCGAAATTGTGTAAATGATGTGGATGCCTTTTGTTATGTATGTGGTGAATTTACTGTAAAATCAAATAGAAAAAACATTACACCTTTAATTAAAAAAGCATACCATTTGTACTCTCAGTGTAAAATTGGTGACCAAGATAAAACGTGGGCTCGTCATATAGTATGCAATAATTGTTCTGTATATTTAAGAGGATGGCTGAAAGGTACATGGAAGGCTGTGCAGTTTGTTTTAGCTATGGTTTGGCTCATGTAACCGATTGTTACTTTTGTTTAACAGGTGTGTCTGGAATTTCTAAAAATCTAAACATACTGTAAAATATCCTTCATTGCAATCTGCAATCAGGCCTGTACCTCACAGAGAAATTATTCCAGTTCCTGAGCCACCTGTAAATGTATGTTTCGAAAGCAGCAATGAAGAATCAGGCAGTACTGAAGAAGACAACAATGATTTTGATTTTTGAATTATCTTCCAATAAGCCACATTTTATATTATAAGGTGAATTGAATGACTTGGTTAGGGATTTAAATTTATCAAAAAATCAAGCTGAACTATTAGTATGAAGACGCAAGGTTGGAATTTACTTCAAAAAATGTCAAGTAGTACAAAAATTTCGGGATTTCGAAATCGACAAAAAGAACTTTCTCAGTACTTTATTGATGAAAATAATTTGGTTACGTTGCACTTAGGACAAGTTCATAAACCTGAGGACTGGTGCCTTTTCATAGATTCGTCCAAGTATAGTTTAAAAGTGGTTCTACTACATAACGGTAACAAATATCCTTCAATACCAATCGCTTACGGTATTAATTTGAAAGAGACATACGATGTGGTGAAAGACGTTCTTGAAAAAATAAATTATAAAAAACATAGCTGGAACATACGTGGTGATTTGAAAGTTATAGCTATTTTGTTAAGCATGCAGTTAGGCTATACTAAGTACACGTATTTTCACTGCGAATGGGACAGCCGAGCTAGGGTAAACATTATGTTACCAAAGAGTGGAAAAAACGAGATAACTTAACTCCAATTGGGAAAATATTATTCATGAGCCCTTAGTTGAACCCAACAAAATATTTTTACCCCCTCTCCATATCAAGCTAGGACTAATGAAAAATTTTGTAAAAGCAATGAAGAAGGATAGTCCCGGATTTTTGTACATCAGGCAGAAATTTACGAATGTAAGTAAAGGAAAAATTAAAGAAGGAATATTTGTTGGTCCTCAAATAAGAGAGTTGATCAAAGATGATGTACTTAACTCGGTGTTAAATAATGTAGAAAGTGAGCTTGGGTTTCATTTAAAGACATTTGCAAAAATATTCTTAGCAAAACAAAAATCCGACAATTACCACGATATTGTTAATATAACTTCTTACTTCATACAGAGCTATGGGATGTAATATGTCTTTGAAAATACAATTCCTCCACTCATATCTGGATTTTTTTCCGGACAACCTCGGAGACGTAAGTGACGAACACAGTGAACGTTTTCACCAAGACATTTCGGTGATGGAAAGCCGCTGTAAAGGGAAATGGAATACTAACATACTAGCCGATTAGATTACTCTTGGACATTACTTTGGGATGTGCCTGAGGCTATTTATAAAAGAAAAGCATCAACGAAATCATTCTAACACAGGTATGGCCATGCAAAATTATAAAAAAAATTAGAAAAAAATTCAATTATAAATTCGATCAATACTACATTTTGAAATAAATTTATCGTAGGTTGATCTCGCCAAAAAAATCTTTGTTTTCAACATTAAAAAATCAATGTATTTCCATTAAAATTACAATAAAAAGTTTGGAGTACCTAGTAAAATTAAAAAACAGCTGACAACGAAGTTGTAATACTTTCCTGGCAACAGATATTTATTCTTATATAGTGGAAAAATAATGATGCATGAAAAAAGTTACCTTAAAGTTAAAAAAGTATAAATAATTTTTAAAAAAAAATTTAACCCCAACAGTACTCCCAAAATATTTTTTGGAGTCACTTGTACTACTACTACTTTTTTTTTGTTAAAGAGTTAGAGGAACCCCATTTACGGGCGCCGAAGCAGTGTCGGACTCGCTGACAGGTTCCGCAAGATCATAGGTGCGTATTGTATTCCTGCGCACTACCGATTAAACCTCCACCCCTGACAACCCCGTTCCTGGTACAGCTACGGTGTATTTCATCAGGAAGGGGCTAAACCGCACATACACACAATCAAACACCACTCAGAAAGTCACGCACACAAACAAGATCGCATAAGGCAAAAGCGCACCAGACACGCAACACAACTTAACAGCAAATTACACAGGTCGCTACACATCACAAGTCACATCCATCTCCTTAACAACAACACATTCGTCAAAACTTACTCAGCATACAATAGTAACACACCAATCGCACACCATGCGCGCGCACACACACACACACAATCGCATCATAGACACATCCCTCAACAACACACTACCTCAAAGTAGTAACTACTACTATGTAGTAATACTAGTAGTAGTATAAAGTAGTACAATATTACTACTATGTCTTTTTTTTAAGAGGTGAAGGAACCCTATTTCCGGGCGTTTAAGCAGTGTCGAGCTCGCTAACAGGTTCCGCCAGTTATAACCAAGGGTATATGTATACCTGCGCACTACCGACTAAACTTCCACCCCTGGTTTCCCCCTTCCTGGGACTGCTTATAAAAACATTTCATCAGAAGAAGGGGAAATCGTCCGCACACACAGTAATAATAAACTAACAGATGTCACACACCACACAAACAACACCACTGGAACAACAGACACACAACACGTGAAAACAGACACCGACAACAACATCGCACATCACTTACCAGTGGCCACCATCAGACGCACAAGCAGAATATCCCCGGCCTCATCTCACCCAGGCGATCCCCACACCTACGGGGCACCCCCTAGGCACTCAGCCGAGAACCTGTACGACCCCGCGCCTTCTGGGGCCATTCTTCTCTGCGGGACTCCTCATATAAATGCAGCTTCCTCATGACCGTCCTGACGAACCTTTCCACAGTCTTCCAATGGAAATATTGACTAAAAGATTTTACCAACAAATTGCCCCGTATATATGAGTCTCTATGCCGCATTATATAAAAATCGATTTATTCAGTCAAAAGTTAGTAAGTTTCAACACGCTAATACATGTACATACGTACGTACGAACATTACCCTCCACTTTTTTTTTGGGGGGTCCCTGTGTCATCAAACGTCGAGAAATGCAAAAAAATCCATACCCTATTTTTTAACTGATACCATACTTTCCTTTTCCTTGCAGCATAGCTATAGACCTAAGAAGCCAGGAAAGTAAAAACTTTATAAGCTTTGTATGGCGATGAATAAATCGCCATCGTTAACAAATAACCTTAGCTTCCCTACCTTGTTGTCAAACAATAGTAATATAAACTATAAGAGGAGAAGTTCAATTTTGGGGGTAGCTTTGACAGATTAAGGTACCAGCCGTAATCCAACATTCCTTATTAAATCTAGCCTTCTTCTGGACATATCGCTAATAGTTTTCCCTCATTTTAAATATCTTTTTCCCTTTCATGTTATGCCACGGAGGCTTGTTATAGATATTTCCTTGGCCATTAACCAGATATACGTACTTGAAATTTATTGTCATAAAACAAGAAGATTAGGAATGTTCAAAGAAGTAAGATTAACTATGTTCCCTTTCTGTACCTGTGAAAATAGAATCAAAACAATAAATTTATCAGCCTCCTTTCTAATACGTTTTGGAAAAACGTAGGCCTGATGAAGTCAGCTACAAAGAACAGTTTCAACTAGATATTTGCAAATAATGCTCGATGTATTATGAAATTTTCTCAGTAATGAAATATCAGGATTTCATTTATTTGGTTGTATGTATGTGATGTAGATATCAAATTTTACAGTGTATTTTATATTGGTAAAACCTTACTTGTAAAGAAACTTTATCAATATGTAACCATGAAACTGTGCGACTCCACACATTTGACTGAGTGTTGACACATCGAACCTCCTATATATACATATAAATATCTACACACACACTCGCGCACGCACACACACACACACACACACACACACACACACACACAGAGAGAGAGAGAGAGAGAGAGAGAGAGAGAGAGAGAGAGAGAGCGAGGGGGGGAGACAATATATATATCTTTGTGTGTGCGGTGTACACATTATAGATATAGAGAGTGAAATATATTAAAAGAAAGTAATAGAGATAAAGAATGAAAGACATTAAAGAAACTGAATGACAAGACATAAATATTCACGCAAAAACAGATGTACTCATACTTATCCCCATAACACAGAAAAGCAAAACATAAACATAAAGAAAGAGGGAGAGAAAACGAGTGAGAGGAAAGAGATGAACAAGCATTTTAACTCTCCCTTTGTCTCTTCAGACAGAGAGATAGCGACAGACGGAAAAATAAAAGAGGGCCGTAGAGTGACTGAATGGTAGAAGACTGCACTGAGGAGGCCACGTGTACCGAAGGAACTGTTTTAGCATAGTGACCTCCCTGGCTTTAGTCCAACACAGAAATAATAGCGGTCAGAGATAAACTGGCAAAAACACTAGCGCGCGCACACATACACATACATAAGTGCACGCGTGTATATAACATGATTGCAAGATGTAAGAGAAATTGTTGAGAGAGACAGAATGAAAGGACAGAAAACATGCACGTCTTTGCTTGCATTCTACCGTCCGCTCATTGTAGGATTCATGCATCCAAGAATAAAATAAATGCATCTAACTATTATAAAAATACATTCACGTCTAAATTATTTCTAAATGTTATCCGTACAATTTATAATACAAAATATTACGTTTATATTTCAATGAATATATCATCATAAAATGGATCTTTTTAGAAAATTATTTCAGTGGAAAATAATATCTTTATTACAAACTAATACTGTGACTGAAAATACTTTTTCAAATTAACTTAAAGATCTTAGAAAAATATTATACCAACCCGTTTCAGAATAGAACATTCATATTACAAGGGCGCTTCATCATCTGTATCAGTAATACTGGTTTGAAACTGAAGAAAAACTAACTTACAAAACAGACTGATTTAAAAAAATATAAACCAAAAATAAGTCAAATAAAAAATTACGGTATAAAAGGTTAATTACAATGATAAATCAAAATGTTAATTATACTATTTTCATACTGATAACTGCAGTAACCTGGCACTATGCAAAAAGAGAAACATCCGATCCTAAGCTCCGTTATTATTGCACAAGATATCACGTATCTTTCTAGGTAGATTAAACTGACGACGTAAGTTTAATCCAGAAATTCTTACTGGTTAACTGCAAATAAACTGAAAAAAAATTACTACAATAACTCATAAAGAACAAGGTTTAATTCTAGAAAAACTTCAATTTGTTTTCCATTTACGATACAACTTTTCATATGCAACAGTTAAATTTGTTAAAAATACCAAGACATGTTTTGTGCGAGTGCACTTCAAACATATGTTCTATCAACAAAAGGTTACAGCCACAATTATGGAAAATGAGAAAATCAAGCAAAATGATATATTTAGTAACAAACTAGGAAATATTATTTGTAATTTTGTATAAACTAATGTGATATTCGTATTCAAATTTATTTGATGATAAAAATTTATTTAACAGTAGTCTAGAAGAAGGTGCGGTGTGCATCAAATGACATTCCATCCGCATTACTTGGTTTAAATAGATTATCTGTATGCTATAAATAAAATTGCATAGATATCCAAGTTAAAACAAAAGAAAATAAATTTAGGTCGAAGAAACTAATTTAAAAATACGAACGAATAGCAATCGTGTGAGGAGATACACAATCAAAAATCCTGTCACTAAATTTTAGTGAAATTCTTTTTATGTAAAATTTTGGTTTTAAACAAAAAATATTTTATAATAAAATAAATGACTAATCCTTTCAACTCCTACTCCTCATTGACATCAGTTAAATCTCAATCAGTACTAAATAATGACCCATTTTTTAAACCCCCCTCGACATTGAGCCAATTAATTCTCAATCAGCATTAATTAACTATTTCCAGTAATCAAAACATTATTTTTTTTAAATTATTGATTTGTTAACACAAAAGACTTTCAGATCTGTATTAAATAATGTATAAAGAAATATTTCTCACTTGAAATTTTCCTCTGGTTATTTACTTTGCTGAATACAAGAAACATGATGGAGTAATTAGTTATAAATATTCAGTAGATTTTTAATTTTAACAGCGTACATAATTATTTAGTAATATGTTTTCTAATACGGAAAGAAACTGATTACTATCATCAAACCTTTGTCGAGTACAAGCTCTGATGCAACAGAGAATATATGTAATGTAATGACTGATGACGATGTCATAAACTGCTCTCCAGGCTGATAAATATAAGTATGTGCATTTACATTTTCCGGAAACGTAAGTTAGTCAGTAATATTAACTGATAAATATTTATCATAATTTTGTTAAGCATCATTATATTAACTATAATGATAAATGTTTACGTTATAAAACAAAAGTCACTCTCGAAAATGACTGTTATTCTCCAAAATAATAAGCCCTCTCATGCTAAGATTAAGTGAAATTTAATAACCGGGCTGGCTGGAATTTCGCTCCGATCTGGCTCCTTTTTTCATACGCTACAAAATTAATTTCTTATTAGTACAAAAAATAGTAATAAGCAGAGCAATGGTATTGAACATTTATTTGGTTCACTTTATAGGCTAGTTATAAGCATCATTACTAACAGAGAAATAAATATTTATCAGAGCATTTTATACCTCAGATGCTTTATACGCATTACTTGATAAACTACAAACCGATAAATAAGTAGAAAAACCAAACCAATAAATAAACAAGTAGTTTTAGCTTTTCTATCGATATACAATAAAATACACTATTCTTAGTAGGAATCATATAGTAACATTAAATTGAAATATAATTTTTTTCTAAATGGAAAAACTACGAAAACACTGTCCATTAGTTTTGTATTTTCATATCTAAACAAAAATGCAAATAAAATCATATCAGGAATTTTTTAAAAGAAATTGAGTAAGAAGTTTTCAAAACAGATTTGAGCGCAATTTATGAATCAACAGACATATACTTTTGAAAATTTTTGCATTCAAGGATTTTTTCCAACTTCACGAACAGAATATTTTTCGAAAATCCCAAATACGATAAAATTAATTAATAATCGACAATTATTCAATGTCCTTAAGCATATTAGACGACCAACTATTAGGATTGAAGGCGACCTGACATAATTCGCGTATTACTTCGAAAAACGGCATAACTCTTCTCAAAAACAATAAGAATTCCATTCCGAGCTTACTAAGGAACGTTAGAAGTGAGGTAGTTTGAGGAATTATTTTTTATTACCTTCTACACATAGGAGAAAATAGAACTGCAAATCACCATTCAGATTCGACCAAAATACAGCTGATATTCAACCCTATTATTGCCCCCCTTTCACTCTGTTCATTACACTGTTTAGATAATGAACATCATTACTCACAGAGAAATAACTCAGATCAGCGGATCTTTTTTATACAACAAATGATTTATATAGCCATATTAAAAAAAAAATAGTGAAAAATAATGTGAAGCCACAAATTCGTTGGTACCCCTTATTGTGAGAACCAATGAATTTTAATGAATTCAGTAAAGGAAAATAATTTTATACACATAGGTAAATTCTCTAAACTGTTACTTTTTTTATAGTCAATCATTAAGTACGTACATTTCTCTACTTCTATCTATTCTATCCAAATGTTTTAAATTTATTACAAAATTTTATATTCTCAATTTGTCTCTTTTATCTATCCTAATACTTATCTCCCTTTAAAATCAATTGTGATCTAACATTTTTTCTAGCATTAAAGAAATCAATCCTGGAAACTATAAGATCCATGATCTAATATGCTTAAGCAACGAAAAGTAACATAGAGTAGGAGAAAGATGGTAATACTGTAAAAGGTAATACTGAAATATACCTGTTTTTTTTTAAAAACGTTAATTAATATGTCATTTAAGAAGAAAGTAATCAAATCTTTTGGGAGAATTATTTTTATGACGAATATTATTCGATTAATCTATACACCAGTATTCACCAGCTTCCTTACCCCGCAATCTGTAACAGTCTATCTAACTTCAATTGAAACGGTTACAAAATATTCTTTTTTTAAATTTCTCTCACAAAATTCTTTCATCATAAAAACCAATATAAAAGCATAATATAGAAATATTACTCGTACAATATCAGCAACAAATAAATCTTATAATTAGAAATACTTCAATTTAATGGAACAGAATTAAACGGTTTGTTCTAACTATTTTCTTCAAAAATAATTTTGTTTTAATTTGTTTAATCTCTCTCTCTCTCTCTCTCTCTCTCTATGTGTGTGTGTGTGTGTGTGTGTGTGTGTGTGTGTGTGTGTGTGTGTGTGTGTGTGTGTGTGTGTGTGTGTGTGTGTGCGTGTGTGTGGGCGCGCGGGCGCGTGAGTGTTTCTCTGCCATCGGCATACCGATATAAAGAGTAAAATGGACTATTTCGACTGTTTTATCGGTTTATAGTAATGACGATTAGAAATTTGCGAATTATCTACGAAAAAAATCGTTTCAAACACAATCGGATTTTAAAAACGTATTTCTTAATTTCTGTTCTGTATTGGTTTTATATTATAAGTAAAGAATAATATTCATAATTAGAATTCTCTTGAAAAAAAAGTGATGAAATACAGGTAGGGGGTTACATTGAATGAAAATAACTTTACTTACTGTAGATTCACCCCTCTTTCATAACCTTAGCAGGTTATCAATCTTGGACAAACCCTCCCTATTATAATGTTAAAAAAAGATGTCAGATATCTAAGCAACTATTTCAATGATGAGATTAAAATGGTAAAAAGCTCAGATCCGGTCTCGTATACCCCCCTCAAAGATATTCTTCCCGTTTCCTGTTAAAAACCTGTTTTTATTCTATACGATAAAAAGAGGAAAATGGATCTATAACTCACAATATCCTCACGATTTGCAAACATTATTAACTTATACAATTTTTCCCGATCGCAACTCCAGTCAAACATGAATAATTTTCCGTGTATTTTTTAACATTTTAACAGATTTACACCGTTATTTTCTCTAAATATATATACAAATGATGTACTATCAAATTAATCTTTTATCGAATCAATATCATACATTTATAGTCTGTATGACGTGACAAAATACTGTAATGATATTAAAAATACATAAAAATTACCTTTAAATAACACGATATTATATAAATAGTACAATAATACAAAATAGCTTCTTACAGCAACACGCAGTTTCTTTCTCTAACATGGAGATAAAAATTTAATAATCACAAATATTATTTATTCATGCTACCTATTTGTTTAGGTACGTTATACGTTAATAGTCCTTTAAATTTAGACTTTTAGAAGTTGGTGTTAAATTTAAAACAACCCACAACTTTCTAATTGTAAATTTGACTTCTACTTCAATAAACCGAAATACAAAGAATTCATAATCTTCTTTTTACCTAATGTGTTTCGCAATCTTTTCAACTAGCGAACAATAAGCAACCCCTACGGCCCGATGAGATGAGGATTATATGTATGACATGTAAATGAAGTTTAGTCTTGTACAGACTCAGGCCGTCATTCCTGAGATGTGTGGTTAATTGGACCCTAACCACCAAAGTATACCGGTATCCACTGTCTAGTAATCAAATCCTGAATGCTGAACGTAGTATCCAATTGTTATAAAAGCGACTAACTTTTATTAGCATTTGAACCTCAATACCTTCGACTTCGAAAATCAACTGTTAAACTACTGACTTGCGACGCGTTAACCACTAGACCAGCCCGGTGGGCTTTAAACTTTTTAACATTATATTTCTAACTTTTAGATTACTTTTATAAGTAGGTTTCGTTTTAAAGTGTATTTGTTTTTGATTTCTTAGTTATTTTAGTAAAAAAAAAGCTTACGCAACAACCAGAGGTGTGAAACATGTCGTGATAAACTAAGGAAGAAATCTAGAGAACGACGTAAAGATATTGTTACCGACCGTAAGCTAATGCTCTCTGGAATGTACAAATAAGTATTTTTATCTCAAATTTTCCAAATAATTTTCTTAAACTTTTTCGCTTAATGTTATGAACAGGATAAATGACATCAGACCACGTCACAATACTACGATATAATCAGTCGAACGATAAATATTACAACTAAAATGAAGAAAAGATTCTAACGTATTTAATTATGTATATAATAAGAATATAAATTTTAAAAATGTAAAAAAGACATTGGTTTAATGGAAAGCCTCTTTTTTTTAAGCGAATTAAAATCAAGGTTAAATAGTAGTATCTAGAAGCATTAAATAACAGAAAATTATCTATAAATAAAATTCGAAAATAATGTAAATCTTTAGCCTTTATTACCATTAGCTGAATTATCCGTTAGTTCTTCGCACAGAAAAATACTAAAATTTTAAGTTATCCCCTTTTAACATTAAACTTACCTCTTTTAGGATTAACTGTCCATTATTTACTCGGGAAATGGAAAAATCTGATGACCAGAGTTCACCAGAACTCAATGAGGGGTTATTTCAGTGAGGGCTTTGAATTTAAGTACATAATCTACATAAATTTTGTATCTCAGTAGTTCATCATTTCCAAATTATATGTTTCCAGCATTTTCGAATTACAGAATAAAAATAATTTTTCCTATTTTAGGTTCCTAACGATGTTTTAAAGGAAAAATCTAGAAATATTTATGTTTTTAATTTCATAATTAGTATCTATCTGTGATGAAAATTTTATTTTTATTCGGTTGAAAATATAGCAACTGGACTTAATGAATCCGTGTTTTTCCTGCTTTAAGGTTTGGTTAAAAGGAAAGTCTTTAATTTTTTCTTCTAATATTTTTCAAGCCACTTTCAGAATTGAACTCTGAATTCTAGTTTCTAGCACAATTAGATTTTAAAAAATACAGAAAGTATGAAATCCGTATTCAATTTTGTAAAATTAGTGATGATTTAAAGGAAGGCTGATGAGTGTTTCCATAGAATGTTTAGTTTTAACATTTCTGCTAAATTTTAAGATACTATTACATATTAAGAAAATATTTTACGATTGTGTTACAAAATTAATCTTATTTAGTACTCAATGAGGTGCCGTAAAGGAAAATTCCTGAACTAGGATTAAATATTACTCCGAGTATCATTGAATCAGATATTCTTGACAAATGTTAATGCTGAAAATATCTAAAAGGGAAATTCTTAAATTTCTGTCAGGTTTCAAATCTGCAGCTTTTTTGGTTTTGGCAAAACTAATTATTTAATTGTATAACTTTGGATTAGTAATCGAAAATCGTTTTGTTTACTATAGAAACAGACCTCTTTAGAAATAATTATGATATTTTCCAGCTTTATAACTATCAGGGAAATGTGACAGTTGCTAACGAATAAGGCAGTGAGGGTTTTTTATTTATAATGTACATGTAAATAAATAAATCGTTGGCTGGAGCGTTATGTTGGGTGCAAATATTTTCACAATTTCCCCAGTCGTTTCGTTGCGAGGAGTAAATCTCATTTCTAGTGACATCATCTTGCTCTATACGAGTAGATAGAAGTTAATAAAAAATAACTGATCAATTATTCATTTACAAACAAAAATGCAGTTGCCCAAACAAATTAAATCTGAACGTAAATATCAATCAAGAGAAATATAGATCCTGTACTTGTACATATTAATATTCATACTTTTTTCATAAAGTTAGAGATAGACCTTAATTGATTTTAAAAAATGAGTGGTAGTACAAATTTGTAGCGCGAAATGAAATCTGTCAGAAAAACTTGATTTCACTGAACTGTTTCAAAGAAAAATATCCTTAGGTAAAAAATATGTATAAAATTATTTATATATTTAAATTAAAAGTAATTGAATTTAAAGTAAATCAAGACACAGTGATTACCTTCTTACCTTCCAAAATACCCTTCTTGAATTTTCTGTAACCCTCACTTGAAATCGCTACACTTTTTAAGAATCTCTATTATAGTCTTAATATATAACAGGGAATTATAATTAAAGTAGATGTTGGAAATATTTCTTTATAAAAATCGCTTTTTGGAAAGTTTTACTCGATCCAAAACAAAAATTTCAGACTATAAATGTAAAGGTAATGCGATTTAAAAGGACGGCCGCCTTGTTTACGCAAACAAAATTTTAGTGAAATCAATCTCATGAACACCTTCAATAAGAAAAAATATAATCTTCAGGAAGAACAAGACGAATACAACAATAATTCCTTTAAAAACTGAAACTCGCAAACATTCTTATATTCAAGGATCTATCATTCATAATTTGTATTCCATCATATTCCTTTCTATCAAACGTAATCACTTATAAATTATAAGTTGAATTCAAATAGAAAATTAGTGAAAAAAAACATAAACACAGAATAAGAAATGAACTTCTAGTAGGAAACTGGAAGAAGGATAAGAATAATAAAAGTGATTGAAAGAAACTTTTGATCATTTAATGAGAATTGATTATAAAAGAGTGGCTGAACAAATGTTCAGGAAATAGAAGATACTCTAGAGAAAAACATTTAAGATTAGATTAGATAATAAGAAAGATGACACTATGAAAAGTGTTTAGATATTCCAAGAACACTGAAATAAGATTTATGGAAATATATACGATAATACGTAAATGGAAGTCGTCTCTCAAGGGCGTACCCGACTTCCATTCGAATATAAAGAAAGAAAGCGAAGATAAATAAAAATATTATTCATAATAAATAGCCACTAAAAAGAAAACTACAAAGATAAAGACTTCCATAAAATTTAATATTCCACTTCAATTAAATTATGTTATGACCAAAACTTTTCTAGCATTTTCACATTACTGAAATAAAAAACATAACATTTGTTAAATTTATTCTTTTTCATAAAATGGAACACAAAAAAGAAAAATTTTTACATAGAATTAGAGAAATGTTTTTACGAATCACAGTATATATGATACTTCACAACCTTAATAAAGTTTAACCAATATGACCACTTTTAAAAAATAATTACGTCACTGTTAAACACATGGTGACTCTCATGTTACCAATGGATATTTAACTATTTGATGAAATTCCAGCCGAATCTATCAATTTAAAAAACCTTAATTTAGCAACCAAGATTTGATATTTTCAAAAAATATATTTTTTAAAATATATAACAAAAAATAAAAGAGCTTGGTCTGGGCATTTCAAATAAGAACTACAGACCTTGCAGGTAGTTATTTACCAGCCCAAATTATGTAAAAGAAATTTTGCTCGCTCTATATGTCCATTAATTTCATTAAATCCCCCAAAAAAAATAATTTAAAAAAAATCAGAAAAAAATTGTTCTTTTCACTAATTGCTATAAGCAATAAAAAAAAGAAATCCCTGTTGTAAATATATAAAGAGTATTTCTAAATACCGAAATCATTCAGGTATCAAAAGATGTGTAAACTACATAGCCTGCCTGCTGATATTCATTATACATTGATTTATTTTTTCTTGTATCCTTTCACATATCACAAATATTTCACATTATAATGTTATAATTTATGTTATTTACACGTAATATAATTTTATTTCACGTAACAATTTACTTTGGGTTAAAAACCAATGGGAGAAAAATAAAATAATATTTTTTTAAAAAAATCTTTATTTTAAAGAAAAATTTAAAAAAAATTACATTACTCTCCCCCTTTTTTAAGTCGAACAACCGAATAGGTTGCTCCCTATTTCACGTGAGTCACAGCTAATAGAAAACTGTAATTCAGACCAAATATTGGCAACGGTTTTGTAGTTACGCAAAATGTGAAACTTAATAAACTTTAATAATATGTTATAAAGAATCTACCAATGAATGAATGAATATAAATACAAAGGGCGTCAGGAAAGTTTTGCAATACGATGGAACGGATCATCAAAGTTAGTGCGTGATTGGCAGGTTGGGACCTGCACTGTAGCCGCTTTAGTACTGTCTCATTGTCATTTGTTTTTTAGCAGTTTTAATGAAAAGAAGTGTGATGTCATCGTGGTTGAAAACTGATTAACCGGTAATGCTGTGCTGCAATTTTGCCTTAAAAACGCTCCAAGGTCAGGCCGACCGCCTTCGTCTGTGACCAAGGGAAACGTTGTTGCAGAACATAAAATGCTTGAGACAGACAAGCACGTGACATACCATCAAACAGAGGTGTCCTTCGGCTTCACTAACCTTTCGTACTATTTTACTAGATCTCTTTCAGGTTAGAAAGCTTTGTACCCTTTGGGTGCCGCATAACTTGACCGATGAGATGGCACGCCGTGTTTCGTGATGTTGTAACATTTGAAAAGGTTTGTTAATGGGAAATATGCCTGCCTATGTGAACAGTATTGTGGCAGGTGGCGAAACTTGACTTTACTATTATGACGTCCCGTCCAAGGCTTAGAACAATGTCTGGTGTTCAAAGATGAGGAAACCCCCTGTGGATGTTTGAAAATCCAGATCAGTGAGGAAGAGAACGGTGGCCGTATTTTTATTGCGAGAGGAGTTTTAGAGCGAGTTGTGTAGGAAACTCAAAAGATACATACAGTGAAGTGGTTCACCGAAAATCCTTGCCTAAAATTGTTAAAGCTCTCAAGAACTTCTGCTCAAACTCAAGAATGTACACATGGTTTCTTCACCACGATAACGCTCTAGCCCATCACTTCAAAATTTGCTCCGAGTATTTGGCCAATACTGGAAAAGAACTGTTTGAGTATCCACTCTGGAATCTTCACTTCACTCCATGTGACTTATACAGGATGAAAGATCATAACTATAATTCACAGTTTAGCAATAAATAAACAGCATCTGTGAAGTAGACTGAGCCTGTAAACTCTGTGATCTACTACAAAGAGGAAACATCAAAATGTACATCACCTTATCTGAGTGCACCTGGCAAAACATCGGGTGATTAGGATTGCTTTTCTTATAGATAATTAGCTGAAAATGGCATTAAACGGCCCTCAATTTGTGCCTTAATGAGATACATGAATATATTAAATGATAAGAAGAGAAGTTTCACTGCTCTCCGCTAAAATTCTTTTTACTGAGCTGGATCAGAACGCACTAGCAGCAAGCTGTGTTACAATAAATAATCTTATATAAACAAAGATTTTCATGTAACAGCATATGGACAAACAGCAACTATAATAAAGGGTTATTAAAGAAACCTGCAAGCAAGAAAAAAATAAAATTATATTACGCAAAAGAACCACCATTTGCAAAGATGAACAAACAAAAAATTGTCATGAAACAAATGTAAATTAATTTATCCTCGAAGTGAAATATAAAGAGTTCTCAACAAAAATGAAAACAACCTTTAATTACACCGTTAAACAAAAGTTAACATCTTTCAAAACTTTTAATAGTTATACCTCCAGGGTGAAACTGTTCGTGGTCACTCATATTTGCCACGCAACAGAGATTTTAGCATGGTCATAAGGGCTTTAAGCATCATAATCGGTTTTACTGTATGGAAAAAATTTCAAAAATGGTAATCGACAATTCATTGAAGTCAAAAATGTTGATGAAATAAGTTAATGGAGATGATATTCTTTATTTTAAAAATTAGTGGAAACTGTATAATAAGAATAAATCAGTTATCTTGAGACATTTGGAAGAAAATTTCCAAAAGAACAGAAGTCATGTACAGTGTTAGTAAGTTTGAACACTTCACCTATGACTCAGAAAAGAAAAAATCATTGTAGCTGGCAATTTTAATATCTCTATCATTAAATATTTTTATTTATGAAACATATAAATTTACCTCCAATTCAGTTTCCTTAGAGTAAAGCATACTCTAACAAAATTCCTATGCATCAAGCAAAACTTAACGATAATCAAAAGTGCATGTATTAATTCCAGAAGAAACAGACAGTTTTATAAACAGACACTTCAGTGGCATGGAACTTAACATGGATGACGAAAATTGTGACCCACAGTGAACGTTTGTACATTACAAATATTTCATTATAAATTTTTTTTTTTTTTTTATTAAGTTTATTTCTATTTTTTGTAATATATTGTCATTTCAGCTGCTTTATAGCGATTAGTAATATGGTACAGTACTTTACATTACACATTATTTTTTTCTGTTGTTATATCAATTATCGGTTAACAGCGAACATAATTTAATTTAGCTTAATTTCTACTAGAATATTAGAATAAACGTTTATTTATATTACTGGATGATTAATTAACGTTTAACTTTCACTACTTTACTCCTGTAATGCAGATTATAAATTACAGGTTTTGTCGAACTTTTCTAAAAAGAGAGGAGTCAATACCTTTTAAAGGGGCGTAAATTGGCAGAGATTGATTTTATTTTTATTTTATCATGTACAATTAAAAAGTAGGGCAAATGAACACTTGTAACCTAATGTCAGCATTATAAAAGCAGCTTTCAAAAATAAAAACGGTTTTTGTAATTTTTCTCAAAATAAGATCTGATTGACTGAATCCCTTTTAGCATCCCCTGTTTCAGACATCATCCCACAGGTAATCACTGCTTGATGACACTTTTTTTTAGCGGTTAAACCTTATTTTGACACCTTTAATAAGATGACTTAGGAAATTATCCATTAGCAGCAAATTACATACGCTCAATAACCTTTTCCAAACAAGTTTTATTCAACCGACTGATCATCTTAACTTAATCGCTTATCGAAATTGTCTCTTTAGATAGCATATTTCTTTTGAGTACATATACAATTACTCTACAAAAACTATACTACGTTTTTTTTTTTTGTACAGATAGTTATCTACAGAGAAATTTATGAATTATGATAAACATATTTGGACTAATAAGATTACGCCAACCTTTTATTAGACTATATGCTACATTTTTAAATCGGCGGTAGCATTTATTTTCCATAATAATGTTTGTATCACCCAGGAAATAATCATTTTAAATAAATATTTTTCGTTGAAGTTTAGAAAACTCAGTTTACGGGCAGGACGAGGAGAGAATGCTGAACCGGTGACTGGTTTCTTGCTACCTACGACGGTACTGCTGCAGTACACTATCCCTTTCGTTGTACTATTAATAGTGCCAACACTATTTTAAACATCCTAGGTAGAACTAACACACATTTATATGTTTACGCTTTCTAAATATTGACGAGTAATAATAATATTATTGTTTATAGAAAGCCTGCATCTATCTATAATAATTATGGTATACACCTTAACTTTAGAGTATCGTGGCTTGAAAGTTCACGTGCCATTACACGAACTACGGTAAAAGTTATCAAAATGATAAATTGAATAAATATTAAAATTCTTTAATTTCAAATCATGGAGTTTATTGTAGTTATCAATAACACAACGACAAGTTACATACTTCCGGAAAAACTAATTATTCATAACTTCATTTAGGAAGCGTGTATTTAGACACATATCATTGTAAATATTATAACTGTATCGTTTTTCAATACATATGTTGTTTTAGTATTTGGATATTGGCCCTGGAAATGACGAAGCATTATAAGTTTACTCCCATGTTGTTTGTGTGGTGAGCAATTGTTATCATTATGACACAGAGTTAAAAGATAAAGCGTTATGTGAATAAGATAACGTATTATCACTTGTATGTATGATATAAATATGAATACGCCTATTCTTTAATTGTTGGCGCATGTACAATAATTATAGTACATTCAACTATATCATACTAGTATTTTAACTTATAATAATGCTTAAAAGAAAGAAAAAAAGAATTCATTAAAAATTAATGAATAGTTTAAGAAAAAAATAACTAAAATAATATTTTAACTACACGTATTTTATATTTATTTATTATTTTATATTTACATATATATTTTTACATATTTTCTTCTTGTTACTTACAGACATGGTAATAGTTCAGTCATATCATAATCGTGGATGAATGAAGCCAATTGATCATTTTTACTGTAATGGATTCTTCGTCGTAGATATCTTGAAAAAAAGTTGTGAAGGAACATAATGAATTTTTATGTATACAGAGCGTACCACGATGTTCTCCAAAGACTTTCATAACCTATTCTACTCGTGAAAATAATGGAAAAAGTTCATATAAACATACGTCCTAAAATACTTCGTTTGCGAGTTACGGCTAATGAAAGATTTCGCTCGGATTTCAGCTACCACGGTGAAATGAGGTCGTACTGATATTTTAAGGACGTTAATTAAGGGGGAAATTTAGTGATATTTTTATGGTTTTTAACCTGAAAATCGAATAAGTAGATACCAGAACAGTATCTGCAGTAGTTTTTTTTTTTTGAGAAATCGGATATTGACACCAATAAATTGGGGTGAAACCCCCCTTTTTTATGTTTGATATACAATAACTTTTTTAAATGGGTAAAAATGTATAAAACTTTTTAAAAACAAAACTTGTAGAGAATTTAATTCCGAACAAAATCATTTAGAATAAGTTGAATAAAACAAAGAAAAGTTAGGAAAATTCGAATTTTGTTTAGAAACTGTATACTAGACCAAAGAGCATTCATTATACGTACCAGTTTATAAAACATGTTCAAAATCAGCCCGTCATTTTCAAACATTTCTTGGTACGCTTCTATACTGCTTTTGTTGCTCTTTTTAGTTCTTCAAAGCTATCTTTAACTTGCACAGCTTCACCTGATACGGAAAATTAATTCCTCACGAGAATGTATTTTTGTTTTGTTACGATATTTATTATCCTCAGACGCAAAAATCCAAAGGTATTAGATAAGGCGATCTTGGTGACCAGGAATGTGGAGCTCCATAACCGATCCATTTCTCAGGTAAATGATGATTTAAGTGAGTGGAAACGGTACAAGTAAAATGTGGAGGCGCGCCATCGTTCTGGAAATACTTTGCGCTTCAGCGTTAATGGAATATCTTCAAACAACTGCAGCGATTCTTCTTGAAAAAAGAGCAAGCTGACCTCAGGATTTAACTGGCCAGGTAATATGAACGGTCCAAACAGCTGATTGTGAAGAAGGCCGCACCGTACATTGACGCTAAATCGGTGATGAAAATTGCCTTCCAATTTCGTGAGGATTTACTTCTGCCAATGTTGCGTGAGTTCTGATGCCATCTCGAGTAAAATTTGCCTCGTCGGTAAACAAAATATACTTGTAGAGTTGTAGAGTTGACTACTTCAACCCTGTTGTCTATAATCCAGTTACATCCGACTACAACCTACCGACCGACCTATTCCGGAGTTACATCCGACCGACCTATTCGGTTCAGTCGTTACAAGAAAATCGAAATGAAGTTCTTTAGCTAGCTCCCCTACGTGATGATGGGAGAGCGAGCATCTATTTGCATTAGAAAGCAGCACCACTCTTAGCATGATGTCGGATGTTTACAGCCTCTGTCCCCAGTCCGATGGCCCAAATCATCATAGTCAAGGCATCTGCAAGATTCCGTAGAGGACACGGCTTTATGGCCGCCACCGCTACAGTTGAAACAAAGCGTAGATCTGTCTTGGACGCAATAAAATTCACTCCTGTGACCAATACCCCCAAAAACGATAGCATTTGTTCTGAGACTCACTCCTTCTGAGATGTGTCAAGGTCCAAGTCCTTGACACAAATAGACTGCAATCTGATGTTCCCACTTGCGTCTTCTCAAATCAGCCGATTTGAAAGTCGAGAGTTCCAGCGTACAAGTCCTAGTAAAACCAGCTATTTTTACACGGACTTGAATACTAGATCGTGGATACCGGTGTTCTTTGGTGGTTGGGTTTCAATTAACCACACATCTCACGAACGGTCGAACTGAGAATGTACAAGACTACACTTCATTCACACTTATACATATCATCCTCATTAATCCTCTGAAGTATTATTATCTAAACGGTAGTTACCGGAGGCTAAACAGGAAAAAAAAGAAAGCACAAAACCAAAGAAAGCACAAAACCAAAGAAACCGGGATTTTGTTTCATGGCTTTATTTATTTCAAATTGTGCCCATTATTTTCATTTGTTTTGGTTCTGATGTTTGTACGTGATTATGTATGAAAAATGCTAACCTGTTTAATGAAACTTGAATAGTGAATTAATTTTAACCAGATATAGCAATTTACGCAACTGAAATCTGTGATGTCTGCTATTTCGTAATTTGATATATTTACTGTGCTGCTCCTCTGATGAAAAACGAATATTTAGAATTTACATGCTCACTTTACAAAAATAAAAAGTAAAGGGAAAAGAAATTAAATTTACTTTTTTTTAATTCAGTTCTTTTTATTTACTCTTTCAGGTTGCGTGTTAGCAGTAAATTTTAAGCTGCGAATATTAAAGCAATTAGAATTTTATATAAATTTACACAGAATTTTTGAAATTTCAAACGCAGGAATTTATTTCTTTTCCTTTGAATGGATCAGTAAAAGGTTTAAAAAAAGATTAAAGCAAATAAACAGTTTTCGTATGAAATATTTTTTAATAGTTAAAAAAAATAATTTCTTTACAACTAATAAATAAGATATAGTACCTGGGGAATCTTGTATATAACTTTATTAAAATAGAGTAAACTGTAATTTAGTAAATGTATTATTTTCGAAAAATCATTTACAAAATTGTTACAGTACAAACTCGGATATTTTATTTCGTTAGTAAATTACAGTACTGTTTCTCATCCACCGAGTTATACGTATGAAGGTGTAAACTAGATAAACCATAAAGAAAAATCTTATGCTATAGCTATACTTAAAAAGAAACTGAATGAAATAAATCATCACACCGTGAATCGGCTCAAATGGAAGTCTAAAGATTCTTTATATGATTACTACAATACTATAAGGTCTATTAATATTCATTTTATACAATTTTTTTTCAGCAAAGAAAAATGAGTAAAAATAATTGAAAAAAAATTACACGCTATTGAATTTACTGAACTTTTTAATTTTTCGAAACTGAAATCTTTTGATATATTATTTAAAAATATTTCTGGTAAAATATTGTATCTATTGGTATCACTGTACCAATCTACGAATATAATATCAAAATAATATCTATCGATAATATCATATTACTATTATATTTAAGGTAGTATGCCCCTTAAAGATGTAAGAAAACGTTTTCCACAATAACACATGTGCTAAGCTTATGAGAAATAAAAAAATACTAGTATCTAATTTTTTTTTATTGATGATTAATTAAAGACATAAATTCAAAGCTTGCACGATGGTATATGAAAAAGAAACTGTAACGTATGAAAAATCAGGATTTGGACCCGATCAGGGTACAGAGTTTGACGATTTCCGTGGTAACTCATCCGGAAATATCCAGATTGAAAACGCATAAATATTGTCTTCGTTCCTTGAAAATGAAATTAATACTCTCTTAAAAACAAAATTTACGTGCAATTAAATGTTTAACGGGTAATTTTCGCAATTTTTAAAATAGGTTATTTCGAATAAAACACAACTATTCTTTTGAGATATTATCTAGTGGGACCAGGGATAATACAGGGTTCTTCAATCCAGTTCTTCTTTATCTTGGAACTTCTGACTAACTCAGGAGATAGTAGATGTCTTCAAAAATAAAGACGGTATTAAAAAAAAGGGGGGGGCATAGAAAGCATGAAGACAATCAAGTAATCAGATGATCGTTAGATTTTGGCGTATTCAGATGAGGAATAACTAACTACTCATAAAGGAAAGTATTACAAGTATGAGGAAAGTACTTGAGGAAAATATAAAATTCATTAAATTTAGAGTTGGCAAAAAAGAAAATTAATATTGTACATTGCTGGAAAGAGAGGTTATACAACATGTAAAAGCATTTAAGTTTAGGAATATATGCTATATGGTGAAAGTAATAAGCAATAAGCAGAATATCTGTGGAAAAAACAGCTTTAGGAAAGATAATATGATTATTGATAGTAAGAAGCATTCAGTTTAAACTTAGAAGGAGATTACTCCTTCTAAGTTTAAACTTAGAAGGGACGGTCTATAAGGAATGTATTAAAATATGGATCTGAATCGTGGGCGGTCAGAAAGAAGGAAGAAATGTACTTAAGATAGTTTTGAAATATGACTGCAAAGAGAGTAGTGAAAATGAATGGAACAATGAGGAACTATTGCAAAGAATAGGAGAGGAACATTTAATGAAGATGATAAAGAGGGGAAAAACAGTTTGATTTCGTATATTCTAGTAGATATTGTCGTCACTGAAGATTTATAGAAAGGAAAAGTAGAAGGAAAAAGAGATTCAGCAAGAATGATTGTTAACCTTAAGATTAGTAAGTAATTAGTAAGTTTCCGTCAAAGAAGAAATTTAAAGACCAGATTTAACTGCAAATATTTTTATACGAGTACAATATAAAATTCTTTGGGTTTTAGTGTAGATTATTCCAAAAACTTATTAATATTTAGTTAAATTTCACGTTATACTAGCCTCAAAAAAGCCGTCAGATGAATGTATTACAGTTCATTACACCCAGACTCAAGCAAACTACTCATGAGATATAACCATTTAATGAACTCTATCGGGAGGAAATATATCTAAAACAAGAGAACTCTTGAAGGAATAATTCTTTAAGAGAAAATTTAACCAGCTCATCTTGGAAAAGACAACGTAAAATAATCTAAATTATTATCCTCAAGAATCTATCACCCAGAAAAAGAAATCATATATCTCGATGTTGAAGCGTCACCTTCAACATTGAGAACCGTCGTCACCTCAGAAATGAGCCTAATATTATTAATCTGCCTTAGACTCTATGAATGGCATTATACTGGAAGTATATATATATATATATATATAGTGTAATGATTTTAGTTATTTTAAGGGGAATTGTAGTTACTAATTTCAATATTTTAGGATATATTTATATTAAATTTTTTTAATGTTTATTTACCACAAATCCATTACAAAAACCAATACCTAACGACTACTTTGAACGAAATACAACTAATATTAAATAACAAAACATAATACTAATAATTTATATTTTATTAACTAATTTACTACCTCTTTGTAAAACAAACATTTTGATAAAAATACTATTTTTCTTAAATTAAAAATGCAAAAAAAAACCACTGAAATGAGATGAATATTACACATAAAGCAATCAAAAATATTCTTTGATTGATGCCAAAATATGTATAATGTTACATCTGTCGTTGAAATAAAGATTCTTTTTTTTATATCACTAGAACTACTTATATTTTCACAGCAATCTTTCGCAAACTAGTAAATACACTCTACATACAAAAGAGATGAAAAGAATGTTTTAAAATCAAATCTTTTTGATGTTTTATAGGTCTTTTATATTTAAAATAAAATATTTTGTAAAAAGTAACTAACTTCTCTTTGAGATATAAGTACTGTTAAATTTAAATGCAAGGGCATGCGTGATTGTGAGTGCTGTTTATATTTAGTAATGAATGCAGAAAAAAATTAGTATTCCATTTAAAGTTGCTAACTTTAAAGTTGGAACTTTGATCAAACACATACTGTTCACAAGCTATTTTTCTAATCAGTAGATGAAAAAAGTAGAATCTACTCGTACATCCAACCCAACCTACTCCACATAGCGCAAAAGAACGTATAGAACAATTATCCAGTAAAGTCCATCGAAAAAATTCTTATTATAAATTACTAAAATACGTTAATGATGACCAAAAGACTCATTCTTCCCCAATTCCCATGTTCCTCAATACAACTCTTTGATATACGGCTTTTGTGTAGGTTATGATATATAAAATATATTGCGTGCGAAAAATATCGTATAAACTCTATCAGTTTGATGAGGCACGGGGACTCTCTCGTCCTCTTGTAGAAAAGACCGTAGTCCAGGCGAGAATGCTCGTTTGGGTGTTCTCGATTGAGGCAAACAAGGCATAAAGACCGATTCCCAGCTCCTAGGGTGGGGGAACAGGGACGACATAGTTGAGCCTGGTAACCCTACTCTGGGAGTTAAGAGGCAGGCATTAATAGTTGATCCAGCCGGCTTATAAAAGGACAATCCGCCGGATCGTGTTATGCTTCACTGTCAAATCCGATTCGGGGGAAAAAACTCTTATCAGTTGTATTAATAATTGTAATTACTTATTTTAAATTAAAAAATAATTGAAACCTTTACATTTTGATCCTTTTAAGTGAAGACAACTGGTTAAGCTCAATAAAAGAAATGAAGAAAACCAATTTGATTCCACGTCACATAACCTTGCTAATCAAATGTCAAATGACTTAAAGGATCTTCAAGTGGACTGAAAACTATATCTTCTCAATTCTGAAACAGAAAACAAAGGTATTATTTAGTTTTGAAACAAACATATATTTTCAAGAATAAATATTAAGTACACCAGTGACAATAGTTTATTTGTAAAAACAAATATTGAATAAATGTGAGTAAAAAAAGGTTTAAAATTTTAACAGTTAGCACTAATTAGTTCCATTATAGTCAAAAGTAGATGTAATCACTTTGATCCTTAAGTCCTGATATTTTATATTAAGAATGGGAAAAACTAATAAATCTGAATAGTAATATAAATTAATACAATAGATAGTAATACTGTAACTCGAAGTAAGCATGATTAAAATAGACGTAATAACACTAACGTACTTAATAACTTAAATATGCTGAAAGGTTATCTTCATTCAATTAACCTACACGCTTATTACTTATACGAAAAACAGAAGTGTAAGGTGAAGTTAAATTTTAATTAAAAAAATAAACAAAACAGTTTATACTGTGTAAACTTTTATATTAACTAAAGCACCAGATAATAATCTTTTAGGGTCCAGAACCATTACTCTTCAATCTCACCAAGATGTGTTTTATAGATTTCTTCAGTTTCTACTTAACATAATTAATACAAGTTACTTAAAGCACAATTTTTTACGTACTATACTATAAATTGCAATAATCACTGTTATTGTAAAATAACAAATAATTGTTGTAAATTATAGTTACTGTAAAATAGTAACTACAATAATTCAATTATCATATGCTATTACCTTCATCATTATTTCTCCTATAGGATGATCCGAAAGTACTTTACTCCCACTATTAGAAATTAAATATCAGTTGATTAGCTTATGATGTTCCCCCACAGCTTCCTACAAATCACCATCTACCAATCAATCAATAGTAATCACTAACGATCGACAAATCTGTGTAAACTTTATCTGTAACTCTTTTCCTCATTTAGTAATGGATTTATTCATGATTGGTTAAGATAGATTTTCGGAATTCTTTTATAAACCTAATTTAAACTAATTTTCGTTTAAAAGCAATCAAAGATTCTCAATATTAAAATATTTATTGAAATTGGATCGTACGATTCACAATAACATTTCTAATAATCATACGTAGAAAAACGAATGATTATAAATAAAATTTATAGGTTTTATTATAATTAATAATTTTGAAGATAATTTTATAAAACTAGAAGAAGGAAACTGAACTAAAATCCCCAAAATTATTTTTTTAAATATTTGAGTTCTGTTTTATTTACTAGGTCGAATCAGGTAAGCTCTTTGTTATGAGATAGTAATTAAATTAACTTTTATTTAAATTTTCCAATGTTATTTTGTATTCTCTGATGTTTAGAATAAACTGAAATTAACACGTGTATCTTAGGAATTCATGCAAATAATACGACTAATGTTCTTAATTTCCTTTTATCATAAAAATCGGAGAGGAAATGTACATAAAATGTCATATTCTTTTATCAAATCTATTAAATTAAAAATGTATTACTGTAAATTTCGGTAAACTTCGAGTTCCAAATTCCCGTTATCAGACATGTTTTTTAAAACATAATTTTTTCCCATTATAATAAAAATGCTGTTAAAATCGTAAATTTTGTTTTAAATTGTTAACAAAATGTTTGTGCATTGCTTTTTCTTTCTAAACTGAGAAAATATTTTTATGGATATTCAAACGGATTCTACTTAGTATAAGAGCATATACATTGTTTTTAACGACCGTAGTTGCAAAAATACTGCTTATAAACCAACTACATCGTGGTTGAAAAAAAATTAGATAGCTACTATATCGTTGCTAATATCTTTGAACTAGTTGTTTCACTGCATTTTTTATAAAATGTTTCCCACGGCCGATTAAGATTTAACAGATTTTAAAAAATTTATCACCATCTACGGGCTGACTTAATTGGTTTGCTTGGCATTTCTCCTCCCACCACCCCATTCGGTCGCCCTAAAGCATAAGATGACTGTGGCACAAATAATCTCTGTGCCACAAACAGCTACAGAGCCTCGAAACAGTTTAGCGACCAGTGTCCTAAATAACTCTTAGAGCTTACCTAACAGCGTGAGCGGACCTAACAGCGTACGTCTCCCAACCGATCACTTGTCATATATTTACCATATTAAAGTGCTTGGAGCCTTAATTGGGTGGTGGGGAGCCATATATCTCCAGATTAGCTTCCCTCAGCAATGCGGTAGGAGCCTTTTCCTTAAGTAAACTACTGATGTCGGTTGAACAAAGCAACCGCAACAAGGAACTCCCACACTGTCCGACAATGCGGCTCTCGCCACTTTTGAATGGCCAATTTTCCCCTTGACCTCTAAGTTCCAGGGTGCCTCGGTCTCTGCCCCCTCCCCCCCCCCCAGAACAGGGCAATTAAACATCAGGTGTTCATTTGACTGAACCTCCCCGCGGACGCACAGCTCATCAGCTGCCAGGCGGACCCGAAACAGACACTGGGTCAAATTAACATGGTTGGTGAGCACCTGAGCACCCGTTACCCTTAAAAACGAACTCGAGGCATACCATCCCTCCAGATCCCGTATAAACTTGTACAGGGATCTTCCCTTAGTTGTTGTGTCCCATTCCAGCTGCCATAATTTCATCGCGAAGCTCTTCATCCTCTTCCGCAGGCGGGAGATGGGTAACTGAACGAAATTTAGATTCAGTGCATTGCCATCACCGTTCCGTTCCGGTACTTGCCTGGCCCGAAACCCCATCCCAAATACCTCGGCCTCCCGGCCTCTTCGAATCTTCACATGACTGCTCGAACTTTTACCACAAAATCCATTCGGAGAACCTTTCCCAATACGGTGGTAGCCTCGTAGGAGGTCATGCAATTCATATATTTTAGTATGTAGACAGGGTGCGCCTACCCATTTTAGTAATATATGACAAGTGAGCGGTGGGACACGCAAGCGAATAGTGTAGGTAAGATCTACGAGCTAATTAGTATATTGGTCGCTAAACCGTGTTGTGGCACAGTAGCGGTTTGTGGCACGGACATTCGATCATATGCTTTAGGGCGACCGAATGTGGAGAATGTGGTGGTGGAGAAATGTCAGACAAACCAACAACCACCGCTATTCCTAGTTTCCAATCAGATTCCATCATACCTGCTCAAAAACTGCATGAACTATCCCCAAAACAAGTAGGGTTCAATACATCCCAACCCCGTAGGGGAAGACACCCGCCTAGTGACGTTCCGGTCGCCACATCAGCCCCACTCCCGTAGGGTTCAATACAGATAGGAACTGATTTTAGTTGAGCGGTCCTGATATGGGGGCTACTGGAACGTCCAAATGCTATTCCAGTTTATTCACCCGACTCGCCGCACGAGATGGAGCTGCTCCGTCGATGAAATAACCTCACCAACCTAACCCAGACCGGGGTTACCAGCTGCGCGGTTTGGTAATGTTTACTTATTTTGTAACTAAAGTTAGCCGACGGATGACGTAGCACGCGAAAATTAAATTGTATTTCTTTTTTGGTACTCTTTCTTTTATACAATATAAAACTTTAAATATAAATCATCGGCAAAAAAAGGCTTTGAAGGAAACTAAAAAATAGCATTAACCGAACGAATGAATGAGATAATGACATGACAAAGTTTCATTCAATCGTTTTGCTTTGTGTATGGCACCAAAGTTAAAGTGGTAGTTAATCAACAATTTGTACAGGTCACTATCGGCCAACACATATATTTCAGCTGTAGATGTATGCAAAGATATAAAATTCATAATGTAACATTTGAACTTTTAGTGTGTTGTTTAGTAACGTATACAAAAATGACAGCATATATTATTGAGTATTTTGTGTTGACATACAAACACCATATGTCTTTCTATAATCAATACCCAATTCTTAATAGTTACAAAAATATAAATTCTTATATTACTTTACTTTAAATAATTTATATTTCATAGTTCAGCTTATCAGTAGTTATTACAAGTCGTGCAAAATAGAATTTAATTTTTTGTTTTCATTTGTATAATATTTATACATTAAAATAAATATTTAATAGTTAAATAATCATAAAGCTATAAATAAATAAACACAATATTTTAATGAATATTGAACAATTTAATTTAATGAACAGTTTTGTTATGTAAACTTTTTTTTAACTTAGATATTATTATAAGATATTTTAAATCTATTTATCTAGGAAAATTTATCGAACCTGCTAAAATATTAAATTTATTTGGTTCTTCAGTTCTTAACTTTTAACAACCTGTAAAAAAATAAATTAATTTATCATTTTAAAAACCAAAAGTTGAAAATACCACCTATAAACTTGCTTTTACTTATGTGTATCTAGATTATGTTTTAAACGAAGTATTCAAAATTTAATGAGCTTTCACGTTTTTCCTTGAATTTTATTTTCAAAAATTTATCCTGAACAAGTAATTTACGAAAAAGTTGTTTTACCAATGTGGAGAATATCTGTGACTACAACCGGGCAACATGTAGAAGAGATATGCTGTTCTACATATCATTTAAGAAGCAATGCCCAATGCCCGAGCGGTGCTGTAGGTGCTGCCGCCAGTACGCGTACATGCGGCCTTTCATTTCCGTTTTCTTCAAAGACAATACAATACCGTAGTTATTAAAAATTATGATAAATGAAATCTATTAACTTACTAATAATATTTATTCAACGATTTTAACAAACGCAATATCAAATTTAGGAGAAAATACGGCTTTTAATAATATTTGATTTTAAAAAATAAGACTATTCAGAAGAAATAAAACGTAATAATGCCGAACTCCATGGCTGAGTAGGTAGCGTCTCGGCATTTCGTGCGGAGTCCCGAGCTTTAAACCCGGTTAGGCATGTCATATTTTCCTACGCTACTAATTTCCACCGGCTAATGACCTCAGCTGTCGATCCCAGCTCTTAAAAAATAAAAAATGTAATAACTGATGATGATAAATAATTGTAGATGATAAATATTTTTTTTAAATCGGGTTAGTTTACTGCCTTTTTCAAGATCCGGGCATATATTAGTCAGTCCGCCATGTAAATTAACATGCCAGTCTCTATTTTTATTGTTTTTTGAAAGAAGGATAATTTGGTCATGCACCACATAATTTCTGACCCAGAATACTTACTTATGTTAGTTAGGCTCTGTATAATAATCGACGATAGTGTGAGATGCATGAAAGAAAAAGATAGTAGGGAAATTTATGTTTCTGGCGGGAAAATAAGTGATAACCTATAAAAAATATTAATCGAGAATACCTAAAAAGATAATCGCTTACTCTTTGTATACCATTTACTAAAAAAATTTAACCATAATTTCCATTAATATTACCACGACTGCGCAAACAGCGCGTACGAACAGTTACAGTGTTAGGCGAATGTTATTTAGCAATGACTAGAATATCAATATAAGATAAATAATAAAATGATCTACATAATAAACCATTCATATTGAAATATGTTTAAAAACATTGTTTAATCATTGAATAATTTTGATTACTGTATGAACACAAGCTTTGTATAGTTACGATATGACAGAGACGAGCGAAAAGCCCCCGTGGGTAAAAAAGGTAAAGCGGGTAAAAATACCTGTGTTAGCATTTAATATGCTAACAACGTCAACTTCTGATTAATATAACAGCAATGTATTTTAATTGTTTGGTAGCAGATACCGCTAAAATTACAGCTTGAGATAACTCACTGTATGTAACTGTAGACCATTAGGGAAGTACCACAAACAAACAAAAAGTAGGAGAGATGATTGTAGACGAAATCGCTCTAAAAGTAGGAGAAATATTATACTCCCACCATTATTACAATGGCAGTAATGCCTTCTTGGCCAAATATCATCTCTTGACATTATTATTTATGTCTGCTCTGATAATCAATTGGTCAACATAAATTGGTAAGCCATATTTACAATTTACATTATTCAACAAGAAATTATTAACGTAAACGATCGTATCAAATACATTAGAATCTGAAGTAGCATAACAAATTTATTTATTACTTATAAGCAAATTGGTATACAAATAAAAATTAAATTATTACTATTAACAATAAAGAGTAAAACAAATTGGATGTCAAATTTTGTTTCAAAATTTAAAACGTTCTATCATACAATATACTGCATTTTTGTCACTTCATGTGTTGCGTGGAAAGAACTCTACTGCAATTTATTAGAATGTTCCTCCCGTCTTAATATTATATTGTCTTATAAATTTAACTTAATATGCAAATAAAAGCATTATACATATTTATTAGTTTACGTTCGTGCATATATATTTATAAAACTTGGAACTACTTTATCCATCGGTTTAAAATAACCAACATTTTTTAAATGTAAACACATTTATTTTATAAAATATTCAATAACTGCCGACGTTATTTATAGGGATAATTAAATATGTCTATAATATTGTTCTGACTTAATATTTAACAATACACATTAAGCAAATAAATTAGGATGAAATATATTGAATGGTAAATGATAATGATTAAATTTAAAAAGTGTTAGAATACAATAAATTAAAAACAAACTTAGAAATATCTTAATTCATTACTTAAACTCTGATTAGAATGTTAAAGGAAAGAAATAATTACAGCAATGTTACGGCGTTTTTATTTTCAAATACTTAGTACGCGGGAACTACTTGCCTTAAAAACGGGACTGATTAAATTCATCTCATTTGCCTTTAAGGTTTTTTTGCATAAAAAGAAAGGGTAAGCATCGTATCAACCAGCCGGCGCATGCTTACCAGAACAAATTTTTAATCACGATGAAGTTATAATAAAAGCGCATTCTCCCACTACAATATTACCAAACTGCATTCCTTCTACTTCCAAAACGTCAGCACCAACTGATGAATTTCCCAATATTTACGAAGGGTTAAAATTTACCTCCTTTATAAGTTAATTTTTAAGTAATTAATCGAATACACTTTTCTCATGAACTTATTTACTTTGTTTAAAAAAATATATATATATTAATTATTAATTAATGTATATATATATATATATATATATATATATATATGTGTGTGTGTGTGTGTGTCTGTGTGTGTGTGTGTGTGTGTGTGTGTGTGTGTGTGTGTGTGTGTGTGTGTGTGTGTGTGTGTGTGTGTGTGTGTGTGTGTGTGATCGCTCAGATGTTTTATAGTAAAAAACAGTACTTTTTTTTAATTTTAATATTTACCCGAACCCGTCATAAAGATAGATAACTGTTCTCATTGAGATAACTCCTTATATAGTGAAAAAATTGATAAGAAATAACTGCAAGCTCATATGTTATCAGAACACTTGAAAGTGAAGACTTTTTTTTTTATGGGTGAGATGCTCTTATAATTTTTTTTTTTTATTGTTTAAGTTTTGATTATCTTTTAAAAATGTTATATGGTATTATTTTAACTGTATTTTCAGAGATAATTTTTTTACAACTAAAAAAATAGAAATTGGTAAAATTTTCATAGTCTAAGCTGTTTAATATTTCTAACTCTTAAGACACCAAATAGTTCATTCTGCAGAAAAAAATATTTTTTAAGTTTTGGGTGAGGGATTTTTAAAGTTAAGAAATACAAAATATCAAGAGAAGGTAGGTTATTTTTTACTGGAGGAAAAGCAAAACTTTCCCTCTTATGTATATTATAACAATCGAAAAAATAAAATGGTAAGCTTTTTCATGAATTTTAATAGTAAATATATTAATATCTAATATTTTATAAGCCGAATAAACTAATAAAATTATTACCATAAACGAATGAAATTCGTTTATACTCCGTCTCACCACACACTTGTTAGTCATCTAGTCCCGTTGCAGGCATTTCACGGGATTTGTATTTTACTGGAGCAGAGAAACAAGTCTCCGCCAAAAAATTTTCTGCTAATTTTTCTAGCAATCGTTTTTCTCTTTTCTCTAGGGATTGCGGCACCCCACACGCAGCAGCTATACATTCTTCAAATATTTTAATATAAATGAGTTGTTTGACTTCGAAGATCGATCACCATCTTGCTTCATAATTTCATACACACTATTTATTATTTCCTGGGTCTGCCGTTTTAGTTTTTTTGTATTACGGTAGACTTAAATTGTATCGTTCACGCATAATTATAACACTAAAATTACACCGATTACAAAACGTGACTATCTTTTCTCAATCAAAACTCGAATAAAAAGAAACGGAATTTGCACAAATGCTCTTACAGGATCAACAAATATAGAAAATTAGTAATTGCATTACACTCAAGCATTCAATAACGTACGCTTACGGCTAATTATTTATTTTTACATTTGCCTAGTTGTATCTGAAACTATGATCACTTAGCAAACAATATAGTAACATTGTTTCTTGATATTATTCTGATTCATTTCCTAAATTAAAAAAACTTGGCTTGTCCGTCTTTATTTTTATGATCAATAAAGCCACGGTATACTATGTTTATATATGTCAATTACAACGTTAATTAATTTATCATTTAGCGTTTGTCTCCTAACCCACCAGGTTGGTCTAGTGATGAACGCGTCTTCCCAAATCAGCTGATTTCGAAGTCGAGAGTTCCAGTGTTCAAGTCCTATTAAAGACAGTTATTTGAATACTAGATCGTGGGATGATACCGGTGTTCTTTGGGTGGCTGGGTTTCAATTAACCACACTTCTCACGAATGGTCGAACTGAGAATGCACAAGACTACACTTCATTTACACTCATACATATCATCCTCATTCATCCTCTGAAGTATTATCTGAACGGTAATTACCGGAGGCTAAATAGGAAAAGAAAGAAAGCGTTCGTCTGCTGACGTAACTATAATAATTGTTGAGAATAGGCCTACATTTAAAAATATATAACATAAAATTTCGTTTTATGACTAAATATATAATCATTTATAAAGTATAAACAGCAGAATTAGAACATATTTAAAAGTTATCTAACCATCCAGCATCATGAAACAAGTTGTATTTACATGAAAGCAATTTGCTTCTGCGCATGAAAAGTAAACTGAGAATGTTTTCAGTTTGGTTAATAGGCACCGTATTAGCCGTCGTAGCTCAAGCTTCAAAATTCATCCCGGCACCTACAAGTTGGCAGCATTCATGATGACCAACATAGCGTTCTTGTTTCCTCTCCAGTAACAATAATAATTACGGGTTTGAGTAAGATGCATTTTTTTAGCTTTGCGATTAAAAATGTTCATCATTGTAAAGAAAGCAAATTTTTAGTTACGATTCAATAATTGCTGTCAAAGAGACTTATGTTGCATGAAAAACTATATTATGAAACTTTAATACCGTTAGCCGCGGTCTTCTACTAAAAAATAATGAAAATATTATTGTTGGTTAAGATGTGAATGATAGGAAGGAAATTTACGGGGAAGTAGGATCATAAAATATTATTAGTAAATTGCCACAAATTGCAACTGGAATTATCAGTAGGAAGCTGCCACACTATTCTCTTCAATGATCTGAATTCATAATGTTTTCAACACATTACTGCAAATATACTGTCTGCCAGATCAGAATAAATAACGAATGACAATGTGGCAGGAGATTTTATCACTACGACTGATCAAGATTTTGCATTTGCTTGATCCGCTTAAGACGTCAATCGTCTTCAGAATTGAAAAATCTATACCAAGTCTTGCTCATATGGAAATTTCTAATTGACAAGAGCTAAAAAAAAAAAAACTTCCATAGTTTTTTGTGTTTTTTTTCGTTTATTATTCACCTTTAACTCACTTAGGATATATAAAACTAAGGAAAGGTAAAAATGGAATATACGTTAATATCCTTCGTCGACTAATATATACGGTCAAGCCTCTTGAAAAACCTGAAAAAATCGCAAGTGAATAATTTTACATGAAAGTTCTACAGCATATCGACTCATCCAGGTGATAAATTCAGCCCATCCAGTACGATACCACTGATTTTTTTTCTGTTACTGTCTCTTGAGAAAAATGAATAAAGCGATACCAGGAACCGCTGACTCGACAAAGTAGCTGAAGGACATTTCTAATAATAGGTTTTGTGACACTTTCTAAAACCTTTGTGTACGTTGTTCAGAGGAAGTAGCTCCCAAAGGAAAAATGAATAGATACGAGAATAACACTTTTTGATATTTACAGTCTTTGTAAAATAATAATATTCGTTTATAATTTGCAAAAATAAGTTTTCCAATTTTAATATTATGTTTATCAACATTTTGTACAGATGAACACCGGGCTTCTCTATTATAAATATATATTATTAACTTATTAATATTAATAGCCATTAATACTTATTGATAACTTTTCCAGTTAATAAATTAATAAAATTCTACCATAATATGTAATCGAATCTGTTTTTTTGAATTTAGGTAACAGTAAAAAAAAACTAAGTAACAAAAAATTAAGCTTATAAAAAGCATAACATGTAATGTAGGCCTATATTTCCTAAGAAAAATAAATAGGTCAATCGAAACGACAAAATTTTGGCACCAACCCATAAAGACCTATGAATATGCGATTAGAATATAAAATTAGGTCTAGCGTCGTCCACAAACACGTCGATCCCATATGGGCTGCACAATAGATAAAATACATTCGACTATATTACTTGCATACAAATAAATTACTCGAATGTAAACTAAAAGCATAAATAAATACATCTAAAATTACAAAATAAATTTAACACACGTGCCCGTACGCGCCTAAATTTTCACAGTTCTATGTTCATGTAAGTAAATTATACTTTCTTAAATAAAAATTTAATCAAACTACTTAATAAATTGTTTTATTCCATAACGAAAAAAATATTGTTGTAAAACTTATTGTGGTTAAATTGTGAATAATTGCACAGAGTTACGATGCGAATACAGTCTTTAATGCTGTGAGAACATTACTCAACTCTTGCTCCCTAGTGAGCAAAAAGCGCTTCTCTCCCTCACTACAAAAAGGGAGCTTGTTTATTATTTATATATATATATATATAGCCTACGCATACCGGGTAGAAAGAAACCTTTGTTATTATTCCTGCGTTCTTTGTTGTTTTTATTAGACTGTAAAGTGCATTATTAGATTGATTTTCATTGCGTATTATGTAGTAATCTTGACATTTTTATCGATATAATTTACAGTATTCGTTTTTATATCGATTACAGTAGAATTTCATAGCAATGATTTTTTTATTCTTTTAAATATGAAGTGGACGTTTTTCACTTATATTAAAAATCAGCAATAAAAAAACGAATTATATTTAAAAATTGGGCTGTAAAATTTAGAATAAAATAGAATATTTAAGATTTTAAAATACGTATGATTCAATATAATAATAAGAAACGTTACAAGTTATTTGTACAAGAAGCAAATAGTTATAATAAAATCAAACATGAGGAATGGCAAGGTATAGTAGAGAAAAAAGAGATTAATGAACCCATAATTGAATTCAATTACAGTTTAATTAATACGAGAAAAATACAATAAAAGAACTAAAATAAAAATTCTAAAGTGGACCACTGAAATGTTGAACTTTTTATAAACACCTTTTCTATTGCTACTGAAGACTTGTGCCACTACCCTTCTGAAATTCAAACAGAAATTTTCGTTTAATTGTTTTCATTTTTGCTGCTGCCTGATGTGATACTTAGGTAATATTTAAAAAATAAATTGTTAAGAAAATTATCACGTAAAATGTAAGTGAAGACATAAACTTAAAGATAAAAGAAAGGCAGAGGGTGGATTGAACTTGGTCATGAAAGTGGCATTCTTAAGATTCAACGCTCAAAAAGTGGCACCTTATTGAAAAATATTGGCCACGGACGCTCTAGAGCTATGCTGCAAGAAGGAAAGTTTGGTAATCAGACGAAAAATGGTGTATGGGTTTTTTTGCATTTCTCGACGTTTACCTACATACATAAACGTACGAACGACATTTACATACGTACTCATACATATATTCATAAAAAACAAATGCTTATGAATATGAAATTTGGAGTGGATTGGTATTCGAAAATTATTTCTGTTATTATGAAATAACAAATTCATGGTTACTATTTTAACAAGGAAAAAATATATTGTTTGAAAAGTCCACGAAATAGATAGGAATAAAAACGGGCCAATGAAAATGACTGTTATCACCCTTTTTCAAAATCAGAAGGACTGAAAATAATAAGTGGCCTTAATTCGTTTGTCAAAATTCAAAATAACATGAACAGATTTCAACTAATCTGAATGTTGAGAAGATGGGGTAAGCAAGATAAAGTCCATTCGAAAATGAGATACGCATCGATCTTTTGTTTATGTATTTTTACCTCATATATGCCTAATTTAATATCGGCGGACGATAACGGTAGCAACGATGTGAGCGGGGCGCACAGTATACGGATGCGCTGATACAAGCATCACTACCACAGCGCAGATGACCGCGCAGTTTTCCCACCATAGCGGCGCTGCAGCCTCACCACTCTCAGGCTCCAATAAAAGAGCGTGCACGAGAGTGAATTTGCAATTAATTCATCGTCGACCACCATCTGGAGAAGACCAAGCAGAAGAAGAAGAAGATGGAAGAAGTTCCCTGGCCGGCTCAACGTGGGACCTCCCGGCGAATTCCAGAATCCCCGCCGGAGCAGCAGGCCTGGGCGGCCCGCCGAGGTAGTCGCTGGACGCGGACGCTACCTTTCCGCTCCAGCTCTAGCTTGCTGGGCTTCAATCGCCCTGGTCGGCGGACTCGGCATCAGTAGCTGGCACAGGGTGGAATCGTTCGGGGAGAACCGCCTCGGCCGCGCCAGCGAAGGACCACTGACGCCGACCCGACACTGGTGGGCCCCAACTGCCGCTGAGGGAAAGCCCTGTCGGACTTCAATGGACGTGCCGCAACTCCCCGACTTCGCCGGAGACCAGCTTCCAAACCTAACAGCTCTTCTCAGAGCTAACGCAAAAAACGGCCCTTTTCAGAGCCACCACGAAGTTATGGATTACGAACCGTCGAAGCCATTCGACGGCAACAGCCCTTCTCAGGGCTACCCTAAGCTTAGCAATTACAACTAGCTGTCGAAGCCATTCGACGACAGAGTCGGCCCCTTTTCAGGGCCACCATAAGGTTATTAAGTGCCACGTGCCGTCGAAGCCATTCGGCGACAGTATGTAACAATGATAGCAGATATAAATAAAATTGTCAGTACTTAATCAATGTAAACTTTAAGATTAAAAAAAAAAGTATTACAATAACTTCGTTAAAATGTGTTATACATTTACTTATATATATATACACACACACATAGTGTATTTCATTTTAATCGCCTTAGGCAGTTTCTCTTAAACTAAGGTTATTAAGTGCCACGTGCCGTCGAAGCCATTCGGCGACAATATCTAACAATGATAGCAGATATATTTAAAATTGTCTGTACTTAATCAATGTAAACTTTAAGATTAAAAAAAAGGATTATTAAAACTTCGTTAAAATGTGTTTTATATATATATATACACACACACACACACACACACACACACACACACACACACACACAAAGAGTGTTTCGTTTTAATCGCCTCAGGCAATTTTCTCTTAAAGTACGCACAATACAAAAAAATTACCTAAACAAAGGTTACTCAGATTGGAGGGGGACACTTCATGTTGACCTTGGATTGGACCTTGAATTTGATCTTATTTCAAGGTTAGCATGATTTTTTCCAAATGGAATGAACTATTTTTGACCCCACCAATGAGAAGAGAGAAATTTTACATTGGAACATGCGGTCACAATATGACCATGGACCGTTTTTCAGGATGTTTTATTTTAATTTTCTCAGGCGAATTCCTCGTAAACTACGCACAATACAAAAAAATTACCCTAACAACATTTACTCAGATTGGAGGGAGATACCTCGTGGTGACCTTGTATTTGACCTTAAACTTGACCTTGACCTTATTTCAAGTTTAATATGATTTCTTTTCAAATGGTATGACCTACTGTTGACCTCACCAATGAAAAGAGCAAAAACTTTTTACATTGAAACATGTGGCTATATGTATATTAAACATAAGACTTGTAATTTTTTTGATGGTCATATGGCCTAACCATTAGAGGTAGTGTTATATGGGTGATAGTCATTTTATGCTCCCTATAGTTTGCGAGATATAAATACAGCCTATATAGATATAAATAGAGCCTGGAGTATAAATACTCCGAGAATATTGTATGACTTTCAAAAACGTGTAACTCGTACAACACTATCTCCATATAATACTCTACGCGCGCGCGTGTGTGTGTGTGTGTGTGTGTGTGTGTGTGTGTGTGTGGGATAGACCGATGTTGCATAGTAGTAATAGTTGTATCTCATACACAACCACATTCAAGACTAAGACTCACGCTAGGCTAATCAGGAAGAGTAAAGAAGAAATGTCCCGTTCTCTTCACTAAGCCGAATTTAACATATTGTGTGGCCAATCACGACAAAAAAAAAACACTAAAATACTGTTGATATTCAGCCTTACATTTGGTAGCACCTCTCTGTTCAAAACAGGGACTAACTTTAAAGTGAATGTCATTACTCTCAAAGAAAAGAGCTGTGACAGATATGTCGTATAATAAATAATTACGTTGCATGCGTCAGGTCTTAATAAGAGCTAGGGTAACTACCCTACAACTACAACTACAACTAACAACTATAAGTTGGGGTAACAACTATGCTAAACAATCATCATGGTTAGATAAAGGGAAATAAAAAACAAAACTTACAAAAATATGAGTAAATAAAAATAACAATTAATTATAAAATGATAACAAGAGAAGGACACTTTCAAAAGAAAAGAAAAAAATTATATAATAACCATTCACTTAATTTTGACTAATTTAAACTCCATAATTAATATTTTTGATTCGAATTTTTGTGAGCGACGGATAAGGTATATTATAAGAAATCTAAAACTTCTAAAATTTGATATCAATGTGATAATCAAGGACAAAAATTCTGATATTCTTTTAAAGCATATGATTTTTCGTGAAGTTCCAAGAGAATTTTATAGGGAGATTTTAAGGGAAATCGATGAAGTTAGTGCTTTATAATTCGCAACGTCACAGTTTAAAAAGTAAATTATAAATACGAGTATATTAAGATAATAATTTTTATCAGATAATTTAAATCGTGACGTTCAATTTGTGGTCGTGCGTTATGCGATTCATGCTATTATTTCTGATAACATCTATGGTTTTTGAAACTTTTAAGTAATAGACAATATTACTGAAAATGTTTCACTGCAAAAAATATTTAAATATCAACTAATAAAAAAAAGTTTTTTTTGGCTTTTAATCAACAATCTATAATCTGTTTTTAATATGTGTGTAATAAAAATGTGAATTATTATATAATATTTTCATGTTCTGTGACATCTTAGTGAAAGGTTGGTGACTGGCGTTTCTTATTGTAGTTCCTTGAAGCTGTGATTGTTTTCTCATAATTTGGTAATTTCAAATGTATTTTTTTTTTAATCAACGGTTATAACGTTTTACATTTTCTTTAAAATTTTGTATCTTTTTCTCTCTGCTTTACAATAAATCTATTGAAAGTCGGTATCGTATCCTAAGAGCTTTAACTTTTGGTAATTATGATAATTTTCTAACTTTAAATGATATGTTCGGGGAAGACCGCGAATTTTTTTCTTTAATGGTGAGAGTATTCAACTCTCAGTAGATAATTTAGTTATAAATTTACAGTAGTGTTTTTTGATTGTGTGAAGAAGTTAGAATTAAAATCGTTGTAAAATTTAAATTGTAGAATTGCTTCTTATTACCCACATTGTTTTCATGTAAATTGCTTTCATAACAATTTTTTGGTAAAGCAAAAGGATCGATGTTTTCCCAAAAATTCAGTAAAGCTGAATTTAATTCAGTTGAAGCTTATGACTTAATCGGTTCGTTTTATCTGTAAGTGTTTCCAAATTAGTATTTTTTCAAGACATATTCAGAAATTCCCACACAATATGGGAAGTTGAACACTGCTAGATATAAGGGTGTATATTTTTCTCTTAAGTGAAATAAACGCTTTTATTCTCATACTTCTTTTACTGCCTTAAATGAAGTTTTAATGTTCTTGTAAACATGTAAAGCCATACTTGGGGAATCATTTATAAATTACATTGCAGTATCGTCTGTAAATATTACCTAATGTGGATAAGTCAGAAGGGTAAATAAGCAAGCAAAACAGGTACCAGCATACTTTCTTGTTAACCCACCGGGTTGGTCTAGTGGTGAACGCGTCTTTTCAAATCAGCTGATTTGGAAGTAGAGGGTTCCAGCGTTCAAGTCCTAGTAGTCAGTCATTTTTATACGGATTTTTATACTAGAATATGGATACCGGTGTCCTTTGGTGGTTGGGTTTCAATTAACCACACATCTCAGTAATAGTCGAACTGAGACAGTACAAGACTACATGCATACATATACAAAATACATCATCATATATATAATACATCATCAAACATATATAATTTACACTCATAATATTATCCTCATTCATCCTCTGAAGTAATATCTCAACGGTAATTCCCGGAGGCTAAACAGGAAAAAGAAAAGCAGGCTTTCTAGTGGCACACCAAAATGTAAAATATACAATTTTGTTTGCTATTCTTGGAGTTTTACCACGAAAACCTACTTAAGACAAGATTTAAAAATATCAAAAACCTGACAAGGTTGTTTCATTGTTTTGTAAAGAGAACCTTGATCCCTCACTTTGACGAATGCCTGATTTAACTTAGTTGAACAGAACTTCTCTGCCGTGGACTTGTTTTCTGTCAGAGACCAAATGGATAATTTAGTGATAAATTTAATTTTTCTAATAATAGCTGTAGTCTTCTAAGCAAGAATTTTTCGAATACTTTTAATGGCATAGGTAGCAAGCAAGTAGGTTGTATTTTCTTAACAGTCTGTACGAAGAGATTTTATTTAAAAGTTTTTAGGCACAGTAATAATCATAATTTAAAGCATTTTCCACTGATCAGTCAGTTACAAAAATAGTCTGGGCATCGTACATGGATTTTAAGGTTTCACACTGATGATGATGATGATGATATATATTAATCATACATACATATTAATCAGTCTATATAGAATTGTAATGCAAAATGCTTTGTTTTGACTACGACCCTACATCCAGTGAAATAAAATTATTTAGATAAAACAAAAAATATGGCTACGAGTAATTACAATTATTAGAAAATTAAACACTTAACTATGATGAGGCGCCGGACTTATATCTTTTGGATTTTCCTCACAAATAGGCTATTGTTATTTCATACTTTTTTCCCTTTTTAGCCTCTAGCAATCACCGTCAGGTATTACTTCAGAGGATGATATATATGATTTTAAGTGAAGTGTTGTAGTCTTGTACAGTTTCAGGTCGACCATTTCTGAGATGTGTGGTTAATTCAATCCCAACCACCAAAGAACATCGATATCCGCTATCAAGTATTCAAATCCGTATAAAAGAAACTTTTACGAGAATTTGAACGTTGGAACTCTTCACTTTGAAATCAGCTGATTTGCGAAGACGCGTTCACCACTAGACCAACTGGTGGGTTCTTATTTCATACTAAAATATTTTTATCGATCATTATGTAGTCATTTGTCACCAGTTTTCATTGTCACGACGACCATTCAATACGAAAAGTTTTCGTGCTGAGTAAGTAGTATAGTGCGTACAATGAAAATAAAAGTTGTGTTGGAGAAAATTAAGATTTCATTGCTACCGAACCTGAAAACATTCACTCCTATCTAACAGGACAAACAATAATCGTTGATAAATAACGTTTATTTATCCAAGTTAAATTTATCTCCGCTTTCATGTTTTATTAGTTATAATTCAATAAATAAAGATTGCAAAAACAAGAATTTTAATTTAGATATATTTTTAAACTAATACAATCGTAAGTAGTAGTTGAATGTACATTGTATCCGTAATGACACTAAATTAGATGTACATTTATTAATGTGCAATTCTTTTTTGTACAATATTTTATTTATTTATTTTTTTTTTAACGATTATTTCCATTGTAGATTGTACTATTATTATTAACACATAACTGAAATTTTCATTATACGTCCTGTTCATATGTAAGTTCAGCATCTTTTCTGTCCTCATCGGAACAGTCACTTTCACTACTACTAAAATTTATCATACATCGTCTAGATGTATGATAAATTTTACTGTCATTTCGTAAATTAGTGATTCCATGTTCTTATACTCAGTTTCAGGTTTTTTACGTGTTCGCAATATGGTTTCCTATCATCCTTATTCATTTCATTCATTTTTTCCTCAGCTATTTATTTTAACATCTAACAATAAAAATGTTGAGTTATTTCTACCAACATCTTTAAGAGTCCACCATACCACCTCGATCGGATTTAAATCGGGATAGGATGGAAGTTGCAGATCCTGATGATCGTGTTTTTTTAAATAGTTTATTAAGAAGGTACCAGCCAAATTGGTTTCTACCCAATTAATCATGCCACTTTTCTTATCATTTGAATTCGGAGGATTCTCTAGAAATGAAATGTGGTGTGGCGCATTACCGATAACAACCATTGACTGGAAGCGGGGAAGACCAGGAAATTATTTTTCAGATGTCCACTTCATGAAATTGTTGTTGTTGACGCTGTCATGATAGTCACCGCTTTTTGAACGTGTTTTCTAACTTAACATCGCGTTCGCAATGAACCCCAAATCTCCTTCAGCATGGATTATGATTAACCAATGACCTTTATTAATCGGCATATATACTCCTGCACCACTGTCATCCAACCACGATTTTGTCGTCAAATGGGACGTTCAAATATACGATCCGTCCAAATAAATAATCGAAGAATTTTCTTTTCTGCAATCGGTCAGTTTTGTTAACTATTCTACCGGATGACTTCTTTCTCAATCAAAATTATTTTATTATTGTTAGTTTTACACCACTTAAACCCTAACGCTATTTCAGGATAGCTACTAGCGTATTTCTAGAATTTTTAAATTGAATAGTCTTTTAAAGTTCTTCACGTTATTTATTTAATGTACGCAGTTCATTATGTTTTAGTGAAAATCATTAACTGTTCGTCTTACATCTCCATTAAAACTGTCTAATCCATTAACTGGTTTTGAACGTTGATTATACTTTGATATACTGAATGAGTACGACTACGATTTAGATTTAAGAAGATTTCTTTTCTTTTCGGAGTTTTTGAACTTGTGATCTGAAAATCCCACAAACTGCAGCTCCAGCGGTTCTTTCTTCATACTTTTGAATGGTATTAAATTTTTGTAATCTTCTAATTTTCCTAACTTTATAGCTTCTTTCTTCATAAAATCGTATACATTTTTAACTAATTCACGAGCCTGACTACGGAGCTCTTTATTCTCTTCATAAACAAGTGTACGATAAATATTATGTTACATTTTTTCAGGACTTCCACCCACCCACTACCCAAAATCTGCCCACCTACCACCAACTACTCACTATCCGCCCACTCTTCATTCAACCCCGCCAATCATCCACCCAATCAGACTATCCACCAAAATCAAAAAACTCAAAAACCAAAATCAAAATAAAGGTACTTCAACAAGTAATAACCTTAGGTCCTTAGGTAATTTTGTCTTCAGTCATTTGACTGGTTTAATGCAGCTCTCCAAGATTCCCTATCTAGTACCAATCGTTTCATTTCGGTATACTCCATATATCCTACATCCTAACAATTTTTTTTACATATTCCAGGGCCTATAAGTCTGTCTCTTCTTTTAACTATATTTTTCCAAATGCTTCTTTCTTCATCGATTTGCCGCATACCTCTTCATTTATCACTTTATCCATCCATCTGATTTTTAACATTCTCCTTTAGCACCGCATTTATATGGAAGTTTCACTTTCATATAAAGCTACGCTCCAAACATATACTTTCAAAAATGTTTTGAAAAGAAGAAACACATACTTTTAACTATATTTTTATTTTGAAATACTATAAAATACCTAAATACCAGAAAATGATATTTAAAACAGTAAATATCATAAAATTATTATAATTAGATATTTATTATTAATGTCGTAAAATGAAAATTATATAATTATATAATTTTGATAACCTTATTCATATAAAGTGGGTCATTCATTTTATGATTCACTTGATGGAGGGAGTGTAAGTTATCTGTTAATACAAGGATAAACATAAACTATTGTTTTTTGTACTGTATACAGTAAGAAATATAAGTACGCTAAATATCTTTAAAGAAATTATTGTCTGAAATTAAGCAAAATGATAATAAGTTTTAATTGAGGAAATAATTTTTGTTATTTATGAAAATAGTTGTACACGCTGTATTGCAGAATATTCGGTTTCTGAATGAGATTTCCTTATTATTAGATTTCGGCTCTAAATCCACAAAATAAAGCGGCAGCAGTTCCTTCGTCTGACGATTTAGAACGTTAGTGACATTTCTAACCTCGTGTCCTAATTTAGCAAACTCGTCAATGATTACAGTTTTGTCTACCGTGTGATGCATGCCCCGCATGACCACTCTGTATGCCCTCTCATGTTTAAGCTGGTATGTATAATGACTGACGCTGCTTTCAAGCATTTTCGACCTGATGACTTTATATGTCTCAATGTCTACCGGCAGAACTTTCACCGTGTGGCCTGATCTCATCGTCGTCAAAGTGTATTTCGTTAATAAGCGTGCTAAAAAATTCCTTATTGAGTTAATGCTTGTCACATAAATAGGCTCTGGTTTCAATGTTTCCTCATGAAAACCTCCATTTTCCACAATTTTTTCAAGAAGACAAAATTTGTTAGATGTAGTTACTGTAAAACTAGACCGGTCGGCCGATGGAACCCGAATAGGTTCTGTATAATGCATTCGTTGGCAATTTTTCGCCACCGGAATCTCATCAGCCTGCCAATTGATCCTTTCGGTTTGCACGCGAGGTACTGCGTGCAGGGAGAGTTCGCTTCACTAAGGTCTGTAATGTCACCTTCACTGTCCGTTCCTGACACGTCAACCATGTTGTCGACAATGCCACCTCTAATCGACTTACGCCGCGCCGGCTTTCTAGGATCCCTGTCTGAACATTCTAGTCTGCATATTCCATTACTTGATAGAATAAGGTTCACGTGAGGTAAAACGTTATTGCTTACATCTGATGAACCGCCGTTGCTATGGGTAACAGCTTGGAGCTGGTCCATAGCAACGCGCTAGTGAAATAAATAAAATTAGTTTAAATGAAACCTTAAGAAACTAAAAATAAACTAGAAAGAATACAAAACAAAACAAGAACACGGAAACCAAAAACGAAAACTTATTGAGTCAGAATAAAAACATGTCCGTACTGCTTGCTACACATCAGCTGACGTAACTTTAAAGTAATTTAAACAGTATTTCACCCGGAAGTCCCGGGTTCAAATCCCGGTCAGGCATGGCATTTTTCACACACGCTACAAATCATTAATCTCATCCTCTAAAATAATACTAAACTGCGGTAAAAAAAAAATAAAAAATAACCAGTATTAATAATTTAACACTTTCATTAAATTTCTATTATTGCAATTAACTACAGCATTCATGTACTACTTCATAGCAGCAGTTTGGAAAAAACTAATAACTACCATCACTACAAAGCTATCAAATTAGTTATCAGTTACAAAACACTAAGAAATAAAAGTCATTAAAACCGCTGATTCTTTTTTATGAACAGTTTTTTTGTACATTTTGAAGAGCATATTTTTTCAAAACAGATTGAAAATAACTAACTATTAACAAATATTTATTGATTGCACTGCAGTTTTATAAGTTGCACAAATAAATATACTAACTTTAATAAAATTTACATAAATAAAAAATATTATGAATTGATTTTATGTATTAAAGACCCGTGATATGATTTATGATGATAGATAGCTGATATCTTGCAAAAAATAATAAATTTGTATATATATAAATTTATTATTAGTTCCTCCCTCTATGAATCATGAGACCTTGCCATTGGTGACGGGGTTTGAGTGCTCAGTGATACAGAGTAACTGGACTGAAGGTGCAACCATATCGGAGAGGTATCTGTTGAGAGCCAGACTAAGGAATGATTCCTGAAAGAGGGCAGCAGCTCTTTCAGAAGTTGTTAAGGGCGTAAGTCAGGACGACTTAAACGGCCATATCAACATCACTCAGGCCCCTTGAGTACTGTACAGCTGAAAGCAATGGAAAACTACAGCTGCTTTTTTTCCAAGAAAATGTAGCTCTCTGCATTTTCATATAACAATGATAGAGGCGCCTTCCTTGGTAAAATATATCGGAGGTAAACTAGTCCCCCGTTCGGATCTCCAGGTGGAGACTACTAAGGAAGGGGTCACCAGAAAATTAAAAAATAACAGTCTACGAGTCGGAGCGTGGAATGTTAGAAGTAATGTTAGAAGTTTAAAAAATGTTGGTAGGTTAGAAAATTTAAAGAGAGAAATGGGTAGGATAAATGTAGATGTAGTAGGAATTAGTGAGGTTCGGTGGGAAGAGGAAAACGACTTTTGGTCAGGTGATTTCAAAATAATTAACTCAGCTTCAAATAATGGGCAAGCAGGAGTAGGTTTCGTAATGAACAAGAAGATAGGGAAGATAGTAAAGTACTTCAAAATGCATAGCGACAGAATCATTGTAATAAGGATAAAATCAAAACCTAAACCGACGATTGTTATCTTTTAGTTTGCCTTTGTATATTTATTATAATTCTTCAGCACGCTTACGAATTGTTATAAAGCTTGCTGCCTTAAATGTAACCAACCAGTCAAACATTTTTTTGATTAAAACTGTTAAACATTTTTTTTTAATATATGTACGGAAATTTATGGAACTTCCAACTTCAATTAGGCAACATCACAAATTATTTAAAGGTAAAACTGAAATTAAATTTACGAAGAATGTTGAATTTAATATTCATACTAGAATTCAAGTCGCAATCTCAATGGATTTTAAATAAAAACAGTAATTAAGGATTCGATCTTAATTTTAATTTTTTAGGGGTGCGATTTATAAGGAAATCCTTAATTGTTTTTAAACCTTAGAATAAACGAATATTCTTGATAGATTACATCTCCTAAGAGGTAAGAAAGATAAAATTCCTTTTGTATTAGTAGTAGTAGTAGTAGTAGTGAAAACACAATATTTTAACGGAAAACTCAGCTGTTTTTCAAGTTTCTCCGTGGTGTTCGTATCGTTGAACAAGAACGTGTTTATTTCATGTAAAATATCTACTTTATTCAAACATAAAAGCTACTATTTGGCTTTTAAATTTAAAAACTGAATTTCTCAAAGTCTGCCCGCACGAATTTGGTGAGATTCTAATAAACCAGTATTTAAATTTACGAAAAATACTTGATTTTTTCACACATATTTATTGTATGTAAGTAATTTTAACAAAATGATTGAAAAATAATTTTTTCTACGATTCTTAAAATTTTCCAATTATATTCTTAAAAATCTGCTCGTATGATTTTACATAAATTTAACTTTTAGATTGTTACTTACAAAATACTTATCGTAGAACTCCCCTTACTCATTGTTAGTTGAAGTAGGTAGTACGAATAAAGCATCGTTCCTAAACAGAATATAGTATTAAAGTTTTGTTTTATAATATACCACACATTCTCTCCTACGATTACGAGATTTGTATAATACTTAATATACAATAGTTAACAATTACAAATACTTTTTCTGAGAATAATGATGTTTTTTACAAGCAATTCTTGTAATAAACAAGGTTAAAGTATCACTTGCACGATTTAATATCTCATGAATTTTATTTTATGGAATGTTGTACAGGTTTATATTCGACTCAATGAAGAAGTCAATGAGAACCACTTCATTCCTTACTTTTCCTAGTAACCACAGCAGTAGAAGTTTGGTATTGTCTTAATATGGCTATGTCGTTTTCGAGAAAGACTTGCCACTTTTCACTGTTACCTACGATCATTACGCTTACGGCAGCTGACACAAATTTTTAGAACTACATATTTTTGCAAATCAACTTCAAAAAAGTTGTTTTTTTAATTAGATCTATAATTTTTTTTAAGTATATTTTTATTGTATAAGCCTCTTTACTAAATACCCCAATTTTGATGATTTTTTTTAAGTTAATTTAAATAGTTTAGGTTTTATTTTGTTTGCAACAAAATCAAACTGTACTGTTGAATTGTTTTGAAGTGTCTTGATAACAACACGCTAATTTTGTCACAATTATTAAATATTTATTATCCATCACATATTAACTCAATACAATACTTCGGAGTTCAGGAAAGATTTTTTTTATACTTCCGTTATAATTTTTTTTTTTATATATATATATATATATATATATATTACCAACCCATCTAAAAAATCTTACTACCAGTTTATTTGAAATAAGACAAAAGGATTTTCTTTTACAGAAAGAATATTACTCTGGCAATGAATTTTAAAATAATACTTTAAAAATAATAATAATTTTAAACTTTAAAATATGTGAATTTTTATGGACCTCTATTTAACGTGTATATAGTATTGGCTCAAATAATTTTCGTAAACGTCTACAAAGTTGTTAAATATTTTGTATCTTCAAATAGTTAATTTATTATTATTTTAAGTTATTATCATTACGGATTTAACCACTTTTAGTTTTCATTTTATAATTAAACTGTGTATTTTATGACGGTTTCTGATTCAAGGTTTTATCACGATTTTCCTCTTCTCATTCAGGAAAATGCTGAGGGAGTTCCTCAGCATTTGTTTGTCCGTTTTATAACTATTCGTTCTTGACGTAATCTAAGTGATGTATGCATATGCATCGATCAGAATAAAATATTCATATTTATTTACTTAATAAATATGCAGGTTTACAAGTGAAAGACATCTGTATAAAAATATTCTTAAGAAACTCAATAGGCAGAAAACCAACCTTTAGAAAAATAAATAAATAAAGCAAAGAAATGACGTAAAGAGATCATTATAGTGGACGAACTAAGGCTTATGGAAAAGAAGAAATTATCAATCGGTGCTGTTTGTTTATACCTACTGCATTTATTTACGTATATTCTTCTTCACTAATTGAACCGTTTCTGTGATTCAGTTTTTATTTTTTGAAAGATAGAAACATCATGTACTTTTAATGCTGAAGTTCCTCTTTTTTCAAAATAATTCAACTGAAAATGATTTTTATTGAAAGGTTATATGATCTACATTGACGATTTGGTGATCAATTTTATTTATTTTTCGTCCTTACCAATTAGCACAGAATTATTATACTGAAATTAATTGTTATACAAGATTATTATACCTAAAAAAAATCGATCTGATGTGTTTAAAGGAAGAAACAACAAATATTCCTGTATTATATAAAGAATGACATACATTCGGTAATAGTGTCTTTCTTTACATTGTTTTTCATTTTTTTTATTTCTTTCAAACAAATTTTTTGATATAGATGTCTCCTAGTAATAACATCCACACTTTAAATAAATAGAAAACTTTACACTTTTAATCTAAAAAACCTGTTTTTTTCTTAGAAAAAACAACACAATTCTAAAATCACATTGAAAATTTAAAAAATAATTCTATATAAAATGAATTATTTTTTAAATGTTACTTTTTATTTATATTTTTAAAGAATTAAAAAAAAAATTAACTTTTTAATAGGCTGTTTTTGTGTTGGTTTTTTAGTTAATTTTTGTTTAAATTTATTTTATTTATATTTTAAGCTAAATTTATTGGTAATTTTCGTAAAATTTTAAATAAAAAACTTTTTTTATTTAAACCGTTGCATACTATCTTCTACAACTTTGAAATATTGATAGTACTGGCTACTTATTAATGACATTTCAAACAAGCCTAAATTAAAAAAAAAATTAATCCAGCAGAAAAATATAAAACTTTTCTTTTAATTTTTATAAAAGTTGATAAAAAACGTAACATGAATTCTTTGTAGACTTACATAAAGGAAAATTCAGAATTTCTTGAAAGCAGTTATTTTTTTAAAATGTTTAATTTTTAAGAAAATACCATTTTTTGTAATCCCAAGATTAATAAACCACTTTCTATTTAGATATTGTCCATATCTATAAATAGCCTTCATAAAATAAACAGTGATAGCTTGCGTTCTGTGTTTGTGTTCGATTTTATGTGTGCGTGAGTGAGTATATAAAACAGGATAATAATTATAGAAAAGATTATTTAATCCAATTTATTTCATTCTACCAGTGATATGGTGTTTATAATATGTAATACATAAGCCAAGTGTGTATTAACTAACGAAGGTTATATACAATGTAACTTACTATTCTTTCATATTATGTAACACTCCATAATATGAACATTATTTAATATTTAAATAAATAAAGCATTAGTTTATTTTATATAAAAAATAAAGTTAGATTAAATACTATTTAATTAATAATAAATAATAAGTAAAATAATTATAATTAAATCATTTTACGCACACATTGTTTTCGTTAAATAATCTTTTTTTTTAATTTCATACAATTATTACATGGTAAATATAAAATGAATCAGTTAAAGTTTCACCGGGCTCCAGATCTGAGATTCCACACATATCAGGAATGGTCAACCTGAGGCTGTACAAGACTACATTTCATTTACATTCATATACTAGCAGACCCGGCATTGCTTCGCTATTGCTAGATTTGAGTGCATATATATATAGATTAAATGAACACAATTGAAAGTTTGATAAAACATTAACAAAATTAACATTACGGAACTTCACAAAATTTAATCTTTCCCTTTTTTCCTTTTACTCTTTCCAGCTTTTCTCTTTCCCCCTTTCCTTTTTTCCTTTTCCCGTTTGCATTTTTATCATATTCCCTTTCCCCATTTTCTCCTTCCCCTTTTCTTCCCCTTCCCCTTTCCGACCCCTTTTCTCTTTCCCTTATTTTCCTTTCCCTCTTCCTCTTTCTCCTTTTTTCTCCTTCCCCTTTCCATTTCCTTTTCCCCGTTTTTTCACCCTTTTTTATTTTTTTTCCATTTTCCCCTTCTTCCCTTTTACCTTTTTTGATTTTTCCCTTTCTCCCTTTTTCCCCGCGCGTAAATCGGTGTAGTAGTTTTTTAGTCTATAGCAGACACACATATCGGAAAAATTGAAATGGAATCGTAAAATATTTAGTATACCACGTGTTGCTTTTACGTCCAACAGATAGCGTTGCTTTCAAAAAAAGCATGTTATTACCTGTCAAAGATGTGACATCTTAGATATATAAATAGTAAGTAAATAAAAAAACGCGCGTATTCGAATGCAGCGATGTGTCAAAATTTCAAAGCAATCTCTGAAGGACTTTCGGAGATTTAAGGTTTTGAACAAATGAACATTTACATGTTTATTTATATAGATATCATCCTCATTAATCCTTTGAAGTAATACCTTACAGTGATACCGGAGGCTAAACAGAGAAAGAAGGGGTTCTAAATCTAATTCACTAACTACAAGAGATCCTTCAGTCAAAATTACAAAGAATGTTTGAACGAAAATTGATTAAAATATTTCTTTTAATTTTCATTTTCTCCCCTAAAATTTTTTATTAAAATGTAGCGCTAGTAAGTAATTGATATTAAAAAATCCTGAAAAAGTGAAAGAAAAAGAATCCCTTTTAAAGAATTTTTTAAAACTTTAATGAAAGTAATTTGGAATTCATTTTCTTTAATATTGATTGCTTAAAAATAATATTTCTGCTAATATTCCTCCTACAAATTTTTTTTTTACCATATTTCCTTTCCCCATTTTTTCCTTCCCCTTCCCGAACCCTTTTCTCTTTCCCTTATTTTCCTTTCCCCCTTCCTCTTTCTCCTTTTCTTTTTTCTCCCTCCCCTTTCCATTTCCTTTTCCTCGTTTTTTTACCCTTTTTTTCTTTTTTCCATCTTCTTCCCTTTTACCTTTTTTGATTTTTCCCTTTTCGGTTTTTTCCTCTTTCCCTTTTCCGATTTTTCCCTTTCTCCCTTTTCCCTGCGCGTAAATCGGTGTAGTAGTTTTATTTCTTCGAAATAAAAATTTCAGAGCATTTTGTTTCAAATATATCTTTATTCAGTTCAGACGTTTGTGTAAAAAGACCATCTGAACTGTGTAAATTAATATATTTTTTTAACTACGAAAAAAATAGTTTAAATTTTTTCCTTTTACTTTTTTAAGCTTATCCTGAATTAATAAATAACAAAAATTATTTTTCGTTAACAGGAATCGATTTGCAGATAAATATTTCATATAAAGCTAGAACAAACTTGATTTTATTCTTATAAATTGCTACGTCCAAATAAAATAATTTCATTCTGAAAAATTTTACAAATAGAAAAAATAAACAATTTAAGGTAATAATGCTATCATGACTTGAGCGTCAATTGAATTATCGGCTTTTTTATCAGTTTTGTATGAATCATATATGTGAAATTAAAATGTTAAAAAGATATAAATTTTAAATAGCTTTACATGCGGCATAGAGTTCGGCAGCGAAGACACTTGTGATGCTAGACAGACCGAACATATGGGTTCTGTCATTAACAAAAAATGTGTACCCAACAGTGTCATTCTGTTTTGACCCATCTGTGTGTACTATTGCGTCTAGGTTTGTCTTGGAGAGAAATTCGTAAAATATTTGTTGAAAGACGATAAGCGTTGTTGATTTTTTTATTATATACGTATGGTAAGGTCAAAATAAAATTTTATGGGTTCGAATGTCCACGGAGGATATAGGCTGGGAAAATAGATGGTGTATCAAAATTTAAAAGATACAGTAAACGCCGGGTACGAACATCCCATTGGTGCTGTATAACTTGGATGGTCTTCATACCGTTATAAATGAGGTTTCGCGAGGACTGCTTTAAAAACTGGGTGTTTCATTGTCCTTTAAGACGGGCAGAATAAGATATTATTACCACACAAATAATGAATGTATAACGTACGTCAGGTGGTTTAAATTTTACTAATTACATAATAATGGAATATATGGTGGATAAACTGACACATGAAATAAAAAGTTTAAAATATAAAAAGTACAAGATTCATTCATTCAGATCGGTCCAAAATATTACAATCACTAACCTAAAAAATACATTAATTTCTTAGTACACGCTATCTGTCTCCTTCTTTCTTAAGGATGTAAGGAATGTAAAGTAACTGAAATTAACACTAATCTGAATAATTGTCTCTAAAAGTAATAATGTTCATAATATTGCCCGTTCCCTGCGCTGAATACAGAGGAAGAACGTATAGGAATAAATATCACCTTTCTGATTGGTTTGACATGATGACATTCAGCATTTTATTCGGTCCAACGAAGAATGCAATGTAAAACCACTTCACTTCTCACTTTTCGTAGTAAGTCTTTTATTACAAGTTTATTAAATTTGAGAAGTGTTACATCGTTTTAATTAGTAACTTACGTAAAATCACTTACAACCGTTAAGGTTACAGTAATTAACATGCATATGTACCACAGTATCAGCCTGAATAATAAACAAAAATTTAATACTCTTACATTGCTACATCTAATTTTTATCCTGTCATCAGCCAATATACACGATACAAATAGGGCCGTATCATCAGCTTCTGAACAACACTTGAAAAAATAAAACGAATTAATATTGTACATGTACATTTTTATAAAGACATCTTCATTCATGCAGTTCTATATATCTTATATCAAAATCTCTTAACTTGAAATAAAAAAAAATGATTGATAAACAAAAACAACCGCCTATCAGGAACTGGAACACGTCGAGATTTATTTGGAGGCTGAATGTGTAAATGCGTGTAAAAAGATTGAGAGAGAGAGAAGAAAGGAAAAAGAAATATAGTATAGAATATGAATGTAGTAAAATAGGAGGGGATATCTGAAGAAAAAACAGAATCCCAAAACAAGGCAAGCCCCTCTCCGTCATCCCTAGTCCTATGTGTGGCGCATGCGTGACCCAGAATGAATGCTGGGTCAACGAACTCCAAGGTCATTCCGTCCTTTCGTATACACCACATACACGCATTCGGTGCATGTGTATATTTGTGTACTCATACGAATAACAACTGGTCGACCGTCTTCACATGCATAATTAATTATAAATAAAAGGGATGAATATACTTACGTAAATATTATTATTCATTTACATAATTTTTTTTTTAATGTAGGCTACGTAAATACACATAATGTTATAAACACAAAAGTTTATTTTTACTATATTTTACATAGTTGCACAGTTGACATAATCGTATACTACTTAAAAAAAAAGATACAACCCAATATTATTAGGTTAAATCAACTACACGCATGATATCCGTACAATTATGTAAATATTAACCATAAAATGTGTGACTTAATTTAAATTAGTGAGTGTGTGTGGGTCTGTATGTGTGTGTTCGCATCACACTCGTCAAACTCGGTTAGTATAATTTTATTTCAATTAAAAATATTTACGTAAATCGTTTCCGGTAAAAGTACGAATTTCATCAGGGATCTTTGTTGAATCCATTCCTAATTATTTTGATAAACAGAATAATGATATTAACAAGGTTGCTGTATCCACAATTCTAGGAACAGCGTGTCAGCTAGGTAAGGAATGCATGGAGCCCATCAGAAGTAGGGCAGTCAGGATGCGTGAAGTTTCAGGAGTTTAAAAGACAAAAGGGAGCTTAAAAATTTAATAACAAAAAAAAGGCAGGATTACAAACAGGTTGTACGAGCAAGTTTGTTACATGGCTGTGTTAAGTTTTTTTTGAGAAGGATGAAAGAATGATTGATACCTGTTGAAGAGATGTATACACTGAGATGTTGATTAGGGTTTTCCTCATACACTAGGAAGTAGGAAAAGTAAAAGTAAGGATAAAAAAGCCAAAATGAAAATTGCAAGTGTGTACTACATGAAAGAGTAACGTCTTTGATTTATGGTGGAACAGCGTACGCTGAAGAGGGTGGAAACGTTAAAGTAAATGGCAAAAAGGAGAGGAGTAAAATCGAGATAACAGTAGAAACAAAATATTCAGCCCTCCGGAATAAGTTCAGGGATCCAGAAGAACCCGTTTTTTCATAAAGAAAAAGATGGAAGCACAACTATTATCTCACGGGCCTGTTTAGGGAAAAAAGAGAGATTATAGTAAGCAGTCTCTCAAAGAAACCTAAACTTATAGAATAGTTAGTATAATTAATTTTGAAAAAGATTTGGAGAATATTATTGTATCGGTCACAGAAAAATCGTTGATGGTCCGATTTAAGGATTTAAAGGAAATCCTTCTTCCCCAAGGAAATACGGAAAGATTTAATGAGTAACACCTTGAAAATGTTGAAGCATTCCTGTAATGGATTTGTCTCCTTTTGCAGATCCTGTAATAGATAGATAGCCATCTCCATTCTTGACTTTTTTCTCGAAGTACGCTGTGGATAGTTCCTAGATTTTTATTGAATTCGTGTAAAAGATCAAGAGTTATATCTCTTAGCGTTTATGTGGTTTGAAGGAGGTAACATTCCAATGAATCTGAACAAATTTTCTAATCTGTGGCTTTTCAAAAAATTTGACCTGAGGCTAAGCTGCTTATTAAGTTAAGCCAGAGCCAATTACTACATATGCAATCAAACACAATATTCATCGTAAACAATACTCTACAATATTCTGATTTTTCTCTTACTAATAATTAAAACAGCGAATGTTAGGTGAATTCTCCTTGATGTTCCTTTTTTTCAGAAAAAATGCAAATAAATAAATCGACTTTAGTGCCGTCCTAAAATTTGAAAAATATACAACAAAATATTAAAAACGAAAAACGCCAGTGATACATTTTTATTTTTAATATTCACTGACTGATTCTTTATAACTGATCTTGTTTTGTAACATTGCCCTTTTACAAAATGTAAATCTTAATTTACACGCAACTGGACAATAAGACATAGTATTATGTACACTTAATAAGTAATACGTTAACTAATTTTTTCTTCTTTTTATTCTTAGGAATAAGGTATATTTATTTGGTAGTGGTAAATTACATCACCTACGTCATCAAAAATAAACTATAATTCTCACTTATTCGATCTTTGTACATTATATATTTTAAAGCGAACAACTGGGCCTATTTTTATGTAACATTCACCGATGAAATTCTTATTCGTCGCTTTCAACATAGGTATATTTATTACAAATGACTTGTATCTGTTTCCATACCATCGCGTTTTTTCATAATTTTACTAGCCTACAAAAAAATTAGATGCTAGAAAATTTTAATAAAATTATTAAATGGGGGTCTCATTATTCTCCTGATGATTCTGTTATATTATTTTAGGTCAGATTTTATAGCACAAGATAACAATGGAAAAAACCTTTACAGAAAAATATTTAAATTATGTATATTAGGGTTTCTAGAATCTTGGACTTCTACTGAAATTTTAACAGAAGCTTCTGTTTCTACTTTGATAAAAAATAGATTTTTGTCTACGATGTTTTTTAAAATATTAACAAAGATCCCAAATTTGTTTCTTAGTTGGAAAGGTTTTTTTTAACATTTTACTAATACATTTTCAATTAATTATAGTAGTTTGTTTATATTTTATTTACGGGAGTAAACATTGCCCAATACAGAATACCGATATTTTAAAAGAGTAACACTACATGAAGGAATATTTTTTTTTGGTTGATGTGTAAGTTGGCTGCCAAACTAAAAGTTACAGGTAACCTGAAATGTGTCAGTCATCACCGAAATGCTGATGATATTCAATCCTAGTAAGTATCCTCTCCTGTTCACCGCAGATCATGGTTATACAGTGAACATCATTACTCTCAATGAAAGCAACTCGAACTAGTGCCTGTTATATTTCAGGTATTATACATGTATTACTGCTGTTAAAAAGCAAAGGGACAGCTAAAGCAATAAATGAATGTTTACCTTTCTACTGTGAAGCAATGCTTTATGAACTCTTCTTCAAATGAACAGGAATTCGTTTTGGCTATGAATAACTAATTATACTAACAGTTTTTTATGGACTTCTGCTAACTTCTGCTAACCTCACTGAACGTTCGTATAATTAACTAAAATATATCTATAAAAGAAGAGTAAAAGAATGTTTTATTATTGTAATTAGAAGAGAAATGAGGAGTCTAAACCGATTTTGGTCGGTATTGAATTTCAGTTTGCATCTTTGTGTGAGTGAATTTAAGAGAAGTTCACGCACATTACTGTTTAAGGGGATTTGTGGAAGGCTTATCTAAAGTTTTGAGTGGGTTATGTTTTATGTGCATTTGTAATTTATGAGGAATTAGGAAACTTAGCTTTATCTCATACGGATATATTTATCAGATATATAAGTAGTTAACTTTATTGAGTAGCCGCCACCGGACGGTGTATTCCGTAGGGCAGCCTATCTACTCTAGATCACACCTACGATGCGTTATTTATTTCTTCACCTGATCCGATCTGTATCCAAAGCACTTAAAGCGGATAAAAAAGTTTAAGTGGTTTCGGATCAAGGATAAGGAAATGGATTGATGGTGAGAAAGGATAATCGACTGACAAAGGTAAATAATCTAGAAAAGAGTTCAAGGCTTTCCTTCAGGAAGTGGGCGTAATCCAAACCATAACTCTTCGATAGATCAGGGAATCTTATCCAGAATGAATAAGATTCTGAGTATGATACCCCGAAAACAACTGCTGATAAAGGATTCTGCGATAACCAGCTCGAATATATGATGCAATATTCCTTTTAAAGATCACCGAACAACCTAAGGGAGGAAAAGCTCCACTTTCCAGAACTTTGTAGGATTTGGATTTTTAAAGTAAATGTAAACTCTTCAGTGTTTCCAAACGGGTGGTTAATGTTTAGTTTGTTGGATCTGGAAAATTTTCTTTTGTTTTTTAGCTCTAATTTAAAGTAGACTTTTAAGTTAAATGTTTTCAGATGTTAAAATACGTTAACATTTTAGATTCATCTGTAACTAACATAATTAGTTAATTTAATCACAATCGTTATTAACAATCTTTTTTTGGTACTTACGTATTAACGCCATCGCAGCTACAGCTTTATTTAAAAACAAAGTAGTCAATCGGATTTCGATGGAAAATGAACAGTCTCTTTATTAATTTTACTAAATGGTTATTTATATTTATTTATTTTATAAATATAATTTAACGAAACTTAACCTACGCTTGATTCGTTCGCTAACCTTCACTAATTAACACCGTAATTTTTTGAGTATTTATTTAATAAATTCAGTAATTATTGCAATTATTATTTAAATAATCAATCAACAACACTCCTGTTAATTAGTCAAGGTTAGCGAGCGAAGCGAGCGTAGGTTAAGTTTGGTTAAATTATATTTATAAAATAAATAAATATAAATAACCATTTATTAGAATTAATAAACAGACTGTTTTGAATCTATGTTAAACTCTATATCGGCCCATTTTCCACCGAAATCCAATTGACGACTCTGTTTTTAAATAAAGCTGTAGCTGCGGTGGTGTTAATACGCAAGTACCCTTTTTTTTTCAAAACCTTAATATTTAACTAAAACTTTACCGACAAAAATTAATCTTTAAATTATTTAAAGCAAATTTTAATGTAGCTCATAAAACTAGTAATTTAAACTCTCTTTTAAAAAATTAGAAACACTGCAGTCAAATTCTACAGCCAAAACCGTAGCTTAACTTCACCTGTAAAAAACAAAAAAATTAAAAAACTCAAAGATCCAAATTTCAAAAATTATATTTTATAAGAAATTCTCCGTTAATCACATTTTATTATTTCAAAGCGTAAATCTCATTTTCCTTAATAGTATGTAATGTAGGTCTTTGCATTTAGAATAGATTACGAGAACGTAACACTACGAATAGTGGCGGTTTATATGAATAAAAATGAGAAAGAATTTGATAAGAAATAAATCAATGGTAATACTATACATTCACAATAATTGCAACAGGTTGTAATAAAATAATAACTATTATATTCCGTACCTATTACGTTTCATGAATCTAAATAAGTATCCTTCATGATTACAAGCAAATGTACGTGTAGACTACCACCATTATAATGTTACTACAGTACGTTACTTGCATATGCATTGCTATATTATTATATGTAATTTAACAAGGGTTAGGGTTACATAGCTATTATTCCATACATACTTTGAGTATATATATATATATATATATATATTTTTTTTTTTTTTAATATTATTTTTTAACGTTAATAATAATAACAGTAATAAAAACATTTAAGAAAATGCTAAAATTTAATCTTTTTTTTAATAATAGTTAACCAACATAATTCTAAAGTTTAATTACCTTAACTAATTAGTTAAATTCCCAAATAAACATAGCTATCTGAAATGTATAAAATTATTAAACTAATGTAAAATTACGGTATTATATTATTTTTCTTTTTTTCTTTAATTTATAGTAATATCGAGGTTTTAATCGTATAAAATAGAGGAAACGGTATATTATCATAAAAAAAATGAAAAACAATATTCTGTTTCTTGACTCTTACCCAAAAATCGAAATACATTGTTACAAAATTTTCTATGAATTATAGAACTATTACGTTTGGAATAATTTATACAAAGTATCGAATTTTTTTTATATCTCATGAAGAATTTAACCGATATTCGTGAAATCTGATTACGTTTATTTAAGGAATTGATGGTATTCATTTTCTTTTAACTGTTAAAAGAATTGATGAAATACTAATTGTCATTAAATCAAAATTTTAATTTAGTTAATTTATAATTAGAGACCAGGATTATATGTATTTGCATATTAAGCCCACACTCACCAGTTATTGCATATTTTCCTTAAAGCGATGATGCATATTTTCGCTATATTTACAATATTTTTCGGTGGGTACCTTGTTAATAAATGAAATCTGAGGTTGTAGCCGGCCAAACCTATTAGTTGCACGGCTATTAGAGCGCACTTAGCAGTCGCGGAATAGTACCTCTGATTGTTTATGTTCACAAAAGTAACAAAATGTTAAATAATTGTTAATTATCAAATTTATCGATATGTTATTCAACTTCTTACTAACTTTATGCTGATTTTGAAATAAAGAAACTAAAAATTACTATTTTTGTATTATTTAAAGTTGAATATTTTGACACTTTTTCATATTTGACATCCATATTTTAAGCATTTTATGTTGCATATAATCCGGTCTCTATTTATAATAATATTTACTCAGGTTTCGTAGGTTATTCGAGCAATTAACCATGCATGGTTAGATTCAAGCTGCCTCTAGATCAATTGTTTTTTTTTACAATGGAAATTTGTTTTATTTTTTATTTTCAGTAAAAATAAAAACATCTATTTTTATTAATCAATTATAATAATACTTGTTAATGTGATCATCTGAATAATGTGATCATTTTACTAAATTTACCATCTTTTTTTCCCGGATATAAATATTAAGAATTTCATTCTTAATAATATTGTGACCAGTCTAAACGCTTCTTTTTTTTTTCTTGTAAAAAAAATATTATTATAATTAGTAGGATTATTGAACTATAATTTAAAATATGAATCATAAATACATGAGAAAGGTAGACTTAATAGATGAAAACACGAACCATCGTATGGTTATTTTCCCTAAGGCAAGTCCCTTGCATCATGTCCTCTATTCCAAGGTAAACGTTTGAGTTCCTTATACAGCCCATTCCCTTTTACATCGTCCATAATTTTTACTCGTTTATGACTTCTCGGCTATACTCCTTCTACAACTATTCTAAATAAATAGTCCCATTCTGATTTATTTTGATTAAGCTATTCTATTCTGTTGAGTTTCATTATACAAGTAATAAAAAAATTAATTCGTCTTTTATATATTACTTTTAATAAGCACGTATTTCTTAAGCCACTGTCTCCCGAAGTGTCTACTTTTTTGTTCGTCCCCCAGAGCTAAGAAAATTGTACGAAATATATATCTATTAAACAATTTAATAATATGTTTTTTTTTTTTTGTGCAAAAGCTTATGCACGATGACTTATTTTTTGACCGCACTTAAGATACGATAGAGAAAAACACGCTTCAAAAATGTTTTTTCAATTCCTAGGAAATACCCTTTCTCCGTTACAGAATAGACAATATATCCAGAAAGATGTACCAATATATCCAGATTATATATTGTCTAGATATATTGTCCAATGGACAATATATCCAGATGTACCAATAAAGACTTCGGGAAATGAGATAAAGAAACGCAATTATAAAGATGTACCAAAGCCTATTCATGTAATATGTCTATCCAACCTTAATTTTTCGGGAGATCGATGTATCTACATCGAGAATGAAGGTAGTGTATTAGCCGTTTTGATTAACGATTTTCCGCGTAGTTTAGGTTAAATATATTCTGAAAAAACATTTTTCCCTCCATTTTCAAAAGAGTCAACAGAAAAGAAAGGAGTGGTTTACTTAATGAAAGCCCCTTTACTTATCTCATGAATAGATAGATTCAAAAGACCATAAATAATTTAGAATTAGATCCCTATCAGATTAAGAGATTTTTTTTTTCATCGTACTTATTTGTTTTATTATTATATTTACAAAGAATATATATTACTAGATTAGTAATATTAATGTTCAAGAACAGGTTTGGATGGATAAAAACTTTCTTTTAGGATTTTAAAAAATGTATCTGGATCGGAGGAGTTCCCAGACACATTACACATTCCTCATAAAACCGAATATGCTATGGAATCTTTTGGGTAATTTGATCAAAGACGTTAAAATAAAGATGGCTGTTAAATAAAAATGTTAACATGACATTCCTGGTAACATGACATTAATCTTTTTTTTATTTTTCTGTTTAGCTTCCGGAACCACCGTCAGTACTACTTCAGAGGATGACTTGTAAAAGTGCAGTCTTGTGCAGTCTCAGGTCGACCATTTCTGAGATGTGTGGTTAACTGAAATCCAACCACCAAGAACACCGGTATCCGCGATCTAATATTCAAAACCGTATAAAAGTAACTGCCTTTACTAGGATTTGAATCCTAGAACTCTCGACTTCGAAATCACCTGCTTTGCGAAGATTCGTTCACCACTAGACCAACCCGGTGAGTTTGACATTAATTTTCCACCAATTGATGGATATATTTTGTAAACTACTCATTAAACAATAAATGACATTTTTTTAATGAAATTAATGGTGAAAAATAAACATGAAATAATCCGTTTGGTAAAATCCAGAAGCCGTTTTCTTTAGTTTGGGCATGGATTGTAAAAGACATGGGGCGAAATTCTAAAAGTAAAGATTAAAATATTTGGTAAATTGAAAAGATTAAAATGTTTTATACAGAATGATTCAGAGTTTATTCAGAATGATTCACGAAGAATATAATAAATTTCAGGATATGTTCTATTGATGAAAATAAAGAAGAAATTTCATAAAATCATAGGTTCGCAAACGCTTCGTTAGCGAGCTTCGACTGACGAAAGATTTCGCCCTGGTTTCTGCCCTTTGTCAAATTAAGTCAAACTGTATAATTCCTGGTACCCAAATTAAGCTAAATTTAGTGGTTTTATATGAATTCAGATTTGAATAACTAAAAAATTAGACCTTAGAACTGTATTATTAGTAATTTTTAGAAATCTGGGGTAAAACACAAAAGACTGGAGTTGAAAAACACACTATTTTACGTTTACGGAAAATAGCTTTGGTAAATTGGTAGTAAACCATTTATAGAGAATTTAATTTTGAGGAAATCGGTACGAATAAATTCTACAGAAACTAATACAAACGTTAGAATTTCGAAGTTTTTTAAAAACAAATAAATGAAATATTTATTTAAATTTTACGTTATTCATGCATTCCATGAATGGTTTTTATTTCAATGTTGTATTGAATATTATTGAAAATAAGTTATCTATATTTTTATCTGTATTTAAAAAAGCATAATTTTCTCAATTTGACCATGCGAACTCTTTTTGTTTTTCATATATATGTTCAAAAATGAAAATCCTTGCTTTCCACCAAATGCTCAGACTTCAACGATTACTTTATTATATGGTACAGAAAGTTCCTCTGATGGTTATATAGAAACATTCTCCCAAACAACACTATAGAAAGATTTTTGAATTTTAAATTACTTTTTCTAAGGAAAGGATTTAAAGAATTTTTACTCTTGACATTGCTTAATATTATATTTTTAGGATATAATAATTGGCCTATATACCCATTCTGATATTCAAATTATTTTCAAGTGGAACTTAAAGAAAATTTGTTGGAAAATTTGTGATAATGTTTCCTAAAATCAAAAAAGAAAATTTACAAACAATTCGAGTATACTTTTTTAGCGCTCTTCTTTAACGTTACCGCTCTTGCCCGCACAGAAACGAGCATAAATGTAGATACATGAGGCGTATAAGATTAAATTGTAGTCATTGTCGCAATCCAGAGAGCTCTTTCTTGATCTCAGTAATAATCGTTCATGTCATTTATCTACATTCCTTTACGTACCTTTAATAATTTTACTTTTGTTTTCAATTTATTTTTTCACGTTTTTTCAGGTGTAGTCTTAAAAACTTGGAGTGCTTGTTACACAAATGCGCGGGCTACATGAGTATGTATGATACTACAGAAAAGTAACTGTTTAATACAGAGAATTTTTTTATATAGAAATTTAAAGAAAAATGTAAGATAAAAGATAAATAAAAATGAATAACAGTGATTTGAAATTGAAATTAAAAAAAATTTCGAAAAATATTTTTCAAAACGCAGAATATAAAATGGGTAAGTATAATAATCTTAAGGCAATATGTTAATTTAAGCAAAAACTAGGTAAAAGGGCAAAAGACTAAATTTAGTGTGCAGATGATATTATCGAAAGAAAGTACAACGATTAATGCTTAACACATAAGATAAATAATATTAATTTGAAATATGGAACAAATATGTAGTAATCATATCAACAGAAAACGGAAATGAATGGGAAAAACAATTAAATTATGAAAGAAATAACATAAAGATGTGCGTAATAGTACTTCCTACCACAAAAATTAAATGAAAGATAAAAAAATAAAGGTATCAAGTTACTTAAAATATGCAAATATTGATGTAAATAAAAAAAGAGATAAAAAAATAATGTTAAGGAAGCATTCAAATATATATGGACACAAGTCGCAATAGGTTACGTACGGTTCACTGAATACCTGTTACCCAATTAATCGTTCTTGTGAGGAGAGATACGACAAAAGAAGGACATAAAATGTTTACCGGGGTGCTTGCCCCTTTCAAAAACAAAGCGGGTTCTACACAAAGGAATTCTCCCTTCATACCTCTCTATGGTCAAAGGGTGATTTTTGATTCTTGCCCTAAGCAGCTTCTGCTACCCTTCCTTAAAGTATTGCAAAACCTGCTTATTCTCCCCTTTTCCATCGCCATATCAACTCTAAAATTTCTTCACAACCTAAGATTTAATTCCTGTATTAGATCTGGGAACGAATAATTAAGGATTAAACGTTATGTCGGACCTTACTTCAACAACCAGTAAACACGTTCAAATATACTGAGATGAAAAGTGCCGATAGATTTAATTTTTCTTTTCTGGCCCTGATAGTAAAATTATATATTAAGTTAGATAAGTATACTACGAAGTACATACAAATATAAATTAAGATGGATAAAGTAGTTAAAAATCTCTTAAATCGTTCACTTCGCTCAGGATTGGCAAAGGTCTTTCGTTAGAATTAAGACTACTTTATTATTGTTCACTTAACCGTTAAAGAAGCGGTAAAATGAAATTATATTCCTGAAAAGTAAAAATAAATCGTTTTCTTCCATGGGAGTTAACAATATTTTACTAAGTAGCAGTTTCAGACCAAAGGTGACTATATCATCAGATTATGGTAGGAGTAATTCTGAGACGGAGTTTTTTTTTGGGGGGAGCGAAAAACGCCTGTGTGTTATCATCGCCCGGAATTTTTTAATAAAAAGGTAAAATAACACTAAAATAATAAAACTAAATATGGCTTAAAACTAATATAAATTATATAATTAAAATTTAAAACTAAGTTAAAACAAAAGTTAAAAAAGTGAAATAAAACTCAAAACTAATATCACAGATGGAATTTTTTAAATATAGAAGCTAAAATAATAGAAAAGGAAACTATATGAAATTTAACTAATTCCGATACAGAGTGCAAAAGATTCCCTACTCGGATAATAAAATTAAAGATATAGAACTAAAAAAATCAAAATTGAAAGCAAGGGAAAAAATTATCAAAAACCCTTCTCCCGTAAATAATATATATGACAATATTAAATTTTTTTCAATAACCTAGTACTACGCAAAAACAGAAACATCCGGTCCAAAATTTCATTATCATTGTACAAGATACCACGGATATTTCTGGGTAGATTAAATTTATGACGCAACGCTGCATAACGTATGCAATCTATGAGTATGTGGTGCACAGTCATGCGGCAGTTGCATCGTGTGCATAGGGGTGCGTGTCCTCCTGACATTAGGTACTCGTGTGTGACCCTCGTATGTCCTATCCGCAATCGGCAGAGGCTAATTCTTCACGTCGAGTTTTTCTGTATGAGGAGTCCCATGCCAACACAGAATCTTTAATCTGCCGGAGTTTATTATCGACGGTAGTCGTCCATTCACCTAGCCACCTTGCTCTCAGTGACGTTTTACGCGATTAATAAAATCAGAGGTAGTAACTCGGGTGGTAAAAGGAGGCTGAATTTTGAGGTAAATAATAAAATTATAATTAAATTATGAAAAAAACAATATAAAGGTGTGCGCAACAGTACTTCCTACCACAAAAATGAAATGAAAGATCAAAAAATAAAGGTATCAAGTTACTTAAAATATGCAAATATTGATGTAAATAAAGAAAATATATAAAAAAAATAATGTTAAGGAAGCATTCAAATATATATGGACACAAGTCGCAATAGGTTACGTATGGTTCACGTAATTGGTTTTTCCAGATTATGCTTCTTTGGCAGCATAATCTGACAGGATGTTTGGAATAAAAGTTTTCTAACTTCTGGAGAACACTAAACGAGTCACTCCAAATAAGAATGTTTCTATATTTAGGGCTAATGATATTTAGAGCCTTATTCATAGCGAGCAAGCGAGCAGTTCAGCAGTGAACACACTCGTAATACCTGGTAGGCCAAACATATAAGTTCTTTCATTGACAACAAAAGCACAATCATCGGTATCGTTTTGTTTCGATCCATCAGTGTATTTCACCGCTTCTGGGTTCATCTTGGAGAGAACACACTAAACATTTGCCGGAAGATAGTAGGTAGTGTTGATTGTTTATTATATGTCGTAAGGTCAAAAGTAAAACTTACAAGCTTTATTCTCCACGGAGGATATGAGCACGGATATGATGGAAAGAATGACGGTGTGTCAACATTTATATGCTGCAGCAGAAGTCGGGTACGGACACCTACAGGTGAAGTACAGCGTGGACGATCTTCATACTTTCCTAAATTAGGATTTCTAAGAACTGAGTCAAAAGCCGCGTGATTTGGCTGTTCTGTCAGACGAACAAAGTAAGATAACAAAAGCTGGTCTCGTCTATCCCAAAGTGATGCTTCACCACAGTCTACAAGTAAGCTTGCGACAGGGCTTGATCTAAACGCACCTGTGGCAAGCCGAAGAAAAGCGTGATGTACACCATCCAGCATTTTAAGCACGGTTTGACGAGCTGAAGAGTAGGCGACACAACCATAATCTAAACGGGAACGAACAAGAGAATAGTTAAAACGTAACATACATGACCGATCGGCTCCCCAATTGGTGTTACTAAGGACCCGCGTCATATCTAAAAGTTTGGAACATTTTGTCCTCAATTCCTTTATATGTTTGACCCAAGTAAGACGGCTATCAAAAAACAAACCTAGAAACGTGACGTAAGGAGAGATAGCAATAAGCAACCTGTTCAGAAAAACTTGCGGAATAGAAGGGTTTCGTAGCCAGTATATGGGGTAGTGATGGAGGAGATATTAGAATGGGATGCCGCAATTGACATCCCAGAGGGTGTGGTTAAATGGGTTCCCTTTACGGGAAGCATATTAGGTGGCTTACTGCCAGCTGTGATAGTCTCTGCCCGTACCGGTAGGACTTTGGGAACAGGAACTTTCGTATGGATCACACTGTTGGATTCATTAACTGGGACGGAAGACTTTTTATTCATCTTTGTCAGCTCTGAAATAGTTGCTGTAAGTGAAGCAACTTGATGAGGAAGCATCTGAACAAGTTTTTTAAGTTCATTGCAGGATCCGCACTGCTGATTATTAACATTTCTAGGAGTTTGTTTTGACGTAGCGGTGGCGAAAGATAAATCTGGTTTAACCAGGTTCCGTGAGTTAGTTATCTTTTTATATTCCCTGCTTGCAGCCGGGAAAGATAGCTTCTGCTCAGTACAGATTTTCAGAATTTCCTGTTCTTTAAACATTGGGCAATTTCGGGAGCGGGCTATATGTGGACCACTGCAGTTCGCACATTTTTCACTTTCTTCGCAGTTAGTGCCGTTGTGACCTTCGTTAGCACATCGAGCACAGATCTCCGTTGTCGGGCAAGATGTTGTAGTGTGACCATACCCTTGGCATCTGAAACATCGCCGTGGGTTAGGTATGAATGGTCGTACCCGAACCGAGACGTAACCCACTTTAATAATCTCTCGTGGAACAGGAAGACTGAATGTCAGTATAAGAGACGGTGTCGGTTTTTCTGTTCCGTTCTGCCGTTTCATTATACGTTTCACTTCTATAACACCTTGAACACGAAGTTCGTCAGCAATTTCACTTAAATCCATTTCCAGAAAGTCGCGGCAAAAAAATTACTCCGCGGCTGGTATTTAGGGTCTTGTGGTATGTCGTACTTATGTTTATGCCGCCCATATTAATGAGACGTAACAGGGAGCGACTCTGCCCATCATTAAATGTTTCCACCAGAATTGTTCCATGACGTAATTTCCTAATGTTCTTCGGAGAACAAATACATTTGTTAATAAGGAAAGGTCTCACCTTTTGAAGGGAGCCACCTTCCTGATTATTTCGAATAAACACAAAGCGAACATTCTTACACTTGATATTACCTTCGTCTTCCGAAGCTCACCGAGGCCTTTTCACTAGACTAAAATTGGTGGTTTTTTTAGATGGACCACCAACCATCATAGAATTTACTGATTGAACTGAAATTTTGGTTCCACTAGTACCGGCGATATAATAGACCACTCCAGCAGAGCGCACGCGTATTGGAGCTAGAGCTAAATACAACTGGCTTTGCTCTGGTGCCCAGAGGACATCGTTCGAAACTCACTACGTAGAGCCATTCACCCATCGGCACGATAGTTCCCACCTTAGGTTACGGTTGCGTTTCGTAAGATGTCGCAACACCACCGAGTGTAAATGAAAAAAAAACTGAAATGGATGTTGTTGTGTAGTTGAGTAAATGTATATGTTGTAATTTGTGTAGCGTTTTGGTGTAGTATATGTATACATTGTAACGTATTCTGCAGCTCAGTGTGTAGTGGGAAGAAAAGCTGCAGAGGCTAGGTCCGTAGGGACGCCAACCCCCAAAGTCTTACAGAACAAGACTCCCCGTCGGCATACTGACGGAGTTACTCAATTTAAATTCCACATAAATATGTCCCTTGACGAGGATTTGACGGACCGGGTAAGTACCAAAATTAAAAAAAAAACATTACCAAGTTTCTCAATGGTCTTTATCATCGATGAGGACGTTCCCCACGTCAAAGTCATTAGAGGAGTTAAGGGAGTAAACACTGGATAAAATGATGTAGAGAAGGGATTCACAATTATATTAAATAAATATCATATAACCACCTAAAATATAATTAAACATATACTTAACAGATAACCTAAAAGATTATTATGCAGGTTGAGATTCAGCAAGGTAGCTAGCTACCCTACTATTATCTTAACTCCGATTGGGTTGGTTTTCTACCCAGGAACATACAACAACTTGCAATCATAACACAGATAGTTCAGATTACTTAAGATAGTTTTTATTAAATCAAATAATTCATTCACCAACCTTAATACTTCATTACGTTTATTAGTTTCATTTAAAACTGTATGGCTGTTCTCAGATGAATTAAAGGACTTGAAACAATCGTAGACGATAAAAATTAATTTACTTCATGAAAAACGTAAAGATTTTATGGAAAGGAGATTTTGGGATCAATTCATCAACAAAGCCTAAGCAAATAAAAAACAAATCTCATGGGGACACCACATAAATTCTTTGTACGCCTATTAAATGACATACACACTTTTTTTTTAAAAATCAGATGTTAATAATTATTCATAAATCAATATATTAAAATTTAAAAAACAAAAGTTAAAAAAATGAGATGAAGTCCAATTCGAACCACATTGGTTCGAATTCCCGTTGTACGATCCAAATATTTAATTAATTAAAATTTTACTTGGCTATAACTCTGGAACCAATGAAAATAAGTTGAAATGATATATCGTTGAAATGCTCTCAATGAAAGCTGTTACTACAGTTAAGAAAAAGTCCAAAATCCAGACTTGTTTTGGATTTTGGGCTCTTTTAGCCCAGTTGATTGCAATCAAAAAGAGAGGTGCACAAGTAGATGTTACAACAGCCCTAAATCCAAAATTTCAACAACCTACGGCTAATCGTTTTTGAGTTATGCGAGATACATATGTACAGACGTCACGACGAAACTAGTCAAAATGGATTCAGGGGAAGGTCAAAACGGATATTTCCGTTGAAATGTGAAAACCGAAATTTTTCGCGATTACAATACTTCCTTTATTTCGTACAAGGAAGAAAAAATTATAAAGTTGCTAATATAAAAAAATTGTTTTACTAATAGAAGAAAATAACCAGTAAAAAAAAAAATTAAACAGAAATGGTTTATTTCCTTCCTCAGTTATAATTCTGAAAATCTCTTTTATATATATATATATATTTTTTTTTAAATTCTTCCCCTCACCTATGACAGACTAAAATTGTACCCATTCTGATAATTTCTCATTTAGAAAATAAAATTAATTAAAAAAATAAATCATTCTAGTTTTAAAGTGTAATGTTCAAAAATTTTATAGAAATCCCATTTTTGGGGTAGAGATATTACACCTAACTTAAAATACAGTTTTAGAAGGTTTTTCCGTTAACAAAAAAAAGTTAGTAGAACAAAAAAAAAGTTAATAAAAAAAAAATAATAATAAAATTGAAATCGGTCGGTTGAAACAGTAAAAAGTATAAAATAGATTTATAATTTATATAATTTTTAGCACTGAAATGCTTTGAAAAAAATGTTGAACGATGCCTCCTTTAGAATTATTATACTGAATAAAATCCGACAGATATATTTTTCAAACAGTGACAGTACCATTTTTCTTGTATTATATTTTTCAGAAGCTGTGAAAAAAAATTGCCTAATATTTTATGTAAGGTACGTTTGATTTCAGAAAAATTTCCAACAAATATCAAATGCAGCTTTAATGGGTTTTAATAAATTGTACTATAAATTTTTACGGTAAAATGCATCCTGTACAACTGTATTGTTCGTCAATGGTGGGCGGGACCGTTGTGATTATTTCTATTTAATACGTAGCTTATATTTGTATCAATTTTAAATCAAATTCATCCAGGAACTTCCCTTTAAATTAGTTCCGTTAATTGAAGGGTGGGGTATACGAAAATTTTATGTTTGCTTATAGTTATTAATGACATGAGACTGTGTACATGTTATGAGCATCTACGACATTTACATTCCCGGAACTTCCCAGGTTTATGAGCTTGTTTTGAAATTCCCTCAGTCGTTCCACAATTATGAATAAAATTGTTCAAATTAACAATACATGGTTTTATTTTGTCACTTCTTAAAAGAAAGGATTTTACAGATTTATAGTTACATTAATTTTATAAACTTTCTGATGCAGAAAACTTAAGTTCGCCTTTTTTAAACTTCAAATCATGGATTAATAAAAATTTTCCCTTTAATCCTTAAATCCAATAATTACTAAAATATGAGTAAAATTTAAATTAAAAAGTTTTAAGCAATATAACTTGAAATTATACTTAAGTAAAATCTACTATTAACTTCAATTAAATAAACTAGAATAAAGAACCTTAAAACAATGAAAAATACAAACATCTTAAAAAATATACAAATTAAAATATAATTTAAAACAACAGGTAAGTAACTCCTTCAACATAAATATATCAACTTATCATAACGATACCGATGAAAAGAACCATGAACCCACACAAAAATATAAATTACAAAAACAATCCTAAAAAAACTAATACCATCACCAAGAAAAATTAAACAAGATAAAAAATTCCAAGAATAAAAAATATTTCATTCTCAAAATTAAAAAAAAAATATTTCTCGCTGGAAAACTAGGGAAAGCAAGGAGCGAAGTGGTTTTCATCAACTGACTCCTTCATTATAATTTTTACAGAACCTGACCACCCAATAAATCACGTTCAAAATCGTGCCTTTACAAAAAAAAAAAAATAAGTAGGTATTCAATAAAAACAATAGCTCATTTCATTAATTTAAAAAATCTGATGTGGACACCACATGACTTCCTTGTACGCCCTTTCCTTTCTTTTTCCTGTTTAGCCTCCGGGAATTACCGTTCAGGTATTACTTCAGAGGATGAATGAAGATGATATGTATAAATGTAAATGAAATGTACAGTCTCAGTTCGACCACTCCTGAGATGTGTGGTTAATTGAAATCTAACCACCAAAGAACACCGGTATCCTCGATCTAGTAATCAATCCTTGTTCGCCTATTAAATTACATATACACATTTTTAAAAGTACATAACACGTTATTTCGCTAATAAATTCTGATTTATTTAATTTTTTTATTTTTATTATTGAATTATTTATTGTAAAACATTTTTTTACAATCAGAGATTAATAATTATTAATAAATCAATATATTTAAATTAAAAAAAAAGTTAAAAAAAGGAAGAAAAAGTTGCAAACAAAGAACAAAAAAAGTTAAGAGAAGATGATAAATACAAAGAGGAATAAAAAATGTTATAACCAAAGAATGAATAAAAATATTAAGAGAAGATGATGAATATAAAGAGGAAGAAAATGTTAAATCCAACGAAAGAATAAAAAGATTAACAGAGGATGATAAATATAAAGAGAGAGATTTTGAAAACTAGAGAACGTGTACACAAATTAAGATCAGAAGAATTATACCAAACCAAATAGTGATTAAATTATTGGCAACAAAAAAAATAAACGAAATGATAAATTCCGACTTAGGGAGAATATTGTCCGACAATATTAGAGGAGTAATGAACTAAAAAATAAGACATTTTTGCAATTTATTAAAAATCGGGCTTGTATGCCTTCAGTCTATATGTTGTTCTTGTGAAGGTCTATTTTTCAGTTATTCTGTAGTTAACTTTAATGTACATGAAAGTAAACAGTAATTCCAAAATAATTACATAAAACTGAACAGAAATTAAACTAGAAAATTCGAAAATTATACGGTTCTAAATTATAATTTTCAATTAATATTAAATAATCAGAGGTTTCACCAAATATATTACATATACATATGTAATAATGCTTATTAGATTACATATACACATTTTTTAAAGTATATAAAATTTTATTTCACTAATAACTTCTGATTTTTTTACTCTTATTATTGAATAATTATTTATTGTAATTTTTTTTCAATCACGAGTTAACAGTTATTAATAAATCAATATATTTAGATTAAAAAAAAAGGAGATGACGTCTGATTCGAACCGAAGATCCAAATATTTCATTAATTAAAATTTTATTTGTCTATAACTCTGGAACCAATGAAAATAAGTACCACTGATGACATATCGTTGAAAAACTCTCAATGAGGGCTTATTACTGCAGTTAAGAAAAACTCCAAAATCCAATTTTTTTTATTTTGGGCTTTTTTGGAGACTTTTGGTTCAGTCGATTGCAATCAAAAGGGGAGGTGCACAACTAGATGTTACAACAGTCCTAAAACCAGAATTTCAACATCCTAAGGGTAATTGTTTTTTAGTTATGCGAGATACCTATATACGTATGTACAGACGTCATGCCGAAACTAGTCAAAATGTATATTTCCCTTGAAATCTGAAAACCGAAATTTTTCGCAATCACAATACTTGCTTTACTTCGTACAAGGAAGTAAAAAGTGTCAAAAAAGTAAGTGTTAAAAAAGGAAGTAAAAAGTTTTGGTGCATCTATTATATATTCTATTGATAAATCCAATTTCTTCTGTATAATTACAACTAAGATATAATATAAGTATAATTATAGCTAAGATATTGTGTGTGTGTCAAGAAATGAAACATTTTTGCTCTATTTATTATAAGAACTGGGTATAAAATATAAATTATTACTTTCAAAGAAAGAAATCCCTATTGGTTTTTCTTTATTTCAAGTACAAAGTTATTATACTTCAAATTACAAAGTAATAATTTTCCTACTACACTATTATTATTACTTTAGTATAAGGATATTTTAAACTAAAGAGAATACTTCACATTTATTCTAGGAATATTCGTTTTAAAGATCAGAATAATTTTACGTGAGAGGAAGTGGAGATGTTATGATGAAATCTTATATACCTAAGAAGTAGATTTAATAGTTTAAAAATAAGGAATTTTATCCTTACATAATGAATGATTCCCCTATATTAAGCTAATTTTCACTTTATTTGTTTTATTAGAAAACCAGACATATAAAAAGAGGGTATGGTTATTAAGTAAACTTTTACGGTTACGTTACTTACAGGACTTACACATGTATAGGCATATCTAAATTGTAAAAATGTAAGATGTATTAGTTAAATTGTAATTCAAACATAAAAAAATAAATAAATTCGAACACACATTAATTTATTTTTATTTATAAAATACTAGCTTGGTTACCCGACGTTGCCCGGGCTTTGCGCATAGTACGGGAAAGGAGGCTTCATTTAAATATTTTTATTTCTTATGTATATATACTCCCTCTATGAATCATAAGACCTTGCCGTTGGTGAGGGGGCTTCAGTGGTCAGTGATACAGAGTAGCTGGACCGAAGGTGCAACCATATCGAAGAGGTATCTGTTGAGAGCCAGACTAAGGAATGATTCCTGAAAGAGGGCAGCAGCACTTTCGGTAGTTGTAAGGGCGTAAGTCAGGACGACTTAAACGGCCATATCAACATCACTCAGTCCTCCGAGTACTGCGCAGCTGAAAGCAATGGAAAACTACAGCTGCTTTTTTTCCCAAGAAACTATAGCTCTCTCCATTCTCAAGTAACAAAGATGGAGACTTCCTTGGAAATATATTCCGGAGGTAAATAAGTACCCTGTTCGGATCTCCGGGTGGAGACTATTAAGGAAGGGATCACCAGAAAATAAAAAAATAACATTCTACAAGTCGGAGCGTGGAATGTTAGAAGTTTAAAAAAGGTTGTTAGGTTAGAAAATTTAAAGAGGGAAATGGATAGGATAAATGTAGATGTAGTAGGAATTAGTGAAGTGTAGTGGGAAGAGGAAAACGACTTTTGGTCAGATGATTTCAAAATAATTAACTCAGCTTCAAATAATGGGCAAGCAGGAGTAGGTTTCGTAATGAACGAGAAGAAAGGGAAGAGAGTAGAGTATTTCAAAATGATCAGCGATAGAACCATTGAAATAAGGATAAAATCAAAACCTAAACCGACAACGATTGTTAACGTCTATATGCCTACAAGCGCCCATGATGATAATGATGAGGTAGAGTCTGTATACGAAGAAATTGATGAAGCAATTAAACACATAAAAGGAGATGAAAATTTAATAATAGTTGGAGATTGAAATGCAAGCATTGGAAAAGGCAAGGAAGGAAATATAGTGGATGAATATGGGTTGAGAAAAAGGAATGAATGACGGGACCGACATCTAGAGTTTTGCACGAAGTATAACTTAGTAATTGCCAACACCCAGTTTAAAAATCATAATATAAGAATATACACTCGGAAAAAGCCAAGTGATACTGCAAGGTATCAGATAGATTATATCATGGTTAAGGAAAGATTTAGAAATCAACTGGTTGACTGCAAAACTTACCCTGGAACAGACATTGATAGCGACCATAATTTAGTGATAATGAAATGTAGATTGGGGTTTAAAAACCTGAAGAAAAGGTGTCAGATGAATCGGTGGAATTTAGCTTGAGGAAAAAGGAGGTAAAGAAGAAGAAGTCTGAGTAAAAAAGAAAAGGTAGAAAATGTAGAAGAAGAATGGGAGAATGTTAAAAAGGAAATTCTTAAATCAGCAGACGCGAACTTAAGCGGAACAAAGAGAACTGGTAGAAAACCTTGGTTTTCAGACGATATATTGGAGCTGATGGATGAACGTAGAAAATGTAAGAATGCTAGTGATGAAGAAAGTAAAAAGAACTACGAAAATTAAGAAATACTATAAACAGGAAGTGCAAACTAGCGCAAGAAGAGTGGATTAAAGAAAAGTGTTCAGAAGTGGAAAGAGAAATGAACATTGGTAAAATAGACTGAGCATACAGGAAAGTTAAGGAAAATTTTGGGGTACATAAATTAAAATCCAATGTGTTAAAAAAAGATGGTACACCGATTTATAATACGAAAGGTAAAGTCGATAGGTGGGTGGAATATATTGAAGAGTTATACAGAGGAAATGAATTAGAAATTGGTGTTATAGAGGAAGAAGAGAAAGTTGAAGAGTTTGAAATGGGAGAAACAATACAGAGTTCTGAATTTAAGAGAGCATTAAAAGATTTGAATGGCAGAAAGGCTCCTGGAATAGACGGAATACCTGTAGAATTACTGCACATTATAGGTGAGAAAGCGATTGATAGATTATACAAACTGGTGTGTAATATTTATGAAAAAGGAAAGTTCCGTCAGACATCAAAAAAAGTGTTATAGTCATGATACCAAAGAAAGCAGGGACAGATAAATGTGAAGAATACAGAACAATTAGTTTAACTAGTCATGCATCAAAAATCTTATCTAGAATTCTATACAGAAGAATTGAGAGGAGAGTGGGAGAAGTGTTAGGAGAAGACCAATTTGGTTTCAGGAAAATTATAGGGACAAGGGAAGCAATTTTAGGCCTCAGATTAATAGTAGAAGGAAGATTAAAGAAAAACAAACCAACATACTTGGCGTTTATAGACCTAGAAAAGGCATTCGATAACGTAGACTGGAATAAAATGTTCAGCATTTAAAAAAAATTAGGGTTCAAATACAGAGATAGAAGAACAATTGCTAACATTTACAGAAACCAAACAGCAACAGTAATAATTGAAGAGCATAAGAAAGAAGCCATAATAAGAAAGGCAGTCCCAAAGGATGTTCCCTATCCCTTACTTTTTAATCTTTACATGAAAGTAGGAGTTAATGATGTTAAAGAATAATTTAGATCTGGAGTAACAGAACAAGGTGAAAAGATAAACATGCTATGATTTACTGATGATATAGTAATTCTAGATGAGAGTAAAAAGGGTTTAGAAGAAGCAATGAATGGCACGGATAACGTCCTACGTAAGAACTACCGCATGAAAATAAACAAGAACAAAACGAAAGTAATGAAATGTAGTAGAAATAACAAAGATGGACTACTAAATGTGAAAATAGGAGGAGAAAAGATTATGGAGGTAGAAGAATTTTGTTATTTGGGAAGTAGAATTACTAAAGGTGGTCGAAGCAGGAGCGATATTAAATGCCGAATAGCACAGGCGAAACGAGTCTTCAGTCAGAAATATAATTTCTTTACATCAAAAATTAATTTAAACGTCAGGTAAAGATTTTTGAAAGTATATGTTTGGAGTGTCGCTTTATATGGAAGTGTAACTTGGACGATCGGAGTATCTGAGAAGAAAAGATTAGAAGCTTTTGAAATGTGGTGCTATAGGAGAATGTTAAAAATCAGATGGGTGGATAAAGTGACAAATGAAGAGGTTGCGGCAAATAGATGAAGAAAGAAGCATTTGGAAAAATATAGCTAAAAGAAGAAACAGACTTACAGGCCACATATTAAGACATCCTGGAATAGTCGCTTTAATATTGGAGGGACAGGTAGAAGAAAAAAATTGTGTAGGCAGGTCACGTTTGGAATATGTAAAATAAATTGTTAGGGATGTAGGATGTAGGGGTATACCGAAATGAAACGACTAGCACTAGCCGAATGCAAGCCGGATTTGAAACTGCCGCCGTTTTTACTCAAAAGGCTTATTGTGTCACTGGGTATCACCGTTCCGTTGATACCCAGTGACGCACCGTAACATAAGTGACACAAGTCATAAATATGAATTTTCCTGCAGCATTTCCCGTGATGATCGTGGCTTCTACTACCTTTCTTTCTTTTTCCTGTTTAGCCTGCGGTAATTACCATTCAGATAATACTTCAGAGGATGTATGAGGATGATAGGTATGAGTGGAATGAAGTGTAGTCTTGTACAGTCTCAGTTCGACCATTCCTGAGATGTGTGTTTAATTGAAACCCAACCACCAAAGAACACCGGTATCCACGATCTAGAATTCAAATCCGTGTAAAAATAACTGACTTTAATAAGACTTGAACACTGGAACTCTCGACTTCCAAATCATCTGGAAAGACGCGTTCACCATTAGAACAACCCGGTTGGTTGCTTCTACTACCTTGGACAACAGATTCTTTACTATGTATCTTATTTTCTTTGGTGGAATTTAGATAGGTTTGAAGGGTACAAATCCATGCAAAATTTCCAAAATTATTAATTTTCCAACATTATTTTTTTTCAACATATTTTCTAGCACATCTTTTCTCAATATTATTATTTTTCCATTTCCAATTGTACTACTGTTCCAAAATAATTTTTCCAATATTCATTGATTTCCATAGTAACGATTTATTTTCTTGCAATATTTTTGTAAATTTTATAGCAAAATTTGAGGTTATTTATAGGCTACACTGAGCGAGAGAAAAGAGGGTGGTTGGAGGTAGTATTTATTTCAAAATAGAATGTAGATAACAATTTCCCTCTTGTTTAGAACTGTTAGTGTAAACATTTCATCACGATTGGAATAAAACTGTAGATTTGTGTAAAAGATAAACGGACACAGAAGCATAATAATTATTTGGATATGATTTGCAAATTATTTTCATTTTCTTTTGTATAAATAAATATCTAGTTTAACGATACGCAATTTACTCATTCATTCAGAATACATTTGATAAGATTTGGAATATATGAAAATAACTTAATTTTAATTTTTGAAAATAATAGCCTAGAAATAAACTTTAAACAAAAAAAATTACAAACCGTACAAAATCAAGTTCCGTCTTGTTTCAATTTAATACATGAACAAATCGTTTATTAAACAATCATTCTCTTTTCTTTACTTGTTGCGTAATCTTTTAACATTACTATCACATAAACGAACAGAATACAAATCAGTACTGTTCTAAACATGGTAAAAACAACCGTAGAAACAAAGAAAATAATATACGTAAATTAGTTGCAAGTCAAGTTTTTTAGTCATATATAAACAATAAATAGACTTCCTGGGAAACCGCATACAGGTAGGTCAGAATAAGGTCAAATAACACGGACAAATGGACATATTTTTCAAGTTCATGCAACAAGTAAAAATAGTTTGTTGCATGTAAATAAATAGAGCACAATAAAATATATCTGAAATTATATATGACCATATAAAAGTAAAAATAGAATTCGTGAGAAAGAACAAAGTAATATTATGAATAGTTTCCGTAGTTATGGTTTAAAATTTAGTTATTTTACAAAACAGCTCACTCAGAAATTATAAAGTTAGTATTGCTTAAGTAATAACATTTTAAATAGAACACAGACTATTAAAATAATAGTAATATTATTATTATTATTTATTGTTACAAAATAAATAAAGTGTAACCACAATATTCGTGATGAGAAATGGATGAAATTGCGGTTCATATTTTAATAGCTGCTAAATCGTATAATGAAGAAGACGGTTGATGAAATACCACGCAACAATACATTTGATAAACTTTTAGCTAAAAAGAAACAAATGTATTATTATTGTTATTTCATTAACAATAAAACTTTTTTCTCTTTATATTTTCTTTTGAAATCTTTTTTTTTATAAATTGAAAACTGGCTTAAAAATATTTCTTTCTTCAGAATTTATAGGCTAACAATTTGCAATACAACCTGTTTATTTGAAATTATATTTAAATAAATTAGGTGCCAATTTATTCACAACAAAACGCATAACATTATACGTGCTAAAATATAATTTTATAGAACTGAAAATTCTTAATGATTTATAAAAAAAGAATTATAAAATTAAAATTTAATTACTTTTATATTTTTTAGAGCATAATAGCGTAAATACTTAAAACAAATATGAATGATATATCAATTAAAGGTGTGTATGTGTGTGTGTGTGTGTGTGTGTGTGTGTGTGTGTGTGTGTGTGTGTGTGTGTGTGTGTGTGTGTGTGTGTGTGTGTGTGTGTGTGTGTGTGTGTGTGTGTGTGTGTGTGTGTGTGTGTGTGTGTGTGTGTGTGTGTGTGTGTGTGTGTGTGTGTGTGTGTGTGTGTGTGTGTGTGTGTGTGTGTGTGTCTGTGTCTGTGTCTGTGTCTGTGTCTGTGTCTGTGTCTGTGTCTGTGTCTGTGTCTGTGTCTGTGTCTGTGTCTGTGTCTGTGTCTGTGTCTGTGTCTGTGTCTGTGTCTGTGTCTGTGTCTGTGTCTGTGTCTGTGTCTGTGTCTGTGTCTGTGTCTGTGTCTGTGTCTGTGTCTGTGTCTGTGTCTGTGTCTGTGTCTGTGTCTGTGTCTGTGTCTGTGTCTGTGTCTGTGTCTGTGTCTGTGTCTGTGTCTGTGTCTGTGTCTGTGTCTGTGTCTGTGTCTGTGTCTGTGTCTGTGTCTGTGTCTGTGTCTGTGTCTGTGTCTGTGTCTGTGTCTGTGTCTGTGTCTGTGTCTGTGTCTGTGTCTGTGTCTGTGTCTGTGTCTGTGTGTGTGCGTGTGTGTGTGTGTGTGTGTGTGTGTGTGTGTGTGTGTGTGTGTGTGTGTGTGTGTGTGTCTGTGTCTGTGTCTGTGTCTGTGTCTGTGTCTGTGTCTGTGTCTGTGTCTGTGTCTGTGTCTGTGTCTGTGTCTGTGTCTGTGTCTGTGTCTGTGTCTGTGTCTGTGTCTGTGTCTGTGTCTGTGTCTGTGTCTGTGTCTGTGTCTGTGTCTGTGTCTGTGTCTGTGTCTGTGTCTGTGTCTGTGTCTGTGTCTGTGTCTGTGTCTGTGTCTGTGTCTGTGTCTGTGTCTGTGTCTGTGTCTGTGTCTGTGTCTGTGTCTGTGTCTGTCTCTCTCTCTCTCTCTCTCTCTCTCTCTCTCTCTCTCTCTCTCTCTCTCTCTCTCTCTCTCTCTCTCTCTCTCTCTCTCTCTCTCTCTCTCTCTCTCTCTCTCTCTCTCTCTCTCTCTCTCTCTCTCTGTGTGTGTGTGTGTGTGTGTGTGTGTGTGTGTGTGTGTGTGTGTGTGTGTGTGTGTGTGTGTGTGTGTGTGTGTGTGTGTGTGTGTGTGGAGGGAGTTGGGGGGGAGTTAAGGGGAGAGTTTATATTGAAAATATTTGTAAGTTTCAGATGTTAAATATCATAACATCACAGCTGACAGCCCATTTGATGTGTGATACAAGCTTTTCCTATACACCAAAAAAGCACGACAGGATTATTAGATGTGATGAATGGAGTTCTTTTTTGTCTTTTACATTGAGTCGGATACATTGCCATACATCAGTATGCTAAGGGTATAAATCCATTAAAATTTGACAACATTCAGACCTGTAAATGACATACTTTTATTTTATTTATCACAAGAATTGGCTGTAAAGTATGCATAATTACTTTCAGAGATAGAAACCCCGTTTGGTGTTTCTTGTACTTTAAATGGTTTTCCATAAGTCACAACCATAATAAAGACTGAACAGAGATATTGCATATCAACGAATTGATTTAACACTTTTTATCGAAAAATAATTCCTTATATAACTTACCAAAGGGAAATAAATTAAATAACAGTTACTTTTAGTCTTTCTCAAACATAAACAATTACAATAAAATAAATAAAATTATAATAATAAAATTTATTGAATGGAATAAATTACCAACATCAAATTTCGAAGCGCCTGAAATCACGACTGCATATTCTCTCTCATAGAGACAAACAACTAAATAATTTATATTCATTCCCAAGAATAATAAATTTTACATGTACAACCATCCTATTTTGATTTCTTTTCTGGTTGAGTAAATTAAAAAAAAGTAACATAGTATTTTTCAATCTACTTTAAAAAAAAAAACACTGACCAACTTAGGTCTACAAGATTTCAAAAATTTTTTAAAACTGATTACAAGCTTCATTTTGTTTATCTCTATTTTTTACTTAATATCTTCCTTCCGTACCCTAAAAAAAATATTTTTATACTAATTTATTCGCTCTACTTTGCTGATGAATTTCAATTACAATAATGTTCTATTTAAGACCGGTCTTATTTTATTTCCCAATCATTTTTTTTCCCATAAAAAAGACAGTGCGTGGGTTTGTTTGTTTGTTTGATGTATGTGCTCACATTTTTATTTTAGCTACTATTGGCGCAGGGCGGACCACGTAGTGCGCCGAGCAGCTGTGCGCAGCGCAGCGCACGAACGATTCGTTCGAACGATTTATATTCTTTATACAAACGATTTATCTAAAATTATATTTGTGTTTTGGGGATAAAAAGGAAAACATTGGGGTTAGAGCTGTGTTAAAGAATCACATCTCAAGAAACAGCTAAAAATGTTCAGGATTTTGAAGCTTTTCGTTCTAAAAGTTTTTGTTGTGGTTAGTACGCTAAATTCATTAACGGCAAGAACATTTAACAAAATCGTGTGTAATGAAACATAAACATTGTAACATTTTCGCGGCGGGCCGTAGCCTGATTTTTTTCTGGATTCTATAAATATATGCATTTCATTTTATTATTTAAACTTTTTCTTCAAAAAACTGAACGTAAGTACTTTTTAACTACTTTTAAACTTACACCATTTTATACCCGTGTGAAACACGCAAAAATAATTATAAAATATGCCCAATCAGCTTCATAATAATCATATTTTCTCATTGATGTTGACCAAATAAGGATATTTTTTCGGATCAACGGCTTTTCGATTTTCCAGTAATACACAGTTAGTATTTTCCAGTAATATATTTTCATTTCTCAAGTAATAATATTTCAATAAAAAATGGTTATTTAAAAAAATTTTTTAAATTAGTATGATCGTTTTGTAAGAAAATGCGAATCGTAACTAAAATTCAAACGTTATTATGGAGATCAAATTATATCTGTAAATCAAAATATAATCAAGTGACTTAACATTTCACCATAGCCCAAGGAATATAAACTAATATTCACAAGAGGATGGATTAGCAAACCTTTATCTTATTTTAGCAAATGACAATAGCAGATATAAGAAAATATATAACAGAACGTGTTTTTTTCATAAAGTACTTTACTATCTACAACATTTTCGCTAAAAGATTTTTTTTAAATTACTCTTTCGTCCAATCATACAATCATAATAATCAACATTATCTTTTTTACACAAATTTTTCTATTCATCTTTTAAAACCGACTTACCAACTTTTCTTTTAACACGGACGTAAAATTAGAATAAAAAATAAACTAAAAACATTTTTTTTTAATTCATTAATTGAACTAAATTCATACAAAATGAAGAGGAGAATAAAAAAAGACCACCCTTAATTATGATGCGATTTGTTAAGCTTCAAACTTATGAGCAAATATACAAAGAAACTAATCTAAACTTTGCTGGTGATGATAATGATGATCCGTAAAACAGTATTAGTACACGAGAGATTATAAATCTATCTTAGAGATAATAAGTAGGCGTATAATAAATAATACCCGGGACTTAAAGTTATTTAATATCTCTTAACTTTAACTCAGTAATAATCACAAATAAAGAGATACCAGTAACTCTTGCAACTTTTCTCTACAAGTGTTCATTGTGAGACCTTTCGTCACGCCTCATACATCCAGCCGACAAGAGAGTTCGTCATATACTTTAACCAGCAGCGACAGCTGCTTCATTCCTGTGTCTCAAATCAGGTATATCAGGATAACGGAGGCACATACCAAAGATCCTTTATAAAACCCCCAAAGTAAAAAATCACATGAGGTGATATCGGATCCCTTCGGAGATAACCACCAAAAGATTTTTCTGTCGAGTCCATCCCGACCTATCCATCGGTTGGGAATAACGTCTTTCAGCCAATCTCAAAGAAAGTATGCTAATGAGAAGTTAACGGCCTCTAAACTGGCCGTCAGGATATTACAAAGAGAACCTTTAATTTTGGGGAGTTCCTGTCGCATTGTAAGGGACCATGGGGATTTCATAATCCCCAGATACGGATATTATGTATATTAACTTTTCCACTAAGACGAAATGTGAACTCATCACTAAACAAATACTACCGTCGTCTTCATGCTGCAATATTGCGATTGCGAAGACAGCACGCACAGCGAACTCGGTAGCCTTCAAAGGCTGAAACAAATATATAATCGGTATGGATGTTTCCTTAAAACATTCCACATTGTCTTCACCGGCATTGATAGTTCGTGGCTGACCTTCTTAATAGATTTTTTAGGACTACATAGGAAAAATTCCCTGACACAAAAAATATTCTTCAGACACCCTTAGTCGTCCTTACTCTTCCCTTAGACATCCGGAAATTTCAGACTGATTATGTCATCAATGTTTTCACATGGAGAGAATCATATTTAAACTTTTTACGGTTCGCACGTTGAACTGCAACTACAGATTAATATTCAGCAAACTGTAAAACAGAGAAGACTTTCTATTCAGGAGTCCCCATCTTTGCTAATGGCTCTTTCAAGTGGAAAGATAAGAAGTTAATCTACGTCCTTGCTCACAACTAAGACCGTCCTTTTATCTCTTAATTTTAGCCTTAAATCAACACTGTACTCTCCAAAACTTAAAACCGTTATATTCTTTTTTCATATATTGCTCTCATTAATTTGTTACTACTAGATTCTTGTAAAAATTAAAAGGATTTTTTTTTGAGCATATTTTTTGCGAATGTAATCTATATGGTCATGTTTAATCTTTAATTTTATTTATTATTTTTTTAAATTAATATGTTGGTATTAACTATGTATGCAGATGAATTCGTTATCATTTAATTTTTCTAAATAATTATTTTTTTATTATTACATTAAAGATTACCAAAAATAATACGTTATTTTAAAAATTCTAAATATAGATAATCAATTACTTATGCATTAATTTATTACGAGTGATTAATGCAGTTTTATTTTAATACTTGTATACTAATTACTGATAACTTTGAATATGACATAAGTAATTTAATTAATGATAGCAAATTCACTTTTTATAAACTCGTAATTCATTTTTTTTTTCTTTGGTCTATTCTGTATTATGATACTAATAGTATTAACTCAAAAAATTAACGAACAATATTATCTTTAACGAACAGAAATTAATAATCTGAATTGAAAGATATACATTAATTCTCGTACGCTATCATTTTACTCTCAATTTTTCTGCTTTATATCGTAAATTATATAAAACAATATGCATAATCTCTTTTTTACACAATTTCAAAAAAAAAAGTAATTATACTTTTTAAGCGATTTCAGTAAAACGATATTCAATTCGACCCGTATATAATTGATTAATTAATTATTATATACAAAGTGCCTTGAGATGTACTGGCCAAACCAAAGGGACTAATTTTGGACATCGAAGTAAATAAAAAATTTCATGTGGTCATACCTCTCCCCTTTCTTGATTTATTTTTCTCTGCCATTTTGTATTTTTCAATAAAAATGTATATTTTAAGAACGAATTGTAATATTTTAAGGAAATTTGGGTATTTGTACTTAACATCTTCTACAAAATAAATAAATGTTGAACATTTTACCTGTAAAAATTCCAAAATGGCGACATTAAATCTTTTTAATCATTAATAGCTCCGTAAATATTAGTTTTATCGAATTATTTTTTATTAAATAAAATGTTAAATCTATTACAATAACAAAATGATAGCTTATTTCTTCATATCGATTAAGAAGAGTAGATATATGGCTAAAATCTTTAAAGTGGATCGTAAAATTTATCTATTCTATTTTGTGCCTATTTTCACTTTCTTCACAAACTGAATTATAAATAATTAATAATAATTTTTATTATTAGTAATAAGAGGACAGTAATATTGGACACATGAATATTTTTGTTTAATTTAACCTCCTGATTCATTCCTTTAAGTTTCGCCTCCTGGGACATTCTGTATATATTTTTTTAATATACATTCAAGTCCTATTTCATCAGATCGATCAGATTTAATTATCTTATTTTTTTTTTAATCATGTATAGAAAGTTCTTTAATAGAGTTATAAGCATTTAAAGTTGCAATGATGGAAAACTCGTGTTTACAATAAAGCGAGGTAAAACGCGCTGCATGAACAATTTTATTGCGTTTTACATTCATAATGCATATTCAAATTCAGTGAGGGTTAAAACAAACTTAAATTACTGTTTATGGTTTCACAAAGGATTAAACCGATAAAAATAGAAATAATGGGGAGGAAATTTCCTTCAGATTTGTATGAGACGAAAAGATATCATTAAAAGATTATATTTTGGGCCACATATAGAAAAAACTTTCATTTTCACTGTAAATATTACTCCAGAGTATTATATATATATATTAATACTAAGCTTTACTCCGGTACAGACAAAAATTAATAATAAAAATAAGACTAAGACATATTTTTTCTCCTCGTAATTTTTTCATCTGTACCAATGGGAAAAAAATAAACCCCAAAGAAATCATCTAATTTCCATTGTGTAGATTAATTTCGTTAAATAAATATGAAGAACTAGTAAAAATAATTCCTTTAAAACAACCGAACCGTGTAATTAACAAGTAAGAAAATCAAAGATTGAAGATTGTTATTTAATTCTGCAAATCCAGTTAATGCTTCAAATTGATACCGAGTCAAAGTTATAATATTAATGACATTTTAAATCTTAGTTGTAGGTTTAATTAAACCCAACTGGTTGTATGAGTTTGAACTGATGAGCTTGAGTTTATAGAATTTCAACTCCAAAACTGTAATTAGCTTAACAGACTGTGAAGCTTTGTTCGAAAAAAAAATTGTACTTATAATTTTCTATGCTTTTCAAGAATGAGAATGAGAGTCTGTGTAAATCCATCACTATAAATGATCGGTATAAAACGTATGTGGAAAGAAAAAGGAATAAAATAAAAGTAATAATATTTTAAGAAACAGAAATTAAAAAAGTGATAAAATTGAATATAGCTCGCGCTAAATTTATACAAAGAACAGAGTTATTACAGGGAACTCCCCCAGTGGGTTCTTTAAGGTTAGGGGGAACTTGTGTAATAATAAAAATCTATTGAATTTCAAAGTGCGTCCAATAAGAAACAAACCGGTCCCCATATTCTAAGATCCAGAACCCAGATCACTACTACTCTCACCTTTACAAAAAGCAGTAACACACACACACACACACACAAAATATACGAAAGATGAATGCCAGCACGCGCGCGTATATGGGTACATAAGGGACAAAACACACAAATGAATCGGTCGTGTTATTATCTTTAGAATGAAGAAGAAATTATTGTTCATATGTTGAAGCAAAATAATGAATATTTTAAACTATCATTGGCTATCGATCAGCTTCCCATACTGATACTGGCCTGGTCTTCAATCCATCTGGCATCTTCCAAAAAAAAAAAAAAAAAAAAAAATTTATGTATATATATAAAGAAGGAGTGTTTAAAAAAATCAATGAAGTTATTCTGTATAATAAATAAGTTTAACTAAAAATTCAGTTGTTTATGGACTCATAGTAGTCTCCCCACAAATATTCACAACTTAGGAGACATTTTTTAATTAATTAAGCAAACTTTTAGTGTTTTTTTATTCCTACCCTACCTGTATAAGATGACTAAAACTTAGAAAGCTCACTTCCCCTCTTAGGTAACATTGTCAATAATTAAAAGTATTTTAACATTAGAATAATTAAAATTATGAGTATATAAAATAATTAAAATTAGCTGTATATAAATAATTAAAATTATGTGTATTCGGGAAAATGAATTACAGCAGCACAACTTCTATAAAACAACTAGTAAAATATGTTACATTTCCCGGCTACTAATAATAAAAATTAAAGTTATATTTCTTAGAGGTGGTGAATAAATTTTAAGAAAACATTTTCTAAAAATAGTCATAAGATTAACAGATTTAACTTAAATAAAATTTTCTCTAAACCTAACGCCCCCTTCAATAAAGACTAAAGTAAGAAAAATAAAATTTTCAAAAGCTTTTCTGCATTTTAGGTCCATGGTCTATATTTTAAAAAATTGCAGAAATTTCTTGATAATTCTGTACATTAAGATAAAGATGCAAAAATATTTTTTTAAATATTTAAACTGAAGGGAGATAGAGCAAAAGAACAAAAAATACATATTTTAATTTTAAGATCTGGAGTTTGATTTTTAGAAAAAAGGTTTATTGAATTATTTATATATGTAATGTGGGTAACAAATTTGCTGTAATAAATTTTTTTCTAAAATGACTCTGAAGAAAATCGAAATTGGTTTTATCGTGATATACCCACCCCCTAAACGGATTTTGAAAAAAAATTGATACGATCAATTTCTAATATGTATAAATATTTGTGCCAAATTGAAAAAGAATCGATTTGGTCAATCCTGAGACATAAAACCAAAAGCACTGCGACACACATAAGTACATACATATATAGAGTGTTTCATTTTAGTCGCCCCAGACGATTTTCTCGTAAACTACACACTATACAAAAAAACTACCTAAATAAAAGTTAACCAAATGAGGGGGGGAACACCTCATGGTGACCTTGACCGTTATTTCAAGGTTAATACGATTTTTTACATTTAAGAGAAGATAATTTTACATTTAAATATGTGGTCACACGTATGATATTGGACCCTTTTTGAAGGTCATACGGCTAACCATCAGAGATAGTGTTATATGATAGTGTAAAGTCATTTTTATGCTCTTTTCCATAGTTTTCAAGATAAATGGCCTGGAATATTGTAATATTGTACGACCTTCAAAACGTGTAAATCGTATAACATTATCCCGTATAACATACTATCTCTGATGATTAACAGATCTCGTTAAAGCCCATCAGGACTACGGAACGGGGGCGGTGGTGTGGCAACCAGAAGCGTCAAAAGGCGGGTGTCTTCCCCAACGGGGTTGGGATGATGGTTAACAGTATGACCTTAAAAAGAAAATCAAAGGTCATATGTGTTACCACACATTTCAACGTAAAATTTTCTACTCTTTTCATTGGTGGGGTCAAAAACAGGTTATTCCATTTTAAAAAATCCTGTTAACCTTGAAATAAAGATCAAGGTCAAGTTCAAGTCATATCCAAGGTCACCATGAGGTGAGCCCCTTCGATTTGAATAACCTATCTTCTGTTTGGGTAATTTTTTGTATCGTGCGTAGTTTACGAGAAAATCGCTCTGGGCGATTAAAATGAATCTGTATATTTTTTGCCTTGAACTAAAAACTAAAGACTCCAAAAAAAACCCGATACCCCATTTTTGACATGATCATCATATTTTCCACTTTAATATAGCTATTCTAGCTATATTCGCCGGGAAAGTAATACATAAATATGCACATACTGTACTAATAAGCAAAATACTATAAAAAATATGAGTACAAATATTGTAGCAAATTATATAAATTAAAAAAAATAATAATAAAATCTCTATTAATTGCTTATTTATAAAACTACACTGACAAGTAGAAATATGAGAAATATCTCATTTTTTAAAAATGAAATATTTCATCTTTTTTTTTTAATTTAATCAAATAAATACATTTCATAGAAAATGAAATAATTTTTAGAAATTCTTTATAACATTACTAATATGAACATGCTCATCGTTTATTACATTATTTTTACTATTTAACTATCAACTGGCCACAAATTCGTAAGTTACTTTTGTAATGAGTTAACTAAAGGCATTTCAGATTGACTATCAAAATTATTATTTATACTTATATTAACTTTGAAAAATGTGTTTTATATGATTTTTTTTTCAATTGTTTCTACAAAATCAATAGTTTCTAAATTTGTGCCAACTGTTCATAGGCACAATCTTTTTTTTATTGCTGATGTTTTGCAGCTAAGTATATATCCCCATTCTTTAAAATGTCTACGCTCTAACTTATTAAGTACAATAGGAGAGTAATAATCATAAGAAACTTTGCTACATTTATGAGGTACTGGGAAATTTAGTACAATTTTTTGGAAGTGATAAAAAAGCTTCTTTCTATGTAATTAAATTGTGAAATTAAGATTTTTTAGTCATAATTTTGAATTTAATAAAGTTTGTGACATTTTAGGGATTTTTCATTGAATTTTCTTTCCGTTTTTGTTATAAGTATGATTTAGAATAGTCTGAAGATTAAATGATCAAATATTCTTCTCAGTATTACTAAATTCTTATAGTAAATTGGGTGATTTACAACAAGAAATGCCATGCCTGACCGGGATTCGAACCCGGGTCCTCTGGATGAATGGCAGAGACGCTACTACTCGCGCCTCGGAGGCCGGCAACATAGTTTCCTTATGAGAACTAAAAAAACTGAAACATTTTTAAATTCCCATAAATCCACAATAAATCATTAAGTATATCACCATACCTTCTCTGTCAAAATAAGAAAATCAAACAATTGAAAAGTTGGAGTTGATTATACTGTACTAGTTAAAAAAATGTGCCCGTAATATGTTTATTTTACTAAATCAGTGTATTAAAGGTTTAGATTATGTTTCCCTTCGACTGCTAAACAGGTTTTCCAAAATTCATAAAGATTTTGTAAACATTCCTGGAACCGATTCTTAAAAACTTCCTTCAATTGATCCTTGTGAAATTTTTATATCCAAGATAACATCGACTGATAACCACGTTATGTCAATTTTTTATTTTATTGCAAACGAAATCTCACTCAGATCTTTTCTCGAAAATATATCATCTAACAAAACAATCAACAGAAATATTATTTCTATAAGAAATTGCTACAAGTGACGTCCAGATACAGTTACCAAGGCAATTTGTATGAAAGATGAAACAATTAGGTGTGAAAATGCCAAGCTCATCTAGATTCACACCCAGTACCTCTTGGATGCAAAAAGAAATTATGGCTCCTATATAGAGGTTGGCAGAGCCATAGCACCGTAGCTCCCATTATTATCAATAATAATAGTATTAACAGTGATAAAATTTCCTATAATTCCTGGTAATCCTAAACTTCCGATCAGGTTTTAAATTTGAAACAACTCTGAATACTGTAAACATGATAAACAAATTTAGTCTTTTTCCATTCTAGAAATTTTGATAAAATTTCAAAAAGATTTTTCCTTTAAAAAATGTATTCCTTTTAGAAGAATCTGGATTTTTAAGTAAATAAAATTTGAAAAAAATTACCCAAGAAAATTATTTTTTTTAGAATTTAAAAATTTATTTTTATGGTTAACAAGTACAAATCGTGAAACGTTTTGAGAAATTTAATGACTTAATAACAATATGCAAAAGAAATTAAATATGAAGAGAGGGAAACAAGTAATAGGATAAATCCTTTTACATTACTTCGGACTATTTCCTGAAATTTCTTTATCGAATTTTTCTATTTCATTGAACAGTGTGTTAATCTATACAAAAATTTTGTCTGGTGTAAAAGTTTACAAAAATTTTCCTGTAACTATTTTCGGATGAAGAGTTTTCCTGTATCTTTAGAACAATCTAAATAAATGCATCGGTTCACAATATTATACGTATGTGTAATTACGACTTCAAATTAGATACAGAGTATATGTAATCGTTACTGACACATCGATAAATCTGATGAAATAGAAATTATAAATTGAAAATGAAAGGGTAAAAAAAGAGTTAAAACATAATTATTATCTACATAACAGGACTTACAAATTTCACTGTAACCTTCAAATCGTTTAAATGATGTCGCGTAACATAATTAAATTATACTTAAGTTAATATTTATTTATCCATCCTTTAAGTAGAAATATTAGCAATTCTTTTCACTTTTCATTAATAAAATATGCAGTTTTTATTTTTACAGATTAAATAATAAAATTTTAAAAAATATATAATACGAAGTTTCAAAGTGCACGTTTTATTTACTATTACTTTTTTTAATAACTAGGTTACCCTAAATAAAATAGTAACGCTAATTAATCATAAAAGTTCTTTATTTATATATCTTTAGCCAATAGAATAAAAATAAGTCACAATCCACGTAAAAAGAAACAAAAATCAAGTTAAGCAGGGAATTTTTCTCAATAAGTATCGCCAACCATTTTATGTGAATTTTTCGGAAGACCTATATAATTTCTTGTTTTTAGTCATACACTATTTATAATAAATTACAAGAGCTTTATAAAAAGAAAATATGAGTATGATTAAATATTACCCTGCAAAATCTAATAAGAAATTTTATTACTTTTTAACCATTGAGAATTTAAAATACACCCCAAAACAATAAATATAAAAGAAACGTTAACAAACACAAAATCAAAAATAAAATTTTTAGGAAAATGATCAGAACCAATCGAAATTAAAAGTAGAATCCGACAAGGAGATGGGTTGTCACTAATCCTCTTTAAATTCAACCTAGAAAAATTTATAAGAGAATAGGAAAAAAATTTAAAAAGTAAAAAAACTTGAAAACATAAGACTGGGCACAAAAACTAAATTCATAAATACAAACCATTAATATATGCAGACGATATTGCATGCAATTTTTTCAAAAGATTAGACCGTTAGACAAAGCGAAACTCAAAATTAAAAAAATAAACCAATATGCAAGTAAAATAGAGTTACAAATTTCCTATAGAAAAGCAAAATGGTTTTTCAATGGCAATGAAAATAAAGTTCAAATCTTTAAAATTTCTGAAAACTAAGAACTAAATAGTCCAAAAATTTAAATATTTGGGAAAAATCATTACACCAACAAATTTAATTAAAAAAATGACATGAAAAGACATTGAAAATGACATTGGGGATTTAATTCAATAAAGAAGATTAAGATTTTATGGAATTTTATACAGAACGAACAACAAATTTACATAACAAACATTTAATTTTTATCAAAACAGAACAATAAAAATCCCCATATTTAAAAAAAAAAAAATAGAGATTCAAAAGAGATCCTAAAGATTTAATTAAAGACAGGGAGAAATTTAAAAAATTGATACAAGAATAAGTTTCCAGAGATAAAATAGAAAGGATAAACCCACAACCTCAATAAATGAACAGAAGAAAAGAAACAGAAACTGAGTGAAAGAATGAAGGAAAATCTTTTGGGTAAAGAAAAATTAATCCAAACTACGTAAACGCGATCCTTATTGATTGGAACAAAAAAATAATGATTCAGAATTTATTACAATTTAAAAAAATTATAAGTTCATTAATTGAATTTTAACACGCTAATATAGTCCTGAAATTCTAAATACACGTTTAAGAAAATAGGACAGCATTTACGATGTAAACCATTTGTCTATGTCAGAGACCAAAACTTTTTCTATACGAAACTTACCGAATTTTACGAAGTAAATTGCTAGCCAGTGCTGCTTTCAAAAAAGTCAGAACCAGGTTTAATCATATGTAATGTTGGAAATTAAAACATAGATACCAATATACAATTATCCCTGGCCAATATTTTTGGAACAGTTGGCCAGTTCCTTTGTATTTCGAGAAGCATACATTATCATATCCGTAAATGACGTACGATGCACCCTTTACGTGTGCATCCTTTCTTTTTTCTGTTTAGCCTCCGGGAATCACCGATCAGGTATTACTTCAGAGGATGAATGAGGATGATATGTATGAGTTTAAATGAAGTGTAGTCTTGTACAGTCTCAGTTCGACCATTCCTGAGATGTGTAGTTAATTAAAATCCAACCACCAAAGAACACCGATATCCACGATCTAGTATTCAAATCCGTATAAAAGTAACTGCCTTTACTAGAACTTGAACGCTGGAACTCTTGACTTCGAAATCAGCTGATTTGGGAAGACGCGTTCACCACTAGACTTACCCGATGAGTTACGTGTGCATCCTAATAAAACATAACTTTTTTTTCTTTTCCCTGTTTAGCCTCCGGTAACTACCGTTTAGGTAATTCTTCAGAGGATGAATGAGGATGATATGTATGAGTTTAAATGAAGTATAGTCTTGTACATTCTCAGTTCGACCATTCCTGAGATGTGTGGTTAATTGAAACCCAACCACCAAAGAACACCGGTGTCCACGATCTAGTATTCAAATCCGCTTTACTAGCTTTACTAGGACTTCAACGCTGTAACTCTCGACTTCCAAATCAGCTGATTTGGGAAGACGCGTTAACCACTAGACCAACCCGGTGGGTTAGTAAAACATAATTAGCTCAATCCTGCTTGTAGGCATATCAAATACGACAAGCGCTGATTACAGTATAATAATTTAGCATATCAGTGATGAGTTGCGAGGTAAAAGCGACTTTTATTTTCCTAAAAACCATACGTTAAAAATAAGTGACTAGTCAGTTAACCTCCAATACGTTGTTCTGTGCGTGTTTATGGTTCATAAGATGACAAAACCGAAGTAATTATAGGAGACCCAACGAGTCAAGAGCAAAGTCATTATCAAAAATTACATGCGTCCCGAGCCAGACCTACAAAGGAAAGTGAGAAGTGATGTTGTTTTCCGTTATCTTTTAAAGTGAGTAAAAAATATTTCTTAATAGCATGTTTAGCCCATCAAATACAGATTTTATTCATCCCTAAAATCAAAACTTACCTATCTAAAAAGTGACAACTAAATACTATTCAAAAGCTTGTTTTAAGGCACAATTAATTTGTGTTATGGGCGTCCATCCTGTTTAATTATTCGAGTCATATTTACCCAGGTTGGTAAAGAAAAAGTTTCAAATTACTGATCTATGAGTATGCATCGATCAAATCAAGTGTGTATTAACACGAAGTACTTTTCGTCTCAAAGACAAGGTTAGGTTTCCCTAACGAAAATCCATTCCCATTCTCATCACTGAAAGACATGAATGCATGTGGAAGTATCCGGCTGAACTAAAATCCATTTAGCCAGATTACAATTGATTAGATTATAGGAAAAGAGGTCAATCCTCTTCAGCCTAAAAGGTTTTATGCCCATTCCAATCTTTTTGACTCTATTATCCCAGTTTGGGCCTGTAGTAATTTCAGAAATAAGAAACTTAAGAGTTATTCACCTTCAGTTTTGTTGCACATCACCTATTCAGTTGATTTAAGAACCTTTCAGTCAAACCTTCACTGTTTTTTTTTTTGTCTTCAGTCATTTGACTGGTTTGATGCAGCTCTCCAAGATTCCCTATCTAGTGCTAGTCGTTTCATTTCAGTATACCCTCTACATCCTACATCCCTAACAATTTGTTTTGCATATTCCAAACCTGGCCTGCCTACACAATCTTTTCCTTCTACCTGTCCTTCCATATTAAAGCGACTATTCCAGGATGCCTTAGTATGTGGCCTATAAGTCTGTCTCTTCTTTTAACTATATTTTTCCAAATGCTTCTAAAATTGCCTAAAATTGCTTCCCTTGTCCCTATACTTTTCCTGAAACCAAATTGGTCTTCTCCTAACACTTCTTCCACTCTCCTCTCAATTCTTCTGTATAGAATTCTAGTTAAGATTTTGATGCATGACTAGTTAAACTAATTGTTCTGTATTCTTCACATTTATCTGCCCCTGTTTTCTTTGGTATCATGACTATAACACTTTTTTTGAAGTCTGACGGAAATTCCCCTTTTTCATAAATATTACACACCAGTTTGTATAATCTATCAATCGCTTCCTCACCTGCACTGCGCAGTAATTCTACAGGTATTCCGTCTATTCCAGGAGCCTTTCTGCCATTTAAATCTTTTAATGCTCTCTTAAATTCAGATCTCAGTATTGTTTCTCCCATTTCATCCTCCTCAACTTCCTCTTCTTCCTCTATAACACCATTTTCTAATTCATTTCCTCCGTATAACTCTTCAATATATTCCACCCATCTATCGACTTTACCTTTCGTATTATATATTGGTGTACCATGTTTGTTTAACACATTATTAGATTTTAATTTATGTATCCCAAAATTTTCCTTAACTTTCCTGTATGCTCCGTCTATTTTACCAATGTTCATTTCTCTTTCCACTTCTGAACACTTTTCTTTAATCCATTCTTCTTTCCCCAGTTTGCACTTCCTGTTTATAGCATTTCTTAATTGACGATAGTTCCTTTTAGTTTCTTCATCACTAGCATCACAACCTTCACTGAGAGATGTATAATAATAATTCCAATACTTATTAAAAATTACATATCCATAAAATCAACAATAGTACATGCTATGTTCAATTAACATCCAAATTTAATTCTAGGTTAAACCTTCTTTTAGTTAATTTATTCTGATTATTGATACCAAGAATTATGTTTACAATATAATTTTAGATATTTTAATTTAGTTGATTACCAGTCAACGGTAAAGGAATATTTAGAAATAAAAATAGTGATCTGATGGTGCAAACAAAAGTTGAAACTGAACGAAATACAGTAGTATATACAATAAAAGAAAAAATTACATAATATACTTTTAGTTTACACGACAATATTTCGATTTTCAGGATTAATCTTTTTTTGGAATTGTTAAGATTCCAAGTTAAAAAGCTATTATCAATCGTATAATGTTGTTGTTTTTTTTTTTTTCTATAAATAACGTTTCATAATATTAAATTAAATTATAACCATCTAAACGAAATAGTTACAGAAGATTGTATTTTAAATTTACTTATTTCTATATAACTTTTTCTTGAAAGATGGATGACCAACCCAGTGACGGTTTATTTATCTAATTTATCAATTATTAATTTTTAGAAAAAGTTTGCTTTGAAATAGAAAGTAGTTAAAAAAGGAAGAGGCCATTTGGCTTGGATTTTGCGATGTAAAAGGACGGTTTATTCACTCTTTAATGAATATGATTTCTCCAGCAGGTGACAGTGTTATTGATAAAATAAATTAACTTTAAATTTACAGAATGATGAAAAACCCATCTTGAATCAGAAAAAATTATTTTATAAACACTTGCAAGATCGCAAGCCTTCCTAGTAATTTACCATAACAGAATAGAATCATCCTTGAGATGTGCGAACCCAGCAGGAAGTTATGGTAACCACTCTATTCTTCATTAAAGCATAATTTACTTCTGAAAGGCGATTAAGGTATATTTATTTTTATTAAAATCAAATTACCGTCTTTTTGTAATCATTGAGTTTAAAAACAGACTGCTCGGTACCATTAAGTACAGATAAGATTAACTGGACGAACAGGTTGTTGTAAGGCAGCGTACTCTGCTCATGAGAAATTTTACACACGAATGTCCCGAAATAGCTCAAATATTTAAGCGAACAAAATTCTTGCGTAATGTTTTCGTATAGATATTAAGAACCGTTCGGCACTTTCGCAATGAGCCTCTCCAAGTATTTTGGAGTGCTTTAATAGTTAACTAACTTTCCTGACAACACCCCAGTAATATCAAAATAAAATAAGTCAACAAATATTATATTCAATTCAGTAAGAGTTCACGTAACATTAAATACAAATAGTGTTACTATTTACTTCCTTGTACTAAGTAAAGGAAGTATTGTGATCGCGAAAAAAAGGGTCTTCAGATTTCAACTGAAATATCCATTTTGACTAGTTTCGGCGTGACGTCTGTACGTACGTATGTATGTATGTGCGTATGTATCCCTCATAACTCAAAAACGATTAGCCATAGGATGTTGACATTTTGGATTTAGCATTGTTGTAACATCTAGTTGTGCACCTCCCTTTTTGATGGCAATCAAAATTAAATTTAAAATAATAATTTTAATTAATGAAATGTTTGGATCCTAAAGGAAAGGCACTCGGTTCGAATCAGACTTCATCTCTTTTAGTTTTTTTTAACTTTTTTATTTAATTAAAAATGTTGATTTAATAATTATTAACCCGTGATTGTAAAAAAAGTTATACAATAAATAATAATTAGTGATGATAAAAAAAAATTATTAGGGAAATAAAATTTTATGTACTTTTAAAACTGTGTAAATATAATTTAGTAGGTATTACATATGTGAATATGTAATGTATTTGGTGAAACATCTGATTATTTAATATTAATTGAACATTATAATTTAGAATCGAATTATTTTTGGATTTTCCTAGCAAATTCTTATAAAAATTGTATATTTTTTTTTTTAAATCATTTTCTTTAATTATTTGACAGAAAAATAAAATACATTTTTGAATAGTATTCAATTTAAAGGGATGAAAATGTTTTTTTTCACTTGTGCATATTCACAAGATTTCTGGTGTGTCGTATAAATAATAGTTAATAATAATTAAACTATTTCGATTAGTGAACTCCTGTATACGGGTTACAAATATTAATTTTGACCTTACGGTATAGAATAATCAGTTTTTATTATTGGATTATTTGTTAAACACTTTATTTAAAGAGTTACAAGGGACTTTTACTCTAACCTAATATTTCATGTAAGATTGTTGAATTAATAATTGTATAAATATTTGATGCTAATAAAAACTAATATTTTAGCAATTGTGTAACTGTCCACTTTTATCAAAGAACTGAAGGATCGTATCCCACTTTCAAATGAAATAAGTTTAAATGAAGTGAAGCAAAAATGTGTATATGTAATTTAGTAGACGTATAATGAAGGTATGTGGTGTCCACATCAGATCTTTTTTTGAAATCATTTTTATTAAATGTAACGGTTTATAATATAGTATTCAAAATTTACTAAGAACTTTTTTATTGACATTCAACAGTATTTCAGAACAAAATACAGTACGTAATTAAACAAGAATTCATTTTCGTGTTTTAATAATAGTAAAACCTAATAAAAGAAAGATAGATGTGATTACATTAATTCATTAAATACATTTATGTATTATTTATCAGTGATTTCTTTTCACCTTTAACCGATCTCATATTTTACTCTTCTGTTTGTTATTTGTCTATCTTTAATATCTAGGTTAACCTTGCGGGGAAATATCCTTAATATGTCCGGTTTTATGCACCGCAAATTAAAAGTATGTCTGGTTATAACACTATTTTATTATACACTATGTGTATATATATATATATATATATATATAAAAGAGTATTATAATGTATTACTGCCTAGTCTTACTATTGATACCGGAATGTGTTGCGTCAGCACTTCATAGTATGAAAAGTGAAATTCAGCCCACTGTGACGTGACAATCTAAGTGGGTCACAATCGCCAACGAACAAACAACGTATATATATATATATATATATATATATATATATATATAATAATATATATATATATAAATACAGACCGACCCAGCCTAGCCTAGGCTAGCCTACCCAGTCAACCGAGTCTGACCCGTGTGAGACATTACGAGCCATTCAGCGCTTAAAACTAAACCACAGTAAAAAAACTTAGTACGACTATAATAATAATCATTAGTATTATTATAACTATGATTATAACAAAAACTAAGCCTAAACTGCAAATTAGCTATATATATATATATATAAATGTACCGTAATATTACGAAATTCAAAAAGTAAATAAATACTATATTTAATTCCCTTTAATTATATGAAAACATTACTTTAATAATTCTATTTTAGAAATAAAGGACTACTAATTTAGTAATCTATTTTTAAAAGAAAACATACTTACTAATGTTTTTAAAATTTCAGAACAGAAGCACGGAGAAAAGTGTTTATCCGAATTAAGAGTGTTTATCTCGTATGTTAAGTGTTCATCCAAATAATCGTAAATGAGCTGACATGAGTTACAAATCACTCCTAAAAAATGACAACAGTTCTTAAGAGTAACAAGTAACTGCTTACCAAGCATACTAAGATAGTGATTTACCGTTTACTACTTCTCTGAGCCAAATATAGGTTGTATATCAGTATTCCAAACCCATTGAAATGTGTAAGATATTCAGTCCTACAAGTAACAACTTCACTTTGTACACAACAGAGCTCGACTTAATTCTAACATCATAATTCTCAGAGAAAGCAAATCTAATTGTTGTCTATTGTACCACAGATATTTTATACGTGTCATAGCCGTTACAAAGGTTGAACATAGAGTAAAAAAATAATTTGAATACTAGGTCGTGAATACCGGTATTCTTTGGCGGTTGGGTTTCAATTAACCACACATCTCAGGAATGGTCGGTCGTACTGAGACTGTACCAGACTACACTCATACGTAACACTCTCATTCATCCTCTGAAGTATTATCTGAACGGTAATTACCCGAGGCTAACAGGAAAAAAGAAAAAGAAAGAGAGTAAAACAATAAAAGTGAGATAACTTGATACATATATTGTTTCAATTCAACCTGGGAAGAATAATTATTTGTGAATAAATTCAATAGTGTTTTTCGTATAAATGACAGTTTAGAAGATATAATGACAAAAAATCAAAATTAATACTGCCAGTACAACTTCTATTGTCCTGGTAGAACGGTTTATACTTAGGTTAAACATTTTCACAAACTATTAAATTTTGCGGTAGGCGAAAGCATTTCTTAAAAGGAAAGCTTCGATTTGTTCTCAGTTTGATCTTTGTTATATGAAGGTAAAATGACTTGTAACATGTTTAATTTAGTGTACACAAAATCGTAGATAATCACGCGCTTTATGGAGAACTACCAATTACGACTTGACTGAAACGTTTGTAGTGATGAAATTAAAAAAAAAATATTGGATAGCATGTTTCAATAAATTATGGCCTTAGGTCTAAGTGACTTCCAACAGTTCAAAAAACTTAACGAATTTTTGGATAGTAAGCGATATGCCAATGAAAATAATTTGAAAGAAGCTATAAAGCAGTAATGGACTGACTAGCAAAAAAGTGTAACAATATGAGAAAGCTATTTTGAAACTGTTTGATGCTGCAATAAATGCCTCGGAGTTATGCACAGAAGTGGAAAATATTACAATTATTATATATATATATATATATATATATATATATATATATAAAGCTTTTTTTGTTCACCCCTTCATTTACCCCATCTCCCAAAGCCGGAACAGCATCTAAGCATAACTCATCTCCGGAGGTTGCCTTCGCCTCAAACTACCTCGACAGAATACAAGGTCCCGACCAGGTAGCCTGAACTCGGTCTTGTAGTACATACCACGCCTCTAATGCGAGGACCCTAAAGGGGTCCCCTGACCGGGCTCCGGTCTTAATGCCCTGCCTGTAATGAAGAACCCCCAAAGGGATCCCCGATCGGGACTACGGTCGTACATTCCCTCCCACAGAAGTGCTGCGAAGGAGTCGTCGTCCAATCATTAAAGGTGGGACGCCGGAGTCTCCCACCCCTGCTGGAAGGTGCTGTCCCCCGCAGATACCCATCAGCTCTGAGCAGGCGCCGCATCTTCATGTAGCAAGTGAAGCCTTACATCACCTACCCTCGGGAGCATGTCCATGCAACCGACAAGAAGGACACCGAACCTCTCGCCGGCAGCACTTCCGTAAATGATCGGCTTCACCATAGGTGAAACAGTGACCACTTCGATCTGGCCCGGTACACGAATTGGCCCTGCGGCCTGGCTTCCAGCGGGGAAAACAAAGGTCGTGAAATGAACGTCATTTTATCCGCAAGGATGCTCAGTACAGCCACAGTGACCACCTGCGTCGCACCATAGGCCGGTCGCATAGACGTGATTCGATCGACACTGACTCCCCCGTGATTTTCCGAAACTCTGTAATGAATTCATCCTGAGTGGTGAGTATATCTACATCCTTAGTAATGATGTGAACCCTCCTACCACCCCTCCCTGTCAGAGCCGTAGTGGTGCCCTCGACCTTCGCATAAATATCCTTGCTTATCCTTTCAGCAGCACCACTATCGGCCAGCACCCGGATGTGGAGGTCCTCAGCCTGTCCCTTACGCACAGAGGACCCCGCGGAGAGGTTACGTAAGCTCTAGATGCGTTCCGACATGTTTTTTTCCCGTTCCATATTTCTGTAGTTTTCCTTACGGTTTTGTATTACAATTTAGTTGTTTTTTCCGTTTTTGAGTTAAATTTGTTGTTTTATGTTACTGTTAATCGTTTTGTTTGTTTTAAATTTTATTTTCTGGTGTTTACCTAAGGTAACCAAGGCTTGTATGCTTGGTTACACAGCTGTTAAACAATTAATTTATTCAATTTGTTTACATTCGTTATTTGGTTTTCTTATATATATAGGTTTAGTAGAAAAATCTCTCACTATAATATTTTCATAATAAAATCTGTTAAATAGAATAGCATTTACTTTTAAGATAGTTCCCTTGTATCATTTGATTTACATATTAGTTCTACATCTATTTTATTCCAGAATTACTTAATTCGAATTTATGATTATTTACTTTCCTAAATGAAAATTTTAACAGATTCACTTACTAGTAAATAATTATTGAAATTTTACTTAATTTAACGTCTTTCACAGTTATTACTATACAAATAAAGGAGTAGGTCCAATTAATGTACGGCAGGTGACTACGTCCTCCATGAAAAATTAATTTACCGAACACCAAAAATCGGTAAAATGCTTTTTAGTATTGGTGTAGATGTGCAACTAAGAAATATTGCGTATTATTTTCTCTTAACATTCTCTGTACGGGTTAGAGAGGAGAGCAACCCGAGGCATATGTATCCGGCGCTAGAAATATAAGAAGGCGCTACTAATGTCTTATAGCTATAAAGTCGGTAATATGGTTATTTCTATCTTTAGACGAATTATTTAATATTATGAGAGATTTGTAATATTGAATGTATGTATTTATTTGTTACCCAGAAATGGTATAATACTGTAATTTATGGACAGGGAAATAAGTTTTTATAGTTAGGCAAATTGTTAAGAAAATATTCGCTTGGTCTAAATATAATCGATGTTTGATTTTTTATGCATATATTGTGTTATTTATAAATCAAATAATTTAAAGATCATCCATAAAAAAGAAAAATAATAATAATAATAAAACGACACCAATAATTATTACAGTCTCGCTGTATTACCTACTTACAGAATCATTTCATTCAGACCAGTAGGATAATGTGTTTTCAGTCACATAAAAAAAAGGAGTGTGGTTAACTAACAGCATAACCACAATACTAGGTAATTTTGTGTTATCTAATCCACCTTTACTTTTAAAAAAAGAAATAAATTTTATGCGAGTTCTAAATAAGAAAATTATGTTTGTGTTAAAATTATTTTTACTTATTTTTTTACATGAAAAATAATTTGTATAAATTCTGAAGATTTAAGCTATTTTTGGGTAGATCAAAATTCGAAACAAGAGACAGGCGTTGCCCGTCTCATTTCGTTTGCTCTGGCAAAAACTGTTGTACAGTTTTACAAAACTATACTGTCAATAAATCGGTCAAGCTAATGTATTATAGCTTTTTTTTACCAATATTAAAAATTTCTAAACTATCTTTATAACCGATTAACAAGAATATCTGGAAAACGCAAACAAAAAGAAGTCTTGAAGTATAAAGACAATATCATGTTCAAAACATTAATAAAACAATACTGCGTGAGGGAATTTATTTCTCAAAATTTCCTGCTTGAAACAGCTGATAGAAAAATTAAATTTTTTTAAGTCTATAAACATGTAACGATTTATTTACGAAAAAATAATATAACCAGCTAAAGTATTAGCTAGTTACCCTAGGCCAAAGTATTAAAATAAAGTTTAATATCACAAAAGATACACTAAATTAAATTGCACAATCGCTTGATCTGTTCGGTGATTCCAATTGGAAGTTATTAATTGAATGACGAGTTACAGCTCTAAAATACGACGCGTTCTCTAAACTATGAAGTCCATTATCAATAACATCAGAATGTCATTTGTGAACCCCTCCCGTTGCCGATTTTGTAAAGGCCGGTGCAACTTTCTAAGCTTTTCACAAAATATCACAGAAATTCATAGGAACCGATTGAATGTAACAAATAATAATAACGAATCATCGTCCCCAATTTCATATTCTACGGCAACATCGATTATGTTATTAGTTTTAACATTTTTAATTCATACTTAAGTAACCATTGGGAGGAGAGGCAAATGAGTGGTGGTCTGCACAAACCTATGTGAGTGAACCGTTTAACTGTGAGTCTAAAATGATACTGACCTCCTAAGAGTAATTAATGAATCCGGTTATTAATTTCAAGACATTTTATCAACAATCTGTTACCTAAAGAGATAGCCTCAAGACAACAGTAATTAGATTTGAATGCCTGTAGTCGGTGGTATATTTCGTTTGTTGAAGTTTAATTAGTTTCTCTCTAAAATGACAAACATGTAGTTGGATTTTCTCTCAAAAACTGCCAACATATAGTTGTGTAACTCCAACACTACGTAACTGTGCTAAAATTCTGTTTCGATGGAGAACTGTTCTAATACCAAAGCAGAACCTATAAGAATAAACAAAAGTAATTCTCAGACATTAACAATGAACAGCATCTAGACTATTCTTTCAAATACATAAAGAAAAAACTTCTTAAAAATTACCAAACTATATTAAATCTTCATTATTTGTAACAAATTAATTACATTTAATTTCATATAAAAAAAATTATATATATTTTACCGTCATAATTTCAACAACTTTTTAGTTATTATTAAAATTATATAAATTTGGCATATAAGTTAAGAACTACTCGTAATGTATCGGAGCAGAGCTAGTTCCTCCTTTTCAGAGCCAAAAATGTATTCGTATGAAATGAAAACTTTGCCAGAGTTAAATGCATCTAACTAAAGCATTATCAACATTAGCCAACAGTTAAAATTATAAATAAAATATCACGAAACAAAAAATAATTCTCTCCAATGATTACTTTTATTAAACCATTTTTTTTTTTTTTTAAATAAAAAAATCAGTGAATCTGTATGTTCTTTATACGTAATGTTAATTCGTTTTTACATATAATTTTAGATTTTTTTTTTTAAACTCTAGGATAAATTAGAAGCCTGTTAGAATTCTCAGAATATGTGAAGTACTTCTAAATGAGAATTATTCAAAACTGGCAAATTCATAGCCTTAACTTGCTCAACGAGTAAAAAATTACCCACTGCATAAAAAACGAAGTTGATATAAAAATTGGCACGGCATAAGTTTATTATTGCAACAAAGAATAATGGCAAAGGGACAAATTGAAAAAAAGACAAATGTCAACAATCGTACCCCCATGTAGAAAGTTGTCTATCATGATTAAATACTAATCATTTATAATAAATAAAAAAATAAAAAGATAAGAATTTATTCTTTGAATCGATGATCTCTGTATTTAAAGTTTTTCCTTAATAAATTTTTTTATAGAGGTGACGAATCATTTTTAATTTTTTTATGTTTTTATTATTACTTTTTATTATTATTTATTTATTTTTCCTCGATGATTACAAAAGAATTTTTATATTAAAATTAGTAATAAAAGTCTATTACCGGTTTAATAAATCGAAAGAAAATTATTTTACAATTACAAGTCATTAACAATTGATCAAATATCAATTCATAATATTATTATAAATTTTAAGAGGAAAACAGAATAAAACATATCAAAGCACACAACCAAACATATACATGTATGGTAATAATATAGATTTCTATTAATATTAATAAACAAATAACTAAAAAGCTGGTAAAGTATTGCATGACTTTCCTAGCTATTAATAATAAAAATTAAAAGAGTTAGGGCGAAAAATCAAAATACAGAAATATATTTTTTTAGAGAAGGGAAACAAGTTTTAAGATTTTTTTTTAAAATACTGATATATAGGTTAAACTTAACAAAGTTTCTTAAGTAAACTTTTCTCTAAATCTAACACCCCTTCAATAAAGGCTAAAATACGAAAAATAGAATTTTCAAAGAAACGTTTCTCCATTTTAAGCCGAGGTCTTGTAATTTAAAAATATTGTGGAAATTTCTTGAGAGCTCAATTTTTAAAGTTTATACGAGTATAAACTTTAACGATTTTTTGAAAAATATTTAAACCGAAGAGAGACAGACCAAAAGAAAAAAAACATATTTTAATTTTAAGAGGCGGGAGTTGATTTTTGATTATTTATGTATACATTGTAGGTAGCAAATTTGCTTTACTAAAGTTTTTTTCTAAAACGCCTCGGGTGAAAAACGAAACTGGGTTTTTGTCTATTCCCCCACCCAACGAATTTTAAAAAGAATTATTACGATCAATGCCCCATATAAAGAAATAATAGTTGTTTTTTTTTTTTAGTTACGCGAGATACAGACTTTTTTTTTTCTCTCAGCTCCCCTGGGCCGGACTTGTTGGTATTACGCCGCCCATGGGAGTGTCTTTAAACTCAAATAGGCCTCCCCACCTACCGGCTATATACCGGCAAGGCAGGTCGGCCTACCGGTTAGCTCTTTTTGAGAGTTCTTTATCAATATTGCCCCATTGGGGACCCAAAAGGGCAATATTAATACACTACATTATTACACCACGCCAGACCCAGTTCGCCGCGACGCGGCGCCGGGTCCCTTCAGTATTCAGTGTGCTGTTGCCTGACTGTTACCCGTGGAGTCCTTGGTGGCTCATCAGTGCCAACACACCGCAGCATGCTGGACCTCACCAGCAAGGCTGTCCACCCAGTCCTATTCTAGCCAACACCTTGTCTTCTCTCATCGGAGTATTTCTGTAGAACAACTTGTCTAACAAAACTAGCAAAATTATTCCAGTTTGACTCGCTTCTTAGCATGTAGTCTATTGTTGTCTCTGGAGTTATACCTGTGAGTGCCTTACTATGTCTAAGTGTGTCCCACCTATTGCACTCAAAAAAGGTGTGCTCAGCATCATCCATCTCGTTGCAGTAGTTGCAAACTCTTCTCTCTTGCCTATTTTGTGCAGGTAGTTATTGAAGGAACCATGTCCTGCAAAAAACTGCGATAGGTGATGATCAACCTCACCAAATCTTCTCGACAACCATGGCTTGATGTTGGGGATGAGGGTTCTCGTCCATCGACCCACAGCTTCCTGCGACCATCTTTCCTGCCAGATATTATAAACGGCATCACTGACCTCTTGTTCTGGCTAGCCTGGTGCCCTCTCCACCCTCTTTTTTGCGATTAGGTCAATAGGAGGTGTACCCGATAACACGCACAGGGCGGCATAGGACACTGTCCTGTATGCGGACACAACACCTAGGAGCACACACCTGTGCGTCCTCGCCAGTCTCTCTTTGTTGCGCCTGATGGCGATAGAGCGCCACCAGGCCGGAATTGCATACATAAGCGAAGACACGACGGTGGTCGCCAGTAAACGGCGCTTTGAGGCCCGAGGGGCATTCTGCGATGACATAATGATGTTTAGACTTTTTATCATCCTTTCTGCCTTGTTGCATACATTGACTATGTGCTCGGTGTATCTACCGTTTTTCTGGAGGATAACTCCTAAGTACTTGATGTTATTCGCTTCTTCTATAGCATGACCGTTGATGGAAATATTGAACGGTTCTAGCACTCTTCTACCCGTAAAGGCAACACACCGGCATTTTTCCGTAGACAGTTGCAGACCCCTGGACCTCAACCACTCCTGTATAGTGTCGATGGCCGCATACACCCTCTCCTGCACCTCCAAGACCATCCTTCCCTCTACGAGGACTACAAGGTCATCTGCATAAGCCAGGACCTGGACGCCGACAGGAAACTCCTTCTGAAGGAGTTCATCTATAATCACCAGCCACAACAACGGCCCCAGAACAGAGCCCTGCGAAACTCCACCGTGCATTTGAAAATATACTGTTTCTTCCTGTGCTTCCACCAGACATCCTCTGTTGGACAAGTAACATTCAATTTGCCTACACAGGTACGGGCCCTTGTCCCTCAGGATAGATGTAAATTGTTCCGCTTTCTCTGCACCCTGTATCCTAACGTGGAGCTCCTCGTTACGGCCCTTTTGCAATGAGATGACGTTATTTGCCTCCTCGCTGGTGACAGCATCCTTCATGGACCGGAGGAGCTCTGCGTACGTTTTTCCTTCCGCCTTAACAATCACTGTTCGGCTTTGCTCCGCCGGTGGAGTAGCCTTCTTTATCGGGATTTGATTATTACCGATGTGAGATACAGACTTACGTACGTACAGACGTCACGCTGAAACTAGTTAAAATGGATTCAGGCATGGTGAGAATGGATATTCCCGTAGAAATTTGAAAAACCGAAATTTTTCGCGATCACAATACTTCCTTTACAAGGAAGTAAAATTATAGGCCTAACTAAGAAAAGAAAAATTAAGTTTAAAAAAAACTTTTTTAAATATACAAGTAAAATTTGAATTTTTTGAGTGATTTTCCAAGTTTGAAACGGGTTTTCTCTTATAAAACGGCTCATATAATGAAAAATATTTAAGAAACTTAGGGAAAAATATTAAAGAAAACAACTTGTTATTAAGCTGGAGGAGTTAAAGTTAATAGAGCCCTATTTTTAATGATTGATATGTATCATCCCACATGTAAAATTATTTGTTGTTTGCATTTATATTTTAAATGAAATTAGAAAGCTTTACCCGACAAACAAGCACTTTAGTATTAGGGTAATTTTAATCCACGGCATGGAACAGAAAACGAAGTTCCTGAGCTACAAAAACACTTAAGTTCTGATCCCACCCCGATTACGGTTACGCTGTCTCTATAGATTCTTGAGTCTTTAGCATGGACCTACACTGATAGAACCCAGAATTAGGAAGAAAGACTCAAGGATAACCAAAAGGTATGGAAAAAAAGTTGGCCTACTCTCGGAAAAGGATGAGGCAATAACTCTAAAAAATTTGATGTAGACACCTTCCTTGTACGCTTATAAAATTACATATACACATTTTTAAAAGTACATAAAATTTTATTTCAGTAATAACGTCTGATTGTTTCATATTTTATTTATTGTTATTATTGAATTATTATTTAATGTATTTTTTTTTTTTTACAATCAGAGATTAATAATTTATTAATAAATCAATATATTTAAATTACAAAAAAAGTTAAAAAAAAGGATGAAGTCAGATTCGAATTGATATGCCTTCCCCTTGTAAGATCCAAACATCTCAATTAAAATTTTATTTGGCTATAACTCTGGAACCAATGAAAATAAGTACCACTTATGATACATCGTTGAAAAACTCAATGAGGGCTTATATACTGCAGTTAAGAAAAAGTCCAAAATCAATTTTTTTTTTTTGAGCTTTTTTGGACATTTTTTATGAAATCGATTGCAATAAAAAGAGGAGGTTCACAAGTAGATAGATGTACAACAGTTCTAAATCCAAAATTTCAACATCCTACGGCTAATCGTTTTTGAGTTTTGCAAGATACATACTCACATACGTACGTACATGCGACGTCACGCCGAAACTAGTCAAAATGGATTCAGGGATGATCAAAATAGATATTTACGTTGAAATCTGGAAACCGAAATTTTTCGCGATTACAATACTTTCTTTACTTCGTACAAGGAAGTAAAAAGGACTCCCGAAAGGAGCGGGTGTTTTCCTGCTCATAATCCCTCGGGAGGTTTGGACATTTTTACTTCGCTGTGAATAGTACGATACTGATTAATAAATTTGTGTATATTCGCTTAAATATATAATGTAATGAAAATGGCTTTTTCATATTAATGAAAGATACTATCCTCACCGAATAAGGAACTAAATTGGAAGGATAAAACATGGAAATTAAAACAAAAATAAAACAAGCCATAAGGAAAAAATAAAAACAGAATGTAAATGTCGATAGTTAAGTCTGAAACGTAACTCGTACAATATGTTTGGAGGAACAAGTATTCTTTAAATAACAAATTATTTTAATATTTCCTACAATCGATAAATACATTCTTATTTATTCTTAATCAATTTAAAAAGCAGTCGGGTAAAAAATGAAAACACAGTTTATAAATATGTTTAATACTACTTTTAAATGTTATACAGTCAAAATTGTAATTAATATTTATAAAAGTTTATTTTTAAAAACTATTCATCGTGTCATTTTCAGATTTTTCTTTTGTATGTAGAAGCAGTGATTTTGCATAAGGTAAAACGGGCACCCTATTAAAGGTAGCATGTCCGGTTCGTTAATAGATAAGGAAATAAAATGGTAAATAGTCAAGTTAAAAATAATTATTACTAATTTCATTATTAGTTACTTATTTTCTAACTATAAATGATAATTAATTTATTAATTATTCATAATTTACTCATTTTATTTATCGCTAATATGTTATTAACATAATTACATTTAATTAACAGTAATAAAAACTGGACTATTATAATACTAGTTTTAACGCATTTAATACTTGAACACATCAGATTATAGCTGAGAATGCTATAGAACGACTCTGCAATTTGGAAGTGCAGTTACCAATTCACCTACCTCGGAACTGAGGGCAGACGAGGATGTATCGAGCACAAAGAAAGTAATGCTTTATCTTAGTTTATAAAAATTGATTCGCATACACATCATATTCTGTACATCATTTACTCACCCGTTAATGAAAATATTATATCTTATATATTCCATCCTTAACCAATAAATATAAGTAATAATTTTTTAATCGGCTATTATAAACATGATTAACATTTTTAAGATTTACTCGTAATAATGAGAATGCACCATTCATACTATAGTGTATATAAAATCTAAAGGCGGGTCTCCCTACAAGCTGCCTCTACACCATTACTAACCCGGCATGCGGAACATTTGCTACTGGTTCCTACAAAAGTAAGACCTTTAAATGATATTGCTTGTATTTATTATTTTTTATTTTTTTTTATTGTTTATTCTAATATATTCATTTATTTTTGCCATTATTTATTTAAATTTGTCGTTTAATTATTAATTTCATCTGTTATTTATTTATTCTACTATATTTATTTATTCTACTATATTTATTTACGCTACTGTACAAATTATTTTGTATGACATCATTTCATGTTTTCCGTTTAAAAATATAGTACGAATTAACGTTTTAATTAATTAAATTAATTGAGCCAGTCATTTAAGAAAGAACTCGATTACAATTTCTGCACAAATGGATTTTTTGTATGTATGTGTTTCTATGGTATAGATACAAATTGCTTGGATTTCCGTTTTATCGTTATGAACTCAATCCAATCGAGTTAATTTGGGGACAAATCAAAAGATACGCAGCGTCAGAAAATACTACTTTAAAATATCTGATGTTAAAGTTTATGCTTAAAAGTCATCGACAAAAGGAGAAGGAGTGGAAAAAGTGTATAAAACGTAACGGATTCTGCTGAATTAAATTATTAGAAATTGGAAACAGATAACAAAATTGATCATGCATCTCATCGCATCTCTTAATACTGACAGCACTACGGATTTCTCGCAGTCAGATGACAACTGATTTGAATTTATTTATTATCAAAGAAATTTTATATAAAATATTGGTGAACTTCTACTGTTAATGGACAACTGACGATTTCATAACTCTTAAAACTCACGGAAACTATGTAACAGCAAACAATTTTAATGAATAAAATACTCATGGATTATCAGATGGGCTGTACACAAGTACATGGATATTATTCATTTAACTCGTGTTAATTTATTTAAATATAAAATATACGTATAATTTTTGTAAAATATATATAGCACGTGGTTACTGAATAACAACGTTTCGTAGTTTCTTTTTTAAGGATTTACAGAGAAGCTTGTGAATCTGCCACCTGAACACTTGTACGCACAGTGTATTTACTTCAACTTTATAAGCTAACTGAATTCAGTATAGTTTCCATTAAAACAAACTGTAATTAAAGAAATACGTAAAAATCATACTTTTGGGGATGGAAATAAAAATCGTTAAAAATCTAATCGTATTTCTGATAATATCTTTTTCTTAAATGAAAATACAATACATGCAGAAGTAATATACATAAAAGCATACACATACACAAGTATACACATAAAAGCGGGTAAAACATTTTCATACAGAATTTATAAAGCAGAAAATCATAAAAATAAAATTAATTGAACAGCAACTGAAAAATAAAAAAAAAATGGTAACATTAACGCTTTGTCACGCAGTACACAACGTGTAAAGCATATTATTATCGTAGCAGTACATAACCTTTATGTTATTATTTTTTATAGTTTTTCAAGTGACACGTTGTTAGAAAATTAATCACGAACCCTACATCAACTACCCGTATGAATCATGTTAACGCGGGTTTTGTTATTCAATCACCTGTTATTTGAAAAACTAATCCATAAAATTTTACGATGATCTCTTCTCAAAACAAGCTGAAAGCAATTATTTTAAATAACCGCTATGTAAATATGTCAGTTTAGGCAATAAAAAAAGTAAATTAAAAAAATATATATACTTTTTATGTTTATTTCGAAAATATAATTTATTAATGAATCAAAAAAGATGGGAAAAATTAAAGTAAAAATTCACTAACACGTGTAAAATAAAATTTTGATTAACTGGAATATTTGATTTTTTTTTTTTTGATTTTATTTTATTATTATTACTTTTATTTTTTAAATACAGAGTGATTCAAAGAAACGGGAAATTTTAAAAATTAAATAACGTTACTGAAAAATTTTTTTTAGAAAATGATTTTTATTTCATGTAATTGTACAAATGTTGCCATTTTAGGATACATGTATTTTAGTTTATTTTTTAAAGGTAAATCTTGCAGGTGACCTCCTCTTCTACGTAAACACTCATGAAGTCTCTCCGTTAAATTGTTCATGGTTTGACGTAACATCTTAACTGGAATTTCCGCAATTGCTTCTCGGATCTTTGCCTTCAGTTCTTCCGTTGTAGCAAGTCTACTGCGGAACACTTTGCTTTTAAGATGACCCCACAAAAAGTAATCCCAAGCTGAGAGATCTGGCGATCTGGGAGCCCAGCTAATGTCACCATTTCTTGAAATTACACGTTGTCCAAACAATCGGCGTACAGCTGCCAACGATATTCGTGCAGTATGTGACGTTGCTCCGTCTTGTTGAAACCAGGCTGTGTTAAGAATCGGTGGAAATCTCTTTTGTTGTTCCACAACAAAGGTTTCAAGCATGGCTACGTAACGAGCCGACGTCACTGTAATCGCAAGACCGTTGTCATCCTCAAAAAAATAAGGCCCTATAACACTGTAAGATGACATACCACACCACACGGTCTCTTTCTGGCTGTGCAACGGACGCTGGTAGGATTTTCTTGTGCCCAGTATCTGAAATTTTGCTTGTTAACAAATCCACTGAGGTGGAAATGCGCTTCGTCTGACATCCACAGTTCATGAACAAACTCTTTGTTATCATTTTTCTTCTGAAGCATTACATTTCAGAATTGTGCTCGCACAACTGCATCGTTCGGTTTCAGTTCCTGGACGATCTGCAACTTGTATGGATGGAATTGCAAGTCCTTCACTAACATTCTTCGAACACTTGAATTATGCGATTGTAAAGATGCTGAGAGACGACGGATTGACCGATGTGGACTTCGTGTGACAGCATCTTGTAAAGCTTGAATATTCTGTGGTGTACGGACGGTGTGCTCACGGCCTGGAGGTTTCTTTTTCATTGCCGAACCAGTTTCCTCAAAATTAGATATCCATGTTTTAATTGCATGTGCTGATGGAACACGGTCGTGCCGTCCCAGATTAAAATGACGGCAGATTTCTCTACGCGCTCCCTCCACACTGTCATTGTTTTTGTAAAACGCTTTGATAGCAAACGCACGTTGCGCACCACTCCAAGGATCCATGACAACTAAATGGCAGGTTAGGTTAGAGAGCCTGGCGCCACTGGTACCAATCGCCCACGGCTACCAACACAACTTTCAAAATTTCCCGTTTCTTTGAATCACTCTGTACGTTACTTATTCATGAGTTCAAATTTTCATTCATTTTTTGGTTTGTTATTTTCAGTTAAATAATTACCGTTATAAACAATTATTTTATTTTTTATTAATAATAAAATCTTATTTTAGTAACAACGGGCGTAAAAGAACACGCAAGTATCAATAAAACAGAAATATAGTAATGACAACAAAAATAAGAAAAAATAAATTGTTAATAAATTACAAAATCAATTATTTTTAAAAACAATATTGAGTAAATTAAAATAATAAATATTAATTACTCTCCTTGAAATTGTGTTAACCACAAGATTTAAGCCAAGTTACACCATGTGGTCTATTACGATTGACAGTGCAGCGTTACAGCGTGACGTAACTTTGCTATCTGGAGAAGATGCTCTCACAGCAGAATTAAAATTAAGTTCCGTTTCAATCATTAGTTTTATATCTGAACGGTATATTAAATTTACCAGTCTTCCAAAAATTCTTCTTACACCAAAAGATTTTTTTAATTTTCCAGCTGTATAGTAAAATTGCATAAAAAATGAATTAAAACGTGTAATACCCATTAAAATTGTATGACATAGGATTAAAACCAGTTTATACAATATGTATGAGAATAATATACAAGGAAATTATGCAGTAAAACTGTACGGTTAGTATACTAGATGAGGGAAAGTATGCTTATTGGGTCAAATTGTGCATGTCGCGGTTTTGCAGATCATGATGTTTTATGATTTTCTCAAAAAATGAAAACAAAATAAAAAAATAATCTTGACATCGAAAAATTTCGGAAGGATGGATGTATGTTAACCCACTTTTTGGTTGATACCTCAAGACTGGATGGACCGATTTGGAGAAATTTGGCACAATAATTTCTGTAAATGGAGCATTCATGCCATTTAATTTTGGTCATAATCGGTCAAAGGAGCAAGGACACGGATCTATGGGTACCGTATATTAATCGCTTAAGTAGCTAAAATATTTTCTGATGGTGTTCTGTCTTTTAGATTTTCGTAACATACCGCTAGTAGGGATCTTGAATAAAATCTTCGGTAATAAAGATCTCTGCATATTTTATGTTATGAACACGATTGTGATTATTTACACGGATTTCTTTTAAAAATTAAACTTTTTAACTGCATTTATAGGTTATAAGTATTTAATTTTGGAATTTTTCATTAAATTTAACACATATCGAATAGAAAAAAAGTGATATCAAATTTAAACTATATTATGTAAATACCAGTGTTACAATAATTGTATAAAAAAAATATTTTTATAACAGAAAAATCAATTAAATTAAAATTTTAAATTATTAATCACAAAAATGGGATAACTTAATAAAAATTCATTAACACGTGCAGTAAAACACGGGATAAGTATTATTAAAAATTAAAAAACACGACTGCCAAAAAAATATTGCTGACAAACATCGCTCTTTAATATAGGATAGTTAAAGCATGCGGGTGACAATTTTTATATCTATTTTAGTATTTTAGTATTTTAGTATTAATATAGTATAATAGTATACTATAGTAATTAGTACGTAGTATTTTTATGTAGTATAATTTTTTCAAATATTTTAAATATAAAGATTTATTTTTTCAAATATTATAAATAGGGCCACGAAATGGGCCGTTTGAAACGGAGCGCAGGGCTAAGTACCCAACATCGTTTATTAGGAAAACGACATAGCTCCAAACCGGTCAACTATCCGATTCCTATTCTCTACCTCCCCGTGGTGTGATCCGGGCAACGCGAGACCTAAGAGGTGGAGCGGCAGACAGAGAAGGGTGGGGGTCATGTCTAATGGCCTTTTTTGAATCAAATGCAGCTACAAAGTAAACACCATAAGATGAGGCTGCGGCGTCAGTAACACCTTAAGCACTGATCCCAACAGTGTCATGAAGCCTTGGGTTACCATGACTGGAGACCACCGGTGGAAAGAAAAGAAAGATCGAAATTGATTATAGGCAACATGAAGACGTCAAACAAACAAAACCTTTTAAATCCAGACAGGTTCAAAAGAATGGATTCGTGCTTTATGGAAATGATGGTTGAAATAAATAACACTACCCTGCCTTCGGATTCGTGATCCCGGGACGTCCACTCTTGGACGGATCAGAGCTCGAGACGTTTCGGGGGCGAACAAAATGAAGCATCCAATTGGACCCAGGATTTTGCGCATTGGCTCATGGAACGTGGGTAGCATGAACGGAAAGAGCTACCAACTGGAGGATGTGATGAAGAGACGGAGATTGGATGTTCTGTGTGTCCAAGAAACAAAGTGGCGTAACCAAGCAAACAAGACCCGTTTTTTGGATACGAACACAAAGAAATTTAAACTACACTATCACGGGCTCGAGAATCATCGAAATGGAGTCGGCATCATACTCTGTCACGAGCTACAAAACAACATAATCGATATTGAAAAATTGGTGATCGTCAGTTGGTGATCGACAGGGGAATTTGGAACATCATCAGTGCCTATGCACCTCAAACAGGATGTCCAGCAGCAGAAAAAGAGGCTTTTTGGCTTGAACTGGAGAACTTGCTTAAAAACCTCCCCAAGAAGGAGAAGGTGTTTCTGGGTGCGAATCTCTACGGAAATGTCGGCACGCAAAATCAAGGCGATAAAAGTTGGCATGGTGGTTACGGATATGGTTGCAGAAATGAGCAGGGAAATGAGATACTTCGACTTGCCAAGGCTCATGAGTTAGCGATACTGAACACATTCTTCAGAAAACAGCCCCGTCACCTGATCACTTACAGCAGCGGGGGCCGTACGACCCAGATCGATTACCATCTGTGCACTGCCGACATGAGAAAGCTTGTGAGGGATTGTAAGGTCATCTTGTGAGAGGACGTTGTGGATCAACATCGTTTGCTACTGACTGAAATGCGCCTTCCAGCTGCCTCTCGAACTAAAGGCAAGTCGGTTAAAGTGGAAAAGATTCGATGGCAAAGACTGGTTACTGAACAGGGCGTGCAGCTTCTGACAGAGTTGCAAGACTGGATTCATGATGTTGTTGAGGCAGAGACTGAACTGGATACTGGCGAGATGTGGCAGGCTTTCCAAGATGTCTGTTTGTTGAAAGCTAAAGTACTGCTTGGAGTGTCGAAAGGTCGATTGAAAAACGGAAGGGAAGCCTGGTTTTGGAAAGGTGTCTCTGTCATGGCAGTGACAGCCAAGACTTCGATCACGCCTTGAATGCTGCCCATTCAAGGCGTGGTCGAAGTGTGATTCACTACTAACAATAGAAAAAGAGCGGCTCCGAAAACAAAAAGTTGAAACGAAGAAAGCCTTTAAAGATCTTCTTTATGAAGATCTCGAATCTCCGGACGGCGGTGACATGATCTTTAAAGTGGCGGCACAGCGTCGAAACAATGCAAAAACAATAACTTCACCTAAGTTTATTGAGGATGCAAATGGCAGGCTGCTTACTGACGACCATGACATAACGCAGGGATGGAGAGACTACTTTGATAATCTGTTGAACGAGGAGTTCCCACGAACCGAATGGGTATTCGGTTATGGGTATCCTGTGAACCCGTCTTAGACGAAGATGTGGAAGACATAACCGAATTGGAAGTCGAAGCTGCACTGGAAGAAATGAAAAGAGGTAAAGCAGTGGGACCGGACGAAGTGCCCATAGAGCTCTGGAAGTCTGTTGGAGCGATAGGCATCCTCTTTCTCTCTATTTTGTTCAACAAAATTAAAAACGGAAGTTCGATGCCTGCGGCTTTTCGTCAACGCTTCCTCTTGGCGTTCTTCAAAAGCAAAGGAGACTGCAGAAAATGCAGCAATTACAGAGGTATAAAACTACTGTCGCACACTATGAAGCTTTGGGAAAGAGTCATTAACAACCGCCTGATGAAAATTGTACTGTCAAAAATTCACGTTAATCAATGTGGTTTCGTGCCTGACAGATCAACAGTGGATGCAATTCAAGCTATGCGTATACTGGTGGAAAAGTTTAGAGACGCTGTTAGGAATTTGCATATGATATTCATAGACCTCGAGAAAGCTTTCGATCGAGTGGCGCGAGATTTGATATGGACGGCATTGAGAAGTCACGGTGTTCCAGAACGATATGTTGAAATCATTGAGGACATGTATCACGATGCGACCACAAAGGTGTGATGCATGGCAGGAACATCAATGGCTTTTCATGTGAACATGGGGGTACACCAAGGCAGCGTGCTGAGCCCACTCTTTAACATTGTTATTAATTATCTGACATCGCACATCATGGATGAATTGCTGCTGAGCGTACTTTTTGCTGACGATGTGGATCTCGCGAGTGAAAGTGTTGCGGTGCTACAAGATGTTTTCAATCGCTGGAAATGTGCACTTGAAAGTCACGGTCTGAAGATCTGTGAATCCAAAACGGAATATATGTTCTTGCCATTCAGCGACGCACAATCACCATCGCCTGACATTATGATCAACGGTCGAGTTATGCCGAAGTGTACAGTTTTAAGTATCTTGGATCTATATTGAATCAAAGAGGCGGCTGTGAGCAAGATGTGAATCATCGAATCACCGTCGCATGAAGTGGCAGCAGATTTCGGCTATTCTTTGTGACAAGCGTATGCCTCCAAAACTTAAGGGCCGAATGTATACTTCAGTGGTTAGACCCGCACTTACATATGGAGCAAAGTGTTGGACACGATATGAGCAGTGTGATCGAGATCTCACGACGGCAGAAATGAAAATGTGTCGAAAGTCTCTTGGTGTGACTAAGTTGGACCGCATCAGAAGCGAACGATTACGAGGCTCCCTTCAAATAAAAGAGTCAGTGGCGGAGAAAATCTCTCGAGAGCGAAACGATTGGTTCGAAAAGGTTTATTCTCAGCACCCTTCAAGTGTTACAAAAAAGATAATGGCTCTTGATATTCCGCCAGTCAAGAAACGACGAAGACCGAATAACAGTTGGTGTAGGCAGTTGGAAGATCGACGATTGAAACATGGCTGGCCCCAACAAGAGAAAGACGATAGAATGAACTCCAGAATGACACTTCGTTCAATGAGACCAAATTTAATTGAAATTTTACTGTTTTACTCCTTACCCTGGAGACTTTTGTCTCACAATAGGAATTATATATGTATTATGTATACATATTAGTCATTATGTATATTAATAAAGCAAGGAAGAAGAAGAAATATTTTAAATTTATAAATATATATATATATAGATAGATAGAGAGAGAGAGAGAGAGAGAGAGAGAGAGAGTGAGAGAGAGGTAGCCTGTGACACTTCCGGTAATGTAACGATTCCAATGCGGGGTCATACATCCAAATCGGTTCAGTCGTTCAGATGCTACGGTGGAACAAACATACATACATACACCCTAAATACATTACACTCCTTTTTGGGCAGACGTATAATAAAAATTTAACTGGCATATATGATTTTTTGTTTAGATTACTTATTTCAATAAGTTCAATGGTTTTTTTCACCCCATCAACATAAAGGGAAGGGGATAAAATTACGTCTTTTTTTATCGTTTCTGGACTCGAACATCTTTGAACACTTTCTTTCACTAACTACTCGATTTTATTACATTAGTTTAGCACTTTGGTTATATATTCGGGAAATTTTTATTCAAGCAAATGATAATATGACTTTTTTGTCGGTAATTGTTTTGCTTGAATTCTTCAGAATGGATTAACTATTTTTTATGACATTTGCACGATGACTTCTGAATATTGATGCCATTTAATTTTGATTTCAATGGTCTGTAAAGTGGAGAGATACGACCACCATGGGTCCCTTATTCCCAAAATTTTAGTTTAAGAGTAAAATAAATATAAATAATTTTACATTACTGTTTACGTGCCATAACATTACGTGTTTACGTACATACTTTGATATTCCACTAAATTTTTTTCCGAAGTAGTCAGCAGTTTGTCGAGAGCCAAAGCCCTTGTAGCCAGAGTTGACAGCTTTTTATTTTTTTAGGTAAGTAGCAATAATAAGATTTTTTATTGTAATTACATATTACAAAAGAATATATTTGTTTCGTATAAAGTGCATGTTGAAAGTGCATTGAAAGTGCATTTGAAAGTGTATGTTTGGAGTGTCGCTTTATATGGAAGTGAAACTTGGACAATCGGAGTATCTGAGAAGAAAAGATTAGAAGCTTTTGAAATGTGGTGCTATAGGAGAATGTTAAAAATCAGATGGGTGGATAAAGTGACAAATGAAGAGGTATTGCGGCAAATAGATGAAGAAAGAAGCATTAGGAAAAATATAGTTAAAAGAAGAGACAGACTTATAGGCCACATACTAAGGCATCCTGGAATAGTCGCTTTAATATTGGAAGGACAGGTAGAAGGGAAAAATTGTGTAGGCAGGCCACGTTTGGAGTATGTAAAACAAATTGTTGGGGATGTAGGATGTAGAGGGTATACTGAAATGAAACGACTAGCACTAGATAGGGAATCTTGGAGAGCTGCATCAAACCAGTCAAATGACTGAAGACAAAAAAAAAAATAAAGTGCATATCATTCTATCATTATATAAGCGATCAATAAACAATTTTATAATTAACATATATTATATACAAATTAATTTAAATTAAAATTGTAATCATATATTACTTTTTTATTTTTTCTAATAAAGCTTAGCAATTACATATGAAGTAGTAATACTAATTGACTAATTACAAAAATATACAACGTAAGTATTATTTTAATGATTTTTTTTATTCAGTTGTTATTATATTCAATATGTATACTATAAATTATACGTTTTTAATGATACAGGTTACTTGTAAATGGAGAATATAAATAAAATTATATAGTATTTAATTAATAGGAAGTAATTGTGAAGTTTATCATTAAAAAAAAAAGCCTAAAAATACTTCGTGTAACATTTTGTATGATTATATTGTGTGAACAGTTATTAAAGTAATATTGAACCGTTCATCATATCACATTATAATATTAACCCTAAAATACATTCAAAACATGAACTTTCTTCTTTTTCCTGTTTAGCCTCCGGTAGCTACCGTTTAGATAATTCTTCAGAGGATGAATGAGGATGGATGATATGTATGAGTGTAAATAAAGAGTAGTCTTGTACATTCTCAGTTCGACCATTCTTGAGATGTGTGGTTAATTGAAACCTAACCACCAAAGAACACCGGTATCCACGACCTAGTATTCAAATCCGTGTAAAAAAACTGGCTTTACTAGGACTTGAACGCTGTAACTCTCGACTTCCAAATCAGCTGATTCGGCCGTTAACCCCGGTGGGTTTTCAAAACATGAACTGTAATATTTATACCTCGCGTGGATGTACGATCTAAGTTAATACTCAACTGACGAGCCAATCGGTCCAATTTTAATCAACCTTTTATCATCCCATCTGTTAGTTCCGATTTTTATTGCATTTTCCAGCACGGTTTTTTTTTTTTATTAGACGGAAAGACGTATACTAAGTGATAAGTTTAGTTGAAACTGTTGTAAAAATTGAGATTACTTTAAGTAATATTTTTTTAAAATTACATTCACGGCCCGCGTTGGAAAAGGAATGAAATGTTAACATTTGATATCGCATATTGTTTAACATTTCCATGGGTATTTATTTTTATCATTAACACATATTACGTCATTTTTTTTAATATATATGTATTTATAGATCAGTTGACAGATTTCGACAATTAATTGTGATTAATGACTGATTATAATGTTCTGATTCATACAGAAATCTTTTCCTTTACATTTAAACCTCCTTAATCAATATTTTTATATTTGTTATGATACTGTAGCTATCGTACAACTACCATAAATTATATCTATAACCTGGGTGGTGCACCGCCTAGTTATCACACCACCGCGGTAGTGTGATACTGGCCGTATCAGAATAGAATGTTTTTATTGAGAATAGCAGGTATAAATTCCCATAAGAAAGTTACGATGTATGTTAACCCGTAGTCTCAACTAAACGTGTCATTGAGTGTACGTGTAACTATTAACAAAATCTTCTATTTATTAATTGCAGTTATTTTTTAAACAGAGGGGGGTGACGTGAGGTATGATGGAATTGAAATTTCCTCTCTCTGTACTAGTGGAACTCTCTTTTTCTGTTTGGCCTCCGAAACCACCGTAAGGTATTCCTTCAGAGGATTAATGAGGATGATGTGTATGAATGTAAATGAAGTGTAATCTTATAGCCTCAAATCGACCATTCCTAAGATGCGTGGTTAATTGAAACCCAACCACCAAAGAAAACCGGTATCCACGATCTAGTATAAGTAATCTAGTAGTAATAACAAATTTAAGGTATATAATAAATTATATACCTTAAGTCTCGTATTTAAGTTAATAATCATTAAGTTCTTCTAAGCAATCAAAACTTTTGATGAATAATTAAAAATAATTCAAAACGTGATCTAATTACCAATATTGCTTTTGGCAAATGTTCAGTTTTTATATCAGTAAAATCGGCTCGTTTTCAGTTTATCTTGAATTCATCAGTAAAGAAAATAAATCATTTAACTACCTCGTAACAAATTTATGATTATGATACGGATATATCTTTTTTGGGATCCCTGAGTTTGGGGCCGCGGATGTGAGTCCACGTCTACGTCAAATTAAATTATTCAAATTAAGTTTATTTATTCGCTTGAATTTAAAACGAAAAAAAATACCAGCAGCAGCGATGAGAATGAGCATAAGGAAGTACAACCACCCTCTGGTTCAAACACTGCGACTGCGGAGCCTTCTTGTACGGTTCAAACCAATGTGCAACACAATGAAAGTGAAATAGAAGACGACGGTTGTCATGAAGATTAAATTGGAAAATTTTTCAGTCTGGCGAGCACTATGCCGGTTGATAAGAAAAAAAGATCTTGGAAAATGGTTGGGTATCTATGAAGAACTACGATTGTGCGGCAAATGCCAAGCATATCAAGAGGAAATTCAATCACCAGTGGCTGGACGCACATTCAACACGGTTAGCTTACTCAAGGCGACTCGAAGATGCTTTCTTTAAATATTGAGCGTTGTTTCCGCCATCAGTCAGAACGATTAGAAGTGGTTGGGATTCTTTTACCATCAGACCTTTCACGAAGTACAAGGACGTGCACGAATACTGCAAAGTACATGTGAAATACTCGTGAACGACTTAAACGTTACCCAGAAATTCAAAACTACTTTAGAACTTCAAGGAGATAATCACATTTTTTCGCGAATCCGTTTTACGACGCAAGCTTATCGGTAACATTCCTGAACTGTGTGAGACTGGCTGGTCAGAGAAATAGAAGAACATCCGTGTTTTTAAGGATCATTTTGTTGACATTGTTAATGCATTACAGACCTTAGCTGAAGAGGAAAATGCAACAACAAGAAAAAATGCTTATCAAATTCATGCAGCAGCGTGCAGATCTTCATTTATTGTGTCAATAGTATTAACTGCAAAGTATTCCTCTATACTGGAACCCGTAGTAAATTCACTTCAATTGAATGCACTTTATATAAAGTGCATTCAATTGGTTGGTTTTACTATATAGTAAAACCAACCAACACAACATGCTACGAGTTCATCGGGAACACGTGGAGAATCACTACTGCCGTTTTAAAAGAAGCAGGCGACATTGAAAAGCATTTGAATGTTTGTTATACTACATTTTCACTGATAAATTTCCATCCGAGTAACATTATAGGTGTTTCACTGGAAGAATGGAGTGAAAGTACTTAATTTTGTGCAACTTTCTACAATTTTGAAGGCACTGAAAGAGAAAGGGAATTGTGGTTTAAAATACGGATTGAGATGCAGGAACAGCCATACATAATTGAGGTTCTTAAAAAGAGAGAATCGTATTTCCCGACTTTTAGAAAATTTCTGCTAATATTACTTTTACAGCCCTCTACAACAAGTACTATCGAGCGTTCATTTAGTTTCTTTCGTAGAATTAAAAACATGGCTAAGAAGTAACATTGGTGAAAACAGGTTAAATGGGTTAGCTATTTAAGCATTCACCGACAATGGATTTCGCTAACAAGGAGCAATTAGTTTAAGCTGTAGTTAGACAAAGTGCATCTAATCCTCGCAAACAACGGTTTGCGAAAATTATTTTTTTTACATTTTTTGTTCTTCCTTTTGTTATTTTGTGTATTATTGCATAGCACCCCCTCATGAACTACTTTTCCCCATGAAAGAAGTTAAATTGAGAAACGTGCCCCCCTTCCGTTTTGAGCTGGATACGTCCCTGCCATATTAAACAAACAAATTAAAAGAATGAGTAGCTTCTTGCCCTATGTACGAGTAAATACACATAACCAAATACTTATTGTGGTATTCCCTGAATAAAAATCTTTACTGCGTAACAAAATTAATATTCCTTAACCATTAACCGTTTCCAACAGTCAATGGTATAGTGCAATGCACCTAAAAAAAATTACGCTATCTTAGTCAAACAACTTAACATAGATTTGAAAAAAATATTTACGGAATTCATAATTTTAAGCAACCGAATTGTTCGTAATAAATATTTGATATTTGACCAGAATTACTGAAAAATTGATCCCGGTTTTATGAAACTAAAGCTTGTAATGATTTTATTGTTTTCCTGCAATTACGTACGACTTACTTAAAATTTAATACTACTTCCAGAAATAAGGCTGAAAATTTTTATTACTGTCGAGGATGGATAAAGTGACAAATGAAGAGGTGTTGCGGCAAATTGATGAAAAAAGAAGTATTTGGAAAAGGACAGTTAAAAGAAGAGACAAACTTATAGGCCACATATTAAGGAATACTAGAATAGTCGCTTTGATATTAGAGGGACAGGTAGAAGGGGAAAATTGTGCAGGCAGGTAACGTTTGGAATATGTAAAACAAATTTTTAGGGATGTAGGGGGTATACCGAAATGAAACGACTGGCACTACATAAAGAATCTTGGAGAGCTGATGAAACCAATCAAATGACTGAAGACAAAAAAAAAATTACTATCGAGAAGTTATATTACTTTTAGAAATTTTTTTCAGCCCAAAAGAAAAACTATGTATAAATTCATTTAATTAGTAACAAAATTATTACGAATTTAATCTATTGCTAAGATAATTAATTTAAGATATCATAGAATACAGTTAAAACACTGTAGTGAGAGATATTTTACAATGTATTAATAAAGAAAAAATTTATTTAAAAAAAAAAATTGCGAAAAAGCTTGAAAAATAATTCCATCCTAATACTGTTTCGTTTCAATAAATGCAACAAAAAAAAAATGTTTTATGTTGAAATAGTAAAATGGTAAATTGGTAAAAATAGTAAACAAATTGTAAAAAAAAATAATGAATTTTTGAATGGTAAAAATGGTAATTTGCATTGTAAATAAATAAGTTTTTATTCATTATACAGGTCACATCAATATAAGATAAATTACTCGTATAAACATAAAAATAATTTTAAGATTAATAGATAAAGTGATATGATTTAAAGTCTATATTAAACACAAGAAATAATGTTAGGTAAATACAATCAATGTAAAAGTTACTAGAAAATAATTCCTAAATCAAACGCCTCTAACCAGATAAGCGAGTTTTTTGTTTGATTTTAATTAGTATTTTTTTTTTTTTAATTCATCAACAGATTAATATTGGACCCGTAAAGGAAGTCTTTTAATTATATTTAAAATAAATAGGTGGGAAGATTTTCCAAATACAGTTCGGCATTTTGTTAAAAATGGTACCGGAAACATAATAACACCCTTTCTCGTAATCCAACGTTTTAAGTTGAGTTACATGAAAACAGTTCCGTTGTCTGCTCGAACTTACTAAAGTAAAAGTTTATTAATTTTTACAAAAGAAAAATGTACTATACCCCCGAATAATCAGGCAAGGTTTTAAACCTGTTACCTTGAAAATGAAATACAAAAAAAAAGTTTTTTCTATTTTAAAATATTAACAAGAGTTTTTTTATTATTAATACTTTTATTTTAGTCCGTACCAACAATTAAAGTCATTAGCGACTTTTTAGTGTAATGTAACTGTAAATTTGTAGTCTTTAAACAAATTCAGGTCGACTACTCCTCAGACATGTAGTTAATTGAAATCCAACCACTGATGAACACCGGTATCCACGATCTAGTATTCAAATCCAAATAAAAGTACCTTAATTATATACCTAAATAACATACCTTAAATTATAAATAATACCTTAATTAGAATTTGAATCTGAGAACTTCGAAATCAGCCGATTTACGACGAGTTTACCACTAGACCAACCCGGTGGGTTAACACGAGTTAGTAGATAAAATTTTTCACTTTACTCGATTATTATTTTATACATAAAGAATGAAATTTTGTAGAATTCATTTAAATATTCAAGGAAAAATTACAGAAAAAAAATGTCTATAGAAATGATTTTATGAAGAATAAAATCATTTCTTATTACTTTAACATTATTTATTTATTTACAAGAAAAATTTATTTTATTTACAATACGAGTAAGTTATTATTTGAGCCTTTCGCCGATTGGAATATACCATTGTTTATATAACTGTTTAATTATTTATTTTATTTATTCCAAATAAATTAATTAACCAATGAATAAGATTATTATTCATTCGTAAAATCAATCGTGTTCTTTAAAATATAATTCTGGTAATTTTGTATTTACTTTCATGAGAATTTTATCAAAGCTGATTAACGTTTAGTTTTTATTTTGAACATTACGTGAATACTAGAAGAAACTTTTTCCTGAAATAATCATGCCAATATTACCTCCTTGGCAGAATGGTAATGTCTCTCCCTCCTTTTTAACCAGATTAGTAAGGGTTGGATTCTATTACAGGTAAAAAAATTCATCTCTTTTCATTATAGTTGTAATAAGAAAGTAAGTATATACCCGGTTTATTATAAAATCAGAACCAAAAAGTTACAGTGTAATATGAGAATTAAGAGGATGTTTACTTTAAGCTGAAAAACTGGATAAGACAATACGGAATTTGATAGTTTATTAACAGAAATAATTTTTTGTCTTATCCCAGATTTTGATTTATATGTATTTAATTGTGTTCTTTTATTAAGAACATTTCATATTTTTAACAAGTATGATTTTTTACGATTAATATTCTAACAAATGAGCAAAAATTCACGGAATAAACGAAGCTATTGATATAAAAAATATGACTTTACAAAGGGATACCCCATTTTTATATCAAAACATCCTTGTCACTCTTAACGAAAATTTGATTGATCTTTTCACTGAGCAAATTACCTTGAAGAAGGATGGGACCGCCCTAAACGGGATTTTCTAACATTTATAATCGATAATCCAAAATAGAATTTTTTTTAACTAAAAATATCCCATTATAAGTAAATATTCCGTCGCAAATCGTTCTCCTTTTAACAATATATTACGCTTTTAACACCTGAACTACTGTATTTTCGATTGGACGAAACAAAAATAAAAATATAATTTAGAAAAGTGTCCTTTTTCAATTTTCTAACAAAAATAGACTATACACCTTTGAGAAACTCAAAAAAATCCCAAAAATATATTCTGCAAATTATCAACCGACTAATCTTTCCTCATCTCAGTCAGAAATGATAATTTTTAAAAAGGAAAAGGAATAGGATATACCTTTTCAGAAATAATAAATAAGAAAATCTACATTGTAATTTGAAAGTTATCAATAAATAGGGAAGAAATGCCTTTTTAACTTAAAAAAGAATTCTCTTATAATAACTTATATTAAATTGTTAGGAGTATAAGTATAATATATGTACATAACTACTGTATTATAGGGGACTATCGCTGATAAAACAAAACCCTGGCTAATCACTTTCACGTCAATCGACTAGAGTTTCTACCGGATTTTCTACTTATAAATACCACGTCACATTTTCGTAATAATTGTTATTTTTCATTACTGTACACGTTTCCTTAAATAACTAAACTATAGGAAAATACTAGCACTTTCAATTTTAATTTCCTGATATCATAGCTCTAGAGCTATTAACAGAATATGGTAATTAGTCAAAAAAGGGGTAGGTGTTTTGCATTTCTCCATTTTTCATGGCCTATGGACTCCAAAAAACAAAACAAAAAGTAGGGGTAATGGTCATACGTACATGTAAACGCGTGTTAGCGAGTTTGAATCTTAATAACATTTGACGGGATACATCGATTTTGATGAAATTTTGTACATATATTCGTGTATAAGGGGCAATTTGATGGTAAATTTAGGGGTCAATATTTCCACGGGAGGATAAACGGTTTTTCAAGGATCAATTTTCTCAAAGTTTTGCAAAGATAACGCTACTTTATAAGCTCAGTACATGCCTACCAGCTTATCTTAACATTTTTTTTTTTTAAATTTACCCCAAAAACCGAAAAATCTTTTTGTGTTTTTACAAATAAAATAAAAAGATTTTTATTTTTTAACCGAATTTTCTTCACGCCTTCCTAGGCATAGTAGTAGCGCAAGCGACCCCAAAAACAGACTTTGGGGGCAACAATATTGGGGGTATGGGAGCATATCAAAATTTAAAAATTACAATTTTTTGAATTTTCAAAAAGTTTTTTTCAGTTTAATTAATATTATTATTATTAAAATAAAATTTCATCATATTCACCCCTACCACCAAAAAAAAAAATATTAGGTAATTTTTTATTTGTACATTTTTCATTGATTTTTTTTTTTTTAGTTCCTTCCATTTAACAATGTAAACTTATAAAAATCAAAAAGGCTGCTGGAAGGTCATATTGCAGGTGGAGAAGCAGAAAAAATTTACAAGTATACATTTAAAAAATTTTTAAATTTGTTAATTTAATCATTTAACGATAATTTTACAATAAAACTTCATCATAAATTACCCCCACCCCAAAAAAGAAATCTTAGGTAACCTTTTTCGCGTATCATTATTTTTTCACTAAATAAGAATAAATAACCAATGCCAGGTCAGTATTACAACTTTTTTTCAGATTTTTTAAATGTGTACTTTCTCATAAAATTGTTTGTTACGGTGTACGATAAATAGTTACAAACGTTAAAATCATTAGTCCAAATTCAAAACTGACCGAGAAAGATGAAAAAAATCAGTTCTTAGGCAATAATGGGGCAGCTTTTTAGATTTTTTCTCCCGTTTTACAGGGGGATGAACCATTTTTATTTTTAAAAAGCAATAATTTATTTTTATTTTTTTAATTTCTGTAAGGAAGTAAAATAATAATACGTACGTAAACAAGAAATAAAATAAAATATTAAAAACTCTGTAATTTTTACGGTAATTATGAAGCGATTTTTTAACTTTCAAACTTGTCGCTAAGGACATAATGAAAACAGTAAATAAGTAACATAAATACAGATTATAAGCACTGAATTGTTCTTATAAAAAATTAGCCTAGATAAATTAGTCCACAAATAATTTATACATATTCATCTTTTATATCATGTAATGGAATCTAGCATTGAGAAACGAAAGTAAATTAATATGTTATTTCATCAGATATATTAAGAGGACAGATCTCAGATTCCTTCATTTTTCACCAGAAGCAAAATAACAATTAAGGAGTATAATTACAGGCAAGTAAATTTAATTTATAATTAACTTAATTATCTTGTCATTCGATTGCTTCATTCTGCAATATATCTACTGCTCATCCGGAAAATTACCCCTCTCTCTCCCGCCTCACAACTTTCTGTTTATGTATGCAGTAGTTACATTTGTATTCTAGCCCCACCCAATATTTGCCTTGCTTCAAAAATTAATTTCATGTACAGTAAGTTATTCTTTTATAAAATATTATAATTAAAAATATACAATTTAAGTATTTAAAAAAATTTTAATACGAATTTTTTAAGCTATTACATTCGTTCTTTACACTACACTTACGTATTTTCTTATTTTTGTGATATTTATTCCTAGGACTTAATATACGTAAATATCATTTAAATATATCATTTTATGGAGGTAATAGAAAGGTAAATTTTTATTAATTAAGGTTAATTTAGTTAATTTTTATTCCAAAGATAAACATGTATTTGCTGATGAACATGATCGACGTTGTGATTTAATGCGAACACGTATCCAAAAATATAATTTAAAATTTAAAAAAGGCTTATAGAAGGAAAATTTTATCCACGATTTCAAAAATATGGTGAATAACATTGTTTCATTCCATGATGTAATAGATTTTAATTTACCGACAAAACATCAGTACATCGATTTAGTACAAAATCTTTATCAATAGATATCAAAACTAAAATAATAGATGTAAAAACTTTCATAAAATAATGTAAGTGATTTAGTTAAACAAGTGGAAAATTTACTGAAATATTTATAATTTAAAAAAAAAATGGCATAAAGTATTCCAGCTACTCTGAGCTGGGGGTTCCTTTTTTACTTCCTTGTACGAAGTAAAAGAAGTATTGTGATTGCGGAAAATTTCGGTTTCCAGATTTCAATGGAAAAATCCATCCATTTTTACCATTCTGAATCCATTTTGACTAGTTTCGGCGTGTATGTACATACGTATGTATGTATCTCACATAACTCAAAAACGATTAGCCGTAGGATGTTGAAATTTTCGATTTAGGACTGTTGTAACAACTAGTTGTGCATCCCTTTTTGATTGCAATCGACGGAAACAAAAGTGCCCAAAAAAGCTTAAAATCCAAAAATTTGCATTTTGGACTTTTTCTTAACTGAAGTAATAAGCCCTCATTAAGAACTTTTCAACGATATACAGTGGTACTTATTTTCGTTGGTTCCAGAGTTATAGCCAAATAAAATTTGAATTAATGAAATATTTGGATCTTACAAGTGGAAGCCACATCGGTTCGAGTCAGACTTCATATCCCTTTTTTTTTACTTTTTTTCTAATTTAAATATATTAATTTATTTATAATTATTAACCTTTGATTGTAAAAAACATTTACGATCAGAGGTTAATAATGAAATAAAATTTTATATACTTTTCATTTAAAAAAAAATGTGCATATATAATTTAACAGACGTACCAGGAAGTCATGTGGTGTCCACATCAGATCTTTTACCTATCAAAATGAAAGTTTTTGTTTTAGTATTTAAAATAAATATCCCCACTGAAATATTTTTCTAGTAATGGTCGATGAATGGAAAATTGTTAATGGTTCTAAAGGCCCTTTTTTGTAGTATAAATCGTTTTAATGAAACTGTCATAGTTTAAAATATATCTGTATCCGGAATTTCACTGTGGTATCTTTGAAATCAAAAGCTGTATAATAATATGTTAAGTAGCTGTATAATATGTCTCAACCCATATTTGACCTGCTAGGATTGATTGATAGCTTGATTCATATTTAGTACTTTTTTTTAGAATTTGAGACAGTTTTTTCAATTTATATTATAATAGCAATCCCCTTTCGCGGAATGCATATAGAACTTAAAAAATTGGAGATAGTTATGTAGTAATTATGTGTGGGCTCTAGCTCTCAAAGTTATCGTTGCTCACAACTTATAATATATTTATGAAAAACTGAACTCGATTTTGAGACGATCGTATATGTTGCTCTTCAAATTTTTGAGGACGCTCTGACGTAGATTCACGTTCACGACGATCATAAATTCTAGTCAGTACTTTTAGAAGGTTTTCTCCCTGTATGTAACCTCACCGACCTAGGCATTATGAAAATATCAATGCCATATTGAAAGGCGATTAGGGTAAGGCTTACCCTGATGGAACTTCTTAGTTCAGGATATAAAAATTTTCAGAATGCTTCTTTATTCGTGAAAGAAAGAGTTCTCGCGGGACGCTGCCAGATTAGACAATGCGAATAAGTTTAATAAAACATATATACCTTTCCAAAAGTCTTATCAAAATTCACTTTTCCTGGAACCATCAAAACTTTGTTAAATGTAATTAATTTTAAATAATGTAATTTTCTTTAATTTTATTATCAAATTAATTTGCTTTTACGTGTATTACGATAATACAAATTGATTTGTTGTAGGCAATTACATTAAATTTTGTAAATCAAACAACTCCTGAAGAAGTCGATATTAATATAGGCAATTATCCACATAGATTTTATCTATCGATATTAAATTTAGTAAAAGAGATTCTAGGATGTTTATTTATTTTTTTATTTACGATTTACGGAGTAGTGATATTTTGGTGAGGTTTGAACAGTAGTAAATATTTCGAGGCTCATATGAAAGCTACAGTTAAACTTTCGTAATTACTGGTTCGGAAGTTTTCGTGGTTATCGGAAACAAACGAAAAAGACTCCGTTTATATAACAGTGAGATTAAATAAAAAAATATTTAATATGTTTTTATTCTTTTTAAATAAGAGCTATTTTTAAAAAAATAAAAATTTATTGATAAAAGAAATGATGTATGAAATAAAAAATAACGGTTTAAAACGAAAATATGGTGATAAGTAAATAAGCACAAGTAGTGATATAAACGAAAGAAAATACAGCTTTTATTTATTAATTAGCGTTTAAAATCTGACTTATGATAATTATATTTTAAATGAATATTTATGAAATTCTGGCAAGGAAGTGATAGCAAGGCCTGTCAGCAGGACATTTCTAGCCTTATAGAACATACGCCATGAAATATCGGTAACAAAAGAAGTAAAGGTAATGTTAGGAAGTACATGTTAATGATCAAATGAAATTTCGTGAAGAAAACAAATAATAGTTTTCGTTAGTTTTGCAGAAGTAAGAAATATTTAAATAACATTAATAAATTTGTTCATTTTGTATTATAATAAATAATTTTTTAAATGTTATTTTATCGGAAAATTTAGTTAGGATAGCTAATTAAAGGTGAAAGTATAATGATCAAGTCAAAAACGAATTATCGGGGTTTTTTTTTGCAAATCTTACGTTTTAGGCTCCAACTAGTTCATCCAGACCAAAAAAAAAACATATGTTCGTAAATGTCGCACTGCTTTTGGCCTTATATTTCAGGATTGACCAAACTGATTTTTGTCGAACTTGGTTCAAATATTTCCATATATGGGCAATTGATTATATGAATTATTTTCAAAATTCGTTAACGGAGTGAGGGGATATCGCGAAAAAACCATTTCGGTTTTCAGATGCCTTTTAGGGAAAATTTTAATGCAAATTTGTTATCTACAATGCATGTATAAATAATCAAAAGGAAAAATTTCCAGAAAATCAACCCAAAGCTGTTACAAATGAAATGTATGTTTTTTGTTCTTTTACTCTATTTTCTTACGATTTAAATATTTTTCAAAAATTTTTTGAACGTTTATAATACATATATAGAGAGCTACCAAGACAGGTCTACAATTTTTTTAAATTTTAGACCTCGAATCTAAATTCAGAAAAGTTATTGGAAAATTTTCTTTTTCTTATTTTAGCCTTTATTAAAAAGGGATGATGTTAAAGAATACTTTACTTAAGCAAATTAATGTTTAACCTACGTAGTAATATTTTTAGAAATTTGTTCGTAAAATTTATTTTTAATTTTTGTTTTTGGCTCTAATTCTTTTAAATTTTATTATTAATAGCCGGAAAAGTCATGTAATACTTTGCCAATTTTTTTGTAAATAAAATTCTTTATTTAAATGTAGCATGTTGATGTTACATTATCTACTGTTGATATACATTATATGTAATATATAAAGATATATCTGTATATTATGATTTCGGAAGAACCTAATCTTCATGACAAAATACTGATTAATGGAAAAAAGAGAGGTCGTAATCAATGGTATTAAAAAGATAATTTTTAAAATGTTAAAAACAGTGATCAAAATACCAGTTTTCCATATTTTTTCACAGATTTTGTTGAAGATAAAAAAACAATTTATTTAGGCATAATTAAAAATTTTAATCGAGGTACCCAGAACCATAGTTTCAGAGACTAAAGACTTTCTCTCCATTCACGTCTTAAATTTTTATGCGGTAATGAAATTTCGACCCGGATTAAAATACATTTAAAAAAAAAATCTGATGAGGGCACAACATGATTTCCTTGAACGCCTATTAAATTCCATATACTACACATTTTTTTTAAAAAATAAAAAGTAATAAAATTTGATTTCGTTAGTAACTTCTGATATTTTTTCATATTTTTATTATTATTATTATTATTGAATTATTATTTATCGTAACTTTTTTTTTTTACAATCAAAGGTTAATAATTATTAATAAATAAATATATTTAAATTAGAAAAAAAAAGTTAAAAAAAAGGGACATGAAGTCTGATTCGAACCGATGTGCCTTCCCCTTGTAAGATCCAAATATTTCATTAATTAAACTTTTATTTGGCTATAACTCTAGAACTAATGAAAATAAGTACCACTTATGATATATCGTTGAAAAGTCCTCAATAAGTGCTTATTACTGCAGTTAAGAAAAAGTCTAAATTCCAAATTTGTTTGGATTTTTTCGACACTTTTGATTCAATCGATTGTAATCAAAAAGGGAGGTGCACAACTAGATGTTACAACAGTCTTAAATTCAAATCTTCAACATGCTACGGCTAAAAAGCGAGAAACGTACATACGTACGTACAGACGTCACGCCGAAACTAGTCAAAATGGATATTTCCGTTGTTATCTGAAAATCGAAACTTTTCGCGATCGCAATACTTCCTTTACCCCATACAAGGAAGCAAAAGGGTTTTCATTCATTTTTTATCAGTTTACAGAAATTTAATTCTATAACATAAAACAGATACTTATACAAATACTTAAATTCTTACTTATACAAATACTAAATACTAATACTACCGATTATCCGCCAGCGGTTTAATGGCGTTGCCTCTCAGAAAGAAATAATCTTTTAAAACTTATAAAGAAACCAAAAATTTAAAGTTTTTTAATCGTTCGGTGATAGGTTTTATTCCTGCATTAATTTGCTACTTAAATGCGTACTTGTTTTGAATATGATAATATTGTACTGTAGTTCATTGTGCGATATTATTACCCTAAGCAAACTGCGTATTACAATTAAAAGAAAGTGTTTTCAGTCGTTAAAACAACAATCAATCGAGTCTTATTTAAACAAAACAAAACAAAATCTGAATAAGTAAAATCCACAATTTATTAATTATTATTTTTAATGTCTATTTTTTTTCTCGATAGTTACTGTAGTTTGTTAATAAGTATTTGTTACTGCATTACGTAGTACAAATACTACTGTATGTTCAGTCTGTTTAAGTGCAGTATTAGTGATAGTGAAAATTTATTATATGTTCATACGTATTTTTAATAAACTTCTGGATATTACTTTTATCAAGAAGATAATAGTATAGTGTAGTGTACTGTATTTTATTTTATTATTTACCATTATACAGTATTAGGTCATTCTAACACTTTATTAAATATTTTACTTTGATCAAGCCCCATTTTGCTATCAATTTTGGATTATCCACAATTCTCTTCCCGTTTATTATCGCGGATAACCGGGAGTTGACTGTATTAACTTGAAAGTGATTGGTGAATAAAATAAGTTCCTTCTCGAATTTTTAACGTGCATTTTGTTAAGCTTCGCCTCATCGACATTGATATAACTGGGTAAAAATTAAATATCTATAATTATGTGAGGTTTTCTGTCAATTTTTATTAAACTATTGTGGTTAAAACTGAATTATTATTGCACTAGTAAGTATATAATGTAACAAATCAATAAAAATGTATATAAATAAATTGTAATCAATTATCCATACATAATGAAACAGATGATACAGTATAATTAGATAAATTATTCAATTATTTTTCGCTATAATTCAATAAGATAACTGAAAGCTGATAACAGAATTATATTAGTAATAATAGCAACAACAATAATAATAACAGTAACGATGTTATAATGGTTACGGATGGAGACATAATGTTAATGTTTTCATGTCGGTAAGTTGGCAATAGAGCGTGTATTCCAGCACAGCACACGGCACACTTTCTCTTTCACTGACCCAGTTCGGTTTGCTTGTGTTGTTCGCACGTCCGTCAGTTTCACTTTCCTACAACATATATACAATCATTCAAAACACACACACACAAACACACATATATATATATATATGCCCTACTGTTAATTCCCAGTAAGCCTGTATTATGAATAATAGTAATACGTGTAAGTTGCATAGTAGAACCTAAAAAAAATATATAGTACGTTTTTTTATGTACTCTTCCTCTCTTTCTATTTATTTACCTATCTCTGTCTTTCCTTCTCGTGTTCTCACTCTACACTTCCATTTACATGTTACGTGTATATATATATATATATATATAGATGTGTGAATTTTATTTTATGCGTGTGTGTTTTAAACAATTACAACTGGATAAATACGAATATAGAGAACACAATACATAAATACGAGTATATTTAATCGTATTCGTATTTACGCAGAAAGTAAATAAAAATGGTACACAAGAATTACATTTGTACCAATATAAGAAATAATTTTGCATACAAATTCTTGCTGTATATAATAATACTGCAATATTTATTAGGTACATTTTATTATCGTTACTGTAGTTAATAGGTGATTAACCCGTCATTTCTTTTCCATATTTATTTATTAACCATTTCATTATTAACTTTCATTCAAAATATAAAATGTTTCCAATATAAATTGCTTCAATCAAGACTCCCCGTCGGGGAATCGATTGAATTTCCGCCAAAAAACTCAAACAAAACAGTGAAAGAAAAATGCAAGAAAACGACAAACAGGAGTTATATACGGTAATGTTTAAGCTTCTTACAAAAGGTCGCGACTTTTCGTTCACTAAAAAACATACACTAACATGATAACCGGTAATACCCCCTTGTTATGAATTTTTCTTTAGGTAAACGCTATTTTCTCTTTAAACGTGTTAATTAATATTCATTAATTACACGTTTACATGTTTTTATTATTTTCTCATCACGCAAAATGAAACCGCCAATTTTATTCTTCTCCGACTATATTTCGTCAGATACTTCAAGCTACAATCATATATTTTACTCTTTTCTCAGGAATAAAAATGAAACCACCAATTTTTCCGTCTACATTTTGACAGACGGTGCAAGCTATAAGGGTTCTAAAAATACTATATGTATCAAAATGTTATTATGAATAAACTGTTTAATAAATTATAACAGAATATAAATATATAATAAAACAATGATAATGAATAATTATTAACAAAAATATAAATATGGTAATTATACTCTTTATGTATTATTATGATGGTCCATGATAAGACAGTCTCCAGTTAAACGAAAATAGTTGTTTGTAAATAAATAAATCGTAAAAATTAGTAAAATACATGCATGAAATAAATGTTTTTTTCCGAGAAAATGGTGCTTTCGGCTTTGAAAACAACGGTTTTGTTGTTGATATCGGTAGACGGCGCTTATTGCAGGGAGTTCAAGGAAATCGACAACCACAATCTAAAGGTAATTTCTATGTATATTGTTGATTGTTTTATTAAACTGATCTAAAAACGTTGTTTTTTATTTACTTTATGTCAAAAATAACTGATATCACAACCACAAGAAAAAACAATTTCATTGTAAAAGTGTTGTGAATCTCCTTATCACAAAAACAGAATGATATAAAAATTATGAATAATACAGACCTAGAAAAATACTTACAGTGTGAAGGTATCCCTCAAAAACCAATTATCTACCCCGAATCCGAAAAAATCGATTTACCAAAAAACTGAATCCTATTTGCTACTCTCAAATTTCTTTAAAGTACAATTCTTTATTTCAAACATAAAGGAAAAATATTTAATAAATTAAGTCGTGCAAAAACTGAAGAAAATTTACAAAAATTCACTCACCACGGGGCTTTTCTATTAGAAAATATAAAACACCAAAATAATTTTAGTCTAAATAGATATTGCGATCGAGTAGACTGCTTTTTCGTGTTTTTTTCGAAAACGGTTATTTATGTTTTGAAACAGCCACGTGGTGAGTGGATTTTTGTAATATTTTCAAGTTTATATACGAGTTACGTAATTATTACTAATAAATATATTTCTATTTTTTTAAAATTATTATTAATTTTTTTTTTTTTTTTTTTGTTTGTTTAATAAATCATTCAGTCATTAAACAGCATTTCATCAAAAAATAAAAATTAATATTTTATTAAAATTATGAAAATATTATTACAGCCATACCTATACACAAAATTAAAAAAAATAAATAAAAATATTTATTTTTTGTTATAGTCAAGATGTATATCTTAATGTTATGGAACGAAAAAATAAGAAGATTCTAAAAAAATATTTCATAGAAAGATTATTTTAGATTTTATTTCTCCCGAACAAATATTTTGTTAAAATACATTCTAAGTTTTAAAATAAAGAAGACATTTTTTTTGCTAAGAATAAAAGAAGTTTCTACAAAAAATACGAAAAAGTGATTTCTACAAAAATCATTGAAATATTACTGTAAATCTCTGTATTATTCTAATGTGGGAATCTTTTATTGAGTTTCTTACAGCGAGTAAATTATAATGCAAATTAAGTCCTTCTGTCGAGAGAGTTTCAAACACTGTTCAATTTTCTTTATCTAAAGCGGATATATAAACAGTTTATGCTAATATTGGCCTAATCTGCTTTAGCTATTTATGATACGTGAAGATACCAGAAAAATTTTGTATTCTGAGCAATTTACATACAGGTATTCCATTTTTTAATGTGAAATTTTTTTTTAAAAACTATTATGTTTAAAGTATCTTTGAAAGTTATTTCTGTAATTTTACAGAATAAAATGTATAATTATTTTCAAAATTAAATCTAACTAATAATGTGACAGAAACGGGAATAATGAAAAACTAAAAGATAGAACATATCAGAAGATGCTGTATAGCTATTAAATTTAATCAGATACTAAAATTAAAAAGGATACAAATGTACAGCAGGCGAGACTAAAAATTAGAAAAAAATTTCTGAAAATATTTGTTTCGAGTAACCGCTTTACGACTGTGAAATATGAATGATATACCCTATGAAATGTGATGTTCCAGGAGGACGTTGAAAATCAGGTTAGTCGGTAAAGTAAAAAATTAAATTGTCTTAAGAAGAATAGAAAGCAAGACAAATTTTTGGCAAAATCTAGAAAAGAGAATAAATTAATTTGGTAGATTTAAACATCCAGATTTAGTTCATTTGAAAATGAGGGAATTTGCAAAAGATAAATTAAAACATTTATTGGAAAACATAAACGACTGACCACTCCAAAAACACGATTTTTTTCAAAGGAAATTTTTACATCAAATCTACGGTCAATATTTATTTATTTATTATATTTTTATTTTTTTGCCTTAATAATAAATAAATCTGTAATACTTATTTACTTTGAATAGGTATTTCACTTTGAAAAATTTGTTTAGTATAATGTAATAACCGACTTTTATGTTATTAATTCGCAGATGAATTTAAAGACAATTTATTTTCAGATGTTCTATATGTTTAATATTTAACTACTATATATATATATGATATCGATATATATAAACGAACAACTTAAAAGATGTTGCAAAACTGGTCGAGCGCAAAAATTCCCAACTTTTTTTTTAGGAAAGGTAAGTTATATTGACCAACACAGAAAATGTTACAATGTTGTACAATATAAAAGGAATGTTATTAATAAAATTAGCCTAAGCTAAACTTATTAAATGTTTTTTCAGTCGCCATATATTTGAAACAATTATCAAAACAGACTTATAAGGAATTCCAAATGCGAAACCGATAAATAGATTACTTATATGATAATTTCTATAAAATAAAGAACGGATACTTAGGGTTTGTTGAACATTTCGTTTAAAACTGATATTAGACAAACTTAAATAAGGAAATTTTTTTATAAAACGACAACTTTGTCAATAAAAGTAACATTAAAATCGAACTTGAAAAACTAACTTCCTAAAAGATAAAATATTAACACTTTTTTTAACTTGTTTTGAATTCGACTTCAGAAGACGACTCTAATTTAAAATTAACTACAGATTAATGGTAGAAAACAAATACCATCTAGCTAGTTGTTCTTTAGAAAAAAACTGGCTAATCAAGACAAGGGAAGGCAGAATGTAACAAGTTGAAAAGTACAAATTTTGGGAATATGCTAATAGAGAAATGGATGAAAAAAGTAAAAATAAGACAAAAACAGAAACGGCAAAGGTTGATAATGTAACCGATTTATTAAACAAAAAGGAATGTTTTTAGAGCTAAAGAAAAAACCAGTGAAACTAGTAGAGTGTGAGATGAAAATGTGCTAATTGGATTGTTGAGAAACAAATCACAGGAGGAAAGCAGATTAGATTATGAGAAGGAAACAATTATTAATATCAGCTTTTTAGATATTATTTGAAGGGGAGAGGACGATAGGAAAGAAAACATTGAAATGAAGTAGAAAAAAAGAAAGAAAAATCGTGAGAAAATCCTAGGACCAATAAAAATAGATGAAAACAAACATAAATTCAGAGGTAACAAAGATCTTTACAAATGCTATGAAACAAAGGAAATGTAAGATGCCATCAGAAAAAGAAGAGCCAAATTCTTCGGCCAAATTTTGAGAATGACTGATAACAGGCTCACAAAATAAATTTTCCACCAGATTTACAACAGAAAGAACGGAAATCAATGGATCTCAATGGATCAAAGTACGTAAACAAAATTAAACTATCTGAAGAGATAATTCAAAATATGGAAATATTTAGAAAACTGGTACAAGATTTCAAACGTTTCCAAGAGAGGTAGAAAAAAGAAATTAACAACGACTGGTTAGAAAAGAGAAGGCGAAAACAAAACTAAAGAATAAAAATTATTCGAAGACTAGTAAAGAAAACGCCTAGAAGAAACAGAAATGAAGGCAAAATGTTGCTTCAAATACTCCTTAGTCGGCCAAACTCGGAAAAAAGTGTAATTTTACATATTCTTCCATTTTGAAAATTGTATCAATTACTTTTATTATAGTTAAAATAATTTGTATGTTACCAGTGCTCATTTAAATGTTAATAACGAATAATTTGATTATATTATTATCAATGTATATCTTAAGATTTCAAGGTTGTACGCGTATATATTCAGTACGATTTTAACTCCTAATTTATGTTCATCCCATTTTTTTTTATCTCGTAACTACTGCATACCAAATAGTTCTAATCCAATGAACCCAGTATTTATTTTCAGTTACATCCGTCAATATTTTGCTATTATAAGTAAAATACATTATGTATTTTAAATGACATTAGCATTTCATAAATAACACGTACAGGCAAATAAGTAGTATAGATAGTAATTTACATATTTATTTATAAATAAATACTATGTATGTATAATTATACATAATATTTATTCATTAACGTATTTAAAATTGTTAGATGAGAAAGTATAAAAATTATTTTTGACTAAATATCAATTTATTTGTACATAGGTAGAAGAGAGTAACTATAATTAAATTTGTGAGTAATATCGATTTGTTTCTACTTTCCCTTAGTCTGTATATATTTAGATTATAAGAAGAAACTAAATGTATTTATAGGATGATGTTCAATTTCACATCGTTCTGAAATAAAATTAAATCGATACCTCTAACTGAAGGAAAAGACTATTTTCAAGCATATCGATGATATACGTTGTTCCCGTATCAGTGTTTTCTAACTACACATATATTAAATGTTAGAAAAATTGAACTTATGAATATATATATGTACACATTTATTTGGACAACTTGAGCTGTGTCCTTCATCTGATAAATTTGATTACTTAAAAACAGAACTTAGTGGTTTTTTTTTTTTAATCTTTTCAAATATTTACAATTTTATTTTTTATACGTGCTAGGTTTTTAAGTGTAGCATTTCTGGCAGACATAACATCATTTATTTTATGGCTTAGACTTGTTGTAATGCATAAGAAAGTAAAATCGCCAAAATGAGATGTAAGATAAGTAATTAGAAACATTTATTTATATTTAATAACAGATGATCACAGAATAACAATTGATGACACGGAAAGAAAATTGCACGAAGGAAAACAAATATGCCTACAAATTATTATGTATATATAAAAAAAATCAAAAAGAAAAAAATTGAAATCATAAAAAAGAATATATTTTTATAATTTTCATATTTGTCTGAAATCTATGAACTTCAGTAAGAAAGTAGCTAAGTATAAAATATATATTTGACTTCCTCTATGATACAAACGATAGCATGCTTGTCTGCTGCAACGAAAGTAATCGGTTCAATTTCCGGTTACGATCTGGAAAATTTATAACCAAGCAATTCCAACGTACAGTTGTTAATGTATGACCCAAAATAAGAAATTAAATAAGTTTAAAAGATTAGAATAAACTATAAAATTATAAAAAGTTTTTGGAACAATAAAATAATTAAAACCAATCATTTTTGTATTGTAAAAAATTATAACAATATTTTTTTTATTTATAACATTAATAATTGTTGGAATTTTTATCAGATGGATTGACCTATTGTCATGCTAAATGATGAATGGAAAAACTGAGTTGTAACCAACGTCCCAAAGTTTACTGATACTGCTCAACGGCGGTTCTGGTCGCCCCGAGGGTGCTTAAATAAAACAATAAATGAGACTTCGTAGAAGAAAGAAAGAAAGCTATGGTATTGATAAGTTTAATTTTAATTTTAATTTCATGGTCTTTTGAGAACCTATCTCAAATTTTAATATTGGGGCCCTTTACACCCCGTAAGTGTTTGTGATTGTCCTTGTCTTTTATGTTTTAATGTTTATTGTGAAGTTTGTGTTTTTAAATAAAATGTAAGGGCCCTTTACACCCTTACATATGACGATCCTGGTGGAGATAATAATTTCTTTTAAAGAATGTGACGAGGGCTAATGACCTTAACAGTCGATGCCCGTAAAAATTCAGTTAAAAAAAAAAAAAAAAAAAATACCTTGTTTTTCATATTACAGTAATATTTCTTCTATAAGCATACCCATCCGAGCATGTGTTTTAATATTTCGATAAAATCGTAGCGTCCGACAATCTATAAGCAGTAATGTTTCACTTGCAATATTAAACGATCGTTGAAGGAATGTATTGTTCTTCGTAATCCGAATTCCATTTTCTTTTGTGAAGATGAATTGATGTATGTAAAACCAACCGAACGCAGAATACACTAAGTCAAGAAATTCGCATATAACCAGTACGTTGTGATATTTACAGGAGTGAACTGGTGTCGGAATGCTGTTCCGGTACTGCTTTTTGGGAGAAATAAAAAATTTTCCTTCACATAAAATTTGTTTTAACTTAAAGTACGACCTACGTTTTATTTTAACATTAAATATTTATTATTACCATATTCCTTTATGAAAGATATCATTGTCTGATTCCGCGACCCTATATTCACTTTTATTTTTATTGATGTGTTATTAAAATTATCAACTGATAAAAAATGTGAGCTAAATTATAAAACTCAGACAACACGAAAACGGCCTTGGTTTTAGATATCCTTAGGCAAACGGTGAGAAAATAAGTCTCGGAAAAATTTAATTCATGAAAAAGTTAAGTTTTGCTTCTTATCAATCTAAATATCGAAATAAATGCGCTTTTTTCATAACACTGTCATGTAGCCAGCCGCCTTTGGCTGTGGACCATATTCTTAAGGTCTACTATAATGTAAAATTAAACATTTAGGTACTGGAAAATTTACGAGTGTACACATGGGCATTTATAAAAAAAACGGATCCGATCCATTCCTCTACATTGAGGATGTGCTTCTATTTTGCCGTTTGATATCACAATACGCATATTATCTACGTCATTAAATGCAGAAAATGTGCTGTAAAAAATGTTCTTTTAGCCAAAGTCTTGAACCAATCCAAAACTGTTTCAAAAACACGAATAAAGAAAAATGCCAAAAATAATTTAAGATCGTCTAGAAACATTTTCATAATAATAAATATGTACTAATTATGTGAATGTTTATTCATATAAGTAATTTAATTAATTTATTACTACGTTTAATATTAAATTTATCCATTAATATATATATTTATAATGTTTTTCTTAAAATAATAACACGAAAAAACTTTATCGTTATGAATCAATATATTATTCTGATTTTATTAACGCATGACGTAATTTATAAATTCAGATGCGTTAATATTAATAGTCTTACTTTTATATTACGTTCTTAACGTTCAAATATTAAGAAGTTATTGAACTCTAAAATAATGCAAACTAAGGTTTCGGATTCACGTTCTCAGCTTTCAAAAACTAATATAATTTATAAGCGTTGTAAAAATTAAAAAAAAAAATTAATGAAGGGTCTCGTAATGATAAAGGAATGGTTTAACCACGATCAAATACAGTAAAGTAATACTTAAGTGTAACGTAACGCTCATTATTTAATAACCAATTATCTCAACTGCTACTATAGTAAACAAAAGAAGTATTTAGAAGTACGTAGGATTATAAAAGTTCACAGATCAGTTTGAAACTTAATAACTGGAGGGTGGTCTTATTTTTCCCTTATTCTATTTGCTGTTAAGAAATCCAACTTTGTTTCGTTAACTAAATTTGTCTTAAATAAAATTTAAGAAAATATTCTTCTTCGGCTACTTTTTATTCTAAAAAAAATTTACGCCTTTGCGAAACACGTAAATAAAATTTTAAAGCAGTACATTCTGCTAACTTCCTAATAACAAATCCTTTTTTAGTGGGCTGACTGCATCCGCTAAATTCCGGTGTATTTTGATCAACGGTTTAACATTATCAACCATTTTTTCAAATATCAGCTACTTCGACATTAATGTTACAATTACTTTCCCGGTTACAGCTCCATTGCTGCTTAAGCAGGGTAGCTATAAAGAGGAAAATACAAATATCGACATTTCAAGATTCCCTCAGTCCAAAAAATTAATAGAAACTTCCAGAAGATAGTTTTCACCATTTTTATGTTTGTACAGTGATCGTAGAAAATTGAGCTTTAGTACAATGAAAATAACTACTTAGTACTAATTAAATAGTTAATTAAAATTCGATAGTAATTTGTCAATCGGATTTAGGGGTGGAAGGATATTCAAAATTATTTGTAAACAGCTTTTACTTCCTACTTCGAAAACCCGTTGAATAAAAAAATTGAAACTTGGCAAAATATTTCGGTACATGTGTTCCAGCCATCTTTTAAAAGCAAATAACTACTCCAATAAATAAATTTTTAAGCCCCTCCCAAAAAAAAAAAAAAAAAAAAAAAAAAAAAAAAAACAAGGCGGAGGCTGAAGGGACCTGTATTTAAAAGATCATTTCTTTCAACTTTAATTTTCAAGAATGAAAATCTAACTGTACTTAGCCTTAATGTAGAGACGTGGGATTTTTTTAAAAACCATGGGACCCGACATACAATTAAACATTTTTTTTAATTTGAAATACTTGCTGATAAAAATCTCTCCTTTAGACTCGGATCAAACATGTTTTTTCTAACAATTTTGATTTTTTCCTCAATTGTATTTTTAATATTGCATAATTATTAAAGTAAATAGTCATTTGATCAAGGGGGATCCGTTCTTATCTCCTTAATCAAATTTTTCTACTGAACATTTTGATTTTTTGAAATCATGGGTCAAATCTGCTTCCTGTACCCGGTCAGCCAAACTAATAAAAACACTTATTTTCACTATTATTAATAGCAATGATGATTGTAATCGTTAATATTCACAATTTTTATTTCTATTTATTTTTTTAAATAAAATTATTAACTACATGGTACTAAATTAACATATTTGACTTTTTTGATTCGTAAAAGCTGAAAAATACTTAATGCTATTATATAATTTCCATCTTTAGATTTTGTTGAACATGAGGTATATTCCGGGATAGTTTGCAGTCCTTTGTAAGTTGCTTTTTCTTTTAATTAAAACGAGAAGACATGCATGTTCGTTTCAATAAGCTGAGTAAAAAAAAAAATGTATAGTAATGAAAAAATAACTACGTTACATAGCGGTAAGTGTTTTCTGTTAATAAAAATGTGATGATTTAATAATTCGCTTCGGTAAAAGCGAGTAATTTTCATAAAAAAATGATTAGCCAATACTAGTCTTATTAACGCTAATCAATAACAGGAGGTATGTTATTATTTTATCATTGCAGCACTTTCCCCTCTACGGTGCTTAATAAAGTAGTTATGGGTACTTTTGATTATGGTACGCACTTCTTATTAAGCTTTATTGTACAGTGTAAAACATAAACCAATTTTGTTTCGTTTTTTATTTTATTTCTGACTGAAAGTGTTATTAATTGAAAAATATCCTAACCGATAAACTTAGATCGAAAATCGGGCAAAATGGTGTAGAATAATGAGAAAATATTTTTAAAACTTTTGAGTTTCACATATGGAATAAATCAAGTTATGTTAAAAAAATGTTTTTCTTTGGTACTTTTGAAGAGAAATTTCAGTAATAGAATTAATTAAAATATTTAACAGATAACTATCTGGGGAACAAAATAAAACCTTTTTCGATATAGAATAATAATTATGAAGTAACTTATTAAGCTTCCAATTCATATTAAACATACAAACTGAATAACACAAAATATTAATACAAAAATATCATTTAAATGATTTTATTGAAAATAAAACATAGGCATGGAAACACTATGTTAGCAATTGCCGGCTAGCGAAAGATTTTGTTCTGATTTGTGCGCCTTCAGTAAAATTAAACCGGACTGTAATTCTTGGGACCCAAATTAAAGGATAAATTTAGTGGTTTTTACATGAAATTTGACTTGAAAAAATAGGTCCCAGAACTGTATTTTTGGTAGTTTTCTTTTTTTTTAAATCTTGTCTAAAAGACGAAAGGGTGGGGTCGAAAAACACACTATTTTGCGTCTGGGTTTCTAAAAAGTTAGTTTGGATCCAAATCCAGTTTAGCCGGGGATCAGAAATCAGAGCGAAATATTTTGCTAGTCTTACCTAAAAACAAAGCGTTTTCGAATATATGTTTACAAGAAATATTTTGTTTATATTATTATCCCAAAATCAATTCCGAAGTATTACCGTGCAATTAATACGCGCGCGCACACAGACACGCACAAACACACAGTACTAATAATGAATTAATTCCTTTATTTACTCATACAGTATTTGTTAGAAGATTAACTAAGACGTAGGCATAGTTAAGACTAGTCGAATTATGATGTTCCGAGAAACAAACGTAAAATTTGCAAATATAACAATTTTTCCACTGTACTTACTGTATGTAAAGTAAGATTTTTTGTATTTAAAGGTTTTCTTTAAATAAAATTTACACCTGATTTTAATTTTTACATGTAACTTATTATATGAAGGTTGATGAGCTTCAAAACTGAAGCAAGTTCATCTACAAATTAATCTGTATATATAATCTATATGTATAAATTTTATTTAAAGAAAATATTTACACACTTTTAAAGAAACCACGATTCATCACCACTGATTCTCTTTCCAATCTTTCTTGTACGTTTCACTCATGTAAAGCATCTCTGTTACAAGTGGTACCACTAATAATTTTCTGAAAGCGTAATGACGTTCGTTGTACAATCAGTCTATGTGATAAAAAAGAGGTTTCAGCTGTAAAACTTAATACACTGATGTAAACATTATTTTCTGTTAAGCAAATAAAGAAACGGGATATCTCTTCATTTGTCACATTCCCTAGTAAGCCTGGCATTAAATTCTTTTTGTTCTTGTGGATGGTTAATGTATTTAGATACTTTTGACTCATGTTACATCTTCTAAAAACGATTGGTCTTGGCACGTGATAAAAAATAAGTATCGAAATTAAACAACTAACCGATTAAGAATTAACTCATTGATTAAGAAAACTAGCAATTAAGCATTTTATGCGAAAAAAATGTTTTAATTTTCAATTTTTCTTTTTTGAAAATTTCACCCTTCAACTTAACTTATAAGGTATTGATAAAATGTTCAAAATTGTTACATCAGAAGACAATGTAGGATTTTATATAATAAACATTTATTTTTTAAAGTTCAAGAATTTAAAATTAAAATAACAGAATACTATAACATCCACAAAAATACCTTCCATATTCAAGATCGAATTAAACAATCATGTTTAGGAAAGAAAGAAAATAAAAGAAATAAGGGTCACTTGCATGACTCATAGAATTAAAATGTTAGGACGGCATAATATACAAGATATTTAAATGTTAAGGTATAATAAAATACTAAAGAAAATATTTTATTTTTTTAACTCGCAGATATTAAAAACCCTCACAATACAGTAATTACTGCTTCCAGTTCAATTTCATTGAGAGTACACCAAACCCAGCTTTATAATATAGGTTTATGGAATACGACGGCTTAGTTGTCTGCCGCTAGACCTACTATACTTGCATCGAATTGCGCAACAGTGACCCATTTCAGAGTTCATTTCTAACTTACAGTCAAGCATTGTAGTCAATTACTGCACCAGACGCCAGACAGCGTCACGACGCGATTCCTACTACAAAACGTTATGTGTGGCTTAGAGCGTTATCGTATGTTAACACGATAAATAAACCGTAACATTTCACCTTATCTAATTCAATATATTGTTCACTATTAAAATACAATTACATTATGAAGCTTACTTTCTATTCGTAATTAAATAATACGATAAAATTTGTAACTAAAATTACAATTTTTATAGCTAATTTATATAATACAAGCCATAATAAATAAAAAATGTATTAGGTGATTTTCTTAAAGATAATTTAAAGAAAGAAATTTTCATAATCAAAAATAATGACTATTTATATATATTTTAAGAATTCTTTTCCATTTGAGGAGTGTTTCACCTTCCCCCTAAAAAAAATTATAAAATTTAATGATATAACGTGAATTGTGCGTATTCAAAAAAAAGTACAATACCTGTAATTGTTGGTACTAAATGAAATTTTGGTAAATAATCAATGGAGTAAAAATGTTAAGTTTTTTCTGTTTTCTATGATAGATCAGAAAGTCAGATTTAATCAAATCCTTATACAGTATTTACCCTTCTATTAAAAATTGTATATATTACATAAAATTATTTTTTTTAAATTAAAGAATGCAGTTAAAAAGGGATGTACTAATCCCTAAGTTATTAAATGTCGTACTTCGTGCTTGTATCTACAGTTATTCCATTCTACTGTTTTGGTGTGACGGTCAGCGACGCGACGTTAATTACAATTACCATCGGTAATCTATATGCAAACTTATAACAGAATCTATTCAAATCTTTTACTCCCCAAACTACTTGAATTGAATACATAAAACAAAATTTCAAATTAAAAAGAATGCTTTTTATTATAAACGGTTGCCACGTAGTATCCAACTAAAAAACAATGGGAAAAACCACTGGAAGAAAAAACTAAAAAATCTGATGTGGATATCACATGACTTCCTTGTACTTCTATTAAATTACATATACAAATTTTTTTTTAAATGAAAAGTACATAAAATTTTATTTCATTAATAACTTCTGATATTTTTTCATATTTATTTTTTTTATTATTATTGAATTATATTTATTGTAAAAATTGTTTTACAATCAGAGGCTTAATATAATTAATAAATCAATATATTTAAATTAGAAAACAAGTTCAAGAAAAAAGGGAGATGAAGTCGGATTTGAACCGATGTGCCTTCCCCTTGTAAGATCCATATATTTCATTAATTAAAATTTTATTTGGCTATAACTCTGGAACCAATGAAAATAAGTACCACTTATGGTATATCGTTGAAAATCTCTCAATGAGGGCTTATTATTGCAGTTAAGAAAGAGTTCAAAATCCAAATTTGTTTGGATTTTTGGAACACTTTTGGGTCAGTCGATTGCAATCAAAAGGGGATGTGCACAACTAGATGTTACAACAGTCTTAAGTCCAAAATTTCAACATCCTAAGGCTAATCGTTTTTGTGTTATGCGAGATTGAGCACGGGAGCCGTCATACCTAGCAGCACAGTGGTTAGGGACTCTTTTAATACTGAGTATCTCTAACCGGAGGATGCAAATGAAGACAAAACTACAGTATTTGCCATAGTTGTAGATGAAGGCAATAAAGACATGGTGAGGCATGTTATGAAGGCCCTCACCAAAGTAAGGAGGACGGAGACTGGTAGACAATGGTTTTGCGCCCCAATGATGAGGTAGGAGACTAATTCTCCAAGATATTAGAGTTCTGGACCAGACGAGAGGATAAATCAGGGGGAACATGACCCCTTTACCGTATCGATAAAGGAGGCAGACTGAAACGTGAACATCATCGAGTATGAACTGCCTTCAGATTAATGTTGGCAAAAGGTGAGTCGCACATGAGCTAGTGGGGAATGTTGCGATGGAGAAGAGCATCGACATTATTTTGGTAGTATGTCAGCAATCACTTCGCTAAACTGGATGTTAAAACTGGCAAGAGAATTGTGGCAGTGAAGGTAAATATTTTCACCCTACAGAATAGCTACATTTCCCCAAACTGCGATGATGCGGAATTTGCGAGTTCTTTGCGAGGACCAGGAAGCAGTAATCAGAGAGTGGGGAGGCCTGTGGTTCTTTCTGGTGATTATAATGCAGAATGTGTTGAGTTGGGGGGGAACAGTTCTACCCATCTAGGTTTTAAACTGGCTGCTCTTCTCGGAGTTCTAAATTTGTCGGTTATAAACACGCCGAGAATACGGACTTTCATTGTGCGTGGAGGAGGATCCACAATAGACATCACTGCGGTAACGGAAGGGCTGCTCCCGAGAATGATTTTCGATACTGCACTGGACTGGAGAGTCAGGTAATTCAGGCCAAGGGTATAAATGGAAACTATCGACGTCACGGACCCAAGCTTTTGCCAATGCCGTGGTTGAGAGAGTGGAAGGGATGCAGGACGGACTCCAGAGGTCTTCCTACAAATGTTTTGTGAATAAAATGAAAAATTAAATCGAGGAACGGTGGGGACCGACGTAAAGTCCAGGACAGACGTAAAGTCCACTGGTGAAATAATGAAATTGCGGAACTACGAATTGTGACTTTTGCGGCTAGGAGAAAAATGCAAAGAGCAAGACGGAACCAACCGGCGGAGGTGGCAGAAGTTCAGTTCGCACACAAGACCGCACGCTCACATTATCCAGAGATCAAGTTCAAAAAGCGATTACAGAATTATTTCAAACCGTGGAAGTGCCCCGCGTGATTGTCACAACACAGAAGGAAAGAAGGTTCACTATAGAAGAATTACACGAAGCAGTTGGTAGAATACATACAAAGAAGATCCCGGTTCAAGACAGGGTCTCGGGTACCCTATTAAAAGCGTTACCAAAATCACATCGATGATTTCTATTGCATGCAATCAACAAGGCGTTGACTACAGGGAGTATTCCTACGACATAAAAAGTGGGTAAATTGCTGATGAAACAGGTGAATGCAGATCAGCAACAATCATAGAGACCAATATGTCTATTGCCGACGAACAGCAAGTTATACGAGAGGCTTTTGGCGAGAAGAGTTCAGTCTGAGTAAGAGGCATCCAGAAGATTGGCACCACTGCAATTAGGGAAAATCCACGGTGGATTCCTTCACCAAGGTAGTGAGGTGGATAGACAAGTACAGCGGGCATCCGGAAGACCAGAAAGGAACCACTGATGGCCCTTCTGGATGTCCGCAATGCTTTTAATAGCATTCCGTGGAGACAGGTCTTGGAAGAAATGCGGAGGAGGAACATAATTTCATACCTGAGTACCTCAATAAGTAATCACCTACAGGACAGAGAGCTGCTGACACCAGTAGAAGGAGAATAAATATAAGTTTCCGGATGTATGGAAGGGTCCCTCAAGGATCTGTGCTAAGCCTCCTGTTGTGGAATCTAGTCTTTGACGGGGACTTGTGGTGAGATTCCCGGAGCGAGTGACACTAGTTGCGTATCCTGACGATTTGGCGATACCGCTGATGGCTCCACAAAAGATGAAGTGGAGGAAAATGGGAATAGGGTCATAAGACAGATCAACATGTGATTGGCGACAAGACGGCAACGACTCGCTCCAAAAAAACGTAAATCGTATTTGTGGCAGGCCGACGTGAGATTAGAATAATTCGAGTTAGAGTCGATGGGGTTAGTCTAAATATTTTTGTGAAAAATCTTGAAGTATGGTTCGATCAAAATGGGCTATACAACCGACACCTCAATGAAGTATGGAGTAAAGCGGAGCGGATCGTCAACGCTCTGAGTAGCTGAGTAGACTGATGGGCGCCAAGTGAGGACCCAGAACAGTTAAAAAAAAGTTATTTTTGATAGCAGTGACTTCTAAAATATTGTATGCAGTGCCTGCCAGGTTTTCGGCACTAAACAGCAAGAGGAATGTGAAAATGATAACATCACTGCAGAGACGAATGAATTTCAGGATCGTGGCGAACTGAACGGTATCGGTGGGTGCGGAGAGTCCTGGCCGAGGTACCGCCGATCCAGTTACGAGCTACCCAAAGAAACGAATCTATGAGGGCATACATAGGGAAGATGCCACTAATCTCTTGACAAGGGAGCGGTAAGGACACGTAAGCCGATGGTGTATGGTACCACGCTTAGTCCGCTCACACTGTTAGGTAAGCTTTAGGAGCTGTGTTAGGATACTGGTCGCTAAATTTTTCGAGGCTCAGTAGTCGTTTGTGGCACAGAAATTCGGTCTTATGCTTTAGGGCGACCGAATGGGTGGCGGGAGAAATGTCAAGCAAACAAAAAAAAATAAAAAACCAATGCCTCTAATGTGTTGTTACCAGAGTGGCAAGAGAATTGGAACACCGCTACAGCTGGAGAGTGGACAAAGAAGCTCATTCCTGAGATAGGACCGTGGCTGAGGAGGACACGAAGGAAAATTCCTCTTCCCTGTGCAATTCCTCTCCGGTCACGAAGGATTTAGTGTATACTTACACAGGTTTAGAAGAAGGGAGCTCCCAAATTGTGTGTACTGCAGTAAAGAGGAGACTCCCTGCTACACCTGTTTTGAATGTGCACGTTGGGAAGATCTAAAAACAAGACATAATAAACATTACCCCGGAAAGTACAACAAAATATATACTGAGAGGTAAAGAGAAATGGCACACAATAGAGAGATTCGTGGCTGAGGTTATACGAGTAAAGAAAGTGGATTACAAGAAACGGGAGGAGTTAGTTTAAGAAAATAAATAAAAAACTTCCGACCGAGACCCGGCTGCCGGGGCAGGGCCCAGGAACAGCATAGCCGGGCCCGGTGTCCCTGGCCGTAGTGGTTAGAGGCAGAGGCAAGGTGAAAATAAGGAAAAGATCCGGAACCGGTGAGCCGACCTGCCATACCGGACGTACCGACCGTAAGTGGGGAAGCTCATTAGAGTCACAAAGACATTCCCCTGGACTGAGTAATACTTGATTGTCGAGCCGGTCCAGGGGAGCAGGAGAAAAAAAAAGATGTGCGTGATACATATGCACAAGCGTACGTACAAACGTCACGCCGATACTAGTCAAAATGGATTCAGGGATGGTCAAAATGGATATTTCCGTTGGAATCTGAAAAACGAAGTTTTTCGCGATCATAATACTTCCTTTACTTCGTACAAGGAACTAAAAACTGGAAGCTGAGAGCAACCTTTTGGATTTTAATGCCTTAGATAAGAGAACCCAGTTTAATTATTCACAGAAATCACAGTAACGACTTTTCTAAAGGTTAATAATAACGGTATAAAATCTATATCACTTCATCGTCGTCGAAACAGTGATTACTTTTAATTTTACTACACATGTTTTCTTATTTAACTTATCAAAAGACAAACCAACCAGATTTTAATTTTTAGAAATAACCACTTCTAACAGAATGAACATTTAATTGGATATAAGCTGATAAATAGAGTATAGTTAGCCAAAAATACCCAAACTGAGTGAGAACTATAGAAAAAAAATCCCTTTCTTGACGCCAAAAGGCGGAGGTAGATTTCACCAATGCAGGTAGGGGATAGAAAAAATTTCCACCTAAGTTAAGAAAAACTTCAAATTTACTCAATACGACAATGGTTGCATATGAAAAAAAGTTTCATATGTTTAGCATACGACAAGCTCCACCTTTTTACATTTCCAGCAACATTTTGGTCATCCCTTGCCGTAAGGGTTGGTCATATCAAAAACTATTACACACAAAAATTTTAGGTAATGTTTAGAGGACTAACGACCACTTTAAACCGATTCGATACTGTGCCTATTAAGGGAGGTATGATTATTTTTTATCTTCGAAACCTCATTTTTTTCACCCATTGGGCAAACAGTTGGTGATATCAAAACACTTTACTTAGATAAGTTTTAGGCCTTTATTCAAAGAAGAGTAGCTAAAGAGTAACTTTAAACGAATTCGATATTTTACAATAAGAAAGTTACACCAATATATTTTTTTTCGAAAAAGCCCAACCCATTTCTACCCCCACGGTCCGATTTTGCCCATTAACGAATTTGACCGAGATTTTGGGTCGTTATGTTTTCAATTTGAAAGTGATTGGCGCAAAATTACAGCAGTTATCGTGTGCGCAAGAAACTGAAATACATATATAAATGTATATATAAATTTTTGAGCTGACGGTGGTTTTACGGTCTGGGGGATGTGAAACGCGAAGACATGTCAAAATTTTCCGGAAGTCGAATCATGGTACTCATTACAATAGGTAGTTTTTTTATAAAATCTACCTAAAAATTAGATAATTATAATGTAGATAGAATTAACTGACTTTATAAAAGGAGGTGGTTCTTATTTTATTTATTATCTAACAGAATGGTAGCCATTTCAGAATAACTGACGTCACGATTAAAATATATAAAAAACCAAACATAAAAACAATTGGAGAATTACTGGATAAAATACAAATACCAAATATCATAACGGTGTGTATCATTTTTTAAGGGTGAATGATGAATATTTAAATGTGTATGTGATTTAATAGAGTAAAAGCATAATGTTTAAGAAGTGTCACTATTTAAGAAAATTGTATACGAGTAACGGTAAAAAATAGCGAGATAAGCAGATTTCAATATTACACACCATTATTTTAAATCCAAAATTATTGAAATTATTTATAAGAGATATTCAAAATATTGTATATTTCTTTTAATGGTACTGGTATATTCGTAGAAGTCAATTTTTTATGTTGAAAATTCATGTATCAGGTTCTTTTCTTTATAAAAAATAATAATTATTATAAGTTAATCTACATGCTGTTAATTATAACCATTAAAGATCTATTATAGTAATATTTTGTGCAATTTTCAGTTAACTATCTCTTCGTTCACTATATATAATATATTTCGACATAGACTTAATTGATAATTAAAGTGAACTAACCAGATATTTAAGTAGAATTTTAATGGCAGCAAAATAATAATTTATCGATTAATTTCGACACAAAAATAGGTTATATCGACCTGTCTTATTTTTAACGTAATAAATATGTAACGAATATCATAGTATTAATTTATAATAATAATAAAAAATGAAAATACAAAAATTACTGTAATAAAATAAATTTAAAAAAATTTAAAACTTCCTCAATATTTTTACATAGCATTAATTGAGATTAAAGGAAAAAATATATATATTTACAAAAGGAAATAATTTAAATGATTACGAAATAAAGGTTAATAGAATTTAAATATAGTAAGAGAGATGAGGCTTCTTATTTATTGATTACATAATCATGGAATCTGGGACACAAACCCTGGTCCTTCTGGTTAAACTAGACGACTTGGTTTTTTAAGTATGCCATTTGGCCGGCTGGTTTGTTGTTTAGCTGTTTAACTGCATCCAGGCTGGTTTAATTTCTTTCTTAAACTGGTATCAGTGTCACAATCATAAAAAGGAAAAGTAGTTAACAGATTTTTAAATAAATAAAATACAAAATAATATAAATATACGTAACCTTTATGTAAACAAAAATTATTTAATATTAAAATAAAATAAAAATATTTAAATGGAGGTTATCACTTAAAAAGGAAATTTTACTTTCTAAACTGTTAAAATGTATAAAATTTAACAATAAGGGGAAAAAGCAATAAATTTTAATAGCATCTAATCGAACTAATGCGATTGTATACTATCGAAGTTCCATTGTAAGAAGATTTTGTAAACAATAAAATTATTTCGTTTTTTTTTCCAAAATATTATAAAATATGAAAGAAACTGGCAACTAATTTTGATTCTATCATGATTTTACCAGAGTTCAATTTTAGTACGTGTGTTAGTGCAGTTAGTTTGCAAATCTGTTAGTTTATATTAGTGATACCTAACAGTCGCACCGATTTTCGTAAAATATACATCAAAAGAGTTTTCTTGATCAGACAAATGACGAGTGTATTCCATTTAAAAAACAAAATACTAAGTTTTAGGCGTAATTTCTCTGATTTAAAAAACAGCAACATTTTTAAATTCATCAAATGAAACAAAAGTAATTGTTTGAAAAACAAATTGACGTATAAATCCGCTACAGGATTCCGTTAAGTAATATTATACATAAAAACTAATTATAAAATTCAAATAAAATAAACTTTAAAAATCACACTTTAATAAAAAGCAACAAACATTTTTTTTTTTAATATTTCAGTTACCTTTGTCTTAAACAATTAGACACAAATTCAGTCTTTTAATTTGGCATCAACTTCTACTAAATAACAAAATTTTTAAAAAAATTGAAAAATTATTATTTTCTAATTTTGAGTTCATTTTGTTGGTTGTAGCCTTTTATTTTTGTAGTTAGGTCAACTGTGGACCACACAAATATCAATTCTTCTGGTTTTTTTTCTCCCAATATTCTTTCATTCCAACTGCGTTTGTCTTTTCTCTCTTCTGACAGTTTCACTTTGGTGTGATATTTTTCCTTCCTCAACGTTTAAAACCCGACTTCGTGTCTGAATAGCTTTCTATCTTTCATTTCCTGTTCTTGAAAATCCCTAGGTTTTGTTATTCTTTCTTCACTTGTTGTAAGTGTAATGATTACTCATATGTTCCTAGAATTTAATGAATATTTGTTTATCCAATCTCTGGGTGATCTTCTGTAAACGTGGCCCAGGAATCTCAGTCTTCTTCTTATCGCTTTTTCGATATCATCTATTTCTTCATACACTTTTTGATTGGATTTCAATGTGCATCCTTCTGCTGTTTTCTTGAGGCCTAGGATTGTTTCAGTGTTTAGGATTCTTTTCTCTACTTTCTTTATGGGTTCCAGGTCGATAAAGTGTAACCGTTTCACTTCCGTATAGTACTACTGGCCTCACCACTATAGCGTAATGATTAAAGCTTTATTATTATTTAATTAATTTTCTTCACATTTTTGATTATAATTTTATTTAAAATTTTTACAGTCCTACAAAAAAGAAAGCTGCATGTATGAATAAACCGTTTGCATGAGACACAAAAGGTGAGAGACCATTTTTATAAAAATAATTAAATGAATTAAAGAAATGACGTCGACTGTTTTCAAACATTAACTTTGATACAATTTGATTCCAAGCAATTTCATCTTTTAATTCCAAGCATGACTTTGCGACATGAGAATATATTAAATTCGTTACCCTAACTTTTAAAATTAATTTTCCTTTAATTTCGAGTGAAAATACTTTAGGTATGTAAGAGATAAGAGTTTATATTATTCTGTATAAAGAACTGATATAAAATTCTACGACATGAATAGAAATTAAATTATCATCAAAAAGGCTATATAAATTTTTTGATAAAAAATTTTTTACATAAGGTATGTAGTTCCTTAAGGTACGTACGTTCCACTTTCAATGGAACGTTCCCGAAAAATCTTCTGTTAGACATAAAAAAATTATATTTTTCCTAAATTTAAATTGTTTTAAATAGATTCAATTCTATATATCTCTTATACAATTAGTGAGGTAATGAATGGCAGTCTTATGGATGGTAGTAATTGTTTGGAAGTCGTATAAGGAAAACACTATTTAATATAATTAAGACCTAAATATTCCACAGAATAACTAATTATTCCGTGACTATTAGGTAATAACTACGAATTTATATCTCTAATCCATCATTACTTTAGCAATGACAGAGGATTTCCAGGGACTATTAGAAGAGACCAGCGAGAAACCAGTTGGTTTGGGATAATTCATTAATTTGTTTCTAAATTGATCAATATAATTTGAATTAAATTTCGTTGAGCCAAAGTGAAGATCACTATGGTTTTATTTTAGAACGAAATGGTTCGTTGGTTTTTACAGCGTTAAAAGAAAAAAACTAAATTTTCGTGAGTAGGGCATCAAGCATTTTTTTATTTTACCTTCTATGAGTTATACATACGCTAATATAAAAAAATAACTGTTTAATTTCCAACATCCTTCTTATCTAAAAAAAATATTTTGATTATTAAGATCTCAAACATACTTTTACGTGTATTTTAACGAGGAAATGAATGGATGGAATAGCTGATAAAAAATGCGAAAACTCCCAAAAACTCCTCCAGTGAGGATCTAAAAGAAAGATTTATAAAGTTCGAGTACATATCACATAACTGCTAGCTCGGCGGTAAATAATTTCCTCGCATTGTAGTATCTTCTTCATTTTTCTTCCGAATAGTTCTGGGTTTGAATGTGCGTCAGGCATGTATTTTTCATTCGTTATGAATATCGCATATCATATTCCTCTATATACATACCCTCAAAAGTATTGATCATCCAACAATCATCTTCCCTGACAATGCAATACTTTCAAAAAAAATTTAACGGTTGAAATTTTTGAAAAAATTTAAATGTAACTATTATAAGGTTAAATAGATTCCAATTTTGTTTTACTCTCAACCGCCACACTAATTTAAAAAAAAACTTTATACTTCAGACATAAACAAATTAAAAATATTGCGAAATCTTATAAACTACCAATTTTTTTTGTGTTTATATCTTATATATATAACTATAGGATCAATTTTTTTTTTTTTTAAAAACAGAGATCATTATATAAGAGACGATGCACGATATCATAATGACGTCTAACGAAAATTGGTTTTGGTCAAAAAAGAACTCGAATCCTTACGAAAATTGATTTTATATAAAAATTGTTTGTTAATAAATTTTGCTGTACTGATATTTTTGTAAATAGAAGTCCTTTAGTAAATCTCAGCCACAAACAAAACTGAAACAACCACTTTCCAAGTAATGAAAGAGTCATAAATAAAAAATTAAACATTTCAGAAATTATGAATGAATTTTGAATTTTAATATTTCTGATAATTTAAAAATACATCGTGGACCTATATTCCTGATTATTTTTATATTCTATTTTGTTCTTGTGAACCTCTTACTGAGATTTATTAAAACGGAAAGAGTGACAGGGTGGTTTTAAGTAGAATCTGTTGATGGATTTTTAATTTCGGATGACAAAGCGATATTTTAGTAGTAGGTATTTCAGCTGGTAAACGCAAAATCTTAATTAGTAATATTCTATTCCCAAACTTCGGTAAAAATGTTCAGATCTTCCAAAAGGTTTTAAATCTCCCAAATAATCCTTTGGAGTTTTTATCTACTGCTGCGGCTCCTTCAGATAGCTCTTTCCCATAATCAACCTCTTTTCTTAATCCTTTATCTTCCTACCCCTGTGAGTTCATAGGTGTAGATCAGACCCGATTAATATCATGCCGAGTAGTGTAGGCCTATATAGATATCTGTCAAACCAGTGCATCCTTTTTGTTTTTAACACATTAAGTTCAGTTATTATTTAGTTAACAAGGCTTTTATTTTAGAATGTTCTTTTAAGCGATTCAGATGAGAATAAAGTCGAGTTAGGTGAAAAGTAGTTCAAAGGGTATGTTACTTTTACTTTAGCACTTTACTTTTTACGTTGTTTTACTTTTATAATACTAAGAAAATTTAAAAAAATTTTTCATTGAAGAAAATAATTGTTTAAGATAAATGAAAATAGATTGGAGAATAAAAGAAAACAGCTCTCAATTTTTTATTGTAATTATACAGCAAGATATTATACTTCAAATGTATCGCAAAATGCATAAAACGAATATTTCAAGTGTAAAACAGATGTACGTACACCAGCGTTTCTCAACCTTTCAGTATTTCCAACCAATTTTCAATCATAATTTTCATCCCGCACCCCGACTCATATAATATCAATGTATTTTGAGTATTTTGACGCTAAAGCAACACTACTACCTTAATTATAAACCTTACAGATTACCACAAATAAGTAAATTATTGATATTTGACAATACCGATCTCCTGCATTGACAAAACCAGAATCGATGCCTTTCTTGATCACTGTTTTACGTCCACCATATCGGACATTCTCGCGACTTCGCGAGTTTTGATTTGTCTCGAACATTCTAGAACGTCTGCGCTAACGTGTATAAATGCTGCACCTCGTTCAATTCCAGACAGTCTCAGTCGAGCCGATCCTTCTATCGCTATCGAATCTATCGTGAATGTATATGCAGCTAATTTGCATGTTATTTGTAATTAACGGTATTAAATATTCACGGCAGTAAATTTAAACAGAATCATGGATAAATCTTTAAGTAGGCGTAAGCGAGTATTAGACGATACTGAAGCATCAAAAAGTGCACAGACGAGCCCGGTTCCAAAAATAAAATCAAGAATACTTAAATTTTGGGTTTACCAGTACTGAAGTAAATGTAGAAAGGCCCCTATGTGTCATTTGCTCAAAAGTTATGGCAGCAGACAGCATGAAACCTAATAGACTTAAACGACGTTTCGAAACGCTTCTTAGTGAGTACGTTAACAAACCCCGCGAATTCTTATTAAAATTAAAATCATATGAAAACCAAACGTAATTTTTAAAAAAATCTTCATGAATTAAATAGCTTTACTTGCCTCTTGCAAAGTTTCATATAAAACAGTCGGATGAAAAAAGCGTCACACCACTGGTGAAGGGCTTATTTTGCCAGCTGCAATTGAGATAACTGATAAACTATGTTTGGAGATAATTTTGCCTGACAAATACAATCCATACCTCAACCAAGTGATACTGTTGCCCGTCGAATTAGTGATATAGCGGAAGATGTACAGCATTTGTTTTTCGGGAAGATGCGTGTCAAATTGTTTTCAATTCAGCTGAATGATGTAAATATAGCAATAAGGATGCTCATTTTATTGCCTATGTACGATTTTGTGAGGTATGTCAGCAGTAGAAAAACTATTTTTCTGCAAACCAATAGAACTCAAAGCAAAGCACTCGCCTTATTTTCTATCTTAAATATGATTTTATAAACGAGGTAACATAGAGTGGAAAAACTGGGTCGGAATATACACCGATAGTGCTCGTTCAATTTCTGGAAGATCCTAAGTATACAAGCACTTGTGAAACAAAAATCTCCACAATGTGACTAGACACACTGCATGATCCACAGAGAAGCTCTTGCTTCCAAAGAAATGAGTTCTGGTCTGAATATTGTGCTAACGACGGTTGTAAACGTAGTAAATTATATAAAAATGAGACCCTTAAAATCAAGAATCTTTTCTGTACTTTGTAAAGATGTGGGTGCAGTACATCCTGACTCCGTAGGGGAAGGCACCCTCCATGTGGTAGTTTCGGTCACCAAGCCATCCCCCTGTACCTAGCCCTTATGGGCTTTACCGGAGGTCATCTTCAGAACCTCGGCAAAAGGCATCTCTCTCAGCCTTGCTCTTGCCTCAGTCAGGATGGCACCGATGCGAATACTACATGTGATATTCCTTCCCATCGGTATATTACTAGGAGATAAACTCATTAAAGCAAAACACACCTATGTCAAATCTTTAACAAGACTGAGTGACATGAAGGAACTGAAATTAAAAACGCAACTTCCTGTCGGATAGGTTAGAAGTTGAGTTCGATACGCAATCTAACACAAAAAAAAAATTAAAATGAATTTAAAAATAAAACTAAATAAACAAAACATTACAAAAATATCAAACCTTATAACACAAGAACAACAAACCAAAACATAGGAAAGACCAGGCGGAATGCTAAATTTCCTCTGCAATCCGTTCTCTTGCCATGTACCCGATGAAACATTCATCGATGAATCGGACCGGTTTTTCCGGTTTTTCCAATTTTCACGGATATCTAATATCGACCCGGTAATGTCGAGCCAATAAATAGTCTCCGTCCGCATATAAGTTCGTATTTTTCGCATTCGTAAATAACACGGTAAGCGTCATCTAGTTGTCCACTATCTGGACCTGAATCCACCAGGCCAAATCGCTGGAGTCTGTCTCGGAAGGCGCCATGATCAGAAAGAAATTGCGTCACATACTTGTTAGGGTGAACCCAAGGGGCGCCTCGCAAACCAACAACGTCTGTGAAAAGATCATGTATAAAGCCCACCCTCTGCCATAATCCCATTTGGCCTCCCATAAAGCATTGCCATGCCGTTCTATATCGCGAATTTTTTATGAAGTCAATTCAACTGATTTCTTAGAAGCATAACGCTGCTGCTTTTCTGACACAATTCAATCTATCGGTTTCACTCCTGCAATCATCAAGAATGCCTCCCGTGAAATAGTACGGTAACCTCCCGTTACCGTTAATAATGTAAGGCGTTGAGCTCTGAATAATATATCCCGATAGCTTTTAAATTTTAGCCTATCCGCTCAAACAGGTGCCGCATATAGCATAATTGCCTCGCACACGCCCTTATGCAGGATACTCATAGTCTTAAAATTAAGACCCCAATCAGAATTGACCAGTCGTCGAATACCAAAGAAGGCACGACAGGCCTTCTCCGCGACGTAATTAAGATCTTTCTTGAATTGCAATTTCTCGTCAAGAAAGACCCCGAGGTACTTTTGAACTTGAGCATATCTAATACGAAGGCTTGACATCGAAACAAGAACCTTTCCCCTCACTGCGAAACGGCCTTTAAGAAGCATCATTGTGGTCTTCTACGGGCTGAACATCATCTTATGTTGACGATCCCACAACTCAAGTATCCTGCATGCCTGGGTGGCTCGGAACTCTACCTTTGTCCGCAAGCTTCCTTCGACCAGCAGGAGCCCATCGTCGGCATAAGCCACAATGAGACACCCGCCGGGCAATCCCAGCCGCAGAAGGAAATCAAACTCCACCATCTACAACAATTGACCCAAGAAACTGCCTTGAGGACAATCCCTGGACAAGGTCTTGCCTACCTCATGACTGTCCTTGCAGAACAGCACATCCCGATGCCTGAAGTTATTTTGCATTACTCGCGGTTAACTGTCAGTGCATTGTCTCTTTCGTAATTGACGAACGACAGAAGGCCACCACAGGTTATTAAAGGCACCGGAGATGTCCAGGAAAATTCTCAAAACATATTCCTTCTCGCTAGCTCTTACCATACTCATCACACGGAGTATGGCGTCCTCGGTACCCTTTCCGGGACATAACCCGTACTTATTTTCCATCACTAAACTTTGAGAGATCAGCCTCTCATTCAGCGTTACTATTTTATTGCAAGATGGTTGTCACGTGGTGAATTTTTGCAACGTGTTTATGAATTAAGAGATGAAATCGCCATTTTTCTAGAAGAGGAAAACTGACCGAAATCCGCGAAGTTTCGAGATGGTTTATTACTGATGGAATTGAGCTATGTGGTCGACATATTCGAGAAATGAAATTCCTTGAATTTTCAACTCCAAGGAGCAAATACACATATGTTGGATACGAGTGATAAAGATAATGCTGTTTGTGAAAATTGAAATTCTGGAGAGGAAATTTAAACCTGAAAACCAGAGATGAATGTGGATGAACCAAACGTGGATGAATGTGTTAAAACTTAAAGTCTGAAGAACAACACGTGAAAGTTATTTTTGTAAACATTGAAAATCATTTAATCATACCGGCAAAGAATTTTAAAAATTGTTTTCTTGCTGACGAAAACTTGGTAGCAAGCCAGGGATCCATTTCAAAATACTCCCGAAGGGCTCCAACTGCCGAAGAAGAAATCGTCATAGACTTCACGGCAAGTGGAGAAATCAAGAGCACTTTAGTAATAAATCACTCTTTGAATTTTGGGCGGGGGTGGATGATGAGTTTTCTGCACTGAAAACAAGAGAATTTCGTATACTACTACCATTTTCAACATAGTACCTTTGCGAAACCGGATTTTCTGCGATGGCTGCTTTGAAGACTAATATAGATCTCAGTTAAATATAGAAAAAGAACTCGAGTGTCTATTTCTAATATTAAACCTTCCTTCAAAAAGCTTTGCTCTGCAAGACAGGCCCAAGGGAGTCACTAATAATTATTAAACTTGTTTTTAATTTAATATTGATAAGTTAATTATTAATACATTGTACAGTACTGATACTATCCTACTTATAAATGTATTAAATCAGTGTAAATGTGTATTTTATTATTTATTAAGTCAGAATATATTTTATTTTACTTTCCTTTTAGTACATTAATAATTTTTTTAATAATATTTTTTTTCGATAAGCTCGCCAACCTATCTCCCTCGTTTAGTGTTACCACGCCAACCCTCACATGTTGAGAAGCACCGATGTACACTGTTATTTCACGAACAATGGACACTGCTAATTCTGAATCAGAAATAGAATCAACTTATGATTTTATTTTTAAAGAGTGTTAAATCGATCATGAACGAATGAAGCATTCTGATATACAAAGGTTAATTTAAACGTAAAAGAAATATCACTTCTTATAAATATCAACTCTTTACAAAGAAAATGATTTAAGTAAGGATATTCATGAAAGAATAAGGTTACTTATTTAGATCATTGTTACAACGTTGTATTGTTCGATACCAGATCTTTTTAATTTTGTTATGCTTTAAATCAGTTACAACTTCCTTATTATAGAAATAATGAGGAACTGTAAGCATATTGCTCTTCAAGTTATCATTGTTAATTTTACTCTTATAAATAATATTACATGTACATAAATGAATTCACGGAAGGTGGACGGACATCTTTCTTCCAAACGCTGTTATACTACATAAATTTAGCGATTTTAATCAAAAGCTTTATATCTTATTATACAGACACTACATAAGTTTAGTACTTTTGAGATTCATTACGTAATTAACTTAAATAAAAACTGAATTGAAAACATCATACTATAGTAAGAAATTTTTTTTACAAAAAAATAATATATGAACCCAAATTCATGTTTATGCTAAGCACATAACCATTGTACCAATGATATGGTACCATTCAATTTTTGGAAAATAGTGAACTCGAATCTCGCAAGTAGTTAGCGCTAGCCTTTGGGTGCGAGAAGTTGTTGGTTAGAAACCCAACCAAGCCGGTTATAATTTAATTTAACTTATGATTAGAGACCGGATTATATGTAACATAAAAAGCTTGAAATATACATGCGGTTTGCATGAAAAATGCTTAAAATATGGATGTCAAAAATGAAAAAGTGTCAAAATATGCACTTTAATAATGAAAAAATAGTAATTTTTAATTTTTTTATTTCAAAATCAGCGGTATAGTTTGTAAGTAGTTGAATAACAGAGTCTTTATTGTGCCCTTTCTTGACGCCGTGTCCGGACATATCTGCCCAAAACACAGCGCCGAGTCCTTTCTCTTTTACTGTGCCTACCATCCCCTGGAGTCCCGAACACATCCTGACCTGGCGATCCATCCCTGTTACAAGTTACGAGTACATTCATTATATTAACAAGATACGCAACTGCCTAAAGGTCCCAAATCAAGAAAGCTGCACTACGATATTTTGAGACTTCCGAATATATATATATATGACTAATCAATCTTCAAAAAATCTATAAAAAAGAGCGTTAATCAAGGAGAACTTAAAAGAAGACAAGATATATGACACATCAAATTTTTTTTTATTTTAAAAGTAATGAAAAGTCTTTCTAAGTCATTTAAGGAAAGAAAAATATAAATATATATGAAGTGACGATGAATACCGATTCAGAAGCGACAAAAAGTGAGTGAATAAACCGCATGTTAATGTGGAAAGTCCAGAATGTTACGAATTTATTTACCGGTACCGGTAAGTAACAGCGTTCATTTTTCTTGAAGAGACACTAACTGTTATACACATAATGATCGTGTTATATCTCAGCTAATGAGTTTGAAGCTTATTATTTTGCTTCACAATTAAAGCAAAAAAAGGGGATTTGTTCTAATCTACAATGTTTCTTCTGGTAATTTATTTAATTTGATCTCATAACTGAAAATGTACTTAAAAATAATCTGTTAAAAAGTAAACTCCGGGTAGACTTATTGACTACTTTTTAAATTAACTTGACTTTACCCTCGAGTGATACACGCAACAAAAACGTTTTTAAAATGCCTATTAATAAGACCCCTAAAAAATAATAATTTTACTTCATCATTCTTGCCAAGTTTTTCAAGAATTTGAATAACGATTTTTTCCAGTTATCTCTCATTTTTCCCACTTTATAAGAATTTATTTGAATTATTTATTTCACTAAGGAATAATTAGTTTACCTTTAAAAATAATTAACTAGTTTGTTTTTGATAGCCTTAATATTAATAAAAAAATAAAAAGTTGGGAATATTAATGAAAAATATAGTTATTTTTAACGGTTTAATCTTGGTTTTATGGTTATGATTTAATGGTTTAAGTCGATATTGAAATTATATTTTTAAGAATAAATAAGATTAGGTACTTGCGTTGACACAAGTAATGTAGGATATTTAATTTTTTTTTTTTAATATTACTGGCCCCTTTGCTTCCCCGCAGCGTTATTATTACAAGTTAATATCATATATTACAAAAAAATCGGCTAAAAACCTACTTCATTTACAACATGTCTCACCCCCAACCACCGTTGTTTTTTATATCACGGTATATTTTTCGTATTACAGGTAAATTGTGTGCTCAAACCTACTTCCAGTCCATCCAGACGTTCCACTTGGACGGTTCGGGATGATTTTTTTTATTCGACTCGAAATGGCCTGCATATGTCATCAAGTATCGACGGATCTTCAAAATGATTTTCCTATGAGTAATAATCTCGGAAAGATCCTCAGTTAATGAATAAAGTAGGATCTTTTGATAAATTCTCAGATGAGACTCAAGTTTACGATCCGATGACGCTTAATAATATATCTGAGGGTCATTCCTACCACAATAAAAAAAAATCAGCCCGATCCAGTAGAACGCCCAAGCGGATTGGAAATAGGTTTTCAGCCTAATTTTTTTAATATATAAGATTAGCCGATTAAACATATTAAAATTTTTATTGTGAATTTGATACTGATAAAATCAGTCTGATTAAAAATTGGTCAAAAATGACATTTCTTATTTTTCTTCAGTTTTTTTTTTTAATAAATTTCAATAATATAATTAAATAACGTAGATTAATAGAAAAATGATTGTCGGGGGAAATAAGACCACCCTCGCGATGTCTCAATCTAATTATTTTACAACCAATTAAATTACTTACTTTCAATCTCACTGATATAAAAATAAAGTGATTAGTTTAGGTTTACCAGACTTGGAAAGACGTAATTAAATATCAACCCCCAGAAAGTGAAGAGTGCCGAAGATTTAATGATATGGGAATATTTTGAGATTTATTTTTACCAGTATTCTTTAAACAGAAAGCAGTTCGTTTGAAAATTTGAACACATTCTGGTTCACGTTACATGGATGCAGCCTTTGTCGCAGTAATGAAATTTCAAGTGAGATGAGCAAAAAACTGCCTTAGAGAGAATGTTTACCAAAGAGGTGGTTAAAAAACCGTATTAAAATTCGTTCCTTCACCCTATTTATTTATTAATTAATCACAGTTTCAGTTTAATACGTTTTTATCAAATTGTTTTCTGATACGGCCTTAAAAAATTTTAAAAAAACTCTTTGCCAATTCTACGCATCTCTTTTGGAAGAGTTGAATAAACGTAACATTAATTACTGTCAAAATCTTGCTTTTAATAAAAAAATTTATATATGTGCGCGCGCGCGTAGTTGTGTGTGTGTGTGTTTGTGTATGTGTGTATATATATATATAGGGATCACGAATCATGCAAAACCAAACAATCTTTTTGATTTGTACTATTGATGAAAAACAAAAAATTAAGTTCATACAAACATAGGTTCGGAAAAACTAAGTTAACGAGTCTCGGCTGGTGGAAAGTTCGCCCTGATTTCTCCGCCTTCGGTAAAATCACGTCAGATTGTAATTTAGGATCCCAAAATAAGGAGTAAATTTAATGATTTTATGTGATATTTGACGTGAAAAATTGAAATAATTAAGTCTCAAACTGTATTTTTAGTAGTTGTCGAAAAATCTGGAGTAAAAGATAAAATATTGGGTCAAAACGATTTTATGTTTAGCGTAAAATAATTTTGTTAAATGGGTAATAAAGTTTTAAACAAAACCTGTAGAGAATTTGATTTTGAGTACGAAAATAGTATGAATAAAATCGACAGAAATGTTAAAAATTTCGTAGTTAGTTAAAAACAAAGCATATCAAAATGGGCTGATTTTTAACTAGGTATTAAACGAAAAAAAATTTTCAATATTACATAACAAAAGAATTAAATATATTAGTAAAATAACAAATACAAACACATACAATAAAATCAACTTGCAAACAATTAAATAAACTGGTGAAAATGTGTACACATCACAGTGTATACAGTACTCTGAACGACGAACTATGTTTTTGGTGGCTTCCGTATTTGAATAGGGTTGTTTTGTATTAGTTGCATCGCACTGAGAATTCTAATAACTAACTCTTGTCTTCCATTAAACGTTTTTTCACGTAATGATTTCTAAAATTTTTATTAAAAAAAAATCCTGAAGAAATAAAACCCGTTTCTGATTAAAAATGAAAAAAACCATCATTTTTATGTTTTAATTTTTTTATAACTATAACTGATACTACAACCCGGTATTCTGATTTATGAAAAATCATTGAAATTTTTAAGAAACAGGTAAGGAATCTTATTATTGCCAACATCTGCTAGGTAAATCATCATAGATTATCTTCATGACACTTAGTTAAACCCTAAACGCTAATCTATTTTCATATTTACACAGACTTAAGTTAATGTTAGTAAAAAAAATATCAGAGGATCGATTTAGGCCAAGGTACAGAGATTTTAACTGAATTACAGAAAGTCTTCCTGGTGCATACAAGGACATGTTTTCTGTATTTCTATTAGATAACGAGAATTTAATAACACTTTCTTCAGCGATTCTGCTGAAGAAATTTGCGTCATATATTGCGCAATTTAATGTTAATTCGTTGGCATTATATCTTACGTATACAGTACGGCTTTTTTTCTAGATGATTCCCAGAAATAAAAAGGTTTTAAGTGACAATTCGAATCAGAGTATAGATAAAAATTATGTATTATCGTTTGAAAAACTTTTGGTAAACATTTTAAATTATCTAAAAAAAAATTAGGCTTGTTGTTTACTTTCAGATTTACCTGAATAACATTAAATTTTAGACTACATGAAAATACATAATTCGTCAGTTGGGTTTGTTCAGTCTCAGATCGACATTCCCATCACAGTGAAAAGGTTTATCCCGAAGTAAAATTACATATGTAAGACGTAACGCTATATAGTAGTCCTATATCATAAACTCGATTACTTCAAAACAAAAACCAGAATCCTTTTATTTCTCAACTAGCAGACTCGGCAATGCTTCACTGTTGCTAAATTTGAATATATATATATATATATATATATATATATATTGAATGAACACAATTGAAAGTTTGATGAAATATTAACATTACGGAACATCGCAAAATTTAACCTTTATGTTTTACCCCTTTTTCCTTTTCCCATTTTCATTTTTACCATATACCCTTTCCCTTTCCCTTTTCCCCATTTCCCTTTTATCTTCCCCCGTTATCTTTCCTTTATTCCCTTCACCCCTTCCTCTTCCCCATTTAATATTTTTTTCTTTTGCCCTTTCCTTTTCCTTTTCCCAGTTTTCCCCTTTATCTGTTTTCATTTTTCCCTTCTTCCCTTTTATTTTTATCGATTTTTCCCTTTTCCGATTTTTCGCTTTCTTCCTTTTTCCACGCGCGTAAAACGGTCCAGTAGTTTTTTAGTCTATAGCGGACACACATATAGGAAACAATGAAATGGAATCGTAAAATATTTAGTATACCGTGTGTTGCTTTTACGTCCAACGGATAGCGCTGTTTTAAAAAAAAAACATGTTTTTACCTGTCACAGCTGTGACATCTTAGGTGCATAAATAGTAGGTATATAAAAACACGCGCGTATTCCAATACAACGTTGTGTCAGAATTTCAAAACAATCGGTGAAGAACATTCGGAGATTTAAGATTTTCAACAAACGAACATTTACATTTTTATTTATATAGATTATTCTGTTCTCAAATGTGTCTGTTCACAGCTGGATCTACTAGAAAAGTTTATGTTAACTCTGATAAACAATCCATTTTAAATAAAAATAAAAACAAATTTAATTTAAGTAATGTTACTAAACTTTCCCTATATCTATGTAAGGCCTAATATTCAACCGGTCTCCCATCGGGCCCTTATGACATTTTTATTAACGGTCTTAATTATTAGTTATAAAAATTTGTTAAAAAATTCATCTAAAATGAGAAAAAATCAAAGAAGTTTTCAGTCCTTATCACTGAGGAAGTGGTAATACATCCAACTAATAGAAGTAGGAGTTTTTAGAATTTTTTTGTTTTATCATATCGGATGTTTTAAAAACATATCTAAAATGTTGATTTTTATCTCAACGTTGGAAAATGTTTTCAAAGAATTAAAAAGTTAAATAATAAAGTACTTTTAACTAATTAATAGTAGAATAGTAAAGTTATGGAAACAATAAAAAAGCGCTAAATAAAATAATTATTAACAAACAAAAAACCGGTTTACTAATTGTATACATGTGCTTGGAATAATTATGAAAAACGAACAAAAAATTGTTAAACAAGTTTAAGTTTTTCAGACTTACTTTCAGGATACAGTAAGTTAGCGATCTGAAATTTAATATTACTTCTAAATTTTATGTTTCAGTCGGTTACCTGTGCAGGCTGTATGAGATGGTGACATTAATGGCTTCCACTTTGTTAAGACTAACAGGCACCCGAATAGAACGTAAAATGTAAAAGTAATAATAAAATTTAACGTCGCTGACTAAAATGTATACTGAAAAAGCATGCAAGAAAAGAAAGAAAATTTTGCTTAACTATTTTTTGTTCGTTATTCATAATTACTCTGGATAGATTTGTACAATTAGTAGTCGGAGTTTTTGTTTTTTAAAAACTATTTTATTTTAGATTAAATATTTACATATTTATTAGAACCTTATACATGTAAATATAATGTAATCGTTATTTAGCGTACTCCAAACCTGACTTAAATTCGAGCATGGCACTTTATGAATGAAAGGCGCTACTATTTCATTACGGAGTTCAGCTAACTTAATACAGTAATAGTTTCGCGCGCTATATAAGAGGGTTATTCAGTAATTAACACACGTTGCTCTGTAGCTAAATCGGTTTATTTAATCAATTGGACATTTTTTTTTTCAATTTTCAACGTAATCTCAGGAAATTACGTTGAAAATTTCCTGCTGCAAAGAAAGCTTTGTCTTGATGCTTTGAAAGCTTTAAAGAGAGTTTTGTCAATTAAGCACACTCTTTACACATAGTAAAGAGCGGGTATGGTAGTACTTCCCAATGAATTTTATCGATAATTTCTCTAGTTAATTGTGCTGTGTGAGACCTGCATTATCGTAAAGTAGATGGGTTCCAAGAGAACCAATCTTGCGCTTGTTTACGGTACTTGAACTTGTAGGTGATAATGTTATGAACTGTGCCGACATTTACTTATAATTTTTCAGCGATAACCTCAACTATAATCCGTCGGTCTTCTTGGATGAGAGAGTCTATACGAGTTTCAAGCGCTGGAGTTGAAATTGAACGTCCAGAACGGTGCCCGTCAATCGCTGAAGTTTACATGTCTTTAAGTTTTTCTATCCGCTTGTAAAAATGTCTGCGGTTCATACAACTAACTTCATCCCTATTGTTTGGTCACACAAGAGTAGATTTTAACTGGTTTTTCACCGTTTGGAAAGCAAAAAAAATCACCGCATGCTGTTAAACTAATTCGCAAACATCAAGACACTCGCCATCGTAAAATGAGATTTTGAGATTAAAAAACATAACAATTTTACTCAAACAACAATTCAAAAGTCATCACAGGGTTACCAACTTACTGTTCTGAAAGTATCATAATCCTTTTACCAACTGTTTTGACTCCACAGCTTTTTGTGTCTTTGATTATAAAATGTGATCCTCAAATATATGTTGTAAATACTGTGATAGTAATTAATTTTTGTTCAATTATAATGTCTAAATATCTTTTCCAACCTTTCAATTGGGGGGTACGGATTTTTACTTTTCGTTCTATAAGAATACCGGGAAAATTTAGTAATATCGTCACCAATTTTTTTTTTTTTTTTTTTTTTTAATAAAACTACTTACGGTTAGATAATTAAAAGGGAATTTGAAAAGTTAAAAACTTTCCAAATCCGTACCAATTTTCATAGTTCCTAATGCCTATTTCACATAATTTGGGAATTAAGTAAAACTTTCTTTCTGTAAAAAAAAGAATTTATAAAATTAGAAATTGAAAACTACAAAAGTTGAATATCATGAAATTTTTTCTGATTCTTCATCACTGTTACTTTTTTACTATCTATTTTATAATACTGTGGTGGTTATGATAACTTTTTTAATAAATTTTATCCTTCTTTAACCTTAAATAAATTAAACTAATTAGAATAAAATACTGCCAAACTGAAACCAATAAAATGATTGGTTCATAATATTTTCAGTGTCAAACGAAGTTGGATAATTTATTTGCAGAATAAAATAATTTCAAGTTACGAAAAAAAATCTCAATTTAAACCGAAATAGAGTATGTGTTCTAGTTAAATTAGTCTCGAAATAATACAAAAATAAAGGTACGTTTAGATAACGAAATTATTGTAAAGATCAAACCTCAGTTATTCAATTATTGAAATTTAATAATAAATCTACACATTTCTATTGACTAATTCGGAAGTTCAGACGAAAGAATATGTTAAATAAAAAGGATACTAAATATATACTAAATACTTATAAAAATCGGATAAAAGGTTTGGGTATGTCTCTTTTAACCAATTTTCAGATTAAATAAAGGCATGAAAGTTTAGCAAGTATGTTGTTATGAATTTGCACTGATAAGCAAATTTCTAAAAAACTAGTTTTTCTAACTCGTATTTCTAAAACTAGGTAGACTACACGTTTACTGTATTCAGTATAATTTTTTTTTTTTTTTAAAGTTCGTTCTTCTTTAACTCGCGTTAATAAAAAAGAAACTCATATCACAAAAATTTCAGTTTTAAATTTTAATTAAAAAAAGGAGTCTTTTTTTGAATCGATATCACCTGTGCTCATAATATTATTAGAATGAATCTCCTTATTATACTATCAAATTTCTTAATCGTTAGTTATTAATCTGTTCGTGGAATAAAAAGCCAAATATAGACCAACACAAATACATACGATACTAACGCGTGCGCACAGAACTAGACATTTAATTTTTTAAGCACATTTTTTTTCTTTTCAATAAATTAAAATCGATTTCTTTATTTTTTCCATGTAAATAGTTCTTACATATTTTAGTGCTACACCTCCATTTACCTACACGTTTTATTTATTTTATTTGTTGAAGTTTTACAAGATACACAATTTAAAAATTATTTAAATTACATTTATCAACTCTACCTGCAAATCTAAAACTAAAAGATGCAACATGCAGCCAAGAGCACGTGTAGGTGTTCAAACATAAAACATTATCATAAAATAAACAAATAATACGGCAATTATTTTGAAATCTTTACACTCAGGATAAATTGAATGTAATTATGGATGCGACTGAGCAACTTAAGGACAGTTCTGAAGAATTAAAAAGAGCAACAAAAGCAGTATAGAAGTGTCCCAACAATGAGATGAAAATGGCGGAATCATTTTTGAGCATTTATTATAAACTGGTACGCATAAAGCACTTCGGTCTAGTGTACTGTTTCTAAATAAAATTCGAATTTTTCTAACCTTTCTTTGTTGTTTTCAACTAATCTTACATCACCGCATCTTTTAGAATTAAATTCTCTAAAAGTTTTGTTTTACAACAGTGTTTATAACCCATTTAAAAGTAATTTTACATCAAAAATAAAAAGCAGGGGAGTTTTTACCCAATTTACTAGCTTTCCTCCCAGATTTCTCATAAACTACTGCAGATATGGTTCTGGAACTTATTTGATTAAAATTTTCAGCTCAAAAACTATAAGAAATTGCTAATTATGAAACTTAATTAACTTCCTAAAAATTTCAGTACGTTCTCATTTCACCGGAGTGGTTGAGATCAGTTAAATCTTTCCCTAACCGTAACTCGCAAACGAAGCATTTTAGGACATATGTTTATGTGAACTTTTTCCATTATTTTCACGAGTAGAATAGGTTACGAAGAGTGTTTCACTCTGTATAATATATAGTAGAGCGTATGAAAATATATATGCGCGCGCGCGTGTATAGAAATACCAGATTTATTGAGGTTAGATATTTTAATTTAATAATTAATTTTTTGATTTATAATAATTTGATATTTTATTAGGTAAACCTTTCCTGTTATGTTTAACTTTTCCTCGTATATTAGAAGAACCAAGGAAAAAACCTACTTTACGTCAAGAGAAGTAATGTTTAAGTATTTAAATATAGGCGTATATACATAATTTTATTATTTTACAGACTAATTCTAATAATGCTTAAAATTAAATTCACCCAGCTAGTTTCTTTAAAAAAAATTCCGCCGTTCTTAAAAAATGCACGAGAATATAAATAATTAGCTACAAATGCATGAAATGTTCTTCGTAACGTAAAGATAATAACTTAATTTATATAGACCTGCCTTATTAATATTATAAACTTTTTCCCGTCAGAAAGGGGAACATCAATTTGTTTTACAGTATCTGTTCTTTTTCTTTTACTGTTTAGCCTCCGGAACCACCATAAGATATTACCTCAGAGGATGATATGTATGAATGTAAATGAAAGGTGTTTAACATTTATTATAAACTGGTACGCACAATGCACTTTGGTCTAGTGTACTGTTTCTAAATAAAATTCGAATTTTTCAACTTATCTTGCATTACAATGTTTAGAATTAAATTCTCTACACGTTTTGTTTTACAAGTTTTATGTGTTTATTACCCATTTAACAGTTATTTTACACCAAAAATAAAAAAAACATGGAGGTTTTCCCAATTTTCTGGTTTTCACCCCAGATTTCTCATGAACTACTGCAGAATGGTTCAAATAATAAAAAATGTCAAATACCAAAGCCAAAATAAAACCAAATATAGACCAACTTTTTAAATCTGAAAAAGGTTGGTAGGTTAGAAAATTTAAAGACGGAAATGGATAGGTTAAATGTAGATGTAGTACGAATTAAGAGTGGCTCGGTGGGAAGAGGAAAATTACTTTTGGTCTGGTGGTTTTTTGTACAGTCTCAGGTTGATCATTTCTGAGGTATGTGGTTAATTGAAACCCCAACCACCAAAGAACACCGGTATCCATTATCTTGTAGTCAAATTCGTATAAAAGTAACTGCCTTTACTAGGATTTGAACCTTAAAACTCTCGACTTCGAAATAAGCTGATTTGCGATGACGAGTTCACCACAAGACCATCCTGGTGGGTACAGTATCTGTTCTAGACTTCCTTATGCGACTCATAAAAAGAATCCTGATGTACAAGCCACACTAGCCACAAACTTTAAACAACTTTGTTACTAAGGAGACTGTAGTATTCCAGTAGTACTGTAATACGTCAATCATAAAGTCGTCTGATATGGTTGTTTATGTCACATCCCTCTATGAATCAAGAGACCTTCCCGATGGTGAGGGGGCTTGAGTGCTCAGTGATAAAGAGTAGCTGGAACGGACGTACAACCATATCGGAGAGCTATTTGTTGAAAGCCAGACTAAGTAGTGATTCCTGAAAGAGGACAGCAGCTATGTCAGTAGTTGTTAAAGAAGTAGGTCAGGAGGACTGAGTACTGCGCAGCTGAAAACAATGGAAAACTACAGCTGTTTTTTCTTCCAAGAAACTATAGCTCTCTCTCCATTTTCAAGTAACAAAGATGGACTTCCTTGGAAATATATTCCGGAGGTAAACAAGTCCCCCGTTCGGATCTCCGGGTGGAGACTACTAAGGGGGTCACCAGAAAATTAAAAAATAACATTCTACGAGTCGGAGCGTGGAATGTTAGAAGTCTAAAAAAAATTTGGTAGATTAGAAAATTTAAAGAGGGACATGGATAGGTTAAATGTAGATGTAGTAAGAATTAGTGAGGTTCGGTGGGAAGAGGAAAACGACTTTTGGTCAGGTGATTTTAGAATAATTAACTCAGCGGTAAATAAAGGGCAAGCAGGAGTAGATTTCGTAACGAACGAGAAGAGAGGGAAGAGAGTAGAGTATTTCAAAACGTTTAGCAATAAGATCATTCTAATAAGGATAAAATTAAAACCTAAGCCGACAACGATTGTTAACGTTTATATGCCTACAAGTGCCCATGATGATGATGATCATGAGATAGAGAGTGTGTGAAGAAATTGACAAAGCAATTAAGAACATAAAAGGGAATGAAAATTTAATAATAGTTGGAGATTGGAATGCAAGCATCGGAAAAGGCACGGTAGGAAATAATCTGGGTGAATACGGGCTGGACAAAAGGAATGAAAGAGGGGACCAACTTATTGAGTTTTGCACGAAGTATAATTTAGTAACTGCTAACATCCAGTTTAAAAATCATAATAGAAGAATAAACATCGAAAAAGTCTGGTGGTACTGCAAGATATCGGATAGATTATATCATGGTTAAACAAAGATTTAGACATCAACTCCTCAACTCCAAAGCATATCCTGAAGCAGACATTGATAGCGACCACAATTTAGTGTTAATAAAATGTAGATTGGGGTTTAAAAACCTGAAGAAAAGGTGTCAGATGAATCGGTGGAATTAAGAGAAACTTGAAGAAGAGGAGATAAAGAAGATTTTTGAAGACATTCCATGAAGTCTGAGTAAAAATGATAAGGTAGAAAATATAGAAAAATGATGGGAGAATATTAAAAATGAAATTCTTAAATCAGGAGAAGTGAACTTAGGTGGAATAAAGAGAACTGGTAGGAAACATTGGCTATTAGAGGATATATTGCAGCTGATGGATAAATGTAGGAAGTAGAAGAATGCAAAAGATGAAGAAGGTAAAAGGAACTAACGAAAATTAAGAAATACTATAAAGAGGAAGTGCAAATTAACGAAAGAAAAGTGGATTAAAGAGTAAAGATAAATTGTTCATAAGTGGAAAGAGAAACAAACTTAGTAAAATAGACTGAGCATACAGGAAAATTAAGTAGAATTTTGTGGTAGATAAATTAAAATCTAATAATGTGTTAAATAAAGATGGTACACCGATTTATAATACGAAAAGCAGAGTGGATAGGTGGGTGGAATATATTGAAGAGTTATACAGAGGAAATTAATTAGAAATTGGTGTTATAGAGGAAGAAGAGAAAGTCGAAGAGAATGAAAAGGGAGATAATATACTGAGATCTGAATTTAATAGAGCATTAAAAGATTTGAATGGGAGAAAGGCTCCTGGGATAGATGGATACCTGTCAAATTACTGCGCAGTGCAGGAGCGGAAGCGGTAGATTGATTACACAAACTGGTGTGTAATATTTTCTAAAAAGAGGAAATTCTGTGAGACTTCAAAAAAACTGTTATTGTCATGTTATCAAATAAACCAGGAGCAGATAAATGTGAAGAATACAGAACAATTAGTTTAACTACTGACGCATCAAATATCTTAACTAGAATTCTGTACAGAAGAATTGAGAGGAGAATGGAAGAAGGGTTAGGAGAACACCAATTTGGTTTCAGGAAAAGTATGGGGACAAAGGAAGCAATTTTAGCACTGAGATTAATAGCAGAAGGAAGATCAAAGAAAAACAAGCCAACATACTTAGCATTTATAAACGTAGAAAAGGCATTTGATAACGTAGACTGGAATAAAATGTTCAGCATTTTAAAAAATTTAGGGTTCAAGCAAGAGATAGAAAACCAATTGCTAACATTTACAGGACCAAACTGCAATAGTGACAATCGAAGAACTTAAGGCAGACGCCGTAATAAAACAGGAAGTCCGACAAGGATGTTCCCTATCCCTTACTTTTTATAATCTTTACATAGAACAAGCAGTTACTGATGTTAAAAAAAAATTAAGATCCGGAGTAACAGTTCAAGTTGAAAAGATACATGTGTTAGAATTTGCCGATGATATAGTAATTCTTCCTGAGAATAAAAAAAATTTAGAAGAAACAGTAAATGGGATGGCTGAAGTCCGTACGATGTTGAAATTTTGGATTTAGGTCAAACAGTTGTAGCATGTACTTGCTACATGCTACAACTGTTAGCATGTACTTGCTACATGCTACAACTGTTAGCATGTAACTAACAGCTAACAACTAACAGTTGCCATGCTGTTAGTTGACAGCATGACAACTAACAGCATGCTGTTAGTTGATTTAACAGCATGCTGTTAAATGCTGTTATTAGCATTTAACAGTTAAATGCTAATAACAGCATTTAACAGGATTAAATATCATAACAGCATTCGATACGGTTGGTATTTCCGGCCTGATAATGATAAGAATTACTCTCACCTTATGATTGGTTAAAAACAAAGATTTTGATTGGTTGGAATTTGGGTCCTGATAATGATAAGAATTACTCTCACCTTACGATTGGTTAAAAAACAAAGAATACGATTGGTTGGAATTTTGTACCCGATAATGATAAGAATTACTCTCACCTTATGATTGGTTAAAAAACAAAGAATTCGATTGGTTGGTATTTCCGGCCTGATAATGATAAGAATTACGCTCACCTTATGATTGGTTAAAAAACAAAGAATTTGAGGTTGGAATTTGGGGCCTGATAATGATAAGAATTACTCTCACCTTATGATTGGTTAAAAAACAAAGAATTCGATTGTTTACCCTTTCGAAGGGTAGGTTTACCCTTCGTTTACCCTACCAAATTTTTGTTACACTTATTAACACTTGTAACACTTATTAACTTTAAACAATTTCCTCATGAGCACCTTTTGTGGAGCGTAAAATTTCTAGACGATATTCAATTTCACGCCACGCATTACGAAGAATATCTGGAGTTATTATATTAATTACACCTTCGGTTCTTCTTTTTAGTTCAATGATGTTGACAACCTTCGTTGCGTACATCCTGTCTGACAAACACAAAGAAAGAAATTAATGGCGTAAGTTCAGGGGATTGAGGCGGCCAGAGAATTGATCCATCACTGCCAATCCAACGTTGAGGAAATTGTTCACGTAGGTAATTCCTAACATGTAAACCCCAATCTGGTGATGCGCCATCTTTTGGAAGAAAACGTTAGGCTACCGATGGTCGGTTGGTTGGTACTGTTGTACAGCTGGCTGTACATACTCCTATAATATTTTTAGATAACTAGCACTAGTAGGAGACGTACACAACTAGATGTTACAACAGTCCTAAATTCAAAATTTCAACATCCTACGGCTAGTCGTTTTTGAGTTATGCGAGATACATACTTACGTACAAACGTCACGCTGAAACTAGTCAAAATGGATTCAGGGATGGCCAAAGTGGATATTTCCGTTGAAATCTGAAAATCGAAAGTTTTCGCCGTCACAATTCTTCCTTTACTTTGTACAAGGTAGTAAAAACAAAGCGCGCGCTAAAGTGCTTTATACATTTTTTTTTATTAACCCCGAAAATGCACTGAATAATTTATGTTCAACATATATTATAATTGTGCTTGTTACAAATATTTCCTCCTAACAGTTAAAGTAGCAGTTAAAAGAATTTTTTTTCAAGTAATTATAATTTCCTCCTACTTATTGTTAATAATAAATTATACTTTGTTTATACCTCACAAAAATCTTCAGATTCAGTTTACCAAAATTTTTAAACTATATCATCCTTTCCTGATTAAAAGTTATTTTCTAAAAAAAAAAAAAAACTGTAGAAAAGACTAGTAGACAATTAACAGCGATATTTTTACGGACTTTTCAAAGAAAAGTATGGTATTACTTTCGGTCCCATGGTGGGAGTGAGAGGTGAAAATGATTTTCTGACACATTTTGAGGTAGAAATACGAAAACACCATTCACTTAAATTGGGGTTTCCTTACATATATATATATATAAGGAAACATATAAACATAAAACATATATATCAATTTCACTGCAATTTAGATGTGGTATAATAGTGTATCTGAAGTTGAGTATGTGAAAATGTGATGAAGATTGGTTCAGTCGTTCATGAGTTACGCTAAATTTAATTGAGCAAGCTTTGACTGGTGGCCAAGAGAATTAGCGTAGATAACAGTCCTGGGCCGGACGAGGTCCCTGGATCTCTCGTTAGATTAATGGTAACAAGACATCCTTGGGTCGTACTAGTCGCCTATAATAGAGCTCTTTAAAGCTGTCGCTTACCTTCATGTTGGAAGGTTTGTCTTCGTGCCAAAGAAGGGTGACATGCTTGGTTAAAGTATCTCATATCGTCCGATATGCCTGCTCAGCAGCCTAGGCAAGCTGTTAGAGAGACTTATCATTGACAGGCTCTAGTGCGAGGTGGCAGCGAAGGGTGGGAGCCTTCCCCTGATCAATATGGCTGGCTGGCACCAGGCGTCGACGGAGGATCCCATTAGTGATTCTCTTAGACGTCAGGAACGCCTTTGGTAGTCTTCAATGGCCGACGATTATTTACGTGCTGAGAAAGAGGAATATAAGTGGGTATCTTCTTGACATTTGATTTGCATGGCATTTCTCCCCCCACCACCCCATTCGGTCGCCCTAAGACCGAATGTGTTTGCCACAAACAGCTACTGAGCCCCGAATCAGTTTAGCGACCAGTGTCCTAACTAGCTCCTAGAGCTAACCTAACTGTGTGAGCGAACTAAGCATGATGCCACACACCACTTGCTTCGTGTCCCACCGCTCACTTGTCATATATTCTAAAATGGGTGGGCGCACCCCGTCAACTACTAAAATATATATGACATTCAATAAATTAAATTTATCTCGTCAAGAAGCAATTCGCTGCCACGCCTAGATCGCTGAATGCCAGCAAGAACCTGTCCACCAATATTAAAGTACTTGGCGCTTCAATTGGCTGATGGCCAACCATAACTCTCGGGTAGCTTACTACAGCAGTGAGGTAGGAGACTTTCCCATAAATAAACTACTGATGCCGGTTGAACAAAACAACGGCATCAAGGAACACCCACACGGTCCTAGAATGTGGCCACTCGCCGCTTATGAGTGGTTTCCCCTTGACCTCTAAGTTCCAGGGTGGTCTGAGTTCTAGCACCCCCCCCCCCCACCAAAGAGCTGGGCAGTCGAACATTATATGCTCGTTAGACTGGACCTCTCCGCAGACGCACAGCTTATCAGCTGCCAGACGGAACCGAAACAAATACTGGTTCATGTTCGCGTGGTTGGAGAGCATTTGGGCACCTGTTGCCATTAGGCAACAAGGAGAGGCATACCATCCCCGCAAGTCCTGTATAAATCTATACATGGACCTTCCCTTAGTCGTGGTGTGCCATTCCTGCTGCCATACATCCATCTCGAGGCTATAAATCCTCCTCTTCAGGCGGGAGATGGTCAACTGAACGAAATTTAGAACCGGTGCATTGTGATGACCATCCGCTCCGGTACAGGCCCGGCTCGAAACCGCATCCCAAGTATCTCGGCCTCCCTGCCTTTTCGCAACTTCCACATGGCTGCCTGAACTTTCACCACTAAATCGATTGGGAGAGCCTTTCCCAATATGGTGGTAGCCTCGTAGGAGGTTGTTTTAAAAATACCAGTTGCTACTATTAATGTCCAGTGCTGGGCACTCCTTAAATTCTGAATAAGTGCTCGATTTCTATCCAAACTATACGCCCAAACGGATGCAGCATAAGAGGCCATACTTTTGAAGACACGTCGGTACACCATTTACAAATGATGGCCCGACAGCTCGTAATCCTTCCGAGCAATCCTCCTAAGTTTGTGCATCACAGAGATGGCGTCCGCTGCTACTTGCCTAATGTGATTGCTACACAGCATCTTATCAAACAAAGCACCTAGGTACTTATAACTCTAACTCGGCTGATCACACAGCCTTTATTCTTAATGTGGGGGTTACGACTGAACGATAATTTGTCTGCACTCTGTGAAGCAAGACCAAAACTTCGCCCTGGCACAGAAATCTTTAAATTTTGCATGTCCATGCAGCCCTCCGGATGGACATGCAAAACATGTCCATGTCTCCGCATGGTCGACAAAGGCGCCTGCGCCCGGCCTTCTAGTTGCGGTCGTGAATTACCACGAACTAACAGGAGACAGTCATCGGCGAAAGCGTGGGCCGTGACCTCTTCTCGGAATGTCAGTCTCAGATATCCGTCAAATACCAGGTTCCACAGCAGGGGACCGAGAACGCAATCGTGCGAGCTTCCTCTAGTGACGCACTTTTCCACAGCCAGGTGCGCATCTCTAAACAGAGCCGTACGGTTAGACAGATAGTCACGCACTACGACTTGCAGGGCTACGGGAACATTGCGACGTATCCATAAAGGATAGAACTCCAACACAAGGAAGGAAATGCTGCCTCTATGTCAATAAAAATTGCCAAAACATATTTACAGTAGGCGCCTTCCACCTCGGCAAGAGCATTTAAGATGCAATTCTCGGTGCCAACCTCTTTCATGAAGACATACTGGCCTCGGGTTAGAAGTGAGTTCATACCGATGCTTTCCCAGAGCCGTTCCACAACCAGCCTTTCAACCAACTTGCCGATTACCAGAAAAAGGCTGATAGGTCGATAACTGCTCACCTCACTCAGATTGTTTCCTGATTTTAAGAGCACCTTCACCAAAGCCATTCTCCAACAAGTTGGAAAGCAACCCCAGCTCAGGCATCCCGAGAAAAGCCTGCCAAGCAGTTCTCTTATGACAGGCAGCAGATGATAGAAAATATCCGGGTCAAGTTGGTCAACCCCCGGTGTCTTTCTCAGTGCCATTCGAGAAACCATTCGGTCTATCTCTACGGGTTCCACAGCCCGTACGCCAGGGAATAGTGTCTCACCCGCCCTAACGCCGACTTCTGCTTTACCTTCCGGAGCATATGGAAAAAGAGTATCTAGAAAAGCCTGGTAAGTCGCCACAGATGTTAAAGTGTGTTCACGACCAACAAACCGGCATCGAACATCGGACAGCACGAACAATGGCTTTGGCCGATAACATGACTTCGCGAGCTGCCAGGGGCTGCACTGCAACTCGCGCAAGGAGTCTTACCAAAACTTGAGTTTGGCTTCCTCGATGGCATGAAGGTACTCATTACGGACGCGCCGGTAGATCCGCAGACCCTCAGCGCGCACGTCATCATCGATAATCCCCGTTAGGGGGCGATGCTGGTATCTTCTGCTAGCAGACCTAACTCTTGCGCGCAGCACGCTAAGGTCAGAAAACCACCACATCTTCTTGCATAATTAACAGGTACCTACATGGCAGAACACTTAAAACCCCCACAGAAGATGGTGAGTTAGTTTTTGTTGTGTTTGGTGGGTTCCGCAGGGGTCGGTTCTCGGCCCACTGCTGTGGAACCTCGCTTTTGAGACTTGAGTTTGATGGAGACGTTGAACTTGTGGCATATGCAGATGATTTGGCCCTCCTTGTGGCCGGACATACTGAAACAGAAGTAAAGGAGGTGTCCAATAATGGGGTTCCACGAATAAGCTGCTGGTTTGAGTCGAGAGGTCTACAGTTAGCACCTACTAAAACCTCCGTAGTAGCATTGGTCGGGAGAAGAAGACTGCGAGAAGTGCAGATAAATTGCTGGAACCAGTCAGTATTCCCACGTCGGGATGCATCAACGCGGCGTGCGGTTTAAGAGGAGCCGAAACTACAACGTCCACCTGCAGGGGCTCTTGGCACGTGCTGAGACAGTTGTTGTTAATATCGGTAAGCTTATGCGTAACCACAGAGGTTCTCATGCTTCTAGACGACGTATAATACTGACTGTGGTTTCTCAATCATATTTTATGCCGTTCCTGCGTGGGTAGAGGCTCATGAAAAGAAAAGGAACTTAAATAAAATAACCTCGCTTCAAAGACGTGCTGTATTGAACATTGCGGCCACATACTGCACGGTTTCGCTAAACCGTGCAAATGCTACTCAGGTCATCTCCGGAATTCCACCGGTGGGGCTGGGTGCATTGATGCTCCGGCGGGTTTATCTTGGTATGATTAAGACCGAGGCTAAGAACTTACTTCTGGCCGAGTGGCAGGAGGCCTGGAACGCCTCACCTAATTGTGGATGGACCGTTAATTAATTCCAAGAATAGATATATGGGTGCAGAGGCGAGTTGGTGAGGTTGGTTTCTATATCACGCAGCTCCTTTCTGGGCATGGCGAGTTTGAAGCCTACCTGCATCAATTTGGCAGGAAAGCGTCTCCACCATGCAGGTACTGCGATTTTGGAGATACCGTTGAGCACACCATCTACGAATGCCAGCGGTGGGAGGTAGTCAGACAAGACCTCGGGTTAAGCTGGCTTTCTCCGGAAGAAACAATTCGATACATGTTGTCAGGAAGAGCGGAATAGGACAATGTAGTACAGCTAGCAACGAGTATCCTGAAAAGTAAAGCGAGAAAAGCTAGAGAATGGGATGGAGCCTGATTTAGAGAACCTAGATCAGTAAGAGAATTGAAGATCACCCAGTAAGGAATCAGAATTACGTATAAAAGACCTGAGACTCAGACGAAGAAATGGACCTGAGGGGACAGCCGTCGTGCGTCTGCACTTGTGCGGATAGGCGACGGTGATGAAGCACGGGAACTCTGGACCCTAAGAGCAGCTCCTGGAACCGCGCAATGCTTAACTGCAGGATCGGCCCCGGAGGGGGAGAAACGGTGAGATAGGAGTTTTAGTCGGTAGGGTAGAGTTCTACCTGAACTCGTGCGAGTCCGACATTCCCCCATTTATGGGGGGTGAGTAAATGGCATTTCTCCGACTCATCAATAACAAAAAAAAAAAGTTAGAAGCGTGGTTCGTTATGACGCTGCAAGTTGGCAAGTTAGGCGTTAACGATTCTTTATGTGCAGTATCTATTGTCGAGTTAAACGTGATATTTTTTCCAAGTACAGAAATTTTTTTTTAATATTTTATTGTAGTGCATTTTTGACGTGTAACTATTTTTTATGGATCAAAGAAATTTTGTTGTTTTTTTTAATTTCGAATGACTTGATACGTTTTCAAAAGGAAGTTTTAGTAAGGACCACTTCCTGTTGCGTTGTATTGTTTTTAGACAGACGGCGAAGTACTACAATCGGTAAAACAAAATAACAACTCACGGAATTTTAAATCTAATCGTCGTTTTGAGGTTTGTTGTATCCAAAAATAGTAAAATCTTACTAAATTATGCATGCTTTAAATTTGTCTGCATAGTTTTATATACGGCTTTATATAACAGGAACGGCTTTACCTACACACAAACATAAAATTTTCTTTGGGAACGTGTGAGAAAATCAGAAGAGGAAATATTTATATATGAGTACTAGTAATGTTATAGATATATAAACACGAAATGGAGTAACTCAATAGATTTAGACTGAATATTTTATTCATTATATTTATCGAACTAAAAAAAAATATATCAGAAATATCAGTGGAAATAATTATGAAAAATCTTTGACAAAATTCAATTAAATACACCACGCCCAAAACTCTAATTAAAAAAAAAATATTTTCTTATGTTCTAAATTACAGATTTGAAAATTTTACGTTATTTTTCTCTTATATTGTTTAATAAGTCTAATAATAAGAGCGGGAAACGTTTCGTAGGGTTATGGTTTGTTAAATTACTCGCACATTTCATTTGAAGATAACTATTTTGTAAACTTTTCTAATTTATTACTTTTATAACCTATCGAACGTGATTGAAAGGAATCATATACACTAAAAGGGAATGGTCTCTATATTTAAATTTTACTAGCTTTAAAAATTAAATACCAATTTAAAAAAAGAAACAAATTGGAAACAGTGTCACTGAAAAATTGTGAAAAATATTCATAAACTACCCATTTCTAAAAATTAAAGTTTGAAACTTTCTTTATGCTTCTTTATGCTTAGTTTTATTTCTCTAAAAGATACGTTATTTTTCAAACGTAGATGGTTTTCAAAGAGATACTGGACTAGAGAAGAGTCCGCAAAAACATTGTAAGTTTTTTCCATATTTCACTGTTTCAGTCTAATAACTGACTTGTCAATTGCTTATATGTTTTTTCTACGGGTGTATTATAACTTTTGAATTACGCGGCTGGAACCCGTATTATAATGAGGGTAATTATGAAATTACCCTCAACAAGGGGTTTTCAAGGGGTTCAACAGATCAAAAACCTGTCCTTTTCAACTACTGACCAATCAGAAGCGGATATTATTTAATTTATCAGCTGTCTTTTTACTTTGATTTTAGTACGATTTAGCAGTAGCAAGCAGAAGCTAATCAGAAAGTACACAAATAGATAATAGTTAATTGTCTATATTATACTGTTTATCATTTTGTTAATCATGTCGGATTCAGAAAAAAAAAGTCTTTAACTCGGATCGATATTAAAGAGAAGTCAGAACTAATTTTTGATTAATAACCTGCTGCCACAGAAATGTATTGTTTAGTACATTTATTTTTTCTACAGTCGTAGAAAAAATACGGTATGCAACTCTATCGCATTACTGCAATCTTGCAAACTTACCTCGCAATCGTGCATTAATGACAATCATAGGCTCGCTGCATAATGTACTATTTTTCTAAATTATAAGTTACTAGGGGGATAGGATTAATTTATAATCATTATGTCATGTTCAAGTAAAATTATAAGAATTTTGTAGAAAAGGAGCTTTTTTCAAACAGCCTAAAATATGATTTTTAAGATTTGGATTTTTATCACATTAATAAAAAAGATTTTTGAAAGTTATTTTACTTTAAATCGGTAGGGTTGTTAGGGTGAAATATCTTTTAGCTCTATCAATGAGATTAAGGACACAATTTAAGCTTTATATTGATTCCAGAGAAATTTAAGCAACAATTTTTTCCTGCTGTTATTTTTTTTATAATTTAAAAAAGTTAACAATAAAGTTGTTATACTTTCTGGCATTGTTATTTATTCTTATGTAGTGGAAATTGACCCCAAAGAAACTACCTACACCGCTCCCTGGAGATATACACCCAAAACATTTAACAATAGATTGCCGCATATATTCGACTTTCTGTACAAAATTTCATCAAAATCGGTTTATACAGTCAAACGTAATTACGATTCAAACACGCCAACACACGTACATGCGTACAAATATTACCCCCCACTTTTCTTTTGGAGTCTCTGTGGCATCCCTTTAAATAACGAGAAATGGAAAAATCCATACCCCATTTTTTGACTAATTACCATACTTTGCTTCTTACAGCGTAGTTCTAGAGCTACGATGTCAGGAAAATAAAAAAGGTTGCATTAAGGATGCATTATGGCAAAATCTTTTAAAGGATAAAAGTTAAACAGAATTTGAAACATCTTTTTACCAATTTAAAAAAAATTTAAAATAGGAGTACTACCACTTTTTATTTTTATTTTTTCTTATCTACTTTCTAATGCGCATTTTAGAGGAAAATGTTATGCAGTAATAATTAGAGAACATAATATTTCAAACGGTTTTCGAAGATAGTATTTCTGCGAATGGTGTCAGAGGATCCCATTCAAACAAGAGAAATAACTGAAATCTAAGAATTAATATGAATAGTAGTGTTACAAATAAAACTAAATGTAATTACACAGACATTCTTCATTCACGTAGACAACTATGTACTACTTTGCTTTCATTAATCATAGATGATGTCATATTACGTGCATTTATCGTGGCCTGCGATACAAATGAATATATCATTCATTAGTAATCACACTTGTATGGTAATTTAAAAAATCTAAAATTCAGAATAAAAAATTGTAGGGCTTGGTGATCTGAATAATAACCGTACAACTACTAAATCGATAATTCTATATTTATGAAGCGCCTTGTGTGTAACTTTTATTGTATGCACCAGTATTTTTGTATGACTTCCTAGAAAGCATTCGCTGCCGGTTCTGACAGAGGAGCAGGTGCGTGCCAGTGTGAGAGCAATGTTCCCGAATGGTGAAGATATCCTGCGGGAAGAGATAGTGTTTGACATCATTCCGCCCTTTCGGGTCGAGGAGCTAGTCCGGGCCAGTAGACGGATGACATTATACAAGTCCTGGCCCGGATGGCGTACCGGTCGAAGTAGTCCGCATCTTAGTGGAGGAGACGCCGGCGGAGGTCTTCCGAGTATTTAATAACATACTGCACCGTGGTTCCTTTCCGGAAGATTGGAAGTAGTCGAGGTTGGTCTTTGTGAAGAAACCTGGACGGTGGTGGCGGCCACATCGTATAGACCCATCTGCCTTATTAATAATCTCACGAAGCTTTTCGTGAGGATGCTCGATGCCAGGTTCAGTGAGGAGACACATACATTTTACTTCCCCCCCCCAAACCCCCCAAAATTTTTTGGAGGGCACCCGCCCGTGTGGGGTATCATAGAACTCGGAATCAACCCCTGATTTCGAATCCGAGTCATGAGAAGACGAAGCTCGCTTCCAATAGAAGATAAGGCCTCTCCAGAGGCTGGGCCCTCGAGGGGAACTGCCGGAAGGAGGGATGGTGTTTCTGAAGTCTCAGAAGACATGGACATTACAGGATTAAATCAAGGAAAAGCAAAGTGGAAGACAGTAGAGGGGAGAACCGCCAAGCGGCCGAGAGCAGGCTCATCAGAAGAAGAGGAGGCCCCCCTTAATTTGAAGGAGGTTACGTACAGGCTGGGTAATGCACTATTACAGCTTAGGCAACTAACTGGCAAGGCCAGTGTAACGGCAATCAAGGCTCATGAGAGGGAGCTGACAGAAATTTATAAAGATTTACAACGAATAAATGATGAGACTCCAGACACAGTTGACCAAAGTACGCAAACCGAAAGTCATGGCAGGAACGAGATGTCAGATATTCTAAATGTAGAGCTGACAGATGAACAACTGATAGACAGATTACCCACACGATGGTCAACCTGGGTAATGAACAGGCTGACCCAGGAGAAAGATCTAAGACCAGGAGATGACAGCTGTTTTTTAATCGATTTGAATGGATTAAAGCCATCCAGCCGGTATGCTGGGACGGCACCTGGGGCAATGATCTTACAAGACTCCACCATCCTCGAAGATGGAAAGATCACAAATACCGGAACTAGGTACACGGTAATCTATGACTCTAGAGAAGGAGATAAGATAATGGCCTCTCATATTATAAAGGCCTTACGAAGAGCTGTAGGTAAGCTGGAGTCAGCTGTCTTTGTGGTTCCCAGTGGTCCAGCGGGCATCATAGTGAGAAAAATAGTAATATACATGATGAGGAAGGGTAACACCTTGCCGAGAGGATGTTACTCCCCAGCCTGAGCGAACAAGGGAGGGCAAGGTCGAGGTCGGTATCAACAAGAAGGGGAACCCCCCCCGGTCGTTGAAAGTAAAACGGTCGTAGTAAGGGCACCCGGTAAATCTTATGCAAATCTGTTGAAAACCATGAAAGAAAAGGTTAAGGTTGAGGAGGCCGGCGAAATACTGTCAATTAAACAGGGAAGGGATCAACAACTAGAGGTCCGAATTAGTGGGGCGCAGAAGGCGGGGGAGTTTTCCTCCCTGCTGAAGAACAGAGCAGAGGATCTCCAGGTGGATATAAGAACAAGAGGAGACCGCAGAACAGTCGTTCATGTAAAAGACATGCTAGGCGACACTACTGAGCGAGAGGTCAGGGAAGCGGTAGAGAAGGTACTAGGACAAGGAGAAAACTTTCAGGTCACATCACTAAGGGAGGCATTTGGAAACACAAAAAATGCCACGGTGGTCACAAGTCAAAGGAACGCAACGAAATTAATTGCAGCAAGGCTGAGAGTAGGGTGGGTGAGTTGCAGGGCCTACATCCGGACGGATATAGAGAAATGTTATCGATGCTGGGATGTCGGTCACAGCAGAAGAGAGTGCAGAGGCCAGGACCGTTCAAACCTCTGCTTCAACTGTGGTAAACCCGGCCATGAAAGTAAAGATTGCAAGGAGGCGACCATATGCCTGGACTGTGGAGCCACTTCACATAGGACCGGGAACCCGTGCTGTAACAAAGGTCATGACTAAAGTAATACTAGTTAATAATAACAGGAGCCTACTCTCTAGTGATTTGAGCATAGAAATAGCAGCTAGATACGAAGCGGACTTCCTGGTGGCCACCGAACCTAATGTGTATTCGGCGGCCAGAGAACAGTGGCTGACCGATGGGAATGGTGATTTGGCAATTAGAAAGATCGTTGGAAATGTGGTTTATGATCTGTATGGTAGAGGTGACGGACTCATTGCTGTTGAGGTAAGCGATAAGATTATAATAGGTGTATATATCAGCCCTAACTGCAGCAGGGAATCTCTTAAGAACAGACTCCTTGACCTCCAACATGTCATTATACGAGCTCGGAAGAGAATTGTAGTCCTTGGAGACTTTAACTGCACGACTGTTCTAGCTGGAGCGGTCTCCTCGAACGCTAGAGGAAAACTCCTGGAGGAATTGCTGGCAGCGACAGGAATGACATGTATTAATGACGGAACAGCCACCTACCAAGCAAGAGGGCATCAATCGGTCCTGGATTTAGTTATAATTGATGGAAGGATGCGCACTGATGCAGCTGATTTCATGGTTCTTAATGACGAAACAGCCAGCGATCACAGAGCCATCTTTGTTAACTTCAGAGAGCAACGGCCAGAAATAAGACAGATAAATAACAATATCAGACTGTCTGATCAACAGATATATAGAGTGGCTAATAATGCGGCAAATAGAATTAGAAATAGTACTCAGATAACACCTGAAATATTCCAAAATATAGTTAAAGAAGAGATGGCGAACATACCGAGGAGAAATAATATTAAACATAATATGGTCTACTGGTGGTCCAGGGAGATAGAGGAATAGCGTAGAATTATGCAAAGACACAAGAGGAGGTTGCGAGCTAGAGTTGGTTCGGAAATAGGATGTAACATTGCGACAGAGCAATATAGGCAAGCGAGAAAGACGCTTAACTTCCTCATAAAGCAGGCCAAAAGAAGGAAATGGTTAGAACTATGCGAGGAGTTGAATGCTGATCCGTGGGGAAGGGCTTTCAAAATAGTAACCAAGCGGCTTGGGAGACAAGCTCCGACACTGAATGAAGAAACGGCTGCGTTGCAGATCAGAAAGTTATTCCCCAGAACGGAGGAGCAATATAATAGAGAGGTGATAGAATGCCAGAGAGGAAGATTTACACATAAAGAGGTCATGGAAGCTATAAATAAATTAAAAAATAAGAAAAGCCCCGGCCCAGATGGCATCCCAGCGGCCATCATTAAGATAATAGCTAGGATCGTACCTTGGGAAATAGTCGTTGTAGCCAGCTACGGCCTACAAAATAGAAGCTTCCCTGAATGCTGGAAGGAAGCAAGAACAGTCTTCCTCCCAAAGGCAGGACAAATTCAAGAGAACACAGCATATAGACCGATTACGCTCATAAATAATATGGGAAAACTAGTTGAAAGGTTGTTAGAAAATAGACTTAGAGAGGAAATAGAGGAAAAACAATGCCTACATCCGGAACAATACGGATTTAGAAAGGGACGGTCCACGGTGACCACAGTCGAGAAGGTAAAAAACTGGGCATTAAATTGCAGAAGCGGTACATGGAGGACTAGAAAAATCCCCATGATCATAATGCTTGATGTTAGAAACGCATTTGGTACGGTCCCCTGGACAGCCATCATTGAGGCGCTTCAAGCCATGCAAATAAGTAAATACTTAGTAAATCAGATAGATCAATATCTGCAAAATAGGTTCATAGAGGTCAAAACCCTAGAAAGGAAAGCCATATTTCAGGTATTCGGAGGGGTGCCGTAGGGATCTGTCCTTGGCCCAACCTTATGGAATGTTTTCTACGATAAAGTCTTCAGGCTGAACTACCCCGAAGGGGTATCGATAGTAGGATACGCGGATGATATCGCAATATTAGTAGAAGACAGAGATATTAATGAACTGGAGAACAAGGCAAACCAAGCGCTTAGAACAATTGATGAATGGATGGAGGATAACAAATTAGAAATAGCTCCTAATAAATCCTGTTGCCTGGTCCTCTCGGGTAGAAGACCATTAAGAAGTATGAATCTAAATATCAGAGGACAGAGAATTGATGAAGTAAAAGAAACAAAATACTTGGGGGTACTTCTGGACAAAAGTTTAAGGTTCAGCAAGCATATTGATATGATTTGTGGGAGAGTTACTCCTGCTGTAAAGGGATTAAGAGGATTATTTCAAAACCACGGCACACCTAAAATGGTTATTCGAAGATTGATAACCGCGGCTATCACTTCGACGGTACTGTATGCGGCTCCCATATGGGGGGCGGCAATGAACATACAGCGAAATAAAAAGAAGTTGAGAAGTGTCCATAGACTGGCATTGCTGCGTGTAGCTGCTAGTTACTGTACGGTATCGTATTACGCACTGTGCGTACTGACCGGGGTCCTACCCATAGACCTTCAGATAAAAGCCAGAACCCTCAGACACAGCGGTATGTCGAAAGAAGAGATGGAAGGGATTATAGAACAAGATTGGCAAGAAGAGTGGACAGGGTCCAGAGTGGGAGAATGGACCAGACGCCTAATCCCTAATATTAAAACCTGGAATAACAATAGACTCGGAGATGTCAATTTTTACATGACACAATTACTGACGGGGCACGGCTCTTTCGGTCAGTATTTGTATAGGATCGGGAAGAGAGCCACCCCGCAGTGCATCTATTGTCCAGAGAACGACGATGCCGAACATACGTTGTTCATATGTCCAAGATGGGCCGTTAACAGAGGTCAAATAGTAATTAATGGTCTTACACCAGAAAATCGCATAAACTGGTTGGGGTACAACAATGAGAACTGGGAATGGTTCCGCAGGTTCGCCGGGGAGGTCCTGCGGGCCAAAGAGGATGAAGACAGAAGAATGGAAGTATAAACAGTAGGGTAGGGTGGACAGTCACTCCCTCGCCTGTACGCCTTGGTGTGCGGGAACCTGAGAAGGGGGTGAACTCCAGGGGAGTTTGAGTTTGGGTTAAAATAAAGACCAAGTCCCGGTCGGCGGGGTCGTCCCTGCGGGAGCCTAGGCTCTTTGTGGGGTCGGCGCTGTCGATTAGAGGCCAAAGGCGTAAAGACCGAGTCCCGGTTCCCTGCTGAGGCGCTGGGGGACGGCATAGCCGGACCTTGGCTCTAAAGCGGGGGATTAGAGGCAGGCAATGATGTAAAACAAAAGATCCGAGACCGGGCCTGCCGTGCCGGACGTATAGCCGGCGGGTGGGGGACGCCTCCTTTGAGAGTAAAAGGACACTCTCCCCGACTGAGTATACTTAATTGGATATCCGGACGGGGAAAGTAGGAAAAAAAAAAAAAAAAAAAAAAAGGTTCAGTGAGGAGATTATGGTGAACGGAGGGCTGCACGTGAGGCAACATGGCTTTCGACGGTCGATGCAGTCGACGCGGTAATGAAAATTGTGGATGCAGCAGCGGCGGGCACTTGGAGGACACGCAGGATTCCGGTGTTGATACTCCTCAACGTCCGAAATGCTTTTAACTCCCTCAGGTGGGACTCCGTCTTCCGGGGGCTTAGGGGGTGGGGTGTGAGCGGCTATCTCAGGAGGATGTTGGAAGACTATCTTAATCATAGCAAGCTGGTGACGCTTCCTACAAGCTTGGTGACGCTGATCTCTGGTTCTGGTCCACGTGTGGGGTGCCCCAGGGTTCCGTTCCCATCTATGGAATATAGTGTACGATGGAGCCCTCCGATTGCAATACCCGCTGGATGTCCCCCCTATCGACTACGCTGATGATTTGGCCCTGATGATGGTGGCAATTCCGAAGAGGAGGCGGGTGACACGTGCCGCGAATGCCGCTATCGCGATGGTCGGTGAGCGGATGACCGAGGTGGGACTCTATCCGTCCTGCGATAAATTTCTGTTTGTCCCAGTGGCAAAAGGCGGCGACTGGCGCCCTTCCCGATTTCGATGGAGGGAACGATGTTCCAATCACGAGAGGCTGCCATGTATCTTGGGGTGTGGTTGGACCATAGGCGGTCATTCACTCGTCACATCCAGGTGATGAGTGAGAAAGCTATGCAGATTGTCAAGAACTTGGTTAAGTTACTATCGAACGTTGGAGGGCCCCGTATGTCGAAGACGAGGCTGTACGCACATATGGCGACCTCGATCCTCCTCTGTGGCGCCCCAATGTGGAAGAGAGCCATGTCGGTAAGGCGTAAGACTGTTTGAGGGAGTACAGCGCCGTATAGCTCTTAAGGTGCCGTCGGCATACGCCTCGGTCTCGACTGAGGCGGTACTGGTGGTGACTGGGATGCCGCCACTAAGGACAATGCCAACGTAACTGTCTACAGGGATTGGCAAGCCAGGTGGGATGCGTCCACGAATGGGAAGTAGACGCATCGTTTGATCACGCGCATTGAACCGTGGGCCGGGAGGAAGTTTCGCAAACTGGGATTCTGATTGACACAATTCCTAACCGGCCATCGGATCTTTCGTTCATACCTGTATGGAAGAAGAACATCTGTAGACCCCTTCTGCCCCTACTGTCGGGAGTTATAAAATATCACGCCAGAACATATGATATTTCAGTGCCTGCAGTGGGACGAGGAACGCCGCGACTGTGCTGCCGTTACTGGGAATCTCGAGGTGGGGATCATCGCTGGAACGATGTTACGCAGTTCGGTGGACTTCGACACTAACTCGTTTTGTATCGGGAATACTGCAAATGAAATATCGGGAAGCGAGGATGTGAGGGACTGCTCCGTACGGAGCTGCCGTTCGCACGGGTGTCCGGTGGTGAAGAATTGCGGGGATTCTCAAGCCCCTGAGCTTAAAAAATTGAATCCCGGCGGGGCCGTCCCTTCGGGGGTATCCCGTTAAGGACGAAGTACAAAGGATCGAGTCCCGGTTGCTGGGTGGTGGAGGCCGGGAACACCATAGCCGGGGAGGATCATTGCTGGTTTAAATTTGTAATTTTTTCAATTACTATGGATCATTTATTATTTCTGCGATTTTGTCATTCTTGTCACGTTTACCATTTTGAAAAATGCATAACATATTTTTCGCAGAAAATGGTCGGATATTAATTAAAACTTTTACAGTGAACCAATTAAATTTGACCTATTTGATAATGTCAAATTAAATTTTAAAATGTAATTATGTTGAAAATGTTAGCATTATTATAAAATGAGGAGACTAAAATTTCAAAAAATTGTGTTCTGCGACCTAGCACCACAGTACATCTTACGAAAGCCCATTCGCTGTTAGATAATGAAATAAATGTTATGCTAAAAGGATAGTAGAATGGTTGGAAGTGCGGCTGTCGCTGCCGCAGCACCAAGCATCAAGATTCGATGCGCACCTATACTACCTCTCTTACCCCGTCATTGCTACACTAGCGGACAAGAAATGTAGACAGTCGTTTAGTAGTCACATATAAGGTGATGCATCATTATTATTACCAACAAGCATTTTATTTCTATTTGCTAAAGGAAAGGTCGACTCACTTTCATGTATAAATAAGACCCTCTCACAGTGTTGGGTTAAATGTAGTCCTGTTATTGTTCATAGATGATAGGAGGGGAAATTATAATTCTCATACAGAATGAAACGTAAAAGAAATATTCGTGTCTACGCATACGAATCAAGTTTAAAACTAATTCCAGCTTATAAAGGAATAGTATAGCAAAGTTATTATAATAAGAAAACCGAACCAAAAAAGAAACAAAATTTTTAATACAATCATAACATCAATTAACTACCTATAACATATTCTGAAAACAGAGAATAAAAAATTAAAAGAAAAGATTATATCCAAAAGTGATCCAACTTTTATAATAATGCACAAACAAATTAAAGATAAAATAATTTACAACATCTAAACATTCATTGCCTGGATCATTCAAACTGAAGATTCTTAAAATTATTTACATTTCTCTCTCAAAAAATAAAATATATGTATTACATTTAAAATTCAATCATCAAAGTGTAAAATATCTTACAAAATTATAAATTTTGTTTTTTTAACAAAATAAAAATTTTCGAAACCCACCAGGTTGGTCTGGTGGTAAATTCGTCGTCGTAAATCAGCTGATTTCGAAGTCGAAGTTCCCAGGTTCAAAACCTAATAAAGGTAGTTAGTTACTTTTATTCGGATGAATACTAGTTCATGGATACTGGTATTCTCCTGAGACGTGGTCTCACACACGTCTCAGAAGTAATCGACCTGAGTTTGTTCAAGACTACAGATTTACTGGTACAGTTACATTACACTGATAAGTCGCTAATGACTTTAATATTTGATGCAACTATAAATAAAAGTACTAAAAAAAAACTTTGAAAAAAATAAGAAATTCTTTTAACACTGTTGAAAGAGAGGAAAATATAACACTATGGAGGAATAATAAAAGTTTTTACGTTTTAATCCTGAAAGTGTAAAAAGTTAAAGAAAAACTTATCTTGAAAATTTAACCTCATATCTATAAAATATAAAACAGATTTTAGATTTTCGTCATCCTCTCTTTGATCATGAAAAGGAACACATTCGCGTAAAGTCGATAGAGAGATTTCTTCGTCGGTCAGAACCACTTGTCTTTCTCCCGAAGCATAGAGATATGACAAAATCTAATTTCACAACCCTTCATTACATTAAAAAAATCTCATCTCAGATTCGCATCTACAGTACATCACCTAGCGAGCTTTAAATCGTCTACGAATAAGCGTGACAAGATGCTAAACAAATCTCGTTAAGTGGAGGATACATTGAAGGAGGCAGCAGTTCTCGCTATGGACTTATCCTGGACTATTAATACTTTCTCTCTCTGATGACTCCTACATCTACGACGACCTGATATCAAGCAATAACAAGGCTATCCGCTTAGCGAAGTATTGGAAGAATCAAATCTAATTCCCTCTGGACAGGAACTAATGAAAATATAACAGTACATTATATGAAGATATGTTAAATCTTCCTCTTGTATTCATGCAAAATAATGGTATTTATATACCATAAAAATTGTAGGTTAAGTGTTTCAGAAAACTGTTATAAAATCCTAAAAAAAATATACGGTACCTTGACACCTTTGTGATCTTAAAAAATTCAACAAAGGTTTTAAACGAAAATTAAACATGTATTTAAAAAAAAATTTTTAAAAATTAAAAATGTAAATAAAAATCGCCTATGTCAGATCGGATCTCTTGTATTATAAAACTCTTCATGAAGTGTTTCAGACGAAAACTGTATTAAATTATTATACTCGTATATATAAAGGAATAACTTATGGTTAGATTATTTATAGAGATTTTTTTGGAGGGATTGTCTTACTCCTTTCCCTACAACACGTATTACAAATTTTTTCACCCGGATTATGACCTAATTTTTAAAATATATTCAAACATAAAATAAAAAATTAATAAAAACTACGTTTTCACTACATTTTTGTTACAATCAGAGATTAATAATTATTAACAAATCAATATATCTAAATTCAAAAAAAAATTTTAACAAAAGGAAATGAAGTCGGATTCGAACCAACGTGCCTTCCCGTTGTAAGACTCAAGTATTTCATTAATTAAAGTTTTATTGATATATAACTCTGTAACCAATGAAAATAAGTACCACTTCTGATATATCGTTGAAAAGCTCTCAAAGAGGGCTTATTACTGCAGTTAAGAAAAAATAAAAAATCCAGATTTTTTGGAGACTTAGGTCCAGCCGACTGCAATCAAAGTGCACAACTAGATGTGACAATAGTCCTAAATCCAAAATTTCAACATTCTACGGTTAATCGTTTTTGAGTTATGCGAGATACATACGTACAGACGTCACGCCGAAACTAATCAAAATGGATTCAGGGATGGTCAAAATGGATATTTCCGTTGAAATCTGAAAACCGACATTTTTCGCGATTACAACCAAACCTGATAATAAAACTTGTGCACTCTATCTCACATCGAGATGCAACACCTGATCAACATCATTCTATCCTGTCATCCGATTTTTTTTAAAGATTTAATAAAAGCAGTCGGATTAATCCAATACCAGATTTCATGATTCTAGATCAAACCTTTTGTGAGATATAAATCAATTTCTACGCTGCAACAGACCAAGAAATTAAAATAGCAAATTCATAACCGAATAATAAATGTTATAATTTTCTAGTTTTTTTTTATTTTTTTTGAGGATGAGATGAATGACAATTTTTGTAGCATGTGAAAATCCGTATCTGACCGGGATTCGAACCCAGGACCTCCGGATGAAGACCGAGATACTACCACTCGCGCCACAGAGGCCGGCAATAGCTTAATAGTTAAGTAAATTTTACCTTAAGTCCAACATTTCTTTGATATTTAAAAATTTAGCCTCTTTGCACCGTGTTTAAGACAAATACATAATTTAAAAAATAATTTTGTTAAAATTCCAAAAAAATTAGTATTTCTTATGGAAGACGCAAGAAAAAATATTTGGATAATATTCAGAACTATTCGTATTAAAAGAAAGTTTTGAGAGAAACCTACTATTTTTTTTTTTTTTTTTTTAATGTCAACATAAGTAGTTGGAAAATAATTGGAATTTATTTCCAAAACAAAGATATTATGAAAATATGACCTTTCATAAAAGAAAAAGTAAGAATTACTTTTACCTGATTTTATATACAAAATACCTGATTTTATATAGAAAATGGGAAGAGATTACTGAATTTACTTTACAAGAAGGTAGTGGAATTATTTAAAAGGTATTCATTCTCAATTATGATTGATAGATGGAGCGGACAGATATCTTGCTGATCATAGATCTTTGAAGTTTCATTAATGATAAAGCGTTTACGTAAAGAATTTAATAATGTATTTTTTTTAAAAATGAACTTAAAATAAGTTGTAAGTATTATTATTATTATTTTTTTTTTAATAAACATCAAAAGGTTTACGTTTATATGTAGTTTTTGGGGACTTTATTCATGGCATTTTACTCAGACTCAAATTCTATACAAAGTTTTCTATACAAATTCTATATAAAGTTTTTTATACAAAGTGTTTATTACCATTTAACAAAGATATTTTACCCTAAACATAAAATAGTGTTTTTCGATCCCAATTTTTTGTCTTTTACTCCAAATTTCTCGAAAACCACTAAAACTACATTCTGGGACGTATTATTTTCAATTTTTTAGATCATATTTTATATAAAATCAATAAATTTTCCCCTAAACTTAGATTTCAAGAATTATTGTCTGGCTTAATTTTACCGAAGGTTCAGAAAAATCAGGGCAAAATTTTTCGCCATCCGATACTAGTTAACGAATAGTTTCTGAACTTATGAACCCAAGTTTGAACTTTCTTCTTTACTTTCACCAGTAGAACATGTTCTGAAAGTTTATTAAATTTTTCGTGAATTACTCTATCTACATGCGCGCGTGTGGTCAACGCAAAATTTGATTTGATCAATTCACGCATCATCCTGAGTAACTTGATTTCCTTTGGGAAGGATTATTCTTATTTATTCGTCTCAGTCCCTCTGTGGACAGATCATTCCTTTTTCACAATCAATTCTTTACATATTACTGATCCCTTCTCTCCTTGGAGGAATTTATTTTTGGAGAGGGGGTTGGTCAGGTAGAATCCAATAAATTCATGTTAAGCAAATGGAGAGTTGTTTGATTTATTAAGTTTTAGATATTCGTGTTTTTAGTGAAAACAGTTCTGTCATCGGATCTACACGTTTGCAGAGTCCCCTATCAACGGGGACTATATTTCTTAGCCAGTAGCTATGTAAAAAGGCCAATCTGAAGATGAGACATTTCTTGAATATAAACGAGCCACTAAATCCCTGTGACTATAAAAATGTATACGTACAAATGTTTTTTATAAAATTTCGCAGTAAATAATTATATAATAAGCCAATTTTAAAAGTAATTAAATTTACGCGTGATGATCATTGTCCCATTCGCTGGATCTGAGGAAGGAGCAGAGAAGTGTTGAAAATGTTCTTTTGCAAAAAATATCGTCACTTTACTTATGAGGAACATACCCGCGAAGTTTCGAGCTTCTAATTCGACAGGTCCGAGATAGACGACGAGTCATTAAGTAAGGACACTTTCACTCAGCGTATATGACAAATAATGGAGAAAAAAAAGTTATGGTTTTCATCCCTCCTACTGATCACTTGCAGTAAGTATTTTAAATAAAATACATGATACCTCATCCACAATGACATTTATTTTAAATACAATAATGAAATGTTTAAGGGCAGCAAGCAATGATGGAATTCAATCGTAATCAAAATTTCACAGAAATAAGAATTAATTATCCTACTTATTAGGTAAATATCATAAGAAAGCTACCTATTGTAAGGGGTACCAAGATTCGACTTCCAGAAAATTTCGACATATCTTCGCCTTTCACATACCCCAGACCCTAAAACCACCGTCAGTTCAAAAGTTTATATATACATTTATATATATATATAATATACACACACACATATATATTTCATTTTCTTGTGGACACGATAACTGCCGTAATTTCTCGCCAATCACTTTCAAATTTATATATAAAATATAACTACCCAAAATCTCAGTCGAGTTCGTTAATGAGCAAAATCGAACCATGGGGTTAAAAATGATGTGGCTTTTTCGAAAACACAAAATATCGCTATAACATTCCTATTAAGTAAAATATCGAACTCGTTTAAGTTCCTACTATTCTTTGGATAAGGGCCTAAAACTTATCTAAGTAAATCCTTTTGATATCACCAACCATTGGCCCAGGAGGTGGTAAAAATGGGGATTCTAAGGCAAAAAAATCATACCTCCCTTAATAGGCCCAGTATTGAATCGGTTTAAAGTGGTTGTTAGTCCTCTAAACATTACCTAAAACTTTTGTCTGAAACAATTTTTGACATGACCAACCCTTACGGCAAGGGTTGACCGAAATGTTGCCGGAATTGTAAAAAAGATGGGGCTTGTCGTATGCTAAACATGTCAAAATTTTTTCACATGTAACCGTTGTCGTATTGAGTAAATTTGAAGTTCTTCTTAACTTTAAGGCGGAAATCTTTTGTATCCCCTACTTAGAACCGGTGAAATCTACCTTCGCCTTCCGGCGTGCCGAAAGAGATTTTTTATTTATTTGATAGCTTATTTTATATCGCATGAATCTTCAGAATGAAATAAACAACATTATTTTCTTTGTAATCAATTTAACGTTTAAGGAAAATAAACATGTAATTAAACCGACGAGTCACACATCAATATAAACTCATTACAAAAAACAACTGTATCGTTTAGCGGTTAGAAAACTGATATTCAAAACAAAAATTCATTTAACTCACAGCGCGGTTGTAGCTGGTTAACAGTATCATCATGCTTTCGGCTCCATAATCGTTTTAACGATCACGTTTTTTACGATCATAAGTGATCGTCATTGACGATAAATTGGAATTACATAACCTTTATTGGTAACAGTTCACATTTTTTTTTTAATCTTAAAGGAATGTTAAGTAAATGGTTAATCCAATCTTCTACACCTTTTAACGATCTACTTCAATGAAAGTGTAATATGTTTGTAATCCTCTATAATTTTAGAACGTCTGAACCGATTTTCAAGAAACAGATATCAAACTACTTTCTTCGCAGTGATGGTAGCAATACGATCTTTAAAGAAAACAAAAAGAAGAGGGAAAGAAAAAGTAACTGAAAAAAAAATGTCGGATGGTAGCGCCAGCAAAAAAAATCAAACTTACGTGAAATTTAAATATAGTATCAAATAATTTGGTAACAGATTTATATATACATGACCAAAGCACGCGCGTGAGTATGTGTAAACTAAAAGTCGCAGTCCAGCAGATGTTTCATGAAAACAAGAAACGAAACCTTATCAAAAATAATACGGATCTGTAAACCGATCCGTAAGTTCTTGTTATTTATAAGCCCACGAAAACCTAGAGTAACGTAAACAATTTACAAGCACATATAAGCGTCACAAGGTTTCGCGACTAATAAATTTAGATATAGATTTATTTTCCAAACATCAAGTAAATGTATACATTATCTTACAATTAACTCTTTAAATAATAGTGTGCATAAAAGGTTCTTACAGCCAGAAAGTAAGAAGAAAAGCCATAGTTACATCAGTTAATAGAAATAATGATATTTTTTTTTTTTTTTTAATAATTAGATAAATTTTAACATTATTTTGTAAATCAATGAATATAAAAATTAATTTGAATTGTAATGCCTAATTTAAAATAAATTTAAATCGGATTAGAGAAAATTTCTTCCAATTTTTCTTCCAAATTAAGCAAAATTACATAAACCTTCACAAATACCAATTTCATAAACTTTCCTGATACTACCCTACAAAAAGAATAAAGTACAAAAAAATTAGTACATGTTGTAATAAGGCTATGCCTGACCGGGACACGATCCAGAAGATTCCGGATGAAAGACGTACATGCAAACACTCCGCTATGCTGGTCGATAAAAATTAAAGTTGGTAAGTAGGGATTAAATAATTTTTTCTCATTACGAATATATACATAGATCAAATTATTTATCTATGTCACATGCGACATTTTAGTATAGAAAATAAAATAATTTTCTTTCGGTTTACAAATGCCGATTAGTACTCGTGATTCTACACTTCAACCCACCCCTGGTTGAAATTATTGGTCATAAATGGTTTTTCTTCCTCGTCTTACATAAAAAAAACTTATTACTCTTTCGTCAGATCTCTTGACATAAATTTACAATATTTACCATTATATTCCATTTGTAAGTTTAATAAAAAATATCAACAGTAATTAAACATAAAAAAATATTTATCGTGGTAGAATTGCAGTTTCATCGAGAGCACATATAATCGGTTATCGTTATATAATCAAGAGAAATTTCTTTTTAATTATACTAACAGCGGTTTGACAGAGAAACGATTCAATAAGTGTTTGTAGAAGTTTCCGACAATATTTTAACACATATTTCTTATTAATATCCGATTAAATGTTACGTTCTGTCAATTAAGAGTTAACTGGGCAGTCAGATTTTCATAAATTATACGTAAAATTTTATTCTGTTCAGTTTTACGCTTGATAGATTAAAAAAGTAGAGATAATGTGTCTAAAAAAAAGGTTTTACTAAATTTCCTATTATGATAAAAACAGATTAAAACGGCAATGTACACACAAAACTCCAATTTTATTAAAAATATTTAATAAGTGACCGCAAATTTTGGACTCCTAGATAAATAAAGAAAATAAGTTCGGAAATATTCAAATATTTACAAAAATCCAACAAAAGATTGGTACGGTACAACAATAAGATCAGTTTTATATTCTGGAAAATGTTTACTATTATTATCCGCTTTTTGACACTTGTAATACGTTTTCGAATTCTGTCATTTTTGAGCTTTAATAATTATTAGAAAGTCTAAGAGGCTTAATTCACTTAAAAATATTGATAAAACTCGCAAAGAATACATGAATTTAGATAGTTAATACTTTTGAATTTTTCGGCGTGAGAGCTGATCATGTTGACAAATCAATGCGTATCAGGTTTATGAGAAATCAATTAGCACTATAATCCTGCAAAAAACACTTGTTTAAGATCATTTATATCGGTCGAAATGAGGAAAACTTTGAATTCTTTAGCCTTTACGCCAAAAGATTTTGTAAAACGTTATTTATTTTCACGCGTATAAGCTACAAGTACTATAATAATTATCACCGACTGCTGCAAAAAATGTGAATTTGGTTAACACAGCTACCGGATAATAAATCCGAAATTAAAAGATTTCTCTTCGTATATGAATTTCTGTGTAAATGATATATTGAATAAACAGAAACCCTATCGGTCACAAAACAATCTGCGGAGGATGACCTGTACCAATGAGTAAGGAACATCTAAGATGATTCTACGGTGGTATGTACTGCGTAAAGCATATTGTTATTTTTATTTGAAGTTAGTCCAAATACTAAATAATATCTAACCGTATCAGTTACTGCCTGAATTTGAACAGCCTGAATATTTCCTGTATAGCTCACAATCTCATAATTCAGTTAATGAGAAATTAACTGGATAAAAGTTAATCTTATTGGACATCGTAGCCGTCTGGATTTGGCTTTCTCGTGATGTGAATTAATTAGATTTTTTTTTTAACTCTGCATCACAGCTTTAGAGCTTGCTGCACGAAGGAAAGTATGGTATTCAGTCAAAAAAGTGGAGTATGGGTTTTTTTCCGTTTCTTGATGTTTTATGACCCAGGAATTCCCCCCAAAAAAAAAACTTGGAAGTAAGTTCGTACTTATGTTCGTGTGTTGGTGTGTTTGAAGTTTAAAACGTTTGGCTGGATAAACCGATTTTGATGAAATTTGACTCAGAGACTCGTGTATATGTGGAATTTTGTCGGTAAAAGTTTGGCGTCAATATCTCCAGAGTTGAGGTAGATAATTTCTTTGAGGGCAAAATTCTCAAAATTTTGCAAACAAAATCCCTTTTTATATTAAGCTCAGTAAATATGTGTACATGCTTATCTAATTCATTTCTTCAAAACTATCTAATCATTTCTTTTAAACTTTTCCGCAAAATTCCTCCTTCACCGAAAATCAAAAACAAGCTGTCTATTTATTGCATATATTTTGATTTTGTTTTATTAGGTATAGTAATAGTGTAAGTAAACCAAAAAAAAACTTTTACTTTGCAGGCATACTGGGAGGTGGATCAAAGTTTTTAAAATGTAAATTTTTCGAATTTTTTTAAACTTTTTTTGTTTAATTTAATTTTGAAATATTTTTAAAAGTTCATTATTTAAACTTTTAATAATAATATTACAATAAAATTTCATCGTATTCATCCCCACCTGCAAAAAATAAATCTTAGGTAACTTTTTGATTGTACAGTTTTCAGTTGAAATTTGTTTAGTTTCTTCCATTTAACATAATAAACGTAGAAAAACAAAATGTTCTTGGAAGGTAATTTTGAAGGAGGGAGTAGAAAAAAAATATCGATTTTTTTAATTAATTTTTTTTATTTTTATTTAAGCATATAATGATAATTTTTCAATAAAACTTCATCATAAACTACTCCCACCCCTAAAAATAAATCTTATGAAATTTTTTTCATGTATCATTATTTTTCCACTATATAAGAAATAACCAATGTCAGGAAAGTATTATTAGTTTTTTTGGGGGAGAATATTACAGGAAGAGGGTAGTAATCAATTAAAAAAGAAACATGGATGCATTTTGAGCATTGCGACATTAAAACATGTACGCAAATTGATGGAATGCATTATTTTATTTTTATGAAATTTTTTTGTGCGAAATACATAATTCTTAGAAAAATTACTATTTAAATTTTATAAAAATTATTATTTCATAGAAATTGAAAAATGAGCTGAAGTTATAAAGTAAATTTTTTTTACAAAAAAAATTATAATTACATCCAATTTAACATAAAAATTACTGTTAACTTACTCAATTTATAGTAATTACTCGGCGTTTAAACAGCTACAAAATTAAAAATATAAATGAGCTTTATTATTTTTGTTACTAATTAATCATTATTGTTATATAATAACGATTTAATTAATTAATTTCATTATACATAATTTCATTAAGTTTATTAATTATATTACATAATTAATAAAACATAACAATTACGTATTTAAAATTTACGCATCTAAACTAACAGTTCTGCCAACTGTAAAGTTGTGTTCATTACATGATCACAAATGTGCTCTTTTTGAAACTACAGAGTCGACAGTTATTGAAAAGAAAAACAAAAAGATTTAAAAAGCATGGTATATAAAAAACAGAAATCTAAACGAAATGAAATGATTAATAAAATTATTATTTCATACTGTATAAAAATACATTTTAAAAATATTATAAACGAAATTCATCATATAACAGAAAAAAAATTATTTTTTAAAAATTTAAAAGAATAACGAAATATTTTAAAGCTCCAAGAAAATCAGTGCGCTTCATTTTCCCATTGGAACAGAAATTAAGGAGTAATTATTCGCAAGCTATAACTCGTAAACGAAGAGTTTCTGGATTCATGTTTATATAAGTATTTTAATTTATTTTCACTTGTGTTCATGACCTGAAATTGTGAACTGTCCTGAAATTTTTTTCTGTTTCTCAATATATGTATTTTTTCTTCAACTTTTCAAAACAAACATAACTTTTTTTATAAATTTTCATATATAACTATTCCTAAATGAGATATCTGTTGCTTGAAAACTGGTCGCAAATTGGAAAATTGTAGGCCCCCTCACAAAACTGGGCAGACAGTAAGAATACGATAGTTATTAAGCAATTAAGACGACATATTTTATATTTTCTTTTTTGTGACTTTTGTACGGGCTTAGAATAGAAATAGAACTTAAAAAAAAAAACCAAAAAAGGCTACTTTCGTTTAACTTCATCATAAGATGAAAAACTGTATATATATATATATATATATTTTTTTTTTTTTTAACTTTTACGTTAAGTTAATTTTGATCTTTTTCATATTTGTATTTACATGTTTATTGCGTCACTAGATACAATTATTAGATTATACTACGTTAACGAAATGTTTGTCGGTATAGTTATGAACGAAAACGTTTTTTACATATAACATTTACGATTTATAGTTCAATTTATTAACTAGTATAACTTTTAGATAAAGATTTAATAAAAATTTAATTTAATTTAATTACTGATCATTTAATTATAGAGTGACGCTTGTGAACTATAACAAATAAATGTATTTAATAAGAGGACCTAAATTCGCTAACTTAGTAAAAAATGGTTAAAAATAAACCTGAAAGTATTTTAAAGCATTAGGTGATTATAAAGTTTCCTGTAAATAGAGTTATTGAAGTTAAAAATTATATTACAATAATGATAATTTTTACTAACAGGAAATCCCGACTTTGTAAAATGTACTTTATAAAAGCTGATAACAAAGTTATGTTTTCCTGACATTGATTATTTGTTCTTATATAGTGGAAAAATAATGATGCATGAAAAAAGTTTAAAAATTCAAAATATCGATATTTTTAAACTTCGATCCGCTTCCCCATACCCTATACTTCCCCAATTATTATTTTTTTTTGGCCACCTATACTCTATACTTAGGAAGACAAAAAGGTTCGGTTAAAAAAATATTCAATAAATAAAAAGATAGCGTTGTTTCGATCTTTGTGGAAAGGGAAAATGAATTTGGAGGCAATTTCATATTTTAAATGGTAAGATAAGCATGTACGCACGTACTGAACTTAAAAAAGGGTCGTGTTTACAAAACTTTGAAAAATTTGACTCCAAAGAAAGCACCTACCACCCCGCTCCTGGAGATATTGACGCCAAACGTTTACCGACAAATTGCCCCATATACACGAGTCTCTGAGCCACAAATTTCATCTAAATCAGTTTATCCAATCCAAACGTTACTAAGTTTAAAATACGGCAACCCAATCATGTACGTACGAACTTACCTCCACTTTTTTTTTTGTTTTTGGGAGTTGCTGGGTCACGAAACATCGAAAAATGCAAAATAAAAACCATACCCCATTTTTTGACTAATTACCACACTTTCCTTCTTGCAGCATATCTCTAGAGCGACGATGCAGCAATGTAAAATCGTCGAATATTCAAAAACATCTAAATAAATTTCTGTATTGACGAACTATCGTAGGAGTTAAAAATTAAAATACATCCAACTTTCATAAATATATTTTGCCGAAAATGTTAAATGTACATATTAAACACGCTAACGCACGAATTTAATTATTAAAGGATTAAAATAACAACTTAATAAAAACGAAAAATTTTAGCAAATTAAATTTAGGAATTCTGGATTTATACACTTACGCATTAACGAAGGGCCAAAATAAACAATGTTACAACTGAATCGTTTTCTGACATTTATTTACGTTATTGTTAGAGACTGTGTTCAGAAGCCGATTGAAACTACACGGGGGACGTTTAACAACAACAGCGCAAAAAAGAAAATGGTAGCCAGTTCGTTATGGTAGCTCTGACGAAAACATGTAGTTACGGATTGTATGCACAAGCCATATTCATAACTCTCAGAAATTCAATGATATGTTAAAACAAGCCAACATATTAACCTGCCTATTGATTTAATTATATTTTATTTATTACTATCACTACGTTTAACTGAAATTGTTTGCTTACATGTTTCAGAATGTTATTGGCATTAATAAATTTCTACATTAAATTAATTTGAACTGAACCCTGTTGGATAATGAAATATTTTAATCCTTATCTGAACATGTAAAAATAGAGTAAACTAGATATCAAATTTACATTAAAATTAAATTTAACATTTCTTTTAACGGTTATACAAATGTTTTTCTTATACAATTTCAGTAACAGATACAACTTAAAGCATTTAAAAAAAGAAAACTTAATCTCCATTTGAAAAAAGAAACTCAAATTATTTGTAATTATTTACAAGTAATTAGTTAGCAACTTCAAGAGTGATATGAATCTTAAAAAGGTAAAAGTCTGCTGTACACAAAGTCTAGGCTGTACTAGGCCAACCGTTTTAGAGTAGCATACTATTAAAACAAGTATAATTGGTAGCATAACTAGAATTGATCCAAACTGAAATCTAAATCTAACATTTAAATCATATTAATAACAACAATGAATTACATACATTAATACGTTACGGGAAATAAGTTGACTTATAATCATCTAATAACTTTTAGTTCAGTTTACCTTTTCGTATTCAAATTAGCCTTTATATAATTATGTAGAAGAGCACTGTCCAAATATTTTGAAAAAAATACGGTTAATTTTCATATTTATGTAATTAATGATTAAAATAAACAATATTACCTTTAAAAAGAAACGAAAATGACGAATTGTAGTGGCTTAATTGAGGTTATGTCTCATATCGATGTTAAATAATGAATTAAAACGCCCATAAAACAAGTAGAATTTAACATAAATTAACTGTAAGCTAATTAACAGCATTATTAGTAACTAACTATACTGTCCAAATTTAAAACTTAGTACAGAAACAAAATCTAGTTACAAAACAATCACTCTACATAAATTAACTGTATTGATAAATTAAGAGAATAAATGTAATATAAAATTATTTGACTGATTTTTTGTCAACTGAAAAATCACTTCACATAAAATAGTTGCACACATACGTCTTGTTTACAGAGCTAACGTTAAACCTGACAGTTGATGAACACAAATGGTTCAAAATTTCCCTTTTGCTGCAAAATTGAAAATAAAATTTGTTACGTAACTCTTTAGTAACTCAAAAACTATTGTAACATTATTTATAAAATGTAAAATATTTTTTAATATTAAATTATAATAAAAATATGTGAAATAATGGTTTAATAATTTTATTATTTATATATAAATAAAATTTTATTTAGGTATAATTTTTTCGTATTTAACATAACCTGGTAGTATTCTATACAAACAACACCGACCTATACCGGAAATTATCGAATGTAGCCGAGTTCTTTACTACCACCTCATCTCTTGTCGTCTGAGCAAATAATTTAAAGGCTAGGTTGTTTGTAAGATCGTGCAGCGTTGTTATTATGTTTACTGACCGTAATCGGTAGACATTAAAAAAAACTTTATACATCTGTTTAAAAAATTCTTATACAACGTTAACGTTATGTTTTCTTATGCCTGTTACATACAGTTATTATGGTTTTTTCTTTAAAAAAAATTCACGTTTCAAGGATAATTACATTATAGTTATCATTAAGTTATTATTATTATTATATAACTGTATGCAACTGTACTGTTGTTGCATTATGAACATTACCAACTATCCAAGTCTAATGTCAAATTACATATAATCCCATTGTCAATGGAAAGGAACGTTATATCTTCTTTTTTTATTTTAAATTAAAATATAATTTACATTTTTAAAAGTTTTAAATAAAATTAATTTTATTAAATACTTACGTTTTATTTTATCTGTTTAATTAAATAAAATGTTACCAACGAAATAAATATTTTTCAATTCTCTGCAATCACCAAATTATAAATTTCTCATGCGTTTACTAAACTGAAGAATTGAATGCAACCCACAAATTAAACTTAATTTAATTTTGTTTTTATACAACAAATAGAAAAAAATGTTTATTTTTTCTGTTTAGTCTTCGGAACTACCGTAAGGTATTACTTCAGAGGATGATATGTATGAATGTAAATGAAGTGTAGTCTTGTACAATCTCAGGTGGACCATTCCTGAGATGTGTGGTTAATTGAAACCCAACCACCAAATACCAACGGTATCCACGATTTAGTATTCAAAAATTTCTAAAAATACAAAACATAAAAGTTTTTTTATTATGTTTAATCATATAACACGGGTACTCATTTTTAAAGATAAGTAAACAAGAAAATATATTAAACTTTACCTTCAGTTACATGTACGAAGAATTTAAAATTATTAAATTGTAAAATGATAACCGAAGTATTATGGTTAGTCCAGGTTTCCATTCGCATTTTACTTCACCTACACTAACTAGTTATCCATTCAACCGTGTTTATATGAACATGATAAACACAAAATAAAGTATAAACCGATGAAAAGCACTTGAACTTTTAAGAAGTCTCTTTAACAAAAATCACATATAGCGGTAATTTTCCAGTTGATAAAATATATTTGGTTAATAAAAATATATTTGCTTTTTAAGCAAAGATGAAGAAAGCCCCAATGAATTAATTTTAACGAAATAAAATGTCATTCCCTTAAAATTAATTTAATTTTTGAATTTGAGTTTTGAATTTTTAACGTGCATCTTAATGTACAATGAGTAATAGAAAAATTTGTGAACATATCTCCCAAACTATAAAATATATATATATTATCTTATCATATAAGAATCCCTTGTGAGACTAACAGTAAAGCATTTTACGTGAGATTAGGCTATCTGTTTTTACCCGATAAATTGAGTTCAGCCGTTAGACTTATTGTGTAGCCATCGCATAGAAAAGTAATTCCACAGGACGGTCCTTAAAACAGGCGACCCTACCGGAAAACACGAATAATCAAGAGTTCTATAGTTCCTAATATCCTCAGCATGGATCTTGCAGGTAGCCAGGATACAAGACAAACAAAACTCGGTGATCTCACCAGGTAGCAAGCATCCATCCCGGAAACATTCCCGATCGGAACATTTTTACTCTGCAGAGAACAATAAATTACGGTTACATATATGTTGTAACAAAACATTCTCTTCTTGACCACGAATTGAAAAAAAAGAAGAGTGATGTGGTACACTTTTCTCCTTATGTCGCACCGTCCTCCTTATTGTATAGCTTAAAGACAACTGAACTATCAACCGCTCGTTCACCCGAAACCCCATTAAAGGTTTAAAAAGAATATTATCATTAACAGATACAAATTAAGTTCTGTTATCATTTATTTACAAAATATCTAATCAGTTAAGTTACTTGCTATAAAATAGCTTTCAACTCCGTTTAACTAAAATTATATACGAGTTAATGCTTTGTTAAACAATATACTATTACAAAAAGATAAAGTAAATTAAATAGAGATTAAGGAATTTATCGATTAGTTTTTCCTTCTTATCCTAAGTTTATTGTACGAAGTATGTTCGGAAAGCAACATTTTACAAAAATCGAAAAATGTATATTTTTATTAATGTAACTTATACAGCATTTTACACAAGTATACCGCTATTTTTCTACGTATCCGTCATTCACTTCCAGGTATAATCAGCCGGGGTCAACTTAAATATTCCTGTGTCACACGTCCATGCCCCACTTCCTTCGACCATTTGTATACGGCATTCTTCATTTCTTCGTCATCTGAAAAGCGTTTTCCACCCATTTGGTCTTTCAAAAGGATGGAAAGAAAAACGACACTCGGTCCAGGTCGGGACTAGGTTAGTTCAGAATATCCCAACCAAAACTATTGAGATCGATCGTTTTGCATGCGATGTGGGGCAGAGCAGCAGACCTCTTCCACAAGGAAGCTTTCGAAGGGTCTCGCAGTATCTGACGGCATTTATGGATTGACCTCGAGTCAAAAAATCTATAAGCAAAATTTCTTTACGATCCCAGAAAAATGTTGCAAAGGTTTTTCTTCCGACGGAGAACCAGTACGCCGCCCACTGCATACTGCCTTTTGGATTCTGGTTTGTACTAAGCTACCCAGGTCACAATAGTGTCGAAGAATCTTCGCCCTGGAGCTCAAAACGATGGAAAAATTTCAGAGCACAATGAATTCGACTTGTTTAGTTAATATTTTTGTTACCACCGCGCGCACAATTTTTAAAAAATCAAACGGGTTAGTTAACGTTTCATACAGCATAGTTTGACCGACTTCTGGTCACATTTCATGAAGTTCGTACAGACAAACGATGATCTTCACGCATTATCCGTTCGAGTTTGTCAACAAACTCGTCCCGTTACAATCGACGGTTTTCCGCTCCTCTGTACATCAAGCATATTTGTTCTATCATCTTTAAACTCCCCATACCACTTTTTTACTTATCATGTGCCATCCCATCGCAATTACAATTTCGCGGACTTTTCATTTTTAGCGATAGAGATATCTGATGAGGGCTCGCATTTCACACTTAAAGAGTTCCGGGCTCATGTTGACATGATTCTGACGTAACCAGTCAAATTACTGACACCACCTACCATGTAAACTATATTTAATACTCGTATATAGGCTTGTTCTCTTCACTTGGATCTCCCTTTAACGCAGGAGTGCCAATTCTGGAACGAAAATTTACCTCGGAACTACAGATACATTGAAACCTTACTTTCCGAACATACCTCATATAAATTCTGCATTCCGGAGAGCCCTGAAATAACTCACATTTGTACTATTTTTTTTTAACCTGCTTCTCTGATTTTTTCTTTCTTATCTGTATCAAGACACAAATTTCTTGCCTTTGCATGTTTTCGTGAAAGACTTTTTTTCCATACGGATAATATTTTTTGCAGGTCAACCCATGTTTCAAATAAAAAAGAATAGATAATTAGAATCAAACTAAAAAAAATACGTATTAAAACATTCAAAATAAATTTAAATTTTGAGCTTTAGAAGTCGATGCCACATTAAGGATTAGTAAATTGTTGGAATATGTTTTTAATTTGGTGTTCAAAAACTCAACCAGAAAAAAATCATATTTTTTTTTATAAAGTCGGTGTTTATGTCATTTTTCGTAATAAATAATAGGTAGAGATATAAGAAAAACGCAAAAATAAATCAATGTTAAGAAATAATTTTTATTTTATTTTACAAAACCACATTTACATGAAATAATTACAATATTAAATTAAAAAAGAGAACATTATAATTTTTTTTATATAAAAATAATTATATTATTTTTAAAACATTTAATATAAACTCTATAAATATATCTATCTATATTTATTTATAAATATAAATAATTTTTATTTAACACTGTAAATAGCTGATGCATTGAGAGAGGGGAATAATATAAAACCTACTCAGAATAGAAAATAAAAATATACATAGCTACATATTTAATCTTATAAATATATATATATGTAATACAACTTCTATGAAATCTGCTGGGTTTCAAGTAGGCTATATTAATAAGAGTAATGATTAATTTAAAATATTTATTAATAAAAGAAATAAAATAGAATGCGTTTTAATCTACATTAATTAATAATATAAAAGTATATTACATTATATTTTTAAAACGAACATAATCATTTTATATAAAAATTTATTAAAAAAAAAAAAAAATAGTAACAGTGATAAGGCACAGTAAGTACTCATATTTACATAAAATAATAAGTATAAAGTTGCTAATATCGAATGAAAACAAAATACAAGTCTAAGTAACCTAGAATAAAAGTCTAGATTATTGTAATATATTTTATTCAACTTTTTTTTTATTTATAATTTATTTTTAATAAAAAATACAAAAACTAAAACTTATTAATGATAGCAGAAGACATAATTTGCAGCCAACATTGTATAATATAAAATAAAATAAATAGTATACGCTATAAATAAAAGAAAAATTACACGCTAGAAAGAAATCTAAACATAGGTAAAACAAAAGCACACGCAATATTATATTTATTCAACTTGAAATAAGTAGTTATTATTGTACGATTTATCAATAAATCTCGTTAATCCGACTGTGGCAGTTTAAAAATTCCAGGTTAGCGGTATCAGGCACTTATCGAGAAGAAAATTTTATTAATAATCTTAATATTCAAAACGAAAATGTCAATACAATTGGACGGAAAACTCATAATATGTAATTAAATTTTAAGTTTCGTGGTAACATTACGTTAAAAAGTAAGTAGCAATAAAATTAAAATTCGAATTACTCGGAATACTTTACGTAATACTAGTGTGTGGACAGGGAGAGCAGTTACGCCCAAAGCGACTGGTTGATTGGCTTCTTTAATTTTCATCAGAATGAAAAAACGAACGAAAAATTCATATCAATAGAAAATTTTGTTTTATATGTTTTATTTATTAATGATGATACATTATAGCAATAAAATCAAAAATTTGAACTGCTAGAACACTGCACGCAGTCTAATGTATTAACATTAGAACGGGTGAACAGTGAGCAAAGCGAATTCACAAACTTATAGTTGTACAATCGTATTGAGAATAACATACGAAAATATTTTCATAATAATAATACTTTTTATTTGAAGTATTTCTTAATGAACCCTAGGGAAACTATTTACCTCCTATATTTTATTGAAGTAAATGCAAATTTACATTAATCCGATATACAGTACAACAAATTATCGAGATCAACCCGTTATCAAGCTTTTTTTTAAATAAATATTCAGAAAATGCACATAATCTAAACCGATTTAATTAGTCAAAATATAATAAAATTAAAATTATTTTAAAATAATTTAGAATACATTCTTCTTTACTAAATTAATCTGTTTACAAATATATAAAATAATATACAGATATTAAGAATCAAATATAACAAAAATTTATTGGAAAAGCTAATGTACAAAGAAAAAAAATCAGTTTTATGTCACAATGAAGTTTTCCAAGCTGCAAAAAAAATATATATATATAATGATCTAGTCTAAAAGTTAAAAAAAAATCTGCTTATATGTTTATAAGTCCTTAAATACGCACATACGAATCTTCTAGATTATACAGTATTATAATACATACATATTTATATATCTATAAGGATTGGTAACTTTGTTTTATACAGTCAGAACTCCACATGGTGACATATTATTTTTGTTTTTTATTAGTATTTTTTAATAATTTACTGAACAGTAAAATTTAAGGTAATTATTAAAACTAATAAAAATAATTGAATTATGAGTAAACAATCTTTTTTTTATGAACACAAACAAATCACACATTATTATTATTACAATTATAACCATAATAAAAGTTGCTTACTATTAAAGAATACTTATAAAGATGATTAATATTTTAAGCTCATAATTATATTATTAATAATGTACAGATTTTAATATATATATATATATATAATATTATTGTATTAAATCAGGAATAAAAAAAGTAGAATGTTTTATACTATTCATTAAAAAAAAGTTTTACAAATGTTCAGACCGTTCAAAAAACATATTGTTTTAAAGGAACATAATGGTAACATTAAAATAATTATTTCCAATTAAAAATTTTGCTTCTGTAATTTCAATTTAATTTAATCATTTGAACCTTTATAAAATAATCGATTAAATTCATAATTAATATACAAACGTAAATTACGGCTGCGTTATTAGAAACCGAAGAAGTTTCTTCAGCGCGGGTGGCGACAACGAAAAACCTATCATTTCACTATCATTTATCGCAATTATATAGTCCGGCCAGCGCAATACGGTTAATATGTTTATTTATAATACTATAAAAGTACTATCGCAGAATATATTTCTTCACATCCTTCTTTACTAATGATACTAATTACAACTTATACTTAATTTTCAAAAGGTAACTTTCAGTTTTACGTGGAAACTTAAGGTAATATTTTAATTATAGATCTTACTACGGCCACTGAATAAATCCAGATGACAATTTAAATAAATTTTTTTGAATGTTAATAATGATTAACATTCTTTTGATGTAGATTACTGGGTATTTTAAAATAAAACTAGTAATAAAACATCAGAAGAGAGAAAAAAAATCTTATATATATATGGTACTGATAAATAAGAGTGTATTTTAAAACGTAATATATATTAAAATTATCTTATACAGTTAACTAATTTTCTAATTAATTCTATCAGGCACCTTCTCTTTTTAATTATTCAAAAATTATTTCACAAAAATTATACAAAAGCAACTTTACTTATCATGGGTAATAATAACATGGTAAACACTTAACGAACTAAAAATAATACATTTGTTTTGCGTTACACGCATTCTAATTTATAAATATTATTTATTAAATTAACTTACATATATTATTAATAGGCCTTAATACCAGCAGATTTCATTTCATAACTAAAATAACGGCAAATAAGTGAACAGAAGAACAAGAGTTTAAAGATGTAACAAAGAAATTAAAGAAAATACAATATACTTAATGAAAAAAAAAAATTATAAAATTGATAGCTGCTTTAATACGATCAATTTTAATCAATTAAGTCACAGAGGATTTTTATAGAAAATAAAAATAAAAAAGTATTAGGTAAACCACCTTCCCTTTTTCATAATTACTCCCAAATATCTATGAAAATCGTGTATATTAATTACGGATTAAAAACTGTTATTCGAAGAGGGATCACTTATAGTTAGATTGTATAAGCTTCTGATGACTAAGTTCAATAGTTGTGGAGTGCTTACTCCACAACTATTGAACTTAGTACACCTCATCGATATAACTCAACGTTATATAATGATACAGATACTAAATAAAATATTTCTAATAATCAAACTGGATTCCAGGATAACAATACACACACACACATACATATATGTATAACATTATTTTGGGAAATGGTACGAAAAAAAACAAAGATGTGTAAGAAAAAGAATGGTTCAAATCTTTTTTTATATATTTTAAAGATAAAAGCTTGCACAAAATATTAAAACATACATATATATATATATTTTTCATGTAGAGAAGCTGCATCTTTTACCTTGCTCGAAAATCACCAACAACAACAGTAGTAAGACGTATACGGTAAATTAATATGAAGATATTAATGACAAAACTCAACGTTTAGAAAAAAATAATTATCGCTTTCGGTTGGTACATCATTCTTAGTACAGTATCTGCATTAAAATGCATAGTTTATTAGAAACATGTATTAACGTGGATGTTAATGTTAAAACGTTTCATTCCATCACTATCAAAATGAACCTTGGCGTAAATTCGCCAAGAATTTGTTTTTTCACTTTCTTTTACTTTAAGTGATCGAATTTTATTATTCATTTATATCTTATTTATGCACAAAAATGATAGTTCCATTTAATTCTGAAGAAAAAAATACCAATAATGAAAAAATCCATACCTTATTTTTAAAAAAGGGGTTCGAAATTTTAGGTAAAGATAAATTTAAGTCAAAATAATAAAGTATTGAATTATGAATATAATTTTATTTTAATATCAAAATAGATCTCAAATAAAAATGGTTTTGCGTACAATAAACTTTTTTCTCTATTTAAAAATTCAATTTTCAAATTAAAAAAAAATTGTGAGTATTTAAAATACTTTTTTATAACCATAAAGTGTAAATTTGAACTAAACTACACATGTGGTTTATAAGAACATCGGTAAAATAAAAATAAGATTGGCAGTACTGAAAAACGCTTATTGTAAACTTTAAACACGTGTCAATAAAACTGAGACAACAAATGAGATAGAGGGAGAAAGGAAAGAGAGCATTCTAGGAGAGGCAACTTTATTTTATTTTCTCTTTATATTGCTAATATATAGTACTGAAGAATATATATATATATATATATATATATATATATATATATATATATATATATATAGAGCGAGTAGTATTAAAAAAAATTAATAAAATATTTCCTGAAAGAGAAATCCATCAGTGACTTAAAAAAAAAATAATTAGATTAATTTTACTTGAAAGGAATAAAAAAACAAAAATTAATTTTCTTAAAAAAATACATAAATAGTTCGGCTGAAATTAAATAAAGTAGGAAAATTAACAATAAAAATTAAGAATTAGCTATAGATAATACATAACAGTGTAATATGTAGCTGTCAATTAAACATAAAATAATCGTAATAATCAATAATAATAAATAAAAGCAAAATTATCATTACTATTATTATATAACTAACAGAATAGAGAAGTGTTATAATATTATAAAAAAAAGTATTAGGCTATTACTCATTTATCAAAATTGTAATTAACACAACCACATATTATTATATCATTATAATTTTATTAATAAAAACTATTATCATGATTATAATTATTATTAAATAATTAAAATCAACATTTCTATCAATATAAACGTACAAAATTATCATCACAAATATATTTTGCAATATATATATATAAATATTATTTTATATTTTATTAAAACATGAATTAAAAACATAAATATATAAAAACCTGTTGTTTTTATGTGTAATTATTGCAAATAAAATATATCAAGCTGCTATAATAGAGATCGTTAAAACTATTTATAAAATATATACATCATTTTATATATATAAAACCTTTGTAACAAGTAAATAACTAATATATTATAGAAAAATAATTTAACATTACAGTATTTTAAATTTAACATTTAACCAGTTAAAAAAATTCATATGTGTATATAGGCACTTAAAGAATATAGCAAAATATCCATTTCATAAAATAATGATACAAAAATCATAATACGGCTTTTGAATAAACCCATTTTGCAATTATGAAACAACAGCGCATTTATCCGTACCGTCTTGCATTTGGTTTCACATAAATTAGTAAAGTTGCATTTACTCTAGGTAGTTATTTAAAAAAAGAGAATATTTTACGTTAAAAGATCATTATATTAAAAGTAAATTTCTCCTATTAAAAAAAAAAAAATGCAAAAGTATTTTCTCCACTCAATTACAAAAAATCCAAAAAAGACCATATTTTACGTGGATTGGATAACTGATTTGAACGTTAATTACATACAATAAACAATTTTTAACCACAAGAAAAAATTATAACCAATAATTAATAAAAATTTAAGAAAAAATAAGACCTGTTCCTTACTAGTCCATTTAAAATTTTATGTTCATTAAAAAAAATATTAAGCGAGTTAAACAATTTTTACATGTCACAATATGAATTTCAATACTTCAATAACCACAATATTACCAAAAAAAAAAAGGATGGATTGAAGAGTCGTCAAGAAAATCTTAAAACAAATCGCCAAATGAACAAGGTCGATTATTTTTGTTCCTAGTAACTACGAAAATCTTAGAAAAAATTAGTGATTTATCACCATTATATAAACTTATTCAAGTGGATTAATGAAAATTATAAAGTTCAATTCTTTTTTTTTCATTTTATATATTTGTATTTTTCTACAGAACTCTCTTATTAAATAGTTTAGGAGATAAAACACAAAATTAGAATTTGAAGAAAGAAAATATATTTGAGTGAACCGGCTACGTCTGAGGAACGTACTCGTATTTTTTAATTAAGAATCCATAAAAATTAATACAGTATGAAATAATTAAGAAATTGTTCATATTTAATAGAAGCTTAACATCAAACATTCTGCTTGTCAAAAAAACGTAAACACAGAAATTTGTTAGGTCCAGTAAACTTAAATAATTTATAATAAATGCAAGTAAATGATACCACATGTGAAAATAATATACGAAAATAAACGATTAAAAAAACATTGATAGCGTAGTGGTTATTCGAAATATTTATAATAAAAAGTCTTATCGCTTTTTAAATATTAGACTAGAAAGAAAACTATTTTAAAATAATTTAAATTAAATAAGTATACTGATTAAACTATTTTTCCTCCTTACTAATTATTAAAAATTATAATAACTGTAAAGTTGTCGGTTAATAAAATGAAGTTCAGCGTTTTAATATTGTACATAATTACACATTGCTTTTTTATTTCGTAAAATGTAGTTTCAGTAAAGAAATTATAATATTACATAAACGGGCAATATTGTGTAGCTCATACTTTTACAAGTCATCGGTTGTAACGTAAACTTTTTCCAACATACGTATCATGTTAAAAAATAACAGCTGTAATATAATTTTTAGTAAGGGGTTTTCTTTTTTATAACATAAAACGCTGTCCTATGCTTTTCTAAAAGGTAAAATGCTAACTACCATACCTACAGGATTTCTATACCATTATTTTTTTCAAACGTGCAGATTGAAACAGTATGTAATTCTTACATTAACCAGCAATATCACTAATGTAAAAGAAAAAAATATTTTATTGTAGATTTATAGGTTTTAGAGCATTTAAAATTAAATAATAAAATAAATCAAATTGAAAATTGGATCTTTTATTGCAAGATGCATTATGTAAAAATATTATGCACATATGAATTTTTAATAAATAAAAAGAATGTATATATTTGTTTGTAGATTGAAGGCAATAAAAATATTAATTCACAATTTTAATATGGCCTAATATTAACAAATATTAGGCCATATTTGTCACATAATATGTGTACATATGTTAATATATTATTGTATAAACATTTTAAGGAAAAGAAAGAAAATTAACATAAAATCATTTTACAGTAATATATATATATATATATATATATATATATATATATATATATATATATATATATATATGATATTTTGTACATAAAGTATTTAGTTAAAAATTTGTCATAAGAAATATACGATTCCACTTAAATTACGGAGTATACAGCAAATTTATATTTTATAATTGTACGATATATAAAAATCAAAAATTAATTTTTAGAATTGTTATTGATTAAATTTGTAATTTTATCTGCAAAAAATGGATGAGTTAAGTTATAAATGCGTTAAGATAATTGTACGAACATTTATTTAGCTCATTTTAGCTTTTTTATACTGTTGGGAGCAGGTTAAATTTAGGTAAAAATAAACAAGCCTGATGAACATAAGGTTAGAACAATATGATGCAACCTTTATATATTAATAATAATATAGTTATTTTTTAATATCCTTTATTTTAACACTCATACAGAAATTATGAAAATTTACTTTATATGTATGAGATTTTAATAGTATTCATTTGATTAAATTATAGCTTACGGAATAAAAAGTATGTTTTCTGACGTGCAAAATCGCATACGTGTCCTAAACCTTGTTTTATATATAAATAGCGAATAATGTTTTTTTTTGTGGTAAAGGATATAACTTTTTCATACAGCTTTTTCTTTTTTCTTAGTACAGCCAAGGTTAAGGAATATGAAGAAAGGGAAAACAAGTTAAGTTATCTGTGAATGTAAACACAAAAAAGGGAAGAACCTTTATATTATAAAATGTTAGAAGATGATAATTTAATGATTTATATGAAATTTACTAAATTCAATCTGATCGTATACTGTACACGATATAATAAAATTAGACAGCATTATCAGATATACTCAATAAATTTTAGTTTTGAAATAAAAATAAAAACACACAAAAAACATTAACATTTATTAAATAATTATGAATAGAAAAAAAAAGAATAATAATTACAAAAGGTATTTTAATAATTTAAGTAATATTGAGAAAAAGAAAATTAAATCCAGTCAGTAACAAAGACCCTTGGTTATTTAACTCTTTCTTCATATTTACGTGGTCTAGTTTTAAAACATTTCTTTTTAAATGTATAACGCTCAATCTCAAATTTACTACCCATTTACAGATTCATTTATAAAAGATATATAACGTTCCGAATATATATATATATATATATATATATATATATATATTAAAAACAAAAAAATATCTTTTATAAATCATTTTAAAAAACTGGCATTTTTTAAATAAAATAATTGTAACCTCTATTGGACTCTAGTAAGAAATGGTCTTTTATTTTAAATTATTATTATAATATTAACAAAAACTAACATTCCATGACCTTTTTCAACGAAAATTTACTTTTGGAAACTATTTTTCATTCTTACAATAAGGCAACAGTATTAATAAAATTTCACATTAAACTTTCATTACGTTCAATTATAAATTTATAAATAGCCATACTCCATATAATATAAATACTCAAATTTGACTAGAAAACCTGGTAATAATCAACTGTTATTTAAAGTAAAGGTTACAAAATTAAAGATAGGTAATTTAAGGGCGTTTGTTTAAATACACTGCCTGATTTACTATACATAATTATATGTACTGTATATATGTTTTTGTTTGACTATTTAAACATTAATTATAAAATGTAGATAAAATTTAAAAAAAATAGTCAATTTTATATTTGTATTTGTTGTTTCTGCTATTGTTGGTTTATAAAATAACAGCAACAGAAATAACAATACAGAAAAAAATCTGTTAATTAAAAAAAAAAAAAAAAAAAAACTATGGAGATATTGTTAGACATGCCGATATAAATAAAGTAGTAAACAAATTTTTTTTAAATCAGCTTTCGTTCTTTCGTAGGCGCACACGCGTGTGTACACACTCAAATTATAAATGAATTTTACATATTCATAAGATATATGTAGATAAAACAAAAGAGAAAGTGATGTTAAAAAATAAAAGATAAATAAACAAAACAGAAACATTCTATCATTATCTTTAATTTCCCTTTTTATATTAATCTTTTGAAAAAATTAAAAAAAAAAAAAAGAAAAATTTGTAACAAAAAAATAACGTAGAAAGCCGCCGATATTCCATACTAATTAAAACTAAAAAACTTATTTGACAAAAATTCGTATAACGGGATCGTAAGTGCTACAGAGTGCTGCTAGTTGGTTATAGTTACTTTAAGCACCACTGTTTTCATACAAATATAGCGCTGTTAACAGCGCTATATAATAATTGAACAATTTTTTTGTACTTAATTATGGTCGGTCATAATCGATTTCGTAAACGAATATAATTTAGTTGTCTTTTAATAAAATAAACAATGAATGTTGCTATTTGGAAAGAAACGAACTTTCAACAATTTCTCTTACGACTGGCATACCTACTGGAATGGTTTGTTAATATTTTATGGTACAGTTTTCTCTAATTACCGCGTCTATGATTTTTATACAAGTTGTAACATTTAAAAAAAAGTAAAAGATGATTCAAGTCGCTGCAAAATATGAAATATGACCAGTAATATTTTTCCTGAAATCTCAAAACTGATACCAGCTGAAATTCAACAACAATTGGATAGTGCTTACACTATACTGAATCAGGTATAAGAAGTTTTATATTTTAAAAAGATAGAGCACATGACCAAGAGCGATCAAGCAATACTTGGCCATCACCGCACCGACTGAAGAAACGAGTTCGGATATAGAATTGACTGTTCCGAATATTTCTAGAAAACATTTTGGTAAAAGTTTTCAGCAAAACTTAGATCACAGTAAAGGATGTGAAAGAAGTTTGCAAGAAGTGGATTAGAAAAAAAATTATGTCTAAGCTAATTTGGAACTCATGGATATCTAAACCGAATGGGTTAAATTCGGCTAATAAAATCGATCATAAGTTGATATCAAGTATCATTATCTGAATGATTTATTTTATAATCTGCCTACCTTTAACTATAAATATCGGAACAGAAATAGTCGACAAGATGAAATTAGTCGATATGCATTCTGAAAAAAAAAAAATCAAAACTAATACCATCATGAAAATTACGGTCAGAAATTATGAAAACATACGGGTAACTAAAATACTTTTAGCTGATTGTCCAACACTTACGTTTTGTAAACGCAAGTGCTAAACAAAAATAATCACTTTTCTAAATAAAATAATTATTAAATTCAATTATAGCCTGAATTAAATTAAATGAATGATTTTAAGCGATGTAAATTCCTACAATTTATCAAATTAACTGACAATATTTTTCACCAGTTAAACGATGAACTTTCTGAATGAATAGTTGCCATGTTGTATTATTAATATTTCATTAAATTTTTATTTTAAATTTATCAATATTGGTTAATAAAAAATTTTTATACCGTTTTTACATTAAAAAAAAAAAACATGTCTGAGTCAAACATCAGACATAGTTGTACAATGCTGTAGAAACCAAGCTCCAAAAGTGAAAAACAAAAACAAAAATAATAAATACATAAAGTATTTTCAAACCTTCCACCATACGTCTATTGATATTCCAATGTGAAGATATCAACATGAGTCACCCACCCGTTTATTGAATGCATCCAGACAACATATACATTTAAAATAAAAACGAAAAATTAATTTTACGCGTAAATATTACAAATATAATTCTTAGAAAACATTACATACAATGTCATATTTTATAATTATTATGAAAGCTGATAAGTTCAGAATAACGAAAAGATTATTATAAGATAAAGATAATTCATACCGCAAAAATAAATTAAATTTTTCCAAATAAAACTAAATCGCATGTAATAATTCTTTTTTCGTAAACAAGAAAAATTATAATTAATAATAAAAAAATTTACGACTTGAATCAACGTCAAAACAATAAATCTCCAGTTTTTTTTTTTTTTACTCTCATAAATCTTGACTTAATTTCATTAATAAAATAATATAATATGTAACAGTGAACGTTAAAAAAAAGAAAAAAACATTATACAATTTATATTTATAGAAAATAACAATTTTTATAACTTTAAAAGCAATGCAATATTACAATTAATATATAAATAAATAAAAAATATATATTTTTTAAAAATATTTATTTATTTTATAGTAAAAAATCTCTCTTATAAATATATAATTACATATAAACTCTATTATTAATTTATTGTATGTATAAATGTATTTTTATTTTGAACACATGCTAATCAGAATATTTATAAAATACATTATAAATATATTTAACATAAAAAAAATCAAACTGTACCGAAATCGTTAACAATTATTTATTTTACAAAAATACATAAAAAATATAAATTATTCAAGTTAAAATTATATAAATTACTAACACGAGTTATTACAGAAGTAAAATTGACAATAAAGAAATATATTTATATTACAAAAAATGAAAAAGTAATAAATAAATAATATTAAAATATAATAAAAGTAATAATAATAATATTATTAAATAATTATAAAGTAATACATTTCATTCAGGTACTACAGAATTTATCTAAACACACACAACATAAACATACGTACATATCTATTACTAAAGAAATAATAATAATAGTGATTATAAAATAAATATAAACCAGTAAACGGTGAACAACTGTAAAAATATAACATCAAAACAATGCGTTTTATTTCTAATCACACACATACACACAAACATACACATATATATTATCAAATGAGTTTTAACATGAAATCTATATTAAAAAAAAATCATTACTAAATGGGAAATACAGCGAAGAATTTGTTCGCTTGAAATAAAAATTTATACACAAACAGCATACATTTGTCCATAACAAAAAATAACGTCTAATATTATTACTAAAAAAAATAATTAAAAAATTCAATATTTTTTTAATTTATAATTTTCAGTTAGAAGAATGTAGTTTGATGATAACGGTTAAATTTTAAGAAAACGAAAGTTTTTACATTTTTTTAAAATAATCATTTAGAAAATATAATTTACCAATATTTTCTTCTAACGTTTTCGGTACAGATGTTAATTAAATTCGTACTGGATATAGATATATTATTTTAATTGATATATTAATTAATAGAAAATATAACAACAGAAAAATCTGAATGTTTATTAAAAGTAAATTATAATAATTAATTGACATTTTTAGTATTAAAAAAATTATAAATACTTAGCCAATATTCAAAGGCACCTTTACTGCAGATGAAAACAGTTCTTTAAAAGAATATATAATTTTCTCTTGTGATCCATCAGTGGAAACTATTATTTTTTTGAACATACTGAATAACTATTATCAAATTATTCCTTGTAAATTTATCATGTTATAAAAAAAAATGACAATCCAGAAACACTTCTATAATAAGGCGAGAAAACAATGTAATAATGATGTCATAAAATTTTCTCATAAACTCTTTCAACAGTTTACATAATGCATGCTCGGATTGAAATTAATTTTTTTAACTGCGCATGACGTTTTATGAAATGGTTTACTATTTTCCAAAATAATTTTATGTTTTTTCATCATTTGATCAATAAATCGAATGATGTATCATTATATAATATAAAAGCAATTACTTAAGTATGAAATCTAAACGATTTTCTATTAATCATAATGTAACAGCACATATAGAAAAATCAAAAACGGTATTTTTAGATACAGGCGATTATAATTTTTCTTTATGATTTTAAACTCGGTAATAGACATTTTAAAAGTAAATTAATATTAAAATTTTTAAAATTGATAGTTTTCTTAAATTATTATAAATTTAGATTCAAGATATAAAATGTCCAGCGTAATTTTATTAGTTACTTTCAAGTAACTTTTAATTTTATTAAAAAACAAATTAATGTTTTTATCTTGAATCTGTAGAACTTCCAAGAATTTAAAAACTAATTATGAAAAGCGTATTTATAAATTTAAATTATTAATGTAAAAAAATAAAATTATTACGGTTGTGTTAAAATTATATAGCTTATAAATGAAAGGTTTAATCAAAACACAAATTTCAATTGCTTCCAACTCAAAAAATAAGATATAAAATGTAAATCCACATTTTTGTTTTTTTCTAACATGGAATTAAAAACAATTTTTCCCCTATGGTAACAATGTTCTTTTCTACTAATCTAACTTCAGTTTAATAATTTTATAGAGTAAGTACGAAGTTATAATACTAATTTTACTGAAATTAAATTCTTTTTACGTATCACCAAAAATAAAAAAAAATAAAATATAAATTAGAAATCAGAAGACAATCTTTTTTATAGGAAATTAACAGTTTTATATATTAGAAAAGGAAAATGTATAACAAAAATATAACGTTCTTAATGATTTATTTTATATTTAAATAAATATTAAATATTTGTTTTTAAATTCAAAATAAAAATTGTTAACTTTAAAGAAAATACATCATCTCATGTAAAAACATCACTATCAGTCAACTTTTTTACAAAAATAAAATCTGCACCATACATAACAAAAAAAAGAAGGAAAATCGAAAACTAACTTAAATCGAAATAATACTTATGTGTACTGTTATATAAAATAAATAACTAAAAAATGAAGTCCATTTATATATTCTTTGGCTGGATATTAATAATAATAATATCACCAATTTATATAAAACTGACAAAAAAAAGATTTAAAACAACCTTTTAAAATAAGAAAATCTTATTTACTAAACTTTTTTCTATCAACAGTTTCAACAGTTTTTAATAATTATTCGTTCATTATTTTATAATTACACCGACAGACCACAAGAACTTAAAATGTGTGCATAAAAAAAATTATGTATCACATACATACACAAGCACGCACTTTGTTATTAAACATACAACAACAAAAAACTTTGATCTCGCATCACATCGTAGACATCATCCGTTGAAAATTATTATTTAGTTATTTCTTTTTTTTTCTAAATAATAATTTTATTCTATCACCTTACTTTAAAATCATATACATATTTTCCAACAAGAACTAAACAACCTGAGCCAAATCTTCTTCACGATTATGAAGGAATTATTCCTTTTACGTCACACCAAGATCATTGTAATAGTAAAACTAGCTTGTAATTATTACAATTAAGAATTGTTCTTGACATCATCATCATCCGCATCGATCTGAAAAATAAATATACCAATGTCAAATTTAAACAGAAAAAAAATGTCCATAAAACTAATGTATTGTATAAAAAATATCAATAACTATTATTTAGCATAAGTCCGATAAAGCGAAAAAATGTTAATCGATTCCTTTACGAATTGAGTACATTAACATAAATTTATTGGTACATTAAGAAACGTAATCTCTTTCTTTTTTCTTCTTGTTTAACCTCCAGGACCACCGTTAGGTATTGTTTCAGAAGATGAGATGAATGATTTGTAGCATGGGTGAAAAAAGTCCATGCCTGACCGGGATTCGAACCCGGGACTTCCGGATGAAAGGCCGATACGCTACCAATCGCACCACGGACGCATAATCACGAAACATAATCGGTACATGAATAAAATAAAAAATACTTTGAACTGTTTTAAATAGGTCCTGACACTTTTGTTCTCCAAAAAAATTGTTAGTACTAAATGAATCGGGATGAAAGAATAACCCTGACTTTCTGGTAAAGCAATAACTATTCAGTTCATTCTAAAAAGAAAACGTCTGCAGAATGTATTTAGGGAAACAAAATTTTTGATCGAAATGCACTGATTTCATCATCGCTAAACTTTTAGAGAAACTTCTATCCCTAAAATAGGTTCTACTTTACATAATTTTCTGTACGTTGGATTTGATGTTTGCCTTTCCGCCAGTTATGCGGGAGAAAATAAGTAGTCCAAGGCTAACCTGGAACAGTCATATTTTATTACTAACAAATGATTCTTCAACATTTGTTAAGTTTTAATTAAAAATACGTTAAGGTCTGAAGATCCAGAGATATAACGAGCTGAAAGTGTACCGGATAGTTCCTTATCCGGTACCACGAGATTAATGCCGAATAGTGAAATTTTAGGTCAACATCCGGAATAACATATTAATCGATCATTCCACCAATATTCAGTTTATTCTACGAGATAATCCGGACCTAACGGAACTTTAATTCTTCAGTATAAAAACTGGATGAACAGTTTATATTTCAGTCGGCAAATCTGAGTAAAAGTAAGGGCTTTTCCTTAAGAAATCCTCAGCCTCTTTGTAGTTGGATTTCTTAGCATCGAGAATAAAATTATTCATGCGCTTATACGAGACGCATACGGTTTATAAATAGTTTGCCTATATCCTGGATAAAATATCATTATCACCCAAACGACAGTGGATGGAATGAACTACTCCTGCACGGGTTCCTTGCAGCGATCCTTTGCATGGTGTTATTTGGTTTTTTCGCGATTCTTTTGAATAGATCGTTCATCAATATCACTTTCTATTTCATATAATTTGAAGGATTTTATAAAAAAAAAGAAGAAAAATGTTTTCTTGGATTCATGCCCAGACCCTCGCTAGTTGTGTTAACAATGAGACGACCACGTAGATCTTTTGGTCTTCATGCGCATAATAAAATATCTTGAAACTTTTTTTTAATATTGGAAACGGGCCTTGAAATCCTCTTTCGGCAGAAACATTTTTCAGTTCTTTTTTACCATCCCGGCGAATACAACTAGAATAGTTATATTAAAGGGGGAAGTATAGTAATCAAAAATGGGGTATCAGATTTTATGCAATCTGTACATTTTAAGGTTCAACAAAATAAAACAATCTAAACCAAAAATCACAAAATCAATACGTAAGTGTGCTGCACTGCTTTTGGCCTTATATCACAAGATTGACCATACCCATTTTCTTCAAATTTGCTCAAATATTTCTAAAATTTTTTTTCAATCATAAACCCCGGACCTAAAATGCAGAAAAGTTTTTTGAAAATCTTCTTTTTCTTATTTCAGCCTTTATTGAAGGGGATGTTAGATTTTGATAAAACTTTACTATAGGAAATTTGTTAAAGCTTAACACATGAATATTTTTAGAAAATTTTTTCTTAGAATTTATTCCCCAAGTCTAATATATATATATCCTGTGTTGTTTTTTTTAGCTCGCTTTCAATTTTTGTTATTAATAACTGGGAAAGACAAGCAATATATATTTTTTTTACAATATTTGAAGATATAAAAACATATTTTCTTTCAAAAATTGAATAGAGAATGTAAAGATTAAAGAGAATTAAAGGGAGATGCTGCATATTTCTCCATAATAAAAAAAAAACTAAGTTTCAAAGCTCAAGTTTGGAAGGAAACCCAGACTATAATAGTAAATAGTGCAGATTTATTTTTTAATAAAAGAAAAAATCTCCTCCAATGGCAATTTCTTCTAATATGAGTAAAAAGTAATAGTAAAGGATATAAAACTCCGTTAAAATAATGGTAATATTGATAATTCACATTTAGTTAAACCTAAATAAACCACTAAATGAATCAAAAACTAAAACTTATTGGTTCACAATCGTAAAATATGGAACAAACTAGTACACATAAACAAGGAAAACAGAGTAAAAGCTAAACGAGGCAGACTTTCTTCCTGGTATTTTTGTACATCGATCTAAGAAAAAATTAGAAGGAAAACATTTAATTTTTAAAAGAAAATAAAATGTTTCAGTCGTCTTAATAGTTAGTTACGCATTACAATAATATTATATTACTCATGTATTTTGCTTAATAGTACAATTAAAATCTACATTTATACCATAAACAATAAACATAAAAAAAAAGATAACGGCTTATTTATTAAATATTATCTTATCTTTAAGACAAATTAATAACTGTACAACTTCACTAGCAGCTAAAATATATAATTAAATCTACTCTCTTAAATAGCCTGGAGAAAGCATCGGGAAAATCAGTCCCATCCGAACTCATAATTTTTAAGTCGCTTTCGCTTATCCTCTCTTTTTATACGTATTTATTTAATTATTTTTCTAGTAAAAATCTTAGAAGAAACATCTTAAAAAGCTGGCGTTAAATTAATGATAACGTTAAATTAATAATCCAGCATTTCAATCTAAAAATTCTCTTCTCCTTTCGTTCCTTTTCTACATTTTTACAAACGTAAATCCATTATAACTGCATTCAGACGAAGACTATCAACTGATAAGGAAAATTCGTAGAGACCTTTAACGGCGGAAGTGACGTAATTTTACCTTAAATCGTGGAACAAATCTCCATGTTTTAACCGACATAACCCAGTAAATATTACCTTTTTTTACTGCTATTACGGAAAAGAATTAATACAAATTTAGAAATTTCAATCGTATGTACGTTTGTCGAGTTTTTTGAAGCTCATATCATTTATATAATCACTTTTCTGCAAATAATTTCTTAACAAAAACACTTTTCTTTAAATAGGCGAAGGAAAAGAAAGGTACCTTTTTATTTAACATTACTTGATTTACAACCCTCCCCCCTTGCGTTGGAAAGTGTAAAAAAATATATATCCTATTAAATTTCTTTCTAATTCTCTTCGTCCAGTTTGGGTTTTTCAATCTAACAGGTTTTTTAGTTTTCGACCATTTTTTTCAACTCAGAACACCGTTCTTTTAAAAAATAATATTTTTCGGTGAATTGTTCTTTATTATTTTCTTAACGTTTACATGTTTAAAAACGTGTAAACATTTTTTTTATTTCAAATACATTTTTAATCTTATTTTTCAATCTATCTAAATCAGCATGATCGATAATACGTATTGAAATATATCTGTTAACAAATACAGAATAATATTTTATGAAAAATTGTATAATTAGGATACATTACCTACAATCGTCCGAAATTTCAAACTATTTAGTCTACCCTCTTACGAAAAAATGTTCAACAATGAAAGGGAAAATTATTTAACATCAGTGCATTAATTACAGATGTTACATTAATATTAATATGTTGCAGTGTTTTAAAATTACTGAAAATTTAAATAAATGCCCATATTACCGGTGTAATTCAGTCGGTTTGATGAGCCAAGATATTTATATATATCCCCGTCGCGGATTCTCCCGCTATATACTTGCGTATCGCGTCGTGGTCAATTTTTTATTCTATTTTATGTTCTTTGGTCAAGTAACCGAAGGTAGATACAGCCAGTTGCGTCGCACATACAGTAACTGTAGCAGTGGTTGTGTTGGTTGAGCTGCCGCGTCGCAACCCTTAAAAATCGAAATTAAAAAAACCAAAAATTAATTTTAGATATTTATCTGAAAATATCTGCCCAAATCTAATGAAAATTTTGTTTAGTAGAATCAGAAACGGGGAAAATTTATAATCATTGTTCAAATTTTTTTTACCTTTCTTCACTTCTTTCAAGATCGAATTTCAAAAAATCTAAAACTGGTTTTTAGATATTTACATGAAAATTACGCACACCAAAAATCAAGTGATATCTTCAGTTTTTACCAAGAAATAAAAAACAAAAAAAACGTAAATTTCATTCTTACTCCAAATTAATCCATTCTTACTCTATTTTCTCTCTCTTAAATTTTCATTCTTTCTCCATTTCAACCTTATAAACTCCAAATTTCAAAAATCCTTCCTTAGTACACGTTTAACGTAGGAAGAACTGAATACAAATTTCCTCATTTTATCTTCAGTAGTTTTTGCTGGGCATTGATAAATCAAGTCAGTCAGGACTATACGTTTCATAATATATATTATAGCTTTAGGTAATTCCGAGGCAAAAAAATTACCAAACAATAATACTTAACATACAATAATAGATTCCCTAATCAGTTCAATACGGTATTTTAAATGACAAATTTGCATGCGAACTCTAAAAAAAACATATTTATACAAACTACTTTTTTATGAAACATCATAAATAAAATACCAAGACGAATCCTGGTGACGGTAGTTGCTTTTATTCTGATTTGAATATTAGATCGTTGATACTGGTGTTCTTTGGTGGTGAGTACTTAATTAACCACATATCTAGGAATGGTCGGCCTGAGTCTTTTCAAAACTACACGTTTACCGTTGCATTTACTGTTACAGCCAGTCGCTATGACTTTAATTATTGAAGCGACTATAAATAAAAAAGAATTCCAAGACTGTTATATTACTGATGTAATCGTTACTTCTCATCGAAGAAAATATACAACACGGGTGGAAATATAATTTCAAAATCCGGCCTTTAGAAAAATCTTGAATCTTATGAAATTTCGTTGAAATCAAGTTGTTTTAAAATAAAAAAAAAAGGGCTGTCTGAATAAGAACATTCTTTCTTTTTCTGTTTAGCCTCCGGAACCACCGATATCAATGAAATGACAATCGCGCCCGTTAATGCGTGAATTAAATGTTTTAAGTGAGAAACATTTTTATTAAGTAACGTTTAGTTTTTAATATATACCTGTAACATTAAATAATAATAATAATGCCCGTGTAAGGTTCAGTTTTAAGTTAAAATACGCATTTACAATACAATATGTAACAAACAGTTACAGTGTAAATTCCATGGGTACCACTTGTGGGTTTTTATTTCATTTTATTCTAGTGAGCGTGGTTTACATAAAGTAATGAGAATTCAGCAAACTAACCAAGATTAAAAAAAAAATTAAATTAAATATTTTAACGGAACTTTTTCCTTTACGTGTAAAATAACAATTCCATACATAAAAATAAAACTCCATTTTTTTAAATTCTACTTTGTTTTTACTCTCTTTATTTTCCTGTTTAGCCTCCGGTAATTTCCGTTCAGATAATACTTCAGAGGATGATATGTATTGTAGTCTTGTACAGTCTCAGTTCGACCATTACTGAGATGTGTTGTTAATTAAAACCCAACTCCACCAACACCAGTATCCACGATCTAATATTCAAATCCGTGTAAAAAGTTTACTAGGACTTGAACGCTGGAACTCTCGACTTCCAAATCAGCTGATTTGGAAAGACGCGTTTACCACTAGACCAACCCGGCGGGTTTTATTGTTACTGTCTAACGCCAGCAGTTAATTTTTTTTATGATGAGGGTAAAATAAATTTTAATAGTGTACGAAAAAATATATACCTTGTTTGATCGGGATTCGAACCTAGAACCTTTTAGATGGCAGATGAAGGTAGATAGAACTACTCTTCCGGTAATAGACAAGAAAACAATATTTTTTCTATATCTTTAATTTTCATTAAATAACGAATTTTTGAAAAAATACTTGAATTCTATTAAATCTTAATCAATAGGTTTAATTTTATTTATTTTTTCCAAATAAATGATAAAAACTGATGTAGTGTAGAAAATATAAAATGTGTTTATGTGTAAGCCTCCCTGCAGAGCTCACTCACCGACATTAAGAATAAATTATTTAACAATAAACGTAGTCTAAAAAAAAATTTAATAAGTGGGAAAAAATAGTTTTCAATAATACGTAATAATAGCTATAATAAAATTACACAGCAGTAAAAGTAAAATAATAATAGTAATAATATTACAAGCGAAATAATGAGCTTTTCACTCTCGTTTGCTTTTGCTGTGCCGCTGCAATATCATACCGGAACGAGTTATTACGTCATCACTGCACGTGACCTAGTTCCATCACAACCACACCTCTCTCAGCGGTAACCCTAATCCCCACTACACCACCCACAACAAATTAATGCACTTTGAAAACGAAAACACTGCAACTTATAATACATGACGATTATTATTGCGTACAAAACCGGTATTAAAAATTATTGCTATATCAGCGAAATGACCGTACGAATAAAAATAATTCACACTATAACCTACATTAATTACATTAATTGACATTTGATATAAAAAATATTCGTTGAAGATTATTTATACTAATAACGTTTCGTTGCTAATTTTTTTGTAATTTACTTCTTACAAATTTATTACTATACTTACGACTATTTTTTGTGTTAATTATTACGCAATTACAATTTTATAGTCACATTTTATTAGATAAACAGTGGTAAAAAATAAAAACAAAATTTGATTTGTAGAAGTCAAACTTAGCATTTTCTATCTAAATTTCAAATTTCTGTCATAGTATTATAATTTGTAATAAGAGGACACACCGTGATTTTTTTTCAGATACTTTGGGCTGATTATCAGAACAGAAAAGTGCACACATTAGTTTCGCTGCGACTGTGGACTGCGTGTATTATACGGCATTGCGTCGGGAATTTAAATTAGGAGTTAACATCCGAGATATACTAGGAAACAATATCAGGATGTTATACAATATATTATTTATTAAAGCCGTATTCGATTATTTAATAATTATTGTAATATGTTGTTTTAGTATTTTATATTCTGTTTTACTTTTTCCTGTGTTATTGTGCGTTTTGTTTGTTAATTTTATTTATTTTTCTGTTATTTTGTTTATACATACTGTTGCAAAACCATCATTGCAATTTTATTATAAGTCTACACGGTTTAAAAATCGGCGAAAAAATTCTGTAATATGATTTTACAGAATTGTGTTCAACTCGGATGTAGCAGAATTTACGTATAGTCTGGAATACGTATGGGTTCATCGAAATGTTTTGTTGCAAATCTGTACCCGGCTTTGTAACAGCAGTTACATAGAAATAAAACATACGAGGTAAATACAGATCATTATAAAACAGTAATAACTTAAATGTTGAAAAACTGTATGAAATATAGGCATACAATACAAATATTAAATGGAATTAGAGTCACAAAACACTAACTTACATTACTCTGTTACACGATACAATTACCTGAGTTTTCTCTTTCATTAATATCTCTTCTTTTTAAACCTAACTAAACGATCCTATTTTAATAGTAGTACTTTCAACAGTATTTTACAATAAAATATCGTAAGTAACGTACCGAACAAATTTTGAAAACAACGGATAGATTGCACTCATTTTAGTTATTCATAGGTTATACATTTAAATAATAATTTAATAACGGAAAAGATTAACTAATTATTTCTCATGTATTTCGACAAATTGCTTCAAACAATAACTAAACGCTGGATTATTAAAATTTTTATTTCATTAACTACAAAACACTGTTCCTATTTTTTTTTCTTTATTCCTTAATAACATATCTCATTTTTTCCCACTGGGCTGGTTTAGTGAACTCGTCGTCGAAAATCAATTTTTTAATAGCCGATTTTTGAAGTCGAAAGTTCTGAGGTTCAAATCCTAGTAAAAGTTAGTTATTTTTATACGTATCTGAATACTTTGACAGTGGATGGATACCGGTATACTTTGAAGTTGGGATTCAATTAACCACACGTCTCAGGAATGGATCAGCCTAAATTTGTACAAGACTACGCTTCATTTACATGTCATACATATTATCATCTCATTGGGCCGTGAGGGGGTTGCTTATTGTTTGCTAATTGAACACACTGCAACGTGCACATCAGGAAAATAAAATAATTATTTAATTTGAAATAGTTACCTTACTTCTGAAACTACGATATAGAATTATATTTTTTACTTAATTATTCGACACTAGTTTATCAGTTTTTTCTTCTGTTAATCAATATCATATGAAAAATAATACACTATTAACAAAATAAGAATTTTTAAGTCGTTAAAAAGATAAAGGGCTATCTATGGAAATGAAGATGTCGAACTAAATACTTACTTTTTACAGGTCATGGCAGAATATGAATCAGACATTTTTTCAGTTAAAGACTACTTTGCGGTTATTACAATACATTCATTTCGTACAAAAAGTAATGATGAAAAAATAATACGAAAATATTATACTATTTTACGGTAAATTATATCATAATACATATTTTTATTCTCGTATAAAAGAATCTCTGGAGCGAACGAACAGGTCTGGATTATTTTCATCTTTTAACAATTTTTTTTTTGGGGCTCCGTATCTTTTTCTTTTTCCTGTTTAGCCTCCGGTAACTACCGTTTAGATAATTCTTCAGAGGATGAATGAGGATGATATTATGTATGAGTGTAAATGAAGTGTAGTCTTGTACATTGTGTTCTCATCTCAGTTCGACCATTCCTGAGATGTGTGGTTAATCACCAAAGAACACCGGTATCCACGATCTAGTATTCAAATCCGTGTAAAAATAACTGGCTTTACTAGGACTTGAACGCTGTAACTCTCGACTTCCAAATCAGCTGATTTGGGAAGACGCGTTAACCACTAGACCAACCACTGTCCCTTACCACTAGTTAACCACTGGACCTTTGGGGCTCCGTATCTACATTACTAGAAAATAACTACTTTTAAATATTTCATCGCTAGTGTTGCATTCTATTAACTTAATAACAATTAATACAAGAATTAAAGCGCGATTGATATTCTAATATACTTTTTTTATTTTGATAAATTGACAAGACATCTGACTGAGGTGTTAAACAAATTTATTAAAATAAAAAAACGCATATTTTACGGGGAATCATAACAACAGTATGGAAATAAGAAGAAAGGAACACCGATTTATGTGAACCTACCACGCACGCCTACTTTAGATTAATATAAGTAATTTTACTGAAGATTAACGAAAAACCCGTATGATTACAAAGGTAAGGAAAATATAATTTAAAATAATGAGTCAGATAAATACAATAATGTATCTTTTCAAGACTTAAAGTTTAAATCTGAACACCTTTAAAAAACTGAAATCATTATTTAATCTTACGATCATGTTTTCATATTAAAAGAAAAATAATTGTTTAAAAAATTTACTATACCAATAATATTAAACTAAATAAGCAATAATTAAATTCTAAGCTAATGTGCTCAATTCCGTTTTTAAAAATTAATTTAACCCCCTACCAATCAGGTAACAGTTTAAAATTAAAGCTACCCGGATAATGATTATTATTCTTTAATTAAAATATCTATCTTTAAATCCGTTTTAATGAAAAATCTTATAAATAATTTACAGAATTACTATTTTTCTTTTTTTTTAAGGATTGGAGTAAATTAGATTATAGGTTAATTTTCTGCTTGATAACTCCTCAATTGGAAATAGATCATTTTAAAATCATTAAATCGAATTAAACATTTTATTAAATTTGTTTAAATATGATAGGAGCTTAAAAAAAAAGTAACCGCTTCAATCGATTTAAAAAAAAATCCCTTTTAATATTATGCTGCCATAACAGAATTTATAAACGGTTAAATCGTCACAAAATAAATGCCAAAATATGCATACTTCCATATCCTATATAGACAGAATTATTTGATCAGGATTTTGGTATTTTTTATTTTTATTTTTTTTATTTAGGAATTTCAAAAAGCTGAAAAACATAAATGTCTACTGCGAGTCGATTTTTGCACCGACAATATTTTTCTAGTCTAAATACTATACAGAAAAAAAATCGTTCATTCATTTCAAAAGCCTTGAATAATATTACTTTACAGACTAATATTTGTATAATTATTATCGGTTCAAAGTTCAAAATTCACCCCTCCTCGATTATTTTTTTAAGGAATACATTTTAATAAAAAAATAAATAAACTAAATTTAAAAGAAATAACAATAGGAATAAATAAAAATGTCTATTTATAATTTAATTCATTCTCTATTTTTAATTACATAATTAATTAGTCTACTGTTGATAACATAATTATCAGTATTGATAACAACAAAACTAATACGCAACTCATTGAAACATGTTATATAACTAAATACAAGGCCTAAAAATTTATCATTAACTCTGTCAATCATAAACAGTTGTTATCTTACAAAATAAACGGAGAAAAAAAATAAATGCGTGTGTACTATATACTTTTTTTATTTTTACTAACTCTGTTATTATAAAATCTTAAATAACACCGAAAGAATATATCATTTTTCAGTAAAAAAAGAACCCTACTATAAATTTTTTATTTTTATTTTTTTGACTTACGAAGTTTAGAAAAAAAACCGCTACGCATAATAAAGGAAATACTGCGCGATACCTCGAAAGATTGTTACCGCAGTGACAATGTTCAATCAAAATTTTGTCAGTGAGTTTTCCGTTCTTAATGTTTCTATCTTAAATATATATAATACGATTATAACCTACTTTTAAACATTCCAATTTTTATTTTCTTGTACATTTACTTATTTTTATTTTTTCTTTTCCGTCACGAATTAACTAAAACCGGATGGATCTTTTATGGTCAAGATAATTCACCACCCACCTTTACAAAAAAAAAAAAAAATCTTACGTAATTTTTTATTGGTTGTACATTTTTTCAATATTATACAACTTTATTAATTTTCTTCCATTTAAAATAGTAAATGGTGAAAAATAAAAAAAAATCTTAAAATGTGATTTTGGAGGTAAGAGTGCAGAAAAAATAACAATTTTTTTAATTTTTATTCCATTTTTTGGTTAATTTAAACATATAATGATATTTTTAAAATTCAACTTCATCATAAATTATCCACACCCTAAAAAATAAATCTTAGGTAATATTTTTATTGTGCATTATTCCACTATATAAGAATAATAAACTAATGCCAGGAAAATAACACAACTTCGTTGTTAGCTTCTTTTTTTACCTCCTTGTACGAAGTAAAGGAAGTATTGTAATCGCGAAAAATTTTGGCTTTCAGATTTCAACGGAAATATTTATTTTGACCATCCCTGAATCCATTTTGACTAGTTTCGGCGTGATGTCTGTACGTATGTATCTCGCATAACTCAAAAACGTTTAGCCGTAGGATGTTGAAATTTTGGATTTAGGACTGTTGTAACATGTAATAGTTGTGCATCTCCCTTTTCGATTGCAATCAACTGGACCAAAAGTGTCCAAAAATATTTGGATTTTGGACTTTTTCTTAACTACAGAAATGAGCTTTCACTGAGATCTTTTCAACTATATATCATAAGTGGTACTTATTTTCATTGGTTTCAGAGTTATAGCAAAATAGAATTTTAATTAATGAAATATTTGCATCGTACAAGGAGAAGGCACATCGGTTTAAATTCGACTTCATTCTTTTTTCTTAACATTTTTTAATTTAAATATATTGATTTATTAATAATTATTAGCCTCCGACTGTAAAAAAAAAGTGTATATGTAATTCAATACAAGAAAGTCATGTGGTGTCTACATCAGATTTTTTTAATTAAGTCATTTAGAGGTGAAAAGATGTTTTTTCGTTTTTATCAGAGTGCTCCAGGTAAATTTTAAAACGTTTACTTTTTAATAATTCACGTATTGTTATGGGAGTCATTAAAACAAATTTAACGAATCTCTTCAGGATGGAGTTGAATTTATGCGTACTTTTACTACTTTTTTAATCTATTCGTAACAAATTAAGAATTTCATGAACATAAAATCTAAAGCAATTCTTTTTTCCAAAAAAATTAATCTACTGTGTTACATCGTAAGATCTGATAGAATAACTTCTATTCAACTAAATATACAATTAAATAATACAACTATACAAAAGAAGAGGAAAAGTTAACAAAATATTTCCAGTTCTGCCTAGAATTTTTTAACAGCTTTTTTATTTATTTCACTTCTCATATCAAAAATTTCTCTTTCAATGCGATAATTTTAAAGTAAATAAACAATGAAATGAAATAAATAAATAAAATAAAACGTATAAATATCCTGCTTTCACTTTCTTTGTTAGCGTCAACTATTTGCATAGCGAGTCGACAGTGACTACCTGGTTGTTTAAATATAGTTTTTAAATATTGAATAATTAGAACGGTATTATTTGGTGATTATTTTTTATTACAATAGAGATTATCATTATTTTTTCTTTTAAATAATAAATAAAAGTAGCCTATTTCTATATCATTTCGTAATTTTTAATGAAAAATGCAAAACCGATGTTGGTTATACTCGTTCATCAGACATAAAGCTTTTCGTTTAAAATTTCTCTTTTATATATTCTACGAATATAAGACACAAAATTTTGTTTCAATTTTTAACAAGCTTAAGCATTTCAACATTAGAGATATTAAGGCACTTAAAAAAAAACTGGAAAAGGTGCGAGATAACCGAAGTTTATATATATATATAAAAAATAACAAAAAAAAAATTACGGCTTAAGAACAATTGTTAACTCAAATCTAATGGTTTTTTTTAATGTTTTACATACAATAATTTTGTTGAATAAAGAGATTTTTTAAAATATTTGTATGCATTTATTCAGCGAAAAATGACGAATAAGGGATTCACGGGAAAAATGGAGATGGTAATACAGGAATATGTTGAAAAATAAATATATTGAAAAAAGTACGAAATGAAGCTGTTGAAAGATGAATTGGAGAAGACAGAAGTTTGTACGTAAATCTTACACTGTACATAAATTAAGACATCCAAGGAAGGTTAGTGATTTGAATTCTAGATGAAAATATAAAGGATAAACTATAAATAAAATAAACGTTAAAGTACATGAGATTAAATGTAAGAGAATGTTCGGATCAAGAACTGTCACAGAATATAAAGGAACTAGAATGCATTAAACCAATCAAATTGCTAAAAAATAGAAATTAATTTATAAAAATTGAACCCGAATTATGTTATAGCACTGATTAACAGAACCTTGACTAAAAGCAACTTTTTCAGTTCTAACGGTTAGAGAACAGAATTACAATTGCATACTCTTCATAAGTTCAATCCAACATTACAAAATTGATTGCTGTTCATTTATTCATTCACCTTTTTGTATGATCGCCCTATTTTCTAACACTGCTCAGTTCTTTTACTTCTCATTAGGAAAACTGTAATAATAAAAATATTAAGTTGAGAGAAGTAAATCCAATAAACATTTCTGCGGTATTCTTAGAACGTATAATCTACTGTACAAGTTAAACATTTTTAATCAGCTAGCACCATAATTTTACAGTACATTTTATTCATATAAATATTGTGAACATATAGTATTTATAAATATATTTTAATTATATTTTTCATATAGCAAGAAAAAATATTCTTAATATTAATTACTACTGAATAAACAATATTGTAATTATAGATTTAAATACAAGAATAAGTGCTATACGATGCCAATTTTAAAATTTAATTATCTCAAATTTTTGAAATTCGATAAGATGCATAGAATAACGTGTAATCAATAACAAAAATGTTTACCGTCGTTTAAAAGTATAAAATCTATAAGTAAATTAAAGACTAGGATTAATCTAACGGAATAAGGATTCTTTAAGTAATCTATAATTCAGAAGAATAGTCTTGGAAAAATTTTTTCCAATGAAAATTGTTTTAATTGTTTGGTGTAATTTATCCCGGGCGAATAAATAATGATTCACCAAAAACAAATCTCGGAAAACTTTTATTTGAAGTTTCAAAACAAACTTACCGGACTAAAATTAAAAAAAAAAACACAAGGTTGACACACATATAAAATATAATTGACTACTAAATTTACAACGAAAGTCTACTTAGTTTTATACAAAATGCAAAGACATCGTAACCCTAAACTCAGGTGGCTGAACACTTTCCCGTCATTTGCATAGAGCTCTTTTATATATATATATATTTATATATATATATTTTCTTTTTTTTTTAACCTGCGGGACCACCGTTATATATTGCTTCAGAGGATAAGATATATGAATATTTTTGTAGCGCATGAAAATGCCATACTTGATCGAGATTCGAATCCACGAACGGATTCGTGCCACGGATGCTTGCGAATGAAACTGAAGATCATTTTATTATTCTTTCACCCTTATTTTATAATCAAAACACGGAAAATAGTTTAAAATGATCTTTTTTTTATAATAATCATTTCAACGTATAAATTTAAGGGGACGGTATATGGTGGAATATTTTGTACCATTTGTACCACACAAACAATTCTAAACCTTACGGGACTCAAACTATTGGAAGGTTACAGTTTGGGTGCGTAAACGCAACCGCTACACCATGCATTTCAGTTCAATTTGTTCCACTATTAAAAACGTAATTATATTATGTACGAGTAATATAAAAAGCAGTTAATAAAAAAATCTTAAGCACAATACACATCTTAACACAATATTTTGAGCTATATTAACAAAAAAAAAAAAAAAAAAAAAAAAAAAAATAGCTTTCATTAAATGAATAAACGGTATTTTTTTAATTTTCAAGTTGATAGATTGAAAATTTATGACAATACAATTTTTTACATTGAATGCGTACATACATTTTTTTCAATTTTTGACTGTTATTACTCCCAAAATTATTTCCGAACATTTTGTAACACTTAATTTGTTTAAGTCTAACCCGATTCACGGTAAAGTCTACATACAATATTTTCCTTCCCCAACTTTAAAGATAAAAGGGAATAAATATCTCTAAAGCACACGGTACACCAAATTGTGTAGTTATAGTTTAAACAGTTTCTGAAATATATAACCAAATTAAAGGCGTATGTTCGACGATATCGATATTTGGTACGTATATATGTTTTGTATTAATTTTGTAACCAAAATTTTAGTAGTTTTGGATTCAGGCACATCTAAATAACAAATACAAAAATCAGGAGCAGTAATTTTTTTAACTGAAGAAATTAATTTTTCCTTCAATAACATTCTGTTACAGCCGAGAAGTCAAACGAATACTATACTAAATAATTGGCAGAAAACCTTTAATTTTATATAAGTATGTAAAGAAAATGCGGTATGATTTAGATGATATAAAGGAGGAAATATAATTTTTTTTTAAATTATACAAGTTTCCAATTTGCATCTATGAAATAATCATTACATTGAGATGAAATAGTCATTTTTTTAATATCATTAAAACATGTGATTTATTTAATAACTTAACAAAGATTAGATTAAGTCAAGGCTATTATTACTCGATGTTTCCGGTATAACAGCCAACAGACCTCCACCCAACAATCAGCACGGAAAATCTACAGAACCACAATGTAATATCTATTCAAATTAAATTCATAATAATTTTTAATTTAACAAGCTTTTCTAACGTTAATGTCCGAGCGAACTGTCCCTAAAATTATCTCGAATATTAAAAACCATTCGTAATTTTTTTTAATGAAATTTCCCACTTGGGCTTTCATTTATATACAGGATAAAAATTGTGGTTAATGATAAAATAACGCAAACATTATCCAAGAACATAGAACGCGGAACCTTCGATATAAAGTTCGGTTGCTCTATTACGAGAGCTACTAAATTTTATTGTTCATTAACAAGGTTATTGCTGTTACAAGCTTTATTATTCATGCAGCGAACAAATTAAAAAAAAATATATATACTCATTATATAAATTAATAAAACTGAAACTACGTTCTGTTTTCATTTTATTTCCATTAATTTTTTAAACAGTTATCGCTCAGAAAAGAAAATCAATTAAAAAAAAATTATTTTGATATCTTTGTTTTTGTCGATAACTGAATGACGTGCGGAAGAACTTTCCTCAGTTCAGTCTTATCTTTCTTATGTTTTTACATATTTGTTTTTCTTCAGATACATAAACAATCTTTATTAATGACATACGTAATTTAATTTAACTGTTAAAATACGTAAATGGTTTTTTTTAAGTTTACGCAAACGGGTTAACAAAAAAGGAAAAAAAAATAAATATATCTTACACATACAAAGTAATTATTAACAATTAAAAAACATAAATAATGTCTAGTTATCTCACTTATGATCCGTAATATTAATTATTTTCAAGAAAAAAAGCACAAAAATAATCAAGATTGGGTATTAATTATATTTTATTTTATTCAGCGAAAAACACTGAATAAAAATTCAGTGTTATTTATTTCTGTAACACTGAACAATATTAAACATAGACTACCAATTTTAACATAAATTATACTGATGACGAGAGATAAGAATAAATGCCAACTTATCAACAAGGACAAGCAGTATATGGGTCAATGCACTTAATAACAACAATAATAATACATCTAACAAAAAAATTGAAATATGGTGCAGTAATGTTAATTGCAGTATTAAAAAAAAAAATATTAATGTTAGACAGAAGTACATATCGTTCACTGCGCTATCTAATTCCTTCCCCCACCTTTCGATAGTTACAAGTTTTTCCATAGTGTTATCAGTAATGTGATATTTAAATTTCTGTAATTCCTTTATAAGCTTTTGCCCAAGAATTATGCCCCAAGATCTTATGTAGTTTAACTGAATAAATAGATTAAGCTAACTCAAATAACCCATTCAGGTGATAGAAAACCTTTAAATTATAACTACACTATTGATATCAATAATTTTATTTTAAATAAAATATCTTTTTTTTTGTTTCTTGTTTAACTTCCGAAACCACCGTTAGGTACTACTTCAGAGGATGATATGCACAATTTGTAGCGTATTTGAAAATGCCATACCTGACCGGGATTCGATCCCGGGACCTCCGGATGAAAGGCCGAGATGCTACCACTCGCACCACGGAGGCCGGCTAAAAAAAATGCCTAATCGCTGCATACATTACGAAAACATTATTAAGCTTTTTTTATATATTACGTATAATTGCAGCGTTCATTGTTCGCATGAAAACGGTCATTTCCAAACTTCAAAATAAACTGAAATTGAAGATAAGAAAAGATTCAAAATTCTCAATATGAAAAATGACAAAAAGCTTGAGATTAAGCACTATGAAATGTGGGATGCTAGAAAGGCTACGGGTTAAAAAAATCGGCTCGATTTAATTCAAGAATTTAATTAAATGACAGATCCGAACAATGTTATCAACGCCTAGTTTATGTGCATATGAGAGATTAACCACAAATTCTGTAGAATAATTTTCGCGACGAGTTGACTGTTGCAAGGTACAAATAACTGCTGGATGCTTATAAAACAAGATTGCTGAAAAAAAGTACTTAATATCACATAATGCGTGAACTGAATTTTTTCGATGAAATTAAACTGTCAGTCAACATGTTTTTTTGTTAATGTACCTTGTAGAATATAAAGCCTAAATTGGAGTTATTACTCGTACAAATGTTTTTTCCAACAAACTTGAATACCTCACTTTTAATAACACTCAGACATCATCAAAGTAGTATAGCATCAATGACGGAAAACTCAATTGAATATTTGGTTCACAACACATCACATCTGTTTAATGTGATCTCCCTGTGCCACACATCGAGCCTGTAGTCCAATTCCTGCCATTGCCGTTGTAACATTGGAAGATCCACTAATGCAATGGGCTCTGTGAAGTGAACGCGAAGATCGTTGATTGTAGGTGATAAAAGATGGCCGATACAAGTGTTGTTTGACAAAACCCCAGAGTAAAACGTCGCAGGCTGAAATGTGTAAGCCAAGGCAAATGTTCACCATCGTGACGGCCAGCACGCCCAATCCATCTCTTTGGTAGTTGCGTATACAGTTCTCAATCTTCCACACGTTGGTTGCGGAGTGTCTAATTCTCTGCTGCCTACGATGGTGGATTTCATTTTGACTTCGTACGAAACTCTCTCTCTCTCATACGCTCCACAATCGCCTCGCTTACAAGAGGAAAAGGCCAGTGACTTTCGCTCAAAGATGCAGCCCCTTACTTTAGTCAGCATACCACTTGCGGATACTGGGCCCATCGGGTGTATCTTCATCTAACTTCATTCTACAATTAAGTTCCACAGCGATAACAGACTGGCAGATGTGAAACTCCATCACATAAAAAGCCTTCCAGACAAAAAGACTTCGTTGGCAGCCATTTTCTCTCCAACCGTCCTAGCAACGAAATCAGTAACTATACGACAGTTGTACCGACCATCAAAATGTTTTGATTTTTCTTTCCGTTGATGTTACATTTTCATGTATCTGAACGATATTAAACGTGAATTAAGTTTGTAATCTGTAAGATAATGTATAATAACCTGTTACTAGTAGCAAAATTGTCTATATATTATGAAATTTTTCGTTTTAAAAATCTTTATATATTTTCAACTTTACTCATCTTAAAAAACCTATCACGGGGGATCATTAGCGAACTCCTCTATAAACAGAAAAATAAGTGTAAATTTCAAAATAAGTTTTTTATGAACTTACTTTTCTTCTTGATTTATTTTTATTGTACTGTTAAGAAAACTAGTAATGATATGAAATTCTTATAATCTGAATTATTTTCCCATTGTTTTCCAACTGAAAATAAAAACTAGTAGATAAATTAAAAATAAAATATCAAATACAAATAGTTTTTACACACGTTTCTTCTAATATATATAATGTGCATAGTTTTTTTTAATAAAAAAAAAAAACAAATGCAATAATAGTTTCGACGGGATGAGAGATCTAAAGACGGAATAAAGCGCATAAATGAAGTAACTACACATTTTAAATTAATACAATAATATACAAAAAGTAATATGAAAATCGTTCATTTAAAAGTGATAATTCCTTACTTAGTTAAGTTTTCCTGCGCGGACACATGGTGTGATGCATAACATAAGACTTGTGATTGGTGATTCTGAAGGTCAACACAAAACATCAAAACAAAAGACTATCATACTATTCTTCCCCTTCTACAGAGTGTTTCAGTTCTTGTAAGAACTATTATAGACAAGAACCTAACAAACTAGCTTCTGTCCTTTATTTCATAACTTGGGAAGAGATAATTCACTCGTATTGATTGCGTAATGTACATACAATAATTACAAGATATAATAATAATCGTTTAAAAATTATCAGTTTTCTGAAATTTTTGTATAATATAGAAATAATCGATGATCTGGGCACGACTAATAGAATGTATTAAAATATAAGGTTTACCTCCTGTTTCTTTACAATAAGAACGGCTTACTGATCGATCATTTTTTCTTGTAATACCAACCAACAGTAATGAAACACATACCCGTCTCAATTTTTGTTATACCTACAAGGGTAGAATTTATATCTCAAATAAAAAATAAAACTTACAGCTTCATTAATTGTAAGCTTATAGAACCTCCTAATCATTTACAATATGTATATAGTTCGTAATTAAAGAATAAAGATACAGCTATCCGACAAGCTTACCCTTTTAAAGGATATGCATTTTAAAATGTTATAAACCCTAAAGGATCTTTTTGAAAAAGTGACGACCTCTAAAATCTTAACTTACGTAAATTATTATTTTTTCTTCAGTGAAAAACTTAATGGAAACGTTTAACATTTTACTTTTAATTTAACAAATTAATCAATCTTCACTTCTCAAAATAATTAGTTAATTAAAACGAAATAATCAGCAAATTATTTTGAATTTCTCCGAAGTAACCTTGATACACAAGGTATACGTTCTTTTTACTTTTTCTATTGTTATTTAATTTGCAAGTAATTCTACATCAAAATAATGTTTCATTTTACTACACGGCACATGTTAATATTAACTAAAAATTGAATTAAAAAAAAAGAATATAACAAGAAATAATATTTATTAAAAATTAAAAGTAAGGAATAATACAGGCGTAAAAAGCCAAATCTAAAAATAAAACAAGAGTAAAATTGTTATTAATAATAAAGGAAAGAAGAGAAATATTAACAAATGAGAATTTAATAGTTTCAATAAGACGCAAGATATTTTCAGAAATGAAGGCTGCATACACGGAAGCAATCCTGCCTGCATTCATTGATGTAACACATCACATCGTTTACCACCACGTGCACCGATCGTTGCAAGTACAAGGCCATCGACGACCTTGAATCCGTTCACGGTGCGGGACGATCCTCCGCGGTAGAATGATTCTAACACTGCATTGTATTATGAACAAACGGTGTAAAAACTGAGTTACTCATGTAACTCAATGTATATGTATACACATACTTCATTAAGATTATTAAACGATGCGGTAAATTTAGAAATAAAATATATAACATCGATTATCAGACAAATTAAGATAAAGAGATTATGGATATAAGAGATCATTTTCAATATTAGAAATCAAAAAATAACAAACCCTAATTACTTATTGTATTTATGTAAGCTCCAACTGAATCGCTCATTATTCTCCAACGTAACAGTTCTCATCTATTACCGAAAAATAAACTTAAAGTTTTACGAATGTTTCTTCAGTCAGTTAAAAATAACATTAATTTTTGTCCAAATTAAAATTGTTTTACCAATTACATTTCTAGGAAGTAAATTACAATAATATTACATGCTAAAAGAGAAAGAAACTATCATTTTATTTTTATTATTATAATTATTATTACCATTCGTGTAGAGATGATTTCTTTATGTTCGCTATCCTAAAATAAGTTATGTATCATCGGCGCATTAAAAATTCCGTTTTGCACAGATTGGGAATTAAAATTTTTTCTAAGAAAAATCGCTCGCTCCAATACTGATTTTATTTCAGCAAATTTTTGTTTCTAAATTCATTTCACATAAGGTGGACATTTAATAATAATAAACTACGTTTTACGGCTACGAAGCTTAAACGCTGTTCCGCCTTAAACCTTTCGGCTATACCGGCTAAAACTGTTGGAATTTTTCCTTATTTCACACCCTTCAGATTTCCAGAATATTAAATTAGTACATTTACAAGGATTAGTTCTACAATTCCAGCCGTTAAGTCATTACTATACTACCATTTACGCAAGAAATAATCTCCATGGATCGGTCAAAAGGTTTCTTTACTGAATACTACGATGTTCTGGCTCTACAGGTCCTACAATTCTCAAAAAGTAGTCAGACCTATACCTACAGAGCGCATCCCCTCAATAAAAAAAAGGAATCAAGAGTAATGAAGAGGGATGGGACGGGTAAGACAGAACGATTTACACTGGAGTATCTAAAATACGCGATAAGATGCTTGAGCTACGGGAAGGATCAAAGTCCGCTTTATGCTATAGGGGACCAAAGATCTCAAGATATTAAAGCAATTTTATCCAGATATTACTAACTTAAATAAATGGTTTAAAAAAAGATTGCTTTCGTCCAGAATTAAAGGGTAAACCAAGAACAGGAATACGGTTTCTAGGAACAATCCCCCCTATAACAGCGTAAATTGAGTGGCATGTGGACGTACCTAATTAAAACTAAAAACCGTTTAGCCAAACCTCTATTGGCGGTGAATTTCCATGGCACTCCCTAAGACTTTTTGAGTATTGTAAGCCATTTTAGGAAGTGAAGTTTACCGTCTTTGCCCAACAACTTGTAATGCATGCTATTCACATTCGTAAACCATTAACCCCCGTTAATGGTTAATTAATTCAAATTAAAATGAAAATTTTATCTTACAAAAAAATGGGTCTTAATTACTAAATAGAAATAAGAAATGTTTTATTGTGGCTCTAATAGTAATCAAAAAGAACATGGAAAAAGGGTGGAAGGAGGAACAACCTGATATTTTAATTAGTCCTTAAAATTTAGTTTTTCAACTTATTTAAATGAATAACTAAATTTTACTCTTATGCTCTTAATTATTTTCTTACAAAAGAAAATTTAATACAACAATGTTTTAAAAATACGGTGAAGTAGTAGTAAAATTAAAAAAATTAATCGATGTTAATTAAAGTATGTTTTATTTCAAAGTATGCCGAAACATAAAAACACCATCAATTGATAATATTTTTGGAAAATTAAATTATCTGGAAAAAAATTTACTTCTTTTTTAAATAACTACCTCTCTGATAAAAATGGAAAACAATTAACTCGTTTACTCGTCGTGCTGAGAAAAAAATGTTTCAAATCGAAATGTTGGAACAGAAAAACTTTAAAAAATTTAGAGGACTCCTTTTTAATGTAACCCATTCTCTCAAATACGGGTTAAAATTGTTCCCATAATGAGAACGCTTTATGTAGAATAAAAAAAAAACATTCTACTCAAGAGGTTGAACAAATAAAAATTGTATTTTTCTTTATCAAGACGTGTAACCAAAAATATAAATAAACTTAAAATTAAATTTTGATAGTTTAAAAAACAATGGTCTTGTAAACCATAATTTAAATAAATTTTATCTAAACAAAACAAAATCAGTAAAGAAAAAATCTCCTTAAATCATGAAAAGTTTATACAGTTTCTAGCATTTATATTATATTATTTTTTATGCTAAAAAGGGTTTTCATTTAATCTAATCCCTTCCACCATAATTTTTTTTAAATATTAGAAGGACCAATCCCTGCCCCAATATCTATCTCTCCAAAATCATGATAATTCCAAACCGTGTTACTAACATATAATAGCAAACTGCACACACATCAACACATCAACATAAATACGAAATTTTATGATAATGATTTAACAATCTTTTTATGCACGAAACTTCGAGGTATACAAAAATCCAATACGAACAGAGATCTTTCTTTTTTACTTTCTCTCTTAATTACCTAAAATCAAAGAAGTAAAAATTATGTAATTTTAACATGTCTTATGTACTACTTTTAAAAGCCATTCTATTTAATTTTTCCAATTAATCCATTTTTTATATGAAAATTCTATTTTATAAATTTTAATGTTAGAAAAAATCAAACATTTAATTGAAATGGCGACAATTATATTTGTCTGACGTATTTATTTCTTTTTTATTTTCATTTCGCTACTTAAAAAAAAAAATAATCCATAGAATATTATAGTACAAATGAAACAGATTAAAAATGTAAACTAAGAAAATAAAAGTAGAACAGGAAACGTTATATAAAATAAACTTTCCTTTTTAATAAATAATACATTTTTTAAATATCTAAATAAAATGTTTCAAATTTTATTTAAACTAAGTTAATAAAATTAAAACAATCTTTAATGAAATGTTACTAAATCTACAATAAAAATAATACTACAACTGTGAAAAAACATTTAATGTTTAATTGAAATAACCTCTAGCAGCTCTGATGTGTTAGCCGAGACAACATTTCTTTTTTTTTAATTTTTTGAGAAAATTAAATGGAATTAACGATTTCTACAGAGAGAATGAAAATCAGATTTAATCGTTGATGCTCAGTCTCCTTACGTTCTAACCTAACACATATTCATAAACCCTGCGTAGATCGATTTGAAAGTAATTACGTCATAAACATACGAATTAAAAATTAACATTTGTTGAAATCAAAGAGCAATTTTCCTTATTAGTTTAACTGAAGAGTACCAATCGATATATAACATACGAAAAACTTTTATTATTTTATCACAGTCAAGATTCAAGCACAAACATCATTTTATTTTTTTATATTTAGAGAATTTTATTCTTTATCTATTATTTTAATATTTTTTTTAACATTTTTAATTAAATCCTGATTTTTTTATTATAGAAATATTAAATAATAAACATTTATTACAAATAAACTGTACTGACGAAATACTATGTACAAGAAAATTTCTATCTGAAGATTAACAATATTATTAAGAGTATTAATTATATAATGAAATACAAACTGATGAAACAAAAACCTTTCAATTTTTGTGACCATTAAAAAACTTTTAAAAAACCTTTTTACGAAACATTAAAGTTTATTCTCTCCCTTAAATTTTGAACTTTTTGTCTTTTTTGTTCATGTTTCATACTATCTCTATCTTTAAGACAAATTTTTATCCAAACTTACAGTGTGATGGATAATCTAAGTTGTAGGATGCAGTGGTCTGAATGTTTTCAAGTTAACTTTACGCTTTACATTAAGACTGCCCAAAACAACAATCGTTTGTAGTTCTTTCTTCGTATTTTATGTTATTATGTTTATAGTTTTTCGTAAGTACTGATTATTTGTTAATAAACAATATTTTTATATTTATTTCTTAATTAATGTATTAGAAAAGGCAGTTTTTGAAAGTTCTCTAATTTTCTAGTTTAATCGAATAACCGTTTTGAACAGTTCTGAAAAACTGAAATCGGTAATTATCAAGCTTTCGGTAGTATGTAATAGGAAGTTTGCGATCTACGAAAACCAGTCCATAATTTATAACCGAATCTTATTTTCAGGTCTGAACGGTGTATAACATTAAATTATATCGAATTGTAGATGATTAATAAAATTAATTTTCCAGTTTCATTTTTTAATATAACAACTGTTATTTCAAAACACAGTTTTCAACAAAACTGTGATCTTGAACACGATGCGTTACTTGTATTCGCCAGAACTATGGTGCGCTAGAACCTTCTTATTAAAATAAGTGGTACTACTTTTTAATTAATTTACAACGGCAGATCGATAACAATATACATTAAACAAAGTCAACAAATAAACACAGACAAAACGTTTTATAAAAAAATTCAATGATAAAAGATCACACTGCTTGAATTCGTTCCGACCTTTAAATTATTTACTGCGGTCTCTTAAGGTAACGATTGATTTACAAAAACTCATAAAAAAGAAGCTTAAAATATTTAATTATTTTGATCAGATCTAATCACTGAATATTTGAACTTATTCTGATATCCTGATAACAACATACTTCCATTTCTTCCAAAAATAGTAATACAAAAAAAAAAAAATGATTTACAAATATTCTTTAATAAAAAGTTTATACTTTATTAAATATGATTTTATTGAAGAAAAAAAAATCGTTGCAGAGAAATATTTGTTAAAAAAAAGTAATTGTTGATACAAATTTCCACAAAATATGCATTCATTAAAAGAACATATAAGGACACTCATGACCTCAATATTATTGTATTGTTATTTTGTTTTTTATAACTGGGCCATATGCACTATGAACGTTATTTGCTGATACTGTAAATTAACTATAATTAAAAAATGTAACAAATTAAGATATTACGGCTTCTATTAACAACTGACAAATACAAAATTTATCTAAAATTTATTTTTAATTACACAACTAAACAGAAAATTATTTTTATATCAGCCTATTTTTCCCCCATTAAAGAATCTAAGCTTCTTAGAAAAATAATTTCACAATTACTGAATATCTATTCAATTTTTTTTTTATCATACAGAATGTACTTTATGAATAAAGAAAAAAATTACACTGAATGAAATTATTAATATTTATATACAATTTTTTCTTTTTAATATTAAAATGAAGACCTGAACTAATAACATAGAATTTTTTTACGATTTAGTTACTAAATACACCCTAGACAGCATTTAAGGGTTAAAAAAATGATAAATTTTAAACATTTTTGTAAAAATAAAATAATCATCTTCATCACCTTCTTTTGTTACAAATGTGTTCACGGGCAGAAAAAAAAACAACTTTCCAACAAGAAATTAATTGATATTTTAAATCTTAAAAATACTTTTCAATATGAGAACTCCATTCCCTTGTAGAAGATATAGAATTTTTCTTACCATATAATAACTAGGATTGCAATTTTAACGAAAGATTTAAAAGAGAAAAATATTAAAACGATTTCTCAAAAATTTAATAGTAGATTTCCTTACAGGCAAAATATAAGAACACGTGCCAAGAAAAACAAAGGGTACGGTAAAACTTATCTATCTTTTATGAATCTAGAATAGCTGTTTTAACTTGCAACATCCTACGTTGGAAATTATCAGTCGTAACATGTGTACAGAATCTTGTTATACCAACATATCTTGCTTTATATATATATATACACACACAAACTCAAAATATATATATAATTAAAAAATAAATATGTAATCAACGAAATATAATTTGTTTTTTTTTTAAATTGTAGTTATGTTTTAATATAAAATTAAGTTTTAACTTTATAAAATAAATATTTTAAAGGAATTAAGATGGTGATATTATTTTTTTTTAAATCTGATATGGACATCACAAGACTTCCTTGTCCACCGATTAAATTACATACAGATTTTTTTACAATCAGAACTTAATAATTATTAAAAAAATCAATATATTTTAATTAAAAAAAAAAAAAATGTAAATAAAGTCTGATTCGGTCCGATGTGCCTTCCCTTTGTAAGGTCCAAATATTTCATCAATTAAAACTTTATTTGGCTATAACTCCGGAACCAATAAAAATATGTACCACTTATGATATATCGTTGAAAAGCTCTCAATGAGGGCTGATTACTGCAATTAAGAAAAACTCCAAAATCCAAATTGTTTTGGATTTTTGGCTTTTTTTGGACACTTTTGGTCCAGTCGATTGGCCTTTTGGCCCAATCGAAAGGGGGGGTGCACACAACTAGATGTTACAAAAGTCCTAAATCCAAAATTTCAACATTCTAGCTAACCTATTTTGAGTTGTGCGAGATACATACGTACGTACGTACGTACGTCACGCCGAAACTATTTAAAATGGATTTAAGGATGGTCAAAATAGATATTTCCGTTAAAATCTGAAAGCCGAAATTTTTCGCGATTACAATACTACCTAGTAGTACGAAGTAAAAATAGTAACAATTCAAAGTACGGTAAAGTGACAAAATTAATGACACAATTAGCCTGTATCCAACACAACAATGTAGACAAACATGTGTACAGGGACGTTTCTTTCACATACGTATTAAAATAACAAAATTAAAAAAAAAAATTAATAAAAAAAAAAAGTGAATTAAAAATAGTTACGGAGCGTACAATTATTCTAATAAAAAATAACTTTAAAATACTAAACACATTAACTTTTATTTTTTGTTTTTATTTTTCAAGTATTACAACTAATAAATAAGTTGCAGACGGCCTGTAACAAGTATCCCAAATCGGGCTAACTAGCGAAAGTTACGAATGAAGTAATTTCCACACTGTCCTCTTTTTTTTACGTCGAATATATACCAAAATCATAGCTAATCGGATGAAAAAGTTGATGTTCGGCTTACGGCTTACAAGTGAAATCTTCACTTTGGTTATATAGGGAATGGTTGTACAGCAATACCATCATTACTCAAAGTAAACGACTCCGATTTTTGCCAAACATTTTTAATATCACAACCATAAGAAAAACTGGTGCAGAAAGTACACAGCTATAAATTAAATTCTTTCTGTAAAACATTTTTTTTTTTAATCAAAATAAACATAAATTTCATTTAATTACCTTGAGGTCTAGAAAAAAGAGTTAAGAACAGTTTTTTCTTTTCATTGCAATGTAATTAAAAATAATTACATAATTAATTAAGTGTTTACCCTATCTTAGCTGTTTATTCTATTCTGACTTGTAATAGTTTTCTCTGAACCAAATGTTCAGAAATAAATGAAAAATTTAAATAACCAAACAATAAGACGAAACTAAAAAACAAAATAATGCCGAGTATCTACAGAAAGGACTCCTTTGTAGAAGTAAAAGAATCTTATCTACCTTCTCGTCTATGGTAAACATGACGTCATACGTGAAAGCAACACAATTTTATTATGATTTGTTCATAATTTTCTACGCATTGGATAATTCTTATAACATAGCGTATTTTTCTCTCAGGATTAGTAACATTCATAGCTTTAGTCATTAAAATAATGTATATTTATACATACTTAAACAAACATACAACACAAAGTACATCTCTGTACAAGCCGGGTAATACCATTACCGAAAAAGCTGAAGCTAAATAACTCTCGTTTTATAATAAATAAAAAAATGAAATGCAATCTTACATTGTTGTCCAATCATATTTTCATGCTTATGATATTTCATTTTTATACTAACTCTTATTTAATAGAGATAGTGTTGTCTCTATTTAATGCATTAATAATACACATATTAATTCGATTAAGAGAAAGAATATTCATTTTTAGCTTTACGCTACCCCAGTCTTCCTCATAACCCTGCTGTACATGAAATATGTGAAGTACAAAGAATTTAGTCAGAGCTTCTTTCTCTGAAAACAATGATGATCACTTGACATCCAGTTTCTATGGTAAACAGATTGAAGTTAACTCTTATGTACGTAAATACCAGCACTGGGATGAGGTTGGCATGCCGGTATACAATATCACATGAAGCTCAGTGAAGAAGGCAACGGAAAACACACTCCCTTTATACTTTTTATAAGCTTAACACGGCATATTTATTATTATTACCGAGGGTGACTGTTTTTACGGGAATGACTTGCGACACAAGTCTGGTGGCTTAAAACCATTACAGTTAGTGAAGCTGTTTATCATACTTTCTAATAACCACTTACTTTCCACGTACTTTTTAATATCCAATTTTTCTGTTTTTAAATAATAAAAATCTATTTAAAAAGCAGAATTTTTGATTAATTGATTACCTTTTAATTGTACTCGATGTTATGGCCGGTTATCACGAGAAAAGTACGCCTTATTAAGTGCTTGATTAAGTAATCAACCTTTTGTCATTATCTCGGCCAATTTGAGCATTTTTAGACCAGCGATTTTCTAGTTATCGACGAATTTTCCATGTTACAACTATTTTATTTAGGATTTGTTATTTTTAAAAGTTAAAAACATTGGTTATGATAAGCTACGTAAGAAAATTTGTATGAAGAAAAAACAAACATAATTACGTCGCCGCGAAAAAGTTAATATTTGTAGATAAAAGTGTAAATAAATATTTTGCTACAGTTTGAATAATAAACTCTAGCAAGAGCTATGCCTTAACGGATATCAAGCCCCAAGAACAACCTAGACGGCAATAACGCGCCTATTAAAACTATTTTCCTTTCTCTAGCAGTTAGTGTAGTAGTAATTTTAAATGATTTGATTTTTGTCCAAATTTCATTTCCATCATAATAGCGGTTACTTTAAGTTAATTCACTTATTTAGTTTATTCAAACTTTCATTTTTAATGTTTAAAAATAACCATTCCAGCCTGAAATATGGCCGACGACTGGTAAATCGTTCTTCGAAAAATCTTCGAACTGGCCGAGGAAAATTATAAAAAGGTGATTTGTTCGGAAATCGATACAAGATAACCGTAGTTAAAGAATCTGTGCGTTTTACGTAGGCATAAATCATTTTAGGTTTAAAAGTAGTCCATAAAGGAGGTTTTTCTTTTAGATATTTTTTAAAGATAAAAATTCACCTATAAAAATGAAATTGAATCGGTTAATAGAAAACTAAAAGACCACTCCCTTTTTAATGTTATTCTTAACCGAGTAATTAAGCTTGTTAAAGAAGTGGTAGTAAAGTTATTTTTTCATTGTATAAAACGGGAGGTTTGACAAAACTCAGACTGTCATGGAATTTTAAAGAAATCCCACGAGTAGAAAGGGATGTATGTATATGTTAATGTCAGCAATTTATAATTTACTGACAACTGAATTACAACGAACAAGTGAAGCTGATTCTTTGATATTTTTTATTACTTCATAAACATTCTTATAAAAATTAATCCAGTATTACTCATCGTGTAATAATTATATCAAACTTCAAGTCCGCATAAACAGCGGGTAATACGGACACATTTTATATTCATAAAAAAATTACTGCAAATGATAATAGGGTGTGTCTTAAACAACACATTAAAAAAATACACAAACAATTTTTCGTTAAAATAACAAACTATACAATTTATGCTAAGCGTTGAACATAAATTTAACAAAACTGTATCATCACATAAAATAAATTTTGTTACTAAAAATAAAAATTAAGAAGGTTGATTTACGAAGTGTACTGAAATCGTTTAAGAACTAAAAACTGAATCATTCGATAAGCTAACTATTAAAAACTTTAATAATAATGAATTATACGTATAACATTATCTACTTTTATCACAATAATGATCATTCTTTTTTATCTTGGAACTTTACATTGTAATGAAATACGTAAAACTCCTTAAGTACACTTTATTATTAGCCTAATACTAGAAACTATCTCATAATTTTATATATATATATATGTGTGTCTAAAAAGTTAACAATAAAATATTCAGCTACGTGAAATAAAATTTTGGGTTAAAATTCCAGAAAAAGGATATCGAAAAATTTTTTTTAACACAAATCTTTAGCTTTTTATAAGAATTCAAAACATACCAAAAAAGTAAGTCCAGCCGTTGCAGAGATATGGTCCATAATCTTCCTCTTTGTGATTTCAGACTCGTACATTTAATAGTATCAGAATTCTATACTCTAGTAATATAACAATCATATTTTCACTTTCACTTTGAAATATGCGTATTTTTAATTGCTATAAAAGTACACAGTACTGTAAAAGAACTGAAACTCATCATTGCAATTCATTAATTCACTGATAACAACTGGCGGGAAAATAAGGGAAGACAACCGGATTCCGCAAAGCTTTTTTCTTAAACAAAGCATGATGTTACAATATTTGTTTTATTTCGCTATCGGTTTTGATCATTGTCAAGTATCTTTTTTTTTAAAAAAAAAAAGTATAATTAAATTCTAACATAACCATGAACATAAGCAAACAAACCCAAATTAACGTAAGATGTATTGGGCTGGATTTGAAATCAGACCATCAATATATATTATCTAAAGCCAATAACACCGAAGAAGAGCATTATTTAACTATTTTAACGGATGTAGGAGTGAAAAATTCCTTTCATTTCTTTGTGATTAATAACAATTAAGTATGTTAAAATGACAAAATTATAAAATTTATAAATAAGCTCACAATTCACTACAAAAAAATTATTTTAATTAATTGGTAGTATAATAACATGAAACATAATGCCGTCAAAGATAATATACGCTTTACATACAATCCCATGTCTACGTCATCAAATTAAATTTCATATTATCAAGAACGTATTGGACAAATCGCTGAATAATATCTAAATCCTAAACCGAATCTATTTATTTAGCTTATAGTATGTAAATACAAAAATCAATCGATTTTAAATAGTAAGCTATACAGATGATAAGGTTAAAGACCTAGTCACCTTAAACAAGGAAAACAACTTCATAAATTTGTACCTAACTACGTACTTAATATTCTATATTACAATACTTAGAAATAATTTTATATAATACAATGCATATTATTTTAACTGACTAATATTGATTTATAAGCGACTTAATAAAACTAACAGTACAAAAATAATTATATGAAAAAATAAAATACAAAAGATTAACTTCGGTATCTACGAAAACCGGAAAAAAGAAACAATTCAGGTCGTTAGCATTTTAATCTTTATTTCACGTAATTTATTAATTTTATTTTAAGAGTATATTAATTCACAAGAGGTTGCAATAAGCTCAGTTACTATTAGAATTGATGTAATAATTTTTCAAGAGAATGTTAATTTAACTTCAATAAAGAAAATGTTATGCAAGTCCAGTTAAACTTCTAGATTGAAGGAAAAAAATTGAAAAACAATTAAGTTTTATCTTTAGATTTCTATAGAAAGAGAAGGTTCTCAAATCGATCCCTTTTTGTTGATTTTTTTTTTTAAATATCTAAGCCTTATAATTTATCATTATGAATTGATTTTAATAATAGATTTTTTGCACGGTTAGATTCCCGTATGGTTCTGTTGTAAGCTTTTCCAAACGATTAAATGAAACATTTTTTTCATAAAAAAAAAAATTGTTTTCTTCATAGATAATCTGAAGACAGATTTCATATTTTTTCTCAGTGTGGCATTGTATGGTATAATTATGGCGTAATTATATGTACAAAGCGAAACCTTTTTGATACAGTAAAGCTTCAGTAGATGTTTTCGGATTTTAGAACATCATACGAGTAGATCAAACTTATTCGTTTAACGTAAATACTTTATATAATTTTTCATTCCTATAATACAAAAACGAGAATTATTCTAAACCAGAGAAATTAGAATATTAAAAAGAAGACAGCCTTAAACTAAAATTTCTAACAGGTTCCAAATTAATTGTTAAATGATTCATTAACGAGGTATGTGTCCCAGTCCAAATAATAAAAATGGCAGGAAATGGAAAAAAAATGTTTTTTGTAGCAATTTAAATGAAAATTAACAAATTTCCAGTCCACAATAAATTAAGTACTTGAAGATTCGAGCATAAATAATATTTTGTACAATAGATATTGTATTTCAGTAAAAAATAAAGACACAGCTGTTCTATTAAATTTTTACACATGAAAGAGGGCTGTACAACACATGATGATTTTACCTAAGTATCAATTTTTTTTATAAAGAATGAAATAATTTTATTTCCATTGGGACGGAAATTATTGTAAAGTTTGGATCTTAAACACCTTAAGAATCCATTTTATATATGAAAGAAAAAGGATTTAATTTTATTCAGCTTTCCTCAGGCCTACGATTTACATAATTATTAATGACATAAAACACTGAGACGTAACAAAAATAAATAATTTAACAGTTCAGTAACATCAATATTTATGGGGAAAATATAAAACCAAACAAAAATAGCTATTAACAAAATAATAAAGAGTTTCAGATATAACATAAATCTAAATTTTAAAAATTTACGCAATGATTATTTAAATAGGTTTTATAATATGAATAATGTAACAGGTAGACAAGTTTATTAGTTGAATTACCGAAGGATATTTTTTATTCTAATATATACAGTAGTATTTTGAAGCAAGTTTAAAAAAAATTTACAATCATTCTCAAATATATAGTTTTGGCTATCAGTAAACGGTATTCATGCATTAAAAAAAAAAAAAAAAAAAACAATTCCTAACACTATCGTAACTAGCTAGTTACATAAAGTTCATTACATAACCTAATTAAAAATACAGCTAATAATTATACTTAATAAAATAAACTTAAAAAAAAAAAATAAGTAAACAAGACCGTCTTCAAAAATATCAACTAATAAAATCAAAGCAAAAATACTTTTTCAATTATTCCTTAATTGAAATTTTTGAAAATCAGCACCAAATTAAAGTCAAATTACAATTAACAAACGAACTATTGATCATTCTACGACCTAAATGAGGAAATTTAAGGATATTGATTTTTGTTTAATAGAAAGAATATTTTCAAAAGTTTGTTTTATTAGTTATGGAATTTTGATTTAATATTTATTTAAATTATGTATAAGACTAAAATATAAGTAACCATTATGAAAAAACTGTTTGCAAGAAATGCAAAGGCATAAAACTGCGTTTGCATAAAAAAAAAAAGGGAAGAAAGGTTACATTAAAAATCGCTTTTTTTACTTTTTAGAGGGTTTTTCTAATTTTTTCCTTTTTTATTAATGTTAATATTAATATTAGTTAAATAAAAGCTTTTTTAAAAAATAAATTTTTATATGTAATCAAATATATTTTTGTCATTTTTTACTTTTTAGTCTTAATGAACAATAAACTTTTTACATCCAAAAAAATACATTAATAATATTTAATAATAATATTTATATCTGAATATTATTGTTTGTTCAAGTTTGTTTGTTTATTAAGACTAAAAAGTAAAAATATTTATTTTTACACATCGAAGTTACATACGTGTACCAAATTTCACTGATTTTCATAGGATAGATCAAAAGATATAGCACTTGCAAGATTTGATTATAACTAAAGCAAGTTAAATAACAGCTTATAATAAAAATGTTTGGCTTCATATTAAACTATCTAGATAAAATCGTACGTTTTTTTCGTAAAAAAAATTTCCATTTAAGTTATTTGGAAAACTGCAGAGCCTACTTTCTCTAATAAAATAAAGAATCACCGAATATCATACAATTGTGAAGTATACATACATGTAATTAGCATGAATATATTTCTGTGTTAACAAACACTAACTTAAAATGCCAAAAAAGTAATTAAAAACAACCTAAATAGCATAACACGAATTAACAAAACATAACTTATATATAAAAAAGTATATATATAAGTATCTAAACAAATTAAATATATCCACGTAAGGGATATTGTAAATGATAATGATAAATTCAAGATTTCAAAATCGTCCCTTATTTCTGAAATAAAATATAGGTAACTCCTCATTTATAAAACAGCCTCTTTTGAGACGTCAGTTTGAAAGAAGAGAACATTGATTTTTAACTTTTAAAATCAATGTTTGTTTCTTTAAAAAAATTCAAAATTTTTAGAGATAGAGGATTTTTATTACCTCTAAAAACTGCATCTCCATTGATAACAACTTATTAAAGTAAAAAATTAACTTTATAAAATTTCAAATCGGTAATTTCGGTCAGTATAAAATTAATCTAATTCCTATTTTATGGGTGAAGCTTATTAACCTTTAACTCTTCAATAATGATATAAAATTATTCCCACAAATATAACATTCCATTTAATGAAAAGCACCTAATTAAAATAATTTCTTATTGATGGGTAGTAACGGTAAAATTTAAAAGATAAAAATAAAAATTAAGATTTTAGTGGTGGAGAGTTAAACTAAAAAAAATTAAATAAAATTTTATTATTTCCAATGCAATGTTAGTTATTTGCTAAATAAAAAAAGTTGCGGACAAAATTGTTATTCTATCCTAGCATGCTTATTTATTTCTTATATAACAGAAGAATAATGATATAGGAGAAAGATTAAAAAAAGAGATTTTTTTACTATTTCCTACTACCCCACTTCCAAAATCACCTCCCAAGAATTTTTTTGATTTGTCTACGTTTACTATGTTAAATGAAAGAAACTAAAAAGAATTTCATTTAAAAATGTACAACCAATAAAAAAGTTACTTAAGATTTCTTTTTTTGCGGGGGAGGGGGATGAATTATGATGAAATCTTATTGTAAATTATTAAAAGTTTAAATAAACCAAAAAAAGTTTTAAAAAATTATATTTTTTAACTCTGTTCGGCTTTCCCGCCACCAATATTGTCCCAAATTACTTTTGAGGTGCCACTTGCACTACTACCATGCTTAGGAAGATATAAAAACAGTCGGTTAGAAAAAAACGCAATAAATAAAAAGATAGCTTTTCGACTTTTTGGGAAGGGCAGAATTTAGGGGAAAATTTTATTATTTAAAAAAAATTGTAATATAAGCACGTACGCGTGTACTGAACTTAATATAAAATGTTACGTTTGTAAAACTTTGACCCCAATAAACTACCCCACCCCCTGGAGATACGACCCTAAACATTTACCAACAAATTGCCCGATATACAAAAGTCTGAAAAATCGGTTTATCGAGTCAATTATTAAGCTTCAAAAACTACAAAACACATCGTAATATGTACGAACATCCTCCATTTTTGTTTTGTTGGAGTCTGGATCATAAAACTTCGAAAAATGAAAAAAAAACACACCTTATTTCTTTTTTTTACTGCATGCTTTCTTGCACTATAGTTCTATATGCCAGGAAAATAAAAGTAAATAAAAAATGTTCATAAAGTCCAATCTCATTTAAGATATATAATAGCACCCCTCAATATCCTCTTACCTGAATTTTTTAACAAATTAGCTGAATCAATTCTTAAATCCACAAGACATTCATAAAAACGGCATAGCTAATCTGAAAAAAGCATCCAAGCCAAGCTTATCTTTAACGAGGAGTGAAGTTGTTTTCTTATTTATTATTTCAAACCTACCAAAATGTAGGTGATATTCAGTTCAACAATTGCAGCATAGTAAATATAATTATTTCAGAGATAGAAAATCTGACGAGTGTCATTTATGTGTATCACAATACCAAAAATACATAATAAAAAGCAAATGATCGTCTTATAAAATAGTTTGCAACAAGAATGAAACAATATATTCGACAACAAGAAAAAAATCACCCGCTTTTTTGTTGTAAATTATTTTATATAATGAATCTTAACTTAATTTATAAAGAATCTTAACAAATTAATTTCAAAAATATAATTTTAGTTGAGAACTAGCAACGTCTTGACTTGAGGTTTATGAAAAATTCATGCGGAACTTTTCACGAAATCCATTCTACGGTACTGCTTGGATGATGTAGGACATTGTTAATCCGCTACGTTTTTCTTACCCTAAATGTAAATAAAGAAATGCATATTATGAAAAGTGTATTTTCTAAGCAATTTCAAGAAAATACGTGACTTTAAATAATCACAATTTAAACCGAAAATAATAATAACGAAATGCCGAACACTGTGTGTATATTAATATAAATTAATAGTAAATATTATTATATTAGGAAATGATAGAGTTACTACTTGTAAAATCATCAACACTTTAGTTTATCAATAAATAAACAAGATAATAAAAAATCCAATATTATTCATATGAATTGTTTTCGTAAACATTTTAAAAACTATTTTACTGAGAAAGGAAATACAAATTTTTAAAATTCTATAGTTGTAGTTAGCCAGGAAAGGTTTAAGAACCAGTAACGAAGCGAGCGAAGATTTTCGCATAAATAAATATATAATATATGTAGACAAGAATTTACGTTACGTTATGTAACAATAGTATAAATGTGTGTACTATATTATCAAAGTTTGTCGTACTGATTCGAAGGCAACGTTAAATTGCTACTAGCACGCTATTATCAACCGTTTCGTTTTGGTAAAGAGTTAACCTAGCTGAGCCTCATTCTGAATAGAGATAGTTTTAGATCAACAATAATATAAACTATTAACAATAACTATAACTATTAAACTCCATGGGCTACTACTACATATTGTCACTATTACTACTACAGTCATTATACCTATTACATGACTTAACTTCCTTGTACATCAATTATTCTTCTTTTTTTTTATTGTACATTTACGTTATCATTTCGTCTCATTCCAGCGGTTCTCGGGTCATGAATAACCACAAATAATTAAATCAATTTAAATCAATCGTAATTTAATTACCCCAAAAACGTATTTTTATGTAAAAAAAATTATTGTAATTTTAAAAAAGGATACAAATAACATAAAACATTTTTTAATGACCAGTATTAATTACAATAATTTGTTATGTAATCTCGTAGTTTAACATATTTAAACGGTAATAAGATGAGATTATAATATTTATAAAATTTTAAAAATAACAATAGAAAATTTAAGATATTTTCTTTTTTTAATGTTTCAACTGACATCACAATTTCAGGAATGATTGATCTGAAACCATACTGAACCAATTAATTATTAATTGCGCGCTTCCAGTCTGTTTTGAGCTTTGAGTTATTCTATCGAAATAATGTAATAAAAATGTAGGAGTTTATTTGCCAGACTGAATATTTAAAAAAATATTTTTTTAAAAACAAATTTCCTATTTTCCAGACAACATAAAAACGAATCAAATTATCAATATTGTTTAACTAATAAACAAAAATTGCTACGGTCGATTCCGGTTATTTTTAATGTAATTCACAAAATATATATATATATATATATATATATATATATATATATATATATATATAAAACATCGTAAACAATGTATTTAAGATGTACAGTATGAAATAACCGTCTACACACCATGACAGTAATTAAGTTCTTTAATTGTCAAATCATAATTAATTGTAACAATTCAATTTGTGATTGTTTAATTCAAGACAGTCTGTGTTAAAGCTACAAAAATATCAATTTTAATGACAAATCAAACAGATTTATTCTATATTAAAAAAAATCACGTCATAACGCTTTAATCGTTTCAATCATCTGTGTTACTGGTGCTGCTGCTGTTTACCGCTTTTGTGTTATTACTGAAAAACGTTTTGAATTATTAAGCTATGTATTTACGATATATTCGAAAAGGTCATTAGATTTTAATTATTTCTGTACATCTTATTATTTTTATTGTACATCTTTGTGCGTTTGTATATCTGATAATGATTAAGTGCATTAATTAATTATGTGGTCCTTTTCTTCTAATAAGTGTACGATATCATATTGTTGTTAAAGGCAGTTTGTTAAATTTATACTATATTATATCTTTAATGATACAATGAACACACACACCGCCACATCCACCAATTTCGACAATAAACTAACCTTTCTTTGCTCTGTTTAACCACCTCCGGAACCACCGTAAGGTATTACTACAGAGGATGAATAAGAATGATATGTATGAATCTAAATGAAGTGTGTCTTGTAGAGTCTCAGGTCAACCACTCCTGAGATGTGTGGTTAATTGAAACCCAACCACCAAAGAACACCGGTATCCACGATCTAATATTCAAATCCGTATAAAGGTCATTACTAGGATTTGAACCTTAGAACTTTCGACTTCGAAATCAGCTGATTTGCGATGACGAGATCACCACTAAACCAACCCCGGGTGGGTCAACCTAAATAACCTAGCATACAGAAAAATCAAACAATCTGGACATAACCATATCTGTTTTTTTAATTTTATAATAAATTGTGTATTTTATGTTGATCTGATCGACGCCTTATCACAGTTTTTCATTGATCCACATCAAACTTTGAAATTGAACCTTTTTATTGAAATTACATACATTCTTGACCGCCAACTATTTAATGAAATATTATGTATCGATAGGAATAAACCCAGACTATTTATTCGAACTCATTTTTTACAGATAAAAGGTAAAGATGACCTGACCACAGATGATACTGGAATTAAAAATGTAGTTAACATGGTACAAGGATTGCGATTTAAAAGTCAACGTGTTCTAACATACATCATAAAACATATGCCGTTAAATCATAACTAATAAACAGAAGAAATATTTTTTATTTTTATCTTTTACGATTATCCTGACTTCTTCACGACTAGCAATGAGATTTTAAAAAATCTGTTACTACGAATAAAATATATTAATAATTACGAATAAATATATATTAACAAGAACTAAAATTATACGTAAGCCAAACGGTTTTTGTAATCTTTAGTATGCAAAATTCATTAAAAAAACTGGTTTTAAGTTTCATTATAAATAAGTTTTTGGCATTTTTCATCAACTCATCCTTTATAGTTAAACTTTCATATTACAGAAAAACGGTTGTTGAAAATAACCTAAAACGAAATTTTTATAAGTGAAACCGACTTTTTAAATTGTATGACAGTTAAACTAATAGGGTTACGTCTTACCGATGAGTTTAAAGCTCAATAATAACGACAATAAATTAAAGATAGTTGTATTTTAGAAAATTAATCAGTCAGGTCACCTGACTGGTTAGGAGAGCAATACATCAGATTAACACATATCGCGATATGTGTTACGTACAAGAACCTCTCGAAATCATTCCTCACCAGACTAGAAAAACAAATGGATCCATGTACAGGAGAATATCAAATGGGGATTTAGGAAAAGTGGATACTGTACCCAACAGATTAACCTGAAATCGGTAGTTAAGAGTATATAATGTTGCAGGAGAAAACATAATGATCGTTTCTGTAGATTTTATTGACAAAATATCAATATCAATATCAATATATTCAGAGAATTTGTTACAGATGAGAAAACATTGAACCTCGTAAGATTAACCCTAACGAGAAAATATCAAAGATTAAGTTCAAAGGAGAAATCTCGCAGCCGTTCAGCATTCAAACAGGTGCAAGTCAAGGAGATGACCTTATCCTGCTTCTTTCAAATGTGGTCTTGGAAAAGGTCATTAGGGAATGAAGGAAAATTTGCGAAGAAAAGAAAATTAGATTACGATATACTAAAGAAAATCTGAACATAGATGTACCGTTTTTGCCGATGACCTTGCAAACCTAACAGAGGACATAATAAAAACGGGGAGGAACTACTGAACCGTCTTGATGGAGACGGCTGAAAAACAAGTCTATGGATATCAATCGATAAAACGAAGTACATGACTAACATGAAGCGTTCACCAAATCATTTAGTAACAAACCTTGGAAGACAAGGAAATTCAAACATGTTGGCGAAGTAATACAACCAAATGAGTTAGAGGGTTAGAGGCAAGTAAGGCTAGAATAAATAAACTGCTGAAGCCTTTAGAAAAAAATTATTATATACATCATGAATGGGAAATACTCGACGTTACGCCAGGGTAGTTAGGTCTGCAGTGCTATATGTTACAGACTGTGTAATTCTAAATCGAGGAGAAATTGATTTATTAGAGTTGGCTGCTAAGAAAGATATTCGGATCACGGAAAACTAATCAGTTGGATATTACGGAAAAACGAAGAATTCTCCTCCGTATAGACAGACTCACAGATGCCACTCGAAAAAGAAGGTTGGCCTTCTGCGCGCACATGGCTAGAGTAGATGAAAACAGATCGACAAGAGCGATACAGGAAAAACAAACATTAAGTGATTCACACAAGTGAAAGATCTCGTAATTGCAAGGATAAATTCAACCGATACAAGAGATAAGAATACATTTAGGAAGGAGATCCAAGTTTGTGAAGGTTTTCAGAAACGGAACCAGATAGTGTGCCAGTAAAAAAATGGCCGCAAGAAAGAAAGGAACACAGTTTGAAAATGAAGAAGTTGGAAGAAAAGGAAATCAACCAGGGTTAACTATTAAATGTGGTCCTATAGTGGCCGGTGAGAAGAGAAAAAAAACCTTTTCTCAATGTACTCGAAAAATTTGGGGGTGTTTTTGGACCAATGGTTTCCAGTTACCAGCAATTTTTTTCATTTAACATCAACTTTAGTCAGGAATAGTTATTAAAAAGAAAAAAACAAACCAACTGGAACGTTAGCTTTGATAATTTGCATAAGAAAACATACTCGTATATGTAACTGTATAAACATATATATATATACATATATATACATACACATGTACATACGTAGAGTTCAACATGCTAAAACACTATCATCCCCCCCAAACCAACAAAAAGTAAAGAATTTGTAATTTGTCTTAAGCTTGTACTTGCTAATGAGAATAAATAAATAGTTTTAAATATTTAACCATAGTTTGAATATTTAATATTCAAACGATTGGAACGGAATAATATTTAAAAATGTCAATCTCCCCGACGCTTTCCTCCGATTAAGCAAATGATGACTAGGAATGGAGGGGGTAGTGTGGCAACCGGCAATGTCACAAGAATTTTCTTCTCCCTCGGGGGTGAATTGAGATGTCCCCAACGTTTATGAAACATTATACGAGATATATAATGTTTATTCATAGTTAAAAAAAAGAATATACAACAAATTTAATAATTATTTATTTTTATGTTTTAACCCTTTAATTCCATTCTATTAACAGCATTAGAATATTAGTTATGAAAGGATAATTATGAATCGTGTATTGGATATTTAACTCGATTTAAGCCTGCTTATTTTCAATATTACAAAAAATTAATATCAATGTCTTTTAATTAATAATACTAATATTAAGAAAATCAGTCACATTTTGTTAGTTTACTTATTTTTAAACATTAAATAAAAATATTTTGTTTTTACGAATTATATATAATAATTTACGGTTTCCTCCGACCTTTATGACTGAATGATAGCGCCATCGTCTTAAAAATCCATAAGGTTTTACATTAGAACCTTCTGGAATCCCCGTGAGAGGCATGTCATATTTTTTTACATGCTACAAATTTCCCTATCATATTCCTTTTAGAAACCGGGTTTCTAAACGGGGTTTTTAAACCCGGTTTCTAAAAGGGGCATCAGCAGTAAAAATCTCGTCAAACCCACACAAAATGTGGGAAATGAGTTTCAAAAAAATCAAGAAAAGGCAAAGTTATCTGCAGGGGTGCACTCGTAGATTTTTCTAGTACCGGAACGTTTGCTTTTGTATTATAGACGATCGCAAGAAAATGGTTCACAGTACTAGGCGGCTGACAGGCGTTATGAAAATTGCACATTTATTTCGATGTTTGCATTGAAAAGAAGTAAAATCTATCTTTTTCATGTAAAATTTTTAAATTTCTTTGTGAATTATATTTTTAGCGACTAATTTTGTAGCAGTTTGCCTACGGATATTTAAAAGCAAGGATCATTTTCGTGCAATCTGATTTACATAATCTAGATTATATTTTTTATCGGTTTTAAGTTAAAACAAATTTTATGATAATTCTAATGATGATTTAAGGAAAATTCTTATAACTCCCACAAGCAGAACCGGAACGGCGTTCCGGCACTAGTGCACCCCTGGTTGTCTGAGGTGAAATCACTTGCCTCATTAAAATTTCGGATCTTTTCCGTTTCTCCTCCACAATGGTCGGTTTTTTTACGTTACGTATTATATTAATAAGTGGGTATTTGGAGGTATTGCAAAGAAATTATAAATATAATCTAACCAAACTTAAGTTACGCTCGATTCGCTCAGTAGTCAAGGTTAGCGAGCGAAGCGTAGGTTAATTATATTTATAATTATAAACATAAGGCTTATATTGGACCTCTCTCAGGGGCATTTAGAACATCCACGTTTGAATAAAGTAGAGTAGGAATAAAAAAAATAGGTTAGCGAGCGAAACGAGCATAGGTTAAGTTTGGTTAGATTATATTTATAATTTCTCTGCAAATACCCACAGATTTGGAAGAAAAAATTATAAAATACAACACGTAACGTAAAACTAAATTTAATTTAACTAAAAACTGGGGGCTCACAACTGTTAATAGCTTTTTTACAGTGGAATAAACGATTTCAAACATTTAATCAGATAATAGTGAAGTAAAATAATGTTACAAAAATCTTTCAAGAAAAATCTTTTAAAATTTCAGACGATCTCCATTCAAGTCAATCATTTTCAAATAGGAGTTCCGTCCTCCTACCACGCTGACAGAAAACTTCTAAATTTTGACTAAGTAAAGGTACATTTAATAATAAACTAGTTAATGTTTACGTTAGTAGATCGAAAAAACAAATACTTTTTTATAATATTCATTTAACGACGTTAAGATATATTTTGTTGTAAACAGCAATTACTTCGCAAATTTTTTCACATAACCTTGTTATTACAGTAAAATAAGTATACTGACAAGAAAATTATTATAACTAAAATAAATAATAAAGAGAATAAATAATTTAATCATAAAACTATTAATTATAACTAATGAGCAAGTATTCAAGTTATATTTTTAAATTGTGGTCTCTAATTTACCCAAATTTCTTAATTACATTCAAAGAAAGCTGTTAATAGTAAAACAATATAAATAATAATAATAAAGTCTATTACAATAATCGGGTTAAATGATAAAATTAAGATTGTTGAAATAAGAGAGTCTTCAAATAACAAAGATTATTTCAACAAATACTTTATAAAAATGCCTAGAAATGAATTCAGAAACTTAAGTAGATAAATAAACAGGATAGGCTTTAAAAAGATATTTTATTAATTCGTCTTTAGATTTTGATTTTTTTAAAGCCGGCACTTAATTAAGATAAAATTAATTTATTAACACAAAAACTATTTACTTACACTTAAATTGGAACAAATTTTTAAAAGTTGAAATTTAAAGATAAACGAATAAAAGTTATTAAATAACAGTTTTGTCTCTTAAAAATCTTTTTACGATAAACGTGACTTTTATATTTTTTCAAACAAATACAAATTAATGCAAAAAACTTGAATACAAAAAAAAGGTAAGGTAATAAGTGAGAACTAAATACAGCTTAATATAATGCAGTAGTGTAATATTAAGTGCCAACTAATTTTCACGAGAAAATATTTAAAGAATTAGTATGAAATTAAAATAATTTTAATACGGTTGTAACAATTAAATGTTAAGAAAACATATGATAAAAAACAATAAAAAAGGCAACTTCCAATCATCTTAACCCAGAATATATTAATTTTTCGTTTTAATGTGCTTTTTTTTAATAAAAAAATTATTAAAAAACCCTGATTATGTCGCAAAGTATAGTGACAGTTTGTACGTGCATATAAAAAGTAACAAAACGTAAATAAGTAGGAATAAAACTTTTTAAACGCTCTTAATTTGTTTTTGAAACAAGTTAAAAAGTCTTATCAATATATAAAAATAAATAACTCGTTCACAAGAGAAAAGAATTGAAATCTTTTTTTTTTAATTTTTAGTTATTAGATAATAAAAAAAAATAAATAAACAAACCGATTTGACTACATTACTGTTTAAAAAATAAATAAAATAGTTTAAGTAATGGAAAATTAAACAAATAATTTCAGATGTTTTATATATATATATATATATTATGCAAATATATACACTTACACTAATTCAATCAATAGCTTTTTAATAAACTTTAATAACTTCACAGTTTATGTGAAGGAAGAAATGTTATAATGTCTGTTCTGTATCACAATACCACAGTCGCAGAATTTAATTTACTAATTGTAGTCACGAGAAAATGTGTTAACTTTTTTTTTAATGTATCGATTATTCATAACTACAAATTACGTTTAAAATAAACTTGCTGATATCTGACAAATCTAGAGTTGAAGGCTGAAAAAAAGAATGGAGCAGATCTTTTGTCCATTAATAATTTAAGAAATTCGTTTATTTTCAAGTAAGATTGTTTTTTTTTAATTTTATTTTTTTTTAAATTACTTATAAAATAATTTTATAGAATGTTTGTTTTTCCATAAAATATTTTTTCATGTTTTATAATAAGATACTAGATTAACAAAAAAAAAAATTAATGTTCATTTACAGGTTAACCTATCACAAGAATTAGGCTGATGATTAAAAGGGGTATCAGAATACAATATAGATGGGGGTAAAAGGTAATTTTTATGCTGATTAATAGTAAAACCACAAATTAAAAAAATAGCACACGTCTACATTACGTTCTTTATCGTATTAATTACAAATTTTAATATGGTATTCCGATTACTTTAAAAGAAATGCATTTTAATAAATACAAAATAATATTTTTATTTATAATATAAATTACCTTTTTCGATATTTTAATAGTTTCTATTTATTCGTTTTTATCTATACTGTTACTTAAATATTAATAAAATTTTAACGTAAAAATAAATATAACAATTTAACCAAGCTATTGACTCGATACTAAAAATAATTGCATAAGTTTCGTAACAAAAATTATTCTTCTTTAAGCCATACTTATGGGTAAAAGATTTTAATAAGTAAAGTAGAATTGAGTTAATAAAAAGGGAATAAATATTAATTATTATAGTTTACTTTTCTTTTTATAAGCCCCGCCTTTATATTAAATGTTAATGATTTTTATAAGGGAGTAACAAAAAGAGAAAGTCGTTGAATAGTTGAATATGTAATCTCGTCATCAGAGTTAAAAAGATATTACACCGCACAATGTTTATATTTTCATCAAATTTAATAGTAATAATAAATATACGACAACTGAATAAACAAAAAATAAACCGTTTGCGAAACTAATCAAATTAAAAAAATTATCCATTTCTATAGATAAAATTATTTCTTCTTTTCTTTTAGCGATTAAATTAACACACCAAGTGTTCTAATCTTCTCTTGCAAACCTGAAAATGGGACAACTATTAAAAGCAGCACACCTTTATTGTCCTTAATAAAAATCAACACAATATTTACGGTTAAAAACGATAAATATCGTTTTCTTTAAAATCGTAATTTATATGACAGCATGTGACACAATATTGCATAATTTTAAAAATTAAAGTTTAAATGAAGAAAGTTCAACGGTATCCGTGTAATGGACAAAACGTTGGAAGTTATAAATACTGTTAATCGATAAAATCTAATTTTATATAAATGTAAATTATAATAAAAACGATTTAATTATTAATTAATTAATGATTTAGTTAATTTAACATTAAATCTTTTCATATTAATTATATATTTAAAATATAAAGAATCCTATAAATCGTATCCTCTATACCCTTATCGAGAAATCGATTGTTTAATAAGCAGCTCAATGTTTAAATTTAATGTTTATATATATTGTTAACGCTGTACCTAACTGTTAGCATTCCTAATATACAACTTTCACTTTTTTTTATAATAATCAACTATTTCATTTAAAACAATTCTTTCTTCACTTCATTTAAAAAACACGAATAAGATTAGAATTATTTGTATAACAAAAAAAACATAGTCATATTAATTTTTAATGAGATACGCACTAGGCTAAATCATTAAAAAAACTAACCTGAATTTTAATTTTATAGTAGTTATTTAAAGTTTGTTTTAAGGAGGTTGATTTATCAAACAAAAATAATAAATATATAAAAATGTAAAAGTTCTTTTAACAATTAATTTTGTTATATGAAATTTTAGAAAATTAGGTTTAGTAGTAGTGCTACATTAAAACAAAATTTATCTTTTTTACAATTTTATTATTATTTTAAGTACGTGTTGGCGACCCGTTTAATTAATATATTTAAACAACCAACCGTTAAATGGAGACTGTAAAACAGTTTGTTTACCTGTAACTACAGTATAATAAAGATTAGCCTTTATAAACAAATTAAGTAGTTATCTATTATAGTTAATTTAAATAAAGCTTACGTTGGGACTAATTTTATTCCATTATCACAAAACACACCAGAATTAAAAAAGCGTATGAATTTTTTAAGGTATGTAATAATAATTCCAACGCATTCTACATTAAGTTCTTTATCGTATTACTTACAAATTTTAATATCGTATTCCGATTACTTAAAAGAAATACATTTTAATAAAAAACAAATAGATCATACCGTAACAGAAATATAAAATACTTTTTTATTTATAACACAATTACTTTTTTTTCGATATTTTAGTCTTTTATATTAAGGACAGTTACCTCCTAGTTATTTTCCGTGTGGGTATAAAACGAATTAAAAATTTAACCTAAAAAGAAAAAAAAAATCCTAAGTTATTTTTAATTATCTCGTCGATTACATTACGGTTCTAAATATTAAGTAATAAATTACACTGAAAATATAAAATTATAGAATTAATAACGTTTAATAACATTTATGATTAATTAACATTTAAGTATAAAACAGTTCTGCAACTGAATACTGAACTACGTTACACATAAATATATTAAGTAAATATATACAAACATTAATAACTCACCGGTGTGTAAAACAGTTGAACTGCTATAAATAAAGTTAAAAGATGCCATGTCACAAAAATAATTAACACTACACTTATAAAATCACTGTACCCCGTGTTGTTGGTAAGTGTCTAAATGTTTATTTAGTTCTCTGTGTAAATGTTCCGGAAGTACACCCACATTAGTAAAAAGTGATCTGAGAACGTTCAATTCTTCACTAAGAAGTTCGATTCTTTTTTGAAGACGTTCATTTTCTTTAACCAATAATTTCACTTTTTCTTCGGTTTCTCTCGACCGTATTTTCGCTTTTTCTCTCGATTTTCTAACGGCTATATTATTTCTTTCCCGCCTTCTTTTATATTCGTCCGTATTTTTATCGACCGCCTTAGAACCTTTTCTATGATGATGGTGGTGATGATGATGATGACTCAATTGACTTTTTAATAAAGGCGACGGTGTGGTAAATGAATTTCCACCACCGTTACTTACAACGCTGTAAGCGGACGGTTGAGGTCTAAATTCTATCGGTTCCGAAGGCTCTTCTTTTATCGTGGGACCGGTTGAATTTTGTTGTGACGATCCCGTATCTGCGAAATGCACAGGTGGTTGTGGCATGTACGCTAACGAACGCTGTTGAAACGGCGGACGAACACTCACTGCTGCTGCTGCTTTAGGTCCGTTTAATATTTCCGTAAATAAACCCTCGTTAAATTGACTATCGTCAATTAAATTTTGTAAATCCAACGATATTTCCGGCGTGTTTAAATCCGGTAAATCGGAATAACGTTTTATATGATGTTGTAGCTTCTTATTTGCTTCTGTGACAGATACGTTGTTATCATACATTTGGGGCGAGTCCATGGCTGTGCCTACCTGCCTAATCAGGACGGCACACTCCTCCACTGCACCGATGCCGACGTATGACTGAGCGCACTTTGTCACACCACTACACTCCCATCCCATCACAACATAGTAATCCGATTCAACGCGCATGTGCTAATTCCCCACTACTACATACAACGCGCTCTAGTGACAATTTTGATGTTTATAAACAATCATTTACGATTAGTACATCACTACTTCTATCTAACGGCTTTAATTACAACTAAAGATAGCGTACGGAATAAATGAAGTACATATTGCCTTTAAAAAATTTTCAAATCTTATCTTTCGAATAAAATTATCATCAAAAAATAAATTAATAAAATAATGTAACGACGATTAAATAAAATATAAAGTTTATAATTATTCATACAGTGTATTAGCAGGCAAATTTGGAATGTTAAATAATTATTCTATTGATATATTTAGAAATTTAATTATGATTTTTTTTTTAACAAATGAAACGACATTGTGCTAGACGCATAAAAAGTTTCTGTTTAAGTTTTTGTCTTGATGGTCTAGGAATTTTAGAATTATATGAAAAATTTATCAAATTTTCCTGTAGTTAAGGTTTCTTTAAATATATGATTGGCCTTATTAAAAGTTATTTTCTTTGGAAGTACTCAATCCTTTATCTCTTATGGCATAATTTTAGGAGAACTCAAATCATAGTGAAGATGATAATGATGCTACACGAAGCACATTCGAATAATCTTAATAAGGCTTATCGTAAAAAATCCTATTGTCATTTCAGTATCTATTCTTTAACTAACAACATACATACAAAACTTAATTATCAATGGTAATGAACTTTGTAATACATGAAAAATACAAAGTCTGAGCAGGATTTGAACCCAGATGCTCCTGGTTAAGACATTATGTTAGTAGTATTTTTTCCTAGGATGAGTCTAGACTTATTTTGAGCACAAAGCTTTCAAACGTAGGGATGATAAGTTTCAGCTAAAATTATTTTAACCAGAAGTTCCTAATAAATCAAAATCACATTTAATGAAACATTTTGTGAGGCTGGGTGTTCACAACCAAACACTAGTTTTAATAGATACAATGATTATTCATAGAAAATATGAGGATTTTTACTGCTCTATATTTGATTATTTTTGTTAACATGGCCATCCTTTTAACTAAAATAAACATGGTGCAGCATCTCAATTCCATTTTCATCAACAAAAAATTTATAAAAGTTTTCAGTAGTCTGTTTCTTTCACTTCATCAACAACACCAATTCAGTAAGCGTGTGTGTGATTCAAACTATTTTGTAGCTTTAAAAGCAGTAGCTGTTGACAGTTCAATCTAAGAGTGTAAAATTTTAAGTTTTCTGGGTGAGCAAGTTAAATACACTTTTACATCCTTTCGAAACTTCTTGTGATTAATTATAAGTCAGCCTGGACCAGGTTAGCAGTGAAATATTAATTTTCAATTCAGTGTTGTAGGATGTAACAACTAGCAGATCTGGTGCAAACCACTTAGTTACTGTTTGCAGAAGCCTCTCTCTGTAAATGGTTACTAGATGACAATACTATTTTCTTGATTATTATAAGAAGTGTAAAAATGAAGAAAGCTATTTGGATTTTGGTAAGTCAATGGCAAAGAGAGGCCATAGTGTATTCTGTGTATGAAAGTTTTGCAGAAGTCGTGTGCTTCAAAGCAAGTTAAAATGCCATTTGAATACCAGTCATCTCAACATAGTAAATCTCATGACATTTTTAACAGAAAGATAAATCAACAAAAAGGTAGCATTTAAAAGCAGGCATCAATACCTGAATGTTTTGCTAGCATCTTATAAGGTAGCACATAGAATCACAAATGCAAGAAGTCTCAAACGATTGTAGAAATCATTCTAGCTGCTATAGAAATGATCGGCAAGTTACAAAGCTACTTTCAAGTGTCTTTGTCAAACAACACAATCAACCACAGAATACAGCTCATAGCATAGGACAATGATCAATTAATAGAAGGAATTTGGCATGCAGCCACAAATAATAACGACACTCACTTGAATTGCTATGAATGGTTTGGTTTATAAATGGCAATAATACCGTAAATCTATTCTGTAAAACATCATTGCTAGTGTAAACACTAAATACTTGCTTGAGATTATTGTTACTTTTATATCTGAAAAATGTTTGGAGTGGAGCAAGTGCGTTTTCTGTGCTGATGGTGCTCATTCCATGTCTGACTGTTATGGATTTGCAGGCTTTTATTCAAAGCAAAACCCCTGAGGCATTGTGGACTCACTGTATTAATCACAGTGAAGCACTTGCATCAGAATATTAGAGACCTACATTGAAGCAGGTTTTACAATATGTGATGAATGTAGTAAACATTATAAAAACTCAGTCATTAAAGGCAAGATATTTCTAAAAACTATGCGTGGATACAGGATCCAAACACCAACATTGTTGTACTACGGCTTTCTCATGTATTGTATTGTCTTGAACATCTAAACTGTGACAAGAAATTTATTTTTTTCTTAAAGAGGAACCAAGTTAAAGAGATTTGTGAAAAGCTAAATCTCTCCTTGCTGGGAAGCAATATGACCTTTTTATGTGGATTGATTGGAAAATTTTTGACGTTATGGAAAATAAATGAAGACTGAGGCAAGGAATGTTTCCGCTTGTTGCAATGACTTTTGACCTCCAGTGCAGTTGATTTCTCTCTAGGTATGAAATCCATTTTTGAAGAACTTTATATTTAAAAAATTATAATATTGAAAGATTTTCAAGGATTCAAGATTTCCATTTAATGCCACTGTTTCTGAATTTTGTGCTGCAAACAAAGAGAATCTCATTGAGCTGTGTGTTAGTAAAGGAAGTTTGATTTAGAACACGAGTCTGATTATATAACATTTAAGTAATCTAAGAAGCTTCAGGTCAATTAAAATTATTCAAAATCTTAATTAAAACATTTAAAACTTAACAGAGAAACCCAAACAATCAGCCCATCTGATATTCACCATCAATGAAACAGGATTCAACTGGTAATCTAAACCATCATCATAAATTAAATTAGGTAAGCATTGTATGAATGGGAGTTTTTAATAAAAATAACATACAACAAATTTCAGATTTACAATTTTTTTTTTTATTTTTCATACAGATTTTTTAAAATTATATATACATAAATATGTACAACAATAATTACATTATTTACATTTTTAAAAATATTTTAAATAAATAAATAAGAAATTAAAATTATTTAACAATTTTAATGCCTTTATTAAATGCATAAATCAAAAAATGATTTAAATAAATTAGTAAATATACGTATATGTACATAATCTATTTACAAAATAGAAATATAGAAGTGCGCATATTATTATTTATACTAATAATCAATAAATTTAAATAAAAATTAATGTATAAGAGAAGAATACTACATGTAGATATTTTCTCTACAACTCCATTTAATGTAAAATAATGTGATAAAGAGTAGTTACTGACTGTACAATAATTAAACATTCTTTAAAAAAATAATTCCTAATTATCTTAATTTAAAAGTTGCAATTCTCTGGTTAATATAGAATTATAAAGTAATAAATAATATACCATTATAAGGAAACAAAAGGAACAAATTAAATTTTTAAAATAAAACAAACGTTTATTAATAAGGAAAAAAAATTATGCGACCAACTGGTTTTTGTAAGTTTAATTACAGTTCCACACATCTAACATAAATAAATCTTTCTTTCTTTTTTTTTATTCTATGTTTAATCTAAATTGTATAATTTTTTCAGTAACATGATAAAGCCAGTTATATAATTATATATATTGGTGAATGAATTTTGTAAATGAGATATTTTAAGACATTAAATGGAATTTTTATGAGGCACTTTCCTTTAAGATAATATAACATTAAATGAAAATCATATATTATGCTGGCATCTAAAGATACTAGCAGGCAACCCTAAATTAGTACAGGGAGGGAAATCAACCTCACCTCAGTGGATAATTTCCTTAGGATGAAATTGAGCTTCTGATTGGCAGCTTTATTTAAAATTTCAAAGATTTAACAATAAATAAATCTTAAAAAAACAATTTAAAAAAAAACAAAACAGAAAGCTGGAGTTAAAATAAAAAAAAAAAAAAACATTAAGAAGCTAAATTGATTCCAGTATTAAGGAGGTACACGGCAATAATAACTTACAGAAAGAAAACTACAAACTACAGAGAACCCCTAACACAAGGGTTGCATTGGGAACAGAATCTGTGAACAAAGAATGCAACACAGAAGAACCTCATAGTTATGTAAATTAACAAATAAAAATGTAATCTTCATGATTTTAAGAAATCAACAAGAATCTGTGAATAATTTTTTTTAACATTAAGTACAGTAGCAACATTTCAGTTTCCAACCAAAAAATTAGCAATATTTATTATACAGTGTCATTATGAAATTTTTTAATCATGTTGTTCATGCTGAGATTACTTATACTTTAGTAATACAGAAATAAACATATACATGCACCAACAATGCACTGAATAAAATATGCAACCAAAAAAGGGTACATATATTTACTATATATAGATTTAAATTTATTGATGTATGAATATAAGTATAAATACAATATATTATACCACTTAAAAGAAGATAACTGAAAATCATACCATATACTATTAAAAATAGAGCACAACTGATAAAATTTCTCATACAGAAGACAGGAATATCATAATGAAGATATGGAATGTTTCCTAATTAAAAATGATGGTCTTTGAAATTGAAAGATAAAATTAATAATAACAAATAAACTATGCAATCTAATATTAATTTTTTTTACAATTAGTTATTCCTCAGAAATTAAATATAAATTTTATCAAACATTTTTTCCACTGTATTGAATTTAAAATTTGATCAATAATAAAATTATAAAATCAAAACCACCAAATACAGTACATTAAAAAGTAAGACACCAACTGTATCGCTTTCAAAGTCAATACTTCATCGTCACCAGTTAAAATTACAAATTACACATAAAAAATACTTGAATGTAGAGTGATCTGTTATATATCATTAAAACTTCTTTACCACACCACAGCGTGACATTGAGTGATTCTTCTTATTCATATTTCAATAAGAAGTATTACTCGATGTCATGGCATGGTATGGGAAGAGGTTTTAATAGTATATAACACAGCACTATAGATTCAGATAGTTTTGTGAAATTTATCATTTTAACTGCTAATGACGAAGCACTACTAACTTTAAAAAGCATTACAGTTGGTATCTCTTACCTTTTAATTAATTTGATATTCTATTATAAATAGAAAAAAATCTAGATAAATCTAAATTATTAACTATACAGATTCTTTGCAATAAACTGGTAAAATCACAGTCACTTTATATCCTTTATGACTGCAATTATATCCTTTTTCTAAGTTTTCTAAAGAAAAGGGGGAAGAAATTTTAAATCCTTTAGTAAGTATAGCAATTTTTGAAAAATTTCTAAAAATAAAACTATGTTGAGAAGCCACATATTTCTTATGTGCAGTTTCAGTACTTTTCCATTAATTTTTAAAGCTTTTAAGACTCCAACAATTTACAAATGTTATAACAAACTACTCAGTAAATGTCTTGCTTTTAAATTTTCTTTTCTTTATAAAATAAAAATTAACTGATCGTTTTCAAATTGCATATAGAATAACAAAACACTGCATATAAAAAAAGTTGATATCAGTTAATTACATGGGAGTGAAAAATAACCAGGATGTGTTTAAAGTAAACACTTTTTTATAATGAAGTGTTATTTATAAAGTGAAATGAAAGAAGATATTTTACAATAAAATTGCACTCCTCAATCACACTTATAGTTTGAAAAAATACATTACGTTTATTAGTAATAATAAATTTATTTATTATTACATTATTTTCATACATTTCTAAAATAAATTATAACAAGAATCAAAATAAGCTATTTCTGAACACAAATTTGATACCGGAAAGCTGTACTAAAAGATGACAATAATTACATTTCTCAAGATGACACTGAATCAAATATAAAACTATGCACGTTAGGATAAAATTTGTAATTACTGAACTAGAATTTTATGGATTTGTTAATAAATTCTTAAGTAGTAATATAATCCTTGGAAAGTAATGAATTTGCCTCTTTCCAATATTACAGGAACTGATATGAAATTTCTATTATGTTTTTACTGGATCTCATCCTATTCCTCCAGCCTTATGGCAAGAATTTTAGGTATATAATGGTTATAGGTCAAGGCATTGATGTAAGACTTAATATGATATTCACATGAATAAAGTCACTACTGTTGTGGCCAATATGCTATATATGGTGATGGTGAGCATGATATCGTGCCTCTAGCCTTTGTAACTATTATAAAGAAAAAAAACTTTTTTATGTTACTTATTTTTTATTTACCAATTAAATTTTTTTTCAGTTTTAATGTTTCATAATATAAAACTGTAATATATTAAAAATAATTATTTTTTCTTTACGAAAAAAATTATAAAATTTTGCTATAAGTATGACTTTCATTTAACCAAAGCACAGTGTAAACCTTAAAAAATGCTTGGGCTTAAAGTAAAGATTAACTGATCTAGAAAAGTTAATTTTTTTCAATTACATAATTCTGAATACATAGATTCTAGTAATCCACCAATAACATTTTTAAAACATCTCTTACATCGAAAAATCTTCTGAAAATTTATAAACAGGAAATAAAATGGCCACTTATATAGTGTTTTAATATATTGGTAGATGTTTGTCTATATTTCACATTTCTCTGACACAAGAGAAAATTTGGGTTTATAATGTACCTCTAAAAAGTTATACAAATTTTGTGAAAAAAATTAATAGGTAAAGTTATTCCATTTTAAAACAGTTATAGATTCCAAAATTTTGAATTCAATAAGTATTCATATATTTCTGTCCTGTCCTAAGAATAAAAAGTATATAAATAAATCCACTCAATTGCAATAAATATTATTAAATAATAAAAACCATAATTAATCACAAAAAGTTAGATTATCAGTATAGAAAAAATTAGATTCAACAAAATCTAATAATGACAGAAAGTAAGAAATAAATCACATATTATAATAGTGTTTTAACTATTTTACGTAACTTTGCATTAAAAAAAATCACAGTCTCATTAATAACAGTCTTACATAAATCAATGAATCTCTGAACACATTTTACAATATAATACAATACAATGTTAATTCACAACAATTCAAGAATTAATCGACTTACAATATGGGTATAACATTAAACAAATAAATAAATAAAGACAAACTATAAATTGATTAAGTTAACAAAATTTTGACAAAAAATAAAGAAGTGCGATTATGCTCATCAATAAATCAGGGTATACAAGTTGGTATGAATTTCTAAATATGCAAAATAAAGAACAAATCAAAGAATATTAACCTATCATACAGATAAATTATCATATTTATAATTTTTATGGATTTTAAAGCCGTTAGAATTTTAATTAACCTCTTAGAATGAATCTGTCAACATTTACATGGAGTGTAAGTTCTGAAATTAAACATTTTCATATTTTGTATAATAATATACAAAATAGTCAATCCAGCTGTTTTTATCTTTCGAGTGGTTGTACTATTCAATTTCATACACATCCCTAGAGACAGTATCTCTTGTAATATGGCTATGCAAGTTTTAACTATTCAGATCAGTTCCAAATCTACTACCATTAATTATCATTCTACGTTTAAATGACACATTTTTTTTAGTCTGAAGGCATATCAAAAGCTGAAATTATGTTCTTTCAACAAAATATTATTGGAGATGAAACAAGGATCAGTAGCTAAGAGATGGAAAATTAACATCATAGTATGAAAGACAATCATCGATATTGTTCGATAGGAAGGGTTTTAAATTTATTTCACCTAATAACAGTACAATATAAAAAAGGGGCAAAACTGTAAATAATGCCCATTGCGGAGAGGTGCTTCTTGAAAATCAAAAGCCTTTACTTTGAAGGGAACACAAAGGACTACTGTTAAATAAGATTCTTTTTTCCAGTAACTTTGCCTTCCTTTCTTAAACTATTTTCCACACTGTAGTGAATCTAAAGAAACCCATGCTATGGGATCATCCTTTGTATGATCTTGTTTTGTCCCTTTACATCTACTCAAAGGTATTAAAGATCCAAAGAACTAAAACATTAAATCTATGACTTGCTTGTCAGCAAGAAAAGAAACTTTTTTCTCAGGGCATTAAGAAGTTTGTACAATGAAGGATTGGCTGTGTAAAGAAAAACGAAAGTTATCTGAAGACTATGTTGAAAAATATTGTTACTATAAACGCTTTACTGCTGTTATAAAAATACCATAATTACACAGCGGATCATTTTTAACATTCTTGAAGTATATAATTTATCACAAAAAAAAAATTTTGTTGTCATTTATTTACTTATTATGTGGCTAAGTTATAAAAGCTAACACATACTGAGATATTTTAAACAAATGGTTTTTTTTTATTAAATATTAATTATTATAAATATTTAAATATATCTGACTATTATTAAAGCAAAAAAAAAAATCTGATACACTTATACCAAATTTAATGTATAAATTAAGGCAAATTGAAAATTAACAGAAGAAATAAGAATGCAGTGAGGAAATCTATAAATCCAAAATATTTTATAATTATAAGACTTTGCTTTTTCTGAATTAAATTCATTAGAGTTCATATTATTCACAAAATAATATATCAGACATGATGTTTCAAATAACTTTTTACATGTGTGCACACACAAAAAATGACATTAGTTTTCTTGCAATTATGTTCAATAAAATTGAAATCAGTATAAATCCAACAATAAAGCAATTATTTTTTAATCAGACTGTAAATGTCTGAAATGATTAAATATGATACAGGTAATACAAAAACAAATAATTTTTTAGAAAATAATACAATTTTCAATATTATACAAAACAAAATATTTTAAATTGATTAACTTATTTGAGAATTAAAAGAATGATTAAATAACCAATTTTCAAAACTTCGAACATGATATGTAAAAATATGTAACTTTACAAGAATAACTGTACTAATATAATAAAATTTAAGTTAATAAATTAGTTAAAACAAAGTGTGTTTAAAATAAAATTTTACATAATTTTATTAAAAAATTAAAGCCCTTAATCAAAATATTTTTAAATTTACAGGAAAATCAAATTAATTAAAATTTCAAGAGAAAATATGAGGGTAATCAAACCCTAAATCAAAAACAAAATTTTTGTTCCTGAGCATCTAAGGTTGGTAGGACTGGGCCCACGCTTCTAGTACGCTTGGGTAGGGTCACTAGGAGTGGGGAGAGCCAGCCATTCCACATTCCCAACCAATTTGTGAGTAAAACTCATGTTGTCTGAGCAACAGGTGCACCCCTCCACTGCACAATGCATAATTATAAAATTTCTTGCTCATGAAGGATTTCAAGCAACGGAAATTTTCCGAAGATTGATAGCACAGTTCCGAGACCAAACATTATCAAGGTCTTGTGTGTTTGCCTGGCATAAAGAGTTCAAGGAAGGACTAGAACGAGTGGAAAATAAGGAACACGATCACGTCCTTGGACCAGCATTACAGATTCGCATGGTTCGAGACATTCTTGAAAACAATTGATGGGTGAGAGTAAACGAAATTGCAGAACAAGTCAGAATAAGTTACGGTAGCTGTCAAGCGATCATCACAAACGACCTACAGTTCTGTAAAGTGTGTGCCAGATGGGTCCCTCACCTTTTGACTGCAGATCATAAAAGTTGAGACATTTGGAGGTCTGTCAGAAGCTTACAGCAAGGTTTGTGAAAGGTGATGCTTTTTGGGCCAGATTGTCACTTGCGATGAAACATGGATCCACCACTGCACTCCCAGACGAAAAAATCAGTGTGAAGTGGCGGAGGAAAGGGGAGGCAGCCCCAGTAAAAGCCAAGACTCAACTGTCAGCTGGCAAGATTCTTTCAACCGTTTTTTTTTTGACCGGCGAGGTATTTTGCTCAATGATTTTTTGCACGAACGACGCACCATCGATGCTGCTTAATTCCGACAGCTGCATATCACCGCAAAAGATGAGAACAACCAATTCAAGAGGCAATCCTCCTCTACGACAATGCAGGCCCCATACTGCAGCTCTAATGGTCTCAAAAACTATAAGAAATGCACTGGACTCAACTTCGCCCTGAGATTTTCATTTGTTTGGGCCGCTTAAAGAAGCTCTAGGAGAGCAACGATTTGAAGATGACGAGGGCATGGAGGGATTTGCATGCAGTTTGTTCCTGACGCACCCAGCTACATTCTATGATGCTGCTTTAAAAAATCTTCCTTTTTGCTGGAAAAAATGTATTTCTAAAGCAGACAACTATGTGGAAAAATAAATTATATTTGCCTTTTATTTTTCAATAAATAAATTGTTTTTAAAAATAAAATCCTGTTTATTTGATTTATCCTCGTATAATAAAATAATTTAAAAACAAGTACCATAGTGTAAGAGCAAAGCTACTTCTAAAAAAAAACTATAAAAATAGTGTTTACTTTTTTTCATAAAATTCTAACATACTCAAAATTAGATTTACGAAACATATTATGTACTAAGATTTATTAAACTGCTGCAATAAAAATTTAGCAATGTATTTAACAAAACTACATTCTTAAACAGAAATTTAAGTAAAGCTGTAATTTACAAGCAGGTTAAGTTATTAACGATAACATACATTACAATTGATTGCAGTAAAACTGAACCTTAAGCAGATTATATAGAAGAATCAATGTACCACCATAATGGACACATTAACAGTCCACCTTGTAATTCTAGAGAAGACTCCTCAAACCCCAAAAAGAAATATAAAAGTTTACAGTTGACCAGAATAATGTTGGATGATTAGGCAGATTCCAGCTATGTTTAAGGGATTTACGCCTGTAACCCTTAAGGTAATAAAGGTACATGTATATAATCACCACAAAACAACAGAAGTGAAGTAAATCTGTAATACAGAATACAATATGTTTCATACAAACACTATTATAAATAACTAGCAACAGAATGAAACCCAAATTAATTATAATAACACTATTTTTTTATTTTACTTGCTGAAAAATTTATAATAAAAAGGAGCTATTACAAACAACAAGATAATAAATTGCAATTTATCAGTTTGGATCAAAAAGGGAAAATAAGGGCATATTAAACTCATGCAATTTTATTCAGAGTCAAATAATTTAAAAGCAGCAAATTTGAATGAAACCAGAGTGAATAGAAAATCTAGATACTACAGTAGCAAACAAATTAATCCAAAGGAAATTTTTTTTTTGTTGTAGGGAATTTTCATTCTGTGGCAGACTTGCTGTTTGGTATTTCAGGTTATGTTGTTAGTTCATATACAAACACGATTAGTGGTTTTTGTGCTTTTATAATTCATTGTCAATTAGTTTTTGGTAACCTTGTGAGTTTCTGTTATAAGTTTGTTATTCGTTTCTAGTTAATACAATAATATTACTATAAGCGGTCCTACACTTACTTAAATAAGTGCTGGTAGTGTAAGTATAAGTGGAGTCCACAACAGCGGTAAAAAATTGTTACTCTGTCCCAACACACACAAATGGCTCAAAGACAAATTGCCGCCAGTGAGTGTAGTGTGGGGTTAGGTACTGTAAATGAAATCATGAAAAGGTTTAGGGAAACAGGTTCCGTCTTTCCAAAGAGAAAAGGAAAATCACGCTTACAAAGAATTGATTACTAATAAGAAAAAGCAAAATTAATCCAAGATTGTCAGCTGTTGACCTTAATATGGACTTAAGAGCCAGTGGTACTAATGTTTCTGATATGACAGTTTGTAGAAGATTGTTGGCAGTGGGAAGGATTGCTTGGAAACCTAAAAAGAAGCAGTTACTGACACAGGTTATGAAGACAAAAAGACTTCCAACGGGCAAAGGAAGATAAAGAATGGACTATTGAGATATGGAAAAAAGCTATTTTTTCAGACGACATATTTCTTTGTTACGGGAGAGAGTAGTCTACATTCATAAGTCAGCAGATGAGAAGACTACTATGCCAGCACTCCTGCAACAAGCTCCCAAACATCCAACCAAAAAGATGTTTTTCTGATGTTTTACACAAGAAGGGTCAGGAGCACTTATGTCTGTGGATGGGTTGATGAAATCAGACAAATACATTAACATATGCCAAACAAAAATAGTCCCACTATACAGAAGAACCCAGAACTCACTTTCCAACAGGACCTTGCACCATGTCACACGTCAAAGAAAGCAAGAGTTCTTCAAAAATCAAAAACTTTTGAGTGCTCTCGTGGCCATGGAATTCTCCCGGCCAGAATCCCATTGAAAATTTATGGGCTGTACTAAAAAGAAGACTTAGGAATATGAATTGTAGGACAAAAACTGACCTTATTAGTTCAGCGATACAGGCTTGGTTTCAAAATGAAGAAATAAAAAATCATTGTTCTACCTCAGTGGAATCAGTGCCAAAGAGGATTAATGAGATAATCAAACATAAAGGAGGACACATAACTTACTAAATTTGAGTGTTTGACTACTTTTTTTTTTCAATAAAATTTTCTGTTAATAATATTGTGTTCTGATATTATTATATTTGTTTGCCATTATAGGTATCTAGAAATTCTAACTGGTCATGTTGGGGGCATTTTATACACAGAAGTGTCATGAGATGTTAGATGAAATCTATGTTAACATTATACAGTATATGCTGCAATCTGAAATGAATTGATCAGTAGTTAGGAATATGTTTACTAGAATTATGAAGACAAGACAAAAGCAGATGAACAGGATTAGGGGAGCTTACGAAGCTAGTTGGTAGATATCCTTGCTTGCAGGGGTAGCTGCTGATAATGTGCTTACAGGACTCCATGTGCTGATAATGTGTTGTGTCATAAGATGACACAACATCTAGTTGGAAAACTGTTTTATTTACACATGATGCTGAGTTACACCTTTTATATACAGATCTGGTATTCATGTTGTGGAGGGGGAGCAGTTTTAGCCGGAGCAATCCTGGGACAATCAGTACAGGCAGGTGATGTCTGAGAGAGATTACCTTTACCCTCAACAGAGAAAAAATTGAAAAACAAATTATATAACATACTCAGGCATGTGAACAATTCAATAAAATAAAAGTGACATATTATGCAATCGTAAAAATATTTAAGTTAAATACATGTGATAATTATTATATGTTTATTAAAGTTGAATTAAGAGAGCTATTTGAGAAAAATTTTTGTTTCTAATTAGGGAAATACTTCTTGGGTTATATCCTCAAAGTTAACAAACTAAATAGTTTTATTGTTAAAATAATATTATTACTTATAAAATGCTGCAATAATCTCATCATTACAAAAAGAATTAGTAAAGAATTTCATATAACCTATTTAAAATTTCTTTCATCTCAATGTAATTGCATTTAGTAAAAATTTACAGGTAAAACCACAAGCTACTCTGCAAAATATACTTGTATATGAAAAGAACTACCTTTTTTTTTTACACAATAACAGAGTATATCCCATTAAGAAATAAAATGAAGTAATCAGAAAAAAATTAAATATTACTAAACACTGAAGATTAAAAAAAGAAGAAAACTATTATTTTGCAACAGAAAAATAAGGTAATTCATCTAGTATAGGCTAGAATTTAAAAAAAAACTTGCTTTATTGAGCCATGAATCAAAGATTTTCAATGATTAGTACATTCTGGGATAACATACTTAAAAATTATTCATGTGTCCATCATGTTTTAATGCAGTGCTTAAACCACTGTGGTATTATACGAGCAAAAGATTTTCACTTGGAAAAAAAATTAAACAAGAATAGAGGAAAATTGATCTATTCTGTAACAAGTCAAACATGTTAACTGTTAATATCACTACCCAGCAGATAATTTAAAAGTTTGTGTAATAAAAAATGTACTACAAACACTACAACTTACATATAACTCTGAACTTTTTATATATTACAAAAAACATTATTTTTATAACAATTTTAGTTTTCATATACCACTGTCTTACGCATCAATATTCCACAATTTCTATCACTGAAATACCACAAGCTTTTGGGTTGGGTTGAATTTTTATACAATAAGTTATATTTTACCACTTAGAGATAAAATGCTTTTATGTGGCTGTATTTGTTTTGATGAGATCATGTATAAAAAAAAAATCAATAAATACTTTGTTATTATAACTAGTGATCTAAAAGAATTTGAAATGTACAAACTTACACATTCAAAAAATTATATTTTTATTTTAAAATGATGTCTTGCGAAGTACACTTAGCTTGTTTTTGTTCTTTATTAATGGTGACAGTAGGAACACACACAACTGTATTTCGAACATGAGTCAATAATGTTTCACTGTTTGTATAATAAATGAGAAAGCATTAAAAGAAAATCTATATAAAATAAGTAAAATGTTATGCACAATTACAGAATAACATAAATGAACCTTCAACATTATGCTTACATTATAAAGAGTTATAAAAAATAATATGTAAACCTCTCAATCAATATATTTACATATATAGCTTTAGTAGTTTTTATTACACAACACATCAAAATTAATAAACTACAGAACTTAGTTAATTTGAAGCTGAAAAAATGTGAAAAGTGCACTGAATGCAACTGTTATTAGCCACTAAAAATGCCTTCAGCATGCAATAAAAGTACATATGTTACCTTTAATTTTCATGAAATACTCCCTGAACAAAATTTATTATTTTATAATTTATTGTAATATACTTTTTTAAAAATTTTGTGTGCATTAGTCAGTAGACAGATTTTGTGTTAACATTCAGTAAACAACTAATTGTAACTGGCAACATTTTGAGTACAGGTAAATCCAGAAATGACAAAAAGCACATTCTAATTTTTTAAATGTTTTACATATTTATAAACATATGAACTGTAATGTTGTTTTCATACACAAAGTCTTTACTGTATATGTAGCTTGGTAGGCACACTGTACGTTAAAACAATTTTCATATTATATTAAAAATATCTATGAATTATTAAACATGTTAACTTATTCATTTAACACTGAATGAAATTCACTGTGAAATTGCATGGGCACGTTATTTTGAAGCATCACACTCAAATTTATGCATGATTAATTTCCTGAATCAAGCTCATTATAATACTTTTCATATGATTAATATAGTACTTTTCATATGATTAATTCAATTAAAGATAGTCCAAATAAACAAATTTTATGTCATGCTAATGACATGTAAAACTTATTTAAGAGAAATCTATGAACTGCAATCAATGACAAAGTACTTAATTGCAGCTTCTTAATTCTGTAGATTATAAACATAGCCTACAATATACAATCACAAAATTATATAGGTATGCATATTTTCTAGTATTTATGAAGTGTCTGAACAATTTGCAGCTACTGATAATGGACAGGACGACAATCACCCGAAAAATCCTTCACCAAAAACACTATGCTTGAAAACAAGTGAAGACTGTTTTTATAATCTTTTAGAGATTTAATGAAAAAGTGTGAATTATCATTCTTTTTGTGAAATGTTACATAAGAAAATTAAAGGACTAAAGGAGAACTGATAATTCTAACAAGTAGACCGACATGAACAGTAATAAATGTCTCTATAGTGGCCACTAGTTTTTTAATTTTAAACTTCAATTATTTATGTCTTCTTATTAATAGCACATTTTTTTAATAAGAAAATGTCACAAATTATAAATGGAAAATGACGTGAAACTACTAAAAACATTTATTTTATTATTCACCAAATGAAACCATTTATATCTATTAACAGGTAATTTAATTCAGTATCAAAATTTATAAAAAATTTTTTTCACATATCTGTCAAAAAATTAATTCAATGAATAACTACATTGTATAAAATTAAATCATAATGAATAAAAATTAAAATACTAATGATAATATGCAAGAATTACCACAAATTTACACATAAAATTGTATTTTTGATAATTTCATGAAAAAGGTGAACATCATAAACAGAGGTTAGAAGAATTTTGCTAATGTCTAAAGCCATGACTTTTAAATATTAACACATTGAAGTTTGATGCTAATCCATGTTCAAATGTTGTCCTGCAAGTTGTTGTTTCATATGGCCAGCCAATACGTATGGGAACTTAAGGGTCACTCAAGTACATCACTTGCCAAACGTTAATAACAAACTTTAATTAACTAAGTTCCAATGTATTACTAATGCTTACAATTATTATCTGTAGTTTAGAATTATTAAATATGTATGTGTAAAAAAAAATCATATGCACAGAAACATGAATTAAATTACATTTTTTGGAAAATGTTATTCAACAGTAAATTAATTTATAAATCTAAATTAATGTCAAATATCAGCAAACTTATCAATTTGCAACATCATAAAAAAATAGTTAATTGGAAATTGAACAGATCAGCTTCACATTGTATTATAGATTTTAATAAAACACTAAATACCTGCCAATTAAAATAGTATTTTATAATCAACAATGATATCTTTACAAACTAGAACAATTCAGTATTGCTTATTAAATTGATTTACAAGTATAGACTAAAATTTTTTGTTGTAAAACACTAGTAATTGGTAAAAAAAAAATTACGATCATTTGCTTAGTAATCAAAAACACTACTTATCATTAAGAGTATGTAAAACAGATTCTAAAAAATTGTAATAAGTAAAAAAAAATACTCTACAATAAAAAAAAAATAAACTCTTATGGTAAAAATTCTGATTGTCAAATGTAAAATATTATTTACATGTTATGTGCAACTTTTACAGAAGAATAAATATTTTTTTAATAATCAAACCAATTTATTGAAAACTGAGCCAGGATTAACACACTATCCAGCCATTAAAACAGATCCTAACCTATACTAAGCAGATTTCAAGTGCTATCCCTGCTGTGGTCATTACCAGCATTTAGTGGAGCAACAATAAATGTTATCTAACTTTGATGAACTAAACGAAGCAGTTTACTAAATAGCAGGTGACAATTTTACCTTACTTCACATCCTTTGATGCTACTTTGCAAGATGTTCGAGGTGTTGTGAAACCATGAATTTGTAAAGAATACAGTTTAGAATCTTATCCAAGATATTACTAAGGATAATTTAAACAATACAAAGGGATACCTCAAATAATGGGAATCTTGTATGCAAACTAGCTCTACAGCAAGTCTGCTGTTTGGTGTAACAAACTTTATATAGTTTTCTACTCCAGGCTGCCTTTGTAAGGTGTTCCATGTTATATTTATATTCAGAATATGTCTTGGAAAGACATATTCTGAAATTTTTTAATATGGATGATCATAAAGAACAACGTCTGTCTGAAGTTTTATTTTTTATTAAGAAAAACAGTTGCTGAAACAGTACTGACACTTCAAAATGCTTTTAGGAAGAAGCCTTCGTAAAACAGAAGTTTCTTTTATAAATTTCAAATGAGGTGAAACCATCACTTTAAGACAAATTATGTCCCAGCCAACCTTCCTCGATTAGAAATTATGAAAATCTTGAAAAAATTTGTGATGCATCTATGAAACTGAAGAAATTTCTGAATCAACTTTTGTGTCTTGGAGTTCATGCCAGAAAATTTTAACAAATTCGAATTCCATGTAGCCACAAAATTTGTGCCACCTCAGCTGCCAAAGATTAAAAAAAGAAGAGAATTCTTCCTGGACAGAGTGAATCATCATTACTGCTCACAAAACTTGTTCACACCACTTTTCATGTCCAATAGGAATTAAAGGGGACTAAAGTTTTAGTATGTAAAACTAAATTTTACGTTATCTTTGGGTATTCCCTCATAGTTCAGTATTGATTCACATTAGAAAAATATAACAAAATATCACTCAAAAAATGCACCTAATGTAACTGCTAAATAAAATATCTACATATTGTGAATTATGAGTTGAAATAATATAAAAACTCATAGCATAACCAACATAACACCTCTTTTCAAGAGGTGGAGTGTCTCCAACAAAACAGTTGGAGACATGGTATTAATAAAAAATCAGTTTACCTGATTGGAATAATTAACTTTTCTGCTATCCCAGCATTTAATAAAAGTACTGTTATTATGCTTATCTTATTCTGTGTTCATTATAATTATTAGCTTTCAATTGTAAATTGTCAATTATAAATTATCTACAGAATTGACAATTAATATATTTTCACAGGTATATAATGCATAAAAAAATAAATCAATTATCTTTCCATGAGATCTAAGAAAGATGTGACCTTAGAAAAAAAAACAGAAAATTTTGAAACTCAAAATCAGGTCTGAAATAAAGTAAATTAGGGCAAATATTTGAAAGGCGTGCTAAACTGATAATACTGAAGAAAATAATAACTTGTGTCTATAAAATTGAATCGACTCTTATATCTATCTATCATGTAACTATTTTTTCAAAGGCACTGACAATATTTCAAATGCTAAATGCAACATGAAACAAAAATGATCTGCATCAGCAAAACAGGTTTGACCAATTTAGAAAATAGATCGGATTACATAATATTAAAATAATAATGAAGCTGCAGGTGGAAATATTTTAGTTGGTGAAACAATCCAACATATTGGGCCAAAGTACAGAATAAGGTGTAAAGTACCAAAAAGGTTCTTTGATATTCTAAGTTGATAAACAGATCTCTAATGGGAAATGATGCCTGATTTTTACGGTTGATTTAACAGATCATATAAGCAGTAAGATTTTAAGCAATATTATAATTAAAACACATGTTTAATTAAAAAATTATAATTTAATTTCGCTTGAAAAAACACACCAAGATCTTCATGCAGTAGTCTACAAAATGTGACTGTATGCTAGGTGATAGTAAAAGCTAATTAGTGACCGTTTTCCAGGAATCAATTAAGTCACTGTAATGGGGTTTGACTGTGTATATGGTTTGTAAAAGAAAAAAATGTATAAATTATTTCCTGGATAACCTGTAAAACTTTATTTTAGTTTTGTTTTATTAGCATCATGGTTATTGAATTTCATCAATTTTTTGTGTACATATTAGACGAATTATCATTAAATTAAAACTTTAGCAAATCCATTTTTTAATTATTAAAAATATCTAACCATTTATGAGATTAAAAGTGTTTAAATTCATAAAAATTTGAAAGTTCATTCACGGTAAAAGAAAAAATTTTTTTATTCTATATGAAGTCAAAACTGACCAAAGATACTGAACTACTTTAATGATTATAAAATAAAGATTTGTCCCGAAATGTCAAAGTTAAAAATATAAAATAATATTTAAGTTATAAAGGATATTACATGATATTCTGTAATAATGAACAAGTTAATGCACAATCTACTAACATACACAAACCAATAGTGGTCGCCATATTGGATCGCCACTGCTAAAATGATATAACTTAATAGAGAAGTAAATTCAATAAACAATTTACACATTAAACGCAAAATAAATAATGATAAAATATAATTCAAGACAAAAATAGTTGGTTTAAAAAACTCTAAAAATGTAATTAAAATATAATTATGAAAACTATTTTCTATAGAACTAACAAAAACAATGACCATGATTTTTAAAAATTACATAATTTAATGATTTGTACATATATACACTAATTTTTAAAAGGCAGGTAATAGTATTTTATCATTGATTTATTATAACTCATTCTGGATGGTATTGTGTAAAAATTATATTTTTTAACTTTTCACAACAACAACAACATCAACAACAAACATCTAAATGCCTTCCTTGGTCTCACAATTCGGCAGTGACAGTTTTCAATAACAAAAATTTTCTTAATACCTTCATTATCAGTCACCGAAAATTATCGGTTTTTAACTAATATAATAATATTACACAGCAATAATGAAATTTACACTATAAAAATGTGGACGACAAAAAATTAGGTATAGCAATAGTAACAAATTTTTAACACTCTCAAGTACAGCCAATAATAATATTATAATTTATTTTTAGAAAAAATTCTAACAATACCTTTCTAAAAGATAATTTTATGGAACCAATGTGATATTTTAATAAAACATAGTGTTAAGAGACATTTCTTCTAGAAAACCAAGTTCTATGTTATTATTTTAATTTTCAAAAGTGACACAAATAAAAAAATGTATACTAAAAATTACAGAAAAGATTCTGCAAGAAAGATCAATATAAAAGTAAATTTTTAAAAGAATCTTTACAAAGAAAGGTTAATCTTTAAGTCTCAATTAAAAATATAATCATAAAGCATTAATGAAAATTATTAAAAAAAAATGAAAATCTTTATTTCTTATATAGAAAGGTTTTTTTTTTGTAATATTAAGATCAGAATGGCAATACATCTGGTAATCTATTTCACTTGATGATAGCTCATATAATCAGAACACTCCCAAATCTCAAGTCGCAAAATGTCTTGATTATAGCACAGTAATGTGAATTACTATAGCTTCACAATCTTATACATAAATTAAATCTAAATTATAAATTTAAAGATTTAAAAAAATCACATATCCTGTAAAAAGGTAAGTATTTCTTTCCCCCTTCCCAAATAGGTAAGTTAAAAATAGCTCTGAAAAATTGTCTTTCAAAATGTGGCCAAATTACTTTGAATACATAATGTCATGAGAAATTGACCATGTAATTTTGATTCTACTCAGGTGTGTCTTCTTCAAAAAGTGCTTTCTTCATTTGTTTGCTGCATTTATACCCAAGACACCAAATAAATGATATCAATTTACAGTCCTAGTAAATTTGGGTCAATAAAAAGTGCCAAAATCAGGTACCACAAAGAACCAGAACAAGGAATTTGGAAACATACACACATCATATGAAGCAAAAATTCTTTGTAGAAGCTGCTTAAACCTAACTACAGGATGCAAATGATAAATTTTAGAAAAAAAATATTTAAGTTAAAATTCAAGTGAAATGAAAAAATAAACAAAGTATATGATAATAATATATTGAAATAGAAAGAAGGAAAAATAATACAAAAATTCAAATTTTTTAAACTATGTTGAGATAAGAGTTGTTTTAAGCATAAAATGAAATGATAGCGTAATAAATGAATAGAAAAGAACATAAGAGGAAAGATATAGGACAAAAATAAAAAAGAAAGGAAAGTGGCATGGATTGGGAATACAGGGAGGAATGATATTTTAAGAAAGTTAATTCAAATAATGAAAGAAAAAAGAGGAACGAAATGGAGAATCATTTTTCAGCATAGTTTAAAAGAAGATTAGGTGTCATTAACGAAGAAACATACAGGATAAGAACTACAACTTACTAGTTTATTATTATTATATGCACATAAATATTTACCCAAATAATTTTATGAAGACTTATTGAAAATTGGATAAGGTATAACATGTATATAAGCAGGACTGAGGAATTACTAAAACTGTAATATTAAATAGGGATTTTGATATGCAAAAAAATATATTGATTCTATACCTGGGTACTGAAGTGAAAAAGTATTGGATGGGCAGGAGATTTTGGTGGGTATGAGCACAGAAAGAGCACAGGGTATTTAAAATTTTTTAGTTACACCCAGTACCATCATAACGGCAAAGTGACCACGCTAAAATATAAAGAAAAATGAAGCAAGGAAGACTCTAATTGCCAATGCTTGTCACAGACATCTTAGAAAACAGAAAAAAATTTGAAACAAAAAGGAATGAACGTTAAGGAGTTTGGCTAAATCATTAATTCTTTGAAAATTACAACTGTGGTAAACTTACCAAAAGCTTTCTTTGTGACATACTGAAAGTCAAAGTAGAAGTCAAAAAGTAGGTTTTGTAATAGCAAATTCAATTGAAGATGATATTCATAATCTTGCTTTGGGTCATGAGACATAGGAGATAAGAAGAGATTTAAAGTTGAAGTAAACAAGTGAATTAAGTTGTAATGGTATTAAGAAAAACTAACAGTAACTTAGGAATGACATTCAAAGAAAAAAACAAAACTATTTATAAACATAAATTATGATTACAATAATTACACACACTTGTACAACGGCCATCGATCGAAGAAATGAAGCAGAATTTGAAGTAAATGAAAATGAGAAAGATATATCACAAAAATTGCACATGAGAGTTGGGCTAAGAAATAGTTATCTGGGATTATGTGTGGGGAAAGTCATAGAATGTTTGCCCAAGCAGGAAATAAAATGATTACTATACGTATTGGAGAAAAAAAATTTAATTAAAATGACTCGAATGAATAAAATCGAATCATATGCCACAGTAAGGAGTAATAAACCATGAAAGCAAATGCCAATAATACCACTATATATTTTTAGGTTTTGTTTCCCATGGTAAATATAACTTCTGTTATATCTGAAATTTGATTCGGTTAATAAAAAATAATTACTTAATACAAAAACAAATTCGAAGCTTACTTTCTAATACTGTAAAAAAATTTAGACTTCATTAAGTAAATAATAATTCTAAAACTATTTTCTAGTTGTAGAAGATTTACAATTTTCAATTTACAATATAATCAAAATATATTTTACAATCAACCTAAATTTCATTTTAATCCTTTGAAGACCGGCTGACAAGGATCATGGTAAAATACTTTTGATGTGATGTGTTAAGCTGCATATATAATAAAAAATACTTAATATATTAGGTTACAAGTATACAATGCCATTTAGCAATGTTTATGGTGCCTGATAGGGAACATATTACTGAAAATATTAGCAACAGGGATAGAACGCATGATCGTTAATTGTTCTTTTTTATTTTAAATATAACCGTGCTTTGATTATATGTAGCCTCTTAAGAAAAATAATTAATATAAAAATCAAAGAGTAGGTAGATTTTATATTTAAAAATTACAAGTAGGTATTGTTTAACTGAGACTGTTTATCTCACACAGTTGCTTTTTTCCTACATTCTCAGATTTTCTTTATACGTAATGTTTACTATATATATATATATATATATCTTTTTTTCTAACATTCTCAAAATTGGTCATACATCTTAGGTATTTTTCAGTATGCCGACCACTGCAAAACTATGTATGTATACCTTGAGAACTTTTTCAGGGCTGTAAAGAATTAATTACATTTTTACTACAATTTTGCTTCGTTAAGATATTATTCAATGTTAATTAAATCAATATCATTTTATTACCATAATAGACAGATTATAAAGATATTTTTCCTGAATTAAGCTCAACAATAAAACTACAAAAAAATTTATAACTTAAAATTTAAAATAATCATTATGCAGTTCCTTACTACATATTATACATATTTATTAGTGCCATAATATCATTACAGAAGCATTAAAAATGTTTATAATTTCATAAAATAGAGTTTTTAATTACCGGGTAATAAAGATTATCTCATTTTAAATATAAATAAAAAATTTATTTAATTTCTTACTTCAATAGAAATATTTTTTATAAAGAAAATATTTTTTATTAATGACTATTTAGAAAACTACAAACAAAGACCACTTGTCTAAGGAACAATATATAAGTCTTCTTCTCAAAGGTACCATAACAAAATAATCTCATCATTCTTTTATAGAAAATTTGATAATTTTTAATTAATAAGAAGAAAATAAACAAAAAAAGAAACAAAAATATCAAGAAATAATTCCTTTAAAAAATAAATAAACACGTAAAAAAATAAAATTATACTGCTTAAAAAAAAAATTTGTTATTTGTGTAAAGATATATTATTATACACACAAATAATATTACATACAATACATAAACTAGTTGTATATATTTATATAAATATAAAAAAAATAAATGAATGAAACTTCATTTTGAATAAAAAGCGACGGAAAAAGTTAAAATTAACAAGCTCTAACAATTTTATGTATTAAAAAGAATAATGGAAGGCTGTCTTTTCTTGAAAGTATTAGGAAAACATATAATTACATACACGACACAAAAAAAAAATTTGAAAACTTCTATAAAAAAAAAAAAGAGGACCCAACACAATTAAGAATGTAATATAAAAATATATAAAGATAAAAACCATAATTTAGTATAATAAAAGAAAGTTTTTTTTTTTAATCAATTCATTATTGACAACAAATAAGTGCATTAATATTACTGTTTTGTTTATGGTGTTAATAAATAATTTTCTGGGTCCACTCAAAATTATTTCCCAGCATATAAATAAACAATGAAAAAAAAAGAAAAAACACAATACCTTATATACACTTGAACATTTACACATACACAAATAAGAATGTTTCACTTTCAAATTTACCTCTAAATCAACACTTATATTTTAATGAATTTACTTAATTTCTAATGAATAAAATAACAAAACTAAATTTATCAATGTGAAGATCAAATTTTGGTAACTCAGTAGTGGTGGCAAATGGGTTATTTTGACAAATATTATGATTATATTGACCGTATTAATTAATAAAATTAAACTTACAGCCCAAAATGAAACATTAAACCACAATAAACATTATAATTCTAATAATGCAATTAATGTTAACCATTCATTATATTATTACTTATAATTTTAGAGAAAGGAATGAGAGATTAAAATACTAAAACAACTAGTTACATTTAAACTATAGTAAAACTTGAATATCTCATCAGTATTAAGATGATTATTACCAGCTTTTAAACAATAAAATACCCCACCAATAACATTTTGAATCAATAATACAATTTTCTGCTTAGTTTTTTTATTAAAGGCAGCAATTATTCTGATGCACTGGAGTAAAAATCTGTACTCCAATGAAGCGACTCAAATGCTTAACAACTAGTCATTAGTTCAGTCAATAACAAGAACAATAGTAATGTTTAATGTATGACACTATGTACAGTTTTATGGCATATGTATATAGCTAATAAGAGAACATTTTTCATGTTCGCAGTTTTATCATGCACCCATATGAAAAAAAATGAATTGAGAAACAATAGCATAAAGTTTAAATATTAAATAGTAATGAATGGATATTTGCAATATTACCTTCAGCAGTAACATTAATTTCTTTCTTATTTGTTTTACTCTATAGGTTTTATGAGGATCAGTATCAGGAATTACTAATTTCTTTGATCAGTAAAAAAATCACATCATATCCACATAAAACAACAGAATTTTTATAACATTTAAAAATTTTACTGCTTTAATTTATATCAGATTTCCAATTTATTACAATACACAAATGTTTACTTTGTGTTTTATTTAAAATTAATGTTGCTTATTATTGTCTTAATTTTTCCATTGATCAATAAAAAATTTAATGGCCTAAAAATATACTTTACAGTAAACTTTTGCAGGAATTTTTTTTTAGTTATTTCAAAATACAGATTTTTTCCAAAAAAGGAGTATTCCTTTTTTTCTCACAGCTAAACAAGATCTGTTAACAGCCCATTTATTGCAAAACATCTTCCAAGAAAGAAAAATTAAAACAAAAACCTAGACTTGAAAAAAATTTAGCTTAAAATATTGGTAAATATTTACATAAAGACGAATTATCTTGGCTATAGAAATAATTGAAATATTTAAAAAATAATTTGAAGGAAAAACCTCAAAAATAGATCAATCAATTCCTGTGGTAATTGAACAACGATCATACAATCATAATAATTTGAATAAGACCATCAATAAATAAATCCATTTACCATACCTAATTATACTATACTGCTGTATCACTTATTTAACTGCAAAGATTTTGAAAAAAATAAATAACCTGTTATAATATATATTGAATATGCAAGAAAGGCAGTGTTGTTATTACAGTATAACAAATTACATCTACAAATAACATTTTTTTCATTAAAATAATATTATTAAAAATTACAATTTATTTTACTAATATTTTTAAGGAAAAAACATGAGAACACTGTTTAAGATCTTTTAAACACACACTGCCATGTAGAAATTAAATAAATATAATAAATAAACACATGTAAAACAGAATATAAGCATTAAAAAAATTGCATGGAAGAAGCTACAATGTCAGCCGTGATCTGGTGTTGCCCGTTAATTAAGATGCTATCAAAACGGTCAACTGAACTAATTATCAATGTCTGTAACATATGATTCATGAATTTTCTGTAATAAATTTCAGTTTTTAGTTATAATTCACTTTAACATGTAATTTTTAATTGAGTTTGACAATGATTGTAGAAGCACATATTCTATAAAAAAATGTGATATGACAATCATTAATTGCCAGAGAAAACTGGTATTCAGAGCTGTACAAGTAAATGGTTGATTCTGAATCTTTAATTACTAATGCAATTATTGACAATGAACCACAATAACCTGCAGCTTCCATAATGCAACATCTCATATGCTTAAAAAAAATGTAAAATGTAAACAAAAATTACAAATAAACATCACACTCACAATTAAATATTAAAAAAAAATTTATATGTAATGTTTATGCTAAAATAAAAGTAAATTTTTTAACTCATTAAAAATATAATTCATTAATAATCAAAATGAAAGTACAAATAATAGCTTTAAATATCAAACCAAATGAACTAAATAAAATATTTCAATAATATTAAAAAATGTATAATTACTTATAAAAAAAAATCCTATATACAAATATGTCACATATTAATACATATTTTTTTTTTATTAATATTATTTATTTATGTTTTATTTTAATTTTTTTTATTATTTTATTCACATATGCAAATTGTTTGATCTTAATCACTAATGATATAGATAAATTATGATGTAGTCCTTTCGTAATCATTAGATATAAAATAAAGTAAAACTTTTTTTTTATTTTAATTAAACAATTATCCTACTTTTTTTAAACATTTTTTTTTAATTATAAGCATTACCTTCTTATCATTTATTAATTAAAATTACAAAACATTCAATTGTTTAGTGTTTATCAATTTAAAATATTTATTTACGTTTAATAACATTAAAAAATAATAAAAATAAGGATAGTATATTATATGCGCAGTGTTCTCATATTTCCACGAATATATAAATATAAATAAATATTTACATGTTATATACAACCATTAATTATATAATATATAATAACGATATTAACAATAATTATCATTCAGCGACATACTTACGCAACGATAAAGAGTAGGCATGAGAATGAACGAACAAATGAAGACTATAACGACAACAATGGCAATGGCAATGTATAACGCACATACACGTGATATTAACAATAAAAAAATTCAACTAACAAAACATTAACAGCCAAGATTACCGTTGATTAATATTTGTCGACTGTCCCTCTGGTTTCCTCCTGTTAGTATCTACAGACACACGGCTATGAGCACGTTTACGATTATTAAAGGTTCGTTGAAAACCATTTTGATTTGAATAATGCTTACTATTATTGTTATTATTATTGTTATTATTATTATTATTATTATTATTATTATTCTTCGACTGCTGCATATTATGAGGACTAGCTGCAGGAAGATGCATCAATGGTGGTACATTTGAAGGATGATTTCCTCTCATAGTACCTGAACAAAAAAGTAATAGGTTTAATTTATTTCATAAAATAATTACTTAAATGTAAAATTACACTAATTCAATGTAATTTTATAACTGTTTTTTATTATTAGTTTTTGAACAATTTCACAAATGAGGTCTGTTCAAAAAGTATCAGACCTATTCTTTTTACTTGAAAAGTATTTGAATCTGAGCAGTAAACATGGGAGAATATAGTACTAGTACTTAGTACACAAACATGATTTTTTTAATCCCATAGAAAGAGGAAGTTGAAAGGAAAGAGGAAGAGCAGGTTCTTGATCATTTTTATTTTGTACATGATTGAATGTATTGAACAATGTTATTGCATCATGTTTTCCAAAGCTTGGTTATACTCGAAGCAAAATAATTTGTAAGACTATGCAGGCTTTTTGGAAATGAAGGTATAGAAGTTACACAGATTACACAGGTCAACAAAATTAAGGAATTTGAAAGTTGTTTGTAATCTGGTAACTGATTTTTACGTGCGCCAATTTCAAATATGGCCACCATTTTTTTTCGACGTAAGAATTTTTCACAATACTAAAAAAAAAGAATAAGTAAAAAAGGCATATAGTATATGTGTTCCTCATGGAAAACCTTTAATTAAAGTAACAGGACTTAAAGAAAGGATTTTTTTAGATATTCTTACCTTTACAAAGGCTTGTACTGCCTTTTTCATTTCTTTTCAATGCTTCTCAGGCCACATTTTCTGATGTAGTCAGCTTGCAGATCGTCTCTGTGAATGCACCAACAGTAGTCTGCAATCATGTTCACATTCCACCTTCCCTGATATCTGCGTTCCATTTCCTTTATATCTTGGTGAAATCTTTCACGCTGTTCTTCACTTACAGCATCAAGATTCTCGAGGAAGTAACCAATATGAAAATGCACCAACAAGCTAATTGAACAACCCAAGTCTTGGAATTTCACTACCGTGTTTTCCACTATACACTTAAAATTTGGGTCCTCATTGTTTGTTTCCAAGAAATTTCTTTATATGCTTTCCAAGCATTCTTTTTCAATGTCCTCAATTTTGACTTCATCTTTAAAAAATGTACAAATATCTAGACCAGTGAAAATGCATTCTTTCACTTTGGCTTCTAACAGTTGTGGAAAATTATGGCATTTATTTAAAACAGTCTTCTTCTTTAAATAGAGACAAATTGTTTCATCAATCCCAGTTTGATGTGATGTGGAGGTAAGATGCCAAACCAGTGATTTTTTCCACCTTTTACCATTTGCATAGCTCTTCCATACAACCAGAACAAACTGTATGAGGGGCCCACGTTTTATCTTCGTCACCAAATTTTACCCCAAAATAGGTGTACCACACTTTTTTAACGAAGTCTGTAATATTTCTTTGCTGTTTCTTCACAAGAAACTCCCCGTAAATGTAACAGACGTTATTAGGTGAATTAATACAACCCCTTACAGCCATTTCAAAACATAAAAACACAAGGACAGGACAAATAAGAATAACTTCAAAAAATTAAAGAAAACTTAAACACTATAGAAGGTTTACAAAACTATTACTATTTAACACTAACAAAACTTTCAACATAATGTTCTAATTGCATCAGATTTATTTTTATTTCAGTACAAAAAGGGAAGTAAGAATGAGTAAGTAATCACCTCAGCTCGACAAAAATTACTCATGAAGTCACTTTAATTAATCATATTACATCATCTATTTAGTCACTCAACTTACTGTATCAAACCAAAATTATGTACACTACTTGTACTTGTATTCATTCCACATAATAAAACTAATAATAAAGTATGAAAACAATTAACACAGGCCTAATTTTTTATTCAACTTTTTAAAAATAAAATATACTGATTATCAATTTTTAGAATACTAAAAAAATTGATTTAGTGAAAAAATGATACGTGATGGAATTTATTGACTATTTTTCCTGAAACCAGTACTCAAAAAGTTTAAGAACCCGTTATTAGTTTTCAAACAACTTTTTCATTGTTGACCTGTGTTGTAGAGTGGTAAAAGTGTTTTAAAAATGGCCAAACTTAAGTGTATATAGGCCATTAATAAGCCAAAATCCAAATTTCATTAACAATGAAAACAGTCTGACTGATAATGGAAAATCATCGGCTAACTATCTGAGGACTTGTTCTGTACACACGCTTTTACAGATGATCTTGGGCATGCACAGAGTGACTGTAAATCTGTGCTAAAGCTCCCTTTTGAACACAAAGAGGCTTGTTTTGACATTGCACAAGACATGCTGGAATATGCCAACAACGATCTAATTTCTTTAAAAGTTATAAGTGGTGATGAACGTGGGTGTACAGGTGCAACCCAGAAACCAAAGCTCAGTTGTCGGTCATCCCCAAAACCAAGAAAGCAAGCAACCGGAGAAGGTGAAAATGTTGCTGACTTAAATTTTTTACTAACAAATCAAAAATACACACCAGAGGCCTTGTAAACAAACAGTACCTATTGAAAGTTCTATGTTGCCTTTTGACACAGTTTAGCATGAGAGATGATCACTGTAATGGTGAATCACTTAAATAGCAATTGCATAACAATAATGCAGCTGACCATTGTCATACACAGAATTTCTTGGTCAAACAAGATATTTCTCAGGTTCACTAGACTCCTTACTCACTTGACAAAGCTACTTTAAGATTTCTAGTTGCTTTCCAAGCTGAAGATGCTGTTAAAAGGATCCCGATTTGGCAACAGGAGGTCATGACAAATGTGACAATACAAATGGTAGCCAATCCAAAAGAGGTTTATAAAAAATGTAGCCAGCAGATGGAAGGACTAATGTTTTTGGTGTCTGAAGTCACAAGGGTACATCAGAGTAAATTAGGGATAGCAAACCTGTATGTAGAAAAGCAATTTTTTTCCAGTGCCTATATAGTCAGATACTTTTTCAAATTTCTGTGATGAAAATTTTTTATTTTCTAATCCAGAAGATAACCTTATATAGATATGTATTCATTTTTTATGAGATAAATTTAGCGAGAGAAAAATACATGGATATTTTGCTTATTGCATAATAGTAATAGTAATTGTATGCCAGGCTGTTTCAGAAGTTCCTATTTTGAAAAAATATATGTATAATATAATATAATATATAATTTACATCTTTAAAAATGATAATTTTCTCTGTTCAGCCATAACTATTGTAGAACTAAGTTTCCAAAACCGAATATATTTTTGTCTTATATTAATAAGAAATATTTGAGAATTAAGAACTGCACTATCATGATAAAACTATGTTTGATTCATTACTGCATTAATGAGTACATTTTACTCTGTACAATGCAATGTATATGGTCCATATTGGTTAATCACACTTTTATTTATATACATACTATTTTTAATTAGTGTGAATACAAAATTATATGATATGATTCCTAAAAAACAAGAACAAACATCTTATATCCAATACAGCCAACAAAAAAGTATGTAAATATTTTCTATTTTTTATAAAAAGCCTTATAATAACAATTTGTGAAAACAATATTTGACTAATATAAGGATTAGAAAATATTTCTACTGAAAAATTCACTGATTGTAATTAAACAAGCTTTGTAATTGAAAAGGATGAATTGTTTGTCTCAAAATAAAAAAATAAACCATAAATAAACCCAACAAAATTAAATGAAGACGGAAATAAAAATCAAAATAATAAAAGAAATAGACAAACCTAAAATAGAAACAAAAAATAAATTAAATAATTACCAAAAGAAAGAAAACAAAATTCCCTTCTAAACAACTTTAAAGCATCACTAAAAGGCTGTAATAAACCCAGTATGAATAACTTACAACAACATATCATGAAATTAGAGTTAAGGAAATCACAGTTGTAACAATGTTCAGCTGTTGTTAAATTAATTTCATTATTACAAGATTTTGACAATGCACATAAACACAAATACAAAGTTGTGAATATAATCAAATAACAAAATCTTCAGTTAACTGTATTAAACATTTTTAAATGTACCTAAAAATGCTCATTTTAACAAATCATCAAATATACCAAAAGAACTTAAAAAAAAGAATTACAATCTTCAAAAATGTACTGTAACTTATTTCTTTATATATCTATAAACAAAATGAAAAAATTTATAATGCAAACTTTTTTATAAAGAATATTACAATTATTAAACTTATTAAATCAAAAATGACTGTTAAAACTTTACATTTTTATTTAAACCTGAGGTAATAATATATTATTATAAAATCTGATTATTCTAATCCCTTCTCCATTTATTGGACTAGACGAATTTGTGAAATCTCTCCAAGTGCTTAATTTGATTTCAGCCCTACTACAATTTTTTTCCTTTTTGTTGCTTTATTCAATTATAAATTTTGGTTAACCAGAATAACAATTAGTTTTCTCAAATGTGGTGCCACCTTGCTATGATTTGTGATGTATGACATCTTCTAAAAAAAAAATCACCTGTTCACAATTACATTGTTATTGTGTATAAAGTGATGTTTTATTCTTAAGTGTAAAAAAATTATTTTTTTTTGTTTTAAAAATACTACATATTTTTAATCACATTCAGTTTTATATAAGAACCTGGTATAACTTTCATTAAGTGTTTATTTTTATTTATTTGTGTATAAAAAGTTTTATTAACGTTTTGTATCTTTCTTAATTAGCAATTTATCTTGAATCATTTGTTCTATTTAACATCATAATAACTCTGAACGTGACTAAACAAGAAAAAACTACCATTTGTAAGATGAGTATTCAATACAGTTGTGTATTTGATTTTTAGAGGAATGTTTCATCCTTTAAATTTTTTTTAATAAAAATTATTTAATAATAAAGCAAATTAAGTACAGATACGTATTCATTATGTAAAGAAGGGTACAAAACTCTTTTTTGGCTATAATGCAATCAATAATGTATAAAGCTGAAAATTAATGAACAGCATAAAGGTTAATTGATTTTCAAATAAAGAATTTTTTTCCAACTATTCATGTCTTTTCCTAATTGTGAAGTTTATTTTCAATTTATAGTATATATTTTTTATTATTGTTTAACCATGTTAGGTAAAACACAAAAAAATTAAACTATTAATAACAAAGATGAATAGTTTAATAAATGATGTAGAGTATTAAAAAAAATTGTATTGCAGACACAGGATTTAAATCTGATTACTCCTAATGGAATCTGCTATACTGCAATTATTAAAGGATTTACAAAAGAAACTTCCACTAGGAAGGGAGCGAAGATCTACCCTTTCTATATTAGATGGTGACAAGGGCATAATAATCACCCTATCTTAATAAACAATACAAGCATTCATTTCTTGTAATATTCAATTCTAAAAAAAATTACTGCATGTCCATCATTATATGTAATTCTACTAACAGTAGTCAGAAGTTGGCCTGCTCTAATAAATTAAAAAAAAGATGCCAAGAAATACATCCTAATATCATCAAATCATTTTCAAATGAAATAAAAAAACTGCTTCTGACAAATGCAAAAGTTGAAGAGTTCAATTATTTAATTAGCATGAGATAAGTAATTGCTAGATTAATTTAAGAAAATGTGCCACTACTGTTAGCAAAAACACTGTTTTCAGTTTGCATGCTGTACTTATTCTGGCTATGGGTGTAACGTTATGCTACAATGTAATCTGTGAGAAGGTGGCTTAATAGATGGTCATTAGGCACTACAGGTCATTGTATTTGGTCAAAATTCAAAGGTGCCTCTGCTTCCTCTTTTTATCTTGGCTAAATTCAATTACTACAATGAACACTTTCTTTACGATTCTCTTTTCAACTGACCCTATAACTGAAACATGAACTGAGAAATTGTCTAAAACAAAAGAAATCTCCTCAAGCCTTGGCTCAAGCAATAACATTACACAATTCTTGAGAACTAATCTTGTTAAAAGTTGCTGAAGATCTAGATTCTAGAGAATAATCAGCAGCGAGACGTACTGGTTCCTCCTAGTAGAGTAAACTATGAAGCTCGGTATTTGATAACTTTAGCACAAGAACTGATTCGAATCAATATTAAAATTTAATTAGTTTTTTAGTTATAGAAAAACTCAATTTATTCAAAAATACTGGCATCAGCATATTCCTCTGGTGTTTTGCTTGTACACTTTCATTCAGCCCATCTCAACCCATTCTTGAATTATGCACATTTGTTTAAAAAATATAAAGACAGATGAATATGAAATGACACAAAATATGTGTTTGACTTTTTTATTTACTTCCTAGATTTAATCAGTTTCAGAAGTTTGAATCCTTTCTTCTGGGACCCTCAAGAAAAATCCAGTATGAAAAGATACTAATTTTATATGGATTCATACCTTGATGCTGAGGTGGAGATATTTGTCTAGGTGGATGGTGATGGTTGTGATTATTATGGAAGTGATGATGGTGATGATGCCAAGATGTATTTGACATGCCATCACGCTGTCTTGATACTGATGAGTTTCCTCTTGACAAGTCACCGGATTCTGAATCCTAAAAAAAAAATCCACTGATGAAATTTCTCACATTCATGAGATTATATTATGGCACATATAATGGAATTATATCACAAGAATTGTGGCAACATGAGAAATACTGCTAAGATTGTGCCATGACTGTTGAGTGATGAATAGATTACATAAATATCTGAACTGAAAGAATTGCTTTGTACTGACCTAGATTTTCTTTCTAAGTCTATAAAGTGTGATAAAATTGGATTTATTTATATACCTGAAATTATACAGCAGTCATCACGGACGCCTTGGGAGAAGGGCCGAGATTGATATATTAGTTTCCAAGAATATTAAAAATAGGATATAAAAATAAAAAAAAACAAGTGGAAAAGGTTAAAATAAATTTTACCATGAAAAATTGATAATGAAAATCAAACAACTGCAAAAGCTTGTTGTATAACAATAAAATCAGCCAAGAAAACATTCTTGAATGGTCTCATCACTGGATTAAGATCTAATTCTAGAAAAGGAAGGTGGCTTATTGTTCACAATGAGAGTGATGACAGTTTTATTGTAAACAGGCAAAACAACTCCTGATGTCTATCACAGAGAAATGGATGGAAAAATTGGTTTTAAAAAGTAATACAACTATTACCAAAAGAAGGTTTCATAGTCGCAAACAATGCACCTTATCACAGAGTACAAACAGAGACTATTCAATCTATGAAGGTTTTCTCTGTATCATTGTACTCTTAAGATTATCTGGGGCCAGATCAAATGGGACCACTAAATAATGAAACTTTTAAAATGAGCAAAGTAAAGCATCTAAGAAGGAAAGGCATTGACAGAATATTGGTCAAGAACTGAAAAAATTTTATCCATTACATTCTGCTAGTATAAAAAGAAATGAAGGAACGGGCAGGATCATCAATCCAATGATATACAAATTAATGAAAAACACTCAGAAACAACAGATGAATCTTGCCAATCAATGGATGGAATCATTGGAAGGAATCAAACAGTAAAAAATAATTAAATCTTAAACTTAAACCTAATTAATAAAATTTATATGTATTGTACAGTGAAAACGTTTTAATATTAACTGTAAAATAATGAAATTAAAATCTGCAAAAATAATCCTTTAAACGGTAATGGCTAATTCTTAATACAATTAATTTATCTATCATCAGCAACATTTAAACAAGTCATGAAAATAAAGAACTTGTAATCATAAATAAACATAATAAAGAAATTAAAGAAGTAATAATAAATGTATATAATAAACTAACACCATGTAAAATAAATAGCCATTACAAAGTTTTGACTGATCTGGACAGATAATGTAAGTAGCATAATACATTAAAAATAAATGATTTACCAGCTGACAGAATTATCTGAACAACTTTGATGTCTTATTAGAAAAAAAAAAAGTAATAGTCCTATTGATGAATGGTAGGACTCTGTTTAAAATGTAACTCATAAAGTTTCCCTCTGCAAATACTAGAAGCACTGTGACTGCATTCATCAGTTGCTATGAATCCACAGATAAAAAAGTACAATGCATAGAGTGGTTTATTAAAACAAAATCGGACACACAAGTTCAATGCAATTTTAGAACTCTTTATAATTTAGAGCTACTCTAAAACAAGTATTTGCTCATGATATGATAAATTTAAAGAAACTAACAGTATTGAAAATAAGAAGAATCCAAACAGGTCTAGAACATCAGATGAAAAAGTGGAGATTATTCATCATATTTTTTTCCAGCCCTTTGGGACTTTTACCTATGGGGTTTCATCAAGAATAATGTATACAAAAATCATGTTGTGAATACTGATGACCTAAAGAGCAGATTGTTAATGCACCTGAACTCATAGATGTGGATATGTCACAATGAAGATGGCATGAAATTGATTATTGGTTGGATATTTTGCAAATTACTAATGGTGCACACATTGAATGTCTTTGATTACACGTAAAAAAAAAACTTTCAGTTTTAATGTTTCTAAATTCATACAATCTGTTTTTATATCTTAAGTAAATTATTTACTTAATATCAAAATTGTTCAGATAATTTTCAGATATTCAGTATAATACAACTAATGTAACTGTAGTATGTTAGTGGGATTGAGCCATTTTGAATATTACTAGGCTATACCGCCGTGATCAGTCTGTTTACATGAGAATAGAATTATAAGAAAATAAATTATTTCATTGATGAATATGAATGAAGAGTTGAAATATATAAGGGAAAATGTTTAAGACATTTTTCAATCATTACTACGCAAAGAAGTGGGTGGTCGTATGGAGATGCACAATCATCCTCACAAGAACCCTTAGCTTTCAATGATTCTACAGTCCATCATATTGAATAAATTTATCCAAAAACTATTAGAAAACTTAAAACTATAAAGTAATAACAGAAGTCAATTAGATCATACCTTTTTATAGAAGTTTTAACATTTTATGTAAATTGAATACTTATGAGTAGCCATATGATTCAGACTAGTCAAATCTTCATATAAAATTTGAATTCAACTGTTACAGATTGTAAGTGAATATACCTTTTATTTCATTTCTATGAAGAACTTAGCAGCTAGACATTTATTATGAAGTTAAAGTATCTAACTTCATTAATACAACCACACTGTAATAAATAGCTCATGAAATCAGTTTTAACTACAAATCATCAGTTTGAAAACGATAAGAAAATACTGATTATTCTTATACAGTGCAGATAAATCATGTGTTTAAACAATATAAATTATATATTATTTTATTACATAAAAATATATATATAGTAAACTTCAACACTGACTGAATCGCTAGATCCAAACGATGATAACGATCCATCACTTCCGCTAGATGTGCTTATAGAGCCAGGAGGATTGCATTTACAAGGAAAATTTTGTTTTATCCATTGTCTGTATTGCACAACTTTATCAGTTACAAGAATTATTCGTCCCAATATGCTGAAAGAAAAAAAATTGATATTAAGAAAATCATGACATTATTTTGAATTTATTGTGGTAAAGTGCCAGTACCCACAATCCATCAAACTATTCTGTTATTTTAGAAATCAATGAGGCAAAGTATATTTAATAAATATTTTAATTTCATGAATAATCTAAATTTAAAAAAAGTTTTTAAAATGTAGTCTTATATTTTTAATATTTATGAACATACAAATGTTAAAATATACGAAAATTTGTTATATAATATAAAATAAACACATCCTAAATACACACAATAAATTTGAACCAAAAGTTTGATTCTTCTTAATATAATTTTATCATGACATTTTTATTGCAAAATCACACGGTCTTTTTTAGATGTTTTCAATACATTAAATCATCGTTATGTTGTTGATGCAAAATTTGATTTTTATCTACTTTGGTGGTTTAAATCCGCTGCTAAAATTTTTTCTATACATCATAAAAAAAAAATAGAATGTGTATATTTAAAAAAGCAAATTTTTGACATATCTTTTATATCAACCTAAATCAATAGAATTCCAGCCTATGCAAAACAAATTATCAAAACTGCAACTAAAAAAATGTACTGCAACTAAAAAAATGTGTAACAACTATTTTTATAAACACAAAATTACTTTTAAACATATCAAAATGATACAATTGTTATTTTAACATTATAAAATATTTTCATAAACTTACTCTACTAACAATTTTAGTACATGTAAAAATGTTTTTGAATATTTTTTTCAATCGCTGAAATAAATCAAAATAACACAGTAATTTCTTAAAAAATTTTTACATTTGGTTGGTAATTAACCTACAGTGAATCAGATGATTTACACAAGCAGTTCTTAAGATATTTTGTTAACCATCTGATGGTATGTGTAAATTATTATTATTGCTCAATGTAAACATACCAATTTTTAATTAATTATCAGAAAAATATAATAACCATAGATATATCACTTTACATATACCTAGGTCATCTAGATAAATTCTTTTGATATAAATAATAAGGAACAAAAAGACAATTAAATTTTTTAACTTCTAAAATAAAAATATAATTTACTTAACCGGGTAATGAAATTGGTAAAAATTAAACAAATTCAAAATTATTATTTAAGATTTTGGAGTAGGAAGTCTAGCTTAGGTAGCAATAATCACTAGTTTGGGTTTTGTTTCCCACAAGCAGAGTTTCCACCCACTGAAATCCCATCAAAGCAGCTGCTTTGCCAGCATTTTATTCAAGGAAGAACGAATGAAAAACTAATGGGGAGATCAAACATTCTTTTAAACAATTGTGTTATAGAAAAAAAATGTTTATGATATTATCCAGGTTTCTAAACCGATATTAGCAAAGATGGCAGTTGTTTATTAACCAATAGCTTCTTATATAATCCCCAATCTGCTATAAAATTAATTTTGAATATCTTTTGGATACCAGTAATTCGTTGGAGCAGATAAAAGAATGTTTCGCATGAGAAGCATTTCATTCTGTCAAACTTTTGTAATTTTTTATTTTTTATATTTTACATATTTATTATTTTAAAACTTGTTTTGTTTTCAGCATTACTTTACCATGATAGTATTAAAATAACTTCTGGCCATATTTTACTGAATTTTCTTTGAAGTTCTTAGCATATGGCTATTAAAATTTAATTTAAATTGTGGCAAATACTTTTTCAATAAATTAACAAATTCAAGATCTGATATATAGTCATTAACCATAGATTTAAACTGTTTTACCATTTGAAATTTGTTGAGAAAACAAAATTAATAAAATGAATTAACATGAAGATCACCTTTAAAGTTATTACTTAATTAAATTAGATAACTTGAAAAAAATTGATATACCTGTGCTTATTAGGATCATTTAAAAATGAATTTAGAGGGTTCACAGCCTGTGCCAAGGTGATATAAGCATACTCAAATGCCTGTTTCACTTGAATAGCACCATAAGATCCACGACCAATATCATTGCCAGGAGTCAATGGGTCTTCGATAGACAATATTGATGGACGATGTCCATCTACCATGTCTTTCTGCAGCTAAAGAAAAACAAAGAAAAAATGTAATTATATTTCAACTAAAATAAAATAATACTTACAATTTTTCAGCAATGTAAAGATTATAACTGAAGTGCATGCAAGCCCCTCTTGCAAGAGGAACTTTGCATCCTTTTTATGTTGCTGACTACCCACTACTGCTAAAGATACGTTTTTTGACAAAAAACGTATCTACGTAAAATGTGAATGTAAAGTGTAAAATGTAAATGTGTCTTTAATTTGAAGATTTCTTAATTGGTTAGATTTCTACTGGCATATGCTTTTAAACATAACTGTAAAAATAATATGATTATTATATCATGGGTCAATAAATACTTACTTTTCTGGAATAAGCCCTGAGAAATGATTTAAATGTTTATGTTGAATGTTATTTTTAATGATTTATTTATAACTTTTATTCTAATATTAAAAATAAAAAATAGAATAGAGATAAATATAATACTAATACTCTTATGTCCAATTAAATTGCTCCTGTTGAACGTTTACAAGAGTAAAAAACAGATACAAAAAATGAGATGCCTAGTCAGTTCAAAATACAAGGCATGTTTTTAAAGTACAGTTTTGAAATTTAAAAAAACATGTACACTATTCTCAACAATTTTATTTTACATGAAAGCCTGTAATTTAATCTATTTTTCTACATAATTGCCACCAATATTAAGGCACTTGTATCATTCAATCAGCTTTTGAACAGTCATCATAGCGCAGACCACCCAGATGTTTCTTCAATTGCAGGAACACATGGTAGTTACTGGTTACTGGGTGCTAGATCAGGACTGTATAGAGGGTGATCAAGTTGTTTCTAGCCAAATGATGTGATGAGTTCTTGAGTTTGATTAGCTGCATGTGGATGGGCATTGTCATGAAGCAAAAGGATCCCTTTACTCAGCATGCCATGCCATGCCTTTTTTTTTTTGGATTGCACGACGCATTTTAAGGTCTCACCATATGTTGTAGAGTTTATTGTGTCACCAAGAAGCAAAAGCTCCAGCAGCAACACTCCCTTCCTGTCCTAAAACACTGTACACAAGATTTTCCAGGCCGAAACTGTCTGCTTAAACTTTACTTTCATGGGTAACATTAAATGCCACCGCTCCATGGATTGCTGCTTCGATTTCAGTGTAACGTAAGCCACCCATGTTTCGTCATCTGTGACAGTTTGGCTTAAAAAATCATCACCCTTTACATCATACCGCTCAAAAAAAGTCAACACACTGCCTAAATGTTTGGTTTTGTGCACCTCAGTCAACATTTTCGGTACCCAACATGAGCACAATTTTCAATAATTTAAGTGTTCGGTCACAATTTCATAGACAACAATTCTTGAAACTTGAGAAACGTAAAGCATCTGTTCTCTCTCACTTTTTTGCCAACTTTCTGCACCAAATCTTCAATAATGACAGAAGGTCATCCATTCCGTTCCTCATCATGAACATTCTAGCGGCCATCCTGAAAAGTTCTAACCTGTTTTTGTAGCACTCCATCACTCATAATGTTTTCTTCATACACTTCACTGATCTGACGATGAATTTCAGCCGCTTTCACACTAAAAAAATGAATCACACCCACAGTCGGCAAGATTCTTGATCAATGGAGGCATTTTGAACATAAACAAACATAAACACAGTCGAATATTTCCATAATGGTGTCTGTGGCTTGCCACAGATGCGGGTACATAATGTGCATGTATGGAATACCAACTGCATCGGAATTTCAAAACAGTACTTACTTTAAAATCATGCCTCATACAATTCCTAGTGTTAAATAAAAACATATCAAGATTTTTCAACTCTAAAAAAAAATACAACAATTTTAGGAAACTCAAATCATAAGTTAAAAAATTATTTCAAGTTAGATAAAATATTCAGGAACAAAATTTGAGAGATCTTTTAATTTAAACACGATTTCATCACCTACAAATGAACATATCTTTATGAAAACTTAATTATTAGAATAAGAAATTACTTTAGAACAGGAATGTTTCAAAGATTTTTTTCTTTGCATATAATAATGAGGAAAAAACAAAGATGGGAAGTAGAACATTAAAAATTCAAACAACCAGAGAATGGAGTTTCCCCAACATGATTCCCTGTCGCACAGCTCATTAACACAAACTGTTAACAGCTGCTTTTTAAATACTATTCAGGACTAAAACGATTCTGAATTTAACAATGTTTCTTACAAAAATCTTCTTTTTGTAATGTGCATTCCTTAACAGATATTTCAAAATGATTAACTTAAAACAAAGAAGATACACAAAAAATCTATACAAAACATGACTGAAATTAAAGAAACTTAATAATTGGCATGGAGGGAGAGAAAATTCAATCCCTCTTGTAATTATGCAGCCATATTATTTGATTTCATAAAAGATTTATAGTCTACTAGTTGTGATATTGATACAGTTCACATGATTTTTTGTTTTAATCGCTCAGGTTTATTTATTAGTGTTTGTATATTCTTTATTTAATCTCAATTTTTTAATATATTTGTTATTTTAAGTAACAATTACTTACATAAACTGATTGTGATCCAATTTCTATCTCTAAACTTCCTGGATGCTTATTCCTTTACTCAGTCACTTTACTTCAGCCAGATACTCATCCCATGCTACATGAGGCTGACTTCTTTCTTTCTTGCCTCTAATACTCCTTTAAGTTTTCTATTCTCCTCATCCTAAATACATGACTATATAATAATCCTAGTGCTCTTTATTCTAGCTTAAGAGATTATAGACTCTTGTTTTAATTGTACTCTGAACTCTATCTCATTTTATCTCTTTAACAATTCTCATTAGAAACCTCATTTGTGTTCACATCATTAGAGTTGTTTCTGTGGATTTCATTATTCTATTACAATGTTTATCTAAAACTATGAGGAGTCCCAGTTCTGTATAGTACTGCTGACCGAGATACATCCTCATCTTTGGGTCTTCGGAGATTTTTCTCTTCTTAATGTTTGTTATAAAGCTGATAGTATAGTAGATTTACCTTACACCTTTGCTGTCAACTTCTAAATCCAATCATTTTTTTTAATGTAATCATTACTCCTAAATATCCAAAGCTCTAAATTCATTCCATATTACACCTTCCTGTATAACTTCCATTTTATTTAACTAGCAAGCACCAGCTCTGGTGAACGGGAGTGGTAATGCATGATGGTTCTTAACACCTATGTCATATAAAAATGCCTCAACAATTCATACAACAATACCCTCAACTTCTCTCACTTTAACTCCAGTTCTAAACCTGCAAGAACGCCCCTGCTAACTTGAGTAACCCAGGGTAAAGTTTTGATAACCAACCCCAGTGGGTAATTGGATCAGAGAAGAGATTTAGGCCAGGGACTGAGGATTTATCCTTAGTTTGTAGTTTCACACCTAATGGCCAAAGAACAGCAGTGGTATCTCAAGAAGTAGTAATCGCTAACAATCACTCTGGATGTGAAAAAAAAAGAAAGAATAATGAATAAATAATATTAACTGTAAACTCATTATAAACTGATTTTCTACAATAAAATGTTAAAATTAATTATGTAAATTGTATTAAGGTAAGCTAAATTAAGAGTGGAATAGTTTCCAGACATAAATTACACATAACTGTATAATACTAATGGAAAATATAAAATGAAAACACAATTGTTTGAAAAATGTAAATTTTTTCACATATCCTTATTCTCAAGACACTTATTAAAATTATATTTGAGCTTTCTAATGCTGCTATCCAAAAACTAAGTTTCACTAAAACCCCTAAATATGTTTGTTTCATCAATTATGTTATTGTTTAATGTAATTTGTTTCTCGCAAGTCATTTTTGCAAAGCAATAAATCTGGACAATTGGTGAATATAAAAGCAGTTTATAAGAAATAATGTAATTTTGTTTGTACAATTGCTGCTATGGAGGAGACCGGGTGCATTTTTAATTAATTAGGAGAAAAGACAGTTAAAGCAGCTGTAGCCTGAACATCATTTGTGCATAAATCAAATTTCCTATCGCAAACATAAATGTCAACCTCTATAACATCAGCCTTTCATCCAAATGGTCATATGTGCAAATTTTAGTTATGCAAGGCAGTTTTTCACTTGCTACAAAATTTCTATTCCATATTCCCAAAGCATTCATAAACAAAATCACAAAAAAAACCTCTCTGTCTGCGATTAGTGACGATTCGATGTGTGATCAGCTCAAAACTTTATAAAAGAAATATAAATATCTCTCACAGAGTCTAAGTTAAAACAAAGTTATTTTCATCTGTTTCAACTGCTGCAGAGGTTCCTTTCCAGCCAATGATAACATCCAAAGACTGATCCATCAAAAATTGATAACTTGTTACAATAGATATCTCACCATTGTAGAAGCTACACAGAGATATAGTTTTAATTTATGGTCGATGATGAATCTTACTTGCTTTCAAAACACAGTATTAAAATTTTATTTTAGCCTCAGAAGCAATCAAAAATCACTTATGGCAATCAACCAATTAATAGATCTAAGCCAAAATGACACATTAATAGTGCTTTAATATTTAATTTATATTATTTATTTCACCTTCAAATAAACACTAACATTTCTTAAATTTTTACTATTCGCGCCCGCGGAGTCAAACACAATTTCATAACAATATCTCTCTCAAGACTTGATGATTGTCATAATCAACAGACATCAACTGAAAATCATTATTTGCAAATAAATTTAATTGAGGTATTTGAGGATGTCTGAAAGAAATGTATTAAGAAGAATCAATGGTCTGCTGCAAGAGGACAATACAAGAAGGATCAGAACAAAAGAAGAGCAGCACAATAAACTGTTAAGTGGGGAAGATACAGTTAGATTTATTAAAACCAATAGAATTTGATACCTTCACCACATACAGCAGATGATAAAATGTTAAAGATTATTCTAACGGTAAGGTTATTGAACATGCTTCCCACATGGCAGACTGCCTTGAGGACATTTATTCTGGACTCCCATGGTAAAACCGAACGGGCAGGGCCACCCACCCACTTACTGGTGAACCCCTGAAATAGTGACAAAGAGGGAGGAGTGTCATAAAGAATGAAGGTGGATGATGAGGGAGTATCTGCACTCCCTGAGAGCAATATGCACTGCGCAATACAGGGAGTGCAGGAAAGATCTTGCACGATGTATATATATGTATGTCGATGTATGTATATGTATGTCAAAGAGGAGGGCCTGGAGAAACTTAATTTCAGAAGTGGATGTTGACCATGGGAGAGGCCCTACAGGCTTTTGATTAAAAGGGTGCTACTAAGAACTTATCATTGCCCTTATCATAAGAAACGTTCAGGAAGTATAACACATCATACAGGGGCTCTTCCACAAGAGAGGAATTAAAGACTGATGGAGGAGGTAATGAAGAACCCCTGCCCACCCATTACAAAGGAGGAGCTAGTGGAGGCAGTATCACGAATACCGCCATGTAAGGTGCCTGGCCAAGACTTGTTGCCAAACCTGGTAATGAAGGTGGTAGCCCGGGCCGAGCTGAATGCCTTTTTGAATGTCTATAACGCAGATGTTTATGATTAGCAGAGGAAGTCTTCCTGGAAAGGTGGAAAAAGCAGCGATTGGTTTTAGTCCCTAAGATTGGCAAGGACTTTGCACGCCCTTCCTCCTGGCATTAATAGATACACTGACAAAGGTCTTCGAAAGGATGCTTTAGCAGTAGAGGAGGCGGGCAGACTCTCTGGGAATCAGTTTGGTTTTCGCAGAAGTCGGTCCCCCATGGATGCCCATAGCTGGGATCTACTATAAGGCGCAGAGGATTATGAGGCAGTGGGGGCAAGATCTGTGTCCTGATAATACTGGATGTAAGAAATGCTTTTAATAACACTTTTCGCATCCCAATAATGAGTTCCACTGGAGAGTTTTGGGGTCCCTATGTACCTGATCTGGCTGGTGCATCATACCTCATGGGGCGTCACCTTGTTTGCCAGGTGGAGAGCATCGGTTGAACGGTACAACAAAAGACAGGGTCTTCCAGGTCCCCACTTCTTAGGACGAGAAGCGATTTGGGTATGTAGACCATCTAGCTTTGGTGATCAGTGCTGACATGTGGCGGGAGGCCGTATCTAAATCCTGCAACTCATTCTCTGTGATACAAGGCTGGATGGCTGAGTCAGATTGATGCTAGCCTGGGATAAAACTGAGGCCGTGGAAATAACAACTGCCAAAAAGTGGCCCACATTGGTGTTTATGCTGGAAAGCAGGAGGATAGTTATGAGGCTGGCAATCGAGTACCTTGGCCTCTGGATTGATGCAAGACTTAGGTTTAGACACAAGCCATCGAAGCATCTGAGAAAGCAAATAGGATGCTAAGGCTTATTGCCAGCCTCTTTCCAAACACTGGTGGACCAGCTCAGCAATGCAGGAGATTGCTTGTGGGAGCTGCATACTCCCCATTACTGTACAGTGTGGAGCTCTGAGTAGAAGTAGTGAAATATGGAGTATGCAGAGGCAAGCTGAAGTTTATTCACCAAAGATACTGTTTGAGAATGATACTGGCATACTGAACGGTATCCAGGGAATCCGCAGAAGTCCTGGCTGGGCACATGCCAATACATCTGCAGAAGAAACTCAGGGAACAGAGGACTTTGCCACCATCTGACAAGAAGAGAAAAGCCCAGGAAATCAAAGACAAGCTGATGATAGAATGACAACAGATATGGGACTGGTGCATGAAGGGCCAGTGGACATACCGGCTCATCGGAGATGTAAAAGCCTGGTGTGGGAGACTCCATGGCTTGCTGGGATACAGCCTTATACAATTCCTGATGGGCCATGGGGGCTTAAGATTTTATCTTTTCCGATTTAATTTGGATTGCACTGACAACTGCCCGAAGTGCGAGGTAGAGGAAACTCCACTGCTTGATGTACTAGGAGGAGAGACTATGTTCCAGCCAGAAGAAACCCAGTGGGTCCTGATTAATGGACTGGAAAGCTGTGACAAAGTTGATGGTGAAACTGAGAGCAGAAGAAGAATCCTGTAGGGGAAGGAGACGTTGGAGGGTGCGGGGCTAGACAGGCTTGTGGCCAAGTGCCTAGAGGGTCCCCCGGGCACATGGGGATCGTCTTGATGCAATGAAGCCTTGCGCACTCTGGATACTACACCTGATGGCATTGCCCTCCCTTCTGAAGTAATGCCACAAACAGTTCGAGAAGGGGGGAGGGAATCCAGGGGTGAAGGTTTAGTCGGTAGGGCGCAGGCACACATACACACAAATAACATCTTGCGAAACCTGTTAGTGAGCCCGACACTTAGTACATAAATGGTATTCCTCCACCTCCGCAGACAAAAAAAAGAAAAGGTTATTGAGCAAGAGTAAGATGAATAGACATATGAATCGGGCATTAAAATATTGAAGAAAATGGAAGAGGGTTGCTTAGAGTTGTGGAAGCCAAGGTTCATTATGTTATTTAAGATAAGCGGATTCAAATAAGTTTACACAATACATTTACAAATATGGGTAAATAAACCTGAAATATAGAAAATAATTATTCAGGCACTAAAAAATTTACCTCTTCTTTAGATATATATGTACCACCATCTTTAATTCGAATAGCAGTCTTTAAATAATTGAATTTACGTCCATACAGCTCAAAAAATTCAATCAGCAGAACACCAAGATTTGAATCAGCACTTAAAGCATCAAGTCTTGGATGTAGCTAAAACAAAATAAAAAACTTAAATAACTAAATATTAAAAGAAAGATTTAATGCTACAAAATATTTTAACGGTCACTTCTATTAGTCCAGGCTTGTTAAAGTATGGGATAAACTCTCCTAACGGTTGGATGTGTGCCACGTCACATTAAGTGCTCAATTTGAACACTTTTATGGAAAGACAGAAAGAGTTACTCTTTCATTTCATTTGCAATTCATTACTATAAGTCATATAAGTTACGAGATATAAAATAGCTTTAAAATCCTGACATCCTTTTTTGTACATCTTGAATTTCTAATATACCCCAAATCAATACTAACTGTATTCCTATGGATCTTTTTCTATGGTGTCTATGGTGTACTTGCATTCCCTTCCAAATCTTCATGTAACTTTCATGTTTTTAAGATTTGCGTAATTCACTGGTAAGTAAAAGTTAAAAATTAAGTACCAGAAAAGCCTCTGTCAAAATTCACACACTAATTTAGAAGTGACTATTAAAGTGATACAGATATAAATAAAGTATAATGAGTTATAAATTCTTAATATGAAAACCTTATTGCCATCAGAAAGAATGAGCAAAACAAGAAAATATAGATTACTTTTTATCTACCTTAAAGTGTCTACCTCTAAGTTAAACCTTAGAAAATGTTTTTTAAGGTTCTTCATAAAAAATGTAATAAGAAATATTACACTACCAAACTATACAAAGATATAGTATAAATAGTAAAAAATGGGATATTACTGTAAAATGTAAATTTATAAAAACATTTTATGTAATGAATTAAGAAAACAAAGTGTATTATTTTTCAAATGTTTTATTAAATGGTTATTTGTCTAGTATGCAGGTTTAAATAAATTTTTATCATAAACCCTTGTCATGTTTTCAACAATATCAATATATTCATATTTTAAATATACATTGTTAATCTTTTGTGTGTTATTTATTGGTATTAAATATGTATTATTTTTAATTTTTGACATTTGTTTTTTGTATATAATATCTACTAAAGATTCATTATAACCATTATATTTAGCAATTTTTTTTATAATATCTATTTCTTTATTTAATTTATTATTATTTCCATTATACTTTGTATAATTGATTGCTCTTATAACCATGTTGATATATGTATGTATTAACTTTGTGTGACCACAGATGATTTGAATATCTATGTATGGTGGTTTTAAGGGTTGTGGGTTTCCTATGTACTGAAGTTATGAACTGATTATTTTTATTCCTATTATCTATTTTGATACCAAAATCTAAGTAACTCGTTCTCCTATCTTCATAAATTTCAAAAGTAAATTTCAATTAATTATGGTAAGAATTTAACTTGTTCAAAATTATTAAATGGTCATTATATATAACGGGATAATAGACCACAAAAATATCAACATACCCAGTCCAAAGTAAAATATCATGAACATAAGTAAAAATCATGAACGATTTTACTTTCAAAACTGTAAAAAATCTCAGATATGATGGCTGACAACGGAAAGCCCATTCATTGGTAAGATATTTTCTTGAGTATAAAATTTATCATCAAGCTTAAAATAACTCTGTTGGCAAATATTTCTAATAGCAACAATAATATCAATAAATAAAGGGACTTCAGGATTTTGTATTAATTTATTTTTTATTATGTTGATTGTCTCATCTAAAAAAAAAATGGTCAGGCTGTAGGTACAGTTTACCTTTGTGCTTATCAGGGTTAAAATTTCAACATCATTTTATCAGCAGTTATTTTTGGTTAATAGAAAAATAATATTTAAAAACAATCCAATGAATTAGCATCAAAATTTATTATTTGCTCAAATTTTCAGGAACTAATGTTAACTGAACTTACAAAATCTTTTTGTTCATTATTTTTAGTATTTTCTGGCTGCATCACTTTACAGATAATTGGAACTTAAAGATATTGAATCCACTGATGGGTAAGGATAATTCTGTATAACAATTTAACATGAGAAAACCCCATAATAAGGTTGATTTAAATAAGCTCTTAATATATGCTTTTTCACATCTGAAGAAAGTAAAAAAAAAAGTTAATAGCATATACCTTATCTTAACAAATATATCATAAAGGATATAATTATACATACCTGCAAAAAACTAATGGTCATTAATATAAGGCTATATGATGAGATCCCACCATGGAATACTTCATTTAAATCTCTTTGTAAAAGGAACTGTTTTAATACAAGAACTAGTTTAGCCAGTGCTGGGTACTTCTTCTTATATCTCTGTATGAGGTCAGCCGACTTCACTCCATTGTTCATATTAAAACTGATATCAACTCTAATATCAGTTGCCCTATCTGTCAATTTAACTATTGGCACCTTTTAACAAAAAAAAAAAATACATATTTTATAAGTATAAATAAAATAAATACATATTTGATGTGTTACACGCCGTGACTTACATGATAAAAATCTTTGATACTCTAATAATTAAAAAAACAAATTCAACAAGTTGCAATTCTTTAAAGATTCAACAATTGTAAGTGTTTTGATCTTTGATTAAGGAGCATTAGTTTTGTTTTAGTTTCTCTCATTTACAATAACGATTATTCCAAATCAAAAAGAGAAACCTCAGCTAGATGACAACACCACAAGTGTTTGCTGAGGAGACTAAAAAAAAACTTATTTTGTTGGGAAAAAAATTCAGTAATATCTATTGATCAGTAAATATGAATTGATTATAGAACTCTAAGTACTATTTATAATCATTAACATTCATAGAAGAGTACAAAATAAAAAAATTGTCAACTATTAATATTATATAAAAATAAAATGTATTTTAGGTACATCAATGTAATTGTTATAGTACCCAATATGAGCTACATCACTCTTAAAGTTGACAAAACCGTTTTCAATAATAAAAAACATACCAATACCGTTTACTACAGAAAGTGAGGAGTGAAATAGTTTCTGGTTGATTTCTTTGCAAAGTCAAATATATAATTTTGCATATCAGCAGATCTTCCAAAACTGCTCAAAGTTATCCAGCCCAAGTGACAACTCCATTCTGTACACTGTAGGGACTGGGTGTATAGTGAACATCAATATTCTCAAGGACAACAATTCCGGGATCTCTTATATCTGAGGCACTTTATTAACAGTACATAAAAATAAAGTAATTCAAAAAATGAATGTACACCTTCTGCTGTGAAATAATGCATTATATACTTACCAGTAGAAAAAAATAAAATACACTGAGGCAAAGTAATAGAAATTTAATCATATTATAAACTGCAAATCTATTTCCTTTATTAAAATATATTATTTATTTTAATTAAATAAGACTATTTTTAAGCAATATAAAATATTCAAAAAAATAAACACAGGAAATAAAAACAATAGTGTCCAGTTTATACTAAGGGGAAGGAAAAAAGTATAGTAAAATTTTAAAAAAAACCATCACATTTATTTGCAATTACACAAATTAAATATTTTTATTGTTTAACATAGTCTTCTTATATGTACTTTAACTTTTAACAAGCTGTTGAGAATACATAGTTAATTTTGCACTGCTTTCAATGACATCTTTACCTAAACAAAAACTATTCTCCTACAACAGTTTTTTATCTGGGCTGAATAAATGAAAATTGCTTGGTGCCAACTCACAACTGTATGGTGAATGGTCTATCTCATCAAAACTGCTTGAAGTCAAAAGATTGCTTTCTTTGTCATTTTTGCTTTCAGTGATCCCAGCACGAAATTTTCAACAATTCTTGTGAAGTTTGTCACTAGGCATGGAACTAAGTGAACTCAGACTTTTTAATAGTTTAAAGAATCATGTATGAATGTAAATATTGAACCATTGCTTACATTTGGGTCAATCCATTTGAAGCGTCTCAAAAAAACATAAGCTGGTTGCTTGAAAAATTTAAAAAAAAATTTTAACTTACCCACTTGTTTCCTTGTGTCTCAGGACCTTAAAACTATTTTTTTATTTATTTTTTATTTAAGGAGTTTACCTGTGGTTGCCATTTTTGTTATGGTGTGCAACCGCATTTTTGTGATTGTAAGGGTTTACAGAAAAGATCAGAACAAAAAAACAAAAACACTATTGGTCCTGGAAGGATGAAACACCAAAAGCAATTTAATCATATTTTCTCAAGCTAAAGATTGGTCCAGTGGTTTATTTACCAATCACTCTTCTTTCTACAAGAAAATTACCAATAAAGTTGAACAAACAAACTGTGAAATTTCACTTTTGGTAACTTTTTTCAAGAGGCAGGCATGGCATACACAGTTTGAATTACTTTTTTATATGTAGATATATGTTAGTAGATTTACTATAAATAATATTAATGGTGATATAGTTACCCCTAAATTTTTATGAATTTTTGAAAAATAATTTTAAAAAAAAAATTCAAAATTTGGCTTTAAATAACTCTGATAGAGCTGGTGATAAAAATGGCAGATATGCAAAACTTGCAGTGTTTTTGTAGATGTTTATGGCAAATAAAAAAGTTTCTTGTGTATTGTACTAATAAAAAAGTTAAAGGCTCCCAAAAATCATGAAAAATCTGTTAAAATTGATATAATTTTGACTCTGTAAATAAGTGATCCAAGGTTGTTTCTTGTCTTCTTTGCACTTTACACTTTCTATATATTTTTTATATTTAGCTTCTTTGTCCTCCTCTATGAATCATGAGACCTTGCCGTTGGTGAGGGGGCTTGAGTGCTCAGGGATACAGAGTAGCTGGACCGAAGGTGCAACCATATCGGATAGGTATCTGTTGAGAGCCAGACTAAGGAATGATTCCTGAAAGAGGGCAGCAGCTCTTTCAGTAGTTGTTAGGGGCGTGAGTCACAATGACTTAAACGGCCGTATCAACATCACTCAGTCCTCTGAGTACTGCGCAGCTGAAACAATGAACGGCATAGATGAAGTCCTACGCAAGAACTATCGCATGGAAATAAACAAGAACAAAACAAAAGTAATGAAATGTAGTAGAAATAACAAAGATGGACCACTGAATGTGAAAATAGGAGGAGAAAAGATTATGGAGGTAGAAGAATTTTGTTATTTGGGAAGTAAAATTACTAAAGATGGACGAAGCAGGAGCGATATAAAATGCCGAATAGCACAAGCTAAACGAGCCTTCAGTAAGAAATATAATTTGTTTACATCAAAAATTAATTTAAATCTCAGGAAAAGATTTTTGAAAGTGTATGTTTGGAGTGTCGCTTTATATGGAAGTGAAACTTGGACAATCGGAGTATCTGAGAAGAAAAGATTAGAAGTTTTTGAAATGTGGTGCTATAGGAGAATGTTAAAAATCAGATGGGTGGATAAAGTGACAAATGAAGAGGTATTGCGGCAAATAGATGAAGAAAGAAGCATTTGGAAAAATATAGTTAAAAGAAGAGACAGACTTATAGGCCACATACTAAGGCATCCTGGAATAGTCGCTTTAATATTGAAAGGACAGGTAGAAGGGAAAAATTGTGTAGGCAGGCCGCGTTTGGAGTATGTAAAACAAATTGTTGGGGATGTAGGATGTAGAGGGTATACTAAAATGAAACGACTAGCACTAGATAGGGAATCTTGGAGAGCTGCATCAAACCAGTCAAATGACTGAAGACAAAAAAAAAAAAAAAGCTTCTTTGTTGTTGAAGTTGATGTTTTCAATATTTATAAAATAGGTTTTTTAAATTATTGATAGGTCGTAATTTAATGATAACTTAACTAATACCAGCAACCAAATACAATTTTGATTTAAAAATACTTGTAAAACTTATCCAAACTGAGATTTCAATGAGTCTACATCTTTTTTCAAGAATTTATTTTTATTTTTATATTAGTTTATTTTTGTAAACACGATTAAAGAGAAAATAAATTGTAGTAAAATTTTAATTATTCTTCAGTGAAATAGTCTATTTTTGTAGCAATGAAAGTTTATTATTTAATGTGGTTAACCAACAGCTGTAATATCCCTTGTGATATTATCTTGAAATTGTGTGAGAATGACCCGTCACTGTAGTTAGTTCAAGTGATGTCAACATTTTCAGGACTTTGCAGATCAGTACCCACACTTTGTCTTGTTGAGACTTTTGAAATGATGTACTTCGTCCAGCTGGGTGAAAAAAATGAACTTGCACATTGCCATTTTCGAGGCTAATATCTACCACTTCTCCTATCCACCACTGATTGTCATACACACAAGCAATAGAGTCTTTTTCCTTAAGTGAAAGTGGTACAATACTTGACACAGGATGGTCTTCATAGTCTTTGGAGTCTGAAGTAAAGTAACATTTTACAATGCCTTCTGACACAGGAACATACTTGTGGTAGCTTCTAATACCAACAACTCTTTCACAGCAGTCAAAACTGATTTTTAGTTTCTGAAATCTTAGCATTTAATCAAAAAATACTTGATGTTTTTCAGCTTGTGTTTACAAAATGAATACATTACATCAATATATAGTATCTGACTGTTTAATGGCCTTTGCAGGCTTGCCTTTGCCACTTCTCGTTTTGTTGTTCTTCCCACACCATAGCAGGTGTTTATCACATGGGATGATCCAAAGAAGTACCAATCAGCTTCAAGGTCGAAGTCTTTTTTGTGACTGCACAAATTAGCAAAATTCTTTTTATTTTTATACTGACTTGAAGCACCATTAGTAAAATAGATGAGTTTTTTAATGTTCTGATATACTTTTTTGATATGGTCTGTTAAATGTTTTTGAAAGCAATAAAATGTTTCTGTATCATGCTTAAAGTTATAATTTAAAATACACACTTTTGTGTTGTAATACATAATTTTCCTTGAAATAGAATAGAAAAGGGTGAACTTGTGACTCAGCTATTGACCCAATGGAAGCTTTGTATCTCATCTTGAACAAGAAATGAAAAGTTTTCTGCAAAGTCTGCCAACACCAAACATTCTTTTTCACCTAATTCTGATTTTTTCTTCTTGGAAAACATCTTGAGACTTTGACACGAAATGGTCAGTTTTCAGCTTTTCCAATGTTTCCACTAACAATTCGAAAAACTCATCTTTGGTCTGAAGAACAGTAATCATCTTTGCCCTCAGCTGTTACCCACTGTTTGTACATTATTGTATCTGGCAACACATCATACTCTTTGGAAAAGTTGAGCATGTCAAATACTGCCTGCTTACTTGGACATTTGGTGCAAACATTCATCATAGATCTGTAGTTATCCTAGTCACCAACAAAGATGTGTACTAAGTCCTTATAATCAACATTAAGTTTGGGACCATCAATCATGAATTTGATTTCTGATGGTGGGGGCAGACATTAACTGTATAAGTCCTGGATGCACCAACCAAGATACACCATTCTGGATGGAGTTCGCAGAACTCTGATCTTCCAATTTTTTCCTCAGGGTTTTCACTTTTAAAGGAGACATATATAATTCATCTAAGTTTATCAGAACAAGGCACTTTTGCTTATGCTTTGACACCATCAACAAGCATGCTAACACAATCCTTTTTACCACCAGATCAGAGCCTGCTATTATTGTCACCTTTATAAAATAACATAACTTTTTAATTGCGTCGTTACTAATTCCTGTCTTTTACTTAACTCTGGTAGAATGCCTTGCACATCAATTAATTTTCTAGTAAGTCTAACCAAATGCTCAGACACATTGAACAATCAATTAAAACTTAAACTGATAATTTAAAATTTAACTTTTTTAGAAGCAAGAACACATTTTTCTTTTATTTTTAAAATTCATATTCATGTGAAGAAGATTGAGCTGGATTTTCATTTTCAGAAACTTTTGAGTCAAAACACAATTCAAGATTCTTTTTTAATTTTTCAGATACCTTATTTATTTTAAATTTTGATGGAGATGATAAACCAAAAAAATAAAAACAGCATACACAATTGTTCAATATTGTGATGTGAGGCATGTGTTGCTCTTCGCATTCATATAGTTCTTTGTTCTGCTGAGAAAAAATACTTTTGAAACAGTTAACACAGACTTTACAGGAATTAAATTTAAATTTGGAAAAATGTGTTCTTTAAGAGCTTCTTCTAATATTATTTGTCTTAAGTTTTCGTAACTGTTTGTTTATGGGTTCTCAAAGGGTCAAACAGAATTGTGCATACAGATGACTAAATTTTGACAAACACCTTTTTTTCATGATATTTACAACACTAGTGACATCTGAATTAACATGTAAAAAAATAAGGTGCTGGTTTTCATCAAAAGTACAAAAATATCACTTGGATGAACTTTTGAAAAAAACTTGGGCATCATGTTCTTAAGACTCCCACTGTACCATCCTGATTTGAATTTGATCGAGATGGTATGGTCAACTGTAAAAAGACATGTGGCGAGTTGTAATACATTTACTTTCACAGATTTTGAAAAATTAACTACAGAGAAAATTAATTCCATGAACAAAGATGACTGGAAACCCTATTGTGAAAAAGTAAAAAATATTGAAAGAGTATGAAAAATTGGACACTGATAGATGAAATGACAGAATGTTATATTATATGTTTAGACTATGAGAGTGAAAGTGGAAATGAATGTAACAGTGATAGTGTTTGTTTGGCAAAGATGGTGAACTTGCTAGAAATTTGAATTAGATGCATAAAGAAAATTCAAGTAAGCTTTTGTTATTAAAAATTAATAATTTAGTATAAATTATTTTATAAATTTGTTTAAATTATTTTAGTATAAAGAATTTAATTACTTATTGTTTATAAATAGTAAATGTAAATATGACATTTATTACCACATGCAATATGAAAACAAGTAATACTTTGTTTGATTTAATATGTGGAGTTGATGTTTTCAGGCTGAGTAGTAATACACAGTCTGATGTCACAAGATCATACATTGGCTGGACCTAGTATATGCCCTATTCGAAAATGACAAATAACCTCCTCTCAACAATTATTCCTGCATGAGGGGTTCCAAGGTGATACAGTGTTCTTTAACATGACAAAGTTCATTGTTCAAAGCAGTTGTTGAGTTCATTGTTGTTGCAGAGTTGTTCGATGTTCAGCAATTCATTCACTTTGTCATTCATCATGGACCACCCTCTTCAGAAAATGGCCAATATCATCAGAAATAACACGATTAGTGAAAGGAAGCTGGAAACAAGCCTCTTTTTGGTGCACTATCAGTGTGCTCATTACCTGAAATTCCAATATGGCTAGAGATCCAGCAAAAGCTAACAGTTGTATTATGTTGAGTCATTTGAGAAATAACACAGTGAAACTTAGCAGACAACAGGGTGTCAGGAGCATATGTCACTACTAATACAGACAAAGACTAAAGCAGTAATTTATGAGAGAAAGCCGTCAAGGGGGGGTAATAAAATGGAGCAAGAACTGCAGGTAATTGCATATTTAGAGCTAACAAAAGTCATTAAGCTTTGATGCCTAGTGAAATGTTAGATCTCGCCTGTTCCTGATATCAATTATGATGAAGGTTAGAGAATACAGCATCAATGGTTGGATAATTTGATTGCACTTTAATGCAAGGTACGTAAGAGCAGATCATTTGATTTTGTCTATTCCCAAGGGATGGCTCATCACTCTCCATCAATAGACTAGGCTTGAACAAAACACACATGTAGCAAGACAGAGGAACAAATGATGGACTGCATCAAGCATTCTATGAGCAGTGGACCGTGCAGACGAATAGCCACACAGCCACAATCTAAGCGGGAACAGACCAGAGTATGGTAGAAGCCAACAAGCTTACTTGATCAGCTTCCCAAAGATCATCAGATAAAATTCTCATCATGTTTAGCTTTTTAAACATTTTACCTTCAGCTCCTTTAAATGTGTTACCCACGTCAGTCGTAAGTCAAATCACAATCCTAAAAATCTAATCCGTGTGCATGGTTTGACTGGTTTACCATGTAAAAACATTCAACATGTTTCCTGAAGTGTGAAAAGCAAATGGATTTTGTTTCCTCCAGAGAAAATATGAATTCAGTCATTTCACACCATGATTCTAAACAGGTTTTTATGTTTTGGAGCAGCCACTTGCCAGTAGCTAAAGTTCACAAAGGACACACTGGAAATCATCTACAAATAATGAACATATCACAGATGTCCACATGCAGTTTGTTATAATATTTATGGCTACAGCAAACAAGGAACACTTAGGACACTTTCCTGGGATATAACAAACCAGTCTTAAGTACTGATGAAAATAAAAACCAAAAACAAAACTTACCGAGGCCTTATCTAGAACTTTGACTTGTCCAATTTCACAAACACGATTATCTAAAAGAGCATCTTCAAGAGTTCTCAGAGGAAGTGTAACCCAGTCGCCAATTACTACAAGATCAATATCACTAAAAAAAAAAAAAAAAAAAATTTATACAAAAATAAATCAAATTTGCAAAAATTATACAAAAATAAAACATACCATATTTATTCGAGTAACCCCCGCACTTTTTTCTTGGAATTGGAGAGAAAAAATAAGGGTGTGGGGCTTACTTGAAACATAGCCTTTAGCCAAGATAATTTATGTAAACACTTTCTTAGATGTACCTAAATTCAATCACATAAATATAATTACATTAGGCTTTCGTTTATCAATACCGGATGCCACTTATACAGAATACATCCTGTTCATATTATCGATAGGAATGAAGTTATGATATTTTTATAAAACTGATTCATTCTGTATAGGCTGAATCTGGTTCTGATGACACTACAGTTACATTATCAGTTACCCATCGTCGTCTTGTCTATTCGCCATAGTCACTGTATTACAGTATCAGTTACCCATCGTCGTCTTGTCTATTCCCCATAGTCACTGTACTGTTTATATATGTGGACAGTTATGTGCATTTTATCTGTTTAGTTTATCTTGTAAAGTTTAATACAGTGATTTATTTTAATTACGGCATTAAAATGAGTACAAAAGGTCAGCGTCTACGATCTTTTACAGTAAATAAAAAACTGTGTGTCATAGAAAAGGCTGAAAAGATGGGAAATCGGGCGGCAGGAAGAAAATTTAACGTAGATGAAAGCTGCATTTGAGACTGGCGTAAGAAGAAACAACTTCTGGTGAAAGGCGCTGGTAATAAAAGGGCTTTTCATGGCTTAAAACCAAAATACAGACATAGAAAAAAAATTGTGACTGTTACGGAAAAAAGAAAATGCGGTTATGCTGTCACAACAGAAATGTGTCAATCATATGCTCGTGAAATTGCTAAATCATTGAAAAAGTTGATTTTAAAGCAAGCCGTGGATGAATAACATGATTTTTTGCATGAAATGATTTGTCAATAAGATGAAAGACAACATATTTCTCAACGACTTCCAGACGCTTATGAACAAAAAATATTACATTTTCACAAATACATAATAAATCTTAGAAAAGATAAAGACTATTTTCCTTCTCAAAAAGGAAACGCTGATCAAACCCCCGTATATTTCGAAATGTCATTTGACAAAACCGTAAACAAAAAAGTTGAAAAAAGTGTTACGATTCGCACTGGTGGTAATGAAAAACAAAGGTGTAGTGTTATGCTTTGCATTACTTCTGATGGTTCAAAATTACCTCTGTACATTGTTTTTAAAAGAAAAACTCTTCCTACCGTACAGGTAAATGGAGTTATTATCAGAGCACAGACATCAGGTTGGATGGACAAAAACTTAATTTTAGATTTGATCAGGTGTGTATGGCAAAAGCGATCAGCAGATTTACTTAATAAAAAAAATACCGGTATGCTAGTAATGGATAGTTATCGGGTGCAAAAAGGGTATGACAGACCAAAATATAATTCCCGGCGGATTATCATCTCTATTGCAACCACAAGATGTCAGCATTAATAAACTGTTCAAATCTGCATTAAAACAACTGTACAGTAAATGGATGGCTGATGAAAATTTCTTTCTCACGCCTACAGGAAGAATCAAACGCCCAGATTTTAACCAGATTTGTGTCTGGATAAAAGATGCTTGGGAAGATATTTCCACGGAATTAGTAAGGAATGTTTTTAAAAATGCGGAATATCTAATGAACTTGATGGTAGTGAAGACCTTTGGCAGAGCAACTGGTGGAGACTACCAGTAACTCTTCTACACACATTGACAGTGACTAATTAAAAATAAAATCCCATATTAAAAACTATATTGAAATGATCCTTTTCAACATGATACTTTCTTTTTGTTTTACTGGCCTACTGATTCTGAACGAAACTAGTACTTACGGTAATTAATTATTAATGTAATATTAATATTGTAATATTAAATCAACGAATTAAATGCTTTAATTTCTGAATATTTTTGTATTTATGTATTTTTTTATCATATCTGTTGCACTTTAAAATACTGGTATATATTCGCTTTTTTTTTAGATTTTCAGTCCAGAAAATTGAGGTGCGAAGCTTATTCAGGGATGGGGGTACTCAAATAAATATGGTAAGTATGGTATAATTACACTGAAAACAAGGGTTTTCATTACTGAATGATTTTACAGGTAAAAATGATGAACATTTTTATAATATCACAGTACATGATATCTGGCCTACATTATCAAAATACACAAATCAAGTAACTATTTTCATCAATGAAATTAATCATTTATCTTGATAATTGCTAGAAAATGTTGAAAAGTTTTTCTTTGTTGAATAGAAAAATTCAATTTCTACTGTTTAGAATTACTGGTAAAATTACCAGTGGCTACAACTGTATAATTTGTTTGCTATCCTGACAAATATCAGTATCATATGTACCCGGATAATATACTTAAATTGAATCTTATGAATGAAAGCTACTTCCCTGTATTGAATTGTACAGTTGCCAAGTAACAGCGAGCTTGGAGTTGTGATGATTACAATGCAAGTTGCATCATGTTTAAGCTACCAAGAGATGACTAATCATGGTGTGCCAATGTTTCAGAGAACAATAATGTACCAGTATCGTCCAAGCTTGCCGTTTCATGGCAGCTACTGTACTTCACTGTTTGTTAAATGAAAATAGAAATATAATTTCAATCTGATATGGAAAAAGAAAATTTATAACTATTCACGAAAAACAAACATTTAACTACATTTGTTTTGATTATAAGAAAAACATTATCAGTAGATATGAAATTAGTTGTAATTAGATTAAATACTAACAGGTATGAAGAACTAAATTTTTTTTTAATGTTAGTTTTATCACACAAAACTATGGACTACTTAAAACATTTATTAGTGTAATACTATTACTAACACTAACTAAGCTTAATTCTTCAATACCCCACACTTCTAAGACCTATGTTGTGTTATCAGTTTGATAAAGGATATTGAGAGATTATACATATTAAACTGTGTTCAAAAATAGAATTTATTTATTCTTGAATATTTTACTTAAAAATGAATTAAATTGTGTCACAAGTAATATATACTGAGGAACCTCCCTCTTCCAAATATATACTAGTGGCAAATGCATTTTAACCATAAAACCAACACTTTTTCATAAAAATTCTGACTTTTTTTACGCCACTAGATTTGTACATAACCTTTATTGCTGGTTTCCAAAGGACTAACAGAAACCTCAAGGGCTTAATGCAACATGTCTTTATGCTAGATTGCTGAATAGTATTAGAACAGAATCGTTATTAGTAAAATAATGGCTTTTGGAATTCAGTTCATTTGTTACTGCTAAGACATAAATTTTAATTAGTTGACAAAGAACTGAGTACTAGAATGTGGTACATTATTTTCTTGTCATTGTTTTTTTTTTGTGTTCAATACTATAATTCTCTTAATTAATTCATGATTATTAATAATAATAAAATCTGCCAGTTTTTAAAAGAATGTAGACAAATATTAAACAACATAAGCTACCAACTAATATTTATTGAACGATGACAAAAAAGATTAAGAAAGACGACTGTATCTAATATTTACAATCTAGTAAATTTATATACTTGTGAGGGACAGCCAAAAATAACGGGAATTGTATTGTGTGGGTAAGGGGGGTATGGTCATAGTTCATGCTTCTGCCACTTTAAGAGTCTAGGGCAGAACTCTTCAGAGTCTGTATGCAAAGCAAAAATATATGTACATTAAAATGTAACATACAAACGAGTATAGATGGCTCATTTTGCAAAGTCATTCCTCATAAATGAAATTAATAAAACAAAAACTATACTCTTTCAAAGAAATGTTCATATTAAAATGTAGAAATGGGATTACAATGTCCTGATCATATGTAATGAGTTAAGAAGGTAGGTTGTGATACCTTTTTTGTACTAAATTGAAATAAATGGAAAATAAAGTTTAACAAAAATTGTTGAATGTTTAAATGAAGCTGAAAATCATGAAAGTAGCATAATATAAAATAACAACAGAAACTCATTTGAGGAATTCAACTGATGTAAATTTGTAAAAAAAATTTCTAGCTCAAGCCACTGATATTATTTTAGTCCCAGAAAAAATTTACATCATCATAGTAGCTTCAAGAGTGCTTTACAGCACTGCAAACTTGTACAAAATTATACTTCACCAATAACTAAAGTTCATTTAACAGCAATTGATCAGATAAATGCTGATGTTTGGCAAAGACAATACATTCAACCTGTACCTAAACAGAATCAGCTTTAAAACCATGCGAAAGCATTGTTTGACATAACCAACTGATTAATAAACTTTCAAAATGTACTGAACAATCAGCAAAAATGAATAAATATTAAAATTTATCTTTACAAGTTTGTCTTGTTTATATGTTTAATTAAATAATTTGAGATATATTTTTCATCTCTTCCATTTGTTAAAAACAAAAAAATGTTTAAATATTATTTTATGTTCTCTTCCACCAGTTCTGCGTACTTAGTTTCATAGGTGTACTTTTCAAGCTTTATTTACCTTTAATATTCTACCAATTTGAGCTACTAATCTACATATATTTACTTCAATTTCCTACTCTTACTCTACATGCATATATTTTAACTCGTTCCAAACCTACTCTACTCCTCTTTGATACTTAACACAGTGTTCTTAAGCACTAAAATTTATTTTTTCAAACATATTATTATTGTGGTTATATCTTCTTAAAAATTATATAATCCTTCTTTAATGACATACCATAAATATATATGCAAAAGTTTGTTGGTCTGTTTGTTTGCAACAGCACCCCGCAAAGACCCAGCTAACTGATTGCTTTCAAATTTTCAGGATAAATTCGGTTTTCCCAGAGACTATTTTACACCATAGATCAAGGTGCTAACTCCCTTAGGGATTAAAGCATTAAATAAATAAAAATTACTCCTTTTACTTTATTATATTTCTGTCAACATGGCAAGAAAATACAATGAAGTAAAATGACTAATTCTTGTTTCTTTAATAAAAACTTGTAAAATATTTAATATTCTCATAACATTGAGAATAATGAATGCATTAGGGGACAAGGGGGGAGCCCCCCTAAATTTTTAGGGAGCAAAATTTTCATTCTACCTTAAACATTAATTTAAACCTAACTTTTAATGATGGTCTGAACAATGTGCCAAATTGAATTTAAAATAGTTCCTGTGTGTAAATACTTGGTCCTTCTTTATGAGCACATAAAATTCTTAGGTTGTGAATGTATAGCATTGTATGAAATAGGCAAGAAATTTTACTATACCCATAATTATTTGTATAAAGTGGTTGAAAGTATATGACCAACAGACTGTTGATTACTATGGTGTAATTCTTGTGCATTTACCAAGCTCCATGTTTTCCTAATGTCAAAACCTCTTCTGCTATTAAATTTGCAATTCTGGGGAATTTATGTTTGAAGAGTGCAGCAGTTTGTTTTATTTTGTTCTGAATACTATTTTGTACCTAGCCTTTTTAATTTTGCAATTTTTTAAACTCTTAATATGGGCAGTCTAAAGTAATAACTAGCTAACATCACACATCCATCCCAATTCAGTGTTTTAAAATCACTAAATTCAAACAATCAGTTTTCAGCAGTGATTCATCCAAAAATTAATAAAAAAATATGATTGATACTTTCAATTTCTTGAAATTGTGCTGAATTTCAAACTTACACTTACATTTTTGTGGCTTTTAATGTTACCTAAACATTTTTAAGTTCACAAAGATACCAACTTTTAATTCATATTTTTTTACTTCAGAAAACGTACTAATATATACTAATCATTTTTGAATAAATTTTAACTAAAAAAAATCTGTTATAAAATCCTATTCTGAAATTTTGTTTAATTAGCTCTGAAATTTATAATAATTTTTTTTTTTTTTTTTACCACTATATATAAACTTATAATCAAAATTTTCTGGATTATATTTGCTTTTTTATAATATAATATAGACTGCAAATACCAATGTTTATATTGTAATACACATTAAAGACATTTGAAAGTCATTAAATTATTCAATTTATTTCTAGTAAGAAGCAGCAAACTATTATAAAATAATGCATTTTTTAATCAATTATATGTCACGATCAAATTACTGTGAGAAAACAAAATGGTTTTCAAATTATCATTAACAGCTGCTAAATTCCTACAACAGGCACAAAAATCTGTCATTATGGCTGGGTGTAATAATAAAATACAAGAAAAAAAGAACAAATTTGCATGAACCAAAATTTTTATATATAATATGCTACAAACCTATTGTAAATCAATTATAAAGTTTAATGATAAAAATAAATTTTTTAAGCAAATCAATAAAAGCATACACTTACAACAGAATATATTAAAAAAAAGATTAAAAAAGAAAGTAATGATTTAAGAAACAAATGAAAATTCTAAATGTTAAGTATTATATTAATAACTGATAAGTTATTGTTGGATAAGTTATAAGTTACTGATAAGTTATAAGTTGGAAAAAACAAAATAAAGTTATTTAGAATAGTGTATTTTAATCCATCTTTTATTCTATTAATTAAAAAAATATATGTGAATTTAAACATTTTTATCTGTTATAAAAGTACAACTTTTTCCCCCAAGAGCATTTGAAAGAATCACATGAAAATGATAGTGCCTGAATGGTTGAAAGTGTTAACTGCTGCGACAGTAAGCAGTTGTTTATTTTCCTTTTATTCTTTGTTTACATCATAATCTGGTTCAGCAGTATGGTTAGAATAAGGAAGTGATGTGTCATCATCTGCTGATGACTGCAATATTTTTTATTATCAATAATTATATAGTCATTAAAATCAGTTTCATCAGATTTGGAAAATTAACTTGTTCACAAATTTTGTTGAAATATTTATTTTGTTGTTACATAACTGGATAAATTCTGCATTTTTAAAACAAATTAATTACGATTAATAAATCACTCCCAAATACAATTACAATGGCTGTACTACAGAAGTGTTATTTTTGCTACGAAAACCAATTTTACCAATTGAGTTTTTATATCCAGAAGAAATAAAAATAATTTTTTTTTTCGTAATTCTTAGTTGTGTGTCCCATAATGAAGAATTCTTTTGAAGTCATTGATACTTTTTTATTATTTGCATACTGTATAGGAAACAATCTAATGTTGCCAAAATGTGGATGTTCTGATGTGATGACAATTTTTTTCTTTATCTTGTTCAATTATATTTACAACAAAGAGAGTAATTCTCTCTTTTCAATTTTCTACCCACCTCTTTATATATTTGAATCTAAATATTTTTTTTTATTAGAAGTTTATAAAAACTGTCATGTCTCATCAGCATTAGGAGATGATTCACCCAAAGTTATCTTTTAATTTTTTTTCAGAGGTACAAAAATCAATTGTTGCAAAAAAAAATTCAAAAATCAACTGTGCAGAGTTCTTATTGTCATTATAAACGTATTTATCAATTATACAATACATTCTTATATGTATGCATACCTAAATGAAAACAATTAGACTAGGCAACCTGTTCCATTTTAGATTAATATTTTTTTTTTCTATCTTTCATGGAAATTCATTCTTTGTAAACTTCATTTGTATTTACTTCTTGGCAAAATGGTTATATGTAATTTAATTCTCATAAGGTCACCCAAGAGTTCATTTTCAAGTCTGTTTTGGTATTTTGTTTTCATAGAATTTGTAACAGAAAATCCACATTCACAGTCTCCGCTGGATGTCTGAAAAGTCCCCATAATATTATATAGAAAAAAAAAGGTTAGAAAAATTCAGGGTCAAAGGTTAATGTATCACAAAAAATCTTGAACAATTCTAGTTTGGTTTTCTCTAGAAGTGTAAATTTCAATTCTGAATATTCGTTTCATATTTTATCTAAATCAACATTTTTATCTGCCATAAATTCTGAATATTTTTTGGAAAGCTGTATTATATTTTGCTTTCAGAAATCAAAATTGTTTCCTGAATTTATAATAACATTATCAAATTCTTACCAACCTTTTAATTCTTCATCTGAAAATCTGCTAAGTGCAAAAATACACATTCAACAAGTCGCATTATAGCTGATGTATCAATATAATCTTGACGTTCCGATATTATTTCTCTCTTACAGTGTCTATCCAAAAGATTATGTGTCCCAAATATTGAATATTTTATTATTTTTAGTTTTTACATACCAATGATGAGCAGCAATAATTGTTTTATCACTTTTTATAGATATTTGCACAAGAAAGTAAGCTCATCTACACATCTTTCAGAGCAAATATTGCTACCTGATATTGTCAGAATCTTTTCACAATACTTACAAATGAGATCACTGCACTCTGCTTTCTGACTTTTATAACACTCAATTTTAAATATTGTAATTTTTACTAAAGCACAAACTGTGAAATATATGGATAACTGTTTAACTTCATTTAATGGTTTAAATGATAACATCGCGCTCTGACACTTGAGCTAATTTTTTAATTTTTTTCTTTTTGATGCTAGATCGATGAAACATTGTGCGCACAGTTCTAATCAAATTTTCTATACCCTGCATGGTAGATACATTTTTGTAAGCATCATCTAATCCTAAATCTTCCTTTGTGCTACACAGTGTTGTTCAGTTAAATGTGATATATTTGAAAATTGCTGCTACCTCTTTTTTTCTTCCAGAGCATACACTGGCTTCATAACTCGTAAGCATTACAATGATTTGAATACCCAAATTATTTTAGTTAAAAAATTGTTTAATTTTTACTACAGTTGACGTACTATGACAATTTTTCAGTTTCACTACACCTCCAGGTACAGTCTTGTATATAATTTCATTGTAAACATGAATTTAAAATACAAAATTAGCACTTTTTATACAGAAGTATCGGTACTTTCATCTACAGTAAGATGTATGAAAACTAGATTTTCTCACTTCATTAAATATATTTTTTTACAAGTATAGTGCTTATGCACTCAACAAATTCAAACGCATAATTTCAGCTTCCCCAATTTTGAGGTTGTTTAATAAATTTTTCCGTGTGCTGATGTATGTCAAGAACAGAATTAACTGATGCATTGATTTTCATTGTCAATAATACATTTTCAATTAGAATCTTCACCAAATCATAATTTGATTTTGTACATTATTGTTTTTCCTTTTTAAATTAATGTCATTCAGAAGTTTTCATTAGAATTTTTATAATTCCATCTTTCCTCAAATGTCTCAATTTATTTACTGCTTCTGTATATAATTTTTGAATTAAATGCCGTTTCAAATACTCTATTTCCATGAATCTCACCTTTTTCCCATAATAAATTCTTCTGGAGATTTTGATTCCACACAAAGATTACATAGAACACTTCTAGTTCCTTCATCATACTGAAAAATGTCATTTAATTTTACAGCTTTTTTATCTGAAGATGGTGTATCAGTATTGAAAGCCATTCCTTTTTAATAAAGGTTTATATGCAAACTTTTTTACCGAAGGTATTTGCTTTTTTACTTTTGATTCTTTGTTTAGACTTTTTATATGAATGTTTAAGCACAACTTATCATACAATTATTATTCACTACACCCCCAGTTAACCAACTTAATCGAAACAGACAGGTAGACTGTTAAACCCAAATAATTTTTTTTTTTTAAGAATAAAAGATATTTTATCTGATTTTTTTGGACAGTACTAACCTTATTTAAGCTAACCGTAAGCTTAACCGTATTTAAGCTTTTGTACTAATACTGTAACAATACATTTTTAAGGAAAGCCCTACATCAGATATACTTTTATATATAACTAACCCTATTAAAACCAAAATAATTGCATAGGTAAAGTATGATGGAGCATGTACAATACTTACAATTATTTTATTAGTTTCACTGTAGTACACTACTGTACTGTATGCATTTTATTTTGAAATCTGCTTTTAATTACACTTTAATTTTTTTCTGTACAATACATTATTACACATACACTAAATTAGAAAAAAAAAAAACGACTATAGACTGATAGTGTACTGTAACATAATGAATATAAGAAACTCAATACACTCTAATGAATGCACAAAAATCAAAAGGAATCTTACAAATTACTGTACTGGACTGAATTTTAACTAAAATTTAATGTATGCAATCAAAATACTCTAGACACTCTATGTCCATTACTTAAAAGGCAGTTATTTTTCACAATGTCATATGTGCATACTGTATAAAATAATTTTTCATTCCAGAAACGCCATTTTACATCACAACTCAAAATGCAACTGATGTAATGACTTTCAGATTATAACGCAGTTATGTACATCATCATAATGAAAAAGTTTTTAAATAAAACTGTTTAATGTATCAATGTTATGAAATTTCCTCGCCCAACGTAGAGCGGCCGAAGGGATTTAGTAGAGTAGGAACCTGAGCGGCTAGGGTCCACCTGGACAGTCTAATTGACCGAAGGTAGGTACTTTGGTAGCAAGTCATGGTTAGTTAGCAAGAAGTGACTGATTGTTGAAGCTGTTGGCGGAACAGTGACTGCATTGCCGATGGGCATGGGATTCCATGCAGCTGTGAGGTGTAGTGGCATTTTGACAAGGGCATATTAGAATGAGCAGACGACACTGTCAGCGGGATGTGGCTACACTACCGAAGGGCATGGGACACCAGGCAGCCGTGAGATGTAGCGGCATCTCGACAATAGTTAATTGTGGTGAATGCCATGCGAGACTCTGCGATAGAGCTGAGTGAGAGTAGGACTTCTGTCCGCCTCTCCCTGGTGGACCAGACCGGGGTCCATAATTTAACCTTAGTCTGGGGTTGATTTAAGCTGAGTTCACTAAGGGAACTAGGAATAAATTTTGTTGTTGCGATCAACAGGTTTGGTGGTATCTTGTGTTTATTTGCCTCGAATTACAAGACATTCATGAAACTGGCTCATAATATGTAGAACTAGGCATAATATGTTCATGCTTCCGTGAGCTCGGTTAGCTAGTTCAGAGGGATACGATGTAGGACATTCAAGATGTGTTTTTTGATTAAATAAATACCTTTCGTTTTGAAACCTCTCCACTAAGAGGTCCCAAGCAATTTTATCATTTTCGGATGACCCATCTAGAGATTGTAAGACACTGGTGGCACTGCCCCTTAGACAATCTGAGATAGTGAAATTTCTGACAATTAGACAGATTTTGATTGTCATGAATTAATTATTTAAAACTATCATGAAATGGTGACCATTCGTCATATTCTCCCAAAAATGTGGGCAGCTAGATAGCTGATAAAGAAATGCGGGGATAAGCCCAACTTGACTCCTTATTTTCACTGGTTGTTTCATAGTTTACACAGACAGTGTCAGCCTTAGCGAGCTGCTGAATTTTAGTTTGGGCTTGTGTAGTTAATTGATAGAATGTATCTTCAAATTGAGCCCAATCATCATCATGGCTTTCAGAATCGTCTAAAATGTCGATTTCGATTTGAATTTTTTAGAAATCCACTAACAATTCTTGAAATTGAAATAATCTGATTTTAAGCCAAGTAACATCATCTTACTTAACTAACTACTGAATCTCGTCATTTGTCCCTTAACTACACCTCATTTTTTTAATTATAAAAGCTTTAACTGTTCTGAATCCTCCATTTTTAAATTAATAGTAGTGAAGATATGATTATTCACAACTGGTCATATTATACGACAAGAGTAATAATGATGTTTAACACGGCATAAATTTGATGATTGGGTAGAGGCATGCACATGAAAATGAATAACTAAAAACATCAAAATGTGAATGATTAAAAATAGGCTATGTCTTATCTGAATCTTGGTCACAGGGCATTGCTGAATGATGTCAAATCATAATAGGCTGTGCGCTGTAGCCGATGTCGCATGTAATTCATAATTAAATTCACAAACACATTAAATTAACATGAACACATTAACACTATCCGGCCTGGAGCACAAAATGTGGATGTGAGTGTTGAGTGGTGTGACACTATTCTTTTTTTGACAGATTTTGTAGTGGACTGTAAAATAAATCACCTATTATGGTTCTTATTGTTGTGGTTCAGCTGGTCCCAGACACGCATAAACAGTCAACAAATAAAGCATTTCACAATCTCATCCAAAGATGTCAAATCCTCTGAAATTTTGACTCTTACTCTAGGCACAGTTTGGAGATTGTACCCTGTCAAATCCTAAAGTGCCGTGATGCAGTGCAGAACGAAAGTCGCAAAAATTTTCCGGGGACCAGCATCAATGATGACAACATTCAGGCTGCTCGTGAACTTGTGTAAGATGATGGCCGCATAACTGTCACTGAAACTGCATCAGACGTGGGTGTAAGTGTTTGCGAGTGTGCATACAATGTCAGACACTCCTAGGAACAACAAAGTGTCTGTGAGGTGGGTGCCATGTCTTCTCACTGAGGCACACAGAAATGTCTGAAAACACATTCATTCAGCAGTTTCTGAATCTCTTTAAGCAGCAGGCATTTTTGGACCGAATTGTGGCCTATGATAAAACATGGATCCACCACTTCACCATGGAAAGCAAGAGAACAAGTATGGACTGGAAAGAAAAGTGGAGAGAGGGCACTGTTCAAGGACAAGAAACACTAGTCAGCTGGAAAAGTTCTGATAACCATGAAGGAACAATAAATGTGGCATAGTACTGCCAGTTATTGGATGCCAGGACTGCTTATTGCAAACAGAATGCTTGCAACATCCTTCTTCTCCATAACAATGCACAGACACATACAGCAGTTCAGACTCATGATAAGCTAACTACTCATTGGACTCCTCTTGGAATACTCACTGTACAGCCCAGACTTATCACTTGTGATTTCAACATGTATGCAGAAAGACACTTTAAGAGGGAAAAAATTCAAAGATGATGCTGCAGTCAAACATTATGTGTGTATTGGTTGTTGGGGCAGCCATCTTATCTTGTTTTTTTGATGAGGGGATCAGGAAGAACTTTTTATCTGGTAGAGAAAATATGTTTCTGTTAAGAAAAAGAAGGTAGTTTATTCATTATTTTATCTAATGCCAAAAAAGCTATGTAAACTAATTCTGTTTTACCTTTGCATGACCCTCATATTTTAGTACTTTTCAGATTAATGTAGCACAGAAGAAGATTTTTCTTTGTAACTAATTTCTAGTCAAAAAGAACCTACCTTTTAAATTATGAAGCATACATTATTCACAATTTTGAGAGGGAATATAGAGCATATGTAAAGGGAAAAAAACAAATGTGTTTAACATTCAAATCAATCATGTAGAACAGATTGGTGGGTACTTACATCAACATTCTTCTAAGGTCTAGCAAGTTAGGTTTTTATTTTATGTTATATATAAGGTTGTTACATATTTGACAACCTTATTCCTCATGGATGTTAAATTCTATTCTTAACTTTAAAACAAAAACAACAGCAATATGAAAGAAGATACAGGGTAATTTTTTAGTCCTGTTACCCAATTGTTAACGTATGGTAATTTTTTTCTAAGAAAGGGAAATTTTGTTCTGTGACACGAAGTTGGCAGCGCTACTTAACCAGTATAGATACGGCAGTGTGAGTTGATTCTACTTGAGCTGTGTAAACTTTTGTGCTGTTTCCAGTCGTGTTACGAACAGAATGTTTTTTTCCATAGAACGAGTTTTCATTCTTAAACAATATTTTGGTACAAAATCGTACGCGGGTGTAAAAGAATCATTTCAAATTAAATTTGTTGGTGTTCCTCCACCAGAAAAAATGTCAATTTCTAGGCTAGAAACTGATTTTGATAGACAGGTAGTGTTTGCGATGGAAAAAGTAGTGGTCGACCAACTCGCTTGACAGATAACATTTTAGAGAATGTGAAAACAAGATTGCTCAATTCAACATGGAAAAGTTTACGAAAACTTTCCACGCAAGTTGGTTTGTCATATTAGAGTGTTCAGAAAGCTGCTAAAAAATTGAAATTGTATCTGTATCGCATACGATTAGTTTAAGAGCCTCAGCCTCCAGATTTAAACAAGCGATCGCAATATTGCCATTTGTTTAGGTCTCTCGTAAATGATAACAGAATCAAATTTTTAGACACAGTATTCTTTAGTGATGAAGCTTGGATCCATCTCAATGGTTATGTGAACAGTCAAAACTGTCGAATTTGGGCAGTTGAAAATCCTAACGCTTTACAAGACAAATCTTTGCATCCTGAAAAAATTGGTGGTGGTGTGCGATATCTTGTCATAGTATAGTCGGACCCATATTCTTCGAACAGACACTAAATGGTGAAGTATACAGGAATATTGTGCACCAATTTGTGTCCCTCCTGGAACCTCAAGAACGGTATTGCTGGTTTCAGCAAGACGGTGCTACATGCCACACGTCTCGAGAAACCATGGATTTTCTGCAAGAGTTCTTTGATGATCGAATAATAAGCAAGGGCTTATGGCCTCCAAAGTCCCCAGACCTCACATCTACCGACTACTTTTTGTGGGGCTATATCAAGTCCGAGGCCTTAAAAAACAATCCTCACAATATTGATGAACTTAAAGTCAATATTACAGACTTAATCACAAATATTTCCAATGCGACTCTTAAAAAGGTTTCTGCTAATATATGCTGAAAAGAGTCCGTGCATTGATAACCGCAAGGGGTGTGCATTTTGAACATATTATTTAACAATTAACAATTATGTAATTATATAATTGTAATTAACAATTATGTAAATAATAGCTTTTTATTAAATCTCTTTTGTAAGTAACAAATACATTTTTTTATTCCACCTAAATTTCCCTTTCTTAAATTACATTTAAAATTGGATAACAGATCTAAAAAATCACTCTGTATAAATCTATCTTGTTTATGTTTATTTAAATTTCATTATTTAAAAAATGTACTTTTCTATTATTTTAGATACACATTACATAAAAAAAAAAAAATGAAAATAAGAAATTCAAAAAAGAAATAGATGAAATAAAACAAATAGCAGTATTTAATAGTTCTGATGAAAAAATTATAGAAAATATTTATAAAGAGAGTATAAAGTACCATGATAGTTTTACAAAATTACAACAAGAAAATAACGGAGATTAACAATAGTTTTTTCTGGAATACAATTATACAAATAAAATAATAGAAAAAATTACTAATGTATATGATAAAAACTATATATAAAAAACAAATATACCAAATAACCATATTAAAAAATATTTAAGGAATAACAATAATAAAGATATTAGAGAGGACTAAGGAGAATATAAAAAATTAAATAAAGTTGCTGTGCAGTATACTTTAGAATTATGTGGTGCATTCTGTTCTTTCGTTGTTAGGTTGGTTGCCAAGTGAGTTTTTTGGGCAATGCTCAGAAATAAACCAAGACATCAGTTGTTGAGTAGTGATTGAACGTGCTTGTCTTGTTTCATTTATCAAAATCAATAGTTATGAGAAACATAATCGTTCTTTCAGTAGAGGAATGCGTTTTTCTTGTAGAACAGTCTTTCATGAAGGTGACAAGTATACTGATTTAGTGAGACACAATTTCTAAAAAGTTTCCAAACACACCTGTTCCTCACCACAATGCAGTTTGAACTCTTATAGAAAAATCTCAAGCAACAGGCTCTGTTGAAGACGCTGAGTGAAATAGAAAACCACCTAAACTAAACGAACAGAAGCTGCTTGATATTTTGGATTCTATGGCCAAAAGTCCATTTAAAGTAGAGTAAGTTAACACGGCAGCAAGATATCAGACTTGCTACCACACATAAAACTGTAAGAAAAGAACTGAACTTTTCTCCGACAAGGTAATGTGTGTTTAAGAACTGAAACCTACAGATCATGCCAAAAGACTAAAGCATTGTCAATGGTTTAAACATTTTTATTGACCAAAATTCCATAATAACCTAGACATTATGTTTTTTGCAGATGAACTGTGGTTTCATTTGGGTGGATATATTAATTCACAAAATATAAAGCAGTGGTCAACAACTAATTTCCATGAATTACATGAAGTGAAAATTAGAGTCTGGGTTAGTTTAAGTAGTATGTGCATTGCGAGTTCAACATTTTTGAAAATACTGTTAATAGTGATCGTTATTGTACTGTTTTAATAAACTTCATTAGTAAGTTAACAGAAGTTTAAATCAATCACAGTTGGTTCCATCAAGATAGTATCCAGCTAATAGGTCAATGACTTTTGCAAAATGTCTTTGGTGAACGAATCATTTCAAGGGGTTTGAGGCCTGCACAATCACCCGATCTGACCCCCAGAATACTTTCTATGGGGGACAGAGAAACAAGCAGTGTATGACCACATATGATTGACGAACTAAAAACTGCAATGGCAAACACACTAGTCATTCCAATACATCAGCTGGTTAAAGTGTTTGTAAAGCAAATAAAAAAGTGTGCAGTGTTGTACTGATGTTGGAGGAGATCATTTTCAACACGTTTTATAAACTATTCCAGTTGTTGTAATATCAATTTCTATAAAATAATGAAATAAAATACCAAGTAATAATTAAGAAAGTTTTGTCACTACACTTCCATAATTTCAGTACATAGCAAATTTCTGAGCGCACTATATTACCGATTATAAAAACAATTCAGAAATTTTGGAAATTTGTTACAATAAAAAATGAGCAACTTGAAAAAATATTTATAAATTAAAAAATAGTATGAAATGATGAACTACCAGGTCGTATTTGAAGATGATGTTTTAATTAAAGACAAAGTGGGCTGTAGCAGTTTGTAACAATTATTATGGACATAAGATGTGTGATGCTTTAAATTTACATCATTCCAGTAATGGCAATGGAGTTGTGTTATTATAAATTTTGTCGTTATGAGTGTGTTAATGTTTTCTAAATTTTTAAGTATTTATTTTAATTTTCTTTGTTGATGCAGGATTCCATGTAAGTTGACTATTGGCATTAGTTATTTAAATTTTCTGTTACTGTGTTTAGGTAGTTATTATTGAAAAAGTACACACACACACCTCTGTATTTGAAAACCTATATTTTACAAATTTTTTTACTGTACCTTGACATTTTAATAAAACTGCGTATAAATTACCTCTACTTAAAGTACAATTGACATACTGCATACTAGCATAATACAATATGTGGTAACATTCAGTAATTTTTACAATATGTTTTTAAAAAAAATAATGACATTAAATTTAGTATTTTAGAAATCTGTGAGTTTAAGATAGTTATTCTTTTGATTTGACCTAAATTTTAGCTAATATTTGACCTAAATTTACAGAAAATATTCTTCACAACAGTCTATAATGACAATTATTTTTATTGAACAGATAAAGCAAAAATACCCAAGATTCTCTTACAACCCATTAACAATAAAATTCTAACAAAGATTTAAACACATATTCTACAGTTACTGTCAGCTTATATATTAATGTAGCGAAACTTCCCCAAATCTATTAACTAACGTAGAGGACTACAATTACTATGCAAGCTTTTATTCATTTATCTTAACGATATATATTTATCTATAGTACGTAGACAAAACAAATAAATTCTTAGAAAATATTTAACACATACTCCCTCTACTGTTCAGTGCATACATACTGTTCAGCAATAATTTTTCTGAGATTAATTCAGTTTGTCTCTGCCTTTGGATTACGTTACTCACATTATACAGATAATATTGTTTCTTTAGTGTGTCACGAACAATGTAAAAACAGAAGTGCCTTAGTGTTTCAGAACAAATTAGTGTTTTACACACAGTTGACAAAGATGTTAATAAAAAAAAGATTTAACCTCTATTTATCAAACTTTCTCCCTGGGATTCTCGATTTTGTTATAAGGTTTGACTGTATAAAGAGTGTTCTGGGACGTATCCACTGAACTTCAGGAACTGATTCAGGACACCAAAATGAGCAAAAAAATTTCATAACAACATAACTCCTATTTTGCTTTGTTTTCCTTCTGGACACCATTTTGTGATTTTCAACAAAACTATTTCTCAGGAATAGGTAAACATACTTTAATTAAATTTGGCAAATCTAAGACTAGTGTCTTGTTCCACAAAATAAAAAATGTTGAAAACATCAACTTCAAAAATTTCAAAATAGTGGCCATCTTAAGCATTTTATTTTATTTTGAACAAAATGACATCGTATTTGTAAAAATCTATTGACACACAAGAGTTATTGCAGACAATTAACCAGGCAGTACACTTGCACACCGTTAATGCAAGGTGATAATTTTTACTAATTTACTATTATTATTTATTATTAGTAATTTTTATTACATTTAATGGAGGAAATAAAAACAGGTAAAAAATTATCGGCTTGCATTATGGTGCACAAGCATACTGCCGGGTTCACTGTCTGCAATAACCTGATTGTTTGTCAATAAATTTTTACAAATGAGGTGTCATTTTATTCAAAATAAAATGCTTAATAAATTTTGTAAAAATAAAACTTAAGATGAAACAAATAATTAAAAAGATATTAAAGGTTATAAAATTAAGATGGCTACCATTTTGAGATTTTTGAAGGTGATGTTTCCAACATTTTTTATTTTGTAGAACAAGATACTAGTTTTAGATTTATCAGATTTAACTAAAGTAGGTTCACAGTTCCAAACCCACTGGGTTAGTCTAATGGTGAACATGTCTTCAAAAATCAGCTGATTTAGAAGTCAAGAGTTCCAGTGTTCAAGTCCAAGTAAAGGCAGTTACTTTTATATGGATTGGAATAATACACTTCATTTACACTCATACATACACTGAAGTAACTTTCTCAACGATAATTGCCGAAGGCTAGACAGAAGAAAAAGTTTACTGTTCCTAAGAAATAATTTTTTTTGTTGAAAATCACAAAATGGAATCCAGAAAGAAAACAAAGAAACATAGGAATTATGCTGAATGAACGTTTTTGCTCATTTTGGTGCCCTGAATCAGTTCCTGAAGTTCAGCGAATACATCCTAGAACATTCTGTTATGTATACACTTCTAAAACCAACATTTTTCTAGCAGAACTTTAAAAAACTTAATGTGATTTTAATTATAATACAATCCCATCTGCATAGGATAGACTTTTGTGAACACCTGTCAAAGAAGGAATTGTTTACATCAAAGTGGTGTCCTGCAGTATCTAATATACGTTTACTGTGAAAGATATATATATTCGTAGGTAGCCAACTTATGTGGCAAAGTGGTAGTGTTCTTTTCATCTAGAAAGTTTTGATTTCAAATATTGGTCAAGCGTGGCATTTTTCATATATTACAAAATTAAAGTTTCATTATAGTTATTATAATTGAGTGACCAGCCCTAATTGTTAAAATAAATAGAATATTAACCATATAAAATAATTCTTTCTTATGTTTTATACATATAATTAGTAACTCTAGAATTACTTAATTTTCATAACAACAAAAACAATTATGAGGTTGATTTAAAAAATTTTAATTTAAAAACTGTAAAAATACAAGAAGCAATGCAATTATTATTTCACTGTCAATACATTAAATATCATAAAAGGTTATGACTGGATGGTCAACTATTTCACTGAAATCTAACATAACCTAAAATATTTCAGAAACAATTATAATAATAACACACCAACTTTAAAAAAAACAAAACACTTGAATTTTATTTTATGTTTTTTGTAAAAGAAAAAATACAAAGCCACATAATACAATTAATTGTCATCTCCTAAAGCACCATTCACAATTGCACAATACTGTCTTAAACAAAAGGATCATCCAAAAACTAAACAAATAGCTCTTAATAAATTTGAAACAATAATTTGGCACTTATAAATAGAATTATTTTGCACAATCATCAATTAAATTTAAGAACATTTCAAATTATATTAATATTTTTTTTCAATTCCATGATTAAGCAAAGAAATATACCTAGCTTGTTAGCCACTAGCAATAGCAATTTAAAACTCATCACCTCCAAAATGACTGCTACTTAAAAATTCTTTTAATTTATGAAACAAATGAAGATCAATGGAGGCCAGATAAGGTCAGTATGGTGGATGCCTAAAATCTTCCCAGCTAAATTTATTGTTAGGTTGTTGCAGCTAAATTGATGTGAATGTTACCAAGAAACAAAAAATATCTCATTTTACAATCCTTTTTTTTTTGTATGGCACATAAAAGTCAACCAAATTTCTTGTAATAAGGATGTGAATTTACTGATGTTTCATTTTCAGTCCCTGAAAATGCTTGCCATCATTTTTGAGGACCCAAATTTTTCTTGACTTAGCTCTCTTCAAAATACCACTCACTGGTAATATTTATCTTGATACAGTTATTGAAGAATTAATCTGGCAAAAATTATCTGTAACTAAAATATTCACAAAAAATTTTGATTTCAAGGAGAGGGGGAGAAAGAAATAGAAAAACTGAGAAAATCTAATCCATCAGTGTAAATAGTCTGTCCTTATGGTTTTCATCACTGATATTCTGTTATTCAATCACAAAAGAGAGTCACTGAAAACAATCTTAATTATGACAACTTAATCATAAACATGCAATCTTCTTTCATCAAACATGAAATACTATTTTTTCACTACAACTTGATCAAATATATTTTATTACCAATAAATTTCTTTTGGGCAAGAACTGCATTTAAAAACCAGATCCCATAACTAATTCCACATTGGTGAATTTTTTGAATGTATCACGCATTTTAAATGATAAGACAGCATCATAAGAGTCGGTTGTGGGAGCACTAAACATGCACTCTTAATTTACGAATGAATGGTCCTCTTAAAGAACACAATCAGAAAAAGTGAATGGTTTAATCAGTGAACTTAATGAATGAGTTCTATTATTATAATTCATACATTTTTTTTAACCAATAAATTAATATACCTTGTAGGAAGATAAAGACCGGTACGAAAGCTGCCAAAAACTTCGACTTTTGCTGAAGGCCAAAGAGAATGAATAATGTTTTCTATATTATGGACCACTTGTAGGCGTACATTGTGTTCTTCAGGGGTAGGTGACATATATTCATAGAAGTCCACTATCTCCTGATGTAATCTGTAAATAAAAATTATAAATAGCATAATAAATGATGAAATCAGAAAAATGAACTTAAATTCAGTTTTTGAGCCAAGTCGACATAGAAATTCTAAAATGTTTTTGAAATTGCATCTACATACAAGATGAAAAAAAACCAAACAAAATCATTAATAAAAATTCAATAGAAATAATTTTCATTATTCACTATAATTTTTCATGCAAAAAAAAGAGCTGATTTTTTCCGAAAACCTAATCCTAAAACCATAAGTACAGGTAACTGATAAACTAGTTCCTGGTCAGTACTGCGAAGGCTTTATAGGTGGAACTAATAAAACAGTATTGTGGACAGTTAAACTAGCCTTTAGGGTAATCACCATGTTTATGATTTGTAAAATAAACTACTATAAATAACTACAAGACTCGAAATACATTTTATTCCAAAAATATGCTACAAAATCTGTTAAGTGAAAATGCTGCTGTAACTGTTGAAAACTCTTCAGAGCTGTATTATTATAAATAATTTACAATACTACAAACCAATATTACAATAAGATACTTAAAAACTGATATTATCTTCAAACCATTCAAAACAGGTTAACGTATCACTTCTACCCTCTCCTGGCGAAAAACTTTCTAATATTTCATATTTTTTTCACCTTTATTCAAAGTATTAAAACACAGCAAACTGATTTTGATGTCTATGTTACCAATATGTTACACATCGAAAAATATTTTTATATTTCTACTTTTAGTAACATTATATTCATTTTGCTTTTCGTAGGAAAGATAATCTTTATAAGAGTTATTTGAGTCTGCTTATGTCAAAATTTGTGTGTTTTAACTCTTATCTTCCACTGTCATAACACATCACGCACTATATATGTATTCTTCTGTGACAGTGATGTTCTGGTAATACATTAGCTGCGTATCCCATGATTTCCATTTCAGAATAGATAAGTTGTTTTAAAGGCTCTGGAATACAGAGACTGTTTCTTTATAATACAGGAATTAATTTCCAATTTTTATGAAGTTCTATTTTTCTCAGTTTTTTCTTTGTAAAGGGACATTTATTTCTTTTAATATATTTAACTTATTAACCAATAAATTTTATATAAAAAAATAATAATATATATATATATATATCCAGAAAACAACTTGTTTTTTGAGTTTTATTGGCATAGTGGTCAATATATGATGAATTATTTGAATTTTCACACACATACACACCACATTCTGATATTTTCAATTATTAAGTAGTAAACTGATAAAAAAATAAATACAATCAAATACACTATGATGGCAGCTCACAGCAAGAGCAGTAGTGTTATAGTGCCTTTGAATGCTGATAGCATTCTGATTTTTCAGGTTATTTCCGGTAGAAAAATGTCTACATAATTAGTACTGTGTACAAGGTACAAAATGTTAAAATACAAATATTTATTAATGTAAAACAGCAGCACAAGATAAATCAAACCGGACATGGGAGAGGAGAAACCACAGATTAGTGTATTCAACACAACAAGCAATAACATTTCGAATACCACACAAACTTTGATGCACACTGACCTTGAACCTAGAGGGTAAAAGTATAGGAGGAGGAACACAACCTGTAGCTGTGAAAGAAACTCAGTTGAGTTAAAGCCAACCACAACTAGTGCACGCACATGAAGCTGATGAAGGATGTCAGAATAATCATAGTCAAGGAATATTATGCACAGGGCAGATTGATCAAAGGAGTACATGAAAAATTCCATACAGAGTTCAACAGTGATCCACCTACAAAGTCATAAAGAAGTTTGAGTGAACTGGATCTGTGCTTGAAAAGAAACATAAATACCCACCTGCGAAAATAACCAAGGCACAGAAGATATTTGCCAGCAAACAACACACTAGGGAATCCTAAAGGACCTGTACTTGATGGCATACAAGATCATGGCTTTAGAAGAGTTAAAGCCTACAGACCATGATAAACATGTACAGTATTTCACATGGCTACTACACTAAATCAAAAGTGGTTTACTTGATGACAGACAACCAGCAAAAGCAAAAGCTGAGAAGTATACACTGTTATTAGCTATTATAAACCATATTTTTAAGACTTGTTTCAATATTCATTTTGATATCTGAAAGAAATTATTAAAAAAAATATATACATACATATACACCAACACACACAAAATAACCAGGATACAATGACCTAAGATATGCTAAGAGATGCTATCTCCTTTACAAGATTCCAAAACCTAGCGGAGATATTTTGAAATAATAAAACCTTAACTAAAACATATTTATGATACAACTTTAGAAAACAAATAGGCTTAAATTATAAGTTAATTTTAGAAGTGTCAAATTAATCAGGCCATACAGGCATTTTTGTTTTACCAAGACAAAAATAGCCCATGAATGAAGTGCTACTATTCATACTATCTGCCTTTGTAACAATTAAATATCATTTAATTAAACTGTTACGGCTGCATTCAAGGTAATCTAGTTTTTTAAAATGAAATACTTTTACATAAATAATCATAAGTTCATGACAACACTAAAGTAAGCAAACCTCAACTCAATTAATTAAAATAAAAGAAACAACTAAAATTTGTTACAATTTATTTTACATAAGATAAACAAAACAAAAACTAAAGAATTCATATATATTTCTTAGAATATGTACAACCCTTCAAAAAAAATCAATAACCACCTGTTTCACTGAGTCAAATTTGACACTTAATAAACTACTCATAAGTTCACAAATACTGTTTTATTTTTAAATAAAGAAATGCTACTTATAATCAACTTTTACTTCAAATATAATTATAAAATTTAAACTGGTTATAACATTTTTATGAGTTCACTTTTTTTATAAATAAGCAGATTATCAGCAGCTGTTTCATATACATTTAAAATTATATATATATAAACAACATGAATGTCATGTCAAGCATGTTAAAAACAGGTAGGAATAACTTTAACTTTTGACGTACATTTACACAATTAAATGCACCGTTCTACTATGTAGAATCAAGTAAAAAAAAAAAAAAAACTTTTCATAAGATATGAAAATGCAAACATTTTTTAGAAAGTCTGTAATTTGTTGTAATCGATTACTTTTGGATTATAATCAACCCGTATAAAAAAATTAATAATATTATGGGATGGGAGTACAATAATGCATTATTAAGTATAACGCAAATCGTAATTTAACGTCTATTTAAGGGAAGAAAGGAAAAAATTACACAAATTTAAACAATAGTGTCAATATTTTCAAACATCCTTTTTTGTTTTGGAAGGTTCTCATTAGATATGGTATTGAAAGTCTTGGACTTCTATGGGTTTAGAGCAATTGCATAACTAAACTATTATATATTACAATTTGATGGTTAATGGATAATAAATATATATATTAGGGTGGCCTTTAGCGTTACATAATTTTACAAAAATTAAAATTGTGATGCTCCCACCCCATCCCAATCAACAAAAAACAGGGTTGTGCAAAACTTTAGCTCAATTGGAAGAATGCTTGGTGATCCCCAAACACCTTCAAATTGGAACATACTTACACAACTATTAATTCCATTCAAAACCCTATCTCGGCCAATTTCTTTCTTCGTCTTAGAAAAATTTATGTGGACACATCTAGGCAATCCCAACAATTGTTTAAAAAAGTTCTGATTAAAATTTTCAAAAATACAAAAATTCCTGAAACATAAAAATTTTTTAAAATACTAGATTTTTTTAATAACGCACACAATTTCTATAAGAGAAACTCATTTTTATTAACAATTTCAATAAAATCATAACATAATGTGTACTCTAATGAACATTATTCTTTCCTAAGAGAGAATTTAGTAGGAGGTGAGTATTTTTAAGGGTTTGCGGTGATGATCCGTAGAACAAATTGTTTCTCAGTTTCATCTTTTGAGAATTATTGAAATCGTGAATGAGTTTGACAGCCTTTCTGGAACATCATTTACAACTATTAACTCAAGTTTTTCAATTCCACTTTCATAATCAGGATCACCTTCCATGTTGAAGGATCTTTGTTGACGAAACTGGTGCAGATAGAAAATTTTGTGAAGTTTTGTACCAGGAGTTACAAAAGAAGAAAACTTGATGTTTGTAAAGAAAGAAAAATCATTTTTGTGTAGAATGTACCTCTTCAGGTGATTTTTTTCTTCTTCCGCTGTATCTGCTTCTAGCAAAATTTTAGCCATATTTGCCTTAACCGTTGTTGTATAGAGCCATCGTTTTGGGAACCAAATACCAGAGTTGGTTGAAAAACATTTTAGCAGCAGCCTTACCGATTTCTGGATCAATATCCTAATAATTTATCAATTGAGACATGAATAGGAAATCAAGATAAAGTGCTTTGATTGCTTCTGATGAAAGAAACCAGACTTGAAAAATACATATTCTCTTATACCTATGAGATTACAGGAGTTGATTTTGAAACAGGTATAACTTAGAATGCATTAATTGCTCTTGACATCCACCTAAACGGATCTAGGAGGATCGATATCCTGTTCTTCGGAATGCCACCAAGAAAGATTATCGTTAACTCCTCAATTCTCTGTAATTATCTCACTGTTGTTTCTGCGTAGAAAGGTGGGTTCAAAAAGTTCAAGAATGGTGGAGTGGCATCAGGCACTTCATAGCTGACATTTATAACATTTTGACATTTATTTGACCTCTATTGCTTGCTGTTGTATCACAGCAAAGTGCCTGAATTTTGTCGGTTATACCTCGCATCTCCACTGCTTGGTAAACAGCGATGGCTTGCTCTTTTCCAGAGGAGTTTGGATTTCAGGGACTCCCAACAATTGCTCCTTGCCTTAAAAAAGTTACTATTACTGTTAGTCTATCAACCTTTTCAATATCTGTAAGTGGCTTTCCATCCCAATGCAACACTAATTCTTGGCAGTTGTTAGGCTAAATTTGTACTGAATTTCTGTGTCTAGCTTCTCTAAATTATTTCCTAAGGCAATGAAGAGATGTCCGATTATCAGGTTTTTTGTATCACATCAATTAATTTCCATTAATAGCGCTTACAAATAAAAAAAAAATACCATGTTTATCTGAACTATGACTTTCTGGGTAAATATTTCAAAACTTCATGGTTGATGAGGGTCACCTTGCAGTTGTCTGATTGTGCTAATATTTTTCATAGATAATTTTTTTGGTTGGAACAAGATAGGAGGGTGGAAGCTAAACTTTTAGAAAGTTGAAAAATAAGTGCCACCCTTATATATTATATGTATACATAATTCCATGAATTAATGGTTATATGGGTTCTTAATCTTTTGACAATATATATTACACGATGAATTTGCCCACATGATGAAAATTGGAGAAAAAAAGCTGCCTAGAAGATATTATTAGTGATGGAAAAGAACCTACTTCATTCTGTTATAGACTAAATCAATGATAATTTTTTGTTCTGAATAAACACGCAAAAAAAATTAATTTCTCACAATGATAGACTTATTCTAAAACTGAAAACAATGAACAAAAGTTACTTAATGTCATTAAGGTGTTGCTCTTTTTGTTTAAGGAATTCATTTTTATAATGTGTACAGAAAATATCACAATATATGAATCTCTTTAAAATAAGCAACTCTGTTAGAGATAGAGATGGACACATTTATTATGTCATAAATTTAAACTCAATCTCTTGTGTTTTTTATCCACGGCAATCTCAGTCAATTCTAAGATAATTAAGATTCAATAATGGTAAGTTCAAGACAGGGACTATTTTCCAATTAATTTGAAACTATTAACGTATAAGTGAGAGCTGGAAATGCAAAATATTAACAAAATTAGTACAGAAAAGAGTATAATGGATAAAAATATAACTATTAATATTCATAATAAACATAGAATAAGCACTATTACAAGATTTAAATCTTTGTTTTTTTGTGACTTTATTTTGTCTTATTATTATGTATGAAGATGTACAACAAAAAAAAAAAAAATTATTAAATACAGATAGTAATGTTGACTTAGTGTAGTGAGGAAATTCAATATGAATGACTCCTTTGATGTTGAAAAAACAAATTGGAATTCACATTTGATGAGCTTTTTTTGGTCTGGGCAATGAAGCTATATTCCACTGGCTGTACTGCTGTTTTGTTTCAGGGTTATAGCTGTAGCATCAAGATTCATCACCCCCTGTTATGACTTTTGACAAAAGTTTGTGCCTGTTCTTCCAATTCTTAGCACACTCTCAGACCTTTCTCCCTCTGGTCATCAGAAAGCAGTAATGGAAAAACCTTTACCACAATGCACCTATGTTCAAATCTTCATCCTGGCCCCCATAAGGGAAGATACTATTCTTGTGACAATCCTGGTTGCTACACCATCCCCTCTGTTCTTAGCCCTGACGGGCTTTACTGGAGGTCGTCTTTTAGACCCTCCAAACTTGATAACACAACAGTCATCATTTTGGTCTCTTTGATGATGCCATTGATGCAAATGCCTTGGCAGACATTACATCAGTATATTTATGTATTTACATAACCTACTACCACCTTCATATGTCCTCTTCCAACCACGACCACCTACAATAACTTACAACCCTCAACTATCACATTAACCGATCTGCCTTCTTACATAGGTTTTACACAAAAACTCTTCCTTTACCAAACTTCAATTAGACTATTCACTCATTCAGATCATTACTTAATTGTGTATTTAAATACCAAAAATATTATCCTCATACCAACAAAACAAGTGTTAACTGCAACAATGACAATTTTGTTCTACAATTCAATTTACTCAAAGTCCTCTTGATTAATTTAAAAATCAAGAAACAGATTCACAAACCTCTAATGAAAACATACTCTGAATCTCTCTGATCTGATCTGCTTTCAGGAGCTAGGTTATTGCCTACGCCCTCCGACATTGCAGCTCCAGCATAGTTCTCTATACATCCACCTCATCCTATCAGTGAATATTTTAGCTAATTGGGGCTCAATGCCAAACACCTATCTTGGCAAAGTAAGCACTCAGGCAGGCCCCTAGCCACCCATGTTGCTATTCTATCAATAAAAGCATCAGACCCCCTAAGCCATCTTCCCCAGGGTTAAGCATCTAAGGAATCCAGCAACTATGTTCCATTCCCTTTCAGTTTTCCCATTAACTTGCAGATCAAAACCAGAACTGACCCTCACAAACTACTTTGGTATGTTCAGCTTTGTACCTGGGGCCACCTTATCTAGAAAAGCACCATGTCCAGAAAGAAACTGTGTAATATGTCGATTGGGGGAAATCTACCTAACTACCTGCATACTTCTCACATCACAAAAAATACCACACATTTAATGGCCATTGAATGATTCAGTCCACCTGACCTGTTGTAAATAAAAACCTTGGTCGTCTATTTTTTTCTTGTGCTCATAGGCAAGATACCTTCTTAGCATCATAACCCGATTGGTGCTCAGTTCCAAGGATATCAATGGGCTTAATACCAGAAACAACTGCAGAAAAATTGGCATTAACTCCAGACAATTCCAGTTATTTTCTCTAATTCAGTGATGATCAAATATGATGGCAATGCGCACTTTTTGAACATTTTTGTCTGTTCTGGACGTTGAGAGACAACCCAAACGGGTTCACCTTCAAGTGACATTTGGCCACTTCTGAACCAGGCAAGCCACTTGTAAATTCTCACCTGGCCCAGAACTACCCTCCCATAAACTTCCTTAAGCACTGGAACCATTTCTGCCAATGCTTTCTTTAACAGGAAACAGAATTTGATGTTGGTGCGTTGGTCCTTAATGTTCTCCATCGCAAAAATGTCAAAAGCTTTGGGAGTTTAAGAAAACAATCACTCTGTTTGCTGCAATGGCTTCTCATGAATGCTACAAGGCAACTGAACAGGGAAAGTATCTAGTAAATATACCTAGTGGAAGAGGGCAGCACTGCCAACAAAAAATAATTCTCGTTAACCCCCATACTTCAATGAATATGCAACTGCCTGTATGAAAGATGTGAACAATCAATTTTTAATTAATTTGAAATTACTCCTAGAGATAAGTCTTATTTGCTTTAGTGAGCCAAGGCCTACACAAATTATGTTACTTATGCAAACCTCACCTAAAAAAAAAATTTTTTTTACGTAGGAAAAGGGTAATAGTGAAAAATAGTTTCGTGTATGTTCATAATATCCAAAAATCCAAAAGAAATATCTTAATCCTTTAAGAATTTTAATGTGATAACATTATTTAAACAAACTGCAATGTGCCTACACAGACGTAAATCAATCAGCCTTCATTTCAAAGTTATTATATTCTATTATGCTGGCATGGATATTTAGGAGTTAAGGATTATGAGAATTAAATAATTATAAGATTAAGTAATCCAGTAAAAAATGTATATTCCAGACTAGAAATGGTTGTTCAGACCTCATTTAAGACATGAAAAACTATTCAGGATTAGCATTTTTACATTTGTATAAATAAATCATGTATGTAGATTATACAAACATCCACGAGACTCAGACATGTTTCCCTAAAATACAGAGGGTCTAGACAAAAAGCAAATTTCATCCTTATAGTTTCCCTTCCTCTGTAGCATCTGACTCTGTAAAACTGCATCTTTTTCAATACACAGAATTGAAGTTGCAGGTTTGGTGTAAAGAAAATATGTAAACAGAACTTTTTCAGCTGAGATCAATCCTTTTATAATGCAATCTAAATTTAAGTTATTATTATTGCATTAAAAGGTAATACAAGATTGCATTAATATTATTGTATTACATATAATAGTGATTACAAATGCAGAAATGTAAGAATATATAAATTATTCTTTTGTATTATTTTTGCCTTAAAGTAAAAAAAAAAATCGAAGTGACAGCCAAAAAATTAATAGATCTCAATTATAATAACAAAATCAGATTAAAAATCAATGAAAAGTATAGATTTGGTTACCATAATTTCTTGTGCCAGTGATTAATCTTAACGTGACAAGAAATTTGTTTTGCTTTACTAATCATTACAGTGAGTTTAGAACATTTTTTAATTTCAATGGCTTTTTTGTAGGAGCAAAATTTTTCGTTCAAATAACACATTTACTAAACACTACTTGAAAAATATTATATTCATACAAAATTACCTCTATCAACTAACTATTCACGGGTGGTTGAATATCTCAGAAATAAAATGTCAGGTTTTTATAAAGTATTTATAAACACTTATCCTGTTTAGCATTACGTTGGTAGATTGCCTTTACAGGCAAAAGTTTTCAAACTCTCTTCAAGAAGTTTCTAAAAGAGCTTGTTTTCAGACTATCTAAAGGTTTTATACATAATCATATTATAATTTGCAAAATCTGTAATCATGATTTATAATTCTGAAGCATTATCATCAATGTTTTATTAAATGGTCTGCCAAATTACTAATGTTTATACTTTTCCATTTTTTATCATTTTTATAGACATCATACCTTTGTAACTCATTACTTGAAGAGACATCTGTGTTTATTGATGATGGTTTCATTACAAATTTAGTTTTATAAATTTATATTTAAATTATAATGAACAAATTTTTATTAGATTTTAGAAAAATTATTATGTATGGGGACATGCCAAGAGAAGATAGGATTTTCCACTTAATATTTAATTTATAATGAAATCAACACACACTACCATCTCTATTTATAAGTTGTAGTTGCAGATTTATGGTAAAAATTAAAAGCTCACCAAATTAGTAATATTTGACAAGATCCATTTAAAACATGATAAATAGTTATGTTAAGTTTCAAACAATCAGTTATAGAATTCAAAAGTTATAATTGGCTAAGGAAGGTTGTTGCAATCAGAGCTCTAAATATAAGTTTGTTTTTTGGATATAATAAAAAAAAAACTCTATGCAAGTATCTCAAAACTGTTTAAAGGCATTATTATAAAATTTAAACTTAAGCAGACGTACTACATGAGTCTGACAATCAATTTCCATTAAATTGGCTTCAAACTTAACCATACATATTTAATCATATTAACTGAGAGATGGTACAATGTAACTCAGTATATACATTTCAAGTTCAAGAAATTTATAATAGGATTAACTGTGCTCTAAAAATATTAAAGAAGCTGTTATTATTATTATTATTATATAACTCATATAAGAGTATATTGAAATTGTTGCTGCAGTTACATTAGATGATATGTCCTGTATATAAATTGAAGTTACTAATGAGATGAGGGTTGAAAAAACAGTAGTACTGGATTCAAAAAAAAATTGAATTAAACCTAAATAACTTTGATCTGCATATATACAGTTAAGGTTCCAAGATCACAAATTAACAGCCAAATCTTAAACAAATTAAGATAATTGGTTAAAATTCATAAATAAACTACTACTACACTTGAATTCAACTGAGAGGTATTTCCACCAACATCTGACAATATTACTGCTGTTAACTGTCATTTAGGATGACTAACTCATTCAAAGGCTTAAAACTGATTACTACTGTTTAGGTATTGAAATATTAAAACCTAATCCAAATATAAAACTGTAAACAATGATGAAAGAGGAAATTGTAATTGAATTACACAAAAGGATAAATTAACTATACAAAATAAGCATACAGAGTACAGAAAAATATTACGGGAAAACAAGACCAAAGTGTAATATCAGAGGTCAAATTAAATAATGCTTAATGCCATTTTGCGGAAGGAATTTCTGAGAAATTCTTTTAATGATAAAACAGAAAAATTTAATAGATGCTATATTCACAAGAGAACTTGAACTGTCATACAAAATTCTTACTATTAGATTTATGAGAATCCTAAATTAATAAACAAAAAAACCACTAAGCAGCAACATTTATATGAAAATGTTACATGCTTTAAAAGAACCAGAACAATAATCGTAATGTCTGGTATCAGCAAGATGGAACTTATGTAACAATGGATGAGGTTAAGGGAAGAAATGTTCCCATGCCTGCTTGTTCTCTAGGCAACAGTATGAAACTGCTTTCTTTAGCTGCAGCTAACCAGAATTTAAAAAAAATCAAGAGAATACTTTCTACTACAAAATCACTCAATCTACTGATTTAAAGAATACAAGATAACAGCTGCCATTAAAGATATGCTGGACTAAATCTCTATGATGCAGGAATTTGTGCGCACACATAGAATGCTGGAGGCATCTGCAGGATATAATCTTCAAAAGATAAATTTCCAGATTTACTTTCCGTTAATAATAAATATCTAAAAATATTCAGGGAAATAAGTTATTTTATTTTAAAATTACAATCGGGTATTTACTAGATTAAACACTTGTCACAGAGAATTTACATTATATAACAGTAAAACTTGGAAAACAACAGAAAGACAAGAATGGAAATAATATAAATAACAGAGGGTTTATGAAATGTGCTATTACGATAGATTAAAAATTAAGCAGGTAAGAGAACAAAATTAACTGATTTTAAGAGGTGGAGAAATATTTAAGGGTGAATCTAATAAAAAGAAAGACCTTGATATACAAACACAGCATATATCAATTTTGTTGAGTGGATCAGATGTTAAGGCTGCAATTAACGGAACATTACAGGAAGACTTAAAGAGTTCTTGGCCTGACAAAGAAAACACAAGATTTCAGAATTTTTTTATTTTTCATGTCACCTTACAATTTGATATATTTAGATCAAAAACTTTCCAACTTCTTAATACCTTCAGTATAATGTGATCTGTCCAACTAATTACAATAAGCTGTTTCTCAGTTTTGATGCACCATTTGAAGTGCATCTATCAGCTATCCATTTCTTCAGGCTTGAGAAAAGAAAGTAATTAGTAGAAGCCAAATATGACACACATGGAACCACATCGAAGGGTAGGTCATGGAATTTTGCACCAACAACTCAAGACATACAAACAAATGGATTATCGCGGTGAAAGAGCATTTTCTTTTTGGCCAGATGTGGACATTTAGTGTGAATAGCACCCTTCAATTGGCTCAATAGTGAAGCATAAATACTCCCTGGTGATGGTCCTGCCTTTTTCACGTTCAAAAAGCCATAATGGTAACTTTCTTGTTTTCTTTGATGCACTTCACCAGCTCACTAACTGGAATGGTGTTGAATCTCTGGTGTGTAATGGTGAATCTGTTTCTTCTACCATTAGAAAACATTGAAGAAACTTGCAGAATCATGTTTAAATAAGTTTAAGCAGACTTCATCACCTCGAGAAATGCTCAGTTGCATACATTTTTGGTATACTGTTTACAAACATGGATTCTGAGGAGTGGACAACTTTTTCATATTCAAAAAATTGTGTAAAATATAGTGAACAATTAATCAAGATGTTTGCAATGTCACCAACTTTCTGTACCTTCAGTCTGCAATCATTTAATACAACGTTCTGAATTTTGTGATTATTTCATTGGTTGTAAAGGTTTTTTGATCATCCTAGGCATAATTATCTTGAATAAATTGTACAATCATGTATTAATTAACCATCCCACTTTTAATTGTCAAAAACAAAGGGGAAGAGTCTTTTAAAGAGAAATCCAACTCTTTTTGAATATGTGTTAGGGTTAAACCTTCTAAAACAAAATTATTTATAACAGCTCATACTTCCAATTTTTCAGAAAATATCAAAATTTGTTTGTTTTATGGATCTGAAACTTTGCAACATGCCATCTAAAGGATCATACTTGAGAAATTTCATAATCACTTGGTCATACTTTCACCAATCTGTCTTGGGCCCAGAACTTTCTGAATACTACTGATATACAAGAGTACAAATAACTGAGCATGTCTGAATGTAAGAGGTATGTTAAAGTATGAGATAAGTAAAAAACAGAGAGGAATGGAGATCTGCTTACACCAATCTAATCGCAGACATAAAAAAAAATCAAGAAAGCAGATAAAAATGATGGGGCTTTGTGTGTTTGGAGTGTGCATTCATTTCCTCTTTCATTAAACAAACCTTAATTCGTTTATAATTTATGAATATTTAATAAAATGATTTTGTTTATTTAAAATAATTTGCTGTACTTTTGTTCAATTTATATAATAGAAGTAAAAATGGAAACCTACTGATTCCCTTACTGAATCAATCTTCTTCCTGCCTTATACCAGTGGATTTCAGGTGTGCATTTTGATCAATCTTAACAGGCTACATGACGAATTACATAAAAAAAAGACTCAAAATATATCTTTTCTTATTGCTAGGCTAGATACAATAGGAGTGGTTGAAATAGATAGATTAAAGGTGTCACTTACGGTGGATTGGGTAGACATCTGAATTGTAGATTCAAATACCCTTCAATGAAAAAAAAAGTAACTAAGTAGATAAAACATAATACGTATGGAGTTATCCGTTATAAATGTTCTTAATTATTTTGTTTCTTCTAATTTTTTCTATAGAAATAAAGAAATATTATGTCAGTTAAATCTTTAATTTTACTCTTTAGTAATGGTAAAAACCGATACTAATACAACACAGGGAAATTTTGATAAATATGTTATGATTCCTTTCTAATAGCTACTTTTATTAAGGATAACGTAAGATTATGTTGTTTACCTTCACTATCAATTCGTTCTTACCAGAAACATTACCCCTCTTCAGAATAAATTACCTTTTGTTATCTAAAAAAAAAAGCTTAAGCTAGAAAAAATACCAATAACTGAAAATTATAAACATTAAAAGAACAGAAAGTATTTTCATATTAATTCATTAACTCAATGTCAAAAACAGTCATCCTAATTAATATTTAAGAGAAAATTCTCTTAACATTTTTAAGTGGCTGCAGATAAACGAAGTTCTCTGCAATTGAAAATTTATTCTTTTTTTTCCTGTTTAGCCTCCGGGAATTACCGTTTAGGTATTAGATGTATTAGTGTAAATGAAGTGTAGTCTTGTACAGACTCAGTTCAACCATTCCTGAGATGTGTGGTTAATTGAAACCCAATCATCAAAGAACACAAATATCCACGATCTAGTATTCAAATCCGTATGAAAGTAACTCTGCCTTTACTAGGACATGAACACTGGAACTCTCGACTTCCAAATCAGCTGATTTGGGAAGACACGTGGACCCAATCCACATGGATTTGGGAACCCGGTGGATTGAAAATTTATTACCAAATGAAGATTTTCATAAAGAAATAAATTATATACAACCTAATACCACTTTTAGATAAATAACCCATTAAAATGGGACAATTTAGCTGAAACAGATATAAAAACTATCGGATTCAAAATTTAGAAAAAAAATTAATCTGTGCAAACTACTGAAACCAACAAACATTTAAAAAAAGTCTTTGAGTTTTCAATAAAAATATATAATTTCATCTAACAAATGTGTTCTAGGATAACACATTTACAAAAAAATTTTAAATAACTCTGATACAAAGATAAAATAACTTTATAAAAAGACTGATAGTAAATAAACATAAAATAAGGAAAAAACCACATTACCAGAATGATTTTTGTAAGTCCTTAATGTTAATTTAGAACAAATGCTTTAAACAATAATATCAAATAAAAACGCAAACATACAAATATATCTGTAAAAATCTGATGCTTGAAATGCCAATTAAAAAAAAAAATGGTAGACACTAATAGTGGGCAAACTGCCATAAGCTGGCCCTTTAGGGCAAGTAGTGTCTTAGAAATTTAAAAAAAAAAATTAATTAGTTTTTTAAATACAAATAAATGTTACTAATGCAACTATTAAAATTTAAAAAGCAACAAATTAATTAAAACGGGAAAAAATTTCATTTTCGTTATTTTAGAAAGCGTACTTTTTAAACTAAACAGTTGAAGTACAATATAAAAGTTAGAAATAATTATTATGAATATAAATTGAACGAAAATTCTTCACAACTAAGATATAAAAACAAAATTACATGTGACATTTCAAACATGAAGTGCCATAATATATACGTGTTTTTCTACTCAAGGACATGCGATATATAACAAATATAAATTCGATAAATAAATGTTAAAAAACCATCAATCACAACTTATGTTCTAGAATACTACAATATCTTTACCCAGTCACACTTCTTGCATCATATCTACGATTTGGTGGGCGCCAGGGACAACCTCCATTTATCCCTATCAAAGAAGCATGGTTTTTGTTCATGGCGTACGTACTAGCCCGGTTTGACGTAAGATTCGAATTATTATTAAAATTAGTTTGAGTTCGTTTAGAGTGAGCGTCTCCGTTTGTAATATCTAAATTTACAAGATCGTGATTTTTAATATTATGATTACTGTCATTAACACCTATTTTTAAATTGTCTATCCCTGTATGGGCGTCCCAAATGCGTGTCCAGAAATCCTTAGCAGGGCCCTCTTGTTCTGGTTGAAACCAACCAATCTTTGGATCCATGAACAAAAACCGAACTCACAAAACGAAACCCCCTTTTTCACTACTCACATTCAACACCATTGCAATAAACGGAAAAAAATTAATGCACTTAAACGAGTTTAAAATCAGACGGACACATAAAACAGAAACCACATCACTTTCAGTTAATTCGACTCACTGTTATTACTGTAGATAGCACCACAGTGCCGGCGCATGCGTCCATCATAATCTTAACAGCAGCTATACAAACATAAAAGACGAAAATCATAAAAGTCTTCAATAAATAGCGCGCAACAAGTATAATAATGCTACTGAAAATTTATATATCCAATAAGGAAATAAAAATTTAAAAATGATTCGCTACAACTATTATGGTAATTTAGTTAATGTTTCTCAAAATAAAATAATTATATTTACGGGTACAACAATGTGAATAATGTTTTTCCGTTAAAACAGAAAAAGTAACCTTATTATAGGTCCATGTCTTGTAATATATTTTAATATTGAATAATGTATTTATTACCAATATATCACCAATTTATAGCATTTTATAATTTTTCCGTAAATCGTTCAACGTATTTCATTTCCGGCCGATGTCAGCAGCAATTTAAAAACTTTCCAATAAGTGAATGAAGATGGCCTTGCCCATAGCCAGTTCATTTTTTTAAACAGTTTTCAACCTTGCTCTTAAAGCAACATACCTTTTAGATAAGAATGTATATTTTTTTTCACACACCTAATAATTTGTATCCACATGCTGCACAATTCTTATGAAACATTCACTCCTGATTTTACAATTCAACTGATTCATTACATAAAAATAACTCAAATTATATGTATCTTTATAGGCTCAAGCTCGTACACATATACCACAAACAATATGGTATTACACAACCATTGAAAATTAGTGGCAACTATAAAAATTATAAAAACTTGTACATGCAAAGAGTCAATACAAACAAGCATGCAATCCCTAAACAAAATTATTAGTGCAGGTATTGTGGTTTAACAGCTGTAAATTTCTATGATTGTTTTATAGGACTTTGATAAATGGTATGGATAATCTGACCCATGAAATGGAAACTTGTCTGAAAAAACTAATGTAAATAATGCCTACTTTTAGATTGGTGTGGGATTACACAGTATTTTATTTAAGAATTGATTCTGACAATTCTTTTATTCTGTCAGTTTTCTAAATTGAGATTTTTTTAATGAGACATTTGTCTCAATGACGAGTTTGGACTATTGAGTTTTATATTTGAGATTCTTCTAAACATTACTTATTACATAAGATTTTAATGATGAAATTTAATAATAGTTAAAGAAAATTCCTTTATTAAGTTTCTTAATAGATAATGAGCATCATCTGCAGTTTAGCTGTTGCTTTATTTTAGTTACTATAAAAAAAATCACCACTGTTTTTGTTAAAAGTAAATTTATCAAGGTGGCTGGGGTATTGAGATTGGTAAACTACCATGGAGTAATAAAAGGCTACTTGCTACCTTATATTTGCCTTTTTAATGCGTGTATATTTGTTTTTTTAAATTTCAAATTTTTTTTCTTTGGATTGTAAATTCAGATATGTAATAAAGAAAATTGTAGTATAAATTGTTAAGCTTGACTTTTTTACTTGAATTAACACAAATCTATGATGAGAAATGCTTTATTAATATATAATCATAGTACATGAAGCATTTCTCAATACAGTGAATTTATAATCAAAATTTATAATCAAGGTAGCACAAGTAGCCTCAACTTACCAGGGAAACGCTATAAAAAAATCACCACTGTTTTTGTTAATAAAAGTAAATTTATCAAGGTGGCTGGGGTATTGAGGTTGGTAAACTACCATGGAGTAATAAAAGGCTACTTGCTACCTTATAACTGCTTTTTTAATGCTTGTGTATATTTGTTTTTTAAATGTCAATTTTTTTTTTTCTTTGGATTGTAAATTCAGATATGTAATAAAGAAAATTGTAGTATAAATTGTTAAGCTTGACTTTTTGACTTGAATTAACACAAATCTATGATGAGAAATGCTTCATTAATATATAATCATAGTACATGAAGCATTTCTCAATACAGTGAATGGCCTATAAACTAGTCAAGCTTACACAATTTTCTTATTCTTTATCTGAATTTATAATCAAGGTAGCAAAGTAGCCTCAACTTCTGTTGATTTTGTCAGCAATTTAACTAATTTTCAGTGGTATTGCTACAGTTACTAAGATTTCAGTACTATTAAGAAAATAGTAGCAAGATTAGAGGGGCTTGCAAAAACAGATCCATTCAAAATTCTAGCTAAATCAATTGCAGTCTCTTAAATTCCAGGTAAAAATGACTAAAAAGAAAATTATTGCTTAGTTATAATTTTACATGTATATTGAACAAAATTTTCTGGAAAGCAGTATATCTCATACTATTATCATTAACTTACATTACCTGAAATCTTAATGCAAGGAATTTATAAGCACAAGTCCAACTGCATTTTCACACATTTCAACTACAAGACCACCTAGTGGAGCAGGATTGTATTAAATGGTACAAATTATTCTCCTACACAAGTTAAATATTACGATCTTAGGGAAATTTCTAGAATCTTATAAAATTTATTTTTATAATTGATTTTTTAATATTTAAGCTTTTAATAATAAAATTTAAGCTTAATTTATTAAAAATAAATTTCTTATATTTATTGGTATATGGTATAAGTAGTAATCCCACAACAAACAATCTTTACATAGCAATCAATCCCACAGAGTAGTTACTTATTTCAATGTTTTCATATTGCAGCAATTTGAAGTTTCATTAAAGCAATGAATGCTTTAATAAGAATATTAATTTTATATTTCACTATAATATTTTCTACCTGAGGCCCAGTATTATGGGCCTGAAGCCCAAAAATCTAAGGTAGCAGAGATTTCTATAGAGAAAGAATTGAATTGAAAAGCTTGTGCATATGATATAAATAAATAATAAATAAACCAACCAAAAAAAATTTTTCTACCTAGTCCCATTTAAATTGAGACACCATCATATGCACAAGGCTTTTCAATTGCAGTTCTTTCTGGTTACTTCTTTTCAAGTAACACAAATTTAACAGTTTATACTAATGTATAAACATTTGTAACATAACATTTGTATAGTTAATTATGACTTAAGATAAGAAAGACTGGGAAGGAAAGAAAGTGATAGTGATAAAATGAAGTATTTTGTATTTATGAAGTACTACTATGCTGCCAGACTAAATAGACTCACCTCCTTGGTCCAACCAATCTCTGGATAAATAAGATAAATGTTAGGACTAAGTTGACCATTTCTAGAATTTTTGTCCAGGAATAATTTATCGTAAGTATAAACGAACAATATATTATATGGTATTATATTATGTGTCTTACCTCTGGTCTTATTCCAAAACAATAATACATTTGACTCATTAGATATGGTGAAAAATGAGAAGCAGACCATCTGTCCAGAGATTCATTGTACAGGGGGTATTGTAATGTAATTACAATTTTTTTCTATAGTCTGGGCAAATACAGTAATTTAATAAAATTATTTTACAAAGATTAATACTTTGTAATCTTTCATATTCTATTCTATTTTTATTTTGAAAAATATAAATTTTTCAGTTTATGAAGCCATTAAACAAGCGAAACATCAGTACCACACATTTTCTGATATTTAATCTGCAATTATTGGGTACTGAATAAGTACTGAAAAACCACATTTTCAGAGATGTAATAACTTACCATAAAACAATACAGAAATGGCATGTGTGAAGATAATATAGGACTAAGGAAATTTTAAAGTGGTAACAAAAGAGCGTGAGGAAAAAGGTTTGATAAGTTAGAAATACTGAAAAATATAGTCATTTATTTCACAGCTATTATACAAACAATTCACAACATATAAAAATTTTCTACTAATCAGTATGTATACTTTGGAAAAGAGTTAAGATAATAAACCCAACTACAGCAAAAAGGAAAAATATATACCTTATCACAAAGCACATATATATATATATAATTACAACTATTCACCACATTAGAAAATTATTGCTGAAGGTTATTTGCTTCTTAAAAAAATTTAATTAGTTTACTCATGATGGGAATGTACTATATCAATATAACAGTTATTGCTTAAAATACTCCAAATGATCATTTCTTTTATAAATATGGTGGAAAATTGTAATGTTACAGTATTGCACAAGTGACAAAGTAATCTTAATGAATTGAAATAATAAAGTATATTAATATAAAAAATAAATAAATAATGTTATGAACAAATAAATTTTCTTTACGAATGCTATTAAAAAAATACCATTATTATTTTCTTAAATGTATATTTTACATTTCAAAATACAATTTCAGTACAATTTTGCATTAAATTTATATAATTTTAGATGGCAGTATTAGATTAGTCTTAAGTTTTTGTGTAATAAATTGAAGTCATTCCTACTCTATTTTCTAGAATCAAGGAAAAGGATATGATGTTTAAGGGAAAAAACTCTTTATGAAATTGATAAGGCCATTTGTCGATTGATCATGAGAAGTAACAGGGGTTTTATCTTGTAATTCCGGTTCAATTTGTTTAGCTAGTTGCTTGCCCAGTTCAACTCTAAAATAAAAAAAAAACAAAATTAACTAGGATATATAAAAAAGCAAGTTTTAATAAAATTGTGTGTGTGTGTGTGCGCACACTGCTTTGTGCGCACTGCATTGCGCGCGCACACACACACACACACACACACACACACACACACACACACACACACACACACACACACACACACACACACACACACACACACACACACACACACACACACACACACACACACAGACACACACACACACACACACCCTATTTGTTAGTGTATGCTATTTATTATTTACATTTTTACATTTAGTATATAAATACATGGATATTTTTTAAATATCCAAATAGAAGTAATTTGTATAATAACTAATTTACATAATTACTAATTTGTATAATTTTTTTTACATAATTTGTATTACAACTAATAAAAAATGTACTTACCCCCATTGGTCATAAGAGTTGATATCCCAAATTACACCTTGTACAAAAATCTTATGCTCGTACATAACTAGAGAAAAAAAGATTAATTAAATAAAATAAATAAATAAAATAAATATATTTAATAAATAAATATATTAATAAATCTTTTATATTATAAACCCCATTTTTTATAAGCTTTACCCACCACCCTTAACCCCTTTATCCTCCAGTTAGGAAATCAAGTGATGCACTTGATCTCCCAACTTCTTGATCATTTTTTTAAATATAAGCAATTTTACCATGTTTTGTGATATTTCTGGAAACTATTTTCTGGATGTAAACCCAGGTTTCTGGCACATTAGTAGACCTACATTGGTGTAATGATTTATCATCATTACCTTGCCTTTCACTACAATTGTCTAAAATGACATTTTCTTTATCACTTTCTTCAGAATTATAATTAGGATCTTCACTATCAAACTCATTTTCAAAATCAAATCAGTTACTAAAATGACTGATACATGCCATGCTGACTTGTGGAATACATAACCTCACATCAAGAACTTAGCACAAAACTAGTTTTCAATTTATCAATATTCCTAATTAATGCATAACACTTCTGTGCAATTCATAAGGTTTCAATGTCAATGGCATTTATTTCTTATTGCACTTGAACTTCTTACACTGACCAGAGATTGAACAGCTTGTGGTCAACAAGATAAAAAATCTTTTTTAAATACTGAAACTCATTTACTGAAATATTAAAAAAAAAAATAATATTTCCTTAATAAATACAGAATATAAAGTAATTGAACAAAACATGAGTTTTGTCTCAGACATCAAACACATGGTTACAAATTTTTACAGTGAAATACAATATGTACTATATAGTATAAAAACATTTTCATTGATATTTTAATGTCTAGCTTGAACTATTTTTATTTTTACTATGTAAGTCTGTTAAAGATACAAGAAACATTTAAAAAATTTGGGTACAAAACTTTTTTACCCTTTTTCTTCAGAAATTGCAGAAATTAAATTAAATAAAAATAAATTTGACAAGTGAAATTTACAAAATTAAAATTTCCTTGGATCAATTCTTCATTGATAAATCTGATGTAAGGCTGATAAAGCAGATACTTAGAATGAGGTAAGTTTGAATTATTTATTTGGAGTGAAACATGATAAATGATTAGTTGATAGGCAAAAATTGTACAAACTAGAATAAGTTGTTTTGTAAATATTGTTTTGTAAGTATAAATATTGCACTTTGAGTTTTTAATATTAAGTTTTTTTGAGGTTTTTACAGTCAAAAGCTATTACTGTGTAAAACTATGCACTGCTGGCCTAGATCATATGTCAGTCTGCACAGTTTGGAATAACTTTCTCTTCAGTTGAGAATCATTAGTCAATGTCAAACCCAAAAAAAAAAGATGAATGATGAAGTACATATACTCAACACTTTCAATTAAGTAAATGAAAATAAAATTACCAATGAGTGCTCCAAGTGTAAATGGTGTAAACTGCTGCACTACAATTGAGTTAGTGGGCTTATTCCCAGGGAATACCTTGTGTGGAAGAAGACGATCTACGTGAGAACCACACATTCCAGTTTTCTCCAGTTCTACACGTGCTTCTTGTTCTGTTTTTCCTTTGGCTAAAGCTTCAGTTTGCGCAAGGAAATTTGAAAGTAGTATCTATAATAAAATTGGACAGATATTAACCTAGAATCCAGTTCTAAAATTATTAACTAAAATATCCAGTTTTAATCATATTTTAATATAATAATAGGAATAACCAACCAACTGCATTTACCTCCATGATTCACCATTTCTAGTGGTTAAGTTATACATTTTATTTCATTTGTAGATAACATTACGATTTGGGAAAGCAGTTTGTAAGAGGGTTATTTTTTTAAGGTCCAATCAGTCTCCAAATAAAAACAAGTGCAAAAATCAGATGAACCTTTGCGCATATTTGTTGCGCAGCATCTAGTATGGCCATCAACAGAATCTCCCACCAAGTGTGAAGTGCGTGCGGTAATTCGATTTCTTCAGGCTGAGGGGTGTAATGCAGCTGAAATTCATCGACAAATAAGTAATGTGTATGGTGAGACTTTATGAGACTATGGTGTAGGAACTTTAAAGCAGGACGTACAGATGTCAGGGAAGGAAGTGAGTGTCAACTGATTATTCATTGAGCAAATGGATGAGGCAATTCGAGAAGATTGTCAGTTCACAATTACTGTATTGAGTGATTTGTTTCCTGAAATTTCAAGGTCAGCTCTATACCATTGTGAGAGACTTCCAGTACTGCAAACTGTGTAGAGAGATGGGTTCTCAAGATCCTGTCCGACCATCACAAACTATGAGAATGGACAGCGCTACCACAACGAAGGAGAAGATTTTTTGAACAAAATTGTCACAGGGGAAGAGACATGGGTCCATTTCAAAACTGAAAAAACAAAACAGTGGATGCATTTTCATTCTCCCAGTAAGTATGGCTACTGTGTTCTGGGACTGGAATGGATTCTCTTGGTGGAATTCATGGAACGTGGCATAACCATCACTGCAGCTTCACACTGCGCGACTCTTCAACGTCTACAAAGGGCAATTCAGAATATGCGGAGAGGAATGTTGAATCAGGCATTGTCTTTCTCCATGACAATGCTCAGCCACACACTGCAGCTGTAACAAAGAAGCTCCTGCAGTGTTTTTGATGGAAAGTGATCACCCACCATACAGCCCGGGATTTGGCTCCATCTGATTTTCACCTCTGCTCACATGAAATGTTGGCTAGGACAACATTTTAGCACAGACATCGAGCTGCAGACCAGCGTAGAAACATGGCTGAAAACACAGGCAGCTCCATTCTATGACAAAACACAGGCAGCTCCATTCTATGACAAGGAGTACCGCTATGACAAGTTGGTACCACACTACAACAAATATGTTGGAAGTAAAATTTTTTTTCAAGGTCCAATCGGATCTTGAAAAAAAAAATAACCCTCGTATAAATAGTGTGCCAAACAAATCAGATGGTGTGTAAAACCTGATTTATGGAATCATTTGTATTTATTAAATAATTTTCTGTAGTCAGAATCCCAAGGGTCAATGAACATTGAACATGACTAGAAACAAAACTGGTTTTGTCGCTGCTATGTAAACAGTATTATTATTACTGCTTGAAGGTGCTTAACCACCTGATCAAGGGTGGTTAAAAATGGTTTGAAAAATATATTTGCAAAAAAGCGTTGCATGATGGAAACCTTTTTAGCCAATTGAAAAGTTTCATGGTTGGTAAATCACTCCGGCAAAGTGGAAATAAGTATTTGGCAGAAAGTCTCATGTTTGGAAAATTGAAGAAATTTAAACCATAAGGGTCTATGTCCAACCCAACTCGTGCAAAAAGGCAGATATAGGTATTTTCCCTTCAATCTTGATTGAAAGTGACCTGCACACAGCACGGTATTTCTAACAACCTCAATGAAATCTTGAAAATTTCTTAATGAAAATAGGGTATGTGTGCCAGTGTAGGCACCACCATAATGAAATATAGTTGTAAAAAAGATAATCTTTGTACAATCAATCACCACAGCTATGCTAAATGGTTACTGAAGTATTATCAATTTATTACTACTAAATGAAACATATCCATTAGCTTAAAGGATTTTTCACTGTAAAAAGAAAAATAAACACTGATGATGCCAGAAGACTTACTGGTGTTAATCATTTAGAAATTCATTAGCCGATTGTCAGTGATGGTCTTATCAGATTGATTGTATGACTGTGACTATGACATTATTGATTGTATGACTGTGACTATGACATTATTGATTGTATGACTGTGACTATGACATTATTGATTGTATGACTGTATGACATTATTGACTGTATGACTGACATTACTGACTGTATGACTGTATGACATTACTGACTGTATGACATTACTGACTGTATGACATTACTGACTGTGACTGTATGCCATTACTGACTGACTGTATGCCATTACTGACTGACTGTATGCCATTACTGACTGTATGACTGTATGCCATTACTGACTGTATGACTGTATGCCATTACTGACTGTATGACTGTATGCCATTACTGACTGTATGACTGTATGCCATTACTGACTGTATGACTGTATGCCATTACTGACTGTATGCCATTACTGACTATGACTGTATGCCATTACTGACTGACATTACTGACTGTATGATTATGACATTACTGACTATGACATTACTGACTGACATTACTGACTATGACTGACATTTTTCCAAGCAATTTTACAACAGCAAATTTAATTTATTTTATAACAAATTCTGAGTAACCAACATCTTGGATCTAATAAGGAATTAATAAGGAATGGTTTTGTAGCTCAAAATCATTTAAATGTGTAGAATAAACACATTTATGACGTAACACATACTTAAAACATTGCTGAGTTGTCAATGTAACATCCCAAACCTTAAAAACCAGCCTTATAAATCCCAACTACCACAGAACGTTTTCAATTCAGCATTAAATTTATTTAAAATAAATTCATTCCATTAATAATAAACATTTTATTTTTGAAATGTTGGGGAAGGTGGGCTTCACACTCAGAATGCAAACTTCTTACAGCGATCTCTTTATTCTACAGAAATTTTCAAATTTGAACCAACCTTTTTTCAAATTTGACAGGTTTTGAAAAACTGTCATAACTTCCATATTGTTAGCAAGAATTACATTTAATTTCAATTCTTGCAGAAAAGTCATTTGTTTCATTGCTATTTTTTTCCCAAAAATGCAAGAACCATTTTACAGACTAATCATTCTGTTTTACAGACTAATTTTTTCTGGTAAAAGCTAAATCAGAGGCCTTTAAAAATATTTAAAATTAGTCTTGAAATATCCTAGTTTTAAGGTTGAAAGGTTCGACCAGTTTTTGGTGAACATAGTTACTTTGAGGCATAACTGTTCATGTTGCATGTATAGAAATTTTTAAACAATTTTTCATAAATAACTTGAGTTATTGAAAAAATTACCAAAAATTATTTGAGAAAATTACCAAAAATAAAGCTATTAATTTTAGATGCAACATTTCTATACATGCAACATCTAAAACCCAAGTATTTATGTATTTGCTTAGAATTTATTTCTCTATTGATATCTACAGTATTTTAAATGTAATTTCCACCCCCAAGAGGGATGGCATCCACCTTCAGAGTAAAAGCATACACTGGTATTAACCTTTTTCTTGAGCTATTTTTTTAATTACTGTCCAAATTTCACATCAAGAATTCTGAGCAAAAAATCATCAAACTCTGGACTACAATGCACCATCTATAAAGAAATACTAAAAAAAAAAATTTGATTGCAAGTTCTGAATTCCTTGCTATTCCAAATTCCAACACTAAGAGCTGGTCATGTTTGTAAATATATGGCAAAGATTATACGACTAATCACAACTGATACCAGAACAGCACGGAAAACAGGAAAACTACCCATTTTTCTGCTTGAGTGAATAGACCCCAATGGTTTAAATTTCCTCAAAACTTTCCCAATATTGAGGCTTTCCACACCAGTTTATCTTGCAGTCGTATTTGCTCCTAAAGCTTAAAAAGACTCCTCCAGATTCACAGAGAAAATCTGTTTTGAGAAAACACGGTTTGAATAATAGTGTATACAATACATATATATATATATATATATACACAGATACAGAGATTGTATACACAGTATACAACAGATTTTCTCTGTGAATCTGTTTTGAGAAAACACAGTTTGAATAATATATATATATATATATATATATATTTATTTTAAAATTATGAATACTTGATTTTAAGATAGAGTTCCATGTAGAATTACTAACATTGAAATTAATATAATCCCAAAGTATTGTAATAGGCCCTGGTGGCCTATTCACCAGTACTATAGATTAATATATTTCTATAAATATGGTTTTTTCAATGTTAATTTTACATTTCAAACTAGTGTTGTAAGTTACAAGAACGTACTTTAAAGATATTGTATGAATGAATTTTTCTGCACTGTCAGATATTGATGAGGTTCTTTGAACAAATGGGAATACGATTAGTAACGTGTACTGTATAACTGACTATGCCATTGCAGTGGATTATAAATTTTTTCAAAAAGTTGAAATAGTAGTGAATGTAAATTTAAAGATTTTAATTTTATATGTTTGTTGGACCACATTATTATATTAAATTTAAAAGTTTGCTTTCACAGTAATTATTTTCCTTTCATTTTCTTTATTATCAATCGTGATTTTATTTCATTACAGAAAATTCTTTAAATTAAATTTCCAAAATTAGAAGGAGATGAATAATATAAATGAGTTAAATTTGATGATCAAGAACCCAAAAATGTCAGAAGCCAATTTCATCTGTAATTTGCTAGACCTGAAAAATTCATTCATGTGCTCTGAACAAGTTGGATAGTTTGATCTGAAGATTGAATTTTGTTAAGTAAACAAATATATAGAATAGTTGGGTTAATTACTAATTACTGTTTAATTACAGTAACATAATACAAACCAGAAGAGTATAAGGTCATAAAACTAGAGAAATTATTAAATTTAATGAAATACTTAAAACTTGTGATTATTTATGAGTAAACCATTAATGGAAATTAGAAATGATAAAATTTAATATTTCTCTGGTCGATTGACGGTTTATACATGCTCATGAATAAACACAGCCCATGTAGGGGATAATGAACTCATGTTTTAATTCATTAATCATGTTTTATGATTAATTAAAATTATGTTTTCACTAGCACTAGTGAAAAAACATAATACTGTTAGTTTGCTAGTGTGACAAAAAAAAATTAATATTCATATTACATAAAATTGAGTACCTCAGGTAAGGGGGACAACCTCACTTAAGAATGAAGCTTCTTGTACTTATTCTTAAAATAAGTACAATAAGTACCTAATGTTTTAGGTTCACATTAAATTAATGTTATTACAAATATATTTTTTAAATTATTTTTTTTTAATGCTAATCAATGAATTTTTTAGTTTTTTATACAGTAATTTAATAAACTAACTTTAAAAAGTGTTTTTTTATCAAACACTAATAATGCATTATTTAGTTTTGATAGGCTGATACAATAATTGCAGTGTGTTTTATTACTTTATTGCTTAAAGTAAATTTTCTTCAAGTCATTTCTGTGAGTAATTTTACTGCATTTAAAAGTTTCACATTTATTTTGATATTCAAAAATACTGTCAAGTATCCTTGAAAATCAAGTACCTGACAAGTACAATGACTTGTAAAATCTCTCCTCCTGCTGGGCTTTTATTGGTTCAGAGAACTAACACTATAGTATGTTATGTCTCACAATTTCAAAGGAAATTCCAATTTTTAACTGCACTAGTGTCATTTCATACTATTCTTTCACTGTGGTACTGAAACCACCTAATTTGTCCATACTTTTGATAATTCAGAAATGCACTCCTGCAGGTAGGGAGTCTCGTTCTCAAACGGTTACAATTTTTTTCAGGTTTCTTTTTCAGTAGTGCAATGTAAGGTTACCTGCTGATCCATTGGTTGTGTAATTGATGCTTACCTTATGTAATCCAGAATTAATAAGTACAATTGTACTATCTGTCTGGTAATCTGTCCAGCTTTTTTATCCAATCTGCATAAATTGTTATCCACACCTTGTTAAATTTGTAGTCAGATTTAACTGTAGTCTGGTTTAACTTTTTCTTTTTGTATACACTGAACAATCTGTTATCAAGTATAAGTGAAGTTTTTAAAAATTCTATTTGTTGTTACAATGTACTGTAAGGAATGTCTAGATAAATGAATAAAGGTTTGCACAGTAATTTTTAGTGCTCTGCGTTAATGGATTTCAGAAAATTCTGCTACTTTAATATATAAGGCAGACAGTAACTGCAGAACATATGTTTAAATCTGTTAGAGAAACATTACTCATTTTAGACACTGCTAAATACTATAACTACCTTACACACTACCTTAAATAAATTTTAACATTTTTACCTTATGGTGTAATGAGTCTCCAATTGGGTTATGGGAGACAGCTGATGCAATAAAATCAGCAGGTATTAGCCTAGTTCCCTGATGAATCAGCTGATAGAATGCATGCTGACCATTTGTTCCTGGTTCACCCCATACAATTGGTCCAGTACTGTATGTTACTTTCTCACCACATCTTGTTACAGCCCTAAAGATTTTTTACAAAAATTTATTTCAGTTATTTTTTTAATTATTCAAACATTAGGTTCTAACTGCCAGAAATCATAAGTTTACTTCCTTGTTTATCCTAACAAAGTTTAACATTTAACTTTTTTATAAGTAATCAAGAACAGAGCTACTACTCCAACCAGTCTGGGCATACTACTAGTACATTTGAGTGTAAAAGATAAATTATATTTTATTTTATTTTAGGAGGGATTAGGAAGGTTTAGCTTGCATTTTCAGATGGCCAACAGAACAAAAAGTGACAATGTTCAGTGAATCAGACTGAACACTGTAAAACTGGCCCATTAACTGTCGTAATAATTGCAGAAATTGAATTTTGATAATGAATTTGACATGAAAAGTTTGTGCAAAATTGGTCCCAAAAACTTCAGTGTTGAACAGAAAACTAATAGTTTTTAAGCGTGCCATGACCTAGGGCGAATTGAAACATACAGATTTTCTAAAAAGTTAGAGAAAGGACTGGCACACACTTCAAACACCACATCCCAAAAAAGCAAATATGTTAACAGAGAAATTCTTGAAAGACTGTGGAAAAGTTGCTCGCATGAGAATCCATCAAAGATAACACTGCCATCTCAATGAGTTGCCACCTTATTCACTTGGCTTGACTCCCTGCGACTTTCCTGTTCCAGACTTGAAACAGGAACAAAAAAAATAACCGAGCATCTGAAGGATATTCCAGTTTCTGAGTTCCAACACTGCTATGAAGAGCAGGAAAACCATTTGAAGCATTGCTTGTGTGGCTTCCCAAGTGATCTATTTTGAAGCTGATTGGATTGTAAATAACAATTGGATTGTAAATAAAATGTTTTTCTGAACCATTATTACTTTATTTACAGACCTCAGTTCACAGTATGGCATGGCGGCCTATGTACAAGATGTATGTACAAGGTTACATGCTAAAGTTATAACCATATTTTTCTTACAAATAAAAAAAGGTAGTCTCTTATTTAAAAGATACCTCCATAAAATCAGTGTTATTTAAAAGATACCTCCATAAAGCAGTGTTTTATCACAATGAGGCTGTGTTGTATTTTATGTAGAAGGTAAGAACACTTAAATGTCAATTGCACAAAGTGGAGAAAACTTACTGCTAGAAATTAAATGTCAAGTGATTAAATACTGAATTTGACAGAGCTTGAAATATTTAACAAAAACTAAGCAGTAGGAATTAATGGTTAACTAAATTACAATGAATATCACTACACAAAACTAACTGCTGCAGGTACACAAATTTTAATAAACTTTTGCCATACCATAGAAAACAGCTGTGGAAAACGAGCAATGTGGTAAGCATTAAAAAACTAGGACTGTTACAGAAAAATTGTACATCATGAAAAATCATTTGATACTAAATAGAAAAATAGTAAAAAGCATAAAAAACAATGTACACTTTTTTTATTATGCATTCGTTTTTTTATCATGCAAGTCTTATAACAAACTTCAAAGATCTTAAAGACAAGGTTAGTGATTTGATTTTAAAAGATTAGAAAATATAAATATGACAATTCTATTAGACAAAAGATAAAACAAATGCGAGAGCAAGTCAAACTGGTCTGACTTTGGGCAAAATAACTTACATTTTGCAAATAACACAGGGCAAAATAACTTACATTTTGCTAATAACATTCAGTAATTTTAGACATGTAGAAAAATGATAACTTACTTTCCATTAGATTCCATATCTCCTTGCTGAAAATAAGCAGCAAAACGATGCATGTATTGATCATAAGGTAACAATGCTTGTGTTTCAGCCCCAAAGAAATTATTGTACCATATACCAATCAATGCCAAAATAACAGGAATCTTGAGAATAGAAAAAGTAACAGTATTTAAGAATTTAAATTAATTGAATTTCTTAATTAAAAAATTAATTAATTAATTTAATTTTAATTTAATTAATTTAATTTTTAAATTAGTTTACTAATGAAAATAAACTTACAATACTGCAATTAACTTTTATGCAACTATTTACTACAATTTCAACCATACAAACAACCACAGTGGATTTTGCCTTAAAAAGCAAAAACTGAATTGATTGGTTTTATGCATAAGTTTTTAAATAAAACCTTCAATTGAACAGCCCCACCTTTATAATCAGTATCTTCCAATTCCTTGCTAACATTATTGTTGCCATAATCCATGCAACTCAACCTTTGAGCTGGCATCATTAGGCATAACTTATCCTTGATATGTAAGATTATTTCATTTATGTAACATTGGCAAAAAGTGTTCTCTTTCCTAATATGGGTAAAACATTAAGTTATAAATATTAAAAATGTTGTCCTAAGACTAAAATACAGGCTATGTTACAAAAGCAATAGTTAATGTATGTTTAGTTAAATGTATATGTTAAATATGTGTAGAAAAAACTTATGCTATATGTAGTGAACAATTTAAAAAAACGAAAAAAGTAGTTATAGGATTGTTGGTCCAGATTCAATATGAATTTTTGGAAATATGTCAAAAATGAGGCTTCAGTACATTATAATGATACATTGCTTACAGTACATTCAGTTCATTAAAATCACCGGTCAGAGAAATAAAAAATCTGGTTCATCTTAGATAATTCATGCCATCCATTCTATAACGCTAACCATGCTAATGCAAAGTTAATTAGACAATGTGTTTTGGAATTTTTGCAAAAAAAGTTTTCACTTCTGAGTACTGCAATAAGCTCATTGCTTCAATTTGTTAATCTGAACAAAACTAAAAAATTCCAGTTAATATATGCTAGATGCTATTTCACAAAAAGGATTAGGTGGAAGCTTACCTTTATGCAGAAGCTTACCCTTATGTGGATACAGTGAAAAGTTTTGTTAGCTAGATCAGTTTTTTATAAGCATCTTTTCCCAAAACTCTTGTATTTTCATGTGCTGTTTTTATCTTGTTTCAATTCAACTTAACCAAAATACTGCTCAATTATAAAATTTCTTTACAATTATGAAATAAAATTAGGTAAGATAAGATTTTAGTGATAATTTTTACAACTAGCCTTGATTTACACTAATTAGCAGCTACAGACTAATGCTAAATTACACTAACTTTCTACAACTTACATTTTTTTCAAGTGGTGCATTTACAAAATGTCTATCCATATAATGAGCACCAGAGAGTAATTTTTCAAAATTATCAAAACCAATAGAAAGGCAAATGGAAAGTCCAATAGCAGACCAAAGTGAATAGCGACCGCCAACCCAGTCCCAAAATCCAAACATATTTGCTGTATCAATACCAAATTCTTTAACTTTTTCTGCATTCGTAGAAAGTGCAACAAAATGTTTGGCAACAGCAGCAGGCTGAAAATAAAACAAAGAATTACTTTTTTACAACACTCACTCATGCAAATTATTAAAATTGACTTAAGCTTAAATAAGATGATCTAATAATCTTATAGTATTCACAACTAACAATGTAAACTTGTGTGACATATCCTGCTCGCCATTCTACTATATTTACTTATTCAAATAACTTCATGACTGCTGATGAAAATTTGGAATTTACCAGGTACTAAGGAAACTGTAGTTCCATCTTACAGCAAACTGGTATTCTTCCTAACAAAAGAAAGTTATCTTGATTTCCACATACATAAATGATGCAAATTTGCACTTATACATAAACCTGTAGTAATAAACGGTCATGTCATAAAATTATGTATGCATGTAAATTGGTTATGCAATATTCTAGGTTCCTATTTTATTCAAGGGTATACTAACTGACCAGCATGAATTAGTATGAAAGTTAAGACCATGGCTAAAAGAAGTATTGCAGATTGGAATTGTCTACGAGAAGTGTACAGCTTTTGTTGTTTGGGGGGGGGGGGGTAGTAACAAGAAAATTTGTCTACCATTAAGTATTCAGGTAGAAAATGAAACCCATATATTAGCATTATTAAATTTAAATGATTTAAATTAAAAGGGAAGGTTTTGTTATTTTAAGGTGAGCCATACATAATACTTATCGTGTACTTTACACCTTGAAAGGTTATGGGGATCAACAATATGGGACAAACTCCAGCACAGATCATATAGAAAGCTACTTCAGGAAGCTCATGTAGCAGTGTACAGGGATAGGCATCAAGATCCATCTAGATGCAATTAAGCAGTACTGTCCACCAAAATTTATTGTACCACCCAAATGTGTACTTAGTGATAATGTTATCAAAATTGAATGAAAATGTTCTATAAAAAATATTGTGATTTAGCCCTTGAGAAAAGCTTGCCTTATAATTTAATTTAAGTATTTTATTAGTGAATGATATCACTTTTTTATATTTGTTTTAATCTTTAATCTTTTGTACAAAAAAAAATTGATGTAGCCAAAGTCTACAATTTTTTGAACCTTACATATAAAGAATTAATTTTGTAGAAAATCCAATGAATGTAGGCCAGGTACTCATAATCCAGTATAGTAATTTCTAAACATAGAATATTACAAGTAGTACAGTAAAATAGAATGTATAAATATGAACAAATTGAATAAAAATAAATTGTTTAAAAGTGTAGAGTAATATTTAGAATGTTGGTCACAAACAATGTAAGAATATGAATATTATAGGATAAAACATAGTAAATTTATGGATAATCTCAATAATTGCTGAACTGATTTTTAACCATTCCTGTTTTTGTATCAGTCAACCTATTTAATTATTTAATTTCAAAGGAAGCACAGCCTGGAGGTGCAGTACTTTAGCAGGTCACTCTAAACACTAAAATATCAATTGTATGCATAGTGGTGAATTTTCTTGCAAAATCAGATACCCATAGGGTAGCTGCTCATGTCCTTACAGCAATTGGCAGAGGACAAGTTGAATTGGCAAAGTCCCATGAAAGATCTTTGATTTGTCAGTTTTTCACAATAGTTTATTTTGGCAACTGCATTGTAGATTTTGGTGACCATAGGATGTAGAGTACAAATCTTCTAAATCTGATCCTAAGTCACTGTACATTTTTTACTAACAATCTTTGAACCTTAAATAGTTTGAAGACTTAAAAAAGTAAAAGTTTTTAGCCATTAGTCTTAGGTAATATTTCTCAGGCACATGAAACTAAGTTTTTAAAAATAGTTCACTGCTTTGATAAATATTTGTATTTCAATGACAACCAGTTTTTGAATTTTCATTTTGTTTACAGTTTCATCATTTTTTATCATATTTTAACTACATATTTCACAGAATTTCAATGTTGAGGCTATGAGAAACTGCATATAAATATTTCATAAAAATTTATCAAAAAATAACTCTCTAAACTGAACAGACTATCAGCTATAAATTATTTCCCTTTTATTTCAATAAACAAATAAAAACTTACATCTTTTGCAGTCTCTAAAAACCAATTCTTTGCTGATGAAGCATTTGTTATAGTCTCTTGTGTGGTAAATGTTTTACTAGCTATAACAAACAACACAGTCTCTGGGTTAATCTTCTTAAGAACTTCAGCTAAGTGTGTACCATCAATATTAGATACAAAATGTACTTTTGGTCCAATTACAAAAGGCTTCAAAGCTTCAGTAACCATCAATGGTCCCTAAAATTAAACAATTAACATACTTTAATTATGCATAAAACTGTTATACCATTTTTCTGAATACAGATATAACTTTCTTCCACAAAATGATTAAAGAACAGCTACAATTTTAAAGGTTTTAACAACCTCAATTCATTGAGGTTAATATAATATATTTTATTGGTAGACATTCTACCTGCAGAATTAAATTATTTACATTAATAAATTTATTAAAGCTTACAGATTTTTTTCATCTATTCCTTTTTTGAATTAACTCACTATAATGAACATTATAAACTTTAGGTAAGGTAATTTTTAAATTGGATTTTTATTACATTAATGAAAACTAGCTTTAATTTTTTATTTAACCTTAAATCATTATAAAAGTTAATGCTCTGATTGTACAACAGTTCACAGAAAATATAATTTGCAATCAAGTTAGTAGTAGCTTGATTGATCAACACCACAAAGTCTTAACATTCTGATCTTTGTAAAATAATTTAAATAATAATTTTAAAAGCTATTAAAACATCTGATTTAATTTGTATACAAACCAAAATAGATTACTAGAGAAATTATTTCAGTTCTTAGAAGTAGTAACTTTCATTGTAAACTTTCTGAATGTCAACAGTAACAATCCAATAAAAAAATATTCTTAAGATAAAACAAATTTAATTTTATACTTACCAAATCAGAGCCACCAATTCCAATGTTAACAACATCCTCAATTGGTTTTCCAGTGTAACCTAACCACTGTTTTTCAATTACCTACAACAGAAAAATCACTTATGATAATAAACTTAAGCAAATGTTTTATATAAACCCCTAACTGCTCCACGATACAGAAACGTTGTAACAGTGCAGTTCATAAACGGCATACAGTCCTTTTGAAATATGAAAAGAACTAAATATAACTGAAAATAACTGCATATAATCCTTTTGAAATACGATATCCTTTTGAATATGTAGAGAACTACATGTAATCCTATTGAAATATGAATATGGAGAAAAATACTTAGTAAATATTAGGTCTATTCAAAACAAACGTCCTTTGGATATTACAAAGGGAAATTTAAAACACTTGTTCAAATTTATGCTGACTCTTACATGTAACTTGGGCTTTTGGTAAAACCTGATTAAATACATGCAAAGTTTTTACCTAAGAAATGCTGAGGCAATGAATATTTATGTTAGCCTGCCTTTTTTCCAAGGCCTTTGACAAAGTTTTCTTTGACAACATAAATGAGGAAAAAATCATATTAATATAGCCATTATAAAATCCACCTTATCAGCACACATTGAGATAAGCTCTAGATCTTTCAGCTTACTTGAAGTAAAGAGTTAAAAGCAATCATCAGGAGTTAAAAAAATACACGTTCCCAGATTCACTGAAACTCAAAAATTTAACAAATTTTCAATGAGAATCCAGAAGGCAAAGTTTAACTACTTGATTTTTTCTAAGGTCAGCTACTGATTAAATTTATCTTCAAATTATAACTGACCAAAAGATTTTCAGTATAATGACCTACCCGAAGGTCATTACTCCGACATGCATACTATTTTCTATCCTAATTCATGGAGCCCTCTGATGCATAATGAACAGCGAATTTATATATGGTAAAGATATATATGGTAAAGTAACTTACTACAAAGTAAAGAAAATTTTTTTTAAAACTTTTATTACATCACTTATACATAGTGATGTAATATTACAAAATATTTGCTACTGCAATTTTTTCAAATCCATACTTTTTTTTTTTAAATTTTAAATATCCAATTTAAAATTTAGTGATACTGCATTAAGAATTGGAAGTGCCTAAGGATGGTTTACTCTGCAGTCTTTTCTAACAATATCTCACAAATATGGATTTTTTTACAGCAGTACATTTTAACCTTCAATAGTAGTATATCACTTTTCACTTATCTGTGTAAGCAAATATATAACATGCTGCATATTGTTTCTGAACACAGTTAAAACATACCATACTGTAAGTTTCCTCAAGTCAAATTTTATGCCACATTTGATTTTAATGCTTGCTTTCAACTAGATCAATATAAAAAAACCACTACTGGTTTCAAATTAAGAATATTTCAAAAAAAATTCTCTAAAAAACTATTTCAGGGAAGAAAGATCATGCCTTTTCTTTACATACACAAGATGTGGATAATTTGCATGTTTTTGTTTTCATCTTGTCAATTCACCGTAGCTCTTACACATACCAATTCAAGGTTTTAGCAGCCACTCAAGTCAGATCAATTACCCTCAAACTACTCTGCAAAAAGTTAACATGTGGATCTTGTTCCATGTACTTTCTGATGACCACTAAGCTCCAACAATTTTAATTTAGGAGAGTTGGCAAACTGATGGAAAAGCATTTTACAACTTACTTTGCTAAAACAATTTATAGAAATATAGCATCATAACTTCCTGTGTTTTTTACTGTCAGCCTGTACTTTGACATTCTCAGCTTATACTTTGACATTTACTTTCAGCCTGTACTTTACTTAAATATGTTTTTAAATACAAAAATAAAAATATAAACTGCAAGTTCAACTGCTATAAATATAAAGTTAAGTATTGATATTCACAAAAATAAATTGTAATATTACCTGACTAGCGAATGCTTTCATATGTTCTAAAACACCATTTACTTCAGGCATGATATCTTTGCATTCAACATATATTGGATTATTGCAGCGGTTACGAAGTGCAATATGAAGTACAGCACGATTTTCTGTAAAGTTTATCTTTTCACCAGTGAACATCGCATCTCTTGCAGCAACAACTTGTCTTGAGTTGGCCTTAGGAAAAAATAAAATAAATTGTAAATCCAATTAGGAAACTATAAGATTAACAATACCAGTTTGGCAGTAGTACTAACGACAGAGCAACAGGTGAATCCTTCCACTGCACAACGCATTAGATTTTCCCTCATGAAGGTGTAAAACAAGAGGAAATTCTGCAAAGATTGATTGCACAGTTTATGGATCAAACACTGTCAAGGGCTTTCATGCTTGCCTGCATAAGAGTTTAAGGAAGGACATTAACAGGTTGAAAATGAACATGATCATCCTTAACACCAGCGTTAAAGCATTCACATGATTTTTCATCCAGGAGCTAGTATTCAAATCCATACACTAAGATTTGAGCGTTAGAACTCTTCAGCTGATATGCAATAAGTTAGCTCCTTGACCAACCTGGTGGGTTTATGACAAAAAGACCTAGGGTTCCATAAAGTGGCAGATGGGTCTCACCTTTTGACAGCAGAACACAAATTCAGGCATTTGCAGGTCTCTGACATTTGTCAAGAGCTTTCAGCATGGTTTGCAGAAGGGAATGAATTTTTGAATGAAATCTTCACCTGCAACAGAACTTGGGTCCATCATTACACGTCTGAATCCAAACAAGCCAGCACGGAATGGCAGCAGGGGAAGCAGTCTCTATAAAAGCAAAGACTCAAATGCTCCCCCACTTTACACCTATTGGTGATATCAGCCAGAATCGAAAACCTTACAATCCACTGGCAAATCATTTCCAAAGCAAGATATTACATTGAAAAATGATGTATGCAAGTTTCAAAAATAAAAATAAAAGCTTCAAAAATACTAGGTCAAAAAGGTTAGGTTAAATTTAAGACAATAAATCAATGTTGAAATATAGAATTTTTATACCTAGAAAGAAAATGTATGATTTAAAGTTCAGCCTACTTTAGATTTGACAAGCTAACGTAAATCTTTCAAATCTCAAAATTAGGTAAATTTTCACAATGAATTTCTCTTCCACCACTGTATAGATTCCTGTAAATAAAATTATAAATTTTCTCTATTTAAAATCTGAATAATTAGTTAAGCAGCTTCATGTCATTCTGTTTACCGGATATAGGTATTCAGAGGGAGGGGCAGAAGCAAACAATTTTTTATATTACAAAAATTGAAATTTGTAATATAAAGAGATATCCAGGAAATAAAGCGATCGTTAAGCACATTATGTAAGTTCTATAAGACTATACTAAAACTAAAATCAGGTGATTCAACAATATATTAATTTCATATTAAAGGGACTATTTTATATTAATTGTATATTAAAATTAATATACAGTTGGGAATGTTTTACACAGTTGTCTTCAGTAGTACAATAAAAAATTATAATACTAAAATTATATACTTTTTGAATATCATAATATATTAGTTTACTACTGTACCATTGAACTTTAATGGATACTATTGTTACTATTGTAACAGTTTCAATGCTAAAATTTTTATTTCTACCTAGAAATAAAAATAATTTAAGATCTGTATAATAATGTCAACTAATTTCTATCTATATGTGTAAGGACCAATCCCTATTAAGAGAACTCTAAAATTCCTGTTTGACGAAATCAAAATATCCTCTGATATTGCTTTACCTGCTAAATATTTCCAAAAAAGCTGTGCCTGGCAGACTTATCACTTATGTACCTGGTTTTCCTAGATTTCCGTACATTGAAATCTTTGAAGGTTACCAAGATAATATTTTCATTAGCTAATATTCCTTGACCTACTGAAATCAGAAAGCTATTTATGCTGAAAAGAAACGAGATACTTTACAAAAAACCAGTTATTGAATGACTATGTATTACAATTAGTTAAAATTAAAAAATGTGCACATCCATGGTTGCAAAACGTTCAGAAATATGAATGGTAAAAATATTGCACCATGAAGTGTGTACAGAAACCTTAATATCAGGTAGAATTGCTAAGCAGGAAAATTCTTATAAAAAATTGAAAAATGTTGCACATTTTTGCAAAGGCTCTTTCTCAACAGTAGAATATTTCAAAATACAAATCAATGACAAAGTCAAAAAGAAATTATTACAATTTTTTTTTGGCCTAACAAGACGCTATTTTAATTCACAATACTAAATATAAAAAATTTAAATTTAAATTTTAAGGACTTAAAATTCGGGCTAGGAAACTTAATTTGCACAAAATCCGATCAATTTTCATTTGTATTTAATAAGGCTAATAAAATACATTATAAGGCTGCAACAATGGGATATCAACAATAACACTGAAATGTCAAAATTAGGTTATATCACACTTACCAATTGCAATAGAAGAGACATAACTTCATCGTCAATAAGATTTTTTGAATAATCGACAAGAATTTCCCCATCGTTTGGCGTGGGCAGTTTAATGCTGTAAAATAAAAAAAAAATTAATTTCGGTCTCACGCTGATTAGAGGTCATGTGAAAGTCGGTTAATGCTTAAATAAATTCATATTTACCTGTACTTTTCAAATCTATCTGGATCAGTGGCGAACAATTCCATAATATTAATTTTACTGCCATTTTTATCATAATAGTCTTTCAACTTCTGCCAAGTTGGATCCTCAGTTAATTTTGGTTTACCGTCCATGTTCACTATAATTTAGAGCAGATTTCAAAACAACAGAGGAGTCAAATAACCCCTCACAGGTCAAAGAGTAGATAATGACTGAGTAGCCTATTTGTAGGCGATTGTTTATTGGTAGATTCCATAGCAACATCATATGTTTAATGGAGGGAAGGATTCAAATTTACGAACCAATTACGAGCCAATTATTTATGATTATTATGTATTTAATAATCAAGAGAAGTATTGATAGATTAATATTTATTAGTAGAGATAATGAAAATTTATATTTTCCTAATGTTTTAAAACACTAGAAAAATAATGTTACCACTAAAAAGTTTTTTAATACTTATAAATTAAAAATTAAATTATTCGGTCTTATAACTCTTAAATAATTATACAACAGTAATCAATGAAGTGTTTGAAAATGTTTTTTAAAATATAATTTATTTTTTTATTTCCTTATTTAGAAGTACAATGAATGGTGGCAAGACAATTAATATAGCATGAATGAAGGAATACATAAAACAATAAAATCTTAAATAAAATAATAACTAACATAATCATAATAATTGTTTGATTACCCAATATTAAAATTATGAATAGCAAAAGGTACATGATACAGCATAAAACTATGGTAAAACAAACACAAAAAGATAAGAGTATCATCAATTTATTGTTTACTGTTAGATTATATTGCAATTCCACTTATTTCAGAATTCAAAGTAATCATTAAAAAAATACCCCACATAATATGAAAACAAGAATGTAGTAATGGCATATCTGCAAATTCATTTTTTTTTTCATGTAAATCACATATTCCTGTAGAAAAATTTCTTATCAGTAGTGTTTCAATATACTGACTTTAGTTACTAAGGTAAGAACTCATTCACTCCAGAGATCTATTATCAAAGGGTATTTATTTAGAAATATATTTGGACGCCTATTCAAAAGTCAATAATCTTGGCATATGTTGTTTTCATTTTTAAATATACAAAAAATGTCTCACGGTATTATAGTTTTTGACCAATAACAAATTTAAATTGAAAAATCAAAAAATTACATATTCCTGTAGTGGTGAGTGTAATGTTTTGAATTTGAAAGGCCTTTTCAATTTGAATGGACATTTCAATTCACATTTTTTTATAAACTGTATTTAATTTTTATTATTTATTATAAAATATACTTCATTGAAATTTGTACATACTGACTTAAGTTACTAATAAATTATAATGTAACGTTAATGAGATTAAATTAGAAAGATAAAATTAAAAGTTTCTTAACTTTGTACAATATCAGCAAACATAACCTAATGCTTACTAACCTTGTCTAATTAGTCTTAAATATTAAATTGGCCGATTGGTAGGTTGAGTATATAGTAACTATATACTATGTAAGTATATAGAAATTACTATTATTAAATGAATTATATAGTATAAGTTAAATAAATAGTATTATATAGTATTACCTATTACTATATGAGTATATAGTAACTGTACATGGTAACCAGTTATTTATCTGAAAACAATGTTATTACACTTGTACAGTACTGAATTATGAAATTTTTGGTGAGAGTACTGTGTAACTTAAGAGGGTAAAAGACGTATTGACACTTTTTTTGATGCTGTATCGATTTTTTTCCATTAGAATAGAGTATATAAAAATACAGTTAGTTGAATACTAATGTTTGTGTCAAAATTGACTTTTATTACCTTCTTATACGTTAAGAAAAAGTAAAAAACCCAATCATTATTATTACAACAAAAGATGGTAAAATTTAAAAATTATCATAGAGTGACACATTTTTCTTGTTTTTTTTTGTCTTCAGTCATTTGACTGGTTTGATGCAGCTCTCCAAGATTCCCTATCTAGTGCTAGTCGTTTCATTTCAGTATACCCTCTACATCCTACATCCCTAACAATTTGTTTTACATATTCCAAACATGGCCTGCCTACACAATTTTTCCCTTCTACCTGTCCTTCCAATATTAAAGCGACTATTCCAGGATGCCGTAGTATGTGGCCTATAAGTCTGTCTCTTCTTTTTTTAAGAAGCATTTTAACAAATGCTTCTTTCTTCATCTATTTGCCGCAATACCTCTTCATTTGTCACTTTATCCACCCATCTGATTTTTAACATTCTCCTATAGCACCACATTTCAAAAGCTTCTAATCTTTTCTTCTCAGATACTCCGATTGTCTAAGTTTCACTTCCATATAAAGCGACACTCCAAACATACACTTTCAAAAATCTTTTCCTGAGATTTAAATTAATTTTTGATGTAAACAAATTATATTTCTTACTGAAGGATCGTTTAGCTTGAACTATTCGGCATTTTATATCGCTCCTGCTTCGTCCATCTTTAGTAATTTTACTTCCCAAATAACAAAATTCTTCTACCTCCATAATCTTTTCTCCTCCTATTTTCACATTCAGGGGTCCATCTTTGTTATTTCTAATACATTTCATTATTTTCGTTTTGTTCCTGTTTATTTTCATGCGATAGTTCTTGTGTAGGACTTCATCTATGCCATTCATTGTCTATTCTAAATCCTTTTTACTCTCGGCTAGAATTACTATATCATCAGCATATTGTAGCATCTTTAACCTTGTACTGTTACTCCGAATCTAAATTGTTCTTTAACATAATTAACTGCTAGTTCTACGTAAAGATTAAAGAGTAACGGGGATAGGGAACATCCTTGTCGGACTCCCTTTCTTATTACGGCTTCTTTCTTATGTTCTTCAATTATTACTATTGCTGTTTGGTTCCTGTAAATGTTAGCAATTGTTTTTCTATCTCTGTATTTGAACCCTAATTTTTTTAAAATGCTGAACATTTTATTCCAGTCTACGTTATCGAATGCCTTTTCTAGGTCAATAAACGCCAAGTATGTTGGTTTGTTTTTCTTTAATCTTCCTTCTACTATTAATCTGAGGCCTAAAATTGCTTCCCTTGTCCCTATACTTTTCCTGAAACCAAGTTGGTCTTCTCCTAACACTTCTTCCACTCTCCTCTCAATTCTTCTGTATAGAATTCTAGTTAAGATTTTTGATGCATGACTAGTTAAACTAATTGTTCTGTATTCTTCACATTTATCTGCCCCTGCTTTCTTTGGTATCATGACTATAACACTTTTTTTGAAGTCTGACGGAACTTCCCCTTTTTCATAAATATTACACACCAGTTTGTATTATCTATCAATCGCTTCCTCACCTGCACTGCGCAGTAATTCTACAGGTATTCAGTCTATTCCAGCAGCCTTTCTCCAATTTAAATCGTTTAATGCTCTCTTAAATTCAGATCTCAGTATTGTTTCTCCCATTTCATCCTCCTCAACTTCCTCTTCTTCCTCTATAACACCATTTTCTAATTCATTACCTCCGTATAAGTCTTCAATATATTCCACCCAGCTATCGACTTTACCTTTCATATTATATATTGGCGTACCAACTTTGTTTAACACATTATTAGATTTTAATTTATGTACCCCAAAATTTTCCTTAACTTTCCTGTATGCTCTGTCTATTTTACCAATGTTCATTTCTCTTTCCACTTTTCTTTATCCACTCTTCTTTCCACTTCCTGTTTATATTATTTCTTAATTGTCGATAGTTCCTTTTACTTTCTTCATCACTAGCATTCTTATATTTTCTACGTTCATCCATCAGCTGCAATATGAAACCCAAGGTTTTCTACCAGTTCTCTTTATTCCGCCTAAGTTTGCTTCTGCTGATTTAAGAATTTCCTTTTTAACATTCTCCCATTCTTCTTCCTTTTCTTTTTTACATTTTCTACCTTATCTTTTTTACTCAGACCTCTTGCGATGTTCTCCTCAAAAATCTTCTTTACCTCCTTTTCCTCAAGCTTCTCTAAATTCCACCGATTCATCTGACACCTTTTCTTCAGGTTTTTAAACCCTAATCTACATTTCATTATCACCAAATTATGGTCGCTATCAATGTCTGCTCCAGGGTAAGTTTTGCAGTCAACGAGTTGATTTCTAAATCTTTGCTTAACCATGATATAATCTATCTGATACCTTGCAGTATCGCTTGGCTTTTTCGAAGTGTATATTCTTCTTTTATGATTTTTAAATTGGGTGTTGGCAATTACTAAATTATACTTCGTGCAAAACTCTATAAGTCGGTCCCCTCTTTCATTCCTTTTGCCCAGCCCGTATTCCCCCACTATATTTCCTTCCTTGCCTTTTCCAATGCTTGCATTCCAATCTCCAACTATTATTAAATTTTCATCTCCTTTTATGTGTTTAATTGCTTCATCAATCTCTTTGTATACACCGTCTACCTCATCATCATCACGGGCGCTTGTAGGCATATAGACATTAACAATCGTTGTCGGTTTAGGTTTTGATTTTATCCTTATTACAATGATTCTATCGCTATGCGTTTTGAAATACTCTACTTTCTTCCCTATCTTCTTGCTCATTATGACACCTACTCCTGCCTGCCCATTATTTGAAGCTGAGTTAATTAATCTAAAATCACCTGACCAAAAGTCGCCTTCCTCTTCCCACCGAACCTCACTAATTCCTACTACATCCACATTTATCCTATCCATTTCCGTTTTTAAATTTTCTAGCCTACCAACCTTTTTTAAACTTCTAACATTCCATGCTCCGACTCGTAGAATGTTATTTTTTAATTTTCTGGTGACCCCTTCCTTAGTAGTCCCCACTTGGAGATCCGAATGGGGGACTAGTACCTTCGGAATATTTTACCAAGGAAGGCGCCTCTATCATTGTTATATGAAAATGCAGAGTGCCACATTTTCTTGGAAAAAAAGCAGCTGTAGTTTTCCATTGCTTTCATCTGCACAGTACTCAGAGGACTGAGTGATGTTGATATGGCCGTTTAAGTCATTGTGACTCACGCCCCTAACAACTACTGAAAGTGCTGCTGCCCTCTTTCAGGAATCATTCCTTAGTCTGGCTCTCAACAGATACCTCTCCGATATGGTTGCACCTTTGGTCCAGCTACTCTGTATCCCTGAGCACTCAAGCCCCCTCACCAACGGCAAGGTCTCATGATTCATAAAGGAGATTTTCTTGTTTATTGATGATTTAACTCAATGGCCATAACAAAATATACCAAGATTATTGAATTTTGAATGCATGTCATCTTTCTGTATAATTACTTATCATAGGCAAAACAACAGCCATAGTCAGCTATTTCTAAAACCATGTTGTTCATTGTTGAATAAGTTATTTTCCTGGATGTAATCTGGTAACTGTTTCAATTTTGTTTTTTACTTAGCTTAGAAATTGTGAGCTGTAATGAAAGTTGCCTGTAATTAACAATATAAATTTTTCCACTTAGTTAGAATATGCCTCTTAAAGATTTCATTATTAGAACACTATAGTAGTAATAACTGTGAGACATTAATTTAGCATCTTAACAAAGTTGAGGAAAATTTTTAGATGCGCAATATTATTGTTTTTTAATACAGATAAAAATATATATTATCTTTAATAATACTTAATCCTAGCTTATTTTAAATCTTATCAATGCCTTTACAGTTTGAAAGTTGTTGATGAATACTGTTTGAAATTTCTATTAATGATAAACTGAATGATAACATCCCTTTTTATTAAGATAAAAACATTTTCAATTAGTTTTGTAGTCATCGTTCACTCAAACTCAGTGAGGAATATCAAAATGTAGTATGATTATTAAAATATGGTGTGCTTATGTATCATCTTGACTTGAGTAAAAATTATCTTGGTTTACTTAAAATTTGATTTGTCAGTAATAATTTATCGTTTTGAATACCTTCAAAATTTATCATTTATCATTTTTAACTAAGAAACCTTTCACTGTATACTGGAAAAAATAAACTTATTTGTTTGTTAAGTGTATTTTATGGGATTTAAACTAACGTATTTATATTAATCCAAAATATAAAATACTGCAGTTAATAAGTGTTCTTGCTTTAATGATTGTAGATAACCTGACATGAGTCACAAATCAGTAAAAAATGACACAGCTATTTTAAGGAAATAATAGCCCCAAACTGGATTTACTAGAGAAATCAAGAAATGTAGTAGTTTTCTGCTGCCTTCTTCATTGAATATAATGTTGTGTAACAGTATACCATAAAATGGAGGGGTGGAGGTGATATTCAGGTCCGAAAGTGATACTTTTACTTAGTTTACAACAGGGATTAACTGAAACATAAATTTCTCAGAGAAAGTAAATCTCAGTAGTGTTCCTAGTATCTCAGTTGCTTTAAATGTGTAACAGTCGTAAAAAGATTGTGAGCAACAAATTACTGTGCCACTTCTGTTATGAAAAAAAAATGTTCCACATACACTGCTTCAACTCAGTCTATCATCAAAATGTATGTCACAAGGAAGTATCAACTGTTTAGCTAGATTGCTAGAGATGTAGTTTTTGTATTAATTTAATCCTTTGTGTGCTTATGAGGTCTTTTAAAATAATTTCCAATCATGTTATTAAATATGAATATTTTCCTTATTCCTGGCTTTAAAATATGAATATTTTCATTTTTTAAGGCTAAAGATTTTACATAATGCATGACTGTTTTAAATATATATATATATATATATATAAATGTAAAGCATAAATAAAATTCAGCACAATCCACCAAAGTACAGAATCAATAAGAGCTCTTACCTTATTTTATTAATTTTCTTTCTTTTTTTACCTTTTTCTTTTCTATGTATCAAAAGTGGTTTCGAGGAAATTCCTCATCATCAGTTGATTAATATTACAAATTAATTACACATTAAAACAGTAATAAAACATGAAACATTAATATTATTACCTATATGACATAATTTATGCGCTAAAATAATTAATTAAAATAATTAAAAATCTTAAAAACTTTAAAAAACATTAAAATTGTTTTAACATGTTTGTGGCCAGCCACTAAATGCCACCCACTGTTGTCACTAAATGGCCAGCCACTGTTCAGTTAGTTTACAACAGAGATTAGCTGAAACATACATTTCTTAAAGAAAGTAAATCTGAGTAGTGTTCCTAGTATCTCAGTTGCTTATGAGTTAAATAAACATTTAACTCTAAGCAAAACCTATTAATAAAAAATTTAACCTGCATGCACAATTGTTTCATATTTAACTTATATCTAATTTCACTTTTTTATTTTTGGAATTCTTTGTATAATAAATCATGATAAGGCTCACTACAAAATAGTCCCATATATAACATCTGATTAGACCATAATAAAATAATGTATCTAATTTAATATTCAATCTACCATTTCTTAAAGTACATAACTAGATGTTATTTTACCATCGGAGTTATAAATATACTTATTTTTTGATTGTAAACACTAATTACCTCATTAATTACTATTAACTCTCAGTGTTTATAGTAATTCCTAGAAACTATGAATATTTCATTAGTGCAGTATTTATTGATTTTTATATTTATGTTGTTTTTCTTATTATGAAATATTTTATTTATTTTTATCAGTCATTTCTGCCTAGATATCCATGGGTTGAGTGTTAATTTGATCTGTCAGTCTGTATAGAGCATGAAATGATTTTTACTAAATTTCTAATTGTTGTTATCAACTGCATGCAAATTTAAATTACAATTACTCCACAATTCATTTATGTAAATGAGAAATAAATTAAGGCCTAACACTGACTTATATAGGATAGTTACTCCACTTTAAAAGATTTAGAAATTTACTTTCTTTTTTAACTTCATTATGTTGTTTACTCTTATTTAAGTAAGATTCAGACTACTTTATTGTAGCATCTGTTAATTCCAACTCCCTCTTTAAATAGCCTCTTTAATAAATTTTAATTTTTTGAAACCAACCTATTATATTTATTTAAATGACCTAAGCAATAATTTTTGTTCAAAGAATAATAATTAAGAATATAATGTTGTAATGGAGACTGGTTAGACTTTGTACCTTCTAGAGAAATAAGTTAAATTTACATTACAAGAAAAAAGCATTTATCAAGTGAGAGAGAGGTTTAACTTACATTTTTTTTACAACTTTATTAATTTGATATTGTCTATTACAGTGAATTTTTTGTTGATTACAATGACTGATTCCAGTTTTATCTTCAGTAAATAAGTCTTAATGTTATTGATTATTAAAAAAAACTGCAGTAATTTACATGCAGTAAAATAATCAATTTCTGATTGAAATTCTAAATGAAAGATTTTATAATATCTCTAAAATCTAGAGTATGTTCACTATTCAGATTAATATCAACATTTATGTCACCTGAAAGAACATATTTATATTTATTCATTATTTATTCTTATAATCATGAGTAAATTATCTTAAAAGGTAATCCAGTTATTTGTCTGATATAAATACACTTCATATGCTACTGAACATAAAGCTCTGTCTAGGTTAATATTTTTCTCAGACCATTACTGTTTTATAATTTTAATATTATTCTTTAAAGTGTTAAATATTAATGACTTTTCCATACTAAGAGAAAATTGTTCTTCCACAAGATCATTTTAGAACTAATATTGCAGCTCCTTCATCAGTGAAATTATTAATGATATCATTTACCAGTATGTATTTCTCTAAGGAATTTATTCTTACCATTTTTCAAACCACAGTGTTCATTACTATAACAAATGGAAAAGATAAAATTATGTAACATCTCAGATCTGCCTTTACTGAGAATAATACTCTCCCATCTTACCTTAACATTTGATGTAAATGGCTTATATCACCTTCATCAAATTTGAATCTGATCTTTAATCTTTTCTGCTTTTCATATATACTTTTTTTTAATTAAGCATTACTTCAGAGGATGAGATGAATGATTTGTAGCGTGTGTGAAAATGCCATGCCTGACTGGATTCGAACCCGGGACCTCTGGGTGAAAGGCCGAGATGCTACCACTCGCGCCACAGAGGCCGGCTCATATATACTACCTAGGAACGCTATTATGTGCCTTTTAATTACCAAAAAAAACAGTATTATGGATATATTTTCTATATTGTCTTTCAACTGCCTTCTTCCAATGATCAAGTCAGCAGATGACACTTTCCTATTTTAATTATCCCTTTTGTTTTTCTATTCTCAAATATCCTTTAGAATAATTAGAAGAAATAAATTCTTAGCCTCTAAACAATAAGAGGCCAAGAATTTAGTTCGAATTAATGTCAAGACACTATTTATATCAATTAAATAGTAAATACTTCAATCCCTTTTCAAAGAAAACATGTTATGTCAACAAATATAATTCTTCAATATTGGAAGTGACTGTCCATCTGTATTTTTTTTATATAAAGGATCAATTGTTTTTGGCAGGCCACTTGTAGGAAAGTGGTGTTCATTTGGTGCAGAAAAAATGAAAATATGTGTTGATCTTAAAAGAAAGTACTAGGCCAGGAATTTATTATAATTAATTGAAAACAAAAAAAAAAAAAACATTAAAAAATTTAAGAGAAATTAATATTTAAAGATTGGATGACCATTCAGATGATACTCATTTTCAAATGCTAATCTTTTTTTTAGAAGGTATTAACCGAGTAATTATATGTAAAGAAACAATAATTATGAAGATAATTAATTAACATGTTCACAATACTTACAAAACACTAAAAATGTTAGAAATATCATTTTATAATAATAATAATATATGTATATATTTTTTTTTGCAGTGGGGGAAGGAGAGAGGTGGAAATATATTTACCACTTCACTGTGGAAGCCCACAACCTGCTGGGCTTCCACTGGTGGTCTTATCCAACCACTATTAGCAGACTACCAACTAAAACCAACCCCCTTTCTACCAGGACTCAACCCAGAACCATTTTACACACGTCCTACTATCTTCAGGCCATGTCCTACTATCCTAGTCTGAGAAGGCCGCTACCTAGTTTTCACCTGGCTCAGGACTATCCAGGTTGTGGCCCTGAGAATGATCCCGATGAATCAGGCCACCTCTCCCAGCTGCTAGGATTGCAGAGCATCATCACAACCATGTTATGGGGGCTCAGTGCTCCGAGATCCGCCTCTAGTGTACCTCGATCTGGCTGCCACCGAGAACATTTGAAAAAGGTGTGTTTGGTGTCGTCCCGTATAGCGGGTCAGTAGAGTCAGTCACGGGGCAGCGCTTCCCTATGACATGGAGATAAGCGCTGAAGTATCAGTTACCCGTAAGGAGTTAAGTTTTAACCTGACCCGTAAGGGGATAAGCTTCTTTGTTAGAACCACAATTTCTGTCTTGCTGAGGGCTAGAGACAACCCATGGTCATCCAGCCAGGCACTGATCCTGTGCATCTCTCGGCTGAGTCTCAGTTGGGCGCGCTCTATGTCGTGATCTGCAACAAGCAGCGCAATGTTGTCAGCGTGCCCAACCAAGGTTGACTCATCGGGCATCTCCAGCCTCAGCAAGCCATCGTAGACAGCGATCCACAGGTCGTGGCTGAGAATAGATCCTGCGCCGCTCCCAACGTGATCACGGTTCTACGTCAGCCTTCCGCGGTCTCGTAGATGAGACCGCAGTTCCTCAGGTATGCGTCCACCATTCTGAGGAGGTACTGAGGCACGTAGAACGATTGCTCCAAGGGTCGAAGCATATCATTTCACCGTGCAGAGTTTAACGAGAAGTATTACACGGAGCGAAAAATGTTTGAGGTTCTCTCCTCACCGTATTGCCTAACAACCTCTTGCATTGCATCTAAGGTCGACCGACCCTGCCGGAAACCGTACTGGTTGTCGATATGACCAACGACATCCAGTCGCAGAAGATTCTTGGATTAAAGAAAATAGGTGAATTTGCTGTACACGTAGATCCACATAGCATCTTCAATATCTCAAAGGGTATTGAGATTTACTCAATTGTTCTGAGTAGGAAATTGTGGAGGAGTTGTCACACAGGGAGTGCCGAAGGCTGAATTTTAGAAGGAATGGCGAAATTCTATCTTCTGCCTTTCATGTTCTCACTTTTAACAGACTGATGTGCCGGAGAAAGTGCGCGCTGGTGTACACTGTCTGGATGTGCGAGTTTTCGTGCCGCAACCCAAGCGATGTTTTTAGGTGCTGAGGATTTGATCACATCGCCTTTCAATGTGAGAGAACGTAGATATGCGTGTGTGGTGAAGGGATTCTTGAAGGTGAGAAAGGGAACCATGGAAGGATCCTCCTGTTTGGATCAACTGCAAAGGACAGAATTTATGCCGCTCAATAAACTGTCCTGTTTACAAAGATGAAGTAGCTGTTTAGGAAGTTAAAACCTTACAGAAAGTCAGCAATTTTGAAGCAGTAAAAATTGTAAACAGCTGTAAATCAAGAGAAATAACAAAATATGCTTAGGCAGAGGCCACTGTTCCTACACCAAAATGTTAATGCAAATTAGTCCTCAGTGGTCTTACTCCAACTTTGGCTACTATGATGGATAGAATAATAGACAATAAAATAAAATTTTTATCTCAAAAGGAAGCTATGAGACCGACCAAGTTACAGCTACTAGTAAATGTTCGTAGTAAAAGCAAAACCGCATTAAAGCAGAACAAAAAGAAAGAAAAAAGAAGACAAAAAGGAAAAAACTCCAAAAAGGGATCTAGCAGATGAAATAGGCTTCGGAACCTCCTGCGTAGGTTTTGAAGACATTTCTTCTCAGGTGGTCTCGATTCCTAAACCACAGAGATCACCTAAAAACCACGCGGAGGGGCCTGTTTTTCCCCTTATCGAGGCGGTGGCTTGTGCGACCCTTATCATTGGCGTCTTCTCTGCTCCTGCCTTTGAGTCGGCGCCTAAACCGAGCGTCGAGCCAAACCCTTTCTCGACTGCCGCTTCACGACTGGGAGCTACACGAGCGATGATGTGCTTCTTGAACATGAAGCAGTACGGAGGATAGAGAGGAAGAGAAAAACTGATGGTCAAAGGGCAAACCCCGACATTAACTGCCTAATATAAACGAGTAGATTCTCCAATGGAACATAATGGATGTATGTCAAACATCCTTGGGCTCTAACGATTGAGCTACGCATGATGGTGACCCAATTTGTATGTGTCTGCAAGAAATTCATTTCCGCCGAGAAGAAAATTTCAACTTAAGAAGATATAACAATTATCGGCGAAAACAACCGCCAAATATAAGAGAAGTGGAATTTGAGAGTACCATTAATTACTGACTAAATGATCAATTTAGAATACACTATATACACAGTTTTATCACTGGGATTTGGAGTTTTTTTTTATCTGTAGAAAGCTTTTGATATGACTTGGCGTCATGGAATAATGCTTCTACTCTACATGAATGGGGTATTCACTGCAATCTACCAGTAATACTTGGCAACTACATGACGACCCTAATTTACAAGTGCGTGTTTTTAATAAGTACTCATCCAAAAAACAATTGGAAAATGGCATACCACAAGGCTCGCCGTTGAGAAGTTCCTTGTTCATGAATGCCATCAGTGAACTGATAGTAACTATTCCAGAAGAAATCAGGAAAAGCGTTTACGTCGTGGTAAAATTTAAACTGCAAGAGCGATAAACGCCCTTAACGAAGTTGCAATGGTATCAAATTGTTACCAGAAAAATATGTTGTGTACACTTCTGTAGGAAGAGAACTCATCGTAGTCTGTTTTGACTATCAATACAAAGATAATGTACGATTTTTAGGTCTACTATTAGATACATTTCTTGCTTGTGGACTACATATACAGGATTTGAGTTTTAGATGCAAGAAAAACACTAAAAATTATTAAATGTTTATTGATCATCAACTGAGGTTCACACAAAGAGACATTACTGCGCTTATATAAAGCACTGGTTCAATCGAAGCTCGACTACTTGTGTATTGTATATTCATCCACTAGAAAGTCGCACCCAAGAAAGTTTGACGTAATACATTACAACGGAATCAGATATATCACAGGCATAAATATAAAAATATTTAACATCAACTGAGGTTTAACTGGCTATAAAGCAGCAAAAGAATCTAATAATCCTTAACTCCAACTCTTTAATAATCCGTAGTTCTTACTGCTACGTTTTATGTTGATATAGCGGGTAAGGCAGAACCTGATATTCCGGCCAGGGTAAAATCTGTGGGAGGCAGCTGACTGGGGGAATCTTAGCAGGGTCAAAAATCTGGGGCATGCCCAATCACCTCTCCGCCCGCATCTTGTAACATATTGATTAGCGAAACGTTTTTATGGAAACATTACTTCCACAATTTCTGTGGCAGAGGGTCTACATAAAATCCCTCGTCGAGGAGAGTTTTTTTATCTTCGCAAACAAAGAAAAGGAGAAGCGTTGAGTTTTGTGATATAGAAAAGAAGGATCGAATCACGTTTCTACCCAATAGCTGTGGACCAATTCCAAAATATTTGATGATAAAGAAGAAAGAAGGGGATTTTTCTAAAATCAGTCTTTCGTGATAGATCATGGAAGCTGCAGTTGGACAAGGAAGACTATTACGGGACTGCTTGTTGAGACCGTCAACGACCTACAGTCGTCACGATTTCTCAGAGCGAAGAAAATGGGACTCATTGATATTGAGGTTGTACCACATGGTAGCTACATACCTCTCCAAGGTTGTAGTGTGCAGGGACTTGCTGAACTGTATACAAGAAATCGCCGAGGAGTTGTTGCGTATCGACGATTAACACACGACGCAACGGAGAAGTCTTACCCTCTGCGTTGCATGTCCTGATGAACCTAGTTTCCAGAATAAATAAAGGCTGGGTTTCGTAGGCTAGATGTTCATTCATTCATCCTGACAACTTGCGGTGTTTTGATGTCAGAAATTCATACACACAGCACCGCGATGTACGATTGTGATGACTCGTTACACCAGGATGATCTGTGCAGGCACCCACCTAGTTGTGTCAGCTATAATGGATATCAAACTGCGAGTTTAAGAAACTGTGCAAGAAATTAGGAAGAAATAGTAGTACAGGAGGTAAAGACCATTCAAAAGTTCAGCTACTTTGGAGCTAGAAAAATTGTGCTAGCAAATTGCCAAACGTTACGTCTAATGCACAGATTGCTTAAACCAAAGGATTTTTTTTTTAATGATTGGTTTGCTTGGCATTTCTCCCGCTATCACCCCATTCGGTCGCTCTAAAGCATAAAGCCGAATGTCTGTGCCACAAACGGCTACTGAGCCTCGAAACAGTTTAGCGACCAGTGTCCTAACTAGCTCTTGAGCTAACCTAAAAGCGTGAGCGGAATAAGCGCGTTATCATACACCACTCGCTTGCGTGTCCCACCGCCCACTTGTCATGTATCACTAAAATGGGTAGGCGCACCCCGTCAACTACTAAAACGTATACAACTATCAATAATTAAATTTATCTCGTCAAAGACATCCCAGCCCCGTAGGGGGAAGGCACCCACCTTGTGACGTTACCGGTCGCCATACAACCTCCTCCGTTCAAAGCCCTGAGAGGCTTTACCGGAGTTCATCTTTAGATCATCTAACTGATTACATCTCAGTCATCAGCGGTCGGGATGCCACCGATGTAAATGCCTCGGCAGACATTTGCATCAGTAAATACATATCAAATTTTGCCTTCACGTAGACCTCAAATGGACATCTTCACATCCAACTTAACATGATTCCTTCAATTCAAACTAACTAACCGAAACCGCGGACACCGTGTACACTTACGCTTCTGTATCTGAAACAGGGCAGAGGGCTACCATAAGTTGTTAAATGCCCCGGATATGTCCAGAAAAAACCCTAATACATATTTACATGGATTGGAGGAAGCTTTATCCATCACCTTCAGTATGGCATCCTCAGTACTCCTGCCAGGTGGGAAACCATACTGGTTGTCCATTAGCAAATGATCAGTGGCCAATCTAATACTAACCAAATATAGGACCTTCTCAAAAACCTTGTCAATCACGGGCAAGAGCGTTAGTGGACGGTAAGAAGAACTAACAATATGATCTTTGTCGCTACCTTTGAACAACAATACCAAGTCTCCACACTTCCAACACGCCGGCAAAGAGCAACCTAATATATATACTAGTTAGAGGACTAAGGACCACTGGAAGCACTCGGAGGAAGAGCTCCACTGTGATACTATAATATCCGGGGGCCTTGTGCCGCGCCATGCTACAGATCACCTGCCGCACTTCCGCCTCAGTGATCTCAGACGGTTGTATGTCGGTCTCGAAAATCACGACTTTCCGCCTGACACGCCGATGGTATGAAACCTCACCCACCATAGTGTCATCCGGGAGCAAATCATTCAGCAAAATATTAAGGATATGGTCCTTATCAATTACCACACCCTTGCGGGTTGGCAAAACTTTCCTGCGCTTATGTCCAAGGGCTCTATACACAACGCCCCAAGGGTCTCTATTCCCTTGCTCCTGAACGAAGGAGCGTCAGGAATACGCTTGGAAGACCTGCTATGAAAGTACCTAGTCCTCGCTCTGCAGTAATCTGCAGTTAGGGCCGCACGCTGATCGGGATCACCTTCTCGTTGCGCAGCCCTTCTGAGTCGGTTAACAGACTACTTCATTGTTGTCAGATTCCGAGACCACCAATCAGATATACGTTCCCGGCTAATGACTCTAGGAATGGCGGTTTGCCGCCACCGCAGAAGTGAAATTTTCTGCCAAGACATCTAATGGTAGGCCGTCAAGGTCTCGAGAAAAAATTTTGTTGGAGTCCAGTCTGGACTCCAACAAAGAGAAGAATTTCGGCCAGTCCGCCTTCCTATGCTGGAAGCGCTCCCAGTGAACAGGAAAGTGTGCCTCATGGCCATTGCGCAGGTCAACACTATTTCGAATAATATCAATCGATGATCGCTAGAACAGTCGTCGACCACAGATCAGTCAAGGACTCTGCCAAGGATGTCCCTACCAATGGTGATGTCACTATTTAATGTTGCAGACCAGTGGTCAACTGGTGTGCAACATTAAATACCTCAAAATTGTGCTGTGCGATGAAACTGTCAATTAGGCCACCGCCGTGATCAGTGAACCCACTGTGCCAGAAAAGCGACTTCGCATTAACATCGACTCCTGTATTGGAAATATGAACTAACAACTGTAAGGTTCTGTCCGCTAATGGCAAGTCTGACCACACCTGATGTGCGTCAATAACCTGTCGTATAAAGACAGTATCAAGCGACTTCCTGCAAAGAATAGTGACATACAGGTATACCCTACACAAAACTTTTTCCAACTGTGAAAGCTTGGCAGATCACCCACCCCTAATTACATATGGGTGCTGCAGAAAGACAACATCGAGGCTCCGTCTCTCTACAATCTCAACCTGGAATACATAAGCACCTTGGGCATTTAGTTGACCGAACCTAACTATGTAAGGAATTAAAGTACAGCGCAACGGCCTTCACGTAACAGCCACACTCCTTACTAACAACTGGGTGCTCATGATTCTTGTGCAACTCTTACAGTTAGCACAGGCCGGAGCCTCGGACGTATGAGATCAATCGTCACGTTTGTGGCCCTCCTCGCCGCAATGGGCACACACCAAGGCACACTTACAAAATTTAGCCCTATGACCATATCTTCAGCACTTGAAACATCTTTGGATATCCACGTACTTTTTTAGTCCGCAGGATCTTAAATCAATAAATAGTCTGTCTGAGGATGTAAATTTTTGAAAGAGGCCAGAACTTACCTCAAAGACTCCGTGATATTTCTGGGTATTACGCTACGCCTACCTGTTTTAAAGACCAGCCTGCAGTCCCGCCGGAAGGCGCATCATCCAAATCAGTGTTCTGCTCCCTAATGAGGGACAAGACATCTTCGTCGGTCAGGTTACGGTCAATATCATAAACCATAATACGGGGCCTACACGTTCTCTTCGGGTCTATTTTCACATTCAATCGCTTAACCGCCGTGGAATCTCTAATTGCCTGAATGGTCTCTGTGTCATCCGCTACCACAACTAATCCCTTGCCGGTCTCTTTAATTTTCCTGATTTTAAGGGCTTTCCGGTCTCCCCGATGGGCAATCTGGAGGTCTTTTTTCAGCTGATTGCTGGACACAGTCGAGCCCTCCAGGTTCGACTCGAGGTTGCATTAACAAATGCAACCTCAGGTTTCATAGAGGACTAGGTGGTTTCATGTCTGCCCCTGACCAGCTCAGCATACCTACGCGGTTGTGTCGGGGCCGGGGCCAGTTTCTGAGCTACGGTTATTTATTTAGGCTTCGAGGCAAGAGTTTCTAAGCCCTCGACGAGAGCTGTGAAAGCCGCTCACAAGAATTCGAACCGAGGCAATAATCTCTTCTTGGTAGCTGCATTAGTACATTTGGGGTTAGCTAAAGGAAGACAAGCCACGCAGTTCCGCCATGACATCACGGGCCAATAAAGCAGAACTGCCAGGCCTGCCCACGGCTTGCAAAAACTCTTCAATAAGTGGGTTCATGCCCTCCCAGGTGGTCATCCCAATATCTACTTCTGAACTATCGTTGTTGGAACCAGTTTTCGAGGAGGTCGAAGGAAAAAGCCCCGGCCCCCTCCTCCTGCTAGGCTTCCTACCTACCTCACTAACATCTGTCATGTTCGGAGATTCCCTGACCTAACAGTATACGAACAAAATGCTCGCTGTATTCCTTCTATCACAGATATTGGGCCCAAGCCCACAAGCGTAACCCGCAGCGAGCCACGGACAGCTGGAGACCTTCTGTATTCTCCTGTCACTCTTTGTACCTCTTCGCCGCTACTGGATCAAATGTGTGAAATCAAAGATCGACACACAATTACAGATTACGGCCCCTGCTCTAAAAGAGCGCGAGCAGGATTAAGGGTAAAGGCCCATTTGCTCGTAACAGGGACTTGCAACCAGGAGTCGTTGCCATTCTTTTCTCCGCGATGAAGCGGTTGCTCGAACAAATCCTGTGCCAAAATCTCTGAATCCCCGTGAAAAGGATTATAAATCGAGTAACAATAAGGGCGCAAAACCGTTGTAACAGTTCTCAGAAAGCAAGATTTTGAAACTGGGGAAGGTACACACTCGACCACCAGCTCAAAAATAGCACTGAAAAAGACTTTATACAACGCAAGTACCTGTCCACCATTACAGCGCTTGGAGCCTTAATCTGGCTGGTAGCCAGCCATATTTCTCGGTTAGCTTCCTACCGCAGCGCGGTAGCAGTCTTTCCTCTTAGGCAAACTACTGATGTCGGTTGAACAATGTAACCGCATCAAGGAACTTCCACACGTCCGATAATGCGGTTCTCGCTACATTGACTCGCCGCTTATGAGTGGCCAATTTCCCTTTTGACCTCTAAGTTCCAGGGTGGCCTGAGTTCTGGCCACCAAGAGCTGGGCAGTCGAACATCATGAGTTCGTTCGACTGGACCTCCTCGCAGACGCACAGCTCATCAGCTGCCAGGAGGAATCGAAACAAATATTGGTTTAAATTTACATGGTTGGAGAGCACTCGGGCTCCCGTTGCCCTTAAAAACAAAGGAGAGGCATACTATCTCCCCAAATCCTGTATAAACTTATACAAGGATAATCCCTTAGTCATGGCGTGCCATTCTTGCCGCCAAGCTTCCATCGCGAGCTTGTAAAGCCTCCTCTGCAGGCGCGAGATGGCAACTGTTCGAAATTTAGAATCGGTGCATTGAGATCACCGTTCCGCTCCGGTACCAGGCCCGGCTCGAAACCGCATCCCAAATACCTCGGCCTCCCTGCATCTTCGGAATTTCCACATGGCCGCCCGAACTAAGGCGCAGACCCTTAATAACTAATTAAGGCTTTGCGCTTAAAAATTTAAGGAGTTCTCCTTAAATTTTTAATAAGTGCTCGATTTCTTTCCAACCTATGCGCCCAAACAGACGCCGCGTAAGAGGTCATACTTTCGAAGACACCTCGGTACACCTTGTACAAATGACGGCCCGACACCCGTAATCCTTTCGAGCAATCCTCCTAAGTTTGTGCAACACAGAGACGGCCGCTACTTACCTAATGTGGTTGCTAAACAGCTACTTCTCATCAAACAAAACACCTAGGTACTTATGAACTTGAACTCGGCTGGTTACACAGTTTTTATACTTAATACGGGGGTTACGACTGTATAATTTGTCTGCACCCTTGAGAAGCATAAATTTCGTCTTGGGCACAGAAATATTTAAATTTTGAATGTACATCCAGCCCTCTGCGGTTGACAAAGCCGCCTGCGCTCGATCTTCTAGCTGCGGTCGTGAGTAATCAGGAACTAGCAGAAGACAGTCATCGGCGAAAGCCTGGGCCGTGAACCCTTCCAGGAATGTCAGTCCCAAAAATCCGTCGAATACCAGTTTCCACAGCAAGGGACCGAAAACGGAATACTGCGTGCTTTCCCTGGTGACAGACGTTTTCACAACTAGGTGCGCATCCTTAAACAGAGCCGTGCGAGCAGACAAGTAGTCTGCTCGCAGACTAGTAGTATGTACTACGGCCTACAGGGCTACAAGAACATTGCGGCGTTCCAACTCATAGAGGACATAACTCCAACACAAGGAAGGAAATGCTGCCTCTATTACTATAAAAATTGCCAAAACATATTTACAGTCGACGCTTTCCACCTCGGTAAGAGCAGTTAAGATGCAATCCTCAGTGCCAACCCCTTTCGTGAAGCCATACTGGCATCGATTTAGAAATCGGTTTATCTCAATGATTTCCCAGAGCCATTCCACCATCAGCCTTTCAAGCAACTTTCGGCAAGAGGCTGATAACTGCCGACCTCACTCGGATCCTTTCCTGGTTTGAAGAGCACCCTCACCAAAGCCACTTTCCAACAAGTCGGGAAGCAGCCCCAGCTAAGGGACCCCGTGAACAGCCTGCCAAGCGGCTCTCTTATGACAGGCAGGAAATGGTAGAATATATCTGAGTTAAGTTGGTGAATCCCCGGTGCCTTTTTCAGTGCCATTCGAGAAACCACTCGGTCTATATCTACGGGATCCACAGCCCGTACGCCAAGGAAGGGCGTAGCCCCTGTCCTAACGCCGACCTCTGCTTCACCCTCCAGAGCATCTGGAAACAGAGTATCCAGGAACTCCTGGTAAGTCGCCACAGATGTTAAAGTGTGGTCACGATCATCAAACCCGCATCGAACACTGGACAGCATGTGCATTGGCTTTGGCCGGTAACATGATTTTGCGAGCTGTCAGGGGCTGCGCTACAACTCGCGCATGTTGTCTTGCCATAACTTGAGTCTCGTTTCCTTGTTGGCATGAACATATGCATTACGGGAGCGCCGGTAGATCCGCAGACGCTCAGCGTGCACGTTATCAACGATAATCCCCGTTAGGGGGCGACGCTGGTATCTTCTCCTAGCGGACCTAACTCTTGCACGCAGCACACTACGGTCAGAGGACCACCACTTTTTTTCGGGTTTACGCTTGGGTTTAACAGACGGCTTCCAGGAAGCAGCGGTCATGACAGCTCCAGGCACTGTCCTATCATCGGACTGGGCACTACCTAAGGGTCCGTCCATTGGCCGAGGTAGTCGTACGACCCTGTCGCAGCCAGTCTTGATGACCGGGCCGAATTGTTCAGTTATTAATTCCACCTCCTCACTGTGCTCCATGCTCATTCCAACCCCTGCAAGGCAGCCGCGCACTCGCGCCGCAACCTGTGCTGATCCAGGCCTCTTAGGTTATAGCGTCCCGAATCTGGAGCTCTTACACCACCTCCGTAAACGATCTCATAGGTTATAAGCCTATGATCGCTCACCAAAGGATGTGATATCTGGGCTGCCCCAGCCCAGATATCACATTATTATTATTTCTTTATCGTAATTTGTTTTTGTGTACAAATTTGCAACTGTGTACCCTAACAATGATTGTTTTAAATGATTATTTCAGTTTATATCAAAACTTTTGTCTAAACAGTACTTAGTTGTTTTCAAATTTAGCTCTTGTACTCAAAACTTTTGCTACGTTTTAATCCGTGATGGTTAGGTAATGAAAATGATTTAAAATTACAAACTTTTAAAAAACAAAACTGGACCAAATTTAATACTTAAAATGTCTTTCAGTGCTATTGCAGCTTTGACTTTGAAGACTTTTATAAAAGTTGATGGGTTTATTATTTTAAATATCCAGAACTTGTCTTTAAAACCAAAAAATTCAATGATAAATTTGTTTAACAAATGTGATCATTATACTCTTAAATTTTTAAAACAATGTAAAATTGAGAAAATAAAATTCGTTATTGATAAGAATAATGTAATAAGATTTTTTTAAAAAACTGAATAAGCCCAAATTATTTTATATAATTAACTGTAATCATCAGTAGCTGCAGCCTTCTACACTAGTTGAAGTTCTATTAAGTAATAACATATAAATTGTGTTTTGCAGTCTAAAGATTATAATGCGATATTTATATACATTTAATTAACTGTTTTAGATAAAGCCGGAAGTAATGATCGATTAGTTAAAGTGAGTGTGTTATATAAGTTTTTGATAAAAAGCTGATTTCTACAAATATTTATTATTAGTTCAAACAGATAAAAGTAATCATTAAATATTCTATAGTTTATGTTCTATCAGTATTTTGAAATGAAATAGTAAATCATAAAAAAAATATTTTTAATTTGTTAAAAAATTAGAATATGATTTTAAATAAATTTACCGTTTTATTTTAAACGATAATTAGTGTCATTAAATAAAATAAAAAAATTTAAATCAGATAATTAATGGATTAAAAAAGTAAATTATTTGACAAATGTCATCGATAAAATAATTTAGTTGCATTAACTAATAATGTACGTAACTGACAGGTACTAAAGTTTGGGATCAGTGATATTATTGTAAATATATCACTAAAAAAACAAAACAGTTATTGAATAAATAATCAGTAAACTGATTAAATAAATAATACTTTTACACCTTTAAAATACAAATGTCAGTTAGACAACCCACGACTGTGTTTTTAAGATTTTCTTAGTTTCATAGTCCTGAGGCATTTTAACCTCTCCAGTAAAACCATCAAAACATAAGCAAGACTAATGAACATACTAAGTTAATAATTATGTGGTAGGGACTAACTCCTTATTTAAAAAGTGGTTAGTCACTGTTATGTAGGAACCAATTATATCTTTAAAAGGATTTTTAAAATTTAAGAATTGCATTAAAGTAGTCTTTAATATCGAAAGAATGGAATGATCAAATCAAATAATGATTTTACATCTGGAATTTTGAAAAAAACAGTAAAATGTGCAACGATCAAGTTATATAATGGATAACATAATCTCATGCATAATCTTATATTGTAATGTCCTAAGGAATGGAGAATTTAAAGAATGTCAGAGAGCAGAATTAATCAATGATTTTTGTCCCAAATTGAGAAAAGTGTTTTTACAAAATAAAACCAACTTAAAAATACTGTACATTAAGAAGCAAAAAAAAAAAAACACTTATTTTGAAAGTCAGCACAAATTTAAAAACAACTACAACCAGTTTATTACCTTCATATTTAGCACAAAATCTTCAATATACATATATAAATTTAAAACAGAATATTGAAAAACTATTTTGTATTTTTTACAGTTTCATGTAATTTTTTGAAGCGAAGCTTCTTAATGCAGGCTTCCGAATGGATAGTCAACTGAGAAAAAATGAGCGTCACGAAAAAGCATCACGTGCTAGCTGAAGCTATTTCGTGGAGGAGTAGAGGAATTCTTTCTATTCCTAAGAGGAGTAGTGTAGTTCTATTCCTTGTTAATTTAATTTTGTCTAAATCGTGATTACTACTACTACTTCCAACCGACTTACTGCAAATAAAAGTGTATCTTAACCTAGGTATGGTTGTGCTTCTGTGAGGAATATGTATGGTTCATAATCTTTGCCTAATAATGAAGTATACAAAAAAAAATCTGATGTGAACCCCACATGACATCCTTGTACATTTATTAAATTACATATACACATTTAAAAAAAAATGAAAAGTACGTAAAATCTTATTATTTTATTAATAACTTATTATATTTTTTCATTTTTTTTATTGTTATTATTGAATTATTATTTATTGTAAATTTTTTTTATAGTCAGAGGCTAATACTCATTAATAAATCAATATATTTAAATTAGAAAAAAAGTTAAAGAAAAGGCGATGATTTCGGATTTGAACCGACGTGCCTTCACCTTGTAAGATCTAAATATTTCATGAATTAAAATTTTATTTTGGCTATAACTCTGGAACCAATGAAAATAAATATCACTTATGATATATCATTGAAAAGCTCTCAATGAGGGCTTATTACTGCAGTTAAGAAAAGTCCAAAATCCAATTTCTTTGGATTTTGGGCTTTTTTGGAAACTTTTGGTGTAATTGATTACAATCAAAAGTAGAGGTGGACAACTAGATGTTACAACAATCTTAAATCCAAAATTTCAACATTCTACGGCTGGTCGTTTTTCAATTATGCGAGATACATATGTATGTACAGACGTCACACTGAAACTAGTCAAAATGTATATTTCCATTGAAATCTGAAAACCGAAATTTTCCACAATCACAATACTTCCTTTACTTCGTATAAGGAAGTAAAAAGCAAGTTTATTGTTTACTTTAAATGTAATTAATATTGTGTATACGTTATTTTGCACCATTAATTATTGAGCTATAAGGTTCGCTTCTGTCAAGTGTCCACAAACTGATACACTTGTTTTTATTTTATTTTAATGTTTTTGTTAAAACAATAGTAGATAGAACTCTGTAATTCATATCAATTACCAGCTATATTATGATTAGTCTATTGCAAGTAGAGGTAAGTTCTGTTGAGATCCATTGATGATTGTGTCATGTTAATAGAAATAATTTTAAAAGAGATAGTGCTGTGAAAGATATGGTATCAGAAATGGTATGGTGGTACAGTACAGTGAAAGATACGGTATCAGAAATTCAAATAGATTTGCACAATGAGCATTGTGAAAGGGGGAGGGGGCACATTAACTACAAGTTGAGACTTTAGAACAAAAGAGAATTTCGCTAATAAATTTATAGAACCTGGGACCAAAATATGTAATATCAAAGTTTATAGAGAGATACTGAAGAAGCTCTGATCGTAAACTGTAAACAAATGGAGTGTGATAATGATCATGAATGATGTTCTGTGTAATAAGTGGTCTGGCCCTGCTCAGCGCATCAACAAAGACTACTTCTTCATAAAAAATCAAGTAACTCTTAACAGGACATTAGACCTGGATGTTGTTAACAGTAAAGAAAATTTTATAAATTAAATTAATAGTTCAAAAGGAGTAAATTTTTGAACAGAGGGAAAACTAAACTGAAGATTATTTACCACTAAGAAATTTGTAGAGAGTTCTTCAATGTCTGCAAAATCATTTACAACTGTTTGAATTTGAGTAGCAATGTATTTATGTAAAAATTATATAATATGAAATCTTTTTTATGTACATTTTTTAAAATAATAAATGAAAAGTTATTTTGGAATAGCTTTACTCTCTTGGTCACTCATACATCTTAAGTATGACTTTCACTCATATTTCACTCTTGATTACGATTTGAAGCTGCCTTACATCGTTATTTTTTAAGCAATAATATTTTCAACTCAATGTATAATTATTAATTGTTAGCAATAAGTTATTCTTCATTCTGAATATTCATTTTTTGATTTGTAGAATGGAATTCAATTTTTTTTCTTAAGTGTAAATAACATTGGAGTAAACACCCAAGGTGTTTAACTGTCAAGATTTATCATTATAAAATTTGATAATGTAATTGTATCTAAATTCAATGAGAATAAATTCATAAACATTACACTTTAGAATAAATGAAAAAACCCTTAATTTCCATAATATAATTAAATTAATTTATTACTCCTGAAATAAATTGAAAACATTATCATAAGTTGGATAATTATGTATTTCTTTCTTAAGCAAAGCTAAGTAAACAATTTCTGATATGTTTTATTTTCTTTCAATATTAAATAATTTTATCCAGTTTTTAAAACACAAAAAAATATAATTCATAAACAACAAATATTATTTCTAATTTTAATCAAAATAACTATTGTGTATTTATAATATGCATATAGAAAATAATAATTTATAGAAAAATTTGTCATTCATGAAAATTCTTAAGTTGAACTTTTCAGTGTTCCATTCATTTGAAATATTTTTGACACAATTATTACATTATATAAAGCACTTTTAACAAAAATGATAATAGTGAAAACCAAATTTAGTAAAAACAATTCTTTACAATACCAAAGCAAAATGACAGTGTTCATTTCTCTTAGGATGGATGATAGTCAGTTCTAGTAGTAGACCAATGGTTTTAGGTGACTTGATATGAGTCACAAACATTCCCATATATTTTTTTTTGTCTTCAGTCATTTGACTGGTTTGATGCAGCTCTCCAAGATTCCCTATCTAGTACTAGTCATTTCATTTCAGTATACCCCCTACATCCTACATCCCTAACAATTTGTTTTACATATTCCAAACGTGGCCTGCCTACACAATTTTTTCCTTCTACCTGTCCTTCCAATATTAAAGCGACTATTCCAGGATGCCTTAGTATGTGGCCTATAAGTCTGTCTCTTCTTTTAACTATACTTTTCCAAATGCTTCTTTCTTCATCTATTTGCCGCAATACCTCTTCATTTGTCACTTTATCCACCCATCTGATTTTTAACATTCTCCTATAGCACCACATTTCAAAAGCTTCTAATCTTTTCTTCTCAGATACTCCGATTGTCCAAGCTTCACTTCCATTTAAAGCGACACTCCAAACATATACTTTGAAAAATTTTTTCCTGACATTTAAATTAATTTTTGATGTAAACAAATTATATTTCTGACTGAAGGCTCGTTTCGCTTGTGCTATTCAGCATTTTATATCGCTCCTGCTTCATCCATCTTTAGTAATTCTACTTCCCAAATAACAAAATTCTTCTACCTCCATAATCTTTTCTTCTCCTATTTTCACATTCAGTGGTCCATCTTTATTATTTCTAATACATTTCATTATTTTCGTTTTGTTCCTGTTTATTTTCATGCGATAGTTCTTGCGTAGGACTTCATCTATGCCATTCATTGTCTCTTCTAAATCCTTTTTACTCTCGGCTAGAATTACTATATCATCAGCAAATCGTAGCATCTTTCACTTTGAACTGTTACTCCGAATCTAAATTGTTATTTAACATCATTAACTGCTAGTTCTACGTAAAGATTAAAGAGTAACGGGGATAGGGAACATGCTTGTCGGACTCCCTTTCTTATTATGGCTTCTTTCTTATGTTCTTCAATTATTACCATTGCTGTTTGGTTCCTGTAAATGTTAGCAATTGTTTTTCTATCTCTGTATTTGAACCCTAATTTTTTTAAAAGTGCTGAACATTTTATTCCAGTCTACGTTATCGAATGCCTTTTCTAGGTCAATAAACGCCAAGTATGTTGGTTTGTTTTTCTTCAATCTTCCTTCTACTATTAATCTGAGGCCTAAAGTTGCTTTCCTTGTCCCTATACTTTTCCTGAAACCAAATTGGTCTTCTCCTAACACTTCTTCCACTCTCCTCTCAATTCTTCTGTATAGAATTCTAGTTAAGATTTTTGATGCATGACTAGTTGAACTAATTGTTCTGTATTCTTCACATTTATCTGCCCCTGCTTTCTTTGGTATCATGACTATAACACTTTTTTTGAAGTCTGACGGAACTTACCCTTTTTCATAAATATTACACACCAGTTTGTATTATCTATCAATCGCTTCCTCACCTGCACTGCGCAGTAATTCTACAGGTATTCAGTCTATTCCAGCAGCCTTTCTGCCATTTAAATCTTTTAATGCTTTCTTAAATTCAGATCTCAGTATTGTTTCTCCCATTTCATCCTCCTCAACTTCCTCTTCTTCCTCTATAACACCATTTTCTAATTCATTTCTTCCGTATAAGTCTTCAATATATTCCACCCATCTATCGACTTTACCTTTCATATTATATATTGGTGTACTATCTTTGTTTAACACATTATTAGATTTTAATTTATGTACCCCAAAATTTTCCTTAACTTTCCTGTATGCTCTGTCTATTTTACCAATGTTCATTTTTCTTTCCACTTTTCTTTAATCCACTCTTCTTTCACTAGTTTGCACTTCCTGTTTATATTATTTCTTAATTGTGATAGTTCCTTTTACTTTCTTCATCACTAGCAATCTTATATTTTTTACGTTCATCCATCAGCTGCAATATATCGTCTGAAACCCAATGTTTTCTACCAGTTTTCTTTATTCTGCCTAAGTTTGCTTCTGCTGATTTAAGAATTTCCTTTTTAACATTCTCCCATTCTTCTTTCTTTTCTTTTTTACATTTTCTACCTTATCTTTTTTACTCAGACCTCTTGCGATGTTCTCCTCAAAAATCTTCTTTACCTCCTTTTCCTCAAGCTTCTCTAAATTCCACCGATTCATCTGACACCTTTTCTTCAGGTTTTTAAACCCCAATCTACATTTCATTATCACCAAATTATGGTCGCTATCAATGTCTGCTCCAGGGTAAGTCTTGCAGTCAACGAGTTGATTTCTAAATCTTTGCTTAACCATGATATAATCTATCTGATACCTTGCAGTATCGCTTGGCTTTTTCCAACTGTATATTCTTCTATTATGATTTTTAAATTGGGTGTTGGCAATTACTAAATTATACTTCGTGCAAAACTCTATAAGTCTGTCCCCTCTTTCATTCCTTTTGCCCAGCCTGTATTCACCCACTATATTTCCTTCCTTGCCTTTTCCAATGCTTGTATTCCAATCTCCAACTATTATTAAATTTTCATCTCCTTTTATGTGTTTAATTGCTTCATCAATCTCTTTGTATACACACTCTACTTCATCATCATCATGGGCGCTTGTAGGCATATAGACATTAACAATCGTTGTCGGTTTAGGTTTTGATTTTATCCTTATTACAATGATTCTATCGCTATGCGTTTTGAAATACTCTACTTTCTTCCCTATCTTCTTGCTCATTATGACACCTACTCCTGCCTGCCCATTATTTGAAGCTGAGTTAATTATTCTAAAATCACCTGACCAAAAGTCGCTTTCCTCTTCCCACCGAACCTCACTAATTCCTATTACATCCACATTTATCCTATCCATTTCCCTTTTTAAATTTTCTAGCCTACCAACCTTTTTTAAACTTCTAACATTCCACGCTCCGTCTCGTAGAATGTTATTTTTTAATTTTCTGGTGACCCCTTCCTTAGTAGTCCCCACCCGGAGATCCGAACGGGGGACTAGTACCTCCGGAATATTTTACCAAGGAAGGCGCCTCCATCATTGCTATATGAAAATGCAGAGAGCCACATTTTCTTGGAAAAAAAAAGCAGCTGTTGTTTTCCATTGCTTTCCACTGCGCAGTACTCAGAAGACTGAGTGATGTTGATATGACCGTTTAAGTCGTCCTGACTCACGCCCCTAACAACTACTGAAAGAGCTGCTGCCCTCTTTCAGGAATCATTCCTTAGTCTGGCTCTTAACAGATACCTCTCAGATATGGTTGCACCTTCGGTCCAGCTACTCTGTATCACTGAGCACTCAAACCTCCTCACCAACGGCCAGGTCTCATGATTCATAGAGGAGGATTCCCATATCATCATAGCTAATTTCAGGAATAACATGATCCTGTGTCAAGCTTAATAGGAAAAGTAAAAGTAGTCTCCAGCAACTTTATTAAATATATGGTTGCATATCTGGTAATCTCACTAAATCCTAGTGACAACTTCACTCTTTTACCACAGGGACTGGTGATACAGTAAACATTATGCCAAAGCACTCGACATGTTTCTTAAATCTCAGGTGCTTAAATATATTGAAGTCATAAGCAAGAAAGGAAAAGGATAAAATTAATATGCTGTAAAGTAATAAATTAATATACCACTTCTTTCTATTGTGAAACAATGCACTGACACTCAGCAGGGGAATATATCAATATAAAAAAAAAAAAATATACAGCACCAAAAACAATAATAACAATATTTTATTTCAATATGTAAAATAATAGTAGCTTTCTTTTATAAGCAACAAATACACATTTTAAGAAAAATATAAATCATTAATATTCCTTTTCACATATTTTTATTTTTTTCTGATTCAGAAACAAAATATAAAACTTTCCTATATTATTCAATGAAAAAAAAAAAAAATAATAAATAATACTTCGGCTTATAACACAAATTTCACATTGGAACAGTGAAACAGGTAATAACAAAAAAAGTGATTACTGATAAAAAATGTAAAGATAAAAATAGTTTTAATATGATAACAATTAATCCAATAAATTGTTATTAATGACTATAAAAAAAAGAAACATAATTATTGTAAATTACCATAACCCTCTTACTAACTTATTAAGTTAAGTTACTCAAATTTAAACTATGTTCTGAGAATACCAAATAATTTTAAAAAGTTCTGGGGAAGATTATAAATTGTATTCACATTCCTATGGACAGTGCAGGACTGCAGGACTGCTTCATGAACTAAATTTCATGAAGCAGTCATGAACTGATTGACTTAAGTGGATGTAATATGAGTAAGTATTTATAGTTACATCATATAAAGCACTACAAAAAAGGTAATAGAAATACTATAAAAAAAGAATTCTAAGCCTTTTCTGTTAAAATATAGCAGTCATACAAACATAAGTCCCGAATTTTTTTTGTTTAATGACTATTTTCTGAAATGGCAACTCCACTGAGAATGGAAAATCTAGCTACATTATAGATCTTAAGGCCTGAAAGTATATTTCCAGTTAATTAAAAAGTGAATCATAATTAATTTATTGTTTATAATATAAAAGTTTAAACTTCATTTTGTCATGCTACTCAATAACTATTTCCATTCTACAACCTGGTTTTTTATGCATAAAAACTGACCTCTTGCATGACTTATAAATAACTGTATTTTCAAGAAAAAAATTATAAAAAATATTCAACAATAACCATAATAATAACCCTTCTAACATTTAAAAAAAATTATATTCTTTTCTATAAATATTTCAGTTACATTTTTCATTTATCTTCTTTAAATTTTTTGTTGAGCGGTTCAAAGACTTTCCAGTAGTGTCAAAATAAGCATAATTGTGGAAAATATTACTAAGTAAAATTATTAAATTTGGGCTAAATCTTTTAGCCCAAATTTCCAAATATTTATAATACTATATTTATAATATTATTAATTTAAGTCCAAATTTATATATATATATATATATATATATATACATACAGCAAGAAAAGAATATTATTATTATTATTATTATTTCCACAGGTAGATTATCTGGTTAAAATACTTCTTTTATAATATAGTTTATATACAGTAATGAAGTTAACATAAAAAAATTAATTCAAGATTAGACCAAGATCATAGAAAACATTAATTGAATAGTGAAAATAATACTCACAGTAATTATATACACAACAAAAATTGTTACTATCGATATAAGATTAGAAAAATTGAACCGTGCAGGCACAACTATAAATGGAAGACTAAATGGTGTTACAAATTACTTAAATATAACTGAGTAATAACAATATCTCTTTGAGAAGTGGAAAAAATATGAAAACATTTTTCAGAATGAACTGTCATATTCAAATGTCCTTAAAATCTTTAAATAGCCTCAAAACTGCGAGGGGAAAAATTAATACAAAATATTTAATATCTTAAATATTAAAATTTCAATAGAATACTATAATAACAAAGTATCATGTAAAGGTAAAATATTAATAAAAAAATAGTCAAAAGAGAATATATAAAAACAAAGATAAATAAACTACCTACACTGTAACAATGTGTTTATAATATATATTTTTTTTTTGTTTAAACTCCGGCACAACCGTTATGCATTGTTCTATCAAACTATCTACATCTTTGTGCTGTTCAGGCTGAGCCAACTGATAATCTATCATTGTATTTCAAATGGAATACAATTTTCAGTTTAACAATTTGTTAAGATAGGCTAAAATTTTTGCTTATTCCATCATTATAAACACTACACTACACTAATAATTACAATATACTCAATCCTTTCATATAATGACACATTATGTGCAATTGAATCATTTATTCTTCATTAGTAGCCAAATTATTTTCACAATATCTGCAGCCATTAGGTACAAATTAAATTGTTATTCCTTTTAACTACTCCATATTGAATCTATTTTTTCAGTCAATAATCAGTCTTTAATAGTTAGCTATCAGAAATCTATTATATCAATAAATTAATTACAATTTATAAAAGTAAAATTTCAACAAAAAAAGTTAACATCATTTCACATAGAGCCTAAACTCATTTTAAAATGACTTAAGTAAATATTTTTTAGCATAATAATGAGATGTCTGTAACAGTAAGTAACATCTCTTATTATACCAGTTTTCTGACATGAAATGAAAAAAGATTGTTTAAATATAGTGTTTATAAAAACCACTTCAAGAATTCAGGGGATGGTCCTCCACATTGAAATAAAGAAAAAACTTTATATCAACATATGTTCACAGATGATTAGTTTACTGGCTATCTATGTCATTTTGTATTTTTAATATAAAAATCTATTTCTCAGGAATGGTTAATCATATTGAGCTGAAATTTCAGATACTGCTAGCATACCTAGAGATTAAATTTTATAAAAATAATGAACGAGACCTCTCAATATATTTCAAAATGGTGGCCAAGTCAACTTTTAAATCGTTAATACTTTTGCAATTGTTAAGCGTTTTATAACAAAGAAAATGACACCTTATTTATTCAAATCCATTCATAAATAACAAAGTTATGGCAAAACTTCTTGAAGTGAGTCATTCTCGATTAAAAAACCAGTTTTCATTTCCTCCTGAATAAAACTAAATAACTTGACACGATCTCAAATGGAAAATTTTATTAATGGTAACATTTAATATATTATAATAATTTAATGATATTGAAAATATTACAATAGAAAATTTAGTTAAATATTAAAAACCCTAAACTCTTTCTCATCTTATTTTGTATGGAGATAAGTACAATACGTGTAGCATTATCATAGTTTTGTTTTTAGTTACTTATTCTTCCATTTCAAATAACAGCAATTAGCAAAAAATATGATTTTTAATCATCTGGAATGTATGCCAACAACAATAAACAATTGGTTGTATACGATCTGACGTGAGATACTCTAAAGTTATTCTTTATAAAGTTTAGATAACTCTAAAGTTATTCTCAACAACAAAAAGCAACCCATATCAGGCTAATAAGGAAAAAGATGTGTGAAGGGATTTCTATTGCCTTTATTGAGTGATCTGAATATAATATTGCAAAGAAATATGCCAAGCTCAATGAAATGTACGTGATATTAGTCGCCATGTGAACTGAAACCAACTCTGTTTATCACAATAACTGACTGTATACTTCTCTTCAAAAAAAAAAAAATTGTAGTGTAGCTTGAAACATACATGTAACATATCATAAAAAATAAAAGAGAGTGAAAACTGACAAATTATTATGGTCCTTTCTATAGAAAAACATTACATTATTTAGACTGTTTCCATTTGATCATTTAACAACTAAAATTTTTTGAATCTTTTATCAGTGATAAAAGCTATATTAGTGATTACTACTATTTTTGGGAATAATTATTGTTTTTTAAATATTAAACAATAATGAGAAATTTAGTGGTAAAATATGATACCTATTTGAAAGAAGTTGATAAAACAGTTTGAAGAAGTTGTAAAACATAACAAAATATCTATGTTGGAAGGTATCTTACAATAAATCTGAATAAAAAATTCATTGAGTTGGGAAACATATGATGAGATAAAGAGTTAAATATGTGAGTAATGAAATAAAATATACTTTTTTTGAATGAAGTAATTCAAGAAAAATTTAACTGAAAAATTACGCAAAGATTGTAATACATTAAAATGTGTAGTTCATTAATAAAAATGCTCATTTAAAAGATGTGTATTTATTAATGAGCAATGGATCAGCTAAAAAAGAATTATTTCAAGGTCAGATAAGTGAATAAACTGTGTTTACTGTTACAATATCTTTTTTTTTTAAATCCCTTGAACTTCTTCCATCCTCTTTGAAGGCTCTTGTATTAGAGAATGGATTTATAGTACCATGTAAATTAATCCAAACTCAGGGAATTTTTTGTTTATTTCTAGGATGTGTATCTGCTTGATCACACCCATTCTTTAAGTTATCTATGTAATGTGAGGTTATTGTTCCTTAGTTATTTAACAATTTTCATGTTATAAATAGTGTTTTGTTAAAGTTTATTTCATTTTTTATTATAAAATCATATTTTCGTATTTCTTGTACAGCATGTACGTTCTTATGTCTTAAATATATAATACAAAGAAAGCATTCAAAAATTATTTCTTTCAGAGCATACCAGTATGATAAATAGCTTCTGAGTGTGAAAATACACTAGGGACAGTGAATACAAATTTAAAAAAAATTGGTTCCTTTTAACCTCAAAGGAAAGGCAAATGTGGTCATAAAAGAAAAACTGCTCCAACACAGGATCCGTTACTAGTGATAAAAAGGATAAATATCAACTTCATCCCAAATTATCTGCTATGGACTTAAATTGAGAACTAGCAGCAAGTAGAACAGATTTACACATCACAACTATTAGATACAGACTTCTTACGGCTGGAAGGAAAGCTTGTTGGTTAGTTAAGAAGCAGCTTTTGATATCAGGAATATGCAAAATAAGGGTCTTGTGAGCCAAAGTACATGCTACTGGACCTGCAGCTAGCCATCCCCAGACAACATGAGGATGCTATGGATTAACCAGGTTAACTTATAAATCTATAACCTATTCATGAATTTTTGCACATGCAACTTTCATGTCAATATACCAGCTTACTGTCAACAATTGTTAGTAACTCCTTATGGCAAGTTGCCTTCAACCTACACTTCATACAGCAACATGTCGGTATAGATAACATGATCCATGAACATTGGGCACATTTATTAAACCGTCTTCATAAACCAGTAAAATTAATCAAAACTGATTGATTGGTGTGGTTTCCTTATTAAAGTATATTGTAAATATTTTTAAATTGCTGTAGCAAATTATAAAAAAAAATTAAAAAAAATTATAAATATTATATATCTTCTTTCATATTTATTATAATTATAATATAATAATTACCACTAATTGTTACAAACTTCTGTGGAATATATGGAAAGAAGGGATAACTGAAGATTTTTATTACAACTAAACATTTTGGTTTATGAAAAAAATTTATCCTTCTTAAAGGGATGTTAGTATTTTCAAATAAAAGAAATAAAAGGTACATTCCTTTTAAAGTATACACCACTGATATTTTCTGCGCTGCACAAGCATAATACTGCATTTTAATATAAAGATACTATAACGTTTTGTTAATGTAATGAATAAAAACAAATTAGAACAGTTACTTGAATACTGACAAATCATTATATATTGAAATTTATTTTAAAATTATATGTAGCAAATTTTTACATAAGTTTTAATTATAGAAATTCAGATAATACATAATAAATGCATAACTAATATGCATAATTAATTAATTAATATTTAATTGTATATTAATGCATAATTAATATGCAAAAAGTTCTGGGAAAAGAACTTCATAAACAGGTGGAGGTGGTTGTTGTGGAGGATGTGAAGACGAATGACTAGAAGCAGGAGATGGTGTCATCGGTGTTGATAAACCACTTGTTAATCTTGAAAAAAGTTCATTTAATTTTGATTGTAAACTTTCTTCCTCCTAAAAACAAACAGGTAAATAGAAAAAAAATGAAAACATGTATGTCTCATGAAGTTGAAAAAATTAAAAAAATTCTTGAATCAAGTTAATTAAAAATTGAAAAACAGCTAGCTTTTGCCACAAGTAACCCAAAAAAGTTTTCATTTCATATTCTAAATGTTTGGACTTTCAAAATGCAGGTATAATTTTATTTTTTTTATTCAAATAATGAACCTTTAAAAAAATGTTTACAGAATACTAAAAAAATAGTTAATTAAAAAAAAACCTTTTTTGAAATCAGGCTAGTTTTATAAGCAAACTACAAAAATTTTAATATAGGGTATAGTTCTTTAACTTTTCAAACTTTTTCAACATGATCATCAGTGACTGGTTTTTTTTTTTTTGTTGGGAGGTGGAATTTTAATTTATTTTAATTTTAAACATCACATTTAGATATGGTCAAATAAAATTTGGGTTTTAATTATCACAATCATTGGCAATAATTTTATCTTGCATGCCTTCGAATGTAGTTAACATTTTGTTTTAAATTATTATTTCTTTAGTGTGATTTTTTTGTTATATTTTGCGATCTTTCATAAATAAATGAATGATCATTTTTACAAACTTTGTGAGAAATAACAAATCAAATCTGTATCAGTAATTTATTACACGTTTAATTTTATACAACTTTGTTCAAATTACTCTTAACTTTTAAAAATAGTTTTCTTTTTACAATGCTTAAACATCTTTGAATTTATACTTATAGGGAATATATCTGAAACGTTTTTTTTATCTGTAGCATAACTAATAGAAGTTTATGACTCAAAACTAAGAATTCTATACTGTGACTGAAATAAAAACATTATATTAATTTCATAAAGCTTAAATTTGTGAGAGAAAGAAATAAGTAAAATAACAATTCAATAAAATTATTAGGACTACTCTAAAAATAAAATATTGCACGAGAATATAACATATAGGGTGTAAAAGAAAGATTAACTAGAGAAAAAGACCTCTAAATAATTATTAGAATAAAAAAATGTCCCACACAATAATTTTTTCACATTAACATTTATAAGTAAGTATAATCGGTCATTGTAAATATTGTTGTCTTTTCTAAGCATGTAGCCATCATATTATTTCATAGTTATATTACTACTAATTTGGACGTTATAAATCTAGGAGTTTTTCAAAAATGTTTTTTTTTTTTTGAGGGGAAATTCAAAAATATGTTTAGATCAATCAATACAACTTTTGCATACAATATAGTGTAGAACAAAATGTTGAACCAGACAGAATTACTAATTACTATAAATTATATTTTTTACGCGAGTTAGAATACATCAATATTTCATTGTATATGATGAAATAATACACACACAAATACAAATACAAATAATATAATATCCAAATCTGTCTAAATTAGAAAAAAAAAATACTAAATAAACTAAAACTACAAAACAAACATACACAGTGTGTGTGAGTTATGTTTTCGGATAAATAATTTTCAAAAGGTTAAACTTTGTTGAGAGTATATTATTGTACATTTTTCTTGAATCTAATTATTGGGATTTTTTTTATAAGTAACATTATCAGTTTATATATAAATAAGAAAATATGGGAGTTGTGAAAACAATAAACTAAAACTACTGACAAATTAAAACTAAATTTTCAGGTTCAGTTACCTTATTTTACCACACAATTCCTATACATAAGCAGTGAAATAATATTCAAAAATATATCCAAATAAAATGTAAATTGTGTACCTAAGTAATATGAAAATTAAATTATATACAGAAAAAGTCTCAAATCAAAGAAAATTGTTGATGAAATTCCATTACAAATGTCTGTGATAAAATTTAAATCAAAATGCAAAAATAAAATAAGTTCTTAAAAATTTATTAATTCAGTACAATATAAATAAGAAAAATATAAAATAAATAAAATTGTAATCTGAAAAATCTTATATACAGTGTATATATAAAAATGTTTGTTTGTTCGTCCCGCACGTGTTCCTATACCATCCATCCAATTGCAGTGAAACTTTGGTGAGTTGTGCGCATGCCCGCGAAGGTTTCTGAATTAGTTTGGACCTGCTAGGTGATGCTGGGGTCGAGGAGATACTTAAAAAAATTGTATTTATGGTCTGATTTGGCTCATATTCAGAATATATATTAGTTACTTAAAAATAAATATTTTTGCGAAAATGGAAAAAGGGAGAAAGGGGAAAAGGTAAAAAGGGAGGATGTGAAAAAGGGAAAAAAGGAAAGGTTAAATTTTGTGAAGTTTAGTAATGTTCAGTTTTTTAATGTTTAATCAAACTTTCATTTGTGTTTTTTTAATCTACATATATACTCAAATATAGCAATGGTGAAGCATTGCTGGGTCAGCTAGTATTATATAAAAACTAAATTAATTTTCTTTCAATAAAAAAAAAAAAAAATCAATACTACTGGCACCTTTAATGCTCTAATATGAATAAAAGCTGCAGGTAGAATGAAATTTTTTTATTGTTGTAAGGACAAAAATGTTTAAGAGGTATATTACGTGGGTTGTCTGAAAAGTTTTGAATGTAACATAGAAAGACATATTTTTTCTGTCAAATACAGATTTATTTTTCAACAAAGTCTCCTTTTAAGTCTATACACATTTTCCAGCGATGCTCTAAACCTTTTAACCCTTCCAAATAGTAGCTGGCGTCTGTCTCTGCAAAATAGGCATTTACATATGCGATAATCTCTTTGTCTGATTAAAATCTCTTTTCTCCAAGCAAAACTTTAAGATTAGGAAACAAGAAAAAGTCACTTGGGGCCAGATCTGGTGAATGCAGTGAGTGGTCAACCAATTCAAAGTGACCATCATCGAAGTGTGAGCAGGTGAGTTGTCCTGATGGAAAAGCACTTTCTTCTTTTTCAAGTGCGGTCTTTTTTGCAGTTTCTGCCTTCAGCTTGTCAAGTAATGATGCTTAATACTGTCCCATTATTTTACCTTTACCTTTTCGAAGATAATTGATAAACAATTATCAATTATAATATATAATTGATAATATATATATAAAAAAAAAAACTATCTCAAAATAGTTTTTGAGATAAAACTATTATCTCAAAATAAAAAAAAACTATCTCAAAAACAAAAAAAAGACACCATCACCTTCCCGGCCTATGGAAACATCTTTGCCTTTTTCACAGCAGGTTCACCCTTTGCAATCCACTGTTTTGACTGTTATTTCATCTCAGGAGTGTAATTGTGGATCCACATTTTCATCTACAGTTATGAATCAATGCAAAAAATCTGACTCATTTTGCTTAAACTGCTCCAGCAGGTCCTTGGAAATGTTCATTCAAATGCGTTTTTGGTCTAAAGAGAGCAAACACCCCACCCAGTGCATCGACAGCTTACGTATATACAATTCTTCAGTTAATATATGACAAAGACGTTCTTTCAATATGCCTATAGCCTCTGCTATACCCCTCCATCTTAATTCGTCAGCTGTCCAGTACTATTTGGTGAAGTTTTTTGATATCATGGAAAAAGTTCACCAAATGGTACTGGACGACTGTGGTGGTTGCAGTTTCTGGTCTAGTGTGCCCTCACTCATGGATATCTAATGACGTAAACAGATGCACTAGCACCTGCATGCTGCAACTTCCAACTAACAGTGCCCCACATCCTTGTGGATTGTATCATAAGTTTAAAGTAGGGGGGCTGACATGCAAACTATATTGGGGAAAAATGTAATGATTTTATCAAATGTCTTGCAATTTATAAAGGCCATACATCTTGATTTACAAATTTAATTATTTATACTGTCCTTGTCTGTGTATACCATTTGGCATATGCCAGATGTTAATTTTGTTTTTGAAATTTCCTTTTTTAATATATCATGGAATCTTTTCATCTGTTGCAGAAAGAGTCAGGGTTATAGTCTTAATTTAGATTATTAATGTAACATTTTTGTTTTTATCCCTTTTTAGCATATATTACACGCATTTTCCTTTTAAGATGTATTTTTATATTGCTGGGTTTTAGCTTTAATTAATTTTAAATTGTCATTTTTTTAAATTTATTTATGTACACCAACTATATCATGTCCGGGTGATGATAACGCTAAAGTGATTTTGCCCAGACAAACAAAAAAAAAAGAAGAGGGATATTAACATCCATTTATTTCACTTACCAGATGATCACAAAACACAGCGAATGGTGTCAGCCTTAATGTTTCTCATGCCTTACAAGAATGAGGGGGAAGAGTTTTTAAAGTCTATCGTTACTACCGATGAGACTTTGATCCAGTACAGATTTTGATCCATGACTGCACTGTGCCAATGTGACTAGTTGACCTTCTCAAACAATTCAATTGAAGTTTTTCATCCACAGTGAAGTCAGACCTAGCAGTTAACGCTTTTCATCTCTTTTTTTAAAATTGAAGGCATGATTTAGACAACACTTCACCGCCAACGAAGAACTTCAGGAGGCTGTCAAGATACCTCACTGGCGGCAAACTTCTTTGAGAGAGCATTGGAAAACTAGTGTCACGATACGACAAATGCCTCGATCGTTTTGGCGATTATGTAGAAGAATAAGTTACATACTACTCAACTTTTAGTAATAAAATCGTTTTATTAAGTCAATGTGTCTTTTTTTATAGTCCATTGGAGGTTGAAAAAAAACAGCCCTCCATAACAAAATGCTTATCACATCAGAAATGTAAGAAGGAAAGGAACCTTCCAACATAAATTCTTCAGTTGAATAAAATCAATACAAACTTCAATCTACAGTTTAAATTAAAAAATGAGCATTTAAATTTAATTTGGATTTTTTCTTATTTAAAGAATCTGGTAGTTTATTATATATTTCTGTGTGTTAATAAGTAATAGATTTCAAAGGATGAGATTTTATAAGTGTGGTATTATTGATAAAATATTATCACACACCATTATTCTTGGTATATGGTACAATTATGAATCTTTGAATTACTTTTAAATTTAGAAATATTTTTATAACAGTGTATTCTGGTAAACGGAGATGAATTTATTTGAATTCCTGAGTTTTAATCATTAAAAATATATAAAATTTATTTTTTTTTTGATGATACATAGTTGCAGTGTACCATACTCAATACTTTATTATCTAAAACTTATGGTAAGATAAAAACAAAACTACAATTCAGCTTATTTAGCAGTTCAGTTATGTGATACTTTCACATTAATGCCTCATCCATAATAAAATCTAGAAACATTACTTGTTTCTGGATTTTGTTTCTAAATAACATAGTTATTGCATGAACTGTGTCTGTGAATTTTCCAAATAATAAATGTACCAAATTTTTAAAAATGTTTTATATGACAGCAAAATATAAAGAATATTATTCAAATAAAAAACGAAACACTGTTGACAATGTAAGAATTAAGATATAAACTGTAGTGTTATTAATAAAAGGATAGTTTTGATTTATATCATTTTATGGATAGTTACCAGGAATAGGATATTTATCATTTTATGTTTTGCAAATACCTGTGTTGTATTGTTAGTAATAAGATCAGAAAATGTAGTATTTCTAAATGCTTCATTCAACTGTTTCTGTCGAAGTAATTCTGCTTCGCGTTTAACATCAGAATTTTCAGCTAATATACGTTTCATAGCTTCAAACGTCAAATCCTCTTCTGGATACTTCTGCACGATATAAAAATAAAAACAAATGAATAAAACTAAAATAATTTGAATAACAAATATATTATATCACTAATTACTACATAAACTCAACAAGAGAAATAAATAATGTAACAAAACTAAAATTAGAATTACTCTCATACAATTTTATTTGAGGATAAGTAAAAAAATTTACTTTTACAATATTCTGTAAATTTGTTCTTAGATTGGAAAAAATGCTCGATTTAGTGGTATTTCAAATACTGCATTATTTTTTTAAACAAAACTGATCAACCCATTAATTTGAGCTATACAACTAAATACAATGCAGTGCTGCTGGCCATAAAAAAACTCCCTACACCATTACTAATTTTTCAAACTAATATTCATACTATTAACAGAATTACTATCCTGTTTAGGTCAACTTTTTGAAAGTCTGATTGTGATAAATCTACACAACAATCAATTCCTAAAAGTATAAGGATAATTATTAAACAATTTTTTATCTAAATTACATGCCAGAAAGGAAGGGTCATCATCCATTTGAGTTCATGCATGTGTGCACATTGGTCATGGAAGTGACAAAATGAATTCTGTTCAAAACAGGTTAAAATAGTATATGCTATTGGCCTAGTTAGTGTCAGTCTGTTTTTTTTACTTTTAAGCGTTTAACAATTGTTTATGATGAATTGAGAAAATAAAAAAATCTAATGAGTACAGGAGTGAGAGTATTCATTTGCTTTCTACTTTCAAAAATTCTTGTCGATCAAAAAAATTTGCAGTAAAAACACTGGTAACTTGAAGCAAATTATGAAGAGGAAATCTCCTGTAGAAATACTTTGGTCTAGAACATGCATCATTTTTGCAGTGTAATGAAAATATATGATTACGATTCAAAAGTGTATATATGTATTCCAGTATGTTACAACTATTACTCGATTGCTGCTTGATGGTTAAGCCAGGGAAGTTTCTGACAACCTTCCAAACAGTCTTGACACTAAGTCAATAGCATCTAATTGTCCATATGAAGGAGTATTGGTTAGGAAATGAGCAAAGAATGATGATAAGCTGGAAGAGATAGTGATGAACTGGTGAAAAAGATTGGCATAAGAATTCTTTGACAGTGCAAGTCCGTCTTAAAGCTAGTTACCTGACAAAAATATTTCAGTTTTTAAAGTTGTGAATCCATTCCCTTAACTTTGGCATTCCATTCAATAAAGAATTAAAATAATTCATTCAATAAATCCTCTTAAGCAGTAAATAAAATATAATAAAGATATTCTATTTTTTACACACATACACATGAATAATGCATTTTTGGATATACTATATTATCAGCTCTTTTTGTAAACAACATAAAATCTTAAAAATTTCATGTCATGAACTTTAAAAATAAAAGTTGATAAATATGATATCTATACTACTTAGTATATTTAGTAAGCAGTGTTACATTTAAGAATTTGACAAAGAAATATAGCTTTTATGTATCAATTTTTATTTTTACTAATATCCATTCCAAACATAATTTTTAATAGTCAGTGTTATTTTTTGAAAAGAAAAGAGAGTGAAGGTAAATGTATTATTAAAAAAAAAAAAAAAAAAACAAAAACAGAATGATTCATAAGTAAGAGTATCTTTCGTATATTTTGATTTGATTACTTAATTTTTGTACTTAACATAAATTTTTAAACTTAAAATAACAAATAACAAAATAATTAATTAAAGCAGCAATTACTAATTCACAACACATACTGATCCTTAGTTCAAACATTGAAAATTATCAAATTTCGCACTGCTGCCCCTGGCGATGGGGTACGCTTGCCAACTACAGTTGGAGGGTTCTGGGGAAATTAAATATGCAGGGTAGAAAAAAACCAGTGAACCAGTCAATGGCCTGGAAGGTCATTGAGAAAGAAATTCCAAATGGTAGTAAGGGTGGAAGAGTCTACGAATGAAACCCAGAGCGAATCCAGGAACTCTTAGGTGACAGCCCCAAAAGCATTGGTGGCACTTTTAGAGAAACTCTTTTTTTTACTCACAGTCTTTAAGCAGAAAATCAGGACATGATTATTGGCAATAACAATAACTAGAAGTAAAAAAATAAGTTTACGAATAGTGGAAAAATTAAAATTAATTTCTTGGAATGTATGTGGCTTGGAAATCAAAGAAGGTGAGCTAGTTAAAATATTGAAAAGACAAGAAGTTGATATTGCTTAGTATAACTAAAGATGCATTATACTAATAATAGGAAGTGGAAACAGAAGTTGCAGGGTCATGAGTTTGTTAATGAGAGATTGGTGTTATCAATCTTTCATTAAGAAACTCATAACTTCGCAGCTTCTGATTTCAAATTGCTAGAGGTCATCTATCTATTGTAGGAATATATGATCCAGAAGAAGGTCAGAGAGAGGATACAGAAATATTCTATAAATGTTTGCAGAAACAATGTGATAAGTTTAATAAGCATGATCATTTAGTTTTGTGTGGAGATTTCAATGCAAGGATTGGAAACTAAGCAATCAAAGGTGTTGTTGGAATTTTTGGACAGAGTTGTCAGAATAGTAATGGGTTAAGCTGGGGCAGTTTGCTTGCTTTAATAAGTTTAAGATAAGCAACTCCTCTTTTCAGGAAAAAGGATATCCATAAATATACTTGGTCAGCTTGTGGTCTTAGATCGGTAATAGATTATTATATTATTGTGAATAATATGTTGACGTCAGCAGTTGATGTGCAGTGAGGCACGGAGAAGATCATTTTATGGGCACCTCAATATTAAGGCTTTGGGTAAGGTGGAGAAGAACTAATATGAGCTTGAACAAGATAGGAAAAGAAGCTTTTAAAGTGCATCTTTTGCAGGAGGACTCTTTTCCAGAAGTGGCTGAATGAAAGTTTGATGGGATTTGAAAGGATGTAAATCAGGAAAGATGGAATTTGGAATTCTGTATTAAAAGTATTTTTTATGAAGTTGCTGGGATTACAAAGAAGCATAAAGGGGTTACAAGGCTTGCACCTGTGGAATGAAGATTTAGCTAGAGTAATACAGGGAAAAAGACAAATGTACATGTTGATGTTACAAAATAAAACAGAAGAAAATGAGGAAATTTATAAGGAAAAAAGAAATCGCTGTAAAGCAGCAGTTCGTAAAGTACACAAGGAGTCATGGGACATACTTGTAAGCACGGTGGACAGCCATCTGCATGGAAGAAAAATCTTCCATGTATAAGATTATAAAACATCTCAATAAACCTCTTTTTCAGTTGTCCGGATATGTACAATTACGATTGAACAGTGGCTCCATCATTATCGTGATTTATGGTACAGAGATGATAAATGTAGTAGAGGAAATCGGCGAGTTGGATTAGCTTATAATGGGGATGATGGAGGAACTTTGTAACTTGAAATAGAAAGGCAGCTGATACAGATAGTATAAATGTTGATTTGTAGACGTATGGTGGATCATACTTCCTTATAGATTGTTGTATATTTACAGTATATGATGGAAGTCCTATACTATATCTGGGTCTTAGAAATCTGAGAGGTTATAAATCTTTTTAGAAAGGTAACAGAACAAAATTACAGAGTAATAAGCCTATTAAACTCTGTTTATTAAGTGTACGCTAAGATCTTAAATGAGAGTCTTTTCAGATTTCAACGGATTTAAGAGGCTTTATTGAGAGAAGAACAAAATGGTTTTCATTAACATAGATCTTGCATTGATAATGTAACTTAATAAAATGATTGAAAAGAGTAGGGAGTTTGGTTTGAAATTACATATTGCACTTATTGACAATGAAAAAATTTTATCGTGTTTTAAGGCAGAAGCTCTTGGAAATTATAATAAATCTGGAAATAAATAAATCTTGGAAATTATTATAATTATATCTGCTGTATCTAATAAAAATGATTACAAGTCTGTATATTAAAACAAAAATTGTAATAAATGATGCTTTAACAGTAGTGAGCTGGTAGATACTAACACAGGTATAAGACAAGGATGTAGTTTATCATCTACACTTTTTAATATTTAATTGATGATGTTGTGAGATTATGGAATAATGCCCAGTCCAAGAACAACAATTTTAAATATATTTCTCTTTGAAGATGATCACCTTATTATACAGCCCTCAGAAGAAGCTTTATAGAAATTTTACTATGAACTGAATAACATATGAAGTCAATATAATTTTAAAACATCAATGAATAAAACACAGGTTATTGCTTTCTGGGGCAAAAATCCAAAAAGATCAAAAGTAATTTTGGGAAAAAACAGATTGAACAGGTTTTCACATTTTAAATATTTCGGATATAATATCAGCTATAAATGCAGAAAATAAAACTCATAGTTATCAAAATATGTATGGGACAATAAGAAAATCTTTTTACAATAAAGTTAGAACAAATACAATACTGAAGTTATACGAAGTAATGACTGTCCCTCTAATAATAATGTATGGAATGAAATTTCTTAGATCGGTAAAAGGTTGTTCTAGATGGGATCAAATTAAAAATTATAATATAAGAAGAACTGATATATTCTCTCTTAATGAACAAATTGTGCAATACAAGGAAAATTGGCTTTAGCATATATCTACAATGGATAATGATAGATAGTTTAAGAAAGTGATTAATTATAAACCAAGAAGAAGAGAAGTGTGGGAAGACCGCTGAAGAGGTATTTAGGATTTCTGCTTACAGTTGATGCAGGTTTAAAGCCTATCAGGAGAGCAAGAAGAAGAATAATAAGACAACACAATATAAAGTGTGATACAAAAATTATAAAGAAGTAAAAAGAAGGAAAATTTTAAAGCTAAAAAGAAAAATTTAGAAACACTGAGGAAAATTATAATGAAATCATGGGTTTGGTTGAAACTCAGAATTATTGAAAAAAATAATTATATGAATTCATCAGTATGAAGGAGGAGATTATATACTAGTGTGCCACTTATTATTATCTAGGCAATACAATTACGAAGCATGGAAAATGCAAGAAAGACATTGAAAGTAAGGTAGTAAAATGAAAGAGTCTATGTAGGAAACAGATTTTATTTTTTTGTCATCAGTATTTGATTGGTTTGATGCTGTTCTTCATTCCTTTCTGTTTTATACAAATCTTTTAACCTCAATATACTTACATCATACATTCTCACTGTTTAGTAAGAAAGTATTTTTAATTCTCAGATCCATATTAATGTAAGCAGACTACTTTTTAGCATGAGAGCACCCTTGCTTGGGCTAATCTGCTTCTGAGCTTTATCTTATTTTCATGTATCTTCTACAATTTTACTACCTAAATTATAAAATTCTGTAGCTTCCAATACAGTATAAAAACCTTAATATAGAATTTCTTATTATTCTCCTTTTGTCATTCATTTGTTTACATTTGTTTTAATCTTATCTATTTTCCAACTGAATCTCTCTTCTAAACCTATATGCTATTTGGAATTTTTTCTACCTAATTTTTGTTTCCGCCAAAAAAATAAAAAATAAAACATCAATGAATATTTAACATGTTTATTCTTTCTCCTCGGATAGTTGGACCACTTTCAAATTTATGTTTTAATTCCTGAATTGCTTCTTCTTTTATGTAAAATATGAGAAGCATATTTTATATAAACACAAGGGACAGGATACATCAGTGTCTCAATATTTTCTGAATCAGAGCTTATTTTTCTTATCTTCTACTCTTATCACTATTATCAGATTCTTGGAAAAATTGCATATATGACTTTTTTCCCTATATTTCAGCCTAATTTTCCTTAAAATATGGAAAATATTTTTTCATTCTATATTATCAGATGTTTTCTCAAAAGATTAGTGTCATGTGGTCTTTTCTCAGGTTATTCTGAAATCAAACTGATATTTATTTAAATCTTCCATCACACATCCTATTCACCAGTAAATTTGACAGCATCAAACAAAGATATGGAATTACAAAAAAAATCAGGACTTTTGAAATAAGGTAATATAAATGAATCTTAAAAATTACATGTTAATAAAATTTAGAGTGAAATTTAAAAAAAAAAACTGAGAATAAAAATATATGTAGCAAATTTTTAACAGAATAAGAACAGGTTGATAGTTCAAATATTAATGCATCAAAGAATAGATAATTTTGATAATGGAAGACTGGGTAAGGGTAAAAAATGTTAAGTGGAGGCAAGTGATAAAATAAATAGAGCAAATAGGTTAAGGATTTTTATCAATATGTAAAAAGAGATTAGTATAAAAAAAAGAGAAGAAATAGAGCATTAAAACAGTGAAGTATATGATGATAAAAAGTTTCAGTTCTCGCATAAGTAATAGATATCAAGTAGCACATTCACTTTTTCATTGGGAAAGATGAATATGCCAAACATTAGGAAAATAATATTATGGTGACATCACAAAAGAGGTTCCAACAACAAAAAAAAGAAGCGATGTCAATTTAATGAAAGCTGAGAGGATTAGAACAGGTACAAAGTTCAATGTTTCTATCTACCTATAGCTTAAATTCGTAAATTGATCATGATAAAAATATTTTTTCATTATTCAATGTGAAGAATACGAATGAAAGCAAAACATAACATTTATATATTTCAATATTATTTGATTATACACAATATTATTTGTCAATAAGTTATTAAAAAAAAAAAAACAATGGCTGAACAGGTTATCATATATCAGTATGTGATATGACATGAAGCAATTAGTGCGACTTATAAAAAATACTTCATACAGTTACAAATAAAAATTACAATATTTTTTATAGGTTTTGCACGTATATCCCATGTGAATAATAACACTGTAGAGTATTTGACAATTGTAAAAGCCATTCTTACAACCTTGAACAGTTTGAAAGAGTACATGTTATCCAGAATCAATAGTCCAATTCCAATGGAGATCAGTCCATGGTAAAGGAAAGACTACGGTGAGTCTAGATTACATTAAGTTTAGATTTTATCTCTTCTATCTAGAATTGTTATTTGGCTTTAGTATATTCTATTTAGTACCAATGGATACTTGGTTTTTTTTTTTAAATGAGTGGTAACTGAATGACAATTAAGAGAATTTAGTTTGGGTAGTACAGAGATTGTTAAAGATTAAAATTTTTTTAGTGGGAGACTTTAGCGGAAAGAATGAATGATCACTACAGTAAATAATGTAAAATTTCAGGTTAAAAAGAAAATATGACATACAAAATTCATAAGTATTGGATGGCTTTAAAGAATATCATTGAAGAATTTTAAGAATATCATTTGAAATATCAAAGAAAATCCAAAGAACTCAATGTATGTATACAACTGATAAATAATGCACATGAAGAATTATTTAAGTGTTCTCTGAAATAAGAAAAAAATTTCCAATGAATCGCCTATGTTTTTAAAAGATTGTACTGTCAGGGCCTCTGGGGTTGTGCGTATAAAACAGTACAATGTCTCTTATATGGACAATGCTCTTTCAGTCCTCTCACAATTGTCAAATACTTATAATAAATAGAATAACTAGACAATATGTAAAACAGGGTTACAGAAAAAAGGGAATGGGATTTTTAAGTTAAAAATTTTATAAATTATCTAATATTTTTGTTAACTTCAAGTATGTCTGTAAGAAAAAAGAACCAAATTCGGCTTCAAGCAAAGACATCCTATGCTAACCTAAAAAACATCTAATTTCAGTTTGCTAATTTTTTTATTATTATTTTTTTTCAAAAAGCCTATATAAAAAAAGTCAATGTCTGAGGTCAATGGTTCTAATGATTATTTAAAATTCAATGTACATTGAAAAAAAAATTTAAAGGTAAAACAATTTTCAGAACAATTCATGCCAAAAAAAAACTATCCTCTTTATATCTTCATTTTCAGTTTATGAAAAACAAATCAATCAATAATATATTGCATGGATAAGATTCTAAGCAAAAGAGAGACCCTTAAGTCCACTGAACCTGTACGCTCATTTCAAGACACTACTATCCACTCAAGAGTTTTCATCTGCTAAATTTCAACTATCATTTTAATACAAAAACTAATGAGAAATGTTACTTTTCCAAACATTAAATTAAAATTCTGTAGTATTTTAATTTCCTGCTTTATCTGAAGTAATGTTGACATATTGATGTGTAGCTTAGAAGTTAAAATATTTAGAATATAGTAGATCACAGATTCCAATTGTCTATTTAAATTTGGCATTATTTACCAAACTGGTAATATTTTATAAAGTTACATTAGAACCCCTGGGGTTAAGTAAATCAAATTGGACCATCTTTGACCGACTATCTGTTTATTGCAATTTAAGAGAAAGAAATTATGTTTATGGCTCTTAAAGGGATTGTCTATTGATGGTAACAGAAACAACTATGTTATGAATGATCTAATCTAGCAGCTTAAGGGTACTTTTCAAATTATTTGAAGACGTCTTGCAAAGCAATAAAAATTATTTTAAAAAAGTTATAAAATTATAAATGTAAATACTAATAAAATTTTAACTTTTATGAAAAAAAAAAATAAGATGAGGCCTTTCTGATATTTTTTAATAAATAAGTAAGTTTTTATGAATAAAATAAATTATTTCTTATATTATTTTAAGAGGCTGAAGAGAAACTACTGAAGACAACATAGTCGTAGCCACAATTTTCTCCAGGGGCAAAAATAAGATAACATTTTTGGTTAAAAAATGGTTTTATTTGAAAATGCTAAAAGTAATTAGTTCCAATGAGATGACGTGTGAGATTTCACGAATTCACTCATGTCTTTATAGTGAATAAAGGGCCTCACCATGCAAGAACCCCCCTATACACCATGCATATTAGTTTGTGAAAACAGTACACCGTAAATGCATAAAAGCGCCCTTTAATTTCTTGGAATATGCCAGCGAAGGATAATCCGCTAACCAGCTGTATTTGAATTTTCTTTTTAATTGCACAGCATCCTCAGCAAAGTCATAACTTGGAGTTGGTGACCAACAGTTATTTTAAACTTCCATTTTTTGAGATGAGGTCATATTAAATGAACGTCAAGCCAGTGACCCACATCATTATCAAAATACGTTTGATCTTGTACACCAAAACCAGATGGTAGCGAAGATTTACTTGATTTTTCATCAACATTCTGCTTCAATTTCTCTTCTCGGCCGCTATCACATTCGCTACTACTTTTATCTGATCGCTTCCTTTTCTGTCTTCCTAAAAGAAAATAAATAACTATGAGGGCACTCAAAAAGTTATCTACCGACTTTAGAAAGAGCGGTTGGTGGTGGGGAGGTAATGGGATTATTATTTTTCTATATAGGTCTCTTGCACTTCACACTTGCTCCATTTAGCCTGCATAGAGGTTAAGCCAGAGTAAAAGAATTTTTATTTTTCTCTTCAAAATACCCTGCTTTCAATTCATCATTAAGAAAACGTCTGCTCTGAAGGTTTTTCTTGAGGTTTCTGAACAGGAAAAAATCACTGGGGGCCAGGTCTGGACTGTAGGGAAGGTGAGGAAGTTCTTGAAATCCACACTTCCTCAAAGTTTGTATTGCCACAAGTGATGAGTGGACCGGAGCATTGTCATGCAAAAGCAAGACATCTTTATTAGCTTCTCTTGCCGTTTATCCTTTATTGCTGTCTGTAGCTTCTGAAGATATTCAGTGGAGACATTACCAGTGATAGTCTGCTTGTGCTCCATGTATTCAATAAAAAAATTCCATCACTATCCCAAAAAATTTTTTCTGTGTTGGGGATCCTTTGTGTTTCTACTGCGTGGACTCTTGTTTGGTCTCAGGACCCGAGTAATGAATCCATGTTTCATAACCAGTCACCAAGCTGCTGAAAAAATCCTTGGATTCCTTTCACACAGCTGCAACTACTCCATACTCAACTGTGCACGACACTGCTTCTGATGTGGTGTGAGGTTTCATGGGACCCATCAGAAACAGACTTTTGTCATGCGTAAATGGTCACGAAGTACTGTTATAATGGTTCCTTCAGACACCTCAGATTCTGTAGCAAGTACTGCAACCCTAACACACCTGTCTTCTATAACCACTCTGTCCACTTTCTGGCAGATGTTGGGGGTGGTTGCTTCCACAGGTCTTCCTCTGCTGGGATCATCTTCGATGGATTCCTTGCCCCACTTAAAATTGTTTGAAGCAGAATTGCACTTGGTATTACGAAGGCGCATTATCACCATCCTACTATGGATGTCTTTCAGACATTTCTCTTTGGTGAGAAACTTTATGACTGACTGATGCTCCAATTTCAGCAAATCCATTGCCATACCCGTGTTACTAATTTCGAAGGACTACTGCATCAACATTTGTAAAAGAAATTCAATCACAATTAGGTGATGGCACACACATATTATGAACTACATATAGGAATCAAACATATCTCAATATATAACTTGCAAAATCCCTAAGTAGATAACTTTTTGAGTGTTCGTACTATTACACTTCCCAAAAATATAAAAGCAACAAAGAATTTAAGCTTCTGAATGGACTCTCTACTAGAAACTTCAAATTACAAAAGTTTTTTTATTGTCTCCATAAAATAATGTTTCACCGAGTTACAGCATTTTGAAAATCAGTAAAAATTTTTTTGTAAACATTTTTTAAGAAAAATGTTCTTAATACAACTATGAATTGATGAGTTTCAAAACCATTTAACTGTCATTTTTTCAAATTTACAAAAGTAAGTTAATGATGTTAAAAGAACAATTTAGATTCGGAGTAACAGTACAAGGTAAAAAGATAAAGATGCTACGATTTGCTGATGATATAGTAATTCTAGCTGAGAGTAAAAAGGATTTAGAAGAAACAATGAACGGCATAGATGAAGTCCTACGCAAGAACTATCGCATGAAAATAAACAAACAAAAGTAATGAAATGTAGTAGAAATAACAAAGATGGACCACTGATTGTGAAAATAGGAGGAGAAAAGATTATGGAGGTAGAAGAATTTTGTTATTTGGGAAGTAGAATTACAAAAGATGGATGAAGCAGGAGCGATATAAAATGCTGAATAGCACAAGCTAAACGAGCCTTCAGTAAGAAATATAATTTGTTTACATCAAAAATTAATTTAAATGTCAGGAAAAGATTTTTGAAAGTGTATGTTTGGAGTGTTGCTTTATATGGAAGTGAAACTTGGACAATCGGAGTATCTGAGAAGAAAAGATTAGAAGCTTTTGAAATGTGGTGCTATAGGAGAATGTTAAAAATCAGATGGGTGGATAAAGTGACAAATGAAGAGGTATTGCGGCAAATAGTTGAAGAAAGAAGCATTTGGAAAAATATAGTTAAAAGAAGAGACAGACTTATAGGCTACATATACTATGGCATCCTGGAATAGTCGCTTTAATATTGGAAGGACAGGTAGAAGGGAAAAATTGTGTAGGCAGGCCACGTTTGGAATATGTAAAACAAATTTTTCTTAAAATTTCTAAAATAAAGACAATATCAAAATCAGTCTTCGCATTCTTGTACATTTTAGGTTGCAATTAGATGGTTTTGCAACTCACCGACTTAAATGAAAATAATAATAATATACCTTTCATGTTAAAAAAGTTTCTAATATCCATCTTAGATTGCTATTGTTACAGGACTGTGGTCTGAACTAACTCATTCAACTAACTCACTCACACTGATTAACAGCACTTAAATAGGGAACAGAAGGTACAACTTTCCTGCTAAATCCAACCTTGAACATTCTATAACCTCTGAGTTTTACCACAGACCATCCAGACCTTGAACTTCCCGTTCCCCACTCATTCATCAGAGAGCACTCCCACCATGATTCAAATATGCTTTCTTCCCATGCAATACTATTATAACCTATTGATATTGACCTATAATTTTTCGTTTAACTAAATGAGCCAGGGGGGCAAGCGCCCACCCTGTCCCACTGTGGTTACATCTATGAGACAACATGATCTGGTTCATTAATTACTGGAAATGCAAATGTAAAAATAATCATTTGTAGTCTACAGATAAAAATACATGCATTTTACATGAAAAGGAAATTTTTATTATTTACAAAACTGATAACTGAATATATTTTATACGATTGTGGATATACAAATTATATACTAATTATTGGAGGATCCTATTAAAAAAAAGGCATTATGAAAGAAAAGTTTGTCAACATTAACCATGCAATCTTACTAATACTACATGAAAAAAATTGAATTTTCTATCATATTAAAATTTATTTCTGTTTTACTAATTTATTGGTAAAAACCTAGGAATTATGTAAAATTATTCATAAAATTACCTTTTTGCCTGTTTTCAAAAAAAAAAAAAAAATAGTGTAGAATATTTAAGAATTTAAAAATTGAAATATAAGTATATTGAAGATGGAAACTATCTTTCTCAACCCTGAACAGAGAGGCAGTCCTGTGGGTTGATTGTCCCCTTTCTTTTCTGTCCCTATTTCCTAGTCTTTTATTTATTATTTCTTGGAGACAAGTGCTATGAGGGATGAGTCAGTTACCTGGGTCCATCTATGACAGCTTCTGGTGGCAGGGTGGCTGCTTCTTTATTGGAGGTTCATGGAATAATGACCTACATAGCCACAGATGTTCAAGGATCCTGGTTCTTCTCTGGGGCATGCACAAAAACTAAACTATTGGCTGAATGCCTACTGGTTACAGAAGAGTTTCTATTCCTAATCAGTCTATCAAATAGTTTAAGTTTCTTTCTGTTGGTCAGTTTCAATATAATTTTAAAAAATCTGCTATCTCAGCTCTTTGTAAAGATGACTGAACCAAATGTTTTAACAATTATTATATTAAGGGCATAAAACTATGTACATACAATAACAACAATTTGTTATTTTAAAATGCTTTGTTCAATAAAAAATACAAAAAATACTGACATCTCTACTGAGCCGCAAAAGCAATATCTAATTAAAATAAGTAACATATTGAAAGCAATGATGTACTTTAATGCAATTTTACTAAAGATGGACGAAGCAGGAGCGATATAAAATGCCGAATAGCACAAGCTAAACGAGCCTTCAGTAAGAAATATAATTTGTTTACATCAAAAATTAATTTAAATGTCAGGAAAAGATTTTTGAAAGTGTATGTTTGGAGTGTCGCTTTATATGGAAGTGAAACTTGGACAATCGGAGTATCTGAGAAGAAAAGATTAGAAGCTTTTGAAATGTGGTGCTATAGGAGAATGTTAAAAATCAGATGGGTGGATAAAGTGACAAATGAAGAGGTATTGCGGCAAATAGATGAAGAAAGAAGCATTTGGAAAAATATAGTTAAAAGAAGAGACAGACTTATAGGCCACATACTAAGGCATCCTGGAATAGTCGCTTTAATATTGGAAGGACAGGTAGAAGGGAAAAATTGTGTAGGCAGGCCACGTTTGGAGTATGTAAAACAAATTGTTGGGGATGTAGGATGTAGAGGGTATACTGAAATGAAACGACTAGCACTAGATAGGGAATCTTGGAGAGCTGCATCAAACCAGTCAAATGACTGAAGACAAAAAAAAAAAAATGCAATTTTAATAGCTCTTAAAGGATGACAATATACAGAATCCCTAAAAGCTTTCTTCAAAAAAATTGTCAGTTACAAAAATAATACAGGAAAGGGCAAGGCTTTATATATCATAAAGTATTAAAAATCAAGTTTTTCTACGAAGTGGTTCAAAACATATAAGTTTTAAAAATAATTTTTTTTTTTTTTTTAATAACAGATAAAGTATCACTCATATATAAAATGTAATAGCAAATGACTCAAAATAACTCTAAAATAAATTATATTGTAAATAGTCCTTACAGAAATATTTTGTGTAAAGAAAAAACTGTTAAAACCTGGTACTGTTCATTTAAAATATTACAGTAACACCACAAGTATTTCAAAAATACTTTTTAAATTTTTCATGAAGTTATAAAATTACTCAATCCCATTCACCTTTTTGATGACTCTGTAGTTTGTGTTTTCATTTTATAAAATTTATAAACTGTTTATATATTTCATTTCATTATTATTATGATGAGAGTTAATTTTTACCATATAATTCTCTTTCAGTAAAATATAATGTGAAACAAACAAATGATTCTATTATAAATGAAAGCACTTAAAGCAAAATTACAAAAATTAAAATACTTCCACATGGGATGTAGGTAAAGAAGGAAAGAAAAATGAAGAGGAAGATACATATACAGAATAGGTAGTCACAGTTGTTTGAGGATGGCTGCCCTGTTGGGTTGGAGATGAAGTTGGTAATAAAAGACAGTCAATAACAAACCAGCAGCTTGGGCACTCAAGTAATGGAGAAGTCTTACATTCCAGTTGCCAAAACTTACTGCATGCTTTCCAGTTCCATTTAACCTTAAAAACTTATTTAGTGTCAACTAATAATGTTATAAAAAATAAATAAATAGAAATACATAGAAATCAATAAATATTTGATTCAAATTAGTTACAGCATAGTCTTTTCTGTACAATAACATTCAATACAGAGGAACTATCTTGATTTTCAAATTGAAAACAAGTTAAAATTAACTCAAACAACAATCTCTTGTTATAACTCTCTCTTGAATACATGAGTAAACTGTTAAAATGAGAGGGCATCATATATTCCAAATTAAAATTTATAATGGAGAAATTTGTGATTATTTTTTTAAACTAAAAACTGAGATTTTCTATCAGTTATTTTAATATTTCATTATATTCGATTTTTTATTTTCATTGCTTTTTCTATTTTCTTTAATATTGACTGCTGCACTATGCTTTCTTGTCTGTAATCATAATAATTGCAACAACACAACAAACAAAATCTAAAAAAAACTGGTACAGTCTAATAATTAAAATGTATCAATTTGTTTAAATTTTAACAGAAGGGGGTTTGAGGTAGGTAACAGAATTTTGTTTGTTGATGTCATTTAATAAGAATGTTGGATTGTAATAATAATAAAAATAAACTTTCATAACTCAAGTTTTGAAATGTGCCCCATTTTTCACTTTTTTTGTTACTGACATGACATTTAAAAAATATGACTACATCTACTTAATCATGTCTGGTATAACCATGACAACAGTAACAATCATCTGCCGTAGTTATACTGTCACAAATTTTTTCATAGATTACAACATTTATCCTTAGAAAAAATATCTAATGGAATAATGTTGGGGCTCCTACAACGCCAAGATGGGGGGTGGGTGGGACTTCATCATCAACTAAATAGACCTACTAATCCAACCCATTTAAGCACAGCAAATTCAAAATTAAGCCTCAAGAAAACTTAATATGTTAACATATCCTGTACAAAAACAATGCGGGTATCTTTTCCTATTTCAATCCTTTTAATTTCAGGAAAATCTAACTTTTTAATACATTTATATAAATGTTCACTGTAATGATCTTTTCAACTAGCAAGAAAGGATTATATCTTTTTGTTCTGCAGAAATTCATATCACAAAATTTGTGATTTGGGTAAAATTAGTTCACTTTGAGAAGGTTCTGAATATATCCATGAATTACAATTGGCTGTTCAAATTGTCAAAACCTCTCTAATGTGGTAGTTAACACATATTGAAATGAAAAGTGACTTAATTTGTATACAAAGCACATTGTAAAAAATTGTATCCAAAGTAAAATTGTAAATTGTAAATTTTACAAAGTAAAATTGTACACATTGTATACAAAGCACAACAAAAAAGGGTTTGTTTGTACTGCAGTAATCCATATCACAAAATTTGTGTTGTGGATAAAATTAATTAATTTTAAGAAGATCGTAAACATAATCATGATTTATAACTGTCTGTTCAGATCTACTTGTGTGAAAGTTAATATTCATACTGAAATGAAAATGACTTCATCTGTATACAAAGCAGTTGTAAAAGGTTTATCATGTTAATGATGTTGTAAGCATAAAAAATACAAATTCAACATGTCTTAATATTAATCTACTGGTAGTTGTTCAATAGATATGTTCATACTAACAATGATCAACATTACTACAATACATGAGTGGTAAATCCATCATGTTGGTGTATGATGAATGTACTTTATAATATACCTATCAAAAATTACATTGAACACACACAATCAATTTCAATTCTGTACACCACACAATGGGCTTTTGTTGGTATAGGGGTAGGTCCCAAATATTAAATTGAATTAACACAACGAACTGTATATATAAACTGATTTATTACAAAAAACACTGAACACCTGAATTATTTATATACTGACTTGGATTTATTATAAACTACATGAATTGAATATAAACTATTACTTAATGCACTAAAAATGACTATGTTCATAGAAAAAGTATACTGAATGAATAGCGGACTGTAATACTGAATGTGCAGCCGTCGGCAACCGGAGCACAACTCGACTGATTAGTATGCCTTGCTCCCAACAGAGCACGGCAAACACATGTATAGTATATGAGCAGAAATACAAAACGCGTAGAAAACGCAACATACCGCCCACCTTGAAAACATCAGTTTTCAACATAAACAAAAGTAAGTACAAAAAAATCAAAATACAATGAATAAACCTAAACAATGAAATTAATACATCTTAAACAACTAAGTTAATGAATAGCTCTAAATGGAATGAATACTAAATTTCAAGTCATTTAAGATTTCAATCAATTTTATGATTGTCCCTGTTATTTTCCGTGTCGATTGGCAAAACACACAGTTTTACAACACTTCTTTTCAAAATCTGATTTTCAGTTTTACACAGTAACTACTCGCACTTTCCCGTCCTTCCCAGGAAAAACTTCTATAATACGGCCTAATTTCCAGGCTATTGGAGGAGTATTGTCCTCTTTAATTACCACAAGCATACCTGGTTTTACATTCTGTGAGGTCTTCCTCCACTTTACCCTTGCTTGAAGTTCAGACATGAATTCTTGTTGCCATCTCTGCCAAAAGTGTTGAGTTAATTGGGAGATGCGTTGCCATCTATCAAGTCTGTGGATGCTGAGTTGAGATACATCTTTTTCTGGAACTGCTTGTAGTGGTTCGCCTATTAGAAAATGACCTGGAGTCAAGGGATTAAGATCGGAAGGATCAGAGGATAAAGGAGTCAGCGGTTGGGAATTCAAACAACCTTCTATCTTGCATAAAACTGTACTTAATTCCTCGTTGGTTAAGTTTGTCTTACCTACGATCCTAACCAGATGATGTTTGACGGATTTTACACCCGCTTCCCACAATCCGCCAAAGTGAGGTGATCGAGGCGGAATGAAGTTCCACTGAATATTATTTTTGCTGGCGGATTGTGCAACAGTATCTTGATGGTCTTTTAATGAAAGTAAGACATATATGTCTCGTAATTTATTTCTAGCTCCGATGAAGTTCTTTGCATTATCTGAAAAAATCTGAATGCAGTTGCCTCTTCGTGATGTAAATCTTGATAATGCTGCCAGGAATGATTCTCTGTAGTTAGCTCCTGCACCAGCTCCAGGTGAATAGCTCGTGTGCTCATGCAGACAAAAACTGAGATGTAACCTGTACCAGTTTTTGCTCCTCGACGATGACTTTGAAGGATTTCCACAGGTCCACAGTAATCAACGCCAACATGCAGAAACGGTCGAAGCTGTTCAACTCGACTGGTGGGGAGTTGCCCCATAATCTGTTCAGTTGCTCTTGGTTTGTTTCTGAAGCACGTAATGCAATCATGTATTATCTTTCTGGCAAGCCTTCGTCTGTTAAGAGGCCAAAAATTTTGTCGTATTGATGCCAACACAGCTTGAGGTCCGGCATCTAACAATCTTTCCATGTTCTTGTTTCAAGATCAATCTTGTGATAGGATTGTTTGATGGTAGTAACAGAGGATGCTTCTGGTCGTAACAAAGCATCGAATTTTGTAATCTTCCGCCCACCCTGAGAAGTTGATCTTTATCTAAAAAAGGACTAAGTTGTATTAACTTACTATTTGAGTTAAGTTTCTTTGTTTTCTGAAGACAATCAATTTCGTCACCAAAATTTTTAGTCTGAATTATGTGCACAATTTTGTATAATGAATTATGCAATTCCTTAACTGTTAAACATCCAGAAAGACGATATTGATGGTCCTTTAGTCTACAATTGTTGACAAACCTTAGCATGCAAGCAACGACACGTTGTAATTTATGAAATGATGAATACTTATAAATAAAATTGTTATTATCAATTGAAACAAAGACACGTAGTTGTGATTTATATTCTGGAAGCTCCTCTTCCGGAAGTAACTGAAGATCCTGTAGGCTATTCCAAGTGCACTCTTTTGATAGCCAATGCGGTCCCTTCCACCACAACGATGAATTCATCAGTTGGTCAGCGTTAATACCTCTTGAAGCGAGATCAGCTGGGTTTTCACTTCTTGAAACATGTCTCCAGTCCCTGATGTCTGTTAAGTTTTGAATTCTCGAAATTCTATTGGCAATGAAAAAATTCCAATTTGTGGAGATAGATGATATCCATAACAGAACTATCGTTGAATCGGTCCAGAAATACTTTTTGGTCACATTAATCTTCAAAGATGATAATGTTTTTTGAGCGAATTCTGATGCTAACGTAGCGCCGCATAACTCTAATCTTGGCAGCGTTATCGCCTTGATTGGAGCGACTCTTGTTTTGAACAGATCAACCGGCTTTCAATGTGACCGTTTGCATATTCACTTCTTATATACACACAGGCTCCATAACCTGCTTGAGATGCGTCAGAAAATGTATGTAGTTGCAGTGAAATGATTTGGGAGTCCGAGATGATACATCTAGGAATTTGTAGTTGATTAAGGTCTGCTAATGAATGTTTGAATTGTATCCACTTGGTGTGAATATGGATAGGTACGCTGTCATCCCAGGATAACTTTAATTTCCATAAATCTTGTATAATTACCTTTGCCCTTAAAATAATAGGACTGACTAAGCCTAGAGGATCAAAATGTTTGGAAACCTCTGAGAGAATAGTTCTTTTTGTGACGCGATTCTTATCCTTAATATCTGTATTTATTGTAAACTGAAATGTATCATTTTGCGAGTTCCAGTGAATTCCAAGTGTTTTGACTGTATGGTCGTTTGTTATGTTGTAGTTGTGCCCTGAATCGCAATTTTCTGGTTGCAGGTTTTCAATCAATTTATGGTTGTTTGCGTGCCATTTTCTTAAATTAAATCCCCCTAGTTTACAACACTTTATTAATTGTGTCTGCAGTTGTAAAGCTTCTGATATAGAATTTGTCCCAGTTAGCAAATCATCCACATAAAAATCTGTGAGAATAACTTCTGCTGCTTTAGGAAATGTATTAACACCGTGAAGTGCTAGTTGCTATAAGGTTCTGGTGGCTAAAAATGGTGCTGAAGCTGTCCCATATGTAACAGTCAATAATCTGTATGTTTTGATCGGTTGAGATGAATCTTCTCGCCAGAAAATTAGCTGATATTGTGTCTGTTGTGGTTCTACTAGAATTTGTCGATACATCTTCTCTATATCGGCGATCATTACATAGATGTGGGAGCGAAATCGTGGTACAATGGAGAATAATTCCTCCTGAACCACAGGTCCAACCATTAGACACTCATTCAATGAACAATTAGCATCCGACTTACAAGACGCGTCGAACACAACTCGAAGCTTGGTAGTAGTACTATTCTCCCTGACGACAGCGTGATGAGGAATGTGGTACCCTGATTTATGTAGCTCATCGTCATTGACCAACTCCATGTGATTGAGGTCTTCGTATTCTTTCATGAATTTGGTGTATTGTTGCTTTAATTCTGGGTTTCGGTTTAAACGTTTTTCCAATAAAAGAAACCGTCTTAATGCAATCTCTCGAGTTGAACCCAAATTGATGATGTTTGATTTAATTGGTAATTGAACGATAAACCTTTCTTCTTCATTTGTCTTTACTGTACGACAATAGATTTTCTCGCAAACTGCGTCTTCTCCTGTCAATAAGGTATCGGACAAGTTGAAATGCAATTCTTCAACAGACCAAAATTTTGGTGAAAATTACTAAGAATAAAGTAATGAATAATTAGGAATAATTGGAAATGACGATAAGAAATTGTTATGACTAAGGAATGTATTGGGTTTCTGAAAAGTAATTAAAGATAAGGCGAACCACTCACATGAATAATCCCACGCATTCACGCAGCATTGCGCGCTCACAGTGCCAGGGTGTCTGTCTCCTAGATCCGTCTGAATAAGTATCATTCACTGTTACACTTACAATGGTTCTATCTTTTTATGTTGTCATGTTTTACAGTTAATTATCATGTGCACAAATAATGTTATAAGCGATATGCAAAATAATCATTCGCACCAACTAATGCATTAATTTAACACCATTAAGACAGTATTTTGATTGTAACAAAATGTTTTTTTGTTTTATGAACATAATTTGACTGCACCAAACACTGAATTAAAACGAAAATGTCTTTTAAAATCCGGCAATGGTGGACCAACATGTAGGGGTAGGTCCCAAATATTAAATTGAATTAACACAACGAACTGTATATATAAACTCATTTATTACAAAAAAACACTGAACACCTGAATTATTTATATACTGACTTGGATTGATTATAAACTACATGAATTGAATATAAACTGTTACTTAATGCACTAAAAATGAAATGTTCATAGAAAAAGTATACTGAATGAATAGCGGACTGTAATACTGAATGCGCAGCCGTCGGCAACCGGAGCACGACTCGACTGATTTAGTATGCCTTGCTCCCAACAGAGCACGGCAAACACATGTATCGTATATGAGCAGGAATACAAAACGCGTTGAAAACGCAACAGTTGGATACTTGGCGAGTCAACAACTGAATTAATATGTAATGTTCCTGTCATTTCTCAGAAGTTCTTGTACATTGTTAAAATATTGGGATATTTCTTTATGAAACAGTGTTTTTATAACTGTGATAATTCTCATTACTCAATGTATGTAGAATTCTGAATTTCTTAAAATGCTGGTACTTGTTTATGACTGTATATTTGACGACTTCAACTGATCAGGCCACTTTTATAGATGTTAAAAAAATATTAAGAACTGTACATAAAGTCCATGTCAACATTAACATGTCCATGTCCATGTCCATGTCCATGTAACATTATTTTTAAGAACGTTTATGACTTTATTTATTGTTGAAAATAAATAAGTGAACCTTTTCCAGGCTGCTATCTTCTTCAATATCATAAAACTTTACTAATAACAATAATAATATCTACATATCATCTAATATAAGGTAATATAAAGGCTCGTTTAGCTTGTGCTATTTGGCATTTTATATCGCTCCTGTTTCGTCCATCTTTAGTAATTCTACTTCCCAAATAACAAAATTCTTCTACCTCCATAATCTTTTCTCCTCCTATTTTCACATTCAGTGGTCCATCTTTGTTATTTCTACTACATTTCATTATTTTTGTTTTTTTCTTGTTTATTTTCATGCGATAGTTCTTGCGTAGGACATCATCTATGCTGCTCATTGTTTCTTCTAAATCCTTTTTACTCTCGGCTAGAATTACTATATCATCAGCAAATCATAGCATCTTTATCTTTTCACCTTGTACTGTTACTCCGAATCTAAATTGTTCTTTAACATCATTAACTGCTAGTTCCATGTAAAGATTAAAAAATAACGGAGATAGGGAACATCCTTGTCGGACTCCCTTTCTTATTACGGCTTCTTTCTTATGTTCTTCAATTTTTACTGTTGCTGTTTGGTTCCTGTACATGTTAGCAATTGTTCTTCTATCTCTGTATTTAACCCAAATTTTTTTAAAATGCTGAACATTTTATTCCAGTCTATGTTATCGAATGCCTTTTCTAGGTCTATAAACGCCAAGTATGTTGGATTGTTTTTCTTTAATCTTCCTTCTACTATTAATCTGAGGCCTAAAATTGCTTCCCTTGTCCCTATACTTTTCCTGAAACCAAATTGGTCTTCTCCTAACACTTCTTCCACTCTCCTCTCAATTCTTCTGTATAGAATTCTAGTTAAGATTTTTGATGCATGACTAGTTATACTAATTGTTCTGTATTCTTCACATTTATCTGTCCCTGCTTTCTTTGGTATCATGACTAACACTTTTTTTGAAGTCTGATGGAAATTCCCCTTTTTCATAAATATACCACACCAGTTTGTATAATCTATCAATCGCTTCCTCACCTGCACTGCGCAGTAATTCTACAGGTATTCAGTCTATTCCAGCAGCCTTTCTGCCATTTAAATCTTATAATGCTCTCTTAAATTCAGATCTCAGTATTGCTTCTCCCATTTCATCCTCCTCTATAACACCATTTTCTAATTCATTTCCTCCGTATAACTCTTCAATATATTCCACCCATATCGACTTTACCTTTCATATTATATATTGGTGTACCATCTTTGTTTAACACATTATTAGATTTTAATTTATGTACCCCAAAATTTTCCTTAACTTTCCTGTATGCTCCGTCTATTTTACCAATGTTCTCTTTCCACTTCTGAACACTTTTCTTTAATCCACTCTTCTTTCGCCCGTTTGCACTTCCTGTTTATAGCATTTCTTAATTGCCGATAGTTCCTTTTACTTTCTTCATCTCTAGCATTCTTATATTTTATACGTTCATCCATCAGCTGCAATACATCGTCTGAAACCCAAGGTTTTGTACCAGTTCTCTTTATTCCGCCTAAGTTTGCTTCTGCTGATTTAAGAATTTCCTTTTTAACATTCTCCCATTCTTCTTCCTTTTCTTTTTTACATTTTCTACCTTATCTTTTTTACTCAGACCTCTTGCGATGTTCTCCTCAAAAATCTTCTTTACCTCCTTTTCCTCAAGCTTCTCTAAATTCCACCGATTCATCTGACACCTTTTCTTCAGGTTTTTAAACCCTAATCTACATTTCATTATCACCAAATTATGGTCGCTATCAATGTCTGCTCCAGGGTAAGTTTTGCAGTCAACGAGTTGATTTCTAAATCTTTGCTTAACCATGATATAATCTATCTGATACCTTGCAGTATCGTTTGGCTTTTTCGAAGTGTATATTCTTCTATTATGATTTTTAAATTGGGTGTTGGCAATTACTAAATTATACTTCGTGCAAAACTCTATAAGTCGGTCCCCTCTTTCATTCCTTTTGCCCAGCCCGTATTCCCCCACTATATTTCCTTCCTTGCCTTTTCCAATGCTTGCATTCCAATCTCCAACTATTATTAAATTTTCATCTCCTTTTATGTGTTTAATTGCTTCATCAATCTCTTTGTATACACCGCCTACCTCATCATCATCATGGGCGCTTGTAGGCATATAGACATTAACAATCGTTGTTGGTTTAGGTTTTGATTTTATCCTTATTACAATGATTCTATCGCTATGCGTTTTGAAATACTCTACTTTCTTCCCTATCTTCTTGTTCATTATGACACCTACTCCTGCCTGCCCATTATTTGAAGCTGAGTTAATTATTCTAAAATCACCTGACCAAAAGTCGCCTTCCTCTTCCCACCGAACCTCACTAATTCCTACTACATCCACATTTATCCTATCCATTTCCCTTTTTAAATTTTCTAGCCTACCAACCTTTTTTAAACTTCTAACATTCCACGCTCCGACTCGTAGAAGATGATGCATGAGATATGGAATTTTATGTTTATGAAAAACTACTATGGCTGATCAGGATACAAACCTGGGACCTCTGGGTGAAAGGTTGAGACGCTACTACTCCGGCACAATGTCATATCCATGAAATACCCATAATAATATATCTAAACTTTCATACCCAAAAACAATAGACAGGTATTCATATCCCAAAGGGTATTTTTACATGCAGGGCAATTTTACACGCACTGTTCATCATAACAAAATAGTTAATAGGATTCTATCAGCCATCCAGGAAAATGTTGGATAACAACATTAATAGAAAACCTTATGATTTTGCTGTGATGGAATGCCACTTTTCCATACTCTACAAGCACAAAACATCTTCAATGATACATGTCCAGTCACTGGATAAGTCAAAGAAGTGTAACAGGTTTTCCTAGAAAGTCTTTAGATCTATGTCTACTGAATTACAAAAAACTTATTAAAATATGGTAATTTTAATACCATATAGTTTTATGTAAAAGAAAGGTATAATAACAAACGTGTGTCAGGTGTGAAATCCGAGTAAAGTAACATGCCAAGTTCTACCGATGGCAGTGGTCTTTTATACTTGTCTAATAAGCTGAGTTATGGAAATTTTGGAGAAGAGGAAAGATTCCATACATAGAGGTCCTTTTTGGATCCAAGAGAGCTTACATTCTAACAAATCTAGTATCTTGTAGAAAATTGTACCTACTGTGAATTGCTATAAAAGAATAATTTTATACTTATAACAGCTATCTGGGATTAACTGTGTTTGTTATAGTTAGTCTCAGATTCTTAGGAGTATTAATGAAAATATTAGGATATTACATTACTAGGAATATTAACGTAAAGTGTTTAAAGTGTTTGTGCAGGTAGGTTTAAGTCTTATTAAGGTACCACAAATATTGCAGTGCTCAACAATGCACTACAATTCTTTTTAATAGGATTCAAGATTGTATTACAATATCTATGGATTTATTAAGATTAATGGTGTGTATATATAATGAGGTGAAGTGCAATATATAACACTGTATATAAATTATATACATACATATATAATGCACTAACAAACTAAACATAAAAATGTCTTTTTCTTGTATGTTATAAAGGAAATACATGATCCAAAGAATGATTATTATTTTTTATCTAAGAAATTGTTCATGAAAATTAAAATCTAACCTTTAATCTCTTTCAAGAACAATGCTTTTTGTACAGATTTCTGAATTTAGAATAATTTATATTAAAGAAAAACCTTATACAAAACTAAAATATAATTGCAACAAGTATTAATTTTTAAATTAGAATTAATTAACTGATGTTGAAATTAGTAATTAAAAAAACACATTGTTCTCAATCAACAATGAACCTAAAAAACTGCTTGGTTATGGTGTCAGGGATAAGTCTGCTTCTGGGTGAAGCGGTAAAATATCCTTATCTACTCTGATTAAAGGTAGTCCTCCCTCTATGGATTGATAATTTCTTCTCTCTTAATTACATTTCGTTAACCTTTATTCTTTCAAATTTAGATCAATACTATGAAAACTGGATTACCCATTGCCCTGGTCACTTTAGAGCAATCATTGTTAGCTTGGATTTTTGTAACTAAGAAAATGTCCAAGAACTCTGTTTCATAACTGTAACAAAAAGCTATGATGCCTATGGATAATGACAGACCTTTTATTCTTCATAAGAGCTTAGTTAAACTGAGGGTTAGTCTTGCACTCAACAAAATGATAAAACCCATTTTACAAATTAATAATGTTCACTGATATTTGTTATTCATTAATAGAAATTCTTCAATCATAAAAAAGTAAAAAATAATAAAAAGTAATAATAAAAAAGTAAAAAAAAAAAAAAAAAATAGCTGAAACTTTATGCAAGTTTAATCAGCTCTTCAAAACTGTACTTTGGCATAGTTACCAATTTAAAATGTTTTTCTAGCTAAAAGTAATAGTATTAAAAATCTTAGGTATTTTTACCTAAACATGTGTAATAATCACCATAGAAAGTTAATGATGTTACCTTTTAAACCTAGAATTATAAACATGCAAATAAAAATCATCATACTCTCATACTATAGTTTTTCCAATTTTCCTATTCTTTGTTATGGCACTAAAAAAAAGTCAACAATTTTCAGTGAAACAGGCCTCAACATTTTTTAATTTCAGTGATTTAGAGGAACTGGTCAATAAAATATAACTTCAGCTACAGGTACCTTATTATTACTTCTTATCCTTCAATTTTTATGATGCTATTTATGAACAAGTTATTCCTCCTGTTCTTGCAATGACATACTATAAGGCATCTAAGTACAGTATAGCATCTTAAGGAAGACAAAAAAAGACTATTAGTTGACTGGTGCTTTTATAGTATTATTTAAGGTCTTTAAAGGATATTATTATGGTCCAAAGGTATTTTGTATTTTTCCACCTTACTGAAAAGTTTTTATGGCATTATAGTACACATTATGAAAGCAATATTTTTAAGTTTTATACATACCGCTTTCTGAAAAAAATAATTTTTATATCAAGCTAAAACTAGTTCATTTTGTGAGTTTTCCAATTTATTAAAAAAAAAAAACTTGTAGATATTACAGAAAATCTTTCATAATATTACTATGTTTTGTGAGTAATACAATTTTGATGTTCCATAACAGATTATAAAAAAAGAATTAATGTTCATAAAAAGGTTAAGTATATTTAAGAACAGGGTTCTATCTGCAGTTATATTTTTCTGCTCATGAAATCAAGATTTTATTGAAATGAACAATGTACAGTAGCTGCCACTTAATGGCAAGCTTGGATGATCAGCCTACACATCACTGTTAGACTAATGTTCTCTGAAAAATTGGCATGCCATGATTTTTCATCTCTTAGTAGCATAACATGATGCATTATATGTTAATTAGTAATTGTCACCACTCTAATCTTGCCATTACTTGGCGGTGACTGTATATGCTGCAATAATGCAATTAAAACACATGGTTAGTGTAAAATAAATTTTTTATCTTTTACTAGGAGCTGAAAACAGGAATTATTTTATTAACAGATGGAATATTAAAACAAATATTTATAAAATGTTTTATTTAATTTTTTTTATTATTAATCCCTTGTATAGAATACGAGATGGCAGGGTTATTAAGGTGGCATGGATAAGTTATTTAGTAATGAAAATACAAAAAGGTAAAAACTATGGGGATGTTAAAGAGCAAAAAATTCAAGATGTAGGCTGTAACAAGTCTGTTGAAGTTAATGAGCCCAGAATTGAAAGGATTAATGGAGTGATCCAAACCATTAAAGTGACTGAAAACAGAAAAAAACTGTGTGTAGGTGTCTGTTTTTACTACTTCAGTCAGCATGTTTAGAAACCCAATTTTTATTTTAAAAACCCAATAAATCAATTAGCCAAGCTAATTATGCGATTTCATCAGGTAATTTACAACTAATTGTTTTTATTTGAGCGTTTTAAAATGTAAACAAGGGATTATTTTATAACACATTAAATGTAACTTCTATAAAATTTAAAAATATAAGGCTCATAACTTCATTATATAAAATGATTTTGATAATTTTTTTAACAACAAAAGCAAGACTTCATCAATTGTCAATTAAACTATAAAACAGATATACCTCTAAGCAATAAAATTATTTACTAACAAAAAGAAAAAGCGGCTCACATATATCAATAATGCAATTTATTAATGAAAAGGTTTTGGAAGAATAACATTAAGGGCAAAAGGTAAACAATTTAATTTGAAAATTTTATCTAACCAAATACTGAAAAATTAAGAGGTAGATTAGAAAACAAATTACCCTTTGAATTCCAGGAGTTGAAGAAGCACTATCCAGTTCGACAGCTGTAAGATCAGTGACACTTCCTTTTAATGTGACTCCAGCAGACTCAACCCAACTGTGCCTGTAAGTAGATAAAAATTTCAGTACCAAATAAATGGAAAATTATACTCTAAATAATTATGCATAATGCTTATCTGTACATGTTTATTTACTTCAGATATTTCACAGTTCTAGATAAACCTTAATTTCTTCCCCATATTGCCTCCATTTATACCACGTATAATTACAAATTATCAAACGATCACAAAAGCTCTTTTTTAGGGTGGAATCTTTTTAAAATGTTTTCTTAATATTTCTTGGCATAAAACCTATTTCAAAATTTCAAAACCTAAAAAATTGTTGATTTTTTAAGGAGTACTAAAGTAATTAAGTGGGCGAGTGATATTTTACGTTTTATACACATGATCCAATGAAAAGGTACAGAGACTGATTAAAAGAAGGAGAAGTATACTACCTATTATACGTGTAACACATTAATCTCTTTTTAGCTATATTTCTAAATCCATGTCTCCAGCAACCTTGGCATTTCTGAAAAACTTCAGTAAGTTTGCTTTAAAAATCATCTGAAGCTACTCCATCACATTTTTTTCATCTCTGGCTCAATATTTTATCTTGAAAACATTGAGTTGTATTACTGGGATACAATATTTAGCCAAAAACTTCTACACACCACGGACTGGGTAAACTGGAGAATTGTAATGATATAGTTTACAATTACCAGTCTTTTTTGCAAACAGCAAAAAAAATTCAGGGACTCCTTCAACACAGTTTCTTTGTCCTTGTAACTGAAAACCACAGTAGCATAATTTTCACCGAATTGAGAACTTGAATAATATTTTAAAAAAGTCAGCTGTCTTTCAGTGCAAGAATGCCTCTCTATCATAATCAGTAATTAAAAGAGAAATTAATTTTGAAATTTAATTAGATTCAGTTCATTCTAGGAAATGAGAATTAATAAGTTTAACATTTTTCTTTGGTTCATCATTCAGCAGATGAGCGTAAATTTTTAAATACATGTACCACACTATACAAAACTCTCCCTATGACTAAACTTTCACCTTAAGTATGGTAATGCTAACAACATTTTAATCTAATTTTCAATGAATCCTAGCAAATAGTTTGTCATCAATGAAAAAAAAAACTAACAGTAACTTTCAACTACAACAGGCCTAAGTAGTCTAAAAAAAACCTGAATTTTGATCAAATTTAGGATTTTCATAAACTTAAATCATCTTAACTCTTTGAGGATTACTTGCAGATGTAGTGTAATTGAAAATAGTTTGCTTGAAAATAATAATGAGGAAGATTGATGTATTGAATAAATATTAAACTTAAATTGAGAAATAAAAATAAGCAGCACATTGTAACAATATTTAAGCATTTAATAATACTGTTGTTTGACTGACAATGTAGTTCATGACTTTGAAAGCACTTTCACAAGGTAATCATTTTAACACAATCCTGACTACTTGCAGTTTCCATAAAATATTTTAATTTATGTCTAAAAAATAAAATGCTTATCTAGAAGTGAAAAAACAAATAAACATAGTTATTCCTGTCATTTTTTTTTTAAGTCTAAAAACTAAACTAAAATAATATAAAATTGGGTGTATATTTTATTATTTTCCAAAAAAATTGTTTGTCTTCAAAATCTAAACTGTTTTATATTATTAAACTAAATATAACGAGCTTAATAAAACAGCATACTTAAAAAGTTAATTAACTGCCATTTAACACCAACATAAACATTGATAAGTTAATTAACATTAACAAATTAAAGGTGATAAAAATTTAAATCATGCAATTGACAATATTTTTGTCATTTACAGTCATACTCATCAAATCATTATGTTATTAACTTTTTGGGAGCAAGTTCAAACAACCTGTTGTCATAAGTACAGTTCCGACATACACAGTTGACTACACATAGTTCCCGGTAGACTTGTATCTGTTTATTCTTCATATCTCCTTTATTTTCTGTCCTAAAATTATGAATAAAACACGTTTTAACAACTACATAGAATGAATTTCCAAATATATAAACTGAAAAAAAAAAAAAAAAAAATTTAACCAGTTTTACTTTTATAAAAAGAATTATTTATCAAAATCTAATCTGTTCCGACCATTTGCCCCAGATGTCAAGAAATTTCCCTCTTTTCAACTTTTTATACTGCCTGTACATGTCCTCTAAAGTTTAAAAATAGTAAACTGACATTTTACAATTTAAATGCTACCTTCTTTTTCAAATATGTTTGAGTCAAAGAAAGAAAAAAATATATATACAGTGTATGAAGTTCTCCTGGGACTTTTGTAACTTATTCTATTCATGAAAATAATGGAAAAAGTTCATAAAAAATCATATGTCCTAAAATACTTTGTTTGTGAGTTACGGCTAGTAAAACATTTCGCTTGGATTTCAGCTCCCTGGTGAAGTGAGGTCATACTGAAGTTTTTAGGACATTGATTAAGGGACAGAATTTATAATTTCTTATGGTTTTTGACCTGAAAATTGAATAAAATAGGTCCCACAACCAAATCTGCGATAGCTTTTGTAAAAAAACCCCGCTTTTTATGTCTGACATATAATAACTTTGTTAAATGGATAATAAACACATTTAAACTTTTAAAAAAACTTGTAGAGAATTTAATTCTGAACAAAATAGTGTTAAGATATGTTGAATAAAACAATGAAAAATTAGAAAAATTCAAATTTTATTTAGAAACAGTACAGTACTATATTTGTCAGAGAAGTACATATTTAATGTAAACAAAAATCAAATTTTTTTGTGGTGAAAAATTTGTGAAAACAAAACTTACTGTTAAAAATAACAAAAGAAATTACAAAACTGGAAATTACACAATTGTAAAATAAAAATTACCTAGATAATTTTTTTATTAATGACAGAAATATAATAAATTATTTGAAAAATTACTATTTCAAAGTTAAGTAATAACATAACAAAAGTTGATCAGCAATGCACAATAATGAGTTAGTGTTTAAATCATTCTGTAAGGAAAAATAAGTATATCGGGTACTGTGAACTGTGCTGCCATTAGCGAAGGTTTTCTGTGAATTTTAGTTTGAATGTGATCGGTCTGCCACTCAAGTAATGACATACTTGTTTACAACAGAAGAATATGCTGATATGGTATTTATTCTGGTTGTGTGTAATGGTAATGCTACAGCTGCTGCAATAGATTATGAAATATATTTTCTGAATCGCAGGATTCTAGATCCCAAAACAATTACTGCAATTTTTTGCAATCTTCAGGAAATAGGTTCACTGTCTACTATTTGTACCAGCTACAAACAATCACATACAATCACAAACAATGTACATAAACAAAACAATTCACAAAATAAAAAAACAAATTAATATACAATCACAAAGCCCCTTTGTTTATTGATAATATTATTACTATTATATAAATACATGCCAACAAAACTACTTTAAATTTGCTGACACGTATTATACTCAAGAAAATACCTTATCGATGGGTTTTCCTTTGTCAGCCATCATGTCGAAAATTTATTTACAGACAGGATTTTGAAAATAAAATTATTTATATGGCATTATTCATACTCATTACATCCTATTATGGACACTGTGTCGATGATATTTTTGTTGTTTATTATCTCATTATATACAATGAACATCTAATAATTTTAAATAAATTCAATTCATATTATAATGGTTTGAAATTTACATTTGAAATTGGTATAAATAGAACAATAAATTAGTTAAATGTTAGTATCGAAATTAATAAAAATAAGCAATTTATATCGTCAGTATATACGAAACCCACAACCAATAAAACTGCAACACATTGATATTCAAATCATCCTTGGTCACAGAAAATTAATACATATACAAACATGATTAATAAAGCGATTAATTACACACAATATAATAAAAATAAAAGTAAATTAAACAAAAAAAAAAAATAGATATTAATGAAACAAATTGCTATACATAATGGTTATAGTGACTCTTTTAATTGATAATATATACAAAAAACGAATTTCAAAAATTAACAGTACTACATCTCTAATACCAGTAAATGATACACAGAAAATTTACGTCTATTTAAAATATTTATATGCTAATAATATGGTTGAAAATATAACTAAGGTTTATGATAAAAGTAAATTTAAACCTGCATACAAAACAAATAACCATATAATAAAACATTTAGAAAACAGTAATCATACTGACTCATACAATTTGTATGGAATTTATAAAATAAAATATAATGACTGACCATATTTATAAAGGTAAAACTAGTAGATCTTTTAAAACCAGATTTCTTGAACATATTAGACACTATAAAAATGGAAAACTGGGTTTATCAAATGTTCCTGATGACCTCATTAACAATAAAAATTCTATTTCTGATATTCAAACCAATTTGGAATTATTGGAACTTAAGAAATATAATATAAATAATAATAATAAAAGTTTAGACATTCTGGAGAAATATATTTAAATATAAGAGGAAATTCAACTTGATCAACTTGCAAATAGAATATGAAGATGACAAACTTATAAGGGCTGCAGTAGATTGTAACACTTATTCAGATAAAAATAATGATAATGCAACTGAAGATGTGGGTTGCCATGAAAGCGCTATTGTAAAGGTAATGAAAAAATAAGGTGTCATCTTATTTACTTTTTAATTTCTGTATTTAGGTGGACCAAATTGGATTTTATATATATATATATACTTCAGTAAGAAACTAATGGTAAAAATAATAAAGATTATTGCCTTAGAAAAGATTTAATTCAATACTTAATACTAAGTACCCAACACATTAAACCAACAGAATTTATTAAAAATATTTTTTTTGTAATACTTATCTTCACATTTAATTCTTTAAATATGTCATTTATCTGTTACAGTGGATAATATAATAAACCCCAATAAATTACGTAAGTTTTCACGAATATTTCTAAAATCATAGTAATTATTTAATAAATTCAAGAAGTTCATGTTTTTAGTGATTACAAACAGCATTAAATTAAGTTACATGAAATTAAAAACATAAATCTGTCTTCAATATGTGTTGAGAATGCTATGTTGTTTCTAGAATGTTCGATTACCTACTTGATATCATTTCTGTTTTTGTTTGGGATATTTTCTTGATCTATGTAGTGATTTTTATAACATTCTCATTAAACACAACTAAAAGATTAATAAAGAAAAAAACATTAAATGAAACTGGATTATTCAAAAACTTAATCTACAATATAAATATAAAAATGAATCAACTAATCAAAAAAATATAGAAAAAATTGCCCTTGTGTTTAAATCAGTATATAAAAAATACTAAAAAACAGAATAGCACATAACATACTATTAAACATAACAATACTAAAAAACAGAATAAAGTAAGTTATGTGATTTCTATCGATTTTTCAAAAAAATTTGCTTGAATAATACTGTACTTGAATAATCCGCTATTTTTACATTGGTATATCTATCACAATGGTATATATCGAGTGTCATTCAGAGGATTGAGTCAGTTCATATTTTATAAATGAATTATGGGAGAAACCATTGAAGGAGTACAACATAAAAATACGTATGTATATTTTAATATACAAGAACAAGAAAGTGAAACAAATTAACTCTTTTTTATAAGGATAAAATAGAATGTCATTAAAAAAGTAAAAGATAAATAAGAGGATAAATTTATTAACCTGTGAGTTATCTGAGTAGAGCCAGTCACATGACCAGAATCTAATCCAGCAGCTTTAAGGCAATCAGCTAATGCTTGCTGATCAATTAACAATACAGATGGAACACTTCCTGTTGGTGATTTCACATCATAATGTACTAATAATTCGGGTAGTAAATGGCTTGCATCTTGCTCTTTTCTGGCCTGTGCTACCTAAAAGACACCAGAAATATAAGTCCATTATTTAAAATATTTTATAATTATTTGTTTAGAATTTAAACTTTACCACTTTATTATCAAGATAACATTATTTTACTAGTAAAAATTAAATAAAAATTTCAAAGCTATTGATACACAAGGTAGCGACTCAGCAATAAACACAACTGAATAATTTATGACTATAATTACTCCCATTAATAAAGAGAAGGTATCCATTATAACTTTTTTTTGAGTGGGGAGTTGTTATTCATTAAGTTATATAAAACTGATCTGATCCAGATTTAAACCAGCAACATCTAAATTAGAAAACTGGTAGTCTACGACTGAGCTATTCCACTTCCTAAGTAAAAATATCAGAACTGGGTAACCACAAATTAATTTATTAATTTGAAGGCATCCATATAATCTGAGAATTTTAATTTGTTTTCAAAATTTCACATTATCACTACATGTAAAAAATCTGTTATTATCTCTATCTCTTATAATTAATAATCTGTTATTATTATCTCTTCTGGAATGAAATTTAACAAAATAATTTTTCTATGGATGTAGATATTATCTTAAATAGTGAGCAAGTAGGATAATATTTCAGCAGTATATAGTTCATAGATCTGTTGTTGGATATTAACAATAAATTGGGACAAATGCTAAAAAGAAAGTAACTCTGACAGTAATTGTGGTTAAGTTTAAAACTGTTTTCAAGACTGATAAATGGTTAGCTGAAATTTAGCTTCATTGCAGAATGAATTTTCACAATACATTCTATCATAATTCAGCTCCAGCAATGAGCAACGGTGTGGTGGACTCTTTAATTTAATCTCTAAGCTTTATACTGAAACATTTTTATTGACCTATATTTAAAATTACATTTTATTCTAATGATAAATACTAGAATACAGTTAAATTTCTACATTTCAAAATCACATAAAATTCAGATCTAATAGAAATTGACTAATTGTTTGAGTTTCAGAAGATATAAATTAACAAAAAATTAATCCCCACAAACTGTGTAGTATACATATTTTCCAGTCCCAAATTTTATTATATTTATGCAATTACAAAAAAAATCAAAAAAACTTCAAATTAAAAATTTTAAATAAAATATTCTTATTCAGATAATCTATTTTTAACAGAATTAAATAAGGAGGTTCTCAATGTGTCTTATATGGTTTTATATGTGTTAAAATAAAACCTTTCTCTTCACAAAATGGGGTAATTATAATCATTTATTGTTTAATATTGCATAGATGACATTTCTTTGGAGCTCCATTGTATTTTTTTTAGATAATTTAAGTAGGAGGATTTTTAAACAAAAAATTATGTTGATAAATTTAAGATAATTTAAATATTGTTCTGATAATCATTGCTAACATAATATACTATGATGCTGTTCTTACATTCAAAGTACTTTCATGCAAGTTTCAAGAGAGGTAACGTAATAAAATAACACACATTTCTGCATTCTAGAAATCTTAGCTCACATTTAATAGTAGTCTTCTTATGTTGTTTCTCTGGGTTTATTTTTTATCAACAGACAGGTTCCCTGCTTTTATTTTTCTTTTAAATGGCTTGTTTCCAAAAGGCAGCATTTTTTGTAAGCTTATACAACTTTAAATACAAGTAAAACAAAGAAGAATGAGTTAAAACAACTTAAATAAGTAGAAGTTTTAAAATATGGACAAAAAAAACTTTTTTAAATCTTTAAATTTCAAGTTACTAGAAGTCACCATCAAATTAACAGTTATAAGTTTGAATGGCTATTTTTTATTTGATATCCACATCTAACTGAATTTCACTAATTCAGTTAGAGAAATGAAAATGTGTTGGAAGTATTTTTTAACTTTTAGTATCGGATTTTTCAAACTAAGCTTTTTTTTAAAAAAATAAGCAGTATTTAAGATTAAATAAAAAAATTTAACTCTTCATCCAAAGTTGAAGTAATGCATTTTTTTAAATATGCAGTGATTAGGCCTAAATAAACGTACTTATAAAATTAACTTACAAGATGATATATGTATATTCTATAGAAAAAAAATTAACTTTTTTAAAAACAGAACTTTTTTTACACATTTGTCAAATTCAGATTACAATTATATTTTGTCAAACACTCAATAAAACAAAACACAAAAAATACAAGATGTGTGTGAAAAGCTTCAGCAGCTTTCATAGTTGAAATATTTTCAGAACATTTTGAAAAATAATGATTATAAAAAAAAATATATATAAAAAAATACAACATCTTCTCAGAAAAATGATTAAGAAAGGGATGGGTTGGACCCTTTTCTGGTGATTTGTAAAAAAAATTTATTTTTGGCCAATTTCTAGATCAATTTTAATAGAAAGGTATTGTTTTTTAATGAGGTGTGTGATAAAAATTTTAAAACAAATGTGGAATGATAAAAGAATATATTGGAGACAAGTAGCTTCAAATACATCAGATTTCCTCTAAGTGAATGAATTTATGCTAAATATTAATAATTCTTTTTAATGGTTTTGAAAAAAGTTTGTTTACTTCAATAAAATGAGCTGTAAATGAGAAAATTCTGGTTTATCCAAAGATGAATAAGCTTCAAGTTATAAAATGTCAAAAGAACATGGGAAATAGTTACCATGTTCTTTTGACAGAAATGCAATAGATTAAAGACTAAATTTAATGTTAATTGGTAAATCAAAAATTCTTAAATGCTTTTACATGATAGGATTTTCATGTTATTTAAAGGAACTTTGGATGACTTGTGAAATTTTTCAGGCTGGAATAATAATCACTTAATCTGGAAGTTAATAAACAAAGGATCAGGGCGGAAATGGGAATTGGCTTTGATTATTAGATGATTAATTATTATTCATGCCTCTGGTACTGAATGTGACATTTAAAGTGCCAGTATGTTTATTTATCTGTGATACCAATAATCTAGTGTGTAAAAGTTCGAACAATAATGAAATTGCAAGGACCACACAAGAAGATGATAAAGTTGCTCCAAAGAAGATAACGTAAATCTGGAGCTAAACAATGAAAATTCTACGAATGCTTGTCTATTGCTACGAACTGGGTCAGAGTACAAGAAGAATATGAATCTTCCAGTACATGAGCAAAGATAAACGAAAACGCAACTGCCCACTATAATTTTTATTTAACAAAGAAATAGTATTAACTTTTAAAGAGTTATATTTTGCGTTTCTTTTTAATTTTAAATGACTGTTCTGGAAAATTTGATTTAACATTTTAAAAGAAATTAAAGAATTCGTTTAGTAAAATTTAAAAAAATTTACTGAAACATAACTTCAATCTTTGGGTTTTTTGTATAATATTTCATAATCACATGCTTTCTTTTTTATATTACATTTTTTTAATTTTTCTGAAATATAATTTTTGATTTTTTAATTTTAATACCTACAAAATTAAAAAAATTAAAAATAATACGATATTCAGTATCTAAGTATCTAAATATCCAGATTTCAAAATACTGTTAAACTTCTATCAGTAAAATTATGCAAACTGAAAAAATCTGGATCTGGATAATTATAAAGAAATGATTTTTTTTAATAAACAAAAAATTACAAACAGAAGTAGAAGTTTTAGATGTTTTTTGAACAGTTTCAAGAGAAATCAGATCAGTATATAAAATCTGGGCAAATCAACATTTATAATTTTATATTTTGTTTGGTTATTTATCTTCAATGTTGAACACAACAACTGAAAGGGATTTGTAACTATGTGTTCCTGCATTTAATAGTGGATATTCACAATAAATGTTTAATTTATACAATTTGAATTTTTTCTTTTCTTTTTTTTTTAATAGTTTGAAAACGTCACCTTTCAAGAGACACATTTCTTTATAATTTTTATTTTACTGTAACAGGTAGAGAAGCTTCCAGTAATACAAAGTGTCAGAATAAGAAAGAGAGAGAAAATGAAGAATGGAAATTGACAAACACATTGAAGAATTAAAACAAAGAAGAGTTCTTTATAGAAAGAATTATAAAATAGTGCAGATGGTTTGGACAATAGAAATCATTAAACTTTAACAAACAAAAGAATAGTTCAGCTGCTGTTACAGAGGTCAAACCATAGGCCCAGAGGTATAAAAACTGCTGAAGACCAGTGAACTCAGTACAGTGTGCAATAAATAAGAGGCCAGTGTGCAATAAATGCGAAGATTTGAGGGCATCAAAAGTGAGCATGCAATAACAGTCAAATGTGCGTCACTACATACTCTGTTTTGGGATAGTGTTTTTGTCTGTCGATAAATACAGGAAGCTGTTCAGTGAGTCTGATTTGAACAGGGTACATTATTCATTGATAGTAGTGCAAGCTAGTTTACTTTTTTAAATATTAGACTTAAATAATTCATCTGTGAAGTTAATTATTGATTTTGTGATTTTTATCTTTCTTCTTAATGTAATATAATCATTTTTAATTCTGTATTAATTTCTATTAGCTATTGTAAAGTTTATAATAAAATCAGAATAAAATTCTGCAATTTATTTATTGACTTATTTTAAATATGAGCAATTCTATAATAATAAATTGCTTTTAAAGAATCTTTATGTGTGCTATCTCTCAATATCCTTGTTGAACCATGAGCATGCAACAATATAATTTTACGTTTTTATATTTAACAATAATACAAGGGCTGTTCAAAAAGTAACTTATGTTTTGAAATAAAAAACCAACCAAATAAAAAAAAAAAATTATTATAAACAGTTGAAAGGGACAATCTTGAACTATTTTTCTACATAGTCACCATTTAAGTTGAGGCACTTATCATAACTATGCACAAGCTTTTTAGTTCCTTCTCTGTAGAAATCTGCCGCCTTAGATTTTTGGCACCCATCTTGAACAAAACTTGTGATAACCAAGCTTCTCTGATACAATTTCATGCAGTAAACTTCATGAAATTTTGGGGAAGCAAGAGTTCCGTAATCGTAATGCAGCGATTTTCATTGTCAGTTCATCAATCACAAGGCTAGGCTGACCACTGTGGTCCTCATCATGAATATTGGTGCCGTCATTTTTAAACTGAATGCACCACTGCCTCAATCCACCTTCACTCATTATTCCATCTCCATACACCTCACAAAGTTGCAGATGAATATCAATTCATCTGAGTTTTATTGCCATAAAAACCATCACTGAACATATCTCACAACTCATGGAATTTTCTACTGAAGAGCACATTTCAATAATTCACAATGAAAAAAGTAGAAAAATCACAGTTCACACGCTATGACAGCTTGATGTGTACTGAGTGTAGAAACGTTTTGACACCAAAAAGATGGCTCTATCCCCACCCATCTCCATGCTAGGCATAACCATAAGTTACTTTCTGGACTGCTCTCATATTGATTTATACTATGCCACTAGATAAATGATATTTTAGAAACATTATCTTTTTGATAAATGATATTTGACATTTATTCCATTTTATACTTTATTAAATTACATTAAAATACCGATAAAAGAGAACAGGAAGCAAAAACTAAGTGTAATGCCTATTTACTCAGGTTTTTTTCTGGAAGATAACAAAGAGAATTGCAATGTCCTATGCACTGGAAGCAAAAGAAATCATTTCATACAGTACTATTCAGGTGTGCAGCATTTATTTCCTCTTCCTTCAGTAATGACATGTACTTAATAACTTGTGTTTACAATCTATTAATACTTAAAAAATGTGCCTGTAACAGAGCTACTTGCGAGAAAATTAGATGGCAATGAATAATTTGTTATTCTAACTACAGATGCCTTAACTCTTTGATTTAATTGGATGAGATTTTATGAGGAACAGAGGAGCTAGTTTTAATTAATCAGGAAATCAAACACTGTGTTGGATTTTTGCTTATCCACTTGATAGAAAACAAACTCTTTGAACAGTCGCTGTGGGCTTACTGAGCTCTAATAAAGAAGGTGCCAATAAATTACATTACAATTGGAACCAGGTAACAGCTGACATTACTCACTTAAATCCAGTGTCAGAAGACAAAAATAAGGAAAGGATGGAAAATAATGATCAACTTTAGTGGCCTTTGATCCACGTAGTTTCCCCAGGACCTTTTGTAACACTATCCATATAATAGAAACACTTTTCAGCAGTATATAAACCCAAAACAACACACCTAAACTATGTAAAAACTGACAAATTATAAAAAAAAACAAATAACTAAATTAAAATAAAGCATATATTATCATTATATATTATTTAAGGACAATAAATATAAAATATTGATGATACCTTTTCAGCATAATCCTTAAGTGGTGAAATTGGTACAACATAAGGCAATAGAACTAACAGACTAATAGCAAGAGCATGAAGGTTGTATCGCAGTGGTAATGTCAAGTTTATTTTTTCAACAGCAGTTTTCTGTTAAAAAAAAAAAAATTAAGTGATAATAGAAATTAGAAATCGTAAATATAAATCATTGCAATAGATCCATAATAAATGTGGTTCTACAATCTATAATCTAATACTTAAGATTCAAACAATTTTATTCAAATTTAAAATGAAATTAACTAAATTTTAGTAACATAAAAATAAAATAAAATAGAAATATGTACCTGTATATTCAGTATCATGTTAAGAAAATCTTGTACAGCATCATCACAACCTAATTCAACAACAATAAGTGCCAGCGTTGTATATATAGCTTCTATATTCTCCACAGTATTATTTTCTAATTGAAGACTTTCAATCAGGCAGTGGAATATTTCTGGTCCATTTTTCCTTATGAATATTGCATCTGGTCGTGAACATTTCTCAGATATAAGTTCCACTTCTACAAGGTTAACGCTAAAAATACATTTTAATTGTTAGAAAAACAGTTACCATGAAACACCATGTAGCTTTAAATATGTAAGAAAGACAAGGTAAGATTTAAACTTAAGAAATATTTTATGAACACAATAACAGTGATCTTCTGATGAATTGTGTACCTCTTTTGACTACTCACTCACTCGCTCTCGTTCCAATCTTAACTCCTTCCTTCTTTTCATATTACTTAGATATGAACCATTGGAATTAGGACATTTATTTCATTAGTTTTTTTCTGTAAGACTGAATGGGAAGGTGTTTTATTTTAGTCAAATAACTGTTTTTATTAATGGAGATGGATAAAGAACCAAATTATTATAAAGCCAAAATAAATAAATCTATGACAGTTTTGAGCAGGTATACTAAGTGAGCTGAAGGCTTGCCCTATTGTTTGTCAACCGCTGATGGCTAGCTTAGGCGGGATGGGCGAGTAGGGTTTATTGTAATATCTAACCAGATGACATCATCCAATTACTAATAACATGAAATGTAAACACAACAGTCTTGTTATTTATAATTGAATCTAACCAGATGACATCATTCAATTACTAATATTATGGCACATTTGTGCATAAAATGCATACAGATTATGAATCGTGTGTTAGAGTTTAATTTTGAAGCCGTGCATGCTATGTGAAGTAAGTTTGTTTATACTTTGTCTGTACTTTGGTTTTTCATATATTGAGTGCATTATCCTACATATAATATTTTTGTAGTTTTATTTTAATATTGGTGAATATTTATTTTCTTGCATGTTTTTAGTGTTCTCTGATCAATTATGGAGGGTTTTACGTCAAAACTATGGAAAGAGAGGCCAAACAGTTCCAAGAACAGACAATTCCAAGTGTACCATTCCTGTGAAAAAGTGTACAAAAAGAGAACTGCTGTTGCATGTGGGGTTTTGGCCAGTACTGTTAAAATTATTAGAAAAGAAAAGAATAGGATGTCAGAGGCTGAAAGCTCACTTCAAACACCAAAAAAATATAAAAAGGAAAACAGAATTACTAATTTAGACAGTTTTGATAAATGTTTAGTCAGGCGAATTGTTTACGACTTCTATCTGCAAAAAAAGGGCTTCCTACAGCGAAACATATTTATAATAAAATGAAAGATATTAGTTTTCAGTGTGGTGTATGGAGTGTCAGGGAAATTTTTAAATCCTTAGCATTTTGATGGAGTAAAACAAAAAAATAACAGAAATATTCTCATTGAAAATGATGAAATATGGGAACAAAGTATACATTATTTACGATGTATTAAATGTTATGGAGAAGAAAAACATCCCGGTGTTCATGTAAATAAAATTTTATTTTCTCATATCTCAAACAAAACACAGTCGGACAATATTGATCACGGCATGCACCGTCCTACATCAAAAAGAGATCAGTGATAATTGTGCATTGTGGCGGCAAAATAGGATTCATAAACAATTCTGCTGATATGGAAAAGTAGTATGTCAAGTGGGAATTATCATGACATGTGAACTTCAAAAATTTCAAGAAATAAATGGAAAACAAACTCTTGTCCAATCTATCCCTGTGATTGGTTGTAGTATTGGATAATGCTGTGTACCATAATAATCAATATGATAGATAAATCATCTACCACAAAATCTAAGAAATCAGAAATGGATCTTGGTTACTGGAGAAGCAAATTCCATTTCATCCTAAAATACTTAGACCAGAACTTTACAAACTAGGTAAGCTGCACAAAGGCATAAAATGTAAATTTTGTATCACCTTTGTAAAAGGATACGTGGCCAAAAGAAACATCACAATCAAGTTAAATGTCGCGATTATGTTATGTAAAGAAAGAATTTCTAATATAACAGAGAAAGACTGGTCACCGATATGTGAGAATGTGAAAATAGTAGAAGATGAATATGTGAAGAAAGGACATTTAGTTGATGATGTTGAACAATTTGCTATCAATTTACGAGAAAGTAGTAATGAAGATAGTGATTATTTATCTACAAGCGAACATGATTTCAGTGATAAAGATTTAGTATCACCTTTAGAGTAACAGTTTCTCCATTAAAATTAGTAAAAATAAATATATTTATGTTATTAGCATTTATTTGTAGTTTTACAGTAAAATAAGTGAAATAAGAACAAAAATAAAATACAGATAAATTAATAAATGGAGTTAATAAATTTATATCGTGTATAATAACATATAAAACATTGGAAATAAAAAGAAATGAATAAGAGCAGAGCAACGCATGTTTTTTGCATGGCTAGCACACTAGACACTGCAGTTGGCAAGGGGCAAACTTTCAGCTCACATACTGTAGTAAAGGTGTTCCAGAAAAAACATACAAAAAATGAAAGTAATAGGTAGGTAATACCTAACAAATAATGGGAGGGGAGGGGTTGTTCTGCCAATAAGCTAATCCAGCACTTTGTTCCTATTTTGGAATTACACAAAGAGTCTAATGGTTGAGGTACCCATCAAGTAAAGTAAGAACTCTACTCTTCTTAAAATCCTTAAATACTTGTATTTATAAACTAATAAATGCTTTCTAAGTTACTGAATAAAAGATGTAAAAAATAAACCATCCATTGCTAAAATTGTTTTTGAGTAAAGAACCTTAAATTGTTCGGGATTTTTTAATAAAAAATATATCATATAACATTTTATTTAACAAAATCTTATTAATATCAAAATATTAATCTGTATCATTTTTTTGATTCTTTATTAAATCCTGATAGCATATAACCTAAAATTTGGTAACTTTGTAGAAATTTCTCTGAATTATATTAAAGGCATATTATATATATTAATGGCATACTAAAATTTAACTAGTATATATTAATGAGGATTCAGTAGAAAGTAATCTATATAAGTATAATCTAAAACTAATCAATATAGCTTACTATAAATATTTTTTAAGAAAAAAAAAGATAATCAATACTTTCTTGTCAATGATATATTTATAACAAATTAGTTAACTGAAAAAAATCTAATTTAGTTTATAACAGATGTAAGGTGGTGATCTGTCATCATCTACCAGATACTGACAATACAGTGTTACAGATGGAAGCAGTGCAATGATTTAGCTAATTCTCATTCCTGTAAAATCTTACAGAAGGGAATTAATTATTCCAGTACCTAAGTAGGAATGAAAAAATAACAAGAAAAGAAAAACAATAAAAAAATAATTAACATATGTACTATATCTTCTAGAGAGAACAGAGATCCGCACTCAGGATCAAGGTTAAATATTAGGTCAATTTAATAATATGAAAAAAGAAAACAATTATGCATTCATAATTACAAGCAACTAAATAAAATTCTTAATTTAAAAATACATCTGACTAGAATTTACATCAATGATCACATAAATTAAAGATTTATATCATGGATCATTTGCTCATGCGACTACACTGAATCTTATTGGATTTAATTTATTTACATTACTATCCTTTTCCATGTATGAAATAATAACCTCCACTAAGGTAATACACAAATAAATACTTTTAGTCTTAATATTACTAATACAATATATCTATTATTATCTAAAAACATGACATATAATCCAGAGAAGTATGAAAATAACATATAATTTTAGTAATCCAATATTACATACATTACTCACATTGGTTTTGCTAACTTTTCTGAATTTCCATGACGATCTAACAACGTCTGAAGAATTCGTTGTACTAGAAGTCTCATCTCTGGTTCAGGTGATGATGACATTCTCATTAAAGGTTCAAGAAAGGATGTTGGGAATGTTGTGTTCATGCTGGTACTATTATATTTCCTTCCAACCTATAAAAAAGAGATTAAAAGTATTAAACAATAACAAAAACATATCTAAATAAATAACAGAATCTAAATACTAGCAAGCTCACAGATAGATATTAATGTCAAAAGACATTAAAATCTGAAAATAAACATGTATGTCAGGTTATGGGACTTAAAAACATAGTTAACATGAAAACTATCCTAAATCAATAATGGTTGATACAATACTATTAAAAGTTGCATTCAAGATGTATATGTTAAACTAAGAGTTGAATTTTAAGAATTATAAAAAAAAGCCATGTTAATAACACTCTGGGTGATATGTTGTGATATAATGATAGACAAATTAAAATCAATAAACCCAGAGGAAGTGCTGAAACTGATTTGAATGATTATTTTACCACTGTGTTTTTATTGAACTTGAGGAAGGTTTCAGAATTAAATTTATCCAAATAATTCCATAACTAAAGTGATCAGTAATGCTTAAATGAGAACTTGTCATATTTTACATTATAAACTTTTGTGTTGTAATATACTAAGTTACTGAATAAACCATATTCTGTAAGAGATATACAGTTGTTATAAATGAAATTAAGAAAACAGGTTCAACTTTTATTTTATATAAATGATGTTTTATTCGTAATGAATTCACTATTAATGTAAAATCAATCTGTTTCAAACATTCAATATAAGTATTATATTGAATGGTAATGCTTTTCAAATTATTTTGAGAAAAATCTAAGAATTCATTTTTTAATAAAACTCTAGTTGGGTAAACAGTGTGTGTTTTAAACCTAGAGCATTTTGTTTTTTACCGCATTATTTTTTTTTTATATAGAGATAATTTAAATCACCAAATAAGCTGCATTCTGTTAAAGACAGCTGTATTATTCCAATGATTGAAACTCTGCAGGTAGTATTAATCTCTATTTGTTTTTTTTTTTAAATATCAAAATCAATCAATAAATCAAACATTTTTAATGAGCTAAAATAAAATTTGAAACAACTTTACTAAAAAAATTGTTATTTTATTTAAATAAATAGTAGAGGAATCATCTTTCTTTTTATAAAAATTGTTTTTTATGGTTTATTAAATGAGCGGCAAGGTAACTTCAAATGATGAAACTTAAAAAAAATAAAGTTTTTATCAGAATTTCATAGAAATTGTTAAAATTATTAATTCCATCCTTTGAAATTTCTTTCTAATCTATTCCCTAATAATCTGTTTTATGTCAGCAAACCACGAATTAAAGTGAATACAATTTTAAACAATCATTATAAGAAACATTTAAAAAAATCTTTGACTTAGTTTTCTTTCAGATATTTTTTTTTTGGTCTTCAGCCATTTGACTGGTTTCATGCAACTTCCCATGATTCCCTATCTAGAGCCAGTTGATGGTATACCCCTACATTCTACATCCCTAACAATTTGTTTTACATATTCCAAACGTTGCCTGCCTGCACAATTTTTCCCATCTACCTGTCCCTTCAATATCAAAACGAATATTCCAGGATGTCTTAATATGTGGCCAGTCTGTCTCTTCTTTTAACTATACTTTTCCAAATGCTTCTTTCTTCATCAACTTGCTGCAACATCTCATTATTTGTCATTTTATCCACCCATCTGATTTTTTAACATTTCCTATAGCATCACATTTCAAAAGCTTCTAATCATTTCTTCTCAGGTACACCGATCGTCCAAGTTTCACTTCATATAAAATATACTCCAAACATATACTTTAAAACTGTTTTCCTGACATTTAAATTAATTTTTTGATGTAAGCAAATTATATTTCTGACTGAAAGCTTGTTTTGCCTGTGATATTCAACATTTTATATCGCTCCTGCTTTGTCCATCTTTAGTAATTCTACTTCCCAAATAACAAAATTCTTCTACCTCTGTAATCTTTTCTCTTCCTATTTTTATATTCACTGGTCCATCTACATTATTTCTACTACATTTCATTACTTTCATTTTGTTCTTGTTTATTTTCAAGCAGTAGTTCTTGCATAGGACTTAACGTTCATTGTTTCTTCTAAATTTTTTTACTCTCAGCTAGAATTATTATATCATCAGCAAATCGTAGCATCTTTATCTTTTCGCCTTGCACAGTTACACTGGATCTAAATTTTCCTGAAGGAACAATGACCTCAGGAACTCAGACCCTTAGCAGAAAGAAGAAGAGAATGGAGGCTGGAATGAGCAAAGGATCTACCACCCGTTTGTCACTTTATAACTTTATATTTTTAAATTAATGAAAAAAATTCATTGGTAACATTAACTAAATTCATTGGTAAAATCTTCAATGAGGAGATTTATTGTCTTGAATGAAGACTGTTTAGAAAAAGATTTGATGCCACAAATTCACATGACTTAATCATGAAAATAAGCTTCAAATTCCCAGCATCACATACAGAAACTTGGATGTTAAGACATACATAAGAATGTGCATATTTCTCAAATCCACATAATGGAGCTGAGAAACTAAAGATGAAAGAATTCATTTCAATGAAGGTAATAATAATGTAATATATAAATAAATAAAACTGCTTATAACCCTGTTATAAAACTCTCAAACAGCAAGGAACTATATATATGATAAATATAATAATCAGAAAATTGAGGTCATTGAACAACATGACCCTAATAAGGAGAGAAGCATTGAAGTAGTAAAAGTGATGCAGAGTCCTTTATTTCATTATAACAGATCTCTAAGAAGAAGAAAAATGTAGTCGCTCAACTAAGTCATTACTGTTTTTTCAAGAAAGCTGAAAATCATGTCGTCAATCCAGAACTTTTAAAAATGCTAGAACAAAGACAAAAGATAAGACTGATTCTATTTTTAAATAAAAGATTATGGGGAAAATACAAAGTGGAACAAAAAATAAAGGTAAATGAATAAAAATTTTACATGTTGTTTATATTTCATTAATTTCCTGTTTTACTAACGTTAATATACATGGAAATAATCTTAGTGTGCTTTTCTTTTAATAAAATATCACTTTTAAGAAAATCTGATAAGATAAGGAGGTCATTATTATAAATCTGAAAGAATTTCTATTTCCTTTTAGTATACAAGTTAATCAAACAAATTATGTGAAATATAAAATGATTGTTCAATAAAACTAGTTTTTAAAATACGATTAGTTACTTTTCCTTTTTTTTTTAAGAGCTTGAATTTTTCTAAATAAATAACTTTACAATCTTATAGTAACTAATTATTTCAATATATAACTATACTGAAATGATAAAAAAAATTTCCAAGAATTTCTCCTTAAAAGCAATATTAAATAGATAAAAAAAAAAAAAAAAACTGTAAATAAATGCTTACAGTAAGAAGAGATTTGAGTAACATATGTTGAAGAAGCGTATCAGCAGCTCCTTGCTGATTAACATAAGGTACTTTAGACATGATGAACATCATTATTTCAATTTTCTGATAATCCGGAAGATGAGCAGCAAATTCTCCCAAAGCATTAATTAGTGCTTCCTGATAATGTCGTTCCTCAACACTACCACTTGCACCAACACCACGTTCTCGACTGACAGATGCACGAAGATGAGTAAGCAGTGAATTAATAATCTCCAACACAGATGGACCTAATCAAATATAATAACAGAATTAAGAAATGTGACTTAAGATAAATCTGCAATAATCAACGCTAACAGATGACTAACAAACTGCATATTGCAGTACCTTATTACAACTCAGCAGTTTAGCTCAAGTCACAAGAGAGGTTGTTTTACAAAGTAATAATAAAAAAAAGTCATATGTGAATGTAGAAGTATTACATTAAGTTTGGTGAAAATCATTTGAACTGATGTAGAAAAAACAAAGATATACCAATGCAGTTTTTTCACATACTACATACCTATGTGAACTGCTATTTTGTAATAATATCATAATGATACGAGACAATATTTTTTAAAATTTATCTATAGATTTTAAATAGTTCTGACTGCTATGGCCTTGGCTATTAATAAATGCCAATAATGTGCAGTTAATAAATTGTGCAATTAAAAAGTCAACATTGTGATCTACAGGTACTGGTAAAGAGGTTTATTAAATGTGGCCTTGTCACTAATATTTAACCTTATTTTGTAAACTTCTATTCCCTGGATAATACTTCCTGAAACATTCCAGGCATTGCAAAAATGATTTATTATTCACTATATTTCAATTAAAAATGAATTATAAATGTTACTAACTTTAGCTAGCTGAGAAAACTATAACATACTCCTAGTTTTCCCGATATCAAAAGCTGCTGGTGTATTTAAGACTCACTGTTTCTCTATTGCATAAGTGATGTCAGTGAAAGGTAGTCTTACTTCATATTCAACTGCATTTTGAGAGTTATTTTATTTTTAATTTTTAGTGTAAGGATGGATAATATGAGTAGTATTATCTCAAAGTATACTAAGGAAATAATAGTGAGAGAAGTAATATAAGAATGCAAACTTCTTCAAAGTAATGGGACCAGACTAAATTTAGTTAACTGGTGCTTTAGATAAACTGCATTTACTCAGTTTTGAGCAGTAATGGGTTCTTTTAATAAGAACTCATTTTTCTGAAAAAAAATTGACTTCTAACAATTGAAAATATCAAAAATAACTAGTATACTTACGAAATGAAAATAATATATATTGAAAATCTTACTTTTAGATTTAATTTTATTCAGTTATTTTTTTATCCATGTAAAAATACTGTAACTGAATAAAATTAAACCTTTTTCAGTTAGAAAAATTTAGCTAAAGTATATTATTTTTAATAAATAGTTTAGAAAATTGCACCCTAACATCAGAATATAATTATTTATTCTAATTGCTTTTATTTTTTCTTTAATTCTAGTCCTTCTGCAGAGAACTTAACTATAAGTGAATACTACATACATAACTGAAGAAGAAATGTGAAAAAATGAATGCAGAAGTTAACAAAATAGTAAGAGTAGTGGGGAAATGGCGGTTTGGCGTCACGAGATAATCAGCGAGCAGGATTTTGGTTACGTGAACAGGCTCCGCCCCCTTACCCTCCGCCACCTTGTGAAATAAAAAATATCACGTGATCCAAAAATAAAAGCGCGCAAGACCTCTGAACAACAAATTGTGGCGTAAGTTTACTGAAAGGGGTAATTATTACAGATGGGTTAATATTTTATATAAACTTAATATTTTATATGAACTGACCAAAGAGTACAATTCATGCCACAGAACTGTAAATTTCAAACCGATCAATGTTACAAAAAAGAACGAAGGTAAGATGAGAATTATAACATAATGCTTTATTTACATAGTAGATGTAAGAGTACAAAGAAAAAATTTAAAGTCGGTGACAAAGTGAGAATAAATAAGTATAAAACGGTTTTCCAACGGGTATTTGTCGAACTGGACTAACCAAGTGTTTACTGTACACGCCTTGAAGCTTAAAATATTCGTCACATATGTATTAAAAGACGGTAGAGGTGAGGTTATAAAAGGGACGTTTTATACGGAAGAATTTAATAAAACGAAGTACAGTGACATATTTCTGATAGAAAACATTTTAAAACGGAAAGGTAACAAAATGCTTGTACGATTGAAAGGCTACGACAGTCACCATTCCTGGGGTTGATAATAAATACGTATACGCGCTTGTAGGAACGTATCATTTTTAAAAATGAAGTTCAAGGAACAACAAGATACGCTTTCTGTGTAAATTTGAAAACTTAATTGCAAAAGGTGTCGAGGTGTATTAAGGCGAATGGGGTTTTTAATTGATCGTAACGGTTTGCGTTTTAGCAATTTATACGTGTTTTCTAAATTGCTTTACAAACCGAAATATAAATGTTTGTAACAAGTGTTATCCGACATTGAAAATATTAATTATTACGCTCTGAATAACAATCAAGAGGTTGTCCTCAAGAAGAAACGGAACCGAATTCGATAATGATTACCGATGATGTTGTTTGTGAAAAGCAAAACATTACGAATTATTTCGGTATGGGACGTCATAGTAATATCGACATGTTTTATTTATGTCAGACGTACAGAAAAATTCCTAACAGCTAGTGAGAGACAATGTAAACTTTGTTTTATTATTCCAACAAGACGAGCGTAATTTAAGACATGCTTACTAAGATCAAGTAGCCCCGGACATAACGTTTGACGAACTTAAACATTTATGTGATTGTGTGTGGAACCGAAACAAAAATGGCTTCTTAGTAATCGATACAGAAAGCGCAGCTACCGCTTTAACTTTGATATCTACGTTTCAGAGTTCATTACGGAGTAAAAAAGCCCATATGCTAGGCTGCTTGCTTTCCGAAAAGTATGCGCACTAGCGAGAACGCTTTTTCAGGCTTTTAGAAAAGCCTGTGCACTTGCTGGTTCATTAACGGGAGCGCTTACGCCAGCGGCCAGCGGCTCCGCTAACGGAAGCGCTTGCGCTAACGGATCCACTTCCACTCATTGATTGTATTAATATATATATATATATATATGTGTGTGCATATATTTGAGCAATTATTTACTAAATTTCATTACGTTTCCTTGTGTCCTTGATGGAGGATCGCAGAAAATCAGTGAGGAGATCGCAGAGATTCGAAAGCACATAAAGTGAAAACAGCAGCTTGGTTTGAGCAAAAGAGAACAGATGTACGCGAAGAAGTTTAAACATATCATCGAACCGATCACCAAACTGGTTGAAAAAATATCAACCTAAAAAATAATTCAACGAGGTAACGTTAAAGATTAAGTCGAATCTGCAATTCCGATGGAACATGCACATCACACGATGAAAGAAAACGAAAAGCATTATGAACATGATGATGACGTATGCATGGACGATTATCGAGCTAGAATAAAGAGAAGAAAACGAAGAGATGATCGAACTGACAGAAAAGTTAAAAATAAACGCATACACTCTGAACTGAACGAGCAGTTGCAAACCAAAGGGGCTGTACCACCACATCCTGACCCCGAAGGGAAAACACTCTCCATGGCGACCGGAGCTCATCTTCACGCAAACATCAAACGAAAAATAAGAAGATAAACTGTGAAGAAGGAAAACACAAAAACATGTAAAACACTAAAACTAACCTAGACAAAACTGTAAACAAACAGACTATAAACATGTAAATTAAGCGATGTAAAAAATAAAACCAAGTGTTATGGAATTCATTTTGAAGGTGACAATTTGAAAATCGGAGACAAATCTGTACATTTCAATTAAGACGATGGCATTTTTATACGGGACACACGATTCTGAGGAACAAGGAGATAATACGAATTTCTTTTACGAAAGAACATAGTCCTTACATATATGCCGTCGAAGAACTCAAGGAGTACAAAGAAATTCTTATGCCTACTAATGTATACAGAACACATACGGTAGTATAAAAGAATACGATAGTATAAAATCGAATGTCGGTCTGAAATATATGAAAATAATAAGGAAGTTGTTTCCGTCGCAGAAAAAACCGGAAGAGAGATAAGGATGTCAATAGTTTTTGATGAGAAGAAGGTCCGATTCATCTATTTCTATATCTGAACGAGCTCTGTGGAAGTCTGAAATTGTTGATTGGTTCAAAAGTCGCCGGTCATACTGGTTACCAGAAAGAAATAAACTCGATGTACGGCGAATCGAACCGCGATGATCTTAAGATTCGAAGATATGTGAGAACTGGTTATTATAAAAGGAAATATGCGCTCACCTTAGTGTTAATTGTTCACGATACATTTAAACAGATCGGGTCAACATATGCTCCGCCATAAAGGAAAAAGCGTTTAAAAATTACGAGTAGAAAAATAATTTCGCGAAAGTAGTAAGTAATGACGCTAAAACATGAAATTACCAATTAAATGTGCTTTTAAACGATGTAGAGAATCTGGATACAAATAAAGTATTCCTGAAGTGATGAAAAAAAAACAGAAGCAGAATTCCACGTCTTATGAAACGAATAAAATGTGTTCACATTCGCGTATATTACACATCTTGGAACAATAAAAAAACTGAGAAATGTATGTTATAATGTTCATTAAAAGTCAATTTTACTCGACCGATAGTAGGCTTCCATTCAGCCGCGATATGTCAGCACGATTCCAAACGGACAGAAAGGACCAAGCGAAGATCAGTTCTAATTTTGACAGATCCAATGTCATAAATATGAGGTTGTATTTAAATTCTGTATACTATCTCTACGAGAACATGCAGGACGATTACCATTTATTGTACAATAGGTTCACTCGTTTTTATAAATCATATAACAAACTGTCGGAGGAAAGTTTAATCAATATGACCATTTTTTAAATTCGCACTTTTATTAGTATTCGATTGTCCGAAGCAAAATGATTTATTAAAGACGGGTACAGTAGACGTGCGGATCGAAATCGAATCTTCATCTAACATCCGTAACAAGACTGTAGCTTATAATTACCGATTGTACGTTGCAATAAACTCTGTTGTTCTGCATAGTAAAATCGATTGTGTAAGCGGATGACATTAAAAAATATAAAAACAAGAAAAATAAAAGGAAAACGTAAAAATGGAGATCATTCTCCATTTTTAAGACCTCGGCCTTCGTGCGCATGTGAAATCAAAGATAGCTGCTGTCATATGATCAAAATAGTCCAATCTCTTTGGTCGAGACATCTCCACAACTCTACAATGTCTCAAAAGATGGCAAACAAGGATGGAGCTTGCGTCACATGACCAGAATTCTGTGCTCTGGTTGGCTTGTGATTCCACAATATGGCATCACAAGATTTTCTCTTCCATCCTTAGTGAAACCCTCCTTTTCACTACTACTAGTAGGAGTAAAAAATTAAATTCGTAAATATTTATTTATTTTAAATTTATATGTTTGTAACTGTGTTAATTTTTTCATATTTACAATGGTTTGCCAAATAATTAGAGTTCAATAATGTTTTTATTTTTCAGTCTGAAACCACTGAAAGAAATCATACATAAAAATCTCCAATGGTGCAGTGTAAAATTTTACAATTTTTTTATTTCCTCTTACAGCCTCCAAATTTTGATCAATCCAGAAACCAGCTTATTTTCTGTAAACAAGTGAAACTGCAAAATTCTACTGACTTTGGATTATGAAATTTTAGAACAATTCAATAAAATAAATCATCCGACAAAATTGAAATAACCAGATATTATTTCACTTTTTAGTATTGATTCAACAACAGTTTGATTTAAAACTTTTTAAATACCATCACTGTTCTAATATATAATATAAATGATTAATATAAATTATATACTTGATTTAAATTATAATCAGAAACTTGGAAGCAAAATTGCATAATATTATTAAGATAACTAATCTATAAGACAGTAATGAAGATGATATACAAAGATATGATGAATGCTGTACTAGTTACAAAAGAAAATATTAATATCTTGTAGTTACTATTGTTCATGCAATATTTCATTTTAGTATGTTATTGTGGGAATATAAAATAACAGACTGATTTTTTTTGTTGAAAATGTAATTATTTGAAATTAAATATTTTTATCCGATATTTCAGAAAATACAGGTTTTGATTGACCAAAGTTTGTATAACCAGGGTTTTATAATAATATTAATTAACCAAACTTTTAAATAGTGATTTACATGGGAGTGAACTGTAATAGAATAATTATTATGATTAGAAATTATATAGATTAAAAGGATACAAAGAATATACAATTTAAATGTTAAACGCCATAAATTTTAGTTACCTGTAGTTATACGCTGATTTTAGTTAACTTTTAAAAAATTAATGAAATAAGAGAATGCTGTATCTTTTAAACATTATAACAGTTATTTCATCACATAATACATATATAACTTACCAACACTTTCTTCAGCTGCAATAGCAATAATCTTAGAAAGAACATCAGCAATACTAGTTCTAATCTTTGGTATGGCCTTTGAATTTTCATCTAAGTGCAGCATCAGGCTCTCAACAACTGCATATGAATACTGGGACTAAAAAATTCACATTATGAGCATTAGTAATGTCGCATAAAAATAAAATTAACTAGATTAACTAAAACGTTAAGATAATAAAATATTAACGTAATTTATAATATTCTTAAAAAATAATACTTCTTTAAAAAAGTAATTTTTTATACATACACCCCACCCACCCTTGATTAATTGTAATTGATATACATATGGTTAATTATATGATTGTGATGATATTTATATAGAAAAAACAAACAGACCCTTTAAAACTAGATTTCTTGAATGTTATACAAATCTACAAACGTAATAAATTAGGTTATCTAATATGGCAGACAATAAACATTCTATTAGAGAAATATTACAAACACAAATACAAATGAAATTTCTGTTTGATAAACCATCACACAGTGTTTGAGGGAGACGATCTTATAAAAATTGCAACAAATTACAACACTAGTGTAATTATTATGCAATTTTCATTAGTTTGGTATTTTTATTTCTAAACTTTTTATTATGCAATAACAGAATTGTTTCCATCATGACTGAAGATGCAGGATCTTGTGGAAGTACATTCATGAAAAATTAAGGTAAGTGATATCTTATCTCAATATTCTGTACTAGGTGGTTTATTTTAATAGAATTTATATATAATTTAATAATATGAATCTTAAAAAGATTAATTTCAATAAAATAATATATTCATATATATTTAAAATTTTACTTAGACATTAAAATAGCATAAAATTAATCTTCTACCAAAACGTTTTATATTTCACTTTACAACAAATATTCTCAATAAAATCATCCATTTATTCTAAAATTTAATGAAAATGATCATTACTTAAACGATATACAAACTTAAATCATTAGGAAAACACAATAACAGTGAATTTAAGATAAAATTTTAATTATGAATCTCGTCTCAAAAATCAGATATGTTAAATTCAGCTGTGTCTTAACCACCTTTCTAAAGTTCTGAGGTTTTACCAGAATATAAGAGAGCTACAGATATATATGATGCATTACTTTCCTTTTCTGTTACGTGTTCTGACTCTAGAAGTTTTTACATTATGTTGACTGTTAAAACTTTTAGAGAACTGAATAAGGGCATACTATTTATATTTCCATTTCCTGTACGGGAACGACAAAAATGCACAAACATATGACTTGAGATTTAAAAGAAAAGAGATTTTGTAGGCTAAGAAAATCAGAAACCATGCAACTTGTAAAACATGAAAACATGAACCAAACAGTGCATTAAGAAAATGTGTAATTATATACTATATGTTGGTAGAATATTAAAGTAAAATAGTTTTCTTGCTAAATTAGTATTAAATCTTTTTCTTTTTTTTTTTGACTGAAGAAAGACGTTAATCATGAGATAGATGCTACAGTTTTATTATACTTTAAAGAATTGTGAAATTAAGGGGTATCTACACGGGAAACTTAAAGTTAAAGAGTATGGATTAGAAAGAGAAAAATACTGTGAAGTATTAAAAGAGAATAACAGAATATTTTTTATTAGGAATAACAATTAAGTCATAAGTATTGTAAAATTATGAAAACTGAAAGTTACTGTGCTAAATTCATAATTTAGATATAACTGATATTTTTTGACAAACTGGGTAATAGCAAACTTTTCCTACTAAGTAAAAAGGATGTACTAATTAAAGCTAATGATTATGAAAAACTAAAAAAAAGGCAAAGTGTTAAGTTATTAAAGTGGCAAAGTTATTAAGTGTCATATTAATATTTATAAGGCACTTTATAAAATCACATTTAAAAAATTATTAAGCATGAATTAGAAAAATAATTATGTTCCGAACTCACTGGCAAGCTATGACAAGTGTTGGCAATAAAAATTACTGCACAGTAGGCTTTCAAAACTTTATTTAAATGAATTTTTTAAACATTCAGTAAAAAATATTATTATCTATTATACGAGGGTTACCTTTTTTCAAGGTCCAATCGGTCGTGAAATAAAAACCCACGCAAAAATCGGATGAACTTTTGCGCATATGTGTTGCACAGCGTCTCTAGTATGGCCTTCCATCACGCCACGTCACTTCATTTAGTTCTGAACACGCAGCTAGCATGTAAACATGTCTATAACAATAGCAACTCCCGCCAAGTGTAAAGTGCGTGCGGTAATCGATTTCTTTACGCTGAAGGGTGTAATGTAGCTGAAATTCATAGACGAATAAGTAATGTGTACGGTGAAACTTCAATGAGTGACAGCAAAGTGGGACAATGGTGCAGGAACTTTAAAGCAGGACGTCCAGATGTTCATGATGCAGGCGGTCAGGGAAGGAAGCGAGTGTCAACTGATGATATCGTTGAGAGAGTGCATGAGGCAATTTGAGAAAATCGTCGGTTCACAATTTCTGTATTGAGTGATTCGTTTCCTGAAATTTCAAGGTCAGCGTTCTACACCATTGTGAGTGAAAGACTTCAGTACCGCAAACTGTGTGCGAGATGGGTTCCCAAGATGCTGTGCGACCATCACAACACAATGAGAATGGACGCCTCCCTAACGTTTCTCCAGCGCTACCACAGTGAAGGAGAACATTTTTTGAACAAAATTGTCACAGGGAACGAGGCATGGGTCCATTTCAAAACTGAAGAAACAAAAGAACAATCCAAACAGTGGATGCATTCTCATTCTCCCAGTAACCAAAGAAGTTCAAGCGAACCTTCTCCAACAGAAAGTGTATGACTACTGTGTTCTGGGACCAGAATGAAGTTCTTTTGGTGGAATTCATGGAACATGGCACGACCATCACTGCAGCCTCACACTGTGTGACTCTTCAACGTCTACAAAGGGCAATTCAGAATAAGCAGAGGGGAATGTTGTCATTAGGAATTGTCTTTCTCTATGACAATGCTCGGCCGCACACTGCAGCTGTAACAACAGCTCCTGCAGCGTTTTCGTTGGGAAGTGTTTGATCACCCACCATACAGCCCGGACTTGGCTCCATCCGATTTTCACCTCTTGGGTCACATGAAATGCTGGCTAGGAGGACAACATTTTGTCACAGACATCAAGCTGCATACCAGCGTAGAAACATGGCTGAAAACACAGGCGGCTTCGTTCTATGATGAGAGTATTGGAAAGTTGGTACCATGCTACGACAAATGTCTAAATTGGAGTGGCGACTATGTAGAGAAATAGTGTAACTATGTAAGTACTTGTTACAAATAAAAATTTTTTTATCTTCACTGTGGTTTTAATTTTGTTACTGATCGGACCTTGAAAAAAAAAAAACCTCATAATTACAATATTATTTTACTTATTTTAAAAATGCTCTACCTTTAATGCAGAGAAGAATCACAGATCAATATTTGTGTAAGGAAAGTGATAAACAAACAATGAAAACAAAATGATGACAAATAATGATACAAAATAGTGAGAAATATCTTCAGAAGATAGCCAATATAGATGGATTGATGAGAGTTGTTTCCCTTTTTTTTTTCGAACAGAAAATTTTGTACTTTATTTTCAAATAAATCTGTAGTCTTTATACTAGGTAAATTTTTCCAATTTAAATATCTGAAACTGAAAAGTGTCTTAAATTTAAAGTACCAAAGTACATTGTCAGTTTTTGTTAATTAAAAAAAACCTTTTGTTAATTTACAAAAACAAAGGATTTTGTAATTGACAAAAACCTTCTTGTGTATTACAATTTTTTTTTGAAAGTAAAATACCTGTATTGAAAACATAATAATCCTAAATGTATGAATGGCAAACTGATTTGGCACCCATAATCCATGTAAATCAAGATGCCTGAAAATTAAAAAAAATATATATAAATTAAAAATAGTTATTTAAAAATAAAATGTTCTGTATCTACATATTTTGAAATTTGAGAACATAAACAAAATAAAATAAAAAAAAAACAAAAACAGAATAATAAAGAACAGAATATATTCTTTCTTATAAGGTTATATAAATTGGTCATATGACCAGGTTGATGGCTATTCTTATAATGGAATTATCTCCAATGGGATTCGGCAGAACAGCTACAAATCAGTTCTAATTTTCACATTCCTCATAATATCTAGGTGATGATTTTTCTTTAGGAACCTGTATATATTATTATGATTAGATTTCTTTTCTATTTTAGAATGAAAAACAATTTTTGTATCATTACACCTTAAAAAGTTCAAAAATACAGGAAGGTTATTAATTCAATCGAAATGTTTTTCCTACAACTGAATTGATGATTTTGATGCTTCTTTGTTGAGGAAGTTAGTCACTTGAACCTGAAGTATTCCAAGATATCTGAAGTGAAAAAGATTTTTCAAATAAAAAATTGATTTTTTATCTATACAGAATATATTTTTAATTTTTCATTGACAACAAAGCTTAGAATTAGATTTTTATAGCATCATATAACAATGATGTAATATTTCAAATCATTCTGATGTTTCAGTTATTTAGACGAAGTATGATTGGAAGGTTTTAAGACAGGTGCCACCACTGCTCGCAGGAAAGGGTAGAGGTTTCTGTGGGTGTAGAAGGGAAAGCTTGTTTTGTACTTGAAATGTCTAGAAAATTTTTGTAATATCTTTGTTCAATAGAGAGTGGCATCCTGGTGAGTGAAGACGTGTTTTCCGTTCTAAAACGTAAGGTTCGCAAAAAGGAAGAAAAAATGGAACAAGTTTGTGTCAAATTTTGTTTGAAAACTGTGAAATGAGTCCCAGACAACTGTTTTAAACTGTTGTTTATATGTCCCAGAAAACTGGGACATATAAACTCTTTAAAACAGATTTTGGGCATAAATGTCTGAGCCGGTCAAATGTTTTTATCTGTTGTAAATGTTTTTATTCAACAGATTCAAAGATGGCTGTGAATCAGTCAAAGATCACCCCTGGTCCAACTAGCCTTCCACTTCAAAAATTCATAAAAACATTGTGAAATTTTGATTTAGAGTTTTCTGGGCATAGACTAATAGTTAGGGAGGTAGCTGATGAACTAAATTTAAGTTTCTTGTGGTTCGATCAATTTTAACTAAAGATCTGAACATGCGTAGAGTGTCTGCAAAATTCATTCTGAAATTGTTGCCAGACCAGCAGAAGCAATAACAAATTGAGCTCCTAAGAACTGATTAATTGCGACGAATTAAGGGTTTATGGGTATGACCCAGAAACAAAGGCACAATAATCCGCAGGGAAAGGGTCTAAAAGTTGACTATGACCAAAAAAGGCACAATAAAGTTGGTTGAATGTGAAGACAATGTTGGTGGTTTTCTTTAATTTTATGGGTATAAGTGCATCACAAATTTGTTCCTAGGGGAGAGATAGTCAACCAGGAATATACTATAAAAATGTTCTTCAGTGTTTGTGCAGAATTGTGTGGAAAAAAGGCCTGTACTCTGGCAAGACAAGAATTGATTCTGGCGTGAAACACAGGTACCAGAAATATATGCACTCTGGGTCTCTTTTTCCTCGCACTTTGGGCAAATGTCCAAGTGGTCCAAGTTAAACCTACACAGATATGATCTATAGCTGCCATGGCCCACCAGAACTGCATAAGACTGTATCCCAGAGAGACATGTACCCTCTCACACCACCCCTTCAAATCACCAATGAGGTGATGTGTCCACCAACCCCTTATGCTTTGGTCCCATCTCTTTTGCCACAATTCCATGAGCTCATCTGTTATTGTTTTAATTGAAAATTTCCTGTCTGCAGGCTGTAAATTCCCCAAATCGCTTATTCTCTTCTATTGCAGTAGATCTACAGGCATATCGGCATACATCTGGCCAGCTCTTCTGCCACCGCTAATGCTACTGTTCTATATGCTCATATAGTTCGCAAACAGCACCTCCTGTGGCGGGATTCCAGTTTCCCTTTGTATTTATGGTATCTATCTACTCCCAACCACAAATCGGATCCATACTGGAAAGAGGAATAAACAACTCCAACCAGGAACCTCCTTCTCTGTTGCTGAGGTCCACCTCTATTTGGCAGAAGGCCTGCAATCAGCCACAGCACCCTATCAACCTTATCGCTGGCTCAATGGCATGAACTCCAAAACTGAGTCTGGAGTCTATCCAGACTCCAAGATACTTAATAGCAGGTCTTGTAGCAATCTTTTTAGCCTCTAGCATAAGTGTCAAAGTAGGCCTTCTTTTAGAAGCGTGATTACCATTGCCTCAGTTTTTTCTGGTGCTAGTTCTAGCCCGGCATCCTCCATCCACGCTCTAATCGCCAAATATGAGTCATGTATCTTAGTGACAGCCTCTCTCCATGTGAGGGCATCAGTCATCAGCATATCCATAAAGTGTGACTCCTGAGGCAAGGGCAACCCGGAACACGCCATTGTATGCCAGGTTCCAGAAGATCGGTCCAAGGACTGACACCTGTGGCACTCCCCTATCAAGACTACGTTCGGCCAGTCCATTCTGGATCTGGCACACCATCTTATGTCCTGTAAGGTATGACTGGACTATCCTACATACACATTCCGGGACACCATGAGTCTCCAAGGAGTGCATAATGATAATGTGAGGAATGCATTTAATAGCATTCCTCACATCCAGCATCACCACACATATCCTGCCACCACCAGAGGACTACTCTGAAGGAATATCACAATTGCCTGTAATAACTGCCATTTTGAAATTAGAAGTCCAGTCTTAAAATTTTCCAATCACACCTCACACATGCATTTCATGAAAATTGGTAGAAAGATTTATGTTAAAAATAAATGAAATATTCCTTCAGCTTCGAGATTAAACAATCAGTAGCAGTCTTTCATTTTTTTGCATTTCTTTTATTAAATAATAAAAAAAAAGTAAAAATAAGTAAAATAAGTCTTAAAAAACACTGTCCTGTACAAGGAAAAAGAATAAATTAAAAATTTTTTAATTTTGTCTTTTTGAAGCTGGCGCTTAATTAAGAATTAGTAAATTATCAGTAATGTTTTTAATTTAATTCATACTTCTATAAATCAAAATTTTAAAAAAAATTATTTTTTTACTTTTTACGTATTTATATATTTTTTAAATAATTTATTTTATATATTTTATTAATGACAACATAACATAATTGATGAGTAATGAGCTGTTCCTATCCCATTTAAAATACTTCAATCGCCTTAGAAACTACAGATGAATGAGCCCTTGGCTATATGCAAGGTCCTTAAGCTATCCACTATGTAGATTTATTTGTCTTGCACTATTGTTCTTCTGAGGATAAATTTCCTTATCATTCACTACTTTTCTGTAGTCTTAATCCCATTCTTCCCTAATTAAAGTTCTTTGTGTTTAAGCTTTATTCTAATATATCCAAGCTGAAGGTGCCAGGAATTGTAGAGCCAGTGAATCCTAGGTGTTATCTAGTCAAGGCTGGTTGTTAGTGACAATATGCTCATTCCATGATAAGTTTATAAGTGAGGAAGAAAATTTTTAACAGCTAGATAAAGTAAGTCACCAATTTTGTTAACAGAACAGAGGTTTAAGATTATTTAAACAATTTTTAGACTCTAGAGTAAGCTGTTTGGAGAAAGCTAATTGAGTTTTTAAGCTGGCCTCCATGGCGTGAATGGTAGTGTCTCGGCTTTTCATCTGGAGGCCCCAGGTTCGAATCCTGGCCAGGCATGGCATTTTTCACAGATGTTACAAATCATTAATCTCATCCTCTGAAGCAATAGCTAATGGTGGTATTGGAGGTTAAACAAAGAAAGGAACTGAGTTATTTAAAAGATGCTACAAATCTAATAATAATGAGTTTATTCTTCTGGCACTTGTAGTAAATGTCATCTGTATATAAATAGGTTCAGACAGCAAATTATAGGAAAGATCATTCATAATAACAATAATGAACATAACTGGTTCCAAGATTGTGGAACAGTCTACTTAGTCTTTATAAACTCTAGTAGCTTGACCAAAACAAAGCATTATAAAGAAAAAATTAACATTAGGTAAACTAAAGATGCAATCATAGTGTTAATAAAAAAATATTATAGGTTTTTTTTTTTAATTTAAAGAAATATAAATAAACTATCATACCTAAGAACTGGTTTCAGAACACATCTTACATGTCCAAAAGATGCTCTACCAACTAATTCACGAATGCAGTTTTCTGCTAGTTGAGGTGGTGAATTTTTTTCTTCACCTGGTTCAGGGCTATGACTTTCCACTCCATCAAAATACCTTGAGAATATACAAAATTAAGTGAAAAATTTAGCACAACCTTATGATCATTGTAAACATTAGATTACTGACAAAAACTAAATTAAATAACTAAAACTTGTTAATGGCAGTCAAACACAATAAGATCAAACTTAAAATATTCTAAAAATTATATTTAAGGAACTGAATTTGAAAAAGACAGCTTGAAAATCAAAAGTTTTTTTAATATCTTTCTGTTATAAAAATATTTATAATATAAATAAGTTTCAGTTCTAAATTAACTGTAAATTTTTTAATTTATAATGTAATCTTCCTAGTGATAAATGTAAATGCATTTATTTTTTAAGTAAAAAACATATCAATTAAATAAGATTTTTTTAAGTAGCTTATTCAATTCTATTTTGTGAACAAGTTGTATTAAGGAACACATTTTGTGTGAATGGCTATTATAGAAATAACTTACTAAAAGAGCTGATTAAAAAAAAATATTAGTCAAAAAACTTTAATGAGTAGTTTCATTAAAAAATCTATTAGCTATTTGCTCTATTGTAGTTAACTAATTTAACAAGTATCACAGAAAGAATGACTATGAGTCACTAGATCTCTCCTATCCTTTGTATTAGAAATCATTTTGCCCACATATGACCCCTCCTCTCAAGTAGGTTATGTCATTTCTGAAGGAATCCTAAAACACTATATATATTCGAATGAACTTACAAACATCGGAATCTTTACAATATTATGTCAGCAATTATAAACAATATTATGTCTATTGCATCATTTTATCACAAACACAGATGACAGTGGGTCAGCCATTCCAATGCTTCAGGGGTAAGATCAAGGATTCTTGTAGCGAGTCTCTAAAAGATGTATTTGGACAAACCAGGGCCAGGTGGGCAATCATTTGCTCTTCAGCTTCACATCAATCGCATTGTGGGCTTTCTGCAGCTTCCCATTAGGTCAGGCTCTTATTGCAGATACCACGATTTGGGTGAATCATGTTGACGTTACACCACTGTCTTCTGGGAAGAGTAAATCCTGGTATCCTCAGAGTTGGATCTGTCACAAGGTTGGAGTTAGTGATATTCTGACCTAGCCATAGTGATGTCTGGTGATCCTTTGTGTTGAGGTTGTTGACTCGATTGGCAACTGCTACAGGTGGATGTCTGGACTTCAGTCTCCGGTTCTGTTCGAGAAAATCTATATTGGCATGAATAGGTAGAGATGGGTTAGAATTATATTTTTCCAACTGTGATTTGGGGGCTGCCAGTCGTCTAGTTTGGGGGGGGGGGTGCGATATTGCTCAGCAATTGCAGCCACTGGAGCAGAGTTGTTTTAATGGTTTCAGTTACGGACGAGCTTGATATGGCAGCTATTAATCCAAACAGGAGGACAATATTCTGTGGTATGTACAAGGGCTAGTGCACTGATTCCTAGAGTTTTGGCGGTAGCTCCCCAAGACAAATTGGCCAGCATCTGAATCAGGCTGGCTCTAGTTTTAACTTTAGCCAATCATTTTTTAAGGTGTTGTTTAAAGGTAAGTGTTCTGTCAAGCATGACACTGAGGTATGTCAGATGTGGGTTATGTTTCAGTGTAACACCTTCACAGTTAACGGCAAGAGTTCGTTGAGCTTCCTTGTTGTTAAGATGGAACGCAGTGACTTCAGTTTTACTAGCATTTGGTTGGAGTTCCCATTTTTTGAAATATTTACTGATTATACCAAGGTCTTCTGTCAGTCTTCTGTTAACCTCAGTTTGGGCTAAATTTGAGCTTTTTTACTGATGATAATATTGTCTCCGTACATGAATTCTCAAGATGTAGTTGGTGGTATATCTGAGATATAAATATTAAACAATTTAGGTGCCAGTACGGATCCTTGTGGTAGGCCATTTTGTAGGCTGTAGAAAATGTTTGGCTTTCTGTTGAGCTATACTTGGAAAAGTCTAAAACTCAGCATCTCATTCAGTAAATTAAGGAACGGTTTGCAATGAACAAGCTGATACATCTTGAGTAGTAGTCCTTCTTTCCAGACTGTATCATAGGCTGAACTTAAATCAATAAACACAGCAGATGTTTTAGGCCTTTGTTAAAATCCTTTCTCTATGTAGGTTATAAGTGAAAGAACCTGATCGCAGCAACTTCTTCTTAGCATAAAACCAGCCTGCTCCATAGGTATACCATTACTAACAACAGGTGTTAGATACAGAAGTAGTATTCTTTCTAAGATCTTGAAACATATGCTTAAAAGTGCTATTGGTCTGTAGCTTTCAGGTTGAGCGATGTCCTTCCCAGGCTTAGAAATGGCAATTAATTTACTTTTCTTGAAAAGTTTTGGTAACTTACCCCTTTGCAGGATATAGTTATAAAGATTTAAAAGCCATTGACTTGTTTTTGGACCGATGTATTTAATAAACTCAGAATATGTTGTCTAATGCAGCTGCTTTTCTACATTTTGCTGATCGCAGCATTGGATTCTTCCATTGTGATATGGTCCATAATGGAGAGGAATTGTTGCTGACTTACAAATGTCACCAACTGCATACCTCACTTCTTTCTTGTATGTCTTATCAATAATGATCTTTGATAGGTTCTTAATTCTTCTGGCTATGGCTTCTGGCTTACGGGTATTAGTAGTAGTTACAGGTGTTTTTTGTTCAGTTTCCAGCTTGCACAATAAATTCCTTGCTGTCCTGCTGCTATGCTTAAAGTTGAGGCTCTCTAGTGCTTCTTTCCATCTAACTGTTGTAGCGTTGTTTAGGACTTCTAGCAATTGCTCGCATATTGCCTGGTCTCTTGTGCATTCGTAAGCATTGTACAGTTCTTGGCACTCTTCATTTAACAGGGAATGTAGGATTTTATTACTCCTAGGGGGATATATTTTTTGGCAGAGCTGACTACTAGAGTAGCAAATCTTTCGTAGTTCTCTATTTTCTTTTTGATGGGATCCATCTGATGTCATCCTCTAAGTTGCTTGTTGAATTTATCCAAGCTGGCTTCCCAAAAATTGATGGGATTTGCTGTGCCTAAAGGATTGACTATCGGTCTGTGTTGAGAATTTAGAAAGTTGTCACGTACTTCTCTAACGTGGAATAGTTGTACGCCCGTGGTTATAAAAGTTACATCAGGACTGTAGCCCTTCCTCCATCTTGCAGAATAAAATGTGGGTTTCTGCTTAGCATCAAAAAGTAACTTAAGGTTGCTTCTCTCTGCCCAATCTAATAAGTTTACACACGTTGTGTATTGATTTCATTATATCCCCAAACTTGGTGGTGTGAGTTAAAATCTCCTGTATATATATATATATACACAAGGATGATTAAAAAAGGGGATTACACTGTTAGGCCATTTGCATTTGGAGGTTTATAGATATTGACAATTGTTGTTTCTTCGACCTTTACCCCCCCCCCGCCAAAAAAAAAAAACACACAATAATTAGGTGACTAATAAACATTGTTATTGATCTGCTGTTCTGTAATATTTTAGGAACTTGATTCCATATAAGTTACATGAATGATTTTTTTTAATGTTATTTTGTAAGCACGACTTTTCATGACAGTTTACCTATTCTTGACAAGAAAATAGCACGACTAATTCAGTTTACAAACTCTTGCGAGGAAATATAATCTTATACAAAAGTAAAAAGACAAAAACCAGTAAAACATCATGATAATTAATAAATTTCAATATAGAAGTCATATTGGATATTTATTTAGAAGATATGAAACATAATACTTTATAACAAGTAATAGTAAATCAGTTACCGTACATACCACATTCATAATTAAATGGAATGCTAATTATTGCATTCCTCACATTTTATAAGATTTCCAAACCTACATACAGTAACATGAAAAGGTAATGATATCATAAAAAAACAGATATTACAGAAGGGACCACCTGTTTGATATTAAACCTTAAAAAAATCCTTTTCACTTTCCAGGTAATAATTATATAGCTGCTACAGCAATTAGTTAAAAGGGAAAATATGGTGGTTGGTCAAAATTTCAGGTGGGTGGTTTTACAAAACCCTACATTTTATGACCCTCCTCTAACTGAAAAATACAAAAAAAAAACATGGAAACTTCCAGAAGGATGTGTGTGTTGTGTGTGTCTGTACAAATGTTTATGGTATATAACTAAGTTGGCCTTTATTTTGGAAAATATCACCAGACTATCTGAACATTAAAACATATAATTTGGTTAAAATATTTATATAAATGAGGCATTAATGTTATTAAATTTTGAAGTTAATTAGACAAGGGTAGGGTATTTACTGCCATTTAATTATTTGAACTTTTTGTGGCAATTGTCATAGTAACTTGAAATCTGAAAACAGTTCAACTGAAAACAACTGAAAGGAAAAATTTTTCTACATAAGTTCTAATTTCCCAGGCAAGCATCAGCTAGTGGGCAGGTTGTAGGTGGTGGATGTCCCTCACTGAGGGCAGCTGTGTGAATAAGATTTGCCAAATAAGCAGCCTTGAACTGAGGCAGCAGAATTATCAGGATGCGGTACGGGTAATTCTGTAATGGGGTTACCCTGTTAAATCCCATATATATATATATATATATCCAATGACAGTTCTGTGACATGGTGAGTAAGTGGGTACCATGGGTACACATGATGTGATTGATGGGTACATATGATGGGATACCATGGGTACACAATCAACGTACTTGAAGGCAGATGAGAAAGTTTCTCACAGGTGGAGAGGGCTAACTCCTAAGGGAGAAATGTCAAAGAATAATCGTTCAGGTTTGGAGGCATCAAACTTACCCTGTGCAGCACCCATAACATGGCCGAGGGAATCTTAATTACTGGCAGCATCAAAGGAAGCCCCGGAGATAGGAATGTATGTTTGGAAAAATGTGTCGGGAATGTCAAAAAGAAATACAAAACCTTGGATAATGGATGTACTGAAAAATCATTATTTGGAATGTAAGGGAAATATCTTGTAAGGAACATGAAATATCAGGGATTTTGAATGGGGTGATTATTATTGACATCCTTTTATTACCTCTGTCCTCACACAGACGAAAAAAAAATTAAGAGGTACTACAGTATGAATATAGATGATCTTGATATACAGTGGAGTTGAGTAAAAAATGAGCTAGTAAAGGAGCGACTGTTATGATAAATAAGAAATGTTTCTGTTTGGATTTTGATAACGCTACGACATGAGAGAGGCAAAATGTTAATTGTTGGGATCTATGCACTGGAGGGGAAGGGAGGAGTTTAGAAATTGAAGAATTATATAAAATCTTTCAGAAAGTGATTGATGGAGTTGGAAAAACTGTGGATGTTGTAACTGCTGGGGATGTTAATGCATAGTTGGTGATCCGGCTATTGAGAGTTGTGGGTGCATTTGGAAAGAATGTATGCAATAAAAATAGCGATATCCTGAGGGAATTTGCTACTTTCAATGGTTTGAAAATCAAATCAATACTTTTTTCTGAAGCATCATGTTCATAAATATACACAAAAAGCTCGGGCTCAAAGGCTTGGCAATTGACTATATTATAGCGAATGATAGGCTGTTTGGTGAAGTTCAGAATACACCCATTTATAGCGTATTAAACTAATGAATATTTTAGAGGAGGTTTAAAGTAGTAGTGATTTGGAAGAATGGAGGATTTTGGAGAAAATCATCAGAAAAGCAGCTTTTGAAGCCCTTGAGACTGGGAGAGTGAAGAAGAGTAGGAGAAGGTTAAAGTTAAGGAACCAGGAAATAGAAGTTGTGGTTTTTCAAAAGCAAAAGTTATACAAGACATTGTTGGTTGATGATGGGAAGGGTGTCGAGGAATTGTATAGATGGGCAAGGATGAATGTTAAGAATTTGGTAAGGATGGTAAAGGAGAAATTGTGGGAAAATTTTATAAGTGAAATACAACAGGATTTACATGGTAGGTAGATTGGTAGATAATGGCTTATAGAGTGATGAAAATGTTGAACTCATAAGAAAGAGATAATGTTAGATTAGATATAATATCTAGTACACAATGGTAAAAACATGATAGGGACTTATGGTATGCTCAAAGGAATTATTGTGAGGAGATGGCTTGCCAGTTATGCGAGGATTGCCATCCAGATTTACTGATATGAAAAACTTAATGCAATTAAAAAAGCTAAATAGGATGGCAACTGGAATTAATGATATTAATATGGAACTAATGGAATATGGAGGTTTTCCTTGCACTGGAGATTGCTTCATCTATTCAATATATGTTGGACCAAGCATAGAGTTCCTTCCTTTGTCTTGAAATATGGCAAAGATTATAAATATATTTAAAAAAAAAGAATAAAGTAATCTGGTTAACTATAGAGGTATTAATTTATTGAATGCAATTTATAAGCTTTATACTACTATTGTTAACACATATACAAAGGTGCTTGTGGATTGTTTATTTACCAAAGAACAGTAGGTTTAGAAAAGGGAGATCCTGTTTTGTCTTGGGAGAGGAGTGATGAACTCAAGTCTCATCAACCATCACAAATTGACTAAAAAATTCCTCTGGATCATGACAAAATGGATTTTTGTCGGGCCTGAGCAAATGCGGTACCCATCTATGCTTGTTCATGCCCAAATGTTCATGCAAAATATTGCGCATGCATTCTATTGACATGACTACAGACTCTGCTAACTCGTTCATTGTCACTAGTCGATCTGCCAAAACAATTTTATGCACTTTTTCTATAATTTCTGACATAGTCACTTCAGAAGGGAATGCCCTTCTGGTGACTACGCCAGAAATGATAGAAAATTGGTTGAATACACACTGCGTAGTTCACTACTAGTGTGTATTCAACCAATTTTAAACTCTGCAACCCAACATTTAACTGTTACATTTGATAGAGAAGAGTCTTCCATTGTCGTATCAAGCTCTTCTTTAATTTCTTAACTTTAGCTTCTCCTGCATTTCTTTTCTTTAATTTTCTTAAAAAGTATTTAATCTGAATAAATTTTCAGATTTTTCCATTTTCCAAGAAAAACCCAATTCTCCGCTTTGATGGACTATAAATACTATACTAAGTGATGCAGTGTCTTGAAACTTATAGTAAACTAATGAAAAATGCAACCATGTGACGCCATTGAGAAATTAAGCAAGCATACTAACGCTATCTCGGTATGGGGCCTGAAACTTTTCACCCCACCTTCATAAAATTATACAGGTCTAATCATTGTATATACATATGGAAAGAATATCAGAGCAGTGACTACCAATTCAGACTACAAAATTATAGACTGGATGGTAGAAGAGATAGAGGTAGAACACAATGAAGATGGGTTCCAGAAGAGCTTTATAATCTAACCGTGTTTGAGAAAAGAAGAAGTTCTAACTTCTGTTAAAACTTTGGCCCCAATCTGACAAGGGGTTACAGCAATACCAAAAATAATTGTTTTTTTTTTTTTTAGATTTTGCTTAATATTTATAATGTATGAATAGCTTAACCATTATCTTTAAGCATTTAATTTAACACTTTCATCATGAAAGTTCATGATAATAATGAATTTATAATAAAATTAATTTTACAACAAAAAAAATAACAAAATAAAAATAAATTGAAATATAGGACTTCTACGAATTAAAAAAAATATGGTAAATTCATATGTAATATGAAAAATAACAATTTTTAAAAATTAAAAAGCATTTAATTTTCATTTTCTTATACATCTAAATTTTTCTTTTAAGCATAACTATGTTAAATAACAAAAGTGATTCCAGGTTGTCACTTACCAATATGGCATTAACTTGCAAAAAGATAATAATAGAATATTAGGAAAAATCACTTCATAGGAAATTTAAGTTTATAACTTTTTAAAAAACGTTTTAATTTTTTTTTTAACTTTTATAAATTATTTGATACTCCTGTATAATCCCAGTACATTGGAAAAAGCTCCAGATCAGCAAAGTGGTAATTGTACGTTAGGAAGCTAGATGGAAAGTATTGTAAAAAAAAAAACTATTTTACTGATTATTTCTTCTAACACTCTTAATGACAGAACAAAGCTAAAATCTGATGCAATGAGCATAAGCATAAATATACAGAATATCAAAAATCTTACTTTCTTCTTAGTTTTGGTGATCTGCCAAACTGCCAAAATAAAATTTATCACAATTAAGTCATGTTCACTACAAACAATAGTCTGTAAAAATCAATGAATTTAAAAGACATTACTGGGTGAAAATTACCTTGAGTCCTGCATATTGTACAATAAAGATGGTACAATTTTATCCATATGGACAGGCTCCCATATATTCTCTACCAAGTCATCAGATACAGTTTTCCTAATCACACCCTGAAAAAAAAAAAATATATATATATATATATATGTAAATTCAGATTGAAATATACGTTGCAATGTGAAATAACTTTTCATAAACTTTATTTTACAATTACAATAAAATTCGAAGGTAAGGAAGTTACTGTAAAAGTGCTATTCATATATGCATAATTGTAATGGTTGTAGACAACATGGTGTGCTAAAAGTCACACCCAAAGATAACATAGCCATCCTTAATAATAAGCATCCTATCTCAGGATTACTAGAGGAAATTATGAGTGAAGTGGTTAACTGTTGTCTACTTTACTGAGCCAAATATATGTAGCTACATATTAGCATGCCAAGTTACAAAAATGCAGATTATATTCAGTCCAAGATACCTTCACATTGTTCACCACAGAAAATGGCTTGTAGTGAATACTAATGATTTTATAGAAAGGCAACTCCAACTAGTACTTCTTGACCTCAATACATTTGTAACTGCTATTAGAAAGACTGGGATAGACCATTACCTGGGCAACAACATACAACTTAAATCTTTCTTAAAGTATCAGATTAATATATCCTTGTTTGTAGTGAAACAATGTGTTGAATACTTAGCTTTAAATCAGCGAGGGAAATGGATTCGCAAGACAAGATGGATCAATCCACACAATAAAATGAAAAGATAAGACATTCTTATGAGGAAAGATCATTAAGAGAGATTAGGTGACAATTTGTTTGCAATATAAAAAATTAAATAAATGACACTAGGATATAAAAATTACAATACTAAGCATTAGGTACTTTTACTTTTTGTAAATTATGTAATCAAAACTAATAACATGTGTTTACCTGAATACCTCTAATTCCAGCCAATCGTATCATATCTCTCATATCGGTACAACTATGATTATTATGACACATAGATGAAAATTTAGAAACAAAGAAATCGTAACGTCTATGGTAAGATGGTGTGTCTTCTTCGATGTTTGCGAATCTCACAAACTGAAATAAAAATTAACAAGTCATGATAGTTTGTAAAAAATTATTAATTATTATGATTAAAAAAAATAATAAATTAATAAGATTATAAATAATACTACAAAAAAAATTTTTCTAATTTTTAAAAAATATTATTATTTTAAAAATATATTAAAAATAATGTTTTAACTTAAAAACACATCTTTAAAAAAGATTACTTCCTTATATGAACTCTTAGCAATCATATATTTATATTTAGATAATCCAATTCATGATAGTAAAATCTGAGGGAAAACAACTGGACTAATTTCAATGATAGATCCCTTATTTTAAAAATTACAGCAACAGAATGGTGGGAAAACTGGGAGAAATTTTTTTAAATTTTACTAAGACTAATGTTTCAAATTAATTTTAAGTTTCGCTGTATCAATGCTGTTATTATAAGCAACTGCATCTGCAAATTATAAAATAAAAATATTACAGCTTAGAGAAAGATAGTTTATATCCATAAAACCCATCAAAATTGTTATAATAAAACTGTCACTGTTTTGGTGATAATTGTTTTCAATAACAAGAATAGTTGAAAATTGCATTTAGGAGTACTTTTTAACTCTGATACAAGCTGCATAAAGTAATTAATATATTAGCTGATTATGACTTTACAGAATTACGTTATGATGATTACATGACGAAAGAATTGGGTTTAGGTACAAATCTACAGGTTAAAAAAAAAATCAATATTGTTATAAAATTCATATTACGAGAGATGGCTGAACTGTAATGCACAATTGTTCATAAATTGCAAAGGAAAAGAGGTAGTCAAATGAAAAAAAAATGGCATAAAAGTACATTTTATTTACTACAAAAAGTTTAATGAAAAAAATCATTAAGAAAAAAAATTAACAATAATTACTTAAATCCATCAAGAGAATAAAATTTATTACGTATTAAGATTTAAACAACAGATTTTTTTTTACAAAGAAAATGAAACATCTTTTATTTAAATCATTACTACAACATGATGTTTTTAGTACAGTCCAACAAAATTGGACTAAAACTGAATACTGGAAAAAAAAAATTCAGTTCTGTGCAATCAAGTCCTTATTGGATGTTCAGAGTGATATTCCAAGATGTAACTGAGACCTAAGGCACAAAAAGAGGATGACGGTCTTTGTTGGAAAAATTAAAATTAATAGAATTATTTAGGCACCATTGCACATAAGGTTGACATTAATAATATATCAGTAAAAGATACAAAGTGTAATGTTAAAGGATAGAAAGACAAAATTATGGACAGAGCATTACTGAATTTACACATGTTTGCATGATTGAAGCTTGTAGAAAATGTAGAAGAAACCAGTTAAAATTTATTAGAAGGTATAAATCCAATCTAAAATTTATTTATATTGGAATTAGCATTTTTTTAAATTGTAAAAAATAGCATTTCTTGCAGTGAGCGTAAAACTAGCCTATGCCTTTTTCAAAACATTTTATAATATCCATTTCTGGAAATTTTGTAATGAAACATTATTTTGTTTAATTACTCATTCTCACAAAAATAATAAAAAGTAGCTGTTACTGGACCGGACAATTACACTGCCACAAAGTCTGTTTAACTAATTACTATGGGGTTAAAATGCTGATTTCTAGATTTCCTGGACAGGTGATTTTTGGCAATGGTCTGGAATCTTTCACTTACCGTACTGGCTATCTTATTTTCCTTCTTAAAGTACATGTTAAGCATGTCAAAAGTTGTAATAATAATATAGCAATTACACTGTTAACAACCAGCTGAAATTAAAACTTTTTTGTGTTTATACATAAAAGAGTTAAAGTAAACACAATTCTAATACCCACATTAAACCTGATCATTATGACAATCTACTTGCACTTTGGCAATCAGTGACATTTAATTAATAAGACTGTCTCATAATTGGTTGTCCTGAGACTGTATAAAAAATTAAATTTTTTTATATAAATAAAATTCTCTTAGTAACAGAAATATTAAAAATGTATTTGGGAAGCATGCTAGATAAATTATTACACAGTGCAAGTAAATACAAGAATAAAATGAAAATAAAAAATAAAAAAAAGGATACATCAACAAAAATAACATACTGATTGAGTAGCTAGCACTTGTAGATCAGGTTCTGTTGATTCTAATAACTTTTGTACAATTTTTAGGAAACTTTCAACAAACAAATTTAATGTTTGAGCATGACAGGCCACTAAGAGTTGATCCATTGCTTCCATTGCAATAACAACAAACCTGAAAGTATACAACAAAAGAAATATATATATATTAGTTATCAATAAGATGTCATTTATAAATTATACACAGTTACTGATTTTTTTCTTAAATTTTGATTCCCTTCCACACAATGCAAATAATGGAAAACCAACCCTATTTTTCTACATTACATAAAAATTCTACCCCATAAAATTTCTAACTACAATTTCTTTAACACAATTACTTAATAAATGTTTATTAAAAGTTAAAACATAAACTGCAACAATAAAATGTTTTTAATAGATTTCAAAAAAGGAGATTATATATTTGACACACATGTTTTTTTTATGTTTTCTCGTGCGTAACTTTTTTCTTACTAATCTGATTGAAAGAAATCTTGTTGGAATTGATGCAGCTGATCTTCACGGTTGTACAATGACATTGAACAAATTTTTTAGACACAAATAATCAGTCTGAAAATTGACAAAAAAAAACTTTTTTGCTGTCAGGTGGGTAGTTAGGGCAATGCAAATCCTGATATTCCATATATATATATGCATCATGTTAAATGATCTTCTCTAGGACAGGAAATGTGAGTTTCTGCACAAAATATATAGCATCGTTAATAAAATCATAAAAAAATTAAGATATCTCATCTTAAACCTTTCATACCCAATACACATTATATACAATATACAGTATCGGTAGGAACAGTGACAATCTTATAATTCCATACACATGCATCACATTACATGGTCTTGATGTCAGTCCATTTATTTTTAAAATTATTATTATACTGCATTTTCAGATTACAATTTCTAAAGCTACCTTTTTCATATCTTTAAAATTGTTTGGAATTAGAAAATCTTAATTTATTACTAATTTACTTTAACCACATAAACTTGAGGTATGAATGGGAATTTGGTATGGAAACTTTAAAGGTATACATGGCTTGATGAAGATTTGAAACCAGATTTTATAAATGAAAGGCTGTCAATGTGACTGAATAGTAATGCCCTGGTAACAATCTTTATAGAATATTTATTTTGAAATATAATAATATATTCTTATTGTTAAGGAGATGTTTATGTATGGGTGCATATGCACATGTGACAGAAAGGTTTGGCAAAAGTTAGCTTTCTCTATTTTCTATTTCTTATCTTTATTTCAGTTTTTTATAAATTTATAACTAAGACTGAATCGATGGCTGAATTTAGTTTCAGCAAATTTTTTACTTCATAAGGCTCATAGCAAATCCAACAATAGATGTGTCATTATGTCTTTTAACTTTTACATGACTGAAAGTACGAGGGTGAATCAAATATAAATGGCAATTTTTTAAATAAATTTATTGATTAATAAAATACACAATTCATACCTTCAACATTTCTCTATATAGTCTCCTGCATGATCACACTTTTGCCAATGATTTGGAAGCTTGTATATTCCTTGTTCATAAAAAGTCAGAGGACAAGTCATCAACCAACTGTGCACATGCTCCTCGACATCTTCATTGTTTTAGAATTGTTCCTTGCCAAGCGATTCTTTCAAGAGTGCAAACAAAAAATAATCACAGGGGAACAAATCTGGACTGTAAAGAGGGTAGTCAAGGGTTTCTCAGTGCATTTTTTTCAATTTATCTCTAGTCAAAATTGCGGTGTGTGGTCTAGTGTTGTTATGGAGAAGGATGACATCTCTGATGGGTGGCTTTTGTTGTCTGTAGCAGCTGACAATAGTAAGCAGCTTTCACAGTTTGTTGATTGTGGAGAAAATCAATGAGTAAAACTCATAAGTTAAAAAAAAAAAATTGTTACAAGAACTTTTCTGGCTGTCAGACTGGTTTTGGCCTTCATCCTTCCTTCCCCACTCCTTGTTTGCCATTTTTTACTCTGGAGTGTAATGATGAACCCATGTCTCATAACATGTGACGATGATGCGCCTCAAAAAATAGTCACCTTCTTGGCAAAATCAATTCAGAAGTGTCTCTCAGATCTCCAACCTGATCTGTTTTTGATTTTTGCTCAACAACCTTGGAACCCATCGAGCACTAATTTTTCTTAAGACAAGATGATCAGTGATAATGGATTGAGTGATAATGGATTGAGCACTCCCATAGCTGATACTCACTTCTGATGAGATTTCTTCAACAGTAAACCGGTGATCACCTTTGATAAGCTTTCGAACGGCACAGATGTCAACTGTGATGATCTTGGGCGTTGATCATGACTTGTTTTCTACACTTTCTTGCCTGTCCTTGAACTGTCTGGCCCACATATACACTTTGTTCTGGGACAGTGTAGCATTCCCAAACTGTACCTTTAACCTACCCACAAGCTTCAAGCTTATGTGATGATATCATCAAGAAAAAAAATTAAAAATTAAAAAAGTAAGAATTTCCTAAGGTTTATGTCTTCATTGTTAAAAATTTTATGATTATATGTTGTGCGACGGAACCTCTTGCTCACTCATGGCTGTACTGACAGAACAAGAGTACAGGAGCTACGCAAACTGGTTTCCCCTCTCTAACACACCGAACATTAACTCTCCACACCGCCATCCAACTTGGAACTGCTTATTGCATAGAATAACAGTTACTTTTTAAATTTGATTCGCCCTCGTATCATATCATACCTAAAAATTAATATACGACTATGTTTTCCTAATGTATTATTTCTGACATAATTAACAACAGTCACATGGTTGTTAATGAATCATACCTGTAATCACGAATAAGAGCAACTTATTTGCTATTTTCTATTCATACAAAAAAAAATTATTTTTATAATTATTACACATTTCAAACAGTTTTTCCAGCTTGCTGCCAGATCTGTCTGTCCGTCTGTTCGCGCGCGCGTGCACGTGTGTGTAAGCATGCTATTACTGCTATCGGCTTGTCAAGCCTGCAGCTGAAAATGTATGTGTAAATGTACTGATAAACATGTAGTCCTGACGACTCCTGAGACATGTGCTTAATTGAAATCCAACCACCAAAGAACACCAGTATCCACAGTCTAAAATTCAAATCCATATAAAAGCAACTGCCTTTTCAAGAACCTTAGTACTCTTGCAAAAAATCAGCTGATTTTGTGATGAGTTTAACCACTAAACTAACTCAGTCGGTTATTATTTTTATAATTTTTTTAGAAATATTTTATTGATAAAAGGGCGAAGGAAATTTTAATACAAAGTTCTTAAAATAAAATTCTTAATCGCTGAGACTTCGGCCTTCATGTTTATTGTTAACTATATGTTTATGATGACTATATTTTTAACTACCCAGAAATTAGTTTTAATACATTCATTTATAACAGAGGCATACTTAAGTAACAGTTATAACTGAAAATATAATTACCACGCTGCATTGTGATATAAATATTTACAATATATCTCTGTTTTAAAGAGCAGCTTATCGTAATCTGATACACAATGTGCTATAAACTGAGATTACAGTTAATTATGTATTTAAGAATCTACTAAAAATGAAATACATCTGTATTCAAAAAACTAATTTTAAAGAATAAAACTGATCTTTCTTTTGTTAAAAGTATATTTTTATTCTTTTTACACTTTACTAAGAAATGATGGGAAGAAAACATGTCAGGTATTAATAATATCATTATTAGCAACTATTTACTTTAGAGTGTGCAGGATGTACATTTTCAACTATGAAATATACAACTGATTCTAACAATACAATAAGATTACCTATTTCAGTTTTATCAGTTAAACAATGGTTAACAAGTACAAACTTAAAAATAATAGTGTACTAGGAGAAAGTAGCAACAAAGTTCAGTTTAAATCCTTCAAGTTTTCATATCTGATTATCAAAACTATTACCAAATAAGACACACGTTGGCAAGAGAAAATACAATTCTTTTGCAAATTAGCTAAAATAATTTCGTAAAAATGACTAAACATTTAAGTTTAAAAAAAATTTGACATGACTAATTTTTAGTAAGGTTATCTTCATTCTGATTCATGATGAGAATAAATTATTTAAAAGCTTACCTAGTTTAGGCTTAACTCCAAAAGCTACACAAAGATCCTCTTCTTGCAACACAAAGATTTTTGTTTGAATGTCCTGATATCCCAGAGTGGAAATTTTGACAAAAAGATTGCCTTTTGACTAAACAGAAACTACTGAAATTTTCCCAATCGGGTTACAAAAGATGTTTATATTTTAATGACAAAAAACAGTAACGCAAATGCAAATAAGAAAAATCACACCTTATTTAAAAATTATTTACCCAGTACGTTTTCTTGATAAATCTCGACATGCTCTTTGATAAAGATATTCTCCAATTCTATCCAATTTTTCAGGTGAAGACAATGAGTAAAAAGTTAACTGTTCCATGTTGTTTTTTACAAGGCCATCCTGAAATATAAAAAGAGTAGATTAAAATTAACATTTTTTAATCCATTCAAATAAACATTAGTATTACAAATACTAATGGATCTGTAAAATAAACATGCACAATACGGAGATTAAAATTCATTAATTCCAAAATCTGCTAATAAAGGTCAAGTCATGCACTTACTTCGTTTACATAACCCGTTTACAGTTACGTACATTGCAGTAGCACTATTAATCTTCGGTTTTTGTATGCATGCAGTTATTTCTAGAAAAAGATAATTACCAAGGTCTTTACACTATGATGTAAACAAACCTATTCTAAATAATTACAAACTAATAAAAAACTTACGGTTAACAATGAAAAAAGGGATAAGAAGCTCTAGGATAATTTAATTTTACAACAAATTACTCCTTAATACTAATGGTTATAAGAATATATGCTGGATTTCATAATTTAAAATCAACCAACTGGGGTTGGCTTTACAAGATTTCTGTATTTCCAAGTCAAAAAGAAACCCAACTTAATAGAGAATATTCGAAAGTAAGATAAGAAAAGATAGTCAAGATGTTATGAGTATCTAGAAAGTTTTAAAGCTATCCTTTGTACGTGGATGTTTATTTCATTCCGCACTTCCTCTCCACATTCTCTGTATCTTTTCTCCCCTTTTACCTAGTTCGGCATTTGTAAGCTTGGATCAGGTTCCTCTTAAATCCACACTGAAGATAAGATTACCTGTGGAGCCAGTGTGTTATTGGTGTGATGTAAAGAAGGAGTGATAAGCTTACGGACTTCTCCAGGGACTTGTTTCCTGTACATTGGCCTTATAATACTAATAGCTAAACTGCTACTGGGTAAGGTCAGGATTACTAATCGCTGTGAAAATAAACTAAAAAAACCAAATGTTTTCATTTCATGAATTACAAAAAATGAATTTTTTATAATCAGTTCAAAAACAAAGAATTTTTACATCCTTGTACAAAGTAAAGGAAGTATTGTGATCATGAAAATTTTGATTTCCAGATTTCAACAGAAATATCCAGTTTAACTAGTTTTGGCGTGACATCTGTACATACGTAAGTATGTATCCATGCATATGTATGTATGAGATACATATGTATCTCACATAAATCAAAAACAATTAGCCATAGGATGTTAACATTTTTGATTTACGACTGTTGTAACATCTAGTTGTGCACATCCCCTTTGTATTGCAATCGACTGAACCAAAAGTGTCCAAAAAAGCCCAAACTCCAAAAAAAATTGAATTTTGGACTTTTTCTTAACTGCATTAATAATACCTCATTAAGAACCTTTAAACGATATATCATATGTGGTACTTATTTTCATTGGTTCCAGATAGCCGATGTTAACATTTTTGATTTACGACTGTTGTAACATCTAGTTGTGCACATCCCCTTTGTATTGCAATCGACTGAACCAAAAGTGTCCAAAAAAGCCCAAACTCCAAAAAAAATTGAATTTTGGACTTTTTCTTAACTGCATTAATAATACCTCATTAAGAACCTTTAAACAATATATCATATGTGGTACTTATTTTCATTGGTTCCAGATAGCCAAATAAAATCTTAATTAATGAAATATTTGGATCTTAGGGGAAGGCACATCAGTTTGAATCAAACTTAATCTCCTTTTTTTTGACTGATTTATTAATAATTATTAACCACTCATTGTAAAATAGTTTTTACGATGAATAATAATTCAATAACAAAAAAAAGAAAAATATCATAAGTTTTTAATGAAATAAAATTTCGTCTTTTAAAAAAAAAAAATGTGTAATTGTAATTTAATAGGTGTACAAGGAAGTCATGTGTTGTCTACATCAGATTTTTTCAATTGTGAAACATCATATTTACACCTGTAGTCATATATAAATACATCAAGTTTTAACCAATGTAATTGAAATTGTTTCAAGAATTTTTGTTTTGTTTTTTATATATACTGTTGCTCTTAACTCAAAAATTGAGAGAAATATTATTTCAAAAGAATGTAGAGAAATGTAGACTAAATAAATTTAGTAAATATACTACATTATACTTTATTAATTATATTATAATTTAGTAAATATAGTAAATTTACTAAATAAATAATAAATAAAAAAGTGTTTTATAATCTTGTTAAAAATGGATATAACATTGCTAATCCCATGGATAGTGTTTTCATTACTGATGATAACAGTAATTCAGTAAACTGAGTTTGTGCTTGATAGAAGAAATGTTTTATAATTTGTATTCTACGGGTGTTTCAAATTTATTAGTTTTAAAATGATTATATGAAAATATAATATCATATGTTTGGACACCAAAGAGTGTAATAGTAATTTGTTTTTTACAAGGGATGTTAACTTGTCACCATTCTTGTTTTCATTATTTATAAATTATTTTTATGACTTTATTTATAGAGGTAACTGTGTAGTTAGTGAGGTATTACATAATGAGGTCATCTTTCATTGCGAAACATGAAATATTTAGGCTGCTTGATTGTTAAAAACTGTGGTATATTTCTGTAAATTTTATAGGTCCAAATCCATTACTTTCAGGTGGGGAAGTATTACAAGAAATGAAAAATGAAAATCTAATGGCTTTTCTAATCTAAAAAATGTAAATCTAATGGATTTTGTAATCTAAAATATAAATATCTTGGTTTAACCTTGACCCCTAAACTGTCATTTAAACTGCATTTTGATGAGAAGATAAATTGGCATAATTCAGCATGTTAGTCATACAATATCACAACAATATTCTATTATAATTACTGGTAACAGTAATATTACAAATAATAATTAATTAGTAATAATATTGTAATAGTAGGGACTATTGTATAAGATTAAAAAAAATTATTAAAATAATCTGTTATAGAAGGGCAGATTTCAAGATATGATCATTTATATACAGCTGAAAAACAGGTTTAAGATACAAACATTACATGGAAATAATTTATGTTAGTTTTAAGTTAAGTTTATAAATGTTAAAACAAAGTTAAGGTGAGAATCATTATATCTGAATTATAATGTTTGTCTTCTTCATTAAGTGTACTTGTAGAATATGTAATAATTCAGAAAAAGAAGATACATACCATTATTTAGTGATGATTATCTAATATTTATAGGAATTGTGAATCTAAAAATCCATTCACTAATACAATAAAAGTATAATAATTAAGACTGAAATTATTTAGCAAATCTGTATTTACTAAATCTGATTAATAAATTTCTGAAATTGACAGAAAACTGAGGTAATTTAAACCTCTGATTACAACCAAGCAAAGCAGGCATTTAACAAAACGTGCACATTTTTCACAGCAAGGAATATCAAATGACAATCAGGAAAAAAACTGGTTAAGATGTCTGTGTGGAGTATGTTTTTGTGTGGTAGTGAAACTTGGACATTTGGAGAAGCAGAGAAAATGAGTAATGAAGCCTTTGAATTATGGTACTAACAGGATGATGAAGATTAGGTAGGTTGAACAAATGGGATTAGAAACCATGCTTGTTGGAAATAATTAGCAAATAAAGAAGCAAATGCATTGAACATATTCTAAGACACAATAGCTGTGTTAAATCATACTTGAAGGTGCTACAGAAGAAAAAAATGCTAGTTGTAGGCCTAGTATGGAATATATTAATCAAATACAAAATGATATGGGCTACAGGACCTGTGTTGGTTGACCTCTACAAAGTTATCTGATAACTAAGATAATAAAAAGTCTTTATTAATACTAATTAGATACATATGAATTCCAGCATATGGTGTTCATCTATTTAATGTTCTTACTTCAAACTTATTGTTCATGTTCATTTAATTAGACATGTTCAAATGTATTTTTAATTAATATCTTCAGAATTATAATTTTTATTCTGATTTTTTCTTTCACTCTGTTTCATTATGCTTTATTCTGTTCTGATTTTATTTATTTATTATCTTCACGTACCTGCATCATTATTACTTAATATAATTATTTATTTTTTAATGTAGTAGCATGAAATATAACTATTTCTATTTTTTGTTTATTTTGTATTTTGTAATGCTGCTCTAATTATGGTTATTTCACAATTCTTCTTTTGGGTATATGTTGGGCAGTTCCTATTTGTTATCCATTAAATAGCACACCTAGAATTATAACATCTGATATGACTTACAGTTTGGTTCCTTGAAGGGAAAGGGAAACCACATCCTTATATTCCTAATTAAGCCTTCACAGGTGCTTTTTATTCTTAAGAATAGATACATCATTTTCAGGAGTATTTGTAATTCATGTGTCACCTACAACCATTTGATTATGGTACTTAAAATGCAGACTTTTCAACTTAATGGAGGCCCCATCACTCAGTAGTTTATACTAAATGCATAATTTTATTAAAATACAAATATTGGTGTGAGATGGGTAAAATAATGTAAAAGATGTTGGTATGACTGGAACTGGAAGGGGAGGCTGTTTATTGCCTGCACATTTGAGTATTTTTGAGCACTGGATTTTGAACAAGGTTGTGTAATCTTGTGTTGTTGTTTGTTAAAAAATGATTAACTGTTGAAGAATGTGTATTCATGATGGAAACTTATAAAATCTCTTCAATCTTTTATGAATCTTTAATAATGAAATCTCAAATTGTGTATTGGCAAAAAAGTTCAGAAAGAAATTTGAAAAGGAAGCGTCAGTGAAAAGTGTTATTTAGAAGTTAGTTAAAAAATTTCTTGAAGTAGGTTTGCTGTTAGACTAGAAATATACCTGACATAGGTTGGTTTTAACGACACACAGGGCAGGGCATTAAAGTTTCATTAATGTCCTGTAGGTTGTACAGGACATTAAAGTGCAAGTTATAAGATCTCCGAATAAATCTCTGGAAGACTAAGCCGGGAAAAGAGAATTTCACTTGGTTCAGCCCACACTGCAGTGAGGAGAATACTGAAATGCTATTTGTATCGAATGCAGGTTTTCCATGAGTTAACCAATGTTCATTATGTTAAAAGGGTTCAATGGTGCAAAAACTTCATTAGAGGCGACACTGGTAGTTTAGATGAAGGTTTTTCACAGATGAAGTGTGAATTCATCTTAGTAGGTAAATTAATAGTCAGAACTACCAGATCGGGAGTACTGAAAGCCCGCACATTTTCTCTGAATCTTCCCTACACCCACAAAAAACAGGCATATGGTGTGTAGTCAAGGCAACAAATAATAGGACCCTTATTTTTTTTTAAAACTGTGGATGCTGCCATCTACCAAGAAATTATCCAACAGTTTGTATGCAACAGATGAGCATGACTGCTGGTTGCAAATAGACAGAGTCACTTGCTATAGTGCTCGCTCTACTATGGGGATGCTACAGGATTTTTTTAGTGGAAGAATCATTTCTAAAGAATTGTGGCCACCAAGATCCCCTGATTTGACTAGTCCAGACTTCTCTCTATAAGGTTACTTAAAAGAAATTATTTATAGCAGCAATCCACACACCCTACAGGAATAGAAGACAAATATTACCAATGCCATCCAGGAATTAGTCAAGGTATACCACCTAACAAGAGTAGCCAGGAATATGGTCAAATGTGTTGACAAGTGCGTAGAAGTGGATGGACATCATTTTCAACTGCTTCTGTAAATTATTATGTGTTTGCCAGTAAACTATTACTTATATACTAAACCAACTGATGGAGCCTCTTTTAAGTTGAACACCTTGTACAATCCATTAGAACCAGTTAACATTATTACAGAACACTTGTAAATGGTTATTAAGCATTGCAATGCTTAAAAGAAAAATGAATATGACAAAGAAAGATTTTTATTAACTATAGTTTCTGTGATATACAATAGGTGGAAGTATTTTATTTTAATGGATTAAGAGAAAATGATACATTTTAATTACATATACCAACAACATAGAACGTCCATTTGACATTTTTTTAATTACAGTTACATTCTAAGAGTTCTTAATTGATGGAAGAATATCTGACAGTTGGTTGGGTCTGAAGAGAATCATGTGGTGGCTTATGAGATCTTTGTCTTTTGGCTTTCTTCTTGTGAGCGAATTTTGGAGCATCCTTACAAGCAGACCAGCAGTAATTTGCAAGCACTGCTTCATTCCAACGACCCTGATATCTTTGGAAATATACTGATGGAATCTTTCTCTGTGTTCATCACTGACTACTCCACAACTAGGAAGGAAAAAGTCGAGTGAAGAAAATGAATTTTAAGGGACATGTTGTATCCAAGTTGATGATTTTGAAGAAGTACTGTTACCAACTGACTGTAGTTTTCATCTCTTTTGTTGCCTTAAAATTCATGAATGACCGACTCTCCCTTTAAGACTTCCCAAGCATCCTTTTCTTTCTCCTCAAAAATTTGGCCAAACACAGCATCCTTTACAAGTTGTAGAATTTGTAGCCAGACAAAAATAACTTCCTTAACTTTTGCATCACTTAATGTAGGAAACTTGTCTCTTAAGTACTTAAAGGCCTGTCCTTCTCGATTCATACTTTTGACAAAAGTTTTTCATTAAACCCAGCTTTATATGAAGGGGTGGAAGAAGAACATCTTTTGTGTCCACGAGAGGCTCAGCAATGACATTTTTCTCGTTAGAATTAAGATTTCTTGCAGGCCAGTCTGCTTGAATGTAATGTGATTTCCTATCCCTACTGTCCCACATAATATGCTGCTCTTTATATAAAGAGCAGCAGTATTTAGTGTACCCCACCCAGCTGCATTCGTTGAGAGTACAGCGATGACCCTTACATCGCCACAGATTTTCCACTTGTGTTCAACATATTTGGTTGAGTATAGAAGGATTGCCATGTTTCATAAGTCTCCTTCATGTGAACTGCATGACTAACAGGAATAGAAGGAAGACGGTTGCCATTGTGAAGTAATACAGCTTTCAAACTAAACTTGGAGAAGGCTATTCGCCTTCTATCAGCTGAATCATGATTCAAATTCAAGAATTTCATCAGGCCATTTGTAGCAAACAATAAGATTGTTTTTCTTCTCAAAAAGAAAAAGCAGATCCCTATGATGATGTCTGTTACTGTGAGACCCTGAAATCATGTTGGAGAAGATTCCATTGCTGTAGTCTTGAGACTAGAAATACTATCTTCTCCTTTGAAAAGTCTTGAATGAGATCACTCAAGTCCACTTGACTCAGTCTGTGCGGTTTATCATCTTTTTTTGTAAAAGTCAGGGTCATGGGATGTGAAAGGCTTGTTGGGTTCTTCTTCTTCCACACTGTCTTCATTTTCTACTTCAGGCTCATAATTTTGGGTGGAGTAGGAACTGGTAAACTATCTGAATGTGGAATAGGTTGAATAGCAGATGGAAGATTAAGGTATTGAACTGTTCCTCTTTTCTTCATTGACAATCCTGCCTTTATAGGTAGAGTCAACCAAAAATGGCAGTTATCTATATGGCTTGAAGGCCTCCGCCAAACCACAGGCACAGCAAAAGCATATATTATTTCCTAATTTTAAGCTATTCTTGTAGTATAACTGAAAAAGAGTTGCATCATATATGTGAAGCCCATGACTTATCCTGGTTCCCTACCTTCATACCAAAATAATGCTAATTGACAGTCTTCACAAGAGGCATCAGAATGTGTTTCTGTGACTAAAATGTTATTTCACCATAAATGTAACAAAAATTAATCACTGAATTTACACATTTTCATGGCATTTTGATTAAAAAAATTTTTCACTTCAGCAGCACTCGAAAACCAGAAATTCTGAACTAATTTCAACACAAACAATATAAAACTCAGAGTCACAGCAACAGTAATGCTGTTTATAACCTACAAACAGCTGAAAGTTGTGTTTTGTCATTTAACAGTTGTGACAACTCCAAAAACAAAATTACCCCCAAACTAAAAATGTAGATCAGGTAAAAGATGACATGTCATTGTATCTCCAAAGAAAGAGCTAATTGATCATTTTTATGGTGATTTTTGAATTCAGCAGATAAAAACAGATAAATAAGCTATTTTCGAGCCCGAAACATTTTCATTATTGGGCAATGTTATTAATAAACAACAAGGTGTGATAAATGAATATAATATTTATTTACATTCAAAGGCAAGACAGAGTTACTTTTTTAGCAAATATTTTGTCACTTTTGAAGGGAAAAATCTTTTTTCAATTTTTTGTACCTAAAAATACATTTGCTAATAAAATTAATTAAACTTATGTTAAATTTCTAGTAAAAATTCTTCTTATATTATATTTCTAATCAACTGCCATTTATTTGTATAAGAATCACAAGCACACACTTCCTGTTAAATCATATTAATGAAAAACCTTTACAATATAATGTAATCTTTATATTATTATTCATTATATCATATAATAAACGTTTATAATATTGCTTTCTTTGAATACAGGAAACCAATTTTTTTTAAACTTAATTAATTTCAACTCACCAGTAATGGTTTAAATTCTTTTAGTTCTATCATCTGTTCAGCCATTTTCAGATCGTAATTAATTGCACTTTCTTTAAAAAGAAAACAAACAAAACCCCAAAAGATACCAGTAAATTAGCTAATGTTAACCATGCCTTTTTCTAGACTCTATTATTTAAAAGAAGCTACATGCTTTACTGATAATAAGAATTTAATTTTATAAGATAGTAATAAAAACAATGATAATAATTCTTCTGACGTAATCAATCTCAACAGATTTAATTAATAAATATCCCTGATAATGATAACTTATAATATTCTATTAATCCATTTTAGAAAGCAAGACATATAATAACACACAAACACACACACCCACCCACACACATACACACGCACACACACACACCATTTACAATAATCTATAAAGCCTTTTCAGAAGCAATAACTGCAGATAGTAACAAATCTTAATATCTTATATGTCTCTATGGTTTTCTCTACATTTTACATCTGTAAATAGTTTTTTCCTGCATCAATAAATACATCTTAGATTAGATTGTAATCTCAAAGTATAATTTAAATATTTTTTCATAATTAAATTATTATAAACTACATAAAATAATGTCTTCATGTCCATATTCTTATTTAACTTATTGGCGCTTCAGTAATATATTATGTTGTCTATTTCAATATGACTAAAATATTAAAAAAAAGATATAAGTAAAATTTTCATAAGTATTTTTTGATCTACTGTAAAAACATCTTTGAGTAAATTATTTTAATGTAACATTTCATTTATACACAGCTGCCAAAATCAGCGAATATCACATAATTTTTACATGAGATTTTTTTTTTAGCCTGATATGAAAAGTAGTATAACACTCAAAATATTTTTAACCTCTTTATTTATTTCATCATACCATCCAACCGAATCATTTCACTGATGCTACTACATCATTTTCTCTATGTTAAAATAATTTTATGTATTTTACCACATTTCATATCAAAGAATGTTGTGAGGCGCGCTTAAATAATAAAGCTGTGAAATTCACATATTTATTGTAAACGATTAATGATGAGATGCAATTATACTAATAGTATTAGTATAATCTAATATTACATAGAAATATTGATTAAAGTTTTCTTAAAATCTTATTTATTTACTGAATTATATCACTCTATATAGATTGTGTGTAATAAATATTATGATTTTAGAAAGGGATAAATATAACAATTAGTTCCGTTCTATTAATTTCCATGTTGAATTAATCTTTCAAAGTACATTTTACACCAGAATAAATAAAAAACACTGTGAAATCTAATTCCAGGTATCCATTATAATGATGCCCATCACTATGAACTAGCTGGAGAGTTTTATCTAACAATATTGTCCTAATGTTGGTTAACAATTTCTTAATTAAAATTTTATTGCTTTTTAAATGTCATCATAGCCTACTTATTTTCAATGAACAGATTAAGAATTCTATCTTTTTTTTAAATATTGTAGAAAATAAAATTAAAATGTAATCATTTCACAATCACATGTAAACATTATCATTGATACAGTGAAAAAATAAGTAAATCTAAGGATTTAACAAGCAACTTTTGTTTAATGATTATCTTTTATGATTTGTTTATTAATACTAGTGATGAATAAGGCAAGAGTAGATCCTTCACTTTATTGTTTAAATTATTTTTAAAAAAAATTATATATGCATGGGAACACTTGTGAGCACGCTCAATGGTAGTGATGTAGAGAGAAATGGTGCATGTATTCTACTTCTGTAAACTCCTCACTTGTGAATGCCATGCTTTCAAAAATAGTCTCCATAACTGCCCTGTTATAAAATTGCCAAACCAGTCACTAAAGAAAAACTGACAGTAATAGTATAAAAAATTTTCTGAAAAATTTTTGTAAAAAAATTTCATGTAAATTGTCCTGATTGAGACTTTCTGAAGCTAGTAACAGGGTTCATTTTTAGTAAAGTTTAAAAAGCCATGATTAATGAATGACCTTGGAGAAGAAACTACAGAATTATCAGTAAAAGATAAGTGAGTAGGTTTAATTTTTTTTTTAGTGTTTTAAAGTCTACATGAGCTTAAATATTTAAAAATTGGACAATCTACATTATATCAAATAGATTCATTGACTTAAAAAATTATTGAATCAAAGATTTTGGTTAAATACTTTGTTTCCCATAAAGAACTGAAAAACATTTTAAAGAAAAAATCAATAATTTAAAGTTGTTTAATAAAGTTATAATATTTAACTTTACAAAATATATTTATTTTTGTTGTTAATTAGCTTTCTACTTTTATCATAAAATAGTAACAGGAATCTGTAATAAAACTGTTTAATTCATTAACTAAACTAACAAGGAATTTGTAGGTCAAGTTTTTTATCTTGTTAACTTTATAAATCATTTTTCATAATTCAGTTCATTTAAATTCTTCAACAGTATAAAAATCATAAATCACTGAGGGCTTAATACCACAATCATCTAAAAGTATCACAAGATATGATTATGTAGCATTGATTTTAAACAAAAAAAAGTAAATTTTTGTTTAAAAGAGAGTTAAAAATGGAAATAATTTCTGTGAATTTCAAAGGATGAAAGAAAAAAAGTCAAAAAGTATTGACATAATAAAAACTAATTTACATCATACATTGAAATTACATATTTAATTTTATTGAAATTTAAATGTTAAATTTAGTTATGTTAGTTTAGATAAGAATTAATTGCTCCTCCCTATTTATTACTTTTATTTCTTTACTTTTAATGATAAAATTAAAAGTTCAAGCAAGTTTAATTTTCTGATCTCTAGGTTTAAAACTTTCCAAAAAAAAAATCAATTGACCTACAAAATATGAACATCTTATTCCCCAAATACAATTAACTTTTGTTGTGACTTTCTCAATAATGAAAACAATATTTTTAAATAAAATTAAATAAGATATTATTAATAGATTAAAAGTAAAAGAATACAATATGATATTAATAGGAATAAAAGTTATGAGGTTAATTTAACCAAATAAAGTAAGCAGAAAATTAAAAAAAAAAAAAGGAAAAACAAAAACTAATTTTTAAATTGATGTAACGAATGAAAATAAAATATAACTAATCAAAATTTACTTGACAAACCGGAATACTGCAAAAAAAACAATGACCTAACAAAAACACTGTGGAACCGAAGAGAAGCACTGCAAGTAGAAACCTTAATGAGCACTACCTTTCTTGCTGTCTTGGATCAATATCTGTCCTTATTAGAACATACATGAAAAGAAAAAAGGCACAAACTGATAACATTTAAGAAGCATTTTCTAACTGGCTTAACAAAAGAATGTATTAATAAATGAAATATTACAGATAAATTACACTCTTATTAGTGCAGTAATTTTTCAATTTTTTCTGTTCAATGATTTTTTTTTTACTTGGCAATAAGAAAGTTTAAATATGTATCGTGAAGTAATACTACTAATTAATTTTCAAACTCTTACAGTATGACTTCCAACATTATATATGTTATTCTCTCTCAAATTTTTCTTTTGGTTCTTTCACTGCTTCTTCTATATAAAAATTTAAATGACAGAGCACAAGCTATATAAAAGTACCTGTTTTACTTCTTTCTCTTTACTTCAGTGACTATTCTTAAGAATTATCTAACAAATTATAAATTATATTCTTCTTTCTGAATTATTTCAATACAATTTTTCTTAAACAGTCTATTCTAGTCATACTATCAAATGATTTTACAAGATCTACAAATTTCACATTGAAGTTTTACTTTTATTCAACTTACCTTCTAAAATTAATCTGAGCTTAATGTGCCTCTCACATTCCCAGGTTTTTCTAGAACCAAATTGTTCTTCTTCATCTAGTACACCTTTCTTTCTATTCTCTGTAAATTAATCTAGTTTGTAATTTGGAAACACGATATATTAAATTATATCAACATAGTCTTGCATTTATTTGTTCCTAGTTTTTTATTTTGATATGGTGAAAATAATCTTTTTATTTTGACAGTAGTTATCCTGCCTCATAAAGTATACGTATTAATGTGCACAACCTGTACAGTATTACTACTCTCAGGTAGTACAATAATTCAGATAGTATATCATCAATTTATATTGTTTTATTATTGTTAAAATTTTTTAGATTTTTATCAAACTGAAATGACAGTATAAGATTGAGAGATGAGTCTTTTAAAAGCATCATCAATGATTTTTACCTCAATTAACACTTTATATACAAACTAAATGATTCAGAGAAAATAATTCCAACATTATAATGGAAAACAAGAGAGATAAGGATGAAGAAAAAAGTAAAACCTTAAAAAAAAATCAGCACAAAACATGAAATCATGATTAAGATCTTGCTAAGGTTTTAACATACAAAAGACTAATGAAATCAGCTGACCAGTAACTCACCTGTGGATTTGGAGGAAATATATTATCTACCAGTCTTTTGTACCTTGGGCGCATGCAAGCACACGTGAAGCAGCCTGAAACAAATTAAAAAATATGTAAGCATTAAAATAACACTATTAAATTAAACATACATTAAAAATAAAAAGGAATTGTGGAATACACACTTGGTAAAAATTACAAAAGTGTAAAAATTAATTTTTAATCTTACTGTGTATCACCACCATTATTCAATAAATGAGGATCACACATAAACCACAAAAGATTCATGTTTCAAAGCAAAAAAGTATTCATCTGTCTGAAATTCAGTGACAGCCAGTTGAAACATATGGAGAAAGTGTGATAAATGAGAGAATGAATAAAGTAAAAGAATGGTTCGGTTATTTAATAAAGGGACACAGATATGCATGAAGAAGCAAGATCCGGATGCCAATCTATCATTACCAACACCGATCTTGAGACCAATAAGGCATTCTGAGTGATTATAAAACTCAAGGAAATATCACCAAAGCATAAAGGTAATGCAAAACCTTAAAAGATCTACAAATTACCTATACATAAGTGGTCTACTCACTAAGGGAATGTATCAACTCAAAATACAGAGAAAAGTTTGCAAAAGTTTTGATGACAGGAATTGAACCATCTTCTGTCTGCCATTTTACTTATATTTTTATAAAATTAAAAGAATTTTGGGCAGAAAATGCATGTAGACCAATGATGTCTAATAGTAATAATAGTTAATAAGACCAATAACAGCCCACCAACTGGTTCAAGGAACAGGTGACAGGATTCAACAATAAGGTCATCAAGCTTGTCTGCTGATCTCAAAAATACCTGGAAGTATTAATAAAACAGAGACTAAAAAATAGTTTAAGATATACCTTCATCACAAAAACAACAATTTTGAGTTATTGATAATTTTAAATTAATTATATTCTTTGTAATTAATAATATAATATATTATTATTAGTTATACAAACAAATTATATAATTTTCAATAAATGACAAAATGATTATTACTTGAAAAAAGCTAGATAAAGAATGTAATATTTAAATCTATTTTAAAACAGAAAGTGAAAAAGTAACATTTTAACATTTTTATAAAAATACTGTACAAAAATTAAAATAAAGGTTATTAAGAAATTAGCCAACCAGTATAAATATGGAGGCTTCTAGGTTTTGTGACTAATTTTACGTAAGCAATAATTATTTTTATGTTAGCTCATCATTTCAAGTACATAAGTTATGTACATTCTAAATAGGTAATAATTTTCATTTTTATATCAATTCATCATTCTCTCCATAACAATTTCTCTGTACTGACTGTATAAAAATTGTAAAATAATATAAATGAAAAATGAAAATCTGTGATCTAAACAATTAGTAATGAAGAATTAATCAAAATAAAATAATGAATAAAGACCCACACATCCAGCAATTCATGAATGCTAATAAATATGAACAGGCACATAGACTTAAAGTGAAAGAAAAATAAATATTTACAATAGGAATTGGTTGGGGAGGGGGGGAATTCAAGGGCATTTGTAAAAAAATGAGTGAATTTAATACTGTTGTACTTTTCTGGTAAATTCAGATTTATTAAAATCCAGCCATATCTCATGACAGCAAATTAATTAAATAAAAGATATTTTCCAGAAATAATACCTGTAAATAATAGAATGAAACCATACATAATTGATACAACCATAAACACGGAGAAAGTTCACTATATTCTTGCTACCTTTCTTTCATTTTAACAAAATTAACTAAGAATCATCGCAGTCATCTGAAATATTAACAACTTTACCTTCAATAGAAATTATATTCTAACAAAACCTTTTTATTATTTAAAAGGTTATGAATAACATTACAGAAAATTAAGAAAGGTACAATTCCTACTCACCCATATCCAATACACAAGTCCAGGGTTATTTGAAATATTTAAAAATTACCAAAAAAAACTAGCACACACATACATAAAACTTAGAAGCATGTCAGTTAAATTCTAATTCTTAAACAAAACTGATCTTTTTTCTTTTTTTATTATCTGTTAATGTAACCAATCACACTCAAAGATTTTATTTATTACTAATATCTATAAGATACAGTAAATATGAAACATAACTACTAATTTAACAAGACATCTGATTAAACATCTGACTCATAAGTCATAACCAATCATAAATATTAAGTAATTATAAAAAAAAAAAATTATTTACAAATATTATTAGTTTTTTTCTATTACTAATACTCCGACTACTATAAAAAAAAAGTTAGTTTATTCATAAAATGAAATAATATTTTAACTGAGTAATTAATTAAGAAAGTAATTTGTTACAATTCTTGTTTTTTTTTAAATGTCTAAACAAACAAAAATTATTTTTTTATAATACCACCATATGCATTAAAATTTATTCAAAATGCAAGGGATAAGTAAATATGTTCAACAAGTAAATAAGATCAACAACCAATGTCAGCTTTCTTAACTGATAACAATTTAATATTAATTAAAAGTTTCTGCCTTTAAACAGAGTAACACCCCTTGAATTATACAAAAAATAATAACAAAGAGAACTAGAATATAAACAAACAAATAAAAACAAAGAAATTTTAACAAATCATCACAAAAATCAATCCATTGCATTCGGAATGTTACCATTCTGCATTTATCAAGAAAGTTAAAGTCAAACAATTTGGATGATCATAGTGTTATTCATGATAACTCTATTGTTCAGTTATTTTCTCCTTCACTGTGTGGAACTTTAGACCTTGGGGTATATGAATTTGTTGCTGATATACCAGGGAAAGCACAACATTTTCCTTTTTAGTTAGCTTTAGAATTTTCAAAAACTATGATATGCAGGAAGTTCCCACAGTTGGGGCTCAATAACTCCAAATATGCTTCAGAAAGACATATGCCATGGGCAATTTACATTTGTGTACAAGTACGAGTAACCAATACATCTTTCAAACTCTGTTTTTATTTCTGTCTTCTTGGACAGAATATGCTTCTGCCACATCAGCTGATGGTTGAAATAGATACTGATTCAATAATTTGCAGATTTTGGTATTGGGTTGTTAAATATGGAGAGAGCAAAACAGCCATTTTATACAATGTACACTGACTTAGTTTCATTCCTCTTTTTATTATCAGAAGGGACATCTGGAAAGGTACCCAAAAAAGATTTGTTATAGTCTGATCTTCAACAGAAGTTAAAAATGAAGGAAAGTGTTCAAAAATAGAGGATACGTGATCAACAAACACATATGGCTTCCTTCATTGCTTTTAGCCTATGTTCTATCATACATATGAATAATGGGAATGAATATGTCTACGGTGATCAAACTTTGTTGCAATGTTCTATAAAGAATAATTTGTATCTGAAGTGGGAGATAAACTTTCCATAAAGAGATTGAACTAAACATATTAAAAGCTCTGGACCATTCTTTTCAGTTCTTGAGATGAATTTTTAAAATGAATCTTGTTCTTAATTAGTGTCTACTTTGTCATATTCTCTAAGTCTCATCTGTTCTTCAATTCTGTTTCAACAAACAGTGGATAATTATTGTGAGAAGGAAGGGAATATAGACAAGCAAATGTGGATGGCCAAGAAGCTGATTGTACTAATTTGATGAGATAAAAATGAAGCTATCCACATCATCTGCAATTCCAAGTTTTATATTAAGATTCATAAACTCATTACATTAGTCTTGAAAAACTGCAGATTCATATAATTATGAACAATGATGCAGGCTTTCTTTGTATAAAAACAAATATAAAAAATAACTTACATTTAATCTTAAAATATGACAAGACAATTTCAAATCTTTCGATTATTTCTAAATATTTCCTTATAATCATAAAAATCAAGATGGTTTGGGTTCCTAATGTGTGAGGACCAGTAAGAAGTCTGATCAGAATAGCTAGTATTTAAGTCATTGAAAAGGTTTCTCTCCTTTTGGAGTAGTCAACTGAGATTGTCAGCAATACATCTGGCATTCCAGTTCCCACCAATCACAAAATATGATCCCAACAAACTGAACAGTACCATGAGTTGTTCTTTTGAAATGAAATGTCTCACTAGACAATAAATTGAACCTGTTTCTGGTGGGGCAAACAAACTACAATGAAAGCTTCACTGAGGAAATCTTCCTTTATGTTTAAAAGGTTGTAAAATTTAACTGTGTTTAGTACAAAAACTGCTAAACCGTTATGGACAATCCCTGGTGATGTTTAGTAATTATCACATGTTTCATTACTATGAAATATGTGATAACTACTTATGTCAAAATTTATCAAACAAATGTATTCCTACAGAAATTGTTCGAAAAATGGGGTTGAGATTACTTTCATTAACCAAATGTTAAAATAAGACGGAGAGAAAGTCTATTGATGCAACATTTTAGATTTTTGAATAGATGGATAGAATTAAATTGAAGCTAAAAACTAAGTCATAAATATGCTTATAATTTAGTAAATCTTACCTGAGGGCTAACCAAAATATAACTTATATTTTACAAGTAAAATCACTTGAAGTAATTACAATGATACAAAACTATAAGTTTTGTATTTGGTTGCAAGCTTCTTTCACATCAACAAAAGATACAACAGATGGGGTGTGCAACCAATTTGAGAGTTACAAGTTGTGCTTTTTTTGTAAGATTGTTAAGGCTGATGTGATTTGTGTTTCACATGTAAATGCAGAAGCAAAAATTAATTGCTATGTAGGAGCCAAACTCAACAATAAAACCAAATAAATGTCTAAAATCATGGAAATTGTCCTTTGGAATAGCCAAGCAGTTGACTTCATGGTATGAGGCATTAGGATCAATTTGTAAATGTATTAATAATATTCAAATTGAGCTCTGTTGTCATTTTCTTGTATAACTTAAACTTTAGTGTGTCAATTCAGGTAGGAGATGTTAAATCATCTTTCTTACAACATGAATTTGGAAAGGCACCTTCTAACAGTAATTAGATGGTAATTATCACCTCTTCATCAAGGCAAAGTAATGGTTAGCATCCCATTGATTGGTTGCAAAGAGATGGTTCAAATCAAAGGTATAAGAATTTAAGAATACTGAATTTAAAAGCTTGTGATATGCTACAGAAATTACTTTGATTAACCAAATGGTAAAATTAGATAGAGAGAGAGTCTATTGATGGATACATTTTAGATTTTTGGATAGATGGATGGAATGAAAATAGTGCGAGGGCTAAAAAGTTGGAAACTTGAGAACTGCTGAAAGTATTCTCCATGAGTATTATGTGTTTGCAAGAACGAATTTTTTCAATTATCTGTAAAGGAGTGAAAAAGGGAACAAACTTTTTCAAACTATCGAATCTCCTGTTACATTGCAACATTCATATATTTCCAAAATATTTACTCCAACATTAATAAGTTATATTCATTCTAAATTTAGGAATTTTCCTTAGAATCCCTTATGGGAATGAAATTAAAATTCTATTTCTAAATCTCTATATACCATCAGATCTTGTTGTAATAGAAGCTTGTAATCCAGCAAAAAACTAATTTCATTATTGCATGAAAACACATTTAGATTTTCTCTTTACATTACCTCTAAAGGATACAGCTGTATTAAAAATAAATTCCATTTTGCCATGAAATTGTTATTAGAAGCTAGAATTCTGAAAATAAACTCTGAAAATAACTTCAATATTAAATGAAAAAATTTGGGCTTCCCTTTTAATTACCTCTGAAAGGGTCAAACAGAGTAAGCATTAATAACCTAATTCACACAGTTGTCTCTAACATACAGAGTAGAAACCAGATATCTTAAAAGGATTTTAAAGATAAAATACTATGGAAATTTAGGTGAGGATTTTCTTTTAGAATAACCTAATGATAGAAACTAAATAAAAGAATTCCAAATTTACAACTTGAGATCCGTGAAAATGATAAAAAATTTCTTAAAATTATACTTTAATGAAAGATCATTCAACCCAAGATAAAATTACACCTTGATGATTTTATTTAGATTATGTTTTAGGACATATTGAAACTATTTTATGGTAGAGTAGTTTTATGGTATGGTAGAGTATCAGTGCAATGAATTACAAATTTGCAGCATGTATAAGAGACTATTATTCCTTCATTACTCTTGAGTAACATTTTAATGTCTATTCCACCTTAAGAGACCAGTACACTTGTGGAGCAAATATTAATTATCTTTGGATAAGATATGTTTTACAGGGTTTCAAATAGTCTTCCTAGTAACTTTGAAAGGAAAAGGCATGTCTTCGGTTGAAAAATGAAAAAGGAATGTCTTTTAAAGATATCTGGTAAAAGTCAACTGAATTTCTATAATGGTATTTTGATATCATTAAATATATAACGAATATAATATAAAACATTAGATTAACATTTTCTATACTGAGAAAGCATGAGTAGAGTATTACGAAGCAAAATTAACTAGTTTTTTCATAAACAAAAAAATTATAACGTAAGTTAAGAATTTGTTTTAATGATGCACTATCATTCAAGAGAGGTTATGTTTATATTCAACTTACCCACACACATTTCAAATGAGCGAGGATCGTCAAAATTAAGATTTGATTCAACTTACACGCACAGCCTAACTTAACATAAGATTAATGAATAAAATACTTTATTATAAGTTATTAAAAAGTACCCGGTTAGTAAATGACTCACACAGACACACTCCCGACTACATAAACATCAACCTCAGCTGTTGCAGCAGTCTGCAGAGAAAACGTTCAGCCAACATAACAGTACGCCATGAATAATTTAATTTTATTTATTTACATATAAACTAACTGTTCTTGTATAGCGAAACTAACAATTATTAAATTTAAGTTGTTCAATTGGTCAATAGATGTCTTCTATTTTATAAATAGGAACAAATTTTGTTATAATGTGATGACAGTATTGGTATAATATAATATGTTAATCATGCGGGAAGTTTGGTATTATATTTTTGAAGTCACGGAATATTGAAAATTATTTTTCATATTACACTCAGTTCATGAAGATCAGTAAGGGTATTCATTAAACACTAATTTTATAAAATTAAGATAAACGTAAACACATTAAACATTTACTATAAAAAGCTTATCAGAAGCTGATTAGCATAAAACCTGGTGTTCTTTTAAATATTGTAATGGTCGGCAGTGTAGATTATACAAAAGCCATTACTTTTAATTGACCGACTGAACAAAAATAGTATTCTCCATGAATACTATTATTCAATATTTTCTTATATTCAATTTATATTGAATATAAGAAAATTTCTCTAAAAATTTTGCAAGTAATAAGTTTGTTTAAATAGTGACTGGAAATATAAATATTTAATTTCTTAAGCTTCTTTGTACCATCTGAATAAACTGTCAACCATGCTTAATCATTGAAAACCAATGAAATGTATATAGATAATACATTAAATCTTTGCAAGTAGGATGAAAGTCACTGAGATAAGTGATAACAGTAAATGTTACTTTCTTAGTATTCTGAATACAATTCTGAATATTTATCTTTTTTTTTTTGAAGAGAAGAATAATTTTATCTTGCCTACATGCACTAAATGTTGCTATACCACTAATATGGGGGTGCATTATATTCTACAGGGAAATATTCAGAATACATTTACAGCATATTTATACTAATTCTCAGTAAAAGATAAATTTTACTTTACCAACTATTATGAAATAATTATGGGAAAATATTACAGTTGTCTCAAAAATGACTCATTAAAATATACATATATTTTCTGACTAAGGAACAATGAAATATTGAGATATTCTTATAAAAATTTGTTTGGTTGTATTTTAGTTAATATTTCAGGACTGGGATGACAAATGTGAAAGTTGGTAGGTTGACTATTACCATTTTTAAAAACAAACAAATTTTATACATTTATGAATATGAATCTATTTTTATTTTTTATTTTTTAAATACATAGTATATTTTTTTTAATATGCATTTTATGTATTTGAATTTATTATATTTTCTGTGCTCAAAATTAGGTACATCTAGTAACATTGATCTAAAAACATTTTTAACCTAATTTTGACTTTTTTATATATTGAATCCAAATATGACTCAAAATTTGCCCTACGCATTTCATTTTTTTTGTAATTGTCACTTGTAAAAACTGAAAATTGTAACGATTTATTTTCTCTATTAAGACTAAACATTTGTAAAAATTTGTTTTGAGTCAATGTTAATATTAATGAAATGTGAATGTCAGAACATATTTATAAATGAACCATACTTATAAATGGCTCAGAGCAGAATGATTTTGAGGAGTTACCAGTGTGACTAAATGGTAATATTAAATTTTATGATACTAACTGTTTTCTATGATTCATTTCCTCTAGGAAAAATAATATGATTTAATTAATGACATGATAATTGATGTAATAATTTATTTCAAACACTATTTTTACTGTGAATAACTCATTCCAGAGAATAAGCTTTGTTCTGAATTTCATGTGAATATTACCAATAGTTTGCTTTTTTGATTTATTTTTATTTTTTCTAATACAGATCTGCATTGCTGTTGTTCTACTTGTCGTTATATTGTCTTTTTGTGTATTGTTAGTAATTTATATAAAAATGCCTCGTATTAGTATATCATCATAACAATTTTTTCTGTGTCTGTGGTGAATTAACTTTTAAATTTCAATGATGAAATATTATTCCTTCTGTTCAAAAATCATTTGAATTCTACTTTGGATATAAAATAGGAAATCAGGACAAGTCTTGAGCTCTTCAAACCTGCAGTAATTCTTGTACTTAGCAGCTAGCTAAGTGGGAAGCCATGAAATTTGACTTTTGTTGTTCCTGTGGTATGAAGAGAGCCTAAGTACCACTTGACAGACTGTTATTTTTATATCACAAAAATATGCAATAAATAAAAAAAATCTGTTGCATTTTATGAATTTACTTAAGCCAATTTATTCCACACAATAAAGAGTTACCTGTTATAATTCTGCCAGAAACATGGAATTTGGAAGAAAATGTTGAAGAAGAAGGCTATGATGATTTAGAAAGTAATGAAGAAGATATGGATTCAAATTTACAATGTGAGAGAACTGAATCTCATAAAATTACTCAAGGAGAACTTAATGATCTGGTTTGTGATCTTAATTTGTCTAAAATGTGGTCAGAGTTAAAGACTTAAGGCTGGAACCTCCTCAAAACTGGCATTAAAATATGTTTTTTCTGTGTAAGGCTACAAGAATTTCTGCTTATGCTCTTACAAGATAATATGATGTACTGCAATGATGTAACCGACAATGATGTCTCTATTGGATTTACTAGGACAGCATCACATTCCTGTGGAATGGAAACTGTTTATAGATTCCTCTAAAACAAGAAGTTGAAAGTTTTATTTGAAGGAGGATTTCTTCACATTGGAATTGAGAAATCATCAATTCCTCTTACTTTTATAGCACAAATGAAGGGAGATGCATGGTAATATGAAAGTTTTCCTGATGATGATACAGTATGAAAAGTATTCTTGGCCCTAAAGATCATAGCCATTTTGTTAGGATTGCAGTTTGATTACATTAAATACTATTGTTTCTTATGTGAGTGGGACAGTGGAGACAGGAAAAACTGTCATTAAAAAAGAGTAAATATCAGTAAAAAAAATGTAAACAACAGTAAACAGTAAAACAAAGGCTGGCCAAGGAGAGAAACACTCACAGCTAGATAGAAAAATCTTATTTGTCAAGCTCTTGTGAATTTGAAGAATATGTATTTTCCACCACTATGCATAAAACTAAGTTTGATGAAAAGTTTTACCAAAGCAATGGATCTGAATTCCAGTGTTCCTTATACCTTAAGAGCAACTTTCCCAGTATAAGTGAGGCAAAAAACAAGGAATAAATATTTGATGGGCTGCAAATACATAATTTAATGAAGGATTCGGAATTTGAGAGACGTCTGACAGAAAAAAGAAAGTAGGATGAGTATCATTTCAAAATATTGTTAAGTCATTCCTGGAAAAAATGAAGGCTGAGAAGAATGTAGAATTGATGAGTGAACCTCTTGAAAACTATAAAAGACTGCAATGCAATATGTCAGTAAAAATACACAAGAGCATGGTGAACGCTTTCACCAGGATATATCAGTGATAGAAGTACACTACCAAGAAAAAATGGGCCCAAATATGTTTGTTGATTATTGCTGGAGATTGAAAAGTATATTCCAGAGGCTGAGTACAAAAGAAAAGAAAAGTAGATATTAGGCAAAATAATATTGAACAATAAAAAAATAATTTAAAAAAAAAATCTGTTACTAAAAACACACTGCCCTACATTCAGTTTTGTTTGCAGACTTGAAATCAGCACTAAAATACTGTAAGATAGACTTTATTAAATGCATTTAATATAAAAAAGATTACTTTTTTAAACCAATGTTATTTGTGTAATATTCTTTTTGATGAGCAAAATTACTCTTCCTTTTCAATTAAACTCCTAAAAGAATGATAATGACTCTGAAATAATGTCATATAATTATAAATAAAGCAGTACTACAGGAGTAGAATTTTGTTCCATTTTGTTTTTAATATAATAATTAATCATTGCATTTCATTATGCAGTAGCATGCAAATTAATCTGAACATAGGGAATTGTTTGTTAATTTCTGTGTGTGGGTATACTGCTTAACCACACCCATTATTTAAGTTATGGTTCTTTGGTTATTTAGCAATTTTCTTGTTAAAAATAGTATTTTGTGAAAGTTTATTCAACTTTTTATTTCAAAATCATATTTTTGTGTTTTTTGTTCTCTGTGTCTTCAATATATGTATAATAATGGACATAACAAAGAAAGCATTCAAAAATTGTTTCTTTTTCTGAGCATACCAGTATGATAAAAAGACAAATAGCTTCTGAGTGTGGTGTTGGACTAGGGACAGTGAATGTTATTTTAAAACAATTTAAAAAACTGGTTCTTTTTTGCGTCAAAGGAAAGGCATATATGGCTGTAAAAGAAAAACTATTCCAACACAGAATCAGTTTTTAGTGAGAAAAAGTAAACTTTACCAAAATTATCTGCATAAATTGAGAATTACCAGCCAGTGGAACTGATTTACATGTGACAACTACTAGATGCCGGCTTCTTGAAATGTTATGGAAAACTCGTCAGCCACCTCAAAAGCAGCTTTTAATATCTAGAATATACAAAAAAAGACTCTTGTGGGCCAAAGCACTTGCTAACTGGACCAATGATCAGATCAAAATGCATCACTGGCTCATAATCAACAATTAATTAAATATCCCCCCCAAAAAAAAATGTTTGGTTGTTTCACATATGAAGTTCCTTGTTCATTACTTCCAGTAGATAGTATGTTGAAAATTGATGTTTATATCAACATTCTGAATGAAAAGATTATGACACAACTTCAAAAAAAATTAAACAATGCAACAGTGTATTCCAACAAGATTTGGTGCCATGCCATATTGCCAAAAATGTGGAAAAACGTTTTGCTGAAATAAACATTAAAGGGCTCCTGTGTCAAGGTAACTCCCCAGACTTAAACCCAATTAAAAATATTTGGGCAATAGCCAAAAAATGACTTTCATAAATGAAATGTACCAAAAAAATTGATCTCGTTAAAGCAATAATATCAGTATTGTTAACAAATAGTATTGGTATATTTTTTTGATGAAGAAATAAAAAAAAATGCGTCCTTCACTTGTTGAGTTGATAGCAGATCATGTATGTGAAGTGATTAATAATAAAGGAAAACATATTAATTACTAGATTTCACAAATTGTACAGATATGATGTTTTCTTAACAAAGTTAATTTTTATTAAATAACATCTGTGTTCAGATCAATCTTCATGCTAATGTAATTCTAACACACTATAATTATTAAACATTTTAGATTCTTATTAGCTTGCAGTTGCTCTATTACAGTGGAATTTTGTTCATTCTGTTTAATTTAATTAATAAATAAATGTTGATTTGAAAGTAATCATATAAAACAATATTTCTGGAATTATTTTATACATCATTATAATTTAAAATCCTAGTAAGAATGTATACATGTGTTTAAAAGGTTATAAAAAAAGGCCAAAATATCTTATTTATAATGTTACATTTTGGTGTAATACATAATTATTATTATTATTATTTTTAACATTTTAGGGACAACAGTTATTAGCCTCTTTCCACATTCAAAAAAATTAAGAAAAAAGAAAATATTTCTTTCCCTCCCTGTTAAAATCACTAGTGACATAGTCAATAGACTAGTCTTGTTATAACAGATCATCCAAAAGTAGACTTGTCAAGCGGTATCAAAACTCCAAAAGAAAGCAAAATGACAAGGGTGTAAAGGGCCCTTGCCACTTAAAAATAACACATTAAAAACAATTCAAATCTTGTTAAAAACAGTTAAAATACATAAACCATTTCCAACAAAATGTCGAAATTTTAAAGTGCTGCAATTTCATACAAATATTAAAAACTCATATTTTCAATAAAAAATTCCTAAAAGCTCACATAAACCATCTCATTCTTTAATTCTATTGCCTAGGTTTACCCAAAGGCCATCTTTATTGCTTCTTCATTCTTCCATCTTCCTGAAAGCCTCAATGTCGAATTCAGAAGATTCTGATGCCTTGGAGATGAATTCTTTTAATTTTCTGCAGTAAATTACAGAGGATGTCTTGCTGCCGGCATCAGATGATAGCAACTCAAACGGTGTGGTCAGTATTGGATCAGAGTCGAGACTCGATGTACTCCCTGCTACAGTGTGTGGTGTGGCTGAAATGCTTGCCCACTCACTTAAAGGCCTCTGAACTTTCAGAGCTCCATTGTATGCTGTCCTACATCTTCATTTTCTAGATTTTAATTTCTTTTTTCTCATTTCCCTGAACGAAGATTTTTCCAATTTTCACTTTGGCTTCAGGTTTCTTTTGCATTTTCATTCCATTTCCTTTGTCTTTGAACTAGTTGAAAGCTCATTCCTTGTTGGAGAAGTACTCTTTTGTTTAATCATGTCTGATTTTATCCTTTATGGCTTTGGACTGCTATCCCTATTTGTTTGATTCTTCATCTTTTGATCAATGATCTGTTCTACTAAGTTTGATAAGGCTAACTTCAGTTCTGATATGACATCCTTTGGTTTAAAGAAACAGCAGCAACCTGTGCATATGATTTGGCCTTTGGCGTTCTGCTAAGTACAATTTTCCTTGCTTCAAAGTAGCTGACCTTAATGGTCTTTACTTCTTGTATCGTTATTTTGTCCTTTTATTTCAGACAGTTTCATGACCTTGCAGTGCGACGTCCATTACAATTAACACAAATCTGTGGATCCCTGCATGGATCAAATGAGTGCAACAGGTCGCTGTAAGAGAAAATTTGTTTTCTCATGCATCTCACTGCTGTGTGTCTGAATTTCTGACATCCAAAACACCGCAATGGTATCGGGATGAATGGATGAACTCCAACTTATGAAATCCAACCTTTATTCTTACAGGACACTTAGGTTTGTTAAACGTCAAGACGTGCGACATGGAGGGTACAACTTCTCCGTTTCATCATGTATTCAGTTGTCAACATGCAGCAACCTCAACTCCCCTTCTCTTCAGCAATAGAGTTCATCTACAATTCCATCTTCTTTGCAGTTCAACAAATCCCTGCATACAGCTACTCCTTTGAAAGTATTAATGTACCATGTGGTACAAACTCAACATCAATGAGTCCTGTCTCAACAAATAATCCCATAATCCTGCTTCTATGTTGCACAGCAACACAGAAGCAGCAGGAGGACCTATTAAGGTCCTCCTGCTGCTTCTGTGATCCCTCGGGCGATCATAAAAGAACTGATCTTGGAAAAATTCCGTTCAATTTTCTTAATCAACAAATATTCTGACATCGCTTCAATACCTTTTGCTCAAAACTTAGTACGATCTTTCTTCTCTTTCACGAAACTCGAAGCTCTTTCTCTTTTTTGCTTGCAAGGACAAAGGCTCTCCGACAAGGGTTTTTATGTGGACTCTCTGCCATGGAAGTAGAATGTTTCCTAACCCATAGTTTTGCCAATCAATATGTTATAACGTGCAGCTGAAGAGATGGTTGGGCACACCTTGGATCATTGATCCTATCTGGGTTTCCAGTCAGCCATCTCCCACAAATTTTACCTGGCCCGGGGTATTAGGTAGTGCCTGATCCACTATACCAATATCCCAAGTCTCACACGTAGCAATAAGGGCTTCGATACCAGGGCTTCGATTTACTCAGGTGCTCCAGGGGAGCACCTGAGTAAAACTATTTCCCCGATGGCTGACATAAGTGAAAGTAACAAAATATTGTGTTGTTGCCTGCCATGGACCTATGCGAAGATGGTATTGCACAAATGTGGGGTTGGGTTTGGTCCAGGATATTTTATTATTATTTTATTAACTTGTAAAATTTTTAAAATAAGTTGATTAAAAACAAAAATTGTGCTCATTTTACATTCTCTGTAATGTTTGTTAATAATTTAAATTAAAATAAGAACTGAGAACATCACTTAAATTTAATTGATTTGTGCCTTTTTTTAATACAATATTAAAATCATTTCATAACTTATTTACATGGCTCAGGTTCAGCCATTCTTACCCAATCAAATTTTAAATAGGCTAGTTAGCTTGTAGAAAATTAGAGTTACAAAGTTCTAGTAATTTTTGATTTGCCATTTATTTTGTATCAGTAAGTTTCTTTATTTGTTTCTATGTTGTAATATACTTACATGAAACATTTTCATTTGAAATGATTTGTTAGGGTGGGGGAATATAATTATAACATGACGCAACAACATCTGATCAGTAGTATTCAATGTTTGAAGGAAAAATTGTAGATATTAAGGATGTTAACTTAATGATTTGGCAAAATTGTTGTAACATCTTCCAATATTAATAACAACCATTCTGAGTACTGAAAATGGTTAACTGATCCATTTAACACCTTTTAAATATGTGTTTTCTTATGAAGTGATTAAAATCATTAAGGAAAATCTGAAACACAGTATTTAAAATCTAAAAATTACATTAGCAGTCACTAAGAATCTACAGAGAAGCACCAACAGAAACACATATAATTTAGAAAGAAACTGTTGCAAAAAAAAATTCAGGTAAACTCTTAAAATTTTAACTTTAAAAGTTGATACAAGTTAAAACAATTACTAACTACTAAATTCTTAGTTTGAACACTTCTTATGTTCAAAATTTAAAAAAGAATTGAAACTGTATTATTTTTTACTTTATACAGTTGTTCAGAAGCTGGTTTTATTTTTTAAATAAAACTTTCATTTTTTAATTTTATTTAAAATATGAATAGGGTTACATACAACTTTGCATTAAAAATAAGTGTTTGAAAGACAAAGGTGGAAAAAAATCTGCATTTTTAAATAAGAAAAGTGTGTAGAGAAAAAAATGTTAACAGATTGTGCTACTTATGATGAGGTAAGACTCTTTGAAGTATGGGAATATGCAGTATTTTCTGTTTAAAGATTATATGTCGAAACACTTCAGTACTCCAATACTGACAATGACAATAAAAAATTAAAGGTATCTTTGAATTGTCTGTGTACACAATTTAATTAATTATTTATAAACATCTCAATTACGTTGTCTGTGAAAAGCTACAACAGGATGACTGGAGGAGGTTTGTCTACAAAATTAAAAAAACAATTGTCAAGTTAGTTGATTTATTAAAGAGTAGGGTTTGAATATATGAAAAAAAAGTACTGGTAAAATTCTAAACTCTACCTTTTACTGAAGTTAGTTAAAGATGGGAATTTCTGTAACCTAACGTTTAAGATAAAATTAAATCTTGTTTCAAATGATTCAAGCTTACTTCTCATGTAAAAGTAGCAGCAGAAGTATTTAAAGGATATGTTAAAAGAATACATTTTTTTTTTCAATATCTGCCCCAGGCTTTGTAATGATTATGTTGTATGTAATTCACTTAAGGTATAAGAAGCATGAGTCAGAATTGATTTCTTTGAGATTAATGTTCATTGTAGTTTTAATGAAAAATGTTTTGTTATTCTTGGAAATATGTATATCATTTTTGGGAGTGATTTTTGATTCAAGTCAGGTTGCCTAGAACCGTTATAGTTACAACAATTAAAACACATACATCAAAAATAATTTTTATTATATCATAACTTGGCCTGAATGCATTATTTAATTATTTTCTCTCAGGTAATTTCAGCCCTACACCCAATAACAACTATCCTACATCTTTCTTTATGGTTTTCATGTGACATCAAAATGAGACATTTTTGTAGCATGTAAAATGATGCCAAACCTCATCAGGATTCAAACCCAGAATCTACCAGATGAAAGGCAGAAATGCTACTTTAGTATAAAGGTCAATAGAGGCAGAGAAGCTACTCATTTCAACATCACATTACTGAAGTATGTTTGCTAATCATATAATAGTGTGGTCACTGATAGTGAATGATGAATAACAACTAAACAGAAATTTTTTTGGAATCAAGAGTGACAGCTACACGAATATTTATTTATTGATTGTGGAATTTAATTACATTAAAAATTATTTAATAACCGAGACAGATTTTTTAATGAATAATTTATTTATGATGCTTTATTAAATGATAAATTTTGATTATTCATTTTTATATTTTTCTTATTATTATAAGACACTTTTAATCCATTTTAAATCACAATACTCCTTTGTAATGTTCTGACATTTTTATCATCTTCCATTTATTATTTAATACTGAAGTAAACAATCAATAGAATGAAAACTACATAAAATTCAGAATTAGGTTATCTTATGATTAGAAACCGGATTGTAAGCATTTGCATATTAGTCCCATTCTCACCGGTTATCGCATATTTTAGTTAAAATTTAGTGAGGATGCATATTTTCGCTATATTTACAATATTTTTCGGTAGGGTACCTACCGAAAAAAATGAAGTCTCACGTTGTAGCCGGCCAAACCTATTAGCCGCAAGGTTCTTACAGCGAAATTTGCAGCCGCGCGTCTATTGTTTTGGTGGGATAATATTATTGTGATGCCAAGTAAAACACAAATTCACGCGAGACAAGGACAGACGATACCGTTCTGCGTCGCGCATGCCTACTGCAGCACTCCTCCTACTGGACAATTAAATTACGCATTGTATTGTTGACGCGTTCATTCATCAGTTAAGTTTTTGTTTGTGTAAAGTTTAATGTGCACCATGAGTTCCGAAAAAAAGTGTTTCGTGGATAGCCGACTATCATGAAATATTTACATACGACGGAAATGTTTTATATTGTCGAGTTTGCGAAAAAAAAATATTTCTTGCACAAAAAAGTTTCAAATAGACCAGCATGTCAAGACAAGTCTTAATATTGCAGGATTGTAAAAGAAAGGCCCACGACAACAACTTGTAAAAGGGGCAGGTAGCAGTGATTTCACTTCTAAAGGTAAACAAAAAAACTATTTTAGCATGGATTTATGTAAAGCGTGCTTACAAGTAATATTCCTTTTCACAAACTTACAAATCCTGCCTTCAAAGATTTTTTGCGCAAATATTGCTTGAATCAAAATATACCAGATGAATCAACATTGCGCAAAAATTACATACCAACAATTTACCTGCATGTTCTGGAAGAAATACGCAATGAACTCAAGGATAGCATTATTTGCATTTCAGCTGATAAAACTACCGACACTTGTGGCAGTTACATCGCGAATTTAATTGTCGGTGCATTAAAACTACAGTCCTCTTCTTCCTATTTGGTGGCCTGCAAACACCTTGAAAAGACAAATCATTCTACGATCGCCAGATTCATGAATGAGGGTATTAAAAAAATATTTCCTGAAACTCCTCAGATGCTGATCCCTATATGATCAAGGCAGCCAAATCTCTCCAAGTATTTTATCCGAATTTGATTCATGTGAGGGGGGTTTGCTCACGGAGTACATCGACTCGCTGAAGAAGTACGATCCACGTTTGGTAATGTAAATAAACTGGTTTCATCAACAAAGAAAGTGTTTTTTAAGACACCTGCTCGCAATGAGGCCTATAAAGAAAAACTGCCAAATGTTTCTTTACCTCCCGATCGATAGGGAACGTGGATTGAAGCTCTGCTGTTTTACAATGAACATTTCGAGGCCATCAAAGGTGTAGTAATTGACTTTAACAGTGCAGAGACTATGGGAGTTTGTCAGCCCAAGGAAGCATTTAACGATTCTAGTATAAAAAACGTAGCTGTGATTAACACTCATTTTCCCACATACCTGCGAGTATTAAAGAGCTTGAAACTCAAGGTTTGTCCCTTGACTGAATTTATTTAGTTAATTAATAAAATCTGCCAAATGAACTCCACAGTGCCAGAGGTATTCCCATGTAATCTTAAAGAAAAATTTGAAAACATTTTGATCAATAACCCAGACTTAGAACCTTTTTGTCAAATTGATAGTTTTAGTAATGGGAGGGGTGAACTTTTGGCAGAAACAATAAGTGCTAAAATAGATCCCAAATTCAAATACCGCCCAGTTACCTCAGTGGATGTGAAACGATCCTTTTCCACTTATAAAAATATTTTGACTGATCGAAGACACAATCCGACTACCGAACATTTGCAACATTACCTGATTGTTTACGTTTATAAAAGTAACAAAATGTTAAATAATTGCTAATTATCGAATTTATCGATATGTTATTCAACTACTTACTAACTGTATACTGATTTTGAAATAAAAAAACTAAAAATTACTATTTTTTTTTTTTATTATTTAAAGTTGCATATTTTGACACTTTAAATAATAACACACTTTTTTTTTGCATTTTATGTTGCATATAATCCGGTCTCTAGTTATGATGTATTATTTATTAATTTAATCATAAGACCTTTAAAAAAAAATAAATGAAATTATGAAATCTTATACCTGTGAGTGTTGTGTTCATGGCCACTGTAACAGATAAATAAATAAATTCTAAAAGTCATTGATGAGAAGCATGGGTCAAGTTGGTTCATGTTTGATTTGAACTACAAATCAATATTTGAAAAATAAATAAATTTTGAATTATGTTGTCAAATTTAGTTTGAGAACTGGTTTAATCATTTTGGAACTGGTCTTCATTTTGCTGATACTAAATTATACAATGATGTCTATACATCGTGCGTATAAATTACTGCTCTTTGTTAAAAATATGATCCATTTCAGTTTTTATATTTCCTGATATTTTGAGGTCTCTAGATTTAAATTTAGGTTAAAAAATTTTGTATCAAGAAAGTAATAACACTACCTATATATATACAGATAACAATGGAAGATTCTGGGTTAGAATTTCAGAACATTTACAGCTGGTCAATTTTCAAGTGCCAAAATATTCATATCTTGTAGAAAAAAAGTATGGTGGTGTTTCTATTTGGATATATAAATAAGTAAATAGCATTATGCCTCAAAAGGATTTAATTTAACACTTATTAAATCTTGTGGGATAACACACACACACACACACACACACACACACACACACACACACACACACACACACACACACACAGAGAGAGAGAGAGAGAGAGAGAGAGAGAGAGAGAGAGAGAGAGAGAGAGAGAGAGAGAGAGAGAGAGAGAGAGAGGGTGGGAGGGAGAGAGAGAGAGAGAGTGAGAGAGTGAGGGAGGGAGAGTGATGGAGGGTGGGAGGGAGGGAGTGAGTGATGGAGTGAGGGAGTGAGTGATGGAGTGAGGGAGTGAGTGAGTGATGGAGTGAGTGAGTGTGTGATGGAGTGAGTGTGTGATGGAGTGAGTGAGTGATGGAGTGAGTGAGTGAGTGAGAAATTTACCACGATATGGAGATACTTTGTCAGCTCATTCTAGTCGTGAACATAAAAAAAGTACATATAAACATAGGTCTGGAAACGCTTCGTTAACGAGTTACGCCTGGCAAAAAATTTTGCCCAGATTTCATCTCCTCCAGTGAAATGAAGCCATACAGAAATTCTTGGGATGCAAAAATGTAAGCTAATTTGATGGTTTCGTATGAAATTAAATTTGATAAACTGAAAAAAATTAGTCCGAAAGAAGCTGTAACTTCTGAAGTTTTTTAGAAAAACCTGCGAAAAACGCTAAAAACCGGAATCAAAAATGCACATTTTTATATTTGACTTGTAAATAAACTTTGTTGAATTGATAATAAACAGATAAAACTCTTTAATAAAACTTGTTTGAAATTTAATTTTAAACAGAATAATATAAATAAGTAAACAGGGAGTGAATAACAGTTAAATAATACTTTTATTTAGAGCAATACAAATCTAAATTTAACTTGAAAATATTTTTAACGTAAAAAATTAATAAAATTTACAATAAATTTTTGAAAATATTTCCATTTACTACAATTTACTTTGCAGCATGTTTGTGGATTGCTCGTGTTGCTGTTTTTAGTTCATCGGGGCTGTTCTTTAACAGCGCAAAAGCATCAGTAATACCGGCAAGTAACTCCTCTCGGGTATTTACTTTCAACTTATAAACTTTACACTTCATCCAACCCCATACATAAAAATCCATCGGCATAAGATCTGGTCATCTGGATGGCCAGGACTGTGAACCGCCTTGACCAATCCATTTATCTGGGAGTTAACTGATTTAAGTAGGCGGAAACAATACGAGAGAAATGTAGCGACTCGCCGTCGAGCTGGATGTACACTCGGCATCGTGTTGCAAGAGGAACATCAAATAATGGCTGTAATTGTTCTCGAAGAGACTGTAAGTATGCCTCACCTGTTAAGCGCCCTAAAGATTTATTTCATTATTTCCAAGAAAATTATTTTTTAATTAATATTATTAATTACAGTATTTTCATGATTTAAATAATATTTTATTTTATTGTAATATTTTCAGTATTATTAAATTGTTATAAAAATATTACATAAAATTAATAAAATTCAGTTGAGATGTGTCGAGTTATTTAATTTTATTCAGGAGGAAATAAAACCGATTTTTTAATCTAGAGTGACTCACTTAAAGAATTTTTGCCATAACTTTGTTATTATGAATGGATTTGAATAAATATGGTTTTCATTTTTTTTGTCATAAAATGCTGAACATATTTTTTGCAATAATATAACATTTAAACAAAGCAGAAGTCGCAAAGATATTAACAATTCAAACTTATACATTGCCGCCATTTTGAAATGGATTAAGAGATCAGGTTCATTATTTTTATATAGGTAAACCTCTTTATATAGGTAATACCATTCTTTCTTTTTCTGTTTAGTCTCTGGAACCACCATGACGAAGATGGTGGTTCCGAAACTGTCTTGTACAGTTTCAGGTCGACCACTCGTGAGATGTGTGGTTAATCCAAACCCGACCACCAAAGAACACCGGTATTCACAATCTAGTATTCAAATCCATATAAAAGTAATGCGTTTAATAGGATTTCAAGCTTACAACTCTCGATTTTGAATGCTGATTTACAATGGCCAATTCACCACTAGAAAACCTGATGAGTTAACCTCTAGATACCCAAGCAGTATATGAAATTTCAGCTCCATAGTATGATTAACCATTTTTCAGAAATAAATTTTTATGTTAAAATATACAAAATGGCGTGTAGCCTGTAAACTAAGCGTTTCCAGACAAATAAAGTTTTTATTTCAATGTGGGGAACCATCCCCTGAATTCTTGAAAGTTTTTATAAATACTCTGTTTTTATATATGTGATTTACATCCATCATAACAAATGAAAATAAACATATAGCTAATTACATATAAAATAAACATATTTAAATAATATATTTGTTTATTTTCTTTTATTAAGTTTATTTTAATTTATGTGTATTTCATAAAATAAAATTAACAAAAAAAAATTATGTTCTTTGTCTTGTATTATGAATGAAATATTTCACATTTAACATTTTTACACATATGAGTGAATAGGAAAATGTGAATCTAAACATTAGTATTTTTTCAAAATCAAGTTAGCAATTAACAAGAAACCTGTTCAATTAAAATTTTTAATTTACCTACTGATCTTATTTAATTGTAAATTAGTTATAAAAGAAATGTTGCTAATTAATATACGTTGTTTATTAACAATTTTGGCAACTTGAAAGATTTATTTCATTATTCATAAGAGATAAAATATCCAAATTTAAGGCTAGTATGTGACAATCTAAAAGATCCTAATATGGTCTTTGTTTTTGGTTATGGTCCCTTATATTTTAAGTATTCATATTTTAATTAATAAAGAAAATTAACAAATAAAGAAAGAGAATAAATTCAAGAACCTTTCATAGCAGTATGTAGTTAGAGATTTCAGCTGTTGATAATATATTAAAATATGTTTAAAAAAAATCATCTTTCTTGAACAAATAATGAATTGATTTACTGATACTGATTATTACCAGTATCATTTTTTCACAAAAAATGTAATACCATCTGTCAGTGATTGTATTTAATATCATTCAGGGATCAAATATACCAGTCTTGGTAGAACCCATCTGCTTTACCAAGTGGGTATTTACACAGTTGTTAACATCTTAAAGTTATTTAACTAGATTTGAATTCATATGGTTTTTTAACAAGATGTTATTTCATCATTAAACTACGATTATGTACATTTTTTTCATCAACTACACCATATCCAGTGCAAAAAAGAAGCATAAATTTAAACACAATTGACACATTTATCCACACATTAATACACCTTTCTGACATATTTCATGGATGCTCCATAAATATATTTTCAGCTGAGAGCTATACTGAAAAAATTACATAATAAAATATCTAGCATACACTAATGGCTATAAATTCACACTTACTTGTTATAAAGTACAAAAAAAAATTATATAATATTACCGGTCATAGAACAGTAAACATTCATAAAAGATTGGCAAAATTCTTAAAAAAAAGAAGTTTATTTATTTAAAAAAAAAACAACTAATTTCTATGGAACTGTATCTTACCTTTATAAATATCACAAAAGATGTATAAAAATCTTTAATCATATTCAAGTAGACTTGTAGGATTACTGTATGTAATTATCTTAAATTTTTTCAAGAATCTGTATTCAACATATTTTTAATGAATTAAGACAAGTTGAACAGGATGAAAAATGAGAGAAAATTTTAATCAATTTGTATTTATATATTAACTTTTAAATACATATTTTAGATCAAATGAAATACATAAATATAATAATTCAGCAAAATTTCACTTATTACTTCCTTGTACGAAGTAAAGGAAGTATTGTGATGTCGAAAAATAAACTTTTTCTTAACTGCAGTAATAAGCTCTCATTGAGAGCTTTTCAACAATTTATCATAAGTGGTACTTATTTTCATTGGTTCCAGAGTTATAGCCAAATAAAATTTGAATTAATGAAATATTTGGATCTTTCAAGGTGAAGGCAAATTAGTTCGAATCCGTCTTCATTTCCTTTTTTTTTAAATTTAAATATACTGATTTATTAATAATTATTAACCTCTGATTGTAAAAAAAAAAATATTATAAATAATAATTCAATAATAACAATAAAAAAAATGAAAAAATCAGAAGTTGTTAGTGAAATAAAATTTTATGTACTTTTCATTTAAAAAAAAATGTGTATATGTAATTTAACAGGCGTACAAGGAAGTCATGTAGTGTCCACATCAGATTTTTAAATTTATATTAACATAAACCTGGTTTTGTGAAATGATTTATGAAGAATTGAAAGTATATTCTAAAACTGGAGAGTCAGTTATTTCTTCAAACAATGAACCTGAAGAGTTTTGGTTTCATATGCTTACATTTTCGTTACATAATAAATACATAAGAGAGAGGAAGATGAAAGACCGAATACTGGAAGAAGCTGAAGGAATAGAAGATTTTAAGATCTAATTTAAGAGGAAGAGCTCTATGATGATGAGAAAAAATTAGTCTTAAATTGGTAAAAAGTTTCAAATATGTAATTAGAAAATTGACAAGAGATAGGAAGATTGGTGGAAAGTAGGAAGAAATGGAGAGAAATAAATTTTTCTCACGAGATTAAGAAGACTATTATGGAATAAGAAATTGCTTATAAAGTGTAAATAAGTATTACACAAGAAGTACGCCATGCCAGTTGGTGGTGGAGAGGGTGGGCGGACTCTCCAATACGGTTTCTGGAAGGGAAGGTCCGCCACTGATGCGATGGGCGCTGTGTGCCAGGTTGTTAAGAGAGCTGCGAGAAGCAGCCGAAGGGCGATGTACCTGCTCATCCCCCTTGACGTGAGAAATGCATTCAACTGAATTTCTCACGTCGCAATAATGGTGTCATTAGTGGAGTGCGAAATTCCGCTGTACTCCGACGGATGATCAAATCATCTAACTGGACGTAGGCTTGTTTGCTACCTGGAAGGTGAAACAACAATTGAGCGTAATCTATACAGAGGATTACCGCAGGGGATGACTCTAGTGGGTCACGCTGATGACCTCGCTTTGGCGGTGAAGGTTGACACAGTTCACGAGGTTACTGTTAAGATAAGCGTTGCTTATCAAGTCATCAAAGAGTGGATGGTGGGGTGGGCTTCACACTTGCCCACCCCGAAAACAGAGATGATGGCAATTTCTTTCGCTAAGAGACGCCCGAAGTTGAGAAGAGGGAAGACGGATCGAAGCTAGACATTAATTAGATTAATTACCTCGGGGTCTGGGTCGACACGAGGCTCCGGTTTGGAATACAGGCCATCGAGGCGGCTGCAAAATCAGATAAGACGATGAAGTTGGTTGCCGGTCTCCTACCCAACTGCGGTGGCCTGACCCAGTATCGAAGTAGACTGCTGGAGGGAGTTGCATACACCACGATGTTGTACAGGGCGGAATTGTGAGGGAGTATCACTAAGTACGCGAAATATTTACGACGACTGGAGGCTTCACGCAGGAGATACTGTGTGTGGAGGTACTGTTTACGGATAATCTGCGCTTATCGCACAGTTTCTAAGGAGGCGGCTGAGGTCTTGGCTGGTCTTTTACCTATAGACCTGCAGATTGAGTGAAGGAAGAGACTTCAGGCATTGGGACCTCTATCTCCTGCTGATAAGAGGAGAATTTCTGCTGACATAGAAGAGGAATTATTAAGAATCTGGCAAAGCAGGTGGGACGAGGGGATGAAAGAGCAGTGGACGCACTGCTTGGAGATATTAGAAGCTGGTAGCAAAGGACTTATGGCTCACTGAGGTACTCTTTAACGCAGTTCCTGGTGGGCCATGGAGGCTATAGAGCTTACTTGCACAGATTCTGTTTGGATCACTCTGACCTTTGCCCCACGTGTGCTGAGGAGGAGACCCCTCTACACATGTTTATTTTAGTCGTACATGATTTGATAATGAATGCCAAGAGATGCTGGAAGCCTTGGATGCAGAAGTCATGTTTAATTCAGAATTATGATGAGGGGACCCCTTGAATGGAAGGCTATAGAAGACTATGTTAAGAAAGTGAATAACAGATTATATGCCTTAGAGGAAGTTTGACAGGGAATTCAACATCGGGGGGTGTCGAGCCAGACAGGCCTGCAGCTGAGCACTTAGAGGGCCCCCTGACAGTGTGGGGGTTGCCTTTGCACAATGAGGTTGCGGGTACTCTGCATACTGGTATCTGATGGCTGTATACTTCTCCTGACGGAGGTAATACTCCAAGAGCGGTTCTAGAAAGGGGAAGGGAAAAAATATAAGCCTGTCAATTCAGACGGTGCAGAGAGTTGGGTTGAAAAGGAAAGGTGGAAATTTAGCTATGGAAAGGAGTTTCTTAGAAGCATGAAAGGCAAAACGAAAAGAGAAGGATGTTATAGGGAATAAATAGCTCTGGTAAAGATAAGGAGGGAAGACAAAAATAAGATGAGATGGGTACGTTAAGAGAATGAGGAAACAAAGAACAGCATTGAAAATGTTGCATTAGGAGGTAAATGGGAAGAGGTAAGTTGAAGACAAAGGAAAAATTGAATGAGATCCAAGATTGACTAGAACGATTGGATAATTAAGGCGTTGTAGAGGATATGATTGATTAGTAGGAGTATAGATAAAAAGAATTATACAACAATAGCATACAAATTAATCTGAACACAGGCAATTATTTGTTTACTTCTATGTTGTGGCTACACTGCTTAACCACACCCATTCTTTAAGTTATCTGTGTAATGTGAAGTTATTGTTCTTTGGTTATTTAGTAATTTTCTAGTTATAAATAGCATTTTGTAAAAGTTTATTTCATTTTTTATTTCAAAATCATATTTTTGTATTTTTTGTTGTGTGTCTTGAATATATATATATATATATACATACAATAATGGACAATAACTCTAAGAAAGCATTCAAAAGTTGTTTCTTTTTCTGAGCATACCAGTATGATACAAAGACAAATAGCTTCTGAGTGTGGTGTTGGACTAGGGACAGTGAATGTTATTTTAAAACAATTTAAAGAAACTGGTTCTTTTTTGCCTCAAAGGAAAGGCAAATGTGGCCATTAAAGAAAAGCTATGCGTATTCCAACATAGGATCAATTTTCAGTGAGAAAAAGTAAACTTTATCGAAAATTATCTGCTTAAATTGAGAATTACCAGCCAATGGAACAGATTTACATGTGACAAGTGTTAGATGCTGACTTCTTGCAATTTTACAGAAAGCTCGTCGGCCACCAAAAAAGGCAGCTTTTAACACCTGGGATGTGCAAAAAAAGACTCTTGTGAGTCAAAATATATGTTATCTGGATCAAAGAAGACTGGAAAACTGTTATGTTTTTTGATGAGTCACATTTTTATGTTTGTGAGCAAAGGGTTCCATACATTATAAATGCATCAGATCAAAATACATCACTGGCTCATAACCAACAATCAATTAAACATCCCTCAAAAAAATATTTTGTGGTTGTTTCACATTGTCACATTGAAGGCCCTTGTTCATACTTCCAGTAAATGGTATGTTGAAAACTGATGGCTGTATCAAGATTCTGAAGGAAAGAATTATGACACGCCTTCAAAACTAATTTAAACAAGGCAACAGAGTGTTCCAACAAGATTCGCTGTCATTCCATACTGCCAAAAATGTGGAGAACATTTTTGAAGAAAGAAACATTAAAGTTCTCCTGTTCAAGGCAAGTCTCCAGACTTAACCCAACTGAAAATCTTTGAGCAATAGTCAAAAAATGACTTTCATAAATGAATTGTACCATAAAAATTGACCTCATTAAAGCAATAATATTGGTATGGCTTCATGATGAAGAAATCAAAAAAATGTGTCCTACATTTGTTGAATCGATGCAAAATCAAGTATGTCAGTGATTAAGAATAAAGGAGAATATATTAATTACTAGATAGTCACAAACTGTACAGGTATGACTTTTTTAAACAAAGTTACTTTTTATTAAATAACATCTGTGTTTGGATTAATCTGCATGGTACTGTTGTTGAGAAGTGGTAGAGGGATGGAGGATGGAGTGTTCTGGATAAAAGGAAGAAAAATATGAAAAATGAAAAAAACAGATTCATTTAGAGAAAATAAATAAATTCCTGTTATAATTAATAAAAATGTCATTTATAAGGAATATTGATACATCATATCACTTAGTTTTTGTTTATATTAATTTCATTCCAATTCAGATTAACCATTTTATAAAGTTTATATTGATTTGATAGTTTTCCAGTTTCAATCTTTTAAGTCTACTTTTATGTTCAAACATTTAAAGTAGAGCATAAATACATTTTTAATGCAATCTTTGAAGCTGTTTCAAAGAAATGCAACCAATACTAAAATCAATCCTTCCTTCTTTTACTTCAGCCGGGGTTAAGTTGACAAATTTTTCCGATAATCTTATTCTAAATGTTCAATGTTTTTCTCTCTAAATTTAAAAGAGGTGGAGAAAGTTAAAAATAAAGGTAAGGAGATGAAAGTGGAAATAAGCCAACGCTAGAAAAAATGAAAGACAAATAAACAGTTACTTAAGGTAAGATAAAAAAAAGATTGATTAAATCATGCTCCTGGAAAAAGATGATTTAAGACAGACATGTGGAAGAAAACACAAATAAAAATAAATAAATAAATAAGAAGGATAAAGATAATTTTAAGGAAGAGGAACAGTAAAAAAATAAACTGCAACTAATTGTAGATGATAAAAGTAGACTTGAAAGTGTAATGGACTTGCTAAACATTACAGTATTACTGATGCTGATGATGTGATGATGAAGTCACTATGAACTGAAAATTACATAAAAAATTGACCAATTTAACTTACATTACATTAAAATATAATAATAATAAATAAATTTATAAAATTATAAATTGATATTATGCAGCTAAAAAAAAGTGCAGTAAAAAAATGTAAGTGAATATAATCTCATTCCTATCATTTTGAGCAATCAACATAATTTATATATGTGTACTATTATTTCTTTAACTTAAAATGTAAACTTTTGTAATGACAAATCAAACCGATCTATATAATAAAATGTGATTAGTTTTAAATCATTTTAAGATAATGTCATCACCAATCATTCTGGTCAAAAACAAAACCTAATTAGCAACAAACAAACCTTTAGTTGGTTGTTACAGAACAAAGCTTTAGTTAGTTACACTCACTTTTTGGAAAATAGCTTCAGTTGATTTGAGTTAAATAGTCAAAAAGCCTACAATTTATTACCCAATTGCAAATTACCAACCTGAAGGTAGGTTTTATAATTCTATTATCAAACTACTAAATAGAACATGGGCAACTTATTGTGGTGTTATCAGCCTGAAGTAACTGGATTAATAAGCAATTCTTGTTCCATGCAGAAAGAGCTATTTACTAAATTATGCCCAAATAAATACCCTCAACAGAATTGAGGATATTTACATATTACTCCAGCATTTCTGATAAATTAATGACTAATTTCATGTACAGAAGAAAACACACAATGAGAAAGATTAAAGTAATTAGCTGAGTTCTAAGGTGAATTGAATTCGTCTATAGAATAGAATTCATTATCACGTAAACATTTTTAGAAAGATCTTATTTCACTCAAATAATTCTATAATATATCTACAATTAAAAAAAAAAATGTAATTATTTAACTGGCATGTGAAAACGGATCTATTGTAATAATTCTAAGTTATATATTACTGACTTTGAATTGTATGAAGTTATGGTGAAAGTATACAATCCATAAAAATGTGAATTTTGAGTTAGGTGTAATGTCTTTTAGATAAAGTGCAATTTTATACAATGCAGAAATATACAAATAGTATATTTGCTCTCTACAGATATCAAACATTACCAGTAATACTTTCCTTGCAAATGTATTAATTATTTAGTATTGAGCAATCCAAAATTCATGAAAATTCTTTGGAAGTGGATTTCTTAATAAAAATATGTAAAAAGGTTTCTATTTTTATACATATGTTTAAAAATACTGTGTTTTCATTTCTCTGCCATTTTCTGTATTTTAGTCATGTTTATTTTAAAATCATCATTTATCAGAAACTGTGTGCTGTTATTTATTCATTTTTTTTTTGTATTACCTAAAATTATAACCATTTCATTCTGAATAGAATGAGACCTCAGCTTATCAATCATGGGAGGGATAATTTAGTTTATTTGTAAGTAACTGATACTTGCCTTTAGTACTGAATCTCAATCTTCTTAACACTTTTTAAGCGTAGTTTCTCCCACTTAGATAGTACACCACATATTTCAGATGTTTGTTTACATCTACTTATTTAGATCATTCCTTCTTACAGCTAATTATAAGCTTGTTAGTCTTTTCTTTATTCATAATGTGCCAGGCTTTGAATCCATAGAATCTAGGGGTAACAGTCCTTCTACATAATTTTGGTTGACTGAGCCACCAAGAAAATCTGCTGTTTATTCTTTAAAAAGAAAGTGGGAAATACTTGTTCAATGTCTCTATTTATTTAAGAATGAAGATAAAAAAATGTCAGACATTTACAGGACGTTAAACCAAGAGAATACAATAAAATAAAATGAGAAGCAAACTAGGGTGCCTCCTGTTTTATACTATTTGTTTAAATAAAATTTTAAAGTTAATGACTTAATTGTATCTTATTATGTTTAGTTGTTAGGGAACTTTACTGTTTTTTGCTACAGTTTTCAATAGTAGTTAACTAAAATAAGAAAAGTTTAAATATTGGATTGCGATTTTTACTTAAATAAATTTGTCAATAATATAAAAACTGAGATCCCAATAAAATATCGCTTGAGTTACTAAGTAGTGTAAGAAGCAAATTGCAGGATAGTTGTAGGAGTAGCTTCTTGTAAATCTAAAGAATAATTCCTAAGGAAATTTATTGGTATAGGTCACACCAGAATTAAACAGTATTGGGTACAGTTTAACTAAATGCTGTTGGCATTTATTAATGGTAATGACCATAAAAGTTAATACTTTTTAAAACTTGTGTGAAATAAAAAGTAATCTGTAAAATAAAAATACTCATTAAATATTGCTCTAATGAAACAAAATTAACGTATCTTTTTTTAAAATGACTATAGTAGTGTAATTTAATTCATTTTAAAATAGATTATTAAGGTTTTTGTATAGTAGTAGATTGCTTCAACAAGGGATTCCATCCGTAATAGACTTAAAGGAAACAAGAAGTAATTGCATGATTGCATGTCAAATATTCATAATTATTTGAAGTCTTTGTTAACAAACTTCATATTCTTTTTTTGTCCTCAGTCTTTAGATTGACTTATAATTATACATTACGCAGTTCTCTTTAGTTACATGCAATATTTCTCATATATATATTTCATGAAATTTTAAACATGCCATTCTTGGATAGTATGCAATTCTTTCATCAGATTCACCTTCTTTCCTTTTGATAAAACATACGTTATTTATGTTTCCTTATTTACGTTTTAAATTACATATTTTAACAAACAGATGATCACTAATATCAGATTTTTTAGGATACTTAAAACAGTGAAGACTTATATTCCAGTTTTAAAAAAAATTTCATTGCCCATTATAAATATTTCTAGTTCAACACATTTTAAATAATTTTTATCTAGTCTTTTTTTGTAATTATTATCTTTCTTTTTCATGTTATAATTTATAATTTTTGAAAATATGTATATATAATATTATTTTATATTAAAATTTTGCTATATTAAAAATAATTCTTGATTCATTTCCATTCTTTTTACCTGGTATATTCTATTTGTAATTCATTAACTTTATATTGATCAGCATTTGAGGGAAATGCATTAAATTACTCCAAATGTATTTCAGAAATGGAAACAAAATACTTTTTGAAATTATATAATTTCACATTATAGAAATGTAGAAAAGTCAAAAGAATTTAAATTACGATTACAACTTATAATTTAAATTACAATTTGTTTTTAATCAATTAGAATTTTTATTTTCATCAATATTATTGATTTATGATATTAAAATCACATTAGGAAATAAAAAATTCACATACCTCTTCATAGCTGTCTTGTGATCTTGAAAATATATATTAGAATGTCATATTTTGGAGCATTGTTCTATTATCAGATTATTAGAATTATTAATCTTCGAGGATGTCACATGTTAAAAATGAAAAGTATTGAGCGCTTTAAGTGTTAATATGTGATGGATGCAATATTAATAATTCTGATGTCTGATGAAATGCATTTTCTGAAATACAGTACGTTTCATAAATGTCTCAAGATGAGACATAAAAAAGGTACATAAAATATTTTATTTCCACATCAAACTGCTGATTACTATTACACATATTATAAAATTTTAGTATAGAATTACTGATTTATACAAAAAACTTTCTTCTGGAGTACAATCATTTATGTAAACAAAACATATTCAATATAAAAGTAAGGGGGGAAAAGAATAGGGTGCTATTAACATTTGATGTTACAAAAAGATAACAAATAAAAAAGATCGATAAAATTTGAAATGAAGAGGTATGCAGAGGAGATCATAGGAAATTTGGCAGAATCTTGAAGAGAATTAGACCAGTTGGTCATGACATTTATCTGTTTATTTCATTCTCACAACTACTGTACTTGTTCTCTACTTTTTTTTATGATGAAAAGTAAATTTTCTAGTAAGGAGAAAGAATGCCTGCTCTAACCTGGATTTAAATCAAGACTTTTCCAATTGGAAAGCAAAGAAATCTCTACCACAGAGACTAGTTGCTACTGTACCACAGCAGAGTAGTAACATTCAGTTTTAGTTAATTTTCTACTAAAGGGTTGATGTTTTTAAATTTCTAAAATAGAGTAAAAACTGTAGGGGTTATCCGGTTTGGAGTAAACAAAACAAATTACTGAGAGGATATAGCAGCTAATTAATTTGATAGTATTAAAAGATTAGCAGAGAACAGAAAGAAATCGAGAACTGTGTAAACAAGTAAATTTGCTTACTTAAGGTCTTACAAGTAAGACCTTATAAAGAAATGTGTTAATATTTATTCACTGAAATTGCACAGTTATTCATTTATGAAAACATTTAAAAAATTAAATTGTGAGATAAAAATTGTATCTTTTCTTTTTAATTTTTAAGCGACCAATAAAAAAAGAAGGTTTTGATTCGATACGATATAATTTTTCTTTTGTCGTTATGTATAAATTAGACTTACGTTTCATTAAATATCACCAATTCGATTTTCCTTTTTATTATATAGATCAATTCTGGTGTTCTCGTTGTACGTTTTCTACGTATAATTTGTGTGGAAAATTTGTAAACGATAAATGACGTGGTTTATACAGACAAATTGATGATATTTTTAATTTTTTTACTGCATTAATTGAGTAGTATTACATTTTTATTGCATAATGATAAGTAACATGTTATCTGATAATAAAAATATTTTCAGACGGAAATTAAAGAGTAATCTTCTATTCAAAAAAATAGTTGGAAAACGTAGTTTAAAACAAACTGAAAGAAAGCATTTGATTTTTCATTATTATTTTTAACTAATAATGACAACGTAAAAGATAACGCTTATTTCCGCATTTTAGAGAATTTTTTCGCTCGGTAGCAATTTTTTTGCGTTATATTTACGCAATCCTTTCCGGTTTTTATTAAGCCGCTTGCAAGAGGATTTTTTTCGTACTGTAGGAATTTTTAAGAGTTTATCCAAAATAAACATTATGAAAAACGACTTGAAAAAATAAAATCAAATAATAGAAAATAAATTCTTTCTCAATTTTTGATAAATTTTGACTGTTTGAAGTGTGTGAAAAATTAATAAAATAACTTATTAACCTTTGATTCAAATTTAACTTAATTTGAGGACGTAAATTAATCCTGATGTGCATTATTGAGGAGTGGAAAGGCTTATTGTGTCTTACAGCATCATGTTTTGTTATTAAGATAATATTTTGAGTCGCTGAGTGAATCACCTGTAAATTATTGCTGTATAGACTAGCAGAAAAATGTATAGATTAATTCCAGTTTCATAAGATAGACTTTTTTGAGATGATAGATATTTATTTATTTTCATTTTTAAATTGTTGTTTTTACCGTAGGTATGAGAACGATTTAAATTTTCGGAAAGAGAGCTGTCTATATTATTCTACGTACACATAACTACAGTTTTATCAAGCAATCTCCGAGTAACATATAAAATTGAAGCAGTACAAGTAGATTATTTCAATTTATTGTCATGATCTAATATTATTATAATATTAGATCATTATTTTGATTTGTGTCATTTTTTCTGTTTGTTTGAAATTTCTCAAAAATAAAAAGCCTGTTTTAACGAAACTTGTTGAATGAATTTATTCTACCTCATAGAGTAAACTTTAGATAACTGAAACCTTCGCTACGCTGACTATGATTCCGTTTATAAATGTATTTTTGCCATTTACTCCCTCAGGGTGCAGAAAAAAGTAATGGAAAGGTTTTGATAATTTTTAATTTTTTTAAATTTATACCCCTAGAATGAATTTTTTTTTAAATTTAGTGGATAAAAATAAAATTTCAAATAATATTTCTAAGAAGTTTTCTTTTTTAACTCGAATGGGAAACGAGAATTCCTCCTTCCTTTTGGTAGAATATTTTTTTTACGATTGCAAATGATGTTTGGAGAAAAATTAAAGAGATTACAACGACACAATTTTTTATTAACTTTTATAGAAATAGATTTGGAGGTAAGATTTAGCTCAAAAATCATTTATAAAAATTCTACTTAAAATTTAATCTTAGATGACTGTTTAGATTGCTAAACAACCATTATTTATAGACAATGCGCAAAAAGTATAAAAAAGTATACATAAATAAGTAAACGATAATAAATAAATAACGGTAATTGTCAAATATTAAATGTCAAATGAACGGTAGTTATGAACACTAAAAAAAGCTTTCATGGAAACATTTTTTTTAAAAAGGTTTTCTTTTCAGATCACGGTCGAAAACGTTTCATTACAATTTTTATAAATGATTAGTTAGCGGAGCAGAAGTAATTTTTAACCATCATAGAGGAATAAAGACTAAATTAAATTATATTCAAAATATTATCACTGTGATGTTTTTAACTGAACACCAATGTTGTAAACAACTTAAGACGGAAAATTGAATATAAACTAATTTTACAAATTTTTACTTGTTCCCGTTATAATAAATAGTTAATTGCTTTACTAACAACGTTCATTAAATGTAACGCAAAAATGGTTGCAATTGTAAAAGAATATTATTATTTTTCATAGTGACTTTAAACAAATCGAGATTGTTTTGTTTATATAAAACAGTCGATTAAAAAATAAAACTAATTTTCAATTTTCAATCTACCCTACTTTTGCTTTCCCTAAATTTATTATTATTATTTTTTAAGATGCGGTTACTTTTTTAAGTTTACATTGTAATATTTGTAACTATCATTCAAATTTTCTGGGATACAAAATAAGCTTTTCTTTGGCTTTTGGTCAAGCGTAATTTATTTATAAATTTTAATATTTTACATGATTTCTCGGAAATAACTTCGTTTTGGTTTAGACAAAAGACACAGGTTGGTGTAGTGACAATTTTATGTAATTTTTACGAAAGAAAAAAATTTCAAAATGCGAAAATTACGTTTAAAATATTCAGTATAAATTTTGATTAATAATAGGATGTTGAAAAAGTAAAAACTAAAATAACATTCCAAATTATTAAAGTAATCATTAAAGTATTCATTTTATCTACTATTATATAAAAAAGTATTTTATATTTAAAAAAAGATTTGTCTATTAGATTTTTAAATATATATTTTATTATTGGATTAAAATTTAAAGGAAAAGGTTAAACTTCGGGATGTAAAATATGATAACAGATATCATTCTATAAATACCGACAACTAAATGTAAATAAGTAATAAAAAATGGAGGGATGATAAATAGCCAAAAAATGGATTAACTTACATCCTCCTGGATTTGTACATTTTTGTAGAACACCATCAACGAATTCTGATACCTCTGGTTGTGAATCAAAACAACACTTGACAAGTGACATGGTTTTTTTAATCGAGGTCAAGGTTCAAGGTCACGTATTTAAGCTAATAGATTAAGGGTAAATATTGAAAATAACTTCACGTGGTTTCCGCCATGAGAGCAGGAATGAACTGAAGCCACCTACGCATCTGCCTCCCCATATCGTAAAGCGAAGTAACCCTTAAATGAGTTTGCGCGACCAGCCGTTCTAAAAACATACGACTTCGTTTCATTCCGATCGATTAAGTGCACTCTTTCTACATACGTAATCTGATAAAAATTCTTTTATCCATTTATGTCTTGTCTAATAAGCTCTGTATATCTGAACTGAATTAAACATGAAGGAGTATAATATTAGAATAGAGAAAAAATAATTAACTTTGATGCAATCTAACACATTCCTTTATATGGATTCTCCCAGCCTCTTCTTTTACATATATATGTGTAGTAAAAGCATCTCTTTAATGGGAGAGTAAAACTCCACCTACCTAGATACCGTTCATCTAGATTACGCGAATACATTTTGGCGCGTACTGAAATATTGACCTATTCCAACAGCGCTTTTATTCATCCGCTTTAAAAAATGTTCTACGCGTTTTGTATTAAATATTTATTTATTCGTATTAAACAGTACGTAGAAAATCAATCTGTAATTTCGTTTCCTTTATGTTACATAAAGCAGTTAAAAACTAAGAACCAAAAACAAAAAAAAATAATTTTATTCAAATAATCTTTATTTGATAAGAAGTAAAAAAGTAGTATTAATTATTGTTTAAAAATTATTTTTATTATTTACAAATATATTTTTAATCTTCGTTTTAAAACTTTTATTTTCCAAAATACGATAGTAAATTATCCAAACAATTAAACATTTTTGGTAGTCATTTAAAGTATCTAATAGAAAATATATTTTTGAAAGAAATTTAGGAAATTTCTTACAGATAAAATGTTCGCACCTTCATAATAATTCGCAACATTAGGTTTTAACGGTTACTGCATCATGCTGTTATGATCATGATGTTTGATTTCTCCATCTTGTACCTTTATAAAATTATTTACTTGGTTATTGCTCTGTTAGTTTTCAACAACTATTTTTGTATTATCTAGCAGCAAGTTCATTAATTTAACTTTTATTTCCTGTAATTTTGTTCTGTTTTTTATTAATCTGTTCACAGTGATGGATTATCAGTTTGTTTTCATAAATCTTTTATAAATTTCATTTGCTTTACTCTAAATAAATACGGATATAACTTCCTGCTGATTCATATTTGATAAAAATAACAATAAATTCGATCAGTTAAAATATTTTAGCGTACAAATACAAGTAATTATTTATATCCTCTTAATATTTATACAACTTACTTTTACTGCATATTTTTAATTAATTTAAAGTTTGAAAATTTATTTGTTATTTCTGGAAAAATCGGAATAAAATTTCAAATATAAAAATTCTCTTAAGAAGGAAAATTTTAAATGCTACTAAAAACTAATTTTATAACCGAAAAAATAATTCTTGAAATAGAAAAAAATTTCATTTAAGAAATTCGCTAAATAGAAGTTCGATTCAAGTATACATCTATCTTTTTTATCCATGTCTTCTAAGAAATATTTTGAAATCACAAATTTACAAAAGAAAAACAAATATCTATCGATCTCTTAACAGCAAATAAAATCAAGAATTTCGTCTTTTTTTATAAAAAATGGGCTGTAGCTACTTTTTATTTATTTATACTAACTATTAAAATAAAATCGAAAAAGGAAAGGTACTTAAGTATTTACGGGAGACATTGTTAATTTTGTAACAAATCTTGGTCGGCAACTGCCAGTTTCAAACCTACAACTTTTATATCCACAGTCAAATACTATACTAATCTATGATATGAACAGCAGATTCAGGCAGAAAAGAAAAAAGGCGAATAGGAAAATTAATAAAAAAATTATTTATTTCAACATAAAGAAAGATGCTCACGCCCTTGTCGTTTTAATTTTTAATTGTTGTAATAATAATTCTGTAACTGAGAATTAAACCGATCTGTTACAGCATAACATTATCTGTTTTTTCAGCATAACATAAATGAAAAATATGCTTTGCTGTGTCCGTGTTTTAAAATAAGTGTTCATCATAATTTCAGAAAAGTTAACATATCATTTTATACTCATGATAAATATATATATATATATATATATATATATAACAATATTGCCTCTAATGAATTAATAATGTATATTTATTTTCAAATATGAAACATTATTAAAAAAATTACAGTATGTTTATTTTCTTTATATTCATTTACATAAATATTTGTCTTTTATTTTTGTTGTTATTAATAATTAATTTCTTTCTTTTTTTAAGTGAATTATAAGCACATGTTTCAGACAATGCAGTTTTTATTTGTACCACTTTGTCGATTGATTGTGAAAAAACACTTGTATTACATATTGTAATTAATCTTAGTTTTGTATTATGTAACTAAAATAATCATTTAATTTAATTGAAATTTGATTCAAAATAAGTCGATGATTTTATACTTTTTTTTTATCAAAGCGATGTTTGTACAGCTGGTAAGTTAATAATTTTTCCGGTTTAGAGATATAGGAAGCAGTGTGAAGTTTTTACTAAAGTCAGTGAATTCAACTTAAAATATTTTTGGTAAGTTATTCATTTTTACGTTTAATTATTTATAAGCCGAATGATAACATATATCATTTATTTTTATTATATCTAATATCTTGAGATTATGTTGAAAAAAAATCCACATGACAATTCATTCCAACCTCTATAATTTACAGTACTTTAGTTGCACTGGTGACCAGTTATAAAACTCAGAGCAGAAACCGTTTTGTCACGTTTTTTACTTTGTTTTTTATGACAGAATTTCCTGATTAAAAATTTTGTTGTGGCTTTATATGAACAACAAACGATAATGTAAAAATAAAGTGTAAAAGGAGGAATCTATCTTGCCTGAACTTAGTTCTTTATTTCTCCACTAAGTTTTTAGCAACATTAAAAAATGAAGTTCTCAGTTCGACTTTATGATTTTTTAGTGTCTTAAGCCTTCGTAACAACTAAATGTACGGATTTTAATTATTTTTTTGTCTGTGGAAGATTTTCATCCGGCGGACCCGTTGTAAAATGTTTTCAGAAAACATAATAGGAAGATTTTTAAATAAAAACAATTAGACGCCATGTGGACGATCGGAAGACAATTTCTTTGTTTGTTTGTCATTATCATTACTAATGTTGAATTGTTACGGCGTAATGTACACCCTTAAGTCATTTTGGTAATAATCATATTTCCATTTCCACACGAAAATTAAGAAAATTTCTTGGAAAATTTAAGGGTACAAGAAAAAACATAATCCTATATACCATGCTGCCTTACCTTACGCTTATTATTAGTTTTCTACAATTTTTTGCATACGTTTTTATATTTTCTACATAAGAGCAGGTTTCTTCCGAATGAATTTCTGTAGAAAGGGGACATTTTTTTGGGCCTATTCCTATTTTAAATAAAATTTTAACTAAAAAATTTAACATAAATGTAAAAATATAATAAAACCGACTTGAAAAACGCACTAAAAAGTAAAGAATATTACTATTTAATTCTTGATTTCGATTTTTTTAAATCCAAATTTACCAAATTCATTTTTTTTAATTTGGCAATTAAAAAAGGAGCTAGAATAAGAACTGAATACATTATTTTTTTAAAATCTTAATGTGTTTTTTGACTGTTTTATTGAAATTATTTTTAGTTTCATTTCGTGCTAATATGATTGTAGCTTGAAATAACCTGTTTTAATATGGTAAAGGCTATTTAAACTTTTTATGAAGTAGAAAAAAAAATTCACATTAAGTAAGAAAAAAATTAAACTATAAATAAAATCACTTTTATAATTACGAAGAGATTTTTTTTAAAAATCGCTTGTGAACACACAATCTTAACTGTAATAATCTGTGTCGACTGCACTTTCACAAACTGAATTGATGCAATCAATTTTTTGTAGTCAGTCTATCTAAATTTTTTCAGTTATTCTTATCTTATTTAATGAATAGTTGAAAAATAATGAGAATAATAATTGCTGGCCAGGCCACTTGCGTATAATTCTAATGATTGGTCTGCTTCCTTCGAACTTCAAAATGAGAGTTTACTGAGAGTGATGAAATATAATTTCGAACTATAAAGTTGTTTTGGTATTAATGTAGCAGGCGATCTACCGCTGTAGTTAGTTCTTAGATACCGCCACTGAAACGCTACATTGAAATAAGAAAATAAATAAAATTATAAATCTAATCTAACCAAATTTAACCTACGCTCGCTAGAGTTTCAGTGGCGCCATCTAAGAACTAACTACAGCGGTAGATCGCCTACTACATTAATAACGTAGTTCTAATAAAAAGACGCATAATCCTGTCTTTATACACATATTTATTTAAGTTTTCTTAAAATCGCCTTAAACCGTACTAATATTACAGGCATCTTTTTTCTGTTCTGTTAAAAAAAAATTGAAAACTAACGAAAGCAGCCAAATTATTTGTATAGATTCCTAATATTGCTGGAAGGATAGTAAAATTCATAAGTGTAGATTTTTGTTCTCAATTTTCAAGTTCACACTTGGAGAATTATAAACGCAGTGGTCTGGCATCTTGGGAATAAAAAGAGCCCCGGATTGGACGGAATTCCTGCGGCGCTCCTAAAGGGTCTAGATAGGAGAGTCCCATGGGAAATGCTGGAGATTACCAGTCAGGGCCTGTAGAATAGAAATTTCCCGGCGTGCTGGAAAGAAGCCAGAATTGTGTTCCTTCAGAAGGGTCCAAAGGAAAATGGAGATATATCTTACAGACCACTTAGCTTCCTTAATACCTTGGGGAAGGTAGTGGAAAAAATGTTAGCCAGCTGCATCATCAGAGAAGTGGAGGAGGGTGTAGGTATTAACAATAATCAGTTCGGTTTCTGGAAGGGGCGATCCACAATACATGCAATACAAAAAGTAATGGATTGGGCACTAGAGACAAGGAGAGGAACTTGGAGGACGAGGCGTATTCCCTTGTTCATCACATTAGATATTAAAAATGCATTTGGGACCATTAGATGGTCATCAATTATTGAAGCTATGGCTCAGAAGAATATAAGTCCATATCTACAAAGACAAATTAGAAAGTACCTATCAGACAGAAGGTGTCAGGTGGAAGCACAGGAAGAGATATTAAGATTTGATTTGTATGGCGGGGTGCCACAGGGCTCAATATTGGGTCCTTTATTATGGGTCCTGGCCTTTGATGGGATATTACAAATGAGGTATCCATGTGGAGTGTAGGTATTGGCTTACGCCGATGATTTGGCAATTACTGTAGAGGGTAAAACTATCAATGAGGTTCAGGAGAAAGTGAATATAACATTAGGGATAATCAGCAGTTGGGTAGCAGAACGTGGTTTAGAGATAGCTGTGGATAAAAGGAGATTATTAATGTTTACAGGGAAAAGACAATTAGAATCTCCGCTCATTACTTTAAATGGATAGGCAATAGCAGAAGCCCATTCAGTTAAATATTTGGGCATTACCCTAGATAAAAGCTGTAGTTTTACGCCACATATCATAAATGTATGCAATAAAGCAGAGATAATGACAAAGAGCCTTAATGTCATTATGTCTAATAAGAAAGCTCCTAGGCCATCAAAGAGGAGAGTTATCGCATTTACAGTGGTATCATCAATATTGTACGCGGTGCCAGTTTGGTGGCCTTTGGTGGAAATAAAGAGAAATCTTCGCAGACTTACTGGGGTGCATAGGAGACTGTTGCTGGGGGTGGTCTCAGCCTACAGAACAGTCTCATATGAGGTGCTATGTGTTCTGTCTGGGGTCTCCCCTATAGACTTACTATTGAGTAGGGTAGAGAGGATGCAGGTGTTAGAGGTACAAGAAACAAAAAATAGATTAAGGACGAGGTGGCAAAATAGATGGAGAGTGCAGGGGACCGCCAAACAAACAAAGGATCTAATCCCAGATTTATTTAGATGGTTGGATAGAAGATTCGGAGAGGTAGACTTCTATCTTACTCAGTTCTTTACAGGTCACGGAAATTTTAATGAGTACATGTGTAGAATTGGAAGAAGGCCGCAACCGGGCTGCATGTATTGTGGGATAGAAGACAGTGCCGAACACACCTTTTTTGAGTGTGGTAAATGGAGAACACTCAGGGCCACCTCAGGAATTGATAAAGCCCCAGAAGTATTTAGATAAGCCCCATAGAAGTATTTAGATACATGATGGTCAACGAGAATAATTGGAGGAAGGTGGCGGACTTTGCGAGGGGGATTATATCACAGAAGGATGCGGATGAGAGGACACTAGGTTTTTAGGGATAGTGATAGGGAAGGGCGGACAGCCCCAGTGGTGAGGGTCAGCATGCTGAGGTGTGCCGTGCCGGCTTCAAGGATCCACTGGGGACTCCATGGGAATTTAGGTTAGGGAGATATTTGGAAAATTAAATTAAATAAAAGAGAAAAGACCCGACACCATGTGAAGACAAATCATGGTATGGCATGGTGTCAGAAAAGAGAGCAAAAATAAAATAAGTACTCAAAAGATCTGACCGGCGAGCCGACCTGCCATGCCGGACATACAGCCGGTAGGCGGGAAGGCTCGTTAGAGTATAGCAGACACTCCCCTGGGAGGCGTAATACCAACCAGTCGGACTGGCCAAGGGGAGAAGAGATAAAAAAAAAAAAAAAAAAAAAATTTTTTTTAAGTTACAAAATCGTTATAAACTTCAAAATTTACTCAGTTCTTTCCCAGTATTCTAGTTGACATGAAAAAGTTCCTTTCTGTCTTTGTCATTTTGGTGTACTTGCTGCAGATTAAATACTTTTTTTTGTCTTCAGTCATTTGACTGGTTTGATGCAGCTCTCCAAGATTCCCTATCTAGTGCTAGTCGTTTCATTTCAGTATACCCTCTACATCCTACATCCCTAACAATTTGTTTTACATATTCCAAACGTGGCCTCACTACACAATTTTTTCCTTCTACCTGTCCTTCCAATATTAAAGTGACTATTCCAGGATGCCTTAGTATGCGGCCTATAAGTCTGTCTCTTCTTTTAACTATATTTTTCCAAATGCTTCTTTCTTCATCTATTTGCCGCAATACCTCTTCATTTGTCACTTTATCCACCCATCTGATTTTTAACATTCTCCTATAGCACCACATTTCAAAAGCTTCTAATCTTTTCTTCTCAGATACTCCGATTGTCCAAGTTTCACTTCCATATAAAGCGACACTCAAAACATACACTTTCAAAAATCTTTTCCTGACATTTAAATTCATTTTTGATGTAAACAAATTATATTTCTTACTGAAGGCTGGTTTAGCTTGTGCTATTCGGCATTTTATATCGTTCCTGCTTCGTCCATCTTTAGTAATTTTACTTCCCAAATAACAAAATTCTTCTACCTCCATAATCTTTTCTCCTCCTATTTTCACATTCAGTGGTCCATCTTTGTTATTTCTACTACATTTCATTACTTTTGTTTTGTTCTTGTTTATTTTCATGCGATAGTTTTTGCGTAGGACTTCATCTATGCCGTTCATTGTTTCTTCTAAATCCTTTTTACTCTCGGCTAGAATTACTGTATCATCAGCAAATCGTAGCATCTTTATCTTTTCACCTTGTACTGTTACTCCGAATCTAAATTGTTCTTTAACATCATTAACTGCTAGTTCCATGTAAAGATTAAAAAGTAACGGAGATAGGGAACATCCTTGTCGGACTCCCTTTCTTATTAGGGCTTCTTTCTTATGTTCTTCAATTGTTATTGTTGCTGTTTGGTTCCTGTACATGTTAGCAATTGTTCTTCTATCTCTGTATTTGAACCCTAATTTTTTTAAAATGCTGAACATTTTATTCCAGTCTACGTTATCGAAAGCCTTTTCTAGGTCTATAAACGCCAAGTATGTTGGTTTGTTTTTCTTTAATCTTCCTTCTACTATTAATCTGAGGCCTAAAATTGCTTCCCTTGTCCCTATACTTTTCCTGAAACCAAATTGGTCTTCTTCTAACACTTCTTCCACTCTCCTCTCAATTCTTCTGTATAAAATTCTAGTTAAGATTTTTGATGCATGACTAGTTAAACTAATTGTTCTGTATTCTTCACATTTATCTGCCCCTGCTTTCTTTGGTATCATAACTATAACACTTTTTTTGAAGTCTGATGGAAATTCCCCATTTTCATAAATATTACACACCAGTTTGTATAATCTATCAATCGCTTCCTCACCTGCACTGCGCAGTAATTCTACAGGTATTCCGTCTATTCCAGGAGCCTTTCTGCCATTTAAATATTTTAATGCTCTCTTAAATTCCGATCTCAGTATTATTTCTCCCATTTCATCCTCCTCAACTTCCTCTATAACACCATTTTCTAATTCATTTCCTTCGTATAATTCTTCAATATATTCCACCCATCTATCGACTTTACCTTTCGTATTATATATTGGTGTACCACCTTTGTTTAACACATTATTACATTTTAATTTATGTACCCCAAAATTTTCCTTAACTTTCCTGTATGCTCCGTCTATTTTACCAATGTTCATTTCTCTTTCCACTTCTGAACACTTTTCTTTAATCCACTCTTCTTTCGCCAGTTTGCACTTCCTGTTTATAGCATTTCTTAATTGCCGATAGTAGCTTTTACTTTCTTTATCACTAGCATTCTTATATTTTCTACGTTCATCCATCAGCTGCAATATATCGTCTGAAACCCAAGGTTTTCTACCAGTTCTCTTTATTCCGCCTAAGTTTGCTTCTGCTGATTTAAGAATTTCCTTTTTAACATTCTCCCATTCTTCTTCTACAGTTTCTACCTTATCTTTTTTACTCAGACCTCTTGCGATGTTCTCCTCAAAAATCTTCTTTAGCTCCTCTTCCTCAAGCTTCTCTAAATTCCACCGATTCATCCGACACCTTTTCTTCAGGTTTTTAAACCCCAATCTACATTTCATTATCACCAAATTATGGTCGCTATCAATGTCTGCTCCAGGGTAAGTTTTGCAGTTAACGAGTTGATTTCTAAATCTTTGCTTAACCATGATATAATCTATCTGATACCTTGCAGTATCGCCTGGCTTTTTCCAAGTGTATATTCTTCTATTATGATTTTTAAATTGGGTGTTGGCAATTACTAAATTATACTTCGTGCAAAACTCTATAAGTCGGTCCCCTCTTTCATTCCTTTTTCCCAGCCCGTATTCACCCACTATATTTCCTTCCTTGCCTTTTCCAATGCTTGCATTCCAATCTCCAACTATTATTAAATTTTCATCTCCTTTTACGTGTTTAATTGCTTCATCAATCTCTTCGTATACACACTCTACCTCATCATCATCATGGGCGCTTGTAGGCATATAGATGTTAACAATCGTTGTCGGTTTAGGTTTTGATTTTATCCTTACTACAATGATTCTATCGCTATGCGTTTTGAAATACTCTACTCTCTTCTCTATCTTCTTGTTCATTATGAAACCTACTCCTGCCTACCCATTATTTGAAGCTGAGTTAATTATTCTAAAATCACCTGACCAAAAGTCGCCTTCCTCTTCCCACCGAACCTCACTAATTCCTACTACATCCATATTTATCCTATCCATTTCCCTTTTTAAATTTTCTAGCCTACCAACCTTTTTTAAACTTCTAACATTCCTCGCTCCGACTCGTAGAATGTTATTTTTTAATTTTCTGGTGACCCCTTCCTTAGTAGTCCCCACCCGGAGATCCGAACGGGGGACTAGTTTACCTCCGGAATATTTTACCAAGGAAGGCGCCTCCATTATTGCTTTTGAAAATGCAGAGAGCCACATTTTCTTGGAAAAAAAACAGCTGTAGTTTTCCATTGCTTTCAGCTGCGCAGTACTCAGAGGACTGAGTGATGTTGATATGGCCGTTTAAGTCATTCTGACTCACGTCCCTAACAACTACTGAAAGAGCTGCTGCCCTCTTTCAGGAATCATTCCTTAGTCTGGCTCTCAACAGATACCTCTCCGATATGGTTGCACCTTTGGTCCAGCTACTCTGTATCCCTGAGCACTCAAGCCCCCTCACCAACGGCAAGGTCTCATGATACATAGAGGAGGAGATTAAATACAATAAAAAATAATTTATTTACTTTCTGTGAAAGAACAGTTCAATTTGCCGATCTAAACCCAGACGATGAGTTAAAAATGTTCAAATTGAAAAGTTTCTAAAAATTGAGTGCTGCAATGTTGGAAGACGCTAGTGTCACAGAATATAGAATTTCATACAGTATTGAGTAATAAATTTCATTGTATTAAGATAAAGGTCTCATTTTATTTCTTGTGTAATATATAATCAGAAATCGTTTGGGCTGTTTGCTCGTTTTGGATTGCTATACGGGCTATTTTAGGAGAGAACTTTGGATCTCTGCCTTTCGTTAGATGTAAATTTTTATTTATTTATTTTTTTTAAGAAAAGTCATTAGATTTTAATGTCATCACTAGGTATTTTAACTGTGATATTTTAATTCTTGTCGCAAATGATAAATTTGTTGTTAATTCCAGGCGAATGATTTTTTAATAACAAAATAAATTTAGTTACAAATTTGTTTTATTTAAGTTAACATTTTCCATGACATACAGAGCGCAATTCTATTTTCTATAAGATATTGGTACTTCGTAATGCGATTTTTAAAAATAAATAAAAAAGTGAAGCCCGTTATGTTAAACCTCAACAATTTCAAATTTTGCTCCTCCTTAAAAAGTTACTTCTAGAAAAAAATTCGAAAAAACAAAAAAGCTGAAATAAAATATTAAAACAAAATTATTAAATTCCTCAGATTATGAAATAAAGAATTCATTTATAACAATATAATATGTTTTAATATCCAAACTTTCTATAATAAACAAATTTAAAAGTTAAAATTGATAGTCGAACTATTAGAGTTAGTGCTTCTACCTAAAACAACGGTTACCAAAGCTACATCATTAACTACTTTGTAATATTTTGAGGTAAACAAACTATTACTGATCAATAATCATTAATGTAATATTGCGTCTGGTAACTTTTGCTCCGTCTTTTCCTCCGATTCCGTCAGGAATCGGGAATTTTTTAACATCTTATCGGATGCAAACGGACCGGAAACAAGGCCCACGTTTCAGGATACAGCAACCATACGTGAGTTTGAACTACACTCATAGGGCGAGGATAAGGAAGAGAATTGGATGGTGATAACGTACGATTTACCCTTGCAGGAACCGCAGTAAACAAACCAGGTAGGGAATTAAGGTTCATACATCCAGAGGGCGGCTATCCGATCATAATCCCTCTGGATATACAAGCATTTTATACAGATGGATGTGTTTTTTGGTTCAGATTAAGTATATTCTGCAAGTACATTCTCAACATAGTCATCTAGTGTTCTGTCTGGCGGCAGGTAATACTTACGTCAACGCTGTCTATTAACGAATCTACTAACCACCTCTCATCTATTAACTTCACCTTTCTTACGCAATCGGTCCTGTAACTTCTTTTTTGCTTTTTCTGGAGATCCTAATGAGTAACTATTTTAACTCTGGAACATTTAACAGAAGCCGCCAGCATCGTAACCTAAACGAAAGAATTATTAACGGTTTTCTGTTGCCTTGTGTATTCTAATACCGTTGACTTCCTAAAGAAATTTCTCTTTTTTCGGGTAGTTTTCCATCTTCAGGTCAATAGAGTGCCCGGTACCCACCACTGCTCATTCCCTCTCTGAGAAGGCCGTGGGAATTTGTAATGGGCGGGGAGGCTCCTTATACTGGGAAGTAACACGGTCCCCATATTCGTTAGCCGCTTGCATTTACTAGCAATTGTTAATATACACACAGAAAAAGTTATTCCCGCCATACCACGTTGGGGTGAATATCAGGATTTTCCCTTCACCGAATCTCGACTTAAAAAGTATTTCCTAGACTCTCTAGTAGCTTCAGAGTGGCTTTAGTCCTAATCCCAAATAATTTAATGGCTTGAGGAAGTATTCAACTCAATCAGTTGAGGTTGAACTCCACTGCAAATCTACACCCTCCATTCATCGCACTTCAACAAAAAGGATACAAAATTAAAAAATTTAATTTAATATACTTGTACTTTTAACAATACTGCAGGCTTGTAACGGTTACTACTACCTACGAATCCAGCATATTTTGGTTTGCCCTTTGAACAATTCTAAAAAGTTTTACATAAACACATATTTATCTGATCAAAAAAAAATCGTATTTAAAAAAATTAAATTCGATTATTATTAAACTCAAAGCGAATTTATACTCCGATACTGCTGTCAGTCATCTATGCAAAAGACTGTCTGGATGTATTAATGATTTTTTACCTTATTTAAAAAAGTAATAGGTTCAATTTTTACTTTTTACAAGTAAAAATTTGATTATTTTTCTTAAAATTTAAAAAACGGAGGATATTTTAATTTGATATTTTGTTCTTTATCAAATGGACGGAATTTAATAACTGTTTTTTATTTTTTTAAATTTTTTTATTGTAGTGTTCCTCTAATTATCTACTGTAAATTATTACAGGTAACTTTAGAGAATAAATATTTGACTGAAGGTTTTTTAAAAATTATACTGCCTCACAACAGATCTGACAACATTGAATTTTTTTTAATGAAATGTTAAACAGTTTGATATCACTCTAATATTCAAAGGTATTTTCACATGGACTTAAAGAAAATTAGTTTAACTATTTTTTCATGAAAAATTTAGTATACATAAAAAATATATTACCGGATTCAAAACGGCTAACGATTTGTAGCAATTTCTTTGTCGTTTCTCAGAGTTCATTTTTTAATTTTTGTTGAGGAATAGCAAAAAATAATCCCATATTCCAGACAGCCTAGCTCAAGGCAGATAATAATCTCTTTTTTCATTTTATACTGCACTCCTTTTATAATTTTCATTTAGCAATACAGGTTTTCCGTTTTTACTTTTCTTGCTAACTTTTTTTTTTATACGGGCAGATTTTTTTATAGGCCTAATCTACATTTTAAAGGAGAATAAAGTTAAAAATGTAAAATAGAAAAATTAAAAAAAACTTACTCCCGACTAAAAAGCAGATCAAAAGCCAAAAAGTGATGCTTTTTTAGTACTGCTTTAAATTAAATTTTACTTTTAAAATCTCAGAATTTAAAGAAGAGTGGAAAAATTTTAGTCTTTGGTATACTTTTTTCTTTAAAAATTGTGTTACTTTGATATTTGGATTTATTCTGTTTTACTTTCTTATAAATAATAAAATGTTTGATTAGATATACGTTATTTCTAAATGCATGCCTAGTCAAGATACACGTGCCTCATGTGACAAAATAACACAGACATGTTGTTTCTATTGTAGGTTACCCTTAACTAACTACTTTCAACTTTGGCTTGTAATCCAATATATTTCTATAGTTGAAAGGTAATTTACAACAGAGATAACAGCAAATTTGTAAAATTCTAGTCGATTTTACTTCAGAAAAGAAAAGGAAATATAAATAATAAAAACAGACTTATAGAAGCTTTAGAAGTAGTAAATAATATTTTTTCAAATTCTTTAAATTTAAGCATTTTGAAGTCGACAATAAAAATAACGGTTTGTAAGCAGTTAATAGTATTTCTTTTCACTCATAATTTGAAACTGATTTCAAAACATCAAAATTTAAAAAATTATTGTAAAGCATTATTTATGACATTATAGTGGCATAATTTTAAAGTCTGTATTAATATTTTTTAGTCTATAAAAATAGTAACCCTTACTAAGGAAAAAATGTAATTATAAGGAAAGCAGTAATTGAGAAATCTGTGGAATGATAAAATTACACAGAAACAAAATAATGATGTAAGGAGATATTTACTGATCCTAACGATCCAAAACTAAGCAGTAATAAGATAAATAAATCGCAAAAAGCTTCTATTTGTAAACCATGTAATTCTTCATTTTAAAATATTCCTTTTATGTTTTCTGGAAGAAAATCTTTACACAGGACCTCCACCATAAGAACTGCCTTTACTAAGTATTCAAAAATAAATTATCAACCAATTAATGAAAACTGTACATTAGGCGAACAGTAAAGCTTAATTAAGTATACACGAAAAAATATACATAAAAATTGAATTGAGAACACGTCAATACTTTATCAAGTTGTTTATTTAATTATTTAAATCCTACCAAAAACATTCCTTGTCAGTTTATATCTTCTTATAAATGAATCCTTCTAACCAAATTAAAAAAAGGTTTGAATTCTATATATTTTTTTAAAAATCAACCTAATAAAAAGACTCCTCTTTCTACTGTGCATTTAAAGATTTTCCATTAAGAGATGCCATTTTAAATTAATAATAAAACTTATATTATTTTTAAAAATTGTCATTATTTTTATTTGGTTATGAAATAAAAAAAAATCTACAATTATAATTGGAATACAATATGTGATAAATGTTCACCTAAGTTTCTGTTACAAAGATCTATCTTGTAAAGGAAGATCTTAACATGTTTTTACAAAATTGCGACATTATTATGTGAACAATAGCTTGAATACTCTCTTTTAAGCTGTTTGTGATTTATTGATGTAGACTTGTTCCTTCACAAAGCTCCAAAAGAAAAAGTCAAGAGGTGTTAGATGGTACAATTTAGGTGGCCAGTTTATGTCTCCATCTTGTGAGATAACATAACATATGTGATAATACAACTGTTTGATGGTTCTTGTGGCTCATTGCAACATTCTATTAGAAATAAACATTGGTCATATCTATTTCATCCAAGGTAGGGCACAATGCTAACTGGTCAGTTAGCACTGACCAGTCAGATCCTTTGGTGAACTAATTCAGGGAAACCACTTATAGGGCTGAGTATCTCATGCAGTTCAGAGAGCTTGGCATACTGTTACACAACCATACATTTGGTTCAGTAAAAAAGGTTAAGGAGAAACCAATTCAGTAATCTCTACTAAGCTCAGCATGGGATGGTTGTTTTTCTTGAGAATCAATCTGTCATTCTCAGAAATGATTTGATTAGTTTTAAGTTATCTAAAACTATTACAGTAATGGTAATTGACATATATACACCTAAAAGAATTTCTAGTACTTGATAATTTGACTAGATGACTTCATATCAGTGAAAATATAATCATTGATGGAATAAATGACAATTATAAAGTATATTTTTCAAACAAAAATGACACAGGTATATGAGTATTTATTTATTATTTTTTGGAATTTCAATAATTTAAATAATTACAATTATTAGCTAACAGCAGAAAAATGCATGTTTTTATAAATATATTTTTATGATACTCCATATTAAATAATAATTTTTATTATTAATTTTTAGATTTCTCTTAATATTGTTATAAATTTTAATGAACTAAACATTGATCCACTCAACAGTTTATTCATAAAGTGATTTACATAGTTTTTTCTTGGTAATATACAGACATTTTAAAAGAAAATTATTACTGTTGAAGCAAACCAAATAATTGGAATAAACATTCAGCATTATGTTATTACTCTTGTATTATCTTTGAAAATTTTTTAATGCAATTATGAAATCCTTCCCCCCTCAAAGAGTGTTGTATTGTGTGTTCTATTTATAAATTACCCAAAATTTTTAATGAGACCAATGACTGAACAAAGCATTCATTTACATTTGGTTAGAGTTACAAGCAAGTTTTTTTTGGAAAAAAAAAATTAAAATAATTTTTTGGCTAGTATTCAGCTTGTGAGAAGGCAACACATACATTGTGCTTACTCTTCTTAGTACTCCTGTAAGTACTCAGTATTTAGTCCTGATTACCTACAACCATTATGGCTGTAGCTATTAACATACACAATTTATTTACTTCTTATTTAAGAATACAAATGTTTGCAATTAAAATTATGGAAAATGATTCTCATCCTTCTGTTATAACCAATAAAAAAAAGCCGGCAAAGAATTGCAAATCTGGCTACTGTGGATTTCATTCTTGACAAACTTAGTTAGAACCTATCAGGTTGGTGTAGTGGTGAGCACGTCTTCCCAAATCAGCTGATTTGGAAGTTGAGAGTTCCAGGGTTCAAGTTCTAGTAAAGGCAGTTACTTTTATACAGATTTAAATACTAGATTGTGGATACCGGTGTTCTTTGGTGGTTGGATTTCAATCAAATGCACATCTCAGGAATGGTTGAACTGAGACTGTACAAGACTACACTTCATTTACGCTCATACTTCCTGGAAGTATAATTCATGGAAGATAATTCCTGGAGGCTAAACAGGAAAAAGAAAAAAGACTATTAATTAGAAGGAAAATTAAGTGGAACATTAAAGTATGTAAGTATGCAAGAATAGAATTAAGTAAAAAAATTATTCTACTTTGAATAAAACTTTTGAAGTATAGGACCATGGTGACCATATATCTCCCAACCCTTTGACCAATTGAAACCCAAATTAATTAGCATCACGTACTTGTACTCAGAAGTCATTGAATAAAATATATAAAAATCAGTTAATAAAGACTGAAGATGAGTTATTGTTAGTAAAACAATAACTGAAGTGAAAGCTGATTATTTTAAGAAATTGCTCAAATACATGAGATTAGTACAAAAATGAAACTGAGTTAAGAAACAAAAAATATCTTTTTTACACCCACCCCTTTGTAAGACAAGGTCAAAGAAAGTAACTTGCCACCTAAGGGATATTAAATTATATGAAAAATTTATTTGTTTGACTAAAATTTTTAGATGCAGGATCCATAAGGTCCTCTTGCCCCCTCAACAATTAATGACCAAGATTGCAAAGTCCCATATACAGAAACCATGCTGTGACATTTCATCTGAATCAGTCCATCAAGTCTGGAGATATCAAATAAAAAACAGGCCAATGTGCAGATACGTATGTACATACTTCTGGAATTTTAAGCTCTGCAAAAACCTTGTGATGCAAAAATTGACCATTTCAGAGTATGCTTTCCCTTATATATTTATACTGAACAGCTATAAATATAACTTGTAAATAAATCATAGCTCGTATAGATAGAAAAAAAAAGAAAGTTGGTATGATAATCAAACAGAAATTATTAGCCTAATAGTAAAAAAAACTGTCATTCAAAACCATATTTTAAAGACTATTCTCCTAAAATATTAATATTAATTATATTCATTTTATGCAATTATTATAAAAGTACATTAATTCTAACACCAGTAGCATTATTAATTACTGTTTTATAGAAAATTAGTTGAAAAAGGAAAAAATGAAAGAGTGATGTATCATAAATTTAACAAAGAGTTATGGAGGGAAACAAAAATAGAAACTAGGAAAAGGTGGCTAAAGAAAGAATAAAATGATATTAAGAATCTAAAAACGAAAGGGAGTATGACATTATGCTTGGGAAGGTGAAAAGCTTTACATGGGAAAATTGAAAGGGAATGGTAAAATGAGAGGAAAGGGTAAGGATGGTGAAATGTACATGATGAGAAAGGTAGAAAGAATACATGGAAGACCTGCAAAGGTCAAGAGAGAAACCTGAGGAACTAATTTTAGAAAAAGAACTGGAGGTAGCTGAAGAGGATAAAGGACTATTGATATTAAGATGTGAAGTACAGAAAGAAGTTGAAGAAATTAAGAATAAATAAGTGACTGGTGTAGATGAACTTCCCGTAGAACTTTATAAATACTTAAAGGAGGAAGGAGTGGAAGAAATAACTGACCTTTTTTAATGTGGATATTAGTGTGGGAGAATGGCCTGAGGATTTTGTGAATGATACAAATTCTGAAGAAAATTAGTACCACAAAATGTACAGAGCACAGAACAATAAGTTAATGAACAATAACAGTCCATGTCACTAAAATATTGTTAAGAGTTCTAAACCAGAGATTGGTATGAATAATGGACAAGAATGTAGGAAGGGAACAGTCTGGCTTCAGGAAAAGGAGAAAGGAACCATAAATGCCATTGGGCTGCTAAGGATGGTTGGAGAGAAATATTTAGAGAGAGGAAGAGGAATTAAATCTGCATTTCATAAGTTTAGAGAAGGTGTTTGATAGAGTTAAATGGAGAAAATTATTGAGATTATTAAAGAGAAAAAAGTAGAATAGAAAGGCAGAAGGTAAATTAAACAATTATACATGAGAAAAACAGCAGCAATGAAGTTAGTAAGAATATGACAGACTGGGTGAATCTAGGTGAGTTGTTAGGCAAGGATGCTACCTCTTGCCAACATTGTTAAATTGAAGATATTATATAAGTAAAATTTAGGAATAAGAATATTAAATAGGATATTTGTAAGGAACATATTACAGGAAAGAAAATAAGGAATAAGTATAGGAGGATGGAAGTAAGAAGCATACAGTCTGCTGATGAAATGGTAACTCTTAACTGATGGCCCTTCAAAGATTGGTAACAACCCTGGAGGAAGAAATGAAAGAGTATGGAATGGAAATAAGCATAAGAAAAATAGTAATAAAACTTAACAGTGTAAGGTTAAATAAATAAAGAATTGAGAAAGTAAAATTTACAGATATTTAGGGACTGTGGTAAGAATTGGAAATTACTATGTAGTAAAAGTCTAAAAGTCTGGAACTGGAGTTATGAAGGAGAAGGCTTGGGATGAAAATGGATGGAGAGAGCAATGGTGTAAGGGATCTGCCTGTTCACTATCCAGGCAGATACTTGGGTAAAAATATATTGCAAATGTATTTGCAATAATATAAAACTAATTAGATTTTCTAATATACATACATTCACTGAGGAAACAGACTTAATGAATTCTATAATATTATGTATTATTTTATCAAAAAATTGATCAGCAGTATTGTATAATTGTCACTACATACATTTCACCATGTAAGAATCAATCATTTGTCCGTGAGGTGCTCATTTGCACCGTTATGATTACTATCTTATTAAAAAATAAAATACTATAATAAAATAAAATATTATTTATAAAAAAAAGTGACTGAAGAGTGGAGTAAAAATAATTTTATAATAGGGAGAGCGAGAAAGAGTGAGAGAGAGAGAGAGAGAGAGAGAGAGAGAGAGAGAGAGAGAGAGAGAGAGAGAGAGAGAGAGAGAGAGAGATATTTACATGATTTATTTCATTTTAGAAATGTTATCTGGTAATGTAGAAAACCTTGATGCAGGTAATATGCATATGTTCAGTTGTCTCCAAACAATGGAAAATGGTTCCTCAAATAAAAAACCTTGAATACTATTATTTTTTAAGGATTAAAAAAAAACATTAATTTATTTTTTAATTAGTCTAGATTTAGTGTGATTAATGAAGGTATATAAGATGAAACAGAAATGTTGGCTGAAAAAAGTAGTTCCCACTGCAATCTGTGTAATGTAAAAATAAATCTATTTCATTGTTTTATCTTTACCCTTTCTCAAAAAAAGTAATGTAATTTTTTATTGAAAAAAACATATTTTCTTTTTTATTTATATTTTGTTACCATAGAAATATAATGGAGAATACGTAAATTTGATATGTTTGTGGGTCAAAGAAAAATTTTTGTTTGTTTTCATTTTGTATGTCTTTCCCTGGTCCAGATCCCCTGCGGTTGAGGTAAGAATTTTCACATACTGTTGTAATATAATTTTTTTAATTTTTTACAGCATTTTTTTACTTGTCTGGAATCATGATTTACATCACAAAACCAAGATGTATTGAATGATTCTTGATAAATTGCATGAGAGAATTATTTTATGGTAAGTTTCTGTGTCTGCTTGATAATACTACATTTACTACTAATAAAAATATACAATATAAGAAATAGAATATATTTAGACTTTTCATTACAGAAATTCAGTCGTAAATTTAGCAGCACCTGAACACTTAGGAGGTCTGTGTGAAATTATTAGCTTATTTAGGCTTTCATTATATAGACATGTTAATAGGCCTGATTTCTTGAATATTTATTAAATTAACATTGAAAATATTTAATAAAGTTATTCTAAAGAATGTTTTGTAGGCGGGTGTGTTGTTCTTTAGATATTTTGTCATTTTAGTTATTTTGGTCATTAAACCAATTACTTGATAAGGGCAGCTGACTAGATGAGTCAATAAATATTAGTTCGGCAGCAAGAAGATATCAACCACTGAATCCTCTGACTAACAACAGAGTAATAATCATGATGTATGGAACAATTTGGCAGTAGTGGGGCACAGTGGTGGCTGACTACATTATGTAGTAATAATACCAGTTGGCTATGCAATTCTGATATTGTGGTCATGACTACATGGTAATCTACCTGTATGAATGAAGAAAGGAAAGACTGATGGGAAATGACATATTATTTTCTTACCTTTCCCTTACAGATCACAGATGCACTGCTATTTAAAGATGAATGTTTTAGGATGTTAATTTGATTTCATATACCACTGCCTTTGAATGTATAACATTTTGATTGCTTGAAAATTAAATATAGAGAAATGACTGCCTACAGCAACTTTTCACATAACCCTATTTAGTTATTGAGAATTTAATAATGAACTGTACTTGTCGGTTAACTTGTGAATGGACAAACTATGACAAATGTATTAAAATAAATTTGTGATTTTTATTTTTTTTACACAGGTTTTGTTAAATAGGTAGTATTAGTTAATTGAGCTTATTACTACTATGCAGTATTGATCATCTTAAAACAGTTTAAACTTTTAATATACTTCAACAAAAGATGTTAGACCTAAGTTTTTGCCTATTGTTTACTTAAGACATTAATCAAATCACTAAAGATGTTTTATTATTTATGTAATAAACATTGACTACAAATGTGTATTAATCTAAAAACCATAAAAAAATTCATCTCAAAACTTAATAAAAGTTTATTTGATCACAAGTATCTGGCTAAATGGAATAAAAAAATATTTACTTTATTATTATTCTTAGTATTATTTTTATATTAAATTATACCAATAAAATAAGATTAAATTAAAATGAAATAATTAATTTTTAAGTTAGTTCATAAAAAAATTCAAACATTTTACAAAAAAAAATTATGTTTATGAAGCACAAAAATTACCTTCTAAATTTTTGGTGTTGTTAATTGATGACAATTAAACCATCAAAAATCCAGCTTCTGCACTCGATTATATGAGCCTGAAGCATATGTCATTATTCAAAAAAGTTTTGCATGAAACTAGCTTCTTATGGCCTAATACTACAGATATTAAAATATTCATATTGTAGTCTTAGTTTTTAGTAAGTCTATATTTTAAGACTTCAAAAAAATAACTCAGTTTGAATTGTTCATAATGTTAAAAAAAGTCCTTAATTATTAAAGATTTTGCTTGAACTTGAATGCTTCGCAATGAAATTGTCTTTTGCATGTTTATTAAAACACTAAGGTGGTTTAAGGAGCTGTTCCTTATGAAATAATCTTAGTTATTTTCTCTGAGACAGCAGCACATGTGTATTCTAAGTACTATGATTATACTTCTAAAAAGATGTCTTCATTTTTTAGTTCTGTTACTTTATCTGAATTCACTATAGTCATGCATGATAGCCTCCAATTTTGTAGTGATAAAAGTCTGTGTTTTAAAAACAATAATAGTTTTTACTTCATTTTGAAATTTTGATTTAGAATTAGTATAAAAAAGAATACAAGATTCTTTATTATTTAGCTTAAATAAATTCTTGTTGAATTAAAATTTGTGAATTCAAGTAGTTCATTTAATAGTTAATGTGATAAGAAGGTTCAAAACCATGGTTCTTACCATGGTATAAAAATTTAAATTGCAAAAATTGTCTTTTACATTATTTCTATCTTATAAGTTAAAATAAAAAAAAAACAGTGTGGAGTTTATTAATAAGCCTAAATTGAAAAAGTTTTGCTGATTCTGCTAGGTTTAACTAAATTTCTTTTATAAAGAAATAATGTCAATTATTGAATAATGCCAATTCTTCACCCTGATTAAATACATAAAAATTTTGCTTCGCCAATTCTATACTACATAAAAACATTCTTTAATTAACTGCATTTTTCTCAGTCTTAAAAAATTATAATCCTGTGAGAACTATTTATTTAATGTTAAGACGTTTCATACAAATTAGTTTGTCTTATAACTCTCCAGCTTAAACTAATATATAAGAATTAAATCTCAAATAATTGAAAAGCAAAAGAAAAGTGACATTCAATAAAAAAGAATAAAATACATTTTTAAATATAAAAAATATTGTTGTTTAAGGAGAGTTGTAAACTGTGAATATTGATTACCAGAAATGTACATAGATTCTTATGAACAACAATTCAGTAAAATGTATGTCTGTATGAAGAATGAAGCAAATCAAAGAATAATTTATATTCACAGTGTGGAAGGAAGCATTGATTTCCCATGTAGGAAAGTATTTAACTCTGGGCAACAAAAATTGTAGTTGTTTTATGTCAAATAAATACTAACAATAAATACAGATAATTAGAAAAAAAACTGACTGTATGATAAAATAAATGATTAACTAGTTAGTTACAAATATCTTTGCGCAGTGGTTATGCAAGCCAATAATGGATTTTTAGCATGGCTTATGTTAGTTTCTTCTAGTTTCAACACTTTTACAAACATTTTGAACTAAATTTATGAAAATAAGTACAGTAGTATGAAACCCTAGTATACCTTCTGGTAGGAGTGTAGCTATGTAGTTCATTTGAATACTTTTCACATGCTATGGCTTTTGGGATGTATAGGAAAGGTTTTCTTCAGGGAAGCTCAAACGTGGTTACTTTTAAGCTTATCACAAAATTGCAAGTAAGTGTTGCTGCTATTCTGGACAATGACACAACACCTTAGATCTTTTGAGGTATTGTCACCTGCAGGTGACCTTAAGGAATCTTTGAGTGGGAGTTGTCTAGTTTTGTAGGTTATCTGTTTGTAGAATACCCTTTTCTTTATATCTTCCTTTTCCTTTATCCTTGATAGAGTTTTAGTTGAATTATTGCTAAAGATATTTAGACTTTTAAAATTACTGTCTTTGATATTTGGTAGGTCAGTTCTACCTAAGGATCTATTTGGATGCTCTATTTCTAGTGGCTATACAATAACCCAAAAGGCACTAGTGAGGAAAGAAATATTATCTGAGCACATAGATTATTAAAAACATAATCTTACTTTGTTGCAGTTGGGTGAGCAGCAGTTGATATATTTTTTATGTGGTGCCATTATTTGAAAATGTTTTTGACTTCTTATTGCAGTCACTTAATAGCTTTTATCAGATAATAAGTGAAATGTGGATACAGAATAGTTGATTCACTATTTTATTATTTATTACTAGAGGCTTGATATTCCATGCTTCACATGTCAATCCCAGCAGAATTAAATGAAGCAGAACAGAGTTGCTGGGAAAACACCCGATTTGGCGAAAATTTTCCACAATGTTGGACGAAGCTCATCTATCCCAAGGTAGAATCCTTGTATGATAAAAAAGTATAGTAATAAATGGATGAGACCAGTTAACACATTTTTAATAATTATTGTTTAAAGGTCTACGTTACATGAAAAAAAATTAAGGAAAGATCAAATAATTATAGTGATTAATGATATAGTTGTGAGATAAAAATATCCCCATAAATCTGAACTCCAGAAAAATTTTTTAAATATTTTTGATCTTAACTTGATCTTAATGTATTTGATGGAATCAAACAAATTTACAGTGATTTAAAAAATATAATGGATTGTGTGGTGAAATCCAATTAAGAAAATATTCTACCATGTAGTTGTTAGGAATATTCCATAAACCTGGATGAGTCATATGTTGGTATTTAAATTAAAGAAAGTGTTAGCAGAACAGAATAAGACTTTTTTTTTCTATTAATTAGATTACAGATTAATGCTTTAATTATTATTTTTTTCAATATCTTAACTTCTGATGTAATGTGAAAATAAATATTTATTTGGTAAACATTATTTGCTTTTACACATATCAGTAGAATAACACTAAACTAGTATTATTATAGCCTACAAAACTCTGCAAGAACTGTATTTGCGTATCCTTCTGCATAAAAATACTTGTGTATGTTACAGCAACAGGAGTGTGGTGTTGGAGATGAATGGTAGAATATGTTACAAATGGGATTGAATAAATATTTATTTTTTGTCATATATCATTCACATTTTTTGGTTTTGTTATTAACTACATTATTATTTTTTAACTACATGTAGGTACATATTATTTTATTGGAGAAAACCTCAGTTTAAGTAAATTTTCTTAGCATTATTAAAGTGGCACTTAACAATTATGGTTTCACAAAACATCATCACTTTATTATTCATTGGCTTTGTTCATCATGTTTTGTTCCTTGTTTGTCCTTTTTTATTAATTTAATTTTTCAAATTATATTTTAACTATCATCATAATCATATAGTTGAGGCAATTCTCTTAAAACCATATCCAGTCTCTTCAATTTTCCATTAAATTTCTAAGTTCCTGACAGCTCCATTTTCCTTTTGGATCATGAACAGCTTTTAATATATTCTGTCTGGGCTCTCTTCTTTGCATACCTTCTATTGATTATTTGGCACAACCCAATCAACACTTCTCTCATGGTACGCCCTAGTCAGTTTTTTGTACATATCTAATTCATCATATAAGCTGAAAGCATGCATGCATGTGTGTGTGTGTGTGTGTGTGTGTGTGTGTATATATATGTATGAATGAGTGAGTGAGTGAGAGTGTGTATATGTGATGTACAATTCTTTAGCATGTGAAAAAATGCCATGCTTGGGCTGGAATTTGAACCAGGAACCTTCTTTGTAAAGGCAGAGACCATCCCATTATGAAGATTGACAAAATTCTTTCCTACCTTTATTAGTTTTCCTGTTCTGATTAAGCTTCAATCTCTTTCACCTTCCTTATTACTGCTTTATTTTTCACTTTGTTTATTTAATTTTCTTCAATCATGTCTAACTTATTTCAATTGCCTCCAGTCTTTATATCTAGTATCTTTAGTTCATATCCATACAAAAGCACACCCTAGACATAACACTTCAATCCAATCCTTTACTCCACTTTCTACATAATATTTGTTTCTTTATGTTAACTTGTTCTTTAGCCATTGATTTGTCAGTTTTTATTCCATTTTCACTTTTATCTTCAGTTAACATTAAATCTATGTATGCACCTTTACTGTTTTACTTGTTAAATTTTTCCTTCTTTTACAGATATAGTTAGCTCATTGTTCTCATTGCCCTTATAAAATTTATTTTCCTTCCTCTAACCATATTTTCTTCTTTATTTATAATGGATTGATTACCCTTATAATCATTTGGATTTACTGTGAAATAGTTTTTTGGGGGGAGAAATAACTGGCATAATCCTAGATCTAATATATTTCTCCATTACTGCTTAGACTTAGTGCAAATAGTAACATTACTGAAGATTACATTTATATTTTTGAATTAAAGTAGAAAATTCTCAATAATTTATTTCTTAATTTTGGTAACTCTCAATAAATGAAAATTTAGTTGTACGTGAAGCCCAAGTATGTTATGATAGATTATACAGAGATGTATATTTCTATAAATGTTGTTTTAAGACAACTTAAGAATAACTACAGTATACTCAACACAACTTTAATGTAATTTTTTAGATGTTCTGATGCATTATGCAACTTTGTTTTTCATATAACCCCATGGAAATATCAGGTTGTAATGAGATGTAATTTAGTAATTATTCTCAATGTTTACAGCTGTTTTATGCATCAGAATATGTAGGAAATTGTATTGAAGTTGCACTGAGTACCTGTTATCTAAAAACAGTGATGTTTTAGATATCCAAGATATCTAAAAGACAACCCACCGGGTTGGTCTAGTGGTTAACACGTCTTCCCAAATCAGCTGATTTGGAAGTCGAGAGTTACAGCATTCAAGTCCTAGTAAAGTCAGATATTTTTACACGGATTTGAATACTAGATTGTGGATACCGGTGTTCTTTGGTGGTTGGGTTTCAATTAACCACACATCTCAGGAATGGTCGAACTGAGACTGTACAAGACTACAGTTCATCTACACTCATACATATCATCCTCATTCATCCTCTGAAGAATTATCTAAACGGTAGTTACCGGAGGCTAAACAGGAAAAAGAAAGAAAGATATCTAAAAGAAAACCTGTACAACAAATTTGAATCTGAATAATTTCAATGTTTACATTTCTCCTATTTAAACAGATAATAAAAACTATCTTCAGTTAATTTAAATGATAATCTATGATTTTTGTACCTTTTCTTGTATATCGCTGTTGTTGAATGTAAGTAAATTTTTATCTAATTAAATTACCATTCACAAAACTACACCTCCTCCTTACAACTTGATATTTCCATAAAAAAGGAAGTGAATTTAAAGAAAAAATCCAATAGTCAAGTCACATTTAATGATACTATTCCTGTAGATCAGAGTTGAACAAAGCCTGGCATTTTCTTGTAGTAATTAACATATTTATGATCATATAATAAAATGAAAGTATTCATTCACTTATTGCTAGTTTTGTAATATTTAACATTAGCGCTTTTGTGATACACACTGCTTAATCAGATGCAAAATTTAAAATAAATTAAAGTTAAAGCAATGAGTACATATTTTCTTTTTTTTATAACTGATAGTAATTATTATGTACTGCTATGATGCTTACTTACAAATTCATTAACAAAATATTTCAAATTATAACTTACGAACACAACAAAATAGAAAGTTCTTCATATAAACCTACATGAAAAACCTACCATGGATTCATCATCAGTTACGGTGTGTGTGTGTGTGTGTGTGTGTGTGTGTCTTTCTTTCTAGGAAAGAAAGTATTAAGTAGCATTCTGTACTAGGATTATGTTTGTTGGACAATTTACTTTCCCAGCACACACTGTAATAACTTTTTTGGAAGATAATATCTGAAAAATTAAAAAAAAAAAATTGTATAAATGCAGTTATCATTCACTTTCCAGTTTAGTTATAAATGTTTTCCTGTATAAAAAAATTTACCTAAATTGGCATTAATTGGTGCATATACTCATTACATTTTTATCATATAACTGAATTGATAAAAACTTGGGAGGTGTTTAGAAAAGATAATCACTGGTTTTCATTATTTATTATTTTTCAAAATTTTTGTTTCAATATAATTTTTTACATTATTTTCTTATAATTGAAATTATTCAGTCTTAATTTTTCTATATCAGTAGATTTCTACAGTTTAACTTCATGCAATATATTTGCATAGGAGAAAAAATGAAAATATTAGAATGAAAAATGAATATTTATTCATAATATTCTTTCTTGAAATGACGTTATTGCTTTTAAAATAAATAAATAAATATTTAAAATTACAATCATCTTAAGTGGTACTAGTTTTGGTGTAATTCCAATTGAAGTTATTTGCTAAAGGATATTTTGATTCAGGAAGTCACATACTTTGGGTAAGATCAAAAAGTGTTTTTTGCATGATACTATATTTTATTCATGACTATCAGCTATGATAATTATTTAAAAATATAATCTTTCAACCATCTTCAGTACTTAGTGGTGGTGACTTATGATGTACTGTTGCTGGTTTTTTTTTTTAAATTAAGCAGTCATGTATTTAGAATGTGGAACTATTGAGGATTTTAGAATGTGTGAACTATTGAGGGGATGTTCAGTAGTTGTTGTGTTAATATATTTCATAATGTTCAAGTGTATTTAAGATATGGTCATCTTTTGTGTATGTAAAATATAAGTATTCCTGTTAGTGATAGTGGAACTGCAATTTATGTTTGAAATATGGTTGATAAATATTGTCTTTGCTTGTGAGTAATGTTTTGTTTCGTTTGCTGTTTTAAAGGTTAAAGTTTGCTTTTCCAAAACTGAAAATTAGATCTGAAATAAAATTGTTTTAGATAATTAAAGTATAAAATAAATTTAATAATAAGTATTAGTACTAGAAATTACAATCTGATTAAAAAATATTATTTATATGCAATAGAAAACTTATTACTGATAACTTTATTTTTGTTTAGGCTGGACTTGGGAGCCTCCAGCAGAACGACGGTAGGGCCCTCCACTGCTGGGGAGGGTCCAGATTATGAAAGCACATCAATATTTTTGGCGTCCAATCAGGTATATTTATATAAATCGTCATAAATTAAGATGAAAAACAATTTAATAAATAAATAGTTACATGGTATAGATTCACTATCCCCGTGTACGTTAAGCAGGTGTAGATTCAGTTACCCGATTTACTAGAAAAATGATTATTAAAATATTTATGCACTTATTTGTTACAAAGAAATGTACAACTGATGTGAACATAATTTGAAACTATTGATTCAATAATTTAAATGTAAATGATATGTATAATTAATTTTTTTACTGATATCATATAGTATAATTTACATTTAAAATCATTATTTCATGTTATTAGCTGTAACCTTTGTTCAATCATAAAGTTATTATACAGCGTCTTAAATTATTTTACTTTGTATAATACATATTTATAATTATATTGTTAAACTTGTTGAGATTATAAACGAAAATGATTAATATTCTTACATTAAAATATTATAAAGAAAAAAATCCTCAGGATTTTTTGACAGGCAGTTATGTTCAGTTTCACGTCCTCCTTACTATTTTTTTTTTAACCTCCAGATTCACCGTTAGACATTCTTCATTGGATGAGATGAATGATTTGTAGTGTGTGTGAAAATGCCATGCCCGACCGGGATTCGAACCCGGGACTCTCTTTACAATTCATAAACAATCTATGTAACCCTTTTCTTCTTATTTATGTCAGGCTTATAGATATGTTAATCAAGTTTAGTCCAACAGCTGTTTTATGATATATATATTTCTTCTTGATAATGCTATTAAAGTAAGTTTTTTCTCTTTTCTAAAATGTTGTTACAGTAAAATCATTCTCTTTAAAAATGTTCTTAAGCTCAATAAAAGATGTCTTTAAATCAATGCTATTTAAAATTTAACTTAAAAATATTAATCTAAATAATTCTTAATATAAATCTTAATAGTTCTTTCTTGAGTTGATAGTTTGAAATTAATGGCTATTCCTAATATTCTTCTGTCTATTTTTGAAGTTTGTCGGTTGTTGCTTGGGTGTATATTTTCTAATAATATGTATATTTTAATATTTATTATCTTTCAGAAAATTAACACATCTTTGTTGAAATGGGGTACATACATAGCTGTTGTTTCTATTGATCTGTAGTTAGTGTATCCCCCCATTGCTTGGAACATCTGTGGATCACTACACAAGAAAGTATTAACACTCAGAATGGTAGGAGGAAGATAAATCATGGGCTAATGTAATATTCTACTCCAGCTGTGCCTCAAACCAGAAGGCACCAATCTTCCATGCCTCTCCGGTACTTGTCTGGAATAAAAAAAGCTCATTATAATTATAAATTAGAAAAATATATACAAAATCTTAACAAGATAAACTTTATTGTACCCTTCTCCACAGAAACAACAAAACATTTTTCTTTTTTAAAAAATTTCAAGGATTACTTTTACTTTACATATATTGAGATGAATAATTACTGTATTTTTTATGAATAAATATTTGATGAAAGAATTAATAGCAATCCAAAAAAAAAGGTTAAAAATAATACAGCATCTTGTGTTGTGGGAATACTACCATTGATCCAGACAATAAATGTGTGGTTTAAAATTTAAATCAAAATTTTTATTTTATTTCTAAGTTTATAAATTAATATTTATTATTTGTTTACAGGTTAGGAGGCTGACTCCTGGACTTACAGGTCTGCGTAATATTGGCAACACTTGTTTTATGAACTCTATTGTTCAGTGCCTATCTAACACAGTTTTGTTACGTGATTACCTGGTATCTAAACAATTTTTAAAAGATATTCGATCTGAATCTAGAGGTGATCTTATAAAATCATTTAGCGATCTCCTTGTAGAATTATGGCATGGAGATCAACAGGTAGCAAACACGTCATCATTTAAGGCACAAGTTCAAAGATTCGCACCTAGGTTTATGGGATACAATCAACAGGATGCACAAGAATTTTTACGATACTTACTTGAAGGCTTACATCAGGATGTAAACCAGGTAATTTATTAGTTTTAAATTTTTTTCAAGTTTATTTTTTTTTCTAATAAGAGTTACGTTAAAGCTTGTACAAGGCTAGGTGTGATAATTCATTTCATAAATGTAAAATTGAACATTTTTTAAAAAGCTTTCTATGTTATTAATATTACATTAGAAACACTTGCTTACCACTAAAGGTAGAATATATGTGCTATTGTGTTTGAAATATAACTTTGTTAAAAAAGTTTTACAAAAGTTTAAAAGATCACTGGAACCTATAGTATAAAGTCATCTCTCAGTCATTTTAAATGGCTTGCAACAAAAAGTTTTGTAACATATAAATTTATAATTATAAATTTTTGTATATATATATATATATATATAATTTTAAAACATGTTATTAGTGTAATTATTAAATTATTTACATCATCAAAACATCAGTAGAGTTATCTCAGTCTTTAATACCAATAAACTGAATAATTCGATAAAATAGAATTAATAAAAAAAAAAATCTTGCAGTGATCACCAGTTTTTTTTTTGGCTTGATGAATTCATCACAGAACCTTTTGAAGTTTGTACATGAAAGAATATGAAATGAAATTTTTTACTGTATAAAAATTTCCATGTCTGACTGAGATTTGAACCTGGGACTTCTGGACCTCCAGGTCAAAGGCCAAAATGTTACCACTCTGTCAAGGAGGTAGGAAAATTTGTGTTCAAAGTGATATTTTCCTAACTAATGTGTGGGGTCCACACCTGAAACATTCATTGATTAATATCTATTATCACTATTTCCTTAATTTAATTTTGTATTAACAAAAAATAGTCAAATTCACTTTTTAAACATTTTCTGATATTATTGCAGGTGCTAAATAAAACAAGAAAATCAATATCAGAGTTGTCAGATGATATGCCAACTAATCAAAAAGCAAGAGAAAGTTGGCGTTTATATTTATCATATGAAAACAGCAAAATAGTAGACTTGTTTGTCGGGCAGTTGCGGTCAGTATTAAGTTTCTCAGGCTGCGGCCACCAATCTACAACATTTGAAGTTTTCTGGGATCTATCAATACCTCTGGCAACACGAGGGACTGATTCACAGCATTCTATTCAACTAACTCAATGTATTGAGTATTTTATGAGAGAGGAAATACTTGATGGAGATGAGATGCCAATGTGCACAAAGTGTAATATACGTCGCAGATGTACGAAGAGGTAAAGCTATTCATATAATAGCAGATCTAATAAATATATAAAAATATTTGTTTGTAATATTTCAAATTCCAACAAAATTTAAAAACTAACAAGTATTAAATCATAGAAAATTATATAATCTGATAGTTTCAGTAGATGCAAACACCTCAGACCTTCGTAGAATGTAAAACTCACAATTTACTAAAATATAATCTAAGGAAAATTCATATTTTTGGTTCTTACTGGTAGTCAGAATGATTGACAGAAAGTTCCTATTTTAGAAATAAATTAACATGCCTTCAAAACATTACTAATCTTACTGTAAAAAAAACTTTATCTTGGATTATGAAACTGGGCATTCAATTTTATTTGAAAACAAATGTCTTCTAGAAGACTACAAATTTATTTGTATATGCCATTTTAGTCATTAAACAAAAAGCTGTGTTATTTACAATTTTAGAGCATTTCTATAACACCTTCAATTTTTTGTTTAATCCTGATCTCTGAACTCCTCAGTCACGATGACATGCTAAGAGAAAAGTGCACCTTTCTTTAAAATATTACTGCTAGAAAAGTTAGGAGACACAAGTCAGGGGATTTTATAGGCCAGCTCATCACCAAACTAAGAAAATAGCTATCTAGTGTTTCTTGCAGACAGATCTGCTACGGTCTATCTTACAAAATGAGCTGTAGCATATTCTTATTGAAGCAAACTGTTGCTAATTGAAGCTGCAATGACTTTTCAAGCTGCAATGTTTTTCTGTAAAAAAAAAAACAGAAAATCTGTAACACAGAAAAAAGTTCAGAAAATCTGTAAATCCTTGAAATGTTGCTGTATATTAATACTAATTGCATGTCTGCTCTTTTATGAAAAAATGGGGCCAATAATGCTGACTGGTTTATTAGCATCCTAAACAATAAATTTATTTATTTGCTCATCATTCAGTAGATTTCCTGGATATTGTTTGATCAAAAATTAATAATTTTCTAGGTTACAAACTTAGAGGTGTGAAAATCTCATCAATGAACAATGACAAGTCTACTGGTTATGATGATAAACTTCTGAATTTTTTGGTAGATTTTATACAACCACTCATTTGCTGCACAATTTTAAAGTGGGTAAAAGGCAGGATACAAATGTTTTGTGATTAGAAAAATTTAAGGCATGTCTTGTTAAAATAAGTTGAATTTTGGAGTATAGTAACCTTCACATGTTTTTTTAATTTTGAGAGTGAAAACTTTTTTCAATGTCCCAGCCCTCTTCATATTATATCAATTCACTTTCTTATGTACAACAGAGTAGTCTGGAGCTGAACTGATTCTCTAAATTTGATACCAAAAACGTTATCAAATAGATAACTAAACATTTGCTCTTCATAAAATATTCTACTACAAATAAGTCATGCTGAATTCTTCACTCTTTCATTTTCAAAACATATACAAATACAATGGTAAAAAACCTAACCTCCCAATTTCTTTTAATAAATCATTGTAGCAAACTTTAAAATAGGTAATTTCCTGTATATTGCTCAATGTAAGCAAAGAAACATACTTTGCTTGGGATTATCGCTTCATTTTTTACATTTATTTTGAACAGAAAATTCTGTCCTTTTATAATCTGGGTTTCCGTTTTTTGTTTGATAGCTTCAGGTAATGAATGACTCATCAATTTATGTAATTTTTGTCATTTTAAAAAATTGCCCAAATAAAATTACAAATGTGTACTTATCAATGTAATTTGTTGGAAGTATCTTGTTATCTTTAATAATGATAAAAAAAGTCATGGTAGAAAAATTAATATCTAAGTCATGCTGGGCAAAACAAAAATTGTGTAATCACATTATTTATTACACAATTTAAACCGTGTAATAGTAAACAATAAAAAATATTTTATGTAATTTTTTTAATAAAAGAACATCTGTTATATAACAGATGTATGAAATAGGTTCACATAGGAATAAATGATAATCAGTACTGCTGCTGATGCACAATCTACATTTTCTTATAGTCATGCCCATCAGTGCCAGAAAAGGTTTGACATTAACATTGTAGTCAACATAATAAATACATTCTATAATCAATTTTAATTTGGACTATTCAGTTCTAGTACTATTGTAAAAATACATAAAATAAATACTTTGCTATTAAATAATTATAATCTTTTTTTAACAGGTATTCTATCCAGAAATTTCCAAAAGTTTTAGTTCTACATTTAAAACGTTTTGGTCCTAATGAAAGATTTCGCAACAAGTTGGGACAATCAGTGGACTTTCCAATTGTAGGAATGGATTTATCACAATTTAGTGAATCAGTTGGAAATCAGATTACAACATATGATTTGTATTCTGTATCAAATCATTCGGGCACACTTCAGTCAGGACATTACACAGCAATGTGCCGACACCCATATAATAACCACTGGTATCTCTATAATGACTCGGTTGTAACACCGATCTCACCAGCTAGGATAGTTTCTGGACAAGCCTATGTTTTATTTTATGAACAAAGTAGTAGGTAATTTTATTATAAAAAAGGACAAAATAAAACAGTTTTTTCAATATGTAAATTTTTTGAGTATTTTTTAAAACTAAATTTATTTAAATTAAGATATAGGGTTTCCACATAAAATAAGAAAGTTCTGTATGTTTTCTTATGGTAAATAACAATTAAAGTATTATATGAGGGATTCTAAATAAATAAAATTGGAATCTATATTTGAAAATAAGTAATGCTTTAAACTTTTACAAAACAATTGCTGCACCAAGAATAAACTGAGCCAGATTTAAAATAATGAAATGGAACATTTTTAAGACACAATTTTTTCAACCACATTTTTGTGGTCTTTGAACAGGAATAGTGCTGCTATAGTAGCATTGTGAATGCAGCTGAAGCTTTTGATGAGAATTTTTTTGTCTTCGTATCATGAATTCAGGTTGCGGTCATAAGATACATTACAGCTGAGTTTAGTTACATTTTTATATGAAATAATTTTGTATAAATAAAATAATCTTTGGGACAATCAAAATCAAGTATATTATAAAGGTGATCACGAGATTTGATATACTGAATTATGTGCCTTCATTTGTTCAATGTCCACATGTGGACACAGTAGAATGAAAATAATTTATACCAAGCCAAAATTTATAACCAATTTTATGTTTTACTTTGAGCCTTTGCCTAGTCATTAGCCCTAGGATAATCTATATATTATAATCTATTATATTTATATTCGATTTATATTATATCATATTTGGTATATAATACGTAGATGAAGCCTGAAATATGTGCATAACACTGATTAACAGTTTTTTGTATCATGAACCAAATTATCATTTTATTATTAATTTTTCTTATAATCTAAGAGTGGTAGCGTCTTGGCATGGTGTACCCAGAGCTTAAAAAGAAAAAGAAAAGTATTAACCATGAAAAATGCTACAACACATAATATTTCTATGTTACTGTATCAGTAATTGCCATCCTCGTGTCATAATTTAGTACTTTCACTGTCACAATTTGCAACTCTCCAGGTTAGCAGTGGAGGTACTGTTTTTTAGCCTTCAGATCCACCATAAGGTATTACTTGCATGAAATGAAATTGCAATTTTGTAGCATTTGAAAATGTCATGCCTGACCAGGTCTTCTGGATGAAAGGCTGAGATGCTACCACTCATGTCATGGAGACTGGCAGTAGGAGTATTAGAATGTTGTCTTTGTTTATGTTCACTTCCAGTAGAGACAGCCTTTTCTTTTTTTAGTGTTTTTTATGTGTGTTTTTAAATGCAGATTAATTTCAAAATTCAAGTTTTACTGTAGATCTTGTTAAAAAATTCACCAGTTGAAGTTTTATGTTTGTGGAAGTTTTTCATTAAAGTACTAGAACTACAACAAAAGAAGTGAGAAAAGTATTATTTTTGTTGTAAAATCAAAATAAAAACTGGTGCTTCTCATGTTTATTGGATAAGCTGTAATGCAACTCTAGTCTTGCTCTAGTCACTGTCATTATTGTGTGGCATGAACCTACTCTTGTCTTAAAACACTGAATAATATTCAAAAAAACAAAGAACATAAGATAGAATATCTGTTCAACTGATGTAAATCTAGATCTGTCTGAAACTTGTGATACCATATACAGTCCTCAAATATTCTGTGAACCCTACCTTATCTATAAAAATGAATCAAATGGTTTGGTATGTGACTCATGTGACTCAGACCTTCAAAACAGCAAGCTGAATTTCTTAGGTCTAAATTGCAAGAGTAGAATCTGTTGGCAGATATAGAACAAGCATTACATCTTTCAGAAAAAGAAGGGCTGCTTTCTTAGTGTTTTATTAAATGAAGAGTTCTTTTTGTGTATATTTTGATATCACTGGTTTAATGACTGAATTCTGAATAGAAATATGGTTGCCATTCTGAAGTTTCTTAAGTACAGTTTGACAAATTTGGAGATTTGAAGGTCATAGTATATTAATGAGCCTTTGAACTTGAATTCCTAAACTATTGCTGTTTTTTATTTATAGAATAGTAGTGACACATCATTTTGTTAAAAAAACGTTGGCCAAAGAAAACTTCATTAAACCAACTGATCAAAATGTCTCATACACAATATTTGTTGGATCCAAAAAAATTCTTCTTTCTCTGATTCAAACCAAACTAGAATTGATGAAACTTTTGTAAAAGCCGTAGATAAAAAAGATGAAGGCTTCAGACATATAAGAGAATTAATTGAAGCCAAACTTAATGATGTACTTGATGTACTTTGAAGGAAAACTCAACCAAAAGGAATTATTAACAAGGAAATCACTTGCAAAGAGGATAAAAGGATTATTAGGCAATAAAAAACTATAAAAACCTAATACAGAGCTTCTTAAGTTCTGCCAACTCATGGTATGTTGCAAAAACACTGATACCATCAACACTGCTAGTCGGCAACTTTTGGAGCATTGAGTTCACATTGATTTAATTCTGAATTGGTATATGAATGCTATCCGGCTCCATTTATATGCTTGGTGCACACTAAGCTAGAGTTATGTTGAATGCTAGAACATCAAGGCCTAGAATGATAAAGCTAATGCACTTTCTAAGGAGTGCTTCTACCATTTACAGAAGGTATTTATCGAATACCTTTGCGTCTCCAACAGGGACTGCAGTTCCTTTGAGAACCACAGTCAGTAACAGCTAACACATAATTGGCACAAGCATCCTGAAAAAAGTGTAGGGAAGATGCTGACTTATAAGCCAAAACATTCTTCTCAAATTATCTGATCCATTTGGGTAAGAGTAGCTACATTGCTGGGTGTAATTTGATCTGGAACCATGTCTGTACTAAGGTCTATCCCAAGGTAGCATCCTATATAAATTTTCTAGCTGTGATGATTGCATTTACATTAATTGTTAAATGTGAGGTTCTTGAGAGGAGGAGTTTGTATAATGCTGAAGCCTATCTTTTAAAATGTATATGTTGTAATTCATCTAATTGGAAAGGTCTAAAACTAATAAGAGATGCACAGGTAAACAGACTAGGTAAATTAATTTCTTCATGATTGCCTACAAGTTTCATGGCTGAATTGCAGTGGTGGTGAGGGAATTAGTTCTGTTTTAATAAATAAATAAAAACAAGAAGATAATCTTTGTATAGGCTTTCTTATTCCAAAAAACCTAATATAAGTCCTACAATATCAAAAAATGACAAACATATACATACACAACCAAATCTTGTCCACAAAGGTAACATATTTCCATGCACATGATTTGACAATATCATGCTTCTCAAATTCTAAGCCGAAACTTGACCAAATGAAAAAACTTTATATGAACACACACATTTTCTTGGACCTCACAACAAAAAGTAAAAAACAAATATTAGTTCAAATATACAGAAAACCTATGATACTGTAATTACCACAGCTGAAACAATCCAACCTCTATTTTAGTAAGAACATGATTCACTTATTAGTACATCTATATGGTAAAAGATTTATGAAAAAACTCAAATGTTATATTTTTATCCTATACAACTCAGAAAGACAACAAACTTATGGACACACTTCTACCCAAAATTCATAAAAGCAAAAGTAAAATAAGACACGAAAAATAAAAATAGACTGCACAATGTGGGGATGATTTATAACTAAGGTTTACATTCTTGTTTAATATGTTTGAAACAAAAGGATATAATGCAACTGATCTCAAAATCACTTTATTCTATTTCACTACAGTTAATACAAGTCTATCATCTCCATTATTTTTCTCTATAATCGTTATTTAATGCAACTCATTTGTATTATCTATTTTTCAATTCTTCCCATGAAGAAATTTTTTGGTTTACCTTGATCCATCTACAACTGCACTCAGCAATTGAAAATTGGTGCCTGACAAAAATTCAACCTTGAGGATTATTGATTTTGGCTACATGAGGGTGGGAAACGAGTGTGTATTTCAGGGTCATTGCTGTCTTTGCTGTTGGTGTACACTCTTGCCAATACAATGGTGCAGTCAAAAAAGATTCACTATGTAAAAAGTTTCTTGAGTGTTAGTGAAGTCTTAGTGTCTTGATGAATCAATTTTGCTTTTATTGATAGGTGTTCAGTATGGATGACTTTTATAAATTTCAAAAAATCGTTTGAAATCATTAATCTTTCCAAGTTTTAAATCTTTTGAAACTTTTTGTGCTGTGGGAACTGTTTTGAATTTTCTTACACCCAAAATATCAGAATAATGATAATCCACTGACAGCTGATTTCTTTCAGAATCACAATTATGAACTCAAGGCTTTGTGTTAGTGGTGATATTCATGAGAAAATAATTTCCTTCACAATGATACTGGTGAAGAAGTTGTTGAAAAATGAATTTCTCTGTTCTTTCATAATCTCCAGTAAATTGCAGTGAGATCTATTTAGCACACATTTTTCTTTACTTCAACATCTGGTTAAAGGACTGGAGTTTCTTCCGAGTAATACCTTCAAAACGATTTCTTTTTGCTTAATATGTCAGTTAATTTAAATCTGCACATTCGTTCTGCTTACATGTAATTGAAATAGGTCTGTGGATTGTTTTTCTACAAAGACCTTCATCTTATCAGTAGTTTTGATTATCAAAACCTGTCTATACAAACATTTATATTAGTTCCTATGAAATGCTGGAATTTTTTATGAGTGCATAATTTGCAGTGTAAAGATTCTATCATTGATCATTACTTGGTCATAACTCAGAAATCAATCAATAAATGTCATTATTACTCAAGAAACTGAAAACTTGAATTTAATTGGTTTAAAAAAATAAGAATAGTACTATTCAATTCTACTTTGAATTTATACTTTTTGAAGAAGTCCCTAAGGGCTGCTGGCTGTTTGTTTTTAATTTCATGTTAATTTATGAAAATCAAAACTTAAAAGAGAATTGACTATTACTTGTTACTTTTTATATGCATTATTTGATAAATCATTTTTTTCAAAAACTTAATTTATTTGTATGATAAAGGAAAATAGAATTAGCAATTATGTCAAAGAATATTTAATAATTATAGTAAACTTCAAAAGCATTTTCTTCAAGAGCATGTGATACTGCAGTTAATTTTGTCAATAAGATTTTGAAATGAGTTGTTTACTACTGAGGTTAACTGCCAATGTAAATTAGTCTAGCAAGACTTTTTTTTTGTAGCTGATGTGATTAGATTACATAACAATAATTCTGTAAATGAACCTAATTGATACTGTGTATATATGAAAATGAAACGAGTAATGATTGAAAAGTATGAGATATCTCATTTGTAATGTTGGTAAAATAATAATAAATTACATGTTGAACAACAAGAAAAAAATTTGATTTATTATTACTTTTTTTCAATATAATATGTATTTATTTTAGTGTTGCAAATTATTATATTAAAAACAGAATTATATAAATTATATACAAGTCTAATAATTTTATAATAGGCCTGCCTATATATTATACTATACAACTAAATTAACAAATTATCAGTAATTAACAATTGATTGTCTTAAAATGAAAACCATAGTATTATTATCATTATTTACTTTATTTTTTATATGTAAAACAACAATGATATTATTTATTAGCACCAGATCCTAAAATTAAATTATGCTTTATGAATCGTTAGACAATTAATTAATTAATTATACTTAAACTTTATGTTTTGTTATTGTCATTTAGTACCATCAATAGCATTTATTTTATCTGAGTAGCCTTTGTGAAGCTTGGGTAAGAAACATATAATTATTTTTGTATTCTGACCCTATAGAAAGCGAGTCGAAATATGAAATTATATTAATAAAAGATGTATAAATAGCAACTGGAAGGTTTAAAAAAAATCCAAACCTATCTAATCATCTAGGTATTATGATTTTTCAACATTTACTCTCATCAACACACAAATATATATATAAAAAAATATATATATATATGTAGTCCCAAGCACATCAATTATTACAAAATAGAGTTTAGCAGTTAATTACAATGTGAAGCTAAACTGATTTCTGCTACTAAATTTATATTCGTGTATGAGATCTAAAATTCACTGAACTACTTATTTATATTAATTACGATCAAAAGCAATTAAAAACAAGAACTAGTAAATAATTAAAAACAATATAATATAAGTTAAATTAATTGAAGTTTTGGTTTGAAAATTTCAGAATGAAGAAAATATCCAAAACTTAATAAAAAAATTGTTCCAAAGAATCTTTAAGCCTAAGTCCTCAGCTTGAAAATACATTTAAAAAAATAAAAGTGCAACTTGCATTATGGTAGCACTATTTTAAATCATTAAAAATAATTTAATTCTGTATTATAATGCTGATGTTTATACTTTAACTTAAGGCTCCTGAGCTTGCGTTATGGTCCTGCTACAGTAAATGAAGAAGCAGCAGTAAATGAAATTAAAGAGAATGATTGGAAACAAACTGGATTCCCCTACTCCAATTAAAAAATATTGTATATGTATTTTTAGTAGTTAACATATTATTTTCGAAGATGAAAAATTAATGAAATGTTTTCTTTAACTTTTACTACTTTTTTCACTGATAAGTGAAAAAATGTAGTTTGAGTACAAACAAATGTACACATATTGAATACTGTGTAAATATTTAAAAAAAATCACTGGAAATAATAAAAAATAATTAGATTAGATCAAAATTTTATCAATATCACAGATTATTCCTAAATAATGTTCAAGTAGTTTTTTAATTTCTTGTTAAGAATGAATATTACAGAGCGAAGGTTGTTGGGATCTACCAAAGTTTGCTAGACTTATCAAATTTTTCTTGTACATATAACAACTGTACACATTCACAACTGTAACAGATGTACAACTGTAACATTCAACAACTGTAACTGTAACAGAACTGTAACAACTGTACAGATTTCTTCCTTCAAAAGAGAATGCTTCTGTTACATTATTTTAATAACACCAATAAAAATAAAGAATTACCTCCACAAAAATGTATCTAACCATCTATTGATTCAGATCCAAATAATGCTACAAGGATCAAAATAATTGAGTGTTCTCTTACTGTTAGTGATGCACATTAAATTTTTTTATTGTTGTTTCAGAAAGTAAGAAAAAACAATAAAAATAATGAATAAAAACAAGTAAATTTTCCTATCCAATAATTAATGATTTTTAAAAATTATTTGAATGTTACTTCAACATTTGAATATATTAAAAAATATTACTCAAGTCAGTTATAAACTAACTTGTTACTTTCTACTTCTGAACCATCCGGATGTTCTTGTGTCACCATGTGTAGATGTAGATTTTGTTAAATCAGTTTCAGAATTAGTTTTTTTAACTTTTCTGTGAAGTGAATTAGTATTACTATGATCAACAGTGTCCATATTATACTGTTGGTGATTTTTCCGTCTACTGTTTAAAGATTCTTGACTGTAAACACTCTCTGATTTCTTTGATTCATCAGATCCTCTTCTACTAAGTGTTGCTTCCTTTTGTTTCTTCTTTTCAGGTTTGCTAGGAGTCTTTGTTGTCGTTTTAACAGGACCTCTAGGTGGTTTTCCGACATCGTTATAATTTATCTGTAAAAATAAAGATACCATATTTTTAATTTGTTTGTAACTTAATATGTACTTCTGAGAGCTTACAAATAATAAAAATATCAGCACAGATTTCCATTTATGTTTTCTTACTATTCTTAATTTAGAGTTGTTGTGTGGTAAAATGGAAGAATTTTGACTATTTTATGACCTTTTAAGTATTTGTAAGATTGTGAAAACAAAAAATACATTGTATGGCTTTGTAATCACCCAAAAATATCTACAAAATACTTATAAGAACTGTTCTTAATTGATTATAAATATATATTTTCAGGCTATGTCACTTAGAGAATTAAATTTATATTTATTATATAATTAAGTGGTTTATAATTTCACTTTTTTTATGCTTATTAATTTTTGTTATAAAGAATAATGGCAACTATTAAACTTTAAAGTGAATTAATAAGTCAATTACAGACAATGCTAAATAGAAAAATAATGAATTGTTTTCTTTTTAATTCCAATTAAAAAATTGATGCATAACAAATTAAGAACATTATGAAGATGAGTACTTGTTTTTTAACTATATTAAAGATGAAAACTCATATCTAAATTATTTCAATACATTTTTCAATTGAGATTCATTATAATTTCTTTAAAATGATTTATATAAAGTATAAAAAAATAATTTCTTAGTACAGTTATGATAAAATACTAAAAAAATACTTAATGATGCAGGGAACTAAGGTCAGTAAAATTATACATATAATAAACTTAAAAAAATCAAAGAAAATGTGTAGCTGCAGTATTGTAACAAAGTATGGTTAAAAAAACTGAAGAACCCAAACAAACAGGAAATGAAACTTTTAAATAATTTTCTTATAATATACATATAATAAAAAATAAATGGAATATAATTATAGAATTTATAACTTAGAATAATATTCATCTTGAATGGTTAAAGTTTCATCTAGAAGGTTTGTAAGAACTTCATTCAGCAGTTATTCAGCAGAATACCTTTTTCATAAGATACAAAAATTCTATTTCACTATTCGTAAGTACAACTTTCTGTTTAAATAAATCTTGAAAATAAGTAATAAAAAAACTGCAGACTTCAGCATATCTAACCTCAGCTGACTTTGAATAAGATGTGATATTTTCTCAGTATTTTCAAATGAAAATTTGAAAACAATGTTTAATATATGCATAAAGAACTAGCATTTGAAATCAAATTTACGATAAAAGTAACGCTACAGTGGAGGAAATCATAAATACACTTATTTTTTCCTCCAGAAGAGGTAGTTATTCTGAAATTACTTATCAACATTACACATAATATTGCACAAGACATTCAAGATATATATAGTTCATGTTTATTAATAAAATTAATAAATGATTCTTTTTGAACAGAAAGTCTTTTTTATAGCAAAGTTAGAGGTTAGTTTTAAGGCAAATACAGTATGGCATGAGTTTCACTAAGGAAAATGAACTGAACTGTTAAAATTTTACATAGCTCATCTGTGGGTAAATTCTACTATAATGAAAAGTCTTATATGAAAAAACTAATTTTTAGGTCAAAATTCTTCTTCAGTTATGTGATAACAAGATAAAGAGATTGATGACCTTATTTTTGTTTTAATATATTTTTATTTACAACTTACTGTTTAAAATATAAATAGTGAAACAAAGATTATTACTAATTAATATTATTAATATAAGAGAAATGCTCAAAACCATTTTTAAAAAAGTGAAAAACTATAACTAAATATGCATTTTGATAATTGTTCATCAATAGATTAAAGGAATTACATTTAAATATAAATATAAAGGTAAAACACAAGAAAAAACTTGTTATGAAGCAGAGAAAAAGATTTCTACTTGTATTATAAAAAAACTTATCTATGAATTGTCCAAGATGAACAACAAAGATTAGCTAGTAATGTATTTTATATCACTTAAACTAACCAACTGGACTCAAATAATAATGGGTTTAGAACTAAAAGTTATTTTAAACAAAAAATATTATTTGTATTAATAAAATATATTTTTTGTAAATTAAAATTAAAGAGTGAAGCTGATGTAAAAGTTTTGAAAGATATCTTGCATTGGTGAATTAATAATTTTTAGGAAATTGTTACATAAGGTTGTTTATAACCTGATTATGGAACCTAATTATTATGGTACAAATCAGTAATTTAGGGATGTTATGTTTAAATTATTTATAAAATCATACTGATAATTATTTCAGAGCTTTTTTATTAATAAAAGTCTGTTCTGAATTTCTTAAAATACTATAAAAGACATAAAACCTTGTTGTATGACATTACAAACCTTGCAAAACAATAAACAGACAATAAAAAGAGATGAAAACATTACTTTCTAATCAGTTATAACATTGAACCATAGCATTATTTTTTATTTAATACAAGTCCCTAAAAAGATAACATAAGTTTTTGAATTTGACAAAAGGAATTTTGCTAGAAGTTAGATGTATGTGGTGAATAATAGCTTGTTAATTTACTAAATGTTAAGTGATAAATTCATGCAAATTCTATTAAGCAGTTGCAAGAACCTTGAGAAGCTTATGTTTGAAACAACTGAAAGAGAGGTAAATTGAAGAGATACAATTTAAAAAAAATCTAAAACAGAAAAGTAAAAACATAAAATCAAAAACAACATTAGGACACGGAAGCAGTATACTTTTTAACGTAGTTCACTGCTTTCAATTTGATAAATAGAATCTACTGTGCATCTCTATACCTATGTATTATGTATATGCAATCTGAATATCAATGAGTGTCTTGTAACTTATACACCGAAAAGTGCAAAAAGTGTGCTTTGTGAAATAAATAGTTGTATGTCATTCATGACTTAAAGTTTGACTTTACTACCTTACTACAATATTATGTTATTGTTTTAATATAATGCTGACATCAGGATAAAAAATTTCTTGCACAGGTAGATCCTGAAAAGTCCAATAAAATAACAGTTAAAAAGAAAAGAAAAATTCTTAAATCAAATTATACTTTTTAGATTCTCACTAAACTTTCAAGATGTTAAAATAGTTTCTAATTCTTAAAATAAAAAAAAAAATATAATCAGTTAGCTGAAAATCAAATTAAATTAAGAACATGTTCTATGTTGATTATTAATATTAACATCAGGTCAGGTTAATGAAGAAATTAAGCAATTGTTTATATGTAGAAATTTGACATGACTGAGGACCAGATGTGTTTTAATGCTATCAGTGTCTTGTATATTTTTTGTTACTTTTTAAAAAATGGCTCTCATGTAGAAACTCATAAAAATATATAAATATACACATGCACTGCTTGTATACATGTTTACTACATATTAATGAACAGAAGACACATCTATCAACAAGATCTAAAACAAATTAAGTTATTTTTCATATTTTGGAGTAAACAGGTGATCTTATAAACACTGTATACCACACATTTCAAACTAAATTTTGTTGTGTATAGTTTTTTATAACAGCATTTCCAGAAAATGTACACATTCTAAAACATGAATCACAATGAAAATGAATGTAAAATTGTGAAAATAATGTGTGATATCAGAAGTTCTACATTTCAATTACAATAAATACATTTCATTACAAGAATAAAACCTGTTGTTTAATTTAACCATATTGCTGGGAGGAATAATTCAGTTATGTCTTTATTATATAATTAAATTTTATTTAAACTTTGGAAATAAAAAACTTTTTCATAAATTCAATGTTTCTGTTTGGCCCTTTGAATTTCCTGCATTATATACATCAGTAGGACAAGTGGTGAATTTTTATTTGTTACAATACAGCATGTAGTTGTTAGTGAACAGTGTATTTGTGGTTTTTAAATTTTGTTTTTTTCATCAATGTTTTTTCATATTTATTTAAAAAAAATTATTTAGGTCTTGAATTAAATTTTTTTATTCACTTATTAATGTGATATTTGTTAACCATTATTGTATACATTTATTTTGTATTATAAATATACTGCCTGCATCATGTTTGTCAGCACACAGGACATGTGATTTCTTGGATACAGCGATTTTTCATTAAAAAACAAATTGTTTTTTAGAGGGTTATTTGACTAAGAAAACAGAAAAAAAAATTAGCAGGAGAGGAGGATATATTCAATAAAAACTGAGAGAAATGAACAAGTTATTATGTTCCTTGAGAATATTCTAGATAGAGAAAAAAGGTTATTTTAATTTTGATATAAATTATTTTTCTATGTCCATCATTTAATTCAAAAATATACATGTATAGAACAAAATGCTAACTTCTAAAGAAAAAACATGACAATTATTGATATGGCAGGAAAGAAATTAAAAATAAAATTTTAAATATCAATAGTACATATAAGAAGTTATCATTAATCATTTGTTTCTCTTATGATTTTCTTAAAATAAATCTTTTTAGTAAATATATAAAAAATTTAATTAAATTTTGTAGCTTCTTTTTATTTATTTATTATTGATACAATATTCCTAACACATAAATAATATTACTTTGTCAGATTTTTATGAAGACTTCAATGTTTCAAAGTTTTCATTAATTAAAAATTCTCGTCATTTCCTTCACCTATAAATTAACAAAGTCCAAATGTACTAACCGACTTTCATGATATTTAAGTATTGTTCTTTTTTTATATCTAAGACCTCTACTAACTATTTTCTACTAATTAACTGGTTATGAATATTTGAACACTTATTGTAACCAATGTGGAGGTTTCATGTCTATCAAATTTTTATATCTTCTGAATGCTTTATCTTAGCTTGCTTGCATTCTGCTCTGGTTCTAACTCAATAGACTAATGACAAACACACCTTCATATAATCAAAATAAAACTCTATGCAATGACTTACACCTACAGTTTGTAATTTACTTAACTAAACAATACTCTCAACATCTCCATCATAAAAACTTAGACATAAATATATTCTTATCAAATAGTTATAAACCTAGGAATTATCAAGAAAGTGTAACAGGAGATTGTACAAAACCCAGAAGAGAAATATTTTACTTAACTAAATATTTAACTGTAACTTAAAGGACACTTGGGAATGTTCTGCTTCTTCATTCCATGTTTTTCTTTTCACAATTTTTCATTCATCCTATCAGCAATATTGTATGTTTTGTACGGCATAGTTTAAAATATCTGAATTTACAGTTATACAGATCAAAATATTTTTGGAGCTTAAAAGTGCATATCTGATCTGTTTTTATAAAATTGAAGTGTTATTGTTTTGTGTGAAGACATGGTATAAAATAATGCTTTATACAAATGTATTAAAACTTATTCACTGTAATTTGCATTAATACAAATGTAAAACGTGTAATGACTGCTGTCAAATCCAAGCATGTATTACCTCTATTCCATCACGAGGATGTCTAGGCTTCCATGGAGCAAGAACTGATATTGATCTTGATAGAGTTCTAGTATGTGGTACAAATGTTGTAGTGGAAGCATTACTGGATAGTTCTTCTCGACTCAATGCTCTTCTTCCATTGGATAATTGTGACCTATGTAACTTTCTGGATCCAGGAATATCACCAACTAATAATAAAAAAAAGTGTACATATATATAAATGTATAATGAATGATAAAATATTAATTTATATTTATATTTAAAAAATAACAATTATTTTATTTTATTTATTTTTTATGTATCAATTTATTTTTATTATTAAGTATCAATTTTATTATTTAATTATTTATTTTACATGACAGTTTGTTAAATTTAAGGTTATTATTTTTCTTATAATTAATACTTTAAACATATTTTACTTGAAACAGTATATTGTGTGATTAAATACTACCTGATTTTAATAAAATTATCATTTGTGTAAGCTTTTTCTCTCTTCACTCAATCTGATAAATAATAGGGCTCTTTTAAAACTGACTTCTTTTTGGTTGGTAAAATATAAACATAAAAATGGAAAAACGATTCTATATAAAGATTACACAGTCACCTACTTATTTTACGTAGCTGTCACAAAAATTCGAACGATAAGAATAACCTCTTTGCAAGCTGTAGAGGCTGCTTGTACTCGCACAAAGATTTTTATGAGTTTGTTAATCATGATTGAGTGACACCTTTACCTCCTACATGTAGACTTCTGTATTCTTTTTCAGAATTTCTGACACAGATATCTAATAGTATCAGTATTCATAGTATTAATGCTATAAGAACAATTTAATCAGTTTAAAACCACATACTTTTAGCAACCACAAACTCAACTAAATATTTTTAAAAGCTTACTTCAAAACTACTACTCTTAGTGACACTGAGTTCTTACCAAAAAAAACTTTTGAAGTAATCTTTCAAAAATGTTTTTAAAATTTATTTAACTTGTGTCTAATAAAGCACAATTTAAAATATTGCTGAGTGAGTGTCATGGATGAAATTATAACAAATTACAAGACAATCATTGTGGATTATAACAATTCATAGATTACTACTAGCTGCTCCATGTACTGTACCATGTTTTTATGAAAATTATTTTATTTTCAACAGTTAAATAATTTTAAATCTAATTATATTAGTTTTTAATTTTATGCAGATTTCGAAATTCATTGCAATTTTGAATATCATGGCTGCTTGCTTACTGCTCATTCCATCAAAACATAGATTATAACTTAAAGCAACAGGATATGATTTAGTAAATAATCCATGAGGTGAAAGAAAAGTAGCTTATACTCAATTTTTTCTTGAAATTAACCTTAATATAACAATCTACAGGAGTTTTAACCATTCTGCTAAATGACATTTAAGGAAGTAAAACAACTATTGTAAAAAAGATTTTGCTCCATGATTTAGGTTTAGATCCTTATAAAATTCAAACCTTATAAGAGTTAAAACCTCTTGATCTTGAAAACAGTTCAACTTTTTTGAGGAATTTTGTCATATGTAGAAGATGAGATGGTTAATTACTTGTGGGTTGTTTTCCAACAATGAAGGATGAATGATGTTTTCGATCAAGTGGTATCATTAATAAACATCAGCTGAAAATCTCAGATAACCGCATGAACAATCCTTTCATAGTGAATAAGGTACTGTCCAGTGTGCCTTTTTTCTACTGGTGTAACAATCCTACTCTTTTTCAAACATTGCAAAAGATAAGATATGATGATTATTCTAACATCTAATTTAAACATGATTCAAACATTTCTTATAGGTTGTATAACATGTTGTTTTTCTCATACAATATAGCTTCACAATGATCACGCTATGTTGCATGATTTTAGAGACTTAATGATACCTTTTTTCAAAACTACTAATTTCTAAAGAGGATATTATTTATCTGGAAAGATCCCTAATCTATGTGTAATTGTTTTCTATGGAATTATTTGAAAGTAAAACAAAAATCTAGGGAAGAAATCTTGACTAGACTGGGAAAAATGTCATATTATGTTATGTGTGATTTCAATTTTCAATCTGAGGAGGATCTACCAAAGAACAGAAGATATATCATACTGCTACATTTATCATTAAAAAAAAAAAATACAAATCTTTTGATCTACAACTATCTCTTAATTATTATTGTTTACCTGTTATCATTTTATAAATAAAATAACAAATTATTATTACCAATAACTGATTATATATTTTTTAAATAGTTAATTACATGATAGAATAGACTTTTTTTATAAAGATTTATTCAAATAAAAATGCAAGGGAAATTTGTAAATTCTTAATTACCTGGTTAGAATGCAAGTGACCACTGTATTACCTTCCTATCAAACTGGTCTTGTTCTTAATTCTCAGCTGGTGTCTATTATTTTATCACTCTCCATCCATCACCATTATTTTCATCATTAAAATAAAAGACTTACAGATAATTTTTCAGATATTTTTTATACTGCATAGATTTAATAAGTACGTCAGATTTTTATCTCCATAAATCAGATCTATAAAACTTACCGGCTGCTGCATGCAAATAAACAACACTTTTCTGTGAATGACCACTCTCATCTTCAAGTGTACTCTCTGCAGAACTATCAGGAGGGGGTCTCACATGAGAATTTCTTGCCTGTAATTATTAAAGATAGTATTTTACACCATAAAATAAATAAAATAACTTATGCAACAGTATAGAAGAAGTCAGCAGAAATTACAAATATAATTTTCACTTCATATAATAAAGTGTACAGTCAGCAGAAGAGAAGTGTTCTTTAAAACTAAATTTTCTGTGATAAATTAAAATTTTCTCTACTGCAAGAATAAAACAAAATCCAATTTTTCTTTGTTTGATATTTTAAAAATTCATCGTTGGACTGAATCAAATTAAGTATGAACCTTTTGACCTCAATCTCAGCCTTTTATCTAGAAGATTCTGGGTTTAATTTAAGATCAGATTGCATTTTTCACATGCTATAAAATTCATTTCTATAAAAAAAAAAATTGGCATCTTTAATTTTTCCTTTGTGTGTTGCATTAAGCAGTTAGTTAAATTGGCAGTTTTCATTAGTGAAAACAATGTTGTTGTTATAATGACTTAATATATTGTAAGTTGTTTTTTAATTGGAAAGATGAAAATTTTATTAGTGCATTAAATTAGAAATACACATTTGGTTTTAGGATTTTTTTTTGTTTCATACCTTTCAACTGGGTTGAAATATGGTTTAGAAATTGGCTGTTTTTAAAAAAATTCTGTAATGAGATTTTAAAGGTATAAGAACTTACTTTAATTTTCTTTGCTAGTATTTATAGTAAAAATTCATTTAAAACAGAATCATTAGTTTCAAGTTCAACTTATAAACCTGTTTATGACTAACTTACTGGCAATGAAGCCTTATTATACAGATGTTTATTACTATAATATATATAATAATGTTTAATACTTTCATTTAATGTTATTATTACACTTATGAGTGCAAATGGATAAATAGTTAGTTATATTTTACTATAAAGAAAGAAAGAAAAAAAATATGGACATTATTTCTTTTTCATTATATACTTGTTAATTGAGTTTGATTTTAATTTATAATTAAGTTACCTCATTAAACTGGTATTTCTGACTTCAGGAAAATAACATCCATACACACATTAATCCCTGCCCATAACTTACAACAAACTTTCCTGTATCAAATTCTTCCCTTTCAATTATCATATAGTCAGTTTCTTATAGAAAAATCCCTCCCCTTATATGCATCCCTCACCACAGGTAGGAAAGAGGATCGGAAAAAGCTACAAACTATCAAGCTTTACAATGTAAGCACAAGAGTCACAATCAATCACTTAGCAATGAAAAATGGGAGTGGAAAAAATTTACCTTCTTGAATAGGAGCAGAACCTCTTTCTATGCATCTTTCAGTATCTATTTGTATTATAAGAAGAATTAGAAGATCTCGTCCTACCTGATAGGCATTTCAGAAACTGGGACAGCCACTGAATAGCAAACAAAATCCTCTTGAGAATTCAAGGATTTTTATGCAGGATGGAGTAACATATTAGCAATTTTTTATTGACCAGCTTAAATATATGCAGCTTATGATTAAGCTGCATAATTTGTTGTAATAGCTGCTATAATTTGTTTACATCAAAAATTAATTTAAATGTCTGGAAAAGATTTTTGAAAGTATATGTTTGGAGTGTCGCTTTATATGGAAGTGAAACTTGGACAATCGGAGTATCTGAGAAGAAAAGATTAGAAGCTTTTGAAATGTGGTGCTATAGGAGAATGTTAAAAATCAGATGGGTGGATAAAGTGACAAATGAAGAGGTATTGCGGCAAATAGATGAAGAAAGAAGCATTTGGAAAAATATAGTTAAAAGAAGAGACAGACTTATAGGCCACATACTAAGGCATCCTGGAATAGTCGCTTTAATATTGGAAGGACAGGTAGAAGGGAAAAATTGTGTAGGCAGGCCACATTTGGAATATGTAAAACAAATTGTTAGGGATGTAGGATGTAGAGGGTATACTGAAATGAAACGACTAGCACTAAATAGGGAATCTTGGAGAGCTGCATCAAACCAGTCAAATGACTGAAGACAAAAAAAAAAATGATTAAGCTCAGATTTTTCTCATTCTCCAGAGGATTTTGTGAAGGATTATCCAGCTGATTTATAAACCATATAACTAGACTCCTGCTAAAGATAAAGCTTGTGTATTACCACTATTACTTCTGTTAATCACATCAATTAAATACATTGATTTTTTTATTCATTTTTGGTTTATGTTCTTTTACAGAATCCACACAGGAGTAAAATATGTGACTTTTGGGGTGGTTGATATCTATTAACATTGACTTAAAAGACAGATCTGTGATATAATATTTTTCTGAAGCAAAATTCAATCGATGACAGATGAGAGGAATTAAACCCAGAGGGGCAAACTAGTAGGCTGACTACTTGTAGGATTTTAGAAGATGGCTACTATAGCAATACTAATACTGTGATGTCAGGCTAGAAGTTAATGACATCCTAATGCAGAAGGGAAGTAATAGGGGTTCTGTTAAATTTTTGACACAGAATTATTTATCACGGTAGTAATCAGTCTACAAAACCCTAAAATGAAACCGAATAATTCATAATGTTTTTAACTCTTAAGTAGGCATGCTGAGGAATAGTATACTTTGTTCTAGATTTTTAATCCCACTGATTCTACACTTTATCCAACTGATGGATCATGGAATCTTGCATATATGTAAGCATCCCTCACTCCACTCCCTTCTTAGTAAACAAATGTAAGTAGCTGATGTTTGTATACTTCATACAGGAATTTTCATACCTGTCGCTGTCAACGCAGCTAAATAGTTTTATTAGGTTGGCTAAATAGTTAGCTAGGTTTCATTGGGTTGAGGTTGGGGGGTTGTGAAATATTTATATATTTTTTTTACTTTTCATCACTACTCTATAAAATACACTGCAACGACACAGTAACTATAGTGTTAGTGGGTGTAAAAAGGTGATTTTGTTTTTTCTTTCTATCGGAATAGTTAAACAAATTTGAGATTAGTGCACTTTTATCCAGTATATGCAAAACAAATGGCTAGGTATTACCTTACATTGCTTAAACAATTAATAAATAAATCATTAAGAGAATATTTCTGCAATAGTATTTATAAATACATGTAATAAAAAATACATACAAGGTATGGCTGTTACCTGTAAATGTGTAATATTACTAGACTGAATACTTTCTTTGTCACTGTCACCAAAAAACCGAAGTGTCTTTGAACTGTACGGTCTATCTGTTTGGTAATCAAGTGTTTCTTCTTCAGGTAATGGTGTTGTAACTTTCCTGTCCTGTTATAAAAAAAAATAAACAACTTTAAAAATGGGAGAATTCTGTATTTATTTATATTCAATACAATGACATTTTTCATTAAACAAGTAAATTATGTTCTTTCCTAATTGTAATAAAAGGTATTGAAATAAATAAAAATAGGCCAAAAAATCAAAACAAACTGACTTGGTTTTGCCAACAACTTGGAGCTGCTAGCAAATGACATCGATGATGCTAAAACACAGATATTAGAACTTCAAAACATTGCAAATAAAATTGGCCTCAAAATATCATTCTAAAAGACAGAAATTATGCCCCAAAATCCAACACAAAGTAAACATAAATGGTAATAAAGTCAAAATAGTAAAGCAATTTAAATACTTTGAACAAATAATAACAAACAACCAAAACAAACCTCAATTCAAATAAAAACAAACAAATTAGCTACAGCACAAAAATTAACTTGGTACACCTACACTAAAAAATATCTATACATAAATGCAAAAATAAGACATTACAACAGAGTTAAAAAAGCGGAAGCCACATTGCAGCAGAAATAATCTTCAACGAACAATCAAAAAGACCAACAGACTTCAGAAAATCAAAAGAAGAATTGGAAGAACCTCCATCAACAAAAAGTAGCAAAATGATGGGCAGTGGTGGATTGTACTCAACAAAGTCATGTAAAGTTAGAACCCATCGCTGATAACTAGCGTAAGAGAAGACTAGGATTCTTTGGACACATCATGAGGATGCAAGATTCAAGACTTCTGAAACAGTTGGTAGAGTAAAATTTTGACTTGAAATACACCAAGACAGGATGCAGATAAATTAAACGAAAAAATCAAGGACAAAAATACTTGCTTCACACTCACAAGAAAGAAACTCACAACATGAACATTTTCAACACCAGAAAGGCATAGAGATCAGAACACATGAAAAAGTAATAGGAGGACTGCAAAGCCCGAACAGTCCCTTCAAAGAGAATTGGATAATGGACTGACTAAAAAGTGGTCATAAAAGATGAAAAAAAAAAGTATTAAATAAAAATAAAAATATGAATTGGAATTTAAAACAGCATCAACTTGAATTAAGGACAAATACCAATAAAAACACTGGTAAAATTATAATTATGTAACCCAGCAATCAGATTTAAAAATTTATCAGTTTTGACTGATAAATTTATCAGAAAAAAAAAATTTTATGGAATACTTCTCACTTATAGTTTTGCAATGTAATAACAGTGCACTGCAATACTATACAACTTTTACAATTAAGAAAAATGTGATGAGTATTTATTTATATGATAGTCAGTTACTGGCATATGGGAGGGCTACCAAACATGAGAAATTCTGACTATGTAGGTAGGCCCAAATCACACACAGATTAAAGGGTGATGATTTCAAAGCAGTTATCCAAAGCTTGTTGTTAACAATAACCTATGATTATCCTTATCAGATAGATTTCAACTATGGTATCACAAAGCTAACACTGCACACTCAGAACAGATCGTATGATATCCGGAGATCAGATTAATATAAGCTTCTCTGGCCAGATAAACTTATTCATTGTTTGTAATTCTGAAGTGGTTAAGAGTTTAACAAAAATTGGCCTATAAATAGTGACTGAAAAGAATTGTGACACACATGGATAAAATGAAAATTATTGGATGATCAGTAAGCATATCACAGAGTATGGAGTGAACTTATAGAATTACAGTAGACATCAAGATATCCCATCGGGTTGGTCTAGTGGTTAACGCGTCTTCCCAAATCAGCTGATTTGGAAAGTCGAGAGTTACAATGTTCAAGTCCTAGTAAAGCCAGTTATCTTTACATGGATTTGAATACTAGATTGTGGATACCGGTGTTCTTTGGTGGTTGGGTTTCAATTAACCACACATCTCAAGAATGATCAAACTGAGAAAGACTACACTTCATTTACAGTCATACATATCATCCTCATTCATCCTCTGAAGAATTATCTAAATGGTAGTTACTGGAGGCTAAACAGGGAAAAAAAAAGAGAGATAGAGAGAGAGAGTGAGAGAGAGACAGAGAGAGAGAGAGAGTAGACATCAAGATACTGGCATTTACCCTTGACATTAAGGCCATAACAGTGGATCAAAGATCAATAGTTAATATATTGATTTTGTGAAGAAGACTAAACAGACAAACTGTTTAACTTACAGCAAACGTTACTGAGTTTTCTGTAAGTTAAACTAAATTACTTTAAATGTACACCTAACAGAAATTATCTGTTTAGATCTATGAAAGTAAATAATCTCATTGAATTAAGCTTATATACAAGACTGGAAACAGTTCAAATCTTAATTTAGTAATTCCCAACTTCTTGCAAGGTGAAAAGTCAAGGTGATAATGCAGTCATGGAAGCTACCATGGAGGAAAACTAACTGATGAACATGTGTAATTCAATAGCAAGGGCAGGAATTAAACGTGTAGTTTGAATAATAGAAGGTGAAGTGATGATGTCAAGGAAATTGCCCATGAAGCATGTTGCTATACATATGATTATGTAATGGGTAGTAAAGGATCTGTCTTATTCATATAACCATAACCGAGTTGATGCCATTATTGTCAACGAGAAGGAAACTACTAAAATACTTATTACAGGGCTAGATGAAAAACAATCTGGAGTAAGGTAAGAAAGTGTTATGAATACACTTAATTAAAAAGAGACTACAACATTACACATGAAATAAGAATTCATTAATTGAAGTATAACTTAAAAAACGTACATGAAAAATAACAGAAATAATAAAAAAAGTCTGTTTAAATCAATTACAATGTTGATGAACTCAATAATAACTTAAGTTATTATTAAACATACAAGTTTTCCTTGAATCTAAATTCCATTTAGATTTGACATAACCTTGGTTTTCACACCTACAAACTTATGTAGTCAGTTATTTAATAAAGAGGTCACAACTTAAAAGGGGGAGGGGGTCTTGGATAAATAATAATCTATAAGTATCTGATATAGTAAAGCAGAATCAAAATACAATATAACTGGTAAAAATAAACATAATGCTTTTTATGAACAATGAAGTTTATGGTTAAACTACAATATTTTTCTAAATATTAATTTTACCAAAAAATATACAAATAAGAAGAAAAATATTTTTCTAATAGGATACTTAACACCTACAGAAGCTGTAGAGCAAGGATGGGTGTTGGAAAAAATGACTATGAAACATGTTTCTATATCCATAATAATGTTAAGGATCTATTTCAACCATGTAAACTGAGTTGATACCATTACTGCTAGAGAGAAGACTCATTTGGATCTGACAGTTTAATTAAGTAGTGGCTTGTTATTTTTATATGCTTTTCTGTATTGTGAAATTTGTAAAAAGCAAAATAAAATAAATCACAGTTATTTTAAAATGAAATATAATGAAAAAATGATTATACTGAAGGACTGAAATCGCTCATGAGGAAATTTTTTGAAGGTGGAATAAAGAAACTAGTGAAACAATATGTAAAATGCACTAAATTCAATGATGATTGTGTATAAAAATATTTAATACGATCTTATTTCACAAAAGTAAATTTTTCCTTGTTTTCTTTAGTTTATTTCAATGCAGATATAACTTGAGATAAGAAAAAACTTCTAGTACAAGACATTAGAAAAAATACCAAAACTATTTAGTTACTCAGCTGCATGGAAACTTCAGTTAGAATTGCACTACTAAAAATCAGTAATCAACAGGAACTGGTAAATTAAACATGGCTTTAATTATAAGATATTATTCTTACTTCACAAATAGTTATTATTAAGACTTAACTCACTGAGATTGTACAAACATTCTAAAACCATCAGTTTGTAAAGGAAGTTTACTATCTTTTGTAATTGTATACAGATAAGAATTTTAATATATCAAACAACGATAAAATTTAATATAATATGATAATAGTGAAAGTAAAAATGACACAATCTATGACTGAAAAAAAAAAAACAATTCAATAAAATTATACTATTCTTATTTAAAATGTCAGCATAAAATAAGCTTTCATTTAAGATAAAGCAATATGAGTTGGTGTATATAATGCTTAAATGTCACTCTGATGACTGTTATTAAAAAAAATTAAATGTAGATTAAGTTTTTTCTTGTTTAATCCACCTTTTTACTCCTACTGGCAAGCAAATACTTAATTAGAATACCTCTTTTGAGACTACTTATGATTTAAATCTGCAAGACAGTGATGTAAAGAACTTGAAACCTGACAACTCCACCACTAGTCTTAATGCTTATTCAACCTTTGGAGCACTTTGTGATCAGAATTATTTTATTTAGCAATTTTATATAAAAATTAATTAATTATACCTTTCTATCCATGAGTTACCTCAATCCATCAACATTTTCTTTTTATCTTCATCCATGTATAATCTACATGTGCATTTCTGCAAGCTCATACAGAATAAAACAGATAAAATTTGTGGTAATGCAACCAGTACCTATTTTAAAGTGTACTATGAAAGAGTTTCATTTATTTTTATCTTAAATACTAAAAACATGTTACATTAAACAAAATCTATCATACTTTTTGCTTAGATCTTCTAGTAAGGGATTTAAACCATGTAGAATCATTTTTAACTGGAGTAGGAACTCTTCGTCTAGTAGCATAGTGTTCTGCTACCTGAAAAAAAATTAAAATAAAAGATATTAATTCAAAATGCATATCATCACAATAAAAAATATTTACAAACATTCACAATATCATCATAATATTGTTTGTTGCCTTGATGTAAGTCCCTTGCACCATTTTAATCCATTTCTTGCTAAACCTTTGGGTTCCTGTTATCTCCCACTTCCGTTTGTCTTTTATATAGTCTTTACTCATCTTCTATTTGCGACATTCTCATAGTTCAGTCAACCTCAATTCTTGGCATCTTTTATTTACCCTTCTGGAACTGTTTTCATCAACCCCTCTCTAATTATATGTCCCACATAATTAGCTTTCCTATCTTCTGAATTGTTCTGATTAAATTTCTACTCTTGTTCACTCTCTTCTGAGAGTTTTTATTATTCTGAGAGAATAATAAACAAAAATTAATTGACAAATGAACAATAATTATGAAAAACAATAAAAGTGCTTTTAAACTAAGAGTAAAAAAAATACAAACTACTATTATTTTTGATAATCCCTAAAGAAACTGTAAATGTAGCTTAAGAACCTGTAAGTCTGTGTAATTTCCAATTTCGAATGCACATTCAATGCATACCTTTTAAGTTGGTTAGATAGAAATTTATCTTAAGGTAGATAAAGATAGCATGAATCTTAAATCAGTTAAATACATATATCTTCCATGAACAAAATTTAAGGGAGAAAATAATCATTTAATGTTCTTATAATTAAAAACTTCCCCCAAAAGGTTTTTTTTATAAATCTATTTAAAATTCAAAAAGATTTGAATTTTAATAGGAACCAGTATATAATAATATACTGGTTCCTTATTGTTGTTTAACAATGAAGTCTCTGCACTGATAACATAAGTTTCCTGTTATCTAATTTTTATTTATTCATGTAATTTACTAAAACTCTTGTTTGTAATAAAATGTTTGTAACCAGTTTCAAGGCAATGCTGGGCTCTAGCTGATTTCTTCATCAGTCTTTTACTTTTATAATGAGTTAAACATTTCCTTATTTTAGTTTCAATTTTTCATTTAGTTTGCCCTACATATCCTACATTACAGTTATTGTCTTAGATTGTCATTGATTTATACATACCTACTCTTTAATTTTATCATTATTGTACCTGAGGAAAAAGGATAATTTTTTCAAAATGTAGCAGTTAACATAAAAGTAGTGATTTTTAAATATATTTAAGTTTGTAACATGAGGATATTTAGCCAGGCATAAGTTACAAGTCATTCAAAGAAAAGAAAATGTAACAGCTGTTCACAAGAATACCAAACATCAAACACCTCATGCCTGGTTTATTAGGAAAATTTACGAATTAAGTAGTCCCACTGCCTACTTCACTGAGCTGAATACTCTGTTGGATATCAGCATTCCAAGTCTACTGAAATGCAGGTATCATTTATCAAACCTCCTATTGATGAATTTCTCTTTTTCAATTTTTAGTCACTTTTATTTTTGTTGGATTATATTGGGCAGAATCAGACCACCCAAGAAATCATTTTAATGATTTAAGAATTATATAAGTAGCTGTATCTGCCTGTGCATTTCCCCAGGGACTGATCTTCTGTCTTCTGTCTGTTGGTGCAAAGAAGATTAAAAGTTCATGTCAGAAAAACCCAAATCTCCTAATCTCCCCTAAAATGCGGTTAAATGAAAATTCTACCTACAGTAGAAAATTGATTTAATTAAATAAAAATTCTTGCAAAACAATAAACATTTTTAAACCATATTTTTCATTAACAATAATTCAGTTTTTGCAAATAATCATTTGGGTTTAAACTGATAAATGTTTTAAATGGGTTTAAACATAGAAATACAATTAAGAAATTAACAGAAGATTGAGAAAAGAAGAAAATTGTGGTGAATTTAAAGTACTGTTTCCACGAGATAGTGATTTTTAAACATACACAAAACACTAGAAGATCACGCTAATCATAAATGATCAAATGAATAACCCCCCTTCACACACACACACACACACATGTGTACACTCGTACACAAACTTTGCAGTCAACAAATACCTTAAGAAAATGTATTTGAATGACTAAAAGCAACTTCAATCATACTGATATGTTTATAAATTCATTGGTATTATAATATATATATATATATATATATATATATATATTATTATTATTAAACCAGGCTTAGTAGATATAATATATGCAATTTGTTAAGAGTAAAATGCCAATCAAACACCTACTGATCTTTGATTAATTTATTATCTTTATGCCTGCCAAGTTACTGTATAAAATCTGCAGCCCCCAGACCGTATTCTGTAATACTTGTCAAAAAAAAGTTATTTCACATTTTCGCAAAACAAAATATATTTATGCAACGATTACGGTTATTAATTATTGTAAAAATTCTTAAGTGGTAGATTTATTATTGATTCATAGGGTATGATAATTAATTCCTTACTAGAGTGATACATCAAGACTAATTATAATTATTGAGGAAGAGTATAATTTATTATTTTTAATGATGGATTAAAGAGGTAACCTCTTGGGAATTACGATTATGTTGTTGCAAAATTAAGTTGAGTGAAAGTTTTAATAATCCATAAACTAATAGAATCTCACTGATGCTGTTTTATTCTTGTAGACGGTGCTTCACCTCTGATTTCAAATAAAGCGTAGTACTCCATTATGTAAAACATGACATTAAAATATGAACAAGTCTAGTTTACTGCTAATGGCTTGTTTGTAAATATAAATAAGTTGCATTATTTTTAATTAAATGCAAAAAATAATTTTAATATCACTATTACAAATGATGATTATAGGTTTTTTATCTTTTTAACAGCTAATTCTACCTCCTTTCTTGAACAACATTTTGATTGTAAAGTGGTGTGTTTGGGTGTATACTGCTCAATTCTATGTAAACGGCTGATTGTTTTATCAGTTGTGATGAATAATTTCAGTTAATTAAGCAATAAAGTCCTAATTAGTTATGAGATAATTCTTTAGGAATTTAAATGTGATACGAAAGGGATTTAAAATAAAAAAATTTCATGCTGGTGGCAGGGATATTAGACTGTTACTTATGCAAGGAACTTAAGATGTATATATTGATGCTGATACATTATATATACATTTTAAAGTACATACAATTTTTTTATATCGATATTAAAAAGCAGGATATATATATATGTGTGTGTGCACACACATTCATAAATAATTAATAATTATTAATATGTATTTTTAGATAAATATTACATTTCAAATTATTTCAACATTTGATGCTTCTTTAATTGATGTTTTATTTTGTTAAGATTTACTAAATAAATAAAACATGTAGAGTATTAAAACTCTGAAAAGATTTCACGCCTTGACATACTTATGTGAGCTGTTGTGAATTCAATTCTATTATAAGACCATTTTTATTTATGTGGTACTATTATTGGTTAAAAGTATAAAAATATTTAAAAAAAAAACAAAATTGCACTGACTTTGGGTAAAATGATGTTTATGAAAGAATTACTTTTATTTTTACAAAAAATAATCAAATTTTTGATTCTGAATAAGAGGACAGAGTAGAAGAAAAACGCAGATTTTATTACTATATTCATAAACCATTTCGCTAAAAATCTGATAATTTCTGGGAAAAATAACCGGTTTATAATTTGAAAGATCTTTACCAAACACTGTAGTTACTGAAATTTTACAAAATACTCCATCCAGTATAAGTTTTTTTAAAATTTATTTAAAAAAGTAGACATTTTTGAAAATACTGATCGTAAAAATGTTTAGTGGAAAAATGGATTAAATGTTTGAAAATTAATTATGAGTTTTTATCTATTCTTTTAGCAATATAAATAATTACATAAAGGGAAAAAATCAATATAAATATTGAAGTAGGCTACTTAAAATAAAGTAATCTCTTGATAAATATAGAGATAACTGATTATATTAGCAAATCCTAATAGTTGATATTGGAATACAAAATATAAAACTTTGTTTCCTATTTTAACTCTGATTGTCTGTTTCGTATCATAAGCATAAATTGAAGATAACCTATAATTCAACAAAAATCACTTCAAAAAAGGTAAAAAGTAACCAACATTAAGTGTATGGCTTACTAAAAAAAAGAAAAAAGGGAGTGAAGCAGTTCCCCTTTTCCATCTTCACTTAGTGATATACTGTTGACAAGTGAAACCTCAACCTATTTACAACACGAAATGGGTAAATAGTGAATCATTAATTTTAAAGTAAGTAACTCTGACTTTTATCACTTGTAGCTCAGATATTTAAATTGTCATGGCCTTAAAAAGACTGTATGACAGGTTTTGTAAACTATAAAATTAGTTTACTTCATTCTGTTAATAAATAATATCTTATACATACTCTTTTACTCAAAAGGAAATACATTCAATGGAGGGCAATGAATAAAAAAATCATATTATATGATTTTTTTCCATAGAATTTTGTTGTACCTTTATTAATATCACTTTTACCATTAAATGTAAGTCTCGCTAAAAAAAAAGGAGAATGAAACAGTTCCCCTTTCTCGTCTCCACTTAGTCTAATGTACTACTGGATATCAGCATGACAAGTGTTAGCCTCAATATTTGTGGTACCTTTATTAATATCACTTCACTTAAAAGAAAAATTTTAATACGTTTTTACAAGAAAAAAAAAGAGAGAGCGCACGAGAGAGAGAATGGTGTGTTTATGATTATGACTTTGCAGTACAGTATACTTATTGAATTTAAATAACAGTAAAAAAATGAATTATGAATAATAAATTTTCTAAAACTATCGAATTAGGAAATTATAAAACTATAATTTGATAACTTTGACTGTTTTCTGAATTATTTTTTAGTAAAATGTCAAATATCTTAATATATCTAAGGAAAGAACATGAGAAAAAGATTCTTCCTTTATAATATGCTCCTGTTTTCTGATACAGAAAAAAATCCTCATACAATGAACATTAAATAATGTATAACTTTTTGTTTATGGGCGATGACAGCAAGACGGTTTAGTTGCATAATATTAATATTAAGTTTGTTTTTATAAGGTAATTCAGTACTAAGTTTATCGACAAATAGCTCACTGTAACACATCATGAATTGAATAATGAAAAGTGAATTTATAAAAAAAACTAAAGCAGTGATAAATGTTTATCATTGCTTTTTTCAAGTGGTACATACTGTAATGGAAAGTCTTAAAGTCTTAACATGGAAATTTATATCCATTAATATTGTATTTATTCCTACAGAATAGGAATTAAACAGGTTCAACTGTTAAGCCTGTTACCCACTATACTCGAGTGCTACCTTCTCACGCGCTGTTCATCAAATCTCTTTACAAGTCCAGTAAATATTATTTTAAGAATAGATTAATTATAAAAGGAATTAGATTTTAAATCTAGTTTTAAGCGTATTGTATCCCTACTCTTTTACAAATAGAACATTACTAAATGTAGAATATCTAACAGATTTTCCTGACTTTTCATGAATAATTAAATAAAGATATCCCACAAATATAAAAATTATTATTTTCAACGTGATTATTATAAAATTATTAAACTTAAGAACTATTACTATATCCTCAATTATTCCTTTATATATCCCAATTCTTGTTTTTCTGTACAGTTTTTATCTTCAATATATTCTTCTACTAGCAAATTGACTAATGTGGGTGTGATATGGTTTATCAAGCTAATTCGAATCTACAAGATGCTTCAACAAAATCTCATCCCCTCTTACTCCATTAAGACGTTATCATTTTAAATTTTATAATCCCACCTAATTTTCAACATACATCTGTAACATCACATTGCAGAGCCTCTATTGTTATCCTATATTTTGTCTATTTTTCTTGTTGTCCATCCTTCAATATAACATAGTACTAATATAATTCATACAAATATTTTTGAGAATTTACTTTTAATTATTACATAAATATTTGAAACAAGAAGATTTTTTTTTACATAAAGCTTTCTTTGTCTGTTCCAACCTGATCTGATGTGTGTGTTATTTCATCCATCCTTTGTAACTTTACAATATAAATAAAAACATCCTCCTCCACTTGTGGAATATTGTACTCCCCTATTTTAATGTTTAATTTATCATATTTTCCTTTCTGTTATATTTAATTATTATTGTTTTACTCTTTATTTTCAGATCTTCGTTTATTTCTAACAATAAATTTATAAAATTCAGTATTTCTTATCCATTTTTGTTTCTGCCAAAAAAAAAAAACAACGTTCTAAGTGGCATTAGTGAATCTTAAAATCTTTATTTTCTCTTTTTTGTTAATTATTTCTTTGTTAAGATGTTCCTTTAATTCCTGTATTGCTTCTTTTAATTACAAGTTGAAAACAAAGGAAGACATATTACATATTTGTTTCATTACTTCAAGAATTAAAGAATTCACTTGTTCATCTGCTAATCTTATCATAATTACCTTTTATTATTACTATAAATAATATTATTATTAGTAATAAATTTATTTTCAAATCCTCTTTTATAATACATGTATAATACACTTTTTTAAAAATTACTCAAATTTTTCCTTATGCTAAATTCTCTGCCTAAGACTACAATAAAATCTACTTCAATCAACATTAAATGATAATATTTTGGATCACTAGAATAAAATTTTATTTTATAACTACAAAAATTTAATCTTACCCTGTGATAAAGGTTGAAAATTATTTCATATAGATATCATTTAAGAAATAATTAAATAACAAAAATAAACAGTAAAAATAGTTAATTACCAAATCGGTAGTTAAAAATAATAAGAAGAAAAAACAAATCACCAAGTCCAATCTTCTTGCAGATATAAAACAGAATTAATATTTTCTAATTCCATCCAATGCAGTTTATAATACCTTGTTTCACAAGAAATACAGGTGCTTTAATTTATTGCCTTACACTATTTGTTCCAGTCATTTTCATGGATGTGATGCATGTAAAGCATCTGAGATGCAACAGGCTTGTGTCAATACTCTCCCACAGCTGTTCTATGAGAGAGTAATATTGTTCACCACAAAGCTCCTTCCTTTGGTGAACAAGATATTGCTTGCACAGGACTGAATATCATCGGAATTTTGCTAGGCTTGGCGTGTTGATGTGTAACAGTAGTTAGGTTGATTGAAGAAGGAAACGGGAAACCACTGCTCATTTTCTCTTTTAGTAACTCTTATATGAGATGATTGTTATTCATGAAAATGGACATGCTATTTTGGGCATTATGTTAGGTTGTCTACAACCGTTAAGGTTGGGTGACAGTAAATATGTTAATAGTAAAAAAAAAAATTAATAAATAATATACAGAGAAGATAAAAATTTGAAAAATATTGACCATGGAATACTGAAAATTATGAGATAATATGTAGATTAGATCTCTCTTCAATGTTTTAAATAAATAAGTATATGAAATTTCGTAAAAATTCACTCAGCCATTTTGGGATGTTGTGGTAAGAAGTGACATGAGCAATTAAATTGCAATAATTATTAAGTACAAAACATGTAATAAATAAAAATTATTTTGTAGAAATCTACATAGATAAAAAAAAACTTTATATGGTAGATGGGATTTATACTTTACGTTTCACTGATTTTTTTAATATAGAAGTAATATCAATATAGTTAATCAGAAGTAATTATTCAGTATAGATTATGCACAGCAATGTATTGTCCCTGGTCAAGTCATACAGTTTTTTAAGGATCTGAAAAACCTGTTTATACCAATAAATAAAATGAATAATTAAATTATAGAAATAGAAAAAAAAACACTTGTTGGGTTTTATAAAACTCCTACATTGTAACATAAGCTTTTAGTTACATTTAAAACCCATAGGTCATTCATAATTGTAAAGTACACACTCTATAGTGGGTTTACATTTTTTTTATTTATTTTGTTTAATAAGGCGTGAAACAGTGTATATATAGTTTATTCTTTAACTCATAACAATTACCATACATTATTATTAGAACAACATAACTTACTGCTATACCTGAAATAAGTACACATACACAAAACACACCTTTAAAAAAAAAACGCACAAAATTTAGGTTTATCTCTCATCTTTTGCGGATGTAAAATACAAGTTGTTAAATAAAGAAAAAAAATCTGTATTTTTTAAGTTCGGAGTAAATTAATTACATTTGAAAATTACGATCATAGTGATTTTAGATTTCAAAAATTACACACACACAAAACCATAAAAAACAAATTAAATCTTTACACGACTACTTCAGAAGGGGTTTGAGTTCTGTATATTTGTGCTATTATAATTTCAGAATGGCTGCACTGATTTTAATTAAGTGGGAATCAAACGATTCTCCTTAATTACACAACCGACAGACAGTATAGTGATTTGATGAAATTAAAATTACAGGATAGATTCCATTTTTTTATCAAGACAAAAAAATAATAATTATAATAATAAATATTTTAATAAATTCAAATAATAAAAATAAATTTTTAAGCCTATGAAATGGCTATTAGGAGCAAGACATACTAGTCATTATTGCTTTTCCTAAAAGAACTGATATTTACTTTATAGTAACTATATAGTGGGGAATATATAATTTGCATTCTGGTGGACTTGGCATTCAGTTATACAACAGTATGTATAGTATGTATCGTTCGCTGAAAATTCCTTAGACAGAATTTTTTTATTTCTTTAAATACCGTATTTATTCGAGTACCCCCGCACTTTTTTCTTGGAATTGGAGAGAAAAAATAATGGTGCGGGGCTTACTTGAAACATGGCCTTTAGCCAGGATAATTTATGTAAAGTAAACGTTTTCTTAGAAGTACCTAAATTCAATCACATAATTATAGTTATATTAGGCTTTCTTTATCAATATCGGATGCCGCTTTTACAGAATACATCCTTAATTATTAACATCCTGTTCATATTATCGATAGGAACGAAGTTAAGGTATTTTTATAAAACTGATTCATTCAGTATAGGCTGCATCCGGTTCTAATGACACTACAGTTACAGTATCAGCTACTCATCGTCGTCTTGTCTCTTCGCCATAGTCATTGTACTGTTTGTATATGTGGACGGTTATGTGCATTTTATCTGTTTATTTTATCTTGTAAAGTTTAATACGGTGATTTATTTTAATTACGGAATTAAAATGAGTACAAAAGGACAGCGTCTACGATCTTTTACAGTAAATGACAAACTGCGCGTTATAGAAGAGGGTGAAAAAATTGGAAATCGGGCGGCAGGAAGAAAATTTGAAAGCTGCATTCGAGACTGGCTTAAGAAGAAACAACTTATGGTGAAAGGCGCTGGTAATAAAAGGGCTTTTCGTGGCTTAAAACCAAAATACACAGACATAGAAAAAATATTGTATGACTTTTATGGAAAAAAGGAAATGCGGTTATGCTGTCACGACAGAAATGTGTCAATCATATGCTCGTGAAACACTAAATCATTGAATAAAGTTGATTTTAAAGCTAGCCGTGGATGGATAACACGATTTTTTGCACGAAATGATTTGTCAATAAGAGGAAAGACGACCATTTTTCAACGACTTCCAGACGCTTCTGAACAAAAAATATTACATTTTCACAAATACATAATAAATCTTACAAAAGATAAAGGCTATTTGCCTTCTCAAATAGGAAACGCTGATCAAACCCCCGTATATTTTGAAATACCATTTCAAAATTTGACAAAACCGTAAACAAAAAGATGAAAAAAGTGTTACGATTCGCGCTGGTGGTAATGAAAAACAAAGGTGTAGTGTTATGCTTTGCATTACTTCTGATGGATCAAAATTACCTCCGTACATCGTTTTTAAAAGAAAAACTCTTCCTACCGTACAGGTAAATGGAGTTATTATCAGAGTACAGGAATCAGTTTGGATGGACGAAACCTTAATTTTAGATTGGATCAGGTGTGTATGGCAAAAGCGATCGGGAGATTTACTTAATAAAAAATATACCGGTATGTTAGTAACGGATAGTTATCGGGGGCATACGACTGATAAAGTGAAAGATATTTTAAAAAAGGGTATGACAGACCAAGTAATAATTCCAGACGGATTGACATCTTAAATGGATGGCTGATGAAAATTTCTTTCTCACGCCTACAGGAAGAATCAAACGCCCAGATTTTAAGTAGATTTGTGTTTGGATAAAAGATGCTTGGGAAGGTATTTCCACGGAATTAGTAAAGAAAAGTTTTAAAAAATGCGGAATATCTAATGAACTTGATGGTAGTGAAGACGATCACCTTTATCAGAGCTACCGGTAACTCTTCTACAGACATTGACAGTGACAGTGATTAATTAAAAATAAAATCCCATATTAAAAACTGTATTGAAATGATCCTTTTCAACATGATACTTTCTTTTCGTTTTACTGGCCTTCTTTCTTTCTTTCTTTTTCCTCTTTAGCCTCCGGTAACTACCGTTTAGATAATTCTTCAGAGGATGATAAGTATGAGTGTAAATGAAGTGTAGTCTTGTACATTCTCAGTTCGACCATTGCTGAGATGTGTGGTTAATTGAAACCCAACCACTAAAGAACACCGGTATCCACGATTTAGTATTCAAATCCGTGTAAAAATAAATGGCTTTACCAGAACTTGAACGCTGTAACTCTCGACTTCCAAATCAGCTGATTTGGGAAGACGCGTTAACCACTAGACCAACCCGGTGGGTTTCGTTTTACTGGCCTATTGATTCTGAACTAAACTAGTTCTTACGGTAATTAATTATTAATGTAATATTAATATTGTAATTTAAATGAACGAATTAAATGCTTACTTTCTGAATATTTTCGTATTTTTTTATCATATCTGTTGCACTTTAAAATACCGGTACGAGTATATACTCGATTTTTTTTTTTAGATTTTCGGTCCGGAAAATCGAGGTGCGGGGCTTATTCGGGGGCGGGGGGTTCTAGAATAAATACGGTATCTCGAAATCTACTTTGAAAAATAAAAAAAAGATTACCAATTAGAAGTAATTAATTAAATTTAAAATGGTATGGACGTCCTTACCGCTGTCTTTCTTCAGGCTGCTTCGCTGTCTCCAAGAACTAGATCTGCCTGCACCGAAGATCCTTGAAAAGGGAATAGGATGCGGCGTCCCTTGGTTACGCGCGTCTCCAGAGATCGTATACTTACAATCTGGAAGTCGTAAACGGAATCCAGTTTTCCAGTCTGTTAGAGACCAATTTAACAACATGCCTAAGAAGTACAATGGGTACACAGACGGCTCTGTCTCGGTCGACGGATGTGGCTGTTCTATTGAACTCCTGACACAGAGATATTATATAAACTTAATGCCTGTTCTTCTGTGTTCTTTTGCGGTGCCTATACAATTTACTCAGTCTTGAAAGTAATCGAAACACGTAGCGATGACAGCTTCCTAATAATTACCGACTCTAGGAGTGTACTTGAGAGCTTGAGCTGCAGAGGTTCTGAATCCATCATCCAGATTATTCATGTATCCTTTTAAAGATAAATAAGACTGTGGTACTGGTATTGGTTCCTGGCCATTGTGGCATTTTCGGGAACGGACGGGCCGATGAGGCTGCCAAGATAGCTGCAATAAATGGCATCCGAGTAAAATGGACATGTGAGAGAGACTTCATGAGATCATTCTGTGTAAAACTGCGGGCTCAGTGGAGTAGGTTCTGGCTGCTGAGTCCTCCCACGGCATTACATAACATCCGGCACAATGTGCTCGAGAAATCTTCTTCCCCGAGCAACAGAAGAGACAAGTCATCTTAACTCGACTAAGGATTGGAAACACAAGTTTGCCCTCATTCATCTATTTGGGTCTCCTCAGAAGATCTGTGAGGCTTGCGAGGTCAAATGCTCAGTGCACCATCTGCTCTTTGATTGCCCAATTTTTTGGAACCACCACACAAAACTTAGACCTGGGTTCAGATATGAAATTTCTATTAAACCAGAAAGAAGGTATAAAACATCTGTTGCGATTGAAGAATATGATTTAGTGATTTTTGTATTTTAGTTTGTATTTGTTGTTGTTACTTATCTATGTTTATTCTTTATTGTTTATTTTTGTTGTTTATGATTTCTTCTGTTTTATGTAACACTACATAATAGTGTTACTTCAGTCGCTAATGACTGTAATTGCTTATGCGACTGTAAATAAAAGCATTAAAAAAAATAGTGTGAATAAAATAATATTGAATTTACAACAAATAGAATATTTAAGTTCGTTTAAATATTCGAAAAGATAAAGGCTATTTGCCTTCTCAAATAGGAAACGCTGATCAAACCCCCGTGTATTTTGAAATGCCATTTGACAAAACCGTAGGCCATACAAAGTTTTAAATATTTATTATCAGGAATTTGTACAAAATTCTGATTAATTTATCGAGTTGGAGTAGTACGTAAAACAATATTATTCAAAATATATTAAATTTATTTATCGCTTCACATTATGGTTGCAGTCTTTCTTTGACGTAGCACTTGAGATGCAAGAAATACCACCACAAGAAGAAGAACTACATATCCTCCTGGTTTTTCTTACTTCTTTTCCTCACCGACCTGTTTAAGTAATCTCTCTTCAGAGGTACCTTTCTTATAACAGAGAGTGTGTATATATCTGGAACCTAGGATTCCGTAAAATGCAACCCTGCTACCGATATCGATCTCTTAGCACCGAAAGAGTTTTCAGAGAATAAAAAGAAAACGAACGACAGCAGGAAGAATGATATAAATGTGTTCAATTCTTGCAGGAACCACCCTCATAGAAATTTTTAATAATTTAAATAATTTTTAATTATGAATCTAAGATACAGCACGATCGGAAAGCAAACTTTTCATCTATCCATTCAAAAGATACAATTAATTACCCGGACAGTTTTAAATTAATACCCGATACTAGTTTAGAAAGAACCAATAGCAAGGGACAAAAGTCTAGGCACTACGATACACAGGAAATATAACGTCTTATTTTTATGTTGCTGAAGTGTACTTTACAATTGAGAATTTTACATATTAACGTATTCTACACAAGATAATTTGTGTTTCAAAGATAAAAAATTAACATAGAATGGACGCAAAAACATTATAAATACAAATAGTAAATGTTTTAAACTATTTCTCTTTTAATACAATTTACAGAAAGCGGAATTTTAAATATACATCGACATGTATTGTTTTTACAGTATTATTAAATGTGTATGTACTGTATGTGTGTTGTGTTTTGATCGGCCTTGCATATCGTATTCCACGGCCTACTTGATTCTTTATTTGGTCACAACCAATGCCATCTCTATTACGACAGCAATCAATGTTATGTTGCAATGCAACTGTGACCTGACCTGACTTTTTCCTCCTACTTAATCTTATTATATATAGGCTTATATGTTTAAATATAAAGGTTATGTACCTTATTTCCGGGTAAACAAAATTTTTAGTACGTGAAAAATATTAATAAAAAACTAATAAATAAAAAAATAACAGAATCATATGTTTCTAAGATAAATAAATTACTTTTTATTATAAATACGAGTAACTAGTTATAAAAAGGTAAACTGCTACATAATTACCCATAATGTCAGATATTTTTGTTAAGAAGCATTTTTTTTTGTCGAGAAATATACACAGGTAGTGAAGAATTTATAAAAATTACGGAATTAATTATCTAATAATCTGCACTGTTCTGGTAATAAAAGATAATGAAAACACGAGTGACATAGTATCGCTTAGTAGAACACAAGATATAATTAACTTTCAACTTACAGTACTTGATTAGCAAGTTTTTTAAGTGAACAAATTAACTAATGTTCAAAGAATTTTAATAAAAATGTAGGAGTAAAAAAAGTAAGCTACATTTACCTCTTGCGAATGAGAAATAAATAAAGATTTATTGACAAATAGTCTATTAAGAAAATAATTTATATTTGTCAGCATAAAAAAGTCACGGAACGATAATAAACTTTTTCTCCCCGTACAATGTAAAATTATTATAATTAACAATTTAAAATTTAACCTTTGCCCTCGTGATAAAGTGGGAAGTTATTGCTGCTTTTACGACCTGGCTAATTGTATTACAAAAAGAAAAAATAATACTTTAAATAATATTTTTTACCTAAAATTCTATACTGTGAAAAGATGAAACATTTTTTCGGCTTTGATAACTCTTCTTTGGGAAAAATTATAAAAAAGTTTCATAACGACATAAGCTGAAACAGAAAAATTTATAACACTCCTAATTTTAAGAGCATGGGTTTACTGAAATATATTACTGAGATAAGGTATTACAACTAATCCTGCTCTGACAGCGATTAATTCAAAGAAAAATAATAAAAAATATTTGTTCAATATTTTGATTCAAGTAAATATCCTAGAAGAATTATTCCTGTAATAATATCCTAAAATAATTATGTTCAAAAAGTTGAAACAGAAATCGATTTTTGTCTTCAAGATTCTTCATCCTCATACCTTTTGAAAATATTTAAATAGACATTTCAAGACTTGCAAGTCCGGTAAAGTTTTGTAGTTCTCCAGTCCAGACTATTGCACTACTCACAGATGAGAAACGAAACCTGTGGATTGTTACTTTTCTTAACAAATTTAATTTTAATTTTCAATAACAGAATAGTTATCACAATAATCGAATAACAACAATAGCTGAGTTTCTGGGAAGTATGCTTATTACTATTGTTATAATTTATTATATTTATAATCGTAAGTAATATTTTAAAAAAATATAAGTAATGTAATCTGTACCAGTAAGTCATGACCTGATTGATTCATAATCAAAGCCCAGAAATAACTGCTGTATAAACTGACGAAAATTTGTATACAATTTCTTTTTACGATGTTGAGTGCGCACTAAGAAAGGAGTTTTTGAAATTCTGATATTTAAGGGTTAAACTGGTGTAACATTGAATTTTACTACTTTTTTAAATTTCTCGGTAAGAAATAAAGATATCAACTTGATTTTTAGGGTCTGTAATTTTCATGTGAATATCTAAAAACAAATTTCTAGATTTTTCGAAATTTGACCTTGAAATAGGTGAAGAAAGGTAAAAATGTTGAAAAATGATAGCAAATTTTCCCCATTTCGACTATACTAAACGAGTTATTCACTTGATTTGGGCTTGCAAATGCTCTTCAGGTAAATATCTAGAAACTATTTTCGGGTTTTTTGAATTTCGATTTTTTAAGGGGTAGACGGTGTTTGACACGACGGATCAATCAACACTGCCACTGTTACTGTATGTGCGACGCGACTAACTTCATTGCCTCGGATTACTTGACTAAAAAACATAAAGTAAAAATATTTTAAAGATTTAAAAAAAATGAGAAACGAATACTGCCATCCTGTAGATGTTAGTCGGGTAACACTAAAAACCGGAAAAAATACATTTTTACCTGCACTAAGTAGGGTAACCAGTTATAACAATATTTTTAAGATGAAGCCCGACTGTTTTTAAGCCCACGTTTTTGCATCACTCAAAGTTACGGGTCCTTAATGACCAAACTCTTGCTGTGAAGAAATTACAATACATATATTTTTTATAAAACTGAACAGGTTTTAATTTTTATTTATCATTGTTATTCTCATAAGCATGAGTTTAATGAACACAGAAGGGCCCAGGAGGCAGAGCCCCCTGGTTAGACGGGAAGGGCGAGCGAAGCGAGCCATGACCGGCTAAATATTCCCTGACCGTGACGGGAAATGCAAGTAACCATATAGCGCCGGCGAAGCCGCAACAGGGATTCTACTTTGGGGTTTGTGATAGATTTTTTCTTTATCTTTATTGGGCTCTGGCTTATCAATTTATAGTGGATTATTCTGATTCATTACAACCGATTGGTCCGAGATTGTTCAGTTTTCTTATCTTCTTTTTCCTGACCGCTATCAAAAATTTAATCTAACAAAAATTACTCGCAAAGATAATTTTTTGACTTTAGCTTTTTCTGACACTTTTTGTTTTTATGCAGTGATTAACGAAGAATGTAACAAACCTTTAGGAAATGTTCTACTGGTGAAAATAAAGCAGTTCATATAAACATAGTTTTAGAAACGATTCGTCAGCTAGTGTCAGCTGGCGAAAGATTTCGCCCTAATTTCTGAACCATCGGTAAATTAAGTCACACTATAATTCTTGGGAATCAAATTAAGGAGTAAATTAAGTGCCTTTATATAAAATCAGACCTGAAAAATTAGTAAATGAACAAAAGTATATCAGAAAAGAGTTAGCTATTAGAATTCACAGTGCGGTACAACTAATACATAACTACCCTGTTGAACTGCGGAAAGCAATCGAGAACTCTGTTCGTCGAGCAGTGTGCTGTATCCACTGTAGCGGAGGATATTTCCTGCAGTTTATTTGATTGTTTGTAAGTTAGCTTTATTCTTTGTGTTTTTATGTGCTATTTTTCTAAAATATTCGATTCTTTTGTTTTGTAATATAGAAGATTTTGTTTCGTTTAATATGTAGTTAAAATATTCCACATTTCGATATGTTTTGTTTTTAATAAATTTCGAAATTCTTGTTTCTATGGACTTTATTCACACCGTTTTACTCGGAATCAAATTCTTTACAAGTTTTGTTTTATAGAGTTTACGTGTTTATAGCCCACTTAACAAAATTATTTTACGGCAAACACAAAATAATTTGTTTTTCGATTCCACTCTTCTGTTTTTTTTACCTCAGATTTCTGAAAAACTACTATAAATACGGTTTTTGGACCAATTCTTTTAAATTCATTAGGTCAGATTTCAAATAAAACTGTAAATACGAGTATAATTAAGCTGTAAACGATAATTCCGCCCTGAATTTAACCCTTAATTCGGGTTTAAAGAATTAAAGTCAGGCTTCGTTTTACCGAAGACGCTGAAGTTTGACTTTCGTCAGTTGACACTCGCTAACGAAGCGTTTGCGAACTTGTGTTTATATGAACTTTCTTCTTTATTTTCACCAGCAGAGGATGTCCTTAATTTTAGTAACACTCTTCGTAAATCATCTTTTATAAAAAGACAATCTGTAATAAATTCTACAAGTTTTAGAAAGAAAATCAAGATGATATACCTTGTTTTCCCATTCCCTTATATGTAGTTTAACTAAATTTTCATGATTACGTAATGGAAGAAAAGTAATAACAATACATAATAACAACAGAATTCAATATTAATTATTATGATAAATTCTTTAAAATTTTCAAACCCAAATTTAGAATGGTACTGCATTTCAAACTTATAAACTCAATTTTCTAAAATGTAGGGTAAAATACCACAGACAACTTTTTATATGGGTCTTTCATATGTACATATACAAAAGTGAATAATTTTAAATTATCCTTTAATATTCGTATTTTAATAACAATCAAGATTACGCAACCAATTCCGCCTTATAAAAATAATTATTAAACAGAGAACCAGTTTAAAAAAGTAATAAAGAAATATCTACTTTATTGAATGCATTCTGTTTGATGCAAGAGGATCTTTCCTCATAAAACAAAGATGAAACGGAGTAATATACAAAGATGTAATTGCTACGATTACATAATAGACTGATGCAGTTTTAATTCTTTAGTCCCTACAAATTGTAAGAATTAAAAATATATAAAACAAAAGATTTCATTAAAATAGTATGGCGAATAATTGAATTCGTACTGAAAGACCAAATCCAATTAGAATACAAATTTTATAGAAAAATATTTGTTTTAAAACAGTATTACGAGACTAGAGGAGTCTTGTCCCTTCCTCTAGCTATCTAGAACGTCAAAACCCTGAGAAAAATGAACATGAGAAAAAAGGAAAATTTTTGTAAACTGTAATTGCGATGAATGATTTAAAAAGAATTACTTAAAAAAATTACAGAAATTTAAATTTTGGTGATACTGTAACACTGAACTGATTTTTATGATTAAAAGTTACGGATAAATTTTAGAATTTTTATAAATGTAATCCAGGGAACGCTAAAATAATTATTTATTGCAGAATATATTCAAACACAAAAATTGGTTATAGAGTCTAAATAAAAGTTATTATTTTATTAAAAGTTACTGCAAAAGAAAAAAAATTATAGGAATTAATTAAATTTTTAAAAGCCTGTTATCAGAATAAAACAATGCTATGTTTCTAAACCTTCCCAGCATTTGTATAAAGCTTTAATATTAAACATCTTTAAAACCTATTAAAAATGATTAATGGCCTTCAGTCCTGAATTTTGCTTTATTTTTTGTATTCTTAATTTTAAAAAAAACTTTGAGAATTTTTTATTAACCTATAAACAAATATTAATTTCGATGATAAGCCACTCCTGTTCTAATATATCACAAAATGTAATTATAAAAATAATCAAATTATTTTCTACATAACGCCGTATTTAGAAAAATAAATTGATAAATAACATTTTATGTCAATTGGTTGAACTAGAAAAGAAAGTTATTTAAAGGAAACCTATTTCTAGGGGATATGTATAAACCACCTAAGTTTCTCTAACGGAGTTTGAAAACTTATACAATGAAAAAAATGTTTAATTTATGTGATGAAAACATTATTTGAATAAAACATGGGGAAGGCATGCAGAATCTTATTCTTTATAAATCAATTAAAGATTATGACATTAAATGTATATATATATTTACTTAAATGTAACTTAAGTTTATTTTCCTCTTGATTGGATGAAATTAAATATAATAAAAAAACATATTTTATTTTAAAATATTACTTTTATTAATTTCTTGGGTTAACCAATCAACTATACAAACTTATAAATTAAATACACAACGTTTCACTTAGAATTCTCTAAGCTTCCTCAGGTGACAGTACATATTCATACACACATCGTACAAAATTCTCTTACATACTTCTAAATATATATCATCATCATTTCAACCGTTATCGTTCCACTGCAGGATGAAGGGCTCTTCAACACGTTTCCGACTAATACGGTCTTGTGCGATCTTCTGCCAATTCGATCCAAAGTACCTGATGCTTTCATCAATTCAAGAGCCTTTGATCTTTTTCGTGGCATTTAAAATCTAGTGGTATCATCTATTCAAGTGCTAAAATTTAGTCCATCTGCCATCAGTTCTTCTTGCTACTTGGCCTGCCCACCGCCATCTTAATTCTTTAACTTTCATAATGATATCATGTATTTCGTCTGTTCTCTGATCCATTTACACGTCTTCCTATTGCGTATGGTAACGGTAAGCATATATCATTCCATATTTATTTGTGCTACCCGCAACGATTGAACGGTTAATGTCCAAGTTTTGCTTCCATAGGTAAGGACTGGCAGGTTGCATCGATCGAAATATAAGTATATTTTTTAAAGTATTAGCAACAATAGTTATTTAGAAATCAGTGGTAATCAGGTAGTTGTAACGCACGTAATAACGTAATTGAAGCAAAGAATATTTTTCTGGTTTAACAAAAAAAAGAAGCTGGCAACACAGTGCTATACTTTTCCGGTACTGAAAACTGAAGTCGTATTTCGAAAACCGTAACTCGAAATTCAAGTGTTTGTATTACCTTTTTTCCTTTTTTCAAGTGTATCGAAATACAAGTAATACTTAGCCTTAGTAACACTTATAAGTGAACTTCACACAACGTTCACAGATCCTTTTTTTTCAATTATCCCTTACTCCCCTGGGCCGGATATACAATCAAGTAAAGCTCAGCCAAGGAGAGTGTCCTTCAACTCTTAGAGAGCCTCCCCACCTACCGGCAGTAAGTCCAGCATGGCAGTTCAGTCCCCACCGGTGGATCTTTTTTATCGCCTGTCTATCTCTGAGAAGAGGTGTAGCGGACCCGACTATGTCGTTCCCGGGCCCCTCCCCGGAGGCCGGGTCTCGGTCTACACTTTTTAAAATGCCTTACGCCTCTAATCACTGAGTAGGGAGAACCGGGCTTGACCAAGTGGCCCCCGGGCCCTCAACCCAGCAGCCGGGTCCAGGTCTTTTATTTTGCCCCATCCCAGTCTAAGGACTCCGGAGTCTCCGGTCGATCATCGTAACCGACACAGCTCGACGTGCCGGCCCTCACGACCGGATCCACAGATCCTAGAAATAAAAATCATTACTCTTAGAGAAATCAATTCTGAATAATGCCGCTTATACCTCAGATATTTTTCATGCACTGCGGTAATAAGACACATTACGACGAATATTGCAAAGGAGTAAACATATATTATAATATATTATTTAAACATTTTTTCTTTTTTTATTTCCATGTACGAAGTAAAGGAAGTATTGTGATCGCGAAAAATTTCGGTTTTCAGATTTCAACGGAAATATCCGTTTTGACCATCTCTGAATCCATTTTGAGTAGTTTCGGCGTGACGTCTGCACGTACATTTGTATCTCGCATAACCCAATAACGATTAGCCGTAGAATGTTAAAATTTTGGATTTAGGACTGTTATAACATCTAGTTGTGCACCTCCCGGTTTTTTTTTGCAATCGACTGGACCAAAATTGTCCAAAAAAGCCCAAAATCCAAAAAAAAGGATTTTGGACTTTTTCTTAACTACAATAATCAGCCCTCATTGAGAGCGTTTTAACGATATATCATAAGTGGTACTTATTTTCATTGGTTCCAGAGTTAGAGCCAATTAAAATTTTAATTAATGAAATATTTAGATATTACAAGGCAAACCGGTCGAATCACACTTCATCGCCTTTTTTTTAACTTTGTTTTTAAATTTAAATATATTGATTTATTTAATAATTATTAACCTCTGATTATAAAAAAAAAAATTGTGTGTACGTAATTTAATAGGCATACAAGGAAGTCATGTGGGTCCATATCAGATTTTTTAATCTAGAAAAACATCCACAGTCCTGTCCTCACCTTCCCTAAATTGAAAATTGTGTTATTGTATTTGAACCTTTTGTGTTGTGTGTATGTCCGATGTATTGGTTATTATAGTACTGACGTCATTATCGATCTTTACTTTCAACAATGTCAACACCAATTTAAATATTTTTTTTGTCACAAAAAATGTTCTGCTTAAGGATTAATACGACACAATAACAAATATCTATAGTGCGTCATATTTATTTTACAGGATGGTTTGAAGGCGTGGTATTCTCTTTATATATCAAAATACTACGTAAAAAAACACTACCGGTTGCTGATGAAATATATGAAAAATAGGTTTTTAACTGATTTCAGGAGGAAAATATGTAATTTGTAGTACAGACTTTACAATCAATTTTTATGATTTAAATTGGATATAAAATAACACAGAGACGAATTTTTGGTTACAAGAGTATTCCATATTTTATTTTTCTATTTCTATCATAATTGTTAAAACAATAAATATACTTGTTTATTACACCACTATAATAATAATAATGAAAAATATAATTACTATAAAACAAGTTTTTAGAAAATGAACAATCCAATCCTGGTAGGCCTACAGCGTCTGAAATACGTCACATTGTTTGCCGGTATTAGAAATACCCGTTCTTCGCGCGGGCAAAAAAATCTTAATTTTTATATTTTTTATATATTCGAGTTAAAAACAAAAAAAAGTTGAATATTTAAATTACTATATAATCTGTATAATCAAGTAAATTAAACTTCTATCTGTTAACAGAATGTACGACTATGAACGGCTATTTGATTTAAAGTATTGTCCTTCACTTGATGCTTTGTTTCCATTTCCTAAATCAATATACTGAGTACTCTTTCACAATTGTTATTTTCTGTGTTTCCGTGATCGTAAATAAAGATAAAACAACTTCTAAACGAAGAATAAATTAAATAAATAATTTTTATGCAACAAATGAAGAGTTACTATGTTACAATCATTTCAAAACTAAAACGTAAAATAAAATATTAGAATAATGCAATGGAATTGGTTAAATAAATAATAACTTGGTTGAATGTTAGTAGTCTAACAATATCGCTAATAGTGCATAACCTTTAAAGAGGTGTAAATGAAAATCTACTACCACAGAAAGGATCTGCTGAATACAACATGGATAATTTTGCCGTCTGATGCTAATACAACAATCCGTTTGCTTAGTTTACTGATTAAAATATGACAAGAGATAACTAGTACATTATATCGTATTTATTTACGGCTACTGTTTTAAAGACTTCTCCTGGAACTTACTGAAGGTCATGTAAAAAAAATCATCTAAAGTTTTCCTGAAACTTAATTCATAAAATTATCTCATAGTTTGACCGATCAAATGTCTTCTATAAATAGCAATTCTTTTTAAGTTTGAACTGATTTTCAGAAGGTGTGATTGGAATAAAACAAAGTTTGACTCTCTTGTAACGGTCTGTAAACACGGTAATGTTTGCATTCAATCTCCCCCTACAGGAATTATTGATCAAGACAATTTTTGCTTGCTTTTACTAAAGGTTTTTTTGAAGTAGGTATGCCTATTTTTTGTTTTATAGTTTTTCGGAACTAAATCCCATCTTTAAATGAGAGAGCTAATTAGGGTTGTATCTCTGAGGGTTATATATATATATATATATATATATATATATATATATATATGGAAATTTTATGAAATGGAAAAAGGCGCAACGTAATTCCGGAGACTCAACGTTCGAGCCTTCACGTGGTGCTGCTGGATAGGCGAGATATATAGGACCTCGCTGAACTAAACCGGAAGAAGCTCTGAGGCTTGAAACCCCATTTCTAATCACGTGGTATAGGGAGACCTATCCTTCACAATCAAATTTTAACTTATACATGATGGAGAAACGAAATCGGCTAACTACTCCAAGGTGTAATCGGCAACGAGAATCCCTCACTGCATCACCCAAAATTAATAGCCAAGCAACTAGGCAATCGAGAGGCAATTTCTTCTGGAGAACTTGGAACCACATCCACATGTTAACCAGTCTAAATTCAGGCCTAAACCTGACCGGATGCATGGCAAATACACGATCGTGCTTTTTATAAATATATATTATAATATATAATATTGTGATGTGATGTTATGTGTTACGTATTTTTTGTGTGTTAAGACTCGAAACATGATGTGGATAATTTTCATTCCCTGATGATGCTGACACATTGATGCGAAGAAACAGATAGGAGAAAATATGCCTGTGACAGATATATGGTAAGACGATAATAAAAATTATATACGCGTTTAATAAAAAATAAAATAATATATAAAAAGAGAGAGATAAGCGGGAAGATATATATACTATCTCCTCAGCCATACTTTATTACTATATTTAATTTTTCCAATTTATATTACAAACTAGATATATGAACCTTTATAAAATTTCACCTTCTTAAGGATGGTTTAAGGGATAGATTTTCGCATTAGCATTTTCATAGGTTAGCATTAGTAAAAAAAATTTATTGGGTTTTAAAATCCACTGACGTGGAGCTGTTTGTGCTCAGTTTCAAGCTTTTATCAAAGTAGGTTCAAAAGACATACGAAGACATATTTTTAATAATATTTAACTCTCTTAGGGATGGTTTTAAGAAAAATGACTAAACTCTGTGTAAATATGAGTACTCTGAGTACTGTTTGAAGTAATTTCAGAAAATTCAATGTTGCTAGATAAGCTACTACAATGGAGTAAAATACGCTCATTAAAAAAATACAACTTTCTCTAGTTTTATTCTATTATGGAGGTAGGCTCAACTAATTAAAAAAAAAAATTAAAAAACAATATAATAAAAACGGTTCTGGTATATCGTTTACCGTTAATAAGGGTGCTACCACTCTTATTAGCAGTAATTCACTAAAGAGAACATCCCTGCCACATTTAAAAAAAAAAAAAATTGGAGGTTTCGACGAAAAAACAAATCTACGTTGTTACGTTTTTTATTCTAAAAGTAATGAATTTAAGTAAATTAAAATTCACTAAGTAACGTTTATATAAGGAAAGGACGCAACAATTTCGTTACTAATGAAACAAAATATGAATACCTTATCTCAATAATGTTAAATTTATTTTCCAGGTATCAAAAAATGGAAAATATTCTAAATTAAAGAAAACCCATTGAAATATCTTGAAATAAATCTTTTGTCATTGTTCAGAAAATATTTACATGCCGAATTTTAGAAATAGCCAAAATAGTCTTTTAAAAAATAATCCCCGAAAAGGTAAACTTCTCTTTATTAATAATTACCAAGAGATTACATTGAAAAACAGATTTCTTTCAAGTATCATTCAAATCAAATTCAATTAGAAAAGATTTATTAATTTAACATAAACTGGCAATAAAACCTTTTTTCCCCTGGATATGCTTCAGAATACTACTAAAGACAATCTTTTAGGTAAACTCTAACATGAAAAGGAACTATATAAGAATGTACTCCATCCTAATGATAAAAGGATGTAATTTTCAACTTGTTCAGGGAAGACGCAGTACAAATAAGAGCGGCGAGACAATCCAAGAAGAAAATATTAAAATATGATTCGCTTTACTGTTATTTGGACTGATATTAAAAATAAGTTCAAAGAAGAAATATTAAATGATGTCGATTCACTGATAAGAAGAAATCTAGTTTGAAAATAAACAAGAGTAAAATAAAAAAAAAATTTAAATATAACATAAAAAAATTGAGCATTTGTCAAAGTCAGGTGAAAATATACTAGAGATAAAAGATTTTGTTATTCGAGCAGTAAGATTACAAAAAAAGGTCGGTGTAAGGGATATAATAATAATAAATACGCAATGTAAAGTTATAAGGGAGGACAGTCTTTTATTAAGAAAAAATTTCTGTTATCAAAATAAATTTAAGAATTAGGAAGATATTAAAAAAAAGATTATTTATATATATTGTAGCATTACAGGCAATGTTTCACTGGCTAAGCCAGAAAATCAAAGAATATAGGCTTTGAAAAATTAGTATTGTAGAAGAATGTGAAAATTAAGTGGACTGAAAAAGTTTAAAGATAAAAATGATGAGGTTTTAAGATAAATCGAAAAAAGGAGCCTGTGACAGGTTAAAAACAATATTAAAGCAGTCAAGACAGGGTAATTTTGAAATAGAAAAGAATATAAAAGTAAAATCTGTAGGAAGATAAAATAATAATACATAAAAATAAATAAGTAAAGATGTAATATTAAAAATATGTTGATATTTAAAAAAAATAGCGCAGTATAGAAAATAGAAGAAAGTGCATCAAACCAGTTCGTGATTACAAAAAAACTATTCTTACGCAGTATCCTAACATAAATTCTAGCACACAAAAGGATATGATAAATATTTTATTATATACGCTACTTTACGTTAGAAAAAAAAATCATTTTTGATTTATTATCTAAATAATCAGGAGTTAATTTGAAAATTTTTTATCCGGAAAAGTGACATATAATTTAAGTTCTTTTAGATAATTTTTAATTAAAGTTGAAAGAAACCTTTTAACTTAATTAACCTTCTCAGTATCGGTAGAACAGTTCAAAGAAATCTATTATGTGACTTAAATATGTTGACAAAAACACTTGCAAGAAATATCCTAATTTCACAATATAGCTCGCATAATTTAACGTTTTGTGGGTAAAGAGACTTACCCTTTTATACTACTGGATGAAAACCACCTTTCCATTAAATTTTAATTTCAGAAAGCCGGTTAGTAAATTTCCTCTATATTAAACAAACAAATAAACAAAATGCTTCGAAACCACAATATTAATTAATTCCGGTACGGCTAGTTGGCACTTTGTCAAGTACTTTTATTCAAAGTAATGAAGTAAGTAATTAAGCAGTTGCAATACCTGTAGATAATGAGCTAAAAATTATTTGATTAATAAAATGATAGTTTAATAATGCGTTTTATCTTACAGGAAAATATTATTGTTTATTTTTAAAGTCCTACTCGCTTTATTATCATTGTTATTATTATTACATACTGATCTCTTCTTTCTCTACATAATTTTGTCACAGTCATGTTTTTCATTGTTAGTTACTCGGTTTAATGTTATAACTTATAGCTACATGACCTTCGTGTTCGGTCTTTCCTCAACAATATTACCGATTTCCTTATATAGCATACAGTACAGGGTTACTACCTTTAATAATCTTACAATCTGTATGCGAACCAACCTTTACTTTAACGTAATAATTGTATTATATACAGTGAAAGGTTTCATTAGTATAATTATTAATAATTTATCATTTATACTATACGTTTTATTAATTAATTATTGATGAGGAAAATATCACCTACAAGTGGACTTAGCATAGATTAGTAAATAAAAAAAAATTATTAAAGCGTATATAATAATGTGTACCCACACAAATGTGTAGGCGCGTATGTTGTAACGAAAAGGCTAACAAAAAAAGTTGGTAACGATGTTAATAAAAACTTTCTCATTCGAGTTGATTTTTCACTAAAAATTTGACAAAAAAATTTCTTTTTATATTTTGACTTTTTAAAGTAAGAATAAATTTAAAGTGAATTAACTACCTAATTACTAATCCCTAATTTGGTACAAATTTAATAAAATTTCAATTTAAAGAATTTTTTTTCTTGTTAGTTATGTTTAAGTTTTTCTAATTTAATTTTTTTTAGTTTTATTAATTTTTTTAAATACCGCTAAAACTACAAAAAGCGGCCTGCTAAAAACAATAATAAACTTTCGCATCTATGTTTAGACAAAAATCAAAAAAAAGAAATGCAAAGAAATGTAATTAAATAACTACTGCTAAGTATAAACAAAGATTCTCTAGAATGTGTGAGTACATACTGTTGTTTTATTTTTAAAGTTTACAAAATAAGGTTTTTGAGTTTTTATGAGAAGATACTACAAATATTTGAATGATTATAGCCGTATGACCTTTACTTCAACATGTAGTTATACATGTATGATTTACATCTATATACATATATGTATAGATGTATATATGGATATATGAAGCTATAACTGTATGATGTAAATAAAAAAAAGAAATTTAAAAACACATCTTTAAATTTTCCTTGTAGAATGAAATTAAAAAAAAAAAACCTTCCATTTATACGTGAAAGATATAAAATCACAGCAACTTTACAGAGTAAAAAAAAGTAAAGCTTGAAGATAGCTTTAAAAAGTAAAGCTTTTCAAGCTATTACTCAGATTTATTCATTTAAATTTAATAAGCCTCGTCTATTTTAATGAAGCGTTACCACTTTCACTCGTAAGTTAGAAACACTTACAGAACTGCTACTTTTTTTCTTCTTCTTTTTACTGGTGAGGGGTTTGTTAACCCCCCAATTCTCTGAAAAGATTTAAACAATTTTCCCGTTCTCATTACATTTCAATCACAGAAAAGCAATTAAAAAAAGGACAAGTAATACTTGATAAAATCCAATTTCGTTCGAGTTACGACCCTCCTGAATATCTCCTCACTTTCTTGAATAATTTTATTAAAAGAAAAATAGAATCGATCTCCCTTATAAAAATTTACGTGATCGTAGATTAAACCGTTCTGTGAGACACACGCCCACATAAATGCCAACATATATAAAACGACAATACACGAATACAGAATTAAATAACCAAGTTTTTAATTTAATATTTTTTTTGCTCAGTGAATTTAAAACGTAAAAAAGAAATAATCCTTCTTTATTAAGTACTACTGTATTCTGTTATCGATTTTATTCTTGGGTAGCTGAATATTTATTGGCGAGTTACTGTTGTATTGCGTAATGGCAACTTAAAGAGGAGGTAAAATACATACTCCATGTTACCGAACAGAGAACGTTATTTACTGGACTAACGAAATACAATCTTATACAGGTTCAACGATACCTAATTAAGTAGATTAAGTAGAAACTACTTTTTTCATATTTCATCAAACGTTATTATCTTGATAAGTTTCTTTTTTTATTAACACTTAAATATAAATCAAATGTATAAGTAAGTAACTTTTTATACATTGTAATGTATACATTTTCAGCACATCGAATATTTATCGAGATAAAATTACGTTAACTTTACCAACTTATTAGATTGTAAATACGTTATTACAAATGTATAAATCATGTAGGCTACGCGGTTAATACATATCATTAATATCATTTAAGCGATCAAAAATACGCATCATTATGTATTCTGTAAATATAAATTTATTGTAAAGATTTTCGTAAACTATTACCTATCAGTATATAATTATTAAGTTTTTGTTTATTATTGCAATGTAAATATCGCACGATAAAATAATAATTAGTATATCTAAATATAGAATAAATAAATCATGGAATAGTAATTTTCAAATAAAAAAATAAAAGAATTTTATTATAAAATGTACCATATTATTTCTGTTTAATTCATTAAATGCTATCATTATTATAATAGCTACATAACAGCAATATATTACATTTTTATTGTAACATAGGCTAGTAACAATATATATTTGCAATAACGCATAATCATGTCTTTATAATCTTTTTTTAATATTACACTGTATGTACAGATGGATAAGCCGGCGTAAAGTGAACATGCACAGACGCAAGAAGTTTTCTTACCAGTTCAAACGACCTGTGTAAGAAACTTAAAAAAGATACAGAAATTGATTTTTCCATATTATAATTACAAATATGCGTGTACGATCTATTTATAAGCGACACCTGTTATGGTTTTTATTTCTAAAATAACGACATTAAATTCTAACTATTTAAATATTAATATCGCATATTAAGATAAAATTATTCAGAGATTACACTTATACATATTCACAAAAAAAAGAAAACTACTGTCGTTCCTGTACGCCGATCACGCAAAAACTGCTGGTCAGATTTTAATAAAACTTTGCTGATTTATATCTTAGAGGTTGGTCAGTATCTCCGATTAGAATTATTACGATATTTCTAATGAGGTGTTAAAATATTAAAAACATTCATTAAAGAAAAAAATAATCTTTCTACTTTATTACATTTGTTACTTTGGTAAAACAAAAAAGATCTCTGAGTTTACATCTATGTACTAACATATAATCTAATCCGTGAAATATTTTATTATTATTATTGTAATTAACTTAAAATAGTACATCTAGCGAAATTTTATGAGTTTAGATTTATTATTTTGGCTGTCGATATTGCATTGTCAAAAATTAAAAAATATGATTTCAAGAAAGAGAAGTAACTTTTCTTATTAAAAGAATGAGAGTATCTCGGTCCTTTGATACAACTGAAGTGCGTGATTTTTGGTTAGCTGCTGACCGAGAGTGGTTCGCCTAATCGAGCTACAGTTTCGTCTACAGCAGGAGAGCATCAGATGTTCTATTTCAAGAACGAGGAAACGTTGCAGGAAAGAGAGCTTTTCAGGCTTTAACTACTATTTATCTGTATTATTCTCACAACCATGAACTTAACGATTCGGGTCCACCAGAGCTAGTTGTATTTATCTGCGTGTTTTTTTTCTAGATTTTCAACAAAAAAATAACAGCTTAAGTAAAAGCTAATAATAGTAGAACATTTAGTTTAATTAATATTTTATATTTAGATACTAAATTGCCCCTCAAACCAAAAATTTCCTGGTTCCATGCACGTTTTTTATTAAACTATATAGTGTAAAAATAAAATAATTATGAATACATAATAAGCTTAATCTTCAATAGTATAAAATTACTATTTTAAATTTTCTTGTTTCACTCTTTTCCGATGATTTTTTTACGTTTTTTAATTTGAAATTCTCAAAGATGTAATTAAAAACCCATTAAATATTAGCATATCTTTTCTGACAGGAAAAGTAAAAATTACATTTATCTGTTTCTGTAAGAATACATAAAAAAATTAATTGTTTAGAATTATAAATAGATTGTAGTTTAAAATCCTAAGTGTAACTTCGTAAAGATTTTTTTACCTTTTATTAGTTAAGGATCAAATATAACCTGTTTGTTAGTAAATTTTAATGAATATTATTTCTACGGTCACCACCTCTCACTGAAATTTTTATTATAAAATAATTTTATCATTTTAATAATGATATTGCTTGCAATATCTCGCGGGTCTCACTGTTCACTCGAATACATTTTTATTCTACTCAGTGAGGAGTTAAAGAACCTTGTTAGTGGCTATTTAATTCCTGGTAGAAAATGATTTCTCTGCAGCAAATATTTAAGCAGATAAATACAAAATCCATGATCACTAATGTAAAATTTCCATTTGAGTAAAGATTTCCTAGTTTCCAGAAAGACAGTGTAGAGAATGGGCGTCCACTATCTTGAGGGAACATAGAATAGTTTTTTCTTGTCTCGTTCTGCAATTTATCCGAATACAGATCGTTTTTCTCACCAAATTTCCTTATTTCTCTATAGGGACTCTTCTGTCTCCATCATCAGTTGGATGTAAGTCTACTGTGCTAAATTTTCTATCCTACGAATTGTAGGATCTTGTTAAAGAGCCAACTCGTTCTTAGTGTTATCTAGCTTGCGGGGTATCAGTGGGCAGCTCAGTGATTCCGTTAACTATCTGTGTATTAAACGTAACGGCCGATCTCTCCATCGGGTAAACCCGTGAGTCTTAATCCTTCTGAAATACATCAAATTTTACGATAAAAAAAATTTGCGGAATTTTGTTTTTTAAAAATCAATTCCTCTTTCTAAACCTTAAATACATTAGTAATATTTTTATATATCGAGATTAAAACGAATGAGGATTGATATTACTAGTCAAGATTTAGGAAGCTCAGTTGATGCGAAGTGTGAGGATGGGCAACTGGCTTCTTGCTACTACGACGCCTGTCACTTTCCACTTCACTGCACTATTAGTGCTAACATTACTTCACACCCGAGTAAAAAAGTAGGTAAAACTACTTTGCACCTATGTATTTACCCTGATGATACTGTATTTCTGACGGAGACTCAAGAGGATATGCAAATAGGCCTATTCTTAGATTAAGTTGTTATGCCGTGTGAGAAATATGGCATAAGTCTGAACACAGAAAAACTAAGTACATCGTCGTTAGTAATGATCGAGTGAGTGGAGCCATTTTACAGGCAGCGGGTGTAACGATAGAAAGGGTGAAAAGGTACGTGTACTTTGGGAGTATAGTATTGATGAACTTTGGGATCACAGTCTGGAAATAAAAATACAGAATTGAGAAGGCCAGTTCACTCGTTTTCCGACTTACGAACGTGCTCTTGTCACAGACTTTTAATTGGACCTATGTACAAGAATGCTCAGATGCTACGTGTTCTCTATCCTGCTGTACGGGGTGGAATCCTGGACACTCACTGAGGCATCTATTAACAAGCTTGAGGCCTAAAAGGTGTGGTCTTATAGGCGTCTTCTGAAAGTGCGTTGGGATTACAGGATTACTAATGAAACGATTCTAAGCCGGATCAAGAAAGAACCAGACGTTGTGCCAACAATTAAAATACCGAAATTATCTTATTTTAGACTTCCTATTATATCTAGCTGATCAGAAAAAGATACCATGGCAGTTTGGTTAAGCCAGGTGGAGGAAATTTAAAAGATTTGAGACAACGCTTTGGAATATCGAGTACATCTCTTTTCAGTAGAGAGGGGATAAAATTCACCAAGATCGTCAACATGATAGCCAATGTTCGCCGAGCTGATAAGATACAAGAAGGAAGGAAATTAAAAAGGAGGTTTTAAGCCCGGTTTTATTTTTCAAATTTTCAAAAAAGTACTTCTCGCGATGACGGCTAATTTTTGTATTATTTATTCATTTGCGTGAAATTCAATCTGGCCGACAAAAAATTCTTTTTCATCGATAAGAGAGCGAAGAAATAAGATTTTAATCAGTTGCTTTAGTTATAATAAATTTGGTCCTTCTTTGGTGATGCACGGGAGAGAAAGATAAATAAACATCTATATAATCTTTTTTTTTCAGTTTTGCGCAAAACAACGCAAAGATATTATAATAAAAGGGTATTCTACACAATGAAAAAATATAAATTAAAAACCAAAGCTATATGCATGTATGTATAAAATAGGTTATTAAATTATTTGATAAAAAAGGTTTCATTATTATCAGTTTGGAACAAAAAGTTCTGTTTCATTCTTAATCGATTTTGGTTTGAAAAAAGTTATAAGTTTAAGTTTATGGTGACCAAAATATCTAATATAATGGTAAATATTTGTGGGAATTTTATACGATTGAGAAAATGAAAAATAGTAATTGATAAAAATAATCACTAATTGGGAATATTATTTTTTTAAGAAAAGTAACACGAAATTATACGTTTTAAATATAGGTTGAGATTATTTCGAATTTTCTTTGAGAAAATAAGTTAATAACTTATATATAATCTTTCAAGGCTGAACAGTTTCTAACTATAATATAAAAAAAGTTTCCTCTTTAAAAACTTTACTTTTTATTTGTTTTCTTCTTTATTTTACTCTAATACAAAGTTTTTGGTTAAAACTTATTTTGTTCATTTTTAGAAAAGTTTACGGAGTTTTTATATCGGTCAACAAATAAAACTTTTATTACAGGGTAATCTAAATAAATGTTACCCATTATTTCATACGCCATTAAGATTTTAATTTAAATAATTACTATTACTATTACTACTACTACTATTACTAAAATGATTATTGTTATTATTACTTGACGGTTACCTTTCACTATAGAACTAGAAAAAAAATATATATATAAATGTAAATGGAAAACATATTTAAAAGTAATTATCAGAATTTAAAATCGACAAATTATTTGAAATAAAGTGAAAAAATGTCATCAATATTATAAATTAATATGAGAGTACACGTATGATCTCTTTATACAGAATTATTCAGAAGAATTTAACAACCATTCCGGACATGTTCTATTGGTGAAAATGGAGAAGAAAGTTTATATAAACATGGTTCTAAATCGCTTCGTCAGCTAGTGAAAGATTTCGCTCCAATTTTCACGTCTTCGTTAAAATTAAGCCAGACTGTAATTCTTGGGACCAAATTAAGGTATAAATTTAGCAGTTTTATCTGAAATCTAAACAGAAAATTAAAAAAAATTTCTATCCGAGAATAGTAGCCATCATCTTGTTCCTATTTCTAATTTTAGTCCTCTACCCAATTTTTGATTAAATACAGATTATTCGTGCGAATTGAGGATGAGGTGGTTATAGAATGACATTATGATCTTATAAGATGTCTGAAACTCAACTATTCAGAGGTTGACCGATGGATTTATTTTCAAATAAAATTCTCTTAATTCAAACTAAAATATAATTATATTTCTACGTCTTAAGTAAAAGCTGGTGGTAAGAAAAGCGGGACCTGATATAGTAATTCCGTTTATTTATATGTGCGTTCACTGAAACGATACGAGTTTGCATTATACAATGACCTTTAACCTGTTTTATTTTTTTGAATCATTAAACAATTTCTATTATATTAATTTAATTATAATAACTTCCCTTACAGTTTATTAACTTATATGTTTCTTTTAAACAATGATAATATAAATTAGTGTTGCTTTTTAAATTCAATTTCAATAAATCTATTACTACAAGTATTTAAGATCTATACATTTTAACTTCCCAGATTATGCGTGTTGTTTTTTAGTTGAGTAAACTAGAAGTTTTATTCTTATGCAGTATTATTTCTTGTACCAGTTTTTTTATTTGTACTTTAATCATTTAAATCGTTTGATAAATGTATGTCAGTGTTTGTACAATATATCAGTTTCATTTAGCTTTCAAAAGGGTAAGCATTCGTAAAAAAACTTATTTAAAACAGATCTATTACTGACGATTACTTCGCAATGAAAGCATGAAACTGTTTATAGAGGTTTAAATCCGGGTCTTTGAGACTGTAATCTACGTATTTCAACTAGTTGGCCTTCTGTAATAACGGCTTCTTGATAATTATAATTATTATTATAACCGACTGTATATTCTGGCAAGTCATAAATGTATTAATATAAGTAAATCAGATTTGTTGAGTAATTTAAATTGAATTTGAATTATAGAATATGCTTGTTAATATTCATTCAATTTTCTAATTGCATTTTACATTAATTATTTCATTGATGTATTACTGAAGATTAAAAAATGAAATACAAAAGGTGTTTGCACCACGTGTTGCTCGTTATTACGAGTACTAAATGATTCCTATTGTGATCATAATTAAAAGAATAAAAGCGTTTAAATCCTTTTAGATGTATTATTGTTTTCTTTCATGTACCGATTAATTCTATGAAGTGAATATTTAAAGTCGTTTAATTAAAAATTTGTTTTGATATACTTTTCTATCAAATAAATTCTGTTTGGTACAGCTAGCATATTACTTTCTGCGCATGAATTCATGTTTTGCATTATATATTTTTTATCATATTTCCATTTTTAATTTCCTTATTTTTTATACAATCCTTTTTTTAATTTAATTTCTTTGTTCTTCAGTATTTAGTTTAATAAATCCCTTCATAAAAAAAAAAAAAAAATCGAAACTATTCTTATTTAATTTACCACTCATTCTTTTCTTGACTTATGTATTTAATCTAATTAATAACATTTTTCTTAAAATAAATCTGAAGAAACCCGAAAGAAAGGTACAGTTTTTTAACAGAAAATAATGTATACATTTAACGTATTAATAACTAACTTGTTCTCAATATTTTTGTTCAGTTTGGTCATGTTTTTATCATTATTCCAGATATTAGCTATTTTTCAATTAATGGAACGTTGCTCAGAAATGTTCAATATTAAAAATTAGAAAGACTTCTATGTTCGTTATAATAAGTCGAATAAGAAAATGTACATATTTAATAAAAATAACCATTATTACATCACAGGTGAAATAGTATTTGCAAAAATAAATCTTTTTCAATAATTGCTGTACAAAAAAGTATTTCTTTAACTGATTAATAATTAAATTATACTACTCATTGTTTCTGCTCAGTCTGGTCGTTTAAGTGCAGTTAATGATAGCTGTGCAGAGGAAAAGTGCAGTAACGGCACATAATAATACATAGTAGTATAGTGTGTACGATAAAAATAAAAGCTTGCTTTCACAAGGCAGACAGTCGCTGTGCAGGGAATTGTACCTATTACTCTTTTCTCGTAACATTAGGCTCATTCAGAAACCGAGTATTTTGCAATACAGCATGTGCAACTATTTTCATAAATAACAAAAATTCTTTCCACAATTAAAGTTTATTATCATTTTGACGCATTCACAAATGCGAAGAAAGAACCGCTACAGCTTGTGGGATTTCAAGATCAGAAGTTCAAAAATACCGAAAAGAAAAGCAGGATATTCTTGAATCTAAATAGCAGTTGTACTCATTCAGTATACCAAAGTAAAATCAACGTTCAAAACCAGTTAATGGATTAGTCAGTTTTGAACAAGGCGTTGTAAGACGAACAGTTAACGAGTTTCAGGCAAAACTTAATGAACTGCCTATAATTAAATATATTACGTGAAGAACTTCAAAAGAGTATTCAATTTAAAGGTTCTAGAACTACACTAGTTGCTATACTGAAAGAGTTAGGGTTTAAGCGGTGTGTGATAACAAGAGGAAACTTTTGATTAAGAAAGAAAACATCCGATGGAAGAGAATAGAATATTTAAGAAAAATGACCGATTTCAGAAAAGAAAATCTTCGATTGTTTATTTGGACGAAATATATTTTAACGACCCATTCTACGACAAAAACGTGGTCGGATGACAGTGGTGCAGGAGTAAAAGTACCGATTAATAAAGGTGATCGGTTAATCATAATCCACGAGAAATGGTATTGGGAATTGCGAATGGGTTTGGAGGAGAAATGGGGTTCATTCCAAACGCGATGTTAACTTTGACAACGAGTTCAAAAAGCGGTAACTATGAACAATTTCATGAGTGACCATCTGAAAAATTAATACCTGGTCTTACCACCCCCCCCCCCAAGTCATAGGTTGTTATTGGTAATGCGCCATACCACAATTCATTTCTAGGGAAGCCTCCGAATTTAAATGACAGGAAAGGTGGCGTGATTAATCGGTTAGAAAAGAACAATATCTCGTTTAACAAAGCAATGTTAAAACCACAATTGTATGACCTAATTAAATTACGTAGAAATAAAAATGAAGTACCATTTTGACGAATTATTAAAAAAACACCGGCATAAGGTTCTGTGATTTCCACCTTACCATCCCGATTTAAATCCGATCGAGCCTGTGTTTCTGATCTGAAAAGATACATATCTTTTTGGTAAAAATAATACATTTTTAATGCAAGATATTAAAAGATTAGCCAAGGAAAAATGAATGAAAAGAATAAGGATGATTGGAAATCATGTTGCGAACGTGTAAAAAAACGCTGAAACTGAGTAAAAGAAGGTGGAACCGCTAATCGACGAAACCACGGATAAATTTATTACACATCTACACAATGGTAATGAAAGTGACTGTTCCGATGAAGATAAAGAAGAAGGTGAAGCTGCATAGGAACTGGATATATAATGCAAATTTGAAGTAAGTCTTAATATGAATAATAATAGTACAATCAACAACCGTAGAAAATAAGAACTTGAAAATTTTAAATACTATAAAAAAAAGAATTTAACACATAATTTAATGTAATTACGGATACAATATACATTCAAGTTAAACATTTTTAAGTTAAAATTTTTTTTAGTTTAAAAGTAAACCTAAATTAAAATTCTGGTTTTAGTAATCTTTTTTTATTGAATTATTAATACTAAATACGTAATAATGAATTGTAACTAATAAAACATGAAAACCATAATAAGCGTGCATAAAAAAAAGTTCAACGATTATTATTGTAGTCCTTAGATGGGTGTAAATGTTTTCAGGTTCAGTAGTAAAGCAGTCTCGACCTTCTCCAACACAAGCTTTTATTTTCATTGTACGCACTGTACATAAATAAGTATGTGGAAAATTTCTAATAAGATAATAGTCCATAATCATTTTCACGCGTGATTTACATAACTTGTACTCGCGCAAATATTTAATTCTGTTTATTCTTAAATTTTAAAGCATGACCAACATTTATTTTTTTGGGATTTAATTAAGATCTGGTGTTCTGCTTCGCAGCAGAGCCCTTACGACCACCATTTCTGTCACAAGCCTTCTTCTCCTTCGGTCCCCCTTGTATTTTTAGTCTTCACGACTCCAACTCGCATCTCTTCCGCAACCCTTGTGTTTTACAATGCTTTAACGTAGAACAGTAGATCAGCGATGATTTATCATTAAACAGCTTTGAGATAAGTTGAAAAAATTATTTTCCACCTGAGACTAAAATAACCAATCTAGATCAAGTCTTGGGAAACCCAAAACTTAATACATATTTCACATATTTGTGAAATTATTAATCGAGGTTTTCTGACCGTTCAGCTAGATCCTCTCTACAGGAAACGTTATAAAATTAAAACTAGAATAACAGTTTCTGAATGTGTTGTATGACTTTATAGGACAATGCTGGGCTGCTTAGTCATAGAACGAAAAACTGTTTAGTAATGATAATATAAGAACGTAAATCCTGGTGTAGTCATAAAAAAAAGCTTACAAATAATTAATTTTACGTTTAATAATAAATAATTTATAATAACTGAATCTATTTTAATTGTCCAATGGTATTCAACTTTGTTTTGGATGAAAAGAAAACATTTCGGTAGATGAATAATATGGATGCAAAAATCGGATCAAAACGGTTCGGAACCGAGACGTCAAAATAAGATACTAGCCTTATTAACACAAATAGAAGAATAGCCCAAAAAGCAGATCTACAGGTATTCTTTACCTAGACGGAAATCATGACGAACATCAAATCATTCATACAAAACGTAATAGGATCTAAATACGGAAAGATTATCACCAACCACTTTAAGTACCTAGTAGGGATTTTAAACAGATAAAGTGTCAATTGAAAATAGAGTATTAAAACTGGAGAATCTTAGATTGATTTTCTAAAATATGAAGAATCTCTCTAAGATCGCGAAATTAAAGCAATACACAACTTTAATAAGACCAACAATATTCACTGAAAAATTTATACTTAACCGACCTAAAAAAACTTTTCAAGATCAAAATAAGGTTACAGGAAAATCCATCGTACAGAAATGATAGAGGAAGGATATAGACTGACATCCAACAAGATCTACCAAAATCAAAAAGACCTGGAAACAGTGATAAGGAAAAGAAGATTAAATTTTTTGGGGCATATGATCAGGATGGACTCAAATAGATTAAATAAACAAATCTTTGACAAGCTGTGGAACATTAAAAGCAAATCAAATTACCTGAAATTGATGGGAGAGGATCTTCAAAGGATAGGCTTGAAAAAAGAAAACTGCTGCGATAGAGAAAACTCCCGAAAATTAATTTCAATGTAATAATAGTTCTTGTGGCAGAAAAAAGGACAGGAAGAAAATGGATAAATGAGCAAAAATAAAGCCATGCCAGAAAATGGAAAACGTATGGAAGACGAGAAAAGAAGCTAGAAAGAAATGATATTTGCGTGTTTCTAGGATGGCCTTTTCTTATAAAGAGAATCTAATTGATTACTCACCACTCTTCACTGACTGTTTTCATTAGGCCTCCTTTTCTTACTTTATACAAACATTTCTTCCAGTCTTTTCAAATCCACACTTCTTACATCTCAGTTCTGTCCCTATTCTATTTCTTCATCTTTAATTATTCTGGACCATATATTAAAACACTTCAGAGGCATTACATACGGAATCTTTTCTTCAGTTGAAGTCTATATTGCTGTAAACGATTCGTTTGTCCGATTAAATATCCTTTCGCTGTGAATATTCTATTATTTCCTAAAAAGAGATTTATTTATCATTTTTTATATGTTGCCGTAATACAGTAATCTTGTGTATTCTAAAAATTTCACTTCTGTTACGATAAATTTATTTTAATATTATCTCTTTCGAATTCTTTTACTATACTGATCTTATTCAGGTTAATTTCATTCTACAAACTTTTATCGTTATCACAACGTTCTTTCCAACATTTCCATAGCATTTGATAAAAATACCATATCATCTACACACTTCTATCAACAATTTCTCTTCTAATACAGATAAATTAAATATTAAAGCACTTTGATCACTAACAAATGCTTGTACAACTTCTCTTTCAATATTAAACTATAGTCATACTCTCCATCTTATAGCTTCATTTTGACGTATGCTCAATTCCTTTATCATTAACATGTCCTTTTAATTTATATTATTTATTTTTTAATGAAGATTAACTTGTCCCAACTTAGTTGAATGTTTTTTCCTGATCTAAAACGGTAACAGCTGATTATTTTCATATTTGTATCTTTCATATTGTAATAATACAACATTTTCCCGTTTATTAAGAGTAAGAGAGCTGAGGAAGCTGGTCTAGCCCTATTTCAAGATTTATTTATTCGAATTTGTGTGTTTTATCTAAGAATCTGAGAATATAACTTCAGAAATATATTTATTTAAACTGATTTAATCACGTGAATTTTCGACATCGTTTTCCAAAATCTTGACAATAGTAATTATTGAAGAATATTGTGTTTTCTTTTCATTAATCAAATTTATTTATTTTAGTTACCCATAACTAGTGATAAATACGTTGTCGCGCTTTAAAGATAGATAATTAAATTAAAATATACATTAATTAATATTAATATAAAGCAGTCGGATAAATAGTTTATTTTTATAGGATGACAACATGCTATTAAAAATTACAGCAAATACATAATGGCCAATGGAAATATTTGTCTTCTGTTTTCTCTATTTTAGACTTCCGTGGGTTCTATAATACGTTCTAAATAAAAAAAAACAGAAAATAAAAACAAACGTAAAAGATTGTGTATAAATTTATTATTGTGAGAATAAACGCTTGATCATATGTTTTGTATAATCGCCTACGATGGTGCAACGAACCGTAGGCGATTAAATAAGAGTAAACAGAATACAAATAAATACGCTTTTATTTATAAAGTACACATGTAAATTTTCAAACATAAAACAGAATCTTTAGCTGTAATTTAAAAAAGAAAAACAATGAATCCTAATTATATACATTAAAGAAATTATTTCTTTGTACTTTAATATAATAAATTATATGAAGTGGTTTAGTAAATTGAATGGTTAAAGAAAATAAAATTAATAAAATGTATATCAATAACTGATCATCTGGAAAATATGACCTTGATAATAAAAAATACGTTTAAAAGTTTTTTTTTTAAATAGCAATTTGATTAAAATAAACCTTATGCAAATTATTTCATTCATAGAAATCGTGCTTGAATTTTTAAGCTTAGAGAATCATTAATAAAAGGCTAGTTATAAATAGTAAAGAGATATAATACATTAAACATATATGAATTACAAATTATATTTATGAGGAAATAAAACAGAAACGCATGAAAGTGAATTAAAAGCTGTAAGTGTAAAAATGAACGTTCTGAAAGGAGGAGTTGTTAACTCCATCTATTAATAAATTACCCTTAGGATTTCTGATTAGTTGAAAAAAAAAAAGATTTCAACAAGCCAACAAACAATATTCGAATACGTATTAAGCGTCTAGCAAAACCAAGTGACAAACTAGCTTTTGGGAGAAATAAACTTGTTTTATATAAATCTGACGTCACTAGAACGATACATTTTATAAACAGACTATTACAGATTTTTTCCTAAGTGATGTCTATCAACAGCATTTTGTTATTTCTATTTTACTTATTTATTACACTATATTAATTACTATTTTCACGTCTTTGTTTACCCAATAGATTTATTTACTCTAGTTTTGAGTGTACAAAACTTAGTTCGTGGTAAAAAAACTGTTGAAGATTTATATATTACAAATAACTGAAAATGGAAATAACTGAGTTTAAACGGTATTAAATCTTGTACCTTTCTGCGTTACTCTTGAGAGTTTCAATTTATTTAAAGAAAACCTGTTGGAATTACGATTTATTATAAACAGTGTCTGGGTTTTTACCTTAGTGAGATTTCGACGTTGCATAATTTTGTTAATAATTTATATATGTAAAAAAAATAAAATAGTAATAATAATAAATAATAATAATAAAAAATATAGTTTCCGTATACTTAAGATTTACACTTCTATCTACAGTTTAAAAAGTCGTTTTTTTTGTAATTTATTTATAATATGGCGGCTATTTAAAAAATGACCGTTTGGCTTTTAAGTAAAGCAGAATATTCTTTTTTACACTAAAGAATACAATCTAAAAAATTCTTTACCAGATTCTTTGAATCTGGCATTTTCACTGTTTACAGCATAATTACGGTATGCACATACCATATACACTCATCTACGGTGAGTGTAATGTTATAGAAGGATACCCCCAATTTTGGAAAATTGAAAAAAATTAGTCTTATTAATTTTTAGATTATATTAATAAAATTACTATAGAAGACTGAAAGCATAACAGTATATGTTATTTGCATAATTTCAGTAAACCAGTTCTCATTAAAATTTTAGTAGAATTAAAAATACCGATAATTATTTTATAGAAAATTATAATAATAATTCCGTTACAGAAAAGTTTATTGCTTATTTTATAAAAATAATTGGTAAAATCTAGTTTAACATTTAATTATATCACCTTTCATGTTTTATGTTTTATTTTAATTCCACATTTAAGTCACTTTGACTTAAATGAAACGCAACTCTGTTGCAGTCGCGTGGCTTTTAATAATAAAGAAATCATTACTGTAGGACTATACGTCATGTAACACTATGTCAAAGATGTGTTGCCGCTTTTATAATTAAAGAAAATCTGAGACTTGAATGGAATGTTCTCAGATATTATATAACAATCAATGTATAAAAATCAGATCTTCAGTAATAGTATTCGGCAATATAAGGTAACCTCACTCACATTGTAGGGTGGTTTTATTGTAGAGATTCAAATTTTTATATAAAAAAAGATATCAAAAATAATAAAAAAATAGTAGGAAAAACATGTATTACGTAACTGTAGTTTACAGAGAATTAACAAATTTTGTATATCGGGAGAATTCTTTTTTTGAAATTCTATTCTCAAACAAAAAATTGCTCGAGTTTTATAATTTGAACTATTCTTTTTTTTAACAGTAAAGAATGACGTTAAATCAATAATAGCTTCAAAATTATACGCAGAATTTATACGAGAAATAAAGTTAAACGAAGGACGCCACATCAAAAAAACAAGTTTAATGACTGTGCGCATTCAACGCTGCGGGTCATATGTTTATTAATATGTGACGAGCTCACAGACAAATTTTATGCAAAATACTGTTAACCTTCTCTCTATATTTACGTATTTTGCTAAGAATATTATTATAACCAAGGAAATCATTAAAAATTTACTTCATTATATTTAAATAATATGATAAAGCTGTAGGGTAATATGACTAATTAACCTGGATTTTAAAATCACTTTATGAATCATTACAAGTCACATCATATATGAATTTTATTAAAATATAAATTAACGAAGAAAATGTAATTATTACAAAAAGAAGATTTTACTAGTTAATAACGATATTAAGTTTACTCTTTATTTGATAGAATACGAAAAATCTACATAATCACTTTTCCAACATATTTTTTATGTATTTCCTTAGGGCGAGTGCAAAATAAAATTGAAATTTACCAGTTTTTTCCATATATAAATCTGCCCGCCAGACTAGTCTAGTGGTTAACTCGGCGACGCAAATCAGTTTTTTTAACAGCTGATTTTCGAAGTCGAAGGTCGTAAGGTTCAAATCCTAGTAGAAGTTTACTTTTATACGTAATTGAATATTAGAAACTGAATACCAATGTAATTTGGTGTTTGGGGTTCATTTAATCCACACGTGTTAGAAATGGTCAGCCTGAATCTGTACAAGTCTACACGTCATTTAAATGTCATACATATCATCCTCATCTCATTGTGTCCGGAGGGGGGGGGGGTTGCTTATTATTCAATAGCTGAACAGATTGCAATGGATAAATTAGGAAAAAAAACTTAAATCTCTTTTTAGAAGTTTCGTAGAGTCTTACGTCCATTTATCTTAATAGTATTTCCGTTTCATCCACAAAAACATCATGAAAATTTGACCAAAAGGCCTATTCATCACCAGAATATAAGAGAAACCAAAACAAACCAATTAATATTCAAGCCTTCATTAATAAAAGAGATAAAAAGGCAATTTTTAAAGTCAAAAATTGGAAATAGGTTTTTTAGTAATTATGTGTGAGCTGTTGCTCTCAGTATTATCGCTATTCACACCTTAGTGTGGATAAAATAAAATTTTAAGATAAAATATGTTATCAAATCAAATTCTATGAAATCAGAAGGATATTGAGGTTGTTCACGATCTACTTTGCTCCTAGGGCAGGGAATCCAGGAGTTTCATCATTCTTTTCTTTTTTTTGGCATTGAAGTAGTTTTACTGTATATTTTTATCATGTTACCAATTTGAATATCTTTTAAATTCAGATTTGATGATTAGATTTGAGATCTAACATATTTCTCGAAGGTTGAACTCGATTTTGAGCCGAGTGTATACGTTGCTCTTCAAGTCTTTGAGAACGCTCTGCCGTAGACTCACGTTGTCTACGATCGTAAATTCTAGAAGTTCTTCCTCCTATCTATGACATCGCCGATCTAGGCCTTGTGAAGATATTAATAACAGATTGGAAGTCCAATTTATGCCAGTTATCTGTTTGGCTTACCCTGATAGAACTTCTTAGTTCATTATATAAAAATCTAAATTTAATAAAACATAAAATAATTTTCTGAAGAAGTCGATATTGGTATCGAGATTCAGTATTTCTCAGACCATTAAAACATTCTTAAATATGTAAATGTTTGTCATCCCCTTTAATTTTATTATCAGATTAATTTCTTTTTACATATATTTCGATAATAAAATTAATATTTTATAGAGAATAACATTAATTTTAGTAAATCACATAATAACTTTCTGAAGAAGTCGACATTGACGTAGGCAACAATCGATATAGACATTCAATTTAGCAAAAGTAGTTCTAGGTTATTTATTTATACGTTTTTGTTATTTATGATTTAAATAATACCTATAATGGAGAGGTATGAACTGTGGTAAACATTCCACATAAGAAAGACACAGTTAAAATTACGTAATGATTGGTTCAGTAATTTTCGCGGTTATCGGGACGTCAGAAGACGTCCTTCTTGTAGTAGTGAAATAAAAAGGTAATAAAAAATCTCAGTAAGGACCTTAATTACTAGGATAAGAAGAACTTGTGTTTTCGTACAGCTTTAAGTTTTTCAATAAATATTAAATGAAGTTTAAATGAAGAAATTTTAATTACCAATTAATCTAAATTTGTAAAAATGCAAAGTCGTTGATGTGATAATAATTTTTATGATTTTAAATGTAAATTTCCTTTAATCTATTGAACCTTTCAAATAAAATTAATATTTAAAAAACCCACGACGAAAAGATGGTTAAGAGAATGAAATAACTAGATAACTGTATTTTTACCTTATAATCCTCTGAGACATTGTCATATTGTTTTCAAGACAATAAAATTTAAGATTTTGATTAACCGTAGTGCGTGACTATGATGATAATTAAAGATTATCTGTGCAGTCTCCGGATCACGCACGACGGTCAATAAAAATCTTAAATTCTATTGTCTTAAAAATATCACAATGTCACACAGTATTATAAGGTAAAACTGCAGTTATTTAATTATTTCACTCCTTTTAGAAGACCACCTTTTAACATTTCTAATTTTTAATTTTGTTTTTTATTTATTATTTTTTAAAGATTAGTAGGGCTGTGCCCAACAGTAGGACGTTTATAGGCTGATGATGAAAGTTTAATGTACTTGACCAGCGCAACTTATTTAATAATCTACTTAGAAACATTCAAAAGCCGTTTTGAAGAAACATATCTACTGCAACGCCCCCTGGCGGCTTAAAACCGTAAATCTAAGAACCTGCTCTGAAGTGATAGTTATATAATGCAAAAAACCGCATAAAAATCGGCCCAGTAGTTTTTGAGGAAAATGTTAACAGATACACACAACTTCTCGTCCCAAACGCATATATCGTATCCGTTCCGTCGTGGGTAATAAATAAATAGAAAATTTAAAAAAATTAAGTAGGTTTTTTTTTATTTGGAATATAGACGGAAAAAGAAGTTACCTGCGGATCTCTTTAAAGAAATGGTGGTCGGTGATATGAGCACTTTCCATTTTAAAGACCGAAAAAATAAAGGATATATCTCACTTTCATGAAAAATTATATATATTAATGAAACTTAAAAAATTATGGCATTATATAACTGTTTATTACATCTTTCCAGTCATTTAAACAGTACAGAATTGAAATGTCATGAAACCTTTTTTCACAGAAATACATTTCATCTACACAAATTTAACCGAGCGGTATAAAGTACAATTTTAAACACAAGTAGTATTGATATGTGAAGACTTTCTTAGACTAAAGTTTTGTCATTAATTTACGATATACTTTAACTATCAAACTATTTGAAGGAGAATTTTATGAATAAAAGTTAGTATTGTTCTTAATTTCTTCCCTTAGAAAAAAAATCATCTAAAATCATATTATAGCCTTGTTTTTTCCCAACATCACAGAAATGATAATTAATGATACGTAACTTGTATATTTATTAAAGATATCTTTATTCTCCTTTTGATTTTATAACTTATTTTTTATATAAAAAATATAAAATAGTTACTTTTTAGTATATTTCAATCAACTAAGATGTTGGTTTCCAATAAATTGGAGATTTTTTCTTTTTTATTTAACCTCCGGGACCGCAGTTAGGTATTGCCGTAGAGGATGACATGAATGACAATTTTTTTAGCGTGTGAAAATGCCATACCTACTCGGGACTCCGGATGAAAGGTCGAGTCGCTACCACTCGCGCCATCGAGGCCGGCAATAAATTGGATATTAATATAGCTAAATTTTAATAATTAACGATGTTAGAAGTTTGGTGATGAATAATGTTTTAATCAATTTCTGTGGTAATAAACTATTATCGGTAAGATATTGGACGTGAAAGAAAGCTACAGCCTTGTTTAACGCCATATTTATTGTTAAAGCTAAATTGTTTTATATAATAAATTACACCTTACTCCCACCCTGAGTAATAATTCTCCCGACTCCCGAGAGATTGTGGGCGGTGTAAGCACTCGCTGCCTAGAGGGGACCTCAAAGCTATTCTATAGAGGGAGTTGTGTGATCTCGTGATGCAGTTCTTTCAAGAAACCCGTTTCCTTATCCTTTTCCTTATTCTCCACTTTGGGTTCTGTGAGTGTAGATCATATCACGAAAGTTTCATGCTAAGGATGCCGGGTATTGTAATACATTTTTGATATGATCTGGTAATAGAAGATTTCTGAAGTTTATTCTGTTCCGGTTCGTTTGCCGCAATCGTAATCAAAAAACGTAGTGCCAAAATGCCTATGTGGAATTCCGATCCAGAACCTTTTAGAAAAAACAGATGCTACCACTCTGCCACGGCGGTTGGCTTTATATATTTTTTAAAAATTAAAAAAAAATTTAACTCATTTAAGTGATACTTTGTAATACGTTTTTTCATCCAAAGAACCTGTTCAATTTTGCTTATTAGAAGGAATACTTTGGCTGTGAAATTAACAAAACAAATTATTTATGTTTTATTTTACACGCTAGCTTCTGCATTTTCATTAAAATTTAAAAATATACTTCCATTCTATACATAGATAATTTTATTAAATACTAAGCTACAGCTATGAATAATTTAATAAAAAATGCATACATTGTACACTATAAATGCATAAATAAAGTAAATAAAGAATTCTCTTACGGAAAAAAATAAAAATATTTAGGCATTTTTGCACTGTAATATATTACTCCAGGTTACATTAATTGTTCAGAAACAAGATATTACAAATTTTTAATGTAATTCATACATAAATCTCATCCAGTTTATTTATTTATTTTTTTAATAACTTACATTCTACATTAATCCGAATTCCTACTTCGCTTAGAAAGAAGATTAGCTACAATATATTATATGATTCTAAACGGGAAAAATAACTGGTTTTTTGTTGTAAGTAATAAATATTTTCTAACAGTTTGTTTACATCTATTAAACGATGTGATATAAAGTAAAATGTCCTTAATTAAAACTAAGCAGGATGAGGAAATAAAAATTACCTTTTATTTATTATACAAAAACAGTAAAAGGCTCTTACTAAAATTTTTAACGGTAAAATACTTATTTTAACTATTTTCTTACTTCTGAAGTGATTTAGAAATAAAAGCGACACAAATAATTTCTATGCACTGCTTACAAACATGTCCGGCAGTAAAATCAAGCCAACGCCGCTTCCTAAATTAAAATTAATCTGGTTTACATGAAATATAAAAAGGAAAATACATTATTACGTATTGTATTGTAACGGTTAAGCGCCTGCAGAATAATTCACCGAATTATGGTGCATAGCGACCGTTTCAGGTTATTGTTTTTTATGTTTTCTCTACATTGGTTACAATGTTATTTAAAATTAACGATGCGATTATTAGGGAAAGGCTAGGTTAAAAGAGAAGGATTTTTATTAAAACAAAGGCAGAATATTATATTTTTTTTTATTAAATAAAGAATAAAATTAAAATTCCTTGTATCGGATAATTTAGCTAAAAACCTGTAAAGATGAGTTTATATGTTATACATTTTATGTTAATTTATTTATTGAATTTAATATGTTATTCTCCCTTTTTTTTATTAGTTTTATTACGTACAACAATAACATAATCGTTCAATTAAACTAGGAGTAAAAAAAGATGACGAAATAATGTAATGCAGACCATATTTGTATTATAGAAAAAGTATTATTAGAAGACTATCCAACAGGTATTTTAGCAGCCCATAAAGTTACCGAGAATCGATCGAACAAGAAAAATTTCTAGACAGATTTAAAAGCAGCTGTCCTTCGTCAGATTACGCTAAAGGGGTGAACCGCTCTACAGGTCCCATATCCTCACCGTGAATCTAGCAGGATTTTACCTGTGCCATACAGTCCAAAATGGGGCCGAAAAGATCAACGATGAGAGGAAAAGATAAACGGTAAAGATAACCTTCTCACCGTTTATCTTTACCTCGGAGAAATAGCAGCAGGAGTCAAAATACACCCATACGATATTTCAAGGCCCCTCTTAGCAGTGATAATAAATTTCGACCAAGGTTTTCCGAGAAGTTATAAGAATTTTTGGTAGTAGTTAAGACAGTTAAATAACAGAATTTTTCTTACCTTGTAATTAATATATATATTAAAAAAACAGCCGTAATTTTATCTAACCTTTCTTCCGTCAGAAATAATTTTAGGCTATAACAGATTTTGATAAAAGTTTATTATACCCTATTAGTACAGTCAATTTGTATTTTTATTAGAAAATCCTTACCTACCGATTGATGTTTTTTCCATATGTTAGGGGTGATGAGGGAAGCTTAACTCCAGATTTGTAACATCCCCCTCTAAAAGATTTTTGAAAAACTCAAAAGGTTTTTTAAATGCGTTTTTCTCTGAATCTATGCATTTTAGAGAAAAGTTTTTCAAACAAAATATGTAGAGGACATTCTCCTCTACAATTAATGTGTTTGAAGTTATGCCGTATAATTTGAAATTGAAATACTAGGTGACGCTGAAGTTGTAAAAAACGTGTTTTTTCGGTTTTTTCACCGGAAAAAATTGTTTTTCGTCTGTATTGCATTTGGAAAAATTGTTAATCTCAAAAAAACAGACAACTTTTATTTAAACAATTTCTTGTATAAGTTTATGTAGAATACTTGAAATTTGCGCATTTCCTTTTCTTAAGGCGGTTCGCACGTTTGAAAGGACTAATTTCCGATTAAATTAATGCAGTGCAACTCTTTCAGAGAAAATAATTAATATTTATACTAATGTAATATGTAAAAGAAGCTTTAGATATTAGTTTAGAAATATTATTAAAACAAACAACGGAAATAAAAATTATTCATACATATTTTATATTCATTAATTTTAATTTTACATATCTGTAAACGCTTTGTAAGCACTAATTCAAGTCTGTGTGATGTATTTGAATCTCGTTTGAAGATAAATCAATATGTATCTATATATATATATACTTTATGTATACTCATTCTGACTGAGTTGAAGTTTATGTATTAAAATTTTGGAAAATATTCTTTGAGAAACAGAATGATATCATATAATACAGGATAGTATTAAAATATGGAACCAAACGGCTTCATATTTCAAAACTGAGGGGATACTAGAAGCAAGAAACAAGTGTGGATTTACATAGTTACAAAATTACTACTTTATTGTGTTTATTGGCGGTCCAAATTTTGGACCGCCTTATTAAATCATACCTTTTTTAAAAATATGATACAAGATTTTAAAGTAAAATTTTACGAGTAAACGATGGCAAAAATCATTTCTCGATAAATTCCTTCGTATTCGAGTTATATGCAATCAAATTTGGAAAAACGAAAAAAAACGCTACTTTCAAAATTAATCCAATAACAAACTTTAAACAGGTAATGTTGTAATTAATGGCCCAAACAATAACAATTACAGCCTTCAGTATAATAAATAAAACTAACAATTTGCAGTACTACTACAAATTGACTGGCTAGATCAACTGGTATTATTTACTTTATCCCAATATTTAATTTTAGAATTTACTTATATGCATTCGGTCTTAAATTACTTAATACAATGAATTTTGAAAAAGATTTCAATAATTTAAAAAAACTTAAATTTATATTTTCAAATTTAGAGTATTAAGTCAGCTGACTTTCCTACAATATAACTTATTAACTTCTCATTTTGGCTTCTTACTTCAGATATGCAAACAAATATAATTTTTCTTATAATAGAATCATTTAAATTATAAGAAAAAAAGCTAGCATCAGAAATAAAGAAAACATATTGTAGGATAACTTTTCCATTCCATTCCCCGAATTCATTCATTTAATACAAAATGATTTCTTACATGTTCCAAAATGAAACTAAGGATTTCGGACGTTCATTATTAAGCGGATATGCATTTTTTTTAAATAGATTATCCAATCGATTACAGAAATTCAGTCCTTCGCATAGTTTAGAATATTCTTGTCAAAGTTTATTATAGAAATTTGGTTTCATTAGATGGAAAAAATTTTATTGTAATAATTACAAAAAGAGTACTTTTTGTTTGTTTCTTAATTCATGATTTTAAGTGTATAACTTTGGATAAAAAAAAAGTGTATCACTGGATATTTTTGTATTTTATATTCTAATAAATTGTTAATAGTTATTTGTACTGTATTAAAAATATTTGCTAAAGGCAGTTATGTAGGTTGTGTTCAGAATCGATATGACAGATGTCTAGGTACTGTAATTTTTTTACAAATTTAAGTTACGAGTGTTTACCTGGTACGTAAAAATAAGTACGTCAAGTAAATTCTAGGCATGATTTTTGTTTTCTTCAATTTTATTTGACTTTTGAATGTTATTTTTAATTTTGAAACAAGTTAACATGTTTTTATAATGTTTAAATAACATGTATTACATTATAAATTAAATGACGAGTCGCATAATAAATATTTTTTCATTTATGATGATTCTAAGTTAAAAATAAAAATAGATTAAAAAATATATAATCGAGATCAGTTCACTTAGTGAAGTGTAAGTCTTAAATATACATAAAAAATCGAACCAAGATCATACTAGGTTAGATTAACAAGTTCTTCATTTTTAGAAATCGGTTAAAAAAAGTAAGGGCCATTTTACAAATTGTGAGATATACGCTAAGGGGAAGAAGTATCGCGATTTATCGTGATGGTGAGGAGATTCAAACTGGATATTGCGTGATGGCTGTAAACATTTATCAGGGCACATCATAATACTTTGTGCGCGTAACTGTTGTGTGAATTTTTTGTCCACAAAAGCACGGAACAATTATTTTATGTACTTGTGTAGCGCAATGTATTTCTTGCCGATGAAAAATACAGGATATTCAAAATATCTTTATTTCATTTAAAAATATAATCTCTTTATAATTACCTGTTATCGTTGAATTTTTAAAAACATTTATTAATATTACTGAACAATATTTTTATTTAATTTCAAGCTATTTCAATGGACACGATTCTTCAAACTTAAGTTTGAAGAGAGGTGGGTCAAAAAATAAGTTACACCCTTACCATGTTCTTGAATTGAAAGGGATATATATTAATGTCTTGTAGTGGCAGCACTGATTGTGCTGTTGTCTTCATGCTTCCTCAGCAGCAATTCTGTACGACATTCAGTACGTGTGTACTGTTGTTATCAATATGCTGTGGCCTCTAGGAGTTTCGGCCAGATTAGAAGAGTATTAAGCAGCCGGAATTTTTCTGGGCAAAAATTACAATTGTGAAATTCATCGCCAAATTGTTGAGGTAAGAATGCAATGTCACAAATCATGGGATTTTGATCCCATGATCAAAATTGGTGTCAAATGTTCAGAAACGGAAAAACAAATGTGAATGACGAATTGCGTGCTGGGCGTCCTTCAACTGCAAACACAACGCGGAACGCGTGAATGAAATGATCTTGAGTGACAGCCGCATTAAAATTAGAGAGATTGCAAGTGAACTTAACATCAGTTATGGTAGTTTATTTATGATTATTCACGATCAGCTTGGTTACCGTAAGATGTGTGCATGATGGATGTCACATCTGTTGACCGACAAACACAAACATCAACGTTTTGCGTCTGCTCTTTTTTCTTCAACCTTATTCCAGGAATGGTCCACAGTTTATAAACAAATAATCACAGAGGATGAGAGGTGGGTGCTTCGTTACACTCCTGAGACTAAACGAGCATCACCTGAACGGAGACAAAAATTCGCCGCAGCCAAAAAAAGTGAAAACATTCCCACATGTTCGAAAGGTTATGCTGACAGTCTTTTTCGATTTGGAGGAAGTTGTTTACAGTGAATTTATGCCCTGAGGAAAAAAATCAATGCCGAATGTTACTGTGAGACTAAAAAGATTACAAAAAAAGGGTACGAGACCTGGAAAATTGAGCGATACGGTCGTTTTGCTTCGAGATAACGCTACTCCTCATTCAGGTCATGTGCCAAAGGAGTTACTGCAAAAATTCAAGTGGGAAGTATGATCTAATCCGCCTTACAGCCCTGACCTAGCACCCTGCGTTTACCACCTGTTTGGTCCTCTCAAGCGAGACCTGGGAGAGAGGAGAGTTTCGCTAATGATGAACTGAAGGAAGCGGTCCTTAAATGGTTGAAGGAAATTGGACGAAATTTTTATGAGAGTGGAACTGAAAAACTTATCACAAGGTATGAAACGTGTTTAGAAAAACTTGGTGATTATGTCTTGATTAATGTTTAAATAATGTACAAAAAAAGTGTGAAGTGTGCAAAGAGATACTTATGTTACTATGTTGCTTTGATTATAAATCCAAGTTAAGCCTATATATATATATATATATATATATATATATATATATATATATGTAATATATATATATATATAAAGAATGTTATATAAATAAATAAAAGGATGTATATATACATTCTTATATTTATTTCTGAATAAATAGTTATTAAAAATAAATATTTATTTTTTTCTTTAAGGAAACAACGATAATTTAATTCCTGATTTACCTTTCCACACAACCACACAAGCTAATTACTTCTGGTGTGGGTAACCATTATAATTTATCATAAAGAGTTGTTTCCAAGATCACTATAACGCACGTCTAGCTAGTATAATGTTTTTTTCCGAATACAACTTAAAACTGTTATCTGATATGTAAAAATAATTTTTTTAAATAAATTCTATATGTAACTTTATTTTCACTTATTTTCTTTGTAAGCTTTGTTCATTATTAAAAAAAAAAATTAAAATAGTAAAAATATTATTTTAATATTTACAATTTATATGGCAAATCACCGATTAAATAAGTTTATTTATAATCGTGACGTGTAAAAAATAAAAAAAGTAATAAAAATTAGTTCATTTCGTTAACAGTAAAGCTTATGTATACGCAAAAAAAGAAAATCGACTAGATTTGTTTTTAATTTTAAGCTAATACTCGATTATAATTTTATTAAACTGTAAATAAATATTAAGGCTGAAGGTTATTTTATTTATTACTATTTTAATAATGTTTATAAATCTATAACTTTTATTTATTTAATCAAAATAATAATGTCAAAGGAATTAATATTAATTTTTTTTATTTAAGAGAAAAATAGTGATGAAATTATCATTTTGAAATTTTAAAATTGGATTTAAAACTTTTTTCTAAGAAAATTTTTATTAATTAAACTGATAAAAATTACCTCTCACATTTTGTGAATGATCGTATTAAACTGACTTAAAAAAAAAAAAAAAAAAATAATCTAAAAATAATACACGCAATGGATATAATATGCACGTATAAAATTTGAACTTATGTTTCAAATTCGTTTGTAAACTACTCTTGATTAGTATGGTAGGCTTTTCATTAATATTAAAACAGAACAGTTATCTAATATAATATTATAATTAACCAAATCCATTACTGTTTAGTTACTTAATATACTATATTATTTATTTAATTAATTTCTAATTAAAGTAATAGTTATTTAATAATAGCAATTTTTTTTTATTAAAAATAAATTAATTGAATAAATTACCTTCAAGTTTTCTTGAGGATGTTCGTTTCCTTTGTATTCAATATATCTTGCCTTAACTGGATCGACGTCTTCAGATGTCGTCTGCGACTTATTCTTTTTATTCCACGAAACCAGTTGACGAACCTTATCCATTTTTGTTGTTTTCTTACGTACATCTTTATTTTTACTTTGACTTTTTATTTGCTGTTGATGTTTTTGTTTGTCATCTTGATTATTGTTAGTATTACTGCTGGTACTATTATGATGCTGTTCATGGTGGACATGATGTTTTTGTTGATCTTGTTTTTTGTTATTATTATGTTGCGGTTTATAATCGTATTCTGTATTAATAAGGTGTTCTTTTTGTTTTTGCGTATGTTGTGGTGATGTTTGTAACGAATTAGATGATGGTAAAGGATCTGATAAAAATTCTTTATGTTTAAACGACGCTGTAGTTTTAATGTGATGTTCAAAATATCGTTCTTTGGTTGTTAAATCGGAAATCGATCCCAAATTTTCGACTAATAAATCGTTCGTCGTTGCGATGTATCGATTCTCATTGTTATTATTATTATTAATAATACTGTTATTATTTGTTAATATATTTTGTTGAAATCTTCGTTTATGCGAATCTAATCTTGATTCTAATCGATCACGACGCATAGCTAAATGATCCAATATGCTGTTATCATTAGTTTTCATATTAGTTGTTTCTATTAATACACCGGCTTCGTTTTCTTCTTCTTCTTCTACATCGGTATTTATTCGACGGTCGACTGTCGTATGAATCGTCCTTTTGATTATTTCATCGTTGGTTTTATCCCCACCACTACAAACGACTTGAGCGTATATAACTTGATCCGTATCAGTGGGCGTTGTGTTTGGATTTAAGTAGGAGAACGGCCTATTCATGTTGTGTTGGCGGTCTACGTCCATAGCGGGGTCAACTAATGCGTTTATCCTTGTTTTTGGTGGGGAAATTCTTTTAGTATCTCTTTTTGATAATTCTCTTACGATCCTTTTTACGTCTTTCCCCTTATCTTGAGTACTTGAAATAGAATACGAATCGTAATGTCTTTCGTCAAATTCTAAATATTTTTCTACGTTGTTACTATTAGGTGAACTTATACTGCTCGATGTATTTTTCTTTAATGTTTCTTTCACCGACCGTTTACCGTTTATATCATTCCCTTTACTATCAGAAACATCAAGAGCGCTGACTACCGAATGGTTATCTTGTCCGCTTTCTTCTGTTTCTTCGATACTTTTCGGTGATGATGTTCTTCCAGTATTTTCTTTCGATATCCTTCTCGATGATTTTTTAGGACTTTTATTTTTACTTCTTTTAAAACTGCCTTGTTCCAAAGGATAATCGACGCTGTTATTAAATTTTTCTTCGATCGGTGTAGGAGGTTCAATAACTATTTTAGGTGTAGACTTAAAACTAAAAGGATTGTTGTTATTATTATTGTTATTGCTCGTTCCTTTATTATTTTCATCTTCTAATATCGGTGATAATTGTTTTTGAGTTCTTTCATTAACTTTACGATCTTTTCTTAATCTCCTATCTAATGTTGCAAATATTGATAATTTTTTTTCATCCCTTTCTCTATTTTGTGAATCATCTCTTTCAATTTTTTCTTTATTTTTATGACGTAAACTACCTTTACCGACATCGCTCACACTTCTTGTTAATCTTTTTCCAGCGTTTTGTTTCTCATCATATCCATGAGTTTTACCTGGAACATTATAAAAATAAATTTTTTAAATTATTAAAAAAAACTACAGACTATATTTAATTATTTATTAGTATCATATTTTTTTATTTCTATTTTATATACTTCTATGAGTTAAGAGTATCAGGTTGGAATGTTACATTTCAGAAAGAAAATGGGAACAACGGAATCCACTTAGTCCCTCAGATTAATTCTGAATATCTAAAGAAGAAAAAAGATATAGATTATCTTTTTCTATATGACATTTATAGATTTTGATTAATTTATAACGAATATTGCTTCATAAATAAGGATTTGTAATAACGAATCTATCCTTATAAGTACAAGCGTAGATTTCAACCTTAAGATCTTAATAGATCTTAAAATATTACACAATGTATTACTCCAATATGAAGTTAATTTAATTAATTAATAGGAAATAAATTCAGTTACACTGCGATTTGAAATTGAATAATTTTTTTCTAAATAAAATAAATTGATCTTTAAAAGAATGTGTTTTATATATAGAGTGCTACATGAAGAAATATATATATACTTTACAAATACATACCTGCAGATAAAAATTAAAAAAAAAAAATCGTATAAATATAGGTCCGACAAAGTTTTGTTTTCCAATTACGGCTACCGAAAGATTTTACCTCTAATACGCCCTATAAACGTTATGGAATTTCTGCGGACATCAGTTACGAGAAACTTTTGTGGTTTTTCGTAATTTGGCTTAGAGAATTAAAAAGGATTGAGACTTACAGCTATATCTCCATTAACATCAGACAAACTTTTTTTAACTGGCAAACATCTCGTAAAAAACAAAAGTTGTGTTATGTACGGAGTAAAAAAGTATGTTAAACTTAAAACTAAACACGGTAGAATATTAAATTTTAAAAACTGATAAATAAAATAATATTAAAAGCTCTTTTACAGAAAAGTAAACAAGATAAAAACTGAAAGAAAATCATCAAAATTGAAAAGACACTATTAAAAATTTTCTCGTTGATAATTTACGCATACGATGTACGATATCAAATAAAACTATACTACTATTAGGTACAAAAAACAATATAAAACATTGCAGAGTTCCCCAGCCCGAACCACTGCATCGATTTCGCCAATTTTTTTTAAAATGAAAGCTTATCCTACTGATATGTTTTCAATGGTCGCCTGGGAATGTATATTAGCTGCATTTCTATATGATTAGAAAGATTATCTTAATAATATAGATAAAATAATGTTAAGGCAAATTAGATTAAATATTTAAAAAAAATACTAAAAAATAATTCATAATTGTGAAGCCGCTATTGACAATTATTTTGAGCATATATTTATGTACACGTTGAAGGGAATATAGATGAATCGTTTTTTTTTGTTTGTTTAATTAATTTGTTTAATTGTGTTTAGGTTTTAAAGCTAAACTACGGCACTACAAAACAGTAATCTGCCCAAAAGCCTTATATACAGGTGAGAGTTTAGGAAAGTTTAATGTAAGAAATCTTTTAAGAGAAGAATCTTAAGGAAGATTTTCGGATCTAGTAAAACAGAGAAGGTTAAAATCTAAAAAAAATTTACCGAGAAATAAAAGATTTAGAAACGGAAATGAGGAAAAGACGAATGAGGTTTTTTGGCTATATTTATAGAACGAGTGGCAATAGTCTTACAAAACAATTACTTAACTTTTACAAAGAGAGAAAAACAAAAATGGGTGTCACCGGGAAGTAAACCAAGACCTAGAAAAACTAAACAGAGTGGAAAAAAATAATAACAGATACATAAAAATAGTCCGTTGTTTGATTTGGTAAAGGTGGATATTGTTTTTTTTTTTTACGAATAAGTGACCATTCATTTTTGCAAAGATTGCTTGTTCATAAATATAAACACAAGGGTAAGCTAAAATATTTAATTTTCTAAATATAGATCTATGCAATTCATATGTACGGGTGGGAGATAATGATCTAACAGCCTATTTTTCTAACTTAAAAACTCGTTCTGACTTTTTGAGAAAGCCCCAAGAGATGATATTATACTTTATATGAAAATATATGAAGATATAAAAAAAGTTTAATAATGATGACAAAATCAAATATCAAATAATATCAATATCAAATAAAAGTTTATGATTTTATTAAGGCGCTTACGTATAGACGAATGAAAATTTTCAGAATTACATATTCATGAAGAGTCTGTTTCGGTTACTGACCTTCGAAATCTATCAATTAGAAATTATACGGATTTTTTTACTGTAAATATTTTATTTATTTCATTAATAGATATATTGAAATAATACCATTTATATAGACTATAATAAGGGGTTTATCTATAATCGGGCTTTAAAGTTAGTTTAAAAAGGTTACTTGTTCATTTTGAATCCTATTAAAATATTTTGTAAATATGAAGTAATTTCAGTATCAAAATTACATTACTGTATAAAAATATTCATTTTATTTTAAATTATACACATAAAATTCAGACAGGTTGTTGAAACTTCATCTATGAATCCAATATTTATAAATACGAAAGTCTATGGCGGTTCTGTCCGTTTGCAACAGCATCACGCGAGAACCAACCGACTGACTGCTTTCATATTTTCAGGGCATATTCCTGTTATCCCAGGGAAGGTTTTAAGCCAAGATCAAGGCCCTAACTCCCTTGGGGTGAGGTAGTGAATTTTTCTTAAATTTAGACGACGACGTAATACCGTTTTTGATTTCGTTTTTCAACGTAAAAATAATATACTATGTTTTTTATAACGTATCCGATTTTTAGTTCTCTACCTTGACCCCTTTCCGAGATAAAGGGTATTCTAAGGTAACGGAATGGGAACCCCCAAAGGATTACTTCAACCTGCAGAAGGAGCGTATCAGAGCTTCTATGTCAAGAACGTTGGAGGAAAGAGAGCTTTTCAGGTTTTAATTGTTATTTATCAGTATTATTCTCACAACCATGAGGATAACGAACACACAGCGGGGGTCCACCACAGCTAGACGGTAAGGGCGAGTGAAGCAAGTCCTGACCGTCTAGTTAAAACATAAAAGAAAAAGACATTTGCTTTTTTTCTTGCTGAAGAGTAGTGTACACAAAACAATACTTTCGATCATCATAAGGAGCCCTTAAATGGCTAATGACAACAACCTGCAGCCTCTGTGTTTGTGTAGTCATCTGTCTCGGAATAATCACTACATCTGTTTTCAATTTCTTTGTTTTATCTTTTTTTTTTACATTTTCATTTAAATTTCCCCTAAAAATAATTAAATAGCAAATATGTACAAAGTTTCATGACAGGAGGTGTTTTAACTTGTACTACTTTTTATCAGTCAATTCCATGAAATTCGACCACCTACGTTTTTATCATTACGCAACTATACAAACCCAACCGGTGATTCACTATCCAGTAATTAATTTTTTTCTAAAAAAAAAAAAAATTAAATGGAAGCCGTTTGGGTAAAATAGTTTAACTTCTGAGAGCTAATCATTAACTTATGTATTACCAGCTGATACTCGGTTTGAAAATTACAGTTCTAATCCTAGCTATATTTTTTCACACCTTTTTTTTGGTTAATAGGCTATAAAAATAAATAATAAGTAAATGTAAACTCGCATGTTCAAACCAACACAATCAGAAGCAGGATCTATCACACGAACTAATTTTTTCCGCTTTCTTTTAAATTTATTTATAATTCTATCCTTCTATTATAATTTTATAAATAAAATTGTTCGCATTGTATTGTATGTGGTCATAAGTCAACAAATGATTGTTTCCTACCTGTTTAAAAACCATGTGGTGAAATAATATAATGCATTTTTTTCCTTATAAAACAATACTATAAATTCATTCTAGAATTCAGGCATCTTGAATAAATTTATCATATAAGAATATTAATATATAAAAACTTGAAAAACCCATTTTATTTTTAAAAAAAACAAAACAAAAAATGAACGAAAACAAGAATAAAAAATAAACGGTAACATGACTGCACCTTTGAACTTTGTATGATGTATAATTCTAAGATTTCCTACTAATAAGCTAAGTTTACATTTCAAAGAATAGAAAATGCTTTAAACGAACATTATCATTATTTTATATCGAATTTCCTTTTTATGGGCAATCCTTGATTTATACTGAATTAAATTTTTTTGAAAAAAAAGCATTCCGAATAAAAGATATTTAAATAAATCGGCCTCCACTTTTAGGTAATCTTATTATTATATTAAAACCTTGATTATATATTACCATTATTTCTTTCACATATCTCTTATATTTTTCAATATGCCAGTTCCGCAATTCTTTTTAGACGCTGCAAATACTGACATACTTCTACATATAGTATATATTAAAATTATTTAACTAAAACTTTTATCGTAATAACTTTAACTCGTCGTATTAAAATATGACGATAAATCAAGATAAGAAAATCAGAATTAGTACAAGTACATGGCTTTTAAAATACGCGATATGCAAAAAGAAATAGAAATACAAGACTACAGGGCTAATTAGTAAGTAAGTTTAAACTAATCGCTTTATATCTTTTCCAATGAGTTTGAAACTAATAATTCGCTTCATATTTACAGTAAAACGTAGTTTTATTTTACTCTCTTTTTCGCCAACTCATAATGATTGATTTCTTTACTGAAATTAACTTTTAAAAAGCAGGAGAAAAGTAAAGAAAATTATCATTTTTAAATGAAACAGGAGAAAAACGTTCGTTTAAAATATATTTTATTAACGGCCTAATAAATAATTTTTTCTTAATATCTTCCCTTCCTTTGTTACAAGGAATATTCTAGTTACCGCTTTTTTAAAGTAACTGCAATTTTTAAAATGAGTTGTTCATTAAAAAAGAAAACAAAACTGGTATGTTTTATTTTGACAGGCTGAGTTAAAATGTGTATACTAATGAAGAGTTAAGAGTAACATTATTTCGCGCGGACTGGTGGCATTTGAAATAAAAGATTTTATTAAAGGACCAGTTTCAAAGAGAAATACAATGTAATGGTAACAAAATAAAATAGAAATTTAAGAGCAACGAGAATTGTCGCTAATATGAGTCACTTAATTAATTTATTGTAAAATTTACTTTTACATCGAACATACAGACGCGAAATAATTAATCACATTTTTATTAAACTATAGGGCTTATTTCAAAAGTGGCTGCGTTTCTTAAATTGCTATTACTGCTTAAAAAAATAATTGTAAAAATAATATATTCACTGTTATGGTGACCAAAACAAGGCTATACAAGTATCTTGTAAAAGTTAATCGAACGGGTTCCTGTCGATGTTAGTTGGCGCCACATGAATTAGCATAGAGTCTAGCACAGATCTCGATGTTCCACTCTCCTTGGATTCCGTCTTCTCGCTGCTTCCAACAAACTCTCCACAGTGTTTGTATTGCGCCCCGGTATTTATTCCTCGAAAGTTAACCAGTGCCTAACTGTTTGATGTATACTTACACAGGTTTAGAAGAAGGGAGCTCCCAAATTGTGTGTACTGCGGTCAAGAGAACATTCCCTGCCACACCTATTTTGAATGTGCACGTTGGGAGGATCTATAAGCAAGATATAACATAGAAGAGATTACCTCGGAAACTACAACAAAATATATGTTGAGAGGCAAGAGGAATGGCTGACAATAGAGATTCGTGGCTGAAAAAATAAAATAAGAAACATAACGACCGAGACCCGCCTGCTGGGGCAGGGCCCGGGAACGGCAAACCGGGCTCGGTGTTCCTGGCCTTAGCGGTTAGAGACAGAGGTAAGATGAAAATAAGGAAAAGATCTGGAACTGGTGAGCCGACCTGCTCACCATTCTACTGGAAGTATGTCCTACTGGACGTACTTCCGGTAGGCGAGGAGGCTCATTAGAGTCGCAAGGACACGCCCTGGGCTAAGTAATACTTAACAGTTAAACCGGCCCAGGGGAGCAGGAGAACGACAAACCACTCCCACAAAAAAAAAAAACTGTTTGATGAATAAAATTTTAACCTTGTAGATTAGTTATATCATCGTAACTCCGCCAACAATCAGAAATTACGTTGACCCAGGTCTAATGCACTTCTTTATGACACTTAGAAACTTGTCTTTTGTTAGATCGGGAACCGAATATATGAAAAATTCCTCGTTTCTCTGCAAATTCCCGTAAATACCTGTACCCACTGCTGATGGTAAACCGTTCCCACATTGTATTATCGCCTAAAAAAAGAATTTCGTCTGAATTCCCTTTCATACTATTCTCGCCTACTATTACTAGGTTACGGAGTAACATGTCTGCGCACATTTCTTTTACAAAAGTTTTTTGTTATAGTTACAGCGGCACTACCCGCAGCAATTTTTTCGCGTTACAAAACTTAAAACTGATGTATTCCTATGCCATGTGAACAGGAAATAAACAACCAATTTCAGTTTGCTGCCACGTACCGATTTTTAAACGAACAAAATTGCAATAACTCGACTTTGTACAACGCCATTTATCTTCCCTGTTGCTTAACAAAAGAGATATTTCATGACCGTGTAAAACCTGGGATTATTTAAAATCCCTTTGGCTTATAAAAAACGAACAGGATGTTGTTTATGTGACACCGCACGGATTAAGTGAATGAAACCCACGTCGGACGTCGAATTAAATAACAAGCATAGCAAACACGCATTACACTATTGAAATAACTGACTGCAACGAATAGTACAAGCGATATAAATATGATAAGGTGAGACACGTTGAAATATAATTAATACAAAAAAAAAAAAAGATAAGAAAACATTAGCATTTTAATATTATATTTCATTTTTCAATCCATAAAAAATTTACATAATGATATTAGTAATTCAGAAAATGAAAATTAAGGCATGTGTGCGCTTTTGAAGTAAGACCCCCAACTATAACAGTAGTTAAATTAAATGCCGTATATATTTTCTTATTAACTTACGAAATGGAACATACTCAGTTTTCTATTTTTAATCTTTACCGATTGAAACATGTATTATTTGAAATAATAATACATGTTATGAAATAATGGCCGATAACTGATCACCGTTGGTCCAAAACCACTCATATCGAACGAGGGGAGTAGGAAAATGATAAAGATACGAGGCAGTTAACGGAGTATATTTTCCACCTGTATTTTACAGGGGAACACAAAACTGTACACAGGTTAATAGAAAAACCGGCCTCCGTAGCGCGAGTGGAAACGTCTCGGCCTTTCATCCGGAGGTCCCGGGTTCGAATCCCGGTCAGGCATGGCATTTTCACACACGCTACAAATCATTCATCTAATCCACTAAACCAATACCTAACGATCATTCATCTCATTCTCTAAAGCAATACCTAACGGTGGTCCCGGAATAAAAAAAAAGATAATAGAAAAACAACTGAGAATAAAATAAAATCATCCTAAATCTTTTCAATTCTTATGAAGCAAATTATGATTTTAAATCATCGTAAATTTATAAAACGACTAGAATAATTAATGGTTACAGTAATAATGATCACATGTATGAAACATGATAAACAATAAATTTCATATTGGAATTATAAATTATATTCACAAAGTAGAGTGTAGTAGGTCGGAATAAAATATATCAGATAGAAAGAGAACGAACAGTAAATTACTAAAAACGCAAGTACTTATAATTATGGTAACTAATATATATATATATATACTATATTAAGGCTTAAACGTAAGAATTTTGCCGTCAAGTTTGTTAACAAGCAAATTTTACGTACAAGCTTGCAAAGACCAATGCATATTATTACAACAACAAATAAACTGTGTTCCAGTACAAGTAATTATAGAAAGAACATAGTCCAAAAATAATGGCTAATGTTGTTACAATAGAAAATATATATTGACTATGACGTCATCCGCACCTTTCACCAGCTGCAAAACGACTACTCTTTAGCTAATTACCAGTAACTTATGTTTCTAAAACCGAGTGTAAAATCCTCTCTACAGTTAACGCGTATATTTTAAGATATATTTTTAATCTCTGGATCTTGTTAAGGGTTAAACGTTCCATCGCCGTAAAAAACGTATTTTTTCTTACTTACGTTTCAATGTGTAAAGAAACATACTGAAATTTATTACTTGTAAAATGTAAAGGAAAGTAACTAAAAAAAATTGTTTATATAACATTAATTTCGGATTAGAATAGAACTCAAGATAATTAATTTTCTCTCGTCCCACTGTAAATAGATTTTCCTGGACTTTATCTTTCAGTTTAAGAAAAAAAATGCCTGGTGTACCTTAATCTTTATTTAAGTGTAACTAATAACAAAAAACACACACATACACACATGTGTGTGTGTTTTTTGTTATATATATATATTATTATATATATATTTTATATATATATATATATATATATATAGTACTTCCTTGTACAAAATAAAGGCAGTATTATGATCGCGAAAAATTTCGGTTTTCAGATTACAACGGAAATATTCATTTTGACCATTCCAGAATCCATTTTGACTAGTTTCGGCGAGACATCTGTACGTACGTATGTATCTCGCATAACTCAAAAACAATTACCCGTAAGATGTTGAAACTTTGGTTTTAGGACTGTTGTAACAACTAGCTGTGCACCTCCCTTTTTGATTGCAGTCGACTGAATCAAAATTGTCCAAATCAGCTGTAAATACAAAAATATTTGGATTTTGTTCTTTTTCTTAACTGCAGTAATAAGTCCTCATTGAGAGCTTTTCAGCGGTATATCATAAGTGGTACTTATTTTCACTGGTTTCAGAGTTATAGCCCGATTAAATATTAATTAATGAAATATTTGGATCTTACAAGGGGAAGGCACATCGGTTTGAATCAAACTTCATCTCCTTTTCTTTTATTTAACTATTTTTTAATTTATTTTTTTAACTTTTGTTTTTTAATTGAAATATGTTGATTTATTAATTGTTAACCTGCGAATGTAAAAAAGTTTTACGATAAATAATAATTCAATAATAAAAAAAAAATTATGAAAAAATATAAGAAGTTAATGAAATAAAATTTTATCTACTTTTCATTTTAGGAAAATGTATTCATGTAATTTAATAAGCGTACAAGGAAGTCATGTAGTGTCCACATAAGGTTTTTTAAATTTTAATAACGTTATTAAAACTTACCATCATCAGAAAATATTTGTTGAACTGGAGTTCTACGTTTTCTTAATTTCGTCCTATCTAGCGAATTATATGATGACGGAATAATTCCAGGAGGAACTGCAACAAAAATAAAAAAGTGAAATATTATTAATCACTTCATCGTTATTTATTTAAATAGACACATTTCGCCTATCCAAATTCAAATCGCATAAAAACCAGTTGAAGCTAAAGAACAATATTAAATGATTAAATTATCTTTATTTATCAAAATTCTTAATATAATTATGAACCATTTTATTAAACAGCAAACACATCATTCGTTTCACATTTTTTCTAGTATTCATACATTTTTTTTTCAAATGAATAATTCGAATAGAAGTTCATGAAAGAGAGTTTATAAAATCGTTCGGACTTCTGGCTGTAAGATAATCAGAATATCAGGAAAGATCACCCGTAGTGATTAAAATTATAACTAATCACTTTCGTAGTGGTGCAACAAACCGTTCCTGCTCAAGACTGGGTAGTAAAATCTTTCTGACGTTGCCGACAAAATTCTGTACGAATCGTTGGTTTCTCTACGCAGCCAGGCTACATCAAAAGTAATAAAATAGAGATAACAAACATAAAAAGTTTAATCTTATAAGTTATATTATTATAAATATAATTTATTAATATTGAGACGTGCTGTCGTAAACATTTTCAGCAAGCTGTGGATAAAGATTATCAACCCACCGGGTTGTTCTAGTGGTTAAATTTTCATCGCAAATCAGCTGAATTCTAAGTCGAGAGTTTTAAGGTTCAAATCCTAGTAAAGGCAACTCCTAGTAAAAGTAACTACTTTTATACGAATTTGAATACTAGATCGTGGGTACCGTTCTTTGGTGGTTGGGTTTCAATTAACCACACATCTCAGGAACGGTCGACCTGAGACTGTACAAGACTATACTTCATTTACATTCATACATATTAGCCTCTGAAGTAATACCTTGTGGTGGTTCCGGAGGCTAAACAAAAAAAAAGATAGGTATAAAGATCATCAAAATAATCAAGTAAAGCTTTGTTTGTATCACGTATAAATATAAATAGAATGACCTTTTGAATGGTATTGAGTGTTTTAATAGACAGGATCCTATTGCTTTGCAGTACAGACTATAATATATATATATATATATTCAGTATTTTAAAAGGAAATCAGTTTAATCATGAAATCTGATAAATAATTAGATAATCTATGTTATTACGCCAACGTGGAAAAAATAAACACACTAATAAATCAAATATTAGAACGAATTAATTACGTTCTTTGAGAACCCAAATATCAAAAATAAACATAAGATGCAATCAAAAACACAAAAACTATGTGACATCTTATAAGCAATTTATTAACTTATTTTTTTTTCGTAATTTGATAATTATCTTTACCAGTTTGCAAAATTGTGGACAGGGTTTACGGATTAAATTTTTGTAACTGGTTTTCATCAAAGCGCTGCTGTTACACAACTAGACATCCGATAGAATTTTGATTTAATCATTACTACAGGGACAAGGTACGTAGATAGATTATGAGAAAGTCATCCCTGATCTTCACCGATCTTCTTTGGAAAATCCATGCCGTTTATCATCGCGTAAAGGCCTAATCGGAAAACGGAAGCTTTACATGGTCATAAAATAATCTCGTTGAATATAGTTTACTCGGCTCTACAATTTCTTCGACTAGGAACAGATAGACTATGATAAATCTTAAATGTTAAGATAAAGTTATTACAAACGACATCTTTTCCGGAATGCTCGGTTCTCATTGTCAAAGAATGAAATTATGATGTGGTTTCCTCGATGATCTGATTTTATTTAGACGAAAGTGAAGGTTACTGGACGAGTATATAAAATATAAAACCCAATACCGGGTGGTTCAAAAAGGACTTTACAAATTTAAAAGCATATAAAAATTTATTGAGATAACTTGCAGATTCCGTTAAGGTTTCAATTCATAGAAAAATACATCACGTTTGTCACCCAACATTCACTTTAGTTTGGTATGGCTTTCATTTGTAACGCGACATACATCCCGCCTGAAGTCGATTTCATTCCAGACTGTAGCCAGTAAGTCGGGCTTTACCTCTACAACTGCGGCGTTAATTCGAATTCTTAGCTCAACAATATCGGAAGGCAAAGGCGGTACATAATCCAATCTTTAATGAAACCCCTCAAGAAAAAATCTAGCGGGGTCAAATCTGGGGAGAGAGGTGGTCGTGTAATTGGACCTTCGCGAACAATCCATCGACCTGGGAATCGAGTATCAAAAAAATTTCGGACTTCTAGGCGGTAGTGAGATGATGCCCGTCTTGCTGATAGTAATAGCGTTCAACCTGGTCATCATCGTCTAACTGAGGAATTAGAAAATTTGAAATATATCCAGATAAACGATACCGTTTACGATTGTCTCCTGGAAGAAGAACCAGCCATTCTGTCTCAACGAAGGTTTTGTGCCAAGAGTGAACTGTTTTCCTACTAGGAGGCTCCCCACCGTACTCTCTACGAAAATTACGTTGAACCGATGACAGCAAATCGTGAAACCAAAACACACAGCGAGCACGTTCCACACCAGTAAATATATCCATTTTTAATAACACTGGTGATCGAATTCGGTATTAATGAACTACGCGAGTCAAAACTTAATGTGCTTTGCTATGAAATGAAACTTCAATCGGATCTGTAAGATCCGAAAGATATCTAAAAGTTTATCTAAATAAACTTTTATATGCTTTTAGATTTTGTTCTACTTGTAACTGTAACATGACTTTCCGTATATGCGCAACGATGAAGGCTATTTAGACTTAAATTCATACTATAGTACATATTCGTGTATATGAAGTAATTACTAGCACTGTCTTTAAAGAATATTCTGTATTATTAATTTACTTAGTATATTCTCAAATAATTCCATACGTGTAACATCACTATTATTTTTAATCAAATTACGCCTAATATAACTCTCCACCTGATAAATTACATCTCGATATCAGGTTTACATCATGTCCTGAACCTGAAATGGGGGACCTTATGTGTACCTGAACACTAGAACACTAGTCCGTTTTTCATACTCTTCATTCTAATGACATACACGTTCTGAAACGCAGTTAATAAAGATTTAATAATGAATTTCAGCTCAACATTTTTAAAAAAATTAAATATTCCATAAATCTTAAGTATTATTTTTTAAAAATCTTTCTGATGACATCAAAATGGGTTTTTTCATATTTAATTTACAACGATTTTTAAGAATAAAAATTTTATTAAAATAATACTGAATGGTACTGCGTGATAAATCTTAATAATCCCGTATTCGAAATACATTTTTCAATATTATGTGAAGCAGTAACATAAACGATTAAATTTATTAAAATTAACTCTTTTATCAATTTATTTAATTTTGTTCAGGAAATGAACATAATTTACTATATTATTATGTATAAATTATATCTACTACATCAGAAAGGATATCGAATTACTACTATTAATGACTTTGTAATCCCGAAAATTCACATAGATAGCAACATGCCGTACTTTGTGGTGCCGAAAATCGGAGCTTTTACTATATTTTAAAAACCCTTTACAGTTTAAAATTATTTAATTTTCGTTTAGTTCAGTATTTCTAAATTATACGAAGAAAATATAAACTACAGACAGAATCAATAATCTCATTTTTTCCCGATCGTTTAAAAACAATTTTTTACAACGTTATTGCTAACATTTTCATAGTCTAATGTTCTCTTCAAATTTCAACGATTAATTTTAAATATTTAATTAAAGTAATTACCTATAAAAATTAAAATAAGACAAAATAAAGTACAATGCATAACAAGTATGTAGGTTAGTTCGTCCAATCGTTTATAATATAATACCTGAACACTTAATCCGATCGTCATGAAATCTATCTTACACGTAATTATGTAAATCGAGTTATGTCTGGTCTGCTGAGTTCGATATGTTTACTGATTTGACGTGTAAGATATTTTTATAAAAAAAAGATTTTTTTTCAAGCTATAATAATAATTCTCGATGTCTGCTGTTCTTCGCGTTGTGTTCTTGACATTTACATCTCAGAACTAAGAACACAATAAACTTTGAATCAGAACGTGATGCAGAACGTGTCACGCCCGATTTATTTACGCAGAAAAAATATGTACTTGTATTCTACTGAACGTGTACAATAATTTTTAATTAACAATCAGTTATTTTATCTATTATTTGCAAATCAATCTTTTGATTCATTAAAATACGCGCGGATTTCCATTTTCACTTTTTGAAATATGTATAACCCTGAGATTTCCACTTCCATTATTCTTTAGTATATACTTTTATGCTTAAGAAATTACAATAAATTAAACGCCTTTTATTTAAATAAGATCTAACAACAAATGAAGTGAAATCTATCAGGTAAATAAATCAAATAATTAAATAAAGTGCCAGCAGCTAAATTAATACATGATGTAATTTTACGTTCTAATTTTATTTACGAACTAAATAATTGATCTTTAAAAGAATAGGTACGATTAAAAATACCAATCGATGTAATGCAACGAGTGTAGAATTAGTTGTAAAATATCATTTAAATCCATCAAATAACGTCGATCGATTAATGAATTACTAATAATCTATATATATAATATTACTAAAATAATCGTTATATTTTAAATAAGTGAAAGTGATAATATAGAATAAAAGTTTCTTAAATGATAGATCAAAAGCGGAGAACTTTATTGCTGAAGGAAGTTATGATTTAAACATAGAGGGTTGACTTGTTCAAGTGGGTAGCAAAACGTAAAGCTTTCACAAAAGTGAACACCAACGCGTAAGACCAAACAAAATAAAATTAAGAAAAAAAGAAAGATATGTTGGAAAAGAAAAATGTAGGGGGAGAAAAGGAAAGAAGAAAATTTTTAAGAAAAAATAAAGAAGACGAATGGAAAATAAACGGATAGATAAAATTAAATTTATAAAATTTACGGAAATCGATTAACTGAAGAAATATTCAAAATAATCTGTTTTCAATAAAACTAAACCTCGTAGTTGAAGGTCAATTTCAGTACACAGTCAATGTAAATTAACTATGTTATATTATAATTAATATGGTTATGATTATAATTAAAAGTGGATCGAATGTAGTAATTTTATAAAATGATATTACTGCAACGTGATAACAAAGGTATTTTTATTTTTATATCTTTAAAATAAAATTTAAGGCGAATAAGTAAATAAAAAGCTAGAAATAAAATATAAAGTAATTTTTATTTGATTTACTGACATTGAATATGGTTAATGTGTCAAACAGAAATACATTTTGACCATCCCTGAATCCATTTTGATTAGTTTCGGCGTGACGTCTGTTCGTTACGTATGTACTCGCATAACTCAAAACCGATTAGCCGTAGGATATTAAAATTTTGGATTTAGGACTGTTGTAACATCTAGCTGCGCACCTCCCTTTTTGATTGCAATCGACGGAACGAAAAGTGTCCAAAAAAGCCCAAAATCCAAAAACATTTGATTCTGGACTTTGTCTTAAGTGCAGTAATAAGCCTTCATTGAGAGCTTTTCAAAGTTATAGCAAAATTACATTTTAATTAATGAAATATTTGGATCTTAGAAGGGGAAGGCACATCGGTTCGAATAAGACTTCATCTCCTTTTTTGAGATTTAAATATATTGATTTATTAATAATTATTAACCTCTGATTGTAAAAAAGGTTTACTATAAATAATAATTAATAACAAAAAAAAAAAAAATGACAAAAATATTACAAGTTATTAATGAAATAAAACTTTATGTACTTTTCATTTTCGAAAAATGTGTATATGTAATTCAATAGGCGTACAAGGAAGTCATGCGGTATCCATATCAGATTTTTTAAATTGAAAAAAGAACTATTCGTGACTGAAACGGTTTTTACATGAAAACCGGTCGATAACTGGAATACCGTTAGTTGAAAAAATCCGAAATTGGACAGCGGCAATATGGAAAGATTAATTAAGTAGTTAAAGATATATCACTAGATTTTTTCTTTTCCGGTGAATATAACTAGAATAGCTAAATTATAGGGGAAAGTATGGTGATCATGTCAAAAATTGGGTGTCGAGTTTTTTTGTAAATCTTACGTTTTAGGACTCAACTAGTTCACCTAGAAAAAAAAATGTACTTATGCTCACTGCCCATTGAGAATGTGAAAATTTCAAATGATAACTGCCGCGAAGGTTAAACATTATTAATTCAATTGAGTTCTTATTAATTTAATTGAGTTGTCGTAAGGCTGACCATGGCTGTTCCTCTTAAAAGAACGTGAATCTATTTCTTAATACACCTTCTTGGTCAGAAAGTATCATGTCACAAGATGAAATTTATCAATGATTTTTCACATAATGTAGGAACAGTGTTTAACCACAACGAAGTATTTACAAAGGAATGAAAAAATTGGTTAAAAAATGGATGACAAGTTTTCATTTTTTGGAGATGAAGAAGAGATAATCATATTATACATATGATTTAAAGATTAGAAGACACCACAACAGAATACGGAATGAAAATTATTGTTAAAAAAACAGAAAAACGAGGTCACGAGACAAGTATCTATTGAATCTTGGACAAAAAAAAAAAAAAAATAGGAAGAATTAAACAAGAAAAATAGTACAATTATCATGTTAATAAAAGAAAAAAGTGGTGAAACTGAACTAAAAAAAGTACGAATATCAGTGGTTAAGAAGCACTTTACAAAAAGAAAAAGGCATTATGTATGTGGTAAAAATGGAATTGTAAACGCGTTTATTGAAATGTTACATTTGGAACTCCAAATGTATGAGAACTCTAAATGTACGGATAAAATACATGAATACTAAGAAAAAAAGGAAATGGAACGCTGGAAGCATTTGAAATTTAAACATGCAAAAAAAAGAAGATTAACGGAAAGACAAAGTGAAAATAAAGAAGTATGAAGACAGTTAACGAAAACAGAATCCTAACCGGAATAATTAAGAATAGAATATTTAACTAGCTTGGACATATCATGAAATAAGGATTGATTACAACTTTAGTAGAAGAATTAGTAGGAGGTGAGAAAAAGAGTACGTAAAAGAGTGAAGGTTTGTTAGACGATCTAAACGGATATGGGAGCTAACAAAATGTTAAAAATTTAGTTGGAAATAGAGAAGAATCAGATGCACATGGTGATAGGTCACTGCCTCAGGGCAGTTTATGGCAATAGTATTTAATCAGTTAAAAACCGTTTCATTTTTGTTGTTAAATGTGACTTAATTTAAAAAGATTAAATCACGTAACTATGAATTCAGTAATTTTATACTTTTTACTTAGAAGCTGATACATAAATATAAATTTTAAAAAATTGATTAATATTACAGATTATTTACACTGATAAATATACTACTATTGGTTGAAATTTAAAAAAATCCATTTTTAATAATAAAAAATAAAAATTTATAAGCTCATTTGTAGACGTAAATATCTGATCAGGTTGACTAGAAGTCCTTTAATTGACTGAAATAAATTTATTTGCAAGAATCAGCCGCTGTAGTAAATATGATTTTGTATTTAAGTAAACAAAATAATTTTTTTATACATTAAATTATATTTTTAAATTAAAATAGCAGAGAAATTTTCAAAATACAAATCAGAAGTGTAAACTGCTTTTTATAACCTTAGCGCTCTGAAAATTCAACGAGTTTTAATTGCATTTGGTTGTTACGGGTCTCTTTAGACTGAGAAAGTAATAAGTTCAATGAAGATTCAAACTTCAAATTTTACAGAAAATTACTCTATACATATTTTAGAAAATATAGAATTTAATTAAGGATGATAAAAGAAAAGGAAGAGGAATAGTTATAGTTTGAAGTTTTAATAAAAGACACCAGGGATTCGTTTCAAATTAAATTTCATTTTGACGTTTGAAAAATGTTTTGCTACATTCTATTTTATGTAAACAAGGTGTAAAAGAGACTTTGTCAGTAGGGACAGATTCTTGTAAATTAAAATAAAACTTTTCTAGAAAATAAAAAAAAAGTTTTTTAACATTCTGCTTCTTGAATTTTTTTGTTAGAATATATCGTCATGAATAAGTCTCAAAAGTTTTAATCATAATCAGAATTGCAAAATACATTTAAAATTTGTTTTAAAAATCTTTCTTATTAATTTTATCCCTATAAATTGTACACGAGATTAGAAAATGAGTTTAGTAATTATATACTATTTTTATCAGCCAAAATTATTATTTACGAGTGATTTTAAACGAAATTATTCAAGCAAAATATCATATAACAAATAGAAGGCTGTTATTAACTTGTTAAAAAGTTAATGACAGCCTTCCATTTCATTATTTAAATTAATTATAAATACACAATAGCATGAAAGTACAAAACTTTGCGCTGTTAAATATATAATTTTTTAATTCTTTTTTTTTAACCTCCGGGACCACCGTTAGGTATTACTTCAGAGGATGACATAAATGAATTGTAGCGTGTGAAAAATACCATGCCTGACCGGGATTCGAACCCGGGACCTCCAAGTGAAAGGCTGAGACGCTACCACTCGCGTCACGGAGGTCAGCATCATTTTTTTTAACCTCCGGGACCACCGTTAGGTATTACATAATTTTTTAATTACACTGATAATTGATTGCAAAAAAAGTTATTCACATTTTTACGAAAGTTGAATAAAACATTACACGAACGACGATCTGGTAAATTTCAAATAACCTTTGACTTAATCTTTCCCAATAAATTACACACATTATCACATTAAAGTCAAAATTTAAGCGTATTTAAAAAATGTTCTTTTGTAAGATGTAATACTCTGATTTAAATAAATCAGCGAGTTAAAAACATTTCTTGAGAAATGTTAAGCAGATTAATTGTACAAGTTACACCCGTAACCTATTCCTTGATATTTCATTGAAAATATAAGTTGAAACTGAAAATTTATCACCAATGTCTTCAATAAACTAAAGAATAATACAGATTGAAAAATAATTAGGCGACTCATATTATATTAAGAAAATGTAGGAGATCCGACTTTATCCAATAATACCTCAACCCATGGTCTTTGGATAGAAATCCTCAAACAGATTTACAGGCAGAGGAGTTCCCGTGAAACTATACAAATTTCAAGGACCAAGTGGTTCTAAATGTCCGCATGACCTTAACATGGAATGAGTTAACGTTTAGCGAAAAAGTATACCACCAGAGAGGAAGACTGCAAAATTTGATGTATTTATTCTTATTCTCAGAAGGAACACTAAAAAAAAAAAAAAAAAAAAAAAATTCAACCTAATTCTAAAAGAGTAACGCAAAGCGTCTCAGGCATTATGCATCCATTGGCTTTTTCAAAAAAAAAAATTATCACTCATCCTAAAAATTGTGTGGTGTGTGAAAGTATCCAACTGAACGATATAATGTGTTCAATTAGACGTTCATCAGCGGTTGAATTAGTAAAAATAAAAAAACAAAAAATTAATTGTTAATAGAGTAGTTTTTCAAAGGGGATCGGTGTGTAAAATATGAGGATCACATTCTGGTTTTTGATATCGCTACTAGAGGTCAAAGTTCAATAAACTTGATATCACCATTTTATATTACGATCAAAAATTTTTACAAGATTCAAAGCGGAATCTATCGCACGGTAGATAAAAATGCTTTCACTCCGAAATTTAAAATGTTCTTTAAGAAGACATTAGTTTTAGCAGGCGTAGAGTGTATGATTTTACAAGTGCAATACACTCTAACTTAAAAAAAAAAAAAATATTTTTTTAGCAAGTGAAAAAGCATATATACATTTATGTGAAAACTAATCAAGCAATTGTTCAAAAAGTTGAGATATCCTGTTCTTGTTATATATGCAGTCATTACTTACATGTTTGTAATAGCAGCAATCGTAAAAGTGCGGATAATTACGCAAACAGCAGATTACGATGTTAACTCATGATTAGGGTTTTGCCAATCACAGGCTATCAGAGTTACTAAATTTTTCATAAAAATGGTAGTAATCCTTTCACGCATAATCCCTTACAAAAAATATATAGGATAAATGCAGAAATTAGCTTATATTATTTAATAATATAATCACCAGTGAATCAAAAGAGTTATTGCATTAGTTTAGCATAGAAACAAGTAAAATATAAGTAAAAAACTATTCTTAGCATTTATTAACTTGCCACATAAAATATACACAGAGCACAGATAGTGCTCACTACAAAATGTTATGTCACTCACTTTACAATAAAAACAACCAGTCACATTACTGAATCCACAGGACCACAGGACCAATAGGAATACAATAAAATTGTTTTCTGACAGAAATAGTTTATTTGGACTTAGAACATTGGATTAAACTTTGTTTTTCCCAAATTATTTATAATTTATTTAAATGTATTTTTTTGTATTTTTTTAAATGTCTCATTAAGGCACAAAACTTAAAAAAAATACCAACTAAAAATTTTTTTTTTGGCCGATCTATATACTTTCCCACTATACGAATATATAATGGAAAAACTATAACGCCGGCCATAGCGGTATGAAATATATATATATATATATATATATATATATATATATATATATGTCGCTATGGCCGCCGGGAAAATAAAGACAATTACTAGGAAAACTGCTTTAAAGGATTCCAATAAGTAACATTTTTTTTCTTTTATAACAAACACAAATTGCTCAAAGTAGATTATATTATGGATATGATAAATTTTGGAAAGAATCCAATATAAATAAGACTATACGTAAATATTTTATGAATGTCTATTCATGAGGTATGTTGTGTGCCCTTTTTTATATACAGTATTGTAATACATTAATTACTATTGTGCTAACTCTCGAACTCGTAACTATGGTTATTCAGTCAATCTCAAAAATCAGTACAAAAAAAAAAATAATAATTGGATAGAATACAAAAATATGAAAATAGAAGATTATTATACAGATGTATTGTATATAAAAAAATGTCCCGATGACCCCATGAAATAACTCCCACTCACTTTACCGCATGTACAGGGGCAGGCTATGTAAGACACAAATCGGTACTATCGTTAAATTTTCATTATCTTACCATGATATATATATATATATATATATACATATATATTATCGCATCATTATATTACGATAGCTTATTTTTCTATTTTGTTATACTGATTATCCAAACACCTACTGTAACTGATTTTCAGTGTTATCGTAGGTAATTACTGAAAGGTGGATAAGTCATGCTGTTTAAGATATCATAATAATTATAACGACTATGTAAGAAAAGGGAAATGCGTAATATTTCGACTTCAGTGAATAGTCTACTACGTACATTACTGATTGTAAAGATAACCATAAAAAGAAAATTATTAATGAAGCGCTATTTAAAATATTTAAATAATATCACCTTGAAAAAACTTTGTATTTCAAAAACAATTACTAGAATTATGAAGCGAACAAAGAGTAACTAATTGCAGTAAATACAATTTGTATGGAAATATTGTATTCAAATTTATAATTCTTTTCAAATTTTGTTAATTTTATTCAATTTCAAAATATTTTTTTAGAAGCTGAAATAATTATAATACTCGTAATCTATTCTGTTTACAAAATATTCAAACGATTTTGGCAAAACACGAAAAAATATTATGAATAAATAAACAAGCAATGATTATACTACTTTAAATAAATACAATTTTTTATTTAAAAGAACATATTTAATTTTTTAATCTCGATATTTATACTTGGAAATATATATCTAATTTTTTACACAAATTACAAAGTAATTTATTAAAGAATTTCAGTAAAGGCTCATTTTACTCTTAGAAAAGAAATCAGGTGAAATTTTTCGCTAGCTGTAACTCAAAAATAAAACGTTATCGGATCTATGTTTTTGAAAAACGTTTCTTTATTTTAATCAGAAACACGGGCGTATAAATTTTAGCAGGACTCTCCTCTAACAGTTTCAATGACAGAATGTGAATTTAGAACTAATTGTTAGCGCCAGCAACTTCGTCACATATGAACAAGTACTACTCAATTAAGGATAAATGAACCATAACAATTTGAGAATGAGCTTCACAATACAAGAATGATCTATACAGAAAAATAAATAATAATTCTACTTACTTATCTAATTTATTTTTATTATGTTTTTGGAAAAAATTATAAAATTAAGTAATAAAAAAATTTAAATCTATTTTAAAAATAAAACAAAGCTGTATTTTACAAATAAAATTAACGGATTTGATGACATTTTTAACTGTATCACAACTGTTAGGGATACAAAATTAAATAATTTAATTGCAAACATAATTCTTTAAAAACCTTTTTAATCTATTTTTTTTTTTAAATGTAGATTTCAATTTTCAAAGTACAAATAGAATTACACTGTACTATACGTATTATGAATTTCTAAAGGTAAAATCTAAGTTTCATCTATAATAATTTTAATAATTCTTATAAAAAATGGAATCGGCATCAAAATGCGGTAAAATGTAAAAAATGATTTCGTCCAAATACTTAATTAATTCATTAGACAATTTTTTCAATCGGAACCTGCCTACAAAATTAGTTTTTAGATATGATATAATTTCTTCTATAATATTACATACGTATACTTCATAAAAACCATTACCGATATTACATCAGTGGAATTCATAATTGTGAGCTTTCGTTACTTTTCTGTTTGCGAATATTACGTCATCTTATACACGCCATCTATAGGTCCACTCAAGTAACACTAAGTATGATCAAGTATTTTGGCGCCGATTCGAAAAGTGTTTAAGTTATTAATGAAATTATTTCTTACTGTTTAGCGCATTTCGATGTCGGTTCCATTTAAAAAAAAAAAATATTTCTTTATTTGAGATGACAAGCATAGATGCTTTGGTTATTTTGCTCTATGAAAATGGAAATAAGTAGCGTATAAAAAAATACCATGCCGACCCGAATTGGAACCCAGGACTTACGGATGAAAGGTTGAGACGCTACCACTCCGCCTCGGAGATCGACATTCTTAGAAAAAATTGGATATCCAATAGGCCTTTGACAAGGTATGGTTTTCTGGCTTGTTCTATAGATTAAAATTAAAACTTCCTCAATCCTATTATCTTGACTACGTCAATTATCTTGAGGGACGTTTCTTTCAGGTAAGATATAATGATGAGATCGAAATTCTTCGACATTAGGCCGGGTGTCCCTCATGGTACTGTACTAGGTTGTTTGTTACATTCAATATTCACTTCGCACTTCAACCCTGAAGGTTGCATCATCGCCACATTTGCCGATGACACTGTTATCCTTGTCGTTAACAAAGAACCTAAACCAGCCTCGTGAGAGCTGCAAATGGCATTGGACTTTGTCTGCGCACGGCAGAAAAATGGAAGAATAAAGTTAGTCAGGATAAATCAAAGCACGTCACATTCGCCATAAGAAAGGGTGACTGTCAGTGTGAGCATGGATGGTGTCTTAATCCCACAGACAGAAAGTATGCGGTACCTAGGACTTCATTTAGATCGGCGTTTGACCTGGAACCGCCATGTGAGAATGAAAAGAAAAGTTGTTTTCTTTTAGGAGTTGTTTTGTTTGGGAACTACATCGGCTGCTAAGGAGAAAGTCACACCTCACGTTGTCCAACAAAGTTCTGAGTTACAAAGTTGTCCTACGACCAAACTTGAGTTACAGCGTGGATTGGTAGGGGACAGCAAGTAACGTAGATATCATGCAACGCTTCCAAAACAAAGTAACGAGAACAACTGTAGATCCGCCATGGTTCACACGGAGTGATGAGATACATGAAAGTCTGTAGCTTCCGACGGTTCGTGAGATTGTAAGACAACGCAGTCTTAAATACCGATAATGTTTAGAAAATCACGTCACCAACTTACAGATCAATCTGCTTGATAACAGCGGGGACGTCCGAAGGTTGAAACGTCTCCATGTGCTTGACTTAGGGGTTATTGAGTGACAGTTTGCAATTACTATCACCAAATATAGAGATATTATTTTTGTTTACTTTATTTATTTATTTTTTGTTTATATCTACAAGTTTTGTTATTTGTTCGACTAGCTATCGCTTGATTATTTTTTTGTTTCTTTTATTGACTATTTATTTGGTTTTTTATTTGTTAATTGTTTGTTTTGATTGACTTTTTTTTCTAATGAACTTGAAGATTATTAATAATTATTATTATGGATTAACTTATTACGGGAGAGTTTCTTAAGAACTCGTTATCATGTGCTTATCAAACTATTTACTTATGGTTCCACTTAAGGAGCCGATTTTAAATATAATGGCTGTGGAAAAAAAAGGCAGCTGCCTCTAGTCAAAGGCCATTGATGTTTTTTTGTTCATCCTCCTTGGTGTGAAGCTGAAATAAATTTGTAGCAACAGTTTTCATTTTGTTAGTTAACGGTAAACATGAGAAAAAAAAATACACAGAGTTTATTGATTTATTAAATAATTTGCTTTTTGGCAAAGTTACAACTGGCCAATTGGTAATGCTTTGAGAAAGAAGAAGGGTACCTTTAACAGACAAATTTGTGGATGGAAATGCTGTAAGAATATTCCCAACTATTAAATTAGTTGATGAATATAATCGTACTATGACTGGTGATATCAAAAACAAATAGTGTTTGTATTATTAACGCTAATTATGAATCACGAGAAGCTGCAATATATGGGAAAACTCCCCCCGGGATTGTTATTCCGGTAGAGGTCAATAACCGTGGTGGCCTGTTGGATAACGTACAATTGGCAGAGGGTTCAAGAGTTATGTTAAAGGCGCAATATATCAATTTCTCATAGTTTAGTAAAGGGGGCTATGCGATTTGTAAAGAAATTCAAATCGCCTGCTCTACGAAAGGATCAACTGGAAATCGATGAGTTACCAAAAGTTATGTTAATAAAATTCGACCACGAAACAATAGCTACACAAGTGAAAAATGAAGGTGGTCGTGTACCTATTACATCAGTAAGTACAACGTTTAAAGCTACTAAAGGATGTGGAGATGTAGAAAGACGTATCCTTTAATTTTAAGTTCGGCTGTAACAGTGTACAAATTACAAAGTACAACATTAAATAGAGCTGCAGTAGATTTGGGGAAAAAGTATTTAGAAAAGAACAACTTTATGTTGCTCAAGTCAGAATCTTAATTATTAAGTTTAATTGTCCGATCTTGCGAGAGACGAGAAACTGCAAAAGACCATGCATTAATGTGATGCAAGTATATAGAATTATAAGTTTCCCACTATCTCTACCGATGTTGTATATTATATACAATGTATATTGGATCTGAAATTTTAAGACGAGATATCACGATTTTTGATGATTTTATTAACGGTGCTACATATCTTGTGCAGAAAATCACATTACCTGCCCCACAGAAGACCGACCGTATAACATCATCTAACGTGACGCATACATATAGAATATCACCGTTTCCACTGTCCCTACCTACCTTGAACACTGGAACTCTCGACTTCCAAATCAGCTGATTTGGGAAGACGCTGTCCCTACCTACCGACCGGATGCCGAAAACATTTTTTTTTGTCAATTTTCAGACCCATTTCTTGTGTTTATAATTTTTTCAACATCATGGTACCACCGCCAAAAGCAGCTGCGTCGATTGCAACAAGATTTATTTCAATCTGGTTAATAGGAAAAAACGTTATGCGCGAACATATATAAAAAAAAATGTACGGGTCGAATACATAACCTTCTTTTTTTGAAGTTAATAAAATAATTGAATGATAAAACCAAAAACCTCTTTCAATCTAGAATTACTTCTACATAAAACACATTGTCATATTTGTTTTTTAATCATCCTTAGTTTAATGCTAATTGTACTTCGGCAGCGATCACAAAATACTTTCATATGTCATCATTATTTCTCTCACAACTTTATTACAAGGTGCCAGCATTTTAATCCGCTTAAAAATAAACAAACAAAAATAAAACACGTAGTTTTAGGATTCTAAAATTTAAATGTTTCCGTGAAATATTAAAAAAATGTGGAATTCAGGTTAATATTTTGAAAGATGCTACAAATTATTTAAAAATCGATCAATTATAGAATTGGTTTCTCCACCCTTTTTTGATTTTATGTGATTAAATTTGACATTCCAAAAAAAGAAACTACTTTTTCCTTCTTTCAACGTTACTAATAATTACGCTAAAAATGATAATGAAAGCCTTAATCTCTTTCTCGTAGAAACAATTGCATCTTAACGACATTTTAATGTTTTTTTCATGCAGTTTTAAATACGGTATTATATTTCAATAAACCATATATAATTTTTCATCACACATTTCCATATAATGAGGATTTATTTTGATAAATGAAAATTTTACGAAATGTAGAATATTATAAAACACCTTATGTACTGATACAGCTATCATTTATTACTGTGGACAAAACCAAAATAATCATAAATCTTCCGCATTAGACAATGTACTGCATTTGAAGGATAGAAAATGCAAAGCCCAAGTCGTGAACCGAACATGGGATCTTTAGAATGTTAATCTATTAAACTATTATTATATATCTACTACAAAGGACGGCGGCTACGTAAGAAGTTTACCATTTTATATATCGATTCAAAGTCATAGATTGATGGAAATGTGATGACTGACCGATTATATTGTTTTAGGGGTTTCAGATATATTGTAAATCTTGATTTAATATGAGCAGAAAGAAGTTCCGTCTCTTTTTAATGTACTGAGTGTACATGTTGCCTATTATAAGACTGGAATGTCAGACCAGTATTTATTGTTATTTAGAATATAACAATAGAATAGTAGAAGCCGATAATATTAAAATATGATTGATCCTGTTAGAATTCGAACTGCCAATATTCTCAAAGGGAAGTTTTATCAATAAAGAGGAATATTACATTCAATCTTATTAATAAGACGATACTTACTTTATACCAGAATAACAATCATATTATGTAGAAAAAAGAACAAATTTTTAACGCGCGCAGGAATATATAAAATTGAGCGCTCGAAGACACAAATCTGTTGGACTCAGTACGTTAAATTTGTCATACAATTTTTGACGGATCAAATACTAATACTAAAATGGTCTGAAATTCAACCAGGCGTTCCCCAAACTTTCTGGTTGAATAGAGGGAGGTTCCTTTACTGATTATTAACATTAATTTTAGTATCACAAGTTACATTAATTTTTTATGGGTAATATTAAGTACTACAATTTTTGTTCACATGAATATTATTAATATTAAGGATATTACTGTCTTCCGATGCTGAAATTCATTTTCAAAGTTAGAAAAAAAAGGTGGGAGAAAATTTATTATCGATATAAAAATTATTGATTAAAAAAATCTAATATTGTGATCACCTACCAGCAGTTATGCTTTGTACTTGATCTGCCTGTTTTAATACGAGAGCGGCTTCTTTGGCCAGCTCTGACCTTGACCGTTGACCTCTCTCTCTTCTTACGGGGGTGGCGACCAGATGACCTTCACCGTCTGATGTGAGGGCAGCCACTACGCCCCCTTCTGACCTACCTGACAGTGACAATTATTATAATACTGATGATACTTACGTTACAAAATATAAATACATAAATAACAAATTATAAAAACAAAGTAAATTTTTTTATACAATAATTAAGATGTACAACATTAATCAAGATGACAAATATTGAGTAAATATGTAAAATTTATATACATAGTGTAAAGTATATGTAAACGTATACAATCGTCAAATATTAAAAAATAAAAAATAGGAAAATTTTCTATTCCCTGTGCGAATAAAATGAAAGAATAAAAATCAAATAATTGAATGAAAATAATCTTCTCCATCGAAAAACTGATAAGGTTAATAGTAAAACTGTAGAGTAAGTGTGAAGAGGAAAAGGACGATTAACTCACAGAGGGGCTTCCGCTAATCTAGAAAGGTTTTTTTTTTTTAGAACCTTAAATAACCTACTTTTATAATCATAATTAACTTGACATCGACTTTAAAAATTGAAACTTAAAGAATAATTGAAAAAAAAAAAATTTTTAAAACTGTAGGATATTTTAAAGTCCGTTTTATTATTTTTTAAAAGTTTATTAAACTTTTTTTTTTTTAATTTAAAGTATGGATTGGTCAGCAATAAAATTAGTACGAATGAAAAAGGTTCGAAACAAATGCAAAGATGACCTGGATCTTAATAAAAATTTAAAAAATGCATAGAACGACAAATACAATCTGCTACCGAGCGTAAGCTAAGATTCAACGGAATACATGAATTATTTTTACCGGAATATTTTCCAACTAGTTTTCTTGACTTTTGACGTGAAAATACTTTGAATATTCAAACGTCATCAAAGTATATATACATCATCAATATTTTATAACAAAGAATATTATGCAGTTAACGAAAAATTCTATTTAAATCACCTTCAAGACAATAATTTTTCATTAAAAAAGATTATGATCTTAAGATACGGTTATGGATTAGTACTAACCGTAGAGGAACTTCTTTCACGATATTAAAAATAAAAATCATCTAAATCAGTGAATTTGATGAACAATAAGGTATAGCAGCAAATAAAAAAGAAAAACAAATAGGTTAAATTGAAAAAAACGGTCCCTTTTCTTAAACATCATTTACAGACGTAAACTGTACATGGTTTTTATTCGCCAGGGCAGTACTTGTGCACTGACAGAAAACGTACTTCGGTTGCGGAGATTTTTTAAGGTATACTATAAAGCTAAAATATACGACATAAATTTCCAGTCATAAGGATAAAATACTTACGTAATGATGGCTAAATATTTTGTTAGTTATAAGAATTTTGTTACCGAATAAAATATTAAAATAAAATACTTATGTAATGTAATGATAGCTAATTATTTTGTTAGTTATAAATTTGTTACCGACATTCAGAATTGTTAATTTTTTACAGATCAATTACATTTAAATAAAATTCTTGGTCACTTAGTTAGTTATTTTCCATCGCATACGGAAATGGATTGTATAATGACTTACCTAATTATTTTAAAGAAAATGTATATTTTTCTTTTTATATTTGCTTAAAAGTACATTTAATTAAAATTATTTTAAAAATAAACTCGATATGAAAAAGAATCAAGGTTATTTGTTTATTATCCATAAAAATGTAAATGAAATTAAAAAAAAAATAAATAGTATATAATAATTAAAAAATAAATAATTACAAAGGAAGGAAAATATACATTACAGGATGTACAATTATTTTTCAAAACAGCAAATTAAAATACAATAAGATATTAATAAAAAAGAAGAGGAAAAGGTGAAGGTGTTTTTTTATTTTAAAACATAAAATCTTTTATATTTGACATTAATTTTTAACAAATTACTATTTTTCTCTGATTTTACCTACTTAATTTGCTAAGGATTTAAAATACTGAAGAAGCTCTCCTATAATTTTCATCAAAATCACGGTGGTTCAGAAGTTTAGCGGTTGCCTTCCTGTATGAAAGGTTGGTAATTCAAGGCCAAGCCGAAGAAATGCTATGATAGTGTCAAAGGTAACTCGATAATCCGTCAAAAAAATTTTGACGGATTCTAATTGACCACTTAAGCTACATTAAATTAAAAAAGGGAGCAACATTTTAAGACCTTTAATTCAATCAAGGTGCATATAATTTTCAGAAAGTTATGGAATATTACACCAACCAGCCGACGTACATCTCTACGGTAATGAATAACACATGTATAAGGTTACATATATATATGTATATACACACCAGTGATAATTTGAAAAGTTACCACATTTATTATTCAACAGCTATCATCAGTCCCATCGTATTTCTGTTTGCAGCCATGTACACCATTCTCGGGGGGAAATTTGTTAAAATTATTTTCAAAGGGGTGGGACCCACCTATCACCCGAAAAATCTTAAATGGCAATACATTTGGTTACATTAATTGACAATCCAAAAAAGATAATGAATTTTGGTAAAAAAAAAAAAAAAATTAAAATCCGTCCACCCCTTTGCTCGGTAGGTGTGAAAAACGTTTTGCGAAAGTACTTTTTTTAAATTTCAACCCAACAAAATAAACTATAAAATTAAGTGATTTAAAATCCCAGCCATTTTAAAGTCATTTAAAATAATCATAATCTGTGGATTAAAACTGTGAAAATTATTTTAAAAATATTTTCTAAATTTTCAAGGGTCGACAACTTATTTTTTTTAAATGAGATGATATAGCTCGTGACAGCTCATTGGAAGAACCTTTGAATGACAAGTAATTTGTTACAAATAAAATAAAAATTGGTTCACTGGTATTGAAGTTATGATTAAAGTAGGTTTTTTTTACATTATATTACTATACTGTTTAGATTTTGTTGTGATGTAATGTTACTAAATTAATACAGTGTCACTTTATTTTAATGTAGTGAAAACAGAAGCATAAAAAACCCCAGTTTAACGGGTTATTTTACGAATTGAGCTCTAAGGATTTGCGACATTTCCCAAAATTTCAACCGTAGTTAATTTGTCTAAAACCTTTTGTCCAGCGCGTTTCATATTCATGACAGATCCCATTTCTTGTAATTTTTCACAAGTTCTACAGTGTAAGAGTGTGAAAAATGCCGTTCATTAAACGCTTGGGCAGTTCTAGCATATTTATTTTGCTCTCCGTATGTAAAAATTACTTCAGTCCTTTCTTGCAGATAGTAAGTCATTTTACAAAAGACAAAAAATGAAAGGCCAAATAGTAGAACAATAACACAAACAAAATGCCAATTTTAACTAAAGAACACAAAAAATTAAATACAATACGACGATGAATTGATTAGAATGAATACTTTTTGCCACTGATATAAATTACATATGATATGAAAGAAAACAGTTTACCAAACTTCACCGTAGAAACTAAGATTTCAATAACCGACAGAAAATTATAACCTGTTATATCAAGCAAACACAACAACGGGATCTTCAGCCTTTTAAAATATTGGAGTGTAGTTGCCAACTTTTGAACTCAAAATATCCAAGTGTTAATCGAATTAAATTTAATTGTTTTCTTTGTAATTATGGAACTTTTACGTCATTAATGATGATTTTTATAGTCATTAGAATTTAAGAATTAATTATATTTTGATTAAAAATAGTTAGTTTATGAATCAGTTATTATTTAATTATTAAATTTATCTGGTAATCAGTTTTTCAACATGTACTAGCAAAGAAGAAGGTACCTTATTATTGTTTTTTCGTATGTTTAACTGATTTATAATGCTGAATTTATTGGTACGTTTTTTCAATACTGGAAAAACCTAAAACCCATAGTTTTTAAGAAGAACGGATGATTTCAGACCTAATGATTTGGGCCAGTAACACTGTATCCCAACATAACCTAAAAAAATTTAATATAATCTAACAAAAAACATTTTTAATCATAACATCAATACCAGTGAACCAATTTTTATTTTAATTGTACCAAATTACTTGTCATTCAGAGGGCCTTCTAATGAGCTGTCACAAGCTATATCGTTTCATTAAAAAAAAATAAGTTTTCAAACCTTGAAAATTTTTTGATGTTTTGTAAAAATTATACCACATAAATAATAATTTACGTTATTATATAATAATATTTTTTTAACATTTTAAATTTATTATCTATTATTATTTGCAAAAAGTAATATTTATTTGAAATGTATTTAGAAGATTCTGATTACAATAAAAGTTTTTAAACTTTAATAAAGTACTATAACATTCAATACTATAATTATAACAAATAAAATTAAACTATATACCAATGAAATAGTGAACTTAGGTGGAGATTTGTCTTGTTACCTTGAGTATACAGATTAACGTAAAATAATTGAATAATTATATGTTACGAACTTATACAATCTATTGAATATATATACACATTGCATTCTCTATACAATTAGTTTTACAGAATATTGCTCCTGTTTTGAAGTATATCATAGTCTATGTTTTTCTTGCGAAAGAAAACTCTTAGCCTAAAATTTTCTTCATTACGTTATATATTCTGTAAATTAAATTATATGGTTGATAGGCAAGCGACAAGCTACCTGAATAGCATTTCTTACCAAACATTTGATCAAACATTCATCAGTTTTCCTATAATATTTTGTTGCTGAGTTGTTTTAATTTAATTAATCCTCAAGATTTTGTTAATATACATCACAAATTAGACAATTATATACATTCAATATTTATAAATAACTGCAATGTTTTCGGAACAGTTAATAATTCAACATTCTCTCATTTAAACAACACTCTCAATTTCCAATATTCAGTACAGGTGATTTTTTAAACATAATTTGATAAGAAAAAAAATAATAAGATAATCGATTTATTTATAAATTAAAATAAATTTAAAAAATCTCCTTTTTAAAAGCCGGCCGCCAGATTTTGTTTTGTACTGCTAAAAAGGAAGTGCTGAATTATTCAAAAGTAATCTTAGTGGAAAAAACAGACAAGTAAGATTAAAAAAGGTTACGTACTGTAAAACGAGTAGACGAGTTGAAAAGGATGTAACAAAAACAATTCGTTACAAAAAAATAAAATTACAAATTCTCGTACCAGTAGATCCTAAAAAGGTTTGTAAATGTTTCATTTGAACGTCTGCCCTTATATTTTTAATTTATATATATAGATAAAAATAATAAGAATTAAATGAAACTGAAAAGATTCTATACATTTTTGAAAAACGTTTTTAATTTTTAAACGTTTGTTTTTGGTAAAACGTTTCTTTAGTAATTTACAAATTTAGGATGTATTAAGCTAATCTTTTAACAGAATAAATAAAATTAAAAAATCTGATGTGGACACCACATCCTTGTATGCCTATTAAATTATATATTTTTAATAAATATATTTAAAAAAAATTATAAGTGCATAAAATTTTATTTCATTAATAACTTCTGATATTGTTGTTGTTGTTATTATTGGATTATTTATTGTAATCTTTTTTTACAATGAGAGGTTAATGAATATATTTAAATTAAAAAAAAGGAGATGAAATCGGATTCGAACCGATGTGCCTTCCCCTTGTAAGATCCAAATATTTCATTAATTAAACTTTTATTAGCAATAACTCTGGAACCAATGAAAATAAATACCACTTAGGATATATCGTTGAAAAGCTCTCAATGAGGGCTTATTACTGCAGTTAAGAAAAGTCCAAAATCCAAATCTTTTGGATTTTGGGCTGTTTTGGACACTTTTGGTCCAGTCGATTACAATCAAAAGAGGAAGTGCACAACTAGATATTACAACAGTTCTAAATTCAAAATTTCAACATTTTACGGCATCTTTACATTTTAATCATTTTTAAGTTATGCGAGACACGTACGTACATACGTATAGACGTCACGCCGAAACTAGTCAAAATGGATTCAGGATGAACAAAATGGATATTTCCGTTGAAATTTGAAAGCCGACATTTGTCACGATCATAATACTACCTTTACTTTGTGCAAGAAAGTAAAAAAGGAAACAATTTTCATACGAATTTAAAAAAAAAAATAACTGGAGACGCGGGTTCCAACACTTCGAATTTTTAAGAATGATGTAGACCTTAGGAATGTATTTTAGAAAAACGAATTAATAAATGACAATAAATAAAAAAAGATTTTAAATGATATTCATAAGGATTTATTGAAATTTCAGAGGTAATTTAGTCTCCTCTTTTAAAAATAGATTTTTTTTGTTGGTCTCTGCAAATGAATCTTAGTTAAAAGAAATCAAGAGTAAAAATTAAAGCAATCAAGATTTTTAAAACAATTAGTTTTTTTCGTACAATAATCGACTGATGGATACAAATTCTTGGTATCCGAAAGAGCACTTGATAAAAAACCTTTAAACGTACAACAGCTCTACTCATTCATTATATTCGTTTCATCTTTTGGTACGAATTATATCAATATAATAATATACGTACATACGTACGTGCGCGCGGGCTATTTCTCTCACATATATATATATATATATATATATATATATATATATATATATGTGTGTGTGTGTGTGTGTGTATGTATATATATATATATATATGTAATATGCATCCATACTGAAAATTTGTTAATTAATAAACTTTCGCTATATATATTTTTTAGTCGAGTTTGTAAATTGAATAAAAAAACTCTCGTACAGCACTGCGCAAAAAGATGGTCTTTTTGTTTCTAATGCTCTATCAATTTTGGAGTCAGGAAAGTACTGATTTTCATAGTACAACTTATGATTTTCATCATACGTTCGATTAACGAGTAGACTCTACACACAAGCATCAAAATTCGTTCACCACTGAGTCTTAATGCATAAGCCTGTATGAAAAATACACTACTACACAGTCAACGTAATCTCAAATTGAGGTTATATTGTCTGTTATCGTCCTTAAATTGAGCGTAACTCAAAAAAAAAGACTCAATCAATCTTCATAAACTTTCCACAAGCACAAATTCAGATACACTACTACAGCATATACAAATTTTAATGATGTTGATTTAATATTTTTTGAAATTTTCAAGCCACAAAATTTTATATATGATTGGTATTTTGGGGATTTTCGCGTCATAGAATTTTATACATAAATGGTATTTTCGTACTCTTCATACCTGAAAACGTAGAGAATTCTTCCCCCTCCCCAAACAAACCACGCGAACGAAATTGATACCTAAAATTGAGGTTATGTTGTCTGTTATCTACCTTTATTCATTATTTTCAACAGGTAGTGTATAAAAACACCACTGTCTATATGAAAACGTCTTAAGTAATGCAGGACATGAAAATATCCGATAACCATGCATATAACCGTTTATTTAAATGTACTTCTGTTATTTTATACTAAACTGACATTAAGGAGCGATCAGTATCAAATTTCAAAAAATTTGATAGTTATATACATAAAAACTGTACTTTATTCTAATTAAAAAAGTTACTTTAATTAACTCAATTAAAAAAAAAAATTATTTTCTCTTAATAAAAAGTTTATTTTTACATACACCTTATTCTTGGCGAATAATTACATAATTTTTTGTATGTTTAAAAATCAAAATTATTTTAAATATTTTTCACATGTTATTATAACAAATTTATTTCAGTCGTGAATTTATCCTGTGATTTGGTTTACTTTTTTATGACACCAGTTTCTTTACCCCACTAAAGATTATAAAAAGGAAAAGAGTCTAATTATATATACTCGTATATTTTTTTTATTTTATTCTGCAGAAAATCGTATAAATTATTGCTCACGTTTATTCGATTACAACTTTATAAATAAACGAAAAAACCCACAACTTTATATAATACCATAATTTATGCACAGCATAATGCATTTATAATAATAATTCTGCACCCGCTCTAGACTTACCCATTTGGCAGCCATAACGGCACTTCTACATCACAATACCCTAAAGGGAAAACACCTACTTCGTGATGACTCGAGTCGCTATATCTTCTCGTTGCTTCTAACCCAATTGGTTCTATCTTTTCTGCCGCCCTAATAAACTTCTGCAATATAATTTATTTACTGTATAGAGCAGTCTTCGATGCCTGTCGGTCTATCTTGACCTTTGATTTTCTCTAAATATACGAATATATTTTCTAGTTATTCTACGTACTTATTTTTTATTATTAAAAATTTTAGGTCAGTTGTAATAAATTATACGGATGTAATTTGAAAATTATCTTTTTTAAGCAAAACTACAAGAAAACAGTGACAATCTTCTGGTATTGTAATAATCATTAATATTCGTAATTTAATGGCATTATCCTTTAAAGCTACATTAGTAACACCGACATGTTCATGACTTGAGATGAACATATGAACATAGACAAAGTATTCATATCTTTTGAAGATGAAAATTGACATTGCGTAACAATACTGGATTTATTTAGGAAGTTATAATTACTATTAGATGAATTTGATTAGAGTAATTTAGGCTGTGCATATTTTAATTTATTTGCAAGTTTAGTAATCGTTATACTGTTTCAAGTATTACTCAAAATATAATACAGCTACAAAATGTAACGTTGCTATATGTATTTATACATAACAGCATATATATAAACTAGCCGGTCCGGGTTCGCTTCACTCGCCCGACCGTCAAGCTAGGGGATAGAGCCCACTAGACCCCGGGCCGATCCAGGAATTCCTGTTCCCCCCAGAGCCAATCCTGGGGCCCCTGGATCCCCCCCCCTCAGCTAGCTTTGCTTACCATTAACGTTTAGCCAGATGGCTCCGCCTCCTGGACCCAGTACTGTTAATTACCCTCATGGTTGTGACGATAATACTGATAAATAACAATTAAAGTATTCAAGCTTTAAAGAAACCCGAAAAAGAAACTAAATTAAAAAAAAAACAGAATAGTAGTAGAAAATAAGGAACTAAAGTACTTTTGAACGACCTTTGACGAAGAACCTCACAACTTATTTCTGTTGCCATGGTGACAAAAAAATAACACTGAAGTAAATAAATTAATTTTTTTTTTCTTTAATGAATATCTTTAACTGACAACTTCACCCCTAAGTAGGCTAGGACCTCGAACTATGGCTTAAAACCTTTCCTGGGATAACAAGAATCCTGCAAATTTGAAAGCAATCGGTCGGTTGGATCTTGCGTGATGCTGTTGCAAACGGATAGACAGAACCCGCCACAAAATTTCGCATTTATATATTAGATATAAATATCTGTTCCGATTTTTTTTATCACTGTGATGCATGTAAAACACCTGAGATATAAGCCACTAACTACAATCTTTTTAATGAATAGATGTCACTTTTAAGGCTGAATATAACCTGCATTTTAGTACGTTTAGTAGAACGATATAGAATTGTGTATTTTCTCAGCGAAGAAGACAACGGGAAACTACTTCACTCCTCATTTCTTCTCTAATCCTGGCTGGCATGGGATCTTGTTACTTTTGAGAATGATTTTTAAGTGTGATCTGTGACTCGAATTAAATCACGTACAATCCATTCAATTATAATACTTTACATACGTAACAAAACAAATTTTATTTTAATCCAATAATAACAAGGAAAAAACTGAAAGGGAATAAGCTATAAAAAAATACGAAGAAAATCTCAAGTAATAATGAAGAAAGGATATTTCAGTATTAAGAATCGAATCGAAAAATGGCTTTAAATAATAAATTCACTGTTGTTTTAAAATAAATTAGTAAAGCATGTAAAGCGTGATTAAATATTGGAAATGTTATTAGAAAAATCTGTCTGATCATAAACGAGGCGGAGCAGATTTCTTACAACACCAACGTACAAACTGTTTTGCAAAGTGTAGGCCTTAATTTGAAGAAGGTTTGCAAGGATGTCAGTAGATATCCTGCTATATGAAAATTTAAATTAAAACAACTTGTCTGACCCTTTGTATCTACTGCAAGACATTTATATAAATCTTGTTAGTTCAGAATATTAATTTATTTAGAAAATTGTTAGAATAAAAAAAGAAAAATTTTAAACTGAAAATATTACAGTTTAGCCCACTACTTAGTCAACAATATACAGCAGAAACCCGTTAATTCGACTTAATTTAAACCACGCCTATAGGATTAGCTAAAATTCGGATAATCGAAAGGTTGTATTATATGATACTAAGATAAAAAAATTACTGTGGAAAATATTCGTTTTTTTGTTAAACTACATTTACAGTAACTACTATATGCTTTTTTATCACTGAGCAAAATATACAAGAAATGTTAAAAATACTTTTAAAAAAAAATTACTTGTAAAAATGAAATCATTAAAACTAACTATTAAAATGACAAGACTATTAAAATATTTTATAAAGAAAAACACATTGAATTTATTACTTTTGATTACTGTTTAAATTGGTAATTTTTTTAGTCAGACATTGTTTTAAAGTCTGACTAAACAAGGTTTTGATCAGCAAACAAGGAGAACTGGGGATTGAGAAAACCAAGTTCTTTTCCGGGTGTTTTATGACATGTCTATGTGCGAGGATGCTGAGATGGATTTTAATTATTGTGGTGAGGAAGATACCGCAGAAGACAACGGTGTTCTTTTGCAACCGGTTCGTGCAGCATAGGGGAGGATGCCGGAGAGAATTTGGCGTACTTATTCCAGAGAATATCACTGACAGTTTTCATGTATCACTGTATGTTTTTATTTTAACTCCTACATTCTTACAAAACATCCTGACCCCTCCATAAGGAAAGACAATCTGGTCGGTACACCATCCCCTACGTTCCTAGTCCTGATGGGCTTTACCGGAGATCGTCTTTTAGAACTTTTAAACCTGATAACACATCGCACTCATCAGTTTCGTCCCTGTCAGAATGTCATCGATGCAAATGCCGCGGCAGACATTTCCATCAGTGTATTTATACAATTTATTATCGCCTTCGTATGGCTTCTTTCAACCACGACCACCTACCATAACTTACAACCCTAAATATCGAATTAACCGATTCGCGAAAGCGCGATCCCCGTGCCTTTCTCTACCATCGAAGGTTTTATACAAAATCTCTTCCCAGATCTAACTTTATTTAGTCTATGCAATCAGATTATTACTTGAGTATTTAAATACCAAAAATACTATTCTCATAGCGATAAAACAAATGTTTATTGCAACAACAACTTTGTCCTACAATTCAGTTTACTCAAAGTCCTCTAAATAAAATTCCATCTTACTTATTGGTCGGCGGTGTAGTCCATTGAGGAATTTGGATTCTTTGCTGCATTTCTCAAGATATTCCAGCCCTATCAACCCTCCTCCGTCTCCTCATTTCTATCCACCTTGTATCATTCTCCTCATCATCCAACTACCTCTTTCTCGGTCTTTCTTTCCTTCTTCTTCCACTCAATTTATTAGCACTTTTCTAATTGCTCTATCATGCGGTGTTCTTTGGACATATCTTACTGATCTAATTATGTGTTGCTTCATCTTAATGATAATATCAAGTTCTCTAAACAGCTGCTACAATTCTACACATTAGTTTCCATGCTTTATTTATTTCACACTATTTCATAATAAAATACGAATACAAATTTCAAGTTTACTTAATAGACCGATAAATATGGAAATTAATAAGACGAATACGGTTTATTAATATCAATAAATATTTGTTGATAAATATAAATGAATACTGAAGATTCGTTGAATGGGTAAAATTTGAAGTGAAGAGAGGAAAGGAAAAACGATTTTGGTTGGTTCTTGTAAACTAACTCACAAACTTGGTTGGTGAGTCATATTAAGACACCCAGGTTAAAGTAATTTGGTAATAAAGGAACGTGTAAAAAAATAAAAACTAATAGAAAAAATATAAAAACAGAAAACAAAATTAAACAAAGAATGGAGTACATGAAACAGATGATTGAAGATGTGTGACGTATTAAATATGCCAAAATTAAAAATTAGCACAAAACAGAAAGGAATGAAGAGACTGTCATCAACCAATTGGTTTTATGATAAAGTCGTTTGACAAAATGACTGATGAATCATAAAAAGTAGTAATTTAAAATAAATTTAAACCGACTCACACAGAAATAGTTAGAGAATTACTAGAAAATTAGCATTGAAACAGCATTCAAGATACAACACCATGTATTACAAATTAAATGAATAAATATTGTTTGATGTTAATTTTTGCGAATAAAAAAAATTTCACAGGAAAAAAATATGGAAATCTTTATGTATGTTCTTGGAGTGTCCTTCAGCTTCAGTTGCTGATACAACCGATTAAAAACAAAATAAACTTTATAAAACATAAATAAAATCACCTTCAGACAAACGTCAAAAAAAAGAATAACAATAGTTTCTTAGGTTTAAAATCTTTACTCTTCTTATTCGGCGCAAAATTGAAACCAACCTCAACAACTTAAATTAAATTGGTGTCTACTTTCAACAGTTGAAATTTAAAGAATTATAAATATTTTAAAAGTGTTATTATTTAAAAAGTTTTTAATGAATTTTTTTTAGTCTAGTTTTATTTATTTTTTGAAAAGTTGGTTTTATTTTCCATCTTTAGGTTTATTTTTATTTAAAATACTGACTTAATTTTAAAAAACGTTCTTCTGCTAACTACCTTTGCAAAAAAAAGAAGATGCAAAGGCTAGATATTCGTAATAAAAGTAAGAAAAGGAATTCAAAGATACGACATAAACAGATTAATAATAGCGCAGTTAAGGATCTGTGGGATACGGGTATATATATTTTTTATTTCTATTAATTATAATTTTGTATTTATATAACCATGTAGTTTATGTACAGCATATCATTTTTCATTAAAAAAGATTTTCCAAGTAAGTTATTTAGAAAAACGAACAAAGGGACCAGATCAGAAGCGAAGATTCCTGTATGAAATAATAAAAGAAACACTGATATCGCTCGATAAATATGGAATAGAGTAAGGCATACTCTAGCCTTACTCTTTACAGAGTAAAGCCTTACTTACTACTTTTTATTTTCCGGTGAATATAGCGTGTAGGGATATTCAGTAGCGTGTAGGGATATTCGGGAGCTTGTAGGAGTAGGGATATCCAGTAGGGGTAAGTGTGGTGATAATGCCAAAAATGGTATCGGTTTTTTCCAAACATTTACGTTTTAGGATTCAACTAGTTCATCCAGACCAAAAAACATACGTATATATGTATGGGAGTACGTATAATGTGTCGGACTGCTTTTGACCTTATTATATTTCAGGACTGATCAAACTGATTTTTAAAAATTTTGCTCAAATATTTCTATATATGGGTCATTGATAGTATTCACTATTTTTTGAAAACTCGTTAAGAAGTTGGGGGATACTGCGAAAAAAACAATTTCGATTTTCTTGATGACATTTCAAAAAAAAATTCATTAAAGCAATTTGTTACCTACAACGCATATTAATGCAAATTAATCCACAATTTTCTTTTTTCAAAACATTAACCCCCACCTCTTAAAACTGAAGTATAAGCTTTTTGTTCTTTTTCTCTACCTCCCTTTGGTTTAAATATTTATCAAACATTTTTGAATGTTTATACTTCATATATATAGAGCTATCACAAAATGTTTACAATTTTAAAAAAATTTAACTTAAAAAATTTTACTTAAGCAAATTTGTTTAGCTTCATTTATGTATGAATATATTTAGAAAGAATTTTATTGATATTTTTTTCCTACCCCTAAAAAATATATAATAGGTCTTTTATTTTTTGGTTCTTTAATTCGTATTATTAAAAATAATTTTTTTTTTAATTTTTTTTCATCACTTAGAGAGCTATTAAAATTAAAGTAGGTTTGGCACCTCAATTATATTCCGCACCCAAATGAGAAATAGTTTCTTTCATAACTTTCGTAAAAGTTATACTTTATTTTTTTTATACATTTAAAAAAAAATTCTTTTAAACAAAGATTTTGCGATACTAAATATTATTTAAAATAAAAACGTTTGTAACTTTATTTCTATTGAAAAATTTACTGGTTATTATATTTTTCTCATTAATTTAAGTATATGGCACTAAATAAAATTTATTTACGGAAACAAGCATAAAAATTACGACAGTTAGTTTAATATATACAACACTACCCCAACTACCTTCATCAATGTCATTAAGCGAGTAAATACCACGTCTACTACTGACAGAATGATTTGATGTATAAGCAGCATTCTAATTATAATATTGCATACAAACATTTTTATCAAGGATTTTTATAATTTGTCGGCAGCTCTATTCTCACAATACAATATTCCCATGAATGACATTCTCCATCCATCTTCCTAGAGCTAAAATAACCTTCATTTACACAATTCTTTAATTATTTGTAATCTACTCAACTATGTTCCATGACATAAATTTTATTATTATTAATGCCTGAATATGTACGTTATCCCACTTAAAAAAAATCATAATGATTACTGAACTTGTACACATTACTTGCATAAAATCGTCCTCAACTATTGATAAAATTAAAATTTTCTTTTTCATTAAAACTTTGATTAAACAAAGAAACAGAATTATAAAAATTATTAGAGTTGCAAAACCTCTAAAAAAATTATTCAATTTCTTCAGGATCATCTGTTCTAATATAATATAAAATTTAAGAACCACATACATCAGTTATAGGTGACTTTTTATGAGATTCAATCATGTTATTTGAAAATAACTTGAACTTCCTCAAGAAAAAAGAAGCTGGGAGAGCATTTCATGACTTTCCCGGTTACGCCGGTCAAGTCATACAATACCTTGCAAATCTTTTTCATTACAAAATTTTTCCAGCTCAGCCGGAAAGTCTTGGCAATTTAATCATTAAAGGCTTAGTTTTATTTACATAATAAATGTTTAAGTAGAATTAAAAAAAAAAACATTTTCACTAGTAAAAATTTCTTAAAATTTTCAGGATTCTTATCAATGAGATCCTTTTTATTAATTATAATGATTATTAAAATAAGATTTAAACATCGAAATTTCCATATTTCAAATAAAATAATTTTGATTTTGAGGGTTCTCTTACTCTGTGGGGACAATTTAGTAAAATTTCTTCTTATAAAGAAATGATCCTTAAGAAAAAAATTAATTTTAAAAAATGTTTAAAAATATTGAAACAAATAAAGTAAAACTTTTATGATAGTAATGAAAAAAGTTGATTCTTATTTTGGACCCGGGGATATTACATGGCCTAAAACTAAACAGAATAAAAATATTAATTAACTCAACCTGTTAAAATAAGTTGAGTTTAACAAATTTTCTTAAGTAAAGTTTTCTCTAAATCTTTCTCCCTTCAATAAAGGCTAAAATAAGAACACAAAATTTTCGATAAAAACTTTTGTAATTAAGATCCGGTGTTTATAATTTTTTTAAATTGTACATAGTTTTTGATAGTCCTGTCTACGATGTATAAAATATGAAAAAAGTGTAAATATTAAAATCAAAGGGAGATAAAGCAAAAAAACATATTTCAATTCTAAGAGGTGCGGATATATTTTATGAAAAAAAGTTTTTTAATTATTTATATACGAGGGATATCTCTAAAGTAAAGACCGCTGGGAAATTTCTCTCCTTAAGGTTGGTGAACCTGTGTCGTTCATGGCCACACTAGTACTGTACACACTGCATTGTTGTCTGTAATTTGTCGCGTTGTAGTATCTTTGATTACGTGTGAGTTATTATGTTATAAAATGAATAGGGAAATCAATGTTACCGCCGACTGTGAAAAACGTGGAGTAATAAGTTTTTTAAACCATCAAAACGTTAAATTCATAGTCAGTTGGTTGCTGTGTACGGTGATAATGTAATGAACGAAAGAAACGTCCAAAAATGGTGTGAAAAGTTTAGAAATAACAGAATTAATGTGCGTTAGGGGAAGTCCTTGATAACCACCGAGGTCTTGTTGAAACGCGTCGATGATGAAATCAGAAAAATCGTTGCTCAATGATTTCCGACTTGGCTCTCCTTTGTCCTGATGTTTCAAGAGCTGTTATCGGTCGCATTGTTCATGACCATTTAGGCTTCAGATAGGTTTGTGCACGTTAAGTGTTATACGTCTTAACGGAACGTGACAAAAAAATCCGAATGGGATCTGCTTTGGAATTTTTGATGCGTTATACAGAAAAAAATCCTTAATTCAATTGTTACCGGCGATGAGACATGGAGTTTGTATTACACGTCAGAGACAAACCGGTAGTCAAGTGAATGGTGTCATCCTCAATCACCTACCAAACCGACAAAGATCAAGCCACAGCCATTTGGACGTCTTTTGGGATCGGTTTGGAATACTGCTGATTGATTTCATGCCACGTGGAACGACTATAAACGCTGAAGCCTACTGAGAAACTTTACGTAAGTTACGGCGCTCCATTCAAAATTGGTGACCTGGGCGGCTGACCGAAGGCGTTGTCCTGCTGTACGATAAATGTCTTGATTCATGTGGCGATTATATAGAGAAGTATTATAAGGTATGTAGTTTAAGAGAAATAAAAAAAAAATATTTGTAGAGTTTGCAGAATAAATGCTTTTACATTGAAACGGTCTTTACTTTAGAGATAACCTCTCGTAAAATGCATTATAAGTAACAAGTTTTCTTTAATAAAGTTTTCTCTAAAAATCCCTCTGAAGAAAGTCGATTTTTTTTGCGTTATCCCACCCTGTAAAAGAATTTTGAAAATGTCCTATATATAGAAATATTTCAGCCAAATATGAAGAGAATCGGTTCAGTCATTCCTGAGATATAAGGTCAAAAGCAGTGCGACATACATATGTTTTTTTTTTTGTTAGTTTAGATGAACTAGGACCCTAAAACTAAAGATTTGCAAAAAAAAAATAAATGCAACATTTTTGAGACGATCACCATATTTTTCCCTTTAAAATTTGGGAAGGTAAAAATATCCAGTGAAAAGGTTATAATAAAGAGTGTGTATATCTTTACTACCGAGTTTGAAGCTTAATAATTCGCTACATATATATATATATATACCTATGTCAGAAAGTCTAGGGGGGTAATATTTTATTATCCAAAACTTGTTATTATCAGTTTCATTTTTACTACACAAATTTAACTTAAAAAAATTAAGAAAAACTAATGAAAGGTTGTATTTTTGACAACGTGTATAACTAACTCAACTCTACTCATGTGTAATGCACACAAATATATTCTTCACTATTTTTCCTCATTGTCTTTGCCCTTTTGAACAACTTTTGATTGCAAATATTGCAGTTATCTACTAATTCTCAAACAATAGCAATCCGACCAGAAGTAGACGTTTTTGTAAATTAGAAAATGATTGGTTTATTTTAAGTGTAAGGTGCAAACGTTAATTAAAAGGAAGTTAACTATTAATACTAGGATAACGTGGTGTGTGGATTTTTTTTAACTACAGCAACGGCAACGTAATAACTCAAGACTAATTTTACGAATAATAATGAACAAATATTATTATGTAATAATACTATTATGGTCATCTAATCATAATTGACTAATCGGCGATAATTCTTTTGATAAGGTTAACTTATATTACCAGAACTAACACGTGATATTTAGGCCTAAACTACATTTCTATATACAAATATAATTTCTCCACTAGGTAATAATGCTTTTTTTTCACTATTATTCGTACTCAGTTTCTCAATACTAATGGCCTTTGTTGCTAGCTAGAATACTATTAGTAAAAAAAAACGCCCCACTAAGTAATTCCGGAAACTTTATTTTCAGGCAGTTAATAGGAGTCAAATTTTTATTTTATAAAAAAAAATTATTTTATAAAAATTATTTTATAAAATTTTACAAAGAGGTAGTCAAGGAAGTCTGGAAACTAGTCTAAATGAATACATTTCTATAGTTTTCCTGCAATTTTTTGTAAACAAATTTGAGTAAAAAATGAAATATCACGCGTAGTTTGATAGTAATATAACTGGGTAACATATAAAACATTTTCGATTATTTACTACTATAAGAATAACCTTCGACCAAGTTGGTAAAGTTACGAGACTAGTACGAGTTAATTAATGAGGAAAGTTTGTAGAGAGAGCCATTTGAACATGTCTAAAACTTTACACTTACAACAGTAGCCGGCTAGGTGTTGTAATATCATGTTAACCACTGACCCAGTAATTGAACCAGGGTACAATTCTCGGAAAGGGATTAACAATTTTTCACCTGTTTCTTCATTCATCTCATTTTCTTTATTAAAATATATATTAAAAGTACTTCTAAAATCGTAATGTTAAAAAAAGAATCAAACAAAATATGAGTTGAAACTGTTCACTCAAAATTCGTCTTATTTAGAAGAAATAATTAAAACAATTTCAAAATTAGTTTGAAAAGATATAAACTTATATACTGATATAAGTTATAAGATTTAAAAGTAACCGAGAAACGTGATTTCATTAACTTACCACGCACTTAGTTAGATTTTGTAGTCAATCATTTTTCACAATATATTATTTACGATTTAATAGTATGATGATTTGAAAAAAAATCATCTCGTTAAGTAAAATTCATTGGAAATTTATTACTTGTTTCCTTATTACTCAAACGTAATGCTGGAATAATAATAATGTTTTACTTTCTCACATATCTCAATATATCAGAAAAAAAGATTTCTTTTAACTGTCAAATTGTTTATATTATGAATGTAAAGATTGAATAAAATTTTATTACATTTAATATGTCGATGTACTTCCTCCGGTAGATAATTTCTTAAGAAATAAATTAAATGGTATTGGTCTCAAAAAGGATTTAAATGAAAAATGGACTGAAAACTAGATACATTTTCATTATTAATAGCTTTTCAGTGATCGTATAATTTTTATAATATTCTTGCATAATACACCTAAGACACGGTTGGAATTCCGTGCCTGAAATACTGTGAAAATAATATTAGAAGTAAAACTGTATGACTAGTCTAGTGAATACGAAAAAGTATTTAACAGAGCTGAATTCGGTGTTATGTTGAAGATTTTTAAAGACATTGTTATATACTAGAAGGATAATAAAGTAATTGTACCCCAAAAAGAATGAAGAGTCGGAAATGATGAAACAAGTTAGATGGGCGTTGGAAGAAGACCGAGGTAAAGATTTTGTTGGTTATCAATACTTTTCAAAGTGTACGATGACAAATTAAGAGAAGACATTAGAAAAACAAAAGGCACTGTAAAGGATAGTGAAAGAATAACGGCAGTCAAGTACGCAGATGACCAGTCAATGTTGCCACAATCAGAGGAGGAACTACAATTCATGATGTTAAATATTGTAAGCAAGCAAAATAGTTTGGAATGTAAAAGTTAAGAGACTGCAAGAAATAAGACTCCGGTTATGCATTGCTGGAAGGAGAGTTTAGAACAGATAAAGTCATTTAAGCCTAAGTGAAAAACTTACGAAAGTTTGGTTAATTGGAACGGAAGCTATACTGAGGAAGTAAGAACAGAATATCTAAGGAAAAAAGGTGGATAATATGAAACTGACTATAAGAAAGACGAAAGAGATATATTTTTACTTGGATAATTTTGAAATGTGTTATAGTGACTAATTAAACTGGAATGGGTAAGGAAATTGAGAAATTACTGAATACAAGGGAGGAGGAACAGGCTTTGATGAAGATGATAACCGTATCATACGTATAAATTGTCTTCAACGAAGATCATACGGAAAAAGGTAGGAAGAAGGAGAAGAGATAAAAGAAAAGAAAAGGGAAAAGGATGCTTACAGATAATAAGAAGGGAAGAAATTATTAGGAAATGAGGAAAGAAATTTTAAGTCTGAGGAAACAGGAAATAACCGACAAAAAGTTTTGAAATGAAACATGCAAAAAAGTTTCTCAATTTTTATTGGAGACACGTGCTTATGATAAGTCCATGCTTAATTTTCATAAAGTGAAGTGTGAAATAACGTGTTATGCAACGATAAATAACCTGGGTTCCGGGAAAGTTGTGAATAAAAAATGTATTTTATAATTTAATTAATTTATTAATTCAGTTTTTCTATAGATTATCCGGATTTTAATTCCAGTTTGAAATTATTTATGCTTATATTGCCACCAAATTTGGAGTGGTAAAAGGGCCACCACTCAAAAAACCTCAAACAGAATTTTTCAGGGCTACCATAAGTTTTTAAAAAGCCAGGTGATAAAATAAATATATATATACACTCACGTTAAGAAGTTCCAAAATGTCATTCAAACTTTTTCTAACTGCAGATCTTGAACATACAAACAACTTAACTAACTGAATATAAATTAGATAAAAAAAAATTATTTGATTTTAATAATCCTCTTTTTGAATTATAAATTTCTAACGACGGACATTTCAACACTATATCTGTCACACTGTCAAGACTAGTGAATCATAACTTCTGTAATCACTTAACATTGTATTTATCTTGGCTGAGTACATTTATTTGTCCTCCAACACCTCGGAAAAAGAGTTCAAGGTAACTGATTTCCATACGATAAAATTCTAAGTCACGTAAATATAATAAACTTACCATGTCTAGTTACTACATCTTTTTTAAAAGAAAAGAGTTAAAAAAAGGTAACTTTTCAGTGTAGTTACGTTAATTCAAAAAAGAGTCAATCTTTCTTTTTATACAAAAATATTGAATAAAAAAAACACACGATCCATTAAATCATTGGGTAGATAGCCTTTGTCACCGATCAACATTTTTTCTTTAATTTAATTTTTTTCTGTAATCCAATCTGTACATTAGTGGATAATTCCACGTTTCCATTATCACATTTTCCTTTGCATTACCACATTATTCCTTCTACTATACCTGACTGTTTTCGAATTTTCTATTATTTTCTCTTAAAATATTTTCCTGTTTTATAGTTATTTCCTATGTCTTGTAGTTGTTTCTTAACCGCCTCCCTTCTTTTATGGGGCTCATTTATAAATCACCCGTAACAATTTTTTCGTTTTTTTTCCTATGTTCAAATCACTACAGAACTTCTTCACTACTTATTTATTTTAAATCAAATGTGAAATTCTAAAATCTATTTACACCTTCTTTTGCACAAATCAGTATTGTTGTTCTAAGGTCTATCAGCTTCCTACAATTCACCAACCACGCTACTAGAAAATATGATATAAACATAAGAAACGTAATGAAAAATGGCAAACCTGACTGACGTTCAAACCTGGAACCTTCTGCATGAAAGACGTTATTATCCCGCGAATTCCACACTTAAAAGTGGGAAATTTTTTAAACAGTTTTACCTAGCTCTTATGATCTAAATGAAACCCTCTTGCATGAAGTTAATTTCAAAAGTCCTACTTTTTTATGCATTGACGAGGTTAAAGATAATATACTTTTAAATATTTCGAAATAAAAAAAATGACATTACAAATAGTGTAAGTAAAACTGGAATGTATAAAAGGTACTTTGTCTAAATTTTTCTTGTATTACTAACAGGTTGACTGCTATGAGACCCGATTCTGAGTCTTAAGTTATACGTACAGTCTGAAGTTATATGACCGGGTTCGAATGCCGGTCAGGCATGACATTTTTACACCTCACAAAAATTGCCATTCATCTCATCCTCTGAAGTAATACCATAATATCTAACGGTGGTCCTGGAGGTTAAAAATATATAAGTTATATGTACAGCTGCTAAAAGTTGGACTATGAGACCCGTTTTGATGTCTGAGTGACACAGTGATTTCCAGCTATTAAGGATCTTTATTGAGTTACATTTTTTAGGAAAAAAGTTCCATACTGTAATAGAGCAAATTAAAACGATTCCAACAGTATAGTGTACTTAGTTTCTTTGTGCATCGCCTCATTCAAAGTTACCAAGTTATTTCCCAAAAATAAAAATTTTACTATATTGTTATAAAATAACAGCTGATTTATACAAAATAAATTTAATTTTTTTTTTTTTAATCTTGTTATTTAGAACGGCAAACAGCCATTTTCGGGGAGACAATATATATATGTGTCTAGACTGATTTTCTCAATCATTATTAGATAGAAATAATTGTAGATAAAAAACCTGTAAATAGTGTACATAAATTATTTTTACTATTTTTAAAAACAACTTTTTTCATTAGGGATATTTTATTTCACGTCAAAATTCTTTTGAATTATACTGTTACAAAGTGATAGATAAAATAAAAAATTGAATGTAAAGTTTTTCACAAGTGCGTTTTGAACCATACAAACCTATATTTTTGGATTTCATCGTTTCAGATGACTGAAATAGTTTATTTTCCTATTTCATCCTAGTAAACATTACGGTATATTGTAATAATAAAACTTCCATTTATGTTTTATTCACTGAATTTATATTTTTTATTTTTGAGGCACCAATTTATGTCTTGCTCACTGAAATACTTACTGTGAGGCCAAAATTTATGTCTCACGTTTTTGTTTTTTTATTATAATTACACAGAATTTAAAATAGAATTTGAATTTTATAAAAAAACTAAGATTGAAAAGAAACAATAATTAGGGAAAAAATAGTTTTGTATTATATACATGTAATATTTTTGTATTACATTCTCGCACATCACATTATATGTCAAATATTGAAATATTTGCCGTTTTTGGGTTTAGAAGTTAACCTACTGATAAGTTTAAAATATATTTATTTTATTAATTAATTTTTAGCTTTTTAAGCTTGTATATACGTAGGAATATGGAAATGGAATTTTGTGTAGCGTATGAAAACCGCTACGCCTAACCAGAATTTGAAACCGGGACCCTCGAATGAAAGGCCGAAACGCTTTCAATTCGCCACGAGATCGGCTTACTGAATAAATACTTATAAAAGATTACATAAGCAAATTTCAGTGACAAAGCTTCGTACAATACAGCAACTGTTAATAAAAAATAATATTCTACAATAATTTTTAATATATATCCACATTATTATTTTGCGTTTGAGTAAAACTTACTAAGTTAACAAAAGACTAAACAAAATTACGCTTAAAAGAGAGATCAATGGTCTACAATAATCTTATTTAACAATGTAAAAACTACATAAATACATCATAAAAAGGTGGGTGGCAGTGTTTACAAAATGATTTATCTTAAATTAGAAATAATGTGGTAAGGAAAGAATGGAACTTTTTACTTTATATCTGATAACATTTTTACTTAACGATTCGCTGCATGTAATGGAACCATTAAATTGTTAAGGAAGTTTACTTAACGTAAGAGATTACGGTAATCGAATTAAACGGAAATGAGTACTAATTTCATTTTATCGTTTCTCTTCACTCGTGATTAATTAATATAAATAAGTTGCTATAAAAGTAAGTATTAATATAAAAAGTTTATAATTATATGTTTTAATAAAATATAACAGCAAAACCTTTTCTTTTTTGTGTAAAAAGATTAGTGATCATATCGTATTAAATAATTAAATCAAAATGTGTATTTTTAGATTTAATTAATTACGTTAGCGTGATTATTCTTTTTGATTTGTAAATCCGACAAAAAGTAACAAGCTTAACCTGGAATTGAACCAGAGATTTTCTGAATAAGAGACAGAGAAGGCTATTTTATGTATCTATGTTTCTTCAACAAAATGGCTCCGAAGTATATATAATAACTGATCTTCCTATAATAAGGAAAATAAAAATACAAATTCCACTAATTATTGAGTTTTAATGCAGTAGTGAGGGGCCGAGTGTCCATACAGTTATGAGATCCTACCGTCTTCGAAAAATTGAATCTTCCAAATATTACTACATTTTTCTAAACTTCTGTTTGGCATAAAATTCTGAAATTTTGTGTCTAGGCTTTGTGTATCAGCGTATAAGCTTAACATACTGATCAGTAATAAAAAGTAGACCTGCCAGAGTGTAATCAATATTATATATTTCACAAAAAATTAAAAAAAATTAATTGTAATTTCAGAATAATGATTTTCTGGAGAATAATTTTTATTAAATGAAATAAAGTAGTAGGCTTGCAATGAAATGGTTAATCGATATTAAAACTTTTAATGAATAATAATAAATCGATTTAGAACATTTTAAGAAAATTTAAACAATATTAAAATCTACAGTTAGGAGATAGGAAGAAAATATATTCAAAACTTTATATTTTAAAATATATGATTTTAATATAAATTTTAATTCTTACTTAGACCTAAAATTTTCAAGAAAGAAAACTTTTTGTGCCTGAGTTACAAAAGTAACCGACATGATATTCTAATCAATATCTCGCAGCACAAATAGTCTACATTTTAAAGAAATGTACAAGTTGAAATAAATAAATTAAAAGAAAGGAAGGTCTGGAAATATTACACTAATAATATATCTTATCAAAACAACAGGTAATAATGAACTTAATTCTAGAAATTTTCTAAACAGAGTAAACCGCGCTTACTTAAACTTTAGTTACATTCTGAACACACAAAAGTTCCTCTATTCTACCAGGGTCCGGCATATAAATCTGACGATTTTGTAGTAATTGTTATGTTGGCACCACTGTCAATGAGAAGGCGGGAGTGTTCTACATCGACAAGTCTATTCGTGCTATTTCAGTAGCCAGTATGTCGTGGTCGGGTGAACAACGAGCGTTTGTGATTGAAGCCTATTTTAAAAATAACGACTCGGTTATTATAACACAGCGTTTATTTCGCAGACATTTCAATTTAAATCGACACGCGTCAGTTCCTAGTAGGAATACAATATTCTTGTGGGTGAAGAATTTTAGGAACACATCGTCTGCTTTAAAAATGAAACCAACAGGACGAAAACGGACTGTGAGAACGCCTGACAACATTAACGCTGTAAGGTTAGCTGTTACGCGGTCTCCACCACGTTCAGCAGTGAGACATGCTGCTGCGCTAGCCATTTCTGATCGAAGTGTACGACGAATTCTTCATCCCGACCTGAAATTCCATCCGTATAAGATGATGTTAGTGCAGCAACTTAATGCAAATGATTGGGCGTCTCGCAAAGCAGCTTGCGAGGTCATCCTCGAAAATGTCCACCAGGATGCCATTATTCTTTTAAGTGACGAGACACATTTTCATCTGTCAGGATTTGTGAATAAACAAAATTACCGTTATTGGGCTTCGCAAAATCCACCGCAAATTCTTGAAAAACCACTTCACAACAGTCAATATGTTACAGTGTGGTGTGTGGTTTCAAAGTTCGGCATAATTGGCCCGTATTTTTTTGAGGAGTTAAATCGCAGTGTAACAGTAACATCTCATCGATATGTAAACATGTTGAATGAATTTCTGCGACCGAAAGTGAATGACTTTCAAGGACATGACATTTGGTTTCAACAAGATGGTGCCACCGCCTATTCGGCGAGAATCGCAATGGATGTTCTGCGAAAAACCTTTCCTGGAGGTTTGATTTCCCGATTTGGCGACATTCCTTGGACAGCGCGTTCACCTGATCTGGCTGTCTGATTTTTTTCGGTGGGGATATCTCAAACATAAAGTCTTCAGTAGTCGACCACAGTCAAATGCAGAACTCAAGGAGGCCATTCAACGAGAAATTGAAACAGTTCCACGAGTGATGATTAAGCGAGCAATGTCAAATTTTAGAATGAGGTTAAGTGAGTGTGTGAGGAGTAATGGAAAACATTTGGACGACATAATATTCAAATAAAAAATATCTATGTAAGTAATTCACTATAAATTGCAAAAATTGATCTTTAATTTGATATATTAAATGTTTTAATAGAACGAAACACAGTTTAATTATTATCCCTCAAAAATCGTCAGGTTTATATGCCGGACCCTGGTACTGGTTGAGGAAATTTTTCCTTCGTGCACTGTTTTAGAAAAAGAGAAATGCAATAATTAATTATTTTATAGCATCCTCTTTTATACTCGTAGTTATGAAACAAGTATAAAAAGCTGTCGTTACAAGAATACTTTGTTTGACAGTAATGATCTTTACTATAGAGCCAGCACCTGTGGTGAATAGAAAGGTGTCAATTGTAAGGCTAAACTTCAAATTAATTTTGATAGGTTTGATATGTTGATGAAGAACTGTACATTCGACTCGTTGAAGGTTTCAACGCATATTTTACCTAGTCAGCGTGTGCATTTGTTTTTCATGAGAATTCAGGTATGAATTTAGATATGATATTCATAAGATTATAATATATGAGAATATTCCTATATTCTAAAAGATAAATTCAAAGATCAAAATCAAAGATATTTATCTTTGAGTATAGATACGAGAATATTGGGTATGACTTTTGTTTCATATCCGATAGTATACGACTATATCGTTTTGTTTCGCAAACAAAAATCTTGTAAAGGTTTTTAGTAATATTGTGCTGAACCATTATATTTCTTCTTTTGTAATTTCTTAATAATTAACAGTCAAAAATTAACGAAAAATTCTGATTCTGCATAAAATATATTTACGAGTATATCATATTAAAATTATAAATTATAATAGAATAATTTCAGAAACATGTCATTTAACGACACTTATAATGGCAATGTTTAAAAAACACTGATATTTAAAACAATGATTAATCGGTTTAACTAGAAACATAAAAATTGTTATGTTTGAAAGATCAAAATAGAAACGGTTTTTAAAAATTACTCTAATCTACTTCGCAAATATTTAGTACTCAATTTTCATTATTTTCAGATCATCAGATAAATTAAACTTATACATTAAAACTGTAATACGGTTATTTAATTAATGACAATGTAAAGGGGCGCACTTTTAACCTTAATATTTTGATAAATCCAAATATTCCCATCATGATGTAGCGTAAATTCATAACGGGCAATCTTTGATATTAAACTAGCTATTTAAAATAGTATTTGATTTTAAAAAGTTACAAATTTGGTGAACCATTTAAAAAAACTGAAACATTTAAAAAAACTGAAACATAAAAATTAGAATTTTTATCCTATTTACTAGTCAAATAAGTTTATTAGAATGCTAAATCTAAAAATTAATGGTCGAGCGGTTAAGCTATTATATAACAATAATCGAAATAAAACAAACGTTTGTCCTCGATATTGATTTCAAGGAACCCTTAATAAAAAATATGTAAATCTATTAATAGTTTCAACAAAAAAAAAAATCTAAGTTTAAAATAATTATTATTTACTGACCTATTCTTTTAATATGTACATCCCTGTTGAAAGACACTCTAGGACGTTGAGAACTATCAGACCTCTGAGAGTCTGATCGACCGACATCTGGCATAGCAGCCACAAACTGACATCACCACCTATCCTAAATAGAAAAGAAAAATACAATAAATAAATAAATAAAATTTTAATTTAAATCTACAATAAAAAACTGTTTTAGAATTTAATTCAATAAACAATAGCTTTAGGAAAAAACTTTAGCTATAAAATATAGCATTCAACGTAAATTCTATGAACCATGATGTAAGATTATCTTTTGTTTTCCAACAAGACTTCTCATAGCAAAGTTGTATTATTATTTCAGTTTTAAGATTATTTTTATTTTAAGAATACAAGTAAACCGTTTTTGTCATTTTGCAAGTATTGTTTATTGTTTTTGTATTTCCATTTATTTTTATTAATTTCTTTATATCTTTTTACTTAAAATGATTTAAACATTATTTATTTCTAGATTTTTATTTATTTTAAATAATCTTTTAACATTATCTTAGATATTTTATACAATTATCAGATGAACGGAGTCTAGGATAAACTCGATACGGACTAAGTTGTAAAGGGTAGGTAGTTTATAATGACCACTTGTTTGTACCTCCGGTCTCGGCTACAGTTTATTATAGAAGTGTATCGCTAGCTTGCAGTTTTTATAAGTTTCTCTCCTACACTTGACAGGTAAATTATATTATAGTTATAATAATTTCATGTCGACAAAAGAAAACATCGTATTATCGCCCAATCGTAACGATTTTCTTTAGCATCGCTGCTGGCTAAGTAAAGCGATCTTACTCTTTTAAATCAAGTAAAGATAGACTGTAGTATAACTGTTTAACAGTATTTATTTTTTCTGTTTAGTTTTAACGGACCATTTATTTTACTTATCTTTCTATACAGACTATTAGTAACTCTTACAAGAAAATCGTACTTGAACAAACTCTTTTCAAATAATTCTATTAATTCAAAAGGAGCCAGCTTTTTTGAATTTAAAAAAGAAATTTCTAAAAAACAAACTATTCTCACTATTTTGTTGTTTGAGATATTTGTGTATTCTCTACGAGTAAATTACTAAGAAAAATACTGTTCGCTCTAGAACGCTGGTCGACGACGTTTTCGATCAAAATAAAAATTTTACTTAAAAAAGTAGATCGATTTTATTTTTTTTTACTTTTGGCATCCTGAGTTAGTAAATAACAAAAATGTATTTTTCTTCAAGAAAAAAAAGATATACTAGTAATTAGTTTTAGGTAAGGTAAGGTGCCCACCGGGTTGGTCTAGTGGTGAACGCGCCTTCCCAAATAAGCTGATTTGGAGGTCGAGAGTTCCAGCGTTCAAGTCCTAGTAAAATCAGTCATTTTTACACAGATTTGAATACTAGATCGTGGATACCGGTGTTCTTTGGTGGTTGGGTTTCAATTAACCACACATCTCAGGAATGGTCGAACTGAGAATGTACAAGACTAGACTTCATTTACACTCACACATATCATCCTTTGAAGAATTATCTTAACGGTAGTTACCGGAGGCTAAACATGAAAAAGAAAAGGTAAGGTAATGTATAGGAAAAATGTTAAAAGGTATGTTTATTTTATAAGTTAGATTAAATTTGCTTATGCTATTTCATCTTGTTTTAATATGACAAAGTGATAATGATAGTAATAATGGGCAGAAATTGTAAGATCTTACTACAGTTTTGTATAAAACCCAAATAAGATATGAAAACAATTTTTAATAATTTAAAAGAAAACAACATTTTTAAGCCTCATAAATAGTTCTTACTGCGAAAAAATATGTAGTTAGCTGCTGTAGTTAAATTCACAAAGGAGAGTGTGAAACAATAAAGTTTACTATAAAATTTGCCGAAGCGGATTGTCCATATTTAATGCATAAAAAAAAATTCAGACTATTTTCTGAACTTCATTTATGAGGAGGATATCTAAATAAATAGTAGAAATAAAATTAATTTTAGAAATAATATTATTTCTTTAGCAATATCTAACAACAACACAATTAATTGGCGACAATAAATATTTTTTTGTTTACATAACAAAAATTATGCTATTAATTTCAACAGGTTTAACACATTGTTAACTAAAAATGAGGCTTCCATTAAGAAACTATAGCTAAATCGTTTTCAAAATATTTAAAAATATATAAATAAATATTAAACTTCTTTATACGATTTTAAAGAAGATTTTTGTTCTGTTAAAAATTGTACCTTTTTACTTCCGTATTTTGTTTTGAATTAAAATCAAATTTCTGAAACTTATATTTTTTATATTGGGTTTACTTATTTGAATTTTTGCAGAATTAAATTTTCATCAAAGTTTGTTAAAAATTTTTATTTATGCACATTAGACAAACTTAATTTACGGTAAATCTAAATAAATGGTGCTTATTTTTTACTCAAATCTTTTAAACTTTGCGACAATTTTCTGGGAAACTACTGAAGATACTGGGATTTATTTTCTTGAATTTTTCAGGTCAAAAAGCACATAAAACCATCTAATTTGAAACTTAATTAATATCAAGAATTCCAGTACGCCTTTATTTTATCCTTGAAGCAGAAATAAGGCCGAAATATTTCGTTATCCGCAACTCGAAAACAAAGTGTTTTTAGAAATGTTTACATAGGAAGTTTTTTGCGTATATTAATGTCCCAAATCAACTTTCAAAGTATTGCTGTACAATTTTGAATCAGCTTCTATATACAATTTTGAATCAGCTTCTATATATTTATCTTACTCATCGTGTGTGTATGAATATATATGTGTGTGTGAGTACACACACACATATATGATTTTAAAAGAGGTTTCATTTATAATGGTGTAAAAAATGAAACAAATTTTTTTTAATCCACATCAGTAATGTTTTATGTACAAAAATTAAATCAGCTACCGCTCATCAAAGATAATAATGAGATGGGATTTAACATTTGTTGAACAAATAAGTTGTTTTATCTTTGGTTCCATAAGAGTATCATTATTTTCACAGCTGAAAAAAATTACTTTATATATATATATATATTTGCTCTTCAAACAAAACTTTAATTTTTTTCTATTGGAACTTAAGCGTTATTAAAGAAGTATAATTATGTTTATTGATGACTTAGCATTCTTCGGTTTTTTATCTTAATTCATCATTGCTGCAGGGCTTATTTCTAGCAAATTTAAACCTTGCCAACTTAATCCTTGAGTATGGCAAAGTGATATGCATCTTCATCACACTCAGTTGAAAATACCTTTTTATAGGAAAAATACACATATACCAAATTAGTGTAAACATAGAATGTAATAAAAACGTAAACATTTAAAAGAAGAATCTTATAAGTTATTATCAAAAACAGATGATGCTGCGACATCAATTTTCAGTGTAGTAAATATGGTTTTTTTTTCTTTTATTTTGTACATTTTAAAATTGATTTTTATTATAATTTCAGTAATTACCAATCAACTGATGTCAGTAATTATCGTACTGTAACCGGGAATTAACGCGTATATAAAATTTCAAGTAATTTGGGTGACTGGAAGTAGGTAAAAAATTTTCAAGATTTGAAAATGGAGAAGTTAAATATTGAAAAAGCGGTCAGAAAGAACTTTAATTCATATCCCCAGAAATCATTTCCTAAAGTGCATTACCAGCCAGTTAAAAGAAAAAACCTATATGAGAACAAACCACCTTTAAAATGATTAAAATTTGTTATTAATTGATTTAATTTTTATTTAAATTATTTCAAATGAAATATCTTATAACTAGAACGTAACCTAAGCAATAAAAATGGGAAAATAAAATCTTTTAAGCTTTTCCAAGGGGAACAGAAGTTTGGAGTCTACCATCTAAAAAAAAATTACATCATAGGAAAAACCAATATTACTACTAGTAACAATAAACCAATATGGTTTAAAATAAACCAGTAGAAAATAAAAATAAACCATATTACTAAAAAAAAATCTAAAAAAATCTTTAATAATCTATTATTAAAATCTATCTATTTAATCTATCTTATCTATTTTATTAAAATCTTTTATAATATGATTAATAAACCATACTATATCTTTAATTTAGCAAATAATAATGTTGAGTTAAATGAAGAATTTAATAAAATATATAGCAACATAAAATGGCTATAATTTAAAAGATATAACTAGATAAATATCAATTAAAACATAAAAATATAATTAATAATTCACAATCTTAAAAGAAGTTTGCCGGGCTTCGTGCCGCGAGTGGTAGGTAACTTTTCATCCGGAGGTCCTGGGTTCGAATCCCAGTCGGCGTGGCATTTTTCATATGCTACATTTCCATATCACACGCACAAGCTTCAAGCTTACGTGGTGATATCATCAAGTAAAGAGATAAAAAAAAATTATTTTCATAAAATTATAATGCTAACATATAAAAAAGACAAAAATCAGTAATCTAATTATACAGTTTTCCTAAGAACTAGTAAGAAGTTAAATAATTAAATTACAATTAATCTCATAAAACCTGTCTTTGTAAAATATAGTACAGAAACCAAAACTGCACAGAATTTTACCTAGGAATGAAAAATAGAAGCTTTCAGGAACATTATTTACAGACATATTAACACAATAAAGAAAAACTAATAATGTAATCCGATTAGAAAAAATATATGTATTTCATAGTCTAGAAAAAAATAGTTAATAAATTTAAATTTCCACATTTCAAAAAGTAAACATAGCCTAATAAAAGACAAGTTAAATTACAACACGATGACTGGCTAAGCGAAATAATAAATTTAATTGAAATGATTGAAAATTCATAATTTACATTAAAAAAAATCCTGCTAAAGGTTACATAACTTACCGGTTTTGACAGATTTTTATTTCTAATACTCCGTAGGGGTTTTAAATATTAACGACCTAATTATGAAACATTTAGAGCACAATTTGCAAAAAAGATAAAATTATTTAATAACGAAATTTTGGTCCGATTTGAGTCACTTGATCAAATATTTTAAAACATTTTAAAATATTGGAAATATAATTGAGAAAAATAATCAAAATTCGTAGTAAAACATTTTGGATCCCAGTTTATCCCCTAGATTAAATTACACTTTTATCATCAAATTTATAAAACAGAATATAAATGCTAAAAAAAAGTAGTAAAAAAAATAAAGTATATTCCATTTGACTTCTACTTTGATGACAGCTCTACCTACTAATATAACCTTTTCAATAACAGCCACAATTTGAAAAACAAATAAAATATCTGAAATTACAAAAAATTCAAAAGACTTAAAATTCTCAGACGAGTCTCATGGGACCTCTTTTTTAAAAGTTCCCATGTCATCTACATTAATAGGGGTTTGATTTTCAATCTTGAAATTAATGTTTAAAACTACTAACAACAAACTTCTAATACTTACCTGACATTAGTTATTTATTTTATATAATGGAAATGTAATGATACATGAAAAATTTACCAAATATTTTATTTTTTGAGGTGGGGGTAATTTATGATGAGATTTTACTATAAATTATCATTATATGTTTAAATAAACAAAAAAAAAAAAAAAAAAATTAAATCGAGGGATTCTTTAAAATCTTTTCTGTTCTCTTAACTCCAAAATTCTATTTTTTTTTTATTCGTCTACTTTTACTATTTTACATGGAAGAAACTTAAAACAATTTCACTGAAAAATGTACAACCAATTAAAAGTTACCTAAGAATTCTTTTTTGGGGTTGTGGGGTCAATTATAATGAAATTTTATTATTATTGTTAAAATTTTATTCTAAAAGGTTAAATAAAACAAAAAAAGTTAAAAAAAAAAAAATTTAACTTTCACCGGCTCTATCCCTCCAACCAGAAAAGTTGTTTTTTGGGGCCACTTGCATTACTACTATGTCTAGGAAGACATAAAAAAAATAAGGCATAATTAAAATTTATGTAATAAATAAAAAGATAATTTTTTTCGATTTTTAGGAAAGAGGGGAATTTTGGAGTAAAGTTCTTTTAAAAATTGTAAGATAAGCGTGCATGTAGGTACTAAGATTAATATAAAGTAAGGTTATAAAAATTGTTGAAAACGTTTGAGAAAATTGACCCCAAAAACTATTTACCCCCTTGAGATATTGACTCAAACATTTTACCAACAAATTCCCCCATAGACACGAGTTTCTGTACAAAATTTCATCACAATCGGTTCATCCAGTCTAAAGTTATTAAGCGTCAAACACGCCAACACATGTACATACGTACATTCCCCCCCCCCACACACACTTTGTTGGGGTTCCTGGGTCATGAAACGTAGACAAATGCAAAAAAACCGTCACCCCATTTTTTGACTGATTACCATACTTTCCTTTGAGCTTAAAAGTGATGATATTCAACAACGCTAAATATAATTATAGTTTAGTAAAAAAAAAAAAAGTATCGTGTGCTCCCTTATCCGACAGCGACGAAAATCTGGCCAAACTTTGAATATGTATACCAGAAATATTATTCAAAACTTAATATTTTTTGATTAACGGGTTTTTATTATATGAGGCTAAAACTGTTTAAAAATAATGTTGAATTTTCCCTCGGCTCTAATTCCGATTGATATGAAACGTTGGAATTTTAAATAACTTAATACATATTTCATTATACTAAAGTTCAATTTTGTCCGATCACTATCAGAAAATAGAAAAAAATGACAAAAATACCTTTCCTATTTTTAAATTTTGACCAGAAGGTACTGGCCATGAAAACCCCATACATAGAAACTTTTACATACATAGAACCATTTCCAAGGAATTTTTGTGGAGACAGTCCGAAGATATTAATTAAAAATAAGGCTAACACATATAGGTTATAAATCCAGTTATTTCTATAACTTTTTTTTAAACCCTGATATCCAACCTTTTGGTCGATTTCTGTATTTTGCCCTTATAAATATGGTGCAGCACCAACAATGACCTATAGCCGGAAAAATAAAAGTATATTCAAATATGAAAACAAAATATTATTTACTACCAAAAAAAGTAACTGAAAAAAAATTAATAAATTTAAAAAAAAAGTAATATATTTCCAACGTGATTTGTTACAAAATCGATTGTCTTTATTATATTAGCATGTTGCGTTAATTCTTTGGTGAAGCACATCTTAAATATGTAAAGGAGAAAAAATATTTTTCACCATATTGCAGGTGGAACGATTTACTCGTAAGCCATTGAAAATACTTTAAAAAATCCTTTTATTTTACCTAGGATTCTTCAAAAGAATTTTATTAAAATCGGTTACGCTATTCCTACTTAACGCCTAGAAAAAAAATCATAAATCAAAGCAATGCGTTAGTCTGCATCAATTCGCCAACGTAAAATATGAAAAAAGAAGTATTCTGAAGTTTGTATAGTCAATACTTCAATTTTATACATGTAATGTAATAGTTTTATTAATATTTTATTATAATATTGTAATATAATACTGTTAAACTGTTATTATAATTTGTAACATCGTAAATATTAAATAAAATTTAATCTAAAAATCTAATCTTGTTTTTATTTAGTTTCTACATTTATCATCATATTATTCATCATGATAAGAAAAGTGCATTTAAAGTGCATATAACATTTGTATACAGTAGTGGTTATGTGACATCATCAGCTTTTAAAAAAAAGTGTAGGCAGCGTTTTGTGACACATATCATCCAATCATCCCACATAACACTCTCCCACTTTAGTTTCTTATTGCCTACATACAATTTTGCAACCTGGTCTGGTACGTAGCTGTTTATAGAGACTACCTTGAAATATAGGTCGAATAATGGACAATCGTTCTGTTACTAAACATAAATGACCATTAAATATATAATTGAGCATTAAAATGTAATCGTGTGGATAAGAAAATATTTATTCAAAATAATAAATTAAACAATTAAAATGTTGATTAATTGAATCTAGTTGATAACTTAGTTGCATAATATAAAACGTATATTATGTAAAATTAATTATTTTTATGTACATTGATTAATATACCTTCATGTTACCTTACCACTTTTAATACACATTTTGAACCTCTTTGCATAAAAAATTGCATTTAAAAAAAAGTTTAACTGTAATAAATTTAAATTAATAATAATTTTTTTTCAATTTTGCAACTCGTGAATCATGAACGAGTTTAGAAAACTCCGTATTCAGTTAGTTATTATTTTTTAAAGATCAACTCCTTGTAACTAGATTGAAAATCTAGGCTTTGTTTTAAGTTTTTATTAACATTCCCAAATCAACTATTTGGTGAAAAATAATATTTTATATTTATTCGATTCAGATATACTACACGCAAAAAAAAAAAACAAGGTAAAACTATAAAAGCTACCACAATATTTACAGAAACAGTCTTTGTTCCTTTAAAACTTTTTTTTGTGTCTACTCTTAGGACAATAGATAACCAGAAGCTACTCTCACAATCTTAGGTAATCACAAATAATAATAAAAAAATATGTAGTATACAAATATTTATATATTTTTTATTATAATTAGTATTTCTAAGCCTTTAATTTAGGAAACGTTTTGATTATAACAGCAAAATTATTTCAGTATGTTGTTTAGAATTCTCCATTTTAACGATACCCTTGAATTTAAAACAAAATTAAAGAAATAAATCGATTACAGTTATTTTCTTTCAATTTATCCTTTAAAAAAAACTATGCTAATCAGTTAATACAATAAAGTGATTAAGAAAGTTCAAGAAACTTTAACATGAAGAAAATATATCAATAACTAAATGCGCATTTTGACTGTTAAATCCTTTCATCATCATCAGTATTTATAAAGGAACTATTGTAAATAGATACAAATCACGCGCGCGCAACAAACAAACAATATATTTATATATATATATACACACACACACAACACATCGAAAGGAGATTTAATTAATAAAATAATGTACGAGTATACATAATTATTTAAATGTGGCTATAATATCTGATTACATTTTAATTTTCTCATACATTTGAATATGATTTATTTTTTTATTATTTCACAGGCCGTCTGGTTCCGTCCACGTAGCTCCGTTATTACACAAAATTATTCTCTAACAATTACAATGAATACCAAAAACATTTTGTGTAATTAAAACATAACATACTCAAAAAACGAAAACCTCATTATGAGTAGTCCAAATGGAAAGCAAAGGTAATTTAATTAAAATGATCATCAACTCTAATTTTTTTCTTTTTTAGCCTCCAGGACTACCGTTAGGTGTTGTTCCAGAGGATGAAATGAAATTACAATTTTGTAGCGAGTATATACTTTTTTAAAACACCCGATACATCAGTTTTAATTAAGAATCATTTTTATTTACATTATTGTTAGAAGTAAAACATAAATAAAGTTAATGTTTAAGTTTAAAAAAAACAATGGTCTTGTAAACCATAATTTAAATAAATTTGATTTACATTACTGTAAGACTGTACGTTTCAATAAACATAAAAACCATCAGTTGGTTCTGAATAAGACGGTAAACAGAATTCCTTTACAGCGTGGTGATTTCATAAACACCTAGAATATATCAGGGAGTAGCATCCTGATAATTTAAAGGGAATGAATTAAGAGAAGTAGAGGTGAAATGCCAACAGCCACCAAAGGCACCGATCGGTTCCTGCAATCAACGAAGGTAAAGAATGGTGGGTGTAGTTTTACTGTAAGCTCTTGACATATTTTTAATGACTAATGACCATGGCAATTATGCCAGTTAAAAAAGAAAAAGCACACTGTTGAACAACAAACTAAAAAAAGCTTATTATATATAGATAGTGAGTGATCAATCGTCTATTGTACAACCCATACTCGCTAATTGATCCTTATTGAAACTTTACACAATGATAAACTTTAATGGTATAGACATTGCTTGTTTTTACTATTCAAGATTGCAAAATATTTCCTCTGTTTTGTTACAACTCTGTATTATTACGTTAGGTCATGTACAACGTCCTCTTGTTCAATTTTTTTTTTCTTTTTTAAGAGTAAATCACTAAATAATGGATTTCAGAATATTTAAGTAAAAATGTTGCTAGTTTCTAACCTGTCTCGTAATTAGGAAAGAAGGTTATATTTGTGGAGTTACATAATACTGCGGGTTCACTTTAAAAAGAAACATTCTTTACTATAAAGAATCCTAGTCAGTAAAAAAAAAAAATCTTTAATCATTTCTTACAGTATAAAGAATTTTAGTAAAAATCTACAAAGCTTGTGGGTGTTCGGAGTTTTTTTTTGGACGATTAGAAATCTATAATCTCTTCCGTTGGAACAATGAATATATGAGGTGGATGACCGTAAATGTCTAGAAGGAGAAAAGCCCAAAAGTCTTATATCTGCATTTAGTACTTATACGTCTTGAATTTCAAAACGTCAGTAGGATGTAACTCCATAAAGGTCGATTGCAAAAGATAATTGTCAGAAAATTTGGATGATTATTTAGTCTTGAATGTTATTTTAAACCTTGAGATTTCGTCTGCAACTGTAGGTATGTTGAGGTCTCGATGTATAATATTATTTGTAATGTAGCAAGGTGAATCTGTTAATATGCGTAAAACTTTGGAATGAAAATGTTTTGGATTTTGGTAAAGTTCCGCATAACTGGATACCATAGTTCCAAATCGGTTTAAAGAAGGTAAATTATTAAGTTGTTCAGAAATAATTTTCCGTTTCAATTTAGAATCCAACACATTCAACCGAAATTTGATACTCAATTGTTTCCTTTTTGTCCAATTGTGAGTTTTCCAGGCGAGTCTTTTGTCGAGGTGAATACTTAATAAATATTTTGCTGAATTTGATCGTGGTAGCCGATTATTATTTATTAAGCGTAAAGACGGGCAGATTCTTGTTCGAAGTGTGAACATAACGTATGTACTTTTTTTTTTATTAGACATTATACGCTACAACTTCTACCACGCTTCAATGTTGTTTAACTGTTCTTGAAGGTGGTTTGACCTGGTATCTGATGACTCGTGAATTGCATTTACTACGATGCCATCGGATAAATAACAAATAAAAGTTTTAAAAAATATTTCTTTAAAATTAAATCTCTAACATGCTACAAAATATTCAAAATTCTTTCTAAATTCAACAACGATAAACAAAAATTTAAACGATGTGTAAACAGTGGACCTACCGTTAATCACAAAATAAAATTTAAAGAGGATGTTATCACCCATGTTTATAATTTATTATAATATTCCTATGCATGTCTGATCTAGAGTTTCATAAGACGTGACGGATTTGAATCATCTGAGATAAAAGAAGCACCAATCATAGTCGCTTTCGTTTCGAGTAATGATGTTATCTGTGATGAATAGAATTATGAAGTCATTGAATATTATCTGCATTTCTGTGGATCTGGCATGCTATTAAATCATATTTTTGGCTCAATGGAAAAAAATAGGCAAACTACTACACTTCTCTTTATCTTCTTTAGGAAAACTTAAATGGGATTATTATTATTATTATTATTATTAAAAATGGTTAAACTTCTTTTAGTAACTTGTAATTCACGTCAAGACATCTAAAACCATTTCGGTTGCAGCACTTAAGAAAACACGTTTTTCAGGTTCCATAATAAAGTAAAGTAATATAAGATACGAATGATTATTGAAAATAGTATAATCGTTCTCTAAAACAATAAACATCCCGTAAAATTTTTACTAGGGAATAAGATTTTTCCTACTCGAAGCCGAGTAAATTTTAGTACATTGTTATGCCAATCCATTCAGTATATCCAGGAGCGCTTTCAATCTATCTGTTTACCAGGTTTAAGTGAGCAAAATTATTCTCTTAAAAAAGAATCTCTGATTTTAGTAACCTATTTTTTTTCTATATGCATTCATCACCCTATATGCGTGTGTCATATTATGGATATAAGGGGCATTAAGACAGAAGTTTTAAATCATCAAATTAATGCGCTCTTATTACTAAGAGAAAATTTATTTCTCTTAGTAGGGTAGGCAGTATCGGTAATATTCATGTGTAAATTTAAAAAAAATAATAATAAATTATTATTATTTTATTAATTTCTCTATCATTTGATTAAAGAAGTCGATAAAGATATTCATTTAATGTCTACATCAATAAAATCAAATTAAGTTATTTACAAGGAAAAGCCTGCACACTGGATACCCTTGCTTTTTTATTTAATTTATTTTGATTAAAATTAAGTTAATTTATCCTAAACAAGCAATCAAGTTGTTTTTTTTAATTTATTCTCCATGTAAAAAATATTAACCCTAGTTAAAATTAATTTCAATTCCAGGGCTGGCAATGTCTGTTTACTGCTAGGGATTCCATTAAATGCAACACCTAAGTAAGACAGGTAGCCTTAAAACTTGTCACAAACAACTATGGAACATTTAAACTAAAATGGTTTAGTGTAAGGTTTGCTCGAATGATCTTGTAATGAAAAAAGTATTTTCAAAATTTGTTAACATTCAACCTTTATTTTGTACAATTTTATAAAATTTTATTTAATATATTTTATGTGTATACATTAGTATCATGAAAATATTTAAATCATTCGAACAAGCACAATCTTTATAAGTATCTAAAATATATATCTATCAATATAACAAAAATGAAAAAACAATTTAACAAAATCAATAAGCATAAAGAGTTCAGACGGTTGTTCTGTTAAAAATATAATTCATATTTAAAAATCGATTCACAAGTAGATCTAGGCAGAACTTTTTCTGAAAAATAAATCTTATTATTGTTGAACGAATTTCATCTACGTATAAACAACGGAATTAATGAAAATCAGACATCTTACGTAAATGCATCAGTGATCGTTTTATTGAAAACATTCGCTACTTCATCCCTCTACTAGGTTGACGTCATAAAAAAAATTATCTTGTAAGAAATCTAATTATTACACTGACGCACACATTTTGCGCTTATGTATACACACAAAAGTATCTAAGGAAAGATAATGAAGCAGTTACGAAAGATAATTGTGTTGTTTGAAAAATAACATACTACGTATTTAGCTAATTTCTGTCGAACGTATGTTTAAAACGCCAGTAATTCAAATATTAAAATATTACTATGTATTCAGGACATTTGTTTGTTGTACTATTATTAGCTAAAGATATAACTAATAGCACTGTAATAATCTGATCCAACCTAGTAAAAAAAGTTAATACATACTGTTATTAGTAGTTTACTTCAGAGAAAAGATTTATAGTTTATTTAAATTTTCAGTAAACTCGAGTGACGTCTGTTTTAGTAGATGTTACTTCTTTTGAAGAGATATATCTTAATTATCTTTGACTGTTGTTAAAAACATAGATGAAATTCTGATTATGTAGGATATATAAATAGATATGAGAACGTATAATTATAAATTTTAAATTTATAATAAACTCGAGTGACATCTGTTTTAGTAGATGTTACTTCTTTTGAAGAGATATATCTTAATTATCTTTGACTATTGTTAAAAACATAGATGAAATTCTGATTATGTAGGATATATAAATAGATATGAGAACGTATAATTATAAAAAATAATTTTAATAATAGATCACAACAAATCATTAACAATAGTTAAACGCAACCATTTTGTTACCTTTATCTACGCGCGCGCGTGTGTTGATACTGCACACATACACGTGTACTACATTGGTTGCTGTAGAGTAAAAATAACCTGAGATACTTTTGAACTAATTCTCTTTTTTGACCTAATTTGAAAAAAAGTAATTACAACACTATATTTTGGCGATTCATTTGTAGAGAAGCCTCTTCTTTTTTCGCAGAAAGACACCTTTGAGCACTTTGGCAATATGCTGGTCTTTTTTGTCAGGCGATAACAAAATTCGAACCAAATTAGAGCTAACTTGAAAGGTTATCAACTTTATTAAATGTAGATTTTAATATAATTAATTTTACTGTCTCATGTGAAACTGCAAATAATTCTAAAAATGTACTCTACAGACTGCCTGGTGACTAATTTTTTTCAATATTATCTTCAATTTGGGTACTTTTAGACAAACGATTTTTCAGTTATTGTTGATTTTTCAAGTAATAGCTATTTAAAATAAATAAATAAAGGTCGCAAATAAAGTTATTAAATAATTCTTAAAGGGCAAAACTGGATAAAGAATAATGGAAAATATGCCACATTCGGGAACATCTTTTATAATCAACAAGAAAATATTACTCGGTCAATAATTAATATTTACCCTCTGAACGTTTATCCCTTCTAAGAAAAATACATAAAAATAAAAATTAAATTAATCAATGCCCATGCTTCAATTAATGAATATAATAAAAGAAACCAAACAAAAATATAACAATTTTGAGAATAGTAAACGAAATCCATAAAGAGCCAAAAGACCACATCAAAATTTTACTAAGAAATTTTAAACACGAAAATTGGGAAAGAGAAAGTAATCAGTAAACCGTAAGGAACCTCCCAGCCCATAAAAAAAAAACAAACAAAACGGGATAAGCAAATTATGTAAAGCATTGTACGTTAAATTAATAACCGCTTCATTTAAAAAGCTGAATAGAAAACATTTTCTCCCAAATTTAAGGAAATTCCAAATCGATTGTTGCCATTTTTTTTTTTATTTACTAGAAATAAATTAAAAATTTCAAAGTCAAAGACAGCTCATACAATGAAACTGATCACTTCCTCACAACAACTATGACGAAAATCATAAAACAAAGAAAAGCTAACAAACAACAAAGCTTGAGTACTACTCAAAAACAAACGAAAACTACCTACTACTTAGATCAATCCAATCATCCAAAATTATCAGAAGTAAAGAAAATATGAAAAGAATCGTCTTTAACAAATCGAAGAGAACTTCATGAAAAAGTCAAACAAAATATTTAAGGAAAATCTTACAAAATCACTTCAGCCTTTGGTTCAAGGATAAAGATGGAAAATTAGACCTTAACAGCAACTTGAAAATTATAGCAAAATACTTCGGAAATCTACTGAACTGTCAAGAAAGAAAAGTTTCCAATTCAATAATCTAACATCCCGAACCGAAAACTCCAAACCACCGAATGAAATAGAAATAGACGAAATCATCCAGAAATTAAAGAACAACAAGACATTGAACGTTAAACGCTTGAACGCTTTTTTGGGATGACTTGATCGTAGAAGAATTATGGAACGAATTAGGAAAACAAATAGATGAATGAACAATATGCTAGAAAAGATATTGAAAACTTGAAAAATTTCACAAGATCAGAAAATGCACTAAGACATCCACTATACAAAAAAGGAGGTAAAACAAATGTAAATAACTTGGGGAGGGATTTCCTTCTTACCTGTGACATACAAAATCTCAGAATATAATCGAACCAATCCTAGACAAACAACTGGGAAAATCTAACAACAACTTGGGAAACAAATTCTGTACCACTGGTGATTCAGAAAAGGAAAATTATGTGCAGAACAAATCTGGAACATTAAAGTAATAATATGAGATAGAACGACAAGGAGTAAAAACTATGCAATTGTCTTTGTAGATTTCAAAATAACCTACGATTCAACTGCTGGAACTTCCTTATTCAAATCGTAAAAAAATTCGTTGTGGATTCCACAACGTTAAATGATTAACATTATTTAACAGAATTTTATAAACACCCCTTTGAAGCTTACAAAGTAAAATTCAAGGGAGAATTCTCAAAAGATTAAAACAGCAGTAAGAAAGATAATTATTAAAATCAACTCTTTTTAACTGCATCCTGGAGAAAGTTTTAAGAAAATGGGAAAACAAGATGAAAGAGACTGGAACACATCATCAAATATAATTAGGTCCGAAATTGGAAGGAATTTGATTGCCAACTGATTAAATTTTTTTTGGATAATCTGAAAATGATAGCAAAGTAAGTAAACCATCTTAAAATAAATCGCAGGGAAAGTGGGGTAAACATTTCCTTCAAAAAGACAGAATTCATGACCAAATGAAAGATTTCCCAAGTTCTTAAATACGAAATATGGAAAAATCAACAAAGCCAATAAATTCAGTATCTAGGAGAAAAATCCAAATTAATGGTTTAGATAAAGAAGCCAATCAAGCAAGAACAAGAAAAATGGAATTGGCTGACCAACTAACAAAATATATTTATAACAAAAAAATAAACATCTCAATTAAAGCCAAAATCAGACATTACAATATCTGTATCAAACCAGACGAAGTAAATCCGATAGAAATAAAAAAAAACATTATGACAAATTACAGTGCAAATGAAAACAGGCGAAAATTAATACAAAATTCTAAAGTAATAAAAATCTTTGAAATAGAAACAAAAACATCAGATTCTATGAGAAAAAAAAGCCAAATTCTTTTGTCACCTTACGAAAGTGAGTGATAACAGGCTCAAAAAACAAAATTTCAACCAGATTTTCAAGAAAAAACGGAAATGAATGGACATTAGGGATTCAAAAAGAACAAAAGAAATGGAAATATCTGAATGGTACAAGAAAGAACAATGTTCAGAAATCTGGTAGAAAATTTCAAGGGTTTCCAAGAGAACGAGAAAAAAGAAACCGACATCGTCTGGCAGAAGATAGAAGGCAAAAATTAAGCGAAAAAATGAACTAGTGGAAGACCAGAAAAGAAAACGCCCAGAAGAAAAAAAAATTAATACAAAATGTTGCTTCACGTGGTCCGCAGTCGAGAAAAGCTAGAACGTTCGTTTTGATAAGCTAAGAAAGAAACTTTTATATAGTAATTATAAGTAATCAAAGATCCTGTAATCAATATAATGATAGATAAAATGATAGGTTATTAGAAAAAATCTTTTAAAATATCTGCTACATTAACTTCTGGAGAGAAGAACTGTAGCGATCACGTAATAAGTTAGATTATATAGCTGCTGCTGTAGATTGCTGTTTATATGGCAAATGTTGGCTAATCAATTTCTTGTGAATGTTCCTAAAAGTTAACTGCACAGGTATAAAATAGTTTTGTTTATCTCATTTTTATTTAAAAGTATTTTAGGTAGATTTCTGCTCCAGGTATAGCAGGTAAGCAGGAACCACCGTCAGCCCAAAAGTTTTTTATATACATTGATATATATATACGAGTATATATATATTTCACTTTCTTGTGGACACGATAACTGCCGTAATTTTGCGCCAATCACTTGCAATTTGATACATAAAATATAACGACCAAAAATCTCGGTTTAGTTCGTTAATGAGGAAAATAGAATCATGGGGGTGGAAATGGGGGGAGCTTTTGTCGAAAAAACAAAATATCACTATAACTTTCTTATTAAGTAAAACATCGAATTCGTTTAAAGTTCCTACTATTCTTTGCATAAGGCCAAGGGGTGGAAAAAATGGGGTTTCAAAGACAAAAAAAATCATAGCTCCCTTTTGTACTTTCAAATAATTTTCTCAAGATCACTGTTGTTACATTTATACATGTTTTTAAATAAAAACTTCTGAAAACATTATATTTTTTTATCAGTGCAAAGAGACAAATGTAGAATCTCCCACTAATCCTCAAATAGGTGTGTGGTCAAGCAGTTCAGGAAAAATCATAAGGAAGTCTTGATAAATTTAGCAGTAGCTTGTAGTCTAATGAGAAAATGTAGTTTCCGTAAAACATGGAAAGTAATGTTTGATACGAGCTCGTACAATCCGAGTTCGCCTACCTCTATTTTACCCCGGTGAAATCTAACTCCGCCTTCCGGCGTGCTGAAAGGAATTTATTTTATGCAATGCAAAATAATACATATGTTCCAACACTTTTTTTTAGTAAGTATTATCATTTTTTTTAAATAACTTTTTAAAACTAAAAATTAAAAAAAATAGAGACATTCTTTACTATCATCAGTCGATAACTGAAAAAAAAGAACCTTTAATCTAAAAAACATTTTAATAGGGAGTTAACAGAGTATGTTTTTAACTTTCTCGTTTCATAATGGCAGATAGAGCTACGTAAAAAAGTGATCAATCAAAAGCATTACTTTTTCTATTGTTATTTTAAAAGAAATTCCAGTAATAAAATGAAATTTCTTAACAGATGCAAGGTTGGAGATTAAATAAAGACCACACTCGATAATTTTACCCGTTGTTTTGACTCGATAACTGAGTTTCAAACTCAAAGGTAAACTATTATTTAAGTAAGATTTTACTAAAAAAAAACAGTTTTTAATTAATTTTTAAGAGTTCATTAAATTTCTTTAATACATTCGTGATCGTACTAAATATAAGAAGTAATAATAAGTATATACTATTTCGATGACTGTGTTTTATTTTTAGTTCACGCAGTTTATTTACCTTTGTGAACTCGCGGAGTTATTCATTTTTCATTATTACTCGTACATTTAGTAACATTTATCTTCTTTCCTACCTCTTTTTTTGTTAACCTTAACTCTGACTAAGATAAATTTAACAACTAGGTGACCCGATGATCTCATACATAAGGTTGATTATTAAACGTGCAATATTCGAACCCATTTATACTAGTCTGCGGTCTGATATTTATTTCATTCTCCCCTTAAGCATTTTCATGCAGTGTAAGAAAGACAAAGAATATAGGTCTTAAGGAGATGGTAGTAACATAAATTATTGCAGTTTATTATTACCATTGCTATTAATATTATAATGCTGTTTTTATACGTAGTGTACATAAATCAACTTAATTTTTTACTTTACATATATACTGCTGTTTCTTTAAACAATGAAGAATAAAAAAACCGGATTAACATTACAAAAAGTAGTTAACAAGGCCACCTTAAAAAAAAAAAAAACAAAAAGAAGTGTCTTCAAAATCAACAAACTTCAATAAAAAAAAGGGTTGTAAACCCGATTTGTAAGCACATATACGAGTACATTGCATCATAATCAAGCGTTACTTTTTTTACAATATGAACCGATTTCGATGATTCTTCTTTTGTTTTACAGAAAAAAACAAAACAAGAACAAAACAAAAGTAATGAAATGTAGTAGAAATAACAAAGATGGACCGCTGAATGTGAAAATAGGAGGAGAAAAGATTATGGAGGTAGAAGAATTTTGTTATTTGGGAAGTAAAATTACTAAAGATGGACGAAGCAGGAGCGATATAAAATGCCGAATAGCACAAGCTAAACGAGCCTTCAGTAAGAAATATAATTTGTTTACATCAAAAATTAATTTAAATCTCAGGAAAAGATTTTTGAAAGTGTATGTTTGGAGTGTCGCTTTATATGGAAGTGAAACTTGGACAATCGGAGTATCTGAGAAGAAAAGATTAGAAGCTTTTGAAATATGGTGCTATAGGAGAATGTTAAAAATCAGATGGGTGGATAAAGTGACAAATGAAGAGGTATTGCGGCAAATAGACGAAGAAAGAAGCATTTGGAAAAATATAGTTAAAAGAAGAGACAGACTTATAGGCCACATACTAAGGCATCCTGGAATAGTCGCTTTAATATTGGAAGGACAGGTAGAAGGGAAAAATTGTGTAGGCAGGCCACGTTTGGAGTATGTAAAACAAATTGTTGGGGATGTAGGATGTAGAGGGTATACTGAAATGAAACGACTAGCACTAGATAGGGAATCTTGGAGAGCTGCATCAAACCAGTCAAATGACTGAAGACAAAAAAAAAAAAAAAAAAAAAAAAAAATTTACAGAAAAAGTTTATCTAGTAGTCACATAAGTTACAAGTAGATTCGGCTAAATTAAGTGGAAATTCAGTTAACATAAGCATTTTAAGTAAATATTAAAAAAAAAGTTTACAATGAGTTTTATTAAAGAGATTAGCCATTTATGAATGATGTTTAAACGGAAAGACTTTATTTTTACACGTTACTTTTAGATAATCTAATTATGTGTAATTTATTTCGTTTTTGTTTTTGAAATTTTCTTTTAAGATAATTCCTAAATAAATATCTTAATTATTTTTTTTTCTTTCTTTTGTACACACATTCATTGATTCTCTTCTCTTTATTACCTGTTATCCATATTAGTTTTATTTTCCCATGATTTATTCGAACGAAAAATAAAATTAGCAACGGTAAGGAAGGATTTAATATTACGAAATTGTAATTATTCAGTAAAGTGGAATTAGAATTTTTAGAATTTTCTTAAAGAGTGTGATACTGTACGGATATGAAATCCGTCGATCTCCGTAGTATATCTCAGCCTTTCATCCGGGGGGGGGGGGGGGTACCAGGTTCGAGTTCCGGTGAGACCTGGCATTTTTCATACGCTACAAAATTTCATTTCCATATTCCCACGTACAAACTTCTATGTAAGCTTCTGTGGTGAATACTCCCCCAAAAAAATACTGACAATAAAAAAAGGTAGGAAAACTAGAGATATTTGAAAAGTGTGCTAAACCCAGTGAGAGAAACGGAATAAAAACTAAAGAGGTAATTAAGAAAGAACGTTAATAAATCAAAACAATTCAGAATAAGACAGCTATGGCATATAATGAGATAAGGGTTGATTTGAATAATTTTAGAAGGTACAAAACAGAGATACCGAACAAAAGTAAAGATTACAAATGATCCAAAAGGAAAAAGAAATAATTGAAAGATCTAGATGGAAGTTGATATAGAGACGAAGGGATGTGCACGGAACTAACCAGAGGGTGCATATATAACCATATTAATACGAATATCTATTTCACCGATTTCCATATCACATTCTACAACCCTCTGAAATTGATTTTATGGAAAGCAGATAATTAAATATTCTATACGTAATTAATTAATTAATATATATGTTGGTGCCGTTATTCTACATATTTATTATTTTTTTTACGATCATAATATGAAACTTCTCATAGATGAGAAAAAACTGAATTGAAGTAAATAAAATTGCGATAATTTCCTTGATGGCCTTGTACGACTGAGGTTTTTTTATGAAGGTGTAACCGTGATTATTCAACCACGATCTTACACATACTTAAGTTAATAAATATTGTGGAATAGGCTATTTTTAACTGTTCATAACTATAACAATTATTATAAAAAATTTACTAAATGAAATTATATGTAGTTGAGGAATCCATATTTCTAACTCCCGCATATAATGTTTATTAGTAGCGGCTTGTGGTTATAAATTTCACAATAATTACTAATATTATAACGAACACAGGTAACATAATTACAATAAAAAAGAATAAAAAAATATATAAACATAAAAAAATAGAACAACAAATCTGTAATAAATTATAAAAAAGCCTGATGTGGACACCACATGACTTCCTTTTACGCCTATTAAATTACATATACACATTTTTTGCTGCAATTTATTAAAACTTATTTCATTTGAAAGCGAGATGCGATGCTCCAATTCTTTAATAAAGTGGTCAGTTACACAATTGCTGAAATATTAGTTTTTATTAACACCAAATATTTATACAATTATTAATTCAGTAATCTTACACGAAATATTAGGATACAGTAAAAGTTCCTTCATCCTATTACTACATCAATATCAGTGTTATTAGTGTCTTCGTGAGTTGCTGATTAACAAAAGTTTCAAATTTCTGGTGTGTCATACAAATAAAAGTTAATAATAATTAAACTACTTCGTTTAGTTAACTCCTTCATACTGTTTACAAATGTTAATTTAACCTTTTGATGTATAATATTCACTTTTTATTATTGGATTATTTGATGAATAAAAAAAATGAAAAAGAACCAATCATACAAGAAAAAGAAAGTTAACATGAAGACATATATCTCAAAAAAACGACAAGGATGAATGTGAAGAGGAAAAAATGTTAAAACCAAAGAAAGAATAAAAAGGAAGAATATGTTGCAAATCAAAAAAAAAAAACAATCAGGAAGAAAATGTTGCAAAGAAAGAAAGAATGAAAAGATTAAGAGAGGATGATGAATATAAAGAGAGAGACAATTTGAAAACTAGAAAACGTGCACACAAATTAAGATCAGAAGAATTATATCAAATCTAACAGCGATTAAATAAATAATTGACAACAAAAAACAAAAAAAAAAAAACAAATAAACGAAATGATGATCAACTCTGACTTTAGGGAGAATATTGTGCAACATGAGAGGGGTAATGAACTAAAAGACAAGAATTTTTGCAATTTACTAAGATCGGGTATGTATGCCTCGATGTATATGTTGTTCTAGAGAGGATCTATCTTTCAGTCACTGTCGTTAACTTTAGTGCAGATAAAATTAAACAGAAATTCAGAATAATTAAATAGAATTAAACATAAGAAAAAACAAATTAAACATTAAACATTAAATAGAAAATCCAAACGTAATAAGATTGTAAATAATAATTTTCAATGAATATTAAATAATCAGTTGCTTCTCAAATATATTACATATACACACATTAAATTACATATACACATTTTTAAAAGTCCATAAAATTTTATTTCACTATTAACTTCTAATTTATTTATTTATTTATTATTTTTTTTGTTATTACTGAATTATTATTTACTGTACATTTTTTTATTAATAAATTAATATATTTAAATTAAAAAAAAAGTTAAAAAAAGGAGATAAAAAGTTATATTCGAACCGATGTGCCTTCCCTTGTAAGATCCAAATATTTTACTTGGTTATAGCTCTGGAATCAATGAAAATAAGTACCACTTATGATATATCGTTGAAAAGCTCTAAATGAGAGCTTATTACTGCAGTGAAAAAGCTCAAAATCCAAAGTTTTTGGGATTTTGGGCTTTTTTGAACAATTTTTGTTAAGTCGATTAGAATCAAAAGGGGAGAGGCACAACAAGATGTACAACAGTCTTAAATCCAAAATGTCAACATCCCACGGCTAATCGTTTTTGAGTTATACGAAATACGTACATACGTACAGACCTCACGCCAATACTAGTCAAATGGATTCAGGGATGGTCAAAATGGATATTTCCGTTGAAATCAGAAAACCGAAATTTTTTGCGATCACAATATTTCCTTTACTTCATACAAGGAAGTAAAAAGTATACCAATCCGCTGTAAGAAAATATGGTGTCACGACTTATTTTTCAGATGATAAATTATTTACGAACACCAGAGTAAAATAGTTTTGATCTTAAAATAACGAAATGTTAAATTACAAACAGAATTAAAAGTAATACATGAGATGATACATATAAAGTTTTTTATCTACAAATAATGTAGCGGTCAAAAGATAGAAACATAAGGTAGATCATAAGCGAGTAAAGAAACTACTCTTTTAGTCTTAATCAATGTCCAGTTCAATTAAAAAATCATTAATGAATTATAGAAATTAACCATAAAGTTTGAATAAATTTATTTTGTTAACTCTTCCAGTATAACTGATAAAGTTAATAAATATTCTTAATGATCGTAATAAAATTTAGATGTTAATTCTAGCAGTGAGTTTTAAAGACAGTAGAAAAAAAACTCGGAAAATATATTACGATAGAAAAATTAATGAGATAAATTATTATCCTTTTAATACAAATATTACGATAACAAAAAAAAAAATAGTTTCAAAAAAATATTAATTTACCATTTAAATGGACAAGAAATGAAAAATAAGTTAGACTGATAATACACGCCCGTCGTCAAATTCTCAGAGGATATATTTAAATCTTTTGCCATATTTTAATTGAATTAAGCTGGATTTACAGTACATAATAAAAAATAAAATTGCTTCTTTCCTCTGCAGAAAAATTAAACTGGTCAGCGGTTTATCACATTCTTAAATCAAACAATAGAAATATAAAATCTATAAAACATTTGTAAAAATGTACTACTCTTCAACACCTCAACAGCAAAAAAAGAAGTTAATACGTTTTGAAATATTCTTTTAGAAATGTTGTTTTTCCTTGTATACACTGAAATTGTAATGTTATAAAGAAGAAATCTATATATTTCTCAACAAATTTTTTTTGTGGTCTACTAAAGACATTAAACAAATTGTTGCTGGAAAAAGTAGTAATTAGGAGATTTATTAATTAGAATTATTCCGGTTCAAATTCTTCATTTCAAACAGATTTTGTACAGTTATGATTGCGTTCAACTGAACAGCGATAAGTTTTAATTGAAATATTCCCGATTTCTGTACTTAGATATTAACATTAATTTATACTAAAGGTTTTCACAGACAAATATGAAGTAAATCGATTTAAAAAAAAACCGTAAAAGTTATCTGTAAAATTATGATTGTTTTACAATCAATTTCTATTATACAAATGTATGAGTATTTCAAAATTAATATGACGATTATTATTTTATGTTCGTTAACTTTTGTACTTGTTTTAAACTGGCTATTTGAATTAATAAAAAAATTAAATATACTAAATAATACATTATTCTTTTAAAATGGAACATCACGGACTGGAGTCCGGAACAGAGCCCAGCAGAGATGCGTCCTGAAGGGCAGCCATACCAGAAGCGGATGAAGAGCTTCTACACAACCTCTCCTATTTCAAAACTTACAATAAGACAAAATAACCCAGCAATTGCGACTCCTCCGGAAAAGGGGACGCATTGCTCCCTCCTTATAGCTAGTGCCCCGTTGTGGCGTATTCCTGCTAGCCTATTAAAGAGTTAGCACCGAAAGGACTTCAGTGGACGGTCTGAAGGGGAATTACGTCGGGAGGACAGGCTTTATAAGCCTAGCCTTCCGCGGTCGGCCCATGAAATGGGTTCGATAACGCTGGTTCAACAACGGATTGGAATGCAATTAAATCCGTCTTAAATTCACTAAAATAATAATAGACAAAAATTGAAAAATTAGATCCGAGATTAAGAATAACCTTTTAAAAAAAAACAAGCCCGATTAGAATGATCCAGCAGCAAGGGACTCTGTCCAGGTTCTGCGATAAAGTAGGGAGTAATAGACTCCTGCCAACTTTGCATTCCATTCCATTTTAAAATGGATTAAGTATAAGGAAATAGAATTAATCTGATATTTCTCGTCTAACAAAAGTAGAATCTTAATTGTATAATTTATTTACTTATTTCTTCCAGAAATAGCAGTCTGCAACATAAATTTCTCTAGTGATAAAATGAGTTTTGCAGCGCATAAAAAACTACAAGCTCAAACGAGATTCAAATCCAGAACCTTCCGGATAGAAGACAGAATACGAATAAGATCGGCGAATTGGTTTAACTGAAGAAAAAAAAAAAAAAAAAAAAAAAAAAAGATGCTTTTAAAAAAAGCTTTCTGCTTCTGCTTTTTTTTTTTTTTTTTTTTTTTATTACTTTTTTTACCCTAATTTTTTATTTTGCTTAATTAATTAGAATTTACTTTTTTTACCCTAATTTTATTAATCTTATTATACAAAAATGTTAATAAGTATTTAATGTAAGGAATAAGTTAAAATAATAATAAATAAATAATTGTAATAAATTATATGCCGAAGGTATCTAAAAGATGTATCGCATTATTACAAATAAATTAGCTTATAAGAAAAGTTAAATAAATGAACGATTTAACTGCTTACCTCCCACTCACAAGGAAAGAAAATTACATTTTCTATTATTAGACATGACATGAAAGAAATCTGCTGATTTAAAACCAGCTGCAGTAATAAAGTTAGTAATTATTTCTATTCTGGTTAATAAGTAAGTTGTACTCGTAAATTAAAATTAATGATAATTACTAAGAAATGTATTTATAGGTAATTTATAATAAACATTTAAGTATATGAAGCAGGTCTACGTATTAGGACGTACAGTTTTAGTAATAAGCCCCTCAGTCCGGGTTACGATACAGCCACTACATAAGAAACAGATGTTCCTGGATAGGTCTATAAGCAGAGCTTCTCACATGAAGCCACGCATATTGTTCGCCGCGGATAAATTTTTACATAACAGATCTCTGCATCTTATTCAAGAAATTCGTGCTGAAAACTTCTAAGTATCTTTGGTAACAAGAAATGAAAGAAGTTAAGACTGGAAAGCAGTTAATCGTAAGAAAAACAAGAATTACTCGTGAAATTAGACACACGAACCCTATCATATAGGTGATTCCAAACTCAACTGCCACTTCTTTTGATATTAAAGTATGTTGATTAAGAATAGAAACAGCACGTCAACGATCAACTAAACAGAAATGTATTTTGCTATCAGATTCAAATCTATATCAATTATTATTCGTCTAAATACTTAAGAATCATTTGAAAATAGGCTGTGACTTCCTTAAAAAGATTCTTGCCCAGCCTTAAAATTTCAAACGTAATTTCGAAATGCCCAGCTGAACCGTACAGTCAAATCCACACTGGAAGGTATGGAGTCATAATAGTCATAATTTCTATTATCTCGTTGGAAACACCTATTTTTCTAGAAAAATAATAAATTATTGAAATACATAGCCCTACTTAAGTAAATATATAGTTATATTTTCTATATTTATAGGACAAAACTAAATTACAATGCTTTATTATTTACTACTGAGGGTCTTGAGTTACTATGAGATGCTATCCCCTTGCAACTACTGAACTACTGATATAATTTAATTCTATCAGAAAAGTATATAGACAAAAGAAAAAATTAATATTTCTCCAAGTGTGATACCATTTCTTGAATTGCTTTTTTGCGTACATTACATGTAAAACCAATTTTGATATCACCCTTAGTTTTAAATAAATTACGTTTCAAAAAAAAATAAAGGGAAAATATAGTTAAAATCTGTAAAATTTATAATTTTACATGGCCATACCTGTATTAGAATGATTTCTGATTTCGCTGATTCTTTTCTTTTACAAATAGCTCAGGTACATCCCGAATTAATGTCCAACAGTAATCGGCTAGCATGTTAGTATTCCATTTTCCCTTTATAGCGGCTTTCCATCACTGAAATGTCTTGATGGAAACGTTCACCGTTATTGTCACTTACATCTCCGAGGTTGTTCGGGAAAAAATCCATATGTGATTGGGGGAAATTTATTTTTAAAGACATTACATTTCATAGCTCTGTATGAAATAACAAATTGATTAACAATATCGTGGTAATTGTCGGATTTTTGTTGGTCGAAAAATTTTTTGCAAACGTCTTTAAATGAAGCCCAAGCTGCACTTTCGACATTATTTAACATCGAGTTAAATAAATAAATCATCTTTGACCATCTCTCTTATTTGAGGATTAACAAATATTCCTTCTTTAATTTTTCCTTCACTTAGATTCGAAAATTTCTGCCTGATGTACAATATTCCGGGACTATCCTTCTTCATTGCTTTTAAAAAATTTGTCATTATTTCTAGCTTGATATGGAGAGGGGGTAAAAATATTTTTTTGGGTTAACTAAGAGCTCATGAATAATATTTTTCCCATTTGGAGTTAAGTTGTCTCATTTATTCCATTCTTTGATAACATAATGTTTATCCCTAGCTCGGCTATCCCATTCGCATAGAAAACACATGTACTTAGTATAGCCTAACTGCATGCCTAACAAAATATCAGTATAACTTTCAAATCACCACATATGTTCCAGCTACGTTTTTTATAATTTATTTTTTCAAGGACGTCTTTCATCACATCGTATATCTCTTTAAAATTAATACCATAAGCTATTGGTATCGAAGGATATTTCTTACCGCTGTGTAGTAGAACCAATTTTAAACTATACTTGGACGAATCTGTGAAAAGGCGTCAGTCCTCAGGTTTATGAACTTGTCCTAAGTGCAACATAAGCTCATCAATATTTGTCCAATAAACCAAATTATTTTCATCAATAAATTAACTTAAGACAGCAATAAGACTGAACAAAGTTAATTCATTCCTAAATCCAGTGCTTAATACAAACAACAAAGTCAAACATGTAGCTGAAAACACATTTTCAGCTACATCTTTTGACCTGCATAAACATGATTAATCTTGTCCTTGAAAGCTCAGTCTTCAGTATTAGATGTGATGTCATAATGTGTAACTATGATATGATTTAATTCTTTGTCAAGTATTGTTTATTTATAGCTTACAAATTATGTTAACAAAGTTAAACAATAAAAAATGAGCTAACAAAATACAGTATAGGAGCTTAAAATGCTAACTATACGTTGAACAATGAAAAAAATCCTTCAATTAAAATTTAAAATTTGTTCAAAAATGGTGAATGATAGAAAGATTTTAAGTTCATATTCGTTTTCAGCATCAAAAAACAGATTAAAATTATGTATCGCATGTTAGGAAACAAAAATTACATATAGTACAAGAACAGCATTACATGGAAATAAGCGTAAAATTCTAAGTTTCTACAAAAAAAATCTCTACAAGAGAGATGGCAAACAGGCTTAAATTCCCATAAAAATTAAATAATGGTTGTAGAAATTACGATGGGTTATAAGTTTTTCAGTAAACTTCACCATTAGTAAAAAAAAAACAAAAAATTAATTTAACCGGTTTAAAAAAAACATTTGAATTCTTTAAATTCCAAATATTAGAATTTCGTGCTATTTATCCGTCATATAAACAACTACCAGCATTTTACTAACTGTTACTTTGTGTCGATTTCTAAAAGTTGAAATTTAAAGAAAAAACGAAAAGGTTAATATAATTTTTTTAAGTTTTACTTCAAAGAAAAAAGATTATTTTACAATTTTTTAGCTGTAATTAAAAATTTGTAAGACAAAAAAAATCCGGTATGAAAAAAAGGTGAGAATCTTGTGCCTTGATAAGGAACATAAAAAACGGACGTAAAAAAGGGGAACAGAAAGTGAGCATAGAATTTTAAAAATATCCTTTGATCTCTAAAATAATATGTATTATTTTTAACCCTAATCTTGTACGATTTTTCCAAAAAGCTACTTTGATTGTTAAAGTAGCATCAAGCCAAATGTAAAATATATATAGTAGATATATATGTATATAGATAGCATATATATATATAATGTATGTATATTTAGTTCAAGAGAACTCTATCCTGCATCAACATAAGAAAATTTCCTCGTAAGCATGGTCTGAGTTGATATTCTTAAGAATGGCTATATCGTTTTTGGGAATGATTTGAATCACTTTAGGTCGTCTGCAATCATTACAGTAATAGTAATTAATGTATGTACAATTATTATCAATAGTTCAGTCATGTTGTAAATAAACTCTTATTAAATTTCGTTAAAACTGATTCAGCAGTTTTCGACTTCTACAAAAAGTAAAACAGAAAAAGTCAATAATTATAAAATTTTATGTAAGCGGATATTAAGAAAAATTCCTAGAAACGCGCAGAATTTTCGGTATTTTAAGGAGTTTGGTCGAAATTAAAGTACGGAAGTCTTTTATCTGAATTTTTAATTATATTAATTGCTCTGATCACTTGCTCTTAATGTACGTACGAGAAAATTAATTTTAGTTTATTTCAACTACAAGCAGTATTTGTAATTTTTATTTGTACACTAGTTTTGTTACTAAGTTGACCTATGAATTCTTTGCTTGATGGTATCATACATTTACGCCATCATTTATTAATCCGTTTTTGTAAGCATTTATTTAAAAAATTTCGTTGTGAACCTTAATGTAAATCTCTTTAATCTTTTCTTTTTTAACACTTTTCCAAGAAAAGTACGGTATTACAGTCGCACGGTGGGATTGGGGACCGAAATTGAATTTTCTTTACGTTTGGAGGTTTGAGGATAAGAAAATACCATTCACGTAAAACTCTGTGGCTCGATAATCTCCAAAGCTACCAGAACAATTTTTGTTTGAAATTTAGATATGCTGTAATAGTGTATCTGTAATTGTAATTGTGTATCTGAAGTTTGAGTTTGGTTGAGTCGTTCATGAGTTACCCTCAATTTAAGGTCGGCAAACGCGCGTTAAACACGTTCATGCAACAAATCACAATGGTGAGCGAGTTGAAACTTAATTATTGTATTGGGTCTCCTTCTTAATCAAACGTATGTAGTGCGTTGTACTCTGAAAATCAGTGCGTTTTTTTGGCGAAATAAATCGGAGAACGAAAAGTCTGTCTACTTGCGCAGAACTGCGCAAGAGTTTTTTAAATTACCTAAGTTTCCTTCTTTTCAGTATCAAGTCCCGGTGTATTTTTTTGCTCGTTTTTTAATTTACTGACTCGAATTTTAATAATACTGATAGATACTATAAAAAACCGAACTGCAAAAATAATTGTTCTGAAAAATTTTAAAGTGAAAAATTCCCTACACTGAGTAAACAGATTATTAATTTTTAATAAAACATGAAAAATAATTTTAAGTTTAATGATTTTTATAAAAAATACAATTAGTTTTAGATAGTTTCAAAGTTCAAAACATTTGTTACGTAAGTTACACATAAAATTAGCTTAAAAATAAAACGCTTCTACTCTTTTAATAAAAATGAACGTGCAAAAGTCACTACTTAATTTAAATTCCCAACATTACTTAAAAGGAAAAAAATAGTTTTTTTCCTTTTAAGCAACAACCGCGAAAAAACTTATAAATTTAAATAAATACAAGAAAAAAAACAGAAGATTCCAAAAGTAACAGGTTGAAAACCAGTTCTTCATAATATGTATAGCATAGAATGTAGCATAAAATGAAAGTTAAAATTCTGCTGCTTGATGATGTCGTTGATATTTTGAATACAATAATAAATTAGTAAAATAAAGATAAAATTACATTAAATTATTGTTTGTAAGTTCCTTTTTGGTTTTTTTTTTAAACATCAGGTTCAGTATTACTTTCACTAATTTTGATTATAAAACTAATTTAAAATTTCATTTCTGTTATAATTATTCCTAATAAACATATTTAAAAGAAAAATAATAAGAAAAAATGAATTTAATTACTAAAATCAAATATTTTAAATATAATAATCAGTATTTTTTTAAATGCATCAATTTTTCAGGTAAGAGTAATGTACCCTACTCGGTATAATTTCTAATCGTGTGGACATCAAATAAAAACAAGCTAACCTACACGATAATTAAAAATAAAATATCAACAGAATAGTAATTACAAAATCACTACGTAAATTATTACAATCAAAAGTTGAGCAACATAAAAAAAGAGCTTTCAAGCAGAAAATAAGTCTCCTATATTAAAGTCCATTTTACATGAAAGTGGATAAAAAATGATGCACTTTTTTTAGAGTGAACAACCGAATCTGTTATTATCAACTGTATGCCAACTAACAGAATACTTTACAGCAGAAAAACTGCTGACAACCATTTCGTAATTATAAAAAAAATACTGGGTTTTAAAAGGACCTTGAAAACAAAAGAACGAATTAAAAAAATACGACAGTAAAAATCCATCAAATCGACAATTGTAATACTCGGATGTAGATAATAGATGATGACAATACGTAGTGTAGGTAAGTAATTTATGTATACACTCCTGTATATACGTACATTCGCGATTATATAATAAATATATTATTTCTGTCATGTAAATTCTCATAAGTGCAAAAAAAGATTAAATTATAATTAATTGTGTAAAGATATCGCCGAAAAAGTAAACGGATACTAAAAAAAGTTAAATTTCTAATTTCTAAATAATCTTTCAATTTCAGCCGAAATTGAAAATCATCACGCGAAATATTGTTGTGATTATTTCGTAGAAATTAATAGTCCGGTTTTTATTCGATAAGCATGTTGTTAATCATTAGCACTCATCTCTCTGATAAAAAACATAGAGTTTCCTCGGCCGGTCTTCGTACCAAATCATACACCAAGGAAAGCTCTAAGTTTCCGCCATCTTAAGCATGTGCTGCAGTGAAGTTAGACCAATACCGATAGAACAAACAAAAAATCGGGAAATAACAGGCTTACTAAGAAAATTAGGAATTAAGTCATTTCTCATTGTTTTTTTCACAAGTCGAACATAAAGGTGCGCGTATCAGCCAGATGAAATGCAGATGATACCCAGCCCTACATTTATACTTTACTCTGTTCACTTCAATACAATAAACAACATTAACCTTACAGAAACAATATCTGGATAACATCACATGTACCTTAGATGCTTTATATGTCATATGAAAGTCATATATGTCATACCAGTCATATGAAAGACATAAAAAGGAACGAAATAAATTAACAACTTACTTCTTTCCTCGAGAATCAATACGTAGCACTCACTAACAACATTAAGTAAGGGAAAATACTGAAGTATTCAATCAGGTTACTGAAGGTAAAAACAATATCATCCTCATAAAAATTATATAAACCAGTCCGAAAACTTACTCAAGTCAATTTTTGTAGTTTACCCTCTTTTCTATGTTTCTTCACTTCACTTCATCAAGTACATACAGTTTAGGTACATTTCAAAATTGATTGTTTAGATTGTTAGCAACCAATTACGGCTGGTAAGCTACAGACTGAATTAAAAATCAAAGCTAGTTTAAGTTAAATTAAGACAGACTCTAAGTTTATAACTTTGATGATGGTATCAAATGTTATCTGTGTTTTCATGAAGAAAGAATAAAAAATTCCGATAAATTAAATTAAACAATATATATATATATATAATGGTAATGATGGTAATATATATATATATATATATATACGTGTGTGTGTGTAGATGATTTCTAACATATATTTACTATTTTTTTTTCTAATGTTCAGTTTGTTGTTACGCAATAATATGAGGACTACTGATCCGATTACAATGGCACTTTCACTATTGGAAAGCTGGATCATCGGAAGAATTGATATATATTGAAAATTATATAACATTTCGAAAATATAGATTGGGCAATCCGTCTTCTCTTGATATATATATGTACATAGAAGCTAGATAAAATATAAAAAAAATTGTACAGCGTAAAAATAAATTGTTGAATGTAGGTGAAAAATGGTTTTCTGATTATTAGTTTAGTTTTTCTTACAAAAAATAATAATTTTCCAGAATGGATTTTCTCACGGTATTTAAGTTAAGAAATGAAAATTGTTTAATAAAGAAAAAATATTGTTGAATATTGGTGAAAAATGTTTTTTTTTTTGTTTTGGAGCTTTCCAAAAAAGAATTTTTTAGAAATGAATCCTAATACGATTTTTAATAAATAAAAGTATATTCATAAACAGAATTTGAACCTCTTTAAACCCAAAAGAAACACGATTTTAAAGAATAAGATTATGGAAACTCTTTTTTTGAGTTTTCTAAACAAAATCGTCAGCTACATTTGTTGTTTATACACTGAATAAAAGAAATGCATCAGTTAAATTTCAATTATTACTACCCTCGGGAAATGCTTACTTCGACAAGAAAATAGGACAGAGGACAAAGAACCTGTAAAGGTAGAGAACAGATGACATGTATAGAGAAAATTACAATTATTAACACAAGTGTGTGTACACTTACAACAAATTTTACTTACTTTTTATAGCATTACAATTAGTTTAGATTATTAATTTATTTTGTAAATTATTTACTCTAGTAAACATTTACAAATCTATTACTTACTATAATACAAGAATGAATAAATATTTAAAGTCCAAAATAGGATTAGATAAAAAAAAAAAACCGAATAAACTATAAAACAGCATAATGTAAAACACGTTTCTTTTTTTTACAGTATAATTTCCCTTTTGAAGAATAAAAATCCCAATTATGGTACTTAAAATATAAACATCAGGTACTTTGTTACGATGTAGCAACATTTGTTGTTGGTATGGTGGTCCAGTCAGTAGACAGATGTTACAGGTAGACCATTTATGGAAAAGGACTGACGTGACGTCACATGAATACTTTACCCCCTCCTAACCAAATAACCGAATACCGTTTGTTTTTGTTTATTGCAAACCAGGTCTACTAACGTCGTGAGTTATAACCGATGACGTAATTGGTCACCAAACGTCATTCTCTTATTACATACAGTACATCCCTTTTATATACATTACCTATCATTATATTTCACGCTTGAGTCTTTCCACTTATTTTTTTTTATTATTGAAATAAGGTCAACATATTTTTATCCAACGATATTTACAAATTAAAAAAAGTGTATATTTTTTCATTAATACAAACATTAGAATTTTAAATTTAAATCTAAGTGTAATTTCGTCTTCAATTTAAGTAAATTTTTATATTGTCTTAATTAACTTTCATCGTTTTTTGGCCGAGTTATTATAATATACTTCCATACATTTTTCACAAAAATTGTTTTGTATGAACGACTCTATGGCATAGTAATTAACATGTAAGTATCTTTGGATCAATACGTTAGGTAGAAAAGTGCCTGAAAATATTTAGGAAACGTATTACGTACGACCTTGGTTTTCACCTACATTTTTTTTATATTTAGTGTATACGACTTAGCAAATCAATCTATCTTTTATGAACAGAAATAATATACGATTTATTCCAAAAAACTATTTTTTTCTATTTTTGATAAGATTTAAGTCTGCAGAAAAGATCTAAGTCGTGTGCAGGCGCAATACGTTGGCAAAGAGGGATTTCTTTTGCCGAAATGTGCACGTTAAGCCTAAACAGGGTAGTCGGTCCAGTAGTAAATATTCTCCGGTGACAGGACTGACTTTTTGCAGGTTGTCTGTGAGCACCACAAAAACCAAGAATATTATTCTTGGTCCTTAATATTACTCCTGGTAGAGGAATATATTCTTCTACCAGGAATAGTATTCCTCTCGAGTCTTTTGAAATTCATAACCATAACTTTTCCTGCAGATGAAACAGTTTTCACTTTCTTCGGCAGTTTTCAACAGCTCTCACCTACTGCTTGTTTGGTCTCTAGCGTGTAAAAGTGAATCGATGTTTCAAATACTGTTATAAAACGCTGAAGAAACTCACCGGAATCGCGTTTAAATAAGTTTAAACACTCTTGATAAGATTTTTTGGAATGCGTTTTTGGTTGACTGTGAACAAATGTTCTGCAATCGGGCGGAAAGCTTTTTCATACCCAAAACAGCGTGTAAAGACAGTGAACACAGTCTGATGAGATGTTGAGAATGCCAGAAAGCTCGCGTACTTTCAGTTGGCTATCATTACATAAATCATTGTAGATTTTTGTGACAATTTCTATGGTTACAGCGGTTTTTGGACGTCCCGATCGATCATCGTTTTAAATGGATTACGACTACGTTTAAATTCAGCAGCCTGCTTTATTTACCGCCAAAAACAAATTGGAAGAATTCTTTTAATTGGAATATAATTCTTTTAGAATTATACATTTTATCGGGAATAAATCTTTTAAAACATAGTACTTTGTAACAGCTCGAACTTCAATTTTTTCTATTCTTCAGAGAATGTTAAAATTTATTGGTTTTACTCTCGATGGCCACAAACAAGCAATTAAATGCACGCTTTAGAAACTTTGCAATACGCTATCTACATGATCAAACTTTGTAAATTTTATAATCATTTGGTCACACTTGTGCCAGGTCTGTATTAGGTAAGAACTTCAGTAACGGATTTTATCAAGTGTGTTGAAGTAAACATTCTGTACAAGAATCAAATAGTTACTATTTTAAGTATATAGAACGAAGAAAGGTCGTTATATTTTAGAAAAGTTATTTAAAGAATACAGTTTGTCCTTGTTGATATTTGAAGTTTTACACAAAACATAGAGATTGGAGGAAACATTTGAGAACATGATGATAATTCAAGGAGAAAAGAAACATTTTAAAATTCATTGATGATATTTTTTGAGCGAGGTAAAAACCCAATTTCTTGAAGAAAAGTACTAAATGGCATGGAATTTTTGTTCAGGTCTCGGTAATCCAGAAGTTTCATTTTAAATACGGTCATTAGTTTTAATTTATTCTACCAAATGCTTTATTATAATTAATACGTGTACATGGCATAGTAATTAACATGTAAGAAGTATCTTTGGATCAATACGTTAGGTAGAAAAGTGCCTCCCGCAATTCTCACAGAATCCGAACAATGTTTTACCATCAATTTCTAGTTTTTGACGTAGTCTATTAGGGATTAGCTTTAGAAGAATTTTCAATATACGTGATATTAAAAAAAAGCTCATAAATAAATACGCATTTAGATTTTTAATTATCATCAGCAGATATAACCAAAAAAATTATTTAAAATTAATATTAATAAAAAAGCAAAACATAAAGAAATAGAGAAAACATAACCATTGGTAGTTATAAAAAAAAGGTCACTTTTCACCCGGTACACGAATTGTAATTCTCCAAGGGTGGGATCTACATAGTAAGCTAATCTTTTTCTTTCGACGTGCGCCGTTCACAGCCAGTTGTACTGTTATTTTAGTGCTCAGGTTTTTTTTTTTTTTTTAAACAATTCCGACAATGTATAAATTTTTATTACCTCGAAAGCGTATAGATGTTTATTTGTTATAAACAATTTGGGGAAAGCCCAAAAAATCATTGCCAACGTTTTTATTCTGATTCAATAATTTTACAAGGTGTATAAATATATATATATATCAATATTATTGTTAACATAATAAATGTCTACTTTAATGTTATAACATTTTACTAATATTTTTAACGTATTGTGAAATATAATTTAGATTGTCAAATAAATTATTTTCTTATGCTTAATTATGTGCTTTAAAAGTATTATTGTTTGCTAATAATTTATGCGAGCTGAAGAAAAAAAATTACCACTGTGTAGAATGCAGTTCAAAGACCTACCTATTGGTATAATATGCAGATCCTGTTTAAATAGCCTATACAGTAAGGCGATTAACAAGTTATGATTTTGTGTAGGAGTTACAACGTATGAACTTAAGTTTATTTCGCATTCAGATGAGACTTAAAAAATTGGACCATTTTTTAGTTCTGTTTCTTACCATATTAACCTTTAAACTAAAATATTAGAGTAGTTATAACATTATTTTATTTTTTATTAGTATACAAAAAGATAGAATACATTTTAAAGTATGATTATGGTTTTTAAATCTTCCAATTACCGTGAAATATTTCTAGTTTTTAATTCTTAAGACGATTATTAATCAATGGTTAATTTTGAACCTCTTTGTTTCATAGCTGCTAACAGAAACCATTTCATTATTTTGTATTTTATTGAGATTCTAATCGGCATCACACGAATTAGAAGAATATACTAATGTACTTTTGAATATTCATTAATCTTACTATATTGGTCATTATAAATAATTATTACCAATCAGTACCCCTATAGTGTTTCGTACAGTAAATTTTTCTAATTTTTTTATGAAAATACCATATACCACACGCAGCCAGGTATGGAAAATAGAAAAAATACAAAAAAAAAATATTGTTACTCTTTGCATTCTATTAACAAAATCACTATAAAAATAGAATCTTTAATAGTATTTGTTTGCATAAAGTCAGTAAATCAGTCTCTACTACAAATATTTAATTAAAGGCATAGAAATTACAGTAGTTATTTAACTGTCATCAGTTATCGAGTTTCCGTCACCCATAGAATTGCAAAGCAATTATCTTCTTAATCACTTAACCACAAATAATTATCCTCATTTCCATCGATAGCGATCGAAATATAATATTTCTTAAACAATTTTTTAATCAAATCATCCGTTATTTCTGGCCAAGCCGCAATAATCCACTCAAAAATCTGTGTCAAAGACGGTTTTTTAATTTTAACGGATGATGTAGTCTCGTGTTAGCCATTCAGTTTACGGAATTTAATTTAAAGTGTTTTTCGTATATATCTCAGATTGAAGAATATATGTTATTCCACCGAGTAATAATTATCCTGCAATCAGTCTTCGCTTTACATCATCGATCATATGACCCCTAAAAATGTATTCCTCTTCTTGTGCTCGTGCGACAACATCGGATGGAAATTGTTCACCTTTCGGTAGATGTTTTCTTTTAAAAATTACGTCCGAGGAGGAGGTAATTTTTTCCCGTCCGAAAGTATTATGAGCTTCACCAAACAACATTATTTTTCGTGACTGGCAGTTCGTATCTGAACATTCTTTTCAAGTAAACTTTCAATTGTTTTTCTTGGCAGTTCGAGTCACAAGTATCTGGTCCCGCATTCCATATGTTATTTCTCTTAATAATTTTTTCCTTTTCGGAAATTTATGAAATATCTTTGAAACTTTGATAGTTTGTGTCTGTATGGTTCTGGTAGTCGCTGTGCTATTATCGTTCCTCTTCAAATAGAAAAGGTATGTTTGCAATGAAATCTGCCTATCCAGTTAAAGCTTTAAATTCATCCCTACTGACATTTAATTCATAGGCGATTTCCTAGGCTTTTATCTGACACATTTCTGTAGAAATCGCGTATCCAAACTGACATTATTCTACATATGTGCTAAAGGTTTTTCTATATTTCCTGATATTTCGCCGAAATGATCTCTTATTTTTATTGGCGGCGGGAAATTCTTTTTCTCTCTTTCACCGTTCACGAATCCAGAAAACCTTTTTTTTCATCATATTTTCTGCCTGTAACGCAATTTTCATGTTTCTTTGATTAATCAATAACACGTAACCTTTCTGCAACAGTGAATGAATACAGTCTCTTTTTTTCATTTATTCTATAATTCTAATGTACACCAAACCTTTGAATACTGAATGGTCGTTGCCCCAATTAAAACTGATCATAAAATTACTATAAACTGATAGATAAAATGTTTTCGTATGGAATAAAAATACCCTGTGTGAGAAAAATGCTAAAGACAGTTTCCGATAAGTCTGGTTCCAGATTTTTATTGCAGGTAATTACTAAGGTCCGTCTCAGGAAACGGTGCAGTAGATATAAATATAGATTCAGCATGTATGAGTAATATCTCAGTAGTTTAGAGTGAATCATTCTGTCACTCCCACTTGAAAAGTTCAATTATTGCTTTATGCTTATAATAATACATAGTAAGCTATCAAATATCTGGTGCCGTAATATGACGATGACAGCAATTAAAAATTTTGTTGAGTCTTTGTTTGATGTTTAATAACGATAACATCATTTGTAATGCTCCACAAAATTATTCAGTTCAGTGAAAGAAAGTATTTGAAAGTATATTATCGTGCTTCTCTGTACGGTACAATACAGTTTTATACTTCATTTTTATAATTTCATTATTATTTTCATTAATTTAAATTTATTCTTTGTTTTTCTGCCAATCAGGTTTTAACAGTGAGTGATTCTGTCGTGAAACATAAAGCGGGAAAACCCTTAATTAGCTCCGAAAAAAAATCAACAACGTCTATGTATCCTTAAAACAAGATGACACTGAAACTGCAGTCAAGAGACTGCTGAGAAAGCAAGTAGTACAACAGTCGTTAGCGGAATAGTAATTTTTAATATAATAAAGAAAACAAAACTGATGGCAAACATGTTAGCCCTAAAAGCGAAAACGATAAACATGTTAGACTAGAAAGCGTGTGTAAACGATCGAAAAGTCGGAAAATTTTACTAAAATAGCTATAAGAATAAAGGTTCATTCGTATTACTTCAATAACGAGCTTCCTAACTTGAATAAAATATTGTTAATATGCAGAATTTTTTTTTAAGAGTACATTAGGTGTTTTAAAATACTTTAATTTTCGTTTCATGATCAGAAAAAATAATTCTTTATTGGTTGCATGCGAAGATATTATTTCATAATGTAGGGAATGTTTAAGAGAAATTAAGCGATTTCGAGAAGAGGGTAAACAATTTATTTTCAAGAAGAAACTCAGGTTAATGCAGGACACGTGAGGAAAAAGTATAGGTGGTTAAAGAAATAAAGAGCCCGAAAGACGTTTTTATGAAAGGTTTGTCAACTGGGATGTAACCCCGGCTGGAAAAGCTAAACAATTAAGGAGTATTTCGGATCTTTCCAAAAGTATCATGATGAAATGAATCGTGACAATTTTATGCAGTGGTTTAAAAAAGATTGTCAAAATTGTTACTAAAGGATTCTCATACTAATGTATAATGCGCCATACCATTTCCTGAAAATTAAAAAAATTCCAAACGCTTCGAACTGAAAATCGGAAATGCCGAATGATTAAATTTGCGTACACCGAAGAAATGTAAAAAGTAGAACGTTTAAAAATAGTAAAATCAATCAAAACAAAAATATCATCAAGTAGATGTAATTGCAAAATCAAAAAGTTGTGTCGTATCGAGACTTCTTCCATATTATTGCAATTTTAACCGGTTAGAATTGATATCGGCACAAATCAAATGCTACAAAGAAAGTAATAACACAATATTAAGTTAAGCGATGTAAAAAGAAGGTGTTAATAGGGTAGATGAAAATGCTTGGAAAAATTGCATTCAACATGTAATAAAATAAATAAAAGCATGGTAAGCGAGCACACAGTTTGTGTGAAAATACAATGAAAAATTTGGAAAAAGATGACAATAGTTCAACAGACAGTAGATTATCGAGTATTGAAGAAATACGTTCAGGTAACAGATAATTTTACTGTTTTACTTAATTACTTTTAATTCTGTTTTACTTAAAGTGTTATTACAACGGTAACGAAATTTCTTAATTTCGTTACCGTTAAATTCTTAATATCGTTATTTCTACTTCATTTTTATGTTAAAAGTAAAGAGAAATGTTTTTTTTTTCAGAGGGATTGATTAGTGTTCGTAGTTAAAACAAACTTTGTATTACAATTCTGCATCGATTTATATATATATATATATATATATATATATATATATATATATATGTGTGTATATATATATATATATACACACACAAGTTTAATGATTACATTATCATCAATATGAAACCTTAAAAACAATGTGAGAAGATCAACGTAGAATCGATTAAAAACAATATAAGATCAATATAAATAATAAAATTATAGTCTATTCCTAGTTAAATTCCGTAGTCCTTAAATTTAACTACGTATTTTAAAAAAAGCAAAATTAAATAGCCCTTAAATAGTTAATTTTAAGGTCTATGTAATTCAACATAGCTATTAAATTTAGCTATTTTTTTCCAGTGTTTTGTAATATGCTACTTAGGCTACAGTTTAGGGTTAAAAATTTATCTAATTTACTGACCGGCGAAACGAGATCTTGTTTTAATTCGAACTTTTAGCATTTCGAGCTGTGGTCACGCTCTTTTACCAATATTTATGAAATTTTTTAGTAATGTGCCATGCATGCTGTTAGGTAGGATACGAGTAACAATATATTCACAGAATTTTCTGGTATAACCAATATAGCTATTAAAAAGAACGTGAAATGTAGGCCTAACTTATTGATTAGACGCCTGGCGGTTGTCATTTACACCTACTACTTTAAACATATTAATTTGATTAAACTGCAACAAAAATGATGTATAATCGAAGTACTGTACTTCCTAGACAGATATCAACCTGAAATTTCCGGATAATATGGAAAAAATTTATTAATACGTTGATATATTTTTAGTATTGGCTAAACCTTTTCGAATCAATTACGATTAACAATTTTAAAGCATCTCTAAAAGGCTGTAATAAACTAAATAAGCAGCCGAAATACTTACCAAATAAGCAGCCTTTTGTACTTATTCATTTTTTTGCACAATTCAGTTTATTAAATTTATAAAAGATAAGCAAAAATAACTGTTTATTGATTATTAGAAATACATTTGACTTTAAATATTATGTTAGATTCACTTCTAATCATATACAATTTTCTTTCTTTTTAGTACATTTCAATAAGTGAACCTAAAAGTATTAAATTGTGATAAACTATTCCATATAGTTAGTTTGATTTTGTAGTGAACCCAGGAAATAACGTACTTCTCAGACAGTAGGATACATTAAAGCAATTCAATTAGTGTATTTATCCATTCTGCAAAAAATTAAATCAAGTTTAGATTAGAATAAATCTCTACAGTCTTTCTTTAAATTTACTTACATAATATTTTTCGCTGTACTATAATTTATGCAAAAACAAATTTTCTTTGATGAAATAATAATAATAAATAAATGAGTTAAAAAAAAAAATAGGCATTGAAAAGTAGCAAAAAATAATGCAATAGGCTGCGTTTTATGAAACGACCCTATGAAGCCATGTACAAGATCTATTTATCTGCATACCTAATTATTGAACAATGTGTTATAAATATAGATATGATATTTACTTAGCGAAACCAACTATTACGTCATTATAAACTCGGTCTATGTCATTTTCATATCTTATTTACTATTAGGTTAATATATACCTGGCTAATTGTACTTTCTGATTTTGCAGCGGATATGCTCTCATAAAAATAAATCGTGTTCATTGATTTTATACCTTTAGTAGTATTTTTACGGTGCCCTTGTCTTAATGACAGCAACAATAAAAGCTTTTAAAAATCTTTTCATTTCCATATAATAAAAATAAAATATGTAAAATGTGCAGTTAATTAGTCAATTAATCTGTTACGGAAAAACCTTCATAAACACATTTATGCAAAGTAATGTAAGCTTGCACTTCTTAACCCAAGAGTAAAATAATAAAAATATTTTGCGCGCGCACAAACACACACACAGCGCACAATAAATTTTTTTTTTGCATGTTCAGCTTAACTTTTTTAAATATGAATATGTAAATAAAATTAAAAAAAAGTAAAAATAATAAAATATTCTCAATACTTTAAATTTGAAATCTAATAATTCGGGAATAAATTAAAAATAACTGCTATTAATTTACTACCATTTAATTAGACGCTAAATTAATTTAAAAAGTTCAAATTAAAAAAAAACTGAAGAAATGAACTTAATAACTAAAATAACTGGAAAACTGAATAATTAAAATATAAATTATAATTATCTATAAACTATTTTTATAACTTTATTTTATATCGTTTAGTTTTGTTTTTCTTTAAAATGGTAATTCTACAAAAAAGCTACTCGTATGAAAAAAAGCTGTTGTAAGAACTTCCTTCATGATAAAAATAAAACAAGAAACTGTGGAGAAATAATATAAAAGAGATTTCTATCAAATGTGAGCTCAAGTTCTTGGGAAAGCTGGAAAATGTATAATTATTTTATTTCGTTTTTTTTTAACAAAAATAAAGCTAAGGAAACAAAGAAAAATAACTGATATAGCGTGTGGTCTAGGGTTTCTGGAAAAGAAAATATACATCAATTTTTGTCCATTACGTCAAAATTTATATTAAAAAAATGTATTTAAAATACAGGCAATAAATTTTTTTATTAAAAAATCTTTCATATAAATTCCTTGGGAGAATAATTTTGGCATGGAAATAAAATCTCTGACTTTTTTTTTTGTTATGATTAAAAATAAGTAAAATAATACTTTGTTATTCTCAATATAACTAGTAAACATTTTTTTCTTAAGGACTGCGAAATAATGTTCTTTTCTTATATGAAACATCAAAAATATAACACGGCATATAAAGTAAAAAAAGAAGCAATATTTAAATAACGGAGAATTGAACAATGATAAATTATACCATTAGAAACAAGGTATAACGGTCTATAGCAATTACTGGTTACAAGTGGGACGGACATATGCAGAACTGCAAATGTTTTTTATGTCTAGGAATAAAATCAGCATTGTTTTAAATTTTTTTCGTATCCGTTCGAAGTTCAATTTGAATATTGTAGTCTATTAATATTTCTTTAATACTGAAGAGGAAGGTAAGTTAATTCTTAGTAAAATATTGAAAGATTTTTTAAGCCAATTTTCACACATTTTTGTTGATTTATAAGGAACGAATTTGAGACAATTCTGTAATTTATGAATCTTTTAATATTGAGTACATACATTAAGCTTCCTGTGAGGGGGTAATATATATCGTTTTTGACTGTCACCATTAACTACCTCCAGATTATCTTATAACTGCGACTGATATAAAGCGTCCTATAATAAGCACCATCAATTGGATTTTTGGTGGTGATGAAGTGCGGAGACTCTCGAGCTCCTGAGCTAAAAGACTGAGTCCCGGTGGAGGGCCGTCTCTCCGAGGGTGTCCCCGTTAGAGGCGAAGCACAAAGGACCAAGTCCCAGTTGCTGGGTAACGGAGACCGGGCCTGGCGTTTCCCTCGTCTGGCGACTAGAGGCAAAGGCACCTACCGGAACCGTGTTCATGCTTAATTGGGGGGTCTGGTTCCGGGCGGTAGGGGGGGGGGGAACCCGTTGTCGTTGGGTGCGATTCGACCCGATGAGGAGGGATTTCTCCGGTAGTGGGACGACGGTCCCCCAGGAGGGAAGTTTCTCGTGTCCAGGTGCAGGAAGAGTCCTCTCCAACAGTAGTGGCTGTGAAAGCCTTGCGGAGGCGGTAATAGAAGAGATTCGACGTGCAGATCGGCTGGTGACCAGGTGGAAAGAGAAGGAGAAGAGAGAAGCGACGGCAGAGGGCTGCCGACTCACCGGTTCTGGCCTCTGTGAGTGCCTCGGGTAGTGGGGCCCTTGAGAGATTTTCTGCCCCTACCAATGAGGCTGGGTGACGACATTGAGGACGATGGACCGAGACGTTCGATGACGGTAGGGAAACGCAGGCTGCGGCTTTCCCTCCCAACAACAGAGGAGAAGAAAAAACATAAGGTTGCCAGTAGGAGTTCCCTGTCCTCCTGGGAGGACACCTCCAATCTCGAACGTGGTTCTATCTTCTGGATGGAAGATGGGGGCCAGGGGAAGCTAAACTGGAAGTGGTGAAGTGCGGACCTTTCGAAATGGAAGAAGTGTTTGGCATTAAACACTGGAGTTTTACTCCGGTATGTGAAAGAACTAAGCTACTTGTCCGCCAAAACGCGCCCACTAAGGTGGAAATAAAGGAGTGCTCCGCAATATGGTATAAGGTATTGCTCGTATGGTGGAAATGTTTAAAGACGTGCTTTACGATACAACTGTGGGCCCTCAGGCGAGGCGGCTTGCGCAACTGGACATGATGGATGAGGCCACACAGACTTACTTCATCATCACGGATATGGCCTCACTGACACCGGACGAGAGCCTGCGGCAGAACATGGCTTGGGCGGGTAAGGATCTAAGGCAGGCAATCGATGATGGGGCCACCAACGCAGACCTCGAACGGTTGGTTTTGAGGGGCTGGCCTGAAGACGGCTTCCAATCTTCAGCCTTTGTAGAACATGCTACAGAATTGGAAGAAGGTGTTGGATCCGTTTCGATTATTGATATGGCGGTTGGGGTCGACAACCCTCAAAACGCTATGATTTTGAAGAGGGCTCCGTGAATTCGGGACCTGGTTCGTGCCGGTAGACTGAAGGTGGGTCACATCCTTGTTGAGCGATCGACTACCCGCCATCTTCCTGGCGGGGATGACACGTGTAAGATAGATCTTGGAAAGACGGATTACATTTTAGTTATCGACTCGAAAGTTGGGGATCGTGGGACGGCCTCTGTCGTCTGCAGATTAGTTCCCCAAGTGTTGCGTGATGGAAAGAGTCGACCAGTCTGTTTCAGGGCCGCCTGGGCGGATCGGAGAGATTTTAAGGCACACCACTGAGTATACGTGTAGGCGAGTAGGGAAGCGACATTTTGTTTATTTTTTACATCCGTCACCAACATCTAGAGGGGATCCCTTTGAGGGGGAGGTTCCCCCACTAGAGGCGAGGCGTCAAGACCGGAGTCCCATGGGGAGTTCTCTTTTGGAAACTCCTCATTTGAGGCATGGCATGCAAAAAGACCGAATCCCGGCAACCTGGGCAGGGCCTTGCACATTCTTCTGAGGTAGTTAGAGGCGAAGGCACCCCCTCGGAGCTGAGCTTATGCTTAATTGCGTGTCCGGCTCCGGGGGGTGGGGAAACTACAGATTTAAAACAAAAACCAAAAACCCGTTGTTTAACACTATGAATGCATCATTAGTATTGTACTAAAAATCACCAACGTTTTGGTAAATCTGTCATAATCTATAACAATATTTTTGACTCTAAGAACAATACAATATAAAACCGCTTCATTTTCCATTTATTCCAGTAGTCCTATAGCAAGGAATTTTTGTTTATTATTATTATTGGCGACTATGGTATCAGTAATGACTGGTGTATAACATGACTCACCTACAACAGTTTGTTAATTGTATGTTAAGTATAAAAAGAAATCTACTTTTTTACGATGGAAGGTTACAAGTGGTTACTGTACACCTAGTATAAGTCCAAAATCACAAATTTGTGAGTGTTTATGTCATTTCAAAGAAGATATTTTTTTATTATTGCGGAATGGAAAATTTTTATAAAAAAATAAAATAAAATAAAATACACAAACACATATCTACTTTATTTAAAGATGTAATATATATTATTGAGAGAATAAACTTAAAAAAAAAAAAATAGGTGGCAGAAACAACTTGTGTGCCAAGAGAATAGTAAAACATAAAAATAGTATCTAAAAATTTTTATGAGAATAAATATATGACCAAAATTTTGATACAATGAAACAAGTACAGAAACAAATAGAAAATATTTCTCCTAGTTGGAGATAAATTCCTCATTAAACGAAGGTCTCTGGCCTGAGACCTCAAAAAAGTCTTTTATAGAAAAACTGTTAAAATCCATCAGTTGCTTAATTTTAGTTTCTATTAATGTTTAAAAACAATTTAATTTATTCTCTATTTAAAGTAAACAAAAAAAAAATCAGAACCGTATTTGTTTAAGATGGGATTTAGCTATCAGGCAAACATTTTTAATAACCTATAATCTTGTAATAACATTTTTTACTGTGAAGCTTTCTTTTTAAATCAGATCAATAGTCCTTAGCTGATAAAATAACTAACAGGCATGTATATAAACGAAAATTCTAAATAAAGTAAAAGTTGTCTCTCTAAGTTATAAAATCCTAACTATAAAGCCTTTAAACCATTAAACATTTTAAACAAAGACTTTTCAATCCGCAAATCAATAATTCCAGAGTTTCCCAGATAAATCCTATTCCTGTTACCTCCGGTCCTACTTCAAAAAAATTATAGATCATTTCATAATTAATTTATATTCTAACTAATTACATTCCGATCTTGGTACCTTGGAAAAATATATATATATATTTTTTTTTTTATGGTTGGAAAATATTAACCGATCAGGTATCCAACCTTATTTTGATTTAAATTAAGGGATTACATTGTTTATAAGGTTTCTTTGAGAGTGCTTAGTATTTGAAGTGGAAATTAGTGGTAAAATTTTAGTTTTCTAGGAGTGATGCCTTAAAACTCTGACCTGTAACAACGTGATGGTATATTGCATCTGCATACATTTAGTAGATTTTCCATGTATCCAAAACCTTCAGGGTTCACAGCCAAAAATTTGCTATATCGTTTTTTAAGATAATTTCTAAGTAAGCACGTCAAATTTTAACAATAGATTAATACAGATATTTAGAAATATGTGGCATCTACCAAGAGAGATTGAACTCCTTTTAAACACCATAAGTCAAAATCCTGATGGTATATAATTAAAATAGCTTGATTGATTTCTGCGTTTTTGCTGGTTATGAAAGTGCTGGAATCGGTTCCTTAGTTCAACTCCAATTTTTACCTCGTCTGTTAAGTCTCATAATCATAAGAAAACATAATATTAGTCACAAGCCAAATTTGAGGACGGCAGAGCCAATCTCAAGAATAACAGCATCATACATATACAAAGCTTACTATGGAAATTTGAGGAATGAAGTGCTTTCCCTTTTTCTTTACTCACAGTCATCGAATATACTGCTATCCAAGCCATGCAAATTTTAAGCAAAGTTACTTAGCCATACAAGTGTTTACCACAGGGACTGGCTATATAGTTTACTATCAGTTCTTCCATAAATCATAAATTTGAATAGTAACTCTTGAACTTCAAGCGGAGGTTTATGTGTTTCATAGTCATAAGAAAAGTTAGTGGGAGGTAGTATAAAGCGAAACTGTTTCTTTCCTCTGTCATGAAACATTACGAATGTAAATTAAATATTACACAAATACAATGAATTGTTATACTGTCGTGTAAATTTTGCTCTGTCATAGAACGATTTCTTATATACATTGCCTCATATCACTAAAGGAGATTATTACTTTTGCGAGAGTCGACTCTCTTAATGAGTACTTAGGACCTACGCGAAAACTTACTACAAACTTTTTACGAAAAACTAAGATGAATTAAACGAGTGGGTATTTTTCATGTTTATATTATACTTAATATTACTATTTTTTTTTTACATTTAATTTTTAAAACTATATTTATACTTTAATATTTTTTTTATATTATCTCCTTTTGTGATATGTTTTAATATAGAATTTTTATACTTTCTATTAATGATAAATTCGATATATATAAAGGTTATATTATAATATACTTTATTTTGTTTTAAACACTATATTTCAAGGCAGATTATCTCAATTGAGGAATAATGATCTGTCTAAAAAAAAAATTGTAATGTAGGTAAACAAAAATCTATTTCATGTAAGTAAATTTTAATTACTGATAAATGAAAAGCGAGTTACAGCGCGTTTATTTTTATTCCAACCGTTAATTTACTATAAAATCATGATTTAAAAAAAAAATTATCTATTTATTCATATCATCTATTTTCAGTAAGAACAAATTTTTTTTTTTAATGATTGACAAAAAAGATAATTTTTGTTTTAGATATATAAATGTTGAGGAACAGCTTTCAGTTTGACTATGTGAGTGGAATTCGTTATTTTAACGGGGCAAATGTTTTTGTGGAAACAATATTTGAACAAAAGGATTCTTCATAATTGTTTTACTACAAAGAGTGTTGTGTTTCAGTTAAATTCTTTCATATTATTTCATAATTCTTTTTTAACACTTTAGCTGATATTGTACGTATTTTTATATTCATTATTAATTTATACACTATTATTATAGTTTTATGTTTCTGAACATTATAAATTACATTAAAATTATAGAAAATCCTATTAAGCATCGCTCATATGATACCTTGTCCTTCTCTACAAAATACGAGTAAAGGGCATTTTCGTCAGTTTGTGTTTTTGAAATATAGCCAAAATTTAAACCAAGGTCATAATAAACTTACGTTGGGAGAATTGTCATAATAATCTTATATCTGATAATCATAATAATCTGTTTCTTTCAAGTGAATGATAAAAAAAAACGGTAATCTTTTCCTAGTTGAAAACGTAAAGTGGTCTCAATTTCATTAAATGGGGTTTATATATAAATAATTCTAAATAATAATGAAAAGTAGAATGTTAAAAAAAAAAAAAAAAAAAAAAAAAAAATAGGACTAAGAAAAATACCAGTTTTACAATCCGTAAATCAAAAACAGGAAACATTTTAAAAACTGTTAAAAAAAATAAAATTCTTTATATTAAGCCATTTCGATTGTTAAACAATAAATACATTTCTTTTTTATCAATCATCAGTATATGCAGGGAATTGGCCAGAAAACATAAATTAAAAAAAAAAAAAAATGACAATTGAGAACAATGATAATCATTATTAATAAAACATATTTAAAAAACGTTACAAAAAGAGTATTTCAATTTGTGTTTACAAAAAAAAAGTAGAAAAAGAAAGTGTAGATAAATTTTACGTTAAAAAATTAGACACTTTCAACCGAAAGTTGAAAGCAACTTTAAAAGTAATCAAAACATTTAATCTTGTTTGTTGTTAGAATGCGTTTTCCTTATAAACGGTAGGAAAAGCCGTACAAGATGCCTTAATAGCCAGAAAAATAGAATAACTTTCATTTACGTAAATGTTTACATACATTATTTCGGTATTAAACAAATCGTCCAAATTTTTACTTTTTAATAAAAATATTTATATTTTTTATTAAAAATTTTAATACTTATATATACCAACTTTTGTTTAGTTAAAAAAGATTTTAAGCATTACGTACTTAAATGATTTTACAGAAAAGAAATTTAGGATATTAAAGATAAAAATAACGAAAAAATATAGAACTAGTAACATTTTTACACCACAATAATGATAACAGTAACAATAGTTGTAATCGATGTTGATTACCTGTTTTAATACAAGAAATACCTTTATGCAAACCTTTAGTATTACTATTAGTATTAGTGAAGTGAATAAAAATCACAAAACATTTATCTGATTCTCAAAACAAAGCTATTTTATCTTTCATAACATCATGAATGATGGTTAGAAATCTAATATTTTCAAACGCATTATTTTTTAACAAAATTACAGAATTAAAAATTTATAAATTTAGATATAAATAATATTCATATTAGAAAACATTGTAGTCAATTATTTGTGGCTTTTCGTAATTGTCTAACCACAAGCTAATGTAATAGTTGAACATTTTTTGTCAGACAATTATGGCAAAATTTGGAAAAGTAAAAGTAAACTCATAAATAATTCATAAAATATTTAGTTTCTAATCTCTTTATACATATATAATTTTCAATTTAAATTAGTGATATAAAAAGTGACAAAAAACCTCAATTTTTTTTTAAAAGCGTAATGATATATTATTATTCCATTTAAACATTTTTAGAAATCTAATTTACGATTAACGGAATGTATGATTAACTAATGGAATTGAGATCTGAAATAAAAACCAGGTGAAGATTACATTTAAATCTGAACAAGAAAAATCTGCATCGTAGTAATGATAATTAACATTAAAAATAAAAATATATGAATGTAAATAAAATGTTTTTAATACGCTATTATTATTTTTATACTCATGTAATTATAATACCAAACCATAAATCGCTATACGTAAAAGAAAGCTGACTAAAAATAATAATACTATCTTGGCATTGGTTATTTATTCTTATACAATGGAAAAATAATGATTAGGTGACGAAAAAGTTACCTAGTATTTCTTTTTTGGGTTAGGGGTAGTTTATGATGAAGTTTTATTGTAAAATTATCATTATATTAAAAAAATTTTTTTTTGCTTTTCTAGCTCCAAAATTACCTTTCAAAAAATTAAAAAAAAATTTGTTTACGTTCAATGTAAGCGACTGAAAAAAAAATTCTACTGAAAAATGTACAACCAATAAAAATTTACGCTTGTGAGGAGGGTGAACTATGATGAAATTTTATTGTAATATTATTAGAAGACAAAATTAACGAAAAAAAGTTTCAAAAAATCGATATTTTTATCACTTTTATCGGCTCCTCCACCCACAATATTGCCCCAAATAATTTTTTTTGGATCACTTGGACTAATATAAAGAAATAAAAATATAGATTAAAAAATATGCAATAAATATAAAAAAATAGCTTTTTTATTTTTGATGAAAGGGGAAATTTTGGGGCAAATGTGCTTTTTTAAATGGTAAGATAAGCACGGACGCATGTATTAGGCTTAATATAAAGTGCGGCTATGTTTGCAAAATTTTGAGAAAATTGATCCCAGAAAACTATATCCAACCGCCAGGAGTTATTAACCAAAATGTTACCTCGAACTGCCCCATATTCACGAGTATCTGTACAAAATTTCATCAAAATCGGTTTATCCAGTGAAAAGTTATTAAGCTTCAAACACGCCAACAAATGTACGTACATATGTACGCAAGAACTTACGGTCTACTCTTTTTGCGCTCATTGGGTCATGAAATGTCGAGAAATGCAAAAGAAAACCCATACCCAATTTTTTGACTGATTAGCATAATTTCCTTCTTGCACCATAGCTCTAGAGTTACGAAGTCAGGAAAGTAAAAGAAACTTTGGTGGGTATGTCTCAAGCCCACCTTTACATCTAAATGGTTATACGTTCTTTCTTTCTTTCCTGTTTAGCCGCCTGAAAATATCGTTTAGATAATTCATCAGAGGATGAATGAGGATGATATGTATGAATTGTAAATGAAGTGTAGTCTTGTACATTCTCAGTTCAACCATTCCTGAGATGTGTGGTTAATTGAAACCCAACCACCACCAAAGAACACCGGTATCCACGATCTAGTATTCAAATCCATGTAAAAATAACTGGCTTTACTAGGACTTGAACGCTGTAACTCTCGACTTCCAAATCAGCTGATTTGGGAAGACGCGTTAACCACTAGACCAACCCGGTGGGTCAAATGGTTATACTTTATATACGTAATAAGTTTACAAGTTAATTCATGAAATCTAGAAACAAAAATCGACATTTTCTGATCGTATCCCAACTACTTACTACTATATTCTTTTTTAAATGGCTATTAGATATGGCCAACTAATAACATGTGTTTTAATTATCATTGTAAACTAGCTCGCCAAAATTTAAAATAAATAAATTCCTGCAGCCAACATAGAATAGTTGAATCATCACAGCTTATCAATGAACCTACTGTATTGCTCACCCATAATGGTAATTATTTATTAAATTGATAGTTTATTAATTAATAAAAGATTAAATTATTTTAATAATAATAAAAAGTGTTTATTTCCGATTGTAGAATTACCTGATTTGTTTGTTTCGATGGATGTACACTATCAAAAAGTGATAAAAATATACAAAGCATGCATTTATATGCAATGGCAAGTAAGTTGAAGCCTAACATAAATAAATATGACTTAGTAAGCAAGTAAAAAATTTAAAACTTTGTAAAATAATGGATTTCTAAAATGAATATTTTTTTCTCACATTCAGAATTCCTTTATAACACTGAAATTTGTATATGGATGTATAAAGCAGCATATTTTATTATTTTATTTAAAACTTTACGATCGGTTTAAAAAATTAAGAAAAAATCATTATTTTTTTTAAACACGATAACTTTTGAAATTATATAATATTTTTTGTAAGTTAGAAAATTATATTTCAATATCAAAACAATAATTTTTAGGTTTAAAGATAGAGTTAAATTGTTTAAAGAATGGACGCACACACGACATTATAAACACCAAAAGGATTTACAACGGGACTTTAAAATAACTGAAATTTATTTATAAATAAAATAATCTTAAAATAAAACGATTTCATTAATGATATTAATGTAAGTACAATAAGAAAATAACTTAATTTTCTCCTGAATAACACGAAAATAGTGATGTAGAGGAGTAAAATAATATATAAACAAAAAATAAAAAATCCGTTTTAAAAGCAAGAGTAAAAATACTATAGTATTCTAGATTTTGACACTGAAGTTGGCACGCAATTACAAAGAGAAATACAAACTACTTATCTGCAAGTTAAATACTAACTCTTAATTTTTGTGCCGATTTCAGTACATCAGAATTTAAAAAAGTATTGACTAAACGTATTTTAAATGTTTTATGAATTAAAAAAAAAAATAAAAAATTTTCCTTTTTTATGTTTAAATAAACATTATTTTTACTTTTCCGGAAAATATAGCAAGAATAACTATATTAATGGGGGAAATAAGGTGATCATGTCAAACATAGGGTAACGGATTTTTTGCAAATCTTTTTCGTTTTAGAGTCCAACTAGTTTATCTAGACAAAAAAAACATATTTATCTATGCATGTTCTTATGTATGTGTAACGAACAATTTTTGCTTTATATCTCAGGATTGAACCAAATCTTGGTCAAATATTTCTAAATATCGGACACTGATCGTATTCATTTTTTAAAATTCGATAAGGGGTGGGTGATATCGTGAAAAACCCAATTTCGATTTTCTTCAGAGGCATTTTAAAGAAAGAAAATTTGTTACCAACAATGCGTATATAAATAATAAAAAAATTAAATCTAAATTTATTAAACAAAAATCTATTCCTAATGATCACTAATATGATATCAAGAACATATAAATTTAATTTCAGTTATAATATAATACTAGAATAGCAATAATTTTACTCCTTTCTCTCAAACAAATCAGTCATTCAAATAAAATTGAGTTAACTCTATTTTATAAAAGTTATACTGTAATTTAGCTTTGAAAAGAAAAACTGAAAAATACGCTAACTGATATAATATAAAAGTTAAAAATTTTAAAATCGATTTAAAAATAAGCGTTCCGTATATTAGTAAACAAAAAAACTTTAAGTAATTATTACCCTTTTTTATAGCTCTAACCAGTTACGAAATAGAACCAAGTTTGAATTCTGTTCTCATAAAAATAATATCTCCATTTATTATATTTCATATTAATGAAAAATAATTATTTTTGAGGTGTAATTAAACAAACAGATTATTATTAATAATAGTCCAATACATACATCGCTTCCAAGAGAAAATTATTTTAAAAACAACGTAATAAATAGGATTATATAACTGGAATTGTGAACTGATGATAAACAAGATGTCGATAGTGCTACATTAATCATACTGGCACGAGTTATTAATTGCGTTTTTATTTAGAAACACCATTTCATCCTTGATATGTATGTTGCAAAACAAACATGGTATTTTTTTTTCCAAATCACAATTCCTGAGTGAAATAGTTATATTATTTGACTGCATTTAAATATATTTTACGGCATCCATAGTTTTTTATCAAATAATTTTAGTTTTACGTCTTAAAAAAATTATAAATAAATAAAACTAAACAAAAGTCTACTTCATTTAAAATATATTTACTTTCTTAAATCTAAATAAGATATGATCATATATAGAATATGACCTTGCGGAATTATTAAAAAACTTGTCTGTTGCAATCAAGGAAAAACACTTGAGCGGGATAAAGGGTAAACAAATATGTTTGAGTTTTTTTAATTAAATTTTCGAGTTCACATACTCAGTCTGAATAAAATCAAAAACAAAGAATCGTAAAAATTGAGTGGTTGATATTTAGATATATTTATTTAATTAAGTAGATTAATTCTTTTTATAAATTATAATACTTTGAGTAATAAAAATAAACATTAAATGTAAATTCTGCTAACTTTCATGAATATTACTGATAATTAAACCCAGATAAATTTAGAGTAGAAGTAAACAACTAAATGTACGTGATGCCGATTAACTCGATGGTATTGTCTCACTGTCAAGTTACGCTGCTCATAACATACTTCATTAGTCACGTTATGTCTTTTAATTATTTTGAAGCTTAATGAACTCGCTTCATAAAAACAGTAAAAAAATAAACACATATATGGAATGTATGTGAGTGGCTTCTTTCATTTATTTATTTTTTACATAAGTTATGCATCTTATTTCATTACTGGATTTTTTTTTTCAACAAATTAAAAGACAAATTTACTTCTACGATTACTTTCTCTTCTTTTGGCTGGAATTCCCTCCTCCCCGTTTCGGACAAGAAACGCCAGTGTAAAATGTATAAAAATGTTTTAAAAATAAATATCATTAATTGCTAATTCTAAAAATCATTTTTCATTGTTCTAATCCTTATTTTTTGGATTTGGTTTATGTCAGTTTCTCAAGTAATAGTTATTTGAGTTACGGAATTTTATTTTTATATAAAAAACCAATTTTTTTTAGTTAATAAGGTTGAATAAAAAATAAACATACAGTTTTAATAGTAGCTATTATTGAAACTGAGGTGAAATGTTATTTGAAATAGAAACAATCATTATTTAGAATACTCCGTCATTAATTTTTAGGAAACAAATTATTGTAGCAACCACCAAATAAATACAATAATACAGCTACTACTGTGGACTGCTGAAGAAAAAATAAACCAAAAAAGGGCTCCGGTTAACCAGCCGAAAAATCAGCTAGAACACGCATTTAAGAAAAATGTTTTAGAATTATGATTCTGAATGAAATAGCTGTTAGTAAAACAACCGGAAAATCATTGATATAATACACTCAAATAAGGCAAGGAAATTGAGAAAAAATTAGTTATTAAATAATTAATAGGACGTATTTTTAGAATGCTTTCTCTTTTTTAATAAGGCAAAAGATTAATTAGGCAAAAAAGTATTGGAAATAGTATTTTCTTTCTTATTGTTTTCAGTTACTTTGAAGAAAGTTTCTTAATTAAATGAAACTATACGTTTAAATAAGAAAATGAGTGAAAAATTAGTAAAATAAGATCACGATTTTTAATGGTATAATATTATGAAGATAAATATTAAGCTTTAAATTTATCGGCAATGATATAAGTGATTCTTAAATTAATTTTTAAGTTAAATATATTAAAATTTAAATACTTTACAAAGTCTTACTTATATAACCTACGAATAATTATTAAAATATGTTTTTGTTCGCATTTTCATTATACTAATTCATGCGAGTTGGACTGGATCAAAGAAAAACCGAACAATAATAATTAATTTTTCTCGTGTTTTTTAAATTACTCAGAATTTAATTGACTATTTTCACTTAATTATAACTAACCTATTCTTAGGTAATAAGATTATCTATTATTAGTTCCTTCGATGCAACACCCTGACAATCTCTGTCTGTCACTCTTTTATCCGAAGCCCTTCCCCGCTTGTGTTCTCAATCGATCATGCATTTACAAACAACGTAATACGCCGAGCTTCCGATAAAAGAATTCGCTTTCGTTCCTATTTACTGCACGTTAAGTGTATTCAGTGCTCCCTGAAAGAGGCGGTGCTGTCATGAAAACGGGCTTGCCCGTTCAGTTCTCTATCATAGTCTTAGCCGGCCTTGAAAAACTCATTACCATAATGAACAACGTTGGGGCCTCTCCCACCTTGCGCTCTTTAGCGAATAAAATACGTATAACACACTCACACGTATAAATTTATAAAGTAATCCACCTAAACGAGACCATCTTTAAATGTTATTCAACAAAATTCACTTAAAAATCTTACAACACGTACCGTGTGTTTGCGAAACATATCACTTCATGAAATTTTTAATTGAATACCGAATCTTTTTACCGTATAATCTTCAATAAAACAAGATAATCTAAATACTTATGTCGTACACACACGCAGACGTATAAAATGTAAAGCGAGTTGTATTTTTTAGCATATGATACAAAAGCAAAACACGAAACTATCGTTCAGAATTATCTAATTTTGTTTTCAGAATCGACTACAATTTTCAAATGAAAAACATATAGTTAATGAAAAGTATTATTGAAAGTCTAACTGTAAAAGATAACTACACCTTATTAAATAATAAGAAAGTTGGTAAGTTATAATAATCGGAAATGGTGATTTTTTTTTGTTCGATCTGTATACTTTCCCGTTAAGCTGTAACAGCATATATTGTTATAGCCGGGAAAGTTATAAGAAAGAAATAAAGGGATGGGGTGGAAGCACATCCGCAACAATATTATCAGTCAGTGATGCCCAGTGACCCTGGAAGCTCTTACGATATTATTAATAGAATAAGATTATTTTTGGGACGATAAAAATTCTAATATTAATTAAGATATAGATCTGTCATGCATTTTACATTTTTTTAATAATTAAGTTCGCTAATTCCATATAAAATAAGCCATCGAGATGATCCACTGTTTATAAAATTGGTAATAATTATTATCTAAGTAATAGTAAAACTAATAAAAGACATTTTTTCGGAATTCAAAAGATATATATGTTTAAGGTATGTTTTTAAAAAAAAATATTAAATAACGAACAAAACATTATTTACAAAATAATAGTAATACAACAATAGAGATAATGAAAATATGTTGAACCAAAAGTAAAAAAAAGTGACAAATGAAAGGATTTTGAACTCCGGAATTGAAAAATAAGTCGGAAAGTAATTCAGAAAAAGCTACATATGTTGCACTAATAAAATATCTTAATGGGTTATTCGTGTACAGTACAGTGAAATATAAGTTAAAAATCTGTTTAGCTATGCAGACTGTTGATATATATCTAAAATCGGGCACAGAAGAAATTAAAAGCCTAGCACTTAATTACAAGCGAGTATGAATGAGTTATCATAAAATAAATTATCCATAAAATGCTTATGTTGATTAGATTGTGTATATAGCATGTTATGGCATACAAAAGGTTATTTTTAATTAAAAAAAGAAGGAAATTTCTTATATCCATACTGATTGAATATAATTAAAAAAATATACAAAATTATTACTGCGAAATAAAATTGTATTTATGTGACCTTTTTTATAACCTTTTTTTTATCAATTACATTTATACTTTCATGAGTTACACAGATAAGCAAAATTTATATTACATTATTTAAAGAAAAAGGTATAATATATGTAACCAATTTTAATTGCTGGGCGACTTTTTAATTTACCTTTATGGATTTTATTTATTGCCTTTTTATTACCATACTTTCTTACTAATTATAAATAATCAACATAGAAAAGTAAGTAATAAATTTTACGTTTGAAACACAAGATAATTATAAGATAAAACTACCTTTCTCTCAGTTAGTTTACACGACTTCCTTTTTTGATATTTCATGTTTTATTGTTACATAAATTTTATTAATCAAGAAATTATATTTATTCACGTTAAATATTTGTTTTCTCTTTATTGCTATTTATTTAATTAAAACTGCGGTCTGTTATAAATACGCATACAGAAATAAAAATGCATAATAATGTAGTTAACATTCTAAAAAAAAACCGTTACTAGGCTAATACACCTATTAACAAAGTACTGCTAGTATTAAAATAAAAAATCAGGAAACTGAAGGAACGTTGAGTCTGCCAAGGTTGACGAAAACCTCAAGCTGAAAGTGTAAACGACCTTGAAATTGAATATTATCATAAATAAATATATGGTTAGTTGGACTGTATAAACAAACTCCGATCATTTGTATGAATAATTCCAAGACCAACGTATATAAGCAACAACATATTATATAGTAAGTAAATAATAAAAATGACAGCTCTGATAAAGAGCGACCAAAGTGTATATATAGTATGTAGTTGATTACATCTTTGCTAATGGGTTTACATTTTAACACGCTTCGTAATAATTGTGAAAAAATAGTCTTTTTCAAAGTTCATTTATTGAAATAATTCCCCCCAATCATACGTAGTATGCAATTTACTTCATGTATAAAAATTTGTTTTTTCAAAAAATAAAAATGAAAGAAAAGTACCATTTTGAATATTTTAACTTATATCCTTGTGAAAAGCAATTATAACAAATATTTTTATAAAATATAATCTATTACAACCTAATAATTGATTATTTTTCTATTTTCCTTGCCAAATTCAGGTGTTTATCAACTAAAGATATTCCATTTACTGAAGTTACATACAAAACATCGGATTCACAGCCATTAAATATTTTGAGTTAGCTACGCCCATACTTAAAAAGAAAATCTTATTTTATATTATGTAATATTCAAACTGCTGTCAACTGTACATACTTATAAGAATATTAGACTTACAATAGCGAATTACAATTTGCTATTTAAGGTATCAGTCTGAAATTTATGTGGATTTTGTATAAAAATATTCAGTTATCGACCATTTTCAAAAATAAGAGCTATCTAAATAAACAGGTCGTTTTCATGATCTGATCAGAATGAGTAAAATAAATATAGAAAAACCCCATCTACTTTAACAGGTTAATGGATGTTCGAACATTAAATTGTTATTAAATGATTCGCAACAGGGCGGCAATGACGGCGTAGTACCTTACGAGCGTGTGTTCACAATGACAGCTATTTATGTAGGCTACACTATTTTTTGATCGTTATAGGCATATTTCCTCCAAGTAACACTTAATATAACAATTGTTTTTAAACAATCTTTCTTTTCAAACTTCACTTCATCCCACCCCAATACTGGTTTTAATTAATATACACAGATTTTTTTATACAGTTTACCGAAACGACAAATTAGTTTTTTTTTTAGTTTTTAAAAATAACCATTCCTATCATATAAAATAAATGTTACTTGAGAAATTGATAATAACTGAAAACTTGTTTATCAAAAAAACATCCAAACCGAGCAAGAACTACGAAAAGATGTTACTAATTAGGTAGAACAAATTTTTATTACTTTCTGGGCGTTTCATACGGGCGTGAAATTGCATTATAAAAAGATCTTTTCTTCAGCGTTTACTTATTTTTTTAAAGACCAATTGAAATAACAAAATATAATTATTTAGGTTAATAAAAAAATGACTAATTAACATTAATAACTATTAATAAAGAGTTAGTTACCAATTAAGAATACGTGGAATCATATCTAATTAGTAATAAAATATATTTTTAATTATTTTTCTCATGAAAAAATATTATCTGGGAAAAAATTAATAAATAAAAATGAGGAAAAACAAATACAGATAAGAACTAAAGTGCATAAAAAAGGTTTACAAGGCGAGTGAAAAATTCCAGTGAATTTAAAATAAATGTCCGGATAGAAATTCGATAGAAATAACTTTGAATGTAGCAGATATAAAAAAAACAACAGAAAGAATAGGAACTAAAGCATATAGAAGGGCCCAAACATACAACCAAAAGACAGGGATATAACTTATACCGTTACGATTTACTAAAAAGACAAGGGTAATGATGAGGTATCTAATAATAATAATAATTATTATTTTTAAATAATAAAAAATGGACTTTAAATAATAAAACGGAATAGTTATATCAAGAAATAGAAAATACTGAAACAACAATTAAGACAACAATGATAAAATTCTAAGGGTATTTACGTAAAATGAATAACAACATACTGACAAAGAACAAGTTTAATTTTATTAATGAGAAAAAAAATAATAAATACAAATTCAGATTGGTACAAATACATCAAAAAAGACCTCAAGGAACTATAATTTTAAGTACAAAAGAAATACACTTAGGAAATTGGTCGATGAATCTAAGTTTCAAGAAAAAATATAATCTAAAAAGATTTCCAGCGGAACGAAGAAAGAAGAAAAAAGCACATATAATGAGGATGTTTTGAAAAATGAAAAGCCCAGTTACGTTCACGTAACTGGGCTTTTCCAAATATGGCCTGTACATAAAAAAGGACATAAAAGAATGAACTTTAAGGTATATTAATAATATTATTTTTAATTCTACATTAAATTTTGTTTTTTTAGAGTTGGTAGGAAATTAAAAACAAATAATAACCAAGATTAAAAACACTTGATTTATCGTTGATTTTTAAGAAGTTTTGAAAACCAAAAAAATGAAGAATTAAAAATTACTTTTTATTTACTTATTTTTTTTAATTTTAAAAGCCTTCCTATTATTATCAGCTTTATGATTTCATAAAAAGTGGTTTAAAAGATCATGCGATCAGCATAGGAAGAAAAATAAATTGTGTAAATCTCAGTAATGATAGAATTTTTTAAGAAATGAAGCATTATGATACTCAACATAGGATTTTAAATTTAGAAGACAAATGACAGAGTAGAGATGTAAATGAATGCTAGGAAAACATAAGTAATTATGATATAAGGCAATAAGCCAATGAATTTCAACATAAAAGAAGGAAGATTGAAACAAGTAGAATTGTACAGGTATTTAAATATTGATGCAAAGAGAAAATTAAAGTGAAAAAGCAATAAAAATAAAAACAGGAAAGACTAGGAATGGAAACAATAGAAAAAAACTCAGAATATTTTATAATTAAGATTAGAAAGCAAAGCGTCTGGGAAAGTTTATGTGTGGAATATACTTTTATATGAATGTGAAACAATATCGCTAAGAAAAAGGGAAAAGGACAGGCTAGAGACATTTGAAATACGAGCATGGAGGAAACTGATGAATATTAAATGGATAGATTTTCCAAATGAAAGAAAAACTTAGAAAAACAAAACAGCAATAGAAGAGAGAAGAAACAAATTGAATAAATTTCCTTTCTTGACCAATGATATCTATTATAACAAGAATTTGTAAAAGGGAACCAAACTCAGATAATACGCCACAATGGTGAGACCGGTGGTACTATACCGAAGTGGAACATTATCTTATCGACCTGGAACCGAAAAAGAAAACAGAGAGAACACCGGCAACAATCCTAGGCCCCAAGAAAACAATATAAGGATACAGGCTGAAATCTAGCAAAAAAACTCTATGAAGTAACAGAGGATATCGAAAAAGACTGAGATTCTTGAGTCATCACAGAATGAACGTACAGAGACTAGAAAAAAGCAAATATTAAACTCTGGAAATAAACGAGCAACCAGTGGTAACCAAAATAGACGAAGAAAGAATTACAGAATCTAGGAATCCAAGAAAGGGAAACGACAGATACAGAGCTACTGAAACAAAAAATACACGAAGTTGAGTTTGAAACAGTGAGGAAGGAAAAGAATCACACAAAATGAAATGGTTGGAAGAGAAAAAAGACCAAACACGTAGAAAGAATGAAACAATATTGAGAAAAAAGAAAAAAGCGAAAAGATGATATTTCCGTGATCCATAATTGACTAAACAAAAAAAAAAAAAAAAATGGCTTGGATGAATAATGAGAAAATAAGAATTGATTAAAACAGGCCTAGAAATCTCCTTAAGAAGGTATAAAAAAGAGAGGCCGGAAAAGTGTAAAGATTAAGATTAAATGGAAAGTGTGAACTATCAGGAACTCAAATGTTTTTTAGTATTGGAGGAGAATGGAGAAGGATAAAATACAAGGGATCTGCCTCAGGGCCAATGACCATAGGATAATTCCTTTCTTTTTAATTAAAAAAAATTATTTATTTAAATTCTTTCAATTTTCATGTGGGTAGGCCTATAAAAAACAGTAGCTGTAAGAACAAAGCTTTTTACAAGATATAAAGAGCCAAGACCTGATTGTTGATAGAAGTAAGAAAAAAGACGTAGAATCAACATAAGAACTACTACTAGGAATCTAAAACATGGGAATACAATTAATTAAAATTAATAAAAATAAATATTCACAATTATAATATATGTAACTAGACTTAATGCTTGTATTTATTACACAAATCTTGGAAAGTTTAAGTATCCTTAAGGAAAACCAACATTCGGTGTTACTTTCTTAAGCGTAGAAAAACAATCTTAATATTAATAAGAATATTAAGATGGTTACAAAGAATGATCTGGTGTAATATCCATTACAAATTCAACAATAATATATATTTAGGGTATAAACAAAAAGTTTTAAATTAAAATTTAATTCTACCCTACTAAAGGGCATTTGTATGTGTTCTGTTTCTTTGTATATGGGACTGCGAGTGTGTCCATCCCGTTTAGCTTAGCACCGGAATGTCAGCAGCGGAAAATCCCAATTCGTTAGTACATGTCTGGTGGTGGTCAGGTGTACACTTGTTATATTATTATATATCGATATATATGCGAAATATAAATTAATATATTTTTACTTCCTTTTACGAAAAGTAAAGTTAGTATTGTGATCGCGAATAATTTCAGTTTTCAGATTTCAACGGAAATATCTATTTTGACCATCCCTGAATTCATTTTGACTAGTTTCGCCGTGACTTCTGTACGTATGTATCTCGCATAACTCAAAAACGATTAGCCGTAGGATATTGAAATTTTGGATTTAGGACTGCTGTAACATCTAGTTGTGCAACTCTCCTTTTGATTGCAATCGACTAAATCAAAAAAGTCCAGAAAAGCCTAAAATTCCAAAAATTTGGAATTGGGAGTTTCTCTTAACTGCAGTAACTCATTGAGAGATTTTTAACGATAATAAGTAATACAGTATTGAGACTTATTTTCATTGAGTCCAGAGTTATAGCCGAATAAAATTTTAATCAATGAAATATTTGGCTCTTACAAGGGAAAGAACATCAGCCCGAATCAGACTTCATCTTCTTTTTCTTTAACTATTTTTAAATTTATTTTTTATACTTTTTTTTTAATTTAAATAAATCGATTTAAAAAATACAATAATACTACTAGCCAACGCCCGCCCTTGGCTGTTGAGTCATTTAGCGAGGCGCTGACCAATAAAGACGGACTTTCAACTCCAGGCTTTCATCCAGCTGGGTGTGGTTCAGGGCCGGCTTGGAAATCGACCAAAAACACTGCTTTCAAAGGAGAAACTAGCTTTTCCAATTCGGCCGCAACGGCGTGTACTACTCCAACTTCACCAACATAGTTGCTGAGGATGGTACCTAGGGCTATATCTCCCTGGAAAAGACGGCTGTAGAACCCAGCTCCTGATCTAACCTGACAGAAATTGAAGAACCGTGTAAACGTGAATCCACTCGTCCTCCGGAAATTCCTCGTGGATGATTTGTAAGGCTACCTTCTTCAATTTATGTTGTATGGAGGCGTGTTTTGGCGTCGAATGGTTTTTGAGTTCGTAGCGAGCTCGAGGTAAGTGGTTGAAGTACTGGCTCGAGCACAGGGGTGCATTGTCCACGCATGGAATATCAAATTTCTTTATACGTTTTATATGCAGCATAACATTTCCTTCCTCTTCATATTCATCTTCTTGTCATTTATTTCTTCATGTTATCTTTCTTTTTCCTATATGATTATTTCTTTTTAATTTTTGATTATTCATCAAATAATCAAATAATAAAAACTGAATATTTTACACCGTAAGGTCGAAATTAACATTTGTAACCATTATACAGGAGGAGTTCACTAAACGGAATAGTTTGATTACTATTAACTTTTATTTATACTACACACCAAAAATCTGAAGCTTTTGTTAATCAGCAACTCACGAAGATACGAATAATACTGATCTACTAATACGAGTAATAAAGGGACTTTTGCTCTATCCTCATATTTCGTGAAAGATTGTTGAATTAATAATTGTATAAATATTTTATATTAATAAAAACTAATCCAGCAATTGTGTAACAATCCAGTTTATTAAAGAATTGGAGGATCGTATCTCACTTTTAAATGAAGTGCAGCAAAAAATTTGTATATGTAATTTAATAGGCGTACAATGAAGTCATGTGGTGTCCACATCAGAATTTTTTATTTATGTGATTGTTTATTCATAAAATAATGAACTATAACCAAGACGTAGACACCGGTATGTACCGATCACTAGCGGAAAATCCCGATTCGTTAGTATCAATTTCTAGAGTTAAATTTCTAATTTATCTTTCGTTATATCAATTTTCATCATTAAAAAAAAACATTTTTGCACAAGAGGTAATCAATTTTGGACACCTAGTAGTCCCATTCCGAGACACGGAGGGCGTGCCTATGGGGCACGCCTCTGCAGCTAGTTTAATACAAAACAGATAGTCTTTATGCTATGTAGAGTAATAGACAGTAGGAAAAAATAAATTAGATAAAACTAATAATATATGTAAAAAACTAAATTCAATAATATTAAAAAAAAATCTCTCCAGTTTTTCATACTGAAGTATACCGTGTTAGTTAATTATATCAATCAAACTTCTATAACTTTCACTTACGTTTAGAGAGAGTTAAGTTATCTAAAATATGAAAGGAATAAAACTAAAATTTCAAAAAAGACCATCGAAATAAACATATTTTATAAAATTTAGGGCAGATAATCATATCTTCTAATCGATACAGTGAATACTTCTTCACAGTCGATTAATTTTCACCTAAAATGTACGAATTTTTTATTAACTTCTAACTGCCTACTAATAGGATTTATGCCTACTACTAGATTTTTAATACTACTGCTATTTCCATACAGTTATGGCATGGTGTACCACATTATAATGCTTATGGCATTAAACATAGTATACAGATGTATCCAAAACCATTGAAATAATACCGACTGTATTATTCATCACTTATAAGTCGGTCATTATTAAAAAAAGAAGAAAAAATACTTGGTTAACTGTAAATAATTTACATAAAAGTAACATTTAATCAATGTTAATAGTGTAATGAATAATTAATGGATTTCTGATCAATGCTAATATGCTTAGTTGTAAAACATTCAAAATAAAGGCAGACTAGATTTTGTAATGATGATTTGTTTACATTACAAAACATTGATGAATTATATTGTGTAAAGTGGAAAACCAAAGTTAATCTAAAACGCTTATCGTTCTAAATCCTATACACAACCGCATATAATCGTACCTAGATTACACGAAATTAGATTCACCCTCAATTCACATATTTTAAATAATCAACAGCTGTAGTAATAAATTATTAGCATATAAAATATTTTAATGTTTCATTATTTTCGCAAATCGCTTTAAACTTAATAAAAACATTTAAAATTATAATAATTTTAACTAGCTTGAAATGTTTTTTTTTTTAAAAATACGATATAATGACGCCGTATAAAGTAAATGTTATTTTTTGTTGAACACAATTCAGATAATTGTTTCTGTTTAGTCTTTCCATAGTATAAAAATTTTATATTTACGTAACTACACACAAACCAACCTACTTTAAATTATTTTCAATACTATACATTAATATGATAATTTACTTATAACAAAGATAATAGGAAATAAGAAATTAATAAAAAAAAAAATCCGAGTAATAAATGAACTTTAATAAAATTTGTTAATACATCTATGGAATAAGACGGTAAATTATTTTTATAATTAAATATGAGGAAGAAAAATGTATATATATATATATATATATATATATATATATGTAAAACAAAATGGTAGGATTTTCTATCTAAGAAATAAATATAGCGACTTTGAAAAAAAATATTTTAAATGAGGGAAGAAAGTTTAACAAAAATATATTTTCCAAAGTTTTAATTCGTTTTTAATCCCACGCACCCATCCTCATTCATAAAAGAAGAGGTTCGTTGCCTTATTTATGAAATTGTTTTTTAACGTGAAATCAATACTGAAATTATATTTAATAATTTAATTGAGGAGTGAAGTAAACAAATTCGTTCATAATTTTCCTTAATAAACTTGATGTTTAATAATCTGAGAAGACTATGTTACTTCCAAAAGTAACCTGTGATTTCTGTCAGGCCTACAACCAATACGGATATAGCAGTTAACATACATAAATACGTACGAGTGATTTCTTTTCTTTCGATTTTTTTAAATATAAATTTCCAGTGATTTAATGCAATTAAAATTAATTTTTAACTATTTTCATATCACTTTTCGTAAATATACTATCTACTGATTTTATTACATTATGGGTAAAATTATTATTTTAATTTTTTCCATTAAAGGCTTTACGGTACTAAATAAATTGTTTTTTACCTACTTTTCGAAGAAAAATACGGTATGACCTTTGGTCGCACGACCGAAAGTCGGTGGGACTGGAAACTCTCTTACCCTCTCTCTCTCTAAGAGAAATATTAGTTTCATTCGATTGAACAGATTATATAATGATTTTATGTAATTAAGATGGCAACATGTACACACACTATTTTCTTCAGATCCGAAAAGTCAACGGTTTTCTAAATTTATCATTTGAAGAATCAAAATAAAAAGTAGATTTTAAAAATGCATTATACGGCTTTTATTTAATATGATGCATACAACAAATGTAGCTTAAAAAACTGTTGCGCAGGACTGCGCAAGAAGACAGATTTTTCGTTTCCGACGACCTTATTATTTAGCAGTCAGTAACGCAATGATTTGTGAAGTGCGTTTCTGACTGTTAAAATTTCAATTTAACATTTTCCTTAGTAGTCCCTTTACAAATCCTATGTTCTTCTCTTGCAGTGTAGTGTATCTAATAGTTGAGAGCGCATTTGTTTCATTGCTGCTTATATATTTAAAGTTGTATTAATTTTATTTGTAGTACTATAAAAATTTGTTTTATATTTTATATCCTTCATAATCTTTCCTCAAAATTTTATTAACGATTTTCATAGTTTGGAGCAGTGTGGTACGCGGTATTTCTTCTACTGCTTGTATTTCTCAGGCGATAAGAACCTGTCTGGCTGTTGGCCTTTAGTAAAAAAAACCCTCGCAAACAAAATTTTTTAAAATTTGATTAATACAGATTACGGGATATTGAAATTATATAAAGATCCATAAAAACTGTAAATTATTATATAATATTTGTTGTAAAATTACATTTAGAAAAAGATACTGCAAAATTACAGTGAAGGAGTTGAAGAGAAAACAAAATTAATTATTACAGTCTTTAAATTTATAAATCGGTTTGAAACAACAATAATAATAAATAATTGAAGATTTCTAATATTTTTTACGTATAATAAACAAGTTATTAGTTCATAATAAAAATCTTACATATTAATAAAATGTAAGAAAAAAGTAGCGATTTAAAAGGTAAGTAATTATTACTTATATATGTAGCTTTCACATAGTCAATATTTTTTCATTTTATGTTTTACGACTTGTTTTGAAATCTTCCCTTCACCAATCCAATAAGTATATGAACTATAGTACTATAATTATGAAGAAAATAATTTGTTCATATATAGAAGAAAAAAATTAAAACTTTAATTTATATGATTAGAAATGATAATAAAACGAGATCAGTATTCTAATAAAATTTAATTCAGTGATGTACTGAACGATAAAAAGAGAAAAATAAACGCAGGGGATTTCTAAAATAAAATTTAAATTACACTACAAAACTTTATATTATTTATTAGGTACTCCTCCAACACTTTGAAGCTTTCTTTTCAATAATAAATTACAAAATAAAATCACGAACTGGGCACAGATTAACAGAACGAAATTTACAGATTCATTGAAATTAATATAAGCATCTTGCAAAACAAACTGACAAACAAAAATAACATTTATTCTCTGAATAATTGCTGTATTTCATAAATATTTTAAAAAATGGACCGTCTAGTACAGAAGAAGCTGTGAGATAAGATTTAAAAATATGTGAATCTATGAGTAATACAGGTAAAACATATAATGAACCGTTTAATTTAAATCTGTCTTCAAAATTATTTAAACTTAGAAATTATTTAATAATGTGATATATTATAATATTTTAATTTATTATTACATACAATACAGTTATCCTTTAAATTCTTAATAATATCTCTACAAAAAAGGGGTTTTTATATTTCGATATGGTAACTCACGGTAGCACGGTTAGCAATAATAGGATTATAGTTTTTTCAACTGAATCTTGAAAAATGGATAGTTTTTACAGAAAAGTTCAGTAAATATACAACTGTAGTAGGATTCAAATCCTCTTAAAGAGATATGTAGTTGTTACGTATTAGGAGAGAACTTTACCGATAAGTCCCAGATTGAGCTTTATATACAACAACCGGGTAGGACAAAAATCTCCGAACAGCCACATTCAAAGACAGTGCCGTCCCTAAAATGCCATGCAAACCGAGAGGCGCATATACTACATAAATTCCAAAATCACATAAGTCCTTCAAAAAGTCACACATTTACCAAATTCCCAATTCTGGTTTGTTAGACCAGTCATATAATATTCTTACTTTTAGAATACAAAAAATATGTCATTAAAAATAATGGCTTAATTTTTTTTTTTAATTACAGTTCTGTTACGACATTAGATTGTCCTGTTAGAACAATAGACTTTGCTCTTAATCACCAAAGAATGAAATTATGCTTATAAAAAAATCTTGATCTTGGTTACACACACTGACCGGCGCCAGTTTTTTTTTTGCAAAAATATTTGTTCAATAAATCGTATAGAATTATTTAAATAAATAGTCAATTATAAATATTTTATAAGACTATTCATAATTTTGGGTGTAATTATACGACCATTTTCAAGTTTTGAAGTAAAAACTTTGTAATGCTCAACACTTGATACAATAGTTAGTCAAAGTTTACACATTTATGATAATAAACAACGATATATAAACAGTCAACTGATTACGAAAAATTTTGGGATTTTTCAATCGTAACATAAATTTTACCCCCCAAAAAAAGAAAAAAACTTGAAAAAGAAAATTTTCAAGTTTTGAAGTAAAAACTTTGTAATGCTCAACACTTGATACAATAGTTAGTCAAAGTTTACACATTTATGATAATAAACAACGATATATAAACAGTCAACTGATTACGAAAAATTTTGGGATTTTTCAATCGTAACATAAATTTTACCCCCCCAAAAAAAAGAAAAAAAAACCCGTAAATTTAATTAAAATGTGAATAGTAAACGGATATAAAACAATGTTTTATCACAAAAATCCTAGATTTATGGCTCTAAAACGGCGCAGAAGTTAAATTATAATCCAAAAATAAATCAGATAAATATCACGTATTGCATTACTCATCCAAGTTTATAAGTACCTCGAGGATGGATAATTAAGAACGCTACAATTTCAGACACATAAGTGAAGTGTTGGCCAAGGGCGAAAAAACTGCTGCCGCCATCGGTCAGATGATCAACATCGGAGGTCACTGCACATGAAAGCGGAGAGTCTTGCTCCAGATGATACTCTCGCAAGTCTTGTGTGGAGCACCAGTCGATGGAAAGAAGAAGCTTACACCAGAAAATATTACTGGGACTATACTGGAGACCAAGTGATAGTGACACGCGGTATCCACGGTGGTGATTAAGATTACCCAGACAAAAATGGCAGGAGAAGTGCAGAAGTGAGAAATTCCAACTGAATCTCGATTGGGGCTTGTTCTTATCAAAGCAGGTGCAGGAACGTTCCCTAGGTGGAGAAACCGAAAAAAAAAGTTCTACCTCGGGTGTCTGAAGTACTGTTGGCATTGACAGTAGTACAATGGAGGGGATAGTGTATTGCGGCAAAATGGTGGTAGACAACAAGAAAGCCAATGGTCGGTTCAGCAATCCATCCCTATCCTGGCGTTAACTGACATTTATAAACTTTGACGAACTGTAACACTGTACTATAAGAATAAAACAAATCAATATAACTGAATTAAAATACGAGTATACATTAATTGGCGGGGAAGTTTTTTCATTTATTTTAAATGCGATTTATGACTTTATATTATTTAGTCTGTAAACGATTAGTTATACAAAAATTTCTTTAGCTATTAAAATTTTACTTCTTTACCAGAATTAAAGTAAGGACTCAGAGTAATATCAGGATTGCTAATCATAGCCAGTCCATATTTACGTAAATGTAGGAACGATGAATAACTTAACGACCTAAAGTTCTTACTAATTTTAACAGTCAATAATTACTGAAAAGCCTAGGCAATACTAGAGAATTTTTAAAACTACTGATGTATCTACTGAAGTATCTTCGGTCAATAGTTATAAAGCAATGACCGGTTTATTTTGCTTAAAAACATACTTTTAACATATAATGATAGAGAATTTCGAGTTTTAAAATGAATATCACAGAATTAACTATTACATTCTAAAAATGCTCGATTTCAACCTTTCAAATTTATAACCGAAGTAAATTTGTAATAACCTATCAGTTAAAAGCAAAATGAGAAATAAATAACTTTTTTATTTAACTCAGACAGAAATAAAATACAGAACATATTTTTACACCCTTAAATCATCATCTCCTGCTAAAGTTCACACACACACACACACACACACACACACACACACACACACACACACACACACACACACACACACACACACACACAGAGAGAGAGAGAGAGAGAGAGAGAGAGAGAGAGAGAGAGAGAGAGAGAGAGAGAGAGAGAGAGAGAGAGAGAGAGAGAGAGAGAGAGAGAGTGAGAGAGAGAGAGAGAGAGAGAGAGAGAGAGAGAGAGAGTTTGAGAGAGAACACTCACTCATTCACTATTTTACTGAAATTAAGGTTTTAAGATTCATATTATTCCTTTGTACTATTAAATTGTGTTTTTATAAACACAATTGATTACAGTTGATTTACATACTACTTGCAGACCCGGCAATGCTTCGCTATTCTTAGATTTGAGTATATATATATAGATTAAATGAACACAAATGAAACTTTTTGATTAAACATTAACAAAATGAACATTACGGTACTTCACAAAATTTAACCTTTCCCTTTTACTCTTTCTCGCTTTTCCCTCCCCCCTTTCATTTTCACCTTTTACTTTTCCCCATTTCCTTTTTTCCTCGTTTACCTTATTTCCTTTCCCCTTCCTCTTGCCTCGTTTTATTTTTTCTCCTTTCTCATTAGCATTTCCTTTCCCCCGTTTACCCCTTTTTATTTTTTCCATTTTCCCCTACTTCCCTTTTACATTTTTCCTGTTTTTCCCCTTTCCCATTTTTCCCGCGCGTAAATCGGTCCAATAGTTTTTTAGTCTATAGCTGACACATATATCGGAAACACTGAAATGGAATCGTAAAATATTTAGTATAGCATGTGTTGCTTTTACGTCCAACAGATAGCGCTGTTTTTCTAAAAAAAAACATTTTTTTTCCTTTCACAGGTGTCACATCTTAGGTACATAAATAGTAGGCAAATAAAAATACGCGCGTATTGGAATACAACGTTGTGTAACAATTTCAAACCAATCGGTGAAGAACTTTCGGAGGTTTAAGATTTTGAACAAACGAACATTTACATTTTTATTTACATAGATTATTATATATTTTGTTAATTGTATTATTAATATATTATTATAACAATACTGAGAATAGAATATTCTACCACCTAGTATTTGAGAATAGAATATTCTCAATATTCTGTAACAGGCGGTTTATATTAATAGAATTCAAAGAAAAGTGTGTGTGTGTGTGTGTGTGTGTGTGTGTATATACACGTTAGTTAATGAGGATGATCTAGGAAGATCACCGCGAAAAATGATATCAGTATACTTTGTTCTTTAGCCTAATTTTTTATGAATGAATTAAACTAAGAAGATACAGGTAATGTGTCAGTATGACTGGTTTAAACTGTTTTTCTTTTTAAATAGCCGAGTTAAATTTATAACTTTTATAAATAATTAAAATGTGACATCACCCTGAACAAAACAATTCTACATCTTTTAAGAGTGACATAATGGACATTTCATTTTTTGGCTTAGATTAAATCATTATTCAAACAGCAAATGAGTCATTAATAAATTTATCTCATGATAGGTGATGTTTATTCGTGGTTGCACCCAACATTTCAATATTAATAAATACTAAAGTATTTATAATACTGTTTCAAAGATCTTTGCTGTTCTATCTGCCAGATCCGTAGAATTTATTTGGTAATAAAAACAGTTTACATACCAAAATTCGCCAGAGTAAAAATTATTTTTACTGATTTTCTTTTGCAAAAAAGAAACTAAATTCTCCATTAAATTTTATACGACAGTATAAAAAAAAGGGACAAAAATATAAAATAAGTAAGACACTACTTCTGCCTTATGAACCGCTACACTTTAAAGCTGATAGAACTTCCGACAATTTTCGCAGATGTTTATACATCCGGGGGTATTTTTTGTAGTCGAGAGAATTCGGGATTGATAAATGTCACAGACATGAGTTCATGAATATTGAGAGATGCTATGAATTATAAGAAACAAAATAATTATTACAATTTTTATTTAGTAACGAAATACAAATATATCACTAAAACGTTGTAGAAGATAGTCAGTTACAATCCAAAACATAAAAATAGTTAAAAATAAAGCACAGAAATATCATGCAATGCCTTACTCGTCAAAAAAGAGTAAACACACAGCAACGCATACAACTACCTGGTGTGTGTGAAGTGGAGCTGGCACTGCAAATAGTACCTAAACAGAGTCGCAGTTAATAACAAGCCAGGAAGTCGGTTTAACAATCAACCCCCCCCCCCCCACATCACACAACGGAGCTTAAACTAAGATTTTAAAGTGGTAAAAGTTTTACCTTTTCATGGAGACGAAACACCACGAAAGTATTCAGCAACATTTATTTCATGAAGGGTGAAGTTTAACTGGCACTTCACATTTGCCTTGATAAATATTGTTTATCAGGATAATGATGAACAACCAAAATTATTGTTAGGTAAAAAATTTAAAACAAAAAGGCTTTTGAAAACATTTTTAGTAAAAACACGATTGGAATGCAGGTAAAAGTTAAAAGAAAAGCAACAATTTCGTAACTCTTTTAGATTGTCAACTGTACAACTCAAATCTGTAAAAGTTAATTTTCTCAAATAATTCAGTTCATAGTTCTCAAATAGTTCAACATAGTTCTCAAATAATTCAGTTTCATTGAATTTATTCAAAGAAAAAGTAACAAAAAAAGTTAGTAAAAGTGGATAACAAAAAAAGTCTTCAAAAGTGGATCGGGAAATGTGGCCAAATTCAATCTTTAAGCTGTTTTATTTTAAACCTCTATTACTATAATCTTTGTGGCTAATTTGGCACAACACTTCACTTGATTCTTATTTATTTTAATAGTGATATTTTACTGTCGGTCTCAACTTTTCGTTCCCGTATAATAAAAAATAAATTTATAGAAGATTAACACATCTGGAAAAGGTTAGAAATTACATTGTTGAAAATAAAGTTATGAATGACTACTGCTCCCGCCTATGTTATGTAATACAATGCCGAGAGAGCTCGCAAACTATACAAATGGAACGACTGTGAACGTATGAATGTTTTTACTGAGCGAACTACCACAAAACTATCAGACAGCGGCTAAGTACAAATTCTCTGAAGTCGAAACTCGCGGTAACTCATGTCATTCTCAATTCTGAAGTATATGCGGTGCCTTAGACATTCAGTAATTGTTGAATACTCATATTTCTATATTATAAAAAAAAAAATACGGTAATATCTTAACTAGGTAACATTTTAACTTTAATACAAGTATGACGATAGAAGCTGACCAATAAATAAGAGAACGCTATTTGTAATATTAAAAAAAAATGTATTTGGTTAGCGCTAAATATTTTGAATACAATTAGACAGACCCTCCAAGTAAATAATATATAACTACTTAATTACCACAAATAATGGATAAAACTAAACAAATCTCATTCACGCTATCTGTATTTGCTATTCAAATAAATATGTTCTGCGCTAATTATACGAAATGAAATTCGAGCAAAATGTTCCGGAAAGGGTGCTTAGATGTTTATTAGTATAAATTAAAATCTAAATCTAACCTAAAGTTTAAATTTACTGATATTTTTTAAACAAATGTCCCTCTTTTATTAAAAAAGTATTCTTTTTTGTAAGAAAATCTGAAAAAGATCCTGTTTTTAGAAGTCTGACTTCAAATTGCTTATTTTTCGGATTATAAACAATGACCAGATATTTTGAAATTTTGAAGAATTATTCATCATGCTTGTTATTCTTGAAAATGGTTTTTCTATTTTATGATTTACTTGTGACTAATACATCATATCGCCTACACCCACTACGGTTAAGGCACTTAAAATACGTAACGTAATTCAATCAAATTTATTTGAAAATCATTTAATAAGTCAATTTAACATAGATGAAAATGAGTATAAATACATATTTTTAAAAACTATACATATCTTTTGAGGGGACATTCTTAACAGGGATATTTCTAATAAAATCACTTTTTTAAATTAAATTAATTATTTAATATAATTAATAAAATTTGAAATGGCTCAAATCTGATCTACAATATTTTTTCTTATGTGAATATCAAAATACCTGCCTACGTTCTAAGAGGAGAATTGATGCACGTTAGTTGGAGTAAAAAAAAAAAATAGAAAAAACTAAATTTCTAAATTCTGGTACTTCTGAAATTTTTATTACTGACTTTTCCGGACTGGAGAATTCCACCAAGATAAATCCCATACTCGTAAACCGTAATCAACGATTATGGATAAATCTCATAATCGTTGTGATTAACTAAATGTACACCTTAATTTGGGTCCAAAGAAATACAGTCTGGCTTAGTGTTACCGAAGGCGCAGAAATCAGGGGGAAATCTTTCGCCAGCCTTCATTCACTAACGAAGCGTTTCCGAACCTACGTTTATATAAATTTCTTTATTTTCACCAGTAGAACATTTCCTGATGATTCGTTACAATTTTTGTGAATTAATCTATATAATAGTAGTAATTAAAGATAACAATAATTATTATTTTGCGATGTACTTTAGTTTTTAATATATCAAATTCAACATGGCAAAGTTTTTTTAAATAATTTTTAATGTCGTATTTCTTAAAAACTATATGTGTTATAAACATATATATAAATGTTATGATGTAACACAAGTTTTATAACTTTTTACTTGTTTAACTAATAGGTATAAAATAGTCTGTTACTTTTATTTAAATAAAAGGTTTTAAGAAATTTTCAACTTTTAGCAGTTGGTTGGGTTAATTTTAAGCCCAATATATAGATATGAGGAGGTTTCAGTAATGACGTTACCATATTTCTTCTTTCCATTATTTAATTTAATGCATGAATTTAGTTTTATGCACGAGTTTATTATGTTCCTAAAATCTTTTGTATATAAATTATCCGGTTGATATTTTCGTCCAATTTTATGTTCTAAGAAAAAAACACAATCAGTTTTATCATATTTGTATCATTATTACGTGGATGGAAGGAGAGAGTGAGTAAGAAAGAGAACAATTCAAAAATTATATTCTTCTGTTTTTGTGAATTTTATATTTTAAAATTAAATAAGAACCACTGTAATTTATATTATTACTATAATTTTCAAATTGGATCGCCTTGAAAAATAATCGTAGTTTTTAAACAATTTCTAAACATACTATACCCAATTTGGAAATTAATCACCTTTCTTAGATTTTTTCTGTGATATCTAAGATGAGAAGATCTTTGATGCTTAAACACAAAAAGCCTCCTATAGCTTTTTATTCAGAGCTGGATTCCAATACAGATCAAAAAGAATATATGTAATTCATCGTACTATAACAAAAGTACATCAACTTGTTAAAATAATTTATACATCAATCTTTATTATGATTTTTAACCCATTTTTAATTTCCTGAATTCTTCAGGAAAATGATTCTCGATTTATAGTCAGATTCTGTGATAAAAGCGAAGGTAACACTTATAGAATATTACATGAATTTTAGTAAAACTGGTACCATTGATGAGCAGTAATTTATACGGCTAACCACAGAAAAAATCAAGAAATTACTTAAATTTCAAGTTATTTTACTTATCCTATATTCTCCAGAATCTCTAAGCTATTTTTTATATAAAACAAAATTTACCCTTTTATTAAGGGATTAAGGGGTTGTCAAGGTACAAACAGAAAATCCTATAACTTGCAGTAATATACCATAATTTATTCTTCTATTCGTGTATCTTTAACTTACGAGTTAGGATAACAGGGAGGCCTGAAACTGACTCTCGTCATGATAAATCAGATTCTTGCCGGGAATCGAATTTGATAACATCGTAAAACAGTATAAATAAATAAAATTTATTAAAAGAAAAAACTTTTATGCCATAGTCTCTACAACTGAGTTAGAAAGAAAACTTGTAACATACCGTTAAGCCCATCTTTCATTCCTAATTGTTAAAGAATTTTTTTTTTCATTTATCAACAAACTTATTCTAGAATTGTGAATGTACTTCAATTTTATTTGGTGAAATTAAAATAATAAAAAGTTTTTAAAATATCAAATAACAAAGGAGTCCATATTAAGAAAACTGTTTAGAAAATTAATGTGCATATAATCTGAAATATTAAAACAAAGTGCATTGTAACTTAACAATGAAGGTACAAATATGATGTAGGCTAAATGCTGCAAAAACTGGGGTCAATGCGCTAAGTTTATAGACAGTAATACTTAAATCAGTCAACTAAACTTTATGAATATGTCAACGATAAACAATTATAATTAACTGTTATTTTATTAAAAGCAATTTTTCAAAGATTAGATTAAACTTTAAATATATAATACACATTCAGACCGAGTTCCTCGTACATGTAACCATTTAAATACGTATACATATATATTTTTTTGTAAATAATAAACCGGTTGTTCTTTGAACTGCATATATACGTATAGTAAAAACATTAACGTGTGATCATACCGAGAAAGCTAAAAAACTATATCAGTAGGCGGCAAGTCACCAAAGTGCTTGTGTTTGTAACACGGAAGTATGTGTAGGATTTCAGCCCACAGATTTAGTATTACGTGCTCCTAGTTTGAAATAAGGTTAAAGGAAATATACAAGAGAACTGGAACTGCATTTATGGATATATATATATTTACAAATGAACGTACATAAAAAAAGAGGAAGATAAATTTACGGGGCGGTGTATGTGGGAGAAGGATTAAGTAAAACATACAATGAAGGACAGTAAAAAAAAGGAAAGAAAAAGATGATTCAGAACCTAATAACTGTTCAGTAATAAAGCATAGGATTACAAATAAACAATTAACCTTATTTTTTCTATAATACAATTCTTCTATTAATAAAAGATAATAATTTTATCACGCGTACTAGATGTTTGCATCTTAAAGATAATGAAGGAAAAGAAATCATATTAGTCATTCATTTTTATCCCCTTAATATAATCCTAGATCATTATTTATGTTTCCTAATTAAATCCTAAATAGTTTACACTAATAGAAGACAACATGTAGTGAATGGTGAACTACGTAAAGGCCGATTCAATATTAGAAAAAGCTTAGGTACACAAGGTACAAAAAATTTAATACTTAAATTCAAAAGGAAAACTAGAAAAAGTATCTGCAAAAGACAAATAGATTTAAAAAAAATATCTTTGTAATTCAAAGTAGAATATAGTTTTAAGTTTTAAGAAAAATAAAATTTAAATATTCAGTTATTTATTAGTTGCGTAAAGATTATCTAAGAAGAAAACGAAAAATAGAAAACATTAATTAAAAAAGGGAGCGAAACAAATATGTAGCTAATTGTTTTTAAATTTATTTGTAAGAAGCAGCTACGAAACTAAAACAAAAATTACGAACTGAATAGCAGTTAAAATTTACTGAAATATTTTTATTTTGTCGAAAACAAAAATAAATTAGATAACTTTAAGATATGGATTCATTGTTGGGAAGGAGATTTAAGAAATCAGGTTTGAAAGTAACATAAAAACTTTATGTTATTATACGAGTATATGGTAAAAAGAAAATATTCTCTTTCTACCAGATATAATATATGTGTTATAAAGAAGATTTTTTGGAGCTATCTGTCAGTTGATTGGTTCGAGTATTCTCAATATTTTCTGTTGTGCTAAATTTTTAACGTACTTACTACTTCGTCTTACAACCTGTGTCATTGTTTTAAATATTCAAAATTTTGTGGTTTTTTTTAAGGATTTACTTTTTACACTTCAGTCTATCACGAAATTAATTAAACCTGGATATGTGAATACGAGACCCACCAGGAGAGAAATTTTGGATTCTATAGGAATGAGATTTTAGGATCCTATTAGGGAAGAGAGAATTTCGAAGCAGAATATTGTAAAAAAATGTATGATAATTGGGCACCATGTTAAGTGATACGACATTATTTATATCTGGTATTAACAATGAAATGTAGAGGATACAGATAGTAAACAAATTAGAATATATAAAAAAATAATTCAGAGTAAATGTTAATGGAGAATAGAAATAAGTGGTGTAGAACATCAGTAAAAAAAAAAAACAAAATGTTGATACAAAAAGTGAAGGGTCGGGAAAAAAGTTCGACGTGATTTTATTTTTTCGCTTATAAGTTACAACAAATTATTTAGTGAGAGAGTGTATGTTGTAAACTCTCTTGTTATTACAGGCGTAAAACTTCCTGAAGACATTTATCTTACAACTCTTAGATTTGTATTTCTTTATTAATGATGTTTATGCTACGTGTAAAGACTGATGTAACCATTCTTTATGATCAAACCAGTCTTGGGATAATCGTTTATACTAATTGTACGAGTGCCTGTAGGCACCTTATATTAACTATTCTGAAGAATTTTTCACAATAATTTTGTAAGTCATATTTCAATTTTTTTTAAATTTCTTTATTTGCTTTTGAAAATTAACGTAGTGTATTTTTTTTAGGTGGATTAACCGATGTTTATCTCGGTAAATCTTGAAGGATTAAATATAACTAATGGGGTAGAATTAATTTTACTTATTACTTAAACAACGTAATTTATCCTGTAATTTAAATTAATAAAAATTTGCGATCACTTAAAAGATAATCGTAGTATGCATATAACTGCAGTCATATAAAAAAGAACAATTAACAATTTAGTAGGAAAGTTTATTAAAATACAGTAATACAGTGATTCATAAAGAACGTAACAAACTTTCAGGACATGTTATACTGGTGAAAATAAAATAGAACGTTTAAATTAATCATGTACCTTTACAAGGACTCGAACCTTAGAACTCTCGACTTCGACAACCAGCTGATTTTACGATGACGAGTTTAACCGCTAGACTAACCCGGGGGGTTTAACAAAGTTATTTTTTGCTAAACATAAAATGATGTGTTTTTCGAACTCAATCTTTGGTATTTTATTCCAAATTTCTAAAAAATTATTAAAAATACAGTTTTAGGACCTATTTTTTTCAATTTTTTGGTAGATATATAAAACGACTAAATTTACCCATTAATTTGGGTCCCAGAATTACAGTCTGGCTTAATTCTACTGTAGGCGCAGAAATCAGGGCGAAATCTTTCGCCAGCTGGATCTATGAACTTTCTTCTTTATTTTTACCAGTAGTAACAAGTCCTGAAAGTTTATTACATTCTTGGTAATTATCCTGTACATAACATAGAAGAATTTTAAAAAAAATTTCTCAAAGATTAAAAGTTGTTAATTTTGTGAATTCCGTTCATTGAAAGTATAAAACTCTAACGCACATAAGAACTACAAACATATATTTTGAAGATTTTATACAACTACATGACCAAAAAAATGTTTTTTTTTTTTTTTTTTTTAGATATAATTGTAAAATTTCGCTTATCTACAAAATGTAAAATTAAAAAAATAGGATGAAAAATGAATATTCAAAATAACATATACCATACTCAGAATACAACTCTGCTTTTACGGCGATTCACAAAATCGAATGAAGAGGGATGATCAAAATGATTACGAATCGGAGGCCTGATAGTAAATAAAATATAGGAAGACCGTAGATAACATGATATGAAGATATCTGCAACATTTAGAATGGTGTAATGAAAGAAAAATGCGCTCGAAATAAGGTGCGGCCAAGAAATAAGTATTATAAGAGTCCATATGTGTAATCTATGACTTAATAGATGCTTAGTTGTAAAGGATTATTTTCATCGATAACCTTTATTTCTAGGAAACAATTTAATCTTAAAGAAAAAAGATAAATGTTAAAAACACGTAAAATAATATAAAATTTTATGACTCATTTAAAACTTAAAAGTTAAAATCATATCATAAGTAACGAGGAAACTAGAATAAATGCTACCTACATAGGTTTATTAGACCTACACGTTCATAAAAAAAATTTCGAACGTCAGAATTCTGGGTAAAAATGGAACTAAATATTTAATTCTGAATATTTTTAAGAACACGAAATCAGAAGTATATTATCAGTGTACGCGATTTACAATGATAATGAAAGGAATAGTTTAATTAGTACCAAAACAATATTTTTTGTTGGAATTTTTTTTTAATGAAACATAAATGTTTAATATTAAAAAAAAACTTTTAATTGAGTAATAATGATCAGTATATCTATTTTTTCAATAATTTAAACTTGAAATGTAATACACAAAAATTTAATGGAATTTACTACGTACTATTAAAATATATATAATAATACTATAGTATAATAAATACTTTACTATAATACTAACACTAGATACTATTAAAACGTAAACGTTTTATCACTTTTAAAGGATATTTCTTACAAACATAACCTAGTAAATAAAACTACTAACTGAGAACATACCAAATTTATTGTAAGTAGTTTGGGTAAAAATAAAATGAGTAACGAGTAAATTTGTTTTATTAAACTAGTACCCGTTTTTGGAAGAAAATGTTTGAAAAAATTAAACAAACAACTTCTAACAGATGACGCACAAAACAAACAGTTAAAGTATATTTTCTCTTATTTACTTTTCTAGAATTTCTAGGATTTCGTTCAAAAAGATATGGCAAAGGGATATATTAGTTTGTTCAATAGAAATTCTAGCCCAACAGCCCTATTGAGTAAAATGTATATTACTTAATCGAAAAAAATTATAACTCTAATTAAAACTTATACATTTAACTGAAATTTGTTATTTTGATGTGATTCTTCTTAAAACTGTAAAAATAACAGCCGTTTAATTAATAATAAAATAATAATAGTTTACCAGTATTAAACTTAAAATTAAGTTTGTTATAATTATAACAAAGTTCGACAAATATTAAATAAATTACTTCATCAAATGTTTAATTAAATATAGAAAAGAATATTACTAGAATTTGTTAGAAGAAATGTTTATTTTAATTAAGAAAAATTACAAAAACAGGTTTAATATTTTAAATCTACAACAAAAGAAAAAAAAATCCATAATTCACAGAACTTACCACCGATGTAAAATTTTTGACGTTTAAAATCAAGAAATTAAGGAAAACAGACGAAGAGAACTCAGATAAAATTAAATAATTCTGTTAAGCTTGAAAATATTTATATAAATAAATGCAGGAACAAATCTTCTTTTTTCTAAAGTTAATTAAACTTATTTCTAAATTAAGTAAGTACATTAAAATTTCATTAGTGGCATTATTTTTATACATTTCCTACACTTTGCTTACAGATTTTCATGTTATACAGTTAACTTTATAATAATAAAAACATGTTAGCTGAAATAAAAAAATAAATACCCAAAAAGCAATTATGCTTTCCTTGCAATTACATAAAAAATAAATTTCTTCGTTCTAGATAACAAATGTACTTTCTCAAGTAAAAAAAAGGATGTATTTATAAAAGGTCTTTCGTGTTCTTATATTTATGCGTAAATAATCTAAGCATCGTGTTGCGTTATCGTGTATCAGAAATCTATTTGTGTTATAGATTTTTGCTTCTTTTGTATTATAAATAACACAAAACGAAGTCAATGAAATGCAGAAAGGAAGATAATGATAAGTTAAATTAGATAGTAGAAAATAATAAGGACATCTCTTTTTATCTTTATTTTTATTTATATAACAAAATTACAAAAGACAAATGAAGCAAGGTGTACATCAAAAGTTTTCATAACCACGCAACATTCATATAAAAAATATGAATCTGCTGGTATCGGACGTTAGTAAAAGATTTCTTTTTTAAAAAAGGATATTTTTGAATGTACTTTTTAAAAGAAACAGGACTACAAAGAATAAATAGAAAAATTATTTTTTTTGTTATTTCTACTTCATTCGTTTATTTTATGCTAATTTTTAACTTCAACATATTTATAACAGCTTATGTCCTAAGACAACTGTTTTTTTTAAATCCCAATCTTTGTCTTATTCTAGAATTTTTATCATCATCCCTCACCAACAATTACTAAATTAACGGAATGTAGATGTCCTAATAAATGGTCCATCAACCCGGTTCGTATCATAAAAAGATTTCTGCACAAATTTATCTCCCTTTCTATTTATTTTAAGATCTCTTCATGTCAAATTTTATCGATACACTTAATTTTCAATAACATCACATTTAAAATGGATCTATTATTTCCATTGTTTTTCCAGTTGTCTATGTTTCCCTATCGTAAATCGCTGTAATATATAAAATATTTCCAAGAATTTCTTTCTCAATTCTTACATCTATATTTGGTATTAAACAACTAAACCCAGACTTATTATTAAATATTAGGACCGTTTGGAAAGTTCTCGGCATGACACAGAGATGGAGCAAATATGACCAAATGATTACGATACTTTTTGTCAACTATATTCCTTTAGAAGATGTGCTGCGAATTTTCAGAATAGTGCATTTAGTCGCTTGTGTGTAGCAATCTAGTAAAGCAAACAAGTTTTGAAATTTTCTGAAAAATTAAAAAATCTATATTCAAGCTGTTACAAAGTACTTCGTTTTAAAAGGTTTATCCCTGACGGATATAAAAAAAGTTATATTCCAACTAAAAATATTCTTCCCCATCGTTTTTGAGGGTAAAAATTTGGACGTACATCCATTCAAAATTATGAATGATCGAGGCACCCAAAAGCCGTTACTACCAAATAAATCGTCATAAAACTTCACAGTGACATATAAAATGATCATTGACTTGCTGATACTGCAAACATCTCGATAAACAGTGTCCACTACATTTTACACGATGTTTGGGTATGAAATTCGATTATTTTTCAAAGGTGAGCAAATCGCATTATACTGAAGGTATAAAAAAGTTGATCCCTTCAACTTTCGAATCGAATTGCAAGGTGACTAAGTTTAAAAATGAAAAAAATATTTCTGAAAAATGTTGTTTTTTTCCAAACGGTCCTTGTAGGTATTATGTCATATTTTTATACGGTTCTGTACAGTTCACAGTTATATTCAGATTCAATTAGGTCAAAAAGTAATCCAAAACGAATATATTCTTTAATATTTATTTTTTATTTTTGCTTGATGAATTAATTCATTAATTCACCAAAAAAGCTCTGAAGCTTTTACGTGAATTGCATTCCTGACTGAAATTCGAATCCGGGATCCCCGGATTAAAGGTCGAGACACTAACTCTCCCCTACAGAAACCCGCATTTAATTTGTTTTTTGAAATTTCAATAATAAAATAAAGTTGCACAAGCTAACGGAAAAAATAATGAAGATCAAGACTAATACGAGTATAATAATAAAACTAGCTACGAATTTTTACTGTTACAATGAATTCATTAAGATAAAAATTCAATGAAAAAGATAAAAATTAGAATGTATTAAATTGTATAATTAAAAAATGTAGGTTAAAATTTTGGTGTTAAAAAGTAGAATACAAAAGAATGATGTAAATTATTCCATAACAAATATGAAAAATGAAAAGTAAGCAAGTATATTCTCACATAATATTTTTATTTTTAAAGTAAACTACATCAATTAAAAATTCAATAAAATCAATTTATTTTAAATTAAAAAGATAATTCGTGTTACTTCACAATTAAATTTTTACTCCTGTTTATTTTCAGTTTTTAATTAATTTTACAACTCATAGTAAAAGTAATAAATTTATCGTTAACAACTACGAGTATATGGCTGTAGTATGATTGAAGGGATGTTTAGACATTGATTCATGTACCAAGTTATCTGATTATATGTCTAACTGGGATGGGTTACATATACTTACTTTCTAATTAATTGTAAACATATTTAATATTCTATTTAACTCAAACGAATGAAATTGACTGTTGTATTTCCTTCAGAAGCTTCTTTTGGTCCCAACGATACAATACATTCGTTACACAAGAATCAAATTTCAATTAAAAGCAGCTGTATCTTCATTAATTGGATTTAATTAACGTAATTAATTTATTAAGGCTTTCTATACTAACCGAATATTATCATATTATAAATATTGATGTTTAGTTTAAAACCCAGTGTAAATTGAATAGCCTTATTTTTTAAAATGATGTGGCTGAAACTGTAACGGTTCAGGCCTGCTCTTTTAGTTCTCAATCCCATACTACTGATTGCAAACGTTATGTAGATCCTACTTAAGTACATAAACGGACCAATTTGCCTTCTGAATGAAAGATAGATTCTATGCACGATTTGATAAATGAATCGGGTATTTGACAGAACCAAATCACGAGTCATGAATCCTAAAATTAAACGACTCGCTCGTGAATTAAAATAACACTATTGTGCATTTCCCAATGAACGTCAAAGTAATACCATAATTTGTAGATGTAAAAAATATCTAGAATTATGCACCTATTAATACCTATACTTTAAGAAAATTGAATGTGATGGAAATGTTATTTGTCGTTTATGCAGAATTCTAATCTCCAATCACTTCTCAAGCTCTACATTGGAACCGTGAATTATAGTCAGTATAAAACTGAATTTCAATTTCTGTTTGAATTTATGTAAATATTTTTTAAATATAGAGTCCATGCTCAGAACATTATCTGAACTTGATGCCAAATAATGTATTTAAACTAAGGTATCTTACACATGTAAGGTACAAATGAATGTTTTATCCACGTAAAACTTGGCTTAGTACAATTAATGAGAAGTTTTGTATAACAGTCTATCCACCCACACTATAGTGCAGGAGAACTATAGTGTGGGTGGATCGACTGTTAGAACTCTGTTAGGACTCTTAGAACGACATTTAAGTCGTTCTAAGTAAAAATGGAAAACAGAAAAAGGATTACTTTAAAAGGAAAGAAGAAAAAAGAACTTTAAAAAATTCTAATGAGAAGAACTGTATACAAATTCGAAGAAAATTAGATTACGCTTCAAAAAGATTTACTTAAAATCTAAAATTAGATGATCATATTAGTACTGTAAACAATTGTCATCAGCAGACATTGATAAAATTTTCATATAAGGAAATAAGTAAATAAATTTAATGCACACAAATCACAAAAGAAGAAATCAATCGAAATTATTAGTTACAAATAAAGATACATTATAAAATGACTATTTTTAATAAAGGTTTTAAAAAGTTTAAGTATACAAACAATCTTATATTTTTATTTTAGGCAATTCAAATAGAAAGCATACATTTAGCTTAAAACTGCAAAAGGTTCAGGCGATTTGCTTTACATTACGTCAAAGGATTATAAAAACAAGATATTTAGTGTCTTTTACTCGGCTATGTTATCCGGTACGCGGCTCGCATCCAAAACCGCCTGATGTTGAGTTTACGTACAATGCGTTAGGAAAGTATTTACACCTATAATATGTAATAATACACCTGTAGTAATTATACATCTACATAAACATGATTGTACATTTAGGGACTGTATGCCATGCGCTGCGAGGAATGTTTGCTTAAAGTCGGTAATCGTACGTTGTGTGTAGTTTGCTTCCACGAGCCCAATTAGGCTGGTAATCTTGAGACGAGAAGGTGGTTCTTTGTTGTTCACTCTATATTTGTCTCCTTTCGTTCGTGGGCGCTTAGAATGGTGTTTACTTTAGAATAGCGAATATATTTCGTTTCACACGTCTTCCGTCAATAAGGTCTTTATACAGACAGTGACAGACCAGTTTTCCATTTGATTTCCAAATAAATAGATTCCTAAGCAACATAATTTACGAGCGCTAATCGAAAAATTTAGGGAGACGGGATCAGTAAATTCTATGAACGAGGTACTAGATTATCAATATTTTATGAAGAAAAACTGCAAGACATATCAGCTGCTATACAACGTTGCCCCAACATGTCCATGAAAAAGTTGTTCCAACAGAAAACACCGGTGTTGCAACTGCACCACAAGGCAGTTTGTAAGTAGCTCAGTCTCATCAGACATAGAGTAAAAGCGATTCAAAAGTTAACAGCCACAGTCTGTGAAAAATGAATTCAATACTACAAATGGTCTCAACAGTTTCTAGTGAACAATTCTGACGATATTTTAGACATGTTTTCTATACCGATGAGGCAGGGTTCTATTTATGAGGATATGACACGCACAGAACTCACGTTTATAGTTTTCCAACATCCCACATGCCGTTCATGAAGTTCCTCTAGATACCAGAAAGTATAGGGTATGGACTGCAATATCCACACTTGTGAAAGCTGGCCCAATATTCTTAGCAGAAACAATGAATTCAGATCGTTATTGTGAAATAATTGACCAGTTCATGGGAAAGCTAACCGAACGAAATGAATACTTGAATTAAACAAGAAGCTGTGACCGCGCATATAGTAAGGCTGTCCATGAAATTGCTGTAAGAGGTTTTTCGAGATTGAATCATTTCTATCAGCCTGTGGTCGCCTCGTTCTCCGGACTTAATTCCACCGGATTTTTATTTGTAGGTTTGTACGAAAAGTAATTTTTGAAGAGGAATTACCCGCAGTCTCCTGGGACTTCAGAATGCTTTTCGTGATTTCACCAAGAATATTCCACATGAACAACTTGTGAAAACCTTCGAGAACAAGAATAAATAAACACGGGCAGATATAACTGACTGGTCATGGGGTTATTTCCAACAACAGTACGGTAAGTTTACATCATATGTTGTTGTATTAATACACGAGAGATTCACAGTTATTTTGCATTTACATGCCTAATGTCGAAAATCGTGCGAGAGATTGTGAGCCGAGCACAACTTCGTAGTCCTTAAATAAAATTAAGTGTTTTCATATAAAATATGTATCCTTAACTGCAACATTGTGTTATTTTTTTATCGTTATTTTTTTAAAAAGAAATAATTTTTTTAACTATGCTTTGTATATTTATTTTATTATTTGTAGGTCACGTTGTATTTATTATTTTAATTGATGTTAGTGTTTAAGGTTGAGAGTACTATGAAGAAATCTTGTAAAAGGTCAGCTGTTTGGGACGCACCATCAAATGATTACGCTCTTTTTTAGAAGTAACATCTAGGGCACGGTCTCTATTTTTCCATACTGAATTAGATGCGGAACTGTTGAGTATGAATCAGATGCATCTGAACTATTAATCTGTATATGGACTTCTGTATATGGACTTCAGTGAGCTGGTCATCCGCAAAAAGCGGCTCATTATAAACGTTCCTGCAGTCCGTTTACAAGCTCCCGTTCTACGTATCCTGAATTGAAATTGTATTTTCTTTGCTAGTTAATTTGTAAATTCCCGCTCTTTAAAAGGGTTTAGTTTTGCTGTTAGCTTTCTCGAGGGCAGAGGCCAATTTTCTAAATTTAACTACAGTAACTTTAAGTTACCGTAAGTCACAACTTTCAGACAAGGTTGCCAAGCTTTCGTTGTGAACAGATGACTGATTTTTCGCTCCGCAAATTAGTACTAGCTTTTGTTGTTTTTCTGTTTATGGTTTTTGTTAATAAGTGCTATTTTATTGCGTTTTTTCCGTCGTTTTGTTGTATTTTTAGAGCTTTGAGGTTTTTTTTTTGTTTACGTTGTTGTTTCTTGTTCGTCGTTTTGTGTATTTTTTGCACTTTTATAAGTGTTTTACTCAGTTCCGCAGCGTTAATTAACGTATTCGTTGTTAATAAATTGTTTTTTATTTGTTTTAACTGTTTTTGATGTTTTATAAAAACATTTCTTAGCCTACGACTGCCAAGGCTTGTTGACTGGAAACCAGCCGTGTTTATTCGTTTAGATCTCTGTTTGCATTCGGCTTACAGAGTTTAAGTCGACTTTTATAAAAATTTTATTTAAATTATTTTTTGTCTCAGCTGTTAGGAGTAGGGAAATTTTTAATAATATATTCCCTCCGTCAGGGTCGATGTGTACATCCGCAAATAATTTTCGTGGCTGGATTTTTCGGGTGCAGTGTTTTGTGAGTTTTATAACTTATTTTTCCCGTTACTGTTTCTTGGATTATTTATTTATTTTCTTTTGCTTTATATTAACTTGTGACTGATACATGGTATTCAGGTGGACCTGGGAACGAAGTCCCGAACGATGAGGAGGGTTTTTCTTCAGTTACGGGTCGGAGATCCAGCAGACGAGGAATATCGAAGGTCACCATATAGGAAGTTATGTTCGATAGTAATGGTGGTGACTGCTTTGGAAATATGTTTATAGAAGAGATTCAACGTGCCTTTCGCTTACTTTCCAGAAGTAAGGTGAAGATGGCAGAAGAGATTTCAGCTCGGCACCAGAAGAAGGTTGTCGGCTCATCTGTTCGTTCCGGCAGGAACTATGAAGTATATTTCCCTTCTTTCCCGGAAGGGTCGGGCTGCGACCAGGATGATGGGCAGAGGCAGACTAAGCATGCAGGGAAGAGTCGACTACGTGGTTCTCCACCGGCCTGTGAGAGCAAGAAGAAGTCCAGGGCTGGTTGGAGTTCCTTATGTTCGGCTGAGGAGGCCTCTGACTTGGAGAGATCCGAGTCGTTAGGGGACGTTTCCGGTATGGAGGAAGAAGGACCTGCAGAAAAGTAGTCTGTGGAAGGTATGGAGCAGACTTTTATGAAACAGAAGTGTTTTGCACATAACATGAGGCTTCTCTTTCGTAGTGTTAGGGAGCTGAATTTATTGGTTCGACAGCACTGGATTACTAAACTTGAAATTAAAGAGTGCTCCAAGGATATGGACAGAAGTGTTCGTATGTTGGAGTCTTTTGAAGAAGTTCTGGACCGATTAAAAGGTGGATCTCAGGGGGTGAAAACCGGTTTGGCCAAGTACGGAAGATCCTGGGAGGATCTTCACCTCCAGGTACGGACGGTTAGTGGTGCGGCCGATCTGAGCAAAGAAATCGCTGAAAAAGTGCTACCTCGGTCCTAGCTGGTAGAGGTGGTAGGAGGGTCCATGTCCTGGTAAAGGATATGGATACCCTCACGTCGCAAGATGTGAGGGTATCCATATCCTCTCTATTTGAGAAGCTCTCTATTTGAGAGCTTCGCAAAACAATAGGTGAGTTGGTCGCTATTGACGTTTTATCAATGCGGCCGCCTTACGGCTCCACCCAGGTGATTAAGTTGGCAATGCCACCCTTCCTGGCAGACAAACTATTATCTGATGGGCGCGTCCGCATTGGATGGATGGCCTATCGAGTGATGAACTTGCCTCCGATGAACTTTGCTTCCGGTGTTGGAATTCACGCCACAGGGCCAAATTTTGTTCCGGAGTAGATGGGAGTGGCTACTTTTTACGTACGATAAAGCCGGCCATTTACGTAAGGATTGCAAGCAGGAACCTAGATGCTCGTCCTGCAAATCACGTGGTCATGCACCTAGAGGTCGGGGATGTAAGACGGTTTCATCTGCATCTGGAATTGTGTTTTCATAGGAAAGCCGTGTTCCTATGAAGACATATGGTTCCTATGTCCATCTTTGAGGGTCAGCTTCATTCGGGAGGGATGGGAAGTTTCGGTCTTCCACCTACGATTATCGGGTGGGAATTCCCTTGAGATGCCATTGGGGGGACAAAACAAGACCGTATTCTCGGTGGGAGATCTCTCTGGGGGTTCCCCACTAAAGGCTAGGTATCAAGATCGGAGTCCCGGTGAGAAGTTTCCTTTTGGGAACTTCTCACTTGAGTCATAGCAAACAAAAAGACCGAGTCCCGGCTGCCTGGGCGGGGCCTTACGTCCTTCCGAGGTAGTTTGTGGCGAGGGCATCCCCCCGGAGCTGAGTTTATGCTTAGTCGTGGATCCGGCTCTGGGGACGGGGAAACAAAAGATGACATAAAAAGAAAAAGTCACAACTTAAAGTTGTGACTTCATAAAATATTTTTTACCTTGTAGCTTCATGGAGAATAATATGCAATTTTTGTTTATGCTTTCTTCGGTCCTCCTTCTTTTGTTATGTAGGAAGATTTTACTAGTGCATTTACTGAAGTTTCTGACTTTTCTATACGCTGTTTTTGTACGAGTATATCTAATAAAACAATAGCCGAGTTCACAGCTGTATTTTTAATACAATTAATTTCCTCCCAGATCAAGCCGTAACTGGTTTGCTCTATAAAATTAACTGCAAAAGACTTTGCTCTGTAGAACTAGTCTGGAGTGTTAGCTGGACTAATTAATTCAGAAATGAAAGAAGGTAAAAACAGAAAGAGCAGAGATTTTAAGTGAAAACAACGATAACTGATATAGATGATTAAGTGTAACTAAAAAAAAAAAAGTCAAGTGTATCAAGACAAAAAAAAAGTACTGCCGTATAATTTAAGAAATAATTACGTTTATATAAATATTCTATAGTTTAAATTTTATTCAGAAAATTCTAAATTATAAATCAAATCTTCCCTTTGACGTAAACGAGCCTTCTTTGTTTCATGATAAATGAACAAGCCTTGGAGGAATCATTATATACGTTGTCAGTTAACAAATATTACATGACTACAGGTCATCGACGTTTCGCACAACTCATGTGATTGTTATCTAAAATTCTTTCACGGAATTATAATTAAAAAAAAGAATATCGGAATAAATGTTTAGATGACAAAAATTGATCACTTAAACTTCAAATCATTATGAACCACGTATCCTTTTATAAAAACATATACATACATTTCACGTCTTGAAATAATTCTGTATATGTAAATACTTTTTTTTTGTAATAATAAAATACATACCTTGTTATTCATGAATTCACCCTTTAAATTATATTATGATTTATTTATGCAGACAACGTATTCTATTCTTTTGTAGCTGTAATTATGATCTTCAGGCTATAAGCAGCATGAGTCCTTATTTAACACCTTCATGTTCCGAAAGAAAAAATTTCTTTGAACAGTTATGTAAAATTAAATTTCTTAAAAAAATTATACTGGTAAATTAAAATAAAAAGTGGACCTGGATTTTTTCTTTATTTTGATATCCGATTTTCTTTCTTATTCTTAAAATATTCGATGTTCACAAATTTTTAAGAAATTTTAATTTGTTACTTCTTTGTCCGCTCAAGAATTGCTAAGTGGTTTTTTCTTGAATGAGCTTATTAGATTATTCCACAACTGGCTGTCATTACACATAATGGCAATTACGCTATCTTGTCTAGAATTAACTGTATTCATGGAATTATTCTTTGATTAATTAAGTTTATAATTTCTTTACGGTAATTAATCAATTAGATTATTATTCCTGAAATAAAAAAATACTTTATGATGAATACTGTATGTCTTAAACCCAAACAACATTTTATTTCAGCCGCAAAATTAAAAAAAAAATTTGACAATGTTAAAAAACCCAAATATTTCGTAATCATCAGCCTACAAGGGTTGAACAAGTTAAAAGAGGGTTTAAACCTCGTTGAATGTAATAACCTTAAATAACGGTGTAAAAAATATTGCATTAAAATAAACATCGAACAGTAAAATACTATATTTTATAAGGAAAAAATTGGAAGGAAGAAGAAAACCGTATGATTTCAGAATTCTCTACAGCAGAATGGTTGTACTGCTTCAAGAATCTAATTTGCCTTTTACAAACGAGTATAAAAACCCATGTTACTCAAGAGTTATTTCTTAATTAAGAATATAGAAGAATTTTATATATTTCGATGAAAAACATTTTAAAAATATGTCGTATTACAGAATGATTCAGGAGGAAAGAAAAATATTAATTTGTGAACTAATTCTACAACTTCTAAGTAAAAATCTTAATACAAACATATATCCAAAAATGCTTTATTATCGAGTAACGGCTTGCAAAACATTTTGCCCAGATTTCAGTCCCCCGAGTGATATGAGGTCATATTGAAATTTTTAAGATGTTATATAAGGGATAAATTTGATGGTTTCTTATGTTTTCTGACCTGCAAAATCAAAGAAAACAGCTTCCAAAATTGTACCTTCCGTAGTTTTCAAGATATCCAACGTAAAACAGAAAAATTTGGTGACGAAAAACATGTTTTTTTTGGGTTTGAAGTACAATAACTTTGTTAAATAACTAATAAATGTATAAATTGTATTATGAAAACTTGTAAAGAACTTAATTCTGATAAAATTGATGTAATAAAATCTATGAAAAAAAGAGAAAATGTTATGAATTTTGAAATATTAAAAACAACTGCTTTTAGTACAGTAAATTCAGACCTTTGAAAAATTAGGTTGCCAACAGTAACTGTATACTCCGAAATCAATTTGATTACTGCTTACTGTTGTCATAAAATTGTGTTACGTGTTTAGTTGTTTTTGAAATAATTATGATTGTATTACATTGAGGAACACAATCATCAAAACTAAGGATATCTAATTAAAAGTTCACAAAATCGTAGAATATCATTTAAATTACAGGTTCCTCTAAAAAAAATTAAAAACCACCAAATCTATTAAATATCAATTAATTAACACTTAATATTTTATAAAAATAATTTTAAAAAATTCTGTTATAAGATGCATATCTTTATTTATTAATACTTATGATGTTTATTTATCTTTTTGGTTATTTTGCGTGTTACCTTTGTGAGTTCCCAAGAATTTTTTGTTAGGTCTTTTTCATTATATTATTATTTTTTATTAGTATCTTATATTATTTCTGAGAATCAAGTTATCAAATGTTTTTGTGTTTATTGTACTCTAAATTGCACTTCCATCTTTCCAATAGTATCTGAATTTAAAAAACTGAAATTTTGTTTTGAATTTTTTGTTTTGAGAAATGCCGCGTTCTTGCAGAATATGCCGATATGATTTTTGTGCACCGATCGATGCATTACGAAAGTGCATCGATGTCAATGGTGGAATTTTCATTTATTGTAAATTAATAAAGTATAAACCACAAAAAATATTTTGTTAGAAGAAGAATAAGTATTTTAATTTTTCAAATGTCTAAATTTATTGTACTAAAAACAGTGGTATTTAACTTTTAAAAATTCATAATATTTTATATTTTTCATAGACTTTATTACATTAATTTTCTCAGAATTAAGTTCTCTACAAGTTCTGATTATAGAATTTATACATTTATTAATCATTTAACAAAGTTATTGCACTTCAAACCTAAAAAAAGGAGTTTTTTATCACCGATTTCGATTAGGTATTTTTCTTTTTTACGTTCGATATCTTGAAATCTACGGGAAATACAGTTTTGGGACCATTTTATTCGATTTTTCAGGTTAGAAAACATAAGAAACCATCAAGTTTATCCCTTAAAAATTTCAATATGACCTCAATCTTCAATTTCATTGAGGGAACTGATATCCAAGCGAATCTTTTACTAGCCTAACTCGATAACAAAGCGTTTTCAGATATATGTTTGTATGAACGTTTTTCGTTATTTAAAACTCTAGAATCTGTACAAAAATTATTTCCTCCTGAATTACCTGTATGTATATATATATATATATATATATATATATTCATACGAATATGAATTCAGGGAACAGTCCTAATCGAAATCAAGAAAAAACTTTCTACGTATGTCCGAAAACGAGACAAACAGATATAAAAGAAAAGAGAATAAAACAAAAATACTACTCGATCAATCACAACCTAATTTTTATCCATGTTTCTTGGCATAACTGAGAATGTTTGATAAAGTTAGATATATTTCATCTCGAAAAATATATATATATGTAGTACTGGTTGAAGCACAACTTGAATTGAATTCATGAACTGTGAGTTTCTATCACTGTGTGAAATGGGTTTGAAATGATTTGAATCAGTGGAATGAATAATAGTATAAAAATAATAGAATTAAATTTATGTTAAATAAAATAATATTAAATAAATTTAAAAAAATTTTGTTTAACAATAATTCCCATGGCTTCCCGTGAGGACTGTGTGTGAGGCTAGACCAATCATCGTCGTCAATTAAGTGGTAACAAACGGTGTACCCCTGGGGGCCCGTTTTGGGAGGTGCAATGGGGTGATCTTATATCTCTGCAAACAATCGTCCGATTTTCAAAATTCAAAGGGGTATGTTAGTAGGTTGAAGGCTAAATTTGCATGCATCAGGTTACACTCTCGATCTAACAGATCACGATTATTCGGAAATGTATATAATATATATATATATAAAGTTTGTCTGTTTGTTTATTATCGCATCACGCGAGAACTAACCGAACAATTACTTTCAAATTTGTCGGACACATTCGTGTTATCCCAGGGAAGGTTTTAAGCCATCGACCGAGGCCCTAGCTCCTTTGAAGGTTAAGATATTAAAAATATTCATTATAAGGAAAAAATAGATTAATACTTTTACTTCGTTATTATATTTCTGCCATCATGGCAAATAAATAAGTTATGATTTTTTGGTCGTCAAAGGTGTGTATACTTTAGTTATCGTAATTACTATTATTCTTTCTTTTGTAATTTAGTTTCTTTTTCAATTTTTTATAAAGCCAGAATACTATAAGTATTATCCTCACAACCATGAGGATAACGTACAGTGCGTGGGTCCAAGGGGTGAAGCCCTCTGGAGAGACAGGAATGGCGACCGAAGCAAGCTCTGCAGGTGTCCAGGCAGGGCGCCGGTCCTACAGGAAAATTGAAATTCGAAGCAAGCTCTGTGGTAATCGGGTAGGCCCCGATTAGCCCGAGTTGGCTCCGGATTTTGCCTGGGCTGATCTGAGCGCCGAGGGTCCAGGTTCTGGCTAGATGAGCCGGCTAGTATTGCAATAAAATATTATTGAAATCATGAAAATATAATAGCAATATTAATTAATACTGAAAAACAATTTACATTAAAACAGATGTTGCAATTAACAAGTCATAGTTGTAAATGTAAAAGGAAACTAATACAAAGTTTGTCTTCTGCTATTAACCAAATGAATACATTGATCTGTGTTGTACGAGTTAATTATTATATTTTTAACCATTATCTTAATCACCACGGCAGGTAATGTGAATCATATTTACTCTAACTTAGAAATGGCTGATATTTATTTAATGTATGGTCTCGCAAGTTGCGACACCCTTAGATGGATATATCAGCAACACTTTCCAATCGAGTGTTACCTTATCACGCAATGTTTTCATTCATTCGTAGGCGGTCAAATAAGTGATTACCCAGAATACCAGCCCATACGTTTACAGAAAACTGATATCGGTGTCGGTTCTCTAAAATACCATGAGTTTTCAATTGATCACATCTGCGCGTTAAGAACGGCCCATTTTGAAAATATGGCTTCATCGGAAAAGAATTAATAAAATTATTCCACTTGAGATCGTGTCGAGTTATTTAATTTTATTCGGGAAGAAGTGAAAACTGGTTTTTTAATCTAGAGTGACTCGCGTCAAGAATTTTTGCCGTAATTTTGTTATTTATGAGCGGATTTTTTTTTTTGTCATGAGACGCTTAACATTTTTATTAACCAGCGGTTGAAAATATATAAATTAAAAAGTTTACATGGCCGCCATTTTAAAATAGATTGAGAAATCGGGTTTATTATTTTTACAGAAGTATAACTCTATGTACTCTAGCAATATACGAGATTTCAGCACGATACGATAACCATTCCTGAGAAATAAATTTTTACGTTAAAAATAATAAATGGCGGATAGCCGGTATAAGAAGCGTTTCCGGACATTATGCTGATATAATTTTTTTCTTTATTTCGATGTGAGACCATCTTTGAATTCTAAAAACGAGTTTTATAAACATCTGCGTGTTGTGTGTGTATATATATATATATACATATATATATATATATATAAATATACAGACTGTACCTAAAATGGTGGAGTAGATTTTCGAATTCTACTAATTTTCAAATTTTTTATTAAAAATGGTCGATCTCCCCTACGTTCTCCTTTTGTCCGCCATTTTGTGTTTATTAATGAGAAATTTATATCTCAAGATCGGATTGAAGAATCACAATAATATTTGAGAAACATATTTCAATTTATACCACCTTTATTACTTTTATATCTAAGGGGGGAGGAGAAAGAATGTATTCTGAGAAATGTAGAAAAAATATCTAAAAATATTAAATATCTAAAATATTTATAAATATTTTATAAAGCGCATGATATAAACGGATTTTAAAATACAACTCTTTTCAACTTTGTAAATCTAAAGTAAAAAGAATTATTGGAATGGAGCTGTAAACGATAACTAAAGTTGTCTATCTGGTTTCTCCGGTATAGGAATATATTAAATAAATAAACTAATATAGTCTGATAGTAAGTAATTTTATGTCTTTTTTACTGAATAAACGTAATAAATAAAATAAAATGTAAAAAAAGAAAAACAAAATTCTGTTAGAACATTTCCGCATTTTATCATAACCTTTTTTTAAATGTTATACTACGATTTAATATAAAATAAATCTATACAAATAATTTATTACCTTATAGATCTGCATATATCTTAAAGGAGTTAAGCCACTTTAACCTTTAATTCACATACTAAAAAAGGAATACTGTAAAATAATACTATCCTTGCTTTCCCTATTTAGACGAACCGCATTTTATTATTTGTACACACTATAAAAACATTAGGGTAAAAGTGCAAAATTTTTCAATGACATTTTATAACAAGTGATCGTATTTCTCTTTGTATCGTACAATAATTATTAATTTAACACCAGTTATTCAACATACTGGAAATTTATTATTATAGCTACAAAGCGCTTAGAAATTATTATTATTATAAATTCAGTTGTATAAATTGATTTTAATCAATAGTTATTAAGTACAAAGTACAATAACGTTAAATAAGCTATTAAATTTATAATAATTAACTAAAGTACAGTTAATTTAGTAGAGTCCATAATAAGATAAAATGATCAGCAGCCTCAGCAATACAACCGAAAAACATTCACTAAATAATTGTAAGATTTATTTTTTTATCTAAAATAAATTAATTGGTCTACAGTTTGAAGCTTGTGTTTAATAATTTGGGGGGGGGGGGGAAGTCAAAGATAGTCTTTGTTAAGCTAAGCGAGGTCTGTATTTTTACTCAATCTTTTGACTGTTTGTCTGTGTATTTGTGGAGCAGTTGCGACTATACTTATATTCAGATTTTTATAAAATTTTGTAGTACTATTCCTTACTATTAACTGGAAGTAAAAGATTTTTCATAAAGTTATCTTTTCTTAAGCGTTTTTCTTTGACAAAGGTAATGAGTGTTGTGGCGGAAAGCTAGTTTCCGTCTCTAAGCCATCGGTACTACAGACTAAACATGTAGTATTATCTCTACTACTGATATCAAATATCAATTTATCTCTCGGCAGCTAAGCATTAAATATTTCACTCCTTACGTTAAATAACATCTTTAAACTTAAATTTTTTTTCCAACAACATTTTCTTGCTACTGAACACAACACTGTCTTTTTTCAGTATGCTAATAAATATTTACGTCTACGTTGGTTCTCGATTAACTGTTTACTTTCATTTAACGTTTAACATTTAATGTTTTCGTCTTTAATGTCTTTCGTTTACTTAACGTTTAATGTTTGTTAACATTTAACGTTTCCAGATACCTTATTTAGAAACAATTTTTTTTTAAATGTAGAGAAAAATCATAGGGATATATTTAAAAATCTTTCCTCGACATCATCAGTCGGTGATTTCTGTAAACGGCTGTTTTTAATTCTTATACAGATTTTATTCAGCTTATGAAAACGAACAAACTGATGATTATTTATTTTGATTTTTGAAAATAAACTTATCAGTCTGAAACAGATATACCGGATCATAAACGAAAAACTGTTGGTTCAAATATGATAAAGTGGGAGAAGACCGAAGTACAAAAATACAATTTATTAGGTAGTTAATAGGAAATATTTTATATCGTAGCGTAGGCTCAAAGTTTAAAGATAGGTGGTACAGACAACTCCTGGATCCAAAATTGAATTAAACAAACATGAACTGATGCTCAGTTTGAGAAAGTTTATTTATTATTTATTTTTTTAAAACAATCCTTTGTTATTAAGGACATTTAAATTTCTAATACGTAGAATAATAATTTTACGTAAATTAATTTTAAAATTTTGAATATTTATACAAACAAGTCAGAAAAAAGTTAATAACAAAAAAGCTGCGTTTAGCAAATAATCTACAAAAATTCATTTTGAATTAAATCTGTTAGGATTAAACTTAGGGAGCCCTTTTTTACCCATTTTCTGATTGGCTACTCTTTGATAATAATGCATGTTACAAATTAAACTAAATTACAGATAAAATAATAAATTTAAAGAAAATTCGTCAAATTCGCGAATTTAATTAAAAGAAAAAAAGGAATGTTAATTTATTAGAACAGAATTAGGTTTAAAAAAATTAACTTAATCGACAGATGATGAAGAAAGAACAGATTAGAATCCAGATATACCTGAAGAAAATTCCAGCATTATAAAAATGATTCAAGTGTAATGTCCTGGTGTTAGGAATATGGATCAGCAAAATTCCAGTAATTTGAAAAATCCCAAATTTCTATATAAATTCTTGAAAAAGGTCTAAGAATTCATAAATTTTATAAATTAAAATACTGTAGAATGAAATAACTGCCCATTGGCGGCTTGCATATAGGCAATGTGGAACCCCCACAGTGCCTATTTCCACTTGATAACCCACCACCACCACCACCCCAACCGACCAAATTCCACTTGCACCCCCATAGGGGTTGGGGTGGGTCCACCCCACCACCTACAACGACTTGATATTATCGATAACATTTAATTAATGAGTCCTTTTTTCTTTAATTCTTTCTTTATATTTCCTCAATATATAATCCTTAAGCTTAATGACAGTTGCCATCTCCCACTTTAAGAAAAAGACACAAAAATCTTTGTATGGAACTGTGCACTTCACTGTTCAAGCAGCGTGGTGTTTGGCTGTTGTGCGCATGCGCATATAGAAATCTGAACGCGATGAAGAGCACTGTCGCTCCCGCAGTGCCAACCCTGGCGTGCTGGTGGTACTCTGCGTGTATATCGAGTGTTTCTTGTTCGTTCCCTTTTCTAGTTTAGTCGGTGGAAGGAATATGAAATGGTTTTTAAGCACAATGTACTTAAAAACTGTGTACCATATATTATTGAATGTGATAAAGTTTAGAATTCGATTATTATCCTGCTTCCAGCTATTCTATTTGATTTTTTTTTCAGTTATTTTATTTTACAGGAAACATTAACTATGGCCTTGAAAAGGTCCAGAAAAAAAATTTAATGCAGCAGCATCCCCACTAATTTTACCTTCGAGCCGCCACTGTAATGCCCATGACGTAATTCAATTAATTTAAAAAAATTACAATAATAAATAAAGGTAATTAATTACATCTCTTATCTTCACCACGAAATTAAGAAAATTCCGGAGTAGAAAGGAATGGAATGAGAGGATCATATCTAAATAAAAAATGAGAGAAAGAAAGAAAGAGAGAGAGATAGTTTACATAGAAAACTACCACAATTATTTGGAATTTTTTAATGTTTCCCCGATGTAAATTCCAGTTTATATTAAAAAGTAGTTTTAATTTGTTTTTCACACCTTATATAAAAAAAACCGTATATAAGAGACTATAATAATTTTCAGTTTCAGCTCCACAAGTCCTATTTCAGGTCTTAGTTAAGACCCGAAACTCTCATTGAAATAGTTTTAATGATAACAACGTTTCCCCAATCGATTTTGATGATAATCAGTAGATTAAAATATTAGAAAAAAAAAGGTTTAATTATTTATACATTTTAATGTGAAGTAGAAGAAATTTTAATAATTAATTTCTAATGGTATTGCAGTGGTTATAAAAAGAATATTCTTCAGGTAGTCCTAGAATGAAGATTCGGTAAAAGATTTGGTATATTAATACTTTCCCTTTTCATTCAGTCACTTTCAGAAGCATTCAATAATTATTGTATTATTTTGTATTCTTCAAGGTAGGTAGGTATTAAATACAGTACTTGCTACACTCGATTCACTTTAAGAGCTATCCTTTTGTAAACAAACGGGTAGCGTTCTAATAGACTCGAAAGTACGCCTACATATTATATGTTTTGACATTTTATGTTTGATGTTTTCAATTGACGCCGATTGAATCGAGTTATTTACGAATTAATTACATGGCAGCTATATTTGAAGTTACATACTGTGATAAAAACACAATAGACAATAAAGTATTATATAATTACTGGCGAGAACTAATAAACTGAGTCACCCGGTACATTACTTTTTTTCCTGTTTAGCCTCCGAGAATCACCATCAGGTATTACTTCAGAGGATGAATGAGGATGATGTGTATGAGTGTAAGTTAATTGTAGTCTTGTAGAGTCTCAGGTCGACCATTTCTGAGATGTGTGGTTAATTGAAACCCAACCACCAAAGAACACCGGTATCCACGATCTAGTATTCAAATCCGAATAAAAGTAGCTGCCTTTACTAGAATTTGAACGTTGGAAATCTCAATTTCGAAATCAGCTGATTTGCGAAGAAGCGTTCACCGCTAGACCAACCTGGTAGGTCACCATTACTACACTAACACAATCGCACACGCTGCAGTAAAATCTCACACTAAAACAACAGCTAAGATAGCTCTTACGATAAACATAATTATAGGAAATATACATATATTTTTCTTTCATCTAAATGAGAAAAAATAAAATCTCAAAAATACTTATTTTCATTAAGATACTTCAATATTTAAAACTATTTTAAAGTTGAACTGGTAATGTATAAATTAATTTATGAAATTTAATAGACAGATATAAAATAATAACTTCGAATTATAGTAATGGGTAGTAACTTGATAGATAAGAACGATGAACGGAAATAATTACACTAAAAGGTATATTTAAAACCTAAACCTATCATTACAATATTTGAAACATAAATACTCGTTCTGCAGTTAAATTATCCCACCCGATTGTACAAAGAATCTTTGTTAACGTAGGCATCCGAGGTATAGCTGTAGTGTTTTTTCACTCACTGCAGACCATTTACTAAGATAGGAATCTTTTCGTCTCATCCCTAAAGTTTACTGATCGCGTGGGTATAAGTATCACTTTGCGGATAACTTTAGTTATTAACCACGTCAAACAAACGGGTGAAACAAGTAAGATTATCTCAGTTAATAGCATCTACAATAATTACAAAATATATATATCTAAAATTGTATACTTACAGCCTTTTAATTTCCCAATAATTTAACATACGGTTCAAAACCAGTAATAATTTCGAGTTATACATTATGGTCAAATGACCCTGAACATACCTTCTAGTTTTTTCTACTCAGACTAAAACGACAAATATATCTTTATCGTTTTGTGTTTTCTTTTATTTGATATGACTATATTCCCTCCTACATTAGTTTCTCCCCTGCCTACATTAAAAACCTTCTGTATGAACAAAATCTTGCAAAAATAAAATCAGGTACTAACAGATTAAATTCGATTTGGTCATGACTAGAAGGCATAGTCTGTATATTATAATTTTAACAATATTTCTCTATCGTTCAAAGAGGTAAAAAAAACGAGTTACGATTTTTAATTTAATACTAAATTAATTTTTATACCGGCAAGAATCAGATTTATACCCATAATTCATTAGATAAGAGCCAAATATAATGGCTAATTAGCTATTCCCGAGATATATATATTACATGGAAGAGAATGGGACAGAGAAAGAGTGAGCCGGAAATGTAATCAGTCTTATAAAACTTTTTATCAGTTCTATTACCTTTTTTGGTCCTTAAGTCTTTCTAATCAGCAGTTAAATCGCAAGTAAACATTTTTCGCTGGTAAGAAATTTCGGACCCTCTTTAAAGTTACAAAAATTATTTCCAACAAGCGTTTTTGTAAATTTTACAAAACTAATGTTTGTCATAATATATATATATATATATATATATATATATATATATATTAAAAGAGTTGAGATTTGCATGTTTTCTTCAGTCCGTTATTGATTGATATTACAATTAACAAATAAGTAAATAAGTCTTAAATTTTTATAACAAGAACCCTTGGTAAAAGTTGCTGATCACGGATTCTCAATAACATTAAAATGATTAAATAACATGATATATATAAAATAAACTCGCTGATATCCTTACAAACCCGTGGTCAACTGAAGGCAACTTGATAGAGTAGCTACAATTAAATAACATCAATTTTGAGGTCGCCCAGAAAAAAGAATACACTCTGATAATTATTACGTTATAAATAAAATTAACCATCTGTGGGTATAAATTGATTTTTAAAAACTACCCCTTTATTAAAAATGATGTAATTAATCATTTTCGAACGTATTTACTTATGTAAAAGATTTAACAACATTTTTATTATCTATGAATAATTGTACCCTATAAAAATAGAAATAAAACAACGTATATGTGACATTATAGAAGAAAGAAAGAAAAAAAAAACAATCAAGGACAACATAGAGCGAAGAAATAACAAAATATCTGCTATAAAACTCCTCTTGAAGGAAAAAAAACTATACAAAACACATGGTATAATATATATATATATATATATATATATATATATATATATATATATATATATATATATATATATATATATATATATATATATAAGTAGTAATATATTAAGCGAGCAAAAATTTAAGTTTTAAGTTATGCAAGTAATTGTTTTTAAAATTATGAAGAAATTTTTATCGCAAATAAACCGAAGTGATTGGTTTATAAGAACTTAGTATTTCTATAACCGTGGAAAAACAAAAACAAACTTAAAAAAAGTAGATTTTTCACGCATATTTGTAACTTCAAGGTAAAGAAATGGATCAGGGTTATATAACCAATAAAACTTGTTGCAGATTTCCTCTTCAATTTTCTTTATCGATAAACAAAACAAGATTATTTACTGAAAATAGTCTACAAAAGAATTTTAATAGTACATTAAAAATATAAAATGCAAGATATGTTAATAAAAGTTTTAAGGTGCCGAGTAAATATTAAATAACTATTTTTATAAATTTGTAACGTTTTTGAATATACGGTATTTTAAACAACAAGAATATCATTATCATTAAGAAACACATAAATAATACTTACATCAGATATTAAAATTAATGTCCAACTTCATTATTTTTTGACAACCGTATTTCAGGATAAACGACACATTAATATATAGAAATATAATAAAATGTACTAACAAAACACAATAAAAACAAACGTTACAACTAAATTGAATGCCGACCGTCAACTGAACTAGTTTGTTGGTTAGAATTAAAACTGTGTCTGTACACCGGGTAACAGTGATACCAACTGAATAATTACAACATTCCCTCTAGTAGTTAACTACAGTACAATTTTTTTTTATTGAATAGGAGATGGGTTGGTCTTTATTTTACTACCATCAATTTTGTTTCATCATATTTTGGGCGTTAAATTTTTAAATAATTTATAACCTTGGTTATGCCACCTGTTTCTTTAAAAGTAATTATCTGAAGAACTGTAATTTGTATTACCTCAGAATATTAGAACAGAAATTTCTTATTTGAATTGTTCAGTGTTCTGCAAAACTATGCTAATAACTAGCTCTTAATTTTATTTTATGGAATTCTTTGGAGGGAAAATTTAAATAAAACGAATTAGTAAAGTCTGATAATAAAAAAAAATTATTTTTGTCGGAATCTAAATTATTATTATTATTTTTATTATAAATAAATAAATATATCTAGATATTTCATAATTAATTGTGTATTTGTGACGCTGCTCCGGATTAGGATTTTACACAGTTTCTCTTGACTGATTTGGGCAAATGCTGGGGTTGTTCCATCATTTTTATCTATGCAATAGTATTATCTACCCCTTCCTGGCAGCTAAATAATGTTTATTTACTTGTATAATGTAATTTTTACTTTCCTGGCTATAGCGACCACCATGACCTGCCAGGAATTGTGTTAACTCAAAATTCAGAGTATCATGGGTCCTTCGGCACCACCCCCTGATGTTCCCATGAAGGTGGTGGGTTCACCTACCCTTCGTGGCCTGGTCCCACAGCTCCTGCCATGTTTGTGCAATCTCTTCTTCTAGTTCTTCAGCAGAGTGCTTCCTTTCCTCTAATGGGAGTGTTCTCAGTTCCCTAGTTCTACTACGCTGCATTATCATCAAGTCTACAGGCGGGAATCCAGCAATCAGCTCAACCACCTCCCTGGACACCGTCCTGTAGGTGGCCGCTGATGCAACACCTCATGTGGATGGATTCCAATTTACCCCTGTACTTGGCAAATCTAACAACACCTGCCCACAACTCGGCGCCATACCACACCAGTTAGCAGTTTCTTCCTATGTTGGGTGGGAGTCTTTTCAGGAGTCAACTCCAGTCCTACCCCAGCCATTCACTCACTAATCCTTGTATACAACTCAGTTATCTTGCCTACAGCCTCATACCTTGTTTCCGTCTCCACTAGCAATGCTATATCATCAGCGTAGCCAAATAATGTAACCAATTGTGGGAGAACAACCTGAAACACTCCATTGTAAGCCATGTTCCACAGGGTTGGTCCTTGGACCGACCCCAGCGGCATCCCTCTATCGAGGTTCTTTCAATATACCCATCATGCAGTCTAAAGATCATCTGACGTCTGATGAGGCAATTTCGCACCATCCATCACAGGTAAGAAGGGACACGTAGGTCTTCCATTGCTCCCATTATTGCTGACTGGTGGATGCAATTAAACGTGTTTTGTATGTCTAGCGTGACTAGGACGCAGATCCTACCATCACCTTTTCTCAAGACTCTTCCCGCCAAGTCGTAGACAGCAACCACAGCATCGAGGGTGGACTTACCCCTGCAAAATCTATACTGATTCACAGAGAGCCCGCCCTCTGCTCTTCCTTTGCCGCCAACTATCCTTTGCTGAAGCATATGTTCCAGCAACTTTGCTAGCGCATCGATCATCGCCAGTGGCCGGTACGAGGAGGGGAATGCCAAATCCCTCCCCGGTTTAGGAACTAGCACCAGCCACTGACGCTTCCATCTGCCAGGAAAGACCGTCTCTTTAAGACAGGCATTGTATGTGTCTAAAAATGTCTCTGGTTCAGCCTGAGTCGCCACCTTGAAAATCATAATAGGCACAAGATCCAGGCTAGGCGCCCTTTCATATGGTGCTATAGCTATAACGTTATCAAAAAAAAATAAAACAGTGGTAATTTTTTTAAGTTTTGTGCCATAAGGAGTCATTAAAAAAAAATTTAAATAAATTTAAATACATTGTAAATATTCTGCGAAAAGAATTTTCTATTCCAATACTCTCAAGAGCCAGAAATCATTTTTGTCAGACGGATGTTTGTGCACATGTATGCTGGCCTGTATTTGGTCTTTTATCTCCAGGGATATAAGAAAATCAGTCTATGGGATCCAGATCCCATATACTGATTTTCTTCAAATTTGGTAGACAGTACTACCTTTGAGAAGAAAGATTAGATTAAATTTTTTAAAAATTGGGAAAAGGGATGGGAGTATTTTGGCTGAAATAAAATTTCAAATCTTTATTGGAGCACTTTTACAAAATATTTTTCTTACAAAAGTTGAAGTTTTTTTTATTAAGATCACAAATTACATGTTTATTTACTATTCACCCTCTCCCCAAAAAATAACTATATATGTTTATTATTCTAGCTATATCTTGGTTCAAAAAAGGAGCTAATAGGAGTTTTTTTGCATCTATATTTTCTATATTAACTGGCCTTCAAATAATTATAAAACTTTTTGCTCTTCCCACTCCAATCATCTGTGGTAACAAAATATTTCTTTTAATTAAAAAAAATTTGTTTAAAATTTATTTTAAATTTAAATCCATCTTGCAAGTACTCATAACATTTAAAATGTAAAAATCTTAATTTTCTGATAGCCTTGTTTACTATTTATTGTAAAACAAAATTCGCAAACAAAATGTACTTAGCGTCCAAAAATCTTGCATAAAAAGTTTTGCTTGTTCTAGCACAGCTCATCCAGAGGTGGCACTGAAAGAAGCTGATGAAAATATCCAATTTGGGTTTCTCCTGCCCAACACTTCACCACTTTTGCAACCCCTTGACGAGTGTGTAAATGTAAATTTCAAAGCGCACTACATTCGTCGAACATTTAAAAAACTTTTTAATGACATGGAAGAGGACAAATCTTTAACTTTGAGTGCTGGAAAAACTACACAACTGCTGATGAATTGCAAACTTAAAAATATCTTTAGAAGAGTTACAACAGAAAACATGGAAACACCTGCTGGAAGAAGCTTTGCCCGGAGCGGTAAAGACCTGGCCAAAGACAGGACGTAACGAAGCAATAGAGCAATGAGACGAAATAATTAAAGATGTAGAGGATACTTGTAACGAAATAGTCAACATTGTCAGACATTTACCAGGAGAAGGATTTTTAGACTTACAGGCACAGGATGTAAATGAAGAATTAAGTGACTCCGAACTTATGAAGATGGTAGAAAACGAAATCGTACAAGACAGTAACGAAAATGAAGAAAAGAAAATTTCGATAAAAAGTAAACAGCTGACTTTACCAAATCTAGACAAACTTGTAAAAATGGCGGAGGAATTGTAAGAATTTATAATCGCCGAAGATCCAGTGATGAAGCGTAGTTTCCGGTTTCAACGGGAACTAGAAAAAATAGTTGCACCATACAAGGAAGAACAAAGACCTTTACTGAACAAATCCAAACAATCTACCATTACTAGTTTTTTTAATGTTAAGTGATAAAAAACTAACTTATAAATGATAATAAATGTTAAATTATGTTAGTGCAAATAATCTATGTACAGTATTGAGTACAGTATGGAGTACATATTTTTTTCTTTTTAATAATACAAATATTCTTTTTAAATACATAAATGATATTATTAACTGTAATATCATCAAAATAGTACAATGATACTGTAATAATAAAATATTAAAATAAAGTACAGTAATTTACGTATATCATTTACTGTATAATTTAACAAGAACCTAACCTGCATTTCTGCATTAAATGTGAGTGTCAATTTACGCGAAAATTTTCCGGAACGTAACTCCCGCATAAATTGAGGGTGCACTGTATTATAATTTTGAGGTCATTATTTTCAAAATAACTATTTATTATTCCACATCCTGTGATGTGCTGAGAATACTTCATGATAATAACCAAATGTTATTGAATCAGAACTGGTAGTTCAAAACTGCAATTGTATTTATTCAATTTGTAGATATATATAATTCTATTTTGGTGGTACTGAAAAAAAATTATGGTTTAAGATCGTGGAATTAGGTAATTTGTTTAAACGTAACTCCAACAGAAAAACTTTTATTTGTATCACCCAATTAGAATACTTCTTTACTTTCACTCTAAATGAAATTTGGACTCACTGTAACTGAAATTGTATTATAATAAGCAGAGTAGTTGAATTATCTTAAATAGTGGGATTCAGATTTTACATTATGGCAATTATCTGAAAGTGAATTGACTCACTATAGTGATCAGAATCAATTCATCCATTATCAGTATGACAGCATGATAAAACTGTCATTGGACAGAAAATGTCAATACTTGGAAAAGTTGATTTTTGTGTAAAATCATTTTTTTACTTTTTGTAGTATGGTGAAAAACTCTTCTATATGAAAAAAGCCACAAAAATGCAAAGATGAGAAACCTGCATTTTGATAAAAATGAGATGTGGAGATGTGAGATCAGAAATAACATAAGAGACTAGTAAGGTTAATATAGTCTCTTATGTACCTTAAGAGGCATTAAATTCTTAGTGAGCTAAAGTAATGTAATTCATTAAGCTATATTATCAACTTAATATAAACTAAGGTAAATGAGCTAAGGAAATTGCAGAAAGGAAAATGATCAAAGGTATATGGAATGCAGGAATTGTTATTTTTTAAGCTAAGTTTTCTAACTAATTTTTTATTAATAATAGTAAAAATGACTTGCTCATGCACTATAATGAAGGTGTATTATATTAAGCAATGATGTTGACAAACAAAAAATGCTTCAAATTGTCAACAATATACATACTATTAATAAAAAAAAAAAAATCACTTCAGCTATATGGAAATAACTTTCATTGAAACCATAAATACGTTTCTTCAATGTAATAAAAAAAATTCATCAAAACTGATTCACTTGGTGAAAAACTTGAACAATCAATAAAAAAAAAATGCGGACAGATCAAATGAAAATTTCCTCTCTTTATAGAAATAAACTTTATTGCTCAAGGTTAATGTTGAATTCTGAGATGCAATTGGTTTTGTTGTATTTTTAATTGAGCTTTTTGGCAAAGTTCAAGATTTATTAAAGAAACAAAAAATTACAGCCATAACACAAGATTAAGCTATTTAAAATTTATTAAATTATGTTTGATTTCAAACTACTTTTAAATCATTATCAAGTTGGTAATTAACATAGGGGATATCCAGTGATAGCCCCTATGTTGTGCAATCACTAGTATTGTGCAATGTCAATACTAGTATAAATTAACAATAATTCCTAAAGTGGTTACGCATTCTTTTGACAGTTATCTATTAAAAAAAAAAAAAAATAGGCTACTTAGAAAAGCATTGTAAGAAAAATATTACAAACACTATATCATTTTTTTTTCTTAGTTATAAACTTGTTTTTTTTTTTTGTAAATGCAATTAATAGTATATTAAATTGACATATTTCAAATAATAAATATTCTTTCTCTTTTAAGGGTGTTTTCACTTTAGAAGGAAAAAAATGTAATCTAACATACTTAGTAGTCGGGTTACATACTTCTGTAATTCATTCTGCTTCCTTTAACTGTTAGTACTGAATGAGTTTGACTAAGGAGGAATTTCTAATCTTAAATTTTTGTTATTGAAGTTAAATGTTTAACAAACCACAAATGCCAGCTGTCAGAAATATATATGAATATTCTACACTATACTCTACCATTCTGCATGTTTTCTTACGAAATTTACTGAACAATGCATTTTAATATTAATCTATTCTACATATCTTGCTTGACTGAAATGTTTCTGTTAGCTTTACTTGTCAAAAACGTACTTGTATTATATTTTATTTAATTTACATATATGATTTTTTTTTAATTTATATATATGATAAATTTTGTGGTAATAAATGTTAAAAGCAAATGTTTATACATATTTCACTATGTCAATAAATTCTGAATTAATAATATATAATTTTACAAATAACATTGCTAAAAATAATATAAATTAAACATATAAGGGGGTTAAAGAATGTAACGAAACTTGAAATTCAACAATGTACATTGCCATTTTGGTGTTTTGGTGATCATGGTAGGTAGTTCCAGATATTTTTTGTTCGCATTTTTGCAATGAGAACAGTAATTTGGGAATACTTAAAATAATTTGATTCACATGTTTAAATAGATATTAGTAGCGACTAAACTAATAATATTTCTTAATAAGCATGTGTCCTCATAAAAAGCTTTCATTTAATTACTCTGCTAAATGTCAACAAGATGTAAACTTTTCTAAACAAAGAACAACTTTGTAGCAAAGAGTATTTGATGTCTAACAAATGATGAATAGGAATCTGTAATTGCTGATTTATGTCCTGCTTACTGCCATCAATCTAATTCCTGTTCTTTATCATTCTAGATACCCACTACTCTGAAGTTGTCTAAGACAACTTGAAAGAAGTTGTTACATCTTCTTCTCTCTTATGGAGTCCATTCAAATTTCTACGCTATAAAATTTTTCCATTTACTGAATGTGTTTTTACAGATCTAACCGCTTCCTCACCAAATTACAGTCACTTTTTTTTTGTGGATTCTCCTCTCTTTTTTTTATTTATTATATACTACTGTTCAGAAACACTATAACTTCTAGTTTATGTTTCTGTCATCATAGACAATATTTTTTTTCCCCATCCTAAGTTTTCAAGTTTCTGTTTTTATAATATGATACTTTTGATAATTCCTAACATATAGGCTGTATTTTTTTTCTCTACATGCACTCTCTGATCATCATAAGGAATTCTCCCAGCTATAGCAATATATGCTGCTTTAGTTATAAAAGGAAAGCACGAGTATATAAATCAGTAAAAAAAAATCTAAAAAATTGTTTCTTTTCCTAAGTTTTTTGAAGGACATTTTAAAAAAGTTTTCAAGAAAAGTAGATTTAAATAAATTTAAATAATCTGCAAAAAAGTTATCCCATTGCTCTCAAGTCTAAGAAATCATTTTTGTCAGACAGATGCTTGTGTATATATACACAGGCATGAATGTTAGTCTACATATTTGAGCTTAAATCTTTGGACTCAGTAGACTGATTAACTTGGTAGACAATAAGTTACTACCTTCAAGAGGAAAGAATGTATTAAATTTTTGCAAAAATTGGGTAAAGGGATCGGGGTATTTTGGCTGAATTAAAAAATTAAATTTTTAATTTAATTTACTTTAGTAAACAATTTTTGTTACAAAAGTTGAAGTTTTTTTTTTTAATCAAAATCACTAATTATCAAAAAGTTTTATTTAATATTCACCTGCTCTCCAAAAAAACTACTTTATATATATTTGTTGTTTTAGCTATGTCTTGGTTTAGTAAAGGAATTAATAGGAGTTTTTTGCATCTGTATTTTCTACATCAATAGGCCTTAAAACTACTACAAAAAGTTTTTGCCTATCCCACTTCAATGGTATATGGTAACAAAAAATAGTTATTAATTTAAAAAAAAAAAAAAAATTAAATTATATCAATCTCGTAGGTTACCATTTAAAATATACATTTAAAATATACTTTAAAATATATATTTTAAATATACATTTAAAATATACATTTAAAATATAAAAATATTAATTTTATTTATTTCGCTTACTTTCTAGTATTTCTTTAAAAAAAAATATTACCCAAAAACTTTCATCCCCTGCCTAAAAAATAAACTTTGTTTATTTACACTTTATGGATGTATCTTTTTATTTTTTAAACAGTTTTTAAAAATTCTTTTTTTTTAATTTATTATCACCACTAAGGGATTATTTTCTTAAAAATTTATTTTAGAAAAATGCTTTCCCTTGAGTGTGGAAGCCTACAAAATGAAAAAAACATTTTTCAGAAATGTAAAATTTTTATTGCTCAAATGTATTTTATTTAACAATAAAGTAACTAAAATAACTTCATACTCCTCCCTTGATAGTGAGCTCCCAAAAACTTAAAATTTTGATTTTAATTTATTTAAAATCAATTTTAGTGAATATTTTAATCATTAAAAAGGCTCCTGATACATGAGCCCAAAATTTCCAAAAAAGTTGAAAACATATTTTTTTAAATTGTGATGCTAATATATTAATATTAAAAATGTTGTTTTATTGTTGAGCATTTTGGCTTTAAAAATTAAGATTAAAAGATATAATCAAAATTAATTTAAACATATATTCAATTCATTACAGGATTTTTTTGATTAGCAACCTTTCCAGCATTGTCAGTGACTGATATTGCTTGCACTATTCCAATAGTGCAATAGTTATTAAAACAAAAATGAAAAAAAATAGTTATTAATTATAGTGCAAAAGTTATTTCTTACTATGAGAAACTAGAATAAAAATATTTAAATTAATTTCATCCTTTGATAATACTTCCCTAGACATTCTAATCCTCTCCAATTGCACTGGTTTTAACATATGTTATTTAAACTTCATTTTGAAAAGATTTCCGACAGTTTTCATGGACTATATGTTGTTTTAAAACAAATAATATTTATTGATGATAAATGTATTTTTCAGGACCAACTTGTTTGTTTCCAACAATACAATGAAATAATAAAAATATCCAATAATACAATGAACCTCTTTATATCAAAAGTAACTATTCATTATCTGTCATACAAAATGTACTTTGTATACTTATCAACCACTTTTCATTTTTAGATCCTTCGAACATCCTTATTTTTTCTGTGTGTCAGAGTGGCCTTACTTCCTTTACCTGCAAGAAGTAGAGAGTTAAGGTATATTTGAATACCAAACCTGCTTGATACTATTACTGAACCACTATTGTTTTTTTGGTTCTAATTATTAAATCGTGTTCAGGTAATGCAGAGGTGTAACAAGCTGAAGCACCTAAACAGAAAACAGCTGTCTACAGACCTCATATCAACAAAGCTGTGTTAAATGTCTGTAAGCATCAGGTATATTATTCAAATCAGTAAGACAAACCCAATTTACCTGAAAAAACTAACTGGAATCAAGAAGGAGAATTGAATTCAGGAGCGTTTTAATGAAAAAGATAATGAGAATTAGATAATATGTGAAAAAATAATACATTCTTTCAGAAATTGATCCTAATTTTACTTTACTTTATTGGATAGAAAAATTAAAATCCACTAGGTGAAAGGATGAAATCATTAAATATAATAAACTTTTATTACGATTCAACATCACAAGCAGCAACAACAATGAATTTTATTATTAACATTGCAGAACTATATAATAATAATAATCGTAATAATAATATTTATATATTTCTTAAAATACAATTAACAATAATATATATTTTATTATCACATAAATATTTATACTTATTTTTCAATATTAAATTTATTAATAAATGTTATAATTTACAAGATTAATAATAATAATAAATTTATAATCAGTTTTACCATATATTAGATTGTTTTAATATATATAATATATATATATGTTATTTTTAGTAACAATAACAAATACTCCAACAATGTATATGAGTATTTCATAGTAATTATAAACTTGTGCTCCAAAGTCCATTAAACTTTAATATAATCATTTATAAATAAGAATTTCAAATATAAAATATAATTATTAACAATATTACAAAATGTAATTCAAAAAATACCATAAAATAATTTAAAAAAAAATAATAATATTATTTTGTCAATGTTTAGATGGTTTTTATGAACAGTAACATTGTTATTTTTAATAACATTAAAAAATAAATAAAATTATTTATAATCTAATTCTCTTTTTGTATTTTTCAGGTAAATAATTTCTTCACAACAGTAAATTTATTATTGAACAAAACAATGTTAAAAAACAAATAGAAACAAAATTAACAACTATTTCAAAGAAGCTAATTGGTTTAAAAAGTACAGTTCCGTGAATGTATTCTTTTATTTTGTGCCATGTATAATCATATTTATCTATTGTATAATAAATCTAAACACTCATTTTAACTCTTTTGTATAAAATTCAAAGAAAAAAATAACATATTTGGAACGTAATGTTACATTTTGAATTTAGTTGGAAGCACTCACTACCTTGTATACAAAAAGCTGATTAAACTAACCATTTTTATGATAATGTAATTTGGAGAACTTTATTTTCTGAAAGTTCATTAGTTTTTTATTATTTGTGATGAAATTGTTAGAAATTTAGTAACATATACAGATTTAGTATGTATACTACATGTATATATTAGGTTAGGTTAGTACAGTTTTTATTGAAAGATAAAAATAATTGTTAATATAGATTCATTTATAATTTTTCATAATAAAAATATGTTTATATTAAAAATTTAACAAATGAATTTTTCCAGTTTGATGAAATGAACTTATGCTAATTTTAACAGCTTTTTTTTTATTGAGAAATAAAAAGTAGAGTAAGAGGGTGCTTTCATTTTAATGCATATGTCTAGAATTAAGTCCATTACAACCATCATCATTATTGACATTGTAGTGGTAAACCTGCTCTAGGGTGGGCCATTATAAACTGTTGCCTCTAATTACATTGATCCTTAGCACATTAGTCCTTAGTCCTTATTACATTAGTCCTGTATCTTGTAATATTTTAGTGTAGTCTTCCTGCTGTTATTGCTATAAGAATTCCTGATAATGGTTTTCTGCAATGAGTTAATCTCTTAGCCTACAACTAATTATCTTTTAAAAGATTAATTTTTTTTTCGGCTAAGATTGTCATAATTAATTCATCATAATTATGATGAAGTTAACAAAGGTAACATTTAATTGTACTCAGTATAAAAACTAATTATCTTTTCCCTCATGTATGTACTTCTCCCCCAATTATTTTTTTTTTGTTTTACTTAATATTTTTTTATTGCTGATTCTACCTGTCCAGCATACCATTTCCATTCGTATCCATAACCATACGATAACCCAAAATTCTAGATATTTCTTAAAGCTCTGAATCCTTGGTTTTTTACATCATGGTTAAAAATTATCATATAGTTGCTATATAAATCTCACTAATACATTCCAGTTTGTGAACAATCTATCCAGAAAAATGTAGAGAAATTAAAATGCTTATATTGAAACTTTAAATAAACTTTGAAATAATCAATGGATGATGACTTGGTAAAAATTCATAATCGAAAAAAAAAAATGAAAGTAAAAATATGTAAATATGGAAAATGAAAGTAATATTTGTTTTAAATCTTCATACTTCTATTTAAACATGACAGCTGTTTTGATATGCAATATCCTCTTCATATGTTAAGGAGTATTCTGTACTGGGAGTAGTTAAAGAATTTAAAATATTTAAATAGTATATTTTTAGGTTCTAAAGATATTTTATTACATTAAATTAAGTATCAAAAATTAATAAGAGAAATAAGTTAAAACATTCCAATCTTAAAATATTGTTTTTAAATATGGTTTATAATTTTGCAAACATTTTTAATGAATGGTTATTGTGAATTTATAAAACCGATCTGTTTTGCATTAAAAATAATTAAACATTTGCAGAACAGTATTTGAACTCTGAAACAATAAAGAGAAAAATGTTTTTTGTAATGTAAGAGTTATTACGAACTGGGAATGTAACCTTAGTTGTGCTTTATTAATGCAATTATTGACCTTACTATATCACTAACACTTATATTAATTTTCTGAATTTATTTTAGATCGGGAGACAAATTATTTATTTCACTCACCCAATTAATTCATTAACAAGAAATTTAAAGCATTTAAATCTTATTGTCTGATCCCAATAATTAGTGCAAAAAAAGAAAAATAACTTATTTGATGTTGTCAATGAAAATAATATCCTTTATTTATTTTAAATAAAATATATAATAATAGTAATAATAATAAACTATAACATTTTTTGTATAGTCTATTTATGTGATTTTTATTTAAATAATTAAAAAAAAATTTTTTTTGTCAGTTAATTTACTAAGGTATTTTATCAAGCATTATCAATCCACTATCATTAATATTTGCTTTTAAGATAAAGATTCTAATTTATCATGATGCTAGATTATATATATAGATTATTAATGGTACTGAAAATGATTAATCATTGTTGTATATTGTCACCATCTGTCACTGATTACCATTTTATAGAATTTGTACCTTGCATTTAGGTAATTTCAAAATATGGCACAAAGTAAACAATATATCATACATTGCTTTTGTTTTCCCCTCACAACACACACACACACACACACACACACACACACACACACACACACACACACACACACACACACACACACACACACACACACACACACACACACACACACATACACACACATTCACTAGCAAGTATAATCAGCTGAATAATTTACATGTAGTCAACAATGTCAGAACAGAATAAATAGAAATGAAGGAAGAGCACGTACTTACTATCTAGAATTCTGGACTATTAATATTACATGAGTATGGTATCTATGCAACCACATACATTATATGTGAACAACAATGCTGATTTCTCAGGCCCACCAACTCTATTGAATTATACTTGTAGTAAAATTCCAGATAATTGTGTGATATTATAACCATCTTTATAATATATATATATATACACTACCAGAGCTATTTTACAAACATATATTATTGATATTTTTTTTCTTTTACTGAATATAACACACTATAATTAATTACAATTATAATTATTTGCAGATTATATCTATACAGTAGTAAATGTTCTAAGAAGTCAGTAGTGAGTGTTATAAGAAATGAGGTCTTCAAGATGACATTGTAGAATTTGTTTTGTATTTTTTGTTTCATAGGATGACGTTTGAAGCAGGCAAATATTTAAAAAATCATAGAAAATATTTAAAAAAAATATAAATTTGGAACTTTGAATGAGTCTTATTTTTATGGAAAATTTTATAAATTAATTAATTGTTTTATTTTTTGGATGATTAATTTGTCATATAAGCTGGAAGCTTGTGCATGGAAATATGAAATGGAAACTTTGTAATATATGAAAAATGCCATGCCAATTAAGGAATTTAGACTTACGTAATTTTCAGAGAAATTAATTGTATGAAAATATAGTTAAATTGTGTATTTATGTGAATTGGCTTTGAAAACCACCACAGAGGGATGTATACATACTAATATTCTTTAATAACACTGTTGGTAACCTGTTAAAACTAAAATCTATTTTTATTATATATTGAAATGCCTAAATATTCATTTGGAAATTGTTTATTAACTTTTAATGATACATTTTATATAAAAAGAAACAGCATAATATAATAAATAGTAGAACAAATAATAATATAGAACTAATTTTAGTACTGGAAGGTAAAATTAAACTACAATAGGAATAACTACTATTATCTTTCAAGCCAAAACTAATGAAATAAATAACTGAATATAACTCCTATTAATGGGCTCTTTTAGATTAAAGACAATTACATAATATTACATAAAATTCATGGAACAATCATTTTAATAAATAATCAACGTCAAATTATAAGGAAATTTTTTTAAAAATATTTTTTGAATTTAAATAGGAGTGGTAATTTAATAATACATATGAATATAATAAAAATGTAGAAATGCATTAGTGATGCGACAGAAAGAGTAATTCACTTCAATGTGATAATTTAGATTATCTGTTGTCAATACAGAGCAAGAAATCAGTTATGAATTTTCTCCTGATTGTACATCCTCCAGAAAAAATTCTCTGACCTTCTAATGATTGTTTCAAACCTTGCTAACCACTCACTACACCAATTTATCAAACTTATTTTAGTAAAAAAGACAAAATTATTTGGTAAATTTTCATTGTATATGTGTGCGTCATTCATGAAATATAGGTTTGTATAAATATCTTTTATTATTTTTTCTTTAATTGTAACAGGTAATGAAAGTCTGAATAAAAAAATTGCATCAAATGGATATAATGTAATAAAAAGAATAATAATGTTATGTTTGCTTATAACATTTGTTATATAATGCTTCAATTATAAAACATAAAATTAAGATTATCAAATATAATCAGTGTTATATTAAGTTTTTTTTTAATAATTTAATTTAACTATAGTATTGCTAAGAAATACTAATTAGGATAATTATAAAATTGTTTAATATAAAATATTTTGTTTATAAATTATAAAAAAGAATTTTAATACAATATTTTTATATATAAAAATTTCTTTTTTTTTAAGTTAAGCTTATTTTTAATGTAATGCAGTAACTTATATAAATGAATAAATGGTTATATGAATTGCATACAACTGTTGTGCATATTTTAATTTATTTTAAGAAAAATAACATTAAACGTCTATTAATAATGCAAACAAGCAACAATAAAATACATATTCCACAATTAGTTATAACAATGATACATCAAACAGACAACAAAGAGTATATTAATTTTAATGTAGATTTATTAATCATTATTTTCCAGGATTTTGAAGATTTTATTATTGATGTGATATATAGAATTACATTTTTATTCAATATTTTTATATACCTGGGAAAATAGAAAAAAGGGGGCTCATAAAACTTTGTTGAAGTAGACAGATCAAACATTTTGTAAATGAACCAAAGAAAAATATTACACGCAGAAAAACTAGTTTGGAATGGATTCAGTACCTGACTTATGACTTATAAATAAGAAGACTGGCTTAATCATGTTTTTTTAAAGGCTCTGGAATGGTAATAGCCAGTATAATGTGAAACAGGAAGAATACATGGAAATAATACATTTAAATGTTCAATTAAAAAAAAATAGCATCCTAAAAATGTGCTCAGAATGAACAAATTTAAAAATATTTGTATTAAGAGGAAATATCAATAAGTGTTATTCATTAAACTTGTCTAAACATAACTATCATAATATCACATCAAAAAAATTTCAAAACCTGAATTAATAATAATTATTTTATAAAATGCGTTTCATCTGGTATGACATAACATTAGCAATAACAAACTGGAGTACTGATGTTTATTAATACATTTATCACATAAGCTAATATTTAATGTGCAATGATATTACAGTCTGTAATTTAACAAATGGGTAGAAAATTTTTGTTCCTTTATAGAAGTGTAAAATAAAATATATATAAATAGAGATAATTTAATGTAAAAAGAGCTGTGTTAATTTACAATAAGAAACTTAGTCTTGAGTTTATTTTTTAATGAAACATTTCTCTGAAACCAATATTTTGCCTAAATTTGGATTATAAATTTTATTTAGTTAACAAAATTTTATTTCAAAGTGTTCTAATTTCCTGGTTATAAAGTGAATTTACTTTATAATTATATTTTTTAAATATTAATTTCATTTTAGAAATAAGTAAATCCGTAACAGTAAAATTGTATGTAATAAATGCGTCTTACGACTTAGCAAAGAATTTGACCTTTTATTGTAAAGGGTTAGTTTACATTATATTTCTGGAATACATATTAATATTTCATAAAATAATTTTTTGTTTTAATGTCAGCCATGGTTGTTAAAATTTTTACATTGTTAATATTTGTTCACCTAATCAATCTCATTATCTTAAAAAAAAATTACATAAGACGAAAATTTATAATGTACTAATTTTGCAAATTGCAAGGAACAATTCAAAATTTTATAGAATTTTTTATTAGATCTTTCACAAATAAACTGATATTATTACTGTCCATTTAAATTTGAACTTGGTTAGTATTTTTTAGTTATTTTTTTAGTTATCATTATTTTTAATTTTTATAGAAATATAGGACATCTTAAAAAATTATTATTAACTTTATCTTATCTGATTTAAATTGATCTATACCTATAGAAAATTGTTGATCAATTTCTGATATCTTTCTCCATACTTATAACATTGTACATTTTATCAGAGACTACTCTACGAGTAGAAATATTTCATCAGAAAATGAGTAACCGGGAAAATATTTTATTAACTTGAAATAAAACTTATTATAAAATAAAACTTCTTCAATTTGACAAAAATTGTAGTATTACTTCTTAACTGAAAAATTTTTGATACCTTGGGTGACCAAGAAAATCTATTTTCTATGATTTTTAACTTCTGGTTTAGGATTTCTTGTTAATCCAACCTGGTAAAGTCATCAAATCTTTTCTACCGATTATACTCTTGATTTTTTGGTTCCTGGCAATTATGGTTGTGTATTTTGATTGAAAATCCAAACCAAAATTAATGTTAACTCAAATTAATGTTAAATCAAAGAATAAATAACAAAATGGTAAAACAGAATTGTCTACTAATATTTATTTATTTATTTTCCATTTTCCTAATATTTTCTTTAAAATCTGTTCAAGTAGTGAACAATAAGCAGCCCCCCTCCGCCAATGGCCCAATGAGATGAGAATGATACATATGACATGTAAATGAGGTATAGCCTTGTACAAATACAGGTCGACCATTCCTGAGAAGTGTGGTTGGTTGAACCCTAATCACCAAAGTACACTGGTATCCACTGACTAATATTCAAATCTCTTTAAAAGCAACTAATTTTTACTAAGATTTGAACCTCAGAACATTTGACTTCAAAAGTCAACTATTAAACAAGTGATTTGTTTTTTTTAACAACTGATGAGTTAGCCACTAAACCAGGCTGGTTAAATTAAAATTAAAATTAAAATTTTTTGTTAAATTAAAAGAATTTTGTTGTGGAAATTGCAGACTATCACAAAGACAGAAAAAAGTTATAACAGTATACAATACTTTTGCAGTATGACACAAATTTTGCTTTAAAAATTCATTTTTATATATGAAATTTTTTCATCAAACCAATTTACTCACAGGCAAATTAAAAAAAAAATAGATTCCTTGAGGAACAAACATTTTCTAGCTTAGTTTTGTATTTTTACTGTAATAACAAGCATTAAATTAAACACATTAATTTATGTTCATTAACATACATAGCATTAAATAACATCTAAAAACATCAAAACATTTTATTATTATAAAATATTTATATACACACATAAAATGTACATTTAACAATAAAGTATGGTGTTATTTTTATTTACTTACACATTTGGAGAACATTATACTTTATTCATCGTAAACAATTATTGGTTTTTTTTTTTTTTTTTTTTTTTTTTTTTACAAAAATAAAGTTCAGTCACAGGTTTTACCATCAATTTGATTATTGTAGTATATATTATTTTTGAATGAAGATGGCATTTTATTTAATCTTGATCTTTAAGAAATATTAAAAGAAAAATATATATACACTGTTTCTTTTCTTCAGAATATTACTACTCTCATCTGTATGTATAGTCAGAAAAAAAAATTACAGAAAATCATATTATAAATTATTTTTATTAATATTTTATCGTAATTTACCTAAGTTAAAGTTGGTTAAAGATCTGAGCCAAAAAGATTTTATCCCTGGGTGGAATATTATGAAGAAGTAATTTTTAAGTCAGTGAAAGACTGATAATTGATTGATGTGCTTTTTTTCTATTCTAATTTCATCTGATTTCTTGTTAAACTTGAGTGAAACTATCCACTGGATTTTTATATTCTCTTTTCATAAACCGTTCATTCCCTGTAACACTTAATATATTATTACACCTCACCAATGTATCCTTTTACAGTTATATATCTTTAGGTTAAACCTTTTGTGATCTCTTAAATCCCAAATGTATTTTCTGGGTTTTCTCCCCTATGATTTAATCTATTCATAAAACATTCACAATTATTTATTCAAAACACCACAATTTCTTTTTAATTTTTCTATTTGATATATAAATTGTAATTTTTTGTTTTTCATTCTTTATTAAATTCTGAAAAAGTTTCATTTGGTAATCTTTATTCATAGAAATGACAGCTGTTCTATTTAACATCTGTGCTTTTGCATGTTAAAGGTGATTTTACTAATTCCAGTCCTGCTAAGTAGTTGGGATTTATCTCTTTAGGTTACAGCAGATTGATGAAAATAAAATAAAGGATGGCAAATCAATTTACTCAGTATAACTTATTCTTATTTAAGATAATAACGTTAAGTCTAATCTCATTATCACCTTTTTATCAATGGTTATGAGTTGTTAATAGACTTCATAAACCTATTAAGGAAGGTCTTTTATTGATCTATAAAAAGAAAGTAAATTAAAGTTTACTTTCCTTTTTTTAATAGGATTAGGAGCCCCAGCTTTACATAAATGGTCCTTTAGGAAACTGCACAGACCTGCTGAGTCAGCTCATGGGAGGTACCAGATAATAAGGATGCATTAGCTCTATCATCAAGGTTCTGCATTCTTAACACAAAATATCTAATGGGGGGGTCTGGTCTACACCCAGAAAACTGATATAAGAGAAGAAAGGATCAGGGAGAAAGAAAAGGAGTTGGTAGCTGATGAGGGCTTAGAAAGGATGATTTACTCATCAAATAGATCAGGATAGTTTACTCCCCAGTGATTATTGGCTGCCTTACTTTGTTTCAATTGATATCTTTAACTAACAGTACTAAATGATGGATTCACTAATAATGATAATAATTGTTAGTTGAAAATAAATAATATCTGAAAGAAAAATGTGATAATGTTTTTTTAATTTTTTCCTTTTCTCAAATATTAAAATATTTTCCATTAAATTATATTAATTATGAAATACAAAATACATTTTTATGATACTTTTTCAGTAAGGTAATGGTATCAGAGTATTTGTTTCCAAGTTAATTTATCTTGTTTCATTTGTTTTACTCCATTTCTTAATTGTATCTGTCAGTTAGGTTTGGTTTGACTTAAATTTTGTAAGAAGGTAAATATTATTATAATAATATTTTACATGTATAATTTTTATTTATGAAACCTGCAGACACTTAAAAATTTTTTAAAGTACATTTTTCAGGTATTTATAATGATCTTCAAAAGCTGACAGAGTAATGACGGCCATATCTGATTGTTGTTACAGATGATGCTAGGTCAGAATTTTTTTGCATATAGTAATTATTATTTTAATTTTTTTAATTATTTTTATAAATTTATAAATTTTAAAATTTAAGACAGATAATTCTTTATTGTTTTCAGATTTTGCTGTTTCTTTATTCTCTTTCATTCCTCTAATCTTTTTTCCACCAATTAAGGTTTCTTTTTTAAATTGTAATACCATAAAACTTTAAAAAAAAAAAGTTAAATTACTTTTACATTAAATGCTATTTGAATGTAACTTTTTTATGTGGCATATACTGTTTTATTGTGTAAGTTTAATTTTTTCTTTGTTTAGTGTAACAGGAAGTAGAAATTATTTATAGATTTTTATATACTTATGTCTGTAAATTATGACATAGTATGGATCATACGTAGCATACCACTAAATGTAAAAATTACCTCCATATATAATGACATTTTATTGATTTGTAAACATGGACAGTTAGTTAAATATGGTAAGTAAACATACTTCACTGTTTTGATTAGGTTCACTTAATGTTAATTAAAAAATAAAAAATAAAATAAAATCAATAACCATTTGCTATTAATTACTGCGATAGATTTGTTATGATATTTTTAAAGAGAAAAAAGTGTTATTTAGATTCAGCTCTATAATTATGACCAATTCATTAAAACAAATAATATTCTTTTGTTATCATATTGAATATAATGTAAATAAAAAACAAAGTGGGTTTTTGGAAGGGATTTGTCACTACATTTGGAAAGAAATAAACTATTTTCACTTTAACAGAAAACATTTTTACAATTAAGGAAGAATAACCAAAATATCAACTTATTTTTAACCTTAGTGGATACTTATTTTAACTCATAAGTCTATGATGTTGTTATTAACTCAGATTTTTAACTTCTTTGTAACTAGGACTAAATTTGGTAGTTTTTTCAATTATCAGATTTGCATTTTTTTTAACAGTATTCTTCCTATTTATTCCTACTACACTGTCACAGGTTTCCCATATTATTTAGTTATTATATAGTTTATTTTGACCATAACATTAATACTATTATTACTACATGTATATCCAAATAACATTTTAATAACTCTGTATTTAAGGAAAACATGCAATACTACATAAATTTGTAGAAAGAATGAGTACAGTATCATTTACTAATAAATACAAAAATCTTACATTGATTTATAATCTTTGCAATTATTAATCAAAATGATAAAAAGTTGCTTAATTAAAATATGATTAATAATAAAATACAAACAATTATTTAGAAAAAAAATTAATATTAAACAGTGGTAATTAAATAAAATTAATAAAACCAACAATTGTATATTATGATTTTTAAGTATACATTCATGCAATTGTAATTATAAAAAATAAGCATTCTATTTTTTAAATGACAATATTTTATTACAACAAACATTTAAATAACAACATCAACTTTAACATTAATATCAACAACAACAATAACAACAATAATGCTTGCTCTACTGTTAATTATTTTAGTTTTAAATTATGTAAAAAAAAAAGCTCATATATCAATCATATCTATATATTTATGTAACTCATTTATAAAAAAAAATAATAGTTCAAAAATAAATTTCCTTTTAGTATTTTACATTGTCTTTTTGTAAAAGGAAAATATAAAATTTAATTTTAAATGGATTTTATAATGCATTATCATTGCAAAGTATTACTTGAACTAAGTAATATCTTTTTGGTTAGTTCTATCTTTTCGGTAAAAACTGATTGAATCTATTTAATTCTTTCAAAAAATAAAGATCTACAAACAATTAATTGTTATTATTAACAATATAATTTTTTAATTATTTTTTATTTATAAATTATCAAAACATTAGACAACTACACAGTATTAATCTAAAATACTAACAACTCAGAAGACCAGTCTTTTAACTGCCAAACATGTACTTCCTAGTTTTGTGCTAATATGTACTAATCCAATCAATATATTTCCAATGCATACTCTATTGTTCTAAGCATTTGATTTCCTTTACCCTTTGTTCTCTCTACACATAACATACTGCTATCACATATTTATCCTTAATATTTATACATTTTTATAAAAAAAAAAAAAATATATATATATTTATTTATTACATATGAGTACATCAAAATATTAAATGACACCAATTTAATATGCTCTGTATTATAATTGCATAAATCTCTATGAAATTTTTTTTTTTATTACAAGTAACTTGAATTTGCTTTACATTTTAAAAATAAAATAAAACTTCATAAAAAAAAAAAAAAAAATATTAATATAATTTATAATGGAAATTCAAAATAGAATTCAGTAACATTTCTATAACAGTTGTATCCAATAAATTGATTATGAAATAATTAAATTAATTAATTTACTACAATTATCATTTACTGTTTTGGACTTGATTAAAATATTATTTATCAGTATAATCTTATATAATATTTAGATGCATGTATTTATGTATGTAATGATGGGCTAATATCATGTAGGGTAACAACTGTATTAAAACGTAAAAGAAGTATTTATTTATTACTATAAGATAATAAAATTTTAGTAATTGTTTCTATGATTATTGGCAGGAAAATGAACTGTTGGTTAATGACTAATTAATTAATATCTTTTACTGATTTAAAAAAATGAAAGAGATGGTATAAACAAAATCATTTTTGGATCAGAAAAGTCTATAAATATAATTGGAACTTAATAGAAAAAATGTTGCTAAAACATGAAGAAAAAAATTTAAGTGTCATCTGATAAGGATGACCTGGCAGTAGTATCTCTCCCTCCTTCCCTTGAACAGGTTCTCCTTCATGAGTTAGTCCTGCTTCAGCTACCATCTGTTATCTGTTCCTTGTTTGGTAAGTAAAACCTCTTTTCCAAAATACCTTAGTACATGCTACTACCTTAGTAACAGTATAGTTATCAAACTGTAAATTTCTGTACATTTCAGTGGGTTGCTGTTATCATTGTTATTTGTCTTTGTCCATATTTTAAAACAAAGTTATTTATGATAAATATGCTTGTCATATGACAAAAGAAAGACAGATTGTAGAATTAAACTAGGAAAAGGCATTTGTAAAAATATAAGTTTTTATTAAGTCTTAGTAGTTCTCATTATTCTTGAACATAATTGATAATGAAAAACTTGATGAGAACAAACTTTATTTTCTTCAGCAACCAACAGAGTTGTAGTAGTTAAAAATAACTTGCTACTACTGCAAAGAAATCATTTGTGGGGAATACAGCATTAAAACCCATGTGTAAAGTAAAACCTAAGTGATAGCACTCTTTCATAAAAAAAAAACCATCATTTTCAAGTTAAGTTTAGATAACTGAAATCCTAATGTAGCTTACTGTCACATCTCATTTATACTTACTAATGATTAACTTTGTTATTTGTTTTTTAATTTAATAAGTATTTTCTTGCTAAAATAATTTACCAAGTGTAATGTTTTTGTTCAGTTTGGTATACTGTTATAAAATCTTGCATTTTTTCAGGACATTTAATAAAAACTAACTTAAAAAACTTTTTTTTTTTTTTTAGTCGTCTTTTTTTAATTTGAGTACCAACAGTTATAAAAACAAAAACTGTAGACGGAACTATTGCCTATATTAAAGGTAGGATTGTTTCTATAGTAGGTTACTTTTCATATTGTTACCATTTAAGATTTAGATATAATTTTAAATATTATATATATCTTTAAAGCTGCTAACATTTGCAACTTCTTTTACTATTCAGAATAGGTAAATTATAAAGAATAATAAAATCTTTTAAATTTAATTGTCAATAAACAATTTATATTTGGAAAATAAAGATTTATTAATTTCTAAACATATTACTAAGAGTTTTTGCTACCACAATTAACTGAAAACAATATCATTGTTCATATGTAAATATACAAGCAAATCATCAGAACTATTTAACATGAGTTATAAATATATTCTATAGATCAGAGCAGTTTGTTTAAATTGTAGCTAAATACAGATAAAATTTCTCATCACTTTTACTTCCCTATCAAATTACATTGTTATTAAATGAATATTCAAGAGTGAATATACAGTTTTATTTAAATTCTGTTAAATTTTCTCACATAAAGTACGAAATGACCTTATCATTTTTGTAATTCACAACTCTTAACAAAATTTTACTACATATAAGTGTTATTTGAAACATTTTAAATTGAAAATTCAATATCTTTAAATACAGTAATCAATTTTCTTTTTGTTTTGTTATTATTTTTTTTTTTGTAAATCTGAGAGTATAAAAAAACTGTTAAAAAATCAACAAACTTGCTTATGTATGTGCGCACGCGCGCGTTTGTGTATGTGTGGGTATTTGTGTGTGATAATAAATTTCAGTATATAAGTAATATAATATAGAAATTATAATAATATAGATGTTAAAGAATTATTTATTTTTAAACACATTTAATAGCATTTAATGTAAGGACTTATAGAGCACCTCTAATTAATCAATTCATCGTTTCATTTTTTAATTTGATTGGAATATACAATTCGATTAATTTAGTTAGCCTAATACTAAAACAGCATTCCAAGTTTATAATTGGTAATTACATTTTATTAGTGTACTAGTATTTTGTACAATAAGCATTCTCAGAATTTCAAAAGTTAATATTTGATTAGTTCAATGTAGTAATATAATGGTAAGAAATATATTGGTGTAACTATTAAATTTAGTGTTTAATGATACAATAATTAATCTCTTGATATTAAAAACACATAAATGTAATTAACAATATACTCTAAATATATATATATATATATATATTTTATTTGAATGCTAAATAAATTTTAAGATATGTAAATTAAAACTAAAATCTCAATATATTACAGTAGTATATACATTAATAAAAAGATTTCCATAATTTATTTTTAAGATTTTTATATTACTGCAAAGAGAATAACATAACCCTTTGTCTTAAAATTTAATGCAAAATATACAGAATATCTATCAGTGATTACCAGTATTGGCAAATATAATTAGTATAGAATTTGTAATGAAAGTTATAAAATGTAAAGAGAGAAGAAAACAAATATATGTAGAAAGAATAACAAAGTTTAAATGCAATTTTTCCAGTGGCCCAGAGATCCAGATTACAATTTCAGGATTTTTGGGTGGAGTGGCTGCTACGTACAGTCATTTTTTATTTTTATGATCATTTATGAAATATATTTTTATCTTTATGATTATTTTCATGAAATGGACTCTTACTAGGAGGAGAGCTAATTTAAATTTATTGATAAAATTCTGATTGTTCAACTAACTGCAGGGAAATAAAAATTTGAAAGAACATCAAAATGAACATTATGATAATTATTTACATGATAAAAGAAAGAATGAATTAGCTGTGTAATTGTAATTGTGTGTGTGGTTCTTTCTGTTATTCCTACTCCCATTAAAAAAAGCATAATTACCTTGTCTCATATCTGATATACTATACCATCCATTAATTGATATAAAATCATTAAAGAATTACATATCAACAATTTTTAAGGATCAAATCATAATTTATTAATTGCAATTGTATTAAATCATGGCCAGTTTGTCACTACACCTCACAGTAAATTAAAGAAAACAGTGTTTAGATATTTTGTTAATTTAAAACATTACAGTGATATCTACTAGATAAATTATCAGTTAATAATTAATAAAAGTAAATAATAACAATTAGTAAAAACTGATTTTATAGTGTTAGAATGTAATTCAGTTGAAATTTTATTTATTAGAATAATGTATTATAAAAACAAAAGAATTATAAAGGTATCTTGAATAAGTACAAAAAGTATTTATCATTAATAATTTACCATTGCTATGATGTAGAATTAAAACCAGGCTACTTCTAATATAGTTTGTTTACCTGGGAGAGGGAATAATGAACAATACCACACTAGCTATTATTATTATCTATTAGAAAATTATTTTTTGAACTGTCACAGACATGTCATATTAAATTCTGTCTTTTTCTTTATCAGATATATGTCTTGCATTTTTTACTAGTTGATTAACTAAGAATGACACCTCAAATCATGTTTTATAGTCTTTGTTTTCCTAATTTTCATATTTTCATCAAGTTAAAATGCTTTCAATAAATAGTTAATGTTTTTACAATAGTCTTCTTTTTATTTTTAAAATCAATTTTAAATAAAATATGATATCAAAGAAACACTATGGCTCCATTAAATTATATGTAAAATGAATACTAACTGAGTTTAATCTTAAAGATTATATAGGCATACATTTAATCATTTGTAGAGATTCTGTATAGAAAATTAATTTATGGACTTGTAATAATACAGCAATATCATTTAACAGTATAAGCAAACTATTTATTACACTAAACTATAAAGCAATGAAGGATTTATAACAATAATGCGTAATAAAAATATTATAAGAAGTTTCCTATCATAGAAATACTGTAATTAATATGAAATATTTAAGCATCTAATAAATTATTTATAAAATTGCTACATTGTTAGTTTATCAATTACCAATTAAGAATTTATTTAATAATGGATAGAATTTATTAAAATTTAGTATATCGTAAAAATAATCAAGTAGAATAATACAATTAAAACTTTACAATGGGAACATACAAATACAGAAAGAAAATTATTTTATAGTAAAAACAATATACATACTACATTTATATAAATTACATACAAATGTTTTAAATAAGTATTATTTTGATAGAAGTTAGATAGATTATAATAAATTTAATTGTGAATGTTATATCACTGCTTAGTGTCTAATGATAGTCATTACATTGCCAGGTTTTAATTTCTTATTTCAGGAGTGTTCTACTCTAGTATTTCATTCTGTGACTTTCAGAAGGTTTAGAAGTGATAAGAAAACTATCATAATTTTTTCATAATATGCGTATAACTATTATAACTCTAGAAATAACAGTAATAAGCATGTTTCTATTAAATTAAAGACACTTTTGTTATATAAAAATTAACATTCTGGATGGTACAGCAAATATACAGCGTGTGATATATGATAATTATGAGAAAATCCTATTAAATTAAAAGCATGACTTACTGAACAGTCTTCTGTTTTTATTTTCTCCATAGAGCTTCATTACTTGTAAAACCATTAGTATCTATTACACATCAAATGATAATTAATAATATTGATTCATCAATTTTAAAAATTTAGTCTATAGTTGCCAAATTATTAGAAATAAATTAGCTTCTTGAAACTAACTATGAAAGAACATCTTAATTAATTATGCAGATTTATTGATGAACATAAGAGACTGGTGGGAAATTTATTGCTGTAAATTTTGCTTTAAATGACAACTGAATTAATAAACTGAGGTCAGTAGGTATACACTTACATTACTCCTGTTTAATCCTGTCACTTCTAAAATCAACTAAAATGTGTTCACTAAATATAAATGTATGAGCAAAATGTAATCAAGGCAGTAAGAAATAAGTTGAATGAGATGTAATCATGATAGGATAGATGAAGTAAAGGACTAATGTCTCAGTATCTTAAGCTAATACCAGAAATAAATCAGAATATCTTTTCAGACTTTTTTTATTTCTTGTTAAGTAAGAATGTTATTATGTATAATTATCATTTATTTTGTCTAATTTATTTATTTGTATAAACTGATTATAAAAGAACTCTTTATTAAAATGAACAACAAAACCTTATGAAAAATGTAAGGCAGATCAAATTATACTAGTTTTGAAATAAAATAGAGAAAAAAAGCTGGCTTTTGAAAATAAAAAGTGAAACATAAAAGAATCCAGTATTATTATTAATATAATAATGTTTATTAAATTGATATTGCTCACAACTGATATTGTCAAAAGCATTAAAGATATCACACAAAAAAGAGGTTTTATTCATGTTTAGTTATGAAGGTTTAATTTACATAAATTACAACATATAATATATATGTTGTATTAATGGTTTTATAATATAATAAAACTTAAAACTTAGACCCGTCATTAAAATAAACCCTTAAACACGCCCGATTACAGAATCATACAGCAGCAAGGAACACTGTCCAGGCTCTGCGATTCAAAGGGAGAATTTATGAAACTCCTGCCACTTTTGCATTCCATCTTATAGACTGCATTAAACATAAAAATTAAAATATTAAATATAGTTTTTTAAAACTGCTTTTTATGGTAAATGTACTTTATTTTTATTAATGTTTCTAATTATACTTCTATTTCCAATATTAACACACAAAGCGTAGAGCTATAATTTCTCCATATCTGTGCTAGGACATGCCTGAATGGGAGGAGATTTATGGTTGTAAGGCTGTATAGTGTGATTTATGGTGATCATTTTAAAGATGATATTAACTGTTAATTATGATAAAACAATAACTGAATAGGGGCCACTTAATTTTTTCTAAGCATTAACATTTTAAACGTATTTATATATCTCTTTCTTTGTGAGTTTTATGAATGTGTAATAATATGAATGAGAATGATTTGTAGTCTTTCAGCTATTTATAGAAATTATTGCCCTACCTCTTTTAACAAAGTCATTAATTAAGTATCTTAGGCTTCAATTAGATATGTCAGTCATTTGTTCAGATAAAATATTTTATTTACTAAGAACAAACTGTTGACTAGTTTTACACTTAACCTAAGAGATTTTTTATAGATTCTTGTTTATTAGAATACTTTAATATTTTTAATTAATGCTTTATTTTTTAATAACAAGTAAATGATTTATAACAATTCTTTGTATGTTCTCATTGTTAGTTCTAGTTACGATTAAACTATGACAAGTACCACCAAATTTTGATGAAAAAAATGATAAATGATCAGTTATAATCAAATGTAAAAGTAATTCATGTTTTTAATATTGTTCTTCAGCAACAAAGAAATATCTTGTACAACTCTAAATTATAATAATAATATATATATAATTATAACAGTAATGGCAATAGTAATAATAATAATACACCAATAAAAATAAATATAATGCATTCTAAAATAATAATATTTATATGCATGAGATTCAGTCTTAAAATAATTTGGCATACATTCAATATATTTAATTAATTAAATATCAGTTACACAAAAATAATGGACGATGCCACATAATTTAATTATCTATATCTTGCCATGCCAGTCTCCACATATTTGGAGGGTTGAAAATTAACATTACATAAATGACAACAGCATTCAATTCAGTCGGTATAGTATCTCATTTCATATGACTATATTTATATTATTAATATGTGGAGGCTTGCAATTTTTCATTACATCAGTGTTAATAAAATTTATCAATTTTAATTACAATGTAATTACATAAATATTATAATTCTATCAATATTATCCATTAAGAAAAAATTAAAATAAACTATCAATAAGAGTTTAATATTTTTAATATACTATAATTAACTGTTATAATAAATTACAATTTTTATGATTATAACATATAACATCAAATATATTTTTAATTAATTTTTAATTGCAATAAAATGTAGAATATTATTAACAAATACACATTATGATGGAACAGTCCAACACTCCAGCTTAAAAACTTTTCTTATATTAAAAAATCAATTAGTATACTCACTTGTACACTGCAACTAACTGCATTATTTGAGACATTTATATATCACACATGCAACACGAATATAAATTCTGTTGTTTATTTCTAAAAATAATTTTTTTTTGTTATTTCTATTAACAACTAATTTAATGAAGAATTAATTAATTCTCAGAATCTTTTTATTGTAAATTTACAAAATTAAAACTATGGGATTAAAATTATGGGAAGAAGATTAAAATTGTGGGTTAAAAACTGTATACTTTCATGTCTGCAGTGGTACTGTAAACTAAACTGTTTACTTTTGGGTCTGCAGATTATCCTACAACTAAAACATGTTCTTTATAATATGCTTATGTTACAATAAAAGTTAACAATGAAAAAATTAGATTATGATCAGTGACAATTGTTGATGTCCACGTGTAGGTCTGATGGAAGTAGTAAATTTAACACTAAAATTTGTACAGTTGTCAGAATAAATAATAACTAATATGGCTACCAAGTTCTAATAAAGTAGATCAGTAGCAGAATTTAAACAAATGAAATGATTGTTAATGGAGTACCTGAAGAAAGCAGGTTAAAGTTATTATTGAACAAATTAAGTTGATTCATTTCTTAACAGTAGAGGATAATAATATATGAATAAGCATTTTGAATGTGACTCTAGATACACTGCTCTTTAATGTATCTTGGCTGAAAAAATGCTAAGATTACTGGGGTTTAATAATATATATAAAAACTGGTAAACCAGAAGTCACCCATATAAAGATCAAAGAGATGACATATACAATCCTCAATTCATGGAAGCTAGTCACAAAATGATTGAATGATTATTAAATGGATATTTTATAATATTTGTAAAACACTAAGCTGGGTAAGAATTTGAAATCAGGACTTTCTGTATAGAAGAATGAGATGCTACTAGTTTATTACAGAAATCACCAAGTTGATCGGTCATCACCATTTTGGTGGTAATTTACAAGTGAAACTCACCTAAATTTACTGTGCAGACATTCTTAATATTTTCTAGATGATCTTACAAGAAAAGAAGCATTATGTTGTTTAAACAGGACATAGCAAAACAAAATTTTCTTTAGATTATGCAATATTTTCTAAATAGAAATTTTTTTAACAATTAGAATGGATAACAAGCTTCTCAGTTCACTTGACCCCATACTTTTAGATTTTTTGTTGTGGGGGCAGTCAAAGTTTGTTGTTTACCAGAAGTGACCAAGAAATATTCATAACTTAAAAAAGAACCTCAACAGAACGTTATAAAATCACAAATGAAATACTAAAATATATAGCTTCAGTTGTCATATAGCTTCAGAATTGAATGTATATAAAGGTTGAAGAAACTCATCAAGTAACAGATATATAATTAATATTTAAGTATAATAAAACTATTTGAATTATAATAATAATAATGATAAAAAAAATTTCTTTTACTTTTACATATAATTTAACTATTTATTATATCCCTGTTGGTGGGTATGACTTCTGGTTCAATTTGCATAATTTCAAACATGCTATTTAATATAATTATGATTACAAGATTGACTTTAAAAACCATTTCTGTAAAAAATCCTAGATTAGTCAGTCTGTTTATGGTGTCACTTTCTCAGTTTTAACACATAAAAAAAATTCTTATATAAACATTTACAGAAAAGTTTTTGAATTGATAGTAGGTTTATTTTAAGGTAAAAGTTACAGAATCTTTATGTGAGTCTGAACTAGTTTTTTCTCTAAATCAATTTTCTTTAGAGAAACAGAATCTGATTAAAATGAGTTTTTATTAGCTTTTCACTCAAAATCACATTTTTTTAAAGATTCAGTTTTTTATATTTAAAATGTAAGTCATTCAATAAAGTATTCATAACTTTCATGTTAAATAAAGTGACCTGCAGCTGTTTTAAATTTTTAAACATGGTATTTCATGGATATCAAAACTCAAAAATATCCTTAGTTAAATTTCCTGATTTACATTCTAATAATTATTAGAAATGTTAAGAAATAAGATTAGGAAGTGAAATTTCAAAAAAAAAATGTGTTATCCTCTCAAGCTTTAACCAACCTTTGTAATATCTAGTATTTTTGGGGGTTTTTTTTTTGGAGAGAACATATAAAAGAATTGTTAAATTTGTTATGTTTTTTCATGAGTTCTGAGGTTTACCACCTGGAAAAAAAATATCTCATAATAGTTAAAAGATATGAAAATTTTTATACAGCTTTATTCTTAAGCAATGTCAACTGGATATAAGATTATTATTGGTTGATATTACTATTTTTTTTAAATACTACGATAAACATTTTTCAGAGAGATGCTTTAGTTTCTATCTTTATTAATTTTTATGTATATTATAATTTATTAAAATATTCTGTTTATTTTAACTGATAATCCATCAAACCTTAATTCAACAACAAAAGGCAAGAAAAATATAAAGGTGGAGTAGATTATTTTAATTTTATTTAAAGCAAAGTTTAAAGCTTTATCTTGCAAAATTAACAATAATGGATCATTTAAAGAAAATAATCTTTTAGAAACCAAATGTTATTACATGTGTACAGAAGCCAAAAGTGTAAGAAAGGAGAATAGTCAAAGAAGATTTTTCTTTAAGCATACTATTTATCTTTTTGTAAGAGATAAATATAATCTTTCTGAGAGATTTAATGTAACAGCTGATATATTTGTATGAACATCTTACATTCTTCTACACTTTTAGAAAATTAAATTTCTATGTAGACAGTGTTATAAAAATGTTTTGTAGTAACATATGAATAAGTGAGTATTATTTTGGTTATTAATTTTAATTTTCTAGATAAATTCATGATATAATAAATATTATAATTATATAATATGGAGAATATTTATTTTAATGATAACTGAGGTATTTATTCTTCAATAATATGAGTTACTCTTTACAAATAGTAAATATATATATATATATCTGATAGAATAATTCATATGAAAAAACTGTGCTTTATAATTTTTCTTTTATATAAAATGAAAAACAAGAAAAAACAGATGGGAAGACAGTAGGCTTATTTTGGCCAATACCAAAGTTTTATAAAACCAATACACCTTTCATGAAATGCTTCCAAAATCATGGAGAGGCTCATTAGGATCACGAGGCTTGGAAAATATTTTCAAATTGCTTTTTCACATATAATGTAGAAATATTATAATATTTTAAAAAAAATTAAGTTTTAGAAACTCCTATGGATTAAATTTTCATTATATTTTATTCAAACATTGCAACATTAAACATTTTGAAAGCATTTTTCTTATGTCTGTTTTTAAAAATAACTGAACAGGTTGCTCCAAATCACTTGTACTTTTTCTAATTTTTCTTCTAAAAATCTTCAAAAAACAAATAGCCTTAAAATCATTAAGAGGTTCCTCGAAGTAAGCTCTTCAATTTAGTGTTATATTTTCTTTTTGGGAAACATATGATTTTTAATGAAAAACTGATCTTAAAAAAGTCTATTATTGATGTAAAAATTTAAATCTTCAATCACAATTAATACACATGACTTAATGTAATAATCAAAATTGCTATTGCGTAAGCCAGCAAGGCAGCCAAAGTTAACTAAATTCCTATTCTTTTGTTTTCTAGAACTGAGATTCATTTACGACTCTTTACTAGAACGTTTTTCTTCATTCTCACATTCTTTCTTATTCCATCTGTATGTATAATGACCCATTTTCAACTTCTTCTCTTCACCACTGTTTCTTATTTGAAATTAAGAATTAAATTTCTCACCATGTTGATTTTGTTAAAAAGGATGTAGTAGCACGTTACATTACACCTGTTTTTATTCATTTTCTATGTTGCTAAAACTCATGGTGCATTATATTCTTTTCAAAAATTTCTTGTCATTGACACTCCTCCATCCCAGACTTAACAAATCATCCATCACCTTGTCCAACTATCTATTACTGAGTGAAACCCTCTACCAGCTCCTATGAAGACAATAATTTGTTTCATAATTACTTTTTCATCCACTTATATTACTACTTTACTACATGTTCCAGATGAGTTTGTAAATTTATATTTATTAAGTTTTGCGCATTTATTAATCTCATTATATTTTTGCCAACAACTCTTCTTATTCTTTATTTTTGTGGTTATGACATCCATTATTTTTCTTGGTGCGTAATTTTCTTAAGAATATTTTTTTCAAATATCTTCAGGTGACTTTATCTGGATTGGTTTCATATATGTCTTTGAGTGATATGTCACTAGAGGACAAACTAGACATATGTATTTTCAATTTTGCACTCCTACTGATAAATATATTCCTGAACAGACCTAAGTTAGCATTAAATGTTGTTATTATAGTAAATACTATAATAATTTTCACTTTAAATAAAGTGAAAATAGTTGACTTATATTAGAAAAAACTTTTCACTTAGGATTTGTTAGTGTAAATACTCGATTAAAAAAATGAGAAAATATTCAGATAATTTCTATTTTGTAAAAACATAATAAGAAGTTAAAACTGTTCAAGAAATGTCACAAACACAAATCATAATTAATTTTTGTGTAATATTTTTAATTTCAATGATAAGAAAATGCTTTCAATTTTTTAAATTTATAATAATTTTTTATTTGTTGAAGATAAAATATGTGAACTTCTTTTGAAAAGAAATCTTAAGTAATTATTTATTATTTGTAGTACAAAGAATTTATATAAAATATAACAAAAGAAAGTAATAATATAGTTGTCTTCATTTACAAAATAAAGAAAAAAGTATATTAAAAGACTTAATAAGCATGGCGTAATTTAATTTTACCATTCAAAGTGAAAGATCTTTTAAATAATAAACGAACGACTAAAAGAAAGTTATTTACACTTGATTATTAAGTAAAAATTGTGTAATATAAGCCTCAGCCTCAATTTATTAACATTATCTTTTATTTGGTAAAACCTCTTTTAATCATGTAAGAAGATCACATCTTAAAACTTTCCTAATTTATTAAAATATTAAACTACTGAAAAAGTTTATTTTATGTCAACTAATAGAAACTTCTGTTAAAACTTATAATTAAAATACTTTACTGGATTTTATATGACAAAGAAAAGATTATTTAGTACATGTTTAAATACTGCTTTATTGAAATATAAAACCCAAAAACTGTTCACTGGAGTTAAATTACAGGTTTATGAATGAATACCAATTTACTACAATTAATACCAGGAACAGTATTGTCTCTGCTATGTAATTTAACTATTACCTGCTAAAGTTTTTTTTCTAAGCACTAACTGTATAGTATTTTTATTATTTAAATACTATTAGTATTTTTATATATTTAAAGAAATACTTTTGTACAAATTGTATTTAAAATCTACAGGAAAAAATATCAAAAATAATCTCCATCATTATGTTTTCATAAAATCAAACAATTATAAGAAAAAAATTACTCTAATAGAATTAAAATCTGAAAAAATTCAAAGAGGCAGGAGTTATTACAATGGTAACAAATTATAATTTATTATTTTTTTAATAAAATTGTGCGTGTTTTAAAGTCATATTGATTTACAAATATGTAAATTTTAAGATAGGTAATTAAACTAAATACTTTTCAGTAGATATTAATAAAATTATTCAGTATTTAATTATAAAATGTGGACAGATTTTCATTAATAAAACAATTATTTCAAAGAAATAAATCATTAATATGCACTTATTTATATATTTAAAAATAAATATAACTTGTGTAATTTATTAAAAATATTTCAAGTAGCAGTAGAATTGAACAGTACATGAAGATGCTCACTCAAATAATGCTCCAATAAATCTAATAATCTATAATGAAACAAATCATTTTTAAGAAAATATTTGAAGACTTAATTTTTGTTTATATTTATTATAATGTAAAGTGTAAAGTTATCAAATCAAATTCTATAATTAACATCTGTGAAAAAACCACGTTAAATAAACAAATACTTTAGTAATAAATTACTAAAAAAACTGAATAATTAAAATGCTAATTTATTCTAAAATCTTTATAATGCAGTTTTATAAAATTTTATTATTTATTCATGTCAACAATCTTAGGGAGACACCTAATATAATAGTTTTTATCCATTCTTTTATGATTTATGATTAATTCTGTAACTAAAGAAAAATGCTGAGGCTAACCAGTATTTATGCTCAGAACTTTCTTGATAGAAGGCAGAGATAAATCCTACTAATCCACAATTAAATAATCTAAGTTTGAAGCTGAATGAATTTTTTAAGGTCTATGTACTATTTAATATTTTTTTTCTACCTTGTGTAATAAGTTTACTGCCCTAAGAATTTTTTATACCTGTTATTTACTCGTATAAACATTAATTAATAGATATGTATTTTAAACTGACTAAATTTATAATATACTTTTTCTTTAATGTATTATAAATATGCTTTTCATTTACAATTGCCAATTGAAAATGTAGAGCTAGCTATATGAAAGTAACAATATTGTCAGAGTATGACAGACTTAATTATTATTAAGTTTGTTCAGGGATGGTTTTGGGCATAATAGAGGATGGTTTAGTATTACAATGTAATGATACTTCAGCTTTAAAAAAAATGGAATACTATATTCTGCTCAAAGCATGCATTACAGGAGTAATTTTCCTGGATGTAATTGATATTTTATTGTTGTATAATAGTTAATTATGTTGGAAAGAAATTATTAAAAAAAATAAAAAATAAATCATCAATAATTAATAACATTGACAGTTATGCAATAATTAAAATATTATTGATCATTATATAATTAATAAATCATTTTTCATCTTCACGTATTGTTTACTGGAAATCTGTTTTGTACCGTTAATCAATATAAATTTATAATTATGTTAAAATGTATCTTGTCTTCCCTACTGTTTTGTTATTAAGTATTAATAAACTTATGTAATCTTCCATAATTTCAAGCAATTAAGTATACATATGCATATTTATGTAATATTTAAATTGGGTTTTAAAATTAGACGGATTATTGTGATATGAAGTTAGTGTGTATTCTTTTTTTTTTTAATAATTTTTGTTACTGACATGAGCATGATTATTATTTTAAATTTCTATTATAAATAATTTTTGTGATTTATGTATTGAGCTTATGAGGTACCTGCATCATCATCTTGGTTATGTTTAGCAAGTGCCAACAAGATCATTGTTAATTCTTTTTTATTTATTTTACCTCCTTGATTAAAGTCAACACCACGTAGAATAGTTTCTTCAAATTCTTGAAGATCTTGAGCATCGTAATCCTATAAAAAGAAAGAAAAATGGATTAAACAAATTATTTTAATTTTTGTATATATTATAGTTTATTGTGAAAGTTATAAATATTTTTTACTTTTTGAGGAAGATAAAGTTGATGACTGAAATGATTGGTGAAAAAATACCAGACTCTTGCCAGAAATTGGACCAGAGATCAAATGATCTTAAAGCCAGCATAATAACCAGCTCACCATTCTGTTGGTCTTTGGCTGAATTTGAGATAGCTTTCTCTCTCGGTCAAAGTTTACAATAATCTTTGAAGAAGTTTAATTTTGAGTGAATTTTAGCTAAGGTAAAAGTTTTATAACTTTAATGTTAAATTATTGTGTGCTAAAATTTAAAAAATTGTTTTATATAATTTGTTAGCAAGAAAATTAAATATCTGAATTGTCATTATTGTTTTCTTTTTGGATGCTGATGTAGTTTATTAAAAAGAAACGATTGACGCTTGGCAAAAAATATCAGACAATATTAGAACCATTCAAGATGCATTAGAACCTTTTCCTATCTTTTCCTGGTGCACAACGAAGTGTCATCAGTGCCCGAACATAATATTTACATAATAAACAAGTAAATATTAAAAATTAACTTAGAATCTAAAAAACAGTAATATAAAAACAAAGCATAGATGGAAAACATCTAAAACATATGCGAAAAGGGAAATAAAAACACAATGAAATGTAACTTAAAAGAACAAAATTATCATCTGGAATAGGCCGCATAGCATAAATAGATGAAAAAAATTAAATCTTTGAATGCAGATGCACGGCCTTAAGAAATCGTAAGATATTTGATAACATCTATACATTTTTGCTTAAGATATTTCGGTTGTTAGCCCTTAGTTTAAACTTACAATGCTATGTCGCATAAGTCACAATCCACAAGGATATGGTGTACCGTTAGTTGGAAGTCGCAGCCAGCACAGACAGATGCTTCTGTCTGATTCATGAGGTGTCCATGAGTAAGTTTAGTGTGCCCTATTCGCAAACTGCAAATAATAACCTCCTCTCGACGGTTATTCCTATTTGAGGAGCTCCACGGTGAAATAGAGTTCTTAACTGGACATTTACTGTTGATGGTAGCATTCTATTAACATATCATTTTACACATCACGAACCACTTTCTTCAGAAAAGACTGTTAGTTCGAAACAATGCGATTAGTGAGGAGGCTGCAAACAGGCCTCTTTTACCGGACGATCAGCGCACTCATTGTCTGAAGTTCCAATTTGACTAGGGATCCAGCAGAAGCTCACAGTTCTGTTACTCTGAGTCATTTCAGAGATAACAGACTGTATGCATATATTACAGACACCCTGTTGTCTTGAGTACATGTCACTAATTGCCTGTGAGGCGCTCATGGAATCTGAACAGACAAGTACATGTCAGAATGTTGGGCTAGGTATATTTATTTAATATATGTGTATTTATTTATTTAAGTATATTTATATTTAGGTGAGCAGATGGCTCCAATCCAAAGGGCTAAGCCCGAACGCAAGAAAACTCAGCTTCTCAAGATGGTACGGAAACGTAAAATCAGACCCATACACGTCAGAGTGGACGGTTATCAGGTCGCAACTACGCCAGGAATCAAATATCTGGGGATTTGGTTCCAACAATCAGGAAAATTTAAAGTATATGTAAGGCCTTGTTAATAGCTAACAGCTCCACGGTGAAAACACTGTCGATACTGGGAAAGCTAAACATGTATACTATTGCCAACAAAAAGAGTACAACCAACAGAATTATCGTGTTTAGAGTCGTCTGTATAAACTATAGCATCAGGATTCACGCTATTTCTTTTTCTTTCTTTTTTTGGATTAATTCACCATTTAAGCTCGAAGCCTATGCTTCGAGCATAAATGGAATATGAAATGGAAATTTTGTAGAGGATGAAAAATGCCATGCCTAACCGGGATTCAAACCGGGGATCTCCGGATAAAAGGCAGAGCACCCAACCAGCCACGGATATCGACAAATATTAAAAATTATTTACAATATTAAAAGATTTTTCTCTTAAGATAACCGGATTCGTGTCCTTTTTTTGATATCAGCCTAGACTAAAGCAATAATTCAAGAGAGAAGGCCTTCAAGGGGGTTAATAACGTTGGTTAACAAAGAATGTACTGGAGGTAATTGTATATTTAGAGATAAGAAGAGCCGATGAGCTCTGATTGCTAGCGGAGCAGTATATCTTGGCCGTTCTTCATATGGATTAACATGCTGATTGGAGAACACTTCATCAAAGGTAGGATGATTTGGTTGCGCATTAACTTAATGCGAGCTACGCAGGAGCAGATTATTTGGTTTTGTTTATTCCAAAGAGATGGCTTATCGCTGTCTACTAGTAGACTATGGCTTGAACGAAACGGACTTGCAGCAAGATGGATAAATGAATGACAGACTGCATCGAGCATCTTTAGAGCGGTACTCCATGCGGACGAAGAAGCCACGGAGCCATAATCTAAGCGGGAACGGACCAGAGCTCGATAGAAGCGTAACATGTATACCGGATCAGCTGCCTAACGAGTATTAGATAGAAATCTCAGCATTTCTAGCATTTTTAGGCATTTTACCTTCAGCTCCTTTAAATGTGTTACCCATGTTAGTCGTTGGTCAAAAACAAACCCAAAAATCTAACAACCCACGCGCATGGTTCAACTGGCTCACCATGTAAAACAGTCGAGGATCAACAAGTACCCTCAAGTGTGAAACGCAAATGCATTACATTTTCTTCGGAGAAAACGTGAATCCAGTCATTTTACACCACGATTCTAAACGGGTTATTGTGTTTTGGAGCAGCTCTCGCCAGTAGCTAGAGTTCTAAATGAGATGTAAATTGAAAAATCATCTAAAAAAACACAACGGGCTTTCGCACTGTTATAGTATTTATGGCTACGGCAAACAAGGTAACACTTAGGATACTTCCCTGTGGTATTCCGTTTTCTAGTGTAAGATTATCGGATATCGGCGTTCCTACTCGAACTCGAAATGACCGACTACTGAAGAAACTTTTGATAAATGCAAATTGATTTCCTTGTGTACGCCATTCATGCAGTTTATTTAGGATTTCTCTCCTTCCAACCGTATCACAAGCCTTTTGCCTGTCGAAAAATACAGCAACAAAGCGTTGGCGAAGAATGAAAGCATTCTGAATGACAGATTCAAGAGCAACTATATGATCGTAGACGATCTACCTTGCCGGAAACCGCATTGTTCGGAGGCAATTAGGACGGTTTTCTCAAGGTACCACACTAGTCGTACGTTTTAATTTTTCTTATGACTGCTTAGAAAAAAGCTTATTTTTAAATTTTAAATTATATGTATTTACTGAGAAAAATTAGAAATAAATAACAAAAAAAAAAAAGATTGAAAAGTAGAAATTTTTTATCAGTCACAATATAAAAAGTGATAATTACGTGTATTTATTTGTGTGTTTCTTTTTTGTTATGGGGAATTACATAGAGATACAATTGAATCATACCCTATGGGGGAGTTATATTTTAAAATTTCTTCCTTTACATTTCTCCTTTTGTATCATCACATATTTAATTAATTAAAATGCAATTAACTTGGGTCAATACCTTTTGTGCTTCTGGGCTTGAAACTGTGGTCATTCCTTATATTACACAGTTAAAATACAAATTAATTCGTTTGATAACAGGTATTAATTTTTGCTACTTTTATTATAAAAAAGAAAGTAAATTCATGTAAATTTTTCAAGTGTTTTAATATTATTCAAAATATAAATTATGATCTCCAATAATATAATCCAGACAATCTACAAATACCTATCCCACGGAAAAACAAATAGTATTCATAATTCTAAAGTTATAATTAAGATAATTTTTGTATGTGTTTACTAATATATCAAGACAGATTTAAATAAGATTATTTTACTCATTTAATGAACAATGCATTTTATTAAAATAAAATGTATTAATACTATTCAGTTTTGATGTATGGCCTCTCTAGTGTGCACACAAATTATTCATGCTATACAATGTACAGAACTTAATCATTGATCAGCTGTTATTGACAATTGATTAAATACAAAATTTCTGAGATATTTAATTTTTTTTAAAAGCTATTTCTTTATTTTTAGTTATTATTTATTTTAGTATTGTGAAAATGAGGTTTTTTTTATTTAGTTATAATATTTTTCTTATATATTTTGATGTTTCATATTGAATTAAAATCAACTTTCTCAATTTTTGTTTTTTTTTAATATTTACTTCAATTAATCATTTTTATCAGAATTAATTTCTTTGCAAATTTTATTAGAAAAGCTTTTTTACTGATAATTTAAAAGTTAATTTATAACAGAAAAAAAATTTCAAATTCAATTTTCTCTGAAACTGCTAAGTTTTTGAAATACAATTCTGAAACCTGATTTTGAGTCAATTTTTTAAGGCCAAAAATACAAACTACATATTTTCTCCTTAATTTTGGTACTATGAATTTCAGTCTGGCTATATTTTTGTCTTGGAGCAGAAACAGACAAAATATTTTGCTTTCAAAATCAAGCACTTCTGAATAAGTGTTCACCTATTGTACAGTTGTACACCTACTGAGTAGGTGTATAGTGAACACTATTTCTTTAAGAAAAAGCAACTCTTACTAATACTAGTTGTACAGATGCTGCTTTACATCAGCCACAGTTATTAGGAAACTGGTACAGTTTATGCAAAGCAACAAGTCATTGTAGTGCTTTTTGCCACCTTAAATTTTATTATTACAATAAATAAACGTAAGACAAATTTTGGCTTGTTTTATAATTTACTGGTAGTACCAATTAAAAAAAATTCACTAGTGATGATTATGTTGTTTTTTTTTTACTTAAATAAATTTCATTAATCTTCTTTTGAAGATTTTTTGCAGAACTTTTTAATACATTAGATTATGTTTTCATCTAATTGAAAGGTTAAAAACAATTCAAATATTTAACATTTTTAAACAGAGTAGACTTGCAACATTTATCAGAATATAGCTGGACACAGGCTCTTTTAAATATATGCCTAAACGCAGGTTCTTTCAAATGGAGACCAATATTTTGAAAAGAGCTGAGATTATTTATAATAATTAAATTCAAAAATAAGGATCCAAAATTATATCAATATAAATATACATTTATCAAAATTATTAGTGAAAGTCGTGAGATTTTTGTAAAAAAATATAAGTCTAGCCAGAGGATTGTAGGACATAATGGAAATAAAAGGATAAGCAATGACACAGGAAGCCTTCAGTAAGAAGAGGAAATTACTGTGTGGTAAAAGTCTGATCTTATAATTAAGAATTACGTTAGTCTGGACGATGAGGAAGAAGAAAGATGATGTTAATAGATGAGGTGACGATCGGAAACTACTAAAAGATGAATGAGAAGACTTGGGACAGAAATGAATGGAGACAACAGAGGTGCAAGGACATGCCGCCAGGCAGAATACCAGAGAATAATGATGAAATGTAGTCAATGCAAGCAGAACATGCAATAATCATAAAATTCTAAGAAGAACCAACCAGCCCTATGTTACATCATGCATAACAGCTACTTTGTTATAAAAACAGACTGAAGCTATAGATAATACATTTGGGCTATATATACAATTTTTATATATCTGTTAAATTTCTGCCACAGATTTATTTCTTATATTGGGACTTTCAATCTACTATGAGTATTATTGATTAACTTAAATTACAACAGTAAAAACTTATATACTAAAATTGTATTATAGAAGACTAACTTCTTGAACAGTATGGGAAATATTTGGGTGTGTAAATTTTTATTTTTTTGTACTTATTTTGAGTGCTATTATTTTGATTTGACACAAGTTAGGTTAAATTTGCATGCCGAACCTGACCGAAATGCAGGTAAAAGTTAGTTCTACAAGTATACCTAATTTAACACAGGAACTAACTGTACAAATGAACATTATTACTCTCAGAGAAAGGAAAATTTGATTAGTGCACTTGTACCTCATTGCTTTACATAGTCATAAGCATACAAACTACTTATGACATATTTTTACTCTTATATAAATATTTATATATATATATATATATATATATATATATAAAACTACAAATACACATTGAGATCTACTGTTATATGAATTCTTACAAATTTATTTTGTATATAAACAATCATTTCTTTGCTTAGTTTAAGAAACATATTTCAAAAGTTCAAATTTTATGAATTAAATTATTTTTATGAAAGATAAATAAATCACTACATAAGTTTAGACTTTTGGGTGAGAATGTGTACTGGAAATTTTGTCGTATGTAAAAAAAATGCTCCGTTTGAAAGCGAATAGAAAAATACTTTCAGATGAAGAGTAGGTACGCTACCATATACGGAGATCATAACATAAATTATAACATATTTACGAATTAGTTAACGTAACCTAAAAATGATTAGACATTTTAATTTTAACTTATTTAGTTAATACTCATATTCTTTACTACTTTTACTAATTGGAAGGAGTATTTTCATATTTCAACGTATATTTGTAAATAACAGTAACATAATACTATTTAATTAAATAAGAATTTATTGCTTAAAATTTAATCCTTCCTCTCTCATTTAATACACTTGAAATTTATTATTACCCTTATGACTATAAATTTTCTTACACATTTATTATACATTTATTATTATGAAAAGAAAAATATAAACTTTTTTATAGACTACCAATTTGACTCTAAATATATTTATGTAACGAAATTACGAGCCTGGTTTTGATGATGAATAACGTAAACTGTGTTGTCAGTTCATTACGACTGATTCATACGGTTCAGCCTCTATAACACCAGATTCCTTGAGTTTGTTTTTATTTTTACAAATCTATTACTGAGGTAAGAGTTACACAATTTCATTAAAAATCTGTTGTATTAACTAATCGTGGATGTTTTTGTACTAATACAATTAAGCAGTATACATCTAAAACGAATGAATCATTTATTTGTTTATAAAGGCTTCTGCAGCTGTGATAACTATGCACCCAATATTTACAACGGAATATTTCTACAAAAGATAATTTAATTTCATCCAATTAATAAATTTAAATTAAAGCTCTTCTATTTTTTTATTATTGATTTGAAATTAAATAAAAATTCACCATAAATTTCCCGACTGTGTGAAGTGATATTTCATTATTTTTAGAATAATCGTACAATACCAAAATAAATTAATAGTAATTTATAGAATTTTAATTCTTTATCATTGTTTAACTATGGAACTAAAAATTTACTTTTATAGAATCAAAATAATAAACTAAATACATCGTTAAAGTCTACTGAGTCATGTATTTCTTCATCTGAAATGCTATTTTCGAGATGAACAAGTTCTATTTTTGCACTGATTTTATAAATATTCAACAAATTTTTCGAAATGATCCATAAATTTTTTCGGTCTCTATGGTAATTTTGTCTAGAGCCTCATAAAATATTTTTTCCATATTATCAATTTTAAAAGGGCTGTTGCAGTTTGCCATTCTCCTACACTCAGCCTATATACTTTCTAGCAGATTATACTGTTATAATGAAATGGGGGTAATTGAAAAACTTCTTGTCTCATTTAAAGTGCTACCTGATTCAGCTTATATAATTTTAATGAATTTATAATTTCATTCCGCAGCAACATCTCTCAGTCTTTGCTTTTGTAATATTGATGTAATACTGCAATAGTGAGTGTTTTGTCTTAACCCATCTTGAATATCAGAATTTTTTTGGTAAAACCGTTGCACATGTTTTGCTATATCAGCATAATACTTGCGTTATTCCAAAATATAACTGATCCTTTTTTATCAAACATAAATTTTTAAACTACTCTGTAAACAACAGCTCATTAATTTTAGAACAATCATTACGTTACCGGGAATGTCATAGGTTATATAAATAAATTGTCTAGATAAATAGGTTATATGTTTAAATAAATTAAAAGTATTAGAAAAAATTACACTATATACAAATTTGTCACCAGCATGCTCTTTAATTATCCTTTATTAGTAATTACCCTATATTAAAGAGCAATGTTTCTCAGCAATGTTTTCTTGGCAGTCGTGTTTTTTAATTTTTAATATTCATCTCTTGTTTCGGTCTTTGCTGAGTTTTATTTTCGATTGCTAATGTAATGATGGTTGTTAATTCTGTATGATGTTATGATTAAACAATTGATTTCTTCACGATAAAATTCCAGACCAATTCTAACCGCATTACTGTCAAAAACCGTCAATTAAACGTTGTCATCTTAAGTTGCAAGGAATAAACAACCCTAATTTACATAAAATATTTGTAAAATTCGTATAATCTCGTTTCACAAATGAAATTTGTGGTTTTTGGTAATTTAGTTAATTCTTTTTTTTTAAATAACACTTTTTATGTGACGAAAAGTTCAAAAACGTTTAAAATATCATTTATACATACTTCAACCAAACTTGCGGGAAATAACAGAATCCTCTTTTAGCTTTCTTTTCTAGATTACCGCTAAAAAATATTAGCAAGGAGTAAAAGCAACAGATTATTTATTGCTGTTCCATCCGATTGTTTCTAAAAATCGTTACTGAATTGAAAACATATTCATACTATGAAAATATTCAGAAATTTTTCATTAAATAAAACTTGTTCTTCTGTAAATAAAGAAGATTCATTTATTCAATATAATCTATATATTAAAGAACGGGTAGGTTTAACATATAATATGAAAATATTTAAAAATAATAAGAAATGCTTTAAATTAATAACATTACTGATTAAAAAAGCAATGGAACCGGTGTTATTAAATCGATATTTCATTCTAAAATCATGTGACTACAAGAAATAAATGTAGCTTGACTTTAAATTATGTCATATTTTTACCCGTGCTTTGGTAATAATAGTAATAGTCCGTGATATGAAAGTGAAAAAGGAAAGGTCAGAGGGGGTGGCTTCCTGATACAGGAAATGGGATAACTAGTTACTTGAAAAGTGTCAACGAGGTATGAAGAAAATCTGAAAAATGTTCATCGTAGATAAAGGAATTTCCAATTTTTGTTTACGTTGAGTCTATAAAACTCTCTTGGAAATATTTTATTTCATTTCCTATTTAACCGATTGATCCAAAGTCTCCGGGCACGATTTAAAAGCCTTAAGACTTTTTTTAAACATATTCACGGATCTTAAATACAAATTACAACATTGAAATGTTTTTGAAATATTAATTCTCCCCCAAAAAATTTCCGCAATATGAAATCATATGGCTTCTTTTTCATTTCAGAATCATTTTTTTAATACTGAATAAAAAGATAAAATCTTTAAAAAAAATATATAATTATTATTTAAAAAAAAAGAAGAATTAGAACCTTTTCATTATATCATCGAAATATTAAAAAAAAAAAAGTTTATTTGTGAAGTGATGGTTTATTTGAGAAGTTGATAAGATAATTAGTGAAAATTCCGGGAATTGAATTCAAGAGCAGCTGCTGATCTAAAAGTCACCATTTTATTTGACTTCTTATGCCAGTAAGTAAAGACTCCTTAAACCAGCTTTAGTAGAAATGATTAAAGTGTAAAATGTAATATTTATCCAATAAAAATAATTATCATTAGAAAGAAATTTTAATTATTTGCGAAATGAAGTAGGCAGTTATAATTAAATTATAATTTATAAATGTAATAACAATGTATTAAAGTTATACATGTAATGTATAACTTTATAAGTGTAGGTAGAGACATTTGGATTAGAGATGAAAATTTTTTTAAATTAAACTCTGAAAAAATGTATGGAGAATAGGCTAGATTTTAGAAACTAAAATTAAGATAAAAACAAAATATCTTCATTTGTCAATTTGCAAAACACCTGTATTTCAAGTTAATATCTATTATTTATTTTGAGATTATTTCGCACAACAGAAACGGGTTATAAGTTCTAGTGTAATTAGAAGTTGACCGTGCCCATTGTTAAGCTGAAAAGTTCTGAAACCCAAAATCAAATACACTGAAACACACATGGAAATTAATTAAATTAAATTTATAGCTCAAAGTATGACGACCAGGGAAGCAAATTTAGCACCCAGATTTTTAATAGAAGGAAGATTAAAGAAAAAAAAACCAACATACATTTATAGACTTAGAAAAGGTATTTGATAACGTAGTTGGAATAAAATGTTTAGAATTAAAAAAACAATTAAGTTTCAAGTATAGAGGTAGAAGAACAATTGCTAACATTTACAGGAACCAAATCGCAATAGTAATAATCGAAGAGCATAAGAAAGAAGCAATAAAAAAAAGGAGTCAGACAAGGATGTTCCCTATCCCCTTTACTTTTTAATCTTTACATAGAACGAGCAGTTAATGAGGTTAAAGAACAATTTTGATCCGGAGTAACTGTGCTAAGTGAAAAGATAAAGATGCTATGATCGTAGATTGTTTGTGAAGGTTTTACGTTGGGATTAATATCTTGCTATAAATTTTTATTTTTTGTTTCTATGAAATTATGTATAATGGTTTCAGATGCGTGTGTCGTTAGTACCTGTAAGTTAATATATATCCAGTCTCTCTTGCGTACTACCGTATATACTCATGTACCACCCGCAAGATTTTTTCCGGAATGACAGTTACAAAAACAACCTGCGCGTCGTACATGGATTTTAAGGTTTTACATGGATGAAAATGTAATCTTTAAACTTATATATTAATCAATCCAAACAAAATTGTAATAAAAACTGCATTGTTTTGAGTACGAATCTACATCCCGTGAAATAAAATGATTTATCTAAAACAAAATATTTGGCTATGAGTAATTGGTATTAGAAAATTAAACTTTTATCTACAATCTGGCACCAAAGTTACCGGAAGATATTCTTTGCATTTTTCTCAAACGTAGGCTATTCTTATTTCATGAGAAAAGATTTTTAGCGATCATTTTGCAGTCTTCTTATGATTAGTTTTCATTATTACAAGGACCGTTCAGTATCTACAAGTTTCGTGTACGTAGAATTACAGAATAAGTGAAAAAGACTCCGATTATTCACTGTTGCAGATAAGTTACGTGTTATTGCTTACACCAAAGAAAATGAAAACTGTGCTACAGGCAGAAAGTTTGATTAAACGAAGTCATGCATTCATGAGTAGCGAAACAAATAAAACGGTTCTTGTAGCCAATAACGAGAGAACATTTTGGTGGAAAAAAGATTAATATCCGGAAATAGAAGAAAAATTGCAGCGCGTATACGTTAGTTTGAATACGCGACTTCTACAGAAATTTATCAGATGAAAACCTGGAGATCGCCGAAGGATTAAATATCGGTATAGATAAATTAAAGCTAGTTTTAACTGGGTATGCCAATATCTTTGTCGACATATTTTTTCTATTTGAAAAATGACAAATGCACAGCGGCGACCAGAAGCATACGGAGGGTAAACTAACAAAGTTTCAAAGATACATCACAAATTTATGAAAAAAGAAAAAAATTGTTTCCTAGATCAAATTCAGAATGCGGACCAGATACCGATGACTTTCGAAATGCCATCAACAACAATAACGATTGAAAGTGTAGATGCAAAGACTCAGATACGAATTACAGTTACTTTTATATGGATTTGAATTCTCGATTGTGGATGCCGGTGTTCTTTGGTGATTGGGGTTCAATTAACCACACATCTCAGGAATAGTCGACCTGAGACTGTACAAGACTATACTTCATTTAAATTCATACATATCATTCTTATTCATCCTCTATTTACCTTACGGTGGTTCTGGAGGATAAATAGAAAGAAAGAAAGAAAGAGAGAGAGAGAGAGATACGAATTGCCGGTTTCGAAAAACAACTCCTAGTTGCCAAAACCCTGCCGGTTGGTAGGTGATGCTAACTATATTTTCAAACGAAAAAATTACTCCCGAATGTAATTGTTAGAAAAAAACATCTACCGAAAGGTAAGAAATTTCTATCCGATATTGTCGTACAATCACAAGAAAAGGAAAGGATTAATAATGGATTAGTACTAGACTAGATTAAGTGCAACTGAAAGCATCGACCAGAAGATTTATTACGAAAACATTCCATACTTATAATGAAAAGTTTTAGGGCCATACGACTGATGATGTAAAATGAAGACCGATTGCTGGAAGTGTGTTATTATTCCTGGTGGAATGATATCTATTCTTCAAATTCCAGATATCTGCGTAAACCGATCTTTTTAAACCAACCTCGGTAAACATTACATAAATTGTGCAACACGACACACGAGAGTATACAATCTGGTATAATTAAGAAACCGTCTTTGATACAGATTTATGAGTAGATTATTGCGGTTTAGTCAGATATAGCGGATGATTTCATTAAAAAAATCGTTCAAGAAGATTTGTATTTCGAACGCTCTCGATGAAAGTGAGAACGATTATTTGTAATTAATTGGTTACGAAAAAATTGCAGTTCTACGGATGACGGAAACTCGAGCACTGATGACAGACAGTAATTAAGGTAAATATCTTCTATAATTTGTACGTTTTTAATTAAATAATTTTTTCTGATTCACTGTCATGTAATTAACAAACACCGTTATGTTGAATTTTCTTTGGTGATATTGTTAATAAAATGGATAAAAGTAACAATATTTAAAAAAACTTTTTCAAAAATCCTTGGTGGGCGTCTTACATGGATGTATACGGTATTTAGTTAGTAAAGTTTAATTATATTGCCTCTTTAATTTAATCTCTTAAGAAGTAGCCGATGTCAATACAAATGTGTCAACGTTAACTCAGAACAGAAGGATAATTAATTTAAAAAATCTGATATGGAGCCACATGACTTCCTTGTACACTTAATTTTCTAAAATGAAAATTATATAAAATTTTATTTTATTAATAACTTCTGGTATTTTTTATATATTTTTTTATATTGTTATTAGTGTATTATTATTTATCGTAAAAATCGTTTCACAATAAGAGGTTAAAAATGATTAATAAATCAATATATTTAAATTAAAAAAAAAAAGGTAAAAAAAAAGTAGATGAAGTCTGATTCAAACCGATATGCCTTCCCCATGTAAGATCCAAATATTTCATTAATTAAAATTTTATTTGGCTATAACAGTGGAATCAATGAAAATAAGTACCACTTATGATATATCGTTGAAAAGCTCTCAATATGGGCTTATTACTGCAGTTAAGAAAAGTCCAAAATCCTAATGTTTTGGATTTTGAGCTTTTTTGGACACTTTTGGTCCAGTCGATTACAATCAAAAGGGGAGGTGCACAACCAGATGTTACAATAGCCCTAAATCCAAAATTTCAACATCCTACGGCTAATCGTTTTTAGTTAATGCGACATACATACATACTGTACAGATGTCACGCCGAAACTAGTCAAAATGTATTCAGGGATGGTCAAAATAGATATTTCCGTTGAATTCCGGAAACCGAAATTTTTCGCGATCACAATACTTCCTTTACTTCGTAGAAGGAAGTAAAAATAGCTACTAGAAGAATTAACTTCAAGCATTTTAAAAGTGAGTTGTAAATAATTTTTAATACTAAAAAAATGGAACATATAATTTACGGGTTAAATTTTGTATGAAGTACAAAAATAACGAAACAATTTATATATGCATATGCAGTTAAAAATTTTATTTTATTTAAAAAATAATATTTTTTCGAATTCTGTAACGTAAAGGGGTACATATTATTTAGGTTATCATGAATTTTTTTATAAAGAAATATAATACGTATAGAGTAGATTATTAATTAAAATTAAAAAATACATAGAAGAGATATAAAATAAATAATATGTTCTTACTAGATAAAATCTAAAAAATTAGTATGTTATTTATTTTTAACTTATTTTTCATTCCATTCTTGAAACAATCAACCATTTTATTCTATTCTGTTACCCGTAAAATGACATGACAGAGTATAAAAAATTATTAAAACACTTTTAGGGCTTAAGAATATTTTGATTGATAACGCAAGAGTTAGTGATGGAAGTGTTGGCTTTAACTACACTTCACATTTTCGATTCTCTTCGTTCTCTTTCTTAATTTTTACCCAATTCCTTCCTTCCTTTTTTATATTAATCCTAATAGTTAACTAAAAATTGTATCATTGTTTGTTATTTAAATAACTAATCATAAACAAAATAATGACTCCGAAATTCTTCTATGTTTGTAAATTTTTATATGCCCAAGTATATAGGTAAAGTTTATGATTGAATTTTATTATTTTTTAAATTGGAAAAAATGATTTAACATTTATTTTTGTATGAACACTATTTTCCATAAGCTTTAAATAAATATATTAATGATTGCTTTGTTAAACTTTAAAAATTCATTATGTTAAAAAATTTTATTTCAATACTACCACTGAGTCGATGAATTATAATGGCATCGATTTTAACAGATTAATTTATAAATTAAAAGAGGTCCTTCATGTACGACAGATTAAATAAAAAATTTAATGTTAAAAGTAACACTGAATAAGGATAGTTGTACAAAACTTGATGTTTTTGCTATTGAGAATAAAATGAATAGCTGAAGTACATAGATTATCAGCATAAAGTTACAATAAGTGTAACTTACATTACATATTACATATTTAGAGGAATGGCTTTAATCAAAAATATCTAATAACATCGGTACAATAAAATTTAATCTTCAGGCTATTTAACGAGGGAAACTCACCATATTTTTCAGTTTATGATGTTGTGTGAGGTAAGAAAAAGTAAAAATACATACAGAGGTATTTTACTGAAAAAAAATGTATGAAATTACTTTTCACAACAAACCAAGAGCTGTTTTCCTGATGGCAATATTAAATTTCTGAATTAAACAAATCGTATATATTCACATGTTTGCTTATATTATATATATATATATAAGCGAACATGCGGAACAATAAGGCAGTAAAACAAAGAAAAGGCGATAAATTAAACGAATGATTAGGTTTAACAGGAAAAACAAGCTCAATAAAACATTTAAAATTTTGTTAAAAAATTTTTTTCTTAAATAACGTTTATTCATTTTCTAATTGAACAATCAAAGAAAATTTTCAATATTTAATCTGCTAACATCATGCTAAAAATTATAACGACTTTACCTTCATCCATTTGAATTCAGTTCGAATGAGGCTCGACATGCAATATTACATAAAATTTCCGTTATAATATTTCTATCTGTAAGCCTTTACGTAACAACAATTAATGAATAACTAACTGAAACTAATATTACAGATATTCTGGTATTTTTATAGTGCTAAAATTTAATTTCTCCCGAAATAATAAATTCTTAAATTATTTCTATCCATACGACCCGACTTATAAATAAATTACTGATTTATTATATATTTATTTGTTTTTTTACCTACCTAAAAATAAATTAATAATAATAATAATAGTTTTAGTTTTAGTTTATAAATCATGAATAAATTATAAACATTTTCGCAAATTAGATTTAACATTTGAATTTTTTTGAAGTGATTAATAGTATTTGTTTCTCTTTTTTTTATAAAACAAAGGCTTTATTAAATATAAATGCTTTTTATTAAAAGCCTTATACCGGGAAAAAAATAGAAAAATTATTTTTTTTAGAGCATGTTCAGAATTACTTTCATTTTAAAGGTGCGATGAGTCTATAATCAAACCTTTCTAGAAGTAGATGATAAATGGTTGTAGATTTATCAAACATTTATCGTTTAGATTTAAAAGTTTATCAAGACCTTATGTAATATAATATCATAATTTATTTCTGAACGTAAAAATGTTCTTTCAGTCAATTTTAACATGTTCAACTAGAAATTTTTATTTGAACTTTGTCAAAATAAAATTTTTTGTATAGAACTGAGTGAATAGGTTTGTACATTTATATCTGAAAATTTGTCTGCCTTTATTGTGTGTAGTTGGTACGCTTTTATTCCATTACGCAAAGCTTTCATCTCTTATGTTGTAGCTTACTTTGTAGTGATTTTAGTAAGTAATGCTTTGCTTTTCATGTTTTAATAGGTTTTACTCTTTTGCGGGCACCTTACAAAGGTATTTATTGAATAAAATGTTTACTGAACTACATATAATGATTAAAATTATTTTGGATTTCGATTCGAACTCTTTCTCTCTTACATATACTAACTACAGATTTTCTTCTTAATTTATTGTAACTCGAACAGTCCTTTATCTCTTTTTCTTCTTTCCTTGCTTTAGAAGTTAGATGTAGGAGAACTAAAGTACTCTAACTTTAGTCCGGAAATCTAATCGATAAATCCAAGTAAAATCTCTTTTCTTTCTTTTTTCATTAGTTTCTCGCTATTTTTCACTATCTCTTTTAGGGATTAGATAGATTAAATTTAGTAAACGAGTAAATGTGTCTCATTCTCACCGTAATTGTTTGAGAATGTTCTCTAATGACATTACATTTAATAGTCTTCCGATTAAATTTTTGGTTTAAAAAGATTCAATACAAAATGGATTAGGGTTTTTAATAAAGGACTATAATTTTATAACTAAATAATTACAATAATATAAAAGATAATTTTAATTGAAAAAAAAGAAAACTATATATGAATTACATGTAGAATATATTTTACAAAAAATACAAAACATGATCCACAGGGCTCTATCAGGTTGATCGTCCGTAAAAATACAAAACTTGTATAAAGTGATTCATAAAGAATGTAAAAAACTTTCAGGATAAGTTCTACTGGTGAAAATAAGGAAGAAGATTCACATAAACATAGATTCGGAAACGCTTCGTTAGCGAGTGTTCGCTGACGAAAGATTTTTCCCTTATTTCTGCGCTTTTGATAAGCTAGACTGTGAAAATCTTAGGACCCAAATTAAGGGGAAAATTTAGTAATTCTACATGAAATCTGACCTAAAAAAATGAAAAAAATAAAAAAATAGGTTAGTAGTTTTTGAGAAATCTGGGATAAATTGGGGTCATAAAACACACTATTTTATGTTTGGCGTAAAATAACTTTGTTAAATGGGTTATAAATAGATAAAAGTTTTAAACAACTTGGAAAAAATTTGTTTCTGAATAAAATGGTATCAATAAACACCACAAAAACCAAATTCAAACGTAAGAGTTTTGAATTTTATTAAAAACAAAACATATCAAAACTTTTTGATTTTTTACCTTGGAAATAGACCTGCTTTAATATGAACCATTTCCAAAGGAGATTCAGGAAGAATTCCTCAGTTCTGCACTTCTTTCGCCACCTTTGTCTGGAAAATCTTAACCAACATCGTGGAATCTGCGTGCCACGACGGTTTGATTTACAGCATAGTCCCAGTGATATTTTTTGGGGTGAGCATGCCAAATTCTCTCCGTCATGCTTTCTTATGCTGCAGGAACACCGTGTGTTCTATGGTATCCTCGACGCAATAATCGCACTCCACGGAGAGTTTTAGTATCCGCGCACATAGGTATGCCATAAAATACCCGTAACCAGTAAACAAACGGGTCACCTGGTGTCCTAATTCCCCGTGTTTGCAGACCAGCCATCTCTGAAAATTTGGGATCAGTCTGCGAGTCAATCTGTTCTTCTTCGACTGATCCCATCTATCATTCCACCTGCAGACATGCGATGCCTCCGCATCCACCTTACCTGCACCCTTGTACATTCTCTTCCTTTCTGAACAAGAAGATCCAGGGGTGCAAGACCGGCTGCTACTACGGCGACATCGCCTTACTAAGAGTATCTGGAGAACGCGAGTTGAAGACTCATGATTTGACCGTGTTTATTTAATTTATAATTAATGGTACTTTTTTATTGTTTTAGTAGGTATTTCAAGCTATTTTTCTAAAGAATTTCCAGTAATTTAATTTAGATTATCTATTCAAATTCTATTTTATTAATTTCTTCTATTTAATTATTTCTTCTATGAATAACTTCTATTTTTATTAATTTATTTAACGTTAATTCTTCATTGAAGAGTGATAATAAGTATACATACTCGTCAGTCACGATGCACGGTTTCTCGAAAGAAGGGGTAAATTATTTCTTAACTTACACTGTTTGTTTCTCGCCTTATTTCTAATGATTTTTAAAGTACTTGAGGTACAAGATGCACTAGAGCTGCTTTTTCTAAAACTAACAATAATCACTATACAGACAATTCTTGAAGTGAAAGAATGAAGGAGATGCTGAATATCATCAGAATTTTGAAGGGCTGGCATCCTAATATGTTAACAGTAGATTTAATAAAGAACGAATGCAATAATCACCTTACTAATCACTTTTTGGAACTGCAAACTACTCGTAATTATTCATAAAAATTACTAAACCAGTTCTGGAAGTTATTTGAAATTATTGTGTATATAACCATATACAAAGCTCTTTATAACATTTTTTTAGGTTGTCTGAGACTGATACATACGAATTTTCTATATTTAAGTAAAAGTTTTAATTCTTTAATTAAAACTATATTCAAGGAAATGCAGTTTTATAGTTTTTTTGCAGCATAGATGGATGTTAGAATGTGGGAAATTATAGAAAAAAAAATCTCTTAAACTTGCGAAAAACAGCTAGTATCTATTATATCAAATAAAATAATGTACGAGTATAATTTACATTAGGATCTGAATAAAGTTTATTATTTTTAATTTGTATTAAACCATATAAATATTATAATTATTATAACGCAATTAAGAAAATTATCTTTATTTATATGTTATGTTACCAAGCGCAGATTTATTATCATACAATGCACGGCATAATAATCTATTTAAAAAATTTACTAGTTCAATTGCAAATAATATTTTTATAAAAATTACCACCCATGTTTTTAAGGTGATATTTAGAAAAATCCAAATAATGTGTGGTATATGATAAATCTATTAATGTGTGCACTCAGAAAAGCTTACAAGTTTTTAGCTTTTCCTTTGTGTATATACGAGTACATTGTATTGTATTGAATAAAATAATGTGTAATGATTGATTACATTAAGAAAAAATAAAAATAGTTTTTATAAGAAAACTATTATTTCTACTTTATGAAATCTAATAAACCTACTCATTTATTTTAATAATGAATATTTTTTAATCAATTTTGAAATTTTTCATAACAGAAATAATCATATCGTAGCCTATTTATACAAAAAAATTGATGGAAATACATAGTCTTCTTTTGGATGGTTAATTTTTCAGTTTCCATGGACAATGCATTATTGTTTGCATCAATAGTGTAACGAAGCCAATGTTTCTTTTTTTTCAGAAAGAAGAAAGACAGAGGAAGTAAAAAAAGAAGAATCAAGAAGGAACGTAAAAGGGGTTATTTATAGAAAAGCACTTCTATTTATAGAAAAAGTAGAAGGCGCGGACAATAAAAATTATTACTCTTGAACAATTACAAGAACGGGTCGAGTACTGGTTCTACAGGTCAGGAGCTGTAAATACAGCTCCCCCCTGCCAGCGAAGACCAGCCAACCAGCGAAGAGACAGTCAGTAGTTTTCCAAGTTCGAGCTTGGTGCAAAGTGCGATAAAAGCACAATAAGTGTTTGAGTGAAACGAGTATTCCATTCCATTTTGGACACTGATTGATAACAATAAATTGTTCGATGAGTTATTTGTGGACAGGAGTGTCCTGAGTTATTTGTGGTAACGACCTCATCTGGAGAATGGCTCTAGATGAGGAAATTGATTTCCTGACCATCACAGAACCAAACATGAGGAGGGTGGTAGCCCACATATGGGAGGCAGACCGGAACGCGGATTCAGCTATCTTGAACGTCTCCAGTCGATATACACAGATCGTGTTGCAATAGGTAATGGAATTGTAGCGGTTGAGTTGACGGACCACCTAATGATCGCAGGCAATATCTCACCCAACTCAGGGATGGAATGATTTCAGGAATTTGTGGACGAGCTGGAAGAGTGTATCAGACGTTGCAGAAAGCCAGTTGTGTTGACGGGCAACTTCACTTCGAAAAATCACGAGCTCGGTGGCAGTATATCCACTGCAAGAGGATGTGTGATGGCAAACACGATTTCAGCGGCTGGACTTGTTGTGTCTAACACGGGCCTCGTCCCCACGTACACTGGCAGGGGAGGGGCTCGGTGGTGGACGTGACGGCAGTATCTGACAGGATCGTGGCGATGATTGGTGATTGGAAGGTACGGCATGATGAGTTGGCTACTGAGCTATAACGTTCACGGTTGAGTGTCCGGCCTGGATACGTGCGCATATCTCGCAGGAAGCCTAGCGAAAGACTGGCCAAAATTGTAGCTAATAAGGTTTCAGGCACGTTTGAGAGGAATAACCTGAACACGTCTGAAAGGTTGTCGGAGGTCTGGAGTGATGTGTGTGGAAGAGAAAGGTTGCAAGACCGGCCGGGAAATGCAGAATTTGTTGGTGGTCAGACACAGCTGAGAAAAGGCCTGCCACACTAGCCTGTAGGTGAAGACTCCAGCATGATACTAGACGGAACGGGAGAATAGATGAGAGGCAGCAGGAGGCATACCGCACTGCAAGGAAAGCGCTTAAATCTGCGATCAAGGTTGCTAAGGCCAAGGCTTGGTGGGATGAGTTAATTTCCGGTCTGGACGACGACCTGAGGGGGGGGGGTTAAAGATAAAGAATTTAGGGTGGGTGCTGTTACTAGACTGCACCCCGATAAAAACCCAGGCCCGGATCAGGTTCCTGGTGCGATAGTAAGAACGCTGGTGCTAGGAATCCATGGCTAGAACTGGATGCATTTAATCAGGCTTTGGAGGGCTTGAGATTCCCAGATTGCTGGAAGGAGGCAAGGATAGTTCTCATCTATAAAAAGAGTGAACTTCAACAGGACAGAATCGCTTACCGGTCTATCTGTCTCCTTAACATGGTAGGAAATATGTTTGAGAGGTGGCTTGTAAACAGATTGTGGGTAGAAATAGAGATGAAGGGTGGACTCTTCGCCAAATAATATGGATTCATGAGGGGATAATCCACTGATGAAGCCCTGAGACACATCCTCGACTGGGCCAGAGATAGGGCCAATGGTTCCTGGCGTCAAAGGAGGATCCCACTTATGGTCCTTATAGACGTCAGAAACGCTTTTGGAAGTCTTCCTTGGCCAACGATCAACGAGGTGTTTTCTGAGAGGAATGGTAGCAGTCACCTGAGGGGCATTGTGAATGATTATCTGCACAGGACGACAATTATACAAATCGAAGATGGAGATATCAAGATATACACTATTCTATTATTCATAAAGCGTAAAAAGCAGTAATTCATTTGTAAACTGTAAAAGTAATAATACTTGCAGAAAGTGAATTATATGAATTTTCCATTTTTCCATTGTTATCTTATTGTTAATGCAATCGTAGTTTCTATCAGTCATTATAAAATTTTTAGCAAATCGTATGGGGGTTTGGTATTTATAATTTATTTGTCATTAAATCAATTTTGTGTTTTTTTTTAATTACTATTTTATATGTTATATATATATATATATATATATATATACACACACACACATGAGTATATATATTATTATTTATTTATTTTTTAATATATTTTTAGAGTAATAAATTGTATTTAAAAGAAATTTTTTCGTTTGTTAGTCTATCGATATCCTCAACGAACACGCAACAATACTGATAAGAGTGTGAAAATAACATTTTTGAAAAAACAATGCTTATTTGATTTTTTTAAATAAAAGGTATTTCTACTATTTTTAAACTAATTTTCTTAAATAATGAAATTAACCTATTTTATTTAAAGGGAAGATTATTTTAAGGTAATCGGTCATCCATATAAATCTGGTATTTATACAAGCGTGACAAAAATAATTTTTTAGATTTTGAATAAATTAAATAAGGTATTTTATAATCAGATTATTGAATGAATCATTATTAGGACTGATTTCTATTTCAAAGAAAAAAGTACTTTTTTTTAAAACAATTCCAATGAAAAAAGGAAATAAATTTTTATCTGTCAGAAATTTCGGCTCTCAGATTCCTGTATTTCTCAACGGTTTGAGGTACACTAAGATGAAATAAAAAAAATTTAGATTATAAAACTTTGTTTGTGTGCGTAAATATGCGCGCGCGTGTGAGTGTACGTGAATATATCAGAAAAAACTTAACCTGTAATCGCGAAATTTAGTGAGCAACATTAAAATTCAGAGAAGGTTGCCATTCAAAATCAAAATCATATTTTTCAGTTGTACTTCATGAATGATTTATTAGTGTGGTTTTAGCTTAGCCAAAAATAATATCATATAATAACTATTGAAGTTATATTTATTGTATTGGATGTTTTAACACAAATTTAATAGATTATGATTTTTATACATTTTTCTAGGATTTAATAATTCAACCGTTGATTTGAGGTTATTTTTTACATTTTCTCTATACGTTTCAGGGTAGCAATAGTTTTTCAGTTTTTATAATAGGATTGCAAGGGTAATAAAACTTCATTTTTAAAATAGAACAATTCCATTAATACTTCTTTTTCATCCAAATGACAGATTAAAAAAAAAAAAATTTAATGTCTCACTATGAAAACAATTTAAAATCTTGTCAAATGGTAGGAGTTCAATATATTTATACTTTTTAATATTTTAATTTTTTTTGCGCTTATATTTTTCTAAACGAGTCATTATCTGGATTGAAGTTGTTTCAACAAATTTTACTATATAGTTAAGTGTATAATTATTTTAATGGACGTAACAATTGATTTGTTTTGAAAATTTGTAAATATATCTATAACTATATACGAAGTATGTATGAATAGTATAATATGTAAGTATGTACTCGTGTGTATATATATATCCACTTTTCTAAATTACAGCTCAAATGCATGGGTGAAATTCAAAGCTTTATAAATATATTGTTTACTATTGCACTTGAAAATATTTTAAATTGTCAGTGAAATATTATTGTGGAGTGAAATTGTATGATAATAAATCTGCACTTAATATCGCATACCGTTTAAGAATTTTTAACCATGTCAATAACGTTGAAATAGCAGCGGGGATTTTTTTTAATCATGTTGAATTAAAGTACTTAACATAAGTTTGATTGATTTTATTATTATTTAGTAATGGTGCAGCCATCTTTATGTTTAATAAAATGAAAACATCATTTTTAGGAAGATTAGCTTTTTCAGGAAGGTATGCATCAATATATTCGGATCAGTTGAGAAGGTAATGTGAAACCATTTTACTTCTCACTTTTCCTAATAAACCTGTCATAGGATGCTTGTAAATCTGAGAATGGTTATGCCACTTATGATAGTGAATAATGTCACATATTACATTACCTACAACCACTCCGATACGATGTATAGTATAAAAAAAATTGTTAGCGAATTTTGATAAGAGAATACGTGAATAAAAACAAAAGAAAATAAATGTATTAAATATAAATTCATAAAGTTATTTATATTAGTTTTAAATAGGCCATGAAAAGAATCAAGTTAGTTCTGCTTAGAGTGTTTTGATGAATATGTCAACATATGTGGTTGACTGTATTTACTAGCGTTAAATATTGCTACACGTATCTGTAACTGACCGTAAGGATATAAATATGTTGCGTGTGCGTGAACATGAGGTCATATATGTTTGTGAGTTAGGAAATGAGATCGATGAATACGGGTTAAATTTAACCCACATACTGCATTTGAGCATGCATAATTCTGTGAATAGACTTGTTTAATTCGTACAAAAAGAATTTAATTTTATGTGGCAAAATAAAAAAAAAAATATGTTCAGTTAAATGTATCAGAAAACTTGTTATCTTGTTTCTTTCCAGTTATTTATATTCATGTACATAATTTGTTGTATAATATTACATTATTATATAATATATTTCAGATATAAATATAAATATGATATATTTCAAATATAAATATTTGCATAAAAATATTTATTCATTAAATATTCATCAAAATATTTATTAATTTTTGAAAAATGAGAGATGTTAAGAGGCATAACAGATCTCTGTAAAACGGAAATGTATTACAATTCATCCTTATTTTTTCAAAAGTTTTTTGGATATTTTTAAGTTTTGCCAAAGAACTACCCCAGTTCTCTTGAAATACAGGAGTAAATGCATGTTGTAAGGTAAACAGTTTTAAATGTAATAGGTATTACGTTTATTTACATAGTATGTAATATACTATATTATGTAATATGTGATTATACACAAAAATGATTAATTTAGTTATTTGGAATTTCTAGTTTCATTATACAAAAGACATTTTCTATATATTTTATAAGTATATAAATAAATTCTTTACTCAGAGAATTTTATTATAGAATTTTAACTATATTCTATAGAAGAATTATAGAAAAACGTTTCTGTATAAAGTATTAGTTTACGTGGTTATAAAATATATAGAAAATATCCTCTACATAACGAAACTAAAGACTACAAATAACAAAAATTAATAATTTGTTTTGAATACTTTTACTGGTAATAGTGATTCACTATTTCCAGTATATGCGTATTTGCTATACTGGATGAAGAAATTGAAACGAAAATTTTCGTATATAAATTTCTTAACAAACTAGTTCTTAAAAAAGAAAAAAAAAATGGAAATATTAATATTTATTTTATATAGAGACGCAATCAAATATTTTATTAAATCAATATTAAACAAATAATTAAAGGAAGATTCAAAAAATGATAAAATTTTATATTTAACGCCGCCAAAATAATTTTTTGTAGAAATAAAAAATCAGTATGTTAGTAACAGAGTCGATCTCAGTGACATTTAATTTAGATTGCAGTAGGGAAGTAATAGAGAAGTTCAGTGCTTGAACTAAATTTATTACTACTTCCTACAGTTTGTGCCAAGAAATTACGATTTATCCGTATTCTACGATCAGTTAAAAGTTCACAAAAATGAAATCGCTGAAATCGTTGGTAAAACAAAAAATAAAAAAAACCCAGATGCTTAAACATAATCGGCGTTTAAATATAAGCGAGTATAATATGCATTGTAATGTTTTAATTCAATGTTGTTATTTTCCTTATACTGATCATTTAAATTAGTTGTTTTAAATGCAGGAGTATTAAAAATTAAATTATCTCTTTATATACGAGTATATTTAAAGAAAAATTAGCTAATAACAAGTCAAGTTCGTTAACGGCCAAAAACGGACCATGGGGGGCTTTTTCGAAAAAAAAAATATTGCTGTAAGTTTCTGATTAAGTAACATATCGAATTTATTTGAAGTTTCTATTATTCTTTGGATAAGAGCCTAAAACTTATCCGAGTAAAGTTTTTTGATATCACCAACCATTGGCCCAGGGGATGGAAAAAATGCGGGTTTGAAGACAAAAAATCATACCTCCCCTAACACACAGTATCGAATCGGTTTAAAGTGGTTGTTAGTTCTCTAAACATTACCTAAACGTTTTGTCTGGAACAGTTTTTGATATGACCAATCCTTACGGCAAGGGATGATCCAAAATGTTGCTGGAATTGTAAGAAATGGGGCTAAACATGTGAAGATTTTTTTCCCATGCAACCATTGTCGTATTGAGCAAATTTGAAGTTTTTCTTAACTTTAAGGTAGAAATCATTTTTACCCCCTAGTTAGAAGCGTTGAAATCTATCTCCGCCTTCCGGCGTGCCGAAAGGGATTTTTTTTAAACACAATGGGAAAGAGATTTTCTACTGCTTGATTTCGTACATTGAATTCAACAATATTTGATTTCATACATTCATCTATTAACTGAATATTTCATTAAAAAACATTAGCACATGCTAGAATCTTATACCTGGAACATGTTCTCCGTACCAACTTTTCCAAAAAAAAAAAAAAAAAAAAATAACGTCAAAATCAGATAAAAGAATTCGATCTAAAGAATAATGATAACGTAACAAACAAGAATATTTTTACTTCTTTAAACATAGTTTTTTTTAAGTCGGCTTCAAATAAAATTCTAACGCTTACTAATTCTTAATTTTACTTTAACTTAAGTGTGAAAATCTAAAGATCTGAGGACTCTTATGACGTTTTACTTTTTATTAAATTTTGAAGTCGATTTCATTATTATTAATATTACTTTTTTATGCTAACAGGAAACGCAAAGGTATGAAATTTTATTAAAAAAAAACGCAGTGCAACAAAATCAGACTTAAGAGACATGAACGAACGTTTGAAAACGGAAATGTTATATATTTTTATACTTATTTTTTCAAAAACTTTTGGGATATTTTTAAATTTTACATTTTTAAATATATTTAAAAAAATGTTTTTTTCTGTTCCATGAGAACTGCTTCTTTCAGTTCTCATGAAATACAAAAATTAGAAATTAATCCAAACAAACTTTTACGCTGTATTTACACAAATATAATTATTCATCTTTATCTTAATTAACATAAAGATATATTGTTACAATTTTATTACTGATTATGACCTTGTCCATTTTTTTGTCAATTCATTCACTCGTTTTAGCGTATGTTAAATCAATCACTGACAGTTTTGCTTAATCTTTTCATCAAGATAGCACAACTTAATCACAAATTCTATGAAATGTTTGAGGAGCAATCGATGTTATAAGGTTTCTTTTAATATTGCCCACAAATATTCTGTTTATGTTTGAAGAGTTTCTATCCGGGTAACATAGCACTTTTAATTGTTTTTACATTAAAAATGTCAGAACTTAGTTAGCTGTTTGACAAGAAGGGGGTTTTGCTGAAAAATCAGATTTTGATCAGTTTGGTTTTGGAAATATTTGAATCAGAGTATTTCCATTAAATATCTAAATCCGCAAATTCATTAATTTTTATTGTTCCTTCAATTAGTACTAGCAAAGGTACCCTCATGTGAAAAACTACTCCAAAAATATTTTTGATTTAAAATTTAAGGGATTAGTGGGTATAAGTAAGAATAAATTTATCATCTGCGATTATTTTACAGTAGGAATTTCTGTCCCTAAACATGAAATTGGCTCTCTTTCGAAAACATCACTCACAGACTTCCATTTGTCATTAGTTCAATTTTTATATATTTTTCTTATTGCCGATATAACAGTTCTCCTCATTGTGGCTGGTGATTAGTTTTTATTTTCCCAAGGAATTTACATAGCAGAGCTATATTAAAGGGGGAAGGTGTTCATATCAAAAATTGAGTTTCGGGTTTTTTGTTAATCTTTACGTTTAGGATCCAACTACTTCATCTAGACCAAAAAGAAACATATACATGAAAGTATGTATATATGTATGTACGTGTCTCACTGCTTTTGGTCTTATATTTCAGAATTGACCAACCTTATTTTTTTTTCAAATTTTGTTTAAATATTTCTATGTCCAGGGCACTATCATATTTACTTTTTCAAAATTTATCGAAGCGGGTGGGGTGATATCGCAAAAGAAACTAATTTTAAATTTCTTCAAAGGAATTTTAGAGAAAACATTATTAACCAAATTTGTTACCTACAATTAATATATAAATAACAAAAAAATGTCTTTAAAAATCAATTCCCACCTCTTAAAAATGAAATATATGTTTTTTATTCTTTTACTTTATCTACCTTCGGTTTAAATACGTATCAAAATGTTTTGAAAGTATATACTTCATATATAGAGCCATCAAGAAATGTTTGCAAATTTTTTTTTTTAAATTATTGATCTCCTAATATGCGGAAAGGTATTTTTGAAAATTTCCTTTTTCTTATTTTAACGTTTATTGAAGGGAATATTAGATTTAAAGAAAACTTTACGTAAGTAAATTTGTTAAGCTTAACCTATGTATCAATATGTTTAGAAAATGTTCTCTTAAAATTTATTTTCTATCTCAAAAAAATACACATTCTGTTTTTTGGCTCGAAAGAATATTTTTCCATGAAAAATCTGTTCAATATATTGTATGACTGACCGGCGAAGCCGGGAAATTCATGCAATACTTTGTCGCTTTTTTTCTGGCTCTCGTGCCCTACTTACAGCTTCTAGTAGTTTATTTCGAACTGCTGTAATACGAACCATTCACGCCATTGATCTCTAAGCCGTGTTTAAACTCTATAGCCGATGCCTTGGATTAATTTTACTTTCTCTTGTCAATAAATGATCAAAAGTGGCAGTTTTTAGGTTTGTAACTGCATTTTATTGTCCTTTGCAATCAGAACCTTTCCATATAAACTCCTGCATTACTGCATTAACGATATCTGATTCAACACTACATTTCTTGTGCTGAGTATTTTTTTTATCGTTATATACTGGGAAAATCGTAGACAGCTTTCTTAGACTTGCATCAATTTTCTTAAAATATATATATATAATAAATAAGATACAATATTTACAGCAAATAAACAGTGAAAACATATTTATTATTAAAATAAAATGCAAAAATTATAAACATAAGACAATAAAAATCTCTAATATTCTTAAATAGTCCCGTCAGACTAAAAATCGTTCTTAATATAAGTGTTACCAAAAGGGTGAAAATAAAAACAAAAATATATTTTTTCGGATTAAGTTTTCTGCAGCAGGTAAATACGATTCGTCTCTATGACAATTGGTGAATATTAATGCAGAAAACCAAAAAGGAGGACAGGTAAAGTCATTTTTATCAAATAAAAAAAGTATTAGAAAATTGAAGTGGTGTATCAACTAAGACTGATTGAAAAGAGATCTAAAAAAAGTTAATATAGTCTCATAACAGTATTATGCACGTAACGCAATTATTAATTTTAACTTTTAAATTATTTGAATAACTGCAGATTTTACAGAATTAAAAAAAAATTGAATTTTCAAGAATTAGAAAAATAATTGAAAAAAATTGATATATTGTATATTAAAATATTTATAATTTAAAAATTACGTCAATGAAAATATGAAAAATTTGTATTTCAACATTTTTGTATTATTTTTTTCACTAGAGAATTCTTTTAACGGTGACTAAAATGACTATTAGATGACATATGATGTGAAAGAACTGGTATCGTGAGGAAATCCTATATGATGGGAGCGATGTTCACACTGTTTCCTGTGATAAGAAAATACTGTTGAATATTATGTCGTAAATATCGCCTGACACGTCTTTACATTGTACTTGCTTGATATATGCTTTTCAATTTTTCTCTGTTTCAACAATGGAAAAAATAAATGAGAGGTTAGAAGTTTTAAAGTTGAAACTCATGCCAACTGCTCAGAATATATATTTTTTTAAATAATCTTTGTATTGGATAATTTCTCTACTTTATTACTAATTTACTTTATAAGAGATATTTACTTCTAAAATTATGTGTAAACTTGAAAACTTATTATGCAATAAATCCATAAAATTAAAAAGTAGATCTACCGAAAAATGAACGATAATATTGGAAAAATGGAAGCGTTTGTAAAATAGAATTTAGTGTCCAAACATATAAGGAATTTAACATTTGCCTGATTACAGTTAATTATATAAAAAAAAAGTTGACTACAAACTTGTAATATTTTTCTGACATTGGATATGTATTCTTATATAGTGCAAAATTAATTATACATGAAAAACGTTACCTAAAATTTCTTTTTTGAGGGTGGGGGTGAATTATGATGAAATTCTATTGTAATATTATTATTGAAAGTTTAAAAAATAATTAAAAAAGTTAAAAAAAATTATTACAAAAAAAAATTTAATTCCAAAAATTGATATTTTAAAAGTTTAATCAGTTCCTATCCTCCAACATTGCCCCCAAGTATTTTTTTTTTGGGTCATGCACTATCACTTTGCCTAAGAAGGTATTAAAAAAAAATTAGTTAAAAAATATACAATAAATAAAAGGATTTTTTGATTTTTGGGGAAGGGAAAATTTTGGGTCAAAATATTTAAAACATGGTAAGATAAGCGGCACACATAACCTAAGTTTAATATAGAGTTATGTTTGCAAAATCTTGAAAAATAAAATTTCCAAATTTCTGGATCCAGTTTTCTGGATGGTAAGTTAGAGGTTAAGTGAACTATTTTTCAGTTTGGAGATTATCATTATGGCAATGCCAATAGTCCAGGTGATTTTCTCCTGCTTCATGATCTCATTGATGTCAGGGCGATTGACATTGCTTTTCTGTGATGACTGCGTAATCATAATTGACATTACAGCAATCCTTCTCCATCGCAGAAAGTACAGCATATCTATAATACAAGGCTATCTTGTCAAGAACTTCTAGGTTCAGGGTGATCTTTAAGTGGAGAATTCTAGCTATGTTGTTAGGGACATGAATTCTTTTGAGGCTAACACCTGGTATCCCTGATCACGTGCTCAATGGACTCATTCGTGGTGGCACATAGATGACAGTGATCTATAAGTATCGTAACATCCTTGTTATCTCAGATATCTTTCCAATAAGTTAACGGGAAATTAATTAGTTTATTAATATTCTAATAAAGATTTATTGTTAAAAAGTTTTGATGGATTGCAGCAATTATGAATTATTTGATTATATTTTCAAAACGCATAGCGATAGAATCGTTGTAATAAGGATAAAATCAAAACCTAAACCGACAACGATTGTTAACGTCTATATGCCTACAAGCGCCCATGATGATGAGGTAGAGTGTGTATACGAAGAGATTAATGAAGCAATTAAACACGTAAAAGGAGATGAAAATTTAATAATAGTTGGAGATTGGAATGCAAGCATTGGAAAAAGCAAGGAAGGAAATATAGTGGGTGAATACGGGCTGGGCAAAAGGAATGAAAGAGGGAACCGACTTATAGAGTTTTGCACGAAGTATAATTTAGTAATTGCCAACACCCAATTTAAAAATCATAATAGAAGAAAAAGTATACATTTAAAAATCATACACTTGGAAAAAGCCAGGCGATACTGCAAGGTATCAGATAGATTATACCATGGTTAAGCAAAGATTTAGAAATCAACTCGTTGACTGCAAAACTTACCCTGGAGCAGACATTGATAGCAACCATAATTTGGTGATAATGAAATGTAGACTGGGGTTTAAAAACCCGAAGAAAAGGTGTCAGATGAATCGGTGGAATTTAGAGAAGCTTGAGGAAGAGGAGATAAAGAAGATTTTTGAGGAGGACATCGCAAGAGGTCTGAGAAAAAAGGTAAGGTAGAAAATGTAGAAGAAGAATGGGAGAATATTAAAAAGGAAATTCTTAATCAGCAGAAGCAAACTTAGGCGGAATAAAGAGAACTGGTAGAAAACCTTGGGTTTCAGACGATATATTGCAGCTGATGGATGAACGTAGAAAATATAAGAATGCTAGTGATGAAGAAAGTAAAAGGAACTATCGGCAATTAAGAAATGCTATAAACAGGAAGTGCAAACTGGTGAAAGAAGAGTGGATTAAAGAAAAGTGTTCAGAAGTGGAAAGAGAAATGAACATTGGTAAAATAGACGGAGCATACAGGAAAGTAAAGGACAATTTTGGGGCACATAAATTAAAATCTAATAATGTGTTAAACAAAGATGGTACACCAATATATAATACGAAAGGTAAAGTCGATAGATGGGTGGAATACATTGAAGAGTTATACGGAGGAAATAAATTAGAAAATGGTGTTATAGAGGAAGAAGAGGAAGTTGAGGAGGATGAAATGGGAGAAACAATACTGAGATCTGAATTTAAGAGAGCATTAAAAGATTTAAATGGCAGAAAGGCTCCTGGAATAGACGGAATACCTGTAGAATTACTGCGCAGTGCAGGTGAGGAAGCGATTGATAGATTATACAAACTGGTGTGTAATATTTATGAAAAAGGGGAATTTCCGTCAGACTTCAAAAAAAGTGTTATAGTCATGATACCAAAGAAAGCAGGGGCAGATAAATGTGAAGAATACAGAACAATTAGTTTAACTAGTCATGCATAAAAAATCTTAACTAGAATTCTATACAGAAGAATTGAGAGGAGAGTGGAAGAAGTGTTAGGAGAAGACCAATTTGGTTTCAGGAAAAGTATAGGGACAAGGGAAGCAATTTTAGGCCTCAGATTAATAGTAGAAGGAAGATTAAAGAAAAACAAACCAACACACTTGGTGTTTATAGACCTAGAAAAGGCATTCGATAACGTACACTGGAATAAAATGTTCAGCATTTAAAAAAAATTAGGGTTCAAATACAGAGATAGAAGAACAATTGCTAACATGTACAGGATCCAAACAGCAACAGTAATAATTGAAGAACATAAGAAAGAAGCCGTAATAAGAAAGGGAGTCCGACAAGGATGTTTCCTATCTCCGTTACTTTTTAATGTTTACATGGATCTAGCAGTTAATGTTAAAGCACAATTTAGATTCGGAGTAACAGTATAAGGTGAAAAGATAAAGATGCTACGAGTTGCTGATGATATAGTAATTCTAGCCGAGAATAAAAAGGATTTAGAAGAAACAATGAACGGCATAGATGAAGTCCTACGCAAGAACTATCGCATGAAAATAAACAAGAAGAAAACAAAAGTAATGAAATGTAGTAGAAATAACAAAGATGGACCACTGAATGTGAAAATAGGAGGAGAAAAGATTATGGAGGTAGAAGAATTTTGTTATTTGGGAAGTAGAATTACTAAAGATGGACGAAGCAGGAGCGATATAAAATGCCGAATAGCACAAGCGAAACGAGCCTTCACTCAGAAATATAATTTGTTTACATCAAAAATTAATTTAAATGTCAGGAAAAGATTGTTGAAAGTATACGTTTGGAGTGTCGCTTTATATGGAAGTGAAACTTGGACAATCGGAGTATCTGAGAAGAAAAGATTAGAAGCTTTTGAAATGTGGTGCTATAGGAGAATGTTAAAAATCAGATGGGTGGATAAAATGACAAATGAAGAGGTATTGCGACAAATAGATGAAGAAAGAAGCGTTTGGAAAAATATAGTTAAAAGAAGAAACAGACTTATAGGCCACATACTAAGGCATCCTGGAATAGTCGCTTTAATTTTGGAAGGACAGGCAGAAGGAAAAAAAATTGTAGGCAGGCCACGTTTGGAATATGTAAAACAAATTGTTAGGGATGTAGGATGTAAAGGGTATACTGAAATGAAACGACTAGCACTAGATAGGGAATCTTGGAGAGCTGCATCAAACCAGTCAAATGACTGAAGACAAAAAAAATTGATTATATTTAAAATTCAATTGTTCATTTATAATGTTTTCTTTAAATTTGAATCTGTAAATATTTAATAATTCCTTTATTATTTTTTACAAATTTTATTTAATTCTTGGCAGTTCTGCAGTTTTTTTATATTACCTTGCAAAACAAAAAATATGTGATTCTTTTCAAAAATGTGATTCGCGTAACTGGAATGGTAGTTTTCATAATTTGTATGATTTTACATTTTTTTAAATATTTTACTTTCCTGGCATCATAGCTCTAGGCTGTGTTGTAAGCAGGAAAGTATGGTAATCAGTAAAAAAATGGGGGTATGGGATTTTTTACATGATCAAGGAACCCTACAAAATAAAATAACATCTTCCAATGTTTCTAATGTTTCTTCGTAACATTAGCGGATTTACGTTGAACCATAAGAATGCTGAGAAGCTGAGTATATAAAAAAATGAGAATTGGAAGATTCTGTTAAGGAAATAAGTACAAACAATATATGAGCATTATCCCCCTTATTTTATTTTTTAGGGTTCCTTGATCATGAAACGTCAAGAAATTAACACTCAAAGATCCTTTAAAAGAGTGTGTAGAAGTTTTAAGAATCAATCTAAAATACTTTAAAGATGCAGGGCTTTATACTGTGTCTGTTGCAGAACAGTGAAAAATAATTTGCAATTCTTTAACAAGTAACTGCTGTATTATTTATAAAAATATCTAAATATGCACACTGGGTTAACAGTAAAATTGGTAAAATTTTTGGTTACAACAATAAGCTTTCAAAAAACACATGATAAACACAAAAAATAATATATTTTATTATTAATGCGTTTGGTTTCAATCTTTTACTGATAAATTATAGAGAATCCAAACAATAAAATGAAAACATAACCTCAAAGAAAATATAACCGCATCAGACCTTATTGCTCATTCTGTCAAACATGTCTATTGGTTCCATGGCTATTGTTGCTCTTTGGTGCAGTTGGTGAAGAGATTGATTTTTTCTTGGAATACGATATGTTCTACCTGGCTCCCAAAAGAAGATCAAATCGGGACTCCACGGTGACAAAGCGATGTGAACTTCTCTGCCTATCCAGTCTTCTGGGAACTTGTCGTTGAGCGTAGTCAGTACACAACTTCTGCATGATAGGGAGGGGCTCCATCCTGTTGGAAAATTTGACCTCCCACATTTTCTATCTGCGGAAACACAAAGTTCTCTAAAATCTCCAGATGCACTATGCCAGTAATAGTCTGCTCATTGATAAAGATGATCCAAAAATTCCACACCACAAAATTAGACATTCACTATCGGACAGTTGTGGACGAATTCCATCGATTCGTGTGGAATGATGAAATACCACAGAAGTGTAATATGGTAGTTACAAATTGAACTCTTTGTGGCGTATCATTAGGTTTAATTTAAGGTGTAGCTGTAGTTTATAAGTAGGAACTTTCCATCTCTTCCAGCCCACTACGAACTGAACATTTTGAACTTTGTTAGAAAGACAGTCGCACTCTTTTTGTGTATTCGGTACTTGTTTTATACCTATCTTTTGAGAGTCCTTTCAAAATACGCCTGGTTTCCAAAAACTGTTCAAACCGCTCACATATGCTTTTGTTAGGAAAATTTCTACAATAGACTCAAGTGTAATTTCTTTGTATTCTTTGACTGCAGTCACACATTTTTTTCTGCAAACGATTTTAATAATACAGTTTGTATTGAGTTACGTTAAGAGGTAAATGAAATTTAGACTTTGTACTCTTATGTAATAAAACAAACACATTTGTAATTCTAAACGTAATAAAGTAAACTTAATTTAAAACCGCGGAGTTCTTTTTTGGAGACCTTTATTTGCGTGTCACGCATTCAACAAGATTACCGTTTGAGCAACACAAAAGAAAATCGATTACTTGTAAATCTGCTATGAATACTTTATAGAAATTAACCTACTGTAATGAGATCCTTTTAATAGGAAAATTCAAGTTTTAATGCAGGGTTTAGAAAAATTTTAAGTATGGTGCAAAGTGTAGAGGTGTAGGATGTTCAATAAGATAGAAATAACCCAACACTGATTACAGTTTATTCTTAGAAATAAAGTTATTTCCAGTCTTTATATTTACGTTAAAAATGTACTTAAAATTTATTAAACAGTATCTTAGTTTTAGTAAGTAATCGCATTCTAGGGATACGACAGTCTTCTCAGAGTAAATTGTACAACCATAGGTGTTCTACTATAAGTGGCAAGTGGTTTGACAAATTATTACGATTTACTAGATAATTTTGTACTTCATGTTTTTCATACTAAAGAAATTCTGAATAAAGTAAAAAATAAAATTCAGTTGAGTTTTAAAGATTCTCAATTAATATTGGTCGATTTTTATAACAGATATTAATTATTATTAATAAAAATAATAATAATAGAAATAAAAAATAATTAATAATTTCCCTGAGTTTTGCTGTTGATATCAAACTGTCTTATTTTAATTGAATTATTAATTTTTGTTTTCTGTTAGTTTTCTCTGTGAAGAAAGAATAGTTATAGTTTAATCTATCGGAAACTTTTATTTACAGTGTATAGACGTTTTTCGTAATTTATTTCGTAGTTAAATCAGTCAACCTCTCAGACGGTTTTTGAACATGATTTTTGTCAATCTAATCTATATGTTTTAGTATATTCTAGATATACTAATATCGTTTTTACCATTTTGTTATTATAGTACACCAATAATCCAAAGGGAAACGAAAGAATCAAATTGTTAATATAAAACAAAACATTGACGTAAGAAATGGGTTTTTCAAACATAAACGTTTTTAAAAGATAGGAATCTTACGAAAAATAATGGTAATATTTAAATAATTATTCTAAGCTTTATATGATTAAGTTATACATTAAAAATGACGTGAAATATCAAAGTAAGTAAAATAAACATAGGCTACACAACTTTAAAAAGTAAAAATATAAAAACACCATTTTATAAGAAACACTGTATTAGAAACCCAACGGGTTGGTATAGTTTGCCGCTAGACCACGATGACCATTTACAAAGACTAGTTTACCACTCATCGTTGTAAATCAGCTGATCTCGAAGTCGGGAGTTGTCAGGTTGAAATCCCAGTAAAGGCAGTTGCTTTTATTTGGTTTTGAATACTAGATTGTAGACTGATGTTCTTTGTTGGTTGGGTTTCAATTAATCACACGTGTCAGGAATGGTCGGAATGAGTTTGTCAGTACTACACCTTTACTGGTACATTTACATTACGCTGATAAATCGCTAATGACATTAATTGTTGATGAGACTATTAATAAAAATTTGAAACAAAAATAACTGTATTAGAAGCTTATTTGCCAAGATCGTTTTTAAATTTTAGCACGCAAAATTCTAGTATTTATTTTTATGATATGGTATAAATATCTTTTTAGCCTGAAAAAAAAAATTAAAATAACTCTTTTAATTTTTTTCCTGAACGAAGAAAAGACTTTCCATAATGTCAAATTTATTAATTTTAATTTTTTTTGTCGAAAAATTAAAAATAAGAAGAAAAAGAAGTACTAGTAAATAGTTTATTTATAAAAAATAAATAAAGCAAAATTAAATGGATAATTTACTTATTTGCTGACAGAAAGAAAGATTCTGGAGAAAGACTCATCGAGTATTCTCTTCGTTACAAAAAAAAAACCCAAGGAGGAAAGGTTTTATCATAGAGAGACCTACTTGTCCGGAATCAGAAAAGTAATATTACTCAGTAAAATAACAAGACTTATCCTTTGATTACTATTAGACTTCAGAACTTCAGAGATGGGAAACTCATCATCTGATACGTGTTTTCAGAGCCATAATGTCAACATGTGGTAGATGTATATTCCATTCAGAGAAGACTCAAAGAAATTTGAATGAAAGATAGGAAACATTGAAAAGGGGTAGAAATATATGGGAATAAAGGAAAAAAATAGTGATAGTCAGTTTTACAGACAAGCAGACAGATAGAAGTGATGTTGATTGATTGTATATTTTATCACAGTCTAGAAATATCAATGACAGCTCATTTTTATTTTTTTTAATTAGATCCGTTTTTTCAATATAAAAAGAATTTAAATAATAATTGATTACTAATTAAAACCTTTAGACTTAAAAATCTTAAATTAATCAATAAACTTAAATACTGAATTACATTTCTGTCTTTTTATGGATGGAGATTTAAAAACATGTAATGGGTTTCGGTGCAAATATAGAAATTTCGAATCTCACAATATAAAAAATCTCACTAAATGTCAACTCCGATAAAATAAATGATTACAGTTTAATCCGAATAGCTCAAAAGAAATTAAATATGGCGCAATACACGTAATTAAAGTGAATGGAATTGGTTTCAAAAAACTACATATAGTTTTGTATAACTAAAACGCTAAAAACATTTGTCATGAAATTCATTTGTGTTTCTTTTTTATATGCATACCACGACCACCATTATATCCACTATTATATCCATATTATATGCATATTCACGATTATAGAATCGTCTCCAGTACTGGAGAATTTAATAAATATTTAGCAGTATAATTAGTATATTTAACGTCACCTAATTAGATGAGATTAGCAAGCATACTTATGTTTGGCTAAGTTATGTTAATATTCAGTACACCGAATCAACTAAACACAACCTACGCTTGCTTCCCTCGCTAACCTTAACTAATTAACAGTATGTTAATTAACATGTCGATACGAATGCAGAGATTAAGAAGTATTCCCACTATATGGTTGGTATTGTTCGGATGGTGGGACTGTTCCGAGACGTAATGGATATTACATCTGAGGAGCCAAAGAGGGCACGCTCGACTCAGTTGGGCCTAGTGGATAAAGCTACGCAAACTTATTTCATTCTTTCTGATGTGGCCACTCAAACGACGGATGGAGGTACTCTTGGGATAGATGTGCGGAAGGCACTGGAGAGTGGGGTAGTTGACAGCGAATTGCCCCGGTTGATCCTCCAGAGATAGCCCAAGGAGGTATTTACGTCCACTCTGGTACTGGAGAATGTCAGTGAAGTTGATGGGCTTGCGTGTATGGTTAAACCGTCACCAGGAGCAGATTATTAGGCCATCTCGGCGATGTTGGGGGAAATGCCCTGGGTGGGCCCGATGCTCCGATCGGGCTCACTGCGAGCTGGTCAGGTTGTTGCTGGGAATACCCGTGCGATGGATTTGGCCGGTGGGTCAGTGGACGTAAGCGGAATGAATTATTTGGTATTAGTAGACTCATCGAAGGGTGAGGAACGTTTGTCAATCGCTTGATGGAATCATCTCGGTTGGTGTTGTGTGAGAATGCCAATGTATTTTTGGACCTCACGGGAAGGTGGGGCTTTTTTGTATCGAGTGACTATGTGGCTCGGAAGTGCTATTTTAAGCTCTGGGCGCACACAGATATGTCATCACTGGGTACCACTGTGGGTAGGGTCCCAGTGAAGAAACTGGCAGGGACCCCAACCGCGACAGTGGTGGTGAAGGCGGGAGGCCGCACATATGCGGATCTCTTTCCCATTTTAAAGGACTTCATATCAATGGGCGAAGCAGGTTAGTCGACTCACCGCGCGTCGAGGTCCCACTGTAGAAACTGGCAGGGACCCCAACCGCGACAGTGGTGGTGAAGGCGGCAGGCCGCACATATGCGGATCTCTTTCCCATTTTAAAGGACTTCATGTCAATGGGCGAAGCAGGTTAGTCGACGCGTCGAGGTCAGGTAGAGGACCTTCATATCGGAGTTACGGACACTGAAGACACTGCTGAGCAGCTACACCGACAAAGTTTAAACAAGGTGGAGGGCACGACAGTTACGGCCGGTAGGGGCGTTCGATGTGTTCACTTGCTCATAAAGGACGTAGACGCTCATACCTCTGAGGTGGATTTAGTGAGTGATATCCGAAAGACGACTGGAGACTCAGTGACGATAGATGTTCTGTTCCTGGGGCCCTCTTTTATGGATAAAAAGTGGCAACGGTGGTGGTTCCGCCTCTGCTCTCGGATAAATTACTGAAGGACGGCCGCATCCGGATTGGGTGGGTGACTTGCTGGGTTTCTCACGTAGGTCAGCTGAGAAGCGTTGCTGTAGATGTTGGGGGATTGGGCACCGGGCTGGGTCCTGCGACGGTCTCCATAGGCGAGGACATTTTTTCAACTGTGGGATTGCGGGGTAACTACGTAAGAGTTGCCCAACGGAGGCCACATGTACCCTTTGCAATTATCGGGGGCATTTCCTCCGGGGACGCGGCTGCAGGACGAAGCCCAAATAATGAGGTGCTTTTCCTGTTTTTTGGGGAAGATCTAGGTTGGGACAGGTCTATCCAGGAGGGGTCGACCGATTAGGTGTTCCGCTGCCGATAATTGGACAAGGACTCACTTAGTGTTCCGTTCGGACATCGATGAGGGGGGCAAAGTGAGACCGTTGCCTCGGTGGGGGATCCCTTTGGGGTTTCTCATTTGAAGCGTGGCGTCAAGACCGGAGTCCCGGTGGGAGGGATCTCTACTAGGTCCTATCATTAGAGGCATGGCGACTAATTAAAGCCCGAGTTCCGGCTGTCTGGGAGGAACGTTAGTTCCCGAATAGGCAGTTTGAGGCGATGGCACCCCCCATGCTATGTTCATGCTTCCGGCTCCAGAGGGGTGTGATAAAAACTGATGAACTTAAAAAATAAAAAATAAATAAATTCAGTAATTACAACTTACAGACGAGTTGTTATTTTAATTTGCAAAATAATTTAATATGGATAATATGTAAAATTTCCAGTATATTTAATAAATTGCTATATATTTATTAAATTTTCGACATTGGAGGCGATTATACATATTAACCGGTAATTATACATAATCACCCAAAATCAAAATCAAATTTACCGTAACATGTAGATTATATTGGGGACATCAGGGCGTGGTGCCGGAGAACCCATGGCACGCTTGCGTTAACTCAAAGAATTAACGCAATTCCTGGCGGGTCATGGGGGATTCAGGTCTTATTTGCATAGATTCGGGCTCGATCAATCTAAAAATTGTCCGGAGTGCGAGGTGGAAGAGATTCCCCAACGTGTTTTCTTTTTGTGTCCGCGATTCGCCATAGAGCTTAGAGAGATGCTCGGCAACCTGAGACGTGACACATAATTCACCCTGAAGATACCCTACGAGTCCTATTACAAGGTGAGGCACAGTGGAAGACTGTGGAAAGATTCGTGAGGACGGTCATGAGGAAGCTCCAATTATTTGAAGAGTCCCGCAGAGGAGAATGGGGCCGGAGGGCGCGTGGCGGACAGGTCCTCGGCTGAGTGTCTAGAGGGCCCCCGTACGTGTGGGGATTGCCTGGGTGTGATGAGGACGGAGGCACTCTGTTCTTGCGTCTGATGATGACTACTGGTAAGTGGTGTGACTATTTAAGATTTCTGTCTTGACGGCTGTGTGGGTGTGTAACGCGTGGGTGTTGTGGATGTTAGTAGCGTGTCCTGTTTTCTGCAGGTTTTTGTGTGTTGTTGTCGGCGTATGTATTTGACGTGCTGTATGTGTTGCTTCCAGTAGTGTGGTGTGTGACATTATTGGATTTTTATGACTGTATGTGTGGGTGATTCCCCCTTCTGATGAAATGTTTTTATAAGGACTCCCAGGAAGGAGGATGTCAAGGGTGGAGGTTTAGTCGGTAGTGCGCAGGTATACATTACGCCCTTGGTTAAAACTGGCGGAACCTGTTAGCGAGTCCGACACTGCTTACGTGCCCGTAAATTGAGTTCCTCCACCCCTTTAAAGAAAAAAAAGATTATACATTTGGAATTACGCAGCACTAAAGCTTAAGACAATTTAGACTACAGACTATATTTGTAACCGACGCAGTAAAATTAATGTACTTTATCTCGTTAGACATTCAACTGCTGTGTACGCTCGTTCGGTTTTAAATACAAAATCCTTGTCAATAATAAAATTTTTGATAAAATATGAAAAAATATCAGCTTTTGTAAAAATAAGTGTGTCTAGCTGATTCGCTAAAAGGTTCTATCTGTTGAATTTGTCAAACTGGTCAAAGTTCTTCTTTCGGTAACAAAGATGTTCTTTAGAATAATATGAATATCTCATATATATATAAAAGAGCGTTAATAAACTATTCTTCACTTTGGAAATCCTTAAATAATTTTTCGAGCGTTAAACTTAAAAAATAAAATTTAGCAAATACTTCTACCTTGAAAGACCTATTCTTCGGTATGAGAACACTACATGGAGTGTAGGCCTACTACATGCCATTTTTGAAACTAGGTGTAAAACAATGTAAAAAAGACTGCTATTTTAGCAAGAATTAAATCATCGACTAAAGTATTCTTCGTTAAAATCGTTGTTTTTCAGTGTACACCATTTAAGTATCACAAACCATTCCATTTAAACATTTTGAATTGCCTTCTCTGCAGGGGGTCTCTCTGGGGGATTGGGATATGGTGCCCTCATGCCTTTTTAGTTAGAAGCATTTGTTAAATTTAATCTTCTATGTTTAATGGTTGAAAAGTTATTTAAGAATTCCTCTAATCTATTAACACTGTATGTACATCTAAATCATAAGCATATGAACACTTTAGAAAATTATATTCTGCAGCGACAGAGTCAGTTTTTAATTATTCAAGAAAGGAATATTTTTTCAAAGTAAATTCTAGGACAAAAAAAAAGAAATAGTAGAATACATAAAACTGACACATTTTAAATAATAAAATATTTATAAGAGATTTCAGGAATACTTCAAAGCTTTTGATAAACGAAACAGAATTTGGTTATTCTGAGCATTTTCAAAAAATAAACAAATATTTTCAGGCATAGAAAGATAATATATGAAAATATTTAGAATAGGAAAAAATATAAGACTTCTAACTTTTGAAAATATAAACGTTATTACAAAATAATATAAACATTATAAACGAACACCTAAAATTTTAAAATAACAATTAGCTCAAGGTATTAATAAATTTTATTTAAAACAATTAAAAACGAAGATAATTTGAGTAATACAAGGAAAACATGATCATTAAAAAAATCAAATCTAAGCATATTTATTAATAATTATAAATTTCACGATTAAAAATGCAGAAGTAGTTGCACCGTGTGATAGATATTAACAATTTTCATATGTAAGAAAGATGAACCTATGAAATTATCCGAGAGAGATAACTTTCTAAAAGTAAATTATGGTAACCAAATATTTATATTTCGTTTTAAACTCGATTAAATAATCAAGACCCAATTAATTTTTAATGTAATCCTATCTTTAATGATGAAAGAAAACAAATGTTGAATGATATTTCATTTACATCGTATAATTCTGTATATGAAAATAAAACAAATTTTTCAATTCGAAAAAAAATAGTAGAGTGATATCACTAGTAGAGTGATATGTCGAAGTTCAGTTCACAACATCGTGTATTATATTAATCAATGAATAAAAAATTTATATTAGTAATATTCTAGTCACATTTCTAACCTTAATTTTATGATAAATCTAATTACCACAAATTTGTTATATATATATATATACAATTTTTTCAAACCTGTTTGATAAAATGCTGTCAAATAAATTTAAACGAATAAAAGTAGGTAGTAGGTATACATAGCATAAACAAAGTTATTTAGGAAATCTTAGAAAACGCTTTGTATTTTATCAAAAAATCTTCAGGTACCGTGATACCCTACTTAAATAAAAATGCTAAGCAGTTGTGTTTACATGAACAAATTATTAAAATGAACTGGAGTGTTTTACATATGGTACACATCGTATGACTAAATCTATTCTTAAAAAAATCTCCTATTATTATAAAAATGAAGTTTATGAGCTTGCATCACGAATAATTTTTTTGTTGACTAAAACCAGTAATTATTTACTCTTAAACTTAATATGAAAAGAAACGTAAAATCAGACATATTTACCTCCTACATCCTATCTAAAATAAATTCATGACCTTTTTGTAAAAGTTTAACTAAATATTCATCATTTTAATATTTACAACACAACATTAAACATATGTACAGTAAATTTCAAAATAATTTATATAAATTTAATTTAATTTAGTTTATAAATATAGTATAATATAAATAATATAAAATATTATATATATATTATATATATATAAATTTATAAATTTAAATAATTTTATTAGTTTAACATAACTATTATAATGAAAAGAATGCAACCATTTCAATTCAGTTAAAATGAAATAAAAGCTATGTGTTGTGGATACAAAGCAAATTATACGTACGAATCTTGAAAGTTGCATTCTCAAAGTAAATCAAGATATCTATTTAAAATTATGTTTCTCAAAAAGATCTTGTTACAACTATAAAACCGCGAATGTTTATTATTATGTTAAAGTAAACAATTAGATCTTATACAATTATAAAAAATACATTTACAAAAAGTAAATATGCAAAATTAAATCTGGTTATCATCAATATACCACGCCTACCTAGTATTCTTTGACGTCTTACTTCCGGTATCATAAACAATATATTTGTCATAATTACGTAATTGTTAAAAACTTAAAATAAAATCCAACTATTTAAAATTAAACCTATTAAATCTGTTTAAAACAATTCTTTTTCAAAATCCTAACCAGAACTATTTATTCTTATAGAGAAAGTAGTTTTCTGTAAATTTCTCACTTATTTTGACTTTTAGCAGACATCTTAGAAAAAAAATACCCTAATGCACTCATTCAATATATATTTTGTAACTCATATTGGAGTCTCCATCGCTAAAAATTCATTTATGGAATTTCCTTGCTTAAGTCATATGTTATAAACGTTTTGGAAAAAATAATTCCCATGCAATCTTCTATAATTTAATGTAATTTAAATGCAGTAATTTTTATTATCACAGGTAACATCTGCCTTTCAGAACCTGTGCACTCAAAAAACGTTTACGTCATCAGTGCAGTAAAACACATATTTATTTTTAGAATGACAGTTGATCTTTGCAAGTATTTAAAAGGTTCTCTAGTAAAATGAAATACACATATACGAAGTAATGGGTAAAATTAATAAGAAATATAATTGTGGAGCTGTTTTGTAGTCAGCATGCTGCTATATATTCAACTGGTACTCGGTTAGGTACAGAAAAAGAACTCTCATAATTATAAAAAAAAAAGTTTTTGTAATTTTCATTCGTCTATAAAAGGGTATAAATACATTACAAGAATTTTAAAAATCGATTTTACTATCTTTTTCTCCTGTTCTAGTTTTATAGATTTCTTGTAATCCTACTAAACTTTCGACTCTAAAAATTAGAAATAAGCAAATTGTTTCATGTAAAAGAACAAAATATGTATGTAATAACTAGGTAGCCTACAGTTTTTAAAAAAATAAAGTATGAAAGTTGTGTTTTCTTGCTGGAATAAAGAACTACGAGAGAAAGTGTAACCGGTGCGACGTTTTAAATTATAGAGTGCTCGTTCTCTATTCCTATTTTTTTAGAAAATACATGTGGTATTCAAATGGAATACACAAAGATTTTACTTGAATATTTCACCCACATGTTTAGATTGTATCACGTTGAAGTTAACTTAAATTTTATAAAAATAACATTAATTCATTTGTTTTTTATTAATATAGATACGCGTTTCGAGACAATGAGCTACTATCAGTTCAGAATTAATTGAATTATTTTTTATTTGTTTTTTTCTTTCGTCTAAAAAACTAATTTTTAGACTCTTATATTTTGGATACTATCAATAAATCAACTAACGCTTACTAATTAAATCATTAGTTATAAATTATTCACAATAAAATTAATTTATCACTTAGTTTTTGCTATACTTAGCTTAAATTTACTACTACCTGATTTCTAGTAAAAATTAAATAAATAAATTTAATACACCTAAGACGATCATTTTAACACTATCCGTTAATATCGGTGTATCTCTAATCAATATTTATTCAATGTATGATTTCAGATAAATTTTTTTATCTTCTATATTTTATTTTACCACAAAAAAGCATTTAAAAACACGAGTACCATTAGAATCGTAAACAGAAATGTTTAAAATTTAATATGAAAACCGTATTAAATTTTATACTGAACAAATATAATGAAAATTTCAAGAAAAATTTGAAAAAGATTTATCAAAAAATGATAACAGGAAAGTATAACTTAATACAAAATAATGATTATAAATTTCTTTATAATCTTTATTTTTGTATGTTGCATATCTCAAAAGTAGATGTATGGATAACTTGGATGAACTTAAAAAAAATGCTAAAACCTGAAGATTAATTTCTAAATACAAAAATCGTTTTTTTTTTTTTAGTGAAACAATCTATACGATACAGCTATTACTACACAACAATCAGGTGGAGGGGAACAGGAGATCGAGAGGTAAATAAATATCAATTTAAAAATATTTATTCGATCAATTTTTAATAACATGTTGACGGATGTTACATGAAAGCACGGCTGTATTGTGCAAGAAAAATATAGTCTACTTTTTATTTGATGTAGTTGAATAAGAACTCAATGTGAATGAAAAGTAGCAAGTAATTTTGAACTGATGATAGGTTATCGTCTTGAAACGCATAGTTATATTAATAAAAAAACAAATGAACTCATTTGAATTCTTTTAAAAGGAAGTTTCACGAAGGATCTAAAAGAATTGTAAATTTTTCTTTATTATTTACATAAAAAAAAATAAAAAAAATAATCTGACTTTGGCAATTTTTTAAGAAGGATATTTTTGAGCACACGTAACAGATTCGAATTACAACGTTAAAAGAGGCCCAAAGAAGATGATATCCTTATATATATATTTTGAGAATATTAGAAAAGTTTCAGACTTATAATAGTAAAAGTTAAGGAGTTTTGAAACAGTGAAGTTAAAAAAGAATATTTCTTTCGACAGAGTATACATAAAAGTTTAAAGGCTATCCAGGATGGATAACCACTCCTTTATCTTGTAACCCCTTTATAATTCTCCAACCCTAAACAACATTTAAGAAAGGGCATACCTAATTATTCTTACTTAAAAAAAAGAAAAAAAATCCGTTTCTCTTCTGTCCGTTTAACGTTTCAGAATGTATCCTATAAAATTTGCCTAATATTATAATTGCGCGAACTTTATCCGTTGTTTTGTAAGCATTTTCTGTTTATTAAAGTAATTGAAAAACTCATGAAAAAAATTTTAAATCTCATAATAAAATAAATTACCAAAACTGGATACCTCTACACACTAAATGATAATGAGCATAGTAGAGGATATTCAAGAGATATGAATGGTAGGACTAATTCCGCTCGGATTAAAGGAATTTACGTTTTTTAATGGACAAGTACCTGAAAGATGTGCTTTTCTTATACATATGTCCATATTTCAAAATAGACCGTAAGAAATGTTTTACGGGTAGTTCTCTCTTTTGAACTGCGTGCTGGAAGCGATTTTGATTTTGAGGTTTAGTACTATTCTGTAGACACTCTTAAAAAATCGTGGGGGTTTCCAGCTTGAATGATAGACGTATGTTGCCGTTTCATCAGAAATTGAAAGAAAAATATTAGGACCAAAACATTATGCCGACCACCCAGCTATCAAAATCGTAAAGCAATAAGTATTTTGTTAAATGCAGATAACGTCAAAAATAGTTTACCCGATTTGATTACTGAAAACAAATTTCTTTCTTTATTTTCGGAATTGAAATAGGATATGCTCTCTTTTTAAGTGCTATTTCTGATCCAGTAATAGAGTTATTTTTAATATATCTTTCTCTAACCCTTTTTACACGTATTTCAGTAAAGAGAACGGTAAATTAATCATTCCGTTTGGTCCAGCGGCTTTCGAGTTTAAACCGAACATCTAAACAAAATAAATACTAATGGCACTGTTATTTATATATTAGCAAAATTGAGTTTTATTTTGTTACCACTAAGAAAAATGAATGTTTAAACTTTAATCATATTGTATAAAGTTTTTGGCGTTTGAATCACGATTACCAGCGAAGCGAACATTGTAAAACAGTGCCATTAACACCGTCAAAGTGAGCACTTTCACCATGTGAACAAAACAGTCATAACTCACTGTAATGGACTGATCTACTTAGATGTTTTTTATTTTATGCAAAGGTGTGAGTAAAAGAGTTTTGAATAATACAAAAAAATAAAAATTTATGAGCGTAGATGTAGAACATAAATTTTTTATGCATTACAGAAAAAATAAATAGAAAACAGTTATGATTTTTATATTAATAAATATACAAAAGAAAGATATCTCTTAACCATAATATTTTTATTTGTATTTCTCAAATAAGTAAATAAACAAAAAAAATATTCTTGCGCAGTTCTGCGCAAAAAGACCGACGGTTTCGTTTTCGACGTCCTACATATGTTCGATTAACGAGTAGACCCTACACACCAGCATTAAGTTTCAACTCACTCATCGCTGTGATTCACTACATGAAGGCGTATGAAACACCGCTACACAATCACAACATAACCTCAAACTGAGGTTACGTTGTCTGATGTCGACCTTAAACGGAACATAACTCATGAAAGACTCAACCAATCTTCATCAAATTTTCACATGCACAGCTTCAAATACACTACTATAATATATACAAATTTCAGAGAAATTGATCAAGTAGTTTTGGAGATTTATTTATATAGAAAATTACATTTTAAGTGAATGGTATTTTCGTTTTCTTTATACATCGAAACGTAAAAAATACAATTTCATCCTTCAATCCCACCGTGCAACCGAATTTTCCATAAGCTACAAATTTACATTTTCAAATTCCCATTTACAAGCTTCTTTGTAAATCTCTGTAATAATTGAATCCATCAGAAAAAAAAACTTACTTTTACTTTTTCGTGTCCGAGTGATGAGACATTAAAAACCTTTGCGACCAGTATTGTGCCACCGAAACACCAGAAGCATTTCCTTGCCACAGATCTTCTAGCGTGCATTTGGTTGGGCAGAGGGTGCACTTTAGGAGATGTTCAGAGTCCTGAATCTCACCGCACGCGCAGTTCAGGTCGTTAGGCTCTATTTGACGCCATCTAGCGTGGTTAACTCTGGTTGGTGCAACCACAGTTCGAAGCCGGTTTAAAGTCACCCACGTTTGCCAGTCCAGATCATGTCCTGGAGGTGTTGGGGCTCTTTTTGGGAACCATGGAGGGGGCTCAATAGATGTAGAATTCAAAAATCCCTTTCTCGATTTCAGTCTCGGAGGGGGTGGTCGCTCCATCTGGTACATTGTGTGTCGTGTATCGAAAAATTGTCTGAACCGTTCAATGTATTTGGCTTCAGCTCGACAAATTCCAGGTTCCTCCATGCCCACCACTCGGTGCAACTTTTCAATAGGAGTAGGTTTCATAATCCCGTTATTAAACGACAGGTCTCGTTCAGCACTATATCAACCTTTTTGGTGTGTGTTGATCTGTTCCACACAGGACATGCATATTCGCCTGTTGAATAGCACAAAGCTCTAGCTGTCGTCAACAGGACGGTTGGCTTAGCACCCCATTTACTGCTTCGGAGTTTCCTCAGGAGATTGTTCCTCATATTTACTTTCAACATTGTCCTTTGACAGTGAGCTCTATACGTAGTGATCTGTCTAATATAACTCCAAGGTACTTTGGCGCTTCTGAGTGTTCCAGCTGCTGATCGTTCCATGTAACATTCAATCGTCTTTTTGCTTCCCTGGTTTTCAGATGGTAGGCGCATACAATTGTTTTCGCTGGATTTGGTTTTAAGGAGTTTGTTTTATAATACTCAGTTAAACCATTTAGGGCTGCGGTAAGTCTCTTCTCAACGTCTGGAAAAGTTCGGTATTGAACGGCCAAGGCAAGGTTGTCCGCATACAGGAAATGCTCAGCCTCGGGGAAGATAGGTTGATCGTTGGTAACAGGTTGAAAAGTAAGGGTGATAGCACACCGCACTGGGGCATTCCATTCCTCTGGTTTCTCCAGCGACTTTTCTTTCCATCGAAGCTAACATAAAAACGCCTGTTCTGTAGTAATGATTCTACTATTTTAGCTAGTTGGTGATCCCCTGTTGATATAAGTATTTATGCAGAAGCAGTCTGTGGTTTACTGTATCATAAGCCACCGATAAGTCGATGTATGCAACGCCTGTGATGAGCTTCTCCTGAAAGCCCCGTTCAATGTGTTCTGTCAGCTTTAAAACTTGACTTGTACAGTTTTTGCTCGGTCTAAACCCAGCTTGTTGAGGAATTTGTTCAATAACTGGTTGAATGCGTTCTAGAATCACTCTCTCGTAAAGCTTGTACATGTGACTGAGAAGTGATATAGGTCTGTAACTGCTGGGTTCTTCAGGAGCTTTCCCCAGCTTGAGAAGTGCGACTACCTTGGATTTCCTCTATAGTTTCGGAATAGTGTATTTAATAGCACAGTTGTTAAAGAGTTTAAGGACCCAGCTCCTGGTTATGTCTCCGATATTATTTTTTTGCTAGGTACAAATATCATCTTCTCCTGCGGCCTTCCCAATCTTCAATCCACTACACATTTCTCCAGTTCTTGCATTTTGAAAGGAGTGTTGAACATTCTACTAGTTGCTGGTATTATGGTACTCTTTTTTTGTAAATCTCTGTAATAATTGAATCCATCAGAAAAAAAATTAATATATGTATTAACAGCAACATTTATTCAGTCAAAATGTACTTTTCGAAGAAAAAAATGAATATAGATAAAATTAGTACTCATAAAAATTAAAAAATTAAAAAAATACTTTCTTTTTATTCTGATTGGGTTATCGATCATGTTGTTCAAACGGAAACGATTTTTACAATGCTTAACTGCAATTTTTGATATTTTGATCACCTGATATCAAAGAGCCAATAAAACTAAGACACAACTATATATATATATATATATATATGAATGCATTTTATTGGCATCGATTTTGTTTAATATACCTGGTACGGAAGAAAATTTTGTATGGTGGCTCTATATATAAAGCATTGATGCTAATTAAATTTTTATTAAACTCAGACAAGCGGGTAAGGTACTTTTCCTTTAATCTGTGGTGGGCTTTTAATATTAGAAAGATTCACAACGTTGCTAACTTTATAAGTTTTCTATTAATATTTTGATTGAAAGTAGAGTTAATATTCATTTTATATACATAAATTTTAAATTATAAATAATAATTATACCAAATACAAGATTAATGAGTGCAAATCGGATTTACTGTTTGATTTATGATAAGGTCTAGTGTTACTGTAGGGGAAATCCAATTTTGTACCTTTGTTCAGAGCTTAACTGCAAGCTACGGCTACGCTACTCTCGTAAATGCCTTAATTAAGCCGGAAAACCACAGATCATCCATTGTGGTGCTAACGTTTACGGATATGGAATAATGCGCTCTACAACCTAGGTAGGTGTTCAATTTATTACAACATGCAAACTTACTTGTACTGTGTAATGAGTTATAAATTAATTTTAACAAATTTGCATCGAACAAGATAGCTGAACTTAGTTGTTTTAAGCATATAAACTATTAAAAGCTTTTAGTTTAGGACAAAAATTGAATGAATTTATACCTTAATCGGTCATTTCCATTTTTTTACTTATTCTTTCCATAACTCCGTTTTCCGGCATCAACTAAATTCGATATGAAATAAAGACGGTGTTTTTACATTTATTCGTGTGTCTTATTTTCAATCTCATTAATATTTTTATCATATTTGGTTGATTAATTAACTAATCCCTTTCTTCGGGCAAATGTTTAACTTACAAAAATTTGTCATATTTTTTACACCATCTGTTGCAGATTTGGTGTATTGTAATCTTTGTTTGTTCCACCTAACAGTTTTAATTTTCTATAAATAATTAACTAATACGTTTGTGTAGATCAAGGAATCTATCTTCTGATCTACATCTATCTTTAGTTATTTTTAGATACACATCACCAAAATATACCCTTATGTCTGTCTATCTAGTTCTTCCATTCAGAATTTCAAAATTTGTACTCGGAAGTTCTAATTTTTAGGCGAATTATTTTTAAAAATTCTGTGTATTTAATACCATAACATGTGCTTCATGAGATGTATATGTTCATGTATAAAAAATGAATGAAGCTGGAAAGCTAATTATAAAAACGACAGATACCCTTACTGATTTATGAAAAAAGTCTTTATTACTCCATTTTTTAAAATACAATCTTTAAGTGATAATAAGGATAAATTCAAAACCTAAACCGACAACGATTGTTAACGTCTATATGCCTACAAGCGCCCATGATGATGATGAGGTAGAATGTGTATACGAAGAGATTGATGAAGCAATTAAACACGTAAAAGGAGATGAAAATTTAATAATAGTTGGAGATTGGAATGCAAGCATTGGAAAAGGCAAGGAAGGAAATATAGTGGGTGAATACGGGCTGGGCAAAAGGAATGAAAGAGGGGACCGACTTATAGAGTTTTGCACGAAGTATAATTTAGTAATTGCCAACACCCAATTTAAAAATCATAATAGAAGAATATACACTTGGAAAAAGCCAGGCGATACTGGAAGGTATCAGATAGATTATATCATGGTTAAGCAAAGATTTAGAAATCAACTCGTTGACTGCAAAACTTACCCTGGAGCAGACATTGATAGCGACCATAATTTGGTGATAATGAAATGTAGATTGGGGCTTAAAAACCTGAAGAAAAGGTGTCAGATGAATCGGTGGAATTTAGAGAAGCTTGCGGAAGAGGAGGTAAAGAAGATTTTTAAGGAGGACATCGCTAGAGGTCTGAGTAAAAAAGATAAGATAGAAAATGTAGAAGAAGAATGGGAGAATGTTAAAAAGGAAATTCTTAAATCAGCAGAAGCGAACTTAGGCGGAATAAAGAGAACTGGTAGAAAACCTTGGGTTTCAGACGATATATTGCAGCTGATGGATGAACGTAGAAAATATAAGAATGCTAGTGATGAAGAAAGTAAAAGGAACTATCGGCAATTAAGAAATGCTATAAACAGGAAGTGCAAACTGGCGAAAGAAGAGTGGATTAAAGAAAAGTGTTCAGAAGTGGAAAGAGAAATGAACATTGGTAAAATAGACGGAGCATACAGGAAAGTTAAGGAAAATTTTGGGGTACATAAATTAAAATCTAATAATGTGTTAAACAAAGATGGTACACCTATATATAATACGAAAGGTAAAGTCGATAGATGGGTGGAATATATTGAAGAGTTATACGGAGGAAATGAATTAGAAAATGGTTTTATAGAGGAAGAAGAGGAAGTTGAGGAGGATGAAATGGGAGAAACAATACTGAGATCTGAATTTAAGAGAGCATTAAAAGATTTAAATGGCAGAAAGGCTCCTGGAATAGACGGAATACCTGTAGAATTACTGCGCAGTGCAGGGGAGGAGGCGATTGATAGATTATACAAACTGGTGTGTAATATTTATGAAAAAGGGGAATTTCCGTCAGACTTCAAAAAAAGTGTTATAGTAATGATACCAAAGAAATCAGGGGCAGATAAATGTGAAGAATACAGAACAATTAGTTTAACTAGTCATGCATCAAAAATCTTAACTAGAATTCTATACAGAAGAATTGAGAGGAGAGTGGAGGAAGTGTTAGGAGAAGACCAATTTGGTTTCAGGAAAAGTATAGGGACACGGGAAGCAATTTTAGGCCTCAGATTAATAGTAGAAGGAAGATTAAAGAAAAACAAACCAACATACTTGGCGTTTATAGACCTAGAAAAGGCATTCGATAACGTAGACTGGAATAAAATGTTCAGCATTTTAAAAAAATTAGGGTTCAAATACAGAGATAGAAGAACAATTGCTAACATGTACAGGAACCAAACAGCAACAGTAGCAATTGAAGAACATAAGAAAGAAGCCATAATAAGAAAGGGAGTCCGACAAGGATGTTCTCTATCTCCGTTACTTTTTAATCTTTACATGGAACTAGCAGTTAATGATGTTAAAGAACAATTTAGATTCGGAGTAACAGTACAAGGTGAAAAGATAAAGATGCTACGATTTGCTGATGATATAGTAATTCTAGCCGAGAATAAAAAGGATTTAGAAGAAACAATGAACGGCATAGATGAAGTCCTACGCAAGAACTATTGCATGAAAATAAACAAGAACAAAACAAAAGTAATGAAATGTAGTAGAAATAACAAAGATGGACCACTGAATGTGAAAATAGGAGGAGAAAAGATTATGGAGGTAGAAGAATTTTGTTATTTGGGAAGTAGAATTACTAAAGATGGACGAAGCAGGAGCGATATAAAATGCCGAATAGCACAAGCTAAACGAGCCTTCAGTAAGAAATATAAGCTGTTTACATCAAAAATTAATTTAAATGTCAGGAAAAGATTTTTGAAAGTGTATGTTTGGAGTGTCGCTTTATATGGAAGTGAAACTTGGACAATCGGAGTATCTGAGAAGAAAAGGTTAGAAGCTTTTGAAATGTGGTGCTATAGGAGAATGTTAAAAATCAGATGGGTGGATAAAGTGACAAATGAGGAGTTATTGCGGCAAATAGATGAAGAAAGAACCATCTGGAAAAATATAGTTAAAAGAAGAGACAGACTTATAGGCCACATACTAAGGCATCCTGGAATAGTCGCTTTAATTTTGGAAGGACAGGTAGAAGGGAAAAATTGTGTAGGCAGGCCACGTTTGGAATATGTAAAACAAATTGTTAGGGATGTAGGATGTAGAGGGTATACTGAAATGAAACGACTAGCACTAGATAGGGAATCTTGGAGAGCTGCATCAAACCAGTCAAGTGACTGAAGACAAAAAAAAAAAAAAAAGTGATAATATCTTCTTAGATTAGTATTAATGATTTATAGTATAAATTTTTATATTGTATCATCATCATCATCATTTACTAAAGACTACGCCATGTCGATTTAGCCACGTCACTCTCTTCTCAGCCTCTCTCTTCAAGTCATTATATGAACCAAGGTCCATCTCTTCTTTAACATTATTGATTATGGTTTCTCTCGGTCTACCTCTAGGTTTTTTACCCAAAACCTTGCCCTCAAATATATTCGTTAAGAACTGGTCATGTCGTATTACATGTCCTATCAATTTCGCTCTTCTTTTTCGTATAACATTTAGGAAGGACATCCTCTCACTCACTTCTGCTAACACTTGATCATTTCTTTTCCTATTCACCCAGCTTGTTCTTATTATTCTCTTTCAAATCCACATTTCCATTGCTTCTAGTCTTCTAAACAGATAGAAAAGCTAGTCGGAAAGCAGATTTCTATCTGCTTTCCGAAACGTCTATATTTCACACCCATAAGTTAGAACACTCCAGACATAAGTTTTAGCGAACTGTTTCCTAATTTGCATACTCATATGATTATCACTTAGTATATTCTTTTTATACTGGAAAGGTTGTTTTGCCAGCGGTATTCTTCTGTTTACTTTTGTGGCACATTTATTATCACTAGCTAGGTTATTTGGCTTCCCAATAACAAAAACTGTGAACCTTCTCTAACAGTACCGTCTAATTTAATATCAACCTTTGTACCTTCCTTTGTTTTTCCTACAATCATAATCTTTGTCTTCCCTTTATTAATTTTCAGTTTAAGTTTTGTTAGTACTTTAGATAGTGTTTCTAACATAATCTCCGTTACTCTTACTGATTCCGCCAGTATTATAATATCATCTGCAAAGCGGATACAATGATGGATTTTCCATTAATTCTGATTCCTTTTGCTTCTTCTTTCATTTCTACAACAGCTTTTACAATAAACAAGTTAAACAGAAACGGTAACAGTGGGCAATCTTACCTGATTTCCCTTCTTATTTTGGCCTTTTCTTTAAGTCGTTGATTTCAATCTCCGTTTTCTGCATTTTATACATATTCAGAATTAATCTTCTGTCCCTACAGTCGAGCTTTATTTTCCTTATTATTTGAGATAACAATTCCCAATCCACCTTGTCAAAGGCTTTTTCTAACTCTACAAAAGTCAAAAAGGTCTTCTTATTAACCCTGATTCTTTTCTCTAATAACACTCTCAGCGCTGGTATCGCCTCTTTCCCAAATTTGCCTTAATTTTCCCTTTTATTCGGTTTTTAACAATGTTTAGCATTATCTTTGAAGGGTGGGATAACAAAGAGATTGTTCTGTAATTGGTGCAATCCATTGCATTTCCCTACTTAGGAATTATTTTATTGTATAATATAAATATTACAAAATACTTAACTATCTGTCACATACAATTTTGATAAGGATTAATGAGGAAGGATAAGAATTGGGATGTCTTCTTTGCGAGGTCGGAACCTGTTTGGGGTGGTAAACAGTGAATTTTCTAATCTGTAAAGAGCTGGAGGTTGGCCAACCGGTTTAACCAATTTACACAATCTTAAGATTATGTTCTTAGACTCTTTTTTTTGGCTTCCTAAAATATTTGGGTTTGGTTTCAGGATTTCAGTAATACAGTGACCCAAAAGAAACCTCAATTTGTATAATAATATTTTAATTATAGTAGTTAGAATTGTGATACGCTATTTTATGGTATTGTAGGAGAGATGTAAATATATATGATAGCTTAGCATTAAAAATTATATATTTTATTTTTGGACTCATCTTCTTGCATTAATAAGTAATGGGTTTTCTGAAGGTAACTTCATCATAATTTCTTTATAAAAGAACGAATAAATAAAAGCATTAAATTCTAAGAAAACAATGCAATACCACTTTTTATTGAGGGAAACAGATGGCTAAAATGTTATACTGACGGGTTGTATGTCAAACTGCGCCATAAAAGTTTATACTATTAGATAAAGGGCCAGACCAATAATTAGTAATTTTTTTCTGCCTTAATCAATACAAGCTTCATAACCACGTTTGAAAAAAATTCTAAATTTAAATATTAGTTATGAAAAGTATAAACATCTAAATATTTTATTTACAAATTTCAAACTTTCGACTATGTTTATTTTTCAACTAGCCGATCAGGGAACGCTTCGCTCGCGCTTCTCATCTCGACCCCGATGTATTCGTTATCCTCGTGGTAGTGATAAATTACAATTAAAGCCTGAAAAGCTCTCTTTCTTCTAACGTTTCTCTCGTTCTTAACGCAAAAGTTCTGATACGCTCCTGCTGTAACGAAGCCACAACGCGAATATGGGCGTAGCGTTCTCGGTCAGCAGTCAACTGAGAAAAAGTTAGACTCAATTTTCATTCGATTTTAACGTGAAATTATTCTCACAGAAAAATCTTTATTACTCGATTAAATGTTCTAAACATTCTATAAATAGTGACAAAATATGTGACAGTTTGAAGTTTGTAGATTTGAAGTAGAAATATCAACTAAAGAGGATAACTAAACGAATACAGAGTATAAAATTCAAGAAACGCTACTGTAGGAATTGCAGAACATATAAAAAATATTTAATGCAATAAATATAGGTTTATTTATATTTATAATAAATTTTTATTTACTGAAATTTTGATAAAATAAATATGGAAGTCGTAACCACTGTTAACAGTTGTTGCAACCAGAGCATGTCGTAAATATATTGAAATATAAAAAAAAACATACTTAAAAAAATGTATACCTGTATCTCGTACATTATTTATTTTAATTTTTAAATCAAGTTTTATCACTTAAAGAAAAAGATTTACTCTCTTTTATACTGAAAAATGTAAACCAATTCTTTTTTTAAACAGATCTGTAGATCTTATTTATTAATAAACATTATTTTTGTAATGGAAGAAACGAAATCTTGCTTAAAATTCAACCTCACTTTTTCACATTCTCAAATTGGTGCCTATACTTACGACAATTTCCTTTAAACTTCTGCCATCATTAAAAAAAAAATATTTAAGATTTTCCCTAATAAAATTAAATGATTGGATTTATAGGGAGATATTAATGATTCAGAATTTGAAACTTTGAAATATAAAATTATTTTCTGTTAAACTTTATGATGTACAGAATTCTTACGTTATTGTAAAACGTCATTAAATTTTTTGCTCTAATGATAAAGTTCGTAAACTTTTATATTAAAAAGTTTTATTTAAAAATTGAGATTATCTGAAATAAATTGAAGGAAATATTATAAAAAAACACTAACATACACGAATATTTAGAACTATTTAGACTATTTAGAACATAAATAATGTAAAAAAAATCAACAGTTTTTCTACTCTTTGTGTACAATTTTGAGATATGAGATTGATATGGGATTGATAATCCGCTACAATGAGCATATATATTTGTTGTATGTTGGATGTACGTACATGTTGTATGTATGTATGTTGTGTGTGTTTGTATATGCATGTAGTATACAATAGCCAGTCTGTAAATTGTTTAAAAGTGTAGAGCAATATGAACATGATCGTACATTGATATGCATCTAGTTTGTAACAATAATACATTAATCAACAGATTAAATCATAACATGAGATTACAATTATAATATGAAATCACAATAATAATATAATGCATTAAATCAAACAATATATCTTGAAAATATCATCATTTAAATTATCTAATTATTTATTTAAATAATAAAATTTATGTTAATTTTTAAAAGTTGGTAAAAAACATAATTTATATATAGGTCTCTTTGGTGAACCATTAGCTGTGTGTATATCTACTACTCTGACTAAATTGTCAGAATCCGGATAAACCAGGGTTAAAACTCCATGCTTCCAATGCATGGGTGAAGTATTTTCGTTGATGATCAGAAGTAGATCTCCGACCAAAAGGTTACGTGTGAGAAAACGCCATTTGTTGAGTTGTTGAAGATAGAGCAGGTAGTCCTTTGATCATCTCCAAATGGATTGTATAAATTTTTGGAGCAGTTGCCATCAACATAATTTCAACCCTTTGATAATTGGGTTCAGGTATAGATGTGAGAGGACATCTAGTAAGAACATGTCCTAGTGAAAGTGATACTAGGTCTCTATGGTCTATGGAAATAGAAAAAATAGGGCAAGAGTTAAGACAAGCCTCAATTTGTGCCAACACTGTATAAAATTACTCAAAGTTGAGAATTCTTTTCTACTACACAACATATATGATATTTGACACTTTTGATTGCACTTTCCCAAAAACCACTAAAATGAGGAGATGAAGGAGGAATAAATGACCACCAAACAATCCCTTGTGATGTTGAAAAGGTTTGAATATTTTTTTTTTTAAATTGGCTTTAAAAGTTGGTACAAGTTGTACAAAATATTTCTAGCAGAATGAAAGTTAGTATCATAATCAGAAAATATTTTAGCAGGTAAACCTCTGCATGAAATGAATGATTGTGAAGTCAAATCAGAAACTAACTCTAAATGAATAGAATGAGTAGCCTTAGTGGCTAAAAATATAAAAAGTGCTACATAAGCTTTACTCAATGTTTTAGATCTCTGGCTGTCATGATGAATTATAATTGGGCCACTATAATCTACCGCAAGAAGAGAATGTTCAGGAAGGAATCAGTCTAACAAGCGGTAATTAACCAAGTTGGGATTGAGTTTTTGCATCAAACTTAAAGCAAGTTAAAACACTAATGCATGATTGACGAAATGATTCATTTTGCATTTATTATTCAGTACTCTGTCGCAATGAATGGTATGTTAATTGTAAATCAGAGTGTAAAAGTTTTGTTCAGAGTTGATAATTAATTTCATATTGTTCACACTAGAGTGTAAAATGATAGGATGTTTTAACATGATATTGTAGGAGAGAATTTTACTAATTTTACCACAAGTTCGTAATTTCTGGAGTTACGTTTTCATTATTTTTTACTCTCTGGAGTTACATTTGGAGTTACATTTGTAGGTAAAGTGATAAATTTTTTGTTAATTAAGTGACGATTCAACTATTTACCAACAATACTAAATTGCAACGAAATGTTATTCTAAATTTTCTTTCCCAAAGCCAAATTTTTACTTCACTGTACAAAGTAAAGGAAGTTTTGCAATCGCGAAACATTTCGCTTTTCATATTTCAAAGGAAATATCCATTTTGACCATTCCCGAATTCATTTTGACTAGTTTCGGCGTGCCGTCTGTACGTACGTATGCATGAGAGTATGCATCTTGCATAACTCAAAAACGATTAGCCGTAGGATGTTGACATTTTGGATTTAGCATTGATGTAACATCTTGTTGTGCACCGCCTTTTTGATTGCAATCGAAATTAGAATTAAAATTTTAATTAATGAAATATTTGGACCCTAAAGGGAAGGCACATCGGTTTGAATCATATATCATCTACTTTTGTTTTTTACCTTTTTTATTTTATTTAACGTTTTTTTTTTAATTTAAATATATTGATTTAATAATTATTAACTCGTGATTGTAAAAAAAAACGTTGTACAGTAAATAATAATTCATTGATAATAAAAAAAAAAAATGAAAAAAAAAATTATTAGTGTAATAAAATTAGAAGTAAAATAAAATAAAAATAATAGATTTTGTAAAACATCTGACTATTTGATATCAATTGAAAATCGTATTATTTATGAATTTTCTTAGTAAATTATTATAAAAATTGTATTTTATTTAAAAAAAAATTATTCAATTATTTGATAGAAAAATAAAATATATTTTTGAGTTGTATTCAATTTAAAGTGATTGTCGAAAATCTTTTTTTACTTCTGCGTAATATGTACAAGATTTCTGCTATGTATTTCAGATTTCTGGTGTGTCGTATAAATAAAAGTTAATAATAATTAAATTATTCCGTTTAGTGAATTCACGTATACTGGTTACAAATAATAATTTTGACCTTGCGGTATAGAATAATCAGTTTTTATTATTGGATTATTTGGTAAACAATTTATTTAAAGAGTAATCATGAGAATTTTACTCTGATCTAATATTTCAGGTAAGATTGTTGAATTAATAATTGTATAAATATTTGATGCTAATAAAAACTAATATTTTAGCAATTGTGTAACTGTCCACTTTTATCAAAGAACTGGAAGATCATATATCACTTTGAGATGAAATAAGTTTAAAATAAGTGCAGCAAAAATGTGAATGTAATTTAATGGACGTACGAGGAAGTTATGTGATGTCCACATCAGATTTTTATATAAGTATGGCTAGACAGCTATATCTGCGGTTTCATTAGCAAAACAGAAATTATCTTCTCGAATGACGTTGCAAAACCCTCCAACGTCCTAAAAACAAACTGAGCTGAACTGAACGCTCGCCGCTCTAGCCGGCGTGCACGCTCCGCCATAAATTCATGTCACCAGGCCGACCTAATGCTTTAGAACATGTTTATCTTGTACGCTACACGCTCCGATGCACGACCCGCTCCACTCAGGTCTTACACATACATTCACACACTCTCAAAATAAACGCTATATTGACATATTCCTCAGTCATAAATAAGTACGGCATTGAAACAATTCAGTCACATTAAAATAAATGGTCAGAGAACAGTTGTTTGCTGGCAACAATGACTAATGTCAACAAACACTAGCTAGCTAATACACATTTGTAATAGCTTAAAGCTTGATAGTTGGTCAGATAACTTATAAAATAAAAATTCTTAAATTAATAATTTCTTACGAAAGAAATTTCTTAAAATAATTTAATTAAATAAAAACTTGCAATTAATTGGTATTTCAGTTTAATTTTTCATTCCATTTTATTTTACTTTGTGTAGTTTCTACAATATTTTTTGCATTATCAAAAATATTTTATTAATTCTGAAACATAAAAAGATTTTTTTTTTAGATTTAAAGCATTTCTTCTAGGTTTTGGTCTATTTTGTTTTAAATAAAAATCTAATTTCTTAAGTTTTTATTTATTTTCTGTTGCAGAAAAACGTATGATTAGTTTGTTGGCAATTAAGAAAGTTAATTTATATTAAACCTATAAGTTAATTTTTGACTTCATTTTTATGATTTTTAGAATAATTTTTTTCGGAAATTACTTACATATAGTTCTGGTACCCATGTAATAAACATTGCAGGTAAAAAAATACATATTTTTCCCGTAATTAATTTTTCCAAGAAATCGTCGTGTGACTAATTATTATTATGTAGTGTAGTATATGTGTAGGTTTAGTTTTTATATTTATTTTTAGGTATGTAGTTTTCATTTGTTTATTTTTGTTCGGTTCTTAGAAAAATTGTTTTTTTTTTCAGTTTTCTTTGTAGAGGTTGATTAGTGGTTAATTCATTTTCAAATATTTTATTTATTTACAAAAAAAGCTGACATCAAATTTGTTATACTTTCCTGGCATTGGTTATTTATTCTTATAAAGTGGAAAAATAATGATGATACATGAAAAAAGTTTACAAAAATTCAAAAAAATTATATTCTTTTAATTTTGATCGGCTCTCCCACTACCAATATTGTTCCTGAGTATTTTTTTTTGGCCATTTGCACTATTACTATGCTTAGGAAGATATAAAAAGATATCTGTTAAAAAATACCAATAAATAAAAAGATAGCTGTTTTTATTTTTGGGAAAGGGGAAAATTTGGGGGAAAAATCTTTTTTAAAGTAGTAAGAAAAGTATGTACGATTATGCTTAATATAAAGTAGAGAGTAATGTTCGCAAAATCTTAAGAAAACTGACCCCAAAGAAACTATTTACTCCACTCTCTGGAGATATTATCAAAAATTTTACCAAAAATTCCCCCATATGCACGAGTCTCTGTACAAAATCTCATCAAAATCGGTTTATACAGACGAAGGTTATTAAGCTGTTGCCCCTGTTACTGTTGCCAATACGTAATTATATACAAATTTACCCCCATCCCTTTTTTGTTTTTTGGAGTTCCTAGGTCATGAAACTTCGAAAAATGCAACAAAGCCACACTCTATTTTTTGACCCGATTACTATACTTTCTTTTTGAAGCATAGCTCTACTAGAGTTATGATGCCAAGAAATAAAATTATTACAAAATATTGAAACATGTACACGAAGTTGTAATTTTCATGTTCAATTGTTAACGATATATGTACATTTTGTGTATAGATACAATTAAAATAAAAATATTTTAAATATTCCAATTCGTTTTATTTTTACATAAATAGAAAAAAGACATCCTTAAGCAGCGAAATTGAAAAAAAAATGCGAGAAAAGAGAATTATGTAACGTTAAGTTGTCTAATACAACGGCGGCATACAGTAAAGCTATTTTTGCTATTATTAGGCCCGTAAGCCCTGGTTAAGGAATTAAGGGCCCTTAATAGTCCTTTGCTATTGAAAATATAAGTTTGCATTAAAATAATTTTGGAAATATTTTTTTATATTATTTCAGCTGAAATAAATATTATGTAAAAGTTGAAAGCACATACAAAATACTTTCACGTAGAAAAATATCTCTCATAATGGCGGGAGAGAAAAATTAACTTACTATTTTATTTTCCTCATCTATTTTTAGTAATTTAAATTAACTATATTCTGGTGCTAAGATGCAATATTTTTATAACAGTTTTTGCATCAGTTCCATTACTGCTATACTGTCAGGTGAAAATAGGTATAATTTTGTTAACTTAGAAATTAAATCTATTAACCGTTATCACTCAGGGAGACTATTAAAATATGCACAAAAGCAGATTACCGATAAGATTGGTACGGGGAGGATAGTCAGTCGGTTGCTAAGGAATGAATTGATTGGATTTGTGGTATTGGGCCGATAACTATTAGTGTTCTATCTACCGATCGCTAACTATAGTATTGGAATTGAATTTGATGTACATCAAGTATTGTTCTGAATTAAATGCATAATCTCATAATACAAAGACCTTTCATTCCAGGTATATCGCTTATTAACATGTTCGTTCAGCCGGTAATAATTGAACTTACTGCATAGCCGATATTCTACTTATAATGAAAATCTGTTAAATTCGTTGGTCCAGTTAATAATTATGTTAAAATTTAATTTAAAATTCAAATTAGTATGTGTGATCTAATTATTTTTTTAAAAGCCTGTAATAATCACCTATTTGTTAGCCATGAAATTTTAATATCCAAAAATAAATAAATATCGTTAAAAACAAATAGAAAGGAAAAAGAGTGAAAACAAATTAGAAAAAAATTCTCATTTCTATTTATATTTTCAGGAATCGATGGATCTATCTCTCGAGACACAGCTCTGATTGTTTTAGGGGGAAAAATTAGTATTCTTTAAATAGGCTATCTCCAAAAAAAGGATTTTATAAAAAGTAATCACTAAACATTATAAAAACTTTTCTTTAATTTAGTCGTTCTATTGCAACAGTTGACTGAGTAAAATGTTTTGATGTTATATGTTTTGTAATTCCTTTTGAAAAATCTAATATTAACATTCCATCTCCATAATTCACTCAGAAGTGGTGAAAAATGTAAAGTTACTCATCATAAAATTGTTAGCTAATTAAATTTCCTGTTAATAGACAGAAAAATTCTTACATTACAACCAAAAATTCTCGTAGTAATTTATGTTTAAGAAAAAACAAACGATGTTGTAAACTAAACCTGTTTTGCATCAAAATAAAATGTAAATGTGACATAATTTTCTGTCAAATCTCATCTCTTTCTCTATTAAATCAGGTTTTTGATTTATTATGATAATAATTGATCTAATATTAACTATTTTGACTTATTATTATTATTATTAATATTGTTAATACTATGTTTTTAATTAGTTTCAAAGTACAGAATGTAATAATTATTTCAAGATAAAACTAAGAAAAAAAAATTACTAGAGATAATCCAACAATTTTATTTTCAAAACAGAAATTAAAATCGATTTAATATGATAATATTTTATTTTTAAAATAATAAAATTATTAAGATTGTTTTAAAAGTTATTCAAAGGAGAAGTTCAAAGTAAACACAGTTAAAAATTACCCAAGTATCTTCTTTTCTTCGGAGAAATAGTGTTACCCACTCTAAAATTCCTGGAGTATTCCTTACTTAATTAAATCCATTCCGGTTTCTCAGATATTGGTCGTTCAATATTGAGGACTAGAGTAGAATGAAAAATATTTTATAAGTGGCCCGAAAGGCAAAAGTCAAGAGGCATTAAGTCGGGTGATCTGACAGGTCATGAATGATACTGGCACACCGCAACCTATCAATTTTTCTGTTACCAATCGACTGAAACGTGCTGGGGCACTATCATAGTGAAACCACATATTTAGTCGTACTTTCACAGGTAGGAACTTTTGACAATTTTGGAAGATTTTCTACCAAATAGTTGAGGTAATTTTCTTCAATTTAGACGGTATGGTAGAAATATAGGACACAGCAGATATAGTCATTAACAATATCTGCCGATTTGTTTTGGGAAATCATTGTTGATGGCTCCTTTGGTAGAAAGTATGACAATTTTCCTCACTGCAAATATGCTCGTTTGGAAGGTTTACAATACCATTTCTACTGAAACAAGTTTCATCTGTGTATAGATTGTTGGCAAAGAAGAAGGGTTATTCAATAATCTTTTTTTGAAACCAGTTACAGACAGGTATAGGAGAATATGAAATCTGAATGAAAATTATTACCTACATATTCTGTAATAAGTTGGTTATTTTTCAACGGATTTTAAAAATTAAGTTAAAATTTTGTTTACAATAAAATTCTTAACATCTTTGTATAAAAGGTAATATGTTAGAACTAAGATACAAAGGATTGAAAATGACTTGGCCTCCATTATGAAATTTGTGAACGTGTTTACACTGTAATTTTTTAGTATACATTTGTACACCAAATATTATTGTTATTCCTGAATCCCACCTTGAGAAGGAAAACGAAGGGGGAAATTGACTTTTCTTCAAAGGACATTTTTTTAATCTTCAAAATATAACGTTACAAACACACACACACACACACACACACACACACACACACACATATATATATATATATATATATATATACATACACATACACACACACACACACATATATATATATACACATACACACACACACTTTAAATAAAGAAATAAAATAAAGAAATTAATATATAATACTTTATTTAAACTGATAGTTTCACGATTTTCGTAGAACAAATTTCGCGGAGTCGATCCGGGAGCCGGTGTGACCGCGTGAGCTAAACCACCAGTATTCCGAATTTATCGAATGACCTAGTTCAAAATCTATAGTTACCTCCAGTGTTTGAAAACCAATGCTGTTAAAAACTAAGGATTTGCTGTCTGCTGGAGAAACCAATAATAAAAATATTTTCTTACTTGGAAATCAGAAGGTACAAGATCCTATATAACGACAGAGTAACGTTCATGAAATAATCTCCGATTACGTTCACCCCCAGTGTCAATGCACTGCCACTGAAAAAATCGTCATGACATTCCGTCACGACAATTTATGTATGAAACTGCTTTCACCAATATTCTTGGTCGATAAACATGATTCTGTGTAAAATTTAATTATCATTGTTGGATCTTTGAGTATACATTATTGCCTTCGTGAGTCCCTATACGAAGATGTTTAATAATTTCATATTATTAGAGAACCATTATTACAATACATTACGTTAGAGAACCATTATTACATTACTGATATCTGAAAATAATGTAAATGTTGCTAAACCAGCGATATATTTTTTTTAATGGATTCGTTTGACTTTACGGTTTAATTTACTATTTAGAAAATTTGCATTGCCTGATTTTAGATAATGCATGTAGAAAATTGACAGTCAATCATTTTGCCAGTCATGAAAAGGTTTTTCATTGACATCATAAAAAAGCCTGCTTCATAGTTTGCATTTATTGCCAACTCTATAACATTTAACATGCTATGTAAAAATTACCTATTTTATAATAAAATTCAAATTAAATAATTATGCACTAAAACTATGTATCAAAATATAATATTAGGTGTATAAATAAAATAAAAGTTTAATAATAATTTCAAATGAAGAAAATAAACATTAAAATTACTCAACTTTCACGAATTTTTACATGAATATTTGTAAAAGTAAGCTGAGCAAGCTGTTGCTATTGTCACATTACTGAATTAAGTGATAGGTATCACTTATCAGTACAATCATTTCAATAATTTAATTGTCTCAAACGCACATGAAAATGAAGGATGAATTATTGACTGGGATTTAATCTTATATAAATGTGTATATATAACAAAATGATGAAAGAGAAATCTATGATTAAAATTAATTGTTAATTTTTGAGTAAAATTCAGAATCATCATCAGCACAACCGATTAAATACATCTTAGTACATTGCAGAGTATATGTGTTTGTATTTTCATGATTTAACTTGACTGACTTTACCTTTAGTTGCCTTAATCTCTTTGTTACAATTCCTTTGTATTCTACGCTAATGTTTAATGTCAACACATTTGCTTCATCATTTATCTTCGATTATTCAAATACTTTTTTTACTTTCCTATAAGCTTTTTAAACTTTTAACACTTCCTGCTGTTAGGAAATTAATTAAATCTAGGTATCCGCGTGTAAGCTACGTAATATATATAGTGACCGACCTGTGTTGTATACTGAGAAATACATTCTATAAGAAAAAAATAAAGAAAAATATTGACCCGAAAACGCTTAATTTTTTAGTTACAGCTTCGTTATTAATTAACGTTATTTAAAATAAGCGTTATTAGCGAAAAACTTTCATGATTGGTTAAAATTAGCTCACAATTGTTATTATTATGAAGGTAAAATGTTGGATATTTGACCGGAAAAAAGAAAAAAAAAAGAAATGGGTTCCAGGATTATCATTCTATGAGAACTTTAAGTGCAAAGTTTTCGGTCTTTAAAATAGTATTTTTTAGATTTAGAGCAAACTACATTTATTATATTGTTAATGAAGAAATACAAATTTTTAAATAAATTTAATTCTCAGAAAATTGATATAAAGCCTAGTCGAAAAAAATAAAAGTTATGAAATTTCACTTCACTTAAAAGAAAACAAATTAAAATGAAGTATATGTTACAGCACTAAACCAGATTACAAAAATCAGTATTATAAAAAAAAAATTATTTAAGATATTAATGATACTTAAGGAGACATCCTGACTTATTTATATAAATATTAATGAAACTTTTCACATGCTTATCCATAGCAATACGATAGTTAACAGGTTATATTTATTCAGTATATGTAATTAATTTTGATATTTTTTTGGCGAAATTTAATTAATATTTTATGTTATTACCAATTATAGGTTAAAATATAAAAAAATAAATACAAAAGTTAAAGTAGTGTATAAAAAAGTAACATTTATCGTTATCTTCTGTTAAAACCATAACAGAAAATAGCGACAAATGTTCTTTTTTTCTGATACCTCTGAACGAGGCTTTCATATCTAATTTATCGACGCATGTATTTACAACGGTATTCTATTCAATTCTACTAAAGGTCAAAATAAACTTTTACAATAAAACATTAATTACCATAGTAATTGAAAACACTCTAATTACAACAATAATTATTATTATAATTATAATTATTATTTTACCTTTAGAGGAGAAATCAGGATTTAAATTTATTGTCTGCTAAGCCTAACACCTAATGCGTTTTTTAACCTATATCTATAAAAAACTTTCCTTTAGTTTGACATAAATATTGCATTCCTAAAGTACATATGCTTTCTTATTTGACGCACTGTGTTTTCACCTAAATATAAATTTACCTTAGTATTTCACTGTCTCAAATTTTATCTTGATAATTGTTTGTTTGTTGAACATTACACTTAATCTAAAACATAAATCATTGTAATATTCCGTTATACATTTAAAATTCCTAATCTTTTTTCCTCACCTTTATTGTTTTCAATTTTACTATTTCGCTTTATACTTTTTACCATAAAGCAGTTCAATCCATATAAGCATTTAAACGATCCACAATCTATTAAAAATAACCTAATGATAAGTAATTGTTGTGTAGTAATATCTGTTTTACACGTTAATACAAAAATGAATAACAATCATCAAAGAAATAGAGAAGAAATGAAACGGATGAATGTACGGGCAGGTAGGGGGCGTTGACGAATGAATTAAAAATACGAAGTTTTCGTTGAATATTGTCACATTATACGCAATTTTGTTATAATACTGAGCATTATTGGTGACTATTTTCAAATTCAATACTGATTATTTTATTTCGAAATCTGTGATGATCTGTGTTATCTCGAAAATATTCTTCGGATGGCGAATAAGAAGAAAATTAGCTTACCAAACAAGCTCCGTTAATTTAAACTTGAAGATACAGAAAAGGTTCTAAATTTATATATCTGTAGAATAATCAACAAAAGAAAATTTGCCAAATCGGAAAAAGAAGGTAAAACAGAAGACCAAGCTGAAAGGATTTGAACTAACAAAGGCACGGGGTTAGATTTTCGATGAAATTTTGCTTGTTTTAATGTAAGAAGAATCTAATCAGGAACAAAGATTTAAAGCAAAATTTAAGGCTATAAAAAGGAGCTTAAGATACCACTAAAATGTTTAAAGACAAAACATGAATAAAAAATTGTAAAAGGCAACACAGCATTCGCTGAAAAAAATTTATTTAAAAAAAATTCTTAACCCTTTTTGTAGTCTTTACAACTAGAATCTGTTCATAATTGATTTAAGCTAATTAAAATGAAGATGTAAAGAATAAACTATCAAAATTAAATATTTTAGTGAGGAAACCTAGCTCAATTAGCTTTGTTTTGGTTAACTTACTTTTTCCGAAATATATCTTCAACAGTAATTAATTCAATTAAAAAAGTGCTTTATTTGAGGTAATTCTGATAAATTTTGTAGTGTGATTTCAGAAGAATTAATTGACCTATTTTTATAGCTTCAAATCTATCACTTGTCAATTATAGAAAATAGAAATTTTCAACTTATTGTTCTGGACAAAACAATAGATCACGTAGGCGAAAGAATACTTAAAAAGTTTAGAAAATATTAATTCAGATTGGTTTCGAAAAAAAAATTACTATCGTAAAAGAAGATAATGCAAATGTTTTTACTTTTCAGAACGACCATTCTTGAGTGAAATAACTATTTTTGGAAAAATGGCCTATAAATGGTAAACCATTAGTCTCAAAACGTCCAAAGGATTATTACACAACAAAATATATGGGTGTTACACAGTTAAAAGAGCATGCTTTTTGAATTTTGTTTTGTGTTATCTGTCGGACATAAATTCGGATTAGATTAAAAAGTAATCAAAATTTAATTTTATTTAAAAAAAAAAACGTGCGTAATGAAATAAACCTGCATACAATAACAATGTAATAGTGATTTGATAGTGTAATAAGACGATCCTCAACTTTTTATTGCAAGTACGAAGTGGGTTATTAAGCTTCAATTTTATAAGTGAAAATATTTAAATTATTATTCTTGATGAATACGTTGCAACTGTTCAGTTAGTAAACAATAAGTAATCCCCCTCAAAGTGCCAATGAGATGAGGGGTAGTCCGACTGCACATGAGATGTGCAGACTCAGGCCGACCATTCCTGAAATGTGCTGTTAATTAAACCTTAACCACCGAAGTATACCGGTACCCACTATCTGGTATTCAAATGCGTATAGAAGGAAATAACTTTTACTGAGATTTAAACCTTAAAAGCACTCCAATTGTAAAAGTGAATATACTACTCTTTATAACATAATCACTTTCTAACTCAAATTAAATAGAGCCACTGCTGCTCCCTTGCCTTGATAATTGGTTTGTTCTGTCAAATTATAATAATGAATGGAGTCATTTTTTTTGTTTCCATAAATTGTTCAAATAAAAATAAAAATAATATTTGAACAATCAATTTAATTATTTCTGCAATAAAATTAAGTATAAAAATTAATAAAAGTATTTAATTTTTTTAAAATTACCAAGAACTCAACAAAGTTATGATATAATAAAATCAATGTTAGTAAATTATGTCAGTCAATTAAGTGGAATTTCCATTTTTATCTTCATTCAAGCCAAAATCAAAATAGTTACAAGAAAATATATTAACAACTATGTAGAAATTATGTTAAACTTTTTTTTTATTATGCAAGTTAAAAGTTAACTAAGAGAGAAAAACAATAATAATTTTCCACCAATTAATTAGCACTTGTGGAGCAAGTAACGTTTGATTGCTTTCCCGGAAAGCATTAATTTTATAAAGCCACATCGTCCTCCTTTTTCATTCGAATCATTTTCATTATGACAATTTATCGAATCTCTCCATGTTACTCTGTTTTTCTACTAAAGCTCTTGCCACACTCGTAAATTTTATGTTCTTTCTCACTCATCCCCTTTTATCTATCTTTACTTTATTTTTTTATTCGTCTCTTTTATTCACTAAGTTTTCTTCGAATTTTTTTCTCTCCCATTTTCTTGAATACATTACAATTGTTTCATCTTTTTATTACTTCATTCTTCATTAATTTTTCCATTCGATTGTTCATATTTCTTTACCTCATTTCACATTTCTTACATTCTACTTCATAAAAAAAAAACAAAAAAAAAAAAATCAGATTCGTGTAGAAAAATTTTAATTAAAACAAATTGTACATGTAGAAGGAAGATTTTTATTTTTTTTACTAGAATCAGGTAATTAAAATAAGAGTAAAAATTGAAAAAGATAAGCTGATTTATAAAAAAGAAGTGGGTCAAGGATACCGGAGAAGTAATAAAGGAAGTTAAAGAAAGCTTTGAGAATGGAAAACTATCCAAATAGAAAAAAAATAAAAACTCTTAGATTCTCTTATAGTGTTATTTTGTCAGAAAATAGAAAGAAGTAGTGAATGGTATAGATTTTGAGGGAAGAATTCAATTTGAAAGTAAACAAGAGTTACAATAATAAAATGTAACAGAAATTTTTAAAATATTATGATATGAAACAATATACTTGAAATTGCAGAATTGTTTCTGTAGATATTAAAATTTCAGTAGCTGGATAAAATAAAAATCTTATAAAAATGCCGAGCTGTCTGACGGAATGGTATTATCTCGGCCTTTCATCCGGAGGTCTCGGGTTCAATACTCGGTCAGGCATGGCATTTTTCAAACGTCACAAAATTCCATTCCAAATCTTCTGTGGTGAATTAATGATTTAATTCATTCTAAAAAATGTGTATAAAAAAATAAATAAAATAGATTTGAAGATTAGAATGAAATTAAAAGGACTTCCGCAGTTCTGCGTAAGAAGATCGACTTTTCGTTTTCAAAGCCCTCACTATTTCGTAGTCAGAAAGGCGCTGATTTTCACAGTACAATACATCACATACGTTTGATTAACGAGTAAACCCTACAAACAAGCATCAAATTTTAACTTGCTCACCAATGTGACTCACTAAATAAGCGCATATGAAAAATACACCAATACAAAATAACATAACTTCAAACCTGAAGTTATGTTGTCTCTTGTCGACCTAAAATTGAACGTAACTCAGGAACGACTCAACCAATCTTCACCAAATTTTCATATGCACAATTTCAGATACACTTCTACATATATATAAATATCAACGTTAAAAATTCAGTGAAATCTAAATTTCAATGAAATTGATTCAATAGTTTAGAAAATTTTAGAGCCACAAATATTATACATAGACTATACCTCAAAATATCAAGAAAATTCATTTTCAGCCCCCCCAATTCCACTGTGCGACCGAAAGTTTCTTCTTTCGATAAAAAAAAAAATCGGTAAATATTTTTATGAAGGGTAGTGCTTTTAGGCAGCAATTTTAACTGTTAGTGATATCTAAATGTAATGATACAAAAAGTAAACGATAAAAGTTTTTGAGATATGCAAGGTAGGTTGATAAATGAATGGGTTTTAAAAACAAAAAGAAGGGAAGTTTGGGGGAGAATATTATACATAAAGATAAACTTGATGGATCATATATTGAAGGTAAACAGAAGTTAGTAAATTCGGTTTTAAAAGGAAGCAGAAAAAGTTAAAAAGTAGTGTAGGAAGATAACATTGGTGTATAAAGAACATGTAATTAAGGATGGACGTAAGCGACATGTTGAGGTGTGAGAGTGATAGAATAGAAAGAATATAATGATTTAATATACACTTTTCTGAGAGGAAAGGAAAGTTTCGTTCCTTATTTGGCATCTCCTTGATACCTCTCCTTTCTTGGAATTGAGAGGAGGATCAGTCGACTCCAAAGAAGAATGTTTTTTGGACAGTTCAAAGAAGATGGTCTAGGAAACAAGACGAAGCTAGAGTCTAAGGCAAATAAAACGATTCTCGAGAGTTACGAATATTATGTTACTATTTATATGTATGCGAAATTGAATACAAATAATTTATATGTACGTGTTTTTTCTTTAAATTCAAATAAAAGAAATCTTAGTTTTCATGATTCAAATATTTTATTATATGAATAGCTATTTCAATACGCCAGTATTTCAAAAAGTATACATAAAAAAGGTTTTAGCCATAAAACATAACCGTGTACAAATTTACGTTATTTGCTATGCGAAATGCACAGAAATAAAAAAAAGACCGACTAAATAAATCAAGAACATTTTTAAACAAACGTACAATAAAAATAACCCATGAATTCTAAAGAAAAAATAAATAGAATAAAAAGAGCTTCTAGAGCAAAAAAAATAAAAACAAGCCAAAGCGCCATACAACAATACTCCACAGAAGTATAGAAATAAACTGCTCTGACAGCAGAAAGTTCTTTATTGGGAAAACAGGACACAAATTTTTAACAAAGATACGGTACTCGTACAATGAACACGTAAAAGCAATCCTAACAAACACAAGTGGTTGGCGTTAAGATGATCACCAATATAGTAACATTGACGATAATGTATAAATTGTATTCATATAAAGAATCAAACCACGTCTCGAGCATTTCTATAAACGATATGTAATATACAAATACACAATAAGCGAGAAACGGATTCAGCCGAACAATGTCCTTTGTCTTGTGTACTAGAAATTCATTAAAATCAGTTAATGATTCTTTCTATTTTCTTTATGTATGATTTAATTTTTAACAAAACCTGAATCTTTTGAGTAGGAATGTGTCATACATTTTCTTTATCGAGTATTATTACCAGTCCTGACCGGGATTCGAACCTAGAACCTTCCCGATGAAATACGAAAACAATACCACTCTCAAGGCGGAGTTATAAGTACTACAAGGTGGAGTTATAAATCAGTTGGGAAATGGTTCATTATTATTTAATAATAATAATAAATAAGTAATAATAATGATAGTTAAAAAATTTATAGAAATTACAAACTGATAAATTTAATGCTAATTATATAGTTAGGATAGTCCAGTTGTATTAAATGTTTAACGAGCAGAAATTTATGTACTAATATATACTTTAATGAAGTCTTTACATTATTTCACACTTTCACGGCAACAAAATTTACAAAAAATTATTTCATTTTTAGTGATAGAAATAACTTCAGTATTTGTGTTGGCAAGTTTAAGGGTTAATAACTCTGGAATTACAAGATAATTTGCTCAAAATCGATAGTATTATTCTGCTATATAGGGGGAAAATTTTAATAATACATTTTTGACCTGAGGAAAATATGTGACTATAGAAATTGTGTTTTTTCTTGTTAGATATTTTATTCCTGAACGATTAGCTTAGATCTTCAGAATAAAATTTGAAAAAAAAAAAACGTTTAATTGCCATCTCTTTCTATAAAATGTGGGTTAGATTCTTTTTGCTAATATGAATTAACATCATTAGAAGGTTTATACATTTTTGAAGCGTTGGACAAAAGAGTATAAATAAGAAAGTTTTTCTACTTCGTATCCTGTTTAATTAAAAATTATTTTTTAATACTCCATTAAATCTACTTATTTTATAACTGAAAAGTTACTAAAAAACTCTGATGTGGACATCACATGACTTTCTTGTACGCCTATTAAATTACATATAAACATTTATGCTGCACTTCATTTAAACATATTCCATTTGAAAGTGAGATACGATCCTCCAATTCTTTAATAAAGTGGACAGTTAATTGCTAAAATATTAGTTTTTAACATCAAATATTTATGCAATTATTAATTCAACAATCTTACCAGAAATATTAGGATAGAGTAAAAGTCCCTTTATTACTCTTTAAATAAATGTAAGTCATATATATATATAATACTATGCTTTTTAAATTATTGCGATGAAACCATCAACAAAATGAAAACAAAAACGAATAATCAGATGTTTCACCAAATCTCATGTTATACCAAATGACTTGTATGCCTATTAAATTACATACACACATCTTTTATTTTAAATGAAAAGTACATAAAATTTTATTTCATTAATAATTTCTGATATTTTTTTGTATTTTTTATTGTTATTATTGAATTATTGTAAATTTTTTTACAGTCAAGAGGTTAATAAATAATAATAAATCAATGTATTCAAATTTAAAAAAAAGTTAAAAAAAAGGAGATCAAGTCTAATTCGAACTCATGTGCATTCCCCTTATAAGATCCAAATATTTCATTAATTAAAATTTCATTTGGCTATAACACTGGAACATTGAAAATAGGTACAACTTAATATATATATCGTTGAAAAGCTCTCAATGTGGGCTTATTGCTGTAGTTAAGAAAAAGTCCAAAATCCCATTTTTTGGGGATTTTTGGCTTTTTTGGACACTTTTGGTTCAGTCGATTGCAATCAAAATGGGAGGTGCACAATTAGATGTTGTAACAGTCCTAAATCCAAAATTTCAATATACTACGGCTAATCGTTTTCTAGTTATGCGAGATACATATGTATATACTTATATAGATAGATACATACATACTTAACGACGTCACTCCGAAACTAGTCAAAATGGATTCAGGGATGGTCAAAATGGATATTTAGTTGAAATTTGAAAACCGTAATTTTTCGCGATCACAATATTTCCTTCACTTCGTGCAAGGAAGTAAAAATCGAATATTGTATTACAATTATATTAAAAATAGCAGCATCAGTATTAATTTTTCTAAACTAATGATTTAAGAAATACTACTAAAGTTGGAATACGTAATCCCTATTTATAATTTATTGAAAAAAAATCATAATTAATAAATAATAAATTAATGAAAATTCCAAATTAAAAATAAACCAACTGTTAATTAATTATAATTAAAATCAAATCCCAAGAAATCATTTTTTTAAAAATATTATCTGATATAAGGTAGTTCATCCACAGAAATAAATAAAAATAAACGAGTTTGATTTAATAGAAAACCTTTCTTCCGGATTTATTAAGAAGATACTAAAAATAAACTTTAACCTATATTTTTTACCCTAGAAATATTCGAGAAATTCTACAATTTTGTTACCAGCATTTTATAATACATTTACATATAGCTGAATTCATTATTGTTCGTTAAAGTTTTCCTTTCAAATAAGCTAGCTATGAGATTTACTTAGTTTGTTTACTACTCGTAAGGAAATTTATTAATGAATGCCAGTTTTTCTTTCTTCTATCCACGCATACATGAATATTTTCTCATTCGGTAAGATATTTAAATTTAATAAAAGGAATATTAATAGAAAAAGAGAAGTTTAAAAAGAGAACATATAAGTTTAAAAATACTTTGAAATCAATTTTATTACCATTTAATGCTGCAAAAGATTCAGACTTTTATATTTCCTTATCAAATAATAAACTATATCCAAATATTATCGATTTCAGACTGAAATCTTACAATATCTATCGAAATTAATAAGACCTAGAAACAGCGATAAAGAAAAGAAACTTAAATTTCTTGGGGCATGATCAGAATGAAGCCAAATAAATTAAATGAAGAAATCTTTGACAAGCTGTAGAAAATGAAAAGTAATTAAAATTACCTGAAACAGGTGGAAGAGGACCTCAAACAGATAGACTTGAAAGAACAGGACTACTACGATAGTGATTATTTACGAGGGATGATTTGCAATATACAATCCTTGTGGCAGACAAAAGGACAGGAAACAAAACTCAGTCATGCCAAAAAAAAACAAAATTAGAAAAGCATGGAAGTAGAGTAGTGATGTTATAAAAAAAACTATATTTTTCGAGGTCCGAACAACTTGTACGGAAAGGGTTAACGGAAAGGTCAACCCTTTCGGTACAAAAAAAAAACTACATACATAATAATAGTAAATAAAAGAACAAACAAATAAATAAATACCTAAAAAAACTGACAACAGAGTTGTAGGCTTTCCCGACACGCGGCTAAAGCCGCGTTCCGGTAAAGTGGGTTTCTGATGCACGGCTTATACACACACAACCTAATTTACAATATTTATCATTTTATTTAAATATAATATTTTTTCGTTTATTTAATTCAATGATTCTAACTAAAGCGCGCGCGCATACCGTATTTAACTCACGCGAGTGTGGCGGTACTAGAGGCGACCATCGACACTAACTAAACTGATGTAATTTCACAACTTACGTAGAACAAATTTCACTTGTACGGTCGGAAGGTTGGTGTAGCCGCGTGGCGTGACTTAATGCACCTAGTACCGAGTCGACCGGGTGATTAAGTTCGAGACCCAGCTAAACCGACATGCTTTTTTTACACTTTAAATATTATTAATTTATTTAATTTTACCGCTCACCTGTAACGTCACAACATAGCAGTAGTTAGAGCATTTTTTTTTGGGGTAGGGTTGAGATTTGCAAAATTGTTTTTTTTCAAATATTGTTATGTTTTAATCGTTAACAAATGTAGTTAAGGAAAATATGACCTTAATTAGGTGAAATCTCAAGATACTGACGATGAACTTGCTCTACAGCCTCACCCCCTTGAAATTTTAAGTTGAATATTTAATGTGCATTAATGCCTCATACGTCGAAATAATCTGACCATGTTTGGTTAAAATCGGTCCAGTAGTTCTGGAGATATAAGGTATTTTAGAGGCCGACACCGAACACACACGTACATACTAACATTAACATGCGGAAAATTTCCATCCGGCTTTTTAGTTTTTGGGGTACCTTAGTTGTCAAAAGTCAAGATTCGGTGAAAATCGCATACGCCCAAATTGGACCGATTATAATACTTTCCCTTCTAGAGCTACAGCTGTAATGTAGCGCTATCGGGACGGTAAAGTAAAATTAGTGAGATCTTGAGCGATGTAATTTACAAACTACGGGTTATTTTTTTTTCACTGATGTAATTTCTTAAAAAGTCAAAAAATTTATTATGGAAAATTTGATATTTCTGTATGTGAGCTTATTTTCCCAAAAAGATAATTTCTTTTACTGTAAGACTTATTTTTCAAAGAAGAATATAAACTAACTGTTAAAATAAAAATAAAATTATTGTCATATTAATACGATTACGGTTAAATATTGAAATTTAGTTCCAGGCTTTAAGAAAGAATGAAAGAAAGAAAGAAAGACCTATTAATTTCTTTTTTATCTTTAAATACAAACGTAACCAAAGTATAACCATACTCTTTATTTATTAAAATTTTAAATTTAAATATTTTTTTTTAGTTTATTACAGTTTTTAAGTATTACTGGAAGTACCTATAATTTTTAATTTCTAAAAAAAACTCACATATTGCTTATCTGATTATAGTAATTTTATTATTCAAAATATGTTAAACTTAAATAACCCTTAAATTAAAGTGGAAATACCACAAATAGTTTTACTTGTTAACGAAAGAGTAAACTCACAGATGCGCAGTAGTTCTTTAGGATTTATCTGAAGTTGTTTTGGCACTGAAAATAGTACAGTGTAAGGAATAATGTACCGCAGTACGCCGTAGATAGCAAAAGTCAGTCACCGATCAAGCAATCCATCTTCGCAATATTGTCAACTGAAATTTCTAAAATTTGATGTAAAACTGAAATAAAATATTCATTTAAATATCCATTATAAGTAAATATTTTTAAAGCTTATAAATTTCTTTAAACTCTTTATTAGATTTATTTATCAGATTCTTTATAAATTCTATTTATCGAAGAATTAAAAAAAAAAAAAAACAAGAAAAAACATTCCACTTACTATTAATTTAGTCAACTACCCAAATTATTTAATCATTTATAAAATAATTAATCACCCAAAAATGACTATTTTGAATTAACCCTAAAATAATTTCTTCTTTAAAAAGCGTGTAAACCTTTTAAAAATAAGGATAAAAAGTTACTGTCATCCTTCAAAACTTTATTTTTATATTATTGTTTTTAAAAATGAACAACTTAAAAAATTTACCGTATTGGAGTAATATTACCGCAGTCTTTCAATCTGGAGAATTGTGTTAACTAAATGAAATCTGTCGTAAAACTAAACAAAGATTAAAAAAAAAAGAAATAGGCAAGGAAAAATTAATTCCTTATTAAGCGTAAAATATTATTATTACTATTATCCTTTTAAACAACGTAAGAAGTTATTAAAAGCGAAAAGGTAAACATTTTAACTGTTTAACAACAGCTTTTTTATGTGATCCAAAAAGTTTTCCGCTGAATTTTAGTTAGCATGTTAAAAAAGCACAACTTGTAGTAATAAATATTCTGCATGAAAATTACTTCTCCGGTTAAATCAGTTTCTTTTGATTAAATTAGAGAAACAGTTATTTTATTGAATTTAATAAGAGGAAATAATTAAAATAATTTTTTTTAGCCACAAGTCATTATTTGCCAGAAAATATTATTTGAAAATATATATTTTTCCTATTGTTCACGTTGCAATCTCCCACAGCTCAATGAAATGAGGATGATATGTATGACATGTAAATGAGGTGCAATCTTGTACAGACACAGTCCGATTGTTCTTTAGTCGTGTGGCTAATTGAACTCCAACCACCATAGTACACCGGTATCCCCTGTTTAGTATTAAAATCCGTATAAAAGCGACTAACCTGATTTAGATTTAAACCTCAGAATTTTCGACTTCGAAATTCAGCTGTTAAACAACTAATTTACGATGACGAGTTAACCACTAGACCAGACCGGTGGGCTACTATACATTTTTGAGTTTAAATATGATTTAATCTTAAAATCGTAACTTGGAAAAGTAGCTTTCCTTACGTTCGGTTTTTTTGCAAACCTACATATTTATTTCTGAACATTTTGTGTGTATTTTGCCATACACATGATCTTACTTCACAGACAGATACCATCATTCCCATTTATTGCTGTAATTCGGTAGGTGTACTTCAAGCATTATTTGATATATAAACATAACAAATTCTCAAAAACTGCATTAAATTTGGCAATTTCTGCCGGGTTTCTAACCATATGAATGAATTATTTAACCACAAAAAAAAAGTTCCATTAAGTCTATCATTAAGGACTCTATGTGTGGACTTTGTTAAAATCGGTTGAAGGCATTGCGATAGAGTGAGTGGTATTTACGACAGTAAGATGTAACACACGCTAGAAATGTATTGTCGCTGAGGGGCAATTACTGTGAATAACTTTTTAGTCGGTTGCATCTGTCAGTTATTTTGATTTCTTCTTCACATTTCCACTACAATTTTAGAATCATTTCATTATTTCTTTAAATCTGATAATACATTTTTATTTAAGCTATAAAAAGGAAAAAAATAATGAAAAAAATAGTTAAGAATCTTTCACTTTTTTGTTTGAAATATTTATTTTTACTCATCTAGAGATTCTTATGGGATACAGGGATTGGGATATGTGAAAAGGAGAAAATTTTGTTGTTGTAATTATCTATTACAAAACTTACTAATATTTAATAATAAAAGTTATGTAATCTTTTCTTAAAGTTAAAAAATGTTCTTTGAAATTTTATTTTTATTTTACTCAGTCTGATAAAAAAGTTTTAATTATTCAGATAAAAAACTTTGATTAACATTTTTGCTTCAAAGATTGAATCCTCCTCATAAAAATGATTGTTTTAACATAAAGACTGACGATCTAAAACAAAATACAATTTAAAAGTTTTACAGAATTTTACGGAATCTTCTTTTACATTCCTTTATTAATTAAGTGTACCAATAAAGTCTTCTTAAAAATATATTTTTGGGAATTACTTATTTCAGTAATTATGATAAAAAAAATATATATATATTTGCACTATTTTATATTATATCACTTTTTACTAATAAAATTTCCAATTGTGTGATAGATAATTGTTTTAATTAAACCACTATAACGCACTATAAATCATAAACAATGATTGAATTGTTAATATCAATCTATAATTGAGTTGTTCCTGGTGGGGAAATTTAGGAAATGATTGATATCTTGCATACTTTGTCAATAACGCTGAGTTCTTTAAATATAAAGTAAAGAAGAAGAATTTTTAAGGAATCATTTCTTTAAAAACGTTTATTTCAAGTGGTTTTTAGTTTATATGATCCTTAGTTTTTATGTTAAAGGCGAAAAACTAACCTAAAACACTTTTTCTTGTGAAAGTAAAAATATTCAAAAATATATTTTACGGTTTAACAAAATCTTAATGGCATTCTTTGATTTTGTAATTAGTAGTTTTGAAAATATTTCTTAAAAAAAAATCTTTCTTTCTTTCTTTCATCTCTACTAACCTTATCAGTCAATTTTATTCATCAGATCTTATTTAGAATGTCAATAAAACTAAAATGTCAAAAATAAATGAAAACAATATCGTTAATTATTTCTCTATCACAAATTTTTTTTCTAATTTTACTGAACTAAAAATTGTGTTCTTTACTAGGTAATCGACACAATTAATAATTTTATTTTATATATTTACTTATTATTTTAGTAGCATTGTTTGTAGAAATATTGCAAATTCCTAGAATAAGTTATTACAGAGTTTCCTGTAAAGTATTACTAAAAAAAATGTCGTAATAGAAATACTGGGCTATTAAGTTACAGTTAAATTTCATCTTCAATTAAATTAGAGTGTATGTACATTGCGTATGCAAAACAGAACTCTTGAATAAGTAAATATTAGAAGTATAGTATAGCGACTTGAAATTTAATTTCGGTCTTAATTGTATTACATTTAACTTTAGCTATTGTGTGTTTGGTACTGAATGAAAATGAACGGTCCTTTCTTAGATAACTCTAGTTAAGATTTTCTCACAACTTCATACTGTAGTTGAGTTTGAATACAGTTTCTACATATGCAGATGTAATTTAACAACTGTAATTGTTTTTTTTTCAGAATTAATATGACTACTTAGGATTAATCTTTGTTTTTATTTCTAGAAACATTATTTCTCTTTACCTTAACCAGGATTCATATTACAATACTTTTATTGAGAAATTAATTGTACCGACATCATTTGTTAATAATTTAGTTTCTCAAACATGGTACCGCTGTTATGTTAAATTAACAATTAATATAATCCACCTTACCGCACGTTGATGTGTTCTCTAGATCTTTCGGCTTACTTGGAAGCCATCATCAGGAGTATTTAATTAGGGAGGAGTATTTAATGCATTAAAGCCCAAGTTTAAAAAATCAGTTAAAATTTAAAAACTGTCATGACTGTCCGGTCCGACTACTATACTTAGGGAATATACATATATTCTGGTGGATTAAAATGAAATCAAACGGAACCATGTTATCAAAGAGATAATTATTAGATGAAACTACTTCTTTATATTTACATTTAGTATCCTTTTAAATAATATATCTTTTTAAAATATGTTTGGTCATTATTTAAATTTTTATTATTACAGTATATGATATTTTTCCAAATTAGAAGTATTATAAATATCTAAGATTTTTATGAAGTTATTATGATTGTATGTATAATCGTATTCAGTTATATTTTTCGCAAAGTTAGAGATTTCTGGTTTATTATTTTTAATGCTATTTATATGCTCTTTAGCACGTGTGGAAAATTTACGATTGGTCATACCCACGTATGTCGCCGTCATTACAAACAAGACTGTAAATTCCGTGCTTATCAATTTGGAATCATTACCATGTAATTTTTTATTAAAATTATTATGAATATATTTAGTTAATTTGTTATTAGTAGCATATGCAAGTGTTTTTTTTTTTAGCAAATGCAGCCATTTTTTTATTATAGTTTTTCAATTTTTTGACTAAAAAGTGTATATTCATTTTTTATTCTTTTTACCAGGTAATAATTCTGTATTTTTATTTATATTAATTTTGTTATTTATTTTATTATATAATTTGCATATTTTTAGGAAGATTCTTGTATCAATAAAATTCTGACTCAACATAATATATTAATGTATAAACGTTTTGTAGATGACAATATATTATATATAATGAAAATGTTCAAAATGAATCAAATATTAAACGAATTTAATAAAACTGATAAATACATAAAATTTACTATGGAAATAGAAAATAATAATTGTTTGAACTTTTTGGATTTAAAAATACGTAATAATAAAATAGGTAACAAAATAAAATTAGAAATATATCGTAAAGCGCCTTAAATAACACAATAATTACTGTTAATTTTATCCATGGTCCCAAAAGATGGCTGTTTTTAATTCAGTGTTATATAGAGCCATAAAATACCTTAAACATCATGAAAATTCCTTAAATAAAGAAATAGAAATAATTAAAAACATTGCTGTTGCTAACGGTTATAATGTCGATACTATAAACAAATTACAAAAGTAATGATACATAGAAAAAATTAAAAATCGTTATTTTTTCTTTTTTTCTGCTCGCCCACCTTCCTAAAAATTCCCCCCCCCACAACAAAAATTTGGAATTTTTCTACGTTTACTATGTTAGTTTCTAAATAAAAGAAACTAAAAAAATTTCACCGAAAAATGTACAAAAATGAAAATTACCTAAGATTTCATTTTTGTGGATGGGTAATGGATGTTTAGGGATTATTGAAAGTTTAAATAAACTAAAAAAAAGTTTTAAAAAAATTCTAAAACGATATTTTTATACTTTGATCGGCTTCCATACTCCCAATATTGCCGCCGAAGTATTTTTTGAGGCCACTTGCACTATTACTATGCTTAGGAACACATTCAAAAATATGCAATAAATATAAAGGTAACGTTACTCGATTTTTGGGGAAGAGAGAGAATTTGGGGAAAAAATATTTTTTAAAATGGTAAAATAAGCATGTACACATGTACTGAGTTTAATATGAATTGGGGTTATGTCTGCACATTTTTGAGAAAATTGACCCCAAAGAAACTATCTACTCCATCCTCTGGAGTTATTGAGCTCAAACATTTACCAATAAATTGTTCCATATACACGAGTCCCTGTGTCAAGTTTCATCAAAATTGGTTTATCCAGTCAAATGTTATTACGCTTCAAACGCGCCAACATATGTATTTATACGTACATAAGTAGATACGAACATTACTCACTACTTTTTTTTTGTTTTTTGGGGTTCGAGAAATACAATAAAATCATACCAAATTTTTTGTCTGACTACCATTCTTTCTTTTTTGCAGCATATCTCTAGAACTATGCTGCAAACTAAAAAGTTATCACTAAAAAACAAAAAAAAAAAATTGTCACTAAAACGTTTGGGTGACTTGAACTTATATTTAAAATTACATTTAGAAACAAATAAATCTACTTCTATTTTAAAATCATACTTAATAAACCCTTGCAACGACTTTGCGGTTAAAATATAAAATCTATTCAATAACTTTCAAATTTACAGTTCTATGTGGGATGATGATTGAAGATTTAACAACTAGGCGCTCTCCGTATTCTTGAATATGATTAACCGTATCTGTTACTGCATGCGCTCGTACGTAAACCGTAATAACCGAGACACATGAGGGATACCAGCTGCAGTATATGACAGAAATGCACTCTGTGAAATACATAAATATCGGATTTAAAAAAAAATGAAGTTGTGAATTGCTCTCCTGTAATCTGTACATCAATCAAACTTCCTGTGAAATTTAAAAGAATCATACCTACATCACTGAACCAATTAAAATGATGTATAGTGCGTACAATGAAAATAAAATCATGTTGGAGAAGGTCGAGACTGCATTTCTACCGAATCTGAAAAAATTTACCTTCATTTATTAGGGCAACCATAATAATCGTATTTTTATTTATGCACGTTTCATGTTTTATTTAAAACAATTTATTACCGTTTTCTTATTTTGTTAGTTATAATTATTACGTAATTAGTAGTATTAATGATTCAATAAATAAAGATTACAAAAACAAGAATTTTAATTTAGGTGTATTTTTAAACTAAGAAAATCTTAACTTGATTCGTAATTACACTAAATTAGATGAACAATAATTGAACAATTCTTTTAAGTACAATATTTAACATTTTTTATTATTTAAAAATTTCAAATCATTTTTTGCACGATTTTTTTCATTGTTGATTTTTTTTTTTAACTCTACTCCTCTGGGCCGGACCGACTTGATAGTATTACGCCACCCAGAGGAGTGTCCGTTACTCTAATAGGTCCTCCCCACCTACCGGCTATATACCGGCATGGCAGGTCCGGCCTACCGGTTGGCTCTTTTGAGATTTTTTCCCTTTTTTAACTTTGTGTCCTTTACAACACACCATACCTATGTGTCGTGATGTGCTGTTTGGATCTTTTTCGTTTACTTTTTTAAACCTGATATATTTTTTAAGAATATTCCTTTCATTTATAATTTTTTGTTTAAGGACTGACCTTATGAACTCTACAACCTTTCTCCAATTCTCTACCCTACTGAGCATATGATCTATTATCTCTATCGGAGTCTTTCCGTCAATATCAGCATTGTATCTTAGCATTTGCCATTTTTGGCAATTCAGGAAAGTATGCTCTACATCGTCACGTTCGTTACAATACATGCACGTAGGTTGATCTCTTTTGCCAACTTTGTGGAGGTAAAAGCATCCATGGCCAGTTAAAAACTGTGTGACGTAGTAATCTATTTCTCCGTGGCGTCTGCCTGTCCATCTAACTATATCAGGGATCAAGGATCTGGTCCATCTGGCTATCCCAGCCTGCTGCCATCTTTCCTGGCATATATTATTAATATCTTGTCTGACTTCATTATTCACACGTCCTAAAAACCTCTCAACCCTGTGTCTAGCAATGAGATCAATAGGGGGCACACCAGAAAGCACACAGAGGGCCTCATACGAGACCGTTCTGTAAGCGGATGCTACTCAAGCAATACCCTTTTTTAATCTGTCCTTGTTCCTGTTAATAGTCATAGCGGGCCACCGTGCAGGAACTGCATACAAAATCGATGAGACTACGGTTGTCGCAAGTAGTCTCCTTTTCGATACCCATTGATACCCATTCATTGCTGATTGTACTGTTATTATTAACACTTACTTGAAGTTTGTATTATATGTCTAGTTCCCGTGCAAGTTCTCTGTCTTCATCGGAGCAGTCACTTGCACTACCATTGTCCAGATGTATGATAGATTTATCTATTTTTATCGCTGATTAGTGGTTCCATGTTCTTATACTCAGTTTCAGCTTTTTTTACATAATCGCAATATGGTGATCTTCGGTCATCCTTATTAATTTCTTTCATTTTTTGCTTACCTAATTTTTTAATATCTGATATTAAAAATGTGTTTTAATACAACATATCTTTTCAGAACCAACCATACCGTTTCGGTCGGATATAAATCGGCATGGGAAAGTGGAAGTCACAGAAACTGATGCCCGTGTTTTTATTTATTAGTTCATCAAAATGGTACTTTATTTTTGAATTTACATGTAATTTAATTACGTCATACAATTGTGGTTTTAACATTTCTGTATTAAACGGAATATTGTTCTTTCCTAACCGATTAATAATGCCACTTTTCCTATAATTTGAATCCAGAGACTTCTCTGGAAGTTAATTGTGGTATAGCGCATTCGATAACAACCACTGACTGGGGAAAGACCAGGAATTAATTTTTCAGATATCCACTTCATGAAATTGTTGTTGTTTTTGACGCTGTCGTGATGTCACCGCTTTTTGAACTCGATTTTTATAAGCTAACATCGCGTTCGTAATGAACTTCATTTCTCCTCCTGCGTGGATTATGATTAACCGATCACCTTTATTAATCGGCACTTTTACTCCTTTACGACGATTTTGTCGTCGATTGGAAAGTTAAAATATACGATTTGTCCAAATAAACAATAGAAGAATTCTCTTTTCTGCAATCGGTCATTTTTCTTAAATAATCTATCCTCTCCTACCGGATGTCTTCTTTTTCAATCAGATGTTTCCTTTATTATCAGTTTTACACTACCTCTTAGCTGCTAGTGTAGTTCTAGAACCTTTAAATTGAATACATTTTTAAGTTCTTGACGTAATTTATTTAGTATAGGCAGTTTATTATGTTTTGTATGAAATTCGCTTAATAATCTTCTAAACACTTCTTAACACAAAGCTGTCTAATCCACTAACTGGTTTTTGTACTGAATGAGTACGACTGCAATTTAGATTTACGAAAATCCTGCTTTTGTTTTCAGAATTATTGAACTTACGATCTTGAAATCCCACAAGCTGCAGCGGTTCTTTCTTCACATTTGTGAATGCGTATTAAATGTTTTTCATCTTCTAATTTTCCTAACTTTATAGCTTCTTTCTTCATAAAATCGTTCGCGTTACCTTTAGACTGTTCTACAATAAAATATTTATGTCGATAAACTGACTTAATTTTTATTTTTAAACCAGAAATGGTTAAAGAAGCTTTACCAATACTAAACAATATAATTTTTTTTTTCATATTTTCGTGTAGCCAGGAGTACCTTTTTTAAGACACCGTATCGTACTAATAGAAATAAAATCTGTTTAAAAGAAAATATAATCCGTTAAAGGTTTTTTAGTGTTATGTGGTTTTTTAAAGTGCTATGAAAACATAAATTATGGTCAAACATATTAACCTTCTTTCTTAGTTAGCTAATTAAAATATCAATTTTACAAAATTTAAGTACTCATATAACGTTTAAGACATAATGTGAAGCTTTATTATGTAATATGCTTGACAGTAATTTCATAACGAGTTTTGAGTACATGTTTATTTATATTTCATATCTTTCATCATACTTAATAGCTAGTTAATTTGTTTTCTTTTCATTTCCTTAGGGAATTTCTAATTCCCTTTCTAAATAAGGATTCTATATAAAAAGAATAGTAACAGAACGAACAAAAAAAAGTAAGAATAAATGGTAGAGGAAAAACGTATTTTATATCCAAGAATTTCTTCCGCTAGTAACATGAATTTTACGGAATCGATTTTATCTAAATCGGCTTTAAAAACAATTGGATCTATTTTTCTTACCTCCTTTTAATTTTTTTTTATTTATCTAATTTTTTTAACAGGAAAAAAGTATCCATTTTTCGTAATATGTATTTGTTACATACGATGAAATATTTATCTTTATGAGGTTGAATCTATTCAAGTTCAGCAATTAAGTAAATCTGTTAGATAATTAAGAAATAGTAAAAAAAAAGAAAAAGAAAAGTTTAAATTAAATAATTTTAAATCAATTCCAGCATGTTTATAAAAAGAATCTTGTTTTTCTTATTAATAACAATTTAATATCTTGAAATAAAAAATAAACAAAAGAAGAAATTTATCTGGCATATTCGGTAACAGCTTACGTTTTTTATATACGAGATTCTAATTTAGATTAAGATAAAAGAAAAGTAAAAATTCAGATTGTTGTTAATTTCTTTCTTTTATGTAAGAATTAATGAACGTAAGACGCTAGATAGTATGGTTGGATTCTACTGTTCAAAAAAATTGCAGGAGGGTTTGACAACCTCTTGAGGAGAATTTGTGATCCTGAGATCCTCTTTCTATAAATATAATCATGTTTTTTTTTATATACTAGATTTTAGATTAATTCAAAGTTTTTTGTTTGTTAAAATAATTTTGTTTATAATAGCATTAACAATTGAAGTCATTAGCGACTTATCAGTGTAATGTAACTTTACCGGTAAATGTGTAGTCTTGAACAAACTCAGGCTGACCATTCTGAGATGTGTAGTTAATTGAAATTCAATCAACAAACAACACCGGTATCTACGATCTAGTATTCAAATGCGAATAAAAGCAACTACCTTTATTAGGATTTGAACCTGAGAACTTCGACTTCGAAATCAGCTGATTTACAACGAGTTTACCACTAGATCAACCCGGTGGGTTAATTCAAAGTTGCTTTTCATTCAAATTTGTAATTTCAGAATTTTAATAGTTATTACAATATTTCACTACTATATGAGATGTCTTTTTCGTTTATTTCCGATAACTACTGAACCAATCAATACAATATTTTAACTGAAGTTTTCTAATGATTTCTGGAATGTAGTTCAAACCTCACCAATCTCACTACTATTTAAATAAAAAATCAAAAAAATCTATAAGTAAATAATTTAGAACTTCTACTAAATTTAATGTCAATGTCCATAAAAGATCAATTTGTATTACCGTCGGATTGTACGTAAAAACATACTATTTGTACGGTAGTAAAATTAAAGGGAATGACGACACATTTTACATAGTTTTGATGGTTAGAGGAATACTGAATTTCGACATTAATATCGACTTCTTCAGAATCAGTGTTTTCATAATTGCTCGCACTTGTGTAAAGGATCCAGCAGCGCCTAAGAGGTGCGGAGGCCTGATTGTCCTCCTGTCAATTAGGCCTCCGGCTGCCCATAGATCGCTGCGGGCAGTTGTTACATTTGTAGGCTTGCTCAACAAAGTACTAGATACCAGCGAATAAGTAGATAAGTTAGCTTAGCTTATCTTATTTAACTAGGAAAACATTGGCGATGATGACGATTGTAGAACTGGAAAGTTTAAGGGAAAATCCAGGCTGATAAGAAATGAAGAGGTCGTCGAGAGTGGAGTGGAGGATGTTCCATTTCCTCCTCCGATGGCAAAAACCAAGCTAATGAGGCAGGTACGTCCACCTGGGTACCAAAATATAGACTGATTAGCGGGTTTGCAGACAGTGATCCCGAGACTTATGTGAGTTTAGGGCAATTTTCCCTGCGTTGGCGAATGGATTTGAGGCGCTTGCCTCTAAGCCAACTGAAGTCAAAGAAGTTATTGTTAAAAAGGCAGTTTCTGTCCCGGTACCAGCGACTGTGCCGATTAGGACGATACGGAAACGCTACGTCAAGTGCTTAAAAGCAAGCGGGAGACCAGCTTAGCCCGCAAGTATCTAGAGATCATCAACCTAAACAGGAAGTAAGGCTCCACAAAAACAATTAAAGAAATTAGAGAAGAATTTCAGACTGCCCTTCGGGGCAAGAGATTACATTTTATAATCAGGAATATAAAGATACTAGGAAAGGACTGGTTGTCGTAGAGGATGACAAGGAGACTGTTTAATTTCAGAATTTATCGTTAGTAAAAAGTCGGAATTTAAGGTAGACCAGAAACTTAAAGGAATGCCTACAGTCATTGTCCATGATATAGATTGTCGCCTGTCCGAGGAGGAGGTTGTGTCTCTCATACGGGAGCAAAACACCGACTTGGATGAGGCGACATTCCGTATGAGTGCAGGCTTTTTGTTCAAAACTGGTAGACGTGATACCTAAAGGAATCACGGTGTATTAAAAGTTGGGTCTAGTTTCTTTAATAAGTTTGTCGTTTGGGAGTTTGGGAGTTGGTCGTTTGTAGATTTCTCTTCTCTTAGAGTCAAGGAGTTCATTGCTGTTTACAGCATCTGTTTACAGATGTTTTAAGTGTTGTGGATTGGGTAATAGGGAAAAATTCAGTCAGTATATTTAACTCTGCATGCATTGTGCTGACGAGGGTGATAAGCATGAACTTCTTTACGGTTGAGTGTTCTAAAACGTTTGAGGCTCCTACTTGTGCAAATTTCAGGTTATTTAAGGATTGCAAGCACTGTGGTTGTTATTTGAGAGTTGTACAGATGTATTTTAATTCATTGCATGGTTAAGTTTGGACAGATAAATGGTACAGATCGTATTAGGTGAAATTGTTGAAAGGAGGTCCCTCGATGTAATTCTTCTGAAACATCCATCCATATGTCATATAGGACAATCTGTTAGGTTTTAATATTTAGCAAAACATTTATACTGGAAGTAACAGTATTTCTACAGTTCAGTTAGGAGGACATTAGGATGTGCCTTTTTGAGGTAGCTTTTGATACTCATTACGTCGCAGTTAAACATTTTATTGGTGGTCTTGATTTCTGTGTTAGTTCATATTTTCAATATAGAAATCACACTTAGGAATATTTAGAAACGTGGGATAGAATTCGTGGTCTTTTGTGTAACTGTCCTGTAGTACCAGGTGCGATGTAAATGCTGAGTCGCTTCTTTGGGGTAGTGGAGTCACAGATGATAGAGGTGAATTAGGTGAAGACTTTGTTGTGCAATATGGATTCCCGGTGTTTAATGTTTTCGGTGAGTTACTTACATATGCTGGAATGGTAAATGGAAGGAAATTGTTTGGTGGAAAGAATATTATTGATATTAATATTGGTAGGAATATACCTGGTACGGTTGATGTTTGGTTTGTTGATTGTTCTAATGATCATCGATTCTTTGATCTAAAGATCATCGATCTTTGAGTTGGTTAGTGAGTTGCAAGATGCTTATAAATCCAATAATCCTGCTAGCAGCTGATCAGCAGCAAGCGCTTCCTGCACCGTAAGGCGGACTAGCCTACATTTGGTAATAATCCCTGTTTAAATCTGTGATTTACACCGAAGTCTGGATGATATTTAACTGGAAGACCTGGCAGAAAGATTCTCTTGAGTTAAAGCAGATAGCAAAACATTTTAGATTTTGATTTTCTATTCTCTAAAATATTTTGAGTAAATTTTCGACATTTTTCTTTGGAATTTAAAACGACTTTTACTGTTATGGTTATTATCTAATGAGCTGTTTCTAAAAATATTACATTGCGATACTGTACATATGTTTCATTAAAAAGTAATTTCTTTTAGAAGGAAAATTAGAAAAAATTTCTCTACAACTGTTAATTTGTGTACTTTTCATGATTACCCTTCTTTTTCTGTTCACACAACTTGAAATTATTTCATTTTACAAACATTTAATTATTAACGATTTATTGTATACTAATTTTTTACTTTTTTCACTTTTTGATTTATTTTAAGATATTTATTTCACACTGAACATTAATAATTACATAAATAAATTTTAGGGAATAATTATTTTATGATTTGGTTAAACTAGGTACTTTCTGATTTTAAGTACAACTTTAGTTTATCTCAACATTATATTATATTAAAATAGAGGATGGTAATTCAATAGAATAGTAATTCAAAATTGTAATTTTATGCAATAAAAGGGTAGCAGTGAACGTATCACGGTCCGCAATCTCACAAATCAATTATTCACTATGGTGCGAACGTTGAATGTATTTCTCATCTATGCTAAAAAAAAACTTCACGTACAGTATTAATAATAATATAATAATGATAATTTTTATATTATAATGCAAATAAAACTGGGATTGTGGCCTTTGTAATTGGTTTTAGAAGAAATATCCATTAAAAATTCAATAATCATATATTTTCACAAAAACGGCCTATACAGTCACGTTAATTAAAAATAACAAAGAGATTAAAATTTCTTTTTAAAAAATGTACATAAATAATACTGTTTATTTTAGTTTAGCAACTGCTGGATAATATCTAAATTCAGCAGTTATTTGTGAACTTTGTAGCTTACAAAAATGCCAAGCATGATTGGGATTTGAACCCAGAACCTTCGTAAAGTAAAGCAGAGACTACCATTTCATTACAGATATCGGTGGGAGATATTCAATGAATTTATAAGGGTTAAATGAAAAATCCAATTTATGAATAGATTCTAATGAATGTGCTTAAATGCAGGGGTAGTTCTAAAAGGTTTTCGGAATCGGGCAATTCTATTAGAAATGGTAATCGTAACGGAAATTATTATTATTATAAACTGGTAGAATAATGACATCACAAATTGGCTTATTTTCTTCTCTTTATCAATGTGAAATTTGTGTGATTTGAGGAATGTTTGAGTAACATTGATCCAATTCAGAACACTAATTTTTGAAAAAAATGCAAATGGGAATTTAAATGAATGCCGTAACAAACATTCCAATTTCTTAAAACGTGTACGGTGGAATGGCAACGAAAAAACACAAGTTTATGGATAGCACAGGGTTTTGTTAATATTGAAATTTTACAGAATGGCCGCTTGTCTACTGCAGCAAGTAATGAAAATGCTGAACAAAATGAAATTGATAAAAGGATATGTTGAGGGATAGGATCAGAAATTGGAATATCATCGGAAAGTTCCGACAGTATTCTGCACAACTATCTAACAGTAAATTGTGTTTATCGCAAATTGTTACTGAAATGTCTACAGATAAAAAAAATACAAGTGAAATCGGCCCTTAACCTTTTTTCATTGTAGATGATAAAGGTAAATATTTTCTTGAAAACAGGAGACGAAATGTTGCGCTTATTTTAAAATCAGCAGAAAAAAAGTCAGCCATCATACTAAGAAGATGACATCTCGGGACTCATAAATTCGGTTAGATAAAAGCAGAGAAAACATTAACTAGGATTTATTTTTGCATGCAGAATATCCCATTATGAATTCATTCTGTAACGCCAAAAAGCGAACAAGGAAGTTTATGTCGATATCTTCCGTTGTCTATGGATGCAATCGGATGGAAATGTCCAAAAGAAAAAATAGAAAAACAAACAACGAAGTACGTTGGAATTATAATAAGCCTGCGCATCGATCTGGGAGTATCAACGGTTAAAAAGAATATCGTTGATCAAGAAATGCTTCCTTATGAGCTACAGTGTAATGATATCTGAAGCGTCCACCGCGCTCTTTCGACTTGACTTCCATTTCAACAACGAAATTTCTCTACAGGTCGTACTAAAACTACCATGTCTTATCACTTTTACTTATATTCTAGATTGTAGTCAATTAAGAAAAGAAGGTGATAAAAAGAATCCAACATCTACGGAACAGAAGGGGATTTTTAAGAACAGTGGTGTTTCACAAAGCTTTATGAACGTTGAAAACTTATCTAGCTGTTGGACGAAAATTATTTTCAAGAAAATATGATTTCACTTTATTTAAAGGTTTTGAAAGATAAATATATTCCACGAACTTAGTTATCAAAAATAATTATTAACACCAAAAAAATCCATGAACTAATATAAAAGTTAAAATGTATGAAGCTATTAAATGTAAAAAATAACTGAAGAATAATTTACAATTCAGAAGCGTTAATGAAGGTTATTGAGAATATATTTGTGTACATGAACGAACAGAAAGATTTCAGCTTTTATTTTAAGAATTTTTAATAATATTATTTAAAAATGTTTAAATATTTCTGTAAAATAATTAATTTTAATTGAGTTTAAATAAAGTGGCGGGAAGTTTTAATGGTTCGGTAATTTATTAAAAATGTTAACAGAAGCATAATAAGGTTCTTTCTCGTAAGCCGAAGAATTGCGTTGAGTTGTACGAGCCTAAAATACATTTAATGTAGGAATAATAACAACCTTTAGGTTATTATGGTATAATAATCCAATATTGAACAATGGGATAGGAAAATTAAAAAAAAAATAATAATTTTTTTAGACACTGTAATTAGGTCATTAAAGCTTCTCTTCAGAGTTATAGAGAAAACTTAACAATGAGATCACCAGAAGAATTTCTCTGAAAAATTAATAACAAAATAATTATCTAAATCAGTCAATATTCATTGAGGAATAAAGTTTTGGCATAAATAAAAAAATTGGGTGGAGAATCTATTATTTATTGATTCAGTATTTCATAATCTGAGTAAATATTTCAAGTAGGAATATTTTATATATACATATAGAAATTAACACACACATATATATATATATATATATATATATATAATACATTATACATATTATGTATAAATGTATTATATTATAATAAATATATACAGAGTAAGTGAAAAGTTTGGAAACTTTAAAATCATTCTATACAGAATACTGTAACTTTCAGAATAAGATATCTTGCGATTGATATGTGTGATCATGCAGATGTTCTTTTTTTTTGTTCTTGTGAATTTTTGTCAGTTAAATGATGACGTTCTTCTTCATCTTCTTCTTCTGCTTCGACGTTACCTGTCATAAGAAAGCCGCTTGGCAGCCTGTTCTCGGGAGACCTAAGCTGTGGTTGCTTTCCGACTGGTTGGAAGGTGGCCTTGGTGAGGGGGCTCTTAAAATCAGGAAAGGATTCGAGTGAGGTCAGCAGTTATCGACTCATCAGCCTCTTGCCAGTAATCGGCAAGATGCTTGAAAGGCTGGTTGTGGAACGGCACTGGGAAAACATCGATATGAACTCACTTCTAAATCAGGCCAGTATTGCTTCATGAAAGGGGTTGGGACCGAGGAGTGCATCTTAAATGCTCTTGTCGAGGTGAATGGCGTTGACTGTAAATGTTTTTTGGCAATTTTTATTGATATAGAGTCAGCATTTCCTTCCTTGTGTTGGAGTTCAGTCTTCTATGAGTTGGAACGCCGCAATGTTCCCGTAGTCCTGCAGACCGTAGTACGTGACTACTTGTCTGATCTTACGGCTCTGTTTAAGGATGCGCACCTAGTTGTGGAAAAGTCTGTCAGCTGCGGAAGCCCACAGGGCTCCGTTCGGTCCCTTGCTGTGGAACCTGGTATTCGACGGATTTTTGGGACTGACATTCCTGGGAGGTGTAACGGCCAGGCTTTCATCGATAACTGTCTCCTGTTTGTTCGTGGTAACTCGCGACCGCAGCTAGAAGACCGAGCGCAGGCTGCTTTTTCAACCGTAGAGGGCTGGAAGGACATTCAAAATTTAAAGATTTTTGTGCCCAAGACGAAGTTTATGCTTCTCAAGAGTTCAGACAAATTATCATGAAGTCGTAACCCCCGTATTAAGTATAAATGGTGTGTAATCAGCCGTGTTCGAGTTCATACACAACTTCTCATCAAACAAAACACCTAGGTTTTGTTTGATGAGAAGTTGCTGTTTAGCAACCACATTAGGCATGTAGCGGGGGACGCCGTCTCTGTGATGCACAAGCCTAGCAGGATTGTTCCAAAGGATTACGGGTTACCGAGCCCTCATTTGTATCTGGTATACCGAGATGTCTTCGAAATTATGACCTCTTACGCGGCGTCCGTTGGCTCATAGGTTGGAAAGAAATGAGCACTTATTCAAAATTTAAGGAGTGCCCAGCGCAGAGCCTTAATTGTATGCACTGGTGTTTTTAAAACAACCTCCTACGAGGCTACCACTGTATTGGGAAAGGCTCTCCCAATCGATATAATGGTGAAAGTTCGGGCGGCCATGTGGAAATTGCGAAGAGGCAGGGAGGCCGAGGTATTTGGGATACAGTTTTGAGCCGGGCCAGTGCCGGAGCGGAACGGTGATCTCAGTGCATTGGTTCTAAATTTCGAACAGTTGTCCATCTCCCGCCTGCGGAGGAGGATTTACAGCCTCGCAATGCAAGCATGGCAACATGAATGGCACGTCACGACTAAGGGAAGGTCTTTGTATAGATTTATACAGGATCTGGGAGGAGTGGTATACCTCTCCTTCGTTTTTAATGGCAACGGGAGCTCGAGTGCTCTCCAACCATGTAAATTGTTTCGGTTTCGCCTGGCAGCGGATGAGCAATGCGTATGCGGGGATGTCCAGTCGGATGAACACATGATGTTCGACTGCCCAGCTCTTGGGGGTGGCCAGAATTCAGACCACCCTGGAATTTAGAGGTCAAGGGGAAAATTGGCCATTCACAAGCGGCGAGTCAGTGTGGCGAGAGCCGCATTGTCGTTCCGTGTGGGAGTTCCTTGATGAGGTTGTTCGTTAAACCGACGTCAGTAGTTTTCCTAAGCGAAAAGATTGGTACCGCGCTGCTGTAGGAAGCTAACTGAGGGATGTGGCTGGCTACCAGCCAGATAAAAGCTCCAAACGCTTTAATGGTGGACAGGTTTGCTGGCATTCAGCGGCCTAGGCGTAGCAGCGAATTGCTTGCTATCTTTGACGAGATAATTTTAATTATTGATAGTCATATATGCTTTAGTAGTTGACGGGGTGCGCCTACCCATTTTAGTAATATATGACAAGTAGGCGGTGGGCCACGCAAGCGAGTGGTTTATGGTACCACGCTTTTTCCGCTCATACTTTTAAGTTAGCTCTAGGAGCTAGTTAGGACACTGTTTTGAGGCTCTATAGCCGTTTGTGACAGAAATTTGATCTTATCCTTTACGGCGACCGAATGGGGCGACGGCAGGAGAAATGCCAACCAAACCAACCAATTTTCATCGACGTTAGTAGTTAAGTAAAAGATGTCGGTAGCAGGAGATGACATAACAATAAAAATATACAGAGAGAATAATGAATGTATCGTGGAATAAACAAATTCGAAATTATGAAATAAGATAGAATTTATAGTATTTGTAGAATACTGTAACTTTAATAGAATTATTTGCATTATATAAATGGATATCTTGCATTAATTCTGATAACGTAGGCGCTTCTTTATATGCATCATAGTTTTGACAGTATTAAGTATTTAATTGATGTGTAACTTCAAAAGAACAATGTATATAATTTTAACTAAAAGCTTTGTTATTATATAATAACGGTTTTGTTAACATTTATCTGATTTATCGGGAGAAAATAAAGCATATGAAGTGGGACGAGTTTACCTCTTGACGCGAAATAGAATTTCAATCTCTTCTTGGGAGGTGGCTCAAGGGAACTCACATATTTTAAATAATAACATATTTTCTGATTTCGCCCAATGGGATCACAGATTCCGATCTCGAATTATTCAAAACTATTAAACGTAAATTATAAAATCTGACGTAAAAGTTTCTATTTGTTATCGATTGTTTAACGTAATTTAATTAAAATTAAATAAATACAAACATCATTTTAAATGTCTCTTTAAGATAAGAGTAATTATATAAATAAAAAGTCAGTACGATGTCTGTACCCAAAACAGGAATTTGGAATAAAGTTTGAATTTAAAAATTACTAAATTTAGTAAGGTCAAATAATAAAATTAAATAGACCTATTATAGGTAAAAAAGGCATCAAATCGTAGAATTCTGTTTATTATATATCCATTTTCATCCTCTCAAAAAGAAGAAGATTTTTTTGAACTTATAACTGAAAATTATTGACGGTGTATATATTGATAATCATGAAATGCAAAATGAAACTCTAAAACCTCATTGCCCTGCCTGACATTAATGTAATAAATCCTTAACGTGATGACGAACATTATTTGTACAGCAGGTTGTAGGGTGTTCGATTAACTGTCATAAAGTCTTGTTCAGTTTACTTCTGTTGACTTTACCCCACATCTATCACTGTTCTACCGAATCCGATGAAAGTCAGTAGTATGTATGTATGTACTGTAAATACCTATTCTCATTCAATAATAGTATTACATTATCCTTCAGCCTCTTGTTCAATACTTCATTATCTTAACCTCTTCAAATCCACAACCTATTCTCTTTACAATTTCAGAATAAATGTAGATCTCAAGTTAAATATCTCTAAAACTGCTTGCTTTAAACTTAAATACGTATTCGCTTTCAGAGGTACTACATTATTTAATCACTTTTTCGTGCGTATAGAAAGATATATTCAACAAAACTTTTATTAGTAATTTACGTGCATAAAATATATAGTTAAAACGTAGTTATATGTATGCGTAAAATGTAGATTAAGAGAGATTATTTGCAGAAATAATATAATAATAATTGAGATTATTTGTTGTTAGCAAAGCAATCGGTTTTGTTGGAATATTTTATATAACGGTTAATAAAAAAAAGAGAGTTGTTTGTTCAGAGAAATAATTTTTTTATTATCAAATATTCAAAATTAATAAAAGATTAAAAATGAAAAATGGTATTTTTATTTAAAATTTTATTTTAAAAATATGATTTTTTTCATTTTAATATAAAAGGGATTTTATCACTTTTATTTAAAAAGACGTGATATCGCATCTCAGCCTGTCATTTGAAAGGTTCCGGGTTTGAATTTTAATCAGGAATGATATATTAAATACATGGAAATTTTCATATATTTAATAACATTCCATATTTCTACACACAAGTTCATTTGATAAATTTTAATAATCTAAAAAAAAAAGAATTGTATTAATTTTTCATAAATTAAAGGCAAAAATTAGTTGACTTACTAATTATGATATGTTACATGAACTATAAATTGATAAATGTGTTTTTTACGTATTACGTTAGCCTGTTTTAAATTAAATTTTTTTAGATGTTAAAAATAAGCACCAATTAAAGTTATAAGTTTTCCAACTTATTGACGTTTAATTCAAAATGTACAAAGAGGAAAATATTAAAATGAATAAACATTATTTATTAAGTCGATTTTATTACTATTTCAGTTTAATACGAAACTGTAGTTTTATTTTCATAAGTCAACAAGATTGATGTTTTACTCATTTTGATTTCTTTTATTTTATTGTTTAGTGGGCAGAGCTTATAAGATGTTACGGTTATTTTTTTAAGAGCATGCTCTTTCTTTAGGGTTGGGAGGTAATTATTAATTACATAAATCTTTGATTCATATTGGAATATATAGCTCCAGTATGAATTATATATGTATTACACGTAATAAATATTCTTAAAATAGAAACGATCAAAATAATTTTATGTCCAATTTATATTCGTAAGTTTAGGGTTTATTGTCCCACTGGACACTAAACCCACTAGCGAGTAAGTAATGTGTACTAGTTAGTAAACTCGCTATTTTGTTAATTGTTCAACTCAGATTTTGGATCTGGTAATCCATCATTGAAGTCTCAACGGGATGTTTTATCCTTACAGCCGTTCTACAGTATTTTAAATAATTTAATCGATTCTTTTAATCTTTTTAAGTTTGCTTGTTCCATATCATAATCGAGGAGGACAATTATTTTTAAATTCCAAGATCCGTTACTCATAACCACTTCTATTTTCTATTTTCTCCTTTTATGGATTTCCCGCCTTTAAAACTATAGTAAAGATCTTTTCAGGGATTCTCTCAAGTATAATTTAAGATTAAAGGTTTCATCGGTTAAATCGAAAGTAGTTTTGCGGAGTAATACTCTGAAAACTTATTCTTATTATTACTTCTTTACTTTTGATTTATTAATCCTTAATTATTATTTTTATTTAAAAACTACGATGTTAATTGTTTTTCTTGATTATTTTCTCAATTAATTTCCAATGTATCTTTACAAAATATTTTTACATGTATTTGTAAAATAATGTATAAAATGGAATACTAAGAATTATATTGTCAAGGAAGCAAGTTTTGGGAGATATCTGTTTGCTTCTATAATAAGTAATTAAAATAGAAAATAAAATAAATAACAGTTATCGGTTTATTAATAATTACGCGTATAATGAAGAAAAATCAAGATATGCAAAGAGGAAAACTGTGTTGATAAAGTATTCATGGGTGTTGTAAAGGGCTTATCAAAAACTTTTATTTTTCAATATAAAGAATTAATCTTTGAAAACTTTACCAAAAAAAAAGACAAAGACTGGAGGAGTTGTAATTTAGTTAGTCTATTTCGTACACTTACCATTTCTATTTATGATTAATTAGTATTTTATGGTTTATTGATTTATTACAAGCATTTTTTATGAGTTTTTTGCTTTTGTGTATTGACATAAATAAGCCCTTTGTACCGAAAATTTGTTGACTTAAGTTCTTTTAACCACTTGTTATTTTTTATGTAAAACTGTCAATGTGTTTATGTCATACATGCAATAAATAATTATTGTTCGTACAACCTACACATATTATTTATGCTATATGTGTAGGGTATAGTATTTATGCTGTATTTGTGATATAAATCTAATACATCAAATATATCGATGAAATTAATGGTACAAAAAATAATATCGTTAGCTGTTTAAGTTATAATGTAAAGTAAAATTTAAAAAAAAATTAGTTCATTCTATTTTTAAAAGTGTTTTTCAATTAGTAATAAGAAGTAATTTCTAGAAGTTCTAGTATAAAACCTTTTGTCAGTATCAATAACGTATTTTACATTTAAAGAATTTTCACAAGATAATATAAAATAAAACAAAAAAAAACATAATCTATCAATTATTTTTTTAAATTGTCCATAAAAGAATAAAATTATACTTTATTTATATTTACGGCGGACAAAAAACAGAAAAAAAAGTAGAAATAGTATTAGTAATTTTGTAATAATGCAAAAAGGCTAAAGAGGGTAAAATTAAAACTAGTGAGTTCATTTTTATTTTAAAAATGTTTTTCAATTTATATACTAATTAACATAATTACAATTATATTATTAAATTTCCAGTTGGAATTTTTTTATAAAATTGTGAGTATTAATGATATACTTTTGGGACAACATAATTACCACGTAAAAGGATAAGTAAAAATAAGCTAAGAGATACAATTTTAATTACAAAAACATAACAAAATTAATCTTTCATTTTTATGCACTATAAATCAAGTAAACTTTATAAAAAGAGCTTAAAATATAATAATTTGTTGCTGCCACTGTCTTTTTTTCAGTTTCAGTATCCTCAAGGCACAGTGTTGCCGTTTTTAATTACAAATAGAATGCGATAAACACGGTCGGTATCAGCGAAAGCAAGTCTACCAAATTTTTCTTTTTTAATTTATTGTTTACGAAATAAATTTCCTTTACGAAATAAAGGAAGTTTTGTGATCTCGAAAAATTTCGGTTTTCAGATTTCAACAGAAATATCCATTTTGACTAATTTCCGCGAGACGTCTGAACGTACGTATGTAACTCGCATAACTAAAAAACGATTAGCCGTAGGATGTTGAAATTTTGGATTTAGGATTGTTGTAACATCTAATTGTGCACCACCCTTTTTGACTGTAATGGACCGGACTAAAAGTGTCCACAAACCCCAAAATCCAAAAAAAAAATTAGATTTAGCTCTCATTGAGAGCTTTTCAACGATATATCATAAGTGGTGCTAATTTTCATTGGTTTTCGAGCTATAGAAAATAAAACTTTAATTAATGAAATAATTGGATCGTACAAGAGGAAGGCAAATCAGTTCGAATCGGACTTTATCTCCTTTTTTTAAATTTAAATATATGGATTTATTATTAAATCCATATCTTTTTTACCTCTGATTGTAAAAAAGGTTTTACAATAAGTAATAATTCAATAATAACAATAAAAGAAAATCTGATGTGGATACTGCATGACTTCCTTGTACGCCTATTAAATTACATATACCCATTTTTAAAAAAAATGAAAAGTACATACAATTTTATTTCATTAATAACTTTTGCTATTTTTAATTTTTTTTTATTGTTATTGAATTGTTATTTATTGTAAAAGATTTTTAAAGTGAGAGGTTATTAATTACTAAAAATACATTTAAATTCAGAAAAAAGGAGTTAAAAAAAGGAGATGATTCGAACCGAAGTGTCTTCTCCTTGTAATATCCAAATGTTTTATTAATTAAAATTTTATTTAGCTATAAATCTAAAACCAATGAAAATAAGTACCAATTATGATATATCGTTGAAAAGCTCTCAATGAGGGCTTATTACTACAGTTAAGAAAAAGTACAAAATCATTTTTTTTTCTGGGGTTTTCGTATTTTTGGACACTTTTGGTCCAGTCTATTGCAATCAAAATGGGAGGTGCACAACTAGATGTTACAACAGTCCTAAATCCAAAATTTCAACATCCTACGGCTAATTGTTTTTGAGTTATGCGACATACATACGTACAGACGTCGCGCCGAAACTAATCAAAAAGGATCCAGGGATGATCATAATGGATATTTTCGTTGAAATCTGAAAAGCGAAATTTTTGGCGATCACAATACTTCATTTACTTCGTACAAGGAAGTAAAAAAAATATGAAAAAATATCAGAAGTTATTAATGAAATAAAATTTTATGTACTTTATATTTTTTTTAAATTTGTATATGTAATTTAATAGGCGTACAAGAAAGTCGCATGGTGTCTACATCAGATTTTTCTTCTATTGAAATCGGAACAACTTGTATTTTTTCATAAGAGTAGTTTGGAAGAGATTATTTTCATCACGATAAAGGAAGCTTAGTTTTAAAAAAAAATATGTCTTGAAATTTTTTTAATAATATATTATGCTTTGACTTAGAATAATGCAGCCACTGGATATTTTATCTTTTAAAAAACTCCCCCTTCAATTTTTTTTTCTTCAGTAAGTACTTTTTAGAACTCCAGCAAATTAAAAAGAAAATCATCCTGCGTCATTTTGTAGACATTGAATTGCTGTTTCTTACCTGTTTCCGTTATCGACTGAAATCAGTTTTTAAGGATGATTTATCGGAACTGCAATTTTTTATTTTATCTTTCTATAAGAGCATAATCAACGTCACATTCCAAATGCAAGTGATAAGATTGTAAAAACATGTAAAGTATAAAGAAATGGGAAAATGTGAGTCATTGCTTTCTGGAACATAGCTGGGTCATGACTGTTCTGATTCTGCCCATCGCATGAATTAAAATAAAGTAACCCTCTGTGATATTAAAAAGCAATTTAAAGTGACAGTGCAGGTAAGAAGCTATTTCATTAACTCACCTACTACCAGTACCTTCATGCCACACATAAACATTAATAGATTGACAATTAGTAACCGTAATTGTAAAACGTAATTAGTACCGTTCCTGAAAGTTTTATGAATCGTTAAACTGTACATCCTAAGTTGGTGTTTGTAAAATGATACCGGTGAGCTGTCACAGGAATATAACACAATTAAAATATACTTTCCATTTGAGAAAAATACTTAAAACGTTGAGGGTCTTAATCTATTATTTATTGTTTTGCTATGAGCTTTCATAGCTTAGTGGTTTTAGACGGTATTGGTAAAAATTGTTGCAGATCGAACGTGAAGCATCGTCTTGATTAATCAATTTTATATTTCTCTTTCACCATTCTTTTTAATTCGTATGCCAAATCAGCTGTTTCTTCATGACGCACTTTATATTCATTTACGGCTTGAAATTTTTGATGAAATTTATGTTTGCAAAAATACAAAAAAATGTAAAAGGTCTTGAGCCTTTTATATCACATGTAGACTGAGGTCATATTCGTGAAAAAAAAGCTACAAGTTGACTTAAGCCTTTTATACCGTTCAAGAATATGTTGGAGCATGTTATCACAAAATAAATTCTTGATTTACGACTTTCATATCAGTCGGGATACTAAGATTTTGACTAGAGCCTTTCAGAAGAATAGTATAATGCTTTCCAAAGAAACAGTAGATTTATACATCAAACGATCGAGAATTTTTTTCTCATCAGGACAGCTTAAAAACAAAAATTACTACTTCTTAACTTAAGCCGTTTATAATAGGCATGAAAAAAGAAAAGATAAGGCATGAAAAGAAGTGACATAAAGAGATGGACATGTAATTTCTATGTAAAAATATTTTGAATATCAGGATGACATCACTCTGTCTATCATACGCTTTGAAGTAGTTAGCAAAGATGACAGAAAATGAAAAAACGATTTCTTCAAAGAAGTTTCTTTGTAGACATAATTGTTATTTAAAAAAATCCCCTACTTGAGTTATCTGCAGACAATTTAAATAAATATCACCAGAGAAAATTCTTGTAAATAATTTTAAAAGGATGTATAAGTCAGTATGGTTTGTTGCAATTGTAGAAATATATATATATGTTACATTGTAAATATGTACTATATTTATATGTAATTATAATTTTAATAAAATATAAATTATACCTATTATTAACTTATATCGATATATAATTTTTTTGTTTTGTACTCTGATGATGTTGTAATGAAAATAATTACTTGTATAAGTTAGCGGAAAAAAATGTTAATTAATTTCATAGAAGTATGATGCAATATCTGATATGATTGGTGTGTTTGCATGTTAATTAAATAATTGGATATTATTTCTAAAACAATTCCTTAAAACATTTTTAAGCTAATTACAAAATTTGGTTTATTTGCTTAGAACTCTGGTGTAATGACTAGCTTTTTTTCTTGAATGTTTTTTTGTAAGTGATTAATTCACCTCTTAAACTTTCAGTTTGTGGTGGGAATGAAATGAAAATGTTGATCATGTGAATCTTTCCGCGCATGACCAGGATTATAACTCAGGACTTTCCGATATGAAACCTGAAATGCTACGTTTTCATCATGGAGATCTATATTTTAATTAGTTTTTTGATAAGCGAAATAGTTAAATATTATTTCTTGTATTTATATAGGATTAACAAAATAATTCAATTTATCAAAGAAAATAATTATAATTTTGAACAAACCAAAGTTATAATTTATCACTCGGACGTATAGAGCCACGAGTATTGTCGGAAGAATACGAGTGGTGTTTAATTTTTAATAATATTTGATCATGTACTCAAGTTTATGTTCAATAAACACATTTATTATAAAACCGGGATGAATTGAGAATCTCCTTTTTAAAAAAAAGTTATAAACATTTATAACATTTAAAAAAAAAAAATTGTAACTTATAAAACGTTTGATATTCTATAATTAAAATAGATATAATAGATCAAAAATACTGTATTATTATATACTATTTACTTATAAAGTATTTACTACATAAAGTATAGATATTACTCGGTTTTCCTGAATATTTCTATTTCCTCTGCTAAGTTGAACTTTTTCGTATAACTCATTGTTTATCTATGAAGAAATACATTAATATATTGCTTTATACTATTTGTCCCATTCATACTTATAATTGTGATGTATGTACCTCACACCAGTATGAGAACAGAGAATAATGAAGTTCAGTATAAAACTTATAGGGTTGAAAAAATGATGTCACTTATAGGGCTTAAATCACCTTTTATTGGGTTTCTATGCAGATATGAAATGGTGCATGTGGCTTAGTGAAAAATGGGCAACGGAAAACCTCTTCACTCCTTGTTTTTCCTAGAAAATTTGGCATAGAATCCATGTTATTTTTCAGAATGGGTATGTCTTTTTGGGAGCGTATATGATTCATGTTAGGAGTCTACATACGTTACGGTTATAGCACTAAACAAACACATTTATTCTAAACATTTAATAATAGAATTTACTGCAATGTAAGTTACGGGTGTATTAGTTATGCCTATTTTATGTGTTTATGTGTTCCTGACACAAAGTTGTTAGGAACTTAAAGTCAAGAACAAATTAACACAAACGTTTACGTAACCGAGAGAAAAATATGAATTTTTGTTACATATTAAAGTAAGTTATCAGTCAATCATTCTTTTCAAATTTTTTTTATACAGGAGGCTTCCGCTTAAGAAATCTTAGTTAAGTTGCTGTTAAGTTTTAATATTATATTTTGTTCTTATTTAAATTATTGTAATGGTAGCTTGATTGTTGTAGTTCTATTCTCGACGCTAGGGCTCAGCTGATTCGTTCACCTCTATGGTGGACACTCGATTGTAAACACACGAGGCAAGATGATGTGTATTCGTTCAATTATATTCAATGTATACAGCTGTTCGATTTATTATTTGCATTAATTGTATTCAATGTATTTCAACTACTCAATATATTATGTGTATTATTTATATTAAATTGTTACTATTAAACATGAATGCAATTGTAACAATCAAGGCTACCAGATCTATCTAATCAAAAATGTTTCTTTTCAATCAATAAATAGTGCATAAACTTAATATGGATTCGTTTCTAATTATTCAAACTTCACATATTCAACAATTGGGTACCTTCAGACAACAAACAATTTGGGAAAGTTGTTTAAATGCTGCTCTAACCAAAGGGGTGGTGGCAGAGCAGGTTGTGTTGCCTAAAGAGGATCTTACGCTACCCGTTGTGAGAAATTGTCTGTTTCTTGCTGAGGTTTCTCTGTAAGAATATTACATTATCATTATCAGGAGGGTGTTAGTTCTAAAACTGCTACTGTATCCTGCAGCAAATGAGATATAATGGAGGGGCTACTGGCTGCTTAATTCATGGATTCTGTTTCATAACCAGTGTTTGTACAGTAAGCTTAACGGCACAACTGTTAATCTCAGTTTTCCTAAAAACCAGATAATCCAAACTTAATTAAAATTTGTATAAAAGCTAAAATATAATTGTAATGATTTCAGATAAAAAATTTAAAATATGACTTTTCAACACAAATTTCTTTTAAGAATGCGATGTAGACTCAGTTGATGGAAGTAAGATCTCTTTTCAGTTGGATTTCTACACACCCATATATATATATATATATATATATATATATACAGTGGGTTCGGAAAGTCGTTGTGCAGTGTGCTTTAGAATTATGTGGTGCATTCTTTTCTTTCGGCGTTAGGTCGGTTACCTGTGGTTTCGTTCGGCGTCGCCCAGTAATAAATTAGACGTCAGTTGTTGAGTTGTAACCGATTGTGATTCATTTCGTTTATTGGAATCATTAGTTGCTAGAAATGTAATGGTTCTTTAGGTAGAGGAACGAAATTTTCTCGTTGAATACATCTTGTGTGAAAATGATAAGTATGCTGATTTAGTGAAGTACAAGTTTACTGAAAATTTCCAAATACTCCTGTTCCTCACCGCAATGCAGTTCGAACTCTTATCGAAAAATTTCAGGCAATAGGCTCTGTTGAAGAAGCTGATCAAAGTGAAAGATCAGCTAAATTAACAGAAGCCGCTTGATATTTCAGATTGTATGGCCGAAAGTCTATCATATTCGAGCGTAAGTTAGCATAGCGTTTTTTACAGATGAAGTGTGGTTTCATCTTGGAGGATATATTAATTCACAAAATACACGTCTGTGGTCAACTAACTCTCATGAATTACACGAATAATTTTTGCAAGAAGCGAAAATTGAACTGGGCAGGTGTGAATAGGACGCGCATTATAGGTCCAATCTTTTATGAAACTACATTTAATAGTAATTGTTATTGTGCTGTTTTAATAAATTTCATTATTCAGTTAACAGAAGTGGAAAGTAATTACTGTTGGTTTCAACAAGATGGCGTACTGCGCTCACAGCTAACAGGTCAATGACTTTTATGAAATGTCTGGTGAACGAATCATTTTAAGGGTTTGTGGGCTGCAAGATTGCCGGATCTGACTCCCCCAGATTACTTTGTACAGTGGTAGCGAAACAATAGGTGTATCGTAACAGACTACGCACGATTGACGAACTAAAAACCGCATTAACGGCATACGTATGAAACATTCCAGTACATCAGCTGGTTAAAATGTTTGAAAACAAATTAAAATGTGTTGTACTGATGTTGGAGGAGTCATTTTCATTACCCTTTATGAACTATTTCAGTTATTTAATATCAGTTTCTATAAATAATGAAATAAAAATACAAAGGAATAAGTAAGAAAGTTTCATCATTACACTTCCATTATATTCCAGTGCATCCAACTTTCCAAACGCTCTGTATATGTATATGTATATATACATATATGTAGCTAGTTAACCGTTAGTAAATCCATATAAACGAACATTTTTCAATATTTCAGGTAATGTATCTTGCCAGAATGGTTATCATAATGTTGTGCATAATAAAGATTTAAAGGTAATTAATTTCCAAATGAACAAGGTATTTGTGAATAATCAATTGCGGACCGGTGACTTTTTACCGTACTGCTCATAGTCATAATTTGGATTTTTTAAATTTATACCGGTCGGATCATTGGATTATCGGGTGTACATCCTTGATATAGTTAACATACTTGATATTTGTTTCTTAAGTTAAATGAATGAGCTCATATAAATTATTCATTATTAGCCGATTGTACTTGTACTGAATTAGCGATGACAGGTAATCTAGATCCGATAGGAGTGCAACATGTAACTACTCGTTTAAATTCGGATGCTATTAGTAAGTTTGTGCAGTATCAATCGATATATACGCTAATGGAGTAGTTACTAAATCTAAATTAACATTATTTGTTTTCATATTAGTTTCTAATGAACAAATTGATAACTACAGGCCCACATTAAACGGTGATAAGTAAATATTAATTTACCTTTTAAAATTGACTGTTTAGAGAATGTACAAAAGATGTTATACCACCACCTCCATCAGAAACATTACCAACTACCGCCGAATCAGTTTCTTCATTACCATCTTCATCTGCTTTCATCTTCTTAGTAGCTGGACCAGCCGCTCCATCATCAACTCCCCTCGATGTATGACTTCCATACATATTCGGTAACGAAGTCCGATAACTGTTTCGGCGATATATTTCGTAGAAAGGCCTGCGACACCGAGAGCACTGTGCCAGTTGTTAGTTCGAATAAAATCCCGGCTAAAAGAAGAAATCGCTTTCCTATCTGCACTTCTAATATCACTCGCGGTGGTTGCATATTCCTGGATATAGTTCTGTATCGGGGCGATCCGATGAGATACGTCAACAGGTTCACCGTTATCGGTAGGACCGTAGGATCCTGGACCGAGATATTTATGACCCGGTAGAGTAAAATTCATAACAACTGTAGTTAATGACGTCGTGAAATTGTATTTATACTAAACATTTGAATCAATATATAATAACATTTTATTTAATTAAACTAATGATGTCAGTAGTAACCGACAAAGCCAGCTGCTTACTTGCCGGCAGCAAAGCTGTACGCTACCGAAATGCCGAGCATTATCGAAAGACGTAAAATTTAATTATTTTAATGTCACACTTCCCTTCTTTCCAGTAGAACGATAAATATTGAAAATTCTGTATAAGCAATGAAATTAAAAAATTTCACTCATCAGAACGAATTTTAAGAAATACTAATATTTTAAATATGTAATTTGAATCATTCGTATAGCGTAAAATAATTCAACCTTTATTCACGTCAAATATTAATTGTTTTAGAACTCTTTATAGCGTGCTGAATTAGGACTGAAATCGGAGCATTACTGTATCATAAAAGTTTAATAAGGAACTGAGCCATTTCAAACACTGAAATATTGTCAATAATTCATTCTTTTACTTTCTCCTACATCCTGCTTACTGACATTAAAAAGTCCGACTACATGTTAATTGCGCTTTGTATTTGCAGATGAAATTAAATCGTAATAACTTGCTTCGTATCGACGAGGGAAACTCTTCATTTTTAAAAAACGCCTAAATGAATATAGATTAATTATTGACAGCAATTAAAGTACTTGATTAGAATTTTTGTGGAATATCATGGGGTCATAAAATTATATTAGGATAAAAATTCGGCAGAGTCCTATTATTTTACATTTATAATACAAATTTGAATAACAAATAAAATAACCAATATTAAGACCGATTAGAAAATTTAGAATATAAAATAAAACTTCCTGCGATTCTTTATTCCTTTCTTAAAGTAACTTATGCTTCAAATAAAATTAAAGATCAGTAAAAGAGAAAAGACCCGACGCTGTATTTTGGGCAGATATGTCCGGACACGGCGTCAAGAAAGGGCACAATAAAGACTCCTCAAAAGAGCTGACATACCATTTCGGATATACAGCCGATTGGTGGGAAGGCTCGTTAGAAAGTAACCAGACACTTCTCTGAATAGAGTTATACTCAACAGTCCGGACCGACCTAGAGGAGTAGGGGAGAAAAAGAAAAAAACAAAAAAAAGGTCCTCTGGCTGTAGCCCATCAATACCAGCAACTTCTCATAAACTATGCCAGCCATACACTGGAACACAGTATGTTCAACTGTATCAACGTCATGGCAAAAGAGAAATATAGGCGTTTCTCTCCTGCCAAATCGATGTAGGTATGCCTCGAAGCACCGAAGGCCCGACAACACCTGGGAGAGATGAAAATTCATCTCCCCGAAAGCCCTATTATTCCATTTCAGCAAGTCTGGAATTAGTGTTTTGGTCCATACAGCTTTGTTTGTCTGCTGCCATCTGTCTTGCCAAAATCGCATGACATTTAATCTCGCATCTGATTTACAGATGCCATTGTGCTTCTATCCCCGCTCCATGATTAACAGTTCTATTGGCGGAACGCCTGCCAGAACACATACGGCCTCATGCGACAACGTATGGTATCCTGTAACCACTCCCAACAGAGATTGGGACCAGATCCCAACCGAGACTATAACCACTCCCAGATCCTAAATTATCACGGTTGCATTCCTCTGCATGCGGTCATTGAGTCCTTTCCGCTGAGTGTGATTTCTGCGGAAGGGAGAACACTGCAGAACACATGGTGTTTGATTGCAATTGGTTCTTACACTATAAAGAAGCACGCAAGAGAAAATTCGGCATGTCTATTCGTGATAACATCATGGGTGCTATTCTGCAGACCTAACGAGCGTGGCACGCGATGTCGAAGGTATTGGTGAGAATTATCCGTAAAACGTTGACGAGGAAATACAGGGTAAATTTTCCCTGATTTTCTCTTAGAGCTGTGTTCGTAATTGAAGAAGATCCGGACCTAAAGAGAAGTAACACAAAAATAAGAAGGAAGAACCTTCACATAATACTGCAAGCAGAGTATCCACTCTGCTATGCTTCAGAAGAGCGGTCGCTAAAATTTGCTAGTTTTTTCACAAATAAAACCAGCGTTAACTCAATTCTCATAGTGAAAAATGTATATTACCTATCTAGAAAAATACGTAAAAAATTGTGGCTTTTTTACTCCTTAGGAATAAATACATAATAATATTTGAAGTTGAAGGGGTTTTAATGCGAAGTGTTTAATTTTGTGTAATTTACTTGCTATAACGAAAGAAGTGAATTTTGAAGTCTTCTCAGAGTATTTAACTATTTACATACGATTTCATTAAAATTGCTAGTATTAGTTTAGTTATTACGGAAACCTACGATTAATGAATCTATTCGTTTTAATAACTAAAGGGTTTTCCCTAATCAAAACTATCGATTATAATGAGGGATGAATTAATTGTTTGAGAGCCATATTACGAATAATAAAAAAAATAACAATAATAACACCATTGTACATTTTAACCATTAAGTATTGTGAACTTATTTGCTTTCGTAACTAATCACACACTCTAGTTTCAAATATTTTTTTGTTTATTAGATACAATAAAGGAATTTGTTATAGGTAACTTGATATGAATCAATTGTCACTTCTGAAAATGCCATATTCATCTCAATAATATGAAATGATTTCCTACTGTCTCTTTTTCCAAGCCGGTAAGGACTTTAGCGCATCAGTATAATATGGCCATCGAAATTCAAATAATATTCAATCGTTCAAGTAAAAGTTCATGCTATTCATCATATGAGCAGGTTGTGTAATGAAAACCATTAATCTCAGAGAAAGCAACGATGTCTGGTATTCATTTTACTAGTGTAGATTACACGAGTTAAAGACATAAGAAAGATTGGACAGACATTGTAGAATAACAAACAAATTATTTTTTCTGTTATGAAACGAATGTAATCGTCAAAACTGCGAACTGAGAATATAATTAGATAAGTTTTATAAAATCTTTATTAACACTCATATAAGTTTTAATTAACAACATTCATCGAAGTTATACTCATCGTTGGTTAATATTTGGATAATTACTCATATTAGATAATACCAATCATTTTTCCCTAAATAAATTTCATAATTTAAGGAATACAATGATTTAAAAAATTAATTTAATTGAGTTTGACTCATAAAATTAATAAATGATGTGATTGCTAATAATATCTTCAGCTGTTCTATCTTATAATAAGAAATATTCGAATATTGGCACGAAGTTTATAAGAAATTTTATTTTTTTGATCGTTGATTCAAAAATTAAATTAAAATTAATTAAAAGAAGAAATAATTAAAAAAATATATTCTGTTTAATAACTGAACATATAAGACCTATGTTAATTTTAGTAATAAAAGCACAATTTGACATGGTTTAAACAAAAAATCAAAATCCATCCTATTCGATTATTAGATACGAAAAATAAGCACGGACGCCATAATAATACTTGTACAGGTATAGTAGTGCATAAATTTCTAGATAAGAAACCTCTATAAAATGTTATCATTGGTTGAAAATAACGTACTACGTGTTACGTATTTTAGAAATAAATTAATTAACTTTACTAGTAGGGTATACGCATAAAAATTTAAATTCAAATATGACTAAGATAAACTAAATAAGTTAAAGTAAATTGTGTAGATGAAAATCAATTTTTACGTTATCATTGTGAAATATACTGCACTGTGCAGGTAAAATATTCGTACGAATATTTCAAAAGACAAGTTGCCTTTTTTATTAAATAAAAGAATGGAGTAAAATAAATGTCCCTTTTGGGAATCCCGCATATAGCACAAACCAACTCGTATATACATTCAGAAAAAAAGGTTGGTAAAAAAAAACACAAACTAATTTTATTAATGTGGTTTTTGTGGCTACGTATTCATAATGGAAAAACCTACAGAGTAGTTACTATTGAAAGGGTTTATCCGAAGCACGGGATAAGTTAAAAGAAATTGCAATGAAACACATTAATCCACCCTTTACGTGGTATAATTGATAAAAAAAAAATGTTATGGTGTAGAGAAAATACTATTATGGTGTAGAGAAATGCAAATGTTATTGGAGTGTATGTGTTGATTTAAGAATAAACAAGTAAAATAAATTAATAACGCAGATAAGCACGAAAAAATTGATAATCAAAGTTGAGGGAGTAAAAAATTGAATGAAAGGAATTAATATGACTGACAGATTATTTTTAGGTAATAAAAACGACGTTCACTTTTTTATTTATGAATTGAATGCTATTAAAATGCCACTTCTGTACAGGTATCATACAATGCGATTGTTTATAAATAAATATATATTTATTCTATATTTATGTTTTACAAATGCTAAAATTTTTATTTAATAAAATTGGTTTATCGATTTCAATTTAAAAGTAATCTAATGACAGTTAAATATTATCATTTATTCTTTATATATTTTTATTATTTTTTTAATTATTTAACTATACTTATATTTATTAATTAACGATAATTTAATTTTGATTTTAATGCGCTTTCTCTGTTAATAAGTGGAGTAAGTTAATGGAATTAATTAATTATAAGTTAAACAAACTAAACTGTCCAAAGTTTTTTTGGGGTGAAAATCTTGTACATAACCTGAAAGGGTATAATACATGTACATTCTTTACATGTATTAAAAAATCTGATGTAAACAACATATGACTTCCTTGTACGCCTATTAGATTACAAATACACATTTTTTTTTTTAAATGGAAAGTACATAAAATTTTATTTCATTAATAACTTCTGATATTTTTTCTATTTTATTGCTATTATAGTATTATTATAAATTGTAAAAATCTTTTTACAATAAATAATTAAATAGTTAAAAAAAGGAGGTGAAGTCCGATTCAAATCAATGTGCCTTCCTCTTGTAAGATCCAAATATTTCATTAATTGAAATTTTATTTGGCTATAACTCTGGAACAAATGAAAATAAGTACCACTTATGATACATTCATATGCTCTCGATGAGAGCTATAACTGCAGTTAAGAAAAACTCATAAATCAAAATTTTTTGGATTTTGGGTTTTTTGGATACTTTTTGTTCAGTCCATTGCAATCAAAAGGGAAGGTGCACAACTAGATGTTACAACAGTCCTAAATCCAAAATTTCAACACCCTGCGGCTAATCGTTTTTGAGTTATGCAAGATACATACGCACATGCGTACGTACGTACAAACGTCCGCCGAAACTAGTCAAAATTGATTTAGGGATGGTCAAAGAGGATATTTCCACTGAAATCTGAAAAGCGAAATTTTACGCGATCATAATACTTCCTTTACTTCGTACAAGGAAGTAAAAAACATGGATTTCTTTACACCTCAGATCAAATTATTAGTAGGTGAACCTTATGTTTACAGAAATGTATGATTAAAGCCTGTTTTCTCAAGCTTAAAACTGATATTTATATATAAAGATTATTACTATACACCGTGGTTTTTTTAATTTTTTAAAACATTTTTGTGTACCTTACATCTCTTGTGTGATTGAGACGCAATTCTTTGAAACGAATTTCTTGGATATTGGTACTCCTATTGAAGTTATACTGCGCAAACACGAACAGGCAAGCAAAATATTACTCTCTCTCTCTCTCTGTGATAGTTAAGTTAAAACTTTAAGTATGTATTTCAGCGTTGATCTGTTAAAAATAAATAAATTGTATTGAAAAGTTTCATTGTACATCATCTTAGGAAACTTTAGCATACATAATTGTTGAAATATTACATCCAATGCGAAAACATAAAACAAAAAATTAAACTTTAAAATAATACTGTAATATTTACGTTGATCATCAAATAAATTTAAAAGGACAATAAATAAAAGAGAAGAAAACTCAAAACATAATAAAGAAAAATCATTTTTTAAACATTACAATTTATATTCTACCAAACTCTTTATTGAACGTGTGTTCACTATTTTATAAATTACGAGTATATTACTTGTATGTAGAATACGGGCTTGGCTTTCAGCCAAATTATGATTTGGCAGTTTACTCAGTGATAATATGAAATGCCAAAGCTACACCCATAGAAAGTGCTAAATTGGCTGGAATATTTTCAAGAAATCGTTGTGAACGTGTTCGTCGGTCGCTTAAGTACAGACTTAAAATTTTTATTTAACAATTACCGAGAGAAAGAGAGAGAGTAGTATTTTTACTTGGTATAATAACAATAATTTGCACTGAATGAAATAACCGAAGGTAATGTCAAATACAGAAAGGTACAAAAGGTCATTTTTATTAGAAATTCTCTAAATCAGTAAATAATATTTTTTTTTTAAATTAAAAATGTACAGTAACACAGAAAATTAGGAATGGAGAAGGGAAAAACAATTCAAGAACTGGATTTCATATTTTAATTACAGGTACGAAGCATTTTATGTCCTACTTAAATAATAGTCAAGAAAGTCATTTGATAAAATTTTTTTAAACCTAAGAAGTTCACCAGTAACATTTTGCAGAGACCTGATAACTTTAAAAAAAGATTAATTACGTTATTCAACGATTGTATATTATAGTTGGATTTCTTATTTCAACTGTAGAAAGTCTTCAAGAATGATCTTCATCACGAATATTGGATATATTTACATTTTGTTTTATTGTTACAACCTTGGAACATCCGTTATACACACATTTTAACCAAAAAAAAAAATGAGATGGGTGAGATGATAGGTGAAAAATATCACATACTTTCCAGGAAATAAATCAAGCAAGACCAACTGATCTAAAAGCTAACCACTGTACGAACTGACCGACCAATTAGCACATTATTGAATATAATAGTACATACAGAGTGATTTAAAGCATGGAAAGGCCTTCATATTTCAAAACTGAGGAGTACTAGGCGGTAAAAAAGAAGTGTGGATTTACATAAATAAAAAAATTACTGCTTTATGGTGTGTTTGAAATTTTTGTCTGCCATCTTAAGTCCACCACATTTAGTCAAACCTTTTTTTTTAGTAGGAAGATGGACATGTGATACATCATTTAATGTAAACTGTTACAAGAAAACTGTTGGCGAAAATCGTTTTGATAAATACTTTATTCGAGTTGCAATCAAAGTTGGCAAAAGAAAGAAAACTCGCGGTAGCAAAAAAACGAGGTAAAACGCTCCATAGTAATCTTTTTATTTCATTATTCATTACATGAATAAAGTTTAGTTCGCTGAAATCATTTAATAATGAATATTAATTCATTCAGATCACAAAAAAAAATTTCTCTGAAAATGGAGAAAAGAAATTTACGTTATTAATTTAAAAATTAGAAGCCAATTTATATATTGTCAGTCAATTATATTGTGAAGTCAATTTATATGCTGCCAGTTTATATGTAATTATATGGTGGCAATAAATATTTAAACTTTTTATTTCATTAAAACAAACTTTTTTGTTTCATTAACCTTCAGAATTACATCCAGTAACAAAACTTAAACAGCTAATGTTTTAATTAATGCCTCAAACACTAATAACAGCCTCTAAAATAATAAATACTACTACTGCTACTAATAATAATAATAATATATGATGGAAAGTTAAAAACAGATATAAGTTAAGGTTAACGCACTGCCAAACTGTAGAAGGAAACCAAATGAACATTTCTTGTAGAAAGATGTGCTTTCAAAATTTATGGTATTAAGTATCTTAGGAACGAAAACATTTAACTAAATTTTAAACTTAAATATTGTGATAATTAAAGTAAGTAATATCAGTTGATCTAATCGTTTACTTTGTTGTTGTATTGACAATTAAAGCCGCTCGCTCACTGGAAGAGACTACGAGATCACGCGATTACGTTCAAAGTAACGAGTCTGATCTCAGTGCAAACAGTGCTATGGATCCGCAAGCGACCTTAAGCGGCCGTGCAACAACTGGCTACAACAGACAACAAGCGACAGGTCCTCTCGGATTGGGATTTGCCTCTCGAAGTCATTAGTACACTACGGTTCGTTCAACCTGTTTTCTTAGATTGCAAGTTTTTTCGTTGTTTTTAAATTAAAAATTCCTTTTTAGTTTTAATGTATTTTTTTTTTAATCCGTTTCCTAAGTAATTAATATATTCCAGTTTGTACTTTCACACTTTTTATGATTAATACATCTTTATAAAAGCAATAGATATTTCTTATCTTAAAGTTACAGATAAGCGTTCTATAGTTTTTATCTCCCTGAAGTTAGAGATTTTTTGCTATTGCTCGCTCTATAACAATCATAGTGTAGTGAAACGACTCTGGCTACATAATTAAAGAACTTCTGAAAGTCTTTCTCCAAATCGTTGGGCAGATGGTGGAATTTGTTCGATGAGTTCCTTTTAACTAGGATTAGGTTTAGCCAGTAATGCTGTCTATTTTTACGAGTTTGCCTCTGACGCAGGGATTCTCTAAAAAGTAAATATCCGCAGCATCCATTTCATAAAATCTTATAAGTTTGTCAATAACTTTTTCAACACTATAAAAGCAATTTAAAAAACTGCAGACATCGTTACTATAAATACTGTATAAGCTTTGTACAAACGCCAACTGACAGTCGCGCGATCTAGCTTATAAAAGACGACCCTAGTCTCTCATAGTCGTACGAATTAGTCGGATATAGTTGCATGATCTTGCAATCGCTCGAAGTCACTTCCAGTGCACGAGTAGCCCAATACTTATTGGGTGTTATTATTACTATTAGTGTTATTTATTATTGTGAAGGAACAAAATATCTCGATTAAATATAATTATAAAAATAATAGAAATAAAGTTAATAAATGAATTCAAATCTGTTATTATTAGTGTTTAGGACATTAATTCCAACATCAACTGTCTAAAATTTATTAGTGGATGTAATTCTGAAGGTAATACGAAATAATAAAGTTATTACGGGGCGTTTTACCACGTTTTATTACAACCCAATTTTTTCCGTTTTTGCAACTTTGATTGGTTGTGACTCAAAAAAGAAGGGATTTATCGAGAAACGGTTTTCGCCATAATTTTTCATTTAAAACTTTACATTTAAATAATGTATGAAATGTCTTCCTATTTAAATAAAAAGTTGATTCAATATTTTGGAGAATATTACATTTTATAATATAAATTTATTACCGTCGGCAGTTACAAAACTGTTTCTTTATAAATCCTATTTTCATTTTAATGATCTTGGTGTTACTGGTTTCTATTCAGGAACGAATACTTTCATGAAATGTAACTTCATATTAAATAAGTATTTTGAATAGTTTTTTGCAATACCGTACATTTAATCTGTTTTTAAATTGCAACAAGAATGGATAATTTATATTTACACTAACGTACGGCCTTTTTTTCACTATTTTGTAATTAACTCTCAAGTTCTACTAAATTGTAGACTATAGTCGGTCTGCCATATAAAAATATTAAAAAAGAAATATACAACTTTTTTAATTTGTATTAACTTTTTCACACTTTATTTGGTGATGGTTTATTATAATCGTAGTTTAAAGCTCTTAACTTTATAATAAATAGTATTACTTAAGAAATTATTGCTTACAACGTGTATTTCTAAGTAATGTATAAGGGTAATCTTCACGTTAAATCAAACATCCCTTCCCTTAATCACTTTTATACTCGGAGAAAACTCTTGACGTAATAAAAGTTGTTAACTTAAGAAGGTTTTCTTATCTTTGAAAAGATTAATACTATCTTTAATCTGAAACGTGATAATAAAGTTCCTCTTTTAAAACTTTATTATTAAAATAAAGGTATAGATTTTTATATGAGTGAGTGTTCTGCCTAGATAAAACGTTTTCGTTGAAAATAAAATCAGAATATATGTTATGTTATAACTCAAAGAAACTAAACTATTATCGTAAAATTCATTCCGATGATAATAATCTTATGTATTTTTGGAGTTCAATAAAATAAATAAACAGAGTTCAAAATAGAAATAAACATTTCAAAGTTCTTTTCCGATAAGAATCTGTCCGCTTATTTTGTTCAGGTCGACTGCTTGTGGCCTTTCAATCAATAAAATGAGCTGAAATAAAACGAGTTGACTATCTGGTTTTTCTTATAAATGTAATCTACAAAGGATAATCACTGAACTGAACAGAACTCATTATATTATCTGCTCCTACCTGACCGATGGTCTCATGATTTACTTTTCATCCGTTAAATTAAAAGTAAGACAATTCTAAAATATCTGTGGTAACGTTTATTTCTGTAACAGAAGTTTCTGGATTGAAATTTTCACTAAAATAAAAAAATATATGTCCTGCATCTCTTAGTACAAAGGGACGGAAAGATTGCGGGACAAATGAGAGGAAGAAAAGGAGAGATCAACTAAAAAGTATTTTCATCGCTTCAAGTGAAGCGCTTGTAAACCTTTTCTAACAGATTGAAATTTTTATAAGTAATGGAAATTATTTTTTTCTTTCACATACCTTTCCTCACCGTGTTGTAAATTGAAGGTATGTAACAATTTTCCTTCTTTAATGCTGCTGATAAGCTCACTATTCAATAAAATGAAAATATTTCGATTGCCTTTGTATTCAGAACCAAAATAACAATTTTTATAAATGCCGTTTACTAAAACTAATTATCTAAACTATTCTTAGATGTGGTTACGGTTAAATTGTATTTGGCAGATATTTATTAAATAATTTATAGAACTCTTTAACGTAATTAATAAACGATGGTCCCAATATAAATTATCAATGATATGGTTGAGTATACAGAAAGTGAGTAATGTCAACAGCTAAGGTTAATAGATTGGGGTAGTATTTGTAGAAAGGGTGATTAAGTGGGTGAAGAGGTTGAAGCACAGTACTGACCTTCAATAAATTAATAGAAGTATAATAGTAGTAATAGTATTAGTAGTAGTAGTAGTAGTAGTAGCAGAGTGTTAATAAAATTGATGTAAAATCAATAAAAAATAAAAAAAAACGATTTTCGCCCCTTTTAAAAGTACAACACACATTATTAATTGATAATAATAGACGAGGCACATTAGAACTAAATTCAAAATAGGAAAAACGTTTTCCCAAGCTTCAGACCAAGCTGAAAGGACCCTTAAAAATGTGCGGATTAAAGTATGAAACTTATAAAAAATATTTTGTTTCTAATTTCTTAATTAACAAATTATTATTGAAAAAAATTGTTTTTTTGAGTTTTCTTTCGGTTTTTCTTTAATATATATTATTTATTAAAAAAGCGAAACGCCGCTAGCTCCATAGAAAAGCTGAGAAAATTCTTACAATTTTGCTAGTGAGCACTTTTTTCTACGACCAATAGATTCGGCAGTATTTAATAAACAAAAAGCCACTAAGTGGGCGCGGGCGCGCGACTTCTGCAGCAGTATATACTTACTAGTCGCGTGCGCTATGAACAAATGCCCATAACTTTTGATCCATTAAAGATATTTGAGAAATTCAAAATGACACGTACAATTAACAGTCAAGGCCAATTAATTAAAAATATTTTGAAAGTATTTCGAATGTTTAAATTCCGATTTTCTTGTTTAAGTGTTATTTTCCAATTTGTTGCGATACTTAAATAAGTGATGGAATGTTTTTAATGGTCTCAATTAATTTATATTTTAAGATGATTTATTCACCAAATCAGCTTAACAAATCTATTGCGTAGGAATATGATACGTCAACTGCTTTTTATATATTAAAATACCAAGCTTGAAGGGAGATTCAAACCAGAACTTTCGGAATGAAAGAAAAAACTACCACTCTGCCAGGGAAATCAGAATATTTACGCAATCATTTTTGGAAAGAAATTTATACTACTTTTTTATTACGTTATTATTAATTAACAATATTCTGTAAGTCAAAGTTCATGAAGAATGAACTTCATGAACGGATTGGAATGTACCCACAGCATTGGGAAAAAGCACATATTGTTGCAGTTCCAAAGAAAGGTAAACATCAAACAGATTCCAGTAGTTAGTGTCCTATTTCTTTGACGTGCGCTATGGAAAAATATTTGAAAAAAATGATAAATAATCGACTCGTTTGGATTTTAAAAAAGAAAATCTCTTATCCTCACATCAAGCAGGTTTTCTACAATAGCGGTATACTACGGATCAAATGATCAACTTAGAGAACTTCATATATAACGATTTTATCACAAGAAAGCATTGTGTCGGAGTCTTCTTTGATCTGCAAAAGGCATTCGATATGACTTAGTGACATGGAATAATGCTTCAAATACATGAGAGGGGTATTCATGGCAATCTGCCAGTTTTACTCACCAACTATATGAATGAACGAACTTTCCAAGTACGCGTCAACAACAAATATTCATAAGACAAAAGATTGGAAAATGGCATACCACAAGGCTCGCCGTTGAGTTGTACCATGTTCGCGTTCGCCATCAATAGACTAATATTAGCTATTCCAGCAGAAATCAGCAAAAGTATCTATGTTGAGGATCTGGCAATCGTGTATCCCAGCAACACTGTAGCTATGGTGAAATACAAATTGCAACGATCGATAAACCCCTCAATGAAGTTGCGTGGAATAATGGATTCAACTTTTCACCAGAGAAAACGTGCTGTGTACACTTCTGTAGGAAGGAACTCCTCACCGAAGTCCTGTTTTGACCATCGATGACATCGTATACTGTACAAGGACAATGCACGATTTTTAGTTCTATTATTAGATACCGCCATGGCTTTTACCAGCGGAAAACACAAGAAGGAATAAAAAAAAGCCAGGATTAATCATCCAATAGGAACTATCAACCGTCAGTAGTTACAAAGAACACATTAACATTTATACTGACGGTTCTAAAACCGAATACGCTGTTGGATACTCCATATATGTAAATGGAGAAGCCCATTATGGACTCTCTGGATGTGGATTCTATGGATATGAATAATGCTGGTATTGTTAAGATAATTTTTTTTATATTTATTTTTCTGTTTTATTTATTGTTTCTTTTTAATATCAGGGCCTTTTACACTCTGTAAGTGTTCTCAGTGTTTGTGTTTAAATGTTTCCATGTTGATAATTTTGGTGTTTTTAAATAAAATGTATGAGCCCTTTTCACCCTTATGTATGACGAACCTTATAGTGATTCAATATTTTTTTTTAAGAATGTGATGAGGGCTAATGACCGCAGAAGTCGATGCCCATAAATCCCCCCAAAAAAGTAAAAATGTTTAATTGTAAAATTGTATTTAGTATTTAAAGTAACAAGGTTTACTTTTTTAAAATTTAAAAAAAAATCAATATTGTCGATGTAATACAATACTTTTCCAAGACCTTGCTGTTATAAAATATCATTTTGTATGAATTGTACTTAAAACATTCACATCTTAGAAAGATATAAGGTAACAACGTAACGAATTACATAACTATAAAATATTCTTTATATCAGTAGTAGCAACGTGTTCATACCAGCGCGTAATCACTGGCCAACATGATTTTTGTCTCAACAGTTTCAATAAGTGTACTTAATGCAGTTTTTTTATCCTGTTTTTAAATATTTATTCGGAATTTCTCCATCACCCACAGTTTCTTGTTATTTTAATTTTTTAAAGTATTTTAATACGTTTTTCGTCCATTTATTCATTGTCAAGTAAAAGCTCCTAGAACACTGTATATATGATGGAACCAAATGAGCTAACTCAAAGGATGGCGTTGCTACTGTTGTACAGGTTCAGAGATGTGTAGACATGTACAAACGTGATCTAGAGTAGCACATTCATCAGAACTATGCCAGTTGTGAGATAGTAGTGAACCAATAAACACGTTATTGTGAGTGTTTTGTGTGTCTCAATTATTGTGTATTACACACATTTACAACTTTATTTCTTTTAATTGGTCGTTAGTTACAAAATGCCTAGAGTTTGTTTAAACCATTCTAACAATTTTTGTTATATATGTGGTGAAGTGACGCTCAAGTCCCAAAGGCGAAACCTCACTCCATTAGTAAAAAAGTGTTATGAACTTTATTTTGTGTGTAAACTCGAGCACTAACAGGGGCTTGGGCCCCATATATCCGTTGTTTGTTGTATTCTAAGCTTCTCACTGCATGGAAAAATGGCACACGCGACGTACCATTTGTCACCCCTACGATTGGAGGGAATGGATTTGGAGGGAACCCAAAGATTAGTCTTCTGACTGTTATTTCTGCTTAAAAGTGATTACGTCAAAATCAAAACATACAGTGGTGTACTCTAACTTGCAATCTGCAATGAAACCAGTTACACACTGCGAAGAATTGCCCATACCAAAGCCTCTAGAACATGTGGTATTAGATGGAGGGAGCTTATAATCTGATGGAAGTAAGGAAGAAAAAGAAACAGATTCTGGTGATACAACTTTTGAACAAATGAACAAAACAGTTCATCTGGGCCTCATTTACTGACTCAAGAAAATCTTACCGATCTCATACGAGATTTAAAGTTATCCAAAAACCAGTCTGAAATGCTTGATTCCTGCCTAAAAGGATGGCATCTTCTTCAAAAGAATACAAGGATATGTACAATACAAGAATACAAGAATGAAGAAAATGGCTTAGTGTTTTGTAATAACATTTCTTCTCTTATGCAGAAAGTTTGTAATGAACATAACCCAACACAATGACGCTTGTTGATTGATTTCTCTAAAGTTAGTTTTAAAGATGTGCTTCTGCATAATGGCAATAAATTCCCATCAGTACCTGCGGCTCAATCTGCTAGTATGAAAGAAACATATGAAAACTTTAAATTTACATTGGAAAAGCTTTAATATGCAGTGTATGAATGGAATATTTGTGGTGATTTGAAGGTAATTGCACTTATTCTTGATCTGCAGCTTGGTTACACAAATTACTGTCGTTTTTAGTGTGAATGGGATAATAGGAATAGCAAAAACCATTTCATTAGAAAAGAGTGGCCTAAACGAGAATCACTCATTCTTGAACATAAATATGTAAAACATGACACATTGTGCAATCCTAAAACTGTGTATCTACCTCCTTTATATATCAGACTAGGATTAATGAAGAATTTCATCAAGATCATGGACGATACTCCTGCTTTCGTCTACGTAAACAGAAGTTTCGTAAAATAAGTGATGCAAAAATTAAAGAAGGAATATTTGTGAGTCAACAAATACAATCACTAATGGATGATGAAAGGTTTGAGAAAATATTGAATCCACTGGAGAAAGCAGCTTGGCAAGCATTCAAAAGATGTTACTAGAGTTTTATGGGAAATTAAAAGGCGGAAAATTACCATGACATTGTCACCAATTTTATAAAAAATTGGGTTGAAATATGTCCTTAAAAGTACACTTTCTTCATTCGCACGTAGATTTCTTCCCGGAAAATCTTGGCGCAGTGAGCGATGAGAACGGGGAGTATTTTCATCGGGAGATTTCAGCCGTGGAAAAAAGGTATCAACGCAAATGGAACCCTAATATGTTGGCAGATTATTGTTGAACCATCACGCGGGATGCTCCGCAGGCGAAATATAACACAAAATCATCATTCTTAATTTCTAGGTGTGTGAAATGTTTGAATATTGTGTAATTAAGAATGCAGAAAGTATTAAAATGTTTGAAATTATAAATGCCTGTCTATCAGAAACCTTGCGCAATGGGGCAAACCCGATATCATATTTGAATTCAGGAGAAAATACACTATCAGAATCATATATTTTTCTTCCTGAGACAAAAAAAAGATTCTTTTTTGTTCTCCAGTGTAATAGGTAAATTTTTTTCACCCGTAAAAACTCATTGATTCTTAAGATTTATTATTTTAATAAGGGAATAACGTTCATTTAAATCATTTGATAAATACTAAAAAGAACCCATTTTAATTAATTTAAATTTAATTTTTTTTATAAAATACAGAATCGATACTCCATACAAGCACTATAAAGCAAAAACATTAATATATTAAGTCCTTGTGTGTTATGTATCATTACTATTAATTGTAGATAACTTGACACGATACATATATCTCTTACAGAAACGGAGAGTAATTTCCAAGAATTAGAAGTGTATTGGGAGAAATAGAGATGGAAAGAGATTTTCTCTTGTTTTGGGAAAATACAAATGCTGACATTCAACGCTACTGGTGAGTAATTTTATTCACCACGGGGTCTGGATGTGTAATTAATCTCAGATAACTACTCTGCTACTGCTGCTTATATTTCAAATCTTTTACGGGTGTTATATGAAAAATGTAACACTACAGAGGGGTCCAAAAAAAAATGTACTCACTGTTTGTAATTAAATAATATACATTTCTGTTTTTCTTTAGCATAATTCAATAAAATATTTCTTAGGTGGAAAACAACTGGCCTATTTATATAATAATGTTAGAAATATTGTAACATTACTATTATCGATCTGTTTGTTTAACTATAAGTGATTAAATGTGTTGTGTCATGCCAAAATTCCTCACACATGATATTTGTTAGATATAGTTTAATCTCGTTTAGTAATACGGTCTGCTGGGTCCGTTCTATCTCATGTAGACTTTATTTATCTATATGTACAATGTTGTAGAGCTTTAGTTCAAGTTATACGAAGTTTCGCTAGGCAATTGTTCAATCTCATTTGGGATATTCATGTTCAAAGCGTTAAATCTAGTACTGACAATGTGAGATGCTGGAGTCGGATACTGAAATAGGTCGTACATAAAATCTCACTGACAAAGCACAAGCAGTTTTATCTGTTTGTAATCCAAACAGGTATTATATCATTTTATTTTATTTTATTTGGGTCTCTAATAGGTTCTGCTACAGTAGTAACTTCGTTACTACTGATTGAACATTGATAATTAATAATAAGGCCCACTCCTATAGTCGAAGTGCATTACAAAAAGAGAAACAAATTTCATTTTTTTTTGTAAAAATAATCAAGAAAATACTTATAGAAATAATTAAATGTATTTGGGAATAACTCTATATTAATAAACAAAAAAAAAAAAATATATATCTATCTTATATATCTTATATATATATATATATATATATATATATATATATATATATATATATACACATATAAAACGTACAATATTAATATAAATTACACAATATTTAAAAAAAAGTTTATTTGATGTAGCAAAACATAACTTGTAATGATACAGAATTTTCAGTAAGATAAAATGCAATAACTGACAAAAGGAGCACTTTTTTTTTAAATTTGCGGTAATGAGCAAATTTGCAGTAATGTAGAATCCACAACTGCTATTTTTCTTTGAATAGAACAAAACTAAGGTAACAAGATTAAATAATGTATGAGGCAAAGTATTTTATTCAAAAAAAAGCTTATAATCATCTCTGAGGATACTACATACAAAAACAGATAGCATTAGTTTAACCACTTAAATTGCGGCCTTAATGTTAAACGTACAGGTTGAACTGAAATAAAAACTCTTCATTAAAAAAAGACAAAAAATAAAATTTATAATATAAAATAAATAATTAAAATTAAAATCATTTACAAATAGGTTTTAGCAGACCAATTAATAATAAACGTTACTATTATTTGAAATAATACGTGTATGATGTAGGATATAAGGTAATTTAAAAATTTATAATTTAATAACCTAATGTTACTATTAAAATTATATCGATTCAGTAAAATAATCTCCCCATGTAGTTAGAAGTTAAAAAACTGTAAGATATAATTTAATTATGTACAATTTTCTTGGCACTATACCTAGTGCGGGAAGGATCAATTTGGCTAGATTCCTGGACTTGGCGAAAAAGCAAGAGTAGGGGGGACCGCAAGTTTGGAAAGCAATATTTTAATAATAAATTGCATTATCTCTACTTTTTTTTTAAATATTAAAGAATGCATGAATATTTCCATTTACTGGAAAAATATTTTAAAATATTTGTTAAAAAAATCAAACGTACTTCTATAAAAATTTAAACGATCTCTATGTTAGCCACCGGTAATTTCGGTGGCTAAACAGAAAAGGAAAGAAAATCAATGTTATAAACTTACTACTGAGCATTAACGCGGTGGTGTACAAACAAAATGGTTGCGTCAACGAAACCATGTATGTTATGTGTATAGTAATCAATATGGAGGTAGAAAAAAATACGTTTAGGTATATATATCTACATAGTTTTCATTATCATAATTTTCCATTTTGTAACAAATGCTTTTATAAAATGAAGATTGCTTTACATTCTTATTTAGAAGTTTATTTTTATAATTTTTGGGTTGTATTTAAAGTCATGAAAAATTAAAAATTTGTAACGCACCTAAAATACCTAAAGTAAAAGTGTCTGCAAATTCTCATCAAGGATAACAACCAGGTACTTTTGAGCTGTAACGTACCGAATAGGGATACCAACCATCTTAACCCGGATTAGTCGGGAAGCAGCCAATCGGTCCTTAAGCAATATCTGTGGTTTTCTCTGGGCTGAAAATCATTTTATGTTGGAGACTCCACAGCCAGAGTGTCTCACAAGCATGAGCAGCTCGGAACTCTACTTCTTTACGCGAATCCCCTTCAGTCAGCAGCAGCGCGTATCAGCATAAGCGATGACACAAACACATGGCAACCTCAGAAACAGTATGGATTCGAATTCTAAAATCCAAAGAAGGGGACTCAGAATATTGCCCAGAGAGCATTCTTTAGTTACGGTCTTACGAACCTCCGAGCCACCATCACGCAGGGAATCAGTCTGATGACTGAAATAACTTGAGAGCACTTCTAATTCATTTCGTGTACATTTATGCTTCTGCATCTGAAACAGGGCAGAGGACCACCATGAGTTGTTAAATTCCCCGGATATGTCCAGAAAAATCCCCAATACATAAGTATTGGGGATTTTTCTTACATGAACTAGAGGAAGCTACATCCATCACCTTTAGTTTGGCATCTTCAGTGTTCTTGGCCGGTCGGAAACTGTACTGATTGTCCATTATGAAATAATCAATGGCCAATCTAACATTAATACGCAATTATAGGACCTACTCAAAAACCTTGCCAATCATGCAAGAGCGTCAGCGGACGATATTATATATTCTACTTACAAGACCAAAACTACTGGAAGCGTTCAGACGAGGAACTCCACTGTGATACAGTAATATCCGGAGGCCTTGTGCCGTGCCATATTACAGATTATCTGGCGCCCTTCCGCCTCAGCTATCTCACAAGATTGTGAATCGGTCTCGAAATTGCGATTTCCCACCAGACACGCCGATGGTATGAAACCTCATCCACCATAGTATCATCCGGAAGCAAATCATTCAGAAAAATTTTAAGGTCACGGTCCTTATCAATTACCACACCCTCGCGGGTTGACAAAGCTGACAAGAGAACAACTTTTCTGCGCTTATACAAGGGCTCTATACACAATGTCCCAAGGGTCTCTATTCCCTTGCTCCTGAAAGAAGGAGCGCCAGGAATTAGGCTTGAATGACCTAACTCTATGAAAGTACCTAGCCGTCGCTCTGCGGTAATCTGCAGTTAGGGCCGCATGCCGATCTGGACCATCTCCTCGTTGCGCAGCCCTTCTCAGTCGGTTCACAGACTGCTTCATTGCTATCAGATTCCGAGACCACCAACCAGATATACGTTCTCGGCCAGTGCCTCTAGGATGGCGGCTTCAGCCGCCGCCACCACCGGAGAATTGAAATTTTCTGCCAGGACATCTAATCGCAGGCCGACAAGGTCTCGAGAAAAAATTTCCAGTCTGGATTCCAACAAAGAGGAGAATTTTGGCCAGTCTGCCCTCCTATGCACGAACCGCCCCGGTAAACAGATGCAACCTCAGGTTTCTTAGAGGACTGGCTGGTTTCATGTCTGCTCCTGACCACATATCTACGCGGTTGCATCGGGGCTGGGGCCGGTTTCTGAGCTGCAGTTATAACTTTAGGCCTTGAGGCAAGATTTTCGAAACCCTCGACGAGAGTTGTGAAAGCCGTTTGGAAGAATTCGAGCCGAAGTAATAATCTCCTCTAGGTAGCTGCAGTACTACATTTGGGGTTAGTTAAGTAGGAAGACAAGCCACTCAGTTTCGTCAAAACATCACGGGCCAACGGAGCAGAACTGCCTGGCCTGCCCCCGGTTTGCAAAAACTCTGCAATAAGTGGGTTCATACTCTCTCGGGTGGTCATCCCTATATCTACTTCTGAACAATCGTTATCAGAACCAGTGTTTGAGAAATTCTAAGGAAAAAGCTTCGGTCTCCTCCTCCGGCTAAAATTCTTACCTACCTCACTAATATCTGTCATGGTTGGAGATACCCTGACCTAACAGTATACGAACAAAATTCTCGCTGTATTCCTTCTGTTTAGAGATATTGGGCACAAGTCCACAAGCATGATGACTACCCGCAGCGAGCCGCAGCAAGATTGTGAAACTGGGGAAGTTCCACCACCAACTCAAAAATAGCACTGAAAAAGACTTTACACAACGCAAACCTCTGCTCGTGAAAGGAGACCTGAGGTTTTTGCATCTACAGTAGAGTTCCTCCGGACGAAGCCGTATTGATTAGTCGAAAAACCTCCTGTGGCTTCCATTTTAACTCTGACCCTCTCCGCCAGAAGCCTCTCATACAACTTACCCAGGACAGTCAGTAAGCATATCGGCCGATAAGCCACCGCATGGTTTGCAGATACCCGTTTGGGGATAAGAAGGAGTCAACCTCCCTTCCAGGGCCTGGGGAAGCTACCAGAACACAACGATTATTTCAGGGCTTCCAAGACTATCCACGGATGCGCGCCCTCCAATCCCTTCAACATCTCACCTGAAACCTTCGACTCACCTGCCATCCGGTCTTGAGACCTTGATACTGGTCCTTATAATTGCCCTCATCGATCCTAAATCTCCTCATCTGGTGGCCGACAACATCGGTTTTTTCCGTCTCCGAGGTAGGAGATAGACTGAGGATTGTTCGTAACGCCTGTCCTCCGAACAAAGGCGGGAGGGACCTACTAAACCTCTTCATTAATACTTAATACGCCCCCCACCATGGGTCTACGACAGATCTTCTACTAACTTACCCCAGGCCTCCCACTTAGCAACCTTGATTACGGCTCATAGTCCATTTCGAACAGACCTGTTCGTAGTCTCCGCCTCAGCGACCTGTTCAGGACGGCTCCTCCTAGCCCATTGCTGTCTCCTTCTGGCTGCAAGGGCCTCAGTTGAGAAGGAGTGAATGGCCTCTGACCACCAGTAAACTCTTTTTCTTGTCTGGTCAAGCCTTGGCAGTCTGTCACTCTCTTTCCTCTAACCGTCACAAAATCTTCGAGTTCCCAAACCTGTAGACCTTCAAATCTAGTTGCCACTGAGTCAGCAAATAATGAGACCTGCGTTTCAGTCGGCCTCCACCTGTGATACTTGTGTTGAGACCCCGGACTCTCAAGCTGGGTTGTGAACAGGACTTCCCGGTAGTCAATGACAAACTCGCCGTCATGTACATCCCAGGCAATCACTCGTGGGACCGCCGTGATCTCGATCGCAGAGCCAGATCCTCGATGATTCTTTCTTCTTCTTTATATTTATCATCTTCTCTTAATTTTTTCTTCCGTTGTTCTTGTCGTTTTTTTCAGATATATTTTTTCATCTTATGTTTATTTATCCTGTATGATTGCTTCTTTTTCATTTTTGACTATTCCTAAATAATCCAATAATAAAAACTGAATATTAAGTTAACTGAATTAAGTTAACTGAATATTAAGTTATTATCAGTAACTCAGAAGATACTGGTCTAGTAATACGAATAATAAAGGACTTTTACTCTATCCTAATATTTCATGTAAGATTGTTGGATTAGTAACTGTATAAATAGTTTGTGTTAATAAAAATTAATATTTCAGCAATGTGTAACTGTCCACTTTATTAAAGAATTGGAGGATCATATCTCTCTTTCAAATGAAATAAGTTTAAATTAACTGCAGCAAAAAATGTGTATATGTAATTTAATAGGCGTACAAGGAATTTATGTGGTGTCCACATCAGATTTTTTTTATTTAGAATAAGGAAATAACTTTTAATATGAGAGAGGAGAATGGAGAAAACTGTACAAAATACTCTATATATTTTTTGATCAGTTTCAAACTTATTCCTTAACTTGCTTGGTAAAAATATAACAACAAAAAGTTGAAAAACGCACAACGATATACTAATTGAACCAACTCAATTCAAATCACACAGAGTTCACGGCTGCTTTCTCAACACGTATTTCCGTTACACAAAAAGAAAAGAAAAAACACGTAGTAACAATGTTAATTGACTCAGTGTAAAAACTATACCATCAGTGTCAATGAGGATGGAAGGTTATTAAACCATCCATAAAAATGTTACTTTAAGGATTGGTTCGGTTTTTGGCGTTAGAAAAGTTCGAATTTTATATTATCATTTCCAATCTTCACGAGGAGGAATGGAACTGAGCCAAATTTAACATAAATAATGTAATGGCCAAATTTAACATTTAAATTATATTTTAAAACATGAAAACCCTCTTAGGAGAGATTTGTAGATATGAAAGTAGAGATTTTAACAAAAAATAATCACTGGCAAGCTCTCAGCCCTGAGGACGTAGAGAAAGAAAAAAATAAAATAAACGAAGAACATAATACATTGTTCTTAGAGACGAATAAATAGAAGCAGAGAATGAAAAAAGAAGTAAAGGATAATGCGATAAAAGAGAAGAAAAATGAAAGGAAAAGTAGAAGAAAGGAATTAAGGAATGAATAAAAGAAAAAAAGGAGAAAAAAGAAAGGATGAAAAAAAATAAAAGTATAAAGAACAAGAAAATAAAGGTAACGTGAAAAGAAGAGAAAATATTGAAGAAGTAGAAGGGAAGCTATAAGTAAAAGGAAGGCAATTTACCGAAGAAAAAAGAGATGAAAACTTTAGCAAAAACAAACGTAGAAAAAAAAAGAAGATATTTAAAGAAAATTGAAATATAAAAATAGTGAAAGAAGAAAAACAATGTGAAAAAGTAAAAAACGATAGTTAAATAGAAAGATAAAAGGAAACATTTAACCTTAAATTACTTCATAATCAAGGTAAAACAAGGTTAGATGATCTTATTTAATTTCTCAATCAGTTTTCTGTTAACCTTCGTCATTTTATTCAATACTGACATTTATTATTTTTTTTTAAATTTGAAGAAATATTGAAGTATTTTTTCACTATTTTTTAACGTAACGCTATTTTACGCTTTATGAATTGCACATTAAAATCTAAAAATATGACCTAATACTTCATTTTATTTCATTATCATCGTCCAACTGCGGCGTTTTATGATTAACGTTTTGTCAGTAAATGGTCTTAAAAAAAAATGGTGTTTTTGTGAGCTAAGTAAAATAAATATATGTAATATGATTATAAATATTTCATACCAGTGCAAGCAATCAATTTACATAACAAAAACTTCTCACAAGAAAATAAATAGTCGCTACTTTGTCTTTTGAACAGTATTCCATAACGGCAGTACTTATTCATCGTTATGACAATACATTCGTTTTCCTCTCTACAACTGTTTTTTATACCCCAGCTTCCTCGTTGTAAAAAAAATGTATTACGTGATTTTCCTCTCTTTTTCTATATATATAACATATATATATATATATATATATATATATATATATATATATATAAGTTACAGCTTATCAAAACGAACTTTAGGCTATTTATTACATTTTTCTTTTATATTAATAAAAAATCTATGACTGAGATAGGTTACGCACTAGGAAAATTGAAAATTAAGTATCTTTTCTGAAATTGGTCAATAATTGGAAAAAGCGTTAATCGAAGTATGAAGTATTTTATTGAAAAACTGAAAAAAAAAAAAACAGTTTAAATATCAGGGCATACTTAAAAAATGTTTTATGGATTCACAGAGTAGTGTGGGTTAAAAAGTGATACATTTCATTTTTCTCCAGTTTCTTTTTTAATGAAAACTTTACTAATGAGATGAAATTGTATAGAGGTTAATGTAAAACTGAATAGAACTCAAATAAGCCCACTTGTAATACTTTACCATCATTATGAAATGAGTTATATTAAGCTTAAACTTTGTTGGCAAAGATAGCGTGATTATTAATTTAATTTTAATTATAATAATTTATTATTTTAATTTTACTATAACATTATAATTATAATAGCCTATTATTATACCTTTGAGGTAGGATTCTCAAGCCCCAAAATGAACTTCATTGATAACAAATTGCAATATGATTTTTTTTAAATTGATATTTACCTGCTGTTAATTATCAGAATAGATCGACTCTTCGACCCTTTTTCATGAAAATCCAAATTGTTTTAAATTCTATAAAAAATATTATGCATTAATTATATTTATAATTTAATATTAATATTTTTAGAACCAGTTATGGATTATCTTTCTAAAGAATTTTCATTAAATTTGAATTTACTGTATTTCATAATAATTTCAATATTATTCATAGATTAATTATCTGCATATTATACCAAATAATTAGTTTTATTAATTTTTATATAAAGTGCCACCCTTCATCAACGGTTTTATTTTTTTTTGTAAGTCCTCATATAATAAAATGCTACACTTAAGCAATTAAAATTATTTTTGTTTAATTTAATTTTTCATGCAAATTAGATCAGTGGTTGTACAATTATGATTATGAGTACATAAAAAAAATTATTCCGCCTAAATATATTATCGTACTCCTAGCTGGCGACTTACGTAAAAGTGAGATATGAACTAAAATGTAACAAATGTATTTAGTTACGTGGTAAATTATGTTTATTTTTTCAAGAATGATTTCTTTTTGCCTTATCTTTTACATACTGATGACTTTCATCTTAATTATGCAAAGAAGGATTTTGTTCTAATTATTTTTCTCATACAAACATGCACGAGAAAAAATTAAAATAAATCATACGGGTATGATTATCTACAAGAATGTAAACTGATCACCAATACGATACTTAAAACTATTTGTTTACTAAAATAAACGAAGAGTAAAATATATATTTTCATTAAAAATAGTAACGCGATTTAAAAAAAAAAAATCTATTATGGAGTGGTACACAAACTCAATAACCTACACATACTTTTACCAGTACTAAAAGCATTAGTCCCGTAGACCTATTGCGGCTTCATATTTGATCCAACTATCTCTTCCTCGGTCTGCCCACTTATCGGGTAACATGTGATGCATATGACTGGATTCCTTTAATAATACGATCATTATCTATACTTTCTTCATCCTCGAACCAACTCCATGCTCTTCAATTCTTGAATTCTAATTATAGACCCCAACTGTGTCTTTAACAGTATGAGGAAAACCCGCACATTTCTAAATAACTTTGTAAACTTTTCGTTTCTCATAAAACAATCAATAATTGTGAAATATAATGTGTATATTTACTGCAAATATATCTGTATATATTCTTGGGTTTGATGAAAGAATTCATAATTCGAAGATTATTAAACCAGCAAAATCTGTGAGTTTTCTTTTCCCATTCACATTCAGACTGATTCTCCATATGGACCTATAACATTATGAATAAACCCAACTCCAGAATTTCAATTCTCTTAAGGGGCAAATAAAATTCCTCTATGTTTCCCTCTTCCGGAGCATACACCGATATGACGGTAAGATAACGTCTGCCAATTTCAAACCTTGTGCTCAGAGTCCTCTCACTATACCAAATATATGAGACAAACTTAGTCCGCCGTCTGCGTCTTACAAGAAAGCCACCACTGCCGCAACACGTCCATCCTGTGCTACACCATTGTAGATCAAGGCACCTTTATCCAAATCTTTCGTACTTCTTAATTTTTTTCTAATCTCTGCCAAAATAAAAATAACCATATTCTGGGTTTTCACCTCGCTCAAAAGTTCCTGCTCTTTTGCGGCCAACCCTTGAAAATTCGATTCGCAATTTTTATTATTTCTGATATCCCAAATCGTTTGATCTTAAAACGTTTTCGGCTGTTATTTCGGGAAAACCTGTCCTCTTTAAGGCTTTGACGAAGCTGGTCAGTAGCCTGGGCTCCGTGCCCAGGTAGGTTGCGTGAGGGTTTGCTACTGAATCAAGTAAGTGAAGGATTGACCTGGCATAAAACGCTGGGATGAGGGGACCTCAACTTCAACACACGGTGCATCCCAATGGCTGAAAGGGAACTGTGGTGAGGAAATGGTAGACGGATTCAATGACGCAAGAGGAAATAGTTCTCAACGACGGAGAATGCGGAAGAACTTAGGAGCTGGGTCTCCAAATTATAATCCTGGGCATGTCCAGGTGCTCTAAGGTGGCAGTCCCAATACTGGTCTTACCTCGCGCAGTGTTCGTAGTGCGGTTGAAGGAATTTATTTTACTGACAAGCTTCAACTCAATAATATCTGACCAAATTAATATATTTTTATAAGTCACATATTATAGATTTAATCTTTCGCTGGTTTTACGTTTTTTTTTTATAGATTAATAATGTTTCTATTTTATGAAATATATATATATATATATATACACGGGCGGAATGGTTTCACGTAGGACATTTTTTTTTAGTGAGAACTATAACAGTTTTATAACTGGATAATTTGTTTTGACATAATGTTTTAACATGCGTTAAAAAATGTGTACCTTAAATTTAAATAAACATATATCTAAGGAATTTTAAAACATACCCATCTTTACAGTAATTTGTTAAATAAATATATTTTTAAGATGTTTAAATACAAGTAAAGTTCCAAGAGGTTGATAAATATTTACATTAGTTTACCAGTTACAGAAGCGATGTGGTTATAAAAAAAATATATAGCAAAAATAATAATTAACAAGCTATTTGTTTCCACGCTATCAGAGGATGAAAGTCAGCCAAGATGAATTTTTAAGTTACTTGTTAAAAAGTTAAAAAAAAAAAAAAACATTTTGGTAGAAAATAAACAGAAACATAGATGAATTAACTAAAAAATAAACACACAGCTAATAATCATTGTATTCTCAAAAAAAATCTCTCTCACACACACACGCGCGCACACACACATGCATACGAGTAAATACATACATACATACGTACAAAAGTACGCAGAATAAATGTGTATTTATTTATTTTCAGCATTTCAATGAATTTTTAAAGTTACCTTTTTAACTAGTTCTAGCAAATCCTTCAAGAAGCCTCTCAATTCTTCGTTCTCAATAGTCCCATTATTGTCCTGGAAAAAAATAAGTATATTAACATCTTTATAATCAATCATACTCGTATATTAATAAATAATAAAGTACTTTCTGTGGAACGCCGATTATCCGGACTGATCGTTGTATGGTCGAATCCGAAAATAAAAAATTTGGAGAATTGAAAAATTAAGAAAGGTTTATCATACGTTTTGGACATATCATTATAATTTTTAATCATATAACAGTTAATAAAAAATAAATAAAAATGAAAATACAACAAAAAAATTAATTTCAGTAAAATTAAAAAGATATTCACAACATAAATACAATGAAATGAAAAGTGAAAAAAATAAAAGAAGAAAAAACGGAAAAAGAGAAAGGAAAAAGAGAGCTATATGACAAAAGAGAAGAAGATAAAAATAAAATGGAATTCATATTGAAGAAAAAAGGAAAAAATAGAATGAATAAGAAAAATAAAAAGAAAGAAAAGAAGGAAAATTTAACAAAAAAAATCTTTGTTATTGATCTCCATATACTGCATGTACAGAATAATTAAAAAGTAGAAGGAGAAATAGAGAATAAAAGTAACAAGGTATACAAACCCAAAAAAAATAAAAAATGACAAAAAATTAAACACGTACATAAATAGGAAGAGAAAAATAAAAGTAAAAGAAAAATAATATGAAAAAAAATCGGTAAATAAAACATTAAAGGGAAAATATGAACAAAAATACAAAAAAGAAGGGAAAAAAAGAAAAGATAAAATATCAGCAATAAATATTGTGGTGGACATTTTATCAGGGTGACCATTTCTCGAGAAGGAATTTCGAAGATAGAAGAGTCATTGAATTGATATTGCAGTGGCAACAGTATTGATAATTCTGCTTTATTCTGGTTTTTGCTTTTCTTTAAAAATTTAAAATTACTGGAAAGTAGTAAGTATTTAATAAAAATTTATTGCTACATTATTTTCTGTTCTTTACCGTATATGTACACTTTATTTATTTATTTTTTGTTTGGGGGCGAAAAACGCCTGTGCGTTATCATCGCCCGGAATTTTTTTTTATAAAAAGGTAAAATAACACTAAAATAATAAAACTAAATGCACACTTTATAGTAATAAACATAACCGAAAGTCAACTCTGTTATAACTTCCTGAACTAGGCATACGTCTCGATGTCCGTTATGTTTATTAAAACATAGAAACCGGTGACCTGTCTGTCTTACAAAATAAACCAAAAACATAAAACTGTTCTTCTACACTAGATGGCCATTTCGAATGTTAAACAATCATAATCAAGAGACATAAAAAAAAAAAAAATAAATTTTCTTTAATGAAAACTATTTAACTGGTTTACGTTAATTTTATTGTCCCTTTAATTTTTTTAACGAAAATAAAACATTTTTGTTTTCCTTTCTCTCCTGTTATTATACCAACCTCTGCGACAGAGTGGTAGCGTCTCTGTTTTTCATTAGGAAGATTCTAGGTTCAAATATCGGTGAGATCTAGACTTACTTCAAAATTCATTTCTCATCACTGTCATCAGGGTCTAAAACCGGGTCGAATACTTATATTTATTTAAAGAATCGATAAATATACAGTAATTTTACATTGTTTATAAGTTTACATTGTAATTTACATTACATAATTAATTAATTAATTAGTTAATTTACATTACATTACATACATTGTAATTTTACATACTGTTTATAAATAATTATGATATATCCTAGAATATTACAAGTACCGTTACTTTGAAAATCCATTTATAAATATTTATGTCTTATTAAAATATATTATGATTTTGGGTAGCATTTTTCGTTTTTCTGATTTTTTTTATGCAATTATTTTCACTTCATTTTTTGAAAAATTAAAATAGAATAGATAGATTTCCACATTATTTTTCAGCGAGTTAAAAAAATTAATAAAAGAATAATAAATAATGTTACTGAAATATAAAGTTAGTTTTAACTGAATCGTAAAAAAATTGAAGGACAGTCAATAGAAAGTGCCGAATAAAAAGTTTCTCTTCAGAGATCCAATCATTGAAAGAAAATAGGATGCTCATGTCAAATACAGTAGAGGAGTTTAGTTCTTCTTGCTAGATGCTAGTCGACCGTAAACTGAAATCGAAATTTTGAAAATATTATCTCTTTTAAAGGTAAAATTATGATTTCCTTTCTTTTATATTAAGCAATTTAGTAGTTCTAGATATTTTTCTGAAACGATACGATGTAACATTTTCTTCCATTAAAAGGATATGATATATAATATATAAAGAAGTACCGGATGAATTTCGGTCGTAATTTTACTTGTATCTAACGGTATTCTAGTAAGTTTATTTTGCTTTAAACAAAACACAGTATTATTACTTTTCCATGTTATTACGTATTACGGAACAATCAAATAACGTACTTCTTTTTGTACCACAATAATTATATGTAATTTTTTCATAGTAATTTCATTAAAATAATGAAACTGAGAATCATTTAAATTAAATAAAAAATGTATCTATAATTTGAGTAAAGTGTTGACATCATTTAAGGGATTAAGTAATTGTGTGATGTTAGAGAACTTAGACATAGAATCAGTTTTTAAATAGTATCGCTTTAAAACTTATAAACTTAATCTTCATATGCGGGAAATATATCTATTTGATAATTTATTATAACATATCATATTAACCTGAATAAAAAACATTAGAGTACTTTCTTTCCGATTACTGGATATATAAAATAAAATAGTCATTGTAAATAATCTTTATTTTGATCGTGTTTAACTACTATCCTATTATATTCTGCAAGGGATTGAAATTGAAAATAAACTTTTAAAGTAGAAATAAAATGTGCATAAAGTACACATCATCATTTAAATTTTTAATTTTCACTGAGCCTCGTGTATGACATGTATTTAAGAAAATACATGCCATATATATCATCCTCATCTTGGGAAGGGAGTTGCTTATTGAACAAAGTAACGTATTCATTAGGAATAAAAAAAAGAAAAATATTTACTTTTATTTATACTGCATTAATCAATTAATTGAGATTTTAACATCAAATTTAAGTTAATTTTTACTAATATTTTTCCAAACATTTCCATGATAAAGAAAGAGCTAATTAAGAGTGGTACAAGGATTAATAAAATGTGCACACGAGAAGAAAACGAAAACATAACAAATTATATAGACTATCCAAAAGGAAATGAAAGCTATCAGGAGTTCAAAGTTTAGTTGAAAATAGAAGAAAATGGTCACGAATACAGTTCAAGGGACTTCCCTTAGAGCGGATAACTTTAGGATGATAAGATTACGATAGTATATATCTAACATGAATTAGGCGTAAGTTTAATCCACTTTCTTATGTTTAATACATTCATTCTTTCAATATATAACAAAAGTATCATTTTAGGTTAAACTTTTACTAAAATGGTAAATAATTAAACGCCCACAAACGTACCCTAGGAAACAATACACAGCCTCCAAATAGAGGATTTATGGAGCCTTCAGTTACTATTTTTAATAAATTACCAAACCGTTTGATATTCTTCTTATCGATATATTTAAAATATTATTGGTTTAAAATAATGATTTTCTTTTATAGAATCAATATTTTTCTATAATTAAAAAAAGTTGATTTTTCTACATCCCTTGCAACGTTTACACAGATTCTGAATTGTACATTATTTTGTAGTAATTTATTTATTTTTAATGTATTTACTTTAAATTTGTTTCATGTGATTATATCTAAATAATTAAAGTTTTTGAAATGTGGTGCTATAGGAGAATGTTAAAAATCAGATGGGTGGATAAAGTGACAAATGAAGAGGTATTGCGGCAAATAGATGAAGAAAGAAGCATTTGGAAAAATATAGTTAAAAGAAGAGACAGACTTATAGGCCACATACTAAGGCATCCTGGAATAGTCGCTTTATTATTGGAAGGACAGGTAGAAGGGAAAAATTGTGTAGGCAGGCCACGTTTGGAGTATGTAAAACAAATTGTTGGGGATGTAGGATGTAGAGGGTATACTGAAATGAAACGACTAGCACTAGATAGGGAATCTTGGAGAGCTGCATCAAACCAGTCAAATGACTGAAGACAAAAAAAAAAAAAATAAAGTTTAAGTTAATCGCATCTGTTTTTTATCTTATAATTTATATTTTCATACTATTATTTATGATGTGATCTGTATAACATATTATTATGCGCAGATTAGTATAAAAAAAATCATTTCTTTATATTATAACTAGGATATTGGTGTTTTTGTATTCCGCTCACCTCAAATCGCAGAGTAATACACAATTTTTGTTAGTAGATATTTTACCAATAATAATATTTTTATATTGATTTTAATTTCTAATAGGTAATTAGAATCAATATTTATTTTATAATAACCAGATTAAGCAAGAAAATAAAGAAAATTTTAAATTACTTAGACGAAATCCCTTACTTACAAAACATTTCATCTATTACTTTTTAATCAACGTTAATACAACTTGATACATTATATAAATTTTCACTTCCATAAGTTTTGTTTCAATCATTATTACTAAATTCAGTAACTTCCATTACTTTTTGATACCTAATCCATTTACGTAGCTGTTCCACTTAAAATTACTGGTAAGTTATCCCTCTTTCTTGACATAAGAGTTTACACTTTAATTGTCCATGTTATTTTATTTATACTTAACTGAACAAACTAAAATGGTGGGAAATATTTCTTAAAATTCCATTTTTAATTATTTTGAAAAACTATTCGTTTTGTTTTATGTTGCACAGTATCAATAAATTTTTGTTTTTATTTGTTTTTTTTTCTTTATTTTAACAGAAAATATAATCTTTTAATATTCGTTTCTTTAATACTTGAAAACCTTTTAGCTTTTGAAACTTTTTAAACAGTTATTAGTTATTGATTTTTTTATGTATACAAAAAAATATATATATAATTAATTTGTGAAATTTTATTTATTATTACATACATAATAACTTTGTTTGATGCTGATGATGGAAATTACTTTCTGAAAGCGCTTAGACGTGTTACATATATAATTATTGATAAGCGGTTTATATATTTAGTATAAGTTATTTGTTAAACGATATATGTTCATCCTTTAAAAAAATTACGATGTTTGTAAAATATGAAATTAAAATAACGAATTTTTTTTTACCATTAGAAGTAATGATACTGCGATTACGGTTAGAAGTAATGATTTGTTTTTTTTTTCTTTGAAAGTAACATTTTTTTTTATAATACCAGACAATGAATAATTAATATAATATTAATTTTTTAAATCAACTTTTAAAAATTTGTTTTTTTTTAAAATTAAACATATGAGAAAATCCGTTGGGAATCACAACTTGATATAATATAAAAATCATCTAAGAAAATGGCTTACCCAAATAAAAGAATAATATAAATGCAAGGTTTACTAGAGAAAGTTAGAAGTAAAGTGATTGAACGATGACTGAACCGTACATACTGCTGCATATGTGAATATGGTATTTAGCCCTAAAAGTAACATATTCATTTTGTTGACGATAAGGACTGAACATAAGGATAATGTACATTTAATGAAAGCGACTCTGACTGGTGTCACTTTTTTTACCTTAAACATTATTTCTACTCAAAAAGGAAATTTTCACGAAAAACTCTTAACTGAAATTCAATAATTTTCTATATATTCTACCTTTATTTTTTTTAAAAACGTACTTAACAACTGTCATATTACGATTAAGAATTTATTTCAACAAAATTAAAAACAAATAAAAAAAAATGAGAGATAAAAAATTTGCAAGGCAACACTGGAAATTAAAACCGGCAACTACGAAACATAAATCGGCTATCTCAAGCTATGACCTACATACACAATAATTTAATTAAATAGAAGAAATTTATAAGTATCGGTTAAATTTTAATCAAGCAGACAGATATATTACAAAATTAATTTTGTAACGCTGACCTCTAATACAGCAATACTCTTTTAATCCAAGTATAGAAACCCTTTGAGGTAGCAACGTTTATACAACAGAAATATATTGGAAAGAGATTAAACCAGACAATCTTCTGTAATAAAAATAAATTTCTACCAGTAACGGATTAAAACCTTACGTATGTAACTAAATTGATTTATTTATATATACATATATATATAGTAAAAGTTCAAAAGAATATTCAATTTCTGTCCGGTTCAGCGACTTGTACAGCCAGCTGCTCCACAGCTGCTTTATACAGCAGCTCCAACAAATTGCTATACATCAGGTAGCAGTAACTCTATAAGATCCTAAATTTTTAGTATGAATCCTATCTTACCAAAATTCGTTGGACATTCCCAGGAAAAGGGATTGAAAATAAAGGAAACGGATTAAAAAAGGGACTGTCTAAACAAGACGAACCTCCAAATGAGAACCGTAAAATAATCTCACCAAAATGCCCCCTCGAATTATTTCTTGTCATCTCACCCGCAATTCCTTTAGGGAAAAAATAATTTAACCAAGCTTAGGAGCAAAAATTATTGCGTTTACCAGTTATTGGGATTACCGATATCGTTATATTAAAGGAATAAAGGTGGAACGAAGCAGCCATTTGGGAGAATGGTTTTTTAGACTAATAACCATGTGTGGTGGTTTGAGCCACGGAAACCAGTCAAAGCATTATAATGACTAATACAATGCATCAAAAGAAACGCAGAAGTCACTCATCATTAGATTCCGACAGCTTTAAAGAATGCTTTCGCGGCCACGTATAAGAGCTATTAAAGGAGAGACCAATTCTTTCTATGGGAAAAAAAAAACAACGATGCATTGGTTTTGCCATTGGTTGGCAAGCCAAAATTGTTCTTTTAAGAAATACTTCAAAACTAAGATTCCTGGGTTGTGCCGGCTGTTACTATTGTCAATTCAATTATCCAGCGGCTCTTTAAGTGTCAATTTGAAAAGGTTGATTCCAGTCTGCTTACCGGCAGGCGATTAACAAACGGGTCCATTTTTCAAGGTCCTTTCAAATTCAAGGTGTCACTTTTCACTATCCAATGATTACCTCATAGATATGCTGTGAACAATTAGTTTTCCTCTGGAAATAAAGAGCTAGTTCATATTCAAAATCGAGTAGTTTATGGAAGTGTCCAAAGTCCGGCGTAAACCTGACCCGCTCTTGCAGATGTAAGAGCGTGTTTCATACTTTGTACAATGCCTCCATCATTACGTTTTATAAGGTAAAATCTACTGTATTTTGCCAAGCTGTAAATTATGTATGTATGTGTGTGTGTATATATATATATATATATATATATATATATATATATATAATAATAATTTGTTTCCTGAAAAAGAATCTTCAGGTCACTGGATTCATTCCTAAAAGAGATGATTGATTTTGTTATTTAGTTCAGTTTTTTGCTCGCTGAAATTTACAAAGTATATAAGCAATCATAATGGACGAAATTACATAGAAAACCGTACAAAAAAAAAAAATTATTTAATTTATTGTTATTTTGAAGTTGAAATTTTTAATAAAATCAAATTGATTACTATTGCACCTTTGGTGAATTCAATTTGAATGATAAAAATACATGACAAAAGTTTATAAAACCTTTGTCAAGGATACATTTTATATGCAAAACCTTAAATACTTTTTAAGAAAAAAAGTCCTTTTTGAAGTATTGAATGGAAGTGATATATGTAGCTGTATATAAAAGACACTTCAGTGAATTTGAATTGATATGAAGTATTCTATTTTTTTAAGTATTGAACATTTAAATAAGAACGGATATGAAATTGGAAGTACGCTTTTAAACTTTTGGAAGCGAATTAAAAAATAACACGACCTGCATTAAACAACGAAAATAAAGAATTTATTTAAAGAACTATTCAAATCCTAGTATAGTCTGAATGATTATCAGCGAAAAAAAAAATAAATCTGTTTAAATGATAAAACATGAAATAATAACTACTTTAAAAAAATGTATATTATTCTAAACATTAATTAGTAGATATTTCAAATAAAGTTTAATAAATCACCAGCATTTCTAATTTATTTTGAGACTGACACTGAAAGGCAATAACTTTTGGCTATGAAATATAATTAAGCAATAAAAAAAAAGAATAATGATTCAAACCGATTTATTCAAATTTTGAAAATTGTTTCGAAATAGTAATTAGAATTTATTTAAACTCCTTTGCCTATTATATATAGGGAATCAACAATTTATTTACCACTAACAGCAATCATACGGTTTTATACATTTTCGTATATAAAAATAACAGTTTTATCAGTTTTTTTTATTGAAGCAAAACAGATGAAAATAGAAAATGCATTTATTTCTGTAGCTAATAAACAATTTTTTAAAAGCATTCTTTTTAAATATTCTTCGATGTTACAGCATTTACAAACGAAAGGGTCACTTCCAACATGTTAATTTTCTACTGAACTCCAAGTAAATGATCGTGTTAATGATGAACATCGTCTGATTCGGCATATTCAGCTTGGCTCCGGCATTAGTACAAGGAGAATTTCATGTCGTAATGGTTTGTCAAAAAAATGGGTATCGCATGCAACGGAAAGAAAATATTTATCCTTTCCGCCTGAAGAATGTTGAAACTTTGCGGCCAACAGATTACCCCCAGTTTAAACCTATGTGGTTGGTTTCTAGACAACGTTGATAAGGTAAAATCAATTTTATTTACTGGTAAAGCCACTTTTATGAGAAACGGAGTCTTCAATTCTAAAAATAATCATTTATGGAGCGAAAAAAATTCGTATGGTACTGTGGAAACTAATCTTTAACGTACATTTCACATTAATGTTTTGTGTAGTATTATTTATGACAAAATTCTGGGACCATTTGTTTTCAATGAAAACCCCCACCTGGGAGATGCATACGTTAATTTCTTGAAAAATAATTTGTCGGCTTTACAAACTAGATTGCAAATGATTTTTCAGCACTGTCGTGCAACGTCACATTTTTTTTAGTAGCTAGACATCACTTAAATGCTAATTTATTAAACTGGATTGGTCGTGGTGAACCAAGCTGTTGGCCACCGCGATCACCTGACTTAAAGCCAGTAGATTATTTATTTCATTTGGGGCCATTTGAAAACGATAGTATACCAACAAAAAGTTAATACCGATGAAGGGCCCTCATTAAAATACGAAATGCTGTTGAATTTGTACGAAATGATTCTGAGATGATACGGAAAACCACCGGAAATATTTTACGTCGGGTAGAGTGTTGTGTAAATTGTGAATTTAGGGAAGTTTGAAGAAGTACTGTAACTAAGGTATTCCGTTACCATTTATTATTTCATGTATTTATTTATTTTTTGTTATGTAATATTAAGAATAATATTTATTAGGTTCAGAAAGAATAATACGATTTGTTGTATATATTTCGTCTGTTTTTCTTCAATATAAAACCGGTTTTCAAAAGGTTTTATTAACTTTTGATTGGCTGCATTTACTTTAATTTTGTGTTTTAGGTCGGGTAGCTTAAAAACTACCTGAGTAGTAATTTTGGTGCTTATTTTATATTATTTCCCAGCTCATATTACGTAAGAAATCACCAACTTTACTCTTGAATTTGGGTCACAAAAAATACAGTAGGGCTTCTTTTTATTAGAAGAGCTAAAATCCGGGCGAAATTTTTCGCTAGCCGTAACTCGAAAACAACGCGTTTTCAATTTATGTTTATATGTTCTTTTTTCATTATTTTCACCAGTGCTAACCACCACCTGGTGGCAGCCAGTGTTAAGGGCGAATATGAATCCTCCGGGATAAGCAGAACGTCAAACATAGGGATGAAATGTGAAATGTATTGAAAAATGTTTTACGTAAAGGTTGTCCAACATGTGTTTTTTCCAGTTTGAACCATCGGAAAAAAGAAATCGTTAAAATTTACTAAACTGTTCAGGAGTGATATCGGAATAATCTAATATGCAGTGTGTAGATAATATAGATAAATGCACTAACAGAAAGTGAATTTAAAACCAACAAATTTCTAAATTTTTAAATGTTTATTTCAACAAAATTATTGTTTTTTTCTAAAAGGAAAAGTTAATTTTTTTGGCATTTTAACGGTCTCTTTTTCTCGTAAATTCTGACAAACATTTAAAAAAAATTTTTTTAATCTATGTTTATGGAGTAATTTATAGTGTAATAATGATAATTCATTTTTACAATTACCCGCATGAACGTAAATCATGCGGGTAATTGTAAAATATATTCAAGCCAGTGTATATAGGATATATAAATTTACTTAACTGAATAATTCTTCACATTTTATTTGTAAAAACTCAGTCATTGTTTTTTTTATTTTATCAATCATGATAATGTTAACAAAAAAAAAAAAAAATGTTCACCTCTGGTTTTTGTAGTTTTCTATTTGAAAAGTTAAATTTATAATAGTCAACTAGTGAAATAGTAACAGATAATTTAAAAGGAATAAAATTTCCAATTAATATTAAAAGTTATGATTTTATTTTACATTTTGTAACTGTTAATTTATCTATTATCATTTACTGGACTCAGATGGAATCTACGAAAATAATTATTTTTGATTATAAAACAAACGAATTGATCAGTTAATTAACTTATTTTAAATAATAACGTCAGAGTAAAAAAGGAATATTATAAAACCAGTTCAGTCTGAATAAAAATATATTTAAAAATTAGCTCTTAATGTATTTTACTATTATATAGAAGGGATCCCGGTGATTTGGTTTTAGTCAGATCTGAAGTATATTGATTTTGTTTTTTGTATATATGTGGGCATATTATTAAAGAATTCTTAGTTTTTGATGGATTTCTAGTACCTAGAGGAAGCATAATTAGTTTAGCATATATTTACCAAATATTGGAATAGTAGAATAGTTCATTCTCTACTACTCCAATCTTTGATAAAGGTACCCCAGTCTCTTGTGGGAATGCGAGCTGAATGGATAACTACTGTCTTGAAGTGACTTAAACCTTTTCTTTGTGTGTGATTTTTGGGTAAGTTTCACGGTATTTTTTTGCTATAAACCCTTTTCCATTATCCTTTAACTCTTTCTTTACTACACTGTTGTTTAGATTTTTAACTTAATAATTACTGGATCGGTAATAAAGATGTGACGAAATTTAGAGGTGCTCTGTTCTATGAATTTACGTATTTTGGTGGAAGAGGTTTTAGCAGCGGACCAGTTCGATGACTGTACCAAAACCTGAAGATGAATTTGAAATGGTTAAAGGGTAAAGCTAGGCCATTTAAATGTCCATGTAAAAGTGTCCATGGCCAAAAGGCCATGTAACACGAAGTATTTACAAACTCATAAAATATTATTGTAATAAAACTGCAACAGGAAAGGTGAATAAACATTAAAAAAATACTAATATTAAAATTGTTAAAAATAAATATAAGTAGATGAGCAATGTGTATAAAATCATATATTTATACATTTACAAAAACAAAAAAAAAAAAACAGAAACTAAAATATACAATTAAAAATTTCACACTTAATTGAGACACTTTGTCAGTGGAAAATTATTAAGAAAAGTTGAATTTATAAATTAATTTATACAGTTTCAACAGTTTATGCCATAAATCTCCTCCAACATTGGCCATCGCACCCCAATAAACTCCCATTACAGAAAGCAAGGTAACATACTGATGATGTATTTTATATGTTTTTCAGTTTCTAAAAAAAGGGGTTCTTAGTTTGTTACAAAATTTCAATTTTTCTCATGATTGTTACCCCATGTTTTTTGTGCTGGAGTCACAGAGCGTATTTATCAGAGAATAAAGATATTAAAATTTTTAAAATTGAAAAGAGAAAAAAATAGAATAGAGAGTAATGAGTAATGTTAACTCTAGAGCCAATCATATGGTGTATACAGAGTAACAGGTACTTGTAGGGTTGGATATCAACTGCATTTTAATGGGTTTATCAAAGTGATATTACAGTATATTATGACATAAAAAAACAAGAAGAAGAAGAAACCATTTCACTCCTTTCTTTTCCTGTAAAGCCTGGTCTGGTATGTTTGTTAACTTTGAAAATGTCTGTCATTTCAGACACATTATTATTCAGTGATATATTCTTCTTAACATTTCTGAAAAATTTAATTTCCCACCTATGTATTCTTGTATAATACGGCCTTTTTTTAAATCTTATTTCTAATAAATTTATTTTACATCAGTTTTCAAAAACGGCAGACTACGGCTGATTTCTCTGGTCTCAAATAGTTATAGTCAACCAAATGCTTTTTTAAACCAGTTTCACTCTTTTTTGGTAAGTTTGTTGGCTCTATATGTCCTAACTTGAATTACTTTCTTTACAAACAATTGTAAAAACCCACTATCTAAAAGGGCTTCTGTAGTGTTTTTTGAGGACAAAAGAAATTTTGATAAATGTAGAAAATAAAATAAAATTTTTATATTTTTAATAAAAATATTTATAAATAGATTTTCTTCAGATCATTTCTGTATACCAGTAATCTTTCTAGCAGATACATTGAATTCAGCCATGCCTTTGATAAAACCCTTACGTTTGTTTCTTAGTTTTAATTTTTCAGAGCAAACGAAACTCAATTTTCCTGTAAATTACCATATTAAAGGCTATCATCTTATGTTACGTAAGATGCAATGTTTGTGATATATCTATAAGTATGCATACTTATTCGTATCAGTGTTTTATTTTATTTTTTTAACAAACTAATTTCGTTACGTCCCAACAGTTTGATTTAACAAAACATTTTCACAAACTTAGAAATACCTTTTAATGGAGATAAATATCTCTTAATAAATCTAGAAATTCTTTTAGGCCTTAAGTTTAGTATAAAATTAACGATTTTAGGGAAGGTGACCCAAGGAAAAATAATTGCAATTTTCATTGTCGTTTGAAATCAATGTAATTAATTTAATATTTTATTTTCCTATATATAATATTATACTTTCACGCTTACTTTTATCGCATTATTTTTCACGCTTTTTTCCATTAATGTCTGATATGCATTATATTTTTTATATTTTTAGAAGGTCACAACGTAGAATTATTGTACATATTACTACATTGTTTATGATAGGTATTTCGATCATAAACCTACATTGTTATTGTAGTCTCCACTCAATGTAATTAAATTCCATGTAAATTTTACGTATTTTAGTTAAAATTTATATTAATTAAAAGTCTAGAGTAAAATTGTGCCTTTAATATTAAGTTAACCTTACACAAATTTTATCATTCAAATTTAGCTTATTTTACAATAATAATATTTCTATTTTCTTTCATGTACAACAAATTATTTTCCTGTAATATAATTAAGCAATGTAATTACACAGTTTGATTATATGTTTATTTAAGTAAGCATTGCTGTTTATTTACAAAGGACGTTGAACACGTCTAATTGTAGCCATGAAAACAAATTAATATAACTTAATTATATATTCTAACAATATAACATAATAAGAATAATTTATACTTAGTAAATGACATCAAATAGAAGAAAAATAAATAAAAATAATTCACTTTTATAGAGAAATTATACTTTTGTTTATTATTAACAACTTTATTAATAAAATTATTAACAAATATTAATATTATTTAATAATTAAAAAAAAAAGAAAAACCTTAATATTTATTAGCGCAGAAAAAATAACCAACGGTAGCACCAATTCCTTTAGAAGCTTCTTGCAACGATTTAGATATTAAAAAAATATATATTGTTCATGTTAGGTCAGTTTGTTGTAATTAAAAATTTCCAACTAAATGAATTTATTTATTACTTTTTTACCTTATATGTATACAGGTATATTTCAGAAGAAAAGTGGCTTTATTAAACAAAAATTGAAAAAAATAAATAGCTTGACTACTTCTTTTACAAAAGTAATATTTTAAAACTAAAGTGTAATGTATTTATAAAGAAATTTTTCTTTGAATTGTATTGGTAAAGATTAGAAAGAACAGGATTATCGAATATAGCTTTCATAACTGACAGTTTCATTTATTCAGAGTGATACAGAGTGCAGTAAAACTTTTCGGGCAGGGTTGCTCGATTCAGGTCACACAGATATTATTGATATTCTTGCTCTTTTGTCCTCTTAGTTCAGATAATAACCAGCAGGTGGCTAATTCAAATCATGAACAAAATGATTTGGGATAAATAAAAGATCGTGAGAGAACATCTGCTACACAGAGTTCGTTATACGAGTTCCGAGTCAAAAAGGTCATTTCAAAGAAATGGTTCTAGACTCCCTATAATCAACAGTCACCCATTTTACATAATATCATTTAAGAAGTGGAGTATTTATGAAGGTTCATATTAATGATCGATTACTTTAAGTTGAACGGTTGAAATATTATACTGGAACATTTTTTCTTATCGAGATGTTAAAATGTGACCACAAAGAGACAGACACGTTTCATAAGGAATACTTTTGCGTTTCCTCTGAATTATTTGGTTTATGCAATTGTCCAAATAAACTATTAGACCACTCGTCATAATCCAATTTAAGTGGTAAAACGTAAAATATCACACAAAATCTTTCATAATCTTTTTATTCAGTTCTTTCTTTATTTTTTTGTTTAGCCTCCGGAACAACGCCGCAGTTATGCGAATGGTACTTCTTAGAGATTAAAAAAAGGTTATGCAATCGGAAAAATCGAATTTGATGAAGTTCGGACGGAAAACAGTCTGACAGGTGAGCGCAGTCATTGAAGGCAGCTATGCTAAACAGCGTCAAAGGAATTTGAGTTGCTAAGAAAATTTTATAGAAAGAAATAAAATACGTTAATCATTAAACTATATCCATCGTAAAGATTTAAAGCCTTTTTCGTCATCTTGAAATCCGTGAAGTCAGTATTAATCATTGAGAATCGAAAACGTTTTCTCAACACTTTGAAAACTAGGATGAATAGTATTTCATGCATCTTGCATTGAGCAATGTAAGATTCGTTCTGTGGAAAGTTCGAATGTTCAATTACGGAAAGGTAAGGTTTTAGACATTTCCTTTGATGTGTTCATCTACTCAACACGATGAACAGTGTCAGGAAATTTTAAAAAGTCATCAAAATTTTTATATACTTTATAAGGAAGGAAATGAAGTTAATTTATTAAAAAGAAGGAGGAAGAATACTACAAAAAATATTTCAGAAATCTTGTCTTTAAAAAAAAAAAATTAATTTTTAGAAGATTTACCACCGTTTCGAAAGAACTCTCTTTATTAAAAAAATTCAAATTTCAAGCAACAAAAAGGGAACCCAGAAAATGAGTTGCAGAGCAGTATTTTTTTTGAAAATTCTGAATGGATCAGGTGGACTTATAATGTAGATGTAGCTAATCATTTTGGTGATATTCAGTGGAATGCTGTTCAGAATTCTCAGGAAACAACTTGCACTCTCGAGACATTCTTGTGGGACATTTTATATATAACCAATGGCTAGGTTATTATTTGATGTGGAATTCATCAGCTTTTTGAATAATTTGTCACCCAAAAAATTGTGTGATGAAGCCAAATTGTGTGATGACACTGTGGGAAGCCAATAGTGTATCCATTTCATACTAATGAAAATATACATAAAAGGTTTCATTAATTTTGGTAGACGTATTAATAAAATATCTTTTCATTTATAAATAGATTTCTGTATAAAGATTATGGAGAATTAAAAAAAATAAATAAATAACTCGGAATTAAAAAAAAAGAAAAGATAAAAATTGAGTCGGACAAAATTTGATTGATTTTTTTCTGTTTCTCAGGATAGAAGTTGCAAATAACTGCACAAGACATAGTAGCATACATTTTATTGTATTAGTAAGCTAATAGTTTTCATTTATCTCCTGCTATACTAATTTACAAATATAATACCACATTAACGTATATTTTTGAAAAAAAAAAAACAAATCTTTTGTAATGTTTCCAATGGTACAGACCATGTACGCCAACTGTATAGTTTTAATTGTATATAAAATTTCTGATACGCAGAAGGTTGATGACAAATTTTACTTTAGCTTTTTAACTCCATTAATCTGATTAATTTTAATGTGTGTGTGTGTGTGTGTGTGTGTGTGTGTGTGTGTGTTTGACGAATCTAACACGTTCTGAATAAAATTATTCATGTGTAAACGAGGTAATTTTTTATTACTTTTCGGCTTTAAAATATTTTTTGTTTTACGAGAAACAATTTAAAATAATCCATTCTCTAGTTTATCAATTACCCGTTCGGTGAACTATCATAAACCCATTTCTATGTTTAGTTCTCAAAGTATAATAAAACTGGGTTTGATCTTGCCTAGGCCGTAGCTGGAAGATGCTTGTGTAGCTTATTTTTCATACTTTGAATTTAAATATTTACTAAGTGAAGTAAATGTACTAATTACATGTTATAATTGTTTATCTGCATTCTATTTTTACCATTGAACATTTTTTTAACGTTAATATCTGAATTTTATTTTAATCTACAAGAGAAATAAGAATTTTAATAAATAAATAAATAAAAATAATATTAGTAATAAAAAATACATACCCGGTCGTACAATCCAAATACACGTTCTATGTCATCTTTAGTCAGTTTAGTTGCTCCCTGAAATTGAAAATTAATAACAAATTATTGTCAGAATTTTTTATTAATGAACTACTTTTCGTATCACTATGATTATTTTGTAAACTGAAACCTTATAAAACATAATTAAAAAGAACAGAAATTAAAATGAAATAAAATCAAAATATAAAAATACAGTGTTTAAAGTAATTTATTAAAAAAATTAAAATTATTTTATTTTTTTATAATTATTTTTAGAATTATGATGTGAAACATACAATTATAATTCTTTTATATTTTCCCATCCAGAAAAATAAATCTTATGTAACAAATCATAAAAAAAAAAAAATCTTCTAACGTAACTGTTACAACATTAATAAATAACATACATTCACATAAAAAAAAGTTCATACAATCATAGCCCTAAATACAGTACATAAAAAACAATGTACAAAATGCTACCTACATTCATACAAACATCTATTTTTTCAGTACAATACCTATTTTAATTTTGGCTATTATTATGGAATAATAAATTAAAAAAAAATAATTTAATGAGATAATTAAATAAAAAATATAATTAAAAAAAAAATATATACATATATATATTTTATATATATATATTATACAAGCTATCTTCACCAAGATTTTATATATTACACACAATTTCCATACAGTTTGGCATATTATGTTAAATGTTTCCACTATTAAAAATAGATTGCAACATATTTTCCTTCCAAAATTATTTTAAAAATAAATACTAACCAAATTTTTCTAAGATATATAAATTTGAATGTTTCACTGGTCAATTGCAAGAGATCAAATATGTACCACAAAACGGCGACAGACTCTGAAAACACGAGTAATACCAAACTATATACTTAAATTATTTATAAAATCTTTTAAACAAAGGCATGAATATGTGAAAATGATGAGAAATGACGTTCATGACATTCAATATATTTTCTTTAATAATATTGCCCTGTTATTCACATAAACATAAATTATCAAATTGGATCATGAGCGTCGTATCGACATAAATCTGTGTTCATCTCTCTAAGATATTTTTCTTGAAATAATATATGTCTTTTATTTCAACTACATTATGGTTCCTTAAAATAATTAGTCGAGGAATTCAGGTCAAATGATCAGGAGGCCCAATCCTTATGGCAACGGTATCAAATATATTCAACGAATTTTAATGACCAAGTGAAATTTTTAATTCGGCCTTTTGTCTTTTCGTCTGTTTGTTAGTATATTTAGTTAGTATATTTAGTATATTTATTGTTATATATTAGTCCCCCGTTCGGATCTCCGGGTGGGGACTACTAAGGAAGGGGTCACCAGAAAATTAAAAAATAACATTCTACGAGTCGAGCGTGGAATGTTAGACGCTTAAAAAAGGTTGGTAGGCTAGAAAATTTAAAAAGGGAAATGGGTAGGACAAATGTGGATATAGTAGGAATTAGTGAGGTTCGGTGGGAAGAGGAAGGCGACTTTTGGTCAGGTGATTTTAGAGTAATTAACTCAGCGTCAAATAATGGGCAGGCAGGAGTAGGTTTCGTGATGAACAAGAAGATAGGGAGGAGAGTGGAGTATTTCAAAACGCATAGCGATAGAATCATTGTAATAAGGATAAAATCAAAACCTAAACCGACAACGATTGTTAACGTCTATATGCCTACAAGCGCCCATGATGATGATGAGGTAGAGTGTGTATACGAAGAGATTGATGAAGCAATTAAACACGTAAAAGGAGATGAAAATTTAATAATAGTTGGAGATTGGAATGCAAGCATTGGAAAAGGCAAGGAAGGAAATATAGTGGGTGAATACGGGCTGGGCAAAAGGAATGAAAGAGGAGACCGACTTATAGAATTTTGCACGAAGTATAATTTAGTAATTGCCAACACCCGATTTAAAAATCATAATAGAAGAAAAAGCACTTGGAAAAAGCCAGGCGATACTGGAAGGTATCAGATAGATTATATCATGGTTAAGCAAAGATTTAGAAATCAACTCGTTGACTGCAAAACTTACCCTGGAGCAGACATTGATAGCGACCATAATTTGGTGATAATGAAATGTAGATTGGGGTTTAAAAACCTGAAGAAAAGGTGTCAGATGAATCGGTGGAATTTAGAGAAGCTTGAGGAAGAGGAGGTAAAGAAGATTTTTGAGGAGGACATCGCAAGAGGTCTGAGTAAAAAAGATAAGGTAGAAAATGTAGAAGAAGAATGGGAGAATGTTAAAAAGGAAATTCTTAAATCAGCAGAAGCAAACTTAGGCGGAATAAAGAGAACCGGCAGAAAACCTTGGGTTTCAGACGATATATTGCAGCTGATGGATGAACGTAGAAAATATAAGAATGCTAGTGATGAAGAAAGTAAAAGGAACTATCGGAAATTAAGAAATGCTATAAACAGGAAGTGCAAACTGGTGAAAGAAGAGTGGATTAAAGAAAAGTGTTCAGAAGTGGAAAGAGAAATGAACATTGGTAAAATAGACGGAGCATACAGGAAAGTTAAGGAAAGTTTTGGGGTACATAAATTAAAATCTAATAATGTGTTAAATAAAGATGGTACACCAATATATAATACGAAAGGTAAAGTCGATAGATGGGTGGAATATATTGAAGAGTTATACGGAGGAAATGAATTAGAAAATGGTGTTATAGAGGAAGAAGAGGAAGTTGAGGAGGATGAAATGGGAGAAACAATACTGAGATCTGAATTTAAGAGAGCATTAAAAGATTTAAATGGCAGAAAGGCTCCTGGAATAGACGGAATACCTGTAGAATTACTGCGCAGTGCAGGTGAGGAAGCAATTGATAGATTATACAAACTGGTGTGTAATATTTATGAAAATGGGGAATTTCCATCAGACTTCAAAAAAAGTGTTATAGTTATGATACCAAAGAAAGCAGGGGCAGATAAATGTGAAGAATACAGAACAATTAGTTTAACTAGTCATGCATCAAAAATCTTAACTAGAATTTTATACAGAAGAATTGAGAGGAGAGTGGAAGAAGTGTTAGGAGAAGACCAATTTGGTTTCAGGAAAAGTATAGGGACAAGGGAAGCAATTTTAGGCCTCAGATTAATAGTAGAAGGAAGATTAAAGAAAAACAAACCAACATACTTGGCGTTTATAGACCTAGAAAAGGCTTTCGATAACGTAGACTGGAATAAAATGTTCAGCATTTTAAAAAAATTAGGGTTCAAATACAGAGATAGAAGAACAATTGCTAACATGTACAGGAACCAAACAGCAACAATAACAATTGAAGAACATAAGAAAGAAGCCATAATAAGAAAGGGAGTCCGACAAGGATGTTCTCTATCTCCGTTACTTTTTAATCTTTACATGGAACTAGCAGTTAATGATGTTAAAGAACAATTTAGATTCGGAGTAACAGTACAAGGTGAAAAGATAAAGATGCTACGATTTGCTGATGATATAGTAATTCTAGCCGAGAGTAAAAAGGATTTAGAAGAAACAATGAACGGCATAGATGAAGTCCTACGCAAGAACTATCGCATGAAAATAAACAAGAACAAAACAAAAGTAATGAAATGTAGTAGAAATAACAAAGATGGACCGCTGAATGTGAAAATAGGAGGAGAAAAGATTATGGAGGTAGAAGAATTTTGTTATTTGGGAAGTAAAATTACTAAAGATGGACGAAGCAGGAGCGATATAAAATGCCGAATAGCACAAGCTAAACGAGCCTTCAGTAAGAAATATAAGTTGTTTACATCAAAAATTAATTTAAATGTCAGGAAAAGATTTTTGAAAGTGTATGTTTGGAGTGTCGCTTTATATGGAAGTGAAACTTGGACAATCGGAGTATCTGAGAAGAAAAGATTAGAAGCTTTTGAAATGTGGTGCTATAGGAGAATGTTAAAAATCAGATGGGTGGATAAAGTGACAAATGAAGAGGTATTGCGGCAAATAGATGAAGAAAGAAGCATATGGAAAAATATAGTTAAAAGAAGAGACAGACTTATAGGCCACATACTAAGGCATCCTGGAATAGTCGCTTTAATATTGGAAGGACAGGTAGAAGGGAAAAATTGTGTAGGCAGGCCATGTTTGGAGTATGTAAAACAAATTGTTGGGGATGTAGGATGTAGAGGGTATACTGAAATGAAACGACTAGCACTAGATAGGGAATCTTGGAGAGCTGCATCAAACCAGTCAAATGACTGAAGACAAAAAAAAAAGTTAGTATATTTGTGATGCAATTACAGCCAAATACTTTTTCTCATTTTTATGAAAATTTGCAGCAAGGTTCGTTACTATAATGCAGAATGACGGTATATGTAACAATAGGCTGAATAACATTTTCCACTTGAAAATTTCAGAACTACTTTTATTGAGCAAAGAAAAAGGAGTGATGTAGTGGACAGGAAGTTTCAGTCTCCTTATTACCGTTAAGCAGATTGAATGCATTTTCTTCTGAAAAAGACATAATTTTAAGTGTGTTTCTCAGCAGCTCTATGTAAGATATTTAATTTTTGCCTTTTAAACCAACCATATTTTAAGCTTAAAATTTGTCCGTTAGAATAAATTCTAATAAAATTCTTTTATTTTAGTCCAACATGGTGGCTTTCTCAGTACACTATTGGAAATTTAATTTGGTTAAATCTTAATGACATTTAGATAAAATTATATTTTATTATATCTCAGCGTAACAGATTATTTATTAAAATAATTTGGGAAAGAAAATAATAAATTTGGTTTAAAGAAAAGTTGTCTCCTGAAAGTTAAAAAAGCGATAAGTAATATTCAGATGATCGTAATCAGTTCTTTGGATAAATCAAAAAGAGTAAGATTAATTTTACACTTTATTAATTCAGTTTTATTATAAACCTCAGCTTCTTCATATTAGTACAATTTAATCGACGCACATAAGTGGTATTGATTAGGGAAAAAAAAATCATTCAAGGTCTTCCTTACCTGTTACTGATTAACCTAAACGATTCAACATTATTTTATCTTCAATGAAAAGCGGTTGAAGACCAAATCACCATCTTTGCTTTTAAGTGTAGGTAGGTAGGAAGAAATTTGTGACCAAAATTAATGATATTTTTTGTTTATTCACCTCCCTGATTAGAAAAAATTCTTACTGGACAGAATAAATTCACGAGATAACTTGAGTTTATTATTCAGTCAACTAGTAAAAAATATCATTTTGGTGATTAGGATCAATTTATATAATATTTGTAACTTACACGGGTGACTTTAAAATCTTTTTGATTATAAATAAGGAAAACTAGCTGTGTAGAAGTTCAATGTGTTGACTTCTCTGGACTGTTAGTTTAGTCACTGACCATTTTACTCTTTTTGATTTACATAGAAGATCATCCTTATCACGGGTTGTTCTTAACGCTGATTGACCATCGAATGGCAGGAAACCTTTGTAAGGATAATAGACATTAAAGTGTTCCGCTGTTCATCAACTTGACAAGTCATCCATTAAGCATTAAAGAATTATATTAACTTTATTTGCTCATTTATTTTCATGATTTTGTTTTAAGTAAATTAAATCTATTCTAATATTTTATTAAATTAAAAAGGAAAAAAAAAACAGTTGTTAATGTTGTATATAGCGGATGTTTTAAGTTATTTTTTATCTTCTCGAAAAATATGTATAATTTTATATTTTCCTACTTTCGTATTTGCCTTTGTGTCTTCACTTTCTGGCCATTCTTTTCCTTTATCATTGATCAGTGGAATATCGTCTAACGTATATTCTTATGAACATCAGGGATATAACTTAAAAGTTCATCATACAACTCTAACTCTTTCACATTTATTAAACTTTTAAAATCGATACGTAGTTATTAACTACTTTGTACGTATAATATTTTGGTATTAAAGTGTCGATGGATAAGATATTTGTATTTATTTACCTGTGGAAGTAATTCCACAGGTTATCCACAGGCTAATTATTCCACAGGTTATCATTAAATAACAGTAAAGTTTAATTTTTTGAAATTATTTTAGTGATCATTATTGTTGTCAAGCCGATTTATACTAATATCTTTTAATTTTTTTTTATTAGTTGTCAAATTCATTTAAACGATTCATTCATTTAAGTGATGCATTCAACAGTTTTCTGAATGAAGGAAAATATCGATTTTTATGACTGATTGACAACGGTTACTGAATATTTAAAATGACCTTATGACTTGTATTCAAATAAGATAAACTCGTAATGAGCTTTCTAAAATAAGATAGGCTTCTTGGCCCCTTAAAAAACCATCAACATTTCTATTTAAAATTTAGTTCATAAATAAATGAATGATAGTGAAATTTAAATTTTAGGATTTTCTAAAAGAAAGATTAAATATTTTCATGTTATTGTTGAGTAAAATTTAAAAAAAAAGGTATTAATATCCTGAAAGTTAATTCATCTTAATTACTAATAATTAAACGTAAAATTAAAATATAAATTTCGAGTTATGGACTAAATTTTGAAATAGTTATAATAAAAAATAGGTAAATTGTTTAACAAACTCTTAATTTTAATGTTTATAAAGCTAGAGTGTTTGCCTTTCATCTTCCAACAAATTGTGGATTTGAATCCAGGTCAGACTTGGCATTGTTCATACGTTTGTAATTTTATATTTGACAATTTGCCTGTAATTGTTAAAATAAATATATAATATATATATATATATATATATATATATATATATATATATATATATACACACACACACACGCTCGTCATATTCTACTTTCATATTTATTTAGAACGATTTTTTATTATTTAAATCAATTTTACAGTAATTAGAAACATGGAATCAATAATTATCTTGATAATATGGCTATTAGCTTTTAAAATTAAAATCTATTAAGACAGTTTTAATTTTGCCAAGAGAATGGGTTGGAGTCATTATTTATGTGTTAAATAACTATGTATATTTATTAATGGAATGATCTAAGGATATTTCATTTTTTATTTTATTTACTTTTTTATTAGACTATATAACGCAACAGCCATACGCTGGTATATTACAACCACATTTTCTCTAATTAAAAAAAAAAAAAACAGGTTAGTAAGAAAAAACGTTTCACTACTAGTTCTGGCAGCCTAATAAGCTTATTGATTAGCAGCATAACGAAACATTTAATTCTATAATGAATATAGATTTTATAAAAATTAAATTTACTAATTTAAATTATATCTATAAAAAATGTATATGTTTTATTTTAAAATTGGTGTTTTACAAGAAAAAAAAAAAAATATTTTTTTTAACATAAATCATGCTTCAGTGTAAAATTAATTAATTTTCCTTTTTTACTTTTGTGAATAAATTGAAAATATATGTACTGCTTATTAAACGGGAAAAAACCAATATTGAAGGATTTGATGTGGTTCATATAAGCAGAAAGCAACTCCGTTTCAACAACTATTTGGGTATTTCAACTTGGGTAAATCGATTCAGGGTTACTGAAAAATCGTGGAATTTATTTTGATTACTATTCTAGTAGAAAAAAAATTATACAACCTTAATTAAAAGCTTAAACAAATGTAAAATGTATAGAGTATTTAGTTGGAAAACTTAAATTAATATGAACATCTGTATTATACCAACATCAAAAACAATAATTAATTTTTTTTGTGTTCTTAAATTTGGTGTAACAATTTAGGGTAAAAGGTTTTAAATTATATAACTAAACATCAATAAGCATTACGATAATATATATTCAACATATATTTTATTTAGTTACGCTAAACAATTTTTTAAAATGAATTTAGTAAATTGGTGCACATTGTGAAACATCAAATAAGCATTTTGTGAAACCAGGTGATAAATAAATTATTGTCATTTTCATACATTTTAATTTTTATGTGTATTTTTATTGTGATAATTTTTTTTATGAACAGTGTAGAATATTCTTAATAATTAAAAATTTGATAAATTCAAATACTTTCTCAGTAATTTTTTATATAGAAAATGTAAAAGTCAGTGTACTATTAAAATTCTGTAAAAAAATTATTTTTTTTTTTACACTCCTCTTAGAAACACCCATTACTCAGCGCATATAAATACTAAAAGGGCGTACGGTTACTCAATTTTTTTATTATATAATTTTCCTTCCCTTGTTAAAAAAATATAAAATAAGTACATTAAAAAGTTCATAAAACTGCTAAATGTTTATTTAATTACTACACTGTTTGTTAGTAAAATTTTTATGAGAAAAAATAATAAGATTGGAAATAATTCTCATCCATTTCTAACCCACCACAAATTATATTTATAACTTAAATTTATTCCAAGAATAAAAATCGCACTAATTTAAATATAATTGGTTCATTGGCTTCCTTTCTATTTAAAAGTTTAACGGATTTAAAAATAATGGAATTTATTCTTCAAAAGTACTTTAAAAAACAGATAAAATAAAAAATATCAGTAATTCCATTGAAAAAGTTGCAGATAATTAACACTGTAGGTTTCTTTGAAAGAAAGAATTTCATTATTTTGAAAACAAGTCATTTGATATCTAATAATTTTAAACAATATTTATTTTGATTACTATTTAAATCAGTAAGGGTTAAAGGATTCCAAAACGATTTGCAGCAAAGGCGACAATTGACTACAAGAATCGTAATTTATTACATTTTTTATCGATTTAAAAAGGTTGGATCTTAATTTAAAAGTTTTCAAATATCCAACTTATTTAAATTATCTACTATTCCGACTGCCATTAGGTAAGTTTACATTTTGTCCCGTTATCCATTTTAAAATGGAAAATATGAGATATGAAAAGGGTATTGTAATGGAAAAATGTGTGTGTGGGTCAACTTGGATTATCGATGTCATCAAGTTCATTGTGCATGGTAGGCTTAGTTTTATCATGACCATTATAATTTATAATGGAAATATGTCACTAATTTCCATGTATTTAGTAAGAAAGTTTTACATTCCACAAAACAATTATTATTTCCAAAAAATGTTGATTAATTTTACAAAGTAAAATGCTGGATGTTTTGTTACTACTTATGGAAGAGTTTCAATGTAATTTAATTCCTTAATATTAGGCCAAAGCAATCGATTGGGGGATTCGTTTATTTTACCATCTTCAAGGACCGAGCCGTGGTAAGTAGTTAGAATAATCTTTATTTCTGATCAATATCGTTCACCAACTCAGCCGATCACGAGTCTTCCATCACTATCATGAGTTGGTATGGAGTTATCCATCACATCTGGTAGATATAGACAAAAAGCGTGCCTACTCGGCTAGGGCAGAGCGTTGTAGATCGGAGAATCAAATGATACCCAGGAAAGAAATTAAGAAAATTATCTACACATATTTAACACAGCTCAGCCGCATTACCACTGCCGACCTACGCAACAATTCTTTCTGCTAGGGAACATAAATTGTTCTTTAGAACAAATTTATAATTAAAATCGACCTCTCGATCAGCCTTCCATTTCTGGCTGCCTAATGGCAAGCTAAAAGAAATTTTAAGATTAAATTCCAGGTTAAGACTGCCGGGCTGACCAAGGCAACATTGTATTCAACTTCTCGCTCACAAACCAAACGGCTTTTCACAGAACCAACCTATTAAGATTGATAATGCCAACTTAAACTGCCTCTTTTGATTACTGCGGCAGGTGATTTACTAAATGGTCGTCATTCTTGGGCCATTATTCAAGGAATTACTCTATTAGAATTTTTTGCTTGGCTGTACTTAAAGAATGTACGGTATTACACAAGTCTATCTTTAGGATGGAAACCTCATCTAAAAATTTAAAAAACACCTTCGTGGTCGTTTTGAATACACTTACTTTGAGGACAAAATACTTTGGGGATAAAAATCTATAACATAAATAATTTAATAATTTGTGAGTGGGTCAGATTGTTAAAAGAAAGTATATTAACAAAAAAACAAAGAAAAAACCATTAAAATACAATATAGGTAATTACATACACAGAAAGAAATTACATCAGATAATACACATTTAGCTATATAAAAATTTTATTATTATAATAACTCATTAAAAATAATAAGAAAAAAATTAGTATACCATATATCGATTTTTTTTTCTGTTACACATTGCTGAAAAAAAATCTCTATACTACTCATGCAAATTTATTACTTTTGCAGCTTTGACTACGAGCGGCTTACTTTTTAATTTATAGCTGAATATATTTTCTTTTCATAAGTTATACGTTTATTATTTTTTTTTTATTTCACACATAACTTAATACAATAATATAATATAATATACGTATTACGCTTTATAACAATAGCGCAGCTGAAAATGCATTTTATCGCTAGCCAGGTCCCTACCATGCACTGAGCATTAAGCATAAATATTATTTATACTACATTAAAATTTTCTGTCTCATGTTTCATCAATTGTATAATATTTTATTTAAAAGTTAGTTTATTTAAAATAAAATTGTATACATACAGTTTGCATAATATTTTAAAATACGAAACAAAATGACGAAATAATCACTACAGATATTTTTTTTTTTACCTATTTTTTCGAATATAAAATTCATTTTTTGCGTTTTCTTATGAACAATCATTTCATATTGTTGTTTTGTAATATGGAATATTATTTTTTTATTAAACACAAACTTATTAAATATAACACAATATACGTAGCTGATAAAGCGGGGAAAAAACAATAATATGAAACACTCATAAGAAAAATAAATTCTGTTTCAATCAGATCTGATTTAAACTGATATAAGTTACATTTAGAGTAGTTAAGGAATTGAAATCAAAATCCTTTCAGTTAAAATTTTTAATTATTTTGCAATTTTAATGAGAAAATAAAAATGCAACACCCATGATGTGAAAATTGGATTTGTTAAATGAAAGAAGGTTCCAGAAAAAAAGAAAAGGCCGATATGTAGAAAAGAAAAGAAATTTGAGTAATATGATGCGTAGATTGGAAGATAAATGTGAAAAGTAAAATATATGCAAAAAATCAATAACGATAAAATGTTGGAAAGAACGGTTGAAGGTAGAACAATATTGACACTGACAAGGAAGAAAAAAGAGAGGATGGATAATGCGTAGTGAAGGAAAACAAAATTGCCTGACGAAGAATAATTTAGAAGAAATGTGAAGGAAACGATAAAAAGAACATAAGGTAAAACTAAATTGAGAATGTTAAGATTAAAAGCAGCTACGTGAATGAGAGAATATATTGGCTGAGTTAAGACAAACATGGAAAGTTGGTGTCACCAGCTGCCGTATGGTAGAGCGGAAAATTATCCTATGGCTGAGAACTTTAATAGTATGATAAAATTACACTCGTAATTTATTTCGTCTATAAGACTTCGAAAAAAAATTTATTACAATTAACTTAGATAACAGTAGGCAATTTACTTTTATCCTACTTCAAAAATACTTTTACCCTGCTTCAGGTTCTTATATAGACCCGCAATAAAAAAAAATGTCATCAAATGAACCAACCATCTTGATAACTTTGATCTATTTTACTCTGCAGAGGAAGTTTTCTGATGATCTCATTGTACCTTTCATTCAGATAACGTAAATGAAATTCTTATTTTACACACTGTTTATTTAGATATTTTTCTTTTTTTTTGTTAACCTAGTTGCTTAGTATTGGATAATTATGATATCATGATGAAAAACCTAATGTCATTTTTACACACAAAATTCAAGAATTTTGGTGGAAAACTTAAGCCACATTACCTAGCCTTAACTCGCACTCACTGGAATGAGACTGAATTTTAATCATAAACGAGACTTTTTACTTTCCGATACCTTTTTATTTGTTTTTTTTTTTCAATATGCAGTAAAAAATTAAATCAGTGTTCTTACATTACATATTGGATGAGCTCATATTTGTTAATAGTATGTATCTCTACTGTCTCTCTTCGTTCTTTTTCTTATTTTTATCAAAACGTAGGTTTACCATTTTTTCCTCAAGATCGATATTTTTTCTTATGAGCGGTGGTTTTACAGACCTATCTTAATTTTAAATAAAACTAGAAAATGTATAACATAATTTAAAAAAAAAGACATAAAACTTACACAAAATACTGAAAGAAAAAAGAGGTAACTGTTATTTTATTTATTTAAAAATATAAAGTAGCGAAGTAGGCGCCAAATTAAGCATTAGTAAATTGTTAGCTGTTGTTTCCTTTTTTATTTGGCACCGACTTTTAAAGTAAAAGTTTTAAGATGAATTTTTAGCGCGGTTTTTTAATTTGATTTTATTTTATCTCTAAAATATTAAAAAAGTGAATATATTTAAATGTAAAGTTCTACTTATCAAACCAAATCGATATTGTAATAGTAATTTCACGTGTGTGCCCTGTTTTTAATTAATTAATTTTTTTATTACTACCTCAAGATGAATTTTTATGCTGAGTTTATTTTCAGACCGAAGTAGAAAGTAATGATATTTACTTTCGTATTTCCTTGCTTTTTACTGGTACTGATTTATTTAAAATAATTACCATATCAAGAATTACCATACCTTTCCAATTACTATATTGGGTATTGCCATACCCATACAATTACCATACCCTTCCCATACCATTATCAATTTGTGAAGTATTATATATATGCAAATAAATACATTATATTAAACAAAAAGTTGTGAATCTTTGTATTTTAGAAATTACTTGTAATAAATTTGGTTAATAAGAAATACTTAAAAATATGGAAAGTTAGAAACAAAACGTGATAAATAATTAAAAATGCATTAACGTACAATAATTAATAAATCTGTATGTAATAGATTCTTACTTTACAGCACATATTTTGTGACCTCTTATCACTAATACGAGTATTAATCTCATTATTCTCTAGCAGCGTGTAATACAGTTTACTGCGCATTAATTAAGTACATTAATTTTATCAAAAATAATACTTTTTCTAAGCATTTTAAATGAATTCATATTTCTAACCTGACAAAGGTTGAAAGTATGAGCAATTTATATCATAATTTCGTTGGATTTTTAAAAATTCTTGGTCAAATATTTATTTGAATGCCGTTTTTCAACCCTGAAAAATTATTCAAATAAAAATAAATAATCTTAATTAGGATATATGGTATCAAACGACAGTAGATATAACTTTTCCAAATATCTTCCCTTTTTTTATAACAATGGAAATAAAAGAATTAAACAAAACGACAGTGTACATTAGAGTATAAAGAAATATAAAGAATAAAAATATTAATAAAAGAATAAATAAATGAAGAATAAACACTCAAATTGCGAATACAAATGAAAAAGCGCCAAATAAAAAGAAAATCGTTTTAAAATTTGTAAGAAATACATTGAGAAACCATAGCAATTTACTACAAAGTTACATAAATTTCCATGAACACCAGGTAGAAATGAAAGAGGATGAAATAGAAGGAGCAAACTTGAAATCGAATTATGCAAGGAATAAAAGAAATAAAGTTTGGAAAAGTTATAGGAATAGAAAAGCTGCTAATAAAAGTGATTAAATACCTTAATGAAGAAGGATACAAGGGATTGTGAAATTGTAAAATAGTACAATTTACAAAAGTAAGTGTGATTAGGGCAGAAATCTTTCTTAAAATACTCATGACTCCAATCCCCCAAAACATGAAGTAAAATGTTAAAATTATAATTATAAGACAATTCATATAATTTCGCATTTACAAGAACTCTTCAAGGAATACTAAGTAATAAATTCGGGAAATGGATTCAAAACGACAATATGAACTCAAGAAAAGGAGAGGGATTGCAGATACAATTAAGCTAGAAACAGCTAGTGGTGAGAGGTGAATAAAAGATTAAAGAAATAAGTGCACGTTTTATAGGTATGGAAAAAACATCCCACAGAGTCAAACTCGTAAAAAATCGAATAAACTCGTAAAAAAATATTAAGACGCCAAAGAGTAGATAGATTGAGTAGGTAGAAGGTTAATTAATGAATTATAGCTGAATCAGAATACGACAATGAAAATAAGGGTTGCTTAAACTTAGTGGTTTGTTATAGAAAGAGGAGTAAGGTAAGGATGCACCAAACACCGATCTTATTTAATATATATGGTGAAGACGTGATAAGAATGCCCGGAAAAAAATAAACGATTCAATGTAGGAGATAGTAGAGAATAAATTGTATAACGTTCGCAGATAAAGTACAAGAGATTGAACAAATAATTTCAATATTACAAGACACTATAACATATATGAAATAAAATGAATGTTAGAAAAATTAAAGTAATTGAATAACAAACAATAAGTCACTGGATGTCAGCACAAGTAAGGAAGAACTGAGAAGGTAAAACAGTAAAGATACAAGGTTATCATGTTAACTGAAGATTGAAAAAGCGTATACGAAATAAAAACAAGTAAAGTAATAGCTAAATAAAAAAGCTGGCAAAGTGTTACATGGTTTTCCCGGTTACGCCGGTCTAGCCACGGTTACCAAAATAAGATTTTAGCATCAAAATTTTCAAATTTCGAATAAAAAATCTATTATTTTAGGGGTTTCCTTAATCTGCAGGGAAAATTTAGGAAATACTTATCTATAAAGAAGTAATTCCTAACAGAAAAAACTTAAAAAACCAGTTTAAAAAAATAGAAAAAAATAAAATAAAATATTGCTTTTCCTAACGGGTCCGCAATATATTGAAGGTATCAAAGCTACTTCAATTTATGATCAATGTTTAAGTGATGAAGAAAAATACAAAAAAAAATATTTTAATAATGAAAATTAAGAGATAAAAAAACAGAATATATTTTTTAGAGGTGGGGAATAAATTTTAAGAAATTTTTTAAAAAAATAATCAAATATAGGTTAAGCTTAACAAATTTGCATAAATAAAGTTTACAATAAATATAACATCCCCTTCATTATCGGCAAACATTTTCAAAAACCCTTTGTTTATTTTAGATCTGTGATCTATAATTTAAAAAAAAATTGTTGACACTTCTTGATAACTCTCTATATGAAGTAAAAAATGTCAAAAGGTGTTTGAAAAATATTTGAATTGAAGGGAGGTAGAGTAAAAGAACGAAAAATGTATTTTTCAATTTTAAAAGTTAGGAGTTGATTAAAAAAGAAAGTCTGGATTATTTATAACATTGAAGGTGTCAAATTTTGTTTAATTAAATTTTCTCTAAAATACCTCTGATGTTAATCGAAATTGGTTTTTTCGAGATATCCCACTGAACCAATTTTGAAATATAAGATTAATGTGATTAATGCCCATATATAGAATTTGAGCCAAATTGGAAGAGAATCGTTTTGGTCAATCCTTTAAGGCCAAGAATAGTATAATACACTTACGTATGCGCATATATACATATATGTGTTTTTTGTTCCGATGAACCAGTAATGTAAACAACAATTGCAGAAATCCAATACCCCATTTTTGTCAAGCTCACATACCCTTCAATATAGCTATATTAGCCGAGAAAGTGCTTTTTATTTTTCAGAGAAAAACTATGTAAGAAAGAAATTATAAAGTGAAGTGGTGAAATAATTGTCTGTAAAGCGTTTTAGTTTGTTAGTAAAAAGGTAAGCATGGAGATATTTGACATGTGGACACATGTCAAATAGAAAATTAAATGAACAAAATAAAAGATGAAGGATAAACAAGAGAATGAACGAGAGTAAAGCTTAATGCGAACAATTAAGAAGCAAATTTTACTGGCAGGAACATATAATGAGAGATTAAGGATGAGTTATAAATGCAAAATAAAGATATTGCAAAAAGTTAACATTATAGATACTCCAAAAGGAATTGGGATGTATTAAAATCTTAAACATTTTGCTGGGAATAGAGAAGAATGAAATCTAATGTAATGCAAAAGACCTACTTCGAGGCAGATTATCATACGATGGTGGCATTGTTTTGTATGTTAAAGACCAAGAGCATAACCCCATATAACCTAAGCAAACCTAATGTAAACTTTTTTTCATATTAATTATAACATCTAAATTTATTATCAATTTTAAATGAGTAGGCATAAATATCGTGAAGAGCGAAATACAAAATTGTGTATTTTAAAAAAATCTTAAAACTTTCTGATTATGAAATATTCATTAAGCATTTCCGTAAATGTGGAAGATAATTTTTTTTTTAAATTAAAAAGATTAAAATTTAGTTTACATTTATGGGTTTCTTTTTTGACTCAATATTAAATTGACATGAATGTAATTCATATTAAGTGAATTAATTTGAAAGAATAATTTAATATATTTTTTGTAGCAACATCATGTATGAAAAATGATTTTAAAACAACGTATTTAAAAAAAAATGCTTTATTTAAATAATTATTAATTGTAGAAATTAAGCTGATACACAATAATTTAGATAGTAAATAAATAATTAATAAAATCTGCTGGAATTAAATTATTTTGGAATCGTTGATTTTTTTTTTTGTAGTAAAAATTGAGGATTACTACTTTTAATTTAGTAATTTTAAAAATATCAAAAGTAATGAATAAATGAATTTAGAATAAGTCTATTAAATTTAATATTCTGTTGCAAATATATTTACAGGAAACCATGTTTTTTATTTTATTAAAAAAAAAAAACTTATTTAAAAGTTATTTGTAACTGGAAAACTTCGTTAGGCAAAAAACCCCTCATAAATAAATAAACGTTGTAAACAAGTTATTTGATGTTACATAATTTACTTAGGTATATATCCTTTGAAGATATAACTCACCCTTTCAAAACGGCTTCTTCCTTAATATATTTAGGCAATACGTGTTTACTTAGGAGATCTCTGTATTCCTTCATTCAATCATTCCAAGGTACGTAATCAAATTTTACCTGAGTTAAAAAAAATCTTTCCTTAATATAATTTGAATAGAATAAATTTGGTTCATCAGAATTTTTATAATCTAATACTTTAAAACGTTAAAGAAACCAAAAACCAGAAAGACCTCCCTAAAACAAATTATTTCATTTTGGTCCGTAAAATCAGAGCGGAACGAAGAAAGTCGTAGGGAAGTAATTTGACCACGTTTTATTATTTTTAACAGGCTTAAAAATGTCTTATTCATGTTATTATATATTTCTACTTATTAATTTTTACATGTGCTCAATGCGTTCAAGTTTTAATTTTGACCAAGTGTGTTGATGTCGATGGTGCTTGTTTTATTTTGTACAGCAAGTTCCTCTGTCAATCCAGTAGTATGTTACATTCAAATAGTATTAATAAGAAGAATTAAAAAAATTACATCCTTAAATAGATTTTTGAAGATACCTTTTTTTATTTGTTGATTCATCAACATTTTTATTAATAAATTTCATATATATCCTGTAATTTTGTGATAGGTTCATGCTAACCTTCAAGAAAATTTGTTAGTTGACGAAGTAATACGTAATTCTGATTGTAGACAGCCTTACCTAAAACTCAACAGTAGTTGGTTTTAGAAATTTTTCTTTATTTTTAGTAAAACGTAGGTTTTTGACTTTTTTATATTTTTTAAAGTGGCTTTTTTACGGTGTGTGGTGCGCGTGGCTTTCTATTTGTGGCCCTACCCATAATTTAAATAAAACATAAAATCGTTATAATAATAAATCCATTAAATAAAGAGCAATACTTTATCAATTTTTTAAATCTTTAGTTTCTGATATCGGTACAAAATTAAGAGTAAGTAAGTTGTGGGTAGTTGTTTTTTCTTTCTTTTTGAAATCTGCAAATGGCTGAACTTTAAGAATTTAATAGCTTTAGTTTTAAAGTTTGAATTTATGTTCTGAAGTTGGCTATTTTAAACTTTTATAATGTTTATTTTTTCAAGCGTCCTTTCAGGATTATTTTGTTTAACATAAATTTTCGTTTCATAAATTTAAATTTCAAACTGTTTAACTAATCTCATGATTTATTTAAAAATGATTGTTAATTATATTGCATACTTATATTTACTTATATATAATTTGTATAGCTAGTACTTTCATTATTGTACTCCTTTTTTTTTTGAGATCACGATACAAATATATATTTGGTTGCAAGTTCTAAGGAATAATAATAGATGTTACGTCAAAACTTAGTTTGCCCATATTATTTTTTCAGCAAACTTGTCTTATACTAATAACAAGTGATCTGCTGTAAATAAATAACATACTTCGAAGAATCCTAGAAATATTTTCTTATTATAATCATACAATGATTAATTACCCGTGTTTATTCAAAACATTGTGGAACAGCTTATACATTAATTTCAACAAACACGCGGAAAAATTGCACAAATTTTGCCAGTAATGTTAATTTTATTTGTAATCTATTTCAATTAACGGGAACCAAAAGTAAGTATAATTACAATAAACAAATGACATGCAAAGAGAGGTCTCCGATGAAATGTTTCAAAAATTATAAATGCATACATGTGTATACATATCTTATACAGTACACTGAAGTATATAATAAAGATAAACAATCAAATGCACTGATAAGTCCAAGAAACATTGATCAAGTCCATAACATAAAAAGGAAGACAAAGAAAACACCAAGAAATATTCCTCACAGTTACACAATGAATCACAAAAAAACGAACCTAACAAAGAAATATCAGAAAGAGAAAAAAATAATAATTAGTTAAAATATATCTATATATATAAAAAGCGATATTTCACGAAGCATATGTTTCAATGTTGTGGAGTCATCCAGATCTCGAAGAACGTTACAAAGCCAATACGTGCAGCCACTTAACCGCTGAATGTTCTTGCTATTATACAAGAAGTTACCTGCAAGCCAGCTCATATGACTCATTTTGGATTTGATATTGAATTGCTGTATCTTCTCTCGAATGCTATGCACTCTCAGATAATCATGTATCTCAGTGTTTCTTGTAAACCATTTCGTCTCTGTTATAGTTCTCAATAACTTATTCTGAAATCGTTGAACGATGCCAATGTTACTCTCGCTTGTAGTACCCTACCGCTGAATTCCGTAGGTGCAAATAGGTTTCTAGATTGTTGTATACACAAACTGTTTGTTCGATAATGATAACCGCAATACCCTGCCTAGCAACCAATACATGTTACTGAAAATAACGTTACAGTTTCAATTTTTCTCTGACGTGAGTCCTCCACTAAAACAGCGATACAGATGCAGTCCCAGGAATCACACGCTGTTAGAATGCGGGATAAAAACGTCATTCAACTGAACTGGAGGGCAGTCATCGCAAAATATTTTCTCATCACACAATTAACGTGTGTAGATTTTGGCGGATTTACCTTCGTTTTCCATTTAGAAAGCCGTTCACTAATTAGATCCAACAGAGTTTGCAGGTTATTAGAAGTTACGATAGGATCAGCATCCACACCCAGGAATACCGTGACGTCCGCAAACGATACAACCGTTACGTACTCAGGAGTCGGAAGGTCCACCGTGAAGATAGAAAGTAAAACAGATTCTTGAACCGACCCTGAGGAACAACCGACTAGGTATAAAAAAATAACGACAGGTTCTGATATTATAGCTCACAAAGGAAAAACATTCGTCTAGGTAGCTTTGCATGATCAAATAATATACGGCTAAGGAAGGTCCTCTTCAATCTATATAGTGGACCAGGAAGCCAGACCATATCAAAGGTCTTATTAAAATTATACAAATGTCATAATATTTTTAACAATAAACTTACAAAATAAAACGTGTCATATTTGGAAAACGAATTTTTCCAAAGATTATTTAAAATATTCCACCTTATGGATTTCATTATTTCACTGGTAATGTTAAATTGTTATTCGATTGCTAATGTTAATCTTAGATTTTATTATGAATTCTATATAATCATATGTATGTGTATATTTATACATATATTGACTTCCAAAGCAAAGTAGTAGTGTCTTGTATTACATCCAGAATGTTCTGGGTTCGAATCCCAGTCAGACTTGGAATTTTTTACAAGCCACAAAATTCATTTCATGATCGTTTAGTCTGTAGTTATTAAAAAATTTATTGACGATTTTCTAATATATCGAGATACGATCATAAAAAATTTCTACGCAAATGTCTCACACACAAACTTCAAGCTTATGTGGCGATATCATCAAGCCAAAAAAAAAAAACAAAACAAAAGTAAAAGGATTTGATATGAGCACACCATATAATTGATATTATAATACATAAAGAAACGCTCTTAAAACTTATAATAAACATGTAAAGGTTTTGTTAAAACAATTTAATATAAAGAAAATCAAAAAAATAAATAACGGCTTATTACGTTACAGAAAAATTCTAAAAAATAAAACAATGCAGAAAACGAGTAAGTGTACCAAATTACAGTTAATGATGTGTTAGGTAAATATGACAAAGCATTAATCAATAATTTTCATTAATAGGCTACCAAAAATCAATGTGATAGTCCTTACTGTCACAGTATTATTTATATAAAACTGTGAAATTATTTTTACACTAAATGTACATACATACTAAGCACTTTCGAAACCCCATTTTTCATAACAACGGGAGGCTTAAGTTCATTATCACCTTGTAGTTTCCAGTGTTCACCTCATCAGTTATATTCGTCCTTCTTCTTCCTTGCTAAGTTTCTCCTTTTAATGACCCTTCCAACGCAGTTGTCAAGATTCCACATGTCCTTGTAACTAGTTTCCTTTTATTTTCTGTACTTCGCGCAAAACTGTCTTTTCTGGTTTAATCCTGTTCATTACTTCCTAATTACTCACTTTATTCTTCTCTCTGTACTGATTGATTTAAGTTTACTTAACTGTGTATTTATTTTAATCCTTTGCTCCTTTTTTTATGACATTAAGTTTAAAGTTGGAATTTAAATTTCGTTTTTTTTAATTAGAGATTATACATATTTAAATATAATAGTAGCAATACATCCGGGAAATTTAAATCAATACATTAATTAAAGATAATAATCCATTAACACAGTAATAATAATAACAATAAAAATACTGATTTATTCCAAAACTTAGGTCTGTGTATATGCGTTTTTAATAAATTAAAAATGAATTTATTAATCCATTTAAATTAGTTCTGTAAAGTAAAGAAAAAATATGTTAATTATTGAAATAAAAAGATTAATTTCTTTAAGAAAGGATTAGTAGCTTATTTCTCTTGTAAAATTTTCTTTTTGTAGAGGGTTTTAGGAATTTAATTATGCATCTTAAAATAAGAGTACTTAAGATGCTTAAGAAAGTAAAATATTTTCTCAGTTTTACTTATTCATAATTAATTATCTCAATTAAAATCCATGTTGTAATGCTTGTTCACTGTTTTATTTATTAGTAGTATTTTTTAAAGGTAAGCTATAATAATTTTATGTTTTTGTATTTAAGTTAATTTTTAATCTTAATTTTTGTTAAAGTATTGTATTAATTGGTAATATAATGTAATATTAGTTGATACGTAATACTTTATATATATAAACTTGTTGATATAAAAAATTTCACTCTTTTCTTGAATGTTTGCATGAAAAAATATTTTGATAATTAAAAAAAACAAAAATCTTCAAATCGTCCTTCATTTCATCAAATGGTAGAATTTTTTGTTAAAATTTATTTAATTGGTTTATCTGCTAAAAATCTTGCAACCGGATCTTAATAGAGTCTTTCCTTTCAAAACAAATATGGATCCATTGGGTGAAGATTAAAGTTTGAAAATTAATTTTTTTTAAACGCATACATGTCAAATTGAAAATCTTCTCTATTATAAGCGGTTAAAAAACAGATCTAAAAAGGTTGCTACTCAAATGATATAAGCTACTCTATTTACATAAGCGCGCGCGCGCACACACACACACAAACACACACAAGTTTGTAGAGAATCAACCAAAAAACTCTTTTAGTTTCCTGGCATCATACCTCTACAGGTATGTTGCAAGAAGTAAAGTATGGTTATCAGTCCAAAAAACAGGGTATGATTTTTTTTTGCATTTATTGACGTTTCATGATATTCTAAAATTTTTAAAACTTAACCTCACTTTATATAAAGCTTACTGCATAGGAATGCAGTAAGCTTAATATAAAGGGAGCATGTAGGATACATGCTTACCTTAACATTTAAAAACTACCTCCAAATTCTCCTGCTTATCCAAAAATCGAAAAATTTATCTTTTTATTTATTACATATTCTTTAACCGAATATTTTTATGTCTAGCAGTAATTCAAGTGGGTCAAAAAAAAACTTCAGAGCGGCAATATTTGTGGTGAGGGAGCCGATTACATTTAAAGAATATCGATATTTTTTTAATCAAAAATACATTTTTTTGGTTTATTTAAACTTTAATTATAATTTTATAATAATCTTCATCTACATCATAATCAATCAATCAGTCTACATCATAATTCTCCCCCACCACCATAAAAGAAATATTAGGTAAATTTTTAGTTCTACACTTTTCATTGAAAATTTTTTCAGTTTCTTGAATTTACCACAGTAATTATATAAAAAAAAAAAAAAAAATTAAAAAATTTTTTAAGGTGATTTTGGAGGTGGAGGAGCTTTAACTTAAAACCATTTTCATGTATGATTATTATTGTATTTTTTTGAGGTTTTTTGGGGCATCGACTACTTTGGTCATTAGCCCCATCCCACTTCTAAAACAAATAAAAAAAAGGTTCAATAATTCAATTTTCATGTATCAAAAAATGTTCAAAATTTTACGTTTTCCTATAACTTCTGATCCAACAAATTACTTCCTAGTCTTTCCTTTCGGCCATCCTTTCTTGCACCGTTTTTCCATTCTGCGAACGGCCTCAACTTCCGATGACACTGTGTCTCAGGCCTCGGACAAGGCATCGTCTTCTCTTTCTAATGCCAATGACGTTCGCCGGCTTACATCAGGTGATGAAAGCTTCATTGGTGCTGTTAACATTGTTGCAATTGAATCTAAACTAGCAAGCGATGCACTTTCGGCGGCTGATGAGCTGGATTCTATCTCTACTGCAGTGCTGGGTCCAGCTGAAATAGATGCTCTCGCTGAAGCTGTTCTTTGAGCTTTTGGAGGCCCCATTGTTACAGTTTGTATATCGTCTACGTCTGGTGCTTTCTCAATAACGTCTTGCACCTCCATTTCGGTAGACTCGGATTTTATTGTCACTATTTCCTTAGGCTTGTAACTACACGACGGAGTAATCTTTTCCTCTTTTCTAGACAAATCAAAATTTTTATTTACTACTTCAAGTGATGGTGTTATGATCGCAGGTTTAGCTAGTTTTTTATGCTGCGCTGGTACGTTTCTTTCATCAACGATATCAGTGCGGGATTGAGCCTTCTCATGTTTAGATGGTTCTGTGCGATGAGTCGACTCTATCTTAGTATCAATGATTTTTTCTATCATTGTAGCAAGGTTTGGTGCCATTGTATTAAGCAACTGCTCCACGATAATTTTGGATGAAGAAGGGGCAGCAGCTGCTTCGGCATAAGTGGTCGATTGTCGAGGTGTTCGTTGACTAACAATTTTCTTCGCTTCAGGATAACTAACCTTCTGAAGCGTTTTAACTTCCTGAATGGCCGTTTCAGATTTATAAACCGGGCAATTCCTGGATCGGCAGTTATGGCGCCCTTTACAATTAATACAGATTGGAGGGTCGTTACATGGTTCACCCTCATGTATCTTCATTCCAGATATGCAGATTTCCTGCGCTTCACATCTAGCTGCAGTGTGCCCGAAACGTTGACACTTGAAACATCGCATAGGCTGAGGAATAAACGCACGTACATCAAGCCGATGTATACCAGCACGCACCTTTTCAGGAAGGGTAGGCCTGTTAAATGTCAATACATGATAGTACATTTCCTGTACTATTTCCTCTTCTGTACAGTTTAGATGATCACGGCAACAATAACTCCTCTGGATGTATTAAGGGTGCTATGCGGTTGCACTGATACCGCAAATTCACCGATCTTCTTCAATGCCTGGACTTTGACTGCCGTTGATAGTTTCAACGTGTAATCCGTTAAAAGTTTTACGAATTTCCTTAACAGGACCACCAGCACAATTAGTTATCTCTCTTGCGATCAAGAATGGACTAACTTTTTGAAAGTTTCCATTCTCCTTGTTAATAATTAAAAATCTTGGTTTGGGAACAATGTTTCCAAACAAAGACTTTCTCAATTCCTTACTGATTTTGCCAGCATCTCTCTTAATTTTATCTGACTCCTTGCTCTTTTTCCTCTTCGCTTGTGGCGAATCGGAGGTTTCTAAACGAGGTTGTTTACGTGCACCCTCTGCCACGTTTGTTTGTTCAATATTCATGAACGTTTATCCCTTCTGTAGCAAGGCTAGCCGCCGGGGTACACCCCCCACTCCAGGACTACTAACCTTGGAGGTCCGATCCGGTACTCCGGTGGAACAGGCATATATCCTCGCAGAGAGCGGATGCGCAATCCCTGCACTGACTCCAGGCTCCTACTCACCGAATCTTTCAGAGCTCCCATGCACCGACATACATGGGCACCATTGCTACATGCTTGCCAACGCAGGGGGCATGTGGACAACGGAAGGGTCTCCGTTACATCTGCAATAACATTGACCCTGGCCGCCACACCGCCAGCTCTAAAAGTGGTATGAGTCCATTTCCAAAATCGTTTATTATTCCATTTCCTGCAGGTAGCCGAAAAATCCAGTCCGTTTAGTGACCTGAAGTTCAGGTCAGTGTTGTTATTTTTTCACTATGTGAGAATAAATAACCAATTCCAGGAAATGTTAGTATTTGTTGACAGATTTTTTTTAATGATTTTTGAGGAAAATTTATTGTAGGTTATACCAAAATATAAGGCATCTTATAGTTATTTTAAGACCTCTCATAACCGTTATTTATTAAATAAATAACTAGTGATGCATCAATAATAGCTATGTTAGATATATAAAATAAGATATTGGTAATTGAGTGGTATGGTGAATAGTTAATAAACTAGAAGTAAACGTTATCATGAAAAGTACTTTACTTTCTCTCAGTCTAGAAGCAGAGACAATTCTGACTCATGTAATGTATAGAATAAAAAAAAAAAAAAAAAAAAAAAAAAATTAATAACACTAATGGAAACATAAATTTTAAAAGTACCTAGCTTGATTTACTACCCATTTTTGCGGTAGATTCTATGACAAGCAACTAGTATATTATAAATATATCACTTACCCTTACCTTATGAAAATTTTTAACGTTTTAACCGATTAAAATAAGCAAAACTCTACAAAGTACTATTTTCAGTAATCATACCGTGATAATATATTTTTAGTATAAATGTCTATTTCAAGATATTTTATCTATAAATTTTTGAGTAGAATAAATATTATAAAACTATTCTCATTATTTTAAACTGTAAATTTATATATATATATATATATATATATATAGAGAGAGAGAGAGAGAGAATTATATTTTTCTTTTACAATTAAAATGTTTTAACAATACATAAAATACGAGTATAATATTATATTATTTAAAGCTTGAAGCATTGTCCATTAAAATTTATCATCAAAGAGAAGTGAAATAATTGAATTAACTTGGAACAAATAACTGTTCTGTTTTCTACTCCTTGAATTTAGCTGCATGAGAAATGTAATATAAAAGATTTTTCTCATGCAAACATTGAAAATAATGCTCTAATTAAAAAGTAAAATGACTACCACTTTAATATAAATTAGTTAACAGCAATTAAACAACATATAATATATCCCTATTTAATTTTTTTTTAAACTTCAAAAATATTTATATTCGAGTATTTGAATTAAATACGTTCTTAGAATCATGTATATGAAAAATTAAACCTTTTTGTTTTTATGTATCCGGAAATTCTATTCCTCTTTATATCTATATTTAATGGATTAATGTTAATACAATTTCCTCTAGTAAATAGAAATAGTATACATAAAACATTGTTTCTCGATAGAAGCGTTACATTGTTTTTACTTTCCCGTCTAGATAGCGTTATAGCAGAGTTATAGCTCTACAAGAGAAAGTATTGTAATCGGTCCAATTTGGTCAGAATCGTTATGTCAAATGATTAAACCAAATAAACGAAAAAATATTATATTTCAATAAAATGATAAATATTTAAAATTAAAATGTGTGTGTAAGCCGTCAGAAACAACCCACAGTTAAAGGACTTCCCCGGAACGCGGCTTTAGCTGCGTGACGGGAAACTCCTACGACTGTATTGTCATGCTGCCAGCTTTTTTGCTTTAAACTACTCTGTAGTCTTTTTTACAGTTATGATATGTACAAAAGATTTAAGATAATATGAATTATCGTACGTACAATAGATTAATATGAATTTGTTTTTCGCTGAGAGTAATGATGTTGAGTGGACAGTCAGTGATGAATGATGAAACTGGACTCAATGGTGAACACTGAAAGGCTTATTTTAGAGCTAAACCTATTTTGTATTTTGATGTCCTTCTCATGCCGATCTGTAACAGTATGTTTGGCTTCCTGAGGAAAGTACTACACGTCTTAGTTTTTTTAGTAACTTGATATGGATTATATATTATTTTAAGAATTGCGGTGACAATCTCAAGGTGACCTGTACCTTTTGTCAAATAACCTCGTAACTTTCTATTTTCAGTACTGGAACATACATCCACAGAAAAAAATAAAATCAGGTAAAATCAAAACCATATGCTTTTAATCTTACTTCTACCAATGATCTGTTAATTTATAAATATTTAGCTGTTTAAAATAACGGTATTAATTTTATATTGGTCTATCGATTGTATCAAATTATCTAATTATTATTTTTATGTATGGCAGAACTAAAACGTGTAGGTAAACGTGTGGTAAAACGATAGGGTTGTGCTAAGAATCATTTCTAAATCAGACCACAACCAAATTGTAAAACCATTGTTTGATTATTTCTTTGTTTGAGAAACTGGAATTTTAAAATCATTCATTTTTGTTTGAGAAAGGAAGAGTAATATTTGAAAAATTGAGATAAAGTAAAATATCTAGTAATATTTTTCAGACAAATCCTAGTGGAAATAGGAGACAACTGAGATATTAATATTACAAGTAAATCATAGAATTATTAGAAAGAATTTACAATCAATCTCTTGAATCTCGCCATTTTTAGAATGTACAGGATCTACATCTGCTGATTTCCCAATACAAATTGTTTTTGTATTTATTTCTCCAGTAAACTGAAAATGTTGACTTTGTTAGATGATGTTATTGAATGCTATTTCTTAACAGAGTTGCTACAAGAGGTCGGTCACTAGCACGGCTAGCTCGTTCACCTGATTTTAACTTATTGATTTTTATTAGTGGGGCTACATGTAAACGTCAAGTGTTTTCAAGACCCATTGATAGGAAGAAACTCTGCATCGACCTATTTTTAACCTCTTTGATACTATTCGAAATAAGTACAAACGAGGATATTTGAAAGGATGCGACGTTACGCAAACAGATTTCTACATACTCGGATTCCTTTAAATGATGAACTATACGAGCAACGGAGTAGCTACTGTACATTGTACATATACTATACACAGCATTAGTATTACCATTTTGTAGCACAAGTATTCATGTTTATTTATAAACGATAGAAATCAGTGTTTTATTTCTTAACATTCGTTGTCTATTATTTTATTTCTCTTTCTCATAATTTAAATACATTTAATTACTGAAAATATCAAAGTTTAGTTAAATGAGATGGAGAAATCAATACTCACCTACTTTAACCTCAGTAATAAAACTAAAAAAACTGAGTATGTAATGCATTTGTTCGTAAATAAAAATTGTAGTAATCTGACATTAATTAGCCGAAACTGTACTTTTAGCTTCAAAAAAATAATTTAATTCATCTTTTCAACTTTATAATTTTTAAAGATAGTATTTATTTATCAATAGCGGATGGAAGAAATTTTATTTTTTTACAATGGATTATTTTTTCGTTTTAAAGCTTGAATTTTTTATTCATTTAACGGATTTTGTTGTAAATGCTTATTTGAAATTGTATTTATAGAAATTTATTATCTGTCAGTCTTTTCGCAATATTTTTTTTTTTAACAAAAAAAAATGATAATAATTACCGTGGTTTCAAAATTAACATGGGTAATATTTTACAATTTAAAAATAAATTTTCCATATTATATACTCGTATTTAATAAAGAATCTTGGTTTAAATATGTATACCGAATTTTACTTAAAAATTTAAATACTTCCTTTAATTTATGAATTTCTTTCAAAAATCACAAAAAGACCGAAAATTAAAAACGAAAATTTTATAGAATTTTTGTATAAGGAAATGTTTTTGCACGTTTCTTTTTTTGTAAGGGACTTACTTGAAAATTGTTTCCATCCATTTCAGGGATATCCTGTTTATATAAGTTATAAACATTTCACGAATTCACTTTGAGAAAAGAAACTATCCTTAAAAATAAATATTTACATTTTGTTTTATTTTTATCTCTAGCAATTGCTAAAGAAATGTAAAGTTATAGGATGGTGAATAATAAAAATAGCTAGTTAATTAATGTAGCTTAATTAATGGTAAGACGTAACTTATATAACATTTTTGGATGTGCAAGAAATAAAAATTTCTTAAAAATTTTCAATTACTATACACAAAACCTTGTTTCCAGTAATAAAGAGCTTGATCTTTACTCTATATTTTAATACTCACAACAGTATAAATACGTAAGTATAATTAGGATACGAGATTCCAATTGAAAGAACTGACAAGAAATTAATCGACCTAAAATCATATTTCAACGTCGAAATAATTATTTTAATAAAACAAAATTGTCATATACTTAACCAAACAAAACATATTACATTATAAAAAAATATTGAGAAATGAACGGCCAAGCCCACATAGGTTTCGCAATCAGCTTTGATTAATCTACCTGTTCATCTAGTTAATGAAAATTTCCAACTATATATGAAATTATGTTATAGAAATCAAAAACTAAAATAGCGCAATTTTATATCTAGGATTACCAATTTCAATAAATCGAACTAGTTAATAATAATTTTACTAGTATAATTTGGTAGTAAATACTTTTATTGATTCGACAAAATAATAAATATATAGATTTTTTTTTTTATTTGAGATGAAAACAAATACTATAATGTTTACAGTATATTCTTATACTCGTAGATATGAAAGCATATATTAATGGTTCGAACTGTACAGAGTTAAAAATTATAAAATTCTAACAAGGGTTAAATATTTTAAATCGTGATTTACAATATGATTAAAAAATTCTTTTTTATACAAAAAATGATATCAGATAATAATTGAGTGCATTAATTTAAAAACTACTTCAAGCTTAATCAAATTTTGTTTTATTTCTAGAGATGTAATGGAACTAACTTACAATTTTCTTCCTTTCTCTAACATTATTGAATAACCCCTAATCCTCTGTTAGTAATTTTGTTATTTCTTAAATTTCATAAACTTTTTATTTTCGGTGAAATAATTTTATTTCATTACTTCTATTTGCTCTACAGAGCTGATAATTTCTTAGACAACTGACTATAACTCCGTAAAATGAGAAAAATCAAATTCCTTTTTAATATTGAGTTTCCAAATTTGAATATAGCTTAATCTGATCACATATCAGCAGTTTTTTCATAGTAAGATATTTAAACGTATAAAAAATATAAAAAGTCTTTTATTTTCAACAAAAAAGTAAAATTTCAATAAAAAAAAAGTATACGTAACATCAATGAATATTTTTATTTTTATTTTGAAGCTTAAACGTTATATTATGTTTGGAAAACGATACAATTCATGTGACCTCCAAGAACTTGCTAAAAACAAAATTTTGCGTCAAACAAATCAGCTTGAATTCCACTAATGACGCGTTAAATACGTGCTTTCAAGTCATAAATCGTTTTTGATTTGTAATTATAGATTTCTGGCTTAACACAACTTCATAGAAAAAAGTCTAAGGGAGTCAAATAATTGATATTGGTAGTCAATTGAAATTACCATTCTGTAAAATTATCGAACCACCAAACCTTTGACGCAGTAATTGAATTGCTTCAGCAGCTGTAGGCCTGTGACATCATACTGTTGAAACCACATCTCATTCAAATCAAAATTTTCCCAATTTTTAAAAAAGAAATTGAACAATCATAAACTGATAGCATTCATACTGTATCAGCATTTCTTTGCTCATTTTTGAAAAAAAAAATCCCTATCATACCACCAGCCCATAATTCCAACCAAATAGTGTTTTTTTTTGGATGTATTGGTCGCTGTTGAATCATTTGTGGATTGGAATCATCTCAAATGCAGCAATTTTGCTTGTTTACAAAGTCATCAAGCTAAAACTGAGCCTCATCTGAAAATAAGATTTTTTTTTTATGAGAAACTGGATCCATATCAATCTGTTCTAGTGTCCAGTCAGCAAACCGCCAACGCAAAGAATGATTCAGTGGCTTTAAATTTTGAGTTAGTTGAATCTGTTACGGGTGTAGACCATGGTGATGCAAAATTCTCCATGTTGTTGTTAAACAAAAGACTCAATTCTTGTGAACAAAATGAAACCGATAAATTTTTTTATTGACTAACATTTGATACAGTAATTATAATCTCTAGATTCCTTGCATTTTTTTGTGATTGGTGTTTTAAGAAAAAAAAAATTATCTTGGAATTTTTTAAAGAAACGATGAATTGTTCTTTGTTTGGCCGATTATGCATGCCATAAATATCGCGAAGCGCACGATACACATCTGTAACCAATTGATTCCATATTTTGATAATAAATTTGTATACTTTAAAAATAAGAATAGATGAATCTGGGTTGCTAGAAGAACAGAAATAAAAGCAAAACCGTAAATTGAGGGAGAAGATAAAAAGAAAGATGAGTCATGGTTTTTGGAAAAGAGAGAGTCTGAAATATGTAAAAGTAATTCTTAGAGGTTAGATTGAAAGAAGAAAAAGAAACTCTGAACAAACAAAATATAAAATTCTACAAACATTTTTTTAAGCAACGTTGTACAACGTGACAAACGAAATAAGGGTTGCAAATTTTGTTGTCTTTATATATATTGTTGTCTTTATAAGGGTTCGTCAATATATTTGTCTTTACAAGAATCTAAATCAAATTTTTCTTCTTTTTTTATACTGATTGAGATCTTTTCATTACAAATTGTATCTACTTACCTAAAACTGGTGTTCATCCTTCCTTACATCTCATTTCAAAGCTCTCAATGATTTTTTTCCTCCAAGTGCTAAATTTCAGACAATTATTTACGAAAAATTTTGTTTTAATTTTTAGATTTATCCTAGCCGGTCAGGGATCACTTCCCTCGCCCTTCCCATTGGACCTCCGCTGTGTTTGTTATTCTCATGGTTGTGAGAATAATACTGATAAATAACAGTTAAAGCCTGAAACGCTCTCTTTCCTCCAACGTTTCCCTCACTCTTGACATGGAAGCTCTGATACAACTCCGCATACCCCACCGAAGGGGACTAGGGCCTCGATCTATAACTTAAAACCTTTCCTGGGATAACATGAATATATCCTGAAAATTTGAACGCAATCGGTCGCTTGGTTCTTGCGTGATGCTCTGATATCGCCCTACATTTTTTCTGTAAACTGTAAAGTTTGTTGCAAAGTGCCAGTTCACACTTTAAACAAATTAAATTTTTTTAATATTATAAGTTTCTTATCAGCAGATTTCTTATTTTTTTCGTGAAAAATTTACTTTTTTGGGCGAGTCTATTATTTTACGTCAGTCTTACTTTGTCTATCTACTATCTCGTAATATATATTTAATAATAATTTTTCTAAATTTTTCATAAATTTAAAACGCCGTATTAAATTTTGTTATAAAAAAATTCAAAGTATTAAATGACTTAAACTTCTTCTTTTCTTGTTAAACTATTTTTGGAGATATATACGATATACAATGAATTTTCCTTTTAACCACTTTCCTAAAATTATACCATCGAACGCATTGATTTCAAAAATAATATATAAAAATTAAAATTTGTATCATATTTCGCCGAGTACTTATTTCCATTATATTTTAAAAATAAGCGATTTTTTTGCAGTGAAAATTCTCTAAATTTAAGTAAAATTAAGCAAAAACTTAATTCAAGTTTAATTTTACCCAGATAAGTAAATTTTGTAAAAACTATTTAAAAAAAAATAAATTATAGTAAAGTCTGAATTTTTTAAAGGTATGAATTTTTTTTATTGATAATAAATATTAAACAAATAAAAATTTATGAATTTACTGCTGCTGATAAAGAAAACAGCATACCCGTGAAACTTCTCAGAGTGTTTGAAGACGACATTATACAACTGTAAAAAACCTTTTCAATTTGATACTTAACAGGAGATTTCCCGGAGGATTTTCTAGAGGCTGTTTTAATTACCATACCAGAACAAAAAAGAACGAAGTGCTATAGGGATTGTCGCCTGATCAGTCTAATGAGTCACACATTGAAGGTCTTCCTTAACAGGATTAGGAGAAAGTTTTGACTGTTGCCAGTTTAGTTTGGGAACGCGTGATGCACTCTTTGTTTTAAATATACTAGTACAGAGATATCTAGATAAAAGAGATGTCTCGTGTGTTTTATTGATTACGATAAGGCATAAGATAAAGTTAAACATGACAATCTTGATCAATATTTATGTTCTGAACATAAATATTGACAGCAGAGACATCCGAATTATTAACAATCTGTATTGACGGCAAAGGGCGAAAGTAAGATTTGGAGAAAAAACAAGTATCGAGTGTGACGTAAGACAGGGTTGTATTTTCTCGCTTCTACTATTTGATCTGTACCCGGAAAAAGTCTTTAGGGGAGCTTTACATGGATAACATATCGAGGTAAGAGAGAAAGGATAGGTTATCGATACAATTAGATATGGCGATGATACCGTCATCTTAAGCGATAGATTTGAAGATGTTCAACTTTTGCTGAATCTAGTTAATCAAGCGGAACTGAAGATGGGTTTAAATATTAACTCATCAGAGATTAAATTCATAGAATTCAGCCGTGAACAACACCCTCACGCTTTTCTTTAAGTCAATGGTCAACAAGTAGAAAGAGACTTCAAGTCTTTGGGCTGCTACACTACCAACCAGCTGGATCCTGATAAAGAGGTGAAACAAAGAATGCAAATAACTAGAGAAAATTTTCTTAGAATGAAACCCATATTTTGCAATAATAATCTGAATTTGAAGGTCATACAAAGAATGCTCAAATGTTACATTTGGTCTACGTTTATGTTACGGGTATGAGGTCTGCAAAGCGGGGACTATTAAGCGAGTGGAAGCGCTTGAAATTTGGCTCCAAAGAAAGATGTTTTGTATCCTATGGACGGAACGGAGGTCTAATGAAGAGCGGGCGGTGTTAGACGAGAGCTTCTGACAACTATTTAGTGTAGGAAGCTAGTTTATTTGGGTTAAAGTTTTAAAAGAAAGTCATCATCGACTTTTGAAATTTGTTCATCAGTGAAAGATTGAGGGGCGTAGAGGAGTTGGAAGGAGGCAAACCTTCTGGTATGGACAACATTAAGGATTGTACCGGCACCCAAAGCGCAGAAGCACTTTTTCATAGTGCTCTGAACAGAGAGGAATACGCCAGGTTGATATTTAAGGTCAGTGAGACCTGATCTGATACTTAAAGAAGAAGATAATGAAAAATAACCTACTAACCTAGAATATTTTTTAAATAAGCATAAGTTGGGAAAATTAAGCAAATGGTTATGATAAAAAAACAACAAACGAAATGTAATATATCCTCTATATTTATGTACATATAACATAATTTATCTTTATCAAGAATTTCTTAAAGAAACAGTACGGTGTTTTATTTATATAATGATATATATATATATATATATATATATATATATATATATACTACAAGAATTTAAAATGTTAAGAGAAAAAAGAAAGAGTTCAATATAATTTTCAGGGACATGCTTATGATCAATTCCCCTGATGAAGATAATATTTTACCACATTTCCACGAAACAGTTTTGATTGTTAATATTATAATAAGTTTATTTTAAGATCGGATGTTACAAATAAACAAACTTTAGTATTGCGTATATCCTGTTTTAAGTATAAATAATTACTACATCTTTACATTCCTCAAGTAAAAATAAATTAAAATACGTTTTCTAACAATAAATAAAAGATGCTTAACAAAACTCTCAGCTTTAGTCTGACCTCGTTAAATTAAATAAGTACAACCGCGGAATTCTGCGTGTTAGACAAATTAAATTTACTGTTACTAATAGTTCTGTTAAACTATCAGTAAAACATTCACGAACATTCAAAATTCAATTTAATTAAAAAATAAAAATGTGGTATATAAGAATCTACAGCGATATATGAAATTGTTTCTTCTTAATGCAGAGTTCAAAGTTTTAAATTTAAATTTCAAACGGAAATGTAACTTTAAGCTGTGAATCAATCATTTTAAAAAAATAATAATAATTCCATATAAGTTGATAATTACTGATAATTTCCGAGGAAGACATTCTTGATCGAAATATAATTTTTTTCTTTTGAAAATAGGCAATTCATTTCCTATTAATCAAAGTTTCTTCAAACATTTCCAAAAAAAAATAAATTTCCTTTTCACTAGTGCTGTCCCTTAAAATGTGAATTGAGTTTCATCTTGGTTAGATAAGCCTCATCTTATAATTAAATATATAAATTTCTTGTGATAGTTTAAGAAATTTTATTCACTTTTAATTTCGCTAAAATAACCTTAAGGGAATAAACCATAAAAAGAAATTCCAGGAGAGAGATGAAAGCTCCAAATGTTTTAATTCTGATTTTACATTATTTAAAGGTCCCAAAAAAAGATACCCAAAAAATTGGAAATTCCAAAAATGGTTTTATGTAGACTGCAATCAAATCAAATAAAACCTGTTTTCTATTATCTTTCTTTTTCCTTGTAAAATATTTTATTGCAATCCATTTTCAATAACTATGCTCTTAGGTTTCTGAGAAAAAGTGGAAATTAATCAATTGTTTTCTCCTACAAAATTGTTTTAAATTTATAAGTGTCATTTTTTTTTTTTTTTTTTTGCTTGATGAAATTCACTACAGAAACTCCGAAGCTTGTGCGTAGGAATACGAAATGTAACTTTTTAGCGTATGAAAAATTCCACGCTTGACTGGAATTCGAACTCGGGATCTCCGGATGAAAGGCCAAGACGCTACCACTTGCGCCACGGAGGCCGGAGAAATATAAAAAAATATATAAAAAAACCCGCAATAATTTAATAAAAAAAAGTAATATTAAACTTTATTAATTTATAGATAAACAGTGCCTAAAAAGCATTATATAACAATTATTTTAATTGGAATTTAAAAGAAATAACTGTAACAAATTATAAATAATAAAATGTTGAACGAGGAGTAAATTTAATTTAAAAAAAAACGAACCAGTTGAACCTTCAATCCAGAATACAACTTAGTGCACGCCTGCACGCCTTCTTTAGGCTGTGCGGATAAAATTTATCTAAGGAGCGATAAAGACAGCGAAAACTGTAAATCAAACAAAGAGATATCCACGCCTATAAAAAACGTTTTAAGAATCGAGATAACAATTTAATGTTCTTGTAATTGAAAACTTTGACAAATTGATTTTTAGCAAATGTCCTTTCAAACATGTTACCGGATATCGGTTCCCTATCGTTGTACACCAATAAAGTTTCTACTTCAATACCGATAAAGTAAGTTTCCTAACTGTCCAGTTTTGGGTGGTTGGATATTAGACAGTAAACTTTTAATGAAGGTAGGTAGATGTGTATTTTGTACATTTTTTGAAGTAATTAGAAATAATAAACCATTTTATTGACCAGTTTCCAGGGAGTGATAGGCTGCAGTTCTTTAGTCTTCCGTATTTTTAATGAATCAAATGTCTTTTATCCTGGTTTTAGTTTTTTTTCGTCTGATCTCTATAATCTAATTACAGATCAGTTTATAAATCCTCGCTATTCCTACGAGTAGATAAAACTCTAAAAAACAAATCATATAAAAACTGTAAGGTATTTTTAATATTCTGTTATTTATTCTTATCTTTTTGTATCTCTGAAGGCAGTGATCAATATTGTAAACTGCCGAAGTAATTCTAAGTTGTGAGTTTTTAAAAAAACATTCTTTATATTTTGCAAATAGGAGAGCAATATGCAACTTTTGACTATCTTTCTTACATACTTCTTTTCTGTTATTCTGAAGAAAGATTGCTTTGCATTATTTGTTAAATTTTTTGCCGATGCTTTCCCTATTCTGCCAATGGTCTTTCTAGTAAATCCATTGAACTAAGCTGTATTAAAAAATAAATTTCCCTGAGTTAAGCCTCTAGATCAAGCAGCACTGATATATGATGTTATATATTTTTTCTATATTATGCTGCATTGGATAAAAAGAATCAACGATTTTATTTTAAATATGGAGATAACAGAATACAAAATATTCTAGAATATGTTGTATTCTAACGGTTATATATATAACCGTTAAACATCAATAGTAATTTTAGTATGATAAGGAATTAATTTTAAATCTAAGAATGATAAAATTTTTCTTTACTGAGATTCATAGATAAGATTATTATTTTTGTTGATTTGCTTTATTTTTGAACAAAATTTTCGGTATGATGTAACATTGTACTCAATATGAAATGAAGCTAGTGATGAATAGCCTGGCGATGTATGAGAGGTATAAAGAGAGCAATAATATTGTACTTGTATCTCAGTCAAACTCATGAAAAATATTGAAATTATCTTTTATCTTTCATTTCTGGTTTACTCGTGAAAAAATTAGGAATCCAGTCATGGAGGTTATTCATTACTGTTCCACGTATTTGTTAATAAAAATGTTTATTAAAACGATCGTTTTACTTGTCAGTGTTTATTATTTCTTTATTTTATTAATGGTTTTTCAATATTTTAAATATTTATTTTACTGTACATTTTCTTTTTCCGATTGTCTATTGATTATAATTGTTTAATAACTGGAGTTACCAAATAGGTCGAGGTTTTAAGTAAAAATTATTATACACGGTTTCTGTAGAATTATACGTTTTCGTATTTATTTCAATAACCATTAAGAGTAACACATTTTTGCATATGGAAAAATAAACAGATACAAGTCAATGTAATTTATTAGTTTAGTTCAGTTGTATATAATAAGCAGATTTTTTTAAAAAAACCTCGTAACTTTATTTTCAAGGTAATAAATAAAATTTACCAATAAATTCCGAACTCAAAGAAAAAAATACACAATAGCATAAAATATATTACTAATGAGTTATTTAAATTAGTAACAATTAAAACAAACAGATAACAATTGTTAAAAAAGGATTAAATTATTTTTGTTTAATTTTAGTGTGGTTTTTTGAAGTCAGCTTTATTATTATTTTTATAATATATATTTTTTCAACTTTGTTTAGTTCTAATTTTCTGTAAAATGGAGATGCACGTAAAAAATTCCGTCCACACGAAAACCAGACGTTTGAAAAAAGCATTATGCGAAGAACCTGAATAGCCTGTTGATAAAAGTAAGAAAAGGAATCGAAAAGAAGTAAAATTAATTAAAATTAAAACTGTAATTGAATACGGATATATTAATATTTTTTTTAATTTAATCTTTTTGAAATTTTTTGAAAATACTATATATATTAGAATGATTTCTAAATATACAGACTGGTTCACGAAGAAAAGTAACAAACATTCAGGACATATTTTAAGGTTGAAAATAAAGAAGAGAGTTCATATAAACAGAAGTTATTCTGAAGTTTGTTATATTGTTTTGTTAATCACTTCTCTGTAACAGTACTAATTAAGCATAACAATTTTGCCTTGTAATTATCTATGACACCGTGCAATTTTTCTTTTAAAGACCTTTGATAACTGTTATTTGATCTGCCAGATAGCGTAAAATGTTCCCTATAAATGACTTTATAGGGAAAACCAGAGGAACTTCCTCTATAAAAAAAAAGAAATAATCAACAAAATTTATCCATTTATTTGGAGAAAGACTTGAAGAAATATAAAGAAAAAAAATTGTTAATTGAAAATTACTTCCATCTTTTGTCCCCAGTTAAAAAAATTCAGAATCGAAGAGTGGGAAAAATGATTGATTAAAATTAGATGTATAAAAATAATTATTTATATTTAAAAGTAAAGAAACATTTCTTAAATAGTTAAAAACACTTATAACATTTATTATTGTAAAAAAATAACTCTGTCAAAAAACGTTTCATGAGGAATAAAACATGATAAAAAATTTATCTTCAATTTCACTTTACATAACCAAATTTAAAAAGACTGAAACTCCTATATAGTAAAGAAATTAATTTAAATTTTTAATCTGAAAATTTAAAGCAAAAAATTACTATATTAAAAATTGATAATATACATGAGACAGAAAAATTAATAGTAAACGAAATCAGCGAATCATCTTACTACACTGGCATCCTTAATTTAGTATTTATTTTACATACTTACATCAATTCCATCCTGTGAAATTTCGCATTAATAAATACATAAAATTAATCATTTCAATAATTATTTTACCAGTTATAGATCAAAGGCGGCTATTTTGGACTGGATATATAAAAAAAATACTGAAATAAAAAAATAATATCTAGAAACATAGTTTGTAATTTCTATGTAGCATTACATAATATTATGTGCAGTAGCAGTTATTAAAAAGATTCTAATTACAATAGTGATTATTTTTTTCCACTAATCTTAACAAGGAAATTAAAAATTTTTATAAATCATAAAATAATTTTACTCGTAAATAGAATTATCTGGTTTAAATTAAATCACGGAAAAAGCAAAAATATCTTTAATTTCCAGTAGTTTTATTTATAGAAAATAATTAAATGATAAAGATTGTTTATTTACTTAAATTAAATTTCTGTAGAGGTAGAATAATTGTACTAGGCATTTTTTGTAATTACCTACACACCATTTCAAAGAACTGTTAATTTATTAACTTTTCTATGAAATTTACGTTTTAATAGAGAAAAAATCTAAAAAGTATAAAATTAAAAAAAAAAAATCTAAATTTTATAATAAATGTAACTTCTATAACAAATTATCAAAAACAATTCAGATTACTGAATAAGTGTTAATATTTTAATTTTTTAAAATTTTATACTGCAATCATTAAAAAAAAATATAAGGTGAAAATTCCGCCAAATACGACAAAATAATAATGAATTTTTTGTTCAAAAAACAGATGGGGTTTATATTACTATAATAGGATAGCATAATAAAAAATTTCAGTGTTTGTAATGAAATAAATTAGACTGAAAAATTACTTATAAATACCTTTTTTCATCTACAATATACTATAGTAGTACAGTGATTTCTACAAGTGCGTAACTGCATTTCTATAACGTAAACAAATTGAAGTCTATTTTTTTCACTTTGGGTGGGAAAATACCAGATAAGATCTTCTACTGTTAGACTTATTTTGTAGCTACCGGATAGAAATAGAACCCCTACATAAAAAAGATTATTTAATTTTTACAAACTCGCATCCTCAACATTGATCTATTAGGGTCTGATCAAAACAGGCAAACCAACATTTTTTAAAGATAATTTTAAATGGTAAGGAAAAGTGGTGAATGTTGAGACAGCCAAATTTAACCACAGAATGAGAATAAAGACATTGCTCAAAAGTTAGCTCATGGTCTCCTCCACAGATACAGACCCATTTCCTCTTAATTCTTTATGAAATCAGGACTTTTAACACCGGGGAAAGTAGCACATTATTGACCAACGATTTTCCTTTAAAAAATTTAAATACGTGTTAGACCAAAACAGATTTCTCTTCGTAGATTCAGATTTCTGGAAAACTGATACAGTTCAACACCAATTTACTAATATATTAAAGAAAAGAATAATTTAAAAAAAAATTAATAAACGATAAAAATAAAGGCAAGTAAAAAAATTCCAGAAATAGTGGCATAAGGAGAACGGAAATCTTGATAAAAGTTAAAGAGGTTCTAAAGCGACCCACACAACTGAATAATTTATGAAACCGAAATGGTTATAAAAATTTATCATTCAGAAAAATGAAAAATAAATAATTATAAAAAATATATGAACGTAAAATTAAAAATAAATAAGTATACATAAGTCATAAATAACCGATGAGTGAACCTAAAAATGGCTTCCGGAAAAGAATGGAAGTAACGCAAAATATATCAAAACTGAGATAAAAGCTTATCTGATTTGTAGAATATGAAATATTTAACAATTTTGGTCACACTACCATTTAACATGTCAATAATTCTTTGATGCAATATTATGTAATTTACCGCAACCAATGAGAACATGATACATCGTTAAGCAGTAGTTATCCGTGGGTCAAGTTAGAGTATCATCGGATGACATGAAGTACCCATGCGTTAACCTGGGATGGGCTCTACATTCAAATTATAACGGATACTTCTTCATAATAACATTTTAAACAATAGTGCTATCGGTTCTCAGGTCTTATCTACTGAAACCATTTATTCTCCGATTATAATTTATTATACTTGCTGGTCTGGAAAAGTTAGGATGTGCAGGTAAATTTATAGTCAGTAAGGTATGCAACTTCCTAAGGAATCTAACTAATTAAAACTACACCAAATAGTACGATGAATTCCTCAAATTATTACATTAATTATTTACTTGTATGTATTAAGTAATTTAAATCTTAAAAGTAAACCGATACTTATTTACAAAAATTTTTAATGTTCATTTATATCAAGCATGTTTAAAATTATTACACTTAGATACCCATTGCAATTATTTATGTAATGCTTGTCAGTTACTCGAATTGATTGATTACTTCCTCAGAACTAAATTCATCCAATCAAATATTTCATAAAATTTCTTTAAGTAGAATTTCCCGATTTAAAATTAATTTTATTTGCATTTATTTTTTTATTTCTCTAACCTTTTGGTAATAAAAAGCAAACGATTTAAAAAATCAAATACACTAAACAACTACACCTATTCAGTCACCGCTTTTAATTTTATAATGCAAAATTTTCCTTTTAACGAATTTTTCAGTAAAGCTATTAAATTTCTTTTGTGTAACAACCGAACACCACGCATCTCCAAGTGCTGAGAATGTACACACTGTAGGCGACAGGAGATCTATAAACGCAAACCGACTAGATACTGATCGGTACCAGCATCTATATAATGCTTTCAGAAAATGGACTGAAAGTGAGTAGGGGTACGGGGAGTAAAGCTAATAAGCAATACACTGCTGGGTGTTCTTAAAAAACGTTCTTCCTTCTTCGATCACACTGTGATTGAAAGAAAACAATCCTTGTATTAATCAATTTAATACGATTACCGGTCAATAATCAAATAACTCGTTAATAGAAAAACTTAATGTTGACGAACCGAAGTGTAGGACTTAAAATTCATTGAAAAGGAGGTTACTGATTCGTCTGAAACTCTGGTAAAACAAAGTTTTCATTAAAATTGATAAAAAAGCATGGATAAGTTAATTTCTTTTTATGTAAATGTGGGCTTATGTAAATTAGAAATAAAACCTTTAATTACAAATTAGATTGTTACTGGACCAGCATTTTTCTACTGTTACAGAAATTACATTTAAGCTAATAAACTCTTCGTTACATTTAATTTCGGATTACATCTAAGTATTATGTTTTTCCACAAGTTGATAAAAAATATACTTTTAAAAATCTATTTTAAACTACCTAACAGTTGAACACTTTTATTAACTAAAAAGCAAAACTCACTTTAAAGAAAATAATGTTTTTGTTTAGTTAAAGATAAATTAAATAATATCAATTTTAAAATAAAACTTTATCATAATTATTATCATTTATTAAAAAAAATTCATTACTTTTATCAGAAGTGTTTATAGTGATGTTAAAAAACTAATTTTAAATCGATAAAATACATGTTATTGATTCAATCCTATTTTAAAAATTGACTGTATTTCTATGTAAATCATCTGTCCTATAAATGCCGCCAATGATATTTTTTTTAACGTACGATTTAATTTTTATTATTGTTATTTTTTAAATAAAAGAAGTTATAAAATTACACTAATTATTATAATAATTTACTTGTGTAACAAAAGATTAGGTGAAAATAAATTAAAATTTTTCATGTGAGTTTGTGAGATGTGTTATTAATTAATGACATATTTATTTACAAAATATAAACATCATTTTTTTAACAAGTTAAACAAAATACATAATAACCTATATAAAAAAAAAATTAGTTATTATATCTCTGATAATGAGTTTGAAATCTAATCTAATAAATGTCTCAAAATAACAGCAAAAAAATGAGGGTTATTTTATTTTATGCTCCAATTTGTTTTTGGTAACTAATGGAAGAGAAGATGTTTCTGAATTGCATTTAGAAAAACTAAAACTATCAAGACTAAAATTGGACTATCAATTCTGCCAAAATGAATGACCGCCAAAAAGTTAAATATAAGGGTGAAAAAAAAAAATCACAAGAAAATGACAAACGGGAGTTATTTACACTAATCGTTAAGCTTCTTATGAAAAGTTGTAACTTTTCGTTCATTAAAAAAAACATACACTAAGATGATAACCTGTAATACCGATTTGTTATGCATTTTTCTTCATAGAAAACTACTTAACTCTTAAATATTTATTAACTGACAATTTACATGTTTTTATTCTTTTCTCATCACGTAAAATGAAACCGCCATTTTTAATCCTCTCCGACAGCAAGCAAACGTCTGTTTCGTCTACATTTCGTCATACACACACACACATATATATATATATATCTATATATATATATATATATATATATATATACATATGTAACAGAATATGAATATAATATAATAATAATTATTAATGACTAATGTCAGGAAAAGATTTTTTGAAAGTGTATGTTTGGAGTGTCGCTTTATATGGAAGTGAAACTTGGACAATCGGAGTATCTGAGAAGAAAAGATTAGAAGCTTTTGAAATGTGGTGCTATAGGAGAATGTTAAAAATCAGATGGGTGGATAAAGTGACAAATGAAGAGGTATTGCGGCAAATAGATGAAGAAAGAAGCATTTGGAAAAATATAGTTAAAAGAAGATACAGACTTATAGGCCACATACTAAGGCATCCTGGAATAGTTGCTTTAATATTGGAAGAACAGGTAGAAGGGAAAAATTGTGTAGGCAGGCCACGTTTGGAATATGTAAAACAAATTGTTAGGGATGTAGGATGTAGAGGGTATACTGAAATGAAACGACTAGCACTAGATAGGGAATCTTGGAGAGCTGCATCAAACCAGTCAAATGACTGAAGGCAAAAAAAAAAAAAAAAAGACTAATTTTATTAATTACTAACAAAAATAATAGTATGTAAAGGTAATTATATTTTTTGTGTATTAGTATGAAAAAGAGTAACACGGTAAAATTACGATTAGCTGATCTATGGTAAGGTAATTTGGAGTTAAATAGAAATGAAATTTATTTTTAGTAAATAATAAATAAGAATAATAACCAGTACACACACGTATATGAAGTAAGTGTTTTTGGCGGAAAAACTGTGTTTTAAGAAAAATTTCTGTTTTTTAATTTTAGTTTTTTTAATTATTTAAAACATAATTCTTAAATGAAGTAACTATTGTTTGGAGAATTGTCGACAACCAAAAAACCGGGTGCAAACTGGGAAAGAGTAAAGAGAAAAACTAATTTTGGGGAGAGAGTTTTTTCAAGTGCATGAAGTTAAGCTAGGTTAAAAATTAGTCAATAGATTGTTTCATTACTTTTTCTTCAGTCTTTTTTTCATAGAGAAATATAAATAACGTAGAAAAATGATTTTTGCAGAAAAGTGATTGGCAAATAACATAAGACCACAATTTACCGTTATTATGAAGAAAGTTATTAAACATCAAACTCATCGTCAAAGATATGATACAAATAGTGTAGTCTATGTTTTGAGATTAAACTTAAGCTCATAATAACTAATATGTAACTACAGCACTAGATATGTGCAATTAAGTAAACTAAATTTTAAAAAAAATCTGTTAATAATTAATGAACCTAACTGTGAATCTAAAAGGTGAAAATAAATGCAATATTAAGATGGTTTATGATGTCACTTTTACCAACTTTTTTCTAGATTTAGGAGAGAAAAATATGTGGCTGGATGAGTTTTCTAATGTCAGTTTACATGGAAAATAATACTGCTAACATTACTATTACAAATCATAAATATATGTACGAAATATTTGTTGAACGTTAGCCAAACTTATTTTTTTATTGAAACAAAATTCAAATAAATGTTGATTCTTAATAAGTAATGTAATTTAAGAATTATATTTTTTTGTTTTAGAATAACTCCTTATTAGGTTTTGCTTCTATTATAAAATTTCATTTACGAATGCACAAAAAAAAAATATATTATTTTTAAGTAATTTAAGAGATAAAATTCGTTTGTTTTTTAAATAATGGGCCATCACATTTGTAATGATTCAAAATTTTGTAGACATAATACTGAGCGAATCACCATTACTTCATATTAGCTTAGAGGATTTATAATAGAAATGAATAATATCTACATGATCTATAAAACAACTATGAATTCTATTGTTTTAATGTATTTTATAAAAGTAATAACAAAATATTTTTAAAAAAAATATGAAGAAAATTAAAGCTTTTATGAAATTTCCTTTCCAGAAATTTTTATTGGTGAAAACATATTTTTTAGGAATTTTTAATGTTGACTTTTTCAAAAAGCTATATATCCTTTATTCAAAAATATTTGCTGCCATTTTTTCTCCATCAGCTGTACTTTGAGATAGTCTTATGTTTGTGTTTTCTACCTAGAATTTGTTTTTATGTTATACTGAGTTATATTCGTTCTGTTTTATAATTTCGATTGTGTTTTGGAAGTTAATCATTAGGTGTAAGTTTTATTATTATTTTTTTTCTTTCCTATAATCTTGGAGGATCATTCGTTCCACCGCTCCGTTGCTAAGGATTGTTCATTGTTTGTTTACTGTTTTGCTTATTAATTTGTTTACTTTTTAAGGTTTCTAGTTTAGTTTATGCTTATGTACGCTTACTTCTTGCACGATATGGATCAGCTGTCTTCGGCAGATATAGTAAACGAGGGCTCATCTGATATTGTAGGTTGTCGTGTACCGTCCAGAAAACGTGGTCCGCTACCGTCGTTGGATAGGGACCTGAGGAGGGCTGCGCACAGGAAACTTATTAGAGACGACTTGGCGAACAATCTGTCAGGTGCGTTGAGTGATAAGGAGAGTGTAACCATAGAGTCTCAGCCTATTACTAGTCAGTGGAGGATGATACCTGTGCCAAGGAGGAAAACAGTTAATCGTAGTCCTAGCAATGGCGACTTACCACTATCCAATAAGTTTAGTGGCCTTCCACTAGAGGATACGGAATTTATGAACTAACCTGAGCCAGTCAAGCCTCCTCCAATTGTGCTTTACGGAATAAACGATGTGCTGAAGTTGTACGAGCTGCTGGAAGCGGCCGCGTGCAAGAGTGATTACAACATTCGACTGGTTGGAGGTAAGTAGCTGAGAATAATCTCTAGGGACATCAAGGCGTACAAGAAGATTATATAGGCGGAGCCTGAATCTCTCCGTAATATACTGCGGCAGCTGGGAGTGCTAGTGAGGGCAGTGTGGACAAGCTGGACAGGCTTTCATCAAATATAGAATTCCTGGTTCAACAAATTGGAAGTCTGATAGCATTGCTCACTCAGGGGCTCTCCAAACTCTGTTGATGTCCAGATTTCTACAAATCGCTGCATGCAAAATTGACGACCTACTTTCTAGGCCGTCTGATAGGTGCCTCTTCACGCCTACTTTCTAGGCGTGAGGAGGCAGGAGTTATGGGAGTTTCAAATTCCCTGGTCGTCATTTTGATATCGGAAACGATTTTTACTGACCGGAACTACCTCAGGCTTGACGGTTATTCTGTGTATGTGAGGAATTACCCAGATGGGAGGGCCCATGGAGGAACCGCGATTCTGATTCGGAGTTCTCTGCGGCATCATCAACTTCCGGACTTCTGCACTGATCAGATTCAGGCAACCAAAAATGTTGAAATTACAGACTTCTTGGGGGCTATTAGGCTCTGTCCGCTGTGTACTGTCCCCCACGGCATACTGTAACTGATGAGTTGTTTTCTGATTTCCTTGCGACTCTGGGTTCTTGATTTATTGCCGGAGGAGACTGGAACGCGAAACACCCATTGTGGAGGCCCGGTTGACTACCAGCAGGGATAGATCACTAAAGAGATCTTTTCAAAATCTGCACCTGGACGTGGTATCGGAATTCCAGCCGACATACTGGCCTACGGACCTGACGAAGATCCCGGATTTGCTTGAATTTTTTATTACCTCGGGTATATCATCTGCATACACTCTGGTGGAGAACAATATGATTAATCGTCGGACCACTCGCCCGTTCTATATACACTAAGCACGACGGTGCTAAGGAGGAAAGAGAGGCTTATTCTTCATACGAGACGGACAGATTGGGTTTCTTACCAGGATTGGATCGAAGAGAAACTGATTGACTCTTTTCCACTTGATACCCCTGGGGATATTGATTACGCGACGTACTTTTTGACGTCGGTCATGCAGGAGGGTGTATAACGGTCTACACCTTATGATTTGCACTCAGCCAGAGACAATACCTATCCGAAGGAAGTGACAAAACTAATTGTCTCGAAGCGGCGTCTCCGGGGAAATTGGCAGCGTTTCAGAAGGCCAGAAGATAGGCCTCTTCTTAATAGGACGGCGCGGTGGCTGAGGAGGTTGTTAATGACTATCAGGGACGAGACATTCAAGGAGTACATAGGAAAGTTTTCTCACCTGAATGGGGACGGATGGTCCTTATGGAATGCTATACGGGGACTGCAACGATCATCAGGAACGCTCCTCGCCCTACAGGGGCGTACTGGATCGTGATCGAGGACTGACAAACAAAAGGCCGATCTGTTTTCTTCACACCTAGAAGTAACGTTCCGACCCCATGATGCAGAGGGCCCAGGTGATGTGGATGTTAACGACTTCCTTGAGAGCCCGATGCCAATCAGCTTCCGGATTAAACCGATCTCTGCAAGGGAGACACTGAAATTAGTCAACCAAGGAAGACGATTAAGGAAGGCCACAGGCTTTGACTTAGTGACGCACAAAATGCTTGTCATGCTACCCCTTAAAGGCATCGAGTACATCAGGAATTTGTTTAACGCTGTTCTGCGGACGTCTTACTTCCCAGCCGAATGGAAAGTGTCGCAGGTGGCGATGATTTTGAAGCTAGGGAAGCCTGCCCAGGAAATTTCTTCTTACAGACCAATTAGCCTGTTACCGGTCTTATATAAATTGTTTGATAAGCTGCTACTGCACAGGCTTAGGCCAGTTTTGGAGTGTAAGAGAATAATTCCGGACCATCAGTTTGTGTTCAGGCGTGGCCATTCCACAATCGAACAATCCCATAGTCATCAGTGGGTGTCTGGAGGAGCATAAATTCTGCTCGGCAGCGTTCTTAGACATCCAGCAGGCCTTTGATAAATTATGGATACCTGGCTTACCCTACATGTTAAAGCTACAACTTCCTCAACCCTACTTCCTAGTCTTGCGAAATTATCTTGAGGGGTGTTTTGCTCAGGTGAAATGTAATGAGTTTTCAAGGTTCTTTGAGGTTGGATCGGGTGTCCCTCAGGGCTCGATGCTGGGCCCTGTGTTATATTCCGTATTCGCTGCGGACATTCCGGTCCTGGATGAGTGCATTGTCGCCACGTTCGCTGATGACAATGCTATCCTGGCCGTTAACGAAAACCCTGTCCTAGCTTCGTAGAACCTACAAATGGCACTAGATCGTCTGTGTGTGTGGTAGAAAAAGTGGAGGATTAAGGTTAATCAAGTCACATTTGCCATGCGGAGAGGTGACTGTCCCGGTGTATACTTCCATGGTGTTTTGATCCAGCAAACGGAGACTGTGCGGTATCTGGGACTTCACCTGGATCGACGTTTGACCTGGAAGTGTCACGTGAGGATAAAGAGGAAACAGCTAAACAGCTAGATCAAGGTACAAGGAACTTCATTGGCTGCTACGGAGGAACTCAGGCCTCACGTTATCCAACAATATCTTAATTTACAAGGCTAACCTACGCCCAATCTGGAATAACGGTCTAGAATTGTGGGGAACGGCTAGTACTAGTAATGTGGAAATTATCCAACGATTTCAGAACAAAATAGCGTGGGTAATTGCCGAAGCTCTGTGGTTCACGTGGAATGATGAGATTCAGGATTATCTGGAGCTCCCATCGGTTCGTGAGATTGCACTTTGTTTTCTTTTTTATTTGTTATTAATGTTTGATTTGTGGACTATATGGTGCTGAAATTAATGGTTTGTGATTTATGACTGAGCTTGAAATTTCATATTTGTCTTGAAGTTTACTTGCAACTATTTATTGTGTATTATTTATTTTGGGGGTTCCTTAAGGACCTCCTTATCACGTGCTTTTGTCAGGAAACTTACTTATGGCTCCGCAGGAGGGCCGATTGTAATTATAATTGTTATTGACCAAAAAAAAAATTTTTTTTGTCCATCAGTACTAACAAACTGCGTAAGAAAAATAATATAATATAATGTTGTAAATACTTTACGTTTATTTTTGTATATTGGTAGCTTTGCAAATTAAACCAATCTGTAGTATGAAATTTAACACTTTTAACAGCATTTAACACTTCATTCAATCATTTGATTTTGTATTGGTAAAAAAAAAGACGAGAGTTCTAAGGTTCAAATCCTAGTAAGGGCAGCTGATTTTATATGGATTTGAATATTAGATCGTGGATACCGGTGTTCTTTGGTGGTTGGGTTTCAATTAACCACACATATCAGGAATGGTCGATCTTTTTTTCCCTTCCAAGAGCCGGACCTACAGCTAAGTATAACTCAGACCGGGGTAGTGTCCCTCAATAATTTGTTTCTCATACCTGCCATTAATATCTTTAAATTGTGATTACTTTCCCACTTTTCATTATTAATTATTCTTATAGAACAGATTTAAAATAGTATAGAATACTTTGTTGTTTTGAAACAACGCTCATGAAAATGGAATGAAAAATTCATCCTATAATCGCAGTAAAATTGTTAAGTGCGGGTTTTAGTCTAAATATATTAATTTTTTTTTTTTGTTATTATTTTAATTTTTATTATACGATTACTAGAAAATCAATTTTTTACTGAAAAGTAGTATAAAGTAGAAAAATTTAGTTTCAAACTGACAGTGAATTTAATTTAGTTGTAGGTTGTTATATGTTAACTTCCTTTTTGGTTGCTACATTGTTTTATGATGGTTAAAAATATTGACGGCAGATATTTTTGATTTCATCTTAAGCTATTCTACTATTACTATGATTGTTTCTCGACATTTTTAAAAAACATTTTAATTTTTTTTTAGAAATAGTATTAAAATAATTTTTTTTATATTATTATTTTTTTTAAGTATTCCTTCCAATATATTTTGGAATAAACATATGCTGTTTTATAGCAACAGTTGGTTTTGTCAATAAAAAACGAAAAAAATGTTATGTTAGTTGGCCTTAAGGATTTATTGCAACGTAAAAGTTAGATCAATGGTTTCCTTCCTATTTTTCTTTCTTTACTTAGCGCAACTTCATTTCTTTTTTTACTATATAAACAAAACTGTTGCCAAACAATTTACAGAACTGTTGGTTTATATAAAAATATAAATACTGAACTCAAGTTGTAAATCTATTATTTAAAAAAAAACGGGAGGTTTATGTTGTGGTTAAACTATTAGTTAAAAATAAAGTTTCATTCTTGTTAGACGTTTCTTATTTTATTATAATTACTTCTTTAAAATTATTTACATAAGTTAAATATGTGAGTGAATGTTTACTGCTTTTGTGATAAAAGGCGTGTTTTTCCCCTAAACATTCAACTGTTTCAACTACATGATTGTAGTAATTTATAAATTAACATTTTAATTTTCAGAAATTAATATTTGATCGGAATAAGTATTTTAATTTACTTAATTGCTGATTTTTATACAATAGTACTGTAAAAATTAATACAAAAATCCAAACATTAAAACATCTACAAATATGTTAATTTTCAAAAAAATATAATGTAAATGAATATTTGATGTAACTTTACTTTGATACTTCTGTAAAATTGAATTTTCTGTATTTTTATAAAAAAATAAATAAGTTAGTGAATCAAAGTGTAATGTTATGTTAATGAAAATATTTGTATATTTATTTAAAGGAACTGTAATACACTTTAAAAAAAATTATGGTTAAATATATTATTTTAAACAGATTAATTAAAAATTTTATGAAAATTTAAATTTTAATAATATTTTATATTAACAATTCGTTTTACATAAAATTATATTATAAAAAATTACTATTGTTATATTACCAAACACATGTTCAGTTTATTATATATTAACAAATTATATATTTTAATTTCAGTTCGACAAAAAAATTGTATCTTTAGGTTGAAATTATTTTCTTTTATTATATGTTATAATTTATAATAAATTTATTAAAGTATTATAAATTATTTTAACCTATTTAAAAAATTTTATTACAAATAAATAAAGAAGTTTCTTACCTTGAATATCTGTCGGCAAAGAAAATTCTCTTTCACTGGAAGCAATCTGAAAATAAAAGAATAAAAAACTTTAAAACTACAGCATTTTTACAATTTTACTTGCCCAGTTGTAGCCCTAATGTTGTTGCAGTAGCAGAACTATAAAGGTGAGGTTTAGCGATAAACTAAAATTTTGGGTGTCGGGGTTTTTGCAACAGACCTCCTTAATCCTAAACATGTAAAATACGATCACAAAAGTTTCCTGAATATGTACGTTACGTGCGTACGTTATTTTGTTATTTACATTTTTTATCTCCGAACTGAGTCAACATTGATTTTTTGAAAATGGCCCAAAAATGTTTTTATATGGGGGACTGATGGCATTAAATTTTATAAAAAAAGGGAATAAATTTTCATTAAAAAAGGGGAGGGACAGTTTTCGCCATTTTAAATTTATTATTTTTTATATAGCGATCCTAGAAAATTGAACTTTAGTACGGTGGAAGTGCTTATTAAGTTACGTTCTTACTAAGTTCTAATATTCCATATTTTTAAGTCAATCGAATTTACCAGTGGGAGTTGTTAAAAATTATTTCTAAACAGTTTTTGCCTCAAATCTTGAAGATCCGTTGACCAAAAGAATTAAAATTGAAACAGTACAAATATTTGGCTGTATATATCCCAGCTTTAACCTGATTTTCAACGCCATCGACAAGTAGGCATCACGATACCAATATTTATTTTATTTTTTTTACCTTTTTAAATAATATTAAAAAAATCGGGAAGTAACTGCTACAATAAATAAACCATTAGGCTCTAAAAAACAAGGAATCTGTACTTAAAGTACAATATTTTTTTTTTGTAATATTGAAAATTCTTTTTCGTTTAATATCTAGCTAAAATCTTCCACATTTTGATAGGTTTTGTTTTTAATAATTATAAACATTTTTACGTTTGTATTTTGTTTCTGTAGAGTTTATCCATTCCGTTTTACTCAGAATCTATTTCTGTACAGGTTTTATTTAGAGCATTTATTTGTTTATTATCCCTTTAACAATGGTATTTTACGGTAAACGTAAAATATTGTGTTTTTCAACTTTAATATTTTGTCTTTTATCCCAGGTTTCTCCAAAAAACCTTTCTAAAACCTATTCTTTTTTCAATTTCTCAGGTCAGATGTCATATAATACATTTCTCATTATTATTATATTAAATTTCTTCCCTTAATTTAGGATCCAAGAATTACAGTTTGGCTTAATTTTGTCGAAAATACAGAAATCAGGGCGAAACATTTCCAACCGGTACTCGCTAACGAAGCGCTTACGAATCAGTAGACCAGATCCAGAAATGTTGTTGCATTCTTCGTGAATCACTCTGTATAATTTTACGGTTTCATTATATTATAAATTTTGAATAATAAGAAATTTAATTCTCCAAAATTCCCATTTTGGTTTAAAAAACTAATAATAGTTATTAGTTTTATAATAACTAATTAATATTATAATACTAAGAGCTGGTAAGTGTTAATATTTAGGTAATACTTAACCCGTATTTTCTTTTGAAGATTTTATCAAATATCTCTCTACTCCTGTAACAACTAACTCTACCTACGTATATTCTTCATAAACTGTGAATTGTAATTTCATTCGATTCTAGGTATTTGATTTATTAATGAGATACACAGCAAAAAATGTATTTGAGAATTTTTCTTTAATTATAAGTAATAGGCTGGTAGTATAAATCATTCTGTATAAACTCTTTTTCTATTTATGCCTTCGATTTTTTTTTTACAATACACGAAAAAATTCAAGATCGCTTTTTATGGGTTGTTATACAAATTTCACTCTATTTATTCTGTAAACTTACTTTTACACTCTTTTATTATATATTACGTGTTTTAACACATTTGAATATTTAATGTTGTCATTTTTATTTGCTCCCAAGTATCTTTTTAAGAAGCGGGTTGGTATTCTATATTTTATTTGTTTTCACCTTCGTATATTTAAGTGGTACGTTATGATTATTTGTTTTCACATGAAATAACATAATATGATCATATATTTTCGTTATTTATTTTATTTTTTCCATTTGGTGTGTACTCGTATATACTTTTTTCATGTATACGTTTATTTTTTTTTGCAGTGGAAACAATTCTAAAAAATGTACAAAAGTTTTGTATATGTTGACTTATATTATTTAAGAATTGTAAACTTTTTGCCCTTTATTTCATAATATTTTTGCAGTAAATAACTTACACAAAAATTTGTTCATAAAAAGTGCATAACAGAGGATTTAAAAGATAAATATACTAAAAGAACACCGAATATATAAAATACAAAAAAGTGGAATGTAGTGATAAAAAAAAAAAAAGAGAAAGGATAACAATATTCTTTATTAATGCTATTGTATTAACTGAAACTGAACAGTTGACAATGATATTCTTATCTATTTTAGCATTTGAATAGAGTTAAATATTAAAACCTCATTCCAGTATTGAGTTTACAACTGTTTAGTCTTTATTATCTTTCTTATTTTTCCTATAAAACGCAAGAATAATGAAAAAGATGAAAATATAAAATATTGTTATGAATGTAAATTAAAACTTTTTCTAAATTAATTGATCTTCATGGATCATAAAACGAAATTAAAAATATCTCATATGAAATATTGCCAACAAAGATTTTGCCGGTTTTTTTTTTGTTTAATCTTCTAACATGGAAATAATTTTTAAAAAAAATTTTTTCTTCAAGATACAGTTTTATTTAGGAAACAAGTTGTGTAAAAAAGTCTTATGTTTATAAGATTACACAAAAGCGAGTAAAAAAATATTATGATTGTTACCATTTTTAGGGATAGATTATAACCAATAATTATTCTAATAAGGATAGAAAATTACCTAGATTATAAAAATTCCTGATTTAATGGGAAAAACAGGTAAATAAGAAGAAGAAAGAAAAGGTTTACAAAATATATTGTTTAACTGGTAAAAGAGAGAGGGCATTAGCTCTTAGTTTTTGATAATTAGAGAAAATTTACTCTTTTCCTGTAAAACTTTCTCATAACCGATAACCAATAATTCGGAAAAAAATGCAAATTCTGTTTTTCTTTTTAATATTAAAAGCTGGGAAGTAACAGTCAAGTATAACGCTTTGTGATGTCTAACTTGATTCAAGATTTAAAATCTTCAACGTTTCCTAACCCCTCACAAATTTTTTTCAACAATAAAATCTATCCTCTTAACGCAAAGTATTCATAGCATATAAATACTGAACGAATTCACACACACCACACAAACACAAAACAGAAAGGTTTTAAATTTCGTTTTTTTATGGTTTTAAGGTAACTTGAAGGTTTCGACGTATTGAGAATATGAAGGGGGATATGTTTTTGGTAGAAAAAATCTAATTTATATATGTAAAATACTGCATCAAACGGGAATGCAAAAATCATATCTGAATTACGTTAAACTAATTTACAGTAATGAAATATGGACAATAGGAATAACAGAGAAGGAAAGAGCACAAGCTTTTTACATGTGTTGTTCGAGGAGTGCATTATGTACGTTGATTAAGTTAACAGGAATGCAATTTTAAGCGTATATATTATATTAAGGCCTTTAAGGTTAGCTAATTTTATGTATTTTTCAAAAAGTGGAAATTTAATAAGGACTGATAACATATATATTTTTTAGCAGTTTTATTTTTAATTGGTTTTATATTTTAAATGCAAATTTATACTGCATTTTTGTTTGCTTTCGATAAGCCTACAAGAAACTTTGTCAATATGAAAACAATCCATTCGCAAGAAACGCAAAAGCAAAATATTTATACATTTATAAAAATAAGAAAGAGAAATTAAAGGAGTAAACTAATACTATTCGTGAAGTATGATTCACTGGAATGCAGTAAATTGTATATCTTCTTACCCAAATTTCTTTTTGAATGAGAAAGTTTTTTGAATTTTTGATTGAAAATACTTTGAAATATCAGAATGACGATTATAGTATGTCATTGTGCTACAATCATCCTACGCTATGATGAGGATAAAACAATGTTTTCAAATATTTTAGAGAATATTTATTTAGTCTTCTACTCAAGTTATCAGGAAAATCTTCTTTTTTTGATTTGAAACACGTGAATGCATATTTTAAATTTTATATACAAAATGATATTGTTTTAATTTATGATATTGTTTTCCATAAATAACTAAAAGTATGAAAAATTATAGATCAAAGTTAAAGTAATCAACTTAAAAATTTAAAGGATATCCTTAAACTATTTCTAATGTGGTGATAAGAAACGATACTGAAACACGAGAACTACGTCAGAAAACATAATAAGAGAAAAAGGATGTTAAACAGGATGGTTTCTAATAGCAGGAAAGATACATTTAGTCTTTTAAACATTGGTGGTTGTAATATATTACGTTATAAAGAAATCGACTAGGACTGTAACAGGTGTGGAAAATAGCTGTTGCGCATGAAACTTATAACACAGTGTTTTAAAGTATACGTAAGTTATCCCGTTTATGTGAAACATTAATTTATTGGGAATATTCTTTTTATAATACTCTGAAACTGAGACTGGTTAAAAACTGATAAAAAAGGATTCATTGTATTACTGATTACTAATAAAGATGATAAACCAGTTACAATAAATTTTGTAATACAAGGTGATTCAACATTGCACATCAATATTTCGCGAACTGATTAGGTCCTAATGTAGGTAAAACTAATGTAGGTGTCATGTGTAGGTAAAACTTTTGTTCAAAAACGCTGTGTTCTCATGTTACGGCTAGCGAAATATTTCATCCTAATTTTTCGTTCTAAATGAAGCCATAGAATTTTTGGGTCCGAATTAAGTGGAAAATTTGGAGGTTTATAAATTTTTGCGTTGAAAATTTGAACAAAAGCAGGTTTCAGAAGAAAATTTTCTATTGTTTTTTAAAAAAGTATCAAATCCCAAAAACTGAACTCGGAAGAAAAGGTTTTTTAGGTTAGCCGTCAATTTACTTTTGTAAATTTTCTATAAAGAAATAAAAATTTCTAACAAAATTTAACAAAGATAATTTAATTATAAAAAAAAGGTTGTTACTAAAATCAATTTAAAAGAAATACAAATTCTATCTCAATTCAAAGTAAAAGAGACCAAAATGCGACCGAATAATATTAAAATATTTTAAAAAGATCAAATTTTTTTTTTCGTAATATTAACTTTTTGGGCATTGCAACAATTTTTTTGTGAAATAAACTAGAAATATTATTCCGAGACTGTTTTATTTAATCCTTTAAGTCAAGATACATAAAAACCACTAAATTTGTCCCTTAATTTTTACGAATATTTATAATACATTTTTGTATTTAAATCTTTTCGATGATTGATTAGTCATAGATAAGCTGGACGCTTATGCTTGGGAATATGGAATAGAAATTTTTTAGCGTATAAAAATGCTATACCTGACCGGGATTCAAAGCCGTGATCATCCGGAAGAAAAGCTAAGATGATGCTACCACTCAATACGGATGTCGGTAATTTGTAGTCCAAGAATTTCGCTTATGCCTCACGCGAAACATTTCGCTAAAGGTAACTCAAAAACTAAACATTTTCCTACATATGTTTGCAGGAAATATTTTGCTTACATTAATATTCTAAATCATCTATCAAAATATTCCAATAAAGTTTTTAATCACCTTAAAAATAAGAGAATTCAAAAATCCCGATTGAAAATCCGGGTTGTTTAGGTGTATTGCATTTTACAGTATAATTTTTTTTGAATTTCAGACTGAATCACTTTCTGTATTAGATAATCGTAAATATCTTTATAAGTTCGATATAAATTAAAAATTATTTAAGTTGATATAAAAAATATTTAACAGAACATTTTATTGTTTCAGTAATTTTTATAGGTGATGCCAAAATTTTTCACAATACAAATTAAATTCTACTAAACACCTGACTTTTAAATTAATATAAGAAAGACTTAACGCAAATTTTTAATTTATCTTTAACTATTCGTCTTTTTAAAAAAATTTACCACAATTTCTCTCCATCTTTAATTTTATCTATCTGCCTCAACATCCTTCTGTAACTCATTCTAAATCCTTTATTATGTTTTGTTTTTTCTCTTCCATGTTTACTACAATAAAGTCCTAAACAACCCGTAAGTATAAATAAGAACTTTCCTTGCTTGATATCTGGATAAATTCGACTGTGCCAATTTTTATAAATTCGACTGTAGAATTTTATACCAGAAAAATAAAATTAGAGATCTGAAAGGTATATTAATATTTATTTCCTCATTGTTTTCCTTTTTTTCATTTTCTATTACGTCTTGTTTTATTCTTATTTATTTTCAAAGTACCCTCCTAGCAATAAATCCACGCTATTCAGTATTTTTCTTTAACTCATCCTTGGTATATAGCAAAAGAATACTGTCATCAGTAAATCTTAACATCCTTAGTCTTCTCCTCAAAATTTTGTTTTCAAAATCTGTATTGCTTCTAAGTACTGGTTGAAAAGTAATCGGGATAGATTAAATCCTTGGCGTTACAAAATCCTTGACCTTATTGTCCTTCCTTCAGCGCCAACCTTTTTCATGTTCTATTCTTAAAAGTACTATCCAATTCTCATCTATATTACAAAACTCATTTCTTTTCTCTCCATATACGCCAGATTTTATTATCATTTTATTCTATTCCACATCATCAAATGCTTTCTAAAAATTAGTCTTTATTATACTCTTAACTTATTTTCATCTAAATTTTTTTTCGTTAAACTTTTATTTTTTAATAGAATTTTTGCATACGTAATTCAAATATTAAAACTATAGTGATATATGTTTAGCGTCCGTCACTAATAAAACTGTCTTTTTGTCAACTATAAAATGTAGTGCTATAATAAAATAACTTCATATAAATCTTTATCCAATAAAACGTTAACCTAGATTAATTTTCACAGAGGTATCAATTAAAAAAATATATTACATTAAAAAAAAAATCTTATTTTATCAACTATCATTAAAGGATAAATTTCTCAGTTCAATCCGTGTGTATATTTTTTAATGTATGTTTAAATCTTACCATTTAATAACTGCGCAAATTAAGATGATTTTTAAAAAATCTTCTAGTGGTCTTTGGTACCATTATAAGTAAATTAATTGAAAGCTATAAAATTATTTTTAAACGGAAAAATACAGGATGCATTTTCCTGAAAAATTACTGAAATAATAATAATAATATAAAAAAAATTGTCTTCATGTAAATAAAATTTTGCTAAAATTGTATACGATACTACATTAGGAAACAAGTTGATAATCGATTAAAAACCAATTTTTCACTGAATAAAAGCCTTCAATTAGAGTCATACTGTTTGTAAGCGATTATTTCTACCGTCAGATATTTAATTCTATTAATCTGTGTCAGATACATCCCATTTAACGGTCAATCGAAGTGAACGCAGTTCTACAGACTCGATAATATCTCTTGCGTTAAAAATGAAACGATGAGAACTTTACTTGATAAATTAATTATAAATGTCAATACGTTTGCACGTCACTGTAAAAGTTACTCAGCAGTTAATTTGTACTGATTTCAGCCGATCTTATTTTTTAACGCTTAGGATCTCTAGTTTAACTGAAATTTACATATTTCATCATACTGAACAAAGCTCTTGAAACTTTATATCTATTTCTTTTTCATAGTTTTATAAGAATGCAAATTATGTGTCTTTTGTGTTTCATGAAAACGGTTTTTTCTCATATCAATAGCGATATTTTTTTATAGCTGCCCAAATTTAAATAAATACCAAATATTTAAATAAATATTCATGTGCAGTTCTGCTTATGAAGACAGAATTTTTGTCACTTGAAAATATGTAATATGAAGTTATGTATTTTCTAACTTGCCCCGCTAAAAGTTTTTCGATCTTAAATTAAGTTAACATAAGAACAACTCAACCAATTTTCATAAAATCTTCACATATAGAGATTCAGTTACACTACTTCAGGATATTTAAATTTCAATGAAATTTAATAAGATTTTGAGCCACAAAATGTTATACATAGGCCTATAATAAAATAAACATATAAGGAAAACACAATTAAAAGGAATGTTATTTTCATACGCTTCATACAACAAAAAGTAAATAAAATCCATTTTCAACCCCCATTCCCACCATGCAACCGAAAGTAATACTAATTTTTCTTTGAAAAACCGGTAAAAAATAAAAAATTAAGAAAATAAAAAATATCAACTCTTTAAATAGGCGCCTTTGTTAATTTTAAATTAAAAATAAAGAAATCAGTATTTTGATTTTGATTGTGATAAATGGGAGCCAACATGTTTAGTGGACTGATTAACAGTATAATACTCGTAGCATAAATCAAATGAAATCAATTTTCATTTCATCTTTTAATTATTTTTTATTTTAAAAGCCTTTTCTGAAAAAAAACGATACTATAAATTGTGATTGCTTAATGTAAAATTTGACATACACATTAATTTAATAAAATGATGGGTCTCATCTTTCACTTCTGTTTCTTTACTTTCTGCATTAAAATGTTTTATTCATCTAATGTCATGTAGGGATTGAGTTTCCATTTTGAGGGCATGTGATTTATCTTCATGTTAAAGTTGTTCAGATTCATTTTTCTCTTTATATCACTCATGAAAACTTTTACGTTACGTATCATGAATTCGTAAACAAAAATAATTTACGATTATATCATAATTATCGTTACATGTCTTAATGATGTCATCATATAATTTTTTACTTTATACGATTACAAAATCTCAACTAATTTTAAAATTGTTGTACGGTTAGATATTGATAAATAAATATATACTTTAAAAAAAGTGAAACTGTATTAAGATGTTGGTGTGTTAGTTGTTAGTAAATAATATCTTATCTTTTTTGTTCACGTTTTGTCCATTCTTTAAAAGTAACTTTTCGTTTTTCTTCGTATTTTTTACTCCAGTGCTTCTTCTTCTTTTAGATAAGAAAACAGTTTTTCTAAATTTTTTATATAAAAACTTTATTCCTAGTAAAACGTTTTATTTTAATTTTAAAAAAGATAGTGACGACGATGATGAAATTTTCTATATTAAAAAGAGTTTATATTTTGATCTTCTACCACAGCTGTAGTTGATAATTACATTACCATCTGACTACTTATTTATCTATTTTCTTATAACGAAAAGTAATAATAATAATAATTTATTATTTTTTTAATTTGTTTGTATTTTTTGTGCAATAGGACAGCTACCTATAGCCTTTGTATATTACACAATAGTACATAAAAAAAAAAATATATATACATTAAATATAAATTAAAAATTTCAATATAAATTAAAAATATAGAATTTAATCATTAGTTCATAATAATTATTAGTAATTAGTTCATAACCATAGTTCATATAATAATTAGTTCATAAAAATAAGAGTAATACTGGTGTTTTAATTATGTTACACAATTATATTATTATATGTCTTTGCATAAATACATGATTACAGATAAACATGTACACATAATTCAGAAAAACAAATTTAAATAATATAGTTTAATAACAATAATAACATTAGTTTTTAATTCAAAAATTTACATCTTATCTCCTTCATCCAATTACATTTAATTAGAATTTCAGATACTTATACAACACTGTCAATATATATATGTGCAGGTAAAAATAGACACAAAAGAAATTTACATCATTGTCATACATTATTAATTGATTGTAATTATTAAAATATTTATTTATTTATTAACAGAAAAAATATTATATACAAATATAATATTTATATATAAAAAAAAATATATTAATAATAATAATAATAACAATAATGAGGGGGGACCCTCAAGGGTGGATTGAGGGCGCGAGGCTGTGGGTGTACGCTGTGCATGCCTATAGCCGGTTTATAAGAAAGATTCAACTGCCACGGCACCCTGGCGCGACTGATATACTGCTCAATGGCGGTTCTGGTCGCCCCGAGGGTGCTTAAACAAACTATAAATGAGACTCGTAGAAGAAAGAAAGAAAGATATGGTAGGATAAGTTTTAATTTTAATTTTAATTTAATGGTCTTTTGGGAACCTATCTCAAATTTTAATATTGGGGCCCTTTACACCCCATAAGTGTTTGTGATTGTCCTTGTCTTTATGTCTTAAATGTTTTGTGTAGTTTTGTGCTTTTAAATAAAATGTAAGGGCCCTTTACACCCTTACATATGACGATCCAGATGGTGATAGTAGTTTCTTTTAAAGATTATGACGAGGGCTAATGACCTTAGCAGTCGATGCCCATAAAAATTCAGAAAAAAAATAAATAATAATAATAATAATAATAATAATAATAATGTTTGTTAAAACCTCTAAAAGTTTAATTACTTAGCACATTTTTAATTGTATTTAGTCAACCTGTTTTAAGATCCTCTATTTTCAACTAAAATAAAATCACACTCTAAAACAGAGTCCAAAATTTACAATTCAAAATAGAGGATGTTCAAACGTAACCTGAAAGTATATAAAACGATAATATTTTCATCTTTTAAGAAAGATTAAGAAAAAATAAAATATAATAAACAACTGATAGTTCTGTGAAAAATAGAACTCGCTCATTTTGATTTGAATCTAATAAATTCAGTTCTATAAAGATAAATGAAATGTAGATTAAAAAACCACAAATATAATAATAAATATTACTGTCGATCATAATTGACTAAATAATATAGCCAATGGCTAGAAATAATCTCACTGTAATATCAACATAGAAGGCACTGTTTCCAGGGAGGAACTAACATCATTAACTAATGACTTTCTAGAGATACTTACATTATATCCTCATTTTTTTGTTCTGTGTTCTATATTACTATTTTGTTAATAAGTTTTCCAAGGGAAAACAATAAAAAATAATCAAAATGCAAAAGTAATTTTAACTAAATTAAGAATTTAATAGTGTACTCAGAAACGATAATGCTTTACTATTTCAAAAGAACGGTCTCAAAGATAAATTTTCATACTTAAAGTCGAGGAAAATATGAAAAGAACAGTAACACGTAGCAGGTAGCTGGAAATGTTTGGTATCATCACATATATACCATGAAGAATGGAGGGAAGATCTATGGTTCAATTAGCGCAATGATCGGCAGCTTTTCGATGGAATATTTCCATCATCATAACAGTCCTTCTATTGAATTTATCTAAGAAAAATAGCAGCTACAATTTTTAAATAAAAAATGGTGAGAAATATTGTTATACATACATCGCTCCACCCAATATCAAGGAACATTACTACAAAATTTCATAAAAATTATAAAACACATCTGGTCGTAAACTGCATCACAACCACATTTTAGGGAGAAAAAATATATTTAATGTTTATATATTGAAAGTAAAAAAAAATCTAAAAATTTTTAATAATAAAACTACAGACATAATTTCCTGAAAATTATTATTATTATTATTGTTACAATAGGATTTACGGTAGAGAAAATGATTACAGAAGAAAACTATGGCATTAGAATATAATGATAAATAAAAGATGTTATTGGGCTAATAAATATTTCAGGGTCAGATATTTCATATATATAGAAAGGAATACGGGAAGATTTGTGTTTTACATTTATGAAAAAAAAAGACAGTATCAAACGGAATAAACTATTGAATGGAAATATTTAACAACCAAAGTATACATTAGGAAGATAAAGAATCACTGTACCTGAATGAACAAACTTAATGATATGATCTAGAAAGAGAAATAAAGCAAGAGTGCTGCACGAGTGATTTAAAGTAATATGAGTATGTTTGTTGAAAATATAATAAAAAAGTAATATATGAGGATGAAGGGATGAGCGTTGGAAAAATAAAAACGAGTTGTGTAAGATCGGAAGACGGCATGGTAATGTTTGAAGAGATAAAGCACAGCATATTGGACAGATGATAGAAGACATTATGACTGAAAAAGACTTCAAAACAGAATACCAAAAAACGAAAATAACGTGGCTAGGGAACAATTAGCCAACGAAAATAAGTAATGATAATATAATATACTCAAAAAAGGAAGAACAAAAAAGTACAGATACTTAGGTAGTATGTTAACAAAAGATAGAGAAAATTCAAACGGATTTGTTTGAATTTTCGGTATTTTTACCGAAATAGACGAAACTATCAAACCGTTTAATAGAAAGAAAGGTATGATGTAAAATTGAATTAAATTTGGAGAAGATTCTTTGAAATGTGTTGAAGTGTGTTCACCTATATGGTTTTAAAATGTGAACAGAAAGCAAAAGGGTCAAAGAATACTGGAGATATTTTTAATCAATATTTAATACAGGATATTAAATAATAATTTAATACTAGATATTTTTTAATCCTGGAGGTATTTAATAATAAAAACAGGTCAGAACCAAATCGCTGGATGTATCATAAGAGAGAAGACGGAAACATAAAAACAAGAATCGTTAAAAGGTGTAAGGGAAAAGTGATAGAAAAAAGTAAAAATAATAAAGAATCTAAAAAGAAATGGAAGCTAGGTCAAAACGTTTAACCCATCGGATTGGTCTAGTGGTGAACGTGTCTTCCCCAATTCAGCTGGTTGGAAGTCGATAGTTCCAGCGTTCAAGTCCTAATAAAGTCAGTTCTTTTTACAAGGATTTGAATATTAGCCCGGATACCGGAATATTATCCGGATCCGGATTACCGGATTTGTTGTGGATACCGGTGTTATTTGGTGGTTGGGTTTCAATTAACCATACATCTCAGGAATGGTCGAACTGAGACTGTACAAGACTACACCTCATTTCCACTCATACATATCATCCTCAATCATCCTCTGAAGTATATTATCTGAAAGGTAATTACCGGAGGCTAAACAGGAAAAAGAAAGAAGGTCAAAAGGTTCGGTGGAAAAGGAAAGAACAGACGCATATATGCAGGTTACCGGCCTCGGGGGAGATATATATATATATATATTTTGTTAGCAAATAAATTTCTTAGAAATCATCAAGAACTAATGAAATTTTCATTTAACCGAACACTTTCTACTCGTACACAGCACCATCTTAATACTTTCCTATCTATACTGTTTGAAAATTGAGTAGGATAAATTTCCCTTAATATTCGTACAAAATCTAATTTTCAACTAAATTTTATGAATATTTGTTAAACAATTTCTTAGGTATAATGCCAAATAAATGATTTTAATTCAAAAGAACTTTTAATTTAATAAATACAAAATTTAAAAAAAATATAATTATAATTCCAAATTAGAAAAAGTACGCTAATAAGGTAGATGCTTAACTTTAAGACGGTTGTATATTAAGATTGTTGAATTTAATTTACAATGAGTGTCTTCAGTAAAGTTTTTCTTGGATAGATCATAAAAAATAAGGGCTTAAGATGTGAGCTTGAAACTAGTTTAAATATGCGCAATGCTCTTAATTAATATCTGCTCAGGCATAATATAATTTTTAACATTTCCTTCAAGCAATATTACAAGTGTAAAGTTTTAATTATGTTTTTATAATGAAAAGTGTAGTTCCTACTAACTGAAAGATGTTAATTGCTTTAGTCAAACTGGTTACACAATTTTGAATATATTATTAATTAAAGATCCTATTTATAAAATAATATTAATAGAATTGTTACAGTATTTCATTTTATTTTTTAAAATATATACATGCTAATAAATAAAATACATGCTAAATATTTGTAATGGAATTACAAATATAATTAAATTTAATATAATCAAAAATCATATTATATAATATAATCAAATATAATTAAAAGATTACAGTATAAGCTACCAATTTGAGAAAATATAAAATACAGAGCGTTCGTAAAGTTGCTGTGCACTGGAATTATGGAAGTGTATTGATGAAACGTTTTTAATTATTACTTAGTATTTTTATTTCTTTATTTTATAGAAACGGTTATTATAATATCTGGAATAGTTTATAAAAGGTGTTGAAAATGACCTTTTCCAACCTGAATACAATAGTGTACACGTTCAATTTGTTTTCAACACATTTACCAGATGACGTACTGGAACGTCTTATACGTGGTCTGTTGACAAGCACTGCTTATTTCGCTGCCTCCCTTAGAAAGTAATCTAAGTAAGTCATATCGGGCGATCGTGCAGGCCACAAACGCCTCGAAATGATTCGTTCAACAAAGATGTTTCGTAAAATAATCATTGACCTGTTGTTAGCTGTGTGCGCTGTGACGCCATCTTGTTGAAACTAACCGTGATTGATTTCCACTTCTGTTAACTGACTAATGATTTTGTTAAAACAGCGCAATAATGATCACTATTAACTGTATTTTCAAAAAAATTGGAACCACAATGCTCGCTCTACTCACACCGACCCAGAATCTAATTTTCGTTTTGTGTAAAGATTGTTCGTCTTAAAGATTGTCCATGGGGGTTAGTTGTATATTTTTTGGATTAATATACCCTCAAGATGAAACCTCGTTTCATCTGTTAAAAACATAATGTCGAGGATACCTACGGAAGTGTGGTCAATAAAGCATTTAAACCATTGACAATAATTTGGTCTTTTTGCATGATCCGTAGGTGTCAGTTCTTGAACGCACATTACTTGTAGGAGAAAAGATTCTGTTTTTTCTTACAAATTTATGTGCGGTAGCAAGTCTGATATATTGCTGCTGTGATAACTTACGCATCTACTTTGATGGACGTTCGGCCATAGCATCCGAAATATCAAGCAGCTTCTGTTTGTTTAGTTTAGGTAGTCTTCCACTTCGATCAGCAACTTAAACAGAGCCTGTTCCCCGAAATTTTTCTATATGAGTTCGAACTGGATTGCAGTGAGGAACAGGAGTATTTTGAAACTTTTCAGAAAACTTGTGCTTCACTAAATCAGTATAATTGTTACATTCACGAAAGACATATTCAACGAGAAAAATGCGTTTCTCTACCGAAAGGACCGTTACGTTTAACGCAGCTGTTAATTCCGATAAACTAAACAACACGAAACGAATCGTCAATCAAAACTTAACAACTGCCGGCTTGGTTTATTACTAAGCAACGCCCAACGAATCCACAGGGCAACCAATCTAACGCCGAAAGTACAGAATGCACCACATAATACTAAAGCATACTTCACAGCGGCTTTCCGAACCCGCTATATATATATATATATATATATATATATATATATATATATATATATATATATATATATATATACAGTATTATATGTTACATTTATCAGTATTATATACACAGTTAAAATTCAACATTAACCATTCTATCCCTAATTGCTAAAGAAAATTCAGAATAGCAACTTACTCAAAAAATTAAAGATTACTCTTAAAATTTCGAGTAGGATGAGAAACAATTTGTTCATCAAATTCTATGAATAATATACACTGAGCAAATATTTTTATAACAAATCCTTGACTAGTTCCGCGAATTTAATATTACTGGCAATCTGAATCATTCTCTATTACAATTGTTTTCATTTCAACTCGTATAATCTTTCTGAAATATCTTGCATATATTTAATAACGAAAATCAGGAATCTTATGGATCGAAGCAAAACCTTAATCTTTTTAATGCAATAATCTTTTACAAAATAATATTATGAATAATATTTTTGTCCTGCAAACGTTTAACATAGATTTTAAAAGTTAAAAAGTTATTTGAAAATATATTGAAGTATATTATTTTGTAAAAAAAGATGATTTTTAGTATTAATCATATTTATCACTGAAAAATTACGAATCAACGTAATTTCAAGTACAGATATCTGAAATTTTACATAGATTTTCTTATATTCATTTATTCGATTATAGTAACAAGTGTTATTTTGTTTTGCAGCACTTTGATTAATAGCTGAAATCAAAATTTATAACATAAAAGATTCTAAGAAAAAGTAGTGTGTACAAATTCTAAGAATTAAAATGAAATAAAATGACAGAATTCGTTTTATTTAATAAAATAAAATGAAAAAAATACTTTAATCTAGCGACCAGTATATAGATGATAAGGTTACAAATGCTGCTTGTAAAATCTTTGTATGGAATTACCAAGTTGCAACGGTCTTCTTACCTTAGATTTTGAATTTTGATATAGTATATAATATATATGTGTCTGTGTAATACATAATTTCTCTTGAAGTTTTATATATGTGTTCATTAAGTTCATTACGAAAATTTATATATATATTTTTTTTTTGTTGAGATTATATATATCTACTAAAAATTTTCATTCTCATACTTCGGAACGTATTATGAATATTTTCTAGGGGAAGAAAATGGGAAAAACTTTAGCTCCTCCAATGTTAGTTAGTTGACGGTTTTCAACGTCTATGTTTTAAAGAACACTTGTTAATTGGCAAAGTGACAAATAAAAGATTATTTTATTACACGAAATTTTTTCGCGAAATTTGGGAATTTGAAGCAGGTTCTCCATCATCTACAGAAAAAAAAACTTAAATAGGAAAAAAATATTTAAGAAATTTTTTCGATAAAAAATAATTTTCTATCTGAATTTAATTTTATGACTTTTTAAGTGCGCTGACTTTTAAGTGACTTTTAGTTCTTTGTTCTGACTTTTTAGTGTTTTATGACTTTTTATGTGGTGAACGGATTTTTTTTCTAATTTAAATTGAATAGTAGCCAGAATATAAGGAAGTAAAGGAATCTATTAGTTAAAACTTTTAACGAAAACTGATGCTGTTGTTTTATTACATTTTGCGCAATAACAGTAATATTCACCACTCGCTTAAGGCAATTCCAAAGTGATTTGTAATAACTCTCAAAAAACTATTTAAAGAACATTTTACGTTAAAAATTTACTGAAGCAAAAAGGTGTGTGATCCCATTTTGTTTAAGATTAATATTTTCTAGGTGATTTTTAGGTAAACTGTGCAAAAAAAGAATAATGTTAGTTAAAATGGAAATGGGCTAATTTTAATTCTTTTACCTGCATCTCTAATTTCACGAGATAAATTACAAATTACTACAGTAAAATAAAACAGAAGTATTAGTGTAACTGTTTCGCCATATAAAATTTATATGTAATAAAATAGAGAGAAAAATCTAATGTGTAACCACATGACTTCCTTGTACGCCTATTAAATTAAATATACACATTATTTTTAAAATGATAAGTACATAAAAACCTCCTCTATGAATCATGAGACCTTGCCGTTGGTGAGGGGGCTTGAGTGCTCAGGGATACAGAGTAGCTGGACCGAAGGTGCAACCATATCGGAGAGGTATCTGTTGAGAGCCAGACTAAGGAATGATTCCTGAAAGAGGGCAGCAGCTCTTTCAGTAGTTGTTAGGGGCGTGAGTCAGGACGACTTAAACGGCCGTATCAACATCACTCAGTCCTCTGAGTACTGCGCAGCTGAAAGCAATGGAAAACTACAGCTGCTTTTTTTCCAAGAAAATGTGGCTCTCTGCATTTTCACATACCAATAATGGAGGCGCCTTCCTTGGTAAAATATTCCGGAGGTAAAATAGTCCCCCGTTCGGATCTCCGGGTGGGGACTACTAAGGAAGGGGTCACCAGAAAATTAAAAAATAACATTCTACGAGTCGGAGCGTGGAATGTTAGAAGCTTAAAAAAGGTTGGTAGGCTAGAAAATTTAAAAAAGGAAATGGGTAGGACAAATGTGGATATAGTAGGAATTAGTGAGGTTCGGTGGGAAGAGGAAGGCGACTTTTGGTCAGGTGATTTTAGAGTAATTAACTCAGCGTCAAATAATGGGCAGGCAGGAGTAGGTTTCGTGATGAACAAGAAGATAGGGAGGAGAGTGGAGTATTTCAAAACGCATAGCGATAGAATCATTGTAATAAGGATAAAATCAAAACCTAAACCGACAACGTTTGTTAACGTCTATATGCCTACAAGCGCCCATGATGATGATGAGGTAGAGTGTGTATACGAAGAGATTGATGAAGCAATTAAACACGTAAAAGGAGATGGAAATTTAATAATAGTTGGAGATTGGAATGCAAGCATTGGAGAAGGCAAGGAAGGAAATATAGTGGGTGAATACGGGCTGGGCAAAAGGAATGAAAGAGGGGACCGACTTATAGAGTTTTGCACGAAGTATAATTTAGTAATTGCCAACACCCAATTTAAAAATCATAATAGAAGAATATACACTTGGAAAAAGCCAGGCGATACTGCAAGGTATCAGATAGATTATATCATGGTTAAGCAAAGATTTAGAAATCAACTCGTTGACTGCAAAACTTACCCTGGAGCAGACATTGATAGCGACCATAATTTGGTGATAATGAAATGTAGATTGGGGTTTAAAAACCTGAAGAAAAGATGTCAGATGAATCGGTGGAATTTAGAGAAGCTTGAGAAAGAGGAGGTAAAGAAGATTTTTGAGGAGGATATCGCAAGAGGTCTGAGTAAAAAAGATAAGGTAGAAAATGTAGAAGAAGAATGGGAGAATGTTAAAAAGGAAATTCTTAAATCAGCAGAAGCAAACTTAGGCAGAATAAAGAGAACTGGTAGAAAACCTTGGGTTTCAGACGATATATTGCAGCTGATGGATGAACGTAGAAAATATAAGAATGCTAGTGATGAAGAAAGTAAAAGGAACTATCGGCAATTAAGAAATGCTATAAACAGGAAGTGCAAACTGGCGAAAGAAGAGTGGATTAAAGAAAAGTGTTCAGAAGTGGAAAGAGAAATGAACATTGGTAAAATAGACGGAGCATACAGGAAAGTTAAGGAAAATTTTGGGGGACATAAATTAAAATCTAATAATGTGTTAAACAAAGATGGTACACCAATATATAATACGAAAGGTAAAGTCGATAGATGGGTGGAATATATTGAAGAGTTATACGGAGGAAATGAATTAGAAAATGGTGTTATAGAGGAAGAAGAGGAAGTTGAGGAGGATGAAATGGGAGAAACAATACTGAGATCTGAATTTAAGAGAGCATTAAAAGATTTAAATGGCAGAAAAGCTCCTGGAATAGACGGAATACCTGTAGAATTACTGCGCAGTGCAGGTGAGGAAGCGATTGATAGATTATACAAACTGGTGTGTAATATTTATGAAAATGGGGAATTTCCATCAGACTTCAAAAAAAGTGTTATAGTTATGATACCAAAGAAAGCAGGGGCAGATAAATGTGAAGAATACAGAACAATTAGTTTAACTAGTCATGCATCAATAATCTTAACTAGAATTTTATACAGAAGAATTGAGAGGAGAGTGGAAGAAGTGTTAGGAGAAGACCAATTTGGTTTCAGGAAAAGTATAGGGACAAGGGAAGCAATTTTAGGCCTCAGATTAATAGTAGAAGGAAGATTAAAGAAAAACAAACCAACATACTTGGCGTTTATAGACCTAGAAAAGGCTTTCGATAACGTAGACTGGAATAAAATGTTCAACATTTTAAAAAAATTAGGGTTCAAATACAGAGATAGAAGAACAATTGCTAACATGTACAGGAACCAAAAAGCAACAATAACAATTGAAGAACATAAGAAAGAAGCCCTAATAAGAAAGGGAGTCCGACAAGGATGTTCCCTATCGCCGTTACTTTTTAATCTTTACATGGAACTAGCAGTTAATGAGGTTAAAGAACAATTTAGATTCGGAGTAACAGTACAAGGTGAAAAGATAAAGATGCTACGATTTGCTGATGATATAGTAATTCTAGCCGAGAATAAAAAGGATTTAGAAGAAACAATGAACGGTATAGATGAAGTCCTACGCAAAAACTATCGCATGAAAATAAACAAGAACAAAACAAAAGTAATGAAATGTAGTAGAAATAACAAAGATGGACCACTGAATGTGAAAATAGGAGGAGAAAAGATTATGGAGGTAGAAGAATTTTTTTATTTGGGAAGTAAAATTACTAAAGATGGACGAAGCAGGAGCGATATAAAATGCCGAATAGCACAAGCTAAACGAGCCTTCAGTAAGAAATATAATTTGTTTATATCAAAAATGAATTTAAATGTCAGGAAAAGATTTTTGAAAGTGTATGTTTGGAGTATCGCTTTATATGGAAGTGAAACTTGGACAATCGGAGTATCTGAGAAAAAAAGATTAGAAGCTTTTGAAATGTGGTGCTATAGGAGAATGTTAAAAATCAGATGGGTGGATAAAGTGACAAATGAAGAGGTATTGCGGCAAATAGGTGAAGAAAGTAGCATTTGGAAAAATATAGCTAAAAGAAGAGACAGACTTATAGGCCACATACTAAGGCATCCTGGAATAGTCGCTTTAATATTGGAAGGACAGGTAGAAGGGAAAAATTGTGTAGGCAGGCCACGTTTGGAGTATGTAAAACAAATTGTTGGGGATGTAGGATGTAGAGGGTATACTGAAATGAAACGACTAGCACTAGAGAGGGAATCTTGGAGAGCTGCATCAAACCAGTCAAATGACTGAAGACAAAAAAAAAAAAAAAAAAAGTACATAAAATTTTTATCGTTATGATATTTTTTGTTTTTTTATTGTTGTTATTGTAAAAATATTTTTACAATCAGAGGTTAATAATTATTAATAAATCAATTATACATACAATATACATTTTTAAATTTAAAAATCAATTAAATCAATTATACATTTTTAATATTTCATTAATTAAAAATGTTATTTGTCTATAACTCTGGAACCAATGAAAATAAGTACCACGTATAAATATCGTTGAAAAGCTCTCAATGAGGGCTTATCACTGCAGTTAAAAAAATTCCACAAACCTTTTTTTTTGGATTTTGATTTTTTTTAACACTTTTGGTCCAGTTCATTTCAAACAAAATGGAAAGTGCACAACTAGACGATCCAACAGTCTTAAATCCAAAATTTCAACATACTATGGCTAGTCGTTTTTGAGTTATGCGAGATATATACGTACGTACAAACACACATAAATACTTGCGTACGTACAGACGTTACACTGAAACTAGTCAAAATGGATTCAGGGATGGTCAAAATAGATATTTCCATTGAAATCTGAAAAACGAAATTTTTCGCAATCACAGTACTTCCTTCACTTCGTATAAGGAAGTAAAAAGTATACGAAATGTAATGCCAGGCTATGATCATAACATTAAATTATTTTTACAATTTACAGTGATTAATTTTCATTATTAAGCATCTATTTTCGAAATGGAACTTAAATTTTTATAATTAAAATTGGGCACATTATTGTACGTAATCGTAGTAAAGGAAGATTGGAGTACACAATAAAAAAACATTCAGAAATGCTCTCATATATTTGTTAAGAGTTATTTTCTGTAACCTACTTCAAGGTTACATCCGATAATAGGGATTAATTTTAAGTTTTTTCAATAACTGTTAAGAACAGAGAATATAAGTATAAATAAAAATAATTAAAGGAAATAAAATGTGACAGAAAAGAAAGATAGCAGGAAGTTATATAAGAGAATTAAGTAGAACAACGTAATATAAATGAAGAAAAAGAATATATCTAGTCCGTAACTGTGAATGGATCTGAAGAAATCAAAAGTAGTCTTTGTCAACCAGAGAACTTTCAAGAGATAAAAAAAAAGATAAAATCTTTGTAGAATACATAGAATATACCATAATTTTTGCGCAGAAAACGTGGATGATAAAATCTCCGGGAGAGGCAAGAAAATGAAAAGGTTGATGCGGGCCATTGAGCCTGATTACTACAAATAAACGAATGCCAAACTATAGTATAACCCTGTAACTTTCTGATGTATAATCAGAGTATTGAACAAAAAAGAAACTTATTTTTTACAGAGAATAAGGATATGTAAACTATTAATAGGCATCTCTTGGTTCAACAACTTTAACGAAAATACATGCTTTTTATTCTATTACCACTCCTACCTAATCAGTAGATTTAATTACTTAATAAGGCGATTTAAAAGTGATATTTATTAAATTTTTCTAAAAAATCTTTTACGTCGTAAAAAATATTATTTCCGACAATCATATTACCACGTATGTTTTTAAAGCTTAGAAAAAAACATAGGTGTTAAGTACAATGTTTACCGATGGATTTTCATAATCTTCAGCTGCGCATACTTGAAGGTAACGAATAACACGAAGGAGGAAATCATTTTTTAGTTTTACCGTAAATTTTGATTTCTCTCTAGCTACCACATGCCCACGTATACACACAGATGTGATTATTATATGCAGCGGCAGAAGCCGACTATTTTGTAATTATGACGGGTTACTTCTTTACCATCCGAGCTTTAACACTTTTATACACAAATATATTAAAGCTTTAATACAAAAAAAGGGAACAAAGAGAAAGGAATATATACTTTGGCATAGTTAGTAGTAAACTACATTCAACAGAATTTGCGGCAACATTGCACTAACTAGTGCTGTTTACTGAAGTAAGTTGCATACACTTTAGAAGAAAATTAACTTGATGAGTAATGTATCGGCCCACATTGAGTTAATACATTTAAACGATGCAAGAGAATCTAAAAGCGAAAAAAGAGAGAAAGAAGATTTCATTCTACAAAATAAATTATTCAAGATGGAACAAATATTTTGAGATTAATAATTATTATACAGGTAATTTAAGAAAATATTGAATCAAACCAGTCAAGTGATTTATGACAGACAACAAATTGCTAGTTTATATTTATTAATACGATCTTTCTTATAACTAATCAAATAGAATTTATTAATAAAATTTATTTTTCGAAAAGGAAAATAAATGCTCTGAAAGAGGGTTCCCATATGCCAGCTCTTTACAATATGAGAATAATTTTTAAGTACGAAAATTTTAGACATAAACTGGTATTTTAGCTCAAATAAATTGGGTTTTCGAAGAAAATATATCTACTAGTACATTTAAAACAAAAATTCCGTCGACATCTACGAGTTTATGAGCTCGTCACGTTATCTCCTCGTTAAAGAATGTGCCATCTGACCCTTGAAGACAGACCTTTCACTGTTCGTCTGGAGATGTCGTCATTGGCCTTCTTGTATCTTCCGTTAAAACTTCCTTTTAATTTTCTGGAAAAGATGAAAATCCAATACACCATATCCGAACGGTATGCAGGATGAAATTCGATCACAACTTTAACAAATGTTCTGATGCGTTTTAGATAACGTGAGAACGCACTTTATCTTGTAAATTATTGCGTGTAACCAACATCCCTTATTTTGTATTGCTTGATGAATTAATTCGCCACAGAAGCTTGAAGCTTGTACGTGAGAATATGGAAATTAATTTTTGCAGCGTACGAAAAATGCCACGTCTATCCGGGATTGGAACTCGGGACCTCCAGATGAAAAACTACCACTCCGCCACGGAGATCCGTGGAATGGTAGCTACTCACTACTACTCAATTTTAGTGAGTAGGACTACACTGATAATTTTTCATAGTGAGCCGTAAATTTTTCACATTTTGTAGTACATTTGTACCTTGCTTATTTTTCCTAGGGACTAATAACCGATCGGAAGAATTCCTCTCCGGCCGGCCCTCAAAACATTTCCGTAATAACAAATGGACTTCCAGATCTTGCTATTGTATTTATGTTGACTCTCTCTCTTTGTTGAATAATGGATCTATTTCCTCGAATTTTCCTCGTACACTTGTCAATGAATTTCTAATATCATAGATTTCTCGACTGGGCGAATCCTTTTGGCGTTTAAAAAACAAATAATCGATCGCTCCTCACTATTGGTGGGATTGACGACCGACATGGTTAAAAAAAAAGTGTTACTAAAATAAATTCTGATGAAGTTCGTGAGCTTCAGGTAACTGTCAGCCTCATAGACGAATGAAGGCAAGTTCCAGACTAGTTTAAGTTTCAGCGTGATTTTATGTCGTTAATATACTCGTATGTGAAAGATTTTTACCTTAAAAATTACCCATTATTACTTAACAATGATTTTCTGGCCCATCAGGTTCCTGAAATTACTAAGCTAATTAATGAATCGGGGAAATTTAAGGCTTTACTCAGGTTAGCATCGTAATTGAAGGGAAATCACTTCTGGATAAAGACGTAAACATCTTACTAATTTCCCAAGGAATAACCCAGGTAAAAATAACATTTCAAAACCCGATCTACAAAGAACCTAGAACCCAATTCCCAACTCCGTTTACCTTAGAGATAAATGTACAACCGCCATTGAAAATTAAATATCACTCGATAATTAGGATGACCCTGCTGCAGCAAGGTACTCATATTCAAGCTCTCCGATTTCCCGTTAGCCTTACGTTCCATACCGTAACGTAATTTGAGGTTTTCGTTTAATTATTACAGAGGACCTAAACAGAGACAAAAGAGCAATGGGATAAACGAATTTTTCAAAAAAATACATAGGTAATAAATAACAAAGGACATAAATTTAAGTTGAAAAAGATGCATAATTTAATAAATTTTACTTACTTGGCCATTTCAGAGAGTTGTAATCGTCCATCTTTATTTGAATCAAAAACTTGCAGCTGTAAAATTAAATAAAAAATTAAATTGTTTTACAAACAAAAAAATTATTTTATATTTAGATAATAAATATATAACGGAATTAAATATAATATAGATTTCCAAATTAAATGATTATTATTACGTATTTTTATAATACAGATATATACATATAAGTAGATTTTATGCGATTTCTGTTGAGCATAAAGAGAAAATTCTTATAAGTTGATCAGGTTCGCTTTAAATTGTCTTATGATATGGTTCTTATTGTCGTACGGTCTTATAGTTAAGTGATAAGGAACGCTATCGCGACTCAGCTTTGATAATCTTATATGAGTATACGCCTCTATTCTCGTATAATTTCTACACAAATTTTTCCCCTCATCGAAAATGCGAAGTTAGGATAATACATCTGTTCCTTTCAAACTCATTCTTGCAAAGCGATTCAGTTCAGTCAATATTTAACGAATTTCGTTAAGTCGTAGAAGCAATTTTTATTACAAATTATCTGAAGTAATAATCTATTTACATCTACGTATATTTAATTATTATTGTTTTTGTTTTGGGTTTAAAATATAATAATTATTATAACATTAATTTTAATCCACGAACACTATAATTAATTCACCTAGATAGTTCAGCTAAATATACCAGGTGGTGAATAAAAATTTTCATATTTGAATCATGACGAGGATTTTGATGTATTTTCATTTTATAATTGTTTTTTCATATTTAAGAATCACAAGTGTAATGAATAAAGTGAATTATTCATTCAAATAAACAATTACTATAATTATAACAACAAACTGTATTCTATCAGACCGTATTTTGGAATAATTATTTTATAAGCGATTTTATATTTAATGTTAATAATTTTTATTAAATAATCATTAATAACATAAATAAGTTAAGTGTGTGAAAGTTTAATAATTTGGTTTGCATGAGAAAAAGTACAAGAAACGTTTGATATCTTACATCAGAAAAACGTAACGATAGATGATACTTATGCTATTGCCTAACATTACTTCTCTGATTGTGGATTATTTCGGCACTTTTATAAGTTTTCCAAAGCTAAAAATTACGTAAAATTTTGAATATAATAAAAGTAAAATATAATACGTAACAATAATAAATAACAATATAATAATTATGTAAACCCTGACCATGACAACACTTAAAATAAATCATAAGTCAAATTGCAAATTGATTTACTAATTTTTGTCATGTGAAATATTTTTATTCATGTAAACATAAATTTTAATAATATCAGATTGAAACGAAAATGAAAAATAAATTTACCTAGACTTTGACTTAAACGAATTTAGGACTGCGACATTACGGTATTAGGTACGGTTGTCTTTTGTCATTGGCTAAATAAAAAACGTACTTGTAACCTGATATACTCAGCTGAAATGTTTTAGATTGATATATTGTTTACTTCAAGTCAAATAAATATTTTTTATTACATCAACTTTTAACAGAAAATAATCTACATTCGACTTTAACCTCGAGGAATCGGGGTCTTTTTTTGCGAGTATCATTGAAGACGCACTGACTAATTCTTACATTCCTCCTGACAAATTCTAAAAATTATACAACGAATTTCCTGGTAACATGTCGTAATATTTGAGTGAGTGAAGGGAGTGAGTGGGTGAGCTTCTGGTATTTTGTGTAGTTATTTGTATGTTTGTGATGCAGTTCCGTACAAACGAATTTTTCAATTTTTATGAAATATTGCACTAGGGTTCCTTCTTATTAGGCGTAATGACATATTTGTACATATAATTATTTTCACAAAATGTTTCGTTACAAAATAACGGCTGTTACATTTCTTGGAAGGGATGTTGGAGAAGTGCGGTGGAGGACAGCTTTCATTGTCAAGGACAAACACGAGGTTAGCTCATGACCATAACTTGCCTGTCTCAGTTTTCTGTTGGTGATGTCATCATTCACTTTCAATTTTTCTCTTAGTGGCTACGCATTAGTTGCTTAATTTTTTCTGTTTTACTCCACCTTAAAGCCTAAATTATTTTCTGACAACGTTCTCCTGCTACTATACAGAATCGGCATTTTCCACTATAATAATAGTTAATTCATCTTACGTTGGTTTTCGAATAACTTGTTTTTTAATCGTTTTCCCATTGGACACTATTCAAAAGGGTTGATGGCCATTTTTTTTTTTGACAAAAACTTTTAAAAAATGCAAGAATATGTAAAAAAATACGTAGAAAAATAAAATGCGTGCGAATATAGTGGAAGTACCTCATCGACAGCTAGCAGCCAGTGATGTTTGGCAAAAAATAATACTTTCAGAACGACGTTATTAATGTGAAAATAACTGCCGTTGACAATTCCATTTAGTAACTAATTTACTTTTCTGTAAGTAATTTTTTTTGTAGAATCCAATTTATTAAATTCAGTGCAACATGAACACAGTATACTGATTTAAGGACCACCAGTCTTATGTTAAATTTTTTTCCTGTTTATTATTATGTAGGAAAAATATGAATCATGAGTGTCACTGCCTCTATATTTTCTCTATTAAAATCATAAAAATTCGGTGAACATTTTCCCGTTACATTGAATTGCGTTTGGTGGTCTAGTAGTCTTGCCTTTTCAGATTTAAATGTATTGGATTTTATTGCTATGGAAATTTGTGTAAAGGATTTTTCCTTAATAGACGGTTCAGAGGACTTGTTACTAAAATGTTAATAATTGGTGCCAGAAAATTAGTGAGCTTCAAAGAAGTACAAAATCTTAAATTAATTATTCCTCAATCAACATTTTCTATCTTTTCTCAGTTAACTCAATTAAAAAATTAACTTTATTTTTATGCCTGTTAAAGCTACTAATAATGTTCTTGATCAACGTAATTCTTGAAGCTAAGAAAGGTTATGAAAGGTGAATTACGGAACAACATATACAATGTAGAAGTTTACTGCTGACTAAACAATAATAAATATTATTTCAAAACTAATTTTCATATTATAAACAGAAAAAAATCAATGCAAAATAGATTTTTATAAATTTTTTTTTATTCATGTTAATATTTATTTTTTGATCATTACATTAAATTACCTATGAAACGTGTTTGCGGTTGGAAATGGAAAATGGAAAACTAAAAAATGGTGAACTTACAACGTGTAAAATAGAGTGTATTTTTATTCACTGTGTGCTTACCATGGTATCAGTGTATTCAATAAGCTTATCTTCTGAAACGTCATTTATCTTCTTTGCTTCTCTGAGTAGATCTCTTAGGAAATTCTGTAAAATAAAAAAATTACATTTAGAGACCGTTTCTGTAATGAGAACAAATAAATATATATATATACTTGAAAAAAAAGAAGAAAACTCATATTATATAAAAGTAAATTATTACAAAAATCTGTAAAATATATTACTTAAAAATTTCCAAAGAATAAAATAAAATTAAAATTAAACGAAAACTAATTTAGTAAATAATGAGAAAAAATGAAATTCTGTAATCAAATAAAAATTAAAACATCAATAATTAATAACACTATGCATGAATTTATTTTTTTTTTAAATCATTGAATGCAAGTTAAAGGTATAATTTTAAATATATCAAAAAATATATTTTTAAAATGTTTTGAGTCAAAATTAAGAGAAAAAAGGTCCAAACAACCAAAAGAGAAGAAATATGAGTAAAGCTTCAGAAAAGAGCAAGAAGAAATAAAAGGTGGACAAGGAACAAAAAATGGAGGAGGAATGAAGGACAGAAAAAAAACGAAAATTATGGTGAATGTAAAGAGAAAGTGAAAGAAATGGACTTGGTGAAGAAAAGGAAAAATAATAAAAACAAGTAAGATATCAGAAAAGGAAAAGCGATGAAGTCAGTAACGAAGAAATAAATATGACACAGAATTGTGTTCAGGAGACAATCAAGAGAAAATAAAGAGGATTAAGAAAACAATAGACGGAATGAGGAGGAAATTTAAGGAGTAGGGAAATTTAACGTTACTATAGGATAAAAAAAGCCAAAGAAAAACTGTAAAAGAAAACGAAAAGAAAGGAGACAGATAATTGTCTGTCTCCTGGCTGGATTCATGGTATCAGAGGAAACAAGACTGAGTAATACACAAAGCATGTCAGTTATAATAAAACATTATTCAATAATTATAAAATAAAACAAATGTATAACAACTACCTTCTTTTTTCTGTTTTAGCCTCCGGAACCACCGTAAGGTATTACTTCAGAGGATGAATGAGAATGATATGTATGAATGTAAATGAAGTGTAGTCTTGTACAGTCTCAGGTCGACTATTCCTGATACGTGTGTAGTTAATTGAAGTCCAATCACCAAATAACATCGATATCCACGATCCAGTATTAAAAAAAATGTATAACAAGTGTGGTAATTTAAATTACTTCAATCAAATAAATTTTAGAATGGGAGAGAATGGTTTCAAAAACCAATAAAATAAATTACAGTTAGACGCGTACTTATATTGTTAAGCAATATCATTTGTGGATAATAAGAAAAACTATAAAACCAAACTCTTGGAAGGAGGGGAGAAATGTTTTATCTCCAACTTTACTATTCATTATTAAAATTAAGGGAAAAAATGACTATGAAAAAGTAATTATAATTATTATAATAACACTCATGTAAACAGAGGATGTTTTATTTGTATTTATCAAATAAAAATAACCTTGACTAAAAATTGTGAAGTGTTCTCTTAAACAATTTCAATCTTAGCGTAAATTTATCTTAAAAATAGGCTGAAATACTGAAACTCAATTTTTTTTTCTCATCACGAGCTCTTACACGCCCCTTATATAGAGAGCTGAATAAAATAAAAAAATGATCTCAATAATAGCCAGAGTTAGAATGTATCTTCAACTAAAGAAATATACTCTCCATTAAATAAAATTCAGGGAAGGGAACTGTTACATTTTTTTAATGATATTAAATGTTAAAAAAAAGAATTTTAAGAAAATTATAAAAGTCTGTAAAACTTTGGTCTCCTTTCATTATTCAATCCATCATTATGAATTCCCTCCATCATTGTTATTTAAGTAAGTTTTCTAACAATCTGTACCTATAAAGCAACTTGTTGTACTGAATTATCAACGCCTAGCAAAAACTGCTGAAGATACATTGATGAAAATTTGTGTACGTGTTTTTCTTACGGTGTAAGTCCACACTAAGAAAGGACTTTTTGAAATTCCGAGTTTTTTAGGGTTAAAATGGAGTAACATTGAAATTTACTATTCTTTTAATTTCTCAAATGAAGACATAAATTTGATTTTTGGTATGAGTAATCCTCACGTGAATATCTCAAAAATAATTTGTAAATGTTTGAAATTCCGAGTTTAAGGATTAAAATGGATTTTGAATTTTTTTAAAACCTGGTTATTTTTTTTAATTTCTCGGTCACAAATGAAGATATCAACTTTTCATATTAATGTCTAAAAAACAATTTCTAGATTTTTCAAAATTGTCCTTTAAAGGAGAGTAAAAAAATCTGAACAATGATTGCAAATTTTCCCAATTTCCGACAATACTAAACGAGATATTCACTAGATTGTTGATGCTTGCTCTTCACATAAATATATAAAAATCATTTTTTTCTGAATTTCGATTTTTTAACGGGTGCGACGATATACGGCGTGGTAGCAACTGTTACTGTATCTGGGGCGCGACTGGCTACACTTGCCTCCGGTTATTTGATAAAACATATAATAAAAGTAACTAAAAAAAAAGAGAAGCAAAGTACTATCACTTCTAGTGGTATTCGTCGGGTAACGCTAAGACCCGTGTAAAATAAATATTTACCCATACCTTGTACGGGTAAACAGTTACGGGTAACTAATATTTTTAAGATGAAGGACGACTGTTTTGAAAGCCACATCCTTAGGTCACACAAAGTTTAGGGTCCTTTACTGATCAAATGTTGCCCTGAAGAAATTACAGTACGCTGATATTTTTTCATAAATTGAACAAGTTTTAATTTTTATTTATCATTATTGTTCTCACCAGCATGAGTTTAATGAACACACCTGGGATTTAAGTGGCTAATTGGGAAGGGAAAAAGAAGCAAGCCATGAGCTGCTAAATAACCCCTAAACGCGACTGGAAACGCAAGTAACCATACAGTACGGGTGAAGCCGTGACGGGGATGCTCTCTCTCTCTTATATATATGTATATATACAAATAATTCTACCAAATTATTTATTGAAAATATTAAATACTCTTAAATTCGTATTAAATGTTAAATATGTATTTAGAATACTTGTATTTTTGAATAATTACTTAATTTTTGTTATAAAAAAATACATTTTTATATCATTTTCAAATTCTGATTACGGATATCGTCAGTGAAGCCGCGAGTGGAAACACTAGTGTACATATATATATATATATATATATATATATATATATATATATATATTTACATATATATAATTAGACAATAAAACACGTTTCTAATTAACTAATTTTTGTTTTATTATTTTCATTGTTTATTTTGCCTCACGTGTTTTAAACGGCGATTATTGTCGTTAATTATAAATTTATGTGTTCTCGCTCTTTTGACAGGTTCAGTTGTATCTTTAGTTTAAAAAAGATGTAATTAATTTTCTGTATAGCCACAGCATAGTCATTTACGCTTTTTAAAATTTAGTTTCCATAGGTAAATTTTTTAATCTTTTTACGCAGAAAGAAATGTACAATTTTCGTATGTTTTATTTCTATTATTCTGAAATAAGGTTGTGTTGGTTAAATTTTTCGATTCCTTTCTGATGCCATTGGTTTCTGAAATTATAAATTAAAAAAAAAAAATCAGTAAAAAAAGAACCATTTTATTAAGAATGATTAATAGTTTAAAAACTGATAAACTTAAATAAACACAATGCTGGTTGTGGTTTTACCTAAAACAAATAGTTGGTTCAATTCACTGCATACTGTATATATTATTAAGTTCGTTAATAACTAGACGGATTTACTAACAATTTGAAGTTTGCAAACGGTAGCATTTCTAAGAGATTTCAAGTAAATTTTGAAGATGAAGGAATTTCAGATGGATGATGAAGCAGAAAATACCACACTTAAACGATTATTACATCTGAATCGGTTTGTTAAATTTATGTTCAAACTAAATCAAAAGGGTAAGTAAATCAATAATAAAATTAATTAAGAAGATAAAAATGAAATTTTTTATTTTAAGATTTATAAATTAATTCTGTTGATATATTAGGTAAAACTGATTACAATAAAAGCGTTCACAGGATGATAGAGGAATCTATGTTAAAAACAAAAAGAGCTCTCTCTTCATGGTTTCATAAGAATCTAAAAAAATTTTGATAGCTGCAATTGTTTGCTATTTTCAAGGATAAACCCAGACTCATTGTTTCTTATTTGTTCATATCAAAATTATATTATTTTTTTCGAATACTAAACCTAAATTCGAGATACGCCCAATCCTTTCTGGAATAAATATTCTAGCTTAAAATTTAGCAAAATGATTATTATAATTTAAAAAATTACAACCACGATCACCTTTATCATTAAAAATAATTTATTCTAATTAATATTTAAAAAATATATTTCACTTACTGCTGAAATTTTTATTATTTTTTTTAAGTTTCTAACTAATATCCCGTTAAAAGAAGGTAATGGAGAGTTTGGAGGACTGGAGTAAAGGAGTATGAGTTAAATAGAGTTAAAAAAAAAATAGAGTTACAGTTAAAGAAGTATGTACGAATCAAAATACTTTTGAATTCATTAATGATTATAACAAAAATAAGTAAAACAACAATGGGTAACTCACTCATATCCGGATACTTCACTAATCTTTCACGGGTAACATAGAAATGAACATTTAAAGTGAACCCAGTATTTCTCGCGTATTTTCTTCAGTTACTTGTATTTGTTTTTTGCTGTTTTTGATAATAATACTTATCGTTTTTATCGTGCGCAAAAATGATGAAAATCGTATGTAAATTAAAGTGGTAATTTCAAGTGCAATTATTTTCAGAGCAAACATGTTGCAATTTGGTCTGGATACTAACTAGAGAGAAATTAATTTTCTTAATGCTGAGTTCAAGTAATTTACAAGAGAAACCGTTATTAAAGTTCAGAAATGAGTCATGAAAGAGTTTAGCAAACAATAAAATCTTATTTTGGAATAACGAGAAGAAGAATCGGATAAAGATAAATCTCCGTAAAGTAGCTAGATAAAAATATCTTATTAAAATCATAATTTCAACTTATCGTTGCTACGTCTGGGAAATTAAACTTTTTCCAAAAAAAAACTCTAAATATATAACAAACTCGTCAAAAAAGTAGTCATGTGTAAATTAATTTAAAGTCGATAAGAACAATTAAAGGCACGTATGAAAAAGTAAAAGAAAGACTGAAAATATATGGAATAACAAAAATTATTCTTTAAATATTTGTAATTTTTCTTTAGTTAATCTTCTGTTTCAAATACATTATTAACTTATTCATATACATTATTCGATTACAGTTAAGATTGATGAATATCAAGTTGGTTACTAATAAACAGTTAACTGAATACAGTTTCAGTTAATTTTTACGGTTAACAACCAACTATTCTGTTGAAATGAAAATATTTACAGCCAGATAAATACGAGGTCTGTTCAGAAATTAATCGAACAGTTTTAATTACTCGTCATTTGAGATATTTAGTGACGTGTGGTTGGCAGGTTTGTGTTCCACATAACTTCCTCTGTAACCACATGTTCTTGGATTATTGATATCTCGATTAGTTTTCGTGTTATTGTTATTTGAGTGCAACGTGTTTGTGTTAATAGCGATTTTCGGGAGCAAAGATACAACGTAAAAGTATGCGTGAAACTGGGAAAAACTTTCACAAGAACGTTTCAACTTTTGAAACAAGCTTATGGAGAAGATTATTTGGGTCGTACGCAACGTTATGAAAGGTTTTCACTATTTAACTTGAGGTTGTCAGTCAATTGAAGATGAACTTCGACCAGGAAGGCCTTCGACTTCAACTGTCACACCCGCGTTCAGAAAATCAACGATCTAATTCGTGTAAATCAGTGATTGATTGTCAGAGAACTTGAAGAAGAAAAAGTTAGCATCTCAATTAGATCATGCCACGACATTTTTACTGAAAAATTGAGCATTCATCGAGTTGCAGCAAAGTTTGTTTCTCGTTTGATGACCGAACAGCAGAAAGAATATCGAGTGAACGTTTGTCGGCAACTTTTTGAACAAGCCGATGACGGTGAATCATTCATGCAAAGGATCGTAGCGGGAGAAGTAAGCCGGGTTTACTGCTACGACACTGAGACAAAAGTTTAATCATCAAAAAATCGCTACTAACACTTAAACACATTAAATAACAACACGAAAAATAAATGATATACCAACAATCCAAGAACATGTGGTTACAGAGGAGATTATGCGGAACACAATGCTACCAACCGCACATCAATAGATATATCCGTTGGCGTGTAATTAAAAATGTTCGGTTATTTTCTGAACTGACCTCGTATATCTCACCTTTACTTATGTTTTAACCAGGGTTTTAGAGTATCCCAAACACAACTAATAATATTACTGATCGGTGAAAAAAAAATTATTGTTGTTGTTATTTTACATATATATTTTTAATAGGTAAGTATTCTGATTTTGCTTAGATAATAAAGCTAAACTATTAAGATGAAAATATTACACGCTCAATCTAGGAATGGTATCCGAGATTTTCAGTATTTGTCAATTGCTCTACAAACTGGAACATTAAGATGACATGCATTATTATTATTAGCACTAATAATAATAATAATAATAATAATAATAATAATAAAGTTTTCCTTAATAGCAAATCATAGTAAAATAAGTTAGAAAGTCCAAAATTTTGTTTTGACTATTTACCTGCTTGTAAGTTTAATCTTTTTTAATTTCGCAAATTTATTTTTATCCAACCTATTTTTTATGCAGAATTTGGCGTATTTTATTATGTGTACTGCATGAAAATCTAAAAAACCATCATAATGCTGTGGTATAAGCTACCGCTTGGAAACCATAGGAATAAAAGTTAGGTTTAATATATCATTTTTTCTTTACCGTTTATTTTTTCCAGTTTATCTCGGTTTAGAAAGGAGGGATTTGACAGGATTTTTATGGCCGGATGCCCTTCCTGTTACCAAAATACTAGAAATGTATTTCGTTTTTAATATGGAAATTTATTTATATATATATATATATATATATATTTACTATATTCGTGTTATTTCCTAATATATTGTGTTTAATAAAATAAAAACCTACACATTATTTCGTTAAAATACTCAATGTATTTTAAAAGCAGGTTAAGGCTAAAATTAATTTAAACAACAAATTATTTTCTGCGATTTTTTTGTTGCTTTCTGTGGTTTTCATATACAAAAAAAATCACATATTTAAATTATTATTAATCCATTTTTGTATGAAAATATGATTACCCAATTTCTTTCCTAATAAAGTCACATAAAAAAGTTTGTTTATTATTTTCTTTAATCATCATTTTAGACAGTCTAATTAATATTAACGTTTTATGACTTTTCTAGCCTGGAGGAAAATTCAAGTTAACATTAATTTTAAGCGACCAACAACCATAACTAAAACAAATTATTGAAGTTTAATTTTTATCTATTAAAAATTTGATGGGTAAAACGTTTATTTAAATATACAGGGAATGCTAGTTAGTAGATTATATATATTTTTTTTTAATATGTGATAAAAATTTATAATTTTTTAATTATAAATTATAATTTATAATTTTTATAAGCTCATTATTTGAGCTTTGTTCATTTAGGATAATTATTTTTATTCAATGTATATAATATACAAAAAAAAATTAAAGGTTCCTTAGGGGAAAAGAAAAACTCAACTGGGAAGAATGGATTGAAGAAAGAGGAGTTAAACAGTCCGAAAAATGAAGAACTTTTGGAAAAAAGAAAGAAAGTATATTAAATGATGCGTGGTCCTTGAAGGCCTATCTGCGGAGAAAAAAATAAAATTAAAAACGCTTTATATATATATATTCAGAAAATAATTCGAGTTTAAAATTAAACAAAACAAAAAAGATAAAGCCGAATTCAAAATATAAACGATATTAATAAATAAAGAATACCACTTTTTCTCTTCTTGTTTAGATTTCGGTTACTGAAGTGCTGCCAAATAAATAAAACGTAATTATAACTATCACCATATATGAATTAATTTGAAGCTCACTTCAAAACTTAAATAATTAAAAAACAATTCTTTTTTTAGATATTTTTTGTTCTTTATTACTTCAATGACGGTTTTATTATTATATTTTAAAGTGCAGTTTATTTTATATATATTTTTCTTTTTAATTTTTAGGTGAAATTTAAATAGGCCTTCAAAAAATGTTGTGTGTATGGAAAATTCTATCGCAAGAAACGGTAAGACGGGAAACCTGCCATTTTAATAAAAATAAAAACGGAATGCAGAGGAACTATAAGTAAAGTCTGCTGTCAAACTTTCTGGAATGTTGGAATGTGTATTATTCTTTTCTTAACATACATTTTATAACAATTTCCTTAATGTTTTGCATGAAAATATTTTGAATAACTGACTGTTATTAGGCCTCATCTCAAAATACTATACTGATCGAATTCTAGGTAATATTGTCAAAAAGAAAAAAAAACTAACGAAAAAGCAATTATATAATAATTTATGTAAATAATGTAACTTTTTTAATAAAAAATTGTTCACTTAATTTATATGGAATAACCTACAACAGGACTACGATAGGAACTTTCTCTACAAAAAAAAAACCATCGAATCGGCTCGTTTGGACAAGAATAATACTTGAATATATATATATACAAACTTTCAACAGTTTTATTTTTTGGATTACTTTGAATTGTATATATACAATTCAAAGTAAACCAAAAAATAAAACAATTGAAAGTATATATTGTAAACGAAAAAACATAGAGCATACAAAAAATTAATAATAATTAAATTCTGTTAACAATTCATAGCTATAACTTTACGCAGTTTGACAACATAACGCTAATTCTGTCTAATATTTGCCATCCCATTTAAGATGTATTAATTCATTTAGGTTAAAGATAGCTTCATAGAAATGTTTCTTTAATTTTCCTTAGAATGGGACACTTTGATGTGAAATGGGCTGTGTCTTTTCTTCTGACATATTGCACTAGAGGAAATATTATTCCGATATATAAATGAATATTTATTTAAATACAATAACTCTGTTCCGGTTATTAAACTAATTGGAAATGCATCTCACTATTTATATAATTGTTTTCCAGTCATAACTCATAATACATATTATCACTTATTCAACTAATATATAATATATATCACGCAAACTTTTTGGGGATGTGGTAGGTAGTTAAAATTATTGTTATGAAAGTTAAAATCCAATGAAAACTGTGTACATAACCTTCATCTAAGAAAAAAAGATTTTACATCGATTTTTATAAAAATAAAAGACATTTTTCATGATATATTTAAATGTCTTTAGTATAAATATACTCAAAGATATTTTGAATTGTCTGCGTGGACATTCTATTCAGAAGAAACGATTTCAACTAAATAGCAGATAAAGATTTCAATATCACATAGATGATGTATTATTATTATTATAATACAGCTGCTTTAATATTTCACAAGATGTAGCTTCTTCAAGTCAAGTTCGACAGGTAAGCCTTCAACAGTTCTTGTCATGCCCGTCTGCCATACGCCATCTTCTGCTAGTTGGTTCCAGCCACCTTTCTAATGCCTCTGTCCCATCGGTCTGGTGGCCTGCCTCTTGGCCTTTGTCGCTCTCTTGGACTCCACTCAAGGACCGCCTTTGTCTACCTTCCATCACATCTTCTCGAGATGTGCCTTGCCCATTGCCATTTCAGAGCTTTCACTGTTTCCATTATTTCATGCACTATCGTATGGCTCTTATGTCTTCCGCTCTTTTCCGGTCCCGCCTTGTATAGCCTAGCATTGACCTTTCCATGCCTCTTTGTGCTGTCCGAAGCATTCCTTTCACGAACTCATTTAAAGTCCAGGTCTCGTATCCGTAGGTGAGTACTGGAACTGAACACACTGATCAAACACGGTCTCTTTCAAGACTACTGGTATGATAATTTTGAACACTGCTGGATGTCTTCCAAATGATTTGCAGCCCATCCTGATTCTCAAAAAAATTTCAGGTCTGATGTTTCCTCTGGTGTTTATTAGCTGCTCCAGGTATTCTTCAACATTCTCTAGGATGTATTATTAGATATACGTAATAAAATTCAATTAGGTGTACTTGATTGAGTTCCTGCCAAAACTGTATTACAATATACATAATAGTTGATAGAAAATTTGATCGACCACCACGAAGAATTAAAAAAGGAAGAATTGGACACATTATTCTTAAAATTCAGCGATTTTAATATTGTAAAATGATTATTAATAATTTTACATGTGATTGATTATTTTCTTTATGATACTAATTTCAAAATACCCTTCATAAAAAATTTCTAGTATTTCATCAAATTAATTTTTTTTCATAATTACTGCTATTTGATGTATTATTATAGTACACACACACACACACACACACACACACACACACACACACACACACACACACACACACACACACACACACATATATATATATATATATATATATATATATACACACATATATATATTTGTATATTTATTTATTAGATAAAGACCGTAGTTTGATTACTATTTCGTGAAATCAGAACAGTAGTTTTGGAGTTACAAGGGCAAAATAGACAAATAAATAAATAAACATATTGCACAGACATATTACTTTCTTCCTACGTTAGTTGGGGGAGAAAACTGGAAGCTTTGTTTACAGAATTTTGTTGTTATTTACAGAACCGTTTTTCTTTTACATTTATTTATTTAAACTATTTAATTAGAATCAGTAAAAGTTTTAGTAGAAATTTATTGAGAAACGGCACGGTCATTCTATTTTATTTTTATTCTTTCAGAATCAAACAACTCGCTGTGGAAATACGGACGTCAAAAGAAGTAAATAAACCGTAGAAGAGAAAAAAGGAAAAAGATATATAAAAGAATATCAGAATAAATATGTGTATAGTGTAGCATACTTACATTTAAACAGAACAAAAGCAATTGTTGGAAAGAGCAGATTTGTTTGCAGTAAAAGTTTACAAAGGCGTTCAAAGAACTCGTCTTGTTACATGGCTACTGTGTTTTTTTTGTACAAAAATACATCTGGTGTCATTTTTATTTATAAAACTATAGTTGAGTAATTTTGTTACAAGTATGTCAAGTATTTGATGGCATAAAAATGGAAATATAATTATTTTCCTCTTGTAACGGTAATCAGATACACGATATAGGTTTATAAAAACTGGCGTAAATGAATTGTGTATAAATAGACACATTTAGAAGTGAAATATATACATTTTTACACCTATCTGTCAATGATTTTCTAAAGTTAACATCGCAGAAGTTCATAGATTTATGAAAATTTATCACTTCATGTAATTGATATTCATTTTGCACGAAAGCTTATTAAAGAATTGTCTTTAATAAGCTTTCGTGCGAAGGTTTATTAAAGACAGGTGCTTTTTAGCTGTAGCAAATAACTACATGAATAATGTGAAATTATGGATAATTCATAAACTAGGTTAGTATGCGAATGTGAGTGACTTTTCATGGTGAGGGGGTGAAGAAAGAGTACCATATCTCCTTTTTTTTTTGTTTGGGGGCGAAAAAACGCCTTGCGTTATCATCGCCCGGAATTTTTTTTAATAAAAAGGTAAAATAACAATAAAATAATAATACTAAATAAGGGTTAAAACTAAATTATACAATAAAAAATTTAAAACTAAGTTAAAACAAAAGTTAAAAAAGTGAAATAAAACTCAAAACTAATATCGCTATGTTATATCGAAATAACTAATTCCTATATGGTGTGCTAAAGGCTCTCAACTCGGATAATAAAATTAAAGACATAGAACCAAAAAAATCAAAATTGAAAGTAAGGGAAAAAAATTATCAAAAACTCTTCTAGCATAAAAAATATATATGACAATATTAAACATTTGCACTAACCTAGTACTACGCAAAAACAGACACATGCGGTTCAAAATTTCATTATCATTTTAGAAGATACCACGGATGTTTCTGGGTAGAATAAATTTACGACGCAACGCCGCATAACATATGCATTCTATGAGTATTTGGTGCACAGTCATGCCGCAGATGCATCGCGTGTATAGGGGTGCGTGTCCTCCTGACATTAGGTACTCGTGTGTGACCCTCGTATGTTCTATCCGCAATCGGCAGAGGACTACTTCTTCACGTCGAGTTTTTCTGCGTGAGGAGTACCATGCCAATACAGAATCTTTAACCTGCCGGAGTTTATTATCGACGGTAGTCGTCCAGTCAATAAACAATTTACAATAATAATTATAATAATGACAATAATAATGCTCAGTGCTGATGGGTGTCTGTGGGGGACAGCCCCGTTCAGGAGATGTAGAAGGCTCCGGCGTCCACCATAAATGATTGGACGGGGACACCTTCACAGCACCTCTGGGGGAGGGAATGTAAGCTCTTAGTCCCTGTGGGGGATCTCCTTGGGGGTTCCCATTAGACGCAGGGCATTAAGACCAAAGTCTCGGTGAGGGGACCCCTTCGGAGTCCTCTCTTCAGCGGCGTGACATGTACTGCGAGACCGAGTCCACGCTACGTGGCACCTTGAGTTCTGCCGAGGTAGTTTGAGACGAAGGCACCCCCCCCCCGGATTTTAGTTATGCTTAGATGCTGTTCCGGCTCCGGGGGGCGAAGTAAATGAAGCAGAACAAAAAAAGACAATAATAAATAAATTATGAACGTGGTAATCACAACCAGAACAACAACAATAATAGTAATAAATGTCATGAATAATAATAAAACAGTGATTGCATTCAAAACAGAATTAAAATTTAAAATAATCGTCATGATTTACTCACAGGTAGAGAAATAATGAAAACCAGAATTCAGACCCATTGACAAAATACATTACCATGTCCACCACGCTTAAGACTTTTAACCACTAGTCTCGAATTAACAACAATAGTACAACAGATAAGACAAGTATAAAGTTCTTTACTACAAATACCTTTGCTGTTCACAAATAAAACTACCCTAGCAATTTATGAATGAAATTTAGTACATTACCTCTTTCACTTATAGTCTTACACTAACTCAACGAACCATTTCTTGTTTTCATGTACTGTCCACCAGAAATTATTTGTGACGTCACCTTAATCACGTTGAACGTGTACGCTTAAAAATTCGCTTCTTCACTGACCTCCTCGCAGAATACTCTCGCTGACTGACGTCATAACGTCTTAGACTCATATCGCAGAACTGATTTCAACTGGTCTTCCCCGGAGTATTTATACTCCTAACTTCTTTACCAGCTGGACCAGAACCCAGTTGAACGTGAGAACGATCGACCGAACCCTTTTGTTCCAATGCATTCCTAACCTGAGTCCGGTAACTCTTTTCACGGAAGAACATCTATTTTATGTGTGTCAGTGGGCAGTATTACAAAAGACGATTGTTAAACGAACCTGCTACTTATACTAAAAGGGTTCCTTTCAGCCCCTTTTTAGATTTCTCCCGTTTTATATTTTCTACTACTTTCTTCTTAATTGGTAGGAATCCGTTATTCAGGTCCGTTATACCGGTTTTGTTACAAGACCATTTATATTACACTGTACATTGTGTATGACAAAATAATTAAATGAAATTTGTATGTTATAATAATAATTCATTTAGTTATTTCATTTTAATTTACTTGAATAATTATTATGTAACAAATTATTACGAAGTTTACCTATTAAACATAACAATAATACCAATTTAATAATAATATATGTTATGTTATTAAAAAAACCTCGTTAAATTTTAATTTTTAATTTTAAACAAATAGCATAATAAAATTTCTACATTCAAAAATAAAAATAAGTTAAATCATACGCATTGAAAATAATTACAGTAAATATCATTTAAGAAACATTTTAATTAAAATATTAGTGGATATTAAGAAAACGCATCACTTTTAAGCCTAGTTGTCATTAGACAGTTTTATGGTAGTGACTTCACATTCATATGAACTAGATTTATTCTCCAAATAGTCGTTTTGTTTTGTCAAGTAGTTCTACTTCGTAAAAATTCAGAATACTTAATTTAAAAAAAAGTAAAAATAAATAATGTAAAAGCAAAAAACCAAAAATAAAATACATAATTTCTAACCAGCAACTTACAAAAAAAAGTTACCTTCAGCTGTTATAACATCTAGTCCATCTGTTGAACTATGCAGTTGTTTTTTTAAGCATGAATTTACTAATTATTAAGCAATAAATAAAATATAAATTACTAAATTAGTAATTTCCTAATGAATTTTAAAGTGTCTATTTAAAAATAAAACTAGTACATTTAAATGATACAGCTAATGATAATAACAACCGATAACAGTAATTTACATACCGATTACAACCGATTACATTTACAACCGATAACAGTACTTTATTAAAAATAATAAAAAAAATATTACTTCTAAAATTGTTTAAATGAATGAAGTATTCTTCATATATTTATAAAGCTGTATCTGTTTTACGGTTAATACGTATCTGAATAACTAAAGTAAACTATTAAAAAAAAAAAAGAGAAAAACTTAAATCTGAAAGTAGTTTGTATTTCATACTATCCTTTAATTGACAGTCTTGAATAAGGGCTATTAATTACTTTTGCAATTCAGGGCCACTTATTATTATACAACAAAAGACCATCGTGTCAGATGTCTGAATCGGTAATGTTCCTCCATGCACAAAGTTTTATTTATTACATAACGTTGGCAGTGTTAGGGCGTTTGAAGTTCTACAATAAATTTACGCGTATAATCAGCTCCACATACGGAACAAAATGAGAGTTTCAACAATAGAAGTGTGGGATGAGGGTTTATAAAAGTTTTATTTGAACTCTCAGGTATCTTTCAGTCATAAATGAGGAACGACTAGGAAATATAATAAAATTATGATTAAACTATTATTGCTTTAGAAAGGTAAATGTTAAAATTTATAATTAGTGTTGGCATAGAATATGTTTTGTATACGTAAAACTTGCAAACGTAGTTTTGAAGTTACCTTCTAAATACGCTTCATTCAAGTATTGCACAGCAAATACTCAAATTTATGAAGAAACTGATTAAAAAATTTTAAAAGATGAATCAGATTAGGTGATAAATGAAACTCTTTCAAATTACTGTTAAGAATACTTTATAAAAAAATTAGTTATTTTTAATTATCTAACTTTGAATGTATGAACTGTGTTAAAGAAGATACTTTCATTAGTTTTATCGTATACCCGTTGTTGGTAAAGGAAATCCAAAATGAGCAATCACAATTGTTGAAGAAAATACTGGATCGACATGTTTTAAGTTTCAGAGATGAAGAAGGAGAATCACTACAATTTTGAGCAGAAAAAAAATTTATTGAGAAAAACCTTTTTGCCTGATTTTCGACCTAACTCAATTTTAGGAATTTTTTCTTCTTCTATTCTATAGAAAGAGTGTAATTACTTCAAGAATTATATATTACGAGTACAACGACTGACTCTGATTACAGTGTAATATAAATTTATGTAAAAAAACCTTTTATTATTTTAACATAATTTTACGTTTCACAATGAATGAAAAAAAAAGACAAAACCGCTTTTAATTTAATCTAGTATGAGTCAATATGTAAATATTCTTTTTCTAATAATTTTTATAACAATATAAACGGAATAAAGGTCTACGAAATTATCCAAGAGCAACCGACTCATTACAATTCAATATTACCCGATGGCTACCTCTCATTGTTTTCATTAAATAGAAGGGTTTAATAGGCTTCTTACAATATTATTAGATGCTTTCTTTGGTCAGAAGAAATGACCCTACCTGAAACCTGTTTAGAGATAACCAACATTTACCCTTCCATATTTGTAACGACTAATTCTTCTTCAGCAATACTGATCTAAATGACACTATGTGGAACCCGTACAAATATTGTACCTCAAGTGAAAAGAAAGTCTAATTTATAGTTTTTGAATGAATTAAGAGTGGTTCAGATACAAAAAGGATAAAAAATAAGAATAAAAATGGTAAAGAACAAAATTAAAAAGTAAGGACGTAGTCTTTTCACTGCTTGTAAATTTACAAATGAACAAAGCAAAAAAAAATTTTTATTAATTTTGATTCCCAAAATAAAATTCAAAATTAAGAATATTATGATTCTTTGAATACATTATTATTTTGTTAAAATTAGCAATGAATGAATGAAATTAGAGATAGCTGGTAAAATATGAATTCACCATTTTGTAGCGTCCTCATTTTCATGCAAAAGATTCTGGATTGGAATTCTGGACTACCTTGGCGTTTTTCCCACATATTAAATCTTATATATCATATTCATATTTCAGAAGTGTAACCGTATAAATAATGGATGAATTTAATAAGTAGCATTGAAAAATAAGGATTTCACCATGAAGGAAAGTTATTTTATTATTACACAAGAAAGAAATGAAATGTGACAGAGAGGAGATAATGATGGATAAATATTAACTTAGGTGAATATTAATTTTGATTTTATTATTATTGTAACTACCAGGAGTAAGAGAATTCTGTTACCTAACTAATTAAATATACTGAAGCTATGCTGTTGCCCGTAGCTTCGGTTGTGTGGAAGTTTGGATTTATACCTTAAGGTACAAAGTATAAGGTTTTAAAATAAACATTAGAGTTTAGCTAGAATTTTATCAAAATTCAAAGGTTGATTATTTTTGTAGGGTTATCAGTAAATCAGTCTATTTACTTTGGTGAGAATTTTGGTCTTGGCAAATTGTTTGTAGTGGTTGGCTTTATTATGGGAATGTTCATACTCTGGAGACTTTGTTAAACAGATATGTTCTGAGCTACATCTTTTTTTAAGAGTTTTTTAAGGACAGTAGAAAACACTAAAAAAAGTTATTTGAGCACTTTTCATTAAACTAAATTAGCGGTTTTCCTTTCATTTCCGAAAATGACCGAGGATTAGGTGAGCTAACTGTGAAGCAGGTCCGACAACCGACAAAAAAAAAAAAAGGTCCGATGAACTGACCATGAGGGAAGGAATCTTACCCTAGATTCACAAACTGTTCGTGGGAAATGTTGATGAGTAACTATCCCCTTTGCCACCCAAAAACTGGATCGTTAAAAATGGTAAAATAAATACTTTTATTTTCAAAGATGAGTTTAAATATCAATTTTCATTATTGCAACACCTTCAATTACTGAGGTAAAAAATTTTCATTAAAAGATTTGCCCCCTTTTTTCTCACCCCGTCACTAGCCGAGATTTCCAAAATCCTTTCTTACTGGGTGCCTGCGTTATAAAAACAATATTTTATAAACAACTTGTTTATAAAAACAAACAACGGTATATATATATAATAAATTAAGTAACAATTGAAATAAGGAAGGCATTAAAAATTAAGTTGTACAAGCCAAGCTTACCTAAAACACAGAAGTTCGCTAGTTTTTAAATAAACTATAAATAATAAGGGAAATAAGGTGTTTTTTTAAAAAATAAACCAAGAAATTTGTATTCTGCAGCAATTTGCTATAATACACCATAAAATAAATAATAACTTAAAATTTTTTTTTGTTTGTTAATGTTGCTTATTGTTTAAAAAAATATTCAAAATGCCTGAATGTTTTAGGATGGTTATTCACCATCGTCAAATAAATATAAATATCGAATGCTTACTATTCTAAGAAAAATTAAAAAAACAATCTTCACTGCGTTACATCATTAGTTCATTTGATATACATTTATCGTTTAATAAATGTTAAATTTATTTTTATAAGAATATCTTTATTATTATCTACTACTTTACCATCTCTTGAGGCTTATATTAATTTTATTTACCACTGATATGATTTTTATTTACTTATACAAATTATGATAAAGTTGAATGTCTGTAGTCAAAGGTTTATCAACAAAAATTCTCCTAGCAGGAAGAGCTCTGCTAAGATTCACAGAAATTTTAGAGATGAAAGTATGTGAAGTGAAATGAATAATTCGGAAGACACTATTGAGAGTCAAGTACACAATATTCTAAAAGTTCTATTTAGAATATTCTTAACAGATCAGAGTATAAGTATAACCTTGAAAGAATTTACAATTTTAGTGAAAGATGCTTTCTGGTACATGTTTTGTGTCAGTGTTTTTAAGACAAATTGTTTAAATGCTTTACTATGCAACCATCCTGTTTACTAATGAAACAAGGTTTACACAAGATAACATTTTTAACACTCAAATTACTTGTGTGTAAACTGATGAGAATTCGTATGCTACAATTACAGGTAGACATTAAAAATGATTTTTCTATAAATACTCAGGAAGGAATAGTGGGAGAGTCTCCTACAGACCCAAACAGATTATTAGGAGCTGCATATTTTTATTTTTATTCATGATCGGTTCAACAGAGCTTTTTGATAACTTACAATTGATAACATCAGATAAGTGGTCCATACAAGATAAGTGGAAACTCATGGTGGAGCATTAGCATGGTCGGCATCCGTTCTCAATTCTTTATGTTTCTATTTGTGTGACTATTTGTGTATTTAATGTACGAAATCCTCAGTGTAAGCATTATCACATAAAAATGATTAACACAAAGGAGTTTGCGTTAAATCTTAGACAAAGGATTTCAATTGATCGGTTACATAAATTCCTGATATTTTTGAACTAGTGAGGTTTTCTTTAGGATATTTTCTTTTAAAATTTGTTATTTGAAATCATAATTATACAAATAAAAAGCCATTTTTTTCATAAAAATATGCTTAAATATTTTTGTAATAAACAAAAATTTGAAAAACATACTGTTACTAACTGTTAAGTATTAAGTTATTTGAATATCTGCTATTTATAAATCTGGCAAAAAAATTGATTTCTTCTTTATAATTGTTTATGTTGAGGTATTAAATCATTTTATACATAGTTTGGCACCTTATTTACAGAACACTTTGTACATACGAGGCATATGTGTGTGTGTGTGTGTGTGTATGTGTTATGGTTGTGTGTCGGTTGTGGGAGCGCGCGCGCGCGCGTCTGTGTGTGTAGAATAACCGTAAAAAAGTTATTTTGTTTTATTAAATTTGTAGAAATCTCTACTTTGTAAATGCTATTTTATAAAATTTAATTCAAAACAATTTTATCAGTAAAAACTTACATATTATGTATGTTTTCTGTATGAGTCACTGATAGAAATAATTTTATAATTTACCCCTTTTTTTTTTTTTTTGATTCTCCTCCCCTGGGTCGGTCCGACTGGTTGGTATTGCGCCACCCAGGGGAGTGCCTGTTGTACTCAAATGGGCCTTCCCACCTACCGGCTGTATGTTCGGCATGGCAGGTCGGCCCACCGGTCAGTTCTTTTGAGTCTACTGATATGCCCATCTATATATATCGCCACGCCATACCATTTTTGTCTTGACGTGACGATTGGGTCTTTTCTTGATCTTTCCTATCAAGAAAACCCTTGGAGTCCCCAGTGGCTCATCGAAACTGGCACACCTCAGCATGTCAGTCCTCACCACTGGGGGCTATCCGCCCTTCCCTATACTAAGATCAGAACCCCAATCTCCTCTCGTCCTCATTCTTCTGCGTTAATATTTTCTTAATAGCTGAATCAACCCTCTTCCAGGCATCTTCACTCTGCAACATGTGATTAATTAATCTGCCGTTACCATCAGATGATAGATCGATGTCTACTAATTCTTCTCTCCATTTATGGCAGTAAGTAAATGTGTACTCAACATCATCTTCGCGATCGCAATACATACATTCCGTCGATGCTCTTCTACCGATTCTGTGCAAGTAAAAATTAAAGTTGCCATACCCTGTAAAGTATTGTGACAGGTGAAAATTCACTTCCCCATGTTTTCTATATATCGAGCTTTTAATATCGGGGATGAGTCTCTTTGTTCTACCTCCAGGGCCATTCACATTCCACCTGTCCTGCCACTTTGCCATTAGCCGCTGCCTTGATTCGTGAATTCCAACTCCCTGGTCTCTTTCAACTCTTAAAAGTGCCAATAAATCAATCGGTGGGACTCCAGCGAGCACACACAAAGCCTCATATGAGACCGTCCTATATGCAGAAATCACTCCAAGCAACAGTCTCCTATGGGTCCTGATCATACGTGCCAGGTTTTTCTTTACTTGCACTGAAATCCACCAAACCGGCACCGCATAAATCATGGACGATATTACCGAAGACGCTATGACCCTTCTCTTTGACGCCTTAGGCGCTCTTTGGTTCGTCATAATGATATTTAAAGATTTTATCATTCTGTCAGCCCTGTTACAGACTTCGTTTATATGTTCGGTGAAGGAACCGTTCCCCTGAAAGGTAACGCCTAGGTACTTCAGCTTATCAGTTTCTGCTATTGGTTCACCATTGATCCTGATATCCAGCCGATCAATGATCCTTCTTCCAGTGAAAGTGATAAATTTGCATTTATCAATGTTCAGCACTAACTTTTTATTACATAGCCAGTTTTCTATCATCTGTAATACCAAATTGGCCTTATCTTGTACTTCCAGTGCATGTCTATCACTTGCAAGGATCACCAGGCCATCTGCATAGGCAATGACCTCGACTCCTGCAGGATAATCCAAATTCCAGATTCCGTCATAAGTTAAAACCCATAATAACGGGCCCAAAATGGAGCCCTGGGGAACTCCACCGTGTATGTTGTCTTCCAAATCTCCACTTTGCGTTGCAATTCTGCACGATCTGTGAGAGAGGTATCGTCTCACCTGTCTCCTAAGATATGGGCTTACGTTCTTAGCCAATAATGCACTGTGAATATGGCTCCATTTGATGGAGCCAAAAGCATTCTTAACGTCTAGGGAGACAAGTAACGGAATCCCTCTTGTTCTCCAAGTACCTCTTCTGACATATGCTATCCAAGTAGTTATTTTCTTTGCTGCCAACACGATGGAGCGTCCCTTCCAGATCCCGAATTGATTGACGCTTATACCCACGCCTTCTTCAATTTCGCATACAATTCTGTTGGCGAGCATCTACTCTACCGCTTTGCCCAAGTTATTTAAGAGACTCAGCGGTCTAAATCGAGACAGACCTTGATCATCACCGCCTTTATGGAGAAAGACCACCCTGGCCTCCCTCCAACATCGCGGGAATGAATCATTCTCCAAGCCATAATTAGCTATATCAGTCATCTCCCAGGGAAGCTGCTTTACAAGGCCTTTGAGTATTGCAGCAGGGATTCTATCAGTGCCGGGGCTCTTTTTATTACCGAGTTGTCCGATAGCGTTACTTAGCTCAGCAGGGGTAAACCTCCTCAGCTCATATTCAGGCAAGATGTCAGTTGCCTCTGCTGGACATGGAAATAATTCGTCAAACTGTGCCATAGCCTGCCGTTCACTCAACACAGGCAGACGCCTGCCAAACCTCTTAGTAACTATCTTGTATGCTTGGCCCCAGGGATCATTGTCCAATTCCTCACAGAGTTTGAACCAATGATCCCTTTTTGATCTCTTAATAGCCCTGTTCAAGTGGCGTCTAGCCTCTATATATAGTTTAGCCCTGAGACGATACATGATTACATCTTATGGTATGAGAATAACAGATGATAAATGTATATCTGTAGAGTTTTAATATTTTTAATTACGTTTTTTAATTAAGTTTCATCAAATTTAATTTAATTATGTTTCATAAAAGGACTAAGTAAAGATGAGCAAAAGCAGCAAACGAGAAAAAGTAATTTTAATAATAATTATTCTCTGCTATTTGCTAAACACTAATTAATTTTATATTTATATATATAATTATTTATTATAATTATAAATAATATTTATATTTTATCATTAATGTTAAAATTTAACGGAGGAATTTTAATAATTATGTAATAAATTAGGTTATGAAAATAATTTTTCCAGAATAAATTTTTAGGGTAAAAGTACCTTGTGAATGATATAATTTTAAATTTTAAAATCTTAATACAAGTCAATATACGTTTATAAAGTCGCAACAGAAACGGAAAGAACTTCAAGACATGTTTTATATATAAAAGTAAAGAAAACGTTTACATAAACAAAGGTCTTGTAACGCTTCGTTATAGTATGTAAAAAGACATTTCTCACTAATTTCTGTCGCGAGTTTAAGGTGAAACCAGACTAAAATTCTTGAAACTTATGCTATAACTTTGATTATTTCATGTAGTCTCTCTCCAGAAAAAAATAAAACAGGTCTCTAAACTGTATCTCTAGTAATTTTTGATAAACTTATTGTAATACACGAAAAACTGATGTCAAAAAACACAATTTTTTAAAGGTAAACTTGTATAACCTTATTAAATTGTCAGTAATTAAATAAAAGGGTTAAAAAATTTTACAGAGACTTTAGTTATAAGAAAATTTACGTAAATCAGTGAACATGAAGAGTTTAAGAAATATGAATTTTATTACAAATAAAATAAACTAAAACATGACAGAAAAATACTGTATTATAATTTCAAAGCATAGATCATTTCACTATTGGAAAATATCTAAAAACAAAATAAATTATTGATAATAAAAAAATAAATAAAAACGTATTACAAATTTACTATTACAATAATTGTTTAAATCTCCTCCTTCATTGTTCACGAAATATTCGCTCAATCTAAGATCAAAATCGTTCATTAAAGTTATACACGTAAAACATCCATATTTAGTGACATACTAATGATATAATATGAATAAATAATATCAAAAAGATAATCAAATATTAAGATCTTGGTACAAAACCATATCGGAAAAACCGGATACGTTTTTAAAATTGTATTGTTTGTTTTGATAACAAAGACTTTACATGTATTACTTCTTCTTTGTTTTTCTGTGACCTTTTATAATAATATTTTGAATTGTTTTTTTACTTTCGTTTGTAAAATTTTATTTTTAGTTATATTACTAAGCCTGTTTTAAATTACTAAGCCTGTTTTGTCTTCTCCTGCACACTTTTTTGTAACATTTCGATTTTTTTTTAGTGGTTTTTCTCTATTAAATTACTTTAAAATAACACTTACATTTTTCCTATTCACGTTTCATAAATTTTTAAGAAGGAAATTTTATTCATTAACTTACCATAAGGAATGAAATATTTCATCGTATCAGTCAGATGGAATCAACCAATAAAACGTTTTATCTTTAAATAACTGTACAATTTTATATTTGGTAAAATTTTTCCTTTTTTATCTTCGGTTAATCTTTTTTTTCTTTCTAAAGTTATTTTTAGATATGCATATTAAAACAATAATGAAACGTCATACCCGTACTTCCACCACAATTACAAACCACTAAATATTGGAACGTTGTCCACAAGCCACTAATAACTCAAAAAGAGGTGTGTATTATGGCCTTAAAAATACATTTTTTAAATAACGTATAATTTTCAAAAGAATATAAGTAGATATAATTGGTTCCTTCTGCCCAAATTTGACCTTTTTAATGATTCTTTAATGTATTTTTAATTTTTCTCCTCTGGGAAACCCCCTTCTTCCCGCACTCTTTTGCGAACATCATTTTCAGGTTAATGATTCTTTGGTGTCCTTTCTAAGATGTCCAGTGCAGGTCCAGTGTAGTCGTCAATGACGTCATATTTTAATGATTCTTTAATTTAACTAAATTAGTTAGACGGAATTCCAACCGGCTAAATATTTCATATAAAGTAATTGCTTCACCACATTTTTATAATCTTTTGCAAGCATAATTTTCAGGTTAATGGTTTTTTAATGTATTCTTTTCAGTGTCCACAGCAGTTGTCGACGACGTCAGGGTATTTCTATCAGCAGCTGTCAATCATAATAATATAGTTGATATGAATTAAATTTAATGCTATTAAATGTGACCTTTGATCTCTCTATTTAATGCAAATTACAGTTTTTTACGCATCCGCAATAGCATATTTAATAATATAAATATAATAATATTGCAATTTTTTTTCATTTAATGCATAGGCACAACGAATTGTAAAGATATATGTTTAGAAAATCATTACGAAAAAACTAAAAAACGAACCAGATTAGCTAACTATGACTCGAATTCATTCACAATTCTAGAAGAAGCCATTAAATAAAATTTAATAACTTATTATTATAAAAATGCAGATGAAAATATAAAGATATTTATTTATTCTTAAACAATATAAGAAATTGCATTTTCAACATTTTAAAATCATACACATCAGATGCTTTAAAATTTAATCCAGTATTGGAATGTACATTTGAAAGCACCTCAAAGCGATCAATTCGATTGCCAAGACATAGCTTTTTAAACCAAAAATATTCCCGTTTACAATTGTAATAATTTAGATGTTTAATTGTAATGATTTAGATTTTGCAATAGATGAAGCTTCTGAAAAGCTGTTAGTTCAAGAATCTGAATTTCAAGGTAAAGGCAGTGGTTGGTCTTTCATATGTGCCGATGGATTATTGTTGCATATAAATAAATTTAAGCCACTACACGGTTATCTTAATATATAACGTTACCTGATAAAATAAAATAAAGAAAGGCTATGATTAATGATAAAAATAATTATGCTTTCTGCTTTAAATGGGCTATTTTATCGAAATATGCAACCAGTAATAATCCACAGATTAGATAAAGATTATAATATGTTACTGGATATGTATGACTTTAATATGTTAACTTTTCCAAGATAAAAAATAATCTCGACTTTTTGTCGAGATAAAAAATATTAAAAAATTTGAACTCGCCAACAATGTTTCTATAAATGAATATACGCTGATAGATAGAAAGAGAGTGAGAAATTGAAAACCCAAACCATTTTGATTTATTATAGTTAAACAATAATGATACTTCACACTCTTTCTGGGTAAAATATTTTTCACGATTAGATAGGCCTCAGTTGACGAAATACATATCCAAAATAGAATTACGTAAAGGTTGTTTTACATTCCATTATAAAACGGCAAAGATAGAATGAAAGCTCATTTATAACGTTGTATTTACAATAACCGGCACATAAAAATACAAAAACTGGGTGAAAATTTATTAAAATTTAAAAAGTATTGAAATCAATTTCCAATACCTGTTGTAGCATATGTTCATTTTTAATGCATATTGCTTTTCAATTTATGGCTTCAAGTTTGGAAAAATTACCATCCAATTTACCAAAGGAATTGTACAGTCACGTCAAAAAGCATTTTAAAATAGACGATTTAATTATTATTGGTCACAAAAAACGGCGTGTATCCTTACGAATATACTGTTCGTGGTCGAAATTGAATGAAACACAATTACGACTAAAGACAAATTTTACAGTTCGTTAACCAATTCACATATTGCTGACGATGAAAATAACCACGTGAAAATAGTCTGCGATCATTTTAAATGTAAAACGTTAGGCGAATATAACGATGTATTGGTTTGCTTTGAATTTACCCTCCCCCCCCCCCATTAAATCACCGTAAAGCATAAGACCTCTCTGTGTCACAGCGATGTATATTTAAAATGCGATATGCTGTTGTTGGCCGATGTTTTTGAGAATTTTAGATCGTAGTGCTTACGAGAATATCATTTTGATGCGGCGCATTATATATCGGCACTGAGTTTAGCTTTTGACGCCATGTTGAATAAAACTAACATCGAAATGGAAATGTTTACCGAGTCCGACATGTATATGTTTACTGAATTTGGCATTAGACGTGCCATTTTAACTTGTATTAAAAAACAACAGTAGCAAACAATAAATATCTTGAAAATTATAATAACAGCATTCTTATTAAATATATAACTTACGTGGACGCCAGTAACTTATACGGATTTAGTACGAGTCAGCCTTTACGTATAAAAACTTCCAGTGGATCGATAAACAGCATTTTAATCAAGTTTTAGTTTCTATAATGAATCACGCCAACGGTGCAGACACAGGCTATATATTTGAAGTCGAGTAACGTATCCGACAAGCTTCCACAAATGTCATACCGATTTGTCAATTTTGCCGGTTAATAAAGTGCCGCTCGGTTCAAAGTGTAGAAAATTATTGACCGCATTAGACGATAAAACAAATTACGTTTTAAAACAAGATATGGCGAACGAATTGAATATAAAAAAAAAAATTATTTCTATTCAAATACATTATTGGTTACAGTTTCAAACCAACCGTCAGATTCGAAGATCGGCTTTTAACTAGCAAGAAGCCGCGGATTTTTTTCAGCTCAGACCCGAGCCGATGGAATAACTAAACTTTTTTACAACATTTTTACTGTAAACAGCAATCTTTAACGACAACATTTATGAATATTTAATGTATCTAAATTTAGTGGTGAAGATCTTCACCCCCAAAATATTTCACGTAACGCAACAAATAGATTATATTGATTGAAGAAACGGATTATTTTGCAGTTTCTAAATGATCAGTTTTAGTCGGCTGGAATTCCAACCAATGAAATATTTCATATAATCTTTTCACCATATATTACAATAAACAGTACAATCTTTAACAACACATTTTCAGGGTTAATGATTATTTAATGTGTGTCAGTTTTGGTCCTTGAGATTCAATTAACTAAAATATTTCATATAAAGAAAAAAAATTCAATAAATTTATGGATAAAATATATAATTTTGCTGAACTGGTTCAACCAAACTCATGACAATCACTTTCAGTTTCATCAATTGTTTCACTTTCAATCCACGATACGCGTTCATATTTTGAGTTTACCATTTGTGCGATTCTCATACCTTTTCTACAATAATATTTCTATTGCCCAATTAGTAATGATGACTTTAATTTCACCGCGATAATCAGCATCAATTTTGCCTGGCGATGACAACTGAAGTGCCGTTTTTAACTGCCAAACCTGATCTGGGTCTTATTTGCGCTTCGAAATTTTTCAGTAATGATGTAGCGATATCGGTTGGGATGGATTTTATTTCGCCGACTCTTATAACTATATCAATTGCTGAAAATAAATCTAACCCTGCGCTTTCTTCGGCAGCGTATTTGAAAAAAATAAACAAAATTATTCAATTTCTTAATTTTAACTTCCATTTCAGACATCTATATTTAAATATTAATAACGCAAAACTAATACTTTATAAACATTAAACCATCGGCAGGAATTACGGCTGATGATATTCACATTAGTTTTGATGAAGTATTTTTATTTTGTTATTTTGTTTTTGCGAATCATTTCTGCGAAAAACGATTTAATTTCATGTATTTTATTTTCTACATACGTCGTGATGGTAGCTTTCATGAGGTCTTCAGTAACGTGGCTATGTAACTCATTATCTATATACTTTCCAATTATTGATTTAAGTGCGAATGCATCTTTGATAAAGTTTACAGTTTCTTCTACCATCATCAGTTTCTCATCCTCCTTGTAGTTTTTAATGATTACACCATAGTCGGCTATCGTCTAATTCAATCTTTGCAAATCGACAAACTGTTCGCCGAGACTGGTTGTGTATTCGTTAAACATACTTTTACCTCGTTTAAAATTCATTACGTCATCATCTTCAATCGGATCAGATACATTACACAATCTATGATCTTTCATATCATAATTTCCATCATCGGTCATTGAAAAGCCAATCCTTGGAGGGCCTCTTTCACCCCTTCTCTTTTTTTTTTACTGTGTATTCCTCTACATGATATTTCTATATATATATATATATAAATATAAACAAATACTCTATTCAATAAATTTTAATCAACAACTTTTAATTCTTTAATTATGAATATGATTTCATTTGAAACGGCCTTGTTTCCAGCATCATATTCACCTACAAGTGTATACAATTTATCCATCAATTCGTTTGGACTATTCCGATGTAAATAGACTGGATTATAATTAAATTGTGCATGCAGCAGTCTGCTACCGCTAAACGATGTCGACGGTGTTTTATATGGTGAAACAGATCTATCAGTTCTTTTTGGAGCAAAAGATTTCTAATCACTTCGATATATTTAAAAGATTTATTTGTATTTACTGTACCTGAATCCGTTAAGTGTGCACAAGTATGATGTAAAATTTCACCATATGTTTCTATATCTGCTGTGTGAACTTTCTTTAGGTCTTGGTTTTTTTTTTTCATTAACAACTCTAAAAGGCCCGGCGGGTCGGAATAGATTAAATCTTCTGAATAGATTTTATCGCCTATAAATTCAGTCTTAGCGCTACCCAATGTGGTTGTATTTGTGTCTTTATCATACTTTATTGCATACACATGATCAAGGGATACTTTTGGAGCTGTTTTTAGCATTTCTAAATATAGTTTAATAGCTTCTTTATATTCTTCAACTGTAATTATTGTATCTTGCGTCTCAGAAAATTGTGTAAATGGAGTGACTGGCATAATATCTATAAGGGGTTCTTCACCTTCATATGAGGTTTAAGTCTATTCAATCTAAGTGGTTTTGTCAGATGGTGACATCATTGTTGAATGCCCTATATCTTCTTCTTCATCGTCATCTGAAAGTGCTAAATCTTCCTCCAACAATCTTTGTTTTTCGCGTCTTTGTTTTTCGCACCTATTTTGACGTCCTTTTAACTTAGCCGACATTCTTTCGCAGAATTCGCGACCTACTTTAACAAAATCTAAACACTGAAGATGGAGGCGGTGCTGGCGTTGGTTTTGGTTTATCTAGTTTTTCTCTCATTTCATTAATAGGTTCGATTATCGGTTTGAAACGCTTTGCAAACAATGCTTCTTCTTAAGTTAAACCCATAATAAAAGCAACATTTTTTACGTTTAAAACTTTTATTCAATTTATCAATTTCAACCATTTATTTTTCCCGCACAAACATGATTCTGTAAAAAATATTTTTTTAATTCAAACAAATAGTTTATTCGCGATACGCGGCGTCTTTCAGCGCTAGTTGCGGTGATCAATCAACGATTAAAAATTTACCTATACCTTTATTTTTATCGGAATGTTTATCAATAACTAGAAAACCATATTGGCTCTTGTTCCAAACGTGTTCGCATAAAGATTTTAAATCTTTATGCGAAATCTTTATGCTTTATTTTAAATCTTTATGCTTTAAATCTTTATCTAATGACACATCAACGTTTACGTGTTCATGGTAAATGTGTAGCAAAGTTAGTCCGTCTTGTCTCAATAAAGTTAACAAATTACAATTTTTCGTATCAGTTGTTTTGTTATTTTATAATACGTTTGCGATAAATAAAAACAATCGATTTTGTTATGACGACCTCTAGCGAAGGTAATCATAGATACTGCTTTGTTTTTCTTTGATTACATCGTCGAACACCAGTACCGAATGCGGTTCGATTGCTTCCGGCTGTTGAACTGATCGTTTTCAGTATCATAATAACAGAGTTCTTGATTTAACATCATCGGTTTTGATAATTTTCTATACAACAGTTGATGAAGGGAATTTGAAAAAAATTTACGAATTTTTGAAACGTAATCCGTTTTTATGAATTAAAGGATTAAAACCTATGTTCGTCTTACCACAGTTTGAGGGACCGAATGCGATGCATCTTATAGCGTTTGGTAGCAAAGGATCGTATTTACTTCGTTTGGATGTACCGCATCCCAATATTGCCTTTGCAATGTGAAAATTTGTTTTCTGTTTTACTTCATCTTACATATCTAATATGAAAAATACTTAAACTATTAATTAATAAATTGTTAACACAACTCACAACAAGTTGATAAACTTAGATCAACTTTACTAATTGGATAAATATGAGGAAGTATTGACAAATCTTTGTGTATCTATAACCACATCTGTGAAGAATACGCAACAATTATCAATTACATTTATACATTCCAAATTATTATTAAACTTTATTTTTATATGTACTCCATCCGCAAAATCAAAACGATCTAATGAATAAACGACAAACAACGTAATTAAACATTTAATTTTAGGCTCTACATGTTTTTTAAAATTTAATAGTTCTTCATCTAGGAAGAATGAATATTCAAAATTAAATTTTGAAGGAAAATAATCCAAACCTTTGCGGCAAAAATCTTCATATCATTCCACAAATTCTACATCAATAATTGTCTTATTACGAAGCTTCATATTATCTATATATATAAACAATAAGCGACTTTTTAATAAAACTATTTATATTTACGATCACAAATAACATATGTAATTCTTTTATTAATTTTCTCAACTCTATCGCACAAGTAATAAATTTTCTAGTAAAAGTAACACACCAATAAATAGCAAAATTGTGAGGAAATCTATATAAAAGAATTAAAAAAGTGATTAGTAATAAATTAATCAACTTTACCCGGGTTTGATAAGTTTCCTGTAATAATAACTAATATTAGTGTAAATGTAATATATAATTTACTGTAATACAACTAATTGAAAGTAAATGATAAGGAAATTTTGACAAATCATCATAGAATACATCATATTCATTATCATAATCTTCAACATAATCTTTATCCATTGTAATGAAAACATCAAAACCTTTTGAGTTATTTTATTTGGATTTTATCAATATAATGATTTTCATAAATAAAATTTCTAAAATTTTCTATAAAATCATTAATTTCATTTTTTAATGATTCTTTAGACGATGGACTTAATATTTAACACTATGTTCATTATTTATTATATAGCGTGGATATGTTATGTCCTTTTTATCAAAACTTTTATTCTTGATGTTATCAATAAAATTACATGTTATTGTGTATTGTACAAAAGATTAAAAAAGAGTATCAATAAAGTATTGGTGTTCATTCGACAACATCACTTAAATTTATCCATGAATTGTAACAAACCATGTAGGCCTTGTCGCCTTTTCTTTTGATTATTTTCTCAATTTGGTATACATTCATACGTTTAGTGTTTTTAATTCGTATTGATAAAACCAACCTTTTAAAATTTCATTCCTACCATCAATCAATTCATATGTAACAGGTCGAGATTCAGCATGCACCGTATATATTTTGAATACTTCATCCGTCCAATTCGGCAAATAACCCTTATCGAATACTTTTTATGTTTGTTTTATAGAACGTGATCGCCGACTTTAAATTTAATTTTTACAACACCATATTTCGTATCATATTTTTTGTTTAGATTTGCTAACACTTGCGTTTCATTACTATTATTTACATCTTTCGGTTTAAATATTGTGGCTGTATGCACTGTATTATTGTACTCGTCAACTAAATCCTGTAGCATATCGATCCATTTATAGTTACCGTTTTCCGTAAATATAGTCCACATTTTTATTTTCAACGTTCAGTTGAAGCATTCGACAATGACAGCTTTTTTATCTGAATATGTTGAATAATGGTTTATATTGTAGTATTTCAAGAACGGTTTTAAGTGCGGATTATAAAATTCCTTTCCCTGATAGGTTTGAAAATTATTCATTTTACATTTTTCGAATATCGGTCACAAGGAGACACGATTTCTATACCCGTTTTTTTCTTTAACAATACAACATACGCAAATTTGATAAAACAATCGATAACGGTCAACAAGTATTTGTAACCCTTATTTAGTCTAGAATAAGGAAGAATTTCTACAAAGTCTCCTTGGTATAGATTGTTCAAACCTGTAATCTCAGTTTTTCTGGTTGGATAATTTCTCCTAGCCGGCTTTTGTAATTCTTTCGCTAATCGGCTTAAATTGACATCGTTCTAGTATAAGAAAAAAATTACGCATTGAAATAATGTATTCTAAACGAGGCAATTTGTAATTTCGTTACTCGGTATATTTCGGCCAAATTAGTCTTTCTTGTATTTCGCAGATGTCAATCTCATCAGCCGGTTCAAACTCTTTTTCTCTTCTTCAAAGTATATATCATATAAAGTATCTAACTTCTGTTTTAAACTATCAATATCTACCTGTGTGTCAAAATGATTAGATTTCCTTTTTAATTGAAGCCCGTGGTGAATTAGATTGTAAAATTTCACTCTTTTATTTTTTTTATGAACGATTTCATTATTTGGTAATCTTTTTTTAATTTATATAATTTGTGTTTAAACGTTCAAATTTGACGCGAATAGTGTAATATTTATATTTATCATCCGATTAATTTTTATCTACAATTAAAAGACAATTCTCTCTTATATGGTGAGTGTCGACATATATGGTGTGGCCATAGTTTTACGTTTCTTTACTTTATTGTTTAAATGATCCTTTTGTATTAAATGGTTTAAATTTTTTTTTTTGTGCAAGATATTTTCCTTTTCATCTAATACTTTTCAGCATGCAATTTTTCCTCAATATTTTCAAGTTCTTGCAATTTCACTTGCAACTGAGCATTATCATTTTTAATTTCATTACATTCTTTGATGAAATAATCTTTTATAATTTAAAAACATTTATCATAAAAATCGTTTTATATCCAACACGTTAAATTCAAAATTAATTCTTTCCTTAAATAAGTTCCAATAATTATTAAATCTAATGGATTTGTTCCTTTTGGATCTACTTTATATGAAATATTTAGTCGGCTGCAATCCCAGCCCACTAATTAATTAGCACAGTATTCTAATAATTCTTTAGATTCTTTATTTTTTCACCAATTTTGAAATTTGTTTTGCACCATCGTTACATAATTTTGTGAGGTTAAAAAATCCGTATTTGGATCGATAATCAGTTTAAAATCTCCAAAAATACTGTACGAATCTTTGATTTGTTCTTAACATACATCGATTAAACTCATAGTGGCAAATTATAAATGAACGAATATTTTAAACAACAATAAAATTTTGATTTTACATATACATACATTTATATGTAGATGTATAAAAAATAATATTTTCGAAAAAATGAATGGTTTAAATTATATTAATAATAATAAAAATATTAATGAAATGATACACAATATACAATATAGAAATGAAAAGTTGGAGTTTACGAACACTAGAAACGGAGATCCGTTGCAACGGTGATGATTTTTGCAGGTTTTGAAAAATTGAAAATTGAAGGTTTTGGGAAAATGCTTTCATCGCAAAGATTTAATAATCTTACAGAATCAGATTTGAATGAAATCATTCAAACTAAAGTACTTTATATCGTATATAAGGGATTACAAAAAAATGAACAATGGCCATAATTATCATATGTAGAGTTTACACGCAGTGTTGATGTTTCATATTAAGTTGTAAATATTTAGATAATGTATTCGTTTTGTATCAAAAGTAGATTTAGAACGTTATCACATAATTGTGTCGCGATTGAAAAAAAAATATAGTTGTAGTATTAGCAACGCAACTAAACTAACGTATACTAAGAAAACTAATCTAATTAGAGAAGTAGAACTTGGTAATAAAATGATATAGAATGATTTTTTTTTTTTGTATAAACGCCTCAATTCTAACGGTATATTAGTAATGACCCCCAGCCAGTCTATTGATGTTATCTACAGTCACCCTTTTGTCGTCATACTTCAATAATGTCAGTCTATTTGTAACTATAGCGTTTATTGTGTGTATAGTCGTTCTAAACAGCGTCGTAGTCTATTTGATGAGATTACGTTTCTTATAAACGGGCAAAATAGCCAGCACTATAAATTTAGATGTAACAAAAATCATGAAGACTGTAATTTCAAATGTACTAATGTATTAATTCTTTGACTGTGAATGAATAATTCATTGACTCTGAATGTACTAATTCTTTACTTTCATTGGCTAAAAGTGCCGGTTGGAAATATGGTGAAAATAATAAAATTTATACGGATAATGATGACAATTTCACTTTGTGTTTACCATTATCAATGTTGATGAATTTTGCTGAAAATTATAAAAAAATCCTTATAAACAATAGACAAGAATTTATGTTAAAACGTAGTAATAACAACGTAAACGCGATATATGCTACAGTTTCAGATCATTAATCTAAATTAGAAATAACAGATGTCGTATGTACTGTACCGTAATTAAAAGTGGCACCTGAATATCAATTGGAATTGGTTTAATTGAGAGATAAAAATAAAGAAGTGCCTATGGAATTTAAAAATTGGGGAACTTCACAAATATCCGACCGTTCCTCAAACAAAATCTACATGTAATGTAAAAACATCATTGCAGTTAGACAAAGCAAGTTATGTTATTGTAGGTTTTCAAATCGTTAGGAAAGATAACGCTATTTAAGATATATCAAAATTTGATTCTTGTAACGTGAGAAATATTAGAGTGATGATAAATTGAACCCCATATCCATGTGAAGATTTACGTGGAAGACATATCTTGGTATATAAACTGTTTACAGAATTTTAAAGTCATATTATAAAAATATCGATTCGCCGTACACATTTTCAGATTACAAAAACAATTTTCCATTATATGTGATTGATTGTTCGCGACAAGATGAATCTATAAAAATAGGCGTTGTTGATTCGAGAATTAAAATTAAACTGAAGATAATTTCAACCCCAATTCAGCAGCATATTGCTTATTACTATACGAGAATGTAGTTGCTTATTCACCATTAATTGGTAAAGTGATAAAACAAAAATAATTTTGTTGTTTATTTTTTGCTGATGAATCAAAGGTCAAATGTAGTAATATTATCTTAAATTTAATTCATAACCTTTTACAAAAACAAGAAAAATGTTTTCTTTTTTTATCGCATATTCATTATAATATGTGTAAGTAAACCAACACATATAAACACAACTAATTACTGTTATTATCATTCATTTAATTTAGATTTATAAGTTTATATTACGTGTAAGAAACTCAATACATCGAGATATTGTTTGTTTTAATTAAAGAATGAATGATTGACAACTGCTGCGGGGAATTTCCTGACGTCATGGACAACTGCACTGGACATCGAAGACAATACATTAAAGAATCATTAACTTGAAAATGATGCTTGCAAATGATTGTAAAACTGTGGTGAAGCAATTACTTTATATGAAATATCTAGCTGGTCAGAATTCCGGTCGACTAATTTAGACACATTAAAGAATCATTAATAGCTGACGTTATCGACAACTACAGTGGACACCGAAGAGAATACATTAAATAATCATTAACCTAAAAATGATGATCGCAAAAGTGTGCGGGGAAAAGGGGAATTTACCAGAGGGAGAAAGGGAAAAAGAAAAACCCAGATGGGAAAAAGGGAAAAAATTAATAAATATATAAAAGAATCATTTAAAAAGGTCAAATGTCAAATTTGGGACAGAAGGAACCAATTATATCTACTAATATAATTACACTGATAAACCGTCTATTAACTTCTAAAATGGTGTGTTGTATTTCACACAATTACAAATTTACAAGTATTTTACAAGCCAATAACTGTTTTGAACTGTGTACTATTATATGGTACTCAATTAAGTCACATAAAATATACAGTCACGGTTAAACTTTCACATCAAATTTTAAATCTAAAATGCTGAACAATTTCAACATTTCCATCATTGCTACAAGCGACGAATAATTTGGAAATATATATACACCTTGTCGGTAACTTTACTACAAATTTATATCATGGTTTCCTGCAACTTATAATTTAAAACGTTATATGCTCTCTGTCGATAACGTCACTTTTAAATTACATTAAGATTTCAAACTACAATTAATTTGGTACGATGCACACTTTCTCTCCATTATGCCACTGAAAATTTGGATCTTGAATTCAGCCACAAATAATTTGGAAAGCATATAGATTTTACTGATAACGTCGTTTCAAATTCACTTACAATTACAAACCATTATTAATTTGAAAATATATACTACTTATTATGACTGTTAAACATTTTTTCATTATTATAAGCGACTAATAATTTGGAACATTATTCACTCAGTCCATTACTTATTTTGCTAAAAATTGAATCATTATCTACTGTTTCACCATTGCAAAAAAATTGTATTTGTTTATTTTCTTCTTTTGTCTTCGTTGTTCAGTTTCCTTTTAATTTGTCCTCTTCAAAATATGATGTACATTTTAGACTTCCTTGTACGAAGTAAAGAAAATATTGTTATCGCGAAAAATTTCGGTTTTTTAGATTTCAACGGAAATATCCATTTTGACCATCCCTGAATCCATTTTGACTAATTCCGGCGTGACGTCTGTACGTTATGTACCTCGCATAACACAAAGACGATTAGCCGTAGAATTTTGAAATTTTGGATTTGAGGACTGTTGTAATATCTAGTTCTACACCTCTCATTCGATTGCAATCGACTGGGCCAAAGTGACCAAAAAATCATCAAATGCAAAAAACTTGGATTTTGGACTTTTTTGTAGCTGGAGTAATAAGCTCTCATTTTGAGTTTTTCAACGATATAAGTGGTAATTATTTTCATTGATTCCAGAATTATAGCCAAATAAAATTTTAATTAATGAAATATTTGGATCTTACAAAGGGAAGGGTCATCGGTTGAATCCGACTTCATACACATATATTTTTTTAAATATAAATATATTGATTTGTTAATAATTATTAACCTCTGATTTTAAAACAATTTTTAACAATAAATTATAATTCAAATAGCAATACATAAAAAAAAAAAATGGAAAAAAATCAAAAGTTATTAGTGAAATAAAATTATATGTACTTTTCATTTTAATTCAAAAAATTTCACAGAGGTTAATAATTATTAATAAATCAATATATTTAAATTAAAAAAAATAAAAATAAATATATATATATGAAATCCGATTTGAACCGATGTGTGCATGGTTACGGATCCGACACGTTCTCACTTACACCACGTAACTACTTCAGTGACGTGAACGAAATTAATATATTAAGTAATATACAATGCTGATATGGATACCACAAAAAGGTTTAATGGAACGTGCTGTCCACCTTCCTTTCCTTTTCCTGTTTAGCCTCCGGGAATTACCGTCAGGTATTACTTCAGAAGATGTATTTCTTATATTAGCGAATAAAAAGTTATACTCAGCATTGAATTAAGAAAAATTGTTATCTTTAGTGTTTAACGATGTAGTTAAAATTTGAGGATATATACAGGTCTTATTTGATAATTTACACGTAAATTAACAAAGATATATCATTCAAAAATCATAATTAGTAAACAACTAACTTTTTATATTTTGAGTAATATTATAATTTATATTTTATTTAGTAAAAATTAGTGATATTTTAATTCCATAAATTGGCACAAAAAGAATGCAGTTGTTGGAAATTTATTTTATACGATGTAAAAATATTTCTTTATTCGCAATTTATTAAAATGCCTACTTGGTAGTTCATTCTCGTTCGATAAAATTAAAGGAACTAAAAAAAAATATTTGATAATATCTATAAAAACAAAGATATTACTGCGTTTTAAACAATTTTTACTTGTTTATTAAAACAATAACTTCCTATTCAAAATGATTTACGAATAAAATTTTTAAATAAAGACAACAAACAATAACAGATTGAAAATGAAAACAGAACGTCAAAAGCAATAAATTACTATAGACACGGTGAGCAAATAATATTTATAACAACTCACTTCGCACAACACTTTACAATGATTTTTGGCAATGAAATAATACATTTTTTTTAGCATACCTTTAACTCGTCTGCTTCAATATATCCACTGCCATCTGTATCGTACTCCCGCCAGATCTGTAAAATATATAACCATTCATTATATAGAAACATCAGATAACGATTTAATGAAAAATTTAATATAGGTAAAAATTTATTAGCAATAAAAAAGCTGATAAAAGATGAAATGATAAAAATAACCCTGTTAATAATTAAGTTTACTGCGGCCCTTTTTTCATTGACAGGAAAAAAGCCGTATATAACAACTGCGATTTAACAACTACGTATATAACAACTACGATTTAATAAAACTTCATTTTCGTGGAATGGGCAAAGTTAGAAGAAGTCGTTAACAATTGGGGTAATACCATTAGCAAAAACTGATCCTCATGTCACTTATATTTAAAATTAAAAATTCAGTTGTTAACAGAGCCCTACACTTAACAATTGAAATTATCATGATAGCAATTATTTACTTAAACAAAACAAATTAATTTGAATTTTCTGCTTAGAAATGATATTATCTAATTTTAAAATACACTTTTAAACAGAAATAAAGTCGATTAAATAAAAACACACTAAAATATAATGATTTTAAATTACATTATAAATTCTGTAGTCGGTGCCAGGTTAGAAAAAATAACTAATATATTTATTTAAATATAACTATTTCTCCCTTTAATATTTAATTTATTAAATATAAAATTTTAATTCATAAGTGAAATAAATTTATATAATTAATTAAAAAAATTATTATAAAATATTATATATACAACATATTATATATACAAACTCCCCCAAAAAAAACTCCAAACAAAATCCCAAAGCGTGATCCAAAAACGTAATCCAAAAGTGTTGTATATTATTATATATACAAAATATTATACATACAAAATCCCCCCAAAATCCCAATAACGTACTCCCCATACGTGATCCCAAAACGTAATCCCAAATGTTATCCCAAAACGTGATCCAAAAGTGTAATCCTAAAACGCAATCCAAGGCGTGATTCCAAAACCGTTTTCTCAAAACATTATCCCAAAACGTAGACCCCCAAAGCGTGATCCCAAAACGTGAACCCCAAAACGTGAACCCAAAACGTAATACCAAAACTTGATTAAAAACGTAGTCCCAAAACTTGATAACAAAACGTAAACCCAAAAATTGATCTCAAAGCGTGATCCCAAAACGCGATAACCAAGCGCATACAAAAAACGACATTCCAAAACGTAATCCCAAAACTTGACCGTAAAACGTGATCCCAAAACTTAAATCCAAAACTCGATCCCGAAGCGTGATCCCAAAACGTAATCCTAATCCCAATCCCAAAACGTAATCCCAATCCCAATCCCCAAAAAATTGTTGTTTACTATTTTGTTAATTGTTGGGGGGTCTGAACAAGAAGAATTATCTTCTTCGAGGTTAGGTGAGCCTGGGTCAGTATTATCTTCTTTGGATACCGGTGTTCTTTGGTAGTTTGGATTTCAATTAACTACGCATCTCAGGAATGGTCGAACTGAGACTGGACAAGACTACCCTTCATTTACACTCATACATATCATCCTCATTCATCCTCTGAAGTATTATTAATTTTACTCCAATGCTTTCTCCCTTGAACATGAGTTCTCAATTTTAAAGGTTTTAAAAATACAAAAGGAAAAAAATGTTTCCGCAATTTCAAATCTTTAATTCCGGATTTTTTCTTTTCTTTTAGCCTAATATTGGACCACATTTAACACTTTTCTTAACGTCCTTTACTCCTTCCTTTCCTGCTTAAGTTTTTTAACTAGTCCTTTCCCTGAATTCTTCTATTACTATTTTATTTTCGTTTCTTCTTCATAGAAAACTCCTTTCAGAAATTTCTAATTTTTCTTGATTAATGACTGATTTTTTAATTCCAGAATTTATAGGTTTTTTTATCTAACTTGTGTCGGCTGGCACAGACTTGAAAAATAGTTACTTGTAAATACTTTTACTTAAGTTAATAAATAAAAATATAATTATTTGTAACTTTTAATTACTATTATTTTTTAAATTATTTTATTTCACAAGTTTTAGCGATATCTAGCATCATTATAAATTTAATTGTGAGCCCTAAACTATTATTGAGTTAATTGAGTTACTAACTGGATCATCCTAATGATACTTAAGTAAAAATTGTATAATTAACAGCTTTGAAACAATTTCGCAAAATTGTTTCAAATTTACTTTGAAAATTTGTTTCAAAATTACTTGATCCCAAATTTGCTTTTAATATAAATATGTTGCAATACAATATATATTGTTTTATTTTCAGAGTAATTTACTTATGTAACATGTAAAAGTTGTTTTGTGTCTAAATTTTAAAACTCAAAAATTTACATGTATTATTTACTTTACGATAACTAAGCAAAATATAATAAATAAAAACTGCGCTGGTGAATAACAGTCCTGCTTTTTTTTATCTTGGATCCAGTAATCGTCAGCACTACCTCTTATGCTTTACGTCATTTATTATTCTATAGCCTTTGAGCTTATAATTCGATACACTAAGTCATTTTTCTAGGCTAAATTCTGTCACGTGTTTGATCTTCAGCATCCAATGACATTTTAATATTTAACGGAATAAAATTACTTGCAGTCTAAGGAAATAAAATATAACTGGGGTATTTCAATAGAAAAATTATACTAAAATGGTACAAGTGGTTCGTAGGATCTATTGACATCCAATGGCAACCGCTTAACAATTAGCAGTTACTGTTTAAAATAAATATTTTCTTGGAAATGTAGAATACGTTTCCTACCTTCCTTTTATTCTGTTTTAAAAAATCACGATTTGTAGTTGATGTAAAATATAATGAAGAAAATCCTTTGCGCTAATATAAAAAAAAAATATGCCTTAGTGCTAATATGTCAGTTCCATTACAAAATACTACTTTCATTATACTGTTGTTCGTTTCATTTATTTACTTCTCTTTGAAATTGATTATATTAAATCGTATTTTTATCCATCAAAATAAAAAGACTACCAATTAAGGTAAATTTAATTAAAATTCAGAGTAGTCTAGGTGAAATGTTGGAGAAAATATTTTATATTAATTGAAATAACCAATGGGATGGGTTTACGCAGATAGAAAGCCTCTTCGTTGGAAGTTTCGAATATTGTATCTCAATTTCCTGCAGTACAATATCTCTCTTCGAACTTTTCCTTTATCTATGACTATTTATTCTGATCTCTTTTATGCTGTTATATCATTTTTTAACTGTTTTCTATCATTTACTTTCTGTCATTTACAAAACAACTGAATCATCAATTAACAAGTTTAATTTTTTCTTAAGCTTAGTTTTAAATTATAGATGTTTTTATGTGTAATTTTTATGTTTTATGTACTTATTGACTGCAAGTTTACTATTTAAAAATTATCTTAACGTCTTAATTATGTTAAAATTTAAAATTTATTTAGAACTATAGAATAAGCATGCAGATACGTTTTTAGGTTAACCAGAAAAAATGCAATTCCAGGGAAAAAACACCGTGTTTTTATGTATAAGAAACATCTTGTCTTTCATCGTGTCTTTCATTGTACTGCGTACAATGAAAGACAAATAAAATTATGCTGGTGACACAATTCACGCGTAGTGATGGTATAGTATTTATTACACTAATTCAAGTAATTTTCAGCAAAGTTATAAAATTATTATTATTATATTATTTTTTAATGTAATTGTTTTCATGGTTGCGTCTCTGTATTTCCTCGGTAAAAAATGAATCCTGATGACGTTTAGCGTTTTTCATACCCTATAATTTCACCACCTCTAAGCGACTGTAAGTGATTAGCCAGTAATTTCTAACAAGAATTAAATAAATAATTATAAAACTGCAGATGGCCTCTTAAGCAAAAATTGTTATTTTCGAAACCTCACAGCCTTTGTCTAGAATAAAAAAGCATCCCTAACCAGCAAAAATTATTAATGAAACTTTTCCAATCTTCACTAAGTAATAAGTAATAAGTAAACATATTACTGTACATCTGCATATCAACCTCATCGAAATCAGGCACTATTAACCGTTACAAGTGAACCGTTATCTGTTTACCACAAGGACTGGCTGAATAATATGATTCTCCAAGAGAAAGGAACTTTGCCTAAAACTGTCTCTACCTCAGGTGCTTTTAAGTGCACACAGAAATAAGAAATTATTGACCTAATCGCAAAAAAGAGGGTGGAGAGGGCACAAGGCAAGCCAGAACAAGAGGTCAGGGATGCCGTTTATAATATCTGGCAGGAAAGATGGTCGCAGGAAGCTGTGGGTCGATGGACGAGAACCCTCATCCCCAACATCAAGCCATGGTTGTCGAGAAGATTTGGTGAGGTTGATCATCACCTATCACAGTTTTTTACAGGACATGGTTCCTTCAATAACTACCTGCACAAAATAGGCAAGAGAGAAGAACCAATTTGCAACTACTGCAACGAGATAGATGATGCTGAGCACACCTTTTTTGAGTGCAATAGGTGGGACACACTTAGACATAGTAAGGCACTCACAGGTATAACTCCAGAGACAACAATAGACTACATGCTAAGAAGCGAGTCAAACTGGAATAATTTTGCTAGTTTTGTTAGACAAGTTGTTCTACAGAAATACTCCGATGAGAGAAGAGAAGGTGTTGGCTAGAATAGGACTGGGTGGACAGCCTTGCTGGTGAGGTCCAGCATGCTGCGGTGTGTTAGCACTGATGAGCCACCAAGGACTCCACGGGTAACAGTCAGGCAAGAGCACACTGAATACTGAAGGGACCCGGTACCGCGTCGCGGCGAACTGGGTCTGGCGTGGTGTATTAGTATTGCCCTTTTGGGTCCCCAAGGGGCCAATATTGATAAAGAACTCTCAAAAAGAGCTAACCGGTAGGCCGACCTGCCTTGCCGGTATATAGCCGGTAGGTGGGGAGGCCTATTTGAGTTTAAAGACACTCCCCTGGGCGGCGTAATACCAACAAGTCGGTCCGGCCCAGGGGAGCTGAGAGAAAAAAAAAAAAAAAAAAAAAAAAAAAAAAAGAAATAAGAAATACTGAAACAGGTAGTGCAAAAAATCATTTTATATAATTGTCACTTCTAACGAAGAACAAAGTTTTATGAGAAATTAGAGAATGATTTCCCAAATAAGTTCTTAGCTTTTTAATGAGTTTTAAAAATATAATAAACTAAAGGAAAATCTGTTGAAAACAGAAGTGACTTATCAAAAAGATTTTGAAAAGCATAAAAATTCAAGAGAATTTAATGAAAAATTATACGTAACAAATGAAAAGTATGTAAAAGAAAATAAAATATAATATAAGCAATAATAAAAAAAAACTTGAAGAATAACTGGATATATAATGTTTGAATAAACTACTCTGTTAATTGAAAAGATAATTAAAAACGGAATAAAAATAAAGAAAAAAATTTTTTTTAATAGCAAAGTTTCATGATGTTATGAATTATATGTAATAATAAATCGATAATTAGAATCTGAAATGAAGGACGTACAACATAAAACCACTGAAATAATTTATAATAGAATTCAATGGAGAAGAAAATTTGTTTGAAAACTATTCTGACTAGGATTTATGATCATAATAAAGGAAGAATAAAAAATAATCAACTGCCAAGAAAGTAAAATAAGTTTAAAGCCTGAAATATGTAACATTTTAAAAGTTTAATATTTCTTTTTTCTTGAGTGAAATTTAATCGTATTAATATTAAAAAGTGTTTTATATTGAAATATTAAGAGCATTATTCTTCTTTCAATGAAAAAATAAAATCAAACCAATCCCACCATATTTACATTTTCTAGGCTTCACAATGTTTTTTTTTCCATTACCTTTAATTAAATTTATGCAAAATTGAACTACAGCTGCTGCTACATATTCTGTAGCTACTGTTACAAATTCTGAAATACGTTAAAATTTGATTAAAAAAATAAAGAATATTACTTTCATAATCTTATTCTTCAAGTAATCTTATTTTATACAATCTTTTGAAGTGCCAAAACTTTTTTTATTCTTGTTTCATATTTGTTATTTGAATAAAATACAAAAGTAACTAATCAAATTTGAATTAAACATAATAAGAATTAAGTTTTTAAAAAAATATTCTTTTAGACTGATCCACTTAATATTTTTTAATAAAATAGAGGCCAAAAATAAAGGAAAGATTTAAACGAGCTTGGACTAACTGATTACATCAAACAACGAACACCTCTGACGAACGAATTACAAAGAATAACAGTTTTTCAGGAGAAAATAAAATATCAGGCTGGAAATACTTGGACTAAAGAAAGGAAAACGAAACACAGGAAGAAGATAAAAGTGTGGAAAAACAAAAAGAACTTTCAAAAATTGAATAAGTGAATCTCGTGGTCCAATATTTCGCTATTCGAAACAAAAAAAGTAAAAAAAATATTCTGCTACTGTAAATTTAAGTATTTTTTAAATTAATATAAACTTAATTTAAGAATAATATTTTGTTGCTGTCATCGTAGATATTTTTGAAAGAATGTCTTAACTCATCATATATTTCGTTTTAAAAATAAGCTTGAAAAAGCATACGTCTGAGAAAGAAGACACAAATGATCCTTTATATATGGTAAACAGGTAAAGAATCAATAAATGATATATTCCACATCAAAGGTTGTATAAAAAAATCTGCCAATTGGAATCTGCAGTTTCAAATAATCTCTGTTTTGTTACAGCGTTGGTTATTCTCAGGAATTTTGAAAAAAATCGAGGGGAAATTTGAAGAGCGTAAAACGGGAGAGGAACTATTTATTTTGGGAATTGTCTGTAATGTTACATTAGACGCAAAGAATATGTAATTATTCATTAATGAATGGTTACTGCATAAGTAAAAATTAAAATATTTTTTCTTAATTAAAATATTGGATGTGAAAAATACTAGAAAACTGAAAATACACTAATATATTCATATTAGGATGCTTTACTAGCATCCTAATGATATTCAAGAATGACACCTCATAATGCCTCCTTATTTTTACATAAAAGCAAAACAACATTTATCTCACGTTTCTTACACTATCAACAAATTAGTCTCTAATTACTGGTCACTAAACAATACTGATTTCAAGCAAAGTATATAAATACTGTAATGAGTTACTAGTCTTGTGTATATTACAAATGCAATGCTTCATAAAAGAAAGATATATTATTTTTTTCTTTTTATTATTTGACTCAGTATTTCTTGAGACTCTGATGTTCGCAAAGAATATGAAGTATAAATGACCCTAATGTAGTTTAAGAGTAACTAAGCTAATCATTCAGTCTTAACATTTAATTATTTCTCAGAGTAATGATGTTGATTAAAAGAATTGATTCTATACAATATCATAAATTATGTAAGTGTACAGAAGAACATTTTTTATAAAAAAGTCTTTCTATAATTTACACATTAGAATTATATTTTTACACATTCAGAAACATAGTAATTTATTTACACTTCTTTTTTTTTTAACTTTTAATAGTATAAATAGTTGTACCATCTCAGAATGCAGATACGATCTAAAATGGGTTATGAAGAACAACTAAACTGTAATCTTAGAGGTAAAAATCCTTCAAAAGTAAAATTTTTGAAAAAAAGAAGAGGAAACTAAATTTCTTTAAGTTAAATTTATACTTTATGATTTTTTTCTTTGAACAGAACGAAGTTTCTTATTTTTTTCAAGATGTTTAGTCACCCAAGGAATAAAGGAAGATAAATCTTTTTTTTTCAAGGGTCGGTATCGCTGATTGTTATCCTTTATTCTAAAGTGTAAAATTCACTTATGACGTAACACGCTGCTGCACTATTGTTGTGGAACAATGCAACTTAGATCAAAGAGTACTGCATACAATACCGCCGTTGAAACTTCTTTCAGTTCTGAAATGTCATACAGACTTATTATAAGTGTTTTGTTCGCAATCCACTCTTACAAAGTAGTAAGATTATCAGTAACATAAGATTATTTATATAAAAAAGAACTACATTTTTAATAATAATTGTCTTAAAATTTTTAAATAAAAAAAAAAGATATAATAATAATAAATCAATAAAAATCGTTAATGACTATGATTATGAGAGAAAAAGTAAAATTTTATGGCTCAGATTTGCAAATACATCGAGCGTAACAGTGTAAAAGCTCTGGCCAAGGTCGGAATCAAGGAATTCGAACTTTACTTTTGTATGTCTAGTATATTGTAGCAAGTTCGCGGTTCGATCAGGATATTGAGAGATTGACAATTGAAAATATTTATATAATTCCAATTTATTGGTTTAAAAACGAAAGTAAAACAGGTTAAATCAATAATAATAATGGTAATGACAATAGTAATTATAATATTAGTAAACGACAATAATATAAAAATTTTAAAAATAGTAATCACAACCACAATACTAATAACAATATTAAATGTTAATAATAAACAGTGACTACATACAAAACAGAATTTAAAGTAATCGTCAGGATTTATTCACACGTAGATAAATAATGAAAAACAGAATTCAGTCCCATCGACAAAAGACATTACCGCTAGTTTTAACACTTTTAACCACTAGTTTTGTATTAACAACACTAGATAAGAAAAGTATAAAGTTCTTTTACTGCAAATACCTATGCTGTTCACAAATAAAACTACCCTAACAGCTATGAATGAATTTATTTAGTACATTATCTCTTTCCCTTATAGTCTAACAGTTAACTCATCGAACCATTTCTCGTTTTCATGTTCTGTCCACACTGGGATTACTTCTGACGTCACCTTAATAGCGTCGAATGTGTACACCTAGAATGATATCCTTGCAGAACCTATTTTAGTCTCAGTACATTTTACTACTCCTACTAGTCATGTTTATAACTACTCTAGATTTGCTGCAGAAAACGAAATTATTCATCAATAGGCAATGACCTAAAATATTTTAATCACGAGGAGAATAGAAATGGATTCATTTATGCACACTGTTTCTAAGAAAGGCATTATTATTTTATATTTTGTAGGAAATAAAACGCTTTTTATAAAACCTATATTTGAAATAAAAGTGTTTTTTTGTTTTTATTTTTTGTTTTAATAGGAAAACATTTATTTTTTTAATTATTAATTTATAACAGTAACTGTGCATATGTATGTATTTTTATATGTAATTCATCAATACATCGTCTTAATTGAAGTTTTGAGGTATGAGTAGGATTACAATTAGTAATTCAAGGATCTATAATCTTAAATAATAAACTACACATTTTTTATTATACACATGATCAAACAAAGAATGAAAAACATCAAAAATTCAAAAGTTTAGTTGGCTGCAGAGGAGAATGGAGACAGAAACTATGTAATGTATCCTACCCAAGGGCATTTATTTATCCATATGATTATGAAGTATATTACGAATAAATTAATTTGTTAACAAAATAATAAATAAAAAATCTGTTCACTGAACAATTCAGCACTAGATTAGTTAAATGTTTCATGTTTTGATTAAGAAGATACTATAGATTAGATGTGTACCAACCGGTACACGTCTAATATTTAAATTCCACTGAGTTGTGCTTATGTGATTATTATATTAACGTTGTATGGCGTAGTAGTTTCAGTTTTTTACGTCCCTTAAACTACTGTTAATGAAGTTTATAAATTTGATTATAGTTTTAATTTACTGCATTTGTGGAAGTGTATGGCAAAATATTTACCTTTGTCAAATTTACTAAAGTTTTTACTAAAGTATAATACTAAAGTTTTTTTTAAAGTTGACACAAAACCTTTTTTGTACTGTTGATTTCAACTGGCAATTTTCCTGCCAATTTTATGAGATATTAAAATTTAGCAAATTTAGTTCATACAATGTGGGTATTTTTAAAATTAAATATGGAAAAAGTATAAAAAATTATAAGGAACATTAAAGAAATTGCCTTTAATAGAAAAGTGTTACATTCTTTTTGTTTAAAAATTACTTTTTAAAAATTTCTCTGTAAAGTTAACCAGATAACGTACGTAAATGTTATAAAAGCTTTTTTTCCAAAATTAATTTATATCATCATATATATTTCTTTTAATTATAATTTAATAATTTTTTCCGACAAATTTTTGAAACTTAACATTTTAAACCAAAACTTTTTTTAAAAATAATCTTTGAAAGAAAATTCTCTTTTTTGTATTGATTTATGTCTGGAGTTATGTTTATGTAACCATTTTCATTCATTCATATTCTGAAAAGTATAATAGAAATTCATATAGTACAAAACATATTTATTTGGGAAAAAAATGATATGTATTCTCTGAATACTGATATGTAAACTCTTAAAAAAAAAAAAAAAAAAAATAGTTGAAAAGTAGTTGAAAAACAAAACAGCAATTTTGCTGACTACAACTTTTAACTACATTATTCTGTATTTAAGTTTGCGTTATACGTTCGGTGGTAATTAATTAAACTTATATTTGAATAATAATACTAACCTCATATCATTTACCGATAAAATAACAAATTTGTAAAACTGCTGACGACAGGATATAGAATAAAAAAATGCTGATTATTTTGAAATTAAAAAAAAAACATTGATAGTTATTTTATTTTAGAATGAATATTGCTACAGTCAAATAATAGAAATATAAAATACTGATTCAAAAATAAGAGGTTTTAAAATTTAACGATAAAATAATTAAATAACAATAAACTTTCGTTTTAATATTTGTGAAAGCAGAGTAACTATATTAATAAATGAGTAATCGTGAAAGAATATTTGTATATCTTCACACATACACAAAAACATACAAATGCAGAAAGGAACTGAAGTGGATGTTCATTTCATCAATTCAACTGCTGATTGCAATAGTAGTTTATTTTTATGTTTTTCGTAATATCAGTGCACTCTTGTTTTCGACGATAATTGCAGCCACTTCAATTATTTAAAATTTCAAGCACTCTTTATAACGATAGTATTTCCTGCCACTTCAGCTTTTTATTATGTATTGTTTAAATTCGTGCGTGCGCACTCGTTTATATATGTATATCAAACGACCATATTATTTAGGTACGATTAATTTTAATAAATATAAATTACAGCTAAAAACCAAGTCGTTTCTAAAGCTAAGTTCAATACTGTAATAGGTTTTTTTTTGTTGGATTTTTACTAACTTTTATTTTTTATTTTACTTTTTGTTGCGAAAAATGTTAATCTCTACCGCTGATCCAGACTCTTCCTCTCTTACCACCTAACTCATGTCATTATTCTTGATAATTTCATCTCTTGATAGATGTAATGAAAATTTGATCAATCGACATGCTGAACTTGTCATCAGTACCAACCTGGTACCGTGTACTAATCGAAAACCAAATGTATCTGGAAGAGGAAAAGGTCCTCTTTTTTGAGGTTGGAATGACGACTGACTGTAAGATTATCCTAAAACTCATTTTCCCAAGTAAAAAATACAAAAACTGAATACTAGCTGATATTTCTGTCAGATAAATAAACTCCCATGGAATCTGTTTTGATAAAATCTTATATTCATTAAATTTACCTAAAATAAATTAATAGGTATGGTGTACAAGTAAGAATTGTAAACCATACCATTCGTGTAATTATCAATTTTCGTAGCATATTACAAATTAATATACGATAACAATAAACTGGTATATCGTTATCAATTTCATTTCACTATATCGACAAATGTAGTGAAAAAAGATTTTAATAATACGGGCATTATGAGTTAAGTTGTGATTGGAGTCACAATTTATTAATTGAATCCTTTAGTCAGTTCTTTCTAGGAAGAACATCCAGCTTGTAAAAGTTCCCCTTAATCCCTCACATCTAAACGGTGAAAAAAATGTTGTTTTAAAAAATCGGTTAAACATGCATAAAATTAGCAAATTATGGAGTGACAAATACCAAAGAATGGTTGGGGGCGTTCTGCAACATAAAGATAGTTAATTGTTGAAATTTTCAATAACACAAAGAATTCAATAATGCTTGGTACTGTTTTATAGCCATTTCTAAGCCTCCAATTGTATCTTCATGTGCTCTGAAATACATAGATACATTTGTAACTTTAACTTACAAGCTTCTATTTCGTAATAGTTAAGCTTCTAGTTAAATAATTTAAATATTTATTAACATAGTTTTGTATGTAGAGATTTTTTATCTTGATTATGTCAGCAACTGATTTTATTATTAAATAATTGAAATTTACTGTAAAATAAACACTTGTAGTGAAAGACACGAAAAATAAGGTAATGTTATTCGAAATAATTACAGATTTATGATATTGTGTATAATTTGCAGTAATAAAATACTTCAACATTCAAAAGTATGTTTTATAAAAGAAAAAAATTGATAACTCCTCAAATTCGTGAATCAGAAATGACGAGTTGTAGGAATTGGTATAATAATCATGGAAAAACTAAAAAATAATTTTTTAACTACTGTTGTAACTCTAATTTAAATAAATATATTTTTTTTACTACGTCAGCTATTTCATTTATTTATAGAAACATGATTCAATTGAATTCTTAAAAAAATAAAATACGCTAAGATTTAAAAAGCTAAATTTACCGATTTTTGCAGTTGTTAAATTTTGAACTTATTTCGGAACTTGCAATTTCGAAATTTCATCTATTCGTATTCTTTATTTCGCTTATCTATTTGCATCTTTCGATACTCTTCGGTAATACTTTCAGACTTTTACTTTAGATTTCTTTACACTGAATAATTGATAACTAAAAAAAACTAGCTTTCATCGTTACCTTCCTGTTCTTAATCGTAATTCATCTCTTGTTGTTCAACATATCATGCATGACCTAAATATAAGCTATTAATCCAGTCATGTATATCACCCTGTTTCAACAGAACTGTTTGAATATTCTTATATAATTGAGACTTTTTATTTATTCAGTTGTTTATTTTTATAGATGCATCTTACAATCAAACTGGATTTCAATTTTGAGATAGTTTACGGAATATTTTTACGTTTTAGCAGATTTAATCGTGAATCGCTTTAAAAATTCCTTCAAATTCGAATTTTTACATCATTTCAAGGTAGAAATTTATAGCAATTGAATGACAATCGAGTGGTAAATTATAAAATTTTAATTATGCTTTGAATACGTAACTTTTAAAACCAAATCTGATACTAGTAGTACTAAATAGGCATACTGCATCAATAGCCAATCAGAGAGCAGGATTCTGGTTACGTGACCCCTCTCACCAGTCCCACCACTAATGGGCTCCTCCCCTTTCACTACTACCGTACCACCACCACCACCAAACAACACAAATAAATGAAATAAATAAATAGACATTAAATAAGTTAAAAGAAATAATTAAATAAATTATTAAGTCCCATAAATAAGTTAATAAATAAATATTTAAAATAAATTAAATAAGCCAGCATATAGTGACTTGTTTATGATTTTTGGTATAATTACACTTTTTATAGGACTAATACATAATTTTATATAGAATTTTACAGAATTAAATTAAAACTATTTAATTTCCCGACATCTTGATACCGGCTTCCTCTATGTTGAGAGTGTGTGTTGTATACGTTGCCTGGCAACGAATGCATAACGAAAAACGTGATGCGTGTAGCGATCTTTCTCTCTCCCCTCTCTAAACTTAACCTTATTCAATAAATTGTTATGTATAATATTTCAAACAGAGAAAAAATGAATAATTCTATCTCTGTATTTCTTTTACAATTTAAATATATTACTTCTTTCACAATTAAGTTTAATTAACTTTGCAGACAATGCATATGTTATTCTTTTACAGTCATAACAAATACTATTGTTAATTACTTTACAAATAAATGACGTACTTTGTATGTATACTGTTAAAATATAATTTAATGCTAAAATAATATATTTTATAAAACGAATTATTTTCTTTCTAAAATACGATATTTTATTCAGAAAATTATTTTGCAATGAAAGTAAAATAATGATTTTTCTCGCTACTAGTTTATTAAGTTCCATAAAAAAAAAATTATAAATATATAGGTCAGCATATAACTAAATTAAAATAATACATTTACTTTTAAAAAAATCATCCGTCTTTCTTTCGAACAATTAATCAGTAACACCTTACATATACAACACAAACTTACAAATACATTAAAACCACTTTAACCCCATACAGTAATCTACAATTATTATTTTATTTAAAATAATAGTTATTAGCTTCGCTGTAGGAGACGGTTCCAAGGCCAACAAAATGATCTATCAATTGTCAAATTATATTGCTAATGGTGAGTAGAGTGTTTAACACGTAAATATGTTTTTCTTAAGAAATTCATTTATTAATATATTACAATAGACAAGGTTTGTGTAAGTGTTGGATGTATGTATGTTTTTATTAAAGTTTTAACATTAATATGGGTATGGTACTTTACGCATGTAGAGCTGTAACTGCTGGCCGCTGTGCGTGCGCAAGTTTTGTAATTATTTACACACACGCCTAAAATAATTAATTAGAAAAAATTTTTAAAAATAAATGGTTTAATGTGTTATAATATTTTTTTTTACCTGCAATTTAATTGATGTAATATAAACAAAGAAATAATTAATATTAATTGCAAAACAATAGTGGGGGGGGGGGGGGTCACGTGACCAATATCCTGCTCTGATTGGCTCCTGACGCAATATGCCTATTTTATTTAATCGGAATGAAACTAACGCTACTTTTCAACATAATTCCTGGCTCCATTAAGGCATTTTTCCCATATTTCTGTGTGCTTTCTTATTCCAGTAGTAAAGAATTGTTCACCTCATTTCTGAGCCATTATTGTACTGCATTCTTGACTCGTTCATTGTGGCTGAACTCGGTGTTACACAAAAATTCTTTAAAAGTAGAAAACACAAAAAATCTGATTGTTTGAGACAAGGACTGTAAGATGGATGCGGCAACATCATCCAACTCAACTTTTGAATAGCGTGTCTTTTGAGGATGGTGGGTGTTATCATGTAACCCACCGGGTTGATCTAGTGGTTAACGCGTCTTCCCAAATCAGCTGATTTGGAAGTCGCGAGTTACAGCGTTCAAGTCGTAGTAAAGCCAGTTATTTTTACACGGATTTGAATACTAGATCGTGGATACCGGTGTTCTTTGGTGGTTGGGTTTCAATTAACCACACATCTCAGGAATGGTCGAACTGAGAATGTACAAGACTACACTTCATTTACACTCATACATATAATCCTTTGAAGAATTATCTAAATGGTAGTTACCGGAGGCTAAACAGGAAAAAGAAAGGGTGTTATCATGTAGGCTGTTCTTCCGCAGTATATATTTAAAGCAAATCCGACATTTAAAAATAAAAATAAATTATAATTACGGGAATTCTTTTCAAATAGATCATATTTATTATGTTAGGGATGCCAACTTGAACGTTAAACAACTTCAATTTATTCTATTAAATAGTTTTTTTAGCCCACAGGTTTGGTCTAGTGGCTAACTCGTCGTCGTAAGCACTTGTTTAACAGCTGATTTTCGAAGTCGAAGTTAGTAAATTTTTGTTGGGGTTCAGTTAACCAGAGGAATGCAAGGCCTGAGTCTGTACAAGATACACTTTATTTGTACGTCATACATGTCATTCTCATCTCACAGGGGCTTTTGGAGGTTGCCTGTTGTTCACTAATTCAACAGATTGCAACATGTATATATTAAGAAAAAACAAAATAGTTGTTCCGCTGTTGCCATCTCTTTAATTATTGAACAACCTTCTATTTATGATTTTTATTGGGTTCATCTGTGTTTCCTAAAATGTAAGTAAAAATTCCGGTATTTTAATTTAATACAAATTAAGTGTGGAAATGTTACTCTTATGTAGGAAATTTTATTAAAATAAACACAAAATGTTCGAATTAACTAAACTGAACCGGATGCTATAAGTTTATTAAAACAATAAAAACACATCTTTTTCGTTTATATTGTATTCTACATTATTCTTCTATCACGAGAATTTTATAAGAGGAGTTCTAGTCCCCATGACTAATGAAAATTCAGGATCTGCTTTTGATTTATATTACTGTTTTAATCTTACGCTACAAGATATTATATTTTTAAAGTGAATCTGAACACAGAAATCCCAGTCGCGGTTGGAGGGTCGCATGTTTTTTTTTTTTTTTTTTTTTTTTAATTCCGCATATTTAATAATAAATCCTGTTTCTATCTCAGACATAATGAATCTGCTGAAATATTTAAATTTTTTTTTCGCTGTTCAGTACGTTGAATAAATACATTTAAATGAAATATATTTAAGAACAAAAACTATTTTATACTTGTATGCATTAAAATTTATAATGATGTCCCTTTTTTCCTTTTTTTATTTACAATGTTACTTTAAATAAATTAAATGTATTTTATGTGCAAAATTTTCGATTGTTTTTTATTACATTTTAGATAAGTCTAAAAATTATTCGAATGACATATATACTGGAAATCCACACAAACTCATTAAGATATTCCTCTGCACCAATCTTTTTCATCTAAAGTTTTTTATTCTTTTCTTTTAAAGAATTCTTTTAATATTTCAGTTGATTCATTATTCCATCCCAGATATAGAATATTGTAATCATATTCTTCCATTTATAGATTATTATAATACTATGTTACCAGTCTCAATTTAATTAGATTGTAGGCAATTTTATTTAATAAGAAATAATTAATATTAAACAAAATTCGATAAATTGTCGTTAAATTGTATCATTAAAAGTTATAACTCTAAAATTATTAAACATTAAACAGCTCACTTAAAAAATAACGGAAATTTATTCCAAAAAATCTTCAAAATATCGCTCCTTTTTATTCAATTATACTTAAGTACTGCTGCTAATGTCGCCCACCTTAAAAAAATTAAGAAACCCTTTAAATACGTAATCGAATAATTTATTCGATCTATGTTCGTTTGTTTGACTCAAATATTTATTTTATCAAATTTTGCGTAATTGTAAATTTTATGCTGTTCAGGTCTAAAATAACTTTGAAACATTCGTAGGATCGTTTTTGAAATACCACTACCATTATGATTTTTTGTTTGTAGTAACTTTTGCAATTGAAATTAAACAAATATTTAATGAAAATAGTTTTATTTTGCTTAGTAGAAGTTAAATTATGTATTTCACTTTCTAAACTATTAACCTTATCTAAAGACTGAACTATCGTAATTAAAGTTGGAATACTATTCGAGTGTTGGGAGGGAGAAATACTAAACTGTATAATGAAATATTTGGTCAAATGTGTTAACATGCTTACTCGTATATCTGTATCTTCAAAATAGCTCACAAGGGTAGGAATCCAGCAACTGCATTGCTGAACCGAATTCTTTACGATTGCGACATTTAACCCACAACGACTCTCATTTATGCCTAGACACTAGTAACCGGATTTCCGAAATGTTAGGTGATTCACGGTTAAACGTTGGATATTCATATTAAGCAAATTTGGTATACCTCCGTATACTTCCTATGTGTAAGATATAAGTCCATTACTATTAACGGGCGATTCTCTGTGGATGCCATATGGTAAATATACAGACATATGTGGTAAAACTAGTAGTAAATAAGATAAAATATATAATAAATGAAATAAGTATTTACAGAGCGTATTTAAAAAACCATCCATAGAATCTTTTTTCCCTACAAGTATACTACGTAAAAAGAAACACTTAGACAAATATTATACTTTATTCTTTTATTCATGAGATTCTTCTCCTATGAAATAATTGAATTCAATGACACGGACTGCAGCATATACCAATAAATTCTATTCCACTTTACATTTTATTGAAAAATACATTTCTTAACTTTAACTTTCTTGATCTTGCCGCATCCAAAATAGAAAATAAATATGATTTTAATACTAGATTTGACCAAGAAGTGTTCGCCTTGGCTCATAAAAATCAAAATTATTTTACCGACAGCATGAATGTTATGCTGACAGTCTATTTTGATTTTTAAGGCACGGGTCATTACAAGTATGCTCCTCAGGGATAAAAATTTTAAATAAAGAGTATTACATAATTTTACTACATATCGATTAAGAGATACTGTTCGTTGCAAGAGGTCACAGCTTTGAGAAAATGGTGATTGGAAAATTCATCGCGTCAAAGCATCCATGCATCACAACTTACCTAGAGATTCTTGGCAAAACAAGTTATCCAGCAACTTCAGAAGACTCCTTACACACCAGACATGGCTCCCTGCAATTTTTAGTTATTTTCTAAGCTTAAAATTTTGCTTAAAGGAAATAGATTTGAAGTCAGAGAAGAAATCGAAAATAAATGCGAAAAAGAACTTACGGTGCTCATTAAAAATTACTTTGAAAGTGCTTCCAACAATGGAAACACCGCTGGAATAAGTATGTTACGTCAGAAAAAGCATTCTTTGGAGACAAGTGATTAAACTGAACGGTATAGGTATTTTTGTTTTATATGTCAAGTTTGGATACTTTTTCATCACAACTCGTATTAAAAACTCCGATTGATACGTAAACAGTATAATCCAAATACCCCACACAATTACAAAATGCAGTTTTATTATTTTACACGTTACACACAATTTTGTCAAACTACACTTAAGAAATCAATAGAATAAAAATTCTGGTTCAGTTCACAGTAGTGTGGTCGTCAGACTCACTTATAGCACATACTATATAAAATGTAGAACAAAACGAAAAGTACAAAATAGCTCTGAAGCTTTCAAAAATATAAACTAAACAGACAAGGTCATTCAGTAGACTGATAAAACTCACTCTGAGAAATAAAACGACTCGCTAATACGCAAAATAAACTGTAGTAATTTCACTTATAACTAAATTTTACAGACTAGTTGATACAAATTTACCGACAGATTGAAAAAATATTTATAGAGATTGCAAAAAAAAAAACAGACTAAATTTTTTTAAATCAGCTCATATACAGACATTAATTATATTACTCTAATTTTGTACATGGTATCTTGAGAACAACAATTATAATAATAGAAAATATAAAAACTGATTAAATTTTACATAAAAGCACGTACTAGACAAACAATTATAACATGGATTGAATAAATTATTCGATTATGTGTTTAAAAGATTTCCTAAGAATTTTACAACTTCACTATTAACAATAGTTCTAGTGAATATTACACTGAAGAATAAATTTATTATTTATTAAATATTACAAAGATGATTGGAATATTTTATGCTTCAAAAAATAGCAAATGTAAAATATAGTAGTTGAACGAAACTTGAATATGACACCTTCATGATGAATGAAGAAGATAAGCAGCAGATACTGTTATTACATTATGAAATATTTCGTAAAACAAAAACAGGTAACATTTAATGTAGTCTTCTTTAAAATCTTTTTAAAAAATAAAGAAAGAAAAAAAAAAGAAAATAATTTAATAAAACTCGTCACAGAGTTGCTAATTGTTTCCTGTGTTTTCTGGGTATGGAAAGGAATTGAAAAACCAGTTTCTTTAACGTTTTTGTAGTTATTCCTAAATTAAAATTTCTATCAACCCTCTTTTTTTCTTATATTTTTACCGTAATTATAAAACTATTTTCGATCAAGAATACCTTTTAGAATGCCATCTTTTAACCATTCAAGAGTAATATTTTTCATAAAATCAATCATTTTTAAGGAATAATATCCCGCTTCCATGATTCCACAAATAAAAACCCGATCGAGTCCAGGTTTTATATTAAAATTTTTACATACACAGGAATAATCCAACTAATTTTCAGGAATTTATTTAAAGCGATTCCTTAAATATTAAATCACACAAATTCACATAGATTTTATATATCCATTTAAGTTTATAAAGAAAGTTGTAAGACTGTGTTTTTAAAACAGGGAAATTCAAAAGACGAAAAATACAAAAACAGAGAGTAAAACTTTTACTATAGTTGTATATTCTCTCTTTTTTAACGGTAGGAAAACTTCTTAATTTATAGTAGTAGTTAAGATTTAGATTTAAGGAACAAAATTGGTAGTAGAAAACAGAAGTAGGACCAAAGAAAAAACTACGTACATAGAAGTAGCATAGCAGTATTTGTTTTTCAGTCGCGTCAGTAAATAAATATACAGCAAAAAAGTTACAGTTTTTATTAAGAGTGTAACAATAAAAAGTTCTGTATTAATTATTTTCTTTTTGGGGCCGTCTGAGATTAAAATACTGAAATCATGATTACATGGTAACGTAAGTAGTTAATAAGGTCTAATTTAATTATAACCCTGGAACTATTAAAACCGCAAAAATTCGTGTAATAGTTTATACATAAGAAGGATTGATTCTATCAATTTTATTTTTGTTTAATAGGATGAAGATTAGGATGTTTGTTATTAAAGCGGGCCTATTTCATGATAGGGTTGATTTTTATAAAAATTTAATTTTTAATTTTCTCCAGCTTATTAAAACAATGTATCCTTAGAATAAAATCATTTTGGAGAAAAATAAAAAATTTGAGCATCAAAGAAAATGTTTTTAATATTTAATTTATTAAATCACTGAACAATTGGTTTATGAACAATGAATTGGTTAAATGAACAATTTATTAAACTTGAATTTTTTAGATTGTATTTTTCAAAATGAATATAGCTTACAAAAAAGTAAAAAAAAAAAAAATTATATTCTAATAAATGGTCTCAGAGCTAGTATTTTTTACTATGTTTTTTGGGTATGGATGAGAATGAAAAACATTTTTAAAAATGTTTTCGTAGCTATTCCTGAAGTAAAGTTTTCAATCAGTCCTTTTTATTTTCTTATATTTTTACCCTGATAATACAACTATTTTTAATCAAGAATATCTTTTAAAATGTCATCGTTTAACTATTTAGGATTTAAATCACTGAAACTTTGATTGCTAGCGTAGGAATGAATAAACGTTTAACAAAATTATTTGATATCGAGAAACACCAGAAGGAAAATAATTCTAATTACTAAAATTGTTTCAATTTTTATTTGCTCCATTCTTTTCCCTTGAGATCTTTTACTAAAATTCATCAACAGCAGGTAAATTGCAAAAAAACTAGTCCCACAGGATATGGAAAGTAATGCCTCCATTCGAAATATCAAAAACGTTTTTGTGAAAGTACAAGTCTTTATTTTCATATCTTAAAAGTTTTTTAAAATGCATTCAAGGATATAAATTAATATAATGTTAGCCTAAGGAGAGCAGATAATTTTTTGTTTCATTACTTTTAAATGAATTCAGAACCTGTAAGTGCTAAAAACCTAATTTTTGACAGGAGTAAATATTGGATCTGTAGTAAATATTTTAAAATAAAAAAATGTAGAAATAGCTATATTTTGTATTGTTTAAATTGCGATATCTTAAAGTAAGTTAATGAATTTTACAAATTTCATTGTTGAAGGTTACCTTATTCATACGTACAAGAGATAACGAACACAAATCGAGAGTTTATTTAACCATTGGTGGCGTAAGAGTTGCGCGAACTCTTAGTTTTCTAGTTCCAGTAACAGAGATTCATTCTGCAGACAGCAATACAGAGAGCATTTACCATTTACAATCTGTTAAGAGCACTCGGCTCCATAATTTTGCCTTTGACAAAGTTGCTTCTGTCTCTAACATATCACATTTAAGTAGCTAATTATAAATCTAGTTCAGTAAAAAAAAGCTTGTCTTTGATCTTGTCTTAACTATGGATAATTTTAATTCTGTCTTTATGTATATAGTCGTGAATGATGTCATTATTGCATGATTATTTTTATTTCTAAGCGTCATTAAGACTCTGCAAGCAAATCAGACATATTAAACAAAACATATTCTACAAAATTATCTCATAAATCTTCATTCATTTGATGCCAATAGAAACCAATTTATCTGTAAAATATAAATAAAAGAAAATCATTTCAAAATATTATGATCATGAAGCAAATAATAATGTAAAAAATTAACTTATTAGAATACTAACGACTTCCAAAATCAAACACATTATAATATTACACGAATACGCCATACGTACGTACGCGTGGGGCGTACGTATTAGCGTACGAACGCTAATACGTTCGCCATATTGATTCCTTTGCTAGACTAACTAAATTAAAACATTACATAACAAAACACGTATGCGTTTCGTAACACACAGCATACTTATTTCACAACATATTTATTTACAAGTTGGGTATGACCTGAGGTTTAGAAGTGACAACACGCGCCTAACCTCAGCTCTATACTTGCGTTAAGTTTTCTGATTATTTCGTTATTTATTTCGTTCTTGTTTTTGTTCTTTGCGTTCCTTTGTTCATTTTGTTGTGTTTTAGTTTTGTTTGTTTTCTTGTTTTGTTGCGTTTAATGTTAAATTTAACTTTTTCCTACGGTTTAGGAAAAAGTTGTCAGGGTAAGCTAGGCTAGGCTTTGATTTTGTTATTTTTGCCAATAAATACATTTTTGTCCTTAAAGATTATTAACAATACCACCAGGCTTTGCGGATTTATTTTTGTGCATTTGAGAGGATTTGTATCAATTTCAGTCGAATAAATAACTTAGTTCCTAGTGTGTTTATAACAGCTGTTTGTTTATTTTTTTGAATTTGTCAACGTTTTGTAAGTGAAATAAAAATGACTGATGTTGAGGACTGTGAGACCGAAGAAGATCATCATTCCGTCTCTATTAATGTGGGGCGGACAGGAGTGAATTAACCCACGATTTTCCGAAAGGAGCCGGTGATACTGGCGAACAGATGCGGAGCATTTGTTTACCTCATTTGGAGGGTCGTAATTTGGGTTCTGGCGCAACGGTTCGTGCTGAAGTTACTAGGCTGGTGGTTCCGAGGCAATTAGACTACGGTCGCAAAACTTCCAGGGAAAAAATCAGGCAGTTGAACCGTCGACTGCCGTCTGGCACTGCGCACACAAAATTGGGCAGTTCCACGGACGATGACGGCTGTCAGGCGACCGTATGTGACGTAGATATGGAAGAGAGTGAGGTGGAAATGACCCCAAAATCAAAAATTAAGCGATAGCAGCCTAGATCGCCGCAAAAGACAGGGTCGAAAAAGAGGTCCCGCGGGAGCGCTGTAAGTCCTCTTACTTCGAAAGGAGAATCAACAAAGGATTCGCCCACTTGCAGTGATGTCGACAACGTCCATCCGCAACGCGGTGAAATCCACCAGGAGGCATGTAAGGGTGACTTCAACACAGTCCTTCAAGGAATAGTGGCACAGGTCAAGAAGCTGAAAGCCCTGGTGGGGGAGACCAGCAACACTAGACGAGAGATTAAGGCTTGCACGGGAACAAACTGGCGAAGAAGGTGCAGAAGGTCACATCGGCTGGGTTGGTAACTTTCAAACCGCCCTGTAGTGTCTGTGTGCCACGGTTTTCGAGTGAAGTGGAGGTAGCCACGCAGACCTCAAGGAGGGAAAAGAAAATTTTGACACGGTCGATGTCTGATGATGAATTAATAGAAGCAGCATATTTGAGCTGGCCTACCGAAGTAATGATCAGGCCGATGCGGGTGGAAAACCTATCGACAATACAGGCTGATGTTTGTCAATTCCGTGGTTTATCGGCGGCCCGGTCCACTGGTGGTCCTTCGAGGTTGCAGAGTGGAATTCGACCAGGTGACATTATGGAAGAGAACTCAAAGATCCTGTAGCGAGATGATGAGCCGCCAAACATAGGAAATTCTGTCTGTATTTTAACTCGTCGGCAAGGGGACTGTATTCTACAGTCCTTGAGGAAGATCCAACTTGAGTCGCCAACTTCGGTTTTTCTGCCGCCGGGGGGCAGAATTGGACAGTGACCTTTATATAACAGCTAGCTTTATATGTGTTTGGAAACACAGGAGACCAGGCCAGGGTCCTGTCCTATCCCCGCAGGCCGCTGGTGCCCAGCGAACTACGGCACCGGGGATCGCGAGGTCCATTCCAGCAGTTGGTGAAAGCCGCATGATTGTGGTTTTCACCACAATCATGCGGCACAATCGTGCGCCGGGTCTTCCCGGCGTAGGCCGGGAAGACCTACGGCAACGTGTTACGAAAGATGAAGGAGACTGTATCACAGGAGCAGGCCGATGAGGTTTTGTCAATAAGGAAAATAGTTAACGAGGAGCTGTGTATCAGAGTCAAAGGGGTGTAGAAGGCGGAGGAGTTGAAGAGCACTCTGCAAATTAAAGCGACCGGCCTATAAGTGGATTATAAATCAATGGAGGTAGGAGGGCGGTTATCCACGAACAGGACATTGAGCTCGAGACCTCCAATCAAGAAATACAGTCTGCAGTGGCGAAAGTAGTAGGAGATGCAGAGGTTTTTAGGATCACGTCGGTGCGTCAAACGAAAAAACCACAGTTATGTACATAACTTCCTTTACTATGATTTGAGCCTCAGATCTCTTTTCATTATATTCATCATATTAAAGTTATGTCCCATTTACTGTTCAATATAAATAATATTTTGCTAATAAGGAATTTTATTTAATTATGATTAATTTAATTTTTGTAACAAAACAAGTTTTTGAAGGTAGCATAAGCACTGCCAACAGAACTGGATTTATGATAATATTTACTTGCAACACTCACATTCTCCATTATTTAATCCATTAGATTTTGGTTTTCCTGAGAGTTGTAATTCTAAAATTATATTCAACTTTCTTAATTGGTAATATAAATTTATCTTTTATCAGTTTTATTGAAATATGGCATATATTAAAAATGAATATTTTCTAATAAATAAATAAATATGAAAAAATTGTGTTTGCCCACGACCTTTAAACCAGTTTGTTTAATCATTTTATTTTACATTTTATTCTGTTTTTTTTTAGAACGATTAATATTACTTTTTATAATTTAATTTACAATGTGTTATTAAATTTATATTGTGTTAGAATGATTCACGAAAAATGTAAGAGACTTTCACGACTTCTTCTACTGATGAATATAAAGAAGAAAGTTCTTATAAACATATGTTTGGAAACGCTTCAACGTCGATTGTCGGCTGAGAAAAGATTTTGTTCGGATTTCTGCATCTTCGGTAATATAAAGCCTGAAAGTAATTTTAGTAAAATTAATAAAATCTTACGACTAATAGAAGACAACCCTTTTAAAATGCCGAAAGCCCCAAAAACATTGTTCGTCAGGCAGAATGCTAGATCCACTGTGGAGGAAAATATTTTCAGCAATCTATTTAATTGTTTGTAAGTTGGCTTTATTGTTTGTGTTTGCTATTTTATAAAATATCTAATTTTTTTTAATATTGAAAATTTTATTTCGTTTAATATTTACTTAAAATTTACCACATTTTGATATGTTTTGTTTTTAACAGACTTTAAATCCTTACGTTTGAATTTAGTTTTTGTAAACTTTATTCATACAATTTTACTCAGTATCCATGTCCTAAAAGTTTTATTTATAACTTTTTGCGTTTATTACCCATTTTACGAAGCTGTTTTACTCAACAAACCGTAATATTTTTATTACTTTTTATTATTTTATAAACGTTTTATTATTTTTTTCGACCGTAATATTATTATTTTTATCCCAGATTTCTGAAAACTACTGAAAATACGGTTCTGGGATCGATTTTTCCTATTTTTTGGTTCAGATTTCATATCGCTAACTTTATCGCTTAATTAGGGTCCCAGTAATTGCAGTCAGGCTTCATTTTATTGAAGGCGATTATCCAAAATCTTTTGCCAGTCGATATTCGTTAACGAAGCGTTTTCGAACCTATGTTTATATGAACTTTCTTCTTTATTTTCCCAGTAAAATATGACCTGAAAGTTTGTTACATTCTTCGTTAATCACTCTGAAGAATTTAAGCGAACATGGGTAGAAGAAAACGCGCACGAACGTTCATATTTGTATATACATTACAGATGTTTTTAATGTTGGTCATTAAACTCAAACTAATATTTTCCATTACAACATAGCTAGTTACCGTAAGTAATTATTTCTTAACAAGTAATTTTTGGGCTATCCAGGAGTGAATCAGCTGATTTGGAAGTCGAGAGTTCCAGCGTTCAAGTCCTAATTAAGCCAGTTATTTTTATACAGATTTCTTTGGTGGTTGAGTTTCAATAAACCACACATCTCAGGAATGGTCGAACTGAGACTGTACCAGGTTACACTTTAAACAAGTTGACGCGCCCTATTATAGTTTTTTAAGGATAAATAAAAGTTAAGTTTTGTTGAGTATGAAGAAATTCCTGATCAGGAACCGTACCCTTAATCTTCCGGATGGACAACAGAAACCCTATAACTCTGCCACGAAAGTTGGCGGGGTTAATCTTTACAGTTTTTACATTTTCTGATCGTTTTGGTTGACTGTTAAATATTGAACAGGTTATAACAATGGTAATATAGATTCTTTCTAAACTCATTTGGGTTTACGAAGTGGAATATCTTTCATTTGTTTGTATTAAGACATTTGTTTAGATAAATTAATAAAATATTATTTCCAACAACTGGAAAGGAAAGGAAAACTAAATAAGATAAAATAATAAAAGACTATTAAACATGAGCTATACATGATTAGGAAAGTATATATTTGTTAAATATTTGACAGATAAAATTCTTCAAACTTTTAATAATATTTATTAAAAACCAAAAAATAATGAAAAATAAACAAACTTATTTTAAAACAGGAAATGTACTCTGTATAATAATATTACGAAAGGTATAGAGTTTTATAATGATACTACTGCCTTTATCACATACTCACTGCAATAAGATGTAAATTGTAGCTAATATAACAACTGTAAAGAGGCAACAGAATTACCAGAAGAAAAGTAATTTACATAATTTTATATTCACTTCTCGTTAGAATACAACTTTTTATGCCATAATTTCAAAGGGCTTGTTATTTTATTTATTATATAACCCTACATTCTTTACACATAATGATATAATTTCGTTCAGTATTATTATTGTTATTATTACTACTATTTCCCGCAATAATATGCAATTACGAAATTCGGAGCTTTACTTATTAAATTCATTAGGGTTAATCTACTGATACTAATACAAATGTTTAAATAATTGACAATATTCTTTTTATCGTTTATTAATCTTAATTAACGAGTAATTTTATATTATAATTGACTGTAATTTAAATAATTACACTAGTATACAAAATTTAATTTATTTTTAGTCCCAAAAGGGAAAATGAGTGAAGCCTGGTACGGCTTTTCAATTTCCGAAATATCCTGATGGAACCGTTCACCATTTTTATCGCTGACTGTTAGGAGCATATTTGGTGAAAAAAATTTCAAGTATGAGCCCAAGAAGTGAATCTTCAGTGACATGTTGCATCTCCACGATTTCATAAGATTTGAAGAGAAAAACCTTGTACTTTATTCATAATGAAACATTTAAAATCTTATCTTAAATAATTATTTTTTAACAAGTAATTCTTGAGCTATCCAGGAATAAATAAATAAGATATCCGTCATTTTGAAATTTACAAGCATAAAATACTCGTATGCACATCCACTATTTCTTTTTAACTTTCGGATTTATGGTTTCCTAAGACGTTCTGGAAAATGCTCTTAAAAGACTTCCATGCAGGTTTCTCCATCTCATTTAATATACTATCCAAGCTGTCAGCTTTAAATAAATCTCAAATTTAATGTCCAACAAAGATCCTATTTTGAGTTTTGTTTCATTGATGTTTGGAAACTTAGAAAATCCAAGCTCACTTTTATCCATTGCTTTCACGAATTCTCATAAGAACCAGCTTTATGTGGAGTAGAGGTAAATAAACGGGTTTTTGAATCAGCAATTGGTGCATTAATAACATTATTGTTTCCTGGCGTTAATGCTTTTCGGTTTGTCAACTCTATCTATATGTAATTATTTTTCTGGTTCTGCTATCCCACTCACAAAGAAAACAACAGTATTTGGTGAAAACAAGTTAAAGACCGAGCAAGAGAGCAATTATTTTCAAGTCACCACAGATATTCCACTGAAATTTTTCATACTTTATTTTATCTAGCAGAAGTTTCATGTTGATGTAAGCTTCTTTCAGATCCGTAGCGTAAGCTAATGGCTCTGATTGAAACTCATTCCCAAAAAGCAGAAGCACATCTTTCAGACTAGGTTTAGACGAATTAATAAACAAATGCCACTCCTCTGTTTTGTACTCATGACTAAATGAAACCATTTCAGATAAAATATTATTACTAAACACAAGTCCATCTTCAAATACAAACAAATTCTTGAAGTCATTATGCATATTTTCAAAAACATATACTTTTGTTTTGTTGTGCAGGAGTTTCCAATTTTTTTATTGTGAGCATAGATGTTCTGCCTCCTTCTGTGAAATCAGATTTCATACAAGATCACTGAGATCTCTTTGTGTTTGTAAATGTTGCTCACCAGATGAACACAAAAGTTCATAATTTGGATCAACCCTTATATCACCATCATTCACTGCTAAATCTTTGTGTTGTTGATCATCATTAATTATGATATTTTCTGTTGGTTTAGGAACAGCCAGTTCTTCACTGTGAGCCACAGGCCTCATGGTAGGTGGTAAATTAGGGTATGAAACAGTGTGCTTTGATTTTGAACTAATGCTCGCAATATTAATCGGAAAAAAGTAACAATTGAAGGCATGATCGCCAAATTATTGAAACAGCTAAGTTCATGTGCTGAGAAGCCTTTGATCAACTTGTAAGGAAGTCTGACACAAGTAGCACAACAAATGTGAGGGGCCGAATGTTGTCTTGGTCACCAACTTTCCAGCCAAAATAAAACTCAAAATGTTTTTTGATGAGAAGTAAAACAACATTTCTGAAATTTAAATGTTACCCCACTGCAAGTGTATAAAAGCTGTCGAGGGAGATTATACAATTTCTAACTTTTTTCAGAATCACACAATATAACACTGCAAAAAAAATTCACTACACTTCTTGAATTCAAAAGATGAAATGTAAATTTAGAATTCATCATAACTGAGAAACGTTTACACTGAATTATATTACAGCAGCACATACATACAAAATATGTACAGATGACAACAGAGTGAACACTGAACACAAACTGGCTATGGCTTGAACCAGTGAATCAAACATTATAATCAAAACAGTTGTTGCTTTTGCATCACTTTGACAAACAGTGATGACTAAGTCTGTAAGAAAGCTACCTTCTGACTCATTCTAGAATAGCATCATTCACAGTTATGACTAATTGTATTGTTCTATGCCACTGCAGACCTTCCTTCACAACAAACTAATAATTTTTAAATGCTTAAGCTATAAATTTTTTTTATTCATTTATGCATTATAAATGTGTAATACCATAATATAATTGCATAATTTCCATAAGGTATAGATCAGGGTGTAAATTGAAAACTAGAAAAATTCTGTTAACATTTTTGAATTCAAGGGGAAAATACATATAAAAACCACTTCTTGCTCTGGGACAACATTCTGTATTCCACTGTTATAGAATCAAGTGTGATAAAACACACTTAATATAGCTAAATTCATACTAATTATTTTGTTTATAGGTAAATAAAGAAGAATGAAGAATAATTTAGATTAGCGGTGAGTAGGAGTTAGTGAGCAAAGCTCATTATATATCTGGTTGAATTTTAATGTTTCAATATAATTTACATTAAGCAATCTAATAATAAATCAATTTTTTAAACAAAAATAAAAATATTTTAATTTTGCTTCCTTACTATACTTTCCATGATCGGAAATAAAAAAAACATCATCACATTATCCAGATTTTACTCAACAACCTTTTTATCTGTATGAGCTTCTTCCATTTGAGTATAGGAGCTGATGTTCCATTGTCTTGATCTCCCCACAATCACATCCAACACTTTCTGCATATCTCTACCTCACCATATTACTTCTATTTCTTGCTACTCTAGTCCTAAGATGATTCAGCGCCCGTCTACTATTCTATGGTAGCTGATGTCCCCTAGTGAGCTCCTCTTTGTATACGAGATCTGTTTCATTTGGTAATGTTTTCCACAACTCCTTTCAGTGGGCTCTGGTGGACCCTCTAGAGATGGTGTTCTCTAGATGAAACTAATTTTTTATTTAAACTGAGGACTGACAGCCAATTAGTTATATATAAGAGATTACACGTCTGTTGCCTGTTTCTTCCTTCTATTTCACTCACCATTCTCCGTCTTATGCTGCACAAGCTAAATTGGTTCACTGGCATTACTGCCCCACCGCATCATTCGCCATAAAGTATAAGACCAAATGTCTGTGCTATGGAGTAATCTACTCTACTGTGCCTCGGAGTAATTTATGCGACCAGTCTCCTAACTGGCTCCTAGCCAGTTAGGAGCCAATTAGTTAATCTAATAGTGGAAACAGTATAAGTATGGTACAATACACCCGTTGCCCTTAGAAATGAAGTTGAGGCGTACCATCCACCAAGACCTGCATAAATTTATACGAGGACCTTCCCTCAGTCGTGGTGTGACATTCATGCTGCAATCACGTGGCTCTAAAGCCTCTCCTCTGCTGGTGGGAGATGAGCCACTGTTCGAAATTTACATCAGATACATTGCGGTCATCATTCTGCTCCGGTTCGAAACCGATTGCTAAAAATCTCGGCCTCCCTACCTCTTCACAATTTCCACATAGCCGCCCAAACCTTCACAACTAAATCGATTGGGAGAGACTTTCCCAATACACTAGTAGCCTCATAGAAAGTTGTATTAAAAACACCAGTGCATACTATCAAGGCTCTGCGCTAGGCACTCCTTAAATTTTGAATGAGTGCTCTATTTCTATCCAACCTATGCGCCCAAACGGGCGCCGCGTGATCGGTAATACTTTCGAAGACACTTTGGTACACCATGTAAAATTGACGGCCCGATAGCCCGTAGTTCTTTCGAGCAATCCTCCTAAGCTTGTGCATCACAGAGATGGCGTCCGCCGCAACTTGTTTATATGGTTGCTAAGCTCCAACTTATCAAACAAAACACCAAGATTCTTATGAACTCAAACTCATCTGATATTTACACAGCCTTTATATTTAATGCGGGTGTTTCGACTGTACGATAATTTGTTTACGCCCTTCGAAAGCAAATACTTCGTCTTGGGTACAAAAATGTTTAAATTTTGATTTCCATCCAGCCTTCTGCAGCTAACAAGGATTCTTGCGGTCTTGCTTCCAGTTGCGGTCGTGAATTACAACTAACTAAAAGGAGACAGTCATCGTCGAATGCCTGGGCCGTGAACTCTTCTAGGAACGTCAGTTCTAGAAATCCATCATAAATCAGGTTCGAAACCAGGGCCAAGAACGGAACCCTGCGGGTTTCCCTTTGTTATGGATTTTTCCACAACTAGGCGCGCGTCTATGAACAGAGCCGTGCGGTTCTGAACCTGCAGAGCCCCGGGAACATTACGGCGTTCCAACTCATAGAGGACAGAACTCCAACAAAAGGAAGGAAATGCTGCCTCTATGTCAATAAAAATTGCCAAAAAATATGTGCAGTCAGAGCTTCCATCTCGGTAGGAGCACTTAAGAAGTAATTCTTGGTGCAAACTCCTTCCATGAGCCAAATTTTTCTTGATTTATAAAATCGAGAGAAAATTTAATCCGTTAGAGCCGTTTCACAGCCTGCCTTTCCAGTAACTTACCGAGAATCGGCAAGAAGCTGATGGGTCGATAACTGCCGACCTCATTCGGATTCTTTTCAGGTTTTAAGAGCACCCTCACCAAGGTTACCTTCCAACAAATCGGAAAGCAGGCTCAGTTTAGGCACCCCGAGAACAGCCTGCCAAGCGGCTTTCTTATGACAGGCGACAGATAGTGAAACAGATCCGGGTCAAGTTGGTGAATCCCTGTTGCCTTTCTCAGTGTCATTCGAGAAATAACTCGATCGAGAAATTGCGATACTACCTCAATGCAGGTATCGTTTCCTAGCAGATGTAACCCTTGCGCCTAGCACACTTCGGTTAGAGGACTACCACTTCTCCCAAGTTTCCGTCTGCGGTTAACAGATGGTTCCCCACAAGCGGAGTTCGTGACGGCTCCAGGCAAATCGATCAGCACCAATTCCACCTCCTGGCTGCACTCCATGCGCAATTTCAACCCTTGTAATGCAGCTGCGCGCTCGCGCCGTAACCTCTCTCGATCCAGAGCGCTTATGTTATAGCGACAGGAATCCACACAAGCGTGCGATTTACACAAGGTAAATTTTGTGAACGTTGTTGGTTTCAGACAACCGGTTACTATGAACGCTGTATCATTCTGAGCGACATCGACATTCCTAGCATGAGCAGATGCTTCCAGTACTGGGACTGCTTTCTCCTCTCTCGTAAATCGCAGAGCCTTTGTCGTGATCTGAAGAACTACCGGTTATGTTATCCATGTTTAATGATAAACATTAAACATGTAAATTATTGTTTTTTTTTAAATCTACCAAAGATGTTACTGAACTTTTCTGATATCTAAATAGAAATTTATACCGTTCTCCGATATTAAAGTTGAGAAATAATTATAATAATCTTTATTATCTTAATTAATTTTATATTTATTTATGCTTTTGTTTTTTTTTCAAAATTAAACAATAAAAAAGTATTCTTTAATGATCTGTGGAATCGGTTCAAACTAAATTCTATAATTTCCAGAAAAATTTCAAACTTGTGCTAAGTTACTTTCTTTAGAGGAAAAGATAAATATTATGTATTCGAAAACAATCCTTTTCTAATTTCTAAAATTACCCTATGTGATAACGCTTGAAATAGTTTTATTTATTAAAAAATAGTTTTATTTTAGGTACAGGCTTTGTATTATCATGTATTAATATTATTGTATCAAAGAGTGATGCTATTTTTGATTTTACATGGTATAGACTATGAACTTTATTCTCTTTACGGAATAGTTGCATTTTCGACGCGATCATTAAATATTAAATAATTCTGATTAGATTATTTAGATAAATCATTTAAATAAAAACAATGGTGACACGGTATTACTAGCAATGTGCGAAGAAGAATCAAATAAAGTACTAGATGATTTGGATAAAAAGATTTGAAGAAAGGAGGAGTGTGGATAAACACAAAGCGAAATAAAAAGCGTGAAGGTGTGATGGTCTTCGAAAATAAGAATACGAGAACAAGAATATGAATAAGCAAGTAAGAGATAGGACGATATGAGCGTAAGTCATTTGAAATATCTGAGCAATATTTGTGAAGACTTGTTTGTACTACAGCCGGAAATTAAAACAATAGTTACAATGGGAAAACAGGTTATTATTATGAAACTGGATTGCTATATGAGTCCTCGAATAAAAATTTGCGGAAAAGCTAGCAAACTGTCTTGACTGAAATCTGAAACTTCCCAGAGCAGAAGCTTAAACTATGAAGAAATTAGACGTAAAAAACACAAGAAATACGGATATTGAGAAAAATTAAACGGACAGATAAAGTGGCAGGTGAAGTGTTAAACAGTCTTGAGAACAATGAATAATAAAAATTAAATTAACACACAAAGGAAAAGGAAACTGGATAAGGGAATGGATAAGAAAAATATCATTTTATCAAAGCTCTTGAAGGTATGATATTAGGAGGAGAAATTAAAACGAAGAAAGATTTGTAATTGATGACAACATGTTGGAAGAAGAGTACGGACCAATAAAAGGGATGAAAAAAGATCAATTGACTTGGAAGATGACTATATTCTGAAATATCATTTAATTAACCAAAACTTTCATGTAAAAGATAGAAACTACTTTCATCCAAATAACGAGCATCTTTAAAAAAAAAAAAATGAGTTGTAATAATGAAATATACAAATGATAACTTGAAATTGTAAAAAATTATAAAAATTCATTGCAGTATAATATTTGGTAATAAGATTGTTTATAAAAAAGTTCTTTAAACTACGTGATAATAAATGCATTTAGAGAAAAATATGTGCCAGTATTTGTGGCGCGAGTGATAGCGTCTCGGCCTTTCTTCCTGAGGTCCCGGGTTCGAATGCCGGTCGCGCATGGCATATTCACACGCTACAAAATTTTTCATTCATCTCATCCTCTGAAGTAATATGTAACGGTGATCCCGGAGGTTAAAAAAAAACACGAAGTAAAAACATAATTGATAAAATTAATAAAAAATGTAGATATATTGTAATAGTAAAATTTTAGAAAATATTTAAGATTCCGTTTTTAAGGGCGATGAATGAATTATCCTAATACTCGGATAGGTTTGAAAACTTACTTCGGCTTGATAATGCCTCATGTAGAAAAATAATTAAAATAAATTAATAACTTTAAATTAAAAAAAATAACATGTTTACTCTGTACGCAGAATGGAAATTAAAAATGAACAATTATTTCCATACAAGTATTTACTAGGAAAAATGTACACAATAAGAATAAAATAAAAATATGTAAAGATCAACTTCAATTATGAACAAAATTAAATATTATCTTGCTTCTTCTTCTTCTAATCCATAATTTTTCCAAAAAAATAGACCTACTTATTGTGTTCTATGATTTATAAATGCTAGTAGTCAGTTAATTCCTGGATATTATTTTGACTGACAAAACTGAACTGAATCCAAATTCATAAACGTGTAGTGTTCTCGGTAACATCGGACCTCCAGATACGATTATTAAAGTTTATTAATAGTTATTAGATTTAATTAGCTTAATACTACTTAATACATAAATGTATTCCTTAAATATTTAATAAACATTATAAATATTAATTACTGATACATTAATTATAACTTTTATTAACAAATTTATAAATCTTTTGATGCAAGATATATTTGAATAAAAAAAAATTATAATTGTTATGAATAACTGGACTATTGCGCAAAATAAAATTATTGGAATCTGTAAAACCATTCTTATTTAGAAAATTTGTTAAAAATAAAATTTAACAAAACTATCACAAAATTTTCGGACGTAATTCCGTACTGTAGTATTACTTCAACATTATAACAGATTAGTTACGGTACAATTAGTTATTCTAACGAATAATTGTAGCAACTGTAAAAATTCAGTAACAATCAAATTATCCCGAATTTGAAAATTTTGTGTAGGATCGTAAGACAATATAGAGTTAGAATGATCCTTCATACGAAGGGATTCAATAATGAATACAACATTTAATGGAAATTAGTTCAGCTAACAATAATTATTAAAAAAAAAAAAAAAAAAAAAAAAAAAAAATAGATTCAGATCGGAAAATATTATAAACAAATAATTTTTGGATCTTTTAATAGACAGACAGAGGAATTTTGATATGTACGCAAGACTATGACATGTTCTATGTCTTTTGACATGTTCATCTAAATTAATATAATTTGGAAATTATAAAGACAGACTTAAAGATGAACAAAAAAAAGTTAGTAATAAAACTACAACTTACCTTCATAAACTCTACGCTTGATTCTAACGGGTTGTCAAATCGGAAAAGAAGTAGAAAATTTTCCTCCATTGGTAACAATTGTGCCAGCTGGAAAAAAAGTTTAACGTAACACAGTCATTAAAAATAATATTTCCAGTAATTTAATAAAAATCATTAAATTCTTTAATCATTTTAGTATATTACTATGATAAATTTTTAATTAATTTAATAACCATATGATAAGAGATGGGACTAATATATCTGAACTGTGGTAAGGAATTATCTCCCACTTATTTTCAAGCAATCATTAGAACACTACGGAAAAAGTAGTTTTTTTTTTTATAGGTGTTAGTCACGATTTCAGTGAAGTTTGTTGGCAATAAAACTAACTAGTAACTATATTCAAGTATAACAGTAGTAAAACTAGTTACTGAAATAAGAATCTACAGTTAATTAACAAAATTCAAGACTTGAGTTAAAAAAAATGTGAGTTAGAAACGACAATGTAACACGCCAGTTTTGTAACTCTGGTAAAGTAAAAAAAAATTTACTATAGGATAGTGACAGATCATTTAAAAATGATGTTCCTTTTTATTCTTAAAGTTCAAAATTATTTAGTGGGTTTGAAATTAGATAAACAAGAATATTTTTAATGTTATACTTTATTACTAAACTTTTAATTACTGCTGAATATTCATGTTAATTTGTTTGATTAGAAGCAATAATCCAAAATATAGTGTTACAACAGGTAACAAAAAATACAATTAAATAATTAATTATCTTTATTATTCTTATAGCCCTATATAAATATTTTTATTGTATTAATAAAAAATTTTATATTTTTTATATTTTTTTATTTTTTAATTTTTTATATTTTAAAATATTAATAAAAATTACAAAATTGTCTTACATAACAAAACTTTTTCTAAAACTCTTTGCAGCATCTCATCAGTTTTATTTTGATTTATTATATAAAAAAATTTTGTAAAATTTGAAAATTAAAAATATTAACTGTTTTCTCATAATAAATTAACAAATTATAAATAACAAATATGACTGAATGATATGAATAAATATGAATAATATGGAATATATTAATTAATTATTCCATTTAAAATAATATTTCTAAATGATCTAAATTTTTAATAGCGTCTATAAAATAGAGAAAAAATCGAATTTTAAAAGAATTTTAAAAATTTAACTGATAATTATCTCTGATTATTCATATTAATTTACATAAGCTATGATATTAGATTTAAAATTTATAAAAATCATAAAATTTACCATAAAAGATTTATGTATTATGATTTTTTAAATTTGCATTTTAATTATTAAAAAAAAAATGCTGACAACAAAGTTGTACTTATCTGGCATTGATTATTAATTGGTATTTAGTGAAAAATAATACATGAAAAAAGTTTATACACTATAAAAATTTGATATTTTTTATATTCTTCTGATCCCCATCCCGAAAATCACCTCCCAAGAAAACATCTTTTTTTTGTATACATTTACAATGTTAAATGGAAGAAACTAAAAAAAATTCACTGAGAATTGTACAACCAATTAAAAGTTACCTAAGATTTCTTTTTTGGGATGGGGATGTATTGTGATGAAATTCTATTCAAATATTGTTTAAATAAACCAAAACAAATTTTAAATCTTTCAAAAATAGCCCCATTATTGCCCCCAGAGTATTTTTTTGGGTCGTTTGCACTGCTACCATGCCTAGGAAGACATTAAAAAATTTGGTCAAAATACATACAATAAATAGAAAGATAGGTTTTCGATTTCGGGGGTAGGGGTGAATTTGGTGGCAAATTTACAAAAAAAAACCGATATGATTAGCGTGTAAGCATGTACATAAGCTTAATGTAAAGTGGGGTTATGATTGAAAAACTTTTGGGAACGTAACCCCAACGAAACTATCTATTTCACCCATTGGAGATATTGACTCCCCCCAAAAGTTTACCATAAAACTGCCCTATATACAACAGTATTCACAATTTTATCAAAATTGGTTTATCTAGTAAAAGGTTATTAAGTTTCAAACACGCCAACATACGTACATATGTACGTACGTACGAACATTACCCCGTTTACTTTTTTGCTATTGGGGTCCCTAGTCTATAAAATGTCGAGAAATGAAAAAACCTTCTTGCTTAGATGCCAAGAAAGTAAAAATAAAATAAAGTAATTGTGTTTAATTTAAGTATAAGGTTTCAAACTGCATTTGAAAAATTTAACTAATTATTATTTTACGCTTACGTATTTCTTCTTAGCAAATCTATATTAATATTAAAAACAATAATAACAATTAATTTGGTAATTTACTTTTAATTCAGAATTTTAGCTACTTTAATAACTATAAATAAATTTTAAGTTGGAATGAAATGTTGATAATTTTACCTAGCCCCAAAAAATCGTTAAGGGAATTTTTATAACAGAATTAAAAAGTATGTATAACTGCAAATCACTAACACTGTTTTCTCAAATAACTTTATACAGATATTTACTTTTATATTCACGTTCACTCAGTTCTTTTTAATACTTTTAATTCATTTATAAAGCTCTAAAAATTAAAATGTAAAACCTAACTGTGATTTTATATTTATTACATCTTTTTTTTGTTTAATCTATTTGGTAATTTCTAAAATTTTAAATACTATTACGGGCTTTTTATTTCATTATAAAAATTTTGTGATTTTTTTTTTTTTTTAACATCATTGCAGAACAGAATATTTGTAAAAGAATACAATTAATTTCTTGAATTATATTTTCACAAATGTAGAACTCAAATTAAAAAAAAATAAAATATTAGATTATGTAAACTGCATCTTAAAATATATAATAGATGTTGAAGAAAGTAATTTTCTGTAAGTTCAATAGAGGTTTCTGTTATATAAAAAAACTTTTCCTAATAATTATTTATAAAGTATGTAACTTTAAAATAAGATTTACTGTTTAATGTTACTTTTATGTTTGTGAAATACACTCATCATCTGGGGCTCCCGGTTTCGAATCCCGGTCAAGATTGGCATTTTCACGCACGCTACAACTGATTCATGTCATCCTCTGAAGCAATGGTGGTCCCAGAGGTTAAAAAAAAAACACACTTGTTTTTATTGTTCTGATATCTGAAAAATAAATTTTTTAAATAATTTCAACGGAAAAAGAGTGTAAGATCTGGATATCATTGGGGTTAAAAGATTTTTTATATCAAAGTATGACCAAATATTCTTGTAACAAGCTTATGATATTAACAGTTAAATGTAGTACTGATTGGGAAAATTAAAAATTCTTGTTCGTTTTTCTTTAACATTACAATGAGAAGTTGGATTAAGTTGTCATAAACTTTATCATTTATAGTGTTATCAAAAACAATTAAGGACCTCCTATATGGAGACAGAAAAAAACTCTAAATTCAATTTTCAAGCGTGTAATAATTTTTTGTGAGAAGTTTAAGGATTTTTACCTTTCTGTATTCAGCCATTCTTATTGGCCACATAGTTAATCAATAGAAACCAAGCTTCATCATTACAATTAACACAATCACATTTTCACCAACAAAAGATTTTAAAAAAATTGCAGAAATATAGATGCTTTTCATTGTTTAGCTTTTTAAAATCATGCAGAATAAGGGAAAAAAAAGAATAGAATTTTAACTTTTTGTAGCCCGTAAAGAAGTAATAGCTAATATAGTTAACTCTGTGAGGGAAAATATCAGGGATTTTCTTGGAGTGCCTGTAAAACGCTTGTACACATCTTCAAGATCCTCTGCAGTTAATGATGACGATCAGTCTGAGAACTTTTGATTCTGTACGTACCCAGTTCTAACCGAAATGTTTTGAATGAAACGTATTAATATATTGACCTAGAAAATGGTCTGTTAAAATTTTAGCTGAAACTCGTCTTTCACACTTTTGAACGATTATACCCGAAAAAATCTTTATAGTAAACATCTATCAATCAATCAATTAATTAAACAATTACATCAGTCTCAGCAAACGATATATCTTATGCAATGCCTACTAAAGGAAATGAAAATGACACTACATCACGGCAAGGTTATTTGAAATCCCAGATAACTTTCAGTACGGTACTGTTTTACCTGTCAGAATAATGTAAATTTACCCATGAGTAAGTTATATTCTCATTTTAAAGTCCGGCTCTAATGTAAAACTCTTGTATTTATGTTCTTTTTGTTTTGAATATTGAACGGCCAGTGATGGATATTTTTTTAATATAATTTATTGTACAAGTTCTTTGTAATTTTAAATAAAAATATTTTTAAATAATATTTAGATTTTTTACTAGATATGAATTATAATACTTATAAAGAATAACAATAATGTTTCTTGAATATAAAAAATAATCTGGAGAAAAAACCGTTACCTAAACATGTTTAGATAAGGTTAGATATGTTAAAAAAGAACAGATGTAAAAGATATAAAAATTCAAACAAATTTTTTTGTATTATTAAAACACCTTGAACTAAGAACATTAATAATTTACCTATAAACAATGCATTATATTACATAATTAATTATAATTTTAGAATAAAAAATTCATAAAGTTATAATGTATTAAAATGACCTGAATAAAAAAAACAATAATGTTATCATTTAAATTTCCTTTAGGTAACACAATGCGTTATATTTTCTTTAATTTTCAATAAAATTTTAATTCTCTGGTTCAATTTCTCTCGTCATTGTGTAAATGACTGCACACTCAATCTGCATAAAGAAAGGGTAATCATTTGGCCTACTTTTGCAAATAAAAAAAAAAAAAATTCAATAATTATTACTCCGATGTTTGTCACGTTCAATTTTCTCAAGAGTAAGTTATATTAGTCATGTATTTAAAATATAAATTAATGTTAACTTTTATTTTTAAATAATATAAGAAAAATTAATAGCTAAGAAGAGTTAAGGAAACCTTAGTAACTATTATTTAAAATATCTTCCGTTTAATATTTCTGAAAATCCTTCAACAGAACCACCATTTATTTAAAAAAAAAAAAACTTTTACAAAATAAAAATAAAAATGATGGAAACCGCGGTCAATTTGGTGAAGAGTAGTATTGTAGAATACTTAAGAAAAACTAACAAAGAATCGGATAAACTGAAAACTTCCTTTTTCTTAAGTCGATTAAGAAAACTAGAAAGGTTATAATGGAGATAAAGAAAATTATTCTTAGTGGAGTGTCAATTCAGGAAAAGTTAAGATGAAAAATTATTTATTTCTTCTGTGGGTAAAAATAAAAATAATTTTAGCGAAATTATTATCGCATCAAATTTACTCCCGGGAGAAAATTTCAGATGAAAATAAACAAAGGATGCGAAAATAGAATTAAAAATGAGAATGGGACAAAAAAGGTAATAAAAATTTTAATTATAATATACAAGAATTAATATACCATTAATTAAAAACTTTTGTTATTTAAATAACAAAGGATGCGAGAAGTAATGTGATATTAAAAGCGGATTAGCTCAAACAACGGAAGCATTCATGCAGAAAATAAGTCTGCAGGCATCAAATGTAGGAATAGAAAACAAAAACAAATATTTACATGAAGTGTAGCGTTCGTTTTATGACAACGAAGTGTGGACAATGAAAAGACACAAAGAAAAACAATAGAGAACTTTGATGTAGTCTTAAAGGAAAAACATCAAGAATTACGTAATCCAATAAAAAACAGAGTTGAAATTAACGAAGAAAGAACGCTGCAAAGGATTCTTAAAATAAAGAATAAGTTTTAGAATCATAAAATAAAGAATCTATGTTTAGATAATTTGGTTTAGGGCAAAAACTACCAGAAAATTACAATTAGTGTTAGGAAAGGAGAAAATTTAATTGAAGACTGGATATAGTGAATATCTTTATTAAAAAATGTACAAAAAGTAGAAGTGGATTGTAATCAGAATCAAACTAATAAATTGATTGATGACAAAGCAAGATAAAAATAAATAGAAACAGAAATAAATATTTTTTTTTTATACTTAAATCAACATTTTTTATAAATACAAAGTAAAAGTAAAAAAAAAGTGATATTAAAGAAAATGTAGTTCTCTGCATTTTCATGAACAAAAATTGAGGCGCCTTCCATAGTAAAATATTCAGGAAGTAAACTAGTCCCCCATTCGGATCTCCGGATGGGGACTGCTTAAAAAGGGATCGACAGAAAATTAAAGAAATAAAATTCTACGAGTCGGAGCGTGGAATGTTAGAAGTCTAAAAAAGGTTAGTAAGTTACAAAGTTTAAAGGTGTAGGTTAAATGTAAATGTAGTAGGAATTAGCGAGGTTCGGTGAAAAGAAGAAAATGACTTTTGGTCAAGTGATTTTAGAATAATTAACTCAGCGTCAAATAAAGGGCAGGCAGGAGTAGTTTTCGCAATGAACAAGATGATAGGGAATAGAGTAGAATACTTCATAAAGCATAGCGATAGAATCATTGTAGTGAGGATAAAATCAAAACCTAAGCCGACAACGATTGTTAACATCTGTTTGTCTACAACTACTCATGATAATGATGAGCTAGCGTGTGCATTCAATGAAATTGACGAAGAAATTAAACGCATAAAACGACATGAAAATTTAATAATAGTTGGAGATTGGAATGCAAGCATCGGAAAACGCAAGGAAGGAAATATTGTCGGTAAATACGGTCCGGGCAAAAGAAATGAAAGAGGGAACCGGCTTATTGAGTTTCAGACGAAGTATAATTTAATAATTGCAAACACCAAATTTAAAAATCATAATAGAACAATATACACATGGAAAAAACCGGGAGATACTGCAAGGTATCAGATAGATTATATCATGGTTAAATAATATTTAGTTCGACTGCAAAGCATATCCAGGAGCGGCCATAATTTAGTGATAATGAAATTAAGAGTGGAGTTTAAAAACCTAAAGAAAAGGTGGCAGATGATTCTGTGGAATTTAGAGAAACTAGAAGAAGAGGAGGTAAAGAACATTTTTGAGAAGGACATCGCAAGAGGGCTGAGTAAAAAAGGTAAGGTAGAAAGTATAGAAGAATAGGAGATTGTTAAAAAGGAAATTCTTAAATCAGCAGAACCGAACTTAGATGGAACAAAGAGAACTCGTAGAAAACCTTGGATATCAGAGGACATATTGCAACTGATGTACGAGCGTAGAAAGTCTAACAATTCTAGTGATGAAGAAGATAAAAGGACCTAACGACAATTAAAAAATACTATAAACAGTAAGTGCAAATTAGAAAAAGAAGAGTGGATTAAAGAGATGTGTTAGGAAGTGGAAAGAGAAATGATCTTTGGTAAAATAGACGGAAAATACAGGAAAGTTAAGGAAACATAAGTTAAAATCTAATAAAATGTTAAAAGAAAATGGTACACCGATTTATATTACGACAGAAAGGTTGATAGGTGGGTTGAATATATTGAGTTATATGGAGAAAATGAATTATAATACCAGTAATAGAATTGTAGAGGAAGAAGAGGAAGTCAAAGAGAATGAAAAGGGAGATGTAATATTGAGATCGGAATTTAATAGAGCCTTAAAGGATCTGAATGGGAGTAAGGCTCCTGGGATTGACGGTATATCTGCGCAGTGCAGATGAGGAAGCAGTAGTAGATAGATTATACAAACTGGTGTGTAATATTTAGGAGAAAAGAAATTTCCGTCAGACTTAAAAATGAGTGTTATTGTCATGATACAAAAGAATGCAAGTGCAAATAAATTTGAACAATACAAATCTTAGCTTAATTACTTACGGATCAAAAATCTTAAAAGGACTTCTCTACAGAATTGAGAGGAGAGTGAAAGAAGTGTTAGGAGGACCAATTTGGTTTCAGGAAAAGTGTAGTGACAAGGAAAGCAATTTTATCGTTCAGATGAAGAGTAGAAAGAATATAAAAAGACAAATCAACATACATGGCATTTATAGACTTAGAAAAGGCATTTAATAACGTAGACTGGAATAAAATGTTCAACATTTAAAAAGAAAATGTTTCAAGTATAGAGGTAGAAGAACAATTACTAGCATTTACAAAAACCAAACTGCAACAGTAATAATCGAAGAGCATAAGAAAGAAGCAGTAATAAAAAAGGGAGTCCGACAAGGATGTTCCCTATCCCTGTTACGTTTTAATCTTTACATAGAACTAGCAGTTAATGATGTTAAAGAACAATTTAGATCCGGAGTAACAGTACAAGGTGATAAGATATAGATGCTACGATTTGCTGATGATATATTAATCATAGCTAAGAGTAAAAAAGATTTAGAAGAGACAATGAATGGCATGGTTGAAGTCCTACGGAAGAACTACCATTAAAATAGACAATAACAAAACAAAATTAATAAATGTAGTAAAAATTAAGTAGGTGGACTACTGAATATAAATACAGGACGAGAAAAGACTATGGAGGAAAAAGAATTTTGTTATTTAGGAAGTAGAATTACTAAAGGTGAACGATGCAGGTGGGATATAAAATGCCGAATAGCACAGGCGAAACGAGCTTTCAATAAGCTCAATATAATTATTGAGCTTATAAGAAATATAATTTTCAATAAAGAAATATAATTTTCTTAAGTCAAAAATTAATTTAAACATTAGGAAAACATTTTTGAAAGTATATGGTTAGAGCGTAGCTTTACACGAAAGTGAAACTTGGTGGATCAGAGAACCTGAGAAGAAAATATTAGAAGCTTTTGAAATGTGGTGCTATAGGAGAATGTTCCCCATCAGATGGATGGATAAACTGAAATGAAAATCAAATGGAGAGGTGTTGCAATAAATTGATGAAGAAAGAAGCATTTAGAAATATATAGTTAAAAGAAGAGATGGACTCATAGCCACATATTAAGGCATTCTTGAATAGTCGCTTTGATGTTGGAGGGACTGGTAGATGGGAAAAATTGTGAAGGCAGGCAACGTTTGGAATACATAAAACAGATTCTGTTACGGATGTAGAATGTAGCTGGTATACTGAAATGAAACGATTGACACTAGATAGGGAATCTTGGAGAGCTGCATCAAATCAGTAAAATGACAGAAGATAAAAAAAAATATACAAAAGTAGTTTTATCTTTTTAATTGAACGATTTAAAAATAAAAACTAAAAATAAACAAATGACACATTTTATCATTCTTCTATAAATATAGACTTTTTGAAATCTGGACAAGTTTAAAATATACAAACATAATGTATACTATCCCAAAATTTGAAATCAGTCTAAATTTTTTTAAATTAATTTTTTTATAAAACTTTTAGTTATTTAGTTAAATTCAAAACATGAATATTTAAAAAAATGTTTGCAATCTGATAAAACCTGCATACGATACGATTAACCATTTCTAAGAAATACATTTTTATGTTAAAAGCACAAAATGGTGGGTGGCCGGTAAACTAAGCGTTTCCGGACATATCTTGTTATAAAATATTTTATCATTTCGACGCGGGGGGAACATCCCCAGAATTCTTGAAATGGCTTTTATAAACACTGTGTATACAGTATATATATATATATATATATATATATATATATATATATACTAGCATCCCGTCACGGGTTTACCCTAGGTACATGGTTACTTGCGTTTCCAGTCGCTGTTAGAGTATGTTTAGCCGGTCAGGACGCTCTGTTTCCTGAAACCCTCTCTGACCATCATTAAACTTATGCTTCTGAGAATAATAATGATAATTAAAATTTAAAGCCAAATTATAAAAAAATAATTAATTAATTTCTTCAGAGCAACACTTGTGTCAGTCCAGAACCATAATACAGGATAATAATTGATTTTTAGGCTTAGCTCGTGAAATATAAGTCAGAATTATAAATGTAAATTACTATCACAAAGTTATAAAAATTATATATATATATTATATAAATTAAGTTCACAAATCTCATAAAAATTGAATCAATAGTCGCAGCATACAATGGCAAAAATGTGAAAAACAATTTATGTTTTTACTCCTTAAAATATTAATATTCAAAAAACTCGAAAAGGGTTTTAAATATTTATCTGAAGATTATCTGCAAACCCCAATTCAGTAAATATCTCGTTTAGTATAGCCGGAAATGTGGAATATTTGTAAGCATTGCTCAAATCTTTTTTACCTTTCGTCACCACTCTCAAGGTTGAATCTCAAAAAAATCTAGAAATGGCGTTTTAGATATTCATACGAAGATTACCCACACCAAAAATCAAGTTCTTCATTTATACCGAGAAATTTAAAAAATAAAAAATTTCATTGTTACTCCATTTTAACCCTTTAAATTCGGAATTTCAAAAAATCCTAGTGTACACTTACACCGTAAGAACAATATGTATACAAATTTTCATCAATTTATCTTCAGTAGTTTTTGTTGGGCGTTGATGAATCGTCAGTCAGGACATGTTATTTTATATATATATGTATATGATTGATTCACCATATAAATTCAAAGCTTCTGCGAGGGAATATAAAGAGAAAATTATTACTTTATTACCAGTTTTATTAAAATCATAAAATGAATAGGTAATTAAGATAAATTGTTTTATGTTTATTTCATAAAAAATAATCAATATAACTTTTCTGCCTTTACAAAATCATAAACGAGAACACAAAAATTCTAAATCAAATAGACTATCCTCTTCATAATGGGTTAAAACATTTTCAATCGGTTGCAAAATACTTTCAGACTTACATTTAAAAACTTATTATATTCAATATTTTCGCAAAATTAATAAAAAAAGTTGAGTTATTTAACTTTTTCATACCTAACCTATTATTAGATTTATCCCACGATAAAACTAAACTTCTTTAGTATTTCATAATTGTTTTAATAATTAAAAAGTATTAATTCATAGAGCTTTCGTTGTATTAGCTAATTTATTAAACGAGTTGGATATATGTTAAAAATCATTAAATATGTAGTACAGAAAAAATATATTTGTCTTTTTAACAATCATTTGATAAAATGACTGGAAGAACAATAAACTACATATTACTAAGTAATCTAATCGTAAAAAGTTTGATCGAAAGAAAAGGTGTTATACAAAAAAGCTGTTTGCTGTGCTAAACACAAATTTTAGCTTATATTGGTAATTTATTTCAAGATATTTAATTTTCATTTAAATTTTATCATAGAGTTAAGAATCTGAATTAGTTTTTTCATTATACTGACATTCACTACCTTATATTCGTCTTACTTAACCTTAAACGTGATTTATACGTTTGCAAAATAATTTATTCCTCATTTTGTTCACTGACTGTTAGCTTTCACTAGAAGTTCAACAAAATTTACTACAACTTACGAATTAAATTAGAGGTGTCGAATATAAATCAACGCAAGTTAAATTACATTTTCACGTTTACCTGCTACATTTCTAAACGTCCAAGTAATTATTTTATTCAGACATCGTTTCTATAATTATTAGTAGAAATATATAAATCAAAATTCTATGATTTTAATCACTTTAATGAATACTTGTAACAAATGTTTTTAAAAACTTGCTCGGATTATTTACTTTGGTGGATTTACATTGTTACATATATAAATTAGCAAGACCAAAAATTTTCCCTTTTTCACCTCAATTCCAAAACCATTATGAAATGCATTTTAAACTGAATCAATTACTTTACTACTTAGTCTCTTATCATCACGGATGGTTGTAATAAAATGTTTATGTTGTACATATTATTGTTAATTCTAAGAGCTTTATTTATTTATTTATTTATTATTATTTAACTTAATGAGTACAGTATGAACTGGATGAATGAAGTTGAATAATCGATTCCAATTTTCACCAGAAAAAACGTGCTGTGTACACTTCTGTAGGAAGAGAATTCCCCATCTCGGGGATTGTTCCCTACGTTGACAATCGGCAATGATCCAATACATTATAAAGACAACGTGAGATTTTTACGACTAGTATTGGATAAATCCCTTACATGGGGATTACACATACAGGACTTGAGTGTTAGATGCAAAAAAGCCCTAAACATTATCAAATGTTTATCGAATATTAATTAGGGCTCAGATAAAGAGATATTATTGAGACTGTATAAGGCATTGGTTCAATCGAAACTAGACTACGGAAGTATTAAATATTCATCCGCTAGGAAGTCGCATTTAAGAAAGTTAGACGTAATTCATAATAGCGAAATTAGATATGCGACAGGCGCTTTCCGCACAAGTCCGGCGACAAGTCTAATGTCCGAAGCCGGAATAATGCCACTACATTATAGAAGAGAGATCCTTTTGTTAAGATATGCAGCAAACGTATGGGCTTTTCCTGCCCATATAAATAATAAACTTTTCATGAATCATTCAATGGCTGCAGTATATGAATGTCGTGCTACCTATTCCAGACCAGCCGGAATTAGGTACCACGAATTAAGAAGAAAATACGAAATTTCTATTCCAGATACAATAGCAATTTCCACTAGAGAAATACCGCCATGGCTTTTGCCAGCGGTAAATACAAAGTTGGATCTCTCTCAGGGAGAAATAAAAAAGAAGCCAGTAGTGATCATCCAACAGGAATTTTTGGCAACCGTCAGTAATTACGAAGAACATATTAGAATTTATACTGACGGTTCTAAAACCGAACATGGTGTTGGATGCTCCATATATGTAAATGGAGAAGCCCATTGTTGGAAACTGCCAGATATGGCCAGTGTTTATACGGCAGAACTTACTGCCATTCAGCAAGCTCTTCGCTTCACAGAACATTATTGCGAAGAGAGAGTGCTAATTTGTTTCGATTCTCTAAATGCACTTGTTGCAATTCGGAACAAGAACATTAAGCATGTCCTAATTTCAAACATCCTGTCTATTTTATACGTTTTAAATCAACGAGGACAGCGATGCATATTCTTATGGACTCCAGGGCATGCTGGTATTACAGGTAATGAAAGCCCAGACGAAGCTGCCAGAAAGGCAACAGTCTGCGATGATTTGGATGCATTTCCTGTAAGAGTGGCAGATGTTAAAAACTGTCTAACTGACGTAGTTAAAAACAAGTGGAATACTGAATGGAGGAGTTTAAATACAAAATTAAACTCAGTTAAAACTTCTGCATATAAATGGAAAAGCGACGTGAAGTTGACTCGCCGAGAACAAGTAGCTGTGACCAGACTTAGAATCGGTCACACGCGATTAACAAATTCATATTTGTTAACCGGCGAAGAGAGACCAATGTGCGGTGTTTGTAATAAAACACTGACAGTCAAGCATCTAATAGAAGAGTGTACAATATATGAGGACCTCAGAAAGAGGTTCCGTCTAAGAAGTGACATTACTGCTGATCTGGATAATGGAAATGAAGAAAAGATAGTTGCATTTTTACACACCAGTGGACTTCTTAGAAGTTTGTAAAAGTTGGAAAATTTTTAAAGCTCTGTTAAAGAATCTCTAAGTGGAATTCTTTATGTATATGGGAGTCTCGAAGCGTGGCACGTGTAGTGACGGGAGGTTGCCCTCTTGCCTAGGCCATCCTGGCTCGTCTGCATTCAAGCGCAGCGAGTTGGGTTGTGTCCAATGATGGCATGGGGGACCCTCAAGGGTAAACTGAGGGCGCGTGGCTATGGGTAAGCGCAATGGATGCCTGTAGCCTGTTTATAAGGGGTCAACTGACACGGCATCCTGGCGCGACTAATATACTGCTTCACGGCGGTTCTTGTCGCCCCGAGGGTGCTTAAACAAACTATAAACGAGAGATGTAGAAGAAAGAAATGGTATTGATGAGTTGTATTTTTAATTTCATGGTCTTTTTGAGAACCTCATCTCAAATTTTAACATCGGGGCCCTTTGTAAGTGTTGTTTTGTCTTGTTGTTGTTGTGTCTTAATGTTTTTTATGTTGGTTGTGCTTTTAAATAAAATGTAAGGGCTCTTTACACTCTTACATATGACGATTCTGATGGTGATACTAATTTCTTTTAAAGAATGTGACGAGGGTTAATGACCCTAGCAGTCGATGCCCGTAAAAATTTACGGAAAAAAACAATAATTACGAAATTTGTTAAGTAGATAGTGTATTAAACAAAAAAAGATGCTAGCATGTTTTTTTAAAGTAGAAATAACGGTTTAAGAAATGCTGTTAAAAGGGAATTTGGTCATGATAAAGTTACTAGAACGTGATTAAGTACAAATAATTCTCTCTAACAAAATTTTTATGAGAAAAACAATGTAATGTAGCTTAAAATCTAAAAATTAATTTGCTATTTGTTTTCCTTTTATTTTTTACCGTTAGACTAGAAATTTATTATTTTTTACGAAATGAGAAAAATACCAGCTTGTTAAACATTTTTTTTCAGTTAAGTAATCTACTCAAGATGTAGTTGGAAAAAATATTTTATTTTAATTGAGTCTATTTACTCTTCGTATCATTGATATTTGTTTTTGCGTATATTTTTTCATAATGTTCAAGTATATGTTTGTTTATATATGCTTAGAATAACTGTTGTTATTGCTGGTAGATTTTTTATTTGTTTCTTTAAGATGATTGGTAAATATTGATCCTGAATGTTAGGAATATTTTTATTTGCTCACTTTATCTTTGTTTAAATTTGCAGATAGTTTATATATTATAGAACTGTCAAAATGTTTAGTTTATACATTCAAGAGGAACTTTGTTTATTTAGTGACTTTTCATTGTATGACGTTTTTTATGGAAGCTACATTATAACTGCGTTTTTTATATTTTTTAAGTTATTTATTTTTATAAATAAACTGAATTCCATTGTAGAGAATTCAGTTGTACGATTTGAATATTAAAATTCGTCACCGATTTCAGTTCAGGCTGATTGTCACAATAATGTCACCATAATAGATTTCTAATTCAACATGAAATATATACAATCAATTAAACAAACGATTTGTAGATTTTCCGTCACATCAGTTAAATGTCGTTATAAATCAATTTAAAGTAGCGTCTCGGGCTTTCACCCGAGAATTCCTGTATCATTACACTCAGAGAAAGTAACAACAGCTAGTGCCTCTTATATATGTATGTGTACATACAATATGCATGTGTGCATACTTAAATAACAAATGAGTTTATCATTTTCGATTTAGGAACGAATCAAACACACCGTCTTAACTCATTAAGGGAAGTAAAGAAACTTGGTTTAAACTTCAACCAAGGCCGTAGTAATGTCTTGAAATAAAATTTCGTAAAAATCGGATGTGACGTATAGTAAATAAATAAATATATGTAGAGTATAATATTCATTCTTTAATATGAATTTATTAATATAAATTTGCCAAAGTCAATGGCAAACAGGAAGGTTCTAATCCTTGTGTCACGAAACGGTGCAGCAGATATAAGTATGAATGCAACATGTAGGAATTATACCTCAGCAGTTAAGCTGAATTATTCTGTACAGTTATACAATAATAGTACAATGTATTATGATATATTAGTATAACTATTGTTTTATGCGTAGAATAAGGTAGGTAAGGTATCACTTGTCTAGCGTCGTGGCATGCCGATGACAAGCAATTAAAATTTTATTGAGTTTTTTTATTGATGTTTAATAACGATAATCCATTTGTACGGCTAACACCATTATTAAGTTCCCTTAAAGAAAGTATTTCGGTCAGCGTTATCGTGTTAGTTCATACGGAAGACACAGTTTTATAGTTCATTTCTATAACAATTTTATCAGTGTTATTTTCATTAATTTTAATTTACCGTGTGTTTTTATGCCGACTGGGTTTTAACTACGAGTGATTCTATCGTAAAATATAAACCGGGAAAACCCTTAAATAGCTTCGAAAAAAATAATTACTAACGTATAAGTTAAAACAAGATAACCCTGAAACTGTAGTCAGAGACATTGCTCAAAAAGCAAATAACAGGAGGCGTTAATGAAGGAACAATTTTTAGTATAACAGATAAAAAATTGATGGTAAACATGTCAGTTCTAAAAAGACTCGAAAGCGTGTGAAAAATACTGAAAAGTTGGACGATTTTACTAAAACCGTATCAGAAAAAAGTTCATTGGTTTTCTTTCAATAACGAGCTTCCTTACTTGAACAAAATATTAGATGCCGTGAATACTGATTCTGAACTGCCGAATTTTTCTAGAAGTACATTACATCTTGTTTTAAAATCAATGAATTTTCGTTTCATGGCCAAAAAAAAACAAACAATTCTTTATTAATCGATTTTATCTCATGGCGTAGGGAATATTTAAAAGAAATTAACGATTTTGTAAAGAAGGTAAAGACAATTTGTTATCTAACTGAATTTACTATTTAAACGTATCTAAATTGGGTTAACGCGGGATATATATTGGGAAAAAATTGGGTGGATAAACAAATAAAGAGCGCAAAACACGCTATTAGGAAATATATGTCAACTGGGCTGAAAACCCCAACTAGAAAAAGTAAACGATGAATAATAACGCAAACAGGAAGTGAAAATGGGGTTTTTAACGGTAGTTTATGGGTATTTGTACTCAGATCTTCCAGAGTATCACGATGAAATGAATGGCGAGAATTTTATTCAGTGGTTTAAAAAAACTGTCGAAATTGTTGCTGAAGGATCCATCGTCATAGCAATGGATAATGTGCCGTACCATTGCCTGAAAGCCGAAAAATGTCCATACCTTTGACCCGAAAATCGGAAACTGCCGAATGGTTAAAATAAAAAAAAAATCGCTTACACAGAAGATATGTTAAAAGTAGAACTTACAAGATTAGTAAAATCAGTTAAACAAAAATATTCATTATAGAACAGATGAAAAAGCAAAATTAAAAAATTATGTCGTGTTGCGTCTTCCTCCATACCACTGCAATTTTAAACCGATAGAATTGATATGGGCACAAGTTAAATGCTACATTGGGAATAATAACACAACACTTAAGTGATGTAAAAAATCTACTGATAAAAAGTGTTAATAGATGCAAATGCTTAGAAAAATTGTATTAACTTGTAATTAAAGAAGAAAATAAGTATGGGAAGCGAAAAGTTTGCGTAAAATTATTATTGTAGATATTGTGATAAATTTGGGAAACAATGAAAATAGTTCAACATGCAGCAGCTTATTGGGTATTAAAGAAATACATTTACATAACGAATATTTTTTTCTGTTTTCCTTAATGAGATTTTACTATAACGGTAAGGTACTTTCATCAAATTTTTATTTTTATGATAACATTTTATCACAATTTACAGGTCTAACTTGGAACTTTTCTCACGCTACGATATTAATCTCAGTCATCATAAAACAAATAACGTTATTTGTTTTTAACAAATAACGTGATTTGCCTATCACTAAAAGAATGAGAAATAAATTAGAGTGAATCTATGAAATTAAAAAAGAGAAAAAAAAACTATGTTTATAATACAGGTTGGTACTGAGAAAAAAGAAAAAAAAAGACGTTTATAATAAAAAAAAATAATTAAAAAAAATTAAATTTTTAATTATTTGAATTGTTATATACAAGGAAATAAATCCTTTTTTCTGTAATTTATTATGACTGATTCTAGAATACCTCAATATGAGGACAATCTGAAATTACTGTTAAAACATATTATTTAGTACTTTTTAAGTCCATAAATCTATTACCGTTCGTCCTGCCCACAGATAAGAATTTTCGCATTTTTTTATTTTAATAATAATTTATTTTTTCTATCGATATGTCGAATTAATTTTTTAACCACAACAAATTTATTTTCAAACGATCCAAATATTTTACATTAAGAATAATTTTTTACGGCAAGTTACAAGTGAAATTAATCTACACTGTAAGAAATGAAAGGTTTATCAAAAAATGTTTTAATGAAAGGTGATAAAATAACCATAATTTTTTTGAAAGTATAATTTCTAATATAATGTATAAGTTCAAAGCGGCTTGAAGAATTGTTTAGTCTCCTTAGAAAATCTGGTCATTAACATGTTTTGGATTTTGCAGTACATGAGTTATATTCGACTGGCTTTTGGTCGAAAGAATCTGTCATTTAAGTTTCGGTGATATTGCTTTATTTACTACTAAACTCCTCTTTTTATTTTCTAATAAAAAGGGGTTACAATACGATAATGATATAAAAAGTACCGTAGTCGTATTTTATTAGAGTCCTATGGCAATTCATTAAGATTTATTGGTAAAAAACCCTTCAATTGTCTTTTTCCGCCGTTTATTCCCACCTCTCTGTTTAGAATTTTAAAATTAAATTTAACTGAATATCCATTCCATCTTCAGCCACTAGAAACCAATCTTGTTTAATTGGGTTCTAGTGACTGAGTTCAGTACTGCGGTTGGTCAAATTAATTACCTATCTCTATCGGTTTTAATTTGTTGCGTTCTGATTAGTCATGTATTTATTCCTATTGGTTAAAATATTAAGTATTATGATTGATTGTATTTTTTTTTCTTCTAATTATTCAGAAATATTAAGTGGTGTGATTTATTTAAATATAATGTTCCGATTATTCAGATATACTTAATGTTATGATTGATTAAAAAATGCGGTATAATGTTTTTTTGCAAAATATGTCCTTTATGGAGGTATTTTTGATTCTCCGAAATGAAAATGCATTGCGGTTAAATAAAATTAACGGGCTCTATAAAGAAGATAGAATAATTTACCACGGTTGGATGGTATTTCATTCTGTTTCCAATTAACATATCAATTTGCTGTTGTAATGAAACAAAATTGAAATGTTTATCTTATCATTTCTGCGTGATTTTGAAAGCGGTCAATCTCAGTATCTTAATTTAGTAATTTATTTGAATATGCTTGTCATCAAAAAACATTTTACATGTATTCAGCGTGTATTTTATAATTATATTTTTGTTATTTGTTAACTATAAAAATCATTATGTTATCATATATGTATAATCTTCTTTTGCATTCTACCAAGTCCATGCGCCCTCAAAATAAATTATGGATTACAAGAAGTAATGCATTAAATTTTTAAGAAAATAAACATTCCAACAATGAAAAATTGCGTAAACATTTCTATGAGAAAATTTTCATATTCGGAACCAGCTATAATGTAGATTGTTTTAGCTTAATTTTAACACAAAACTCTTTATACTTATCAAATTTATTAATTATTTTATTACGTACTTTTTCTTTTCATTAATTCAAAATATATAATAAAATTATATCTTTGAAATTTTTTTTATTATACAAAAAGTTCATGCGCACAAAACCTTTTTGTGATTGTTTCTAAATAACTCTTTAAATAAAAATCATATATATAAGTGCAATTAATTTGATTTGACAATTATTTTTTTCTAATTTCTCTAAAATATCTGTTAAATAGTCAAAAATATTATTATTTACGTCTTTATGAAATAATTATGCAATATAATCAGACGGTGAATTAACTAGCAGCTTGAAAAATATTCTATGGCACTAAGAACACTGTCCGAGTCCATCGTTTGTCCTTTCTGTAAAAACAATTGATTAATTGTAATAAAATGTTAATTATTCATTTTATGTTGTAGTTTTATTCATAGTACTGGACACTGTTATGATTTTTAGTTCATTACTGGCTGGACTTTATCAATGCTTTGCTATTTTTGATTTGCTGCTGATGTCTAAAATGTACACAAGGTGATTCAAGGAAAACACCTATAACATGATTGTAACTTGATTATGGTCTTAATATTTAATTATGGTTTTTTTTTTAAATAATCTGTGATACAAAAAGAACATTGTAATAAAATGACTTATAGAAAAATATTTTAAGACACTTACCAAGGTTTGTTCCTAGTTTAATAGGTTTAATAGCCATTTGATATGAAAACAATGCTTTTAAAATTATTATAGTTCATAATAAAATCTAACACACGATGTGAATTTCTTTGCTCAATATACAGCTTGTTAGTGCCTTCATTCCACACATACAAATTTACATCATTGTTTAATTTACATTTTTTTCATTGTTTAATTGATCAATTTCATTCTCATATCACTGACTGCGCATGTCAATCACCGATGTCATATCACCTTCACGATTATTTTGCCTATCACTTACGTTACCGTTTTTATTCTTTTCTTGAACAGTCTTTTTATTAGTTAGCTAACTATATGCATAATATGGTTATAATTTATTTATTATTTCTCATATGCACAAGGCTACAAATATAAAATTTCACCATGTGTATTCTTTATCAATAATTTATAAAAGCTTGCTATGTGCATAATTGTGCACAAAGAAGGTTTCACATACAAGTAACAAATTTTCTGAAGTTCTAATGTTAACAACGACAAATAAGAGATTTTCCAAACATACGGAAAGAAAGCTTGAATTTCGGTCATTTTAAAAATTATTTTGATTAATTTATAAACATAGCTTCGTTTGAAGAAAGTCACAACAAATGATATGAAAAGGCCAATAAAATCCCACCCAAAAAACCTGCTTTAGCAGAAAATACACGTAGTAGATATCCCTCTTCCACGGACGATTAGTTTACGTAATTTCAGAGTAGTTTAACTGGCGAATTTTGGGTTCAAGGACTACAATAATAAAGGAAAATTCACACGATAATAGCTTATGCACCATTTTACATTCATTTGCATTTTTCCTCAAGTAGAATGCTTTTAGTCTTGAGATAATGAATCTATCATTATTGAATTTTCTTTTGAACACACAGATACTTCTATTTTATAAATAGTCAAATAATATATTATATCCATGCGCATATACCAGAGTGATTTATCCATCAAAAACTGTGTAAATAACTGATACTAGTTATGACTGCTTGACTATGCCAGAGTAGACTAAGCGCAATATATTTTCATAAACCAGTGTTATGTAAATGAAAAAAAAACATAAATTAGTATTTAAACCCTTGTATTTTTCTTTCATTCTTAATTATATTTTTAATACATCATTTTCTATTATATATTACATTAGTAGTATATATTGTTAAACCGCAACCTTTTTGATGAGGAATGATTCAGTTGGCACATGTACATATGGTACCTTATTTTAAATGATTTTTTTTTTGTAAACGATTTATTAAAGTCTTATATTTTTAAATTAATTCCAGTAACCAATTAAAAAATCCTAGTGATTGTTATATCAGAGAACGTTCGATCCATAAAGAGTGGAATACACTGTATCGCTGTTTCGCTGTAGGGCACTATGAAGGGAGAATATTCATTTCTGACAGAAATGCATAATTTCAACAGTGATAATGAATATTATTCTTCTTTTTTTATTACTGTTTTTCCATCCCATCATTAATTGGAAGTATGCACATACCGTAATAATTAAAAACAAAAAAGTTATTCAAAAAGTAACCCTTTTCCGTAGAATCGAAATGATAATTTATTCTTTTCAATAATTTAATTTTAATTTTAAACCGTACATCAGATAAAATAACTTAAATGGAAAATAAAACTCTAATATACGTAATTAGAAACTTACGAACGTACTTAAAACGGAATGTAAATGCGTCGGAGAATGTTTTATTTTCCTACTGATTCCAGAGCCTGGATATTTGTCTCTTGCTGCTGGATCTTTCTAATTAAACGGCGGGTAGTTATTTTTACTGAGGAGTAGAGATTATGTATATATATTTTTTTTAACTGAACGGAGTTTGGAATAGCGTTTCGATCTTTTGTAAAGCATGAGTATGTTAAGAAATTTTACTGGGGTTATTTTTATGGAGAGTTGCAAAACATTTTTTGTTAAGGACTTAAGTCCTTAAGTCCGTTATCTGACAGCATTCGTACCTTACGGTCCAGCAGGAATGCGCCTGGTGAAGGCTTAGTTTTGTGATAAGTGTAATACATTCCCTTCGCAGAGATAGTCGCTTAAGATGGCTGGAGGCGGTTGCCTTCATCTTACACGTACTTGAAGATGGACGAAGGTAAGTTTTGGAGTTCCTTCTTATTCTTCCGGTGATATCTCTTAATGAGACTAAAATTTTAATTTTAGTCATATATATAATAGTCCAATTGCAAGTTATATTGTAATCTTATAGGTAGTAAAAAGTAGATTTCTCGTATTACAAATATTTTTACAGTTCAGATTATATCTGCAGTGACCAATCATTTCTGAGAGTTCGCGATCTTAAAATAACATTATTGCCAATAAAAATTCATTTTTATGATATTTAAAAGTCTTTTCCCACTCATTACGCTATTCAACAATTTTTTTTTCTGAATAACAATTATAATTACAATCGGCTCTCCTGCGGAGCCATAAGTAAGTTTCCTGACAAAAGCACGTGATAAGAAAGTCCTTAAGGAAACTCCAAAATAAATAATACACAATAAACCGTTGCAAGCAAACTTAAATTCAAATATGAAATTTCAAGCCCAGTCATAAATCACAAACCAATAATTTCAGCACCATATAGTCTACAAAATAAACATTAATAACAAATAAAAAAGAAAAAGAAAGAGAAGTAACAAGAAATTAGATACGACACCATTAAACTTGATGGTGTAGATTCCAAACTGTTACGCAGAACCTAAGTCGAGAACATGGGCTCGTTTCAACCGTCGGACGTCTCTGCTGTTATCGAGTAGATTAATTGCAAAGTGGTTTACATGATTCTCAAGCCTTTGCAGGTATTTGACATTGCGTTGTTGTGCAATCTCACAAACCGATGGGAGGTCCAGATAATCCTGAATCTCATCATTCCGCGTGAACCACGGAGCTTCGGCAATTACCGACGCTATTTCGTTCTGAAATCGTTGGATAATTTCCACATTACTAATACTAGCCATTCCCCACAATTATAGACCGTATGTCCAGATTGGGCGCAGGTTAGCCTTGTAAATTGAGATATTGTTGGATAACGTGAGACCTGAGTTCCTCCGTAGCAGCCAATGAAGTTCCCTGTACCTTGCTTTTAGCGGTTTCCTCTTCATCCTCACGTGACACTTCCAGGTCAAACGCCGATCCAGGTGAAGTCCCAGATACCGCACAGTCACCGTTTGCGGGATCAAAACACCATCAAAGTACACACCGGGACAGTCAACTCTCCGCATGGCAAATGTGACGTGCCTCGACTTACCTTGATTAACCTTAATCCTCCACTTTTTCTACCACACACACACACACGATCCAGCGCCATTTGTAGAGTCTGCAAGGCTAGGCCAGGGTTTTCAAGCCAGGGTTGCAATCATCCAGGACCGGAATGTCCGCAGCGAATACGGAATGCAACACAGGGCCCAGCACAGAGCACTGAGGGACAGCCGATTCAATCTCAAAGAACCTTGAAAACTGGTCATTACATTTCACCTGAGCAAAACACTCCTTAAGATAATTCCGCAAGACTAGGAAGTAGGGTTGAGGAAGTTGTAGCTTTAACTTGTAGAATAAGCCAGGTATCCATACCTTATCAAAGGCTTGTTGGATGTCTAAGAACGCTGCCGAGCAGAATTTATGCTCCTCCAGACACCCACTGATGACTCTATGGGATTGTTCGATTGTGGAATGGCCACACCTGAACACCCTCTCTGAACATACCCTCTGCATCGTGAAGCAAACAGATCGGCCTTTTCCCTGTCAGTCCTCACCCACGATCCAGTACGCCTCTGTAGGGCGGGGAGCGTTCCTGATGATCGTTGCAGTCTTTTTGTAGCCTTCCATAAGGAGTATCCGTCCCCATGCAGGTGAGAAAGATTTCATATGTACTCCTTGAATGTCTCGTCCCTGATAGTCCTCAACAACCTCCTCCGCCTCCACGCCTTCCTATTAAGAAGAGTCCTACTTTCTGGACTTATGAAACGCTGCCAATTCCGCCGAAGACGCCGCTTCGAGACAATTAGTTCTGTCACTTCCCTCGGATAGGTATTGTCTCTGGTTGAGTGCAAATCATCAGGTGTAGACCGGCATGCTCCTTCCTGCATGACCAACGTCAAAAAGTACGTCGCGTAATAAATATCCCCAGGGGTATCGCGTGGAAACGGGTCACTCAGTTTCTCTTCGATCCAATCCTGGTCAGAAACCCAATCCGTTTGTCTCGTATGAAGAATAGGCCTCTCTTTCCTCCTTAGCACCGTCGTGCTCAATGTAAGTAGACCCGGCGAGTGGTCCGACTATGAATCATAGTTGTTCTCCACCAGAGTGTATGCAAATGATATACCCGAGGTAACAAAAAATTCAAGCAAATCCGGGATCTTCGTCTGGTCCGTAGGCCAGTATGTCGGCTGGAATCCCGATACCACGTCCAGGTTCAGATTTTGAACACATGTCTTCAGCGATCTACCCCTGCTGGTAGTCAATCGGAAACCCCACAATGGGTGTTTTGCGTTCCAGTCTCCTCCGGCAATAAATCGAGAACCCAGAGTCGCAATCCAGTTACAGTTACAGTATGCCGTGGAGGGTAGTACACAGCGGACAGCCTAATAGGCCCCAACCAGTCTGTAACTTCAACCGTGGTTGCCTGAATCTGGTCAGTGTAGAAGCTCGGTAGTTGATGATGCCGCAGGGATTGCCGAATCAGAATCGCGGTTCCTGCATGGGCCCTCCCATCTGGGTTATTCGTCATATACACAGAATAACCGTCAAGCCTGAGGTATTTCCGGTCAGTAAAGTGCGTTTCCGATATCAAAATGACGTCAAGGGGATTTGAAACTCCCATAACTCCTAGGTCCTCACGCCTAGAAAGTAGGCCGTTAATGTTCCATGCAGCGATTCATAGAAATCTGGATATCGACGGATTTTGGAGAGCACCTGGTTGAGCAATGCTGTCAGACTCCCCATCTGTTGAAGCAGGAAGTCTATATTTGATGACAGCCTCTCCAACTTGTCCACACTTCCCTCACTAGCACGCCCAGCTGCTGCAGCATACGTTTTATGGAGAGATTCAAGATCCGCGTTGACTGTCCTCAGCACCCTACGACCCAACGAAAGGAAGTTCTTATCATCAAGCGCTGGGCTGCCACCTTGCGGCTAGCGGGTTCGATTCTCGGAACTAGTTGCGAGTTCCAATTCACCTTTCGCCTACGCTTCCAATATCTCTTGATATACTCTAAAGTCTCGGTAATTTGTCGGATGGTCGGACTGACACAAGGCGCAGGTGCAGGAGTCTTTTCTGGGACAGTCAGCTGTCCGATGGTCCTCCCCACATTTCACGCAGCGGAAAGGCCTCATGCAATTTTTCTTAGTGTGCCCATATTGCTGACACCTCATGCATTGCATGAGGTCTGTAGGCTTCCGTGGCGTCTGGAATGACACTCTGCAATTGACAATGTACTCCAATTCAAAAATGGTCTTATTCCTCTCCTGTGGCTCCAGGTTCACAAAGAAAGTCTATGTGGGCTCCTTAGTTATCCTGTGGCGTGTATTTATCAGGCCCTTCATCCGATGCCCATGGCCTTCGATTTCGTTTCTTCAGTGTGATTTTATCTCCAGTCTAATAGAGTGGTGCAGGTTTCTGATTACAACACGAAAAGTTCGTTGATCCTTCCTTGTGAAAGTATGACCTATCAGACCGAGCTCTCGAACAACTTGTATAATCTTCTTGTACGCCTCGATGTCCCTAGAGATTATTCTCAGCTGCTTACCTCCGAATAGTCGAATGCTGTAATCACTCTTGCACACGGTCGCTTCCAGCAGCTCATACAACTTCAACAAGTCGTTTATTTCGTAAAGCACAATCGGAGGAGGCTTGACTGGCTCAGGTTGGTTCATAAATTCCGTATCCTCTAGTGGAAGGCCACTAAACTTATTCGATAGTGGTAAGTCGCTATTGATAGGCCCACGATTCACTGTTTACCTCCTTGGCACATCTATTGTCCTCCACTGACTAGTAGTAGGCTGGGACTCCATTGTTACACTCTCTTTATCACTCGGGTCACCTAACATATTGTTCACCAAGTCGTCTCTAATAAGCTTCCTGCGCGCAGCCCTCCTCGAGTTTATCCAACGACGGTAGTGGACCACGTTTCCTGGACGGTACACGACAACCTACAATATCAGATGACCCCTTGTCTATCATTTCTGCCGAAGGCAGCTGATTTATATCGTGCAAAACCTAAGCGTACATAAGAATAAACGAAACTAGAAACCATAAAAAGTAAACAAAGAAATAAGCAAACAGTAAACAAACAATGAACACTCCTTAGCAACGGAGTGGCGGAACGAATGATCCTCCAAGATTATAGGAAAGAAAAAATAATAATAAACTTACAGCTATTGATAATTAACTTCCAAAACACAACCGCAATTATAATACAGAACGAAGGTAACTTAATATAATATAAAAACAAATTCTAGGTAGAGAACACAAACATACGAATATCTCAAAGAACAGCTGATATTGACTATTCAACAATGTAGCTGATATTTTTGTACATGATTACATATTATCTGGCCACGATCTTCTCAAAAAAAAAGGTCAAATTTTACAGAAAGTAATTTTATTCAATTTTATATTGTAAACTGTATCTTGTAGATACAGTAATTGTAGATAGCTATAAGTATAACAGGTGTAGGGAAGCCGATATGCGACACCAGACACTCCAAAGGCGGTAGAGCCATTCCTAAAACTAATCACTATCCTTGACTGAGCCGAATATTCTGGTACAACAGAATATCCCAGTGAAACACTGAAATTCAGTTAATATTCCTCTTTAGAAGTAACACCTTCATTCTGTTTACCACATAAACTGACTATATTTTGGCTAACATTATTAAAAGAGAAAGAAGCTCGAACCAGTTCCGCATAAAATTCGTTTGCTTTACATGCACTATAGAATCAATGAAAACTGACAGATGTAAAGAAACAAACTTGTAAACGTAATAAACTATAAATAAACAAATTTGTTTTTGAAGGATCTTAATGTACTAAAAATTAAATTAAATTGCTCAAAGTACAGAACTTAATAATGTATCTTAATAAACTTTAGTAACTAATTTAACTTAATAAGCGTTAGTAAATAATTAGATTAAATTCGCTCTCTAATCTCCGAAATTTGTCTTCAAACAAAACTTGAAATTTCGATAACTAATTTAACGGTCTTCCGACGCTAACTAACTATACCTTAACCAAATTCATCGATAAACTTCAGAATGAACTAATAAATGTGGATTCATTAAAAATAAATATTAATTTAAGTAACTGGATTAAGAGTAATAACTTCTTTGACTAATCTGATTTAAGTACGGTGAACCAGGTTTGTCCCTTGTCTATTCTCATTCGTAAACATATTGACAAACATACATATTAAAGAGACATGATTTTTCATTAACGTGATTAGTTGATCATAAATACATCGTAAATCAGATAGTTGTGTTATGATTGCATTGTATTATTAAGGTGAATATAGGATTTCGAGTTCAGAAAAGTAATCATCAGCGCCCAAGTCACGGCTTCTACTAATGATGTCAATTACCAAGACTTAATATCATAAAGAAAGAATGTGTTATATAATATTTAATCGAATTGTAGTATTATTTTTACCGCTATTCTTCTAATTTTATATAAAAAGTGAAAGAAAAAAGGCAAAATTCTTATAATGTTTATAATTTAAATCTGTTGATAATTATAATAATTTTTTTTTTTGGGGGCCAGTAAAATTAAATTCACAAATGAAATCCTTTCTGTGGAAAAAAATATTTATTAACACTTCCTCCTATGGTACAGATGCGTATATATGAATATGAGAGTAAAATAAGCCAAAATTTAGATGTTAGAAATTGTTGATAACAAACAGATATTAGATGTAAATAAAATACAGACAAATAGATATTAGATGTAGATAACAATAGAGAAACTGAATGAGCAGACAATCACAAAAATTCCTGCTTAGTCTTTTTTTTAAAAAAAAAAACTTGTAAAATTACGCCTATAGTATTGTAAAAATATTTTATGAGTAACTGAAAATGAGTTTTTTAATTTTTTTTATGTTTTCTCTTCGACAAAATGTGGTCAGTAAAGATGATGGAAATTTGAAAAAGAAAACTCTATTGAAGCATTTCCATTAAAATCAGTGCAGAGCTGTAGGACAAAATGGAATAAATACAGCAATGACACAGAGACCATCTGTAAATGATTTGATAGCTGTAAAACGCTTTGGAATAAGTCCCGATTCTAGAGTTAATCAGTCCTAGAGTAAAAAGTAAGTACCACGCAAATGAAATACAGTTCACCGACAAAAATTTCAGAAAAAAATTAGCAATTTTAATAATATCGTGATGTCAAATGTATCAGCCAATGTTAACGTCGAGGCTGAAACTAATCAGCCAATGAATTCAACTAATGAATTTATCTCGCTCTTCGCCTGTATCCCAATTTTTTTAATTTTCAAACGTATTTGGTTTTAGAGCAATATGAAATGAAAGGATATTAATTAAAAATTGATTTTAAAAATAATAACTTTCATTTTCATTTATTATTCATAGAGACAGAGTAAAATGAATTTAATAGTTTCAGTCAGTCAGAAACCAAAACTTACTACGTAGCACTGGAATTTTGTCTATTCTTTCTCTTTTATTATTCATATAAATCTGAATTACCATTTGCATATTTAAAAACAAAAAAAAAATAAACCGTAACCTGGTCTAGCGGTTAACTCGTCAACGCAAATCAGGTGATTTCGAAGTCGAGAGTTCTAATAAATCTTGAGGTTCAAATGCCTAGTAAAGGCAGTTTACTTTTATACGGATTTGAGTACTTGATCGTGAATACTGGTGTTCTTTGGCGGTCGGGTTTCAATTAACCACACTTTGCAGGAGTGGTCGACCTGGGACTGTACAAGACTACACTTCATTTACATTCATCCGCATCATCCTCATTCATCCTCTGAAGTAATACCTTACGGTGGTACGGAGGCTAAACAGAAAAAGAAGGGAGTTTGATATTTCTACTTTTCAACATATTGATATGAGAAAATCGATTCAAGTCAATGAGTAGCTGAAATCTACCGTTGATATACATATTTTTACATTTTCAAAATTTTCTCATTCAGATGGAAAAAAAAATTCTTTATATAATTTCAGCGCAAATGTTTGAAACGGTTAAACAGATTTTGATAGAGGGTAATAGAATATAATTTTTTTTAAATATTTTTCTCTCATTTTATTAGCAAAACAATACTAATTACCTACACTGCTATGATGAAGGAAAGTCAAAAAATAATGGTAAACTTTCATTTTCCTCAAAATCATGTGTCACTGTTCTGCTGTAAATCATAAGCTTATATAATATGTCGATTAGAAATATTGTTTTGCTGTTAGCTCTTTATGGTTGTGGTTGAAGATCGGTTAAAAATAAATGCTTTTTGTTTGATAGGAGCCAAAACGAATCTACAAGGAAAAAAACAAGCTTTAATATGTTTTCTATATTCAGGAGTAAAACCAGCAGAGATTATTAGCAGAATGTATCAGCAATACGGAAAGAGTTGTTTTAGTAGCAAGACCGGAAAATGGATTAATCGAATAAAAATGTAGAACTTCTCTCTTTGACGAACAACGGAAAGAATTTTCGAAGCGGATAACAAATAATTAATCAACCGATTAAAGTTGATGGTTCTGCAGGTGAGTTAATATAAGTCTGGGTTGACATTTCCAATTAAATACGATTTTTTCAACCTTCGAAAAATTTGCCCTAACTGAGTTTCTCTTCAGCTAATAGATATCCACAAGAGAATCGTTTGAAAATTTTCTAGAAGTTTTTGTATCGTTATAGAGATGGAGACTAATTTCTGAAGGGTTATGATAACACTGATAAAAACAAATGTTTGTTTCATAACTTGCGATACATGAACCCATTCTATTTTTTAATTCTGAAAATGAGTCTGAAATCAGAATTTTTCCATCATCCTACGTTCTAGAAAAAATTGAAAATTTAAATCATTAAAACTGTTGATAGTATATGATGAATTATTAATATACGGCCGTTTTTTATTTCATTAATTTATATATTAGTTCTCATTATATATTTTTAACTCTATTACACTTGTTAACCGTAGGTTAATAATAAATTTTACCGTTAACCAAATAATAGATTATACCAACAGTTTTTATACCGACAGTTCTTGTAACGAGTGTAGTGCGTTCACTATAAAATCACATAAGAGAAACACTATACCTTTAATTAAAAAAGCTTATAAACTATACTTTGACTTGGATCAGGATAAGACATCGGCTTCTCATATAATATGTAGAAACTGTGCAGTCAATTTAAGAGGATGGCTAAAAAACAAACGAAATTCCTAGCCGTTTGGTAATCCTATGGTTTTTTCATTGATTCTTCCAAGTAGAGCTTAAAAGCAGTTCTAATTTACAATAGTAAAAATATCCTTCTATACTAATCTGGTATGGAATTAATGTGAAATAAACGTATGTTATAAAAACTGTTGTCGGAAGAGATAATTATATAATAAGCATAGCTGGAATATGTGTGGAGTTCAAAGAGTAACAGTTCTTTTGTTAGGCTTGCAGTTAGTTATACAAAATACTGCTTTTTATTTGCGAATGAGATAACTGAGCTAGGAAAAAAGAAAAAAAAAATTCCTGTGTTATGTGTGTTTTTTCTTGTTGTGATGTGCGAGTGACTTGTTACTCCTTGTGTCGGTGTTATCCTTGGTGTTGCGTAAGTGTGTGTTTGGATGTTTCAGTTGTGACTGCGGTGACCGATTGTGTGCGCAAGCGTTTCCCCCTTTCCAGAAGTAATGCTACAAAGCGTTTCCCAGGAGGGGCGGATACCCAGGGGTGGATGCATAGTCGGTAGTGCGCAGGAACACATCCGCCCTCAATAACATCTTGCGGAACCTGTTAGCGAGTCCGACACTGCTTCGGCGCCCGTAAATGGGATTCCTCCACCTCTATAAAAAAAAGAGCTGAGCTAGAGATCAGCATTATGTTCTGAAATAGTGGAAGAGAAGTAAGAAATTAACTCCTGATGAAAAAAACAATTCACGATGAAAAAAAATTATTCGTGAGTCTCTAGTTAAACCAGAAAAAAATATTTTAATAGCCCCCTTCATATCAAACAGGAACTAATAAAACATTTTGTAAAAAATATGAAGAAAGACAATCAAGGATTCTTGTACATAAGGCAGATATTACCAAAAGTAAATGAAGAAAAAATTAAAGAAGGGATCTTGGATTGGTCTACGAATAAGGGACCTGGTCAAAGTTGAAATGTTTAACTCTGTGTTGACCGATATCTGTGTTGACAGCGGTAAATGACATTTGTGAAAATTTTCTGGGTGTCCATAAATCACAAAATTACCAGGAAATTGTAGATAAACTCTGTAATTCTTACGAGCTGTGATATATAATATGTCATAAAATATCCATTTCCTCTAATCACGGCTGGATACTTCCCGCCAAACCTTGGGACAGTAAGTGATGAACACGGTGACCCCTTCCACCAAGATATTTCAATGTTGAAAAAACCGTTACAAAGGCAAATAGAGGATTAATATGTTAGCTGATTATTGTTGGACTTTATTTCGTGATGTAACTGAGGGTATCTACAAAAATAAAATATCTGCTTACAAGGTTTAATATAAGTATACGGCATTCCATAACATTATAAAAGTTATATAAACTTTTATAGACCTTTGAAGTATCATTTCCATTAAACTGAGGGGACAGAAAGATTCTATTCACAGATTTATTATCTATTCAAAACAGTAATGCAGGAAAGGTTATTCTATTTAGAGAAATATTAAAAACGTTTTATTTTGTATATTTGTGTACTCGTAAATGAGACGTCGGGTCATTAGTTTAATCCCGAGAATAAGTGACAAAGTTTTGAATGGAGTCATATTTCATCTCCTACGGCAAAAAATTAAAAAAAAATCTTGAAACATTTTTTATTCATTTCATAGGTTAAACTGCGAATAGTGAAAACTATCGTAGCAGATTTCAGAATTCACCTATCGTTTTCAGATCTGAAGTAAAAAATCAAGTCTATAAGGCTTTAAAAATATTCAAATATGGATTTCGCTTCAAGATAACTCTTTACCTCATATATCCAACAAAACAATCCTTTATCTTCAATATTTTAATTTGACCACCAATTGTACAGCTCTGAGCTGTTTCCAAACGTTATCTTAAATTTTGTTCACTAAAAGAAGAACTATGGAGAAATCAGTTCTATTTTGATGCAAAAAATATGCAAACGTATAAAATTGGCTCAGCACCAAACTGTAAAGTTTCTTCCAGAAAGAAATGAGAAGCTTGTTAAAAGAGGAACTAAGTGGATAAAAGGAGGAGTTTGTACTGAAAAATAAGCAATATTTCATCTTGTGAAAATAAAAATAATATGTTTTTAAATATTATTCTACTTTTTAATTTACCCTCATAAATTCATCCTTCACCCCTAATATATATATATAAATTATATAAATTTATATTTATAAATTATACATACATATATAATTTATAAATATAAATTTATAATATATAATTATAAATAAATAAATATATATATCCTTTGGCGAAAAAGCGAGAAACTGGAATATTAAGTGTAAGACATTTTTAAATATAACACTTTTTCTAACTTAATTAGAGTTTACATTAACAATACTTACTTATTAATTAAAAATATTATTTCAGAATTTTTTTTTTGAGTTTTTTTACTATTAATATGTTTTAATAAGGTGTTGCATGGGGAGACGCTGTTTTCAGCCGAATTACATAGAGAGAGAACAAGTTGAAATCGTTAAATACTTTCTTTTTTTTTAAATAAACAAGAGCAAAACGAAAATAATGAAATGTAGTCAAATAAAGTAGATGAACCACTGAATATAAAAATAGGATGAGAGAAGACCATGGAGTTAGAAGAATTTTGTTATTTGGGAAGTAGAATTACTAAAGATGGACGAAGCAGAAGCGATATAAAATGCCGAGTAGCACAGGTGAAACGAACTTTCAGTAAGAAATACAATTTTATTACATCAAAAATTAATTTAAATGTCAGGAAAAGATTTTTGAAAGTATATGTTTGGAGCGTCGCTTTATATGGATGTGAAACTTGGACGATCGGAGTACCTCAGAAGAAAAGATTAGAGGCTTTCAAAATGTGGTTCTATAACAGAATGTTAAAAGTCAGATGAGTGGATAAAGTGACAATTGAAGAGGTACTGCGGAAAATTAGTGAAGTAAGAAGCATTTGTAAAGATATAGCTAAAAGAAGGAACAAACTTATAGGCCACATCTTAAAAAATCCTGGAATAGTCGCTTTGATATTGGACGGACAGGCAGATGGGAAAATTGTGCAGGCAGCAACGTTTGTGAATATGCATAAAAAACTGTTGGGGATGTAGAATGTGGGGGTATACCAAAATAAAACGACTGGCACTTGATAGGGAATTTTGGAGAGTTGCATCAAACCAGTCAAATATCTGAAGACAAAAAAACATGTAACTAATAACGTGAACAAAATTTGTTAGCATTATATAGGTTATATAATAATATAAATTTATATAAATATTGTAATCAAATGTATTATATTTAAACATTTTAAAAACGTTTTAATTCTTGAATACAGTGATTATTTATTGTGTCTAAACTGTATTAATACAGGTTGTTTCAATAGTTTCATAATAAGCAAACGTACTAAATACCCAAGTCCCATTTTCAGGCTAAGAGCTTTTTCAATAGTAAATAAGGATAAATAAAAACTAATAAAATTTTCCAGTAATATACTACTGGCCAATAATAAATTTTAATTATTCTGATATATGTGCACATTATGACAAAAGGAACTGTGTTCAAGTGTAAATTCTTCTTCTATTGGTAAAAAATGTTTGAAAGATATCGTAGAATACAAAATGTGATTTTGAAAATATTTAAAAAATATTATTTTTATATTTACACAATTTATTATGTTCTATTTACTGCAAATGAATAAAATAATTATTAAACATTTAAAAGACTTAAATAATTGTTTTCCTAAAAGTTAAACTAATTTTTAATATTATTGGTTTTATGCGTTAATGTTATGTGCTTTATATCACTAGTTATGTTCTCTGTTAAGTAGAGGAGGAAAATCACTAATCTTTGCTAGGTAGAAGTTTTACTGTGTTGTATACTTCATAGTAATTGCCGACAGATGCAGATGTGTGTACGAAACAACTTCCGTACACAGCTTTTTTAAAATCTTACGTTCTTCAGCATACTTGTTTGCATATATAAGTTTAGGATCGTTATAATTTCAGAAATGAATAGCCATCATTTAGGAAGAACGTAAAAATTTAAACGTATTCCAATTATAGTAAAACATTTAAGAAAAATAATTAGATGCAAGGATCTAAAACCTTGTGTATTATTATCTAGAATGAAATAATATAGAAATCAGTATGTAGAAAGATATATTTTTATTAAAAATAAATTAATAAATAAGAAAAAATAAATTATTAAAGAACGAAATCTCTACTTATTTATAACAATACGGAGATATAAATAAAATAAGAAAGATAGTCAGAGAAAAGAGGTCTCCCCGTTCCACCTAAATAACTTTTCTATTTCTCTGGGGCTACGCTTTTGAAACGCCTGCCTTAAGATATTCTCCACCAGTATAGTCTTTTGTTACGAAAGAGTTAGCCGCAAACTCTTTTTTTACTTCTTTTAACGCCTTAAAAAAATACATACTCTTTTTGTACCCAACAATCTCGCAACTTATTTTCACTTTTCCACCACCATTACAAAAAAAAAATAAAATACTTTTATCCATTTGCTCTTGCTTATACCTTTCCTATTTTTCTATTTCATTTAATTCTGTGAAAAAGAATTTAATAAAAACAAACAACATTACCAACCTCTCGTATGTCAATTTTTCCATCCTGATTATCATCATATGCTTCCATAAAACACTGCTTAAGTTCCACAAGCATAGCATCAGATACAGCCTGTAAAAACAAATACGTAATAATATTAATAAATAAAATAATGTTTAAAAAACTGACTACAGCGAAAAACACATGTAAAAGAGAAAAATACATGAAGCTATATAGAGCAACTAAAATATTAATTATGAAAAATGAGAATAAAGGAAAATAAATATTAGTTTTATCAGTAATAACCGACCGGAACTTGAAATCATCAACTGATGTTTTACATTTCTCATTTTTCCTCGATTTAATAATACTTGCTACTTGCATGATTATAATAAAGAATATAATAATTTCGTCTTGAAAATTGGGAAATTGGTACAGCCGTTGAGAAATTACGTAGGAACAGAAATTCATACATATGATATGATAAACTGTATGTCACGTTAATGAGGATTCTTATTAAGTAAGTGAGAGATAGTGGGTGAGAGTGAGAGAGTGATGGTGTGGGAGAGGGAGAGGGTGAGGGAGAGGGAGAGAGAGAAAGTGTGTATGTGTGTGTGTGTGTGTGTGTGTTTGTAATGAGCGTCACTTTTACTACGAGTATATGATTATGTTGTGCAATCGTTATTATGCATAATAGGTAGCAAAGTTTTGTAATAAAAATCATTAAATGTGTAAAATCTATCTATATGCTAAAATCAAAAGTTTCTTAATTAAATGTATTGATTATTAAATTTGTTTTCATTTATTAAAAAAAAAAAAAAAAAAACAATACAAAGTATTACTATTTCTTTCTGAAATAATAACACGTAATCTTTTAAAAATAAATACTTAAGCTAAATAAGATAAATAAATAATGACTAATTAATACTGAAAGACAATACATAAAAAAAAAAATTGTGGTCTACTTATTACGAGAAGATTAATATCTTTTCACAATAAGAAAATATACCTATGTCATCAGATTGATACAAATTTATTTCATCAAACCGTCGGGTGGCAACTTTGCCAATTAATATTCACATCCAATAGTTTCAAGCGCCTATTTTATTCTATATGCTTTCTGATTTTATATATATATATATATATATATATATACATACACACAAAATAAATTAAATCAAACATAGAGATATGACGATGGAGTGAAAATTAATACATACGTAAACGCTTACATAATAAGATTCATTTTCAGAGAATTCCACCGTAAAAATCTGTTTATGAATATTTTAATTCGTAGAATTTATTTCCATACTCTCTGTTAATTAAAGATTCAGAAACAATGATGAAATATAATTTTATAAAATAGAAAAAAAAAGTTTACAGTAGAAAACAATAATATACTTTACACAATATAATATAATATATTATAAAAAATTGAATTGGATAATTTAAGCTGTTTTTTTTTTTTAATAATTTTAGTTTAAAGAAACGAACTCGGAGGGGAATGTAATAATAAAAGGTAAAACTTGAATGTTGATTATTATTATTATTTTAAAAATATTTTCATTACAAAATCAAAAGAGATGATAGAAAATAGTACAGTAGTTAAAAAAAAGTAGTAATTATAATACAAACAAGCACATCTATTTTCAATGAATAGACTCGAAGTATTAATTTCTCTAATATAATGAAAAAAAAAAAAAAAAATTCAATTAGAATTACTTACTTTTATAATTTCTGTTATCAGTCTTTCTAAGGATGGGTAAACAAATATCAACAAAAATCTTTATAAACCGTATGAAGAAATATTGCGACTACAGTATTTGATAATTTTTGTTTATTTAGATGAGATCAGATTAATCGAAGATTATGAAAATTTGAAATAATCGTTAGTTTTATAAATTAAATGATCGTTATGCTCAATGATCGGTTAAAGACATGACATTTTAATAAAAATATAAAATATTTTTATTAAGTTTTGTGCAACTGGATTTTGTCGTACAAAATTAGTGATCATAAATAACCCTGCTAGATTTTAATGTAATTTTTTAACACGTCAAAATGTTTCAAAAACTACTCAATTATATATATGTAGAATACAGTAATTTATTTTAATTACCGTCAATAAATTAAGTTACTGATTCTGAAACATAATTGCAGTAATAAAATATAATTTTGTAACATCAAATATACAGTCAGTTAAGATACGAAACTATTATTATATATTTGAGAAGATACATTATTCCTTCAGCAGTTCTGATTTCAATAAATAAATTACTTTCTAAATTTATGAAATTTCATTATTGTTATAATTATTATTATTATTATGAAGCAGTGATGTCAATAGAATGAAGGCAAAGACATGAGTCTTACTTTTTTTAAATATAATTATTTGATTACAAGAAACAAGAAAACAGAATTTAATTTTTATATTAAATAAAGATTATAATTACTTTTAAAAAAAGATATGTATTTTCTACCATACTAAATCTCTTTACGATTTTTGACTGTACACTCTTAAAGTTGTTCGTTAGCAACGAATTTTGACCGTTGCAATAGCAAAAAACCCTTTTATCGTGGATAAACTCCTATTTTTCATAATCTTGAAGTCTGTAGATTAACATGTTCCAAATCCTTGATTTATTCTTTCTCTATTCTTCTTTATCATTATTTTTCTAGTCTTTCAGTTTGCATGAATAAAATTCTCATCTTAAATAGCCGCTAAATAACAGGGAGTTATCGCCATTTGAGTAGGGGTGGGTAAACCACTATTTCTGCTAAGCAATATATGTCCTATTAAAAAAAAAACCATACGATATGATGATCAGCTATTTATCCTTAAATGTTATGTATTGGCTCATGCTATTTCTGAGTCTTTGTAAATGCTAGTTATAATCGCTCCATTATTGCCAGTTACGTTAATTGTATGGCCATTTGATAAAAAATCTCTTCTTCTGAGAACATAATTGCAGTTATTCACTTGAAAATTTACGTCTATCTTAACTTTTTATCTAGTAATATAGAATCACCTCCTAAACTTTCTTGCACAAGTTGTAGTTCAAAAGAGTGAAATTTATTACTGTAAAAAATCTCTGAAACGAAGGTTCTAATACTACGTCCAATGGCAAATTTCCAAGGGTTGAATGGATTTTTCAAGTATCTTAAGATCTTTCTGAAGGTATATTTTTCCCCCTTGAACGGACAAATCAGTTACATAAAACTTCCTCCAATATCTTTAATGTTTTATACACAATCATTAGTTATTTGTATGTACTCTATCGAAAACCCCATCGTTAAATAAATTTTGACATAGCCGGTCATGATCAGTAAATCCATACATCAATAAAAAAAATATATTTTTCTCAGCTTTGCTTAAAGAAAATATGTTATTAAGAAAATAAAGTTACTAGTACTTTATTTCTAATAAAGAATAATAATTTAATGAATTAATAATTCTAATAAAAATATTTATATTTATATTACCAACAAAACTAATTTTTATTTTGTAGTATTAAACACTTAGTTGTAGGTCGTTTATAAAATAATGTAAACGTTGGATTAACACGACGTAATACAAAGAAAATCAATATTATTAAAGGTTGACAGTTTATTTACTACAAAAATTTGTAGTGTTGTTTAATATAAATATCAGCTAATCTTATTATTTATGTTTAATTTTAAATTAATTAAATTTCAACTTTATTATTTATATACATTTTAACTTAATTTTGTAATAATGTTGGAAAATACTCGAAATTTTTTAGAATGAAATTTAAAAAAAATACAATTATAAAGCACGTAATTTAGTTTTATACTGTTTTACAACTGCATATGTTTCATGTATGTTACATTACACCTACTGCTGAAAGAGAATAAAAAGTTTTTCTACAATACTTTTCCTTCGTTTTATTTCCGTAAGATGTTTAAACATATGCTGTTATCGTTTCTGATATCTCAGTATCAGAAGTTACCGAAAAATTATTATTATTATTGTTTTATCATCAAATGTTATAAATCGTGATTTTAGATGACCATCTTTCTACTGAAAAAAAAGAGTTTGATTTTGGGATGGCGGAGAAAATCTCAAACTTAAAACCTTATTTTTAAAATTGAATATGGATTAATTTAAATTGGATTATAAATTAAATTAGAATAATAATAACATTTTTTTAAATCGCATAAGCATTTACATCTATGGTTTAATGATACTCACTATTGTAATATAAAAGGCCTTACCGTCTTGTTCAATGATCTGTATACATGTATATACTGAAGAAGAAAATAGAGATGGTTTTGATGAAATATTAAATGAATGTTTAATAATATATATAAAATACTGCATTAAGTATTTTAGGTATTTAATGTTACAAAACGATCAGCATAAATCTTTAGTAATGAGTCGTAAATAACATTGCTTATATTAATTAGAATACTCGATCATTTAAATGGTCTGTTACGTCGTTAAAATACCGTGAGTTATATGAATGGGATTGGATAAAGTCTGAATCAATCCTTAATCCATTTATTGTGGGTGTTTTTGTAAGCAATTTGTTGCTGTACGGCTTATTCTCAACGGGATAAATAAATTTAAAAAAGAAATCAATTTATACCCTAAATAAAATAACGATAAAACGAATAAGGCTTAAAAGTTAATTCTAATTTCATTAAATATTATAATATTTCTACGATATAACAAAAATAAATAAATTAATAAAATATATTATGAAATTATTCTTGCTAAAAGAATAAAAACACAAGTTTTATCTTTTTCATGACTAGTTAAATTTATTTTAAAATAAAGAACCCACTTCCCACTGTTAAGTTACCATTTCTGCTTGACATTTACGAATATTATAATTATGTACAATTAACTCATGCTGATAGGAAAATGAACCTAAATGAGTTGCACGCGAAGAACAACAATAAAATGAAAGTGATTTTCAGTGTTTGAACTCGAGTCAATTAAACCCTGGTAAAATAATTCGAACATACAACATCCAAGTTGATGTTAGACCCGTTTGAAGATACAACAAATATTTTTACGAAGGATGTACGTTTTACTGTAGAGCTAGAAGTCAATTTACGTATATACAGTTATTTAGTTTGAAATATTGAAGCAGTCGGTGAAGGGTTTCCACCGACTACTTCAATGTAATTACTCATCGTCTATGGTTATAGATTCAGCAGATAGGATTAACAACAGAATACAGAGAAAATAATGAATGTCTCAATACAGGTGGATTATATGCCTTCTCAAGAAAGGAACTTTTTACGGTCCCATTATTTGGGACTGTAAACTTTATTTGCACCATTATTTGCTTTACTTAAAGTACTACATTTATATACTCTCTTTTTATTCCGTTTACCCTCCGAAACCATCTTAAAGTATTACTTCAGAGGATGAACGAGGATGTATATAATGAATGTAAATGAAGTGCAATCTCAGATCGAACATTTCTTAGGTGTGTGGTTAACCGAAACCCTACTCCCAGACAATACCAGTATCCACAGTCTAGCATACATTTATATACTACATATTATTTAACTGTACACAGAAGCATTCATACTATACACATGTAATCTATTATTATAATTTTCTTAATTATTATTATTTAATTAGAGTTTCATTACCATACAGTTAATTTATTTTTCCGATTCGTTGTTTTTTGCCTCATAACGGTTTGACTTTCTTTTTGCGAAGTCCGTTTACGATCTTGTATATAAATATAATATTTTATAATATATAAATATATTCTGTATTTACTATCTGCGGTACTGGTTTTTGTTCTTTTAATTCCATTAGACTTTTTTCAAGAATAAAAAATATAAAAGTTATGTTGTCGGTTCGTTCGTATGTAATGCGGCAATTTTTGGGTCTGGCTTGCTTTTAATCGATGACAACCCAACTGGTTGTATGCGAAAAAAAGAAATAAAATACGGACGAATATATGCCATGCTATATTTAGTATCATTATTTTCTGTAATATTAAAATAAAATCTTTCTGAAAATAATACTGTATTTAATGTTGTAATGACATTATAATAGCCAATATCCATTGTTGATGTCTTTTCAATTAGAAATTGCTGGGTTTGAATCCCAGTCAGATTAGATATTTTTTATCTGCTAAAAAATTCTATCATTTGTCATAACAAATAACAAAAGTAACAATAATTGACCTGTTGGTACTAAATGGATAAATAATTTGTAAAATAAATTTATTTTTATATTTCTTTCATCAGATAAACTAAGTTTATTTAAATCTTTATTTGGATTACGTAGTGTATATTATACAGTAGTGTCTGAATATATCTTGGTTATTACATGTTTATTCCAAGAACGACAATATTTAAATTGTTCGGTGACATTCTTTGCGTTTTTTGTCGGTTCTTCTCTATTATACGTTGAGTTATTGCAACGGTCTCTACAAGCCTTCGTGATTCATATCTTGATATTTCTCCTGTTTATAATTTACTATTCAAAATCGATTCCATAAAAATAATATTTTCCTGTAATCCAAATTTGATCTAATTTCTTACTTAAACATTTGGTTTTATAAGTTCAAACTCAACTACTGGCATATTTTATCTTAAATTAAAATAAGTTACTTAGAAACTACACTTTTACAACTTAAAAGGGCATAAGTATTGACAGTATTTTATAAAAATACTGTCAAAAAATAATTATAATAAAGAAATAATCACAAAAATTCACGATGGGTTTCTACGAAACCGCTTGTAACTTTTACCTACTCATCAAGTAAAACAATTTTGTTTCCTTTGTTCCTTTGCTTCCGGAAAAAGATGTTTACAATTGACGATAAGCTGAAAATTTAAGATCCTGAAAGAAAATATTTTATAAATATTAATAAAGATTTACTAGCGGATGACTGGAAATCCTACTTATAGAAATGAAAAGTTAATATTACGTCAAAAAGTTAGGGAAATCTGGTTATCTGAAACGGAGAATACACCAAGATATGCTGAACGAGAATATTTCATCAACAATTTTATTGATGAAAGAATATGTAATATAATCTAACGAAAGCTCTTTGGAAAATATCTGCAAAAAGACATTAAACTACCAACCATAATAGCTACAAAAGAAAATATAGAAGCAAATAGAAAAATTACAGCCTAGCGGTATAATCTGCAAAGAAGAGGAATAAATACATTATTTTATTATTATTTATCCTACGATACATAGATGTGTCCATGTTATTAAAAATAAAATTCAAACAGATATAATAAATACTAAATGATTTTATAGTATTTTCACGGGTATTAATATAAATATCAGTATAGCTATATTGATATCCATTTTTTTTTTCAGCTATTCGTCACCAGATGTATTCAGACGATGTATATGTTGTGGATGTCCTTTGTACTTGCTGTGGGAAATACTTAATTAGATGTTTAACAGTTTGGAGTGGCTCACCACACTCACAACCAGCCATAGGTGATACATCCTACTTGTTCATAAGATAATTATACCAAACAATTTTCTTGGAAGTTGAAGACTGGTACTTGCGCATGCTTCGGCTCTATCCATTGGCATTCGTAGTTTTCGTCCTACGAGATCGTTCATTGTTGATTGATATGAAAATCCTTCTGTATAAACTCTCTATAAACTTTTGGCTCAGTTCTCATGCAGGTTTTTAAGATTTCCAGCGCCGATTAGTTGATCCAACGACGGTCAGACTGATTGGTCACTGCCAATCAACCTGATTGATTGATTTGAACCTGATTGATTTGGTCACTGCATTGCTACTCTCATTTCTAGAGTAATACCAGGGCATTTTGGCGGCTGAGATCTGTTGAAAGTATATTAGTCCGTACTGGGAACCAGTAAAACTAATTGGGGAAGGAGTCTATACCAGTAATTGTTCTCATGATTTTATTTGATTCAAAAACCAGCTTTCCAGTATGGCAGCTATTCAACCATACTGGTGCACAGAAGTATAGTTGTTTGAAGTACGCTTACATCCCCTCCTCAGGTGCTTACAGCTAGCTTATGAGTTATGTTTGGATCGTGTTCCCAATTTACAGTTACATTCATACATTTTTGCTTTTAAGTCAAAGTTCTGTCAAGCGTCGTGCTGAGTTACTTCGGGTTTGGATTATATCGCAGTCTTTCCCCACAAATGACATTTTTAGTGACTGGCATCTCTTTTTCTTAAATGGCAGTAGCTTATTTCTCTGGGTTAGTTTTCAGACCCCAGTTATCGTAGTACATAGCAATCTCAGATTCTTCTCAATCACCACTCCACCGCTTCCTGAATGTTTGCATTGTTCAGGAAGAGCAATACCATCTGTGTACATGAATCTGATGGCTCTACTAGGCGGCAGCACAATGAAACTTACAAAATCTATGAAAATAAACAAATATTTTTATTTGTGTTACGTCTGAATACATTACTTACGCACAGAGGTGTACATATGACTGTAGATCAAGCATCAAAAAGATAAAAATCATCTGAAAGAATCATAATTGATTTATTTTTCACATACAACTTTCGTATTTTATTTGTTCGTATCAGTTTTGAAAATTCTTTGGCTGAATTACTTATTACAGTTATTTAACAAAACATAACCCAAAGCAGAAAAAGTTTTGGTTAAAACGTATGTAATGATGACGCTTTGATAGATTAAAAAAATAAAATAAAATTAAATAACATATAACAGAATGACCAAAATCAGTATAAAAGAATTGCTTAACAAGTACCTGCGTTTATGAGCTCATACACACACGCGCGCGCGCAAACACAGAAAAATAGCATTCTAATAAATATTTAATGAAACATTTAATTGATTTTCAACATTATAGACAAAGAAAAAATCTAGAAACCACGATTAACCAGAAATATTTTTCTAAAGAAAACGACATACTTGCAGTTTTTAGTGAGTTTTAAATATTGCATCATTTAGTTGATTCTGAAAACAAATACGTATTTAATTTACAAGTAATTTTTTTCTGTCTAATATTAATTTATAATTGAAAATAGTTTCATTCACATTGAAAAAATATACCGATTTGGAAAGTCATTTATAAAATAGAATATTTTTAATTTTACGAATTCAAAATTAGACTTATTTTTAGTTCTGATGAAAAATAGAAGTAGGAATTAGAAGTCGTGAAGCCATAGTTTTAGTCGCAACCTTAGCGGTTATTGGTAGGTAATTGCATCATTTTATACTCATTATGTACAATCATGCTGAGTCCAGTACGAATCTGCTTGGTAATACAACTAACATTTTCATCTGTTACATTGAATGCATAGGTAAACTTGTATTTTTTCAAAAAAAATATATAATTTGATTTCTTTAACAGAAGAGCTTAAAATTACTTTTTGAGATAGTCGATAAGAATTTTTATTACTGTTTGTTATACATTAATCAGAACGGGAAAAGTATAGTATTTGTTTGTACACCTATTTCATATATTACTTCTAGTCGATTGGAATGAATTTAAATTTTATTTAAAAGAAACAATGTACGTTATACACCCACACTTCCCATTAAAAATAAATTTTGCTGTTTTATTCATTTTATTCCTATAAAAGAATAAAAGAACATAGCATTTTAAATTTTTATGTTAATATGGGTTTGAAGTTTGTATAAATCCAGAGAATCGTAGGGAATACTGTGTCTTCGAATATTGCAAAGTGGGACATACTTATTCGTATTGTGTCTCCCGTCATAAATTGAATCATGTAGCTTTTGGCATATGTCCATAAACATTGTATTCGTTTTAAAAAATAGTTTATTTTTATTCAAGTTTCTATAAAAATCCACTTTTTTACAACAAAGAACATGAAACGTACTTTTACACGCTTTTTGTGATTTTCGTTACTTGCATGAGTGCAAAAATAAATTATTTCCTAGTCATTTATTAAATTGCAGCCAATAGCGAAATAAATGGATATATATAACTCAACTATTTTATCTATGATATTGTTTTACAAATTACGCTAAAGACAAATTTCCATAATAAATTATCGAAATTTATTTTTCGTCAAAATAAACGGCAAGAGATAAATAAATTTAAGCGAAGGAATAGCCGAAATTTCTGCAATTTCAACAGTAAGTAATTATTTCCAGTTTAGGAAAATCTGTTCTTAACTTTTCACCAATCAGTAATAACGTTCATACTTATATGCGTACAATCACGCAAAAGGACGACCCAGATAATCGGCTAGTATTAAAATAAATCAAGTCATTAAATCGAAAACGTTTTAATGATAAATTATTATAGTAAATTTGAAAATAAAAGCATACATAGGAGTTATTTAAAGTTTTAAATTGTGGGTCCAGAATATAGACGTCGCTTGATAGGAAAAATAAGTCGCTAAACATGTAATAAAATTACCCATCAGAATACTTAAGAATACTTCATTTTTAAATCATTCAAACCACGAAGTACACCAGATGATTCAAAATAAATAAAATTTATACGAATTGTAACATCTAAATTGACAAGTTACACTAGTGAAATATGTGGGGACTATATCCTAACCAATCAGAGGAACATAAGTAATAAAAACTTGATACCATTTTTTTTGTAATATATTAATTTATATTACGAAAAAATGGTATCATTGCGAATTTTTATTTCTGTAAAAGGCTAATCATCAAATGCTAAATTTTTTGAGTTTAAAAAAAAACAAAAATATTATTACATTTACCTTATTTACTAGCTACTTATTTCCTCTGCATTTTACACGATTAAATTTTTTTTGTGTTAAGTCATTTAACTGGTTTGATGCAGCTGTCCAAGATTCCCTATCTAGTGCCAATCGTTTCATTTCGGTATATCTCCTACATTCTACATCCCTAACAGAATCTGTTTTACATACTCCAAACTTTGCCTGCCTGCACAATTTTTCCCATCTACCTGTCACTCCAGTATCAAAGCGACTATTTCAGGATGCCTTAATATGTGGCTTATTAGTCTCTTTTTTAACTATATTCTTCTAAATTCATCTTGCTTCATCAATTTGCTGCAACAGCTCTTTATTTGTCACTTTATCCATCCATCTGATGGGGAATTTTCTCCTATAGCACCACTTTCAAAAGCTCACTTTCTTTTCTTCTCAGGTACTCCGATCGTCCAAGTTTCACTTTCATATAACTCTACGTTCCAAACATATACTTTCAAAAATGTTTTCCTGACGTTTAAATTAATTTTTGATGTAAGAAAATTATATTTTGCTTGTGCTAGTCAGCATTTTATGTCGCTTCTGCTTCGTCCATCTTTAGTAATTCTACTTCCCAAAGAACAGAATTCTTTTACCTCCATAATCTTTTCTCTTCGTATTTTTATATTCCGTGGACTATAAACATTATTTCGACTAGATTTCATTACTTTGTTTGGTTCTTGTTAATTTTCACGCGGTAGTTTATTTGTAGGATTCATCCATGCCATTCACTGTTTCTTCTAAATTTTTTTCCTCTTAGCTAGAATTACAATATCATCAGCAAATCGTAGCATCTTTATCTTTTCACCGTACACTGTTACTCCGAATCTAAATCGTTCTTTAATAACATTAACTACTAGTTCTTTGTAAATATTTAGAAGTAACGGTGACAGGGAACATCCTTGTCGGATTCCCTTTTTTATTTCTACTTTTTTTTATATTCGATTATTACTGTTGCAGTTCGATTCCTACAAATGTTAGCAATTGTTCTTCTATTACTATAATTAAACCCTAAATTTTTTAAATGCTGATTATTTTATCCCAGTCTACGTTATCAAATGGTTTTATTAAATCTATAAATGCTATGTGTGTTGGGTTAATTTTCTTTTTTAATTTTGTTTAATTTCAGCGTAAAATTACTTCCCTTGTCACTATACTTTTCCTGAAACCAAATTGGTCTTCTCCTAACACTTCATCCACTCTCCTCTCAATTCTTCTATACAGAATTCTAGTTAAGACTTTTGATACATCACTAGTTAAGCTAATTGTTTTGTATTCTTCACATTTATCTGCTCCTTCTTTCTATGGTTACATGACAATAACACTCTATTTGAAGTCTGAAATTCCCCCATTTCGTAAATATTAACCAGCAGTTTGTATAATGTATCTATCGCTTCCTTACCGGCACTGCGCAATAATTCTGCAAATATCCCGTCTATCCAAGAGCCTTTCTGACATTCAAATCTTTTAATGCTCTAATTTATTCAGACCTCAGTATTGTATCCCCCTTTTCATCCTCTTTGACTTCCTCTTCATCCTCTATAACACCAGTTTCTAATTCATTTCCTCTGTATAACCCAATATATTCCACCCACCTATCAATCGTTTTGTTCGTTTTATAAATCGATGTACAATCATTAACACATTATTAGATTTTAATTTATGTACCACAAAATTTTCCTTAACTTTCCTGTATGCTCCGTCTATTTTACCAATGTTCATTTTTCTTTCCACTTCTGAACAATTTTCTTTAATCTACTCTTCTTTCGCTAATTTGCACTTCCTGTTTATAGTATTTCTTAATTGTCGATAGTTCCTTTTACCTTCCTCATCACTAGCATTCTTATACTTTCTACGTTCATCCATCAGCTACAATATAAACATAAAGTCATCCAACGTTTTAAAGTAAGATAAAAACATTAGAATCACAAAACAACAAAGACACCGAATTCTTAGCAGAGAATCAGACCGCCGACTCAGAGTCAACGACCAGCTTTAACGTAGTCAAATTCCAGTACAGATTCTTTGTAGCCTCCTCAAACGTCTTATTTTCTCACCAAAATCAAGTATATTCTGCGTCAGATGATTCACATGCTTGGCCAGCTTAGGATATAGTCCCTATTTGTCCTCCATATCTTCTCACGAACACTACCCGTAGATACTCTTGCGCCTACTGTTGTGGGCGAGAGGGAATTTCCTGTTACGTAAGACTGTTGGGCTCAGCAGAATGACTGAAAGTAGAGTCAAGGCTATTTAACATGTCAATGTGTAGAGGGCCAACTCCCAAGCTAACAAAGAAACCCAAGAGGTCAGAAGCTTTTGGTTATATCCATGGGCCAGTAAGTCGATTCGAAGCCAGAGAAAGTGTTGAGTCATACCCTTGTAACACATTTTTTTTAGTACCCAATCACGGGTAGTTTTTAGTCTAGAGCCCCATAGATATACTCGAATTCCAGTCACCCCCCTGAAATGAAGCGGCGTCCCAAGGAACAGAAATACGCAGAGAACAACGCATCTGTGATCACGTGGCGAGGGGGCAGTAGATCGCAGAGAGCCTCAGTAGTCCAAGATAATTTGTCATCATAACTGAAGTCGCTTGGATATAGTTGATCCCAAACGGCGGGAGTTGTGTGTGCTTGATTCCATTTTTTATTAGCCGCGTAGTTTCTCCCTGCGCCCTACCGTTTGGTTGGTTGATCAAATAAACGGAATAGCCACGAATACTGAAATAGTTGCAATCGATGAGATGCGTCTCAGAGATAAGAATAACATCGAAATGTTCAGTCAGGACAAACGCCTCTAATTCTTCTTTTCTGTTCAAAATGTCATTTATGTTAAACGCAATCCACAAACTCCTCGCCATCTGCAGATTTTAGTGATACCCTTTATTAACGGATCTACGAGGTTCACTATTTGCTGCAATTTCGTTGTAAATTTACCAAGCTATCCAAATAGATGAATTCTGAAGTTTGTCACTGACAACCGCCTCAGCGAATGATTGCGAGCGTCACTGCCAACTGCGATCATTAGCTGAGTAGCCACCTGTGCGATAATTCACGTACCCAGTTGATGTATGCCGCAGAAGGGAAATATTATCATCGAACTCGGGGGTGCTGCCTTGTGTGTCAAAAGAGATCCCAGGAGATTTATAAAACAGGATACAGCAATATATGCAGTTATTTTTGGGGGGTGCAAGGGTACATGCAGTTATTTTTGCTGTGCCCATATTGTTGGCACCGCATGATTTGGATAATCCGAGATGTCCGTCTAGGTTTCTCAAACCTAATGGTGCAGTTAGCTATTTATTTCAGGTTGGATGTCTTGTTACTCTCCGCTGGTTCCAAATTAATAAAGAAAGTCGGTATATTATATCGATAATATACAACGCAAGTTTTTAGCTGTTTATTGTTAATTATACGTAATTATGCGGCCTTGGTCATGACTGTCTCCAATAACTTATACAGTTTTATTATATCCGTGATACCACATTAGACTATGGGAGGTGGCTCTGTTCAGTCGGCTCAGTGGTTTAATCATGGGAAGAGGTTCAAAATGGTTTGAAAGTGACAACCTGATATGAGACTGAGAAACAGCACGTAACGCTCTAGAATTACGCAACGTCGTCACCGTTTGCCATGGTACGCTGTGCGCTTGGAAGATCTCACTTCGCATTCTCCTTTGGTGACCGAGTTGTCACCAACATCGTCAAGTCCGCATTTGATTAACTTGCGACGTGAGGTCTTCCTCGGATTCTTGTTTGAACTACTCATTGGGATTCACTTCCTGTTGTTGTTTTGAGAGACGTTGTTTACAAGCGTGTTGCCATCGTCGTCAAGAATAGCAAGCAGCTGTTCCATAACAGTTCTAGTAAACAGGTTATCCAACTGCCCTCTTTGCCAATTAAATTACAGAAAAATATAAAGAAAAATCTATCCGTACCACAACACTCAGGATTGCTTCAAACCCTCACCTTAATTTGACGCACAATTCCAGATTAATTATTCACCAGAAAATCAAATATTTGCACTAGTAGTCAAATACAACTAATCCAAATAATTTCGGATGTCATTTAGTAAATATTTAAAATTAACATGTTAACGCATATTGATATTTAAGATATTAATCAAAATAGTTGATTAAAAACAAATTATGGCCATACTAAATACCTGTGTTAAATAGGCACCAGTTTTTCTGGAAAATCAAGAATAATTTAAAGTTTCAACCGGTTTAAAATATTCATCAAACAATAAAATAAATAAAAATAATTACTTTTGTCGATTGTCTCTTGTGTTACACGTAGTAAATAAAAAAAAAAATAATTTTTATACGACGCAAAAAGGAAAATATTTATACAAAATAAAAACAGATCCTATGAACTGTTTTTATAATGAGTTCCCATAACACATCTTTTTTCATTAATTAAGTTCTCGATGATTTGCATACAAGTCAGTGGTAGGGGTGAAGATGTTAGATCCAATTAATTAATTTAATACAAACAGCAACGAAAATAGCCTAAAAGAAAAAGGCTTCTAAAGGGTAAATTTTTATAAACTCTAGTTTATAAGTTGTCTTTTTAAGCAAAATAATTTAAATAAAAAAATTAAGCTAATCTTTAAGAACTTTAAATGTTATAATTAATATAAGCTTAGAATAAAAATACCGCAAAGAAGTTTTTTTTACTTATCACAGCTCGTTTGCTTTCAGAATCTTAAATGATAAATTTGTCATGAAGTTTGCTTCAATTAATTTTTATAATGAATACACATTTAAGTATAAATTGAAAAAAAAAAGAAATAAATCAACAAGCAAATGAGAAAAAACAATTTCATGCACAAATAAACTTGTATAAATTATTACTAAATTAAAAATTCTTTCAACGTAACTTTTTGTTTATCTGTAATTAAGTGTTAAATTTAATTAAAACAAATTTAACCAATAAGTAAGTAGTTTGACCAGTATTTCTCATCTAATTACACGTCGAACTCCTTAATGATTTTTGTGTATTTAGAAGTTCTGATATTAATCACAATATACACCTGCATCTATAAATCAAGAAAAAAACTAGTCCTATTAAGCGTGATAATTAGATAAAATTACTCGCAAAAGAAGTACTAAAAATATTATAATAGCAAAAAATAAATAATATATATTTATTTAGTAGAATAAATTACATTATAAAAAACTGCTATAATAATAGAATCCAGTCAGTTTCTGTACCTAAAAATGTTATACAAACAGGAATGACTAACAAAACATTGACTCATAAGACAAGATATAAAGTGAAAATAATTGTTTTTTATTATCGATCTGTAACAAATGTGATGATTTTTCCCTCATTCCTTTCTGTTCTATTCTAATCTTACAACTTAAACATAATTTTTTACACCCTGGATCAGTTATCCTCAGTTACATTAGATCCTCAGGATTTTACATTTTCAGTTATTTGTCTATAAGTTTAATATTTTATTTTCCACTATAATTATTATTTCCTCTATTAAACTAAAATTTTACATCATAGAATACGTATCATAAAAAAAATAATAATACGCATACAGTATAATATATATGTGTATTTTATATGTTGTGTATTTATTTTATTACATTCTACTGTCTTCTCAAAAATATTTGGTTAAAAAATTGTAATTCAGGAATATATAATTAGCAGAATGCAATTATTTAATGAAGAATAAATAAATATTAAAATTACTGCTTTTTCCATTTCTACCTTTATACGACTTTTCAGAATGCCTATTCTTCATAGCAGATTCATCTTTATAAATATTTTGCTATTAAATAATACTACGATTAAATATGAAATAAATTGAGAAATAAGAAATGAATTTTATAACAAGGGAAAATGCTACCCCTTTACTGGGTTTCGTTTCCAAAATCATCCGGATGAAACGTACGTCACCACTTCGCCACGGAGGTGCTGGATAGTAACGTCCATATAAATTCAATATATTTATGTTAGTTTATTTAAAATGTATTATTATTACTATTATTATTATTATTAATATTATTATTATTATTATTATCAAAGTCTTAATCTCCAAAATTAAACAGACTCTTCCTTATTATAAGTATAAATTTTTATACCATCAAACTACTACACAAAACTCCAGAGAGCAATAATCACCATGAAGAATGAGTAGCTATTTTTAAGTGTAGTAAATTTAAATGATTTTATTTTATAGAAACTCAGAAATTCAGGAATCTGTAAATGACATAGTTTTCAGTGTTCACTCTCTATTATTATCTGACGCCCTGTGAAAAATATAACCGAAGTCATCAACATTTTCGCTAGTGTTTTTTTTCTTAAAAAAGAAAAAAGTAAAGTAGCATATAATAACAATAAGAAAACGCAAAACGTATTCTCACAAGTTTGGGAATTTTTTTTTTCAAATTTCGACTAAAATAATGTTTACAAACCAGAAAAAATATTACCTTAACATTTTGCCTTAGCAATCTTCTCACGCTTCGGGCCACGAAAATGCAATAAATTTAATAAAATGTTATTTTTATCGATAGGAAATGAGAGAAATGTCTTTTATACGGTAAAAGTGGATGAAAACGCACACCTATAAAAATAAATATTGATTTTATACCATTTTTTTATTTCATTCTATTTCTATTCACATTGGTTGCAGAGAACTCTCCACTTAGACGGAGTATTTTTTATAATATAATCTAAATTAAATAACACCTTATGCATTTCTAGAAGTTTAAATGTTATTCAGATTTCCAGCCATTTACCAAGGATTACTATTTTTATAAAACATTTTAATTTTTACTTCATTTTATCCAAATGAATAAGGGAATTTTACGTCCTATTTCAGATACGTATCTTACCTCATTGACTGAACCCAATATCATCTTGATTTTTTCCTTCGTTTAAATACACAATTAACATTTAATGATCACTATAATTATTATTTATTTTATTTAATTATTAATATTATTTATAAGGAATCCGTAATTGTTTTTAACACTGTTTTCATTTAAATTATATTGCACGATTATTTAAAAATTTCACAAAAATTATCTCAATTAAAATATGATATCAAAAACCTTTTTTAATCTAGTAAATTTAGTTTGCTAAATTACTTTAAATGAATTTTTTTTTAGCCAACTTCACAGAAAGGGAAAGTTTTCGAACAAATCATTTTTATTTACACTCAAGGCTTCGCGTTTTTTCAAAATTACATGTATTTGGATAATTTTATTACACATATTTTTAAACAAAGTTTTATTGACAGCACCATCTACATTTCTTCTAAGTAAATTAACTGTAACCGTATACATATTAAAAAAAGAAGATTTATAAGTTTTTTTTTAATATAATTTATTAATTTGTTACGTTAAAACTTTTATTATGTGCTATACAAGTTAAATTCACAGATGAATTTCCAACTGTCTCTATCAAAAATGTATATCCTTTCTCTACTATTTTTTACTGTAATCTGCGGTTCTATTTAAAGGACAAGCTGTTCGAATGTCGTACCATACATTCGCTTGACAGTCACTCTTGTTACTATGTGACGATGAATCCTTTACTTGGTTGCCTAATTTTATAGAGATTGTTTAAAAGAATGTTTAAATACTAATAAAAAAAGGTCCAACCCTCATAAAAAAAATCGATGGAAACCTACGTCTTAATGAAATTGAAAAAATGAACGAGAAAATCATTTACAGAAGTTCATTCTATAGATATTCCTGAATCTTTAAGAAATTTCAGAGACTAGTAAATTTAATTTGATAGTTATTTTTGTATCAAACTGACCCTATATGACTTGAAGCTATTTTTAAGTTGGCTTGGAATTTATATAAACCCGTATAATTACGTTCCTTTCTTCAATTCCATTAAAACATAAGTTTTCATCAGATTTTTTTCATGAGGGCGGAGCCTTTTTTTAAGTGTTTTAAACATTTTTACAAAGTTTTGTTACTTCTGTATTTTCATATATTTTTTTCTGCTCAATCGTATTTTAATAATTCATAATGTCTACAGAAAACATGAGTAATGTTTACAGAAACCGCTAAACTTAACGACATAAACACAAAAATACGAATAATAGTTTAACAACGTAAAGTACCACTACAGAAATTTAGACCGAATTTCCAATTTTGATAGAAGACAGTAAGCACTAATTAAGTGGGGACACATTAGCTAATTCAAGATTAGCAGGTGTACATTCAAAACTAAACCGTAAGAAGAGTAATTCGCCTACAAATGTAGAAAAATTACCATCATAGAGTAGTAGGATTACCGCCATACCCCTACATTGAACTCAACCCCATTCAGATCAGGACAAAATTACTAAATCAGGTTGTGGAGTAAAATCTCTTACAGAAGTCAAAGATAAATTAAGTGAAGCAAACGGTTGAAAAAAACCTTTCTTCTGAGCTGTTAACTGAAAACCGGAAATGTTGCAACCATGATTTAAAAAAAATTAAAACTGAATGCTCAGTGATAAATGGATTTCAGACATATAAACCGAAAATTTATAATGTCCACCATTAAAACTGACAGCAATAGTCATAAAGGTAACCATCTGGTATAGTCCTATTTTTTTTTTTTTTAATTAATTTTACATTTCGTAATTTGTATAAACGTATTATGTATTATTTATTTAAAAACGTTATTGTAGGGGATTGAATTCGTTTTATATATAAAAAAATTGGTCTATTCCAAACTGGAATAGTTGGTTTCTGAATGTAAAAATGCAAGAGAGAAGCTAAAAAGCTGTTAACAAAAATCTATATGGTCGTTGAACCATTAATTGGTCATCATCTGTGGTCATAAAGGAATTAGTAAAAGTAAAGATAAATACAAAAATATTGAACAGAAAATTGTTTAATTATCCTGACTTTGGTTATATATTTTTATACAGTAAAAAAAGTGAAAAATGTTACCTAAGATTTCTTTTATGGGGGGTAGGGGTAAATTATGATGAAATTTTATTTTAATTGTTATTTTATATTGTTAAAAGTTTAATTAAAAAACCAAAAAGAAAAATCTTTTTAATTAAAAAAATGTCTATTATTAAACTACTATCGGTTCTCTTCCCCGCACTTTTACCCCAAAGTATTTTTTACCGCTATGGTTAGGAAGACAAAAAAAAAATTCGGTTAAAAAATATACAATAAAGAAAAAGGTAGCTTTTTCCGATTTTTGGGAAAGAGGGAGAATTCGGAGGCAAATCTTTTTTTTTAAATGTTAAGGTAAGCATGTGCACATGTGCTAAGCTATCCACTCAATAAAGTGGAGCCGTGTTTACTTAATTTTGTAAAAATTGAAACCCAAAGAAATTATCTACTCTTGGAGATACTGATCCCAAAATTTACCAAAAAATTGAACCACATTCACGAGTCCTTATGGCAAATTTCATCAAAATTGGGGTATCCAGTCAAACGTTATTAAGTTTCAAGTACGCCAACACACATAATACGAACGTAGGTACGTAAGCTCAAATATTACCCCTTACTATTTAATGATTTTTGGGGTTCCTGGGTTATGAAATATCGAGAATCGTTTTATTTAAAAACTCCTACCCCATTTTTTGACTGATTACCTTTCTTTCCTTCTTGCAGCATAACTCTAGAGCTATGATGCCAGGAAAGTAAAAAGAAAAACAAACGATACTTGATAAAAGAAATACTTAGGATGAAATAAAAATTATCTCTATGAAATAAAAATATTTCTACATTTAGATAAATATTTCAAAAGAATGGTTTAAAAAAAATTGGTCATTATATATTTATTTTATTCCGTCATGAATTATGTATTTATTTTAAGTACATTAATTTTATTTATTAACCTTTCTTTAACATCAGAGATTTTTAATTACTTTTTCCTTTATAATTAAAATAAATTACAATAATCTCCTGTTATATACTCAACAAGGGAGAGAAGCACAGAAAAAACCAACCTCATTAATCTTAACTTAACCTTATCCTTATTTTTTATTTTTGTGATTGGATTTATTATGTTAAATTACAAAGTTTTTATTATTATTAAAAATAATAAACAATATGCATATTTGTCATAAACAATTTGCAAATAAATAACTATTATTTCTCTTTTTTTAAACTTTATTATAAATTAGTTACTAACAGACGTTTCATGACTAAAAGATGTTAGTTAAAAATATAACTCCGTAAAATTTCAACTCCGTAAAAGTATTCAAAATATTTATAAAATGTATTATTATATTAATCCATCTCCAAGGTTTTAGCTTGATATTTGTCAGATACTTTGATATTTAATATAAAAATAACGGAAATTTAAAAAAAAATTTGGATTCACTTGTTACTTTATAACTGAAAAATGTTATGCTAGCTCCAAATCTTCAAAATTTAAAGAATTAAAAGAGGACTAGTTCTACAATTAAAAAAAAATAATGTTTTTCAAAATTTGTTTTATTTAAAATGTAGATATAAAATCTGTATTAAAAAAATAAATAAATGGTAGAAACCTGATTCTGATAAACATAAGAAAAGTAATGGAAAGAAACTAAGAAAGAGACAACTTGATTATGAGTTAAGTATATGTGGAATATGTAATTTTTATGGTTACGTCTTCAGTTTTCCAAAGATATTCAGAAAGTGTTATTGATATTTTATATACAAATCATTATTTTAGTAATGTCTTAATATTTTAATAACATATTGTATTTAAATTATTTAGAAGAAAATTATGAGAGAAACACCAAAGGATCTCCTCTGTAAAAAAAATAAAAAAAAAACATTTACCGCAGAAATTCACTCATTAGTTAAATGTAAGGCTTGACATACTTAAATAAAAAGCATAATAAAATAATAAATAAAAAAAAATTATTTTTTCATACTTTTTTCAAGTCGGTTAAAAACATATGAATGGACAAAAATACAATTATTTAGTTCCAATTCAAATAGCAATTTAGTCATCAGACAGAATTTTAAATGCTACTAAAAAATTACTACAATAAAAAAAAAAAAAAGATAAAATATATGAACTAAAGTTATTTATAAAAAAATCTGGAACTCTTTATGGTAACTATGAAATTTTTTTCTTTATTTTCATACTGGAGCTTTTCGAACCCAGCGCTCGTGAAGTGAAATTTAACTCTATTAAATTCTAAAGTCGGACTAGATTTGTTATTTGGAATCTAACAATAAAGTTGGCCAGAAGACATAACCAAGGAACAGAGGCAAAATTTTCATCTCTGAACACAATTCTGAAAAAAGTTGTACGATTCGAAATTTATGAAATATCTGACCAAATTTCTTTCTTAATCGTGTAGCTTAGTAATACAAGTATTAAGCAAAAGAAAAATTTTAGTGTATATATTCAGTCAGGTTTTTTGATTAAAAATCAACGATCATTAGATTACGCTGTCATTTAAACAACATAATGTGGTTAAAAAGCCATTATTAATCAATCGTTGTAACGAATGAAAATACATTTCTTCAGCACTACTTACATATTTTATAATAACTTATGTAAAAAATTATTAAAAATCATAAAGTTATGAGCCATTAACGGAAGAATTATTCTTTAATTAATATATGTAGTCTAAAAAAAATTAAGAAATATACAATTATAGCAAAATAAAAATTATTTTATTCTAAATAGAGTGTTAATAAAATTAGTTCTTAAAGCTTTAAAGATAAATAAAATTTGTTCTACCGATAATTTTTGAGGAAAAAATTATATTATTTAATAAATTACAGTACGCTCTTTTCTATATTATTCTTTTACTATAAACTTATTTACAACTTGTCGTTTATTTGTAAAACAAAATAAACACAAATTTTATTCTTTTTTTTTTAATAATTATATTTAATTTCAAAGCTGCAAAAGTTCATTAAAACAATTCTAAAAGAATTTGTAGTTTACTTAAAAACCATGAGCTCTGCAAAATGGTTATTGCAAAAAGATAGGAAAACAAGAAAACGCTCCAAAAGATTATTTACTAAAAATCTAAAACTGTAGGCCACTTCGATTTTTAAACAATTATCATCAGTAGATTCTGCAAAAATAGCAGTCTTAATAAACATTTAGAAAAGCTTATATTAAAAAATATACGTGAATAAATATTAAAAAATAAAACTCACTTTCAAAAAACTACGAAGCAACTTCAAACCAATAAAAAAATAAAAAAATAAAAAAAAACAACAGTTATTTGTCATATTAGGTAATTCCAATGCACAAAAGCGTACAAAATTTTAAACTAATGAAATCTCAAGTCACATTAGTCACCATATCTTAATGCACGGCCACTCATAAAGACTGGGTAAGAAAAAAATATCACAAGAGATAAATTCAAATAAATCGTATATTAAACCAGTATAAAATTAAACAGTAATTCAAATAGATATCTCTTTTCTTTAATAAAATTTAACACTTTAATAATTCCAGACAATAAACTCACAAAACGATTATTAATAAATCTTAATTCTTAAAGACTAACTGATATCAGTCACCTATTCTTATTCGACAATGAAGGTTTTGCATCATTATTGATAGAGAAAATTTTCCATACACCTATTTCCTATTCATTATGGATTCTTTTTAAAATTCTTATTTCTAACAAAACAATTTTCATACCGGTTTCCAGGTAGTGATGGGATACAGTTACTTCTCTGGTCTTCTATGTTTATAATAAGTCAAATATTCTATTTTCAGCCTTTCTTTTAGTTGATTTACACATACTAATCTATTTTAGAGAATTTATTTAATTTTTTACTTATTGTTTTTTTATACATATGGTTTCCTCTTCAGGTCATGTTTGTTAACCGTTGAAGTGGTTATTTTATTCCTTTTTTTACGAGCGGTTTTCAAGGTTTTCATGATTTCTCATTTGCGTTGTTAAATATGTTAAAATACTGGGTGATTCGAAAAGGACTTTACAAGTTTAAAAGGATATAAAAATTTACTGATATAACTTACAAATTCTGTTGAGGTCTTATTTCAGAGAAATACACATCAATTTGTCAAACAATATTAACTTTGGTTCGATACGGCCGTATGTAATGCGATATACATTCCACCTAAGTCGATTTCATTCCAGACTGTAGCCAGCAAGTCGGGCGTTATCATTGCAGCTTCGGCGTTAATTCTAAATCTTAGTTCAACAAAATTATCAGGCAAAGGTGGTATTTAATCCCGATCCATCATTGTTTCCTTAGGAATTAGAAAATTTTGAAGCATATCCAGATAAACGATAGTATTTCCGGTTGCCTCGTGGAAGAAGAACGGGCTGTACAGTCTTTGTTTGCTTAGAGCACAAAAAACATTGAGATCTGGGATATCAAGAATGCGCTGTAAAGTTTAATGAGGGTTTTTACTGCCCCATATTCGGCAGTTATGATTGTTCATCTTGCCAATGATGTGAAAGGTGACTCATCACTAAAAATTATATCGATTCTATCCATCATTTCCACACGAAACTGCAGCCAACTCTGCAGAGCAACTTTGTTGTCATCTGTAATGTGTTGAACCACGGTTAAGAGCACGGCTTCAAATTCAATCGTTTACGTAAGAAGCGCCAAGTAGTCGTTTGTGGAATTCTAGTCTCACGTGACACAGGTCTAGTTGATTTCTTTGGACAACGTGCAACGCTTTCTCAGAGTTGTTCCTCAGCAATTTCTGGGACGTACAGGCGTTCTGATGATTTTGTGTGTTTACGATAGGAGTACGATAGGTTCCCTATCGCACCTTTCGTAACCTTTCGTAGAGAGTACGATAGGTTACTCTCTACGAAAATTACGTTGAACTGCAGTTGCTGACTGCAAATCGTGAAACAAACAAACATCGAGCACGTTCCTCACCAGTAAATGCAACCGTTCTAACAACACTGGTGACATTGCCTGTGGCCAAATTCAGTACTAATGAACTACGGGAGTCAAAACTTAATGTGTCTTACTATGAAAAGAGATATAAGTAACGAATATATAAGTTTCCTCAAAAGATTTTTATATGCTTTTAAAGTTGTGAAGTTCGTTTTGAATCACCCAGATATATAGTTTTATCATTATCCTTGAACTAAAATTTCTAGTAATTTAGATATTTTTCTTACTGTCGTAAAACTCTTCATTATTGTGAATCCTTGTGTAAGAGTTTGAGGTGCAGATACCAGTTTTTTTAAAAGGCTTTATTATTTTATGAAATGTAAACTTTTTATGAGTATAAAATAAATGCAATGTTCACTTTTTAACGTGTTTTATTTTTTTATGAATTATTTTATGTTATACGAGAACTCGTAGAACATGAAAATTCTAACAATAATGGCAGGTAGAAATAGTAGTACGTTAAGCTTTCATTTAAATATATAAACATAATTTCTTATTGTTTAATTTTAATGTAAGTAATGTTCAGAACAGGATTTAATTTTTTGTATATTGAATTTTGCAAATATTTATTTTATAAAAATACGGTGGCTTAAAGTATAATATTTTAGATGCTAACATACAAAATTTAAAAATAAATAAATATAGATAAAAAGGTTTTTTTCTCATCTATTGCACGCAGAATTGAGAGTTTTATTAAAGATTATATAGTTTATAAAGCGTTAATAGTGGGAAAAGTGCCGTACGTAGTTGTAAACGAATGCTGAAAACACCTGTTTTATAACACACAGTAAGTAAACAGTTGTAAAAGAAGTTATAAAGGGAAAAATTGAAAGGAATTGAGCACTTTCTATTCTGTGAACTATGAAAAGTTTACATTTCAACATGCAATGTATTCACATATCATATTTTTAACTTTTATGTACATTTTACTTTAGTATTTAATTGATCAATATATTTCAAATTATTTTAATTTTATCAATAAACTTCTTTACATCTACGTTTACACGAATGAATAAAGTATTATTTTCATATTCTTCGTTAAGCTATAGCAGTGCAAGCATACAAATTACAGTTAAATTCTAAGCGAGCTTTGCAGCTACCATAAATTCATTTCAGTCAATTTCACAAAACGTACGTGTTTGTGATTGTACACGCATTAGCTTGGGAATGTATTTGTGTTCTATGCCAAAACAAATCTGTGTTAACGATAATCAAAAGGCCGATCTTATTTTTGCTTTCCAGAAATTGCATTATATATTTTTTCTGTTTTCTTTATTCATGTAATAAATACCACATTACTCACGTATTTAAAATAATATTCAAGTACAAAAGAAAAACTAAAATCGTCAAGAACTTTTCACACAAAGAAATTTTCCTTTTACATTTTTTCACACAAACTAATAAACAAAAACTAAGTGGGCATTTCGGATAATTACAACAGAAGATATTTCTACAAAGAAAAATATGTTTAAAAATAGAAAAGTGAAAAAATAGAAAGAAAAACTAAAAACTTACATCACCTTTAGTGATCAGAGAAAATGCTCACTAAAGGTAGTTACATATTAATATTTATATTAATCAATTATCGTTTTGTAATAGCAATATCCCCCTCTTTCAAACCAGACTACAAAACTATTTTTGTGTGACTCAACATAATGATTTGGCTTAGGAGAAAATTTCTTATTATGGTCCAATTGCTATTTTTATAAATTATCCAACCATTAAAACAAATTTTGAATATTTATTTAACGGACAATTTAAAAATCTTTCTTTTACATAAATAGTATTATTCTGTAAACGAATTTAAAAAAAAAAATTAACTAAAGAATTTTAAAAGAAACGCCAAGTTTTCTGACCTCCATTCAACATTTCTTAAAAATATTTTCTCAAGTAATTTTCATTAATGCCTACAGAACTGTATTCATTTTACAATCATTTATTTATTTAGTATCTTCATGTATTTAACTAGTAATTATTTCATGTGTTTATATTTTACATAATTATGTAGACATTTATCACATCCATTTTTTATTTTATAATAAGCTTTACAATTTGTGATGCTGCTCTGATCAAAGTTTTACCGCGGTTCCAATCAGAAAAGTTCTGGGGAAGTTTCTTTTTTCATAATCTGTGGAGTAGCATATATGAAAATTCTTAACGTGATCTGTAAGATCTGAATAAAACATTTATTTAATTATTTATTAATTTAGCCTAAACTCCCATATAGATAAGATTAGACTCGGATGATATCTATCGCATGCAAACTTTCGAAAAGGACTGGCCAACACTCCTGTTCGAACATGAAATCATAAGTGTATTTCTTCTTATATAACGTTTTACGTTTTGTTACACTAATCACTTCTTTGTAGCTGCTGATCTTTATATATATATAATTTATTTTTTTATTCACAACTGGTATATTTACTACATTCGGCTCCATAAGTGGAACAATAAGTAAATCGTTTGATAATAATCACATGATACGGGATTCTTAAGGAACTCCCATAATAAGTCAGCCATAACAAAATTTATCAGTAAGCAATGTTCTTAATTTCATTAGTGAAATGATATATCTGCCTTCACTTCATAATCCATAAAAAAAAAAAACAAAAAAAAAAAACAAGTAAATAGTCAATAAAAACAAACAAATAAACGATAACGAGTCAATAGATACATAACAATGTAGAAATTGACAAGAACTAAACCGCTTGATGCTAGAAAAAAAAAGTAAAGATGTAAAGTAAAATAACATCACTAGGTTTAGCGATAGTAACTGCAAATTTCATTCGGTAGCTCCGAACTCAAACACATGGAGACATTTCAGTCTTCAGAAGTCACTGCTGTTATCAATCAGATTGATAGCTAAATGGTTGGCGTGATTTTCTAGAGTTTATACTTAAAACTGTACGAGGGTTGTCTGAAAAGTTTTCAGCCTCACCAGGAAGATGGCAGCTCTCGTCAACAAAAGTTAGGGAATGTATTCGCGCATACGTTAATAAGTACTCACTATAATTTCAGCCATTTTGGACGCTTAGTTGCTGTTTGATAATCGTTTAAATCATTGCGAGTGTTTTTGTGAAAAAGGAAAAAGTCGAATATCGTGCGAAATACTTGCATTTTTTAGGCAATACGCCTACGTAAATTAAAACCAAGTTAGACGCTGTTTACGGGGACTCTGTCGCATCATTTGCCACAGTGAAAAGATGGGCAGATAAATTTAAACATGCTCGTACCAGCATGGTTGATGATGAGCGCTTTCGCGACAGCCTAAACCTGCAACCACCACCGAAATCATCGAAAAAGTTCACCAAATGGTACTGAACGACCGACGAATTAAGACTAGAAAGATAGCAGATGCTGTGGGCATATCGAGAGAACGTGTTTTTCTAATATTAACTGAAGAATTGGATATGCATAAAATATCCGTGCGTTGAGTGCCATGTTTGCTTACTTTGGACCAAAAACGCATTCGAAAACATCTCCAAGGCTCTGCTGGAGCAGTTTAAGCAAAACGAGTCAGATGTTTAGCGTCAATTCATAACTGTAGATGAAACGTGGATCCACCACTACGCTCCTGAGACAAAACAACAATCAAAACCGTGGACTGCATAGGGTGAACCTGCTCCGAAAAAGGCAAAGACGGTTCCACCGGCCAAGAAGCTGATAGCGATTATTTTTTAGGATAGTAACGACATTTTGTTACTATAGGGTAAAACAATATCGGGACAGTATTACGTATCATTACTTGACAAGCTGAAGGCAAAAATTGCAAAAAACATCGATGGTCGCCATGGCTAAAACTCACGAATTGCCCTTTGAATTGGTTGACCACTCACCGTATTCACCAGATCTGACCCCAAGTGATTTTCTTTTTGTTTTCTAACCTTAAAGTTTTACTTGGAGGAAATAAATTTTCGTCGGACGAGGAGGTTATTGCATACATAAACGCCTATTTTGCGGAGAAAGACGCCAGCTACTATTTGGAAGGGTTAAAGAGGTTAGAGTATCGCTGGAAAAAGTGTATCGACTTAAAAGGAGACTCTGTTGAAAAATAAAACTATATTTGACAGAAAAAATATGTCTTTCTATGTTAGGCTCAAGACCTTTCAGACAACCCTCGTACTATCTCACTATCTTACAAATCATCGGAAGCTCCAGATATTCGTTGATCTCATCGTTCCGAGTGAACAACGGCCTCTGCAATTTAGTTGTTAGTTTGTTTTGGAAGCGTTGTATGATATCTACGTTACTATTACTTGTTACCATAACTCCATACTATTAGTCCAGATTGGTCGTAACTTTGTAAACCAGAACTTTATTGGACACTGTGAAGTGCTAGTTTCTTCGCAGCAGCCGATTGGAGTTTCCCATACTTTGCGTTCAGTTGTTTTCTTTTCACATGCACGCGAATCTTCCAGGTCAAACGCTGATCTGGAAGTATTTGTGGGATAGACACCGTCCAACTTTACCCAGGGACAATCACCCCTTCTCATGGCGAATGTGACGTGTACAGATTTATCCTAATTAAGTTTATTGTTTTATTGATTCTCTTTCCATCTTGAATCTGTTTTCACTGATCTTTGTATAATGTAAAGCTCTAAAAATCTGGTTTTTATATGTACCAATTTTTTTTTACCATGGATGATTAGAATTTACATGTATTGTGGTGCCATTCATTGTGGGTTTTCTATACATAGCTGCTTTTACAAAGTTGTTTTTTTATTTCAATTTCAATATCTAAAAAATCTATTTCTCTGTTGTATCATTTCATATTTCAATTTTAAATTATCATTTTAATTATTGGTTTTATTCAAAATTATTAAATGTTCATTATTTATAACTGAATTATATATGCCAGAATTATATATCGTCTACATATCTTATCCATAATAACACTTGGTGTGTACTCAATGTATCATAAATTAGATACATACGATATTAAAGACATAATTGCAGAAATAACCCATAGGTAGAAATTACCCATAGGTAAACCTTTTGTTTGGGGTAACATTTGTTCTCATATTCTAAATACGTAGTTTAGAGACAAATGTTTCTTACAATTATTATAATTGTATATGCATATTTTGGTGATATGGAATGAATCCATATCCATTGATGATGTGGAATAATAGCTAACAAAAGTATATATTCCAGTTTACTAAAGAGAAAGACAATACGTTAACTAAGAGAAATGTTCTATCTATTATTACGGTATTATTTATGTATGATCCTTTGCGTTTGTTTGGACCTAATTTATATGTAAACATTTCATGAAAGAATTATGGCAAATTATTTGTCATTGGGATGACATCTTACCTCATAATTTATTATGTCACTGGAGAAATTTATATACTCACTTAACTTCAGTTAACAATATTACTATTTATAGAGTAATTAAGACCTCATTTCAGATACTTAGCTTTGCTGATGCATTATTAAAGGTTTATGCTAATTGTACACATGTCACATTTATTTATTCCAATGAAGAAATTTCATCCAATTTTCTCTTTTCAAAATATAGAGTATTATCACTCAACCAGATTTCACTACCAAGATTAGAATTTTGCGCTTGTTTTCTACTAACCCGTTTGGCTAATCAAGTAATTACATCCTTAGATACTCAAATAAATGAAATTCATTTGTACACAGTTTCTATGGTAGCACTTCATTGGATTCACGGTGGATCATCAAGGTAGAAGACATTTATTGTTATTCGAATTTAAGAAATACAACAGTTTTAATGCAAAGTGGCATCACATGACTCCATCTGATAATCCTGTTGATATTCTGTGTCGATGTTGTTTTCCTGAAAGGCTGCAATAACTTAATCTAAACTTAATCTGTGGTGACACAGGCCTCCATAGTTGTGTCAACATCCTTTGTAATAATAACAATAACTTCTTGTCTGATGAATTTATTCAACCGCTTGATTGTGATTGTGCAAAACTTAAAGATATTTAACTCTCATTTATTTCTAGATTATCTAAAGACATTGCTGAAAACTTTCGTCACTCTCTAAATTAATTAGAATTTTCCTTATATTTATTCATAATGTAAAAATAAGCTTCTCTGAAAAAATAACTGGCACACTAACTAAATGTTAAACTTAGTATTTTCATACGACTTTCACAATTGAAAAATTTTGGGTTAGAAATCAATATCATACAAAATGATCATCAAATTAATAAAGTAATTTATTCTCTCTCGATCCTCTTATAAAATCCCCTGGCATCCTTCGTGTAGGTGATCGCCTTTATCGTATAACAATAAACGTCAAGTTATCCTACATCCTAGCACACACCTAATACATATTAATTATTACCTAAATATTAATAATCAAAATCAAACATTTACGTCTTTTTTACTCGGAGGTATTTAATTAGTTCACAATTTTTTACATGAAAAATATTGGATAACCAATGGAAATATTATTTTACGATCCATTATTCGAAGGTGTTTAAAATGTTTTCACTTCAGTACTAAAAGCTTAACTAACTTGATAATTTCCAGCTGTTGGGAGTCGCTCCTAAACTTTTCGCTTGTTGCGCTGTCAACTATGGTGGACCATTGGCGATTCGTCATGACGGGCAGAGATCAAAAATCACATCAAAGACATATATTATGTCTATTTGTATGCTTTTCAAATAAGACTAAACTTTTAGATATGTTTTGATTTAACTGCGGAGACACTCATTGCCACACTGAGACGATGTATTTCTCGAAGGAATATTTCAAAATAAATTGTTTCTAACAGAAAGAAACGTTTAAGAGGCAAATAATGTTTTACATGAATTATTATCTAAATTTAATTCAAAGGAATTCCAACACAATAGTCAGGACTTCACTACTTCGCAAGGAATAGATTGGTCATTTATCCCTCCTTTATCCCCACGCTTTGGCCGATTATGGGAAAGCGGGATAAAGAGTGTTAAATATCATAATCGCGGGCCATAGGACAAACCGTTCTTAGTTTCGAGGAATTATCTACCGTACCCACGGAAACTTAAGCTATCTTAAACTCAGGTTCACTATATATCTTCTGATTTCAAGGATCTACAACTTCCTGACTTCTGGGCATTTCCTCATTCGATCTGCTGTGACTACAATTTCTAATCCTGATATCATTGAAACCTTTCATAATCTCGTACCCCGTTGGCTATTAATTAAATTTTTACATAATCAGTATGGAATATCTGATTTAAGATATCGTTTACAATCATTTAAATCGTTTACAACAACGTAATAAGTAGCAAACTGCTAAGAAAAACGTATGTGAAGAAGATTTACTTTTAATACTAGAAAAAACACTACTTCCTTACAACGGAAATATTTATGAAATTAACAAACTAGACGTGCTGAAAATGTAAAAACCATATATGGGATAATTCGTAAGCCAGTAAATAAACTCTGCTTATTACCGAAGTTGAAGATTTAATAAATAACACTGACAGACAAAATAAAAACTTTTTAATATTTCTCTAAGTGGGATACTATTCTTGAATTGCTTTTTTGCGTACATTATAGAACTGTAAATAAATTTTTTTATCCTTTTTACTTTTAAATAAATTACGCTTCAAAAAATAATAATTAAGGGAAAATATAGTTCTGTAAATATATATATATATATATATAGTAATCTGTAAAATTTATAATTTTGCATGGCTATACCTGTATTATAAATTGCCTAGGCACATCCCGGATTAATTTCCAATAGTAATCGGCTAGCATGTTATTATTCCATTTCCCTTTATAGCTGCTTTCCATCACGGAAATGTTGGGAACGTTCACCCTGTTCGTTACTTACGTCTCGGAGGTTGTCCGAAAAAAATCCAGATGTGGGTGAAGAAAATGTGTTTTCAATACATATTACATACCATAGCTTTGTATGAAGTAAGAAGTTGATTAACAATATCGTGATGATTGTCGGATTTTTGTTTGCCGAGAAAAACTGTGTAAACGTCTTTAAATAAAGCCCAAGCTGCACTTTCTACATTATTTAACATAGAGTTAAAAACACCATCTTTGACCAACTCGCTTATCTGAGGACCAATAAATGCTCCTACTTTAATTTTTCCTTCACTTACATTCGAAAATTTCTGCCTGATGCCCAAAAATCCGGGACTATCTCTCTTCATTGCTTTTACAAAATTTTTTTTTAGTCCTAACTTGTAATGGAGAGGGGGTAAAAATATTTTTTTGGGTTCAACTAAGGGCTCATGAATAATATTTTTCCCATTTTGAGTTAAGTTGTCTCGTTTCTTCAAATCTTTGGTAACATAATGTTATTCGCAAAGAAAACACATGCATGTACTGAAACAACACATAGGTTCAAGACCTTGCAGTGTTGATCCTAACAGTTTAACTGGATATTTTTATAAATTTAATTTCCCCTAACCAAGTCATTTAATTCACCTTGTGATATAAGATATGGCTTATTGGAACATAATTCAAAATCAAAATCATTGTCTTCTTCAGTACTGCCTGATTCTTTATCGCTGCTTTCCAAACATACATTCACAGGTGGCTCAGGAACTTGAATAATTTCACTGTGAGGTACAGGCCTGATTACAGATTGCAATGAAGGATATTTTAAGTATAGTTTAGATTGTTTAGAATTTCCAGATTGTTAAATCTGGATGTTAAACAATTGTTAAACAAAAATAACAATTGGTTACATGATCCCTTGGATCATACTAAACCATAGGTACACCTACCAAATGGCAAAGCCTTCCGTGTACCTTTCAGCCATCCTGTTAAATATTCAGAATAATTAATGCATAGTGTATGAGTAGCCCACGTCTTATCCTGATCACCAATTTATACTGAAAGTACAAATGATATGATTTTTAAAATAAAGGTGTAATGTTTTTTTATTTGATTTTACGGTAAACTCACCACTACATAACAAAAGGTATCCACATCATTTACACAATTTCGAGGCGTTGTGGCACTGGACTGTTAACAAACTTAAGACAGCAATAAAACATTGAACAAAATTAATTCATTCCTAAATCCAGTGCTTAATGCAAACAACACAGCTGTATATTCAGCTACATGCTTTGACCTCTACAGACATGCTTAATCTTGTCCATGAAGGCTTACTCTGCAGTATTAGATGTCATGATATGTGACTATGATATGATTTAATTCTTTGTCTAGTATTGTTTATTTATAGCTTACAAATTATGTTAACAAAGTTAACCAATAAAATTTGAGCTAACAAAATACAATACAGGAGCTTAAAATGCTATCTTTTCGTTGAAAAATAAAAAATCCTTTAATTAAATTTAAAAATATTTTCAAAAATCGTGGGTGATAGAACCCACCATTACCATCTGAGTCCGAGTTCATATTCGTTTTCAGCATCAAAAATCAGATTAAAATCTTGTATCCCATGTTAGGAAACAAAAATTATGTTTATCAGTGTAATTATTAATGGTATTTGTTGCACTTTGTTGCAAGTTTTGTCATTTCTTAAGCGACTTGCCTAAATAAGAAATCCATCCAAAACATAAATTTGCGGTTTACTACCCTTATTAGCAACTTATTTAATAAAATCATGTTATACGTGTATAACAATTTCTAATCAAGATATCCATATATATTAAGGCCGTTTACGCCATAGCGTCAATATTAACTTCAAAATTATGTTTACCTTCAAGATTACTTATACCGCTACTTATTAAAGCTCAAATCTATGTTTCTGCCACACTTATTCTGATATGCACCCACCATTCCACATCAATTATTACTATTATTCGAGGCTTGTCTATTCAACGAACTTATTCAATAAAAAATTACGCTATTCAGAGCTTACTTATTTCTCACGAATTCAGATGGTTATTCATTCTATAGAAGACTTGATAATTACACACTCAATTGAATCCGTATTGATCTCATGCAAAGATTATTTTTTCTAAGTATTCATCTAATTTAAGATTCGTTTACTAAAATACTTTATTTATACGAAACTTGTTAGCCAAGGATTATTGTATACTTGTGCTTAACTATTTATTATATGTTCATGTGTTCAATTATTATTATTTTCATTATAAATAGTATTATTATTACGTTTTATTAGATTTATAAGCAGTTAAAGAATCATATGATTTTTTTATGGATAATAAGTTCGAACATGGAATCATAAGTTATTTCTCTTATCTAATTGGTTTTTTATACCTAAATTACGTCCTCTCCTTAACTGTTACTCTTTATATTAAAAATATGTTGTCTAGTTAGTTAAAATGTTAATCTTTGAGTTAACTTACACTTAATATAACAGTTAAAAATGAATCAGTAATATTTGTTAAACGTTAATTTACGAACATTCAACTTAAACTATTTGTGTAATGTGTCTATAATTCAATTGTAATACTAAACCAATTAACTAAATTTTCAGAAAAAAACATTATCTAACCATATAAATATCTGTACATTTATTTGACAAATCGGGCACTTATGCTATGAATAAGCCGTTCAACATACTGAGAGTTAAAATTCGCACCACAACACCTACATTTTGATTTTTATCTTATATAAAAATCTGAGCTAGAAAAACTAATATAATATAGTGAAAATAATAATTACTAATTACACATGAAAAATGTTACCTAGGATTTCTTTTTTATGATGAGTGTAATTTATGATGGTTTATTTTACAATTATCATTATATGTTTAAATACACCAAGAAAATATTTTAAAATTTTTAAAAAATCGGTATTTTTTAATTTTTTTCTGCTCTCCCACATCCAAAATCACCTTCCAAGAATTTTTTTGATTCTTTAACGTTTATTATGTTAAATGGAAATAACTAAAAAAAAAAAAAATCCGATAAAAATGTACAACCAATAAAAGGTTACATAAGATTTCTTTTTGAGGATGGAGGTGAATTACGATGAAATGTAATTGTATTATTATTATTATTATTACGAAAAGTAAATTATTTAAACTTTTAGTAGTGTTGAAAGTTTAAATCAGCTAAGAAAAGTTTTTAAAAATTAAAAAATCGATATTTTTAAACCTTAATCGGCTTCTCCACTTCCATTATTGCCTCTAAAGAATTTTTTTTTAATCGCTTACACTACTATTATACCTAGGAAGAAATTGAAAAATCTGTTAAAAAATATGGAATAAATAGAAATATATATTTTTTCACAAAAGGTAATTTTGTGAAAGGGAGAATTTTGCAGCAAAATGATTTAAAACTGTTAAGATAAGCATGCACATATGTACTGAGCTTAATAAAAAGTGGGGTTATGTCTGAAAAATTTTGAGCAAATTGATCCGCAAAGCTATTTAAACCCCTCCTGGAGATATTGACGCCAAAAATTACCTTCATATACACAAGTCTGTCTCTGTACAAAATTTCATCAAAATCGGTTTATTTAGTCAAAATGTATTTTAAAGCTCTAAACACGCCAACACACGTTTGTACGTGTGTTGGCGTGTTTATGTGTACGTACACATATTTGCGTGTTATGTGTACGTACATACGAATATTAACACCCTTCTTCTATTTATGAATATTTCATCCTGGTGCATGAAATGTCGAGAAATGCAAAAAAAGCTTATTCCTCATTTTTGGCTGGTTATCATACCTTCTTGCAACAACCTCTCTAGAGATGCGATGCAAGGAAAGTAAAATGTTTATAAACATTATTTGTTACAGAATTAAATAAAATTCAAGAACTTATTCCTAATAGATTATTCATATTTCCTGAAAATTTATTTTAAAAGATTTCTGTCTATTCTAAAAAAAAAAATATTCCCGGGTTCATTGAATAATTATTGACCCATCAAAAATAAAATGATATCACACAACAATAGTATTTCAGCAATCTATTACTTAGCTACAGACAGATATGTAATTCTGTACCTTTCCACATACTTAAGGGAACAGAAATTAATTTTTACAAAATTAGTTAGTTATATTATCGGCTACCAAGTTTCTTCAAATTTGAAATGTATTTTCAAAATATTACAAAAATATAAATCTTTACTTTTAAACTTCTAATAATACTTTTGTTAATACACAATTTCTATTTCAGAGATAATAAAATATATGTATTTTTTCCTATGTAAAAATATTAACATTTTTATACTGAAGAAAATGAACTAATTATTTTTCAGATACAGTTTCATACATTTGAATTATGATGAAAATAATCCCAATATTTCAAAATTTTTGAATATAACATTATACGTTAATACATAATATATTCTTTCTTCCACTATTAATTAAAAAATATTATTTACGGCAGTTTTCTCAATAAAAATTACCCAAAGCCAATATTGAATCTTTTTTCATAAATATTTGTTCAAATAAAATAATAATCTATAAAAATTTTTCAAATCTTTGTTGTTTTATATTAAATAATTAATGACCCATCAAAAGCGCAATATCATATAACAATAGTAATTTCATCAATCTGTTACTTATCTACATACATCAGGTATCACAAATGATTAATTGCGTAGATTTGACAGTAACACAGGGAAAACAAATTTGATGAATGAGTAATTGTTTTATATTACTATTATGCATAATATTAAAATAAGTGTGACATATTCAATATCACAGGTGTACGTATATAATTAAAACAATAATTAATTAATTACCTCTGGGCCGACATCAGCTGCATTTGCACTAGATACAAATTCTCTCAGGAAACCATCCAGTTCTGTTCCTTCTATGTAGCCATTACCTGTAAAAATTAAGGATAATTAATATATTATTGATATGTTAGTTATAATTTCACTTCAATGAAATTCTTTTAAAGTGTACTTCTAACAAACTAATGCAGAAAAATGAGTTACAAAAAATGTTTTTTACAAAGAAGTGGAATCTTTCTCATATTTATATTTTTAAATTAAAATGTAATTAATACTGTAGGAAATTAAATTTCCTTGAAAAAATCCTCTTCTCTAAAAATTTTACCATATTTTTAAAAGTAAGTTTGTCGTAAATTTCCTTTGTAGTTGTTTATACCGTGTCTGACATTATAAAATAAAGTTAAGAAACAAGCAGCAATTTTGAAACCCATTTACTTTTCACGTTTTAGAATCTAATTTTTAAAAACTGTAATTATATAATAGTTTAATTGCAACGAATAACTGTTGAAAAAATATTGTCAATGTTGGTTAATATAATACATAATTCGAGTTCAATAAAAATATGTAAATTATAATAAAACTTTATATGCTTTATGAACAATACAAAGATAATATTATTAAATAAACAAAATTTTAAGGACATAAACTAATTGGTTGTCTACCAGGTTGAAATAAACAACTGCTTTTGTTATTCGTTAACAAAGAGGCTTGTTTAAAAATTTTGTAAATAAAAGTTATTTTAAATATAAGTGAAGCATTACATGAACAATCATGGTAGATGATACCTTAACAAATGATATAGTAATTAAAAAAACTGACAACAGTTGTAGGACTTTCCCACCACGCAGCTTTTTCTGATGCACGGCTTACACACACATACACATAACTTAATTTAACATATTTATTATTTTATTTAAATATACTATTTTTTGTTTATATAATTCAATGATTTTAACTGAAGCGCGCGCGCGTACCATATTCATTCGCGTGGGTGTGGCGGTACTAGTGTCCCTTTAAATACTTTTTTTACATTTGAAGTATTATTCATTTATTTAATTCTATCGCTCACCTGTGACGGTACAACATAGCAGACGACTACAGCAGCTGTACGTCAGTGCCACACTAGCGCTCCTAGTGGTGAGAGGGTACTAATGCCGCACTATACCCATTTAGCCACTAGTTTATTTAGAGAATTTTTTGGGATGGGGTGCAAATTTACAAAAAAAGCTTTTGGAAATATTATTTTTCGAAATGTGCCAAAGAAAAATAAGACCTTAATTAGGCGAGATCTCGAAATACTGAGGGTGACATTTCTCTACAGCCTCAACCCTTCACCTTTTAAGTTGAAACTTTAATGGCATCAATGCCCCATATATAACAGTAATCTGACCAAGTTTGGTTAAATTCGGTCAATTAGTTCTGGAGATATAAGGTAATTTAGGATGCGACTCCTAACACCGAACACACTCGTACATACGAACATTCGGAAAATTTCCATCCGGTTTTTTAGGTTCCTTAGGTGTCAAAACGTAAGGATCCGTGGAAAATTGCATATGCCTGAATTGGACCGATCACCATACTTTCCCTTCCATAGCTGTAGCGCTAGGCGGGAAAATAGAAATATTGACGATAACTGTTCAGATTATCAGTAAGTAATAAACCGAAAATAAATAAAATTTTTATAATATTATAGAAATGCCGGTAATGGACTTTAATTAATAAATAATTGAATAAATTATTGGGCCTAGGTAAAATTATATCTTCTGATGTGATATCTATGTCTATTTATCTATCTATCTATATATATATATATATATATATATATATATATATATATATATATATATATATATATATATATATATATAAGTCATGTCCTGACAGACTGTTCATCAACGCTCAGTAAAAACTACTGAAGATAACTGATGAAAATTTGAATACATTTCTTCTTACGGTGTACTCACTAAGAAAGGAGTTTTTAAAATTCTGAGTTTAAAGGTTTAAAATGGAATGTCAATGAAATTTACTATTTTTTTTATTTATCGGTAAAAAATAATTTAATTTATTTGAAATAAATCAATGCCAAAGTGATATTTAATAACATAGTGATATGAAACTGCAAGAAGCATAGTTGTCAGTAAATAAAAGCTTAATAACATAAAAAAGTTAATGTGAGATATATTATGTAAATTTTATCCAAATATATTTATATAAAAAAAAAAATATTTTTATATTTTTTATATAATATTACCATTTTTGGTTAAATTAGACTTCTTTTAAGTTTATATTCTGCCTTTTATTGAGTGTTTTATGGGACACTTTTATAATCTTTTGTCACAAAAATTATAAAAATTTCTGGTGAAATATTTTTTATATAACGATTGAAGTTACTGTCCACCGATCTCCGCGGCAGAATGGTAGCGCCTCGGCCTTTCGTCCGGAGGTCCCAGATTCGAAGAATTCCAGTCAGGCATCGCAGTTTTCATACGCCACAAATTTCTATTAGGGGTAAGTTCACGTATTAGGGTAGCAGTTCATGCAATCCCAAAAATATAAATAAATAGAAAAAAAGATATTGTATATATAAGTATTTAAACAATTCAATACATTTTTTTAAAAGAGTAAACATGCTTTCAGATTAGATCCAAAATAGGTAAGCAATTTTTATCTATCAAAAATTATATGAAATAAAGAAATTCAAAAAGTACAAAAAAAATTATTTAAACATACTCGTAAATATTTTTATGTTTAAATAATATTATCATTTTTTAAACAAAGACTGATTTGTGAAGAATTTAACAAACTCTCAGAACATGTTCTACTGATGAAAAGTAAAGAAGAAAGTTCATATAAACTTAGGTACTGAAATGCGTCATTAGTGAGTATCCGCTGGTGAAATATTTCGGGCTGATTTCTGCGTCTTCGAAAAAATTAAGCCAGACACTAATAGTAGAGATCCAAATTAAGGGTTAAATTAAGTGATTTTATATGAAATCTGATCTTTAAAATTTAAAAAAAGGTCCCCGAACTGTATTTTTAGTAATTATCGATAAATCTGGGTTAAAAGGTAAATGATTGGGGCCGAAAAACACAGCATTTTATCTTTGGCGTAAAATATCTTTGTTAAATGGAAAATAAACGCATAAAGGTTTAAAAGAAAACTTGTAGAAAATCTAATTCTTAATAAAATGGTATGAATAAAGTCTAAAGAAACTAAATATAAACATAAGAATTTTGAAATTATTAAAAAAGAAAATATGTGGTAGATTTTAAACAGGTATTAAATGAGACAAAATTTTCAGTATTAAAAACCAAAGGAATTAAATATTTTAGAAAAATAACAAATAAAGAATTGAAGAAACTTCTGAAAATGTCTTCAGCCATAGTGGATACAACAGTCTATCTAACAATGTTTTTTTGTCTTTCCGTATTGCATCAAGGTTGTTTTGTATTCCAAAAAAAAAAACGTAAAATAAACGTTAAATCAAGGTGAAATCTTTTTTTATTATCAGGGACGAAGTTAGTTGAAATGAATTGAAATTCCAAACAGTAACAACAAATCTGAATTATTTTTTAATATCATTTCAGTTAAAATTTTAGATTGGTTATATTTAAATTTTATGATACTGCATTTCTTTGATATTAGTTACATTTTAAAAGAAAGTAGAAGTTCACTTTTTTTAAGTGATTTAAAGGCATATTTAGTTTTTGTATTTTCCTATTAAAAATGTTAATTAATGAACATTATTCTAGATGGTGTTTTTGTCTTATCAATTGAGTTTCTTATTAATTAACTACCCAAGATTTATTGTTTAGAGTATATTTGGTTCATACTTCATCCAATATAATACACGCAATCTGCACAGAAAAGATTGTATTACTCATAACATTACTTTCCATAGAATATAATTTTTTCATTTCTTGATTTTAATTAATAAAGTTAATAATTACTTTATCACAAACTATTATTTACTTTTCATTATAATATATTTTGTTTGGTTTCTACAAGTATTTAAAATATTTTATTTTATAAATGAAAATGGTTTTTATAAAACTTATGTTCTAATTTGATCTAGCATAAAATTTTTTATTTAGTATAATCTTCATTTTTACCATCATAAAAAAACTAATAACTGTAATTGGTTTTCAATCTATAATTACTAAGAAAATAAGCAAGAAAATCTTTTTAAAACAACTGTTACATTCAATGAATGCCTAAAACTTTAGATAACAAAAAAGGTAAGACAATTATGTTTCACGCCTGTTTATTTAGGAACTGTCCCTGTCATTTTCTTAATAGGAGCAATTCCCAGTGGAAAACAAGCTGAAATCTTTTGCACAAGTTGAGATATGAAGGCGAGAAAAAGGTTATTACATTCTCACCATTCTTTTTATTTTAAATTCAAACCTTATTTAGGAAAAAATATTTGCCTTTGTTTAGGAATTGTCTTCTTTAGGGAAAAATTAATTGTTTTTAGTTTCAGATAACATTTTTACTTTCCTGGCATCATTGCTCTACAGCTATGTTGCAAAAAGGAAAGTATATTGTAAGAATGAAAGTAAAAACTGGTGTACGGGGTTTTGTATTTCTCGACGTTTCATGACATAGGGACCCCCAAAAAAGGAGGTGTAATATTTGTTCATATGTACGAGTGTTGAAGTGTATGTCAGTTGACTGGGTAAACCGATTTTGATGAAATTGTTTACAGACTCGTGTATACGGGGCAATTTGCTGGGAAAATTTTGGAACCAATAAGTAGGGGGTGAGGTAGACAGTTTTTTGGAGTCGATTCTCAATATTTTGCAAACATAACCCCACTTTATATCAAACTCATTACATGCGTGCATTTTTATCTTACCATTTAAAAAAAATATTTCTCCAAAATCCTCCCTTCCTCAAGAATCTAAAAAAAGTTATCTTTTTATTATATATAACCGAATTTTTATTTTATATATTTCACCGATTTTTTTTACGTCTTCTCAGGAATAGTAGTAGTAGTACAAGTGACCCAAAAAAACCCTTTGGGGGCCATTTTAAGAGTTGGGAAACCAAAATTTAGAAATATTTTTCGAATTTTTAAGACTTTGTTTTATTTATTTAAACATATATTGGTAATTTTACAGAAAATTTCATCATAATTCATCCCCACGCCAAAAAAATAAATCTTTGGTAATTTTTTCATGCATCATTATTTTTCCACAATATAAGATAACGAATGCCAGGAAAATATTACAACTTCATTCCCAGCATTTTTTTTTTTTATTTAACTATTAATACAATGAATCTTATCTGTTTTCAAATACGTTAATATATTAATAACCATTAACCACTAACCACTACCCTGACTACTTTTAAAAATATTTTTAACCGGACTGGTCTAGTGGTTAACTTATCGTCACAAATCAGTCGTTTAACAGCCGATTTTCAAAGTCGAAGTTTCTGAGGTTCAAATCCTAGTAAAACTTATTTCCTTTTATACGGATTTGAATACTAGATAGTGGATACAAATGTATTTTGGTGGTTTGGGTTCAATTAACCACTCGTCTCAGGAATGACCAGAGTGTGTACAAGACTACACCTCACTTGTCATGCATTATCTTATTGGGCCATGGCCAGGGTTGCTTACTTTTCAGTAGTTGAACAGAATGCAATTTACACCATAGGAAAAAATAAAAATATTTTAATTCTCACACATCCGCAAATGTTTTATAAAAATATTCAGCAACCAGTTATAAAATGTTGATTTCTTTTTGTGTACTTATTTAAAATAACAAAATTATTATTATTATTATGAAAGTCGCAATTAACCTTTACTAACAACCTACTTTCTGAACTGATATTTAGATTTCATTGTTATCTCATTACCCTTGACTAATGAGTGTAATCGACGCTTTAACATGCACTTTACTCATTGGGATGGTTTAACATTTCATTCATGAACTATATTAATTTTTAACGTTACATTAATTTAATAATATTAGTTAGTTCAAATCAGATTAAAAAAAAAAGTAAGTTTCCTGAATATAATTTAATTTAGTAGATATTACATTTTGAACAAACAGTTTAAGTTAAGTTCTTTTAAATGTTTAAAAATGTAATAACTTTATTTTGTTAATCAAAAATATAATATTTTCTTATTTATAGTTCATGGCTATCAACAAGAGATTAGAAAAAACCAACCGTTTGATTTTTGGTATAGAATACAAACACTAAATTCCGGTGAATGCAGCTTAGTCTTTATTATTTTCCTGGCATCATAGTTCTAGAGATATGCTGCAAGAAGGATAACAACGTAATTAATCAAAAAATAGGGTATGGGTCTTCTGCATTTCTCGACGTTTCATGACCCACGGACCCCCAAAAAAACAAAAAAAATGGGGGAGGTATTGTTCGTACGTACGTACATTAATAACTTTTAACTCGATCAACCGACTTTTAAGAAATTTTGTTCAAAAAATCGTGTATACCGAGCAATTTGTTTGTAAAATGTTGAAAACATAACCCCGCTTTATATTAAGCTCTTGTACATGCATGCACGCTTATCTTACCATTTAAAAAAACATTGCCTTAAAATTCTCCTTCCCCAAAAATCAATAAAAGCAATTTTTTATTTATTGCATACTTTTTAACCGATTTTTTTTGTCTTCCTAAGCGTAGTAGTGCAGGTGACCCAAAAAATTTTTTGGGAGCAGTAATGGGGATTGGTGAGCCGATAAAGTTTAAAAATATCGATTTTTTAAAAATATTTTTAGCGTATTTTATATTCTAAACTAACATACTATCTCAAACTTGATTTTAATTAAAGAAAAAAAAATAATAACAATAGAAACCGACTTAAAAAATAAAAAGATAAAAATGAAATATTTCAGTTGTAGTATTTCAGGTGCTTTACACAGATATACAAAAGACTAAAACAAATAGATTTTTATAATACTATTTTCTACAATGAAAACATCCGTTGTTTATGTTGATACAACTCAGCAAGGGAAAAAGAAAAACACCAGTTCAACATATTTGGCCGTATTTGATTAAGACGCTTTAGCTAGAGAAGTTATAAATTATTTACAATAATTTTTCTTTGGAAACATGGAATAGCTCTTCGACGTACGCTGGAAGATTAAAAATCGTCATAGGTTACATTACAACGAAGATAAATAAATTGATTAAAATAAGTGAATAAAGCTACAATTATTTTGAAATTCATTACTGACTTGCTTATGCATATCAAAATAAGGTTGCTATTTCATGTTATGTTTTTTGTGTTTATAAAAAATTTCATAGAAATTTGTTGAATGAATACATATCCGCAAATTAGAGACAAACGTCTTCATCAGACAATTGTTATGTATTTATGGATTTCAAAATTATAAGGTTTTTCTCAAATTTTTATTAGTGGTTGTATGTGTAAACTATCTTTTGTTTTATTATAAAATTGCTACTTTTAGTGATGCTAAAATTGCAGTTTATATTTCTGTTCATAATTCTTCTTTATTAATGCTTTTGTATTTTATGAATTTTAAGTTATTGTTAACATATGTAGAACTGCCATTATGTACGAGTATATTTCAAATCAAATTTTCTTAGTATGTTTTGTAAAATTAAAATTGTTTTTGTTAATCACATTCTGCGAAAAAAATATACGTATGGATATTCATAATAAGAAAAATATTTTTTAAATAAAAAATTACTTAAAAATAAATCCAAAAAATTATTTTATACTTCTCTTACATGTTATAATAAATCTAGTGCATTAAAAAATGTAGACTTTTAGCAGATTTATCCTACAAACTTATAATACGATAAATATTCTAGGATGTGTTTTAATATTTACAAGACCGAATTTCATTTCGTTGCCGATCAAATCACGTAAAGATTTACGTATATTCATTGCGCATATTGAAGTCACAATGTACATTCATGCTTAAAAATATATTTTATGAATGGGACTGATGATTTTCATATATTTAATCGTTTTCTGTACAACTCCCTTATAGATTCGTAAAAAAGGTATGTATTGATGTCACGCTTTCAATAGTATATAATGCTGTACTAATGATTTCACTGAATTTTGGAGTGAAAGTGAATAGGAAAAAATCTTAAAATACGACAAGCCGAATAAAGTGTAGGCATGCGCGACAGATACAAAAAGGAACACAGAGAAAGAGGGAGCGTGAAAAATAGTAGCTGAGTGTAGGCATAAAGTGCATGGATGTATATTCATCCATAAACTTTGTGTGTGTCGTAATACACACGCGCACACACTATACGTCCGCTCTCACACACACACACACACATACTAAATATATATATATAATTTTATTATTACATTGTCACTCGTAAAGAAGTGTAACAGGTTGAAATTCAGATACAATCAATCACACCTTGCTGATTGGTAAGGACCAACAACAGAAGAATTAGTCCTAAGACAGTAGCCAAATATAACAGCATAATAGAATCATGGGCATACAAATTTAAATGAAATAAAAAAAATATATATATAAAATCTTTCGACTTTTTTGACCATATTCTCAAAAGAAGAAAATTCTGTTCATAATTTTACTACCGTAGAATATACTTAAGTACCGTTGTTATATTCTTGAACTAGCGGAAATAAACTGACTTCAACCATCAATATTCAAACGGAAAGTTCCTGAACTTGAATTCTGGTTAGAAATATAATATTTAATATGTTCCACAATTTCTGTACTACTTTACTCCCAAATAGCAGCTTTAAGTTTATGTAATGAATTAATGATATAATAGAAATTTATGACCTATCAAATTCCAATGAATTTCTTAACTTTTTTAAATCAAATTGCTTTAAAAATAATTATAATGAGCCCAATAATAATACCATATTTAATTTCTTCTTAATTTTAATGACAAGGAAACCAACATAATGTTTTGCAGGATAGCTGTAGTAATAATAAATTGATAATTTACAGCATTAATAAATGAGAAATTTGTTCTCATGGATCAAACGGTGTAGGAATTAACGTCAAAGTATCTGGTAAAATCAGAAATCCATCTTTGTAAATAAAAAGTAGGAATATATGTTATAACATATGAAAGGAGTTTTATTAATAAAACTTATAAAATAATATACCGTAAAATTAGCATTCTTAGTCAAAATTCTTTTGTTAACAGAACTGCCTTATTATTTTTAAAGACTGGTTCATAAACTGTCGTAATAAATTAAACCTAGCAAAATGATTCACCAGATTTTATTTTGTAACATTAATTGACGTTATTAAATAAAGGAAATCTAAATAAAAAAAAACCTTGTTATTTTCTTTTATTTTTTGGACATAGTTCTATCGGATCGATTTTAACCCAACTTGGTCAGATTACTTCTCTGTATGGGGCATTGATGCCATCAATTTTTCAACTTAAAAGGTCAGAGGAATGAGGTTGGAGTAACGTTAACTGTGCGTGTTTTTTTTAAGTTCTTAGACACTCTTTCCTTAGACACACGCGTACCTACGAAATCCGGAAAATTTCCATCCGGTTTTATGGGTTCCTTAGGTGTCAAAACGTAAAGATCCGGTGAAAACAGCATATGTCCAAACTGGACCGATACTGGATATATTACAATACTTTCCCTTCTAAAGCTATAGCTCTGCTACAGAGCTAGACGGGAAAGTAAAAATTATGTATCTAGATACAACTCTTATTTATTGATTTCTCATAACTTTTGCTTTATCTACAACTCTAGAGTTGCAGATAAAGCAAAAGGCTGTTAGATTTGTTTTTCACGTTGTGGTAATATTTAGGTTCCAACTCAGTCTGTTAGTTTGTGTTAGTCGGTTAGTTTGTGATGAACACAAAATTCGTCCGTTAGTTTTTGAGGAAAGGCTTTTACTATAAACAAGCGCACAATTACGATATAAAATCTGGTGAACAATTTTGCTAGGTTTAATTTTCATACGACACTTTACGAACCAGCCTTCAAAAATAATAAGGCAGTTTTGATAATCGAAAATAACTTCCTGGAGATAGTTAAAACAAAAAAATAACCCTACGGTTTAGGAAAAAGTAATTTTTGTAATGAAACAGACTGTATATCTGACTTAAAAATACTTTTCTCAATGAGAGCAGAAAGTGAGCTCCTTGCAATACACCATCGAAGAATAGAAAAAAAATCATACTTAGCACTACCTTGTAGTCCTAATTTAAAATAGTAGATCATTACTCTAAATACCATCAAAGGCTTAGCTAAAGTCAAACAACACATCGTTCGCGAGGAGTTTTCTAACTAGAGTCGTGGTATGAATGTTTTATTACTCTGCGTAAGATATGGTTCGGTGATCAGGTGAACTGCTTGACTTTGATGACTAGGAATTAGCAGAGATTATTTTACTGTAAGATAAAATTCTAGGAAAAACAGTTTCATATATTTTGGGAAAAGAGCTAAGAAGAGAGAGAAAAGAATTATAATTGTGTAAAAGCTTAACAGGTTTTACAATAATTATGGAAATTTCCCTTTGTATGAAAATTTCAGAGGATACACGTATTATCAGGCATGTAAGTTGGAAACAGAAGATCTTCTCTTGAAACATTTTACACAACTAACATAATATTGATATCGTATGCCGGTAATTTAGGGTTTTGTTTAACGACATCTTTTATATAATAATAAGAACAAGACTTGTAAAACATGATCTGTATCATTCCACTTCATATTATTAATTAAACAGGAGTTATACTAACCTCCTAAATTGATAATACTGATAACACAGAAATTATTTGTAAAAAATCAGATAGACTAATTAATTTGTTAAATTTTAATTTAAGCAAGAATGGAAAGAAATTAAAACATAAAAAATTACCTTTTTTCCAAATTAATAATTTTTGTTTTAAATAAATTCATCTAACACATCATTCACCACATTTGCCTGCAACGTTTTATCATAGATAGCTAATAAATTTTAATCAAGACATTAAGGGAATAAATTCATTTTATAGTACATATATTACGTGTCTAAGTATATTTCACATAATAGATGGGAATGCCATATAGCCATATAGCCTAAATCCATAATTCCTAGTACAGCCAACCTTTCCTGTCCTGCGTGGGATTTGCATAATAATTGATATGTGCAATAATAGATGATATTCAGAACATAATTTAGGATGACAGTTATGTTCGTACTTAGAACTTAATAAATCTAATATATTTATTTTTAAAATGAGAACGGAGGTTTTATTTTTAATTTTTACTAAGCTCTCCTTAAGTAATAATCTCTTCAAAATAGTTTCGTTCCATAAAGTGTAAAAAATATTACTATTTTAATTAAACGCGTATAACGTAGAAAAGTTTTGATTCTACAATATCTGTTGTTATAATGAAGCAGATTTATAATAAAATATCATATAGCACGTAACAAAGTTATCCTTAACAAAGTTTTGGCGACTAAAACTTTAAGCGCAAGCTCCACTTTTGGATTAAAAGGTTATAGCTAACCTAATCTCAACGTGTTAAGCCCATCTTTATTAACACCTTTTTAACAGAAACTTGAAACAAACAATTTACGGGTCAAACACTCAGTTTAAATCTTAAACTAATTTTGGCTAGATACTTAAAATTAATTTCTCATAAAAACAAAACAAAAAAGTGATCCTTTACATTACGTATAAATATCAGAAGAATTAATTAATATACATCCAGAGAGCTTTTATTAGAATATTTAACAAATCGGTTGTCGAATTCTAATTAATTAGTATAAAATAGATTTTCTAATTAAATCATACATGCATTTACGAAAAATTTTTACAGTTTATCTTTTACTTGAATTAATTCACCACAGAAGATTTGAAGCTTGTACGAGGGGATGTGGAAACAATGGAATTTCGTATCGAATAAAACTACATGCTATGCCTGGCCAGGATTTGAATCCGGTACCCCGGATGAAAGGTCGAGATGCCCATTCCGGCATGGAAATCGGCCATTCTTTGTGAATACTATTCAAGTGTTAATTTTTTTTGTTGTAATTATAATTGTATATTATTAAAAGTAAAATCTTGAATAAACTATGTTAACAATTAATGTTTTAATGTAGAAATTATCTCTAAAGAAATCCTATACCCTCTGATGCTTCTTATACTTTTGGAGTTGAAGATTATAATAAAATTCTATCAATAAGCTGAGTTAGTTGTAGCTGAATGACGATGGTAATGACAATATTTTTTGAAGTTTTAATTATGAGAAACTCAAAATACTGAAGAAAGCTGTAATGATGAAATAGACGTTCTAAAATCAATATCCGACTTCAAAGGAAGATTACCCTGAAATGCCTCTGTTACATGACAATTCACAAATAATCTTCATAGAATTAAAAAGAGAAAACTCAGAAGATTGAGATGAAACAGAAAATCATGTTTGTGATTACCATCTAAATAACTTTATTTAAAGAGCACTGGAAAGCTACTTAGACAAGAGTAATTTAACTAAAACTAAAATGAAAAATTTTAACATTGTAAAAAAAAATAAAAATTAGTGTAGGTCGGTGGATAATAAGTAGGTTATTGTTATAAGAAAAAGGAGATTTTAGTAAAGTATTACTAAGGGAAGAAATATAAGTTGTTTACATCAAAAATTAATTTAAATGTCAGGAAAAGATTTTTGAAAGTGTATGTTTGGAGTGTCGCTTTATATGGAGGTGAAACTTGGACAATCGGAGTATCTGAGAAGAAAAGGTTAGAAGCTTTTGAAATGTGGTGCTATAGGAGAATGTTAAAAATCAGATGGGTGGATAAAGTGACAAATGAAGAGGTATTGCGGCAAATAGATGAAGAAAGAAGCATTTGGAAAAATATAGTTAAAAGAAGAGACAGACTTATAGGCCACATACTAAGGCATCCTGGAATAGTCGCTTTAATTTTGGAAGGACAGGTAGAAGGGAAAAAGTGTGTAGGCAGGCCACGTTTGGAATATGTAAAACAAATTGTTAGGGATGTAGGATGTAGAGGGTATACTGAAATGAAACGACTAGCACTAGATAGGGAATCTTGGAGAGCTGCATCAAACCAGTCAAATGACTGAAGACAAAAAAAAAATTACTAAGGATAACACAAAAGATAAATAGGTTAAGTATAACACTAAAATTAAACTTAAACTGGTGATCATGACGAAGCAAATGTGACTGACGCAGGAGCTGGCTAGCAATTCTATCCATTGTATACTGGATGGTGCCAATAATTGTAGTTTATTTGCATCATAACATTTCTCAATTACTCGGTACAGAGAATGACAATTCTGCTAAAACATAATTTAGAGTAAAAAAACATAATAATAGTTATTTGGGTCGATAGGTTGGAAAAGTTTACAAAAATAAATTTTAAGGAAATTTGTTTTTTTTTTTATTTTTAAAAGGAAATTTTTGATATGGCTTCTAAGTATGAAATTTGTCTATTACAATATAAACTATCTCTTTAAACCCTTACCTAATTAAAAAACAAAGAAAAAAATTATAGACTCAACTAATACACTGATTTATAAAATACCATTCTAAAGTACACTGTTTTATTTTAAACCATTATGAGGTATTAACTCAAATGAAGTGTAGTTAGTATTAACTCATACTTTGTTAACATTATATGAGACAAAGCTAACTGAAAAACCAGCTGATTGAGAAATTAAAATTGATTACACGGGTGTGATATTTTTAGCAATTATTTGCGCAAAGTATAAACTACTGCACAATTTTTTGTTTATGGTTACTTTAGCTCTACTGAACAAATTTCAGCCTTATTATTATTTATTAATTTTTGAAACGCTATTTATTAATTTTATTAAATACTATCGTATCTGATAAAATTATTGTATTTTATTAAATACCATGGTATTGAAATCGTTCTACTATATATCTTTGAATGTTATGAAATGAATATTACATTTACGTTTATTAATTTCACCGCTGCAATTTATTACATATTAATTTTTAACTGAAATAAAAATAACAAATTCACAATACGGCATACTGATGCAGGGGTATCTTATTTAACGAAATAAACATTCTATTTCTTTTTTTTAATTTAATTTAATATTTTTAATGTTTAATATGCAATCTGTTCAACTAGTGAACAATAAGCAACCCCGCCACTCTCAGTTGGTCCGTGGGAGAGTTGATACATATCATCCTCATCTCATTAGATGAAGATGTAATGTAACTGAGTTGCAGTCTTATACAGACCATCCTGATACGTGTGGTTAATTGAACCACAACCATCAAAATAGACTATCTACTATCTAGTATTCAAATTCGTATAAAAGCAACTGACTTTTAATAGAATTTGAACCTGAGAATCATCGAGAGCTTAATCAGCTGTTAAAAAACTGATTTGTGTCGACGAGTTAACCACTGGACCAGCCCAGTGGGTTGTTTAATTTACTGAAATAATTCTGGTATTCTAGGTTATATAATAATAATTAAGGTATAAGGTATTTGTTCCCAAGTAGTAAAGGTTACTTTAACTTCTTTATAAGATTATCTCACTCACACCCTCTCTCTCACTCCCTCTTTCCCATCGCATTCACTCTCTCTTTAGTACATCATAATCAGATCTAGTGCTCTTCCCTTGGCTGAGTAAAGGTTAACCTTGTTACCTTATACATGCGCGCACTCAGAATTATACAGAACGTTGTTACAAAGGATTTTGTATTTTTGAACGTAAGGCTCCTCAAAATTTTGCAAGATAAAAAAAAACCGTTGAAGTAATATTTTCATCTATAGCAATTTACTGCTTTTTCCTTATCTGTACACAAGTAATATTCTGGAATGTAAATATAAAATGTAAAAGCCGGTCAAGTTATGCAATTAATTTTTTTTTATTCAATCATTTTAAGCTCTATTTATATTGTAAAAAAATAATTAATTCATTTTCAATGAAAAAAAAATATATATTTGCGTTCTCATGCATCAGGGGAATTAGTTAATGATTAAAATATTTTCTAAAATTCAGTTTATATAAATAAAAATCGAAATTATTATTTTTTTTAATTTAGGAGCATCCGCATCAGAGGAGGGGTATTAAGTTATTTTAATGACTTTATTGTTTAACGAAGTACGTTTTGAGCGTTAAACATTTGAAAATGGGGAAATTTTTTTTTGATTTTGGGAGCTCCCATACTCAGGAGAGAAGCACTCCGGTAAAATTAATATTTATAAAATAATCTATAAGTAGTAATAATAAAGTTAAAAAGTAAGTTTTTAAAACTGTTTAAGAGTCACAAAGATGCAGCCACAATTTTAAATAAAGAATGTTGTAATTTTATAGGAATAGGGTGAAAGCAATTGGGAATTCTTTTTTTTTTTTAAGAAATACTTAAGACTAAAAGCTACAAAAAATTAAAAATTTTTACATTTTAGTTCAATGGGTAACTTATGAAATGGATTTAGATTTCAATCTTTTCTTACCGCAAACCATTCCGGTGTGATGAGCAAAATATTTTTATAGTGGTTTGAAGACCTACTTATGTAGAAAATATAGATAAAAAAACTCCCATTAACTCCTTTTTTGAAGCAAGATATTGTTAAAAAAAGGAAAATATAGTATTTTATGAAGAGGAGGAAATATTAAATAAAAATTTTGGTAATTTACGATCTTAATAAAAAAGATGCCGACTTCTGTGTGAAAACGATTTTGCCAAAGTGCTCCAGTAAAGATTTGAAATTTTATTTCGGTCAAGACGTTCCTGCCCCTTTAACCAATTTTTGATAAAATTTAATACATACTTTCCCCCGAAGGTGGATCATATCTACCAAATTTGAAGAAAATAGGTCACGGGATCCATAATTATAAGACCAAATATTGGCCAACATGGAATAAAAAATTATTTTCGCAGATTATTTACAACTTATTTAAATCTATTTTATTTTACTGACAAAAAAATTTAATATCTCCTTAAGGCAAAAACTTAAAACAAAAAAAAAAAACAATTTTTTATAAGCTTTTATTTAACTTGCTTTAGTTATAATTAAATCTTGCAACTGCTATATCTTTTGATCTATCGTATGAAAATCAATGAAATTTGATTCACATATGTAACTTCGATGACAATACAGTGCTACAGTGTCGGAATTTTGATATGAGCCACCCCACCCCCCCCCCCACGCACTACCACTACGTTAAATTCACGCATGTTTCTTAAAATTTTTATTTCTCATGTACTATCGCGTGAAAATCAATTAAATTTGGTACACGTATTGTAACTTCGATGACAATACAGCACTACGGTGTCGGAATTTGATATGACCCACCCCCACACCACCACGCGCTACCCCTACGCTAAATTCATGCATTTAGTTGAAGATTTTCATTTCTCATGAACTACGTATGAAAATGATTGAAATTTGGTATACGTATGTAACTTCGATGTGTAAAAATAAATATTTTTACATTTTAGTCTTAATAAACAAACAAACTTGAACAAACAATAATATTCAGATGTAAATATTATTAAGATTTTTTTTTTTATGTAAAAAGTTTATTCATTAAGACTAAAAAGTAAAAATAAAATAAAAATACAAAAATATATTTGATTACATACAAAAAATTATTTTTTAAAAAAGCTTTTATCTAATTAATATTAATATTAACATTAATATTAAACATTAACATTAACGTTAAAAAAAAGGAAATAAATTAGAAAAACCCTCTAAAAGGTAAAAAATAAGAATTAAATCAATTTGAGACAAAAAAATATAATATATTGACAAATATAAAAATGCACTGAAAAGTAAAAAAATAAATTATATAAATATCTAATAAATAACCAATAAATAAAAAATAAATAAATGTAATAATTATTAAATTTTAAAATTAAAAGTAATGAAAATATTTAGTTAAATAAAAGCGTGGCGCAGTTTTTAAAACTGTAAAAAAGTAAAAGAATTTACGTGTTAAAAGTAACAGAAAAATCATGGCAACGTTTGAACCTCACATAGGTTAAAATAAATTATGTTGAAATCTTTATCGAATTATTGATTTTATAGTCGTCATGACATTATTTTTAGAAAACTAAAATATACACAAAAACCTTATGACAAACCGAACTAAATTAACTTTAGACGTCTTTTTTTTTAACAAATGTCAGCGATTCTGTATATATTGATTGTTTTTCACGCCGATACCAGTTGACTTGTTGATTCATTAAAATATATAATTACAATTGGCTCTTAAATATAATGACATTTAGATTGTTTGTTTATTTACTATTTCGTTAATTTTTTTATATTTTATAATATTCCTTATCGGGAAATGTTAGGGGGTTTCACAAAAAAATTAATTCGTTGTTATAAGATTTTTAATTTTTTTTTCGTCTGTAATATCCCCATCCACCGGAGCCAGAGCCGCAATTACGCATAAACTCAGCTCCGAGGGTTGTCTTCGCCTCAAACTACCTTTGGCAGGGCACTAGGCCCCACCCAGGGAGCCGGGACTCGGTCTTGCGTTATATGTCGTGACTCCAGCGGGGGAATCCCAAGGAATTCCTTCGCCGGGACTCCGATCATGACGCCCTGCCTCTAATGAAGAACTCCCGGAGGGATCCCCACCGGGACTACCGTCATGCATTCCCCCAATGGCTTCCAAGGGAGTCCCCACCCGATCATTGGTAGTGGGACGCTGGAGCCTCCCATCCCTCCCGGATGGAGCTGTCCCATACACCGCAGCTTCGTTATGTACACTCCAGCTGATTCATGATGTGGGCGAAGTGGCCTTACATCCCCGGCCTCCAGGCGTATGTCCATGCAATTTGGATGTGTGACACCGAGGCTTCTGTATACAGTCCTTTCGCAAGTGACCAGGCTTGCCTCCTTCTGAGACCTCTTCCCCTATACATTAGACATCTATATCCATAAGAGATGCAGACCTCTCTAGATCATAGACTGTCTCTGGCAAGTATAAGGAACTCCAGGAATTTGCTTTTGACGTTTTCTTCCACTCACCTGCTGGTGGGAAACCACGGAGCCTTCTCTTCCCCGAAGGTTTTGAAAGGACGCCTTCCGCCACCCATGACGTCCTTCGACGTCGGAAGAGCCGGAATATCCTCTTTGACATCACTGTTTGTCGACGCAATCAGACCGAGAGTGTTTGCTGCCTCCGAGTCATCTTCTCTCCCGTCTTCTTCCCTTTGCGCTTTGTCAACAACCACCCACGCGCCGAAGTTTTTTCATCACCGCTTCTGTCAAGCTATCATTGCCACTACTGTCCGATAGGACGTCTTGCCCCACCACAGGATAGAAACCCTCTTTGTCTGGTGGAGGCACTCCCTCTGACTGATGTGGGTCAGCCATAAGAGTAATAACAATATTGAAACAAAATTAATTAATCCAAAACAAATTAATTAAGTGAACGAAAAATAAATTAATGAAAAATTAATTTAAATAAATCGAAAGTAACAAATCAAAAGTGAACTTCAACTTAAGAACTCCTTCAACTCGAAGTAAATAGTCTATAACAGCTGAGTAACTAGGAAAACAGTTCTTAGTTACCCTAGGCTCAAAACCGAAAAATAAATAATATAAAATACTTATTTTACAGAAAACAAAACAACGAAACAAATAACAAACAACAGACAACAAAACAACGACCTCAATACGAAAAGAAACTACTGAATAGTAGTAGAAAACCACCGTAAGCAGCAGAAGTACGGAGCATAGAAAAATACATCAGTATCGGTCTGGAGCTCAACCTAACCTATAAGTTTTTCAATTAGGCATTTCCAGTGTTACTCACCGACTTTGATAAAGTTTTATATCAATATTTAGAAAAATTCAACATTTTTAATTCGGTAAAATCAGTAATATTCCTTATCAAATTCAATTTTCCTTTAATCTACAACAACGTACGGTGTTTTTTGTTTTTATTTTTTAATATCACTTTGAATAATCTATTTCTATAGTTTCCTATAATTTAATTTTAGTTTAAGCTAAATCTTCGTTAGAGATCTATTTTCATTAATTTTACTAAGATCGTGATTGATGTTTTCTTTTAAACAATTATAAATGTCTGAATGCTTAATTGTAATAAAGACTAATTTTATGTCTTTTATTTATTAAGTTTCATAATCATTATAAAAATAGTTTTTGACGTAAGACTATTTATTGTCTTGAAAATGTTTTTATGAATTAGCAAGTACCTCTTCAAGACATAGTAGGAAAGAGAAGAGTGAAGTAGTTTTCCATCTTCTACTTAACTCAACACTAAATCTACTATAGTATATTAGCGTACAAATCCCACTAAAATTTAACTGATATTTACTCCTACACGTGACAATTTCAATAATTTCACCACAGGGATTAATAACAATCATGGAGGAAATTTAAAAACATTCATACTTTTGATTACATGAATACATTTTTGAAACAGGCATTTTATGGATTTTTATTTGGTTCCAAATATAATAAATTTAAATAACTGTTTATCCGTTTGAAAAATAATGCGGCTAAAAACCATAATTTTGGTTTATACAATTTTAAATACTATAAAGAGATTAGCTGGGACTACTAATCGGTCATTTTATATTTCCTTGACTTTGGAGAATTATGTTTCTATTAAGTTAATCTTAAACAAAGAAAACTATTAATTCTATGTTGTTTTTCTCAAGGAACTTATAGAAATTCCTCACCTTAGTTGCAATTTTAACAAATTACAATTTTTAGCAAAACAATAATTTAAGTCTGCAGTTTAGTTATTATAAACATTTATCGTGAATAAGAGCTACATAAAGAATGTACTGTACATTAAATATTAAGGTGTCTTGACCTTGAAAGGTTTCTTTCTTCAATAAATATTTATTGATTATTCTGTATACGGTGTGTACTACCGAATTTTTATCCAACAATATACGTGACCTAATCTGTTCAACATTTGCATAAAGGAATCGTAAGCGATGAAAATTTAAGATAATGGAATAATGAGATACATACTGCCATAAGATGATACACTTAAAATAAAAATTACAACAAACAAAAGTCATGATACTTATTCGTAGTAATAAATTCGTATAAATTTAATTAGTAGTAGTTATTTAAATATTAGTATTAGTATTTAAATTTAAAAATAAATTACAGTATTTTATGTCCAATTTATATACTTTTTTGGCTGTGTTACAAAACAAACTAAAATCAGTATATTCTGTTAATCATAAATGAAAGAATTTATTTTTCATATCTTTCTCCTTAGACGGCCAAAAGAGCGACTAAAATTAAGGGTAGAAAACTTACTTTTATTTTCCGTTAAACAAATTACTAGGATAATTTTTATACACTTTTCGAAGAAAAGCACACGGTATTACTTTCGGTCGGACGGTGGAAATTGGAATGAAAATAGATATTTTACGTCTTGAGATATGAGAAGGAAAATACCATCCACTTAAAATTTAGCTTCCTTATATATATTACTCTAAAAATATACGAATCTTTCTTCATTTTCTTTTTATCTAGTTAATCAACTACAACAAAGAAACTTCACTAGGGACCTTAAATTTGCTACTTTTAGGATAAATATGTTAAGGTATTTCAAGTAAAATGCGTCTAGAAACAGATAACAGAAATTTTTTTTTAAATATTGAAAATATTACCAATATTTTCTCTCTCTCTTTTTTATTTAAAATGTAATACCATCTACGCTCCGTATTTAGAAATCTTTTCTGCCATTTTCGAAGAATTTATGTTTAGGCAGTCCGGATATATTATTAAAAACACAGGGCAACATACATACGTACGTATATACACATAAATTTCTGTAACTTATTTAATGTGTATTGAACTAAGGGAACTCTAAAATATCGAAATTTACAAAAACTCTGGTACCTAAAATGTCTGGGTTGTAGTTTTACAAGTAGTATCCAATAACATCTGATGATCCTAGCAATGGTGATATAAAATTATTATTTAACCATATTTGTAACCTTTTCTTTTAGTACCATGTTTCATATCCAGTAAGTATACGTTACTGAAGTTCGTTAACATAATTCTCAGACTTAAAAATAAAAAATACGGGCTGAAGATGTTATTTTTCTTAATCTTATCTTGTACCGCAATCTAGTATTTTTTCCGTAAAGTTAATAAAATGTTTGAGGCATTTATTATTATTTTGATATATTCCTTTTATTATTGCTTTATTGGCTTTATTTGTATTTCGTTTTACAAAAGAAATGAAAAATCTTTTTTCTCATTACACTTGTAATCTTATTTTTAAATTAATTTACATTGTGTAATCAACAATTGGTATTTCATTCCGTACTGCATAATGATGAAGATATATTAATTGTTATAAATTTAAAAAAATTACATCATTCATTTTCGATGTACAAACGTATTGCGGCTGTAGTCTGTCCTCTTAAGTCGAATTCTAATAAGGAAATACAATAAAAGAAATTACAATTAAAATTATATTCTACGGTAAAATATTTATAAAAGATGAGTCATCATCTGATTAAAACACTGATAATTATTTAATAATAAAATAGTATAAATAATCAGGCCTAATTGCGGCTGATAATGTCATTTATAACCTATGAAAAATTTATGTTTCATTTTATAGTAATCTATATAATATGAATTTAAAGAAGCCTATCTTATGTTTGCATTCTTCTTTATTTTTCTATTATTATATTATCCTAAATCCTCTGTAATGGTAAAAATATTATTATGCTGTATAAAATCAAATGTTACGCCTGAATGTAATTTTTTCAACGTTCTCTATATCTGACATACTAGCCACATGGAGCCAAAAACCAATAAAATAACGCTCAAGAATACATTTATGCGGTTGTTTTATAAAGCGATTTCATTTTTCAAAACTAATAAATAAAGGAAAAGAAAATCTAATATTTTACGTATAAAAATGTCAAATTTTTAAATAAATCTTTTTAATAGACATATTCGTATACTTTATACGCGATATTTTATAAGATTTTTCAAATGTTATTTAAATATAAGACTTGTATATGTCATTTGTTTATTAGTTCTCACTTCCATGTATTATTACATGTACATTAAAATATTTAATTTCATTAATTTACATAAAGAACCACAATATGTTAAACAATTTATATTATAATGAATTAGAAGCATATTAGTGTTATTTATAATATTAGCAATAACTATACTGAATTTAACATAAAAAATTTATTGAAAAGTGAAAAGTTTGATTTCGAACAAGGTTATTTAAACCGTGGTATGGCACATTATCGATAACAACCAATGACTGGATGGAAAAGACCAGGATTTAGATTTTTAGATACCCCTTTTGAAATTTTTGTTGTTGACGCTGCAATGATAGTCACCGCTTTTTGAACTTGTTTTCCAAGTTAGCATCCGATCGGAATGATTTTTCCACCAGCATAGATTATGATAACCGATCACCTTTATTAATCGGAACTTGTCATTCCACTCCTGTACCACTGTCATTCGACCACGATTTTGTTTTCGAACTGGAAGTTAAAATATACGATTCGTCCAAATAAAAATCAAAGAATTTTTTTTCTGCAATTAGTCATTTTTTTAAAAATATCCTATCCACCGGTTGTCTTCATTCTAAATCAAAATTTCCTATTATTTTCAGATTTAAACCACTTAAACCTTAACTCATTCAGGATAGCTGCTAGTGTAGTTCTGGAACCTTGAAATTGGATACATTCTTGAAGTTCTTCACGTAATTTATTTAACGTAGGCATTCATTGTATTTTGCGTGAAACTCGTTAACTATTCGTGTAACAACGCCTTGGTTAAAACTATATAATCCACTAACTGGTTTTGAACATTATTTATACCTTTTTCGTGTGTATATTTATTGCTTCCTTATTTTTCTACTTTAATTCACAGATATATTTTTGTAAAATTTCATCTAACTCCATTTATTTTCTTAAATTATTTAAACCAATTAGTATTTTATTTTCTAAGACTTACCTTTTTATTATAATGTAACTTTTTTGTAACTGTTTATCACTCTCACAAAGTTATTTTGTGATTGGTATTCTTTTCTTACTCCCTTTCTATCTGCGATTTTCTTCTTTCTGTCTTTCCTTTTTTTGTTTCATTCAAACACATTTAACGAGTTAAATTTTTTGTTGTATCTTTTGAATAATTTAATAAAGTAGTTTCTTTTCACTTTAAGTGGTATATATATATATATATATATATATTAAATAATTATTTTGAAAACAACACCAATCAGTTTATATCTCTGTTATACCTAAGATTTTTCTTTAGTTATTAACAATAATTGCTACGCAAAAACTCCATATGACGTATTTTTTTACTCATCTATCCTTATATAAGGAAAAGAAAACAAAGAAATCAATTAACTGAAAGAAAAATAGCTGGAAATAATTCTGCTAAAGTTTTTTGGAATAGATTTGTTAAAAGAAAAAAATATTTTATTTTATAATTAAAAAATTAAAAATTTATTTCTTAATTTGCCTAAATTTCATTTAGAAAAAATGAAAGAAATTTTTTAGTTTAAAAGAAAAATCATGTTTAAAAGTTTAATTATTTTTAACTATAGATTTTCCTTACATCCCTATGAACAGAAAATATAAATAATGTTCTGTATTAATCCAGTAAACTAATAACATGTTTAAAAATATTATACGACATCAAACCCTGTTTTTTAGTTCTTCGTTCTGAGGTAATATAAATTATATCTAAAAGGTACCAAATGACATCTGTAAAAAAGAAAAAGCTATTCAAGGGCTTTTTTATACCTCCATGATAAAATTTATAAATAATTTCTTTCCAGATATATCCTTATAAAAAATAATTTAAAATAAATTCAAATCAATGTAATAAAACATCAATAAATTATAAAAATTTATAATTTGTATTTGGTTAAATTTATAACGGTTTGTTTTTACTTTTATAACGTTTTTCTTTAATAATAATAATAATTATAATAACTATATTGTTTTTTTTTTTCTGAATTTTTATGGGCATCGACTGCTAAGGTCATTAGCCCTCGTCATAATCTTTAAAAGAAACTACTATCACCATCTGGATCGTCATATGTAAGGGTGTAAAGGGCCCTTACATTTTATTTAAAAGCACAAACTACACAAAACATTTAAGACATAAAGACAAGGACAATCACAAACACTTATGGGGTGTAAAGGGCCCCAATTATAAAATTTGAGATAGGTTCCCAAAACCATTAAATTAAAATTAAAATTAAAACTTATCCTACCATATCTTTCTTTCTTTCTTCTACGAGTCTCATTTATAGTTTGTTTAAGCACCCTCGGGGCGACCAGAACCGCCGTTGAGCAGTATATCAGTCGCGCCAGGGTGCCGTGGCAGTTGGATCCTTCTTATAAAAAGGCTATAGGCATGCACAGCGTACATCCACAGCCTCGCGCCCTCAATCCGCCCTTGAGGGTCCCCCATGCCATCATCGGACACACCCCGACTCACTGCTCTAGAATGCAGGTGAGCCAAAATGGCCTAGGCAAGAGGGCTACCTCCCGTCACTATACGTGGCACGTTTCAAGACTCCCTTATGTATATATGCATACATTTAAAATTAAAATTAAACTTATCAATACCATTTTTTCTTTATATATATATATATATATATATATATATATATATAAACTACCGCTTAGAGTTTCTTTTGTCACAGCTTTAAACTTTCATTTTTATAGACTTTTAAGAAGTCCACTGGCGTGTAAAAATGCAACTATATTTTCTTCATTTCCATTATCCAGATCAGCAGTAATATTATTTCTAAAACGGAACCTCTTTCTGAGGTCCTCATATATGGTTCACTCTTCTATAAGAAGCTTGATTGTCAGTGTTTTATTACAAACACCGCACATTGGTCTCACTTTGCCGGTTAACAAATATAAATTTGTTAATCGCGTATGACCGATTCTAAGTCTGGTCACCGCTACTTGTTCACGACGAGTCAACTTATAGTCACTTTTCCATTTATAAGGAGAAGATTTTACTGTGTTTAATTTTGTATTTAATCTCCTCCATTCAGCATTCCACTTGTTTTTTACTATGTTTGTTAGACGGTTTTTAACATCTGCCACTCTTACAGGAAATGCATCCAAATGATCGCAGACTGTTGCCTTTCTGGCAGCTTCGTCTGCGATTTCATTACCTGTAATACCAGCATGCCCCGGAGTCCATACAAATTCGCATCCCTGTCCTCGTTGTTTTAGTACGTATAAAATGGACAGGATGTTTGCAATTAGGACATCCTTAATGTTGTTGTTCCGAATTGCGACGAATGCACTTAATGAATCGGAACATATTAGCACTCTCTCTTCGCAATAGTGTTCAGTGTAGCGAAGAGCTTGCTGAATTGCAGTGAGTTCTGCCGTGTAGACACTGGCCACATCTGGCAGTCTCCAAAAGTGGGCTTCTTCATTTACATATATCGAGCATCCAACACCATGTTCGGTTTTAGAACCGTCAGTATAAATTCTAATATGTTCTTCGTAATTACTGACGGTTGCCAAAAATTCCTGCTGGATGATCACTGCTGGTTTCTTTTTAATTTCTCCTTGAGAGAGATCCAAACTTGTATTTACCGCTGGCAAGAGCCATGGCGGTATTTCTCTAGTAGAAATTGCTAGAGTCTCTGGTATAGCAACTTCATATTTTCTTCTTAATTCGTGGTACCTAATTCCGGCTGGTCTGGAATAGGTAGCACGACGTCCGTATAATGCAGCCATGGGATGATTCGTAAACAATTTATTATTTATATGAGCAGGGAAAGCCCATATATTTGCTGCATATCTTAACAAGAGGATCTCTCTTCTATAATGTAGTGGCATTATTCCGGCTTCAGACATCAGACTAGCCGCCGGACTTGTGCGGAAAGCACCTGTAGCGTAACTTATTCCGCTATTATGAACTACGTCTAACTTTCTTAAGTGCGACTTTCTAGCGAATGAATATACGATACATCCGTAGTCTAGTTTAGATTGAACCAATGCTTTATACAATCTCAATAATGTCTCTTTTTCTGAGCCCCAATTTAAGTTCGATAAACATTTTATAATGTTTAGTGCTCTTTTGCATCTATCACTCAAGTCCTGTATATGTAATCCCCATGTAAGGGATTTATCCAATACTAGTCCTAAATACCTTACGCTGTCTTTATACTGTATTGGATTATCATCAATTGTCAACGCAGGACTTTGATGAGGAATTCTCTTCCTACAAAAGTGTCCACAGCACGTTTTTTTCTGGTGAGAATTGGAATCCATTATTCCTTGCAACTTCATTTAGAGCATTGATCGCTCGTTGCAATTTGTACCTCACCATAGCAGTCTTGTTGCTGGCATATACGATTGCCAGATCATCAACATAGACGCTTTTGCTGATTTCTACTGGAATGGCTAATATCAATTTATTAATGGCAATGGTAAACAAGGTACCGCTCAACGGCGAACCTTGTGGTATGCCATTTTCCAAGATTCTTTCACGTGAATATTCATTGTTGACGCATACTTGGAAGGTACGGTCATTCATGTAGTTGCTGAGCAGTATAGGCAGATTGCCACGAATCCCCCATTCATGTATCTGGAGCATTATAACATGACGCCAGGTCATATCAATAGCTTTCTGAAGATCAAAGAAGACTCCGACACAATGTTTCCTTTTAATAAAGCTTTTATATATAATGTCCTCTAAGCTGATCATTTGATCAGTGGTAGAATGGTATTGTCAAAAACCTGCTTGATACGGTGATATCAGGTTTTCTTTTTCCAAAACCCAGACGAGTCGATTATTAATCATTTTTTCCAATATTTTCCCCATAGAACACGTCAAAGAAATAGGACGGTAGCTATTGGGGTCTGTTAAATTTTTATTTTGCTTTGGTACTGGAACAACACGAGCTTTTTTCCACTGCTGCGGGTATGTTCCATCCCGCCATATTTTATTATAGAGTTCTAATAATCTACACTTTGCAGTGGTATTCAGCTGCCTGATCATATTATAGTGGATTTCATCCGGACCAGCAGCTGTGTTACCTGCTTTTTCCAACGCTTTCGCGAATTCTTCCATTTTAAATGGTACATTATATGAGTAATTATACTCAGTTCTAAAATTTAGTAGACCTTCGAGTTCTTCTTTTTTGGTTCGAAAACCTTCCTCGTAGTTGGCCGTTTTGCTGGCCTTTTCGAAGTGATTGGATAACAGCTCTGCAATTTCATATGGAGTATCTTTTATTTCATCTACATCTTGAAGGCTAGTTATGGGAGCAAAATCATTACGCCCACAAATCGCCTTCACTTTCCTTCAAACATCTGATGCAGTAGTAGTTTTGTTGATGGATGACACGTATTATTGCCAGGATCGTTTTTTCGAATCTATCATAAGACGTTTTGCATACGCCCTGTATTTCTTAAAGGCAACAAGATTTTCTATACTAGGACGCTTCTTAAAGGCGTTATACGCCCTTTTCTTTCTTTTTATAGCTTCACTTATTTCATCGTTCCACCATGGAACGGGTTTCTTTGTAAGTTTCCCAGATGTTTTGGGTATATATCTCGATGCCGACTGAATTATTGCATTTGTTATGGCGTCGACATCGTCTCCGATAACTCCAGTTGTTTCTGGGAGTATCGTTCTAGCTGTGAAGCTCGTCCAGTCTGCCTTATCAAATAACCATCTTTTAGAGATGGGATATGTTTTTCTTGTAACATCAGTTACAATTTGCACCGGGAAATGTTCGCTTCCATGCATATCGTCTATGACATGGAAGTTGTACCTTGGTGCTATCGATCCGCTTATAAGTGCAAGATCTATACAGGACGTCGATCCATCTCTGGCATTGAAAAAGGTTCCTGATCCATCGTTTAAAATAATAAGTTCAGAATTCATCAGGAACCCTTCCAGTTCTCTTCCACGGGGATCTACTCGATCCGATCCCCAGAGAGAATTATGAGCGTTAAAGTCACCCACCAGTAAAACAGGTGGGGGAAGCTCGGAAATTAGTCTTTCTATGTCATCCTTATTCCAATCGTAATTCGGTAAGTATATGCTGCACACAGTGATCTTAAGCGGTCGCTTCATTCTAACGGCGACCGCTTGTAGGTTGGTGTTTAGAACAACCGTTTCGGTGGTAGCTCTAGTCGATGTTAATATAGCTACTCCACCTCTAACTCTTATATTTGGCGGTTGATCTCGCCGAAATATATCGCTTTTAATTTAAAATTTTCATTTCAGCGGAAATGCGTTTCTTGCAGACATATACAAATCGGGTCTACATCATGTACCAAGCGTTGGAGCTCATGGATGTTTGAAAAACATCCATTAATGTTCCATTGTACAATCGACTCGCTAATTTTTAATTAAATTATGACCTTGGTTTTCCTTTCGGCCATCCTTTTTTTCTCTTCTTCTCCATATTGCGAACGGCATCATGTTCGCGGAGAACATCGTCGCTGGTGTAGCTTCCGGTCTCCGAATCGGAGACCACCGAAGCCGCCGACGACGACGGGCATGGATCGGCGCCTGTTTCAGGCGCCGATTGAGAGGCGGCAACCTGGCCGCTCCCCGACACGGGGGGCGCACCGGTCACCGCCAGTGGAAGGGGGGACACTCGTCCCCCCTGTGAAATTTTTTGTGGCCTCTGAGGCTTAGAGGCCACTTCAGTTACAGGAGGCTTGGGAGGCACCATAACAGACTCTGTAGCTGTCACTTTCTTATCTTCAACTAAAATCTCGCTAAGACGGACTTGGATATCAGGTTTAGTGTCCGTTTTCTTCTGTGTTGGAGCGACTTTTTGTTTTGCAGATGTGTCTTCAGGAGGCTGTACAATTATTCTTGGCTTAACACGTTCTTTAGTACTGAGAGGCAGTACTGCATCACCGCACACGCATATTTTCGGCCTCTCACACCTAACAGCGGTGTGTCCAAAGCGTTGGCATTTAAAACATCGCATTGGTTGCGGGACAAATGCCAGCACATCCAACCGATGTATGCCCGCTCTTATCTTCTCCGGTAAAGTAGGCCGGTTAAATGTAAGAACATGGGATGCAGAAGGAAGGACTTCGCCATTCCTTCTCATGTTCAACCTCCGACATTCCAATACTCCTTGCGGCGCTAATTCTTCTACAATTTCCTGCTCCGTACAGTTAAGAAGATCCCGACAGACCACAACACTCCTTGAGGTGTTGAGCGTGCCGTGGGGATCAACACGTACAGCTAATTCTCCAATTTTCTTCATTCCTAGAATCTTCTGAGGCTGTATATCATTAACAGTCTCTACATGAAGTCCCGTGAAAGTTTTTCTTATTTCTTTAACAGGGCCTCCAGCACATTTGTTTATTTCTCGAGCGATCAGGAAAGGACTCACCCTCGAGAAATTACCTTCTTCCTTCGTAATAACCAAATACTAAGGTTTTGGGATGCAGCTCTTGAAAAAAGCTTTCTGCAAGCTTTTCCTAGCCTCAATCTCAATCCTCTTAATCTCCGTACTCTTTCGGCGTTTCGCCTCAGGCGAAACAGCCGGTTCTAAACGAGGGTGTTTGCGTGAACCCTCTGCCACGTTTAATTGTTCAGTTTCCATGAACAAATAATCCCTTCTGTAGTAAGGCTAGCCACCGGGGTACACCCCTACTCCAGGGCTACCAACCCTGGAGGTCCGTTCCGGTACTCCGGTGGAACCGGCATATGTCCTGGCAGAGAGCGGATGCGCAGTTTCTGCACTGACTCCAGGCCCCTACACACCGAAGCTTTCAGGACTCCCATGCTCCGAACATCGGCACCGTAACTACATGCTTGCCATCGCGGGGGGCATGTGGACGACGAAAAGTCTCCGTTACACCCGCAAATAAGTTTGACCGTGGCCGTCACATCGCCAGCTCTAAAGGCGGTATTAATCCATTTCCGTAATCGTTAAGAATGTCGTATCTGCAGGTGGCCGTAAAGTCTAGTCCTGTAATTCGGCCTATACATGTAAATCGACCGAAAAAAGCATATCCGAGAAACAATACTCGGAACCCCGTTAGCCAGCTATATGTAATATACTTGAGTACAGCTGTTGCCGCCCTGGACGTGGAACGTAGATGTTGTGTTCCGGACGTGGGGAATATCTACCTCAGGGCACTATATTGTTAATATCCTTAATATAAATTCAAACAAGAAATGAATTTTTATTTAGAAATCGTTAAAAAGCGTTTTTTAATAACTTTACTCTCTGAAATTTCCTATTACTGTAAACAAGTTGTTTTTAAATAAATTTCTGTCTCCTCATTTCTTAGTGTCGGGTAATTTAAGGTATTACAGTTTAAGTAGGTGATTTTTAGAAATAATAAAATTAAACAAAAAAATCTGACAATTAAGTTTTGATAGTTTCCTGGCATTGGTTATTTATTATTATATAGTGGAAAAATAATTATGAATGATAAAAGTTAGATTTTTCTTTTGGATGGCAGTAATTTACAATGAAGTTTCATTGTAAAATTATCATTATATGTTTAAACAAACAAAAAAACTTTATAAAAATTCAAAAAATAGAGATTTTGTTTTTGGTACAAAACCTCTACATCTTTTTTTAATTTTTCCACGTTTACCATGTTAATCAGAATAAATTTGATCGGTTTCCCCCATTCATATAACCCCTAAACAGTATTTTTTTTTTTTTTGGATCACTTGCATTACTACTATGCCTAGAAAGACTTAAAAACATCTTTTAAAAATATGCAATAAATAAACCGATAGCTTTTTTTAGATTTTTTGAGGAAAGGGGAAGTGGCAACATTTTTTCGATTTTTAAGTTGATTTTTTTTTATTTTAATAAAATAAAATAAAATAGAAGTATTATGTAGAAATTCTTTGAAATGATTTGTTTTAACGTTTCTGTATAAACTAGGGCGGCATTACTTCTAAGCAATAAAGACAAACGCTACTCATACGAGATTTGTGGCTTATGCCTTAACCGACACATTTACTTTGCCCATGACAACAATAACATAGACTTCAGCCGAAGGAATTAGTTATCAGGCAGGTTACAAATACCATCAAGCCGAGGATTTGAATTTGTTAATTCATCTTCAGATTAATATGACTAAGCTGTTTCGCTTTACCCAGACCGTCAAAATAAATTACTGTCTCTGGAATTTCAGTTAAAATAAATAGAAAGCAACTTATTCAGATTTCAAGTATTTGTTTAATTTTTTTTTAATATTAATCCTTATTTTATATTTCAGCATTATGCTGGCCAGTCACGTGAACACCTTTTCAAAGGCAGTACGACATACGAACGAAGAGCATATATATATATATATATATATATATATATTCATATATCAATGATAGTATTTACTTGGTAGTTTGCTATCTTCGTTATGTCCTGCTTGCATTACTGTTGTCAGCTACAACCGTCGGGGATACTAAACCTATTCAGCGTCTGCCGTGTTTACTTAACCGAACTAATTTGTGACTTAATTAGGCAATAGGAAGGTTTCACTGATCACCATGATTCGCGTAATAAAATTTATACATTTCACTCACCGATATTTCCCAATGAAAATCAAGTGCATGCCGCAACTGAAGGAACTTTCTATAATTTTTTGGGACTTTTATATAAGACAGCGACAGCAATTCTGGCCGACTCATCTAAACTGATCCTCCATTAACATTAAAACTCCTGAATTAATATCAATTTTTGCAACAATTTTTTTGGGCAGAAAGAAATTTAGTCGTTCATATAAATTATAAAATTGTTGTTCTTGCAATAAGTATTTACAGATATTTTAAATTAGGTTATTAAATATTAACTTTTCCGTATAAAGCAAAATAAAAAAATAAACACTAAATAAATAGACAATAAATTATGTAGACATCTACATAAATATATATATATATATATATATATATATAGAATAATATTTTTGTGTCCATTGTCTTTTATACAGATTAAAACTGTATTTTATCATGTCGAAATAAAAGTAATTTCGAATCGATAAAATTTTACACACAACAGTGTGCAACAGTTCCAGTGGTGTGGAACCAACAGTTCCAAAAAAGAGGAAAGTTATTATCCACATTTCATTTTGAAAAACCCCACCGCCAGTTTTTACTCTCTCAGTGTAACCTCTAACCAACCTCAAATTTTTCGATTAAGTTTAAAAAAATATGTAAAGAAAATAAAGTCGTTACTATGGAAACACAAATAACATGCCTTTCGAATTTGCAAATGATTGTTGTTTCCCATCTTGAATACGTTGTGAGTATTAATAAAGCACAGGAGAAATCGCTTTTTATGTCCGGCAGTTAACATGGAAAGTCCATGTTTTTCGAACGGCCATTTATATGTAGTTTGCTCAAGAGTCGTCACGGAAAAGAGTTTATTTGCTTGTTCTACGGATGGACAGATTAAAAACGTAGTGTACCATAAAGCTTTACAGTAAAAGCTTTGGGATAAATAAAACTGTCGTCGGTATGCCATTATTAATTACTTTTCGCTTCTTTTATACGCACAAGAAATAAAAATATTTAAATGAAGCCACCATAGTGAACTCTGCGCAAAGACCAGTAAAGGTTATTTTGTTAATATATATATATATATATATATATATATATACATCTGTTTGAAATTAAATGTTTTAGTCCATCCTCTTCATTTCGTTAAAGGAATTTGAAAAGGATGGCCAAATAAAACGAATAAAATAAACGCAAATGGTGGAAAACTTGGTACAAATTAAACTATTGTTTTAAATTAAGTCTAAAAAAGTATAATATTTAATGAAAGGTGGAACGTCGAGGAGTTCTAATACTCAACTTTATTGTATAAAGTTTACTGTTATAAAAATATAAATATAGTAACTATTATCTAGTTACTATTAACAACTTAAGATAGAGGTAAATTAAACTATTATCTTCATTTTAAAGATGGAAATAATAGTAACAAATTTACCTCTGTACATTACACATTTATAATACTAAAATAATTTCTATCTTAAAAATAGAGATAATAGAAACAGTATTCCCTTAATATCACAAACAACTGAACATCTGAATATAAGTAAAACGGTGTTAATGAGAAAATAAAACCATTACCTTCTAACACCTGTTACATTTAACATTTCAACAACTTTCGAAATTAGTATAAGACAAATAAAAACTAGTTAAACAATTATTAACAGAATTAAATAGTTATTATAATGCAACAAAAACACAATCTACAATATATCGCTTTTTTATCAGAATAGTAAAGTAAAAAATTAATTATAAAAAAGTAAAAGATGTTGAATATTTGCCTAAGATGAAAATGTTTACTTAAACATCTGACATTTTTAAGGTTATTAATTCAAGTTTTGAATTATTTTTTGTTTTTTTTTTTAATATATGAGAACTTTTAAACAGTTGTAGTGATTTTACCGATTTTTAATGTATAGAGGAAATTCTCGTACTTCAATTGTATGTTTCTTCTTTTTGATAAGAAAAATTATAAAAAAAAATTAAAAGTTTTACATGAATGATCTGAAATTACTTCTCTTCTTTTTCTGCTTAGCCTCCAGAACCCCCGTAAGGTGGATTCAGGATGCCCCTTCAGTGGATGATAGAGGATGTCCCACCAAGTTGGTGTAGTAGTGAACGCGTCTTCGCAAATCAGCTGATTTCGAAGTGGAGATTTCCAACATTCAAATCCTAGTAAAGGTTAATTTTATACGGATTTGAATACTAGATCGTAGATACATGATGTTTGGTAGTTGCATTTCAATTAACCACACACCTTAGTAATGGTCGACCTGACTACACAAGACTAATAATCTTCACTTACACTCATACATATCATCCTCATCCATCCTCAGACGAAATTGCTGACGGTGATTCCCAGAGGCTAAACAAAAAAGATAGGGATAAATGAGGATGATATGTCGGAATGTAAATAAATTGAAGTATTGTATGGTCTCAGGTCGACCCTTGCGGAGGTGTGTGGTTAATTCAAACATAACCACCAAAAACACCGATATCCACAATATAATATTCAAATCCGTATGAAAGAATCTTTACTAGGATTTGAGCCTTAGAACCTTTTGACTTCGAAATCAGCTGATTTCCGATGGCAAGTTTAACCACTAGTCCAACCCGGTGGGTTGACCTGATGTTATATGACACACTTTAACCTCACCAGTTTGTAATTACACGACTGCTCAAAAAGGAGTGTAATGTATTTAGGGTGTAAGTATTTTTATGTCTGTTCCAGCTCAACGGCTGAACCGATTTAGATGTATGACCCCGCGTTGGAATCCTTACCTTACCGAGATTATCATAAGTAAACAAATTATATAAATATATATATATATATATATATATATATATATGTGCGTGTGTGTGTGTGTGTGTATGTATGTGTGTTTAAATGAGATTTTAAAAAATTGAAAAACTTTTTACTATATATACAATACATACTATATTGTAGTATGTATAGTATACATATATATATATGTGCGTGTGTGTGTGTGTGTGTATGTATGTGTGTTTAAATGAGATTTAAAAAAATTGAAAAAATTTTTACTATATATACAATACATACTATATAAAAAAGTGTCACCTCCATATTCTTTAATTGTCATATATTAGCAATTATCTTATATTAAAGGTGAAGGTTTGTCAGCAATTATTTTTTGTAGTCGTGTTTTTTAATATTTGCCTCTTCGTGCTCTCCACCATAACCACTGAATGAACGTTTTAACTTCCTTGTACGAAGTAAAGAAAGTATAGTGATTGCGAAAAATTTCGGTTTTCTGATTTCAACGGAATAATCCATTATGACCATCCCTGAATCCATTTTAACTAGTTTCCGAGTGACGTCTGTACGTACGTTCGTATGCATTTATGTATGTATCTATGTACGTACGTACGCACGAACTTATCTGGCATAAATCAAAAATGAATAGCCGTAGGATGTTGGAATTTTGGATTTAGGACTGTTGTAACATATACTTTGCACCTCCCTTATTGATTGCAATCGACTGAACCAAAAGTGTCCAAAAAAAGCCCAACACCCAAACAAATTTGGATTCTGGACGTTTTCTTAACTTCGGTAATAAGCCCTCATTGAGAGCTTTTCAACCATATATTATAAGTGGTACTTATTTTCTTTGGTTCCAAAGTTATAGCCAAATGAAATTTTAATTAATGAAATATTTGGATCTTACATGGGAAGGCACATCGGTTCGAATCAGACTTCATCTCCTTTTATTTTTTAAAAAATTTTTTGATTTAATTTCATCTTCTTGTCGCTTTTAAACTATAATTCATCATGTTATCTTTTTTTTTCTGTATGATTTTTTCTTTTTTCATTTTTGATTATTTACCAAATAATCTAATAATACACTAAATATTTTACACCGTAAGGTCGAAATTAACATTTGTAACTAGTGTACAGGAGTTCACTAAACAAAATAGTTTAATTATAATTAACTTTTATTTACACGAAACACCAGAAATCTGAACCTTTTTTTTATCAGAAACTCACTTAGATATGAATAACACTTATCTAGTAATACGAATAATAAAAGAACTTTTATTCTATTCTAATATTTATGTAAGATTGTTGAATTAATAATATGATAAATAATATTTGATGTTAATAAACATTAATATTTCAGCAATTGTTTAACTGTTCACTTTATTAAAGAATCGTATCTCAGTTTTAAATTAATTAAATTTTAATTAAGTGCAGCAAAATATGTATATATGTAATTTAATAGGTGTACAAAGAAGTCTTGTGGTGTTCACAAAAGATTTTTTTTATTTTACTCTTTTTTTTTCACCTTCATCATTGTTTAATATTTTATTATCATAATTTAATTATATTTGGATAATTCAATTTTTACATCAAAATATTTTCACGTGAAATTGCAACTAATATTTTGAAAACTAGTGGAACAGTAATAATATTCACGAACACAAGAGATTCTCTACTAATGCTCTATAGTATTATTTCTCAGTTTTACATTATTTCTCAAAATATTTTCTTGTTTTATCAAAATATAGTAAGATTTGCCGACATCCGTGACGGAGTGGTTGCATCTCGGCCTTACATCCAGGGGGTACCGAGTTCAAATCCAGGGCAGGCATGGCATTTTTTAAATGCTACAAAATTCTTTCCATACCCCACACATACAAGCTTCTCTGTAACCTTCTGCGGCGAATTAGTTCATCAAGCAAAACAAATTATTCCTGCACTTCACACATCCTTAATTCAAACACACAAATTTTTACATCGTTTTGAGACTCCTAAACCTTTTTTATCAATAAGAAAATATATCTATAGCGGTTCTTGTGAAAGGTATTTTTATAGGAAACCAGTTTTGTACGCCTCCCCAAATTTTAAATATATATAACTTTGAAAAATCGTTTTAAATTGTTTTTCACTTTCTGTTTTTTACTTTTAAAACTTACTTTATATTTATTTGCCGTCAACATTTCTTTGTACTAATATGTAGTGTAGTACATAATATTCTTCTGATATTTTCTGGAATTTTCATATGAAGCTGCAAGAGAATTGTTTGAAGGATTTACACTTCCATATTCTAAATATAAAAACGTTCTTTAAAATACAATTTTAAAATCTCTTTTGATTTTCTTTTTTGTACATATGTATGTATATAAATTTAAGGGAAATATTCTTTATTTCTGCATTCTAACTAGCTTTTCTACGCTTGATATTAGCTCTTATCATAGGTTTTCTACATTCATTTTCGTATTTTTAACGTAATACATGTTCCACAGCTTTTGTACTTTCCGAACGCCTTTTTATCATGTATACAGTGTTTGTTGTAAGTATGCATAAATGTTTATAAAAAATTAAATCGGCAAGTTAACAATGAAGAAAAAACTTTCAAATATAAAAAATGAAAAATGAAAAAATACTTCGATAAATATTATTTTATAAGTTTATATATTTTTTAAAATGTTTACGTATAGCAATCGGCACAAAATTAAGGGTTGGAAGATAATATTTTTTCCCCAATTCGAATAGCTTGTTTTACGAAAAAAAATATATATATTTCATACATAAATGTTGACAAGCCAGATTAATTATTCTGCCTAAAAACAAGCAATTGGCAAAAATAAATTGCAACAGAAATTCTTAAGTTCTACAATAGGCAGTTCAAGCCAAAAAAAAATCAAACTGCCAACCTTCATGTCTGAGTAGATAGCGTCTCGGCATTCATGTGGTGATCCCGGATTCGAAATCCGGTCAGGCATGGCATCTTTTCATACGCTACAAATTTGCACTGGGCTAATGATCATAGCTATTGATGCTCGCTCTTTTAAAACAAAAAGAAAAAATCAAACTAAGTGTAAGGACGTTGGCATATATAAATGGTATAGTTACCGCCAAACAGTTCGAAGAACCGCAATGAATTTTTTTATTTCAATTGATTTTTTTTTGAATTGGCCAAAACGTCACTGTAGAAATTTTAACTAGATCTGATTGCATCCCAAACAGCAGCAGCGTTGTGTTGCCAAGCAGTCAGGAGTGTTGACTTCAGAAAAAAATTCAGGAAATAGAACAACATAATAACGGCTTATGGCAGGCCAGATGGGATGAGACAAAGAGTGGGCACTACACGCATGATCTTATTCCAAATGTTGTAGGTTTTCGGGACGCCTCTTGAGTACACCTTAATAAGTATGTGACGCAGTTTCTTTTATAACCATGGCGCTTTTCGGGACAGACTTCAGAAGTTCCACTGGCGGACTCGGGCATGTGTCCGCAGTGCGGACTACTGGACGATGCATACCATGTCTTTTAGCAGTCTTCAAAGTATGAATTGATGCGCATGGAGACCACTTGTTTGTCGGCTGTATATTATCGGGTTGGCACTTGGGAATCACCGAGTCGATCCCTTAGCGTTCCCCTACAATAAGACACTGTAAATGCATCGACTCCACAGTTATATCCTTAACATTTAGGTATTAGCAATGTTTGTTTCATTTTTGTGACTATAAATAGGAAACATCACGCAAACACTTTAAAAATATAATGCGACTATAAAAACAATAATAAGAAAGAAGGAATCAAGGTTAAGGAACAGTTAGTGATGGAAAAAGGATAAATTATCACTGGAAATACCTCATTAGAAGACAAACAAACCAACCCAGTAAAAGATCAGAGCTGCCTTTAAGTAGCAAGCAAATGTTTCTTTTTATTTTATTCAGGAATTCCAATTTTAAAATTAACTGGTACATTCGTTTTAAAAAGATGAATAAGATGCATATATTAACTAAGAGTAAACGTTATTATGATGATGGGGAAGTGATATTTGAAAGGAAACAACTATACTGACAATAGTATACACTGTTGTCATTGGTAATGTCAAGCCTTTCAGTACAAATTTAATGTTATCTTGGTTGGCTACTACATATTTGTATTGTTCGGTTTGTAGTAGAGAGATGAAACGGAAACAGATCATGTTACTTTGTTGGTTTATGCACAATTGCGCACATAAACAATTTCGCACATTTTGATATGAGTGACATTTTGTGTACATCCGTTTTGAAACCTACGCACGCGGATGTGACCTTCAATTGTCATTAAACTGCTGTCTAAATTTAGTAAAAAATATAATAATATTATATTAAATATTTAGAAAAAAAAACGATAAAAGAAATTGTACATATAATCTAGAAGATAAACATAAATAATGTTTAAGCCCTTAAGGAAGCTATTTAGGCCAACTAGACAATTTATCTGTGCGGAATAGTTTCCGCATAATATAAAAAATAGGCAGTTGCTTTTGAACGGATTTGAATACTACATCATGGAAAAACGTCAATTTCGAGAATCTTCAGAGGCGTTTTAGCGAAAATTTTATTGAATTAATTTTTTTACCTAAAATGCCTGTATAAATAATCCAACATTTCTTTCTCTTAAAACTTAAATACGAGTACATATTCTTTTGTTATATCTCCCTTTGGTTTAAATATATTTAAACATTTTTTGAAAGTTCATACTTCGTACATAGAGCTATCAAGAAATGCCTACAACTTTAAAAAAATTATAGACCCTGGTCCTAAAGTGCATAAATTCATTTATATAAGTTTCTGTTTATTATTTTAACCGTATTAGGTTTAGAGAAAACTTTAGTTAAGCTAATGTTTTAGGCTTAACCTATATTTGAATATTTTTAGAAAAAACTTTTCTTAAAATTTATTCCTTACCTTTAAAATATATATATACACACATAAAACCCGTTTTTTATTTTCTGTTCTAATTTTTTTAATTTTTATCGTTAACAGCTGAGAAAGTCATTCAATACTGTGCCAATTTTTATTACAAATAAATACACTGTATAATTATTACCACACATTTTAACTCCTTAGCTAATGAATCGTACAGAACTTCCGGTTGCGTAATAATGAACTGAACAAAATATTTATAGTTAAGTACAATTTATTTAAATTGAAAAACATGTTATTTTAACATTTTAGAGTCCGCGCGTTATATAAATTCTTACAAGTAAGGATTTGGTACATTGTTTTAAAAGATTATATAGGTTACCATTTAGGATCCTAATGAAGACGAGACATGTTAATCGTTTTATGAATCGTTCAAGATTAAAATAAAGAACTATACGTTCCTTAATAATCAAATAAAGAATAATAAGAAATTGTAGGTTCAAAGGGCTCTGCAAAATAAAGAAGAAACCGGTACTTGATTTCATGTCTGAATATACAATATAATAATTATGGTTTATTAACAAGTAGTAATTCTAAGTTCTGTTACGTAAAAACTTCCCATTGTAGATATAAATAATTATTCTAAATTGAAACTTCAATTTATGAGTAATTGTCATATGAAAAAAAAAATGTTTTTTCAATTTTTATTTTGCATTCTTACAAATCCTGATGTGTAATAAATAATTCCTTAAATTTTTTTTTAACGAAGTAAAAAATGATTCACGATTTTATAACAACGAAATTATATCATCGAAACTGTACAGTGAATCAGAATGGAAGTCAACATAAATATTCGCTAAAATTATAAATGTACGCTAGAAAAAAATATACCTTCTCCAGGGATTAAAATTCTTTTTACGGTCTTTTATAGGAAATGACCGATGCTACGTTTTAAAATGATTACCTTATGCGTTATTTCTATACCTTTTATTTCTTATATAGTTGAAAATTAATAGTTTCGTTTAGACATTACCATCCGACAATATTTTTCTAGTTGCAATTTTTATAATAAAATATTCAAAATGATATATTAAACATCAAATCGTGAAGTTTAAAATGGTTCACATTTCTTTTATCGTAGTCTTTTTTAGTAGCAAATAAATGCATTATTAAATAGAAGTTATCGATTAAGTGAGTGGTTTAACCCTTACTTTAAAACAAGGATTACCTAACGTCGTGCAATAAAATAGAATTAATCTATTATTTAAAGTTTCAATAGATTCCCGTATATGGTTCATTTTATTTCACAATGTACTTGTGAATATTGATTACTTTATGCGAGCCACATCAATTTGTAAATAGTAGTATTCCAACGTTTTAGATATTTAAAAAAAAAAAAATGTAAATTTAAAAAAAGACGCACATTATTAAAATATATAACATAAGTCCATTAAGAACATAGCGTCTGGTTTGTATGCTACTTCTTCTGCAAATTTTGTTTAAGTTTACATATATTTCGGTTTTGCTGATCCTTTACATTTTTAAAAATATAAAAATTTTTGTCACGTGATATAATGAAACTTTAAAACATAAAAATAATCCCTTAAAGACTTTTATAAGTTTAATATACAATAGTTAGCTGATAAAGTATTGATGGTTATTAATTACAGTGACAGTCCGTTTCGAATAGAGATAATAACTTTGATACAAATGAATTAATAATAGTGGGAACAAATAACAGTATTAATAAGTAATAAGAGTCCCGGACAAACCGTACCCCATGGTCGTGCAACAACATCTACGCATACGTCCAAGGGGGGGCAATGACATGGTACTTCGGGTCCCGAGCTGGTTGTGGTTGTGATTGTGCTTCTCGGTTTCTCTGTTTGCAATGGTGGCAGTAGGTATGAACGTGATCTGTTTTTAACGACGCTGAACGGGGATTACCGATCCCTTTTCCCGGTTGTGGAGCCGGGTTTAGAGTGGGCTGCTGTGAGCTTAGCTCTACCGAAGTCTGCGCCGCTCACCGTGTGTCAGTCACTTCGGCCTTTGGCAGGAACTGTCCTACGAGTAAGGGTACGGGAGCCCTTTCTGGTACGTTCAAATCCTGGTATGTCGGTATTGTGGGTCAGGCAATACCTGGTTCCCCTGTCCGGATTAAATTTGTGGGAGATGACTGGGGAAACCCAGGCAATATCTATGATCCAGGGCACGCCCAACCGTCTCTTTGCCCGCACCATATAACAAATTGACTGGCAACACTATAGGTTATGAATACGTCTACTTCCACACCTTCTATGGCAAAGGGTTTACGTAAAACCCTTCGACGTCTTCGCAGGCGAAGAGGAGAAAGAGCGTTGAGTTTTTGGACATTGATCGAACGAAGTTTTGATCGAAAAGTAACATAGTGTTACCAAAATATTTGGTAATAGAATGAATCAAAGGAAATTTTTAGCAAGATAAGTCCTTTCGTGATAGTCCGAAGCATCACGGAAGCTGCTGGACCAGTAAAAGAGACCACTAAATTGGAAAACCAGTAAAAGATGTAAGGAGGACTAGAGTTTGAAACTGTCAAAGATTTACACTTGTCACGGTTGCTGAAGGCGAAGAAGATTGAATTATTAGACACTGAAGTTTCACCACACAGATCTCTAAATACATCGAAGGGTATAGTTGTGTGAAGGGACTTGCTGAACTCCACCGAAGAGGAAATCGTCAAGGAACTAAATGAAATGGAGTTATAGCTTGTCAAAGATCGAACACCCAACTTAGTGGAGAAGTACAAACCCTCCTCGTCACAGGTATTGACATTTAAAAAGCCAAAGTGCCCAGAAAGTGCCCATAAAGGATGGCTTTCACAGACGTCCGTGCGTTCATCCCGACTCCAATGTGATGCTTTGGATGTCAGAGGTTTGGACACACAGCGGCACGTTGCACTAGGAAACAGATCTGTGTTGTGGTGAACCGCTCCACCCTGATGACCCATGCAGGGATCCACCTGTTTGCGGAAATTGTCAAGGGAATCATTCAGCGAGATCTGTAAATTGTCCAGTGTATATAGACGAGGTAGCAATCCACAAGATTAAGACCACTGAAAAGGTGAGCTACTTCGAAGCAAAGAAAATCATCAAAAATAGATAGTTAATGTCATACCCAAGCTGTGTATGATAATAATAACGCAAAAGCTGTGTCTTCTGTATCTTCTTTCAAAGCAAAGGATATGATGCGGAACGTGCACCGGCGTTAGCAAGTATGGTTGAACGTATCGTGAACAACAAACTGTCCAACCAGAGAAGATAGCACAAAACGGGAGAAGAAAATAAATAGTAGCTGTTAAGCAATAGAATTCGTCTCCTTTGAGAAATGAACCTCCCACCAGTTTCCAGGCGAAGGACAATGAATGCAGGAAAGAAAAGAAGCCTAAACCCAAGGATGAGATTACCAAAGTCCCCGTGCAGGGAACTGAGAGGATATAGGTGAAAATATTAGAAAAAAAAGTGTAAAAAAACCAAAAACGGACTTTCAAAAGCACGGATGCCTTTAAGTGGGAGAGCGAAAATTTCGGCTCCCTCCACAAGTTTTAGCGGTGAGTAAATCTAGTTTCGACATGATGTACTTGTTACCGTGTCATCGGAGCCGGTGTCGTCTGATGCCGGGAGCAGGAGATCCTCCGCGATTTACGGCAGCGGATCTGAAGATTCCATCTCAGATACCTTGGAATTTGATATCGAGGCCTTTAGGAAGATGCAGAAGAGATGTAAAAAAGAATGGCATAAGGGAAAACCTAGGCGACAGGGTATAAGAAGAAGTTGGTTTTTATGTTTTAACGAATTTTAATGAATGGAACATTTTTATTTTTTATTTTTTCTTAACATGAAGATATTTTAATAACTTTAACAGAAGTGGTTTGTGCGTTGAATAAATGAAAAGGGCCCTTTACATCCTTGTCATTATGTGTTTAACATTTTTTAATATTAGTTTTTTTAATTTTTTGTAACGGTGTTTTATGAGAGTGCTTACTTGATGTGAATTTGATTGTTTGACAACGTTTGTTAGAAATGGTTTATATTTTTAAGTGGCAAGGATTATTGCCACTTTCCACCCTTGCCATATTGTGTTTCTTTTGGGGTTTTAATCCTATGACAAACTGTTTATTAGATGATCTGTATTGATAAGACTATTCTACTAAGTATGTCGGTAGTGTTTTATTAAGGGGGGAGAGAGGTATTCTGTTTGTTTATTTATTTTTGGAAGGGGCTAATGACCAAATTAGGCGATGCCCCTAAAACCTGAAAAAAAATAATAAGAATTTTCATTTTGGAAAGTCTTACTAGACCTTTCATTGATAACTGGTTATATTTGCTAATGGTAGCATTGTTAAGGTTTAAAATAGTTATTATTTAATAACGTCTACATTTAAACATACAGAAGAACAATTAAAATAGAAAAAAAAGTTACCTAAATTAATAATTATACTAATGTATAAACTAATCTATACCTCAAATAATTTAAAACTATTAATTTATCTTATTATGTTAGTAATATACATTTTGAAACGTTAAAATTATGCCATTCATAGTAATTGTGAAAATATTAAGCTGATAGTTCATGAATATGTGTTCTTGAATTGATTTGTGTAAATTCAATGTATCTCGCTGCTACGTCTCAACAATGGTCATTTTAATCTCTCATGGATCCTAATCTTCAGTTCATAAACGGTATGTACGTAGACGGCACAAAAATATTCGGCTATTTATAAAATCTCGTAAAAAACCATTACATACCAGAAAATCCAGTTTTCGTCAGGATAAATATAATGCTGTTTCAAGGCATGATGGGGTTTCCAAAAACATCTCGTAAATCAGAAATTGACATTTTCGTATTATAAAAAATATAAAAAAGCTCCATTCGGCTGTATCGTTCACTACATAACTGTTCAGTTCATCGTCAAAACCTTTGTGAATCATGTCGCTGTACTGTTATGAAGTCACATTTACCGCGCTTCCATATTATTTAAAAAAGACAAAAGAGACTCAAAAATCTCTTTTGGCACTGCATATACACTGCTACATTTGACAGTGATTGCTATAATAGGCGAGGATTCTTCGCAGCCCAATAACCAAAGATTATATTAAGAAAACTATTTATATGAAAGTAGGCTTCTCTAAACGTTCAGAGATCTTTCAGGAGACTTTCATTATAATTAAAAACTGCTCAGAAAAAATTAATTTCACGTTAAAACTCCGTGTTTATAACTTTTAAATGCTTCATTTTTGTAGGATGAGGGGTGAACGTTTAAATTTAGCGTCAATATTTTAATAACGAAACCAAACTTATGACAGAGTAAGTCGCCGTTCAGAAAGCTGTGGGCTCTAACCATACCCTAACAGCTCTGACAGTTTTCGGCATTTGGATGTATTTCTCCAAACACGCTCTACGGCCTACATATTTCTTATTCGATACGGGATAGTGAACCTGCAGAATCAAAATGTTTGATGTATTTACAGTGACAACTGATGAAATCATATCATAACACAGAAATTGAAAGTGTCAACAAACTTCTACTTTCATAAGTTTTCATCTATTTTATAAAACGCTTTTATGGCAATAGCACTTCTAATTACAACTTTACTCTTACAAAATAACATTGACTGAAAAAAAATAATATCATAACAGTTGCACCAACTCGAACTAGGAAATAGTTTACAATCAATAATTCAAAATCGCCTGTCCTAGGTCAAACTGTATATAGAGTCTCACGTAAATATATTCTAGAGGTCTAGACCGTTGATATACGTAATGGGGAAATTATTTTATGTGTCGCGATCTACGAATTAATATGTATTTATATTAACAACGAGAAACCTAATAACTCTAGCAAAAAACAGAAATATGTCGAAACTCTAAGTAATTCAGACGACTAATTGTTGGTAACAGGGAACTAAGGAACTGACAATACGAGGGTTACTTTTTCAAGGTCCGATCGGTCGCGAAATAAAAACGCGCGCAAAAAGCTGTTGAATCTTTGCGCTTATATGTTGCGCAGCGTCTCTAATGTAGCCTTCAATCACGCCGCGTCACTTTGTTTAGTTATGAACACGCAGCTAGCACGTAAACATGTCTACAACAATAGCATCTCCCGCAAGTGTAAAGTGCGTGCGGTAATTCGATTTTTTGAACAAAATTGTCACAGGGAACGAGACATGAGTCCATTTAGAAACTGAAGAAACAAAAGAAAAATTCAAACAGTGGATGCATTCTCATTCTCCCAGTAAACCAAAGAAGTTCAAGCGAACCTTCTCCAACAGAAAGTGTACGGCTACTGTGTTCTGGGACCGGAATGGAGTTCTCTTGGTGAAATTCATCGAACGTGGCACGACCATCACTGCAGCCTCATACTGCATGACTCTTCAACGTCTACGATGGGCAATTCAGGGCCGCTTCAATAAGCGGAGAAGAATGTTATCATCAGGCATTGTCTTTCTCCACGACAATGCTTAGCCGCACACTGCAGCTGTAACAAAGAAGCTTCTGCCGCGTTTTCGTTGGGAAGTGTTTGATCACCCACCATACAGCCCGGACTTGGCTCCATCCGATTTTCATCTCTTTGCTCACATGAAACGCTGGCTAGGAGGACAACATTTTGGCACACACATCGAGCTGCAGACCAGCGTAGAAACATAGCTGAAAACACAGGCGGCTCCGTTCTATGACGAGGGTATTGGAAAGTTGGTACCGTGCTACGGTCGGACCTTGAAAAATAAATAACCCTCGTATAATTTATATGGAATTTTTTTTAGAAAGGAAAATATCTTTGAAAAATCTATTTTATTTATTTTTCCTTTTATATATACGATCATAATCTATACGAATTTTGGAATTTTTAATAAAAAAAGAACAAACCGATTTTTTATATTTGTACCTAAATGATTTTAGTAAAAAAATACATCGGTTGATGTGACTCAAAATAAGAAATAAAACTGTCATCAAAGAATTCATTTTAAAGGTTTGTTTGTTCACAATAAATTATGACTAAAATAAATTTGTCGCTTTAGATTAAAACGACAAATTTATTTGTCGTTGTGCCCCTTTATATATAATACCTATATTCAGTAGGGGAATCATTACAGAAAAAATAACCTTCTTAATTTTTAAAAAATTAAATCTAATTTTTTTATAAAATATTAAAAAAAAGCTGACAACACAGTTGCAGGACTTTCCCGTCACACGGCTAGAGCCGCGTTCCAAGAAAGTCCTACAACAGTGGATTGTTCTGATGCACAGCTTACACACACAACTTAATTTAAAATATTTATCATTTTATTTAAATATAATATTTGTTCGTTAATTTAATTTAATGATTCTAGTTAAAGCCCGTGCACGTACCACATTTAATTCACGCAGGTGTGGCGGTACTAGTGGCGATGGTCGGCACTAACTAAACTAATGTATTTTCACAACTTACATAGAAAAAAATTCGATTGTATGGTCGGTAGACTGATGCAGCCACGAGGCATAACGCACCGCACCAGGTAAACCGGGTGATTGAGTTTCAGAGACCCAGCCAGAGACAGAGTTCCTTTTTACGTTTTAAATATTATTCATTTATTTAATTCTACCGTTCACCTGTGACGTCACAACATAACAGTACTTAACACAACGTCTTTTTTTTTGTTTCAGTCATTTGACTGGTTTGATGCAGCTCTCCAAGATTCCCTATCTAGTGCTAGTCGTTTCATTTCGGTATACCCCCTACATCGTACATCCATAACAATTTTTTTACATATTCCAGACGTTGCCTGCCTATACAATTTTTTCCGTTTACCTGTCCCTCCAATATTAAAGCGACTATTCCAGGATGCCGTAAAACGTGGCCTATAAGTCTGTCTCTTCTTTTAGCTATATTTTTCCAAATTCTTCTTTCTTCATCTATTTACCGCAACACCTCTTCATTTGTCATTTTATCCACCCATTTGGTTTTTAACATTCTCCTATAGCACCTCATTTCAAAAGCTTCTAATCTTTTCTTTTCAGATACTCCGATCGTCTAAGTTTCACTTCCATATAAAGCGACACTTCAAACGTATACTTTCAAAAATCTTTTCCTGACATTTAAATTAATTTTTGATGTAAACAAATTATATTTCTGACTGAAGGCTCGTTTCGCCTGTGCTGTTCGGGATTTTATGTCGCTCCTGCTTCGTCCATCTTTAGTAATTAACACAACATAACAGTAAAGCACTTTTTCGGGTGAGGTTGCGATATTGTAAAAATGTTTTTTTTTTTTTTGCAAATATTTTATTATTTAATTGTTAACAAATGCGCCTAAGAAAAATATGACCTTAATTAGGCGAAATCTTGAGATTTTTAGAATGACCTTGCTCTACAGCCTCACCCCTTGACCTTTTAAGTTGAAAATTTAATGACATCAATGCCCTATATATAGGAGTAATCTGACCAAGTATCTGGTCGAAATCGGTCTAGCAGCTAGAGATATAAGGAGGTAAAGACCAAACACACACCATTAAAATCCGGAAAATTTTTATCCAGATTTTAGGTATTTGTGTTCCTTAGGTGTCAAAATATCAAGATCTTTTGAAAACCGGATATGGCCAAATTGGACCGATTAAAATACTTTTCCTTCTAAAGCTACAGCTCTGCTATAGCGCTAGACGGAAAAGTAGTAAATTAAACGAATTTCAATTTTTCAAAGGTCTGAATTTATTGTACTAAAAGCTGTGTTTACTCGTACTTATTACAAATTCATTACATTTTTCTTGTTAAGTTTTGTTCTAATCAGTTGTTTAACACATGATTTTCGAAGTCAACGATTCTGAGGTTCTAATCGTAGGAAAAGCTAGTAGTTGCTTTTATACGGATTTGAATACTAACGAAACAGTGGATAACGGTGTATTTTGTTGGTTGGGGTTCAATTAACCCACGCCTCAGGAATGGTAGGCATGAATCTGAACAAGACTACACCTTACATGTTATACATATCTTCATTCTATTGGACCTTAGGGGAGGAATGTTCATTTGTTGAACTCATTGCAACGTACACATTAGGAAAATGAAAAAAAGCGTTTTATTCTGTTTTGTTTTGAAAATAATAGTTGACTATTTTTTTGTTTTTCATGCACGTTATTACATAATTTTCCTCAGAATTAAAATTTCTACAAGATTTTATGATAAAATTTTCGAATTTAGTGGCCATTTAACAAATTTTATTGCATATAGAACCTAAAAAATAGTGTTTTGTCACCAAATGCTTCCGTTTTCTGTCTGATATCATAAAAACTACGAAATATACAGTTCTATGATCTATTTTATTCGATTTCTCGAATCAAAAAACAAAAGAAACCCCTTAAATAAGAAGTCAAAAGTTTCAGTATAACCTCATTCCACAGGGGGGACTGAAATCCGCGGGAAATGTTTCACTAGCCGTTACGCAATAAGATATATTTGTATGAAATTTTTTCGAAAATCTAGTTTCAATAACCAAATAATTTTTCTTTCTCCTAAAACATCCGTAAATAAACAAAAAATAATATTCCACATTGTTTAAATGTAATCAAATAAAAAGTAATATAATAATAAAAATTATAAAGTTCATTTCTATAGTAACCATATTTATTACAAGAATGTTTTATACATTTATTTAAGTTTATTATGAGGAATAGAAGAAGAGATGACGTATATTGAATTTAAGCTAACAGAATTAAGAAATTTCTGCTAAGTTGAGCAAGGAAATTTATTTTATGTAATACGTGTTAATATTAATTAAAAGGTAATTTTTTATTGTATTAACTCTGTTTTTAAATGAGTTAGTTTTGTTAAGATTAGTTTAAACTACTTAATAATTATAACAAACGGTTTATATTTTTTCAGAGTTATCAATTTTCTTTCAAGTACATATGACGTGAATACAAATAATTAACAAATTATTCAGTATAAAACTATTATCCAAAGCGATGGTAAGGGATTCATTATGGTATTTGTGTAAGAAATGTACTAGTATTAAGTTTTTAACAAAATGAATTCTTTTAAGGGTATTAACAATTTTCTTTCAAGTATAAATGAAATTAATACAATATTGAAATAATTTTCCAGTAAAAAATTAATAATCAAAGTGATGAGAGATTCAATATAGAATTTGTGTTAGCAATGTATTATTTTTTTAAACAAAACGTATTCTTTGAAGGGTATAAACTATTTTCGTTCGGGTATAAATGAAATGAATATAAAATCTAAATAAATATTCAGTATAAAATTATAATTCAAAGTGATGGTGAGATATTTAATATAGTATTTGTTATAGCAATATGTAACTAGCATTGTTTTTTTAAATATGTTCTTTTCAGGGTATTAACTATTTTCTTTCAGGAATACATGAAATGAATGTAATTAAAAAATTCTTATTCTGTATAAAATTATTATTCAAAGTGATAGTGGGATGCTAAATATATTATTTGTTATAGCAATATATTACTTGCATTGTTTTTTTTTTAAATGTGTTTTTTTCAGGGTATTAACAATTTTCTTTCAGGTATATATGAAATGAATGTAATTAAAAAATACTTATTCTGTATAAAATTAATATTCAAAGTGATGGTGAGATGTTAAATATATTATTTTTATTAGTAATATATTACTTGCATTTTTTTTTATGTTTTTTTCAGGGTACTAAAAATTTTCTTTCAGGTATATATGAAATGAATGTAATTAAAAAATACTCTTCCTATATAAAATTAATATTCAAAGTGATGGTGAGATGTTAAATATATTATTTGTTATAGCAATACATTACTTGCATTAGGTTTTTTTTTTAAATGTGTTTCTTTCATGGTATTAACAATTTTCTTTCAGGCATACATTAAATGAATGTAATTAAAAAATACTTATTCTGTATAAAATTATAATTCAAAGTAATGGTGAGATGTTAAATATATTATTTGTTATAGCAATATATTTCTTGAATTATGTTTTTTTTTTAAATGTGTTTTTTTCAGGGTATTAACAATTTTCATTCAGATATATTTTACAAGAATGTAATTAAAAACTACTTATTCTGTATAAAATTAATATTCAAACTGAGGTGAGATGTTAAATATATTATTTGTTGTAGCAATATATTACTTCCATTATGTGTTTTTTTAAATGTGTTTTTTCAGGGTATTAACAATTTTCTTTCAGGTATATATGAAATGAATGTAATTAAAAACTACTTATTCTGTATAAAATTAATATTCAAACTGAGGTGAGATGTTAAATATATTAATTGTTGTACAATATATTACTTGCATTATGTTTTTTTAAATGTGTTTGTTTCAGGGTATTAACAATTTTCTTTCAGATATATATTATAAGAATGCAATTAAAAAATACTTATTGAAAGTGATGGTGAGATGTTAAATATAGTATTTGTTGTAGCAATATATTACTTGCATTATGTTTTTTTAAATGTGTTTGTTTCAGGGTATTAACAATTTTCTTTCAGATATATTTTATAAGAATGTAATTAAAAACTACTTATTCTGTATAAAATTAATATTCAAACTGAGGTGAGATGTTAAATATATTATTTGTTGTAGCAATATATTACTTGCATTATGTTTTTTAAATGTGTTTGTTTCAGGGTATTAACAATTTTCTTTCAGATATATATTATAAGAATGCAATTAAAAAATACTTATTCTGTATAAAATTAATATTCAAAATGATGGTGAGATGTTAAATATATTATTTGTTATAGCAATATATTTCTTGAATTATGTTTTTTTAAATGTGTTTGTTTCAGGGTATTAACAATTTTCTTTCAGATATATATTATAAGAATGCAATTAAAAAATACTTATTGAAAGTGATGGTGAGATGTTAAATATAGTATTTGTTGTAGCAATATATTACTTGCATTATGTTTTTTTAAATGTGTTTGTTTCAGGGTATTAACAATTTTCTTTCAGATATATATTATAAGAATGTAATTAAAAAATACTTATTCTGTATAAAATAAATATTCAAAATGATGGTGAGATGTTAAATATATTATTTGTTATAGCAATATATTTCTTGAATTATGTTTTTTAAATGTGTTTGTTTCAGGGTATTAACAATTTTCTTTCAGATATATATTATAAGAATGCAATTAAAAAATACTTATTCTGTATAAAATTAATATTCAAAATGATGGTGAGATGTTAAATATATTATTTGTTATAGCAATATATTTCTTGAATTATGTTTTTTTAAATGTGTTTGTTTCAGGGTATTAACAATTTTCTTTCAGATATATATTATAAGAATGCAATTAAAAAATACTTATTGAAAGTGATGGTGAGATGTTAAATATAGTATTTGTTGTAGCAATATATTACTTGCATTATGTTTTTTTAAATGTGTTTGTTTCAGGGTATTAACAATTTTCTTTCAGATATATATTATAAGAATGTAATTAAAAAATACTTATTCTGTATAAAATAAATATTCAAAATGATGGTGAGATGTTAAATATATTATTTGTTATAGCAATATATTTCTTGAATTATGTTTTTTTAAATGTGTTTGTTTCAGGGTATTAACAATTTTCTTTCAGATATATATTATAAGAATGCAATTAAAAAAAACTTATTCTGTATAAAATTAATATTCAAAGTGATGGTGAGATGTTAAATATAGTATTTGTTGTAGCAATATATTACTTGCATTTTGTTTTTTTAAATGTGTTTGTTTCAGGGTATTAACAATTTTCTTTCAGATATATATTATAAGAATGTAATTAAAAAATACTTATTCTGTATAAAATTAATATTCAAAATGATAGTGAGATGTTAAATATATTATTTGTTGTAGCAATATATTACTTGCATTATGTTTTTTTAAATGTGTTTGTTTCAGGGTATTAACAATTTTCTTTCAGGTATATATGAAATGAATGTAATTAAAATATACTTATTCTGCATAAAATTATAAATCAAAGTGATGGTGAGATGTTAAATATAGTAATTGTTATAGCAATATATTAATTGTATTTTTTTAAATGTGTTGTTTTCAGGGTATTAACAATTTTCTTTCAGATATATATTATAAGAATGCAATTAAAAAATACTTATTCTGTATAAAATTAATATTCAAAGTGATGGTGAGATGTTAAATATATTATTTGTTATAGCAATATATTTCTTGAATTATGTTTTTTTAAATGTGTTTGTTTCAGGGTATTAACAATTTTCTTTCAGATATATATTATAAGAATGTAATTAAAAACTACTTATTCTGTATAAAATTAATATTCAAAGTGATGGTGAGATGTTAAATATATTATTTGTTATAGCAATATATTTCTTGAATTATGTTTTTTTAAATGTGTTTGTTTCAGGGTATTAACAATTTTCTTTCAGATATATTTTATAAGAATGTAATTAAAAACTACTTATTCTGTATAAAATTAATATTCAAACTGAGGTGAGATGTTAAATATATTAATTGTTGTACAATATATTACTTGCATTATGTTTTTTTAAATGTGTTTGTTTCAGGGTATTAACAATTTTCTTTCAGATATATTTTATAAGAATGTAATTAAAAACTACTTATTCTGTATAAAATTAATATTCAAACTGAGAAATATATTATTTGTTGTACAATATATTACTTGCATTATGTTTTTTTTAAATGTGTTTTTTTCAGGGTATTAACAATTTTCTTTCAGGTATATATTAAAAGAATGTAATTAAAAAATACTTCTTCTTTATAAAATTAATATTCAGTGATGGTGAGAGATTGATTATGTTATTTGTGTTAGTAATATAGTACTTGTATTTAGTATTTTAACAAAATATATTCTTTTTAGGCTATTAACTATTTTCTTTCAGGTATAAATGAAATGAATATAAAATCTAAATAAATATTCAGTATAAAATTATAACTCAAAGTGATGGTGAGATATTTAATATAGTATTTGTTATAGCAATATATAACTATCATTGTTTTTTTTAACGTGTTCTTTTCAGGGTATTAACAATTTTCTTTCAGGTATAAATGAAATGAATATAAAATCTAAATAAATATTCAGTATAAAATTATATCTCAAAGTTATGGTGAGATATTTAATATAGTATTTGTTATAGCAATATATAACTAGCATTATTTTTTTTAATGTGTTCTTTTCAGGGTATTAACAATTTTCTTTCAGGTATATATGAAATTAATGTAATTAAAAAATACTAATTTTGTATAAAATTAATATTCAGTGATGGTGAGAGATTGATAATGTATTTGTGTTAGTAATATAGTACTTGTATTTAGTATTTTAACAAAATATATTCTTTTTAGGATATTAACTATTTTCTTTCAGGTATAAATGCAATGAATATAAAATCTAAATAAATATTCAGTATAAAATTATAATTCAAAGTTATGGTGAGATATTTAATATAGTATTGTATAGCAAAATATAACTAGCATTGTTTTTTTTTAATGTGTTTTTTTCAGGGTAATAACAATTTTCTTTCAGATATATATTAAAAGAATGTAATTAAAAAATACTTCTTCTTTATAAAATTAATATTCAAAGTGATGGTAAGATGTTAAATATATTATTTGTTATAGCAATATATTACTTGCATTATGTTTTTTAAATTTTTTTTCAGGGTATTAACAATTTTCTTTCAGATATATATGAAATGAATGTAATTAAAAAATACTTATTCTTTATAAAATTAATATTCAAAGTGAGGTGAGATGTTAAATATATTATTTGTTATAGCAATATATTACTTGCATTATGTGTTTTTTAAATGTGTTTTTTCAGGGTATTAACAACAATTTTCTTTCAGGTATAAATGAAATGAATGTAATTAAAAAATACTTATTCTGTATAAAATTAATATTCAAAGTGATGGTGAGATGTTAAATATACTATTTTTTATAGTAATATATTACTTGCATTAGGTTTTTTTTAATGTGTTTTTTTCATGGTATTAACAATTTTCTTTCAGGCATACATTAAATGAATGTAATTAAAAAATACTTATTCTGTATAAAATTATAATTCAAAGTGATGGTGAAATGTTACATATAGTAATTGTTATAGCAATATATTACTTGCATTATGTTTTTTTTTTAAATGTGTTTTTTTCAGGGAGGCAACAATTTTCTTTCAGATATATTTTATAAAAATGTAATTAAAAAATACTTATTCTGTATAAAATTAATATTCAAAGTGATGGTAAGATGTTAAATATATTATTTGTTATAGCAATATATTACTTGCATTATGTTTTTTTTTAAATGTGTTTTTTTCAGGGAGGCAACAATTTTCTTTCAGATATATATTATAAAAATGTAATTAAAAAATACTTATTCTGTATAAAATTAATATTCAAACTGAGGTGAGATGTTAAATATATTATTTGTTATAGCAATATATTACTTGCATTATGTTTTTTTTTAAATGTGGTTTTTTCAGGGAGGCAACAATTTTCTTTCAGATATATATTATAAAAATGTAATTAAAAAATACTTATTCTGTATAAAATTAATATTCAAACTGAGGTGAGATGTTAAATATATTATTTGCATTGTGTTTTTTTAAATGTGTTTTTTCAGGGTATTAATAATTTTATTTCAGGTATATATGAAATGAACGTAATTAAAAAATACTTATTCTGTATAAAATTAATATTTAAATTGATGGGTGAGATTCAATATATTATTTCTGTTAGTAATATAGTACTTGTATTAAGTAATTTACAAAATATATTCTTTTTAGGCTATTAACTATTTTCTTTCAGGTATAAATGAATTGAATATAAAATCAAAATAAATATGCAGTATAAAATTATAATTCAAAGTGATGGTGAGATATTTAATATACCATTTGTTATAGCAATATATTACTTGTATTTTTTTTTTAAATGTGTTCTTTTCGGGTGATTAACAGGTTTCTTTCAGGCATACATGAAATGAATGTAATTAAAAAGTAATGATTCTGTATAAAATTAATATTCAAAGTGATGGTGAAATATTTAATATATAATTTGTTATACCAATATATGTTTTTTTATATGTGTTTTTTTCAGGGTATTAACAATTTTCTTTCAGGTACAAATGAAATGAATATAAAATCTAAATAATTATTCAGTATAAAATAATTCAAATTGATGGTGAAATATTTAATATATAATTTGTTATACTAATATATGTTTTTTAAATTTGTTCAGGGTATTAACAATTTTCTTTCAGGCATACATGAAATTAATGTAATTAAGCAATACTTATTCTGTATAAAGTTAATATTCAAAATGATGGTGAGGGATTCAATATGTTATTTTTGTTAGCTATGTATTACTTGTATTAATTATTTTAACAAAATATATTCTTTTTAGGCTATGAACTATTTTCTAGGTATAAATGAAATGAATATAATATCTAAATAATTATTCAGTTTAAAATTACTATTTAAAGTGATGGTGAGAGATTTAATATAGTATTTGAATAAGCAATATTTTACTTGTATTATTATGTTTTTTACCAAATGTATTCTTTTTAGGGTATTAACAACTTCTCTTAGGTGCATATGAACTTTCAGAACTCAGATGTCTGAAGAGTGCTGCCTTCAATACACTGTCTTCAATTTTCAATCTCCAATCAAAGAGGAGAAGATTGCTTAGTCCTTATTTACACGCTGAGAGGAAATTTCTTCTATTCCCAGGTTGCCCCCAAAACGAAAAGATATCTCCAATTGCATCAAATTTGAGTGGGATCCCAAAAAAATCTCGTAAGTGTATATGTTTCCTTGTATTTTATGTTTAATTTTTTATTTGTGCTCTAATGATTCTTCCTGCATACATGTGTAACACATTCTTTTATTTATTTCCCTAGTGTGTACACAACATGAAGGAAATTATGCAATTATAACATATATTTAGTTCACAAAACGACACACACACACACACACACACACACACACACACACACACACATACACACACATATGCAATATATGTTAAACATAAAATACATATTGCATATGTGTGTGTATGTGTGTGTGTGTGTGTGTGTGTGTGTGTGTGTGTGTGTGTGTCGTTTTGTGAACTAAATATATGTTATAATTGCATAATTTCCTTCATGTTGTGTACACACTAGGGAAATAAATAAAGGAATGTGTTACACATGTATGCAGGAAGAATCATTAGAGCACAAATAAAAAATAATCATATTTCACTAATTACTTCTGGTTTAAAAATCAGATTTATTATAGACGGACCACGCAAATGAGAATTGCTTTGGATCCAAAGCAAAAGTTTTTTACAATATTTTTGCATCTACATTTTTCTATAATTTATATCTTTTAAATCGCTAGAAAAAAATTCAGTGTTCAGTGTGCTGCATGGGCCTACTACCATTTCCCAGAAATAAATCCTAACTGTACTAATATTTCATTTTAATGATCATGCAGCTTTTTTATCCCATCACTGATTGACAAACTACTATAAGCTACGTATTTTTTTCCTTTTCAGACCGATATAGATGCTGTATTTTAATATAGATTTGAAGTAGCATTTTAATTCATCAATTGAGCTAGTAACTGGGTAAATAGGTTACTATTGATAAGTAGTCAGTTGGAAATATATCTAGGTTTCCCACAAGCTCTTTTAAGTCTTCTTTGTATTCAGGTTACAAATATGTTACTTTTAGAAAAAAATAGAAAATAATCAAATCTAATCTGTCGACATGATTTACATTATTTAATATGAAAAAATCAATTAGAAATTCCAATCTGTTATTTTGAAAAGTCTCTTGTCTCTTAATAATACGATAGGTTAACCACGTCTCTTAATAGTCATACATATTAAAGTTTGAATATACCAAAATCCTATTAATACGTCAGTATATGTGAAGTCTATATAAAAACAACTATGTCAGACTTTTTTTAACAAAGATTTCAGATTCAAAAACAACATTACTAGCTACTTGATTTTCTATAACGTATCGATAATATCAATCATCAGTGATATCGATAATATCAATGATTTCTATAACGTATCGATAATATCAATCATCAGTGATATCGATAATATTTATAAGCGATTAGATTTTGTTAACAAAAAAAAAAAATAAGGAAAACATAAGATAAGGTAAAGATAAAATGTATAAGAAGTTCAAGTTATAGTGAAAAATGTTAGGCATTCTATAAATCTAAAGAGATCTTTATACAAGAAAACATATTTTTACTTAATTATCTGTAGATTAAATTTCAAAATATGATAATCTGATTTTAAGATTACATTATTAACGTTAACGAAAAGTAATTATTTGGAAAAAAAATTTAAGTAATGAATTTCGATTCTATGTTGTGTAATACGAGGGTTATTTTTTTTCAAGGTCCGATCGGTCACGAAATTAAAACCACAGTGGACATCTGTCGTAGCGTGGTACCAACTTTCCAATACCCTCGTCATCGAACGGAGCCGCCTGTGTTTTCAGCCATGTTTCTACGCTGGTCTGCAGCTCTTGATGGAATTGATGGAACGTGGCACGACCTGAAGACGATGTATGTGAGAATAAAACTTCTTTCACATGTTATAGTTAAGATGATGCCTAATTAAATTGGTCAGTTCCAAATTATAATAGTGAACCGTTGTTAAATTCTGGAAAGGGAAATAATCTGGAAACTTATTATAGAGCAAATTAGAAAAAAGTACGTGCAAAAATATATCCGAAAACTTTGCTATAGAGTTACGGCTAGCGTAACACTTCGCTCAGTGAAATAGTCATACGAAATTTTTAGAACGTTATCTAACTTGATTGATGGTTTATGTTTTTTGACCCAATTGGAGTAATAAAGCCCATGGAAAAAAATCAACGTTTATTTTTAAAAATAAAACATTAAGTTTTTTTACAAATCAATTTCCTTACATTTTAAAAAGTTTGTTTCAAATTTTCCAGTTCTATTTACTTTGAAGAACAAGTTACTGAGGAAGAAGAAGAAGGAGGAGAAGGAGAAGGAGAAGAAGGAGAAGAAGAAGAAGGAGAAGAAGAAGAAGGAGAAGAAGGAGAAGGAAGAACAAGTTACTTTAAAACAAATTTTATTTAAGTGGAAGATTCTTAAAATGAAATACTGTGTTATTTTAATAAAAAATTTGATATTAATTTTTATTCGTCTTTATTGCTTATAGTATTGGATAATAATAGTAAAATAATATTTAGTCTCATACCATTTAATAAATATTCATAGTATTTTTCAAGAAAATTTACTTAGAAAACTTAAAGTAAAGAAAATACATATTCCCGGAGAGACCTTAGCCTAAATTTAGTAATAATCTCTCTACATCCGCTTTTCTTATTTTGTCAAAATGCAGTTTTTACCCTAAGTTTTGTAAGCTGTTGTTTCGTATTATTTGAAGAGTAAAAAAATGTTGAACAAATTAAAAAAAATAATAAATTTTAAATAAAAAAATAAAACGTTAAAATGCAAAGATTTCAATCTTTACTTTACATTTGTCAGCCCCGTGGTATCTCTGCTTTTAATACGGAGCTTCTGAACTCGAGTCCTAATCAGGTATTGCATTTTTTCACGGCGCCAAATTAAGGCATAATCTACTGAAATTTTTTTTTTTTATTTTTTCGTTTATACCATCAGTGGATTGCATGTTATCAGGCATTGTCTTTCCCACACTGCAGCTGTAACAAAGAAGCTCCATCCCATTTTCACCTCCTTGTCTCATGAAACGCTGGCTAGGAGAAAACATTTTGGCACAGACATCACCTGCAGACCAGCGTAGAAACACGGCTGAAAACACAGGCGGTTCCGTTCTATGACGAGGGTATTGGAAAGTTGGTACCACGCTACGACAAATGTCTAAATTGGAGTGGCGACTATGTAGAGAAATAGCGTAACTACGTAACTACTTGTTACAAATAAAAAATATTTAGTTTTTGACCTTGAAAAAAAATAACCCTCGTATTTCAGGTAAATTGTCGTGAAAGATAATGTCATACTGTTTTGCGGCAAGACCCAGCGCAAATGTATCACCAGTAATATGTATTTTTCCTCCAATTAAAAGCTTATTTCTCCAAAAATAAAACGAATCAACTACTGTTGAGTTCTGTTAACAGAACTCAAAAAATGGCGTGGAACTTGTCAAAATTTAATTGTGGCAGAATACTTGACTGCATTAATGTTATTTTATTTTACCAATAGGTTTTTCTTAAAAAACGACTTACAGTATTTCTTTTACAATACAGACTGTTTCTTAGAAAAGTTTAGTCGAACCGAGTCAAAATTTCAAATGAGAATCAATTAGACAGTCATCAATGAATGAAAAAGTATGCTTAATACCTGATTTTGTTGAAAGTACAATCCCAATATCCCAAGTACTGAAACCAACCTTCTCCTTTAATTAGGACTCTCATGATCTTACTTTCCAGTGGTACTTATTATGTCCCTCTCCAATAAAATAAATGTATTTAATTATAAATTAATTCTACGGAATTTTTAGCGGCATTCATTAAACTGAACTTTAAGCGAATATTCCGAATTCGAATATCAAGAACAGAATTTAATTTGTCGAAACAATCCTGAATTTTCTAGATATTATCGCAAATTAAAAAACTAAAGAAAAGAAATTTGTTCTGAAGTAAATACAAAAATAATAATTTTTTTTATTGTCAGAAATCTGCTGACGGCTGGACCGAATATTAAAATTCTAGTTAAACAACGGTAAAACAAAGTAGTCGACATGATTAAATGCGATTCTTTAATAAATGAATCACAGTTAATGAAATCGTTAGAAAATTGTGAAGTTTTAATGGTTTATATTTGAGAAATAATATGCACATTTTATGACATTAATTCCGTATTTCATTAATTTTTATAGAGAATAAAATTTAATTCTGTAATTTCAATTCTATTCCAGAAAATATTAAATTAAATAAGATCGCAGATGTTTTACTAAAGAGATCTTTCTAACAAATGTAATTACAGTATAACACAATTATTGTATATAAACGCGGTGCAGAATAAACTTTTAATCGACCCTCCCATGAGGAAAAATAGAACAAGTTTGCGGAATCAGCCACAATAATGACGTAGCACATTTATTATCCGATCCACTTTATCAAAAACAATAGTTACCGGTTAGAAGAAAATTAAAAGTAGAATAATAGCACTGTACTAAGTCGATCGTTAACGTATACGGCCAAAAATTAACAAACGAAAATATTTATATGAAAATGTATTGTTTGTAACCTGGATAAAACTACACAAAATTTATGGAAAAAAACATCTATTACTAAACGAAAATTATGTAATAAACTACAATGTTATTTTACAATGCAAACATAATAAAAAAACTTAATTTAGTTAGTTGGATGTACAAAAGGTTTCCATTAAAAACTTAATAAATACGAAACAGTATAAATTCCAGATTCAGTATAAATAAATTATCTATTTTGCGTTTATTTTTTATTATTTTGACTTTAAAGCTAAGAATTGTAAATAAATTAAAGAAAGGGCCGAAAACTGAGCCCTCAAGAGCCACTGCGGCACCCTACATTTGCACGGAATACAAAATTCATTAAGAACATAAATATACTCGTACAAAAAAATCTCATCTGTAATTTAAATGCAAAATACAGTATTTATAAATTTTAACATTAAATAAACTTCTTTTTTAACATAAATAATAATATTAATTTATATGGCACAAAACTAAATATTACACATATATATATATGTGTAACATATATATAATGATGATTCATGAAGTATGCAGCAAACTTTCAGGACATGTTCTGCTGTTGAAAATAAAGAAGAACGTTCATATAAACATAGTTTCTGAAACGCTTTTTTAGCAAGTGTCGACTGGTGAAAAATTTCACCCTAATTAATGCGCCTTCGGAAATATCTATAAGTTGTGTATCTAAAATGGGCTGGAAAAGTCACACTGAAATGAATGAATATTTCAAGAACCAGCTTACGGTTAAAATAAAAAATTGTAAATTTAAGTGGCAATATTAAATCAAATTACTTTTATATAACTTGTATGTTTTTCACACACTACTTTTAAATTGATTATGAAAATTTATAAACGTTTTCTCTGTGTTTTAGAATATTCAAATTTTATACTATGAGAAGATTCATTTTAAGTTAAGAAGGCACTAAAATTTAGGTATCGGGTTTTGAGATACGAAAAATAGGCACTGTTTTTGTTCTAACTTCAAAAGGCTATCTTTGATAACATAGAATAAATACACTTTAATCGTGTTAATGCTAAATGAAACAAACTAAATTTGCGTAATAAACCAAATAAACAACCAAACTAAATTTTGCGTAATATACTAAATTAGAATCCATAAATTCGTTTGCTTAGTACTTATCCTAAAATTTTGTCTAAATCATTGAAACCAATTGTACGTTAATTTGATCTTCATTTGTAAATAGTTTGATATTTCCTGATCAATTAAAGGGATTATTATTCCTCTAAATAATCTATCCTTCAGGTGCATTGGTGTTATTTATACTGGTATTTAACGGTATATAGAACTCTGACTTTTATTTATCAGATCTTTTATGTATCTGTCCACATAATGCACATTTAGTGTGCCGGTTCTTGCTGACCCCACCGCAATATTTACTCTTCTATACTTCTATCAATTAATCTTAAACCTAATTTCAAATGTAGCTTAAATGTATTTCAATGTAATTTATTTTATAATAATTATAAATAAAAAAAGTTAAAATCTCAGTTAATGCATAAGTCTATGTAAACAAATCAGTGCATAATTCCAAGTATTAATGCGTATGTTCGTAAAGTCTTTGCCTATAGGAAATATATTCGTTTTGATAGGAACTCGACATCACTTTTCCGTTTATAACTGATATGAAAATTTAAATAGTTTATAACTGATTGAAATTCAAATTCAAATATTTTACAAGAAAAACTAAATTAAAAATAATTACAGTATTTAAGTATACAGCTTTATAATAATAAAAAAAAAAAATATTTATACATAATTCTAGATTTTAATTAAGATATTTTTTTAACAAAGCAAATATGTACAATTATTTCAGAAATGAAAAAAAAAAAAATTTAATTACATGATATCGAATAATTTTCTGTAATCCCTTAATTAATAGAGAAGATGATCATTTGTTAAAGTTTAAGGAATAAATTTGCAACAACATTTGTAGGAAGACTAATATACGTATTAAACGGGGTCTTTATTCTTTAAATTTAAAACTACTTTTTTAAATTTACAGATTGAGAGAAAGGTTTTTTAAAAGACTGAAAAAAGTTAAATAAATTTAATTAGAATCAGTTTTTAAACTCTCAAGCGGGGTTTTTACAGCGCATGTTTTTGAAATAGTGCTTTATACATTTATTTTCAAGGAATGACTAGCCATTCATCTAGTTTTTGATAAATTTGAAATCTATTCTTGTAAGTAATAATAATATTCTTTTCATTTGTATTCTAAACAAAATTTGAAAAACAGAAATAAATTGCTTGGTAACTGCTGGTAGCATTATCAAAATCCAATAAGAATTGAATTACAAATGTAAACGTAATGGAGGAAGCGATTACGATGTAAGAGAAAATACATGGAAAGGAAACTGAAATACTATAGAACGTTTCATTTCAAGGATGAACGATAAAATAATGAGTTGACCTTAGGAATAGATAAAATTTCACTAGCGTAAGAATCCAGCTAAACTGTTATCCTTTAAGCACGTAGATGCACATAATTAGATTTTATGAAAAAATGTTTTTTAATGATGTATTTTATGTAAGCTATTCTTTCAGTTATTTCTTCTATTTAAAAAAAAAAAAATGTTGCATAAAAGATTAAATAGATAAAAAAAAAATTATTTGTATTTTCACGTCCCTAGTTAAAACTTATTCTTCACGCAAATTTTAAAAGACTTATAACTTTTTTTTATTTATTTTTTTTGTGACAATCTGTCTAAAATATAAAAAAAGACGTAGTGGTATTCCATCTTTACCAAAGAGTTTGAAGCTGATATTCGATAATAAAACGATAAAAAATAGAGGACATTTTTATTCTGTTTAGAATTTTATTTTCCAAAATATAGATAATTTAACTTCTTTACTAAAGTTATTCTTTAAAAAATAGAAAAAAAAATCTCTATTTTAAAATAAAAATAAAGGATTCTAAAAAAATTTCAACATCCTACGGCTCTAATCGTTTTCTAGTTCGAGAGACATACGTACAAATGTTACACCGAAAATAATCAAAATGGATTCAGGGTTGGTCAAAATGGTTATTTCCGCTGAAATCTGATAACCGAAATTTCTCGCGATCACAATACTTCCTTTACTTCGAACGAGGAAATAAAAATAAATAAATAAAATATAATATACATATATATATATATATATATATATATATATATATATATATATACTATTCAGCGGCTAATCCTAGTCTGGTGTTTATAAAAAAAGGTGCTGGCGAATTATTTTCTTAAAATGTCGTACAGATGTAATGTCTCAACTGCTCTGGTAGGAAATTTTATGATTAAACATTTCCTTGTTTTTATTTATAAATATCACCTCAATTTTGACGAAATAATGGTTGATTTTCATTTTAATTTATTTTTAGCTAAAATAATGGAAGTTGAAAGATAACCAATACCTTCAAAACTGTAGGTATTAGAATACCTATATTGATTAGAACAAAAAAAAAATTAGATAATTAAAAAGAGATCTTTTAGAAATTTTTCTATTTTATGTTTTATAGTAATATAAAATGCAATTTAAAAAATATATATACGGAAAAAAATAATGAAAATGAAGGGAAATTGCATAGATTAAATCAAAGATAAAACAATAATAATATTAACAGGGAATTTTACCTCGGTATTTTTATCGTAATCACGAAAAGGGTCATTAAGCTTCGAAATCATTGACAAAGGTATAATGTTTGAACAAGTAAAATATATCAAAATAAACTGGCTTTGTAGAGTAACTTATGAATATCAAAATAGAATTAAATAATTAGCAACTTAAAAAAAGATAATAACATGACTCAAGAAATGAGCTCGAAATAGTCTTATTACAACTGACAAAAATTTTAATTTTTTTATTTATTTATTGTCTTTAACTTCTATAAAGAATTCATTTTGAGTTCAGTCTTATAATAAAGGGTGAGCAACGTAAAACCGAACCCATAATGTAACCGCTGCAAAATCGGTAGGTTATGTTGGAATGAAATTTTATGATGATACGGATAAATTAAATAAGAAAAACATAAAACCTAATTTAAATGTTGCACTTATTTACCTTTCTGTTACAAAAAATGTTCAAAATGATCGCCCTGGGTATCGATGCACTTCTGTGCTTGAGTGATCACATTGAGAGTCGTTTGACGTAAAACGTTGTTGTCAATTTTGTTGATTTCTCGTTAAATCTTTAGTTGATTTCTCGGTAAATCTGTATCGTCGGGATTAGATGCGTAAAATCTCTCGTTTAAGTAGCTCGAAAGAAAAAAATTGCAAGTAAACAACTCTGGGAAACGTGGAGGCCACCGTCCTCTGATGACAGCACGTTCATTTGTGAAAGCTGCATGAACACGATTCAGTAAATCGTTTGATGTGTGCCACGTTGTTCCGTCTTGTTAGAAGAAGCTTATTATTTTTCATTATCAGATAATTGCGCATAGAATTCTTCGAAAATTGTGAGGTAAACTTGCGTATTGACGGTCCGATAAAAATATATTGGTCTCCCTATACGATTACCGGAAACGGTACACCAAACACAAATTTTCTCATCGTGAAGTGGACGTTTGAATATCACGTGAGGATTCCTCGCTATCAAATACCTGGTGTTCTGCGAATTAATATGGCCAGATAAATGAAACTATGCCTCGTCTGACATGAAATACGGCATCGGGTCCATCTGTCCACCAACAATATTTTCGAGAAGCCAGTTGCAATAATAAAGTCGTTTCGGTTTGTCTGTCTCCTTCATTTGTTGCACAGTTATACGCGTTATGGTTTAAATTTTAATTCATGAAGAATTTTACGACATGATGTGTATTTAACACTACATTGTTGGGATATCTTGCGTAGTGATCTTTTTGGACTGACAGTAATTCTTCTTTCAATATCGGCATTGGTCTGTGGAATCCTAACGGAAGGTTGCCTATTTCGTTTTGCATTTGAAATCGAACCCCATTTTTTAAATTAAATCATCTATACTACTCTTCGCGGGATACAGGTATTCGGAAATTTTTCTATGAATACTTGACGTATTCTTCAAACGATCCAGAACGAATATAGATCTCAACTACACGTATCCTCTCCTGGATTGAATAAGGCATTTTACACAAGAACAACAGCACTCACAATACTGCACTAAGATGTAACCACCTGTAAACGGCAGCAAGAATCAGTAGTAACATATACATACACTACTTGTGTGACTCTTTCATAAATAGTCTTGGAAAGCGGTTTTATTATGGGTTCGGTTTTATGTTGCTCAGCCTGTACAATGAAAGTCTTGTGGAATGATAAGTGAAATTCATATATCATCATAAAATCTGAGTGTAGGCCAACAGTTATTGGATTTTCAGAAATACAAAGAAAAATTCATAATCGAAATCGTTACCGTTTTTTTCATTTGGTAGATACATATAATATTGGAGGTAAAAATGTTATAGGAATATTTTGTTTAGAGCCCACCAACTCCTATTGTTATCTGTGAATGGTGCCTATAGGACTGTCTCTCGAAAGGCGGCCTTGTTATTTCTGGTATTAAGCCTACTGACATCCTTGCGACTGCGAGCCAATTACGATATGATGCTAAGAAGATAGGCCAACTTACCTCTGGGGGCATAAAAGAAATAGACGACCAGGGTTTTTATTTATGGTAGGTCAGGTGGACTGAATCGCCTGATGGCCGTTACACGCATGGTATTTTTCCTGATGTAAGCAGTATGCAGGTAGTTAGGTGGATTTCCTCCAATCGGAATATATCAGAGTTTTATTTTGGACATGGAGCTTTTCGAGAGAGGTTGCCCAGATTTGATTTGATTTATTCAGGCTTGTGTCCCAGGAACGACGCTGAACGTACGAAAGTAGCTACAGAGCTTACTAGGATCAATTCTGCTCTTGATCTTCAAGTCAGTTGGAAAACCGAAAGGGAATGGAACGTAGTTGCTGGCTTTCTAGATTCTTAGGAAAATATAATTTTTCCACTTTACAGTTAAAGAGTATGGAGCCTGGACAGTTCTGGGATAATTAATTTTATTTTTCCTTGAAAATAAACCAATTTTTTAAAAATAAGGATCTTAAAAAAGTAAGGAGTCAATTTTCTCTTGTTATTTAAAAGGGGTTGAATTATTTATGAGAACATACACATCAAGTAAACATAAAAAGCGTAACCTTTGGGAATCTAAGAGGAGGACAATAAACGGTTCTCCTACAAGAAAGGTGGAAATACTAATGAACAAAACCGGTGGACAGTGCAATTTAGCTGTCGTTGACATCTAGGAATTTTAGTTTTGCAACTGAATCTACGAGTAAATTAGCGTATTGATTGAGAGATAATTCAAAACGATTCTCTTAAAGTTAATAAAAATTAATGTACCACATTATATAAAATATAACTGTAAATGTTATTATAAATGTTATTAACTGTAAAATATAACTGTAAATTATGCAGTCTCGTTCTATGATGATTGAATAACTAAATTAATAGCTACTAAATTTTGCAGGTCTAAATATAAGGGAAGTTTTTTCTCCCTTTATAATCCAAAGTAGAAATGTATTCGTTACGTCTGTAGAACATGAACAGTTTAATAATACTTATTAAAAAAAGGGATGGAAGTGAAATAGATTAAATAGAGAATGACAAAAATAAATGATTATTGTAACAGACAATTGGTTCCAAGTAGAAAGAACAAAAAAAGAAGAGAAAGATGATCAGGAGATTAGAAGGAAGAAAAAAGTATTACAAATAGTTACTGTAATTTTCCATTTATAGGTTTTCATAATATTTGTTTTGCTTCTATAAAATCTGCATTAATGAAAACAATTAGTAACATCTGATACACAAATACCTATATATCTAATGAAAAATATATGATGGAAATTATATTAAAAATTCAACTTTACGTAAGTCATAATTTAAACTGTTCAGAGAACTTTACCTTTTTCTTCTATTTTACATTTCATATTACAATAATGAAAACGTTTTGACTTCAAAAAGTACATAAATACATTTCGGAAAGGTTATTAGATAAATTATCTTTAAAAAAAGATCAATACAAAATTACTTTTAAAGGGTTGTTCTTTTAAAATAAATAAGGCTTTTATCTTCTTCTTTATACAAAATGGAAATATTTGAACCTTGGTAATCATTTCGGTAATTACAACTTTGTCTACAGTTGAAAGAAATAAAGAGCTAGTAAACTAGAAAAACCAATTTCTTAAATTCTTTACCCAGAAATTCTCCTTCGCCTGACTTTGGTTTCATATGGCTTTCCCTTGAAATATGACATATTCAAGCTGATACATCTCTGGATGTCTCACCAAATAAGTACTCTAGCGAAAACAAATAAATTATTTTACTATCCATGTGTTTGTATCCGGCCTTCTGAGCACATCCTCATCGGAAATCTTTTCTTTCTAACGAATCTTAATTAGTACTCGAAAGACCCTAACCTCAAACGCTCCAATTCTCTTCAGTCATATTATTGATAGGTCCAAGACTCTGTACCATACAACAATGCACAGATGATATAGAACTTAGTTAATATCTTCATGAAATATAAATTATGGCTGCATACCACATGTTTTATTTGAAGAAAAGTGGTCTAGTTTTCCTTCTACTTTTCTCATTCTCTGGAGTAATTTCTGTGCTCATAATGGCCACACAAGCAGCATTCCAAGTATATAAACTTGATATTCCTCACTGAGGATAATCCATTGTTTCCGACATAGAATCATGGATTCTATGTTTACCGATTGCCACATATTTCGTCTTTAAACGCTCGATTGTGATCCATAGCAGTCATCCCAACCTTTCACTCTAATCCTAAGCCAGGGGTCGGGAAACGTTTTTGGAAAGGGCCAGAGCGAAAAAATTTTAAGCTCGGTGGATGTTAAAAATAGTTTTACATATTTTACTGACACTTACAAAAAACGAACAAATAACATATATCCATTTAATAATAAACGTATTACAGAAGTTAAATTTTGTACTAATGCGACGAATTTAAGTGTGTTTTCTGAGAAAAATATTTCATCATAATAAAGTTAGTACTTTATCATTAAAGTTGTTCGCAAGCAGATGGTTCTGTCAGTAATGATCTTACTTGCAATTATACGTACTTAATTTTCGAAAATTTCCTTTCACATTGATAAATATCCCAAAAAACAGGTATAAATTTCCGTCCATATGAGTTTAATTAACCATATTTATCATCCAAAAGGTACGAGTATTTGTAGAACTGGGATAGATCCATTTCTTTAAACATCATTTTTAACATGTCATAATTTTACAGTTCAATTATCTTTCAATTAAACGTCTGACAGAAGCCCCTCAATGGTATAGTTAAATGGATTTTTAGATATGGAAATGTCTTTTGCATTTACATTTACATCCGAAAACACTGTAGCAACTGCAGTTTAAGTTCAGAGAACAGATCCGTCGCGTTTTTTGGGGAATAGGGATTTCGCTAATTGAAATTTTTTACAAACTTGTTTTATGTGATTTGTATTTCAAACAATGCAAATTTTCGGCGATTTGACTTTACGATAAATTACGTTTCACACATAAACACTATTTTTCCCTGTAATTTTAAGTTAAATTTATTAAAATAACTCATGATGCCTGCAGCAGATGCTAATTTTTATACCCAATCACTGTTCGATCATAGTGGTTGTGAGCAGTTTTTCGCATTTAGAAAAATGTTTGATATTTGTTTAAAAATCTCAATAAAACTATTCAATTATTGAGCCTTCGAATTGCTGTATGGTCGGGCAAATCAGGATATTCGGCTTCGATTTCTAATAAAAAATCACGAAATTGACGATGGTTAAGTCCACGTGAGCGAATAAAGTTAACCACTAACACAACTAGTTCTATAACACATGACAAATTGAGGTGTTTCCCACAAAGAGCCTGCTAGTGTATAATATAATGAATTACCAGAGGTTTTGAACATTTAGCTTTTTTACAAAATATTTGTTCAACTAATCCTTTCTCTGTTCCACACATATTTTTACCAACATCAATTGTGTCACATTTTAACTGATTCATTGCAAATTGTATTGTGTTAGCACCGAGAGGCAAAATTCACACAGAAAATATTATTTTATCACTTTTTTTTTGGTTAACCTAAAAATACCTAAGGTTTTGCCAAATACCTTTACTCAATTTCCTCTCCCATTTTAAACGTTTTTCGATCGGTGGTTTTCCGAATGTAACTTTTATTGTGCACTTTACTCACATAAATTTAAATAAGTTTAAAAACTATCAAAACCTTATTTTTCTTTAGTGTCTCTCAAGTCTTTTCTTCTTTTTTTTAAAGAAAAATTTCCGTTACAAAATAAAATCCTAAAGCTAATAAAAGAGGGAATTGTAGAATAAAATTTAAAATAAAATCCTTAATTTTAAACTGTTACTAGTAATGATTGAAACTTAGAATGGAAATAGGAAAAACTAATAATGGTTGAAATGAAACGGTTAATAAGCAGTAAAACTGCAAAAATATTATACGACTAATGTACGTACACGATTTTTCCAGAATAGATGAGGCTGTTTTATAATTAATTTATTGTTGTGGTTTTTATAGTGATTAGTACTATCTCATAAACAGTCTTTCGGATTGTAACCTTTAAATAACGAAGAATTCCTTAAAGACAAATTACAGTGATCCAAAATCATAACATTATGATTGTTCTAAATATATATATGTATTTCTATAGTGGTGATATTTAAATAAAATGGCTTCATATTTAAGAAATAAGGTATATTAGGAAGTAGAAACAAATGTGGATCTACATAGTTACAAAACTACTACTCAACATGTGTGTTTGAAATGTTTCTCTGCCGACGCGGATCGGAAATATGGAATATGATTTTCTTAAGTAGGTAGGTGGATATGTGATACATAGTTTGATTGCAAATATTTATGAGAAAAACGATAGCGAAAACTGTTTCTCGATAATTATCTTGATTTTCAAGTTATTAGAAACAAAAAAAACCAAAAAAAACGGAAAAATCGCGGTAGTAATAAAACGATTAAAATTGCCTGAATTACCTTCATTATTTATTAAAATTACATCCCATAACTTATTTCCAATCAGAATTACATCCAATAAATAACTTTAAATAATAAATATTTGAATTAAAGGCCCAAAGAATAATAATAACAGCTTCAGTCATAATAAATAACACTAATAATATACAATAACTAATAATTTGCAACGCTAATAGATATTTAATGGTAGGTCAAATAATATTTTATTTTGTTATTAGAATACTTAATATAAAAATTTAATTATATGTTATCTGCACAATTTAATAAATTACACTGAAAAATGAAGTAGAATTTTATTATTACGCCTTAAGTAGAATCTTTAAAACTTATCTTTTTAGATCAGCGCCAAACTTTAAATGAGTCACGAGAACACCGAAATATGGATTGATAAATTTGTTTGAATTTGGCGCCGACCTCAAAAGATAAGTTTCATAGTTTGTATTGAGGTAGTACTGGAAAAATTACTTTTCCCTTTTTAGTACAATTTATTTTATTTTATATTTTTAGGAAATTATTCAGTTTAAGAAAAATAGTTTATTTACAATCTAATTCTCCCACGTAAATTCAAATGTCCTGTGTAAGAATATACAGTTACTACGTTTCATTTTATCCATTTTATTACTACCACGATTTTCCGTTTTTGCAAATTCGATTGCTTATTAACACAAAAACGAAGGATTATATTAAGAAATGGTTTTCGACATAGTTTATGTCGTAAAATCTTACATTAAAATCAAGTAACACATCTCCACTTTCCTGTTATAAAAAAAATTTGATTCAATATGACGTAAAAAAATTTTAAACACATCACAAAGTTGTAATTTTGTTAACTACGTAGATCCGCACTTCTTTTTACTTTTTTATATATATATATATGTGTGTGTGTATGTGTGTGTGTGTGTGTGTGTGTGTGTGTGTGTGTATTACATAATGTTTGCGTATAATTAAATAAAAAGTTTAATCCCTACTAATTATAAATTCTATTACATCAGGTTTTATATTTAGCTTTGAAAATGTATAAATTTTCTCTTTTAATTTTTTTCCGGAATTTTACTACATTTTACTTTCATCTGGTTATATTTTTTTTAGCTTACCAATTGGGAAAGGATAATTTTTAATATATTATGCAATTTGTTACGACTTAGATGTATGCTTTCATTTCAAATTGTTAATAATAAAAAATACTTATATATTTTAATTAACAGAAAGTGTCTTCCAATCTTCAAATATCTTATATGTATATAGCGTGTTGAAAGGACCGTAAAATGAAACAAGAATACTAATTTTTAATGATAAAAAACTTAAGTTTCTAAATATCGAAAAACATGCCTCCTGGATGTTACACAGTTAAGATAGTACCAAGTAAAGGATTAAATTACATTACTGATAAGATGTTTAATTATAATATTTACAGGTACAGTATGTAAGAAATAGATAATACAAATTTTACTGTTTTATAAATATGAAAGCTAAATTTTTTTATGGAAAGATTTGACTTTTATATTAGTTTTTTGAATTTTTAAAAAAACTCGTAGAAAAATCGATGGTTTTCACAAATGAGTGTAATTTAATTAGGAAGTTATTTGCTTCTCTACTGATAACACAACTTAAAAACAGTTATGTTAGGTGATAAGACAAATAAGACTAAGATTTTTTTCTAATCTAAACTGTAGAAAATTGACCGATTGAAAAAACCATAATGTCCAAAAGATTGTGTTTTCTGAAAACACAATTTTGAACAACGCTCGCCAGATGAGAAAAATGAAAAAAACGTCGCTCTGCATGGTGTTACGTCAAATAATTGTGTGCATATCCTCAATTTTATCAGCGTATTGACGTAATTTGTTTAAAATCTACAAACATTTTATATTATCCTTTGTGGATAAGATTAAATGAAATAAAATCCAGCTTATGAAATAGATTTACAGTCAATATAACAAATTTTCTTTTCTGCTGGTTTTTTTAATCATTTCTACAGTAATGGATTTACATATCTGTACGAACTGAATAAATACTGATAACTAAATCTAAATTTTAATCTGCAGTCGAAGTAAACACGAATTGGAGTTTATAGAAAACATATTTATACTATTAAAGCCAATAGAACGCAACAGTTTGTGAAACATTGACCGCACTAATAGTATATTCATTTAGGTTACTGTATTCTACTGTATATAAAATCTGGTCAAATGTTTTACTAGAAAGCAGAATAAACGTTTATGGGAAAGTTAAACAAACCTCTCAATACAGTTTCCATGGTTACCAAAGTTTTTTTTTTATTATTCTTCAACAGCTATTGATCATTGTTATGGTAAGTTATATTTGTTTTTCTTTATTTTTTTAGATTAAAAGATCAATAATATCATGATATTAATGAACGTTTATCCAACAAATTGATGAAAAATGTTATTCTTTTCTTTACTTATATCCTCCAACATTTTATTTTTAAATTTTTATTTTTTCTGTTTTTTAAGCATGAGTAAAAAAATCAACTGAAAGGTTAACATTAAATTAAAACGGCTTATTATTATAAAAAAAAAAAAAAAAAACACAAAATACTCGGAATTAAAATTATAGCATTATTGAAATAAAACCTGTAAAACTAAATGGAATGATTGCAGCGTGTTTTGGAGTATTTAAAAATCGACAGATGGTTAAAAAATATCTGATGTGGACACCACATGACTTCCTTGTACGCATATTAAATTACATATACATATTTTTTTACAATCAGAGGTTAATAATTATTAATAAATCAATATAATTAAATTTAAAAAAAATAATTTAAAATTAATTTATAAAACAATTTAAAAATTTTTGTACAATTCAAATTAAAAAAAGGTTAAATAAAAGATTAAGTCTAACCGCGGTACCTTCCTAATATTCAAATAAGATAAAATAATAATAATAAGATAAAAATATTTAATTAATTAACATTTTATTTATCTGTAACTCAGAAACCAATGAAAATAATTACCACTTACATATCGTTGAAAAGCTTTTAATGAGGTCTTATTATTGCAGTTAAGAAAAAGTCCAAAATCCAAATTTTTGGGATTTTGGGCTTTTTTGGGACACTTTTGGTTCAGTCGATTTCAATCAAAAGGGGAGGTGCACAACTATATGTTACAGCAGTTCAAAATCAAAAATTACAACACCCTATGGCTAATCGTTTTTGAGTTATGAGAGAGATACATACGCACAGAAGTCACGCCGAAACTAGTCAAAATGGATTCAGGGATAGTCAAAATGGATATTTCCGATGAAATCTGAAAACCGAATTTTTTGGTGATCAAAATACTTCCTTTACTTCGTACAAGAAAGTAAAAATGTATCAGGTATGAAAAAAAGTGTGACGTTATTCATGTTATTTGGTTACATATATTTCTTTTCTTTTTTAAGTAAGTTGTAGCTTTGTTGTACCACACCATTAAAAATTGTTCGTATTTTTTACAATTCAAATCTACGTATTAGGTACAATCTTATTAACTATTTTTCTACTTTTATAACACACAACCATTATAATTCCATTTTTTTTAATGAGAACGGATTTTACAATTAAAAAAGAGATAAGTAATTTTACACTTGGAATTTATTTAAGTAAATTTTAAGTTTACAACTGTTTTAGAAAAAAAATAAAAATTTAAGATCGCCTTTTAAGAATAGTTTTAAAATTTATGAGTTAGTTTAACTATAATAAGATGAAAACTAACCTATCTAAAGACTAAAATAAAAAGCTGACTCTCTTTTAATTTAGTAGATAATCGTAACAAATTAATAATAAAAAATCTACGGGAAAGGAAGGAGCAGAATGCAAATTAGATGGAATACCTTAAAAATATAATTTCAGAACACGGACTCACTTCCTTTGCTACTGGGTAATTCTAAGAATCTGGCAGGTTAAAAATAATAACTGATTTATTCTGTATTCTGTATTTTGACTTCTGAGATGTAAATTGTAGAAATATGTTCAGATTTCTAAGAACATAATTCAATTTTTTGGTAGACAGGATCCCGACAGACGATGTGCATATTTTCCCATCTGTGACGTGCTCCCTTTCTGCCCAAAAGTTTTTTCCTTGCTTAACGAAGTGTCGTTCAGCGCCCGGGAACTATATTTATATACTAGGTAATTAAATATTAAAAATTTAACATTAAAAATTAAATTGAAAACTAAAACCCTGCAACATAAAAACATAGCATAAATGACATAAATACCTGAAACATAATACAGAAAACTCAAATATTTGAACGGACTGCCCTATGAAATCGTACAATGTTCGATAAGATCGTCTCATTGTTTCTTATTATATTTCGGAAGTTGTCCCTAGTTTAAACTTCCGATGCGATCTCGCATAACGACACAAATCACAAGGATGTGGTGTACAGTTAGTTGCAGTTTCAGTTGCAATTAGCAGAACACAAATGGGTGTATCGGTCTGCGTCATCAGATATCCATGAGTGAGCCTAGTTTCCCTATTCGCCTCCTGTAGTTAGATATTCCTGCATGAGAAACTCCACGGTGATATAATATTCTTAACAGATGATGTTTATTGTATATGGTTGCATTCCATTCACTCTGCTACTTAACACGGATCACTCTCTTCAGAAAACAAGATCATCAGAAACAACACGATTAGTGAAAGTAAGCTAGAAAAGAGCCTCTTTTGCCGCATTAGCAGCGCGCTCAATGCCTGAAATTTCAATATGGCTGGGAATCCAGCTGAAGCTCACAGTTGTGTTACGCTTCTCTTATAATTAATTTTATCAAGTTTTTAAAATTTATATTTATTATTACTATCATTTATATACTTACATTTATTTAAATATTTGTATTATTATTACTACCATCATTATCGTTATCATTATAATTATAATTATTATTATTGTTTTTAAAGTAAAAGAGATAAGAAATCTCATGATGTATTGTGAAAAATAATAAACAGTAAAAATAAAAAAAATCATTCTTTACACGAAACTGCTTTGCTGATCAGCTTCGTAGAGTCGCCGATAAAGCTGCGAGAGCCATAACCGCTATCAGTCGGTTCATGGCAAATGTTGGCAGACCGAAGGCCAGCAGACAGTAACTACTGGCCTTCTTGGCCAGCAGTCACTGTTTGCTGATTTGCTTAGCAATTCTCCCGCCACCATCCCATTTGGTTGCCCTAAAGCATAAGACCAAATGTCTGTGCCACAAACGGCAACTGAGCCTCTAAGAGTTTAGCGACCAGTACCCTAAATAATTCCTAGAGCTGACCTAAAAGCGTGAGCGGACTAAGTGATGCCATAACCATCGCCTTACGTGTCCCAACCGCTCACTTGTCATATATCTGCTAAAATGGGTAGGCGCACCTCGTCAACTACTAACAATATGTATGACATACATAAAAATATTTATTTCGTCTAGGCAGCAATTCACTGCCACGCCTAGGACGTTGAATGCCAGCAAATACCTGTCCACCATTTTATAGTGCTTGGAGCTATAATAATTGGACGCTGGTAGGCCATACTCAGCGTTACCTTCCCACGGCAATGCGGTAAGAGTCTTTCCCTTAAGCAAACTACGGATGCCGGTTGAACAAAGCAACCGCATTTAGGAACTCCCACACAGTCCGAAAATGCGGCACTCGCCACATTGACCCGCCACTTGTTAGTGGCCAATTTTCTTCTTGACCACTAAGCTCCTGGGTGTCCTGGTCTCTGACTCCCCCCCTAAACAGCAGCGCAGTCAAACATCAGGTGTTCATTTTACTTGACCTCCCCGCAGACGCACAGCTCATCAGCTGCCAGGTGGAACCGAAACACATATTGGTTCAAGTTAGCATGTTTGATGAGCACCCGGGCACCCGTTGCCCTTAAAAACGAGCTTGAGGCATACCACCCCCCAAATCCTGTATAAACTTATACAAGGATCTTCCCTTTGTCGTGGTGTCCCATTCCAGCTGACATGCTTCCATCGCGAGGCTCTGCAGCCTCTTTCGCAGGTGGGAGATGGGCATCTGGACGAAATTTAAATCCGGAGCATTGTGATCACTCTTCCGCTCCGGTACCGGCCCGCCTCTAAAACGCATCCCAAATACCTCGGCCTTCCGGCTTCTTCGCAATCTCCACATGGCTCCCCGAACTTTCACCACTAAACCGATTGGGACAGCCTTTCCCAATACGGTGATAGGAGTTGGTGTTTTCCTCTTAGGAGTTGGTGTTTTTGTTTTTAAAACACCAGTGCATACAATTAAGGCTCTGCGCTGGGCACTCCTCAAATTTTGAACAAGTGCTATATTCATATCCTACCTATGCTCCCAAATGGGCGCCGCATAAGAGGTCATTCTTTCGAAGACACCTCGTAAAATAGACGCTGCACCAAGTAAAATAGACGGCCCAACAGTCCATAACCTTTCTGAGCAATCTTCCTAAGTTTTTGCATCACTAAGACGGCGTCCGCCGCTACTTGACAAATGTGATTGCTAAACAGCAACTTTTCATCAAAGTAAGTACGTTGAGTACTTATGAACTCGTATCTCGGCTGATTACACAGCCTTTATATTTAATATAGGGGTTACGACTTTACGATAATTTGTCTGCATTCTTGAGAAGCATAAACTTCGTCTTGGGCGTAGAAATCTTTAAATTTTGAATGTCCATCCAGCCCTCTTCGGTTGACAAAGCCGCCTGCACCCGGTCTTCTAGCTGTTATCGTGAATTAGCACGAAGAGCCTCGGTGAAAGCTTGAGTCGTGACCTCTTCTTAAAATGTCAATCCCAGAAATCCGTCAAATACCAGGTTCCACAGCAGGGGACCAAGAAGGGAACCCTGTGAGCTTCCAAGGGAAGCTCACAGGGAATTTGGAATTCCTTCCATTTGGAATTTTTCCACAACTAGATGTGCATCCTTAAACAGGGCCTTACGGTTAGATAAGTAGTCACGTGCCACGGCCTGCAGGGCTACGGGAACATTGTGGCGTTCCAACTCATAGAGGACAGTACTCGTTGAGGACAGAACTTCAACACAAGGAAGGAAATTCTGCCTCTATGTCTATAAACATTGCCAAAACAAGTTTACAGTCGGCGCCTTCCATTTCGGCAAGAGCATTTACGAAGCAATCCTCGGTGCCAACCCCTTTTGTGAAGCCATACTGACTACGATTTAGAAAACAGTTCACCTCAATGTTTTCTCACAGCCGTTCCACAACCACCTTTCAAGCAACTTGCCAATTACCGGCAAGAGGCTGATAACTGCCGATGAGTGACTACTGATGTCACTGTGCATTCCGTCTTTTTATATGGGGCGGAAGTGTAGGCCCAGGCATTAATTTTCGAGAAAAACCGGAAGCGATTCGTGAAGGTGCAACGAACCGTGGCCTTGCGAGTCGCTTCCGCTTACCGGACAGTTTCCGAGCCTGCCGTACTGATGGTCGTCGGCATAATATGCTTTGATCTTTTGGAAACGGAGCGCCAGGCGGCCTACAGGAGGCGATGGGCAGGTGAAACCGGGAGATCATCACCGAGGAGGAACGTACTGGCACGTTCCTCGCCTAGCCTTGGGATCACGATACCAGCGGACGATGGTCCGCAAAGCTTATCCCTCTGGTCAGATCGTGTACAGAGCGGCGGCATGGAGAGATGGAGTACTTCGTGACCCAGTTTAATACGGGTCACCGGTACTTCCGGGGTTATATCCATGCCTTAGGGAAAGCGCCTTCCCCCGATTGCCCCTATTGGCCCGGTCTACGGAACGACACCTAGTACACGTTTTCCAAATGTGCTCGGTGGACGACAGATCCAGTGACACTAGAGGCAGATCTAAAAGAACACTGAGCCCCCATATCGTGATTGCAATGATGCTTGTGACCTGATCAACTGGTAGGATGTGGCCTGATTTGTCTGGAGCATTCTCAGGACCAAGAAGGGTGATCTGTATAGCTCTGAGCCAGGTAAAAATTAAGTAGCGGCCTTCTCAGTCAAGGATACGAGAACTCGGTCTGAAGAAATGTGTTAAACACAGGTCGAGTCCTGGTAGAAAGGGGGGTGTTTTAGTCGGTAGTCTCCTGATAGCGGATGGATAAGACCATCAACGGGAGCTTGACACTGTGCGCAAATGCATTTTCACCTCCCCCCACCAAAAAAAATAATAAATTTTTTCAAAGTAAAAAAGACAAAAAATATCATAATGCATTTTGAAAAATAAGAAACAGTAAAAATAAAAACCCTCTTTCTTTTTTTATTGAAAGAAAATACTATTATGAGAACATCAAATGCCAACTTCAAGTGATTTAACAATAGAATCTTTATTCTAAAATAAATTAAGTTGAAAGTCTGAATGAAACATTTACTGGATGAAACTTTTATTGATCGAGTTATGTGGAACGAATTCGAAACAAGAAAAACTAATACCAGTGAATAAAAACTAATTGCAAAGCTACAAACTAAAGTAATTTAATTTCACCCTATGTGTTGTAAGTGATAAATAAATACACTTTCTGCTATTATCAAAACAGTTGCATTTTTGTTTCATTTTTTCAAAAAATATCATATTAATACCGTTATTTAAAAAGTTATCTCGTCAGTGTTTAGGTGCTACTTGCGGAAATTAAAATATGTTGTATTAAATTTATATTATGCTGTATAAAATTTTTTTATATTTTTTTATGAAAATAAACTCTCAGTCTGGTAAAAAATACAAATTATTCTCACACTCAAAGTGATATTACAGTTTCAAAATGGTTTCATACTTCAAAACTGAGGGATACTAGCAGGTAATCACAAGGGCGGATCTACATAGTTATTATTTGGAGTTATTTTATCCTTTTATTAATAAAAATTCCGGGCGATGATAACGCTTAGGCGTTTTTTTGCCCACAAGCAGAAAAAAAATTATCCCTCAAAAATCGTAAGGTTTATATGCCGGACCCTACTTAAAAAGATTTTTGTCATTAAAAAATACATGTTTTAGCAACTCATGAATGATTTTATCCTATGGAGAATCCGTTAGGAAAAACCTTCTCTCTGCAAATTAAATTTGTGAACCAATAAATATTATTTTTAATTTTTTCATAGAACAGTTTATTTTATTTTTTGAAAAGAATGTTACTTTTGGTAAAATAATGATCAGTTTATTCTCTATGTTTCTTTCAAAGGAAACGAATAATATCTCTTAACAAGGAGTACTAGTAAGCGGTTCAAAATATTACTAGTTGAAAAATACGTTAAAATATGAATCTACAACTATTTAAAAATATAAATAAGTCGTGTTTATTTTGGGTGATTTTTAGAATAGAATTGTGTGTTATTACTTTGTGCGAGATTATTGTGAACGTGGTTTAGAAAGAGGTATCTAACAAATATTTGGAAGGTAAATTTAAAGAATTTAATTACATTTGGGCTTCGGCCCTACTAATCTTTAGGTTAAGATGAATTCTGTATCAGCTGATATGGTCGACGGTGAGACGTCTGATAGTGAGAAATTATGTGGTATCATTACTAAAACGTGGTCCATTAACATTATTGAAAAGTCATCTTCTGCGAACTACCCACCTCGGGTAGCTTGCAGAAAATTGATCAGAGATCACATAGCGATCCGAGCGATTTATCCATAGCGATTTATCCGAGAATTCAAGTGATAACGACAGAGTGGTTATGGAATCTAAGCATATATCCAGTTCGTGAAGAACCATACCTATGCGGAAAAACAAAAGTGCAACTCATAATTCGATCATTGAGGATTATCTATATCAAATAAATTTAGTAGCCTTCCATTATAGGACACGAATATTCCAAATGAAACCCATCAAGCCTCTACTATCGTACTTGACAGGATAAATTATGTGCTTTGGATAGACGAATAGATAGAAACCGTAGTGGGTAAGGCAGATTACAAATACAACTGTAAGGAGGGAAACAACTTAGAATAATTTTTAAAAATACTGAGGTTACATGAAGATCATAAATCTAGTAGGTAAACTTGAATTAATAGGTCATTCCTTCACTAGAAAGGACCAACGGCCTTTCATATTGTGATTAGAAACCGGAAACATTCGATCCCACAGGAGATAATCAGGGAAGAAATCGAAGGCCACGGGCATAGAATGATGGATACAGTAAATGCAGGTCACAGAATTACCAAAGAGCCTACATCAACAGTTTTTGTGAACTAAGAGCCGCAGGATAACAATATCAGTATATCTGAGTTACAATTTACAGCGAATGCAGGTGTCGTTCGAAAAAATAAAACCAACAAGCCTTGTGCAATGCGTGAGGTGCCAGCAATACAGACACACCAAAAACAATTATATGAAATTCTTCCGCTCTGTGAAGTATGAACCAACCTGTGCACTCCTGCAGGCTGTGGTTAATGAAAATCCAACCATCCGGCAAACCTCGGGGTTGCAGAGTGTACCAAGAAATATTAAAGAGGAAACAAAAGCAAAAGGCGAATCGGAACTTTTATCTTACTTCAAGAGTCGAATCCGCTAGCTGTAAGCAACAGGCCTTACGTTTGGGACAACAATTTCCCTACGGTCGGACATGAATGTGCGGCAGCTGACCATAATGGAAAGAAAAATGTAGATAGATCAGACAGGCTTTTATCAAATATACATTTCCTTGTTGAACAGATTTGAACGAGGATCAAAGTAAGATGAACGAGTATCTGCGTAAGGTTGCTTACTCGGATACTCTCGAAAATCTGTCAATGGTAAGGTTTTCCGAATCGTTAGATGGAACATTAACAGCCTAATTTCAAGGCAGAAGAATTAGGAACTATGGCACTTACCAATTCCCTGGACGTCATACTGATAACAGAGAATCAATGTGCAGACCACAGGGGGAACTGCGATACTGGTTAGAAATCTTTTAAGGCCTCACCAACTTCCGGGTTTCTTCACTAATTACATTTTGGCTACCGCATTTGAATTACACACTGGCTGGGACCTATTAGATTGTCCGCAGCATATGATCTTCCGTAGTATACTATAAGAAAGTAGTTATTCTCCGAATTTTTTTTGACACTTGGTACCAGGTTTATCGCCGTAGGGGTCTGGAACACGAAAAACCCTTTTGTGGAGTTCGTGGTTGACAACCAACAGAGGAAGGATGTTATGAAGCTGTGCTCAAAATTTACTGCTGGACAAAATCTCAAGGTTTCACCCGATATACTGACCTACGGACCTAACATAGTTCCCAATTTATTTGACTTTTATGTCACTTTAGGTATATCATCTACATAATCTGCAAACTATTCTTAACTTAAAGGTAACTTAATTACTGTTTTATGTGAATGGTGATGAAAATTTTGTTACAATATTACCACAGAAATCTGCAGAAAAAAAAGATTTAGAGATATAAGCTACCTTTTAGCAACCCGATGATATTCCGGTGTACCAATTTTATTATCCACAGAAGAAAAACTTTCTGATGAGTGTAATGAAAATTTTCATTTCGTTTGAATAGTTAAGAATATACAAATATATTTTGAAAAAAACAAAATTATGAACTTTCACAAACAATTAACCCTGATCAAACCCCTGTTTGGTTGGAAATGTACTAAATTAAAAAAGCTAAAAAATAAAAAGAGAAAAATCATATGTAATTAGGACAAGAGAAAAATGAAACTGTTATGCTGCTCAATAATTCATAAAATAGTGATTAAATAATTTTATTGAAAATAATACTACGGATAGAAAGAAAATAACTCCACGTCCTTTTTTAGGGGGTAAATTCTTCTTTAAATTGGATGTAAAATGTGTAATTGTTAAAATGTAAAAAACGATTGGATGAATTTCATCTTAATTGAGGATTGGGTAAAAAGTATATATAGTAGCGATGATCAGATGGAACTTTGAAGAAGAAAGGCTTATTGATTTTATACAGTATCTTGGGGTAGCAAAAGAAACTCTTAAAGGCTGTCATACAGTAGGAATCTATGCTACAACCGCAGAATGAGTACAGTCGGCCCTTTAAAATTTAATTAAATCAGAAGTATACAATCTGTATGACGAATAACGATCAGGATTTAATTCCAATAAACAAAATTAAAATACTAAATTTTAGCTTAACTTACTTGGTGAAAACATCGCATTTAATAGCTCCCAAGAATTAATCGTGAGTTTAAAAAGTATGACAAATTAAATAAATTTGATTATTCCGAATAGGATTGATTCAATTTGGAATATTGAAACAAACGTTCGACGTTACATAAATACAGATATTGATGAATCTAGTAAATTTAAAATTATTGCAAAAAATTTCAAACTTTATTTATTTATAGGGTTATAATTTGTAATTTATAATTTACTGACTTTTACAACTAAATAAATTAAAAATATATATTATATGAATGCCTATTATGCATGTATTTTTTAATAAACTAATGTAAAATTTCAGTAATTTTTATTCTTATTTTTCCTTTTTAACTATGTTTGGAATACGTTCATTTTACGTGAGCGTAGAATAAAAGAATAAATACCATAATTCTTACCATTATTGTGTTAATGAGAAAAAACTGATTTTTCATGATTTAAGTAGATGATACGATAAAATTTGTCAAATATCTCTAGATTTTTGCAAAATGGTCATTGAAATAATAACTGGGAAACTTGATTACGTAGAAAAACCGTTTACAAAATGTTATTTAAAATCTAAACTTAGATGGTCTATTTAATTACTAAGTCATCATCAGCAAACACTACCAAAAAAATTGAATTTGAAAAAATATTTAAAAAAATGAAGGCATAAAAACAGAAATAATTACAAACATTAATTGATAAATAAGCATGTGCATCGCATTGCTACGAAACGGTATAAGACGGGACTTTTTATCCGCGTTTTTAGAATAGTAATAATAAATATAACCAACTTAATCCCAATAGAAAGGGTAAATTTGGATTAAAAATATCTAAACCATTTAAATTTTCAATCAATACTGCCCGATACTACTTAATTCATGCTTTTCAAAAATTTTTCTGGAAGCAATATAATTTCGGAATGACTGGCATACAATCAAAATAATTTTCCTGTGTTTCTCTTCAAAACCCCAAAATGATTACAATTCAGAATTATTACAATTGCGTATAACCTGTTTATCTTTTCGAATAAAGTTTTAAAGAGGATTCTTATTATTTTTAACCTACAGTTTCAATCATTTTGAGAACCCTGCTTTTATAATCAATATTATCAAAAATTAGTTTATTAGAAATGTTACTTTTAAAATGTGAATGCAGTAAACAAGAAGTAAATAATTTGGAATTGGATTTTCTCAACAATAATAAAGATAATGCCTTGGACAAAGCCCTGCCCCACGTCAGCACATTAAAATTATCCACCACACGTCTAGGGCGGCCAACTACAGAGTACTTTGGTGGTTTCACTTCCGCTGCATAGGTTACACCTGTGGGAGGCGGCTGAAAGAGGGAACCCAGGCAGGATCAATGATCCCAGGCATGTTCAACCGTCCCTCCAACTGCACCTTGTGCTATTTTGACTGGAAAATCCTTATGTTTGAAAATTCCTACTTCCACCACATTCTGTAGTAGAGAGTCCACATATAAACCCTCGATCTGCTGAGCCCTTTGTCTTCGCAAAACCGAAACGAAGGAAGAGAGTTGAGTTTACCAATAAAGTGAAGATGGATCAAAGTAAGATTCGACAAATAGTTGTGGACTAACTCCAAATTATTTGGTGATCAATAGAAAAGAAGAAGATTTCTCGAAAGTTGTTTCTTTCGTAGCTAGGCATCACGGAAGCTGTAGGAGGACCTTTAAATGAGACCAAAAAGACGCTTCGGGACTGTTTGTTGAAACCGTCAATGATCTACAATCGTCACGGTTACTTAAAGCCAAGAAGATTGGAGTTTTGGACATAATACTTTAAATACCTAAAGGAAGTTGTCGTTTGCAGGGACTTATTGAACAGCACAAAAGAGGAAATTTATGAACAAGGACTTGTTGTGTGTCGACGTTTACACACCAAGCAACGGATAGGTTCTGCCCTCCTCGTCGCATGCCTTTACCTTCAACAAAACCAAGAAAAGTTAAAAGCTGGCTTTCATAAACTAGATGTTCCTCCTTTTATCCTAACTCCATTGCAGTGCTTTGGATGTGAGTAATTCGGTCATATAGCAGCTCGATGCACCAGAAAACGGAACTGTGTTCGTGGCGACTCGTTATATCCGGATGATCCGTGCAGGGATTCACCTAGATTACTAAATTGTCCGAAACATAAGGAAGAAGAAGCAATACAGGAGATAAAGACCACTGGCACCAGCCTTAGCAAATATGATCGAACGCGTCATCAGTGAGATACTGAAAAGTCGACCAATCAGGGATAGGAGCCCAAAGTTGAAAAAGATAGAAACACATGTCTTCACACAAAAGAGTTCTTGTTCAACGAGGATTGAGATTTCCACCAGCTAAGGTGAAGGAAAATGAAGGCAAAAAAAAAGAGAAAGCTTGGACCGAATGCACATCACAAATAAGAGTGTAGTTGAGAAATTACCCATTCAAGTAATGTAGATAGAAAAAGAAATACTGATAGTAGAAAAACAACTGTTCACTGGAGCCTCTGAAAGCAAAGAGTACTACAAAAGAAAGAGCCAGCCGTATAGCCGCCCCAAAGATTCCGGCGCGGAATGCATCAAGTTTGGACTCCGATGCAATGCTAACCGCTCCATCTGGGTTGCTATCATCTGATTCCGGCCGTAAAGCATCCTCCCTGCCATCGGTGATGAATGAAGATTTCATCTCCTAGGATTTAGGCACTCTGTTGTCATCAGAGATGGAGGCCGTCAGGAGGATGAAAAAATACAGAAAAAAGGATAACCTAAGGGAAAACCTAAGCGATAAATTTTATGTAAGCAAGTTTTTCATAGTTTTTTGGCTAATTTAATTTATGGATATATCTAAGAATTGTTGAATATTTTTAACCGTTATAATAATTATACATCCTTGTCATTTTGTGTTCTAACTATTTGATTTTGTTTGACCATACCTGTCATTTGATTAGGTCGTTAGTTTTTAACAGAGGGAAAATGTTTTTCTTTATTGTTTGAGGTAAGGGCTAATGACCATAACAGTCAATGCCCCTAATCTCGAAAAGAAATAATGCAGAAACTTCATTGGTGAACAACGATGTGTAATAATTTTTTGAATTGAACATATATATTTCTTTTGTAAGTTTTCAGTTATAAGAAAAATTAAGCAGTTATCCGTTCGTTTAAATTTTTGTTCACGGAAGACGATTTCTCCCTGACGGATTTAAAGTTAATGCTATCTTAATTTATCTTTAGATAAGTCTTATCTATCCAACATACATTAGTGCAATGCGTTAAATCGTAGCATACAGTCTGCAATGGAAGTTTAAATCGTATCGATGTTTTTAAGGCAATTTTACGTCTTTTCTTCTCATTGCCTAAAACGATAGTTGATATCTATGTTTTTTACTCGCATTGTAAAAACTTCGCGAAAATTGATCGTTTTATAGACTTTCGAAAATAATCTGTCTATTTCTCAATTAATATCTATATTTTATTTATTTATTTATATAATTATTTTTTATAGAAATAAAAAATAATATATTCCGTTGTGTGTATTAATGGATATTTAACAATAGAAACCATTATGAAGTAAAATCTTTGTAACCAGTTTATAAGGGTAATCTTATTATTCAAGTTATAACATCATCCATGATGAATTTAACCCTGGAGAGAATTTTCACAGATCCAAAATATATAAGTTAAGATTCGGATCAAGTTAATGAAAAATCCTTACTGTCTTAATGTCACTTTTTTAAAAACATCAGTACTACAAAGAGTATAATTGACCAAAACAAAAAAAAAAAAAAATTGAGTATTATAAATTAAAAAAAGTCGAAGTTAAAGTTTCTTAAACTTTTATTTTTAAAGTTCTTTTAAATAAATTATTAAATCACAAAGTTTGAAACAAACAATTTTCTTCTTATTTTATTAGTAAATATTCTAGGGAAAATTCAATAAATAACAAGGAACTAAATGTAATTACCAACCAAATAAATTACACGCAGTCATTAAAATCTAATTATAATGAGGTTTTATATTGAATCATAAATTTTCTGTGGTATGCAATTTCGTTGCAGCTAAATCTGAAAAATATTCTTTTACGTGTCTTATATTCCTTAATGACATAAATAAATATTTAATTTTCAGCTTTAAAAATAAAAATAACGACATTTTAAATATCTTACCAAGTTTATGTTCCATGTTTTATTTCTCATCATTCAATTTTTATTATTAAATAAAATTCTATAATGACCAAATTGCTTTATATGTAATTGAATTATAAGAAAATTTATGAAAAATTACATGTTTTTCAGTATCTTTTAACTAAATCTTATGTACCAATTTATGTTTGTTCCTCTAAAATTACATTTATTCAACATTAGTATCTGATGTTGAATAGATGTAGTATTACAGCATAGACGGGATGCGGCTACCCAATTTAGTTTAATATATGAAAAGTGAACGGCTGAACACAAAAGCTAATGGTGTATTTAACAAGCTTATACTGTTCATTAGGTTAGCTCTAGGAGCTAAATATGATATTGGTTGCTTTAACGTTTTGTGGCGCAGTAGCCCTTCCTGCCACGGACATTCGGTCATGTGCTTTAAGACGGCCGAATGGGGTGGCGGCGGGAGAAATGCCAGTAAACAAAATATGGTAGTGCGTATCAGCTATTCATGAATTTGTCGTAAAGTAGATGGAAATTTTATTATTTTAATTTAGATATAAAATGTGATATATCGTTTTTTATTACAAAAAATTAAAATTAAAATTGAATTCAATTCAATTCATGTAATTGATGTAATTTTACACGATACATACTATGTTGTAGCCCATTTTCATTACGTATTATCAATAGGAGCAGTATTCGCCATTATAGCAAGAATCATTCACTTTTTTTGTAATAAAATTTTAATTTTAATTTAATTTATTATTCTTTATTTGTGTCGGGCGATGATAACGCGAAAGCGTTTATCGCCCAGAAAACCCTCTCCAAAAAAGAATTCATACTGTAACTCTAAATTTTATCAAACTATTTAACTAATGGAAGTTTTCCTTCAATTTAGCACCGTGTTAAAAGTTTTAGTCTCGAACCTAGATTATAGACTCCTAATTATGAGTAAATATTACTCTTTATATGAATTTTGCTGAAATTAAAGGATCACTAGGTATTCTATCCTCAATCTATGTAGCAGTCATACGAATCTCAGCGACATTAGTACCCTGGTGACAGTTTTGGAAACTAACTTAAGGGTGGATTTTTTTTTTGTGTATTCGGTGAAAAACGCTTCTGCATTATCATCATAAGATTGTGGTGAAAGTTCGAATCAAAGTGTCTGTAGAAGCCAAACTTCCATATTTCTGCTTCACTATTTCCTAATTTTCTAATACTTCGGATATTGATTATGAAAATATTTTTAATTTAAATCAAATTATTCTGTTTCAAATAAATAAATAAATTAGTTAACTAGCTTAAACTGAATTAAAGACAGATTACTTTTTCTTGGTTACTATACAAGTTTTAAAGCTGAATTTCACAAAACATTTAAAAAAATTTTATTTCAATCTCTATAAAACCACTGAATGAAATATTAAGATCTGCGAAACGATTAAAACAAATTATCTTCAAAGTTAGACCCATCGAATTCTAAGATTTTGTGACACAAGGTTGAAATTCTGACATCAATTTACACAGTTTAGAAAAAAATAAATAAAGAAATCACTACAACTTTTTCACCAGCAGAAATTTGGTCATATAATTTTTTTACAGAATTCGACTGACTGTCAATTTGACCGATGTGTACTTTTTTGCTAAATTTTTCTTTATTTTTTCTGATTACTCGTATTCAAAACTTACTGTTCTCGAAATTTACTGATTTCTTTCAATGGGACTTTTTTGCATTTATATTTTCAACGTCAATAGGCCTTCAAACAAAAATAGACTTTTTCCCATCCTGTCCAATGGACTGCGGTAACAAAAATTTTTTTTTAATTAAAAGATATATTTTTTTAAATTTACTTTAAATCCATCTCGTAAATTACCCACTGCATTTAAAATGTAAAAATCCTAATTTTTGATAGCCCTACTCTTTAGTATTTCTTAAAAAATAAATTAACCAAACTTCAGTTCTTTAATTACAGTCATCAGTCCTCAGTTTTCAGTATTTTATAGTCCTTTAATTAAATTTAAAAAAATGATGGTTGTATCTGTATTTTTTAAACAATTTAAAGTCCTTTTTTAATTTTATTGTCACCACTTAGAAATTATTTTTTTTTAAATTAATTTTACCCGAACCTTCCTCGTTAGTATGTGATCCCCCAAAATAAAAAAAATATTTTCGCATTTTCAAATTTTTAATGTTCAGAACTTATTTTATTAAAAAATAAAGTCGCTAAACTAATTTAACCTCTCCCCAATTGGGAAGATCCGGAAGTTTAAAAAAATTCGTAATGTTTTTTTCAAATTTCGATTTTAATTTACATCAAATGTTTATCATTGCATAAGGTTCCCTGATCTATAAAGCTAAAAGTTTTAAAATAGTCCCGTTACAAATTTTTCTAAATTGTGATGATTTTAGTATTAAAGATTTGGTTATTGCTTTATTATTTTATTTATTTAACTATGTATTATAAATCTAATCGGTCCGGGCTCACTTCCCGGGAAGTGAGCCCGGACCGATTTAGCCCTTTGCGTTTAGCCAGTGGACTCCGTGCCCTGATACCCCTTTTTTGTTATTCCCATGGTTGTAAGAATAATACTAAACCCCTTAATAATAATACTGATACCCCTTTTTTGTTATTCCCATGGTTGTAAGAATAATACTAAACCCCTTAATAATAATACTGATACCCCTTTTTTGTTATTCCCATGGTTGTAAGAATAATACTAAGCAATTAAAGGCTGAGAAGCTCTCTTTTCTCCGACGTTTCCGTCGTTCTCACTTCAGCTGCTTCAGCGGACCAAGATACTCTCATTCTTTTAGTAGACTTTTAACAACAAGAAAAAATTACTTCTCTTTCTTGAAGGCATATTTTATCAATAACTTTTAACGATTCAATATTGTCAGCCAAAATAAACAATTAAAACTCACAAAAGTTCACAAAATATGCTAATTTACACTAATAATGAACTAATAAAATATTTTTATTTTATAGATTATGTTAGATGATTAGTATAAAATACGAACTCAGAGATTTTTCTTTTACCATATGATAACAGAGATAAAATGAAATTAAAGGGTAAACATTTAATGAATATATTTAATATCTTAACCCCCGCCTGGAATATAGTGATAATTCTAATTAGAGTTAATGATCGATCCTCTGCACTACAAATTTTCAGTAGTTTTTGCGTGATGCGTGCACAGGGACGAACCTAGGAACAATTTATTATATGTATAGATTGGAAATAAATATTTTTACATAAAACCTTGAAAAAAAGGATCGTTATTTTGGTTACTGGTTTTTTTAATAAAAAGGAATTATTTCATCATAAAAATAAAAAAGTGTTTAAAATGTTTGAATTAAAAAAAAACTTTCCAGTGTAACGATTAAGTTTCTTCAAAAATGAATTTTATAACTTGATCGGCGTAACCGGAAAAATTATGATGCAGTTCATTGCCGGCTTTTCCTCAAACTTATTTTATTTTATTTCTCTGTGTTATTTTCAGTTTATTAATATTGGGATTTTTAATTCTTTATTTTCTCCCCCGCGCAGAGTCGGACCCGCAATTAAGCATAACTGAAACTTCAGCAGGTGCCATCACCTCAAGCTACTTCGGCAGAACTCAAGATCCCACCCAGCTAGCCGGGATCTGATCTTCTGATTATTTGCCATACCTCAAATGAGGGGTCCCTCACCAGAAGCTCCGGTCTTTACGCCTTGCCTCTAGTGAGGAACCGGGATTACGGTCTTACATTTGCCCGGCCTTGCCTCTAACAGAGAACCCCCGAAGGGATACCCACCGGGACTACCGTCCGATTTACCCCCCATGGCTCCGCCAGGAGTCCCCGTTCACTCGTCGGTGATGAGATGCCGGATCGTTCCATCCCTCCTGGACGAAGCTAACCTGCGTCGGAGCCACCATAATTATACGCTCCACAGCGAGTACACTTCACTTCCGGTGTATATTTCTGCAACCTTGCCCCCCCCCCCCCAAAGCGTGGCCAGAGGTTTTGCAGCGGGCTTTCTTCTGGCAATTCATCTTGACATTACCGACCTCCCCGCAGTTAAAACATTTACCGGTCCTGTCTGGACCACTACACAGCTTCGCCCTGTTATATTGTTATATATATTTAAGATTACTTTTCACTTAATTTATTATTTTACGTTTATAAAAATAATCTTCATTAGGACTGGTCCTCACTTTCAAAATTATTTATCATATCTAACTAAAAGTAAAAGCATTCATTTATAAGAATCTTTTCTCAAATTTAATTCTCATTAAAAGGAGAATTTTTAATCCTCCTTTAAAAAAAGGATCCTTCCTTTTAGAAAAAATATTATTATCATCTAATAATATTTTTCTTCTCTGAAATACTCTATTCATACTAATTATTGTACATTAATATTACGATAATATAAATAATAATAATATACTAATTAACATTACGAAATTTAAAAATATATATATAGTTTGTTTCGAAATTTTATTTTAGACAATTTAATTGTGTAAAATAAATGTAGTATAATATTTTTTTATATTAATCACCTTTCCCCTGTCGGTTAGAAAAATTGTACCCCTTTTATATACATATTTAAACGACCTATTAATAACAATAAAAAAACGTATTTGTTTAAGGTACATTAGTCTAGACTAGATAACTATACTATATAGTGAGTAGGGTTAGGAAGGTAATTTCTAGATCTCTAAAACAGGGAATAATCACTAGGGTATTAGGGATCAATTTGGCTCCGTTTAATCCCCCATCAGTCTTCATTAGTCATTAAGCTTGCCAGTAGATTATTCATGTAAGCGCGTCCTCACGCTATTGCGGAGGAAGTTGGGTGTACTCGCAAATGAGAGAGGTCTACTTTCTAGTTAGACTGTTACCGATATTTTAATAATTACTACAGAGATTGAACTGCAGCATGTTATTTTAAAATTCAAAATTGTTTTCTTACACTTTCATGCTCTGTAAATTGATTAAAAATTTTCATATAAATCTTTAATATTATTACTTAATATCATTTTTGCTTTCCTTAATAACGTAATAACTGCTAAGACTTATATTGGAACAACAGCTTCAGTAGGAGTTTTTGAAGTTGTCTTGTTTAAGGAGAAACCTTTATTTTAAATGTAGATTTTAGTTCGAGATCTAAATAGATAACTAAGAAAATTATTACCACTCATAAACCTAATTTAACCTATATTTTTTATGTAAATTTAATTTGTGGACAACATACAAAGATTTCTGAATAACATAAAATTTTCTCAAAATCCATTTTCTTCTTATTAGAGATATTTATATATAAGTTAATAGAGCAATTTCAATAATATTATAGATTTCATATCGACTGGTAATTATTTACCTTATTACTCATTTAATAAGATACTATCAACTTGGGAAATATTTCGTCCCTTAACAAAAGTTTAGGGCGTACTGCACTCCTTAATTTAAAAATAGCATTTCTGTTTCTTTATTTCATATCCTAAAGAATGATTTACTTATTATTATTTGGAAAATTGTAAGAGTGGAAAGGGTTAATCGATTGTTATCATATTTTTTTGTAAACAAATTTAACCTATTAAAATCATTTGTCTGCTTTTGGAGTTGTAATTTTTTGTATTCTTTTTTCACGAGTCGTAATTACAATTGAAACATTAGATTTTTCATCTTCATTACCAACATAACCGGCATATTTAAAAAATAATAATTTCTGCTTAAATATTTACCAAAAGTATTTTAATTTCAGGAATTTTATATTCATTTTAAAGCTTTAAAAGAGAATGTTAGAAAAAAATAGAATTTGTTTTAATTTTTACAATTCATACAAGTTCAGTGAAAGATTCTGATTCTATTAGATATTATTCTTCTTTCATAAAAAGTGATTAAATAAATAACAATTAAGTATGACAGTAATGGTATTAATACTTTGTTGTTGGAAAAGTGTTATATTTTAACCTCTAAGAAAATGTTGGGAAATTTCAATAACTTCCTTTTATTTCTTGATTAAATAAGTAACTGTTATTTATATAAATTAAAACACCTCAAAACGTTTTATATAATCATCAGAGTTTTTCTTTCTTATACTTCAAGTCTTACGCAAATCTTCAAGTATTCATGATTTCTTAATAAATTTTTTTTTTTTTTAAATTTCCCAACAATGTAAAATTTACTTATGAACTAAATTTACTTCATCTTTTTTGTCTCTTCATAAAATAGGAAATTATATCTTACTACAAGAAATGGAAAGAACAGTGAACAGTTTCATCACAATAACTGGGTCATTTGAAATCGACATCAACAAAAAAAATTCAGCAGAGTCCAGGTAAGGAAAACGTCTGCAGTTTATTGAAATTAAATGAAAAAGTATATTTTTTTTTTAGATTCTATATGACAAAGTTCGATTCTAGTACTAAAAAAGTTGTTTAACTGTTTAAAATTACGGTTACTTTCAAGTTGCTCAGTTTGAAGGACAATAACATTCTTTAGGTATTCAAATTGTCCAGATTCTACTTCGGACAATTTATTGTAAAAAATTATCAGCAATTAGGGTTTACCTATTACATATCTCAAGGGATGTTTTAAGCAAGTTTAAATAATTATTAAATGCATACTTTGAATATATATTAAATTACTGTGTTCTGGGTCGGGCCAATCCACACTTACAAAGACTTTCTGTTCAAAGAAAGGCTGTTAGAATATTAGCAAGATCGATACCTCGGCATGAATGTCGAAATAATTTTATTGAGATGAATATAAGTATTTATATACTGTAATGCACTTATTTTCATAGTAACCTTGAGCATTTGCAATACATAGTGATGTACATAACTGCGTAACCAGAAAACCTATTTGGTTGTGCTTCATATAAAACCGATTGTTATCAATTACTAGGTCATTATATCGTCCCCACCATGTTGAAGTAACGAATGTGAAAAACTCTCCTTTTCAGAAGAACTAAACAACAGTCTCAATGTTAAATTTTAAATAGGAATGAACATTCGTAAAACTGAAAAGGTTTAAAACTAGCCTTCCTGAAAGAGATACGCATTGGATAATATACCACAAGATGCAGAACGTTCAATTGTTATTCGTAAACTGAAGAATCTGCAAAATTTGATTTTTTACATTAGTTACTTTAGCATGGTGGTGACGATATATTACAGAGAAACTTGTTCGAGATATGAACAGCCACCTTTAACAGTGTATAGTTGAAAATGAAAAAAGTTAATAGTAAACAGATGTATTTTATTCACCTGTAAGATCTTTTAACCTTTAATAGAAATTGTTATAAAGGAAAATGTACGATTAGCTAATGTACTAAAATTAAATTAAATTGTTATTGTTGAACTAAATAACCGAAAGAGTATATAAAGTTTCGTTTTAAATATATTTTGTTATTTAAAATGTAATTAAAAATACAACAGTATGCGTGACAAAAGGCAAACAATTTCTTTGAATAAAGTATAATTTAACTTTGAAGTTAATATTTCTTCAGAACCACTTCATGAAAAAATCAAGTTTTACGTTACATTAACATATGTTGTTTTTCTTTTTAATTTTTACTGTTGCACTAAATTTTACTTTATTTGAAGAAATCCTGTAGGATTTACGGAAAATAAAGAATAAAGAATTTTTCTTTTAGTGTCAAGGAAAGCAAATTTAATGTTCAGCAAATTTCAAATATATATACTAGTATGTATTTATTAATAAAGTTTGCGTTATCAGTCAAATTATTTAATTTTTTCCTGTAGCCGGTTTCAAAATGAGAATGTTTTAAAGCTTTCCTCTACGGATCTCAATAAATTAAGAAGTTATTTTCAGCAAACGTTTTTTAATAATTTTATAATGTGAGCTTGTGCCTATGTGCTAGCATTATACAGTTTTACCCAATTTTATATAAAGGAGAATGATCGCTTTAAGTTATACTTCGATCGAGTAATCCTGTTTGATAGAACTATTAGTCACAATAGACCAGATATTAGTTAACTGACAATATGAAAAGATGTTCGTAACTCATAGATATCGCCACCCCCTACAACAATAACAATCTTATATCTACTGTCGAATTATAGAAAGAGAAATACTGTTAACTGGCCATTGAGGTTAAGCGCTTATAAAATATGTAATCAATGACTGTAGTGCCATTAGTGTTGTCTAACTAAGTCCTACCGAAGGATCTTTTGGAAGGATTGACGAGCCTGGGATAGCAGGAAGCGTTACACAAATCCATGCAATAGGCTGTAATATTAAACATATGCATAACGGTTTGCGAATTCATGAGTTATTATTACTTTAAATAAATATTTTAAATACATTTTGCAATAATTTAATACAATTTTTTTTAAGAATGAAATAACTGCTTGCTTTCTGAAAAACAAAACCTAGCAAGCAAGTTTTATCCCAGTTGGAATAAACTGCTGAAAACACAAAATGTTACAACACATAATAATAATATTATTAATAATAACATTTATGTTTGAAAGTACCAGCAAACATGGTAAACCGTAGCCTACACTTCGGGCGACCAATTTTTTCCAACAGACGGTTAAGATTACTATCAGTTTTCTTTCTTTGACTTAGAAGGATAAAAGTAGAGTTAAGTCGAAAAAAGAGTTTTATTTAACTCTTTTTTTCCATTCCTTTGAGTATTGAAATTAAGAAAATATCCACTATAAGAGATTTTTATGAATCAAAGTTTAGGGTAAAAAAAAATCACCGTTTTTGCCAAAATATTTTTAAAATAATTTTTTTTAGATACCCGTTATATTAAAACTAGCAATAGAAAAAAAAAATAGCAGACAAAATTTTGTTCTGAAAAGTAAAGGGGCCTTTCAAATTGAGTGCAAAAAATTGACAAATTATAGTGACGAAGTTGATTTTTTTAATTTTTCAAGCTTCATTTGTTTTCAGTAGTTAATGACAAATAATCATGGAAGTCTACAGGTCTGAACAATGTTTACAAATCATAAAATTTATTATCAAAATATGGAGTCAGTTACAGCTACGTATCGTGATATCACTGAATAAACGACAAAACAAAAGCATAATTCAGTGTTTGGTTAAAAAATTCGAAAGAATTTTTCTCTAATTGGTCTTTAAACACCAATTCACAAAATAAATGCAAGAAATCAAGAGAATATTACTGGTGTAAGTACAAATGTTCACGAAAATCGAAATCTATCGATTTCACATCGTTTACAAGAATGTAAACGATGTGAAATTCGTCATGTGTAAGTAACATGACGAATTTTGAGTAAAAATCTCGGTCTACACTCATGTAAAATTCAACTAACTCAAGAGTTAAACCCACGGGACCATTCTTTGCGTTGAAAGGTTGCTGACTGGATTCTATAGCAGCTCGATGTGGTTCCAAATTTCCATCAAAAAATCATCTTTTCAGATGAGGCTTATTTTTGGTATAATTTCTTTAAAAATAAGCAAAATTACGGTATTTAGAATTACTCCAATCCACAAATGATTCAACAGGGACCATTACATCCTAAAAAAATGACTGTTTGGGGTGGATTATGGGCTGGTGGCATCACTGGGCCTTTTTTTTCGAAAATGAACAGGAAGAAGCTGTTACAGTAAATGGCAAACACTTTCTAGGTATAATTCGTGATGTTTTATTTGCAAATTGGAAATTTTTTTTTTGAATGGGAAGGTTTCAGCAGGATAGTGTCGCGTACCAAACAGTTGCTGAAGAAATTCAGTTATTGCGTAAAACGTTTGGTTATTCGATAATTTCACGATATGGTAATGTCAATTGGCCATCATGATCGCGTGATTTGACTCCCTTAGACTTTTTTCTTTGAAATTATATTGTCATAAGTCTATAGTAACAAACCACAAACGATTGACGACTTGGAAGCAAATATTTTACGCATTAATAATGGAATTCAAGCTGATATGAGCGAAAGAGTCACGCAAAATTTAATTGTTAAACTTGGCTTTGCCAATCAGTGCTGTAGAAACCACATGAATGATATTGCTTCTCGAATAAAATGCAATAAAAAACATTATTTTTGAACATAAGCTTCAATAACCAGATTTAAAAAAAAAATGTTTGATATTACAGATACATTTTCTTTTATTGCAATTATACTTTTTGCGCTGAAAATGAAAGACTGATCTCTTCAGCACTTATTTTTTAATACAATCAATCGGCTTATAAAAGTTAACACGCCAGCTACCGGAAAATAAATGAAAACAAGATAATAATTTTTATATATAATATTTTCTATAATTTCGACGGGTTTTATACTAATTAACTATAATAATAATAATAATAATAATAATAATAATAATAATAATAATAATAATGCCCTGAGGTAGATATTCCCAACGTTCGGAACACAACATCTACGTTCCACGTCCAGGGCGGCAACAGCTGTACTCAAGTACATTACATATAGCTGGCTAACGGGGTTCCGAGTGTTGTTTCTCGGATATGCTTTTTTCGGTCGATTTACATCTATAGGCCGAATTACAGGACTGGACTTTACGGCCACCTGCAGATACGACATTATTAACGATTACGGAAATGGATTAATACCGCCTTTAGAGCTGGCGATGTGGCGACCACGGTCAAAGTTATTTGCAGGTGTAACGGAGACCTTTAGTCGTCCACATGCCCCCCGCGATGGCAAGCATGTAGTTAAGGTGCCCATGTTCGGAGCATGGGAGCCCTGAAAGCTTCGGTGTGTAGGGGCCTGGAGTCAGTGCAGAGACTGCGCATCCGCTCTCTGCCAGGACATATGCCGGTTCCACCGGAGTACCGGAACGGACCTTCAGGGTTGGTAGCCCTAGAGTGGGGGTGTACCCCGGCGGCTAGCCTTACTACAGAAGGGATTATTTGTTCTTGGAAACTGAACAATTAAACGTGGCAGAGGGTTCACGCAAACACCCTCGTTTAGAACCGGCTGTTTCGCCTGAGGCGAAACGCCGAAAGAGTACGGAGATTAAGAGGATTGAGATTGAGGCTAGGAAAAGCTTGCAGAAAGCTTTTTTCAAGAGCTGCATCCCAAAACCTAAGTATTTGGTTATTACGAAGGAAGAAGGTAATTTCTCGAGGGTGAGTGCTTTCCTCATCGCTCGAGAAAGAAACAAATGTGCTGGAGGCCCTGTTAAAGAAATAAGAAAAACTTTCACAGGACTTCATGTAGAGACTATTAATGATATACAGTCTCAGAAGATTCTAGGAATGAAGAAAATTGGAGAATTAGCTGTACATGTTGATCCCCACGGCACGCTCAACACCTCAAGGGGTGTTGTGGTCTGTCGGGATCTTCTTAACTGTACGGAGCAGGAAATTGTAGAAGAATTAGCGCCGCAAGGAGTATTGGAATGTCGGAGGTTGAACATGAGAAGGAATGGCGAAGTCCTTCCTTCTGCATTCCATGTTCTTACATTTAACCGGCCTACTTTACCGGAGAAGATAAGAGCGGGCATACATCGGTTGGATGTGCGGGCATTTGTCCCGCAACCAATGTGATGTTTTAAATGCCAACGCTTTGGACACACCGCTGTTAGGTGTGAGAGGCCGCAAATATGCGTGTGCGATGATTCAGTTCATGAAGGAGAGCCGTGTAACGAGCCTCCTACCTGTATAAACTGCCGAGGACAGCATTCCTGTAGATCCAGGAACTGTCCTGTTTACAAAGACGAAGTAGCTGTGCAAGAAGTAAAAACCCTGCAAAGAGTCAGCTACTTTGAAGCAAAAAAGATCGTAAACGCCCGCAGACCTAGAGCAACAACAACATATGCTCAGGCTGCGGCTGCTGTTCCTGCTCCTGCTCCAGTTGCTGTTGATGAGAGTGTAATCATAAACAAACTCGCACCTACCTTGGCTGGCTTAATTGAGAGGATAATCGAAAACAAAATGAAGCCTCTCAGCACTAAAGAACCTGTTAAGCCAAGAATAATTGTACAGCCTCCTGCAAAACAAAAAGTCGCTCCAACACAGAAGAAAACGGACACTAAACCTGATCTCCAAGTCCGTCTTAGCGAGATTTTAGTTGAAGATAAGAAAGTGACAGCTACAGAGTCTGTTATGGTGGCTCCCAAGCCTCCTGTAACTGAAGTGGCCTCTAAGCCTCAGAGGCCAAAAAAAATTTCACAGGGGGGACGAGTTTCCCCCCTTCCACTGGCGGTGACCGGTGCGCCCCCCGTGTCGGGGATCGGCCAGGTTGCCGCCTCTCAATCGGCGCCTGAAACCGGCGCCGATCCATGCCCGTCGTCGTCGGCGGCTTCGGTGGTCTCCGATTCGGAGACCGGTAGCTACGCCGGCGACGATGTTCTCTGCGAACATGATGCCGTTCGCAATATGGAGAAGAAGAGAAAAAAACGATGGCCGAAAGGAAAACCAAGGTCATAATTTAATTAAAAATTAGCGAGTCGATTGTACAATGGAACATCAATGGATGTTTTTCAAACATCCATGAGCTCCAACGCTTGGTACATGATGTAGACCCGATTTGTATATGTCTGCAAGAAACGCATTTCCGCCGAAATAAAAATTTTAAATTAAAAGGTTTCGATATATTTCGGCGAGATCAACCGCCAAATGTAAGAGTTAGAGGTGGAGTAGCTATATTAACATCGACTAGAGCTACCACCGAAGCGGTTGTTCTAAACACCAACCTACAAGCTGTCGCCGTTAGAATGAAGCGACCGCTTAAGATCACTGTGTGCAGCATATACTTACCGAATTACGATTGGAATAAAGATGACATAGAAAGACTAATATCCGAGCTTCCCCCACCTGTTTTACTGGTGGGTGACTTTAACGCTCTCTGGGCGTTAAAGTATATAATTCTCTCTGGGGATCGGATCGAGTAGATCCCCGTGGAAGAGGACTGGAAGGGTTCATGATGAATTCAGATCTTATTATTTTAAACGACGGATCAGGAACCTTTTTCAATGCCAGAGATGGATCGACGTCCTGTATAGATCTTGCACTTATAAGCGGATCGATAGCACCGAGGTACAGCTTCCATCTCATAGACGATCTGCATGGAAGCGATTCCCGGTGCAAATTGTAACTGATGTTACAAGAAAACATATCCCATCTCTAAAAGATGGTTATTTGATAAGGCAGACTGGACGAGCTTCACAGCTAGAACGATACTCCCAGAAACAACTGGAGTTATCGGAGACGATGTCGACGCCATAACAAATGCAATAATTCAGTCGGCATCGAGATATATTCCCAAAATATCTGGGAAACTTACAAAGAAACCCGTTCCATGGTGGAACGATGAAATAAGTGAAGCTATAAAAAGAAAGAAAAGGGCGTATAACGCCTTTAAGAAGCGTCCTAGTATAGAAAATCTTGTTGCCTTTAAGAAATACAGGGCGTATGCAAAACGTCTGAAATAAAGATGAAATTAAAGATACTCCATATGAAATTGCAGAGGTGTTATCCAATCACTTCGAAAAGGCCAGCAAAACGGCCAACTACGAGGAAGGTTTTCGAACCAAAAAAGAAAAACTAGAAGGTCTACTAAATTTTAGAACTGAGTATAATTACTCATATAATGTACCATTTAAAATGGAAGAATTCGCGAAAGCGTTGGAAAAATCAGGTAACACAGCTGCTGGTCCGGATGAAATCCACTATAATATGATCAGGCAGCTGAATACCACTGCAAAGCGTAGATTATTAGAACTTTATAATAAAATATGGCGGGATGGAACGTACCCGCAGCAGTGGAAAAAAGCTCATGTTGTTCCAGTACCCAAGAAAAATAAAAATTTAACAGACCCCAATAGCTACCGTCCTATTTCTCTGACGTTTGCTATGGGGAAAATATTGGAAAAAATGATTAATAATCGACTCGTCTGGGTTTTGGAAAAAGAAAACCTGATATCACCGTATCAAGCAGGTTTTCGGCAATACCATTCTACCACTGATCAAATGATCAGCTTAGAGGACATTATATATAACAGCTTTATTAAAAGGAAACATTGTGTCGGAGTCTTCTTTGATCTTCAGAAGGCTTTTGATATGACCTGGCGTCATGGTATAATGCTCCAGATACAAGAATGGGGCATTCGTGGCAATCTGCCTATACTGCTCAGCAACTACATGAATGAACGTACCTTCCAAGTACTCGTCAACAATGAATATTCATGTGAAAGAATCTTGGAAAATGGCATACCGCAAGGTTCGCCGTTGAGCGGTACCTTGTTTACCATTGCCATTAATAAATTGATATTAGCCATTCCAGTAGAAATCAGCAAAAGCGTCTATGTTGATGATCTGGCAATTGTATATGCCAGCAACAAGACTGCTATGGTGAGGTACAAATTGCAACGAGCGATCAATGCTCTAAATGAAGTTGCAAGGAATAATGGATTCCAACTCTCACCAGAAAAAACGTGCTGTGGACACTTTTGTAGGAAGAGAATTCCTCATCAAAGTCCTGCGTTGACAATTGATGATAATCCAATACAGTATAAAGACAGCGTAAGGTATTTAGGACTAGTATTGGATAAATCCCTTACATGGGGATTACATATACAGGACTTGAGTGATAGATGCAAAAGAGCACTAAACATTATAAAATGTTTATCGAACTTAAATTGGGGCTCAGAAAAAGAGACATTATTGAGATTGTATAAAGCATTGGTTCAATCTAAACTAGACTACGGATGTATCGTATATCATCGGCTAGAAAGTCGCACTTAAGAAAGTTACACGTAGTTCATAATAGCGGAATAAGATACGCAACAGGTGCTTTCCGCACAAGTACGGCGGCTAGTCTGATGTCTGAAGCCGGAATAATGCCACTACATTATAGAAGAGAGATCGTCTTGTTAAGATATGCAGCAAATATATGGGTTTTCCCTGCTCATATAAATAATAAATTGTTTACGAATCATCCCATGGCTGCATTATACGAACATCATGCTACCTATTCCAGACCAGCCGGAATTAGGTACCACGAATTAAGAAGAAAATATGAAATTGCTATACCAGAGACTCTAGCAATCTCTACTAGAGAAATACCGCCATGGCTCTTGCCAGCGGTAAATACAAGTTTGGATCTCCCTCAAGGAGAAATAAAAAGAAACCAGCAGTGATCATCCAGCAGGAATTTTTGGCAACCGTCTGTAATTACGAAGAACATATTAGAGTTTATACTGACGGTTCTAAAACCGAACATGGTGTTGGATGCTCGATATATGTAAATGAAGAAGCCCACTTTTGGAGACTGCCAGATGTGGCCAGTGTCTACGCGGCAGAACTCACTGCAATTCAGCAAGCTCTTCGCTACACTGAACACTATTGCGAAGAGAGAGTGCTAATATGTTCCGATTCATTAAGTGCACTCGTCGCAATTCGGAACAAGAACATTAAGGATGTCCTAATTGCAAACATCCTGTCCATTTTATACGTACTAAAACAACGAGGACAGCGATGCGTATTTGTATGGACTTCAGGGCATGCTGGTATTACAGGTAATGAAATCGCAGACGAAGCTCCCAGAAAGGCAACAGTCTGCGATGATTTGGATGCATTTCCTGTAAGAGTGGCAGATGTTAAAAACCGTCTAACAAACATAGTAAAAAACAAGTGGAATGCTGAATGGAGGAGATTAAATACAAAATTAAACACAGTAAAATCTTCTCCTTATAAATGGAAAAGCGACTATAAGTTGACTCGCCGTGAACAAGTAGCGATGACCAGACTTAGAATCAGTCATACGCGATTAACAAATTTATATTTGTTAACCGGCGAAGTGAGACCAATGTGCGGTGTTTGTAATAAAACACTGACAATCAAGCATCTTATACAAGAGTGTACCATATATGAGGACCTCAGAAAGAGGTTCCGTTTTAGAAATAATATTACTGCTGATCTGGATAACGGAAATGAAGAAAATATAGTTGCATTTTTACACGCCAGTGGACTTCTTAAAAGTCTATAAAAATGAAAGTTTAAAGTTGTGACAAAAGAAACTCGAAGCGGTAGTTTTTATATATATAAAGAAAAAAAATGGTCTTGATAAGTTTAATTTTAATTTTAAATGTATACATAAGGGAGTCTTGAAACGTATAGTGACGGGAGGTAGCCCTCTTGTCTAGGCCATTTTGGCTCACCTGCATTCAAGAGCAGTGAGTCGGGGTGTGTCCGATGATGGCATGGGGGACTCTCAAGGGTGGATTGAGGGCGCGAGGCTGTGAGTGTACGCTGTGCATGCCTATAGCCTGTTTATAAGAAGGATTCAACTGCCACGGCACCCTGGCGCGACTGATATACTGCTCAACGGCGGTTCTGGTCGCACCGAGGGTGCTTAAACAAACTATAAATCAGACTCGTAGAAGAAAGAAAGAAAGATATGGTAGGATAAGTTTTAATTTTAATTTTAATTTAATGGTCTTTTGGGAACCTATCTCAAATTTTAATATTGGGGCCCTTTACACCCCATAAGTGTTTGTGATTGTCCTTGTCTTTATGTCTTAAATGTTTTGTGTAGTTTGTGCTTTTAAATAGAATGTAAGGGCCCTTTACACTCTTACATATGACGATCCAGATGGTGACAGTGGTTTCTTTTAAAGATTGTGACGACGGCTAATGACCTTAGCAGTCGATGCCCATAAAAATTCAAATAAAAAAAAAAAATAATAATAATAATAATAATATTTTAATAATGTGGAGAGAAACAATCTATAAACTCAGTTTATCAACCAAATGGTCCCTAATACTTCTAAGAAAGTCTTCTAAGAAAGTCTACTCTTTCCTAACAAGTAGTATAGTTTTACGGATATATCTAGGATAGTAATATTTTAATTTAATTGAAATTACAATTTCTTTGATTTGGGGAGTAAGCATAAAATTTAAGGCTTATATTTTAATAAAGGTGATGGTTCTTATTAATAAATTTTGTTTTCTTTACTGTTTATGAAATTTATAATTTTCTGTTATTTTTAATAAAACACCACTCAATTATCTCTTTTAGTGTTTTTAATTACGTATTTACACAAAATTATAAATTAAAAGAAAAACTGAGATACATCCTAATTTAATTTAAAAAAGAAAAAAGGAACTAAAGTAAGAAAGAAGGAAAACAAATTACAATGAAGATAATTTCTTCTTTTTTAAGAGCCGAGTTAATTAAAACAAAAAATGTTCTGCCAAGCTTCAGCAAATTGAAAATTAAGTCAGAGAATTTCTAGTAATTTAAATCATGATTCATATACTGAAACACGCTTTACAGATTTAGAACATAAGAATATTAAGGACTATAATTAAATGGAAAATAAATGTTTTGTTACAAGTTTTATAATACCAAATAGGACACCACTGTATAAAAGAAAGTATATATTTTTCTACCATTGTTAAAAAAATAATTAATATTTTTGCATTACGAGAATATTACAGAAGTTACTTATCAGACAATATTTCACATCTTTATTTAATTTTTTTTTTCGTAAATTATAAAATTAATTGTCACTTCACCAGGAACAAATATTGTAAACAAACAGACTTATTCATTAGAGGAATGTTATAAAGCAATTATTGCTCTCTTGCTGATAAAACTTATTTTATATGAAGGCGTCTTGTTTGCAGACCAATTGACTATACGTGTTTTTTCACAAGCTTTGTAAATATTGGTCATCTCAGGAACGGTTTTTTTCGAAAAAAAACCTCCCATTTCCACCCCTATGGTGCGATTTTGCCCATTAATGAACTCGACCGAGATTTTGGGTGGTTATATTTTATGTATAAATTTGAAAGTAATTGGCGCTGGCGCAAAATTACGGCAGTTATCGTGTTCACAACAAAGTAAAATATATATATATATGTACGCAAAAATTTTGAACTGACGGTGGATTTGGGGTCTGAGGGATGTGAAACGCGAAGATATGTCGAAATTTTCCGGAAGTCGAATCATGGTACGCATTACAATAGGTAGCTTTCTCATCAAACCTACCTAAAAAGGTCCCATTTTTTTAAAAAAAAAAAGACAAACTTTTTTATACTTTATCTTATTTTAAGTATTTGTACACGTTTTATATAGAAATAATTTTAAATCATATGATACTGTAGATAATCAAAATAAGTAGGAATATATGTGATTGTACAAAAATCTCAATTTTCCAGATTTATGTATATTTTTCGGTTTTAATTTATTTTTTATATACACACTATATATTACTATATTACGTATATAATTTGTATATTTAACGGTAATTAGACGAGGTTAGCGAGCGAACCGAGCATATTTTATATTTGGTTAGGTTATATTGATGTACGTACGATTCGTCAGTACACGGAATCAACATTACTACAAACCAAACATAACCTACACTCACTTCGCTCGCTAATCTCGACTAATTAACATTAATGCATTGATTATTTAAATAATACATTCAGTAATTACTGCTTATAATTGACTTATTTTAATATGGAAAATGACCAGTATATCTAATAAATTGGTAAATATTTATTAAATTCTCCAACACTGGAGGCGATTAATCAAATTTACCGGTAATTAAGCATAATTACCGGATTAAGTAAATTTATCGTAACATATATTTATACTTTATTATTGTAAAAAAAATTATTTATTAGGCCTACTCACTATCCAGGAGGAAATTATGTATTTTCGCAGCATACAGGACTACGTGTATTTTTATTCGTATAACTCCATATTGGCTACATTAATTTTAGTAAATAAATGTAAACTTTTTTATGTCTCAGTAATGCTAGTAAAATACCTTACTAATGAAAAATAAGGATAATTATATGGTAGATATATGTCATTTTACCCATTATGAAAAATGAAAATTATTTGACTAATCTAGTGGCAATACAATATGATTCATTCATTAACAATATTATTCACTGAAAGCATTTATTCAAATTTAAAAATATATATTAATAACAAAAAAAATGAAAATAAAGTATGAACATAAAAAATAAAAAAAATTGATGCAATAAACACTAAATTTAAAAAATAACATTTTAGAAATTTCTATTATTTTTATTATTATGATTATTTACTGCTGAGTTGCTATCTGGGCAAGAGAATCGAATTATCAAAAAATATACGGTTTTGTTTTTCATGTATTTCAACTTTTTATATATTTTTTATAATCTCTCTCTCTTTTTCTATTTAGCTTCCGAAACCACCGTAAGGCATTACTTCAGAGGATGATATGTATGATTGTAAATGAAGTGTAATCATGTACAGTCTCAGGTCGACCCCATTCCTGAGATGTGTGTTTATTGAAACCCAACCAGCAATGAACAACGATCGCGGCTACCGACCCACAATCTAGTATTCAAATCCGAATGCTAGATCGTGGGTACCGGTGTTCTTTGGTGGTTGGGTTTCAATTAACCACACATCACAGGAACGGTTGACCTGAGACTTTACAAGAATACATTTCATTTCCATTCATACATATCATCCTTATTTATTATAATCTGGGACAACTTACATACATGAATTTTAATAAGAGATGGATCAAGGATATAGCTCTGGTAACTGAGAAATAAATGAAATATTAGATACATTATAGCAGCATATTCAGTCTGGCTCAACATTTATAATCGAAAAGCCAGTTTACCAGTTTATCAGTTTACCCTCGTCATCACAAATCAGGTGATTTTGAAGTCGAGATTTCTAAGGTTAAAATCCTAGTTAAGGCAGTTGCTTTTATAGGGATTTCAATCCCGGATCGTGGATACCGATGTTCTTTGGTGGTCGGGTTTCAATTAACCACACTTCTTATGGATGGTCGACCTGAGACTGTACTACACTTCATTTACGTTCATACATATCCTCATTCATCCTCAGAAGTAATAACTTACTGTTGGGACGGAGGCTAAACAGTAAAAGAAAAACCAGTTACTCGAAATTAAAATTAAAATTTATTTAAAAACAAAATAAATAGGTGATTAACTATTACCAATTCTTTAAAATTAAAGTTTTTCAGGTTAGCAACAAGCTAAAAACGAACTTCGTTTTTACCTTGTTGTTAACTTAAAATATTTTATTTTCTGAAATTCACTTTTTTAAATTTTTATTTTATTTAAAATTTATACTCATACAGGAGTTTAGAAAAATAATTCTGCGATTTTAAATTAAAATTACTTTATTACAATTAGAATTACAAATGTACTTGCATGTATTTTATTACATGAAAGTACAAAGTCTAAAGTTTTTCTACCATAGCTACCGTAGCTCAATACTAGCACCACTTACACCGTTAAACCAATTTCCACCTCATTCTTCACTCTGATGAGCATATCTACAGGAATCGCTTTCACGGCTGCTGTTATACTTTGGTGCATGTGTTCAAGTGCTGGATTTTTTTTTGTATAAGATGTCTTTTACGTAACTTCAAAAGGATAAATCCATCGGCGTCAAATCCGGAACTTCATGATCGCCAAGGGATGGGAGCTTTTCTTCTGTCTATCCAACCTTCTGGGAACCTGTCGTTGAGCGCATTCCGCACAACTCTTGCAAAATGTACATGAGAGAGAGACGGAGACTATTATATAAAGAGGAAGAAGGTTTATTTTGTTCGGGATAAACAAAAACCTACCTGATCTATACCTACTAAATTTTTACCCATATTTCTTGGCATAAGTGAAAGGTTTTTGGATACACTTTACCTCGAAAAAAAAGAAGTATATATGTAATTGTCTAGGTTTGCCGGTTGAAGAAAACCTTAATTCAACTGCGAACAGGGTTTGAACTGGATTCGAAACAATCGAATTAATAATATTACATAGTAATAGAATTAAATTTACATTAAGTAATCTATGAAAAATTTCATGTCGAAAAATCTATAAAAATATGTATATTTGCATTAGGGGAATTTACCGGTTGAAGCACAAACTTTAATGAATTGTATATTCCGAGTGTCTATCACTGTGTGAGCTGGGTTTGAACCGAATGATTAAAAATATATAAAAACCAATTTCTAAAAATTTTGAAATTCCATCTTTTAAGGGTTAAAATGGACTTTTGAATTTTTTTTAGAACCCTGTTGTTTTTTCTATTTATCGGTAACAAATGTAGAAATCAATTTGATTTTTGGCTAGAGTAATCCATGTCAATAAACCAATTACCTGATTTTTGAATTCGACATTTTTGAAATGAAAGTTAAAACATTTTTTTTCAACAGTGATTGTAAATTTTTCCAATTCTGACTATAGTTTATCACATATTCTGTATATTTGTGCTTGAAAGTACTCTTTAGAAATATTTAAAAATCATTTTCGGTTTTTGTTAATTCCGATTTTTTTAAGGGATGCGAAGGTATACGGTGCTATGGCTCAATTAACACAGCCACTGCAATCGTTACTATATGTGTGACAGGCTACACCTGCCTCCGGCTACTTGACTAAAAAACATAAAATAAAAATATTGATCGCTACGGAAAACACAAGTAATCATATACCGCGGACGAAGCTGCGACGGGTAGCTAGTATACTAGTCGCATATACCCGTCATATATATATGTTTTATTTTTAACACATGATGACAAAGAAAGAAAAAAAAATTGCTGGTAATTCTCCGTAGTTTATTTTTATGGTGATAGCAAGAAATTAATCACTGGAAAATTAGAAATACATATCAATACATTTAAATAGAACATCAAATTTCAGCGCATTTGAAAAGAAACAAGTTTGAATATACATATTCAAAAAGTTATATTCAAATTAAAAATTTTCTTCTTCTTTTAAAGTCAATTAAAATTAAATATTTAATCTTTACAAAAAATCTGATGAGACGCTTTAATAAAGGTTAGCTATTATGTGTTTTTTTTTTCATTTTTCATTTTCACCAAACAAAATTCTTTTAAAAAGCATAAATAGAGATATTTGTTTCTTTGTTATATTATCAAAAAAAACCTCCTTTGTCGGCCATTTGAGCTTTAAGAATGGATTAATAAATATAATACAAGAGAAAAAAAGATCAAAGCTGCAACTACTAGAAAGTTTCAAAAATTACGCTTTGAGTAATTTAATGCGCATGATCGAACGTCTTTTCACTAAAATACGAGTAGAAAGGAAATTCATAATTAAGTAACTCATACAACATATTATATATATATATATATATATAGACTTTTTTTTTAATAAATACTAAAATTATTATACTTTGGACTAAAAATTATCGCAGTATTAAATGAAATAGATTCATTTTTACTCTACTACCTCTAGTACTATATATTTATTTTTTTTTATTTTTCATATCCTTAAGAATTTAGTAGAACGAAAGTTAGTAAGTTCCTCCTATAATTAGATTGCATTCCAGAAAGCATTACGTAGTAGGCTTAATAATATTCTTTTACGATTCAAAAAAAATTACGTATAATAGACTAAAACGGCAACATAATTTCGTTTTTGTTATTTAATGATATAAATAATTGAGCTATATAAGTTGATAAAAAGGCTAAAATTTTGGTTTATTCAGCATTGAACGGAATAGTGATTTAAATTATTTTTTTTAATAAACTCTTCCTCATAAATATCATGAAAAATTCAGTTACCAAACGAAAGTTATAATTTCAAATGATTTCCAAAAGTACATGTTTTATTTAACGCACGTATGTAATTAAAATGTATGTATAATTTAATAAAAACAGCTCTAATCATGATAGCCATTTTATCACTCTTTGCAAGATCAAGTGCAAATCAAATTCATCTATATATAAATATATATATACACACTAGGATGCCCAAAAACCCGCTACGACCGTTGAAATCAAGAAAATCTATAATTCTGTATTAAATTATAAACGATTAAAGGTACGCATGCTTGCTGACATCGCTAACATCTCGTTTGAAAATCATGTAAAAAATTTAAGAAAGAAATCTAATTTTTTCAAGAACTCTAGTAGAAGATTTGATAGAAATATTTTGATAAGGGAAGAATTTACCTAATGAGAATAAAAGATAAAAAATAAAAACAAAGATATACAAAAGAAAAAAATCATATAGCACAAGAAAAAGGTTTAAAAAATTATTTAAGAAGAATTTAATACGTAAACACTTTTAATTTTGCAGGTGGACATGGACACTGTTTTAACAGTTTCGGAGTAAATAATTCGATTTAGAAATACCACTGTGCGACGGTGGTTGACGGAGTGGTTAATTCCATAACACAAGCAAAAGATAAATGTAATGACTGTACGTTAAAGCGATACTAAGATAAATAATAACACAGACACAAATACATAAAGAACGCGGCAGCAATTAATGAGCTTGGAGGAATAGTTAATTTATCAGTATTATACCAGTATTTTCGGAAACATTCAGTACTACATGCGCTTTAGTATTATTAATTGTTAATTATTATTTAAATTAATTATCTATCAGTAGTTGTAAAATTAATTATTCATTCATAAGTTATTTATAATTCTAAATTTTATATAAAATAATTTATAATTTTAAATTTGTAAAGTATTTATAATTTAATTAAAGTTTTATGATATCGTAATTTTTATGTTCGTATTTGTTTTTGTTTCATCTTTATTAAAACAAAAAAAAAAGAAGGTTTATAAACTGAACAACCTTTCCACATTAATTTTATTTATTACAAATTTGTATTTTATATTTATCATTTGTGTTTGTATCTGCTTTGTACAATGTTCAATGTTTTGTTTCGGTTTTTATACCGGTTTATTATCGTGTTTTAATTTTTACTTGGAAAAAATTAAGAGAAGGCCGTTAACATTTTATTAATACTTAATTATTTTATTGTTGTTACTGAGCAAACATAAGTTGTGGGAAAGGACTTGCTGCAAAAATTTTGAAAACTTAATGCTGAGTATTTGAGAAAAGAACTGTTTCTGAAATCTGGAACAAAATATCTTATGCATTTCTAAATAGTAATAATAATTATACCGATAGGAAAGCTACTTCTTGAAAAATCAGGTTGATAATTTGTTTTTCAATAATTTATTAAAAAAACAGTAACAGTTGTTATGTATTTGTGACGGATATGTCCGTTTTTCCTAGTCAAATTCATTTTAAAAATTTACGGTCAAATTGAGAGCAGTTATTTATTAGCAGGTACTATATAATTAAAAATTGTATCTTCTTTGTTGTGATAATTTTGGTGCTTAATGTATAGGTAAGTACTTTCTTTTCATCAATCGAATGAACCTTACTGGGCTTCATAACCTACTGCTTAGCCCGTTGAAATGGAACGGCTTCGGTCTGGTCCGGATAACAACTTTGAAAGGGAGTGGGTGAATCCTTCTTTGCCAGATACAAGGAAACTCGTGTCGTTGGATTATTTAAAAAAGGATCCAAGGAAAGTTACCAGCAAACTGATTACGGTTAAGATCATTGATAACATGAGTGGAATCTCAGGGAGTAAAGTGGATCTGAATCGCACGTCATGAACCTCCGTACAGTGACTCCTGAGGAATCGTTTGGCACGATTCCTTTTTTGCGCATTTCAAAAGTGTCACGAGGTGCTGATAACAAAAAATTATCTTACTAGTCGTTACGAGTATCTACTGGTTAGAAGTCTTCCACAACTGTTGAAGAGGCAGAACATGTTAAACCTACTCCAATCGTACTGTACGTAATTACTAACATCACGCAAATTTATATTAATTGTTGAAATCAGTAGTAACAAAAGCTGATATCAGTGTGCGATCGAGTAATAAATAGTAAACAGATACGGCGTTTCTCTAACGACACAGAAAGATATAAAAAGAATTACTCAGGTGATACGAAAAAAAAATCTTATAGGTCACTCATTCACGAGGCAAGGTGAGAGAGCATTCAAACTGGTATTGAGAAACCATTCTATTCCTTCGACTGCAATAAAAGAGGACATTGAGAATAAAGGTTACAAAGTTAGTAGTATTATCAATGTCCGCCACAGAACTACGACAGAACCATTATCCACATTCTTTGTGAGTTTAGAACCCCAAAGCAACAACAATGATGTATTTCAAATAAAGAATTTAGCTAATTTTTGTGTACAATTTAAAACTCAAAAGAACTGCAATCGTACAGTTTATACGGTGCCAGCAATATGGTCATAATAAAAATTATTTTATGTGACCATATTGATGCGTTAAACATCCAGGCGGTCATAGGACTATCGATTGCCAAAAGAAGACAGGAGCATGCCAGACACCTGTGCGCTTTGCCGTCAAGAAAATACAGCAAATTATAAAGGCTGTCGGCTGAATAAAGAAATTCTCAAGAGAAAGGAAAGACAAAGAATGAGCTATGATTCTAAGATTGTATTTTAAGGATCCCACGGTAGGTTAGTTGTCCGTGCCCAGGACGATTTTCCATCACTAGGACGAAGTTCAATTAAAAATCTGAATAACAGTTCAGATAATTTCAATCCCATACAACATTCATCCCAGTAACATAGTAACTTTCATCATTTGCTGAGGCAGTAAAAGATAACATCTGTGATGATTCGACTTCATGTGATAAACGTGAAAACTAGCGGCTAACATCAAATTCTTGGTGAAGCCTATCGGGAATCTGATTGGACTCCTTACAATAGTCTTTTCTATGATCTGTTAATCAGGAACTACTTAAAAATGGCAGCATGGCATGGCAACGGTATTTTGCACCGACAGGAGGAGCTGGAGACATTACTTTAGTTGGAGAATCTGTACGTTGTCTTTATCTCAGAATCCCATTTTACAGATAGAAATTCTCTGTACATTGAGGGTTCTCATTAAAGCCCATAAGGACTAGGAATGGGGGGTTGGTTTGGCGATTGGTATCGTCACAAGGCGGGTATCTTCCCCTACGGGGATTGGGATGTACATTCCGGGTTTCCGTTAAAGTCGATTACGGCTTGGAGGGGGGTGTGGCAACCGGAATCATCACAAGATGGGTGTCTTCTCCTATGGGGGTTGGGATGTACATTCGGGACTTCAAAATGTATGCGACAAACCATCCTGAGGGCCCACGGGGATTCGGCTACTTTGATAAGAGATGGAATAAAATATATTCAGTTTTCTCCTTTGGGGACTTCTCATATTCAGAAGATTTTTATTGAGGTATTGGACTGGATTGGGCCAGTCAGACTTTCTGCACTCTAATGTCCATCACGTCTCGCTATCTCAGGAGACATGTTTTATTAACATTTAACACGCTCATTAATTAATTCATTGCAAGTGGTGATTGGAACGCGAAAAACATATTCTGGGGGTAATGCTTAACAGCTACACGTGGAAGAGCATTGAAATTGTTTACATAGAGATTGCGGTTGAATGTTATCACCCAGCCTGAACCCACATTTTGGCTTACGGATCTCAGACTAAATATTTTTTCTGAAACATCTTAGGTCCCCGAGTTATAACAGAACGGTCCCTGAACTATTTGCTAGCCATCTTGGGATAGTGTTTCAGTCACATGATGAATAAGAAGCGGATGAGGAAGAAATGTTTAACTTTTTGAATAACTTTATCCCTCTGAGCTAGTTCATAAGACCTTTCTCTTTGGAGCAGTTATCAACTCAAAGAATTAGAGAAAATAAGAAAGACCCCTGGGTCACATAAGATGTTATTTATGCTACCGTTTTCGGTCATACTTTACAAAAGAAACTTGTTTAATGGGATTGTTCGAATGGTACACTCTATTTGGAATGGAAAGTCTTAAGTAACGATGATCCTAAATCCAGGTAAACTCTTATAGGAAGTTTATTCTTACAGGCCGATTAGCCTCCTGGCGATTTTATTTTAACATCTTCGAGATGCTTTTTCACCGAAGGCTCCAAAACAGGCTATGCCTATTTTGGAGTGTGGGGATGTAATACCCGACCATTGATTTGGTTTTAGAAGTGGCCACTCAACAAAAGAACAAACCAAGAACATATAATATTATTATCGAATGTCTTGAGAGAAAGAGGATTGCCCCATGGTGTTTTTATATGACAGGCCTTCAACAAGATTTAGTTATCAGGTCTAATTGAAAATCTGAAATTGAAATTTGAAATTGAAATCTTGCCTATGTCAAACTTGTTTAACTTTGGAGAATCATATTATTCTCCAAAGTTACTTAGATGGTCGCTTCTCGGAGGTCATGTATAATCAAGAACTTTGAAAATGCCTCTAGAGTGCCGCAGGGCACGGAATTAGAACAAGTTTTATTCCTGGTGTATTATGCTGACCTTCCTTGTCCAGGGTCAGTTGCAATTGAATTGTATGCGGATGATACGACAATCTTAGCAGTTGACGATGACCACGTTGTAGCCTCGTGGAAGTTTTTGTTGACGTTGGATGTAATCAGTACGTGCAATCAAATGGAAGATTAAAGTCAATCTGGCAAAATCAATCCACGTTAGGTTTATAAGTAGAAAAGGAGACTGCCCTCCAGTCTACTTAGATAAAAAAATTCCTCATATAACTAATATGAGATCCTTGGCTTACAACTACTTCAACATATGACTTGGAGAGGCACTGCAGAAGAAGAACCCAATTGACCAGAAATTCAAGAGTATGTATTAGCTTACGTATAGGGGTTTTCAGTCGCATCTCTCTAACAAACTCCTTCTTGAAGCAAATATGAATGTAAGGGATTCAGCTCTGGGGATGGATGACTAGTGTCAGCAATATTAATGATCCAGATGTCACAGAACAAAATATTGAGGAAAGTAACCTAACCGCCTTGATTGGTCAAGAATTCTGAAATACATGAGTATCTGGGAATCCAGCATGATCGAGATGAGATTGTCCGATTCAATTCTAAATACATGGTTAGGCTAAATAATCACGTAAATCCACTTGCTTCTAACTTGCTACAAATAGTGATGACAGGTAAAGGTTTCATATGTGCTCGACCTTAGTGATATTCGTTGAAGATGCTCTGTTTTCATATATTTTCGGTACACATTGAATATGATGCATTTACCTATTTCAGTTACTATTTTTTATTTTCATTATTGCTACCTATTTACTGCTGATATTTTAATGTTATTATTCTTTGGCAAATTAAAAATCAATATTCTTGTGAATCGGCGACAATAATTTGTTTAAATACAAATGCATGGGTAGATGAAAGAAAACAAATAAATACTTTTATGCAATCAGATAATTTTGAGAGAAATAATTTTATGCTTTTATTTTAGTTCATTTTGATTGTGATAATGATTTATTAGCATTACATAGAAACAAATTAATGTAATATATCAGAAGAGGGCTATAATAATTTTTCTTAAATTACTATTTTTATTTAAATCGCTTGTGGCTATCTGAGGAAACTCCCGTAGCACGATGATAGTTCGTAGGTACCTAATTTTACTAAAAATATTTTAATTTACCTTTTCATTTCTGGATTATAAAAAGTTATAAGTTATTTTAATAATTTCAATAATTATTATTAAATAATTGTAAATTTGTATGCTATTAGGATAATAAAATTTTAGTTTATGTTAAATTTAAAGATGAAATTTTTACGTTTAAATTTAAAATTAGAACTGTTTGTAAACAATTCACATTCATTATAGATTCTATTTTAATATAAATAATGTGCGAAATAAAGTATTCTTTTTTATTACTATAACAGCGGAAACGTACTAACAGTTCATTATTAGATCAGAAATATTAAGTTATTATTAGTTTTTGTAATCGCTTTACTACACGTAAGTAATGTTAATAAATGTGCTAAAAATAAGATGTTAAACTGTCATTCACTTATAGGATCTAATAAATTACAACGTGTTTAAAATTTAATAATAATAATATTTCATCGTAAATCAACTGGTAAAAAAATAAATCCGTTGTCAAAACCAATTAGATGGATGTAAAAATAATGAAAGAATAAAAATTAAAATTAAGAATATTGTTTGTATGTTTACTAGTATAATAATCACTAACTGGATTATCTGAATTCTTCCGGGTACCTTTCTTTCTTTTTCCTGTTAAGCCTCCGGTAATTATCTTTCAGTGAAAGATAATTACCGGAGGTCAGAGGATGAATTAGGATGATATGTACGAGTGTAAATGAAGTGTAGTCTTGTACAGTCTCAGTTCGACCATTCCTGAGATGTGTGTAGTTAATTGAAACCCAACAACCAAAGAACACCGGTATCCACGCTCTAGTATTCAAATCCGTGTAAAAATAACTGACTTTACTAGGACTTCAACGCTGGAACTCTCGACTTCCAAAACAGCTGATTTGGGAAGACGAGTTCACCACTAGACCAAGCCAGTTGGTTTCTTCTGAGTATCTGAAATCTATAAACTGGAAGAAACTCGTTGATCAAACTGAAACTACTTATATTTGTATTGTACCTTGTCAATGAAAAAAACTTGTACTAAAATGTACATCTAGAAAAAAAAATGAAAAACAAACATTGGTGTAACTCATATAAAATTATGCCGGTTTAACAACCCAAAATTCCGCTTATAAGGCCCAGTAGTTCCTACGTTTTTTATTTTATTAGTAAAATAAGACAATTTATTAGTTATAAAAGTCGTGTTTTTAACTGTTTTTAAACCCTATAGGGATGGAGGTAACTTCTCCTTAACCACTAGGAGAAAAGTTTTGTACGTACTACTCTGCACAATACGTAATCCTTTATGCTGCGCAGCAGTGATGACAGATAATAAAAAAAGTTACTCAAAAAATGGAGGAAGTTGAAGATTATGAAGATGAAACTGAAATCAAATGTGTATCTACACCAGATGCAAAGAAATTTATTGGCGGGCTTCAGTAGTATTTTATGCAAGAGGGTAGTGAAGGAAGCTAACAGAAACGCGAGTCTGTTACAAATTTGTAGAATGCCAAACAATGATAGGAAGACGATAGAGCAAAATAGAAGAACTTTTTTCAAGAAATTTAAACAAGTAAGAGAAATGAAAGTACATATTTTTGTATTTTACTGACTAAAAGGCATTTATTATTTTGACTTGTATTTCTACTTTGTCTATCAAGTTTTGTTATTTGTTAATGATGTAATACTAGAAAAACAATTTAATTTAATTAACAGTGTGTTTAATTAACAATTTATTAGTGTTGTAAATGTAACTTTAATACTACATAAGAAACAAAATACTGAATAATAAGACTTACATCGTGCTTAATATTTAGTATGTAAGTACTTATTGTATCTGTGTACATATCCTCATTTTTTGGTAATATCGCTTAATAGAGGCAGTCGTTTAATATAGCTAAATGGTCCTGGTCTCAAAATTGTCCGTTTATTAGAAATCCACAGTATTTTCTTTCTTTTGTAATGAGCACGGTTTACAATTACAAAACAAAGAAATAAACTAGGGGTTAAAATTTTCACAATATTTCATATTTCTGTTAGGATTATCGTAATTATGTTATTTTTTGCCCTTTCTAGCGTCAACTACAAATAAATGTTGGAGTTACAATGCTAGAAAGGGTAAAATAACATTCAAATCAAACTAGGGGTTTCTAATGACACAAAAAGGTGAAACCAATGATACTAATCCGTTTACAATTTATGCATTCAATTTGAATTTAAATGATTATCAAAATTATAAAGTTTAATATAAATATAATTTATAACCATCAATTTTCAATACACGTTTAAAAAATATACATATGTTTGCATACATCGACAATATTGGCTCAAGAATATGTTTTATATAGGTTATGAAAACATTCAAAGTTCATTAGCAATAGTTATAACTCATCTCAACATCGAACCATTGCTGAACTTCTATTAATTTTCAACAATCATTCAATTTTAAATGATTGTTTCAACATCTTTAAATTCCGTATTATTTTTATCGTAAATATCTGATCGATGTTGTGCTCTTCATTTTATCCCTCAATTAGCGATGCAATATTTGTTTTTGTTTAATCCATCTTTAATCGTGACTGTTATTCACACTTTTAATCTAGAAGTAAATTCCAGTTGTTTTTGGAATTTATTAGTTTTTTTAATAAATTTTTTAACTCATTTTATTTTAACTACCTTTCTATTATATATCACTCTAATATAAACTTCCACTACAGATCTAATCTTTAAATATTCCAAAGGATTTTTTTATTTGCAGTATTCGCGTAACCTATTTACATTTGTTATTATTTTACATTTATAAAAATTAAATCGAAAAATCATCGCAGAATATATATATATATATATATATATATATATATATATATATATATATATTTATTTGAAATTTTATAAAAGGAATAGTAATCTTCGATCTCAAAACCAAAATTATTTATCTATGAATCAATATGACTGTAAACAAATAATTTATTTAAATTGATTATTTCAAAAATGTCAATATAATTCTATACTAATAAACCTAGAAATACTAAAATACTAGAATTGAATTCGGCACTCTCTAAGTAATGTTGAACATGAATGAAAAGTTTCAGAACATTTGGTTAAATAGTTTCAGAGGAGTTTGCAAACAAAGTTTAGTACAAAGTTGGCCCAAGAAGGCTATGCCTGATTTCATCAAGCTCCACCCAATAAATAAAACGATTTGTGGGAAAGAAGGGGATTCATATAAAATATTTAAAAGTAAAACGTATTTATTATGATTTCAGTTATATTACGTAAAATATGTATATCCTGAAATTTATATTAAAATAACTTATTGTGAATTTTAAACGAACAGAAAATTAAAATTGAGGTGATAAAGTTTTGTTTGAGTTTTTTATAAAACATAATGATAACAACAATAAAAAGGTACATCCTTTTCGATGAACATAAAAATAAATTTTTATAGCTATAAAATACAACTTCTTAAAAAATTTACACCACTGGACTAATTAACAAGTAAGGTAAAACAATTTAATTTTTTTCTGTGACAGATTACTCCAGAACGAATAGCCGAGTATTTTTTTATTAAAATTTAAAAAGAAAGAAAAATAAATCAAACTAGGTTTTAAATTTTACTGGAAGAAATTATATGTTCATAAAGTTACTTTTTACAGTAATTAAAACTAAAGCCTTTAAAATTATTGACTCAATTTTTAGAATTATTTTTACTAAATTTTATAACGCTATGCTCCTCTACTTGTCAAAACTAGATACTGTGATTTACTAGTTTAGTATGTATTAACAACAAAACAGTCAGATTATTATAATAAATAGCAGTAATGAAGATTTAAAACGTATAATACGTATTAATCTTTTTCGATATTTTGACCAGAATATTTCCCTAAATTCGAAGTAAATGAATTATTAACATGTTTTTTAACAGTAAAATTTTAAAACTATGAAGTTTTTCTTGTGTACACATATGACATAAACGTAATTCATCAGATAAAGGAATAAAAATGCATGCTCAATACAAAAATTAAAATAATACTCCTTTTTCAAATATTATAGAAATTTCCTTTTTTTATTATAAAGGAAATCATTAAGCAAAAGTGAGGAGGAAATATACATAATTATTTATATTCTATTTAATAGTGTATGAGATATCATTTATAATTCGCCTGTAATATAAGAGGGACCAGTAAGAGTTGCCTTTTGTGTATGATAATGAAAGTATGTAAGACATAATAGTACCTATTGCCTACATTTTAAATATTTAAGTTGAGTAATTTAACAACATTTATTTTTTTAAGAGATAATAAACGTGTATAAAAGATGTAAAAATGCCACCGTAAAAATTTTAAACAAAACCACGAACGTTGAGAAAAGCTCAAAAACAGTAAAAGAAAATTAACAGTTAAAAAAGAGTAAAGAACCTAAATTTTTAATGTTTACATCAGATTTATTCGTATATATATATATATATATATTATTTTAGAGACCTGGAAAATAGGAATCAAACAAATTGAGAGTAAAAAATGTTCTTAACTTCTTTTTAATTCGTTGATAATTTTTATATAAAATTACAGAGACGATAAGGAAGGGGTAAATTAATTTTTTGCTTAACGATATTTATTTTCTTCTTTATATCTTTTCATGGGTAAAAATTTCTTTATAAATTTTCACTCTTTTGAAATACAAGGGTTGTTGTATTTCAACAATTTTTATTCTTTTGAACCTCTAAGAGTTGCTTTTTTATAAGTAACGATGATCATTGTAAATTCCTTTTGTAAACGACCAAAGTTAAGCCGTCAGGTTTGGCATAACGATGTGGAATATTACTTAGCTCAATGGATACGAGAATATGAACCACTTCACGACACACTTTTGCTAAAAACCTGACGATGGATTTTTATTATTCATTAAAATTACTGTGCCATTTTCAGAAGTGATTCTAACTAATTTCAAACCACTCAAAGCCGTTACATTTGTGTTCCTACTAAATAAATAACGGAACAAAGTTAAAGTGTTATTCAAAGGTTAACTTCTTGTTAAAAAAAAAGTTATTTTCACATTTAAACGAATTATTAAATAGAAAATTCTAATACGTATCGTATAATATTGATTTAATATTTAAGTAAAAAATTTCAAGTTAAATTAATTCAGAAAATATATATTATAATCTGTTCTGACACTGATTTTTACCGAGAAATATATTGCATATTAATAACTTTAATGTGAAATTATAAATAATTAAAAACAAAAAAAAATTCCGTAGTTATATTAACGCATTAATTATTATTAAGGGAATGATGTCGTTTATATCACAAAAAAAGATATTACACTCATATATATATAATATATAATACAAGGAACTGAGCATACGAATAGACAATAAAACCAATAAAATCAACTAGTAAGACATCAATAGCGCCACTGTAGCAGAAATTCAGAAATATGTATTTTGCATTACTTCGTTGATCATATTGATTTTAGTTTTATATGGGTTTCATAATTCTTATGAATAATGTAAAGGAATAAATTGCTGAGTCGTAAACAATCATCTCTCAAAACATATTTCATCATCTATTTTCCTAATACTACCTTAGTGAATCTTACAAAAAAATAAAAAATGTACAAAATAGAAATAAAATCAGATTGCAACATTAAAAAAAAATAGATATGATGATAAAATATTAAATTTAAGCGTATTACAAATTTTCATTTTATTTATACTTTGGTATTTACGTGTTTATTCATTGTCCCTTAATGCAGAGATTATTACAGTGTAGGATATATTTTTTTTAATTAAACTATCTTTTTCCCGAAACCTTACGTTGTAATCTTTACTACCAGTAATTTTAAAAACATATTTCTAGTTCGGTTTTGTTTCTTTTTTAATTTTTTCCTTGTTATTTTGTGAAAAAATTTTAAACTTCATTAAAAATGACCTAATTCATTTGACATATCCTTAACCGTTCGGTAAGCTGCTTCCCCAGATATTATTATATAGCTTTCTTGATTTTTATATTAAAAAGGTTAATGTTCATAATAAATATTTCATACTCGTAATTTTTAATCTCCATCATTAATTCGATTATGTTTTAACAATATTTATTAAACTGAAGAAGTTGTTTTTTGATTGTTATTTCTTTTTTAATTATTTTTATTTTCCCGCCTAGTGCTATAGCAGAACTATATAACTACACAAGGAAAAGTTTTGTAATCGCTCCAATTTGGGCATGTACGCTTTTCACCGGATCTTTACATTTTGACACCTAAAGAACCCAAAATACCGGATGAAATTTTTCCGGATATGTACGTCTGTGTTCGGTGTTAATTGTCGCATCCTACATCTCCTTATTTCTTCAGAACTACTCGACCGATTTTGCCCAAACTTGAGCAGATTACTTCTATATATAGAACAGTGATCCCATTAAACACCAGATCAGTAAGAGGACTGAAGATCACCAGCAAGGAATCAGAGTTCCATACACAAGACCTTAGACTCAGGCTAAGAAAGTGACTTGAAGGTGAAGGGGCGAAGGACAGCCCCCTGTGGAGCCGTCGTGCGTCTGCACTTGTACCGATGGGCGACGGTGATGAAGCATGGGGAATCTGGACCCCTGGACCCTAAAGGCACCTCCTGGGCCCGCGCAGTGCTTAAACTGCAGGACCGACCCCGGAGGAGGAGAAAAGGTGAGATATGAATTTTAGTCGATAGGGTGCGGGTACACATAGGCTCTTAATAGCATCTAGTCGAACCCGTGCGAGTCCGGCACTCCCCATTTATGGGGGGTGCATAAATGGCATTTCTCAGTCTCATCTATAAAAAAAAAAAAAAAAAAAAAAAAAAAAAAATGGCCGCTAGTATCGCCACACGCACGAATGAATACGTTATGCGTGCGCGCTTTAGTTAGAATCATTAAATTAAATAAACAAAAATATTATATTAATATAAAATGATAAATACTTTAAATTAAGTTGTGTGTGTAAGCCGTGCATCAGAAAAAAGCTGGATGACGGGAAAGTCCTGTAACTGTGTTGTCAGCTTTTTTAGTTTTACCTGGTTGGCAAATTTGAAACAAACTCCTAAAAGCCGATTATAGTTATTAATTTTTCAATTGATCTTTCATGCAAAAATGAATAAAAGAGTATATATGTTTATATATGTCTGCCTGAAAATATATTGTCATGTTTATGCTAATTATATTTTACGTAAAAGTTCATATTTGAAAAAAGTATTGAATTATTTTTATGAAATTTTCTCCTTAATTGGATATTTAAAAAAAAAAATGTTATTCATCTTTAAATATTACTGCAAAAGCAAAGAATTAAATTTGAATCCTAAATAAGAAAAATTTTATTATAAAAGTTCTTCTATGCAATATGATTCTATTACAATTGTATACACCACTCTACAGGAGTAAAAAAAAAAATTGATTTCGAAAATAGACTATAAAACGAAGTTGAAAACTATTTCTTGTATTTTCCTTCCTTCTAGAAATAAAAATACTTTTTTTGATAAACATTTTTTTAATAGATTGTTTTTTTTAATTATAATGGAGAAAGATTTAAAAACAAAACCAGTTACATGCATAATCCTCATGAAAAGAAAACTGTTCTCATACTATTTAATCAATGTAATTAATTATGAAAACTGGATAAATAAATTTGCTTAGTTTTCATTTACACAAATTACTGTGAGTATATGAAATAGTATTATGTATGATATCTGATACCTATGGCAAAATTATTAAAAATCTTTTGTTTTTAATAAAGTGTAAATGTTAAACTAAAAATTATACGAATATGTTGAAAGAATTTGTATGTATAGTAGATAGAAAAAAATCATCAAAAATGGAGTAAAATGCTACAATACGATTTGCCCATTTTCGCGTTAAATATCTTTCTATGATTTTAAAGGTGAAAAACTTGCTTCATTATATTAGTAAAACGTGGAGGATGATTTTATTGTCTTCCATAATCTCTTTTCCTTTATAATCTAACTGTAACTATACTACTGTGAAAAATAAGTTCTAAAAATGTGTTTTTTTAGTTGTTTAATAAATTTTTTCCTTATAGTTTTTGAACGGTTACCGCCCATTTTTAAAAGCATTGTTACCTCAAATAGGAAGAAATGTTTAAAAAATGAAAAATTATCCTGTATAATCTGTCTTGTTTTTTTTTTTTCTTAAAATAATCGTTATTTTATTTTAGTATCCAAAATATTAAAAGGCTTAGAATTTTCTAGTGAATTTCTCCACCTGGCATTGTAATTACCAAATATATTTAAGTTAATTTTTAATTAAAAAAGATATTATTATATTTCTTTAACAGCGGACTAAGTAACGGTTATTTTCATTACAATGAGAATTTAATATTTAGCGTAATTTTACCATTTTTTTATTTTTTATTTTTAAGTATGTAAATTATATATTCATTATTTGCTAAAGCAGTCATTACTTCAAAATTACCGGTAAGTAGATAACGTTTAAAAACAACAAACTGGCGATGACATGAGAGAAGTTAATACGACATATTTTTAGAATTTTTTTCTTATTTCCCGTGAGCGTATTAAGTTAAAAAGTTGAAAAAAATGTAAGAAATGGAATAAAACTGTGTGTGTTATAAAACAGAAGAAACAAAGTGGAGGTTAAAAAACCATCACCCATGATTTCTTAAAATTATCATCAAGCGTTATAAAAATAAAATTGGTAAATTTTATTTTTAACATGACGTATGAAAAAAATTATCATCAAACGTTATAATAAGAAAATTTATCAGCAAAAAATCACGTTCTTATGAGACGAAATTAACGTAAAACATTAATATTATCTTTATGCTAACATTTTAAGCGCAAAGGACTATAAAAATAAGTAGTTAAAAATCAAAAAATAAACTATAACAATACGAAACATGCATGATTAGAGAGTTATAAAATGTAAGTACAAAGAAAACGTATTTGATTATGATGTTAAAAGTTTAACGAATAAAAATTAAAATAATCATAACAGTAGAAATAAGGTGTGTATACAAGAAAAAATAAAAAGTGAAAAGAGAATACAAGTAGACGAATAACTTACCGTCTTTGTCGTAATGGCTCCAGACCTGCATAAACTGGTTAGCTGAAAGTTTCTTCAATTCACGACTGTGAGGGTCTCTATATTGCCGCATAAAATTTGTTGCTTTTTGTAAGTTCAACTTCTTGTTAGCGTCCGTTGGGGACGTCGCACTCATCTATAATTTATTAAAAAAAAAAAAAAATCTGGTTAGAATTTTTTAAGGATGAATTTCAATTTTTTATTATCGTTATATAAATGCATGATATAATTATATAATATAAACAAGGAAGATAAGCGTTTGAAGTACCAAAATATAGTAAATCTTTTGAATAAAAAAGGGAAAGAAAATAATAACTATCATAATACAAATATTAAAAAGACCTTGTTCTGGTTTTTAAAATTTTTATTAGACTGACAGAAAGTTTAGAAGTCAGTTTTCATGATCAGTCTGAATAATAATATATGTTGACTAATTCTTAATCTAAACGTTACTGTTTAAATACGGTACTCATTTTTTGCCGAAAAAATATTAATTACACATTTCTAAAATAAAATTTCAATTACGTTTCCAAAATTTCCTGCTTTATGATACTGCATATTAGTTACAGTGTTCTGAATCATCCGTTTAGTTTACTTAAATATATGTGGCACTAGCGAATTATACAATAGTTTTTACTAAAAAATAAAATAAGGAAAGTCATAAAATGTACAATAAAAAAAAGAAACATCTTGTCTGTAAGGTGATATATAAAATTAAAGTTAAAAACTACATAATATAAAGGTTTAAGATACAGACAATATCAAGAATAATAAACATATATTATTACTTCTAGAAAAGCTAGAGAATGAATTGATTTCCGTTGCTTTCATCAAAAGCTAAAGAAGCTCTCCCGCACATTGTAATAAAGTGATTTTTACATGCACTAGTGTCAACTTCATTACGTGTATCACAGTGATTGCTTGGTAAAGAGATTGAGCTAATCTTAGTGAGAGTACCTCAACAATAACTACCGTTTCTTATATGTTTAAGCTTTAAATCTATCACATTAATGAGGAAAACACGGAATAGTAATATAAAGAAACAAATTTGTCCAACTTTTCTGATAGACAATAATGCATAACACATCAGAAAAAACATTAATAAATTTTCAAGAGGAACTACTGATGAAAGTTAAGTACAAACTTCAAGGCCTAGTACTTAGAAACATCTTTTTTGAAGTTTAATTAGAATAATTTTGTTTCAAGTATTTTCTGATAGACAAGAATAATACAAAAATAAATTCAGACATTTATTTTATACTTCATTTACAGACCGATAAAATATAATTTTTAATTCGTCGATAAATTATCGTTAACCGAAGGACTATAAATATAAACATAATTTAGTTTTTCACTTTTGTTTTTGAGAGAACCACCAAAGACATTTAGAGTGGTAGTCAATGAAGCTTTATTTCGAAAATTAAAAAAAAAAAAATTTAAATATTTATTTTGATTCTATATTTAATATTGGAATGGTAGCTTCTTTACATATTATTCAGAAGAAACTGAATTTGAATCGCGGTCAAACTAGACTTCTTTCAAACCATAAAAATTTAATTTATCATGTTCCCGTAGATTAGGATCATATTCCCATGTTTTTGTCTCTTTTGTTTTAATAAACTTCAAATCCTTAAGATTGTGTTTAATTTCGGTGGGCTTTATACATATCACTTTACTCAGAATAAAATTCTGTTCAAGTTTTGTTTAAAACTTTTATGTGTTATTACCGATTTAACAAAGCTATTTTACGCCAAAAATAAAGTAGTGTGTTTTTCGACTCTTTTAATCGAAATCTGTCAAAAACAATTAAAACTACAATCCTGAAATCTATCTTTTCCAATTTTTCGGGTCAGATTTCATGTAAAAATCACTAAATTTACCCCTTAATCGGAACTTAAGAATTACAATCTCATTTAACTTTACCGAAGTCCCAGAAATCAGGGAAAAATCTTTCGCCAACCAAAACTCGCTAACGAAGGATTTCCAAAACAATGTTTACATGAATTTTCTTCTTTATTTTCACTAGTAGAATATGTCCTGAAATGTGTTACATTCTTCGTAAATCATTCTGTATATATAAAAGCAATGCTATTTTACTGATAATCGAATTAGGAATAACTGATTTAAAATCTGTGTTGTGCTAAAACGCGATATTACAGCCGATAGATATAAATTTTACATAAATTTATTTAAAAGCTTTGAAGTTTATATTTGAATTATTTTTTAATGGTACATTGTTGAACAATTAGTAGAAATTAAAAATTTTCTTGGATCAGTTAATTAAAATGAAAAGTACTTTAAATGATTTCTTGTCCTTTTTTCTGGTAATGAAATGGTAGTAACCATTCCGTTGTAGAATTTTTAAAATGTAAAAAGAGAAGGATAATAATAGTAACGCAAAAATAACAAGGATCCGACTTAGTAACTACATTTTACGCCAGACGTTTGAGTTAACATGATCAGTTTTGACCTTATCAACAACTTAATTACTAAGGTTTATTAGCTGATTTAACTGGCATTTATTGGTGATGTAAGACTAACTAAACGTATTTGTAAACTGTACAATTAAATATATTTTTATCTATTTTACCGTATTTCTCTGTTAATTAACTGCTGTTATACTAAAACGTAAATTAAAATGAAATTGAAAAGACCTGTTTTGAGAGAAGTTTTTTAAATTTGTTTGTAAAATTATTATAAAAATATTCTTGTAATAAATTATTTATGATTCTTAGTGTCACGGAACAAATAGTAATCATGTTCTGAGCAAAAAACACGTTTCATTTCTAATCATTTAATGTCGATTAGATTATCAGAAGGTATTACTACTATGCATTCACTAAATAATTTGGCGTCGGAAACGACACCTAACTATAATAATTCAACCAATCTCTTCCGATAAAGAAGTTAAAATTAACAGAAATAAATGATGTTAAGAAAAATGAATTATATAATTTCAAAATCGTTTTATTCTTCTTAAAGGCTGTCAATGATATTGTTTTTTGTTTTTAACCTCCGGGACCACCATTAGGTATTTCTTCAGAGAATGAGATGAATGAAAAGTAGCTTGTGAAAATGTCATACCTGACCGGGATTCGAACCCGGGACCTCCGGATGATAGGTTGAGATGCTACCACTCGCACCATGGAGGCCGGCATTAATTTGAAATTTAAACTTTATTTATAGCACACCAAATCAAATTGTACAAAATTAAAAAAAATATATATATATAATATTTTTTTTAATATTTCATCTTCGCCACTACCTATCTTATTGGTGCTTCTGTTTTCATACTGACATCAACTGATGTTTCTTCTAGTAGTTTAGTTTAATTAGGCAGACCCGTAATAAGAAGTTGAATAGTAGTTGATTTAATCTATGTGTATTCATTTAGTATATCGTTGCATGATCCTTTATACTTGTTATATTTCATAATGTTTTAATGTATTAAACATGTGGTGTACGGTTGTACATCATTGGGTGTATTGTATATTAATATGGCATATTTTTCGTTTTATATAAGTTTGGTTTTATTTATTTTGTATGCTGTTATAGCCATTTGTATGTCCTAGGGGTCATATAACGTTGAGTTCAAAAAGTCACTAATATTAACTGACCCCAGAGTGAAAACAGTATCCGGAGTGTACTGAAGCACTACAATGTTTTCAGCTCAGTGAAGGTAAACCACTTTCTCTATTAATTCTACATAGAAAGTTTAATATCCTTAGCTATATCTACGCTATTTATGAAAGTAATGATGTTAGGTCACTTATAACCGTTATTTTGTCGAAATTACATTATCAAGTACTTTTTCAAAAATCTTTCATTTAAGTGCCTTGTTATTGAGAAAAGATCAAATTAAAACTATTATCAAAATTAGTTTTGAAAGTACGTAAAAGAGGTTTCTGATGTGACAATACCTAATATTTTACTTATTAACTGATTATTTTCAAGGAACTGATTATTTTCATTGCTTTAATTTCGGATATTTGGTGTGTCATATTAAGAATTAAATCATAAAAGACAATTAAAAGTTATTCATTATGCTCATAGCTGAAATAATTAACAATATCGTTCAAGAACCAACAATTTATACTATTGTCTAATGCTGACTTTTGTTTTTTTGGATCAAGGATAAACATACATATATAAAAATATACCGATATTTTTATTTAATGTTTTTACAAAGTAAATTTTTACTGTTATTACTGTAATTATTAGTATTTCCAATAGTTTATAAAAAGTTTTGTTTTAAAGCAAACAAACCGATAAATTTAAAGTAAAATTATTGAAAAAGTTTATTTAAAATAAAAAATACTATTTTTTCGTAACTTTGACGTTTACAAACTAGTAAAATTTTAACAGAATTCGTAACGATGGCGAACAAATATAAAACTTCAAAATAGAAATTGTAAACTATTGCGTCTTAATAATCCAATTTTTAGTACTCTTAATGTCTTCTCTGTTTATCAATTTCATGATGACAACTACTGTAGGTAGAGTTTAGTGCAAAGTTTAAGCTGTCTTGTAAAGATCAAAATTATGTAGTAATCTATACTACACATTTTATTAGTTATATTTGAATCTCTCAATATATGCGGTATGCGTTTTTCTATAACTTTCGTAATTAAATGAAAAAAACGACTGGGTAGAAAGTGGCTAAACTTTTCAAACAATTTTCAGGGTTTTTTTTTTTGTCTTCAGTCATTTGATTGGTTTGATGCAGCTCTCCAAGATTCCCTATCTAGTGCTAGTCTAATTTCGGAATACCCCCTACATCCTACATCCCTAACAATTTGTTTTAATATTCCAAACGTTGCCTGCCTACACAATTTTTTCCTTCTACCTGTCCTTCCAATATTAAAGCGACTATTCCAGGTTGCCTTAATGTGTGGCCTATAAGTCTTCTTTTAGCTATATTTTTCCAAATGCTTTTTTCTTCATCTATTTGCCGCAACACCTCTTCATTTGGCACTTTATCCACCCATCTGATTTTTAACATTCTCCTATAGAACCACTTTTCAAAAGCCTCTAATCTTTTCTTCTCAGGTACTCCTACTGTCCAAGTTTCACAGCCATATAAAGCGACGCTCCAAAGATATACTTTCAAAAATCTTTTCCTGACATTTAAATTAATTTTTGATGTAAACAAATTATATTTCTTACTGAAGGCTCGTTTAGCTTGTGCTATTCGGCATTTTATATCGCTCCTGCTTCATCCATCTTTAGTAATTCTACTTCCCAAATAACAAAATTCTTCTACCTCCATAATCTTTTCTCCTCCTATTTTCACATTCAGTGGTCCATCTTTGCTATTTCTACTACATTTCATTACTTTCGTTTTGTTCTTATTTATTTTCAAGAGGTAGTTCTTGAGTAGAACTTCATCCATGCCATTCATTGTTTCTTCTAAATCCTTTTTACTATCAGCTAATCGTATTTTATCATCAGCAAATCGTAGCATCTTTAACTTTCCACCTTGTACTGTTACTCCGAATCTAAATTGTTTTTAGCATCATTAACTGCTAGTTCCATATAAAGATTAAAAAGTAACGGAGATAGGGAACATACTTGTCGGACTCCCTTTCTTATTACGGCTTCTTTCTTATGTTCTTCAATTGTTACTGTTGCTGTTTGGTTCCTGTACATGTTAGCAATTGTTCTTCTATCTCTGTATTTCAACTCTAATTTTTTTTAAATGCTGAACATTTTATTCCAGTCTACGTTATCGAATGCCTTTTCTAGGTCTATAAATGCCAAGTATGTTGGTTTGTTTTTCTTTAATTTTCCTTCTACTATTAATCTGAGGCCTAAAATTGCTTCCCTTGTCCCTATACTTTTTCTGAAACCAAATTAGTCTTTCCTAACACTTTCCACTCTCCTCTCAATTCTTCTGTATAGAATTCTAGTTAAGATTTTTGATGCATGACTAGTTAAACTAATATTCTTAGTTCTGTATTCTTCGCATTTATCTGCCCCTGCTTTCTTTGGTATCATTACTATAACACCTTTTTTGAAGTCTGACGGAAATTCCCCTTTTTCATAAATATTTCACACCAGTTTGTATAATCTATCAATCGCTTCCTCACCTGTACTGTGCAGTAATTCTACAGGTATTCCGTCTATTCCAGGAGCCTTTCTGCCATTTAAATCTTTTAATGCTCTCTTAAACTCAGGTCTCAGTATTGTTTCTCCCATTTTATCCTCTCCAACTTCCTCTTCTTCCTCTATAACACCATTTTATAATTCATTTCCTCCGTATAACTCTTCAAAATATTCCACCCATATATCAACTTTACCTTTCGTATTATAAATCGGTGTACTATCTTTGTTTAACAAATTATCAGATTTTAATTTATGTACCCCAAAATTTTCCTTAACTTTCCTGTATGCTCCGTCTATTTTACCAATGTTCATTTCTCTTTCCACTTCTGAACACTTTTCTTGAATCCACTCTTCTTTCGCTAGTTTGCACTTTCTGTTTATAGTATATCTTAATTATCGATACTTCCTTTTACTTTCTTCCTCAGTAGCATTCTTATATTTTCTACGTTCATCCATCAGCTGCAATATATCGTCTGAAACCCAAGGTTTTCCACCAGTTCTCTTTGTTCCGCCTAAGTTCACTTCTGCTGATTTAATAATTTCCTTTTTAACATTCCCCCATTCTTCGTCTACCTTTGCTACGTTTTTTTTTACTCAGACCTCTTGCGATGTCCTTCTCAAAAATCTTCTTTACCTCCTCTTCCTCAAGCTTCTCTAAATTCCACTGATTCCTCTGACACCTTTTCTTCAGGTTTTTAAACGCCAATCAACATTTCATTATCACAAAATAATGGTCGCTATCAATGTCTGCTCCAGGGTAAGTTTTGCAGTCAACGAGTTGATTTCTAAACTTTGCTTAACCATGATATTATCTATCTGATACCTTGCAGTACCGCCTGGCTTTTCCCAAGTATATATTCGTCTATTATGATTTTTAAACTGGGTGTTGGCAATTACTAAATTATACTTTGTGCAAAACTCTATAAGTCGGTTCCTTCTCTCATTCCTTTTGTCCAGCCCGTATTCACCCACTATATTTCCTTCCTTGCCTTTTCCAATGCTTGCATTCCAATCTCCAACTATTATTAAATTTTCATCTCCTTTTATGTGTTTAATTGCGTTATCAATTTCTTCGTATACACATTCTACCTCATCATTACCATCATGGGCGCTTGTAGGGATAAATTTTTTTTTAACTTTCGTTGTCGGTTAAGGTTTTGATTTTATACTTATTACAATGATTCTATCGCTATGGATTTTGAAATACTCTACTCTCTTCCCTATCTTCTTGTTCATTACGAAACCTACTCCTGCCTGCCCATTATTTGAAGCTGAGTTAATTATTCTAAAATCACCTGACCAAAAGTCGTTTTCCTGTTTCCACCGAACCTCACTAATTCCTACTACATCTACATTTATCCTATCCATTTCCCTCTTTAAATTTTCCCGTAGGAAGGAAAAATATGGTAATCAGTCCGTAAATGGGATATAGGCATTTTTTTGCTTTTCTTGATGTTTCACGACCCAAGGACCACAAAAAAAGTGGAGAGTATACTTAAAAACGATTATATATACATATGTGTGTTGGCATGTTTGAAGCTTCATAACTTGTAATTAGATAAACTGATTTTAATAAAATTCTGTACAGACAGTAGTGTACATAGGAAATTTTTTAGGAAAAATTTCGGGGTCAATAACCCTCGGGATATATAGTTTTTGGGGTCAATTTTCACAAATTTTTCAAACATAACCCACTTTATATTAATCTCAGTGCGTGCTTATTTTACCATTTTTTAGAAAATTTTGCCACAAAATTCCCCCCATTCCCCAAAAATCAAAAAACCTATCTTTTTTTTATTGCATTTTTTTCAACCGAACTTTTTTTGACTTCCTAGGCATGTAATTGTGAAAGTAAACAAACAAAAAAATACTTTGAGGGCAATATTTGGGGAGAGGGAGCAGATTTATTGAATTTTTTAAAACTTTTTTGGTTTATAATTAGTAATTTAATTTATTACAATTAAAGTCGAATTATTTTTTTGTTTATATAATGATAATTTTGCAATAAAATTTCATCATAAATTAATCCATCCCAAAAAATAAATAGGTACTTTTTTCATGTTTTCCCCCTATATAAGAATAAGTAACCATTGCCAAGAAAGTATGACAAATTTGTTTCTTAAATCCTCTTTCTAAAGTAAAAGGTTGTCCATTAAATCAATCATCTTTTTATTTATTTATTTTTTTAAATGTTACCCTGACTGAAGAACTATTTTCAACCAAATCAAGTTTTCATAAAAATCATTCTTTAAAGCATGAAATTAAATATAGTTTGTAAAAAAAAATATTTATTTTTAAATGTTAAAAGTTCCTTTAAACTAATTAATTACTTTTTAAGTTAATTAACATCGACAGATCAAATCATGTAGTATAGGGTGAAATTAAGAATATCTTTGGTTTATGGAGTTTAATAATGCATTACATTTCTTATATACTTAATTTATGTTATAAAAATCTATCCAGAGTTTAAAGGTTGAGGTTGGTTTTTAAATCTATTTTTCAAAAATAATTTTTAAAATATAATTTGAATTTGTCAGCAAGTAATGCTCTACATAAAATCAAACATCTTTAGAATGTGGTAATTTAACAGTAAAATTGACTCATATACAGAAACAATCCTGAAAATTTTAAAATAATTTGTACATCTTTGTATAGTTTCAAAGTTATTTGTGTCAATTTAACCAGCTGACATGTAGATACAAACTTCCATAATACATATGTTATTCTGGAACTGCCACTCTGGTCTTAAAGATCTCTACGACCTGATTTTTGTATGTACTTTAATTTTCAATTTTCTACACTACTGTACATTTGTAGTTTTTAAAAGCTTATATATTTTTCATCTAGAAAATTATCTATTTCTGTATTTGTCCTTTTTTGCGTTATAATAACCATATAAGTTGTTTTCTGAAAGGTGTATACCCTACATGGCAGGTGTTACAGAAATATAAATCCTGTTTAAATAGCTTCTCCCAGTGAGAAATAAGTTTTCATCAGTTCCATTTGTCATATCAGAAATATCAAAAATACTTATGCTGGATAAAATTAAATATGAGGAATAAAAAAAAATGTCATTGTGCTAACTTAAATGTGTGTACATTGTTGCTTGTACTTCAAATTAGGGTTTTTGATAAATTGTTGATTATTTTGTGAGTGAGATCACAGAGACGAAAAAGCTCATTTAACCAGTGCCAAACCAAACACTACATCATTAAACAGAGAACAAATGAATGCTGTCATCTGTTGATTTTAATATACTTCATATACTTCACATATACTTCAATTCCATATAAAAGTTATACATTTAAAAACAATTCGTTAAAACATCAGATCAAAATGAGCGTTTTTACTTAAGTGGGACTCGTAACCAATTCTAAATTATAAATATATATTTTAAGTACACACTTCTTTAAATCGTACGAAATTTTAATCCAAAACGTTTTTTACATAAAGCAGAAATTATAAAAATATCTTACTTCATTTCAAAAAAACAAAAAAACATACTATTAGATTCATTCCTTTCCAATTTTTCAATAAAAAAATTAAAATATTTTCGTTTCATATTAATCTACATTAATCTATCTCCTCTATGAATCATGAGACCTTGCCGTTGGTGAGGGGGCTTGAGTGCTCAGTGATACAGAGTAGCTAGACCGAAGGTGCAACCATATCGGAGAGGTATCTGTTGAGAGCCAGACTAAGGAATGATTCCTGAAAGAGGGCAGCAGCTCTTTCAGTAGTTATTAAGGGCGTGAGTCAGGATGACTTAAACGGCCATATCAACATCAGTCAGTCCTCTGAGTACTGTGCAGCTGAAAGCAATGGAAAACTACAGCTGCTTTTCTTTCCAAGAAAAATGTGGCTCTCTGCATTTTCATATAGCAATGATAGAGCTGCCTTCCTTGGTAAAATATTCCGGAGGAAAATAGGAGGAGAAAAGATTATGGAGGTAGAAGAATTTTGTTATTTGGGAAGTAGAATTACTAAATATGGACGAAGCAGGAGTGATATAAAATGCCGAATATCACAAGCGAAACGAGCCTTCAGTCACAAATATCATTTGTTTACATCAAAAATTAATTTAATGTCAGGAAAAAATTGTTGAAAGTATATATCTGGAGTGTCGGTTTATATGGAAATGAAGCTTGGGCAATCGGAGTATCTGAGAAGAAGAGATTAGAAGCTTTTGAAATGTGGTGATATAGGAGAATGTTAAAAATCAGATGGGTGGATAAAGTGACAAATGAAGAGGTATTGCGGCAAATAGATGAAGAAAGAAGCATTTGGAAAAAATATAGTTAAAAGAAGAGACAGACTTATAGGCCACATACTAAGGCATCCTGGAATAGTCGCTTTAATATTGGAAGAACAGGTAGAAGGAAAAAATTGTGTAGGCAGGTCACGTTTGGAATATGTAAAACAAATTGTTAGGGATGTAGGATGTAGGGGGTATTCCGAAACTAAACGACTAGCACTAGATAGGGAATCTTGGAGAGCTGCATCAATCCAGTCAAATGACTGAAGACAAAAAAATTTAGTCTACATACAATAACATGTTATCGATGATAGAGCATGTTATCAATGCTCTAAATGAAGTTGCAAGGAATAACGGATTCCAATTCTCACCAGAGAAAACGTGCTGTGTACACTTTTGTAGGAAGAGAATTCCTCATCAAAGTCCTGCGTTGACAATTGACGATAATCCAATACAATATAAAGATAGCGTAAGATATTTAGGACTAGTATTGGATAAATCCCTTACATGGGGATTACATATACAGGACGTGAGTGATAGATGCAAAAGAGCCCCAAAACATTATAAAATGTTTATCGAATTAAATTGGGGCTCAGACAAAGAGACATTATTGAGATTGTATAAAGCATTGGTTCAATCTAAACTAGACTACGGATGTATCGTATATTCATCCGCTAGAAAGTCGCACTTAAGAAAGTTAGACGTAGTTCATAATAGCGGAATAGGATATGCAACAGGCGCTTTCCGCACAAGTCCGGCGGCTAGTCTGATGTCTGAAGCCGGAATAATACCACTACATTATAGAAGAGGGATCCTTTTGTTAAGATATGCAGCAAATGTATGGGCTTTCCCTGCTCATATAAATAATAAATTGTTTACGAATCTCATCCTATGGCTGCAGTATATGAACATCATGCTACCTATTCCAGACCAACCGGAAATAGGTACCACGAATTAAGAAGAAAATATGAAATTGCTGTACCAGAGACACTAGCAATTTCTACTAGAGAAATACCGCCATGGCTCTTGCCAGCGGTAAATACAAGTTTGGATCTCCCTCAAGGAGAAATAAAAAGAAACCAGCAGTGATCATCCAGCAGGAATTTTTGGCAACCGTCTGTAATTACGAAGAACATATTAGAGTTTATACTGACGGTTCTAAAACCGAACATGGTGTTGGATGCTCGATATATGTAAATGAAGTAGCCCACTTTTGGAGACTGCCAGATGTGGCCAGTGTCTACGCGGCAGAACTCACTGCAATTCAGCAAGCTCTTCGCTACGCTGAACACTATTGCGAAGAGAGAGTGCTAATATGTTCCGATTCATTAGTGCACTCGTCGCAATTCGGAACAAGTTCATTAAGGATGTCCTAATTGCAAACATCCTGTCCATTTTATACGTACTAAAACAACGAGGACAGCGATGCGTATTTGTATGGACTCCGGGGCATGCTGGTATTACAGGTAATGAAATCGCAGACGAAGCTGCCAGAAAGGCAACAGTCTGCGATGATTTGGATGCATTTCCTGTAAGAGTGGCAGATGTTAAAATCCGTCTAACATAGTAAGAAACAAGTGGAACGCTGAATGGAGGAGTTTAAATACAAAATTAAACTCAGTTAAAACGTCTCCTTATAAATGGAAAAGCGACTTTAAATTGACTCGCCGTGAACAAGTAGCGGTGACCAGACTTAGAATCGGTCACACGCGATTAACAAATTTATATTTGTTAACCGGCGAAGTGAGACCAATGTGCGGTGTTTGTAATAAAACACTGACAATAAAGCATCTAATAGAAGAGTGTACCATATATGAGGACCTCAGAAAGAGGTTCCGTCATTCAAATAATATTAGTGCTGATCTGGATAATGGAAATGAAGAAAATATAGTTGCATTTTTACACGCCAGTGGACTTCTTAAAAGTCTATAAAATGGAAGATTAAAGCTGTGGTAAAAGATACTCTAAGCGGTAGTTTTATATATACATATAAGGGCGTCTCGAAGCGTGGCACGTATAGTGACGGGAGGTAGCCCTCTTGCCTAGGCCATTTTGGCTCACCTGCATTCAAGAGCAGTGAGTCGGGGTGTGTCCGATGATGGCATGGGGGACCCTCAAGGGTGGATTGAGGGCGCGAGGCTATGGGTGTACGCCATGCATGCCTATGGCCTGATATAATAAGGATTCAACTGCCACGGCACCCTGGCACGACTGATATACTGCTCAACGGCGGTTCTGATCGCCCCGAGAGTGCTTAAACAAACTATAAATGAGACTTCGTAGAAGAAAGAAAGAAAGATATGGTATTGATAAGTTTAATTTTAATTTTAATATGACGATCCTGATGGAGATAATAATTTCTTTTAAAGAATGTGACGAGGGCAATGACCTTAGCAGTCGATGCCCGTAAAGATTCAGGTAAAAAAAAAACATGTTATTATGCAACGGGTTGCTTTATCTTTCAGGCACTCAAAACGAAATACGAGTAAAATACCATATTAAATGTATAGTGCCTGTTAATGACATTTTAGTCAATTTACGGATTAATATTTAGTTATGAAAATATGATGGGATGTTTTATCTATTAACATAAGTTTAACTATACGAAACAAATTTAAGTAACGTACAAAGTAATATACATATATATATTATTTATATGTATATATTTATTATTTTATATATTTTTATATAAAATAATAACTAAACTCTATTCTTTGGTTAGCAAATATAAAACCTAAATAAGTTAGAAAATTATCCAAATTATTAGAAAACTTTCTAATGCAATTCATTAGGTCAACAACCAAACAAACAAAACAACAAAAACAAAAGCAGAAAACCTGGACGTTTCGTCCAATATGTAGGACTTTATCAAGACAAACCACCAAAAAAAATCTCACGAAACACAAAAAATGATTTTTTTTTGTGGTCTGTCTTGATAAAGTCCTACATCTTGGAGGAAACTTCGAGGTTTTCTGCTTTTATTTTTGTTGTTTTTTGTTTTGTTGTTGACCTAATGAACTGCATTAGAAAGTTTTCTATTAATTTGGATAATTTTCTAACTTATTTAGTTTATATATACACACACAGACAAATTATTAACAACAATACGTTGTGTTGAACTCTCAATACAATGCTTTACTTTTATTGTGAATTAATTACTTACCTACCTGTTCAACGAACAGTAATAAACTGATTATAATTAATTATTTGTAAGCACTATTATGATTTTTGACGCTTACAAATATGAATCATACAAACCGATATTTTATTGATTAAAAATTTTAATTTATCTATCTGTTTACATTTATATAAGTACCACCTTTATTAGTAAAAATTAAAAATTTATTACGAAAGAAATAATATCAACCTTTGTGGTAAAAACAGAGAATTACGTAATGTAATGTAAAACAATATTTAAATAACACAAGAGAAAAATATTATCATGTTGGAATTTTTAAAATTACCAAACTCTTTCACCGATTTACCAAAAAACAATTAAGTTTTTTTACAGAACCAATTTCAATCTATTGATGAGTTTTTCTACAATGAGAATTAGAAAAAACCTCTACACGTAATTTCCATTTACGCCTAATGTAAGATATTTTTGTATTTATTTTATTTATTATATTTTCTCATAATTGCTTTATTATTATTAAAATTATTAAAGTATTAACATAACCTTTATTCACTTCTATTCCTACCAAGAAATGTATATAATATACATATATTAATTTTTTAAACATTTTATCTGGTGGTTTATAAATTACTAATTATATATATATATATTCGGTTGCTGTAATTTTTTTTGTGAATTTTTCCTGCTATGATCAAATTTTTTACCGCGGTTTCCTTTGACCCATTCAGGGAAAAAAGTGATGCACTTAACTTTTTGCCCGTGGAATAATAACATCCAAACCCATTCCTGACTTGAATAGATCACCGGACTGAAAAAAAAACATTCCTGATGAAATCTACTCTTATATGTATTATTATAAACGGATAAGAAAAAATATTTATTTATCTAAAAATTTGTATAAATTAATCAACTTTACAAGATAAATAAATACTATTTTAGCAACAAATGAATTAATAATCAGTTTTATTATACACCTGTCATTTAATTTTTATATTATATTTCAACTAAGAACTCTTTTATTATTATTTCATTAACGAATAGACTAATATGATTGTAAATTAATAACTTATAACTATCGATTTCCTAGATAATTACATTTGACCAAACTCAAGGTTAATAGGAATATGATACAAACAGATAATCATCGTTTGAAACATAGGGTTAGTTTAATTTCTTTATGTTATATAAAACTGTTTCACTGTTATAAACAAACAGTAGACCTTTTAGTTGATAACAAGGAAACGCCCTAAATAACAATTATTCAGGTTTCAAGTTTATTTTGAAGCTGAAATAGTTTAAAGAATTTTATTTTCGCGTAATTTTTATATAATGTTATTATATTTGAAACACATTTCGTTCTACTTGAAGGAAAATAATGAATTTACGCCCTTTTTACTTCATAATGTTAATACCAATTTTAATATAAATATGACTGTTTCTCTGTATTTAAGTGGCAATTTATTTCAGTACAAAAGCACAATTTAAATCAATAAGCTCAATTTTTATTAATAAGACAAACCAAGAAAATTTGAAGTTAATAAAGTACATTAGCAAATAAAAACTTGTAAATCAAATTAAATATAGTCTAAGTGCATATTATAGCTTCCTTTATAATATTATAAATAAAATATAGTTTTAAGATTTACTAATTATACGCGTATCATTCATTAAAAATAGTTTTGACAATACTAACATTAATATCTTAACATACACACAAAAACTACAACTTTTACTTTTTCTTTTCCTTTAATAATAATTTATTTTTATATTTTCGGTGAATAAAATTCATACTTTCGCTAAATCAATCGGACGAAACTACTATAAAAGCAAAAATAAAAGAAAAAATCAATTTTAAAACTTAAAGCAATATTTTATCATTTGTTTAAAGTAATATTTTTTTCTATCAGCAAATATGTACATTCAACAAAGTAGAATAACATTTAAATGAGATGGGCCACTAACGAAACCTTTTTCAATATAAATCTACACTTTACATAAATAAATGAAAGGGAAATAACACAAATTCTTTGGTTTTTTAAAGGGTAATTAATAAATTTTACGTGTAGTTGCTGAAACAAGAAAATGCTACTGCTTTCTTCTGACTTCAGTAGCTAACTTTTTTCTTTTTTTTTTTAAGTTAGTCGCTAGCTTTTTCTGATTTTAGTAGCTGATGTTAGCAGGTTATCTAACGGATTAAGACTAAATAATTGTCGAATTTTGTTAATTAGTATGAATTATAAAATAATTTTTTTTCGAACAGCTTAGTTACTTGGAGATATTGGTGGATTGTACTTAAACACAACACGAAGTATTATCGGTGATTTTTTTTTTTAATTTTCTTTTAAAACTGTTGTAAAATTTACTAAATTAGTATTATTTTTATTATTCCGCACAACTGTATCCCATCATTTCTGATCAGTTTCAAATTATTTTTATAAAGCAATATTTTGTTATCTAATAGTCAAAACGACTTTCTCCCCAGTAATCAATACAGATGAATTATTGTTTGACAATTAATTTTACATTTTCAAAAAAAAATTGAAATTTCATGTGTGGAGGATTGTACCTATTGTATATTCTTTTAGTTAAATACGCAGTTTCTTTTATATTTACTAATATAACTTATTATTTTTAATACCCCTAATGTATATTTTCTTAGAGCCACCTCGATAATGCATAATCCTATCATCAGAAATTTCTTCTCTCTTTGTTCTACTCTCTTCTCTCTTCATTATTTATACAAAAATAATTTATTACCTCTTGGCTGATGTTTTTGTCCCAGTTTAAAATTGATTATAATTTGTTGTAAGATAGAATTTTTTTTTTTATATCTTTTTTAGTTAATTTTCATTCGGTAATTTTTACGAGGAATTTGAATTGCAAGATTTAAAGAAATTTTAACATTAAGAAAAAAGAAAGAGAAAAATAGAAATAAAATGAAAATATGTAGCGTTTAATCAATAAATTTAAAAACACTTTAAATCCCGTTAATATTTTCTTATACACCTAATAATTTAGTATCATCAGGTGATTTGTTTGTAAGCTGTTTAATTCCATCATACAAAAATTATCAAAATTAATACAAAAGGAAATCTTAAATAGTTTAAACATCGGTAATCTATTTGTGCCGGTATCTTGGTTCTGTCAGGAAAACGGAGTAATAGATTATTTTTTATTTTCCTTGAGTCATAAAAATGTTTTCTTGAATGGTGTAATAATGTTACTGTTACCAATATTCGGATAAAAAGTAATATTTAGTTTTGTATTAAAGTATAAAAATGACACTTACTTAAATAAACATTTTTTAAAACCCATTTTTACCAATTTTACTTTTTTTTTAAATAATTTGATAGTAATTAAAATAACCAAACCATAAAATTGCTAATATTCCGTATCCAAATCTGTTCTAATAAAATTAATATTCATCAAGATTATCAATGACTAATTAATATCAAGCTAACTAATATATAGATATATATTAAATTTTATTGCATACAATACTTATACACGGATCTACGAGTAAAAAAAACATCCTCTAAAAGCAAAAACCAAGTTTTCACTCGACTAAGTTTTGTAGTAGAATGTACCCACTTTAATATCGATCTATGATGACATAAAAGAGGTGTTGTGCAATTATTTAAAAGGTGAAAGCAATTAACATTGTTGTAAGAAAAAACAAAATACATAAAATATAGTGACAACTTTTAACGATCTTTAAAAGCAAAATTATCTCGTCCAGAATTAGTGATAACAAAATAGTTTAGTTAATAACCTGGGGAAATAAAAATATTTAATAATACTGATTTTATTGTTCAACATTTATTTCTGACATCTCTTCTTCATTTTCATTATTCATGCCCTTCATTTTTTCTCCTTCCATTTTTGTATCTTTTTTCATTATTGTCTTCTTTTTCCTTATTATTTTTTTATTTTCCTAGTCTTCACTATGTTTCTCCTTGTCTTACTTTCTTCTTTTTTCTTGTCTTCTTCTTCTTTCTCCTTCTTTCTTATTCTTCTTCTTCTGGAATTTCATCTCTGTTTTCATTACCATTTTAATTCTTTATTTTAATTTAATTATTTCTATTTTAATTATTTATTTTCCATTTTAATTTTCTTATTTCTCTTTTAATTCTTCATATTTTATCTCCTTTTGTTTTTGATCTTGTTGTACCAGCTTTCTGTTTCATATAATTCTATTACTTTTTCTTCTTCTTCTCCCTTTTCTTTTCTTTATACTTTTTTACATTAACCAATTTGATTGACTTCTTATTTGACATTTCATTCTTTCTTTTTTATCTTCTTCTCATTATTCATATTTTATCTGATTATTTTTCTCTTTTTTCATTGACATATCTGCAGTGTTTTTCCTTCTTGTCTTTTCTCCAACCTTCTTTAGTAACCAGTTTCCTTCCAGTTTCTGTATGGAAAGAAACCATAATTTGTATTGTTACCATTCTATATCACAAAATTTTGACTATACCTCTCTATTTCTCTACATCATTGATTGTATTCTATCCCGTACGATTTTCAAGCAGGTTCTAAATAAGTACCATTAATATACTTCAATAGCATGCATTTTTTCCTGAAATTATGAATCTGCGTGATTTTTAAAGTTTTGTTGATCCATTGTTCGATGTAGAACGCGTTTTCTATCACAGTAATATTAAAGTGTTATTCCCTTAAAACTTTGATCATGGCGATGATTACAGCTCATGCTATCTACATTTTTCACATGATGAATTTTATCTTATCAAACCATATTAAGGAGCGTTCATTAAGTTCTGGTACTTGGTAACCACCAGATATGGCAAGTGTTTATGCGGAGGATCTCATTGCTAACAACAAGCTCTTCGATACATAGAACTATTTTGCGAAGCGAGAGTGCTTATATGTCCGATTTTTTAAGCGCACTAACTGGTATTCGGAACAAGAATTTTGAAGTTTTCCTTATCGAAAACTTTTTATCCATTGTATATGTATTAAACCGAATGAGACAGAGATGTAAATTTATATGGACTTAAGGGCTTGCTGATATCTGGAAATGAATGCACAGACAAAGCTGCCAGAATGGCAAAAATTTTGAGAATACGAACTGATTCCTAATCTAGTAGCAGACATAAAAAATCGTGTAACAATGAATCGTCTAATCATGTGAAACAATGAATCGAGAAGACTAAATACGAAACTAAATGCAATTAAAATTACCCCATATTAGTGAAAGAGCGACGCGAAACTGACTCGCCGGGAACAAGTGGCCATGACCAGATTCAGAATTGATTACACGTGAATAACAAATTCACACTTGTTAACTGACGAAGTAAGATCAACGTACAGTGTATGTGATAAACCACTTACTGTTAAACATCTACTGGAAAAGTGAAAGATATATGAAAATCTGAGAAAGAGAAACAAAGAAATAATATTGCTGCTGATTTAGAAAATGGCAAAGAAAAAAATAGTTGCTTACTTATACGCCAGCAAATTACTATCGCTTTTAAAGTAACCCTTCGTCGAAGACAATATGTGTTATGACTGAGAATCCTGTATGTAAAGACACTTCACACCCAAACATAGACATCTCAAATTTTAATGGTATTGTCCAATTTTTTTGTATTTTGTTTTACTGCGTATTTAATTTTTTATTTTTTTGCGTAATTGTCAGGACGCTTTACACCCTCTGAGTGATATATGTATGAGTTTTGTTTAAATGTTTCATATTAAATTTATTTATCTATTTTTTTTTTTTTTTTTATTAAAACGTAAGAACCCTGTACACCCTTACATCTGATGATCCTGCTGGTGATTTTATTCTTTTAATTGTGACGAGGGAAAATGACCTTGAAAGTCGATACCTATATAAAGCAAAGAAAAGACTCCTCACTCGGCTTAGGTTTTTCTTTATAATGTAGTTATGTTATGTTATTCTTATTAGTTTAATATACATAAATGAATTATTTGTACTTAATGATAAACTCCTTGTTATTAATAAACGTGTATTTATTTATGCGTTAAATAAAAGTGTAAAAATATGAAACTGATTCTGACAGAAGTATTTATCACAAGAAGTGTTTTTATTTTATATTAGAATAGCATTACATCATTCAAGCTTATAAAAAATAATTAAATAAAGTCGTTGGTTGAGAGCTGTGAAAACACGAATCAAATATGTCAAACATAATCTTTTGCCGCTTCTAAATTTCTTTTTACACTGGAGTCAGATAATTTAAAAAGAAAAAACAGTTCATAAGTATAATGGGTTGTTTACTTTTTTTTGGAAATATATACAATGATAAACTTCTTTTACCCTCCCATCCGAAAAAAAAAAGAAAAGAAAAACACACTTATATCAGCTCTGTAATACATCGGATAATAATTTTTAAAGAAGACTTTTTTAAATAAGTAACTTAAATTCGTATTATAACATTTTTTTAAAATAATTTTTCCCTTTACTATTTTAAAAACTAAATTAAATCCTAGTAGATTAAGTCTGTCCAGTAAAACGACTACTTGGCACTTATAGTTGTTTTAGACTTGTTTTCTTATTCTTATGTCCTATTTTCTGGTATAATTTTATGGGTATATTTTTATAGTAAATGAAGAATAAGGTTAATGCTCAACATTTTATAATGTTGATGTATTATTTTACTTTTTATTTCATTCATATATGCTACAAAAATAAATATATAGAACAAGACCATACGCTGCCTTAAAGATAAATTTAAAGCCACTTAAAGCTAATAAAAATAAAATACGAGAAACTCTCTGCCATAATTTTGGAACAGACATGCAGCAAAGTACGTTTGTTATGATTGTAAGTAAAATAAAATCTAGAATTGTTTTACATTAACTCACTTTAATTTAAGTAGGATTTTTTTTTTAGTAAATTTATTTTAAGTTAAAAATAAATTTTATATATCCGGTTTATAATATAAAAAAATAATACGTTTTATTTATGTACTCATCTGTATTTTACAGTATCTGTATTTTAGTACAGTAAATGTTTTCCCTATAGAAAAGAAAGAAGCCAATGAATTCAAAAGTGTGACGAGGATATAATTACTTTCATCTGCTTTAACCCAAACGTCACTAAATGGTGTTAACAAGACACAAAAATTCGCAGTGCGAACAACACAGTTGTGAAAACAGCAAGTGTATGTTTGTTTATCATTTTAAAAAAAATATTAATTACTCAAATTCTATCTCATAAAAATTAAAAAATTTTCTATATCTCATAAAGTAGAATATTATCGATTTTTAGCTGGCATTTTAGTACCGGTATAAATTTAATATATTTGTACGTTTTTAAATAAATAAATAAAAGTAAAAAAGTAAGTAAAGAATTCTTTTTAAATCTAATAACGTAATGTAATATAATGTCTAGTTAATGTATAACTAGAATATGCTGGCCGAGGAAGATTACATTATCGGAAGACTTCATAACAATTTAAAGTCCAATTTTTCCACACATTCTGGTAATAATTTTTTATGGCTTTTCTGTACCAGTTACAATATTTAAATCTTTTCAAGAAAAACCGGTTTGCATCATGCTACGAAGAGAAAGTTTTATGTTTTATATATATATATATATATAAAATAATAATTGTATATATATATATATACAATTCCGGCCGAACCCATTTTTAAACACTAGGGATCGTAACTAAAAATTTTGTTAGGGTTTGATTTTTATCTTTTATCTTTTTATATTCTAATCAAGATTTGCTAACACAATTTCTATTTAATTACTGAAGGAATTGGATGAATTACAATCGAACCACTTCGTCAAGTTTTGGATTCTTATACTTCACTTTACTTATACATTCCCTTGAATTACCTGTAAAGAAGTTGAGATTTCAAATTCGTGACCTCTTATGTTTTTTAAGAGCTCTTTTATTTACAACTTCCCAAAATTTTAATGTAATTTAAACAAATCAGTAAATAATATAATTAAACTTGATTAAACATTTTTAACCTCGAACGATTTTAACTCTAATGCACCATTGTGTTTAGCTGTTAACTTACTTTTTGTATATAATATATACAAAATTATTGTAATGCCCAAATTATATATATTTATATAAAATTTGGGCATATGCGGTTTTCAACGGATTTACCGACGTTTTGATCCCTAAGGAACCCAAAAAACTGGATGTAAATTTTTTGGATATCCAGATGTTCGTACGTATGCATGTGTATTTGGAGTCGCCCTGTGAATCACCTTATAACTCTAAAACTACTGGACCGATTTTGACGAAACTTAGTCAGATTACTTTTATATACGGGAGATTGATGCCATTCAATTTTCAACTCAAAGATCAAGGGGGTGAGGCTGTAGAGCAAAGTCATCTTCAGTATCTCGAGATTTCACCTAACTAGGGTCATATTTTTTTTAAGGCTCATTTGTTAACAATTAAAAATAACGATATCTGCAAAAAAGATTTTGAAAAATCGCACCCCTATCCCAAAAAATGATCTAAACTAGCGGCTAAGTGACCATACTGCGTCTATAGTAATCCTTGTCACCACAAGTAGTGCTAGTGAAGCACTTGTACTGACGTACAATTCTTGCAAAAACAAAACGTATAATCTCTAAATAGAAATGAAAAGAAAATAACGAGATGAAATGACCAAGAAATTTTTTTTCTGAACTTCAGATTATTCAGAAAGATAGAAGGAACAGTTTTAGAGGCATGAACTCTTGCAATTAATAAAACGTTAATTATTAACAATAAGTATGAAATTGAAAAAAAAAATGAAGAAAAAATTCCTTGTTAAAAACCTATAACCGCAACCAAATTGAAGAATTTTTAATTTTCTATATAATGACATATGCTGACTCCGTGGCGTACGCTTCACTGTTACCAAAACATTCTCCTTTCTTTCTCAAAGCAATTCAGAAGATTCAGATTGATATCAATTATAATAAACATTTCCCTTTACATGTTTAGGAAATGAGTGAGTTGGTATGAGTATTATTTTTTTAATTTTCTCATATTTTAATATTATTTTTATTTAAATTTCGAATAGACTTACAAAAAACACTCTCTGCATGAAAAAAGAATTACTTACAAAGATTTCCAAACGGAGAAACCTTTTTCTTGATAACTATAAAATGGAAATGCAGAGAGAGAGAGAGAGAGAGAGAAGGAAACAATGTAAAAAGATAGATACTGAAGGTGGATAAGGCTCTCAGAATCCGGAAATCTACAATTTTTTTTTGTATGAGCCTTGATAAATAGAAAATTATGCATAGAAACGACATAGAGACTGCTATTGAGCGTGAGCCCAAGACTCACGCTCATTAGAAAAAACCGGGAACCTACGGTTGCGAAATAACTCACATATTATCCAGGGCGAGGAGATCAGTACATCGCAGATATCTGATTGGCCCCAACAAGTCCATGACTTCGACTGAGGTCGCCTGAATCTGAACGGTTCTGAACGCAGGTAGTTGGTGATGCCTCAAGAAGCCTTTAACACCGCAGTGCTACCGTGTGCCCTACAATCCAGATGATTTATCATATGTACGGAAAATATATGTCGTATATACTTAAAAGGCGGTAATAAATGCAATTTTTCTATTAAATTTTCCTATTAATCTTCTCCAGTTTCCGTTTTGTAAATACTTTGAATATTAGATTGATATTAGGTAGCATAACATTACGCTATAAATACCCAATAATATGGAACAATAGCGATAAAATAAAAAATAAAAATTACTTTAAATTTTCCCTATAGACAATTTAGTTTTTCACAGTGAAAAAATAAATAATCATTGAAATCGATCCATTGGAGAAGAGTAAAAGCACGAAGATCTATAAAAAAATTAAAATTACTTACCGGTAGTTGTTTATCTTTCTCCTTTTTATTGAACTCTGTTAATAAAAATAATTAAAAATGTGACAGTGGGAAAAATATAAAAATTAATAAATTGGTCATTGATAAAATATGATTATTACTATTGCATTCAGTTGAAAATTATTATCTACCGGCGTATATTATGCAATATACTTATCACCACAGTAATGCAATGTGTGTCATGAGCCTTAATAAACTAGACAGTAACTCAATCTGCTGCATGTTTCCTAAATTCACATATTTTTTTTTTCTTTAACTCATATTACAGTTATTTCTACTCTTTGATTTATTACGGTATGCGTCAAGAAACCATATAAATCACAGTATTCATTCGAGGGTTTAAAGATAGATTCACAATCCACAAAAAAAAGAACAAAATCCTTTGTGAAAATAGGAAAAAAAGGAATAAATCTCAGTATTTTTCTGTACCATTACAAAATAATAATTAAAATCGCAGAACAAAAACTTAAAAATATATTTCGTATTTGTTAAATGAAGGAGGGTCCTATTTTTTCAATCTTAATATTAGATTTCTATTAAATATTTAAACTTTCAAACTATTTGGAACCATTTTATTATTATTTTTCGACATATAAAAACTACAGTATTTTTATAATAAAATATTTGTTTCAGAGGATATTTTGGAACACAAAAAATTGGAATCATTATCTTTATGATTAAATGCTAATTTTTAGGTTAAACATAATTCATCAATGTATTGTGAACCGTTTCTAAAATTGTATTAAACTATTTGTTATTGAAAACACTAAATACCACGGATTTGAAAAGTAACTAGATCAATCAAATGAAAAATTACAAAAAGGATACATTTTTTTAAAAATAAAAATTATTTTCTGTAATATGGATTAAATGCAAAATTTACGAAAGCAAAAGTGTAAGAAGAAATCGATATTCTAAGACACATAGATATTCTAAGTTAACACAGACAAGTACAATAGTTTACATTAAAATTTTCGTGCAATTTTGAATCGCTGTATTATATGACTGTTGTGTTTATATAACATAGAAAAGGGTTTTTATCGATAAAATAGCAATTGGAATTTTTGTGCATTTAAAAAAATAAATGTTAATGTTTAAAAATATGTAAAATCAACGCTATGGAGTTCTCTGATTTTAGATGTAAGTTACAGCTTAGTCTACAATCATGCAATTTTTTTATATTATTTTGTATTTTGGAGCAATTGATTCATTTTAGTAAATCTTCAGGACTAAAATATGTGGTTTTTAGTTCATTAAAATAGCATCAGTAATAATATAACCCTAATTAAAATCAAATAAAAATGAGTGTTTTTTAAAAATAAAATTACTTTACTTAAAAAAATTAATTTTGTAATTCTTCTGCAGTTCTGACTTGAATTCTTTTCATTATACTTCTCTAAATAGAAATTTAAAAACTGGAACGTTTGCGAAACTTTTACCAGAAGCTTTAGAAGACGAAAACCAAAAATAAAAATTATAAGGAATTTTTAATGGTCATAGAGAAAAGGATTTTCTTCCATATTTTTCTAAAGAAGGAGAATTAGTCTTCAGTCTTCAACACTGATGTACCTGAAATTTTGACTTGATTTAACATTCCGTACGAAAGCACCGATTGGAGACTGTTCATAGGTTCGTCCAAAAGAAGCCTCAAATTTTCCCATCTTCAAGTGAGAATGTGTATCCGTCAATACCCGTCGGACATTCTGTCAATTTAAAAGAGGGATACAATAATTTGGAATTCGTTCTCGATAAAATTAAATACGACAATCATAAGTGGATTACGTGAGGCGATCTCAAAATAATACCAGTCCTCCTAGGATAGCATGGAGGATACATAAGCTCTTTGTTTTTTTGTGTGAATGGGATAGCAGAGAAAGAGAAAATCATTGGAAAAGGAATTATTGGCCAAAAAGAGCTTCATTAGAACCTGGAACCAAAAATGGTCTCCAAAAAGCTCTCATAGATTCGAATAAAGTTCTCCTTCCACCTACGCATATCAAGTTAGGCTTGATGAAGTAATTTGTCAAAGCTTTATCAAAAGAAGATACATGTTTTAAATACATCACTGACAAATTTCCAGTCTTATCAACCGCCAAACTAAAAGAGGGTATCTTTCCTAGCCTGACATTAGAAAACTTCTCAAAGATGGAAATTTTGAGAACCAAATAGAAGTTACAGAAAAAGAAGCCTATCGTTGAGAAATTGCTGTAGAAGTACAAAAATTTAGGCTGTTCCATGAACCACAGATAAAAGGTTCACTTTCTAAATTTACATGTGAACTTTTTCCTGAAAATCCGGGTGCCGTTAGCGAAGAGGTGGGTGAGAGATTTCATCAGGACATGAAAGAAAAGGAAACTGGACTTCTATGATGATAGCAGACTATTGCTGGAAATTACACTGAGATGAACCCTATAGAGAATATAGAAGGAAAAGCGCAAAGCAGAGTATAAGCCCTCCAAACAAAGTTCGACACATGGAATACAATTGTAAATAATTTACATACTTCATCATTCCGGGTTGGTGAAGAGGTGGAATGGTTTCCAAAGGCATGATATACTTCATAAAAATTAGTTTAAAAATGTACTATAATAGAAATTAGGTTTATTTTGTGGCAATTTTCATTACAAATTAAGGAATCAATGACCCTCCCGTCCTTCTTATCTGTCCATTCAACTGTTTAGCTATAAGCATGCATAGAATAATCGAAAAAATTGAATATATTCGATAATCAACTGCGATACATTAACTTATAAAAAAAAATTATGTCCATTTTATAGTATCACATTTTCGTAATTTTTCCAATTTTTTTCAGATTTTGAAACTTTCGATTTGCAAAAAATCTTGATGTAATGGAAAAAGATAAAGGTTTCTTTTTAGATTCAACGCTAAAAAATACATAGGGATTAATTATCACATGTTAAAGAAAAATCCGCAACCCAAATTCTGCAGGCTTGTGTTATTTTTTAATAAATTAAGCATTAATAAATCAAATTTTCGTAAAATGCAATGATCCAGTAAAAATAGAAATTGAAGAATGTTTGTAAATGTATGACATAAAAAATAAAATCTTCAATAATTAAAGGAAAACTTTGGTAAGTTAAACAAATTTGTCAATGTGGTAGAACACTTCGTTGTCCAAATTAGATCTTTATCTCGATCAAGATGTATTTCCTCAGCCGTAGTAACTGGTCAGTTTTCACATCGTCAGTTTTTTACTAAGATAGCCAGAACTTGTGTAATTGTTATATCAGCATAATTAACCGTGTTATTTCGCCAACAGTAACATACTCATATTTAGGAATTGAAAATTAGGTATGAAAATTTTAGATAGTATTAAATGAATTTTTCAGTTTTCTTGAATATTCGATTTTCTAAATTTGAAGAAAATCCCCATGATTACACCTAACTTGAATTATAAATTTCAGGTATCATGATTTTTTACTTCGTACTAGATACTCCCTTGAAGAAGTTGATAATTAGATCTAAAAGACTTCTCGAAGAAAATTTTTCACTCTCTTGAATAACCTAAACTTCTAGGAACGACCTAATAATGAGAAACGTAATTTAAGTCTTAAAAAGAATATAGTTATACAGAGTGATTACAAATGAAACAGAACTATGGATAGTTTATAAAAATATACATTTCAAATATGGAGATTATAATTTAAGTTTTTTTTCAGGAAATCCCATAAGCTGCATTTATACGTTTCCCGTGTATGTGCAGCGAGTCTCACAAAGATCTCAACACCGCAGTCCAATTAATCCTTAATACGCGAAAGCACATCCCGTACAATATTAACTGTAGTGTTTATCATTGAATAAATAATGTTAATCATCTACATGAATAGAAAGGGAAAGGACAAAATTATTATCTTTTATAAAACCTTACAAAAAAGTCTAGTCTTCTACCGACTGCCGTCAAGGTTTCACCTATTACACGCAGATAATGTTCTCATTGTCTTCCTTGATTTGAAGCATTATTCATTCACTTAACATATCCGGATAAATTCCCTCACATATTAGGTATTGTTAAAAAAGTAGAGTTATTACATTTTTTGCGGCAAATGACACAAAACACGTTCACTTTAGGCGATTCGCGTACATTTTACAATTTCGCAAGGTTGTTATCGTTACCCATGTACGTACATTGCGTTCATTGACCTTTCTACTAATCATCACCAAAAATTAGGCGATGAAATAAATCAGCTTCTTTTTAACAAGTTCCCGCACATTTACACTAAAATCTTTAATAAATATTTTATTTTTATAATTTAAACTTTGTAGTTAGAATAATTTAATGATAACATTTTTCGCACTATCGATTTGTAAAACTTTTAATTCTAAATATGCTGTTTTGGTTGATTTATCTGGACTACGTTGGCTCACGGCGACAACATGATCAATTTAGTCTTCTTACTGGAGAGCTCTATCAGAAATTTTCTTTTTAGATGGATACCCTGTATTTCCTAACTAACTTTCACAGTCTTACGTGGCCTTCTTTATGAATCCATCTCCCTCATCGGCTAATATGGTGAAAATATATTTTATGCAAAAGGTAAAAAATTGATTTTAAATTCCAACTGAGGTACTGATTACTTTGTCAGAAATAAAAATTGCCAATAACAAATAAAATAACTCTTATAAGGCGTTTATTTTTTTAACCTCCAGGATCACCGTTAGGTATTGCTTCAGAGGATGAGATAAATGATAATTTTTGTAGCGTGTGAAATTGACATCCCTAACAGAGATTCGAACCCGGGACCTCCGGATAAAAGGCTGAGACGCTACCACTCGCGCCACGGAGGCCGGCCTGTTTGGACATTTAAAACCTAACTATGGGAATTCCAATTGTTTCGAACATCGCGGTTCTTGAGAGATCCCAAATCAAAATCATTCAGAAAACATTTTGTGCGTTCCTTTATATGTCAACAACTAGTACAAACACTAAGATCTTAAACATTGTATAATTATCATGATCCCTGAATATAACAAGATGTATCAAGAACGACTCTATGAACTTCTAAATTACTTAGTTCTCAATCTTCTTGATAATATCAGGATGCTGGATTGAAGGCTAAAACAAGTTAATATTTTTTTCCTGGTGCACAGTTTACGAAATCTACTTTTTGCTTTTCTTTTTCTTTTTATTTATTTATTATGTTTTTTTTCTGTTCGTTTGTTTTCGTTCTTTTATTTAAAAATTTGTTTGTTTTTTTTTTAATACTAAAACCTAAATTTAATGAACAACCACACATTATAATAAAGAAAAGTTAATATAATGGTTTCTTGTGAACAGCTCTTAATAGAAAGTGTGTCCACATACAACAGGTACAGTAATAACTTTCCATTATCTCTACTCTCTTTCTCTGTTTAAGTAAGAACGTGGCTTTTCGGAGTAAAATACTTATACTCTTATGAATAGTTAGACAAAAAATTGCTTTTAATATATCGCTTTTGTGATAACCTATACAATGGTAAACATTTCTTGTTATCCGTAAAAATTATAACTGAAATAACATCACCAATAGAGAACTGAGTAATATATCATTTTAACCGTCATTTCTTTTGATCTGTTTTCGTGTAAAAACCCGTTTGCAGTTACTTTACTGCCTATTAAACTATTATATTTGATACAAAAGTCAATTTGCACCATTAATCTCAGGGTAATTTTAATACCGAATGAATATTTTATTTTCTAAATGGAGAGCAACTGTTATAGTTCAAGTACGAATTTTATTTTTTAAATTTAAACTACTTTTTTCATATTTTATTGGTTTAAATGTCTTTTTTTATTTGTAATTTGTAAAAAATAAAGAAAAATTGTATCTGTTAAGTTTACTGTTATCACATTGAAAATTACATAAAATAGTTAGAAAAAATTAGTCTGTATAGTCAAGGTTTCCGTGTGGTATAATGTTACATTAGCAACTTTTATTTTTTTATTTTTGTGAAATATTACATTTTTTAAAATAACAAAATTTATCAATTAATATTTAGTTTTGTTAAAATTATTAATATAAATATATTTTTGTACAGACATGTTAACCTGAATATCTTATGTATAATTATTTTTTACATATAATGATCAAATATTTTTACATATAACAATTAAGATTTATATTAGTTAATAATTAGAAATAGTAAAAAATGCAATGTTAATGTAGCATTTAAAAAATTAATATAATAAAATCTACGAAATCAACATTTCTTGCTTTCATAGCACTTATTGTTTTCTTATGAAATCAAATTTGGTGAGAAAAAAAGAATAAACAATTTTAATATCTAATTTATAACACTGAATTATTTTTACGGTAATCTTAACAAATAAAGTGATATGAAAAAAACATAGTAGATTTATCCTTTTCTATACACAACGAAATAATAATACACATAGGAAACGCAGATAATTTTGTCTTATTATGACGTGGATAAAAATGAGCATGAAATCATAAACCGTATCATTGAAGAAAATAAAATGGTAAATGTTTTTCACCACAAAATCCTAGAATTAGAATTGTTATATCAATGATAAAAGATCACTAGGATCTTAAAAGAATATATTATAAAGAATATAAATATCTTATAATATATATATATATCTTATAAAGAATATATATTTTTAAAAGGAATATAATTATTCCTAAGTGATTTAAATGATTTCAGTTGCGGCAAAGCAATATAATACAGTCAGTACTGCTTATAAACAAGCTTGTAGAGGAGGAAGAATTTGCTTGTATTACCCAATATAGCTAGTTGAAACGTTTAATATGCAAGTTCAATATATAGTTTAATATACAATTACAGAGAAATTCAGAGAAAACACCCATGCATGACTTTAATGAAAGGTTATATGTTTATAATTTTTACTGGAACATAAAAAAAATATTCTCGTAAATTTTATAATACCTTTTTGTGAATAAAACTTTCTAATTTACGGTAAAACTAAAATTAAAAAATTATGGTATAGAAGATTATTAGGTACATGCGCCTTTCTTTAATTTTTCTTGATTATTCAAAATATTTATAGTTGTGCAATTTTTAATTTTTATAAAGGAGTCAGAATCAAATCTTCTTTCAATATTTATCCCAGTATTCGGCTCTGGTAAATCCTAAAATACTATTTTTTTATATTTTACCATTATTTATGCATTTTATAAAGACGTGTTACTTTTATATCAAAAGCTTGACCGAATGAATTGATTTCATTAAGAATCTATAATTATAATTGAATTTTAAACTGAAATTATCAAGAACAAATGTTTAAATACAACGTTTTACTGTTTGTTATTTCACATTATACTGGGCTAGGAAGGGTATTAATCGTTGACTGTTTCTTTTCAAATACAAAAGTAAAAATTTTCCTTCAAGGTATATGTCAATTGCCTGAAAAATAGTTGGCAACGTTGATTCTTTTCCCAGCCAAGTCTATTATGTAATAAATTTAAAAGAATTATAATAAAAACTCTGTTAATTATAAATACAAAATTATGTTTAATTTAAAATTCTCAATTGGTAATTTAACTAACAGAGTCTATCCCAAATAACCATGAGTAGTAGATGCAGAAATAACAAGTCTTCATAAAAAGCACAAATAATGGAAAAGTATATAAAAAAACGCCCGTTAGGCGCTAAGAACAGAAACAATTAATTTTTTAATTTATCCATTTCTGAAAATTTGGAAACGTATAGAAATTATTCAGTGAAGAAAAATTAACGGTTATTTGCAAAGCAATTTGAAAAAACAAAAGATTGTTGTAAAAAAGTGGATCTATAGTTAAGAATTTAAAATAAATTTGTCTGGAAGGAACAGTTAAACCGAAATGCAAGTAAAACTTTTAATTGTATTTGTTAAGAAATTTGTACTTTCAATGCCTCAAGTAACACGTAAATATTAACTCCATTATGTTATAATTCTCAATAATAAGTAAACGGTACATTTTATTATAATAATAGAATATATTGATGTTAGTAATATGAGAAATGTTTGAAGATTTTTGAACTTAACCGTTTTGCTATAGTAAAAATAAATAATACTTGTTAAAATTTACTGATAAATAATACACTTGATTAATTGTTAAAAAGTAGTAGTTATTTTTTATTTGTTAAAAAAAAAACAAATGTACATAAAAGAAATAATAACATTTATATTATTATTTGACAATTAACACACGGACAGGACGTTTGAACGTTATCTACGTTTTTATTTATTTTTTGGGCTATTGCAGTTTTAAAAGGACTATGTTCTTGTATGAAACATATTCTTGAAAATGGTTGGAATTGAAAAATTATGTACCGTTACACAGTGCCAATTATATATAATGCATTGTGTAAATAATTTTAAGAAGCACTAAAACTAAGTTCACGTGTGGACTGATGTAATAAAGATATATGATTTTTATTAAAAATAACTAATAAAATATGCGCTGATTGAATGATTGTGCTTCGATAAAATTAAGCCCATTTTTTTATAAAGACAGAGAAGATATGTGGGAGTACTCAGTTCTTAAAGTATAAACTGGAATATTTACCACCAGAGTAGATAACGTTCTGTCGTCCTTTCCGTGCATTAATTGTCAAAATGTAGTTATTCAGGTTAAGTGCAACTTCATGTTAGGCAAGGTAGTACAGAGAATAATAAAAATAATTTCAATGTTATTAATAATAATAGTAATGTTTTATTAATAATAGTAAAAATATGAAGGAAAATAGATGAAAAAATTTAGGTATGTAATTTATTTAATAACAGTTATTTGACGCATTTCAATAGAATGAATTTAACATCCGATTAAACAAATTTTTTTGAATTTCGTATCATTCTCTAGCTTCATATACGACATCAATTAAATATTAATCTTTAAGCTAGGTACACTCATCGTCAACACCAAGAATCATGTCCTCCGGATAAGTTGTCTTTTTACCAGAATATCATATGTAAAACGATCGAATATACCGGAAAGGAATCAATACATTATCGTAAATATTTCATTTAGAATTTAAGTAAGTAAAGTTAAATATATATAAATAAATTTAATTATAAAGAGTAACTTACAAAGATTTATAGAGATAAGATTATAAAGATTTAATTAAATAAATAGATGAGGGAAGGAGAGACAGAGAAAGAAACCCAATAATCAACCCAATAATTTCAACAATATTTGTATAGTAATTAAATACAATTTATTATTAATAATGCTCAGAACGTTTATACTTATCATATGTATTTGTTGAAACACTAAAGGTACGACAAATAATGCATCAAAATTTGAAATAATTATATCTTCATTTCGCAAATTACATCTATGCAAAGGAAGGCCTTCGGAATCAAGACTCTAAAACAAATTCTATTTTGGGATTTACCAAAATAAATCGCTACACATTTTTAATAACAATCAATATAAATTTATACGGGTTTATTGTGTATGTAGATGAAAATTTATCGCTCTATTAATAAAATGTTTACACTTAAAAACTCGATATCACCTCCAGTTTAATCGGATAATATTCAACGAATTTATAGAATATTAATTAAACTTCATTCTTTACACGTTTACAACAAATTTATAATTATAATCAAAAGTAATAATTTAATATAAAACCATAGTGTGAAAATATTTATACGATATAGCATGTAGTATAACAGCTGGAACCATTAGCATTGTTTTCTTACAGGAATTAAGCTCTAAAATTTACTAAAATAATATTTAATCACAATAAGAGAATAAATTACTTCGTAACATATTTTGTGAAGTAAAGGTAGAAAGTGATTTTAATAAAATATCGTTTTACATGTTATTCTGTGTATACGATTTTAGTAATTCTGATGGAAATAGAAAGAAGCGTATTAACTTGTTGCTTTTCGCTATATGACTTCGTCTCCTAATAGCTGTAAGGCATGTAAAGTATCTAACACACAAGTGGTGTTAGTTATAAAGTAATATGTTCACTGCATTGCCTACTCCTACTAGACAGAAATATTTTCACACCACTATAAGAGTAAATATGATACGCAAAGAAATAATACTAAAATACTGATGTTTTTTGTTTAACTACTTTTTTTATGTAAAATGTTTTTTAACGTTTTATTCTAATAGCTATATATATATTGCAGAAAATTTAAATTACCTTTTTTATCATGCCGTTCTGATACTTAATTTTATCACCGAAAAAATGAAATTCTAATAATAAAATCATACTAAATCCAAATTTATTTTAATCCAGTAGTAAAGAGATAATGTTAGTGTTAAGATTAAACAAATTAATTTATTTTTTATATTAAAACAAGAATCAATTTAAACGATTACGAATAAAAGGTCAGAAAATAATAAATCGTTAAAGATTATTAATGTTACAATTGAAAAAAATCAAACTTTTTATCAAAATATGGCTTGCATTGAAATTTAAATGTTTCAAATATTGCTAGCTGATGTGTTTTTATTTTTCATTTTCATATAAAAATAATATGCGCTATTATAAAAAGTCGCGAAAGAATTCTTAATTCTACTAATCGGTTTTGTAACTTTAAGCTGTTACCTTTAATTATATTTGAATTACACAGTACAAATTTTACAGTAACTAAAAGATGGATATTACAGTGCATCTGGGTATTTCGTGTTATCTACTCACATAAAAAATGTCCATCATCAAAAGGTTTTATCTAGATCGTCAATCGATCCTCCTAGAAGGATCATGTCAGAAAGAAAAGGACAATACTGAATCCTAAACTTGCAAAAATGTACTGGCTCCTTGATAGACGGTCACATTTATCCTTGACTAATAAAGTGTTGCTGTATAAGATTTTCTTGAAACCAATATGGAGTTGTAGTGCACGAGTATTGGGGACTACTTGCAATAGTAACGTTGAAATCATCCAGCGGTTTCAAAATTAGGTGTTCAAAATGGGGGGCTCCGTCGTTTGCTAGGAACGATAAGGTGTATTGGGGTGCCACGTGTTCGTGAGGAAATACGGAGGATAGTAGGAACTATATATCTAAGCTGGAGAAGCGTGTGAATCATCTCGTGATGAATGCACTTGATAATTTTAAGGAAGTAAGACAACTGAGGTTTCTACATGTACTGGACTTCGCTGACCTTTGAGAGTATGGATGATCATTGGAATGCATGACCCGTAGGATGATACAGTGGTTTTTATGTCAAACATAATTTAAACGTTAAGAATCTTGTAAAAATAAATTACTTGTAAAAATGCTCGATTACTTTGTAACATCTCTCCCCTCAAAATCATATCTTAATAATGTATGTACTAATCATTGAAATTGTTTCTCTCTTCCTAGATCTTCTCTCTTTTATACAAAACCTACATTTTCTGTCATGTATCAACCGTTTGATGCGATTCAAATATCTATGTCTATCTCTTTATTTTATTCTTACAGCGAGAGATTTTTATTAAAATTGTAGTTTTTTATTTTTTATTTTAAATTCTTTAAAAAATTTTGCTTTTACAGATCCAACTTTTTTTACGAAAAAAAAATAATTTTGTAGCTTTTTAATTTATGTGCTCCCAACTTGTAATACTCCGTACCTCAGAGCTGCGGAAAGGTAATAGATATAAAGCTACAATATACAACAAAATTACATACATTTGAAAGAGAGGATTCTTATTTATATCTCACCAAGAAAACTAAACTAGAAAAAAATTTCATCTTGAAAAATAGCAAATATTTTCAAATATTATTATCTTAAATTTTTATCATCATTCTACAATTAACTTCTAAAGTAATTATAAAACTACTTTTTTAGATATTAAGCTGTTTTTTTTTTACATTAAAAATAAATAATAATTATGAATTGACTTTTAAAAGTTCAATTTTAGTATCATATTAACTTCAACAACTTTTTGCTAGCAATCTCGTTTAAAAGGTTATGTATTGAAGAATCTGTTAAAAATATAAAAACTTATATTTTTATTTCAAGAAGGATAAGGCTCTTCTATAATTTAGTCTATAAAAGCTATTACATAATTATTTAACTAAAAAATTAAACACACTTTTGAGTCCTGCGATTTGATAAATTTACAAAAAGAATCAGTTTTAAGCAACATAATTACTAATAAAAAGTATACATTTATAGTTCGATACCTATGAAAAAAAATTATTTTAAACTGAAAAGAAGACTCAGATTTTACTAAGAATTAAATCGATTATTTAACTTACTTCCGTCAATAATACGTGACTGGGTGGTGAGTATGGAGATAATGATTAATTGTTTAGCATACGCACTAGGTAGCTGAAAAGGGTTCCTTCGTTTGTTGTCGGTTAATAAATTTTACTATTGAGCCTTGGCTGGGGAAGTATAAATATTTTATACATTTATGTACTGTAAGTAAACTGTAGATGAAACTTTTTATCTTAGAAGAAGAATGAAAGTAAAACCAAATCTTTACGTAACTATTGCATAATTATTTTATGAAAAATAATTAGAAGTTTGTAAGTAATTCTATCTCTGCATATTAGAGATATTATATACTTATTTATTTTTATTTTTTTTTATCTTTTATGTGTTAATTTTATTTTGTAACTTTTTATTCTCAATGTCTAATACATCTTTTTTTTAATTATGTATTATAAAAGTAAAATATTTCTTTAAGTATTTTTATTTTTCTGGGTATATAATATTCAAAAACTGGAAAACTAATAGTATGGGAAACTATAAAGTCTGAAGCAGAATTTATTGTAAATAACAGCAAAAATATTACCTTCCCTCAGATTTTTATTTCTCTATTCCTGAACTGGTAAGGTAAAAACATTAAAATCTTCGTTACAAAATTCTTTACGAATATAACAATGATGGTATCTATTTGGCTTAGTTTTCTAGTAATGGTTTACCTTAAATGAAATCTTTTATGTTAAGTCGTGGATTAGGGGAATTTATTCGACTGTATTTTTTTTTTAAATATAAAAATTAAAATCTGGAGGTCTCGGGTTCGAATCTCGGTGAGGCATGGCATTTTTCATACGCTTTAAACATTTCATTTCCATTTCCCCCACACAAGCTACAAGCTTGTATGGTGATATCATCAACTCAGAAAGAAAAAAAGCGTGCTGGATTACAGAAAATTACTACTTATGCGTATAATTTTTGGATAGTAAATACAAAATATCTTCAAAAATAAATAAAACAAACATTTAAAAATAAATAACAAAGCTAGTTATCACATTTTCACGGAAAAATATTGATCTTATGCGACTAATCATCTAAAAAGATTAAAATATCACATCAATAATAAACACGAATAATAAATTATAATAATTTATTTTTTACTAAAGAAATTTGCAACAAAAATAATCTTTCTTTAAATGCAAAATTGAGGCATTGCAATACTTTTGTCAGACCAGTGACCTTATACAGAATGGAAACGTCAAATTAAACTGGTGTAAATATTTTCCTCAAAATCAAAAGGAAATTAACAAGGAAGGTCCCAGGAAAACAAAAGAACGTTACTGAGTAACATCAAATAAGGAAATTAGTAAAGCCGAAGAAAATTTGGAAACCCCAGATAGAAAAAGGGAATTAAAATTCCTTGGATTCGTAATTTAAAAAGACCAAATAAACAAATTTCCGAAAAACTTTGAAAACTAAAAAGTCAAACAGGATACGTAAAGCAGATGAAAAAATAAAATCAAAATCTAAGAATAAAATAGAAGAGCTGTTTGGATAGAATGTAATTTAGAGAAATAATTTATACCACCTGTAAGGCAAAGACTCTTATGGATGAAAAAATAAAGAAGTCGAGAAGAAAAACGCTTACACTCCGTTAAACTTGCACTTGTTAATAATACAGTTTCTAGCAACTATTATGAAATATAGTATTATTAAAATATTGAGAAGCGAAAACTATAACTAATTAAATGTTTAATCTTAAAAGGGTTTCAATTAATATTTAAAACGTTTTAAATTGTTTCTAAACGCGAAAAGTAATTATGTTTTATTCAGTTTTGCTAGGTTAAAACGAGCAATTACATTATATTAAAAAAAAAATCTAACAAAAAATATTTTTAGTGTTTACTAATTGTAAAGGCGTATAATGTCAATAAAAATAAGCCTAATTAAAAAAACTAATCCAATATATTTCAAATTTATATTTTAATAACAAAAATTTTACAGTAAGACATCTTTTTTTTTGTTGTAATGTACAAGATTATCATGTAAGAGAAAAAAAAAAAATTTATAGTTAATGTACCGTTAGTAAAAGGAAATAGGTTTTTTTTGTAAGAAAAGATGTAACTTGAAGGTAGGAGATGTCACGGGTTATTGAAGATGGATTTCTACGGAAACGTGAAAACAAAATCACACCGTGATATTGGAAAGGATGTTATCTCTGTCAAGTACAAATTTTAGTCTTGAGCTAAAAAATCAAAAAGAAATATAAATGTATATCTATGTATTATATTATATTATGCATAGCAGAAGATTAGATTTCAACAATGGTATTGTTTATATAATTCAGTAATTTATATTAAATAGTTGTTAAAATAAACAATTTAATTTCTTTTATTTTTTGTATCTCTCCATTATATTTACAGTCGGTTTCGTAGGAAGAAACCATAAGTAACTTTCATCATAATATGCAAGTAGAAATAAGTTTCCTTGAAAATCTTAATTACGGTAAATACATTCTAAAACTTCAATAATTCATAGATAGCATACTCAATGATAAAGTTTAGAAAACGTGGGTATTAGAATGTTAAACATTTCAATAATATGAATAAAACCACAAGGTAAAATAAAAAGTAACATAAGAAAAAATCACCGCAAAAACATAAACAATCATAAACACGAACATAAGTACTTTGATGATGACAATTCAAGAATAGAAGTCTCGTCCCGAGTATCATTATTTGGTTCCTAGGTCTAACAGTTGTAGCCGTTACAACCACCAAACCTTCTTGCCATTTTTCAAGAGGTTAACAACCAAATAGTTCATTAATTGTTACGTTATACTTCGTAGCTAATCGATTGACTTCTTCCCGAATACATGGTAACCCTAAGTACTCATGGATTTATTCTGAACGAACGATGGCGTCTACGCTATGCTTCTCGCAGATTTACTCTAGAAGCGTCGAATAGTCTCTGTACTGCTGGTACTTGCCGTACCCTAAAGTTGGATTCTGTATGTCCTAATAGATTTTAGGATCACTTTGTACAATAGTAACTTGTTAGATACGGACAAGTGCGATTGTCTGCCTATTATTCAGTATAGTTCCATAATTATGATATCTAGCTACTTCCTTTTTTCTTTAATATGAACCTTCATGTTAGACGACGATTTAGGTGAATATCAAAATACTGCACACTTTCAGCTTGCTTGTTGTAACCCCAATCTTAATGGATATCTGAGCAGTCACCCCTTCTCATCGCAAATATCATGCGAGTCGACTTCGCTTGATTCACTTGTACTCCCCACTTCCTCAGTCACCCGGCAAGAAGGTCCAACCCAGCTGAGGCTTGAGTTGGATCATCATTCACCCCCATGATTGCTGTGTAATCGGTAAACAATGTAGTAGTAGTATCTTCCGCAACCGGAATGTCTGCGGTAAAGACATGGAGTAAAGGATAGGCCCTCAACACTGAACCCTTTATTTCTTAAAACAAAAAACGATTTCTTTGAAAGAAACACAGATTGCGTTATAAAATTAGAATACACTTAAATACAAATTATGTTACGTCGTTCTCATTTTTGTGTATTTTAAAATAATATTTTGTACACAAAATATATCAGTAATTACAAAAATAATAAAATTTAATCAAATTTATTGGAATTAAAAAAAATATGTATATAAACTGCTACGTTGAAAACTATAACTTTTATGCATGACTATTCAGTAAAATCTATCTTTTCACTTTCTAGTTATTTTGAACGTTTTGTAGTCGGTCAAAATATGAGAAATAAAATGGATTATTGTATTTCTTTATATTTAGAGGTTCTCCGACTCAAAGAATACTTTCAATATTTCAATCGAAATATCTAAGTGTACTGTCATTATTTTAGTGGTAGGCTAGTGGGTTTTTAAAATTTTTGTATGACTTCATTTTAACCCTTGATCAGAAATGGTGAAATATTTGGCAAGTTATAACACGAAAACGAAGTGTTTCCGAACCCATATTTATATGAATAATTTTTCTTTATTTTTTCTTGTAGAATTTATCCTGGAATTGTTTTTGTTTATTCATGAGAAACTCTAAGTAAAATCAAAATAGGTATTTTACTGCCTTTTTATAATCTCAAAAAAGTCAAAATAACGGACAACGAGAGGAATTTTGGCTCCGTGAAAAATCTGCTTACTTTTGAAAATTAAAAATATCAATTTTTCAAATTTAACAAAGAATTAATTAAATACTATTTTTTTAAAATTATTTCATCAACCAAGAACAGTTTCAATAATTTGTAATGTATGAAGTTTTGTTGATTTCCTAGGAAAACGATTAGTCGATTACTTGTTTTAATTGGTGCACCGAACTGTTGGAATTCAAATAGCCTTGAAGCAAAATACAAAAAATACTATAATTCGAATTTCAAGTTATTATTGGGTAATAATAAGTAGTATTTAATGGATGAAAGAGTACGAGTATAATGATTATTCTGCTGTTACAATTTTATTTTATATATTTAATGTGTAGAATTATGTTACAGAATTACAGTAAACACAACAAAAACAAATATACAATACTAAAATGTTTACGTTTTGTTATTACATCGGTAACGCGAGAAAATCGATAAACTAAGAGTATTTGTTGAAACTGTTATATAATATGTAAACAAATGTATTTAATTCTATTTAAAAACAAAACTTTTGTTATTATAATTTTGAATGGATCGACTAATATAATGTACACGTAAGCACACTGAAACGTTTTCGTGATTTTGCGCACGTATTTCCATATTATGATATTAAAAGTAAACATCATACATAATATATAATTTAAATTTTATTACTCTAAAGTACTCATATGACATTCCACTTTATCAGCAGGAATTTCTGCAATTACGAAAATTGAAAATTACAACACCTTCGTTTCGTTCAACTCTACCATGACAGCGTTTAAAAGGCAAAGAGGTAACTGATTATTCAATCTTCATCTTATTACTAACTTACTGATTAATTCTTGACTACTTCACAACAATGGTAGTGCTTAAAAACACATAAGGTAATTTATTTTTCACAATCAAGGAAAAGTAAAAGGAAAAACAAATACTAGAATTCACTGAAATTGTTTGAACGGTTATTAAAAAAATAACGACTAAAAAGGGGTTAAACCAATTTAATTCTCTCTTCCAGTGATCAAATCGATATTTGATTAATACCGAGAAATAAACAGCAAAAAAAAATAGTTTAGTAAAATATGAAAATTTTTTTTTTAAATTTAGTTAAAAAAAATACGGATTGAAAAAGAGAAAAATTCAGTAACGTTTAAATTTTTCAATTATTCTTCGAAAATAACTATTACTTCTTATATAAAGAATTAAGTTATATTAAAAATTAAGAAAGTATCAAAATAAAAATGAATTCCTTTTTTCAAATAAAAATCGTCGAATTTTTCTAACAGTAAAATTACAAAGGATTGGCAAAATAACAATATTAAAATCAGATTCACATAAACAAGGAGTACTTTTATGAAAAAAAAGAAATCTGTAGTATCACGAGTACAATTATATGTTTAAGAATGAATTTTAAATATTTTCATTTCGTTTTGTAACTGAGAAAAACAAATAATAAGGGAGTAGAAAATCGGAAAATAGAAATTTAGAGAATTGATGTAACATGAGAATTTTGAAAATTAGAAGAATTTATGGAAACTCTATGAAAATGTTTTAAAATGAATAACTTGAAAAGAAGAAATTTTATGGTAGTGTGTTATAGAAGGACAACACTACACTAATAATTATTTTTAAAAATATATTTAAATTACTTATAAAACTAATAGTAAATAATAATAATAATAATAATATATGGCCCAAATTTTTACATATAGTATATGTGTGTATATATATATATATATATATAAGTAATTAAAATCATCTGGTATTCTGCCTGGAAGCAGGTAGCTTACTCCACTGCTATCTCCACCCATTCCTGTCCCAAGCTTTCTTTTTCACCTATTGTAGTTTCCAGTATTTACCTTATGTATTAACTACCATTATTCAACTTCCTTTCTCCTTCTGCTGACTCTTCTAATCCAGTTGTCATATATTCTACTTCCTCTATACACTTATCCTGGTTGCACACATGGTTAGTGTGTGTGTTTGGGTACTTCCCTCAAAAGTGTTTTTTCTTCTTTAATCATGTTCATTACTTCCTCATTCCTGACTTTACCCGACTGTCTTACTTTCTCCATCCTTTTCTATATCCACATCTTAAGAGCCTCAAAATAGTTCCTCTCCCTTTGGCACATCGACCATGCCTCACTTCCATACAAAACATGTAAATGAAGCGTAATAATAACACAGAATGAAATATTTATAGCAAAGTAGTTTTTTAATCACAGAATATATAATATATGTTTAACAAGAAAAAGTGTTGTTTAAATAATAATCTTTTTATTAGTTTTTGCTAATACAAAGCAAAGATCCCCACATTGTATCATGGCTTTCAACTTGAAAATGAACCGTATCAACCTGTATTAATAAGCACTACGCAAATTCCAAATGAGAATGTCTTTTACTAAAACAGAAGGTTTATCTAGAAGACAGATAGATATATGTAACAAAGTAATTAAATTATAAAGACATTTATCAATAAAAAAAACTTATATTAATTAATTATACTTTAGAATTACTAACATACGAATCACTGATAACACATAAATGCAAAAGTTTATGGCGGGTTTTGTCTCTCCGTTTGCAACGACATCACGCGCCAGAACCAACGGACCGATTGCTTTTAAATTTTCAGGAAACATTTGTGTTATTCCAAGAAAGTCATGGATCGAGGCCCTAGGGCCTCTGGAGGTGAAGTTTGAATTTTTCCTCGTCAAAAGTCTGTGTACTTCAGTTACTATAGATACTGAAGTACAGTATCTATAGTACACTATCTATAGTAACTTCGGTCTTTAATAATTTAATTTCTTTTTCAAATATATGTACAGTCTCTGTAATTTAGCAGTTATTTAACAATGTTATTTTATTTTTTTTTCTTAATGATACTGCCACATAAGCTTGCAGCTTGTGCGTGAGATATGGAAATGGAATTTTATGCGCAGGAAAATTGTCATGCCTAATTCAAGCCCGGTACCTCCGGATGAAAGGCCGAGACGCTACCACACCGCCATGACGATCGGCAGAGTGTTCTAACCATAAGGATAACGAACACAGCGGCGGTACTGATGGCCAGAAGGGCGTTTGCCATTCTTTTATAACCAGCTAGTTATAAAAGAATAATCTTTAAACCCGTCGGAACAAACAGCCTAAAACTACAGATACAAAATACACAATATTTTATTACTAAAAAGGTTCTAAAAAAATTACTTTAAATATGTATAAATTCATGCGGATCCAGCCCCAAGGTTGTAATTCACAGAGATTTGAATACCTAAATAATACATGAAGAACTTAAACACAGTAATACCGCACGTGAAAGAATACAATGAAAATTCGGACCTATAGATCTCCTTGATAATACTGTAAAACACTTTCTTTTTTCCGTCTGTAATCACCCGCCACCCGGAGCCGGATCCGCAATTACGCATAAACTCAGCTCCGAGGGGTGCCTTCGGCCAAAACTACCTCGATAACGCACTAGGCCCCGTCCAGCAGCACTCGGTCTTGTATTACATAAAACGCCTCTAGCGGGGGAAACCTAAGAGATTCCCCGCCGGAAAACCGGTTTTGACGCCCTGCCTCTAATGGAGAACCCCCTGAGGGAACCCCACCGGGACTGTGGTCTTGCATTCCCTCCCCCCCACCAATAGCGTCTGCAAAGGATTCCCCACTCGATCATTGGTGGTGGAACGCTGGAGCCTCCCACTCCTCCCGGAAGGGCTTTCTCCTACAGACACCGCAGTTTCGTTGTGCAAACTCCAGCGAATCCCTGAAGTGGGTGAAGTCGCCTTACATCCTTGATCCAAGGCACAATCATAATCTGATCCAAGACACAATTTGGTCCTGTGGCCTGGCTTCCAGCACCAAAAACATAAGTCATCAAAGGTGCATCTCATCACCCGACAGGTTACCCACCCAATTCGAATTCGCCCATCGGTCCATTGGCTTGTCCGCCAAGATGGGCAGCACTACCCTAGGTGACCACTTGCGTCGCCCCAAATAACGGCTGCATGGATGATATCTAGAGAGACCGAATCCCCTGTAACCCGACGAAGTTCCCTTAGGAACTCATCCTTTTTAGTGAGTACGTACGTCCACGTCCTTAACACCAACGTGAACCCTCCAGCCGCCTCTTCCCGTCAGAGCCTAAGTGACAACCTTTACCTTTTCGGCGAAGTCCTTGCTCAGTTGTTCAGCCGCATCACTATCAGCTTGCATCTGGAGATGTAGGTCCTCTCCCTGTCCCACCATGACCTCACCTGGCGACACTGCCCCCTTGACAGATCGAAGGAGATCAGCATAGATCTTACCTTCTATCCTAACCACCACCATTGTTGTCGGAAGACTCACAAGTGGTCTCTTGCTCTTTAACGACGACGCCGATGGTACTCATAATAAGACAAACCTTACGTTTCTTTTCCACCCGCCTACATATGTACTCCACAGAACTTCGTAGAATCTGCCCAAGCTGGCCCGAGGGCCCACAAAAGCAGACTAGTTGATCCTGTCTACCTCGCATCACTTGCGGTACGGACCTGTAAATGACCAAGGCCACCTCGCAGTCCCCAACTGTTGAATCAACCACTAAAGATCAAGCACACATGAATTTTACATTCATTGTTCCCTCCGGATAGATCACGTGCAGTGGACTGCTCTACAAGGACCTGGCCTGTATTCAATTTGCTCGCTCGGGCCAGGTCCCGAATCCATGAAGCCTTACGGAACACTGATCCATGTTACAGATATTCGACTCCCAACACTATGTCAATAATCCAAGCAGATCCAACATCCTCTGGCGATTCAGCAGTATCCTGCATTAGAGTTGAAGATAAAAGACTTCCTGAAGCCAGCCTCTAAAACCTAACTACTCAATGTCTGCCTCTACAACTCCACAATCAATCGCTCGCCGAAGCTCGTCAATCGATGACCAGTTGCAGTCCGTTGTAGAGCTCCACCCGAAGTCTGAGATGCCATATCAGTGATGATAATATAAGTTTGTGTAGCCTCATCCGCTGTGCTCAGCCGAGTAGATGACTATGTGAACGAAACATAAATTAAAGATAAATTAATTTAAATAAATCGAAAGTTATAAATCAAAATTGAACTTCAACTTAGGAACTCCTTCAACTCGAATCACTGTAGAACACCTGAACGACTGAAACATCACCACTTTACTTATTTTCTCTTTGACAAAAAAGTAAATAAATTTTAATATGTGTAGCGGCGCTGAATGTTAAAAAAATGTAATATCACTCTGGAAAAATGTAATAACGTATTAACATCTCGCATTCAGAAAATTAATTTTTTTTCAAATCTTCAACTATAAGCGAAGTAAAACGTTAATTTACAATGTTAATCAGTGTAATTAATAAATCATAATTTTACTATATCTTAAAGTTTATTTATAACTTCTGTAGTGTTAATTCCTACTTGATTATAATTAATTTAAAATATAAATTAAACACGAACAATATTATTTCTTTGACCAAAAAAAAACTAATTTTGTAAATCTTATTAAAGAAAATAAATTTTAAAGAATTCTCTTATTAAACATTTATAAATTTAAATTTTAAGAATACCTGAAAAAAATGAATCCAATTATAAAACAAAGGAATCGTCTTGCGTAATTCCACAATGCAAATGCTTTCCACTTCTAGTCCAGTAGAGTTTAAAATGTTAGATCATTTGTTCTAAAATGTTCTAAAATGTATTTTCTATAATTGATTGAAGTTATAGTATTTTATAGTAATGGTTTAAATTTTTATTTTTGTAGTAATATAACCTTTATAAATAAATTATCAAAAATGTCAATGTATATTTTTTTACATTAACGTAAAATATATGCGCAATATATGCGTATCGTAAAATTTTACTTATAAACTTATCTTACTAAACTAAAAACTTTTTTTAATATATAATAAATTATTATTAAGAGCTAAAATCTGATGTGGGCACTATACGACTCGCGAATGATATGATCACGAAAAATTTAGTTTTTCAGATTTCATCGGAAATATGTATTTTGACCATCCTTGAATCCATTTTGACTAGTTCCGGCGTGATGTCTGTACGTATGTATGTATGTACGTACTATCTCACATACCTCAAAAACAATTGGTCGTACTAAGTTTAAATTTTGGATTTAGGACTTGTAGACTTAGAACTGTGCACCTTCCCTTTTGATTGCAACGACTGAACCAAGCGTGTCCAAAAAAGCTCAAAATCAAAAAAAAATCTGGATTTTGGAATTTAATAACTACAGTAATAAACCCTTATTTAGAGCTTTTCAACGATATATTTAGTGGTAATTATTTTCATTAGTTCCAGTTATAGCCAAATGAAATTTTAATTAATGAAATACTTGGATCTATAACGGAAGGCACATCGGTTCGAATCAGACTTCGTCTCCTTTTTTTTATTTATTGTTTTCAACTTTTATTTTATTTAAATATATTGATTTAATAATAATTATTAACCCGTTTTTGTAAACAAAATTAACAATAAATAATAATTATTCAATAATAATAAAAAAATATGAAAAAATCATAAGTTTTTTGTGAAATAAAATTTTATGAACTTTTAAAAATGTGTATATGTATCTTTGGCATTATTACATATGTGTATATGTAATATATTTAGTCAAACATCCGATTATTTAAGATTAATTGAAAATTATAATTTAGAATTATATTTTGGATTTTCTAGTTTAATCTCTGTTTAATTTTATTTAATTATTCTGAATTTTTTTAAATTTTATCAATGCTAAAGTTAACTACGGAGTGACTGAAAAATAGACCCTCGTAAGAACAACATACACTTAGGCATACGTGCCCGATCTTTAATAAATTGCAAAAAATTCTTATCTTTTAGTTCATTACTCTACTGATATTGTTGGTTAATTTTCTCTCTAAGTAGGAGTTGATCATCATTTCGTTTATTTGTTTTTGTTGCCAATCATTTTATCGCTTTTTGATTTAATATAATTCTTCTAATCTTAATTTGTGTACACGTTCTCTAGTTTTCAAATTTTCTCCCTCTTTATATTAACCATCTCTCTTAATCTTTTTACTCTTTCCTTGGTGTTAAAATTTTCTTTCTCTTTACATTTATCATCTTCTCTTAATTTTTTTATTCTTCCCTTGTTCTTAACATTTTCTTCCTCTTCATATTCATCTTCTTGTCGTTTTTTTGAGATATATTTCTTCAGTTGTTTCTTTTTCCTGTATGATTGTTTCATTTGCATTATTGATTATTCACCAAATAATCCAATAATAAAAACTGAATTTTTTACACCGTAAGGTCGAAATCAACATTTGTAACCAGTATACAGAAGTTCACTTAACGGAATAGTTTAATTATTATGTTTGGTTATACGACACACTAGTAATCTAAAACTTTTGTTAATCAGCAACTCACGAAGATTCGAATAATACTGGTCTAGTAATACAAGGAATTTTGCTCTATCCTAATATTTTTTGTAAGATTGTTGAATTAATACTTGTATAAATATTTGATGTTAATAAAAACTAATATTTCATCAGTTGTGTAACTGTCCACTTTATTAAAGAGTTGGAGGATCGTATCTCAGATGAAATAAGTTTAAATGAAGCGCATCAAAAAATGTGTATATGTAATTTAATAGGCGTACAAGGAAGTCATGTGGTGTCCACATCATGGTTTTTTAAATTCACTCATCTTAAACTTTAATCATAAAATGCGCTTTCAGTTAACATCACTGAAAAAAATTAATCCCGTAATTATGTTAAAAGATCCCAAAAAAGGTTTCCTAGTAAAACACTATCTTCATTGCTATTTTCATTCTCAGAATGAGCAGAGTATTAAGAATGATCCTGACATTGGGTGTATAAAATTGTCTACAATTCAAAACCTTCATTCCTTTAACACTGAGCCTAAACGACTGATTTCTAAAAAAAGTCTATGTGCCTATTAATTACCACTACAAACAAAGGTGTTGAGGATAAAAAAAGATTGTCTTTAAAGGACTGAAAGAAATGTGAGGTACTCGTATTAAAACCTTTGTCCTCTTAACCTTGATCAGTGAAAATTGTTGATACTATGGTATTTTTGTGTAGTCACTTGAACTTTAATCTGTTGTTATAACCCAATTATGATGAGTCAAGATTCGCAGTAGCATGACGACTATTCCTTTTTAAGACGAATACTGTGAAAGATGGACGACCGGTGATTGAACTCATGTAAAAATTCAATAAGGTAAGGACTATCTCCTTGATCTTTACTATCCTTTACATTACAGGCTATCTTCTACTGGAAAATAAGGTTATGCCATTTTCAGGCAATGGCTGATCTGAATGTACTAGAGGGTACTTATAATGGTGAATTGTTTCAATTTCCAAAATGTTTTTCATTGTTATTAATAAAATTAAAAAATTATTTATATTTCCTAACTACCGATGTTCTGTTAAACTCGTGAAGCATGTTCTTGCTGAACATATAATCGCGATTAAAAAATTACAATTTTTACTGGTTTTTATTAAAAAATTTAGAATTACCATTGTTTAGTCAGTTAATTCACCCCTAACTTTTACACTTGTGGGTTTAAAAAAGGTTTTATCTGCAGATATCTTGATTAAAACCTCTGCAATTTATATAAAACTAATTAAAAAATGATAAATACATAATTTTAATGGATTAAACATTTTTTAAATTCTTAAGGGTTCTTTAATTTCTATTAGTATAAAAAAAAAGTAAAACTAATCAACTTACACAATTTCTCCTTCCTTTACTGTCAATTACGTTGAAAAATTAACTTTCTTTGTCTATCTGTTCATTCCTATCTTTATTCTTTAAAGAAATATATATATATATATATATATATTTTATAAAAGATTTCTTATCGGTTTTCTAGGCTCTAAGTAACTACCTAATACTTTTATTTATAGTTGCATTAACAATTAATGTCATTAGCGACTTATCAGTTTAATGTAACTGCACCGGTAAATGTTTAATCTTGAACAAACTCAGGTCGACTACTCCAGAGACGTATGGTTAATCGAAACCCAAACACCAAAGAATAGCGGTATCCACCATCCAGTATTCAAATCCAAAAAAGTAATTACCTTTTTAAGATTTGTACTTCAGAACTTCCACTTCGAATTCAACTGATTTACGACGACGAGTTTACCACTAGACCAACCCCTATGGGTTTCTAAGTAACTAACTGTAGAATTTTAATTTCCTAGTATATGGGGGTCAGAAGATATTGTGATGAATCTGCGAATGAATTAATCTGTGGGCAGAAAATAGTTATTTCACTTCCATATAGATCATAAATGATAGATATAGATCTACTTTAGCAGTATGCGTAGTTTGAAACAGCAGCAATAGAACCTATATAAATGGTTGAAAAAATTTTGACCTGAGTGAAAAATTGGTTCAAACTTGCCTTTATTTAGCTCAGTTTTTATTAAAAAATAATTATTTTTATATATTAATTATATTTTTTAAACCGATAAGCATTAAAAAAAAAATAATAATCTTATTGATATTTAATTCTTAAAATTTCTATTAATTAACCGCTTAGATCCGTTAGTACTATTTTTAACAGAACAAAAATAATTAAAAGATAAATTATTACATTTTTACAATTGACACATTATTATATAAATTATCATCAGAAAACAAAGTTACTAAATCAGTAATTATTAATACTAAAAGAAGTACGAAAGAAAAACTAATTTCTGGACGCAAATTATTCTTCTAGCACGTTTTGAATCGGTATATGATAAAATACAGATAAAAATTTATATTAACAATATATTATTAAAGCAGATAATCTATATTATCGACGAAATTAGTTCACTTTCACACCCCAGAACATTTCTTTAATATAAAAATACATAAATACATGAACTTTCTACCTCATATGGATAGATCTAATTAAAATAGTTCAGTAACTAACAAATTATTACAATAGTATAAAATATCATCAAAAATTAATTAATTTAAAAGAATTAGAGGTAGTTACTATTTATGCATTAATAGTAAAGTTTGTCACGCGAATACTAAAATGTTTTAATAATTAATGCAGGAATATGGACTTTTGACACTATTTTATATAGGCTATTTACAATTCGTGAGGTTAAAAATGAATAATTTAAGTACTAAAAACAAAACTACGTGTACATACTTTATAAATAAATTTAAAAAAACCCGTCGTTTGCGTTATTGAACTTCTCCAGCATTCGCATAACGTATAAATTAGCCATTCATCAACAGATTGATTGAAAAATATTTTTACCGTTGCATTCCAAGTAACAAAAAATGTGTAAAAAAAAATTAATTCGAATTATTTCATTTCTGTATTCTAGTATTCAAACCAGATTTTTGTAAAATTTTGCTTCCAAAAAAAAATGTATAATTTCTTGGCATTTGTTTTTTATTCTTATGTAGTAGAAAATTAATTATACATGAAAAATCTGATACGGATACCACCACATGACCTCCTTGTATGCCTATTACATTACATATACACATTTTTAAAAAGACGTAAAATTTTATTTCACTAATAACTTCTGAATTTCTTTTATATTATTATTATTTGTTGTAAAAATATTTTTACAATAACGGGTTAATAATTATTAATAAATCAATATTTAAATTAAAAAAAAAGTTAAAAAAAAGGAAATGAAATGTCTGATTCAAACCCGTGTGCCTTACCTTATAAAATCCAATTATTTCAGTAATTAGAATTTTATTGGCTATAACTCTGTAACCAATGAAAATAAGTACCATTTACGATATATTGTTGAAAATCTCTAAATAAGGTTTTATTACGGCAGTTAAGAATCCAAAATCCAAGAAAAAGTCCAAAATCCAAATTTTATGGAATTTTGGGCTTTTTTCGACATTTTTGGTTTAGTCGACTGCAATGAAAAGGAAAGGTGCACAACTAGATGTTACAACAGTCCTAAATCCAAAATTTCAACATCCTACGGCTAATTGTTGCTTAGTTATGCGAGGTGTGTTCGTTTGAACATACATATATACGTACGTACAAACGTCACGCCGAAACTAGTCCAAATGGATTCAGCGATGGTCAAAATGGATATTTCCGTTCCGATCTGCAAACCGAAATTTTTCGCGATTATGTAAAGGAATACTTGCTTTACTTCGTACAAGTAAAAAGTTACCTAATATTTATTCTTTCTTTTTTTGGGAAAAAAGAAGTTTATGATGATTTTATTGTAAAATTGTTATATGTTTAAATAAACCAAAAACGTTAGAAACATTTAAAAAATTTGTTTTTTTTTTTCTGAACAAACACCTCCAAACTCACCTTCCAAGAAAATGTTTGATATTTCTACATTTACTATGTTAAATATAAAAACCTAAATAAACTTCCACTAAAAAAAATACAACTAATAAAACCTTACCTAAGATATCATTTTTGAGGTTGAGGTGAATAATATTAAAAGTTTTAATAATATTAAAAGTTTAAACCAAAATAAGTTTTGAAAAATTCGAAAAATTTTTTAACATTTGATCTGCTGCCCAACCCGCAATATTACCCCCAATTATTTTATTTTTGACCCCTCGCACTGTTACTATTCTTAGGAAGACATAAAACAAGGTTCGGTTAAAAGATATGCAATATATAAAAATAGTTTCGTCTATATTTGGCAAACGGGAAAATTTGTGGCAACATTTTAAAAAATATGATAAGATAAGCATGAACTGAGCTTAATACGAAGTGAGGTTATGGTTCCAAAATTCTGAGACAATTAACCCCCCCCCCCCCACTCACTGGAAGATTGACTCTAAACTTTTATCAACATACTGTCCCATACACAACAGTCACAAGATTTAATAAAAATCGGTTTATTCAGTAAAACGATATTAAGTTTTTAACATTCCTTTTTTTGTTGAGGTTCCTAGGTTCCGTGTGCAGCCACGTACTGATTTCATCCAATGCCGAATGAAGCTTCTCCGAGGCTACAATCGAGTTATCGTCAACTTCTATGATCGCCGTATCATTCGCATACGATCCAATTGCAACAGATCCTGTGCAAGGAAGCAGTACACGCTAGCAATAAACCGGACCTAATATCGACCCTACGTCATTCCCGAGGAATTTTCGAAGAAGGTAGATATTGATTATACCTAATAAATCTTGATAGATTTTGATTATACCTAACCTGCGAAAATCGATCCTCTAAGTAACTTATAAAAAATATAAAAACATAATAAAGTAATAAAATCTAAAGGTTGTCAGATTTCAATTTGAAGAGCAAGTCTGATATCCAAACATTGGTAAGAAATATAGGAGAGTGGTCAGAAGTGATGTCGCAAACATTCTGCACATTGATATAAAACGTCGAAATGCCCGAGTTGATAAAGAAATCCAACAAGTCGGGGACCTTTATGAAATCCGTAGACCAGTAATTGGGCTCAAGTCCGGTGATAACATCAAACTGCAATCTCTCTGCAAAAAGTTTCAATGCTCTTCCATGTTAAGATTTTAGGCGTGATACCCAGAGTACGGTTTTTGCGATCCAATCACTACCTGCAATAAATTAATTACCTAGCGTGTTAAAGTTATTCATAAAAACATAGTTATTCATAAAACATGTCCTCCGAGATAGCGTGACAGGGTGGACAATAAATTGCGGAAAGTTGACTGATCTAATCCAGTCCAATATCTCAACAGAGGTCTCCTGAATCTGATCAGTTTCTAAAAGAGGAAGCTGACTGTTTGTCACGTCTCTTATCAAAGTAGCAGAATCCCTATACGCCTACCATCAGGTTGAAACATGTTGAAACCCCGAATGCACAGAAAATCTTTGATCCGTAAAGTGGAATACTGGGAAAAATATTTTTTTGGTATTTTTGAGAAAAAGATAACGTCCAGTTTCTCCTAGTTAAGTAACCTCTCCAGCTTCTACTGTCGGTGCAAATATTCTACGCTGCAATTTTTAAGTAGTTTCTCATTGTCAAATCTTAGAAATGACTGTTGTAAGCAGTTTCATCACATTCCTTTTGCTTCACCAGAAATTAGATGTTAGCCGCTGGCTTCTCAAGTTTATCACAAGAAGTCGAACCATCACGGATGTTTACTGCCTCACCAAACAACCTGGGACAAATGTTGGAGTGAGTATTGAGTTGAGTATCCGAATTGCTATTCAGATTCTTGGTTGTACTCCGTCCTTGCACTTCGGCCTGGACACGGCAACTGACTTAATCTGGGAACCTCGGAATCCTTTAGATACAATCTTAGAATCATAGCTCATTTTTTGTCTTTTCTTTCTCTTGAGAATTTCTTTATACACCCAACAACCTTTATAATTTGCCGTATGATCCCGATGGCAAAGCGCACAGGTAGCTGGTGTGCTCCTGTCTTCTTTTGTCAATCGATAGTCCTATGACCACCTGGGCACCAATATGCATAATCTAACGCACCAATATGGTCGCATACAATAATTTTTATTACAACCATACTGCTGGCACGGTATAAACTGTACGATTGCAGGAGTTCTTTTGAGTTTTAAATTTTACACAATAATTAGCTAAATACTTTATTTGAAATACATCTTTGTTATTGCTTTGGGTTCTAAGTTCACAAAGAATCTGGGTAGTGGTTCTCTGGTAGTTCGATAGTGGGTATTGACAATACTATTAACTTTATGACCCTCATTCTCGACGTACTCTTATTACGGTCAAAGGAATAGAATGATTGTTTCTCAAGACCACTTTGAATGGTCTCTCATCTTGCCTCGTAAATTTTTGACTTACAAGATTATTTTCTTATATTACCTAAATAATTTTTCTATAGCATTTTATTTCGTTAGAGAAAAACCGCATCCATTAGCTAGCTATTTTTGACTCGCACGTTACATCAGCTTTTGCCACTACTGACTCCTGCAATTCAAATAACATTACGATGACAGTAATTCTGTATAACACGATAAGAGGAGCTTTAAAATGTTCTGCCTGTTCAATAGTTGCGGTTGACTTCTCCATCAGTAGATGCTCGTAACGATTAATTAGGGGTAATTTGTCGCTAAAATAATTTCGCAACACCTTTGATGTACGTAAAACAAGAATCGTTTGCCACTCCAGGAGTCACTTTACGAAGGGCCATGACCTCCGACTCAGATTCACTTTCACTTCCTGAAATTCCACTCATGTTGGTTAATAACGATCTTATCCCTAATCAGTTTGTATCGGGTAACCTTCGTGGGATCTCTTGAGGAATAACCAAAGACACTCGTTTCCTTGTAATTGATGAAGAAGAATTCACACACATCGTTTTACAGTTATTACCCGGACCAATCCGAAGCCTTTCCATAGCAACGGGCTAGGCAATAGACTATGTAGCCCAAGTTTAAATCAGTTAATGTAAAAGAAATTTTCTATATGTTAAAAAATTAATCACAAAAGAGAAGATAAAATTGTTTATTATATAGTACCCGAAAATTAATAATGATTCTCAACTGACACCAAAATTAAATTAAAAGTAAATTCTACTAAGAGTAATACATCTATCATAAACTAATAACAACTGTTTTAAATAAGATAATATTCTCTTAACTGATTGTAAAGGTTATAGATTATTGTAACAACTCAATTAGAAAATAATAATTTTAGAAAATTCAAGTCAACAGATTAAAACGACATAAAGATAAACATCATCTCCATAATTTTCCCTTTAATATAGCTAGCTATTCTAGCCATAGGCACCGGGAAATTAAAAAGTTACAAAATCATATTTTTAAATGATTGGATTTATTAGATTCTTTTTCTCCAGTTGCATTTGACAAGAATAAACCCTTATAAAACGAAATAAAGCTATATTTATGAGTAATATTAAATTAAAGCAGTAACATATAAATATATTTTTTTTAATTTCAAGATTCATCCCTTTTCCAAGAATGAAAGGAGATTTTCTAGATCACCCATTTACAGATAAAACAGTCCTTAATATTTTATTACTTTATCGTTTTTTTTTCAAATGTTTAACTGAATTTTTAGATTTCTAGCACAAAACTTTATAGTTTTAGTTTATATTTATGCTAGAATATAAATTAGAAACGTAGAGTTTAAAACAGAATAAAACACATGGAATAAAGATGCATAACTAATGTAAAATAAATTTTATATTTTTTTAGTTGATATGTAGCAACAATATACTTATAGCTTGACCGCTAGCATTTAAAACAACCATATCATACAGTACAGTAATTTCATTATAGATTCCTTTGTTTTGTACTGGCTACATCGTTTTACAAGAATTAACGTATGTATGTTTATTGTAAAGACTAATTTTATGAATCGTTTAATCATATGTTAAAAGAAATATTTAACATTTTGTATTTTTTAAAAGTTTTTCCAAGGTTCAGTTCCCAATAATTTAAAAATATCACGTTTGAGTGTAAAAGATCTTATGCGGACCATCAATGTTAATTGCTAAAGGTATTGATGATGCTTAAGAGCGTTTAATTCATCCGGAAAATCTTTTAGTAAATTATCCTCTATGATCAGTCTGCCAATATCTATTGATCTTAAAGTTAAATAAAAATAAAAACTGTATGCTTATCAAAAGATTTTATTCATAAATTGAAAGGAACTAAGAAAAACTTTAACGGTTTAGTTAGTTTTAATCTTTTGTTTTTTTTATGAGAAAAGGAGTGAAATACTTATTCAGGTTTATCTTAGAGATAACGTTTATTTACCGGGATAAATGTAAGAATAATCAAAATACCTAACTTGGAGATTGAAAAATCCTAATTTTTTTCTTTTTTTAAACATTCATAACATACGTAAAATCAGGGTGTTTTCTCGCGATCTTCAGCAACCGTCTTACAAGTTTTGATTTTCTTTTTTCTTTTTAAAAATGTTAAATGCTGAACTTTATCGCAATTTTCGTAATCTAACAGTTTTCTTGTACTATTATAGGAAATAGAGGATAAAGTTGATTTCAGAATGATCAACACTTTCACAACGTTATTGTTTCCTTTCTAACACTTTCATTGCACAACACAAACACATTTATACATAAAAATCATATAAAAGATCTTTTTAATTAATGTGTCCTTAAAATGTCGAAAGGCCCAGAAAATATTCTTTTTAGCATTGAGATAAATATTTTTTTATCGACATAGTACTGTACTCCTGTCATATATAGTAACAGCAAAAAAATATATATACAAAATAAATAATTTAATTTTTTATTTAAAAGTATTAAATATTTTTTCAATGCTATTACTTTTAGATTATTTGTACCTGAGATGGAAATAGTACATGGTAGTGAAGTTTTAACACAAAATATGTATGCTTAACGTTTGGGAAGTTGTTTTACAGGGAGCATTCTTCTATTCCATCATCAATCAAGCGAAACAGTTTACAGCGTACTCGTGTCAACCGACACGAGGATATTGAAAAACGTGATAAATATAACATCAGCGATAAAAATGGCTTACTAATACATTTCAATTTTAAACTAATTAAATTTTAATCTTTTTTTCGTTTTAAACAGAACCCTATTTTTTATTTTTTTATTTCTTTAACATCAGTTTCTTAAGCTGTACTTTTTAAAGTAATATTTACTCTGATTTTCCAAGTAAATTACGTTGGACAAAATTGTATCATGCAATATACTAGCCCACTGACCTCCTAAATTAATGTGCGTGACTCGAGTGCTTCACAGTAATAAGTTCAATTCATCTAACTTACTCCGTACAATTTCTGTTTTCGACAGTTTTGTTTCTCTTGTAAACCACAACTAACATACCAATAGGCTTTACACTGTCATCTTTAGTATTTTTCCATTACCTCTTATTCACCGAGTATAAAACACCTAATTTGTTTTAAGAAAAATGAACTTTTTAAATGATTAAAATCACTGAACTTTTTATATTAAAATTTTAATTAATTTTTATAATTTAAAAAAAAATCTGACTATTAAAAAATATATAAAATTTTTACTAAACACACACCTATCGAAAAAATAAATAATTTTTGTTATTATAAAAGAAGAAAGCAATAGAATTTTCAATGTAAAACTAAAGGTAGATCATAAAGGATTCAAAAACATAAATATCTAAAAAATATTTAAAGTTATAATCATTGCGTTTATAGGATATAAACGTACAGAAATTTTCTCAAGAAAATTCCATTACATTTATTTTTATAGCGACATTCTCTCATATCATATTAATTATTTATTAATTTTTCAGCTTAAAAGAATCTAACTTTTCATTTGTTTTATCTTAAATTTTTTTCTGTCAATAACAGTTTCGAACTTTTTTCAAAGAATTCTCCATTATAATTTTTAAATTATTTTACATTACGTTTTATAATTATCGTTAGTTTTATTTATTTATATATTTAAATATCCATTTCAGTTTTTTTTTTTTTTTATAAAATGAATTTTCATAGTACGAGTGTTTCAATTATATTTTATCTAATTTATAAGCAAGTTATCAGACATATAATTTTACAAACTACTCTTCTGTATATAATTTAATAATCAAATGTAATGAATCTCTACTAAACCATAAAATAATAGTAACAGTATTTTTAACTTGCTTTTCTTTATTTTCACCATTTTTCAGGAACCTTCTCAAATATTACACCATGTTCAATGTAGATTCGTGATACAACAATCATTTAAATAATATTGCAAAATATTTAATACTTCACATAATTGACTTGACACGCTAAAATATGCTGATATTAAAAAACAGAAAAGGAATTTTCAGTTTTTTTTTTTAAGGGTTTAATTAAACATTCTAACTGACTTGCCTGATAAAGTAAAAAAGTAAGCCCACTCTCACTTTTATCGGATTCGTTGTATTTCACGATATTTAATACAGAAAACGTTCATTTTAAGAAAGCTACGATTTTTGGAAAGTCAAAAATTATAAGAACTACGAGAAACTTTAAATGAGGAGCCTTCACTTTTTTTTGAGAGTATAAATTCATATTGTCGGTGCCCTGTCCATATTTCCAAAACGGCGGTAAAAATAATTATTTTTAACCTCCTTTATTTTTAATTATATTATGAATACAAAGTATAATTTTTCTTAAATTTTTTTCTAAACCTAATTCTTAAAATGCTACGAGTACATCCACTAAAAAAATACGGTATCCACCATCTACAACATGAGGGTCTTCCTGGCTATGCAAATAGTCCATCTATCTGGGTAGTGATTATTTATAATGCTGATCCTTCCTGTTATGTGTCAGTGCTTCATTTTACTGAAATATCTACTGTATCCTTATAAATTAATGGCACATTCTGAATAGATTTCAACAAAATATCTTCCAAACATTCAAGATACTGTGCTACCGTCAGATCCCCACGAAAATAATTTACTGTAGTTTGGCGCACCAACAGTTAACAAAAAATCTCACCTGTTATGGCCTTGAAACTTAAGGGTTTTGTGTTGACCGATAGACATCTTTTTTTATTAAAAATCTTATTGCATGAAAAATTGTCCGGATGAAAGTTGAAAAAATTCGTGATCACTTTGTTTATTGTAATCAGATTTTAGTTGTCTAGCTGGAATACTGAGGCGTTCTCTCATCACTATTAATCATAGCATGAAGTACAACAGGTTTTTATAAGTGGTATTTGTTTTCTTGGAGTGCCTATTGACATAGTGAACATCAAATAACTTCCCTTAAGGGGAACTCTGGAACAGTTTCAAAATACGCAAATCTAAAAGTACGTTTCAATTTTTCTACTCCTATCAAAACACTTTTTTGCAAAATTTGTTTTATCAAACAACCATCAGCACTCAGATTAGCAATTATTTTTTTAAATAAAACCTGTGATCAGGTGAATGTCTATCTGGATATCTACCTTTCTTCGTACGTAGAGATTGTTAAAGTGCAGTTTTTTTTAATGAGAAAATAGACTTGAAACTAACCCAGTTTTCAGTACTTATAAAATACATTAAAATTAAAATAAACCCAAAGATTCTGGCAACAAAATACGTTTCAAAAAAATAGTAAAAGAATAAAATAAATAAATAAATCATTAGCAAACCAATATATTAAATTTTTAAATATATTTACATCAAGACTTAATTAACAGTAACTTAAAATTAATTTTAAAAATAATAACAATTAGTGAACTACAGAATTTTATCCCCCTTATAATAGTGAAGTAAAAGCATTACAAAAATGTTAAACCAAACTACTTTGTCCTCGTGATAATAATTTATTACGATGTAATTTACTTTGTAATATAAAAAGTAATCAAAATTACAACAAGGACGTAGCGGTATTTGAAATAAAATTCTTTAAATAAGAACTGTTCCCAAAAGGAAAGTATTGTGACAAAGCTGTCACAGATGATAAGACACTACATTTACTTATTTTCATGGAAAAATTACTAAACATCTACCATATTTTTGCCAAAACTTCAACCACAATTTCAAACTTCAATCCTAATTTATTTATAAATATTATCCCCAGCTAAATAATGGAAAGTAAATTTGAAACAGGATAAAAAGTAAGAAAATAGTATATTTTCTCTTCTTTATTGAAAAAAAACCAGTAATAAAATTAAATTGTGTAGGTTAAAAAAAAAAAACGCGACGAAATAAAATTAATACCACTTTCAAATTTTGTCCATTGTTATAAAGCATGTTATTAAATTTTTAATCCAATAGCCAAGATGATATATATTACAGTAAGTATAACTTCCGTCTACGTTTATTTGACTTGTTTTCGAGAAATAACGTTGTTTTATAGAAAAATAAAGGTTTTTTCGAAATTAAATTCCTAAAAAAAATAAAATGTTTAAAAACGTTAAAGAGGTAATGTTATTATGTCTGACACAATTGTTTAAGAAGACAAAAAAGTTCAATAATAATAATACATCAAGTTACAAAATAATTTTATATATTTTTTTTAATACATTTTATTATGTTATAATATAATTTTCAAAGTAAAAAGAATGCGTATGAAATATAATATTCTAACACAATTTAGTTGTGTCAAACTGTCAATTTAGGTCGTTTTACACGACAGGTTTTGATAGGTTTACATTAAATTATTGTTTTTTGTCAAATGTTAATAAAATATAAATGATAAAATTTAGATAAAATAATAGAATTGTTGGAATTAATCATTCTAATTGTTTAGTTATGTTAAATCAGACATAACAGGCTACAAAAAAATGATAGGCTGTTTCGTTACTCACCAGGGGAAAGGTGAAACTAAAGTTGTTTAATATAAAATTTTACCAATAATTAAATTTTTTTTATAAGATACGAGGGTCGGCTGATATATTTTGCACAAATATGCGTAGCATGGGAATGAAAAGAGATATTGGAATGAAATAAAAAATGAATAGAAGTACAATACCTTAGCCATAAAATGCATTATTTGTTTTTTAATATAATCTCCGTTTACACTGATACACATCTCCCAACGGGTGACAAGTTTTTCATTCCGCCACTGAAATATTCTGGCGGTCTTTCTCGGATCCAAGTGACCACAGGTTTTTTCAGCTAATTGTCAGTGGTGTAATGATTACCTTTGAGATCCCTCTTGAGATGAGGGAGAAGTAGAAGTCGCACAGAGCCAAATCCGGCTAGTATGGTGGATGCGAAATAGGCTCAAACTTCAGCTTGCGGAGAGCCATCAGAGAGTTTGCGCGGTACCTATCGTGCACAGATTTTACGGTAACCCAATTGCTCGATAATACGGCAAACTCATTCGTTAGATATGCCTAACTGAATAGCGATGCGTTGATGGGTGATTCGCCGGTCTCTTTGAAGCAAATCGTCCACCTCCTTTCGATGTTTCTCGTCAGTCGCAGAAACTGATCGTCCACTGCGAGGTGAGTTCTCAATTGTCGGTTTACCAGCTTCATATTCGCGAAACTTCAACTCCCACCTATTCGTAGTACTCCTGTCAACAGTTTCATTACTGTAAACCACTTTAAACGATGAAAAATATTCGTAGGATTCATATTTTTTGCTGTAAAAAATTCGATCACTACGCGCTGTTTTAACCGTACAGATATATTGGCCGTGCTCTACTCCATTTTAACTATTATTAAAAAAAAAAATGGACAAAACAGATTTCAACGCATTATCGCAGGTTTGTAGAGGGGGACTTTAGTTATCATGTGCTGTCACGCCCAACTAAATAGTACCTTTTACCTTTTGTCTCCGTGTAGAACGATAGTGTGCACATTTATCAACCAAGCCTCGTAATTTGAAGAATTTAAACAACTTTTATACTTTTAATTATCATAAAAACAATTCATTAACAGAAATGATGTTTTATCTATCAAAATCGATCAATTATTGTAATGAAATTTTTAGAACAAACTGCGGTGTTCCTCAAAGCAGCCTATTAACCTTAAATTGTATGTAAAATAAGCCGATGACATTTAAGAATACGAGTAAGTAATAACGGCGATTTATGACGATGAATAAGCAATGTTAATATAGATTTATCACTGATTTTAGCCTCTGAAAATTTGCTAATTTATCTCAATAATCAAAGTTTGGTAAATTTAAGTTCAATGAAGATTATGATTACACATGTAATCTTTACTTTAAGGAAAGAAAGGTGTCTAACTTTAATGCTAGGCAAACACACCCTCCTCTTAAACGAAGGGAAATAATAAGGCACACCTACATAATAGTATACTATATATACATATTTATATATATATATATATATATTTGTGGAGCACAATCAAATTGAAGTGAAACTGTGTTAGTAGTTATGGTTAATCGGAAATTAATTACAGATACCGTGCTATTAAAAAATAAGATTTTATTAAAATGTAAAATAATATTAAAGTTAGTCACAAAGTTTGGGAAGTCTCTCCTAACCTTAAAATACTTCAACTACCTTTAATCGAAATGAATTTTCATGAGATAATGATACTATATCACCAAGAAATAAAAAATTAATTCAGAAGATATAAACAATCTGTAGATGTTCGTTACTGTACCCTTTGGCGTTAACACTCTTTGAAACTAAGCATTTAGAAAGCTACTTACTCGCTTCTTAAGATCTACTAAGTTCGAGACCATTGATATTCCAGGTAAACACCTTCAGAGATCTGTAAATTCATTCATAGATTCAGAATCTTGGTAAGAAGTCTTATTATTAACTGCTTGCTCCACCAGAAACTCAATATCCAGTCAGTTTTACTGTTTTGTATTCAGCAGTATTACGGGCACCATGCCCAACAGCCGCAGCATAAGACCGCGTACGATCAGTGGAACAAGCGCCCGGATCCTTAGTCGTTCTCCTACCCAATGACAGGAAATTATTATTATTCAAATCAAAGGAAGCAGTCCGTTTGCCCTGATATCCTACTGGAGAGGTAGTCTTTGTAGCTGATGATACCTTCTGCCTCTGGTTTCTTTCTATGATTTCCTTATATACTCGGCATCCCCTTTAGTTAGCTGGTTAGTCTGACTGGCAAAGGCCACAAACGGCCGGAGTGTTTCTATCTTAGGATAATCTGCAGACCTGTGGCCCTCTACACATTTAATGCATCTGTAAGGCCGCATGCAGACGGTTTTTGTGTGGCAGTACTGCTGACCGCATATGCACTGGACTAAACCAGGAGATATTCTAGGTTTTCGAAGTTGGCGATGTACACAATTTGCGACATATTTCAGATTAAAAACTTTGTTATTATCCTTGGGCTTAAGGTTGACAAAACACGTCGACAAGGGTTCCTTTGTGATCCGATGCCTGGCATTAATTTTAATGCAGCTTGCCTTAGGACTTCGACATCGTATCCCTCAAGCTCTCCTTTGATGGGAATAATGTAAGTTCAATTACCATTTGTAGACGTTCAGATCTTTTAAGATAACACGAAGTTGTTTAGGGCTGAATAATTTTTAAACAAAGTTTCAATTAATATTTAAGTTACTAAAAAATCTCTCCGATTTCTTTCTTCTTTATACATTCGCTTAATGTCTGTATCATAAAATACGGCTGGTCGTGTCGAACTGATACAACCATACATAAGGTTAATATTTTAAGCGCATTTTTAAACACAACTGCATATCTATTTTTATTTTTCTCAAGAAAAAATAAAAATAAATAAAATCACTATAAAATATATTTTTATTAATTTTAATTTTAGTTTTAGTTATGGATTCTAATTTTCTATTATTAGGTAGATTTTTAAGCAAAAACTATTTAAATTAAATAAAAGTTTAATATATATCTTAAAAAAAATATATAAAAAAAATTATAAGCAATAAGGATTTTAATAATCAGATGTCATATATATTAAAAGGAGAAGTATCTAGAAATGAGAAACCATGGAAGAACTTTGATTACGTAGCCTACTTTATTGAAATATTGAATATATAGCATGTCTTTTAGATTTACTTTGAACCTCCACTTTCAGTTTGGTTATGGCTGAGATTTCCAATATTTTCCTCAACTGCCTAGTGATATTCTTTTACCCTCATCACGCAAAAAAACCATCCTTTATCGCTCTATGTCTCTTTCCCACACACGTTCTTTCTCTATTTCATATGGTCAGTTGTACTCTGCTCGTTTATATTTTATTTCTTTTTCGTAGTAGTGTTTCTTCTTTTTTTTTAAACGACTTGTTATAAAAGTAGAATTTTATTTTGTTTTTAAATTAGGCAAAAGTTACATATAATATTCAGTCTTTAAATAAATAATATAAATACATTTATTCTACAGTCTGTTTATTCTTCCAAATAATTTAAGTGTACATATTTTTATCGAATAGTGAATATCTGGTTATAAAAAATAATAGTGATATTGAGAATAAGTAAATAAAACACTTAAACTCAGAGTAACAGGATTGTGTAAATATTTTAAATGAAATTTGCTAATAAATATGAATGCCTATAGGTTTTTCTGGAGAATTGATGTAATTTCTAATGGTCAAATTTTTTAATAAATTCTGTTTTTTCTTTGTTAACAGAATTATTTACGAGTTTATTTTTTCAAAATCGACACATCTTTTATCACTTGCAAGATCGAATAGATTTATTCAGTACGTGATTTATGAATATCGGTTAAGTCCTTTTGGAATTAGATCTCATATAATTAAATATGAAAATTATTCTCAGATAACTACTCCTCTTCTGTCGTCCTTAGTGTAAAAATAAATACATTATAATCGTACAAAAAATCTGATTGTTTAAATGTAAATATTGAAACACAATGTAATATTTTAGCACCATGACCCGTATAAAATAGTGAAATTATTTAAAAAAGAGTGCATGAATTTTTCTTTTTAAACAAATAATCTCCAGAATTGTTTATTTAATTCCAGTTCATAAAATTAATTGAATGTGAAAATAATAACCAGACTAATCTGGATTTAAATCTGGAACCTTCTGGATGAAAGAGACATTACAATTTCGCTAAGAATATCATCACTGAAGAACGGACGGAATTTAATGATTTAAATGTACATTGTAATTACAGCAAGCTAAAGTTATGAGTATTTTAAAACAGTTAATGCGTAGAGGGAAGAGAAAGTGCGTTTGGTATCCTCGGAGACTTTAATGGGGAAAGGTACGGTTAAAAACAAAGAAGCAAGGGACTGAGAAATTGGTTTGGACATTTCTCTCGACGGGTAGCAAATCGAAATTAACAAAGTTATATACCGCTACCCTGATTAATACACGTCACATGACTACATCAGTAACCTTCTATCTCTGGTTCCCGCTTTTCTATTACTACCGTAATATCATCCGCTCCCCCTGTCATATCTCCCATGAAGCGCTGCATTAGCATGAAGCACTATTGAATTATGTAATATCACATTATTGAATTGATATTCAATGATCTAAGATTACAGAGTAATCTTTTTAACATACTGTATTAATATTTTATATGTAATAAAATTAATTTGATGATCTATCTATGACGAATAGAATAGTATTCGTAATTCAATTAAAATATTGTGCTGCATAAAATTCTTGGCGTAATAGAAAAATTACCTTTTCAGCGCAGTATTTATTTAAATTATTTTTTTTTTTAGAGTTCATTCACTTTTTGAGATTTTTATTGTAATTTACATTAACCTTTATGTACTAGCTTCTTTTCTTTTACAAATATGTTTTATACATATTTCATAAAATGAAGTTTATACTACAGAACAGTTTTATAATGTATTTTTTTGTAGGTTCATTTTTTAAATATCTTGAAGTTATTTATATTATAATGTACTGTTAAAATCTTATAACTTATAATACAAATAATAATAATATAATCTACTGTAATCCAACGAACACATAACAAACAAGTTGATGTCAGGTTATGGTTCCGAGGAAACATACCTGCTGACATTAAACGTGTGCAGGATCATCCACTAGAAGATTTTTCTAACCCGGGGTCACTGTGATGCTCCTGTTCCTACTACCATTACAATCTTTGTTCCTTTGTATAAAATCATCGTTTTAAGGTGATGACAAAAAAATATAATGACCAAAACATCCTGATGGATCGATCTGTGGTACACAACAGGTCAGATATTACCCTGCAGGACAAACAGAAGAAGACGACGTTCATCGTCGACGTAGAATTCCATTTTTTACCAAAATCAAAACTAAATATAACGATAAGATAGCGAAATATAAGAAATTAATGGATAACATCAGAGAAATGTAGAGGAAAAAAATTAGATCAGATCAGGGAGAACTAGGAATAGATAGTCCCGGTGATTCTGGATGCCAAAGGAGAGATTTCATACGAGGATATGATGCGGAAATTGCTGGAAAAAATAGGAGTACCAAAAGTTCTATCTACACCTTCAAATACAGAAAGCCTTACTGCTTAGTACCTGTCCCATAGTGAGAAAATATGTCACACATAATTTTCAGGTTGAAGGAGACGGATCGTGATCTCTTAGGTTCTGATATTAATTTGTCTGTACGAAATTTTATCTATATATTTATTAATTTTTGCAAATATTTATTTATTTTGAAATAGTAACAAAAATAAAAATAGTGGAACTCTTATAGAAAAACCTGGCCCGATTCTTTGAGTACTAGTCTTTATCGAAGGCCAAGAATAATAATAATGTTAAAAATTATAATTTTTTTAATGAGAAGTATAGTAAGTTTATTATTCGTAAAAACTAACTTTGAAAAACGTATTTAACAATTTATCTTTCGTAAACATGACCGTGAACGTACTGGACTTGTTCATAGTAAGTGGATAGGTGACATAATTTATAGGATGTGTATCGCTGTATCCTATACTAGATTGGTAATAAAAAAGACATTCCAGTATATAATCCTGTCACAACCTCCCTTTGATTAAAAACTGTCAAATTAAAAAAAAAAAAAAAAAATTATAACATTATTACTTTGATAGAAATGAACCACAGCAATATTAAATCAAGAAATTCAATTACGTTTTACTCGAAATAATTTTATGAAATTATGTTATATTACCAAAAAAAAAAATTCTTTAAATATCCAATGAGCTTCTTATTGAAGCTTCAACTAGAATGAATTCAACTAATTAAGTCAGAATGAAATGGGCTTGAACTCGAATTGTGGTCAGGATTCTAAATTGACCGTCTGTATTTTAAAATATGCCGAATTTTTTCCTGTCATATTTTTTGCCTCTTCAAATCTCTTATCAATATTTTCCTTCACCTTCTTCAGTCAACGCCTTATAGGTTCACCTCGCGGTCTCATTTCCCCTCCCCCGACCAATTTGTCGCGAAAAAATAAATAAATAAAATAATAATGGGATGTAATTTTAATAAAAAGATACATTACTACAACTAATGTTATTAGACGTAAATTAATTTTATTAATATAATGCAATTAAACAATAAATGATGTTATATGGTAAAAACTGTTGTAAAGTAGTTATCAATATAACTGCTAACTGTTATAAAGCAGTTAGTTTGAATATTCTTATCTTGAACAATAAAGGATTTGTAAAAATGTACTTATTTGGAATTAAGTAACTTTAAATTGATAGTTTAAATAATTTGTATTGTTTTGTTGCAGTACCAATTGTTTAGTAATCTATTTGCTGTTGTTAGACTGTGAGTTTTATCGTTAATACTAAGTAGTCTAATGTTAAACCTTAATTAATCTATAATTAGATCGTGAATAATTAATTGTTAAATACATGCGTTATATAAAATTAGATTTGAATAAAATTCAATTATTTAATGTAATGAGACCCGTAGGTAGTTTAGTTTGGGTTTTATAAGTAGAGCATTAAATCTGAGTTTCGTTTTTTTTAACCAGTTTAGTAAATAAAATTATTGCCATTACGAAATAATTTATTCACTACGTTTAATTCCCAAGAACCCAACAAACGTCAAAATACATCTTACTCGAACATTAATCTTACTTTATATATATATGTCGGAGAATAAAGTACAGTGGAGTATCTTCCGACAAAACGATGAGAATATTCTTTAGAATATCTGTATTTTTAGTAGTTTTAAGAAATGTACTATTACTAGTAATATTTTGTAAAATAAGGTTTAAATTGTTTTATTGCGGTAGGCTTAGGCCTAGGTAGGCACATGGTTGTCAACGTAGTCGGGATCCCAGGACGATAGGGGTATCATAAAATTAATAAGGAAAAGGAAATATGCAGTAGGTATATTATTTGAGAATATGGAGAAAGGGTAGTCTTGCTTTGGAACCCAGATCGAACAGACGTCCTGGTGATCGCGAATTCGTTATTTCCCTGAGCCTCGGTCTATCGCAAGTTGTTTTAGTATTGTTTGAGTTCTAAATTAAATTAATCTTATATTATGATTCGTGTACTGCTGAGTTATTGATGGGTGATAGTTATCATTTGTAATTGTTTCATTGTACGAGTTGTCTACTCATTTTTATTGGTTGAGCTTTATTATAGTCTTATATATTCTCCACTTGTAATAATAAAAGTGAGTGAAACACAAAACGTTGAATCCCTGACAAATCTCCTCCCCTCTCCGATATCAGAAGTGGGATCGTCTCCATCTGGTCCATCACCTGATCAGTGGAATACATTGTTTGAGTTTATGAAGTGTTGTATGCAAAAGCCATTATCGACAAAGAAAAGTGTTGCGTTACCACGATTTAATCCAGAGAGTGCGGGATCGGATTCTGTTGCTTGGTGCTCTGCAGCAGAACTGTGTCTATTAGAAAATCCTCTTCATCGCGCAATGTGACGTGTTTCAAATGTGGGGTAGCTGGTCATATTGCGCCAAACTGTACGGCTCCAAGTAGCAGCCGTAGCGGTCCAGGGAACAACAAGGAGACTGGTAGCGTCGAACGCCGTGTGAATCTTTGCACAGTTGCAGCTCCTACTGGTATTCTAAACCATCTTGGTGAGTCGTTTCCATATTGTTTTGATTCAGGAGCGGAATGCTCATTAATAAAGGAATCGATAGCGATTAAGTTTTCTGGACGTAGAATTAATGAATTAATAATTTTGAAAGGCATCGGAAATGTTGTAGTAAATTGTAGCATGCAAATTTTATCTATTGTAATTATGGATTTGTTTACATTAGAGATTCTTTTTCACGTTGTCCCAGATGAATATTTGAGTTATAATATTTTAATTGGTCGAGAAATTTTGAGCTTGGGTTTTGAAGTAAATATTTCTCAAAATAATTTTTAAATCTGTAAATCTGAAGTAGTAAATGAATGTAGTAAATTCGAAATTATAAATTTTGATAATTGCAGATACGATAGAAGAAGCGTTTGAAAGACTTCGAGTGGTATTAAAAATTCTTATAGATGCGGGATTCTCATTTAATTTTTCAAAATGTTCTTTTCTCAAAACATCTGTTTCATACCTTGGGTATGAGATTCAAGAAGGACAAGTTCGTCCAAACCCTCGTAAAATAAACCCTTTAACAATGTTACCCGCTCCAAGGACCGTTACTCAGCTTAGACAGTTTATTGGCCTTGCATCTTATTTCCGACGGTTTGTCCCTAAGTTTTCACAAATCATGAAACCATTATATGCTCTTACCTCAGGTAAAAAATATATTGAGTGGACTGAGACACATGAAAACGCCCGACAAAAAGTAATTCATACTTTGACCAACGAACCCGTCTTAATTATCTTTGACCCGCATACCTTGGCATACTGTGCATATAGATATTACAGGTAAATTGAGCGGTAAAAATAATACTAAAGAATACATTATTGTTATTATAGATGGTTTTACCAGATATGTTTATTTATATCACACCAGAAAAATTGACTGTAATAGTGTTATTAAAGCTTTAAAGGCTTCAATATTTATATTGGGAGTTCCCGCTCGTGTGATTGCCGATCAAGGTAGATGTTTTACTGGGAAAGATTTTAAAGACTTTTGTAAATCTTTAAATATTAATTTACATTTAATAGCTACAGGTACTAGAAGGGCAAATGGTCAAGCAGAGCGTGTAATGAGTACGTTAAAAAATATGTTCACTGCTGTTGAGTCTAATAATCGTCCATGGCAAGACGCCATTGGTGAAGTTCAGCTAGCTTTAAACTCAACCGCGAATCGTATTACCAAATCTAGTGCGTTAGAATTATTAATTGGTAAGAAGGCAAGACCTTACGGGTTGTTAGTTGATGACAACGAAAATGAAATTGATATCTCTAATGTAAGACAACGAGCGATTGAAAGTATAGAGGAAAATGCTAATTATGAGAAGATTAGATTTGATAAAAATAAAGCGAAGGTTAATAAGTTTAAAATAGGAGATCACGTTTTGATTAAGAACGAAGAACGTAATCAAACGAAACTCGATAGGAAATTTAGAGGTCCATTCGTAGTAACAGAATTACTTGATACCGACAGGTACACACTAAAATCTTTAAGTAGTAGTAGAAGTTATAAGTATAGTCATGATAAGTTGAGAGAAATGCCTGAGAATTATATTCCTAATGAGTTGGATGTTTCCTCGGACAATGAAAGTTGTGCCGAGGAGACTGTTGATGTTGGTCCTGAAACAGGGACTATGGTTTAAAAAGAGACCACCAATGACGCAATGCACTAATGGCTGGCAGCAGGTCGTGGACCTGGCATTTTTATTTTTCGCACATGCATCAGTGTGTAGTCGTAACTGCAAACTAAATTAGTGGCTTTATGTTAGTTTGATCAGGGCGCGATGGGCACCTGATGATGTGTCGGGCAGGTAGTTGTGGCAACTACAGAATATGTATGATACTGTATGTGGCATACAGGGTAGCCTAGAGATAGTGCAGAGGTCTATTGGTGGAGGAAATAAAATCTTATTTGACAGTTAAATGATAAGGAATAATGATTGATGGCTTTTCGATCTCTTGAGTACTGTACGATGACTATTTAGGATAATGAATAATTAATGGATTTCTGTTACTCGAGAGGACTTCTGAATCTATCTTTTGTACTTTAACTATTGTAAAATGCTTTATAATGACCGAGGTCAGTTGAAAACAAAAATTAAAATACCACTGTAACTCAATGTTTTAGATACACCCGAGGGCGTGTGATTGTCAGAATGGCCGTGTCGGAGAATAAAGTACAGTGGAGTATCTTCCGACAAAACGATGAGAATATTCTTTAGAATATCTGTATTTTTAGTAGTTTTAAGAAATGTACTATTACTAGTAATATTTTGTAAAATAAGGTTTAAATTGTTTTATTGCGGTAGGCTTAGGCCTAGGTAGGCACATGGTTGTCAACGTAGTCGGGATCCCAGGACGATAGGGGTATCATAAAATTAATAAGGAAAAGGAAATATGCAGTAGGTATATTATTTGAGAATATGGAGAAAGGGTAGTCTTGCTTTGGAACCCAGATCGAACAGACGTCCTGGTGATCGCGAATTCGTTATTTCCCTGAGCCTCGGTCTATCGCAAGTTGTTTTAGTATTGTTTGAGTTCTAAATTAAATTTATCTTATATTATGATTCGTGTACTGCTGAGTTATTGATGGGTGATAGTTATCATTTGTAATTGTTTCATTGTACGAGTTGTCTACTCATTTTTATTGGTTGAGCTTTATTATAGTCTTATATATTCTCCACTTGTAATAATAAAAGTGAGTGAAACACAAAACGTTGAATCCCTGACAAATCTCCTCCCCTCTCCGATATATATATAAATGTATTACCAAATTATTCATAATTTAAGTACGGTTTTTTTTTTTTTTTTTTTTTTTTTAATATTCCTCTTTCTTTTACGCCACAAAGATTAAAAAAATAACTTTACACACATTTCACATTGATTTGTTTTTTCTGAAATGAAAATTCTTTCATTTAATTTCCTAATCAAATTAAATCTTCTATTAATTAATAATCTTTATCTGAAGATTAATCTTCTAGAAAAAAATAGCGGACGTTAAAAATTTTTTTCTTTCAAAAATTAACACCTCAGATATATTTTGGTTTTTTATAAAGTTCTTTCAGTTTGACAGACGATTTAAACATCTCAACAGGAACTAATAAATTAATTGAATAAGGCTTCATTTTTTTGTTGGAGGGGGTGAAAAACGCTTTCGCGTTATCATCGCCCAGATCAAAATAATGAGAGGCTTCATCTCGGATATTAAAATATTAGTAGAATAGGATTAAAACTATGATGGAAACTAAGATAATAATAGAAATAAAACTGAAATACTAAAAGAAACGTAACAATTAGGATAATACATAAAACGTAGATAAAAAAATAGTATCAAACTTTTTGATGGCTTAAATATATGGCTTAAACTGTATTAATTCTACTTAGAAGTAACAATATCCGGTCTAGTACATTCTTGTCATTTCCTAGCACATTACGATGTTTAAATTCTGCTGAAGTTTAGATAAATTTTTTTTGGTCATCTCTGGACTACATGAAAAAACTTTATTTTTCCTTTGAGGTTTTTAATCGTCTGCCATCTCTCAGATATAATTTTTCAATCTTTCTCTGTGTTTTTCTTCTTCTTCTGTTGTTGTTTCCTTTTCTGCCTTGAGCTTCTTTAAGCCTTTTAAAAACATGCACATTTTTCTTGAAAATTTCCCTATCTAAAACTTATTTTTCTCTTATTCCAGTGTTTTCCCTTTTTTAATGTTAAAACAATTTTATTATTTTCACAATATGGGCCATATATTTTTATGATAATTTAAAATTTATTAATATAAATTAATAAATGTATTAATTATTAATAATAAGTAATTATTATAATTTTATTAATGTAAATTAATTATTTAACTTTGCCTGACTTAGTTTTTGTTTTTAGTATTAACCAAAAAAAAGAAGACCTTACATGAAATTAGAAATTCTATTTTTTAGATATTATAGTTTAGATTAAATATATTAAAAAATTTGCCTATTCTGCAAGAAGACCCACTTTTTGTTTCAGACGCCATCACTATTTTGCAGTTAGAAATGCACTGATTTTCGGAGTACAACGCACTACAATAAGTTCGATTAACCGGTAGACCCTTCGCATAAGTATAAAAATTCATCTTACTCACTACTGACTCGCTGCATAGCGCGTATGAAAAATACATCACTCAATCTTTTTCAACCTTAAATTGAGCGTGACTGAAAACCAACCTTCATCAAATTTTCACTTGCACAACTTCAGATACACGATTAGAGCATATTATCTAAATTTCAATGAAATAGATCTAGTTGTTTTGGAAATTTTTGAGCTACAAAATTATATACACAGGTCGATAAAAATATATATACAATGTAAGGAAACCCCAATTTAAGTGAATGGTATTTTCGTACTCCTCATACCTAAAAATGTAAAGAAAATTCATTTTCATCCCCAGTCCCACCATGCGACCAAAACTTACACAGTATTTTTTCAAAATGTCTGTTAAATATAAAGCGAATTTTAATTAATAATATTTTCAGTATTATCCCTTTTTTATAACTTTTGTAAAGAATAACTGCATAAAGAGATTCAGAACAAGAACAATTCATTATAAAGTGATTGAGAAGAAAGATCAAAACGTAAACAATAACAGGGACTAAGTTAGTTTATAACTTAGAAAACTAAAATAATAGGAAGATTATAAATTTAATGAAACTTTCTTAATTATACCTACTTATACATAAAAGAGTGAATTAATTAAGGGTTGCAAATGCTAAGTTTATACGAAGCAAAAGAGGATTGTTTGATTTTTATTAATAAGTAAGAAGAAATGATAAAAAAGAAATAACATTGTCAGGTATCAAACAAAAATGCACGACTAACAAATGTAAGAAAAATAAATTTTTTCTATGTTTGTTACTCATATATTTTTATCATATTAGTTATATTTAAATAAAATTTTCATGAAGCTATTTCAATCACCATACCTTGTATTTAACCTTGCATGCATTCAAATTCTCTTGTAAATTTCGAAGCCAAATGTATAATACATCGAAAAGTTACTAGTGTAACTAGCGTTAACAAAATTTTATTATTATTCTACTTTTTTCTTTTTTTTTGAGATCCCTAATCAAAAAACTATATTACAAAATTAAGAAAATCAAATCTTATAGTGAAGTTACTTTCTATTTTAATACATATCTCTTCTATAAGATGTTCTAATGCTTAGACCAGTTGAGAACCATTAAAATAAAGAACGCTGAGAGAATAATTTTTACTTAAATGATAAAAAAACATTATTTTAAAAGATCTTTACAGTTTAACTGCAACAAAATTTGTTAAAATTATATTTATTGTTTCTTATTTTATAAAGTTACGAATTAAACCGACGATGCGTTGAAGTAAAATAAGTTATTTTAAGTTATGAATATTTAATTGTATGTTTTATAATTTCAATAAAAGTGATATTGATAACTGTTATTTCTTATTGTTTTAACAAATTCAGTTCGTAATTAATCTCCCTATAAACTGATTTATCAAAGAAGGGCTTGTAAGAGGAACCTCTTAATTAATACGTTTAATGAGATATTTCAAATTAATTTTAAAACATTTATTATTTTAGTATTCAGTAAATGGCAACCGCATAAAAAAAAACCTTAAGTTACTGATTAGTTTTCAGTTACCGTTAGTTTTTAGTACATTGGGAGAAAAATTTTACCCTTCATTTTCTCAAAAAGCCGGTTACGATGTTTGGGCCGTTGTTCTAGCTACAACCTCAACTTTAAAAATGAAATAGTTTTAATCAAAATTTTTTTCTAATAAGTCAGGTAGATCACAACTGTTATAACAATGATTGCATGCATAGAATTAAGAAAACTGTCATTTACCAATAAAACCGTAATTATGTCTGCTTGAAATAAGCTCGAATTGTTATAAATAATTATACAATATTATTCTTAAATAAACTTCATTTTAACGAGTTATTTTTAAATTATAAACTTTTATTTTTGAAACAACCCTCTTAATTCAGGTTATGTTTAAGTAATCATGTACATAACCTAATTAATTCTTGTAATATATCAAATATTTCATGGGATATAAGCTTTCATGAAGCCTCTATTTCGTAATATTTTATTACTCGTAATAATTTGTTTATTAAAGCAAATTGCTCTACTTTATCATACTGTCATACACTCAAAAGAATTAAATAATTATTAATATATTAATAAATAAAAATACTTCATTTCCATATTAGGAAAAATATTAAAAATTTTCGAGTGGAGAGTAATGCATAGATCTAAAATGGATAGCTTTGCATTAAACATAACTCACGCGTTTTATGTTAAAGATAGGCTATGTTTGATGCAGTATACTTACTACACATTAATATACATTAATAATTAATGTATACATTAATATACATATTAATCAGTCACAAACTTTTATCTATTAATTATCACATAATACTGCTTATTTATAATTTCCAATCAACCACTCTAAAATCTACAAAAGAAATTCCCGCATATATATACAACTATATTATATAGCATAGGTCTAGATAATGGACAGAAAGCTAATCACCATAATGATTTATGATATATATATATATATATATATATATATATATATATAGATCTCACACAAGAAAAAATCAAGAGGAATGGAGAAAACTATAATTTATTTTTCTTTTAATGTAATGAATATTTTTTATATAATTCATTATCCAAATTCTTATTTTCATTAATTTATTGTACAGAATTTACAGAATTTATAGTTTTCATAGATTCTAATAGAAATTTGATTTTCAGTCATTCCTTTGCTTTCTTGTGGCCTAGCAAATTACATTGAATAAACACAAATGAAATCTCATATTAAGTTAAAAATAGGTATGTAAAAAATGTGTTTTATAAACCGGTATGTATATAAATGAAACAAATATAAAACATATAAATACAATGAATATAAAACAAATGATTATTTTTAAATGTTAAAAATTCTACATATATGTGTATATATATATATATACGACTACGTAGAAGAGAGAGAGAGAATGAGTGAGAGAGTGAGGTTCAGGGAAACGTGAAATTTTCAAAATTAACTATGCTTATGAAAAAATTATCGTTAAATTAACATGCCATTTATAATATATAACAAGATTATCTTTTGAAGATCAATGTAGTGTCGAACCGTGCAACAGCAATACCTGCTCGGATCTTGACTTTTCGTTTTTCTGTTTTGCATTTAAATTAACCCCACAAGAAGGAAACGCCCACCGAAAAATCAGGAGACCCGCGAGACCGTGCAATGTGTTAATATCTATGTGTTTGACACATATACGGTTTTCAAACAATTGGCGTACAGCAGCCAACGACATTCATCCGTCTTGCTGAAACAAAGGGATGTCAATAATTTGTGGAAATGTCTTTAGTTTTTGGGCCACAAATTTTTTTAGTATGGTGAAGTATTGAACTGATGTGACTTTAGTCGTGCGTCTGTTGTGACCACATAATAACCTTATTGTTGTGTAGCAATGTAGGATTTTCTTGTGCCCAAAAACAAATATTTTGTTTATTAACAAATTTGTTAAGGTGAAAACGGGCTTCCGTGCGACATCCACAGTTTGTTAACAAAGTCATTGTCCTCGTTTATCTTTACAACCGATCGTTCACATAATTGATGACGCATCATATTATGGTTTGGTTTCAGTTCCTGGACAATCTGCAACTCTTAGAGATGATAAAGTAACAGTATTCTTTGAGCAATTGACCTCTATGATTGTAGACTACATATCGACGAATTGGTCGGTGGGGCTTCTTATGATAGAATCTCGAACAGTCTCGATATTGTCTGGTCTATGAACCGTCCGCATACCACCCGGAGGTTTCTTTTCCCTTGCTGAATTAAAATTAAATATACTCTTTTTTAAAATTAAATATCCATCTGTAAATTGCATGTGCTGACGGTACACGATCACGCCGTTCTAAATTAAACTGGCGGTGAAATTCTTTACGCGCAATCTCCACGTTGTCTCTCCAAGTATTCACGATAGCTAAATGGAAAATAGCGTGAGCTGGCATTTATAAATTATTCAGTGCTGAAATTTGCTCATGCTAACTACACAAACTTTTAAATTCTAGTTTCTCTGAATTATCCTGGTATACGTAAAAAAAACACATACTAAATTAAAAATCAAGAAAAATTAAAACAATTTCTATTCGTTAGTAGGATTGAATCACGATCCAAATGTTAAAACTGTTTTGTTTTATTGTCAAAGAAAATACAGCTTTATTTTTTCCTTTTTATAGTAAGGAAGAACGTTAAATAAGTGAGGGATGTTTTATTTATTACGTATAGCTTCATGAAAGGTCAATACATTTTTTTTTAAATTTTAAATTAATAAATCCCATTTATAAGTATACAAAAGTAAAATTACCTTTTGGTTTATAGTTAATCCATAAATTAAGATAATAAAATAGTTTTTGATATTTACAAGACAAAAACATAAAATGATATAATAAATATAAGATATACCACCAACGATTCTTTTTCATTGTATGCCACGTAACACGGCTGCTTTTTAATGTGATTTTTAGAGCAAAAAAAAAATCCGATCGTATAAATTAATCTGTAAGATAATTAAAATTAAGAATAAACCCAAATAAGTTGTACTAATACAACAAATACTATACACAAATACTAAAAAAAAAATAAATTTTACTATTTAAAACAAAAAAGAGACTAAAAGTAAAATGAAGAAACATTTAACTTCTAACTATACAATATCAGGGAAAATTGACCGTAGCCTAACATTATTTGAAAACTAGACATAAAATATAATTATAAAAATTAAGTTTACATCATTTTCAAATAATTTAATAAGCAAATTAACATTCTACAGTATACAAGTATTATTTCTGTTGTACTATTATGCATTTATTATAGATTAAATAATAAAAAATTACGTAGACTGAAAATTAAAATTAAATTACTGCGAAGACAAGTAAAACAGTTTTTCAATAACAGATTTGAAAACAGTATCTGGTAATAAAAAAAAATGTGTAAATAGAAAATAAACTAGTGTTAAGTTCTATTAAGCCGTATTACAACGTGTTTACGGGGTTAGTAATCATTAAAGAGTTGACATTCAAGGTAATTGATTAGTTTCTATTTCCATACAAAGCTACAACTGAATGACCGAGACGTAACTGAAACAGATTCTATTCCTATTGTTCACTTATACATAAGACAAATTAAACAAAAAATCTATTTATCGGATTCCTTGTTTTATGTTAATGATTATAAAAGTAATAACTGAATTTCTTCAGTGGAAAAGATAATAATATTTTCATATTGCGCAATAATTTAAATACTTATTTAATGAAAATATTATAAAAATAAATGTTCTTTACAACACCTAAAAATGAAAGGAAAAAATATACTTGAAAAACTTCAAAATGTTAAATAATAATTGTATAAGAAATAATAATTATCTTAAAAAGCTGGAACCGACATCAATATGTGCTAAAAAGTAAGTAATAATTTCGTTCAAATAATTAATTCCTTTGACACTTTTTTGAGCGGCGCCTGCTTCTACAAAATTGATCTCTACATATAATATAAATTTTTTTTTATAATACTACATAAAAACCAATACCGATATAACATCAGTAGAATTCATATTTACTTGCTTTGATTGCTTTTCAGTTTGTGATTAATACGTACTTTTATCTACGCCATCTGTAAGTCCATTCAAGTACAATGTAAGTATGATCGTGTGTTTTAGTGCCGATTCAGAAAAGTATGTAAGGAATTAATTAAGTATCTGGACAAAATTATTTCTTACTTTTTGGCGCATTTTAATATCGGTTCCATTTTTTTTTTAAAATAACTATTTCATAATTTTCTGGATCTGATTAATAACGATAAGTTATTCGGCGGTGATAATGTGCTCCTTTTTATAATATAATGGAGCTGCCTCCAGTCAAAGGTTATTGGTGTACTGCTTAATCTTCTTGGTATGAAGCAGAGATAAATATTTGGCAACAGTTTTTAGCTTAGATGGTTTAGCTTCGAGTGATTTAGATTCATGTAATGTACCGAATAAACCGTAGGATACCAAACCCACTTGCTGAGACGGAAAGGTTGAGAAACTTTGCACTTTGGATCAATAATGCGCTACATTTCGCTCAAGGCGTCTATACATCGATTACTAATGACATATTAACAGTGTTACGAATATTATGAAGAAATTTAGTTGTCCGACCTTACCAGATATCGCAAAACATCATATAATGCGATGTACGTATACAGAATTAAAAGATTCCCGCTGTCCTTACCGATGCTGTATATTATATATAACGCATATTGTGTCTGAAAGATTTAAAACGAGATGTCTCGTTTTTTTATGATTTTATAAACGGTGCTAACATATCTTGTGCAGAAACTCACATAACCTGCCCTGTACAGCACTACAAAACATCATTTAACGTAACGCATGCATATAGAATATCAAAATTCCCGCTGTCCCTACCTATCCGGTGGGAGACGAAAAATAATTTTGTCATTTTTTAAATCAATTTTTTGTGTCTAAAAGATTTTTTCAAGTACTAGTATCACCTTGAAAGGCAGCTGCGTCGGATTGCAACAAGATTTATTTCAATCGGATTAATAGTAAAAACTTATGCTCGAACTTACATTAAAAAAATATACGCGTCGAATATTTTTCAAAAACTTCCTTTTTTTGAAGTCGGTTAAAAATAAACATTAAAACATTAATTACAAGAAAACTTCCACATTGCAGTCAATTTTAACTAAATTACTTCAGTACATCTATTAAAATTAAAATAAAATTATGTATAAAAGAAAAACAAACCTTAAAAATCAAAAAACGTTTCTGTTAGTGGATTCTCTAACCCAAAATCAGCTTCAGTGAATTTAAAAATCTTTTATATTTTAATTTCAAATAACCTTCTTATTCCTGTTTAATTTATTTTTCTACTAGTTTGTACGTAGTAACACTTTTAATACATAAACTGAAAGCATTTTCTAATAAAAAATTTATTTTAAAATTTATGAATGATGTTAATCGATAAATATAAAACGCGTTGTGAAAAAAAAATGTATTACTTATCTTTTTTCTTTATAAAACTGTTATAAATTGCTAAACGGGGAAGAAATATGATTCAATCGTAGCAGCATACATCCGGTATTACTTAATTTGAATTCTCCTCCATTCCAAACTATTCTCAACCGCTGTAGAGGACTTTCAGAAAATTAAAGAGAGTAAGGTTAGTTTTTATAGATTTATATTCCCTAACTATTTGCTATATATTTCTTACTTATGCTACTACGAGTTACGTATGTATATTTACATTCTGTTCATGCTATAGAGAAAAGGCTATCAGACGGATTGAGAAGATTATAAGCGACATGTAACCTAAATTGTTAAAGAAAATAATGTAAATTTTTTTGAGGTATATTTACTTTTGACCTTTGCTGTGTTGAAAAAGAATCGCTTTTAGAGTTTCTGTAAAGTACTGTTCTCCCCGCTACAAAAAATGAAAAATAGTAGGTTAACGTATATCTGAACAAATCATCTTGGAAAAATTTGTAATGAAACAACTGCAATTATTGTTAAATCTATACTTCAACACTAATTATTTTCTCTAAAATCAATGTCTATTTTTGATTTTAATTTTTTAACTTCTTAAAGAGAAGTTTTGCTTCTTATTTCATACGCTCAAACCAAAGAAGTAAATGAATTCTTTCCTTCTTTGAATAGGTTTTTGTATATCCTTCATTATTTAACATATTATAAAGTCATTGCATACTATTACGTACGGTTTTAGATTTAAAATTAATAAATTAAGTTTTTTTTTGTAATAAAAAAATAATTCAAAATTCTATTATACCGTATTGATTTACTTGATTTGTTTCCTATAACAACATCCTGTCTGTTTTCTTTTACTTTTGGTTCAAAAAAATTTCTAAGTTTTTCTAAAAAAAATAAAAATTAAATTGAATTTCGTGCGGAGGTCCGAGGTTTGAATTCCAGTCAGGCAAGGCATCTTCTAATACACTACCAATTTTCACCGGGCTAATGAACATAGCTGTTGATTCCTGTTCTTTAATAAACAAAATTAAAAAGAATGCGATGTTTAACTGAAATTTACATTATATTAATCTTTAAATTAAATTGTTTTTACGTAAGATAAACTATTTAAAAATTTAATTTATAAATATATTTAATTATTTTTATCATTTCAATTTAATTATATTATTTAGATTAATGCACTACAAATAAAATATATGTATTTATTATAATTAATCTTTTAGTGTTATATAATTTGTTCTTATAGCATAATTATGTAAAATTATATTCAAATAAATTTATTAATTTCATGTATAAATACGTGTAGTTTTTCTTTATTTGTTGAAGTACTTACTACTACTTCTTTTTTAAAACATTTTCTGCTATTCGATTATTATTAATTTTAAAATAATTAAAAACAATTTTGATATTTATAGAATTGTTTTGTGATTATCGATTTTTAAAATTTTTTTTATTAATATTTTGTAGCAAGTGTAATTTCCGAAGCTCCGTGGTTCACGCGAAATGATGAAATTCAGGATTATCTGGAGCTCCCATCGGTTCGTGAAATTGCACGACAGCGCAATGTCAAATGCCTGCAGAGGCTTGAGAGTCATGTAAACCACTTTGCAATTAATCTACTCCATAACAGCAGAGACGTCCGGCGGCTGAAATAAACCCATGTACTCGACTTAGGGTCTGTGTAACAGTTTGGAATCTAACACCGTCAAGTTTAGTGGTGTCGTATGTAATTTCTTGTTACTTCTCTCTCTTTTTCTTTTTTATTTGTTATTAATCTTTGTTTTGTGGACTATATGGTGCTGAAATTATTGGTTTGTGATTTATGACTGAGCTTGAAATTTCATATTTGACTTTACGTTTGCCTACAACTGTTTATTGTATATTATTTATTTTGGGGGTTCCTTAGGGAACTTCTTATCACTTGCTTTTGTCAGGAAACTTACTTATGGCTCCGCAGGAGAGCTGATTGTAATTACAATTGTTATTGAGCAAAAAAAATTTTGTAATTTATACTTATTTTTCTTGTATAATGTCATAAATTCCTATAATATACATATATAGCTAGCTCCGTAATCAGGTGTTACTCGGGTTTTGCGCAGAGTACAGTACGGAGACTTCATTTAAATATTTTTATTTTTTATGTGTATATAGGAGGATAAAGGAGATTAGTGGACAGCAACTGACATTTTTTAGTAGGTGACATACAGACATTTTTATTTATCTCAAAGCCTTTACTGCAAACTTGATAATAATAAATTATTTGGCGTGTCTACTCTTGAGCAAACTTCGTATAACTGGCCGTACGAAAAACATGAACTTTCCAAGTTAATGCCTACCACACAAAGTGATTGCCCCTGCACTTTCTTGATTCTCATAAAGAATTTAAGACGTATAGAAATCTTTAATCGTTTGAACACAAAAGGCATAATTATTCACTCGGTGTCAGGGGAATGCGACGGATTAATACGTTTTCTCTTGTGACATTCCCCGTGTTGTAGGAATTTTTTTTGCTTCAGGAGCTTTCTAAGCAATACTCTTTCTTTTCTTAGGTGGCATTTCGATAGGTTTGAAGGATATGTAGCCAAAAGTTACGATGCAAAATTTTCAAAATTATTACTTTTCTAACATCCTTTTTCCCCTCGTAATTATTTTCATAGTATTATTTTTTATTTTATTTTTTTTCAGTAATCGTCGATTTCCATAGTAACGATTTTAATTTCTTGCTATATTTTTGTAAACTTAATTACAAAATTTGAGACTGGGTAGAGGTTACACTAGGAGAGTGATAAAGAAGGATGGGAGTAAATTTTTCCATAATAAAATGTAGATAATAATTTCCCTCTTGCTTGGAACTGAGAATACTGAAGATATGTGTTAAAAGACAAACATATATACAAATATTCTTCTTTATTTAAACAGATTATGCAAATTATACATCGAGCATTTTTACTCGACCCTACTTCAATTTCAAACAATTTTGTTTTTTATAATGCAGAATATTTGATTTACCGACCTTATGTTTTTCTGAAAATTTCATAAATTCACACTATCTTACTTCTCTGTTAAGACTACACGATTAGTACCTGTTTCATGTAAATCATTTACATGAAATATAATCTAGTCTTTAACCTTTTCCCATCACAATGCTCCGCGCTTCTTAGCGCTCCGCAAAAATAGTTGGTATCTGATTGCCTCTCTTCATAGTCTTATGCTACCCTCTTGTGAAAAAATTTTCAAAAAATTACAGTATATTAACGAGATTTAACAGATTCTGACAAAAAAAAAAACCTTACGATTGGATATTTTTTATGCCTGTAACAACAAAAAAATTGAAACCGTACAAAAATTACGATAATTTAATTGCAGAATTTTTTTTGCGCATTTCTACCGCGTTTTTTATTAGCGAAATTTTTTTTTTTTTGATTTGTGTTTATGAAACATAGTTTGCTGATTAAAAAAAAAATACTTTCAAGCAAATCGGTTGAAAGTTGGGCAAAATATGATGAAAAACCCGTGTCATAAATTACAGATTAATTAGCATATCAGTTTCGAGAAATTTTTATAGTTATTTATTTTTTCTTAGCGTTACATATAATGTAAAATTTAATAAGACTTCCTTAGAGCATTTATTACGTAAAAAAACTTTTTTTACAACAGAGTATTGCTGTTACACGCCACGGGGGGGGGGGGGCAATAGAGTTCATGAAACGCATAATAATTACCCCAGTAATTACAAGCTATTCGGTACAAACAACAGTTATTTTTTATGTTATTATGTATATAAAATCGTAATATATATTATATATATATAATATATAAAATAAGAAATTACGAGCGCGCACTAGTTTTTACACCAACATATAAATCGCAATATGGGAGATTCCCCAAAAAAAACAAAAGAATGAAATAGATGAAAAATAATAAATAACCTAAACAAATAAAATGAAGTAATAAATTTATAAATAAAAAGCTCTTACCCCTAGTTGGTGATATTTTGGCGTGTGTGATACACGAGAAAGCATCCATCTAAACAGAGTGGTACCTCACAAGCCACACACCTCCAGACTGATCTTACGCGAATGCCGTTTGCCGAGCACACAACGCATTGTCTAAAACTGTTTGTTCCCTCACGTTTAGGAAAATGTCTTGCTTCACAACTTTCAAGACGTAAAAATTCACGATTTCTTACATAAGATCCTCGTGCAGAAAATCTCGTAGGAGATGATGAAACAAGCCCTTTCAAAACCTCATTTCGAAACCATCAGAAGGATTGGTTCTTCTCCATCTTATTGCCGTATTATTTATTATTTATTGTAAGCCGTATAAGCATTGACAAGAAGCATATCAAAAATGTGGAAAAAGAGCATGTCAAAAATGTGGTAAAAAATGTTTTTTCGTCCATTTTGTCATGCGCCTATGTAAGTAATAGCTTGAAGACAGAAGATAAGATTGATCAACAGCCCCCATATAATTATTGTAATCTACAATCATTACAGGTCTCACGACATTTTCTGTACCGTGAATTGTTACACTGTATTTACCCTCTTCAGCAGGCCCATGAATAGAAGACAGAAGTGTTACCATTCGCTTGTCATTGAATAGAATACAAGATATTCCATCCAGTGTCGTACGACAGGCTAACCGGTGTCTGGTCAAACCTAATTGTTTACGTCTGTTTCGTGTGAATTCAGCTGGCTTTCCAGCACGATTGGATCGAGCTGTTCCACAAGCTAGAATTCCCACATCTTTCAGTCGTCGATATAATTGCAGGGATGAAAAAAAATTTTCCATATACAAATGATATCCACAATTTTCATAACCTGCAATTAGATCGATAACTGTACGTTCAGTAATTTTTTCGTTTACATTTTGTTCCTCTCGTTGTCTCCCGAGATATACATTCATATCGAATGTGTACCCAGAATTATCGAAAAGTCTGTAAACCTTTATCCCAAAGCGCTTTCGTTTACTAGGTATATACTGCCGAAACAAGACTCTACCCTTGTAGGCGCATAAAACCTCATCAACTACAATTTGTTGTCGTGGATTACAGAGTTCACGAGATTTCTGACGAGCAATTTAAAATATTTCGCGTACTCTCCAGAGACGGTCATAGTTACCAGTTTGCATTTCTGATTCTATCGGTGGATCCTGGTTAGTGAAGTGTAAATACTTCAAAACATGAAGAAAGACAGTTCTCGGTAATGTATTCCCAAACCAAGCGAAATGGGAAACCTCGTCAGTCGACCAGTATTCTTGTAAAGTGTGTCTTACAGTATGACCCATTTCCAGGATGATTGCAAAGAAACGTTTCATCTGGGCAAGACTAACGTCACCTTGAATTCTGTCCTTAGGTAATGGCCTATCAGGTCTACGGCTTTGAAAATACAAATTAGTTTGTGATGTTACTTTTTCAAGGATAGCCCCAAAAAACAACATAGATACGGCAAACGGCGTCTGCCCATGAATACGGGGATCAGGAATATATTCAGGCACATTGTGTAAATTCCTACGACGCTTCTTAGGCCGACCTCTCTTATGAGGAGCGGATTTAGCCAAAAGGTCGGGATTCTTTACAAATGCACCTGGTTCCGGAGCCGTAAAAGGCAAACTGTTTAGTGTGTCATATTTACACCTATCAGTACAAACTAACCAGGGATTTCCAAGAACCGGCAGACGACCTTCCAACTCGTAACCTTCGTCATCTGTAACTGTTTCGTCATTTTGGGCCCGGTCAGTTGGATTTTCTTGTAACTCCGCCGTGTCAAGTTCCTCATCTTGGAGAGGAAATTCAACAGCTGGTTGCATTTCAACATCCAACTGCACTGGAGAACGATAATGGATTTCATGAAATATATTACCGTTTCCTTCAGCATGTGGATGTAGAACTGAACCGGCTACATTTATTTTCTGTTCCGTGTCAGTATCACTAATCGAATGACCTGGATCATCATCGTCGCTACTAAAATTCAGGAGATGCGGTTCCGAAAAATCGTTACTCCTAATTTCAGTATTTTTGATGTCATCCAAGCCCTCAAGGTCGTCACTGTCATTTTCGTCATAATCTGAAAGTTCTTCGTCAAGAGCAAACCTAATCTGTTCGTCATTCATTGTCTCAATAAAAAAAAAATTACGGCAAATAAAAAAAAATCACAAATTTAAAAAAAACGCCCAATATGTGAAAAAAATCGCACTGAATAAAAAAAAACCGATGTAATTTTGAAAAAATAATGAAATAATATATTACCAACGGAACGCCGGTTTGCGATAGTAAGTTACTTACTGCAGTTCACTCGTACTCACTCACACAATAAAGTAACATATGTTAGTATAAAGAAAGAGATTCAGTAAAAACTACGTTTTATAAAAATCCCCTCCACTTAAAAGGCTATTCGGATTGACAAAAAACTATTTTTACTGTATACTGTTATTCATTACGAATCGGTATGTGTTTCATTGATGCCGATATCTTTTGTCAGAAAAGATTTATTAGGCCTCAAATAAAAGTGACACATTTATGACCACAAATTCCTTTTTTTTTTGTGTGTGCCGTATAACATAACTTATTATGTGTTTCAATACATCGTTATGTTGCTGATATAATAAGCTAGTTTTGTAAATAATAAATAAATCCGTAACCCTCATAGCAATTATAATACACCAGTCACACACACACACACAAGCACATTTCTGAGAAAAAAATGGTCATATTCTTTCTTGTCCAAATAAAACATTTTAATTCGTATAACTATAGTTCAAATTGTATAATAAAACTGATTTCTTTGTGAATATAAAAAAATATAACCGACTTAGATCCCATATAAAATGTTTTTGTAACAGCGTTTTAAATCTGTCACCGCACAGAGCCACTTTACTGGCTTCCTGATCTGAAAAGGTTAAATATAGATAATATAAATATAAATAATAAATATAATATATTATATATATTATAAAATAATATATAATAATATTAATATATTATATATAATAATAATATATAATAAAAATATAGCCTATTTTGAATTAGAAGAAAAGAAAGAAACTCAACACTTAATACATTACTATCTTCCGGGAATAGTCTGGTAAAATCAAAAACTAATGGATAAAGTAGAAAAAAACAAAACCTTTTCTTTACGTATACAAAAACAACTGCGTAACATATGTTAAAAGAACTTTTAACGTTTTACTTTTTATCTTTGATAAAAGTATAATCTTTAATCGACTAAATGAAAATCGATTCGAAAATTTGTTTAATTGTTTAAGCACCTTTACATTTAATCGTTTAGCTGCTTTACAAATACTAGAATCTTTTTAATTAATTCCAATTTATTTAATGATATTTTATTCATATTTTATTTTATTTATATTTTAATTAATTTTATTAAATTTTAGTTAATAAAATTAATTCGTAAACGCTAAAGTTTCATTGAGAAACTACTTTTTGCAGCGTGTAAGAAACGATCTATTTTAGTCGAAAGTTTTATTCAAAATCTTTCGGACGAAAAACTACATTTATTTTGGTCAAAAATACCCATTACCGAATTTTATAACTAGAAATGTAAATTCAATGTCTAGATTGTAAAACTTCGGAAATCTACTAATTTATCTATTAGAAATTTGGCGCTCGGAGAAATCTCATATTGACCGATCGATCTAAAATATAGGGTAAGTAAGAAAGGGTGTACAAAATACCAAGAGACACTGATCATATGACGATCTACTCAGTTTTACCATTAAGGTCACACACTTTCTCATATTTTTAAAGGGAATTTATATCATTAAAAATTTGGATGACTCAGAAACTTTATTCTAGTGATACTTCATTTGATTTAGAATAGCCTACTCTCGTATCATTTTGAATGAAACAGAATAATGAAATTATTTTGCAATATCTTATGATTGAGGAAGCACATTCTCATTTAAGTGGTCTGTTTTTCATAAACTTACACAAAACGGTGGTTTTTTGAAACAAAATCCACAACAGTTATATGAAAGAAAATTCCACTTTCATGTGCATGTAAAAACATATAGTGTAACATTTCGCCTGGAAAAATTGTTAAATCTTATATTTTCGAGAACTATAAAGTTGTTACTCAGTCTGTGAACAACAATACATGGAATGCCTTAGATTTTTTACTCTGACAAGTACGGGAATGACATATCAGGATTCCTGCATTTTGATGCAATGCCCATGCAGCAAAGAACGAAATGAATATGTGAAACAACATTTTATAAGTTCATAATTTTAAGAAACGAATTTAAAATGGTCAGCTCGCTCAACCGACATGAGACAACGGACATTTTTCTACAAATCTTCCTTAAAGAAAGCTATATGTCAATAGGTATGACACCTTACAAGAGCTAAATTATTAAAATTCTAAAATAAATTGCCTTAATAGTACCTAACCACCACAATGGATTACATATAACATAAAAAGAGATCTTTCTTTAAAGAGATTGGTTCATAAACAATGGTCACACGAATTATTTTTAAAAATGCGCAGTTCTAAGCAAAAATACCGACTTTTGATTTCATTTAGTTTTAATATTATAATATTTTTAAAACAGATACTGCAGATAAATAAATGTCAACGATGCAACTTGGAACATCATAAACCACGCGTTTAACTGGCCCTGCTCAGATCTTTTCGCCTTTAAATTGAGCGTAACTGAAAAACGACTCAATCAATTTTCATAAAATTTTCATAACCATAGCTTCAGATACATTACAATGGCATATCTAAATTTCAATGCCATTGATGTAGTAGTTGAAAAAAAATAAAAAAATAAAAAAAAAATAAAAAAAATGTTTTTTTTTTGGTTTTTTTTTTTTTTTTTTTTTTTTCAATAATCACAATACTTCTAAATCTATTTATCTATACTGTTATATAAATAGGAAGAGAGTTTTTGTTTGTTCAGGATAAACAAAATAACTTCTCAATCGAACGCAACAAAATTTTTATCCATGTTTCTTGGCTCAACTGAGCAGGTTTTTAGATATATTTCATCTCGAAAAATCTCGAATATATGTATATGCAATAATGAAGATTTGCCGGTTGAAACACTAACTTTAATGGATTGAATTGATGAACTGTGAGTGTCTATCACAATGTAAGCTAAATTTGAACTGAATAATTCGTATCAATCGATTGAATAATATGACAAAAGAAAAACAGAATTTACGTTAAATAAAATAATGTTAAATAAATTAAAAGAATTTCTGTTTAACAATAATGGGCTTCCCGCAGAGATTACGTGTTAGGCTAGAGTGATGAGTTGATGCAAGCACTTCGTGAGAGGCTAGACCGATAATCACCATCAACTGATAGCAAACGGAGTGCCCCTCTGGCACTGTTTTGGAAGTGCAATGAAGTGCTCTTATAATATCAAATAATCGTCCGTTTTTCAAAATTCAAACGGGGTATTTGTTAGTCGCTTGAAGGCTAACTTTTGAATGCATCAGGTTCAGTCTTGATCTAACAGATCACGGTAATTCGGAAATGTTATCAAAAAATGAAAAATTATTTCTTAAAACGTGTAAATAATAAGTAATTTTTACAATGCTGGATTTTTCACTAGGGCCGCTAGGTGGCGAGATGCTCCCAAGATATTTTTCAGTAGAGAAATTTCAATATAGATCTTATTGAAATTGAAGGCAATATATTGTGAGAGATTCATAATCAATGCCTTACAAAAACTACTGAAGACAATTTGATGAAAGTTTGTATACATGTTCTGCTTATGGTGTAACTGCACTTTAAGAAAGGAGTTTTTGAAATTCCGAGTTTAAAGTGGTAAAATGGATTTTTGAATTATTTTTGAAACCCTGTTATTTTTTTAATTTCTCGGTAACAAATAAAGAAATCAACCTGATTTTTTATGAAAAAAATAAAGTTCATATTAGTAAATCAATTTCTAAATTTTTAAAATTCAACCTTGAAACGGGAAGAAAAGTAAAAAATTTTGATCAATGATTGTAAATTTTTCCAATCTCGACTATATGCAATAGATATGAGCTGGCAAATAATCTTCAGTTAAATATTTAAAAACCATTTTGGAATTTTTGAATTCCAAGTTTTTTAAGGGATACGGAGGTATACGGCACTGTGGCTCAACCAACACAGTCACTGTCACCATTACAGTATATGTGGTTGGCTGCACCTACCTCCGGTTACTTGAATAAAAAACATAAAATAAAAATATTGACCGCTACGGGAAACGCAAGTAACCATATAGCGCGGACGAAGCTGCGACAGAGTTTTATATATAAAGAGAAAGTTTGGTTGTTTGTTTCTTTGTTCTGGTATCACGCGAGAACCAACCAACCGATTGCTTTCTAGTTTGCAGGATACAGTCGTGTTATCCCTGGGAAGGTTTTAAACCCTAAACCGAGGCCCTAGTACCCTTGAAGGTGAAATAGTGAATTAAAGATATTCATTAAAGAAAAAAAATATTAATCCTTTTACTTCATTATTATATTTCTGTCACCATATTTCTGGCAAGAAAAATAAGTTAAGAATTTTTCGTCGTCAAAGATATGCGTAATTTAGTTACCGCACTTACTACTACTTTGTCTTTTGTAATTTGTTTCTTTTTCAGGTTTCTATGAAGTTTGAATACTTTAACCGATATTTATCAATATTATTCTCACAACCATGAGGTATGGAGCACTATGGGGGACCAGGAGGCAGAGCCCTCTAACTAAACAGGATTAGCGATCGCAGCGAGCCGTAGGAGAATGGCGAGCGAAGCGAGCTCTGCGACCTTGGGGTAGGCCCCGTGTCTCTGGGAAGCCCTATGGTCGGCCCTGGGGAGCCCCCGGGGCCGATAATCAAATTTATTAAAAATAAATTGATTATTGAGTGTAATTTTTGCTGTCACACCTTCAAATTTAAACTCTAAAATTGGGTAGTATGTTTAAAGTAAAGATAAATCATTGGTAGAAACTTATTCGTTACGAGTTTTTATTTTATTAGTGAAAGTTTTAACTACGTGTTTATAAGGTACGTTTCCAGTAAAAATTTGGATAAACATAGTAAAAGTTGTTTCACATATGTTAAGTACTAGAGTAACCGACACATTGGAATTTTTGAATATCAAAAAAATCTACATCTTTTTCTATTTGTAGTGCTGCAATACAATTTATCAGGGTGATAGAGAAATTGTTTAAATTACTAAACGATCAGTGATGAAGAAATTCTAAAATATATTTATAAGTTTATCTGCCTGCATGTGAAATAGATGACACACTAATTTTGAATCAACACAGAAAAACCTTATATTAAGACTATTCAAACTGTAAGTGGCAGATTACTAGCATTAGACGAAATTATTCTTTAAGATACAAATTTATGTAATAATATATCTAGAGAAAAAACTATTACTGCTACTTTATCAAACATGGGTTACGCCAAAAACTTAAAAAAATAATTATATTCAGCAACATGAAGTATGAGATTAAAAACAATATATATTACGGAATAAATATTAAGCATAATAACGATCAAATGTTAATTTCTATTTAATAAACATAGTTTATTAATATTAACAACAGTTTCCAATACGTGTATTGTAAACTGTATTATTTATTATTATTTACTACTTATGCTATATACTTATTAAACTTTATTATTTTTTCTGTGTTTTTTTTTAAATTCATCTGTATTCAATAAAACTATATTGAAATACTTTATAAAATTACTTACACAAACCATAGTAAGAATTTCATTATACATTATGGTACATATAAAAATAACTCATTCAATTATGAAGCAAATGGGAAAATAAATTTATAGTTAATTGAATTTTTAAAACATAAGCTAGGTAAAATTACATTTCATTAAGGGAAGTCTTGACACAATTCAAAAAGTGAGATAAACAATTGGATTCTAATGAGACCTGTATCAATTAGTGTTTGGCTCGGAGAAAAAGAGTGGGATAGACATTTTTCTTTCTTTTTATGACTATTCTGGGATGTGCTAGTCAAACTTAAGGGATTAATGCATGACACCAGAACAATAAAAAATTTACGTAGACAATTGCCCTATCTGTCTTCGTTTTTCCTTTGTTTGTTATTTTGTGTATTTTTTCATAAAAACTTATGCTTTAAGAAGGGATTGGGATATTTTTATGAAATTTGGCGTACATGTATCCAAAAAAAATAGTTCACAGAATAAAAATGTCACCTTTTAAAAATTCAAAATGATGGCTATCTAATTTTTACTTCCCTGGTATCATACCTCTAGAGCGACAAGAAGGAGAGTATGGTAATCATTAAAAAAAATGGGATATGGTTTTTTCATCTCTCAACGTTTCATATCCCAGAGGGCTACAAAAAGCAAAATAAAAGTATGGGTAATATTTGAACGTAAGTACATATGTCAGTGTTTGTTGACGTGTTTGGAACTTAAAACCTTTATACTGGATAAACCAATTCTGATGAAATTTGGCAGAGACTCGTCTATACGGCATCAATAATACGTATATACGGCATTTAGTAAAGTTTTGGCATGAATATCTCAAGGGTGAGGTGGATAGTTTTTAGCGGTCAAATTTCTCAAAAATTTGAAAATATAATACCAATTTATATTAAGCTCAGTACATACGTGCGTGCTTATATATATATTTTTTTAATTTTGCCTTAAAATTCCCCCTTACCCAAAAATAACAAAAAGCTATCGTTTTATTTATTGCATATTTTTAACCGAATTTTTTTATGTCTTCGTAGACGTAGTAGTAGTGCAAGTAAGTCAAAATAAATACTTTGAGGCCAATATTAGGATGTGCGAGATGATCAAATTTTAAAAATATCGATTTCTGAATTTTTAAAACTTTTAATATATGAAAGAGTTTACATAAACTTTTAATAATAGTATTTCAATAAAATTTCATCATAATTCACCCCCACCTCCAGAAAAGAAACCAAAGGTAACTTTTTATTAGTTGAAATTTTCAGTGGAATTTTTAAAAAAAGTAAACGAAGAAAAATAATTTAAAAAAATTTGGAAGGTAATTTTGGAGGTGGAAGCAGAAAAATAGATTTCTATTAAATTCTTAAAATATATATATATTTTTTGGTTTATTTAAACTCATAATTATAATTTTACAATAGAACTTCATTATAAATTCCTCCCATCCTAAAAAAAAAAAATTTCATGTATTAGTATTTTATCATTACATCAGAATAAATAACCAATAACAGGAAAATATTACAACTTTGTTATCAGAATTATTAACTTATTATAATAAGCATTATCGAATGATGATTTAAAAATAAAGTATTTTGCTTCGTGATGAGTGGCAAAGCGAATGGAATGCTATCATCAACAATAAACTTGGTACAGTTAAGTACTCTGGGTCACCATGGAGCTCTTCATGCAGGACTTCAGTAGAGAGGATGTTATTTTTCACCGTTTGCGAGGGCACACTAAATATACTCCTGGACGCCTCAGGAATCAGACCAATGCTCGTTACCAATCAGACCATTGCCGACTGACAGCTAACAACACACCACATCCTTGTGGACTGTGTATGCTTTGCGGCATTGCGTCGGAAATTTAAATTAGGGGCTAACAATCGACATATTCTAGGAAATGATATAACGATGTTACCTAATGTCTTGTTTCTTAATGCCTTGAATCTCTATTCGATTAGTTAGTCATTAATGTAATATTTTTTGTGTTTTATAATACGTTTTAGTTTTTTACTATGTTTTCTGTGTTGTGCAAGTTGATTGTTAATTTTATTTTTTATATTACGATTATTTATTTTGAATCTCCGTTATACTTACGTTGGTGACGTTGAATTAGTTGTTTATTTTAAAAGCATTGCGTCCGGGCGCTAGTAATGAGTCTTCGTTGTGCGCCCCAAAACACCAAAAAAAACAAGTTCTTTTGTTGTTCTATTTATTCCCTGAAATTTTTTACCAAAAATGCATTTACATCGTATAAAATAAAAATAAAAAAAAAACTGTCGCCGCAAGAAGGGAAGCTGGTAGAATTTTCTGTGAAAGATTTATATGAGCTTTAATTTTATCACTTGCAGCTCATTTATGATCTTTAGTTTTCACCCGTTTTTACTTTAAGGCTTTTTGCAATTCTCACTTCGTTTTTTAATGTGATCGCGTTGATCAAAAAGCTTTTTAAAATTCAACAACGGTGAACTCAATAGAAGACCGCCCACTGACAAATACTTCAAGAAACAAAACGGCAGACATTGGTAGGATTTCAATCGTATAAATTGTTATCTCTAATTAAAATAAGTTTTTCTTTAAGTTTTGTTACAACAAAGTTATGTTGTTTCTTTCGTAATCGAGTACAAAAATCGAGATAAAATATAAAAGTTGAAATAAACAAAGCCATTGAATCAAAACACCTTTGACTTTAAATTTATATGGAATCCAAAAACAACTTGAAAATAATTCCCGTTATTAAAAAATAATTATCGACATTAATCTTTAACTACATGTACCGTACACAGATAGAACTTGTGACAAATATTACACCATTCGTCTACCTAAGAAAATTACGATACGATAAAATTTTCAATTAAATAAATTGTATTTGAAGAAGAGTTAACAAGATTTAAACAAAATTAAATACTACTCGTAAAATCATAAAAAACTGAATAATTACTTGTAAACGCTTAGTGCTCTTTTGTTATCCACGACAGAACGGAGATTGTATATGCTTGCGTGCGTGCAGGTGTGTGTGAGCACGTATGACTGTTATCATTTTCCTCAAAAATTATAGGACCGATTTCGATGTGATTTTTTGCATTACATAGGTATCACTTCACAGCAAGACCTTTGATTAGTTTTACGGTTATAAGCCGCCAGGGGACGCTGCAGTAGGTATGTTTCTTCAAAACGGCTTTAATAGGATTTTAATATTAATTATCCTCTTTAATTATCCAATTTAATTTCATTATTTCAAAAATTTTAAACGGGTTTTAAACATTTTTAATTTTATTTACTTGTTTGTGCTTAAAATGAACAGAGACTATTTAGAAATAGTATTTCGTATTTTATTTTAAGTAAAAATATGGATTTAGTTTTTGTGATTACATGTATATACTGTATTTACTTTGATCCCACCGGTTTAGTCTACTAGTTAAACTCGTCATTGCAAAATCTACTGATTTTCGTACTCGAAAGTCCTAAGGTTCGAGTCCTAGTAAATGTAGTTTATTTTAAATATGGATTTGAATTCGACTGTGAACACCGACTGTGTTCTTTGGTGGTTGAGTTTCAATTAACTACAAGTCTAGGAGTAGGTGACCTGAGTCTGTCCCAGATTACATCTTTACATTGTACTACATCTACAGGTACGTCAGGTCTGACAAACCGGTAGTAATAATTGAATTTTCCTACACACACTTAGATTCGGCAGTAGCTGAAAACTGGTACGAGAAAACAAATATCCGAAACTCGGCTGATAAATTTTGCATGTTGCACACTAGCGTGCTACACGAAAACAAAAGATACTATCGAGTGGGACGTGGCAGCACATGATAACAAAAATCCCCCTTTACAAACCTGTGATAATGCATTGAAATTCGTTTACCAGTTTGTTTTCAATAGCAGTTAAAATGGAGTAGAGTGTGGCCAATATATCAACAAGGTTAAAACAGCGCGTAGTGATCGAATTTTTAATAGCAGAAAATATGAATCGTACGAATATTTTTCATCGTTTAAAAGCGGTTTATAGTAGTTAAATTGTTGACAGAAGTACTGTGAATAGGTGGGCGTTGAAATTTTGCGAATATGAAGCTGGTAAAGCAACAATTGAGGACTCACCTCGCAGCGGACGATCAGGTTCTGGGACTGACGAGAAACATCTAAAGGAGGTGGACGATTTGCTTCAAAGTAACCGGTGAATCGCCCATCAACGCATCGCTATTCTGTTAGACATATCTAACGATATGTTAGCCATATTATCGAACAATTGGGTTACCGTAAAATCTGTGCACGACGGGTACCGCGCAAACTCTCAGATGGCTCTCCGAAACCTATGAGCCTATTCTCCATCCGTCATACTCATTGGATTTGGCTCCGTCCGACTTCTACTTCTCCCTCATCTCAAGAGGGATCTCAAAGGTAATCATTACACCACCGATGATGAGGTGAAGGAAAATGTTCCCACTTGGATCCGAGAAAGACCGCCAGAATGTTTCAGTGACGGAATGCAAAAACTTGTCACACGTTGGAAAAAGCGTATCAGATTATACGGGGATTATATTGAAAAATAAATACTGCATTTATTAAGATACTTTTATTCATTTTTTATTTCATTCCAATATCTTTTGCATTTCAATGCTACGCATATACATGCAAAATTTATCAGCCGAGCCACGTATATATAAATTAATACTAAAAAATACACGTTAAATGCGGCAATAGAGTGCGAAGAAAATTTCTTGTTAATCTTACAAAAAATCGCTTATATTAAATGAAATAAATTATATTTAACAGAAAGCTATATAATTATGAATAAAGATAACTTTATTTGAGATTTCAAAAGGAGTACTTATGCGGTTGTTTTGCTTATTAAATAAAATATCTTGTCACAATCAGGTTCATTATATGATATCAAACAAAGTAAAATACGTTTGTATCATAATAATCCTTTCTTATCACGAACAAGAATAAATTCAACACGTACACCGGAAAAGGAAGTTGTAACTATCTAACAAATAAAATCAGTCACAGACCAGACGTTATTCAAAACATAACGAAATTTAAAATTGTACTTTCTGTTGTACTGAATAAAATATCGAGTTTAAACTCTTTTGCCGTAGAGTAAAAGCTGTTTAAATATAAATGTACAGTATGTCACAATAGATCAATATAAATCGAGTAAACGAATGGAATCAAATTTTTCAATCTATATTGGAGAATTAAATGCTTGTAATTGTATGCTTCATAAATACATTCATTTGTAAAAGTATGTATTTATATTTAAATATACCATACTTCTATGTCAATATAATTATGTTATTTCTATCTACATTTGTATAGATTAGTAAAAATTAATTAATTATTATAACTTTCTCTTACAAACTACAGACTAGAGATTCTAATTTTACTACAACAATACAATTCAGACAATTTAAAGTAAATAACAGTAAACAAAGATAGTATAATACCCGCTGAATTACGGATCATAAATAAATCACCTCCACTCGAAATACTGTGTTCTTTATTATATTAAATGAAATACATTATATTTAACAGAAAGCTATATAATTATGAATAAAGATAACTATATTTGAGATTTCAAAAGGAGTACTTATGCGGTTGTTTTGCTTATTAAATAAAATATCTTGTCACAATCAGGTTCATTATATGATATCAAACAGAGTAAAATACGTTTTTATCATAATAATCCTTTCTTATCTGGAATAGGAATAAATTCAACACGTACACCGGAAAAGGAAGTTGTAAATATCTAACAAATAAAATCAGTCACGGACCAAACGTTATTCAAAACATAACAAAATTTTAGTGCGAATATTCGTAAGTACATGTTCATATATGAGGAGGAACTTAGAAAGATACATACTGCCTTGAAAGAATTATCTGAGATGTCGCCGCCATTGACGACGGTCACATAGACGACTCAAACGAATGGGACCAAAATCTGACTGTGATTTTAAAACAACCAATACCAGACATCGAGTTTGTGAATCTAGTGACAAAGAGATGGCGTGCGGAGGCCGGAGGCCACAAGAAATATGACAGATAAAGGAACTGAATGCCGAAGTTGGTGCGATAGTTCATTTTCGCGACTTATCCGATGAACAACGTACCAAAGGGTTACCGAGTGGTTGTGGAGGAGATATTCAGATTGGAGAAGTAATTAAAGAGCAATCGACCATCACGATTCAAGAGGCCTCCGCGGCTGGGAGGAGTAAATACATTTTGCAATACGACTTCTCGGGGAATGAGGAAAAAACTCTACTGGAGATTCTCGTGGCCATTCGGAAGATAGGTAAGGAATCACCTGCGCCCGTCTACACACTGCAGCGGGCAGACTGGGATCCCTGACAAGGAAACTACTTGCAAATACTCTTAGTGACATTACGAAGCCAGTTTTAACTATTGTCATACCTACGGAATCTAAGCCAAAGGAAGATAAGAAGCCCGACAAATGGATGTCCACTCCTGCGGTGCAAGACAGCGGTGTAGTTACGGTACGTGCGGAGGGGAAATCATACGCCGATCTTTTGAGAACTATTAAGAACACAGTGACACAATGAGAGGCGGGCGAAGTCCTGTCCCTTAGAAAGGGACTGGAGACGAACTAAATACACGTGTAAAAGGCGCGCAAAAAGCCGAAGAATTAAAGAAGACCTTGCATTCTGAAACTGCGGGACTTCAAGTATACCTGGAAACCAAAAATATTCGGCGCATTGTTGTACATATCAAAGACATTGACGTACAGACTACCGAAGAAGAGATCCACGCCGGAGTGCTCAAGATAACTGGGGACACAGACGAGTTTAAAGTGTCACAGTCCGACCGGCCATTGCTAAAACCAAGAACGCTATGGTGATTACAACTTTAATAGCAGCAAAGAAATTGATAGAAGCAAGAGTAAGAGTCGGTTGGGTTCATTAAAGAGCGGTCATCAGGGAGCCGGAAGACAAGTGTTTTAGATATTGGGCCGCCACACATGTTACTTCTACTTGAAAAGGGGTGGATAGAACGCAAAATTGTTACAACTGTAGTAAACTCGGCCATTGGCGAGCAGAATGTAAGAATGAGGCCGCGTGCTTACTATAGAAAGGAGGGCCATATTACTGATAGGTGTATTCGATCATGAACATCATGCTACTGAACAGGAGCGTCACCGATCACGACTTAGCATGGGTGGCGGCGTTGGATCGAAACATATTTCTTAATCTCGGTAGAACCAAAACCTGAAAGTAATTGCTTCCCAGGACTGGCTGACGGACGATGATGATGATGCTGCGATCATCAAAGTATCTGGTAAATTTATGTTTTCTCGTGCTGATAGAAGAGAAGGTCTTCTCGTGTTGAAGTTAGCAACTGATCTGTTCGCGGGATGTTATAGTTCCCCTAACTGCGACCTAGAAACTCTTGAAGACAAGATAGAAGAACTAGAAAATCTGATTAGATCCTTAGCCAAACCTATCTTTTTGTCTGGCGACCTGAACGCAGAGAGTGTTGAGTTGGGGGGAATGAGGTCCAAGATAAGAGGCTACATTTTTGTTACTATGCTGGGGGCGACCAACATGGCAATAGCAAACACCCCTCGCCGCCTTATTTTCACGGGCAGGGGCCATGGCTTGGTTTTATACATTACTGCTCTTCCTTTGAAATCTATTTCAAAATTATTAAATATTTAATAAGCTATTAAATATTTAATAAACATTTATTTATATTGATCATCAGGCTATAACGTTTTGTATGCACTCTGCCCCACACACGAGATTTTCTACAGACGGAAAGCGTTGGCTCACCAACTAAACAATTTCGCCAGAGCTGTTGATAACAACACGATGCCAGGCAATCTTTGACACTTGAAGACCTCTCCCGAATTATCGAAGAAGAATGCTCCCGACTCAAATCCAGAGCGGCATCTAAGAAAGAAGGGTACACTGGTGGTCTGACCATACTGCGACTTTAAGGAAGGAGGTCACACACGCCAGACGGCTCCTTCAAAGACTGAGAAGAAGGGACTCTCCACATTTGCGACAAGCTGAAGAGCTTATAAGACTGCGAGGAACAACCTGATCTATGCCATTAATAGGGCTAAAATACAAACCTGGAACAATCTAATGGATGACCTCAATAGTTACCTATGGGACTATCAGACTTGCTTGCTTTCAGACTTTTAATGAAAAATTTTGGTTACCTGGATCGCTTGTATACGACGCCGTCTGGGACTACACTTCATCTTAACTGAAGAAGGGATCTCGCAATTTGACTGCATACAAGAAGAACGATTCACGACTGAATAACGTAGACTGGCAGTGGCAGGATCAATACCGATAAAAGTCCGGGCCTTCGGTGTCCTGGGGTCCTTCGAGTAAGCGCTATTTGCGAGATGCCCCGGAAAGATTGTAGACACCTTAAATAGTTTTCTTACTGCTTGCCGGTTCCCGAAACAGTGGAAGATGGCACGTTTAGTTCTAATTCCTAAGAAGGACACTGAGACATTCAGACCGATTTGCCTGCTAAATACCATTAGGAAGCTTTACGAACACCTTATCACGGAGATTCCGGCAAGCGGTAGAAGCTAGAGCGGTCTGTCGCCGAGGTAGTTTGGGTACATACGTAACAGAACCATAGTAAATTCGATCTCCCACGTTTTAACATGGGCTCGGAACATGGCGGCCAGACTTGATAAAAATCGAAAATGGAAAATGGAAACCGAGGTTGTAGTACATGAAACAAATAACTAAAGAAATAGGATGTATCAAATATATAGAAGTAAAATGATTGTGTAGCAGGAATGTAATAATACACAAAAAGTATCACATGAATAATGAACCTTTTCTTTTTAAATAGCTAATTATATGATATGAACAAGAAGATAGGGAAGAGAGTAGAGTATTTCAAGACGCATAGCGATAGAACCATAATAAGGATAAAATCAAAACCTAAACCGACAACGATTGTTAACGTCTATATGCCTACAAGCGCCCATGATGATGATGAGGTAGAATGTGTATACGAAGAGATTGATGAAGCAATTAAACACGTAAAAGGAGATGGAAATTTAATAATAGTTGGAGATTGGAATGCAAGCATTGGAAAAGGCAAGGAAGGAAATATAGTGGGTGAATACGGGCTGGGCAAAAGGAATGAAAGAGGGGACCGACTTATGAGTTTTGCACGAAGTATAATTTAGTAATTGCCAACACCCAATTTAAAAATCATAATAGAAGAATATACAGTTGGAAAAATCCAGGCGATACTGCAAGGTATCACATAGATTATATCATGGTTAAGCAAAGATTTAGAAATCAACTCGTTGACTGCAAAACTTACCCTGCAGCAGAAATTGATAGCGACCATAATTTGGTGATAATGAAATGTAGATTGGGGTTTAAAAACCTGAAGAAAAGATGTCCGATGAATCGGTGGAATTTAGAGAAGCTTGAAGAAGAGGAGGTAAAGAAGATTTTTGAGGAGGACATTGCAAGAGGTCTGAGTAAAAAAGATAAGGTAGAAAATGTAGAAGAAAAATGGGAGAATGTTAAAAAGGAAATTCTTAAATCAGCAGAAGCAAACTTAGGCGGAATAAAGAGAACTAGTAGAAAACCTTGGGTTTTAGACGATATATTGCAGCTGATGGATGAACGTAGAAAATATAAGAATGCTAGTGATTAAGAAAGTAAAAGGAACTATCGGCAATTAAGAAATGCTATAAACAGGAAGTGCAAACTGGCGAAAGAAGAGTGGATTAAAGAAAAGTGTTCAGAAGTGGAAAGAGAAATGAACATTGGTAAAATAGACGGAGCATACAAAAAAGTTAAGGAAAATTTTGGGGTACATATATTAAAATTTAATAATGTGTTAAACAAAGATGACACCAATATATAATACGAAAGGTAAAGTCGATAGATTGGTGGAATATATTGAAGAGTTATACGGAGGAAATTAATTAAAAAATGGTGTTATAGAGGAAGAAGAGGAAGTTGAGGAGGATGAAATGGGAGAAACATTACTGAGATCTGAATTTAAGAGAGCATTAAAAGATTTAAATGGCAGAAAGGCTCCTGGAATAGACGGAATACCTGTAGAATTACTGCGCAGTGCAGGTGAGGAAGCGATTGATAGATTACACAAACTGGTGTGTAATATTTATGAAAAAGGGGAATTTCCCTCAGACTTCAAAAAAAGTGTTATAGTAATGATACCAAAGAAAGCAGGGGCAGATAAATGTGAAGAATACAGAACAATTAGTTTAACTAGTCATGCATCAAAAATCTTAACTAGAATTCTATACAGAAGAATTGAGAGGGGAGTGGAGGAAGTGTTAGGAGAAGACCAATTTGGTTTCAGGAAAAGTATAGGGACAAGGGAAGCAATTTTAGGCCTCAGATTAATAGTAGAAGGAAGATTAAAGAAAAACAAACCAACATACTTAGCGTTTATAGACCTAGAAAAGGCATTCGATAATGTAGACTGGAATAAAATGTTCAGAATTTTTAAAAAATTAGGCTTCAAAAACAGAGATAGAAGAACAATTGCTAACATGTACAGGAACCAAACAGCAACAGTAACAATTGAAGAACATAAGAAAGAAGCCGTAATAAGAAAGGGAGTCCAACAAGGATGTTCCCTATCTCCGTTACTTTTTAATCTTTACATGGAACTAGCAGTTAATGATGTTAAAGAACAATTTAGATTCGGAGTAACAGTACAAGGTGAAAAGATAAAGATGCTACGATTTGCTGATGATATAGTAATTCTAGCCGAGAGTAAAAAGGATTTAGAAGAAACAATGAACGGCATAGATGAAGTCCTACGCAAGAACTATCGCATGAAAATAAACAAGAACAAAACAAAAGTAATGAAATGAGGCAGAAATAACAAAGATGGACCACTGAATGTGAAAACAGGAGGAGAAAAGATTATGGAGGTAGAAGAATTTTGTTATTTGGGAGGTAGAATTATTAAAGATGGACGAAGCAGGAGCGATATAAAATGCCGAATAGCACAAGCTAAACGAGCCTTCAGTAAGAAATATAATTTTACATCAAAAATTAATTTAAATGTCAGGAAAAGATTTTTGAAAGTGTATGTTTGGAGTGTCGCTTTATATGGAAGTGAAACTTGGACAGTCGGATTATCTGAGAAGATAAGTTTAGAAGCTTTTGAAATGTGGTGCTATAGGAGAATGTTAAAAATCAGATGGGTGGATAAAGTGACAAATGAAGAGGTATTAAGGCAAATAGATGAAGAAAGAAGCATTTGGAAAAATATAGTTAAAAGAAGAGACAGACTTATAGGCCACATACTAAGGCATCCTTGAATAGTCGCTTTAATATTGGAAGGACAGGTAGAAGGGAAAAGTTCTGTAGGCAGGCCACGTTTGGAATATGTAAAACAAGTTGTTAGGGATGTAGGATGTAGATCCTACTAGCACTAGATAGGGAATCTTGGAGAGCTGCATCAAACCAGTCAAATGACTGAAGACAAAAAAAAAATTATATGATTTAATGTTAAACTGTATAGCCTGATCGTAGTTTTAAGGTATCATATTTCGGTTTTCTGCGTTCTCGTTTGTTATTTTAATGAAAATCTGTAGATTCGTTTAGATTTACTTTAAATTTTCTCTTAACACAAACAAATATTTACGTAAACTATCAATGTATTTTGTTTTATTTTTTCCAAACTTGGGAACGTGAAAATAAGGTGCTCGTAATACATAAAATGCGCTTTATTAGATTGTGTAAATTTTGTAAAAGTGTTTTCTTTTTTCTTCAAGGTTAACAATTTCTTTCTCTACTGATTTTAAAAGAAACAAAAGTAAATTTAGTTTCAAAAATTTCATTATCACATGTGAAGAATACTAAACATTTACTTTTCTAAGTTGTGTTTCCCGCTTACCTTTTTGAGAAATTTTATTACTGACGGTTAGTGTGTTTATAAATAAATTTTACCAAAGTTAAATATAATTAAATATGCAGTAGAATATATATATATTTTTTTATAAGAAGATATCAAACAAAATCAAAATAATAATTAATAAACATATTCAAATACATATAATTTAAGTAAAACCTCGATTTTATTTATTTATTTATTTTTTTTTTTTTTACTTTTTTACTGCAGGTTTTATAAATTTGTACTCCTAAAGGAAAAAAGCAGTTCACGAGAAACACAAAAAAGAAAAAAGCAATTCACGAGAAACTCAAAAAACAAAAAAGCTGCGTCTAGATAAAAAAAAAATATGAAAACGAATTTCGAAAAAAATATGTATATTCTCCAGAGCCTAATGCTATCTAGAGTTTGGAAATGTATATTATTACATTCCCGGATTTAGCGGTTTGTGCTGCTATAGCAAATATAGATATAAAAGGAAAGTATAAAGATCGATCAAAAAAAAAAAAAAACTAAAAAACTGGACTTTACTGGACGCTACTGCGTTAAGGCATAAAACATTTGGCAAATATAAATAAATAAATTGTAAATAATCTGTGAACATTTTTTTTTATTCCATTGTTCCCAGTTCAAAAAATCTATTTTTTTTTTAGACGGTTGTTTGTGTGTACGTATGAAGTTGACCTTATAACTCTGGGCCCCACTGACCAATTTTCTTCAAACTTGGTGGACAGATACTTCCTCAGAGGGAAAGAATGTATTAAATTTGTGAAAAAATTGGAAAAACGGGCGGAAATGTTTTCCCCGAAATAGAATTTCAAATCTTTACTGGGGCATTTTAGCAAAAGAGTTTTCGTACAAAAGCTAGAGTTTTTTTAATCATGATCACAAATTACCAAAAGGTTTTTATTTAATATTCATCTCCTCCCCCAAAAAAAGACCATATTTTTCTTTTTTTAGCTAATCTTTCTTCAGAAAGGACTTAATGGGAGTTTTTGTATCTATATTTTCTATATAAGTAGGCCTTGAAACTAAACAACAATAAAAATGTTTCACCCATTCAACTCTAATGATTTGTGATAACAAAAAATATTTTTTTTAATTTTTACAATTTTTTTTTAAATTTTATTTTAAATTTAAATCAATCTCACAAGTTACTCGATGCATTTAAAACGTAAAACTCTTAATTTTTTTATAGCCTTTACTCTATAGTATTTCCTAAAAAAAATAGCCCAAAATTTTAACCCCATTCCTATAAAATTAGATCTTTGTTTAATTAGAAATACGGCTATATCTTTGTATTTTTTAAACAATTTTAAAAATTCCGTTTTTTACATCTATTATTACTTAGGAATTATTTCCTTAAAAATTAATTTTAGCCGAATGCTTCCTCTTGAGTATGTGATCCCCAAAATGAAAAACAAAATTCTCAATTTCAATTTTTTAATGCCCAAAACGTATTTGTTAAACAAGAAAGTCACTAAAAGAATTTTATTTCCCTCCCCTGTTGGGAGAGCTCCCACGTTTTTTAAAAATAAAAAACATTGTTTAATTTCGATTTTAATTTATTTAAAATCAATTTTAATGAATATTTTAATCATTTAAAAAGCCCACTGATAAATTAGCCCCAAAATTTTCAAAAAATTGACAATATATTTTATAGCAGCTCAAACGTTTTTAGAATTTAAATTCATAAATACGCCTATCTGTGATATCATAAATATCAATCAAATCTTATTAAAATTATTTGGATCTGAAATTATTTCACCCCAAGAACCATGCCATGTTCAATCCTCAGAACTTCAAATGAATCAAATACGAAAACTATTATGAACATAAAAAGGGGAATACCATCTCCGTTACTGAAAATAAATATAAATGCAACCGTTCGTACCGTTGGAAAACTTAACGAAAAGAAAAAAATATTTTTGAAGAAACGCCTAATCTGGGACAATTCTTAGATAAATTATAGTAAGAGTTGATATAAGCATACGGCACAACTGATTTATATGTCAACAAAATTCATTCTGTATCCACTTACTGTACTTTTAGCTATTGTATATATTTTGAAAACAACAAGAACACAAAACTGTTGTCCCACCGTTCAACTTTCATTAGATCCTCCACAAGTATAAAATAATCATTTTCTTCTTTTTTTTTTGTATTTATTAATTAACTATGTTTCATAAAATTAGAAATAAATATTTTTTCATAAAATGTGAAAAAAATAAATCATAATTTGGTTATTGCTTTTCAATGAAAAGTATTATTCTATCATAAAGATACAGATAAGAGATAAACTCTTTGCAAAACTTGATTGGAGTAGCCTGGACATTACTTGACATATGAAAACTTCGCGAATTAACTAATTCTTATAAATTTTGTAATTAAAATCACATATATCCTGTATAACGATTTTTTTTTTCTTGAAAATACGTTTAATATTATAACATCATTATTATAATTTTGGTAAAAGTCTATAATGATGCGATAAAATATTTTTAAATATCTCTAAATCATTAATATATAAAATGTAATTACATTTTATATATTAATATTATTCGATTGTAAAACGATTCACATAATTTATATACAAAAAGTTTCCTATGGGATCATCAAATGAACTTCTAAAAAGTAAATAAAATAGTACAATTCACTTGACGAGAAACCGGCCCATAGAGATTTTCAAGTAATTATATTATCCATTTAGGTGGCTATCACGATTGTAACTTTGCTTTTTATTCAGTTTGGGCATTCTGATCGATAAAAATCATATTACAATTTATTCTTTTAATGATTTTTATTAACCATTATTTTTTGTAATTTGTGAGGTAAAAAATATGTCTGATTTAAGCTAAATAAAAAAAATCATTGCTTTATTTAACAAAAATCGTGTTATTGGTCTTTGTATTGTTATTGTGTTGGTTTTAAAGTTTTACATAATTTTAATTAATAAGATCTAAATTATCTGTATTAACTCCAGGAAATATTAAAATAAATACATAATTGTCAACAGAAAAACTGTCATAAAATTTATTTAACATTTTCGTATGGTGAAAAAAATTTGCAAAACATTTGAAAATCTTTTTAAAGGTATCTCATAAAAACGATACTCTCCAAATAATTATCAAGAGGAAAAAGTAAAAAATATTTAATATTTAATTTCTAAATATTATACTTTTTTTTTCAAAATCACGTAAACATAACCGTAAGTATAAAACAGGAAAATTTTATTCTTCCTGTAAATTCAATTTGTAAAAGTTTTATTCCTAAAACACAGAATGAAATACAGAAAAAAAAAATTTTTAATTTGTTCTAAGATGGGCGTACTTAATTTTTTTAATAAAATAATTAAAGGGAGGAGACTTTCAGTTTACAAAACGTTAGCAGTGGCAATAATAAATATATCATTTTATTCAAAAACACAAATTAAATTGTATACAATTTAGGAATAAAATTGGCTATTTATTTTCACTAACAATAATGATTAAAAAGTTAACATTCTATTTTCAAATTTGCCAAGATCTGAGAAAATCATAAAGGCGCAAAATTTAAATTTTTTAAAAGTTAAAAAGTGAATAATTCTTACAAAATGATTCAAATTTCCCTAACTGTATAAAATGAAAATTATTAATCCGTTAAATGTTTGCTGTTGAGGAAATTTAACAAGAATCTTGTTGTATAATAACAAGTACCTTAAAATAGCAAATAACCGCGTGATAAGTAAACCATCTAGAAGATCCATCTCCAAGACCTCAGACACCTTGTCTTCAAAAATTAATGCTCACAGGAGAGTGGAAAAAAGAAATAAAAGTGGTTGGGCTAATGGAAGGCCTAGAAGATAAATCTAACAAAGTATTTTTCTAACCTAATAACAAATTTATCTTAAGAATGTCTTTTTAATAATTGCGGAACCTTTACTCCCGTTTTGATAGGTTTTTAAATTTTTTTTTTAGAAATGGATTTTCTGTTTTTAAGTAACAAGGTCCTATACACCTTTGTCATCTTTTGGGGTTTTAATGTTCTATGACATCTTTTTAGGAAGATCTGTTTGACAAGACTGGTCTTTTGATATGGTCAGTTTTGATAAGGATAGGAAAAGTTTAGCTTGGAACAAGGGCTAAGGACCATAGTACTCGATGCCTTCCATCTCAAAATAAAAAACCTTTGGTCCTTTGGTTACCGAAAATTCGTTGTTCTACAGCTGATCTCCATTTTGGTAAGGGTAAAATCCCATTATATTAAAGAGTAAATTATTTTCATTACCGAAAAAGAACAAAAATAATTACAGTAATTTTTATAATCGAATATTAGTAACATACATCGTTAACATCTGTTACCTAAAAAAAAAATAATCTTCCTATTTACAGACCTTTTAAACGGCAATGGATCAGGAATATATTGTGCCCTCGATAAAATAATAACCAGTAAAGTAACACACTTCAAAATTTACAATCCTAACATTATGATACACAAAAAATAGTTCTTTTTATAGCTACATCAAACAGCATTTCATTTTTTAACATCTCATGTGTAAATATTTACTTAAGTCGATTGGCTACTGGATGTAATATACTCGTATTTCACGTCATTCGTGTCACATTTTTTACGTGTCACTTCACTCCCTGCTTGTAATAAATATTAATTTGTATATTTGCGGATGGTAAAGAAATAGAAACATGGGAGATGGGGATGACGGTAAAAATGTAATTTCTGAGTAAATTCAAACTTAAAAATATTTATAGGAGTTTGTCAAATACTAAATTTTATTTTTAAACGAGAGGCATGCTAAACCTTCATTTATCTTATGCACAAAGTTCTTCTGTTAGTCCCCAGTACATTTTTGTCCCCTGTTTAATTTTTCCAGTATGGTTTTTATTGATATTTTGGTGACATTATTAATGAAAAAGAAATAGCTTACACAGCCAAATTAAAAATAAGTTTTCATTCTACTTAATCATTTTTTAGCATTTTATCACAGCATAATATCACAGACCCTGATATTAAAGGTGTGAATGAACGAAAAGTTTAAGAAAATTAATTAGAAAACTTGTAAAAACATATATATTCTTACGATCCAAAGAGCTTTACTTCACACTAATTGAGTAAATGTATATAGTTTACAAAGGCTACTTCAACATAATCTTTATTTGTTTGATTTGCTTAGTATTAGGTGAATATTATATAATCCGATTTTAATTTTCTATTCAAAGTATTCGTATATGACATGTTAAATATAATTTAACGATAGGAAAATTTGTTTTAAATGCCACTGATTTAGAAAGTAGATTTACAAACAACTTATATGACCGTATAGTTTATATTAATGTATGTTACAAACGACATGTTTGTATATATATAAATAAAAGATAAAAGTAATGTGTATTCTTGAATTCAAGACAGTCCTAGATGACACTAATTAGAATCTCTTCATGTTATCTTTCTATTTTTTTTTAACAAGACTTTGATTTTTCACCTTTTGAATTTCTTTTAAACGATCGTTTTAATACAGTCAGTATTTCATTGGTTTACCAATAATTTATAGGTGAACAAAAATAAAATAAACTTCATAAAAATCAGATTGACGTCAAGTAGACACACCAAAAAATAACTTTTTTATATTCATTGAAATTCGATATTTTGAAGTCGGTGTCAAAGAGAAGCTTGAACGCTTTATTTGGATTTATGGATTAATTTGTTTGAATTAATTTCTAAAGTAAAAATGTAAATAAACTTTGAATAAACCTTTGAAGAAAAATAAAAAAGTATTATTATTTTTAATTTTTTACTGCAATTTTTACTTCCTTGTATGATGCAGAGAAAGTATTATAATTACGAAAAATTTCATTTATCAGAATTCAACGGAAATATCCATTTTGACCATTCCTGAATCCATTTTTACTAGTTTCGGCGTGAGTCTGTACGTACCTATGTATCTCGCATAACTCAAAAACGATTAGCCGTAGGATGTTGAAATTTTGTATTTAGGACTGTTGCAACACCTAGTTGTGCACCTCCATATTTGATTGCAATCAACTGGACCAAAAGTGTCCAAAAAAGCCCAAAACCCCAAAAAATTGTATTTTGGACTTTTACTTAACGAAGCATAAGCCCTCATCGAGAGCTTTTCAACGATATATTATAAGTGGTAATTATTTTAATTGGTTTCAGAGTTATAGCCAAATAAAATTTTAATTAATGAAATATTTGGATCTTACAAAGGCACATCGGTTTGAAACCGACTTCACTCCTTTTATTTTTTTTATTTAAATATTTATTAATAATTATTAACCTCTGATTGTAAAAAAAAATTACAATAAATATTAATTCAATAACAAGAATAAAAAAAAATTAAAAACTCAGAAGTTATTAGTGAAATGAAATTTTAACGTACTTAAATTTAAAAAGACAGTGTATATGTAATTTAATAGGCGTACAAGGAAGTTATGTGGTGTCCACATCAGATTGTTTTTTAAACTGTCATTACTCAGAGTAATTCGTCAGACGCATATCTTATTGGTGAAAATCCATTTTTTTTTTTAAGGAATGTCAAATCAGTGTTTAACTGTATTTATTAATTAAGTTTAGAATTTACATTTTTTTTGCAATAGCATTTAAAACGAATCCTTTATAGAATTTTTCTGATTTTATTTAATTTAGTTTACCTAGTCTGATTATTTTTATATTTATTGATTTATAAATTTAAGTCCAAATTGATTAACAATGCTGAAATACGTACGATTATATTAGAGAATTGCTTTTCAATCACTTTGATCTTATGCTCCACTTAATTAATTAATTTGAATTACCGGCTTCCAAAAAATATCTTCTACCATTCACATTTCGTTTATATCCTGGGGACGTTTGTAAAATTAATTTTTTCTGAATATAGGTTTTATGAGCTAAATTATACCATGGAAGATGATACGCTTAATAAAAATAAACAAATTAATTATTAATTTTTAACGAAAAACGTGAACGCTTCATCAATTTGTATTTTATCGATTTATTTTTTATTTAGGTTTTTTAATAATCTGTCTTTAAAAAAATTACATTTTTTTATAAAGAGAAATATTTTAAATATGCAGTCCTTTTAAGGATTATAATATGTAGATATAATATGATACAGAGTAGACCTTTTAATGTATTAACCTTCTCTCAAAGGAAACTAATTCCAATAAATTGTTTCAGTAATCTCCGTAAATTCGTTCTTATATACGCACAATGATAATGTTTGTAGCTGTTCCCCTTATAACAGAATAAATTCCAATACATATTTGTATCAGTTTATATATACTCGTATATAATAACACATAAGCCATCAAATATAGTAATCCATAACTTATTAAAAACGTTCCGTTAATTCTTTTTTTAGCTATTAACAACCATTTTTTATTTCAAATTCTTCGAGCAAAAATTATTTGGTTTAAATTAATATGATAATGTGGTTTTCAAAAATAACTATTTTAATCTCTTTATGTCTTTGTCAATGAGTTTAATGCTAAATAACGGTAAAAATGTAAGAGCGGTTTTTTTATATTTCTTAATAATTTTTCTATTAATTTATGCAATTTTCTTTTACTAAGGACATTAAAAAAAAAAAAAAAAAAAATAGCCTTTATATCTACTTTTTAACGTAACGAAACAATATATCTATGTAAGAAGGGAAAAAACATTATACTGATTTTTTTTTAAACTGTTTAAAAATAATCCTTTCTGATTCTCTTCACCGAATTTTAGCAGTTTTTTGTTTTTAATAATATTATTATTATTATTAAAAATGTAAAAAAATACTGATATGTCGGTTTTCATAACTTGCCAATAATATATGCAGAGTATTTACCAGTAGTTATTAATAGGACCAGAACAAAAGAGCGCTTAAAAAAGCTGACAACAAAGTTGTAATACTTTTTGGCATTGGTTATTATTCTTATATAATGGAAAAATAATTATATACGAAAATGTTACCTAATATTTAATTTTTGGGGTGAGGAGAAGTTCATGGTAAGTTATATTGTAAAATTATCATTATATTTTAATTAAACCAAAAAAGAGGTTTAAAATTCTAAAATAATCGGTATTTTAATTTTTTTTTTTCTATGTTTACTGTTTACTTCTATATTTTCTTTAAATGGAAGAAACTAAAAAAAATCCTCTGAAACATATACAACCAATAAAAAGTTACCTAAGTTAAAGTTACCTTAAAAGTTACCTTAAAGTTAATTAAAAGTTACCAATAAAAAGTTACCTATTTTGGGGGTGGCGAGTGAATTATTTTAAATTTTATTAAAATATTATTCTTAAAAGTTAAACATTTAATAACATTAAAAGTTTAAGTAAACCGAAAGAAGTTTTTAAAAATTCAAACAATCTTATTTTTTAACCCTAATATTGCCCCAAAGTATTTTTTTTTAATCGCTTGCACTACTATTATGCCCAGGAAGATGTAAATAAAATTCATTTTGAGAAATACTTAACAAAACTATAGCTTTCATCGATTTTTGGGGAAAAGGGAATTCTGGGACAATTTTTTCTTTTTCTTAATGTAAGATAAGCATGCAAGCATGTATTGAACTTAGCATGTATATGCTAACGCATAGCATGATCGCAGTTAACGGTACACGGTCAGACAGACCACTTATCCGAAGTGCATAATACAACGTAATATAATATATAATAAATAACTTAAAATTTAATCCTTTAATCCTTAAATATTAATCCTTACATAACCTTGACATACATACGTCAGACATACATATTAATTTATATTTTTTACGTTTACTGCGTGGTCTGGCTGTATTTGACTGTGTCACCCAGCATAGCTGGGCACCAAGCAATCAGGATGATAGTGATAGGTATGTCTGGTGGGGATGTAATGTAGAGGTATAAATATATTATTATATGAAATACTTGTGTATGAAATGAAGATAGTCTGTCTATTGTTGTCCTTTTCTAAACAAAGATAGTCTGTCTATTGTTCTCTTATTCTACTTATTATCAATAGGAATGAAAGTTCAATTGTAATAATAGCTTACTTAACAAACAGATAATGCTAATTGAGTAATCAATGAATAAGTGTTATTGTTCAACTGCAAGTATAAATAGAGTTGATTTTAACATACAATTTACACTTCACATAGTAATTTCATAATGTCTCAACGTGCGTATCTTGACGTTGATACGGAACTACCTCCAGCAACTCAGGACTATATTATTGATCTTAATACAGAACTATTTAACGTACCACACTCTGACGACGAAGACGGTATTTCTAATTCATCGACATGTTTTCAAAAAGAAGAAGAACAGAGGACGAACCTATCGCCTGTACCTCCACCACCGCAGCCGATAGCTACACGACAGATGACACCTCCTCCGACTCCAGCTCAGAAAACTCTAAAATCGTTATGGAGTCAGATTCCACGGAAGAAGAGGACAAACATAACAGCACAGACGGAGGGAGAGCTCGCCAAACTAGAACCGTTAGCTTCCAAGAAGAAAAAGAGGAAGACAACCGAGGAAGTACTAGCCGAGTCTACAACTATCAACTGTCTACAATTATTGATGATGCTGTCCGCACCGTTCAGGATCGAGAACTATCCAACTGCAGCCAAAGCCTTCGCGAACGAACAGGTCTTGAAGAAAACCAGCGCAGCATACAAAACAGTGGCCTCGATTATACGCTGTTGGGGCAACTTATTTGCAGTCTCGTTGGCCTCCAGCGTATCTTTACCATCAACGAGGCTGCTAAAGTTCTGCACAAAAGAGGAAGCGTTAACTCCCTTATCTTCGACCTTTTCAAGACTAGAGACACAGGAGATTGTGCTAGACTGGTTCGAACGGTTGTGGAAAACATCTTTAGAAGGCAGAAATATGGAGGAATCGACACAGCAGGGTCCGTCGTTCAATACATGCTTAGTATATAAAGTGGGGGTTATGTTGGCAAAGTTTTGAGAAATCTGACCGTAAAAAAACTATTTATCCCACTCCCTAAAAATATGTATTCCAAAACCTCAACAGATTTCACCGTATACACGAGTCTATGCCAAATTTTATCAAAATCGGTTTATGCAGTCAAAAAATAATTAAGCTTCAAGCACGCCAACATATGCATACGTACGAACATTACTCCCACCTTCTTTTCCTGGGTCATGAAACGGCGAGAAATGTAAAAAACTATATCCCATTTTTTGACTGTTTATCAGCATAGTTCTAGAGCTATGCTGATAATCAGTCAAAAATGTATAGAAAGTTCCAAGTTATAAGTTTTCTTACTTTGTTACTTAGTTTGTTCATATCACAAGACTTATTATGATACGAACAATAAGGCTTTTTTACCAAGCTATATCGTCCGCACTGGTGAGGAATATCTAATTATGTTTTTATTTAATAATAACAAATATTTCATTAAAATTATAGTTAATATATTATCATTATTAACTCATTTTCCTTCTAAGTCTCTAAAACTGAACATACAAATCCGTTTGTGTGTTTTATTTAATTTTTAAAAATAAACATTTTTAACTAAAAAAAACTGGTACTTGAAAAATAGCCTATAATTGAAACACCATTCGTCAAAATCCATTTAAATTAGATGAGAATGATGATAAAAATGCAGTGATAAAAATACAGCTTATTAAGCAGTTAATGTAAAATTTTTGTTCAACCTTTCTTACGGAAGTAAAGTTAGGTTATTTAGTAAAGCAGTCTTAATAAAGTTTCAGTAGTGAATAAGGTTTTACAGTTTAACCAAAAAGATTAATTAGAGGAGAAATTAAAACCATCCACGTTTTACTTATTTATTATGAAGCAATTTAGTAAGCTTAAAAATTATCCGTAGTGTTGAAACAGGACTACATAAAACAAATGATAAATAAAATTATGTTTGCCAAGATCATTAAAATTTTAAATAATACTGAATTATTGAAAATGCGATGTATTTTAATAATTAAAAAATACCTTAATTTAATTTATAAAAAAAAGACGTTTACATTTATTCTTATAATATTACGTATAATTAAGACAAAGTATTTGGTAGTAATATTTAATAACACACCATTATGAAATATTCAAACAAGGACATGAGTATGCGATTGAAAAATATTAAACAGAATTAGAATCTTAGAACGTTTAACAAGAAATCGCAGTAGATAGGAGGGGGGGGGTGTTACGCTACCAGGATACAAAAGATTATTTTGAAGATGTACGTTAAGATAAACATGTGTTGACATATGTTGTAGAAGTTTCGGTTTCATCTTCTAAGAACTTAGTAAAACTTAACTTGACAGAATTAATCTTTACAGCTCAAATCGCAACCAAGACAACTCTAGAGAGACATTTTATCTTGTAAAGAAAGACATATTGTCAGTTTCATTAAAGTTACAATACATCCTCTCTCAATACACTATGTATACAACTATAAAAACTAAAAGCACAGATATAATAATGCGGTTACTATCCAACAAAAATTGTGTATGACATACATCTTCAGTCGAGAAAGATAGAAATAGGCTATTAAATAACGGCATTTTCTTTAATACGTTTCAACAGTAGCTATAAATGGAGGAGTTGGCTCCAAGCTTGACCTCATTTGACACCGCGGGAATTTCCCGTTTTCACATATGGTAATTTCCTTTTTCCCTCTGGTAAATTCCCTTTTTCCCCTTTCCCGCAATCTTTTGCAAGCATTATTTTCTGGTAAATGATTCTTTAATGTATTTTCTTCGGTTTCCGAAAATATCTCGAAAAGGGTGCGTCCTAGGGCATTTTTGACTGAAAAATAATGCTATATATTACAGCATCCCAACACGGATAAGAATGAAATAGGCAAGATTTTAAAAAGTTAGAAAACTACCCGCACTTTACACGGACTCTCTTCAGTACAAGGAGATTCCCCATGGTATAAATGGCTTGTTCATGACGTCAGACAATTCCCGGCAGCAGCTGTCAATCAGTCATACTTTAATTAAAACAAACAATACTCGATGTATTGAGTTTCTTATACGTAACCTTTTATCTTCTCTATTTAATGTAATTTACAGTTTTTTACGCATGCGCAATGGCATATTTAATAGTATACTATGAATTGATAGTAGTATTGTAATAGTATACTATGAATTTTAAACGTATATGTTTAGAAAATAATTACGAAAAATCTAAAAAACAAACCAGATTAGCTAACTGTGACTCGAATTCATTCACAATTCTAGAAGAAGCCTTTAAACAAAATTCAATCACTTACTATTATAAAAATGTAGATAAAAAATAAAGATATTTATTTAATCTTAAATAATATAAGAAATTGCATTTTCAACCTTTTAAAATCACATACATCAGATGCTGTAAAATTTAATCCAGCATTAAAATGTACATTTGGAAAAACTCAAAAAGCGATTAAATCGATAGTCAAGACAATACTTTTAAAAGCAAAAATATTCCCGTTAATAATTGTAATGATGTAGATCTAGCAATAGACGAAGCGTCTGAAAAGCATTAGTTGAAGAATCTGAATTTCAAGGTAAGGGCAGCCGTTGATCTTTAATCAGTATCGATGGTTTATTGTTGCGTATAAATAAATTTAAGCCACTACGCGGTTCTTCATATGTTAATTTACCATATAAAATAAAACAAAGAAAGTCTATGATTAATGTTAAAAATAATGATGCTTTCTACTTTAAATGAGCTACTTTATCGAAACATGCAACCAGTAACAATCCACAGCGATTGGATAAACATTATAATATATTACTGAATACAAATGACTTTAGCATGTTAACTTTTCCAGTCCAGATAAAAGATGTTTTTAAAAATGATTGCTATATAAAATATTTTTCACGACTAGTTAGTTCTCAATTGACGAAACATAAAGAAGCAATAGATGTATGAAACGTTGTTTTACATTCTATTATAAAAATAGAAATAGCGAAGATAGAATGAAAGCTGATTTAAAACGTTGTATATATATAATGAATCGCCACATATAAAAATGTCAAAGTCGAGTGAAAATGTATTAAAATTTAAAAAGTACGAAAATCAATTTCCAGTGTCTGTTGTAGCATATGTTGATTTTGAATGCAGCATGAATACGACACCATATTATCCAACATACACAAAATCTTATAGTTATACAATGCACATACACGAACCGATGAATTATTGTGTATATTTCGTTTGTCATGAATCGGTTTTTGATAAAATAAAACATTTTGCCACAAAAATCAAAACTTTATAGAGGTGAAAAAGCTGCTGAACATTTCATAGAAACTCTGTCTGATTTCGCAAATCAAGTTGTAGAAAAAATGATAATTCTTTAAACTGATGAACAAAGAAAATTCGACAACACAAAGCGATTTGAAATGTATCATACATAGTTCGGTGAAGAATATGAAAAAGTTAGAGATCATTGCCATTTTACTGGTCGTTATCGAGCCGCACTATGTTGTAGATGTAATTTACGTAGACAATACCACTATTTATTCACAATTTTACCGGTTACGATTCACATTTCATACGACAATTAGATTATGACAGGAGAAATATAAACATTATATTTAAAACTACCGAAAAATATACAATGTTTACAACGGATATTGGATGTTTTGAATGTAATATTTGTAGACACTTTCAAATTTATGGCTTCAAGTTTGGAAAAATTAGCATCCAATTTACCAAAGGAACGTTCGCTCATGTCAAATACAATTTAAAACAGACGATTTAGCATTTGTCACAAAAAAAGTACGTGTAACCTAACGAATATACTGATTCGTGGTTAAAATTAAACGAAGCAAAGTTAAAAGAAAAATTCTACTGTTTGTTAACCGATTTGCATATTACTTTCAATGAATATAACCACGCGAAAATAGTCTGGGAGCATTTTAAATGTAAAACATTAGGCGAATACAGCGATGTATATTTAAGATGCGATATGCTGTTGCTGGTCGATGTATATGAAAATTTTAGATCGTTATGCTTACGAGAATATCATGTTGATGCGCCGCATTATATATTGGCACCGGGTTTAGCCTTTGATGCCATGTTGTATAAAACTAACATCGAATTGGAACTGTTTACTGACGCTGACAGGTATATATTTATTGAATCCGGCATTAGAGACAGCATTTCAACGTGTATCAAAAAACACGCTGTAGCAAACAACAAACATCATGTTAACTATAATAACAACGCCTTCAGTAAATACACAACTTACGTGGATGCCAATAACTTATACGGATTTAGTATGAGTCAGCCTTTACCGTATAAAACCTTCCAATGGATCGATAAACATCATTTGAATCAAATTTTAGGTTCTATAATGAATCACGCCAATGATGCAGATAAAGGCTAAATATTTGAAATCGATGTAACGTATCCGACTATTTTGCACAGATATCCTAATGATTTGCTATTTTTACCAACAATAAAATACTAATAATAAAGTTAATAAAGTGCCACTTGGTTCAAAATGTAGAAAATGATTGACCACATTAGACAATAAAACTGATTACATTTGTCACTATGTACTTTTAAAACAAGCTATGGCAAATAGATTGGTTGTACAAAAAGTGCACAATATACTGTAATTTGAACAGAAAGCGTAGTTAAAGTGTTATCGAATTGAATACTGAAAACAAAAAAAAGCCACATACGATTTTGAGAAACACTTTTTCAAACTAGTGGACAATTTTGTTCTCGGTAAAGGTATGGAAAACATAAGAAAGTACAAGAATTTTAAACTGTTGATTGATGAATTTAAACTGAGGCAGCTAATGACAAAACGTTTTTTATAGATAGAATAATATTTAAAGAGTCTTTAGTCGGTGTACAAATGTCCAGATCCAGTGAATTGAAATAAGCCGATTTATACAGGATTAACAATATTGGATCACAGTAAAACTGTAATATGCGATTTTCATTATAATATTATGAAGCCTAAATACGAATATAAAATCAATTTATGTTACATAGGTACAGATAGCTTCATCTACGACATTGAAACTGTGATGATTTTTACGCTGATATGAGATGCGATGATCTGTTTCAACGTTTCCATACATCAGATTATCCAAAAGATCACCCGATTCATTCTATAAGAAATAAAAAATATTGGGTAAATTTAAAGACGAAGTAAACGGCAATCAAATAATCGAATTTATCTGAGTGGGATCGAAAATGTCCATTTTTAAAACGGAAAAACGATTAAATTACAAAAAAAGTAAAAGGTGTAAAAAAATATATATAAAGCAAAAAAGTATTACATTTGGCGATTGTAAATTCTGTCTCGGCGAATCGGATTTGGAAATTTACAAGACTATGACATTGTTTAAATCAAATATACACACGATAAGCACTATAGTTATAAATAAATTGGCATTATTGAATTACAACGACAAAGAGTGGCTATAGATTACGTCAATACACTAGCTTGAGGACATTACAATATTCCGTTAGAACTAAAGAGAGTATACAAAATATGATAAGCAGCGATCTCAGTAGCGTAGTCCATTGAAAAGAACAACTTATTTTTTTCAGTGGCATCTTAACCACTCAACAACTTGATATCATCTAACTTAATATCATCTGTCGTTTCTTTTCTTCCATTATACACAACATATACATCATTTTGACTGATTTCATCCAAATCTGATTGTGTAAATATACTGCTAAATCTCTTCGATATAAATATACTATCAAAGCTTTCAATTACTGCAATAATCGCAGCACCAAATTTAGTGTCTATAAATTTTAATCTTTTAATTTTATACACTGTATTAAGTTGTAATTCACTAATCTTTTTACATTTATTTATACCATTTCCGCGATTACAAAGTCCATAAATTTTCGATATATTTTACACGTTCATATCAAAAAGCAACTATATGTAAAATTAGTATTTCATTATTGTTAAAAACGTTTCATACATTTTATATTTATAACAATGAATTTAATTGATGTATGTTATGAAAAAATTAAAGATATTCGTATGATATTTTCGGTGATTTTAAGCTATTATCGATACAAATACTACTTTTTTTAACGTAACAAAATTGTGTAAAGATGGTTGAAAACAATTTAGAAATTGGTTAAAAAATAAAGGATCTAAAGAATTACTAGAATATTATGTTAATAAATTAGTTGGCTGGAATTCCAGACAAAAAAATATTTCGTATAAAATTGATCCAAAAAGAACAAATCCATTAGATTTATTAATTATTTATACTTATGTAAAGGAAGAATTAATAATTAATTTAGCGAGTTGAATATCAAAAGATTTTTATGATAAATGTCTTAAAATTATAAAAGATTATTTTATCAAAGATTTTAAGGAATATCTGAACAACAATACACAGCTGCAATTTAAAATACAAGAGCTTGAAAATATTGCGGAAAATTTGCGAGATGAAAAATTACTAGATGAATAAAAAACCATCTTGTACAACAAAATTTAAATCATATAATACAAAAGGGTCATTTAAGCAATAAGGTATACTTAAAACAATTGCGGTACCACACACAATTGACAATAGAAAAAACAATAGTCTTTTAATTTTTTATAAAATTAACCGGATCTTAAATATAAATATTACACTTTCCGTATTTATCAAATGCAGAAAATAAATTAAAATTAGTGGACCAGCATACAGATTTTCATCATGATTGTTTGGGTTATTCTCCTTCAAATTTTAACTTTGAATATTCATTCCTTCCATATGAAAAACCATTTAATTTTCGAAAAGATGTAGAGCCTGAAATTAAAAATTTAATTGAGTCGTTTATATTTTTTGTTGATTATTTAGATGGTTTTTTTTTTGGAATACATTTAAAAATAAATTTTCATAATAATTTGGGTTGTATCAATGCAATCGATAAATGTTATAATACAAAGATATATAGAAAACAATTTCATGATAATGTGTCAAAACACTCTTATTTTTACCCAACTGGTAGAGTTGATGTAAGTTTATCAACTTGTTATAAGTTGTGTTAACAACTTATTATTTAACAGTTTAAATATTTTCATAATTATAGACATAATGAAGGAAATACAACAAAAACCAAATTTCCCTATAATGAATGCAATTTCAAAGTTTGGATGCAGTAATTGAAAACGTAATAACCACGGTGCTTTGTTACCAGACACTATTAGAGATGAAGTTATATGCGGGCCATCAAACTGCGGAAAAACAAATATATTGTTTAATCTTTCAATTCCACCAAAAGGATTACGATTGAAAAATATGTACATTTTTCAAAATCGTTATATCAACCTATATGTAGAAAGTTATAGGAAATTATGACGTTAAATTCAGAAATCGGTTACTATGAATATAATGAAAACGTCCAAATTCCGCCACCGGAAGCGGCTGAAACACATTCAATAATGGTTTTCGACGATGTGATCAAAGAAAAACAAAGCGGTACCGATGAATATTTTGCTAGGAGTCGCCATAACGAAATCGATTATTTTTATTTAACGCAATCAATCATATACTAGAATACCAAAACAACTGAAATAAGACAACTGTAATCTTTTAATTTTATTCAGACAAGACGAATTAAATTTACAACAAACTTACAAAGAACAAGTAAATTTCGACATGCCGTTTAATGATTTTAAATCTTTACACAATCATGTTTGAAACAAGAGCACTTTTTAAGTTCTCGAAAAAGATTCTGATAAAAATAAAGGTCGGTATAGAAACAGTATCGATAAATTTTTAACCGTTGATTGAACGCTACACTGAACAATGAACAACACTACATCGGACGCTGCAAAACGCGAAATCGATAAGTAATAAAACTTATCATTTGAATTTATTTTTTTTTATTTTTTGAAAAGGAAAAATAGGTCAAAATCGATAAATACAATAAAGCTTTTAAACGTAAAAATGCGACTTATATTATGGGTTTGGCTGAATAAGATGCTTTATTTGCTAAACCCTTTAAACCTATAATCGAATCTATTCAAGAATTAAAGAGAAGCTCGATAAATCGAAGCCAATACCGCCGTCGAATGATACTGAAATTGTTATTGCTAAAGTAGGTCGCGAATTGAATGATAAATTGTTGGCTAACTTAGAAAGACGTCAATAAACTTGTACTTTGTTGGCACCAGGTTATTCAGATGAAGAAGAGGAAGATGTAGGGCATTCAACAATAATATCAACATCTGAAAAACTACTTTAATTGAACCGACTCAAACTGCACATATGAAGATGAACCCCTCAAATTTACAAGATATACATATGCTGTGATAGATAGCTCATTTACACAAGTCTCTGAGACATAAAAAACAAACAAGTGAACCGTGAAATGTTAAAAACTGCACCAAAAGTATCATTGGATCACGTGTTAAATATGGAGTAAAAATACGTGTTAAATACAGAGTAAAATATGATAAAAACACAGATACAAGTATATTGGGTTGCACTAAAATTGAATTTAAAGATGATTTAATTTACATAGAAAAAACTTCAGTGTATTAAGCCACGCCTGGTATTTTAGAGTTGTTAATTTTTAAAATCCATACCTAAAAAATTCACAAAACAGATATCCAGATTTATGGTGAATGTTGAAACATACTGAGGCGCATTTAACAGAATGCCGGTACAGTAAGAACAAATAAATCATTTAAATATAATGAAGTGAAAGCTTTTTCCTCCAAAAAGAACCGATAGAGCTGTTTCATCGTATAAAACACCGTCGACATCGTTTAGCGGCAGTGACTGCTGCACGTGCAATTAAATTATAATCCAGTTATCAATATTGGGACGATACAAACGAATTGGTGGATAGATTACATACACTTGTGAGTGAATACGACGCCGAAAACACAGATGTTTGAAATGAAATTATATCCATAATTAAAGAATTGAAAAATGGTGAATTTGAATAGAGTATTATTGTTATATAAAAATGTCATGTTTAAAATTAGGCGTTAAAAAAAAGGGGAAAAGGAGAAGAGGTCCTCCGGGAATCGATTTTTCAGTGACTGATGATGGAAATTATAATATGAACAATCATAGATTGTGTAATGTATCTGATCCGATGACGATGGTCATGCAGTAAATTTTAAACCGGCTAAAAGTATGTTTAACGAATACACAACCAATCGCAGTGAACAGTTTGTCGGTTTGGAAAGATTGAATTACGCGATAACTGACTATAATGTAAACATTAAAAAGGCTATAGTGGCTGAAAAACTGACGATGGCTGAAGAAACTAGAAAGTTTATGAGAGATGCAATTATACTGTTTAAAACAAAAGTTGAAAACGAGATAAATGATGAGATAAATAGCCGTATTTCAGACGGTCTCATGAAAGCTACCATCATAACATATATAGAAAATAAAATGCAAATCAATTATGGCAGAAATGATTAACGAAAACGAAATAACAAAATTAAAAGATAACATCAATCATCAAAAATAATGTAAATGCTTTTTTCGCCACTGCAAAATAATCTGTTTCATGATTAAATTGTGTTGTAATTTGTAAATTGTTTATGTGAAATATTTTTGTCCCGCAAATCTTCGGGGTCAAAACCGACACATTAAAGATTCAATAACCCTGAGACTGTTGTTAAAAATTGCCGTTTCTTATAAAAATGTGATGAAAAAAATTGCTTTATATGAAATATTTTGGTGGTCGAAATTCCGGCTACCAAATTTAGATACATTAAAGAGTGATTAACCGTGAAAATAATGTTATTAAAGATTGCAGTTTGTTCTAAAACTGTAATTGGATAGTTGAGAAAATTCGAAAAAAATTAAATAAAAATCATGTTATTTCATCAGCTGGAATTTCAGCTGATGGAATGTGTGACACATTAAAGAATAAGTAACCCTGAAAGTTTTTTTTTGTTAAAGATTGCTGTTTATTGTAAAAAATGTAATAAAAAAATTACTTTATATGATTTTGTCATTAATCTCTTAAAAATCCTCGGTCCAGATTCTCCCTTTGGCTTTTTCCTAGTTTAAAGCCGATACTCGACTTCGGACTGATGAAATGAGTGATACATTAAAGAATCATTAAACCTGAAAATGTTGTTAAAGACGGCTGTTGGGCTGATGAACGGATGCATAATTTGTTCATAAAAATTTTTAACAACAATAAAATATTAATTTTACATTATTAACTTTTTAAATATATATATTTAAAAATGTCTGAGATGGAAGTTAAAATTAAGAAAATGAATAAATTTGTTAATTTCCCCAAATATGCTACCGAACAAAGCGCGGGTTTAGATTTAATATCAGCAAGCGATACAATTATAAAAGTTGGTGAAATAAAAATCAACCCAATTGGTATTGCTACATCTTTACCAAAATATAAAGAGCAAATAAGACCCAGACCAGGTTTGGCGGCTAAAAATGACATTAGAGTTGCCAATTAGCCGGACACAATTGATGCGGATTATCGTGGTGAAATTAAAATTATTCTTATTAATTTGGGAAATAAAGATTTTATGGTAAAAAAGGGCATGAGAATCGGGCAAATGATAATATCAAAATATGAACGTATATCTTCGATTGAAAGTGAAAAACTTGAAGAATGTGACAGTAATTGTCATGGTTTTCGTTCAACCAGTTAGGATACATAATTAACTGCAAAATAATCTTTTTCATCAATAAATCTATTGTATTTTGTTACTTTATATGAAATTATTTTGGTCACTCGAATCTGAGGGACCAAAACTGATGTATTAAAAAATCATTAAGAGCTGATGGAATGAGTGATACATTAAAGAATTAATAACCATGAATGTTGTTGCTTAAGATTGATTACTGTAAAAATGTGATGAAAAAATTACTTTATATGAAATATTTAGGTGACTCGAATTCGGGATACTTAAAATTGATCATTTAGAAACTGCAAAATAATCTGTTTCATCCATAAATTTATTGTATATTGTCGCTTTATACGAAATATTTTGAAGTTAAAATTCGGGCCACCAAATTTAGATATGTTAAAGAATATCCTTACTTTTATACCAATAACGTATTTGAATAAAAATAATTTTTTTTATATATACAGGTAAAAAGAAAAAGAATAAGAAAAAAGGACGTGGTATTATCAATTCTATAGTCAATAAGGCTGTAGATTTATTCCCATTTGAGACGCATATTCCAGGTTACGGCCCGGGTATTGTCAGCCCAGGTTATTATTGCGGCCCGGGTACAAATTAAATAAGAGGTTGAAGCCCAGCGATAAATGTATCAATAAATTGTATGAAGGTTGTAAATTGCACGATATAGCATTCAAGCAATAAAACTAGTTCTGAAGCCGATAAAGCACAAGCTGAAAAAGCTTGGAAACGTGTGATCGCGCCATATAGTAGTTTAACTGGAACAACGGCGGCTTACGCTGTAACTAACGCAATGAAACTTAAATCTAAATTTGGCGGTAGATTAAAATTAAAGAAAGGCGGCGGTACTATTAAGAAAAAAGTTTCTAAGAAAAAAAGTTAATGGTAAAAGTAAAAAAAAAAAAAATAATAATAATAATAGATTCGATACCGAAATGCTCTTTATATGATTACGAATTGGCTGAATATGCAAAACACTTGAAAATTACACATTTCATAGGTGTTTTTATGCGAGATGTATTACCGAAAAAAATTAGAAAAAATGAACGCGATATAGTCAATTTATACTCTTCAAACGAACTCGGTACACACTGGGTTTCTTTTTAAAAAAATCGATAAAAATGAAGATGTCAAGTCGATGACGATGTAATTTGCCGTGTATATGTTTACAGTTTTTATGTGGATTATTGCAAATAGTACTTTAATATTTGTTTTATTTTTTTTCTAATAGAGATATGACGCTTCTATCGATTACTGGAACTATTTCGGTGATTAAAATTTCCCACCAATCGATCTTTCAAAAGGACAGTATAAAACCGGTTTGTAATGGTTAATGAGGGGGTACAGTGTTCCGAATGTAGAAGAAAATAAAAATAATAAATTGTGTTTCGCGTTTGATGAGGACGTAAAAAAAATGAAAACAATAAGTATGTGCTAACTAAAATCATTACATAACTATATAGACGGATAGTTATGAGATTGAAGACAGCAATGAAAATATAAAAAAAAAATGAAAAACTTTAAACAAACCGTTTCCATCAACAATAATACAGACCAAAATTAAAAGTACAGTTTGGATAGTTTTTTTCACATAAAGATTGAAGTATTTGTAATCTAATGGGTTATGGATCGAGACTATTCAAACCGAATCTAACACACAAACCGGATCAACCGATAAATATCGTCCCTTTAAATGTAATACATGTAAAATGCAATATTATTACGGATAGTTTCAAAGTGATGACCAAGACAATACTTTTGTATGAGTTTCAATTAATTCTGACCCCTGTGATAGGATTGAAGAATATCCATTCAATATTATATTTTTACCTGTTGGCGTGAATGAAATTAGCAATTTAGAGATACAATTCACCGATCAATACGACTATTAATTAAATTTACACGGCGAACAAGTCAGCATATTGTTGGTAATTCAACCTACGTAAAAATAAACTATTGTAATTGAAATTTTATTCATTACAGATAGATACAATATGCCCTAAATGTCCGATAGTGATGATGATGTTATTTTTGTTAAAAAAACGTTAGAAATTTAATGAAGTAAACATTAAAAAATTAAAATCTCTAGGACTTGAAATCGTACATGAAAAATTAAAATCTATTACCAGTTAAGGAATGCATTATTGAAATTAAAAATTAATCTTTTCATATAGATTGGATAATGAATTATTTAAGTGTTGAAAAATTTAAACGTCAAGACCGTATAAATATTCAGTTACCGTATAAATAATACCATGAACGTTATCCATTTGTAAATAAATTCGATACGAGTGCAGAAATTAGAATCGCTGAGTATCAATTGGAATTCGTTAAATTGAGAGACAAAAATACATGAATTACGAATATCCAGCAGTTCCTCAAACAAATTATATGACATGGAATGTTAAAACATCATCACAGTTAGATAAACTGGGTTATGTTATTATAGATTTTCAAACCGATAGGAAAGATAACGCAGTTAAAGATATGTCAAAATTTGATTCTTGTAATGTGAAAAATATTAAAGTGATAATAAATTCAACCTTGTATCCATATGAAGATTTCCGGGGAAGACAGAGTTTGATGTATAAATTGTTTACAGAATTTCAAAAGTCATATTATAAAAATATCGATTCGCCGTACCCATTTTCAGATTACAAAAACAATTATCCATTATACGTGGTTAATTGTTCGCGACAAGATGAATCTATAAAAAAAGGCGTTGTTGAATTAAAAATTAAAATTTAGACTGAAGAAAATCTGAAGTCCAACACAACAGCATATTGCTTATGAACATACGAGAATGCAGTCGCTTATTCATTGGTTGCTCATTAACTGGTAAAGTAATAAAACAAGAATAATTGATGAGATTTTATTTTTTTCTGGTAGATCAAAGGTCAAATGTAGTATCTTAAATTTAATTCATGTCATTTTATAAAAACAAGAAAAAACCAATTAATTTTTAATCAGACAGGTAAACTAATACACATAAAAACAACTAATTATCATTTAATTTAGATTTATCAGTTCGTTTAAGAAACTCAATACAACGAGATATTATTTGTTTATTTTAATTAAAGAATGAATGACTGACAGCTGCTGCAGGGAATTCCCTGACGTCATCAACAACTGCACTGGACACCGAAGCGAATACATTAAAGAATTTAACCTGATAATGGTGCTTGCAAAAGATTGCGGGAAAAAGAGGATTTCCCAGAGGAAACAAAGAAATTTCCCAGAAGGAAAACGGAAATTCCTAGAGGGAAAAGAGAAAAGGAAAATCCCCACGACGTCAAATGAGATCAAATTTGGGGTAAAGTCCTCCATTTATAACAAGATTACATAACAAATATCGGCTGTTTGTATCAATTTCAGCAGTTTTTGTATAAGTGAAAAGCAGCGTGTTTATGTTTACAATGATGCATCCACGATAGGTATTCAGTTCATGAAGAAACGAGAATATATAAATATTGTTTTTCTTTGTCACGTACACAAAATCATAAGCTTCAACGTACAACTTTTTTTTTTAAATTAACTTTTAAAAAATTGGCAATATTTTAATTTTACGAGTATTTTCATATCGATTAACATTTAACCCTTCCCCAAGGGATAAAATGGAAAATAATTCAATCACCACAATTTTAATAACATTATTAATAAGGTTAGTGTATTATTATTTTTTATTTATTTTTTTTTTTGAGGTTTTTTAGGGGCATCGACTACTTTGGTCATTAGCCCCATCCCACTTCAAAAAAAAAAAAAGGTTCAATTATTCACATTCTTATGAATCAAAAAATGTTCAAAAATTTACGTTCTTCTAACTTCGAATCCAGAATATTACTTTCTAGACTTTCCTTTCGGCCATCCTTTCTTGCACCGTTTCTTCATTCTTCTGACGGCCTCAACCTCTGATGACAGCGTATCTGAGGCCTCAGACATGGCATCGTCTTCCTCTCTTTCGGATGCCAGTGACGTTCTGCGGCTGACGTCAGTTGATGAAAGTTTCGTCGGTGCTGTTAGCATCCTAGGGATCTAAACTAACAAGCGATGCACTCTCCGCGGCGGATGAGCTGGACTCTATCTCTATTGCAGTACTGGGTCTAACTGATATAGATACTCTCACCGAAGCTGATCTTTGCGCTTTTGGAGGCTCTATTGGTACAGGTTTTATATTCTCTACGTCTGGTGGTTTCTCAATAATAACTTGCACCTCCATTTCCGTAGATTCAGATTTTCTTGTCACAATTTCTTTAAGCTTGTGACTAGACGACGGAGTGATCCGTTACTCTTTGCTAGATAAGTCAAGATTTTTTATTCTTACTTCAGTTGGTGGCTCAGTAATCGCAGGTTTAGCTGGTGATTTAAACTGTGCTGGTGCGTCTCTCATGTCAACGGCGTCAGACGGAGAGTGAGCTTTCTTATGTTTAGTTTGTTCCATCCGATGAGTCGACTCAATCTTTGAATCAATGATTCTTTCAATCATTGTCGCAAGACTTGGTGCCATCGTGTTAAACAACTGCTCCACATTAATTTTAGATGTGGAAGGGGCAGCCGCAGCTTCTGCGTAAGAAGTCGATGGTCGTGGTGTACGTTGATTAACAATCTTCTTCGCTTCAGGATAACTGACCTTCTGAAGCGTTTTAACTTCCTGAATCGCTGTTTCTAATTTATATGTAGGGCAGTTTCTTACGACAATTGTGATGAACGACAATTGTGATGCCCTTTACAGTTAACGCAGGTTGGAGGGTCTTTACATGGGTTCCCCTCATGTGTTTTCTCTCCACATATGCATATTTCCTGCGCTTCACATCTAGCTGCTGTGTGTCCGAATCGTTGACAATTAAAACATCTCATCGACTGCGGAATAAATGCTCGTACATCAAGCCGGTGGATGCCAGCTCGTACCTTTTCAGGAAGATTCGGCCTATTAAATGTTACAACATGCGAGGCCGAAGGAACAACTTCACCATTTCTTCGCATGGTTAGTCTGTGACACTGAGTCACTCCTTGACTCGACATTTCTTGTACAATTTCTTCTTCTGTACAATTAAGAAGATCACGACAAACAACAACTCCTCTGGATGAGTTCAGTGTGCTATGCGGTTGAACAGAAACCGCAAATTCACCGATCTTCTTCAACGCCTGGACTTTCTGGCTTTGCACGTCGTTGATAGTTTCGACATGCAATCCATTAAAAGTCTTTCGAATTTCTTTAACGGGACCACCAGCACAATTTGTAATTTCTCTTGCGATTAAGAATGGACTAACTTTTTGGAAGTTTCCATTCTCCTTTGTAATAATTAAAAATCTTGGCTTAGGTACACTATAGCCAAATAAGCTTTTACGTAAGTCTTTACTGATTCTATCAGAATCTTTCTTGATTTTGTCACACTCTTTGCTCTTTTTCCTCTTCGCTTGTGGCGAATCGGAGGATTCTAAACGAGGGTGTTTACGTGCACCCTCTGCCACGTTTGATTGTTCAATATTCATGAACGGTTGATCCCTTCTGTAGCAAGGCTAGCCGCCGGGGTACACCCCCACTCCAGGGCTACTAACCTTGGAGGTCCGATCCGGTACTCCGGTGGAACCGGCATATGTCCTGGTAGAGAGCGGATGCGCAGTCTCTGCACTGACTCAGGCTTCTACTCACCGAAGCTTTCAGAGCTCCCATGCACCGACATACATGGTCACCATTGCTACATGCTTGCCATCGCAGGGGGCATGTGGACAACGGAAGGGTCTCCGTTACACCTGCAATAACATTGACCCTGGCCGCCACATCGCCAGCTCTAAGAGTGGTATGAGTCCATTTCCAAAATCGTTTATTATTCCATTTCCTGCAGGTAGACGAAAAATCCAGTCCGTTTAGTGACCTGAAGTTGGAAACAGGTCAAACGTAAAAAAGCATAACCGAGGAATTAACTTGGAGCCCCGTTAGCCAGCTATATGTAATGTACGTAAGTACAGCTGTTGCCGCCCTGGACGTGGAACATAGATGTTGTGTTCCAGACGTGGGGATTATCTACCTCAGGGCATTATTATTATTATTATTATTATTATTATTATTATTATTATATATTTTTATTTAATAATAACTTTATTCAACATTGAGATAGGTAATGTCTATCCACGCTATTATTTAATTATCTTATTAAAAAAAAAGATATAATAAATAATTGATTTTTTTTTTTAAATATACATAATATTAAATATTTTATACGGCTGCATTTCTCACGCCATCATTCGTCCATCTGTCAGATATCTTTAAAAATAATTCAGCCGCTTAATTCAACCCAATATTCAAAAATAGATGCATAATGATAAATATTTTACACTACTAAAATAAATCTAGATATAACATTTAAAATTATTTATTATGTTTATGAATTTATTTCTTTTATCTCATTTACTCTCTTTTTTACAAAAATAAAAATAATAAAAACAATGCCTACAGGATATAGGAAATCAGTCGCAGAATCATTGCGTATCTTAATCCTTAACTAAACTAGAATTAATCTATATTTTAGGTATCATGAAACAAATGGTAGTAACAATAAAAAATAACCACAAATGACAGTACACAAAATAGTTATTATTTATACAAAGCAACTTTCACTTAAAAATGTTCTACAGATATAATAAGGTTTGAAAAATATTTTGATTCTCTTCAGCGCCTTATTTATAATGATATAATGAAAAACATTTTTCTATCATTAGATTATAAAATGTTGGGAAAAGTTTCAGAGCTTCTAATTTTAGGGAAGGAGCTTCTAACTTGTATTTCTTCTAATTTGCTGATAAGGTTAATTATCATTATAAAGAAAAATTTAGAAAAGTATTATTAAAAAAATATTTTATAATAATTTTTTCCGTATAACTGTACATAACAAACATGTTGGGATTTCAATCACAATAATATTGCTACTTTACTGAATTAGCATTAAGCATTGAAATTCATAAAAAAAAAAAATATAATAAATAAATATAATATAACTAGTTTCCTACGGTTTAGTGCAAAATGAAAACATTATTACAGTAGAGAACATATTTTTACAGTTTATTATTTCACTATATAGTAAAAGCATTTACAGATTTTTATTAGATATTACACAATAAATTCAGAGCATATAAAAATAGTGTTTACAAAAAATTTCAACAACATTCAGATTATTAGCTTTATTAATAGAATTGATTCAACGGATTTAATGTATTCCACTATAAACATTACTAAATATTATCTAAAACGACAATAGCTACAGAAACATGCTGAAAATCATGGAAACCTAATAACCAACAACTTAACAACTAATGTTTACAATAATCATGCGTTTTCATTCAATATAAAACTCCAATTTTTAAGGCTTCTCTAATATATATTATACAACCTTCATTCGCTCTAAATCTATATTACCTGAGATAGCTCCTAAAATATTCTCACGTAAAAATCATCTATTATAATATATGTTTCGCAATCCATGCGTTTCTAAGATCCGAATGGACATTTAAAAAAATATAAATTTTATTCTTTTGATACAAATTACATTCAGTTAATAATAAAATAATTTAATGATATGAATAATAGTAACAATAATAAAAAATACATTGAAGCGATTAAAAGTAAAACGAAGTAAAGATTTCATGAATTGTAATTCCTTTCTACACACGCATTTTCCTCTCTCCGTATATATGAAGAGATATAATGAAAAAAAAAAAAATATATATATATATATATGGTATGAAATAAATCCCAAAAATATAAAAATGGGTACTAAGAAAAACTCCATCACAGTAAATTGCCTGGGATTTGCAGATGACCTCGCTCTTTTAGCAAATAATATTCAAGAAGCCAAAACAAAAACCATGAGCCTTCAAAACCTAGCATAAAAGATAGGGCTTCATATCTCTTTCGAAAAACTGAACTAATGGCCATAGATCGTCTGGTAATAGAGCACATTTCGGTAAACAATCAGAAAATTAAAATAGTAAAACAACTAAAATATCTACGGGAAATAATAACTTATAATTTAAATGAAAAAGTGACATGGCAAAACAGGACAAATAAAATGATTAAATCCCAAAAGCTAACTTGGTCAACATATAACAAAAAATGCCTTTCGACTAAAACAAAAACTAAAACATTATAAAACTGTAGTTCAGCCAGAAGTCACCTATGGAAGCGAGACCATTTTCAAAATCACTCAGAAAATCTGAATTGATAAAATTCTGAAAATAGAGAGGAAAATTGTCAGAACGTGTATCAATAAAAAAACACCAAAAAGAAGGCCAATGATGGATTGTGCCAAATGAGGTGATGTATCGAGAAATAGAGCCTGTTACTGATACTATGCGGAAAAAAAGAATCTCTTTCTTTGGTCATTTCATAAGGACACCGGAATCAAGACTGTCAAGAAATATCATTGAAAAGCTCTGATTCCAAAAACTAGAAGTAGGATGGATCAAAGAAATTAGAGAAGATATGAAAGAATTGGGAATTTCCCTGACCGACCTACAGAATAAAATTGGAAAAATTACAAAGCTAACAAAGACATTAGATTTAAACAAAAGACAGACAAACGATAAAATACAACGAAGAGGGTGTTTACAGATGAAGAAAAGAAAGCAAGATCTAAACGGGTGAAGAAATACTGAGCAGCTCGGAAGAGTAAAATAACACGCTTTTCTCAGAAAAGATCTAATTAAAATCGACTTAAGTGGTCCCATGTTGGCCGTAGAAGCATAATAACAATAAATATATATATATATATATATATATATATATATATATATATATATATATAATATTTTTAAATTAAAAGTATGCTATCGCACCATATTTCATGAAATTTAAACAATTCACGAGATGTTAAGCCAAAAACCCCAAATACAGTTATTATAACTGATACAAACACATTATATTTTGTAAGGTGGGTTTTAGTTATTTTCAAATAGGAAACGTTAAAATATTAAAAATAATAAAAATTTGAGGAATTGTAACTTTTTACTGATCGCAGTATTTTTCCTTACACTATAACAGCTATGAAAATATAAATGTAAAATCTTTAAACAGATAGTTTAACAGAAATTTGCTGCAGTCAGAAAAAATTCATAAAAATTGCAGTCTTTCAATAAATTCCAATCAAGTTATGATTTTCAAGACATAAAAGTGTTCCGAAAAGTGTTCTGGCAAATAGCATACAATACGAATTAAGAGTAAAATGAGAAACAAAAAGCAATAATTAAAAAAAAATATTAATTTGGCGTTAGTAATATAAGTGATCTCTTAAAATATCACGGTTTGTTATGCAAAATTTGAAGTCACCCGTGCAACTGAATAAAATGTTTTTTCAAACTCAAATTGATCAGACAAGAGGTTAAATCGTTTACTAAAACCCAAAATCTAAATTGCATCTAAAACACTAATCCTAAAACCAAATTAAAAAATAAATATATTTTGGATCCCACTATGAAATGAAAATTCTCATAGGAAATCATTTAAATTACTTTCATAAAACAATATGAACGTGTAACATACCAATAATTTTAAAAATTCTGACAAAAAATGTAAAATATATACTAAGTAGAAAGATAAAAAATTTAAAACTAAAATGAGTCTTATTATTTTTGTGATCATTTTGACTATTAAATATTACTATTATAAACACAATATTACGTTCAACTCGTATGTATGATATTAGAAAGATACGATAATATACTTGTTTTTGGTATTAATGTTAGATTGAAACTGAAGAACCGTCTAGTCGACCTAAATGATTTCGTTTACCAATTAATTATTTTCACTTTAAGAATAGATATAGGCATAGATTTATTCAAATAACTCATTTGTTGTTTTTTAGTAGTGTTTCAAGTCGCAGACTAAAACACGTTCTGTAGAAGATATTTAAATAGTTATAACACTTAAAATCTTAAAAAAGTCTAAATTTTATTTTGCTATCATGTTTATTAAAAACAAGCAAACTGTTCTCTAAATATCAGCTACTTATACAGAATGATTCACGAAGAATGTAACAAACTCCTTCTATTCAAATATCTTTGATGACATTCCCGCTGAGCACCTTACAGAACACAAACAAAAATGATGTCTTCGTATTCTTCATTGGAGAATGTATAAGGCATTGTTAGATAATGACATATCCATACTATTCCATTTACTTATTTAAATGTTTGTTGCTATCCAAATGCAATACAAAAAACTTAATTAATGGAATTAGCTGTTAATTAATTTTTAATTAGTTGTAAATATGTTTAATAAATTGTTTTATTTGATTTTTAATTTTATTATTTCTTTTTTTTTAATTATGATTGTTTAATTTTTTAAATATTTATTTCTTTTGTTTCATAATATTGAAGATGTTTGGGTAATATTTATTTAAAATAAGTCAAATTTTGATACATTTTGCTTTTAAAAAACTATCACCCATTTCAAAAAGTTATTTTACGCCAAACATAAAATCTTGTAATATTCGAACCCAATCGTTTGTCTTTTACGCCAGATTACTCGAAAACTATTCAAACTACTTCTTTTTCTGTTTAGCCTCCAGAACAACGGTAAGGTATATACTTCAAAGGTTGAATGAGGATGATATGTATGAATTTAAATGAAGTGTAGTCTTGTATAGTCTCAGATAGATCATTCCTAAGATCTTTGGTTAATTGAAACCCAATCACCAAAGAACACCGGTATCCACGATCTAATATTCAAATCCATATTAAAATAATTGCCTTTACTAGGAATTGAACCTTAGAACTCTCGACTTCGAAATCAGCTGATTTGCAATCTCGAGTTCACTACTAGACCAACCCGGTGGGTTAATAATTACGATCTGGCTTAATTTTATCGAAGGCACAAAAATCAGCGTAAAATCTTTCACCAGCCAACATTCGTCAACGAAGTGTTTCCAAACCTATGTCAATATAAACTTTCTTCTTTATTTTCACCATTAGATCATGCTCTGGAATTGTATAACATTCTTTCCGAATAATTCTGTATAATTTTTTTAATTGAATATTTACAATAATTTTTTTTTAATTGAAGGACGAAATTTTACAGAGTTACCATTATTTATGTAAAATACTTTAATTTATGAATAAAACGCGAAATAAAAATTTATTTACACAAGTAAATAAATGCTAAGATACGTTTAAATTTTATGTCACCTATGTGTTATAATTTACTTCAATTTCTGTCCACCATCTCGATTTATGTATGTTGTAATCTTTGGAAGAGGTAACGCACAAATATGATTTTAAAAAACTTAACGAATAACCTTTTTTTACCTGGAGATAAAAATTTACACGATAGTCTTTACAAAATTTTTTATTTTGTAACTTGAAATATCATGCCAAAAAGTAGATAGATTTTACGTAGATTTCATAAGAAAGTTACCTATTGTTATGGGTACCATGATTCGACCTCCGGAAAATTTCGACATATCATCGAATTTCACATCTCCCAGAACCCAAAACCACCGTCAGTTCAAAAGTTTATATATATATATTTCACTTTCTTGTGGACACGATAACTACCGTAATTTTGAGCCAATAGCTTTCAAATTTATTCACAAAATATATCGACCCAAAATCTCCGTCGAGTTCGTTAACGGGCAAAATTGGACCATGGGAGTAGAAATGGGGTAGCTTTATAAAAAAAAAAATATCGCTATAACTTTCTTATTAAGTAGAATATCGAATTCTCTTAAAGTTCCTACTATTCTTTGAATAAGGGCCTAAAACTTATCCAAGTAAAGTTTTTGATGTAACCAACCATTGGCCCAGGGGGTGGGAAAAATGGGGTTTCGAAGACAAAAAAAATCATATCTCCCTTAACAGGCACAGTATCGAATCGGTTTAAAGTGGTCGTTAGTCCTCTAAACATTACCTAAAACTTTTGTGTGAAATAAATTTTGATATGACCACTCCTTACGGCAAGCGATGATCAAAATATGGCTGGAATGGTAAGAAGATGGGGCTTGTCGTACGCTAAACATGTGAAACTTTGTTTCACATGCAACCACTGTCGTATTGAGTAAATTTAAAGTTTTTCTTAACTTTAAGGTGGAAAACTTCTTTATACCCTACTTAGCACTTAGACCTGGGTTCGGATATGAAATTTCTATTAAACCAGAACGAAGGTGTAAAACGCCTGTTGCGGTTCCTCTCCTACAGTGGAATGAGGAATACGATTTAGTGATTTTTGTGTGATTATTGTATTTCATTTTGTACTTACTGTTGTTACTTGTCTATGTTTATTTTTTATTGTTCCTGTTTCTTTATTGTTTATTTTTGGTGTTTACGATTTTTGTTGTTTTATATAATACTACATGATAGTGTTACTTTAGTCGCTAATGACTATAATTGTTGATGCGACTGTAAATAAAAGTAATAAAGAAAAGAATAAGTTTTCGACTTCGCGTTTCTTTCAGTGGTTTTTCAAAACGGTTAGCAACTTTTCCAAGATTTATTCAATTTTTGAGTAAAATTAAAAATATCTAAACAAAATATTTTTTTTTGTAATTAACCAATCTTTTTGCAATTAACAAATTAATCGATAATTTTGAATTTATTATCTCTTTGTGTAATATAATTCACCAAAAGAGATTCAGGAATCAAAAAATGGAACTGGGCTATTAATTTAATTGCCTGTAAAAATATTAAAACTAACTGAGATACGAATCAGGAACCTTCAGAATGAAAGTAGAAGTCGTACTACGTTTTTTAATAGCAACTTACTGTTATACGATACAATCATATGTACTCATATAAATACTTAGTTAAAATAATAAATTATGTACAAAAACAGATTTTCTACAATTTTCCATGTCATTGAAATTAAATATCAAAAATTAACCTTTGACGTAAGCAAGTCACTATTAAAGGTGTTTTTTTATAGTCTATCTCTACATCACTGTTATTTTACTAGCGATAAACAAGGATGATAATGTAAAAAAAATAAAAAAGTACTTTTGAAAGGTCATACGCTATAACAGAATTCGTTTGTAATATTACAGAAAACAATTATATTAAATTTTTTTGTTACAAATAATTCTGTTAGAGTATATATATAAACTATATAAAGTTTGTATATACATGTACAGTACATACAGTATAAATATATATATTATAAATAATAATACAAACATACTATAATTTCATTCTCCGTATCTTCTATCTAACCAGACATCCGAAATATCCAAACGAATTAGGCATAAAACTATTTTAAATAAATAGAATGATTCATGAAAATGTTATAAACTTTCAGACATGTTCTACTGATGCAAATAAAAAAGAAATTTCATATTAAAATAGGTTCGGAAACGCTTCGTTAGTGAGTGTCGGAGAAAAATTCGTTAATTCTAGGGGCCGAAATTAAGGGGTAAATCTAATGGTTTTATACACAATCAAACGTGAAAAATTTAAAACCATGGTCCTATAACTGTATTTTTAGTAATTTTTAAGAAATTTGGGTTAAAAGGCAAGAGAATAGAGTCAAAAAACACACTATTCTATGATTAGCGTAAAATCTTTTTGTTAACTATGTAATAAACACATAAAAGTTTTTAAAACAACTTGTAGAGAATTTAATTTTAAGTAAAATGGTACGAATAAACTTTTCAGAAAATAAATAAAACCTTAAGAATTTTTAAGTTTATTAAAAACGAAACATATCAAAATAAGACAGATTTTTAATTATATATTAAACGAAACAAAATTTTCAATATTACAAAACAAAAGAAATAAATATTTTAGAAAAATAACACATACAAACAAAAAAACTAAAACCAAATTACAAACAATTAAATATACTGCTGAAAATGTGGCAGATTTTAATTTACCTATTTTAAACCAATCATACAATAAAAAATGTCTTATGTCTTCTACAACAATTTTTTTCAAAAATTACTAAAAATCAGATCTGGAACCTCTATTCTTTTGTCCAATTTTTCAGGTCAAATTTCACATGAAGCAATTCAACTCGCCTATTAATTTGGGTCACAAAAATTAAATTCTGGCTTAATTTTACCGAAGGCACAGAAATCAAGGTGTAATCTTCCGCCATCCGATATTCGCTGACGAAGCATTTCCGAACCTATGTTTATATGAACTTTCTTCCTCATTTTTCCCAGTAGAACATGTTCTAAACGTTTGTTACATTCTTCGTGAATCACTCTGTATAACATTACTTGACTTTTTAGAACTTCATAATTCCGCTTCTCAACTAATTTTGATCCGAATTCGTAATTTCAAGTTTGAACAGTATTTTACAAAAACACACAGAAAAATAAATTTAGTTTTTAATTTTTTTTTTCAAATCGGAAAATTTAGTTTTCATGTTTACTCATAAATGAATTAAATACTTTAAAATAGAGACTTGTCGGTTTACTTTCATTTATATTTAAACATGAGTTGTTGTACTTAAATATCACAATAAATTAATTCATCCTCCGTTCAAAAAAATTGTGATTAACGTACAGACTGTATTTAAGACTTACTTTCATATTTTAAGTTTTTTTTTTTTTTTAAATTGATGTTACAAGTAAATGAAGTTTGAATTTACTATTGATATATACATTAAAAATGATTTCATATCATACATTTCACTCTTACACGAGTAGTAATCCTAAGTACGTTATATTTTCTGGTTATCCGATCTCATTCGTCTGTTTCTATTTAGTCCAGTTAAACAATATTATTTTTGTATTCACAAAAATATTAAGAAAATTTAATAAATCAATAAAAATACGAACATATAATTTAAAATAAATTTAAATTGAATCTCTAAAATTTCTGTCGAGAGCTAATATTATGGAACAATTTTTTTTATATTAAAAAAAATGTTTTGTTAATTTAAATTTTCATATATAAGAAAAATTCTTTACCTATGTCATACCAAATGTACAAAATATGTTAATTAAACAAAAAAAATAAAATTACTAAATATATATTTTTGTTCCTGCTAAGATCGTCATAATTTTTGTATTGAGTCAATTATCTTGTAAAAGGAAGAAGGCTGAATGTTTTAGAAAATTTAGAAATGTTTAAATTAAAGAATAGTGAAAAAACGTTCATAAACGGATTAATAATCAAGCGGATGTTTTATTCAGGAACCTTAATTTGCTCAAAACAGGAGCTGGATAATTATTAAAAAAATTGACGAAGTTTAACCGATAGATAAAAGAAGAAGTAGAAAGACTAACCAGATAATGTATATGATTTGAGTGTGATAACAGGAGTGACCTAATTATGTGAACTGCTATTACGATGAGTTTTGAAAATGGAGTGTATCCGAAATGCGTCAAAATATGATTTAATTATTACGAAGCTAGGAAAAGTAAATAATTGTACTCAAAACAAAAATTTTAAAAAACAATCTCGTAAAATTTTAAATATACTATTTAATATTTAATCCCTACAATCATTTTCTAGCTATAGAATCCAGTCGTCAGAAATCAATATAGATTTTTCATTCGTTCTTTTTTTAAATTATTATTGGCTTTAGCAGTAGCAGAATTTTAAAAAACAATATATTTCCTTTACGTATGACTTTTCGTATTTTATTACAATTTTTTTTTATCTTTCATTGCTCTCATTCTTTACTTTATTAAGTACTTTCCCAGTGATTTCTAGTCTGCTTCTATGGATTTTTTTATTAATATTTTTTTTTAAATAAAAATCAAATATTAAATTTATATAGGTACGTGTTTACTACTTCAGTCATTAAAATAAAAGATTTATTTTATTTTTTACCATTTTATATCTCCTATTATCGAGATAAAGTTTGACTTTAATGACCGATATAGTAAGCATGAACTTATATAGTAATAATGTTTTAAATTACTTTGTTTTTTTATTTAGAATCGCATCAACAATTAAAGTCTTGAACGACTTAGTAGTGTAATGTCACTGTACTGAAAAATGTGGATTCTTGAACAAACTCAGGCCAAACCTTCCTGAGACGTATGGATAATTGAAATCCAACCATTAATGAACACCATTATCCACGATATAGTATTCAAATCCAAATAAAATCAACTACCTTATTAGGATTTCAACTTCAGAACTCTGAACTTCGAAATCAGCAGATTTACAACGACGAGTTTATCACTAGATCAACACGGTTGATTAAACTATTCTTTACAGCGATATTTAAAAAAAGGTTCTGAGGAAGCTAAGCTCTAAAAAACAAATCTTAACGACGATAACAGATAAAAGTATTTAAGTGATAAAAATTAATTCTAGTAAAATAATACTTGGATACTATTTTTTTTAACTGATATAATAATGTATGAATTATAAATATAATTTATTTATAATTATATAGATATGTATGAAAATATCAAGTTGTAATTTTATATTATATTCATAATTCTTACCCATTAGATTATCTTTATCGATTATATATGTTAAAAAAACGAAGAATTTATATGTTTTTATTTGCTGAATTTCATTTTTAACCCAGTTTTTTACGTGACACATCGACACTAAATTTTCGTTACATAAAAAAGATAACTATTAAATTTAAAAAAATTAAATAAATTATTATTACTATGATTGGCTTTTATACATGCTGTACTTATACTGTACTTTTAGTTGCACACAAAGATTTTTACGTAGCAGAATCTTTATTGCAGAATGATTTTAACAAATTTTTGATATGGTCTCATAGTACTCAACTCGGTATAAACAAAAATAAAACTACACTCGTACATTTCAAAACTGGTCAGATGAAATCTGATCCTCGCCGATATTGATTACGCACATTGGCAGTTGCATGTAGTTAGATTGACAGTAACAATGGGAATTAAATAATACTTAGGCGTAATAGTTAAATTGAAATGATATTGTCACTTAAAAAACTATTTCTTGTAAAATTAGAGCTTGTCTGAAGAGATCTTATTACCTGAAGTATGTCCTCCCATGTAAAATTCTTTTCCTAATGTATAAACTTTAATGGAATTTTTAATAAGGTTTAGTGTGAGAGTATGGAAGCTTGACAGCTAACTAGTTTTTAAGAATTAAACTAAACTTCAAAAAATTACTTAAAGTGATTTCAGGCGTTTTTTCAAACGACCCAAATTTTAATTTTTATAAGCATTGCGTTGAACCTTCTAGGTTTCCATACCTGGTAAAACGCAATGTACCTCTTTATTTACGACACAAGAGAATGTACACGATACCAAATTATTTTAATTTGTATAGTAAGAAAACTTTAAAAACTTAAATTCAAACCGTTTTTAATAAATTGCCTTCACATATTTTAGAAATAGATAAAAAGTATATTTTTGATAAAGAAGTCTGTAACTACCTGCTAACGGAAATTTCTTAATCGTTATTTTCCTTTTATTATAAAATATGATTTCATGACGTATGTATTATTTACTATTTTGTTTTGTGTTTGCAAATTATAAAATTTAATCTGTAATCTGCAAGAAGAGCATAATTTACATGTATGTATGTATGTATTAAAAATTACAGATTTTTAAATTTATTGTTACCTAGAACTTAATTTTTTAATTAATCTCTCTTTCTTTAATTAATTTTTATTTATTTTTGTCTTACCTTAATTTTTTAACGCTACCTTAATTAAATATTATTTTAATTGATAATATTTTAAGTATTACCTAAGGATAGTACATTTTCATTGTATTTTTTTGTGCTCTGCTATATGAATAACTTTAATTCAAATTATGTTAATACGGAAGGAAACCTGCTGTAATACTTAGAATTTAGCAGCACATAAATAATAATAATAATATTATTATTATTATTGTTATCATTGTTGCTGTAAAATTGATTCAAATGTTACTTTTTTAAATTAAGTATACTATTATCGTCTGTATTTTTATTTATTTCTTAACTGAATAATTATTTTTTAAAAAAATCTTCAAAATTAATTAATCGTATAATTAAAATTCAAACGAAATTGCTTCTACACCTACGCAGGTTTATAATACGGTAGTTAAAATGTTGGATAGTAAGGATGGATTGAAAAAGTAATTATCTCACGATTACCAATAACTGAAACATCAAAATTATTAAACATTTGAAATTAGATCCGTTTTTATAAAGCAAGCAGTTGTGAAGAGTTCTCTTCATCGAATTTTATTGTCATAGACTCACGATATCATTTTTGTGTTTAATGTTTTCCTGATTTTATATATATATATATATATATATATATACACGAGTAGATTTTTTTTATTACGTGATTATACTATTAATCGGTTCTAAACATAAGATCAATAGGGCAGTTTTCTTTTCAGTCCCAGTTTGAATATTGAAGCGAAGTAGACCAAATTATTATGTTACGTGAACAATCAAATCTTGTTAATATTTGAATCAAAATTCTTCAACAATACAGAAGAGCTGAATTACAATAATTCTTATCAATTACTCAACGTATTAACTGTGATTTAAAGTAATCCGTTTGTATTTATTGTTAAATAATATTGATGATACAAAATATTTTTGAATGTTTTTATTAAAACTTAAGATAATAGACGAAGAATTGTACCGGTCTGGGAGAGAGCCATGGCTGTTGACAGAAATAGGCGCGCCCTCGAGGGAGTCCAGAGACGGATGTCTCTCAGGGTTGCGGCGGCCTATTCGTCGGTTTCGACAGAAGCATACTTCGTTGTAGTGGGGGTCTTTCTGCTGCAGCAATTAGCTAACATGGGGATGAGAGTCAGTAGGGGTGAAAGCAGGGAGGCGGCTTTTAAAGACATGATGACAGATTAGCAGAATGGGTGGAATAATTAACGAAAGGATGCTGGACGTATCGTTTCATAAAAGAAATTGAACCGTGGGCCTGGAGGAGATTTGCTGAAATTAATTACTGGTTTACCCAATTCCTGACCGGTCATGGTGTCTTTACGCGAGAAGAAGAGCCGACGATGAATGCTACCCTTATTGTGGACATCTTGATACACCAGAACATGTAAGATTTTCATGCCTGAGATGGATGGAGATAGGAGGAGGTGTGAAAGCGTAACGGGCCCTCTAAGTGTGGAGAATTTAATCCTATGCATGCTTTCTGGAGCGAAGAAATTTGAAGCAGTTTCTAAATACATTACCGAGTTGGTCCAACACCTACCTGTCCACTACCTCTCCAACCGAGTTGGACAGGTAGTGCTGTTGTTTTGCCATTTGGTTTTATTTACATTCTGGTTTTTGTAAAGTGAAAGGTTAAATTTTGTTAAATTGCTAATGTTCAGTTTTTTAAGGTTTTATGAAACTTTCAATTGTCATTTAATCTGTATGTATACTCAGATTTAGCAATAGCGAAGCATTGCCGAGTCTACTAGAATTGCGCACTTATTGAGAATATTATATTATATTATTATTTATTGAAATAACGTTTTAAAGTTTAATTAAAAAATGTACATTGTGCAAATTTGAAAGGTGCAGTATTGAAGTGAGTATTTTACATGATTTTTCATGAATTTTAATGATGTATACACGTGCATTCAATAACAATCAACTTAACCTACAAATTTAAATTGTCAGTCCTCATTTGATTCTATGCAACTTATGAAGTATTGAACGGCTCTTTGAAAATAAAAAATTAAGTTTGTAAAATAAATTATAACATTTATAAAATTAAAATATAAGTTACTTATAATATAGTTTAAAGTATATTTAAAAAATTGAATTTATAATGTTTTAGCTGATTAATTTTATAAAAAGTTTTCTAAAATTATTTTTAATTTACAATTATCTAAAATTTCGTAAAATAGATGTTAAAATAAAGAATTACAAAAAATGATAAAAATTGCTACTAAAATTTTAACTACGTTGCTTTTTTACAGTGCTTTAATTTTTTATTAATTGATTAATTAAGCTGTTTCATGGTTATGAAACATCAAAATTATTAAATAAAAAAAAAAAATATGTAGGAGGTACTTTTTTAAAATGATGTTAAGTGAAAATTAGTAGTAATGTAGATGAAAATTTATTAATTACACTAATTATTAATTTTAGGACGTTTCGATTTTTTAATTCAATTTTCATCGGACATCTCAATATTTAGTGAAAATAAATATTAACCATACTACACATAATTAATCAATAAACCCATTACAATAATACAACAATCACAAACTGATAATATCATTAACTGACTAATAGTCATTTTAATGAAATTTAGAACACATTCCTGCTAATTTTAACTTAATTAAGTTACTTATATTTATGTGTGTGCATTTATAACAGAATAATGCCGCGTCAGGACAACGTCAGTCGGGTCCGCTAGTTATTATATAGAGGAAGAGGGTTTTTGATTGTTTACGATAAACAAAAAACTACTTGATCAATCGCAATCAAATTATTGTTAATTTACCCATGTTTCTTGGCGTAACTGAGAGGGTTTTTAGATATATTTAATATCGAAAAAATTGTATATATATATATATATATATATATACACATAGTATTTCTAAAATGGTAAGCTGCCTATACGTTTTCGGATTCTACTTGTAAAATTAAACAAAAAATAAATTCCTTAGGAAAAATAGCAGTTTTTTCCTTCGTTCTTCCTCTGCCCACCTATTTGTTATTTTAATATACAAATTTATATATCAAGTTTGGATAGAGGAATCACATTAATATTTGGTAAGCGTCTTTGTAATAAAGTTTTAAATTAGCAAAAATTAAAACATAAAATACCTACACAAATTACAAAATGACAGCTATGTTTATTTTTCAATCCGTTATATCTCCATAAATATTAGGTTTATCAAAATTTATGTTAGCTAAAATATCAAGTCATTTATTTTCACCAAAATAACATTTTATTTTTGAAAATCTGTTAACAGAGTTATGGCAGAAAATTGATGTTGTAATTTTGTGGCACAATTATTAGGTCTATTATCGTGAGAAAATTATTACATAATCTGATACTAATTTACAATACTAAAATTAACAATAATATTAACAATTAATATTTAATCGAATTGAATGTAAAATGAAGTACATGAAAACAGACACAAAATTACAATATCATTTTTCTGCCGTAACTCGGCTATCTGTTAACAGAGTCATTTTGTTGTTTTACACGGATTTGAATACTAGATCGTGGATACCGGTGTTCTTTGGTGGTTGGGTTTCAATTAACCACACATCTCAGGAATGGTCGAGCTGAGACTGTACAAGACTACACTTCATTTACACTCATACATATCATCCTCATTCATCCTCTGAAGAATTATCTAAACGGTAGTTACCGGAGGCTAAACAGGAAAAAGAAAGAAAGAGTCATTTTGTTGAAAATAAATGGCTTGATATTTTAGCAAATCACATAAATTTTGATAAATCTAATATTTATGGAGATATAACGGATTGTAACATAAACATGGCCGCCATTTTGTAATTTGCTAAGATATTTAAGTCCTGATTTTTTACTAATTTTAAAACTTTATTGCCAAGACGCTTGCCAAACATGAGTGTGATTACTTTATCCGAACTTGAGATATAAATTTTTGTATAAAAACAACGAAATGGCGGACATGGAGAGAACGAAGAAAAAATTGCCATTTTTCCTAAGGATATTTTTTGTTTAGTATGTAGTAGTGGAGATTTGCCGGTTAAAGCACAAACTTTAATGAATTATGTTAATGAACTGTGAACTATGAGTCTTTATCACTGTGTGAGCTGGATTTGAACTGAATGATTCGAATCAACCCAATCAATAATATTATAAAAATAATAGAACTAAATTTACGTTAAAGAAAATAATATTAAAAAAATTAAAAATAATCCGTTTAACAATAATGGGCTTCCTGTGGGGACTGCGGGTGAGGTTAGAGTGGTGTGGTATGCGAGCATCTCGTGGGACGGTAGAGTTATCACCACCATCAACTGGCAACAAACGAGGTGCCCCGTAAGCGCTGTTTTGGGAGGTGCAATGGAATGCTCTTATAATATCGCTGCAAACAATCGTCCGATTTTCAAAATTCAAACCGGGTATTTGTTAATAGGTTGGAGGCTAACTTTTGCATGCCTCAGGTATACTCTTGATTTAACAGATCAACAGTTATTCAAAAATGTTATCTAAAACTGAAAATTTATTTATTAAAACGTGTAAATAATAAATAACCGTTACGGTAATGCACTTCTCATTTGGACCGCTAGGTGGCGAGCCGCTAAATTCTCATGCTAATATCATACAGCGGCCGCTTCCAAGGTATTTTTCAATAATTTTATCTTATTGATATTAATATTAAGAAAAATAGAGATATTTTAAATATGGTCTTGTTGAAATTGAAGGCAACATATCGTAAGTGATTTTACAATCAATGCCAAGTAAAATCTACTGAAGATAAATTGATGAAAATTTGTATACACGTTTTTTTACGGTGTAACTGCATACTAATAAATGATTTTTTGAAACTCCGAGTAACAATGAAATGTACTATTTTTTTAATTTCTTGGTAACAAGTGAAGATACCAGCTTGATTCTCTCTCTCTCTCTCTCTCTGTGTGTGTGTGTTGTGTGTGTGTGTGTGTGTGTGTGTGTGTGTGTGTGTGTGTGTGTGTGTGTGTGTGTGTGTGACCAGCTTGATTCTCTATCACTCACTCTCTCTCTCTCTCTCTCTCTCTGTGTGTGCGTGTGTGTGTGTGTGTGTGCGCGCGCGCGCAATCTTCATGTGAATATCTAAAAACCGATTTCTAAGTTTTCAAATTCCGAGTTTCAAGGGTTAAAATGGATTTTTGAGTTTTTCTTAACCGCTATTTTTTTAAATTTCTCGGTAACAATTGAAGAAATCAACCTGATTTTGGTGAGTGTAATCTTCATGTAAATAAACGAATTTCTAGATTTTTGAAATTCGATCTTAAAAGAGGGTGAAGAAAGGTAAAAAAGAATTTGAACAATGACTGTAAATTTTCCCAATCATGACTCTACTAAACGATATAAACAAACATAAAATTTGAATCGCTTGGAGAAAAATATCTCAAACGACTTTAAAAAATATTTGGAACTATCCTTACTGGGTTTTTTTATGTATAGATCTCAGTTAAGTACACAAAGATTATGTTCAAGAGTTTAAACGATAAATTAATATTTAAATTTTGAAACCACCCCCGCCCCTTCGGTTTTGGTCCCATCAGATGGAAATTTTGAAGCATTTCTAAAAAAAGAAGAATAAATTCAAGTAGAATCCAGTCAAAGTATAGCAAATTTGTTACTTTCAGAATAATGGTCAAGGAAATACAATTCACAATATACAAATTTATAAATAAAACGATACGTATAGAATTTCTTGGCAAGAATCGAGCGCGTGTTGATTAACTTGTTACAATTTAAGTTAAAATATTAAAACTCTAATGTAAAAAAACTTTTTAAAAAGCCAAATGTAGAAGGTACAATTTTATTAATATGTTCAGTACGTAAAAGCTAATACTGTCCTGTTCATTTAAATAAATTAATCAAAAAAATCACGCAACATTAAAAGTATTATACCATTATCCTGTTACACCGTACTAAATCACATTATATAAAAGAAAGTAAATAGTTTAAAAAGAAAAAATGTATCCGTTATTTATAATTTAAATTTATCTACATTGATTGAACGTTATTAAGATCAACATTATTGTAAATTATGTAAAAATATTATTGCATGCTTATTTTCATATTCCTAAGGAAATGAAACCACTCTAATTCCAACAAAAAGCTAAAACGAGATAAAATTCCATTCGCAATCTACCTCCGGTTTTAAAAAAAGTAAATGTTGTTTTAGCATGGCATTTTGATTGTAGGATTTATTCTTTAAAATTTGACATTATTACAGTGAATGAATATTTTTCCTACTGTTTATTTAAATATAAAATATTGATTTCTAGTTAAGTCAGTTTCTCTTCTATCAGGAATATTTTCTTGAAATTTATATTTTGATTTAAATATTAGAATTCAACTTGAGTGTACAGGTAAAATGATACAATTTATAAATATAATGTTTTTTTTCATAAACAAAAATTTTTTTATAATAAAATTAGTTTTTAAAAACCATGATGAAAAGAAAAGATAATACCAATTTTTTTTAATTTAAAACTAAGTCTGCACCAAATTTAAAGTTACCAATCTAATAGACAATTATTTTTGCGCCAAATTAATTACTCGTAATTTTGTGAAGAATTTTTTTTTTCTTTCATATACATATAAATATATATTTATCTGTAAGATTTTAAGAGTAAAGTAGTTCATGATATAAATCATATACATAAAATTGTATTATAGGTGAGGTACGTGGATGATCTGTTAGTTATATATGAACCGATTATAAATAACAAATATGAAATAATTTTAAATAAATTAAATTCTTATCATGAAGCATTAAAATTTACATATGAAATAGAACATAATAGAAAAATAATTTTTTTAGACGTAAATATTAAAATAAACAAAAACAATCAGATAATTGTATAAAAAACCTACCTCAAACGCGAAATTATTATAAACAAAAATTCTAACCATGCTTGGTCTAAAAAAAAAAATATTTATAGAAATATGTTAAATAGATCAGTAAAATACACAAATCATATATAATCAGGAACATAATGAAAAAAATAGTATAAAGAATATTGCTATAAAAAATGGATATGATACATCATTGATAGACAATATATATAAAAAATTTATTCAAAATAATACAAACATTACTACATTAAAACCCATCAAATGTAAGGAAAATATTTATATAAATTACTCCTACACTAATAAAACAATAGAAATATTGATTAATGCATGAAATGATAAAAAAAATATAAACCTGCTTACAAACCCGATAACTATGTAATAAAATATTTAAAATATAATAATAAAATAAATATGATTTTTCTGGAATTTATAAAATAAAATTCAATAATTGTGAAAAAATATATATTGGAAAAACAAATAGGTCTTTTAAGGATAGATTTAATGAACATTTTAGATCGTTGAAAAATAAAAAAATAGATTTTCAAATGTGGCTAACTAGTAATGGAGAATAATATAACTAGTTTGGGGAATAATTTAGAAATAACTGAAAAAATAAATATTGAACACGAAAATAATAATAAAAAATTTCATGTATACAAATATAAACGTATATTTAGCCGCTTGATCTGCAGATAGAATTTGTTGGTGACATTATTATAAAAACTATTTAAGTTTGTAATACGTCTGATAAGATTTTAATAAATTTAAATAAATGATTAAAGTACTGTATTAACATTATGTAAAACACCATCGAAAGAAATTGTACATAATTTTAGTAAAAATATGTTAACTTTTAATGTTAAATGTTAACTGAGGAGTGTAAATTGAAACTACTAAATTCACAAAATATTATAATATTTTAAGATCGATTATTACATTTATTAATTTGGATTTTTAACTGGAGTTCTTTTATAAAAACTACATTAGCAGTATCATTTTTTAATCTTTGCATTTACTTTTATTAATTGTCTAATAGTTCGGATGGAATAATCATTCTTTAATTCATAAGGCTACAAACCATCATATTTAAGTCAAAAGACAAAGTTGTGCTGTTGCAAAACGTCAAATAAAATAGCATTTTCTCTCATACTTCCTGCAGTTTGACAAATAGTATAAAACACTGACTGTCACATGCATTTAGGCTATAGATTACATAAACCTGTTCAATATATGTAAAATATTTTTTGTAGCTATTCACATTTTTTTTTTTCGTTCCGGTTGGGTCGTCTAGTGTTTATTGCTTGTATGGTGCTTTCACAATTCTACTTTTGTTATTGAAAATAATATTTTTCTGTTTCTCCTTAAAATTTTATCAGATAAATGATACCTATCCTAGTCATTCAATACTTCTACCGATTAATGTGAAGCTCGTTATGTTGTTTAATAACAGATAAAATCGACAGTGATCTTATTCATTATCAAGTCATTTTTCTTAATTTCCGAGTTTTTATTTACCTTTTATTTTTACAAATTTCTTCAAAACGGAAAGCAAAGTAAAGAAAACTACCGTTTTCTTACTAATTTATAACATTTCTAACTTCTTTTTACCTATGTAACAATTTTCTAACTGTGCCCAATAAAGACGATTTTTATATTAAAGGGTCGTCCGATTATATTTTGAATGATAAAGGAAATATCAAAAGAAAAAAGAATAATTACATGAGGAAAAAATAAGATGCAAAAGGAAAGAGTTTGAAATGAAAATAAATACAGGAAAAATTAAAGTAATGGAAGTAAACAACAAAGACAATTTAGTACGGACAAGTAAAGGAAAAACAGAAAAAATAACAAATATTTTTAAACTGTGTTGAAAGAGAACTAGAAGAGTACAGTTTAAATAAAAGTAAGGATAACAATAACAAAGGAAAACTTCAGTAAGAAGAGGTTAGCCAAATGTTACTTATAAAGTGTCTTGTAAAGAAATGAAACAGGATGGCGTCAAGGAGAAGGAGAGAGACTTAATTGAGGCTTTTGAGATGTGGATTTTGAAAAGAATGGGGAAAGTAAGATAAACAGATAAAATGAGGAATAAAGAAATAATCATCCGGATTAAAGAAGAAAGAGCACTTATGAGGGATGTAAACAAAACCAAAGGAAACTAGTTACGACATGCAGTTACAGGAAATGGAATCTTGACAAGTACACTAGAAGGGTTAGTGGAATGGGAAACGAAGCAAGTAAGAAAAAATAGAAATTAATATATGAAGTGAAAATTGGAAACTACAAGGCAACAAAGGAGAAGGCTTGGATGGAGACAGCAGTGTCGTAAAGGACCTTCCCCCAGGCAGAACACCAGATGATGAACTTATTCGGCCAGGTCCAATGGTTAAGAAAACCTTGATATTTATAATCTAAATAAGAAAGTGTTTGTAATAATTAAAAATTACTATTAAGGTAATTAAAATTAACCATAACATATTAAATCACAGAAGATGTGATGAATTATAAATAAAAATGTGAATAAAGGTTTTTACTTTATTATCCTCTTCTATAGTCTTAGTAAAAATAGCTATTGAGTAAAACTAGCTATTAAACAAATGTATAGGCCTGTGGTGTTAACAGTAATTTTTTACCTATTTCTGTTAATGTAGTAATTATTTTAAATAAAAATCCTTTTTTGAAATTTAGCTTCCTCGTCGTAAAGAGTGGTAAGGTTTTAATTACTATAGATAGTTATTAAATATTAAGCTTATCAAAATTTATTTTTTTCCTTTTTTATAGTTTTTAAAAATAATCATTCTTGAATGAATTTTCTATTAAATGGAAAATAGCTAATAACTGGAAAAACGTTAGTCCAAGATTATGTTAGAAGACAATGAAAAAAAAATTATTTAATAGTTAATAGGATGGATATATGAAAAAAATCTTATCCACGTTTCATATAATTGTGAATGGGCGTATAACTGAGCTAGTTTAAAAAGTAACGAAATTAGTTTTTTTTTTTTCTAAAATTTTCCTTAACTTTTTTTTATAGAAAAATGCAACAAATTAAATAAAATTGCTTCGGTTGATACAGAATTGTTAGATTAACAAGTGGTTGGGAAATATTATAATTTCATCCTCTTTTTGTACTAGTATTACAAACCAAGTTATTAAGATGCAAATTCAGTGACAAAAATAATGCGTTAGAAGTGCAATATTTTTAGATGTTAGATGAAAAATATTTGCGGAATAGTCAATTGATTTTGTATGCGAGACCAAATTTTATCAACTTATACGTCTGATCAACCAGTTTAAAGTTGATTGTTATTTAGTATGATAAATCAAATTGTAATAAAATGATATTTGTATTGTCTGCCAACAAAATCAAACCACTTGTTTCAGTTTGGAAAGTAATCAGTCGTTTTATAATATTCCTAAATAAAATATTATATTATCTGTTGGGCTACTACAAATAGTGAGGACACGATTTTAGGATACAAATGGCTCGTTGAACTGTTTTCAATAAACGTGATTCAAGTAAGCCGATTTTTAATAAATTAAAAACTCGACTAATTCCATAAACTCGTATTTATAAATGTTCAAACCATTATTAAAAAAAAATTCTATTAATTGTTTCTTTTAAAATTATATTATTCATTTATAATGAGATAAAAAAACACATGTATTTTTTAATCTCATCTCTTAATATTTCAACAAATTAAAACGGACATTACTTCTCGATTTGCTTTTAATAATTCATCTAAGGATTTAAAATATTCTCAAATATATTTTCATTAAATTAAAAAATCGATTAGACAGAAATTCTGCTAAATTTTTATTTTACTAAAATCGATCCGGGACCTATTTTTGAACATACTTTAGCGTGGAAGTCGAGGTAATTGAAATTATATTAATTAGTGATTAAGTTTAATTATACAAAATAGAAAAAATGGTTTTTTTCCGGCGAATACAACTAGAAAGTTATAATTCTATTTACTTTGGGTATATCAGTTTTTTCCCAACGCTACGTTTTAGGGTCTAAATACTGCAGTTCATCTATACCAAAAAACCATACATTTGTATTTATATGCGCAAATATATGTGTCATATTGCTGCTTTTAGCCTTATATTTCAGAATTGACTGAACCGATTTATCTCAAATTTGGCTAAAGCGTTACTGTATGTAAGGGATTGATCAGACATTTTTTTTCGAAATTCGTTAAGGGGAAAAAACAATTTCTATTTTCTTCAGAGGCATTATAGAGAAAATTTACTTAAGAAAATTTATTAAGCTTAACCTTCGTATATATACCGAGTGTATAAAGAAGTTCTTCCAGGACTTTCATAACCTATTCTGATAACTGAAATAATGGAAAAAATTAATATAAACACGTGTCCTAAAATACTTTGATTTATTATGGAAATTGGCCTAGAAAATCGAATAAAATAAGTCCCAGAACTGTATTTGCAATAGATTTTTATAAATCTGGGGGGAAACCCAATAAATTGGGGTAAAAAACCCCTGTTTTTATATTTGAAGTTCAATAACATTGTTAAATGGTTAATGAACACGTAAAAAGTTTAAATAAAACTTGTAGAGAACAAAGTGGTGTAAAATAAATCAAATAAAACAGAAAAAATTCGAATTTTATTTAGAAACAGTACGCTAGGACAGAGTTCAATATAAATATTAGTTTATAATAAATGTTTAAAAATGAGCTTGCCATTTTAAACATATTTCTTGGCATACTTCGTACTGCGTTTTTAGTCTTTTTAGTTCTTCAAGGGTTCTTAAGTTCCTCAGCCGCATCCATAATGCAGACAATTAATTCCTCACGAGGATTTATTTATGTTTTGTATGCAATATTTTTCATTCATCTCCAGACGCAAAAATCTATAGCTGTTAGATCAGGCAATCTTGGTGGCCAGGAATGTGGAACTCTACAACCGACCCATTTCTCACAGAAATGATGATTTAAATGAGTAAAACGGCACAAAAGAAGTGGGGGAGTGCGCTATAGTGCTGGAAGTATACTTTGCGCCTCAGCGCTAGAAGAACATCTTCAAGCAGCTGCGGCAATCCTTGAAGAAAGTGCAAGTAGACTCATCATTTAAGCGGCCAAGTAACATGAACCTTCCCTAACGTCAGCACACTTCACAGTAGCAAATGTACTTAATTACGTTATAGAATGATTTAAACACTAATACAGTATTGTCCATTGTTGATCAGGCGTTATTATTTTATTGTCTGCAAATATGAAAAGGTAATATAAACGGTCCAAACAGCTGATTTTGAAGAAGGCTGCACCATACACTGAAGCTAAATCGGTGTTGAAAATTGCCTTCCACGTTTCACGAGGATTTAATTCTTGCCCATGTATGTCCATTATATAAGTTCTTGGCCATGGTACTTTTAGGGACAGACAGCAGAAATTCGGCCTGGTAGGTTCTGGAGTGTGTCCTCAGTGTGGACAATTGAACGACACCTAACATGTTCTTTATGAGTGCTCGAAATACGAATTAGTGCGTACGGAGACCATCTGTCGGCTTGATCTTATTGGGTCGGCGTTGGATCTCCGTGTAAACTGAAGGAGCCAGGCCGAATGTGCTATAGTGGAGAGTTTTGTAATGTACTTAGCAAAGGAAAGAATTGCAGAGATGATTTACAGCTCTGCTTGGATTTCTCTTTTATTCTATTTTTGTTGATGTTTTGTTTTATAAATTATGTTTTTGTTGTTCTTGTCCTTGTTTCGTTTTGTTTCAATATTACTGTGTTGTTATTGTTCCATGTAATATTTTTATGTTTCGTGTTGTGGGTTGAACTCGCATTTACCTTCTACGGGTAGGTAGTTCAATTCCTTTGTTGGTTAGGTATTTTCAGTCTTGCTTAAGACTCGGTGAGATGTGTTTTGTTTTGAGTTCATTAATAAGTAGCACACCGATGGGAATGTCACTCGTGGCATTGGCATTGGTGGCATCCTGGCCGAGACGGACTGGAATATGTCAAAAGTCGAGGTTTCGAAGATGACCTCCGGTAAAGCCCATAAGGGCTCGGAACGGATAGGATGGCGGAGGGTGTCTTCCCTTACGAGGTCAGGATGTATAAGTTGTTGGCGCCACCTCGAGTGAAATTTGCCTCGTCGGTAAACAAAATATACTTGTAAGTTGTTGACTTGTATTCCACAGTTGCAAAACTCCAAGCAAATCGGAAGGTCTCCTGGGGGTAGGTATTGAATTGGCTGTTAATAAGCATAAAACTTGTACTGTTTAGGGGTCCTCCAAACCATCAAATGCGAACTCCGAACCGCTTTGAAAGACGTCGTGTATTGACGCCTGGACTGCGCTGAACTGTATCGACAATAATTTCATCATTAACAGCGTCATACTGGACGACTGTTCGTAGCTGATACGAATACTAGCTAGTGAACCTGTTTCCCGAAGATTATGAAAAGTCGCGCTAATTGTTTTGGGATCTGGAGTCCTACGATTCGAAAAACGTATTTCATATTCTACTGCAGCAGCTGTAGCATTACTATTACACACCCAAAATGAATACCATATCAGCGTATTTTTCTATTTTAAATAAGTACGGCATTACTTCAATGGCAAATCGATCAGTTCAAACTAAATTTCACACAAGACCTACCCTAATGACAGCACGCTTCACAGTACCCAATAAACTTAATTACATTATAGAATGATTTAAACACTAATACAGTATTGCCCATTGTTGATCAGTCTTATTATTTTATTACCAATGTTGTAACAATAATTTTTCATATTTTTTACTCTATTTCTGCCATTAATAAAAAAATTAAAATCAAAGTAATTTTTATTTTACAATTATGTAATTTCCTTTTTTTTATATTTTTAACATTAAACTTTGTTTTTACAAATTTTTCACATCACTAAAAAAGAATTTGGTTTTTCTTTTCGTTAAATAAGTACGTTATGATAAATGTAGCAACGTACTGATTCTAAATAAAATTCTAATTTCTGTAACTTTTCTTTGTTTTATTCAATTTATTTTACACGATTTTGTTCAAAATCAGATTTTCTACAAGTTTTATTTAAAATTTTTTCGTGTTTATTACCCATATTGTGCGTCAAACATAAAAACAGGGATTTTTACCCCAATTTATTGGTTTTCACCCCAGATTTTTCAATAACTACTCCAGATACAGTTCTGGGACTTATTCGATTTCTCAGGTCAACACCCATATTAAATCACTAATTATGCCCTTAGTTAACGTCCTAAAACTTTCAATACAACCTCATTTCCCCACGGTAGCCGAAATCCGAGCGAAATCTTTCATTAGCCGTAATTCGCAAATGAAGCATTTTAGGACATAGTTTATATCATCTTTTTCCATTATTTTCACGAGTAGAATTGGTTATGAAAAACCCGGAAGAACTTCGGTGATAAATTTTGTATATCTTTAGAAAAAGTTTTTCTTAAAATTTATTAATTTAATTTTTTTTTTAACTTTTTTAGTTTTTATTATTAATAGCAGGGAATAACATGCAATACTTAGCTAGTTCTTTTTTTGTTTTTTCGTTTAACTTATTCTGAAATACATCTATAGGAATTGATTTTTACTACCCTTAATAAAGGAGGTGGTGTTCTACTCAATTTTTTATTTCTTACTCGGTAATTTTTTGTTTTTTTCATCTCTCTTTTATTAATATTGTAGTTATTCTTATATTCAATTTATTTTCAGACGAAAATTCGAGAAAATTATTTAAAAAATTAGGTAAATACCAGATAATTAAGTTAAAAATTAGTATATATTACCTTATTCAGAGAGCGTTACTTATTATTCACTATCTATTTATTTTTCAGCACACTTTTCAAAATGCAGGTTTTGCCTTTCTTTCGAAAAGCTGTTTCTCAGACTGTAAGTATTTTTTGGAAGCTTATTCAAATCTTATTTAAATAAAATTAAAATTAAAACATCCTATTGAGATATATGTAATGTAAAATGGACTAAAATAAATCGTTCTCTAGATTGCCGAAAATTTACAGCTCATCGTCAGCAATTAAATTTAAGTAAAACTATGAAGAAGATGGATGCTTAGTCGAGAAGATGACATCCTACACGATGTTAGATTTTTACTTCCTTGTACGAATTAAAGGAAGTATTGTCTCCGCAAAAAATGTCGGTTTTCAGATTTCAATGTAAATATCCATTTTGACCACCTATGAATTCATTTTGACTAGTTTCGGCGTGACATCTGTACGCACGTATGTATGTGTGTGTACGTACGTACGAACTTATCTCGCAAAATTCAAAAATGATTAGCCGTAGGATGTTGAAATTTTGGATTTAGGATTGTTGTAACATCTAGTTGTGCATCTACCTTTTTGACTGCAATTAACTGAATCAAAAGTGTCCAAAAAAAACCCAAAATCTAAAACAATTTGGATTTTTGATTCTTTCTTGAACTGCAGTAGTAAGCCCTCATTGAGAGCTTTTCAACGATATATAATAAGTGGTACTTATTTTCCTTGGTTCCAGAGTTATAGCCAAATGAGAGATTTTAATTAATGTAATATTATAATCGTGATCCCTAAGAGCTAGTCTTTGTATTTATTTTCTTATTTTTGTCAAAACCGAGACATTTCTTCTTTGATTTTCTCTTGAATGGTTTTTTTTTCATTCGAGAGCGTTTTTGTTGGCGTTTCCATATTTTAAACAAAAATTAAAAAAAAAACAAATAAAATTATGTATTTTTCTTTAAATTTTAACTTTTTGAAGCCCCCGCCAAATTTAGTCTAGATACTATTTTTTTTAATTTTAATTCGGCTTTTAAAGTTGAAATTGAAAATAACCGTCAAAAGTTTAAATATTTTCCTGGCATTGGTAATTAATTATTATACAGGGGAAAAATAACGATACATGATAATAAACCAAAAAAGTTTTAAAAATCTTCAAAAGTCCATATTTTTAAATATTGATCGGCTCCCCAACACCAATATTGCCCCAAAGTATTTTTTTTTTTGGTCACTAACACTATTACAAGTTTACAAGTACTACGCCTAGGAACATATAAAAAAATTTCTTAAAAATATATAATAAAAAAGGTAGCTTTTTACGGTTTTTGGGGAAGGGGGAATTTTGGGGCATAATTTTTGTTAAAAACGGTGAGTAAGCAAGCAAGCATGACTAAGCTTAATATAAAATGGGGTTATGTTTGTACAAGTATGAGATACTGAACCAAAACCTTTACCAACAAATTGACCCATATTCATGAATGTGTAAAAATTTCATAGAAATTAAACGCCAACAAAAGTACATAGTACGCACATACGTGTGGTCGAACATAGTAGCTCCCCTTTTGTTTTTTTTGAGTCCCTGAGTTATAAATTGTCGAGTAATGAAAAAAAAACCCGTACCCATTTCTTGAACGATTACAATAATTTCTTCTTGCAGTATAGATCTAAAGGTTTGTTGACAGGAAAGAAAAAATTAAAAAAATGTATTAGGTTTTACTTTTTAATGCAGGTGTTTTATCATGATCCTATTATTTTAAAATATCCCTTATTTGTTGAAACATATAAAATACTAGGATTAAATACCGTCATAAAATGTTTTTGTTATGTTCTAATAATTTATTAGAACATTATAATTAATTTTCTATATTTTATCGGCTCCCCTAACACCAATAACCGATTAACCAATTTTTTATAATGTATTAATAAAACCATAAAGCATACGAATTAAATGATTAAATATATAATCAGTATGATATAAAAACAGTATAAATGATATAAAAACAGTATAAGTATACTCGTGGTGAAAAGCAGTCTTTTCACAAATCTTTTCATAAAGTAAATATGTTTTTTCCTTAATCTTAAATACATATTAACAAATTATTTATTACGTTTTTCACACATATATGAGAAAAAAAATCGTTTTTTGAAAATTACATAATCATTTAACCTTACATTACAAAAACCTGTAGATGTAATATTTTCCAAATGAAAACAAATAAATGTGCAATGAGTAAAATCGAACAAATAGAGTGTACGTATTGGAAAAAAAACTAAGAATACATCATTAAACAGTAATTGATTTTTACTAAATTTTATCAACATAATTTTCTAAAGAAAAAATTTTATTGATTAAATTCTGTAACTAAGTGGTAGTGCCTCCTTCATCTGAAAAATTCTTGGCTCTAATCTCAGTCGGACGTAGAATTTTTCACACGCTAAAAATACATTACGCTGTAGTGTATTTACGTTAAGAAGGGCGTTAGCCGTAAAAAAAATTCCTCCCGCCCCGCCCAATCCAAGAGAAAAATAGAGCTAATAATAAAAATTGAATTAATTAATAAAAAACAATTTATGTTTTTTATCCAAAAAGAAGAAAATCATATTTATTATGGGGTGGTAATTATTTACCCAAAAATGTAATAAATACTAAATAAACTAAAATTATTAATTTTAGGTAATATAAATATATATATATATTTTAATTACTCAGTATTACTTACAAGATACATATAAAGGGCTTACTCACGAACACCTCATTTTTTTAGAAGTTAAAATCAATATTCTCTCGAAGTAAATTTGTTTATTTAATTTTTACTGTTTATAATAATAATAACCTGTTATAAAATGACGTTTTACGACAGTCCATGAAAACAGAAAGAAAGTATTTGATAAAATCTGTTTTATTTCGTTTTCCTCTGCATATAAAGACTTTTGCGTGAGTTCAATACAATCAAAATTTATTTAAAATTATCCGTTATTATTAAATTAAAAGCTGACAACAAAGTTTTAATACTTTCATTGCTTTGGGTATTTATTCTTTTATAGTGGAAAATAACAATACATGAAAAAGTTACCTAAGATTTATTTTTTGGGGTAGAGGGTAATTTATGATGGAAGTTTTATTGTAAAATGATCATTATATGTTTAAATAACCCACAAAAATTTAAAAATAAAAAAATCGGTATTTTATAAAGTTTTTCGGCTCACCCGCCTCAAAAATCACCCAAAAAGTATTTTTTTCATTTTTCTACGTTTACAATGTAAAATTGAAAACTATAAAAAAATTCCACTGAAAAATGTAAAATTAATAAAAATTTACTTAAGATTTTCGGTGTGGGAGTGAATTGTGATGAAATTTTATTGTAATATTAAAAGTTTAAATAAACATAAAAAAGTTTTGAAAAATTCAAAAAATGTATTTTTTTAAACTATTATTAGCTCTTCCACCCCCAGCATTACCTCCAAATTATTCTTTTGCGGTCGCTTCCATTACTAATATACCTAAGAAACATTATAAAAAAAAACCATTAAAAAATTTGCAATAAAAAAAAATAACTATTTTCAATTTTTGGGAAAGGAGGAATTTTGGGGCAACGTTATTTTTTTTAAATGGTAAGATTAGCATGCACGGACTTTTGAGATTAATACGTACCTCACCTCTTGAAGATATTGATCGAAAACGTTTACCGATAAATTGCCATATATACTAACTAGAGTTTTCTCTACTTTTTCCCTACTTTTGTTTCTTTTTTGATGATTCTGGGTCGTGAAAACCCGTTCTTCCCGAGCTATGATGCCAAATGACCAAATGAATACTAGATACTTTGAATACTGAGTACCACGATCTAATATTTTTCAAATACTAGATCGTGGATACCGGTGTTCTTTGCCGGTTAAGTTTCAATTAACCACATTCTCAGGAATGGTCAACCTGAGACTATACAAGGTGCACTTTATTTACATTCACACATATCATCCTCATTCGTCCTCTGAAGTAATACCTTACTGTGGTTCCGGAGGCTAAACAGAAAAAAAGAGTTAAGATGCCAGAAAATTAAAATTTTAGCTGATCATATTAGTAACTACAAATTTTTACTCAAAGTCAACTATTCTCTTCTTATATGATTAATTAATTGATTACGAAATTAACTTTTCATAGAATGAAAAATTTCAATCTTGGCTACGATTTGAACTTACAACCTAGTGGAGAAAGCACAGATTATCATTAAAAAGTGATTTCAATTTTTTTTTCTTTTCGTATTTATCATTTTGTAATATTTTTATTAATATAATATGTATATTTTATATATATAATATTTATATATATAACTGTAATATTTTTATTTTTCCGGAGCTAGAGTAGCAATATTAAAGGGGAATGTATGATGATCATGTCAAAAATGGGGTATCGGGATTTTCCAAATCCTTACGTTCCAATCTTTACGGTCGAACCATTTCATCTAGATCGAAAAAACATATGTGTATATGTGCGTACGTATGTGTGTCGAACTGCTTTTGGCCTTAAAACTCAGGACTAATCAAACCGATTTTCTTCAAATTTGACAGAAATTTTTCTATGTATGAGGCATTGATCATACTATTATTTTTTTTAATTCGTTAAGAAGGTAACGGGATACCGCGAAAAAAACAATTTCTACTTTCTTGATGACATTTCATGAAAAACTTCATTAAAGCAAATTTGTTACCTAAAATGCATATACAATTAATCCAAAATATATATGCTTTTTTTTTAAATCAACTCTCACCTACCAAAATTGAAGTAAATGTTTTTTTTTTCTTTACTCTACCACCCTTTGGTTTAAATATTTTTTAAACAATTCTTTAAAGTCTATATTTCATACATACAGCTATCAAGAAATGTAAACTACTTTTTTTTTAATTAAAAAATTAAATTTTCGAGATGCAACGCGAAAATATTTTTTTTAAGATTTTCTTTTTCTTATTTTAGCCTTTATTAAAGGGAGTGTTACATTTAAAAAGAACTTTACTTAAACCAATTTGTTCAGCTTAACAGATACATATATAATTTTAGAAAAGTTTTTTCTTAAAATTTATTCCTCAACTCTAAAAAAATAATTGTATTTCTGTTTCTTTTTTTGGTTTTGTCTAACTTTTTTAATTTTTTATTACAAATAGTGTGGTAAGTCATGTAATACTTTGCCAGCTTTTTAACTTTTATTACTACTTATTACTCATATATTTTAACAGAATTCATATATATACATATCATGTAATATGTGTGTATATATATATATATATATATTTTATTTATTTTTTTTAAATAAATTTTGTGTACCATTTTTAATAACCGATCTGATAGGTTTAAAATAATATTAGTTTTTGAACTGGGAGAGAATTACATGAAGTGTTAATCACCTTGTTTCCGTTAGAATTTCATATTACTATCGTGAACTGTATAATTGAGACAAATAGTTCAAAACCAATTTCTTCCATGAAAATTTTTTGTGAATTCTGTAATTAAAGGGTATAAATATCACACATCTTCCTGAAGTAATCGGATGAAAGATAATTTCTTACAGTAATCATGCAATTCCTTTTTTTTAAAGTTGTTTTAGATTCTTTTATTTAAAAGCAAAAGAGGGCTTATTTCACATTGCAATAAATGAACTATATTTTTAACTAAAAAAATCTCCTTAGTTTTTTTTTTTACCAATACCCGCATAACTTTGAAATCCATCATTAAAATAAAATAATGAAATGAGGAAATAATTGTAAATACTCTTCCGTTTGATTGCATATAGACTATTCATTTGATAAATCTTTATGCAACTGATTTTTAATAATAATTCAAAGCGCTTAGAGTAGTTACCTACCACATAATACATTAATATCTTGTGTTATACTGGTGAAATTGGAATCTGGGTAATAGCAAATATAATAATATTTCTAATATTGCTTTTGAACTGAAAGGGATGCATTTAATTATGACTAATCTACTGTTTCATTATTACGGCTATGACCGATGTATAGTAAGCAAGAGAATTCAGTCGCAGTAGCTTTTTATAAGAGTGATGATACTATCTCTACTACCCAATCCCTGTTAAAAGGGTGTTAAAAGAGTGTCAGTTTTAGAGCTGAATACCACCTGAATTTTGGTGAGTTTGTCATCCTGATGCATAACAAAAAATTCGGCTCGGTGAATGATGTTGCTGAATTTTCCCGGAATGGAGCTTAAAATTGGACGAATTCAATCCTCCACCTCACTCTCAAACCATCCTATTTACCTGCTTTTACTCAATCACCACAATTTAATTTTAAATCATAAATCTAAACTAAATTTAAAATTACTTTTACTTTATTTTAATAAGAATATACTTTCAATGGTGTTCTTTACAAAAGTAGAATGTTATAAAAATTAGCCCTCAAATAACATATCTTTGTTTTAAATTACCATAAAATTAAATTTGAATATCTCAATTCACAATATTTTGGGTAGTTCTATCAAACAAAAATTATTTTAAATCTCTCCCTACCATGCTACATAAAAGAGTGAAAATTATTCTGTCTTACAACACCTCTTTAGAAAAATTAATTTTAAAATATTTGGCTCTGAAAATCGGTGTCATATTAAAAACAAATATAACTTTTATTTGGGATCGATTTAAAAAGTAAAAAAATTAAATAACAATTGAAAAAGGAAAAGTATTATTTTTTATTGTTAGAACGATCTATTTCGCAGTAGTAATTTTATTTTTATTTAAAATATGATTACGAAAAACGCTACCCATAAAAATAAAACCGTTTTCTGAAACTGTAAAAGTGAAAAATCTGCTTTTGCAGGAAGCAAAAGCGTCATAATAAAACTAAGAAAAATGTATAGAGAAACTGTGTTAAGAAACTGCTGCACAGAATAAGCTACTGTTCTATGGAATTTAAAAATCTGTAGGCTATGGTAATTCCATCTTAAATTTACCAACAAACTGTCTTCAATTCCCGTGGGAATAATGTCAGGCTACAGATTATATAATAAGATTATAAAAATGTAATATTAAGAAAAAATTAGTACTTAAAAAAAGAATGAAAGGTATCGTCTATTTGGTACTTTTTGTTTAAAAAATCATCTACTTATGCTACGTGAGAAACAGGATTAAAATACTAAAACTTCCTTTAAAAAATTATCTTCTAAATTTTTTTTAATAAAAGGTTTGAAAACCTCCTTGTTTTTTAAAGTCTCTTTCAAATACGAAAATCTAGAGGATGTTCCATTTTGCCCACGAAAATAATTTTTTTCTATTTTAACGTCCACAAAAATAAAAATACTGTTAAAAGTATTCTTAAATATGTAGTAACAAAACATCTAAATTATATTTTTAAAATTGACGATTCTCAGTTTAGTACAATGTAGCTGAAAATTTTTAAGTTTCAGTTGACATAAAAGTCAATTTTTAAACAAATTTTAATAAATACGAAAAATATTTTCCAGTAAGTAAGCATACGAAAAGAGAAGTAGTACAAAACACATTTTTAAGAAAATTCTATTTTTTCTTCAATATCTAATCTAAAAGTATTTCTCGTCATGTATGCTTTTTTTTTGTTTGTGAGCGAAAAACGCCTGGGCGTTTGCTTTGTTAAGCAAGACATTTATTATTTTTATTTGTGCGCACCCGTACAATAATAAATTGTTTTCGTACTAGGTATAAACTGAAAAAAAATGTTATATATAACAAATTTATACAATATAACCTTGCTGGAGTAAAATTACTTTTGACAAAAGAAATAATCGTTTATAAGGATTTAATATTTTGTAATAGACTTATAGGTTGACAGTATTAATCTCTTCCAACAACGTTGTAATGTTTTTTCCAAAAAATGGAGAATAATTTCTAAAAGGTCATAATACTTTTTTTGAGTAGAATTAATTTCACCATAGAATATTGCGCGTGAAAAAATGAAATTAAAATATTTGTAGGGAATGAAAAATGACTGACCGGAATTCGAACCCAGAACCTTTCTACCACTCCGATAAGGAGACTGTTATTCATCCCACTGTCATTAATTTTTCTTTATTTTCGTGGTTTGATAAAAATAAAATAAAATTATGTCGTAGAAAAATGTATTATAGTATTCAGTAACTGTTCAACCCCCTCCACCAAAAAAACACAAATATTTATTTCCATTACACCAGACAAAAATGATTTTCTTTTTTCTTTTTAATTAATGACAATGACAAATGCCATTTCTTTCCACTCCGCTAAATAACAAATTTCTTGAATCTCATTCAATGAGTTATCAAGTAAAAGTGCGTTAAAAATGGACTTAAAACATTTATATACTACAGGATTATAAAAAAATATTTCGCATAAAAAAATAAATAATTTTAAAAGTTAAAAAATATATATATATATATTAAATAATTATGAAATATTAAAAAAGTACATTTTAAAATCTTATAAAAGTCATATGAAAATTAACATAAATTTAAATAAGTTGTCGAAAAAAAAATGTATTTTATTTATTATTTTTTTTAAAAATAAATAGTTAAAAAGTGAATAGTTAAATATAGGTAAGTAATTTCCCTTTAGGGGATTTCTAGAATCCCACAATAAAAATAGCGCGTTTTTTTTCTTTACTATTAATTTTATGATTCATATTTAACAATAAAAGTAATTTACTTAAACTCTCGTTAAACATTGACATATATTTATTTATCGATCAATTCACTACATAAGCTCAAAGGTTGAAGAGAGATATATATACAATTTTTTTCTCGTGAAAAATATCATGCTTGATCGTGATTCGAACCCGGTGAGACGCTTTCACATCACGGCGACCGACGGAGTGGTATAAAGATTGGACCTAATTTGGGTTTCTCAAAGTTGTTGTTGATTAATTGTTTACAACCTTTCTTATAATATTCCATTTGTATCGAGATACTCTTAACTGAGTATTTTATTTACCGTGTAATAAAACTTAAGAAATTGCTAAGTTTGAATTAGCCTTTACAATTTTAAAAATAATGCAACTTTACGAAATGTTTATATTAACACACGTAAACTAATACACATTAAAAAAGATGTATTTCGAGAAGTAGATAACTATTTTCCATAAATGATAGCTATTTTAAATTTACTATTTTCTGTTATTTCGTATCGCATATTAAATGATTAAACTGTTTAAACGATTTTTTCAATAAAAAAAAAGAAACCTTCTGTTTCACTTTGATGCGCCTTAATTGAACAAAATCCATCATTATGAAATATTTATTATGCCTACCTACATTCTTTCCTTTGAATATTATATCTTAGAATTTTATTTTAAAGTCTAAGGATATCAGTCTTAAGCGCAAAACAGTGACAAATTAAAATTTCTTTCTACGAATTTTTACCCATCAATGTGAAAAATAAAAATAAGCATTTATTTAAAAAAAAAAGTAAAAATGTTCATTTTTATGTAACGTAGCAGAATAATTCGACTTAAGAGAAAGGGTCTTATTTTGCAATATTTGATAATTAATAACACATTTAAAAAGCGTTTCTGTCAGAGAGTATTAAAATTAAATTAAAATATTTTTATTTTACAAAATGAATTTAACTGAAGAGTTTTATAATAATATAAATTAAAAGAAACTTGACTTTCCTGTATCCTCATTTAACGTAAACTTATTTGCGCTAAACTGCTTTTCAATTAATGTTTAAAACTTGTTCGTTATTTCATTCATTAATGATATTGTTTATTAATTCTCTTCAAAAATGTTCGTTGTAATTATTATGTTTATGGATCGATTTTATCACGGTTTCTCAACGGTCTTCCTTGATCCTTCCAGATAAATGTTGGGCAGCTCAGTGCAATATCATAGTTACCCATTCTTACGTTATTTGTAAGATGTGTATAGTTGAATAGATTGATTAATAATTTATTTATTAAAATATTTCTAAAGCATTTTTTTGTAATTCGTTTTGACTTACATTTAATAAATTGTTAGCAATTTATTACGCTTAATAACTCAACTTGACGGAAGCGCATTTACATATATAAAAGCAAAATTACTAAAAAGCGTTAGATTTTTATATTTGGTATTAGCGTATCAATTGGTACAAATTTAATAGTAAAATGAAAATAAGAGAAAGAAGGAAAATTCTATAAGACTGGGAAAAAAATTTTAAACGCTAACTAAATAGCATTATAAAAAATTGTTCAAAAAATAAGATTGTTAATTTCAGTTGAAAAATAATTTTTTTGTCGGTAATTTATATTAAAAAAAATTACTATCCTTCTGTTAATAATTTTGTATGATAAAATTAAAAATGCAAAAAGTTTCTGAATGATGGGCCCTGAAATCGAGCGCACGACCTTTCGAACATCGTCTCTTGAGTTTCACCATTGCGCAACATAGTTACCTCATTAAAAAAAATGAGAAAATAGTTATAACATTAAAAATCAGTTATTTTCCGAAAATTGTCACAATTTTAAATAGCTTTACAAACGATTTTATTTGCTTCTTAATATTAATTTTTTTTAAATCAGTCGATGGTTTTTTAACATCTAAATTACAAAATTTTGACCAATATTTTTCAAAATTAAGATATTTACCACTGTATTTAATTCTGCTCTACTTTTCAATAAATTATCTAATACGTTTACCATGAAAAAACGTTTTCTTTAATCTTTTTTAGTGGAAACTTATTTAACAAAAAAGAACTAATAACTCTACAACAACAGTAAATGTTTTTGCAAAAAAATTATAATATTTAGTTAAACATTTAAATGTATTTTCTTAAAAGTTTGTAGATTTTTTTTTAAATAAAAAAAAATTAATTATGAAATAATAATTTCATATGACTAAAATCTTTTTAACGATGAAATATTAATACTAAAGAAAAACACATCACTTTTTCAGTTTTCATCAACTATTTTTTCGTTTATATTAATTTTTGTTCAATTATTTTTGTTTTATGTTGTTAAAAAATTATTTTGTAAATTTTTAACCGTACCAATTAAATTGCATATTCATTTACAACGCTTATTAGCAAAAGTAATATCAAAACGTTAAAAGATTCAGTTTTTTCCGTAACTTTTGTTTTAAATTTACTTCACCGTTTTTACTTTTTTATTCGAAGTATATAAACATAAATATACTTAAATATAATTTATATTATATTTAATAATAAATAAAATTATTTATATAGTATAAATACAAGAAATAAAATATATAAATGAAATTTACCTTTCTTTGATTGTTGGAAACGGGAACTTGAAGTTTACGCGTAACCGCTACGATCAATGAAAGTATACTGAACTGAGGTCTGGTGTAGCACAGCCACTAACACAGCTCCAGGGTTATGCTGCAAACGAATGTTAACGAAAATATCCGAATATTAACGACGCACTTAACTTCCAAAACAAAGCGCAGCCGAACGACATAACCGCACCATACCACCACCTTTACTAGACAGCTTTTTATGACGCATATAAATGCTGATAGCTACTTAATAAAACTAATCTGTCATTTACTTAAATTAATGAAAACATTATTTAATTTAATGTTTTATTAAAGTTCATAATCGTAATTTGTGCTTATAATATTGCTAAACAGATAATGCACTTAAAATAGTTAAAGTTAGACACTGGCTGCAATAAAATTTAATAGCCTTTAATATATTAATTAAAATGATGATATAAATGTTAAAATTCAATTTTTTAAACGTTAGTTAAAAAAAAAAAATAATAATAATAACTTTAATATAAAATGCTGATTAAAAGAATTTACCTTCATAATAATTAATTTATGTGCAAATCAACCGATGGAAAAAATTACGTCTCCCATCCTAATATTACAGTTAATCTTTTCATACAATATTGTTATTTGCAAAGATAAACAAAATTGTATGAAATTATTAAATCTTAAAATAAGTTTGCGACTGAAGCTGGTGCTTTACGTGGTATAATGTATAACATGAAACAAGAGGATAAATTACTTGTCCTTAAGATAAGAACAACGTTGAGAAGGTTCTTATTTTTTACGTTTTATAAGTTTAATAAAAATTCTTTCTTAGTTATTAAAATGATTTTTTTTTTAAAAAGAAGATAGAAACGCTATTAATAATTTTCTACTTAGTCGTTAAAATAAGGGTTAATTATTTGGTCTCTATACAAATAAGTGGAAAGTTCATTAGTTTTTTCAATACTATTTTTGTTTATTGTAATAATTTAATTTTTTTTGTAAAGGATTACCCTGAGAATTTCCTATTTCGTATATAATTGTTTACAAAACGCTCTGGAAATTTTTGAAATAAAAGGAATGTAGCATGTTTAAAAAAAATTAAAAAATTAAGAAGTATTGTGATACTTAATTTTTTTATTTTTATCTTCTGCAGACAAAACCCCTTGACATCCTATTTGCTTGTACACTATTCCTATTCCTTGTACCCTAATCGCTTGGATTATTGGTGTAAATACATTATGCATACCCAATTTTTTTTTGCCAAAAAAAATGTAGCGGAAATCATAAAACCAGTACTCAAAGTTTTATCTAAATGAAAAACATTACAGGCTGTGGATATAAGATTACCCTCAACTGAAGAAGAATTTCAGGAGTGTTATATGCTTTTGATTTTTAAAGATATTTTTGTGCGTTTGAGAAAATTTAAGGTAGGCGTTCATGATTCAGCTTTAGTATTAATCAACGAAATTTTGGGAAAAAATATATTGTATCAATTAGATTTAAGTCCAAGGGTCCATGCTATGAAAATATTACAGAATATACGTGAAAAAATAGATAATAAACTGAATTAGTGGCATAAAACTGCAAAAAGAAGCTAAAATAAAAGTATATGTAAAAGAAATTAAATTAGTATGTAAAGATGATGATGAATTCAGGTTTAATGAGGTAATATATAACGATTTAAGTTTTAATTTTAAACTACGACTACCTACCGAAAATTTGTTTTTTTTTATGGTTAGAAGTATATTTTTCAGCTTGAAGTAAATAAACACTTTTTCCCGGTTGAGATAATTAATTGAGTTAAACTTAATATTAGATTGTATCAAAATTAACTTAGAATTTAAATTATGTACCATTATTTTAAGCTGGGTGCTAGCATTCTATAAGGTCACATGCTGTACGTAAACACACTGAGGTTAATTAATTTGGAGGGCTACATGACGGAAGATCGAGTGACGATTAATTTGTCAACACGAAGCTGTTCGAAAAACGAAAAAGAAAAGGAAAACTGGATGGCCGAAGACAAACCTAGCGATTAACTAATCTAAAAATTAGCGAGTCGATTCTTCAGTGGAACATCAATGCATGTTTGTCAAACATCCATGAGCTCCAACGCTTGATACATGATGTAGATCCAATTTGTTTATGCCCGCAAGAAACACATTTCTGCCGAGATGAAAACTTCCAACTAAGAAAATACAATACATTTCGTCGAGATCTACCGCCAAATATAAGAGTTAGAGGTGGAGTAGCTATATTAACATCGACTAGAGCTACCACCGAAGCGGTTGAAATAAACACAAATCTGCAAGCGGTCACAATCAGAATGAAGCGCCCGCTACAATGTATATCAGCAGCATATACTTGCCGATTTTTATTGGAAGGAGGATGACATAGCACGATTACTTGGTCAGCTTCCCCCCCCCCCACATTACTGGTGGGGTGACTTCATGCACGTAATTCTCTTTGGGAGTCGGATCGAGTAGATCCCCGTGGAAGAGAACTGGAAAAGTTCCTGCTGAATTCTGATTTTATTATCTTGTATGATGGTTCAGGAACTTTTTTCTGTGCCAGAGATAGATCGATGTCCTGTTTAGATCTAGCACTTATAAGGGCATCGATAGCACCGAGGTACATTTTCCATATTTTAAAGGAGCTACATGGAAGCGTTATCATTTTCCAGTGCAAATTGTAACTGACGTTACAAAGAAAATATATCCCATCTCCAAAGGATGGCTGTTTGATAAGGCAGATTAGACGAGCTTCACAGTTAGGACGATACTCCTTGAAACAACTGTAGTTATAAAAGCCGATTTCGACGCTATAACTAATGCCATACTTGACTCAGCATCAAGATATTTTCCCAAAAAATCTGGGAAACTCAAGAAGCGACCCGTTCCGTGGTGAAGCGATGAAATAAGTGAAGTTATTAAAAGAAAAAAAAAGGCGTATAACGCTTTTAAGAAACGGCCAACATTAGGAAACCTAATTGCCTTTAAAAAATATAGGGCATATGCAAAAAGACTTATTATAGATACTAAAAAACGATCCAGGTAGCAATACGTGTCATCCATTACAGAAATACGTCTGCGTCAGACGTTTGGAAGAAAGTGAGGGCTATTTGTGGACTTACAAACTTTACTACCAAAACTTATCTTCAATATGAAGATAAAGTTAAATTCCAATTAAATAAGATAAAGTAAACTCCAAACGGAATTGCAGGGTTGCTTGCCAATCATTTCGAAGAAGCAAGCAAAACGGTTAACTACGATGAATATTTCAGAACGCAAAAAATAAAACTTGAGGGTTTACTAAATCTCACAACTGAAATGAATTATTCAAACAATGAACCATGCAAAATAGAAGAACTTGTGAAAGCGTTAGAGAAAGCCGGCAACACAGCTGCTGTTCAGATGGATGAAATTATGATATCATATCATGATCAGGCAGCTGAATATCAATGCAAAACGTAGATTGTTAGAACTACATAATCCGATATGGCGGGATGAAACGTATCCTCGCTGTGGAAAAAAAACCATATTGTTCCAGTTCCAAAGGAAGATAAAAATCTAACAGATCCCAATATTTAGCGTTCTATTTCTTTGACGTACTCTATGGGAAAAAGTTTTGAAAAAATTATAAATAATCGACTCATTTGGATTTAATAAAAAAGAAATCTTTTATCCTCACATCAAGCAGATTTTCGACAATACCACTCAACTACTGATCAAAGGATTAACTTAGAGAACATCACATACAACAGCTTTATTACAAGAAAACATTGTGTGAAGTCTTCTTTGATCTTCAGAAGGCATTCGATATGATCTGGCGACATGGAATTAATGCTTCAATTACATGAATGGGACATTCGCAGCAATCTGGCAGTTTTACTCAGTTTCAAATTTTTACCAGAGAAAACATACTAGATAAATCCCTTACATGGAGATTACGAGGGGGTGCTGAAAAGTTCCTGACTTGGCCTAGAATGAATGGAAACAGAGTTGAAATTATCATTTATTCAATATATTATTCTCCCCTGAGACTGATACACTTGGAACATCGTTATTGCAAATCCGCTCTCAGCAGCCTCTGTAACATCTTCAATGTCCTAAAACCGAATACCCTTCAGGTGTTTCATCAAGTTCGGAAACAGATAATTGTCCGAAGGGGCTAGATCTGGTGAGTAGGGAGGATGGTTGACTAATTGAAACCCCAGGGATGTCAATTTGGCAGCCATAACGTTGGACGTGTGCGTAGGTGCACTGTCATCCAACAGAAGGATCCCATTGGCCAACTTCCCTCGACATTTCTTCTTAATTGCCTCCTTCAACTGGTCCAGAAGATTAGCATAATATTGTCTGGTTATACTAGATCCCTGAGGTAAATAGTCCACCAACAGAATGCTGTCTTTGTCTCAGAAAACGGACCACATCACTTTTTTGGCCGATTTCTGGGTATGGAACTTCCTCAGCCACGGGGAACCGCTGTGGCGCCATTCTTTTGAGTGTTTCTTGGTTTCAGGATCATAAATGTGAAGCCAAGTTTCATCCTATCACTAACCTAGCCAAAAATGCCTCTGGAGCTTCAAAATGGTGCAAAACGGCATTGAATGTCTCAACTCGTCACTTCCGCTGATTACAGTTCAAACCCACTTCGCTGAAAGCTTGCGCATGTCTAGGATTGTGGTAATGATGAAACCAACACGCTCCCTGGAGATATCCACTATCTGGGCTGATATCCCAACCCCGTAGGGCGAAGACACCCACCTTGTGATGTTACCGGTCACCACACCGCCCTCTCAGTTCCCTGAGGGGAGCCCTCAGGGAAACAGGGGCTCAGAGGGGAACCCTGAGTGGCGGTAAAGCCCCTCAGGGACGACTTCTGGTAAAGGACCAGAAGGGTCCTTAGACCCTGTAACTGATTACATCTCACAGTCATCAGCCAGGCCTCGGCCGGGATGCCACCGATGTAAATGCCTCGGGCAGACATTTTCATCAGTAAAATACAAATAAAATTTTGCCTTCACGTAGGTCTCAAACGGACATCTTCGGATAGCCCAGTATTTGCGCTATCTTACTGGCGGATATTCGCCGGTCCTTAAGAATGAGCTCATGGACAGCATTGCATGTTGCAGTGTCAGTTGTGATTTGAGGGCGCCAACTGGGGGTCTCATCTTCAACAGTGAAATGGCCAGTCTTGAAACGAGATATCCTAGTTTTCACAGTGCTGTAAGAAGCACACTTCCTTCCCAGTGTTTGTGACATCTTAGAGTGAATCTCCTTTGCTGACTTCCCTTGGAGAATCAGAAACTTTATGACGACCCTTTACTCTACTGACGAGAAACTTCTTGAGGCTCTGCCATTTCGGTTTTCACCGGCAACAGAAAAAAATTTATTAATCCTGGACACCTCATATTTGTACAGTTACATACTAAGATTTCAAACTTTCAAATGAGCCCAAGTTATTTTTCTATTTCAACCACAAGGCATCAAAGCCAGGAACTTTTCAACACCCGTCGTACATATACAGGACTTGAGTGGTAGATGCAAAGAAGCCCTAAACATTATTAAATGTTCATCCAACATGAATTGGGGCTCAGATAATGAAATACTACTGAGGTTGTATAAAGCATTGGTTCAATCGAAGCTTGACTATGGATGTATTGCGTATTCATCCGCTAGAAAGTCGTATTTAGGAAAGTTAAACGTAATACATAATAGCGGAATAAGATAAGCCGCAGGCGCATTCCGTACAAGTTCGGCGACTAGTCTAATGTTGGAAGCTAGTCTAATGTTACATTGGAATAATATAACGATGTCACTACATTATAGAAGAGAGATCCTATTGCTACGATATGCGACAAATATATGGGCCTTTTCTCCTCATATAAATATCAAAACTTTCAACAATCATCCTTTGGCTGCATTATATGAACGTCGTGCTACGTATTCCAGACCAGCCTGGAATAAGGTATCACGAATTGACAAGAAAATATGAAATTGCTTTACCAGAGACATTAACAATTTCTACAAGAGAAATACCACCATAGCTTTTACCGGCGGTAAACACAAGACTCTCTCGTGGAAAAATAAAAGAAAAGCCAGCGGTAATCATCAGACAGGAATTTTTATCAACCGTCAGTAGTTAGGAAAAATACATAAAAATTTCTACTGACGGTTCTAAAACTGAACATGATGTTGTTTGCTCCATATATGTAAATGGAGAAGCCCGTTTTTGGAAACTGCCAAATATGGCCAGTGTTTATACGGCAGAACTTATTGCCATACAGCAAGCTCTTCGCAACTCAGAACACAATTGCGAAGAGAGAATGCTAATGTGTTCCAACACTGTAAGTGCACTTACTGCAATTCGGAACAAGAACATTAAGGACGTCCTTATTGCAAACATCCAGTCCATTTTGTACGTTTTAAATCAATTAGGACGGCGATGTATGTTTGTATGAACTCCAGGGCATGCTGGTATTGCTGAGAATGAAAGTGCAGACGAAACTGCCAGAAAGGCGAAAGTCTGTGATAACATGAATATAATTCCTGTACGAGTGGCCGATGTTAAAAATTGTCTAACTAATACAATAAGAAACCAGTTTAGTAATGATTGGAGAAGATTAAATACCAAAATAACTCGATATAAATGAAAGAGCGATGTGAAGCTAACTCGCCGAGAACAAGTGGCGGTGACCAGACTTAGTATCGGTCACACGCGAATTAACAAATTCATATTTGTTAATCGGCGAAGTAAGACCAATGTATGGTGTTTGTAATAAAGCTCTTACAGTCAAGAATCTAATGGAAGAGTGTACCATATACGAGGACCTCAGAAAGAGGTTCGGTCTAAGAAATAGTATTGCTGCCGATTTGGGAAATGGAAATGAAGAAAAAATAGTTGCACATCTGCACGCCAATGGACTATTAGCAAGTCTATAAGGAAATTCAAGTAGTGTTAAGAAATCTTTAAGCGAAATAGTTTAATTCAATGAAAAAAAAAATATACAAAAAAATTACAAAAATATATTTGATTCCATATAAAAAATTATTTTTTAGAAAAGCTTTTATTTAACTAATATTAATATTAAGGTTAATAAAAAAAGGAATCAAATTAGAAAACCCTCTAAAAATTAAAAAAATAAAATTAAATCAAACAGAATTTTAAACAAAAAAATATAATATATTAAATATAAAAATGCACTGAAAAATAAAAAATAAATTTTATAAATAGCTAATAAATAACCAATAAATAAATGTAATAATTATTAAAAGTAATTATTAATAAAATTAAAAGTAATGAAAATATTTAGTTAAATAAAAGCGTGCCGCAGTTTTTATAATTTATTTAAAACAACACAACATTTATTTTTACAACAATACTTATTTGAAAACATTGTTATAAAAACTGCACAAGGTTTTTATTTAACTAAATATTTCTATTAGTTTTAATTTTAAAATTTAATAATTAATTATTACATTTATTTATTTTTTATTTATTGGTTATTTATTAGATATTTAAATAATTTATTTTTTACTTTTTAGAGGGTTTTTCTAATCTGTTTCCCTTTTTTATTAATGTTAATACTAATATTAGTTAAATAAAAGCTTTTTTAAAAAATAATTTTTTATATGTAATCAAATATATTATTGTAATTTTTTTGTGTTTTTTTTAAGACTAAAAAAAGTAAAAACATTAATTTTTACACATTGAAGTTACATACGTGTACCAAATTTCAATCATTTTCATACGATAGTTCATGAGAAATGAAAATTTTCAACTAAATGCATGAATTTAGCGTAGAGGAAGCGTGCGATTTGGGAGGGGGTGGGTCATATCAAATTCCGACAGCGTAGTGCAGTATTGTCATCGAAGTTACATACGTGTACCAAATTTCATTGGTTTTTCATGCGATAGATCAAAAGATATAGCAGTTGCAAGATTTGATTATTCCTAAAGTGAGTTAAATAAAAGCTTTTAAAAAAAGGAGTAGTTTTGAAGCATGTCAGGTATAGAGCCGGGAGGTCCTCTGGCCTAGGACGCCCGAGCTCGCTAACATGCATGAGTGGGGGAGTCGGCGTATCCGATGATGGCATGAGGAACTCTCGAGGGTGGACAGACAAAGGATAAGGATATACATGGGGGTCCCTCGGGGTAAAGGGTATGCGCAAGGCATGCCTGGAGCCAGGTAGGTCATGACCGGGAAGGGCAGCCTCTCCGCCGAGGGGTTCTTTGGCTCGCCTGAACAGGTGGTCGAATTGCTCCTATGACGCAGGGGGACCCCGATGGGTTAAGTACTACAGGACAATTTATAGGGGTAGGCAACTTGCCACGGCATTCTTGGGCGACTAATGTGGGTGGTAATGCGGTTTGGGGGAACCCAGACAGTATCTAAGATCCGGGGCACGCCCAAACGTCTCTCCGCTCGCCCCTTGTGACATGACATGGTTGAAAAATAAGCTATGGAACATCATCCACTACATCCGTGGCAGACGGTCCACATAAAGACCCTCGTTCCGTAGAGCTTGCGTGTTTGCAAGCGAAGAAGAGTTAAATCGTCGAATTTGCCGATAAAGAAGAGTACACGGAAATCGAGAAGACGGCTCGAACCAAGTTTCGACCGAAAGATAAAGCTGAAATACCGAAATATTTGGTAATTAAGAGAAGAGATGAAGATTTTTGTAAAACAAGTCCTTTCGTGATAGCCCGAGGCATCACGGAAGCTCCTGGTGGACCGGTAAATAATATAAGGAAGACTGTAGTAGGACTCTTCGTTGAAACTGTCAACGACCTACAATCCTCACAGTTGTTAAAAGTGAAGAAGATTGGACTATTAGACGTTGAAGTTTCACCACATGGAACTCTATATACATTAAAGGGTGTACTTGTGTGCAGGGACTTGCTGAATTGCACCGAAGGGAAATCGTCTACAAATTCAGTGATCAGTAAGTTGTAGCTTGTCATAAATTGAAGCTATAACTATAGCTTGTCGTTGATTGAACACCCGACATAGTGGAGAAGTACATCCCTCCGCGTTGCACATTTTGACTTTCAACACGCCAAAGTGCCCAGGTAAGATAAAGGCCGGGTTTCACAGCCTATAGGTCTGTCCGTTCGTCTCGACATCACTGCAATGCTTTGGATGTCAGTGGTAGGGACATGAAGCGGCATGTTGTACTAGGAAACAGATCTGTGTTTGTGGTGAAGTGCTCAATCCTGATGACCCATGCAGGTCAATGGCTGTCTGCATCAATTGCCAGGGAAATCATTCAGCGTAATGTAGAAATTGTCCAACTTATAAAGAAGAGGTAGCAATCCATGAGATCAAGACCACTTAAAAGATGAGCTATGTAGAAGCAAGGAAAACTGTAGAAAATAGATCACCAAAGACAATTTCATATGCATAAGTTGTGTCATCTCCTGCAACTTCCTTCAGTGCAAAAAATGTGATTTCGAAATTGGCTCCAGTATTAGCAAATATGGTTGAATGTATCATCAACAACATATTAAGAAATCATCCAACCAGAGAAGATAGTTTAAAATGGGAGAAGAAAACACCACTTGTTAAGCAAAAGAGTTTGTCTTCTTTGACAAATGAACCTTTGAAGAAAAAGAACTATGAAATCAGACAAGAGAAGAAGTCTGAACCAAAAGTAGAAAGCACCAAAATCCCCGTTCAAGGAATTGACAAGATAGAACCTCTATCTTAGAAAATCCTAGAAAAAGAAGATTTACCAAAAACAAAAATGGAACCCCGAAAATCACAGAAGCCTTTAGTAGAGAAGACGAGGACTATGGATGTCCCACATGTTTTATCGGTGAGTATATCCAGTTTGGACTGTGCTGTACTACTCCCTGCACCACAGGTGTCGTCTGATGCCGGCAGTAGGAGACCCTCTGCGATTTCCACCAGAGGAACTGAAAGATGCATCACATACTGAAGAATTTGACATCAAGGCCTTCAGAAAGATGGAGATGAGGAACAAGAAAGGATGGCCTAAGGGAAAACCCAAGCGATAGGCATTAAGATCAAGTTCATTTTAAATGCCTTGACATATAATGAATGAATATTGTAATTTTTTTATGATATTATTTTTAATTTTTGGTTAATATGATAAAGTTGATATGTATTTCTTGATGACTCTATTATAAGTGTTCTGTGTAATATTACATGGCAAGAGCCCTTACACCCTTGCATATTGTGTTTAACAGTTTTTTCAATGTGCAGTCTATTTTTATCACAAATAATTTTTGTTAAAAGAAGAAGAATAGGAAGAAAAAGAAAAAGTAGAAGAAAAAGAAGAAGAAAAAGAAGAAGAAGGAGAAGGAGAAGAAGGAGAAGAAGAAGAAGAATTTAAACAATGTATTTAATTAAAATAATGTAAGAGATGGAAAGATGTTATTCATTTAAAAACTCCCATTTAAACAAAAAAAAAACACATTTACTACAAAAAAAATTAAGATTTCATTTCAAAATACATTATTAATATTCACGCAAGATGCATTCACATAAAAAAGAAGTAATTAATTATATTTTGGTGATATAAAATTATCCAAAGTAAGCTACATATTAAAATCAAATCAGCCAACCCATAAAGAAGTGTATCATTATTTTTTATCAATTTTAAATTTATTCATTTAATTTTAATTGTCTTTCAACTTCACGTACGTATTTTTCAGGAACACGATGGGATCTGTAACACAAAATATTTATTTGACTCAATTAAATTTCATTGTATAATTAAACTAGTAGTAATATCATATACATATTAACAACTTATGTTAGTTTACAAAGTTTAATCCAATTCTAACATAAAAACAACATTTTTTCACATTGTAAATTTCCATATTTTATTCTCTCTATTATATTAGCATCAGGAAGGACAGGTATAAGTATAAAATCCTTCCCAACTAATACTAGAAAAAGTGGAAATGAGAGAGCATAAAAAGATTACAAAAACAGGTACTTTTTTAGTTTTTTTTAATGACGATCAGATCATTTTGTCAGTTTCTGAACACCTAAGAAATGTCTCCTAGTTTTTAAATACTTAATCAACTACCTTATTTAATAAGCTAGATATAAAAATGTAATAATATCTTTCATCAAATATAAATTTAATATGACGAGTTAGATATCCTGATCCAAAACAAGTAATGAATTGTTTTGGATATCTAATCTAATCTAATCTAATTGATCAGTATCAATTCTAATGAGAATTGAAACTAAAAAATCAGAAGTTTATACTGTATAAGAACTCAATTTTTCATAAAGCGTATTTGTGGGAAAAAAGTTGTTGGCAAGGAGTGAATTCTTATTCCCTTGACATTACTATAGATGTAGTTAAAATTAACAACATTTCTAATACTTAAAATATTTTAAATCTGCATAAGCATGTCTTGAGAATCATGGTTCAATCCATTGACATATAATCTTGCACATTAGTAAACTAGTTCAATTACGTCTGATGGGAGTAAAATTATAGCATGTTAAATAACATGCCACAGAATTTATTATTTAACATTTTTATGTTTTTGTTATAATTCTCTTACAAATTAATAAATTTTATTGCACGCAGAATTTTATTTTCTTGTCAAAAAAAAAATTAATAAATAAATAATGCAGAAATGTTTAATTATTTAACATTCATTAAATTTGAAGTTTGCTGCATAAATTCTAATTCTATAAGGCTTTCTCCCAACAAATAAAAATAATGGATCTCTCAATTGGTATGTTACCTCTCAGTTGGTCCATATTTAAACATAAAATGTAATCTTACAGATTGTTTCAAATTCATAGTACATGTATTGTTTATTACGTTCAAAAAGTGGGGACAATTTTGAATTATTACACTTTCAAACTGTATGTAGGTGAGATATGTAATAGCTTCATCTGATGGAGCTAGTAAGAAAAGCGATACACAATAAAAAACTATTTTTTTTTACTTTTTTTATAGGTATAGTTCCTTAAAAAAAAATTTATCAAATTGCAGTTTAGTATGGGACAGACCCACACTTATTCCACATCTCCAATAACTTTCTGAAAATTCAGAATTCTTTACCAGAAAAATTATAAATACATTTGCTAACACAAAAAAGGTCCTCAGATATTCAGCTACCCATTAAAAAAGTGAGTCATATAAAGTACCATTTACATATATGCTGGGTAATATCATGGGATATCCTCTTTACAAATCTGATTGTTTTTAATCTAATCTATAGAAGTAATTTAAACAACCTACAATATATTGTACTTCATATCATGTGAATTTATTCTGGGCTACATTATTTCATAATTTTTAGAGTTGCTTCTAGTTTGATTTTAGTAGATTGTTTCCCAAATAGAAGGTTAACTGGTTTTAGTATTTTTACAAAAAAATGCCTTGTATTATTTGTTGATACTTGATCCATAACATGTGAAAACAATTTTATTTATAAATTTTTATTTGCTAAAATAAAAAAAAAATTCTTAATGTTGTGAATTTAACTAAAAATATTATTTTTTCAGAAAATCCAATCTATCTTTAATTTTCTTTTCTTCAGAAATGAATGTTTTGTAAATTAGATATAAAATACAATCATAATTTTTAGTTACTTTTATGTTACACATTTATCTGGTAAATATTTAAAAAACTGGTTTTGACGTTTTAAGAAAAATGGAACAAATAACTCATGTCACATCAACTTATGCAGTAATTCATGACTTATGTCATACAACATAGAATGTATGTGAGAGTAATTCCCCTATAGAGGTTACATGTATACCACAGACCCATAATAGCCACATATTAAACCCAAACCTTATAGAAAATTTAACATTTTATACATAATTACTTGGCTGGTGCTCCCCTCTTTGCTTGGAAAAAAGGACAGGTAAATAAAAATTTGATATGCTGCTTCCAATTCTTTTATTTATTTTAAGCCTAAAAATGAAACTTGCTAAATACAAGATTCTTTTAAACAAAAATTAATAAATATTTATGTTTTAACACATCCCAGAAGGATAGAGAGAGAAAGAGAGAGAGATGTTAAATTTTAATTTTAAAATATAAATAAGTAAAAATATTTTTAAAGCAACAGTAATGATTTTGTGCAATACCTTATCTGAGCCATTTTCTTTATCATAGTGTCATGCAACATTTCATTTCTCTTTTTCTCCTCTAGTTTAATTGCAACACCTTCTTGAAATTGTTGCTGTCTTTGTTTTATTCTTTCTTTCTCTTTTTCATTTATTTGCTTCAGAAGTGTCATTCTGTGTTCATCAGTTGCCTGTAACATTTATAAATACAAAATATATGTAAATTGTTAATTATATTTCTCACTATTTCATGATATCAAGAATATAACTATATTTCTGCATTGTCATGTAATATACTGCATAAATAATTAACCTCCCTCTATGAATTTTGAGACCTTGTCGATAGTGAGGGGGCTTGAGTGCTCAGTCATACAGAGTAGCTGGACCAAAGGTGCAACCATATCAGAGAGATATCTGTTGAGAGCCAGATTGAGGAATGATTCCAGTAAGAGGACAATAGCTCTTTCAGTATTTGTTAAAGGTTCAGAAGGACTTAAACGACCATATCAACATCATTCAATCTTCTGAGTACTGCGCAGCTGAAAGCAATGTAAAACTACAGCTGCTTTTTTCCAAGAAAACTTAACGCTCTGCATTTTCATATAACAAAGATGGAGGCGCCTTCCTGGATAAAATATTTACGGAGGTAAACTAGTCCCCCGTTCGGATCTCCAGGTGGGGACTACTAAGGAAGGGATAATCAGAAAATTAGAAAATAACATTCTACGAGTGGGAGTATGGAATGTTAGAAGTCTAAAAAAGGAAAGAGATTAGAAAACTGAAAGAAGGAAATGGGTAGATTAAATGTAGATGTAGTAGGAATTAGTGAGGTTCGGTGGGAAGAGGAAAACCACTTTTGATCAGGTGATTTTAGAACAACTAAAACAGCTTCAAATAAAGGGCAGGCAGGAGTAGGATTCGTAATGAACAAGAAGATAGGGAAGAGAGTACAATATTTCAAAATACTTAGCAACAGAATCATTGTAATAAGGATTAAATCAAAACCTAAGCCAACAACAATTGTTACTGTCTATATGCCTACAAGTATCCATCATGATTGATGATGAGGTAAAAGTGTGTATACGAAGAAATTGACAAAGCAAGGTTCGGTGGGAAGAGGAAAACCACTTTTGATCAGGTGATTTTAGAACAACTAAAACAGCTTCAAATAAAGGGCAGGCAGGAGTAGGATTCGTAATGAACAAGAAGATAGGGAAGAGAGTACAATATTTCAAAATACTTAGCAACAGAATCATTGTAATAAGGATTAAATCAAAACCTAAGCCAACAACAATTGTTACTGTCTATATGCCTACAAGTATCCATCATGATTGATGATGAGGTAAAAGTGTGTATACGAAGAAATTGACAAAGCAATTAACCACATAAAAGGGGGATGAAAACTAAATAATAGTTGGAGATTGGAATGCAAGCATTGGAAAAAGCAAGGAAGGAAATATTGTGGGTGAATATGGGCTGGGCAAAAGGCATGAAAGACGGGACCAACTTATAGAGTTTTGCACGAAGTATTATTTAGTAATTGCCAACACCCAGTTTAAAAATTATAATAGAAGAATATACACATGGAAAAAGATAGGGGATACTGCAAGGTATCAGATTATATCATGGTTAAGCAAAGATTTAGAAATCAACTCGTTGACTGCAAAGCTTACCCTGGAGCAGACACATTGATGATAGCGACCATAATTTAGTGATAATGAAATGTAGACTGGAGTTTAAAAACCTAAAGAAAAGGGGTCAGATGAATCGGTGGAATTTAAAGAAGCTTAAGGAAGAGGAGGTAAAGAAGATTTTTGAGAAGGACAACTCAGAAGGAAAATATAAGAATGCTAGTGATGAAGAAAGTAAAAGGAACTATCGACAATTATAACTGCTATAATACTATAACCAGGAAGTGCAAACTAATGAAAGAGGAGTGGATTAAACAAAAGGGTTCAGAAGTAGAAACAGAAATGAACATTGCTAAAATAGATGAAGCATACAGGAAAGTTTAATTTTTTTCAGGAAAATTTTGTGGCATGTAAATTAAAATCTAATAATGTTTTAAACAAAGATGGTACACTGATTTATAAAACAAAAGGAAAGGTCGATAGGTGGGTGGAATATATTGAAGAGTTATACGGAGAAAATGAATTAGAAATTGGTGTTATAGAGGAAGAAGAGGAAGTCAAAGAGGATGAAGGGAGAGAAACAATAGTAAGATCTGAATTTAAGAGGCATTAAAAGATTTGAATGGCAGAAAGGCTCCTGGAATAGAAGGAATACCTACAGAATTACTGCAGAGTGCAGGTGAGAAAGCAATAAATAGATTATACAAACTGTTGTGTAATATTTATGAATAAGAGGAAGTTCCATCAGACTTCAAAAAGAGTGTTACAGTCATGATACCAAAGGAAGCACGGGCAGATAAATGTGAAGAATACAGAACAATTAGCTTAACTAGCCATGTATCAAAAATCTTAACTAGAATTCTGTACAGAAGAATTGAGTGGAAAGTGGAAGAAATGTTAGTAGAAGACCAGTTTGGTTTCAGGGAAAGTATAGGGACAAGGGAAGCAATTTTAGTGCTCAGATTAATAGTAGAAGGAAGATTAAAGAAAAACAAACCAACATACTTGGCATTTATAGACCTAAAAAAGGCATTTCATAAGTCAGACTGGAATAAAATGTTCAACATTTAAAAAAAATTAAGGTTCAAATACAGAGATAGAAGAACAACTGCTAACATTTACAGCAACAGTAATAATTGAAGAACATAAGAAAGAAGCCATAATAAAAAAGGGAGTCCAACAAGGATATTCCCAATCCCCATTTCTTTTTAATCTTACACAGAACTAGCATTTATTGATGCATTTAAGAACAATTTAGATCTGGAGTAACAATACAAGGTGAAAAGATAAAGATGTTACGATTTGCTGCATCATTTTCCTTTGACCTTTTAGGATCTAAAATCCTATAACTTCATTAGAATTTTATGTTTGCAATCTAAAAAGCCACTTATTTCTTAATTCCTTTTTTAATTTCTTTAATTAATTTAAAGTAATGCTTTTACACCTTGTATTTGTTATAGATAAACAACATTTTGCTTTTACAATAACAATTTTTGTCCTTAAAACCACTATACATTTGGCCTAATTTTTGCTCTTTTAAATTTAAAAGCCTTACATTTTTTTTTAATTTTACACAAAACTTTTTAACCATTAATAAATAATTGTTTGCACAGTAAGCTTCATCTGATCTGTGAAAAACAAGACTGGTCATAGTTACCCAAAATGAATATTTCAGGGATATATTTTTTATCGATTGTGAAGTCACTAGTGCCTGAAATTTTTTTAGCTTTGTTGTTGTTAAGAAGAAATCATAGTTAAATTAATGCTATATATAACAGAATTTACCATGAAGATGTCAGAACTAGTTCTCTAAGTACAATAAGTATTACATAAAAAAATTATCAGTTCTTTTGGTAAAGATATTTGATGGATGTTCAGAACTCAATACATTTATATTTTATTACTACTTTACTATTTGTTGATATTATGTGGACTTAGTGATAATCAACTGAAATATCACCTCTATTATCACCAATAAATTCAATAGAGTACCAAATCTTCCCTAATTTCTGGAATATTTCTAATATATTAACATGGCTTACACCGATGTACACTTACAGCCCTATGCAGATGTATGAAGATCACCATTGTAAAGAAAACAAAATAAATACATTATCCAGGTCAGTATACAAATTTTTGTTATGTAGATTACATAAGGAATAGTTAGGGGTACACTACAGATAACAAAAGGAGATAATGCTCTAGCATTTGCTTAGAAATATGGTTTAACAAGAGTAAAAGATTAAGGTCAGTAAAGCAGAATAAAATAGAAGTTTTGAAGTCATTTACCAAAAAAGATTTAAGAAATGTTTTCACTAAACAGTACTTTAAAAACGTTTACGGAGTAATTTTCATAAGAGGGCATTTTAAGTTCAGTATGACCCAGATATTGTTGAAAACAATATTGATGAACAATAAAAGTAATGATGAACATTAAGATGATGTAATTTAATTACTTAAATGAATTTGTTAATTTGGATGTTATAGAACATAAAGCAGTAACGCTCATAAAATGTTGCACAAAATTATTTAGAGTACATAGGTAAATAAATGGGAACAAATCAGCTCATTTATGACTAATAAATAAATAATTTCAGTTTTAATTCTGAATTATAAGTGACATTATTTTAACGTTTTAATTAAAAAACAGAATAACAATCTACAAAAAACCAGAATAAGAATCTATAAAATGAATAAAAATCTAAGGAGTAAACACCTCTCAATTGGAGAATTTTGTTTTATTACATTAGTAGGATTTTTGTTAAGGAACATTATTATTTAATCATAAAATGACAGAAACTGTTTAAAGAAATCTGTAAAATTAGCTTTACTGTTAAAAATGTTTTTTATTTTTATTTTAGTGTTTTATATATGTTATATATTTTTTAAACCACCATTAAAAATAAAACCATATTTTTACGGTAGGCCTAAATGATTTTTATCTACTGTTCATAAATTATAATGCTTACTGGATTTGACTTAGATACATGAACATATTATAAATCAACTTCTTAATGACTAACATTATAAAATGCTCTATATTAACTTACTAATGCATTTAAATACAAATTAACATAAATATAATTACAGCATTTATGCCAACATAAGCCAAGAGATACCTTGAAAATTCCATTTCATTTGCTGTTCAATATTTGTTTCTCATACTCTTATTTGGCTGTTTACATAGCTGTTATTTGTATGCCATGATACAGTATACACCACACATTTCAACTAAAAATATGACAGTCATTTAGCGAATGAAAAATATAAGTTCTCTAACTAACAGTGAATTCATATCTTATAGAACTTCTATAGATTTATTGGAAATCAAAAGAAAAGATCTGTAACGGTTAAGATCCGGCGTCTATTAAGATATGTATTTGTTAGGATGTGGAAGAAGATATGTACCAGTAATCCAATCGAAGTCCTAATTATAATTTTTTTTTAAAAAGTAAAGATGGTAAATATATAAAATAAAAACATTTTTTTATTAATTAGAAACATTGACATATTGATGATATCAAGATGTCTCCAGGTAACTACAGACAAGGAACATCCATGTTGTTATGCCTTGAATAACATCAACATGGATGTTGAGATGCCTTTTTGTTGTCTTCTTTATTTTTATAGAAAATTGGATTTCTTTAATTTTTTTGAGAAATTTATTTGAATATCATTGTTAACATAATTTGAAAACTTTTGAATCCTGAAAAACAAAGGAACTGAAACTGTGAAAGTTTCATTATCCTGTCAAATGATTAATCAGTATTAAAATGAACTAATGAAACTTATTTACAAAAAATTAAATCAATTTCAATTAAAATATTTATACTAACACATAATCTACGCATTCGTTCCTCCTGTTCTCTCTTTATAGCTTCCAAATTGACTCTAGCTATTTTCTCAGTTTCCTCTTTTTCACGCTGTATTTCAACAGCTTGACAACGTCTTCTATCTTCTACCTGTTGCTGACGAGCCTTCTTTAATTCCTCATTCTCTTTAACACGCCTCAATGCATCCTCTCTCTCTTTGTGACGCCATCTTCTTTCCACCTTTTTTTAAAAAATTTGTGAAGAAAAACTATTAATATACAAGTGAAAAAATCGTAATTTATAATGCACAGAAAAAATTAATTATTTTTACTTTTTTTCATTAATCGCTTACCCGGATCAAATATTTATTTTAAATAACATCAATTCATATAACTAATTCAGAATCAGTCCCCTAAAAGACTGTGTTGAAAAATAATCGAATGACAAATTTAAAATACATTCGTTTCCTAACTCTTAACATAGTGCTGCCCTCATGTTAAGAGGTAACATGTTACCTCAAACACTGGAATTTCTCTAGAAAAACTGTCAACTTAATACAGATACAGATTTTTTTTAATTCTCTCTGTAACAGTATGCGCTCTTTGAAACATCAAATATGCACTTAACTAGTAATTTGTACTGTTATCATAAGGTACAAATTTACGAAGAAATTTTTCAATTTTGTGAAGTTTAAATTAATTCTATAGAATTTTGTGTATTTATATAATAATATATATTATTAAACAGCAATAAAATGTAAAGAGTTTTTAAATATCTTCATATATATAATCTCATCACATCTTTCCCATCTAGCCCTATAGCAGAGCTACAGCTCTAGAAGGAAAAATACTGTAATTGGTCCAATTTGGGCATATGCGGTTTCACCAGAGCTTGATGTTTTGACACCTAAGGAAATCAAAAACCGGATGGAAATTTTCTGTATGTTTGTATGTACACATGTGTGTTTGGTGTCTCAACTTATATCTCCAGAACTCCTGGACTGATGTTGACCAAACTTGGTCAAATTACTTCTTATTATATGGGGCAATGATGCCAATAATTTTCGAACTTAAAGGACAAGGGAGTGAGGATGTAGAACAAGGTCACCCTCAATATCTAGAAATTTCGCTTAATTAAGGTCGCATTTTTCTTAGGCAAATTTGTTAACAAAAAATAAGAATATTTACAAATAAAATTTTTGCAAAATCACACCACCATCCTAACTATCTAAACTAGTGGCTAAGTGCGCATACTGCGTTAATAGTATACCTTTATCACCACAGGAAGGAATGCTAGTGTAGCACTGACGCGCAGATATTGTAGTTCTCTGCTATAATGAGACGCCACAGCTGAACTTTAGAATTAAATAAATGAATAATATTTAACGAATAAAAGAGTAACTTGTCTGGCTAGGTCTCGAATTCGATCGCCCGGTTGACTCGGTACCTGGAGCATTAAGCCTTGCGGCTACACTTGCTGCGACCGCACAAGCGAAATTTGTTCTATGTCGGTTGTAAAATTACATTAGTTTAGTTAAGACTGACCGTTGCCGCTACTACCGCCATATCCGCGTGTGTGCGCATCAGAAACAACCCACAGTTGTACGACTTTCCCGGGAAGCGGCTTTAGCCACGTGACGGGTAGTCCTGCAACTGTGTTGTCAACTCGTATAAGGTGTGATCAAAAAATACGGTGAATGAATTTTTATAGCGGCAACTGCCGACGCTACATCCATATGCTCTAATTTGTCCAATAGCGTGATCAACTGAGACAGGCAAGGACAAGTTGTAGCACGTTCGAGCTTGCCAGTCAGCTGCCAGAGCCGCTAGAGTGAGGTTGTGTCTGTCGCGCAACATGGATTTTGAACAATGCGTTAACACTAAGTTTTGTTTTAAGTTGCAAAAGAGTGTCAAAGAAGCTCACGAAATGTTAGGATCGGTGTACGGCGATAATGTGGTAACTTTGAAGACTGTGTACAAGTGGTATGACCAATTTAAAAATGGAAATGAGTCTGTTGAAGACGAGCAGCATGCGGGACGTCCAGTAACCTCAAAAACAGTTGAAAATGTGCAAAAAGTGGAAACAATGGTTCGTTCAAACAGGCGAATGACTATTCGAGAGCTATCGGAAGACCTTAACATCTCGTACGGATCCGTTCAAAGCATTTTAACGAATGAATTGCAAATGAGACGAGTGAGTGCAAAATTTGTTCCCAGACTTTTGAGTGATGAACAGAAGGAAAATCGTGTGTCAATTTGCACGGAGTTGAAGGGTCGTCTTCATGCAGATCCGGACTTCATGGCCAAAATTGTAACTGGAGATGAAATTTGGGTCTATGGCTATGACCCTGAGACCAAAATGCAGAGTTCCCAATGGAAAACCAGTTAATCTCCTCGCCCTAAAAACGCACGTCAGTCAAAATCCAACATCAAGATCATGCTCGTTGTTTTTTTCGATAGTGAGGGCATAGTGCGATCAGAGTTCGTTCCAAGGGGAACAACAGTAAACTCTGAATTTTATAAGGGTGTACTGCAACGTTTGCGAAACGACGTACGAAGAAAGCGACCAGAAAAATGGACCAATGGCTTCCTTCTTCACCACGACAATGCGCCGTGTCACACCTCGCTTCTCATCCGCGAGTTTTTGGCTGAAAAAAGTGTTCCTGTCTGTCCACATCCGCCATACTGACCGGATTTAGCACCATGCGACTTTTGGCTCTTCCCAAAAAATAAAACTGTGCTTAAAGAAAAACGTTTTGACACCATTGCTGACATTGAGAGGGCCACGACCGAGCAGCTGAAAGCCCTTCCGAAAGACGCCTTCCAGAAATGCCTCCAGTCATGGAGTCAGCGTTGGGATAAGTGCACTGCTAGCAAAGGACAATACTTTGAAGGAGATTAAATCGAATTCTATGTAACCTTATTACTTTTTTTAATAAAAAATTATTCACCGTATTTTTTGATCACACCTCGTATATATATATATTATTATTATTATTATTATTATTATTATTATTATTTTACTGTATTACAACGGTTATAATGACCTAAAATCGTCGGTTCCTTGGAGATCATTATAAACGATATTTACTGTATGTGTGTGTGTATATATATATATATATATATATATATATATATATATAACCGTTGTAATACAGTAAAATAATAATAATAATTTATTCCTGTAATAAAATAATATAAAAAAACAAAAATATGCAATAATAAATACAAATATGGTAAAGTAAAAGAAGATAGAGAAAAACTGTAAAAATGATTTTTTCTACAAAAAATCGGTTATTTTGCTTTGTTTCGAACATTTTGTGTTGTAATACAGTTTTTGAAGGTTCTTTTCTAAATCAAAACAAACACTCTTTGTTTCTTCATTAGCAGTTTCTGTGAGAAACCGGCAAACGGTTCTCATTGCCGCTAAAACTTCTGGAAGATTTGGCGGGTTGATGTCTTCATCGTTATCGCTATCGTTACCTACGTCCCCGTCTATTTCTGCTAGAACTGCATAACTTTATTATGTTTAAAGAACTACTTTAAATGTTTCAACTCATAACCTCTAAGTACTACTTTATTATAAGTTCACAACTTATTTGTACAAACTCACACTCTAGTTTGTTTCAATAACTATTCCATTTCATAGGTAGAAATCTTTTTTTGTGTGCTTTATGTATAAGACATGGTGTTCAGTTTTAAGATTTTATATAGCGATATCCCTATGACATTTAAGCCATGATTAGCTTTAACCTCCATTACAGGTTCGGTCCATGTATTCTTCGTCATTTGATGCCACTCATTTGATTTGGATCTTTTCTCCTTGTCATGCAGGCTCTTTCTGTGTTCCATAAACTACACAACTAGGGATTTTATAAGGAAATAAACAGCATTTTAATTGCAAGTTGTAGCATCATATTTGGAGATTTCTTTCAGCTGATGTAATCAAATACCAACTTAAAATTTAAGAATATAAAATAGCAAACAGTATATTATATTCCAAGCATTTTTCTGGCATCTGCCACATCATAAAAATCTGATCCACTATGCACTACTTCTACTTTTTTTTTTTAAATACTACCGTTAGGTATAGCTTTAGAGGATGAAATGAAAGAAATTTTTATTTACTTGTATATTACTTCTATTTGTTTCTTGTGTACTTCTGTTGTCTGTATATTTAACAATTTTTTTCTGAAACTACATTGATGTTTCTTAAATAACTTTTTCAATTAGATACAACTCATTTTAACATAATTTTAGGGAAAATTTGTTAAATATTGGTATACAAACTAATGCCTTTGAAATTTATTTATTTAAAATAAATTTTATTTTATTTATTTAAAATAAAGAGGTAAAACAGTAATAATTAAAGTTGTATAGATAATTCGTTTTTTATCTTCTCTTGAGGCAACTATTCATTTACCAACACCTTACCAGTTTCTAGTTTTCTTAGTGGACCATAAGCCCATGAAGAAGACATGTCAGTTCAATAGTTTCAGGACCAGTTGTTCTGATACCTGCTGAATTAAGAAGAACTAAGGAAATGATTGTCACACTTCCTCCATTTTTCATTACCGCTAATGTTATTTGCTTTTTACCTCAAACATTATTTTTAAGGTTATTTATAGCTCTTAACCTTTTCTAAAGTAGAAATTTACATAAACTGTTCCACATCAAAAAACATAGCTTCTTCTATTTTCTCCTTCGTTATTTCCATGCTTAGTGAATGCTTCCTCAAAAGGTTCTGACTAGTTTTAAATTATTATAATGTCATCAAATATTATTTTATTTAAAATTTATCGTCTTTAACAACACACCATTTTCTATTAATAGATTAACATAATTATGAATGTTATGAATTATGAATATTAAGTTAATATACTCAGTCAGTAAAATATAAACCAGACTTTTTTTAACATTTATTAGTGCAGAATAACAGAACAAAACATATTTATTGCTTTTCCTGTTGTGTTCCTGAAGTTCTGTATATTTTTTCTCGATGTGGGGTGCTTGTGGATCCCTTCTTCATAAAAAAATATGTGGACGTGTCATGAGCCAATTGCACCTTAATTCCTCTGCTAAGTTGTCACTCTGGAATCTAAACCCACCACACAGACTTATGTTAGAAGTCTGATTATGGGATAGAAATCACCTCACACAGACTTTGTGAACCAACTTGCTTTGAGATAATGGAACAGACGCATCCATGACTGATACCCACTTTTGAAACAATCTCATCAACTGTAAGGTGCCACTCATCTTCAATGAGGTCATGGATGATAGATTGACTGTTGTGTTATTGTCACACTTTTATTTGAAAATCTATTGTAAATCATTTTCTACAACTTCACGACAACATTTAAATTTGCTGAATCAGTCATAGACTTAGGAAATGACAATATGACATCTCCGAACTACACATGCAGTCTAATTAAACTTTTTGGAGTATTTGACACTCTCATTAATGAGAAACTGCACAATAATACATTTTGCAACTGATGATGCTCTGACATGATGTTACTAACCAAACAGATGTGAATGCTTTAGCAGCTACACCATCCATTTTCTCCTCGCATATCCACAATCAATACTGCGCCAGCCCATTTATATTTGTATCCGAGCTGTGAAGACAAAAGTTTAGTTTATATTTATCTGACCCTCATACACTTAAAATTAAATTAAAATTATCCATTAAAACTTTAAAAAAGTAATCTATAGGCTACTTATAATTCATATTAAAATTAAAAATTATCTGTACTGTACATCATCTTGAATCCTCTGTGCAGTAATTTCATCTTTTTGTGCCTGTACATCAGCAGCTCTTTCTTGCATAGAACGTAAACGTGCTAACTCTTTTTCCTTAGCTATCCTTAGTTGATTTGCTTCTTCTTCTCGTTGTTTTTCTAGTTCAGCTTTATTTCTCATAAACTCCTGTACCTAATAAATAAAGACAAATTAATATAATATATATATAAAATTATTTAAAATACTAGCAATAGTGGTAATAAACTGACATGGAATCTGGCAAAAAGTTTACTCAACTCATCTGAGGTTTTTTGGATTTTCAATTAGACCAATCTGCTAGCTTATATTTAATGTATATTAAAAAGGCACAATGAAATTGCAACTTAACAGAATTTCTTTTCTGATTACAAATATTTTATTAGTACTCCTTAACAATGAGTACTTTCTTGTACTGTCAGTAATTTATCAATAATTTTACACAGTATATCGTTTTATTACCCTAATAAAAATAAAACTGATTTTCATGAAGCATAAAAATTTTTAACCAAATAAAGGTATAATTATCACAAATCAGAAGTAAAGTAACTACAAGCTGAGCTAATTATAACCATCACACGTTTTTTATATAAGAATGAGAAATGAATTTCATAGTACATAACATAGAAAATCCAAAGCCTTGCCATGATTCAAAACCAGATCTTTCAATAAAGACACACGAGAAACTACACAGCAGTTAGTTTGATGTTATTTAGAGTAAAATAAAATGAAGGTACTTCAAGATAAAAGATGAAAAATTGAGCAGAAAAACTTTAACCACATTTTAGTTTCATACCTAATGGATATTATAACATAACAGTAAGAGGGTTTACTTAACACTTCCTCTTATGAGCGTTAAATTTCTGAATAACATTTAAAGTAGTTGAAACAATTCTGATACTAAAATTATAAACTGATAACATTTAAAATCTGTATAAGCGCAAAAATTCTAATCAGATATTACTTAAACAGAATATCTGGAAATATGTGCACATTAAGTTTAACTGTGACTATTTGCTCATTACCACTAACAAGCTATCAGAATTAAACATCAATCTAAATCATCATCCTGTATCATTGGCAATCAAAAATATTAGTGCATTGGTAGTTACGTTTAAAATGAGAAGTTATAATATGATTAGAATAAATCACAATTTAAACACTGTAAAAGAGAAAGGTAATTAAAAGACATACATTGTTACTTGTAACTATCTTGTATTAACTCTACAATCATACTAAATATTCAAAATCTACTTACTTTCAAATCTGCAAGTCTGTTTTCTTCCCTCTCAGTGGCAGCAATCTGACGCAATTGTTCATTAATTAGATTCATTTCATGACGTAACCTAGCTTGTTCTTTTTGTTTCTCTTTAAAAGCATTTAATTCGTCTAGTTGAATTTGCATTGCAGCTTCATTAGCAAGCCTTGCTTCCTATTAAAAATGACAGATAAGTTAATTAATAAGCAAGGATAGCATTTACAAATTAACTATTCTAAAAAAAAATTTTGTATGAAAAAATACTTCTCAAACTGATTTTATAGAAAGGATTGAGAAATATTAATAGGATTCAGCTTGACAACTGATTACTCTTGAATACTGCAAATATGTTAAGTGATTGTCGATATTATTAATCTGAAGTTAAAAAATAATGCATTTTCTCCTCAAAAATAATAGCAGTTTTCAGAAATAACAGTCATCCCATACCAAGCTTATTAGGTAAAACAAGAAGTGAAGTATTTTTTGTTCTTCAAAAATTTAAATAGACAGTTGCATATTGCCATGTCAAACCCTACCAAAATTCATCTGATATTCAGCCCTACAAGTAATGTCTTTATTCTATTCACTGCATGAGCTGATACTATAGTGAACATCATAAATCTGAATATCTCAGGTGCTAAATATGAATCACAGCATTACACAAAAATGTAAAGAATGGTGTAAAACAGCAAATTAATGCTCTTCTTATGTACTCCTTTCCTAAGTGTTATGTTATCAATATTTCAATTAATACACAGGTTTTATTTACATATTTTTTTCCTATAACAATTTCATTGTTTTCCTAGATGATTCAATTCAGATAATTTGATCAGTACTTTAGACTGTATTTCAATTTTTTTGTCCTGTAGTATGTTTTTTATTTAACTTGTTTTATTTCAGTCACTATAGGAAAAGACACACCTATATTTGTGAAGTTTACTAGTTATCTTCATACAGAAAATCTCTACATTTAAAAAAATAAATCTGTTCAAGAAATTATTCAAATTTATTTTATTCTAAATATCAGTAATCACAGCATATTACAAACACAAATGCTCAGCGAAACCAGTAAAATATACAATTAACTTTTTAACATTTACAATGCAATTTGCAAGACAGGAGGGCAGGAAGTTACATACTACAATAATGATTTTTGTTTGGTGTATATGAAAATATAACAAATTCAAAAAAAAAATAAGATCCCTAAATTGTACAGTTCATCTACTTTATAAAAAAAAATAAAAATGAAATGATCCAATCATTTTTTATCTGAACAAAATATGTTTTATACAAATTGTTCAGTTAATAGTGAACAAAAGGTTTATGAAAAACAATTTTTTTCAAATTAACTATAATTCAAAAAATAACTCTATTATGTACAATATTTATTAAATAAATATTTCTTTGCTATTATTAATAAAAATTTAATTTTGAAAAAATTAAAACTACACAATTTTAAATTAAAAAACTACATTTAGTGCAAATTAATTTTGATTATTTTTGTAATATAAATAAGTTAATTTCTTTATAGCGACAAAAACAAAGCAGTTTTATTAAATGTATATACTCCATTTAAAATCATTAGGCATCAATTTAACCAATTATATACCTTTTACAAATTTCTAGATCATGAAATCACCCCCACAGAAGTGCCAAAATCATCTTCTCTTTTATTTTACAATCCATTTTCCTGAGCTTGTGACCACAGATTTTCAACAGGATTCACATGGTGAATTCTCAGTCCATTCAAGTACTTAATGATGTCTTTTGTATTAAAAAATTTTGATACATTTTTTGAATCATGGCATCAAGCAAAACACAATAGATTAGTCAGCAGTAGTTTTATTAACTCTGATAACAATTTGCTGCAGTAATAATAAATATTTTTCACTATTCATACCTTCAGAGGGCATAAGCAATTCCATCCCATTAAATGAAAAAAACCCATGCTTTTTTAGATCATGCTTCATGGTTGAGTGAATTTTTTAAGTAACCTTTCCTTTCAGGCAGAACTATAATTCCCTGAACATAAAACTGGGATTTCCCAGAAAATAATACCTTTCTCTAGTTTTCCTGAGTCCAGTCATTACATTTCCTAGGCTATTCAAATTGTTTTTTCATCATTGCAGATATTAAAAGTTGTTTTTTCACTAATCTTTGAGTGGTCTGAATCTTTTTGAATTTCAAAGGTTTTAAGATTTATCCTATTTTTCTTATCAAAAATGCATCATATTGGGAAATTATAATCCTTTTCTCATAATGTCTCCTTTTGTTTAGATAACACTAAATCAATGTTTCATTTTTCAGTTTAATGCTTCTGTTAACTGTAGTTAAACTCACTTTACATCGACCAATATATTTTGTTGAAAAAAATAGCTATCTTCCTAAGTGTGACATTCATTATTAAAAATGAACATTTTTAATGTTACTTGTGCAACATATACAAAAAACACATAAAAACGGACCAACAATATGATAAAAATAATTAGAAAAAAAAACTGAGCATTTTCTGAACTACAGACTAACCCCTCAAAACTTTTACTTAGTTCATATTTGGAGTTAACAAAAAACAGGTTGGCCAACACAATATACAAAAAATACTGTACTTGTTTCAATTAATTTACTCAAGGGTGCATGATGAATATTCAAGCTCAATATGAAGATAGTTGTTTAATTAAGTTGGCAGAACTGTTTCAATAATGCCAAACAAATACAAAAGAAAATCTGATTATCATAAAAATGATAAATTATATATATGTATACTTACGTTTGAAAACAAATTTCCACAAGGCAACTGAGGGTTCCAATTAGATTTGGCGGTACACCACACTGCCAAAAAATTGGAAAACATTTTCAAAGAATGAAAATATTAAAGTGCTCCTGTAGCCAGGCAATTCCTCAGACTTAAATCCAATTGAAAATCTTTAGGCCATTGTTAAAAAAAAGACTCAAAAATGAATAAATATCAAAGTAAAACAATACTATAACATGCGAGCATGCACACACACACACACACACGCACACACACACACACACACACACACACACACACACACACACACACACACACACACACAAACACACACAGGCATACATATTTATGTTATTTCTATGATGATCAAATTTTCCTCTTGTAATAAAGTGGACTACAGATTTTTTTATTTCTTCATCATGAAACTATACGGTTAGGAGCACTTTAATAATGTTTTGTTCTTTGATAATTTTTTTTACTTTCTGGCAGTATGACACAGATTGCCAAATCTTGTTGGAACACTCCATTGCCTTGTGGGAATTTTTTTCAAAGTTGTGTCATAACCCTCTCCTTCAAAATCTTGATATATCCATCCCTTTTCAACATAACCACCTAACTGAAGGGATGAACAAGGACCTTCAAATGTGAAAAACCCCTCAAAACATTTTTTTCTGGGATGTTTTGTTGGTGGTGAGGTTTTATTTTAATGTATGGAAGCCTTTGCTCCTGAACATAAAAATATGATTTGTCTGAAAACATAACATTTTTCCAGTCTTCTTTAGTCTAGTAAGTGCTTTGGCTCATAAGAGGCCTTTTTGTACATTATTGGTGTTAAAAGCTGATTTTGAACTGGCTGAAGGCCTTTCCGTCCAACTGCAAGAAGTTAGTGTCTAACAGTGGTCATGTGTATATCTGTTCTGCTGAAAGTCTTTATAAGTCCACAGCAGATAATTTTGAATCAAATTTATTTTTTATCACTAATAACCACTGATAATGTGTTAGATTAGTTTTTCTTTTACTGCCACATTTGCCTTTCCTTTGAGGTGAAAAGTAACAAATTTCTTTAAATTAATTTAAAATAGCAATCACTATCCTAGTCTAATACCACACTCAGAAACTATATGTCGAGTGTCATACTGGTATGCTCAGAAAGAGAAACAATTTTTTAATGCTTTCTTGGAGTTATGTCCGCTGTTATAATGCATTCAAGACAGAACAAAAAATACAAAAATATGATTTTGTAATAAAAAATGAAATAAACTTCCACAAAACACTATTAATAACATGAAAATTGCTAAATAACCAAAAACAACAAATTTGCATAACACGGACAACTTAAAGAATGGATGTGATCAATCAGTATAGCCACAACATAGAAAAAAATGTTCCCTGTGTTCAAATTAATTTGCATGGTAATGTAAACATTGTTAAATATTATTATTAGTAAAATATGGGTCTAAGCTCAATTGTAACAAGTTTATAATAGAGCTCTTTTAAAAAAAAATTACAAGCCTTTCTACTGCATTTGTCTAAATCTGGTGGTTAATAAAAATTAATAAAACTATTTGTCTAAAAAAATTCCTTAAAGTAATCTAATGAAATAGAATCTTACAAAAATAAAACAAAGTCCTTAAAAAATCATTTTACTAATGTAAATAAAATTCTTTATAAACTGCATATTAAGAGTTAAGTTAAAAAAACACATCTGCAAGATGAAACTCTATACATTTTTCCAGGTGCATTCTGGATGATCTTTAACTGCATGATGTCTTTTTGGAGAAAAAAAAACTATTCCAGTCATTTGCAAGGCTTTATTTTCTCAGTAGGCTGATCATAGCCTTCCTCCAATGTAGCTTTTTTTCTTAACCTTCATTTTTTTCCCCAACATATGTATGTGGAAATTGAATCAAAAGCTTCACTGACTTTGTCTAGTTAAGAAGGTAGCAGACAATGGGACCACTGCTTTATAGTTGTAACTTAGTACAATAGTAACTACAAATACACTTACTAAAAGGGGTTAGAAAAAAAAGCCTAACTAATAATGATTGAGGTGATAGAAAAAGCCACCAGACCTTCTATTTCTCCAATAATACAAATAAATACAATGCGTTATAAAGAACTATTGTTATTTCAATATTTGGTAAAAGATTAATAAAAATAATAAAAGTTGCTTTTGAGAAAAAACCATTTGCAGGCATACTTTGATATAGGACTAAACCTTGATGGAGACGCTGATGAACCTTTCTTCTAATGCAAACCAAATTCCAGTGGAACCAATACTATTGAAAAGTCCCCTAATAGTAGACATTTAAAAACAATTTTTTAACTTAATAAGGCAAGAGTGAAAACTGGAATAAGGTTTTTCTATGAACAATACTATTTGTTCATTTATAAATTTTGTTAAGTTAAGTAACAAACCGGTTTTACAGGAATTAAGGTAAAATATATTTTAAATAAAAATAATGAAATTTCAATTAATTATATTTCTATTGTTTTTTACTTCCTTGTACGAAATAAAGGAAATATTGTGATCACGAAAAATTTTGGTTTTCAGATTTCAACAGAAATATTCATTTTGACCATCCCTGAACCCATTTTGATTAGTTTCGGGGTGATGTCTCTATGTACGTATGTCTATGTATGTATGTACGTATGTATCTAGCATACCTCAAAAACGATTAACCGTAGGATATTGAAATTTTGGATTTAGGTCTCTGCACCTTCCCTTTTGATTGCAACTGACTGGACCAAAAATATCTCTAAAAAAGCCCAAAATCCAATTTTTTTGGATCTTGGACTTTTTCTTAACTGCACTAATAAAGCCCTCATTGAGAGCTTCTCAACGATATATCATAAGTGGTACTTATTTTCATTCGTTCCAGAGTTACAGCTAAGTAAAATTTTAATTAATGAAATATTTGGATCTATAAGAGGAAGGCACATCGGTTAGAATCAGACTTCATCACCTTTTTTTTTAACTTTTTTTTTTAATTTAAACATATTTATTTGTTAATAATATTAACCTCTGATTGTAAAAAAAAAATTACAGTAAATAATTCAATAATAATAATAATAAATAAAAGAAAAGAAATCCCGCCATGCTGGAAGGCGGAGGTAGATTTCACCGGTGCTAAGTAGGAGATAAAAAATATTTGCAACTTAAGGTTAAGAAAAATTTCAGATTTATTCAATACATTAATGGTTGCATGTGAAAAAAATTGTCACATGTTTAGCATACGACAAGCCTAGTCTTCTTACAATTCCAACAATATTTTGGTCATCCCTTGCCTTAAGGGTTGGTCATATCAAAAATTGTTCCAGACAAAAGTTTTGGGTAATGTTTATAGGACTAACAAACACTTTAAACCGGTCCAATACTGTGCCTATTAAGGGAGGTATGATTCTTTTTTGTCTTCGAAACCTTATTTTTTCAAACCCCTGGGCCAATAGTTGACGATACAAAAAATTTAGTAAGTATTAGGCCCTTATCAAAAAAATAATCAAAAACTCCCTCTATGAATCATGAGACCTTGCCGTTGGTGAGGGGGGCTTGAATGCTTAGTGATACAGAATAGCTGGACCGAAGGTGCAACCATATCGGAGAGGTATATTGAGAGCCAGACTAAGGAATGATTCCTGAAAGAGGGCAGCAGCTCTTTCAGTAGTTGTTAAGGGCATAGAACAGAACGACTTCAACGGACATATCAACATTATTCAATCTTCTGAGTACTGCACAGCTGAAAGCAATGTAAAACTACAGCTGCTTTTTTTTCAAGAAAATCTAACGCTCTGCATTTTCATATACTGCTAAGGAAGGGGTCACCAGAAAATTAAAAAATAACATTCTATGAGTCGGAGCGTTGAATGTTAGAAGTTTGAAAAAGGTTGGTAGGTTAGAAAATTTAAAGAGGGAAATGGATAGGATAAATGTAGATGTAGTAGGAATTAGTGAGGTTCGGTGGGAAGAGGAAAACGACTTTTGGTCAGGAGATTTTACAATAATTAACTCAGCTTCAAATAATGGACAGACAGGAGTAGGTTTCTAATGAACAAGAAGATAGGGAAGAGAGTAGAGTATTTCAAAATGCATAGCGACAGAATCATTGTAATAAGGATAAAATCAAAACCTAAACTGACAATTGTTAACGTCTATTTGCCTACAATCGCCCATGATGATGATGAGGTAGCGTGTGTATACGAAGAAATTGACGAAGCAATTAAACACATAAAAGGAGATGAAAATTTAATAATAGTTGGAGATTGGAATGCAAGCATCGGAAAAGGAAAGGAAGGAAATATAGTGGGTGAATACAGGCTGGGCAAAAGGAATGAAAGAGGGGACCGACTAATAGAGTTTTGCACGAAGTATAATTTAGTAATTGCCAACACCCAGTTTAAAAATCATAATAGAAGAATATATACATGGAAAAAGCCAGGCGTTACTGCAAAGTATCAGATAGATAATATCATGGTTAAGCAAAGATTTAGAAATAAACTCCTTGACTGCAAAACTTAGCCTGAAGCAAACATTGATAGCGACCATAATTTAGTGTTAATGAAATTAGATTGGGATTTAAAAGCCTGAAGAAAAGGTGTCAGATTAATCACTGGAATTTGGAGAAGCTTAAGGAAGAGCAGGTAAAGAAGATTTTTGAGAAGGACAACTCAGAAGGAAAATATAAGAATGCTAGTGATGAAGAAAGTAAAAGGAACTATCGACAATTAAGAAATACTATAAACAGGATGTGCAAACGAGTGAAAGAAGCGTGGATTAAAGAAAAGTGTTCAGAAGTGGAAAGAGAAATGAACATTGGTAAAATAGACACAGCATACAGTAAAGTTAAGGAGAAGTTTGGGGTACATAAATTAAATTCTAATAATGTGTGAAACAAAGATGGTACACCGATTTATAATACGAAAGGTAAAGTCGATAGGTGGGTGGAATATATTGAAGAGTTATACAGAGGAAATGAATTAGAAAATGGTGTTATAGAGGAATAAGAGGAAGTTGAAGAGGATGAAATGGGAGTAGCAATACTGAGATCTAAATTTAAGAGAGCTTTAAAAGATTTGAATGGCAGAAAGGCTCCTGGAATAGATGGAATACCTGCAGAATTACTGTACAGTGCAGGTGAGGAAGCAACAGATAGATTATACAAACTGTTGTGTAATATTTATGAAAAAGGGAAGTTATGATTTTGAAAAAGGCATTTCATAACATAGACTGAAATAAAATGTTCAACATTTTTAAAAAATTAGGGTTCAAGTACAGAGATAGAAGAACAATTGCTAACATTTACAGGAACCAAACAGCAACAGTAATAATTGAAGAACATAAGAAAGATGCCGTAATAAAAAAATGAGTCCGACAAGGATGTTCCCTATCCCCGTTTCTTTTTAACCTTTTCACAGAACTCGTATTTATTGATGCATTTATGAACAATTTAGATCTGGAGTAACAATAAAATTGAAAAGATAAAGATGTTACAATTTGCTGATGACATAAAATTCTAACTGAGAGTAAAGATGATTTAGAAGAAACAATGAATGGCATGGATGAAGTCCCACGCAAGAACTACCGCATGAAAATAAACAAGAACAAAACAAAAGTAATGAAATGTAGTAGAAATAACAAAGATGGACCACTGAATGTGAAAATAGGAGGAGAAAAGATTATGGAGGTAGAAGAATTTTGTTATTTGGGAAGTAGAATTACTAAAGATGGATGAAGCAGGAGCGACATAACGTGCCGAATATCACAGGCAAAACGAGCCTTCAGTCAGAAATATAATTTGTTTACATAAAAAATTAATTCAAATGTCAGGAAAAGATTTTTGAAAGTATACGTTTGGAGTGTCGCTTTATATGGAAGTGAAACTTGGACCATTGGAGTATCTAAGAAGAAAAGATTGGAAATGTGGTGCTATAGGAGAATGTTAAAAATCAAATGAGTGGATAAAGTGACAAATGAAGAGGTGTTGCGGCAAATAGATGAAGAAAGAAGCTAGCAGAAGAGAGACTTATAGGCCACATATTAAGGCATCCTGCAATAGGAATATTGGAGGGGCAGGTAGAAGGAAAAAATTGTGTAGGCAGGCAACGTTTGCAATATGTAAAACAAATTGTTAGGGATGTAGGATGTAAGGGGTATACCGAAATGAAACGACTAGCACTAGATAGAAAATCTTGGAGAGCTGCATCAAACCATTCAAATGACTGAATACAAAAAATAGTAAGAACATTAATCGAAATCGATATTTTACTTAGTACGAAAGTTTAGCGATATTTGTTTTTTCGAAAAAGCCCCTTCCCATTTCCAACCCCATGGTCCGATTTTGGGCGTTAACGAACTCTATCGAGAGTTTGGGACGAGCTATTTTTAAGGAACAATTTGAAAGTGATTGGCGCAAAATTACGGCAGTTATCGTGTCCACAATAAAGTTTATATATATATATATATATATATATATATATATATATATATATACAAAAACTGTTGAGCTGATTGTGATTTTGGGGCCTGGGAGATGTGAAACACAAGATATGTCGAAATTTTCTGGAAGTCGAATCATGGCACCCATTACAATAGGCAGCTTTCTTATGAAATCTACCTATATGGAAAAAATCACCAAGTTATTAGTGAAATAACATTTTACGTACTTTTCATTTTAGTTCAAAATTTTTTACAGAGCTTAATCATTACTAATAAATCAATATATTTAAATTAATAAAAAAAGGTAAAAAAAAAAATATGTTTATTAGAAGTCTGATGCGAACTCATGTGTGCATGGTTGCGGATCCGACGCGTTCTCAATTACACCACATAACTAGTTTAGTGACGTGAAACAATATTAATATATAAACTAATATAAGAAGCTGATGCAGACACCACAAAATTATTTGATGCAATGTGGTATCCACCACAATGCAATTGTGTAACTAACTGTCCACTTTATTAAAGAACTGGAGGATCGTATCTCACTTCAAATGAAATATATTTAAATTAAGAACAGCAACAAATGTGTATATGTAATTTAATAGGCGTACAAGAAAGTTATGTGGTGTCCACATCAGATATTTTCTCAAAGTATACACACTTCTTCAATGGTCTCTGCATGCATTTCTTTTTGTATTTCATTATCTTTAATTTGTTCTAAGAGTGCCTTGGTAAACATTTTCTTTTTCATAGCTTCTGTTTCTTTTTTCTTTTCCTGTTCACGAACTGCTCTTAATCTTTCTTCTTCCATCATCATCTCTAATCTTTTTTCTTCCTCATCTAACTCCCTTCTGTAACAAAAAATATATATTTGTGGTAAACAATAACGATTTAACTGCTACATGAAGTCTACCCTATTTTGCCTGAAGTTCCTTTTAATTCAGGCTCTGTAATTCTACAAAAACTCTGCATAGTTTGTAAACAAGTCAATATTTTTTAGCTTTTAAAAAATAACTATTTCATAAATTTTCATCAAACGTTGTTTTGATCAACAAGATTTTTAAAAATATTTGTACGTAGTGTAGTGATATATGGAAGCAAAATATTGTCGCGTGTTCGCGGCTGGATCAGGACATTGCGAGGTTGACAGCTGAAAACGTTTATATAATTATAACTTATTGGTTTAAAAACATAAGTAAAATAAGACAATAATAATTATAGTAATAATAATAATGCCTCAATAACAATGGCAATAGTGATAATAATTGTAAACGATAATCATAAAACAAATAAAAAAAGTATAGTAATCACAACCACAATAATAATAATAACAGACAATAAAAAAACATATCACAATAATATTTAGAATGACAATAAAAATGGCCACAGTAAACAATAATAATATTAAATGTCAATAACAAACAAATAATCATAAATTTCAATAATAATAATAAACAGTGTAATAAACACAGGTAACACACAAAACAGAATTAGGATTTATTCACAGGTAGACAAATAGAATGGAAAAGCAGAATTCAGTCCCATTGACTAAAGACATCAGCATGACCGCTAGTTTAAACACGTTTAACCACTAGTCTTGTATTAACAACACTAGATAAGAAAAGTATAAAATTCTTTCACTCAAATACTTTTGCTGTTCACAAATAGAACCCTAACAGTTTATGAATGAAATTTAGTACGTTATCTCTTTCACTTATAGTCTTACAGCAACTCACCGAACCATTTCTTGTTTTCATGTACCGAGATTACTTGTAATGTCATTTTAGTTGCATCGAACCTGCACTCGAAATTCGCTCTTTCACTGACCCCTCCTCGCAGAATACTCATTTCGCAGACTGACATCTCAGACTCGTCGCGCGGAACTGATTTTTGAACTGGTCTTCCCTATAGTATTTATACTACTATCTTCTTTACCTGCCGTACCGGACCTAACTCTGAGCGTGAAAACGATCGACCGCCCTCTCATTTTCTCATGAAATTCCAAACTCTGGTCCGGTAACTCTTCTCACGGAACGACATGTTTTTAGTATGTCAGTAGGCAGTATTTCAAATACCCAGGCAGTTACCTTTCAGGGAGTGTCAGGCAGTTACCTTTATTAAAAGGGTTCCTTTTAGTTCCTTTCTGGATTCCTTCCATTGTTATATTTTCTACTACTTTCTTCTTAACTGGGAGGAATCTTTTACTCAGGTCCACTATATTGGTCTTCTTACAATATAAACAATAAGAATACAAGAGAGGTCGTGAAAGAGGTTTTTTAAATGTAGGAGAAAAACTGTGAAAATTAAGTAGGTTACTAAACTGAAGTTGGTTTTTTTCTAAATGAATACCACAGTCACACACAAATTACACCCAATGTTGTTTAACAGGTTTATTAAACATGGCTTAGGTCTTTACTTTATTTCACATCTTACAATTTTCGGGATGCTGCTGGATGGGCGGCGCTGATGAAGCGGTGGGATTCCCAACCCATTGAGCGGAGAAGACAGAGACTCGGCCAGTGGCCGAGTCTCTGTCTTTTCCGTTCTGCTGAGAACAGCTTGGCCGGACCTGGTGCGGCTCCTCCTGGGTGAGCCTGAGTATAAGTGCAACCTTGGAGCTGAGTAAGTGCTTAAATACTGATCCGGCTCCAGGTGGGGGACACGATGAGAAAGGAATTTTAGTCGGTAGGGTGCGGGAACACAGGCTCTTAATAACATCTATTCGAACCCGTGCGAGTCCGACATTCTCCCATTTATGGGGGGTACATAAATGGTATTTCTTCAACTCATCGAGAACAAAAGCAAAAAAAAAGAATGCTACTCTCTAAGACATACTTAGTGATATTCCACAATATCCCAACCCCGTAGGGGAAGACATCTACCTTGTGACGTTACCGGTCGCCACACCACCCATCCGTTCCGAGCCCTGAGGGGCTTTACCGGAGGACATCTTCAGACCCTCTAACTGATTACATCTCACAGACATCAGCCAGGCCTCGGTCGGGGTGCCACCGATGTAAATGCGTCGGCAGACATTTACAACAGTAAAATACAAATCAAATTTTGCTTTCACGTAGGCCTCAAACGGATATCTTCACATCCAACCTACATGATTCCTTCATACTCTAACCGAGACCGCGAAAGCGCGGACCCCGCGTCTGTCTAAATTTGAGAACACCTTTCGTGATTGTCAAGCCTCACAAAACGAACGAGTTGTAAGTCAAATCAGTGCTACACTCATACCAATCAAAATTACGTTTTACGCAATATAGAAATTCAGACCTACACCCAATAAAAGTTGACCAAATTAGGTCACCTAACAAGGGGAACGTAACCTCATTCCGGTCCGCGCAGCAGCCGGTGACAGACCTCGCACTCCCACCCGGTCCTATCATGGAGTCTAGCGCAGCATTACCAAGTAACAATCAGGAACCTCCAACGGCGGGCTTCCTCCCGCCGTTGGGTTAACCCGGTCGTACGGGTTACCATACCCCGGCAGCGCGCCCACCCTCGCCAGTGGGAGCTCCAAATCAAATCACAAACGATACCAGTATAACCATGGCACGATACCAATGTGCCTACCTCCAACCAATCCAATGCCTAGGCTGGAACCCTAGCCACCCCGGATCCTACCATGATCAAATACCTCGATTAAACTCCCTCTGCAGACTTACATACTGCAAGGTCATGAAGAAAACCAACCACTGTAGACAACTCTTCACGGATCATCCAGTTAATACGAAGATCCAGAAAGGAATGTATTCTCTCAAATTTCCTAACAATGATTTTTCAGAAGAATTAGAATTCTGGAACGTTAAGTTTCAAAGAAACAGATTATGCCAAAACAATAATAAAATATTAAGCTAAAATGAAGAAAAAGAAGCCTGTGAAAATTTTTAATGGAAGAACATCTAGGTTGGTGGATTCATTAGTTTGTTAATGAAAATTAAAATTTTTGTTGAGGCAAATGCTAGAATACATAAACAAATATTTGAAGAAGTAGGATGTAATCAATGAATTTAAATTAAAGTGGTAATCAGTGACAGAATGAGACTGGAGAAAAGCATAAACATGATTAATGACTAAGACATTACTGATTTTATTTCATACTGGATAAAATCCAGTATTTTTTTTTAATCATCTTTATTGAAACAAAATATATTTTTTTTTAATAATATTTGTTCTTATTAAAGAGATTAAATTTACAAAGAAAATTAATATTACTGTAAATTTTAAATAAATCTTACTGTATCAACATTTTCTCAGCAATCTGAGCGTCACGGATTGCATGACACTTAGTGCCAAGTATTAAAGCATTGCATTTCTTAATTTCATCTTCTTGTTCTTGACGTAACTCAAAAGCTCTTTGCAGAAGGTGATTAGCTCGTCTATTTGCCTCCTCTTCAAGCTGTAATGAACACAAAGTACTTCTTTACTCAAAAAGTTACAAAAATAAAGTATATATTTATTTTTTATTTTTTTTTTAACAAACATTTAATTAACAATATATCTTAGAGAAATATTTAGCTGATTAAAATGCACTCATATTGACGTTTCTCAGTTGCATACATGTAAAGCGTATATAAAAAAAAATCAGTTCAACCAATCATGCATTACTGATATATCAAATTCATAAATTAATATCATGAATTATGACATAAACAAATGAAAGTTTAATCACTATTTCTATACCTGGGGTATGGTTTTATATCTTTTCTTTGCTTATTCATATTTAGTATTGTATATAACATTGTTGTTGGTGATATCTGTTTTAATAATAATATTGGTGTTGATGTCCCATGGAATTTTCATTTACAATGTACATAGCTACATACTTTATGTTTAAACTTATTTTTTATATTAATTGTTTAAATAGTTATACTAGTATATAGTATATTTTTTCAACCAAAATTCTGAAAAAATAGATTTAAAAATGTTATACAGTTTGTTGTTGATTGCTGGTGCAGTAACTGGTTTTTAGGCAAACAAATTTATTTTAGTATTCAATAATTTACTGAATTATTTATTTTAAATTTACCTGTATTATTTATAAATAAATTCTAACGATTAAACTTATTATGTTAATCTCAAATTATTTAATTACATTTTTATTTTAAAATAGGTTTATATTTTATTGAGAGTTTATTTCATTGTACAATTCTCATCATTAGAGTATCAAAGGCATACTGCAGTTGAAAAAATAAAATTTTAATTTTTTCCAGAGATTAACAATTCATAAGTTGTCTCATGTACATTCAGCTTCCAATAACCTACAAAAGGATAATTTGCTTCACAGTCACTGATGAAATTAAAAAAAAAATTATTTAGTACAGTGTATATAAAAAAGAACTTATATTTGCAATACTTTATTTGCCTTTCAAACAAAATTAAAACTTTACCTAATTTATGGAAAGGGAAAGGTAAGAAAGTGATAATTACTTCAAAAATGACACGGTTGATGTATGAATCAACCACAGCCATGCTAACATTGCTTTAACAACCTTTTCTGGTTAGCTGAGAGCCATCAAGAATTTTCATTTATAAATATAGTTTATTTTCTAAAGTTGCATAAAATATAATTAAAAAATTATGATTTTTATTAAGTACAGTTGAATTTTTTGTTCAATTTAAGAAAAAAAGTATATTTTACCTACAGTTTCTGTTTTATGTTAACATAACATTTTTCACCAGCCTTTATAAAATGATAAAATTATATTAGGTTCATAAATATTTTGTCACACAATCTATTTTTAATATAATGTTGAAAAAATACTTATTAAATTTAAATATGGCCAGGCGCTGACTGTCTATGAACTAATGGATTTGCATTACAAGCGACAACCAGAGGTTATAGAGCAGATGTTGTCCCAGGAGAAGGAGAAAAGACACAAGGACCCCTTACTTTAAAGCATATTAGGATGTATTGTAAAATGTAGGAAATTGTGTCAAATTTTGTACAAAGCATGACTCAAATAGGATTGTAACAGTTCGAGCAATGAGTCTGTTTTACGACATGGAAATGGAACATTTTCATGGAATCCACAAAAGTAGACTGAAGTAAGATTTCTTGTTAAGTTTCCGAAAAAAGAAAAAGATTTCAGTGGGTTTAACAGATAGCTTGTAATAAATTTGATTACTTGATGCTAAATTTAAAAAATCTGATGTGGACACTACTTGACTTCCTCGTACGCCTATTAAATTATATATACGGATTTTTTCAAATGAAAAGTACATAAAATTTTATTTCATTAATAACTTCTGATATTTTTTTTTTTTTTTTTGTTTTTGAATTATTATTTACCAAAACATGTTTTTTACAGAGGTTAATTAATAAATTAATACGTTTAAATTTAAAAAAAAAAGTTAAAAAATAAAGGCGATGAAGTCTGATTCAATCCGGTGCACTTTGTAAGAGTCAAATATTTAATTAATTAAAATTTTATTTGGCTATAACAATGGAACCAATGATAATAAGTACCACTTATGATATCGTTAAAAAGCTCTCCATGAAGTATTATTAATGCAGTTAAGAAAATCCAAATTACAAGAATTAGTATTTTATTTGCTTTTTTAAATTAGAATTATACGTATTAACTTATAAAGTAAAATAATAATATTACAGTTATTTAAAAAGTAATTAACATACTGTAATTAAATTTAAGTAATAATAATTTATTAACAGTAACTAAACTACATTAATTTAAAAAGTAGAAGTCTTACTGTAATTTAAATGTTAAAACCAAAGAAAGAATAAAAAGATTAAGAGAAGATGATAAATATAAAGGAGGAAGAAAACATTAAGACCAAGGAAAGAATAAAAGATTAAAAGAGGATGATGAATATAAGAGAGAGAACATTGGAAAACTAGAAAATGTGTATAAAAATTAAGATTAGGAAAGTTATATTCAAACCAAACAGCGATTAAATGATTGGCAACAAAAAACAAATAAATAAATTGATGATCAACTCCAGCTTAGGGAGAATATTGTCTGACAATATCAGAGAAGTAATAAACTAAAAAAAAATTTTTGCAATTTATTAAAGATCAGGCATGTATGCCTCAGTGTATATGTTGTTCAATCATTCTGTAGTTAACTTAATATAGATAAAATTAAACTGAAATTCCAGAATAATTAAATAAAATTAAACTAGAAAATCCAAAAATAATACGCTTTTAAATTATAATTTTCAATTAATGTTATATAATCGGATGTTTCACCAAATCTGTTATGTAATATTAATGCCTATTAAATTACATATACACATTTTTAAAAGTACATAAAATTTTATTTCACTAATTACATCTGATTTTTTTTTCAAATTTTTTTTATTGTTATTGAGTAATCATTTATTGAAAAATTTGTTTTACAATCACGGGTTAATAATTATTAATAAATCAATATACTTAATTTTTTTTTAAAAATGTTAAAAAAATAAAAAAGAGACATCTGATTTGAACCGTTGTGCCTTCCCTTTGTAAGATCCAAATATTTCATTAATTAAAATTTCATTTGTCAATAACCCTAATTTTTTTTAAATGCTGAACATTTTATTCCAGTCTACGTTATCGAAAGCCTTTTCTAGGTCTATAAATGCCAAGTATGTTGGTTTGTTTTTCTTTAATCTTCCTTCTACTATTAAAGTGAGGCCTAAAATTGCTTCCTTTGTCCCTATACTTCTCCTGAAACCAAATTGGTCTTCTCCTAACACTTCTTCCACTCTCCTCTCAGTTCTTCTGTATAGAATTCTAGTTAATATTTTTGATGCATGACTAGTTAGACTAATTGTTCTGTATTCTTCACATTTATCTGCCCCTGCTTTCTTTGGTATCATGACTATAACACTTTTTTTGAAGTCTGACGGAAATTCCCCTTTTTCATAAATATTACACACCAGTTTATATAATCTATCAATCACTTCCTCACCTGCACTGCGCAGTAATTCTACAGGTATTCCGTCTATTCCAGGAGCCTTTCTGCCATTTAAATCTATTAATGCTCTCTTAAATTCAGATCTCAGTATTGTTTCTCCCATTTCATCCTCCTCGACTTCCTCTTCATCCTCTATAATACCATTTTCTAATTCATTTCCTCCGTATAATTCTTCAATATATTCTACCCATCTATCAACTTTACCTTTCGTATTATATATTGGTGTACCATCTTTGTTTAACACATTATTAGATTTTAATTTATGTACGACAAAATTTTCCTTAACTTTCCTGTATGCTCCGTCTATTTTACCAATGTTCATTTCTCTTTCCACTTCTGAACACTTTTCTTTAATCCACTCTTCTTTCGCCAGTTTGCACTTCCTGTTTATAGCATTTCTTAATTGCCAATAGTTCCTTTTACTTTCTTCATCTCTAGCATTCTTAAATTTTCTACGTTCATCCATCAGCTGCAATATATCGTCTGAAATCCAAGGTTTTCTACCAGTTCTCTTTATTCCGCCTAAGTTTGCTTCTGCTGATTTAAGAATTTCCTTTTTAACATTCTCCCATTCTTCTTCTACATTTTCTAACTTATCTTTTTTACTCAGACCTCTTGCGATGTCCTCCTCAAAAATCTTCTTTACCTCCTCTTCCTCAAGCTTCTCTAAATTCCTGAAGAAAAGGTGTCAGATTCATCTGACACCTTTTCTTCAGGTTTTTAAGCCCCAATCTACTTTTCATTATCACCAAATTATGGTCGCTATCAATGTCTGCTCCGGGGTAAGTTTTGCAGTCAACGAGTTGATTTCTAAATCTTTGCTTAACCATGATATAATCTATCTGATACCTTGCAGCATCGCCTGGCTTTTTCCAAGAGTATATTTTTCTATTATGATTTTTAAATTGGGTGTTGGCAATTACTAAATTATACTTCGTGCAAAAGTCTATAAGTCGGTCCCCTCTTTCATTCCTTTTGCCCAGCCCGTATTCACCCACTATGTTTCCTTCCTTGCCTTTTCCAATGCTTGCATTCCAATCTCCAACTATTATTAAATTTTCATCTCTTTTTACGTGTTTAATTGCTTCATCAATCTCTTCGTATACACATTCTACCTCATCATCATCATGGGCGCTTGTAGGCATATAGACGTTAACATTCGTTGTCGGTTTAGGTTTTGATTTTATCCTTATAACAATGATTCTATCGCTATGCGTCTTGAAATACTCCACCCTCCTCCCTATCTTCTTGTTCATCAGGAAACCTACTCCTGCCTGCCCATTCTTTCACAGTAGATAGAAGTAAATTAATTTGTCGCCTTATTCTTTATAGCCCTGTCTTTTATCATGGTGTAAAATTTGTAAAGCCCCTGAAGTACAAGAAGCACCATTCAGAGCTGTTTTTCTGAGAACACTGATGATGTTCACTAAATTGCTAGTTCCTATATTGGTGTCACTTTTAGAATTTAATATTATCCGCATTTTGGAACCACTTGGTATGCTAATAAAGAATAATAAAGTTGACATAATGACAAAGTTTACACAAAACCATCTCAAACATTATTTTTATTTTTAAGCCTTAAAACTGGCATATTTTTCTGTCTTCTTCATAATAGCTCTGTCAATTTCAGGAATGATTTGTTTCCCATGTCAATTTGGATGCCTTTAAAGTTAAAGCAACTAACTCAAAAAATGTGTTTAGTGTGAAGCAAAGAACATTTGATTTAGTTATATTTTGTTCATCCAGTGTATTGCTTTTGACAATTGTGTGTATATTTGTGAATCTTCTCAGACACACATAACCATAACATATTACATATTAAGTAGAACAATAAAGTATTAGACAATATAAAGCAGTTATGAACTCGATACCATTGCACAGTGTGATTTACAAACACAAATTGGACAGTGAATATGGACTACAATTCAAGCATGCTAAAGTCTTATAAAAATCTTGAAAAGCTATTACCTGGATTAACAAAGGCAAATTTTGTGAGAACAGAATAGTGAAGAAATATACAATCATTAAACACACTTTATGGAAGTTAATTAAAAGATTTTGTTAAGATCATTTTCAAATAATGTATTAACCAAATATACTTGTTGAACTACTTACTTACTTCAGTTAAATGAGTACCATGTTCACGTATTGAATCACTACTCTGTAATTCTTTTTTTCTCATAGCACTTTCAGCAGCATCTCTTACTTTCTTCTCTTTTGCTTTATTAATTAATTCTTGTTTATCTTTTTCAGTTATATACTGTAAAAACAGAATAAGTTAATTAAAAAATGTTCACAATTTTATTATTAAGAAAAAATAATGGAATGAATTCTCCCCATTTTTTCCTTTTTTTTTAATATTTTGAGATGATATTGCCTCACATATGGTTACAAATCCAATTGAATTTTACCATAGTATTCTGTTGAGTCACAGATTGATCAATACAGATATATTGCTATTATTTGAACCATAATAACCAGAGAATTAGATTATTACAACAAAAAATATGCATAGATGTAAAAGTATACTTCCGTGAAATAGCAACCACTGGAATTGAACTAGGGCCCAGTAGTATCATAGAAAAATGCCATTATAGCTGATAATAAATTTAAAAAAATACTGATAGCCATTACACTGTAACAAATTGTTACCAACCTCTAAGAAAAATAAAAATGGAATATTTAGTTTGTAAGATCCTATTAAAGAATAAAAAGTAAGTATGACTAAACCAAAACAATAAAAATCTAAACAATTTTTTTTCTCAGAATAAATAAATGGTTTATATAAGGTTTTTCTAACATTGCTGTGAAATCTATCAGACTTTTGAAACAAATTGAATCTGTAAGCTTATTTCATTTTCTATTACAAAATCATATGTTTATACTTTTTATTCTATCTTGAATATATAATAGCATAACTCCAAGAAAGCATTCAAAAATTGTTTCTCGAAAACACTCGAAAAATATCTTATGCATGTGATACTGGACTAGGGACAGTAAATGATATTTTAAAATAATTTAAAGTAAGTCGTTACTTTTCACTTCAAAGGAAAGGCAAATGTAGCAGTAAAAGAAAAACTACTCCAACACAGGATCGGTTACTAGGGACAAAAAATAAACTTTATCCAAAATTAACTACTGTGGACTTAAATCAAGAATTAGTAGTCAACAAAACAGATTTATATGTGACTACAATTAAACACAGACTTCTTGCACTTGGACGGAAATGTTGTCAGCCAGCTAAAAAACAGGTTTTAACACCAGTAAGTATAAAAAGAGCTATTGTGGGCCAAAGCACTTACTAACTGGACCAAAGAAGACTGGAAAAATGTATGTTTTCTTACAAATCACATTTTTATGTTCAGGAGCAAAGCGTTCCATACATTAGAAAAGCATCAGATGAAAATAAATCACCATCCCAGAGAAAAATGTTTTGGGGTTGTTTCACATTTGAAGGCTCTTGTTCATCACTTCCAGTAGATGGTTATGTTGAAAAGCGATGGATACATCAAGATTCTGAAGGAGAAGGTTATGACACAACTTTAAAACAAATTCCCACAGGGCAATAGAATGTTCCAACAAGAATTGGCGATTTGTCATACTATCAAAAAGTGAAAAAAATTTCTCGAAGAACAAAAAATATTAAAGTGCTCCTGTGGTCAGGCAACTCTTCAGACTTAATTAAATCTAATTGAAAATCTTTGGGTAGTAGTCAAAAACAACTCTTAAAAATGAAATGTATCACAAAAACTGACCTCATTAAGGTAATCTTACTATAGCTTTTTGAAGAAGAAGTATAAAAAAATGTGTATTACACTTGTTGAATCGATGTCTAATTCTGTACGTGAAGTGATTAAAAATAAAGGAGGTCATATTAATTACTAGATATTAACAAACTGTACAGGTATGATTTTCTTTTTCTAAATAAAGTTACTTTTTATTAAATAACATCTGTGTTCAGATTAATTTGCACACTACTGATGCAGTGAAATTTCCTAACAACACTTTTCCTGAGCAATGGGTGGAACAAAGAGGAAGTGCTTTAAAGTGCCTGGCTTGATCTCCAGACTTAACATTTATGAGTTCTACCTTTGGAGTGTTTTAAAAGACACTGGATATGCTACAAAATTAAGGACATTGCAACAGGTGACAAAGCAAATCAAAAATCCAGTTAACATAATACCTTTACCTACAACACAGTTAGTGTGATGCTGATGCTGTGTATTAAACCATTGCTGTAGTTGAATTGTTGTTTAATTAAACTTAATTAATTTAAGACAGTATATCAGATAAATTTTCTGATTATTTTTCTTTTTTTTTAAATTACCAAATTATTCATACACATTTATAATACCTATTTGAAAAACTCAGATTTTTCACAGAAATCTCATTACGATTCTATTTATAATTGATTAGAAAAAAATCTTATTTTATAATTATAATAAATAATAATCTGTTCTGTTTACTACGAATATAATTTAATAATTAGTTGTAAAATAATGTATTAATGTATTGTTCAGTTTTATGTAATTTTTTTGGCTATAAGATTCTAATAAACTTGCCAGTACAGCAGTAAACATCTATACAATAATAAAATTCTCAAACATTTGCCCTATAAAATTCTGTTTGTATACATAAGTTAATTTTTTGCTAAGCCAGGCAGAAAACATTATGCTTGTCTAAACTATAATTGCTTAACTAAACTATTAACAATTGTTTAATCTTAGGTTAGAAATCAAGTGGAAGGCCTGGTGGAAGCCCTCTCAAAGAAGAATGGCCCGACAATTCCTCTAGAAGATAAACCACATCACAATATTAGGCCTGGGAAATCTACAACTTTGTATTCAACTCCAATAAACATTGTTATGCCTATTAACTGTTCCATTAAATGTAAAAGTGGCTTCATTTGGCCAAATAATTCAATTATCAACCCTTCATTCATTTCACACTTGTCCTGGTACTATTCACAAAATTGAACTTCCTGTTCTGGATCATCTTTATTTAATGCATTTAAAAGTCTTGGGATATATGGTCTCTACTTATTAGCTTCTAAAATTCTATGAACACTATTCTTTTTATTCAATACTTATCTCACAAAAATAATGTCTGGGATTTCATTGGGATCATGTAAAAGTTTGCATTATTACAGCGAATTTCATTACTGATAAGTTTTCTTAATGTAAATCACCACTTGTTTATATTTTCCACTCTACCATTTTTTTTCAAACTTATCATGAATTCCTGTAATTTTTAGTCTTATCGGTGGTGGTGGTGTTCCAAATTCCATTGTCCAATATCCAAGAACCTCTTTTAATATTTTCAGTTTTTCAATAACAATTCAAAAGTCTTCAAAAGGTTTTATTGATAAAAAGACTACTGAATTTTAGCCATGTTTATAATGGAATAAATAATATGCAATCTAGTAGTCAATAATGAAAAACAGATGTTTTGAATTATCAGCTATGATTTTGTCATTTCTATCCCTGTTTATTTTGTATCTATAATCATTCAAATTGTACACATTTATTTATTTGAGTCACTCTGTATTTTAAACGGATAGAGCTTCTTAAATTGTTAAAAATATGCCATTCCTAATTTTAAGAAGAAAAATAGAAAAAAACGTGTAAAGTTTGTTGACATCTGCATTAAATGTAAAAGCAGGTTAGAGTATATATTTTGTCAAAACTAAATGGTTAATTTGTTTTATGCTACTGAACCTTACATATTTTAAAAAGAAAATTTGTTTTACACAGATTTTTGAAGCTTTATTTAAAAACAAAAGGAAATTAATAATAATTAGATACAAGTATACCAGGACCAGAATACATAATCAGTGTGGGAACTACAGCTGACTCCCAAAGGTTAAAAAATCTGTTGTACATATTTTTATCAATCATACTATGTATGTTTGGTTTTGAGATGAAATGGAACTGTTCCTCCTCACTCTTAACTTTTGACCCATCAAGTACTTCCGAAACTTGGTTTAGTAAATATGAAAAGCTGAAATCAGATTAATTATCTCACATTTTCAAATTACACATTTTTTTCAATTACACAGCAATTAATGGTGATATATTACTTTAGAGTGCTGATAATTTGTTATAGGATTGTTTGTCCACTACTAAAGATATATTCAACCAAATCCACACTATAGCTGAGTTTGTTGTGAGGGTAGAGTTCTCATAAATGTAGTCAGTATTTGATTTGATTTTTTTAACAATAGTTAAGTATGAAGATATTCAGGGCAAAGTTGTTTTTGATCATAAGAACATAATTTTTTATGTTCTTAATTTTTTAATGTCAAGAAAAGGTTATTAAGTTTGACTTTATTTAGATTTTGGTTTGAGTAGCTGCTTTAGATTTTTGTTCGGGAATGTTTTAAGAATAAATGCTTAAATGAATTTGAGTTAAGTTGGTTGAGGGAGTGAGGGCAGCCAAGATAGGCTGCTGTTAAAGAGCTAGACAGGCTTCAACTGGCATGTTGAAAGCCAGTGTGTGTAATTCTAAAACGAGATAAATAAAATAATTTTTACATGCTTTTCTTTAACTTACAATGGTTCAACCATGTTCAAATCTTGCTACCTTAATTAAACTTATTTCCTGACATCATACAATGGTGAAATTTTACACAGTGATGTAATTAGGGTGATAATACAACATTCCATTGTATACATTCCATTTCTATATTTTATATACATGTGAAAAATCTACATATAATACAAGGGAAACATCTAGAGGAAGGGAGTTGAATCGATATGTTGTAGCTATCAATCTGATTTATTTTAACTGTCAATTCAATATGAGTATATAAGGTGGCTGTTAAAGTGGATTTTAATTTAACTAGTATAAATTTTCCTGCTAGAATTTATGTTTGCTAATCATCTGGTTTAGTTTTAACTGGTATCATTTATAATAATGAAAGCTAATTATCCAAATTATAATATAGAATAAAACTGCATATAAATATAATTTGTTTGCTAAAGAAATAAAACAAAAGGTAAACCATATAAAAGATAAAAAAACATAACACTTATTAACGGATACCCCACAGAGAACGGCTATTTACTGACTCAGCAATTTCGATGTTATCAAGCACGATTTTATTTTATCATGTATGGTAATCCATAGATTATGATGAATATAAGCCTTTTGTATTTTATATGTATATAAAATATAAAATTGATACTGTAATTCCATTTAATTATGACAAAAAGAGTGAAAAATAAAAAAAGTTTAAAATCATGTTTTTCTTCAGAAAAAAATAATTAACAAAAATAAACAAAACAATTCTAAAATGTAAAAAAAAAATTATTTGAAGAAAATTGCTTTTAAAAAAAATTTTCTATTCATGCATGACTACAAAGAAAAGCTCTCATATAATTAAAGCCAGATTTTTTTTAATAGTAATTTTCTTGAAAACAGAAATTTTTTTCTTTTTATTACGCCTTGTTTTGTTCATTTAGTTTTGTTATTTTTTTTAAATAAACAAATGTATGCTTGGCTTATTTTTTTGTTATATCAAGTGCTTTCAATTGGTTTTGTGATCTTCCTTAGAGACTAGGGTTTTGCAATATGGTTTCAGCTTAAGTTACTGCTGAAATTTTGCATCAACAATTTTTTCTCTTGCAGAAAATATTTAAGTTGTTAGATAGATGGATATTGGAAAGCTTTTAACAGTAATGCAGCTAATTTAGACAATGAGACTTCTCTATTTTCTGAATGAATAAAATTGAAAACTAAACTGTTTATTAAATCAAAACCTTTGCAATTAATTAAAAATTATATAGAAATCAATGGTATTGTATTAATATGAATTAAATGACACTTCTCTTTTAGTTTTTTGAAAAGAAAGACATAAAGGAGGAACATCAACTTCAGTACCAAAAACTGAAAGTTTTAATTATTTTGGTAGATGGAAAATACAGTAAGAAAATTTTCCACTTGACTCTCTTCAGATATTGCAGCAGCAAATCCTCTTGAATGCAGATTCAAAAGGAGATAAACAAGGTATTCAGAAGGATTAATCCATTTAACTTCATAACAGGGCTTAGTTTAAAAATATTACTTGCATTATCAAAAATTTAAAAGTATTAAATTTAAAAATTTAAAAGTATTAGTTGTTGAATAAGAATTATCTGCTCTCAGATTTAAGCAAAGTAAGGAAAGAAGTAGTTTCTAAAGCTCTAAATTTAATACTCTATTTCTTTAATACTAAAAAGAAAATAAAAAAATCCAAGTACAATTAAAGATATCTTACATAATACTCTCCATTTCTGTTACAATCGTAAAAAATAAATGGCTAGTTGTCAGCAGTTATTTAAGCAATGGTTTGAGAAATAGTTTGTTCTGAATATAAAAAATTATATGTATACAATAATTTGTTGAGAAAAACATTTTTTTTTGTTAGTTAATTGAGCATTATCATTTAAAAATATCAATGTTGAAGAATGGAAAAATTGTAACTATTTTTTTGTCACTAAGATGATCAGTTTAGTGTAGCTGAAAACTGCTGAGAAAGTAATAAAAAATTGATATTTTTATTACATTCTATTTTAGAAAACATAAACAAGTAAACTGCAGTTATCGCCACTGGGCCAAAGTATCTGAATTTTCATGAATTTCACAATTGCAGCTCTTCCTTCTGGCATTACAAGATGCTGTCTGGCTACACCAGTGGAGCAATCATTATTTGAATTAAATTACAATAATTCTTATCCTTGAAGTATAGAATCAGGACTGCCATTCCAGTTGGTACTTGTATCATAAGTCAAGTAGGTATTCTATGATTCTTAAAGTGATATTCTTAAAGTGAGTTGACAATGTACTGTAGAGGTTACTTAAACACTATTTTTTTTTTAAAGCATTCATTATGATCGGCCATTTTTGACACCAAGAAATAAGAACCATTTTTGAAGATTTACAAATTTTTTATTCATTTTTCCTAATCTGCAATAAATTCATCAAAAACTTATTATCAATATATAATATGATTAATTAAGATATAAACTGAGTTAGACATCTTTGAAATGACAGAACTTTTTTTAACATTTTTTAAATGATTAAAAAATATTAATCGTATGTAATAAGCAATGTAAACAAATACATAAAAATACATGAATATTATGTTAATATTATAACATTTAGGCGTAAATAAAACGTAATAAGTAATTTAAACAGAAATTTATACAAAAATATATTTATACATATATATAGTAACAAAAATATAAGATAAAACCACATTACAAACAAATAACAGTTTTTTTATTATTGATACCTCTAAAAACATTAGTTAAAAAAATAAAAATAATAGCAACATGAATGAAAGTACCTGAAATTATATTACAAATATTAGTATTATGAATTTTTAATGGCAATTAATAGTTTTTAAACTTCAAATGTATGACAATTTTTAAAACTTTAGTTACTTTCTTGTAAAATTAAAAAGAAAAGATGAAATGTAATCATAGCTGGTTGAGTTAAGATATAATAAAAAATGCATCACAAAATAAAAATTATATCACAAAATCAATAGGTCTGTGCATTATTAGTTAAAGAACCGCTGTGAAAAAATATCTTCATCTTGTGCTTTATTGTACAAAAGCATTTCTTTATACAGTGTACATGAACATTATTTTCAGGAAATAAATGTGATAACTTTTTCCATTACATACCTTTATTATTATAGTTGAAGAGTAGGAAATAATTATCTAACCTCCATTTTCATTTAATACTTGAAAAAAATTCCCCTTCACAAGTTAAAACACCAACTTCTGACACTGAGGTTAAGAACTGTCATTTATTCAAAGTATGTAAAAAGTGCTCCCGATTTGTATGTAGATGGTACTCTGTTACTATAGAGAAAGAAACCATGGTTTACATGTTAATGAACTAATAATAAATAGGGCCTGTTATGTATGGTAGGTGACATAATATTAGATGTAGGCAAACTGTTACGGAACAACGGTCACTCCTGAAAATAACACAGCCACTCTCAGGAACAAGAGTCATCTTATCAGGCTTACTAAGAAAAGTATGACGTCAGATGGTTTCTCCAATGTCTTCTTCACCGAGCCAAATATATTATTACGTATCAACATTTCTTAAAGGGAAATTTATAAAGGGAAGTAAAGAGGTAATTGATGTGTCCCACTAATGAAATGCTAGGGGGTACTGCTGCAAAAAGATTAACATAAAACTTATGTAAATTTTCCTGCTCAATTAATCATATATTAATAGATTCCTTATTTAATTTATTTCAAAATTCCTGATTACTCAGAATTCCCATTTACCCAGAAGCACATAACCCACTTTATTCTAGTTAAACAGCATTACACACGAAATAATGATTAACTTAAAATAATTACAAATAAATAATATTTACATATAAAATTTGTATAATGCAACATTGTTTTGTTATTTCAGACAACCTATTTCCAGTTATTCTGCTAATATCTTAATATCACTGGCATTTCATTTTTGTTTGGCAGAAAATTCAAATATTCATTTTTTAAATTTATTTTAATGAGATGCGATAAATTCCTGAATAGCAGCTTAAATTATGGCAAAAGCAACAACTTTTATGTAATTTATTGTTTACAATTTTTAATAATTTTAGTTTTATAACCTTTTATCATGAAATTCAATTAATTACACTTTACTTTACCAATTTATGTTTATCAGAATAATTCCTTTCCTAATTAAAATTTAAAATATTTTCATATTAAGAGTAATATACTAACACTTTTCTGTATTATGTTTTTTAATGATAATGTTTGATTTTTTCTTTTCAGTTTGTTTTACTTGGTGGTTTTTAATCATTTTTTTTTTTTTTTAATTTTATTATCCTTTTATATTTTAGATTGTGTTTAAAACTGAATATATCAGGAAAGTAATTATTTTGGGTTAGCTGCACCTTTTTTATGTTGTTAAAAATATATATAAAAAAACTTACATGAGATTTATTTTTCAGTTCTGAAAATTTTGATCCATTTAACACTATAGATTGCATATTATCTTCTTTAGGAATCACAATTTCTCTAATCATATCATGAGTAATTAGTTTTGTTACTTCCCTCTTACCACAACCAGGAATATATTTTTGTTTTTGGTAATGCATTTTCTTTGAAACTATATGTTTAATGTTTTCAGCATATTCATCATTCTCTGGGAGACAAGTGGAGTGATACTTATCTCTACGGAAAATCTTCGAGTTTGACAGTTTCCTCTTTCCACCTACGTTTACCATAATGTTAGTCTTCTCATATGTTCTAGACATGTTCAAATTATTTCGTTTTCTCTAATGAAATTTATTTTTGACCCCGGTGATTTAATATTTTATTAAAATTACTTAACTTAAAACGTTGATAAAAATAATTTTTTTGTCATTTTTAAGATATACTTCCTTGTAGCATAAATTAATTCATCTTAACGAAATTCATAAACATTTTACCATTTCATGGTACATCTGCTTCGAGCGTCGTCATGGTAACCGATAATCTATTAGCATTTGGAAATACTTTAGTGGAGTATAAGAGCCATCTATTATTTAATAAAGTTATAAAATACAAATATTGTTTCATGTAAACCGCAGAGTAACTCATGTCGTAACTGTATGTAAATTAACTCTGACCTGATCTCAGTCATGTAAGATAGTAGTTTTTGTTTAAAGTATGAAAAAAAAAATGAAGTTAGCAAGTAACTCATTCATTTTCGCTTAGAAAAGTATATATTACAAGTATAAATTTTACAAAATATGAAATATTCACTTATATTAAACAAAAATGAATCAAAATTTCTGTTCGCAAGGACGCTTTCTAACAGAACAAATTTCTACAACAACGATATTTAGTCATCGTTGGAAGACATTCTTTTTCGTCTGTTTTCAAGTAAAATGGCAGATGTAGAAAGTGTAGTGTCAGTTAAAGAGGATAAGAAAGTTCATGTAATTGAGGATAATCAAGTGACATTAAAGGATAAATCTGCGTCTGTTACTGTGAGTTGTAAGCTTTATAGTAAACAAGTTTGAATTTGTTTAATGGTTTTATGTATTGCTTTTTTATTAACTTCATTGTGATGTAGCAGAAGGCTAGGCCGTGCGACCATTTTAGGTTTGCAACATTAACCTTTGTATCAAACGTTTTGTTTGTTCACGTGGATTGTGCGTTTAATGTTTGATGACTGTCATGTTCAGTTTTGATAGTTTATCTGCAGAGGTATGAATTATCTTATGTTGTGTATTAGGTATTCTTTTATTTCATTACATTGTTTAAGAAAACTTATGTTATGCGTTTCACGGAATACGTTCTTAGAGCTATCTCCCTGAATTAAGTTTTCTTAAAAGTTAAATTAAATATAATATTGAAGATATGGTATATTTTATGTAAGTTACAGTATTACAAAATTCATTTTTTGTGAAGTTAATTAAATAAATTACTAACGAGGGCACAATGGCTTTTTTACATTGTAATTGTACTATTGGTTTTTGTTCCTGGATATTCTATTTGGTTTATTTTCGCATGGTAAGATGTATTGAGCTTTAAAAAAAAAATATAATAAAAGTAGAAGTTTACCCTTTTATTTCCCTTGCTGCTATTAGAGTTTTGTTTTTATTCGTAACAGCCTGATAAGACAAATGGTCCACTTTTAGTAATTGAAAAATCATATTGCATAATATAGAGTTGTAGAATATTTTATCTTGGTATTATCTATGGTATTGCTTATCTTGTTCACAAACTTGAGAGGAATGCTATGCTCAGTGTTTTAATTAAGCCTACTTTTACCTGGTTGGCTGTTCATGTTATTTGTATAAACTATCATCTTATTCTTATAATACATCTTTTTCAATACATCTTATTCTTTAAATCTTTTTCAATACATGATAAATAAACAATTATTGATTGGTGCTGCTATGAGGTAAGTTTTGTATTTCAGTCAGGACTTGTGTAAATTTTATTCTAGTGGTGGCTGTAGTGAAAATGATAATGAACTACTACAACCTGGTCTATAGTATGTAGCCAAAGATAATGACATTTTTTGAAGAGTTCTTTATGCAAAGGAATACTGTGAAGATGTAGATACAGAATATAAATATACAAACTTGCTTAGTGCTATTTTTTTTATTTGCTGTTTTAATAGAAACCTGCATAGTAACCTTACATAAAGAAACCAAAACATATGGTCAATTACATAAGTATAACCATCTTTAACAAGCAAAAACATAACATGCAAATGTTAATTCCAAAAACCTTTAAAAATCATTCACTTATTTTAAAATCACAGGAAAAGTGTTTTTCCAGAAATGTTATTTGTTGTTAATTATTCTCAACTCCATTAGTGGAGTTAACTGGCACTCTTCGTCCATCCCTAAGAGGGGTAAAATTAAAAGTGGGTACAATACTGGATGAGCTAGAAATTTAAATTTACCAGGATTGTTTACTTTAGGTAATAAGGTATCGATGAAAGAGTTGGAAAATTTTTAGTACTTATACAAATATATATGTACTCTATGTTGTACTTATTATTTCCAAATGTACTGTTGAAAATTATGTTATTCAAGAGTGTTGAGTTCTTGATTTTTATGTGTTGTGTAAAATATGCATGTTATGATTGACATCTTATGAATGCCCTGTCTATAATATAGTAAACAAATTTGATTTAGTTTTGTATTTTGCTTGGATGTATTCTTTCTGACAAAGGGTGAATGTATATCAAAACTGTCTACTGTAATGCTGTTAGTGACTGCATAACATCATAAAGACTGGAATCATTTAATTTAAATATTGCTGGGTTACTGTGTTTGCTAGTGTATATATTTTTTAGCCGCTATTATATTTTTTATTGTAGTTTACTCTTAAAATTACAATAAAAATCATACTAACTGATTACTAACTGTCATTAATCATACTAACTGTCAATTAACTTTCATACTTCATACTGACATACTAACTTCACTAAAAATTGTGGCAATTTTAAAGTTGGTTGACAAATTTTTGCATTTCAGTCACTTTGTATATGTGTCTGTGGATGTGTGGGTTTTATTAATATTTTTAAATTGTATTCAAGTATACAAGACATTTTGTTGTTTTCCAATATGGATTTTTCTGTGTTTTCAACTGTGTGCTTTGACAATGTAATGTACTAAATGGTATGTTTACATGTGTTAACAATAAAGTGTGCCAATTTTATTCTGTTTGCTTGAAAAGTGAGTTAGTTATCTATTTTGGATATATTAGTGTCAAGAAATGAAGTGCTTTTTATATGGAACTATAAATTGGGATATTTGTTAATGAATGTGAGTAATATATGGCATTGTCTTTTGTTGACATTATATAATTGCCATTATATAATAAGAGAGTGTTAATCAGTTGTAGAAATATTTCACTTGGGAAATATTTCCAAAGTTGAAAGGCCTGGTTAAGTTGTTAACTAATGTAAATAAAATACCCTTCTATCATTGTAGGCTGATTTTGGTTTTGTGTTTCTGGATTTTGTTGATAGTTCCTTCTTTAGTTATGTTTGTATAGGATAATTGCATAGAGTTAGGTGGAAGTGTATATAATTTATTTGGTGATAGTTGTTTTGTGTTGCTCATGATGTGCTATTTTCAAGTGTTGATGGTGTCTTGACATTGGTTTTGCCCATATGTTGTTACAAACTACTGTGGTAGTTTGTGTATGGGAGGTGCAGTGTACTAAATGAGATCTGTAAACTCAATGCAGTTCCTGTATTAGTTTTTCTTAAACTTTGGAATCCAAACATGATATTTACCATAACAATGTGGTGAAAAGTCAGGTCTGTAGAGAGAAATGACCCAGGGTTATCCAGTGCAGTTTATCCAGTTCTTATGAATTAAAATGAGTATGGCATGGTGTGTAGATGCTAAGCATCAGTATATTGAATGTATTTTTTGGATTGGATAGATTGTCGTAAATTATTTAAAAAATCCACAGTACCAGCAATCTGATTTTAGTTTTCACAGATATCTAGAATATCATCCCTGTTAAGTTCTAGAAATAAAGTTGTACCTAAAATTTGCCATATATGGAAAGCCTTCTCCTTGTGTCCCTGATAAAAAATGCTTTCCTTTTTGTAATTTAAGTAGAACCTTTGTAATGTTTTAGCTCTTTTTGATCTTTAAAACAGGCGATTGTCGTCAGGTAGTTTTTTTTTTAAAATAGTAACTAATTTTAAATTATTGTGCACACTTCTGTAACTTAGACCAATTAATTTATCAGTTTGCAATATTTACCAATGTATTACCAGTTAATTAACATATTTACTTTTACAATAACCTAACATATATACCATCATGTAAAACCTGTCTATTAACAGCCCTCTTGTACAATTGTACTTAGTTGTACCTATTTCTTGTTTTCTTATACCATCCATTCTTACGTTTATCTTGTAGGTTTGGTGTGTTTCTCTCCTCATTTTCACTATGAAGTTATTATCCCAAGAACTCCTCTTAATAATCCTTTCTTTTTCAGAAATGTGTCCAGTCCAGTTTACCTTTCCTCTGTTCTAAATGTAGGATTGCAGCAGTCCTGCTAAGTTCCTCCTACCCTTAAAAGTTTTTTAATGTCTTCTTAAAGCACAAATACTAATTTTTTTTTTTTATTATTAGCAGTCCACTCATTTGGTGGATGGGACTGTTATGTTCAGTTCATCCAATTTATTTTTTCTGTACCTGCATCTCGAAAGCTTCTTTCTTGTCCTGCCTCTTAAAATATTTCACATAAAGCAATACATCATTCTTTTATTCAGTTCTAAATCCATACTACTATAATTGTTTGTTGTTAAAGCCTCCCTTGCCATTGTTGTCACTTCTGATCTACACTTAATTCTTCCAGCTGTTTAAGACGCTCCTCAGATATCTGTACTTTTCAATGTGTTTAAATATTCATTTGTAACGGAAAAAAAAAATTATAGGTTCTCTAATTATCTGTTATCAATTAAATCACATGGGATTATGTTGATAGTAAATTATATGCATTATTTTAGGTCTTTGTCCATCTTTATTGTTAATTTATTCTTCAAATAATCTTATAATACATTGTCATTGTTACATATATATCACCAACTGAGGGAGGGAGGGGATTACGCTAGTATGAAACAAGAGTAAATAATGAAGATGACTCCCATTGGTTAGAATTTGAGTTTTAATTTATTTGATTGTAGCTTGATCAGTCCAAACAAATTTTACACTTAGTTCTTTTAGTAATAAGTGGTACAAAATGGTTACTTTTAATTAGATATTATTAATTTTTTATGTAGTTCTTTTTGTTGTAATAATTTTTAAGTTTTTGCATTAAAAACTTTATACATTTCATACTTAATTGAAAAATATTTACCAATTAAGTAAATACATATTTATTTGGGAAAGAATTGACATGTTATTTATTACCTTGCAAGTTATTAAATTTTACAAAAAAATGTGATATACTAGGCATGTTAGAATATCACATCATTAGCTTTTAATATCTACTTCGAAATTCTCTAATTATATATTATCAATTAAAGGACATGGGATTATGTTGATCGTAGATTATATGCATTATTTTAGGTCTTTATCCATCTTGATTGTTTATTTATTCTTCAAATAATCTTATTTCAAAGGGGTATTTTTAGTATTTTTTTCCAAATAAACATTTATTTGTGTTTAACAACCAGTATTACTCTCCTAAAAATGATAAAAATTTTCATTTTTACTTTCCTGGCTATAGTGATACACACTGCTGCAGTTACAACAGGAAAGTATATAGATCGGTAAAAAACTAAAAAAAAAATTAGTCTTATTTTAAAATTTTGTGCTTTAAGAAGACATTAAAAAAAATTAATAAGAAACTAGATTTAAATTAATTGCAAATCTGTGGAAAAAAGTTTTTTTTCCAGTGCTTGAAAGCCCAAAAAGTCTATTCTTGTCAGTTGGACATTGTGCTTGAAAGTACTACCTTCAAGGGGAAAGAATGTATTAATCTTTTTCAAAAGTTGGAAAAAAGTGCAGTGTTGTTTTGGCCGAAATAAAGTTTCCAATCTTTACTGGGCATTTTACCAAAAATGTTTTCTTACATAAGTGTAGAGGTTTTTTGTCAAGATCACAAATTATTTAATGGTTTTTGATATTGATCCTATCCCCAAAAAATGACTTTGTTATTTTTCTTTTTTTAGTTATGCCGTGCTTCAAAAAAGGAGTTAATGGGGGAGTTTTTTGCATTTATAATGGCATCCAAACCATTATAAAATTTTTTGCCCATTCCCCTCAATAGTTTGTGGTAACAAATATTTTTTTAAATGTTTTAAATTTTATTTTAAATTTAAATCCATCTTGCAAGTTACCCATTGTATTTAAAATGTAAAACTCGTAATTTTTTGATAGCCCTTATCTTCAATATTTCTTGAAAAAAGTACCCAAAAATTTTCATCCCTTTCTAAAAGATTAGAACTTTGTTCATTTAGAATTATGGCTGTATCTTTGTATTTTTTTAAACAATTCTAAAAAGCTCTATTTTTTAAATTTATTATTACCACTTAAGGATTATTTTCTTAAAAATTAATTTTACCCATATGTTTCCCTTTGAGTATGAAAGTTCCCAAATGAAAAAAATATTTTTTTCAGTTTAAGATTTTTAATGTTCAAAATGTATTTTCTGTTAAACATTAAAAAATAACTTAATACTACCCCCATCTGTTGAATGGAAACCTACAAATTTAAAAAAAAAATCAATTTTTTATTTCTGATTTTAATTTATTTAAAATTAATTTTAGTGTATATTTTATCATTAAAATGCTCTGATGCACAAGTCCCCAAATTTTCAAAAAGTCGAAAACATATGTTTTGAAATTGTGATGCTTATATACTAATATTAAAAATTTTGGTTACTATTTTATTTTGTTGAGCATAATATGTTAAAAAATGAAAAGATTTAAATGTAATCAAAATGGATTTAAATGTATATTTGATTCATTGAATTGAAAAAAAACTTTTCTGGTTGAAAAAATAAATTTGGTAACTTGACCGGTTACACCGAAAGTTATGTATTGCCAGTTTTATCAACATTCTTAATGCGCTTTCATAGAACCTATATGTAATTTTTGTTTTATGAATTTTATTGTTATTTATCTCTATTTCTTTCAGATTCTTTTTCTCCTGTAATTATGCTACTTTAAGTATGACTCACCTGTTTGGTACAAAATGAAAGTATGACCTTAACACTAAAACTGTTTAACCTATTTAATTATAAGTAGTATGTATTTTCATATTAAATAATTTATCTCATTTACAATTTATTTTTAATAATTATTCAATCGATAATGTATATAAATATTATTATGAATATATTGAGTAATAAAGTTACTGTAGTAATAATTATATATAACTGTGAAGTGTGACTAAACTAAGTATTCAAGTATAGTATAATATTCCTTAGTATATGTCTTAGGAAATTATTCAAGAAGGTATTTATTTACTTTTTGATGTATTGGTCTTAATCAGTGTAAGTCTTGTTTAATCTCATTCTGATAATTTGTAATAAAATAAATTAAATTTAATTAAAAAACTTAAATGATGTATAATGTGCTTATTACATAGGCATTTAAATCGGTTATAAATATGTTTTAAACAGCATCTCATATAATGTTTGACAGCGGTTTGTAAGAATGTTAACCATTCATATGAAAAACGGATAAAAATTGGTTTAGTTATGCTCAGTTTTATATATTGTTTGACTCAATAATATAAGCCTTTTGTATGAAAACCTGCTACTTAATGATCAGTCCTTTATCTAATATATTATACTAAGTTTACGCCATAATTTAAAAACTGTCATAATGAGTAAAATTTAATTATGATGAAGATGTATCTACTAGAGGATTGGTTTTTATTAACCACATTCATATATTTTTGGAGTATATATCTGCAATAGTTAAAAATTTTGATTCAAATCTAATATCCATTTTTTTATTTTTACTTTATTTTTAAATGTTGTTTAGTGTTTTTGTTGCTTTAGTCATTTTTATTTCAGTAATAAATACAATTATTTTACCTAATCTTAAATATATTTGTAATTTTTTGAATGCATTAAAGTACTTAACCTGAAGATTTCTGGCCTGAGGGTTAGATGTTCTAACTTGGCCTCTTGATGTTTGGAAGGAAAGTAGGCTTTTTCTTTCTATGACACCTCAAACGTGTTCTAAAGATGTCTTTTAACTGCATAATGACATGGTTGTGATTAAATCATGACAATTTTGATTTGGGAAAAGAAATTGACAGACACGTTGTTTTTGTGAGAAAATGAATATATGGGACATTCCACATCAAATCAACAAAAATAAATGCAGTTCTCAGATTCATGTCTAGTAATTCAAATAAAATTTACAGGTTTGACTCTACCCATGAAGTGAAATGTTGGAAAAAGTATTTATTTCAGGTTTTTCAGTCGCTTAGTTTTTTGTGTGGGACCCTGTAAAAAAGTAAAAAAAAGAAGTAAAACGCTAGGTTTGGATAATTACAAAAGAATAAATGTTATTTTAAAGCTCTTTGAATGGGCTTTCATATTTGTCACTTTGCAAGGTCTTGTGATATTAATAGTTCAAGATCACCAAAACATTATTTGACCTTGAATATATCCAAAAGTGTATTTTTAAATTTGAAAAAATTTTTTGCTTCCTAATGTGTTTTACATGTGGTTGTAACATTTCATAATGGGATTGCAATGGATCATGTTAAAAAATAATTCTGTAATAATTAGGTACATCAGAATATTCCAATTGTTCCCCTTAAGTGGCAATTGCTAATTGAGATTCAATTAGTGAAAATCTCCCTTTCCAGTCTTCCAAACTGGGTCACTTGATGAGACATAAGAGTAGCATGTCATGCTACTCTTATGCTTCATGTGCATGTTTGCTTATGTAATAAGCAAAACATGCTTATGCCAGCAAAAGAATCTACATATTTCAACCTGTTGAGACAAGTAAAATAATATTCAGTTTGGAACAGAAGGTTCAGTGGTGTTCAAGAGGATTGATCATATCTATATAGTGATGCAAAAAAAATTTTTTTCATATTTTTGTCAGCCCTTGTTAACTGAGCTTGCCTTTCTCTACAGGTTTGGAGTTTTATGACTAATTCATCACAGCCTTGGGCCAGATTACAGTGACCAGTATGGAACAATCAACTTCCACAGCTTCAAGTAAAATATACTGTTGCAATCCATTTGAAAAGAAAGTCAAAATTCCTGTAAGAAAAACCTGAAAAGTGTAAACAAAAACTTGGTGCAAACATTTACTTTTCTTAAACAAGGTTACAAAATTTGTGATAACTTGCCACAAACAGTTAGAAACATCTGCCAAAAATAATGCTGAAGAATTTCAATAATTAAGATGAAGCTGTAAGTGCTCTGAACAAAAAAGCTTGATTAATTTAAATGAATCACCACCTATTCAGAAAAACGACTATGTGAGAGAAAATACCCTCAGAAAAAGGCTAACAAAACAGCAGTATTGGTTCAAAAGCAAAATATTGAATGTGGATTCAGATTCTGAACACGATACTATTTCTCTCTCCTCTTACGTGAAATTATCAACCAATTGAAGGAAAAATTTAATACTACAGTTGATAAGAGCATCAGGATGCAAATATTGGCAATGCTCCCTAAAATCTGGACTTTAAAAGATGTTAAAGATGAATTTTGATTATCAGACCACACTGCAAGAATAGCTAAAAGCCTGGTTAAAGAAAAAGGTGTCACATCATGTCCTGATCTTAAATGTGGTAGAACTTTAGATTTTGAAACAGCAGAAAAGGTAACTGATCTGTTTGAGTGAAGAAAGATTTTATTTCTCTTCAGATAAATGGAACATGAAAGCATGAAAAAATTAAGTTGTGTAATCTTGTGAAGCTTTTGCATTGTTTAAACAGAGATATCCATTGCTGTAAAAGGATTTTCAAAGTTTTGTGAACTCAGGCCTTAGTCCTTTGTTCTTGCAGGTGCAAGTGGAACCCACAGTATTTGTGTGTATACAATGTACCAAAATGCAAAACTTATGGTTTTGCATTGTAGAATGAAAGAACTGATAGCAGGTGATAGAACAATTAAGTTACAAAGATGTTATGACATATGTAGTGTGTGCTAATCCAACTGAAGCTTGTTACTTAGGAAATTGCAAAAATTATCTTGGGTTTGAAGTCAAGGGAAGGATTGAGGAAGCTTTCGAGCTCAAATACATTGAAAACATCACCTACAAACAGTCATTACAAGTTGAAAAAAGAACATCTCAAGATATTAGTCAAACCTGAAAAATTCATCACTATACTTTTTATAAAAAACTTCTGAAAATTCTGCTAGAACAATGCACAGGCAGCAGTTCACCTATTCACAATCTATTTCCAACATCCAACAACAAAATCATTGATGCATACATCTCGTGTCATAATTTCTGATTCTCTCACACAACACAATAGCAGTGCACCTTTTTCAGAAATATTAATTGTTTTCATGCAATCTTATTTTACCACAAAACCAAGCCTGATCTATTATTACAGTGATGGTGCTGCCTCTCAGTACAAATGAAGATTCAATTTTCTCAACCTTTTTTACCATGAATCAGACTTTGGGATCAAAGCAGAGTGGCATTTTTTTACATGCAAAAGTGCATGTAATTGTGTGGGAGGAACTGTTAAAAAGACTTGCAGCTAGAGCAAGTTTTCAAATGATCTACATTGACCAGATCATGACTCCATAACAGTGTTATATGACTGCCAATTGGACACATTGAGCCGATACAGTTTCATTACAGTACAATTGAACAGCATAAAGAAGAAGAGGCTTTGAAGAGGTGGACAATGATGGCAAGAACTATACCAGGTACTCAGAAACTCCACTCTTTTGTTCCATTGAACACGAATCAGTTGCAAGTGAGGATGTTTTTATTTTCTAACAACTCAACAGTAGCAAGCACAACAAATATTGAGGGGGTTGATCTTAAATTCACAGAAATGGTGGGTTCTTGATCTGCAGATATGATGGATACTGGTGGTTGGGGTGTATTCTAGACTCAAATGAGAAAAATCAAACAGTGAAGATGAAGTTCTTACATCCACATGGACCTTCACCTTCCTTCCACCATCCAGACTTTGAGGATGTTCTTAATGTACATAGGAGTGATGTTATTACAAAAGTAGATCGCAGATTAAATCCAACAGGGAGAGTTTATAACTTCTCGAAGTGGACTACTAATGCTAACCGGATGTTGAAAAAAGAAATATGTACACTATGTAATTTTTCTGTAAATACTTTTGGAAGCTATACGAATTGCAGTTAAGTGGTGAACATTTACAAGTTCATTATTTTATTTCACCATGATCACATTGCAATTCCATTATGAAATGTTTACCACATGTTCAACACATTAGGAAGTAAAAAATTTTTTTTTCAAATTTTAAAAAATAAACTTGGATATATTCAAGGTCAAATAAATATTTTGGTACCTTGAACTATTAATGTTACAGAATCTTGCCAAGTGATGTATCACATGAAAGCCCATTCCAAGAGCTTTAAAATGAAACCAAATTGAGCTCTGTAGCTCCTGTAGGAGCTGAGAAAATTAATTTTCATTAATTACCTGAACCTTTGTTTATGCACTTTTTTTCACCTTTTTATTCAGGGTCTTCTATACAAAAAACTGAGCGACTGAAAAATCTGAAAAAAAAAATTGTTTCATCACTTTATAGATATGATCAATCCTGTGAATTTTGTTGAAATTGTTAATGATCAAGTTGTGAGGCTTGTTGATTTGACACGGAAGACTCATTTTTGTCAAATGACTGCTAAGCCCCGTAAAGCTTTTTTTTTTTGGTTGATCTTATGTTGTACTGTATGGGGGTTGAATTACAGGGTAATGTCTGTGATAAGATCAGCAGGTTCTCTACTGTTATACTTCATGAAGCGGAAACTCAGAATTTTACTACTGATGACCACATAGTCATTATTTGTATGAATGTTGATACTGATAGCCCAGCTTCTCGTAATACCAGATATCAGAAATTTGCTTCATACAAGGGTGTTATGACGACACCTCCTTGAACAGTAGTTGAAACCCCTAAACAGTAATTGAAACCAGCTCAGATTCATTCTTTGAAACAACTTGAAAGAAAGTTAATATTTGCAATAGTAGGAATATTATGTTCCTTGATGGATTCAAATCTGACTCTCATGTACTATACATTCACCTAACATGTAATTGATTTAAATTCGTGTGGCAAAGTGGTGAAGGCTTATTATTGATAATTTTTAATATACATTTATTTATTTTTAATATAAATGACAGTGATGCTTTTTTAACCCAGAAACTACTCCTTTTTTTATTTATTTTTGATAAATCATATTAATAATTCTGTCCCTTAGTAGTAAATAATATTTAATTAATTTAAAAGAAATTCTGAAAGTATAAATATAATATCATAGTTTGATCTTCTTAATGTGTTCACCCTTCAAATGTATACATTAGCTGACAATACAAAGACCATCTCGGATCCAAGAAATTTCACCCTTGATGAAACTTTATAGAACTGCACAAAAACAGTGGTCTTAATTTTTTTAGTTGATTCTTGTTATGGTAAAGTTGAAAGTTACCTTTAATTGAAAATGGAATTAATATTTAATGCTGTACAATTAAGTGCTTGTTCTAAAGTTGATTTTTAATGGTAATCTTTAGGTCTCCTATATCTGTTAAATACTTTTTACATAATTTATCAGAAACTTTAAAATTTCTCATAAATTTTGTGTTAAAATTGGTGGAAATTTTTATTATAGTTTTCTATCTAGTTCAGGGTTTTTAATGAATGATATTAATTCAGTTTAGTTAGCAACAACAAATATTCTTACCTTCCAGCTAACTACCCTTGACATCTGTAATGGCATTATTTTTATAAATGTACTTCTTTATAATTTTTCTACAGTTATGCTCTTTCAGTAGGCCACAACCACCAGATTGTTGAAACATCATTAATTACTGAAGAAAGTATGCAAATTGGTTAAGGTTTCTTTTATTTCTGTTTATGAGTAAAAGTTCAAAATTTAAAAATCTTATTGTCTGAAACAAATAAGGAAATAAGTTGTTTGATTCAAAATAATTTTCAGTAGATATTTTTAGTTAAATCATAAAAATAGAATTATTTAATTAAAGTTTTAACTACTTGCTGATTAAAAGTGAGATTTCATTTGAAAGTAAAAGTGTACAAACTACTCCACTAAAAATTAAAAGAACTCTTTTTTTTGCAGGTGAATTAAATGACTTTTCTAGTATTTCCGACAATAATCATAAATTTAAAACAAACTATTTTCCATTTAATTATAATTTTGTTGATGATTTAATATTTTTTATTTCCTTATATATAGAGGTTATGGTAGTAAACATTCAGGTGATGTAAATAAATTCCTGGTAAGTTTAACATGATCATGTTAAAACTTATAGTTGTTATACTATCTATTACAAATGTAATTTAACAATCTTTCACCAGGACTGTTTTTTATTTGCTTTAAGATTTCCATTATTTTCTAAATAAGAAAGAGTTTGTACTTGATTTAGAAAAATTATAGGTCAAATTTGCTATTATCTGCATTTTCTAAAGTATATGAATTAGTGATGCTAAGACATAATACATAACGTCATGTGTCACACACACTCATTCATTGTGAAAAGTGGTCGGAGGAAATGTCTTTAGTATAATTGATAAAACTGTAAGAGCTATCGTACAGCAAGCATCAAATTCTATGATGACACCTTTACAGATCTCAGTGATATAGACAGTAACACTTATTAACAAATCTTATAAACAAATGTGATTCAACTGGAATAAATTTAGTGTAAATACTGTGCATAAACCTGTATGTTTACGACCTAATTTCAGTCGTCAGGAAAAAAAACTGTTTAAGTTGAGTAATGCATTATATGTAATATCTGTCACAACAATGAGTAAAATTAATTCAAAAAGTGATTAAATGGTTTATTAAACATTATCCATTTCTGTTTATGAATCTACTTATTATTTATGACATTTTTATCTTTTTCACTTGATGAGTCTGTATAATATATATTTTTGGTCACTAGGGGTTTATTGTTTTGTTACTTTCAAGCTGCCTATCAGAAATATATTAAAAAAGATCAGCTGTTTCTCCCTGCTATCAAAAAGTACTACATTGAAAGTTAAATTGAGGTTTAAATTATTGCTTATACTGGAGAACTTTCTTTTTACTGTTAAACTGTTTAATTATGACACATAGGATGTTAAAAAACAGAAAAAGCCTATTAAACTGCCATATTCTTGTTTTGACTTTTAAATTCTTGGTCGGTAATTAATTAAAATGTTGCTAATTAAAAAATATTTAACAATGAATTTACTTCAGATTGTTGTGATCAACTTTTCAACTGCAAACTTTTATCTCCATTGACTGTATGTAATTAAAAAAATAATGCTTTCTGTTTTATTATCAGTTCTAATGGGAAACTGACAGCTGAAATGCATCTTATGCAATTTACAAATTTGATTTCTTTAGCATACAACTTCAATGTAATCAATTTCTGAAAATACTTGATGGTATAGGATAGTTTGTATTTACAATCTTTAATCTCTATTTTGCAAACTCCAAAATTCATTGCAATTTTCTTCATTAATACACCTTCATTTAATTTTACTGATTCAGTGTACATTAAAAAATTCACAAATAATGAATAATAATAAATGATACAACATTTACTAAAAGAATGTAAGATTTTGATAACATCTGTGTTTCTTCTTAGAGACTGATAACATGACTGAAAGAAAATCAAGAGTAAAAGTAAATATAGAAAATTACATAATGGTATGATTATAATTTTCAAGATTATGATGGAAAGTCCATATGAATGATGAAAGCTCATAATATATATTATATATAATGTATACATAATGCATTAAACATAATATAAAGCAATATTTGTTATCAAGCTCATTAAGTTAGTAAAAAAAAAAATACATTCATAAACTACATTTTTAAGTAAGCTACTAAAACATGTAAAAATGTTTTTCCTGATTTTATTTACATCATTGCTGAGAGTGTTTGTAAAACTGCTAACTCAGTTAAATCAGAAGTTATAAGAAAAGCCATCTGTATGTAATTCAGGTTTTCTGATTAGATTTTGATTAATCGATTTTATCAATTTTTTTTTTCATTGCACTTCAGTTTTGTAGTTATCTGAATTGTAAATGAATAGTTGGGAGTGTTTAGCACAAGATTAATATGACACCTAAGCTTCATAATGTAAAATAAAAGTTTATTCATTGTAAATTTTATTGTGTTATATCAAGAGTATTGTTTGGTACAGTATATGTGCCTAATAAACATAGAATGACTTTTTTTATTTACCAGAACTATTCAGGTCCATTCTGTTCTTTTTCCATTTTGTCTAATATTGTTAACATTGTTGTAAAACATAATATTTATGTTATTTAGAAATCTATCAATCTGTATTAGTTGGAAAATCTTCAAGGTTCTCTCAACAGAAGTTCTTCTATTTCCCTGAATATTTACAAAAATAAATTAGTCATCATTGATATTTCATACGAGTTAGGAAAAAAAAGGGTGCCAAGACCCGGTTGAATGGTAAACTAGGAGTCACAATTTGATATGAGTACATTTTACTTAAGAATAGTTAGTACTAGTAATAAGTTGAAATTTGATGTAGTTTCTCAGAATGGTAGGGTTCTGATAAAAAGTTCTTGTAATTAAAAGAGGTACAAAAAAGATTATGATATCAGAATTTTGACACTTGACATGTTACCTGTATCACCACAAAGTGTTTTTCTGTCACCTCCAAGGTAGCTAAAAAGCTTTCAAATCTTTTTGCTTAAAAAAGAATGTTTATTCTGAAATAATTCTTTACTGAAACAC